>NC_080107.1:17775000-22667500 GCF_950005125.1 Chionomys nivalis
ATCAGAACTGTTACCACTCACGACCCACATGCACTTATTACACTGTATATTCTATTATCCTAGCACAGAGATCCTGAAGAATTCTCCCAGAACACCATGCTACATAAGGAATGACTGTTCACCACAGACTGAGGAATGGAAACCAGTGTACAGTGCTCATACTGCAAGCCCGATCGCCTGCCAATAGCTGACACAATTATGGTTATTTCCTTTATATCTTTTTAGCTAAGTGATTCTCAGACTTTACTGTGCATAAAAATCATATGCTAATTTTAAATCTTTGACTAGCCTCTCCCCACCCAAAGTCTAACTCACAAAGTTCTAGAGAACTTGTGTCTTTTCCATGTCTTTCTAAATCATTTATGAAGCCAAAAATGCTGGGCCATCTTTTTGGTCCTTCTTTATTGAACCAAAGTTACCTGTCAAAACTTGAAGATGAAAGGTACACAGAAGTTATAATATTTTCATTACAAAATCATGATTCAAAATAACTTTTTAGTCACCCTGGAATAATTCCATCAGCAGAAAACCTAGTTTTAATTTATGGTCACTGGCTGCTGGGCAGAACATCTTGAAACGAGGATTTTTATCACTTCAAGTTAAAAGAGAATGATGAAAGTACAACTAACAGGGTACTGTGCTAATAATATTCCTGTTACTTTATGATTGTGTCATATGACATACGGCTAAATTATTCAATAATTGTTAGAGAAATTTATAAGATTTTATTCCTGTAGAAAGCAATACTACGCAACCAAATGGTCTTTCAATTTTCATGATATATTTTATCTGTAGAGTTTTCTAAATATAAAGAAGTTAAGAGATATAAGGCTGGGGCAGTTGTCATGAGCCTTAGAAAGTCATTTCTACTAACCTTTTCTTGTTGTGTTTGTTGTGTTTTAAGAAGGTTTCTCTGTGTAGCCTTGGCTGTCCTGGAGCTTACTATATAGTCAAGGTAGGCCTTGAACTCACAGAGATCTCCCTGCCTCTTTCTCCAAGAGCTGGGACAACTCTTAAGCTAATCTATTTTTATTTTACAAAGATTCTAATCTATGCTAAGTAACTGACTCTAAATTGAGCTTATAGTAGGAGTGAAGCAATATTCATTTTAACGCAGGATTTTAACAGTCAAATCACAAAATTGTCTTTCCTGGGCTCTGTAACAGAAAGATTACCTAAGCTCTTCCAGAGAGTGACATTGGCATTATTTCCCTGGGCTTAGGTACTTCTTTAACAAATTCAGACAGTCTCAAGCCAGGTGTTGCCTGTAATTGTAAAGTTGGATGATCTAAAATTGTACCATTTTCTTTCATTTTTCAGAGACTCTAATCCCCCTCTGATAAATGATATTAGATGACCATATTATCAGTTCATAAAAAGAAATAGAATTCCCATAATCATTTATCATAAAATTAGTCTAGCATTTTAAGTTTTAGTGAAACTAAACTCATAGAAATATGCCCACTGCCTCCAGCAGACCAATAAAGTGAGACTTCCTAGTCTGATAGGAAAAATCACTGGGAAGGATTTTAAAAAATGTTGTCAGATATAGGTATAGTACATCTTCGTAAGTACAGTTTGATGAGGTCTTCTATATGAATTTTAACTAAAGCATAGAATTCCAGAGTTCAGGTTTTATGTCAGTGACCGTTGGACGAAATTTTGGGCCTTGGGAGTGGTAGGTATTAACACTTGCAATCATACAACTAAATGAATCTGTTGATTTTTAGGAAAGATTTAACAAACCAGTGGAAAGAAAATAAATAGCTAATCTTATTGGCCCTGCGGCCCATAATTCTTAAATTTAAATAATAATGAGTTGCTAATATATAATTAATCATGCTAAAATATGCTTATTATACCACTAAGAAACACTAGTGGAGTCACCTAGGATAGGAGCTGCTGAGTGTCACTCAGTGATAAAGCACTTGTGAGACATCGAAAAATAGAAAAAATGTATAAAGAAAAAGAAGAGGGAAGGAAGGAGAAAGAAATAGATAATAAATTGGGGCTTTTTTTAAAAAGTGACTTTCTTTTCAACTTAAGCTATTCTTTGTAGTGGAAGATTTTGAAACAAAATGCAAAATCATAAACCACCACAGACATGTATATGAGCATGTGAGTCTGTTATTCCACAGTTACGGTAAAAAGGTCCATTGTGAACAGTTCTACTGATTACTAAGGACTTGACAGAATGTTAATTTATCTCAATGAACCTTCCCCCACAGTCCTGTGAGGAAGGAGTTCATTTTACCAAGGAAAACAACAGAAACTCAGAGAACAATAATATATCAAAAACATAAATGGCAGTAAATAGTGAAGTGGGTATTTTAAATGAATCAAAGACATATTCTTCATTGCCTTACTACAGTGTCCAAAGTCCCATTGATTCAATGTGTTCACCATAGTGATTAGACATATAGAACATTGCTGGGAATTATTCAAAAATAATACTAATTGCTTTCTGAGCAGTGGTTCTCAACTTTCCTAATGCTGTGACTCTTTAATACAGTTCCTCGTGATGTGATGGGTCCCAACCAAAAAATTATCTTTGTTGCTATTTCATAACTGTAATTTTGCTATTGTTATGAATCATAATGTAAATATGTGTATTTTCCATTGGTCTTATGTGACCCCCGTGAAAGGGTCTTTTGACTCCCTAAGGGGTCATGACCTCATAGATTGAACACCACTGGTTTAGAGAGATAGAACATTATATGATTTCTAGAATACTTCTGATTCATTTTAATCCATCAGATTGACACTTGGTCAATATTTAAAATTTTCTTTGTGGGATGAGGTTGTTTTATCAAGACAGGGTTTCTCTGTGTAGCCACCCCAGCTGTCCTGGAACTTACTTTGTAAATTAGGCTGGCCTCAAACTCATTGATATCTGCCTGCCTCTGTCTCCCAAGTGCTGGGATTAAAGGCGTGCATCACCTCTACCTGACTTAGTCAAAGTTTTACAGTGCTATACTTTCTGTCTCTTTAGTGGCAATCTATTTTTACTTTTATATAAGACTAAATGCCAAATTTGTTTGTAACTGTCCCCTAACTTTAACTCATGGCTCAGGAATACAATTATTTGCCAGTGTAATATAAAGATAAGTAAACTTTTCACAGATGCTCAAAAGAAATAGCCTTGTTTAGATTTCAGCCTCATCTTTGACTACCAGAATCACATGCTTTCCTATATATGAAGCCTAACAGATGCAAAAAAAAAAAAAAAAAAAAAAAAAAAGTGACTTCAGGACATACGACATTACTGCCTTCAAACAAACTTACTCTCTAAGGAATGATATCTGAAATTGAGAAATTCTTTTATTTCCAATTGCATGTGTTACAGGTAAATTGAAGGCATTTGATTCAGAAACCAAATCAACACAGTCCATTCACTGACATGTTTGGCAGCATTGAGGGACCACTTGTGCCTGGCTGTCGTCCTTTTGACAGTGGAAGGAATTAGGAGAGAATGGTTTTAAAAGTGTGTACTTCCTCTTTGAAATGGGCCAGAGAGTACCACAGTTAGAGACACTTCTAAAGCAGTGTTAAAGACAAAAGAAACAAAACAATGGGAAAAATGGGGTCAAGCAATTTAAGTACTTGGTGATGCAAAGACCAGCATAAGAAATAGCTGTGTATGGTTCACCAGTATGCTAGAATCAAGTCATGTCAACAGTAGGCCCCCTGTTAGAAAGAAAGATCTTTTCCAAAAGTCCCTAACTTCTGTGGAATTTTGTAATCTTTACGACTAGTATTTCAAATCAAATAAGTAAAAATACATATTGAGAAACATTTCTCCAGAAGGTAATTCAAAAGTAAACATCCTCTGTTGCCTCTTAAAATACATTTTAAAGTTCACAGAATAAAGGTTATTCTGAGAGTCACATCAGGCCCCAAAGCTGACAGGTTCTTTTCTGAATTACAAGTTAATGTCTTACATGCTCCCTCTGTCCTTTCCACAGAGTGCTGTTTTATATTACTTCATCATACGCTGATACTTTTTGTAAACTAAGACCTACTTCCTTTACTTCTAGAGACAAATGTTTGCTTAGTGTCTACAAATGTGTGCTAACTGTCGTCCCTCAGACATTCATTAGTGTTTGGAGTTTGCACTTAAGCAGGACAATGGCGTTGTAAATGAAAACGACCAGTAGCCAAAGGGAACATATAATTGTTTGTAATTAAACAAAAGTGTTGCTGAGTTAATCAGAATCACATCTTAATACGCTTTAAAACATCGCTGTCTTGTCAAAATGAAGACTTTTCGTTTTAGTCTCTTTGGGTTTTTTTTTTTTAATTGGTAATGAAAACTAAGCAAATTATGCAACTAAGATTCTTTAACTCACTTAAGTACAATAAATAAGCCAAGTATGCTTTGATCAAAGTTCCACAGGAGTATCCTTTTAACTTTTCCCCTGGTTCATAATGAACAGCTTGTTACAGGCATTAGCCTGTTTACAGCGCTTGCTCTTAAATGCCCTGCACTGCTATTCTCTTTTTGATTATAGTAGAAACATACCAAGCATTGTATCCACCCTCCTGTTGGCACCTAGTATGGTGTAAGAATTTGATGATAATTTGGTTTGATTTTTTTTCTTTTGCATAAAGGTGAGACTGAACAAAAGAACTCAGGAGGATGAGCGGCATTACTAAGATCATGGACTGCTGTTATTTTACAGCAAAGCAAATTTCTAGAACCCTTAGAACATTGTTTGGTGTGAGGTGGACCACCTCCTAGTTTTGCTACGCCCAAAAGTCTTAGTGGGTTTTCTTCTTTGAAAAAGAAAAACAAAATAACAATAAGGCCCAACGATAAGAGAATCTGAAGTTATGTCAAACAAATTATGTTTTAGTTATTAGTGGCTAGTTTGTAAATATCAAAGATCCACTCATTGTGGTGATGGGAGCGGCATTTGCATGCTGATGAAATGCAAGTGGAAGGCTGTGAACTGTAGGGTTATCTACAGTGCAGCAGTGGGAGCTCCCGAACCAGACAGTTGAGCATCTGACCGACTCAAGAGTCCAAGCTGCAGACCTCCTCTATTCACTTTCTTTACAACAATTAAAATATGCAAAGTGATAATTTTCCTTAAGTAGCCTTAAATGTGCGATCTATTTAAATGTGAAGAAAATTGCCTGAAGCTTCTGGTGTGAGGGACAAAAAAGAATAAATTATGCAAATAGCAGAAAAGGACTCTACCACTTGAACGCCTAATTTTCCTGTAATAAGCATACTGTTTCATTTAATTTTTTGCCTCTTATTAAAAGTGACAGTTCTTTTGCACTGTCTGATGGTTCTATCTGACACGAGCTAGGGAAATGACTGCTAGACTAAATGCTAAAGCATTTTGGTAGCTTTTTTAGATGATGGTTACATTCACAAAGTAATTATGCACTGAAGAGTAGAGAAATAAGGTTTAATTACACAGTAATCGCTTCTGATGGACACGGCAGAAGTGTGAACACCGCCAGACTGCAATCCATCAATGACAAACCCCTGGCCACTTTTAATTCCTCCTCATTTGCATCATAACCTCCGCACCAAGTTGCACAAATGCTGTTAAATGTTAATAGGAGCTGTCTCTCCACTCAAAATGAATGCTTAAGCTGTTTCATTTTTTTTTTCTCCTCCACCTCAGACCTTCAAAACCAGCTCCTCTCTGAGAGCAGGCATTAAGCATAGAGCATGGTGCGTGGTCACTGTTGTGCTAATTGGGAGCAACACTTAAAGTTTTATCTCTCAAGCGCTAATAATGCACACTGCTGACAAACCAGTGAATAAGTAATGTTCTTGCGGGGAAGAGGGGGGTGGGTGGGTAAAGGCATGTCTAGAATGAAAAATGCAGTTGGGACCGTTGTTCAGTGGCTAGCTATTTGATTAGGCCCTGTAGTCATATTTAATCCAGATCCTTGGGGAACATAGACAAAATTACATCTTCATCTCATCAAACATTCAGCCATATTTAAGCATTCAGCTGATCAAGCTTTTATTGTTTCTCTTACAGCAACGTGGAGACTATGGAGTGTTGCATTCGTCACTCCAGAAGCCGGTAAAGGAAAGGCCTGGAAGCTGTAGGCTTGCTTTCTAGGGCCCTCTGTGGTTAGGAAATCTAGTAGCGGAGAAATGAACTCACTTTAGTCCTCCACGCTAATGCCTAAGTTGATAAAACCCCGGCTTTCAGTTCTATTTGTACAGTCTTTAATATTCCACCTCATTTTCTCTATTTTTTCTAATGCTCTCCCTTCTACCTTGTATTTAAACCCAGGCCATTTGCTGAGACAGGTCTACATCATTAAACTGCAGATGGTTCTTTTTCTATTAAGCAGCGGGTATCATTTTTGTCCTGACAGGAGGAGGCTCCACCTGCCGCCAGCCCACCAATACTTCCAGCTGACTGCTTTGCAGAACAGGAAAGGTAATTTGTAAGCAGTGTGCTAAGTTGAACAGTAGACTCTAAGAAGTGACAAAAGAGCCATTTTCTGCATGAAGATTGAGAATTATCAACACCTTTCGGTGCATAATAGTTAAAGCCTTTATCGCTTGAGGAGCTGCGGATAAGGTTAAGAACACTAGACAAACTGCTCATTAGTGGAAAGGTTTGCCTTTTACATTAAAGACTGCTGGGGACTGGAGTTACTCTAGTGAGCAACGTATTCCTGGCATTTGAAAAGAATGAGCTGATCGGTACACATAAAGGAATATTGGAAAAAGAAGACCTGGGATGTTCTAACAATCTTAGTGAGGTTTTCACCTTCTTAGGAAATGATAAGTCTGTTAGGTATACTCCAAAGCTGTGTGAGCTGGCAGGTAAGACCTTAGGCCAGAGTCATAACACTTAGGCACGTTCTGTCCTGTATTCTCCTACTGGCTGGCTGTGTGACCTTGGGTAAGTAATTTAGGTTTGTGTGATTTGAGAATGAGAGAGTGGGATTAGTTTATTTGCATCAGTGAGCAGTATGAATCCGTTGCAAAGATCTCATTCAGCAATAAATGGATAATAAATAGTGAAGAATAAAAATCATTAGTACCCAGTCTTTCTTTCATTCCATGCGGGCAAGTTGAATGAGGAGTTCTAAACTGGAATTTATGAGTTTCAGAGCTATAGTATGAGCACAGAAATGGGACTGGTGTGTGTGTGTGTGTGTGTGGGTGGGTGTGTGCGCGCGCGCATCTGTGTGTAGACAGTAGGAGGATGGACATCAGTTCTGCTCTATTACTCTCCACTTTATTCCCTTTAGACAGTGTCCCCCACTGACCCTGGATCTTGTTTGTAGACAGTAAGCTCCATTGAGCCTCTCGTCTCTACCTGCTCCCCCCCCCATATCCCTGGGGTTACACACTCAAGTTAGGTTATAACAGGCCTTTTAAAATTCGAGTGCTGGGGATTTGAGCTCAAGTCCTCATGCTTGATTAGTGAGCTTTCTTACCTTCTGAGCCATCTCTCCATCCTGCAATTGGTGTTTCATAAACTTGTCATGAGAGTTTCCTGTAAATAAGAAATTGTGAATAGCAACTTCCATGGAGCTTATTAATAACGTGCCCTCCTAATGTAAGACTGTCAAGATTCACAGGAGGAGGATTATGTCAGTTCTCGTTTAATGATGAAGAAAACAGTTCAAGGTTTAAGTAACTCGAAGTAGGGCCCATACATATGAGCTAATACGCAAGGGTACATCTGGCTTCTAATCTAATATGTGCTATACTTTGGGTGGGGTTATTCTCTTTGTATGGAGAGTACCAATCAAAGCTGATTTCTGCCTCCATCTCCATCCCACTCCGGCTGCATGACGATGGTCTTATTCATCAATCTCTCTTTTGCCTACTTAATGTGTTCTTGAAATCCCATACGGGGAGACCGAGGCTTAACTTCTATCACTCTAAAACCAGCTCAGCCTGCCGATGATATCAAGGCGATATTGGGGAGCTGTCCCTAGAAATAAACATGGCTCTTTACTCCATTCATGGCAAACAAGCGTGGCGTTTAAAATGTCTGCGCTCATTTATAAAGCTCTGGCTATCCCTGTAGAGCTATTCTTGCCACTTTCCAGTGAAACACGTTATGAACAATGTTCTTCTCAGACATACATGAAGTCACGTGTCACCACAAATACCACAGTGTACAACCGGGGTAAAGTGTGTCGTATTGTGTCAAAATTGCATTCACATGACAAATGTGTGTCCGAAGCCCCCTTACTCATGTTGATAACAGTATTTCTCTGTGTAGGACAAGCAGGCTAGTAAATGACAAATCAGTTCCAACACATTGCTGGACCAGGTTGAAAAGGAAGAGAAGAAATAACGATTTAAACAAGAGGCTTACAGGGAGCAACAACAAAAGACTGTACAGTAGTTAAACTCAGAAAATTGTGATGAGAGCTACCCATGGGGACCCACGAATACTGAAGAAAGTAAAAGTTGCCCTCTTTCTCTTCTCTTAGTTACCCGAGCTTTAATACAGCCATGCTATCCAGTCCCCCTTCAAGACTCTCCCTGGCACTTACATAAAGCCTGTCCCAGCACCAACCCAAGCTGGTCCCAACTCCAAGGATCCCATGTGTCAACAGTAATCAAGCAATCAAGGCATTATCTTTTCTCTTGATCTGCTGCTACTGTCAGTATAAAAGTCTTCATGTTACCCCTCATGTGACAACCACGCTGCCAGCCTGCAGAATAACTGTTGATAGATTTGACTGATTCACAGAGACTTTTGTGTTGCCTTGTAATTAAGGCAGGTATATAATCTCATGCCCCATGAATCTGTACACCACCAGACTGCAAGCTCTTTTAAACCAGCCCTTCTCGTACACCACTCTGTTTCCTGTATAGGTACAGTACGTTTAGCCTTCCAAGACACAAAAGCTGTAAACAGTCTTTCTAAGAAGTTGTTGGCAAGCAGAAAACAGCATTCCAGGATTCCCAAGTGTATTTGAATAGTGAGAGACTGAGAAAGGGTGTGAGATTCTCTAAAGACCAACATACTAGTGTTTCAAGGAGAGAGATCTATGATGGAGGAAGTTTGACTGTTGATACAAGGCTTCAGTCCCTGTTCTTTAAAGTCATAATGACTCTTGGTGCAGCTATGTGAGTACTGAAGACTAAACTATACAGAATGGAAGAGAAAGAAGGAAAATTAACAAAAAGCTGGGTTTAATGGCACAGGTTTTCATTCCAGCACGCAGAAGCAGAAGGCTGGCCTTGGGAGTTAGAAGCTAGCCTGGTCTGCATAGCGGGTTCCAGGCCATCTAGAGCCACAGAGCTGGACTCTATTCTAAAAGGATGAAAATTATAAAAAGAAAAAAATTTTAAAACTCTTCTAATTGTTTTTCAATACAACCCGCCACTGATACATGAGAAAGAAACCACAATGAACACGATATTCATATAATTGTGTATTATATGAATTTTGAGATTTTTAAAAAATATATAATATACATTTGTACATAGTCTATATTATGAAGCATAATCAAGCATTCGCATTTTAAAACTAATGATACAATTCAAGGTAAGTGTTATTCATGATTTCCAATTACAACTGAAAACTATGTGAATAAAAGCAGTTTTATATTATTAATCTGTTCTATAGAGACAGTTTCTAGAAACTTCATAATAGAGAGTAAAATTCTGCCATGAGTTAATATCTAAGTCTGTCTTAGATCCGTTCTGCATTATGAAGCTTCCAGTGTACTGGCTGAATCAAAGGCGTTGCACAAGTACAAAGTAGCACACATATTATTAACCTTTTCCTGGTTGTTTCCTCATCTGTAATATGGGGTTAATGATATTTCTGTACCTCACAAGAATGCTGTGTGAATTAATGTTCGTAAAGCCCTTTAAGATCCACGGATGAAAGATGCCATAAAAGTCCAAAGGTGGTAATATCATAGTTATTGAAATTGGAAACACCAATAATGCTGGGAACTGAGTATATATTTGGTTGCAAGGCACCCAGTACATTATGAGTTCATGGGCACTTACAGAAACTTATCACTTCAAAATTAATGTTTTGAGTCATACATATATACATATATCCTTAAAAATGTATTCAATATTATATACCAAACAGCTGTGATCTGTTCATAACCTACATATACTATTAGTCCATTTCATGTTCATGTCTCATTACAGTAAGTGCTTCTGTAGAAGGCAGTATGTCTATACTCAAAATCATATCATATTAGATTGGTCTATTTAGAGAAAGCCAGTAAATGACATGCTAAAAATACTAAGATGATTTAATCAAATAATTATCTGTACTTATTATGGTTATGTTTTTTCATTTACTTCTTGAATCTACTTGAATACTTTATAAATATTAAGTGCAAAGTATTTAATAGTAGTCTTTTTAAGAATGGAAAATAATACAGCTGACACCTTCTGTATACTAATTTTTACATGGATATTGAATAATTTTATCAAGTCTTCAAAGAGAACTTTTCCCAGTCAGTAGAATTCCGAACAATATTGTAAACTTTCCTTTTTTAATTTTTTAAAAATTTATTCATTTTATGTGCATAGGTGTTTTGCCTGCATGTATGTCTAGGCAAAGGTGTTACAACCCTCTGGAACTGGAGTTTCAGACAGTTGTGAGCTGCCATGTGGGTGCTGGGAATTGAACTCGGGTTCTCTGGAAGAGTAGCCAGTGATCTTGAAGGCTGAGTCATGTCTCCAGCCGCTCCTTAGACATTCTCAAGTACTTTGTGACAAACATGGTCTTTCTGTGTTTATCTACTCATTCATCACCTATCCATTCAAAAAATCACTTAATAATCACTTTGCTACTTTAAGTATACAAAAGTAAAATCATGCAACGCAAGTGTTTATTGACACGTGAAGGTGCTGTATCTATGTGCAGGAACCAGCATAGCTAACCTTCTTGGACCCTCTTTCTTTTTTGAATTGTTCATGATTTCTGTCTTAATTTGACTATAAAAGCATGAGTTTGAAAACCTGGAAATAAAAATAAAGTTTGATGCAATACAATTAAGCTACAAAACTGAGGTTGGTATTCAAATGGCATTCCTTTTATTGTCAAATGGAGTGAAATGGTAAAAGGGATAACTCATCCTTGATCATAATTCTGATAGAACTGGCACACACACACGCACACGCACACGCACACACACGCACACCTTTCTTTTTCAAAACATATTTTAGAGATATTCTTAGACCTAATTAAAAGGAAGTACTATTTTATCTTTGAATCCATTGAAACATGATTTCCGACTGAGTAAAGAAAAGGTGAACTTCAAATGATAATGGCAAAGCAGTCAAAGAAAAACAACAGAGTTCACAGGTAAAGCCAGGGAGTCAAGCAAATGTTAGATTTAGAAAGTCAAGAGCTTTGTTTTTGCTGTTTTAGAGGTTTCCCCCAATTTATGAGAGGTTCAAGGTTACCAAGCTCAACACCCAGAGCTCAAAGTCATTCCATAGTTTATTCAATATTCCAGCGCAAAGATTTAAATGTGTAGTACAAAAGAGATTTTTGAAACGGGGGACTACTGAGTTGGTGAGAGTAAAGGTAAATTATGCTAAGGGTCACATGGGCTGACATATTTAGAGCAGCTAACAAGCAGAAAGCTATATTTAGAGATAAGAAATTAAGGAGCACTAAAGCATGCTTCACATCAAAAATGCAAGCACTTGCACATGTATTTATAAACATGATACCTCCTGGACAATACAGATAGTAGGTAACTAAAACTGATATTTTGTGACCCAAGTACTATTTCTTCCACTGTGAATATGGATCTTGTATAAGTTTTGTTTCATCTATGCTCTTGATTTCTGCCTTCTTCGTGTTTTTGTTTGTTTGTTTGTTTGTTTTTAAGTCTATCAGCTCCTTGTTTATTATTTGGCAAGACCAAGATATGAAAAGTGACAAGGTTCATTAGAATGTAAGAAACAGTGGAATTTCACATAGCATTTCCATTTTGATCAGTTTAGACATATAATAACTTTTCAATCTCCTAACTTATTTGTTTTTGTTTGTTTACTTACTTGTGTGTGTGTTCATTTTCTCATTTAAGTGTCAGAGCTTTTTGAGTGGAGGTCAGAGCACATCTTGTTACCTTTTACCATGTGGTCACAGGTTCTAACTCTGGTGCTCAGCTTTGGTAACATGTCCTTTACCCACAGAGCCATCTCAACACAGCCCTCTTCCCATAATTCTCATAGATAAAAAAATAATCCTGTGTCCATGTCATTATTGAATTCCAACTGAACATGTTGTAATTCTATGGAGAGATCACTTATTTACATAAAATCTATAAAAAAAACACTTAATTCTGATAAACATGAAGGAATTGCTTACATAGACATTGTGTTAAGAAAGATAATTGTTGCTTATCCATATGAAATAAAACTAGAAAAGTTTGATTTAAATAAATTCATTTAAAATTTAAAATTAAAATTATATAATTATTTAGATCAATAAAATTTATTTCATATTTACTTATATATAAAACATATCGTAGTCATACCTGCATCCTTCGGTCCTTCCGGGTATTGACCTGCATCATCAATACAGAGAGCATATATCTCTAATTCCTCACTTTCCCTCCTTCTCACCATTTCTCTTTGCTATCCTCTCTCCCTTTGGTTCTAGAGAATATTTCCCTTTCATTCTGTATCACTTTGCAGCTGTTGTGGTCTCCTCAGTGGCTCGCTCAATTGATCTTATTTAGTGGGTACCTTTTGTTTTGTTTTGGTTTAAATGTACCTGTGGAGAAAGTTCTCATAGGAAGGGACCTGCCAATTTTATGTTTTCGTTTTGTGATTTTTGTCATCCAACCCAGGACATTGGTTATGCAAATGCTCTACAGTTGAACTATATTCCCAACTCTCTAGCATGTTTTTGTAACATAACCTCGATTTTTCTTTGAATGTGTCTTGTCTTTGGCTTCTTTTGTGATATGTTGATAGTCCCATAGTCACAACAGAGAGCTCCTGGCTCAGAACATCTATAACGGTATGCCTTTATAGATTAAAGTCTACCAATACCTGCTGTAACCAATCAATGAACAAGTGAAGGAATTCCTTGCCCCAGGGGAGAACTTTGTTTAGGCAAATGCTGCCTGTAAATTCTAGAACAATGCTTGACATCCAGTGGGCATATGGTAAATATTTGTGAGTAGGTATATTAAACTCCTCAAAGATGGTAAGTATTGAACAAGTTCCTAAGTGTGGAGATCTATTTAACATCTTTATGTTTTCTCTGAAATTCTGTTAACTTTGTTCTATTCAGTTTTTTCCCCTTAAAAAATCAAACAAAAAAACCAATAAACAATGGCAATTATTTTTAATCCTTTAAAATCTCCAATTTTCTTACATTTCCAACCAATTCCATCAATATTTACTTGAGAAAATAGTAGTTACAATAAAACCACATTGTTTCCCCACAACCATGTATGCAATTCACCCTAGTGTTTTCCTTATTTTCTGTTTGGTGTAGAAGATGACCATTTCCTTCTAGACATTAAAGTCCCTCAAATTAATTGCAAAACTAATTGTGACCTTTTTATAGTTCCCTTCTTTCTTCTTTATTTTCTCAGTCACTATGGCATTGATCTTTATTATTTTAACAAGGACTTACTTTTCAAAATTATCCAAAGTCTTTGTCTGACCAAGACAGTGGTCCTTTGTCATTCTTTATGGCATGTGGCCTGTAAGCACCAGGCAGTGTCTATGTTGCTTTCTTCCTGAGAAGATTTTCTGTTTGGCCCTGAGTACCACATCTTTCTGTTTATCTTTCTATTTAATGGACTACCATTGCTGAATCTATTTTATTAACTTTCCTTTTTATTCTTATTTTATGAATTTAACAGGCTCTAAATTTCTATTTGTTCTTTTCCCCTTGCTCTGTAGGATCATCATTCACTTCTTCAACTTCACTTACATTAACTAGGACATTCATTGGGGAAATGATGATCCAGTCTTTTGGAATTAATTGGAGCAGTATTTACTTACAGATGCTGTGCAGGGTTTAGAGTATCTCAAGTAATAATGTATGACCCTGAAAAAAGCAACAGCTAAGGTATATTCTGCAGTAATGTGCTATTGAAAGCTTGTACAGGCAAGTCATTCATCTAATTCATTTAATATTAAGAATTAAATTTCTAAACTCATTAAATAATTATACTTCTAAACAATGTGCACAGCCTATATTTATATTTTTGTGCTTATATAGGTTCATGAGGCATGGATCTTTCTTAGAGTTGAATGGCAGAATGATTTATAAATTCTATTAATCTCTTTTTTATTTGCTATTTGTTGGAGACCAGCCTTGATGAAATTCTCACGTACCAATGTAGGAGAATGAGGATTAGAATTATAACAAAAGGAAGAGAGATATGAGAGAAATAGAAGACAGAAACACAGTACATCTTCAGGAGGAAAATTTAGAGAATACTAAACCACTTGTGTTTATTTTCCACTTGCTTATAGATGTCATCCCAAAATGGAAAGGGGGCAACAGACTTCATCAACATGATATAAGAAATAGACTTGAATTCTCAGACCTTTGGTCCTGGTGGAGCAGACCCACCTCTATACTCAAAATATCAGTTTACTACAGCCTGTGTTGAGATCTCTTATTTGTAGCCACTCCTGTTGTCAACACCTTTGAAAAAGTAAAAATAAACTCAAGCTCTCTGAACTTTAGTCAAGGTGGAATTTGTGGGTCCCCACCTATTCCTCCCTTTTTATATTCTTTAATAAAACTTCCACTACAGGACAGATTACTGTGCCTGGCTTGGGAGTCTTCTTCCACTTTCCATACTTACTCATCATCAGTACATACATACAGTCATGTATTCTCTATCTTAGATTTTGTGTAAGTGTGTGTGTGTGGGGGGGTAATCTTACCTGTCACTGACTATCTTCTTCTGTAAATAAAGGGTCAAGGGAGGATGTATCTCTGGACTCTATGTACCTTTGAGCCAATTTTCAGTCTTGAGAGTTCACCAACAACTAGATAATCATATGCAAACAGATGATGTTTTGTGACATACGTACTCTATGGCCAAAATATCTCCTAATAAAGGTGTGGAGGATGACCAGGATGGGATGGCTTTTTTTTTAACGTGGTACAGGATGTCTTTAACAGTTTTTAGCTGCATCAAAAATCCAAATTTGTATTACTAAACATATAAAATCTAAAGACTCATCGACAGTATCAAAATTCTTTCATACAGCCAGGTGGTGGTGGCGCATGCATTTAATCCCAGCACTCGGGAGGCAGAGGCAGGCGGATCTCTGTGAGTTCGAGACAAGCCTGGTCTACAAGAGCTAGTTCTAGGACAGGCTCCAAAACCACAGAGAAACCCTGTCTCGAAAGAAAAGAAAAGAAAAGAACAGAAAAGAAAAGAAAAGAAAAAAACCAAAATTCTTTCATACATGCTCTAATCTTTTTCTAACATCTTCATAACAAACTAAAGCAGTTACAAGCATTAACAGGTCAATACCATAATTCTAGTATGGAAATTAACAATAAACACACAATTTGTGAAATCACAATTCTCTTAAATCCATTCTATTCAAAAGACAAGAAGACCGCCGGTCTCGCTGAACATAATGGACAATAAGGACTACTGAGAACTGAAGAACAATGGCAATGGGTTCTTGATCCTGAAGAACAATGGCAATGGGTTCTTGATCCTATTGCACGTAATGGCTTTGTGGGAGCCCAGGTAGTTTGGATGCTCACCTTAATAGACCTGGATGGAGGTGGGTGGTCCTTGAACCTCCCACAGGGCAGAGAAACCTGCTTGCTCTTTGGGCTGAGGAGGAAGGAAGACTTGATTGGGGGAGGGGGAGGGAATGGGAGGTGGTGGCGGGGAAGAGGCAGAAATCTTTAATAATTAAATAAATTAATTAATAAAAAAAATAAATAAAAGGCAAAAAAAAAAAAACAAAAGACAAGAAGAGTTTTCTGTGATGGGTGAGCAATGAGCTTTTTTCTCTCCCATAGTCCATCTGCATTGCTGCTACTAAGTAAGTTTCAAATTTAAGTTTGAATTCCCCCCGGTCCTGAGCAACAGAGTTTTTTATGCCATTCCTCCTCATTTCTGAAGTGGGGCTTCATTCACTCTTTGCCTCCATAGTAGTGTTCCAATTTTTTAACAAGTTTCTTTCCCCCAAAGGGGAAATTTCTGAGGTCTCAGTTCTCAGGTCCTTTATTTCAGCAGCAGATTGAACACCATACTGGCAAAATGAGTTCTGGGTCCCAAGATACAGTATGGATAAACTGCCCAAACATTCAGTCAGCGTTCTTGGACCAGCTCCAAAGTAAACAAAACACTGAGGTCTAGGTCTGAGGTCTAGAAATGTGTGCAGTAGGCTCACCAAGAAACTAAGAATCACCACGATCTTCCTTCCTTTCTTAGACTGCTGGCATAAGAGAGACAGGAACACGGGTTCAGGAACCTCACTCACTCCCATTCTTCTGTGGGATCACCAGTGACTACAATGCCATTAGGGCTAGCACTCCTCTGTTTAACACTCAGTCATCAAGCTTTTCTGTGAAAAATAAAAAGCACAAATGTACCCTGGACCCCATATTAAAACAGGATCAGGTACTGAGGGTATAACTCCCCCCTTTTTTATGTTGTGTTTTAATCCCATCAAGGGGTTTAAGATCCCTTATATAAACCATCTTTTTAATCCAAACTGCAAGTCTCATTAACTGACAGGTTTTTACAGACACCTGGCTGGAGGAACATTTGCATTTCAACAGATCTTTGACTGCTTGAGGCTACTTCTCAGCAGCTTGGCTGCCAGGCTGGGAACCAATCTTGGTTCATGGCAGATGCTGGGAGCAGAGTGGGGCATAGCCAGGTTCTCTGCTGCTTGGGACCAGGAGGTTCGGGTCTCTAGTTGTCTTGTGCCTAGGTGCAGGCGGTGCTCAGTGGTTCTGCCACAGAACGGGACCGGCTGGCAAATTTTTGCTGTAGCTCAGATTCCCAGGTGCCCACCATTGCAGTGACTCTGAGACCGCTGTGCCCCCAAGCTTGGGGGACGGGGGTAAAGCCATGTTGTTTTTTACTACCCCTGCTTTCCTATTTCAAATCTTGTAATCACAAGATTAGGAGAATTCCTGTATTGGGTCACGCTGCCTCTAGCCTGCTGACCAGCTCTGGTACTGGCGGTGGGGAGGCCAAACTTTTCTCTGGCTTAACTCAGCTGTTTACAGTTTGTGGGTTTGGTGGCATCGCTAATGCAGACATTGCCAAGTCTTATGCCCCACGCTCCCTTTACTATTCTGCCCACTCAGTAGCTGCCGCTGTGACTCCATAACCACAGCACCGCAGGTTGGCTTGACCTGAGCACAGATGGGGTCACACCTTGACTTCCAAACACTACACCTGAGGTATTTTATTCATCTGTGGCGTCTAGCATTCTTTTTCTCTTGTACTTCTGTGCATTATCTATCGTGTGTCCTACTTTGAGGGGTGACTGTTGGGGCCCCATGTCCAGGTGTCATCTGTCATAAGCCACACATTGGGGTAACATCTGTCAGTGTCCAACCTCAACTGAGTTCAGACATTCCAGGGTAGATGCGTGAGGATTAGAATTATTAAGCAAAAAGAAAGAGGGATAGGAGAGAAATGAAACGCAAAACACAGTACAACATTGGGAGAGAAATTTAGAAAAAACTGAACCACCCGCATTTATTTTACACAATGCATATAGACTTAAAAAGTGGGAGGAGGCAACAGGCTTTATTAGTATGATATAAGGAATAGAGTGAATTCTCTGACCTTTGCTCCAGGTGGAGTGGACGCACCTCTATACTCAGAATACTAAATAACCACACTCTACCTAAGTCAGGATCTCTTGTTTGTAGCCACACCTGCTATTAACGATTTTGAAAGCGTAAAAATAAAACTCAAACTCTTTGAACTTTAGTCAAGGTGTAATGGGCTCACTCACATCTGTGCACCTTCATAGATATTCATTTATATCTTCTCAGTAGTTTCGGGTTTACCATGGAAGGAAAATTTACATCACAGAAATCTGTAAATGCATGACTCATAGTTTATTGTATTGTTCTGTTGATTTGTTAGAGTCAAGAAATTAATGCTAGGCTAGTTTTGATAATGTGGTGACTATAGACAATATAATGTGAAAATAACTTTAAAATTTGGTAATGCATTTTTCTAATAGTCTAAAGCTATTATCTCATGTCTAAATATGAGATCTAAATCTAAAGCTATTCATTCATATCATTTACAAATGAGTAATAAAATTCATTATCTTTGTTTGGCTCTCATCTTAAGTGTTAACATAAATGAAAAACCAACTAAAATTCCTTTTGAATTTATACGTGTTTGTCAATTGTAAGAGCTCAGCAAAACTCAACAAAAGTACTCTGTGAAAATCAATTGGTACTACAGAATTTATTGATCACACATATTATTATTTGTAAATTGTATCATAAATATTATTCATACCATAAAGTTGGTAGGCAGTATTTCTATCTTTGTCTCTTTGTACATTCTGTTTCTAGACATCTTTCTGTTAAATATCTTTAGTATACTCCTGCATTACTTCTGGGAGGCTTAAGTAAGAGTAAAATATTAAAAGAAACTTGGAGGCTGGAGAGATGGTTCAGCAGTGCAAAATACCAAGTTTAGTTCCCAGAATCCACACTGGGCAATTCACAACCGCCTTTTACTTTTGCTCCAAAAGACTCCAACAACTGTCCCTGCATACATGTGGCAATCACACACACACACACACACACACACACTAAAATTAAATACTTAGAAAAAACTTCAAGAAAGAGTATATAGCAAGGAACATCTATTAGGTGCTATAAACTTTGGTAGGGGTTGCAGAAAACTCAGATGAAGGCATTTGAAGTTAAGGTCATCAGACATGGACTTTTAGCCTTACAAATCTCTCATTCTTCTCTTACTCAGGACCCATGCTATAGGGTAAACCTGAGCATAATCGAAAGGGAACTCTGGTGTGTTTCCTGGAAAACAGCTAAAGGGAGAGTGAGTGTGGAGGGAGCTGATGGAATTCAGATGGAACAGTCACCCACATTGATGTTTCATTGTACTTTATTGCTCTTCCTGTATTCCCAAGAAAGGGCGTGGCACAAAGCAGGCCGAGCAATGGACTTCAAAGATGGCAGCTCCTAATTGCTGGTAAGAAAGGTAACTTTATCTGGCAAAGGGTCATGGAGAGAAGCTAAAAATATCATCTGGGATTATCTGGGATGGCTCTAAATATCATCAAAAGTGTTCTAAAAGAGGAACCAGTGTAGGGTGGCATGTGTTTCAGTCCTGTCACATATGAGCAGAGGCAGATGGACAAGCAGCTCATCTACCTACAGAGGAGATAGTGCTATTGCACAGAGTTATGGTCCCACTCTAGCGCATATGGCATTTACAAGGATCCAGTTCTGTCTTCCCCGCCTACCTAAGTTTCTGCCCTATCAAAAGGCCAAGGCAGTCTCTACATTCAACCAATGAAAGCAACATATCCTACACCAACATTCTATTTATTTATTTATTTATTTTAATTTTCAGAGACAGAGTTTCTCTGTGTAGCCCTGGTTGTCCTGGAACTTGTTCTGTAGACAAGACTGGAATCAAATTCAGAGACCCACCTGCTTCTGCCTCCTGAGTGCTGGGGTTAAATCTGTGCACCACCACTGCCTGGCTTTCATCTCACTCTTAAATCATTTAACTCTATTGTGCCATGTCATTTATAATGGTCAACACCTTCCCTGATCACCAAGGCTTAAGTTGCAAGCAAGCATTATTGCATTCTTTATTCATTTATCTAGCTTTACTTTTCTTCGCCACTTGGAAAAGTCTTTATTATTATTTTTCTTCTATTTTATGTCTTCCCCACTAGACTAATTGCTGCCACAAAGAAAAGAACTTAGTCTATATTGTTGATTTGCCTATCCATAGTTCTTACAGCTATGTGCAGCTCATAACATATGTTCAATAGTATAATCTAATTTGATTTTTACAATCAGATTTTTTAAAAAATCTACTCATAAGATAAGGTCTAACACATGGATTAGAAAATCATTCAAGTACATCTGTGTTAACTACTCTGGGACTCTTCAGAATATGGACCACAACAGTGAATTTTGCTATATATAATTTCACTTTATTTTAAATGTTATTGGGTTTCTTATATATTTTGAGTATATAAATAAATACACAGTTAAAGGCAATATTAGTGGCTATATTGCTGTTTTTTAGTTCCAGAATTCTAGTCCTTGATGCTTCTTTACATCATTGTCACACTTCCACCCCAAAACTTTTCCTCTTTGTGTTTCTTGTCTTAGTGTTTGTAATCACCTAGTCCTTAAAGCTGGAAAACTTCAAAACTGCAGCTTGCACCAAGTCATGCAAATTCTATAGTAGTGATCTGGCTCAATTTTCATTTCTTTCTAATCATTTTCTATGATACATCATTGGCTTAGGACTTATTGCTTGATTAGTTAATGTCCATTATTTACATAGAATTGAAAGTGTGCATATAAAATATCCTAATATAAAACCTTCATATGTGTGTAATGGCATTTGGAAGTGATCCTATTGGTAATGATGAATCAAGGAATTAGAGTCCTTATAAATGGGGTTAACATCTTCATAAAAGGCCAGCAGACTGGTTTGGTCTTTTTGTTACACGAGGTTGCAATGAGGAGTGTACAACCTGGAAATGGTCCCGCACTAAACACAAAACCATGCTGGGGCTCCTATCTCTTTATCTTTGGCTTCTTATGCTATGAATAGTGAGAAATAATTTTCTGTACATCACCTTGTTTAAACCATGGTGTTACTGACTTGAATTATGACATTAGCAGAGCCGTAGTGAATTATCACTAAGTCATCCTAAAACTTGTGTGTGGAATCTCTTCTTGGACATCTGACCTTCACTTCTTCTATCATCATAACTTATATCTTTTAAAAATTGTTGTTAGTATTGTATCAGTTTTTACCCACATGAATTGTATTGGTTTTTTTTTTTTTGTATACATTTATCTTGGGATTCTCAGCTTTCCTTATTTACTAATTAAGTTTTCATTAATTCCTCAATGATAAGTTTAAGTAGCATTTCCCTTCAAAGGTATTCCTTAATTGGTTCATCACATTTGATTTTTTTTTTTGCTTCTTTTATTTCAGTGCATATTGATTACACCTCTCTTCTACTTCCGGCTACAGTTAGCAAATGCCTAGATTTGTTATTGTCTTGAAAGTATCTTGAAACCCACGACCATATCTTCTCTACCACTTTATTTGTCTATATTTCTTACTGTCATAATTAGATAATAAGTGTTAAAAATAGGTAGTAAACATTTGTTTCAACGAGATTTCAAATAAAGATGGGAAGTTCTGCTGTAGAAAATTAAGAATATATACTCAATTTTCTGACGAATTTAGAGAATCTGTGTGAATTTTCTAAAGAGCCTGACAGAGATGAAGCAGTGCCCTCACACCTCCAAGATAGCACCTTACCTTTTAGAATGGTTTCAGAAGTATTCATTGAAGATTTTGCACAGTCTCACTGTATAGTCATTGATCTAAAAGTTTCAAAGACAAAGTATCTAGACTTGTGATTCTTATTCTTCTTGGCCCCCAATTAACATTCTTATACATATACAGATAGGCATACTGATTTGGGTGAGCATTGTCCTGAGTTGTAACAGTTAAATCCTAAGAAAATCAAGATGCATAATTTGTTGTCAGATCACCTCTTTTATATTTGAGAATCTTAGTAAGTTACAGCATTTCACAATATCAAACACAATATGTTTCATTAATAATGAGGTATTACTATTTTTAGGATAGCTAGTATCTCTACCTCCAAACATAGTGTTACATTCTTGGGTATAAATTGATATCAAAGGGGCTTGGTATGGTCTTTCTTGCTATATTCATCCTAAAGGTACTAACAAAGACTACCAGAATTCTTTGATTGAAAAGAAAGGATGCTACACAATGGTTTTAGGTGCTTCCCTATTGAGATTTAAAATGTACCCATGTTGGAGAAGTCCAGACTGCAGCATAGATGACCTTATGATTCTATATTTAGAAAAAAAGACAAGCACCAAGAATTTCTATATCTATTTCAAGTTTTGAGCATCACAGTTTCTGGAGTTTAGGTTCCTCTTGCCAGAATAAATTAACAACAGTTTTTTAATCCTCTTCTGAAATATTCAGAGAGATTATTGGTGTATTGTAGGCATTTTCCTCTATAGTAGATGTCCATATTTTGGTAGATAACCCCTTTCTACTAAGATCCACTAGGCTGATGAAGAGGGGAAGGCATAAAGTTATAGGAACACCATGTCACAGCTGTCCAAGTGTAGAACAAAAGTACAGATGCTGTTTGTTTTATCAGCATAATACACCAGCTATATTTCTATATGCCTTAATTGGCTACTCAACAAAAATACAAGCAACTCATTTTCCACTGATAATTAAGATCTTACATAGAGTAAGATCACCATTCTATTCCTCATTTAGATATTTTTAAATTTAGTTTTCCTCCTTTCCTCCATCCTTTTCCTCTCCCTGTTTCCTTCCTTCCTCTCTTTCTTTTCTTCCCTTGCTTTGTCCTCTCTTGAGTTTCCATTTAAAGTTTATTTTTTTAAATTTATTCTTTGAAAAGTATATATATATATATATATATATATATATATATTACAATTCAAAAAGCGGTGTATGAGAGGAAGACACCATGCCACAGAGCTCATGTGGAGGGTTTTATTTTTAATTGGGGGGAATGAGAATGGAAAAGGGGGGAGGGGAGACATTGGTCCCTGGGGACAGGAGTGGCAGAAGAAAAGAGGAGAGAAAGAGAGAAAGACAGGTGGGAGAGAGGAAGGAAAAGAGAAAGAAAAGAAAGAAGTAGGTGGAGTTCTGCCAGTTAAAGGCGTGGAGAACTGCCTGCCAGGTATGCAGGGATGACACTCAATGCCTGGTCCCCAAGGGGCAGAGCCAGATGTGCCTGAATCCTAATATATATATGCAATGAAAGCAATGACAATTGCTCATTTCTACCCTCAGACGCAACTTTTCATTGCAGAAAATCTTTTCCTTCCCTGCCTCTAGCTCCCCCTACATACTGTGCTAACATTACCTCTCCCAACTCTATGTCTTTTTCCCCCTCTAATAATATTCCAGTAAGTGCAATTAATGCTTGACCATATGGGCATGTGTGTGAGGTAACTGAGTCCGAGAAAGCAGGTCCTCCTTCATAGGTTGGTTCTGGCTTCAGTGCTTTTGTTTTGTGTGTCTATCTTGGAGCACAAGTTGAAGCCAGGAAATTAGAAAAGAGATGTTTGGCGAGTAGATACAATAATGTAGGGGGATTCTGCATTTCTTTCTTTCCAATGGTAACATTTCACTATGTAACCCATCTAGGTCTCAAACACACGACTTTCCTGTTTCCTTTTTTTGAGTATTTTTATTATATTTAGTATTTTGATATTTATTATATTTGAAGGGTTAAATTTGACACAGAGTCTGGCTATGTAGTGTAGGCTGTCCTTGAAAATTTAAATCTAGCCTTGTACCTGGACCAATACTCCTTGAATTTTTTTTTTCCTTCTGGATAGTTAGAGATAGGAGAAATATCACTTCACATGGTTCATTTTCTATGTTTCTAAAAGGGAATGCAATATTTGTGAGTATGTATATCGGGCAGAGAGACTGTCTGAAAATACTTACCTTCATATAATATTAGTGGAATAATTCATTGTCAATACTGAATAACTTTAATTCCCTGTCATTGCTGATATTTTGCAAAAGGTTAAATTTTCTAGCAAAATTTTGATTGTGTTAGCAAAGTATCCAAGTGCATGTTACATATATGGAGATACCAACCATTTGGCACAGAGTTGTATGGCTGGCACTGTGACTCAGTAAGTAAAGGTGTTTGGCACCAAAGTACAACCACCTGGCTTAATACCTAGAGCCTATGATGGGAGGACAGAACAACTCCTACAAGCTGTGTTCTGACTGCAATTGCATGCCTCTACAATAATGAATAAAGAAGCAAATAAATATTTAAAATGTAATAGAACAGAATTCTGCTGTTCTGGAGTTCACTCTGTAGACAAGAGTGATCTTGAACTTACAGAGACCTCCCAGTCTCTGCCTCCTGAACTATTGGATTTAAAAGTGTGTGCCACCATGACCAGCTCAGAATTCTCTTAAGATGCCCAGGATGATTAAGTTGTAGCTCAGTAGCAAATATTTGCCTATGATCTACAAGGGCAGGGATTTAATGTCCAACGTTACGTAAAAGACCAAAGAGACATTATAAAGCATCAATTTCCAGCTAAAACAAGAGATGGAGATGAAAACAGAAGTACCAAAATAGAGATAAGATTCTATAGAGGATATGCAGAGAGGCAAATGTGGATAATTGGAAAGATACTAACCCAACAAACCAGACAGACAGCATGGAGAAAAAAACCTCCCAGGAGAGAGAAGAAATTTCGATTCTATTTAGCACGGCCAGGAAGGTGCTGGAACAGCGGGTCTGACAACTTCTGGAATGCCAGAAAGTGAAAAGAGCAGAGAGTTAAAGGACAAAATTTATTATCAGTTTCCAGAGAAGACTAAAGACAGGGTTAATAAAGAGTTTTTCTCCTACGTAAGGGGCACAGGGCTACTAACCCTGATTTTACTACCAAATAGATCTAGCATGAGAGTGATAAAGCAGGCTTCACCCCAGAGACCCACTCTGGGAGCCTCTGATAGCAGCTGATAGCTGATAGCTCTTCAGAGTCGGGAATACTGGGTAGGAAGCAAATTATGGTGCTGTTTAGTCATATAAAAGCTACACAGGATCACCAAATTGTGCTAAATTCAACCAGTGTTGATTAGAACTACCTTAATTTAAAAAAAAATGACTTTAGACAAAATTTAGAAAAGTTCCTTTTGATCAAAAAAGGAAAACTACAAGCTATGTAACCTAATAAAATATTTAAACCATAATATGCACATATTTATTCCTAGATCTTATAAAGTGTTTGTAAAATTCTTCTTATTCCTTGAAAAATTGCACTCATCTGAAATCGTCATCTTTTTTTCTCCTCTTCAGAAATGTTATTACCAGTTGGGTGTGTTCAGCTACTTGGAATTTGGCCTTTGCCAGTGTTTCTTCGTGTTAACAGGTATATTTCACTCTGGATGGTTCTATTCCCCACTAAATAAAACGTTTGCTTGCTGACGAAGTTGCAGCTTGCTTGCTTTGGCTCAAGCCTGTCACTATGCAATGGTAAGAGACTTGATGACGTCAGAGATGAGCATAGCACCGCCTCACCTTTACCTCACTGCAGTTCTGAGCGCTGAGTGCAAGCAATCACAACAAAGGCAAGAACTGAGAGAGAGAGAATGTGTAACTGCTAGAATCCAGGCATCTGTATTAGCCTGCCCTTAGGGTCCTGACAGGATATGTGCTCCGCTACAGCCCCTAAGAGCACGTCCTGTCTCTTTCCCTTTTTCTCTCCCTGTTTTGCCTTTTCTCCCTCTCTCTCTTTCTCTTCTACCACTCTTGTCCCCAGGGACTGGCGTCTGCCCTCCTCTCTTCCCCCTTCTCTGCCCCTTTCCTATCTCCTTTCAATAAACCTCCTATGTGAACCTTGTTGCATGGTGTGACTGCTCTTCATGGCATTTTTTTAAATGACAATAGTAACGTAGCAATTTTCAAAAATTATAATGATGTTTAATACCTAGTCAAAAGATGAACACAATCAAATAAATAGCATGTGTATTTTTAGGCAGCATAAACCAATTAATATTATATGATTTTAACTGTTGAATGATTGTTTTAATAAGAAACTTATAAAGCAGATAAGGTCCATCAGTTGAAAACTTGTATGAAATGAAGACTCCTATTGACAAAGTCTTTGCTGTGGGATAATGCTATTGTGCCCTGTAAAGATTTCTCATTTGTATTGGTTTAATAGCATGCTGTTTGACCAGTAGCCAGGCAGGAAGATTAGGTGGGGTAATTAGACTAGGAGAATTTTAGGAAAAGGAAAGGCTTAGTCTTAAATCACCAACCAGAAAAGGAGGAAGCAAGATGCCTTACTGAGAAAAGGTATCAAGCCACGTGGCTAAACATAGATAATAAATCTGGGTTAATTTAAGTTGTAAGAGCTAGTTAATAATAAGCCTGGGCTAATAGGCCAAGCAATATTGTAATTAATATAGTTCTTGTGTGATTATTCAGGTCTGGGTGACCAGAAAACCAAAGCACAATCTCCATCTCTCCATCTACAAGTCTTCATATTCACTTTAGAGACTGGGGGCTGCTGCTGTAGTCAACTGATGTTATCCATACCTTGCACATCTTGCTTTTCCTATGGAGGAAATCAAGTTCTTAGTTTCAGGTCTACTTGCATTGTTGGGTACTCATTTTTGACAGACCCTTGAGCAGAACTATAAGCTTTCTTAGTCTCAATGGTCTCATCTGTAAAATTGCTCCTTTAACATAATAATTGTATCCTGAGCCACTTGGGGGAGTTCTCCATAAATTTCCAATAATTTTTAAAAGAAAAAGATTCCCTCAAATAAGAACATCACACTTTATGCTATGATGGGATCTAAAAGAGCTCCTTCATATTGTCAACACTGTCTGATTATAACTTATGTACTAGCGGCACCAGCAAAGTGAACATTGTTTATGCCAAGCATATTCCTTACATTTGTACCAGAAAACAAAGGACTATATGATAGCGGACAGTCAATGAATAGGCAGCCATGTTCACAGTAAAACTGTTATTACAGCATTGCTCATGGGGTATAAACATGAGTTTAACCTCCATAGTGCTTTTTACAATACTGTGTTACGGTTTTAGACAGGAAAACCCCCACCCTCACATAGTGCACACGTGTTAAAAGGTTGGTTCCTTGCACAGCAATGCTTATAGCTGATATTTGGTGAAGTGATTGGCTCATGAGGAGTCTGACATAGGCAGCAGGTTAATGTGTTGGTGGACTCATGATTAAATGCACTGTTAGGAGGGGGTGGGAACTGTAGACAGTCGTTTGAACCTAGAATGGAAGTCGTTTGCTGGGAATGTGATTGAGGGATATGCCTGGAGCGCAGGCCAGTCTCTTCCTTTCTCACATTGTGCTTTCAGGACAATTGTGATGAAGT
Organism: Chionomys nivalis; assembly: GCF_950005125.1. Classification (NCBI taxonomy): domain Eukaryota; kingdom Metazoa; phylum Chordata; class Mammalia; order Rodentia; family Cricetidae; genus Chionomys; species Chionomys nivalis. Next base: position 17,802,152 of record NC_080107.1, read on the forward strand.
GCACTGTCTCCTCCAACAGAAGTTCTGCCTTTCTGGCTGCTTTACATTACCCCAGGTTCAGAAGACCTTGAAAGTGTGGCCTGGAATAAATCCTTCTCCCTTTAAACTATTTTTCTCAAGTGTTTGTCATAGTGATGAAGTCACATACCATGAATAGATAGTTATTGGGCAAATGGTGTGGTGATGTTGAAAATAGACATTTGCTAGACTGGCCTTTCCACCTAGCTTTTATAAGGAAAACTGGGCTTTGTACTAGCTATATTTTCTATCCCCAAAGCACTCATTCTCAGATATTTGCATAGCTGACTCCTTCGTATCATTTAGATTTCAATTCAAACATGCGTTACTCAATTGCCAATCTATGGAGTCTCCAAGTTCCTTGCTTCATTCTAGCACCCGCGTGCTAAATTTGTCTCAGAACAGCCAGTGATTCGGGCTGTTAAAACAGAGCCCCTTAGACTGAGTAGTTGGCAAATAATAGAAATGCTCCTGACTGAAGTTTGACTCCACAAATTCACTGGTGAGTAAGCTGGCTTAGGACCACCATCCTAGATGGCCCCTTATTGCTGCATTTACAGAAAGGCAAAGTGAGCAAAATTTCCCTCAAAACATTTTATAAAGGCATTATTATAATTAATGAGGGCTCTGCAATCACCTTCTAAAGTCCCTGCTTCTTGTAACTAATATGCTGGAGTTTGTGTTTTGTTATCAATTTTGCAATGAAACAAAGATTGAGACAGCAGCACACTGGTACATGCAATGCAACAGACTTGGTACCTTCAGCAACAGAAGCCTGTTGCCTGGCAGTTCTGAAGTGGGGTGCAGACAGTTAATTTCCTATGGGGTTTGTCTCCTTGACTTGTTGATGGTCATTTGTTCTCACGGTCTTGTAACAAAGCCATCACTCAATGTACATATATGTCCCATGTTCTGTCCTCAACTTGAGTTTTCTTTTTTCTTTTTTTTTAAAGGACATTAAGAAAATTGGGTTAGGATCCATAATAACAATCTTGTCATTTTAAGAGCACTATCTCAAATCACAGGAAACACTGAAAGTACTTGGGAGTTAAACCTTCACATATGAGCTTTGAAGGGGGCAAAACATAACCCATAACCCATAAATTGTATGGAAAATATAATGTTTATATACACTTATTTATGGTCCATCATCACTGATTAGAATGTAAGCTGCAGACATACCTCAGTTGTATCAGTCGTATTGTTGATTGCAGGACTTGGATCAGAGCCTGGAAGATGACAGAGACTCAATACATATGTTTGTTAAATGAAGGAACAGATAAATGAATGATAAAAGCACTTAATTATCAAGTCTTTGATGTCTGTAATTATTAAAATTTTCATTAATTTCAGAGTCAAGCAGCAAAGCAAGTATGCAGTGTTTTAAATCTTAGTGATGCCCAGTAACTGCTGCTCACCCCCTAAATTCACACAGACAATTTTTCTTTTAGAATGAAAAGACATTTTAAGTTTACTGATTTTATCTGCGATTCAAACAGTAGTGACATCCATCCTTTACCTTCTGTGATATGGTACAGAAGAGATTTCAAGCTAATCAGAAATAAATTAGAAAGGAACTTGGGATGGTTAGTAAAAAAAAATGTAAAATATTGCGCTACTAATTGATTGCCAGCTCTGTTAACTAAGAAAATGGATTTATGTCTGAAATAGAGACTATTGTTTCTGGTTGTTTTGCTATACACATTCCTGGCTCCTCTCAAGCAGAAATGGGACCTGCGTTTTCAAGGAGTACATTGGTCAAGATGTTGGTTTTCCCTTTAAGTCTTCCATAACTTGGTTTGCAGCTCACATTAAGTAAATCCGATTAAAGGTGTGAATGATGCGAGAATCCACAAGTCTAATAACCAATTTATTAATGGGTACAACAAAAAGACAAAGTCAGAGACACCGAACCAATTAGCTGCTGTTGATCCAGCTGCCTTCACCCAGTCACTCTCACCAGGGGTGAAGAACATCAACCACAAGCCATCTGTCCAGCTCTTATGCTTGGCCGCCCAAGAGAACGCCAAACTCGTGACCCTCTCCCTGAAATTTTAAGATGAGACCACGCCCTAGGGCTTGCTACCCCAAAAGTCATTGGCTAAATGGATAGAAATCCAACCACATGTGAAAGATAGGTTCTTGTAGATATGTTGGGCAGTAATTTGAGGGCCATTCTATGAGCAGTGAAATATTGATGGGGAAGGTAGGAGGGTACATCTTTTATGATGGTGTGGGGCTCCTAGAAAGCTGGACTCCTTGGACGGAGTCCTGAAAGAGCTGCTAGTATTTCAAGTTCTCCTAATACGTTACCTTATACAACGACCACTAACTTTTTGTAATATTTAGTACAATGTTGTGTAACCTGTAGCAGAGTAAATTTAGTTTATAACTCTTGTAATTCTTTGCCTATCCAAAGGATTTTTTCTCCTTGAAATCTGTCTTTAGTGATTGAAACTCTTCAATGTAGAAGTTTATAGGCTATCAAATTAGAACACACTACATGACTGTTTTAATTTAGTCTAAACCTTTTCCTTGCTTGTTCTTCACCGTCTGATTACTTATGATTTTAAATTTATACATTATCATAAACCACAACTTCATAGAAGGTCATATCCTAGTGTCTTATAATTGGATGTGTGATGTCAGTGAGTCTGTATAAGGAGCTGGATATTGGTAGTGTTTCACAGTCAAAGGAGGGCAGTGCAGTGCAGTGTACAGAATGCCATCTTTGAAATGAGAAAGTCAAAGATATATGTCTTAGTCTTATTCTTTACTACCTGGGCCAACATTCATTAATTCTCATCCCTGGAAGTTTGTCAATATTCAAGTGTTTGATAATAAAATCATGCATTTCTATAATTTAAATGTCCTTAATAGGTACATGACACAATCAAATGGCCAATAAGTTCTAGCTATATTGAGGTAAACTTTATTCTATCTACTTGAGAAGAGTTTGGCACAGATCATGGGGTTACACTATCTAGTATTAGTTTAAGGCTTTCTTGGTCTACACCTTTAGTAGTTCTTAATCAACAATGCATTATAGAATATAGTGGTATGGTAGTTTGAATGTAATTGACCCCCATAAACTCATGGGGAGTGGCACATTTAGGAGGTGCGGTTTTGTTAGAATAGGTATGGCCTTGTTGGAGGAAATATGTCACTGTGCGGATGGGCTTTGAGGTCTCATATATGCTCAAGCCACACCCATTGTTCAGTTCACTTCCTGATTCCTCTAGATCAAGAAGTAGAATTCTCAGCTCCTTCTCCAACACCATGCCTACCTGCATTCTGCCATGTTCCACCATGATGATAATGGACTGAATGTCTGAACTGTAAGCCAGAACCAACAAAATGATTTCTTTTATAACAGTTTCCATGGTGGTGGTGTCTCTTCACAGCAATAAAACCCTAAGGCAACTGGTTAAAGTGTATGATTTAATTGGAGCCTAAATTTCACTAATAAGGAACTTTCAATGATGCATTATGGGATTTCCTCTGTAAGAAAAATCTACATTGATTTTGAAAAGTAGCATGCTTGCTTTTATGCCATAAACACAGTTATATTGTAAAGAAACTTCATATTTTAGATCTTGCAAATCAAGCACATGTATATTAACTGCCAATTTTATATTTTGTTCTAAAGAGTTTTCTTCTTGGAAATTATGTGGTCTTCTTCACAATAAAAGTATTTTTTCTATGTCTTTATTTTTAAGGATTTATTTATTCTTATTGTGTGTGTGTTGGCCTGAATTCATGTGTGTGTGTGTATTTGTGTGTGTGTGTGTGTATTTTGTGCTAGCCTAGTGCCTTCAAATACCATAAGAGGGCACTGGAGCCACTGGAACTGGAGTAACAGATAGTGGTAAACCACCATGTGGATGATAGGAATAGACCATTGACCTCTGCAGAAACCATCTCTCCAGCCCCATAGAATGTATTTTTAATAAATTCACAATTACCATACATTCAACATTTATTGCTCAAAAATCAAAGAGAACTATGTTTACCAAGACGGTATGAAAAATCTCATCTCAACCACTATTCTGAGTAGATGTCAGTCATTTGATCTAATGTGTCTACCATGATTCTCTTAGTAGAACACAAAGAGAGGACCTAGAAAAAAAACACCCGAAGAGAACCTTTTGGCCTCTGCTTTGTAATTTCACCTCTACATTGATTTCATCTTTAGACAATACAGTAATTCTGCATTTTGAATCGTAGTCACTGTGATGAAACATCTAAAATCCATCCTCATGGCTTTTCACTAAGATTAGTAAATAAATATGAAGCATGCTAACTTTATTTTTTCAAATTTATATCATAATTACACAAGAATTACATTTATTAAAAATCTAGGTTGAACTTTGCTCTAACGAGTTTACATTTAAAGATTCTTTGATCTGTGATAACTGTAATATATATTAACATGTTGCATTTTAAAGTGACACTGCTTTCCATTAATCAAGTGTCTGTACGGTTGATTAATTTGTACAAGGTTTAAATTGCTATGAAAATTTATCATTCATAGCCATGATCTCCATTTACATATATGTTAATTATGGTAAATGTAATCTTTTTCCGAATCCTCTGGGCTGCATACTAAAAAGACAAAGTGATCAGCGACTAGGGTTTCAGTTTTAAAGTGAACTCTTACTGTTACTAATGGGAGTGTGCCGTAGCTGTATAAGCTAAGCCAAAAATATTGTGGTATTTTCTGCCGAAGACCAATTCCAATGCGAAAGATTGTATTTCCTTTTCAAGGGATGGCTTTAAGCAACAAACATAAGAGTTTTTTATGGCTAGAATTATCCAATTAGATTATCATAGTATATAGAGCTGTCCACGGGTATTGCAAAAGACTTGATTTGAAGCATTCTCTTATTTTAAATCATGTGCTAGCAAGGACAATATGCATTTCTATATATCTGCAAAGCAGAATGGCTTGAGAGAGTTAGTTGAAAAGAGCACTCTACATCAAAATAAATAAATAAATAAATAAATAAATAAATAAATAAAGCAATATAAGAAAGTAATTCTATGGCTTTGTGAGCCTGGATCAATCCTTCTTATCACAGGACAAAGATTGGCACTGAAGGAAACTGAGTCATTTATAGTCACGTTATTATCATTATTTTCTAATTAATTGGTTTTTTTTAAGGCTTCACAGTCAAGATAGAGGAAAGGACCACCATTAAGAGACAAAAGCCTCATTGAGAAGTCTCCCTCGGGGGTTCACTCAGGAATGGTGGTCAGTTCAAAGCACTGATCTGGCCAAACACATCCCTTTTTGGTTTTCTCCTCCAGGTTGTTTTCTTTGGCTTTTCCCTAAATTTAAAGCATGCTAACCACGACCTGCTTCTTTATTGGTTTTAGAGGAAATGCTTCCATTTGTTCCCAATTATACCTCGTTCTGTTTGGAATCGGCAACTTAGAGAAAATGCTATCCCCATTGCAAGTGAATGTGACATGGCAGGGAGCTCGTGTCTTTGAATGTATGTGATAGGCCTGGCTAGGCAAATGTTCGAAAATTTAATTATTCCTATTAAATGTCTATAATTGTTTGCTTAGTTTGTTAATATTTACATAATATATTCACTTCAAGAGGAGCCTCATTTCTTAGTCATATCTTAATAGAATTAAAATCTTGGAAACCTTTGCAAGCAGAGCACCTCTGACTACCTGACGAGGCTGTTTTTAACGACACTTATTTGGCAATTTTCTTATAGTCAGCCTAATGACACAAGAAACAAACTAACATGGCACCTGTTCTGATAGATGGATGTTGTCCCTTTCATCCTCTGATCCCAGACCTTGCAAGACACCTTTTTAAAGAGGCATCACTTCCCTCACCACAGAAACACATCCACCTCTGAGCTGGAAACAGCAGAAGCATAGGGCAGAAGATGAAGAATATATTATCCAACTAAAATTACAGAGAAATTTTAAGTAGGCAGAATATAATTGCCCAATTTGGAAATTAGCCAGGACACAGGGTTTAACATCATCTTTACTCTTTTGAAAAGTGCCATGGGATTTTTAATAACTGCTGGTGGTCAGGACCTTGGTTTTACCCTCATCCATTAGACGACACCTCCAGCAGAGCAGTGCCCCCTCATACCATGCTGGGGCATCAGTTCAGTACTGACTCAGTGAAAATTGTGCCACCTACTGAATCATCCTCGGCTCCAGTCAGAGTGGCCTGGCTTTTAGATTTTCTCTGGAGAGCTGTTATGAAAGATGGGACCAGGCACAATGATGCTTAATTTATGAGATTTCAAGGTTTTAAATGGCCAAGAGCTCAGACCTGGGTTTTATCTTTTCCAGTTTCACCTAGCAAAATTTTCAAGATGGCTCCATCAGTAAGCTCTAAAATGACAGTCATAATGATGAAGCTCTGCAACTGGACCCATCTCTCCTTGAGGAGGAAAACAATGACAAGACACACACCATATGAATGCATACTCAGGTGTATTATTGTATTTAATTTAGAGCAGATTCTGCTGTGTATAGTTTGACTCCTTTAAAATGAGAAATGAGCTACATCTACCCCCAATCCATGTAAACTGTGTCACTTAATACTTTCACCAGGAGTTCATGTTCTTTTTAGATATTTAAGTCCTTAGGAAGAAATACTTTAAAAACTAGTTTTAAATCACAGAAGGACTACACTTTACTGGCCAAGTGAAATTAATTATTTTTTTTTTGTCAAAGAAAGCCTTCATTGCAGTTCACCTAGATAAAACCTTACCATCTTAAAAAAAAAAATTCCTAACACCGTTTGAGTGTCTAAAAATAGCTAAAGCAGAATCAAGATTTTTTTCATCATTCCAGGTACATTTAAAGGTAGGCATGAAGACACAATGATTTCCAGGTTCTGCTTTAATTTACTATTTTTAATCCGTGTTAATAGCATTAGTAGTTCAGGGTAGCAGACCTTATCTATGATGCTTTAAGCTGGGCTCTTGCTATATTCAGAAACCCTGGGCTTCCAAGTTATTTCAGAACTTCTGTTTGGCTGCTAAAAGTAGTACTCTGCAGGGATCGTGCAAGTGCTCAGAAAGTGTTTCTTGAGGTGTGACTTCTGGAAACAACATCAAGTAAATCCTGCAACTGGTGTGTGAGAAAAGAGATGTTGGGAAACAGTTACGAAGAATACGGTGGGATGTGACAGCTGAGCCTATAGAATCAACTCCAGCATATATGCTTGTATTTTTCTCGTTCATATTGGAACCAGAATTCTTAAGTGTGCATGTACACACACAAACATCCAGACATACATAGACGGAAGCTTACGCACACTTATATACACAATCATATACATCATCTATTTTCTGTTTTTCCTTTTCTTGCCCATCAGTTTTTATCTTTCCCTGTGACCTACTTTTACAGCAGGCCCGCACTGTTAAATTGAAAATTTTTCTCAACTCATTTTACCTTTTATTCCTACAACTTTCTGTGCAATCATTATTCATTTTTTTGATAAAATATTAGCTCTAATATTAGCTGTTTGGAGATCGGAAGTAGAGGTATTATTTTGAAAAACTAAGAATTGATATGCAGAACATCTATGGCCACAACATAAAGTAGGTACCATGGTTCCGTTAGTGCCTGGTTTGAAACTTTTTGTCATTAATTATGAAATGAAGATCATTGGTCACAGATGGCCTCTATTTTTACAACTGGAACTCTGGAATCTAGAAGGTCTATGAATTGATAAATTAACTCCATGATAGTTGCAGGAAGGTCTTCCAAGCTGTGGATCGGTGTAGGTTTGACATGATGTTAAATGTTGGGGTAGTCATAGCTTCCTACAAAATTGAATTTGAAAGAAAAATTGTCCTTCAATTTTAATTAAAAGAGTACATTGGATTGGTGTTTTCTCCAGTTAAAGAAAACTTTACTCAGCATTTGTATAAATGTTTTCATATATAAAAAAGCTGTTTTCAGTTCTCTTCCACTTTATTTTCCAATGTTGTTTCCTTTCTTTGTGTATATCTTTCTCTCAGTTAGTGCTCATCACTGAATTGTCCTCCTAACTTTAATTTGATCTTCAGGAATGCTTCCTTTTCACAAAACAATGCTGATTAAATATGCTTTTTTTTTCTCTGCTCAAGGAGGGAGGAAGAGAGAGAGAGAGAGAAAGAACATAAAAGAGGATTTTAAAGGAAAATGCTGATAATGGCATTGTTTTTTGTTTTGTTTTAGTTTGTTTTTTACAGAAACAATCATTTCATTTATAATCTGTCAATATTTCAATGAAGATGCTAAAATCTGTTTTAATAAAGAACATTTAATTGTCTTCCTATTATTTGTAGGCTCTGGAATTATAAAATACAAATAAATATGAATGCATACGAATTTACTGCATTTCCTCAATGACTGCTAACTAAAATTCTCATGTTTCTCTAAATTTTCATGTGAAAGGATTAATTCCTTGTCAATATATTTCAAACAAATGATTGCAACATGATATGATTGAATTTAATAGTCATCAACTTAAGCCACCACTTAGGTTATGAAAATAAGCCCTCTTTGCCGGAGAAAGGGCAAACGATTTCCCAGACCCTTCCTCAGTAAATTCTTATGGTCTTAAACTAAGTCATTAAAAGTTTATAAGAGTTCCTCTTCAGGGCCAGTCATGATAACTCAGTTTGTAATCCCAGCACTACAAGGACCAAGGCAGCAGAATTACCACTAATTTGAGGCCAGATTAAGATGCATTATAAGTTCCAGGTCAGTTAGAGCTACATAGCAAGATCCTGACTGCAACAACAAAGGAATTCCTCATTAGCAGATCTGAAAGATGAAATACACTGTTCAAACCAACTGTGTAATACCCATGTTCGCCGTTCGCCGTTCAAGGTATACACTGAGACATCATGAATATTTTGTTCTTAAAAAGAAAACCAAAAAAAAAAAAAAAGGTTAGATAGCATAGCTAAAACATTTGAGAAAAGTGTGAAATACAACTTTGAGCTTCTAAAATTTGTGTTCATGGGGAATTTTAGACATTGTAAATGTGATTCAGGGAAAGAAAGAAGCCTTTGCGAATACGAGTAAGTAGCAGGTCTAGAAAGAAGGACAGCATTCTGAATGACATTGGAAACTCTATACCCAAAGACAAATAGCCCTCAGAGAGGAGACTTAGGACAGGTAAAACCTGGAGTCATGTGGTCATAAAGAGCCAAGTTTTGAAACCCAAAGATGCTTCCTTAAAGACTGCATGAAAGATGTGAATGACACCTTGAGTTCTGCTTTCTGCTTTCTAGAATGGAGAAATTGCAGTTTTGGCATTTTAAGTCATACAATCAGTTTTAATTTGTCACTGTATTACCTGGAAATGAAGATACAACGTAAAATATGTGGAGACACACATTTGTTAAGGTAATGCTGATATTTGCAAGAAAATGGTTGGATTAATAATGTATAGTATTAAGTGAGGTCACATAATCTCAGCAAGAAATTTTCTCCCTCATGTGTTGAACCCTGCCAATAATACATGTATATATGTAGCAAATGTACACATAAATACAGTGTACATGCAGAAGAGAGAGAAAAGTTGCTTGCCTACTGATGGATGAAGAAGGCCTGAGTGTAGGTAATTAGACACACGATACAGAATGACATAAAGCTGACTGTTTCTCTACTTCTACCTCATGGATTTGGGTGTTGCTGTTGTTTTCGATGCCACACGAGTGAGTAAGAATAGACTTGATAGGGAAGTGTACAATCCAAAGTGAAGTTCCCCAGTTTCAGAATGGCTACTCTAATTGTAGAGAAGTCCACTGAGAGACACAGACTTTGGGTCTGGTAAAATTGCTGTGTGGTGTTTTTAATTTATGAGGTTTTATTTATTTTTTAAGTAACAATATTTATTAAAAAAATACTAAAAGGTAATTCTGATGTGCTTACTTCATGTACTATACAATGTTATTAGTGGGTTAAATCACCTCACCCTACCACTGGTGCTTAAATCTGCATATACAACTCAGCAACGTGGCTTTGCTTTTTCCAAGCAAAACAAAGCCAAGACCTGATAATTTGCAGGATGGTATGAGGGGGACAAACTACTTAGAAAGAGGCAATCATGGATTGAAACAAAAGTTTGGATGGCCACAGCTGTCCCACAGAGAGTAAAGTAATCTTACAAATAACATTTCCAATTATTTAAAGTTACCTGACCAGCCGGGCAGTGGTGGCGCACGCCTTTAATCCCAGCACTTGGGAGGCAGAGGCAGGCGGATCTCTGTGAGTTCGAGACCAGCCTGGTCTACAAGAGCTAGTTCCAGGACAGGCTCCAAAACCACAGAGAAACCCTGTCTCGAAAAACCAAAATAAAATAAAATAAAATAAAATAAAATAAAATAAAAAAATAATAATAAAGTTACCTGACTATCAGCTGGGTGTGTCTTAAATACTTCTTATTTGAGCCCTTTGTGCTCCATACTTAGTTGCTAATGATCCGTTTATTGCCACGCCTTTGCCAGCACTAAATGCTAAAGGCATAATGGCATATGAACACACAAGAAATTATCTGAATGTTGACTGCTCATCATTAGAGACTAGGGGATCAGTCCCTGTTTCTGTTGAGGGCTGCAGTCTCAACTGATCTGGTTAAGCATTGGTCTTAGTAATAAGATCTGCAGGCCAGGGCTTTAATTCTGTGTAAGTTTTTCTTTGGAAGGGGGCTACAAAGATGGATCCCCCACCTCAATGATTTATTCTTCATACTGGGCTTCATATTAAAGATCCAATAAACTGAAAGTATTTTCTCTGTTGTTTTACCTCTAATTTTCTCACTAACATTTCTTACAATGAATCAGATCATTACAATTACAAATACTCCCTCCAGGCAATAGACTGCTTGATATTTTGTTAGCCTGATGTTAGCAATCATCTACACATCAGTGGAGTGGACACACCTTTCAATGTAACGTTATATTTATAGCTTTCGCTACTCAAAACTGCCTTCAAATTCCACGTTGTCGTGATGCTGTGATGTAGAGAAACCTAAGATTTCTCTTTCAATATGGGGTGGGGGTGGAGAAACCCTAATTCTATATGCTTTTAAAAGGTATGGATATCACAGGAAACAATAACAAAACTCCTCATACTATATCTGAAATACAGTAGTAGTGAAACAATAGAGTATTTCTTCATCCTGTGGAAATGGTACTAGGCTTTAAATCTTTAATATTTTAAAGATTTCATAAGAAAGAAAGTGCATATAAAAGACATGTGGATATGGAGACATAGACAAAACTATGCTCAAAGAAATAGCACTGTACAACTGCTGTGTATTTCTGCATCACAGACCCTATCATTCCCAAACATAGACAGGTCTATCCTTTCAAAAATAAAGTATTAGAATTAAACTTCCTCGTATAATAACAGACATTTATTCCTTAGGCTCAAACTCTAACACAAAGCAGAGTAAGCTTGAGAGACGAACAAAAGACATGGGAGACCCTTAGAAGTTCCCAGAGGTAGAGGAGGAGTTGGGGGTGGGGAGGAAAGATAGACCAAGAGAAAGGAGAGGATTCAAGGGGGAAAAAGAAGAAAAAAAAGAAAGAAAGAAAAAGAAAACCTAAGACTAGGATGGGTAAATCTCCTCTTCACATAGTTTTTCAAAGGGTTTGTGATAACCAGCTTTTGTGTGAATAGATTTGATGGCTCTGAGCTGAAGGTGACTGACAGCTGAATCTAGACCCCCCTCTGGAGTGTCGCCCTGGGGATTGCCATTGTTGCAGGCATTTTCTTCAGACTGACCCAGAAGAAACATTATCTCAAGAGGACTCTAACAACAGCCACCCCCAAGCAGCCTAGGAGCCAGGAGGGCCAACTTAGTCTCCCCTGAGCAGTAATTAAAGCAGTGAGAAGGAGGCGTGTTAACTGAGTTGAGCTTAAGTCTCTCTCCAAACTCTGATTTAAAAAATGCATTCAAGTCGCTGAAGGTTTTTCCCAAGCAGAAATGCCAAAGTGTTTCTCTTAGTCCTTTGTTAGCTGAAAGAAAATAAACAGTGGGCTGGGTGCTCCTCTCCAAGTGCTGAACTGAAGAAGGCATTGTAGGCAAATATCTTTATTTCTTAGTAAAGCTAATGTGTTTACTGAGAGAACTTCAGCCATGACGGGTTACTAAGGAGTCTCACCTACAGTCTCAGCGAGTTGCTCAACACTGCACTAAGCGAAGCCTTCAGTCCCTGTACTATTTTTCAGGTAATGAACATTTGACTCGTCGGTTCACAGTTCTCAACATCTTTGTCCTGCTGTTTTCAAATGAATCTACTCCACCTTCACTAGGCAGACAGTGATTTTAACCTCTGAAAGCCCTCCCCTCAAACCCCAATGAAAGTCAAGAGTGTTTGCCATAATTGGGAGAATCATGTGGTCAATTTAATAGGCTGATAAACCTAAGGGGAGAGCATAGCCACCTTGCAGTCACTCATCTCCTCCGAGTCACTGGCCTGTACTTCTATGTAGGGTCAGAGTCCAGGAACCAGTCAGTGCACAAAATAGAAACTGCCCAAGAATTTCTAAAGCAACGGACTCAGGGTAGGTTCTCTGGGTAAATGCCTTGCCAAATTGGAGATACGGATACTAATCACTTACGAAGCAAGTTAGTCTACATTAGTAAAAGACTAAGCGAGTTTTGATTGTCACAGTTGAAAACACCTTAGGGAGCAATCAGGTAGTGTTTCACCCTGCAGAATGGGATGTTCCCTGCCGCAACCATTTGGTTTTCTTCTCTTATTCTGTATGTGTGGAGTCTTGTCAGCTAATCTTATGCCCACCTTACTCATATATTCTTATTTCCCCATCAAAATGCTTTGGAAACAAATATGCACGAAGCCAGGGATTCAGATTGCCTGACATTATAAAAGCTCAATATGAATTTGTCAGATTTTAATTATTGCCATTTGTTGTTACTCCAACAACAGTTTTATGTTTTGGTGGATTTGTTTGTTTCCTCCTATTGATGTTCGTTTTTATCTTGGGATGCAATGATTTTATGGCTTATGTACTTGTTTATGGAAATGTTGACCCATTATTTTTACATAAAATTATGACAAGATAGTAACAGAAAGATTCTTAAACCTGGGGTGGGGCCTGTATTTTAGTCATGTGTATTGTAGTTTAAAGGTGACAGAAGGGAAGAAAAGTCACACCATACAACAGAACTCACTTGGGAGTTTTATTGGTATGAGAGGAGGGAGCACAAAAGTAGCCTTTGAGTGTAACAGCAGTGGGAGAAAGCTGTGAGGGGTGGGGGTGGGGCTTGTCTTTTTGGTTTTTGGTTTTTGTTTGTATGTTTGTTTTGTTTTGATACAGGGTTTCTCTGTGTAGCTTTGGAGTCTGTCCTGGAACTAGCTCTTGTAAACCAGGCTGGCCTCACACTCACAGAGATCCGCCTGCCTCTGCCTCCTGAGTGCTGGGATTAAAGGCTTCTGTCACCACAGCCCGGCATGGCTTTTATAAGGGGATGTAGCGTGTGCATAGGGTGACCTCTAAACAGTGGCTGTAGCTGATGATGTATTCTATCAGGACCCTGAGAGCCGGTCAATGGAATTGCTGGAATACTAACAAGCGCATGCACGCAGGGAGTGTGCTCTTAGTGGTTGCAATTGATGATATGCTCTGTCAGGACCCTGAGAGCAGTCCTGTGTAAAACCCTGGATGCTGGCAATGTGCAAGCCTTGTAAAATTCTTAACATCTCAAAATTTCATGTAAGTGACAAGAAATCATCTTTAGTAGTTTTGTTTTAATGGAATGACTAAGATACTATACGCAGTTCACAGCACATAGTAGGTGCTTAATAAATAATGCCTCCGATGAAGGACGCAAACGGATAATTTCAAAGCAACAGAAGACCCTAAAATCCTAAGCAGGAAATAAAAAACTCTGACTCATTTTTTCTCATCCTCATCCATGTGTCTCTGACTGCAGGAATATGATGTAGCTACTCTGTCTAGTAGGATTAATAAAACAGGATGATAAACCTTATCCATTGTGATAAGTTTATTTACATTAGATAAACATGATAAAACTCTTTAGCAACAACAACACAACAACAAAAACATCCGCTGTTTCCCTGTTCTAATTTGTAGGCTAAAATATTGATACTTAGCTGAAAGCACAAGTTGAACTACAAACCATTATAGTGTTAATCAAACATAGAATCGTGTTAAATCATTGCATTAGTTTTCCTTGAATGTTCTGTCCTCTTTGTCGTAGAGTTACTACTAACTAGCACAGCCCGACAAAAGCTTCGGCTACTGGATGTATTCACAGTGTTCATTTCAGGCGGGGAATGATTAGGAATACACCAATAAACAAGTGGAGTATTTAGGGACTTTGTAATAGAACCATCAGCCTGGACCTGCTGCTGATGTTTTCAGTGAAGTCTAAAACTAATGACCACGGTCAGGTCTTATTTGGGGTGGGGTGGGATATTTGGGTCATGTAACTGCGAGAAGGCAGGAGATTCCAGCTCATTAGGAAACTGACCTATTCCTCGCTAAGTGCATGTTGTTCCATCAAGCACATATGACTGTATTGCAGATAAAAGTTAAAATTTCTGTGTTACGGGTTGAGGAAAGAAGAAGAAATTTGGGTAACAGGAAAAAGGATCTATTAACATCTGCCTGGGGATGAAATGTGCTATCCTGCTTAACTCAGATACACCACAGATTAGCCTTGAAAACTGTTAGCAGAATTAGCTCTTGCCTTGCCTGTGTGCTCCTATATGGTTATGTGTCTGTCTGAATGAGCAACAGGCATATTCTTAATTAAAACGAATCTGCTATCTTAAAGATCCTGGATGGTAATCTTCATAAAATAAGATAAATTTTAAATGCTTCTTTTGCAACTAAAGGGATGGCGAGCTGGCATTGGGAAAAGAGAAGGGGAGACTCATTGGAATGATCTTAAGAGGCTGGTGGATGTGTCCGTGTGTTTGCTCAGGAGAGCAAAGCCACGGCTACTCATTTTATATGCCATTGACACCATGATTTTGTCTTTTGTTTGTTAACTTGTTTTTGGAACAAAATTGAATTTATTAAAACAAAGTTTTAATATAAATTCAAACACTGGACCAAAAAAAAAAAAAGAAGGAAAAGTCTTAAAATGACGCTGTACCTCAAGAAGAGCAGATGCAGGCTTGTCAACAGGTGTTGAGGAATGAGCTAATTTAATAGTTTTATAGGTTCTCCTGCTAGTGACAGAACTTGCAATGTATACAGAACATACAGGTATAGTCTATATTTAGTAATAGCACCATGCAACAAACCTTAAAAACACCAAAAACATAGTAAGAATGGTATTTTCAGGTGGGTATATACACATTTATACATTTATATGTGTGTATATACAGACATATATAATTAATATATTAATAATAATCCTAAAATTTTATATATATATATATATATATATATATATATATATATATCTCCTTAAAACTATTGAGCACCTCAAAAAGCTAAAGGACAGCGCTCTCAAGCACCCATGCTATTAGTCACCAGTTGACGTTATCCTGCATCAAGTAGACTCTGGAAAGTTCACCAAGCACCCATGAAAGAATGAAAACAATAATGCGTCAGTATTGCTATGGAAACAAGTATGACTTCTGGAGCCTGTCACAGGGTCTGGGGGCCCCTCTGAAGACCTGAGCTCATGTGCTAAGAACCATTAACCGATTAGTTTGTGGAATCTGAGGGCCTGAATAATGCATGTTACGTCTGCGTTTTTCCGTCTTTGCCTCAGGTTCAAAGGAAGCTGGAACGATGAAGAAGAGTTACTTCAAGGGCATTTAGCAAAAATGTGTTCAGTATTTTTTTATGTTTAGAACTCAGTGTTTAAATTCCTTAAAATCATTACAAGGGGTTCCTTTCATTGAAGGGAAGTAAACCCCCTTTTGGATTTCAGTCAAAATGAAACTCAGACTTCTCGTTTACTATTGGCAAAATGTGTTGGCCTGCTTACCATTTTGCTTCTTAATTAAGTTCTGTGAATCCTGGAAAAATGAGTTTCTAGCAGTCAATAAGGTGGCTTCTCCAGACAATGGAGGTACAGAGCATCCCCTGAAGGATGCCTCGCCTTTATTCCGCACTAACTGGATGCAATCCCATCAGTGGAGCACCGGGCTACTAGTTTCATTAAACGACTCATCAGAGTGCTTACTTAACAGTTCCGAGATGTATTTTAATTGGTCACAATTGGCTCCTTTTGTCTAAAGATTTCTGAAGTTATCTGCTTATTTGTAAATGAAAACAAAAGCTGTCGGCTCCCACGTGCACTTTCTGCACTTCTCTGCGAGGACATCTGTACCCTGAACAGTTTTCGTCTTTCTCAACAGGTCTCCTCTCAGCTGCTCTGTGTTTGTACATCTCTCAAGAGGGGTTAATTCTTTACAGCTGTAGCCTGCCTTCCATGAATCTCACATGTGCAAATTATTAATCTTTTTTTCTATTGCTACAGCAACTCCCTGGGCCATAAACACCCCCTACCTAAAACTGGCAATTTTCCAAGAAAAACTTTGATACTCTTTGCCTGAAAAGATAATTTGGCCCCATTTGGTTTACATTGTTCCTTAGAACAATGCTAAAGATAAAGAAATAGATACTTCTTCTAAATAGTTATTTAGAAATAGAAATTTAATAATGAAAGCTTAAGTGTATTCTCCACTACTGTACATCAGGTCATGAGTTTGTATCTTATTTATCTTAAATAAAAAGAACTTAGTAAAAGGCATTCTTTTTAATATTTTTAGTTTTTTATGAGTTTTCATGCAAATTACATCACATACGACCTTTTCACAAAGGAAAACATCCTTTCTCTCAAAATAAAAAAAAATATTTTCCCTAATATGACATACATAGATTGACATATTCAACCTATGTAATACATGTTTTCTTATATGAACAGGTCGATGTTTATCTGTAAGGTAGGAAAAAACCTTTAGAGAGTCAGCTGAAAGCATGTATATGAGCATGCCCACATTTTGGCCAACAAGATAGAAGCCTCTCAATTTTAGTGTCACATATACTTAATTTTAAATATTGGAATCCTTTGGGACTCACAGTCATATGGTCACGGCTTGGCCATTTCAGTTTCTCACGTCTACACTTTGATTTTCTTCCCTTTCTTTAGGTACTGGCTGGATTCTCTTCTGGTAACTGCAGCCTTCAAAAATCAATGATTTATTTTAAAAGTTAGATATGTCATAATAAAGCATTAAGAGTTCCAAGAAGAGAGCTCCTCAGCGATTAGATGCCTCTAGTGGTGTTTGGAGACAGGAGGCAGAGGGGTAGGATTTTTTTTTTTTTTTTTTTTTTTTTTTTTTTTTTTTTTTTTACCAGCTGACAAGTGCAATAATCCCCCAGAACTGCAAGGCCTGGAGCATCTTATTGCTGTTATGAAACAGAATTTATAAATAAAAATAAGGAAAACAGCCAGAGCCATGCACTTCCCGGGCTCCGCTGACATTGATATGACAGCCAATCAGAAATTTCCATTCATGCCAGGATTGCCAAACCAATAATTTTAGCAATAAAACCCAGCCTAAAGAAATATTAAAATGTTTTGTCTCGAATACATATTTAAACACAAAAGAAAGGTAAGTTCGTTATAATTCAGACACACCATCATTTTAATATATACAGAAAGACTCCCCACAGTCCAATTAAAAGAGGTTCCCAAACAATACTGCCTCTTGATTCACATAATATTTTAACTCAAGCAAGTTACATTTCAGTGTTCTCAGATAAGCCATATAATAGTAGGAGAAAAGGATTAGGATAACAGTGATATAGGAATTGTAATTTGTATTATTTTCACTGTATTTTAACAGGCCTTATAATGACTGAAAGGGAATAAGAACGCAGAGGGTGCAAACTTGTGTCAATTATTTTTCATTACATGTATTATTCTGGCTTAGAAATGTCAGTTGCTTGTCATGTTAACTAAGAGTGCACTCACCATTGTATGTATCTAAAACTGGAGTTAAACTGAGAAATTTGCAATGGACTGATACAAAGAAGTGGCTTTTCCTTCTCTCTGTATATAAAAATAGAACTTTCAGAAATGTCATGGCTGACACATTTAGCTGCTGGACATTGAAAACCCTCTTTCTGACTCACACCCTGTGACTGGAACTCTGTCAGAGTAATCAAGAGATGTTATACTGTAGAGCACAAGCAGGAGGCCGGGTTTTGCTCCCTGGCCTGGCTTTTAGAGCAAAAGAGATTTGTTTGATTTGTAGCATAAATAAATATTTTTTCACAGTCGCATTTAAAACACACAACAGGATTAGCTGTGTCCGGCATTTGTGCAGCTAATTAATATAACCAATATCTTGTGAGCATATGAGTTTGATACAGTATGACATGGTAAGAGAGAGTCTTGACCCAGTAAATACCTCTGTGAGCTGGCTAATTTTTGGAGATGGTGATGCGGTCACTGATGACCACGACAACAAAGGCATATGAATATAGTGAACATTTGAACAGTGAAATCCAAATTTAAAGATCAAAAGATGATTCTTAGGTGATATTTGCCTCTTTTTAATACCGTGTGTAGACTCTCTCTTTCAAAAAAGAGATAAGGAAAATTATAGGGCACAATGTATTTCCTCTAGCACTCCAAAAGTGTTGATTTTAGGGTTATGGTGTGCCTATATTTTTATATCAGTAAAACCTTTAGAAAGGTTTTACCACAGTAGTCAAATTTTGCAAAAATTTGATTAAAAGGCAGCAGTCTGACCATTTATGGAATGAATGAATTCAGAAATGGATGAATCCTCTGCCACTGCCCAAGTGTCCTGGCATTTTAGTGTAACCATACTGCTTCTCTTCCTAGCTTTCCATCGCCTTTGCAAAGAACTGTGTTCAGCCTTTCAAAACGAGTGGACGGAATGGCTTTCCGCTATTCAGCAGATTGTAAGGTGGCGACATTTCAGCTGGTAACTTATGTAGACTCCACCTTTCTATGTTTTCACATGTTATATATGGCTTTATCAGGGTTTTAGAAAACAAGTTCAAATCCTCCCTCTGAGAATTACAAGCTATATGGTCTTGGAAAACTAAGTTGTTTTAAATAGAGATTTTTCATTCTTAAAATGTGGAAAATGGCCACCCATTCACAAGTTATGAGCTTTACCAAATCAAATAATGACAAAAAAGGAAATGAGTGCAATGTCTGTCATCAAACACACTTAGAAAAATTAATCATTCTTCTGACTTAGTTACTCTTCCAGCTCCAGTGTCCAACTGCCTGGTAAGAAGCAATTTAAGACAAGAGGGTTTCTTTTGGAATAGTTTGAGGGTATAGTTCATTATGGAGAAAAAGGCAAGATAGAAAGAGGGCCCAGGCGTGACAGTATGTGTGTGGGAAGGGACAGCAGGTCACACTGTCTGCAATCTGAAAGCAGGAAAAGATGAACACTAATACCAGATTATCCTTCTTATTTTGACCAAGTCCCCTGTTCATGGCACAGTGTCTATCAGGAGATTCGAATCCAGTTGATGTGCAGAATAACCATACTCTCTCTTGTTTATCCTTTTAGATTTATTTTATTTTCATTTATGTCTGTGCATTCGTGCGAGTGTTGTACAGGTGTGTGAGTGCCCTCAGAGGCCAGAAGAGACTGGGATATTACCTGAGGCCAGAATTACAGACAGTTGTAAGATGTTCCATCTAGGAGCTAGGAACTGAACTCAGGTCCTCAGGAAGAGCAGAAACATCTGACCTCAGAGCCTCTTCAGTCCATGGTCACACCTTCCTTCCTCAATCCATTTGAAGAACAATGTTATAATCTTCTTTGTCCAAATTTTAAATGTGTTGTTCTATCTAAGTCTATATTTCCTAGAGAGCTTTGCCAATTCATATCAAATCTATTCAAGTAAGCAAGACATGTTATTCCAAATCTCTGGGCCTGCATCCTTTGCTAGATCATAAATGTATTCTTTAATCCATCTTCTATTGTTTTGATTTTTCCAAATAAATGCCGAACATTCCAGAGGTTAACAGATCATATATCATTATGCAAACATACAGAGATTTACAGAAACTTGGAATTTGAAGAGATGTTTTAGATTAGGGATCACAATGTTTGCTGTGTGTGCTTGTCTTTGGTCCCTGTAAGATAACATGGCAGAAGCAGTTCTAGAACATTGGAAACAAAGACCTAGAGATTGGATGCTCACACCCTTGGGATTAAGACTGGAGGAGAAGACAGTTCTGATGTAGCTGGAGCTTAGAGTTGTTACATTGACATTTCTAGTCTATGCTCAGGCAGAGCAACAGGTTTAGACAGGGGCATGAATGGTAGGAAAAAATTGTTGGGGACTATTATTTTCAGGTGTGTGACTTTTGTTTACACTGCACTTGTTTAATTCTGTGAAACTGTGTTGCTGTGCCTGTCCTAAATACCTGATGGTCCTAATAAAGAGATGAACAGCCAGTAGCAAGGCAGGAGCAAGGATAGGCGGGACTAGCAGGCAAAGAGCATAAACAGATGGAGAACCAAGAGCAAGGAGCAAACAGATCAAGAAGAGGAGAACGCCAGGGGCCACCCACTCAGCTACACAGCAAGTCATGGAGAAGAAGCAAAGAAAAGTATACAGTAATAGAGAAAGTTAAAAGCCCGGAGGCAAAAGGCGTTTGGGTTAATTAAGATTGAGAAAAGCTGGGAAGAAGAAAGCCAAGCTAAGGCCAGGCATTCTTAACGAAGTAAGCCTCTGTGTGATCTATTAGGTAGCTGGGTAGTGGGCCCCTCAAAAAATCAAAAGAGTAGCCGGGCGGTGGTGGCGCACGCCTTTAATCCCAGCACTTGGGAGGCAGAGGCAGGCGGATCTCTGTGAGTTCGAGACCAGCCTGGTCTACAAGAGCTAGTTCCAGGACAGGCTCCAAAACCACAGAGAAACCCTGTCTCGAAAAACAAAAAAACAAAACAAAAAAAAAATCAAAAGAGTAAAACAGAATTGTAGGAAAGAACCATAGAAAAGATATTTATTAGAAATATTTCAGTTAATTTTGTTGTTGCTTAAGACCACAGTCTAAAGAAAACACGACTGCTGGCCCTATCTAGACCACAGGCCGCCATCTCAGACCTCCTTACAGGCGGTTCGACAGGAGTAAATAATGTTCCGATGAGACTGAAGTGCATGCCTCACATGCCTTTCTCAGTATTAGGTATTGCCAATCCAAGTCTTGAGACCCGTGGGTTAAGAAGGCTACCTTTGGCTTCTTTATTCTTCTCAAGCCAAATGCCTAATTTTGGGATTCTGTTAGTTTCTTCAGTTCACAGGTGTGTCATATCCACCACTACACCAAATGTTACCTGGTGATTAAAGTCTCCCCATTGAAGGATATGTAGAGAACGTGATATGAATGTTACTCCAAATATTTCAACATGGTTTTCATTTCATAGCCTATCCTGCTATCCAAGTTCATTTTCCTGTTGAATTTCACCACACTCTTGAACTATTAACATTTGGAGTTATACTTCTCAAGTTTATTCTATATTTATAAGGACAGTTTAGCTAATTTCAGAACAATTTAATAATTTTGATATTAATTAAAGATGCACTTTAATTGTTTCCTTTTTACTAACTTGAAATGATACATATCAGCTTAAATGGAAACATACATCCATATCTATACATATTCAGAGGTAAATAAATATTGATATGGTCTTTAAGGGGAAATGTAATCATCTCAATTTTTCTGTGATAAAAAATGAAAAAGAATTTATTTACCTTTTCACTGTCTTTTCTGTATTCAAGAAACCTGTAGCCTCTAAAATTTGAAAGCTGAATGTTTGTCATTCTTACCTTAGTATACATCATAACCATAGTTTCAAATTCTAGTGGGCTAACTTCTCAGTGTTATTATTATACATAGCTCAGCACCGGTCATTAAATCCAAATTCTCCTGAGATATTGCATTTGAATACTTGAATTTTAATGTAGAGCCCCTACATTTTCAATACTAAATCTGAAACCACCCTGACCACGTAGTAATTGAACAGGACTTTCTATTCCAATTGCGGGTATTGGGGATTAGACTACTTACAAATGAAGTCCATTGATTAGGTCACATGGTATCATTGCAGGGATGTGAAAAATTCTGAGCTCTGGTTTTGCCCTTCCCTTGGGGTGTTCACTCTTCTCTGTGACCCTAACTTGCTTCAGGATTTTTAAATTTGCTGCTAACTAAGGTGGATGCATTTCCTGACCTTGCTTGTGGGAATAGTCCAGAAGTCTCTCAAGTGCTGTAGGAACTAATTAATATGCATATTATACTAAGAAAGAATCATTAGTTTATGGTTAGCTGAGACAGAGAGCACAGCAGCCATGGCGGCTCATTACTAACGGCATGCCCATCTCTAATATAGAAAGGGGTCTTTACGTTGATGGGAGAGCTTAATTCTACAACTTAAAATAGCCGAGAAGAATTTTTGATTGTATCAAAATACATGAAGTTTTTCTATTGCTTTTAAATCACTTTTCTCTGATTGATAGCCACTCCATGGAAATGAGTGTAGAAATTAAAAACATTTTCAGCTTTGGGGAAGCACAATTCACGAAAGAAAGTGCTATCAAATAGAAATTATTAAATTTACTTCATTTTAATTCAACAAATAATTACTGGATGATTAAGAGGACAAAGTGCTGTAACAGGTTTTGTTTTTTTTGAAACTTCCTGTCTCTTTTGCACCTATTTGCAAACTCAGTAGTTCATCGCACAGGTCAAACCAGGAAGTGACAAGCATTAGCATTAGGGCAATAACCAGTATCCAAAGAATCAGAAATACCAGATAATACGTGGTGATAAAGAGGTCAGTGTCAGGGTGACCTGGGGCTGAATATACAATGGGAGTTTTTAGCTCCAGAGAAGAAAAAAAATTAAAGCTTGAGAATTGATGTGTCGTGAGTTTTTGATACTGGGAAACAGTAGTAGATCAGGGAGAAGACTGAGTAGGGCACCAGCTGTAAATTGAAAATATAAGTCAAATGCTGAGTTCCTTGAGTCGAAAATTGTCTCACTTCTCTTGTCAGCCCACTGACAGTCTGGGACCTTTATTGACTTTGAACATCACGGACTTCTGCCTAATCTTTGGATACAACATTGCTTAGTTGAGTGTAACTCATCAGTTGCTAGGCTCGAAGTTAATCAGGTAAGAGAAACAGAGCATGTACACAAGTCAGCGAAGCCATGCAAACATAAGTAGAAACTATCCGGAAAAATAGTCTTCTGGGTAAAAAACAGAGAATTGGTAAAATATATGATGCAAAATATACACTTTTACACAATCAAAACATAAAGTGACAGACAGAGAAACAGGAACCTGTGATGCACACATCAGGAGGAAAACAAGGCTTTCCCCCTCTCAGATCCTTGATTTAGAGAAAAACATTAAAAAAAAAAAAACAAAAATATTTCTGCAAAACGTAAAGATGTTAAAGAACTGAAGTTTAAGTGGACTTAGAGATAATTCAGGATTTACTTTTTTAAGTAATAAAGAAGAAATTATTTTTAAAAAGAAACATGAGCTGCAGGTTTGGAATGTACAGTAATGGAATCAATAACTTGAGATTACAATAGAGAAGAACTGGCTCCATAGAGAAACAATCAGTTCTGAAGGGAACATGGGAAAATAGCTCAAGGAGAATAGCAGTATCTCAAAGACCTGTGGAATAAGTTGAAGCATGCAAATACATGTATGATGGGAAACCCATGAAGACAGCAGAGGGGAGAAAGGAGGGAGAACATTCCTGAAGAACAAGCCTCAAAATCTTTCTAGAAGTTCTTTGAGGTGAATGGAAGAGACCTGAACAGAAAGACGAACCCACAGGAAGAAGAGAAGAACACTAAAATATATGATAGCTACAGAAGATGAGGTCAATGTGTATTTTCTCACTCCCTTAAAAATTATCCTTGCCGGGTGGTGGTGGCACACGCCTTTAATCCCAGCACTCAGGAGGCAGAGGCAGCCAGGACAGGCTCCAAACCTACAGAGAAACACTGTCTCAAAAAACCAAAAAAAAAAAAAAAATTATTCTAAATGCCGTAACCATATAAAGTAACATGTACAACAATGGATTATGGGTTAATAACATAGCTAGAACTAGCATATGTGGTGGAATTATGGCCAAAGTATGAGGAAATGGGATTATGTTAGGACAAATGATTTTTACTGGACAGATTTCACACTAATAATTTAAATACACAATAGTATAGATTTTGATTAACTAAGATAGATGTTGAAATGTCTGGGGATCATGAATCAAATATTATTTAAAATTATTAAATTATTATTAAGACAGAGACATGATTCATATCTGAAAAGGTGGAGTATTCTTCAACTCGATTCAAAAATTACACATGATACATACCAAAACAGCATGTTATACCATAAATGTATGACATATTGTGTTTTATGTTAAAGACAAATCAACAACGAAAAATTATACTCTACCCCATAAGTAGACAGAACTTGGTGTTACGTAAATAGATAAAAATTAGAAAAGAAAATGTAATCATATCACTATGTGTTTTGACACAAGAGAAGGCAGTAAACGAAATAGAAAATGTCAAGATCTGCCATACAGAAGGAAGAAAAGCCAAGTCACATCTGGAATTCAATTGAAATTACATCCAAGGAGAGTTTATTAAACATACTCTGATCAAAGAGACTGGGGTGGAATAATAATGCAATAATTGGCTATTTATACACTATAACTGGCTACCATACATATGTCAGAGATCTCTAGAGAAACAGACCAATAGGATGAATACATATTAAAAGAGGATTTATAGAATTACTTACACAATAAGGTTGCAGGAGTCCAGCAATGTCTGCGTCATTGTGGAGAGGATGAGAGCTGAGTAGTTTCTGAGGGTCTCCACAGTGTCATTCAGGTCCCAGAGGCCTAGAGGATTCCTGAAGACCCTCATCCATTCCTCATTCCATGTTGGAAGCTGGATGAAGCTGAATGTCTTGTCAGCAGAGGAACCGACTGTGTCCCCATGCTTTCATCTGGGTTGGCTGCCAGAAGGTGACAAGCACACTCATTGTGAATCTTCCCACAATAAAGGCAATCAAACTAATCCCCGCAGACATGCCCATGGGCCAAATGCATAGAGATTCCCTTATGGAGACCCTTTCTCCCAGATAATTCTAGTTCATGTCAAGTTCACAATTAAAGATAAGCATCATACCATATGCCATTTTATTTAGCTAACATATTTATTGTTTTGAGGTCTGTGTATTGTACTTAGAGCCTCAAACATGCTATCCAATTGGGTTATAACATGAACCTAAAAGAGTCAGCTTTGATTCAAAGATATAGAGATGTTTCAAGACAAATGTGGAAAGAAATTGTTTGATTAAAAATAATCACAGCAAAGATGGAATATCTATATTAATATCAGATAAAATAAAATTTGAAAAATAAATATGTGAATCATAGAAGCTGAAGGGCTTGTTTGGTAGGCAAATATACTTGATATGCAAGTTTGATAACTGAAGTTAAAACTCTGGAATCAATGTGAAAATTTGGATGGGGTAACATACGTAGGAAATCCTAGTGTGCCCATAGTGAGATAGGAGGCAGGGGCAGTAGACTTGCCTGGAAGCTTGTGAACCAGCTTGCCTGTAGTACACAGTGTAATGAAGGAAACAAAGGAGAGCCTGACTCAAGAAAATGGAAGACCAGAACAGACTCCAGAAAGACATTCACTCTTGCTTCTGAACACACAAATGCACATGTGTGCATACACACACACATGTACACATGCACATCTCCACAGACATGAATGTGCTTACACATAGACCTGCATGCCCCACATACACCATGAGTACAATTTCAAAGATGACTTTCATAACTTAAAGCTCAACCGCAGGAATATATAATGATTACTATCATAAAGATATCTAGCAATGAAGAACCATACATTAAACACAATCAGAAAATTAAAGATGCATAAATAATTCAAATGGAAATTTATTTTTAATTTTTTTCTTTTTTTGAAATTATATTCTTTTCTCATAAAATATATCCTGATCATAGCTTCCCCTTCCTCTAATTCTCCTAGTTCTTCTTAACTCCTCTCCCCTCCTCTCCCCTCCCCCTCCCCTCCCCTCCCATCCAGATCCACTCACTTTCTGTCTCTCATTTGAAAAGAAAAGGCTTCGATGAAAACAACCAAACATGACAAAATAAAATATAATAAGATGGAGGAAAATCTATCATCTCAAAGTAGAAAATGGCAACCCAACAGGAGAAAAAGAGTCCCAAGATCAGGCAAAAGACTCTGAGATCCACTTGTTGTCATAGTCAAGAATTGCATAAAATTACTAAGGTAATAGGTAATAATATATACTCAGAGGACCTGGGCACAGACCCATGTAAACTCTATGCTTACTGCTTCAGTCTCTGTGAGCTCACATGAGCCTTGCTTAGTTGATTCACAGGGCCATACTCTCCTGATGTCCTCCATCCCCTCTGATTCTTACAATCTTTCTTCCTCTTTTCCCTGAGCTCTGAGGAGAGATATTTATTGGAAACCTCTAATTTAGACTCTTTGCAAAATGCCTGGTTGCGGGTCTCTGCATCTGTTCCCATCTGCTTCCAGACGAAGCATTTCTGATGAATACTGATCTATATGAATATGGCAGAATATCATTTGGAATTATTTTATTGATTTTATGGGTAGGCTTGGGGTTGGTGGTGCCAGGAGTGGGGGATCAGATATGGGTGGAGACAGGGTGGAAAGAGAGTGCTTGGAGAGACCACTAGAATTAGGGGATATCTGAAGGATGGTGTGGAAACCTAGTGCAACGGAAACTTCCTGAAATGTGTGGAGGTGATGCTAATGAGGAATTCTAGTACTGGGGATAGGGATTCTCAACTGGCCATTTCGTGTCACCAGCTGAGACTTTAAATGTTAGTACTGGATTGGCTGTTGGCCAATAGGGGTCCATGAAAATTCCCAAACAACTCAGGCTGTTGATAAAGCAAAGGATTATTCTCCACAAATGAACAATAAGACCCTATTGCCAAGAACAACACCCACAGAACTCATAGAACATGGAGAAGTTGAGCTGGTGCCCACATAGAGCCCTGCCTTGTAGTCTATCGGCAGGTATTCTACAGGCTACCGAAAGAGAAACGTGAACACTGACCCAGTTACAAAACCTTTGGTCTACAATTTGTCCTGTCTGAAAAGTATGTTAGGGCAGTGGTGGCACAGAATTTGTGGGAGTAGAAAACAGATGTCTGATTAGACTTAAGGACCACTTCAAGAGAATAAACACAAGGCCTGGGGTAACCCAGAATTATAGATTAAAGAACTCAGAAGAACCAGAGACTAGAAAACTAGAAGCCTAGGTTTTACCTAGGATAAATCCAAACACTGTTGGATTAAAAAAAAAAAGTACCAAATGGAAATTTCAACCTGGCTTTAAATGCTCCAAGTGCGACTCAGAAAGTCAGCGAGGCTCCTAAAGGCTCAAAATTTCTCATTATACAATTGGCCTAGCTGACAGATATGGAAGACACTGAACCTACATTTTCAAATACACAGAAAACATTTTTCAAGTTAGACCACATACTAAGAAACAAAGTAAATATCCATATTCTCATATAGATTTTAAAGTATGTTTTTGACTAAAATGCAGTTAAATAAAAATCCTGCATCATAGGTTCTGCAGAAAAACTCCAAATATTTGGATAATCAGTATCACATTTCTGAATAATCCATGAGCCATATGAGAAATTAAAAATTAGAAAGTATTTTGAATTGATTCAGTGGAGACATGGAAAATCAAAACACAATTTGCAGCCTAGACAGTATTTAAGAGAATGTGTATTACTTTAAATACTTCTAGATTTTGTCATTGCATACATCTCCATTTATCCATTGATCATACATGTGAGAACCTGCTGTGCTCCTGGAATCATGCATGCCATGCTGAGCCAGACTCTGCTTCCCAGAGCTCAGGGCAATAGAGGAAGGGGTAGAGCAATCAAGGGATTGCTTATGACTATGTTATCATGAATTTTTAAAGGCTTTTCTGAAAACATAACATGTTTACATAAAACTAAAGTATTCCCAAACTGTATTTCCAATTATAGATGCAAATATTAATGAATTCATAACATTAACAACTTCACTTTTTAAAATTTATAATACAGAACCCAAGTAATCTGATTAAGACTTAGAGAGGCGATGATAATATCCACTCAACCATCTGGTGAGTACATTTATAGCTTTTTGAGGAATCTACATATTGTTTTCCACTGTGGTCTGATTAGATTACATTCCTACCAATGGCATAGAATGGGTTCCTTTTGTCTATGTCCTTGCAAGCAATTCCCCGTACCTATTTTCATAGTGACTATCATGAGATAGAATCTCAGTACAGTTTTGATTTGCATTTATCTGGCAGTTAGAGACTTCCCATGTTCCATGTTTATTGGTCATTACCATTGCATTGTTTTAAAACTATATGCTCATTTCATTAGCCCACTTATTCATTGGATTGTTGAGTTTTGTTATTTGTGTATTTGAGATAATAGTCCTTTGTTGTTTAGCTAGTTAAGGTTTTATCCCATTCTTTAGGCTGTCTCTTTCATCAATTAACTGTTTCTTTTGCTGTAGAGAATGCTTTTAATTTCATGTTTTCCCATTTGTCATGGGTTGACATTACTTCCTGAGCAACTGGAGTCCTATTGAGAAATTTCTGGCTTATATCTGTGTATTGAAGTATTTATCTGACTTTTTCCTTTAGTACTACCAAATGTTGAGTTCTTAAGTTAATGTCATTGTTGCACTTGCAGTTTTTCAGTTTTTTTTTTTTTTTTTTTTTTTTTTTGTACAAGAGCTAGGAATCTAGTTTCGTTCTTCATGTGTGTGTTTGTGTATGTCCAGTTTTCCTTGTATCATTTGCTGAAGATTTTTTGATGCATATTTTTGACATCTTTGTGGAAAATTGTGTGTCTGGAGATGTGTGAATTTACTTCTGTATTATCCATTCTGCTCCATTAATCTCTGTTTGCTTTTGTTCCTTACCATGCTTGATTTTGTTATTAATGTTCTATATTATACCTTGATATCAGGTATGGTGAAACATCTAATTTTCTCAGCTTTCCTCAGTAATATGAGGTCTTTGGTGATTACATATGATTACTAAGATCTTTTTTCTATTTCTATAAAGAGTGATGTTGGAATTTTGATGAGAGCCTTATAAAATCTGTGTATAGCTTATAGTAGGATTTTTTGATAGGATCATTTTTGCCATTTTCATTCTTCCAATCCATAAGAATGGGAGGTCTTTGCATCTTCTATTGTCTACCTCTATTTCATTTTTCAGTGGTCTAAAGTTTTCATTATATGTGCCTTTCATGCCCTTGGTTAACTTTATTACAAGTTATTTTTTAAGGTAATTCAAGTAATTTCTTTGTCTTTTTTGCCTAATATTACTTTTTATTGGTTTATAAAATTTTAGTAATGTCTGTTTGTTTATTTCATAACCTTAAACTATGCACAAAGTTTATAAGATCTATGAGCTTCTGGTGGAGTCTTTAAGGCAGTCTATATGTAGAACCATATTATGTACAAAAAATGATATTTTGACTCTTTTTACTCCCTTCTTTTATCTTATTGGTCTAACCAAGACTTCAAGCACTATGTGTAATAAAAATGGCGAAAGTAATTACACCAGTCTTCTGAATTTTAGTAGTAACAATTTGAGTTTTCCTCATTTAGTATATTAACTATAATTCTGTCATACTTAGCCTTTTTATATTGTGCTATATTCTTTCTATTCAGAGTTACTGGATGCATTTAGAATAAAGAAAATTTGCATTTCTCAAGTGTTTTCTGAATCAAGCAAGATGATGAACTGATTTCTACACTGAGTCCATATATGTGAGGGATTGCATTTATTGATTTACATTTGTGGAGCCATTCACAAATCTCTGAAATGAAGCCAAATTGATCATGAAAAATGATCCCTTTGCTGTGTTCATGCTTTTGATTTACAATGTTATTTTTAAGAATTTCTTCATCCATGTTCATTAAGATAATTGTCCTACAATATTCAATTTTCAGTTGTGTCTTTCTTTTTTGTTGTATGACTATAATACTATTTTTGTAAAAAGTTGTGGTAATATTCTCTCCTAGTTTATGGAATAACTTGCAAAGGATTAGTCTAAATTTGGGCACTGTTTTTAATGTAATCAATTTTAACTGCACTAGTCTTATTGCTTGTAGATTCTAAAAATTGTTTATCTCATTTCTTTAATCTTAGTAGGTCATCTACATCTAGAAATTTTTCAGTTTCTTTTAAATATTTTTATTTTAGTAAAATTGTTCACATGGCCTCATGATTTTGTGAATTTTGTATATCAATAATAGTGTCTGCTTACACATTTAAGATTATATAAACAGTTTTAAAATCAATATTTTAATATTATATTATAATAACTACAAAAGACAGGGGAAGCTGTATTTAAATACAATAATCTAGTAAAATAAAAACAAAAAAGTAATCCCAGTGAAGCCAAACTTGGTTCTTGGAAAAAGTCAACAAAACTAATAGACCAACAAAACTCATTACGAATAGATGGTTAGATGGTTACTCATCAGGATAAGTAGTTCTACATTGTACTCTGATAAAGAGCTAGTATTAAAATATATTTTTCACAACTCAAGGAGGGGGAACCCAATTAAATTATAACGAGGGTGACAACATCCATATGGCCTCTTATGACCTCTTGTCTGTTGTGTTTTACTTGCATAATTTCGACCTACTTGACAAAATAGGTGGACATGTCATGGGTAAGCTGTGACATAACTGAAGGTATGCCACCTTTTATTAACTTACTGCATTGCAGTGAATTCGCAAATACAAGTAGCATGTGTCTTCATTAGCATAGCCACTCAAACATTTGTTCAGTCCTAAACTCACTACATCTCACTGAATTTCTATAAAGTTAGACTAGCAATTCTAAAAATCATGGATCTTTGACTCAGATTTTACATTTTCAATGTTAAATAGATTTTTATGCATTTATCCACAAAAAGAAAATAATACAGAAGTTACAACTAGAAAAATTATTTTTATGTACTTTTTAATGATTCCTGTGTTATATATATGCACTCCATTTTTCCGCATAGCCTAATATTACCTTGTTCTTCTTACTAAATGTTATACTATAACCACGTGTACACATGGATACATTAAACACTAGGATCCACATATGAGAGGGAATAAACCATTGTTTATTTCTTTCTGTGGTTGGGTGACCGAATGACCCAGTGATTCTAAGCCGGGATCTATTCCCAGAGAACTTCACACCCTTCCATAGAGATATTTGCACATCCATGTTTATAGCTCTATTAACTATAACAAGCTACTGGAACTAACAAAGATATTCTTCAAGAGATGAATGGGTAATGGAAACATGATACATATATAAAATTGAATATAATTTAACTCTAAAGAAAAGTGAAACCACATTTGTTTAGGAAAATGATGAACTTATACTGTATAAATGTTAAGCAAGTTCACCAATGTTTTGAGTGAGATTCTTAAGGCCAAGGAGTTTTATATCTTGTTCTCTCTCCCTTGGATTAATCGTTCTTCTGGAGGTTGGCTATCATATATTATAGAGTTGAGCAGCTACCACTAGTTTTTGATTAAAGAATCTTGGAGTGGGTTCTTCATTCCAAGTCAAGGCTTCACATATCTGACATGCTCAATGAAATCTCATGAGAAAAGCTGAGCCTGATCACCAAGATAAAACGCCACTGAAACCCTTAACTAATAGAGATATATCTTTGTGTTTGTTCATTGAAGGCACTTACTTTGAAACAATTCTTTCAAATGAAGGAATTAACAACTAATTTGAAATGACAAAGGATTTCAATGAAAATTTCCTCCCAAAGAAGCTTTAAGCAGGCCTAATAAGTACGTGAAAATGTGATAATACTATATCATCAGGGAAATACAAATGGAACTACTGTAAATACAGATCTATGATTGCTATTTTGTAGTTCTTTTCTTGACCTTCAATTACACTGTATTTTTTGTAACTTACTGTAATACCATTACTGGGTTCTGGTAGAAACATGTTGTCCATTCCAGTGTGTGTTTTTGCATTGGTGTAGAACTGTAAGCAGGAGACAGTAGGACTAAGAGTTAATCAAGAGAGACCCAAAGGGGGTACTAGAAAGATAGTGAAAATCACCTACTTTTGTCTTAGCAGCATATGGCCACTGGCATTCCTTGTAGAAAGTGTTTTTGCATGCTGGTGGCTTTTAGAAAGGAATGGGGATGGGCTAGAAAGATAGGCTGAGAGGGTTGAGGGCAAAAAACTCTGGGGATCCTGGACATGAGCCAAGGCAGAAGAAAATCCACTTTTAACTTTTCAGAATTTTTTGAAATTCATGTAGCTGATACTGGGGACAGAGGAGGACATATTCTTTCAAATGTCAAGACTTCTAAGGATATTGTATTTTAGAGAAAAACTGGATAAAACATTGGACTTTTACTATTTTAAGAGTATAAGAGCACTTAAAATAGCATTCATACTAACATAAGGGACCCCCTATTTATGGAAAACATGGTGTTATGGAAAGGCAGAGAATGTACACAGGATGAAATAATAAATATCAATTTAAAAAAAACCAAGGAGATCACTAATACAAAAATTGAAAGTTTCATGATAAAATAATTAATATGAATTATGATTTTAAAAGTGACAGGTAAAATAGATTGTAGCAGTCCATAGAGAACATGGGAGAACATTATCTTCTCTTGGACAGCCTACATAAAACTCAAACGTAGTCACTATAAAGGAATAACTCATAGACTTGATCAAAATTCTCTTCTAAAATCAGGAGGGGTGATGGAGGCAAGGGTGAGTAGAAGAAAGGAAGAATACAAGGTTTAAAAATTGATAAGCATGCAGAGCATCCAAATTCACAAAAATACCTCCTTAAGATGCTCAAAATTTGTGTAACAAATTATTAAAAGATTTGGTATGATTCATTCTGTGTGTGTGTGTGTAAAACTAGTTGCTAACATTTGTAAATGAATATGAATAGGTGCCAATTATAAATAACTAGCAGGAGGGGCATATAATTAGAAAACTATTTCACTATTTCTTAGATCTGTTGTATAACCCAAACTTTAAAAAGCTTTAAAAGCGGGTAGGCAAAGCAATGTACTCAGTTCAATACATAACCCTCTCCATTTGCAATGCCTCACACTGGGAACTTTATATTCAGATACCTGTGCTACAACACGAAGGCACAAACCCCAGAAACCTTAGCAGAGAGCATAGCTGGTTGTTGGTAAGAGATTTTCTTTGGTCTGTTTTCTTGTGCTGTGTGTGTGAGGTGTGTACTGCTGGGGAACATTCACACACCATGGGAGGTCTTCTCATCACTACTGTGCAGGAAGAGGGCTGCACACAGAACCAGTCACCGAGGACACATAGTGGGAGCACAACATCTGTACTCCAGAGCCTCTGACCTTAAAACTTGATCTGGGCCCTGTGTCTAAAGTCATCTTTGGTTTTCCATCTCAGGACCTTACTAAATACTACACCTCACTGTTTTCTGCAGCCGTGTCTGTTGTTCTCCTTCTTTAACTTGGTTGTGGCTAATGTGGTCTTCCTTTCCCACTTTTACCAGGTTGAAGCTCAACTGATTGATCTGAGACCCTTCTTCTCTGTCGTAAGAATTTAATGCCGTCTATTTGCCCCAAGCCTCTCTTTACATATATCTCCCCCAAATTTGATCTATTTGTGCATTTGTGCTCTCATTTTCTTTCCATAAAAACATTTTTGACTTCTTTCGTGACTCCTCCTTGACCCATCTGCAATTTAGAAATACACTACCTCATTTCCAGATATCTTGGGAATTTCCAGGTATCTTTGCTGCTAATGATTTCTGGCTTAATCCTTTTATGATCCAAGAACAAAGTTTATATTAGTTTAATTTTTTAAGTTTATATGATTTTTTTCATAACTCAGGGTATGGTCTTTTGTCCATGTGCACTTCAAAACACTTATCTGCTGTTGGTTGGAGTGCTGCAAGAATGTTAACAGGCTCTAATTGTTCACAACTATAATTACGTATCTGTAGGTTTCTTTTTTAAAGTTTATCTGGGGTTTCAAAGCATAACAATGTCTAATAAAATTTAATATTCTAATAATGTTTTCAGTGTTCTTACTCTTTATAATTATACAGCCATCATTTCTTAAATACCTTCAGTTCCCAGAAAACCCTGTTTCTGAAAAGTAGCTTATTCAAAACCCTCGTGTTCCTGAATCTATTTTCCCTGTGTTTCCCACAGGCCATATAAGTAGACCCAGGCAATATTGGTACCTTTGAATTATAAATTTATCATAGTGCGTTTATCCACATTGAACCAACATTAGCATTTCTTTCTTTTTATGACTGCATAGTTTGCTTCCTGGTAAGCATAGCCCTGAGCTGCTGTACATATAAGCATATGAGCCTTGGTTCAAGCCTTTGTTTTCAATATTTTAGGATTATAAAGAGAAATGATCTTAATATCGGTAACTTTTTGAGGAACTGATGAATTGTTTTTTAAAGTAGCTGTGTTTTTAATATTTCATTTCATCACCAACCTCACTTCTGTTTCTTTCTAATCCTAGTAACTCTGGGAATATGGCTAATTATAATCTTGATTTTCCTAAAAATATTGAATTTTTTTTTTTTTTTTTTTTTTTTGGTTTTTCGAGACAGGGTTTCTCTGTGGTTTTGGAGCCTGTCCTAGAACTAGCTCTTGTAGACCAGGTTGGTCTCGAACTCACAGAGATCCACCTGCCTCTGCCTCCCGAGTGCTGGGATTAAAGGCGTGCGCCACCACCGCCCGGCAAAATATTGAACTTTTAAAAGTAATGACTAGCCATTTGTATGTCTTCTTTGGAAAATTCCTGATGACCCAAGTTCTTCACTCACATTTAAATTGCATTTTGGTCTTCCATGTCATATTTTAAAAGTATTATCAATCACACAGTTTACCAACATTTTACCTGGGTTTTACTTTCATTTTCTTGACTCTACTATGATGGACAAAAAGTTTCTGATGTCTAGGAATTCCAAGTTGCCTGTCCATGCTATGGTTGCTCATGCCTTTGCTGTTATTTCTAAGACTTGATTGCCACATCTAAGGCTACAAAGGTTTTCTTTTACAGTTTTATGAATTTAGTTCAACTATTGGGATTATTGATCCATTTGAATTAATTTGTTATATATTGTGTAAAGTAGTTTGCTTAAAACTAAATATTTAATTTTTACAGAGTCCAAGAGTAAGACGCAGGATGAATCTTTCAAAAGTTGACACATCAAAAAATTTAGGCCTATCATTTAAAACAGATGTGTGTACAGGGAAGATATCAAAACCAGGAGATGAACACACAGAAGTGACACCCTAGACAAGGGCACAGACTCAAGAAAAGCATCTTCATAGATTGCCCTGGGAAGGGGAAATAGATGAGACCTCCTGGGTAAACTGGGGCTGATCGTGGTGGGACAGTAGAGGGGAGGGGATGGGGGGTGAGAATATGAGGGAACATGAACGGGGATGGTCGAGTTGGGGAAGGGGCAGAGTGGGAGAGCAATGGAAAAGATAGCTCAATAGAGGGAGTCATTATGGAGTTAGGGAGAAACCTGGTGATTAGGAAATTCCAGGGAATCTACAAGGATGACCCCAGCTAAGACTTCTAACAATAGTGGAGAGGGTACCCGAACTGTCCTTCCTTCCCATGTAATCAGATTGGTGACTACCCTAACCGTCATCATAGAGCATTCATGCAGCAACTAATGGAAGCAGATGAAGTGGTCCACAGTCAAACATCAAGTCTACCTCCAGGAGTCCAGTAGAAGAGAGGGAAGAGGGATTATATGAGCAAGGGGAGTGAAGAACATAATGGGGAAATCCACAGAAACAGCTGACCTGAGGTTGTGGAAACTCAAGGATTCAAGACTTACAGCTGGGGAACCTTCATGGGATCAGTATAGACCCCCTGCATGTGGGCAACAGTTGTGTAGCTTGCTCTATTTTAGGTGTCCCTGACAGTGGCACCAGGATCTATCCCTGATGGTGCATGAGTTGGCTTTTTGGAGCCAATGGACTCCAAAGGAATGCCTTATGTTGGGATGCTTTGCTCAACCTTGATGCACAGAGGAGGGGCTTGGTCCTGCCTCAACTTGATGTGCCAGGCTTTGTTGACTCCTGATGGGAGGCCTGACCCTTTCTGAAAAGTAGATGGAAGGTGGGTTAGGGTGGTGGAGGTTGGAGGAAGTGGGAGGAAGGGAGGTAGTTTGAACTGTGGTTGGCATGTAAAATGAATAAAAAGTTTAAAATTGAAAACAAAAGAAAGCAGCGCCTGAGGCAGTGACTGAAATGGCCATGTTTGCCATCTGTCTTGATGAACAAAGAAGTGGGGACTCAAGTGCTTTCCTGGTGCAAGATACAGTCATCCCTTCAGGGATTGTCCCGAGAAATGCCTGACTTTACTCCTTATAATCTGATCTTCTACAGTTTTGATGTACCCTTACCAAGAAAGATTAAGTCTTGGGACATCGGTTGAATTTTCTCAAACATGACCACATTTCAGGAAAGCAAATACAAACCCCAATGTTTCAAAGGTGCTTTCCTTCCTCTATACCTAGATTGTGAAGCTGCATACTGTGCCACAACAATGAAGCTGATAGCACACTCAAAATGACCAGGGGCTGCAAAAAAGGTAAATAAATAAAGAAAGAAACTTCTTTTTTTTTTTTAAAAAAAAAAAAGGCTATAAATGCTTCCAATTTATGAAATTTTTTGACTTTGCTTAGTTGATGCAAGAAGAAAAAATGCAGTCAATGATGCTTTCATAGTCATGTTTCTGATATTGGAGTGGCTTATTAAAATTGTAGGGTCTCTTCAGGAATAGAACTGATTGTGATTTATTCTGAAGTCTGTTTGATCTTTTGTTCATTTTTGCCAGGGGGAACTAAAGAAGAGGGAGGGAATTACTTTTACCTTAGTGCAAGGTGCTAGTCTGAGTGGTTTTGATCCTGTTATCTCATTTATTTCTCAAATGACCGCTGTGGCAAGTATTATCAACCTTATTCTTAGTACTGAAGAATTGAAGGCCAGGAGAGACAAGCAACTTGTCTGAAGTGATACAGAGTAATTTTCACAAATAGAATTTGAACTCATGACTTATTGTAAAATCATTATGCTTTATAATATACTGGAGTGTTCAGGCCAGAAAGCTGTCCCCAGCAAGGACCACACATGGGAATGTGTGGCTTGATATTCATGAAGTGACAAGAGCAATGGACATCGAAGCTAATACATCATTTCATACCATTTGTCTTTCAGAATCAGGACTGCTCGGTATGTCTAGAAGAAGTATGTGCAAATGAGTCAATGTAATTAGCTATTCCACATAATTGCTGATCACAGCAGAAAACATCGTAGTTTAGGTGGGTATGCTCTGCCCGCAATGGGCTTTGTAGTCTGATGTTTTGGAATTTCTGTTACAAAAATAGCTCAGTGGTGAAGAAAGGAACAGAGGTGGAGGCTACAAGATCACAGGCTGGCGAAAATGATCCAATTTTAGCTCGAGTCTTTGTGAGAGGCCGCCAACCATCCACTTTTGTTTCCAAAGGAACCTGTGGCTGCTGGGATGATGCCTACACGTGTTGTCTGTTATCCAACTGGCAGCAAATTAGGTTAGCAGTTGCGTCGGGCCAAATTGGGAGAGTGCTATCATCTGGTGCTGTTGCTCACTAGGAATGGGAAAGCAGGGCTATTATGTCAAGGATGAAGGCCAGCCTTCCTTTTCCTGACAAAACACAGGCACAGAAACAAAGACTAATACTTGGGCTGAACGTCAGGGGTAAGCTCTAATTCTAGAGGGAAAGTAAGTGCTGCAGAGGAGGTGTGTTGTAGAATTCTAGGCTTACAGAGGCACAGAGGACCTCACAAAAGCTGCATACCATAATAGCAGCAGTACTTGGTACAATCTCACCAGATCCTGTAGAATTAGCTCCATACTCAGGGCTTGTGAATGAAGCCTCCACCAGACTTCCTCCCTCACTCTCTGCAAATTTCAGAATTTAAGGCATGGGTCAGGTTCTGGAGGCCATTGCTCAGGGAGCAAAACACTTGCTGAACAAGCCGGAGCACCTGCACTCAAATCCTCACTGCCCACGCAAACTTTGACTAGGTAGTAGGAATCTGAAATCTCATCTCTCCTTGAGCCTCATGGTAAGTGGGGACAAGAGAATTCCCTGAAGCTTAGGGGCCAGCAAGCTCAGGCAAACAACATAGAGAGCTCGTCTCAGATAAAGGAAGTGAGGATAACATCTCAAGGTTGTCTTCTTACTTCTATATGTGTCATATCTACATATGAATAAGAACCCACACCGCCTTCCAACATGCTTATGTCATGTACATCTACACACAACTATGAACGAAAATGTTTTTAAAGACTTATAAAAATAGTAGGCACGGGATTAGCAACCCAGTAGACAGAGCTTCAATCATTCCATTTCTCCACTCACTCAGCAAACACTCACTAAAGCCCAGTTTCTTTGGTTTTAGAACATAGTTTTAAGTGGCAGGAGATTTGGCTTAGAGGTTAATAGCTCTTGCTGTTCTTGAAGAGGACCTGGACTCGTTTTCCAGCAGCCGTACTGTAGCTCACAACTGTCTATCACTATTCCAGTTCCAGGGGATGCAAAGCCCTCCTCTCATCTCACTGGACACGCGTGTGGTATACACACACAAACACACACACACACACACACACACACACACACAAACAGAGTCAAGGAACATAATAAATAAATATATATATATATATATATTTAAATAAAAGAATATAATTTAGGCTTAAGTGTTGCTGATATTTTCTTCATGTATATGCTTAGTTTATTTGATTTAACATTTATTTCGAATCTACCAATAAGCAAACAAGAGTTAAGTGTCAATTCCTTTACTTGATTAAGAACTATTGCCTCTTATGAAGCAGGGACTCACTATGTATATGTCCCAGGATGGTCTCAATTTATGATCCTGTTGCCCAACCACCCGAGTTATGAGGTTACAAAACTGTGCTTTCTTGCTTGATCATACCATATTTATTTATCACCACAGATTTTGTTTTACATTCCTATAATTTATTTAAATTCAATATAAAATGATGTTTGTGAAATTAAAGAATACTCTCGAATGCTGGTTATGACTGGATGGGTAGAGAACTTGTTACCAAGGCTTATGACCTGCGTGTCATCTCTGGAACCCCAGATGTTAGAAGGAGAGAGATGACTTCTAGAAGTCATCTTCTGACCTACACACACACACACACACACACACACACACACACACTAACATAGATGTATATCAATTTATTAATACAGAACCACTTTTTTGTATTATCAAATATTTGAAGGTGACTAGCATGTGTTAGAAACAACACAAAAAGTTTATATAGTGACTCACAATAACCCTATAAAGTCTATATATTTATATTTTATACACATGGGCACCAAGTCTCAGAAAGGTTCACTGAATTGCTCTATACGCATGCAATGTTGTCCAAAAACATGCACTGTGCCCCCAGTGCAACTCTTTTATCTCATTCTTGGCCACATTTCAGGATGCAACCCTTGGAATTCACTTCCTTCTGGTGTTGCGTCCGATTTACAGAACTCAGCTTTGCTTGTCTCCTGCTTCCCC
This sequence comes from Chionomys nivalis, assembly GCF_950005125.1. Taxonomy (NCBI): domain Eukaryota; kingdom Metazoa; phylum Chordata; class Mammalia; order Rodentia; family Cricetidae; genus Chionomys; species Chionomys nivalis. The sequence goes on from NC_080107.1 coordinate 17,841,961, forward strand.
TTAAAAGTGTCGCTTGCTTCCTAGAGAGCCTCCACATTCAGTGCTGTGGAACTACTTTTGTGATAAAGGATGAGAGGGATAAGCCTTGGAATATGTGGTCATATTAACCCAGGACCCAGGAAGGTGTCCACAAATGTCTTACAAATGGCTTCGGCTGAGTGGAGGGGTGCTATTTTAGTAGTTGTTCAGCAGGGCTGTGTGGCTGGGGTTGGGAAGAATAAATTCTTAAAATGCATGGTAAGCTTGGACCAATGGCAAGAGGAGATGTAGGCTGGGGCAATTAAAGACCTGGATGATTAAAGTCCTTCTTCTTTCCCACCCTTTAAATTGCTGCACAATGTAGGCAATTTCCTGTCAGCTGTCCAGACACCAAGAAGCTGACTCTGCATTTCCACTTATCTATAAAGCACTCCCAACCTCATGCCTGCCTTATGGCCCTTCCCCTTATTCCTCTGAGTGTTGCTGTTTTTACTTTCCTTCCCAAGGAAACATTAGCCTCAGTCTGTTCAAGAAAAACATTGAGATGCAATAGTGCTTGCACAGATTTTTCGGGATTCAGTAGGCTCACAACCCCACTTCTCTACTGTATTCCACTCAGACATTTCCAGTGAAAGTCTCACAAGAACCCAAAGGACCACATTTAGTTCGAACCCTCCACTCCACATGAATATTTTTCTTCAGAATTCCTTGAAACATTCCTCTAACTTTCCTTTTGCTTACTTTTTACTCATTTGCAAGTCATTTGTGGACTCTGTATCCTTGACCACATGCAAAATGTTGAACTTCAGTAGAACTGTTCTTTTTGCTCCCTTTTTCCCTTCTACTCATTAGCTATTTAACTACACCTGATTTTACCTACCTGCACTTTGACAGAGTCTGAATCCATTTGATTATTATAAACCTCTTTCCTCAAATTCATGATTTCTCTTTCTATCTGAGTACCCTATAAATATATTGCATTTGTCATACCCAAAGTTATATTTGTACCTCTAGGCCTGTGTCTGTATCAGATCTTTCATTTATACTTCAAAATCCTCTTTTTCTCCCTTAAGCACTGCATTTTGTGCTCTGGAAGACAGACCTGAGCTGAGTAGCACAAAGGGTTCCTTGTTCTCCAGCTTCTCATTGAATCCAGTCCTACCATACACTGTATGTCAGATGCATCACAGACTTGAAATATGAACACTATTGCTTCAGCATAATCTTGGAATGGTCAGAATAAGCTGGCTGTGTCCCTTGACATATGGTCACAATTCTTGCTAGGAAGTCTTTCTAAGCAAATATCCTAGATTCTTATGAATGATGGCATTTAGATTCTGTCACATTATGTAATTATCTCCTTTTTATCACTCATGAAACTACCGTGGATAGTCGGTTTCTCTATCCCTAATTGTAGTCTTCATTTCTTTTAGATAACAGTGTATTTTCAGTAGGTGCTTACAGATTAAGTATGTGCTCATATACATGCCAGATAGAAAGAGGACATGCAATATTAAGATTGCCCTCAACTTCAAAGAATTGATAGCTCATTTGAACCTAATACTACTGTGTGGAAAAACAGATTATTCAGAATGATGTGTTAGCTGGGTTCTTGCCAACCTGACACAAACTTAGGCATAAACTGATAGACATATCTTGATCAGAGGTTGATGTAGAAGGGTTTAGCCTATTGTGGGTGGAGCCAACACCGAAAAAGTGGTCCTGGATTGCGTAAGAAAACAGGTCAAGCAAGTCACAAGATGCCGGGTAGTCAGCAGAATTTCTCCATGACCTCTGCTTCAGTTATGGTCCCCCTTTTCCTGCTGTGAATTCCTGCCATGGCTTTACCTGATGATGGGCCATATGCCATATAAATGCTTTCTTCTACAAATTACTTTTGGCCATTTTTTATCACAGCAATAGAAAACAAACAGAGATAAAAGTTTGTACAAGGTTCATGGGATAGTACTGTGACAGACATGACCATATTTTGGGGTGGATGGTGGAATGACTTTGGAATGTTTGGCAGGAACAGACATTGAGTTCTCAGAGTCTAATGACCTGTTGTTGGCAGAGCTTGACAGATAGGAATGCTGAAGGAGATGCAGATGACGGAGAGCTGGCTTATGAAGTTTCAGAGGGAACAAAGATCATAACTGCCATTTGTGTGATATTTTGTATTAAGAATATGTGACATTCTGCTCAGCTGGATCTGAGAATCAGCTGTAATTAATGAGAGACAAGCACTACAGAAGTGAAACCTTTGCTTTCCTGGGATGGTCAGTACTGGTCAGAGGAACCGATAAATTGGCAGTGATTAAAGTGACTAGCATCATCGACATTAAGTCTTCTGGGAATATTTCCTCCATGTCACCACACAGAAACCGTGGTCCAAGAACACCAAAGAAGAGTCTCATTTAGGCAACTAAACATATTAATATTTAAACATCTCCCATATCAGAATGGTTTTGAAGTTATGAAGTGGTCACGAAAATTAGCAAAAGTGTCACAGTGAGAGGCCATGAGAGGCCACTGGAGGAGCAGCCTGAGTTTCAGTGGAGACCCCAGGATTAAAGAAGTCATGGGGAGAATCTGAGACGAGACACAGTAATAGATCAGGAGAGGCCACTGATGAAGATGGAGCCATTGTTGTGCCATGAGCTTCAGGATTGAAGGGGGCCATAGAGAGCAGCAAAAACTTGGAAATGTGGCTATGCCCTGGTTCTTCCCTCTCAGAGTTAAGAAATTATTTAACTTGTTTTGAATTCTGATGTTGAAAGACACTGGAGTCTTAAAGAGATAACTGTTTTTGAGTGTTTTGGCAATAACATCAGAGTACAAACCTTTACATTGGGTGATCTCACAAACACATTCTCCATAAATATTAAGTCCTTCATTAAGACCATATGTCATAAAGAGTGGCTGGTGGAGGAAGGTTTTAAAATTCTACCCTTCACTTGCTTCATTCTCAACAACTTGGAAATGGCATCAACCTAGATAGTCAACAGATAAGGGATGATGGTGCATATACAGAATGGGAGATTTTTCAGCTATAAAAATGGTCTCAGCTGGGCACACGCCTTTAATCCCAGCACTTGGGAGGCAGAGACAAGCAGATCTATGTGAGTTTGAGGCCAGCCTGGTCTACAAGAGCTAGTTCCAAGACAAACTCCAAAGATACAGAGAAATCTTGTCTCAAAAAGAAAAAAAAAATGGCCTCATGAAAAGTGCAGGCAAATGAATAAAAGTGAAAAAATTAAATTGAGAGGTGTCATTCAAACCCCTAAAGATATATTCAACATGTTCTTTCATTTATGAGGGCCATAGATTTAAATATTTAGGTTTAACAGGGAGTATGCATAGGATCTAGTCAGCTATTAATGGGCTGATGGTGGAGAAGGTGAATTTACGAAGTAGGTAGTAGAAAGGAATGTTCGGGAATGCTGAAGGCAGAAAAGTTAAAGGTACTGAAGTGATAAGGATCTAGAAATAAAGAGGCAGGGGAAGGCTTAACTAAATGAAGTATCCATGAAGAATCTAGCTAGAAATCTGCCATCTTTCAATCCAAATGAAAAAGGAAGAAAAACAGAATATATGAGGACAGGTAGAAGATACAGGGAGATAAAGGTCTAAGCAGAGAGAATGATAGAATGATAGGCAAGGGAAATAAGAAAGGTGGATAGTGGGTTAACAAAAACTAAGGATGTGTGATCAAGCTTTATGAAACCCCACTAGTTTATAAGACATTAAAGATATAATTATTTTAAGTAAGAGAAGTTTGAACATAAGTATTCCATATTAGTTAATAATTTCTTCCAGAAGACATTTATTAGAACATCTCAGTGTTAAGTCTTGGTTACCTCCCTACAAGTTATTGGTTGGAGAGATTCTAGTGGCACCCCAAGTAGTATAGGCTATTGCTTTTGTCCTTGGTTGTTTACTGTAATCAGATAGTAAGACCCTGTTGCTGAAAATACCACATACTTCCCAAGACACATAAAATTAATTCAGTTTTGACCAGAAAGCTCTCTCAACCTTGGTATGGAAGCTTCTTATTGAAGTGCACGGGTTCAGAGACCTACTGCTGTCCAAAACACTGTGAATATGTGACTATACGTGGTCAGCCATAAACTTATACCCCTAAGCTCTCACAAAGTCTCAGGGAACATTCCAGAAGAGGAAGCATAAAGAATGTAAGAGCCAGCAGATGGGGAGGAGTACTGTGAAATGCTGTTATCTGATCGTGACATGGCCATTGTGGCACATGAACTCATAGAAGTTGTGCTTACTTACATAAGATCAGCACAAGATCAAGCCAATGACAAATTTCAGCATGGAGATTGGAAGAATTCCAAGGTCTCATCTCTAGCTCAGGAGCTTTTGGCAGTGATGGCTGTTGACAATTGGTACTTGTTTTACATTAAGGCTGCGGACAGTGGTGGGGGCCTCTTAAACCAGAGGATGACTCAACGTCTGTGTGCATACGGGTAGCACAAACTCAGTGGTGTAAAACTGGAGTCAAATGATTATAAAAGGAGAAGGTGAAATCTGAAAGGAGATGTAAGAGAGAATCCAGAAGGAGTTGGAGGGGAGAAGGAGAAAGGGCTATGATCAAGATGCATTATACAGGTTGAGAAATGACTCAATAATTAAGAACACTGCCTGCTTTTTCAAAGGACTGGCATTCACTACTTACTTATTAATTTATTGAATAAACACATTGCACATAACTGTTATGATATGGGTTATGGACTTAATGTTTGATTTCCTACAAATTCATTAAGTTAATATCTAAATGTCAGTCTAGAGAATATTAGGAAGTAGTGACCAAAAGGTAGGGATTAGGAGGCAACTAGGTCATGAAGAGGAGACTTTATGAGTGACATCAATGCTCCCCCGAAGAGAGATAATAGAGCTATACTATTCTTTCCCTGTAGTGTGGTAATGCAATGAGAAGCTGGCACTTTATAAGCAGGATAGAGGCTTCCACCAGACCCTGACCACACTCCTCTACAGATATCTCTTTACTCTTCAGAACTGTGGCAAATGCACCATTTTTTGCTTTTTAATACATCTAGTCTAAACGACTTTGTTTTAATAACTGTAAGTAAGCTATCAGCACAAGCTTAAGTGCTGGGAATAATAATTAAAGCTACAGTATGATTTATTCAATTCCAAAATTCATTTATTAGTTCCACCAGGAGAAATAAACAGGAAGTATTGGAGTTTCTTGCTCAGGAAAACCGCAAAGCACAGAGAGGGAAGTATGCTATGTAATTCCCTTAGAGAAGGCATTTGGAAGTTGGCAGGGGGCTCTTACTAGGCAGAAATGAGTGTCGTGTTCAAGTGAAGTTACACTGAGCTCTTTCTGGGGCCCCAGCGTTGAGCACATCTGGATCTATCAATTAGTAAGATAGTTGTGAGTTGGGGGAAGGTCAGGGACAGCTGGCAACCTAACTTGTTGGACTGGAAATGGATGTGCAGATGTGCTTTGTTAGCCGAGAGAAACAAGCTAATTGGAAAAATATTCTTCGGGGCCTGTTATTTGAAGTTTTGAATTTATATTGCTTTTATAGTTTTTAAATCTGCCATTATACTTGCTAATGCTATGTAACTACCATCAGCGACAATTTTGTCAGGCACAGTGCCCCACATTACAAACTTATCATAGAACATGGCATTGTCAAAGACTGAGAGAAGAATTGAGAAGGGGATTGGCAGATGGAGTCTGGGACTGTGAATTGCTGTAGTTATCTTTGATGCTTGCATTTTTGCTTAAGCATATCCATTTTTGTCATGTTTATTTGGAAAGAAGGCCCAGAAATATTCATACTGTCAGTCTCTAGTTATTTAGGAGGTCTCCCTGACTGCTCTTTTCCCTGTTACCCATGACGGTATTTCTTCTTCCTCTTCTGTTTTGCCCTACTTATCACTCATCCACTTTTGGATGTTTTCTTAACATCTATATTACTAGCTAGTTTTTATATCAACTTAACATGGACTAGAGAAATATGGGAAAAGACTCCATCAATTGATCCATGGGGCATTTTATTAATGGTAGATATGGGAGGGCCTAGATCTCTGTGAAGATTGGCACCGCTGGGAGATGGTCCTCCATGCTATAAGAAAACTGATTGAGCAAATTGGGCAGTGGAAGTGCATACCTTTAATCCCAGCACTCGGGAGGCAGAGGCACGCGAATCTCTGTGAGTTTGAGGCCAGTCTGGTCTACAAGAGCTAGTTCCAGGACAGAATCCAAAGCTACAGAGAAACACTGTCTTGACAAATCAAAAGAAAACAAACAAACAGAAACAAAAACCTGACTGAAAAAACCTTGAGTGACACACCAGAAAACAGGACTGCTTCATGGTTTCTACTTCAGTTCATGCCTCCAGGTTCATGCCTTGAGTTCCTGCCCAGACATCTTTCAGTGACAGAGTTTCATGTGGAACTGTAAGCTTAAACACCTCGTCCATCTTCCCCAAATTGCTTTTGGTCATGGGATTTCACCACAGCAATAGGAACCATAATAAAGACATCAATATTTAGGAATTTCTGTTGCAAATAGCTGATGTGGAATATCCTTCTGTATATGTGTTGCTTTTATTGGTTAATGAATAAAGTTATTTTGGACAATGGCTTAGCAGAGTAAATCCAGGCTGAAAATATGAACAAAGATATATAGAGAGAGTAGGAAGAGTCAAAGGAATACCAGCCAGCTGCCAAGGAAACAAGACATGTAGAAAATGAGGTAATGTCACAGTCACGTGACAATACATAGACTAATAGGAATGGGTTAAGTTAAGATGTAAGAGCTAGCTATAAATATGCCTGAGCCATTGGTCAACCAGTGTCATAATTACAATATTGTTGCTGTGTGATTATTTGGAAAAATGACAGCACAGTTTCAGTCCACAAATAGTAATTTGTGGGACTTCAGTATTAGTAGAGGGGCTACATAGACCATTGTCTGACAACTCACTATTGCCATTTATTGGGAAGAATGTGACACTTCTTCAAAAAATGCAGATTCAGTAGCATCAAGGACTACAGATGCTAAATGTAGAACATTATTTTGGCATATATGTATGCATGTTTGCATGAAGAGAAAGGTAGGGAAGCTGTCAGAGAACTGTATATAATGTCTCTTATGAGACAAAACAAAGATAATTGAAAACAAACTTGGAGCATAGTGATGACTCATATCACATTTTCTAATATAATTCCAGAATCACCCTTCTTTTTGAGGAGTAGGTACATGATATTTTTTCAGTTGTGGACAAATGCTTTTAGGTAAGACAGTATTTTATCTTACAATCACACCATGTCAAGCTAAAGCCATTGTTCTAAAGGAACTGCACCTTCTGCCACTTCAACAACCCCTGAGTGCTGACTGTTGGCTCATTTTTCTTTTTACCTGATGGACTGGTGACAAGACACAAATTCATAGAAGCAGAAGCAGAATTATCTAAGATGATGGGCCATTGGACAGCTGACCTTGGAAAAGTTAAAGCCACAAGTGAATGACTTTCTTCACTGCAACCAGATCCAAGCTAGAATTTGAATTACACACACAGACTTCGCTGATAATTCGTTAAGACTCCAAATATGAGGATTATTTGAAGAATATTTATTAGATTTGTTATTTTGTTATTGACAGTGTTGCCCACTTATTGATATCTCTGAGCCATTTGATTTTCAAGCTAATGATAGTGATTTTTAAGTTACGATTTAGAACAACTAAAAAGTGTGTGTGTGTGTGTGTGTATGTGTGTGTGTATGTGGTTCATGTGTCAGTTGAACATTTTGGTGGCTCTTTTAAATTCTATTCCTACTTGATGTTGTAAAGCTTGGTTTCTCAAAGCTATCTACTTACTTTCTAGAGTCACCTTATGAAAGAAAGTGTGCTCATACTCCAAACCTTTTCTTCAGTCTCTCCATCCACATCCTGGAGAATAAGCTATTTAGCTTTTTCTCTAGGCCCTATGTGCTTCCTCATCTTTGCATTCGTTACTATTTAAATGCCATATTTTTCAACCTCAGTCAATCTCCTGTTTTTATTTCTTTAAATATTATTAGTGGAAATTGCCATTTGGGGCCACAAGAATGACCCTGGGAATTTAGTCAAATGTTAAGCTAATTCTATTCAATTCCATCTTATCTTATTTTTATTTTTCTTTGTTTGATTAGTTCAGTATATTTGCTTCTTGTATTCTGTCTATTATCAAGAGTACAAGTCAGTGAGATGCCTCAGTGGGGAAAGGCACTTGCCACTAAGCCCTAGGACCTGAATTTGATCCCAAGATTCACAGAGTGGAAGTAGAGAATTGATTCCAGAAATTGTTCTCTGGCCTCCAAACACATTTACGTACAAATACAGAAATGTAATGAACCAGAAGATAAAGCTTAGTATATGATATGGCTTTGCTATTGAAGAAATGTAGACGTTACTGATATACCAGCATGACTGTGAAGTTCCTAATGCCTAATGCAGCACATTTAATAGACAGCATGTTATGCCAATCACTGGTTATTATTTATGTACTTGCTTTTGTATAAATGTGATGTATATGTGTATGTACACATGGGTGAATGAGGTCTATCACTCACAACCTTAATTATATATTTATTTATTTAAGACGAATCTCTCATTGAGTCTACTGCTCACCATCTTGGTAGGATGGTTGGTCACCAAGCATCTGGAATCTACCTGTCTCAGAACCTCCTCTGCTCAGCTCTGGGGTTACAACGAATACACCATAAAAGTGGATTCCAGGTGTTTTCTGGTCAGCCAAACTTTGTTCTTTATACACGAGAAGCAAGCACTTTACACTCCAATCTCTCTTCCTAGCTGTGAATTAAGTGTTTTATATGAATTATTTCATTTTATATTTATGGCATCATCAGACTGAATTATTTTCCTTTAAGATTAAGGAGCTGCGTTCCAGGGAGCTTTACTAACCAACACTTAGCTATATAGCTCACAAGTGATTCAACCTAGACTAGGACGTAGGCATCCTGCATCTTAGATGCCCACCCTTACTTACTCTACCCACATAGCTTAAACGGGCCGACACATGCCACAGGTACAATTTTTCTACCATAGAAGACAGCTGTTGAATATAGATGATGTAGCACAGATTACTGGTTTTGAAATTCATAAAGTAGACCAGATGAAAACACCAACTCATCTAAGGAACTAGTCGTGGTTGATTTTAGTTTAGTACTTGATGAAAACACATTATTTTTAAATGAGAAGAGGAACAGCAAAGAACGTTTAAGGAATTCCAAACAATTGTATAGAAATTAGGAGGAAACCAGTGTCAAACACAAATCCTCATACCTTGCATCACTATTGTTCATTTTTTTCTGTTCTTTAATTGATTTTTATTGAGCTCTACATTTTTCTCTGCTCCCCTCCCTGACTCTTTCTTCCCCACTTCAACCCTCCCCCAAGGTCCCCGTGCTCCCAATTTACTCAGGAGATCTTATCTTTTTCTACTTTCTACTTCCCATGTAGATTAGATCTATGTAAGTCTTTCTTAGTGTCCTCACTGTTGTCTAAGTTCTCTGGGATTGTGTTTTGTAGGCTGTTTTTCTTTGCTTTATTGTTACAATTTTACTGATAAAGTAAGTTTTGCAATTATTCCTAAATTGTAAAATTATACAGCATGGAAAACCTCTACAGATTAAAAAGCCTCTTCTGACTTGTGACTATGTTAAGAAAGATTATGATAGCATCCTGGGGAAGAGGATCCACTGGTTAAGAAATCTTGCTTTATAAACAGGAATATCTGAGTTCAAAAATTAAGCACTCACAGAAAAAATCCCAAATATAATAGCACATTCCTGTAATCTCAACACTGGGAAACAGAAATGGTCCCTCCTATGAGCTCAGTGACCAAAAGCTTGCAGTTCAGTTTAAGGCATCTCTTAAGGCATAGGAAGAAAGCAACAGAGGAGGACAACGTGCATCCTGCTTTGGCCTTTGTAAACATGAGCATGAACACATGACCTGTACACCCTTATGGAAGCCTCCTCTCTCACCCACAGCCTTCACAAAAATTAAAATAGTATCCCTTTCTTTAAAAGAGGAGAAAGAAAATTATTGAAACCAGCACTTTTTACTATTGTCATTTGAATCATTATTTGCTATTTTTTAACGATTGTTCTGAAGTGGTAAATTTATTGAGAAACCTTTTAGATTTTCCTGCATATACATCAGAATGACTGCATACATAATTTCTGTTGTAAGTTAAGTTTCTCTGCCAGTTGACCAGGTTCATGATGGATGCAGTTAACCTTTTAGGTTTGTGAACTAAAATAGAGAACTACAGCCTCCCTGTTGCCATATAACTTCCATTTATTCTTACTTGTAAATCTACAGCCCACATAGTAAAAATCAAATTAAATAGTAATTGTCAGCACAATGATTTTTGTTCAGGCAAAATGGCTTGTTCACTTAAAATACACATACTGAGGACACAAATGATTAGTGACCAAAGTGAAATCTATATTGAGCTTAAAACTGTAACTGTCTCTTTTTTAGACTGTGATTCAGGACACTTTTCATGTTGGCATTAGGTGATGTTATGGTCACTTGCTATTTGAACCTGTCCTGTGTGTGTCTGGCACAAATATTTTGGATGTCAAAAATTGATTGACATTTTTCCTACATATATTTTTGTGTCAAGGCTAAATCATCAATGAAAAAGGAGTTGTTCAAGCTACAGGAATTTTGGTTTACAGTGTCTGCTATCTTTGGGAGGAGTATTTTGTCATTAAAAAGCTGTTTAAAATCTAAGTAAGTTACATTTTAAAGCAGAACTCTTACAAATTGTCTTTTAATTTTCTTAAGGAACTGGAAGATATTTAAGCTCTCTTGTTTTTGAGAAATGAATGAATACCCATGTAAGAAGAGCACACCATTTTTGGGCTTATGTATTATTAGACTTTGTCTTTTAGGTATGCCTGCATATCAAAGAATAATTGCTGTATTATTACATGGAAAGGAAAGACCCCAGACAAGCAACTGAGAATGTGGACCTTATTGTGTGTCTGCTCTTAGACAGGCCAAGCTTGCATAGCTCTTCAGTTTGTGTGTCTATATTGTCATTTATGAAATGAGGTGTTTTGTTTTGCTTTCCTTGGTTTTGCTGTTTTGGGATATTTAAAAAAATAAAAACAATTTCCCCTAGGAGTGAGATAGCTGAGTTATACAGTAGAATTGCTTTTAGCATTTTGAAGGTTCTACACACTGATTGCCAGAGTGGCTGGATGCATTTGCAGCCCCCAAAGTGACTGAAGGTTCCCTGCTCCTCATATCCTCTTTAGTATTTTCTGAACATTGTTTTGCTGATATTTGCCATTCTGATTGAAATAATAAAACTCTTAAGCTTGCTTTAATTTGTATTTCCAAAATTGCTATGGGAATGCACATGTTTTGAGATGTCTTTTAACTATCAAAATTTCTTCTTTTGAGAACTCTGTGTTCAGGTACTATGTCCATTTCTTGGAGGGGTCATTTGCATTTTAGGTTGTCTTTTGAGATGGTCATATATTCTAGATATGAATCTTGTGTCAGAAATATAGCTGTCCAAGAATCTAACCCATTTCGTGGGATTCCTCTTCATTAAACCATTCCGTTTGGGCAGGAATTTTTAGTTTTCTGAGGTTCCACTTAGCAGTTTTTGAGCAAATAGATCCAGGATTAGAAAGTCCTTTCCTACACTCAACATCATGCTTACATTTTCTTCTAGCAGTTTCAGTGTTCACATTTAGGTGTTTGCTCTATCTAGCATCAGTTTATGTCCAAGGCAATAAGCAGATGGAGGTTTAATTTCATTCTTCTGCACAGGGACATCTAGTTTCCCAGCACCACTTTCAAAGGCACTTGCTTTTCACCAGCCTGTATTTTTGGTACTTTGTCAAATATGAGTTATCTATAGTTATATATACCAACTTTTGGCTCTTCAACTTTGTCCCATTATCCTACATGCCTGTTTTTGGGTCAGTACTATATTGTTTGCATTATTATGGTATATGCTCAAGGTCTTGACATCTTACCCTACTAAAACTTGCTCAGCTTTCATCATGGCTACCCTATTCACAATAGCTATGAAAGAAATAACCTAAATGTCCTTCAACTGTTGAATGGATAATGAGAATGTGCTACATATATACTATGGAATACCATTCACCTGTAAAGATAAATTAAGTAATGAATATTATATGAAAATGTTTAGACCCAGAGAAGCTTATGCTGAGCAAAATAATCTAGACCCAGAAAGACAAAGGCTACATATTCTCTTTTACCTGTAGTTCCTAGCTTTAAATCTTTAGATGTGAGTATTGGAGAGTCAAGTAAGCACCGAGGGACTATGAAAGAGCAAATGTAGTCACCAGCAGATGCTATTGTTGATATGGGCACAATCATGTCAAGGACTCATATCCCAGACCTATGAGAATTTGCCAGAGTTTGCCCTAAAGTGTGGATTTGAGGGAAGACAAAGCCTTTCTCTGTTCCAAGTGCGAATGTTGGTTCTGTGTGCAAATATGATTGCTTATAAATTATTTACCAGTATGTCCAAAAATTAGCAACAGCAGCTTCCTCCCCCTGCATGCTTATAGCCCAAGACAGCTGACCTACACAGATCTCCTACTCAGACTAGATTACTGCTCCACTGTGTTGTATATAATAAGCATGCCGAGGTTCCAGCTTGTGTGGAAGTTGGTGTCATTCTATCAGAATGCACACAGCCTAATTTACCATAGCTTTTTTTGTATGTCTGCATATCTGTCCTTTACTTTGCCTCCAAGTCAAGTTTGCAGGATCAACCCAGGATAGACATAACATAACCTGGAGAAACTCCAGATAACAGGAAAGTGAAAAAAGGCCCATGGGATGGGAGTGGGAAGAGAGCCATAGAAAGGGGAATAGCAGGGTAGAAGGGATGGAGAGGGTAAAGAAAAACAAGAGGGTAGTTAATTAGGAAGGAGGGAGATAAATACAATAAAAAAGAGACGAGAATAGAACAACAGTGAGGATATCTGGAAAAGCCATTAGGAAGCAAATTATCTAGCTACATAAAATCTGTGTAAACAAAATTTCCCATCTGGGATGACAATATTGCTCACAAGAAGCATAGATTATCTAACAAAAATACCAACACCAGGCATGCAATACCCCTTTTGAGTTGTTGGTAAGAGATATCCAAGAGCCTTTCCAAAGGTAATAAGCTATTGTTATTGCTATTGGTTGTCTTCTAGAAGAGGAAGGCAATCCCTTACTACTGAAGACACCATGCACTTCAGATACAGGACCTGGAGGAGTTGAGGAAGATCTGACCTGAGAGCTTCCTCCCTGAGAACCACTTTTCATGGTACCAAAGCTGCCATGCAAGTTTCCAAGAGAGAGAAGCAACCAATAGTCCCTCCCAGATGGCCAATGAACTACAAAATCAGCATGGAAAGCTATCCCTAAGAGTGCAAATGGCACACAACACTCTATAATTGGACTTAAGGTCTGCTCAACAAGAAGGAAATGGTGCCTGGTCCTGGAAAACTAATCAACTACCCAGGCTTAATAAAGTCATAGATTTTGGAGTAATCAACTGCCACTTTACTAAACCAGCATAATACTTACCTACATCCTAAATATTTATCATTATATACACAGAGACAATAATAGCCACCACTCTTCACCAAAGAATTATTTCCTTTTAACAAATGGAGACTACTACCTAAATGAGCAACCAGTCAAAATTCAACAAACATGTGACATGTGCCCGGATCCAAATGACACACCCACAACACAACTCCTGTATCTAAGGCTCAGAAATCATAGCAGAAGAAGAGGCAGAAAGTTTGTAGGACTCAAAGGAGCCGAAAGTGTTCTGTGAGATCACATATTCTTCTAGAAATGTCAAAAGCTACACCAATGAAGTCTTATTAGCATGGCTACCTAAATGTCCTAAACCATGATGACATTACTAAGCCTGCTAACATAGAATAGAGAAATCCTATGGTGCTTCAACCCTAGACTAAGAACTACAGATAACTAAGGATTGCTGAATGTGGGAGAAATAGTCTTTCACACAGAAGAGTTCCCCAGTTGGTGATACAGTACCTAGTGGTCAGTACTAAAATTAATATATACAAGTAACATTACAAGGACTCAGTCTGTTGTATTTATAAATAGAAATAAAATTTGTAAATAGAAATATATGTGTATATATTATATATTCTTATATATTATATAAGTAAATTGCATAGTATATTAAACAATATCATAATATATTCCATAACACAATATTGTTATATGCAACACATGTATTATATAATTATACATTCATATAATATTATATATAATAACATATATTTATATGCATATTTATAAATATATATTCCTCTTTAAAGGTATTGGTAATATTTAAGAGGTATATGTATAGAGGAAATATATATGTTATAAATGTATACATATATTCCTAAATATATAAATGTATAAAAGTGTGTGTCTATATGTGTAACAAAAATTTTTGAAATAGGCTGTGTATGGGCTGGGTTGGAGGAAAGGATGGGAAGGTGTAAATGATGTAATTATATTATAATTTCAAAAAAAGAGTACAATAAAATAAAAAAATAAATGACTCTCAACATAGCTTTTGTGAGAGACAGACATACAAGGCACCCTTGGAAAACTGGACATTAGCTTTCTAGATGTCACATTGGAAACACTGGAGAGAGAAAACTGAGATCTGATTCTTCAGGTCATTTCGTTATAGATAACCTCTAGTAATATATTCCTGCTATGTGGTAATAAAGTTGACTTGATCAACCTAGCAAATGATTTCTGTATGCCTATACCATTTACATAGTAACATGTAACCAATCTTTTAAAAGAGAAATATTATAGACTTATGTCATTATTCCCATGATTTCTAAGTCACTCCTAAAATCATCAGAGAGGCATCATATCTGAAAACCTAGGGCTCTGTCTGGTGAAACCAATTATGTTGAAGTTATGGTAACTAAACCAATTTGATGAGGTGGCGAAACCCAAAGTTGAAAAATTGCTCTCTGGCTCTGAAATTAAACATAAATATAAGTATGAATCTCTTTTATTCTACACCATCGAACACAATATGAACAAACTAATGTGAATGTTTGCACAGCATTTAATTTGCCCCAAGAGTGACCACATGTTCTTTCCATGACACTTGTACCTAACACCTCTGGCAAGGGCGGAGATCTTAATTGTGTTCGTAATTCCAAGGTTACTTATTTCAACCATGTTCTTAATTTTTCAACTGGTTTACTTAGAAGTGACTTCTCCTAATTCCTTTCATAGTGATAATCTACATCATTTGGTGGTTAAAATTGCTTTTCTCACCTATCAGTTTCTACTGTCTAACCAGTGTCTATCATATAGTATCTATATTTACTTACTATACCTGTTCAACAAACATGTAGAAAGTTATCTACAAATTATTTCTTGCTAAATATAACAGCAGTAAAAACAAATCACAGAGCCTCCTGTGAGCTAAATGCTATAGAAGCATATATGAATAAGAATAATTTAATTTAAGGCGTTTTTCTTCTAAGACATTTTTTTCCTCCATGAAAATTAATGTCCAATATTAGAGGCTTGAGCAGTTTTTTGCAGTTTCAAACTGTTGCTTGGAAAATGGAGTTTTAAAATAATGAGAACAGCATTTGTCTCAGGTGGTTAGACTGTGCACCCACCCACCCACAAAAGTTGGTTTCTTCTTCCTTCATTATTTATGTTCCTCTCCCATTGCTTTGTGATTTTTGGATGAGATGACTTTACAAATTAGACTTTTTTCCCTGACTTTTCCAACTTCTCAGGCTTTCTGGCTATTCTCTTCTCCATCTTCCTTCATCTTAATCCCCAATGTGCCTCCTTTTTTCCTGATGGTGTGCTTCCCCTCCGTCCAATCAAAATGCATTTGACGTGAATGATAAAAGATATAACTATGGGGTTGAGGGAGGGTCAGACACCTGGGGACCTGAACCAAGAGCACCATCTTTACCGTTGCAGCCTGTGTTTGTGGATTTACACAGGTGAAACATTGACCTAGAAGTACAGTGTGTGGAACCAACCTACTACTACAGCTTTAAGCTGCAGAGGTTTATCACAAAAAAAAAAAAAAAAAAAAAAAGAGCAGAAACAAAGGCAAGCAGATGGCTAAAGATGAAGGTCACATCAGATTGAGAAGTTTGTCAAAATGTGATGACATAGGTAATCTGTAAACTGTTATTGCGCCTAGCTGGAGGTGCTGAAAAACATTTTGAAATTACAAAACACACTGGAGTCGCCGGCACAGAGGCAGGAGCGATAGCCTGGAGTGCTTCTGGTCTATGGATGAATGCCAGATGTGGAAAGCGACATATCTGGAATTAATGATATTAAACATGCTTTTCTTTTATGCTCAATAATAACTCTATTATGATTGATACAAACCGCAGACACTTTATCTAGTACAAATGGAATCGTCTGTCATTGACTATATTAAATCATCAATTTCTGCATGATGAGGATCGTTTAGGGTAACTAATCATCCGTCTCGTTCTGAAGTCTTTAAGGCTGATCAGATAACGTTTTGAATACTGCCTGAGCAACCATGACAATCTAACCCTTCCGTGTAAGGATTGAGAGGGGCCCATTATGCCGTCAAAGCCTGTGGAAATATCACAGCTCTTTCTCTACATAATACCCCACTGTAAATAAATCACTCGCCACCGCAAGCTTTATTGATCACAAGCACTTCCATGCTTGTGTCTAGTGAAGTCTCTACAGAATAAAATGTTGCTTTATATTTTGTCTTGTCAAAATATTAAACGGCTCTGTCAAGCGGAGTCTGGCTAGCCGTGATGGCGTAATTCTCCTGCAGCCTTCTCATTCCCTCCTTCTATCTCAGCTGCCAGGCTTACAAAGCAGACCCCCCCAACACACACACACACACCACTGTGCCTTTTTTAAAAAATAAACTTTCCAATTACAGTCTCATAAGATTATGACGTCTTAAGATAAAGTGTCCTAATTTAAAGTAGTGGAGTTCTGTGCTACTCTAGGAGGAAAGCTGTTAGATAAAAACAGGATTTCTCACAAGGAAAACGATAACCTGGCTTATTTATATACACAACTTTAATGGGAAGTAGGGATAAGGCTGACAAAACATCGTTTATTTTGCCTTGCAAAATGGAAGGCTGGACAGTATATAAATTATTTGCACCCAAGTACTTATTGTTCAGACTTACATAATGATTTGTAATGATCTAGACCAGCTTGCAGGTGCCAAGTGGAAGACAGAACTAAAATCCACCATGAATCTAACACATGTTTTGCAAATGGCACGGACTGGGTTGCTAGCCACTAAATGGTTCCAGGTACTGTAACCTGTTTGTAGCAACACGGAGGGACAACAAACAGATTAAATGTGTAATTTACTGCCTGCTAACATTGAATTTCCTGGGCAGCATATGGTTTTAATGCAATTTTAAAGTAGTCTCTCCCTTTGAATATAGAAGAGTAGGATTTTGCTTTCAGGAGGGCAAAGAAAGAGACTGAAGTCACTTAGGGAAGAGTAAGATTTAGTGTACTGAGCCATTAGGGCTGCGGAGGACTCTGGGTTTGATCTTTATTCCCTTCTGGAAGATCATTAACTCTTTTAGACATTTAGCAAATAACCTCTTCCAGGGCTTAGGCGAGCTGCTACACTTCCCTAAGAGAGCATTTTGTGTCCCTCTTTACTGCTTCCGTGTTAGATATTTACTGAGGTTTCCGTTTGGTGATTTTTAAAGCGAAGTTAAACTGTAAGCTTAGTTGATAATTCCACACCGTGAGTTTATTTTCAAGGCATAAATAAAACTGAATGTCACAAACACTCAAAGATCGGCATCCAGCCACGGACCTCTTTGTACAACTTTGTTCTTGACTAGAAAGGATCCTATTGGGGAGAGGGGGACACATTTTAGCCTAGGGATAATGCTAAACTCACCCACATCTATCAAAGAAGAAAGTAAACAGCTTTTTTTTTTTTTTTTTTTGAGTAATAAATTTGAGCCATCAGGAACCTCAGCTTAATTCACCTTCTAATTCATCTTCCTCATGCCACCAGTAATGTTTTTTAAAAGTATTAGGCTAGGCTGTAAACCACAAAGATAGAGGTATCAATCTTCAACAATTCTTTGTTTTTGTTTCCTTTGTTTTGTTTTGAAGCAAAGAGGAACTTAATAAATCCCGCTGAATGATTTCTTAAGTAGCTGTGACCATTTTCTGGTGAGTACAATGCGCTGTTTCGGGGAAGGAAACAAAGTGTGCGTTTCCAGATGTCCTGGTGAAGATATTTGCTTAAAGATGGTGCCCTACTTTCCCCATCAGCAAACAAGGACTGAATCTTTCCACATGTTAGGCACTCCTGGCCTCCCTAGAAGAAGCCGCTGACCCAGAGTGGCTCAGGTTTATTGAGTGAGATGCTCTTGTCAACAAGTTAGCAAGAGCAGTAAGAAGGAACAGAGGGTGGGGAGCCACACACATCCCTGGTAATCTTCGTTTTCTATTTACCTGGAAAATGTGTGTTAGATATTTTTCATGCAGCAATTTTTCAGACATCTGTAGCTGGTGCCTGCTAATTTTCTTATAATAGACCATTTATATAGTTTGTTTTTATTTCTGTGTTTTTTTATGCATCACTGATATAAACTTCATAGAACTTGCCTTATTTCACCTTCACCTGTTCAAAGGTGGGAACTTAAAGAGGCACTGTCCTTAAGGGCACTTCCTTCTTCTGCATCTAATTTCTCATCACAGACGGATGGTCTTCCCATGGTCCTCCTTAGTAGGAGAAGCTGCTTGGTTCTTCCTAGCTGCTCAGACCCAAAATAACCACACAGAAACTGTATTCATTAAATCACTGCTTGGACCTATTAGCTCTAGTTTCTTATTGGCTAGCTCTTACATCCTAAACTAACCCATCTCCATTAATCTGTGTATCGCCATGTGACTGTGGCTTACGGGTAAGGTTCTGATCAGTGTCTGTCTCTGGCTGGGCTACATGGCGTCTCACTGACTCTGCCTTCTTTCTCCAAGCACTTAGTTTAACCCCTCTCCATCCACCTCCTAGCTCTACTTTGCCCTATCACAGGCCAAGCTAGTTCTTTATTAATAGTAAAAGCAACACATTTTTCAAATATCTGTCTCTGGGTTTGTCCGTTAGAAGACCTAGGACAAAGATGAGAGCAAGAAAAGAAATATCTTGATTGAGGGAGCCATTATAGGGTTAACAAAAAAAACCTGACTCTAGAGAAATTTCCAGGAATTCACAAGGATGATATCAGCTAAGACCCTAAGCAATAGAGTAGTGGGGACCCAATCTTGACTTGCCCTGTAGTCAGACAGATGAATATCTTAAATATCACCATAGAACCTTCATCCAGCAAAGGATGAAAACTGAGGCAGAGACCCGCATCAGAGCACTGGACTGAGCTCCTAATGTCCAGTTGAAGAGGGGGAGGAATGAGAATATTAGCAAAGAGGTTAAGACCATAATAGGTACACCCACTGAAACAGTCTACCTGAGCTAATGGGAGCTCACCTGCTCCAGCTGGACTGGGAAGGAATAAGCATAGAACCAAACAAGTCTCTATGATTGTGGTTGACAGTTGCGTGGCTGGAGGAGACTAGGTGCAGTGGCATCAAGATTTATCCCTACCGCTTATACTGGCTTTTGGGGAACCTATTCTCTTTGGATGGATACCTTGCTCAGTTAGATATAGTAGGGAGGGCCTTAGACCTTCCCCAAAGCAACGTGCTTACCCTCTCTGAGTATTGGATGAAGGTGGGGTGGGAGAGTGTGTGGAGGGGATGGGAGGATGGGGGAGTGGGAACTTGGATTGGTATGTATAATGAAAAAATAAAGTTTGTTTTCTCTTTTAAAAAATAAAATAATAAAAGGAAAAAAAAAAGAAGACCTAACTACAAGGGGTTACTCTTGCTGAAGCTGTTTTAGTTAGATTTATTATTTTAAAGAACAATATAGTTAAATAAATTAATATACCTTGTTTAAGACACAGTAGAAAGAAAATAAAATATTAATAACTGTTAATGTTTTTATATGCTACTGGTTTCTAAGAATAAATTATAATTTCTGTCCTAGAAAGTAATTTAATACTTACTTTGGTATTGGATCAGAGGCCTTTCTGTAGTTAGAGTCTAATGATAGTGGTATAATGGAATAATTATCAGAATATTTTTTTGAAAAAATCATCGTGTAAATATTTGCTTTCATTCCAGATAGTAAGCCAGTTTCAACTAGTTATAAGGTTTCTGGAAAAAGTGCCTAGGGAAGCTGTATAAATCCTCCTTGATATATGAACAGAACACTTAATATCCTGTGAGGTTGCTCTTTGGATGCACCTGGAAACCAGCAAATACAGCATACCTGAAAGTGTTAATGCACTTTCCTCAAGTACCTAGCTTACTCCTGGGGAGTAGCTTACACTGTGGGAGAATCTAGGTCAATATGCATGACTGAAAATAGCTTTAACAGTGAATCCAATATGAATTGAAAAAATAATGAGATGAGATCTGAGCAATGAGATACCCCAACCAGGCTGATATTGGGTCTAAAAATCAAGCATCTTAGGTCTAGGAATGTGTGCTGGTCGGCAGATATTTTTCTCCTAGACTTTCTCAGCTGTTTCAAAGATGGAATGAATACATAGATCAAAGTTCAGTCCAAGAGGCTGCCAAGAAGACAAAAAACCTTGCTCTGTGTGCAAGGAAGATTATTGTTCAGAGGAGAAACAGAATTTCCTAGTTAATTGACATAGTGATCCTGAGACACGTGAACAAAGTATATGCTATTATTTTGGAAAGAAATAGCTTCAGAATGCTTTGATGATTGATTTGAAACAAAGTTTTAAAGTATTTTTAAACTGAATATATTTGAATTACTTTTGAGGATTTCATACTTACATACAACGTATTTTAATCCTATCCATTACGATATTTCTCCCTAACACCTCCCAGATCCACTATTCCCAACTCTGTGACCTTTAAAATTGTTTCTGTCCTTTTGAGTCCAACCTGGGTCAGGCATACATTCAGGGTTCTGGGCACATCTGTTAAAACATGACAGATGTAGAAGTCTGACTTACCCCCCAGAGATACCCACTACTATCCACTTATCAGCTAGAATCATGACCCCCTTCCCACAACCATGCTAGAGTGTCATCAGGCTTCACCTTAGATAGGTCTTGTGCAGGCAATGTAGCTATGTGACTTCATGTGCACAATGCTTTGGTCATGTAAAGTTCTGTTTTACTCCAGACTTCCCAAGCTACTTCTGGCTCATACGGTTCTGCTTCCTCCTTCACAATGATTCCTGTTACTTGGTGAGGGGAAGAGATTGTGATGAACTAGTTGTACTTATGACTAAGCACTCCACCTATTTATTCCCTGCACTTCTACTGTTTGTGAGTTTCTACATTAACCACATTCTCCACATAAAGAAACTTTCCTGATTATGTCTGAGAGATGTACAAATCGATGGATATGATTATATGAATTCAGTTTGATGCTACATCTATTTAGAAAAATAATAGTAATAAATTCACCCCTGGGACAAATAAACTCCCCAACCATGACTTCTTTTTTCAGATTTATGGTATCAGACTTGTTTTTCCTTCTGTAGAAGTAGCCATAAATCAAATCCAAAGTTGATTATCCCCATACTCGTCATTTTTGTAGCTCTCAGTGTTCCCAACTGGGTTATGGTTGTTCAACAGTACCTCCTGGTACTGTTAAAACTAGCCAGTGGGAAAGAAGCTTGCTTGTCAGTACCAAATGATTTCTCCAAAGTGTGTGGTGTCTTCAGTAATAGGATATCACCCTTAAGCTCTGATAGACAACCAAGTACCTGTATTATTCCAAATGGGGGTATTTCTTTGGAAAACCCCTGACCAACAACTCAAAGAGATGTATCATATACCCAGCAGTAGACTTTTTGTTTGGCAACTTATACCTTCTAGCATGAGCATAATCTGCGTGTAGGGTAAATTCAAACAAAATCTTACGTGAAAAATGTATTAATATGAAAATATTCAGGAAGCTTAATAGTAGGGAGTCAATTATAAAATTAACAAGTTTAAGTGATATTTTACTAGATTTTATGATAAGAAAATAATTTACTATCAAGTTCAATATTTATAAAGTAAGTTTATTTCATTAATTAGGAAATAACTGCTTATACTTACACACTGTTTAAAATACTTTTAAAAACTAATCCAAGATATAATATAATTAAGTGTTTTGCAAAAAATATCACAAATAAATGCCATAGATCAATATCTCAGCTAGGCATCATCCTTTAGAGAAAAATTGTCTATGTTATAATTTTAAAAATCTAGTCATTATGTGTCTTATGTTGGCAGCTCATTTGCTAGCCATGTGTTCTGTGGAAAATCACATAATGTGTTTTATGAGGCTGTGTGGTCCTAGACTTTATGTGCTAATTCAAGGATGGTTAAGATGTGTTTGCTTCAACCTTTAAGATTTCGAATTAAGTACCCCT
Source organism: Chionomys nivalis (assembly GCF_950005125.1). Taxonomy (NCBI): domain Eukaryota; kingdom Metazoa; phylum Chordata; class Mammalia; order Rodentia; family Cricetidae; genus Chionomys; species Chionomys nivalis. The sequence goes on from NC_080107.1 coordinate 17,864,535, forward strand.
TTGGTTATAACTGGTGGAGAGTGTAGCAAAAAGTCAGAAATATATGTATTTAACTGTAATTTAAGATAGCTGATTAAGTGATAGAGGTTCAATAAATAGTGCTCAAGGAGACAAATACAAGCATAACTTTGTTTACCCTTCCTGACAGGGAAAGTTTGCAAGGGTAAAATTCACATTGAAATACAAGTGTTGGAGACATGAAGTTGGAATGCTTAGTTAAACACATACAGTCAACAGCATGGGAGCATGATAGTATGGTTTCTGATGAGGAGCACTGAAATAATTTGTTATATTTGAAATTGAAATAACCAATAAAATATTAAACTGAATAGTTACAAAAGCTGATCTGAACTCAGATTATGAGATATCTTAAATATACATATTGACATCTTTCTGTTAACAGTGATAGGGAATAGGTAGAAAGTACCATAATATTGTAACAGTTTGGGGAAGTGAACACTGGTAATACAATATTAGTAGTTAGCACTGATCCTCAACTGTGGGTTGTGACCCACTTGAGGGTTGAATATCAGATGTTTACATTATAAGTCATAATAAGTCATAGCAGTATCAAAATTATAGTTATGAAGTAGTAATAAAATAATTTTATGATTAAGGGTTACTATAACAAGAGGAACCACATTAAAAGGTTGCAGCCTTAAAAAATTTGAGAACCACTGAGTTAGCACTTATTCCGTGTTTACTATGTGATAACCCTCATAGAGGTGCAATACAAATTAGCTCATGTTGTTCTCATCATAATCCTATATATATATTATCACCATTTTCCTTTTACATTGAGGTACAGAGAGTACAAATAACTTCATTATATAGCTAAGTATTGCTAAATTAAGGTTTCTTTCTAGGCATGAAGAATTTAGAATCTATCCTGACAGCTATGCTATCTCTCAGTGTTTTACATCTCTCTTAACAGAGAAGGTGCTGTTAGGAAAAGTGTGAAATGGGGATGCAGAGGCAAAAGAATTGTGAATGAAAGCCAGCTTGAGAATTCATATTAGCTTGATTTCTTTTAGAAGTATAATATTATAAATATGAATGAATAGTGAAGGATCTAAGAGAATAAAAATAAAAACATGACTAGTACGTTAGAGGTGAAAATGGAAGAATAAAGTTGAGAAGCACAGCAAGGAAAGGATCAGTTAACAAGGGCAGTTAGTTAACACCAATAATGAAGGAAAGAAAGGAGTTGAAATAACATTAAAAACACCTAGGTTGGGCAACCACACCTGTAATTCTAGCACTCTAGAGGTAGAAGCAGAAGATTTCCAAGTTGAAAGTCAACCTAAGATATGCAAGAACTTGGAGGCCAGCCTGGGCTACCTGAGATATTGTCTTTAAAAAGAAATACTGGAAGAATGACAGGAACAAAAGAAAGAAAATGACAACACAGTTACAAAATAAGGGAAGACATTGACTAGCAATGACACAGGTAGAGGAAGCTGCCGGTGCAGGCTTAGTGAGTCAATAACATTATTGATTGTTAACATGTTCAGCTAAAGATATGCATAGCACGTCTCTACAGATAAATGAAATAGGTACTGGATATGTAATTGTGATGTGCCTCTCCCTAATAGTGGTACCACAACCACATGAGGATTATAGATTTTTACATTCATCTGAAATCTGGTCTATAATGTTCTTTACCATTATTAGCTCAGCGTTAATGCCTACTTTATTCTCCAGGATTCAGTGCTGTCTTTGAACACTCTAAAGACTCCAGCTGTCTTGCCTCTTCCTAACACATGAAGCCTATAATATCCATCAATTACTCTCAATAAGATAATACATTCCAATACTATAGGTTTTCATAAAATTAAACTTCATAAAGTGTATCTCATTCTCATCATTAAAGTCAATTCTTACTAGCACATCTAAATTAACATTATCTATGACCTAATACCTGACAAGAAGCCATTTTTATGAAGTAATGTTTATTTTAGTTGCTCAACATAGTAGATCAAGAAGCAGAGAAAGAGAAATGCTGGTGTGTAGCTGGCTTTCTTTTTTCTTTTTTTTTTTTTCACATTCAGAATCCAGCCCAGGGACTGGCACCACTGCCATTCAGGGAAGATTTTCCTCTCAGTTCTATAGGACACATTCTCATGGGCACATGCGAAGGTGCTCTTCATTAATCTCATAGGTGTTTCTAATCCAAGTAACGTGGCAACCAAAGTTAATTATAACAAGCTGTTACAGTCAACATTCAAATATATCACTTTAAAATGTGACCTTCTAGTTCTGCCTACTGAAGTCTCATGGTCATTCCATAATACAAAATGGATTTAGTTCATCTCTCAGAGGTCCCAAAGACTTAACAGTCCCAAAAGTTTAGAGTCTCATCTGAGACTCAGGCAACCTCTTACCTGTAAGCTCCTGTAACCTGGTGGATATATAAAAATTTTGAACCTTAAACACTTATGATACATACTGGGACAACATATTCCTATTCCAGAAGAGAGGAATGGGGCATGGAAAGGAAAGATGAGGGCAAGACAGAAGTCCACCAGGCAAACACCACGTATTCAGCTCCATGTCTGGCGTCTGAGACTCTTGGTGGCAGTGTCTGGGCTCTAACAGTCTTGGGTAGCTCAGTTCCACCAGTTCATTTGTCTCGGGCACATTTGGCTCTTCACTTGGTTCATTTATATTTGGTGACTACAGCTCAAAGTGTTGATTATGATATATCAGGCCCTTGTTATAAGCAATAACACTATTTATATACATGTTTGCATTGCTTGCTTTGGGATATGTGTATATATATATTTATATTACTCAAAATAAGTATATAATAATAGTAACACTGAGCTAAGGGAGAAGAATATGTATTCCAAAACCATAGTAATTTATAGAATTCATAAATGCTATTATATTATTCATTAAATGTTCCTTAGAAACAGAACTGAAAGATTGGGTGTAGTTAAAGTAGTATATTCTGTGACCCTTCCAACTATACCTGAATCCATGAAGCAAGAACAATAGAAAAGTCATTATGTATAAGGGCATGAATCAAAACCTTGATTCTCAGTCCAGATAGAGGTCACACTCAGCAACAGGACATTGAAAGAGTTGGCAGCTTAAAGAGGATCAAGTTGTAAACTCTGGGCCCTGAAGAAGAGCTGCTTGATGGAATTCTTAAAGTGACAGTTTTCTATATACATCTTTAGATCCTTTGGGAAAATATTATCTTCAATATGCAGTTCACATTGTGGATAAGGTGAGCTCCAAATAAGAGACTAAGGTAGTATGTATGCCTATAACTAAGGTCAGGGTGAGTAGTTCCAACGAGGGAATGCTGGTATTTAGAGCAGATTGTACCACTTGCGACTTTGCTTATTCTGTATTCAAATGTAAGACCTTGAAACACTAGCGCTCATACAATGAAATAAGAGGGATATTTATCAATGTCTGTCTTTATCTCTATCAATATCTATACAGATATTGCCAAGTTACTTGTCTATCTATATGGAATCTGCTATATTAGTTGCTTTGTAATTGTCATTGTACAAAATCACCTAACAGAAGCAACTTGAGGGAGGTGTCCTTGACTCACAGTTCCATGACAGTGAAGGCATGGAAGCTTAGAAAGCACTCACAGTTGCAGGGATTTCATGGGTGGCTTGCTACATCTTAGGAGTTTGAGAAACAAAGCTGTAATTCTTGCTAGATACCTGTTTGGTTATATTTAATTTTACTATGTTAAAGTTAAAACCTTCTTTATTTAAACAGAAAAGGGGAGGTGATGTGGGATTCTCCTCTGTATGCTATGAATACCATTGGTTAATAAAGAAACTGCTTTGAAGCTATAGCAGAGCAGATCAAAACAGAACTAGGTGGGAAAAAACTAAACTGGACGCTGGGAGAAAGAGGGCTGAATCAGGGAAAAGCCATGGAGCCGCCACTAGAGACAGACTTTCTGAAACTTTGCCAGTAAGCCACAGCCACATGGCAATACATAGATTAATAGAAATGGGTTACATTAAGTTGTAAGTGTTAGGAAATAAGGTAGGGCTAATGAGCCAAGCAGTGACTTAATTAATATAGTTTCTGTGGGGTTATTTAGGGGCTGAGCAGCCAGAAAACGAACAAGCATCCCTCATATAAAACAAATCAATAAAAATGCTTTAGTTAGCATTAAAAGACTAATCCAAAACTCTGAATTCTTTCCATTCTCCTAATAAAATCATGGCACTGAGAAAGAGTAGGATATATATCATAGGTTTTATATTTATAGACATTTATAGAGGAAAAAATGTTTCTAGAAATTTTTGACTTCTATAAGATTCCTCAGTTAGATGTGCTGTGAGCTACAGTAGGAATGGATTCTCCAGACACAAGGGGAATTCAGGTGAGCCAGAGGACCTAGTTCTGAATGAAGAGGACAGCTAAACTTGCAGGAGTAAATTGCCAGGTCTGAAGGCTGCCGCTTCCTTGCAGAAATTCCTCTTCTGCTGACCCTTTGTTCTAGTGCTCAGACCTTCCTGATTTTAAAGCTGAGATTTCTGCAAGTAGAAATGGCTAGAAATGGTGAGAAAAGTAATGTGGGGTGATTTTCATCTCCTTTCAAAATCTCTGTTAGCAACTGGCCATGTCAGACTACTGCTAAATCCATCTGGCTCACCATTCCTGACAGGCGAAATTACTGTCTTGGAGTTTGCTTTCAGGAGGGCTTCTGTTTGAACTCCCTGGAAGCTGACATCCCCGTTGACTATGAAATCCCACACAGGCTGTCAATAAGCTGGCAGCTTACTGGTTATGCTCGTTACCTGCTAGGCTCTTCTTGTCTACAGCAGACTCCTGTGCTATGATTTATACCAAGGAAAAGCCTTGCACAGAACCAGGAATGAGTTTTACCCTAAAATGAGAAGGTGATTCTAGCTCACCCATGTGCTCCACTCCCATTTCTCAGTGTCCTTAGGACAAAGATCTAACAGGTTACCTTCTAGCAGCATCTCGATTCATTCATCTTTCAGCTCACCTAAAGGCCCAATGCCAAATAGATCAATGGGGGCTACTGTGTGAAGTGGCAACACCTCAGAGAACAGCAGATCAATAACTATTTATATATAGATTTATCCGATTCATATATCATGTAGAGGGCATGTCAGGGTATGTGTGCCTATGTGCCTGTTGCCTGTTGTGAATGAATGTCTAACTTGTTTTGTTTGAAATAACCAAATATGAAAAAAGCATGGAACTCAAAAATCCTAAGAAAAAGAAACAATTTGTAAAATATACCCAGTTAAAAATAGATAAGTTTCAGCTATACAGATACACCCACAAACCTGCATGAAGTGACCAGGATGGGAACTGAAAGTGAGAGCTTTGTGGGGTCTTTGAGGGAATTCTCCCACTTCAGAGTTTTGCGCCTCCTTCTGCCAATCAAAAATCAGCCTCTTCCTTTCTTTTTCATTCTCCTTTCCCTTCCCAAGCTCCTCAGTGTGCATGTTCCAGTCCGGGAACACATTATTATCAGTAGTATTAGAGGGACAGACTGGCCAATTTCCTTCATCACTTGGCCTCACTTCTAACTCTTACCCTTCCCCCACCTGAAAGACAACCAGAGATTAAAGGAAAGAAAAAAAATACATCAACAGATTTACTTTGGAGAAAGAGAGAGAGAGAGAGAGAGAGAGAGAGAGAGAGAATTCTATTTATTTGTTTTAAAGTTTGATAATGTCCAGTGATTTCTGTATACTTCTGTGTTTTATTTTGTTTTTCCCTTCTCCTTTGCATAACACTCGATGGCAAGCCTCATGATCTAGAGCCTACCACAAGATTCTATATATTCTGGTAGAAGTCAGGCTAGCAATATAGTAGCCTGGAGCATGGAGACTGTTTGTGGAGATGGTTTTCCTCTGGTGATCCTATCTCTTTCCTCAGAGGTCACTCCTTGGACAGCATGAATTTTTAAAGAGAGCTCAGGATGGAAGCAACACTTCTCTCTTACATCCTATACCTAAGTAGGACAGGAGCAATTGAACAACATGCTGTCCTATCGTTCTTTCATTCTTGGTTAGTGCAAGAAGTCTGACTGCAATTATTTTGTGTATGTTTCTCTGTGGCGATGCTCCCTGCTCAAGCACATACTTGCACATCTCAGAAACGGGTTGTGCTCATCTGTAAAATGGGAATAATTGTAGTTTTAACATGTTCCTCATCATCTGCATATGTATTATAATGTCCAATAAGCAAAAACTCTCTATCCGCCACTGCCAAATGGAATTGTTTCTATAAGCACAAAGACATTAGTACTCCCGTTGATACTAATAAAGTAGGGTTACTATGATTATAAAAATTTACGCACATAAATTTCTAGGGGCAAAATGCTTTAACTATAAATCTTAGAATTATTGGCAATAATCAGGCTGTATATGTGGTGCTTTCGAGTATCAAAGGCAGGCAATTTTCATGATCTCACTTCATCCTTCCAATGATCTTGCAACTTCGAAGATGAGATGGCTGTAGCCTGAAACACCCTGTAGCCCGAGACCAAACTCAAGTTTAGGTACAAACCTGGAAGGGCTGGAATGCAGGCCTTCAGTATATTTGCCTGATGACTTTAGCAGAGGGCAAAGCAGATGGGAAAGATATTCCTTTTACAGTGACCAAATAAGGTAACGGAAGTGTTTATATGTGATAGCATTACTGTGCCCACTGGAGCTAGACAGTTTGAGAAAAGTCAGTTGTGAAGAAAGAAAATCCATCCATGCATATGGTGGCTCTTAGTTTTATTTCACAAATTAATTCATGCTCAACTGTCCAGTTCAACTGGCAACATTTTCCTTGGTGATATTTGGATTCAGTCCATGACTTCATTTTGTTTTCTTCTCTGCTGCACATTATCAGCACTAAAGGGCCTTACATTAAAATACAAAAATAACTGTTTTGAAACGGCTGAATCATTCTGTTAGAGCAGCGCATTCAAGTGCCCATACTGTAGGATACCCACTCCAGCAAAATGATAAGGAATTTTGGTGTGTTTTGTATAGTCACAATATTGCAAAGCTGACATTTCCTGTGCCTAAAGAATGAAAAGGAAGCTCTGTTTTATGTTTACATAACACTATTCATGTGTTAGAGCTGGTCATAGCAGAATGAAGGAACTGGAGGGTGAGGAAAAAGAATGAAATCCACCCTACGGTTGTGATACATACACACCAGCAACACCTTCTTAAGCAAATGAAGCTCCATGTTAAACAACTCCAGAAACATTAAGCTTCGTTTATTTTGCAAGATCAGCAGGATAGTTGAATAGTTGATTAGTTTGGTCATGCACACTGTAAATTCTGAAACTGCTCAGTAAGAAATTTTGTGAGACTTTTATTCATTGAGGCTTATGCAAGGAAGAAATACAGAACATCTGTTGCAAGTTTCATTTTTGAGAAGTAAAGAATGCCGTCCATTTGAAGAAGTATAGTCATGACTCTGTTGGGGGAAGCTAATATGCAGTGACATCAAATTCTAGTGTTTATCTCCATCTTCCTGGATGACTTTGCATTAATCTGACTTTATTAAAATTCTCCTCATTTGTATAAAAATTATTCTTCTGGATTGATAATTGGAAAAGAATTCCCCCCCAAACAAGAAGTTTGCTTGTCCAATATCCAAATTTATCTCACAGCATGCATTAAAAAAATGTTTAAAGAAATGATCCTGAAGTGAAGGTGGGTTTTGATGATTTGATTTTTTTTAAAAATTAAAGAAAAAAAAATAAATGATTGACCTGCACCTTAAACCTAAGACTTTGATTCTCAGAAGAGCATGCGTGCTGGCAGTCCAGACGTAAAGTTTCATCAAATGTCAGTCACTGCACAGCAATGGCCTTCGCCTAGCCCTTTGGAGCGCTGTGAGATTTTCTCCTCTTGTTATTGGAACTACACCAGGAATTACACTAGGAATTATGTTAGTCCTACAGCAATTTTCAAGAAGCCACAAGTCCATGATCCTGAAACGTTGACTGCTGACAAGAAGTTGCTGGGAGCAGCAGCGTTATTAACAAGCCACCTTCCTGGCACCCCATCTGCACTGGAAGCCAACCCTGCCTCCTCACCTCCATCTGTCTCTCTGTACGATGGGGCGTGCACACCAGCAGGCTCTGACCATGAGGTTTCATTTGCTGCTGAGTTACTGTTCAAACATCCCATGCTGTGTGGACGCCTTCCTCTCAGTGCTGAAGGCTGCAGGCAGCCGGGCCCGGCGTCTGACAGAAGTGTACTTTCCTTCTTTTATAATGAAGCCTCTTTAAGCAGGAATTTTGATGGCCTCAGGAATGAAGATATTTTTATGAGTGTGCCGAGATCCATGTGGTGCAGTGGGTATCTCTCCTGAGATTTATTACCAGTTCTTTGGAGGGCGGATGGCCCTTGATTTGATGCCATCAGGGCTTTGTTCTCTGCATAGTGTCCTCTGAAGACTACCAGCCTAGATTCTTCCTCCAGCTTTTGAAAAGGCCTTTGAGGACTCATAAATTCAGAGCTCCTGGATTAAAGTGTAGGATGTGGAATGTGCCTACTGCTCTGTTCCCCTCTGGTCTTTCCTGGTTAAAACTCCACTCTACTCTTGCTGCTGATTGTCAAGTGTTCTGCACTGAGCTGCAAATGACTTGCCAGTCATCCAACACACCATTTTTATAAAAACTGGCACCAGGACTTTGCTCCCAAATGGGGAACTCCAAGTTACTCTTGAGAAACTTCATTTCATGTGCCTTTGGGTGTTTTTTGTCTTGTCCTTTATCCTAATCTTTTTGTTGTGGTTGGGTGTAGACAATGGTCTTTAGGGACATGTAATTTATTCTCTAAGATTCTATGTGTAACATAACATAGGGACATCTTCATGTCTGACCATGAACAGGCTACAGATCTTAGAAGTAAGTTTTTCATTTTCCTTGGATTCAGTGTATGAAACAGTACACTAAGGCAAAGAATTAAAGAGGGATATAGAGGAATTATAATATAGAAAAACATGGATGCTATGCTAAAATAATATGTAATTCATACTTGGTCTTGACTATTATTCATTCTACAACTTCAGATAAATGAAAAATATAAGCCTCATTTTTTTTTCCTATCTGAAATTGGGAATAGTCCCTAACACTTAGATTCCTTTGAGGTAGGTTAAACTAGGATGTATATACCGAGGTCTAAGCATAGCACATGGCTTTGAGGTAAATATTGAGTTATGTTGTATTATATCTAATGACAGAATATTCTTCTAAAAGACAAGGAAAAACTGAAAGTGAATGCTTTTTCTTTCCATTTCCTGGTAGTGATAGTTCGTGTTTTAGCACATCTTACAGTTTCTCCTCTACAGACAGAAAAATAAAAAGAGAGAGAGAGAGAGAAAGAGAGAGAGAGAGAAGCAAAAAGTATCCATTCAAGGATTGGATTCCAGAAATCTCACAAGATTCACCCAAGAATTCAAGACCTTGGGTCCTGTTCATATGTCTCTACTCACAAAGCTGTTTTCTTCTACTCATATGAAGCTCTGCACCCAGGGGGCACTCAATAAAAACCACGACAAAACCCAACCCTTGGATGCACAGAGGGGTGATCTAAAGATCTGTCTCATATTATATCCAGTGTTGCTCAAAGCACCCTGTTTCTTACAGAGGAAATAAGCCATGATGCTTGTAGCCACTTATGTTTTCTTGTTTGACATCCATCTGAACCTTCCACTATGCTGCTGTCGCTCTCCTGGACAACTAGTTCTTGAACAGAAATGTAATCAGAAGAACTAGTTAACTGATTTACTAGCTGGCTAATTTACTAAGCCACTAAGGTAGCTCCTAGCCACACACCATATAGCACCCACTCATGACAAAGTTTAATGGTCATCGTTTTGAAGATTGGAACATTAAAATTTTTAAGCTCAAAATAACACACAGTGAGTCTAAGCAAGATGGGAAAGCTGAGCGAGATGGGTGGATTGCATCCCAGCCAACTCTGAGATTGTAGACTAAAGATGTGCAAAATGTTGCCTTCAGAGACAAAATACAGGGAAAGAATTCTGTGTGATTTCTGAGAAATATGTGTAAATTTTAGTCTAAAGACATTGCAATGAAACTTTTTAATGCAAAACAGGAGGTATATATTATCCTAGTAATTCTCTCTCTCTCTCTCACACACACACACACACATATAATTTTTAGCACATCTATTGTTTATGACTGTGTAGCATCTAAATAAAATACCTAATCACCGTTTTATTTTCTACAATCAAAATTTGAGCACTGAGAAAATGACTTTCGTCAAAAGGCTTGGTGTGCAAGCATGGGAATCTGAGTTCAAATCCTGCCAGGGATCCTAGGGATTTGCTGTTCAAACAGTCTTGTTGGCTTACTCAGTACCAAATTCAGTGAGAGATCCTGTCTCAGAAAAATAAAGCGGAAAGTGAAAGAGAAAAATATCCTGCAGTGACCTCTGGATTCCACATGTGCCCTCACAGGTCCATGCAGTGTGTATGTGAGGGCGTGTGCATGTGCACGCATGCACACACACGCACAGGCACACATACACTCACATGCAAACACACACGCACATGCACACACACACACAATTTTAGTTGGGTTTCTTTCCCTTTTAATTTTATTTAAAAATGACAAGAAGTAGTTAAGCCACAACAGCTTACTCTTTTAAAGGATCGTAGGAAATTGGGGCAATTCTTACTTTTAAACTTGAAAAGAATTGGTCAGGGAATAAATAGAAACCTCAAAAAATTTGCGTATAAAGCAGCACAGAAATATCTTCAAGGGAAGGGCATTTTCCACTGATCTGGGTTTAAAATGGGATGATGCATTGTGACAACATCTGAAACTTTAGAGCAGCGCCCACCTTTCTGTTCTGTGCCCATTAGTGGCAGCAGCTTAAACTCCCACTGGGAGTTTAAAAATAGTTATTTTCTGATTGTCCCTTCTGATATTTAAACATCCCATGGCCTGAGGTGTAATAAAACATTCCCGTTTTTGGCCAGTTGGCTTTTGTAAATATTCCTACTCAAATTGTAAGGCAAGGATTAGTGTTTCTCCGGATAACAATGCCTTTAACACTCTTAGATGAGATTGCAAGCCATGTTTGAAGATCCAGGTGACCATAGCCCAGTGCAGGTGGTGCACTTGAGGGTGGGCATGGCGGGACTCAGTGACAATACATCTTTGTCTTTTCGACCTAAGGAGAGCCATGCCGATTTTAGCTATGGATGGGAAAGAGAGGGGGAGGAAAAAGTGACTTTCCAGCTCTGTGTCTGCAACACAGGTATTTACAGTTGAGGTGTCCAATCCTGTTCAGGTTTTCTTCCCTTTAAGAAAATAGCAATACACAATGCACCAGCATAGATCTGATCCTGGAAGAATTATACATATATTTACTTTGGCCCATGTTAAAACAAAACAAAACAAAACAAACAAACAAAAAAAAAAAACCAAAAACAGTGAGTCGAAAAGCTTTCCTGTGGTTACATAGAAATTATTTACAGAAACATGCCCCGTTATTGTCTCAGATACACCAATAGTCTCCTGGACTAGTATAAACAACATTTTTAAGATCTCCAAATACCATTCAGTCTTTAAGATTCTGAAAATAGATTTTTGAAACTGAATAGCACCCATACTTGTTAACTCGGGTTATTAAATAAGGATTTGCAAAGACAGGCATCCGGCATCTTTTTCTGTAACCCAGAGTCTTGTTGGATATGCTGGCTCAGTGTTGCCCACAATCTGCATTTTGGGACTTTCATCATTTTCTCTCAGATTTGCTTTGGAATATACTAAAATGGTGCTCATATAACAGTTTCTGAAAGGGAGCTAGCTGTGCAATCAGTCGTGATTGCCTAAAAGAAAGTATTGCATAAGCCAATTGCGGGAGAGTCATGCCAGTTCCTGAACTCTAGTTCTAGATTATAGAAGTCCTTACTTACAGAACACCTTACTTATGAACACGGTGTTAAACATCTTCTCTCTCTGTTTTTGTCTTTCTTTTCAGTTTTCTAGTATATTTTTAAGTACAGCAATATGCATTTGCTGTTCATTATAAGCTATAGGCAAGTCTGGGGCAAAATTGGAAACAAAGAGACCGGGAAGGACAAACCCAACCATCCATCTGTACACATGTACCTTGCTGGCTGCTGCATGTTAGAGATTCTCCAAATGAAAGAAATAATGAGCTACAAACAATATGCTTCTCTGAAAAACAGTTACCAGTTAAGCTTTAATGGACATATCACATACTACAGAGGAATCGTCAAAAACATAAAAAATGCACACACGCACACACACACACACACACTAAGACTAACATCTACCTTCCTAAGAGAAAATGCATGAAAGGACAGTCGGTAGGTTAGCAACTGCTTCCAGTAGAGTGAATTGTGTGACGAACGACATCACATGGCAAAAGAAGTGCTTCCAGAGGAACGTGGATAAGGAAGAAGTCAGAGGGAGAGGTGAAAAGTGAAGTTAAATTTGGGCCTGAAGAGGTTGGTTATGGGTGCTTTCTTGCAGAAATGACTGATCAGTTACCGACTTTTGGATGATGAGCAGGGCCTAGGAAGATGAAGAAGAGTGTTTGCAGACATCAATAGCATTGATTAAAAAGTAAAAGTTCTGTCAAACAGTAGTTTGATCTTCGTCATGGCAAACAGCCTGTTTGATGTTTTTATTGAATCAATTGATCTTTTTTCCGCTGGATTGATTTGTTGTTTCACTGTCATTTGGACACTTCCTAAATCAACACTGGCCTCTGAAGAAATGTTTATGAAAACTTCTGGCTTCACAGACATTTTAATAATTTCAGATTACAAAATCCTGTGAAACCTAAATTATATTGAGTAAATAATCCTATGGAATAAGGTTTTGTTTTTCCTTAAAATTGACCTTGTATTTCTGAATTACTTAAATTTATAGACTGATAGGGTGTTTTTTCTTATCTTGTTCAAGTTCGTACTTTGATTGTTGACCAAGTTGTTAGATAACCCACAATCAATAAACAGAAGTGTATTTCTATAGCTTTTTGAAGAAGGGGGATACAAATGTTCCACCTACTATTCCATAACATTCTTCAAGTCCCAAACTTATACTTTATTCATGATTTCCTAACTCTAAAATGAATTATCAAATCTACTATTCATTCCTGTTGAAATTTCTAGGGCCAGGTTTGGCAAGATGGCTTAGAAGTTAAGAGCACTGACTGTTCTTTCAGAGGTCCTGAGTTAAATTCTCAGCAGCCACATGGTGGTTCTCAACCGTCTGTAATGAGATCTGGTGCCCTCTTCTGCCGTATAGGTGTGCATACAGACAGAACAGGATATACATTATAAATAAATAAATCTTTTTAAAAAAAAACATTTCTAGGGGTCCACAGTATACATTCTAAAATTTTCAATTTCTCCTCAGTACTATTACATTTACTGGCATGTTTTGGGTTTTAGCAAAGAAATTTAGGTAAAGAGATAAAGGCAGCTACATTCCCTCTGAGGGGATATAGTCATTTGGAATGCAGATGGTGGAAGGAGAAGGCACTTTCAGTGTTCATAACTGACCTGGGTTCATTGTAAAATATTAAAGCATATCTCATCGAAGTAGATTATTGCTGACTGCATAATCACCATGCTTGCATCATTTAGAGGCTGTGGTAAGATTCATTTACTGGGGGGGGGGCAGGAAGAGTCCAAGAAAGTTAGCCACAACAGCACTGATTCATCAACTTTCAGCACACACTGGGTTGTTCAAAATCCAAATTTGCCTAATAATGAGATTTTGTAGTCCTGCCTTCTGGCACCACAAACTGAATAGCAATTGCCAGAATGTCTACTGTGTCATTAGTTCACTCATTCAGTCAGTCACTTAGTCTCTTAAGACCCTTAAATGACCTCCCCAATATCTTGTCTACAGCAGATTCTTTTGTCTCCTCCTTAACCAGTCAAAGGTATCTTTCTGTGTTCCATTCTCTGTTGTGTGACATAATGCCTGAGGAAAAACAACTTAGTGGAGAGAATTGTATTGGCTCATGGCTTCACAGGATTCAATTCATAGCGTTTGGGGGTGATTGAGTCTTGACCAGGAGAAAGAGATCATTATAGGGGCAGGAATGTGTGTAGCAAACATGGTGGCCAAGAGGAAGGCTTTCTTCTCATCCCCTTTTTAGTCTGTCTAGGCCTGTAGTGTATGAGACAGCACCATCCACAGTCCATTAGTCATCTGCCTTTAGGTGAACCCTCTCTGGAAATTCCCTGACAGACGCACCTAGATAAGCCATTTACTGAACTCTAGGTGCTTCCAAACCCAACCATGTTGCCATGATTAGCAATCACATTATCGAAGAGAAGTGCTATTTTCTGTCACATTCTGATGACTTCCAGGTACTTCTATACTTGTATAATTGTCGCCACCTTGATAAAAAACAAAGCAACACAAAACAAACAACTCTCCCATAAAACTATATACTTTTAGTTATCTTCTGTCCAATCTACATAATGTACCTTTAAGCTTATTCTTTCTTCTCTGTGTATGTTGATTTCTAGAGTTTATCCTCAGCATATACAAATATTGTTATCTCCATAAACCACAGCAACATGACTAGCATATGACACTCAGCAAAGTCCTCTTACTGTCAGCTTCCTGCTAATAAAAGTTCTCAATTCCAGCCGCTATTCCCTCTCTACCTCCTAGTGTTTCCAGCTTGGTCCTCATCATGTTACCCACGGTTGCTAACATCTTTCTTATTATCAAGTCCAACAGGGAGTTATCACTTGTAATTTATGATATAATGACAGCTTTAAATGCTTAGTTTTCTTCTTGAATATATTTTATATATGCCTGAGACTCCTCAGAGAGTTTGTGTATCCTCATAGTTTTAATTTTGAGCATTAAGGGAAGAATACAAAAAGTTTTGATATCTGTTCTAATCCTATTTTTCCTTCCAGTTATCAGCCATGTGTTGAATATACTTTTCAATTTTTTAATCACAGTTTCATTGCAAGATAGAGATATTAATACCTATTGTATAAAATACAGAGGATTCAAATGAGAACACTGGGACCTCAGTCAGTGACATTTCTGAACTTGTGCTGAATAGCATTCTAAACTGTCTGTTCACTTGCTCAGGTTTGATCGTAATTTCTCCTGTATGACTAATTTTACTGGATGGATGGGCCCACTGTTACTACAGTTGTGCATTTTAAAAGACAGAGTAATGGGGACCTTCACAAAGACCTCTACAACAGCCTGGGTTCAGCTGGGAAGTCCTGCCAGCTGCCTCAGAAAGGGTCATGGGCACACTTTCTGGGAGAATTTCTGTAACTGCCTGCTGATATCTGACCCATGTCTACTCTTGTTCCATCTATGTTTTTCCTCTTTTTTTCATTGCTGAGTGAGTTGGCTAGCTTGACCTTCTACAATAGAGTTTCTTCTGGGTCTAACAGAGTTCCTGAGTCCCAGTTTGGGTCAATTCTTGGCCTCTCAGTTCAAACTGGTTTTACAGGTTTCCATAAGGGTTGATAAGCTTATTCAAACTGGTTTTACAGGTTTCCATAAGGGTTGATAAGCTTATTCATTGTGTTTTAGCAATTATGATTTCCTGAGTACCTCTTTTATTCTCTCTTGGTAGAAATCTACATGTTTGTAATGGTCAACAAGATCTCAGCAGGTAGAGATATTTGGCCCCACATATGAAAATCTGAGGTCTATCCTAAGACACACATAGTGGAATGAGAGAACTGGCTCCTAGAAGTTGTCCTGTGACCTCCACACATGTGCTAACACACAGGTGCATCCACCCATACACAAACACAGAAAGAGAAATACATGATTGACTTAAAAGCTGCTTCATCCAAACCTGCTTCTAGTAGTCACATTCTGAGGGTACACCAAGATCAGCATCTATAGTTTCTCAAGTGGGAAAGACTCCAGGAACCATTTGCCTCTACTTTCTCTATGACTTTGTTATTTATAGCATAGGAATAATAATGCTTGGTTATACCTTCAGTGACAGGTGATATTTCTTGAGAGTCTCATCTACCAGATACTTAGTCAAAGCTCTATACGCCACACATGTCAAAGAAGAGAGACCCAGCACTTGACTTGGCACATAGTAAGCATGTGGTCTAGGGATGCAAGTTCAGCTTTTCCAGATGCCATGTGCACACTCTAATCTGCTATGATGTAGATTTAAAATGACCCTTTCTCTTTGACAAAAACACTTATATGCTTTGCATAAGCGAAGTTTCACAGTTTTCTAACAGAAGATGCCACGGAGTCACACTGAACATGTAAAGTCATATAATTAAGAGTAAACAGTAAATAAATTATAATTCTTGGAAAGATTTATCATGCAAGTTCAGTTATAAGGTCAGTCCCTGTTGAAGTGTGAGTGGCGGGGCTGAGTCCCCGGCACCCGGCCACCCGTATGGCTTTATCCGAAATAATTACACGGAAACTTTTAAACACTGCCTGGCCCATTAGTTCCAGCCTCTTATTGGCTAGCTCTTACATTTTGATCTAACCCATTTCTAATATTCTGTGTAGCACCACGAGCTGGCTTACTAGGAAAGATCTTAACCTGCGTCTGTCTGGAGTGAGAGAATCGTGGTGACACACTCACTCGGCTTCTTTCTCCCAGCATTCTGTTCTGTTTACTCCACCCACCTAAGGGTTGGCCTATCAAATGGGCCTAGGCAGTTTCTTTATTAATTAACCAATGAAAGCAACAGATTAGAAAGAAATCACTCCCACATCAAGTCCCAGGGCTGGGGAGGAGGGAGGAAAACCAGGGGCTTCTAGAGAAAGGAAATAAGTGAAAATGTGATTCCCAACGTCATTTCTTAAGTAAGCGAAGATGTTCTCTGGCTGGCAAGAGATAAAAGGGCATTTGTGGAAAGAGTCAAAAGTCGAGCCACAGGAAATCACTGCTGAAGCACAGTGCTGTGGCTCAGGATGGGAGACGACATCTTGAAGTCTTCTGCTGGTATTAAATCCAAGCATGTGCAGTATGAACTCAAAGCAGTTTGAATGAACATTGGAGTATTTCGTATGCCTTGCCTAAGACAGCACTGAACTTGGGACATGAATATTTTTGTTCTGTCACTAAACAGCACTTAGATCTTGGACAAATCTCAATAGTGTGGTCTTTCTCTGTGTCATCTTTAAAACTACTGGGAGTTTAGAGCGGGAAGGTTACTCTTTTCTCTAATATTTTGGTAGTCCACTTGTTTGAAAGCTGATCACAGCTTCTGATTTATGAATGTGAGCCCACTACCTATGTAGTAGGTTCATAAACATCACATGTGGATAGCGTGGGTTATACTTGTCTCTCTGATTTCAGAGGGCATTTTAAACCTTGCTGGAGTATTTCCTGACTGGTGATAAGCATGTGACAGAAGAGATCATACTACTTTTGCAACATAACAGACCTTTGCTCTGCCAACAAGGACCCTACCTAATTTTCCAGACAAGTTCTCTTTACCCCAGGAGCTTCTGTTTAATTCCACCTGCTGTCTACTTGTTCAATTCGTGTGTGGGAGTATCTGTAACTGCATATACAACAGCCCTATCACAATTGAACAAAGGGTCAATTTGGTTGGTAGTTTACTCTCTCAAAATCCAAAGAATGAGCACTTTTGGTTACACTAGTAGACAGAAATTATCTTTTTTCATTGGTTTACTAAAGCAGGCCACTTGGTTCAGTTCATTTATTGACATTTTTATTTCAAGCACACATTCATACCTAGGTAGAACTTAGAGGTCTGCAACATACTACTTGTAAAAGCGGCAGTGCCCATCCAACAGAATCCCCAAACCACAGAAAATGTCCATGAATTTGGCGATTGTGGGATAAGTTTGAAAATGATCTAAGCAAACAAACAAAACAACAGCAGCAGCAATAACAAACAAACCTGATCTTGAAAAGCTCCTCCCCCACGACCCAGTCTGGTACTGCTGTGTTTATCTCTGCTAAATAAACAAAGACATCCACATCATTTGCAGAAATCACATCCTAAACTGGTACCCAGGGTGCCGGGGAACAGGCGTCTTTTTAAAAAATCCAGCCTCCCCGCCACCTCCCCCTTTTTCTACTCGCTGCTTCTCTCTGCGGAAAGCAGGCAAGAGTTAAAACACAAGAGCAGTTTGAAGAACGCTCATGACTAGCAATCAGTGCTAATAAGATTCTTTTCCCTTCCGCAAGATTCACAGAAAGCCCTCGATCCATGCCAAGCACATTCAAAGACAGGGGACTGAGAACTCCCGTCGCAGGTTCATTATCATTCTCAGGTTATCCCAAGCCAAGTGAATCAGGAAAGCAAATGAATTAGTGAGAATTAAGGAGCCTCTGTGGTCTGAACCCACTCCAAATCTCAGCTAAGATGAAAGGTAGACGCTGATGTCTTTTGTCCCCAGGTTCACAGGATGGGAGCCCCAGTGCCCAGCCATTCCTCCAGGGCCTTGCAGAAATGTGCTGGCGGTTAATGTTGCCTAACGTCTCCTGACCAAGGGTTCAGCCATGTGGGAAAACTTTTACGAGGCTACAAAACCAACCCCCCCCCCGCCCCCGTTCACTCACAATTAATTACAGAAGTCCTGTTATATCACCTGGCTGTCACTGCGTCCAGCCTGAGTACTTCTCTCACTTTGGCCACTTACTAGTAATCAAAGACACCAGGGTCATACTCTATTACTTGATATCACACGGAGTTTTTGAGGAACAAACCTATACAATATTTGAACAGCCAAGTTGGAGGCATCTTTGGAATCTAAGAAGAGAATATCGAAAGTGAACTGGAGTGTTTCGAACCTCAGAAGTTTTCATAATTTGTTTTTATTGTTTTAAATGCTCCTGGCAAGTACAGGTGGGCACTGTGGAGAGGGCAATGCTTTTTACTCGAGATGGAGATGCAGTAACCCTCAGAAACCCTCAGAGCATCTGTGGGATTTGAACAAAGCATGTAGTAAAGGCTTGGGAACAGCAGTTTGTTTTCATTAAATACTTGTTACTGCTAATTATATTTGATCACTATAAAGAATACAGTTTAATTAAAGAAACACAGCAGTTAGGAAAATATTTGATTTCCAAAGTAGAACAATTTATCTTTGCATTACTAAGTAGGGGGGAAAGAAATAACTGTGATTGTGTGGTTTTCAGTGTATTATCAGATTCAATGCAGAAATTTTCATTCTAATGGGGAAAAATTTTGAATTCTTTATCTCAAATTTAGCCTCAAATGTCAATTGCAAATCCTGTTACTTGCATGGATTGAAATTGCATGTTCCAATTTATTTAACATAAACAATTATTTAAAAATTGAAAAAAAAACATTTGGCAAAAGATGTTAAGCAACATATTCTAATATCAATGTGAATCAACATATCTTCTTCATCTGTGGAGGAGGTTTCCATGTTAATTCTTTCATTGAAAGTTGAAATGTGCTTTGACTTTCCGTGTTTTCCCTAATCAACATATGGTTTTCATTTTAGTTTTGCAAGGTAATATTTTGGCAGCAGTCTGGAGAAAATTATTGGAAAATGAAGGCATATAAGTATCCTTGTAACCGAAGCTGAGTATTTATATTGCTTGTATATCATTGTATATAATCACCCTTTTAAACAGTCACCGTAAAGATCTCTGATTTAAAAAATAAAACTCGGTCTGCTTATGTCAGTGCAGCTGCAATGAACTTCCATGACATCTGGAAGCCTAATGGATAAGGTTATATCTTGGTTTAGTAACGGTAAGTACAATTTTAATATCATCCTTGCAATCTTGAAAAGGTTGATTCAGTTTTGAAACAAGAAGTATCGTGTTCTTTACAACCCCACAACTATCAAAAACATTGCAAAATAAGTGCAACGATAATTTTGAAAGATAATTTACAAAAAGTAATATTTGACCATTCCATTTTAAACACAACTACTAATTTGGAGGGGTGTGTGTGTGTGTGTGTGTGCCCGTGCACACGCATGTGTGTGTGAAATAGTCACAGATTTTTCTGCTCTTAACAATTTTATTTAACCTTTTATTGTGCTTGAGGTTTTATATATACCTTTCTAAAATACCTCAAAGGAAGGCAAATCTAAGAACTATACAGCTTACATATATTGAGACTTTAAAGTTATTTTTATTTTTATATTACATTTCCTTGTTTCATTTTACCTTAAGCCATATTAAAATTAGATGAGAGCCAAGAAAACATAAGTTCCCAATTATGTACGAATGTAAAATGGAAATGGTCTTCTTTTTGGCCCTGTTTGGATTCTGTTTTCTATTATTCTCTGTTATCTCTGCAGATATATTTTGAAATAAGTTTTTCTTAAAAAAATAAATAGCACTCCAGAAATGTTAGTTTGTGGGAAATAAACTTCTAGTTTATATTAATGTGTACAAATATCTGTAGGCTCAAAACTAATAAATCTGTGAGCAATTTCCTACCAAAGTCAGCATTTACCAGATTTCTGAAAAAAGCACAGGGAAGCAATTAGAGCAGTTTAGTGCCCAGCAGACAGCCTAGAGAACAGCTTTCTGCACACTTCCATCAAAGCAGAAGCACACCCTTGTTAATAGAAAGAAATATTATTTAAAATGCTCAGAATTGGCAGCTGCCTGGAGCAGTCACAACAAGAGGCCGTGCCTCGGCATAGCAGCCCGCCCTGCCCTGGCGCTGCCCACCAATGACCAGGGAAATCCCAGAGGGACTCTTGGATTTCTGCATTCTCATTTTTTCCATGGTAAAATATCTGTCACTCACATCCCACCCTGGCCAAAATGACACCTGCCAGTCTCTTGAGCAAGGACAAATTATTGTCCTGCCAACTGAATTTCAGCAATGAGGGGAAGCCGATGGTGAGGCTGTGCATGTAATGGTGGATTCTGAAACTGTGTGATTCTCTCCTCCTTCCCCTCCCTCCCTCTCTCTCTCCCTGTCCCCCCTCTCTTTGTGTGTGTGTGTGTGTGTGTACGTAAGAGAGACATACAGACAGAGACAGAGAGATTTCTTTCAAGAAGCCTAATTTGATTTTAAGGATATTTTTGTTTTGTGTTTTAGCACAATGTGTTTTTTGTGGTCCATTTTAACCACAGTAACACATTTAAAATTGCTTACAAGCTGCTTCTAAAGTACATGTTCCACAAACTCAGGCCTCCTTGTGCAGGGTCCTATGATGGTTATCACCAAAGAACCGTGGCTCTAATGAGGTGGTAAATGTTGCCACTGGAGGGCTTCTAGGATGCTTTTTGGGCCCAAATCCAAAGCAATTTCCTATGTCTACCTTCTGATTTTAAAGGTTTGTGTTATGTGCATTCCCAGGAGATACCTGTCACCATGTCACCCAAGGTTGCCCAACATCCTGTCTCCCGGTGATGAGATGAGACAGAGCAGAATATCAAAAATGTAAATAATGTACTTTGTGCGATTAGATATCTGCTGTCAATTCCTACAGTATGGATCTGAGCTGAGCTTACTCAGGCAGACAGAAGCTCAGTGAACGCCAAACTGGCCATGGTGTTTCAGACACACGACACACACCACAGTTCACTGGTTTCCTCAATTACTTTGGGGTAGTTTGGCACGTATAGAAATGTTCAACAAAAGTTCTCTTGTTGGACACTTCTGGGAAGTAATTTGATTGTTAATTACAAACGCTCAGGGTGATTGCTCTGCGTAATTGTCTCACTCCTTCGGCTCTCCATTAGAAGCTTATCTGCTGAAGGTTTATTTTTAGATCTTTGAATTCTTAACATCTTCCTTATGTCAAACTGATGTAATAGGAGGGACCCCTCCCGATAAACGCCATTAACCAGCTGGAGAAACCCAAGGTTTCTTGTGAGATACAGAAGACAGGAGATAACATACCTGCCTGTATTTTTTCCTATCAATATCTGTCATCAGGTAAGGCACACCTGCGTGTGTGCTCGCACACACACACACACACACACACAAGTATATCCTTTGAAATTCTGTACCCTTTGGGGCAAGAAAGCCTTCACTTCTATGCTTTCAATTTCTTGAAAATTATAAAGAAGGAAGAACTCAGAATTAACCCAAATGAATTCCAGATATCATTTCTTTTCATTACCAAGCTCCTGCCTCAGCTCCTAACAATAGATCCCACAAGTTCAGCGTGCCTTAAAGGTAAGTAGGCAGCAACTCACTTGATACCACATTCCTGAGAATGGAACCTTCTATTTGCTGTCATAGTGATGACTTTTAATTGTCCTAATAAATAAGCTTTTTAAAAAGCTTCTAAAATGCTCTCTAATAACACACTTTGGTCTTTAGCCATAGAAATGCAGAAATAATTAGAAGTGGCATTGTGTACACTGCCTTCTGGACTGGGCTGAAGGTGAAGGAGAAAGTCTCATGCTATCCTTGTCAGCTGCAAGGGTAATTACTGCTGGCTGAAATTACTCAACATTTGTTTATAAGCTCCCCAGAGCATGCTGTAAATAGATTGTCTGTTATAGTCCAATCACATTAAAACGCTGCTCCTTGCAAACTGTTACCTCCTGTTTTCTGTAAGCCAGACAGAGAAAGCCTGCTGCTCACTTATTGAGCGCTGAGCAGGGAAGAGCTCTGTTTAATGGGATTGTTTTCATTAGATCCTTCTTTGTCCAAGCTCAGGTTTGCCCGTGGTAGAGTGTGGATGCTAGTGGGGTATATTACTTTCACTAGGGTCTGTGATTTGCTTTGGGAAGGATGGATTTCTTTATTTCTGAAATGACGATGCATGTCAGTTTGTGAGGAAATTAAAAACCACAGAGACGAGGGACCACACACACTTCTTTTCCCACATAGGATTTGCTTATCTCTGATGAGGGACAGAAAGTTTACATTACCCACTTCTAACATCCATTTGATTCCATTTATACAATATATGTTAATGAATGCCCTGCTACTATCAAACACTGGGTAGGGATTATGAAGCCATATATCCATTACTCATAGGGGGATTATAATCTAGCTAGAGAAAATAACTTTATATATTTATAACAATAAAGTATAAGAAGATAGGAAAAACTTAAAACTTAATAAAATGTCAAAATGCATACATTCAGGTATCTGCTAAGCCTGTGCTGAAAGAACAAGTAAAATTTGCAACCTTACAAAGGTTAGTAAGGGTTGGGATGGGGAGACATTTTAGTGGGTGTTTGCTGTGCAATATGCAGACCTAAGTTTGGCTCTCCAGTACCCACATAAAAACCAGCTGTCACATGTGTCTATGACCTAGCATGGCAGGGGCAAATCCAGGTCATCTAGCTAGCCTTCTTGCACAGTGAACTCAACATTCATTGAAAGAATCTGTCTCAAAAATAAAAGGCTAGAAAGAAAAAGGAAGACGATGCCAACGTCCACCTCCTGCCTACTCACACACACAGACACTGATGATCATGGTGATGTTGCTGAAGTTTATCAGTGAAATGATTTTATAAATGTGCCAAGAGTTACCTAGATGATAATTAGCAGAGATCTTTGATGAACTCTGCTTCTAGTGTGTTATTTGAAGTGGGATGGATTTGACTGAATCATTAGGCTAGTCTTAAAAACACTTTGCATGGAGAAGACAATTAGAAAATCAACAACAGCTGGACAGAAATAACTAAGTTCCCTGCACAAATCCTGCGGTGGTCTCAGTTTGAGCTCTAACTCATTAGCAACTTTTGCTGTGTTATTGTTTGCTGTTGAAAAAAAAAATTGGAAAATTTTGTGATTTATTCCCATTGACCATTAAACAAGATTTATAAAACGTGATTGATCATAACTTTAGTGTTTCTCAAAAAAGAAAAAATATGTTTGATTTTACAAAACTATAGTCTATAAATCTGTCTTGAGAAGGCACAGATATTAAAGGGAAAAGGTTGAAGAAAAAGGGTATTGTTGAGTCCATGACAGGTATAGGATTGAGAAATACAAACTGTATAAATTCAAATATGAGAGGATAAAGTTGAGGAAAAGTCACCACTGTCTTGGTTTTTAGACAATAACTTTTCTGTATATTCTGCAAAATTTTCTCAGGAAAGCAATTGCACCATTTTAACTAATCTGGAATTGCTGTATGGTTTAGAAACGTTCCTATTTCCAACTACTGGAACGTACCAGTTTTAAACAATTCAGTGTCACTAGGAGGCGTGCACACACACACACACACACACACACACAGAGACAGAGAGAGACAGAGAGAGACAGAGACAGAGAGAGACAGAGACAGAGAGAGACAGAGACAGAGAGAAAGACAGAGACAGAGAGAAAAAGAAAGACAGAGATTGAGGGGGAGGCACACAAGCCAAGTATCAGGAATAATGACTCAATTATATTTTCAATACTTCCTATAAGTATCATATTCTAAGTTTTAGTTCAGGGAAAAGGTTCAAATGCAGGTTGTCTTTGGGGTGGGTGAATCTATTGTCTCTGAAAGCTTGGGATGTTTTACATAGAAGGGCAAATGAACATGAGGATGCCAGTGGTGTGTGGATTTCAGAATGTTTGACTAAATTTATTTTCAAGTGAAAGCTGAAGCTAAATAAACTCATTCTTTAGGGCTAGGACACGGTGCCTTAAAATGAACTGAATCCATTTGTAATCTATATAACGTTTTATATGCTCCCCATTACTCATCGCATGCCATTAGGAAAGCACTGAATCTTTAAAGAGAAACTTCCTACAGCTAAAAAAGACATTAAGGGGGAAAATGCTGGAAGCCATCCTGACAGGTACAACTAAGCTTGTGTCCTTCGGTTCCCTGGAAACCAGTCAAACACTATCTCATCTTGCCATGACTGTGTCTGATCCTCTGCTTCAGACATCTTCCTAATAATGGTGACTGCAGAGGTGACTCTCTGCAAATAAGGGCTTGCAGCCACTGGGCATCCATCACATTCCTCTAGAGCAACATTAGACCACCCTAATGGGTACTCCCGTCTTCATTATGATATTAATTCTCTAAATTTCCGAGGTGATTTCATTTGTATTATGACAAAGGCTGGCTGCTCTGGAGACAAACTGTTTTCATCCCCCTCCTGCAAGCTCACAAAGGCTCTCTCTCTTTAGTCTTTGGGGGGAAAAGGAATTTGATAACATCACATCTCCTGTGATACACAAGGCTGCCTAACAGCTACACCACCTGCCAGCGCTTCATGCCTGGCCTTCCAGCCCGAAGCTTTCTAAAGTAGTGGTTGATGAGTGGAACATGGATGTTGGTTTGGAAAGAAACTATGTCGAGAGAAAGCAGCAGCAGAATAAAAATCTCGGCATGGAAGCTGAATGGGATTTGAGGGTAGCAGTGAGGTCAGAGAGAGGCTAGAAGCAGAATCAATTGCAGCAGGGCTGGCTTGCTACAAGCTACCTAACGTGGAGTTTTTTGTTTTCATACTTGCACATTGCCATCTCTGTTATGGCTGCAAACTCCAGGGCTGCCAACTGTATACAGCATCTAAAATATGATAATCCATTTTCCTTTCAACATGCTAACCTCCATAGACTTTAATTCAATCTACCCACATCAAAATTACCAGCATTGAAGCGATGCTTACTGGCTAGAAAATGCATACTCACAAAAACGCAGTCTTGCTCTCCTGGTCACCAGTGAGAATTTTTCACTCACTGTTTCCAAATGAATTAGGCTTCATGCAGAGAATGTCAGTATTGAATGACTAAATGAAAATTTTTAAAAGGTCCAATATTGTTTAAATTCCTAAATACTGATGTGGACTATATTTATTTTCTTTCTGCTTTTTTATTTCTTGTTTCTTATTTCTCTCATTTTAAATTATTGTAATTACTGTTTTAAAGCGTTCTTGTTAGGAATGTTCTGTTTACATGAAGTATTGGCTGTTTAGCACTTCACTTGTATTTAAAAGTCTACCATTCTAATTAGAGGTAACCCAGCTGAATGGCAAACAAGAGTTAAGCCCAAATTTCATTCCATCAGGAAACTGCTCACTCTCGTTTGGGAATGAAGTAAGTGGTTTAGGTTTCTGCTTCATCAGTTTGAATGGAGCTGCACTCTAGATGCCTTCAAGTTCACTATTTTATCTTAGTACCGTTATGTGTTTATAGTTTAAATCATTTTGTATTTTGTCTGATCTATTTTTATCCATATATGTCCAAGCGCCTGGGGCCCAGGAATGATGCATTTGGGCAATATCTTCCTGTGGTAAACTTCAGTCAAATTTGAACACTAATAGTCATATGAGTGTTAGAAAATCATGGGATCTTTGTTCCATTCAGAGTCTAGTGACTATTATGGTATCAGGTAGAGAAAATAAATTTTACTTTCATATCAGATTGATTTTATTTATATTATGCTATCAAGTAGAACTTTGTTCATCATGTCTTACTTGCAGTAAATTTCAATAGAAATTACTTTGAACGGATTGTAATCTCTTTTACTAAGCTCCAAATTTCTTTAAAACAAAGTTACTTGATATAAATTTATTGTATATTTTGTTATTTGCTTATTTTCTTTTCAGCTTAACATATTAACCTATAAATTTTCTTAAATTTTGACTTTGATTTTAAATGGTGCACTCAAAATTAAGATGTGGGTATTTAACCCGTGACTGCTATTCTTTTTTTTTAGTACTTGAGGAAGAATTGTTTGAGTTTTACTGGCAAATTATTTTTCTAGAATTAATCATATTTCAAATTAGGTGTTTATTTTTATTTCCAGGGGAATAAATGTAGTGTACTCCAAATATATAAAAATCCTAAGAAGATTTTTTTTAAAAAATCTATATTCAGACCAATTTCAAATGAACACTGTCTGATTGCAAATGTCCCTGTGTGTCTATGCTTGCTGTCCCATTCTAGGGCATTTTCTAACAGCACAGGACCTCCTTAGTCATGAGTGTAGAACCTGGGGTATTACATGTCAGGGAGAGCACAGTGTGGAGATTTCTGATACTAGTAGAAGATTTCTGCTTTAGGCCATGATTTCCTTTGATGTCTAGCTGGAATGAGTTAATTGAGTGTTCAAATTTGACTGAGAGCTGACTAGATACAGGCTTGTCTCTTCCCATCAAATGTCCTTTTCAAAGTATAGACTGTGGCAGTATCTCTCCATGAACAGAACATGGGCCATGACAGATGCCTAAAGAATAGATACAGCTTTTGTTGTTTGGCTAATCCTGGATGGAGGGTATGTACATTGAAAGAAACAAGTGGAATATTATCTGGCCTCTAATGTTTAACTAAAATTCAAAAGGAATATAAGACCCTTGAGTTCATGGTTCAGTACTTGTTTGTTTATTGACCATTCTTTGTTTAGAGTAAGGATATAATGCATATCCACCGAACTAAACCTTGTCCACATCCAGACCTACAAGTTATGTGTTCCTATTAATTTACAATGGAGATAATCTAGCCAATAGTTGGAGTAGTTTATAATATTTGTGGACATACTGTGAAGAACAATGAAATGCTGTTATGTTGACAATAATCATATGACCTATGTTAATGACAGGATACTGTTGACCAAGGTTTCTGTCCCCTCTGGTCCCACAGCCATTCAGTACCACAGAAACACACAAAAGTCTATATTAATCATAAACTGGTTGGCCTATTAGCTCAGGCTTATTAACTCTTTCTTACATCTTATATTAGTCCCTTATTCTTGCCTATGTTAGCCACATGACTTGGTACCTTTTTCAGTGTGACATTCTCATCTTGCTTCCTCTGTGGCTGAATCATGACTGCAGACTACATCTTTCCTCTCCCAGAATTCTCCTTTTCTCATTACCCTGCCTCTACTTCTTGCCTGGCTACAAATCAATCAGTGTTTTATTAAAAATAATACAAGTGACAGGATAAAAGACCATTGTTCCACAATACTCCCCCCCCCCTTTTAAAAAAGAACTCTGAATCTAATATCCTTTGCTTAGCTTTCCTCCTGACCATTATCCATAACAACTAGTAACCAACATTCTAAACAAAGAAAAACATCCACAATTCATTTTTTGGGAATGTGGGCATAGTTTTCCAGGCTTACTTCCTACTGATTTGGGGTACTGATAATCTTCTGGGGACCTAAAGAAAATTTTGAATCATGGTCAAGTCCTGAATGGAATATTCTGTGAGGCTTGGTCATCTCAACCAGCAGTCTTGAAACTGTTCTGGTTACAAAACTGAGAGAAAACTGTAACAGAGCTTCAGCAATATTCTGTTTCAGAAATCATCTGAACATAGATTATATTTTGAATAGGACCTCTGATCCAGGCTTACTACTACCTTCCTGAAAGATTTGTAAGATTTGTAAATGCCCTATATTCATGTGAAATTAGTGAATGAACTTTAGGCCCTGGCAATCCTGAAGCATGCATGGGGAGCCCATATATGGCGGTACTGTTGAGCTTTTTTATATTGGGTTTCATTGTCTAAAGTGATGAGGATGATTGACCAAGTCTCTTCCTCTTTCTCAAGAGGGCACCGGATCTCATTATAGGTGGTTGTGAGCCCCCATGTGGTTGCTGGAAATTGAACTCAGTATTTTTTGATGAATAGGCAGTGTTCTTAACCACTGAGCCATCTCTCCAGCCCATTTACTACTTCATAAACACAACTTGGAGACTTAGAATGTTTAGCACAGAAAGAAACACCCATGCAACCAATGAGAAAAACCAGCCTTCCAATTAAAATAGGTTCTCACTCCCTTTCACCAAGATTCCTGGGTCTGGGGAGAATACCAAGAAAACTTCCAACTCTTCATGGTCATTGTTTGTTAGCCATAGACATGGGAAGAGACGAGTCTCAGCGGTTGGTTTACATCATTTCATTCACTAACATCACATGCTGCTTATGAATCATTTGTGATGATCTAAAAGTTCAGGATCTTAGGTTCAAATTTGACATTTATAAATGAATGACTCTTTGTCACTGGAGTCAATAAAACCCCTGAAAGATTTAATTTTCTTAGTTACCAAAAGAAGCAGTTTATGAAAATAAGAAACTAGATCTTTCAGAGTCTAAAACAATTGCTAAAAAACCACAATTTATTCTTAACTTGATTACTTGAATTTAATAATGCCTTATAAGTTTTCTATTTATTCTCATCTCTCTCTTTATTTAAACTTATTTCCTTATTCTTTTTCCTTTTGTTTCTCTCTCTCTCTCTCTCTCTCTCTTTCTTTCTTTCTTTCTTTCTTTCTTTCTTTCTTTCTTTCTTTCTTTCTTCCTTTCTCTCTCTCTTTTTTGTGTGGATACAATGTATCTCCTCAGTAGGGCATAGAATCATGTAGCCTTATGTCCAAGAAGAGTTGAATAGCTAGGTCACATGGTAGCTATTTTTAAAGATGTATTTACTTTTATTTTATGAGTAAGTGCACTACATGCCTTCTTAGTGTCGGTAGAAGCCAGAAAAGGGCACAAGCTCCCCCAGTACTGCAGTTACTGTGGGTTACGAGGGGCAGAAGAACATGTTTCCCCTGCAGGAGCAGAAAGTGCTCTTAACTGCTGAGCCACCTCTCAATTCCACCATAGTTGTATTTCTAGTTTCTCATTTGTTTGTTTTAGTTTTTGAGAAACCTCTACATCAATTCTCATAGTGGCTACACTAATCTGCTTTCATACAAAGGGGGAATAAGTGTTTTTTTTTTCCCCCACATCCTTCCCATCCTCCTCTTCAGTTACTTTATGATTACAGTTATTATGCCTGGGGTGAGAGGGAATCCCAAAGTAACTTTAATGTGTATTTCCATGATAAATAGTGATACTGAATACTTTTTTAAAAAGCATCTATTAGCTATTTGTATTTCTTCTTTAGAGAATTCTCTGTTCAGATCCATAGACTACTTTTTTATTGTTTTATTTTTTTTCTATTTATCATATTTTCTTTTAATTTGAGGATTTCATACATGATTACATGGTATTTTCCCACCTCATTCCTCCTGCATAGCCATGGGCACCCTCTTGGAAACTCACAATGTCTTCTATATTATGTATATGCATATACATGAATATATAAATAGCTACATATACTAAGATATATGTGTATGTATACATATACATACATACACACACACACACATATATATTCCAATTAGTGTTGCCTTTATCCAATGTTACTATGTTGAGTGGAAAGTTATCTGTAAGTCTTATGCAGTCACACTGTTTAGAGTTCTTAAGAACATTATCCCTGTCCTGCCCAGAAGAAATAATCACGCAGCAATGATTTTATTCTTCAGACTCGTTCAATATTTCCACATCCTATTCTAGAATGTTTCCTGGGTCTTGGGGTTTGTGTTATAAATTTTTGGGTCTGGGTATCCCATCACTTATTGTCTGCATTTTGAACGTTTTTGTTTCGTTCTTTATATATGTGAGATATTAACCTCCTCTTATACTATGGCTGCCAAAAATTTTCTCCAGTACTGCAGATTACTTCTTTACTCAATAGACTACTCCCTTTGTTGTATAGAAACTTTCCTGGTTTTGTGAGATCCCACTTGCTTATGGCTAGCCTTATTTGAGTGGTGGAACTCCTACTTAAAATGTTCTTACCTATGCCTGCTTAGAATGTTCCCTGGGCTTTAGTGGTGGTGCTGAGTTCATTATGATTTTCCATTTAGGAATAAGTACTCATTTTCTTGTTCTAAGCACATTGCCCCATAATGCCTCTCTATTTGACTACTGACTACTGTAAAGGGGGGTTCTTTGCCTAAGGCTGAGAGTAGACTAGGTCCATTCTAAACGAGGAATTGGAAAGAATATAAGAGCTGTTTGATGGGAAGGAATGCAGTGAAATGCATACATCGGGATATGTCATGTTTATCACATGCATGAACTCAAAGTGGTTGTAATAGTTTGCATAAGATTTGCACAAGATCAATCTAGAAAGCAATCCTACCTTACAACAGGGAGTAATTTTGAATCCCATCCCTTTCTGAAGAGTAATTATTGGTAGTGACAAATAGTGAGTGTAACGCCTGATATCCCAGCCGTGTCCCAACTATAACGCCTGATCTAGCTGGAGCCTCCAACTGTAACTCCTGATCTCGCTAGGGTCTCCTACTGTAAGGCCTGCACCTGCCTTACTCTCGGTACAGTCCGCGCACTACTGTCCTGTACACGAGCTGGGCAAGAGCCTGGAGATTGAAAGAACACACTAGAGACCTGGGCCATTCGAAAGGAGATCAGCCGAATGCCTCGCTGTTTATTCAAACTAAGGAAAAACCTTAAATATCCATCTGCAGCACAATGGGATACCCCTCAGGCAGGTGGGCAATTACCATGCCCAAGGTGGAGTCAACAATGCTCTATGGCTAATCACCAGGCAGGGCAGAGGGAGCACAAGAACAAACAGGAAATGCTGACTGGCCAGAAAGTGTCCTCAAAATGAACCCCTGGGAGCAGGGGTAGAACCATGGGCCCTACAAGTGAGGAAAAGAGAACTTTTTTTTCCCTTCTGAATGGTCTCTGTTAGACTTTCCATGCTCCAGTTGATGGCTCCACTCCTGTGCATATGAACATCATTAGCTGGTGTTAGACTTAGTAGGTTATCAAAAGTACACACATAAAAGTAATTTGGAAGGGAACTGTGTTGGAAGAAAGAGTCGAGTGACGAAATGGAGCGGTTGATATAATTTTGTTTTATTGTATACATGTCTGAGATTCTCAAAATTTTTTCACTTAACATTTTTTTTTTTTGGCACCATGAGGACTAGCCAGTGAGGAGGGAGCTTCCTGATTAGTTTAAAGTTGATTTATCCTTTTAGATGGCAAAGTGTATGGTGTTTCAGCAACAGGGTCCTGGATGGTTCCTCTCTTTTAAGGCAGCATGCCATTTGACATGTTAAATGTCATGGAGTGAGGTTGAGATTTTTGATGATGGAATTGTCCACAAGTAGGTTCTAATTTTTTAGAGTTCACTTCAGTCATACTTTCCCACAGAGTAATAAACTTCTATTTTAGTTCAGTGGTAAAAGGCACATCAAGTTATGATGGAGAAGGAAAATGATTGATTTCTTTTCCACCCGACTTTTACCTGAAGCAAAATAAATAAATAAATAAACAGGCCATCCTCAAAAACAAACGCCCACTGACATAATTAACTAGAAAGCTACAGCACCTTTCTTCTATCTCCAGCTTAAAGTCAGACCTGCACTAGAGGTAGAAGGTCTTGCTCTTGTGAAAATAAAGCTTGCTTTCAGAGGAAGCCTGTGTTCCCTGGCAAAGAAAGCCACCGGTGCTCATGTGGTTATGTTATCCAGGAGCTGACAAGATCTACTACATTGGAGAGGGGATAGCCTGTTGAAACTACGATGCCGTGACACTCCGTCTGCTTCCTGTCTATTTGCATCTTTGCTTCAGACTCATCCCTGTTGCAAATGCATTATTGTCTACTGTTTACATTCTTTCCTGTCTCCCACATGAAGACAAGCATCCTGAAGTCATCTGCATCACGTGTGTCCAGAACAGAGTATGTAGAATGCAGTACCTGCCCAGCAAGCAGTGAATGAATGTCTATGAATAACTTAAGGGTAATTAAATCAGTCACATAGAAGGAAGAGACACATAAACACTCTTCCTTCACCAGGGACAGTTGAGAGCTTGCTCTGGGCTAGGGCTTGCCTACTCAAATACTTTTTTGTGTGTGTGTGGTTTTTCGAGACAGGGTTTCTCTGTAGCTACGGAGCCTGTCCTGGAACTAGCTCTTGTAGACCAGGCTGGCCTTGAACTCACAAAGATCTGCGTGTCTCTGCCTCCCGAGTGCTGGGAGTAAAGGTGTGCGCCACCACCGCACGGCTCAAATACTTCTAAAATGAAAGTGTTAGCTGTAAATGGGAGGAAAAGCAACAGAGACTGGTACTAACCGTGGTGAATCAGGAAATGTATCTGTATCTTAAAATGCTCACATATTTCCAACACTGCTTAAGTCCAAACAAGCATAGCTCTGTGCTATATTTGGCTCCTGGGGGCCCTGTGCCATGTGCCCTGGGCAACCTTTGTGGAACTGTGCTGGAGGAACGACCTTGTGTGCTATTATGGAGGTAAAATGTAAACTAAAATAAATAAAACCTAAAAAGGAAGGCACCTGAAACTTTGAATAGCTATTGATGTAGAAGGTCAACAGGAAACAGAACTAGGGCCCCTGAATATTGAGCCTGATAGAGACATCAGGGTATTTATCAATAATTAACTTGATATTTTCAGGAGAACAATGTCTAATGTGATCCTAAGTGTTTACTTTGAATCAATAGTTTTCAAGCTATGCATCTCTGGCTTCTAGAGGGAACCTCGTTTGTCTGCAGTTGGACTCCTTTCAGGAAATGAGATCATTACAGAAATTGCATATATTTCTGACTTTCTAAGGCAAAAAGGACAAGCTTGCAAATTCTCATGTCCATCTAGGCTTTCACTGCATAGCACTGTTTATGCTTTAGCCACTTTCAAAGGCTTTGCTAAGAGCATTATAATAAAAACAAAACATGGAGGTAAACAGATTTTTAAGTTACAGGAGACTTTTGTTTAAAAGACATGCTTCATTCTGGAAAGTCATGTTGACCTCAAGGTACTCCCTGCACTGTATCCTGCCACATGCAAAAGGCAGTTGGAAGCCCCATTTTTTCTATTTTAATGTAACTTTACAGCTCACCTGGGCCAAGTAATACTTGCTTAGCTATCTGATTTCCCCTTTGTTTTTTTTTTTTTTTGTTTTTTTTTTGTTTTTTTTTTTTTTGGTTTTTCGAGACAGGGTTTCTCTGTGGTTTTGGAGCCTTTCCTGGAACTAGCTCTTGTAAACCAGGCTAGTCTCGAACTCACAGAGATCCGCCTGCCTCTGCCTCCTAAGTGCTGGGATTAAAGGCGTGTGCCACCACCGCCCGGCCTGATTTCCCCTTTGTATCTCTGCTCATCTCTTCAAAAGTATTTTGTTCCCTGGGTCTTCCCAAGACTTGCAGTAAAAGGTAACGTGGAGCCCGATTCCTGTACAGTGCTTCCAGGGCCCTGCAGCAATCAGTCAGTGTCTTGGGTGTGGCGTGAATTCTTTTCCTCTCTGATTTATTTCTATTCCATGTTTAAGAATGGATGTTAAGGTACACATCTGCAGAGACTTAGAGCTAAGTAATAGTAATTATATTACATAAATATAACACCTGTACCAAATAGTTAAAGAAACCACAGATATTTGAATTTAGCAAAAGGAGTTTATTGAATGCCTGCTATTATCCCACTCTGCTTGGTTTCTGTTGCTCTGCCATCTGTAGAAGACATTGACACACTATTACAGGACAGAAGCCCAAAGGGCCACTAGGCTGGCACACTACTGGAAATCCCATATTAGACCACCACACAGGCTTTCTCTCACTTAGAGTAGTGAGTAACTGTTAGATTTCCCATTCTTGAAACCCAAGATATTCCAGATTTTCAGCATATCGTCTGTTTCAACTTGAATACTGTCAAGGAGAAACAAAGTGTTTCCATCAGTATATGATTACACACACACACACACACACACACACACACACACACGCATGCATGCACGCACGCACGCACGCACACACACACACACACACACAGACACTATTTAGAAGCTCTTTGCTATGTGAACCATGCCATAGAAGGACAATGATCTCATCTTAACAATCTATCTGGATGTGCGATTTGGAAAGGATTTTGTAGTATTCCTCAAGCCTTGTTTGTGTGTGTGGAAAACTAAATTCCAGGGTAGCCTGCTTCTCCAGAGTTCAAACCTGGAAACTATTAACAGAAATGCTGAGCTTAGCTGTCCTGAGGGTGAAGGCAGAAGAGGGTGTTTCTTAGGCACTAAATATAGATTTACAGAGCTCCTATCAAGCAGTGATGTTGTGCAGGAGCAGATAACTGGAAAGGAAAATGAAGGCTGAGAGAAACCCTCTAAACGGCTCATGTTTTCTATTATGCACAACTCTGCACACGACAAGGAGCTACGGAGTCAGAGCAAAAGTGCCTGGTGACTGATCAGGGCACTCGCTTCCCTCACAACCCAACGGATGGAAAGAGTTTCTAAGGCATCTTTCTTATGAGGCAGTTGAGACCCAAAGGGAGCCCTGTGAGTGGCCGACAGGAATGTGGGCAGCGCTCTTCAATTCAGAGTTTGAGATTGATGGGCCAGCTGCTTTCTTTGCTCTCACCCTCTTTCCTGTTTCTTTCATCCTCTTTCCTCCCTCTTCTCAGTGTGAATTTATGATTCAGACATTATTCACGTGGACTTCCAGATTTGTCATTTCTCCTCAGATGCTCTGTGTTTTCCTGAGGGTTTCATCGAGTTCCTCGATCAAGGCATCGTGGTGTAGCATTCTCTAAAAGTAGTTGTGTCAAATCTGTTAGGCTGGTTAACGCCAGTGTAAAGGAAGCCGAAGGAAATTCTAAAAGGATCTACTGGGTTTCTTCTGCTGAGATAGAAATCTAGCTCTATAAACTGAATAAATGCTACATTGAAATAAAAATGTTGCATGGATTTCTACTAATGCCTTCAACTGCAGGGTTTTTTGCGACTAAAATATTAATTCTGGAAGAATGGATATCCAGGAAGATAAAATTTATGTGCTACTGGTTTTATATTTTCTGTTTGCTTGTATTGTCCTTCTTGTCCTATTTTCCAGTTAATTGAGGCAGCACGTGTATGTAGCATCACTCTAGAAGTCCGTAGCTCTTCTTTGCTGTCCAATTGCAGAGTGAGGCCACCGGAGGGCAATTATCACAGATGTACAGTCTGGGGTGGGGAGAAGCACTGAGTTTCCACTTCTAGTGCTGTTTTCCTTCTTCTCCTTCCTGCTTTCTTCTTCCCTGTCTCCCATCTCTAAGCCCTTCCTCTAATTGGAAGTGCTTGTTTTGTGACAGCTGAATCCTCTCAGCAGGAAGATGAGGATGGAGACTAAGTCTTCTAAACTGTCAAACGGCATCCCAGGTTGGTAAAGCAGTTCCCCGGCTACAGATGGCAATTCAAATTGTCATATATGTGAATCTCATCAAGACCTTCTCATGTGCACATATTTGGGATGTTATCTATAGGAATATCTGTCAGCTTGAATTTGGCGTAAAAAGGTACAGACAATCTTTAAGCTATTAATTATGAGGTTGAAAAGTCTAGAACTTTAAAATATCAGGCTTCTAATCAAGTGTAATGAGCTTTTCATGTTGTTGATCGGAGGAGGTATACCATACCGTTTAGTGTTTTCTTTAACTTCATTGAGCCCTGGCCAGCAGTCTTCACGGTGATAATGGCGATACAATACCTGGGGAGAATGTTCCTACTTCTTTGTGTGACATTCAGATGGAATAGGAAGAAGCTTGAAGGGAAAAGTAGAATGGAAGAGCGTTTTTGTTTTGTCTGAGTATGCAGAGCCTTATTCCCATGTGCATACCTGTTTAATCTTTAGACTTCACCTGTGTGGGTCTTTTGCAATCCTTCCTGGGAGTATACAAGCTTAAAAATAATGTGCAAAAGCTGTAGAGAGCAGCTTCATAAACAACTAGTCCTTGTCTGCTTTTGTTATTTGTCTAAAATGATGCGATGCTGAGGTTCACTTGGGAGTGGTGTGATCTGCAGGTTGCTAGAAATGCTGTCCATGGAATAACATTCATGATAATGTAGGAGAGGACTGTGCTTCCAGATTTCCTCTGAGCCTCCAAGATATTCAAGCTTGTAAAAATATTATCTGGATAGATGGTCTCAGATAGAAAGATACATACTAATATCTTTACTTATCCCAACCTCAAATAATATCTCTGAGTTAAGTTACAGTGAAATGTATGTACTATGTTCTAAACTACTGATTAAGTAATCTGCATTGTTTAAACGCTGCTTCTGGAAGACTCAGGTGGCATTGTGTCATTTGGCAATCGATGGGGTGTGACAGGCTAATATTAAAATCCCTGTAGTCTAGTTCTGTCCATTTGCCTGTTAATTTTAAGATCATTTTTTAACCACTGAGTAGCACTCCATTGTGTAGATATACCAATGTCTTTATCTATTATTTGACTGAGGGCATTTAGGTTGTTCCCGGGTTTTGGCTATTACAAATAATGCTGCTATGAACATAGTAAAACAAATGTCCTTGTAGTATGATTGAGCATCGTTTGGGTATATACCCAAGAGTAGTATTGCTAGGCCTTGAGGTAGATTGAGTCCCAATTTTCTGAGAAACTGCCATACTGATTCCCAAAGTGACTGTACCAATTTACACTCCCACCAGCAAGGGAGGAGTGCTCCCCTTACTTCATATGCTCTCCAGTAAAATCTGACACTGTTTTCTTCTTCTTCTTTTTTTTTTTTGATTTTAGCAATTATGACTGGTGTTAAGATGGTATCTCAGAGTCATTTTGATTTACATTTCCCTGATGGCTTAAGATGTTGAGCAGTTTCTTAAGTGCCTTTCAGCCATTTACGATTCTTCTGTTGAAAATTCTCTGTTTAGATCTTACCCCTCCTATTTTTTTTAAAGATTTATTTATTTATTAAGTATACAGTTTTCTGCCTGTATGCATTCCTCAGGCCAGAAGAGGGCACCAGATCTCATTACAGATGGCTGTGAGCCACCATGTGGTTGCTGGGAATTGAACTCAGGACCTTTGGAAGAGCAGGCAGTGCTCTTAACCACTGAGCCATCTCTCCAGCCCCCTTACCCCTTCTTTTAATTGAATTATTTGATATTTTGATATCTAGTTTCTTGAGCTTTTTTTGTGTATTTTGAAGATCAACTCTCTCTCTAATGTAGAGTTAGAAAAGATTTTTTTCCCATTCTGTGTGTTGCTGATTTGTCTTGTTGACCGTGTCCTTTGCCTTGCAGAAATTTCTCAGTTTCAGGAGGTCCCATTTATTAATTATTGATCTCAGCATCTGTTCTACTGGTGTCATATTCAGGAAGTGGCCTTCTGTGCCCATGTGTTCAAGGCTACTTCCCACTTTCTCTTCTGTGAGGATCAGTGTGGCTGGATTTATGTTGATGTCTTTGATCTATTTGGACTTGAATTTTGTGAATGGAGATAGATATGAATCATTTGCATTCTTCTACATGTTAATATCTAGTTATGCCAGCACCATTTGTTGAAGATATATTTCTTGGCAAGTGGATGGAACTAGAAAAAAACATCCAGAGTAAAGTAACCCAGACACAGAAGACAAACATGGTATGTACTCACTCATAAATCGATATAGACATAAAGCAATGGATAGTCGGTCTACCGTTAAGAATCTTTTTTTACATAATGTGCTTTGTGTCCCAAGGAATAAAATTTAAAAGATGGATAACATAATTTGGGGACCTCAAGACCTGGTGGTGGGTGGGCAAGGATAGACAAATAAATCACAGTACCAGTGAGAACTTCAGCTGCATGTTGCAATGAGTATCTCATCACCTGATTAAGGACAATTTACACAAAACTGTCTTCAAATCAGTAATTATGTTTAGTTCCCTTTGAATGACCAGCAATAGTTCATTCTTAGGATACAACAGGGCCACATACCATGGTCATAGAAAGGATGCTTTTTAAACCACACAGTTCACACAATGTCAGGTTAAGATGGGGAAACAAACAGATCCACGAACTGTGTTCATGCTATTGGGCCAAACCCCTGAATACAAGTAGGCAGATTTTATGTGTTCACTGGTTTGATTTGGTAATAGTGTAATTTGCATTTGTATCCCAGAGCTCACTGAACAGAACTATTACCTGTATTCTGTGAAATGTGGAGTGGTAGAGCCCAGATACTCACCTACTCCCAAGTGCTGTCTCAGTACTCTTTTAGTTTTTATTCCTTGGTTAAGTTCTCAAACATTAAATAGATACTTTGAGAAATCTCAGAGTTGTTTTGATTTGCATTTCTCTGATGGCTAAGGATGTTGGACATTTCCTCAAGTGTTTTTCAGCCATTTTAGATTCCTCTATTGAGAGTTCTCTGTTTAGGTCTGTACTCCATTATTTTATTGGATTATTTGTTCTTTTGATGACCAATTTCTTGATTTCCTTGTATCATTTGAAGTGTTGGTGTCCATGGATATATCATTTATATTTTATTCTAACTTGACATATGTGAGAAGAGGGGACCTCAATTAAGGAATTGCTGCCATCATATTGGCCTATAGACATGTCTCTGGGCCACTTTCTTGACGGTCAATTGCTATAAGAAGGCTCAGTCTGCTCCATGTTACACCATTACTGAGCAGTTGGGTCTGGACTATGTGAAAAAGATAACAATTTTTTAGTGAAAACAAGACAGTAGGCTGTGTTCCTCTATGGTTTCTGCTTCAGTTCCTGCCTCTACATTCCTGCCTTGATGTTCCTCAATAAAAGAATACAACTTGTAAGGCAAACAATCCCTTTCCCCATGTTGCTTTAGCTCAGGGTTTTATCATAGCAACACAAAAAGCAATTTAAGGCATTGGAGAAGATAAAAGTTTTATGTTATGCTGAATTCTTAACACTCCAATGAAAATTTTTGTTGTTAGCAAAGCCAGAATCAGAAATTGGTCAGTGAGTGTATGAGATAAAGGAAGAGAGCTTGGAGAGAAAGGAATAAAAAAGGAGAGATTTTGCGGGGGGGGCGATCCACTGGTGATGATTAGATTCACAAGTGTGGAGCCTGTCATCCTCTTGGGTCAGGAGTTGAATATCACAGAGTCTCCTAGCTCAGCCCTCGGGAATTGTTGGCTCAAAAGTGTTTCAAAGACCTCTGAATCCTCCAAGCTGCAGACTCATCCTGGCTGTTAGGTCTCTGCCAACTAGATAGAGAGTGGTGGAAAAAATACATGGAAGAGAAATCCTTCCAAGAACAATAGGAGTGAGAAATAAGGGTAAGAAAATATTGAAGTGGGAGAGTTGATCGCACGTTAAAATGGCTGCATTTGTATATTCCTTTCCTCGCTCCTAACTTACTAGAAGATGTCAGTCACTGAACTGGAAGAGCTGAAGTGAAGCAGGATTCAGGGAGGCACTTTGTTTTTCTACTTCCTTTTCCAATTCTGCTGTCCCATATTTAAGCATTATTTGGGACAAAGAGCTGTCAGACCAAGTTTTACATGGGTGTTGTAGAAACCACCACCAAACACTGCTGTGGACTTTAGAAGCTGACTGGATGTCTGACTGTGCACGTAGATCGCTGTGCACATCTAAGGCACACAATGGCAAAGCTATTGTTAAGGGAAAGCCCTGCTAATATATTGTGAAATTTACCAATTTGTGATTTAATACAACAGGATAAATTCTTTTCTTGTGTCACAGCAGACAGATGAATGGCACATATCACAAGCGATCATCTGTCACGGGGATCATACAGTCTAAATTAAATGTGCGTTTTGTTAAGACATTCTGCAACCAGCTATCCCTCTAAGGGCTGGTGATATTTCATGGTATGGCAGCCAGTGACCTGTGTATCCTGCCTAATTGCCAAGGGGCTATCTTCTGACTCCTAGCCAGAGGTTGGCCTTGAGAAGGGTAAAGTTATGTTTGGTAAATGCAAGTCTCACAGTCTCTGAAAGGCATTAGCAATAATCTTCCCACCCACTGCACAAATTCCTCCCCGTGAATGCCACTGATCAGAACGTGGACATGCATGGACACCAGGCCCGTGCTTTTGCCAATAACTACCCTTCTTGCTTGTGTCTGAACCTTTGCTGTTGCTGATGTTAATGTTATTACCATGGAACAGTAAATGGAATTAGAAGCAGAAACACAGCAACTCTGTACATAACAAATGAGCATGCTTATTTGAGAGTTACTTCTGCCAGTTTTACCTAAAACAATGGGAAAATGAATGTGGTAATAGACAGATTGGAAACTCAGTAGACACTTTATATTTTAAGCACTTATCTATCTCATTTAAAATTAGATCTTCTTGAGATCATCCAACTCTGAATCTAAAGTTACTGATGAATGTTCTGTAATAGTTTTTAAAGAGAAAACATTGCTGTTTTACATGCGTGAATGTGCACATAAATCCATAATACTTGTTACAGTTTTTAAAAGTTTTATTTTACATGCATGTTTTGTTTGCATGTATCTGTCTAACGTAAGTGAGCCTATGTGTACAAAGGGAAATAGAGGGCATTGAGTTCCCTGGAACACGACTTTTGGATGGCTGTGAGCCATCATGGTGCTGAGATGCACCATGGTGCATGAGTTTGGTGAGGACCAAACCTGGGTCCTCTGTAAGAGCAATAAGAGATCTTAACCACTGCTCCAAACACACATACACACACACACACACACAGACACACACTCACCTACACACATATCACACACACACATGTGTGTGTGATATGTGTGTAGGTATATGTGTGTATGTATATGTATATATATATAATTTTTGAAGTTCCAAAATGTAATTTTTGAAGTCTGAAGTTGCAATGGAGATGATCTAGTTATCCTCCCAAGCAGTGTAAGAGGTATTTTAGACTTTTCAGGAAATTTAGTATCATTTAAAAAAACTAATTTAAATTATTGCTCAGTAAGTTTATAGATATATAAAGATTGCCACATGATTGATTTTTAAAATGTTAACCCTGGGTAACAGTAAGGTGTCGTGTAATTGGGCTGGACATGGTGGGATGCACTATAAATACCAGGACAAAGAAATAAGAAGATTGAAATTTGTGGGCCAACAAGGGCTACATAGTGAAACCTTCTCAAAAAGGAAAAATGGAAAAAAAGGCCATAAAAATCAAATGCCCTAATTTTCACACATGAAGACAATCTGCTAATACATTTGAAATTATTTTGGATATGCTGTTCTTCTGTTGTGGGAATTCAGGAAACAACTGTGATGGGCAATTTTAAATACCAGTTTGTCACAATTTAAGGTCACTTGGGAAGAGAGTCTTAACTGAGTGTCTCTCAATTTTGTCTTTGGTAGCTTGTCTTGACTGTGACAGTTTATCTTGACTATTAAATAATTTAGGAAGATCCAACCCATTGTGGAGACTCACTTCTCTAACAGCCGTCCTGAATAAATAAGGAAGGAGAACTCTGAAAGCAAGCAAGCAAACAGGTAGGATGGTATGTTTGTCCCTCTTGCTCCCATATGCAGATATGATGTGACTAGCTACTGAAGCTCCTATCTTGATTTCTCCAAATTGATAGACTCTAATTTGTAACCCAAATAAAGTCCATTGTTCCTGAAAATGCCTTTTTTCAAGGTATTGCCATCATAGGTATAGAAATGAAACTAGAACAACCACCTGGCTCATGGCTACCTTTTATATCTTACCTGAGAGAAGCATAAGCACTCGTTCAACAACATAAATGCTACAAAGAAATATTCTGTGCTTATTTTGTCTTCTCATCAGAAATCAAAAGAAAAATGCATTGTGGGGATGGTGTATCATTGTTCATGTTGCGGACTACAAGTGATTGAAGGCCATAGACAAGCCTAATCTATCCTGTTCTCAAACGCCATGCTTTTGTCCTTAGAGAACCTCATCCCATGATTTATATTCCCCAGAATGTGTTATACAACTTTCTATCAAACTTTAATTCTTGCTTTTAGTTATTTTTCCATCGAGAATCTGCCTTGTAAGTTCAACTATAGAAAAATTCAAAGGTACAAAACAATTTGACTAATATTTTTATCATTCTGTGGGCTGCATAAACTTAAATTAAATTTTTACCTCCAAAATGACATCAGAATAAAACAGTTTATCCAGGATTGAGAGACTTTATGTTTATCCTTTATGGCACAATAAATTACAGCTGAGGACAACAATTTTCACCTGATTTCACTCTTCATGTAACTCTATAAAGAAAGGAGTAACTGTAATTTTTAACCAAGATGTCTACTTGCATTTTTGCATCATTGTTTCTCAGTGGTAATTATTATGTGAATATCATGAATTATTACTAATTTGAAGTGATCATACTCAGTTTATATTAGAGAAAAATATGTTTGCAGGGGCTTGGGAGTTGGTCCTGTAAGAATTTGAGTTCACATTTCCAACAGCTACATAAAAAGATGGACATGGTAGCACATGACTTTAACCTTGGAATTATGGAAGACAGATATAGGAGAATCTCTGCTTTCTGGACAGTGACTGTTTTCAATCTGTGAGCTTCAGGTTCAGGAGAGACTCTGTCTTAAAGAATAAGATAGAGAAAAACAGAGAAGACACTTGATATTGACTTGTCATACATGTGCACAGAGACACATGCATGGGTTCACACATATCTGTCCAAGAGCTGACTGTGTACAAATATGCAAATCACGCATGTGCACTTGTGTTCATATACCCTGTTGAACTCTAAGGATAAATGAAATATAGTATTTTCCCTTAGGGAATTTAAAAATATGGCCTCATCTCCAAATGATACAAAGAGAGGAATTTGATGTCATGGTGTGAAGTGGCACCTTTCAATTCTGTCCAAAGTGTGCTTGGAGCTGAGTGGCTCAGGAAAGGTGAGCAGGCTTGTGAAAGGGCCATTGTTAAATCACCACATGTCAGGGTTAGAAGGAATTACATTTGCCTTCTATTCTTATCTGTCATTGAATTCAGAAATCCATTGAGTTGTGCCCATGACTAACTCTGCCTGAATACACATGAGAAAAATGTAGTTGGTTCATAAGACTACTGCTGTTGGTTAAACGGCTCCCCCCCCCCCAAAAAAAAAATTTAAGCTATGTTTTAATCTTATTTTCAACAAGAATTAGAGAATTGGCCATTAAGAAAAGATGAGGCCAATGAGGAATCCAGATGCATAAATCCTACTAAAAACTTCATTAAAGAGCTGGAGAGAAACAGGGAACCATTCTGTGCTCTTCACCATGTGAGAACTCAGCTTTTACTATCTGGAGCAACTAGGTGCTATTTTGGAAAAACAGAGCAGTCCTCATCAAACAGTCAACCTGCCAGCACCCTGACCTTGGACTTCACTTCTTTATCAATTGTCCAACTCAGGTATTTGTTACAGCAGTACAAATGAGGCCAATTTTAATTCTGGTTCTGGATAGCTCTATGTTTATACAATTTTTCCAAGTTGTACTGAGTATTTATTCTCTGTTTTTGTTGAAATGTACAGCACTACTCTTCCTCATTCTAACACATGTGACTTTTGTGGTTATGAATTTAGAGACCAAATTGCATACTTCTTTTACAGTTAGATTTGGTCATAATAAACCACGGAAATGTGAGAAAAGTTCAAAATGGGGTTTTCAGCTTGTATGACCTAAATATTTCATTATTGGAACCTGAAATCAAGAGTAGCAACATGTAGGGTCATTTATATGAGACTGTATGTTGAAAAGTACCCAACTGGTTGTTCCAGTTTGACTACAACCCCAAGATAACTTTCTGCCAGAGCTATACCACTTTACTAACATTGTCCATCCATTTTATTAGTGCCACTGCATTCCAGCATGTCTTCCTTAGACCAGTTTCCTCCAGACCCTAAGGAAGACAACTGTATGTGCCAATGCTTGTCTCTTCCCTTTTGCTTTCAGTTCACTGTGCTCTCTAGTAACAGAGTCAGCTACTATTCCTTATATATAAGGTACTTCTTTGACTATGTGCCAATAGGCATTCGCTGTTCCTTGTTCATTTTCCCCCTTTTTCCTGAGTAGTTTTCAGACTCTATCAATTCTGTGGATTCGGGAGTACTTCCTCCTGTACTCCACATTTCCGTCCACACATTCTGGCCTTCTGGGATGGCTCTCCTGCAGTTTTCATGGCCAATATTCATGAAGAACTATCAAATCCTTCCAGTTAATGAGTTTAAAAGTTCTCCCTCAGTCCTTCTTCCTATCCTGGTTAAATTATAACTTGTTGACTTTCACACTTTAGTAGAGCAGCGTGAAGCTGGTTTAATGCCATGCAGGTCTTAGCAAGATCATCAGTAAATTCAAAAAAATAATTTGATTGCTGTTTCCTACAAATTGTCAGGCTCAGAAGTTGAATTTTTGTCCTTTTTGCTAAAGACACCTTGGACTT
The DNA here is from genome assembly GCF_950005125.1 of Chionomys nivalis. Lineage (NCBI taxonomy): Eukaryota > Metazoa > Chordata > Mammalia > Rodentia > Cricetidae > Chionomys > Chionomys nivalis. The sequence continues at coordinate 17,909,414 of NC_080107.1, forward strand.
CTGTCATAGGACTTGAAGGATTTGAACTAAACTGACCTGAAATCTTCCTCTTTATGGACTAGCCTTTGTAGTAGTGCCCAAAGATGCTTTACAAGCTGCTAAAGAAGGAAAACAATTAATATCCCTAGTTATTGGTGACAACAGTCAGACCAGTCAAACACAACAATGACCAGCATGAATACAACATTAAAAGTGCAATGCTGTCACTTATATCTTGGCCATAACCAACAGGTGTCTAATTGGACTCAACATCTGCTTAACAGAAGGGAAATCATGCCTACCACTAGAAGCCTAGCTAAATATCAGAAACTAGTGAGGTCACTATCTTAGAAGAAAATCTATTATCATTATTATTATTATTATCACTTTACTAAACCAGCATAATTACTAGCTGCTTTCTAAAACTTATGACTAAAGATAAGTGTAGCTCTTACCTCTCATCAAACAATACCGTTACAAAGCAAAAGCAAAACAAAACAAAACAAACAAAAAGATCATTAAAGAAAAAGATAGCTCATCATAATGCAGAGATCAGCTAATGGTTATATGAACAACCCAAATATAAACATTTAAAACACTTGAAACCGGAGGTGTGGAGGAAGAACGGATGGAAACAGAAAACAGCAGAAAAACCAGGAAGTCTACTATGAGATTGTCCCTTCTAGCTATGGCTGGGAAGCTACACCCATTAAACCTCCACAACGTGGCTGCCTACACAAGAACAATTCCAATTGATCAGGTATTGTGACACTCCAATTTTGACATCCCAAAAATGTTGGGGGAAATTTCATATGTTCTAATTTCAGAAGAAGAGCTACTGATAACAACTATTTCAAGGAGACTAAGTTTGTCCCCAACCTCATTGACTATTTAGTTATTAGTGGTCAGCCCTAGAAATAGACATTCAAGCAACACTGAACACATTTGGAAAATTGTATTTATATGTTTATATGTATAGATAACAACAATGGTTAAAGAAGAGAAGTTTGGGAATTTGGGGGGAGGTGGGGGTGGACATGGAAGTGGTAGGAGGGAGAAGAAGAACAGGAAAGTGATATACTTGTATTTTAAATAAATAAAAAGAATGATAAATAAATGTGAAGACCAGAAGTACTTGGTGTTACTGCCGTCACTTGGCCTAATACTTGTCCACTGGCTGCTAATTTATCATGTTAAGAGAAATAGCCTTCCCATTTTATTCTTTAAAGCAAACTAGTCTTTGAAGAAAATACTTTCTTGGCTACACAGGTAGAAAGAAAATAACACAGTCAAGTTCATGCCTGGGTCATATGACATCCAATCCTAATATGGCATTGAACTCTTTTTACTAGATTAGATGTGCCTTACTGTCTATGAAGTATAGGTTCATGCAGTTCTGAAGAGGCTATGTCTGCAAAGGAGAAGACACCCTGATAGTCATCAAAAGTGTATATGCTTTTCTGTATCTATTTTGGTTCTGCTCTTAAAGGTGCTGGAAGGAAGGGGGGAACTGAAATAGTAACAGAAAGCAAGATATCTATACAAACTATGAAACCAGCTTAACAGAAGTGTGTCTGACTCTACGCATTTTGTCAAGGACTCACAGTGTTTCTACTTGAAGTCTCTTGTAGCAGATTATTCGCTACCTGCATTGGATCTTCACAAAGAATGCCTGGTTTTTTCTCTTAGTTTAATAAGTTGTTGCATCTGGAGAGACAGCTGTCATTCTCAAGGTTCTCAGTTGATGATCTGAAGGATTCAGTAAGGTGTGCATAGTGCTTTCTGATCTGAGGCGCTGGTCAGGAGGTGTAGACATACCCAAGTCTCCTGAGTGCTGCCCAGCTCAGCCCCTGGCATTTGTGGGAAACAGGTGTAACTTGTGTCAAGAAATCCCTCTTCACAAGGAATCATTTTATATGTTCTGACAAATGGTGAAAGATTCCAGCAAGAAAAGCACAAACTGAGGGGTCATCGAATTGTTCTTTCAGATACCTAAATATTCAGGATTTAAAAAACACTGCACTATCTTGTTTCAAAAATGCAAGTTGATAGGACATAATGACAACAGGAATTGCCTTTGCATTCAAGAAAGTTTGCTAATAGTCTTCTTCATCCCTTTTAAGTTAAAAAGTCCCAAAGTGCTTTAGTAATTGAAATTCGCAGAGAAAAGAAGGGACATTTGAGTGGGAGAACTTTTATGGTATCTCTCAAACTGTAGCACAAGAATCTCTCTATTCCTTAGAATCACACGTGTATTCATTTGACTGATGCTACATGTGTTAGGGGGCCTTAAATATACTTTGTTCCTAGTGTTTCAGTAGTTGATCTGCTTAGCTACATGGTGGAGCACACACACGCACACACACCTATCCATGTTATGTATGATGCTGATCTCATTGGGTTACTACATGTAAGAAACAGGTTTCCAAAAAATGGAAAATGCTATGATGAGTATCTGTACTTAGTGCAGTTGAATTTGCTGTGTAAATTCTGTGAAAGTAGAAATAACTAATGAGACCTACAGACGAGACAATGTGTGACATAATGGTTACAATCAAAGTATAACCCTCAGTTTTGCATCATGTCCTTTTTATTTAACAGAACTAAGCTGATAAACACAGAGTTTTCTTATCAGAACAATCAACTCTAAAATAAGCAGATATTAATGAAAAATGCACAAGACAAAATATCATCTTTCCTGTAACTGCTTAGAAAATGATGATATTTTCTAAGCCATGGGTCACTTTTTCTGTATTTATGTATTTATTTATTTATTGAGACAGCCGACTTTCCTTTCCCAAGTAAATCTTAGAAGTATAGAAGTATTCTTTAAAACTAGTCAGCAGGAAAGACTGTGAGGCAGGTCCCCAGTCAATGGGAAAAACACACATTTCTTACCTGGGTTAGAATAAATCTAAGAGACCTTCTTGTTCCCATGTGCTTGTCATCCTGGTATGGGTTGTGGCACATCTTATATTCAGAAAGAAATTGCCTTGCTGAGGGAGAAAATACAGGCAGTGGAAGAATTAGTGCCACACCCATTCTTGCTCCTCGGATCAAGAACACTAAAATTCAGTCTGGACATTATTTCCTTACAATGGTTTCTTAACACAGAGCCATGATGTTTCTGTGCAGAAAATACATTTGAATGTTTATAATTTACTTTTTTGGAGCTATAGATACTATTCGACTTGATTGTTATCAACTAGGACTCTATAAATTGCTTTCCAAACACATAGGCTATTTACTTTTTGACTCAATAACATGAAACGTATTTAGGAAATACATTATACAATATGACTCTCAGTATGTTGAGAGTAGTACTAAGTATCCCAACATAGAAAGGCTGTATTTTTAATGACATTCTGTGATTTGATTTAACCTGTAAATTTTATGTGATTAGTACTTACATCCAAAGGTTTATATTCGCTGTAAATATGCAAAAAAATCCATTTACATGGTGAAAAGATACATTTCAAAAGAAAAATTAGACATGAGTAGGCAGTTTATTTTATTCTAGCAATTTCATTTCCTGTGAAAAGTCTCAAAATATTGGAAATGCATTCAGAAATACCAAATAAAGCTCAAGTCATTTAAAGTTAAATTGCATATTATACCATATCAAATTTCAAGCTACTTCTTCAATCAGTATTTATAATATGCCTACATTTTAATAAATATTTCAAAAATAGAAAAATGCTTTTTACAACAAAATGCATTAGTAATATTTATTAAACACATGAGCCCAGGAGACAAGTCAGATAGAGTCACATCACTCAAAATGGTCTCACCATCTACACTCTCTGCACTAGGAAATGGGCTGAGTTGGCATTTTTATCACAATATCTTTTGTGGTTAACAGGAGTCTGTTTTAAAATATATTTGTGAATAATTTCATAGTGTAAACAGGTGAATTAGCTTTCAGATAAAAGTCCTTATTTGGAAGACAAAATAAATTGAATAGCTACAAAGAAATATTTGGTTAACATAGTCTGTGGGGTCGGATAAGAAAAGAAAACATGACATTGTTGAAAGTTGCAGTTTGGAAACATGTATCCACTTTGTGTTGTGAAGAATGCTCTGCACTAATTGCTGAAGCAAATGTGTAGAAAAATGGCCAAGGGTCAGCCATGGAAAACAAAAACAAAAAAACCCAACCCACTGTAACACCCCACATTCTCTTTTGTTCACTTCCCATTTAGAAAAGATAAGTGCTTCTTCATTACTCAAGGTTCCGGTTGGAGTCCACTATTTACAAATTTGACAGATTAAGAAAATAAACCTTTCTTTTAATGACAGATTTTAGAACTTATGAATTAGACTCTTTTCAACCTAGATTTGGAGGCCATTGCCGAGGTAATTTCTTAAAAAAATAAAAATAATAATGCTCTTTCATGCTTAAGTACCTAAAATTTTTAATAATTGTTTGAATTGAGTCGTCCTTTTTGTTATTGTATAATTTCACTTCATTCTGCTTTCCTGTCTTCAATGGAAAGGAATAATGGAAAGACACAGCAGCAATGACCTGAATCTAGGAACTAAAGGAGCGCCGCAGATTATGCAAATGAAGCATCTTCAGTCTGGAGGAAGCTCCACACAGCACAGCCATAGCAGCAACGCTTCTCAAGGTCCCAAGGATGGGTCAGTTCATATTCATTTCACACCAGTGTTCTTTGTAAAAATAGTTATCTTCCTGGTTTCTAAAACCAGAGTTGAGGAAAAAAAAATACCCCAATGGCCTGAATTGTGAAACCAAGAAACAGCCCACACAAAGGAGCAGATCTCTCTTTCTCTTGCTGTTTGGGCACCCATCACCTGTTTCTTGGAGCTCATCAAGTCAAAGGGAGAGAAAAAACAGAAGCAATGCAAGATAGAGGAAGTGACGGAAAAACAGACAGAGAAAGAGAAGTGCCAAAAAGGATCCAGCGAGAAAATAAAGGGAAAGTGAGATCCGGAAAGATAGAGGGGAGCGACCCACGGAGCTGTAGAAACTGGCCACATAAATAGTCATGAAATGAAAAGTTTCAAATTTGTATTGAAGTTTGAAAAAAAAAAAAAACCTACTTAGAGAAAGGCCAACAGGCCAGACTAAATAATCCTCGACTTACCGTCCAATTCTGAATCCCATATTAGCTGCCGAGATTTTAATGTAAATATGCCATTACACTGTCATTACAGTGATCAGGCTTCATGGCTCACAGGTCACATCTCAGCCACTGTTAATTTTGCAGGCAAAAGCTTTTTTTCTCTTGAAATGTTAATAACTTTCTATTAGTTAATGTAGCGTGACTAAAATTCAGATTAGATATAATTCATTTTAATATCTGTGACTGGCTATCCTGATCATTTAGCAATGGTTTCCAGCTGAATACAAGATGCTAAATTGGACTCATTTGCATAGCCCTGTTAAAGCAATGCCATTCTAGAAATGTCGGCATCTTCAAATTAATTTAAAAGATTTTTTTTTTCTTACTGGTTTTGCTACTAGGATAAAAATCTCTGGTTGGCGACTAATTGAAGTGACTACGAGCTGAGTATATGAGTATACATCTCTTTCTCTACCGCCCCCGTCCTCCAGCCCCAAAGGAAAAAGAGAAATCAAGACACCAGTCAGGAGTAGCAATTGGAAAGACCATCAGAGTCTAGGGAGGGCCCAGTTCAGCATCTCTAAGTCATTATAAGAACCTAAGCTATTGACAGGGTCTCTATCAAACAGATAGTAAGCTCCTTAGTTCTACTTTCCCGGACCCAGTTTTAACTGTCTGCACCAGGTAGACTCGCGATGCGTCACTGCCTATTTGGTGCATGGTATCTACTCTGTTGAACTAGATAGAGTCAGGATGCTTGCCAAGCAAGCTTTTGATAGGGAGGAAAGCATGGGTGTCACTAGTCACATCAACCACCACTGCTCTTCCCTCCTCTTGCGCATGTAACACCCAGTAATGAGAAGGAAAAACACAGAGAATGGATTTTGGCGACCGAGAGCCATCAGACTTCTGAACGGTGAAAGCTCTCAAGAAAACGCTCACAAACCATTTAGACAGTGCTCCTGTGGACAGCAGCGAGGTTCTTGAAGTGTAATTTGATTTTCTTTTTTAAGCTTTCATATTGAAGACGAAATGTTTCAGTTGAATCAAAGTGACTTAAACTTGTTCTGTTATAGGCAGACAGTATGAATGATAGGTAATTCTATAGCTAGGTAAAAGATTCCACTCAGGAATGCTAAAATGATTCTGAAAAAGTTAAAATGCACACAAACTTTATGTCTTTTGTTTTGGTTCACTTAGTAAATAAAGTGCATATAATAATTAATTATTCATATGTAAAGATATTTGACTTTGGGACTTGTTTTGACAGAGACTCACTGTGTAGCTGTGAGACTTGCTATGTAGACTAGGCTGGTCCTGAACTCAAAGAGATCCACCTACTTCTGTTTTCCAAGTGCTGGATGGGATTAGAGCCATGTCCTATTATGCTAGGCAGGAATTCATTTCTATAATAGAGTTTTCAAAATTAAATTTTAGGAGAAAGCGTATAATAATACTTACCCTAAAACAAAAAGCCTTTTTTCTTCATTTGGATTCTGTAGAAGAACAGAGTCCATAGGATCAATATACATATTTGGTGGGGTTTCATTAGATCACCTTACAAACTGAAATCTGAGTAGTGCACTAACGACTGTCTTCCCACTGGAGAGGTTTAGAGTCACTCAATGCACAAGACTCCATGCCTCAGTAGTTCCAATGTGGGGCTGAAGGCATGCAGGCCTCCTGGAGAGTCACTGGTCTTCCATCCATGTTTTAAAGCCAAAGAACCTGGGTTCTAATATCACAATGGATGACAGCCTGAGTAGCAGTAGCAACACAAGGAAGAACAGTAGGTTAGACATGCCCCCTGCTCCCTGCAGGACCCAATGACACATAGGAGAAGAGCCAAAGCTTTCCCATTGGTTCTCCTTGCAGCTGGGCCTGCTGCTAAAACAGAATGTAAACATTGATGGTGTGCCCAGAGGCTTGCTGTATGGATAACTCTAGAGCCTGTTAAATTGACAATTAATATTAGCTGTCACAAGTCCATCCCTTCTCAACTTGACACCCAAACACATTTCCTTCTGTCATGCCTAATCTCTAAATGAAGACAATAGCAAAGTCACAATCTTGTCTAACATAACTATCCCATGTAGAAAACAAAGAACAACAACAAAAAACTACACAATTCTTATACAGGTTAGGCAGCAAAATACCCCAAGAAATGCTTAGTCTTTTAGTATCCTATAACTTAAATATGAAAGCATAGATTTGTATACTCATCTGGTGAAAAATGTTTTTGCTGAAATTGCATGACTTATAAGTTAATAGAGGAGAGAATATACAAATTTCTGCTTATGATAAGCACATATAGGCATTAAGGTCTTTAACAAAATAGGACCCAAATAATTGTGCCATTTCTAGACCTGGTTTCTGTGAGCCACGGCCACACTCTTCTGTAATGCTCATCCACTAACTTGTTTCCAAGATGCTTGCTCTTCCTACACTACCATCTAATATCACATACAGTTCCCAAGCCAGCAGAGTTCTCTCCCCCTGTCTGCAGCAATCAGAGGCAGCCTGAAGGCCAGGGCACATGCTGAGTACGATAGACTATCCAGGATAAGTACAAACCACTCGCTCCCCTTCCTTAGAAACTGTATGAGGAGTCTCCCTGTGGGCCTGAACTCCTCTTTCTTACAAAACTATATGAAGAGTTTATCACTGTGGGCCTGAACCCTTCTCAAAGTCCTTATCACTCTGCTCTTTGTCTGTCTATGACACCAACAATATTTTCAATAAAGGCTTACCTATTAAGACAATCAGACTTATGTCCCCTTGACCACTAAACTGAGAAACTTTCCATTTCTGTGACTGGCCACATGACTTTAGCCTGATTTTTACATAGTAATCATTTTGTATTTTCTTCACCATCACCAAGTGCCTAGGCAGTTCTCTGTGTTTTTTTTTTTTTTTTTTTTTTTTTTTCTGGAACCGTGACCCTGACTTTCATTCCTAGAGGACCTGGACTGTCCATCATCCTGCCTGAATTAGGGTATTGCAGCTTCCTACTGATCTTAAATATTGAACGTGGTAACACCAAAAAGGTATATCCTAAAAGATTTCCTAGAGTTCAGATATGCCTTTCCTTACCTCTGTTGTGGGGCAATAGTGCAATTGACCTTGGTTGTCTAGTTATTTTGTAATAAAAACAAATAATTAGCTAATAATTTTACCTTATCATTGAGATGATGTACTCAGTGATCTTTATCCTCTTCACAATCGAACTTCACAAAGAAGAAACATTTCTAGCTTCCTCCTTTCTCTTAAATTCTAAATGAACTCCCTACTTTCACCCATAGAAACTTTTCACAGTCTTTATAGATTATTGACTCTCCATTGGAACACCAATCTCTAGACCAAGACATTCAGGTACATGATTATTTTTGTTTAAGGTAACAGTTGCATATCAAGGCTTTAGTAAACTGAGAGGGTATCACAATTATTTCTCTTAATTTGTGTTTTTTGGTAATGATAAAAAATATGACAAAGCAATTTCATTAGAGGAAAAATATAGCATTTTACTTAGAAGGGACTGAGGGAGAAGAATTTGGTAGCCTGGAAGAAGGGCAAAGATAGTAAAGGACTAAGTCAAGATGTGGTCTTTAGAGAGTAGACCCTGTAAACTGCGTTCTCCAAGGCCTGGACATCCACAGCTTCTACCACATCAAAGTGGCCTGCCCAAACCTGAAAATCCTTCTTTAGATTAGAATCATCAGTGTTGGTTTACCTCTGGTTACACCCTCACAGACAAACCCACAAATTTGCCTCACTAACCAGCAAAACATCATTAAACACAATCATACTGACAATAACTTCTAGACTTGGTGGGGAAAAACCTGGGTGTCGATTTCAAATTTTAACACACACACACACAAACACACACGCCTGTAGAGTTTGAAATAATTTTGAAATCATTCCCCTTCCTTAGACATCTTACCCAGTACTATTAGCTCCACTGACATTTTCCATGTCTATAGACTAAATCTGGACCTCTCTTTGGAACATCTCATACATACTTAGTTGACGACTGGGTATGTCTAGATTCACTGGGTTGTAGGCAGTCAGCCTAAAAGCTATAACATGCAAACCAGTTTATCTTCTGCATACACAATAACTGGGTTTATATTTATAACATTAGTTATAATTTTTTGTTCAGTATGCCAGGTTCATGCTAAAGTTGGGATATCCAATTGATCACAATGTGGTATATATCATATATGGATATGGAAGACATCACTATATCTTCTTATACACTTATAATTTAAACTAGTCTCTGCCATATTAATATATATCATCCATGTTAAGATTTTGTTTATTTTTGCTTTTGTTTTTGGACACTTCTCCAGACCAGTTTTTGTTTTTGGCACAAGTTATTTGTTTTAGACTGGTTCCAAACTACCCCCAAATCACCTTGAACTTTGGATCCTCCTGCTATCAAATCTTTCCTGGGTGCTTAGATTACAGCCATGCTACAGTACATCCAGTTTACAAGGTGTCCATGGCCAGATCCTGGAGTTTTTGCATGCTGAGCAAGCACTATATCAACTGAGTGATATACCCTCTCCTTAAGTTAGGATTTTCTTATTTCTGGCTGGCACTAAATTTTCCCTCCCAGTCCACTCAGTGCAAATTTATCTTCACATCCAGGACTGCATTTCCACTGTGAAAACCTCATTTCTGCCTGTATTAAGGAATGTTCTCTGGAGGAACAGACCCAACAGAACATAAAAATTACCTAAGGAGATTTATGAGATTGACTTACAAAATAGGGGCTGGTTAGTTCAATGTTGGCTATCTGTGTACTGAAGAAGCAGAGAAACAAGGATTTGCTCAGTCCATGAAATTAGATGCCTCAGCAGCCCCAACTCAGAGCTAAATGCATGAAAAATCCCTTCACACTTGCTGGCATTGAGTCCATGTAGGAAACATGAAGTTTTCTCTAAGCAGAGGATGAGTCAGAGGCGACACACGCTTACTCAGGAAGAAGGGAGAGTAAACAGGTACACACATTGCTTTCGCCTCTGACCTATTCAGAACTGGACCATGTACTGGAAGATGCCCACTGAAAGGTTGGTCTTTCATACCTCAATTAACCCCCTCTTGAAACACCTTCATAGACATGCCAAGAATCATGTATTCTAGGTGATTTAAAGCCCCTAAATTTTATAATCCAGCCAAATACTGCACTCCCCCTATTAAGAATCTTTCAAAAACTTTCCCATGACTATTTCAGATGCCTGAAGCATGATGCTTCTGAGGACTGACGTATGATCAACACTCCAGATGTATCCCCTGCATCTGTGATACAATATGTACATCCTGTACCTCTGCTTGACTAATTAATATTCACATTTACTGGAGGAAATCATGCTTCTCATTTCTCCCATGCCTTTGTTTGGGTATTTTCTCTCTCTTTTCACTCTCCTTTCATCATTTCAACAGTACTTTCAAAGAAGTACTGTTCTTTCTTTATGACTCAGCATATCTGTGGTCTTCTCTAACAACTTCCCCTTGATCTCTCAGGTTTTATGATAGCACGAAATATATGCTAGCAGGATATATCTGGATTTCTCTCTCTCTTTATCTATCATCATCTGTCAATCACACTAGACTACCAACTACCTATCATCTATCTATCTAGCCAATAGGCAGGATTGGTATACAGTAAACCTGATATAATTATTTGCTGAATTACTGAATGAATGCTGAGTATACCTTTCTGTCATGTAATATCTAACCCTTGTGAAACCAATTCCAAGTTCATTTTGCTTCTCTGAAGTTTCATCATACCAAAAATTTCTTACTTGAACTTTGACCATGAAATCTCCAAGGGGGGAAAATACTTTGAAAAGTGACATTTTATGTTAGTTCTGGTATTTTTGTTTCATCACAGTTTTCTTAATATTTCTGGGAATTTAACTTACTTATGTACTGATTTTTAAATTTCAGAATTATTTGTGAATTTTAAAATAACAACTTTTCTGTTTAATGCTACTAGGTGTTTCTGAACACAGCACTTTGGATATTTCAGCCATTCCAATTTGTTTTGGGGTATTTCTATTTAGAATAAAGTTGCTATTTACTCTATTAAGAATAATTAAGTTGAAAAGGATCTTATATTTATCAAATTTTTGTCTATTTTTCAGGAAAGAAATTATATTTTAGGTCTTTTTCAGCATATTTTTATTATTTAAAAATATTGTAAAAAACAACAGTTTTGAGAAGATTTAGATATCTTTAATCTTTTATGCTCAAAGGACACTGTCCCTTAGGGAAAACTAATCACTCAGCTTCCAAATCCTTCAATAACAAGATACTAAAACCTCTTTTTCATTTATTAGTTCAGGATTTCCTTGCTTCAAGATACCCATGCAGGCATATGAATAAAATATTACTCAATCTGGTGAAGCAGATGAAAAGGTAAGACTATAACTCTGTCTGACCTAAGAAAAGCAACCTGAAATTAATAGGTGCTTCATTAAAAACAACCTGCAAAGAACTGGGGCTGTAACTCAGAGGTAGAGCACTGTGCCAAGAATTCTCTAGGACCTATCCTTGGCCCTGGAAAATCCAGCCAACCAGTGGACACCCTTCTGGATGGAAAAATTCTCTAAACCTAAAGGCAGAACACTAGAAAAGTAACCTTCAGTCCTGTCTTCCTGTCATGTATGTTGTAAACTGTCTGTTTTCATAAGGAATATGTCTTCTACTTTCAGAGTTAGGGATGACCAATTAACAGATCAAATCATCTGTCCCTTTCATTGTTATTTTATTGGGTCCCTTGCTTCGATTTATTTTTATCCTTTTACATCATTTAAATATTAAAATATAAATATCTCAAATAAAATACTATTTTGTTCACATTTTAAACTATTCTGTGCTGTGGGACAATGGTCTTTTATTGTTTTAATAAAATGCTGATTAGCCAGTAGCCAGGCATAAAGTATAGGCAGGACAACAAGAACAGGAGAATTCTGGAAAGAGACATCCCCCAGGAACAGAAGAAGCAAGATGAGAGTGCCTCACTGATAATAGGTACCAAGTCACATGGCTAACACAGTCAAGAATTATGGGCTAATATAAGTTATAAGAGTTAATAAGAAGCCTGAGCTAATAGGCCAACCAGTTTATAATTAATGTAGACCTCGATGTGTTTCTTTGGGACTGAATGGTTTCAGGACTGGGCAGGACAGAAATCTCTGTCAACAATTCTGGGTTAAGAAAGCATTAGTTTCTATATCCTACAGACAGCCACTTTCATACTTTAACTTTGCTGTTCTTCATCTTTATAAATAGCATTTTAAGGCATTTTCATGATGCAGTTACAATAATAGAAGTATCAGAATCATAATGAAACAGTATTCCAAAATGTGTCAAACAGATATGTTAGGAGAGGGAGGTTGACACACCGAATGTTGTGAAAATGATGATAATTTATTATTTGAAGGTGGTGAAGGGAACAAAAATGTCTACATTTACAAATCTGTATAATTTTTGTAAACTAAACATACCTCTGTAAATCAGGACATAAGAATGATCAATTGATTAAGCAGGATAAGTGGTACCTTTCAATGAGAAGATAAATAAAATGTGTTGAGTGTGTGGTAGCACTTTCTATCTGAGTAGACATTGCTTTTTAGCATAGCCAGGCATTTGGAAGTACCATGATAAAATATGTGGTACAAGAAAATAATTGGATAAAACTATATGTTTAATATCAGATACTGAGCTGAATTTGATCACTTAGAATCAGAAAAGTTTTTTTTTTTTTAAAAAAAGAAATAGACTGTGCAAGCCTATGTAGGCCCACCAAGTTTAGAGTAGATATTCACTGAATATAGTTGACTTGTCCTCCTTTTTTCCTTTCTTCCTCCTTTCCCTCCCTACCTCCTTCCATCTGTTTCTCCCTGCCTCTTGTCACTCTTCCCACTTCTGCTTTTCCTTCTCTTCTTTCTAATTTCTTTCCTCTTTCTCTTCATTATTCATGTTGTATCTATTTGCTTTAAAATATTCTCTGCATAGAAAATAATCACAATTATTTACTAGAGTAGGAAGAGCTCATTGTAGGAGGTCATTAAACATTTTTCTTTTAAATAAATTATTTACGCCCTCATGATAAAACGAAGAATGCCTGTAAAAGAAAGTGAAAGAATCCCCAAATAACTTTAAGAATAAATAATTCACAGCACTACAAAGCGTTTTTATTTTTTTATGTGATAAATCTTACAAAAATGAGTTACCTATAATTTGAAGGAGATTAAGTTATTTGTGACAATACTCAGTACAAGGTTCACAGAGGCTATGAATCTTTCCCATATTTAAGTTGAAAAATATCTGTCAATTTATACCTCTCCTGTTAGCACGTTTTGTTGGAAGCACAAAAAACGAAGGAGAAACAATGAGAAATTTCTTTCACACTTTACTTTTAAGTGAGAAAACATATTTGCCTAGTGGCTAATAAGATCAAATATCTCTTTTAAGTGGTACATTTAACATGGGTTTCTCTGTTACCCAAAATAAAAGGCCCTAGAATTTATGAGAAAAAAACGTAGGACAATTGTGAATCTCAAAGTTTCAAATCTTAAAAGTTTGAACACTGAAAGTAAGTTTCTTGGTTGAGCCAAAATATCTCCACTATGACCAGCAGACCTAGTCTGTGTGTAACAAGAGGTAGAAGAGGACAATGCACAGGGAAAGCACAGCAAAACAAGTGGAAGCAAAGGGTCAACACCAGCTCCTTTACCAGTCAAATGCTACTGAATGTTAGTTTACATAATGACATGACATTTTCTGGCATTACTGCTTAGCTTGCATTAGAGCCAAATCCTTAATATTGTCACTTACTCATTTTTAATAATAGTGAAAGAATGATTTTGGAAACAGAATGGAAATGAGATTAAAAGTCAGTTGATAACTCCCGACTCTCCTTCGAATAAAGAAAATTTCCTTTACATTACTTTCTTCCCTTTCCAATGTCACTAAACTTTTTCTTCACCCATAACTAGTTATGAGTATTCTTAGATACCTTCAGGATCTTAGACAAAGTATTTTGTCATTTCGCAGACATTCTGCATCCTGTGTCTGGAATACTTTGATTAGTTGTTTTATTTTGTTGTTATTCTTATTGTTTGTAATCAGCACAGCTCCTCTTTATTCTTTCAGAGAACTCAGATAGGTTATGAAAATTTATGAGTTATTCTTGCACCCTAATATCTACCTTATGATATCAGTCAAAGCATATTTGTTGTTTCAGCTTTGCCACAGTGGCTGGGCCTTCATCTAACACTATTTCAGCCAGCAATTGTGCGTCCACCTTCACCAGCCTGCTCCTCCCGCAACTCTCTAGCTGCTCAGGTCACAGCCTGGCAGTAATTCTGTTCCCACAGGCATGGGCCTTGTTGCTGACACTAAAGATATCTTCAACTAAATCTCTCTGATTGTATTTATGAATAAAACTCAAGACTCAATGGTTGTGGTGAAAACCTTTAAGCTCAGAGAGGCTGAGATGCAACTAACTAACCCTTTCTCCTTGCTGGCTTCTCTGATGAAAGACCTTTCTGCTCCGGAAAACCAGAAAAAAAAAAAAAAAAAAAAAAAAAACACCACATCCATTCCATCCCTATTATTTCCCATGTCTCTCTATTTCGCCTGGATGCCCCCTGAAGCTTTGTGATTACTCTTTATCCACTCGTTGCTTACTCAGTTTCCTGACTCAAGATTAATTTTATTTAATCAATGCAAATGAAATGTTATCAAACATCCCCTAAGATTTCTCATTCTTTGTATATAAAAAAAAAGGGAATGGTTTCAACTCTAACACAATAAAACTATACAGAATAAGAACAATTATCAAGTAAAGATGGCATTACAATGTCTAGTTCATTTGTATTTTGCAAATTCAGAGAAACTACTTTATTATCTATCCTAACTTGTTGAGCCCCAAACTTGTTATAAAATTCACTTTTTATCCTTATTTGTACTATCAATCCAAAGCTATATTTTTAGACCTCCAAAACATTTTCTTAAATAATTTAAGCATTTATGTTTATCAACCTTATTTAATTTATATCGCTTTTGTGAGTTTCTATTTTTAAACTAGAAACAAGGAAAAATCATAACTCATCATCTTCAACTCCATCAGATACCTGAGAAGAATATAATATTACCTGAGTAAACAGGAATTGTAGGGCAAACACTTTCAAACTATAGTAATGACAAAAGTAGTATTCTTTTGCAAAGTTGGGGTGTCCATCTTTGGCCCGCAGGCCTAGAATATCTGACAGACTATTTGTTGATAATCTCTTCCAAGAAATTATTATAAACTCTTTGCAGTGTTCATTTTCTTTCCATAATGAGGCAATTTCAGCACTGGTAAATAGTTACTCAATCTGCCAAGTCTATTCCTGCTAGCTGATGAAGTCTCAATTTTCCTTTCAGAATCAATTCAGAAACCCTTTCTACATATGTCTTTGGCTTTTTACTGTTTGTGTAGTAAAAATATCCACTCTAAGATATTATATTCTCTTTGCATGAGAATTTATGTAGGAGAATGAGTAGAAGGTAAAATAGCCAGCATATAATTGAGTACTAGATCTAAGCAATCTACATGTACATCCTGTAATTTCTTTTCTACCAGAACCAATTCTCTCTCAGGCAAAGTTGATAGTTTTCTTGGTCTATTAAAGTCCTTATCATATCATAAAGTTTGAAATAAATTACGTAAATCTTTAGTTGTTAATTCAATTGTGGACCATATTTGAAGATCTTATCACATCAGTCTTTAACTTGTTTTGTTAGTGTTAACCCAAGTTATTTTATATTGTTTGTGGCTATTGTCAAAGCTGTTTCCCTCATTTCTTCTGAGTTAATCTTGTACCCAGCCATATTTCTAAAACTGTTTATCAGCAGTAGGAGTTCCCTGTTGGAATTTTTAGAGTCACGTATGTATGCTATCATATCATCTACAAATAACAATACTTGGATTTCTTCCCTTTCAATTTGTGTCCCCTTGATTTCCTTTAGTTGTCTTATTCCTGTAGCTGGAACTTCAAGTACAGTATTGAGTAGATATGGAGAGAGTGGACAACCTTGTCTTGTTTCTGATTTTATTTTTTTTTAAAGATTTATTTATTTATTTTGTATACAGTGTTCTGTCTGCATGTATGCCTGCAGGCCAGAAGAGGGCACCAGATTTCATTACAGATGGTTTTGAGCTACCATGTGGTTGCTGGGACTTGAACTCAAGACCTCTGGAAGATAGTGCTCTTAACCTCTGAACCACCTCTTCAGCTCCCTTGTTTCTGATTTTATTGAAAATACTTTGAGTTTCTCCCCATTCACTTTGATGCTAGCTATAGACTTGCTGTAAATTGCCTTTATTATATATATAGTTATGTCCCTTGTATTTCCAATCTCGCAGACTTTTATCATGATGAGGTGTTAGATTTTGTCAAATGCCTTTCACTACTCTTAAGGTACTATACATTTCTTGTATCTGTTTAGAAAATTTGTATTAAACAATTTGAAATTTTTCTTCTCATTCTTTTTGACTTCATCTTCTTTGGGACTTTATTTATACATAAACAAGATCTTCTTTACACAAGTCTCTGTCTATATATTCATAGCCATACATGTATATATAAAATCCTTGTTTACCTCATATTTCACTCTAGAAATTTCATGTGCTCAGACTGATCTGCTGTTAAATGGGCACAATGATCTCACAGAGTTGTGTCTTTATTTTAGAATTAATATTTAACATATTAAAGACTTACATAATGAAAGTCTTTTTTATTATTTTTGCATATTAACAATAGAACTATTGGCAAATGTTCTAAGAACAATGGTAATGGCAAATGTTAGGAAATTCCTCCATGGAATGCACATTTTCTTAGTAGATAAGCATCTCAAATTCTTATTAACGTGGATTTTTGTCAGTGTTCTCAAATAATATGTGTTTGTGATGTTTTAGATTTATAGTTGTACTTGGGAAGATAATAATTAGAAGCAATTTAAACCAGAAAGTAGCTTAATTTGGCACCCATAACTACCATTTTATGAACACATGGAACTAGCTAAATTCTGCACTAAATTCCAGGTTTTTATGAAGCATGGAGATACTCTCAGAGGTATGCAGGTGCCAGACCCTTAGGGGCATGATTCTGAGAGTCGGTCCACTGTAAAATACACTAAGTACTTCACTTCATTTCTCAGCCCTAGCAATGTGGTATGCAGGACACAATTGACATTCATGATTTTAAAATTGTGCTAGGAAAGACAGGTAATCAACGTGATGTCTTTAAGGCCGCATTACCGTGGTAAACGTAATCAAAGGAAAAATGAAATAGTTGTGAATATGGGCCGGGTGGGTAGAATTTTGTATGGAAAGCACAGTTTGGATCAGAATAGCATCTGAAAAGTCACATTGAATGTTGTTAAAGCTCAAACAGAAGTCACATGACTATTTTGAGAGCACCTGTAAGCAAGGCCATACGCACGGGCTCAGTGCTCGCACATCCAGCCTGCTCCCTGAACTCGCAGAAGAATATTTTTAGTCTCCGGGTGGTACTTATTAACTTCATTGTGGCTTTTCATTTTTGCGATTGTTGATCTCTTCCACACCAATCAGACTTCAGCATGAATTAACAGATAACATCAAAATTTTATCTTCCGCTTAACAAGCCCTAGTTATGAAATCAAGCTACCATTGTCTACTTTTTTCTTTTAGATTTAGCAGATGCTGCAATAATCTCCACAAAGATGGCGATAAGGACATCTTCAGTGAGCTTGTATAGAGGAGGTCCATGAGATCCTCTGCTAGCTGAGGATGTCTCTTTTTAAGAATGCCAAGTGATTTACAGGTGGCAATGGACCCACATTATCCTTAACGCGCTGCTCAATTAGACACCTGCGTGGCTATGGAAAGCATTGTATGGCAAATGAGAGCACCTGCCTGCGAGCTGCTCAAAGATGTGTTGATGATGGGATGTGCTTATCCAAAAGAGCCCTAAGCACAGGGATCTGAAGATTTATCTCCTTTCAACCTCTCCACCTGAACTCAGTGTCTTACTAGGGTGTGAACAAAAACTTTCTGGATTAGTTGTTTCACACGTGAAGTAAGATGGAATTGAAGCATTGGCCCTAACATGAAGGTCAGTGTTTTGTCCATTATAGCAACAAACGCCAGACACTAGCAGTTAATTGCACCCATGCCAGGTTTTATAGAAAAGAATAAAGAATTGACAGTGAGGAACTTAAAGAAATATAAGCTAAAGGTGCCCTATTATTTAAAATGATTTATCATTTTAGAGAGAAAATTTAAAAGGTGATATATGCAATCTAAAATTAAATAAGTTTTTGAATTCCTGGTTGCAAGGCTAAAAAGATCACAGGAAAGTCCTTATATTGCTTTGGAATGCTGTATAATACTTCCATGGAGGTCACTGACTTTCATAATTTAGTCTGACTTATTTTGGCTTCAGGTCCATTAGAAATGTATGGCACAAAAAGATGACCTCTTTTTTCCCCCTTTAATTTTTAACAGCAACTTGCCAGCAAGAAAGACGTTTGAAAGAGGAGCATTTAATGCAGTCCTAACAGCTTTCTAAAAATCTGTCTTTTAAAATCTGATTGAGAGGGAACTTTGAAATATCCATTTTAACTCTTTCCTCTGTTTTGAAGAGGGCTATTAAATTAGATCTGAAGTGTTATTCAAATACAGCTGCCATTATCTACCATGTCCATCAGTGTTGTAGTATAACTGAGGAACCTCCAGAGGTCAAAAAGATTGAGTTGGTTAGTAACAAGTTTTATTACTTCTGTTATTTTTAAAATGATCGAGTCTTACTAATCTTAATTCCTTTAATCAGTGCATAGCTCAATACATAAAAAAAAGTTAGGGACTGGAGAGACGGCTTAGCATTTAAGAGAACATACTGCTATTGAAAATGTCAGGGGTTCGATCCCCAACATCACGTAGCTCACAACTGCTTGTAATCACAGTTTTGGGGAATCTGGTGCCCTCTTCTGGCCTCTAAGAGTACCTGCACTCACATGTGCATAATGGCTCCCCCCACATACATATGCTCATGATTTAAAATAAATACATAAACAAGAGTCAGGTAAATATTTTTTTTATTTTCATTTCCCCTCTCCCCTGTCCATCTACTTGTCTATATCTTGCTTTCCTTTTCCCTTCTCTCACCTTCTTTTTCTCCTCTCTTTCACACTCTACAAAAAATTTATGAAAACTTTTTGTTTGTTTGTTTGTTTTCTTGTTAAGTCACAGGTTATCTGTAAGGGTTGAAATACTTGGCCAGGTGCTAAAAGAGATGTTGCCTGTTTTCTGTCCTCCCCTGCCTGTGAGCTCACAGGGTAGGCTCCTTTATTCGTTTGTCTTCAGTTTTTATTATTTGAAAAATAGCATGTTTGCTTTGAATAAAATTTCAGATCTCCTCAATAAAGCTCCCCCTTCACACATCTCTCTGTGACAGTGGTAATTATGAGTTGATAATTTAAAAAAATCCTGCAAAGAAATTTTTATCAACTCTAACTTTGACCAAGAAAATTGGTAAGGTGACTTTTTCAGTTGGATTAGTAAATTTTCTGTATAAATCTTTATCAGAACCAGTCTCTGTCCCACTACTAGGATATCAAAGAACACGGGTTTCTGGTGTGTTCTTAGAGCTTAGGACTATGAAGGACTGTGATGGAGTTATCCCATCTGACATCCACTGTCAAAAACTGTGTGAAATACACTACTGGTAAGTCTTTTACATAAAACCAGCTTGAATGAAATAAAATTTCAGGCATAACAATGTTTTTAAAGCTATCTTTATAAATAGGTGTTACTCAACATTGTAATCTTTATTCTTTATTGTAATCTAATTCTTGTCAGCCTAGAAATTAGTATTCCTTCTGAAGTGAATTTATTGATTAATACCTTATACATATCAAATAATGGAATAATATATTATTGAATACTTAATTTTTTTAAAAAATAGGAGGTATCTCTACTTACCAACTAAAATGAGATAATGGTATGGCTATCCCTTTTTAATTTATTTCTCTACATACTCTTGGTTCTGCAATTCTGGAGAAACCAGAAATACAACAGCTTTTACTTAGCCTACTAATTCTTAGCTCTTATATTGTATTGACACTCATTATCACTCTCCCCTTAGTTACTTTCCCTTTCTTTCTTCCCGAATTAATAAAATATTAATTGGACCTAGTATGTCCCATTCTTAATTATTCATTGCATATTTTCATAGAATAAGGTCATTCTTATGTATAGCCACAATATAATGACCCAAGCTAGGAAACTTAACATAGATAAAATTATTATGTAATATAAACTAGAATCTAATCCATATTAAATAATTTTTTGAAATATTTACATTTTGCTGTGAAATATTAATCAGTGAGTAGATACTCATAGGTAAGATACTATTATCAGGACATGCCCATACACAGGCAAGTGAAGATGCCCCTGGGCACATAAATCATGGGATTGATTTTGGCTTGAGGTTCTTTAGAGTAATGAGCACAGGCAGAACTTGATTGATGCAGTTGATGATGGGAACTTAGTTGCTTCCTTTCTGCTGTCAATGTGTACATAGGCTGTTAAGAAGCTGAACCGGAAGAGGGGGTGTTAAAGAATTGATGAAGGAGAGGGAAGCATTGAGTAGACATTTATTAGGACAAGATGATGGGTGGATTAGGAAAACATGTTCTGACTGGGAGTTGCATAAAAGGAGCTACTTAAGGTTCATGATCTCAAAGTACACCTAGAACACCTACTGTTGGGTAACACCATTCTTGGGGAGATGTGAGCAAACCTCAGCCTCCAGTAATCCTAGAGAGGGAACAGATGACTGTAGGACCCAGCCATAACAAGGTCTATAGACACCTGAGTCTCAGTAGTTCTCTGTAAGGCAATGCCTGGTTCCAAGAAAGACCACAAACTGAGGCTACCCAAGCACCACCCAGGAACAGACCATCCAAAGGAAATCCCTAGCATTCAACCATTGTAGATAAAATCATCTGCCAGCACACACCCATCGCTTTTCATGAGGACATTCCTAGACAAATGTCAGTCAATCAGGGGTCCTGAACCTTAGAAATCCCTCACCCCTACCTTTGCTACTATAACATCCTACCCTTAACTGAGCTTGGGTTCTCCAATCTCTCCAATACATTGGACACTCAAAGAGACTGAGTTTGTGTAAGAATTTATCTTGTGTAAAGATAAAGGCTCTTTGCTTTTACATACAGGACTTAGTCTCCTACTTAGTTTTGGGGATACTCCATGATTGGGGCATAACAATGACATACCAAATTAAGTGTAACACCAAGATCCAACTGGATGAGCCAGCAGATTTTTTGTTTTGTTTTGTTTTGTTTTTTGTTTTTTGTTTTTTGAGACAGGGTTTCTCTGTGGCTTTGGAGCCTGTCCTGGAACTAGCTCTGTAGACCAGGCTGGTCTCGAACTCACAGAGATCCGCCTGCCTCTGCCTCCCGAGTGCTGGGATTAAAGGCGTGCGCCACCATCGCCCGGCCGAGCCAGCAGATTTATTGGGTTTTCTTACAGGAATATAGGTGTGCTGTAAATACTATTGGTGGATAAAGAAACTGGCTTGGTCTGATAGGGTAGAACAGAGCTAGGCAGGGAAATCTAAACTGAATGGTGGGAGAAAGAAGGGTGGAGGTGGAGAGAAGCCATGTAGCCCACCAGAGATAGATATTGGAACTTTTCTTGGTAAGCCACAGCCTTGTGGTGATACACAGATTAATAGAAATGGGTTAAATTCAAATGTAAGAGTTAGTCAATAAGAAGCTAGAGCTAATGGTCAAGCAGTAATTTAATTAATACAGTATGTGTGTGGTTATTTCAGGGCTAAGTGGCTGGGAGCTAACTAGCAGCCTCTTTGCAACATATAGGTAAAGAATCCTTTATAGAAGCAGAAAGAACTCAAAGACTGGTGTCACCAAAAGCCTGTTGTACCAAAGCTGGAAACCCAGAAAACACTATGCAACTTGCAGGAGGCACAACACGCTAGAGACTATCTCTTTAAGGCAGCCTAGGTAGCCTGAGCCATTTCCAAGTAGCTCTGCTGATCTCTGCTGGTCTGGTTTGTTTCTTCTAAGCCGCTCTGTTTGTGTGAATCCGTCTTTCAGAAGTCCTTGCTGCTTCTATATGCTTGGAGAGGCAGAAGCCTACTGACTGACTCCTTTCATAAGATTCCTGAAGCCTTTGAGATGTTTCTTTCCTAAGCTTATTGAGCTTCCCAGGAGGATGGAAGGTTTTATCTCCCTTAAAGACAACCTATGAAGGATGAAAGGTTTTATCTTAGAGAAAAGAATACATTTGTACGATATCTACCTATTTTACTTTTTGCTACGTTTGACTTTATGAGTGAAGGTTCAGAGTAAGAGAACATCTGTGTTTAACCAGGGATTATGCTTGAGATGACTGTATAATGAAATCGCTTACCATGCACGTCCTCTGGGGAGAAGAGAGAAGACCAGTGTGGTGAAAGCAGGAACTGGCTAGAGATGGATGTTCCTGGCAGAACCAGTGTCCTGGGAAAGCTTTGGGGAGGTCCTACACAGGAGTGCTGCATCTGAGCAGTGTGAGCTACGTTAACCCTTTTCATCTGTATCTAGCAATGTTCCCATTGCTAGAAGAGAAGTACCTGAGAAAGAAACTCCGAGTTCTAACTCACAACATTGTACTGTAAGAGCTTAGCAGATATCACAAGTAAGATGCTTTGATGATGGACCACAAGTGCCAGAAAGCCAATAGTATTAGGGCTTTAGATGTTGGAGAAGATGGAGATGTGATGTAAACATTTAGAGTCTTAGAGGAGACAATTTTGCTTAAAGTCTAGTCCTTGATAGGTTTCAAAATGCCCCCAGCAATTCTAATACACTTGCAGGGCTGAAGATTATTGTTATAAATGCTTTTCTTATCATCAGTTACTGAGATGATCCTTATAAATGCCTCTGATCCCTGTATAACTTTGTGGTAGGTGACATGTGCATAATGTTTCGTGTTAGAGAGTGACTAACTGACCCACATACTTACAAAGTTCCCTTTGCCCAATACTGTCACAGTCGATAGTTTTAAGTTAACATAGATAGTTGTCACCTAACAACTAAAGGGTTCCATGTACCTCTGCTACAGTATCCAAGGAAATATAATTCTAACTAGACTTTGGTGTCTCTTCACTGAGAGTGGCAAGGCATACCTGTTAGTCCAGCACTTAAAAGACCAGAACAAAAGGGCTCCAAGTTCAAGGTAAGTCTGAATTTTGTAGCAGAACTAGTTAAAATAAAACAAAACAAAGGTAGCCAAAGCAAAAACAGATGTGCCTCATAAACTTTAACAAGTTTTATTTTTGAAGTATAAAATTCGTATTGTTTCATGACTTTATTGCTTATTGGAGACTCATAAGGAATCAGAAAGTGTCTTAGTATTTGTTGATATTTAATGCTAAATTCCTCTTAAATTCTCTCTTAATGAGTACCTTTCTGTGCTTTCTGTTGTTGTCGCTATTTATGGTTTGTAGTTTCTTTATGAAACTAAGCATTCTAAACTAAATCTCATGTTTTACATCTTACCATCTGCAGCCTTCTCTCTGGCGCTAAAGTATTTTTCTAAGTTGCCAGCAGGGAGTTGTCTTTTTCCCCCTTTGGTTAAACAACTTTGTTTGGAATTTAAAAATTAAATTTTATTATGAGCTTTATTGATAAACTAACAATTATTTTCCCATCAGGAGGACAGACCTCTTTTCAGTTTCTGGTTTCCTCTGATGGTCCAAACAAATGAAAGCAAGCGAACGCAAAAGTGTTGGCTGTAATTTAAAATTGTAGTTTGTAATTATCTGCACACTTTATTGGGAACTTCTCTCCTTTCTGTGGCAGTGACTTCCCCAATTATCATGAGCCTGAGCATCATCTGTCAGAAGCAAACAGATGGAAGACGTTTCGCTCATGGCTCACAGCTTTCTGTTTATTATTATACTAAGCACAGAATGCAAGGGAGCTAAATGTAGCAACATCATGAAAACATTATCCTCTGTAAATACAATGATCTGGATTTGTTCCTATTCAGAGGACATGCAGGAATGCTTGAGGATATTGTACCCTGATTTCTTTCAGTCTGCAAGAGCTGGGACCCTCCCCCACTTACGGATTGATACAAGTAGTCAAATCACTCCCAAATCTTCAGGAAATGAAAGGCTAGATCACTAATCACCGCATGCACACTTCACTTTAATATTTCATTCAGCTTTGATAGAAGATTATAATGGAGGATATTATGAAAGGGCACCACTACAATTGTACTCAGTGGGCCATGTGTAATATTTGAAAGTACATCATCTCTGTGGGTACTTTGCAAGTTGCAGTTGTTAGATGAAGAATAAATGTTAAACTAGATTCTTTTGGCCATCCAATCAAATACATTTATTATGTGCCCTCTGTGTGCAAAGAACTGTATTAAGCACATAGTTTGGTCCCCGCCATTATTCTTAAACTATGCTCCTGGTGGGTGTTAAGCAGGACTGAATGGGTCTTCCTAATAAAATAAAATAAAAGCATTTTTCACCAGTTTCTAGGAAATAGTTCAGTGCTCAGAGCTGTATGTTTTATTTTTTCTGCTCATTTTTTCTCATATGTTTGGTGCCTGTTACTGGCTGTTAATATTTGTAATTTATAAAGGAAGCTAGAAAATTATTTAAGCCACTGGATAAAATATATAATTTATTTGGGTTTAATACACTTTAATTTTATGTTGTACTATCATCAAGAAAATGTGAATACCAATGTAACTTGAATTAAGATATCCTGGAAATGGCTGTATAATTCCTTCAAGGTGCTAACAGTTGTCAGTATAGACAGTTGCCTAAGATAAAACTATCTAAACTATATCTCATATATTTTAATAGAATTAGTGCACTCTAAGGAGTTAAAACATGGAAAACATCAGGAAGCTTGATGTTATTTTTTTTACTTATGTTCATCATTTCCTATGTGTTGGAGGTAAATTGCTTTTATTATTCTTTAATGCCAATCATTTTCTGTAACTCCTTCAGATCATTTGTAGACGCAGTCTAGAGTCATATGCAATAAACTTGCTGTGACGTTATCAGAGAGCATTGGCTCAGTATTTCAAAGTGATGTAAATACTTCCTGTCAGATACTGTATTATCCACTCCTTGCCTCTTTCACACCTCACAGTCTCCGTTGGAAAGCGCTCTTATTTATTAGCTCCTTTTTCAGAGGGAGAAAGTGAGACACAGAGATGAAGCAAACTTAACTCTGTTTACATGGCCAAGTAATAATAGCCAGAGATTTAAAACTAGGCAGTTTGGCTACAGAATATGATTTCTTGGCCATTAAGTTATACTAATTGTGAATATTATAATTATTTTATAATTATTGGCTCAAGAGTGTTACATTGTTTAGTTTACCTTTTGTTGAAACTATTACCTTAGCCTAAACTGGTAAAAAACAATAGAAAACAATTTACTGTTTCACATAATTAAAGGAATGAGAGAAGCAGTTGTTCAGGAAAGGGTTGATTTATGGGTTCAATGATGTCACTAAGAATCCAGTTCCCTTTATTCTCTGTGTTCTCTTTCCCAAGATTGATGTCAGCAGTGACAGTGGGAAACTCCCTTATTCATAGTCAGCAAAGGAATGAGACCCGAGGCTCACTGCTACTTACAGAAGTCTCCAGAACCACTATTAATGATCCAACTTAATAGCTGACTGCCAAGGGATCAATAATTATGGTCAGAAGTGAATTCTTTGGTATTACTGCAGTTCAGGGAAATATCCCGTTGGATAATGCTAGATCCCACACACTTCATAGGCAACCTACCCAGTAAGCAGAATATAAAACTTATATATTCGAATGTAGAATTACATGTTTATGTAACTTTACATATTATCTCTACATCTCTATCAGTCATCTTTCTAGTTAGTACATTTCTTTATAATTATTTATTTAATGGTTAAAAGACATCAGACAAAATGATTTTAGTGTTCAAGGAAATTGAAGTCAGGGGTATCCATACTAAATTCAAGTTGTCAGGCCATTGTATAAGTAGTGTTGATAATTGAAAAAAGAAAATTTATCCATGGAATTTGATAATGCAGATTACTGGAGCAGCTAGTAAAATAGAGAAAATAACATTTCTCATAAAGTGAGTGTTTTCAAATATCACAAATTAATATTATCTATTGTTGTTATACGAATAACAAATTTTCCTTACTGTTATTTTTTGCATTTTCCCCATCCTTCTCTTTTTTATAAGGAAATACATAATTCTCGGAGACATGGAACTCACAAAGACTATAGTCTGAGAAACTGCAATTGCAAGATTATAATGGCAACTTGTGAAATACAAAAATGAAATTCTTGTCCAAAGGAGATATACATGTTTCATTGTTTATGGTTAAATATCCACACCATAAGAAAAACCCACCTCTGAATTTTCATGTAAAGGCTGCACCATTTAGCAAGTATAGTAGCAAACATACAACTGGAAGAAGAGAGAATAAAAGATAGGTGAATTCTTTGGTATTGCTGCAGTTTAGGGCATCCTAAACTGAAATCGTTGCTCACCCATATTAATGCTAGGGTATTCAGCACAGTCTTGTTGAACTGAGAAATCCTAAAAAAGAAAATGATCTTCCTACATTTATGTGGAAGTACTATTTTTCTTATGACTTGTGTTTCTGTATCAAATTGGTTGTGGTGATCTACCAGAGTGAACTGTAGCATTTTATAGACTTATACAACATGCAATAAAAGTACTTCTGAGTCATTGAGTTTTGTTTTACCTTTTCTCACAAGTCCTAAAAAAAGAAAGGTATAATGCACACATGAAGTCAGGAATTTCCATGATGTATGTATCTTTTGATAAAACTGTTGAGGACAAGAAGAGAACCATTTCAAGTACATATTTGTACATCCATAAGTTAAAAATAAGCTTGAAATTTAGGTTTGATTTTTTCCCTTTTAGATTTAAATAATAACTGCAAAAGTAGTCAAGCTCCTATATATTTTGTACCTAGTTTTATTTACTGATGAGATTTCATATTACTATGATATGTTTGTTATGCTTAATAAACTAACATTGCTTTATACTGCTGTCCTTTGGATTCTTGCATAAAATTTTATTATCATAACTCTACCATATATACAGAATTAGCTTGAAATAGTGTGGAGAATTCTCATGAACCCCTCGGTGAGTTTTCCTTATTATTGACGCCTTGCATTAACATGGTACATTTGTCAAAATTAATGAAGCGTTGCAGATGCAGTGCCACCAAGCACAGTCCACATTTCACTCAACTTTCTTCCATTTTTCTCTATTGTCCTGGTCCTATTTCAGGGACCCTCCCAGGATATATATATATATATATATATGTGTGTGTGTGTGTGTGTGTGTGTGTGTGTGTTCTGGCACCTTGTGTCCTCCACAACTACCTGACTGTGAGTTTCTTAAACTATTCTGGGCATTAATGACCCTGACTATTTGGGTGACTATTGGTCAGGTATTTTATAAGAAGATGTTATGAATTTGAGATTACTATTCATTTTATGAATTATCATATGAATTTTAATACCTCAAATCACTTCCACACTTGTAATCTGGATCTTGAGGCAAGAAGAAAATATCCCTTTGATCTGAATCTTTTTTTTTTTTTTTTTTTTTTTTTTTTTTGGTTTTTTTCGAGACAGGGTTTCTCTGTGGTTTTGGAGCCTGTCCTGGAATTAGCTCTGTAGACCAGGCTGGTCTCGAACTCACAGAGATCCGCCTGCCTCTGCCTCCCGAGTGCTGGGATTAAAGGCGTGCGCCACCACCGCCCGGCTTTTGATCTGAATCTTAAAGCTGGATAGCACAAGTCTTTAATCCAGACCTTGAGGCTGGAAAACACCCTTTCAATATAGGCCACACTTTTTTCTGGAAGCTTTTATAAGGACAGTGGAAGAAAAAAGGGCTCTTCACTTGCTTTCCCTCACCTTGTCAGCGTATCCAGAAGATTAGCTAGGACACCCAGGTTCATGGGACAGAGAAGCTACTAGATTCTTGGACTTTCCATTCACAACTAACCTTTGTTGTACTGCAGCCTGTAATCCATTCCAATAAATTCATATATATATATATATATATATATATATATATACATATATATGAATATAAATGTATGTATATACGTACACACATGCATGTGTGTACACACAGATAGATGGATAGATAGACAGACAGATAGGTAGATAGATGATAGATAGATAGATAGATAGATAGATAGATAGATAGATAGATAGATGATAGATTTATTCCATAAGTTTTGTGACTCTAGAAAAATTTAATACAGTAACTCAGTACATGGTCATAATACATTGTTGCTAATTATTATTCTAATTAGTCGTATGCTTTGACTTGAATACAATTATCTCTTTGACCACTAAGGACCCAAACCTACCGACCACTGCCAATGAAACTCTTTTGTACTGTTTTGCTGAATGCTGTCAATCCTGTGGTCTATTTCTCTCTCTTTCCCTCACAGTCTATTATAGCTCATTTCCTTAGTACCGAATTTCTTTCTTAAATTGAAGTCCTTTATTATTGGATTTAGTGTTTATTTCATTGTTTAACTTTACTTCACACTTTTTCTAGAGTAACATTCCAAATAGATGAACATGAAATTTTCTCATTTTAATCAATGTTTTTGCATTAGAAGTTGGAATCAAATTTCTAGCTGTACATATCCTAGTTTTTTTTTCCCCCAAACTCTCTTTCCATGTTGATGTTTTATTCCTAATCTCCTATATTCTTTTGCAGTCTTCTTCAACTCCTCATTTGTGATGGCTTCCCCACCCAAGCTGCAAAAGTGAGTATGTAGTCATGTATTAAAAAATCACTTCTAGCTGGGCGATGGTGGCGCACGCCTTTAATCCCAGCACTCAGGAGGCAGAGGCAGGCGGATCTCTGTGAGTTCGAGACCAGCCTGGTCTATAGAGTTAGTTCCAGGACAGGCTCCAAAGCCACAGAGAAACCCTGTCTCGCAAAACCAAAAAAAAAAAAAAAAAAAAAAAAAAAAAAAAAAAAAAAAAAAAAGTCACTTCTAAAAAAGTTTCAGGACAGACCTGGCAACTTCTGAGTCTCCACTGCAAACTTCACACTTTGAAAGCATAAATCACAAACAATCCCACACCAGTTTGGAATTATGACCAATAGAGAAGCTATTTATTTAAAGGGGAAAAACTTACAGATCACCGTCCCAGACAACAGCCTTCTGCTCAATCAGGAAGGGAGCCTAGTCAACAGGAAGAGGAGCTGGAAGCCACAGTGAGAGCAGAGGGAAGTGGCCGCTTTTTAAAAGGGAGAGAGACCACGCCCCAGTGGGCTGGTATCTCAGCAGCTATTGGCTGAAGGAGCGGGAGGAGCTCCAGCAACAACACCTTAATCTTCTAACACTTTAGCCCTCTCTTACATTAGCTTATGTATGTATCCTTTCCACTAGTGGATACATCGATTGAATGTTGAAGGAGTTTTCCTGTCCCAACTGCCCACTCCCAAATAACCACTCAGAGTGTTAATAATTATAAATGCTCGGTCAAAAGCACAAGCTTGTTACTAGCTAATACTTACATTTTAAATTACCCCATATTTCTTATCAATTATTTGCCAGCTTGCTTGGTACCTTTTCTCAGTAAAGGATGCCTAACTTGTTTCTCTCTGTGTCTGCTAGTGACTCCCAGCTCCTTCCTTCTTTCTCCCAGCCTTCTGTTTGGCTCTCCTGCCTAACCTTATCCTGTTCAGTTTTTGGCCAGTCAGCTTGTTTATTAAATCATAGCTACATATATTCACATAGTGTAAAGGAATATTCCACACTTCAGAGTATTGTCCTAGCATTGATGTTTTCATTTTTTCTTAGATTCTAGGTAGTTAATAAAAACCTGTATGGATTGATTAGTACTCAATAATAAAGTAATGATTCTTATTTCCTCACATTTATTTTCATTTGTGTAATTCTGTGAGCTCTTATTTATTATCAAAACTCAAAGTTTTGCAGGGGAGAAGAGTGTTGTCACAGATCTAGAACAATTTTAACTATCTATGTGTTAGATCATTTATGTTGGTAAAGTCTGACACTGCTGACAGTACCAGCTCTTTGAAATTCAATATATGTGTTTATGTGTGTTTTTATTGTCTTGAACTGTTTTTTTTTTATTTTCTATTTTTCAGCAAGGTTCTCGTTCTTGTCATATCTCAGTCATAGGTTCTGGAAAGATAGTGGTGTGGCTGTTTTCTCTATGGAGATCTCAAAATTAAGATTAAATTTTGTGGAGGAATCCAGCAATGATGCCTGTGTCTTCCTAATTTAGTACCACCGGTTACACTGCAATAAAATTACCCATTTATTCAGAAATAAGATGAAGGTAGCAAAGCATTTAATTTTAATTGCCTCTGATGTTCACCATATTGTCATTTTCCACTGGCTTTCCGTGACTGCCCAGCTAGAATTTCTCTTTCATGCAAACCACAAAGCTAAATTGAATTACAGAAAAGAAGCTACATACTGATTCCCAGCAGTATGTTTTGACAAAACATTTTGTCTCCGTAAATGATTTCAGATGCTATAGTCAGAAAGCCTTGACTGTAAGTAATGGGTTCATAAAACCTATCTTTAAAAATTTACCTGACAATAGCGCTGTGCAAATATCTGCACTGCTGGTTCACCTTCCCCACTTGTTTACGTCAGGGTTTTAATGGAATGGCTGTCACAGAACAACAGCTAAAGGCCACGGCTTGATAAGTCGCTATAAAAACACAGTGTTTAAAATGAGAATTTCCTTCTTAAATTCAGCTCATAAAGGTGATGGTGATGGTGGTTAGAAAAAAAAAAAAAAAAAAAAACACCGAAGAAACACATTTTCTTGGAGGACCTCAAGAAAACTCTTAGGGTTAAGTAATCTTCTGAATAGCAATGACTTTCAGATTCTGAGTTTGAGAGTTGCTAATGCAACCCAACAAAAGTATCTCACATAAACAAGTAATATTACATAGACTGAGTATGCAGTTTTAGGAATAGTTTTATATAGATGTAATAACAATTATTGAAAAAGAAGACTGAATTTGAAAGAGCAAGGAGAAGTATATGGGAGAATTTTGAGAGGGGAAGAAGTGATATTGTTATTATTCTCTCAGAAATAAAAGAAATATTTAAAAAATAAAATTCTGTTGGTATTTTGCTAGAGACTTTTAGAAATGTATCCCGTATGATAGGTCCTCAGAAGACATCTTCCTTAACTAATGATATCATGTGTTCTGTAAAACTGTAGTCTCATTGTCTGAATTCAATGCTATGTTAGTTAATTCTGTCAAAGTCATGAAATATTTTGTGAAACTGTAAAATTTTATTTTTTACATCTTTACACACACACACAGATATATATATATATATATACATATATATATATATATGAATATACATGGTTAGTTTACCTTTTGCTAATTGCTCTCAATCCTCCCTAGGTGCAAACAAGACTATGATAAAATTTACATATTTCTTTTTTATTATTTATTTATTTATTAAAGATTTCTGCCTCCTCCCCGCCACTGCCTCCCATTTCCCTCCCCCAATCAAGTCCCCCTCCCTCGTCAGCCCTAAGAGCAATCAGGGTTCCCTGCCCTGTGGGAAGTCCAAGGACCACCCACCTCCATTCTGGTCTAGTAAGGTGAGCATCCAAACTGCCTAGGCTCCCACAATGCCAATACGTGCAGTAGGATCAAAAACCCATTGCCATTGTTTTTGAGTTCTCCGTAGTCCTCATTGTCTGCTATGTTCAGCGAGTCCGGTTTTATCCCATGCTTTTTCAGACCCAGGCCAGCTGGCCTTGGAGAGATGGCTCAGTGGTTAAGAGCACTGACTGCTCTTCCAGAGGACTTGGTTAGGGCTGGAGAGATGGCTCAACCGTTAAAGGCTAGGCTTACATATTTCTTTGTATGTGTGTTGCAAGGTATTGGGCACTTTAGATTAATTGCTTTATGTCACATGATGCAAAAATTATTTATAAAGAATTTGAAAAACTATTTCTCAAAATTGCCTTCTGCCATTTAACTAAAATTGTCATCTTGCTATATTGCTGCAGTAGTATGGACTAATAAACAAATGTTTTGGTGGCTTCTCTGAGTTTCTTTCTTTCTTTCTGTGTGCCCTATTGGAACACTGAGTCTTACCTCTCATTGGGTATCTTTTTTTCTGTGCCCAATACTTTCTTCTAAAATAAGCACCAAAACTTCCTCTAAAAGCACAACAGTAGATCCTGTTTAACAAGGTGAATTCCACACCTGCTATTGTTTGATTTAACAGATCTGTGAAATGAGCAGTGATACTGTTATCATTATCTATTTCTTAAGAACTTAAATTATGCTTTATTTAAAAATACGGCGTACCATATTTACTGTCATGATGACACCAAAAACATCAAGTAGAAACCCCAGATGCTCAAGCATTTTGTCAAGATTCAATATTCTGATTTCACTTCACTTTTTACCTTAAAAATGATTGTACTAACTGCTAATCATTTCGATCTGTGTTCTTATTCAATATAACTCTTTTTCCCCTCCTGAAGAAATTTATTTCTTTGTAAGAACTCCCAGGATGGTGTCAAATGTGTCTTGATTGAATCTAATGACATAATCTCGTTTCTTGGCAAACTTTTTCTACACTGTTAGAGAACTTTTCTAGATTAACATTTTTTGAGATTATTTTAATTCTCTTTTATTCCCGAATAAATTAAATTCTCTGTCTTGTCCTCTCTTGCTCATTTTATTTCATCAGAGTCTATAATTTGAAAATGGAAAGGAAATTAGATTCTTATCTGCAATGAGATGATGTTTCAGAGATAGTGGTATCCCTTGTGATATTAAGGACTCTATGCAAGAAGAAATGACCATACATTTTTCAACAGTCTATTTTATCCCATCGCCTTATGGATGTGTTCCAAGTCTATATTGCTGTCACAAAACCACTCGCAAAAATGCCTTTGAGTCAGCATTTGTAAGCCCTTGAGTCCCAAGGTTGAAGAAGCATAAACTATAGAGCTCAGAAACTACTTCACTACTTGAAGTATACCATTTCTTCAATTGAAGGGAAACTTCAGAAAATACTGAATTCAGTCTTACAGGGATGCTTGTTTGCCCTCTTGCTCAACAATAACAACAAAAAGTCACTGCAATTTTTGCCCCTAAGCTCTTTCTTAGAGGGGAAGGGTTGCTGAAGGATACAGCCAATGTGTATCTTAGGTATGATTTATTAGAACAGGGCAGCTAAATTATGTCTCTCTTGCTATCTTGATCATTAGTTCCTTGGGGGCGGGGACCTCTATTCTGTCACTAACCACGACTAACAATTAGTTTGTCTATTTTGGAACTTCCTAAGAATGGTGCTTGTGTATGACACATAAGATTAAGTTTTCACTTATCATTATATGCTATTTGTCAGTTGTAAGTGTGATGGATGTTTGGGTTGTTTTCTGTCTGGGTTCTTTGTACATAAAGAATCCTGAATATTCTCTGTATTCTTTGGTGCCCATAAGCAAACTTTTCGGCTGTATATGAACCCAGGAATAGAATTTCTGGGATTGCACTTTAATAAAGTGTTTTGCATTACTAATAAATGCTTTTTAAAAAGCTAGATATGATGGTGGTGGTGGTGGTATTTGTTTGCAACCCCAGCTATAGAAGACCATGGGGAAGATAGATCATACACACATATGTTATATGTGAACAGTTTGAGTATGTGTGTTAGAATATTATTCAGCAATAAAAATAACGAAATCTTGCAATTCTTGACAACATAATTTATTATGCAAAACGAAACAAACCAGTGATTCAAAGACAAGTATTCTGTGATCCCACTTATGTTTACAATTTTTAAAAGAAAATTCAGAAAGAAAGTAGAAAGCTGTGTTTGCAGAACTTAGAATAAAGCGTATTGGTGGGAGAATATACCAGGCAAAAGTGATAGGACTTCAGGTGATCTATGTCCAGCATGGTGGCTGCAGTTAAGACTGTACTGGATATTTCAAATTTCATAAGTAAATTTTAAATGTCCTAACTGGCACACTTTCTCTCACGTGATGTGAGGTGATAATATTAAGTAACTTAATTTGCACAATCACTATGTCAATTAGTATGGTAATATATTTTATAAAGTGTGTATGTGAAATATTCAACCTGTATGCCTAAAATATCTGAAGGGATTTATAAAATAAGTTATATATCAATAAAAGAGACTAGAAGTAAAACCCAGAACAATTTCACCAAAATGAAATCAGATGTTGGTAACCTAAGTTTTGGAGTCTTTTGTAAGGATTATCTTGGGTCCCGAGGGCTACTGTTTCCTTCAGAAAATGGTAACCTTCTTCTTATTTAATGTAGTACTGGTGGGTTAGCCCTTTGTCATCTCTTTATCTTTCCCAGCCATCTTTCTGCTCTTTCAGAGGAGTGTAGGACTATCCCTAGCACATGGCAGGCAGCTCTATGTCCAGAGGCTCCTATGGCCTTCTGGCCTTCGCAGGCACCTATAGGAGAGGAGGCTGCTTGTTCGTTCCTGGCTGCTGTGCCCTGAAATAATCACACAAAAACTGTATTAATTAAATCACTCACTACCTGGCCCCCTAGCTCTGGCTTCTTATTGGCTAAGTCTTACAAATTAATTTAACCAATTTCTATTAATCTGTTTATCATGATGTGGCTGTTGTTTTCTGGGTAAAGTAGATCTCTATATGTTTTTCTTAGTATTCACCTTGCTACTTACCTTCTTTAGGATCATGAACTATAGGCTCAATATCCTTTGCTTTGTAGCTATGAGTGAGTACATACCATATTCATTGTTTGGGTCTTGGTTACCTCACTCAGGATCATTTTTCCTAGCTCCATCCATTTGCATGCAAATTTCAAGATGTCATTGTTTTTCATAGCTGAGTAGTACTCTAATGTGTAAATGTGCCACATTTTCTTTATCCAGGCAGGCAGATTTTAAGAACTGAAAGATAAGGACATCTGTTGCAATATAGTTTCTTCAAAATAAATCAATAGATGATGGATAGATAGATTAGATAGATAGATAGATAGATAGATAGATAGATAGATAGATAGATAATAGATAGATAGATGATAGATAGATGATAGTTAGATGATAGATAGATGATAGATAGATGGATAGATAGATAGATAGATAGATAGATAGATAGATAGATAGATAGATAGATGATACAAAGTGGGTTTTTTCATATGTATGAGACATAAGACACACACTGCAGTCAAGGTTCTAAGAAGTCACATCTCATTAGTTGGGAATCACAGGATCAGATGTTCTACAGATTATTGAATGGTCACTATCCATTCACCATGACTCACCAGCATTCCAGACTTCCTAGTGCTATTCACAGCAGTCCTCAGTGTAAGTGACCAGGACAGGGTCACCTTGGACTGTAGTTCTGTAGTTGCTGAGACCCAAAGGATGTGAAACTGAGGGCCATAGGCAGGGCATTTTCAGGGCTGGCTGCCTTTGGAGAACTCTAAGTCATTTTGTCATGTGAATGTTTCATATTCTTGACACTTGTTTTTATTATTGGTGCATGTGACATACCTTTACAACTAACTGCTCAGACACTTTTAATAATGAAATTAAAGGCGAGTCATTGTGTAGTAGCTCAATACGCCTTTCCCATGAACGTAATAGTTTCCAAACTGTGGTCATAATCTCTTAAATAACTACTTTATGGAGTGCAACAAAACTTCTTTCAAATGTGTAGACTAGAAAGACAACATATATTGTCTTGCACAAATGTTATCCTCTGTATTCCACATATGAATGCTCATG
The DNA here is from genome assembly GCF_950005125.1 of Chionomys nivalis. Lineage (NCBI taxonomy): Eukaryota > Metazoa > Chordata > Mammalia > Rodentia > Cricetidae > Chionomys > Chionomys nivalis. The sequence goes on from NC_080107.1 coordinate 17,945,401, forward strand.
TGTAATGCAAATGATTTTTAACCATGCCATGCACTGGTTTGTTAGAGATGCAGAAAACACCATAAAGTTGGGGTTTAAGTACCAGAAACATACTATCTTAGACATATGGAAGCTAAATTTTGAAATACAAGTTTCCATAGGCTGAACTTCACTGAGAATTGTGAAGAAGACTGTATCTTCTTCTGTCCCTGTTGCTTTATTGGCAATCCTTGCTTTGATTTTGGCTTATAGATGTGTCACTCTGATCCTTGCCTTTATTATGGTTCTTTTCTAAGAGATTTTATTGTGTATATTCTTCAGATATGGCATTATGTAACATGAGGATATTTTTTATAAATTAACCATTGCATATTAGGCATGTTTTCCCCATACCTTAGACCCATCCCTTTGTCCCCCCTCTTCTATTGTTCTTGTGGGCTGTTTTCCTTGTATTTCCATGTCAAATAAACATACAAGATTTGATTTATCTACATGTGGGGTTTTATATATCTAAAAGAACCACAAAGGAAAGAGATATATGGCATGTGTTTTTCTGAGGCAGTTTGTCTTTATATTAACATGGTCTTCTCCTGTGTGTCTATCTCTTATTGCAACATTTCTCCCACTCCAACCCAATTTTATTCAGAAAGATACAGTTACACTGGATTAAGGACTACCTTAATGGAGCCTGAAATATTTTTCCAAATGACATCACTGGATAGACACCGAGAGCTACCATTTCATCATCTCTTTGGAGTTCTCAATTCAACCCATAAAACTGGTCGTGGTCAAGTAATTTTAAAATTTGTGTGTAGACCTCCCTTGTCTCCACCAAACATTGACCCCTTAACATAGGTTACTAAAAATGGGGAAAATGGTATATCGATGTGAAGGGATAACATTAGGTATTGAGTGCTGATTTAGCATGATCCTTTATGACCCTCAGAACCACAGGCAAATAATTTGTATGATTATAATTATACTTCCTTTTACTAGGGAAGCTTGACACGTATATTTCAAGATGTTTAGAGAGCTAATAAGGAAACTGAATAATGATTTTAAGAGCATATTTAGATCTACTTCTGTCTACACTGTATTGAGTCTTAAAGGCCTAGATAATATTTAACAATTTATTAAAATGCTAAGTATTTTTAAAAATACTTATTATGATATAAGTATTTTAGTAAAATAATGTAATATATAGAATCACGTTCCTGAGAGGGAGACATGTAGTTGCCAGCTATACCTAGCTGGATATATTTATTTCCTACTTCTTAATCGAGCTGCTGTATGCAGTCATCAACTTTCTGTCAACTCTGTGCTCATATGCCACTCACTCCTTCCACCCCATCTGGTTGAAATTAAAATATTGACAGAAATAATTTTTTTTTCACGGGAAGTGGAAAAGCTAATAAGGGTGTTGGAACTAGATTGGTTTATGCATGCATTGCCCCTGACGGTACTGACAATTTTTAGTTTACTTTCTCAAGTCCTGGAGTGATACATGAAAATAAAATAAAAAAGAACCGAGCCAACTAGAAGCTTAAATTCTTCTTAAAAAACAGTCCCCAAAAAATCCTCCCAGACTAAAAGAGTCTACCAAGCTCCACTTCCTACACTTTCTAGTGACCCTGACTAGAAGATGATGCTAAGAGCAGGCTTTCGTTTACTTTCCCATTGTGTACGTATAGCCACAGCATTAAAATATAAGAAAATTGAGAGAAAAGCTCAAAATAGAATGACATATCCCAACTCTAAAATTGTTTTGATTTTTAAACTGAAAACAACATTTCCCTTACCAAAAATATTCAGTGTCTATTAGCTCTGACTCTGAAATTCTTTTTTAATTTTATTAATAATTATAAACAGTTAAATTTTTATACCAATCCCAGTTCCCTCTCCCTCCCCACTTCTGTTCTCCCCACCGTCCCCCTTCCCCACTTCCCATCCAATCCTCAGAGAGGGTGAAGCCTACTATGGGGAGTCAATAAAGTCTGTTCCATCTCTTAAGACAGGACCAAGACCCTCCTTCCTGTATCTAGACTAAGCAAGGTATTCCTCCATATAGAATGAGCTCTACAAAGACAGTTCATGTACTAGCGATATTTCAGTTTGGCACAAAATATTCATCCACCGTAAATATTCTAAGTTTAGGTTTTATGATCTCCCTGGGCCATTCATTATTATACTGGAAGACATTTGAAACTCCTTTGACCTATTAACTGTCATTAAATAATTTAGATCTTTCCCCCCAAAACAAAGGCTGTGCCACTGGAGGGTAGAGGACTCATATACACTGATTATTTGACTCACATTAAAAACTGAACTTTAGCACTCTGTGAGTTCGAGACCAGCCTGGTCTACAGAGCTAGTTCCAGGACGGGCTCCAAAGCCACAGAGAAACCCTGTCTCGAAAAAAAAAAAAAAAAACTTAACTTTATATTTTAAAAAAAATCCAGGCAGCAGATTAGAATATAGCAGGAGTCATATTGTCAAGGAGAATGATGGTTATTAAGACTCACCAGTGAGTGACTAGTTGAGAGAAGTTATTCTAGTCAGGATAACTACAAGTAAAACGGAAATTAAGAAAATAATGGTTTTTGTTGTTGTTCTTTTTTCTTTTTTCTGGCTCTGTGTTTCTGTGGTCTACAGAGAACGCTTTACATCTCCTCTTATTGGTTCTATCCAAACCAAATCTTGTTTGTGTTTCTTTTTCTACCTATGTGTATTGCTTTCTCAATACACACATCTCTAAATTTATCTTTCCCTCAAGACTTCATTATCATATTGATTCCATTATCTCTGAGATTTAGTCATTTTTGCTGTATAGGTCTTCATAAGTCTTCTGCAGTGTTCATAACATCACAGCACAGTAAGTGATTCAGGAGTATTTATGAGTATTCCCAGAGCCGGAGAATGTAGAACGTAGAAGGGAGAAGGGTAGTGTCTACATCTTAATAGTACTTTTTTTATTAGCATTAAGATCATGTAAGTTGCACTACAGAGATGGCTAAGTGATTCAAACAATTGTTGTTCTTCAAGAGGATTGGAGTTAATTTTATGGCAACCACACCTGTAACTCCAGCTCTAGGGCATTTGTCATGTATGATGTGATACTCTTATGTGTATATTCACACAATATACACTGGATTTTTTAAAGAATCAGTAAGTCCTTAATGAAGTTTAAGTGCCTTTTGTGGACATGTTGCAAAGGGTTAGCTATAGGAGCATCCTCCAGGCATTGCAGCAGAATTCACACAGCTGTCCACTTTCCACTCTCTCTTAGTCTGTTCTATTCACTAAACATCATTACCCCCATGACTGCATAGGGTTTTCCTGAATGCATTCCCTGCCTTGCTTCACCTCTTCATCTTAGATCTGTGTCAACTTAAAACACAACTTTGTTTTAGTGAAATGACATTTCTTCTCTGCCTTTTGAGGACAACAACTTACATTTGTAGTTCTTGATTTATTGCCCTGTTAATTCTGGCCTGTCTGGCTGGGTCTTTGCTTCTATGGGTAGCTATAAAATAAATATTTACTGAATTTTAAGAGAAAGTCAAAAGAAATAATTTAACCATCCTGTATTAGGTGCAGTTTTAAGTTATCTTATTAATTCAATAGCCAAATGATCATGTGCAGTACTGATGGTTCTGTTGATGATTTAAAGGTGAGAACAAAGAGCTCAAAACCCAGGAAGAACCACAGGAGACATTCTCTAGTGATTAGATATGCATAGCTCTGTGTGACAGGATGTTAGTAGTGGCAGGAAGAGCAGTGATGGAAATGGAGTGAAAGAGAATGTTTTCCGCAGGAATTTTGTTTGAATATGACTTAAGTTTTAAAATAATAATGAAATATTTTGTAAAATATATTTTGATGATGTACTTTTCTATCCCACAACTCCATCCAAATTCTCTCCATTTCCTATCACCACAACTTCATGTCCTTTTATCTCTCAAAATAATCCAAGAAAAATGATAAAAATTAAAAATAAATGCTTAGAAGAAAAGAGAAGAGTAAGAAACAGGAGTAGTAGAAGGAAAAGGAGAAGGAAGAGGAGAAGGAGAAGGAAGAAGAAGGAGAAGAAGAAGAAGAAGAAGAAGAAGAAGAAGAAGAAGAAGAAGAAGAAGAAGAAGAAGAAGACAAACTGTCAAAAAAATATGCCCAAAGTAAAAGATGGATTTGTTCAGCTGTCTATATAGTAAGAGAAGAGAGGGTATGTTATAAAACACAGAGTTTTACAGAGTCATGGCTTATAAGTAAAATGAAAGTGAGATTACGTCAGACACTCAGGATACTCATCCAGAACAGGGACTTCAGATGGACCATACTTCCCAGACCAGGAAAAAGTTCATGTTCCAATTACTTCAGTTCAAATATCACCCCATTGGACACACCATTGTAAAGAATGAGAAGAGATCTAGTAATTGCCTCCACAAAAAGAGGGACAATAATGTACATGTATGCTAATCCCCTCTCCTCTTGTTGACAGAAATTTAACACTATATCATAGGATTTATGGACTACATGACAAGGTGGACTTGGCATGCATGACAGAGAAATATTCCACTGTAGGTTTTTACTCTCTAGGAGAGTTGTGTGAACAGTAAGATTAACATTGAGACACGGCAGAAGTGTGCTTTGCCCTACTAGAAAAATGTAAAGACCAAGAAACGTGGTAAATTTACCCAGAGTTATACAACTCGTTAGTACTGGACCCAAGGTTTTTCACCTGCAGAACAGTACTTCTTTAGGTAGGTCACATGTTGCTCTTATAAATACAAATGATCCTGACATATGAGAGGAATGCCAGAGAATCTCAACACATGATAGAAAAGATAGAGTCTCTGAGAAGTATTGAAGACAGTAGATTTCTAACCACTTTTGGTGTTTACCCATCCTCAGTTTAGGCTTTCCTTTGGTTTGTACTGCTTGTGGATCTCCAATAAGGCAAACACTGAACATTCCGAAAGAAAGACCCATTATATCTGCCTATCTAGATACCATGTTCAGTGCCCAGTGGCATCCATTCATGGAGACCATTGATCTCTGTGAAATCAGGTTTGAGGCAGCATGAAACAGAAGAGTGGGGACAGTGAGAATGACCTGTGACAGGTTACTGAAGAGACTCAGGTTATGAAGCCAACTGAAACTATGTGGGTAAGACTCAGGGAAGCTAAGGAAGCATGAGGATTCCCGTGGATAAAGAAGCAATAGGAGAGATAGTAGCAATCCAAGTTCTACAGAGGGAAGGAGAAAGAACAGGTACAGAACTCTGGAGGGAATACTTAAAGATTTAAGAGAGCACTCGGGCAGAAGCTGTGGCTGTTTTCTTGCTGAAGTGTAAGAACGCAGCTGTTGCTAACAGATAGAGGCTATCCATTCCCAATCCAATTCCTTTCCACCTTCAGCTAGTTTAGTGCCTCAGCTTCGCAAAACTCCCCAGAAAATGAGAGGAGAAGATGGTGTAAACTAGCCTCCAAAAACACAGGTTGGCTCAGGCAAAGTGAGAAAAGAATATGCGGGAAGAAGAGAAAACAAATTCATTTCCCATGCCTGGCGCAGATCGCTCAGTTTCTCCCTGACACACTCTTCTTGGAAGCACAACTTTACAAACTGCTCCGATTTCAAAAAGTTTACCCAACACTACGGGGGGAATTATGTAAATATGAATAGTTTGGCTGAGCAATGACTAGAGGAGAGAAAGAAACATGACCTCCATCTGCAATCAGGGGTGGGAATGGAAATGGTATCCTTTGGGAGCTCAGTCGGGCTTCCTGTTAAATCATTTGTATACTGTTAAATGAGTTGCGTGCTGATGGGGCAGAGAGGTCTCGGAACTGTGTTTGCTGGCGTTCTCCTACCTCCATCATTGTCTACCAGCACCTGAAAGGTTGAAGAGCCCGCAAAGGAGGCTCAGATTCAAGGTGATAGAACCAGGTGTAGGGAGGGGAAATCAGAACAAAGATACTGGCAGCTAAAAAAAACATGAAAGTGTTCATGGCAGAAGAAGTTAATCTTTTATTAAAATATTCTAAAGGAATAAAATATGGGGAGAGCTCTTCCTTTGCATATTTAATATCAGTGTGAACAGCACTCTAAAAAACTTACCATTGAATATGATTTTGTGGAGAAAAATAGTGTATGGTTTGTTCCATATTTGCATATGAAATGAGCATACTTAGCAAGATTAACAAGCGTTATTAGGACTTACATTTAGGGTCTGACTAATTGATATTTACTTTTACTCTCTGAAATACTGCTTTTGATACTAAACATTTTAACTCTCTGGAGATGAAAATTCTTTATTTCCCTTTAGGTAAAATGCTGAATATGTAATTTTCTGAAAAACCTAACTTAATAAACATTTTATGAAAAGGGGTTCTAGTGTGAAGCTTGCAATGAATAAACCTAGAGTGCATATAAGGTTTCCTATTAAAATTTTAATGACTGTAATCATATATTGGACATATATTGGATATTTTTTCTAGGTATAGGATTTTCCTGATTGATCTGATATAGTCATGTATGCAAATGACAGTCATGTGTGCAAATGTATGTACTACTTTTTGTCAGCTTTTTACAATGCCCAGTGTCATCACTTGACCATAAATTGTAGTATAAAATGTGACTATGCAATGTTGTGGCATCTTTAATAACTAATATTACAATCCCATGTTATCCTAAGCACCTTTATGTGTTAGTCCACTTAAATATCTTAAAAAATGTTGTGAGATTCTTATTTGTAGGTGAGGAAACTGAGCTTTAAGGGGCTGTAAAGCCTGCTGAGGAGGTGGAGGAGTCTGAATTCAGATCTGCAATAGTGAATCAGTTGTCTGTGTGCTTCTTTAAGCATGGTGGGTATGGCCTCTTTAATCCTGAAAAGACATTCTGGTAACCAGCAGGTGGATTGTCCACTAAGAGCTTTGGTACATAGGAACTACCATGATAAAAATCTATGTTTAAGATTACTGTGTCTTTATATAAGGGGGAACTAAGAAAATAAAGGTTGGAGTGTTTAGCTTTACTTAATATTTACCCAGCATCTAAGGCTCCTATGATTAAAAGTAAATTAATCATTATTATTCTAAAACAGTTTTCAAAATCTCTTTAAAAATGTTTATTCAAATAATAGTTTCTGTAGACACTAAATTTGTGAATGTGCTAAGAAATTTAAAGCTGTTCTGGGGAGACAACGTAGTTTCTGGGGGAAATGTGGTTGGAAAGACTGAAAAAAACGGTCTCCACCTCTTTTGTCTCCCTTCTCCCTTCCTTGCTCCTCCTACCTTCTCCTCAGGCTCTGTCTTCCATCCATACCTCCTTCTCTACTGCTTTCTCTTCCCCTTCTCTTCTGCTTTCCCTTCTCTTCCTTCCCTTCTCTCCCTTAGCTTCTTTCTTCTCCTCCATTTCTATTGCTCTCTCCCCACTCCTCCCTGTCTCTGAATTAGGATCTCAGTATAAATTCCAGTATGCTCTAAAAGTTGAGATCCTCTTGCCTCAGCCACCCAATGCTAGCTAAGATAACTGACATGCTCTACCACGTATGGTTTAACCATCTCTTTGCAGCTTTATTTTCCATATTAGAACTGGCTGACAGTAACTTTACACATCAGAGTGTATTACTTGGTGTAATAAGCTACCTTACATGTCAAAAGCTTCTCATCTCTCCTTTCTCATCTTACTGTGCAGTGTAGGTTACAGAAATTCTTAACTTCATCAAGTTATTTAGAGAACCAAGATGATAGAAGCCCTATCATTTTCAAGGAATGAAATTGATATTTAACCAGCATATCAGAAAGAAGCATAAAGCCCATTCATTCTTCTTAACTGTTTTACCTGTGAAGTAATAAATCAATTCAGCTTATATTTCATAGATTAGAAAGAGTCAAAAGGATCTCTGACTCACAGGGCCAGGATGCCATGGCTTTCTGAAGCACAGAAAGAGAAATGTCTAGATGAACATCTCTGCCACCGGGCTGACCTTAGGTATCAAAGTTTCTTGTGAGTTGGATCTCTCCCTAGGCATCCTCATGCAAAGGTGAGCCAAACATGGTTGCTTCTTTCAGTGAGATTTCGGTCTAGAAACGGAATTTAGCTGAAGACCTAAGTATGAACAATGGTAATAGCTTTTTACCAGTAGGCTTCTGTTAATGCCACAGCAGTGAGATTCTTAGAATTCCTAACTCTATTTCATGAACGGAACGGGGAGCAGGAGTGTGGGGAGGTACTACTACTGAGATACAGACCCAGGACTCGAACACAGGCTGCCTCACATCAGACTTTATGCCCATGTAGTACTTTTCAAAGGATCTCAGTCATGCCACATGGATGGCATGCAGAGCAAGATGAACAGTCATAGACTTGTGGTCATCACTAGAGAGTATGGCTTGACGGCTCCATGAATGGCAGGTGTTTTTGTTATGTTAGTAAGGCTCCAGTAATGGATAACAGTTCAAAACTGATGTTAAAAGAGATGAGCCATTTAACAGGGATGTGCGTGGGATTGATGTGGATGGACTATTTTCAAAGACAAGAGGAGGGCTTTTCACGAAAATATGGAAGCAAAGGCTGACAAAGAAGGAAAGCAAGAGTTTTTTGTGACTGAAGGGCACTAGAAGGAGAATTTGGCTAGAGGATTGTTCCCTTTCCCATTCTGATCGCTGAAGGATTGTTCCCTTTCCCCTTCTGATGGCTGGAGGATCATTCCCTTTTCCTTCCTGATAGGCCTCTGCACATCCTTTAGCTTCAACTTCAGCCACTATGTTCTTTCATGTACTTTCCTCAAAACAATATAAAGCTGAAGCAGCTTCAGAAAGGTCTAGAAATAGCTTCAAATTCAGAAAGGAATCAGTAGATCTGGAGTCTTCTGCCCCTCACGTCCACCGTTCTTTGGTCCAGGCCAAGACTCTTAGCCTCTTCCTTATCTTTTAGGAGAATAAGCATGGAACGTGTGATTTCTATATTCTGTACTAATGTTATGGTTCTTCAGAATGTCTAAAGCTCTGAAGATCTTTATATTTAGTCTTATTTTTTCTCTGTTTTTCACTTGCTATCTTATTTTTGGGCAACCTCATGCTGTGTGCCAGATTAGTTTCGAGATATAAATGTTTATGTTTCATTCTCTATATGTAGGTGTTATTTCTCTGTCTGAGTTTCAATATTTTGATATAAACCGATCCTGTTATACCATTAACCTTTCTCTTTACACATTTCATTGACTTTCTGTTTTGCTAACTGGGAGAGTTCTTATTTTTCACAGTCATAATTTGGCAATGGGACCATGGGAAATTTTAGGGTATGAAGACCTCCATAGGAAACTTGAGTGGGAGTGTGTTTTCCTCAAGTTAATAGAAGCAATTTAAAAACCAGACTGACAACAATGTTAAGAAATGGTACACTTTATTGATGAAAGTTTCCGTGGTGATTTTAGCGGGAGATGAAAATTAGAAATATAATGATTTAGACCCTGGCTGTATAAAGCAAATGCTGTTTCATCTATTTTCTGTATTTAAGGAGCACAACTATTTCATCTATTAAATTAAGCTGGAACATGCTACCATCAACTACACACACGAAAGGAAGTCTATGAAACCTCAGTCATTTTGATCTCAGCATGGCAATACCCCCCGTGTACTTTTATAATTCTCAATTAAAATGAGTAATTTAGTGAAAGAACAAGTCCCATGAGGGACAATGTTAAGAAGGAATTATAATGTTATTGAAACGTTTTTGTGTGGTAATCATTGCTGATGTTTCAAGTATACCTGCGATCATCATACTGACTTTGCATTCTGGAGCAGAATTTTAAAAGACAAATTATTGCATTGTCAATTGTGTTTTCTCTTATTTTTTATTTACATTATTATTAGAAATAAATGCAATGGCAGACCTATTGGTGACATAAGGTTTTATATTTTAATTCCATGCATCCTGTTTGAATTCCTCCTATTTTCCTATCATTTCTTTATGGTTTGCCACAAATGTCTTGTTTACTTGTCAGAAAAATTCTGAATAATTTAAATATATGAGGTAACATGGCTAAAGTCATAAGGGTTTTAAGCACGGAGGGTGGGAACTGAACTTTTAAAAATGGTTATTTTCTCTATGACTCGATATATATTTTTATGTTTCACTGTCACACAGATGAATGCACTTAAGTGCAGGGGCTTCAGTAAAAGTTAAATAAGAGATTTAGTGCAGCTATGAGTATGTGGAACAGTTGGATTGGCCTGCCTTTTCCTTTGGGAGCACAGAAGCAAACCAGGAAGGGACCCTTCTCACCATCCTTTCCTGTGAGTCAGCATCTCTTGCTTACAGGTGTTTTGAAACTGAGTCAGTGACTCAGTTAAAATTTCAAAATGCTTCTTAGAAGGTCTCCTGATCATTAATACTCTGTTCTAAGTTGTTCTCCAGACCGTGTCTTCAAATAGAGTAAGGTAGCTAAGCTTCAACCTAGGGTATTTAAAAAGTAAATGCAGTTTTATTTTAAGCAAGAACAAAGCAACAAACAAAAAACTGACAGAGTAACAAATCCAGTCAATGCTACAAGGAGGTAAAGAGATCCAGATTGGCTTTCTGCATGTTCGTTACCTGCCGCCTTTCATGAACTACCTAAAGGTCATCTTCTCAAGGCACTCATTCTTGGAGTTTAAGTTATGAAAGGATATTTTCTTTTTGCTTCTAGTTAGGGCCCAGTGGTTGCTGAATGGAATGTGCGCTAGATTTTTTCTCTATATATTTCCTCTGGATGGACTACTCTTCTAAAAAAATAGTCAACCTTATTCTGAGACCCTGGTTTTCTGGGATAAGTGAGCTGCATGAATTTAAGAAAGGAGAAGAGGTATGCCTATAGAGAGGAGCAGTTTGTTTCAGGTTGGTATTTCTCTTCGGAAGTTACAACGAGCAAGAAGTCCTGGCAACCACACACTCTTGGAGGCTCACTGAGCCTTTTCTCCAGGTAATGGGAGTAGTCTAATAGAAAATAAAAGATCTGGTACAGACAGAATGTTAGTGATTTAATGATGTTATGAGGAAGATGCCAGCTATTACATGAAGCCTAAGAAAGAGCTAGGTAAATAACGAAGAAGTTATTCACAAGAGAAATAAATGATTGTGGGATATTAACTGTTTGACATGGACCATGAAAACTGATAGCAAAAGTCTTAAACTGTTTTGGGACAGAGCATCATAAGGTCACAGTAAATAACTTCAAGTTTAACACTTGGTACTAGGCTGGACCATTCTTTAGCTTATTAATAATATGTTATACTTATATATACTTATTACTTTATTACTAAATTAATTTAGAGTTCCCAAGATGGCATAAGCCTTATTTCAGATATACATTGACTAGATTTGTATCGATCAATGTCTGTTTCCTGATTTAGTAAATACCAGGAACAGTCAAGACAATCAGCTCTGATTAGGAAAAAGGTAAAAATTGTGAAGAAAACAGCACAGATGCTGCAGAGATTGAATCATTGGCACTCTATTATTTTTTTAAATCTGTATTCTTATTTCTTGGGACTTGTTCTCCAAACATTCCACCGAATCTTTGCGGTGGTTATATCTGGCTCATGAAAACTTCATGCTATTTACAGCACTGAGGGAAATAACTGGAGCCCAAGTCTTTCAGTTATTAGCTTTAAACTAGTTCGCATTTGAGAGACTTTTGCACGACACTCTCTTTCAAAGCTCAGAAACTGAAACAATTAAGTGCTTGGTTTGCATACAACTTCATTTCAAGATATTAATTTTGTTCACAAATCAAATAAATATCAAAGACGGCTGCCTGGAGTTTTCAATCATTGGCTGGGTGACTATGTATAGACATACGTGAGTTGAGAGTGAAGGAAAGAATAGATTATATTGGCTAGGACAAAGAATAAGAACATTAAAATTTTTCCATTCATTATCCTCTGGCATCAATACTGTATGCAGATGAAAAGGCTAAAATAAGCATGAATTTTGTTTTAATTAACTCCTTAACATTTGTCTACCATTTAGGTGACCCCTCCCTCCTTCATCTGTTATTTTGTTCCTTTTAGGGCCATAAATATTATTAATCCACAGATATTCCTCTCTGCCCCCTTTAGTTAATTAAAGATACTCTAGAATTTATCTTTTGCTACCACCAGGAGGGCAGAAAAAGTGAAATATTATAATGCTGGATAGTTCATTCATTAGCATAAAATAATCAATGGGATTGTATACCTGATTTTCAATTGCACCTGCTTGCTTTTCTCTTTGAGGATCAACATATCCAAGAGAAGAAAATCGAGAGAGAAAGAAGGGATAATGGAAGAGTATAAAATTAGGGAGTTAGGCTGCAGTGAATACAAAGATAAGCGTTTTCAAAGACAGTTTAACTAGGCTCCAATACTGAAATAAACCATAATAATTCCTGCCTGGATATCACAAAGTGTTCCCTTATCTGTTTCAATCTGTGTTGCTCAGTGGGAAGAGGGGGGCAGGGGGGCAGCTGTCAAAACAGGAGAAAAGAGCAGGAAAGTGGTGTCCTTATATTTTACTTATTTTATATTAATGGTTTTATTACAAAAAGAAACTATGATGTAAACTTCATGTATCATTCACTTACAAGATTTTATACCAAACCAAGCAGAACCCAAGACGAGACAGCTTCACTATTTATATTCCTCCAAGGGAGTCTCATCCTGCCCTCGTTTTCCACCCTCGGTGTTTTTCTTCCTTCAGGGAGAGATTCTGTATCAGTGTTTCATTTCTCCTCTGGGTGGACTTAAAGGCCAGACACATTGATTATTAATCATTATATTGGGATTTCTCTCCTGCTTGACCAATGACACAATCTGCTGAGCGTGATAGGTGTACTGTAACTGACATCTATACTGCAAAAAATCACATTATGGAATATATATCTGTACTAATAAAAAAAGCCATCTTTCAAACGCTCCTTTTGTAAGTCTTTCTAAAGAGACCACTGTGCCGCAAATGCATAGGTACAGAGCCATAAATCCAGAGATGGATCTGAAAGCCCAATTTGGAACACTCTTTACTTAGACTCTTGGGACACGGCAGGCTTAACTGGAGTCATTTACTCTTTTCCTGGGTTGTGCCGCCAAGGAGTACCAGGAAGAAGACTTGAGCTATCCCAACCTGTTAACTGGGCGTCATCTCTTCCTGTATTTCATTGGGTGCTCATTTTTTATTCCTTCAACTCAAAAAAAATATATTTATTTAATATCTTACACTTTCTGGATTTGTGGTGTCAGGCTGTATCTCAACAGTGTTTGTGAACATCCCCTATTTTTTTTCCTGCACTATAGATTGAATTTCCAGGAAAGCAGAACAGTGGGAATGGATTATGAGTCCAGAATATTGTCAGACCGACAAGTCTGAATTCTGGCCCTCTGAGTCTAAATGTGCTACTTTGGGCACTTTATTTGACCTCTTAGAACTTCAGTTCGGAAACTGTGAGCTGAGGACACTCACAATACAGAACTATGTCTCGGGACCTCTTCACTGACCTCCTCCTGTCCTGTGACAGTTCTTTCACAAACGGAGTTATTGTTACCCTCTTGATGGCAGTAGGCAATCAAGGAGACTTTGGAGAGTGAAGAGATCCAGGGTGTATTTTCTATGATAATTACACAAAACAGTAGGAATAAACATAATGTTTGGACTCCACTGAGGGTGATAGTTAGACTGATTACTATAGATTGTTGATAATCTAAGAATAACTATTAGGTGTCAATTACACATTTGCAAGCAATGTTGAAAATAGCGCAGAGATCACAGTAAGCACATATACTATGTATAGAATATGAAATTGTCCACAGTAGGCACATGTATTATGTATAGAGTATGAAGCGTGCCCTCATCGTAATGTGTTGAATACTTCATTCACAGCTGGGGCCACTATCTTGCAAACTTTGGGAGGAGCTCAGTGGAAGAAGTGAGTCACCGGAAGTGTGTCTCTGACGATTACACCTGATCCACAGTCCCTTCTTCACTGTCTGCTCTCTGACTGACACAGTAGGGGGAAGCACCTCTGTCCTCACGCTTGGGACAAGGGAGCACGGTTCGAACCTTCAGAAACTGAGCCTAAATAAATCCTTCCTCCTTTAAATTATGTCTCTCCTGGACTTTTGAAACAACCACACAAAAGTGCAACACAAACAAACCTGCTTTAGTTCTGGTTTATTTTCTTTTATCTGAGCCTCTTTCCAAGACTAAGATCAGGTTGCTTTAATGTCGTACGCTTTGGTACATGCTTACATACATACACACGTCCCTCCTTGAGTGCTGCCATTTCTGACTGTAAAGGACAATATGGATTTATGCTTGGTGACCCCGTGCAAGTTTTCTTTCTTTGCTGGAAAATTATGGGATCCAACAACTTGATTTATTCTGTTAGTTTTGAACTGTGCTTCCAGGAAGTAAATTGGCTCATGGTAATCACAATGCTCATTTCTATTAAATGATCATCAATAGAGTTATTTGCCCTTTTGCATATAATTTATTATGGCTTGCTTTTCTCTTTCAATTAAAATGCTGAGCTATGCAATTTACTTTTTTAAAGGGGTAAATGTAAGGGAATTACAATTCTAAAATTAGTATATTAAAGGTTTAACAATTTAAATAATACTTGTGTTTCTTTTTTCTTTTCAATGTTACATATTAAGAAAAAAATTATGTTATTGAAAACAATTATTTTCACATGCAAAATCTGCCTTAGAGAGAAGGAAAGTTGTAACACGAGAAAGCACATTTTGCCTAATGATTTTTATTTCAGGAAAAATATTGCTATCATGATCCTTTTTAATTAAATAAGAATTTAGCACATTTGCATGCATGTTCCTAATGTCAGACTCTTTGGTTATCACACTTACACCTCTGTTATTAATGCTAGCCATGGTCTGCAGATGAGGAAAAGCTAGTTATCAATGAATAATTCAGATTCCATAACTGTCAGCCCTTATTATTTTAAATAGGGCCTAGTAGTTCCACTTGGAACCAGCTAATTGCCTCGTTTAAACTCTTAGACTATTTCACATAATTCTCAATTTCTAAAAACTTTAAATATATTTAAGACTGCTGTAATACATAGGACAATTTGCTTTAAATCAGTTCAGAAGAGTAAAAGTCGCTCTGCTTATTATCCGTATTCAAATAAGAATTGAAATTTAATTTAATTTACAGTCATGAAATGCTTATTAGGCGTAGAATGACAAAAATGTTTTTAATTCATGAAAAAAATAAAAGAAAAGGTTGAATAATCCATCTTAAAAATTGATCTCTTTCACTTAAATATATTAGTGAATTAGGTTTTCAAGCGCGGAGTGACTGAGATGGGCGGGGTCAGCAGAGTTCCCTGTTTCTGTTTCCTAAATTCCAGGCATGTTTAAGAACAGAGCCACTGTAAATTTACTGGCGATGCAAAAAATACTTCTAAAGTCAGTTTTGTGTCTACAAGAACGCTCCCCTCAGATCTTTCTTCGGGAGCGGCTGCTGTAAGAGAGAGCTGAGATATACATCTCGTGACCAGACATTCAGACCTGCCACACCCCTGAGAGACTTCTCCTGCCACACAGGACTCCTGAGGTACAGGTCCAGTCTGCAAAATGTTCCCGTCCTTTTCCTGCAGAAAGATGTCTGCCCAGTCCACTTCCTCCTTTCCGTGTTTTCTTTGTGTCAGATCTGCAGTATGACTCTATGGCTGCCATTGCCACCATCTGCTTGGTCTCCGCGTTAATATTCATGTGCGTTTTTTCTCAATACATTTCTCATGCATATAATTCTGTCATTTTACTTTTCTTTAAAGGTCTGGATCATTTCAGCAAGGCGATTAAATTTCTTCTTGTCTAATTAAATAATCCTATTCACAAATCCAAACTCTTTGTTTGGCTCAGGTCTTCTTCGGATGCAGTAAGCTTTGAAAGGGTATGTCTTCTAATAATAAATATGCCCTTTATGTAATTACTGAGACCTGTTGCAAATTCATATTTCATGCCTGGACTCAGACTAAAAATACTACTGTTTGTGGTCCTTCTTCAATTCACATACATATATGTGCGTTTTCCTGTTTAGTCTTCTGCAGGTTCTCCCAAAATAAAAAGTAACAGTTGAGCATGGATATACCTCTGCTTTCAGTACTGGAACTCACACCCAGGGCTTCAGACATGCTACTCAAGCATTTCACCACTGAGCTACAGCTGTAGTCTTGCCTTTTCACGTTTATTTTATCTTCAATTCTGATTCGGCCCTCCTTTAAGAAAGGTCACTGACCTTAAAATACACAAATCCCATGTGTTTCAGCTCTACAAAACCCTTGCCTTTTGCGTGGCATTTGCCTTTCTTTCAAACATGTTGATTTAAGGAGATCTGGTTCCTTAGTATCTAAAGTGGATATGATATAACTAAGGGAAATTTTACACAACTAAAATGTTTACAGGGTTGGGAGAATCGACTCAGTGGTGTGGAGCACAAGTGATTCTTACAGAGGACCCAGGTTCTGTTCTCAACTCACAATAATGTGGAACTCCAGTTCCAGGGGTGTGATATCTTCTTCTGATGTCTGTGGGCATCAGACAGAAAAGTGATTCACAAACGCCTGTGAAAGCGAAACTCTCACACACAAAAAGTAAAATACATTTAAAGCAAAGCAAAACAAACAAACAAAAACAAGTGTGCAAGGGATCTGTCATGCTTGTGAAATATTGTTTTGGTACAAGCATCCACTCCCTCTGGTTCCTAACAATCATTTAGCTGCCTTTTTTTTTTTTAATGATAATCCATGCGCTTTGGGAAACAAAAGATACACTACAACTCTCCCTTGTTCATTGTTGTTAGGTATACATGATGTGTACGAGATCAAAGAAACCAAGTGATTATTATCACTTATGTGGGGAGGACTCATGAAAGGATCGCCTATCCCAAAAGCTATCAGCAGGTGGTGGCAATGAGAGAAGAGTCTCTTTTCGTCAAGGCTTCATCCCTGAAGGCTAGAAACACCCCAGTAGATTGTTGAACACCCATGCACATATAGCCAGAGCTAAATGGGCTCAGTGTTATTAGGTTATGAAAGGTAAGTTAAGGGGATGAGGAGTAACTGGAGAGGAGGAAATGGGGGGTGAATTGAATAAAAATTACCCTATGTATGCACCAATATTAAATATTTAATTTAAAAATTGAAAAATACTGTGAAGTTTTATTGTAATTTTCCCAAGTATCTAGAAAGAAAACAAGCGATTCTTTTGGAAAGCACCGTTTGCAGGCTTAAAGATGTCTCAGTTCCATAAGCATCTTCATCCTTCATCCTCTTAAGTTTCTTGTGCACTTTGAAAGGTAGGAAATGGGAGGTGTGGGAAATTAAATGGGAACTCAGAAATAAATTACAAGTTTCCAGATAAAGTTAAAAGATACTTTCAAGTTTTAATATGAAGGCATCAGTAGCATTGTAACTGTCTTATTTTAGAATTAGACACTGAGACCTCACCTGTTTTCATAATTCAGTTTTAGGACCATTTTCACCCTGGCTCTACAGTTTTCTGTTAGTCACAGATGCTCTTTGTATCCCTGTTTCTTCATTCAGAAAGCAGGAATTCAGATTGGGGATGGGCTGAGACCACAAAAATCCCCAAATCACTTTTGCTCCCTTGGCCTCAGTTTTTATTAAACTTTCATCCTTGTTCACTTTCTTTTAAGGAAATTAGATATCCCTTTTGTACTCAGAGAGCATCGTTCTTCGCTTACATTTTTATATAAATCCATATTAACTGGAAGAGAATAGCACACTGATCCCAGATTAATCAGTTTTTGGAAGAAGTGAAAAACCAACTTGTTTCTTCTTCTTCTCTGTCATATATTTTATTTTAACATATACATATATACATACATCGTGTGTATGTATGTGTGTCCAAGACCACCTTAGTACTTTTAATTCTATTCTAAATTTTGAGAAAATGGAACTGATTGTTTAAATTGTTTGAGTTTGGACAAACCCAAAAAACTTCAGCAGTATTAACCCTTTCTTGGTTATCTGTCCCTGTTCCTTTGACTACTCTTTGTTTGCTCACCGCCATTCTGAATAAGCTACCATGAAAAAAAAATGAACTAAGTATTTCTTTGTGAATTCTTAGAAACCATCGGGTTACTCCAGCCCCAGAAAACAGTGAAGATGAGATACAGATGTACACAATTAATGTCAGTTGTAAAGCATGTGATTTCCCTCTGTTTTGATAAGAAGGCTTAAGCACTGAAGGGTTTACCAACTGTAAAGCTCCGTGTCAGTTTAACTATCTCAGATCAAACTCTGTTTTTAATCATTGTGGCCTAAGGAAAATGAACCCTAGCCTAGGAAGTCACACGTGTGACTGCACTTAGGTACTGCAATGAGCAGAGAGATTTCTTGTGTGTCTTGAATCTGAGGCCCCAGCTTAACTTTTTTCCTGATCTAGGTCTCTAAACAAGAAGATCATTGTGTTAAATGCCTAGATTCTACAAAAAAGTTCTTGATCATAAGCTTCTGCATTGGCACTTATGGATAATTAGGGAAATGAATCCTAACATTTGTAGAATTTATCTTCAGAATTTATTTCCTCTACACTGCCGTTTAGAAGTGTGAGGTAAAACAAGCAAATTCTTATTTCAAGCATTTAATCCAATTAATTTTGCTGCAGTGTAATGAAGATAAAATGCTTCCATTTTCCCTTTGTGTTTTGTTTCTAAACATTCAATTAAGTTTGATATTTAAATTCACAATGTAGCAAAATTGGTAGAAATGGGAGATTTAGATCTGTAGCTACAAGAAATGGAATCTTTCAGTAAGTATTGGTATCAAGCAATATTTTGGATTGTATGATACATTTTGACTATTGTTTAGTGTAGAAGAGGTGATATCCTTGGACAGGTTTAAGAGAATTAAATGGTCTCTGGACACATAAATCAGATTCAAGTCACAGATTCCTTTGAAGTTATTGGAGCCTGGTTGCAGTGAGAATCCAGATGAGTAACTTGTTTTCTGCTACATGGAAAAATTGGAACACTCACAGACACAAAAACACAGGATTTTGTAGAATGACTTCTGAAGGTCACTGTTGGCACCTGTTCTAGCGAGGACAAATCCTTTTCTATTTTAATAGTGTGACTATTGGAAAGTTCCAAGAAGAAAGTAACTATCGTTTCCTAAAGATTGAGTCAGGTTGTAAGGTGTACTGTGTAATTCTAACATATGGTACAGACAGACTGCAAACTGTACCTGAAAAAATTGACTGTTTCTAGCATTTGGTGTTTATATTGTGATTTTAAAATAACTATCTCATAGCCAGAGGGTGTGTGTGTGTGTGTGTGTGTGTGTGTGTGTATTTTTGGAGACACACTATATAAAGGAGACTTCTTGGCTTTAGAAAATATAAGGATCACTCCACAGCACAGTTGTTAGTTGCTAACTATTAAAACTTCCTCAGTGAACTTGAGGACCAGAGGTCTTATGGAAGATATCTTATTCTAAAATTGAGACTTTCTAGTTTAACTTCAATAGAATCGTTCTTACTATATCTCTAAAACTTAGCATCAAAAACACTGGGCCATGTTAAGAAGCAGTTAACTGCAAGAGAGAATATCTTTGACGGTCAGACATACCAGCTATTTCTGACTTTTATCATTTTGATATTATAAGCACTGCTTAAAACTCTGAAAATTTTGCCCACTGTCTATTGGAAACAGATTTTAAAATTAATGCAATAAATTAATCAGTAATCAATTGTGCATACCCACAAACAAGTCCTGTTACCCCAGCCCTGATGTTAAATAATGCTTATACTTCACAGGAAGGCACATACTGCTTCTGAACACAGCTGCCCATTGCACAGTGGAACCTACCCACGTGTATAGCCTCTTGAAGTCACTATCTCAATTTATCAGCTCTTTTGTATTATTGTATCATTGAAGAATAAATGTTTTATCCCAAAGAATTTATGGATAATGAATTTGTTTGACACTGACATCCCAATAGGTTTCTAGTATCTGTAGTCCCTTTAAATTTAAGAATTTTATTTAATTCTGTAGTTGAGAATTCAACCATATGAATAGCTTTATTTCACTGTGGACATGAGGGCATATAAAATACTTTTGTAAGGATCTCAGATGAGCCTGCTTCTAGTTGTTTCATGGACAAAGATTCTTCTTAAATCTGGATAATATGTTCCTTTTTCATATAGTATATTTCGATCACATTTCTAAATGTGATAAATTCCAACCAACAAGATTGGATAAAGAGAATGGTATGTGTCTCTGTATGTGTGCCTCCACAAGATTACAATACATGACTCATCTTCCTTCAAATGCTCATACTTACCACCCTGCCATCATCAAGGCATTATTTTCAAACAAATCCTGAACATTTTACCATCTGTGCATTGGCAACATACAAGTTTCTTCCTAAACTTGGATGGTTCTGAAGCACATTTTAAATCTATCAGTAAAGGCTGAATTGGCTTTTACAGCATGGACACTATGATGGTTTGACATCAAGTAAAAGACCAGTCCATACTAATCAATACACTTGGGAAATTTTCATCAATGATGGGTGACAAATAAAAAGCCCAGGAGAAAACTTAATCTTTTATTTAGAAACAAAACAAAACAAAACTAATAACAGACATTAAGTGATACTATAAAACAAAATTGAGAGGAAAATGATAGATGTGTAAGTACAAATGGTAAATTAGCTTGAATTTTAATGTGATATATGTTCTGATTAATGTCTTCATTAGCATATGAAGAGCCTTGTCTTGGAATTTGTCTGAAGTGAATTGGCAAAACATCTATGAGACAGATCCCTTAGATCTTCATCACCTGCAGTGACCTTTGAATTGTATGCCAGCGCAATTTGAACAGGACGTAAAACACAAGACTCTCACCTAGGTTCACACTTTGAAACATTTTAAAGAAATGTATTTGTGTCCTCAAGCATATTTCCTATATTTATTTATATTTATATGTATTTACTGAACATCTTAGGCTGCATATAGCTCCCTCAAGATGCATTCATTAAACATCCCATTTCTTCTTTCTGGATGAGGGAGCAACCAGAGTGCAGCTGTGCACAGGGATGAGGTCTTTCCGATTCAACACTTAGGACTTCCTTTAGTTTTTAATTTAGGAGGCTAATGTTATATGCGCACGAGAAATGTTTTAATTTCTCTGAGAACTCGTGTGTTCATGTGAAGACTTGTCCACATAATATATTTGCTGAGGTATAGTAACTTTAATTTTTAATGTGGCTGGAACCCACAGAGTGATCAATGGCACTAAATGCCATGTGCCAGGCCCACAAAAGCACAGAGAACACAAAGTGACAAGCAGTTTCTCTAAACTTCTCAGTAGCTGTTTGGTGTTACTATGAAATTAGAGCTTAATTATCTCCCTAGAAACAACAAAAAGATAAGTGAATAAGAAAGTAATGAGATGGCTCTTCTAATCTAGTAAAAAATTTTTTCCTGCTATAAGCATTATTTTAAAGATCTTATTGGGAAGGTGACTATACATTTATGCTAATTATTTTATGTGTTATTTTAGTTCTTTAGGAATGTTGTATCATTTTTTGATCATATTCATCATCCCTCCCCATACTGTTACTCTAGATGCACCACGTGCTTCTTTCTCACCTGCCATTATGTCCCATTGTAGGGGGTTGCATTCATCAAATAGTAGTAGTTTCTCATCTAGAGTCTATGGTTGTCTAAACTGAGGTTCTTGGCCTGACAATGGTACCAGATAGGGGTTTCATCTTATGAACTGGTCCAAAGTACAATTTGTAGTTGGTTAATTTTACTATATTCATGGTACTATTCCGTCAGTAGGTAAGTCTTTTCTGGCCAGTCGTTATTGTAGAAACAGAATTCATAGGTGGTTGTAATGACTTTCTCCTTTAGTAGCACACATAGCATCTTTTAAAGCTGGGAAAGCTAGCCAGTAAGGGTGAAGGTTTCAAATCAGGATCAGCTTGATCTATCCATGTTCTGTGACTCAAGCATTTGATATCCTCAACAATATGAAATTATGGTGAAGTTCTGAAGGGTCACCAAGGACATTTACAATAACCTATAATATGTGGGTATCTTTGTGACATCACTGACAACAACTCCAAGCAAAGTAACCCATTTTGGGGACTGGGCTCTTTACTTGCTAATTTATGTCATCTTGTGGGTCCATGCTGCCCTTATAACAGAGAACTCTATTTTAACTCTTTTTTGTATGGTCATAGATATAGTTTATGAAACTTTTACAGTAGCATTTTTGAAAAGTCTTTAGTTGCCGGGCGGTGGTGGCGCACGCCTTTAATCCCAGCACTCGGGAGGCAGAGACAGGCGGATCTCTGTGAGTTCAAGACCAGCCTGGTCTACAAGAGCTAGTTCCAGGACGGGCACCAAAACTACAGAGAAACCCTGTCTCGAAAAACCAAAAAAAAAAAAAAAAAAAAAAAGAAAAGTCTTTAGAAGTCTTTAGTTAATTTTCTTCCAGGTACCTGCTGCTCTCCTTTTCACTCACGTTTATTATTTCCTCTTTCAGGATTCATTTTTATTCCTTTATACAGTACAGAAAAGATAGAAGACTCTATCAACTTTCTCTTTCAGAAGGCTATTATTGAGACCTTGAAACCTTTTAATATTATGTAATTTATAAATTCAGATATTACTTATGTACTTAAGTACTTACTTACTTAGATATTACTATTACTATGTGCTGGATAGTACACTAAGCCTCGTTATAAGTAAAAATGGAGTGCACTACTGAAGAAACTTGTAAGAAACCATCTCATGTGTACATACTTTATGATTAAGTAGAGTACGATTCTAAGAAGTCACATGCATTGGGAGCCAGGTTTCTCAAGCACACTGTACTAGCTATGGAGAATTATATACAGGGAATGGGTTTCCCTGTCTTCTTCATAGTGCAGAAGAATTGAGGCTATGATGAAAGGCATAGCTAAACTTTCTCCCCTATGCTAGCTGTATTATCCCTCTATAAGTAATTTTATTGTTCTAGTAATCTCATTGACCATCATGGAGATTGAACATTTTGCAATATTGAAATTTTCTTCAAGTGGTAGTAACTTGGATAAATAAAAACTATTCATTGTTCCAGAATTTTACTTTTAAAGAAACTTAAAAGTATATTTTGTGTTCTGACAAATTTTAAACCTCACGTAATCATAATTAATATCATGTCCATAAACACACAGAGAATGACTAGAAAAGGTCAGAAATTACTATATGCACTGGGGTCAGATATTTTCTTTCAGGTTACGTTTTGATTCTGCAATAGCTTACTTTTAAATTTCACTATCTGTTCACACGTATAATTTCAGACTTCAAGCAACTTCACTGAAACATTACAGAGTTGAAAACAGAGTAAAAGAGAGATCACCTGCAAGAAGATTCTACTTGATACTCGTAAGAACAAGAAATGAGGAAGGCGATCGAATGCTCAACTTTAGACTGATTAGACTTTGGCTAGATAGGTAAGGCCGTGCCTAATATACAGGTGGAATTATGTTTTCCCTATTGTTTGAATTTAACATTTAACACAGTGAAGTTAAAAACCAAACTACTCAAAATTAATTTTGACATTAGGTAAAAATAATGGATATAACTTCTAAATTTAAACCTTCACAAAGAAAGTTGGAGCAACTTGTATGTGTTTTACATTTATATTTCCCATTATTCTTCCCCTCTTCCCACAATAGACCATTTCATCGCTTTATTTGTATAAAATTACTCATATTTAGATTAGCTTCCTTCTGTAGTTTTAGTATTTATGGGACTCCAGTTTTAAAACGCTAGCAAGGGTGACACAGTGACAAATAAGATAAGCTTCTGAGGGGGATGAGGCGTTGAAGATACACAGAATGATACTGAGCTCTTCAGAATTATGCCAGCAGCATTTCATGCTTGTGAGAACACAATCATCAGTGCTGTAAAACTATGCATATTGTTTCATAAGCCATTATCACCAAATAATATTTACAGAGCAGCCCCTGTGAAAATGAAACTCTGTTAACTGAAAACATATTTCCAATAACTGATTTCCATATGAAGGCATTTTCCAACCAAATGGTTAAAGGGCTCTTAAATATATTTGCATTAATGTCATCATTATTTACCAAAATTTTAGTAGGAAAGCAGAGCTTCCCTTGAAAAGGAGTAATCTCATGTTTGAAGAGTAGTAATTTTTTAACAACCAGCTTAAAACAGTTTACTCAACAGTGTCTTTCCCTAGTTTTTAAATGGAGAAATTATGAAACCCACATGCTCACCTTCATAGTTCTCTATCATGCTTAGTTGTGAAATATTAGATGGGAGTAGCTAAATATAATTTTATAATATTATTGAAAAATTCCCATGTAGACAATACAAGAAGTATTCATGATAATTCATAGGCATACAAGATTAGGCTACAGATTGATTGCATTTTTTAGGTTTAAATCATTATTTGTATTTAAAAATTCTATATCATCTGAAACAGGTACAGTTTTGAAGGTTCAGAGGATAAACTCTAATGATTTTGATATAACTTTTGCCAGTATAAACGTGAATATAGATTGATCAGTACAGAACACTCCCCATTACACAGCCACTGTAAAAGTATATAAAAGTTTTTATAATTATGAGAAAGAGACATTTAATCTCTTCTCTAACTCTTTCTCACAATACCTCTGAGTCAATAGCAAAATGTTAAACGTTTGTGCAATACAAAATTGATACGTGTTGAATGTAACGATTTTAGACTTTTGACACTTGGTCAATGGGCTACTGCCATCTCTGAGCAGGCGCATTTGGGGGATGAGCAAAAACACAGAGTATTAAGTTGTGGTAACTTGTAATAGAAAATGAGTTATGCTGTGAAACAGTTTAAAGTGTGATTAGAAATATAGACTCTACACAGAAGGAAATACAAAAAGACTATAAAGTCAGATATAAACAATATATGCACATTAGAATATATGTATGTGTAACGTATGAAAGGTTAATAAAAACAGGTAAGTGCTTTATATCAAAAAGGAAACATTAGTAAGATATTTTGAGGTGCCAAACTTTTAATAAAATATATCACCATGAAGATTATACATATAATTCATGAGATCATCTGTGTATATGGAATTTCTGGATTAAGTAAGGCAAAATATCTAGAAGTTGCAGTCGGTGTGGAAAAAAGAGCTTAGAAATATTAAAGATTAACAGCATGGATGACTGGTTGAAGAAAAAATTGAGGATAAATTTTGGAGAGGCTAGTGTCCTCTGGTTAGCTTGAACCATATATAGCTGCCAATATGTCACTTAGAAATGCCATTTAATGTAGCTCATCGTGCTTCCTTATTTCAGGTATAAGAAAACGTTTGTGTTATGAAGGCAAACTTTGTGACCTCAACATAAAAAGTTACTAATGGGGAATATTTGTGTGCTCATCATAAAGATTTATATGTACATTATAGTTAAATAACATCCTTCTACTCCCAACTTTGGTTGAATAACAATCTGAGCAATTCCCTTTTTATGTTTCTGTATTCACGTTGCAGCCATCTGGGTTAAAGTAAACTAATAACCTCAAGTGGACCCACTGTGAGCTAGCTAGTGATTATGATTTTTCCTTTGAAATAAGTTTTACCCAGCATATAAAATTGTAATTATCAACATTGGGCCAATGGCACAATGGATAAAATAGTAATAATTGATCAGATAATGTTCTTTCTTACATACTGAGTAAGAAATTTCGAGAAATAATCCAATGTTGATGCGTATATAATGCATAAATGTTGTATTATCATAGAATCATAAGAAAATGATAAGCCCTTGGCTTCTTCAGCAGAACATTTCTAGAATCCTTATGAATGATTCAAAATGCAGCTAGAGCTGCAATTGGAAGCTGGAGAGATTTTTGACTCCCTAAGGTCTGTGAATACTGTAGGACTCCTTTTTACTAATTTTTGAGTATCTTTGAACAATATTTGACCTTCAGTCATTGAAATGAACTCTGTTTATTTTGACCAAAAGAGGAGCTCCACATATGGAAGGAGTGAAAATCTACACTTTACAGAAAAATAAGTCCCTTATTTTTTAATTAAGAAGGGAAAGAAGACAGACCAATGGTAATTGACTATATTATAGGCCTTGAAAAGCTGGGTTTAATATCGTAAATAGAGCTAGATAATATTAACTTTCATCCTTTCCACCTGGATGCCAATCTGAAAGCTCTAGAAACTTGGCCCATCAATCCTACTTATTACCTTGAAATTCATCTACAGAGTCCCAACTTTCCTTGAACTGAGGATCAGATTCTTCGAACAGAAGTCACACTCTTGAGTGACGTTCTTACCTCGTTGATTTTAATGACCAGTGTCCGTGAGATTAGGATTCTATTTCTCTCCTGTAGCAAATGTGTTGCTAAGCAAGCTTCCCTTTTGCTTTCACATGAGGTCTGGAATCTTAGTGTGTGTAATGGCTTCTGGCTTTCTTAGATGTTCCAAGCCTCCCTTACTTTGTCAAGAAACTATTTATTTTAGGTTTTTAAAGTGACACTCTCCTACACTGTGAAATTTCAAAACTTTGGTGAGGTAAGGTTTCATGGTACCTAGGAAATCCTTAAGACACCAGTCTTTCTTCTCTAAAGATCAGTCCCCTGAGTTTATTCAAGTTCCAACATCTAGATAACTAAAGCTTTTTGAAAGAATCATTTTGTTTCCATTTTCATTGATCATGAAATATTTTCCTTAAAGCAAGCAGAGGCAAACTTAAAACAATCAATCTGATGCTTGCATGCATGTTCTCATTCCCCCTCTTTCTCTGTTTCTCTCTGTTCGCCATAGGGTTTATGATAAAATGCAGATTTCTCTGTGAACTCTCCCAACCTTCATCTTAAGCAGATCACCCACACTCACAGGGCTTCAACTATTTTTTTTATTTTCAGCAGTTTATACTTCTACACAGTTCTTATGCTAGGACAATGTAACTTTGCACTCCCTGTGTCTGGCCATAATTTGAGTCTGATCTCACCTCCACACAGATGCCTGTCCTGGACTAGAGATGTTCTAGTCCATATTAGATTTATTGGTTTGTTTTCTTCTGAAGGTTTAATGTAAATGAATGTACTATTTAAATTGCCACTCTGTGAGCAATTCTGAAGTATCTGCCTAAAGTCTGCAATTCTTTAACCAATATATATATATATATACATACATATATAAATGTATATATATATTCTCTAATATGGAGATAATCTTTGTGAAATATTCGGGCAGGTAAGTAGTTCACAAAACAGTCATTATGGAAAAAATTATTCATTAAATTGAACATATGCTGAATGTTGGTGAATATTTTATATTGAACCACATGCTATTATAGACACTCAGTAAAATTCTCCCCATGGTTAAGCTGCCTTTAATTTAAAGTGGTGATTTAAATTTACTTTTTTGTATATTTTAAGTTGATCAATTAATTATTTTTATAACTACTATATACTTTTATGGGAAACAAAAACTGAAAAGAAAGGACTGTTTGAAACACCAGTTACTTATAATTCAACAAAATGAGAATGAAATAAGGCAAAATTTGAAGACTGACTTGGTCACATAATAACTATAACTACACATACATTGGTGAGAAGTCCAGATAGCTTTAAGCAAAAGCAGTTACATGTTTTGGCGTTTGTAGTATTGAGTAGCCATTTATATTCACATAAAACTTTCATTTATGATGCATTATTCATATCGTTGAAAATATTTTAAAAACTGTGACAGCAGATTGTCTTTTGGGTAATGGACCATGCTGGTGAGTTTTTTGTCCTAAGATCATTCAGCAGGGCACACTCATGTGCTGAGACACACAAAATAAATAAATGTGAGAAACAAGCTTTTAAAGAAAAGACAAACTATAATCTATATGTAGATTTTGATCACTTTCTGGAATCTGACAATTCATACAAGTATGGTAAGCTAGTGCTTGGACTAAAAACATTATTATTAGAAGAGCAAAAATGTTGTTATGTACATTCTTTATTAACATAGATCAACAAGTTATATATGTATATATGTAACACAAAGAAAAGTTACTGAACTTGCTTCATATTTATATATATGTAAGCTTATAAATATAAATATAATATTCAAAAAGTAATATAAAGAAAATAGCTATGTCTTATATATGTGAATGAAGCAGATTTGGTAAAACTATAATATTTTAAGTGTATAGAAAAGTAAATTCAGTGGGATTCTACTATAGAGAATCTTCAAATACAGTTACATCTTGAAGGCCAGTTTCTAATCTATAGATAATTCTGAATTCAGAATTCAGAACATAGGCTTCAAAGCCTTAGTTCCTTTATGTGGGCAGATGTACTCCCTTTGCTAGTCGGTTAAGCACTTTGAACTATAACAATAACTAATCTAGTCTTTTGCAGGATTTAACAGGGGAGTATATGTCATAAGTAATTCTTTGGACTTTTTAAAAGAACTTTGACCTCTTTAATTTCTTCTTTAGTTACTTAAAGAATGTTTAGGAGTCTTTAATATATAGGGAAAGTTTCTTTATGGAGAAATCCTAACAAAGAATATTCTAGGTAACTAATCATCAATGCCTTTAGTCCTGGGTTCTAAACAACAATTCTAATTATATAATTTGACAAATATTTCACAAGCTGATTTATCAGTAATGATTACATCTTTGATGTCTATAACTACTTACATGAAAGGATTGCTATGTACTGTTATTAACAATGCTGAAATATCAATAATTGCCCATTTGATGCTGGAATTTAATAATATACACTTATTTGATTCCATTTATTGAAACCTAAAACTACCATCTCACTTGGAAATCATAGGTATTTTGTGTTGTAAGGGAGAGGAACCCTTTGTTCTTCCCAGCCACCCAGCTATCTTAGCCCTCAAAATAACCACATAGAAACTGTATTAAGTAAAACACTGCCTTAAGTAGCCAAGGTGAAACAAATACAACATTTGTTTACATAATTAAACAAATGTGCCATAAACAAATGTAGCAAACTCTTATACGGTTAAAGTAATGTTCCTCGGTATAAACAAATGAAGCATAACTTTGTTCAGTTAAAAAAAAATATTCCAGTTTGGCAGTGGTTGTGAACGCCTTTAATCCCAGCACTTAAAAGTCAGAGGCAAGCAGATCTCTGAATTCAAAGGCAATTTGAACTACAGAGCAAGTTCCAGGACAGACTCCAAAGCTACACAGAGAATCCCCGACGCAAAAAAAAAATTAAATAATAATAATAATAAAAATAATAACCCACAAGACATACCTGCATACCTGTTGTTCTTAAGGATACTACCACTAGTTCATTATTTATAAGCAATAGATAACATTTGCTTTCTGCATTAGTCCTATATTTTTTTCTTCATTGTTGTTGTTGGGGAGTCATAGAATATACAGCACAATAGTTTTAGGAATTCAGAAATACATTCATTTTTTTCTTATAAGTAGACCTAACAGGCAAGAATTTGGAGAAAAATGCTTATCAAATTTCTACCCTAGGCTAAGCATGATGCTTAGTGAAAAAGATTGGAAAATCATAAGGCAGACTATTGTCCTCATGACCTGCTGAGAAAAACCACAACATATGTCCAATCATACTAAAATAGTATAAATCTTCATAAGCCTGGAAACATTGATTTGTGTGGGTTAAAGGATATACTATAATGTGTAAGGTTCTGGCACTAGTGGCTGCATTATACAGCATTTTATAAGGTACTATTCATTTTCCTTCCCACAGCTGGCTGTGGGATAAATGCTGTATCAATCCCATAACTCCGTGTGTATGGGAGATATTTGCATCTTCTGGTTTCTTCTTCAGTTTCTTTCTTCAACAGCTTAAAATTTTGCCAAACAAGTTTTTCATTTGCTTGTTTAAAGCTACCCCAAAATATTTTATATTATCAGTGGCCTTTGCCATAATTACCTCAAACCCTTATGCCTAGATGCCAGCATAAGAAGACAATCAACAACAGTCACAACTATCCTACTTTTTTTTTTTTTTTTTTTTTTTTTTTTTTTTTTTTTTGGTTTTTCGAGACAGGGTTTCTCTGTGGTTTTGGAGCCTGTCCTGGAACTAGCTCTTGTAGACCAGGCTGGTCTCGAACTCACAGAGATCCGCCTGCCTCTGCCTCCCAAGTGCTGGGATTAAAGGCGTGCGCCACCACCGCCCGGCCTCCTACTGTTTTTTTCTTGAAACTCCTATCCCAGTTCTTCACTCTGTCAGTCATTCCAACCTGTGTGATATTTCGTGACCATTGTTAGTGATTTCATATGCTTGCGCCTTTGTGGTGGCCTTTTCTATAACCTGAGGTCCTCCTTCCATGCATACAGCAGGGCTGCTTCTTCTATATTCCCCAAGCTTTACTTAGAGAACTATGCTCAAGTGAGAACTGCTTTGAATGTTCAGTGGTGTAGCCTGCTTCACCTTGGCACTCTCATGGCTGCTAACTTGCTTTACATTTCTTCCCATTCTATGGGACGAAATCATTTTTTCAGGTAACATATGAGGTTTGTAACAGAAATTACATATTCTGTTGCTTCAGCCAAGTAAGTACCTTGGCGGCTCCTGCTGAACAGTTACCCTTTATCTTGACTGACTGAAAAGCTGGTTTGATACATAAACATCATTGTCTTTAATCCTTTATCTATTCAAACTACTATTTTCCTACAATGAACATCCAGGGTTAGAACTCCTGGGAAAAACTATCATTTTTAAAGTTCTTGGAAATATAAAGAAATTGCGTTCCAAAGGGACTATTAATTTTACACTGTCAGCAATACTATACTTCACTGAATATTAGGTTGTTAGTTTTGAAAGATGGTTAAAATATAATTATGCTAACTATGAAATTCTAATTTGTCTTATATTAATATTATATTAAATGCCATATTTTCTTATGTTTTTCTTTTTCTCTTATGTTGCCTGCACCCAACTTTCATTCATTTATAATTATTGTCTTATGCTTTATTTTCCCGTCTATTTTTAACTGTATGTTTTATAATCAATATCTATCTTGTTTGCCTATTTATACTATAACTATTATACTTTTATTGCTATTAAAATGTAGACTAATTTTATGATTTATAAACCCTCATCAGATTTATTCATAGTTATTGCAGAGAGAAAGAAATTTCCTGGTAAATTTTAAATGTTTATATCTTTTTCCATCTTACAGATCATGGAAATCAGTATGTATCTATAGATGAAATCTTCATAAAAGATCAGAAACATCAGTAGAAAAGATTGCTTGTGAATAATGTTTAATAGCCACACAAAAAAAATGTGACCAGAGCACAAGTCAAGTCGAGCATAGAAATACAGAGAATCTTGAGGCTTGGGTGAAGATGGCTTAGAAACATACTTCCATTGATATACTGTCAGTATCAATTGTACTTTTAAATTTTCCTCTTCTTAGAATTTGTTCTCTGCTACCAATTTCTAGTGAAGGAGAATGACATTGATTGTAGATAATTGAGACTGAACTTTTGGGGTGATTTTTAAAGGTGACTTTCAATCTCTTCATATTTTGCTTGTTGGTATTTTAAAGATCTAATGATAATGATCTTACATTTGTGAGCGGGGCAAGCTAAGAGAATCTCCCATTACTGCACAGACCCTGTCAGAGACAATTCTTTCAATTGGATTTTCTTCTTGTTTTTTTTTTTTTTTTGTTTTGTTTTGTTTTGTTTTACCTTCAGTAGCAATTATATATGGCTTCCTTTCCTTTATTGCATTACGTGTTCAAAAACCTTCCCCCTAAAAAGTGAATTTATACTGATAGAATGCAGAAAGATCAAGTTTGTGTCACAAGAGATGCTACTGTCCTAGGGATTAAATGTATCCTCTATTTATCTATGTGCAGCAATATCACAAACAATGATGAGGTAAAAATGAAGGAGGCCTTTGCACCTAAAGAGACTTTAGGTAAGTGCAGTGCAATTACCTTTGCTGCACTCAAGCCAGAATGACAGGGTTAACATCCTCACTAACATTCATCTTAATTGAAGAAAATTGAAACTAACATCAGCTGGTTCCCCAAATGTGAGTCATCCACCTTTTCCCAGTGTCTTTCATTTTCTTTTTATTGATTGTCCTCCAGACAAGAATCAGAATTTATCTAAGTTAGTTATCTGTTCTCTTATAAACTATTGTTCTTGCAGGATATGAAAATGCAATCTAGCTGTTAAGGATTCTGAAATGTGCGGCTCTCTGTGGTTTTCCTGGTTGGTGTCTAAACTAAGAAAAAAGTCACAAGTAGGCATCCTATCTCCTCAGAAACCCTCACTTTGCAGCATGTTGTAGAACCATGATGTATACTTCAGTGTTATTTTGTTCTCACATATTAAGTTGTGTAAATCTGTGAAAATATTAAATACAGAATTTTGAATAATTACCTTTTGAAACATTTCCCAGCTTCTGTTAGAGAACCAATATTCCTGTAAGCATGGTATGATTGACTAGCCTTTATTATTGTCTTCCTCCAGTAAAATAGGAATTTTTTGAGATTAGAGACAATGGTTTTCCAAATTTGAACAGCACTAGCATATACACGAACAGATGACACAAATAGATTCTTCATATAAGTTACTGAAGGCTTCTCCTGAGTGTATTCACGTCCTCACGACTATCCAGAAAATCTTCAAGAAAGTGATGACTACAATTACTCTTTCTTTTTAGATTTAGCTTTTCTTTGAGTCATACATCCCCATTGATCTTATTTTCCAGATTATTCTTAATTTATAAACTTCTAATGTCAAAATATTTTCTTATTTGTCTTCTACCACAAGCCACCACTGACCCAAATGTGTCTAATTAACGAGGTTCCTAACTCTTACTGTTATGCATAGGACTTCTTATTCAATTCCAGTTAAAAATAATGAACACAAGGCAGACATTGTCATTGTGTATGCGCAAGGGGCTATTCATTTATATTCCAAATGAGCTGCTTGTTATTTGTTCTTGAAGGACTCTAGACACACAGCAGGGTGTGTGCACTATGGCTGGGCTGGGTATACTAGCAAGGCAACCAACCTAAAGGTGAAGGAGAGCTTCAAGGAAACAGCGGTAGACCTGGGTTTTCTTCCTCTTGGATGAATAAGCTTCTCGTGAGACTAGGCACAACTGGTTAAAAATACCATGGGAACCCATAGCAGAAGACAGAGGAACAAGTATGATATAGAAGAAAATCCAATAGACAAAAAGAACATTCATGGGTATGCAAATGGCATGAATACTTTTTTTATTTTGGATACTTTTAAAGTTTAACTGTTCATTTTTTTCATGATTTTACCTGTCCACACCATCAAAAAGATTGGACATTAGATTCAGGTAAAGGATATAAAAACTATTGAGTCATTGTCTGCCAATTAAGAATCGTCTGATATCACTTTGTTCTATTGACAGTTCTCAGAGCCCAAAGCATTGACTGTGACTCAGTTCTGAACATTTTCTGAAGCTTTGAGTGAGTTTGTGGCCTGATTTAAGACAGACATAGGTCAGAAACACTGTCCACGGGATGCTGCTCATGCAGAAATTCTGGCCCAATCTAAACCCATTCATTCAAGCATGGCGGACAATGAAGGCTGATGAGAAGCCAAGGACAATGGCACTAGGTTTCGATCCTAATACATGAACTGGCTTTGTGGGAGCATAGCTTGTTTAGACGCTCACCTTCCTGGACATAGATAGAAGACCTTCGTCTTCCCGCAGGGCAGGGAATTTGGACTGCTCTTCAGTATCGAGAGGGAGGGGTAATGGTGTGGGGGAGGAGAAGAGGAGTGGGGATAGGGGGAGGGGAGTGGGGGGAGGGGGCAATATTTGGGAGGAGGGGAGGGAAATGGGAAACGGGGAGCAGGTGGAAATTTTAATTTAAAAAGAATAAAAAAAAAGAATTTGAAAAAAAATTTGATGTCATGGAGTTTATAGCACAATCTAATAATTTCAAAAATACTTATGATAAGCACATTTATACTGTGCCAAACATTTTAACCCCAAGATATTTTTCTAAACCACAACAAACTTCTTTTGTAAATCCCATTTAGGATCTAGTTAACTAATGTTTGATCAGCTCTACAGAGATGACTAATGCTACTCAGAATATTTCTGAGTTATCACCCACAGTTATTAATATGGACTCAATTAACTGCTATTTCACATGTATGACTTGAATTATTTTATGTTCATAACTACTTTAACAGCATCAGGATAAAATTTCTTGTAAAATTTCATAACTGTATTGGAAAATAAATATAACGCCACTAACTACACAAATGTTTCGTTTTAATGAATATTATCTCTTTTCAATTTATTTTTTGAGAATTTCATACATGATCCCTATGTTCACATCATTTCCATCAGTCTCTTTCCACTTCCATCTCCCAGTGAGTTTCCATACCATACCTTCTCAGATTCTCAAATTCATGGCTTCTCCCATAATTATTATTGTTACACACATACACATACAAACACACACACACACACACAATCTACTTAGTCCTTTGTGTTGCTTATATTTATGTATGTGTGTTTATGGTTAATCAAATGGAATTAGATAACCCTCGAAGGAGACTTGTCTCTATGGAAAATCAATCTCCCTTTTCTTAAACATCATTGACAGCCCTCATCTAGGAGTGCCTGGTTAAGATTCCCCCATCCACATTGCACAATTCTTATCTTAATCTATAATTCTCCTTTTCTCACAGAGATTTTTTTAGTCATTTTTCAAGATCAAGTCCAACATCTAATGCTATTTCCTAGAACTCTTTCCAACTATTCAGATAAAACGAGACAATGGTCTATGCTTACTCAGAAGAAATATAAGAAAGGAGGAAAATAGAGCCAAACATATCAAATCAGCTCCTTTCACAAATTATTACATGCAGTAGACTCTTTCTTCAAAATCTGACTTTTTTTTTAATAAATCCCATATATTACATTCTTTACATAACAGTGGTCTAGAGATCTTCCTTCTCAAGGACTGTTGGAACAGAGATTTACTGTTCTCTCTTCATCTAATCTTCTCTTTGTGTATTCTATACCTACCTATTAGGTCTCTTTAATACCAAGAAAGACGATTGTGATGGTTAGTCAGCTTGTTACAACTTAGAACTATCTGAGGAGAGAGTCTCAAGTAATTGTCTTTATTGGGTTGGTTTGTGGGCATATATGTGGGTGATTTTCTTGATTGTTTATTCATGTGGGAAGTCCAAAACTTTCATGCCAGTAGCCTTCCCTAGGCAAATGGACTTGCAAAATATAGAATTGAAGAGAGACAAAGGCAAGCAAACATCATAAGTGTATTAACTTCTCTTTGTTCTTGACTATGGATGTGATGTGACCAACTATCTCAAGCCTCAAATTCTATTAGTTCCCTGAAATGATGCACAGTGACTTGTGCCTCCTTTGGCAGCTATATGGCATCCCCATGACCCCACCTACTCTCTCTACATATATCTTTGTTTAGATCTCCCGCCTGACTTTGTTCTACTAAGCCATTGGCCAAAACATCTTTGTCTATCAACCAATAAAAGCAACACTTATACAGAAGGTCATCATTTTCCTGTCCTTAGTTGTTTTGGATCAGGGTATTTTTTTAGCACCACAACAGAAATGAAGCTAGATTGGAAACTAGTGTAAGAGAATTGGGGTTATTGCTGTGATGTGCCTGATCATGTCACTTTTTATGCCTTTGAGCTATTTTATTGAAATATAGTGGAAGTGATTGGAACTTTGGACTGAAATACTTGTTTAATATGCTGAATTTAATGGGTTATTGTCATGGAAGTATAAAAAAGACTAATACTGACAGAAATATCCACTGTGGATCACTAGCTCATGAGATTTTATGAGGGATTAGGGATTTCATCAAAAATTAGACCAAAGGATATTTATATGATTGGGTTTTTTTTTGTGTGTGTGTGTGTGTCTTGTTTGTTTCTTGGAAATTGTGGGCTGATTAGGCTAGGGCTGAAGAAGCAGCTGTAACTGACAACGAAATCAGCACCAATGAGGTGAAATCATTTGTACTTCACTGGGACAAAGGAACATGCTCCTTCAGGATCAGTACATAAAAGCTCCCCAAAGAGCCAGATTACATACTTTTAATAGAATGTGGTAATGTATACATGTGATCCATTTTATACCGATTTTGAATTATTCAAAGAACAAAAGTGAGGAGCCATTGTAGTAGTTAAAGTTTGACACCTGATGGCGAGGTCAGAGTCCTTGCAGACAAGCTCTTAGAGGGTATTGATGAAGGGGCAGTCTCAGTTGCAGGGGAAGATTCCAGGATACTGGAGAAAATCAGACCTCTGGATGCCTGCCAAGGACAGCCACAGATGTAGAGTGGAGTTAGCCTGTGCCAGCGGGAAAGACTGCATTGCTTCAGATCTTACAGCTAGAGAAGGGGGACTGCCCATGGCTTCTAAAACCCCCCAAATTGACAAATACATGCTATACCCTGAGCTACAGAATTTGGAATTACACTACTGAATATTGGTTATCTGATAGTGTGCTTGGTTTTGTATCCTGATTACTCCCTTATGGAATAACAACTTTTAACCTTCTAACTTTGTTTTTTATAGGAGCTCATAGTTAAGACACATTGGATAATTTCTTTTTTAATTTTTCCCTCATTTTTTTAATCCCTCCTGCAGATTCCCCTCCTTCCTCTCCTTTCAGTCTCCCAACTTCCCACTTTCACTGTGCCCTTGACCCACTCCTACTCCATTGTTTCCCTCCACAAAAGGGCAGGGTTCTCAAGGATGTCAACCACACATGGCATGACAAGTTGTAGTAAGACTAGGCACTTTTCCTCATATTAAGGCTGAAGAAAGGACGATAATGGTCCCAAAAGAAGGCAAAAGAGTCAGAGACAACCACTGTTCTCTCACTGTTAGGTGTCCCACAAGAAGATCAAACTATAGAACCATAGAACATAAGAAGTGGGGCCAGATCACACCCATGTAAGCTCCGTGGTTGTGGATTCAGTCTGTGAGCTCAGGTTAGTTTATTCTGTAGATTTTCTTGCAGTGTTCTTGACCCCTGCGGCTCCTATAATCCTCCCCCCCCCCTTTTTTAGGATTCTCCAAGCTCCACCTAACACTTGGCTGTGTGTCTCTGCATCTGTTCTCAACAGTTGCTGGATGAAGTCTCTCTGGTGATGATTATGTTAAACTTTGGTCTGTGAGTATAATAGAATGTCATTAGGAATCAAAATGAAGCAAAAGACACTTTGGACTTTTTTTTTTTTAATTGGAGTGTGAGTGTATTGTACTTTGTTTTGTATTATAAGATTAACTTGAGACCTTGGGGACAAAGGATGGAAAGTTAAAGTTTAAAAGTAATGTGTTTGTTAGTGTGACAGTTTGACAAGGTGTGGTTATGATGGTTTCAAATGTCCATTTGCCACAACTTGAAATCACCAGGATAAAGAATCTAAATGAATAACTGTCTTTATTATATTGGAGAGTAGATACATCAATAGAAGATTGTCTCAATTGTTCTTGCAGATGGGAAGACCTAGATAGAATATTGGGGTTGGCACTATTTCTTGGGTTGGAGGGGTCTAAAATCTCACAGACATCACAGATGCATTGTTTACTTTCTGTTCTTAACTATGGATGTGTGACAACTTGTCTCTGTCTCTGTCCCCTGGGTCTTCCCTGTAAAGACAAACTATAACCTGAATTGTAAGTCAAATAAACCCTTGCCTCTGTCTAGCAGCTTTTCCATTGCTGTACTTATTCACAGCAAAAGAAACAAAATTAGACGACCATGTTCAGAAATTTGCCTAAGGGTCCCCAAAATCCTTGTATTTCTCAGTTCTCATCTCTTTTTCCCCCATCCTCCGGTTTAACCTGAAATGGGCAGAGACCTTCCTGCTGTGTGACACACATCATTCCTGAGTCCACACTCTGTTTACTTAGATTGTTTTTGTCTGTTTGTGCTGTGATACAAGTTTAATGAGTTGTTTTTGTTGTTTTTGAAGGATATCTGGTTGTTCTGTATTCTATCTCTAATACCTCACCTGTAAGAACATCGTAAAATATATGTGTTAAAAACTTTAGTCTCCTCCTTTTTACTGTGTAGAGATTGCAGGTATCACATGATCCTGTCCTACAAGGCAGCAGGACACATATAGATACCTATTGAAAAGAATTTTTATATATATATTTGTATATATTTTTCACCATGTGGGTTATTTTCTGTTTGGTGCCTGCTATCACTGAGTATCAGAGCTGAAACTTGAGCCCACATCTTTAAAATCCAAATCTTGCCATGCTGTCTTCTTAATATGACATCCACTCTCTGCCTCAAAAGAATCTTGTGAAAGAGGCGTGAACATTATCCCTTTAATTTTTTTAACAGTCCAGACTCTATAACATACATATAGATTATCCCAACTCTATCAAAAGTATGCTAGCTGCTGCGTTCACACAAAGGAGCTGTGTAATCTAGTAGTAAAATATTGCAATGCAAATAGTGAAATTCAAGCAAAATACAGAGTATAATATTGACACAGGGCCTGGCTCTTTGCCACATTAACGATTATGTGTCCTCTTTGGGAGATGTGGGATGCATTGTTGGCTGGCAGCATACCTAGCTCTAAAAATCAGATAAAAAGGCTTACAAATTTCCAAATCAAGGGATTTTTTTCCTTGTTTACTCATCTGCCTTTTTGATTATCTGGCTCCTTCTGGTAGGAATATATTTTAACATTGTTTATTAGCATGAAATAAACAAATCCTAAGATGATAAGTACACACTCACTCCTGCGTGATATACACAAAATCCAGCAGAGAAAACATAATTTCTTTATTGTATGCTTTTCATAGTTATGTCATCTGAGACTTAATTTTATATTTATTTTCTCTGTTTTCTATTCTTGTTGTCTCCTGGGAAAAGTATTGCTGCTCACAGCGCAGGTTTTTGTAGTTTGATTTACTTGTCATTTTCTTCAATATTTATCAAATGAACAATGTTTGAAAGCTTTTTTCTACCTGTGGATTTCATAACATCCTTGGCAGCAACATATCTTTACTTTGTTTTTCTATTAAAATTATAAAAGTTCGGGGAGGTAAGGAAAATCTCTCCTTTTCCCTTTAAGTTAATGGTGTATGCAATGATAAAGATATTTGGGATTATTAAACATTGTTTTCCAGAATCTTAACCTTCTGTATAAAGGATTGAATGACTGCATATTTACTTAATGCTCAACGCTCTTTCCTAGCTGTGTAGTATTTGTGAGTCCTGTTTTTTTGGACAGGAAATTGAGACTAAGATCCATTCAATAATGTCTGCAAAGCCATGGATTTTTTTTTTTTTTTCGAGACAGGGTTTCTCTGTAGCTTTTGGGCTTGTGGTTCCTATCCTGGAACTGGCTTTTCTAGACCAGGCTGGCCTCGAACTCAGAGAGATCAGCCTGCCTCTGCCTCCCGAGTGCTGGGATTAAAGGCGTGCGCCACCACCTCCCAGCGCCATAGAACTTTTAAAGGCTAGAGTTAAGATCTAAACATGAGCCTTCATCTTCTCCTAAGGGTTTAATAATCAGTAACTTTAATAACTAATATTCTAGTGAAGCTCTTAAGCTTTTCCTACTCATTATCTCCTCTGCAAGAGAAATTTGTACTTGATGACCAATATACATACACACACATATATATACATACATACATACACACACATACATACATATATATAGATATATATGCATGACATTATTCAAATATTTGCTAAAAATTAAATCATGATGAAATCAATTTAAAAACAGTTCTGGGGGGATACATACATAATTTTATTACTTGTTTAAAACAAACAAATTTTAATAGTGAGGAGATATGTTTGTTTATTTCATGAAAAGATCAGATCTTGGCTGAATATTAATATTACAGGGTGTATGGCATCTTCAATGTCTTTCAGAATTGACTGATCTTTAATTTCATTATCAACAAAGTTGAGAATACCAGTTAAAATCAATTTTTAGGACAGACTAGCAGAAGTACGTTTATGGTGAGTTCAGAAATTGTTATGAATTCTGTCCTATCAGCAATTCTAATTCATTTAGTGGTTTTTCTTCCTTGTAAGGGTCAAACCAGCAATTACTCAAACAGCAATTTTTGAAATACAGGAGTGTATCACAATAAATTCCAAATATATACTCACTTGATAGTTTACTGCTGAAAATAATGATGGAAAAATATTATCTTTGTTTTCTATAATTATGTCATTAGGTTTTAATATGACCAGCAAACAATGCATGCAGTGAAAAGTGAAGTTGGCAAAACAAAATATGTAATCTGAGCCAGTATATATCAGGCAGCATTTGTTGGTATTGCATGGCTTGAGAGAATGCTCAGAAGTTTTGCAAGGTAACAGGTACTACTATTACCAGAAATCTCAAATTAATCATGCCTTACATTTTTAATGAACTTTTCCTTCACACATCCAGAAACTCTTTACTATTGACAATTTTTTTCTGAATGTCTACTTTAGTTTCATATGCAGACGAACCCACAGCTTAAACCTGTGTTCTAGAAAGTAGTGATTATTTTATTAGTATATATATTACATGCAGTTCAAAGTAATCCAAATGGATTCAGTGGGATCCAAATATATCAGAGAATATTTATTACTATTAAAAATAGAAAAGTATGCATTGTACATAATTTTGTGATAGAAATCTAAATATTTTACCCTCTGAAACTAAATGAACATTACTTAATAATTTTTCTCAAGATTAAATAAAATGAATAATGACTCAGTTTGAGTTTTCATCTCTAAGTAGGATATGTATTTTAGTAGTTTAGTTTTGCACACTAATAAATTTAACTCTTTGTTTACTGGGAAAATTAATTTTTTAGTACAAAGTTGAAGAGTCATGCTATAAAGTTATCCCACAATAGCTCAGAATTGAATATAATGAAGGGTTATTTATTTATGAGTAGACTCACATATCACAGTCCTCTGCTCGAATAGGTAATCCAGCAGCTGGTAGAAAGAGGGGGCACATGCTTTACATTGGCATT
This sequence comes from Chionomys nivalis, assembly GCF_950005125.1. Classification (NCBI taxonomy): domain Eukaryota; kingdom Metazoa; phylum Chordata; class Mammalia; order Rodentia; family Cricetidae; genus Chionomys; species Chionomys nivalis. The sequence continues at coordinate 17,986,449 of NC_080107.1, forward strand.
TATAGTATAACAGGCCATGCCCAATGGGTGGGTAACTTAAAGGCTACTGGCTGAAGGATTTACTACAGCACCTCCCCCTTTTGTTTAAATAAGAGAGTTCTAAGTCTAATACTAAATTATATACAATAAAAAAATATCATGTATAAAAATTAGAATTACAACAATCATAAACAATATTAAGCAAGAAACATGTGATAAATGTTTCAATAATTATCTTATCCTAAGGAGTCTAAGTCTTGTTTGTAAATAACTTGGCCAAGTCATTCTAGGAAAGTAACTATGACTATCTAGTCTTCAATCCCATCAATGACCCGAAAAGGAAAATAATATTACTTGAGTAAGCAGTAAGTGCAGTCATGCAACTTCCAAAATGTGCAACAAATGACAGAGACAACTGGCTACCTGGGCAATCATCCAAAGTCTCATTTGCAACAATGGAGCAACCAACTTTGGCTAAGGCCTAGAGTAACTGACAGACCATTTTCATAAGCAGAAAAATTTTCAAAACTGTCTTACACTGTCTTGGCAGGATTTGACAGTCTTTTTTTCTTGTATCCTGCTTGTCCTGTCCAGACATCGTGCATTTTGTCAGTGCTCAATGCATAGGCAGTTCCTTGCCTGAAGGCCAGTTTTGACAAGAAGAAAACAAGCTCCAAGTGGAGTGTCTTTGGTGCTCAACATTCTCTTGGGAATAGATTGGTGTTGCCAGGAGCAATCTATCTCGTGTCAACAGAATCCCAAGTTATTTAAATGTTATATTCTATAGCTCTTTGAAGTGGTTGAAGATTACCTATCTATGCAGAATACAATCTCCATATATCTAAAGACCCTGATTAATCTAACTATAATTATGACAAATGTGGATGTTTATTGACCTTTAATTCTTAATACCTATATAACTTAAAGACTAAGACTTCATATTTGAATATTAAACAATCTTTAAACAACTGTGCAACAAATGAGGACAAAACCTCAAAATGTATCACTATACAAAACGTCTTAAGCAGAGGTAGAAGCATGAATGAATACAATATGACAAAAGAAATTTGCCTAGGTAGACAAATGTTGTAGACAAAAGCAAGATTCATATTTAATGTAATTTAAGTTTGTATCAATATACAAGAATCTATACAAATGTAAATTGCCTATAACTAATATCTCACAAGTATTTATCTATTACTCACTATCCCATCTAGTTTACTTTCTTTTTTTTCCAAAAATATCCCTAAGCCTACATAATTTCCCATCCAACCCCCAACCTTATACCAATTATAATCAACCCCTAATTGATGTCACCAACCCTAAGGGCAAACTTTGTTGGAAGAGGGGACACCATTTTCTAGAATTATTTCCAACTGTCCTGGGAGCAATGTTCTTTCTATGGAATCCTGTGAAATTAAAATGATGGTTAAGTTACAAGATTACTCTCTGGTATAATTGCAAATTGTCTCTGGATATTCGGTAGGGTTTTTCTGAGGTTCCTATTTCTAGTTCTAGCCAAAAGGTTGTAAAAAGGTACACCATTTCAGCTAACCAAGTTAGAACCATCTTGAGCAGCTGTTACCCAAAAAGGTTTTATAATAGAACTATCAGAATCATGACATCATATCAACTGAGTGGAGTCATTGTGAGGTCCCAACTTCTTCCTGGAAACTTCAAAGATTATTGCAGGAAAATACATTGTTCATTGTGGAAAACTGAAACATTTTTTATGCAGATGTATATTCAATGAAAGATATGATAGAAACAAAAATAGCTATGAAGAAAAGTAATTTTTTTAAAAAAAAATTCCTTCTTCTTTCTGTCCCATACAATGGCTCTTGACATGAGACAAAAACTCTGAATTTATATTATAATAGCGTACTTGGATTTAGAGAGGGATAGAGACATTGTCCAACTCCAAAGCCAATTTTGATTTTTACATGGATCATGACTATTATTATGTTCAGAGATTCTTACCCTCAGATGACCTGGACTCATAAATCAAAATTCTCTTTGCTTTGTGGTCCTATCTAGATAATTATCTTTTCCTCTTTAATAATCTAGATCTCCAGGGTCTCTTGATTATTTGAAGATGAGTACTTTCCTGCAAAAACACACCCTTTTGAGGTTTCCTTACCACATGTATAGTTGTCACTGCTGTGGATGAGCCATCATTTCTCTTTCTCAAAATATTTCTCTTTTTAAAACTGGATCTTTATTAAATTTGGTGGTATCTATAACTTTTCTATTCTTGTGGAAACAAGAGGAAAACCCTTCCCCAAATTAACACATCTTCTGCTTTCCATTTTGAGGTCAACACATCCTTGAAATACACCAGCTAATTTAATTCAGAAACTTTTCTGTTTTCCAATGTCTCTCTGCTGCTGTTGTTCCTTTCTCATTAGCGTTAAGAAAATTCAAGGTCAGTAAAGCATTATGTAATCTAAATATGGAGGTATTTTCCATTGCTTTCTGTTTATTTAATATATCCTTTATAATTCTATTTGATCTTTCTATAACTGTCTGACCTATAGGATTGTTTGGTATATCTTTATTATGCTTTATCTTACAATAAGCAAAAAATTGTTTCATTTTCTTTGAGATATATGCGGAACCACTATCTGTCTTTACTTGTGCATGTATGCCCATGATGGTCATAACTTGTAATAAATGTGCGATTACTGAATCAGCCTTTTCTGATCAAAGCAGTTGCCCATTGAAATCCTGAATAAGTGTCAGTGGTGTGGTGTACATATTTTAATTTTCCAAATTCTGCAAAGTGGAAGATATCAATTAAGATAGAGTAGAGGATCTGGACCAAATATTTCACCAATGTCATAAACCGGATCGTTAAAAAGATCATGAGAGAAGATTTCCTAAAACTAAAGGAAGATACAACCTTACTGATAGAACAAGCTCACAGAAAACAAATAAGTGGGACCAGAAAAGAATGTACCCACAGCATATCATAATTAAAATTCTAAGTGTACACAACAAAAGAATGCACTGAAAGCTGCAAGAGTAAAGCCTCAAGTCACAGATAAAGAAAACCCCATCAGACTAAAATATTTCCAGTGAAAAATTTGAAAACCTGAAGAGCCTGGGGAAATGCAATCAGAATCTAAAAACACGATGACAGCTAGCCTAGACAGTTATAACCAGCCAGAATATCTGCCGTAATTTAAGGAGAAAGAAACTCTTCCAGGACATAAGCAGCCTAGAAAAACTATATCCAGCAAACCAAGCACAAAGGACATACATGTAGCAAAATTTTAGTCTGAAGAGTGGAATAAGCATAGTAGAGGGGCTGTGGGAAGAAGTACGGTAGCATAATTACCAAAATAAATTCTCTCTGAGAACACAAATAACAACACCAAAAAATAAGCAACATGATGAACACAATTAACTCCAATATTTTTAAATATCAATAGTTTCTGATCAAAATACACCGACTGACTAAATGAATCAACAAATATCTCTCTGTTGGTTGTCTATAAAAACAAAGCAAAGCAAAATAAAATAAACAAACAAAAAGCCAAAAACCTATGTCTTTTCTTAAAGATAAGTACCACTTTAGAGTGAATACATGGAATAAACAAATGCTCAGTCCAAAAAAGCAAAAAAACAAATAATAATAATAACAGTAATAATAAACTTAATAGTCACAAGACAGATAGCTGCAGAACAAGATGTTGCAGGGTCATTTTGATATTAGTTTACTTGGTTCACTTGCTCTTTGTGACAAAGTGTTGAGCTTCCAAGGAGAGAATGGTATAAGGTAAAGTTCTCCATCAGGGATAGAAGACTCAGGTCCTTGAAGGTCATTAAGAGTTTAAATTCACTTTGAATGAGTGAAAAGCTTTGTAGGCTTTTGCATAACTATACACAATGATGTAATTATAGATTAATAGTATTGTTATCTGAAGGGGAATGTATGGTAGTATAATAGCAGCTGAAGTATAACAGTAATAATTTGTTATTACAATACTTCAGGCAGAGAACATAATTTAAAATATATATTAAAAATAGACCTAATGCTTGCAAATGGAAAGAACAATGAATCATTGCCACATTGTCCTTCTCCAAATGCCACGCATTCTTTTGTCCTCTTCTTCATTCTATAAGTGAAGAAAATACTCTATTATCCCCAAATTTGTATTTTAGGACAGTGGGAAGAAAGGTATGGCTAGAAACAATGAACCATCTGAAGTCACATACAAAACTCACTGTGACAAACAATGGTGTTTCTAAGGGCAGCACAAAGGAGGTGAAGATCCTTCTGCAGACTGTGGATATAAGCTAGTAACCTTCTGGTAGTGACACACTAAAAGAAAGAATGACTCATGGTTTTCTGACCAACTACTTGGGTGAGGTTGCCATGCTAAAATGAGAAAACACGGCAGAAACAGAAAGGTTAAATAAGAAGACAATACAAATTCATTTGTGGAAAAACTGAATTCAGAGTTCCTGTGAGAAATTCAGGTGACCTTTGGGAATGAGTGAGTGACTCATATGTGTGCTCAGATATGAGGAATGAAGATGGAGATTCTGAGTTATTAGTCAATAGATATGAGGAATGAAGATGGAGATTCTGAGTTATCAGTCAATAGATATGTGCGGCTGTAAGAGTAGTGACGGGCACATACACAGGTGGGGAGGGGACAGCTCAGGGAGTATATTTAATAGAGAGGAACATGTCTGCATAAGATGTAAATTAAGTGTAGTAAGGTGCAAATGTTTCTAGAAGGTGTGGGATACATTATGAAGTTAGAGGATAGGGAAAGTGAAGGAATGAGGGTGAATAGATAATCATACACATACCCACCAAATTCAAAGATGTAAGGTAATCCAGTCTATTTAGTACCACGGAACTACTCTGGAATTGCTAACTTTTATAGGAATGGAGAAGAATGGATAGTATCTGTATAATTCCCATTCTGTTAACTAGACAAGGATTTCCTACAGGTTGCTACCACATATTCGTCTTTATTTTTCAGCCCTTTTCCAACTCATGGCATACCAAATAATAGAGATTAGAGATTGATCATTTGTCTGAACTGGTAACTTAAATTGTAACAGTAAGTCACTGACTCCATATGGTTTGTATTGTTGCCCTTATACATCTTACAAATATTATCCTTGACTAAATTTCCCCGAGAAACTTCAGGAAACTGGCATATGCGTTATGCTGAATTATATTTGTCATTTCCTGTCGTACCACAGATTCCATCTTCTCATTTTCCATGCCACTAAGAATCACTGCCTTTGGTTGCTAATCACTAAAGAGTTGCAAAGTTTCAGCTATTTGTGACTGGCACAATCTATTTTGATCACTATACAGCCTGCATTCAAGGAATGTCACATTCCATTGAGTGCTATGTTAGATCACAATATCATTTTACACCGAATTCCAAATTCTTTACCCTCCACCACTAATATATCTGGATCTGAATACCCTAATTTGTGAGCTACATAACTCCTTTGTTCCCTTGTAATCGATGTCATGCTAAACTGTCCTTCATACCCTAAAGACAGTGTTCCTTCCGTATAAAGCACCCCATTATTCCCACTTCCAGTTTGGAGCTTTTGTAGTTTTATTCAGTGCCTCATTCATGTCGTTTTTAATAAAGGCCTCTTTGTAACATGCACATTAGTAGAACTCTCTAAATCTCAGGTTCTCTAGAAGAACTGCACAGAAAAGAGAAATATTAGCATATGTATCTTTAGAGCAGATATAAATAATAGAATGATCCACTATGGTTTTCAGTCTGCTTGACAAGGACTGAGATGCCATGACGAACATGTGGATCGGTTTTCATGTATTGTTCTGAAGCAATGCCTCCCTTTGCCTGCCTTAAAAGTGTTTACCTACTTATTATACTTTTGCCTTACTGTACTTTCACCTTTGACCTCACGTTTTCAATGTTAGAAACTTATGCATATGCAGATACCAAAAATTTCCATAAGGTTCTTTATATCACATAAAAACATTTGAATTAAGTGTAAGCATTTTTGAATTTTAGAGTTATGCTTCCTAATTCATCTGTATTACCCTTCGAAGGAGATTAAATTTGACTTTGAAATAAAATGATGCTTCTTCTGATTTGATATCTGATATCTCAGGATTCTTGCTCACTTTTTTCCTGTTTGTTGCAATAAAAAGAAAAGAAGGATGGAAGACAAGAAGGGAAGAAGAAAGGAAGGAAGGAAGGAAGGAAGGAAGGAAGGAAGGAAGGAAGGAAGGAAGGAAGGAGGCTAAAATCATAGCAAAAGAAAGTCAGACCAGCTATTATATTAAGCTGTGGCAAATGTGCTCACCTTTTATAGTCCCCATGTTTTATAATGAAGATACTTCATTGAAACAATGATGCATACTTCAAGGGTTCCCTGGGGAGCAGTAAACCCTGTGTGGAGAGATTCATGAATATGTGCATTAGTCCAATCCAACTGGAACTTGCCCTTAAAAAAATGAACCACAAGAGAAGCTGATCAGGTTCCGCTTATATATATAATCAGAAGGTTATCATATTATCTCCCTCTCTACGGGAAAAGCGGGTATGAATTTCTCTTAGATGAAAAATGCCAAATGAAACCATTTTCCCCTATGTGATGTTCATCATGGGAAACCCACATGGACACCTTTTAATCCTGGGTGAAAAGAACAGAAAATAAACATGGGTTCCAATTTAAAATGAATTGCCATCCTTTTTTTTTTTTTTTTGGCATGAGATGAATCATAGAAAAAACCTTCAAATAAATATATTTCTGCCTTAATTTACTGAGTCACTATCAAAGCTACATTCAGTTAAAGAACTTCTAGAGATGGAACAAAATGGGAGAAACATTTTAAATCACACACACATGCACGCACACGTGCCCGCGCAAGGACTATCTTTAAAGATGAATGAGGGACATATGGCAGATGTTGAAGTTTTGGTTTATTTCAAGTACAAAGAACTTCAGGACAAATATTTTCAACCAGCATTTGGTGCCATTTCCAGGAAAAATGGACGACCCCTACAAAGCCCATGACAATGATGAAGTGCATGTATGTGTATTTGTAGATTTATCTTTAAGTCTTTACCGCTAAGAATTTCAACCAAAGCTGACATTATATAAAAAGAAGACTCCTGTATTCTCCCTATCCTCCCCAAATCTTCAGCCATCATGTAGGTATTGTAATAATAGTATGAAATTGTCATTATCTAAACCCCCATTTAAAAGTTGTTAAACTGCCATTGTCTAGGCTTTGCTAAATAGAAATGCCATTTTAGAACATGAATAATGACTGCAGGAAAATTGAAGAAGTTTACTATTAAATTTAGGAAAATTCATGCTAATAAAGAACTTTATATGCAATTGTTTATAGATTCCTAAGTTCTCTTTTCTAGGTACAACACTGTCAGTCCTCAGAGCATTGGTGTGTAAACATGTAAAAGAAAAATCATTGTCTCCCAAACACCATAATTATAATAATGTTAAACCCTGTTTAATTCTTGCCTGGCAAATTTATTTCTGACATGTGAATTAAGTCATGACTTTGGCATCTGGTACTGAATTGCCAGACACTGTTCCAATTCTTCATTTCTAGTCACCGTGTGCATGGAGAAGAAAACAATGTTTAAACTTGTTCATTTTACCCCCCAAATCTTTGAATTCAAGATCTCCTTGGGCATCTTGAAAGTGCTTCCAATCATGAGTGGGAGGGTCTGCCACCATTTCAGAAAGTATAGTAAGGACAAAGAATTCCTGTTAATTGGAGAGGGTAAGGGCCCTCTAGTCGAATATTAAGTTATTTCTAACTTTCCCCCAGAACTTGTATTCATGTTTGGGAAAAGTAGTATTTTGCCACACTACAAGGAAGAAAAGCATTTTATTTAGTAATAGTTCAAATAACGAGGTAAAAATGTTTCTGTGTGCATTTGAACTGGCCCTGGTGGCCTGATTCAGTATTTTGCCCATTTTCTTGGCTTTTTGAGCTTCACACACACACAAAAAGAAATTGTCCAAAACACTTAGCACTTTTTTTTTCCCTCCAGCACTGGTAATGGGGCTTTCACTGTACAAACAGAGGGAGAAATTATTTGGAAAGGTGAGGGTTGTCAGAAAAACTAGGAAACTCCGCTCATACATTTTGGACTCAACTCTGTCTCCACTATTGCTATCGTTAGAGTGCCTAGAATCTCTGAGGATTTATGCTCACCGTGTGAAATGGGGAATAAGATCATGTGGATGGATCCACAAACAAATTTCATATAGAAGAACGCTTTTTAAACGAAGATGACAAATAATTCATGTAATAAGGATTTTACAAGTTACCTTTTGCAAAAGGCGGTTTTCGCCAGCAACATTTACCATCTGTGAAGTGAAAACGGCTGATTACTGAAATGCTCTCTCTCTCTCTCTCTCTCTCTCTCTCTCTCTCTCTCTCTCTCTCTGTGTGTGTGTGTGTGTGTGTGTGGTGTGTGCGCAGAGGCGAGGTGGCAGTGAGCGGATAGAAGGTCAAAGGGTAAATTCCAATTGCTGTGACATATTTTTATGAGCTGAATCATAGCCAGCTTTTAGCCTTGAACAGGGAAGAAGATCTTAGGAAGGGAAGGAACATGAATGGGCTAGTCAGGAAAATCAAGAAGCGCCTTCCCAAATTAGCAGCTAATTGCTCCCCAACCTGCCATATTCATCCATTTGAGCTTTATTTTATTGTGCTGTACTTGAAAAGATCCGTTCTCTAATAAAGAAATCAGAGTAAAATCTCAGATGTAAATACGAAGTTGTCTTCAGGATTCTTTTTTACCTCCCTTTAACAAAGCCTTTGGTGTTTTCCTGGGGGTTGGGGGGAGCATCCTTGAAAATCTGAAAGGAGGAGGAGACTATGTGGGAGTTAGTTCTCAGAGCAAGGCTGACAATGCTCTACAGTGGCAGGCGGCAGCAGGAGAGAGACAGGGGGGCCGAGAGCCTGGCTTTGTTATCAGCCCGAACTACTATACCCCAGCTTCCTCTCCTGCAGGATCTCCCCACAACGTGGGGACGATTTTCTGCTTTATAGTAGGCTTGCTACCGGGCAAAAAAAGAAAAAGAAAAGAAAGAAAAAGAAGAGAGAGAGAGAGAGAGAGAGAGAGAGAGAGAGAGAGAGAGAGAGAGAGAGAGAGAGAGAGAGAGAGAGAGAGGCTGCGGGGGCGGGGAGGGGGAGAGGGGTCAGGGGCCGCAGTCCAGCCAGAGCAGCTGCCCGGCTCTCCCAGCATCCCAGCTCCTGCAGTCTCCAGCGCGGCGGCGGCGGCGACCGCACTTGCAGCAGCTGCAGAGAGGCCCTGCTGGTCCCCAGCCGGCGTGCGCTGGGGTCAGAATGGGGGAGTCGTTCTCGTTCTCATCTTCTGAGCAAGCAAATTCTTCGCATTCCTGCACTGGGGCCCTCTGGGTGTCAGCTGACCCGCAACTAGTTCCAGGGTTCCAAACCTGCCACCTCTGGGGACACTCTAACCGCTAGGGATGTATTCTAGAAGGTGTCTCAGAGCTGTCTCCTCCAGGCCTCTCCTCCCCTACGTATGCCTGAGGGCTTAGCACAACCTGGCAGCTCTGGCAGGCTGCAGAGCTTCAACAGGACCATCATTTTCAAAGTTGACGGGACAAACCCAGGCTTAACTTGAGATGGGGACCAGTCCTGAGACTTAAAAGAAGAAATTAGGCAATTTCACTATTAGCAGAGGCAGCGTTGTGACCCTTTTTGTTGTAAAAGGGACATAAATGTAGCTGCAGATTGAATGAAGTTATAGGCCATAAAAGGGCAAGAGAGAGAAGGGAAGAGATAATAGGCGCTGTCCATCTGCGCGTCTTACCCTCCCTGTGTCAGACCTCCTCAGCATTGTTGGTGGCAAACAGTGTACCGACAATAATAAATGGGGGAAGGCGGAAGGATAAATGCCACCGAGCGCGGCCGTGCATTTTAGAGTGGCGACAATTGCTGTTTATTTGCTTTTCGTTTATGAAAATGACAAAGGGCAAGGTTATATGTGAGACACATCTCCACAATGTGGTTTACTCGAGGTTTTGGGAACCAAGGTGACCGGAAGCAGCCAACATTCATTTATTTGTATATGAAAAATATTTCTGATATTTTTTTCTAAAGTACAGATTTTTCTTTATTAAATCTTTGACAGAAACAAATGCAGCAACTTCGGGACATTTAGTCACCCTGTTTTCCTTCAACAATCTTATGCCCTAAAACCAGTAAATTCTGCTCAAAGTTTATAATAATTTCTATCTATGAAGTTCAGGTCTGCTGTGCAATTATAGATTAAAAAATATGTTTGGATATTACAGCTCTGAAATTTTTAGATACTGTTTATTTGCTGGAATATTAAGTAGATTTACTCTTGTGTTTCATTTCTTGGTCTAAGGTTCAGTCCGATAAGGTCAAATCTACGGAAATCTCCACAGCCTGGCAGCAACTCCACTCATAGCCTAGAAAAAGCGAGCGATTTGGTTTAGATTGAACAAATAAGCTAACTGTGGGTTTGTTTTATGTGTATGATAACTGTTTTCAACTGAACGAGGTAAATGCAACATTTTTAGGGTGAAAGATGCTTTGTGGTAATTCCAAAGTGATAATTTATACCAAAAGTAATTACTACTTTAAAATATTAACATGGATCATATTTTATTTTTTGACTCTTTAAAATGGAGTAGAACATGTACAAATAATAGCACATTCACCGTAAGTCATGGCGATTAAGGTATACGAGAAAAACAGCCATAAAGCTTTTATATTTAAATTATTTTTCCTGAATATCAGCAACATGTTGAAGCATTTCATGAACTCTGACAATGTTGTCTTAAAGGTCAGAGAATTGAGAGTATCAGAGCAGTTAATATTGTGACTAATGGGAGATTGAGGGAAATCTTGTGAACTGTATGATATAAAATGAAATCCTATATCTTATTAAGTATATTTTTACGCAATTTTCAAAAATCAAGAAAAGGATATGTTTTGTGAACAAATAGGATTTTTGTGTTTCTGATTTCATTCAGATAATATATGGTCTATGTTTTTAAATTTTTGACATATTTTTGAGGTTTCAACTAGTTTAAATGTGGAGTTATGTTCATTATTCTCCCTTTCCATTAGGAAAAAAATCAAAGACTTAATCATTTATGGAGTAATCACAATTTGTATTATTACTATTTGCTAGATGCCAATACTGTATACATTTTGACATCACTGTATTTCTATAAAATAATATGAAATAGGAAACCTATTTCACATAATAAGAAACATACTTTTTAGCCACACAGTTAAAAAAAATACATGCTGTTTAGAATGTAGGATAAAATTGTATTTCTTTAGAGTCAAACAAAAGCTCTCTGAATGGAGAGTGGAGGATTTCTTGGGCTTTGTCTAAATTTAAAGTGCCCTCTACCGTCCAAAGACTGTACTACTTGAAGAGAAAACGACAAGCCTTAAATCACAACCGAGATAAGTAGAGAAATATGTAAGAGAAGTCTGTAGATAATATTGTGCTCAGCCTGGAGTCTTCAGTTTGCATGGCTCCATCAGTAGAGAGATTTGCTCCACTTCCAAGTTAAAAGTTCCATTAAAATGTTTGTAATTTTACAATGGCTGTGATTTCCCTTTCCTCTTAGTTTTCCTTGAAAACTGAAATTCGATGTTGGTTTCATTGCAAGAGCTACAGTGGTAACTGGGCCAGTGTTTACATATGACTGTCAGCCTAAGCATCAAAACTTATCACCTTCATATATTAATTATTAAAGAAGCTTATCTAGAATGCTTTCTTCTGCATACACCTGTGTACCAGGATACCTTCTTTTTCTTTTTCACCATTATCTTCCTCTTCTTTGTCATCATTGTCAGAATATCTATTATATCTATTTCATAATTTAAAAAGCGATTATGTGGTAGTACAAAGCTAAACAATCAATTAATTCTTTGATGTAGATTTTAAAAGGGATTCTACCAAAAGGGGAGGCACCTATTTTGTTGTTCTGTCTTTTAAAAGCATTTAAGTGTCCAGCTAAACATGATGTGTGCATTTTATTAATCTTGTTACAATCTTTCTTTTAAAGGAAGTGACCTATTAAAAATTTGTTGTAAAAATTCATGTGGAATAAATTATAGAATAAAAAGATAAATGCTATCATATGAAATGAATTGCATTTTGATTGTACTACTAAGCTTAAGATTTGGTCAGAATATATGTGACCATTTTAAAATGTTTAGTTGTAGGAAAAGTAATTTATTGCATGGGAATATATTTTAAAAAAGATTTTGGTTGAATGGGTAATACCTAATGAAATCAGTAATTTGCTGTAAATTTAGAGAAGTGACACAATTGTGGTGCAATTTGTCAAGTCTGCAACAGAGACAATAGGTCTAGTTTCAATGGTTTACTAAGTATTTGGTCTACATTAGAAGCAAAAGCAAAACATAAAGAAAGATAATTTGGGAAAGGAATTTTGAGTAAGTGTCCAGTATATTGTCAGCTTACACAATCCCTAGGGACTTAACATAGTCGCTGTTGGTCAGGAAGGAGACAGCAGGATAATGGAGACCCAAGCAGAGCCTCCAGCCAACCGGGCTCAGGCTGACTTCTCATTTCCAATGCTGCTCTTCCTTGTCTTTGTTGATTGAGTTCCTCTTACTGACTTCTACTTGACTACTCCACAGATGGATGTTCTTGTTCCCTTCTCTAAGGGAAGGGCACTTTCAAGAAGCATTCCATATTGTGCTTTCCTGATAATGGTGACCCATTAGGGAGACTACAAATGCTTCCAAACCAAAGAACAACTGAAATGAAAGAAGGAAGCAGAGGCTGTCACAAGGAGAGACTCCAGCAGTGACGTTTAGGGCCAGTGGGAGGAGTCACCTATGAGGTTAAGCAACACAACAGTCCAATGTTGAAATGCTGGCATTGCTGGTACCAAGCAAGCTGGTCTTTTCAATTTTTGGAAAAATTCAGCTTGTTCAACGTATCTAAGTATTTCATCTACTTAGGAGATATTTGTTGAACCAAGTATAGAATATGAATTAGACTACTTTATTAGGATCACCGTTTCTCTTGGTTAATATTCAGTTACTTTTCACTTCTTGGAAAAGAATTATACTGTAGCATCGTTCTGGGGCTCCATTAACACATACTCCATTTAAGAAAGTCCAATACTACGGTGCACTATGTGGTTAGCTACATTCTGCATGAGTTATATATCCTTCACTTTCTAGAATCAATTCTTTTATAAATTCAATTAAAGATAATCTAATTTCTAATTAATCTAATATGTTTAATAACAGACCCTTGTTCTTGGACATAAATACTCTTCCTCGTTAGGAGTGTATTTGACAAAACTTTAAATCATGGAGCTTAAATTTCTCTAACCAGTGAGGTGCAAAGGGGGTCTTAGAGTCAGTCCTTCTTTCTAGGACTATGCAGTTTAAGTTAGAATAATGTACAGCGGTAGAATAAACCCAATGGTTTTTGAAGGGATGGGTCTTTTATCTTAGGTTGTGGGAGCTGCTTGCTTAATTTTAAGTTTTTTCTCCTTTTTATTTTTTTTAATTTTTCCATGATATTTATTGAGCTCTATATTTTTCTCTGCTCCTCTTCATGCCTCTCCCCTGCCTCCTTTACCCCCCCCAACAAGGTCCCCAGGCTCTCAATTGACTCAGGACATCTTGTCTTTTTCTACTTTCTTCTTCCCATGTAGATTATATCTATGTAAGTCTCTCTTAGTGTTTGTACTGTTGTCTAAATTCTCTGGGATTATGGTTTGTAGGCTGGCTTTCTTTGCGTTATGCTTAAAAAACTACCTATGAGTGCGTACAAGTGATAATTGTCTTTCTGTGTCTGAGTTACCTCACTCAAAATAATGTTTTCTAGTTCCATCCATTTTCCTGCAAAATTCAAGTTGTCGTTATTTTTTCTGCTGTGTAGTACTCCATTGTGTAAATATACCACATTTTTTCTTATCCATTCTTCGATTGAGGGGCATTTAGGTTGTTTCTGGCTATGACAATCAAAGCTGCTATGAACATAGTTGAACACATGTCCTTGTGGCACGATTAAGCATCTTTAGGATATATACCTAAAAGTGGTATTATTGGGTCTTGAGGAGAGTTGTTTACTCATTTTCTGAGAAAACGCCACACTGACATCCAAAGGGGTTGTACCAGCTTGCCCTCCCACCAGCAATGCAGGAGTGTTCCCTTTTCTCCACCACCTCTCCAGCATAAGTTGTCATCAGTGTTTTTGATTTTGGCCATTCTTACAGGTGTAAGATGAAATCTCAGAGTTGTTTTGATTTGCATTTCTCTGATGACTAAGGATGTTGAACATTTCCTTAAGTGTCTTCCAGCCATTGGGCTATAAAAGAGCAGAAAGAAACTTTAGAAAAGGAGATTGCACTGATAAAAGAAGGAAGGCAGCTTTGCAGAGCCTGTCGTTTGGGAGGAGATTGTCATGGAGAGGTGAAATGCAGGAAGATTGCGCTGATGCGGTGGTGGGGTTTTTACCCAGCATGACCTTAGCATGTTGGCTGGCACAGGAAGGTGCCTGGACTTAGCAGCACAGATTACTCATGACCCTGTTGTTTATGCTTAGGCTGTAAAGAGTGGAAAGCTTTAGTTAATTAAGGAGCAGAGGAACAACAGTCTAAGGTCCTTCAACGACCTTCAGAACTTTCGAAAAGAGATTCTCCTCTCTTATAATACAACACAACCCAAGTTCTCCCAGACACCTGCCACCTCCATTTTTCTCCTAATCCACTCCTCCTATTTTTCCCATCAGAAAAGTGCATGCCTCCAAGAGACAACAAACAAATACAATGAAACAAAATACTATAACACAAGGCAAAAGACCTCACACAGAAGCTGCACAAGGTAACCTAATAGGAAGGATCCAAAGAGCAGGTCAAAGAGTCAGAGATACAGCTGTAACCACTGTTATGAGACCCACAAAAAAGCTAACAGCCATTATATAAAAATAGAGGACCTGGTCCAGACCCATACAGGCTTCATGCTTGTTGCTTTAGTTTCTGTGAACTCATACGTTCCCTGCTTAGTTACTTCGGCGTCAATATTCTCCTGGTGTCCTCCATCCCCTCTTACTCCTAGTCTGTCCTTTCCCTCTTCCAGGGAATTTTCCAAGCTCCAAAGGAGAGGGACCTGAAATAAACCTCTAATTTTGACTCTTTGTGCATAATGTATGTCTGTGGGTCTCTGTTCTCCTTTGCTCCCGCAGGAAACCTCTCTGAAAATAACTGGAAAGAGAAGAGATTTTGTAGGACTGGGGTGTAGGTGGGGAGGGGAGTAGGAGGGAACAGCTGGAGGATATGGAAGGAGAAAGTCCAAGGGGAGACAGCTGGGATTGGGGGAACATTAGCAGGACAGTGGGAAAACTCACTTCAGTGGAAATTTTGTGGGAGCTGCTTATTTTTTTTTTAAAACTGTTCATTTACATCTTCTGAAAGTTTCTGTGGATTGAAAATTATAATTACAATAGATTTTATTTTTGCTGAAGCTAGCCAGTAAGCTTCTTTGGTTTGCAAACAAATAAATCTAATTGTCATGATGTGTGCCTTCCTCAGAGAGCAACTTATAGATTCTCAAGTGTAATGTTTATGAGGTTCTTCCCCTCTTTTATCATAGTATGGAAGCATGCACATGTGTGGGTCTTTGCCCAGGCCAACATCTTTCTTGAACAAGAGATGGGTACACAATCCATAGACACTTCATGGTCAATGTTTTCACTAAAGCATTGACCAATTATCTCTACTCCTGTGAATCACTGAGCTTTGTGTCTAAATTTGTTGTCACAATTCTTGTCTTCTTTATTCCAAGAATCCAAAACTAAGAATATAAATTGAGATTTAAGATAAAAATAGTGTGTAAAAAATTATCAAGCAATTTCAGAAAAATAAAATATTATTAAGAAAAAAATATTTGTTGCATACGTATGTGCCAAATATTATACAGTTACATGTAAGAGGAAGTGAAATTTAGTCTTTTTAAAGCATAACATACTTGGATTTGATAAATTTATATATCTTCATAAGTAATGACTGTTTACAACTTAAGATCACAAATTGGAATCCTTCTTTTTTCCTTATGAGACCTGTAGCAAAGGGAAAAAAATGTGAATTCTAGAAAATAGCCTTTCCTTAAAAAATAATAGTAGCAAAGCATGACACAAACATTTAATAAAGGGATGGTTGTAGGCATCCTTCTTTCCTGAACACCGACAAAAATATCTCAAGGGACAGATCATTAAATGCTCCTCGGCCTTACCGTGGACAGCATCTCAGGAGGCATCTCTGAAGGTGGGAGGCATTTATTAGAAGGATGTTTTAGAAAAGCTCCGACCGTTGTCTCAAAAATCATTCCTGCAGAACATAACGGGATAGATACCAAGCATTTCTGAAAGCCATGTATAACTGAAAAGATTCAGGTCATTAGAAATATAAACGGTTAAGGCTGAAAAGGGGTAAGTTGTGGGGAGAACATATAAATTGAACATGAGAAGCATAACGTAGCCATCAGAGATCGTTTGGTATCTATTAGCTTATTATTTTGTACTTGTGTTGAGATCTAGCAATATGCCACAGTATTAGTTTATACTTTATTCTATACGGGAAAAAAAGAGAAAAAAAAAAAGAACAAGGAAAGAAAAAATATGGAATAAAAATGTCCACAGCATGCTGTTTTCTTATTCTCATTTTCAATTTTGCATTATTAGTTAAACTTTCTGACATTCATAACATAAACCAAGTTTAGAATCCTTCATTAGCTATAATTAATTCCCATTACTTTTTTTTCTTCCAGGAAGGATTATTACTAAAACCATGATTTCTCTCCCAAACCTTAATTTTTCCTTGACCCAGCAATTTACATTTATTTCAATGATTCCAGATAACAAGCGTGGTGCAGTTCATGTGCATCGATCCAGATTTAGGAAGTATTTTCATCTTCAGCTTCATTTGCTTCTCTTAAGGGCACTATTTTGTAATGAATAGAAATTTCTTTTCCTGAAGATTTGTCTGATGTTTTAAACAGTGAGATTTAAGGATTAGTTCAAGAACACACACACACATTAGAAAAGAAATTTAAAGAATAAATCTCAGGACTCATAGTCTGCCACATAATACTTCAACACTCCATTTACTTTTCAAGGTATGCAAACACATATTTATTTATTGCAGATATCTACCCTTCTAGACCCTGGTCAGACTGCTTTGTGTCCAAGGTGAATCTGTGTGCCTTATCAGGATGGCTGTGCTGGGATCAACTGAGGCTGCAACCTCAGGTAATCGTTTACTGAGTTCAGGCAGACTCTGACGTAAGAAGCATCAACTTACAATTTTTTCAACTGTATGATAATAGATAAAGAATGTGCATTAAACAAATACTATAGTTTTAATTTTGATCTCTTCTCTGAGTTTGTGGCATATGTGTATAACAATACAGTATGATGGCACCAGGAAGCAGTTATGAGAGCAAACAACCAATATCAGAGATAGACCTCTGTCACTAAGCTATCTTATTTGATATATTAGGTGTATTGCATACTTGGGGGACAATTCCGTGAAAAGCTGAAAGGCATCTAAACCTGCCTGTAACTAATTTTTATGGAAGACATTTTAATTTAGATTTTACTCTGAATATGATACTAATACACATTTTTGAACTTGATGAATAAGGCATATAACTTCTGGGCCTAATTCCAGACAGCCACTGTTTCCCATAGAAACCTACATGCGTAGCTACTAGTTCTACTTTGTTTAAGAGGAGCATACTTACGCTAGAGCCTAATACCATAGACACTTCTTCATCTACTTGGAGGTTGCTAGAACTCAATAGATTTCATGCTATTTCAGCAAACTAATCTTCATCATCAATTTATACCTTATTTTTTAGGGGTTCTGATGATGTTTGCTGTCATTGTAAATTTTAATTAACTACTCACTTTCTCACATCTTATTATCAGTAACCACTCAGTAAGTTGGCTGGTCTTTCCCCCCGCTGGTTTTAACTTCTAACTCAGAGCGCCTCCATTAGAGAATTTACTATTTTAGCCATGTGCTGCTGTATCTTACTTTTGCTTTAAATTTTCTGCATTTTGAAGATATCCAAACTTCAATCTCTGACTTAATCCCCTCATAAACTTTAGTTCATTCAACAAAGTTTCTAAATAATATCTCCCTTCAGTAGCTAATGAGTAAATCATACTTGAATATCTACCTTTAAATCTGTAGTACTCCCAGAAATCTATATCATGCAAGTATTCTTACAGCAATTTTGTAATCCACAGTCTAAAATCTATTACTAAAACTTCTTGCCTCAAGCTTCAACATGTATCTAAAATGGGGGACTCCAAAGTATAAGTTACATCCACACCACCATCGCTGCTGACCCAACTTCTATAAAACTAGAAGTTGGGGTTTCTGCTCCATTTAACAAGTAGAAAGCAAATGCCTATGTTTAAAACATAAATGAAATAACAATCCTTCTTTATATTAAATTATTAATCTATTTCTATGACAAGAAAATATCTAAACATCTTATGATGAAAATGTTGATTAACCAAATAATCTAAATCAAGGAGAAAAATGATTGATTTCTTCTCTCAATTTATTTCTGACAAATTTTCCATTTTGTTTCCTTTCTTTATTAATGTAATTTGAGACATATCTCAGTCTGTAGCCCAGGGTACCTAGAAATCACTATGTATCCCTGGTTGGGACACTTTTATTTTTTCATGGAATCTTTACCGTTCATTAAATCATTCAAATTAGATTTAATTTTCTAGTTTTCACCCCCTCTGTGTACAACCATCTGTACCAAGATATCATCATGATCACTTGGTTTTGGCTCATATATCACTGGTTTGGAAGTACATAATCTGACTATTCTATCTAATTTAATATCCATATATTTGCCTTTTCCTTATTTCAGTCCTGATGTTTGTGTTTTTCTGTTATTGTTGTCCAGCATCCCAGGAGATCATCATATTGCAAGCCTGGAGAAATGATTAAAATTCAAAATGTGAACCACAAATCTTAACAAAAGTGCATTGCTTATATACTATCCTAAAGTTGGAAAATAATACATTAAACAATAATATTTTGGGAATCAGTCATTATCTATCTGTCTGTTGATCTATCTATCTATCATCTATCTATCTATCTATCTATCTATCTATCTATCTATCCCCATATATCTATCTAACACATATATTATCATGCATGTACACGTATGTATGTATGTATACAAATAAAAGAATACCTGAACCAAGCTAAGTCAATTTACATGAGTGTGTAAGTTCTGTTTGTCTCAAGAGGAATTTTACAGGATATACGTTCTTAACATTTTAACTTGTTTATTAGAAGTTGTATTAAAATGTTTTTGCTTTTTCTTTAGGAATGCATGGTAATTTCATAGGAGATATTTTCCTACCCACTGACAATTAAATAGAATTATCCAGCTATATAAAGAAAATGGTAGACTTAGAGTCATATAGGAGAATAAATCCTTAAAGTTTCATATATATTGATATATTCAAAATAGGTATTTACAGGCCTCAACTCTGAAGGTGGAACTTTTCTAAATATAGAAGCTATTCTATAAGAAAGTGGAAGTGGAAAATGACTGGACTTAGAAAGAAGTGGGCAGAATGAACACAGAAAAGACTCCTGTGTATATACTGTGAACACTGAGGACCATCTTGTTCATATCAAACTAAGACTATCCCTGTAAAAATTTAAGCACACAGATGTATAGTGAAATATTCTCTGTGAGGGAAGTCCTAATGATGAGGCAATATTCTTGTAGTAACTGGCATATCTCCTTTCTCTGTTAACAGAATAAGGGAGGGAAAACTATATATTTTAACACTTTGAAATGGAGGATTCAACATTTGTACTTTTTCTTTCACTCTTGGTTGTCCGTTTCTAAAATTATAGCGTTTTTCTTGGAGATTAATAAAAGAGAAAATTTCATTGGCTATGTTGGTAGCAATACTGTTGGTGAAATTTTGAGAAAATGTATCACATACAAAGTGATTTGCATTTTTTCATGTAAAATTCCTCATTGAGCTGTTAGATATGGTATCAATAGCTTAGTTGATCATCTTGGTTTACCCTTTGTCATCTAGTATAGGTAAATTATTGTCTGTACATTCTACCTCATCTCCTGATTACCCTATTGCTTTTAATACACTACATGCTCTTGGATTAATCGTTTCTGGAGAGATTTATCTGTACAAGGACTCCATATATTTATTTCTGAGAAGGACATAAACAAAAGGGCAAAACAAATGAAAGTCAACCTCTGCTAAAGTTATGCAATGCAATGATGTACAAAACTAGTAGCAATAGATTTGAATTTGTTTATAAAAAAATTAAGAGCAGGACAAAATCAACAGGTTACCACACAATAACTGCTTTATATAAAGTCATTGCACGTGGCATCTATAAGTAAAGAGCAGGACAAGATCAACAGGCTGTCACATAATAGCTTTATATAAAGTCACTGCAGGTGGGATCCATGGTACGTTTCTAGAGGACTCTTAATTTGAAAACTTGGCCAATGCTTTTGTTTTAGAATGCTGTGTCACAAAATCACACAATATTATTTTAATGCATCACCATTTGACAACATCATTCTGCAACAGACATTAATGGTTAAAATCTTGATCCATCTTTTCTTGGGTTAAAAACTTGGGCCTGGAGATTTGGCTCAGCATTTAAGCATTCTGGCTGCTCTACCAAAGGACCTGGGTTGGAATCTCAGCAGAAACATGGAGGCTCAGAACTCTAACTTCACATCCAGAGGATCCAATGGCCCCTCCTGGCCTGCACAGGTACTACATCCACACAGTGCACAGCCACACAGGGACATCCAGATGCATAAATAAAGATAAAATGGAAAAGATCTCTACAATTTGTTAATAGGCATATATTCTCACAAGTAAATAAAAAAAAGAATATTAGGAAAATGAAAAGGCATGCACAAAAATGTCACAGGACTCAAGCTAGTCAGTCTCTGGAACAGAGCCCTGGGTCTCAGGAACATGACAGGAAAGGGTTTGACCACTTAGTTAAATCCCCAGACTTCTACAAAGAAGATAGGAAATATTTGCTTCTAGGCACATTTTTGTCTGATTATATCAGTTCTTAAACTTAATTCAGAAGTTTTTGGAAAGCAGCTCTTGTTACTTTACTAATTTTCGTGGTTATAAAGGAAGAAAGGGCTGCCAAGCCAGTGTCTGGCTTGTATGAGACTCTAATCTGATCTAATAATTTTAAAGCAAGGGTACGCTTATTAACTGACCCAAAGCTATAGAAATAGACTATAATTGCTCTTCTAATTTCTAAATAAGTGGTCCAAAGGTGTATGTCAATTGCATTGCAGAAACTAAATATATCCTTCGAGCAAAGTTATTAGATAGGATTATGTGGGAACGATAAAAGGTGTGGAAGAGTAGAGTGAGGTGATTGGGGTAGAGGGAGAAGAGGAAACATAGAAACTGGATGGGAGATAGATTCTTTTTAAGTATTGGTTCAAGTGACCATAGCTTTAAGTCTGTAATCCATAGGGCAGGAGCCTCAATTCAAAGCTAATATTGCAGTCTTGAATCCCCAGTTCCCCAGGGGACCAGACTGGAGAAGCAGAGTTTCTACATTGTAATCCTGAGAAAAATTCCATCTTTCCTGAGAAACATCGGATTCATGTTTTCAGCTGATTGGCTGAGGTCGATCCACAAGATGGAGATAAATGCACCTCACCCATAATCTATTTATTTAAACATGATTCACATCTTCAAAACAACTTCACAGTGAAATCTATACCAATGTTTGATCAGACACTGAGCCACCCAGGCCTGGTTACATTACATCTAAAATTCACTTTTGCAGCACTTAACATTATGGACAAGAAATAAGCTGCTATTGGGTGTTGAGTTACAATCACATGTGTACAGGTGAACACACAGGCACATTAATAACTGCTGGAAGCAACCACAGGAATAACACGACTGTTGAGATAGTGCTGGGACACTTTGCTGTCCAACAATGGTTCATTCCAGTATGTCTTCTGAGAAGCCAAATTGTTATAAAATCAGCTGGAACACAATCTCTATAATTTTTCATTTTTGCTTTTACCTATTTTAATCAGAGCCCAATATTATTCCTCTTTCAATGAAAATAAGTAAGATTACTTCATTTGGTATTTATCTCAATTCCTTGTGTCTTGAAGAAGGAGGAAATGCCACATTGTCTCTTCTTAACACCACCGCACCAGGACTTATGAGCACTCGATTTTCTATCCTGGATTGCGTCACTATCCAGACATGTGTATGGACATTCTCACGCATAATTCCACTACTTTTCAACTTTCTTTATAGTTTAAATAAAATTATTAGGCATAATTCATAACTCCTTCTTAACTAATATTATGGAATAGCCAACTTAGACTATTATACGGAACAAAAAAAAGATACATTTGGTTCTGAATTGCAGTTAAATTCACTTGTTAGTCTTTTCTTGAGTCTGACATTAAACTCTTTAGAAGGAGTGGGCTTTCCATACAAAGTAGTAATTAGAATATCATAACATTAAAAACTCAAATAGACGTGCTTGGCTCCATGAGTCCCTCTTACAGGAATCATTGGGATCATCTGCTTCCCCCTTAAATCTGACGAGAATGATTTTCACAAGGAAAAGAGCCAAATTGGGAACAAAAGTGAAATTATCCAATTTAGTGAACTCTGGGCAGAACAAACAATTTAATTTTCAAGTAAAATTTGCTAATAGGGAATAAAATGTAATATTATATAATAAGATAAACATCCTTGAAGTAAACATTCAATTTGTGATAAAACTGGGAAAATGTTCAAAGGGGAAGGATGGCAAAGGAGAAATTTTTGGTAATGGGTTGACCTAGAAAGAAGCCCAATAAACTTGTTATGAAAGCTATATTATTGACAGGGGAGGAGGCAGATAAGATGCATTCTGATGAGCAACAAGACTGCCAGTTAGCTTCCCTCACTGAGTTTCAGTAGTAAAATGGTTTTGGTGAGGACTGTGCAAGCAAGATTTGCTGCCCCCCCCCACCAAAGACTATAACAAGAATGCCACTTTGTAACATCTTTTAAAAAAATCAACAAATAAAATTAATTGGATTATTTACCTGTACCACTGAGAGAATGTAAGGATTAATGAGTTCATTATTGTGAGGAATTAAAACACATTGGGATATCTGAGTGAAAAATGAAAATAATCATTTATGGCTTTCCTAGAATGTCTCAGTAGTCATAATTATGTTGGAGTATAGGCTCCTATTTTAGTTTAGTTGTATATTTTTTCTATTAAAAGTTAAAAGTCTCATAATTTGTCACTACAAAACTTATTTGACATAACTAAATTGAAACTAGGTAAAGTATGCTAAAATAGATATATTGATAAATGATCATTTTCTATTGTTAACTGGTTAATTTTTTTTCTATGATTTTTCTTAGATATTTGAACTGGTACTCTATAGAATATTATATGTTTATTTAAATGGAAAATATTTGTGTGGTTTTGACTATTTTCTTTTTGAAATATACTTGAAAATATTTTGAAACAATTTAATGAAAAAAATTAGTGACAATCTATTAAAATTACTAATTGATAAAAAAGCAGTATGGTTACTATTTGCTGAATCAAATATAATAGAAAGAGATTTATTAAATATTAACAGATAACAAGCAGACTAGAAAATGCTCAGAAATCAAGAACTAAAAACAACTTAGAAAGGTCATGAAAGTTTCCATGTCTCTGGCAGGCCAAACTAAAAACTATTAAGCTCAGGAAAACCAAGCATAATGCTGAAGACAGAACAGAACAAAGAAAGTGAGTCCAAAGCTAAATTCCTGTGGAATGAGGCATATGTTTGAGGATCTCAAATTTCTGCTGTTGTAGTCTGCATTTCTTCCCCACTGCTTTGGGTTTCACCATTTCTTGTTTTTATTATTTTTATTTCACTATACATTTTTCTCTGCTCCCTTCTCTTCCTCCTTCCTCCCTTCTCTCTTCGGACCTCTCCCATGATTCCCATGCTGGCAATTTACTCAGGAGATTCTGTCTTTTTCTCTTTCCTATATAGATCCGTATGTATCTCTTAGGGTCTCTTTGTTGTCTAGGCTGGTTTTTCTTTACTTTATGTCTAAAAGCCACTTATGAGTGAGTACATATTATATATGTCTTTCTGGGTCTGGGTAACCTCACCCAATATGGTTTTATTTAACTCCATCCACTTGCCTCCAAATTTCAAGATGTCATTATTTTTTACCGCTGAGTTGTACTCCATAGCATAAATGTACCACATTTTGATTCTTCTTCAAGGTTACAGATCGCCTAACCCTGTTGGTCTGTAGAAATAAAATCTGTTGGTGAAATAAAATCAAGGTTCTGCATGCGAGGACAGTCTACATTCCCATTGTTCACACGGATCCATTGATACCTGTGTGGTCCGCTTCTCCTCCTCCTCCTTCTTCTTCAACAGATTTTGAAATATTTGGTATTCTTTTCCACAGGAGAGGGATGGACACCCAACACTAGCAATTGATGCTGACAAAACCTGAGATCTCTCTCTCTCTCTCTCTCTCTCTCTCTCTCTCTCTCCCAAAACTCCCTGTTTTCTCTCCTGCTTACTATACTTTCTCCTCATTTCTTGTTTATTTCCTCTTTCATTTTTTCCTTCACCAAAGCCCACTTTATTCTTGGTGGGCTTCCTTATTTGCATCAGCGACCACGTACATCACACAAATCTCACTTTGCAGAAACAGTGGCACTGACAAGTTCTGGAAATTTGCTAAATATGAAAAATCTGTAAGAAGATCTCCATATGGTTCATGTGTCTGAACACATCTGAAACAGACCCTCTGGCCACACCATTCTCCTCCTTGGACTGAATTGTCTCATAACTGCATTCTCTACATAGTGGGTAAAGCAGGCCAGCACACAGACAAATTTGTGTGATAAACCACTACACATTTTTCTTTAAGAGAGATATATAATAAGAGACAATAGAAAACTAGATGAGATTGTGTTCTTAGTATTCTATGGCTACAAACAGACAACATGACCAGAGCAACTCTTATAAAGGATAGCTTTTAATTAGGGCTAGATTTCAGTTTGGGGTTTTAGTTCATTGTCATGGTGAGAAGCAGGGCAGTACACAGGCAGATGTGCTGCTGGAGCAGCAGTTGAGAGCTCTACATCTGTATCCACAGGCAGCAGGAAAAGAGAAAGAGACTGAGCCTGGCTTGAACTCTTGAAACCTCAAAGCCCACCCCCTGTGACACACTTCTTTCAACAATGCCAAACCTACACTAACAAGGCCACACCTCCCATAAGGACAGTCCCTATGAGTCTATAGGGGTCGTTTTCTTTGGAACAACCACATTTCACTCCCTGGCCCCCATAAGCTTGTAGTAATTTCATAATGCAAAATGCATATTATCCAACTTCAAATTTTCCCATAGTCCATCACAGATTGTGCACTATGTTATAGAAAAGCTATATTCAAATTTTTAATTTATTATTTTCAATAAGAGCAAGTAAATAAACAAAAAATCTTCAAAAATTTGTACATATATTATGTGAACACATATTTTTATCTCTGTCACATAAATTTCCAAAGGTACAATAAAACCAAGAAAGTATTATAAATATTCTAAGAATTAAGAATGGTTTTGAGCCTATTAATTGCTTCCCTCTCTTGTCAGCCAATATATTGGATATTATCTAAATTATAAACTATTACTCTTAAAATTCCACATGAGTATAATGATAATCCATAATTTGAAAATATATAGAAATACATATAACTTTAATACTAAGCACTAAAATTAGCCATCCAATCAGAAGATGAACTAATAAACCATAAATAGATATTGTACCTGAGCAATATGGCAAATAAGCACATGAGAATAAATTTATGTTACTAAATTTTATGAAAAATGACAGCTAGAATCACAAGGAGAGGTGACTAAGCTCCTGGCAGAAAGTCTAAAATAAAAAATATTGACATTATCAAAAAGTGGCAATGAATTGGAGAGAGAGGATCACTTGTAATGTTCTCATGAGAATGTAAAATTGTGTCATCCCCATGGAGAAGTTCAGAAGGCTTTTTATCATATCCTAAGCATCTATACCAGATTTTAAAAATAGATTGCTGGAACCATAAAACACCATTGTCAGAAAACTCCATTGATAGAAAGTGATCTGCCTTAATGGACTGTCATTTATTATCCCTGAATTGTAGATGACAGACCACATTCACTAAAATAAATCTGATGCGCTGGTATTGAAAATACATTTTACTTTACATAGAAACCCTGGCATGGAGCAATAAAATGATTGATGGAAATATGACCATCATTACTGCAAACACATGTGTTCTGTAGTCTCTGAACCCCTAGAAATGTGTTATAATTCTACTTATTGCATTTATCTCACAGAACCATGATGTTACTCAAATGAAGCAATATACATATAGACACATATAAGGTCACTTTGAAACGAAGAAAGTATTATAAATATTTTAAGAATTAAGAATGGTTTTGAGCCTATTAATTGCTTCCCTCTCTTGTCAGCCTGCACAGTATTTTGTTTTTTGTTTTGTTTTGTTTTGTTTTGTTTTTGAGACAGGGTTTCTTGTAGCTTTGGAGCCTGTCCTGGAACTCGCTCTGTACACCAGGTTGGCCTCAAACTTGCAGAGATCTGCCTGTCTCTGCCTCCTGAGCACTGGGATTAAAGGCAAGTGCCACCACTGCCTGTCTTGCACAGCATTTTCTAATACCCGGTATTATTTAGTTGTGAAACTAGTGACCACAACAATGACCAGTACGGCAAGATATACATAAAAGCTGTGAGTGGCAAGCACATGTGGATGGTGACCAACATCTGTCTAATTAGATTTAAGGCCCACACAGCAGGTGGGAAATTGTACCCACTACTAGAAACCCAGCCAACTTCTCCAAGTAGTTAGATTATGGATCTTAGAAAATAATCTATCCTCACCAGGCTGCTAGACTAGCATAATTTTCTACTACATGCTAAATCTTATCCTTATATCCACAGATAACTGTCACTATCAACCCTCATCAAAGAAGACTGTCTTTAGAGTAAATGAAGACCTTCCCAGAAAAAAATGGCTGGATACCATGTAGAGATCGAAGAATCATGGTGAGTCCACCCACAGTGGATACATCAACATCACGGCTCCTGCACATATGGCACAATTTGCAGCACCAGAGAAGGGATAAGAAGATTGTAAGAGCCAGAATACCAAGAGGTCTGCTGTTCAACAGTCTCTCCTGGAAAAAGGCTTCATAAACAACATATGAACAATAGTAATATCAACAGATAGGCTAACACAGAAAAGAAAATCTTATGGTCACATCCCTGTACCAGGAAAGATAAACTACATACAGAGAGTTGGCTGCTTAGAAAGGGAGAGTTAACATCTCCCAGATATGTTAGCATCTCCTAATTAGTTGTCGAGTACAGAATGCTTTTTCCTGAAACTATATACACAAACCCCACAGAAACAGAGAAAAGTAGAGTTAGCCTCTCCTAATTGGTTTTCTAACACAGAGTGTTCATCCCTGAACACACAAACAACAGAAGCAAGCTCAGCAGGTTCTATTTATATGTTTGTGCATGCATATATGTATACTTATATGTAACAGTCATAATCAGGCAGAAAGAGCCTATCAACTTAAGACAAGCAGGCATGTGGAAAGAGTTGGAGGGAGGTGACTTGTTTGAGACTGGAGGAAGGAAAGTAAAGTTATTATGTTTGACTAAAATATATAAAATATATTAATAAAATAATTGTATTAGTATCACTAAGTTAAATATCTGTCAAGCATAAATGATGTAATTATTTAAATACTCATTGATATCGCTTAAATCTCTTAATTTGCTGAAATTCTTTGACAAATATAGTTTTAACCAATTGTTTTTTTTCTTTTTTTTCTTTTTCCATTCAAAAATTTACACTTCCTCCTCTCCTCCCATTCCCCTCCCGCCTCCCCCACTCAACCTCCTCCCTCCCCCTCCTTCCTTAAGAGAGGGCAGGGAACCCTGCCCTGTGGGAAGTCCAAGGCCCACCAGCCCTACATCCAGGCCTAGGAAGCTTTGCATCCAAATAGACTAGGGTCCCAAAAAGCCAGTACATGCAGTAGAAACAAGTCCCAGTGCTTTTATCAATGGCTTCTCAGTCAGCCCCCATTGTCAGCCACATTCAGAGAGTCCGGTTTAATCACGTGCTCCTTTAGTCCGGGTCCAGCTGAATTTGGTGAGCTCCCATTAGAAAAGGCACACTGCCTCAGCGGGTGGACCAACCCCTCGCGGTCCTGACTTCCTCAATCATCTTTTCCTTCTGCTCTTCAACTGAACCTTGGGAGCCCAGTCCCTTGCCCTGATGAGGGTCTCTGTCTCTATCTCCATCCGTCTCTGGACAAAGATTCTATGGTGATATTAGAGATAATCATCAGTGTGATAGTGGGGCAAGGACAATTCAGGCACCTCTGCTCTGCTGCTCAAGGACCTAGGTGGGGTCATCCCCATGGACACCTGGGATTCCCTGTAGAGCCAAGTCTCTTGCCACCCCTAAAATGGCTCCCTTAGTGTAGATATCTTCTTCCCTGCTCCTATAGCCGCCCTTCCTCCATCTCCACCCTCCCAGTCCTCCAAGCTCGCCCCGGTCTTTCCCTTCTCCCTTCTCTCTCCTCCTCCTCCCCTTCCCCCAATCCCTCCCCACTCCTACCCCCACCCCCATGCTCCCAACTTTTGCCCAGCAATCGTGTTTGCTCCTAATTTCCAGGAGGCTCTATATATGTTTTTCTTTGGGTTCACCTTATTATTTGGCTTCTCTAGGCTTGTGAACTATAGGCTTGATGTCCTTTGTTTATGGGCAGGGTCCACTAATGAGTACATACCATATTCATCTTTTTTTTTTGTTTGTTTGTTTTTTTGTTTTGTTTTGTTTTTGTTTTTTTCTCTGTGGTTTTGGAGCCTGTCCTGGAACTAGCTCTTGTAGACCAGGCTGGTCTCGAACTCACAGAGATCCGCCTGCCTCTGCCTCCCAAGTGCTGGGATTAAAGGCATGAGCCACCACCGCCCGGCCATATTCATCTTTTGGGGTCTGGGTTATCTCACTCAGGATAGTGTTTTCTATTTCCATTCATTTGCATGCAAAATTCAAGATGTCATTTTTTTTAACACTGAGTAGTACTCTAATGTGTATATATTCCATACTTTCTTTATCCATTCTTCCATTGAGGGGCATCTAGGTTGTTTCCACGTTCTGGCTATTACAAATAATGCTGCTATGAACATAGTTGAACAAATGCTTTTGTAGTGTGATTGGCATCTCTTGGGTATAATCCCAAGAGTGGTATTTCTGGATCCTGAGGTAGTTTGATTCCCAATTTCCTGAGAAACCACCACACTGATTTCAAAAGTGGTTTCACAAGTTTGCATTCCCACCAACAATGGATGAGTGTTGCCGTTACTCTACATCCTCTCCAGCAAAGGCTATCATTGGTGTTTTTGATTTTAGCCATTCTGACAGGTGTAAGATGATATCTCAAAGTTGTTTTGATTTGCATTTCCCTGATCGCTAAGGAGGTTGAACATGACCTTAAGTGTCTTTTGGCCATTTGAACTTTTTCTGTTCAGTTCAGTACCCCATTTTTAAATTGGGTTAATTAGAATTCTAGTGTCTAGTTTCTTGAGTTCTTTATATATTTTGGGGATCAGACCTTTGTCGGATGCAGGGTTGGTGAAGATCTTCTTCCATTCAATAGGATGCCTTTCTGTCTTAATGACAGTGTCCTTTGCTTTACAGAGCTTCTCAGTTTCAGGAGGTCCCATTTATTCAATGTTGCTCTTATTGTCTTTAGTTTTCAAATGTATTTCTTTATAGTTTTGGTGAAAACCCATGGATATCCAGAAACTGGTGTTCTGTAATTAATTTTCCATTTTCTAAATCTTAGTGCATTTGACACTGCATTTTGAAAATAAATATAATTTTTAAGAATGTGAATATAAAGTCTATTTTCAAGTTGTATTAAAAAATTGAGATGATAAAGAGAGTTCCATCAACCAGCTAAGGAATGCATTCACTCAATAGTTTTATAATCATCCAGTTTTTAAAAATATATTCAATTACCTTAAGGGAACAGGGATTTTAATTTTCTTTTAATATAATATAGCAATTTTTACTATATATTTTAAGCAGTTTCATTTTGTATACTCTTCTATACTCTACTGTATTTATATAACATATTCAAAGATATATAAAAACTGAAGTCATTTTTAGTTTGGAATCTAATGATGACTGTCTTTGTTAAATCCTCTCTTTGAATCCAACTGAATATACTGTCCTGAAAATCCTCCGTTGAAATTAGATTTAAAATTTATTCAGCTAATGTAAGAAAGTGTATTAATTAACAGGATACAATAAAACTAAAATGTTTGAAATAAAACATATAATTCCAAGTGAATAAGTATTTTTCACTTATTCCATATTGAGCTTGGGTGTGTTGACCGTACTAGTAGCCAAGGTAAGAATGTTACAATTTTCAATTTTTGAAATAACTTTACTAAAATAGGTGCTTAACACTGAATACACTGATTGTTGTTTGTTTTTTTTAAGAAAGCTAATGCATATAAATATACATATACGATAGAGAAGCCTTAAGTTTCTTAAGTTTTTATGAACTTTGAATAAATTCTTATGTGAAATTTGCCTTCAAAAGAGTTTACAAACTATAAACTACTCAAAAATTCAAATTTAAAGTGTTATCTATATTGAAAAATGTATGCCTTTGTCTTGGGGAACCTGGAATGGCATCTGAGACCACAATTTATCACCAACATGGACCTAGAACAGTCATTTGGCCTTCTGTACTAAAAGTTTCTCAGCTCTGCCAATGATGTGTAGTTGCATGGGAAGCCAGACACAAGGCAGAGATTACAGTAAATATTCAAGAATTGTAGCTTGTGACATGAAAAATATTGACGCTCATAAAAATTCCATTGAAATATAACAATACTCAAACTATCAATTAAACTAATTATAATATGCCAAGATATAATTTGGAGTCATTAGGTAATAACTGGTCATGGCCAACACTCAATCTTAGGACAGAACATAAATAGAACACTTCTCTCCCTGTCAACTATGATTGTTTTGAATCAAGTCCCATATTCAACAGGGAATTTCTCTGGTGATTGTTGATTTATCCATTTGTCCTCTCTTTCACTCTGGTATGATTCTACATAATACCTGTCTCTCTGTGATCCTGAATTTGAATTTTTCTTCTAAGGAAAAGAGGGTCAGTTGTTAGAATCTTCTTCTATAGATGCTTATCTACCTGGATAATATTCAACAAATAAGAATTCTCTGTGAGAATGAAGAAGATTATTGTTTATTGTGGGTAGTTTGCTGAAGAACAATTTGCATTATTATTGTTATACATATTGATTAAATTACATCCATTATCCTTGTTTTTTAAAATGGAAATGAGACACCGAGCTGCTAAAGTCATTCAGAGAATTAAAAGTCAATATGATGTACACCATTGACAATGCTTCCTCCCATCCAACAAGTGTAATGGTGACAGTTGGAACAATGTGGATGCAGAGGTGTGCCAAGAGCATTCTGAGATGGAGGAGTGAGGACTGAGCTGATAGAGTAGACTCGGGATTTATAAAATCTTCCTAAATAAATGATGCCATGACTTGATATGGTACCTATAATGGATATCCAAGACAAATATTCTGCCCTTGAAGACACATTTTAACATCTAATTGTATTATGTACCATCTAATTAGAAAGCAAGAACAGATCCACATAAAAAATAAGGGATTTATCTGACACGCAGTACATATAATACTGACACAACTGAAGCTGCAGGAAGTACGATGTAAATCATTTTACTAAGTCAGATTAAAGGTGCTATCATTCATGGTTATGTAATACTATCTATAATTTCTGTGTTAAACTTGACATTATAAATCCTTTAATCTGCGTATTTAAAAGCCATTCTATGGCTCATTTTTCAAACAGATTCCCGTTAACACATTTACTGCTAATGAAGCACTAACGTGTTCTCTCTTTCTTAGATAAATGCTGTTGAACAACATTATTATTTGCTCCTCATATAATTATTTTTTTGGCTTTTTAATTTAATTGCTTCAATAAAAAATACACCAATAATGCATTTTTAATTACACTTCCCAGGTGACCTATGTAAAAAGAGGTTTTATAATGAAGCCACAATAATTAGCCTGTCACAGTCCAGTTTGGGGCTATTGTCTAGTTGTCCTTTCCGTGGCTTGTTGTGGCATGACTAGAATTCTAAAGACCCTGTGTATTATCTCCCATAATACTTAGGAAGGTATTAAAAATGTGTGCAATACTGGCAGAAGCAGACTTTCTAATTATTGTTAGCTATTTCCAGTGTGACGTGGTAAATTCCCTTGAGAACAGAAACAACAGCCCACTCCAGGGTTTGTAATAGGCCCTAGAGCCTAAGTAGCTGTAGACAGAGCTGTTTCCCTCCGGATAGATAATTGGTTTACATAGCAGCTCAACATCTGAACCAAACCCATTTTTTTTCCTATTGTGATTTCGCTGTTTACTCTAATATACATAAACTATTTTGTTATATTAAATAGTGCATGAGTCATTTCTAAATAGCTGAGTAAATTTGCATGATATGCCTCACCTGGAATACTAATGACTCTTAGGCCTGCCCATTCTTTTCATGCATGAAATATTAAACATATAGTTTGTTAAGAACACATGCTTACTATACATAATGAGTTCTGGCAACTTGCTAAGTGTGATTATATTTAAGTTTTACTTTTATGTAAGAAGCATGGCTTCCTCCTAGGAAGGTAATTGATAGTAAAATAATTTAAGGATGTTTGTGCTATAAATTCACTGTAATCGATCATTGGTAAATACTTCTGATCGTGTGCATACACATACTATAATTAGTGACAATACAGTGACAGATTATAAAACAAAGAAATCATATTATATTCTCCAAGTGTGAGTTCTTGGTTTCATAGCAGAAATAAATGGCTGAAGAACATAGAAATTTTAGTTAGACTTATATAATTTTGGTTTTCTGGTTAATAAACTGCTAGAGCTTAGCATTCTACCAAATTGAGCTGCAAATGCTTTTCTTTCGAATTTCTTAAAATCATCACCTTAGTTCTAAGCTCAAAACAGGCAAAGGCCAAAAGCATGGTTGCATGTGAGAGCGGACGTCTCTTGGAGTCTAGAACCTCATTCCTGTCTTAGCTGTCTTCCCCTGCCCCCCTTCTCCGTAGCACGGTTGAACCCATGATAGTCAGCACACATTACAACTGGTGCTCCCCCCAGGCATGAGAGTTTTCTACGCGTGGAACCTTGTGTAAGGCATCTGCTAATTTTCAGTAGAGGCATTGTCTCCGTTGTGAAGAAGGCCACTTGGACAATTCTGTGCACTCATAATGATGGGGTTATTTGTCCAACGTGTATTTAGCATCCCAACAATGGACACAATGATTAAAAAATTTAAATTCTGTTTTTATCTTTACAGAAATGGATTATCTCCAGTGAATTAGAATAGAAAATGGGAACTATAATACATGACATATCAGAACAAATGAATTAGGTTTCCTCTGTTTAGATTTCATGTCTAAACCAGGGAACTATTCGTTTCACTGTAGATGTGACTAGAATCACCTGACTTCAGGCATACTCTTTAATGTCTGTGAACCTCAGTTAATACATCTGTAGGAGAAAAGGACTAACAACCCGATTTTCATGGAGAGATAAAAAAATATATTATTTAAAGGGTATTACATGTGCTCAGATTAGGATATAGTACCCCTAAAATATATCACTTCCTCTCACCTTCTGTAAATTGATTTTAATCTCTGTTTAATGTCTATGCTTAAATAAAAATGTTATGAAATGTTGTAGCAATAGACATATAACTATAATTATAATTGCAAGTTTGTTTTCTTGAGAAACAATCTACTAAACAGTAATACTGTATATATTTAACAATATATAAAATATTTTTTAAAATGGAAAACAAACTACCTTTTTTCATCTTCATACCAATCCCAGTTCCCATTTTCTCCCCTCCTCCCATTTTCTTCACCTTCTTCCCATACCAACCCCTATCCATACCTCAGAGTGAAATTTTGTTGTTTAATTTCTTGAGCTCTTTATATATTTTGGATATCAGTTCTCTGTCTGATGTGGGGTTATTGAAGATCTTTTCCCATTCAGTAGGCTGCCTTTTTGTCTTATTGATGGTGTCTGTCCTTTGCTTTCCAGAAGCTTCTCAGTTTTAGGAAGTCACATTTATTTTTGTTGTTCTCAGCATGTGTGCTGGTGGTGTTACACTTAGGAAGCAGTCTCCTGTGCCCATGCATTGAAGGCTACTTCTACTTTCTCTTCTGTCATGTTCAGTGTGGTAGGTCTTTATACCGATGGCTTTAATCCATTCGGACTTAGAGTTTTGTGCATGGGGATAGATACAGATCTATTTGCATTATTCTACATGTTGACATCCAGTTATGGCAGCATCATTTATTGAAGATGTTTTCTTTTTTCCACTGTATAATTTTAGCTTCTTTGTTAAAAATCAGGTGTTTATAGGTGTGTGGATTAATATCTGAGTCTTCTATTCGATTACATTGGTCAACCTATCTGATTTTGTGACAATATCAAGCTATTTTCAGTGCTGTAGTTCTAAAATAGAGTTTGATGCCAGGGTTGGTGATACCTTTGGAAGTTCCTTTATTGTACAAGATTGTTTTGGCTATCCTGGGATTTTTGTTTTTCTATATGAAGCTGATTATTGTTCTTTCGAGGTCTGTGAAGAATTGTGTTGGGATTTTGATGGGGATTGCAATGAATCTATAGATTGCTTTTAGTAGGATTGCCATTTTTATTATGTTGACCCTACCTATTCAAGAAGAATATATGAAATATTTTTGTTCTGTGTTGAACACTAAATATCTGTGTTGTGTTTTAATAATTATTCAATAGGTGATGGACTATATGAATGTATACAAATGATTAACATTTAAATATGACTAACACTTTTATTGAAATCAGATTTTTTTCTCCTGATTATTTTTCCCCTTCTCTTCTACCAGTTCCTTCTACCTCTCCTTCCATCGGGATCCAAGCCTCCCTTTTCGTTTCTTTCATTCTCTCTCTCTCTCTCTCTCTCTCTCTCTCTCTCTCTCTTCTCTTTTCTGTCTTTCCTTGTTTATTATGTCTCTCATTAGAAGACAAACAGACTTCTAAGGGAAAAAAACAAAATACCACAAAAACTAACATTGTGGAATTGGACAAAACAAACCAACAGAAGGAAAATAGCCCAAGAGAAGGTATAAGAAACAGAGACCTACTCATTCCCATACTCACTATAGAACCCCACAAAAACACTAACCTGGAATTCATATTATATGTGTAAATGAACTGTGGGGGATGATAGCACAGAATACAGTTGCTGGTCTTTAGGTCTTTCAAAAAATCAGCTTTAGACAAAACGGCCTAAAATAATGTCAATTTTATGCTTCTATTTATTATATAACTGAGATATAAACCTTATTTTTATATATAAGTATAATATTTATATATGCAAGTATATATGACAAAAATTTTATTAAGACTACTCTATACAATAGTGGCAAAAAAATAGAATACAAATGGCAAACACACACACTTATTTCTTAGAAGAACAGAAAACTAGATTAAGAAATGCAGTCACATGAGTGGTCAAATATCACCTTTGACACTTTAATAAACTGTTGCTTAGATAGAAATATCAAGCTATTATTAATGGCTATTAATGTGTACATGCTTCATGTAATTTTATAGTATATTATTTTAATATCTGTAATTTTAATGAATTGCAATTCAGGAAAGAAACAATTTTCATTTACTTTATATAACATAATTATGGATCAAATTAACCCCACACTAGTCTTAATTACATTTAGTTTCATTTGGCTGATCAAGCGATTAACACGCTGCTGTATTTTGGAAGTAAAGGAACAAATTGTTCAGATCTTTCCTCTAAAAACCATGAACTACAAGTGTGGTCATCACATAAAATTATTTCCTGAAGATTTAATATTTTCTTCCCTTGTTTTTTTTGTTTTGTTGTTGTGGTTTGGGGGACTGTGTGTGTGTGTGTGTGTGTGTGCTTACCATACATTCAGCACAGCTTAAGGATAGGTATAATGAGGAAGGCTTGCACCTGGGGTCCTCTTACAAGCCACAGCTTAATAAACTCCCCTGAATGCCACCCTTTATCCGCTACATTCAGATTGGTTTCTGTGCATTTCTTTTTTAATTGGAACTAATTTTAGGTTTGCCATTACTTGTGATTAAACAGCCTCTTTACCACACATATATTTCCCTCAGTTTATGTATTGTTACCTTAACAACTTTCTTTAGAAGAAAATGATTTGTCAGGAAGGGACCTCCTTTTTACTTCATTAGCTAAGTTATATGTGTAAGGAACATAATTTTAACAGCAATAAAAATATTGGGTTTAATAATAATAGCATTCAGGACCATACAAGTATGACTGCAACTAATCCTTTTCAGCTAATTGAAAATGAGAATGACCAGCTACAATAAGAGTATATTGTGAAGAATCCTAATTAGGATAATGCAAGGGTATTTTAACACAGTTCAGAGGCAGTGTATAGTCAAAAAAAAAAAAAAAAAAAACAGCTTAGCTAAAGTAGAGTCCATTTAGAACTACCTTGGATCCTCTGAGTATCTACAGCTCTTGATCCTGCACACTGCAGAGGAGAGGTCTTGTGAAACATCGGTTCCAGCTATATTTAAAAGAACATTAAAATATGTGTGGTAGTTTTATTGTTTTTCAGAAAAACAATTTCGGAGACCCAGACACCATCCATGATAGACTAGATTCCAGCAGGGTTTAAACAAACTCCCTGAAGGTGCAAGTAGATGCTTGCTTTCCAGAGTCATTCCTGGATATGTCTATATACACATTTGTTCCTTCAATCTGAATAAAGATAGTGGCTTTTTCAGTTTTTCAGTGAAATTTCATATTGACGCTTATTTGTTAGATGATGGTATTAGTCACATTTGATTATGTTATATCATGTCAAGAAACACTGATGCATAAGGCATCTTCTCCTTTATATTGAAGGATACAGGATTCTTCATTCATTGGATCTTCTATGTAAATATTATTTTCATAAAGAGATCTAGAATCAAAAATATCACTAGAATGGTACAAAACTGAAGAGATAAAATGACAGATAATTTAAATAAGATACGCATGTGAATTATTTTGTCTCACATGTATGATAAGAAATTGGAGGTCTATGTGTGTCTAAATCTATTTTTAAAGGAATTATATTTAGACTTGGAGTGTTTGAAATTAGTGGTGACTAAAGATCATCTTTTTGCATTGATTTAAGCAAATATTTTGAGGAGTTGTGTTATATTTACTTCTACTCTTTTGATTTTCATTTTTTCAGTAAACTAGTGATTCAAGCTATACTTTATTAAAATAAGGAAGTTCTTGGATAAGTGCATAGCAATGATTTTGAGCCAATTAAGAATAGTGAACCAAAGTGTTCAAAACGTTAATATCTTACTTGAAATGAAAATAATTTAGGACTACTTTTTGACTATTAACCATGTAAACTTAAGGGATGTGGAAATATTTTCATATCTTTGTGCAAGCATGATGATCATTACATATAGCCCAAACTAAGAAGCTAAGTCACTCATAAATTGCATACTTAAAATGAAATACTCTCATGACAACTATTTAGAGCCAGATTATTATTGAAAAAGAAGCAATAAAGCAATAATATTACCCATTTCTTTTATTTTCTATTCAATTGAAATGTATCCAAGAAAAGTAGATCTAGATGTATGGTGTGGGAAGTTCTTTTTCTATGTGTTGCTTTTGTTGGTCAATGAATAAAGAAACTGCTTTGGGTCTATAGCAGGGCAGAATAAAGCTAGGCAGGAAAAACTGAATGCTGGGAGAAAGAAGGTAGAGTCGGTGAGATGCCATGGAGTCGCCAGAGGAGAAAGATGCAAGCCACCAGCTGAAACCTTGCCAGTAGGCCACGAACCTCATGGTAATAATATAAAATAAGAGAAATAGGTTAATTTAAGATATAAGTGTCAGCTAGAAATATGCATAAGCTAATAGGCAAGCAGTGTTGTAATTAATAGGGTTTCCATGTGATTATTACTGTTCTGGGCAGCTGGAAACAAACAAGCAACCTCGTACAAAAGATGTAAATCTCTGGTCATTTTATATAAAACATGAATCATAACTTTTTTGTAAATTTGAATATTATTAAAATAGTTTAGAAGGTAAGTTCTGCTGGTGATTTCTTGGTTCTTTTGATTCCAGGGTTTGTAACTTGTGCAAAAAGTAGACTATCTTCATATACAGTCTTATACAGTCATTATTTCTTGAGCTTCATTCAATTCATCTCCCTCTAAAGCATGTTATATAGATGATTAGTGATTTACCAAGTGCCTTAGTGACAGATTGGGGATTTAAATGAACTCAACAATATCTATGAAGGAAGAGATGAGCTAGATATATAACCCAGTATGTGATACAAGCAATGGCTCCTGACCAGTGGGTGTTAGCCAATGATGAAAACACTCAATGCTTAATAACTGGCCCCATTCAGGTCTTCTGACTCTCAGTTGCGGTTCTCTTTTCAATACCACATACCAGACACCCACATTGGTGGTAGTGAAATCTTGCTAGTACCTACATGAGAAATAAAAGAACTGACACAATTAGGTATATGAACACCTTATGTTTTCTAACCATTCTACACTACTATATTAAGTAATACAACAAAATAAATAATCTCCACCAGGATTGGAGGGACAATTGCTCTCATACTAAATTTCAAGGAATAATTCTGTAGTGAGATCCATTGTGGGAGAATCATATATCAAGAAGGTAAAATGCCATTCAGATAAATAACATATTGGTAAGGTCAAATGTAGAATAAAACAGAATAAAATATAACTTGTTTGGTGGAAAAGGGCTAATAATTCTTCTCATGCTATAGATGTGTAGGATACTGTTAGAACAGTATTATTGAAAATGTCTATGTAACATTGACTTTACTTTCTTCATAATGTCCTGGGGTGAGAGTATGTGCTAAATCCTTTTGAGAGCAACATATAGTCATAAAAAAGAGATACCTATGTCCAGAGATGCTGGAGATTATTTTACCCTCACAAATGTTCAAAAAATAGTGCTTTTACATTGAAAATTTATAAATATTAAAAGGCAAATGCTGAAAGTTCATGAACTCATTTTAGGTAATAAGAGTTACCATACATGTATGTAGATCTAGCATAAAATTATATGATGACTTATACCTAACATGAGAAGACTTTATTCATCCATGTAATTTGACATGGTTTCAACTTTTCCAGACATTTTAAATCATGCATTTTAGAGTTTCTACATCACATCTGAAACAGTTTTTCACTATTACTTTGCATGAATAAATATGTGTTGTGCTTTCTTAATAAATACATCGCAAAAGCCCCTTTTCTGAGCTGAAGTTTTTATGACTGAATTCCTTAGACAGGGTAATTTAAACCATACTGAATTCTTGAAGTTCTAGAAGATAAGAGCGACCAGGGTACCAACACGCTTGGTGAAATTCTTCTTCCTGGTTTAGAGCAAAATGTCTTCTTGTATTCTCACATGACACACTGAGAAAATCCTCTCTTATATATTTATTAGGACCTTAGAGTGAGAAGGTCCTGATAATTGGTCCACATTCATAAACCATCTTTTCTTACTTCCTAATGCTATCAGATTGGGAGGGTTAGGATTTCAGCATATGAGTTTTGAGACAACACATCAGTTAAGCCAAAATCACATTAAATCTTACTTTTGGAGACAACAAGAAATAGTCATTTTGATGCTTTCTTAAGGATCTCTGAGAGAAACACAGAATACCACTATTGACTTCATGTTTCTCCACCGGGACAGATGGATATAACCTACATCCTTAGAATCATAGAGTTTCAAAGTCAGAATGGGTTGTAGAGCATTTTATTCAATCGGTCACTATCTCAGATTTCCAACTACTATGAAGCTGTCATTTATGACATCACCCTGGAGTAAGCATTTTCCCAATGAAAATGCTCACCTCTACCAATTGTTTCTCTAACAACACTTTGGAGTTTCTCTGACATGCTAGACAGTTGTTATGACAACATAGCTTCTCTTTTACCAACCCTCGTCTGCTTCCCATATTTAAAAGTGGTTCCAGCAGTAATGTCATATGACTTATTTCAGTGTTTCCCAGACGGGCTCTGTGGAAAATTAACCTTACAAAGAATTACATGGACAACAATCCAATGACAGAAACATTCTTGCCATTACCAAACTATATATTTCTCTCAATGGGCCACAGTGATCATTGTTTGACTGAGAAATGCTGGAAAAACAGTCTTTCTAATTTTTGGTCTTTATAAAACTTTTTTGCATCTCGGAAACTTTTTAAAGTAACTTATGCTACCATTTCTTTGAACTGTCACATAGAATTAATCTTGAGAATTGAGGGCCATGTTTAACTGATATGTCAGATTAAAGGAGGAGGATGGGCAATAATTGAGTGGGGGAAAAAAACTTTAGGAGTAGCAATGTGGTGAGAAGATAGGATAAAATAATTTCTTCAGCATAGCATCTTGCCTTTGTTCTTTGTTGACCAAGCCCTAGCCTGTGGCTCCATTTCTGCCTGTTTGTTTTAGCCAATGCTGGAGGGCTGCTGTTTCAGATGGGAACGTGAGTCAGAAGACATTTGGAGGAGCTCTCAGAAGCCTTAAAACATCATAAATAAGATCACAACAGTTTCATTTTAAAGAAAGGCGATGGATTGGGAAGAATTAGCCACAGGGAGTATTACAAGCATTCATCTTCCTTCATTACACTTTAGAGACACGTGGTTCCATGGCATGCAGTTCCTTGCCAGAGAGAAATGAGATGGCCCAAACCCTCTATGAATATTTAATAATTACAGATAATTTATTCTCAAGTGGAATTTACTAAAGTAGATCCTAGAAACAATTCTTTCCATTTGGATTGCAAGCTACCCGAGCAATGTAACATCTTATTAAGCCATACTAAGAAGGAGGGGAGAGTCCTGCTATTTAAGTCATATTTTACAGGTAAATGCTAGGAATTATAGCTTTTAGCTGATGTTTTCTTGTTATGATTTGGTGATATTTGCAACAAGGGTTTAATACTTTTGACCTGTGTTTTATTACTTATCAGTAATTTTATAGCTAACAACCAAACTGAAGCAAAATATGAGAATGGACACAATTACAGTGGAATTTACAGAGCACAAGTTCATCTGCCTCTGACAAGCCAATATAAAATCCCTCTAGTACGTTAAAGGGTCACCCTCGAATCAGGGCTCTCTAGATTGTTTGATTAGGCAATATTTTAAAAATTAAGAGAAAATGTTTCTATAATAGTGTGTTGTTTCATTGACTGGAAAATAAGGTTTCAGATTTTAGTCTCATATTATTCTTTTTAGAACATTATCCAATACCCTCTATGATGATAATTATTATATTTCTAAATTAAGAAAAATAGAAGGGAAAATATCTTTTGTTGCTAGTCAGGAAGTGATTTTAAAAAAACCTGAAAACAGAATGAGCAGTATTCCTCAGAATGTAGAACCGATAAAATGGATAAAGTGAGATGGTATTCAACAATGATAATTTATGAAGCATGTGTTTTTAGTATATATAATATACACAGGTATGTACACACATCCCCCCCCCCACATGCATCCTGACTTATAGACACACATATACAGGTTTCATCTGGGGATATGCATTGAAATTTGATGGTAGAAAATGCTAAATGAAGCCTTTCTTTATTTTACCATTTTACAAAAGAAGTTTATGAGGAATGATTTTGTAAAACCCAAAGAAAATCTAACTGAGGACATCTCTCTCTATTCCGGTGCTTTTACATGAAACCAGCAAGTATTGACTAAAAGAAGTTATACAGACGGACACCAAATAATTCCTGTTTGAGCTGCCACTGAACCTTATAGGATCCACATACACAGAATGATTAAATTTGTCAGAGAGAGATAGAACGTGGGTACGAATCCAGTGTTGTCACTGAGTAGCTGCTGGACTCTGGCAGTTAAGATGTTCATCCCCCTGAGCCCTAAACACTGGTCACTTGTAGGTAAAACACGAAACAGAAAAATGTCCCATTGGTGTAACCCCTTTTATCCTACCCCAGAAAGTGGTCCTGTGATAGGAATTCAGTCAGTCTTGCATCTCTTTTTCCTTCTTTCCTCTTTCTGCTGTTCTTTTTTCATTTTTTTTATCCTTCATCTTTCTATTTGTGTTGTTTATTTCTCTACTATTTTTACCTCACTAAAATCACTGTGATTTCAGCTCTTGTCTGAATCACTTTAGTGCAAAGGGGCATGTGCCACATGGAGGTAGCTAAAAGTTGATTTACAATGGTGAATTGAAGGGGAAAAAAATGAATGTTGGGGACAGAATCGTTGTGCCAATCGCTTAGTCTTTCTCATGTAATTAACTC
Source organism: Chionomys nivalis (assembly GCF_950005125.1). NCBI lineage: Eukaryota > Metazoa > Chordata > Mammalia > Rodentia > Cricetidae > Chionomys > Chionomys nivalis. The sequence continues at coordinate 18,029,144 of NC_080107.1, forward strand.
CGTATTTAACATGTACAGCCATTCAGTTGTGGAGCCTTTTAGAGATCATGGCCTGGAAACATGGTGGAGATACGTAGGCTGTGCTGGCCTCCACACCCCCAGCACCACGTGAGTGGCGTCTATTGTGGCTACTGTACTGAATGCCACATTCATGGGTACTTTGCTTGCTCACAAGCCACTTCCAGGGTGAGGATCAGAGGAGGAGTTACGAATTCAATGGCAAAACTTGAAAAAATTATGAGGATTGTGACATTTAAGAATTTCCCCTTTCTGTAATTTTTAAATGTCAGAGAAAATTGGAGTAGCTATTAAGTCTAGGATCCTGGCACACAGTTAGGTCAGTTTTATTTGACTAAAATTGGTTTGTATTTGTAGCAAGTAAGCACCGCACGCCAATGTGACAGTTTCTCTTTCTTCTGTGACTGCATCGTTGCTAAAAGACAAAGGGCTACGATTCCAAAGATAAAGCAATAAATATACAGGCAGGTTTGGTTTATTGTCTATGTTAGTTTTGTCTATCAATGCAATAAAATGGGCAAGAAGCAAACATGTTTGATGCATTGCACATCTGAATAGTTTTATTATTGAGAGTCTTATCAATAAGGCAGAAGTACACCTATTCAGAGGCCTTGGGGTCATCTTAAAGTAATATTGATACTTAGATTTTCTATAGCAATCAATAAAACTGTAAATTAGCATTCTTGTAAAAGCAAATCCAAAAAGGGGAAAAACCCTTACAAACTACATTTTCTCTTAATTTCCTACTATTACAAAACATGAATTTCCTGAGAACCATAATAAATATCAAGTTATATATATGACACACCAGTCCGTGTTCAGAGAAATTCGGATGTGCAGATAATATCAATTGCTTCAGTTCTTAACATTTTTAGTTATCTTTTACATGTAAAATTAGTTAATTTTGTAATTACTTTATCTCCATATGTAAGTCTGAATGGATCAACGATCCTTTTTGTTGTTGCTTTTCTGAAGAAATCTTACTCTTCTTGAACTAATCTTAAACTCTGGACTCTTGACCAACAAGTGGCTCTGCCCAGACTCCCAAGGGCTAGGATTAAAGACCTCTTCCATCACAAAGAACCCTCTCACCATAGGATTCCAAGTAGGAACAAATCTTCCCTACTCCTATTGCTAAAACATATTACACTTCTCATACATTGCTGATTATTTTCTTTTTAATTCTATGTATTTGTTCAATTGTTTATCGTGTGTGTGTGTGTATGTGTGTGTGTGTGTTGTGTGCATGTGGATGATAGAAAAACTTTTAGAGGTGCACCCTATCCTTCCACCATGTGAGTCCTGGGGCATGAATTCAAGTCACCAGGCCAGACTGCAAATGCTTTTCCTGATGTGTCACCTTACCTGCCCTATTGCTTATTATTATCTCTCTTCTGATGTCATTATTTCCAGACCATTTTTATATTTCATGTTTAAATATCTAAGGAAGTTGTCCTTTGGTTCACCACAGCACTCACACAAATGAGTTGAATGATCACATATGGGAATGAGGAAATAAAAGGGTGATTAGAGATCTATCAATTGAAAGATGACAGTCACCCTGTTACCTGTTCTTTATACCCTGCCCCATCACACACACCCACACAAACACACACACACACACACACACACACATACACACACACAATTGGACTGCCTTTAAAAAACCAGAGTCTGAAATTATAGAATCAATTTTGAACCCAGAGATCTCTTTTACTACTGGTCTGCACTTGACATATTTAGATGCTGAAGTTCAAAGAAACTGAGTCCTAAAGGTAATATTGGTCATGGTTTTGCAAATATCCAGGTAAATATGGTAAAGAGATCTAGATATATTTTGCAAACGCTTTAATGTATAAACACGCACACACACATATGAATATACTACTCTGTACCTAACTTTTTCACTTTACAGTCTGATTTATATAGTACAGACATTAGCCAGTTATGTCATTACATATATTTTTCTGATTATTTTAATTTATTCATTCTCTGAGAATGTCATACATGTTGATGATGTATTTTGAGCATACCCTCTCCTCAGTCCCTTCTTCTATTTTATTTCTGAAATTACCTTTCCAACATAATGTCCTCATCTTTACTATTTTTTTTATTTCTTTCATCGATTTCAATTAGTTCTACCCTATGAGCATGAGTGTATGACTATCTACTGGACAAGGGTAGCATACCACAAGTCATACCACTAAATTCTTGAACCAACAGTCATCAATGGCCAGAAGTTCCTCAACTGAAGGTGTAGCTCCTTGAACTCCTTCACTAATAAGGCAAGAAATTTATCTGGGTTGATCATCCTTGCCATTCTTCCTCTTGGGAAGAAAGGGAAGAGCTTCTGCACATAGCACCACAGCCACCACTTTTAAAGGGCAATTTCTGTGATGTGGTTGAGAAATTGAACAATTTTGCCATTATCATGATACAAAAATGAAATGAATTTGTCATGTCTGACCCTTCCTGTACTTAAGAATAAGGTATCTACTGGATCTAGTTTCTCAGTACACACTTCCAATACAGAATCATGTTACATATATAATACATACATAACACACATATGGCATATATGTATATTATATTTACATATAATATATGTATATCTGTATATTATATTTGTATTATATATGTATATAATACATATTATATATAATTTATATAAGAAATTGAAAATAGATTCAACATACTATGAGTCATTAGGTATATATATGAAAAAGCTTTTGAAAACTTAAATAATAAAATTTTTTCTTACTATAAAGGGTAAAAATTAAGATTTGTCTATATGAAATTTAATGTTGAAATATTCATAATAATAGTCTTCAAAATTCTGGACTTGATATTTTTATTATACCCATGAACTCTCAAAAGCCTTTGTGCCCCAACTCTGATGTGGGATTCCCCTCTGTATGCTATGAATCCACATCACAATGCCACATAAGGTGAAGGTTAATTCTAAAACTCTTGCAATATATTGCCTTCTGGGAATATGGCTAAAGTTTCTTTCACTATCTTCTCTTGAGTGGTTTCTTTATTGGGTCAACTTTGAAATTTCCAGAAGATTGAGAACACTATAAAAATTTAATTTGAAATCATTATGCTTGATTATAATTTGATTTTCTCATAGAAATCAAAACTATCTAGAATGTGCTCATCTCAGTCAGGATTCAACAACAGACAATTACATCTTTACATTTGGCATGATAGACATCGCACAGAAATTCATCAGTTGGGTTGGCCTCTCCTGAAGTCATTTCGTTGTAGTGTGATTTTTTTTATTTGTATTTTAATAAAGTTTGCCTGAAGATCAGAGTCCAAAGTTGGCCACACTGTTTAGCCATAACCAGCCAGGCATTGGTGGCACACACCTTTAATCTCAGCAGCCACACTAGTAAGACATAGATGCCTGGCAGTTGTGGTGCACGCCTTTAATCCCAACACTAGAGAGGAATAGAAGGTGGGAGGGGACAGGAGCTCAGGGTAGCAGTCTGTAGTCTGAGGCTTGTTGGAGAGCATTGCAGTCTGTAGTCACTCTGAGGACAGGATCTCCGTTTTGTTTGTCTTAGCCTTGGTATAGGTAGGAATTCTCTGGTGGTTGACTGCTGTGCTTTTCTGATCTTCAGGCAAGCTTTACTTATTAAAATACAATTAAAATATCATGATATTTTTACATTGCTGATGTGTACTCTTGTGTGTCTCCCTTAGTTTTCTCATTTTATTTCTGTACATTGTGATATTTGGTAAATGGAAAGTTTACATTACTGGTATCCATGGTGTTCAGATGTTTCCTGAAGACAAAGCAGATGGCTAGTGATCATGATAGCCACTCATCCATCCTAAGGAACATGCTGAGCCCTGTGCATATGCATGAGCCTTAAGTGAAGAATAAACTCAGGCATTACTACATTTATCATTCATTGTTTGGCTTGCTTCAAAATGCTGATATCCATCATTTAAAAATTGTCTCTTGATGCCTAACTAAATGTTAATATTGATTTTTAAGCTAATGCTTAAAACATCTGGAATACATGCATATTTTCTGTGATCACAGCAAGCATCACAGAACGATTTATTCTCTTATAGCACTACATACAAAGTGAATGTAGTTTTATTTTGTCTAATTCTGTCTACTTTGTAGTCTTATCTTTTGGTCTTTTAAGCTACACTCAGAATTTAACAGAAAGAGTTAAAAATTTGTCTTAAAGTATCATGTTGTAAGAACAATTTCTGTGAACTTATTCTATTCTTTCCTCTTTGATTCCTCAGCCCACACAACTAGTACAAATGTCCCTTTTAATTAAAATGGGAAAATATAGTACTTATAAGCTTAGCCTTAACCAGAGCCAAGAACAAAATCTATAGCTCCCATAATGGGAAATGTTCTATAGAATGGAATAAAAGTGATAAATTGGTAAATACATGGTTTAATTATTGGATCCTTTTTATTATTTATTTTTATCAGTGTCAAGAATATACAAGAACTTCCCAAAATATCTGTTGAATAAATTATAAAAAATGTGAATTACTAAAGAATCTTATAGTTTAAAAATATTTGAAATTATTATACCCAGAGTCTTTTTATTCTCCATTCAAAAGAAGTAGTACCAATATTCTAGATTTTTTTTCCCCATGAGCAATACATACTGTAATAAAAAATAAATGTGAGAGAGGGAATGAGATGTGGGAATGGATGCTGGCGCTCACACAGGCATGTGTGCTTGAAATGTGTGGATAGCGTCTGGTGTCATTTTCAGGAGCATTGTTTTGATACGGGGTTTCTAACTAGCCTGGAAATTACTAATCAGGGTTGGCTGTCTGTCCAGGCAGCCCCAGGGACCCTCCAGTGAGTTCCTCACTTGTGCTGGAATTTGCAAGTGTGAGTCAGCAGTGCATACTTTCTATGTTGCTTCTGAGAATCAGTCTTGGGTCCTCAAGTTGCCACTTACCAACCTAACATCTCCCAGCCACAAGAAACACAATTTTGTCGAAGCAGCTGTTTTTGGAGATAATCCTCAGATGTAGAGGAGAAACTGAACTAATGTCCACTTACTCTGTTTTTCCAATTCTCTAATCTACTTGAAATTATATTACTATCTTTCTTTAAAGATTAGGCCTGTATTTTTCCAGCTTTGATCTGCATATTGCTTCTGTATTATGTCAATATTTGTTAATATTTTTAAGTCAGAAATTCCCTTTATTCTGTTTTAAATACAGTTGTATATTTTGACTTTCCATTATATATAAACTCAAATTATATATCCATAATATTGTTAGGCAATATATATATATATATAGTATTATTTATAATATATATTCCAAAGTAGAAAAAAGAAGTGAAGTAGAATTTGGGTGAAACAGACCACCTCACTGGCTAGATTTACACTTACTTGATAATAATAGATGAAAATCATCAATGACTGTATAGTTTTGTTTTATTCTAATGAAAAGATATAGTTTGTTTTCATTATAATGAAAAGATACAGCAATCTAGTTCTATATCTAGCAAAATATTTACTAATTTTCAAGGAATGTTTCTACTACAATAGCAAAAGAGAGAAATAGTTTGTGTTGATATTTGTACACGTCAGTGTTGGGCAGGAGGACCTTCAGGATGAACTTAGGTTGTAGAGAGGGCTGTTAGAGGGAGTGAAGCCCCCATGAAAGACACCCAGAGGATCCACCTGCCTTTTCTTTCCTGTGAGTACCAGCGGCTTGATCGTCTTCTCAGGCACCAACATCATGAGAAATCTGCTTCAATTTTATTGTAAGCTATTATTTTTACCACCCAGCCTATGGCATTACGGTATTTACAAGTACATACTCATCTTTTACATTTTTAATTTTCAATTGCATCTTTATTATTGGTACAACACAAACTATAATTAGCTTAAGGCATTGGGCCCTGAATGTGACTAGATATACATTTTATAAAAGTTCCTTCCTTACACTTCATTTCCTGTGTCCCTGGTGCGCCTTTGGTGATTTATAATCATATGAAGATTCTGTTATGCATATTGACATTTTCTTTAAAATTTTGGAACGTTTGATGGAGTAACTTTCCACGGTTTCTGTAGAGATAGTAGCAGAAAACCACTAGACCCCATTTGATAGGTTCTTCGTCCAAAAAGGAATTGTTTTCTTCCGTGCTGCCATACTGCTCCTGTGGTCCTATTTTATTTTGCTTCACCGTGTCCCCTCTTTGAAGCTCACCTTATCTATATTTGCTCTCATGATTATTTTACGTGAATCATAGACACAAGGGCTGTGGGGAAAATGACAGGTCATTGTATTCAGACCTCTGTACCCAGTACATGTTATTGCCAGACACTTATATTACTCCCTTTAGAATTATGTTTAATCTCCTTCGGAATGTCTTATTGATGCTTCCTCAATGACCTCTTTGGGTAGCTATTCCATTGCTAAATTGCTCTTGCTTTTAGGACACTTTCTCTTATAAGTAATTTAAACATGCCCTTCTTATCTCCCGTAAAACATTCTGAGTCAACTTCGAATGAGTCTTCACTCTCCACTGTATTACCCTGTCTTTCCTAGTAAAATACCACACGCCACAGGCGGCAAGCCCCCCTTTCAGTATGCTGGCTATTCAGAAAAAAAAAATAACACTGATGTGTGCCATTCCCTCATCTATACAATGAATATCTAAAAATTATTCCAGTTATAATATTCTATGGTTCTATTATGCCTGCATGTTGATAAAGAAATGTATACTTTAATTTCTGTTCAGTTTGCAATGGTGCGAAATGTCAAATTTTGTGCTTGCATCTATTTTTTGTAGGTTTTAACCATGTAAAATAAAAAATATGTATTTTAGAATAGACTTGAATATACTTGAATCCTTTGTAAATTGTTTGAGGGTTTTGTATATCGAAGTTTTGCTTCTAATGATGTGTTTCAGTGTTGCTTTACAGGGTAAATACACTCTATGTGTGTACAGTTAGATATACTTCATTTGATTTCATTAAAACACATCATTCAAAATATCCATGATTTATATTTTATACTTGTGAGTTTTCATATTGTTTTTCTCTTTGTTTCCCTTTAGTGTCCTTTACCTATAAAGACATTTTATTGAATCTTGTCTTATTCTTCTGTAGGTTAGCATTGAGTGCTTAATTTTCTTTGTATCTATTTCAAATTCTCACTGATATATTTTTTTTTTGTTTTGTTTTTCGAGACAGGGTTTCTCTGTGGTTTTAGAGCCTATCCTGGAACTAGCTCTTGTAGACCAGGCTGGTCTCGAACTCACAGAGATCCGCCTGCCTCTGCCTCCCAAGTGCTGGGATTAAAGGCGTGCGCCACCACCACCGGCACTGATATAATTTTTAAAGAATTTAATACCTTTGCAATATTTTCCAGAAATGAAATGCATGATGACTTTTGGAGTTCAATGTACACATTTAAGTGTTTAATTGATAAATACACAGTATATACAGAATTGTATTTTCTGTATTGTTTTCATAACTGGCAAATTGATGGAGTATGTCAATGATGGTGATAAATTGGCTCTCAAACTGAAACAAAAGATAAGAGTTTCAACCTGTTAAAAAATCACATTTTTTTATTGAACCAAAAGATATTTATTGGTAAGCTCTCTAGGTGACATTGCCTCATACTTAAGAGAAGAGAGCAAAAATCTCTCTAGGAAACTGACATAACAAAATATATTCACAAGTATAAAGGAATATTCCGCAGCAGTGTGGTATATGACTGCTCATGCTCTCTTTACTGTGGTACCATTGTTCCATTTTGTATGTGATACTATAACAAATATACCTAAACTAGGTGGCTTAAATAATAAAATTTCTTTCCCTCATAGTTATTTAATCTTGACATTGAAGGTCACAGTGGCAGTCTGTTATACTCCGGTGAGGAACTTTTTCTTGATCATTGATTTTGTCACTGAGTGCTTAAGCAGTCTTTTCTCCGAGTGTGTGTGTGTGTTCTTATGAAGCTACTGTTTTTGTCCTATTACGACTTCATTCGTGAGGGTTTTTTTTAGCTTTCATTTTTTATCACTTATCTTCTAAAAGTTATTTCCCTTAACTCAATCAACTTAGCAGTGAGGATTCCACCATTTTAATTCGAAGAATAAAGAGACATGTTTTACCCATGGTCCCCTACGTCCAACCTTATTAATGTTGGGCATCTAAATATAGCATCTAAGTGGCTGTATTATCTTACATCAACTTGTCTCCCCAGACTCATTTTGAATCACACTTGATTTAGCAAGCAGTATTCAATGTATAATGCTTACAAGTTCTCCCAAATAAACTTGGTTATCTCTGGATTTTCTGCACAGCCTATCTTCATATACATGGTACTAAAATATTTCTTCTTCATCCTCACAAACACACATCTGATACCTTCTCCTCCAAGAAACTTACAGATGGAGAAGCGAGTGGTCATACATGTCAGGACACTGGAGGTAGGCTAATTAAGGTATAGGATCATCTGCACCTTCAAATCCAGCCTGGGCTGTAGATAAGAATTGTCTCAAATAAACAAATGGAAAAAATTAAGAAGCAATGAAAAAAGTCTAAGCCATAATGGTTTTCTATTTATACTCCATTCACTATCAATTTTTCAGTTTTGGTATGAGTTATGTACCCTTCTCTATAAGTAAGTATTATATTACACTGTAATAATTTGCTCACTTGATAATTGTCCTATTAAATTACGAATTATTTGAAGAAGATCCCATGTTAATTATTATTATTATTATTATTTACCAGTATTGAATGTTGGACAGTTAGATGTCCAAAATTTCTTTTACTGAAAATTATTTCTCAGGTCATCTATAGCCATACATACTGACATATGACTAATCAAAGGTTCTGTTAGAAACGTCTCTTCAACAAGTGTGCTAAATAACATTAGTGATCATATAGAAAATGGTTATGGCAAAGCCAGGATGTAAGCACCATGTTACTTTTTAACTGTGAAGGAAACACTGGAGGACTGAGAGGGAGAACAAGACGGAATAAAAGAAAATAAACAAATTTCTTATGACTTATCACTGTATAGTGATATATTCTGGGAGATAAAAAATTACAGTGGAAAGAAACTTTGCTCCATTATCAGTGATTCTGAGTTCCTGTTGCCATAGTCACTTGTATCCAGTTCCTTTTGAGGGAGACAGTATAACCCCTTTTACAATAGATGAAGTCGGAAGCTGTTCTACCTACCTCTGTGTTCAGCTTTCTACAGAGTGGGTGTGACTTTCCTCCCTCTCACTTAAATTCTATTTAAACTGAATCTCACTGTACTGAGAAGGAAATTATAGCATTTCAATCACTGAATAAACCATAGCAGCTCAGCCAAGAATGTGGGTTAAATGAAAAACATGCCTGCTGGCCTAGAATAAGACCTATTTCTTGCTATATTTTCTGTGTGTGATATTTTGGTTTTATGGTATGCTTTACTGGGTAGGTAGGTAGATACTCTAGAATAACATTAAATATTGTACTTTGTCTTGAATTCTTCTCCTAGTACCAGAAGGCTTGAAGCAAATTCAGGCAAGTATAGATTCTCTCAAATACACACATACCTGTCAAGACCCATTCCAAAGCCCGTCACCAACATAGACTGTGTTGAATTTATAGAAATACCATGGTTTCTTCTCACTAGGTATTCATATGGCAGGAGAACAACCATTACAGTTAGATCAAGATCCCATCATGCGCACCTCTCTATTCCCTTGATATCATGGTCATGTAAACCTTTTACCTTACGAATGAATTTGTAATAACTGTGAAGCTCCCCTAATATTTATGCACTTAGGACAAAAGTTCAGCAAGGAGAAGTAATGTTTATAAAGAATCAGTTTCTGCATATGTAACTATCAATTGTCTTTAGTGATGTTAGAAAGAAGAAATAATATTAGACAGCAACCAATAAGTTGCAAAATGGTCAATTTTAATTAAGAAAAACATTTTCTAGTCATTAACAAAGTTTTTATTGCTACATCATTTCCTGAATTATACATTGTTTATATATATATATATACACACACACACACACACACACTCACACAATATAGGTGGAAGCAAATAAATGGAGACAAAACACTGTAATTGGATATCTCAGAGGCAAGATAATTGCAATTGTAACTTCAAAATAAAAGTATTGTTCTTTCTTTGGGTGACATGCTTTTCTGAGTTTTTGAACTTGATGACCTACTGGTACTTCACACATAGCAGGTAAAGAAAATTTCCTCAGAATTGAGAAAAAAAATTAAATGTCAAATTGTATGTGAAGTTGAGAACTCCCTAAGGGAAGCAGAAACTAGTATTTAAGAAAGTGAAGGAATAAGCAAAACGACCTGGCCATAAAACTTAGCCTAAGAGAGAAAATAGATGGGAGTGAAAACCTGTTCTTCAGAGCACAAAGATAGGAGGATAATTGGTCCAGAAGAGACACTTGTACCTGAAGCAGAGAAAGAGTAGGTTGATAACCCTTGTGGGATGATGAAGGAAGACACCAGTACTGTCCTCATAACTATGGAGGCTGGGATGGCCCTAGCATTATAGATTCTATTGGGAAAGTTAGAGGACAGAAGAAAAGGAAGTCATTCTTCACTTGGCAAGGAACTAAAACGATTTCAGGCTAAAGAAAACTCAGTCAGGATTGAAATATGTGAAAATGTGTGGAAATAAAACGGTGAAGAAATATTAGTGATAGAAAATCAAAATCACTAAGAATTTTAGAGTAATTATGGAAAGAATCATATCAAATGATTGCGTTCTCCCACATTTTTGTTGCTGTTGAATCTAAGTACAGTATGTAAGAGCAAACGAAGTTAGTGATAGCATTTTTCCTCCTTCCTCCCAATCCAAAGGCATTGATAAGGCAAAAGTCTAGTGGGGAAACCTCAGAACAGAGATCAAATAATGCTATTATGGACATGCTACTAAAGAATGACCCAAACTATCATCTGGACTGTGATAGTGTGGTTATGAACCCAATACACATAAGCTGTTCACTGTAGGTATCTGAGAAACATCTAGTCCACTACTAAAGACCTCAGCCTTGGAAAAGGATGGTAAGTCACAAGTAAGACCATCATGGATAACAAAACTGTGCCTACTTGAAGGCGTAAGTCACAAACAATCCCACACCAGTTTGGAATTATGACCAATAGAGAAGCTATTTATTTAAAGGGGAAAAACTTACAGATCACCGTCCCAGACAACGGCCCACTGCTCAATCAGGAAGGGAGTCTAGTTGCTGGAAGAGGAGCCAGAAGCCAGAGTGAGAGCAGAGGGAAGTGGCCACTTTTTTAAAGGGAGAGAGACCACTCCCCAGCGGGCTGGTATCTCAGCGGCTATTGGCTGAAGGAGCGGAAGGAGCTCCTGCAACACCTACTACTGTGAGATCAAGCATTGCATAGTGCATTTTCTGACAATCAGATCAGTCATCTGCTTATACCAGAGACACCTAAAGGCACAGCTGTCTCTTCTGTGCTCCTGGTGGCATTCACAGCATCGGGGGTCTCAACATCATTCTTTCTGATGTTTCAAATGTAAGTGCTGAATATTTGGTCTCCATATTTGTGAGACATGTATGCATGTTTGCTCTTACTGTTCTCATTAAAAGAAGCCAGAAGGAAAACTTTCTCTGACCTGGTGTTATTTTCCAAGGAATTCATTTTTTATTCAAATGTGAGGAGCTGCAAGATCAGAAATGTGGATGGACTTTTTTGCTTTCTGCCTCGTAGTAAGTGAGAACCAACAAACCCACTTCCCAGAGAACCTGTGTATGAAATGTTCTATGAGAGTGAAGCATAATTTAATTATGTATAATTTATAATTTGGGAGCATTTTCTGTTTACACTTACCTATTTAGCTTTCGCTTAATATTAGTTATAACCTACAGAGCCCTTAAGAAATATGCCCAAATATATGTCATTAGATTTTTCTCATGTTTATCTCAATCCAGAATTATAACAAAAAGTTGCTATATTACTTTCAGAATATGAACACTTACCTCAAAATGGCAATGGGTTTTTGATCCTACTGCACGTATTGGCTTTGTGGGAGCCTAGGCAGTTTGGATGCTCACCTTACTAGACCAGAATGGAGGTGGGTGGTCCTTGGACTTCCCACAGGGCAGGGAACCCTGATTGCTCTTCGGGCTGCCGAGGGAGGGGGACTTGATTGGGGGAGGGGGAGGGAAATGGGAGGTGGTGGCGAGGAGGAGGCAGAAATCTTAAATAAATAAATTAATTAATTAAAAAAAATAAAACCCAATGACAAGTAAAAGGTTTGGAGGGCCAATGGTCAGGGGGAAAAAGCAGGAAGATGAGCCTTATAGAGGCCCATCCTTGGAAGTCTGTTTTCTCCTGTTAAGTCACACATATCTTTTATCATAAATACACTACATTCTCAAAGATAATCCATAGGTCTCCATAACCCAAACAAGGAGCAGTGTGTCAAAAATAGACTGCCAAAAAAAACTTTATAGCATTTTCTCTCAAATTTCACAATAAAATTTGTGGGATGAAAATAAATAAACATTCTAATGCAAGTAAAAAAAAAAGAATATGAACACTGAAAATTAGAATATTTGAATTTATTATTAAAACCAGTAATCTCTGTAAATTGTGGCCAAGGCTTGTAATTTCTAAAGGTAACAGTTATTTCTGAAACTGAACAACATTCAATGGGACTCTAACACATCCTTCTAAAGTTCCATATTTTCTCTTGCTGGAATGGGATCATTTTATTTCAATGTGTTCAGATCATTAATATGTTCTTGTTTCTCCTCTCCATAGAAACTATTTTTGATAATAGTGTATGTCTTTTGTTTTTATCTTTGAGATATATTCCTAAGTTTAACCCTTTCTGTTGACAGGCATTTCCAGCATTTTAAAAACGGCATTCCGTTGTGATGTTGTATCTCTAATGGGAAGTTGTCTGTCATTTCTCCTGTTCCTCCCTGTGATAGTGTGTGCTTTCCTCTGGTTCTTAGGATAGACACATTATCTTTATTTTTGCCCATCTGGATGTGGCACACAACTATGTATGTGGTCTTTGCCACTTGGGTTTCTTGGATTCCTTCTGTGCATTGACTTATATCCTAAACTAATGAAAAGTTATTTAGTTGAAGGAAATTTTGCTTTAAAAGTTATTTCTTAAGTTATTTTCCAGCTTTTATCTTTTCTCCTCTGCCTCTGAATTCCAATCCTTTGAACAGGAGTTTAGTGTCACCAGAGCCTTGCTCATTCTCTCTCCATCCTTCCCTCCATCCCAGATATGATCTTTTATGTTACTTTGGAAAAAAGAGAAGATAGACATAATGAATAAGCATGCGAGAATCTAAATGAGAAAACATGTTTTTAAAATCCTAGATATACTATAATTGAAACATTTTAATAACTAAATGGAAGGTTTTTACCAGGTAAAGTCATAAATGCATTAAATACTACAAAAGAAAATGACTTTGAATCCATAGAAACTTTTAATCTGAGTCCTTGCCTTATAGAGAAATTTCACCGTGAAGTCAAGTCTTCAAGTTCCTTGTGGGCAAATACTTTTGCTTAATTTTCATCTAACTCAGTAAATTGTTAAACTATCATTTGATATTGTGTGTTTGTGTATGCATGTGCATATTTTGCATGCAATGATATTAATTGTCTATATTATATCACTAAAGCAATGCCATCATGAGTCACTCATCAAATAGCACTGATTTTACTAGCTAAACAGGTTTAACTCATTCATTTGCAAGAGAGCCAAAGCGATTTATTTACTAATAGCATCAATTTTAGTGGACTACCTCGTTCTGTTACATTTTTCTATTTACTGGAAATATGTGATTTTTTTAGAAAAAAATGAAAGTATTTGAAAGACAAATTGTCATTCATTTTATTCAAACAGAAGGGAAAAAATTTTAGTGACAAAAATTAAAAACTGTTCTTTCCAGATAGTTTACCTGAGTATGGATTATCATCTATATACTTTCCTACAGGACAATAAAATAAAATTACATGAAACAAAACAAAACACGGATTTGATTCTTCCTGGAAGACTTAACAGTATTTGCACATCATTAAAATCCCTGTTGCCGTTTCTCTCTTAAAGATGATATTTAAATTTGGAGATGTATTTGCTATTTGAAATAACATAATGTAATAGAAACAGTAGGCACCCTCAAGCCACATCTCTGATACATAAGTATTATGTCCTCATATGACATTAGTAAGATAAACTAGAGAAATATCAAATTTTTATACGTGGTTATAACTTCCTCATACCAAGACAAGCTGAAAGAAACTCACCAAGCAACTGAGAACAATTAAAACATGAAGACAATGCCCAACAGAGTTAGCACTTTGCGATAAACCTTTTATTTTGGCAGCATTCCCTTTTCTCATTGATTTTAAACGCTTCTGTGAAACATTGTAAATAATTATACATGAAATGCACATAAAATTATTGTCTTAATATATAGTAATATGTCATGCATATTCACCCTAGACTGACACCTTCTTATTTTTATTAATTATGAACTTAAAATGTAAAAAGTACTGTCCATATTTTGGATGACTTGTTTTTCTCCTCCAACCTTCCTTCTGCCCATTTGCATATCACTCATTTCACTTTAATAATAATCTGATTTTTAATATTTTATAATTATTTATGCTCTTACTATATATAAAATAATCTTGGTTACTTTAATGTCTAATGAATCAGATTGTTGACTTTTAGGTATTACTATATTGTCATGAAGATTTTGATATTTGTCTCTTGTTGCTCTATACACACAAAAGTACACACACACACATATATAAGCATACATAAAATTATGGTTAATATTTAAGCTGCAGGAATCGTGCATTGGGGTGTGAAGTACACGTCTGGGAATGTATGTGTTGTTCTATCTGAAATCCATATCCTTTTAAAAAAAATTGTCAAGCTGGGCGGTGGTGGTGCACACCTTTAATCCCAGCACTTGGGAGGCAGAGGTAGGCAGATCTCTGTGAGTTTGAGGCCAGCATGGTCTAGAAGAGCTAGTTCCAGGACAGGAACCAAAAGCCACGGAGAAACCCTGTCTCGAAAAATCCAAAAAAAAAAAAAAAATTGTCATTACCCCCCCACATACACACATATATTCCTAAATATGAGGCTATTTAAACGTTCCTCATCCCCCTTGGTGTGTCTATTGGTGTGTGTGTGTGTGTGTGTGTGTGTTTATTGATGTTCTTGTTCAAATTTGTTTGGGCAGTCATGTTGAAATACTGACCTGCCAAATGATAGTTTCCTCAAAAATATGAAGATTTTGCTTTTTAAAGTTATATGCCTGACATCCTGTGACTGTTACAGGATGTATAGTTTAAAGCAGTAGCTATCCAACACTTTCAACTTTGGAGACTCTGTATATTCACTAAACTCTTTCTACATGCACTTCTGCTCTTGCACTGGTCTATTAATCTATCTCTGTAGTAGACATGTTGAGTTTGTCCCTCATGTTGATGTGATACTGAACCTTAATTATAGCTTGATTGTATTGAGAAATGCCTAAGCGATTAGTAAAGCACATCCTGGCTTGTGCTATGATGGTGTTTGCAGAGTCAATGATTAGATCACGAGAGCTCTAGTCTAACAAAAAAGCTAATCACTTTGTGGATTCATAATAGGATGGAATTACTTCAAGGTGTTGAGTTGTAGGAGGGTCACCTAACTAGAGAAAGAAGTCACTGCACATGTGTGCTTTGGGATAGTACCTTGCTCTGGATACCGTGAGATAAACTGGTCCATGTTTATACAAAATAAAATTATATACCATATACATAACATTATATATAATTTAATAATATAGGATGTTATTAATATCTTATTAAAATATTTATTATAAGATATAATAAAAGATATGTCATATAAAATATATAATCTGAAATTATGAGTGAGATAAATCCTTTCTTAATTCATTTCTATTAAGTATTTGATCACAGTGACAATGCTACTATTGACTAATATGAAGGAATTTTTTTTGTTTTCCTACTTAACAGTGCATTAACCTTGTCATTGATCATCCATTATATACACACACACACACACACACACACACACACATACATATTAGAGAGAGAGATGATAGAATATATGTTGGAATTAATTGATCCTCTATTTTTTTTTTTTTTTTGAGATAGGATTTCTCTGTGGAGCTTTGTAGCTGGCCCTCGCTCTGTAGCCCAGGCTGAACTAAAACTCACAGAGATCCACCTGCCTATACCTCCCAAGTGTTGGGAATAAAGGCGTGCACCACCACTGCCTGGCTACATTATTCCAACTCTACCCTATCCCTCCTCCAAGTCCTCTCTTTCAACTTCATGATCTCTGCTTTTTTAATTATTACCATTTCACACACACACATAAAACACATACATGTATGTATACAATCTGCTGAGTCCATTTTAGTGCTGCTTGTATGTAGAGGCATTTAAAACTGATGACTTTAGATTGGATAAGCGATCAGGCTTTTTCTTGGAAAAGACTGAGTTTCCCTCTCTTAGCTGCTATTAATTGCCTATCACTGCCTTCATCTAGGGATGGGGCCTCATGCGATTTCACCCATCCTCATTGGTATGTCAACTGATGATATCGCTGCACTGGTCTGTTTTAGTTGACTGTCTTGTAAAGATTTCATGTCTGGAACTCCATCTCATATATAGAACACACTATCTTGCATCAGATAGCCTGGTTTTCTGGCTCTAAGGATCATAATGTACCCTCTTTCTGGGATTTTTCCTGGGTCTTAGGTATGGGAATTGTGTTGTACCAGTTGCACTGGGCATCCTATGTTCATTGGTTCTTTATATTTTGACCAGTCATGAATTTCTTTGATGGTCCCCATCTGATGCAAATGAAGCTTCTTTGATGAAGTCTGAGAGATACACTGTTTGTATGTATGAATTGATAGGTAATTAGAATGCAGCTAGGAATTACACTGGTTTTAGAAATTGACAGTTGTAGGTTCACCTCTAGACTCCATTACCACAAGACATATGGAGAGCTAGGTTTACAGTACCAGGCATGAATTTCTTCCCATTGACCAATCCATAGTTCAACTAGACTCCTGCTTGTTTCTGGCAAGATCAGTCTGGGGATGTAGTTTAGTGGTAGAGCCTCTGCCTAGTTATTCGGGCTCTATTATTTTAAACACAAAACACGATTTTGGTTTAGATTTAATTAAATTTGCAAGTGAACTTGACAAGAATACATACTTTTAGGAAGTCAAAACAATTCCATCTACATACCTGATACTGTTATTTAGTTAGGTCGTTAATATCTTTTATTAATATCTCATATTTTCTGCATAAGGTCTTTACCATCTGCTTTATATTTTCTTTTACTATCTTTACTGTTGAATGATTTTTGTAGAGTGTTTTATATCTGTAGTATTTTAAAGTCATTTTTCTAGATGGAATTTGAATTTTATACATGTTATAATTCAGTAATTTAACTTAAAATTTCTTTCTCAAATCACAACTTGCCTGTGATATGTCACAACTTTTCTTCAAAGAAAATCATATAATTTAAAGATGATTGGTAGTTTATCTGTTGTGTTGTGGCACATAAAATAGGCCAAATGATGCTGACATACTAAAAAATATTATATTAGGAAGAAGGTAAAAAGATAAAAGATAAAACAATTAAGGTTGTAATCTTCCAAAATGGAAGAAATAAGAAGAATAATGATAAACTAAGGTATTCTGTGTTCCCTTCTCTATATATTTATGTAATAGAAAAGTATGTCCATTATTAGTTATTTGCTGTGTACTTCTCTAATTGGGAAATAACATAATGTAACTGATTTAGAATTTTAATATTTTTATCCAAATTTGAAATTAATGACATGCTTTGTCCTTTCCCAGTGAATGTCAAGATATAGAGGACTTCATAAGATTAACTTTTAAAATTATTTCTTTAGTCACTTACAGTCACTTTTATTTTTTTCCCTTTATTTTGATGTACATATTGGACTTGTAGTTAGTTTGGGGTCCCAGATCTGCCCTGTCCTGTTTTCCAGATAATGGCTTTGGTCATGACAAATCAACAAGGGAAAAGGAAAGTGCTTTTCTTCCTTCCCTCCCATCCCTTCGTTTTCCTTTCCTCATATCCCTTTCCTTTCCTTCCCTTTCCCTTCCTTCCTTCCTCCATTCCTTCTTTTTTTCTTTCTATTTAGTCTTCTCCCATACAATACAGAACAATCTTATCTTCCCCTCCCACCAGTCGTCCCAGCTCCCCCCCACCCCCACCTCCTCTCTCCACCAGATCCCCTTCTTTCTGTTTCCCTTCAAAAAAGAGCAGGGCTCCCAGGGATATCAACCAAAACTGGCATAACAAGATACAAAAAAAAAAAAAACAAAAACAAACAAAAAAAAACCTGGATGTAAACACTAATATCACAGCTGACTGAGGCAACCCGGTAGAAGGAAAAGGGTCCCAACCGTAGGCAAAAGAGGCAGAGACACCCCTTCTCCCTTTGTCAGGGGTCACACAAAACCCCAAGCTAAACAACCACAACATATGTGCATAGGACCTGGTGCAGATCCATAAAGTCTTCCTGAATATCACTCCAGTCTGTGGGAGCCTCTATGATCCCTGGTTCATTGATTGCATGGGCAATGTTCTCCTGGTGTCCTTGACTCTTTTGGTTCCTACAGTCCTTCCTTCCCATCTTCCCCAGGGTTTCAAGAATTCTGCCTAATGTTTGACTGTGGGTCCCTGCATCTGTTCCCACCACCTGCTGAAGAATGCCTCTCTAATGACTGTTGGGCTAGGCACCAATCTATGAGTAACGCAGAACATCATTAGGATTATATCATTGACGGTTTTTTTTTTTTCCAGTTGTGTTTGGTTCTATTGGGTTTCTGGGCTGTTATACCTCTGGTTCCTGGTCAGCCATGCAGTGTCAACATGGTCTCCCTATAGTTTCATGGGTCTCAAGTTGGAGCAGTCATAGGTTGATCATGCCCACAAATTCTATGCTACCATTACCATAACACATCTTACAGGCAGAACAGGTTGTCCAGTCATAGACTTTGTGGCCTATCCCAGGCCTTGATGTTCCAGTCCCACACTAGGAGCCTTGCCTGGTTACATAAGATAGTCAGATCAGACTCCTCATTTTCCATTACTGTCCTCACTAAGGTCACCCTCATAGATTCTAAGAAGTTTCCACTGCACTAGGTTTCCATAATGACTTTGGCCATGACAAGTCAGCAGGGGACAAAAGCATTGAGGCACCTTTCTTTGTGGCTCTCTTATGCTTCCTTGTATCTAAGCAAAGCTCTTATCTTCCTACTTTTTGAATATTGTTTATTCACTCAATATATTTTCTTCTATATGGCCTCTATTAAGAAATCTTCCCTGACTCACTTTGACCTCAATGTTGAATGATATTAAAAATATGTTTTGTCCACATAATTTAGGTTATATGTCTACATAGAAGCTTATACTTCTAATTAGAAGCATAAAAGCATGGCTCTCTTAGCATGTATTTTGGTTCAAAGTTGTGCAGGTGAAATTGGAATAGATCCTTAACAAGGGAAGTTAACCTCACTTCCCTGCTTGTGTTAATAATTATGCGCGTGTTACTAGAAAAAAAAACAGAGAATGCTAATTTAAAAACAGGATCATCTCGAGAAATTCTAATAGAGCTTTTGTTCTTTATCAAAAATGGGTAAGAAAGGTAAGAAATTCAATGTTGTTTTCATTGTTGGTTAGCTTGAATAAACTAGATTCATTAAACTAAGAAGAGAAATGTTTGACCTTATAGCTTGAATTAAAGATGAAAGTATATTATTATTAAAGAAATTATACCTTTTCCTTGTTCAGGTTGGAAATTGCACACCTTGGTTCTATTTAATGCCCATGAGAGTCACATATATTTTCTGCAGTTGACTCATGGTATCACAAGTCCAGTCGTTTAGTAAGCACCTCCTGGATCTTTATCTAAAATGCCTCCTCTCAGATTTGCCCCAGGAGAGTTTGATTCGAAAGGCTTGTTTTAGATCCTTGGACTTACTTGCATCAGTAATCCGTGGGAATCTGAAGAATAAACTCTACCATGTCAAGTAAACCAAACATATATCGTGGATCCTACTTCTTTGTTCCTCTGAGACAGAAGGTGTTCAAAAGAAGACATTTGTACTTCATTGTCTTTCATCTTTAAGCAAATGGCAATAATCATGATGGGAGAAGCCATCAGTCTGCTGTGAGAAGAGGGTGCAAAATACCTCCATACATTTTGGAGAACATAAAGCAGTTTCAATTGCTATCAAGTGATCACTCAAACCATATCTATGGCTTTTTGTGATTTCCTTGATTGTATTCCACAAGTCAGTCCCACCTGACTCATATCATTTTTTTTGCAGTCTTTTGTGAAACAACCTAATTTCCTTTTCTGTGTTACCCTTCATGTTGCCCCAAATTCTCTTCTTTTGCTCCAGAAATACTTTATAAAGAAATATTGTTAGTAACTTGGCATGTATGTGCTATTAATAAAAAGAAGGCAGGCAGCTCAACACTTACCTCCCATATTGTGGGTGGATGAACCCAATATGAGTAACAAGACTTACCATATTTTACATTATGAAGACGGTTTTGTAAAGAGGCATTACGTGCCTGCAATTTACAGATCAGAAATATATCATGCATGAGACCGCTTTAGCAACTAATGCAAACATTCAGTGCTCTGAATCTGTTTATCATATAGTCCTGATTGTACATCCCCATGATTTTATGCACTTAGATTTCACTATGATTTTCTCACTTGAAAAATTTACTACTCTGTGCCACCAGATACAAACATCTTAAAATATTCATTCAAAAGCACAACCTTAAACCAATAGGAAAAGTTGAATTTAGAAACTTTCAGCCCATTTACTGAATGTTATGGATGTTTAATTGGAAAATGGTGAAGACCATGTCAAGCATGCCTTCTTACTAATGCAATGTGGTCCCCTCATTCCACCTCCCCTCCACCCACTACACTAAGAGAGAAAATGTAGAAATGACTTTTAATAAGAAGTTCCTCTTGTCTCCATATTTTGCATTAATTCTGATTAGTGAATACAGCCTTATGGTTCATTTGTATCCAACACTGTGTTCTGAGGAAGGAGCAATTAGATTTTAACAATGGGATTCCGGTACATAATGGACACTATGCCAGGTATTTAGTTTCAGTATCTTCATTTCTATTCACATCTCTATGTACTATGTGATTTTTTCCTTAATTTAATTTTAGTACCATTATTGTATCTTCTGTTTAATTTTTTATAGCTAGCTATAATTAAGCTTTTATTTGGAAGTCATTTTAAACCCACTGCATGGTTGTCATGAAATTGTTGGTAATATGTGATTACATTATGCTGTCTTTTGCCAGGACATTCTTGTAAATGAAGCATTATCCTCAGAGATTTTCTTGGCTGGAAATGTAAGTAATTAAAAATGTAAACAAATATTATCTGTTACATATGCTACAATAATAAATACTTCAGTATAATACAAGTTAATGTCTCCTTGGGGATACAGTTTAATCCGGCTACCACATGTTTTATAAATGGTCAAATAAATGAGTAAACACTTAATATGTTACACACTGTGGCATGTGGATGCCCAGGGCTTTGATGTGCTCTCTCCGTGGGTATTTGCACACTTCTTAAGCAGCATTATCAATAATCCTTTAGCATTATTTGGTGTTTGCAACAATGCCAGCTATGAAGAAATAAAAATAGAATCACTCATTACAAATTCCCCAGTGACATCCAGTGTAACTTAGTGCACATCAGCACAAGGAGAGACTATTCTTTGTTCATAGCTGTAAGGATCAAAGTTAATATATCCTATTGGGAAGATTATTTGACAATATGTAACCAAAACTTAAAAGAGTATAACCTTTTACCCATTAATTTGTATAGTGGAATTATCCTAAGAATATTGAGGTATACATAACAGAATGTGTTTGATACTTTAATATTTCAAATATCAAAAGCATTATAAAGAATTAGCCTGTTTAATGTTTAAGATACATACCATAGAATTTCAAACAGTTTTTAGCGAGCAAGCTATAGAGAAAGAATTGGTGACATTCTGTAACACATCCACATATTATAGATAGGTCACAGCAGGGTCAATGTAAAACAAGGACAGGTTTCCAATAATTACTTAGATATTTTTTTAAAAGATTTTACGGTACTCATATCAGAATAGTAGTAGAGTAGATTATGAAAGTGGCTTTCATTCCACCCCCACAATAAAACAGCAATTATCAGATAGCTAATCGTGAATGAAGGCAGCCATGGCAGAGTTCAAGAATATCATTAAAATCCCTCAGCAACACGGTGGAGCAAAACATATGGAATAGATATATAGACAGATTCACAGGAAGGATTGCTATAACTGATTTGCAGAGAACTTGCAGAGAGAGCAGGAGAGACTACTAATTTTTTTTTTATCCTTAATGAATACACACTCTCAAATCTAACCATTTGCAGGTCTCATACTAAGGTTCTGTGACTACTGCACACACACTCACACACACACACACACACACACACACACACACACACGCTCCATACCCTAATTCTATCATCCTTCTGTTTGTCCCTGTGCTTACTAACCCCAGAGCCAGAGCATCTTTGGGTTAAAAATTATGTCTCAGGCCTCAGAAATGTGGCCACTGTTTATACTCATGCTCCAAAGCAGGCTTTAGAGCTGCTTTGCAGAGCCTGCAGGGCAGGCAACTGAACCACAATGTTCTTCCACACATCTAGACCAGGACTGGAATTGACTGCGCATATGCATTCTCTCAACTCAGCCTTGTAGACAGTCCATGGGAGACCATGTCTGGCTCACTGCTAACATAAGAGCTCCCACACTCTGGATTCTGACTCCATTGCAGGATTTGTGCCCACTGTTTCTTTAATTTTTCAAGATTACATATAATTGAATATTTTCTCCATTCCTTTTTCCTCCCTCCAAATATTTCCATATATCCCTCCCTATTTTCTTTTAAATTCAGGTCCTCCTTTTTCACTGTTGTTATATGCATATTTATGTATGCATGCACGTATGTATGTGTATATATAACCTGCTTGATCTGTAAAACATTACTCATATGATATGTTTTCAGAGCTGATCATCTGGCATTGAATAAATAATTGCTGGGAAGACTATTTATCATAATATCAGAATTTTTTAAATGCCTGTAGCTCTTTGTATATGGTTGAGGCCTTGTGGGACATGCTGGTCTTTTATTTTTCCTAATTCTTACCCTCATACATGAGGTCCTTCATAACTATCCATGTTTTATATACTGTACTGACATCAGAGGGAACATGAGTAATATGGACATTACTAATTCTGCTTGCTTTGAGAAGACCCTGTGCTCCAGTCCCTGAGGACTAGCTCTCAGCATCATAAAGTGTCATACAAACTGTCAAGGGAGAGAAGCAATCACTATGAACAAGAACAATTATAAGCATAGAAAGAGAGCCCATAAATGTGAGATGGAGATGCACCATTAGAAGATAGATATTGCTAAAATATAAAGAGTCCCATCAAAACATAAAAGACTCAGGAGGAGAAAACAGACACTAATAAGTAATCATACAGAAGTTTAAGTAAAAGCACGATAAATAACAGAAAGTAACTCCATAGAGAAGCTAACAGTAACCGCGAACAAATACAGATGGCCGGTGGAGTGCAATATTATTCGTTCAACCCAATTTAGGAAAGAAAAATTTAATTGGTGAAACAAAGAGTGAAAAATTATGAGAAGTTTGGACATGATTTAAGACAGCACTGAATGAGGAAAGAGTGACTGTGAGTACAAAAACACTCCAAGAAGTAACAAGAAAAAAATATCATTTCTTGAAGGACATCCTACATAAATGAGAGAAAAAGGAATCATATTTTCTCTAACAAGAAAGAAAATGATAATTGAACTAACCTTGGAAGTAAAGAAGCAAAAACAGCACCCCAAAATGTTTAAATTCCATAGACTTTCCCACACCCTGACAGTTCCAAAAATTTTAAATGATTTATGTCAGCAATTTTTAAATTTCTTTATATGTAAATGGTTAAAATTACTACTTATATTATAGGTGTTTTTAGAACGGATATAAAAACTAATAAAACTACATACCATTCAAAATTAGCTAATTTTAAACATGGTGATATACTTAGGTTAAACGTAAAAGAAGGGAACACAATGTGAATAACTGGAACAGAAATAGTTTTATTACTATCCGAATGTTTTTTGAAAAATGTATTTATTTTTTATGTGTATGAGTGTTTTTTGCCTATATGTCTGTATGTTCAAATTGCAACTGCAGGTACCCCAGAGGCCAGGAGATCATGTATTGAGTCCTCTAGTACTGAGGTTGCAGATGTTGGGATGCTGGGAACTAAACCCAGATTGTAAAAGCAGCAAGTACCCTGGACCAATGAGACATCTCTCCAGTCTTCAGATTGACTTTTAATTGGGACAAAAGATTCAGTCCTTCAAGGAAACAGGATTCCTAAATGTGTGAACACAACTTCAGAACATGTGAAGCAAAGAGTGATACCCTTAATGGAGGATTAATAAAAGGAACAATGGTCTAAAACTGGGTTCGTTATGAATAAGATCACAGCATTCCTTAGAGAACAAAGAGTAGAAACATGAAAACTAAATCTTAGCAAATACAAAGAGTTCAATAATAATATAAATCAATAGGATCAAACTGATATTCATGTTATTTTTCTATGATAACAACAAATACATCCTGTAAGTCACTCAGAAAAGATACACTATATGGTGACTTAAACAATTAATTATCTTGACCACGGTTCTGTTAGGAACAGCAGAGTGAGAAAAAATGTCTCCCAGCCAGGTGGTAGTGGCGGCGGGCGCCTTTAATCTCAGCACTCAGGAGGCAGAGTTTGAGGCCAGCCTGGTCTACAACAGCTGGTTCCAGGACGGCTAGAACTGTTACACAGGGAGTCATGTTTTGAAAAACCAAAAGAGAAAAGAAAAAAATGAAGAAAAAAATAAAGGAAAGAAAAAGTTTCCCAGCTCTCGGAAAAGCCACCACACAATTCTAGGTTCTCCACATATCAACGGAGAAAGCTCAAGGACCAGCAAGTAGGATGTTGAATTTAATGAAAATGAAAACACAATATTTCAATATTCATTGTAAACTAAGCAGTGTGGAGACAGAAATGCATAGCCTATCGTAATGAGGACTCTGTTCCTGTACAAAAGATTTCCACACCAGCCTGGAATGGAGTATAGCTAAGGTTTATTTATGGGGGATAAATTTACAGAAAGGGTAGTAAGTAGCGATCCACAGTTCTCTGTGTGTGCTGGGAACCAAAACTGAATCCAGCAGCCAAGAGGCCCACACATGCTTTGTGACTGTTATATAGTACACAAGTGTTGGGAGCAGAGAACCCTCAGATCCTGAATTTCTTGTAAACGACTTGTTTTCCCCTGATCTGAGTGCCTACAGCTGCTCTGAGCACGGGACCCTCCGGAGTTCCTGATGCCGGGGGAATGGTTTCTGGTGTGCTTGGCTGGGGCGTGGCCATCCCTATATAAGCTGCCCCTGGACACAATAAAGGGGGCATTCTTGGGGCATTCCTGTTTCAAGAATGACCCATCTGTCTGTATTTTGTGTGTTTCAATCTCCAGCCCCTTGCATGGTTCACGAACTGTATGGTGCCCCAAGAGTGCAGACAGGCTTGGTGCACCACATACAAGACCATGCCTGAAGTGGGCTGGTATCTTAAAGGCAATTGGCTGAAGGAGTTCCTGCAGCAGCACCCTACTCTATCCACTCACAGTAGGAAATGAGAAGAGGACTCTGGAGAGGGTTCACTGAAAGCACCTGCCAGAAAAGCAAGCGGACCGGAGTTGAAATCCTCATGTAAAAGCTACACATGGCCTCATGTACCTGGTTCCTGAAACTCCAACCATGCAAGGCAGAGATAGGTGAATGATGATTGCTTACTGTCCGACCAGCCTGGAAGAAATACCAAGCTTAGGGTTCAGAAAGAGTTTTTGTCTCAGAAAATAAACTTAGGTCAATTAGTTGACACCCGAAGTCCTCCTCTTGCGTAAACATGCATGTATATATCCACCTGCACATGTACACACAAACCACATGTACATACACTATAATAACTACACATATGGTATGTAATTAAAAAAATGAGATAGAGGAATAAATGCAAACATAAAACAAGAAGGAAAGAAGAAAACTGTGACACGCTGCAGCTTCCATGATGAGACTTTCCCTCTCTCTCTCTCTCTCTCTCTCTCTCTCTCTCTCTCTCTCTCTCTCTCGCCCCCTTTTTCTCTTATTTTATTTTGTTTTATCTCAGAGTCGGGGGCAGGGAGAGATGGGTGGGATCAGGAGGCATGATGTGAAAGACACAAAAAATAAATAAAAGAAAGTTTAAAATCAGAGTCCATTGGAGAATGTCTAAGGAATGGGATAGCTGAGTCATATACATGACTATTTTACTCTTCACTGATTTGCATATTGTTAGACTAGCTTATATCCCCACAAGCAGTGTCTCGGGGAACCTTTTCACATCCTTCCTAGTGTTTGATCTCTTGATGGTTGGGGTGAGATAAAAATTTTGATGTGATTTTTTTATGTATTTCTCTGATGGCTAATAAAATTTTCAAAGTACAAAAAAATCAGAGGAATTTTTATTGAGATATCATTGGATCTGGAAATTGCTTTAGATAGGGCAAAGGAATTTTGAATTTTGTGAGTTTTTGATTCTAATGATACATGAGCATGAGAGGGGTTTTCCTTTCTCTCATGTCTTTCTTTATGTCCTCATGTTTTAATGTTTTTATCATAGAAATCTTTCACATCCTTGATTAGCCTCAAGGCTTTTATTTTTGAAGCAATCGTGAATGGAATGGTTTCCCTGGTTTCTTTTTCATTTATGTTTGCCACTGTTACATAGGAAGGCTACTGATTTTTGTGTCCTGCCACATTGCTAAAAGCTTTTTATCAACTATGAAGATTTTCCAGAGGACTCTTACATGAGAACACCAGCATAAGATAAAATTTCTCAGTACAGGGGCTGGAGAGATGGCTCAGAGGTTAAGAGCATTGCCTGCTCTTCCAAAGGTCCTGAGTTCAATTCCAGCAACCACATGGTGGCTCACAACCATCTGTAATGTGGTCTGGTGCCCTCTTCTGGCCTGCAGGCAGACACACAGACAGAATATTGTATATATAATAAATAAATAAATATTTTAAAAAAATTTTCTCAGTACAGTAGAAACAGAGGGTTTTGTTATATGAAACTCATTATAAAATATTTACAAACTAGTGCAACTCACAAGCTAATTATCAGTGAAAGACTATATTTATAATACAAAAATCAGAACAAGAATGTCCCTCTCACTTTTACTAATCCACAAAGTTCTAGAAGTCCTGGTCACTAAAGAAAACAATGTGATGAAATGAAATGCACACATATTGCAAACAAGAATTATTTCTCAATGACAGGAGAGTTACATTTTAAAAAATCCAAAGGTATCTACAAAATCTGAGAAACTGCAGTGTTTATGTTCGGTCAATAAGATTGCAAGTTATGATGTCAATACTCAAAAATAGAAAGTATTTTGTATGTCACTCACAATGAGCATGAGGAAACTATGTAATTCACACCTATTACATGCATGTGATTTGCATATTAATAACTATACCAGATGAAAGAAATCACAAGGTCTGAGTGAGTAGAGACAGATGTCCACAGACTAGACAAATCACTATGGCTAAGAGATCTATATTCCCCCACTCACTTAATGTGCTCAGTATAATTCACATAGTGTTCTTAGACACAGACACGAACAAACTTATAATAAAGTTAACATGGAATGACATTGCTTCTGTGGCCCATAAGGATCAGCACATGAATTTCATAGCAATTTTATTCATATAAGTTACAAAGCATAAACAAACCGAGAAACACCATTACTGCACAGGAACAGAAGGGAATGAAAGGAAGAATCTATGGGACAGTGTCCTGAATAAGAAAATCATTTCTTAAACTCACACAATCAATTAACCCAGGTTCATAGGGGCTCACAGAGACTGAACCAAATAGTCAGGCAGCCTTATGGGACTGACCTAGGCATTCTGCATATATGTTAGAGTTGTGTTACGAGGGTCTCTTATGGGACTACAATCAGTGGGGGCAGGGTGTGTCTCTAGCTTTCTTAGTGGCTTTTGGGAACCTACTCCTTATACTGATTTACCTTGCCCAACCTTAAAGCATAGGGAGGTGTTTAGTCTTACTGCAACTTGATATACCTGTTTATTGGTACTCCTTCAATTTCTTGGATGGAGGCAGAAGATACGGAGATGTGGGGTAGGATGTAGGAGGGGGAAACAGGGGAAAGGAATTGGGAGGGAAGGTTGGAGGAAGACTGCCACCAAGATGTCAAATAAAGGGAATAATAAGAAAAATAGGGTAATTCAATTAAACCTACTCAGTGTAAAATTCTGTTTACCTAATATTTTGAAAGCATAAGACTAGAGAAATAGACAAAAATTCCTAGTAATCATATGTTAGGGTCTTATGGAAAGAAAGAAGGAATTGTGTGTAGTTATAAAACTGATTGAGATGAAACTAACCTATATTTTGACTGCAGTGTTTGATACAAGTGTATACATGTGGTGAAATGTTATAGAACTAGATACATACACATACAAATATCTATATGAGTATATTGTGATGACTTTTAATGGATACAGCTGTGAGGGATTTTTTTCTTAATTAAATCATTAGAAATGGGAAGACATTTTCAATCCAGTTTTTTTTTTTTTGAGGTAGAAAGATAAACCTTTTTTATTTAATTTTTTAATTTTACATACTTGTCCCAGTTTTCTATTCCTCCTCTTCTCCCTACCCTAACCTCCCACATCCACTACTCAGAGGAGGTAAGGCCTCTTTTGGGGAATCAATAAAGTCTGGTATACCAAGTTGAGGCAGGACCAAGTCCCTCCCCACTGTATCAAGGTTGACCAAGGTATCCAACCATAGGGAATGGGCTCTAAAAAGCTGGTTCATGCGCCCAGGATAAGTTTTTGTTCCACTACCAGGGACACCCACAACAAATCAAGTCATGTAACTGTCATCCACATTGAGAGGGCTTAAGTCCCATGCAGAATTCCCAACTGTCTATCCAGTGTCCATGAGCTCCCTCTAGTTCAAGTCAGCTGTCTCTGTAGTTTTTCCAATTTTGATATTTACCCTGCTTGCTCATAGGATCCCTCCTTTCTCTCTTCAGCTAAGCTCCAGGAGCTCAGCCCAGTGCTTTGTTGTGGATCACTGTATCTGCTTCCATAAGTTACTGGATGTAGGTTCTATGATGATAATTAGAGTAGTCACTAATCTAATTACAGCAAAAGGCCTACAGGAATATGTGAAGGAAAGAGACTTGCTCTCTTTACCTGGTTTCTCTTGTTATTGTTGGCAAGTCCATTCATTCACTCTCACCAGAGCCTACTTCTTCTGGATTCCAGTGTATACTGAAGACTCTGACGATCAGCCAAGGTATCCAGTCTCGTGGAATGAAGAACCACTGAATTTTTGGAGCTTCTTGTTGATAGATAGTCATTGTTAGGATAGCTGGACCACAATCTGTAAGCCATTCTAATACATGCTATATTCATATGTATGCATATGTATATGTTTGTGTGTGTGTGTGTGTGTGTGTGTGTGTATGTTATATCCCCCCTATCCCCACAATGGTGAACTACAACCCAAAATTTGAGGCTAAAATAAACTTTCTTTTTGTTAGAATATTGAATCATAGCACACAAATAAAACTAGAAAAACCCATAAAGGAAAACCAAAAGCATATATTGATCACTGACAACACTAAAACATGATTTTTAAAATGAAAATACAAACTAGAGTCAGGGAGAAAAATTTAACAAGACATATATCTGATAAAGGAATTGTTCAAGAGTACAGAAAACAGTACAATATGCCATGAACATTTGCAAGTGAAGATACATGAACAAAGGGTATATTTTGTGACTCATGATGTCACACTACACCTTCCATGACGAGATGGTTTTCCTTTGATTTTTTTTCTTTTTCTTTTTTTTTTTCTTAAATTTTACTTTAGTGGGGAGAGATGCAAGGTAGAGGGTAGATATGCAGGGATGGGGCATGAGTAGGATCGAGATGAATGAAGTGAAAGACAGAAAGAATAAAAAAATATTTACAATTAACTTAAAAGAATGTATGTAACCTAATTTTGAACAAGGGAAAAGTAAAACAGAGAAAACTTTTTAATGACATCAGCTCTATCAAAGGATGCTCAGTTAATTAGCCATTAGAGAAATCCAAAGTAAAGTTGTAAGGATAGATTTCTACACACCAGCTGTGTGGCTCTAATCAGTGACACAAAACATAAAGAGGTGGCAAAGACATGTAGAAACAAATCTTTCTTCGTTGCATTGGGAAAGTAAAATGAACCAGGTCCTTTAAAGAAAACTACAGCAGTTGTTAAGAAATTTAATCATAAACAAACCATATCAACCAGAAATTCCTTTCCTGGGGTCTATGCAAGAGAATACATTGGAATGCTGTCCTTAACAAAGATGTGTATACAGTTCCTCATGACAGTGTTGTTTAGAATAGCCAAAGTAAAGGACCAATCCAAAGGTTATTGACTGGTACAGGGTAAACAAGATGTGATAATATGACACCATGCTGTACTATTTAGCAATTAAAATGGATGCCTATTGATACAAGAATGTCAAAACTGTTAATTATGCTCCAGAAAACCAGAAAAATGCAAATTATAGCACAGTAATAGGGACTCAGTTATATTACTGATTGTCTAGATCATGGGCATTGCTCTGGGCAGGTCACAGACACCAGTCACAATTTTTGATTAGCAATGTTCTAATACTGGATGGTGGTGATATTTGTATATCTTTATAAAAAAATGTATAAACAGTATTGAATAGTGCATTTATCG
Organism: Chionomys nivalis; assembly: GCF_950005125.1. Lineage (NCBI taxonomy): Eukaryota > Metazoa > Chordata > Mammalia > Rodentia > Cricetidae > Chionomys > Chionomys nivalis. Next base: position 18,060,209 of record NC_080107.1, read on the forward strand.
TGGATGATTGCTATGGTATATAAACCATATCACTAAAACTATTACATGTAAACACTATTATTACCACAAAGCATGCATTTAATTAAACAAAAGAAAAATACACCAAGAGAAAAGTCCTGAGCCTTTCATTTTCCTCTTTAAGATCCATATTTGAGCAACCACTCATTCATTTTTATGTGTTGCATACAGTTGGCAAGTGAGTCGCATGCACAGAAATGCTTTATTATTTTAAACCAATTTCATGTTCTTTTCTCCAACACGATTTGACACATCGTTTTGAATAGATCCGTTTTAGAAACTCAGCTCAGGGTAGTTCTTCCTGCTGCTGCATAGTTCCCCAAGCAGGTGAGGACACAGATGCAGAGCTATCTTTATCAGGGAGCATTTGTGTAGTGCCCACCTGTGCACATGGATATGAAACAGTCAATTTATTCACTTTGAAGTTTACACGTATGAAGGGTAAAAATTCGACAATAGAACTTTCTCACATGGTACTCTTAAATTAGAAGTAAATTAGACGAGGTCCCGACAGGGCTGCGTTCCTGGCAGATGCACAGTGAGAGAGGCAGAAGTCTCAAGTCAAACCTATTTGCTTGTTTTTATGTGTTACTGGAATCAAATCTTGTAGGTTTTGTCTTTAATATATTATTCGTTTTTATTCCTTTTCTCTGGGTTGTTAAAAATTATTTTAATTTAAATCAGAGCACCTTATACCCCTTCCCTTTAAAGACCTACCATACAACTAATAACATGTAGATAAGCACCCATTGGCACCTAGATTAGCATGAATTTTCTCTGACTTCTAGACAGCTATGATCTAATAGCAATTTGACATATATGAAAGGCATTTGAAAAAAGCTAAGTGCACTTGATTTGAATTCTCTAGTCCTTAAACAATGATTTTTAACTTTTCATTAATGTTTTATGACAATGGAATGGACATACACACAAATATGGAGTCATTTCAGTTTAACTCCTCAATGTAAGAATTTCCCATGGAAGTATGAAGAAAATCAGGGCACATCGCAAAGGTTTTCTGTAGCTAGGTTAAAATTAGCTCTCTTTGTTCTTTCAAGTTCAGTTGAATTTTTTTGTCTTACATTTTAAAGGAGGACAATCAGAGTTAAGGGCATTACCAAATCCCTACATGTTCCAAGTAGTGCGGGAAGACTGTTGCTACACTCTGTGCCCAGAAGTTCACTAACTAAGCCACCAGTCACATAAAGGAAGAGGACAAAAAGAAAGCCTGAAGAGACCAAGGAGCAAGTGTTCTCTCTGTGATCTTCCTTTCCAATTCAGATGAAAACGGCAAGTGTGATGTGAACCAGATTCCAATCTGATGTCGACAAAATTCCTTTAAATGGTGCCCAGTAGAATAATTGTCATAAAAGAAACTTCTGTTAAGCATCATTAAGCATCATTGTTCTATTTCTAGATTTAAATAGTATAGCTAATTTATTTAAAGCACTTATAGCTGTCTCAGGCAGTATCTATGCTTGCTGCTCTCATCTAAGATAGAAAGCAAGGCTAGCACGATTAGCTAGACTCTCAGAATCTTTTTTTTTTTCAGTCTTAAACAAAGGGCAATGGAGAAACACATCATCAGGAAATGCAGTGTGGTACCTTTATCATATTTATTAAGTGCTACAAGGTTTAAAGCTAAGAAGGAGACAGAAATATACTAATAAAAATGACTTGCATTATTACACCACATCTTGGGGCAGACTGGAAGTGTTCTATACAAAATAGTGGCTTGTTTCCTCAGTCAACAGAAAGATTTCCTGAAGGATGAAGCCTTTCTGTCCTTATTAATTCATAATTGCTATATTTCTTTCAGACTCAGACCACATATCAGACAGTGGCCTTTCTATATTCTATTTCCTATTGTCTCTTTCTTTTTGCTCTGTGGATGATAAGGGATACCAAATCAATAGCTGTGTAGAAGCAGCAGATATAACATTCCCAGAGACACTGGAGACAGGGAATAGAAGCAACAATTCATTTTTTCTGTCTCAGTTTAAATTGTATTTATACCACCTGCTATGCCTGTGGGAATGGAATCTCTGGGAGTGTCTTTAGACACAAAGTTTCTCTCTGTGACTTTCCTTTTTCTATTCAGCGTGATAGGATTTTTTTTTTCCTGAGAGAAGTAGCCTATGGCACTTGGCTGAGGAGATGAGACTTCAATGAGATATAGGAGACAAAGAGTGACAAATTAGAATGACAAGGCTGTCTTATAAGATTGTGGTCTAGTGAAATGAAGTATTTCTGTCCTGGTCCATGTAGACAGCATTATGCTATGTGGTAATAGATTGCAAGACCTGAGCGGCCTGTATATGTCTTGGAGATAACTGAATTTGTCACCATCAACACTCTTCCAAATTGTATCTTTTCCCAGCTTTCAAGAATATGGGTACGGGCAAGGATTTTTCATATAGGCCAAGTATTTTCAGAGATAAGGGTTTTACTAAAAATATCTATCTTTCATAAGAAGGTGTTGATAATTTAATCACTGCTATGGAATTAGTGTTGAAGATGTCTTAAAACAGAAGCATAGAACAAGAAGAGTGATGGTGGACTGTGCCCCTTGAATGTCTTTCTGCATCTGTTCCCTCACAACCCAGGAGAAGGTTGACTATACACTTGAAGTCCAGTCTTGCCTCATGGACATCTCTAAATCTGTAACTTGGGTTAATCACATGAGGCTGAATTCAACCAACATTAAATAAAGTGTTGTATTTTCTTTTTAATAAATGAACTTCATTCATGTCTATTATGTCAAAGCTTCATTTGCTTAATCCATACTCAGGTTATTGTCAGCAAATGAGAATAGCAAAGAGAACTTTAAGTATACAAAGGAAATTTAGTAGTTTCCAGTATTTTCTTTATTTTCTCTCCCTTGATGTATCGCCAAGTGCCATAGCTCTTTACATTTTAATATTTTTCCATGATAATTGAACAATTTCCATTAGCCTTTCAGAGAGAATGTATGCAGAATGTATCAAGTTTGAAAGCTGACCTAGTGTCACAGGTATTACTAAGTAAATACGGAGTTCCTATTTGTAGGTTTATCGTCTCACTTATGAAAGAATTTAAAAATGAACTGTGAACAAAGCTTGAGCACAATTTTATTAGAATTCAGAAAAAGCCAAAATCTATGAACAACAACAAAAGGGGGAGATCAGGGCAGCCAATTAAATCTCAGCAGCAACCAAGAGAAGAAAAGCGAAAAGAATGAAAACCATGCCTATTGGAGTTACAGTCAAAAAAGCCAGCAAGTTCATTACTGGAGCCCAGCAAGAAGGTGTAAGGCCCAAGGGGGCAGTGGTCTTGGGAGAAATCTTGCGAGAGTCCGGAATGTCAGGGACACTTTCTTGTAGTTTGGCAAGTATCCAAAGTTCCGATAGAGAGGAAAGGAAAGGTGCAGATTTTGAGTTAGAACTTATGTAAGTGAGAGGCTTAGCAGTGAGTGTTGTATGGTGGGTGCTCTGAGAGCAGATGCCTGCAATTGTAGTTTTTCACTGAGCTCTACAATAGAGAGGAAAGGAAAGGTGCAGATTTTGAGTTAGAACTTATGTAAGTGAGAGGCTTAGCAGTGAGTGTTGTATGGTGGGTGCTCTGAGAGCAGATGCCTGCAATTGTAGTTTTTCACTGAGTTTTGCCCTGTTTTACTGCCTCCTGTCTCATCTACACTCTTATTTCCTTCTAAAATAATCTGGGTATTTTAATCATATTTTCTTTTAGAGTATTGAGGATATATAAAGGTAATTCTTATCCTATGCTATTCCATAATGATAATTGTGGCCAGTCATAATACTCTGTTGTATTGGAGTCAACTAAAGTATAGTTATTTTGCATCTTGGAAATATTATTATAAGACTTTTAGAAGACTGAAGACAAAGGCAAAGGACAACTCTCTTGAAAAATCCTGGACGTGCCCTGCTGTGCATGAAATTTGAATTTCTTCTTTTAGGATTATGTATGCATCTTTAACGGGTTACAGAATTTCCATTCTTTCTCTGGCATTGGCTAATAAAGTAGAGGCTGGAGGGCCAAGTTAGCACTCACAACTGTAGAGACGGCATTATTATATTTTGGTCTTTCACTAGTTAGACTGTACCACGTTATATTTTATGAGCATTTCAGACAGTTTCTACTTTTCAGAAACCAAGTGTTAATGTGTAGATAACTTGTTCAAACTTTTTGTAAAGGAATGGCAGGAAGCCTGCATGTTGTGGACATCTATAATTCCCCAACATCTTAAATCTGTTTCATACTCACCTATCAGGATATGCTTGATAGTCCTTTGGATGTAAAAGAGTTTGATAGGTCACTATTTAGTAATTCAAAAACACAAAAAGGCAGTGTATACTTATTCCTAGGAACCAAGGAGTTCCTTATGATGAACCAATGAGGCTTTTGTTCATAGTTCCATAATAGGGAGGAATAGAAATTATCTAAGCAAATCCTCACCCTAACTTTATCAAAAGATAGAAAACAGATCACTCAGTTTTTTTTTAATTTAGATTTCTCCAGTGTGTTAAGTACAAGAAAATTAAGAATCATAAAATATTAGAGAGAAAATTTAAAGACATATGTGCAGATAACTATTACCAAACATAGCTTTTTTTGGTAAATTTTGTGCTTTTAAATTGCATAATGTTCAACAGATAATTTTTCTTCTCTAACCAATGGAAAGAAAGATGAATTACTTCGACATCAAAGACAATGCTGAATGAATGAGCTCCACAATGGTCATGGTAGCTCAATTGAAATTGAGATGAATAAACAATTTCAATAAATTGAATTAATTAGATTGGGCTTAAGTGTGCAAGCATTTCATTTTCAGAAATTGCACACAATAACTTGCCCAAGAAGTGCTGGTGTATTATTGCCTAAAGCCAGACGAATAAAGAAGAGGAAAAGCTGAGAACCCATTATGTTCCTGTTAACAGTCTAACTAAACTAATTAACTGCTATTTGATTTTCACACCTCAATTTCATGATCTTTCTTGCCTAAAACTTCTGAGCCTCAAAAGCAACAAACAAATAAGAAAAAGTATTTGGGGAGAAAAACAGTTCTAAAACACCTGCAGAATATTCCATTTTTTGTCTGCTGTTTCCCCACTTCCATGTGTTTTCCCTGATTGACACCATACACACTACACATAACTCAAGAGCTAATCAGTTTTGTGAATACAAATAAAATAATAAAGCCTCTTCTCTCCAGCTGGGAGTTTAGCCTAGCTGTGATAATCTTATGGACATCTTGTTAATGGATATCACAATCCTAGGATATTTAAGGGAAGCTCTATGTGAAGTTTTCTTTAATTTTTGTCTGGACTGGAACACATGAAACTGTTAGCATTAGTTTCCATTTATGGACACACTTTTTTATGAATTGGTTTTTATACAACCATGGTTGATTCTACAGAGAAAACATATACACGCAGGAAGATTTTAAGTAATGTTTCTATAAACAAGAAAGTGACTTCAAGACAAACTCAAAACCAAATTGGTTCCACAAATGATGTAATCTCTGCAATATTTGCCCATTAATATTACACAAATGGCTACTGAATATTGTTTAAGCAGATTTTCTTCTGGAATGACCAAAGTATTTAATTTCTCACATATTTCAGTTAGTAATAGTACTGTAACATCTTGAATAAATTTCCAAATATCACAGATTTCTTATGATATTGATCCATATGTTTACTGTAACTTTGCAAAAATAAAAATATTTCCTATATCTTTATCTTTAACTAATTCTGTCTTTTAGTCACTATAATAAAAAAGATTGTATGGGAGGCATGATTACTCTCAGGTCTTATTGCATCATTCTTTTCTATAAGTTCTGTAATATATTCTGATATTGAACACTAGTTTCAGAAAACAATTTTCTATTATGATTTGTATAATGTGGTTTGGATAAATTTCATCTATAAAAATATTAATAGCAATAATATTTTCATTTCAAAATATATTTAAATTAAATTAAATTTCTATGATGTGAAAATATAAATATTCTAATTGCTAGCCACTGCTTTTTAGTAGTTTTTGAAGTTTATGCCATTATAAATAAGGGAAGCCCCTGAATATGTTTGAAAATATCTTTCTTGATGTGTTTTTATCTACATTTCATGTATAAAATTAAATCTAGAATTATTAATCAAAAGCACAAATCATATTATAAGCTTAGAAATAGAAGAGTTGCTAGTCAATGTCAAATCCATGTTCTGAAGTTTCTTAGAATGACCAGACTCTAATCTCTTCCATTGTTCTCCCTGGTTTACTCTCTGGAGAGATTGTCTGGCTAGTTTCTGCAGCTGAGTTCTGACTGAGACGTGGCATTGAAGTTCAGCAGGAAACATTTCCTTACACATCTTTAACTGGTGCTGACACTGGTGGGAACACATAGCTAATGAACTCAAGACACGAAGTTCACGACTGTGTGGACCAAGTCTCTTTGTTGTATTCCAGGGTTCAGAAACACACTCTACATCACAAATACCTTTCTAATTATGTTGTTGCTCAGGCGAGATCCTCTTGACAGTGTTTGTGAGGATCAAAGTAAACCCAAATGTTCCCAGACCTTCCCCAGAATTCTCCATTTTTCTCTTTTCAGCCACGAGAGAGAACTTACACCTGTGATAACTGAAGAGGATGGTCACATGCAGACTCATTGCACGGACTCTACTCTTTCTGTTCTTATGAATAGATTGCAGAATTTCTCAAATTAAGTTATGATTTGATTAACTCATAAAATTATCATATATATGGAAGATGTTATAAGGGTTTCTTTCATTTTCTTTTCAGTTTCTGAATATTCTATGAAACTATTCTCATTTATAGCATCTAATATCTTTTCATGTATAAGACATAATATAAAGTCCAGTGTATTTATGTGTATATATGTATATATACACGTATATGTATATAACATTTATACATATGAGTGTTTTGTCTGCATGTGTCTATGTGTACAACATACATATCTAGTGTGTGAGTAACGTGTGTAACACCAGTTCCACGGGATCCAACCACTTCTCTGAGTTACTTCTTAGAGAAGGGGTTAGATCCTGTGGAACTGGTGTTACAGATATTTGTGAACGAGCATGTGGGTTCTGGGTAGACATAGGTCTGCAGCAAGAACAAATGGTTCTAAATCATGATCCATCACTCCAGCCTGAAAATTACATTGTTTTAGAACCTAGCTTCATTTATATTTAAAATGTAACAGGAATATGACCAATAATATAATGGAATATATTTTATATAATTTAGGTATAGATACCCTAGCAAGATTTTATTTGATAAATATTAATTACCCTCACCTACTAGCATTTATCATTCATTTGGTAATAGTCAATGGCTAGTTTTAGAATAAAAGCCTCCATGTGAAGAGTTGGAATAACAGAAGAAGAGTTCAGCAATAGCACATATATAAGACAAAACAAAACCTTCAAATAGCATTTCAAATGTCGAAGACTACTCAAGCAAGGTTAACCAGACACATTATTCTGGAAACTTCTATGAATATGTTAAAAGTAATATTATAGTTATGCCTTTAACTAAAGCACTGAGATACCTTTGACTTGCAATTAGCCAGGGCTACATGGAGAGACTTTGCTTCACACAAACAAATAAATAGAGAAACATCACAAAAAAAAAAAAAAAGACATAGAGAAGAATGTTTCATCTATTCTTCCAAAAAAACTCACAAAAACTGCATTTTACTTTAAATAAAGACTTCAACAGCCGGACGGTGGTGGCGCACGCCTTTAATCCCAGCACTCGGGAGGCAGAGGCAGGAGGATCTCTGTGAGTTCGAGATCAGCCTGGTCTACAGAGATAGTTCCAGGACAGGAACCAAAGCCACAGAGAAACCTTGTCTCGAAAAACCAAAAAAAAAAAAAAAAAAAAAAAAAAAAAAAAAAAGACTTCAACATGTTATAAACAAAAATATAGAAAGTGAACTAGAAAATTAACATTTGGGTATTTGAGTAAAGAGAAAACATTTGAGTAAAGAGAAAAAATGAATTAGAGTAATAGTATTCCAAGCAATATCACTCAATCCTAGTTTTTTCTCAGGATGTATTTGTATTAAAATTTATTTTGTATACTATGAGCTTGTTCCATTTCATTTATAAAAAGAAAGATAATATAATATTAACGTTCTAAAATATTTTCTTTGAAATGTGTGCTGCAAATAATTTTAACCTTTAGTCTAAAATTCTGCTGCTGTATACCTATTTCAAATAAATTCTTAGTGAAGTTCCTCAGGAAATATGTACAACAATACTTGTGTCAGAAATGGAGGAAAGTAGTTATATGGATCATCACTTGGAAACAGTAAAGAGGAATAGACTAGTAATTCACAGAGAAAGAAGAGACCATAAAACTTGAAAAAAGAGAAACACACACACACACACACAATCAGCAAAGCTAACATCTATGATTATCTTGCAATAGATGCTGCCTAATACAAGCAAAAAATACAATATATCTTTAATTTTACTTTCGTCTTCATCTTCATGTATAGCTTGCAGGAAAAAGAAAAGAAATAAAACTAATAGACAGCATGCAGAAGTTAACAAAACAAGAGAGACTTAGCCTTGTGGGGATAAAAGATGATAATGTGTCATGACCTGAGGAATTTACATCACCCTTTTGATTTGTCTCACTCTTCTTTACCCAAGGTGATAAAAGGAAAGAAACCAAAGCATGAGGAAAGAAAAGGCAAAGGAAAGAAAAGGGAAAAGTGCAAGTCAAGTGTGAATCGGATTCTGTGCAAACTCTTGGGAATTGCCATTTCAGGTTGAGTTTAATACAAAAATTAGAGCTTGCTTAACATTACCTGCCAGCATCTCTGTGTTCAGATGGAACATGTGCCCCAAGACGTGGTCTGTGCCTGGATCTTACACTGCAGGTCCTCAGTCCTCCCAAGTCTCTTTCACATATTCTGAGCACAGGAGACTCGGATTATTTTAATTTAGAAACTTTTTCTGATAAAGCTATTTGTATGATGACATGCCCACATGACTTCGAATACATTCAGTGAACTATTAGAATCTTAAAAGGGTACTTTGCCTATATTGAGCTTGATTAGAAAAAGTACAGCTGATTGCCCTACAGCTAAACTCTTTATTAATCTGTACCAGGCAATTTCTAGTTTTAAATTCATAGGCATTTAGAAAATTAATCCTTCACAGAGAGAGGATAATTCAGGTGGTGAACTTAGTAGAAGGAAGGCCTTCTGGGTATTTACTTTGGACACATTATCCCCAGCAGACCTGAATGAAGAGCACTCTGAACCATTTGCTGCAAAATCCTTTCAGCAAGTCAAGTTCAGATGTTGGCCTTCCTAGACATATTGTAAATGAATAAGTCTTACATTTACATAGTCCTTTGCATTTCAAAATCCTACAGTGCTTTACACTGTACATCTGTGTTACATGGGCAAGGGTATAAAATCAGAGACTGAAGATGCAAAATAACCTTGATGCTGCTAGCTTACTACCAAATGCACTTGTTCTTCGGCAGCAGTTAGAAACCCTTGTTGACAGGATAATCTTTCCCAGAGAAGTCAATTGAGACATCACAAGCATAAGATGATGGGGAAATCTGTTGGCCAGCGATACAGTATCTTCAGGTGAGGAGCTCAGTTCAGTTGTCAAGAGTATCATGATACAAATGTCAGAGGTCAGAACTCACGCTGGAGCGTAAGTGCATGAATGAAAACATTGTTTCTGCAGGAAAGACAGTGAAATGATTGAACTTCTATAAAGCAACACTACTGAGTATTCTGTATTTATTTTGCATTTGTTTGGTGGGGGTGGGGTGTGTAGGCAGTCTTCCTAACCAACCTCAAACTTCATACCCAACCAAGGATAATCTGAACTCCTGATCTTCCCGCAGCCACCCCCCATGTGTTGAGAATACTTGTAACTACCTCCACATTCAGCTTGTGTATATCTTTCACTGTAATTAATAAAAGTAAATTTAGAATGTATGACAATATCTGTGTGCATCCATACATAGGTACTCATCTGAGATGCCACCACTTAATTTTTCTTTTTAAGTGGTTAAGAAAAGATCCCCTGAGGTAGGGTGAATGTCAACGTTCATCTGTGTTTTCTTTCTGTTGCAATTTAAGAAAAAATATTAGAAGCTAATAATGATTTCCAATATGAGCCTGTATTTAGAGAATGTATCTAATGTTAGGTATCAACTAGCATTTTGATACATTTAGGTGATTGAGTGACATTAGCCAAATATATGTATTAAGATGTAGATGCTGTTTGTTTATTAATAGTTTACTGATGCAGGAATCCTCCTTGACTTGAGGTAAATTTACCACTGTTTGTATTATTACATATTTGCTAATGAGATGACAAGCAAGTATAACTAGCTTAACTCTTTGGCAGTCTTTATTCCCGGTACACACATAACTTAATGATGATATTTTGGTCTTCATATTTTTTATGTACCTTGTAAAGATCCTAGAGAAAGGTTACTTTTAGAAATAGGTACCTGCCAAGGTTGTTCACCATCAGAGGTCAATACTGACCAGCCTGTGCCAAGCTTTCAGCTAGAGACACTTCTCCAGGCTTCCAGGCTTGCAAACATCATCAAATAACAAATTGGGTGAGAGAGATGGAGATACTGGGATGACCAAATTGAAAAGCATGCAACATTATTGTATTTTATTTTTTTAATACACAAATTACTAATTTTCTTAGCACATATGGGTGAGCAAAATGAACAGTTTAAATGTCTATTTCTACCTATTATCTGTGACTGCACTACAGAGGCACTGGTCAGCTTGGCTTCATTTGTCCTCCAGACACTGCTGAGATGTGAGGCCAGGCCAATTGGGGTTAAAGCAGGCGGGGAACCAATACAGCTGGGGATCGTTAGGCATGATCAAGGGCCAGCAAGGAGAAAACATGAGCTGAAAACAAGGCAGAGCGCTCTTCCAGGGGAACAGCCAAGCAATGTGTGGAGAGGGAGCAGCCTAACACCATCTAGCGAACTTGGTTGATTTAATTAGATTTTTGTTTAAAATTCCAGAGTAGGAGCAACCTGGTCAGCTTTGATGCAAAAATTGGCAGGCAAAAACCGTTGTTAATTTTCAAAAGGAATATTATTGGAATGGTTAAGAAATTTTAAAAATCTGTCATGATTAAAAAAATTGTATTTACATGATACAGCATACAACGTTTCTCTTACTGGTAAAATATACACATCTACTGTTTCTTTGAAGAATTAATGCATAGCTTGTGGACTGTAGCACTGAACACTGCACATCTATGCAGTGTTTAAATTTACTCCGACTTTGTCTCACATTTTGACTTCTCACAGTGCTTCCTGGTTCAGTTTCCAGATGAATTATTTGCACTCAAATACTTGTCACTGAGTCTTTTTGGTGGTCTAAATAAAGTCAAACAAATATATAGTAATTATTTAAGCCAGTCCTTACCTTCAAGGAATGTTTTATTTCACACACACGTACACACATACATACACACTGACCCAACAATAGAGTGAAAATGTGAAATTATTTGATTTTTTTCCAACAAAGATGCAAAATTCATGACTCAAAAAGTTAAGTTTTCACAATTTTACATGTCATATTTAGCAACATAGCATTGTTATGTGTCTTCCTCTTTATGAGATCTAAGTGAAGGAGTTAGACTTTACTCAGTGTGGTGTATATAATAAGTTTTTGGTCCTATTTTTCTTGGTACTATTTTAATATGTCCACTCATTTCTATAGTCAAACTCTCCAATAACTATATAGGATTACAAACTTTGTACTCCCTAAGATGTTCTTTATCAGACTGCCTCCAATTAGCGGTATTAAAAAGACGCTGGTGCTCATGGTATACAGTCAGGCATGTAATCATCCTCTAGCTTAGAGATGGAGTGAAATGCTGCTTGGAACAGAGATTCTCAAGGCAAAGCACACTAAGATAAAAATCTATTTTTGCTTAACCTGGAACATCTTAGGACAGGGCTTGGGATGATTCTCAACCAATGGTAAATTAAGACAAAATAATTTGAGGATGGATTCCCATGAAGCCCTGGCAGTTTCGCCTACTCTAGAATTTGACTGCTGAGCATAAACTAGTGCTTTTCTAAGATGATAGATTGACTGCCAGTAGCAGTATCACTTAAGAGCTTAACACAACATCTTTGGTCCCACCCTAGGTCTTTTGTATCAGGAATCCCGCAGTTAAGGGCTCAAAAGTATGTTTTGGAAAGCTCTGTATGTGGTTCTGACTTATATTAGGGCTTTAGAAATACTTCTGTCTCTGGGGCATTGAGGATGCTCCATAATCTTAAAATCTGTTGTGTGTCTATTGGATCAATGCTTCCATTTCTCTATTCTCAAGGTATCTGAGTGACATCACTCAAACTTCAGTCGTCAGAACAACTGGAGGAAAGGGTGAGGATTTCTTCAAACAGGATGCTAGAAAACTCGACCACGTTTAACTCGCTGACAGTAAGAGCAAGCAGTGGGCTAAGTACACGTACAAAAAAGAAGAGTTCTGCGTACAGTGGGGGTGGACACAGAGCCTTTTGCCAAAAGACCTTGACATAATGTTGAGCAAACTGCTTAAAAGATACTTTCCTAGGAAGTGTAAACAAGAAAGACAATGCTTTCTTGTGTTCAAGTGTACACACTTCCCTCAGCACAATGGCAGTCAATGCTGAGCTCTGGAAGAGAAAAAAATTATTCTTAGTCTTGCTTACTTTGTTTGAGAAGGAAAGAGTAAGAGTTTACATAAGACTTTACATAAACTTCATGAAGGCCTGACTCTAGTACTTCATCCTGTTCAAGGCCAAGGAAGTGAAAAATGACATTATACTGAACTAAGTAAGCTCCAGATTAACTATGATGATCTTAGGGTTAGGTTAGTAACACACATGTACTTAGGCATATATGTATCGATGTTTATAGTTTACATTTTAAATAATTCCTGGCAATGACATTCTTCCAGAAGGGAGATTCCAGGACAAGATTAATACAGATGAATTTTATGATAAATAGTGAAAAATTGGAAGAATCCTGGCATGAGATTATTTTATTAAATCCTTAACTTTTGAAAGAGCAGAACATTTTTGTGTTATGCAATCAATCAGGTAAACATAGAACCTTAAACTCGAGTTCTTCATCTTTAAAATAAAATAGGATTTCAAATGGTTAGATTTATGAACTTACATTCTTATAAGACTTAACATGAAGGAAGACCACACGTCAGTTCAGAAAGGGATTTCACTGTGTTCACAATTATCATCACATTGTTTTATTAATATTTGCACATCTGTTAAATAACTTTTACAACCCAACTTTATAAATCCATTACATAGATAAATGTTTTGATTATCTTTTATTGTTTATTTTTCATCTTTGGGGATTCATTACATTGAATATACCTTTCAAGCCATAATCTACAGCTTAATTAAGCCTTGCAGTTATAAATTTTGAGGCAACATATTAAGAGAGAAGTTATTGCTTTTGGGGGTACAATATTACTAATGAATGTTTGGCTCTCCAGCATCTCCGCTGGTATCAAATTCTAAATCTAACCAAAGGAAGCTGTCTTTGATTTCACTATTCAGAGATCATAAGTCAACTTTTTATGTACTACAAGCTTCTTAGGAATAAAATCCAAACCCATTGATGGCTGAGTAAATTTCACAGCTTGTAGAAAAGACACATATCATTGTAATGTGTGAAATTTTAATCAAAAAATGTTATGAAGGAGGAAGGTAAACTGACTGCTATAATTAATGTGTTCTGACACAGAGATTTAGCCAGCACGTTCCCAGACTGTGCTGATCTCTGTTAACCGTTCCATTGCTTGATGCCTGTCAGTGCTGGAGGAGCTAGTGTATGGGGTGGGGGGGGGGTTAGGACAAGACACGTTTTCCTGACGATTTACTTTTATCATGTTTGAAAATATACAGTCATCTTTTCCTTAGATTTATCATTAATAATTAGTTATATTGCATGGATGTTTGTTGATAGGGCATACATCTTCCCTTTATAAAGAAGTGTCATATGAAATTTAGCTGTATATACATTGTATTGGGAAGCACCAACCTAAATTCCTTTTCTATACTACATAACTACTATCTAATGTATTAAAGATCAGCATGATTTTATTGAGATAATGAAGAAGTTATAAACATTCCTCTGGCAGCACATGAAAATAAAATATTCTCACATGATGACACAGATATTTCATAATTAAATAACACTTGCTTGGTCTCACAAAAACAATGCACTGCCCCATTTAGAAAACAGGCTCTGCGTTGTCCCAGGATGTTTTCAATGTATTCATAATTGGGCAGTAACATCCAGTTCATGGACAAATTTTAAAATGCTGCTGGAATGCTTCCTAAAAGAACTGCCACGCCAGACAGCAGTTTCGCTAGTGTCTATATATTTCAAAGACACTCTTCTGGAAATTATAGCAAATTTGGTTCCTGACTCTGCTGTGTCAATCTCCTGCTGAGATCTACTGCAGAGTCTCTCAGAACACTGCCAGTGTGGTTGTGCAGTAGACAAAAGACATACCTGAAAGGGGAAGACAGATATGCCACTTAAATTAAATAGGAAATGAATTGGCTGGCAAGTTGGCATGTCTGCTGAGACAAATCATGGACAACATGTCTCTCAACAACAAAACTTATTTGTTTTCTCTTGCCAACAGATTCATCACTGCCCAGGCAAAACAGGCAAAATACATTAGTGTCATGGTAAACTGATAAAGAGAAGTGCCTCCATCTAGCATTCTCAATGGCGAAAGTCTTAGGGCAGTATTGATCTGTGTTATATAAATCTTGTTTTCTGTCTGCAGAAGTGAATCAGGAATGACCCGTAAGGTTAACAAACATTGTAATGTCTTTCAGCTGGGGCAGATGCCTGTGAGCTCTACACATTGTATTTGGTCAAGTTCCATCTTGTCATTTTACCGCCAAGAAGCTTAACTAATTGCTGGCAATCATAAGAGTGTTTGACAGAAGGAGATAATTCCTACAGGTTTTGCCCCCTCTTCCCACCCCTTTCTTTCTGTTTTCCTCCCCACCTCCCATAGGACTTAACAAGCAAGTACTCAAAGCCAAGCTGCAGAAAACAATCAACACTGAATTAGTCAGCAGGAGTCTTCACTTCCTTGAAAGTTTATGTAATTGGCATGCCCTGCTCCTGCACTGCCAAGAACAGACCTGATTAGGCTGATGCCCTTTGTTTCAGTAAGTTTGACAAAGATGTCCTCCAATCCTTTTGAGTTACTTGTCAGCATATGAACATAGCATAATTTTCTTCTTTCCATGAGGAGTCAGAGCTAAACATGTATCCTGTGGGCTGATGAAATAACAATACTCACTCATTCAACTAAAACTAGACAAGGCCAGCATTTGGGGAAAAGGGGGGAAGAAAGAATGCTAGTCATCAAAAATAATAAATCTAAATAGTTCATGGGAGAAAAAAAGACTTATTAGGGAAAGTACAATTAACCATAAAAACCATCTTTAGTTTCAAGAAAAAAACACATAAGACAATGGTGAGTTCAGTCTTACCGCATTTCTTTTGGCCAGTATGCTTTGGCAGGTGCAATGTTTGTGCCATATATACACACATACATACATGAATATATATATATGTGTGTGTGTGTGTGCATACACATATATGTATGCATATATTTCATATATACATATATGTATAAACAATATTTCTGTAGTCTTATACAACTTTTATCATTAAAACTCTTTTTGATATTTTTCAGCTTTCAAATTTTGTCAGCTAAAATCCCTTATATGGCTGTGGGGAATGAGTCCTTCCCTTCTTTGGAAAATCTGCCATTACAGAGAAAAGTAGGGGCCTGGCATTAGAGAGCTTAAAGCTTTGGCGTCTTGTTTACATTTGTTCTATCTGGTGTCCCCTTATCATAACCTTAAATCAAATTATAGGTTTGAACTTGGCTTAGATTATTAAACTAAAAGAGAGCAGTTGCTGAGGGCTCAGTCCACACATCTATGACGTCATAATTGATAATATAATGGCAAGATTCAGGGAACTGATGGCGTTTCTGTTTCTCCCCCACCCCTGCCCACGCCTTTTGTCATAGAAAGGTCAAGCTCGTTTTCGACATTTTTATGTATGTCATTCTCAATAGAGCAACAGAATCTCTTATGGCAAACAATGTAAGTAAATGTCTCCACAATGCTCCTAGTCACCTGATCAAAAGGCAATGTTGAAAAACACTCCTAATGACTGTCTCTTATGCATCAGTGCACCTACTAATGAGCTGCCAGAAAAGGCTTTGTAAAGCTTTGCAAGAAGGAGCAGGAATGTGAGAATCAGGGAAAGAACTTCCCTGCTGTGATCCCTGCCTTTCTAACAGGGAGCCTGGACTTGGAGCAGTTAATGAGCAGGCTGGAAAGAGTGCCCAAGCCAATGCAGGCTGGAGACAATTCACCGGTCCGCTCTCAGATCCACGGTATGATGGATGACAGTAAGACACTCAACAGTAGCTTTTCTTTAAATAATTTAGGTATTTATTGATTTCCCCTCTCTATCCCTGTATCCATCCTTAGCCCCTGCATTTTATTTTCTTTTGATGATTTCTCGCGTTGTCAGGGAATAGAAAGGGGTAAAATCTCTTCTATCATCTGATTCCGCCACCCACATATGCAAGATTAATACCATTATGTCATATCATAGCAATATGGAATAGTTAATTATTTTTTATGTAGGGAAGATAAATAAGTGGCTTTTGAAGGGGATGTTTACAAAATGAGGCTGTTGAAATGAAGAGCTTTATAAAAGCCAACATGTGGCTTATTTAAATTAAATTCAGTATGTAGCATGCATCCTTTTATTTAAAACAATGTAACTGGCATAAGTTAAAGACTTTCACCCCCTAGCAATGCCTTGTTCAACATCTTTACCCATAGGCAATACCAGCAGGATCTCCGTAGAGAACGCTTACTTAACTTGGTTTGTAGAAATTCCTGGCCTATGAATGAAATAGTTAACGGCAGGGTACCTTTCAAGTTCAATGTTAAGCTGTTCACATTACACATTTTGATGTCATGCTTCTTTTGAGTTTTCCTAGAGGCAATTTTACTAGTTAATGTTTTTTAGTCAAACAAAATTACAGAATGCACACTGTGTAATTTTACCAATTTGCAATGCCACAGTCATCCTCGAAAGAGAATCCACATCTCTGTCCATTAATTACAATCCTCTCTATCTGCTGGCCTCCCAGGAGGCAGCCTGTGTGGTTCACGTGGGCTGTTGCTATCTGCTACTTCCAGTTGCCAGTGTTCCTATTTTCCACAGCTCACCCTTGCTTTTTCTCCGGTTGATACAGCATACCATGGGAAATCGCCAGCTCCGTGGCAACTGGGGAGATAAGAATGCTGTGGGCCTCGGCAGCCCCTTTTATCCAAGGATCTCCAAAGAGCGTCATAAAAATCTGGTTTTTAATCCTCTGGATATCCCTGTGAGATAGGTATTAGCCTGACTTCACTGACAGAGCCAAAATAATAATAATAATAATAATAATAATAATAATAATAATAATAATAATAATAGCATCTGCCTGCTTCTCAGTCCCAGAACCTATCTTGGGATTGAATGTGTTACCGAAGAAGTTGTATTCTGAAGCCAGTCCTAATCATTTGAAGGGTTGGGAAAGGGTTTCCTGAATGAAAATCAAAGGGGTACAAAGAAAAGAGATGCTTAGAACCGTGTAGTATGGTTTGTTTGTTTTGGATTTGGTTTTAGTTTTGGTTGTCTTGTTATGCTCAAGAAAAAACTAGACAGAAGTAATACCATCTTTCATTCCAAGTGAAAAAATGTTTTATAGTGATCTTGACGGAAGATTTTTGTCTCCATGGTAACTTTACGTTCTCAAAATTGTACTATGCATCTCCACGTTTTAATTCTGCTTGGTAAACCATTTGATAAAGATCAGTAGGAAATGGTGATAAATTAAGTGTGGCTTTTCCAACAAACTTTACATCTATTGAGAACTACTGAAGACTTGAAACGTTTCTACTTTCAAGAAACCAGCATTCTAAGCAGAAAGAAAAATCAGCTAACACAAGGAGCAAGTCATTCGCATGGCATGTATACAACCACCCATCAACAGGAATAAATCCTGTTTGAACTTTTGTAGAGAAAA
Organism: Chionomys nivalis; assembly: GCF_950005125.1. Classification (NCBI taxonomy): domain Eukaryota; kingdom Metazoa; phylum Chordata; class Mammalia; order Rodentia; family Cricetidae; genus Chionomys; species Chionomys nivalis. The sequence continues at coordinate 18,078,418 of NC_080107.1, forward strand.
CACCAGTAAATAGATATTCACCTCAGATATGGCCACTCACCACTGACCAAAGGGATGGGTCCACCCAAGACTACCTCAGTGAACCAATGAGTTCATCAGTCTTACCTGCAAGAGTATGGGTGAGGGTTTAATTACAGAAATGTGTCATGCTACATAACCCAAGAGTCCCACAACAATCTCTGGAAGGCTACAAGACGACTACTCCGTTCATTGGTTGGCCTTCTGGAATCTGGAGAGTATTGCACCATTTGTCGATGGGACACAGTTACATGCAGTTAGTGTGGGTGAGTGAGAGCAACCGAAACCTCAGGAGGTAGTCAAATGATCTTTTCCACCACTTGTTTCTACGAGGAAATGCCAAAAGGCCCAATCTGAAGGGGTGACCTGTAGGGAATCGCGCTGCTCTATTGAAAATGGTAACGGCTACTTAAGGCTGACAATACGCAAAAGGAGCAACACGTTGAAGGAAAAAGTCCTCTTGTTTATTTCCACCCAACAACAAAATAAGTCTTCAATTTAAAAGTGCTTCCTTAGGGCTGGAGAGATGGCTTAGGAGTCCTGCTAGGTTTCAAAGAACCCAAGTATGATTCCCAACAGCTCACAACTGCCTACATAACACTAGTACCAGGAGTGATAATGCTCCTGTCTGGACTCCATGGGTAATTGCATGTGTATGACATATAAATGCTTTAAAAGTATTTTTAGAAGACAGTGCTTTCCACCTTTAATCCTAGCACTTGGGAGGCAGAGGGAGATGGACTCTGAGTTCGAGGACAGCCTGGTCTACAGAGAGAGTACCAGGAGAGCCAGACCTGTTACATAGGGAATGGGGAAACCCTGTCTAGAAAATCCAAAAGAAGCAGAAGCAGAAACAAAAACAGCAGCAAGAGCAACAGCAACAGAAGAAGAAGAAGAAGGAGGAGGAGGAGGAGGAGGAGGAGGAGGAGGAGGAGGAGGAAGAGGAAGAATAAGAAGAAGAAGAAGAAGAAGAAGAAGAAGAAGAAGAAGAAGAAGAAGAAGAAGAAGAAGAAGAAGAAGAAGAAGAAAACAGTATTTTTATACTAAGAAATAACCTTGAAACGCCATGCAAACTCCTCTATATTAATGGATGCTGAAGACCCGGGTTCAGTAGATGTCACGTGATCTTAGTTCTGTATATGTTTCCTAACATTTTATCCCCCAAAAGGATGTTTTAATATGAAGCTACACCTCTCTTTTTATTTGTTGTCTGGCTGTCAGGTTTAAGTCCCCTGGTGGCTAGCCAAGCACTCCTCCCACTGAGCTATAGTTCTAGCACTAAGGTTTTATCACTTAACCTTAGCTTCCTTACCAAGTACATAGAATGTTCTATTTATTTTCCCTCATATTAGATCTGTGCTGTTCCTCGATATCCTGTGACTAAATATCTAAGCACATAAATAATCACCTACTAAATTAATTAGAAAATCTGTTAAAAAAACTGCCTTTTTTTTCTTTGTTTTCCTTGGACTCTGGGTTTGTAGCAAATCTAAGTGTAACAAATGTTCCTGGGACCTCAAAGACATGAGACACACTCTTCTTTAAGCCAAAGAATTTACTTACAGGAAACTCTGTTGTTGGAAGAAGAGAAGAAGATGCTCACTATAGGTTGCTGAGATCCTATTATTGACTAGATTCTCACTTTCCATTTAGGTGTTTAGATTTTTTACTTCTGTCAGTAAAATATTTAAGCATAAATACTCAAAATAACTAGTTCCTAACTTTTCATTTAGATGTTTAGATTTTTACTTCTGTCAGTAAAATATTTAAGCAAAATACTCAAAATAATTTCATTTGCATATGAATTTTATAAGATATGTAATTACATTAATATTTACTTGAAAATGCACAGACATATAATATTGAAAATGATATTGTAGAAGATATATTAATATATTGTTTATTTTTAGGGAGGCAGATATGTTGCATGTGCTAGTGAGGGCTACTGTAATAATTTAAAAGTTCTGTTCAAATGGGTATAATTTCTTATTTTTACTAACCTTGGTTAAGATGGGGCATACTAGCATACTTTTTTTATTCCAGAATTCAGGAAGAGAAGACAGGGAATTAAAGGTCACCTTTTCCTAAGTTCTAAGTCAGCTTGAACTACTTGTCACTCTTTCTCAATTAACAAACAATGACAACAATAACAAAAACAAACCAAACTAGCAAATAAAATTGCTGGGAAAAACATTTGGTACAACAATTCTAACAGCTGATTCTGGATTCTGATTGCTTCAGGACTTGGTGTTAATTGCTGTCACAACTGCAAATAATATCTCACATTTTTTTCCTGAAAGAAATGCATGCATGAAATATTTGTACTTTTATACTTCTAAAAAATATTCAAATAATTTTATGTGAATATTGGTAGTTACTTTTCTTTTAGTATTTAGTGCCTTGAAGCAGTGATTTCATGTTTTTATTAATTTTTATTGCTTTTAGTTTATTGTTTGAGAGTTTTATAAATGAATGTAATATGGTTAAAATAGCTTCATATTACTAAATAATTAATTTAGTATATTTTCATTTTTATAAAATACACAAAGATGAATCTTTATGGGATGTCCATTCCTTTGTACACAGATACTAAATATGGAGTTGCATGATTTGGCAGATGGGGTAGGAATGAATGCTGACAAAATGCATAGTGTGCAATTTTCCACAAACAAATAAAAATATTATTAAAAACAAATTAATTATTATTGTCTGTCTTTGTATAAAATAATATATAATAATAATACATATATATGTATATATATTATTTTCCTATGTGTTTTTGTGTGTTGAGCAAGATTTCATTAGTCTTTTTCTTTTAAATTACTAGGAAGAGTCTATTTTTAAGCACATTACTTTTATAAAAGTTATCCCTCCTGTTTAAACCTTACGCTCAGATCACTGCAGCTGGTTGCATATGCTGAAGACAAACCACTGTGCAAATTCATCTATAGCAACAGCATTGTGACATATAAGTCTTCTCTGAGGATGGCTCTCCTGGGATCCATAGCAATGACAGCCTCTCCCAGGAATCTTCCTAAAGCATAACTTCTTTCTGGTGAGTACATTAAGATGATTTTCATTACAAGCTCTGATATTTTTCTATATCTTAGTATCATGGCTTGTCCATTTTAGAGACCATCATTCCAGCTAGCAATAGGATGGTATGGTAAATGACTGAGAAACACTTAAAAAAAAAAAAGTTCCGTATCCTTAACCAGGAAAATGCAAATTAAAACCAGTTTGGGATTTCATCTTACTCCGGTCAGAATAGCCAAAATTAATAAAACATGACAGAAGATGATGGCAAGGATGTGGAGAAAGGGGAACACTTATTCTTTGTTGCTGGGAGTGTAAACCGGTAAAGTCACTATGGAAATCAGTGTGGAGAATCCACCGAAAGCTGAAAATAGGTCTACCACAAGACTCTTCCATGCTGCCTTTGAGTATACACCCTAAGGACTATGCCTCTTACTACGGAGACTCTTGCTTCATCTTGTTCATTGCTGCTGTGTTCCCAATAGCCACAAGTTGGAAACAACCTAGATGTTTATCAGCTGATGAATGGGTAATGAAAGAGCAGTACATTTATATGATGGAGCATTGTTCAGCTGTTAAAAGGAAATGAAATTATGAAATCTGAGGGTAAATGGATGGTGTCACAAACTGTTGTGGGAGCTGCGGGCTGCGTTCCTGCCACCCCGCCCCTGGCCACCTGGCTAGCTTATGCCCCAAAATAACGACACACAAACTGTATTCTTTTAAACACTGCTTGGCCCATTAGCTCTAGCCCTTACTGGCTAATTCTCATATCTCGATCAACCCATCCCTAATAAACTATGTAGCACCAGTCTTACCGGGAAAGATTCAGCATGTCTGACCTGGCGGCTGGCTGCATTGTGTCTGGCTCAGAGAGCAGCGGCATGGCATCTTTCTGAGGAGTCTTACCTCACTTCCCTTCTTCCCAGCATTCTATTCCATTTACTCCACCCACCTAAAGGCTGGCTAATCAAATGGGCCAAGGCAGTTTCTTTGTTAGCCAATGACCTTCCTCCATCATTCGTGTGATTTCTTTATATGAGGATGTTAACTTTTTTTTTTTTTTTTTTTTTTTTTTGGTTTTTCGAGACAGGGTTTCTCTGTGGCTTTGGAGCCTGTCCTGGAACTAGCTCTGTAGACCAGGCTGGTCTCGAACTCACAGAGATCCGCCTGCCTCTGCCTCCCGAGTGCTGGGATTAAAGGCGTGCGCCACCACCGCCCGGCCGAGGATGTTAACTTTTAAACTTTTGGTAAGTATGTTTCACTTAGAACATCCACAGTCAGGTGGAATGTTAGAAAGGAATTGAGGGAAGGAGAAAATCTTCCAAAAAATGGGAAATAGAATTCCCAGAGTAGTGATACAAAGGGATAAAGAGGAGCTCAGAAACTTGGTAAAAGTAGGTGGGGGTAGGAGGGCAGGGTAAAGGAGGATAACTAACAGTAAAGGCCTTGGAAAACCCAAAGGAGAACTTACTTTTGTAGATGTTACCATACAGTCTGTGCGTGTACAGGCTATCTCTAAGCACGTGTATACTGTATGCGGCTTCACCATTCTATGCTATGTATAAAAGAAAATTTATATGCTAAAGTTGAGGCTGCAAGTTACCAATGATTACCTGTAGCAGGCCTTTCCTTTTGAACCACCAACCAGCTCCCAAATCGTGACACGGAGACTTCTTTTTTAGTTATAAATGCTCAGACTTAGCTTTGCTCTTTTCTTGCTAGCTCTTATAACTTAACCTGTTTCTCTTCATCTACATTTGCCTCAGGGCTTTTGAACCTTTATTTCCCCCTCTGTATATCTACTTTCCCTGCTTCTTGTGTTTGGCTGGCAGCTGCCTGGATTCCGGCGTCAGGCATCTCCCCATCTTTCTCTCTCATTCTTTCCTCTCCAGTTCCTATTCTCTATGACTGCCAACCATGCCCATCCCTCTCCTGCCTTCCTATTGCCCATTCGCATTTCTATTAGACCAATCAGGTGCCTTAGACAGGCAGGGCGAACTAGATGCTACACATGTTTACATAATTAAACAAATACAGCATAAACAATTGTAAACACATCCTTATATCTTAAACAAATAGCAGAAATAAATGTAGCACACCTTTACACAGGTAAAGCAATATTCCATAACTAAACAAATGTAACACATCTTTGAAGAGTTAAATATTCTACAGCAATTATTAGTATCATGTGGCAGGGTTGCTGCGGACTCTAGAATATCTCAAAAGTGGCCACTTCCTATTTGTAGCTCACCTCATTTGTCTCTATGTGCATGTGGCAGTTGTATACATCATTTAAAAATTTTTATTTTAAAATATAAAATTTCATAGAGGTAAAAATGGGCTTTCCTATTACCTGTCACTTCTAAATCCAGTATGATGGTGTTCACGTCCTATCCTGTTCTGTTCCTCCACAACATGGAATAACAGCCTTCACATTTTATTTCTAAACTGAGTGGCCATAAAACTTCTCCTTTGGATTTCCCGTAAAGAAAATTAAACATTACACATATTTATGTCTTGATTATCAATTCCTCCAATGCTTATGAACTATATTTTTGTCTAGAGTCTTCATAAACATCACCTTAATTTCTTGATTAATGATTTTGATATTATATCTAATTTTTTTCTGGTAAATTTTATTGTTATTTATTCTGTGTAGCAATATTTATACTATATTTTATGTTATATAACATAATTAATATATTAATAAATTACCTTTATTGTATACATCTATATATGATTTAATATATATCACATATCATATATACTGTTTAACATAGAACTAATTTGTATGTAGATTAGCTCTGATAATTTTTAGAAGACAATATTTGAAATACTAATTTTGAGAATTTCCTGAACACAGAGAAAGCCTGTAGCCATGGATTCTGTAAAACAGCCAGTGCATATTTTTTTTTTTTTAGGCAATTGTACATTCCTTAACAGCAGAAGTTGAGTACTTACCTTACACTTCTTATCCCCTATGCTTCAAGGCTGTGACCTTCTTGAGCAGCCAGAGTGTGTAAGAAATAAAAATAGGGGTGTCTGTGCTGTATTTCACAGAATACGTGGTGGAATTTGATACCTCTAATCTATGAGAGAAAATATTTCTGAATAAGATTAACTATACATTGCACATTTTTTTACTTTTTACAAAAGAAGTTTTTTTCTTTTTCTTTCTTAACTTTTTATGTCAAAACTTTATTTTCAGTTCTTAGAAAAATGATATGTGTAAAAGAAAGAATTGATGAGGTTTAAATTTCTATTACGTGAGTCACAGTGTGTGCTCTTCATTTCGTCCGCACCTCAGCCTTAACCAGCACACTCCATTTGACTCACTCTTCAGCTGCCTTTCTCTTCACTCTGCTGGCCTGAGACAGCCCCTGGTGGAAGCGCTCCTCTGAGGAAATCCATACTATGACACAGTCAGCGTTTGGTTTCTGTGTTCTTCAAGGAAAGGTTTCTGTCAGTATTCCAATTCTTCCTGTCTTCAGAAGCATTTTAGCCTATGATAAATGTGGATGTAACATCACCAGTTCTTAGTGGGTTATAACAAAATCTTAGCTACAACATCTGCCCCATCCATTGGAATTAGATAGAAGGTACTATCTTCTCATCTTTGCAAGCCCTGTCTTTAGAGTTCCTGGAACTTTTCATTTATCACTAAATAGCCTTACATTAAAGGCTACTTAAACAAATCATTGGGATATCTGCCCATTTCCAGGAATTGAGCAGGCAGTCTATAATTCTACAAACTCTAGTCTATCAGGGCTATTCATTTACATTACCGCCTTCTTGTTGTGATATCTTTTTGACTTCTGGGGAAAAAAATTAAGTCAGTTATTTAATCCATGACGCCTATACTTGTGAATGGCTGCTTCATTGAACATGCTCACGAAATAAATAATTTTAAAGCTATAAAAGTTATGGATCTATGAAATTTTCATCCAAACACAGTAGATCTATGAATGATATAATTTGATCAATGCAGGCAGCTACTATCTCATAGCATCTTTTTATAACCAATAAAATGATGAACTAATATTAAATATTTTGTATGAATTATAGCTTAAAATTTCTTCTTTTGATTCAAATATAGTAACAGTTGCAATAATAGTATATTTGTTAAAGTAATATGAAGAATCAGTGTATAAAATTTTAAGGTATTTCTCTATGACTTAAAATTATGAGAAAATCTTGGGCTTGTGGTAAAATTTACATTTGTAAAATCTTGAAATGATATATATTTGAAATTCTTCTGAAATCATTCTTTAATCTTTGGCAAATTTTTAAATAATTTTTAATATATTACCATCTAACACATGCCAAAATGATTAATAAAAGTTGAAATAAGCCAATAATTTCATTAAGTTAAGTGAAATGGGAAGTAGGTGGCACAAAGGTGAAGTGGGAAAGCCTCTTTCATGTTCTCATTCCACTCATAAATAATGTTATTAGCATTGGGTCCCCGTATTTATAGAGACCACACTCTCTCACTGAGAACTTCCCGACTATGCTCTCCTCTTGCTAAGACGCCCAATTTCACTAATACCTCTTTGGCATCAATAATAAAGTATACATATTCTACGGAATCTAAGCTCCAAGGAGGTGCTGTGAAACAGTTGGTGTGTTTCTTAAAGTAGTTCCCACCAAATTAATTTAAATTGGCTCTGGAGTGAGCACTGAAAACTTGCTTAAGGACCGTAAGAGAAAGGTAATTATAAAGAGTCGAGCAGCCGGCTTAGGGGAGCTGTCTGGTGGGGTGCTTGGTGTGCATCCAAGTTTTCTCTAACAACTTTATTAATTATCTGGAAGAAAAAATAAACAGCATGTTAATTAAATTTGTGGCTGATAATAATTGGGACATGTTGCCAACTTTAATGCGAAACTAAAATCAGACAGGATATAAAAAAGAGAAAATAAATAATGGAAACGAAAAAGGAGAAAGGGGCTTTATGTGGCCAGAAACACACAGAAAAATATGAATGAAATGCTAAGTAAGACAGAGGGAAAGAGAAGGATGAGTCCAAACAATAAATCAAGGAAAAGAAGACGTTGGAAACAGGGCATAAAGATTTACAAGGTAGTTAGTATTTTAACAAATAAATAATGTAACCTTGAACATGACAGCAAATGTAACCAACCATCTGGAATGATTTCACATCCTAAATATATGCATCATCAATAAATTTTAAAACCGAAAGAAGCCTAGCACAAAAGACATGAAGTCTTGCTGGTTGAGATTTGAATTCAATGTAACAAGAGAGGTAATGGTGTTCTTTAAAGACTGGGTGATGGTTATGTTTTTATTATTTGGGGCCCGTTTCTACAGATATTGTATATGACCACTGACTATTTTTAAGGCAAATGTATTTAGAAAAATTTTAAGGCGGAATGTTATTTTCTTTTTAAAATTCTTTACAATTCATTTAAAGCATATCCACTACATACAACCCACTTTAAGTCCTCAAATACGTCCCCCAACGTCCTTCTCCCAACTACATAATGACCCCACCTCTCTTTCACATCTGGTGTCACAGTATGATAATATCCTTAAGACCAAAGATACTAGCTTAAGCATCCTTGTAATTCCCAGTGTCTAGAGTAATAACTGATGTCTTGTGAATGTATATGTAAAGTTAATTGTTTGAGGACATGCCACATGGTAATGCAGACACATGTCTTATTACTTCACAGTTCTGATATTATGCAGAACATCACCTATATGAGACTTAGTTTTTTTCATCTTTAAACAGAGAAGACAATACTGCTTCCCCTACATATTCAGATGATTTACTCATAAAAGTAGGGTCTTGTCCAAAAAATATCTAGTTCCTCTCTTCTTTTTGCCATTTTCTGTTAAGGGAATCTCAATAAAAAGAATATAATGGTTCCAGGCAGTGGTAGCCTATGCCTCTAAACTCTGTACTTGGTGGGTGAATCTTTGAGTTTTGGCCTACAGAGCAATTTCCAGGACTGCAAGCAAGGGGGTACTCAGAAAAAACTTTTCTCAAAATTCAATGAACGCACACACATGTGTGGTATGTACACAAATTAATCAAAATAAATAAATAAACAGAATCTATGAAGTTTTTCCTTTTTTGAATCGATTCATCAATAAAGTGATTTAAGGCATATATGAACATAAATATTTTAAAGAATAGATGGCTCTACAAAATATATATTTAATTATATTAGATAGTATATGACTAAAGTGGATGGTTAGTAATTATATCTATATATATTATTGTTCAGCTTTCTTCTCAAATTTATACAAATCCTATAGTCTACATGTTTCATAAATATATGATAAACGACTTATCTTGACTTCTCAGAGTAATGATATCTGAAAAGATCTTGTGATTCATGTGTTTGGGAATTTTAAGACTATTATTACTGAGCACACTCTCTGGTCACTCCATAAAAATACACAGCACCGTAAAATAGCCGCCTACAAAGGATGTGATCCCGAACTTCTCAAGATAAAAAGTGAAAGTAGTTACAACAACCGCAATTTCCAATTTTATGTAGTTAAGTGGTTTTACACAAAAAAATTAGCCTTCCAAATGACATAGCTATAATGTGTTAATGGTAGCATAACATGTTATTACATTATGCAACATAATTTCATGGATATTCTGTATGGCATTTTAGAAACTCATGTACTTACAGTTATTAGAAGATACTCAATTTTTTTAAGCCTTTATTCTTCTTAAACCTATTTCTTAATGTAATCCTTAAGTGACTCTTCTGCCTTGAATAAAAGGTCTCTATATGGATTATATAACTTATTTTTTTAACAGTTTAACTTACAGCTTTCCAACTTCTTCATTACAATGTTTTGCATGTTTTAACTGAATGTTTAGATTATTATGATTATTATCTTAAAGGAACCCAAAGACGAAAACTAATTTTGATCTCAGGGCCTAGTTTATGACAAATAGAATTTTTCTTGTAAATGTTGGTTATCAAAGAAATAAATGTTAATATGTATGGATACATTTGGATATTTCTTTAATCCTCCATAGCTCAAAACAGATAGTGTTTTCATAATTTGTTCTAATCTTATTGTTTCTCAAAACCTTAATACATGAATGTTGTACTTGCTAAGTACAAGTGTTTTGAGTAACTACTCACACAGTGCTTAGAAGAACACATTTTAGCTTAAAAGGGAAATGGATTCAAGTTACAGAACTCAAATTCCTGTAATGGAAGAATCATTAATTGCGAATAAACTTGAATTTTTAACCAACAGTAAAATAAATTTACTTACTTTAAACAAAATTACTTTTTTGAATTCACTGAAATAATATAGCTAAATTAAGTAGCATAATATAGGTATTCAAAATAGGGGAAGATTTAATATTTTTCTAATTAATGATTCCCTGTATCAGTTGGTCATTTTATAAATGAAAAATTAGGTCAATAAATATATGAACAATAAGCTGAGACTATTACTCAGGTCAGCTCAGACCCTCTTCTTGGAAGAAACCTTATCAAGCAATATGATATCAGTAAAACCTAGCAAACAGCTATCTAGTGCAAAAGTCTGGATCTCAAACGATCTCCAAATGCTCATTTATTAAGAGCTTAAGCCCAGAGTGGTAATACTGGGCACTGATGGAAGCTTTAGGGGGCAAGGTCCTGCGAGAGATGTGTACTGTATGCCTTGAAGCTGATGACAAGCCTCCTCCCACTCTTCACTCTTTGCTTTTCATCCATGAGCTGAGAGTAGTGGTATTCTGCCAGGAGATGGATCATCAGGTTCTCTACAGGGCCAAAACAATGCTTCTATCGCAACGCTGAGCCCACATTGTCCTTTCTCTTTTATAAATTAAACATTGCAAGTATTTTATTATGGTAGTGTGAAATGAAAACAATATACGATTAGCCTCAATACAAGACAACACAAAATTACTGCAACTAACTTGGAAGCAAATTTGGACACCTTGAAAAGAGGACATAAATGAACTGTTGAGAATTGGGACCTCTTTAAGGTCTGAACTTAGTTTAGTAAAGACTGAATAACTAGGCATGATTAGGAAATATTTCAAAACTGGAGGAATAATGATCAAGTTCCTCAAAAGCATTAAAATTATTAAATGTTTCAAAGTCAAAATTTCTATTTCTCTGCCATTGAGAGGTGTTAGACTCAGGAAACGGTGAAAGCGATGAAACATAAGGGCACTGTGATATTTGGCAATATGTGTTCACAATTGTTTTTCCAGGAAATTAGAGAATGGCCGATGATCTTCTAAATAGCAAAAATCATTTCAAATAACTATATTGTTGCCCGTTTTTATGCGTGGTGAAAAATTTTTTTTGGAAAATCGTGGTAGAGTTGCAGGTTCTGTTCTCAGACCACAGATCCTACCCTCTAGAATTTGTTGCTAGTTTGGATATTAATCACAACAATGAAGGACAAGCATCAGTGAAGGACACAAAGAAAGAAGACAGACGGACCAGGCTGTTTGGCGTGGTAAGTTAGAGGAATGAGGGAGGATTTCCCACGCACTCACTTCCTTGTTTCTGGAATCCTTGAAGAATGCCAAAGATAATTTCCAGTGGATGAGCTTTGTGAATGCCACACACCGTGCAACAGAGTAGAGAGGGAGCATTAGTAGAAAATAACATTGCTTAGGTTTGAGTGCTCTCACTTTATAAACTAGATGGCTGTCATGTGTTCAGATTCTAGAATACAGTGGTATGAAAAATGGATCTCTACCATGTCTTGTATGTTGTTTGCACAAGGAAACACCATAGAAGGTGGACAGGGAAGACTCAGCTACTTCTTTATTCATGGAGATATTTTCTCTTAAATGATAGTTAAGAGAAAGTGACTTCAGTGGATGAAGAAACTTGATGCCAAGCCTCAAAACCCAAGTTTGATCCCTGGAACCTATATAGTGGAAAGAGAGAAACAGCTCCCAAATGCTGTCTTCTTAACACCTAATGTGAACACCCCCCACTCCCTACACAAACTAAAGTAATAATGCTTTCTGAAGAGATAGTAATTTACTTGTATCATATATATCAGTCTAGATTTTATATAAATCAACTACCTCTTAAATATTTACTTTAATCATTCTTGAAAGCAAGGTTTTATTACAATAATGATTTTTTCACTTGTTGGAAAGTTCAAACCATAAGCAATTTGTGGGGGTGGGGCATCCTTATTTTATCTTGGTTTTATATGTCAATCCCTTAGGAAGCTGTCACTTAGAAAGAGGAGATTTATTCATGCCAAAATCTGAGAAAATATCAGAATGCTTCTATGTGGTTTCTAGCTCTTGGAGTGCATCTGCGTCCTCTGACCCTTTCCATTCACATGTCTTCTTAGCTGACAAAAAGTTTTTACATTCTTTCAAAGGAAATTATTCCAAAGAAAAGTGTTAAATGATCTGTTTATGGAAAAGTGTTATTTTGATATATATATATATATATATGTATATATATATATATATGTATGTATATTGGCAATTTTATCCCATTGTTTTGACCGCTCTTCTCTTTGTATTCTTCCTGGAAGATGTTGACCATGTATACAATAAATTTTCTTAAAGTTTCTTTTTTTCTGATAAAAGTTTACCAAATATAACATTAAATAGAACATTTAAAACATGTAAATCATTTCACATTTTCTTCAAAAATACCTTAAGATGTCAGCTCACCTGAGCAGCAGTTAATTTGTTCTCACCATCTGTCCTACTCTTTCAACAAATGTGCATCTTAGGTTCCAAGTTTTATGATATGTTTTCTGAACAAGGATGCTACTATGTAGCTTCTACTTGTAATGTAGAACTGAATCAGGCACATAGACCAAAGCACATTGACTAAGAGAAAAAGACTAGCTCAAGTCCAAGAAAATTCAATTTGTTTTGACTAGACCTCCTTTCAATTTATTAAATGTAGAAGCTGAAATAGGTGACGCTCAATCAATCATTTACTTAATTTCGGAAAGGAGGACAGATAATTTTTTCACATATGAAGAACAGACAAATTTAATTTTGAGTAAGTACCTTGTTATGTGCGTTTGCTGGTTGGTCTCAGCACATGGCTTCTATTTCTCCTATTGCTTCAGCTCCCAGGTAGCTGGAGCTATGCCAGTGTACCCAATGAAAGTAACAGAATCATCTAGGTTATACTTCCCTCTACATTTCATTTCTTTTTTTTTTCTACTTATAAGATTAAATTCTGTTTCCAGATAGGTACAATCATATCAAAATTTCAAAATTAGATGACCAGTCTATGAGTTATTCCTATCCTTTTTCCCTATGTTCACCACTGATTGCATGATAGAAAACTTCAGATATTTTGCTTTCTAAATCTTTTGTGTCAAGCATGTGTGTATATGGTTCAATCTGACCAGTTAGGAAATCTGGCTTAGGGAATATCTGTCAGGAGCCTTGTGAAAAAAAAATGTTCTTTAATTTGGCAGTTTTATATGTGGCCTTCTCTTCCCACCTTTGGGTGGAAATGTGTATGAAGTACAATTATTGTAGACATATGTGCTCAAAATTTAGCAGGTGTAAAACATGCTGAGATATCAAAACAAAAATATACATGATTTTGGGTTCTCAATAGTGGCATTTATCTTATGAATACAGATTGGGAAAGTTTGACGATGGACCTGCCACTCAACTAGTAACAAATGCTAAGGCCTAGTTAAGAAAAGCAGTGTCTGTCAAAAACCTTGAAATTCAAAGTCATGTAGTAGTTATATGAGTGATGACATCCAATGACCACCTGAGACCTAGACAAACTTGATCCCAGAAAACTATGTAAGAGATATGTATTAAAATTAGTATTAAAATTTAAAACCACTGTTAAGTTTTTGAGAGTTGAGCATGCAGTTGCTTTCAGTAGAAACTCAAGAGTAAGACTGTCAGAAAGTTTCATACTTGCCATTATTCAAGTTAAGAATGATTTATTCCTTGTCTTTCAGAATAAGAAAGATTTTGATAATCAAAAGGTTATTTCATTCCAGACCCAATTCAGCCTCCACATCTCTTCTCTAGTTTAGTTCATACTCCATACCTATGTTAGAAGCTAATGTTGGAGATGAAGATATAGCAATGCTGAGAGAAGTTCAGAATTATTAAATGGATATGTGTTAGAAGTTGTTTGTTTTTCATTTTTAAGGTTAATATGTATGCTTTTCAAGTAAATATTTTCACAAGTAAACACTTTTTCCCTCTTTTTACATGTTCATATTTTCTTTCTTTCTTTTTTTTTTTTTTTTTTTTTTTTTTTTGGTTTTTCGAAACAGGGTTTCTCTGTAGCTTTGGAGCCTGTCCTGGAACTCCCTTTGTAGACCAGGCTGGCCTCGAACTCACAGAGATCCGCCTGCCTCTGCCTCCCGAGTGCTGGGATTAAAGGCGTGCGCCACCACCGCCCGGCTCATATTTTCTTATTTACTTTTGATTGCTGTAAAGAGATACCATGGCCAAGGAAATATAAAATATAACATTTAATATGGAGCCCATGGTTTCAGAAGGTATTAGAGTTCATGATCATCATGGAGAAGAGCATGGTAGTAGGCTGGCAGACAGGTTTGGTGCTGGAGTAGTAGCTGAAAGCTTACTGATCATAAGAATGTGATAGTAAGAGGGGGTGGGGAAGAGACCTGGCGTAGGCTTTTGTAATTCAAACTCCGTCCCCAGTGGAATACCTCCTCACTCTTCTCAAACAGTCCCACCAGCTGAGGAATAAGCATTCAAGCATTTGAGTCTATGGAGACATTTCCATTCATGTCACTACACATATCCATAATTTTTTCTCATTCTTTTTAGGAAATCAATTCTGATATTATGACGTGATTTCTCAGAGATACTTTTACCAAATCAGCTTTTTCATTTTCCTTCTCTGCAGCCCTATTGGGCTCCTTGGCTAGTCTCTTATATTAGCACTGGAGTGTGAAGGTAACTATTCTAATGCATGTACAGTCAGATTCACATTGCTGGTGCCCCTTCTGCTGCCAGCCATGAAACCCAGATGCTTCTCTCCACTGTGACATTTGGATAGGTATTGTATCTTGTCTCCTTTCATCACCCATTCTCTTGACAGTAACTGTTACATCTCAACAGTAATGCTGCTGTTGGAGTAGCTGCATCAGAAATATCCTATAAAACTAAGATTAAGCATTGTTGTTTAAAGAAAATCAATGGAGAAGGAAAGTTGGCTCAATATTTAATACAAAGACACGTGAAGGTATCACAAATGCAACCAAGAATAAACAAGTTCCTCAGAATCTAAAGAATCCCTTCTTAAACCCTGGGTGAGTTAGTTGCGGTATTCAAACTCGGCAGTATGTTCATTTTTTACTGTCTCAGAAGTTATTTTTTGTAGAGTTCCCTCTCCCATGGATGCTAGTTACCTGCCTCTCTGCATACCTCAGCACTTTAGAATCTGTGTAGAGCAAAGTAGAGCCTATCTTCTATTCTGTAAGAGTTAGTCCTTAAAAAGGCTTTAGCTTTTTCCAGTTTTAAAAGGTTTAAAAGGCCATCGAAAGAGTTGCTTGAATATGGAAAAATTAAAGATAAGAGAAATGACCATTTATTTTTTAAGCTACAAAACCAATTACAGAATTTGTTCACTGAAGAGGTCTTGATAGACTGTGTCTTTTTGTCCTTTTTTCCCCATTTACTATTTTTTTGTCAATCTTACTTTTTTTTTTGAAATTTTACTTTTGAGACAGATCCATTTAAAATAAGTGGAAGTAAATTCTTACTTTTAGAAGGAACCTAGCACCCGGCTTGCCTCTGTGGATTTGGCTCCTATTTACTCAACACTAAAGGTCCTATCAAAAGTGGACAGAGACAACAGTGTGCAATGCACACTTCAGTGTCTAGAAGACCTTAAGCCAACTTTTCAGGGTATTAAGCAAAGCCTACTTGAGTCAGTGGCAATTTTCTGGAAAAAAAGAAAGTGAATTAGCATTAAGGAGTCATTTATGCCTGCAGATTATTTTAGTGTTTTGTTGTTTGTATACAGGAGTGTTCAAATCTTGTCAAATTGAACGAGGCAAAGGGATAGAGAATATGTAAAAGTAGGAAAAATCTCCTAATCTTATTCCATAGCCAGTTGCTGGGCAATCAAGACCATTTCCATGGAATTTAAATTAGAGTTTAAATTAGCTCTCTGTATAAATTACACTCCATGAGTATTCTCTAATTTAACATCCATGCTGAGTTTAGATCAGTCCAGCTGTGACATGGAGGATAGATTATGCAAAATCAGTAAAGATTGAGAAAAAAGAATATTAGAGTGGCCCAATGAGCAGGTTCAATTTATTCTCTTCTTCCAAAACCTACATTATTTGTAAAATAAGAAGAAAAAATACCTTTAAATTAATGAAAAATTAAGTTTGAAGTCTTCATTATAAAGAGGTAGGACAGTTACAACTTAACGCGAAATGACTAATAAGAGTGAGTCTGCATTCCAGGAGCCCACACTTGCTTCACTTGAAGAGAGAGGGAAGAGCCATCACCATCCAAGATCAGAACCAAGCCCAAGACATAGTTTGCTGTGTTGTTACCATATATGTGCTCTGAAAGAGTGTTCATCTCTTATGACAGAAGCTTTGATGAGAAGTGAGAGCCCCACCTACTGTGGCTGCAAGCATAAGTATTTAGAATAGAGTTATAAATTATTTTAGTTTAAGAAAAATGCCAGTAATAAGTTCTCCTCTAAGGTTCTCCTCTACTGCCACCGGTAGCTGGCTAGGTTTATAGCATCAGTCTAAATTCCCTCCTAATGAGTGAACCTTAAGCTCAGTCAGTTACCCCCAAAACAAACTTTGGGAATATTGTGTTGACTAGTAATGGGTTCACAGACTTTACAGCTGGGTGAAACTATTGATTGCTTTTCTCCCTAGGCAACTTCCATAGAACTTTCAAATAATAAGAGACCTGGTCCAAAGGGACAAGTTACAGCCCGAGTCTTCCAAATTCTGTGTCTAAAATGTGTGGTGCATTTAGCAATAGGAGCTTTCCTTCAAGTTCTGGAAGTCAATTAAGGGCAATGACAATAGCTACATCACCTTTCTTGAACTTTCATGGACTGCCTTAAAGGAGGCTTCTCATGCTTTGTGTTATGACTTTTAGTTTAGTCTGCCTGCTTGTGTGTGATATATGTATTACACACCTATGCATATATATACACACGCTATGTATTTTAAATAAGCTTATGAAATACATTCTCCATGTGCTTTTTCCAGTCATCTTTAGTGTTATTTCTTCTTTCTTCTTTTCCTTCTGCTTCACTGTCTCTCCCCTCTCCCCAGTAGAAGTCTCCAACCCTTTTCCCTGTTTCCTCTTTCATAGATCCTGTGTTCTAGTCTCTCTATCTCAATACCTGCTCTTCCCTGAATTGTCCCTTTAGACTTTCTTGTATTTTATGGCTTCTTTGTGTTATATCCTTAAATCAAAAGCCTTTCCACCCAGATTCACAATATTAGTGAATATGCCTATTTTTTTAAACTTTGGTTTATTTGCTGTTGTTTGTGTTTCTATTTTTTGTTTTTATTGTTTTTGCCTTTCTGGATTTGTGTTATATTACTCAGTATAATATTTTCAGGTTTGATTCCATTTACCTTCAAATTCCATTTGTTTTGTTGTTTTTTTTAAACTGAACAAGAAGTATCCCATTGTGTATCTATAGCACAGTTTTACCATCTATTAATTAGTTAAAGAACAATCAGTCTGCTTTCACTTTCTATCTGATGGTGGCTGCCTAATTAGTGTATCTAGAGTGTAAGATCTACACCTGGGGCCAGGTAACACTGAAGAAGAGGGTGAAAAAAAGCAATGTAAGATCCTGAGGACTAGAAGACCCCCTGCTAGAGAGTGATTTTCATACATGACAAGTGGGGTGCAATCATAAATCTCAAAACTATGGTTGCCTAAATAAGAACAGTATAATGACAGTATCAGTAAACACGCTGATGTTGATGGTTAAATTTAATAAGATCCTACCAATAGCTAGGAATAAACAGTGGCTGCTGAGAGAGGAAGAATTGGTCTTCTCCAGGTACAAAACACCTATAGATTATCCAATCCAACATTAAATGGATTTAGTTGATAATTCTTTGTTGTTTTGCTGGTGGTGGTGATGTGTGTGTGTGTGTGTGTGTGTGTGTGTGGTGTTGTGTAAAACAAAAATGATTTAGAAAAGAACAGGTCATGAATTTGAAAAGTAGTAGAGTGCACAAGAGGAGTTGGATGGGATAACAGATGGGTAGAAATAATCTACATATAGCACTTGTATACAATTCTCAACAATTTTAGGTTAAGGAAAAAGTAAGTTATAGATTTTACTTAATTATTTTCTAGAGCTGCATAAATTGATAAGGGTACTCATGCCCATGGCACGATGTGTGAAGAATTTAATACTGAGTAGGTTTAAATGTTAAGTGGGTGAAGAAGTGCAGATGCCTGGAGGCTGAATTATTTCTTTGTTCTTGCCCTAACTTTAAGCTAGCATCAATACAACACCTGTACATCTGAAACTTCAAATCACCTAGGAACATCTGCCCTGGAGTAAAGTTTAAGAAAAGTGCATGGAATTTTTAAAAACAAATAATTCATTTGTCACATTTTTCATTTACCTGAGAACAGTGGTTAAGGATTCAATCACTCTGTTTATCATTTTAAAAAATATGTTATTATAACAGACAAAAATGAATGACCCCACACAACCAGATCATGCTCATCCTTCTCTAGAGTCTAGGTAAGTGAATCTGCCTAATCTTCTTTCCCTCCACACACCTTTCTCAACACCCCATTTCTAGCTACTCTCAGATCCATAGCCCTACCCTAGACAACCCATACTTGTCTGTTCCATAACCAACCTCTAGGCATCATCCATGACTGTACCTACTTGACTTTGACCTTCATTTGCCATGCCTAAGCTGTGTCCTAAGCCAGATCCCCCACACTCCAGGCTTGGAACAGAAAGCACATCCTGCACACCAGTCCAGTCCCATCAGTCCACCTGACTTCATTCCAACTAAACCATTTCTAAGCTCTAGGCCCAGCCCAACAAGAATTAACTTCTTGTCTCACTTACATATTTATCCAGTATATAAAAAGTATTTTAAGGCCGGGCGGTTTTGGCGCACGCCTTTAATCCCAGCACTCGGGAGGCAGAGGCAAGCGGATCTCTGTGAGTTCAAGGCCAGCCTAGTCTACAAAGGGAGTTCCAGGACAGGCTCCAAAGCTACAGAGAAACCCTGTCTCGAAAAACAAAAAACAAAAAACAAACAAAAAAAAAGTGTTCCTGTGTGCCACCACCACTAGAAGAAGAATGAACTCTTATAGCAAGTAATCCGATGAACACTGCTTGATACTGTATATCTTTTCTCACATGAATCGAAGTACAAGTAGAAAGACTTATCTTTTCTAACATCAAGTCTTGGATATTCCTCAAACATCTCTAAAGATTCAAACTCTATTGAAACTTTGTTTTTGGTGCAGGCTTTCAATATCTATTGATCATATTAATAGAGTAATATTATAAATATCACTAATGTAAGCTACAAGTAAATATAGTCTAATTTTACTATTATCTGTGGTAGGGCATTTTTACCTCATATATTCTTTAGAGTCACATTTTGAAAAAGATATTTCAGGCATATAATCTTTTACAACAATATTCTGTTACTCTTAATATGGTGTACCCTAGCTGTACATTACTCAGGATACTTATTCTACTTCTTTAGCTATACTTTCCATTTCTACCTCTTGTCAAAAATTTCACGATCTTGTCAAGAGAAAAGCAATATTTTGAAATGTAAATATACAGCATGCATCTTAAGCAAATAAAGAAAAGCAAATAAAGAAACCCATAGCCTCTTGTAAAACTAGGCAGATAGTGACCATCCTAAATATTATATTTGTATATCTTTCAACATTGCTGATTTAATATTTGTCAGAGCAAATGTACATATATATGTCTTGAATTATTATTATTACTGTACTCAATCCCCTGAAAATCTGCATAAGAAACCTTACTACATGCTTTCAGGGAGACTACATCATTGAAAGAAAAATTAATGGTTATGAGTAACTGAAAAGAAATTGTCTTTATCTTCTGATGAAATAAATCAGAAAACACAGGAGGGATACCAGCAGACAGTAAAATAAATCATTTCTTCCATTTTGAGTTTCTTTGAGAAAACTGACTGTCGAGACTTGTAATGGACTCATTCAAAAAAGGTTCATGAAATAACAAATATCTGTGTTTTCTAGGCAGGAGAAATAGTTACTGGTGAAGAATACATTAAAAGGGAATTCAATAAAAACTTTAACTTACAGAAGACAATAAACAAATCAATGTACTCTGTTTTCTCTTAGTATTTGAATATTATAATATTATAAGACTTCTAGATTTTATGTCATATATGACCAAAGAACAAAATAGAGGAGTTCTATCAATAATGTGATAATTCAAATAGTTTCATTTGCATTAATAATTTGCAAAATACTTTTTATAAGCAATTTCTTCAGAATCATAAATACTATGAAAAAATACTGACGTTAAAAAAGATCACCCAAAGAAAACTTTTCAGTTATTGGACAGTAAACAGATAAGATATCTCAGTCATAGAACACTTCTCCAGCACTTGTGAAGTCCTTTGCTATAAACAAAACAGGACAACAAAAAGAATACCAGTGCCCAAAGAAAAACAAAGCAACAGTCTAATAGTCTCTAAGCATGATATTCCTGCTTTTTTCGAAAAAATCTATATTGAAAGGTGATATATACACCATTTTCTTTGTCATATATCACGTTGTCAAAAAATCAATAAGTGTTAAGAAATTCTTTGCATGAGGCTGTCCATTTCAGGATATTAGAAAACAACGACTATATATGGTCTCCAGAAATGCCAGGCTTCTGGAGTCTGCCAATGGACAAATTCCTGGCAAAGCAAAGCCCAATGTGGCTGCGGAAGCATCCAGACTCAAGACCCTGGCACTTCCTTAAGATTCTCTGATCACAGAGGAAGAGAACTCTGCTTGATTATGGTGGGATTTTTCTTTTTAAGTGCAGGGAAAAGGATTATGGGAAGGCCCCCAGGCTGGAAAGGCAGAGTGAAGTAGGAAGAACAGGAAGTCAACACAGGAAATCAACAGGCTCCAGGCAATAATTAGGTGCTCCCCTGGAAATGAGGGGAGAGGTGTTCCTTGCTGTGGAGGCGAGATTCTTTTCTGAATATCTCCCAATCCCAGACTGGATTTGCCAAACCCTCCCGACTCCATTTGAGATAGTTGACTATCTTTTCATTGCCCCCTCCAATGCTTAGAAAGAAATAATTCTTGTTCTATGGATATTATAGTTCAATGGAAGTTTTCAGCCTCCAGGATTGTCAATTTACCAGCTTCTGAGAGTCCTAGAGTTCAAGGTAAATAATCCTTTCAAAAAGTATGCATTAAGTTATGTCTAACTGAATCGTGAGAAAGAGTTTTCTGTTGTAAACCAATTACTAAAACATTAAAAGTTACCAATTATGAGGGGCTCTATTGACAAGGTCATTTTAAAAAGACTCAGTCTAGCTAGAGAAAACCACTGCTGACCACACAGCTAAAACAATTTTTCAGCTAAATTCTCAGGAAACTAATGCTTCTGTTATCTGTATTTGTGTTTCAGGAAGAAGTGGTGAGAACGTTGTATCCTTGAACTGAGAAGCCGCCTCTCTGCTCTTTGCAGAGAAGAAGAAAGTTTGATCGCAGTGGCAGGCTCGAGCAATTTGGATACATCGAGTATTGATTTCTCTCCTGTATTTATTCTATTCTTGTGTTAGAAAACGTTAAGTATCTGGAGAGGGACAGCAAAGTGGGCATTTTTAAAACAGTTTGACATGATTGAAAGCCTTCATATTTGTCAAGGTGTTTCCCTGCTATATGGAATTGTTTTCCGTTCACATTTTTGTTCTCAATGGATGTCATATCCTTGAAATGTGGCAGATTCATCTCTCTGAAGTAGCAGTTTTTCAGCTCAACAGCAGAGAAGGGTCAGTTGTGGATTGGAGAGCCATGGTAGGCTCGCTGACACAGCCATATAAATCGGCTTCACATTTTACTAATCTCGCAGTTGGTAGGTAAAAGAAATTGTCTGTATTCACTGTGTGACACACAGATCAAACATTGTTTAGCATCATATGCTAACCGGGAACAGAAACTCTTGTGTCTCAAAAGGTACCACAGCTCCAAAGATGGTTTCTCTGGCAACTGTAGAGTCAGCTGAATTAGGATTCATAACTGACCAGCCACTGGGGCCCAGGATTTTCTGTATCTACCAAGCTTCGTTGGGGCATGTGGAGTGTGCAAAGTGGTTACCCCTCCCAGCTTCCTGGGTTCTTTGAGACAGAACCAGTGAAGCACAACTCTGTTCAGCTCACTGGAAAGATTTTTCCCCCTTCTTTACAATTCATTCAGAACTGCTTTGAATTTCCTAATAGGTCGTTGTCCTGGGCAACAATCCTGCTTACTTTGGACTGTTTTGTGTTGCTCATACACGTTGAGTTCCAATTGTTCTAAAGCTTTAGACTCACTTTATAAACTGTCATCTGGAAAGAATTGAAAAGTGTTGCCTTCTGCATCCTTTGCTTTATATCGCTTTTCTCTAACACAACCAAATATAATAAGAGGAATCATTTGTCAGGATACTAAAACAAGTCTCCCTAGCCTCTTCATGGAGGATGTTTCCAATTGATTATTTTTGAGACAGAGATAATTATCAAACTCTCTTAATATCTTATATAAGTTTGTGGAACACTTCCCAGCTCTTGATGGCAATAATTTACATTTCTACGTACGTGTAAATAGTCTTGCAGTCTAAAAAAGTAGTAGCTAATTGAAGCAATAACATCTGCTGAAATCTGTCACAAACGCAGAATAATTCTTAATTAACCTAATAAAAAGGAGCATCGCATATCCTGGAAAGTGTCCAAACACATTCCTCCATTGGCCAACGCAGAAACGGGCACGCTCATTTGTGAGTGAGCTTGGAATGAACCAGCAATGCTTTCACAGTTGTTTTGCATTGCCCATGGAGGCTCATTCAATCTACTAAATAGTGAAGATGGTGGACCATCAGGAATATCTACTTTTCAAATTGTTACCAGGATCAATGATAGTGCATGGTGTTTAAAGGCAGAGACTGTGTAATTGTTGCTTCTAAGTAAAGCTGTTCCAGAAAGCTGTTTCACAGAGACATCTCAATAAGCCACAGGAAAACATACCCTTTTTCTACTTACTATTGTCAATCTCATGATTGGTCTCCAGCATCTTCAGCTGAAATGCCACCACCAATAAACTGAAAAGTAATTAAATAAGGCTCTTCCTAGGTCAGGGCTACTTTTTTCAAGAAGTCGCCTTGCTCTCTCAATGACTTTCTTTTTACATTGATTCTAGGCACATGAGTTCCCTGTGAATATATGTGACCAAGTGTTCTTTCTTTTTCTTTTATGGCTTACCATAGCATAAATTGCTGCAGATGTGAATGTTCTTATTGGCATACATGGAAGAATGACCTTACTTTATAGTGCTATTATAAAAGCATGGTTTAAAGTAGACTTTCAATTTTTGTATGACAGAAGAAGGGGATAATCTTAGGGGTCTTGACCTCTCTCAAGCATTCAAACTATTGATGACAGAGCCCATGGCTCTTTACATTCCCTGCTTGTCATTTTCTTGGCCTTAGATGGTTCCCAACCCATTTCAGTGTGTATGCCTTATTGACGTCCTGCACGAAGGCTAATGCATCTTCTTAGTCTCAATGTCTCTGGACTACACTCTGTAAGGATTAAAAGGGAAAAAAAAAAGCTTTCCAAATAAGACTTGGGTCCAGTTTTCTGCATTTCCTATCCATGGCAGCAGATGCACCCCTGGAGGTCTGGACTCCCCTCCTTACTAATAAGAATACCCAACCAAGGCGCTGTTTTAAATGACTGATTGATCATCCAATTCAAGTCTTAGATTTCATCACTAAACTGGACTTTCATTAGAGACCTCGAGTTTTTATTTACAGAAGTAGATGTCTCAACTCATATTAATTCTATATTCAACACAAGTTTTAAAGATGATCCTATCTAATGTAGATATTCTTACTTTAATAGTTTATCAAAATGCAGCAAAAATTTAGAAGATCCATTTTTTTATTTTTCATAAGAATATATGTGTGTGCAATATACAATCATGGAGGATGTGTTTAAAGCAGTAGAGAGGAAGAAACAAACAACATTAAAAGAGTTATCCAATGCTATCTGGATGCTTAAGGTTTCCTTGAGGATACCAGGGCCCAACATGCCTTTCACTCCTCCAGGCCCAGCCAGTTTCCTTACAGTTTCTGCTACTACTACAATTATCACATTTATTTGGTACCTTGAGGTATTCTGGAGTTTGGCCAGAAAAAATGTGCATCGTCCTAGTAAGAACATTTTTCTACCCATTGCATGGCAGAAAAAAATGGATGAGACCTGCAGACCCAATCAGATTTTCATCTCCTTTGTGAGGTTTGAATGGGACTGAAGATAATAGGAAGTGTTCAAGTTGCTCAGAGATACGCAGAAAGGAAGCAGTAAGCAGAAACTATAGGGTTACAGAATTCAGGGTTAAGAAAATGCCTGAATTGAGAGGAGGAGAATGAGGGTCAGTTTTCAAGTAACAGCAGTTGCTATAGACATAGAGAGACTGTGTGAGCTGGCATCAGGTGGAACACAAAAACATAAAGGAAAAGTGGGATGTTTGCTGAGGGCAGAGCTTGTTTCCCAAAAAGTAGTTTCTTATTAAATACTAATCCATATTAAATAGCAATGTGGTTCTGGTTGAAATGATGATGTTTAATCTCTATTTATCCTTCCTCATTTAGCCTTTCAAGAAACTAAAACTGTAGTGGAGAGCTGATGATCATAAGAGACAGAAATTGGTGTGGCACCTATAATCGTTTTATGGGGGTGCTGGCAATGGCGACAGTTGCTTGTTTATGTCATGGTGGAGAAAAATTTAGAAATTTGTCCAAAGAAGTTCTTAATATACTATTAAGATACCATGAAACAAAGTTTTTGGGTGGAGGCTAGTATGTTGGCGCAGTTTATAAACATGGTAGTTTAGGATGGAAATCAGATGTTAAGTAAGACTTAAAATTAATGTTAGTTTATAAAACCTCTAGGAAATATTTGAAATTGAGCATAAATATTTTAGCTTATCCAGTATGAGAAGTACATTTTTCACTTCATTGGAGTACCATATACCATCTTACCAAATGTTTATTTATGGTAGGTAGTTTTACACTGAAATTTGTCATTAAGGGGTGTTTGATGGGTAATATAGAAACCTAATACAGTAAAAACTACCTAAAAATATATATACTTATATGAAGGTGATCTAAATTAAACGACCAAGTAATGGAGGAGACAGAGTCCCTACTGGCAATCTCTTGTCACCAAATGACATTTCCAATAGCAGGATTAGGTTACATCTATTCGAGTTGTTGGCTAAAGGGGCCCTATGGGAATCAATCCCCTAATAACCCATGCTGTTGCCAAATCTACTGGTTACTCTCTACAAACTGGCATCAAAATCCTATTGCTGAAGACAACGCTCATGTAACTCATGGGACATAGAAATGCTGAACTGCTGCCTATGTAGGGGGGTCTCCACTTCTCTGTTCGAGCTTCTTAGCTAGTCTTTGTTACAGGAAGATACACTGCATGCTCCCAAAGGAGAAGTGTAAACACCAACCCAGGCACAAACACTTTGATCTACAATACTGTAGTGCCCATAGGATAAAGCAATTCTGGCACAAAGCTGTTGGGAGTAACCAACCACTAAGTGATTTGACTTAAGACCCACTCCACAAAATGGAACCCATACCTGACACTTTGTTTGGGTGAACAAGAATCTGACACGAAACCTCCCAGGAACATAGGGTAAAACCAAATAATACTTGCCTTAAAAAAATGAAAGCAGCAACAAAAAGCATAGTGATAAAAGGCCTTGCCATGACATTCTGCTATACCCATACATCAGTGCCTTGTGCAGCCATCATCAGAGAAATTTCATCCTTCAGCAGAATGGAATGCATATAGAAACCCACAGCCAAATACCATGCAGAGAGTGGAACACTCAGCCCTAGGTGTGATGTCTTCATTAAAACCACCTCCTCAGCACTTGGGAAGCCTTGGAAAAGAGGAGATAGAAAGAGTGTGAGTCAGAGGGACTGGGGGATGCTGAGAAAACAAGGCCCTGTGAATCAGCATGAGCATAACTTGTAAGAACTCACAGAGAGTGAAGCCGCGTGCACAGCGCTTGCACAGGTCGCACCAGGTGCTAAGCACATACATTATGGCTTTCTCATTAATGATTTTATGTTTTTTGAATGTATGAACAAGGGGGTTTGTGATTCTTGTGTCTTCTCTTTGTTTTTACCCCCTTTTGTTGCTTGTCCTGTCCAACTTTGGTGTGCTAGCTTTTGTTTTATATTATTTTGTTTTGTTATATTTAAAGAACAGAAAGAGTAAATGAACAAATATGAATGAATGAATGAAATGGAAACCTAGCCTCTAGGATAAAGATGGACTCATAAACCTTCGTTTATACCAGCTAGAATAGGGAAAACAGTTTTCTTCAATGGTTAATATACACTGAGTATATCAATCACTCCAGGTCAGGTTTCATGCTCAGGAGTAGTTGACCAACATACAGGAGACTCCACAATTTTTGTTTTGTTTTGTTTTCAGTTTTATTTTGTTATTTGTATGTGTGTGCCCACATATGACCGTGTGTGTGTGTGCGCGCGCATGTGCAAGCACACATGCATACATAATTTTATTTGCTTGTTACAGTTTGGTGGGTTTGTTTTCCCTGTGTGGGTGTTGCTTTCTTATTTTGATGGAGAATTTACATTGGGTTTTTGTTTATTCTTTTGAGAAAGAACTCAAAGTTGGATGGGTATGGAGGGGGAGACGATCTGGAAGGATTTGGGAGAGGGAGAGAATATGATCAAAATATGATTAAATATAAAAGTTTTAAATAATAAAAAGAAAAACTTGTAATGCATATTTTAAATGATTCTTATAAATACTCTGCAATATAACCTATCTGATTACTGATATTTAGTCACTGGGGAACATACTTGCATAGAGAGCATTTTCAGAACACCTATAGTATCTGTCAGATTAATTTTTTTTTCTTGGTTTTTTTTGAGACAGGGTTTCTCTGTGGCTTTGGAGCCTGTCCTGGAACTAGCTCTTTTAGACCAGGCTGGTCTCGAACTCACAGAGATCCACCTGCCTCTGCCTCCCAAGTGCTGGGATTAAAGGCGTGCGCCACCACCGCCCGGCTCAGATTAATTTTCCTTGGGAAACATTTAGAGGTTTGAGAGGCGATGTTCTGATGCCCTGATATAAACCATTAATGCAGTAGAAGTTGTGGGATTCTGTTGAGTCCTTAGCAAAATATTCACCCTTTTCAGCACAATGCTTCTCTGACACCAACTGAATTAAAGGACATGATACACAGTAATTCTTCCCCCAAAGTTCTACTGGTGAGTTTAGGTCAAGGTTCCTTGTTCCCTCTTCAATTCAGTTCTAGAAATGGGTTACCTAGATTTCTAACTGACGTGCATATGGAAAGGAGATGATCTCCAGTTTTGGTCGTACAGAGTTATAAACCAACCAGAGAGCAGAGAATGTTTTAGGAAGACTCCAAGTTCAAAGCCCCTCTAAAATACTGAATGAGTTCTGTGATCTCCTTGGGAGTTTGCAGAAATCTTATTTCGAAAAGTAGTAATAAGGACATGGGCAGAGTTGTAGAGTGAGTGCCTAGCAAGTACACATCTGCATGTCCTATACCTACTATAAAAGTAGTCAATCTTCTAAAAGGAAGAAGCCAGGGAATGGCCACATGCTGTTCCGTTCATATGGTTTGTACTGTCACTCCTTGCTATCTGTACACTGTCTTTGTTTCTCTGTTGTTTCATTCTCTCAGTGGCTTGATATTTCTCTCAATATTGTTGTCATGCAGTTTTAACTGTGTAACTTTAAATTAATATCTAAACCTTCAAAAGCATCTTTTCCCCCCAGTTACTCAAATAATAATAATAATGTCTAGTTTATCTTTTTAATATATGATTTTTTTCAGATTCTAAAATAATATCTCTGGGATTTTATTGGATTGTCTTTAAATAAAATCTTTGAGGAGAAAATCACAATATCATCATGTAGTAGACACCATGATTCACAAAACTCCAAATTTCTGGTTTTTAAAATATAATCCCATTTAGGGCATTGAATTTATTGTGATAGAAAAGCAGTGTATTATGGGGGATGTGATTGGTAGGATTGGCTTTCAATTTTATACTTTCATACAGTTGGGGAAATTAATTCACTGCTCTAAGGCGCAGTTTTCTTATTTGAATAATGAAGAGGTTGTAGTAGATAAGGCATAGAGTGGTCACCAAATTCCATTCCAAATTGTGAATTCAATGAACATCTATTATTAAAAATAATTTTTGTATGCCCACAGGGTACTCAGCAATAACATCTTAGTTCAACAACGACTCTACCTCCCATTTTAGCTTCCTTTTCCTAGGTGAAGATACATCCCATAGACATGAATGGGAATTATTATGAATTTAAATATACCATACCACCTAAATAGATTACCTAATTACCAGGGGAATCTTATGGTGCACTACAAATCTAAAAGTAGAACCCCAGATTCATTTAATTAGGTGTTTCATAATATAACCACAGAGTGCCTATGATATCTTATGTGTATTAAAACTCCAATACATAGAAAGAAGTCTGATAGGAAGAAGCCAAAAAGAGCCAGAAATGGAAAGCAAATTCATAAAAATATGTAAGTAGTAATAGGCTATAAAAATGACTTTTGCAAAATGAATGTACTATAAACCACTGGTTCGAATTAGACTCAGCACTTGAAGTATAATTTTATGAAGATTAGGTTAACCATTAAAAAGTAATTAAAATGCTTGTTTTCAA
Source organism: Chionomys nivalis (assembly GCF_950005125.1). Lineage (NCBI taxonomy): Eukaryota > Metazoa > Chordata > Mammalia > Rodentia > Cricetidae > Chionomys > Chionomys nivalis. The sequence continues at coordinate 18,107,477 of NC_080107.1, forward strand.
ACACTGATGATTACTTGGGCAACATGTACAGTGTACTATAACCACCCACCACCACCACCACCACGGTGTTTCTTAAATTGTGAAATGAAATCAGGTTCTTCCTCCACATGGACACTTGAGGTGGAGTGGCAGGGAGTGACGTGGGAGAGGATCTATTTTGTTCTTCAGCTGACAGTCTCAGAGTCCAAGTCCCTTGTGCATGCAACGTATCACCTCACTTTCCGGAAATGGTCTGGAGGAGAGAATAAGCAAGGAAGAAGACGCAAAGTCTCTGCTGACACATTACTTTATCCTTTCCTCTCACTTAGGTTGTAGTACTAACTAATAATGGAGGCTGAATCTGAAAGGGAGGATCTAGTGACATCCTTAGATGGATGAGGCTCTCAAGTTTTCCAGTCTCCATCATGCACTGGCTCTACACTACATATTTCTGCTCATTAAACCTATTTATACATATTTTGGATATTTTACATTAGCATATTTTCTTGATTTTCCTCTCTTATAACTACGCTGAAAACTGTAATAAAATTAAAAATTATTAAAAATTCTAGGCAGAAGAAATGTTTTTCAAAGATCAGAATGCAATACGGCTGTTAATAGAGCTATACTTCACAGAAGTATGTTCTTTCCCTCATGTGATTCAAGAAACTCATAAGGCTTAGTTCTTTTCTGTCTCACATGGATGGTTGTTAAAGGAGAAAATGTTGTAGGCACATTTTATTTTATGAGTATGGGTGTTTCATTTGTAGATATATCTATGTGACACTTATGTGCCTAGTACCCACAGAGGGCAGAAGAGGACATCAGATCCCCTGAAACTTTAGTTACAGATGGTTGTGAGTCACTGCATGGGTGCTGGGAATTAAATCGGGTCCTCTGGGAGCTCAATACTTGTTGTCAGCCACTGAGCCATGCCTCTAGCACCAAGAACGTCCATTTTGATTGTCGTGATGTGAAAAGTATAATTATCAACTCTACTCACAACTGGCCAGAAATTTATCTATCTGGTGCTATTGTGGCAGGAGATGGCATGGAGGGTTGTATGGCTATTCTCCCAGGAGGCAGAAGAACATCAACTTGTGTGGCAACACTGACGTTGACGAAGAAGGATTTAAAAAATAGTGTTTGCTAATAATGTTATTGTGAGTTTTTTTTTTCATAACAACTTGCTTACACTACTATATTTCATCTGAAAGGAGTATGACAATGGCAATATATCCCCCTAACTTTCCTGCAGTTTTGGCTATAATCTAATTCTTCAAGTGTCACAGGCATGGGATCTGGGGACACCTGGTTCTAGAACTCCTTTTTTATTCTTACATTGCTGGTAGAGAGGTGGCATTGTTCCTGGGAGCCTCTGTTGTATCTGGTTATGAAGAAAGGCCATAGATACTACCAGAACAGTATCGGTTGTTCTACAGTTCCAAATAGTGCATATGTACTTAGATATAAAGGCTGAGTCATGAAAATTGGTATTTAAAATACTTTTAAGCTGAGTGTTATGGTAAAGTCATTTGAAATATTAACTAATACATATTAATACATAATTAAATTATATATATAATTCTTTTCAAAATAAAGCAGATAAACAGTCAAAGAAAAGAATCAAATGTAAAGAAAATAAATACTCTGTCTTGTCCTTAGATAGGAGGCTAGGCTTATTTAAAACATGCACAGCCATATGATGGATATCATAAAAACAAACAAACAATGATTCCCCCCCAAATCCTACTTCTTCTAGCCTTCTGATATATATGGATCGATTCCTATTCTTCAACCTCCAATCCACCTTGTTCCACCTGAGTTTGCAACTCCAGCTGACAACAGTGCATCTATTTATTCCCCTTGACTTTGACCTCAGCCATCTGACTTCCTTGGGTCCGTGGCTGTTAGTAGATGAGGCATCTTGAGTATGCTTCTGTGGTGTTCTCTTCCTTGAGCTTCTGCCTTCTTCATAAGAAGAGCCCACATCAAGTAACACATTCCTGCTAGCAGGATGGAAATCGAGGCAAAGACTTATATCTTGGATCTAGGAAGAATTAGTTCCTACTGATTGAATGATCTGTGAACAAGAATAAATGGCTATTTCAGGCTACCAATTTTATGATGTCCTAAGGATGGATAGTGGATGAAACAGCTGCTAACAAGATAAAAAAATTCAACTTCAAAGAAAGTCACTTCCCAAAGTCAAGATCAAGGGAATGTAACAAGATGCCTTTAGTCACAAAATGTTGAACTTGTAATATTATTTTCAGTTCCAACTTAGTTTATATAGGAAACTATTTTATGCCACAGCCTAAGTTTGTATTACCAAAGCTTATATATCTTCTGTGTAAGTATGATTAAGATACTATTTAAAAATTAAGCTTTGTTTATGTGTTTGCTTATAGTTTTCTAGAATGTGCTTTAAGCGTTGGCCACAAGCCACGTTGGGACATTAAGTAATCACAATGCTAGCACATTTCAATATTCAGCTGGCAACAAGGCCTACAATTATAGTTAAGCTTTCATTCTCTGTGTCTGCAATTACCTAACCAGTGATAAGGAGATTTTCATGATTGCCATTAAGGGTTTAATTATGACTGAGTTAGATACAAGAACAGCTGTTAGCAAATATCTCCCCATTCCTAAGGGTAAATTGCCCTATCACTGGAGAGGGCCTAGGAAGGTAGACCAAAAATACAGCAGCCAATGACTTTTATTCCAGAGCATTCAGGACATAGTTTTATCACTCTTTTCTGGAAGCTTCATCATGTGTGAGCCTTAAATCCCTCAGTACCTTGGAAAAGTCTATGGACCCAAGGTGAAGATCAGTCTTTTGTTCCAGAGCACTTCTCTTGCTTTGAAAATCTCTCTATTTACCCTGTAACAAAGGAAAGAAAGTCTTTAACTCCTAAGGAATGACAGACCAAATAAACATTTTGAAATCCTTGAAAATTGAAACGCAAGATGGGCACACATCAGTAATTCATGGTTTTACTTATTCTTGTCATTTTCATAACTGGTTTTCTAATAGAACACATGATTGGGTATTTAATGACTTGAATATAGATTGTATCAAATACAACTTGAATCGAAGTTCAGTCAAGAGGAGAATGTCACAGGTTTACTTAGTTGTCTGACTGTCGTTGTTGGAAGGTATTAAGTCCAAAGTGCCATTGTTTTTTAAGTGGAATCCAAACTAGTCTATGAACTAAGGATCAACTAGGAAATAGCAAAGGTAAGATTGCGTTGCGAAGTGCTTCAAAGAAGCTAGTTACGGATGATACCAATATGAAATCTAAACAAGACAATTTTTCATATAAATAGCTTATTGGCTATTAATCTGAGAATCTGAAGTGTATATTATCCTGATTAGCTATTTGTTTGAACAGAACATCAATGACCATAATGCAGACAATAAACATGGTTCATTGTTCAGGAAAAAAGCATTATTCAGTATCTATGTGTTGACGATCATTGAAAATAATCCACTGGAAAGTTTTGATATAATAGCTCCAATTATTTTTGTATATCTAAGGCATACTGATAATTTTAAATGTCTGGAAAAATATTAAGTTTAGATATGCAGTATCTGCAGTTCCTGCTTAGAATTTCATGCCATAGTCAGTTTTATTTCTATAAAATATTGATAATGTGTATTTAAAAGGAAGATAAAATTAATATTTTTTATTTTTCAATGACCCTAAGATAAACTTAATTTCAAGCCAATTTAAAAATATCTCAAACCAATGTTAATTGAAAAGCATTAGAATCATACTTTCTCTTGATTTTAAAACCTTAAAATGAACACTTTCTGTGTTTAACAATGATAGGAAACATTTTATGTAATTTGCTTTCATGCTCAAATTACCATTTAAAATAATATGTAATAGGAAAATGACAAACATCTCAAACAGTAAACTCTAATAAGCATAAATCTACTCTAGAAAAAATATGATCGTGTATTTAAGCACGGTAAAAAGTTCTTGAACACTAAAATTTTCAAAGAGCAACATTTAAAATACGCACACTGATTAAAAACACTATACATGGGAGTAAATAGGTAGGTCCTCTCGCTAAACTTCTCCAATCTCAGATACCTTCCTCACTGGAAGTGAAAAAGAGGAAAAACAAATGGGGAAAAAAAGCAGTGACTACATTACTGGATTATCATGGTGTTTGTTTATTTTAAAGTGTACTTTGGCAGTATTCCCTAAGCACCAGACATTAGCCATTAGCTGCATACTACAAAATTAACTTATCAGACAACAGCATAAGTCATTATGTAGACATGATGTCTCTACTACAGACTAGAGCACAATACCATGGCCCAAGATATATAACAGCATAGGAGGAAGGGGACTTCTATGGGTTCAGAGGGAGGCTGTGTCTAGAGTAAGTACATTAAACCGCTATTATCTATTTTCCTGTGAATAGTCCAAGTGCAACTGTCTTTCCTACATTCACTGTCCTATTTTGGTATACTTTCAGGTTTGTTGAAAATGTATTTAGTGTTTATTATAATAAACTAAACTCCAACTTATACAACATAGTTTTATGTTCTTTCCTGTTAGGATATATTCTCTTCACCGATCTGATATTCTTTTTTGTCCAAACTTATAATTGGAATTCTGCCCAAACATTCTGCACGAAAATATGCTGCATAATTAAACTATTTCATGGTTTGTTTGGAGAAAGTCAATGATCCAGAGACCATCACCATCAATATTTGCTTCGTATAATCATAGAGGTTACCTGTGATTTCTGCAAATGGTTCTGCCTTATTTCTCAGGACTCAGAAGGAGATATAACTTGTCATTTCTGGGAAAAGCCTTTCTCTTATTGTGGACAGCATGACTCAGAATTCTATCACAGATCACATCAAAAGACAAGTGTCTGATTACGTTGTATATAATGCATAAGATTTTCTTAATAATAAAACAACAAGGCAACAAAAATCATAAAGCTTCTTAATATGATGCAAAATGTCACCATCACTAGATATGGCATCTCCAATGACAGCATCACTTATTGGGTCTCTTAATTCCAAGTATAAATAAAGCTGTCTGAACATGAAGGCAAAGCTGCCTAGAAGTACAGTTTAGATGATGAAGATGATCCAAACTAATATTGAAGAAACTGGTGATGTAGTTGCCTTGAAGACATTTAAATAAAATCATTTCATAGTACGTGAGGATAGAAAATGCTCCAACCTTAAACCACCATTTCCTGAAGTAAGTACTATCAATTTGTTATTGTAATTAAATATTCTGAAGAAATACTATACATCTGGCATGACATTTTTGACTAGAAAGTACACATCTCATGTATTTTGTGAGCTACGTATGGGCAATGTAGGTGGTTACCGTTGGTCAGAAGTTTCCTAGGAGATAAAACCTTCCAAGTTGGAGGAAGCTTTTTAGACTCGTGATGTCCTAAAGGAAGATAAAACATTCCATCCTCCAGGGAAACTCATTAGGCTCAGGAAGTAAACAACTCAAAGCTTCAGGAAGCCTCCAACACTGAGTACACTACACCCCTCACTCCCCAAGTATATATAAACAGTAAAGATTTCTGAGATACTCTTCTAACAGCCAGGCTGCCAGGAAGAATCTCAGACAAGTTGAGTCATCTGGAAGAGTCAGAAGCTGTGCTACTTGGAAGAGACTCAGGTCAAGTAGAATATCTGGAAGAGATGTTTTCCACCTGTTAAGCTGTTTGCGAGTTGGGATGACTGCTCCAGGCTTCAAGGCTTTGGAAGGCAGCACCCATGGGTGGGCTTTTGTTTTTAAGTTTTTAAACCATATCTGCTCCTGTAAGAGAACTCTCACCTGTACTCCTGTAAGCAGTCCCAGTAAAATTCATTGGCTCACCACATGGGAGTGTGGCATCCTTGATTTGGTGTCTCCAAGTTCTATAACAGGGATGAGTCTAAACATATCTTCCTGGAAATAATATCTCACAACATGAATGCATAAAATTTGAGTGTGTGTTTTCTTACATACTTCATATTTCTAAACAGAGAGTCTGCTTTGGTTTCCTGGCCACCCAGACCCAAATAATCACAAGAAACTATATTAATCACAACACCTCTTGGCCTATTAGCTCAGGCTGCTTATTAACTAACTCTTACATCTTAAATTTAGCCATTTCTATTAATCTGTGTATCACCACGAGGCTGTGGCCTACTGGTAAGGTTCTAGGGTATCATGGTTCAGCTGATATCTTAGCTACTGCTCTTTTTGAAAAGCAAAAATGGACTCCGAGCTCAACCCTGTTGGTTTTGATGGACTTTGCTATTCTTTTGAACACTCTTGAGGATTGAGCAACTCAGTAGAGGTTGAACTGCAGTTCTGACACTTTCACTGGACTTTTAAACATGCATAGCTTTGAAACTCACATAAAATGCCGGTCCTTTTATTTGTGTCAATATATAAATGTATCACAGCTTTTAACATATAATGTGTGCCTTCATTGCTATTAGTATTAGGCTTTTGGGCTGATATATCCAACTTCTGAATTTGAGTCAGGAAATAAGTATATTTGTCATAGCATACACTTGAAATGATGGAGAAATACAAAGTGATATGGTGTGCTAATGATAAGAAAAACAATCTACTCTAGATACTTTATAAACAGTAGTCAATTACTAAATACTTTATATTCATATAGAATTTATAATTTTTATAAAGTTTAAGTTTTGAGTGTGTGTTTTCATGTGTTAATATGTATGTGTGTGTATGCATGTGCATCATAGAATCTGTGCAACAGTATCTTAAAATTAATTACATACAATTTGATTACAGAACTAAACTAATGAAATAAAATGTCTACCCAAGAGGTTTTATTGAATGAAAATAACTTGTTACATAGACATTTGATTTCCAACTCTAAGAGCATAGAATGGCTTATATTTTTAAGTATTAATTTCTGTTTTGCATGGCATGCTCCTGCCAGTCAGAGGACAGCTTGCAAGAGTCAGATTCTCTCCTTGAACCCATGAGTTCCTGGTATTGAACTCAGGTAGTCAGTTTTGATATAAGTGCCTTTATAAGCTGAGCCATCTTGCTCACCACAAAATGATCTCTTATTAAATGATATGTGTAATTATGTGTTTGATGAGCTTAATGAGCAAGAATTGAATTCTATGCAAATAAGAACAAGGAGTATACTCGTGAAATGATGAGAAGAAGGACACTGTGGATGAGGGACCTCTTGGAGAAGGGTAGGGTAACATATGTATACAGTGTCAGTATGGTATAGATTTGCAGGGGTTTAATTTTTGATCACTAATTACACAAAAAAGTCCATTTCAAGCTTCAAATTTGCATTTTCTTTTTAATTAAAAATTCCATTTCCCTATTCATTACCATATTTGCAATGAAAAATCAGATATAAAATTAAGAGGGCTGAATTAAAAATTAGGCTCTGAGAACTCAAATAAAAAACGCTTCAACCCAAGTTCTATTCCTAAGAGATTGGTCAACAGTGCCACCTTGTGTTGACGATCTGGTTTTGTGGTGTGTTGTCAATTATTATTGTTTTTATTTGTTTTGGGGATGCCACACTGCATAAGATGTAAATATAGATCATTTTATGTTGAAAAATAAACTGAAACACTGACAAAGGAACCAAATCAATATTTTAAAATGATCCCCCACTAGTCATTTTTTCTTCTCACTCGGTTGGACTTTAGTGTATTTAGTTGTTATGGGTAGAGGTATCAGGAAGAGATGGATTCTGTTCCAAATCTAAGAGTATGTAAAAAATATACAAAATATTTGGCATATCTCTCCAAAAGGGGGCAGAATTTAACTCAGGCGAGACAGTGTTAGTTTATTCTTTTGCCACAGAATCTTGCCGTATTTCCCCAGCTAGCCTCAGAAGAGGAGGCGTGGAAGGGATGCTCTTGTTTCAGTCTCTCAGGTAGCTGAGGCTACAGGAATGTATTGGCATACTTGGCAAGAAAAACTGTTTAATTCGAAACTCAGACATAGCAAGATGCCTCTGCAGTCTTTAGTGTAAATTTCAAAAGGCTTAGTTTGTTTTGTGTTACATATCCACATATAAGTTATATATACTTGGTTGTATATAAGCTTTATGGTTGTATGTAAGCTTAAATGTATGTTTTGAATGCTTTCATATAATATACATTTCTAATTTTATTGAAAAATTGTATTTTATATGTTTATAGAAAATGCTGATTTTATTGTACATTCTGTATTCTCAGCAGGGTGGCTAATGAGGTTCAAGTGTTCCATAGTAATTGTACGTGAGGAAATTATATACCAAATAAAGGTAATTTTAGTTTCTAGATGTTATAAAAAGCCTTCTTCCCTTTTCACACTCAAGAAAAATATTTTTCAATTCCTGAAGTTTTAGGATATTAATTAAAGTTCATACTTCTGTGCCCAAATCAACAATATGTTTAGCTAATACCAAAGCTTATTAGCTTTTAATAAAAAGAATTTTAGTAAATTAAAAACCAGGAGTGTGTCACTAACAATAAATTAGAATGTCATGTCTTTCCCTTCCTTCATAAACATTCTGCCAATGTTTGCAAAAGGTGTGTTTTTGTTGATTTGAAGTACGTTAGTTTTAGCAGGAAGCTGCTTGATATATTACCAAACTGGAGCTGGCCAGCAGACCACTCAATACATAAGCCCACTATGCGTAATTACAAAAGATGAAGGTTTTGTAATTTGCATAATTGCAACTATTGGTAGGGGTCGGTAACATATTTGCATTATCTACTTATGTTGCACACCAACTCTTTTAAGCACCACTTTATGAAAAGTCTGCTAAGTCAGATGTTTGTAGGTGTCAGGACACTGTAACCTCTGATGCTGGGGATGCCATTTTCTAACCATGTCTAGGCGATCACATGGCTTTCTAAAATCAATTCTAGGTTTGGGTACTTTCTGCATTCCAAGCCTTTGAGAAGAAACAGCTTTTCTCTCTACAACTCCATGTAAAAATAGAAATGGCTAGTACTTCTAAATCAAGTTCCACACATTCATTTATGTCTTTTATAAATAATTATTTCATTTCCTATAATAAGGAGTAATTTATATTCACAAAGATGGCATTCCCACAATGAAAGAATAAAGAGACAGTTGAGAATAGCAGTTGGTATTTACTTTGAAAGCTAACAGAATTCTAATATCTTAGAGAAATAAGCCATTTTCGTAACTGTTACAATTTTAATGTCAAAATAGCATGTGAAATAATTAAATTAGTAAATGAAAAGGCAGGTAAGTTAATTAGTGTTGAGCATTTGCTAATAAAAATAATGGTGTTAATAGCTACCATTAATTTGGTAGCTTCCATGTTCAAGGTCCAAGCACTTTATATATATTACTGGTAATTCTCATTAAAAGATGGTAAGATGGGTAATTTGCCATTATTTCATTAAAAGAATCTGGAGCCCAGAGAAATTTTGATTAGTTGCCCAAGAGTTTATAGAAATTAAACCTGGAGTTAAACCTACTTTTTATGATTATGGTCTGCGGTTTTCTTATACTTACCTCTACCCCCAAAATTACAACTATATTTTATGAAAAACGCCTTCCTGGCAGAACCTTAAAAATCTAGTTAATATGATAGATCATTGCTTCAGCATTTCTTTGCTTGTAGAGATTAGTTGTCCTCAAAATAGTACCAAGTGCTTTTCATTTGTTTCCTCAATCAACTAATACTGCCTCTCTGCTCTGTGCAATATGCCGTTATAGCTGTAGTGGGGATATCAATTAGGAAGGGAACAGAATCCAAGAGTCTAATAATAAAACACTAAACATTATTACACTGGTTGTAGAGAACATCATAAAAAGGAGTAAACAAAGCAAAGTCAAATGGGAATTTAAGGCGAGAGGTTGGCGTACAGATGGCTGAATGCAGTGTTCTGACGACTGGTAAATCACTAAAATGTATTTACTATAATAAGTTAAACTACCTTTAGCTTCTGCACTCCTGGTCTGGTGCGTCCCCTCTTCTGTAGCCAGTGTAGCATTAACACCGAAACAATTGGAAGCGTTATGAGTGTACTTCTTTAGTATTAGATGGTTCAAAAGAGAGAACTTCTCTGTTTTAGGTTTTGCAAAAATATGTGCCATTCCTGGACTGCCTAGTGTTCAGTGGGTATAAGTATTTAGAAACATAATTTGAAAAAGAGAGATGGAGGGAAAAATAAAAGACAAGAACAGAAAAGAGCATTCTACTCTTATATTGACTCATGCTTTGTAAGGTAACTTGGGGTAGTCAAATGGTCCATTCTGGTTTTGTATACACGAGAAACTGAAAGATAATTTATTGAACTATATTCAAATAAAAACAATACCCATTTTATAAATTAAACAAGATAAGAAGGTTTATTTTTTAAATTAATATCACTAGATATTTGTTGGTCAGCTTCAATAGTTAAAATTGTCACAGGACGAGAGGCTGCCTTAGGTGGCTTCTAGGAAGACCATCCAGTTAAGGACTGTATATTCATAAGAAACTGCAGGCTTTCTGGTTGCATTACCTTGGTTCCTTTGATTTCCAATCTCCAGAGAAAACATCCACGCTGTGTTTCTGGAACTTGATTTCTCAGCATTTTCTAAGAAATTAGAGTTCCAGTGAACATCTAGTTAATTATGAACAGCTTTCAATTATATAAAACATTTCAGCCTTGTGAGTAATTGAAGAGGAAATATGTAAGGTCTCTTTTGCATAAAGATAAACTCTATCATGAAGAATGATAAAACTCTTATGCTTTGACTTCTCAGAATAAGCCTAAATCAAACAAACCACCACAAAATGCAAGTGTGTGTGCATGAGTATGCATGCGTTGGTGCACCTATACTGTGTTCCCTGTCATATCCTCACCTTGATGACGATGATAATGTGTGGCTCTGCATGAGTGATTCCTTTGGTGCAGATCTGAATTTCCTGGGTTTTGTCTCGATTTTCGTGACATTGTACTGACCCACTTTATCCTTGCTTTGTTTGTCTCTCTAAGGCACCACTCCCCAATACCACTGGTTTCAGGAAAATGGTGTCTGTCAATCCCCTTTCTTCCTCCCTTTCTTCTCTCTTCATCATGGTGGGCTCCGGTCCTTTTTATTCCTCAGGTCTCCTGTAGGTTAAGCCTAAGCACTTATGCTCCCTTGTCTTTAACTCAGCCAGCAATGGCATCTGTATTCCATCACCCTCTCTATGAATAAATAAAAGTAGGGACTAGTCTTCCAAATCTCAGGTCTGACTGAACAAACTGCTTGAGATGCAGCTCCTGTCACCTTGCAACAAATAACATTGCAATGGTCCCAAGATGAACCTGACTGTGTCTTTAGTTCCCCAGTGTGTAATTTGCCAGACTCCTAGAGGTCCACCACAAACCCTACGAATAATTAACATCTGATGAAAGGCAAACTATGGATCAAAAAGACAAATTAAGTCAGGAAGAATGACTATGTCTACGCATAGGATAGTTAAGGGCTCCAGGAGAGATGTTTTTGTCCTTTAGAGGGCTTGCTCTGAGGGGCAATAGCTATAGTTAAGCTTGTTTGAGCAGCCAGGTAAGCAATTTGCATTGTTGATGTTTTTCAAGCCTTCCTCTGAATGTCCATGCTTCTTACTTAACATAAAACAATTTCATTTTACACATAATAGGCTCCTTTGAAATTCTTCTAACATCAGTATACTATGAAAGCAAACAGAGAGAGATGGAGTTTGGGCATATTTCCTTTCATTTTTATACAGGAGGTTTAAACAGTTAAACTGTTTATAGTCTAAGTTCATGGAGCATGACCACTCCTGTAAATTAAGTCCCCTCTATGCATAAGGTGCTTAGATTTACACATTTATATGCTTTTAAATATAGTATTTTATTACTTTTTGAGAATATTGTACAATGTATTTTTATTGTATGCACCCACCAGCTCCTCTTCCATTCTCCCATATCCACTTTTTACATCTGTACCTCCCCACAACTTCACATCCTCTTTATATATTATAATTAAAATTTATAATTTATTGCTATGCATATGGATGTGTTGCCTACATGTGTATCTGTGCGCTGCGTGAATGTAGAAATCATAGAGGCCAGAGCTGGAGCTGGAGCTACAGACAATTGTGAGCTGCCTTGTGGGTGCTGGAATTGAACACTGGGTCCTCTGGAAGAGTAGCCAGTATTCTTAATCACTGAGATATCTCCTGTCTCTTCTAGTTTGTATTTTTAACAACCCTCCCAATCCAATTTTTACTTCCATATAATCATGGCTGTGGGACCATCCACTGACACTGAATGACTTAGCAGAGACCACATCCTCAAAGACTAATGACTCTCCTTCATCCAGTAAACACCCACTGTCAAACTTCTATTTGAGATAAGGGTTCATAACCCTCTACATGTCCATATTAGAACATTAACTGGCTTGATATTATGCAAATCTTGTGTAGGTAACCACAACTGCTCTGAGTTAATGAATATCATGGTCCTAAATATCCAGAAGATACTATATCAGTATGATATTTCTAGAACCCTGGCTCTTACATTCATTCTGTCCTTCTTCCATGATGGTTCCCAAGCCTCAATGGCAGCATCGGAGGTGATACAAGTGTTCCATTTATGTTGAGCATGCCACTGGCATTTATTCTCTGCCCTTGGACCAATTGCCAATTTCAGGGTTAACCACCATTAGTGCATAAAGAAACTTCTCTGCTGAGGTCAGAGGGCTACTCTTTTTTCTCTATATAGAGATGTAAATTTAGATGACTTTTTGATACTAGGACTATTTAGCAAAGTAACAAAAGCAGGCTCATCCCTCGGTGATATGAGTTCCCCAATGCATACACAAACACGTGCGTGCACACACACACACACACACACGTGGTGTGTATAAATATTCTATCATTAGGCTCCCAGTGACTTTTTCAAACATCCTTACTGTTAGTTATTCCACCGCATCCCTACCCTTACTCTCCCCTACCCTCCCATTTCTCTTTCTTAAACCTCTCTCCCAATTGCTTTCCTTTTCCCACCCAAATCACCTTTACTTTATTTATTAATTCTGCCTAAGTCTCTTGTTTATTTAAATAATTCACTTTATCCTTGTGTTCTTCTCACCACTTTTTGAATAGCGCACCACTGTTGTGGGATTCCGCTCTGTGTGCTGCAAATATGTGTTATCATCACTGGTTAATGAAGAAGTTACTTTGGACTATGGTAGAGCAAAATATAGGTAGGTGGGAAAACTAAACTGAATGCTGGGAGAATGAAGGCAGAACCAGAAAGATATCATGTAGCTGCTGAAAGAGATAGATGCCTTGTAGTCACCTGAGAAGCAAGAGGTAACAAAACATGAGCCTCATGGATATATATATATATATATATATATATATATATATATATATATATGAAATGGGTTAATTTAAAATATAAGAGTTAGTTAATAAGAGGTCTGAGCTAATAAGTCAAGCAGTGTTATAATTAATACAGTTTCTGTGTAATTAGTTAGGTCTGAGTGGCTGAGAAACCAAAGCAGTGTCTCTGTTTAAGCACCACTTGAATGCATACATTTTTATAATGTTGTGCCTTTTTGAAATAAATATTATTATGTATGTCTACATTTTAGTATAAATGAATTTTATGACATTTATGATATTTATGATGATATTTTTCCATCTTTAGCTACTCTATTGTTAATATAGAAACTGCTTTCCTTGTATACAACTTGTTCCTTGTTTTGAATTGCTGCAAAGTAATTAGAATGAGAAAGCTCCTCAGTTTCTCCAGTTTATCTATTCATTAGAGGTCTTCATTTCAGTTTTGTACCATAAATATGTCTGTAACTTATAGTAAGTACATCAACAGCTAGTTATGATTCTGAATCACGGTGATTTCACCCTCACTATGGAATCTACAAGGTATAACCACCCTGTAGAAAATTCTGGCTGCTGAAACGGAAGACAAAGGAATTCTAAAGTGTCACAGAAAAGTATAAATCAACAGTTCATTGGAAAACACTGTATTTCTCACAAGTTCTGGGTCACAGTTATTCAAATGCCTCAACACTTTGAAGTCCAAGGGGGGAAAATCTCACTCAATGCCCAGTAGTAGCAGAAAATTCAATTGTCAATTACCATTCCGAATGACAACCATATGATGTCCAAGGACTAAAGGATTTATTTCTTCTTACAGGGCTAGTAAAGTTTCAAGAACATTGTAAATACTAAATAGCTATTTTTTTTAATATTTATTTATTATGTATACAATATTCTGTCTGCATGTATGTCTGCAGGCCAGAAGAGGGCACCAGACCTCATCACAGATGGTTGTGAGCCACCATGTGGTTGCCGGGAATTGAACTCAGGACCTTTGGAAGAGCAGGCAATGCTCTTATCCACTGAGCCATCTCTCCAGCCCCCTACTAAATAGCTATTATCCGTTATTTTCTTAGCCTTAGTAAGTCTTATAAGGCCTTTTGTATATTCTCAATACTCTCTTTTTGAAATTTATGATGTATTACTTCCAAATCTGTTTTCCTCCATATGGCAGATGACAGTTATAGAAGTGATGTAATTGTGGTGATGAACAATGCCTCACAATTCCTTACTCATCACACTCTTTTGATTTCCCTCACACAGAATAAAAGCTGTATCTCCTACTTAGATATCTTTAAATTTTTCATTATAGGTTTTATTATATAAATAAAATAATTGCAATACTAGTACAATTTTTTAATAGTGAAAAAATGAAATTAATGAAACTGGGGTTGTTGTAAGGAAACTGAGATAGACATAGGTTTCCTCCTCCATACATCAATATATTAATAGTTTTCCATGACTCTCTTATTTCACAGAGGGCCATCTCACCAGACCAAGTCTAACCTTGAGTATTGTCTCTCTGTCTCCTCCACCTTCTCTCTCTGATGTCAGAGAAAACCTGTAGGATCCTGATACTTGATAACCAATCAATGTTGTTGTATAGAAGAATGTCATTTCAGAAATGTAATACCTCTATTAAGGGTACCCAATTATCAGTGAACTTGAACTTGGAAGTGGTTATTTCAAGCATTGTCGCTGAACAGCGCTAGGGACAGACTTTTAGAAAGAAAATGTTTCAGTATTATTTTAAAATTATGTCAATCAACATTCTAGGTTACTTTTTAATCCTAATCTTAATATGTTGTATAGCACATGGATTCATTATTTTAAGAACTATTATGCTGTCAAATATTTAAAGAAAAAATTTAGAAATTATGAAGCTAGAATTTTTTTTTTTTGGTTTATTATGACACTGTTTATTCTCTATTTGTTTTTTCGAGACAAGGGTTTCTGGTTGTCCTGGAACTAACTCTGTCCTAGAACCAGGCTGGCCTAGAACTCATAAAGATCAGTCTTCCTCGGCCCCCCAGCCCTGGGATTAAACACATATGGTACCACACTTGGCACTGTTTATTATCTTAAGAGAAATAGCCAGGTGGTGGTGATGCAGCCCTTTAATCCCAGAACTTGGGAGGTAGAGGCAGGTGGATCTCTTTAAGTTTAAGGCAAGTCTAGTAAAAAAGAAATAGTTTCAGGACAGGCACAAAAGCTTTTCAGAGAAACTATTTCAAAAAATTTCCATACATACATACATGCATACCCGTGGGTATGCATGTATGTATGTATGTAAAAATCCCTGAGTTTTGCATATGCCAGTAGCTTTTATTTAGAGTTCTTGTTATTAGTGCCTTGTATGATTAATATCCAGGTTATCATCTAATTAAAATTCAACAGGAAATTTGTTCCTATTAGTGATTGCTACCAAATACTACTACTACTAATGTATATTTTAAAATATTAGCTATCTTAAGGATTTGATGATAATCACTTAGCAGTTTATTTGTGAATTATACAGGTGATCATGTTTAACGACAATGAATGAGTTGTCACATAGTCATCCCACATAATTTCTCTAGTTAAAGATAAAAATTGCAGAAATATTATTTTTAAAAGAGGAGAGAAAGTATAAATTAAAAACAAAAAATATCGTCCACAAAGAGTTACAACTTATCACTACAGAGTTCTAGAAATATTAAAAGGCCTTGCCCATCAAAATCAGGGAGCTCTATTTCTCTTACAGAAATATGTGCTGCTAATATATATTTTAATAACATCATTATTATATACACATTTATAGGTTTCAAGACATGACCCTTTAAATAACTCTTTTTTCTTTTCTTTTCCTCATTCTCCCTACCACTCTCTCCTTTCTTTATCTTTTTTGGGGCGGGGGTTAACTCAAACTTTTCTAAGCTGGCCATAGTTAATTCTCTGCTTCATTCCAGTGCACCGAGGTTACAGGCAAGTATCACTGCAATCATGTCCAGGATAACTTTTAACACAAAATGGTGACCTCAGTTCCACCAATATAATTAAATGGTCTTTCGGAAAGATCACTCACGTTCTGCATATCATACTCCCCTTGTTTCCCACACTCCACACTCCATGTTCTTCATTACCGCATTAACCTGTTGCATTAGTCTCTGGTGCCTCCAACTAGTGCATCTGCAGTCCTGTGAGCAGTGACTAGGCACAATAATATGTGACACATGTCCTCTTCTCAACATGATTTAAAACATTATTGCAATTGAAAAATTAAAAGACCATTAGTCCATTGACGGTTCTCTTCACTACTCACTAACTTTCTTGCTGGACCCAAGCCTTACTGGCACTTCTGTCAGCCATGTTCTCCAGTGACCTGAGGACATGAGTGTACTGTGTGCTGGCATAGAGGATATAGTGATTTATGTAATATTTCTTCCCTCTACTCTCTGTCTACAAATAGATAACTTCACCATTAAAAATATCCAACTTGAATGCCAAAGTTTTCTTTCCTATTCATCTTATTTTAATAGTGTTTCAATTTTACCTTAAAATATGCATGGAATTTTAACTTTCTTAACAAGAACTTTAATTGATCTGTATTATTTCCAGTTTCTATTTAAATAATTGAAAATTACAGTAACAGGTTTCAAATTTTAATTGAATTAAATGCAATTAGATTGATTATTGTATATTAAGTTATTGAATCGGTGCTTCAAGTATAGTCACAGGTTCTAGTATTTGTGATGTAGGGGTGACTAGAACTTCGCAAGTCTTCATTGACAAATGATTTCACCCAACTCAATACTATTTAGAAAGAAGTTCATATTTTTTTCATTTTTCTTTATTTTCTTCTATATATTGATAAGACTGGAAAACAATAAGAATATGCTTTCTATAAATATATAATTATTTGGAAAATATACAGAAAGATCATGATCATAAAACTCTTAATATTTGTTGAAACAAAACTCCAGTTATCCTAGTTATGTGAGATATAGAATAGTGGCATCTGGTGGCTGGCAGAGACCAGTGCATCATCAGTTCATCGTGCATCAACCTAAAATGTGTTTCGGTCTTAAGAAAGAAGTTGCGTTTGAACATTCACCATTCTATATTTGGAATATTTGCTGCGTCGCTTGCTGAGAAAATTAGTATATTATAGTAGGATAGATTTGATTCTCTCACATTTACAGTCTTAAATACAAATTATTCTCCTGGTAAATACTGAAAATTTCTACACACAAATTGTCCTTAGGCATAAAAGAAATAAGAGGTTAGCAAAATATATGCTTTTGATATGTACTGCATATTACTTTAACCCTAAAGTCATTCTTACCTAAACATCTCTCAGAATACATATGCCCTAATCTATGCTTTGTCCTCAGTTTATTTCTAAGGTAAAAGAAAAGTAAAAGTACTAACAATTAAGTTCCAGACCATCCCTACCAGAAATGAATTGTGTGACCCTAATCAGGACATTGAATTCCTATTACCTGAGTTTTCTCATCTTAAGAATTTAGGCTAGACAGACACATGTTTAAAAATTTAATGATAGAAACTTAATAGACGGTGATGATTAATTACAATGATATAGCTCTCCTTTGATATTTGGCATTTGGTACATAGAGGATTGATATTTTAAAAGATGATAATAAGGCTTCTCTAAATTCATATTCAATACTCATATAACATCCATTACCAGAGCACCCAATGGGATACTGATGTTTCCCAGGACCACTGGCAAAGAGCCAAAGCTATTACAGACACAATTTTGAATAAATTAGTGACAGCTTAGGCACAGTTTTTCACATTCAAGAATCCACTAAATATCTGTGGTTCTGCACCTATTCACTTTTTTCCCACAACTTGTTAAGGACCAGATACATTAGAATCATCTGGACATTTATAACATGTCTATCACTGAGGCTCTCTCCCAAACATATTGAAGGAATATAACAGGAATGCACATTATGTTTGTGGTAACATTTACTCTCCTGACTTGAGAACCACTCATTGTCCCACTTCACAACCCATGTACAAAGTGATACCAGTACTTTCTAGTTCATGAAAGAGAAAGTCTTTTAAACCTGGACTTGAAAACTCAAATGTCAACAAGAACCTACAAACGTATTTGAAAAAAAAACAAAAAACAAAAAACTGGGCAGCTAGGATTTCAGGAAGGCTGCTTTAATTAGCTCTGTAGTTGTCTTTTTTAAAAAGAGAGAGAGAAAAGGAAATATGATTCTTACATGAAGTCTTCAATCTCTAGGAGTGGGAGCTAACCCAGTGCATACTAACCAACACACATGTGAGGGATTCAAATCCCTACTCTTCAAGCTAGATCTTGTTCCTTACTGTGCCCCTTACTTTACACTGTTCACTGTCTCTGCAGCTCTGCAGCTGCAGTCTGATGCTAGGTTAGTTACTCTTATTACGGCAACTATTTGACATGAACAACATAAAGGAAGAGGGATTCACTCGGTCTCACTCAGCGTTCTCGGTCCATCATGACAAGAAGGACGTTGCAATGCAATGCAGCTCAGCTTGTGCTGTTCAAGCTAATGAAGAACACATGCGTGCTTACATCTCCTTTAGCATTTTTTTTCTCAAATGGTATGATGTTTGCCTTGATGGTAGGTCTTCCTCCTTAGAGAATTTGCTATGGAATCCAGAGATGTGTTTCACTTTTCTCACACAGACTCCTCTATCCAAGCAAGATGATGGCCAAGATTAACCACCATAAATGAATCTACCCAGGTGTCTTAATCTGCAGAGAAATTCATACTGAACTAGCTTCCCATCCTTTATACGAGATCTTCCTTTGAAATTTTTCTTTTCTATGTTTGTTTGTTTATTGAAGTAGGCTCTTGAACTCCCTTGCTTGTAGACTCTGAATCATCATGACTCCAGCTTACCATGTCAACCTACCTGCCTTTGAACTTGTCTCCTCCTACTTAAAGCCACCAAAAATGTATAGAAACTTGGTTTTGGTTTAAAGTGATATCCTTCAGCTATATGCAGGCATCTGCAAACATACTCTTTCTAAGTGGAAAATTCAAATATATTTTGTATTCATTCATTGATAATTCATGAAGTGTCATCTTGTACAAAGAACACAATTAGAAAGTAGGAACAGATATCACCACAAAACATTCACCAGCATCAAAGGCAGCATAGCCAACGATTCCAACATAAGGAGAAATTTAGATTAAAAACTGAGAAAGATTCATAAGAAAAACACCATATGATGCTTTAGGGACTACTAATGACAAAATGGGTAGTCAGATAACTAGATACTTGATTTAAATATTTTGATAGCTTTTTTTGGTGATAATGATTATAAATAATTGTTTCCAGGTAACATGAAACTATATTAGGTACTATTAAGAAAAAACAGGAAAATAGAAACATACCACAATGAGAGAGGATGTAAAATAGCAGTAGGAAGTGTTAGACAAATCAATGTGCTATTAATTATCTTTATCTATTTGAATTGGTCATTCAGAGGAATTTTGAGATTTATCACAACCTGGAGCACATCCAAAAGCCACTAAATTTCTGAGTAGATGACACAGCACCAGGATTCATATCATTGTAAAATGATATGACTCGATTAATTTGTATGAAGATAAAAGACACCTAAATTTTATGTCCTATAATAGGCTTCACTTATGTGACACATTAGTACAATTTATTAAGGTTGAAGATTTGTTGAACATTAACTGTGATCATGGCTTCATAAGAGATATTGGAGAAAGAATAAATATAAACATGAAATTAACACCATTATTGGGTGTTAATTTAGGGAATACAAATGTTAAAAAATTAAAACCCAGAATGATGTCAAACAAATGCATACTTTAATAAGAACTTGGCTCACTGAGTTTCCATAAAGTAAAGTATAACAGTTCAGATACAATAGCTGGAGGAATTGAACATGTTATCTTAGTAGGTCAGCAAAACTGACTAACTTTGAGTCTTCTGACTCAAACAAACATTTACTTTTTCCAACCAACAAGCATTGGTAGAGGGTTTTCTGCATCTTTATTAAGTGTTTATTAATATTGTTCAAAGTCAAATATATAACATATTATGTAAACACATTATGTTATATAAATAGCTACAAAAGTCTCACTACTATCCTCATCTCCATTAAGCTATAGTATTCCTAACTCTACTGCACAAAACGCAGAATGTTACACATGCTGATCTCCATCTTTCTGCATTAAAGTGTTTTCTATGAAACGGAATAATATTGTTATATGTAGCTTTTCAGTTATTTCACACACCCCAAAGAGACAATGTTAGGCCAATATCAGTAGCAGTAACCTTGTTCCAACAACAACCATAGAGGTTATTTATATTACTTAACTTTTCCAACCAAACTTTCTTTTTTTATGTTTTTTTATTAATTAATTAATTAATTATTAAAGATTTCTGCCTCTTCCCCGCCACCACCTCCCATCCCCCCCTCCCCCAATCAAGTCTTCCTCCCTCCTCAGCCCAAAGAGCAAGCAGGTTTCCCTGCCCTGTGGGAGGTCCAAGGACCACCCACCTCCATCCAGGTCTATTAAGGTGAGCATCCAAACTACCTGGGCTCCCACAAAACCATTACGTGCAATAGGATCAAGAACCCATTGCCATTGTTCTTCAGTTCTCAGTAGTCCTCATTGTCTGTTATGTTCAGCGAGACCGGTTTTGTCCCATGCTTTTTCAGACCCCGGCCAGCTGGCCTTGGTGAGTTCCCGATAGAACATCCCCATTGCCTCAGTGTGTGAGTGCACCCCTGGCGGTCCTGAGATCCTTGCTCGTGCTCTCTCTCCTTCTGCTCCTCCTTTGAATCGTGAGACTTCAGTCCAGTGCTCCAATGTTGGTCTCTGTCTCTGTCTTCTTTCATCGCCTGATGAAGGTTAATATTCAGGAGGATGCTTATATGTTTTTCTTTGGGTTCACCTTCTTATTTAGCTTCTCTAGAATCACGAATTATAGTCTCAATGTCCTTTATTTATGGCTAGAAACCAATTATGAGTGAGTACATCCCATGTTCCTCTTTTTGGGTCTGGCTAAACTCACTCAGGATAGTGTTTTCTATTTCCGTCCATTTGTATGCAAAATTAAAGAAGTCATTGTTTTTTACTGCTGAGTAGTACTCTAATATGTATATATTCCATAAACTTTCTACATATTCTGGTACTTTTACGTAAATTCTGATTAGCTCAAGGACAAAAAAGATGGGGGAAAGGAAAACAAAATCCAAAGCCAGAGAGAGATCAGATAGGTATAAGAAAAAAGTTTTCAAGCATTTTAAGGCCTGCTTGGAATGCTGCCTCCCATACAGTGCACATGCTATTCTTTTTCCTGTCTACCATAGAGTACAGATGCTATTCTAACTTCCCACAGGAGCTCTGGACTTAAAAGCAAAATAGTTGATTATTATTAATACACAAATTTAAGTTCTTAATTTAGTTGTTCATAGCATATAAATAGAATAATGAAGCTAGTCATGGTGATGCTTGCCCTTGAGTAGGCAAAGGATCTTAGTGAGTTGGAGGTAAGTTTGGTTTATATAGTTCCAGGACAGCTAGAGCTATAAACCTTGGTGACCCTGTCTCAGAAAAAGAAATAAAAGAAAGAAAATGAGTGCACAATATGAAATTCAACAGAGATAATAATTACTAAACAATCTTAAACAAACATAGGTATGTTGATATATCTTTCACATATAAATAAAATATCATACCATATAAAATTATATATGTAAACATGTATCCACACAATTTTAAGATTTTGTTTTTTTATTATTTATCTTAGAAATCTCCTCCAAGATAAACCATAGCATGAATTAAACTTCCACTTAGGGAAACAAATTTTAAAGAAACCTAAGACAACTAATCTTTAAGAGATGGCATCCTTTGGCTCTCCATTAACTGCACACAGTATTTTTTTCTAGTAGTAAGTGTATTTTCTATCTTAATATCATGTTGGTATTAAGTTATGAATCATGGCACAGTAAAATCGTTAACTGAATCATGCGAGGTCCCATGGAGTTTTATCATGTTTAAATTTTCAAAACTTGGCTTTATGTAGGAAATGAAAGGTATTTAAAAAAAAAAGAACACCAAAAGCCCCAGTTCTTCCCAAGCTCTGGCAGCTTGAAAGGAACCCCACAGAAGTCAAATAAAAACTCCCAGAGCCTCGGCCCGCCCATACAAGTCTCTAATTGGCAACCTTCATAGGGGATTTTTCCCTCTTCAACAAGTATATGCTCTTATTTCCTGAGCAACTTGAAAATATAGACACTGATACTTCATTTTTCATTAAAATTAAGACATCATTAGATCAATATTTACCAAAGTTTGAATGTAATATATGTTAATTTAAAACATACCTGCTATGTAATTTTTAAAACTTTTAGGAATATGGTTGGTATCTACCTTAAATGGGGATACTTTTGCAAAGAAGATCTTGTTCACAGATTTTAATCTCCAGCTCAAGTCTTAGTCAGGGTTCCTATTGCTGTGGTAAAACACCATAAGCAGCAACTTAGGTCGGAAAGGGTTTAATTTTTCTTTCATTTACAGATAATAGACCATCACAAAGAGAAAGCAGGACAGGAAGTAGAGGCAGGAACATGGATGCAAGAACTGAAAAAGAGTCCGTGGAGGGGCATTGCATACTTACTTGTTTCTCACAGCCTGTTTATCCATTTTCTTATTAACCCAGGACCAATTCCCAAGGGGCAGCCCCACCCAAGGTGAACTAAATCCTCCCATATCAGTCATTAATTAAGAAAATGCCCTCCAGTTGTTTCTACAGGCAATCGGATGGAGACATTTTCTCAACTGAAAATCCTCTTCCCAGATAATTCTATCTTATATCAAAATGAATTTTTAAAAATCCAGAAAGAGCTCAGGTAGTCCATTTATTTTTAAAGTTTCTTCTTTCTAAATGTCAAATACTTCAGAGCCTGTCTCTGAAATTTGGGAATGTGACAGATCAGGCCTGACATCTACTTTTGAGAATGTGTGTGATGTTTTCTATTGTTATGGGAAAGAAATTACTGCTCCTTCTTTAAAATATCTCAAACAATGTTCAAATTATCTAGTTTTAAAATTCTATATTCCTGTGAGAGGTTCATATTTGAAGAATATGTGCTTTCTTAACACTTTGTGCCAGCGACATAGCTCAAAATAGAAAGGATGAATCTTTCCTGTCAATTTCCTCTTCAAGCTAGCCATATTAATAGGACAACTCCTCACATCGGTATATTAATGATAATATAATCTCTTGTGACGCAACAGAGTAATCACCTCTTTGGAGAATTGTCTGAGAGCTACATGGTGCATGTTTTAAAAGAACACATTGTGTGCTAACATAATATATAACTTATGGACAATCCTATAGTGACTGGCTATTTGGATTTGGGCTTTCACTTCTACAGGATTTTGTTTTGTAAATACATATAAAGCACTAAGAACAATCTGACATCTTACACTCACAAACGGCATGCTTTCCAGAGTACTCTGGTATCTCTTGCATAGATCATGGAAGAGGAGAGTCACATCTTATCTTGAGTTTAGATTTACATTAACTCAGGTACTGAGCATGACCACTCAAGATACAAAGGAAATTGTTTTAAATGGAACTGCGAATGCATGCTACTTCATTAAATTAATGTGACATTTGAGAAGTATTCTTACCGCTAAATATTCTGGTACCACGGTATTTCGCTACATTGTACAGTCTTCCTTAGCTCATTTTGTCTTGCTAGGGTTCTCATTTTATGTGACGACATTTAATTTCTCCTATATCTTAAATGCAGGCTCCCCTTAGTGACCTCTTCTTGAGTGTCTTTCTTTCTCTCACAGATTTGTTTGGCTTCAGTTTGTTGTAAAGTCCCTTCTAACATAAGCATGTCTACCCTTTTGCTTCCTGCCATTTTCTCCTGTGCTTTCGTAATCAGCTTTACTTCATCATGTCCTAAGCTTTCGTTAGCTTTTTACTCCTGAGAGCACCAACATATGCATCTTCAGCCCTCACTACATCAGTTTATAATTATATTTTATAGGTACTTTACCCCACCTCTAACTATAAGCTCATCGTGTATTTGGTCTTACTCACCTTTGTCCTGGCACATGTAATAGTGACGACTGTGAGACAGTAAAGTTTTGGTGGATGGATAAGTGAATGATTGATAGTGAGGTATCTCCTTACTTCTCAGAACACAGGAGATAGAAGATCTACTCTTTATCAGAACAATCAGTTTTGCTTCTTTAGACACTGACTGGGGATAAAATGTTAAAGACCACTTTATTAATATATGAAAACAGCACCATCCTATGTTTAGCATATGACTTTAGCATATGACGCTGGGATAATTATTTTAGTAAGACCATATTCTCTTAACCATTCACCTTATACAATAGGTGTTTGTTGCCTGAAGTCAATCTAAAGGGGTGTCATTTGGTTTATGTTACTAATGTGTCAGGCATTTAGAATTATAAAGGGAATACAATTGAGACAAAAGCATTTCTAATCCAATAGGATTTGATTAACCATTAATGCTAAATGGAAAGTTCATGACCTGAGCCTAATGGGCCCTTTACAAGTTGTAGTGGACAATTAGGCAACTCAGCAGTGAAACTGACTTCAAGGAGCAGATTTTGCCTGCCAGCCGTTCTCAGGTTTGAATTTCACTGGATCAAGTTCTGAAAGGTCAGCACTGGCCGGATGAGCAGTCCAGAACTGCAGATGGCAATGTAGTCACCTGACAACTCTGGGGCTCCCCAACCTGCTGCACTGGCTCAAGTTCACCGAAAGGTCACAGCAGGCCTTGGATGATGACTCTCCAACACACAATTCCCAGGGACTCTCTTTTCTACATTGTGCAGAATAAAATATATGCTTTGTCTCCCAGTCTGGGAAAGGAGCAGGCCAATATTAGCACAGTGGAGAGGCTGAAGCTTAGCTGGGAAGAGCAGCCCAATGTGGACTTTCCTTCTCAGTTTTGTTTAATACAATCAAACAATGCCAGGAACTTCAGAGTTATGTACTACATTTGAGTCCAAAATTCCCAGTTACAGGCTATGTGTTTTGTGGCCGCTTCTGTCTTAGCCTTGAACTCTAGTTTTATCTCCAGCTATAAAATGTTTAAAATAGTATTATTCACCTCTTGCCTTGGCATATTTGGGTAGGTGATAAACATACCTTTACATCACTGGCAAAACTAGTCATATATGAATATGCTGTCCATTTCTTTCTGATTGATAAATTTTATGAGAGCATCCAGAAAAATTAATCAAAATAATATTTTCTCTACTTTTAAATATGCGAGTGAAGATTATTAGTATGTTGAACAACCTTTCATTGCTATTCCTCAAATCTTAAAAACATTCCCAAAAGAATACAAGATGATCTTAAAATATTTCTGGTCAATTATTCTCTACCAAGGAAATGATATATTGATACATATTATATAAATATATTTACTATTTTAATCACCTCGGGCTATTTTTAACTGACTTAAAACTTATATTTTTATACTTCAATACATTTTTTAAAGTATCACAGTTGTATAAATTGAGGACATCCAAAACTGAACTAGAAATAGGATTAGAAAGTTTGGGCATATTATTAGAACAAAAATCAAATAAAATCTTTTCACTTTTGTTATTTTTACCAAAGTCAACTTTAGGTTTAATACCAACTTTAGCAGAGTGTTACATTTGGTCACAGACCTGAAATCCTAAGTATTTCTCATTCAAGAGAGAGAGAGAGAAAGATTACATACAGATGTGTCCATCTACACAAAAAGAGAAGAAAGTTCTAGAGTCTCAAGCACGAAGGTCATTTTCCTCCCAGGAAGCCTCTAAGTACAGTTGAAACCAGATTACAGATCTGGAAAGAGCTCCCCCCATGCCTCTACTGTAAGCCTTTGGCAAGGACTCTGCTGATTTTGTGCCGGAAAGTTTTTGGAAAAGAAATAGTTACTCTTGGAGATCATATAAATATTTAAGTGAGAACAGGTGTGAAAAAATAATTTAAAACATACAATTTTGAGATATTTTTCATAGAACAGAAACCAAAGATGGCTTGGTATTCTCAATGTGCTCAATTGTGTGCTCTAACCAACCTCAAAAGCACAGAGCTGTCTATAGCTCATATAGCTCTCTGAAAGTCCCCAGGAAACCCAACAAAGAACATAGTGAAAAAGGGGCCAAATATACAGTCCTTCAAATCCCAAGTTAACCTGCTGTAGGAAATTGGGAAGGGCTTATTTGCGTGATTGGTGCAGACCAAAGGGAAAGGCCCACTGATTTGTAGCTTGTGTCTTAGCAAACACTGCTGCCTTATTGGAACAGGAAGGAAAATGAATAAGTAAACCAGTTTCCTCCTAGAAACTGTTGAATTATAATTACTACTTTGTTGTTTTAGAATAAGATACATTAGCATATACACAGGAATGAAATAATGTCTTAGAGATGAAAACAGGCAGTTACCATTTATTTAAAGGCTCCATCCAATATGTGGGCAGTCAGTATACTGAAAAGATTTCTTTGAGTAGTAACTGCTTTAAAAATGTTTTCTAAAGTGAATGTCTACATGTGTGGCCAACATTTCCTATCATGATTGTCCTTTATGTTTTCTTTTGTAAGGTGTGATTCCAGGAACCAAGAACTCCTCTTTGCTACCAGAGTCGATAATCTTTATAGTCTCCAGTAATATAATCTGCTACAGGATTTATTTCCCTTGAGGCAGTTGCTGGGAACTTACCAGCCCTTCCCTCTTCCTGCACCGCTCTCCCACAGCTCAGAGGTCCTTCAATTACCCCAGGTGCTTTAAGTGCATCACCTTAACTGGTTCCTGTGGAAGCCACTCCAGAAACATCACCCTGCTCCATCTTTGAAGTCAGTCCTCATTTGTTTTTGTAGCCCAAGGGTCTTCACAGACCCAACACAAACCTAGTCTGTTCTGTAGGTTGAGCTGTCCTTTCATAGTGGGGGAAGCTGATGAAAATCTTTTACACTGAAGTTTTAAGAACTTAATAATGAACATGCCCATGAGTGCCTTCATTTTGAGAGAGATTTCCTGGTGAGGTTATTGATTTACACTGAGAAATGGATTTCTAATCCTGGAGTTTCACTCAGTGAAGGGAAGGAAGGAAGCTTATATGTTGGGGGAATTCTGCCACCCTTCTCTCTCTCCAGAAATTAAACAGAAGCAGCCACTGCCTATGTCCTCTGCAACCATGTCCTCTAGATGATGGCTGAGCTTTTAACGAGAAGGTCATAATAAATCTAATGGAAGGTATGCAGAGAAGAGAAGCAGACTAAAGACAGCACCAGCATGCCACAGCAGCTTAAAGGATAAGACAGCACCCTTGAAGACCTAAACCTTCAAGAATAATCTTGAAGACTATATTTGAATTACTTTGGTACTTTTATATAACAGTGGAGTTTCACACCTGTACTAGATAAAAATAAATGCATATTAGCAATAAATGTAATAAAAGCATGACAAATGATAGAGTCCATGTAATTCATGATATCTTTTTTTTTTGAATTTGCTTTATGGGTTCTAAAACTTAAAAGGTTCATCTACTAGGGATCAAGAATAAAACAAAACTAGGAGATTAGAACAAAATGTGAATGTGATAACTGAATATCAGAGATGACCTTAAAAGATGATGTTATTATATGAAGCCCAACAATTTAAAAATGAATAAAATTACCAATAGAATTGGTTATTTTATGTAAAACAATGACAAGGGCAATTCCACAAAACATTTCTAAACCCATCCTTAACTAGGTCAGAAGAAACTAAGAAATTAACTCTACCAGAATAGTAAAAAAGATAGAGTCTATAGGCTGATTCAGGAACAAGTGACAAAGTCAGACATAAGCTGTTTTCTGTAGTGCACTCTGAGGCTAAACATTTGTATTGTAATGCACTGGTCCCACACAGTTGACATGGTTCTGAATCTGTGACCTCACTCTCTAATACAGTTTAATGTTAGTTCCTGGTATACTACACTGAATTCATAACACTACAAATTGTGCTTCAGAGAGAACAGGAACTAGTGACTTGAAAGAATTCAACTAACACAAGGTGATTGCTTAAACAAATTAATAAATAACAAAGGAAACAAACACTTGTCATTTTCTTAGATTCAACAATGAAAATAAGGACTTGGAAATTCTCATATAACACTTGAAAGAAACAACAGAGAGATATCTTGTCATATATAGTCCTTTTACACATGAGCAAACTCAAAACCCAAAGTCATTTTCATTGATTGGTTCAAAGTAAAATACAGTGATATGAAAACATAAAACTTTCTAAGATATATTTAAACCTGGTGTTAATCATTATCTCTTTGATGATTGTTGGTATAGCTAACTTAATCTAGCTAGAGGTAGCAAGATCAAGATAGGCATATTACCACCTTTTGGCCAACTTTTATTCTTTAGATTGACTCTGACTTTGAATCTGGAACCCAGATTTACCACTTTCCTCATACTAGACTAAACATTAGTCTTTTAGGTAGCACCCTCTCTTTTACTTCATGCCTCCTAACTTTACTGTTACTAACGTTGATGAATGATAGCCTATAAAATGTCCGCTAATGTAAAAAAATCTCTGTGTGTCTCTGCCTTGGTATCTCTGTCTCTCTCTGTGTGTCTCTCTGTCTCTCTGTCTCTCTCTCTCTCTTTGTATGTGTGTGTGTGTGCGTGTACACATCCATGTAGGTGGAAGCCAGACATCAACTTTATATGTCATTCCTTAAAAACAGTCTATCTTGTCTCTCATTGTTCTTGAGCTCCCCGATTAGACTAGGCAGGCTAGGTGAGCTGGCCAGTGAGCCCCAATGAACTGCTTATCTTCGTCTTCCCAGTTCTGGGATTACAGGTGTCCAAGTGATTCCCCAAACACAGTCTGCTTTTGGTTGCCTCTCAGAGTTTGAAAGTTGAATCTCTGTTACTGAAGACATTGTCCGCTTATGTCAAAGGACATGGTGTTGAAAAATGATACCTAGATTTAACTTAAAGTCTTTTTCCTGCATTGTAGTTTTCATAGTACCCATTCATTGGTAAATTCACAGATTCAGTCAGTAGTCTTGCCTAGTACTTATAACAATGAACCACAACAATGGCCAGCCTGACAAAGGTGTGGGAAGTCCAGCTGTATATGTGTTGCTTTTATTAGTTAATGAATAAAGCTGCTTTGGCCTATGGAAGGCAGAATAGAGTAAGGCAGGAATTACAAGCAGAGGTAGAGGAGAAAAGTAGGCAGAGTCAGAGAGATGCATGTAGCCACCAAAGGAAACAGACACCTGATAACCTTATGGATAAACTATGAGCCTCATGGTAAAATATAAAATAATAGAACTGGGCTAATTAAAGGTATAAGAGCTAGCTAGCTATATGCCTTTATAATAGACCAAGCAATGTTTAATTAATACAGTTTCTATGTGATTATTTTGGGTCTGGGCAGCTAGGAAATGAACAAGCAGCCTCTACCTACAAGTTAACCTAAATGTGTCATGGTGGCACTTATGCCTTGGAAGTAACCAACAGATACTTTATGGGAATTTAGGCCTTCTCAACAAGAGGGGAATACAGAGTTACTGAAGACATAGATATATGAGGAGAATCTACCAGCATTTTTCTAGACCACCATAGATCCTAGCTGCATTCTAAATCTTATCCATATACACACATGTTAATGTCACTCTCACTCCTTATCTAAGAGACTTGTCCTTACAGCAAATGGATACCATTACAGAAAACCACTACTGGTTATAATGAAGAGACTAATTGATACTAAGATGCCAGACAAACAGACAAATATACAACATAACTCCTGCATGTCGGGCACATTGTGGAGGAAATATAAAAAGTAGAGGACCAAGAGGTCTATTAAAGACGAGGAACACTGTGGTAAAGCTTGGACAATCTGAGGGGCTCCTGGAAGTAGGACCAGGATTTATCTCCAGTGCATGAGCAAACATGTTAGAACACATTCCCTATGGTGGAATGCCATGCTCAGTTTTAATGTAGGGGGGAGGGCTTGGTCTTGCCCCAACTTTATGTGGCAGACATTGTTGACTCATCATGAAAGCCCTTACCCTTTGGGAGAAGTGGATAGGGGATTGCTGGGGTAGAGGCAGGTGAGGTGGGTGTGAGGAGGGGTGTGAGGGAGAACTATGTTTGGAATGGAAAATGAAATTTTAAAGAAATTGTAAAATAAAGAAGAACGAAAAGACACCGAAGCTGCACCCATAATACCCTAACAATCTGACTGTTTAAACAAGGCCTAACAATAATAATTCCAAAAGATATACTAACATGGAAAGGAGAAATCAGTTCCACCCCTTGACACAGAACCAGAGGCAATTAGTGAGTGCTGAGAGAAGAATTATTCCTTTCTGGGAATGAAACTATTCAATTGGTGATTCAAAAAACTGGTCATGTCTGAAATCATAAGCACAAAAGCAAGATCAAATGCATTCAACAGGTTATATTTATATGAATATGCATATACATGCATATATAACAATAATAAAGAAAAAGAGACCATCAAACTGCAAGGAAGTGGGAGAGTACATGACAGGGGTTTTAGAGAAGAAAGGGAATGGGGAAGTTATATAATAATATTTTAATTAAAATAAAAAGTTCTAAAAATTAAAAAAATATTATTCTTCCTAAAATCATCCCTACTTCGGGAATTATTTGATAAGCATTTAGTTCTGTCTTGTATGTATTGGATATTCTATGTGCACGCACAGTTTTATGGAACACAAACTTATGGTAATATAGTTGCTGCATGCATATGTGTATCATGTGTACTTGGCCCTGATTCTTGGCATTTCACACAGTTGGGTGCTCTCTGAGAGACACAGAGATGCCTGGAGTTTTAATTTCGGTGTAGTTCTAACTCTTAGCTGGTGAGGGACCATGTTGAAAGTGGCTGCTTGTTGGTTCCCAGCCACCAAGATTCCCGAAATAATCACACAGAAATCATGCAATTTAGTCACTGCTTGGCCTATTAGCTCTACTTCTTATTGGATAACTCTTACATATTAATTTAACCTATTTCTATCAATCTGTGTATCACCACAAGGTCATGGCCTACCAGCAAAATTTCAGCACATCTGTCTCTGGCAGTGGCTCCATGGCTTCTCTCTGACTCTGCCTCCTTCCTCCCAGCAGTTTGTTCAGTTTTCCATGCCTATCTCTGTTCACCTATAGCTCTGTTATAGGCCCTAAGCAGTTCCTTTATTAACCAATGATATTCAAAGAATACAGAGAGGAGTCCCACATCAGAACCACACACAGTTTTATTATCCTCTTTACTTCATTGGTGATTCCTAGGTAAATTACTAGCATAATACATATTTGCAGAGTTGTTTCAAGACTAAGAAATCAATGGTGTTATGTAATCTAGTACAAAACTTGGCATACAGTAAGTGACCAAGAAATAGTATCGTTTTTTGCTAGGTTACATTAAGTATGAAATAATATTATTATCAATGCCAATATTTAATTACTCGTATTCCTAAACTCTCATTTTTTTCACTACCATGATCAATATAAAAAAAGTTCTTAAGTTTCTTTAACTTAAAATATATAATTGTATTTGAATGTAGAAAAGCAGACATAATCTACTTGTGAAAATGGACCATATAAAATTGCTGAATAAAGTGTTCAGTAAATTTCCCATATTCTGGTTTTGTTTGCCTGTGTAATTGTTGTTCAAGGCTTGCTGTGGCAATTTCCCTCAGCTGTTCTGGTTTTTTAATTAGCCTAATCAGCTTATTTATTTCATTTCTGAGGGACATATAAAATCATTAATGACCTCTGATATGGAAACCTTAGTTTTTCCTGTAATGTCCTTTGCGTCTCTCAATAGGTCATTTATTAAACATAAGACTCAGTTTCTCAGTCCTGAAATCCAGTGCCTAAATGAGATCTTGAATGTGCCTTTCATCACTTGCATATAGAAGTCATTTTCCTGAAGCCATTATGTGAGTGCAAGCCATAGGGCAATCGCCATTTGCCACAAAACTGTGTGACCACTACCTTAATTTCATAGTCTAATGTGAAATAATCCAATCAGGTTTCCTGTAAAACAAGTGCATGCTACTTGGAAGTCAAACACTGACCAACTCTAATTTAAAGATAGTTTTTAATTTATTGCATTCCCCCCCTTTTCTAATTTAGTCTTCTGGTACAATGTCCAGATAAAAGGGCCTGCATACATTACTTGGGCACCGGGGCTCTCAATGTAAGTTATTTTATTTCTTTTTAATGTCGTTACAAATTTACTAGTGTCAGCCCAGACCTTATGGTAGGTGGAAGCATAGCATGAAAAATCACAATCTGATGAGTCTTAATGTAATATAGTAATAATTTTGCCAAAAGAAAGCCATGCGTTAAGAGTTTACCATTGTAAAATGTGTGGAGGACAGTGACATCTACAGGGAATTATGAGGAACATAGCAAACGATATTCAGTCCAATCCAGAATTCTATGGGTGTGGTATGTAAGATTTAAGTGTCTGGAAACTGCAGTAAATTGAAACACAAAGGTAAAAATTCAACATGAACACTTCAGCTGGTGTCGTCTCCTTTCAGAAATAAAGACGCCAAAATATTTTTGAAAGCATACATAGCTTCAAATGACTGAAGAAATTGGTGGGGAAGAGAGTAATTTCCATGGTAACAATAAAATGGGAAAAATAGAAGAGTAAGGAAATGAGAAATCTCCAAAAATAAAAATACCCTTAGCAATAAAATAAATAGCGCAAAAACAGTTCAGTTAAATTGTATCTCCGTAAAATACTATTTAATCTTCTGCAAA
The DNA here is from genome assembly GCF_950005125.1 of Chionomys nivalis. Lineage (NCBI taxonomy): Eukaryota > Metazoa > Chordata > Mammalia > Rodentia > Cricetidae > Chionomys > Chionomys nivalis. The sequence continues at coordinate 18,140,671 of NC_080107.1, forward strand.
AAGAGTAATTAAAATTATGCTCACAATTTTAGTTATGCTGAGTGCTATGAGATTGTAATTACATCTCCTAATACATTTTTGTTTTGCAGGCATATCTTCTAGTGGTCATCCCCAATGGAAAGAACTATGAACTGCATTCCAGATGTATATTCTAGACTCCAGATCAGCTGCAACCTTCCAGGCCTTAGTTATTGTATCCAGAAAGTGAGGAGGGATGATCAGGCCATCCCAAAGACCAAATGCAGCTCTGAATTTTTTCACCCATAGCTTTAAACACTGGAGATCTTTCTGTTCTAACGATTCTGGGAGTCATGGTTAACTTGATGCGCAACATTTCACAAAGCACTTGACCTCTCTGAACCATGATCTCCTCCTTTGTCATTTCAAGTGTATATTCTAGAAAGCCATAAATTGTTATCTCCATAGTACAGTTCATCTTAAACACTGTATTAGATTCACAAGTTTGGTCTCTAAGTACCATAAACACCGTTCTATCTTTGGGAAGAATTGAGAAAACTGAATGAAATCCCAAGTCTACTTTTTAAAAGATCCTGATTATTTAATGATGAGTCATAATGTCCAAATTCATTTATATGAGGTTTGAATGGACAGTGGGTGCTTTTAGATGCTGCATCCAACCCTTCAGGGTTATTATTTTAGTTGCTCATTGAGGATACAAAGGCCAGATTGATTTTGGCTATGGCATTTATCACAGAAACAGAGGAGCCAAACCATGACAGAGCCTAACCTCAGTAACAAGGGATGTTTCTGTGAGAGACCTGATCATATGATTTTTGATACTTTAGGCTATTTTGTTTGAGGAAGATAGAGGATTTTGGACTTTTCATCTAGAAAATCCATAGAACACTCAGTGCTCAATGAACTGTTGTGAGAACGTGGAAAAGGATGCTGGGAGAAATCCTGCAAGTGGAGGCCTGGCTTATGAAGTTTCAGAGAGTAGCAAAGATTGTATCATTGATCTTTGTGGGATAATTTCAATTAGGAATCTGTGAAAATGGGGCTGAGTGATGGCTCTGTGGTTAGAGGCTCTGTTTTCACTTCCAGAAGACCCAGGATTGATTTCCAGAACTTACATTGGCAGCTCACAACCATCCTTAAGTCTAGTCAAATGGGATCCAATGCCCTTTTTTTGTTTTCTCTGGTATTACACACATGACATATCAACAGACGCAGAAAAAAAACTCCACACACATAAAATAATGTGGAAAAAGATTAAAAAGAACTAATAGATGTGAAAACTTTTCTTTTTTAAGATAATGTATTCTGGAGAGCTTGGGCTGAAAGAAAAACTATGACTAACATTATTGAGGCAAAATATTCTGAATGCATCTCTCAGGATGAGCATGAGAGTTTCTGGTCTGGCTGAGGTTAGCTTTTCACGTCAACCTGTCAGCGGACTCTGGTACCATTTAAAATTCTCTACATTATCTATATTTCAAATCTGGTACATCTATTTTAGATAAAGCTATTTGTTAAGCAAACAGGAACTTCCTCTTCTTCCTCCTCCTCTTCTTATTCTTGTTTAGGGTTTTTCTTTATAATACAATGTGTATATGTGTGAGCTGAGTGTATATATGTGTGCAGTGTGTTGATCTGAACAACATATGTGTGCAATGTGTGCAGCAGCCTGAAGAAGATAGTGGATTCCCTGGAACCAGACTAGCAAGCAGTGGTGTGCAGTTCCATATGTGTGGTTGTTGGGAACCCAAGCTGTACCCTCTGTAGCAGCAAAATTTGAATCATCTCTCAAGTTCCCAAAGTTTAATATCTACAAAAGATTTACAATTTTCTGTACACACACACACATGTTTAGACATGAGGGCAAGCCTAAAATTCTTTCAATGAAAAACTATTTTATTGGGTACAAATGTGCCAAAATGATGTGAAACTCCATACTCCATTCCCAGCGTCTTGCTTGATCTTTTTTAATTAAATTAAGGCTTCACAACCTTTTATTAAATGATAAATATTGGTCATAAAATTATAAATTGTTATGTGCTAAGTTGAGTTAAGATGTCATGAACCTCTCTTGTTGCATCACCCATTTTCTAGTTTTGTGTGTATGCCCCTATGTTGTGCATTCTTGAGATGCATAGGAATTAAGTCAACTTCAGTTGAGTCTTACTGGTGCCATAATAGCTTCATTCAGTTTTAGGTTACTTGCATTATGGTTTAATAGTAAATAACATTTTGTTTTGTTTTGCTTTTTTTTTTTTTTTTTTTTTTTTTGAAACACGGTTTCTCTATGTAGCTTTGGAGCCTGTCCTGGAACTTGCTCTGTAGACCAGGTTGGTCTCAAAGTCACCGAGATTCATCTGCCTCTGCCTCCCAAGTGCTGGTATTAAAGGCAAGCACCACCTCCACCTGACAAATAGCATGTTTTCAGCTTCTATATAAGAAAATCTCTTTTAGGTTTTGACTAAGAGTTTTCTTCTTATCTTGTATTATTGCTTGCCCCTGTTGACTGATGTTTTCACAACTTATCTCTTGATGTGTCTTAATAACCATGTTGAACCATAAACAGTGTGAAATCTGGTTTACGCATTCACTACTCATTCATTTAGTGGTTCAATTTTATTATCAATGTATAGTAGTATCAGAATTATGAACTTGCACCTCCATTGGAAACAATATTATCAGAATACAGTCGTAACATGAAATTTCTTTTGCCTTTAGTCCTATAGATTCCCCTCAAATATGTGTAAGTCATTATTATTAAAAATATATGTTTATGTGCAGGTTAGTACATAAACACAATTTGTCAACTGAAAAGACATAAATTGTGCTATTCCAGCACAAAGTACACAGAGATTCTAAATCTTGGTTTCTAAAACCAAACTATAATAAAAGGAGCCTGTGCCTCTTGGGGAAATGTCTTCAATAAATAAACCAACATTGTATTTGGGTTAGACACAACAGAAAAATAGAAGAGGAAATTAAATGATGTACATTCTCAGAGAAAACTGGCATACAAGAAAAACACTGAAGACTGCATTATAGTGTGGTCATTGTTGGAAATTTCTCTTAGTAAAGAGAAAATTAAATTAGATGTGCAATTTACATAATTAAAATTACATGTGAACTGAAGATTTACATTTGAAAGGTTGACTATGAATCTATTAAAACTGTATTTGTAATAATTTTCTAATGCTTTGGTATATTAAAAATGTTTCAAACAACCTGGAAGCATAGAAATATAATGGAAAAAAAGTGTGCAGATTTTTGACTATATTTAAAATGACCCTGTATAAAAATGCAGATATGGGGAAATATGGAGAACAAGTTGTCAATTACAAAAGCAGCAGGTATGAATACTTAATACATTCATATTACCAGAGTAATAAGAGGTATCCAAAGAGGTCTCCAGGTTCCATAGTAATCAGAGAAAACAAGAACATCATTGTCATGTGAACAAGACCCTAGAATTTGATTTTGTGAACCATTATTAGTAACTAAATCTAGAGACCTCACTCTCCACCTGATAAAGACCTTTACGTATCTACTCACTTTATCACAAGCTAATCAATATCTGGTAAATATGGTGTATCAGGACTCAATACTATCCTCATGCTGTTTATATTTTTAATAGGAACATGAACATCTGTAAGATTACATGATAAGCATTGCATGTGAGACTTGGCTCTCAATAAAAGCAAAAGTTGATGGAAGAGCATTCCAGGACAACACTTTTATGAGCCCAAATGATTCTACCCATGAACTATCTCTAACAAATTTACAATGTAGCATGAAACCTAAACAAGGCTCAAAGATGATAGGGGAATAAGGGTAGAAACATTCCTTCCAGTTTGTATCCTCATAAAAGAGACCCAATAAATGCAGAAAAAAATCAGTCTGCTGGCTGCCAAGCAATAAGAATTTAGAAGGTGACTGGCAGGTCTAACTGTCCTGAGTGATGGCACAATTCCAGGAGTGCTACCCAGGAAAACATCTCTGACACGGGATTATAAGCAAGAGCATCTCCTGGCAGGGTTACGTGCTTCTAATATTTAGATAGGAAAATTCCAATTTTCAACATCAGCGATATCAAAATTTCCTAAAATCAGGCGTCACCTTTACTTTTTGTGCAGGGAATATACACTTAGAATATATATATAGTATATATAGTGACCTACATAGTGTGTCTTAATTTTTACGGTATGTAGATCATCCTGTAGATAGCGTAGCTCCCACGAGGTGGAAGGTGGAACAAGCAGAATGGAAAACTGCAGATTTTTGTTAGTGTGAAAACTGGGGATTCTAGCTGATGCCTTAATATTTCTTTCTTTAGACAAGAATTATCAGTCCTGCAACACTACTCATGAAGGTTTTTTTTTTTTCTTATTGGTCCTGTTTTTGGTACCATTAACAAACACTTTTATTAGAACTATTCATTATGAGTATGCACATATTTAAATGAGTAATTAGACAGTTGGATCTTTTAGTATAGCCCATCAAGGAAACGAAACAAGTGAGAAATGTCTGGAATTTGAAGCAAAGGACTCTGAAAACCGTCAGCTCTTCATGCCTCAGACTTTTTAGTTGTTCCATTGATTTATGAACTTTGACACGGCTGCTCTTGGCACAATTACAGCTGCACTGTATTGATGGTGGATATGGACTCTAAGTCACACAGATCTGTGTATGTGAGCCAGACACAGTTAGATGAAGAAACGAAGGAGCAAAAAAAATCCCAAATCCCAAATGGACCCTTTATAAACATGATAGGAGAAATAGTTGCTGCCACTTAGGGAAACCTCTTCTTCACAGAAGGTAAAGAGTGTTCCGTGTGAAGATGCTATGGCATGGGGAGAAGCATGAAATATGATTGGCAGGTGGCTTGATTGGCCTAAATTAGCTCCAATGCCAAATCAAAGCCAATAAACTGAATGCATAATCTCCCCTTTTGTTAGAAGCGTAGCATGTGATTTAATCAGTTGACTGCAAAGCTTGAACTGCTCACTTCCTGAACTCATTACTTTGACTAACTTCATTGGCCTTTATTTCTTGTAAGCGAACAAACATGAGCTTGAGAAAAGTAGGACTGAAGAGTGCATCTTGGAGCACAATTGTGAGAACCACCTTGTTTGTCGTCTGAAAAGTTCAAGGTGCGTGGAAGGACTGGTGTTGTTCTTGCTCACTCTTGACTATGCCTTTATTTCTGTTTGAAATCAGCGCTACTATGTCCTTGCTACTTTTACTTACTTACAAACACAGAAATCACACTGGTCACACTCTCCATCAAATTATCACAAGGAGTTCAAGGCAAATCGCTTTATTACTGGTAAAAAAAAAAAAAGACAGTTATGGAAATGAATGATCGGCAGCCAATGGATATGTAAAATAGTCCCTTGAGAGAACGTTCACACGAATGAACTGGCACATGGTCAGAAGTCCTTCACGTGAATCAAACCATATGATACGCCTTTAATCTGTTTTTGAACAAAGGTAATGTGAGGACAACTCTGTCTTTGAGATATTTTAGTAAAATCTTTGTAAATAGTTACTAACTTTATCAGATACAAATATTGTACATTGTAATAATAAAAAGTTTAAACTTTGAATTGAGTGAGGAATGAGAGAAGCACAGATTCTTTAAGGATTTCTTCTGTCTTTCTTTCTGATTCTGGTATTCACATTTAATACTCATTTGATACTTCTTTAGTATTCTAGTTTGTTGTTTTACCTTTTAATTTTAGTTTTGGAAGTTTCTCTTGGCATACTCCAAGCCTCGAGATACTGGTGTGTCATGTTTCGTCTCCTAATGTGTTCTAAGACAATCTTTATTCCTGTTTGCAGTGATTTATATTAGGCATTGATTTTCGATGCTTTCTTGTAGTGTCTATGTCTCTGCTCAAATTCTTCATTCATTCTTGTATGCTGTTACAGGATTTCCCTGGGGAGGTGTGAAAAGTTTTTAAGGGTTACTTTCTGGAACGTGGTGGTCCCTAAGGCAGCTGTATCACCAAAAGCTACCCTAGTGATCCACAATTCACAACCCTGTGACTTCAGGGCAGTTCTTCTGGTCATGTTCCTCTCAAGACAGCATTTTAGCGAGTTGATTACTTAAGGACTGACCTTGTGATTCTTATGTTGCAGAAGGCTCCTGAGACTTATAAATTTTGTTCACTTCCTGAGTCTTCAAAGTCTCATTTACTTCCTGAATCTTGATGAGTTTCCTTCCATAACGAAGGCTTCAATCCAGAGGACACAGCCGCAGCATACACACCACATACTTATCCTAACAGATCCTAGTAAGAAGCTAGGATGTACCAGGCAAAATGCAAAGTGTTGTGCTCAGGGGTAGAGTGGCAAAGCGATAGAGGAGGGGAATGTTCTGGAGTCCTGTGACTCACTCCGACTCCTTGTTTCATTGAGTATGTGTTGCAGGCTCTGAACTTGCTCTATGAAGTAGAGTGTAGTTCCAGGAAGTGAAAGTGATGGTTTCCCGTTTCTTGATTTTTGCCAGGTTTCAATAAAACCTCAATCATTTCTGTTCTGGTAAAAATCAGTCATGCACCACAAAACAATATTTCAGTGACAGACAGAACATATGTTCATGGTGATGAGGAGCTGAAATATTCGATTTGTCATCTAGAGGTATCACAAGCATCCTGAAATGGCACTAGAATAACAGAAGGTGATTCCTCTCTCAGAACTAAGAAGTTCTAAATCTAAGAGTTTTTATTATTTTGTTGATTGCAACTAGATTTTTTATTACAAAGTTACTTTTTTTTTTAATTTTTTTTTTTTTTGGATTTTCGAGACAGGGTTTCTCTGTAGCTCTTTGGTTCCTGTCCTGGAACTAGCTCTTGTAGACCAGGCTGGCCTCGAATTCACAGAGATCCACCTGCCTCTGCCTCCCGAGTGCTGGGATTAAAGGCGTGTGCCACCACCGCCAGCTACAAAGTTTCTTAAAAGTAGTTGGGCAACTGCATCTTTTGTTTACTCATTTGTTAAGGGCATCTGCCTACTAGTCTGCATCTGAGCAAGGGTGCTTAAGATGCTTCTAGATAGTCCTCAGATCCTTCACACAATTAGTTCAGTGTTTTAGTTCTCTGAATTCAGAGTTCCTCAGCCCTTTCCTGTACCAAATACATACAAAATCAAACAGCATTAAAATAACTGCGGCTTCACGCTCTATGTCTCACTTTTCAAGTGTTCTTTCCAATCATCTAGTTGGAGAACTGGTTATTTTACATTTTCTCTGATACATTAATCGGCCATCAATAGCTCTGCCACATGGTGATGGTTGTTATAAGGAGTCTAGCCTTTAGAGAAGATTTCTGGACCCGAGATCTGATTCGCATGTTCCGCGAGAACATAGAATCATCTGTATTTTCTCTCCTAGGCCTCTGATTCTTATCATTCAGTATTATCATTCTCAGGAAACTCAACAATATGTTCCACTAACCCACGAAAAGTTTAAAGCCAAGCATACTTTCATTTCTTGATTCCCAGTGGTTTAAAGTGTTGCAAGTTCTTAAAAAAATTCTTTAAAACAGTATATTAATAATTGAGGGGTGTGCGACCGCTAGTGTTTGGCAATTTTGCCCCTCATGTCTTCCCTTGATACTGACTTTTGTGGAATTATTCACTGTGCCCTTTACTGTGGCGAGCTACTGCCATCTGGTGGCAATCATATGATTTGCAGTCACCAGCCCAAGAGTATAAGTGGTTAGCTAGTACTTCTACTTCAAGGAGTGAAGCAATATACTGAACGGAAATTAGGCAGCAATTCCTCAATCACATATTTTACTTGCAATCTCGTGATTAAAAATTTTGATGATAACTCCTAGGTGAACATATATGCGTTATTCCTTTATTTTCATCAGAGGACTTTTTATTATCATTATGGAATGTTCTTTTTCTTAATTATTGAGGTCTAGCTTTTAGCTTTTATTATTTATATTGTGTGTCTTTTTCTACTACTTTAATTTCAGCAACCCACACTCTAATATTGAAGGTGTGCTGCTGTCAGTATCGCTGACCCACTGGCTCTGTTTTCTGTTCCCTAAATGCCTCTAAAGCTGCACACAGCTAGCTCATCTGCAAACCAACAGTCTGGAAGGCTGTTTGACATCTAAAGGGCCTGACTGTCAGAGATGACTGGTCCTGGTGCAGTTCTCTGTTCTGCAAGTGACTTTGTCGGGAAGGTAACAGTATGGGAAACATTGCTAGAAACTGCAAACGGAATTAGGAAAAAAAATAGTTTCAGATGCACATTAACAGTGGAAAATTTATATAAAGTTTTCTACCAAAAGATTCTATTCAAACACACATGCAGATTTTATGTAAAACTAGACAAATCCCCATGCTCCTTGTTCCCTCCCATCTTCATGCCCATGAATAGAATAGATGACTTTGAAATGGAAAGGGAGAATAGTAAATCAAAATGTGGAAAGGTATGAGAATGTGTCAATGGAAACTTCTTGAGAAACTGCCTCAAAGTAACAGAAACTCCAAAATGAGGCCCATATATGCATGGAGACTTGACTTACGGCAAATATGTCAATGCATGTGAGTAACGGCATATAAATTATTCAGAATATAATATGTTCTATGAAGTAAACATAATGGAGGTGTATTGATTTTTGACACACCTCTCATGATACTCAAATTTTAGGGATTTATCTGAACCCAAGACTAGAAGAAAAATGTGTATTTGGCAGTGTTTAGTGGTCAACATATGAATATCAGGCCAGAAAAAGACAGAAGTTAGAACAGAAATTTCCTACGCTGTAGACACACTGATAACTAGATGCCACCCATAGGGTGGGTTTCAAGGAAGAAGGCCATGTAAAACAGGTAAAGATTAGTGGAAAGAAGGTCAATGAATTGTTTTGTGAGCATCAATGTACATGACTGGCACACTTTTCACTTTTGAGTTCCCTAGGTAAGCCTCTGAAAAACTGAAAGTGAAAACATTGTCATGTCAATTGATATCTGTGCAAGAATTCATCCGCTGGTCTATCATTTTATGTTTCACATTTAAAATCATATATACTCAGGCTGTGAGCTATTGTTTCCTACTAAAGGTGTTTATTCAAAAAATACAATACAACATAACACAACTCTGTCTCTTTGGAAAATAGGTGTGAATAAAATACAAATGCATGATGCTGAGGTGCTAGAATCTTCCATGATGAATCAACATGGAGAAATGACCAGAACCCTGAATGACATCAGTTATGATACTTCTGCCAATCTGGTTACTTTGGCGAGCTTTCAGGGTAAATAAGGTAATGGCACAGCATATGGAACAGAAGAAAATTTTTATGGACTATTTTTTAACAAGAGGTAAATATTCTAGGTGGATAAGGAGCAAATATTATAATCAATCTAATCTTGGTGGGCAAGAGAACAGACTACAAATTAAGAAGTGTAGCCGGGCGGTGGTGGCGCATGCCTTTAATCCCAGCACTTGGGAGGCAGAGGCAGGCAGATCTCCATGAGTTCGAGGCCAGCCTGGTCTACAAGAGCTAGTTCCAGGACAGGAACCAAAAACTACAGAGAAACCTTGTCTCGAAAAATACAAAAAAAAAATTAAAAAAAAGAAGTGTAAATTGTAACTAAGTAAATGAAAAAGATGTTCAACATCTTTAGCCGTCAGGAAAATGCAAATCAGAACTACACCAAGGTTCTACTTCAGGCGAATCAAAATGGAAATCATCACGTAAACAGAAAAAAATATGAATTCGTGAGATTGATCTACAAAGGGAACCATTATTAATGGTTAATAGAAATAAAAATTACTCCAGCAACTAGGTAAACTAGTATGTAAGTCTCTCAAATAATAAAATACTAGTATAGCATGAGATAACAACACATCAACCCTTTCATAATGCAAATTCTTTAATATAAAAAAACACTTTTACTAAAAGAGTATGGGTAATTTAAAAAATAAAATTTAAACACATAAGCACATACCCCAACATAAAACCCAGGAAAACAATGTGAAAAACAAAACTATAATTTCCCAAAATCATTCATTCCGTAGAAATGGTTTTCAATGAGACCGAATTAGACAGATTCCCAGACAAAGAATAAAATAATGATCATAATTAATGTTCAAAGAAATGAAAGAGGGCAAAAAGTAAACTTCCAAATGAACTCCCAAATAAATAAACAGTTGAAAAGTAATGAAGTCATAAAGAAGATAAAAATCAAATTCAATAAAGTTAGAAACATTTAAGAAACATCAAACTGAAATACTGGCAGTAAAAATCTCAGCAAACTTTGAAAAACTTAATCAATAGAATGAAATATGAGAACAGAACAGAATAATGAGAATTTTTGCAAGGTAGAATTTGAAAACTTAGAGATTGATAAAGATAAACTATTTAATACATTGAAACACTTGAAAACTATGGGACATTGAAAATTGAAATAATGTTCATAGGAGAACGTTATTCAGAAGTTACAGAAAAAGTTCAGTAAGCCATAACTAAAAAACCCCGAACTCTAGTGATAAAGAAACTCACCTAGGTTCCAGAGGCATTTAGAACACCCAATAGACATGAGCAAAAAAGAACTCCATAGTGGCATATTATAGTAAAAACACTGAATATACAAAACAGTAAAAGTATACTGAAGTAGAGAGACACACCAAGTCATTTAATAAAGACATGTTCAGACTAATAAATTTTAAAATACAGGGAAGGTTTGGAATACTTCAAAAAATACTTGGAATTATTTCAATAAAAATATAACTGACTATTATAGACTTCAAAATTATCTATCATAGTTGAAAAATAAAGAAAAAGTTTCCACAATGAAATAAAAGGAAAGAAATTCATGATTACTAAGACAGCTCTGGTGAAGATACTTGAAGGAACCTTTCAGGATAAACAGAGCAGTTAATAGATCCATGGGGTACAGGAAAGAATGAACTACACTAGAGCAATAGTTAAATAAAGAAAGAATATGAAGGCAGCAAAACTACAAAAACAACAGAATAGCAATTAATGTACATTTCTATAATTCTGAACCCTAAGGACTTCAGATGCTCATTAAAAAGACAGCTGATAGTGCTTTGGATCTGGAGACAGCATCAGGACAGGCATGCATACAAGCAGCCAAGTGCATCAGGTGGCTCTGGAATCTCACATCAAAAGAGGCAGTATCTTATGCTGCAATGATGACGAAGAGGATTCCTAGCAAATGTGGCCCCAAACACAATACAATCCATGTAGCTAAAGCTCCGGAAGATGGCGTAAGAGGAGAAGAGAGTTAAAGGGGAAAGAGGGAGGAGTATAAATTACACAAATACAGTGAACTCACACATGAAATTAGCAAACCATTTAAAGTAGTCACATGGAACAGATGCAAGAATTTTTTATAAAACAATCACCTCCTGATGTGAATCACAGGTTAACTCCCATAAAATGCCAGTGGAAGACTTCAAAATCTTACCCTCTCCAAAACGCAAGGCACCCAGTTTACACAAACATGGAAACACCTGAGTTCGGCACTATCAGGAGCCATCTGAACCTAACAAGCAGAACTTTACATTCAAAGACTGGAAAATAAACTTCTTAGAAGTCTATAGAACTTTCTCTAAAGCCTGTAATTGGACATAACTCATCCCTATTAAATATGGGATAAATGAAATAACTTCCTTTATTGTACCTAGCTACCATGGAGTAAAACAAGAATTTAAGAGCAAGAGGATCCATACTGAAATTCACTTATATTAAAAGTGTGTTATGAAATGATGAATGAGTTATCAGTGAGGCCAAAAATAAGTAAAAATATTCCTGGAAAAAAAAATGAAACGAAAAAGCCGGGCGGCGGTGGCGCATGCCTTTAATTCCAGCACTCGGGAGGCAGAAGCAGGTGGATCTCTGTGAGTTCAATCCAGTCTGATCTAGAAGAACTAGTTCCAGGACAGGAACCAAAACCTACGGAGAAACCGGAGAAACCCTGTTTCGAAAAAAGAAAAAAAAAAAAAAAAAAAAAGCAACAAAAAGACAACATAGCAAACCTGTGTCATATAATAAAAGCAGTTCTTCAAAAGAACATGATAGTTAAAGGTGTCTAGTTGAAATTTTCAAATAAAAAAACAAGAAAAGCCAAACCCCAAAACATTAGATGAATTAAGAACAGGGCAGAAATTAATGAATTGGAATTATAAAAATGATGAAAAATATAACCCTTAAAAAATACAACAAAGTAAGACAAACTGATAGAATAATCAACTAAAAAAGATGAATTAATTATTCAATAAATTAAGTTAATTAAAGCAGGGATGAAAAGAGTCATTGTAACAGATACCAAGGAAATTCAGAATATTATTGGAGCACTGAAACTTACATTTTAGAAAATTGAGAAAAACCTCAAAATAATTTTTAGATGCATATGACCCAAAAATTTAATCCAAAACAATGTAAATAATGTGATGAATTCTATGGTAAGGCATGAAATTTAAGTAATCATAGAAAACTACACAAATAAAAAAACATTTCCAGAGAGATTTACTATCTTTCAGAAATAACACCACTGTCTCTCAAAATATCTTATATATTTGAAAAGGGAGGATTTATACCAAAGTCTTTTTATGAAACTGGCTTTAAAATGAGACCCAAACAAGATAAAGTCAGAGCAGCTATAGAAAAATTGTACACCAATTTACTTGACAAATTCAGAGACACAAAATTCTCAATAAAATCCATATACACAAAATTCACAAATACAATATAATTATAATTTACAAAATTAAGTTGGTTTCAATCCAGATATTCGGGGTTGGTTCAACCTACAAAAATCAATAAATATATCATTTAAATGACTTAAAGACAAAAATTTGTTTCATTAGATACAAAAATGTCTCTGACAAAATCAAATATCTTTTCAAGCTAAAAGACCTTAAAGAGACACATATCTCAGCACAGTAAAGGATACTTAAGACATACTTGTAGACAACATTATACTAAAATGGTAATAAACTCAAAGAATTTCTGCTAAATCAGGAACAAAATAGGACTGCTTATTTTCAATATAGTACTTGAAGCCTTTGTTAGAAAAATACAAAAGAAGTACAGTGATTTGAATGTCATTACCCCCATATGTTTATAGGGAGTGGCACTAAGAGGAGGTAGGGCACTGTTGAAATAGGTGTTGTCTTGATGGAGGAAGTGTGTCACTGTAGGAGCAGGCTTTGACTTCTCCTCTATTCTAGCTATATCCGGAGAGACAGACCACTTCCTGTTGCCTGTAGGACTTTCTCAACTCATTTTTAAGCACCATGTCCCATGATGATGGTAATGGACTTAACCTCTGAAAATGTAACCCATCCCTATTAAAAGTTTTTCCTTTATCAGAGTCCTGGTGTCTCTTCACAGCAATAGAAACCCTAATCATGACAAGAAGTAAAGAAATAGCAGCAGGAAAAGAAAAGATTCAAAGTATCATTATTTGTGTATTAAATGATTCTATACATGAATGAATCTAAAGACTCTACCACAAAACTCCTGGACCTAAAAATAGTTTCGAAAAACTTGAAAAGTCAGGCATTTGCATAGTCAAATCATTACATTCATATATACCAAGAGTAAACAGGCTGAGAGAGAAACCAGGGAAATAATTCCATTTATTATTATCTAAAAACTACATTTAAATAAACCAAACCAAGGACATAACAAAATCTATAAAATAAAAACTCTAACACAATGCTGAAAAATTTAAAGACTTTAGAAGAGAGGAAGGCAATGATCATGGATCGAAAAATAATATAATAAAAAATTATTTCACCAAAAGCAATTTACAAATTCCATTGCAATCCCAATAAAAAAGCCCAATGTCACGTTTTATGAAAAGAGAAAAACAACTTAAAATTTTAAGAACAAAGATTCTATCTCCCCAAAACAAATTTGAGCAAAAGGAAGAATACTGGTGGTATCCCCTTAGGCAAGCTCAAAATGTACCATAGTAAAAATAAAACATCAAGGTATGAGAATAGACATATATAGATCTATGGAAAAGAATAAAAGACCCAAATCTAAACATAGAACTCTATACCGTCTTGACTCCCCCCCAAAAAAAATTAGCATAGGAGAAAAGACAGCCTCTTCAACTAATGATGCTGAGAAACCTGTCATCCACATGAATTGAAAGCAGATACTCATCTCTCACCTTTCATAGAAATCAACCCAAATGGATCAAAGACCTTAAAAGATGATCAAAACTTATAATATAGAGGCAAAAGTCATGAAAACATTTCAAAATATAGGCACAGGTAAAATTCTCTAACTAGGACTCCAGATTCTACAGAAATAATGCCAAACTTTGACAAATGAGACCTCCTGATATTAAATGTTTCTTTAGAACCAAGAGTTAGTGAGTTAATGTATAAATTAAACCATCAGAAGAATTTTGGAATTCTTGACTAGCTATATAGCTAACAATGGATTAATATACAGAATACAAAAATAAACTAAATAACAAGATATCTAGCAATCTAACTGATTCTTGACCAATAAAATGAACAGTTGCCAAAAGAATAAATAAAAACAGCCAATAATCATATGTAAAAACCAAAGAGCCTCAGCTATCTGAACAATGTGTGTCAAATGGTTTGTGGTTACATTGGTGTCCCAGTTCCTTCATTGAAAGTCTTCCCTCTTTACAGAAGATGGCTAACTCAAACCGGATACATATCCCGCATTGCTTGGAGTCTTAGCTAGCATCACCCTCATAGATTCCTGGCAATTTTCATTGTACTGTTTTGTAGCTCTTCCCATAGGTGTCCCTTATTCCAGTTGTCACTCCCAGTACTCTCTCCCTCCATCCGACTCCCGCCTATCCCTCCTGTTCTCATCAGTTCCCCACTCGAGGTCCCTTCCCCCATCCACTGGCAATGTCCATTCTATTTCCCCCTCACAGAGAGATTCTTGTACTGCCCCCACCCCTCCTCCTTGAGCCCTCTTTGTTACATAGCTTCTCTGTGTCTGTAGGTTGTAGCATGTTTCTCCTTTATTTTAATGATAATACCATTTATGAGTAAGTACATACCATGGTTGTCTTTCTGGGTCTGCGTTACCTCACTCAATGTGATCTTTTCTAGCTCCATCAATTTGCCAGCAAGTTTCCTAATATCGTTGTTTTTAAGAGCTGTGTGTAAATGTACCGGCATTTTCTTTATCTGTTCTTTGGTTGAGGGATATCTAGGTTACTTCCACTTTCTGGTTATTGCAAATAAAGCTGCTATAAACATTGTTGAGCAAGTGTCCTTGTATGGTTGAGCTTCCTTTGGGTATATGCCCAAGAATTGTATATCTGGGTCTTGAATTAGAGAGAGCCACAAATTTCTAACAAGCAGCGATATTGATATGCAAAGTGTATGTACAAATTTGCACTCCCACTAGCAGTGAAGGAGAGTTCCCTTTGTTCTACACCCTTTCTTGCATGAGCTGTCACTTGTGTTTTTTTATCTTAGCCATTCTACAAGTGTAAGCTAGAATTTCAGTGTCTTTTTAATTTGCATTTCCTTGATAGCTAAGGATGTTGAACATTTCTTTAAGTAATTTTCAGCCATTTGAGATTCCTCTGTTAAAAATTCTCTGTTTAGATATGTACCCCATTTTTAATTTTATTATTTTATTTTTGATATCTAGTTTCTTTATATATTTTGGATAGTAGATCTTCTGCCTACAAGATGTGCTGGGTTAAAAATGGCACAGAAACTATAGAAGTGACTGACTAATGATGGGCCCAGCTAAAGACATATACCCTGAAAGGGAGCTCACCCCTGAGGGCCAAGACCCAGATGCAGTATGCCCCAGAAACCTAGAATAGAATCAAACCAACCAAATAAGACTAACAACAACAACAACAAAAGAAAAAACAATGAAACAACCCTATAAATATTCTGCTATTTTCATATATTACTGCCTAGCCAAAATGTTCATCAGAGAGACTTCATTCAGGAACTGATGGGAAGAGATGCAGAGATCCACAGTTAAATGTTAGGTGGCTTTCATAGAATCTTATGGAACAGGGGGAGGGGAGCTTATAGGAGCCAGGACACCACAAGAAAACCCACAGAACCAACTAAAAGTGCTCATGGGTCTCACAGAGACTGAACTAACAATCGGGGTGTCTCCATAGTCTGTCACAGTCTCAGCAATATTTAAAAGTCCAAAGTTCAAGGTCTCTTCTGAGATTATTGGCATCTGTTAACTCTAATTCCCTATAAAATCAAAATTAATAAAAAGAGATCACATACTTCCAACATATAATGGTGTAGTAAGAGGCTGCTTGTTCATTCCCGGCTGCCCAGATCACGAAATAATCACTCAGAAACTCGATTATTTAAATCACTGCTTGGCTAATCACTTAAGCATATTGCTAGCTAGCTCTTACATCTAGTATTAACCCATTTCCATTATTTTATATTTTACCACAAGGCTTGTGGCCTACCAGTAAGGTTCCAGCTGGCAGCTTATGTCTTTCCCCTCTGGTGGCTATATGAATCTCACTGACTCCGCTTATTCTCTCTCTCTCTCTATCTCTTTCAGCCTGGCTTTGCTCTGTTAAGCTATTGGCTGAAAGCAGCTTCTTTATTAACCAATAAAAGCAACACATATACAGAGGACTTCCCACACCATAATGGCATAGTACATACATTACCATTCCAAAATATATGAAAAGGAACATAGCAAAGAAATACTGGACCAAAGCAAGAACAAAAACCAGCTGGGTAAACACCAAACACTGTAACTCCATGTGTGGCTTCAAAATGCTCTTCATATTTCCAACTCTTTTCAGCTTTGTTGGTTGCAACATGCTTCTTTATTTTGGGCTTATTCCACTCCCTGTGAGCAGCTTTCCTCAGCAGGTATCCCACAAATCTAGCATCTCTAACATCTTGTGCCAGGGCCCACAGATGTTAGTCCTGATCCACTTTGGCTAAAGGTCAGAGAGTTTATTTTTGTTTTCTCAAAGTTGTTGACAACAGGTGTGGCTACAAATAAGATATCCTGACTTATGGTGTGGTTAATTAGTATTGTGAGTAAAGAGGTGGATCTGCTCTGCCTTGACCAAAGGTCAGAGGATTCAAGTCTATCCTTATCCCTTCAAAGGAGATTGATAGGAGGTTCCAGGCCTGTAGGATACTTGGTCTAAGGGTGCAGTCATTACATGTCCTGTCCAAACAACAGAGTGACTGAAAATGGTCTGTTTATTCCTTATATCATGTTAATGAAGTCTGTTGCCTCCCCTCTCCCCTTTTGGAGTAAAGTATACAGACCTGTGGAAAATGAATGCAGATGACTTCAGTAGTCACTGAATTTTCCTTCCAGAGCTATTCTGTGTTTCTGTTTTTTTATTTCTCTCATAATGTTGGACCCTAGTGTCCAATCACCGAGGAGGAGTCGCCCCAAGAGACCATCTCTCACCACAGCTGATGTAAAAGGATGAGGATTTTAATAATTCTGTCATGACAGGGTCCCTCAGCATTCAGGAAGCTGAAAGACCCCGAATGTCTGGTACAGGCTATTTTTAAGGAAAAAGCCACAGAAGGAAGCGGGTGTCTGGTATTTGTTCTTTAACTATTAGTACTGGTTTATCCAAAAGGGCTATTACCAATAATTCTCAGCAGGGCCCCCACCAAAGTATTTAGACCAAAATGAGAATACAGCAGGGCGCTTGTGTTATGTGAATTAGACACACACATGCATGGTTGTGATCACTACCATATGTTTTGGTTTATAATTGTCTAGTCTTTAACTTGGATATTTACTTGTGAGAACATGGCATGACTCATCAATAGTGCTTATATAAGACCTCAGGGTTTCAAATAACATAGCTATTAAGATAAGGCCCTCTTCTTTGTATTTTAAAATTGTGTCATCTTTTTATATATGAAAAAACTAAACTGTTGAGCATATTTTCTCTGCTCAAAGCACTGTTGTAGGTTCCATTGTATGTTATATATGTTTGTGAATATGTGATGTATATGTAGGATATACTTATATAATACATACACACAGAGTGGTATCTTATAAACTGTGACATATTTTCCATTTTATTTATCAGTTTGAGCACTTTTACTCTTTTTAAAAAAGCTCACATGATTCATAAGCATGAATCTTACTCATCATTTCAGAAATCGATCACTAATTTATTTAACATTTACCCAAACTACAGTTTTTATGTCGTGTGTTTTTCCATCTGCCTCCTGTATCACACCTTCTTCATTAAAATTAAGATTTGGAATCAATGTATGCCAAACAAATCATGATTATGGGAGGACTGTAGAGACATAAATGGATTCTCTACGAAAGACAAGTATGACCTAGATTGGAAGTTCTCCATATTAAAAAACAACAACAACAACAACAACAAAAACATTGTCACGTTTCTTGCTCTGTTAACATTTACTGCTATAAAAAGCCAGACTATCAAAACCTCAAATGAATATGTACATTGCAGCAGTTGCTAAGGTAACCCCTTTAAATTTCTCTAACTGGAAAGGAAGTTAAATTCATTATTTGAGGGCACACTGGCTAAGGATGTCCTGAAGCTTTCAAAACGTATTTTTGTAACAGTAACAAATGTCTGTAAGTAAAAATACTGTGTGTTGGAACTGAGATTTAGTTACAGGTAAATTGTTACCTGAGCAGGAAAAACAACGAAACGAAAGCAAAGCAGAAGATATCACCCTCCTGAAGTCCCCTTTAGGAAGCCTCAACAAAGATTAGCCGATTAGCCTGAAGTAGAACTAAAAATTAGGAAATCAAATCATATTGGAATATCTGTCCTTTAGGGTGAGTGCACTACTGGTACAGAAAAAGCCGGAAGGGATAAGTCCTTCACTTCACATTCCCCTTTATCCAAACACTATCTCTCCTCCGGTGTGACCTTTGAAATTCTAGATTCCTTACACAAGGTCTTGGAAATGCATGCAAGACAACATTTAGATTGTTCAAATTATGCTTTGTTCAGGAAGTAAAAGTGACTAAATAGATATTATTTAATGTGGCGGCCACTGGATGTCATCATAATGCCACCCGAGGTGATGTTTCTAAATTGGAAAGCTGCATGGCATATACTCCAGGGCATTAGTCGTATTTCAACATACATTATCTACACATTCTCAAAGTTACTCTTGCAAAACTTTTTTCATTCAGTTTTGGCAGGGATGGTATTTAGGCTTAGATAACTGATACAGCTTTTACGTTTTCTGATTTATTAGTCAGCAGATAAATGCCACAAAATGTTTCAGCTACAGTTTCTACTCGAGCATGTTGGTTATTTGAGGAAAGCTCATTTGTTTTAACAATTAAGTGAATAAACATTTTATCATATAAGATGTCATTACAAATAAATAAAACCAGATAGGCTAGGCTTTGGTGTGCAGCCTATGGGATACTTTAACTTTTCTGTGAAATGGGCAATTGAAAAGGTTTCTAGGTTCACTGCTTCTCAGCAAGGCCTTGGGTATTCTATCTGCCTAGGAAATTGGTGGCCTGTATCAGTTGGATACTTCTTTCAAAGTACTGGAGGTTGGTTGATGGGCTTCCTCAGTTAATAAGTTATAACAAAGCTAGAGGAACCAGTTTCTTTCAGTTCACTTTGGAGTTCTGTTTGTTGGGACCACCAGTAAAAGAAAGGAATGGCTGGGATTAAGTATATTTCAGTTAAGGGAAAACAGATACGTTAAAGACTGTTTGCTTTAAGTACCCAGGTGAGGCTATTGTTGTGGTCTTAGAACCGCATTTTTGAGAACTTTGGCCATAGGGTTTCTATTGATTAAGAGGACTTAAGCTACTATAACCACACTTATATTTATATTTATAGCTATAGTTATCAATCTTGCCAGAGTACTGTATGCTGCCCCTCCTCTAAAATAATTACTAAAATTGGGTTCCACAGATCAGGCTAAGTTTATGAAATAGCAGTACTAATAGAGATGTACAAATATGGAGATTTAAGGAATAATAAAAGATATTTTATCAGTTCCTTTTTGTCTGTGTGTATATTGTATGTGTCTGTGCATATTGAGTATGGGTGCACACGTCTGTGGAGACTAGAGATCAACCTCACGTGTCTTCCTCACTAATTTTACACCTTGTTTGTTTTTTCATCTTTGAGACAGACTCTCTCAACTGAAGCCAACCCTCTGGGCATGGCTGGCTGGTCAGTGAGTTCCAGGCATCTACCTCTCTGTTTGTGCAGTGAGATGATAGGTGTGCACTGCCTCTGTGCCCAGTTTCTTTAACTTGGGATGGAGACTAAGTTCCTCGGGCCTGCACCACAAACCCTTTACCAACTGAGTCACTTCTTTATGCCTTGTTCACTTGTGTTTTTTGTAGTGATAAAACTTTACATACGCTTTTAAATCACAATGTAATTCTACTTTTAAAGAGAAAATAATATCATATATATTGTTTAAAAAATGATCCAAGCTGTTGATATCAAAGTGAAACCCTTCATTACAAGTTGGTGTTTTGATACTGTCTGCAGCAGCTTTCTAGTAAGAAGTGCTGTTTATGGCTATGTTGGAGGCAATATGGTGTGCTTTTCTTACCTAATTAAATTTGTAGTCCAGTTTTTTTTAATCTAGTGACATTATTGAGTCACTACAATCACACAGCATCTCCATCATAATACCAAGTATTCTTTCAATTTTGAGGCTTCTAGAAGCTCAAAACAGAGTTTGGGCTTCCCTGCCTCTCCCCTCACTTTCAACCCTCTTCCCCTAGGATTTTGCTGAATAGTCTTTTTTCTTTCTATTCCTTTTTAAGTGATACTTATTCCATGAGATATTTCCATTGTTTATTTTCTTCATTTGTGTCCCTCATGTAAGAAGAAAGGGGTAAAGGAGTAACAGCATGAAGCAAGTAAAGAATCTGAGTGGCTTTTGGAATTGTCTCTGGGAAAATAATCAATTCTCTTTTTCATTTATTTGACAACTGTTGTTTTTTTTTTTTTTCGGTTTTTTTCGAGACAGGGTTTCTCTGTGGTTTTGGAGCCTGTCCTGGAACTAGCTCTTGTAGACCAGGCTGGTCTCAAACTCACAGAGATCCGCCTGCCTCTGCCTCCGGAGTGCTGGGATTAAAGGCGTGGGCCACCACCACCCGCAATTTGTTATGAATCACACAAAGACTGATTATATGTAAATGTAAGTACTTTACTGACTCTAATATTCTACACTACCCTCACTACAATAAGTTTATAGCAACTGCTGACATTTGCTGAATACCTACCTTCTCCCAGGCATTGCTCTATCTATTGAACTCTTATATGCCCTAAGACTCATGAAGTAGTGAACATAATCACTTGTATTTTCTGTGGAGACAACTGGAGCATTTTATTTAATACCATAATTGTTAAGAACCAATATAATCTAAGGCTAAATGACATGGGGCTGTGTGAATGATTCAAGTTCTTAGTCCCAAGCAGTGAAGCAACAGAACTGCTTTTGGTAAAACCATATCCTACAGGAAACATCTTTGCTCTTCATTTCACAGTCTGTAAGAGCACCAGAACACACCACTAGTCACGCTGAAGTGCCACTTCTATTTGGTAAATTAGGACGCAGATACTGACGTGTGGAGCTTCCCTTTGGGGGAAAGGTGGAGGCCTTACAGCACAGGTGAGTTATGAAGCTGATCTTGCAGCTGGTGTAAGCTCTGTTTTGTATGAAATAAAATACATAACAGATACCAGTGAACCCAACTATGCATAATAAAACTATAAAATAAAAATCAATATGTGTGTGCTTGGTGATTCATTAAATAACAAAATATGCTGGAATTTTAAATAATCATCCTAATTTGAAAAAAACTGTTTTAACTTCCAGAAAATAAAAACCCAAATATTTTTTTAGCTATCCATGAATGCTTTAAACAGTAATGAAAATACCTGTTCTGTTATGACAAAGGTTGACAACGTGGGGATTCTCAGCGTACACTGACTGCTAGATGATGAGCTAAATTTCAGTTACGAAGTAGCAGAAGTCAGAATGAATGCTTTTCCAATTAGAATGTGCAAATTCTTTAACTTCCATCCATGGACTTTTTTGGATGGAGAGCCTCTGAGTTCAGAACATTTGGAAAAATGAAGAGGAATTCCTGACTTGGGCAATCATAATTTATGCTATGCTATGAGTTTAAAAATGACACACAAATATTCAGTCTGAGTTTTATCACACTAGATGTTGGTCCCTAACCATAAGCAACAGATTATTATTTTCACACCATAAACTGCAAGAATAATTCACTGAGTAACATCATTAATTAAAGCAGAACAGTATTGGGTTATTCTCTATAAATTTTGGACTTTCTCTTTACAGCCAACTTAGAATGTGCAGATTTTAATGCTTTAGTAATTTTGAGCCCAGCTGAAGTATAATTTCTTCTGAATTGATATCCTCAGCTAACAGATTACAAAAGTCTCAACATATCCTAAAATGTAGGCCTCACTCA
The DNA here is from genome assembly GCF_950005125.1 of Chionomys nivalis. Taxonomy (NCBI): domain Eukaryota; kingdom Metazoa; phylum Chordata; class Mammalia; order Rodentia; family Cricetidae; genus Chionomys; species Chionomys nivalis. Next base: position 18,163,119 of record NC_080107.1, read on the forward strand.
CACCAGGACCAGCACTTTAATAAACAAATATCAAGGATTTAGTGAACATCCACCTTGAGACCTAAGAGACCATTTGGAAAGACTGGTAGAAATAAGGAAGATGATCACTTCAATGACCTTGATTAGACTAAATGAAAGACATAACAAAATCAAAAGTCATGAATCTGGGAAAAAAACAAGTAGGGAGACAAAAAGGTTGATGAGGTGTGGGGGGGATAAGAGATAGGGGAATAGTAGCCAGAATGTGTTTTAAACATATATGAACTTGTCAATAAACTATTTTAATTAAAAAAGAAGGAGAGATGCACTTTGTCCCCATTTGAAGGCAAGGTAACCCGTGGACATCACTGAAATTGAAGGTCTGCCTATTTGTTTATCACCCAGTCCCCTGCTGCAAGGTCTCGGTGTGTACTGTCAAGTTCCCCCAGAGCATGTAAGGGCTCCAAGCAGTCCATTAAAGCTTCTCACCCCTTCCCTGCTCAGCCTTATCTTTGGAGGTGTAAATTAGAGAGGCAGATGTACAATCTGGGACGGTTTCCAGCTACATTTTTAGATTGTGGAATGATCAGCACCGTAGGCGTTGAACAGAATTTTTCAGTCTGTCACATGTCCAGATTCAGTGCCAAGGAAACCCCCTAAATGGCTCCAGAATGCTTACTTCTGGAACAAAGTAAACCTTCACCAGGATGTGTCACGCTCTGTTTATTGGTCTTTGATGCTTCATGGGTGACTGAGCCATAGTGAGAGAAAGGGATGTTTCTTACATTGTAGTCAAAAGAACTTGAGTTACGTGCTTAAATGAGCTCTATGAGGAGAAAGATTGGAAGGATTCCCCCCAATGAATTTGTAGAAAAGTCTTGTGTACTAAGAAGACAGAGAGCAGAAGGTTGAAATGGCATATGAGGATAGTTGCTTCTACTGGAAAAAAGCCTTTGGATTTGAAAAGTGCTATCATACATTTTATCTCTTATTATTCTTATAAAATCTCAGCTATACAAAGTAAAACTTGTTTTTCCAAACTCGCATAGGAAATTGAACTCCAGTTGGGTTTGCAAAGCCAATTTCACAAAGCTAGGTCATGGGGTGATTAAGTGTCAATTACTGTAACCAGTTGCTACCTATCTCTTGTTAAAACTCGGGAAAATGAAATAACAGGGAACTCTAGCCTCACTTCATTTTGTCCACTATTTCCAAAATACTTAATATGAAGGGAAGTTTTTAAGAAGTGGAACTATCACTTGCGAGTGGAGATTATATGAAGCTTCTTTGTGAACACAGCAAGTTGAGAAGATTGTGATTTTGGATGCTTCAGCCATGGAGATTACCCAATTTTACACCTTTTAAAAACCTAAATGAAGCTCAGATCTTCGCTGTTTTAATTTATTATTTGATCTTCCTTTCCTCTAAATCATTTAGAGTAAGACTCCAGTGCTAGGGAAAATGCTTTCTTCCTTTCCTCTCTCCTTTTCTCCACGCTTCCCTCCGCCCTACTCGATAGTGGGACAATTCAGAGGTAGATTCTTTCTTCATTACTTTTTGTGGGTTATCCAAATGACTAAAAAATCAGTTGCTCACCTTATGATTATATCAACAACATAAGTACATATAAAAATCTTGCCACGTAAAATTTTCATTTCTTTTTACCTCTCACTTTTTTTCCTCTGAGGTTATTTTTGAAAAGCCATGGTTTCTGTTTCTTGATTCTGGAAGATATTCAGTCTAAAATATACCAAACCACAGGTCTTTAGTTTTATGTAACTCAATTACCCTGTCACACTATGTATAAAAATAGAAATGAATTCCGTTATTACATACTAGAAATTCTATACATTAATGGGCTGAAATCAAAATCTCCAATACAGGATTTTGGTGCCACAAGCTTCTACCTTTTAAGGAAGCTATAGTCAATGAAATCTAGATTTCTATTGTCCACATGCCACACCACATAACTTCAGGGCCAAATTTATGCATTATTTCCTTTCCTTCTACCATATAACGAGCTCTGAGTAGAAAAAAAAATCAAACCACCCACTTCTCTGCAAGAATTACCTTGCCAATTCACTCTTATCATAGATTCTCTTTCAATTATTTAGGCCCCCAACCAAGGGCTCCACTAATGTACGCCATTCTATTTTTTGTCACAAAATTCAGCTTGCCTTTCATGGCTTTACACATTCCAAGAGAATATGCTAGGAATTCCCCCATCTCCTCTGAGTGTTCTCTGGCAACAGAGGAGAGATAGATAGCATTGTTCCTGCCAACTGCCGTGCCACAGATGCCTCCCTCTTGCCACACTCTGTGTTTATCAGGAAGTCATGCCTTCTGGGAACTTTGTGGTACCTTCTGTGCTGGCTTTGGGAATGATGGCTATGCTGCTCTCAAAGAACAGAGCACTTCTGACCCAAATTCATCTAAGAAAACATGAATTACTAAGATTATTTGACTTAAAATTAATACTAAACTTAATAAACCATGCAATTAGCCCAAACAATTAACCTAATATTGCTAACAAAAATAAGTAGGCATAGTCATTTAGCTGTTATCTTTTATGTGTACAAGAAATGATTGTAGAAAAATAGATATCCTATTCTCTTCTGTAGCGGTAAAATAAAAATGCCCTGATTTCTACTGCTAGGATATATAGTAGTTTTGTTTCAAATTTTCAAAAAAAAATTAAGCAAATGGACATTCTTTTTTAATATTATGTTCAATTCAAAAATAAGTGCAAGTAATTGGCAAGGATTGTGAACAACTGTAAAGTCATCATAATGTTTTTGTCTTTTAGCAATTCAAAGTGTGAAATAGTAATTTATAGGTTATAATGGTGTGCACATATCAAAAGTGAATGCTATTAGTTCTTGTCTTCTCTTCTTCCCTATGTAAACCTTATGTAAAATGACAAGTTTGCGAATATGCCAGATTCCCATAAGCAAATTTGTTTGACGTTTTGCCATTTTTGAAAGCTACCACTAGATGGTATGCAAATACCCTTTCTTCAATTTTTGTTCTATTCTTTCTGAGTTTTAGATTATAGGAAGGCATCATATGTAATGTTCTGATTTGTCTTGTCTTTGTTTGGAGGATTATAGAAGGATATTGCTTGTATTAGCCAATTTTTAATTAATTGGAACTATTTCCATAGAATCAACCTTCTATTTTTACAACTTGGAGGTGATATTTTCATGTTTTCAACTTGTACATTTTTTTCTATACCATTTTCCCACTAACTAATAAGTCAATTGTTAATAATATTTCAAATTTCTGCAATTAGCAAATAAACTTCAAATCTTGAAGTTCTTAGGATGTGAATAATTAATAGCATTTTATATTAACAATTTAAACTTACACATGACAATTACAGGCAACATAATTACCAGCTATAAATAACATATATTTATATATTAAATAACATATCAGGATCTTCACAAAGAAAATTATCTGTCATATAACCAAACTATGCTTTTTGAGATGATAATTGAACCAAGGACAGCATGAATTCTAGATGAACATGTTATAAAATACTGCATCCCTTCCAACAACATGCTTAATAGCTAAAATCATTTCTAGCTATGCTAAAATGTTTCTCAAAATATGTGAAAATGTATAATATTATTTGATATTCTCATTGATTTTCACTAATTTGTAAATTACATTAGTCTGTTTCAAATACAACATCATTTATATGACAAATCTATGCAGAGCCACCTTACCATAAAACAGAAATTACTATTGGCTGACTTGTGTACAATGTACATTCAATACTGGAATTAATGCAGATATGGATATTACCTTTAAACGTTTATTTATTTTCAGAGCAAGGGGGCCAGACACCAATAAGGACAGATGGCCTTGCTGATCCAGCATCCAGAGCAGCTTTAAGGTTTCTGGCTGAGATGATTCAGCCTCACAGAATACTCCAACAAAGAATTACCAATTATTCCAATTTTCTCATGGTTCCCTGAAAGATGCTAGCACCACCAGTCAATAGGAAGTAGCCTATCAAAAACAATACCCACATTCCCAAAAAGATGCTTGATACCATTTAAAGGGGGTTGGTTACAAATTGCTATTGGTCATAGTCAGAAAGAAGCTGAACAAAAGAGCTAAATTCAAAGATCTCTTTCTAAAGGAAAGAAGGGGGTGTGCCATAAGAATTACAGGAAATGAGGGTAGATTATTGAATCTACTTTAATCCAAAAACAAGCTATTATTCTCAAAATGTTTTACATTGTTTTGGATTTTTGTTTATTAATACAAATTTAAGGTTAATTTTGTCATACTGTTTGTATGTTTCTACTCTTGAGAAATTGAGTATTGCACTTATGAAACTCATTTAAAAATGTAATGTATAATTAAAAACTACAGGTTAACAGTCATCTATAACAATCAAATGTTAGGTATGTTTTCAAGGTTAAACAGACATATTTAGATAGCTAGATGTTCTTCAAATACTTTAGAGACCTACAAAATATGGCATTTAAAATATTTTAATATTATAAGAATTTTCTTGACAGTGAGGCATGTCCAGTTCTGGCAGCATCAATTTACCTCAGAGAAGATAATGGACATCAAGAAGCTCCATATGGAGTTTGCTTTCCTTATGGCAACAGCTAGCCATTTGGGTAGAGAAACTGCCCTTGCCTCAATTGCTGATAGTATACTGTTCGAACTGGATCAGCAAAATGCAAAAAAGTGACTGCCAAACTTTGTCAGGATAAGATAGGACAGTCCTTCAAGATTACCTGCTTTTCAGAAATGTCTGTCAGATACACCAGGTCTGTAGTCCAAAGTTGGATGCCCTGATGTTACAGAAGAACCTAGGGTGATAGAAGGGTAATATTTCACCCTTCTATGACCTTTGAAGGAGTTGAAACCTGAAGAAGCATAGTTAACATGTACCTTAGCTATGATAAAAGGTAGGTTAGATGTAAAACTTTAGACTCACAAAGATAAGGTAAATAATAGATTATTTTCCTATATTTGTCAAATAAAAATAGACTGAATATTGTAACTGTAATTCTTACTTCATAACTGTTTTGTTGTATATAATTTTATTATGTTAAAGTTAAAACCTTCCTTTTTAATTAAACAAAAAGAGAGAAATGTGCAATAATTTTTTACACTGTATGAATATATGCCCCTTGATTGGGTTAATGAAAAAGTTGATTTGGCAATAACTGGACAGGATAAAATATCAGACAGGAGAACAGACTACAGACAGTGGAAAGAAGAAGGGTAGCCAGCCAGATGGAAAGGAAGTAGGATGTGCCAGAGAATTAAATGCCACAAGTCCGGGGCAACCCATAGATGAATAGAAATGGGTTAATTTAAGTTGTAAGAGCTAGTTAGTAATAAGCTGGAGTGATTGACTGAGCATTCATAATTCATATTAAGTTGTGTCGATTATTTGGGAACTGGTGGGTGGGAAAGAAAACTTTATCTACAGAAAAGTAGCTACATTCTTTGTCAATTTTCTCAAGAATGGTCTCCAGCCCAGTGTACCCCCTGAAACCCCTGTAACCCACATAACTCTTGCACTACTCTATCCCTCTAGGATAGCCCATTAAGTGTTCCTTAACACTTAAAATCATTTTATAGTACCAAGATCCAAAGTCATCTGTTTGTTCAAAACACCATATGGTCAATGGTCGGGTCTGTCACAGCAATAGCTAGCTTCCTTACCAAATTCTGAATTAGCTACTTTTCTATTTCTGTGATTAAAACACCACGATCAAAGCAACTTCTAAAAGAAAGTGTTTAATGTTTCTTACAAGTCCAGATTATTTTGATCCATGATGTTGTAGTGAAGGCATGGCAGCAGGATCAGCTGAGAACTCACATCTCAAGCCCAAATCAGGAAGCAGAGAGCACACTGAAAATGGCAGGAGTCTAGGGACCAATCTCTTCCAGCAATGCCACAGCTCCTCTTTTCCTTCCCAAACAGTTCCACCACCTGGAAACCAAGTATATAAACAAATGAGCCTATGAGGGCATTCTCATCCAAACCATTGGAGTAACAAAAGTATACTAACCTGGGATACAAGAAAGGGCCTGAGAGGAAACTTATAACTATAAAAGGTATTCCTGTTAAAACACCAGTATGATTTCAAATACCTCACTTAATGAACAGTACAGCAAGACTTTAGAAAAACAGGAAGCCAAGCCCCAAACACATAGATTAAAAATTTATGATTTAAGGAGTAATTTATAAAATGTTGACTAAAAGGACTATAGTTAGGATTAATTAACCGTGAGTTTGTTCTTTGAAAAAGCTAATAAGACTGGCAAACTCTTAGATAAACTAGAAAAAAGAAAGAGAAAACATAAATTATTAAAATGAGTAATTAAAAGATTTTATAGATCAAAAATTAAATTCTCAACTGAAATCCAAAATATTTTGCAAGATATTTTTGATAATTTATACTACATATGCTTGGAAAAATAGAAACATGAGTAAGTTTACAAACTCATATAGCCTAAGAACATTAATGTGAAAAATATAAACAATTAAAATAGGCCCATAGCAAGCAGAAATACTGACAATAACTTCTTTGAAAAAATCATGGATGGACAAATTTAGTACTGAATCCTGCATACTTTAAAGAAAATTTTCACATTATTACTTTTCAAACTTTTAAACAAAATATAAATGTTAACCACGTGGCCAAACACATCCCACAATGTTAATATTGTCTTCATAGCAAGCATGATGAAATCATAGCAAGAAACAAATTGTTAGGTCCATTTCTTTGCTGAACACAGATACAAAAGTTCTAAACAAGGTACTCACACATGGAATTCAAGATGTCCATACACAACAATAATTCTGGCTTTATTCCAACAATATAAGGTTGCTTATACAAATCCCTAAATAAGACTGTGTAGATTTAAATTCAGTAAACATATGATCATCTTATAGCTGTAAAAGAAGGACTTTTGACAACATCCAAATGCCATCATAATTAAAGCCCTAGCAGCATTTGATATAGATGATGGAAAAACGTATCACTATAATAAATCTTTTTTTTAAATGACAGACCTATAGCCAACATTGCACTAAACTAAAATATTGACAGCATTTTTCCTAAATCTTGGAGCAGAACAAGGGTACTTAGTCACTTGACCTTAATTCAGTATAGTGTACAAAGTTTTAGGTAGACTTAAAACTAGAAGACTATATAAAAGAGAAGTGAAGAGTAAAATGTCATGATTTTATATGATACATGAATGACATCAAAGAACTTGCAAATTTGATGAATGCTTTCAGTGAAATTGCAGTATGCATAATTAACACACAAAGACAGTGGTTTTCATGTATACCAATAATAATCTTTCTATGAAAGAAATTTAGAGAAATTTCTATTCATACTTATTTCAAAATAGTACCTAGGAATTTGACCAAATATTGAAAGATAACAATAGTGAAAACTTTAAAAATCACATAAAGAAAACAAAGACAATAGAAAACAGGAAGTCCTAATGTGTCCATAAATTGGCAATATTAAATTTGTGAACATGACTGTAATATAAAATTAATCTATAGATTCAATAAAATCTCTATTAGTAGTTGAATGACATCCTTCATGTAAACAGCAACAATCCTGAAATCATGAATGAATCACCTGTCATTCACTATAGTCAGTATACTCCTCAGCATATACTCAAAATATTCTATATCCTACTACAGGGACATTTGCATGTCTGTGTTATTGGTACCCTAGTTCCAACCACAAGGAAATGGAGTCTGCTTAACTCTTTATTAACAGAGGAATGGGCAATGAAAATGGTATCCATATATGCAATTTTATGCAATAATAAGGAAAGTTATGAAATTTGCTTGAAATAGATTACTCTATTAATTGAGATACCTGACTGAAACAAACTATTCTCTCTCATATGCGGGCATACACATTTAATTTGGGGGTTTTATATAATATATATGTATGTAGATGTGAGTATGGGTATAGGTTATAAAAAATTGAAAGGGGACCATGAGAACGAAAATGTGACATTGCGAAAGAGAGGGAAAGACAAGCGATACCTGTGTCATAAAAGTGGGATAAGGACCACAGGGAGGTAGAGGGATAACAAGAGGAACCCTGAGGTTATTTAACAAGGTGGTATAGTTGATAAATTAAGCAAGATATGCATGGAAATGTTGTAATAAAACCAATTACCTTTATACTAATTAAAACCTAAAATAACAAATAAGTGCACATAAAAAAAACCTAGTGAAGTATAAAACATATATGCTCTCTTAAAATTCTTATTGTTTATTCTTAATATTGTTCACTTCACCTCATAAATAATGGTCTCTTTTTACTTTCCTTGTTTCTGCAATTACTTCAGATATCTTAAAATGTGTGGTGTGTGTTCAATTTTGCCAAAACACATGTGTAGAGGTCAAATGCCAGCTCTCCAGAGTTGGTTCTTTCTGATCACATGTTGTATCTGGGGCTTCTTCTGAGTGAACTCCCAGGTCTATTGGTGCTATCTTAAAGTGTCTGTCACATAAATTAATCGTTACAAGCATTATGGGAGTGGAAAAACCAGAACCTCTTTGGATAATAAAGAATTACTGGCATTGTTGGCCACTAGGTCTGTGATGATACAATGTTACTGAAGACATTGTTACTCAGTCTGCCTATCAGTGACTTCAAGCTGAGTATCAAAAATTCATGGATTGATCACTGTGCCAAATTATAATAAAAATCTAATAAATGTTATTGTCTTCTTTCAAAGCAGTCTACAATGTGTCATAATTAATTGCTTACCTCTCATCCCGTTGCTTTTCAGTCTTCTCTCTTCATTCAGAACACAGTTGTATTCTCTGACTAGCATCACACTCAGGCTTACTATTGCATTTTCCACAGAGCAGATGTGGGTACACACAGGAGTTTTCCATCATTGTTTAATTACTATATGTGTTATATTTTTTCTAGCCATAAAAGACTTCTAAATGACATATTTAGTTTCTTTTTTTTAAAAAAAAGACATTTACTTATTTACTTATTATGTATACAATATTCTGTTTGTGTGTATGCCTGAAGGCCAGAAGAAGGGCACCAGACCCCAATACAGATGGTTGTGAGCCACCATGTGGTTGCTGGGAATTGAACTCAGGACCTTTGAAAGAGCAGGCAATGCTGTTAACCACTGAGCCATCTCTCCAGCCAGCTCCGTATTTAGTTTCTTGAGATGCTATGTTTCCCTCTCTGTTTTCATTTTCATTCTGTCCCTTAGCAGTACTTGGAAAAATTTGATCACATCTCTCTTTTAACTTAATTTAGTCAAGAACAAAAATAGCCAGCAAGAAATATGATAATTTAATTAAAAAACAATCTACATTCAAAGCTTAGAAATAATCCCTCTTATAATAAAGTTTATTTTCCAAAACTAATATTAAAAATCAGACTAATAAATTATACCATATGGTGTGAGGTCACAATAAATTTTAAAGTACAGTTCTTATCTAATTACAGGTAAAAGAATAAGTTAAAATGAACACAAGATGCAATTCAATTAAATAAATTAAAATATAACCTGTAACTTCAAAATTATGGACTGATATATTTATTGATTATACTAAAAATAAAAGTTAAACATAATTTTAAGCTACAATTGTTTTCCAATTGAGACTGAAAAATAATTGAATTACTTAGGTTGCATGCAAAATTAATTCAAAATGTACTTCTTTATAATAACATTTTTGTATAAAGTATATTTTTGATGAAAAGATCAATACAATATAATATTTATTTTTAAAAATTTATTTTAATTATCAATGAGTGAGTAAAACTATAACTTAGCAAAATCATAACAGGAAATGAAGAAAATAAATACCCTGTAAATATAAACTAAATAAATAAGTCAGATTTTTAATAGTTTGTATAATTTTCACAATTTTTTCTAAGGTTTCAATTTTATAGTTTATACAAAACATTTTAAATGTCCTTATTGTGCAGTATTCGTGAATATAATTGAGCAAATAAATATTTCAGCTTTCAGCCGTGTTGCTTAATTTTTATGTCATCTTGACACAAGCTAATGTCTGTTGAGAAGAGGGACCCTCAGCTGAGAAAGTGCCTCCATAAGATTGGCAAGTCTGCAGAGCATTTTCTAGATTAATGATTATTGTGGGAAGGACAAAATCACTGTGGATCGTGTCATTGCCGAGCAGAATGATATAGGAAAACAGAGAGAGCAAGCCAGTAAGTAGCATTTCCTCCATGGCCCTTGCTTCAGTTCCTGCCTCCAGGTTCATTCATGCCTTGAGTTTCTGCCATGAATTTCCTCAGTTATAGAGTGTGAACTAAGAGTTTTGAGCTAAACTAAACTATTATTTGCCACACACTGTGCCCCCATGTCTGTGCTCTGTGCGCTGGCACCCAGTTCGCGAGCTTCGGGCAAGGGGGCTGGAGGTTAAAATACACAGACACACACAGACAGAGAGACAGCGACACGGGTCATCCTTGAATTCCCCAAGAATGCCTCCTTTATTGTGTTCAAGGGCAGATTATATAGAGATAGCCAGGCCCCAGCCAAACGCACCAGAAACCACTCTCCTGCCATCAGGAACTCCTGAAGGTCTTGTGCTCAGAGCAGCTGTAGGCACTCAGATCAGGGGATTACAAGAAATTCAGGATCTGGGGTTTCACTGCTCCCAACAATTATTATTATTTTTTCTGCATGTTGCCTTTTCTTATGCGGTTTTATCACAGCAATAGAATCTCTAAGACAGAAACTGGTACCAGGTTCATGGAATACCGTGCTGTGAGAGCAGCGACCTTCTGTTTTGGAGAGGATTGTCATGGCATATGAACTATGGGATCTTGAGAGCAATGCAGAAGATGGAGGAGGCCTTGTTCTCTTAAGTTCCAGAGACAATTAAAGTCTCTTCTGTGACCATGGGTAATATTTTGAATTAAGAATCTGGGTTGTTGGTTAACAGCTGTGATTAACTAGCAGGGCTGAAATTAAACCTTTGCTTTATTGGGAAAATTGAAGCTAGTTATCTAGAACATGAAAATTATTGGTGTTTAAAAGAGACCAGCATCACTGAGGTGAAACTTTCTGGGAATATTTCCTTAGGGTGGGCACCTGAGTGAGTTCAAGGGCCGATAAATATAAATCTCAGGCTGGCAGCTGAACTTCGTAATGTGTAAAAGAGTTTCAAGGTGGTGCTGGTATGGGAGGTGTGAAAGGGTCTTAGAGAATAGCAGCTGAGGCTTGGAACTGGGAGAGACCACGCGAGGCCATTAGTAAATGATACAGCCTCCTGGACAACACGAGCTCCAACGTGGAGAGAAACTGAAACTTGGTGCCTTGTGACAGAGACCCTGAAGAGGGCCCTGGAAAGGCTACAGGTTAAGGTGCAGCCCAGATGCGATGGAGATGTCACTGCCATCAGGTGACAACCGTAGTCAGCAGTAGCTGTGGAGTGGGTCTGAAAATAGCTCCTTGCGCCGTGGATGGCAGAGTTGGAGAGGTGGTGTTGTCTATAGACTTTCCGCGCCCGGAGGTTCATGAGGCTGAGACGCGACACTGGACTTTACAATATTGGATTTCTTTCCCTACAGAGGTCAACAACTGGATTTAATGAGTAATATTGGTAAAAGGGTCTTTTTTCAGATATTTAGATATTCTCTGACTTGATTTGTTCCCTGTTTGTTCCCTTTTGGAGTAAGAAAGTCATTAGCTTGTTTGTTGTGTTTTGTTTTTCCTAAGCCCACGATGATGAAACTTTGGAGCTACTCAAACGTGATACAAAGTAGGAGAGAGACTTTAAACTTTTAAAGAAGATTTCTGATCATTTAAAGAGACTGAAATTTGCAAGTGAATTTTTAAAGGCTGGAACGTTTAAAAGTTAGAGTGATTTATATTGTGATGGTGTTATTAATTAGTAAGGAATCTTGAACATGAGAAAGTTTATGGCTTAATAGTGATGCTTATGTGTAAAACTGACAAGGGATCAAATGTATTGATAGCTTTATGGCAGCCTCACACAAGCTAGGGTCATTGAGAAAGAAGGACACTCCATTAGGAAATTCCTTCCATAAGATTGACATACAGGGAAGTCTCTAGAACACTTTCTTCCTGGCTGATACAGGAGGAGCCAAGTTAATGTGGATGGTACCACTCTTTGGCAGGTAAGAAAGCAGGATGAACAAGCTATGGGGAACAAATTAATAAGTCACAGTTGTCAATATCTTCTGCATTATTTCTTGCCTCTGGGTTTCTGGTTTGCATTTATGCCATGAATTTCCTCGGCGATAGTGCGGGAACGGACAGTTGAAAGCTGAAGCAAACCCTATTGGCTCCAACTTCCTTTAGGTTCTGCTGTCTTATTACAGCAATAGAAAGTCTAAGACATTAAATGCAAGTTATTCTGTTTTAAAAGTATTGCATTGCTGATTAATTTTACATATTGCCTTTATAATATAAAAACAATAATCTCATTTATTTAAAAACATCATAAAAAGGAATAAGGTTCTAAGAACCTTTATAGCTGGGTCTTAAATACAGGTAATGTGGAGTTCCTGACAACTAAATATCAAAAAAAAAAAAAATTATATGTCAAAGAGTATATCTTACCTTCTCTTTTTGGGGGGTATGTTCTGTCTTTTTTTTAATCATTGAAATTAAAAAGACATGTTGTAACATAACTCTTGGCAAATATATAACATGTTTATGGGTCAAACATTCAATAGCTATCAAATAAGGAAAAGGGAAGTGAAATGTATGTATATATATATATATATGTGTGTGTGCATGTGTCCATGTTTATGTAATATATTCATATACTGACATAGAAAATTAAATAATATCATTTACAAACAGTATATTCATGTTATTAGCAACAACATTTTTATTGAGCTGTACATTTTCTCGGCTCCCCTCCCTTCTTCTCACCTCCTCTTCTGCCTTCTCCCATTGTCCTCAAGCTCCCGGTTTACTCAGAGATCTTGTCTTTTTCTACTTCCCATGTAGATTAGATCCATGTATGTCTCTCTTAGAATTCTCCTTGTTGACTAGGTTCTCTGGGATTGTAAATTATAGGCTGTTTTTATTTTATTTTATTTTATTTTATTTTATTTTGCTTTATGTCTAAAAGTCACTTATGAGTGAGTACATGTTATATTTGTCTTTCTGAGTCTGGGTTAACTCATTCAATATGGTGTTTTCTAGATCCATCCATTTGCCTGCAAATTTCAAGATGTCATTATTTTTTCTGCTGTTCTCTGCTCTATTGTGTAAATGTGACACATCTTCTTTATCCATTCTTGGGTCAAGGGGCATTTAGGTTGTTTTCAGGTTCTGGCTATGACAAACAATGCTGCTACGAACATAGTTGAGCACACGTCTTTGTGGTATCCTTTGGGTATATTCCCAAAAAGTGGTATTGCTGAGTATTAAGGTAGGCTGTTTTCTAATTTTTTGAGAAATTTCCATACTGATTTCCAAAGTAGCTTTACCAGTTTGCACTCCCATGCAGAAGTGTTCCCTTTACTCCATATCCTGTCCAGCATAAATTGTCATCAGTGTTTTTGATCTTGACCATTCTTACAGGTATTAAGACAGAATCTCAGGGTTGTTTTGATTTGCATTTCTCTGATGGCTAAGGATGTTGAACATTTTATTAAGTGTCTTTCAATCATTTTAGATTTGTATGTTGAGAGTTCTCTGTTTAGGTCTGTACCCCACTTTCTTATTGGATTATTTGTTCTTTAGACAACCAGTTTCTTGAGTTCTTTGTATATTTTGGAGATCAGCATTCTGTTCTATCTGGGGTTGGTGAAGATATTTTCCCATTCTGTATGTTGCTATTTTGTCTTGTTGACAATGTCCTTTGCTTTACAAAAGCTTCTTAGTTTTGGGAGGTCCCATTTATTAATTGTTGCTTTCAGTGTCTGTGCTACTGGGGTTATTTTTAGGAAGTGGTCTCCTGTGTCAATATGTTCAAGTGTACTTCCCACTTTCTCTTTTATGAGGTTCAGTGTAGTTGGTTTTATTGTTTGTTTGTTTGTTTTTGCAAAAAAATAAAGCATATTCAACAAACAGTGCTGGCATAACTGGATATCAACACATAGGAGAATGAAAATAGATCCATATCTATTGCCATGCACAAAACTCAAGTTCGAATGGATCAAAGACCTCAACATTAGTAACAACTTTTAATTAAATTTAAGCATATGAATAACACCTTAAATACAGTTCAACCTTGCTTTTTAAAATCATACTTAAAAAGAAAAATATATTAGTATTACTTTATTAAAATTAAAACTGCATTCAAATTGAATTCTGCCTGATGTATTTGAACCCAATGTAATCAGAGTTCTGTCAGTATTTAGAACCAGAAGAGTCTGAGAGAATCTCTGGACTCTAAGCGAGGTTCTAGCTTTCTGTGGAAGAATCTAGAGGACACAGGAAGCTCTAGTTCAGGATTAATTTAAGATCTCTAACCAATGAATGATAAATAAGATTTTCAAAGGTTAATTAATTGATCACTGTGAGGGGAAAATACAGGCAGAATTAGAATTTAAAACTAGACTATTGTAGCTTTATAGTGTCCACTTTTAGACATAAGTATACTGTCTTCATGAACAGGTGTCTAGTTCAAGTATAATGATCTAGAAATGCTTAGTTTCTACTGGGCTCTGTTAATTGTAGAGGTATTTTATTTCACCTTGTCAGAAAATTTCTACAAAAACCATTCAGCTTTTTATTGTATATGGCATCTCTTGATTGCCTGCTACAGTGTTTGTCAACCTTTCTAATGCTACGACCCTTTAATACAGTTCCTTGTGTTGTGGTGACACCCAAACATAAAATCATTTTCATTACTACTTCATTACTGTTAATTTTGTGAATATCTGATGATATGCAGGATTTCTGATATGCAACCCATGTGAAAGAACCCACAGATTAAGAACTACTGGTCTACTACGAGAAAAAAAAACTGCTTAACGGGAACCTCTAACACTAGCCTTTTCAAACTGATCTTCATCTTACATTTTTAAAATTGAGACAAAAGTCCTTATCATCAAAGCTGATGATATTAAAATTAATATGAAAGAATTCAGAAAGTTTTGTGGAAGAATTTATAAAATAAGTTATCCAACTATGAACATCATTTCTCTTCTTCTACTATATGTTTATTCAATGTGAGGACACAGAAGCATTTGAAAATCTTTATCTAGGAAGTGCACCAGATAAATATATAAGTTTAAAATACTGAAATATTCTGTTTTACACCAAGATTATGGGACAGACATTAACTTTAAGAATTCATACTTGTATTCATATTTTAGCTGGCTGGACACCTTGGGGAACAATATTTTAATAGAATTAGCAGAATTTTAATAGAATTACAATTTGTATATGTGTATCTGGCTGTTGTTTTGCAATAAAGAAATGTACATGTAGGCATATATACATGTAAATATATGTTAAATGAGTTAGCTATACACCACCGTCATAATAAATAAGGACTTGAATAACTTTTAATAACTTTGTCATGCACACATTATTTTTCTAACTCCTCCACAAAGAATTCCACTATTCTCTGAAAGCAGAGGACATTTTAAGCATTTCTCAGCAGAGTACAAATCTTACCATATGTTTCTGTGATCTATAAACATATTTAGCTGTCATTAATTAAGTGAAATATTGACAATTCAGACATGACAAGAGAATTAAATAATGAGTTCTGATTAAATAGATGCTAATTGTCCACTTTATGCAGCCAATGTTTAAAACGTGGTCGGGAAATTCATTTAGTATACATCCTTCTGCATTCTCTGCCTTCCTTTGTTCTGTATCCAGAGTGAGTTCATTATGAAGTGATATGGGGTAATGAAATGGCTAATCTTGTTTGTCAACTTGGTTGGGTTCTCTAAGATAGAAGTACACTTCTGGATGTATTTTCAAAGACATACGATAGTGAGGTAGTAACTTAAAGAGAAAAATCTACCCTGAATGTGGGGTAGAGAAGAAAAATGAAAGAGGTCATGACATGTGTGGGTTCTTAATTTCTCTTGAGCAAGTATATCCATTGCTGATGCTACATCCTGTCGACATCAAACTTGGCCTCCTTCAGACTTTCAGCACAGAGTTCCATGAGTGAGTTTTCTAGTTTTGTCCTTGAACTAGGGATGCATCATTAGTTCCCTTTTATTCTGAGTGTTCAGGTACTTGGGATCAGCTACTGGATTGTCTGAGTCTCCAGAATTCAAATTATCATTTCTGGATAATATAAATTAATATTTTATTATCATGTACCCATATGTATTTTGCATATAAATATTTCTATATATGGGTCTCATTTCCTCAGAAGACCTTCCTAATACAAATTAGCTTGAGATGAAAGACTTTCTAAACCAGGGATTATGAGTATAGTTTATACATAGCAACTTTAGGATAGTTGGTCTTTCTTCATTAAGGTCCAAATGAGGAGCAGAAGGAGGGAGAACATGAGCAAGGAAATCAGGACCACGAGGGATGCATCCACCCACTGTGACAGTGGAACTGATTTATTGGGAGCCCACCAAGGCCAGCTGGTGTGGGACTGAATAAGCAGGGGTTGAAACTGGACTCTCTGAGCATGGTGGACAATGAAGGCTGATGAGAAGCCAAGGACAATGGAACTAGGTTTCGATCCTAATACATGAACTGGCTTTGTGGGAGCTTAGCCTGTTTAGACGCTCACCTTCCTGGACATAGATAGAAGACCTTCGTCTTCCCGCAGGGCAGAGAATTTGGACTGCTCTTCAGTGTCGAGAAGGAGGGGGAATGGGGTGGGGGGAGGAGAAGAGGAGTGGGGATATGGGAAGGGGAGTGGGGGGAGGGGGCAATATTTGGGAGGAGGGGAGGAAAATGGGAAACGGGGAGCAGGTGGAAATTTTAATTAAAAAAGAATAAAAAAAAAATTCCGACGTTGATAGAATTTGACAGTCAAAAAAGATAGAGGCCACATTTTTAAAAATGTTCATAAAATTGAAAATGGGTAATTCTTCTAGAACTCTTTGGAGAATTGAAATCACCAGACAAGCCCTACCCCTGAAACTAGAGAGAGAGAGAGTATACAAGAGTAACAGCCATTATGAAGTAGAAATTGCTGGAGTTTGTGATTGGATGGGATGTTTATGTGCTAATTAGCAAAATGTTTTTTGACTGTGAGCTAGCTTCAAGGCTAACACTTTTGGTGCCTCTATTGTAAGTGTTCCCTACTCTATCAGTATTCTTATATCAAGGATTTCTACCATGATCTCATTAGAATCGTTAATGAAAAATCCCCCGTGCTTCAGACACAGGAAGGTAGTTAATTCCAAGAACACCGTTTTCCTCTTACCAAGCTTTGGCACCATTGGAATTTATTTTATAATGCCTCATCTGATCTGGGAGAAAGGCAGGAGTGCTGACCTACTTTCAAATAAATGGAGAAATCAGGAAGCCATGAGATTCTTTTGAACCTGACAGTTTCCAACACCCTGAAAATGTAGGTGTCTTGTACAATAATAATGCCTCCCTTCCCAAGAGCTCAAACCACATCAGCATCTTCTGGTATTATAATAGCAGAACATATTCAATATGAAAATCTTCAGCAGTGAACTAGGCAAGGAAAGGCTCAGTCTGAAGGAACAAAATGAGACCAAAAGTAAGACCCAACACTGATTTGTCTTTAGCAGGAAAGGAAGTAGTTCCTAAAGCTATAGACTAAGAGTTGATAAACAACCTGGATGCCATGCAAGGACACATGATCAATGTGAGAAGAGAGATGGATATATAAGAATGAATCCTAAGGAAAATTTATACATCAATGAAAAAAATTGAGGACTGCCTCATACATTATTACCAATATTCTGGTTCTAGATAACAAGTAATTGATGTTGTTGAGGATATGTCACTGAAACTGCTAAAATTAAAATGCAAACAAAATGTAGGATTAAAGAAAAAAGATCAGCATATCCAAAGAAACTGCTGCTGTAACAAAAAGCTTCCAGTAGTGGGACTGGGACCCCAACCCGGCCACAAAACTTTTGACCTACGATTTGCCATGCTTGTAAGATGTGCTGAGGTTAAAGATGGCACAGAATTTGTGTTATTTGCCAAGCAATGACTGGTCTAACTTAAGACCCATGGGATCCCAGGCTGGACTCCATTCTTGATTTTCCTCCTATTGCCTTGTCTCTTCCAGCCTTGCTAAGAGGGTTTACGCCTAGACTTGTTGTAACTTGTTATGCCATTTTGGGTTGATATCTCTGGGAAGTCAGCTTTTTTCTAAAGGGAAAGGAAGGAACAATGGATCTGAAAGAAAAGATGGTGCTGGGAAGAGAGGAAAGAGGGGAAACAGTGATCTAGACATATTGAATGAGAGAAGAGAAATAAGTTTTTAAAAGCATAATGGGATTAAGAAGATCAAAGATAAAAGGAACAGAAGAAACATTTGAATCAAAATAACAGAATTTCTCACACTTCAGGACAGAGTCTTAAACAAGAATCTAGTAAATTTAGAGAATTCTAATGTGGGATTTAAAAACAGCACAAATAGGTGTTCAAACATGAAAAGAATCAAATGAAAAGAGAAAAAAATGAAAGAACAATAAAATTACACTGTGCTAATTTTCTGAAATCAATTAAGAAAGATGAAAATTGAGTAAAATACTCGTTTTTGGTAAAAAAAAAATCAATATTTGAATTCTATATGCCGTAAAGCTATAATTTGAAAGTGTGGGAGAAATGATGATTTTCTGAGAGAATTTACCAAAATTATTTTTGCAGAATTGCTCTTTAAAAAGAAAAGCCAAAAATATAGCTCACAAACTAGCATTTATATAAACAAATATTTAAGTACTAATGGCTGAACAAATGACTCAACAATTAAATGTGGGTACAACTCTTGCAGATTATGCAAATCAGCTTCTAACATTCTAGTTAAGTGGTTTATAATTTTTTTTTCCCCTCGGGGAGTAGGGTGGTTTCGAGACAGGATTTCTCTGTGTAACAAATCTGACTGTCCTGAAACTCACTCTGTAGACCAGGCTGGTCTCGAACTCACAAAGATCTGCCTGCCTCTGCCTCCTGAGATTAAAGATGTGCACCGCCATTACCCAGTTCTTACAATGTGACACCAGTGCAAACCAAGGTTGTTATCATTTTCTGACCTTCACTCATGGTCTCTCTCTCTCTCTTTCTCTCTCTCTTTCCTCTCTCTCTCTCTCTCTCTCTCGCACACACACACACACACACACATACATGCACAACATGTACACTCAAACACATATACACATAATTTAAAAATAAAAATTTTAAAAGAAATATTAAAAGAACAATGAATGGAGATAAAGTGGAATATTTTTAAATACTTAATGAAAATTACTTGATATCCACAGAAGCAGTGCCATCAGTGATTTCCTCATATCAACACTCCCAATCAATGACAGCAATTTTAGGAGGGAAGAGTTTGAGGTAGGGAAGAGACTGGGCATAATCTTTTTTTCCTCAATGGTATTTTTAGAAAGTGACAGAGCTGTAGTGTTACAAATTTTACGATGATTCTCAGAACACTGAAGGTGACCATCAAGTAAAATAACAAAGGTTCCTTCACTTAGTAAAATTGAATAAATTTTATATGATTAAATGGTTATATTTATAACCATTATATAAAGAACATCGACTCCAAACTAATAAGCTAAACAATCACTTCTAGAAGCAAACCAGAAAAAAAGAAAGAATGATACACAAGCAAAACATTGATAAGAAATATAATGAATAAGAATGGATGAAATAAAATGTTTGTTTTTCAAAATAAATAATAAAACCATTATCACCACTCATTTTATCCTCAAAACCATAAACATGATAAACATAAACATGAGAAACATGACATAAGTTGTTAAAAACAAAAATGGTTGTCGTTGTAATGATTCCATGGGCATCGAAATAAAAAATGAAGAGTATTATAAAACAACTTCTTGCCCTGCAATTTTTGTAATTATACAAAATGGAACAATATTTAATAAACAAAATTTACTAGACCCTCCATGAAAGTAGTTGATCTGTAATATACATGCATATGTGCATGTATTAAATACTTTGAATAAGCATCTAATAATCTAACAATTAAATCATTACACCAACATGCCTAGCACACCATGTCAATGGTGAAATATCTTGAACATTTAAGAAGAAAGTGAAACTAGTATTCTATAGATTCACTTAGAACATTGAATCAGAGAGATCAGTCTCAAACTCATGCCTTGACACTTTTATTTCCATTTTCTAAATGATTAAAAATGCCACAACAAGAGAATACAGTAACGCTGGTGTTCAACATAGTCATGAGTATTTTTTTCCAATATTAGTATATCTGATTAAGCAGATGATGCACAAAATCAATTATACTGTATTAATAATTGAAAAAAATCCAGATGTTTTAGGCTGTATCTTTATTCAAAGTCAATCACTGTTACCTATCACATTGTTTTATACAGACACACATACACACACCCACAAAATAGGTGCAGATCTATAGCGGGACTAGGACAAATACTTCATAAGTAAGCGTCATTGAAATGAAAGCAAGAGAACCTCAGCCTGGTTTCAGATCCTCAAAACTCCAGTAAAAGCTGAGCATTGTCATCCATGCTGGGCAGGAGATAGATCAATGCTGGAAGATCTCTGGTCTGCTAGTTGACTTGATAATAATGCTAACAAACAAAATAATAATTATCTTTGCTCACTGGTGGGGATTAAATAAAATGGTTTTATGTTCTCAGAAGAGTATCAGTTGCATGGTTTGAGATTATTAAATAACACATTTTAAATTATCATTAATTGCTTCTGAATCATATGTACTTTTTATTTTATTACAGTTTCCTTTATTATTTTATTATGTCTTTCTTCTGTTAGAAACTAGAAAACGTATCTATCCTTCTCTTCTTTACCATGCAAGGTTCATTTTTTTTTACCAGCACTCTGAACTCTACCTACTCTGAATTTTCCATTTCTTTTTTCGTTCTCAATGTGGTTATCCCATATGCACTTATTTAATTTCTAATAAAAACTTGCAAATAGAAATATCACACACTAAAATTACCAAGGCACAAAGCCTTTGCATTTCAACAAACAACTACACAGTTGGGAGAGCCTGCTAACATCTCTATTGGTGATTTCTTTCTTTCTCATCATTTCTAATTATTGTTAAGTTTTACAGCATATAAGCAGCATGAAGCTTTCGTTTTTGTTAATATCCATATAATTTTCATTCAAACTCACCCCCTACATACACTGATTATAAACTGTAGGGACATGAAATATAACCATGTGATATCCAGAAGAGTGACCGCCACTGGAGGCAGACAGCATTCCAGTCTTGAAGAATTACAACATGCACAGAAGCACCAATCTTCCCTGGCTCTTCCACTAACGGCATTTGAAAATCTATGGGATAGAATGGTCAAAACTCAAGCAGGAAGCCAATGGCATGATGCTGTGAATGGGAAGATTCAGAAGGAAGGAGACAGAAAATGGAAATACCCTGAAATACAGCCTACTCAACAAATCACGATTATAAAGCAATATGCTGAGAAAATTACAGATGCCAAACAGAGATCGTGCAAATCAAGGTAGAATAGTACTAATGTACAGTGATAATTATATAAGTTAGTTAGATAAGAGAATGTAGTCATTATGATATAAAGATGTTTGGTAACTTAGGATGGGGTACCTGTTGGAGTAAGGACTACAACTCTAAGCAGGGTATTGTTTCCCAGAGACAAAAATTGGAACATTTCTGATCCCGAAAAACTGAAGATGAACCAGTAGGTACTGACCACAGTACATTATGACTTAAAATCTGCCTGTGATTATAAATTGACAAGAAGATAAATTTCAAGCCCATTTCTGGATTTTACATGGGTCCTGGTTGCCTGGACCCGTGTGACACATCTTTCTTTGCACAAGTTACTTGCTAGAATATTTGGCTGCTGACATTAGTAATGCTTTCAGTTTCGTTCCAGTCCTTCCTTGTCTCTGTTTTAGCTCTTTTCAAGGAATGAATACTTATTCCTTGACCTGAAGCAATTCTACTTTTGTGTAACTTGTCTAATTCCTACTCAATCTTCTGGCTTCAACTTAATTAACCTTTTGTTCTAGGAAGCTCTTTGTTGTTGCGTATTATGTTAATACCATAACTGTTCCCATAATACCCTCTCTCCTCTTACTATATTTAATTACTTGTTCATTTATCCATATTTCTTATTTGCTACTAAACCAGTAATATGAAGAGTCACCAAATACAGTTCCCTTCACAGAATCCATATTCCTGATCCACAATAGAACTTCAATTAATGTCAAATTTTTAATGGGTGACTGAGTCATCATATGAGCATCTGTGATAAGAAACAATGGTATTATTATCACTGTTTTGTAAAAAAAAAAATTGAAACAGCATTTAGGAAATGGATGAATGTTACCTACAAAGCTATAAAGAAAAATCCTTTTATCTCAAGAGCTTCCTTGCTGCCGGAGGAATACCTTGTTACCATTCATGTCATATATGACTTTTATTTCTTGTTGACTGTAATATGGAAGATGAAACCTTGGGACCTGTCTACACTAGGCGAGAACTCAAGCCAAGAATTTATGCTGCCAACTCTGTGGTGGTTATTTTGAATAGTGTTCATTAATACAAGGAAAATAATCACTTTCTCTCAACCACTTTAAGCAAGTGGAAGAAATAAGGCCCTGAGGAGGTTAAATCTGTTTGGTTTTCTTTTAAAATATATTACTGATTTCAGATTGCTGCGACAATACTGCCAGGGAGTTAAAAGTAAGTTGACAAGTCAACTTCCCAATGGAAACTCAGAGGAAGCAACATAGTTAATGTCTTTTCATAAACTATAAAAATTTCTAAGCACAAAAACTCCCAACAGGAAATTATGGATTTAATTTATGGTACCCTCAGACAACACAAGCAAGCAAGTTGTCTAATGATGCCTGAGTAAATGACTTCACCTGATTGCACTGCCCTGCCCGGCCCTTTCTTCCTAAGTTAAATTCTTAGTCTTTCCTCAGATGGTCCTTAGTAAACTCATCAGATATAACACAGGACTGAAATTTGTAAATAATAACACTATGATTTGTTTTGGAAATAGATTATTTTAATTTATGACCTTTAGGAGTTGATGAAATGGCAGTAACTCTGTGCTTATAGTTCACCAGAAACTGTTCATCACATGAAAGTCTAGTTACAACCCATTGAAATATCACTTGTAAAATGTTTATTGCATGGGGTTGAGAAAAATCTAGTAATAAAATATTTCCAAGTATTTAAAATTATAGATGTATTATCAGTGTATAGAAAGGTTAGATGAACCCATATGTGAAATCTTGACAAAGATGATGTAGGTAAAACATGATTTATATTGATTTGTATTGATTCCCACTGCTTTGAGCAAACAGTTTACCATTTATTTGGTCCAGGTTAGCTGAGAACTTGTAGTCGTCCTGCCTTGGCCTCCCAAGTGCTAGTATTAGGGGCACATGTAACCTACTTGAGTATTCTAACTTTTAGTAAGTGCCTTTTTGTTCTTGTTTTTTTCAAGACAGGGTTTCTTAGTATAGCCTTGACTGCACTGGATCTTACTCTGTAAACCAGACTGGTCTAAAACACACAGATATCCATCTGCCTCTGCCCTCTGCCTCCCAAGTGCTGAGGTTAATGGCATGTGCCACCACCACCTGAGTGTTCTAACTTTTAAAAATAAATTTTTATAATGAACCCTTAATGGTGTAATAAACTATGTAAATTATCCATAACCAATCATCTCTTCATATGCACAATTTTATGTTTAAGAAATTAATAGAGATCTTTGTTACATTACATAATACCTTATTTTCATCTTCCTAAACAGAAATGTCCTATTGATCCAGGGATTTTTTTTTTTCATCTGAATACCTTATTTCTGAACCATAAAGCTGTCCCTGAATCAGATCAGATGGGAATGACTCACAGAAACATAAATAACTGTTTAAAGTGGAATCAAGTATAAACAATTGTGTTTCAGAGCCCATGCATTCTTTACAGTATACAGCTAGACATTGATTTACCTTCCAGATATATGAATAATAAAAATACTAACAACATTAATTTACTCTAAACTTTTAGATCTGCATAAACACTCTTAAAAATCTAACTTCACACCAACTATACCAATAACACAGTATATTAGTGATTAAAATTGCCCAACAATTTAAAAAGACTAAATGAAAATCTTTCCATCCAATGTCCACTTAAGAATTTTATAAGGCTCCAAGTTCAGAATGTGATGTGCAGCTGACTTTCGTTGTCTCAACAAAATCTGTGAAGTTAATTCCAGCCTATTAGAGAACTCTAGTGATTTTCTTGTTGTTTATACATGATGTTAAAATTTTATGCTTCAAGTTTTCACTTCCTCAGGATTTGGCTCACCTTTACAGATCATTTGGAACACATTCCAATTGCCCATCTTCTCACAGGAGTCCATTAGCACCGTGTAACTAATAGCAGATAGTGGGCACACATTATATAAGGCAAGGCAGTTTCTGTTTAACAACACTGTCTTGTTTAGACCTCAACCACAGACCTTTATTCTACATATTTTTCCTTGTTTTAAGTCAAAACAGACATATTTAACATTGGTTCTTTTAAGAAAGAACATCTAGAAATAGATTATGTCTGTTCTTTGTAAATAATTTGTCTCTGCTTTTATAAAAACTTTATTTTTAGTACGTTACTTAGAGTTGTCTTTACATTGTTTTTTTTTGTTTTTTTTTTTTATTTGAGGACAACATTTCATTATGTACCCGGGCTGACCTCAAACTTGTCTATCTTGCCTTAGTTTCCAAAGTATAGGAATTACAGGTGTGTAGCACTAAGCCTAGTTTTTAGTCTTCTGAATTACCTGGGGAACCTCAATAGATATTGGGCAGTGAAGGACATGTCCATGCTTCTGATGCAAGTGAAACTCTGAATTCTATCAATTCTACCATGGTTATTTCCTGATAGATTTTATAGACCTCTGACATAGGATTACATCTATAACATACAAATAACTGAAAAACTAAGGATCAAGAAAACAAACAACCAGGTGTAAAAATGGGGTATGGATCTAATCGGGCCATTTTCAAAATAGTAAATACAAAGAACTGAGAAACATTTTAAATATGCTCAGCATCTTTATCAATTTAACAATTTCCTGGAAATGCAAATTAAAACCACTTTGCTCTTTTGAAGATCTGAAAAGCAAAAGAGCCAGCCACTCTCTTACCTCAACCTCAGCCCGAAAATGGCAATCCTGCCTGCAGGAATCTCAGAAAGAGATTGTGTGTTGAGAACTGTTTCTTTCAGTTTTATAATCCTTTCTGTGGTTGGGATTAAGTGCATGCACCACCATGATTAAAGGCATGTGCCACCTGATTTCTATGGCAACTGGTGTGGCTTCTGGGATTAAAGGTGTGTGTTACCATAACCTGGTCTGTAAGGCTGATCAGTTGGACTGTTTTACTCTCAGATCCTCAGACAGTCTTCATTTATTAAAATACAATTGAAATGCCACTACAGTTGTGTTTTGTACCAACAACCGGTGCTGAGGATGTGATACCTGAATGGCTACCTTCTGGAGGATTTGACGTTTTGTGAAAAAATGTAGCTAAACAATGGGCAGTTTATTTGGTCTTTTATAAAATTATTCTTAGGCATTCTTAATCTAAATTGCTTGTTTGTGGAGATTTTGTGTGTATGTTGTTTGTCTTATTGAGAAACATAATAAACTTCTCAGCCTTTAGATGGAGTCTTATTGATAAATTGTAATTCATTTGATTTAAATGGAGACCAGGAGATTCTTATTAATTTTTTTTTTCAAATATATGAGACTCACACTCTACTATTGTCTAATGAGTATCTGGTAATCACTGTGATACAATGCTTCTTACCTTCTCAGTGTTCTTTCTGACAACATGAGCTTATTAATGTCTTGTTTCATGCCCTTATTGTTTAGGGCTTAGCCAATAATCTGAGTGGAATCTATATGACTCCATCCATTACTTGATGACATCCTCAAGATTTACCCAGTTTTTTTAATCGCATGCCTCTAAAGGATATAAGATGGATAATATCAAATAAAGTAGTGGTCATATTTTGAGTTATACCCCCCAAAAAACATGTGAACTTGGGTTTACACGCTAGGGAAACCCATAAAAACTAACCTGTGAAAATGTTTACATTTAATCTTCTATGGTTTGTGTCTATTTGGTTCAACTTCAGCCTCTTTAAATATCCTATCTTCACTTGTTCAGCAGTAGCTAGCAAGTAAGCTTTTTCTTTCTCAATTAAGACATGTAAAACGTCCCATCAACTTTATTATCTTGAATTACAAATAATTAACAAACCAGGAGTCATTGGAATATTTTATTAAAATTAAATTTATTTAAATGTAGCATAGCTCTTAATTATGTGAATGTTGAGACAACAAATGAATGAGAGGCACCAGCCTTAGATGTGATTATGTTAAAGCACATCAGTCATACTGCAATGAGCATGCAAAGACTTACGTGAGCAGAAATGAGGGTGGCAAACAGGCAATCAGGCAGTCAGCCATCTTTGTTCAATAAACTTTCAAGCATATATTTTAATGATTATTAATTTTATTCTTGCATTAGAGTTCAAGAATTTAAATTGTTTGGCTAGGGCAACACTAACAATATTGGGGAAAAGGTCTATATTTTGCTCAAAATCAATCTTCTGAGTACCCCTCACACTCACAAAATACTTGATGTGTACAAACAAAATTTACACTCTCCCCTGAGTGAATCACACTAATTACCCTCTGAAGTATCATCTTGTGATCTTCTACTTTACAGATTACAAATTAGACTTTAAAGTAGCTGTTGTGACTGTCCAAATAAACACAGGATATTGGAAGCGAAGCCTGGTTCTAGACTTGTATATTATATATCCTGGTGGCACTTCACTTTTATTTATCCATGGTAGTTTGTTTGTTTGGATCCTACCTCACTGGGTTTGATTTTGATAATGTTCCTGTTAAGATCTAATCAGTCTTGATAAAGCACAAAGAAGAACGGAATATTTGGTGGTTAGTTTACAGTTTGAGTTTGACTCCAAATATAAAATAATACATGGGAAAATAAGTCCAGAATTGATTTATAAGCATGTAGAAGTCACCTAAACTGTCACCTGTTAAATTGGAATCTAAGCATCCTAAACTAACCATCTCTTATACTATATTGTATGTGTAAGAGAACGTGTGAGTCACTGGAGCACCGGACTGAGCTCCCAAGGTTATAATGAGGAGCAGAAGGAGAGAGAACATGAACAAGGAAGTCAGGACCATGAGGGGTGCACCCAACCACTGAGACAGTGGAACCGATCTATTGGGAGCTCACCAAGGCCAGCTGGACTGCTACTGAGAAAACATGGGATAAAACCGGACTCTCTGAATGTGCCGGACAATGAGAGCTGACGAGAGGCCAAGGAGAATGGCACGGGAACTTTCATCTGGCGATGGATCGAGAGAGAGACAGAGACCCAATTTGGAGCAACGGTCTGAGCTCTTAAGGTCCAAATGAGGAGCAGAAGGAGGGAGAACATGAGCAAGGAAATCAGGACCACGAGGCGTGCACCCACCCACTGTGACAGTGGAACTGATCTATTGGGAGCTCTCCAAGGCCAGCTGGACTGGGACTGAATAAGCATGGGTTGAAACTGGACTCTCTGAACATGGCGGACAATGAAGGATGATGAGAAGCCAAGGACAATGGCACTAGGTTTCGATCCTAATACATGAACTGGCTTTGTGGGAGCTTAGCTTGTTTGGATGCTCACCTTCCTGGACCTAGATAGAAGTGGGAGGACCTTGGTCTTCCTGTAGGGCAGGGAATTTGGACTGCTCTTCAGTATCGAGAGGGAGGGGGAGTGGACTGGGGGGAGGAGTAGAGGAGTGGGGCTAGGGGGAGGGGAGCGGGGGGAGGGGGCAATATGTGGGAGGAGGGGGAGGGAAATGGGAAACGGGGAGCAGTTGGAAATTTTAATTAAAAAAAAAAAAGAAAACAAGCTAAGGAGGTTATAAAGAAATGTCCTACTTTCTCTTTCTATAACCAATACCTGCTACCTGCAGTTACTAACCCAAAGGGTACTCAAAGGTATAAAATCTGGCATATGTGTGTGTTCCACTTTGCAGAATTTGGAAAATTAAAATATGTACACCACAAAAAAAAAAGAGAACGTGTGAGTGGTACGTGAGAAAGACACACATAGAAAGAGACAGACAGTGAGTGTTTTTGTTATTTTCTATTAAACATGCATATATTTTTCCTATACAGAAATGAGTAAAATCTATTCATTTCTACTTTAAGAGGATGAATTTTCTAAGGGAAAATCAAATGAGTTCATTTTGTAAAATAATTGCATTTTAAAGTAAAAAAGAGACTCAAGTATGTTGCATCACGCCTACAGTGGTTCATATAAAGTGTGGGAGTGAGTGAGTGAGTGAGCTATAGAGGTCTGCAGTTTTTACTCCCCACGACTTAGAAGTAAACTGCTGTTTCTCCTCTGGGAAGCAAAATACACAAAATAGCACTCAGGCTTTCATATGCCAGTCCCAGATATTAGACTCTCTTTAACATTAAACTCTAACAATACATACTTCTACAAATAGCATAGCAAACTGTGAGTAAGGGCAGTAGATTTGGGTATGGATGAGAACAAAATACAGTGACATAGGCATATGAAGACAGCACGGTGATTTCATATGCTAATGTACACAACTGTTTTAAAAACAAAGAAAGAAGGTTATAAAATTACATAATTTTAATGGCTGTTTGGATAAAAGTATTAGCCTTGACTATCAGGGAATTCATCTTTTATCTGTCTGTTCTGAACTGAAGCAGACCTGGAGAAATCTGCTCTTGTGTGTCTATTTTGCTTCTATCGCTTTGATAGCAAAATTGCATCATTACTTTGATTATTAGATGTTCTGTATAGAGCTTGATGGCACTTCTAAAAAGCCCTCAGTGCTGAGAGCTGAAAGCGACTGATTGTAGGAGAAAATCTTGAAGAATTTATATGTGATTCTTGTTACTGGAAAACTGTATTCTAACACCACAATCTATTTTGTCCAACCAAAATTTAATAATGGCACATATATGTATATGAACATCTAAATCTCTATATGTACATAAAGTCATGCTAAAATAAGACATAAAATTACTTTAATATAATTTCTACAAATATAGTATTGCTGAAATCAGCTCAATTTTTACATGACAAACAAGCATAGCATTTATCCTAGATCTTTTATTTCTGAACTTAAAACTAAATACAAACAATCATTAAAATTGAAAATAAGATTGAAATCTTCATAGTTATGGGATTTTCTGTTTTGAGAATGGATATAATGCAGTGAAGGGAGACACATGGTTAAATAGAAATAAGTGCAGATAGCACAGGTTTATGGATAAGTTTCCTTTCTTTTATGAGTAAGAAAGATACATGCCTATCAGGCTGATCAGTTTCCATAGATAGAAAAGTATTAGAATACAGTTAAATTGTGCAGTAATTTGTCAGTATAACTATTGAAAGCTGTTTTTCATACATCAGTGTATTTGCATACTATAGAGAAATAATTACTTTTGCATATCCTTTTGTATATATAAATTTAAATTAAGTACAGTAAGTGTCAGTAGACTTTGGTGGGAAATTGCCAACTGCACACCTGTAAATCTATTATTCAGTGAGAAGCTTTATGGATGCTCTGGGTGTGCACAGGCTTTCAGAAGCAATGGTGACCTCTCAATACACAGAAAAGCACACACAGGTGAGGACCCTGACTTACATATTACACCTGAGAACTCACTCAGCAGAGAAGCCCTATGCATACAATACCCATGAAAATGTCTATCCCAAAAGTTTATGCCTTCAGAAACAATTCTCACGAAAGAGATATTTAGATGTATTGAATGCCGAAGGCCTTCACTTAGAAACGCTCCGTAAATCTCAGAAAGAGCCAACATGGAAATCATGAAAATATGGGAACTCTTTCTGCTCAAGGTGTTATATACATCAGAGAATGTAGAATGAGAAAATCAAATAAATGAAGCAAATGCTAGACCCTTTCTCCTAAGATCTTATTTCTGGAAACTTATAGGGATACTCAGCAGAATTCTCAGAAATATGTCTTAGAAACATACTCATGACAAGTAAGTTCGTTACAGGAGATTGAAATGAGTATTCCAGATTTTCCTAAGTAACTCAAATGTAACTTTATGGAAAATTGGCAAATAGAATGGAACAGAAGTAGTAAACTGATGGGTTCACTGTGTCACAAGATGATTTGAAGCATTCCTGCTGAGACCAACCCATAAGTTTGACAAATTTAAACAAAATCAGGTAGATATCCCAAAACATACAATCACAAAAAAATAATCACAGAGTAAGACTGATATACGTATCTAGTAGGCTTTGATAAGATATTCTAGAAGATGACACTGTGCAAAATAACAAAATACGACAGATAAATTTGAACATTATGTATTAAAACTGAACTTAGTAGCAATAGGGTCTGTGGCAATTTCAAAACTTTCTGCCTATTACAGAATTGAGCAGGAATTAGTCCTAAAACCTCAAAAAGATGAAAAACAGTAATGTTTACTTCATTTTACAAGTGAAATAAAATTTAAGTATAAAATTTACTTACATTTTTAAGTGTAAAATAATTTATGCATTTTTGCATATAGTTATTGTAATAGATTAATTAAAAATGCTGCAGATCCCTGGTGGGCAAAGCGGCAGAAACACTGCAGGTCCCTGAGTGGTGGCAGTGGGCCATGTGGCACCAGGCAGTGAAAGAGGGATCCAGAAAGAGGCCGGTCACAGGCAGGGATGGACCAGTTCCCCGAGTGTCTGCAGCAGGCCACGAGGAGAGACAGACAGATGGGCACACCATGAGACCATGCTGCAGGTCTCCGAAGGTGGTTGGTCCCAGGTAGGGAGCCACACAGTGGGTGGATAGGCAATCCAAGCAGAGTGATGTTGGATATTTATTTAGTGGGTTATGGAAGGGAAGGGGGAGAAGGGAGAAGAGCAGAGAAAGGGGCAGAGAGAGAGAGAGAGAGAAAGAGAGAGAAGAAGAAGAAGAAGAAGAAGAAGAAGAAGAAGAAGAAGAAGAAGAAGAAGAAGAAGAAGAAGAAGAAGAAGAAGAAGAAGAAGAAGAGGGGAGAAGTGGGGAAAATGGAGAGAGGCAGACGCTGTCTCTTGGGGGAGAGATGGAAAAGAGAGTCAGGCTGCAAACAGGAAGGAATATCTCAGAGGACAGAAGAGGGAGTGGGTGTGGCTTGTCTCTGAGAGGGCCAAGACAAATCATTCCATTTATTGACAAAATCCAGAATTTGTTGTCAGGGAGCATGCATAGTTCACTTTTGAATAGTATTATCTGTGGGCTGAATCAAGCATGCAAATAAAGGCGGCTGGAGTGGCCAAATTAGCACAAAAATAGTTAGAAAAAGGCGCAGTTGTGACCAAAAGTGTAAGAGCTATGCCAAAAGCATAAGATCTATGCCAAAGGTGTAACAGTTAGAAAAGTGCAGGAAATTAAAAAAATAGTAACGTCACAAAGCCCATGAAGAATACTTCCAGTTAGAATGGCACTGAAGGGAAGCAAGGAAGGGGGGAGAGATTTGACTTATTTACTAGAAGATGTTTGAAATGTTTGATGCCCTCATCATCCCCCATTAGAAGCTATGGGAACCAGGGCTCATGCAGACATGAGTGCTGATGTGATTGGCTAATTCCCTTTCTGCTTCTTCTGGGATTCATGTTTTTTTTTTTGCTTTATACGTTGTATGATGTAAGGAAATAAACAAGTTCTTGCTTAACTGGACTCCGCACTAGGTCTGATTGTCCCTGGGACCCTGGGCGCTGGGTGGTAAGCAGCACACTCTCCCTCCTCTGCCAGAGCCAGTTGAGGGAGGATGGCTCAGTTCTTCAGCAGGGTCTACAAAGGACTATGCAATTATTTCACTAGAAATATATAGTGTTTCTTCAAAAAAAATAACAAAATATAATATAGGGGAAATATTATATTAGAAAATAATAAGAGATGGGTAAAAATAAATTTAAAAGGAATGGATAAAAAGAAAGGACTCAGTAATAAAATTAAAAGGGTACTGATGAAAAATTAGATTGCCTTTTTCAATAAAATTAATAAAAACAAAAGTGATTCTACAGTACATTTTAAAATGTATCTAAGAATTTATTCAGATACATCATAAAATGTACAGACATAAAGGAATGGACATCTTTATGTTATATTAATTCTATGTTAGATTATTTGACAAAATAATTACCTTTTACCAAGAAACTGTGATTTATAACAATAAAAAATTACTGCTAAATAAAACAGTGGTTATAATGATAGAAGGACATTATGCCAATCCATAAATACAGGGTTGATAGAATTACACCATCATAATAGCAACGATTGATTCAGGCAAAAACAACCAAACAAATGGCAAAGTAATTGCATCACATCTTATTGTTAAAAAAAAAAATTCAAAATCTAAAAGCATTGTTCCATATGAGTGTTACTGAATTTCAGCAAAGAAATCATTATTTCCTTGGGAAAAAATTCTAGGGTGGGTACCATCGTGACTGCGAAATATAATAGCCAGTCTGATCAGTCACTTTCCCAAGGTGATGTGGCAAGAGAAGCCAGTACCAGCTTTACAACATCCCTGCCAAGAATTTCAACTGAAATTAATCATAGGTAAATGATCAGAAGGCACAGAGTATTTGACATTAAAAATAAAAGTCACAGGACATTAAAATTAAATGATTAATAAACTATTGATAAATGGCCTAGGTACATAATTATACAGCCATAGCAAGTACAAAACTCTGCTCCTGTCAAAGTCAAAATTTTAAGAGAAAAGTCAAAAAGGCATTGTGAAATTTTAGATGTCGATGGTGACTTTAGCCTTATAAATTTCTCTAAATTAAAATTAATTTAAATAAATCTTTCAAGGAAAGCCATTTTCCATGACATTATTTACAGTAGAAAGGTTTTCACATAAAACTCATAACAATGCAAGAATTTGGATGAAATCAAAAATAGATCTTATGCATTGAATATTTGATACTTTTAAAAGAATAATAAATACATTGGAAAATACAAAATAAATAAGCTTGCCAAAAATATCTATCCCATGAGAAATCTTCATATTTCAGAGTGTACTACTCAGTATTTTATCATTTTACTTACTTAGTTTTAAGTCTTATAGTCTGGCTTTTCCTGTGCATCATTTGTCATTTTGCACAATGTCCTTTTCCACTATCCAATACCATAACCTCATTTTCCAGGTACAGCAATATCAAATTATGGCTCTAAATCTGTATTGTTTTGTTTTCTGGATAACTTAGAAAGACTTATTAAAACTAGATTCACTTTTTAAAAGATAGGATTATACATTGCTAGTTCATTCATGTGTGTGTTTGTGTGTGTATGTTTGTGTGTGTGTGTGTTTGTATGTTTGAATGAAAGAGAACTCTAGCTTAATTTATAGCTAGGAAATTAATGGGGAGCAATGATAACAACCTCACATTGACATTTTACCTTTGGGTTACTTGCTTTTCTTTGGAAAATACTGAGTCTAGTGCTCCATAGCTAAAGACATCTGGTATCATTTTCTCATGCCTCTTGAAAGGATAAGAATGCCAATGTTGATGCTACTGTCTTCACATATTTTATTTATACACGTGAGGAATGGAGAAAAGGCTCAGTGAGTAAAATGCTTGCTGCACAGTCGTGAGGATGTGAATCCGAATGCCCAGCACCAACATAAACCCAGGAATACTGGCATGTGCTGCATGTGCCTATAGCACTAGTGGTCTGTGGGGAATGGAGAAAAGTGGATCACAGGTGCTTGCTGAAACTTAGAATTTGTCTCAAAAACAAGCAGTAGAGTGATAGAGGAATTTACCTGAGGTTTATCTCTGACCTCCATGCATCTCCTGTGCCCATACATGAATATAATCCACAAGAAGCAAGGTCGAAGGAAAGCACACTAGCAGGAGCAACCATCTATCCAGTATTCCTTTGGATTGGAGTCACGCACAAAAACTCCTCCTCCTGCACTGGGAAGTGGTTCTAACCAGCTCCTCTTTTGTACCTGTGGTGTCTTTTCATCGCACCCATTGTCAAGCTTTGTGTATAAATGCCATCTCCTCTGTATCATTACTTGGATTTCATGTACGAAGCTTCTAATCCACGCTACACCAGATTAACAATTTTCAGCAAAACATGTAAAAATCCCACTTCTTTTTTTTAACATTTCATTTTTCAATTTTAATCTTTTTTTAAAAAAAACTGTCTTTTTTCATTTTGCATGCCAAATCCATTTCCCAATCGCTCTCCTCCTGCTCCCTCTACCTTCCCCCCTCCTGCCACCCATCCACTCCTCAGAGAGGGTAAGGATTCCCATGAGGAGTCAACAAAGTTGATCACATTGCTCTGAGGCAGGGCAAAGGCCCTCCCTGCTAAAAAAAAAAAAAAAAAAAAAAAAGCCAGAACAAGCATTAGGGATAAATCCTGGTCTCACTACCAATGACCCCACAGTTTGCCCCAGCCAGGCAACTGTCACCCACAATCATTCAGAGGGTCTTCTTTGGTTCTATACTGTTTCCCTCGCTGTCAGGCTAGAGTTGGAAGGCTTCCATTAGCTCACATAAGCTGTTTCTGCGGGTACTTTATCATGGTCTTGACCTCTTTGCTTGTATTCTCATTCCTCCCTCTCTTTGATTGGACTTTGGGAGCGCAGCTCAATGCTCCGCTGTGGTTCTCTGCATCTGCTTCCATCAGTTGCTGGACATTTGAGACAGTCATGAATCTGACTACAGGGCAAGGCCAATTCAGGCACTGTTTCTACTATTGCTTAGGGACTTTACTATGTTCATCCTTGTGGATTCCTGGGAATTTCTCTGGTGATAGGTTTCTTACTAGCCCCATAATGGCTCCCTCGATCAAGATATCGTCTTCCTTTCTGTCCTTTCCCCATCCCTACCATCCTGTTCTCTCTAATTCTTCTTTCTTCTCCCCTTCTTCCCTCCTCTTCTTCTTCCGCCTTCCCTTCTCCCCCCCACAATCCCCACTCCCAGTTTTCTCAGGGGAACTTGTCTGTTTCCCCTTCCTAAGGTGATGTATGTACATTTCTCTTAGGGTTATCCTTGTTACTTAGTTTCTCTGGGGTTGTGGACTATAAACTCCTTATCCTTTGCTTTACAGCTAGTGTTCACCTATGAGTGAGTACATACCATACTCATCTTTCTGGTTCTGGGTTACCTCACTAAGGACATTTTATCTAGTTCCACCCATTTACATGCAAATTTCAAGATATCATTTTTTTAACCACTGAGTACTACTCAATTGTGTAAATGTACCACATTTTCTTTATCCATTCTTCAGTCGACGAATATCCAGATTGCTTCCAGGTTCTGACTATTACAAGTAATGCTGCTATGAACATAATTAAACAAATGTCCTTGTAGTATGATTGAGCAACCTTTGGGTATATGCCCAAGGGTTGTATGCTGGTTCTTGAGGTAGGTTGATCTCCAATATTCTGAGAATCTTTTATTCTGATCCAGAGGGGTTGTACAAGTTTGCATTTCCACCAGCAATAGAGAAGTGTTCCCCTTACTTTGCACACTCTCCAGCATAAGCTATTCCTGGCGTTTTTGATCTTAACCATTCACTTCTTTAAATATATCATCAATATTTTAAAGTAAAAACTGCACTCTTTATTCTATAAACTGCTTTGAAAAATCTAGATATTAAAAACCATATCCTTCTGTATATCTATGACAATAGAATAGTTGGAAAATTACAGAATTTGAAGAGGAAGGCTATCTTTTGTATTAGAGCAGCTAACAAAACACTTTAATGCACAACACTCACACACACATAGCAAAATGACAAGCAGTTCTTCCTGAGAGGCCTGACCTCATTAATTATTACTGCATCACTTTTGGCAGCTCCAGAGGCTCACTGCAGTGACAAATGGCTGCTTGCCAAAGGACAGTCTTCCATCTCCTTAGTGGTCTTCATCCTCTCATTAGCTGCGTGTGATATTGTCACATTTTTCTGAAGAAGTCTCTCTTCATAAGAACCTAATTCATTCAATACTCTATCTGTCCTAAATTTTGGGAATCACATGCTTATAGGTATTTCAAGAAACGGTATTTTTAGCCTGCTTCATATTGTGCCCAGTCAGCACTCATAGTTTTCCTCTTTCTGTAGCAAGGTGGAGAGGAACAGCTAATGGCTAAAAAGAAATTGTTTAGAAGGAGCCTCATGATTTCTGAATG
Source organism: Chionomys nivalis (assembly GCF_950005125.1). Taxonomy (NCBI): domain Eukaryota; kingdom Metazoa; phylum Chordata; class Mammalia; order Rodentia; family Cricetidae; genus Chionomys; species Chionomys nivalis. Next base: position 18,199,534 of record NC_080107.1, read on the forward strand.
ACTCTTTCTTTTATCAAGCTAACTAATGATGTCCTATGGAATAGCATCATTTAGTTGGTGTGGATTCCATGACAATAAAGGTCAACACTTTTTTTCAATAAACTATTTATCTATGTCTATAACCAGAGTGTCCTAATTTTGATTTCTGTCTGTCTTTCATTTGGAATGAATAAAAAAAAATACAGCTTTGGAAATCTTGGTACAGTGTAGCCACACAAATATTAGGATATGCCATGTTGGTGGAGAACAATTTGAGAAAAATACCACAATACCCAAAAATATGAATTCTTTTAAAGATTTCTTGGTGCAGAATGATGAAGAGAATTTATCAATTTCAGTGGAAAAAAATTACTGCAACTCTGGTTTGAAACTTATTTTTGTTTTCAATGTGTTTCCTAAGTGCTAGGAGGAAGCCCAGTTCTCATTCTGCACTTTTTTCCCACACCTTGCTTAGTCTGCAGAACTAAGGTTAGAGATTTGTATCTGAGATAGAACGTTTGAAATAGTTCTTACTGCTGCTTCATGACAGTTATGCAGGAGAAATGGAAGGATATTGTCCATGGTTTACAAATCTATCCTGAAACAAATCCGAGGATTGGATCAAATTAAGTCTAAAGATAATTGCTCCCATCAGGAATCATAATTTAGCTGGGAGGTGGTGGCGCACGCCTTTAATCCCAGCACTCGGGAGGCAGAGACAGGTGAATCTCTGTAAGTTTGAGGCCGGCCTGGTCTACAAGAGCTAGTTCCAGGACAGGAACAAAAACTACAGAGAAACCTTGTCTCGATAAAACAAAACAAAACAAAAGAACCATAACTTAGACAATTCCCTCATATTTCTTTATGCTTTATACAGTAAAACAAATGTATCTATAAACTGTATTTGTTTCCTTTCTTGAATAATAAAAACAAACAATTATTCTGTGGCTTTATCAGGAAAGAAAGTGCACTGAATTCCAAGCCACGTATAGTGGTGATATTACTATGTGGTCTAGAATTAACTTGGAGGATCCACTCTGAAATTCTTGTTTTCCTTACTTTTGATTGATATAGTATGGTGTGGTGTGTGTGTGTGTGTGTGTGTGTGTGTGTGTGTGTGTGTGTGTGTGTGTGTGGTGTGGTGGGCATGCATGCATGAGCACACACATATACACTTTCATGTGTAAATGTATGGTACACACATGTGACTATGTAATTCATATTTATGAACATGTAAGTACATGAGCCCCCGTGTGTATGTGAAGAAGCCAAATCAAGATAACAACTGTCCTTTGTTGTCTCTCTCTGTATTTTTAAAATGTGATGTCTTAGATACCTTCCTACTGCTATAGTGCTACACCATGTCTAAGGTAGGCTATAGAAGAAAAAGTTTATTGAGGGATTTCAGTTTCTGAGGGTTAGTCCATAATGATCATACCAAAGGGCTTAGCAGCAGACAGGCATGGTGTGAGAGTGTTGACTGAGAGCTTACATCCATATCCACAAGTAGGAGGCAGAGAGAGTAAAAGAGAGAGAGAGAACCAGAGGAATGCCATGGGCTTTTGAAATCTCAAATCTTGTCACTAGTGACACATCTTTTCCAACAAGTTCATACCTCTTGATCCTTCCCAAAGAGTTCCATCAACTGGGGAATCAAATATTCAAATATACAAATATATGAGTGTTACTCTCATCTAAACAACCTCCACTGTGATATCAACCTAAGGGGCCACTGAGTTCTGTAAATTTACCTGCCTTTTCTCCACAAAATGGGCTTATAGGTAGGTGAAAGAATGCCTGCCTTTTGGTATGAGTTCTGGGTATTCAATCTCACAATCTCAGGGAGTCATGTTTGCGGAACAATAGTCTTCTTACTCATTGGCTATCAATCCAGCCTTGCCTTTTTTTTTTTTTTTTTTTTTTTTTGGTTTTTCGAGACAGGGTTTCTCTGTGGTTTTGGATCCTGTCCTGGAACTAGCTCTTGTAGACCAGGCTGGTCTTGAACTCACAGAGATCCACCTGCCTCTGCCTCCCAAGTGCTGGGATTAAAGGCGTGCGCCACCACCGCCCGGCCAGCCTTGCCTTTTTAATAGTAAGTTATGATATGATTTATGAAACCTGGATACTACAAGGAAAAAACACAGGACTTAGAAAATTTCATATTTAGTTCTCCAAGACAACGTCTGAGGAAATTCTAATGAATAAAAAATGAGATTTTGAAAAACTAGCACAAATCTATTAGGAGCTTATATATGTGACTTTTAAGTTTTGCAGACTATCTTTAAGGTACATTATGTCCTTTTCCAAAATGGAATTAAAGCCCTACATCCATGTATATCCTCCATTTAAGCATAGATACACAAAGGTACACACCAAGATTAAGACATGTTTATAGTGTTCCCATATACCTATATCAATGATAAACTAAAAATTTGAAGTTGGCAAGATAAATAGGTAAATAAATATAAATAAATATCATTGGTAAAATACTTTCATGTTACTAAGCTACTGAGAATAATATAATGACTCAATTGTAGGCACTCTGAATGAGTGGATATTTTGTTTCCTCATATTGTAAAGAAAATTAAGATTTCCCAATGAGAGACTTAAGTTTTGTATTTACTAGGAGGTAAATATATTTTTAAATTAATGCTCCACATTGAAATGTGAAATGTGTCACATTTTCAATGTATGTTAAGCTTCCCCTTGAAAGTTGGTATACTCATCACTTTTCATCTGTGAATTATGAGACATTCTACAACAGAGTGACCCTTGTCAACCCTGATGAAGGTATCTTGACCTCCCAAAGGAAATGTTATGCCCGTATGATGCTATGCCCACCTATTTTGTTTGCAACCTCAGCAGTAGCAGTGACATCTTTATAATTAATATAGCATCAGGCTTCCATCAATAGAGCATGATGGTCACTTGTGTGAAGACCTCCCAAAGCAGAAATTAGAAAATTGATGGAGGTGATCAGGGATCAAAACTGTATTTCTGTTTTGTACCTCCCTCAGATTCTCCTGGGAAATCCCACACAGAGATGTTAATCAAAATTCTACTAGAACTTATCTTAATCTGTTCATGACTCATAAGTGAAAGTGAAGCTTGTGGTGTATTTTAGTTTGAAGGCTGAGTAAAACTTGGATCTTCAGTATAGTGTAGATCGCTTCTCTGACATCGATTTAGAACGTGTCTCTAACATCGATTTAGCATTTGATATTAGCACTTTGGATTTACACCAGCTTTGTGTTTGTGGGAGAAAGTGTGTTTCAAATGCTTTGGTTTTGAGCATCCTTCAAAATTATTTCAATAAAAGCAAACAGAATTAGTCCTTATTGTGCACAGGTCACCTTGCACATAGGAGTTAGAAGTTGGTCCTGTGCCATTCTAAATTTAGCAAGAAGATCCTACTGCACACAGACACTCTGTCTCCATAATTGCCAGAGATTCCCCAGCTTTGTCATAGAAGCTTATGAAAACAAGTGTCACCTTCCACCACAGCAATGCCCAATTACACTTGAGCATCATTAGGTCCTGTGCTTAATTGAAACTCTTCGCAGAAAAGCACCTGGTCCTCGACATGTAAAATTTCAATCATATCCACCCCTGTAATGAGGCTTCAGTAGAGACAGTGTCTCCAAAACAGCTTGAGTCGAGCTCTGGACTCCAAAATTGTCCCTTCTACCTAGAACAGAAATACAGGTTCTTGTTGGCAACATTACTTGGGAATAATTCACTGAATGTGGTTTCTGGAACATGTGATTCAATTTGCCTTGAACAGAAGGAAATGCATAATGTTTATAATTATTCAATATCATTTAGCACTTATTTGACACTTAGATGACATTTTTTATTTTGTTTTTTTGAGACAGGGTTTCTCTGTAGTTTTCAAATCTGTCTTGGAGCCAGCTCTTGTAGACCAGGCTGACCTCTAATGTAGAGATCTGCCTGCCTCTGCCTCTCGAGTGCAGGGAGACACTATTTACCATAGAAGGATAAAAGAACTATACCGTATGTATCTGAACTGGGGATAAGCAATATGGTATTACAGAATGAATTTCACAAACAGAATTATTTCATTAAAGTCAGCATTCTTTGTCTTAAGTTACTCAAACTTTTAAAACCTCAGATCTTTTCACTCAAAGATTCATTTCCTGCCATTGATTAAAATAACAAAACACCTGACAAGAGCAGGCCCATTCTCTAATGTCAAATATAATCTTTAAATTATATCACGTTAATCTCTGTTTCTGTTTGCCACAAATGCTGCTTTAAGGGATGCTCCACATATGAAAACATCCCCTGGGAATGTTAATGGGAAAGGCCAAAAGAAATATCATAATTTCTAGGAGATGTTAAAAGATAATTTTTAGGTCAAAATAATTTATTTGACAACTATAATAATTCCTGAAATGAATGCCATAAAAAGACTGTCTCATATTAGTATATCAGGCCGTTTCTACCCCACCCCGGAAGACCTCATGTTTTGGGAACCTGCTCTCATTTCCATATACACTGTAAGTCCAAACGCATTTGTCTGGTCTGGTTTTCTGATAACTGTATGGCTTTCAAGGAATGCTTCTGCATTTAGGAAACAGTATTACCTGTTATTGGTCTGTCTCCTCAAATAGGTTTTTTTTTTTTTTTTGGAAGAATCTAAGTCACAAAGATTTTAAAATAGTAGCACTTTCAATACCATCTGAGTGATTACTATTTAGAAACAATAGACAATATACTTGCTAATCTTTTATGGCATTTAACATAGTGTTAGAAGCAATAACATCACCCAGCCCTGTAATGTTCCAAATAGTAAGGAAAACTGATGTTTTCTTATAAAAAAATCATTTAAAGTAAAAATTATTTCCTTTTAAAATAATTTTAAAAGTCATGAGAAAAACTGTGATATATTTTCTACAAAAATATAATTTTGTAGTGTGCTCTTCAAATACCTAAATAAATATTATATAGAAAGATGATTGTTAACAGTGTAATTTCTGTACTGTACTGCCCAATCTGTCTTTCTTGATAATTCTGAAACCTGAGAGAATTTTATTTTTTTTACTTTCATTTCCTTAATTATGAAATGTAAAACAAGCAAATGAAAACAAAACTATAGTTACTTTGTAACTATACAGTGAAAATAAATGAGCTAATAGCAGCTAAGTCTTTGCAAGAGTGATTGGTGTATGGAAGGAATGAAATAAACAATTCTTAAAGAATATTAGCTTGGGAATGCATTGAGCACTGTCTTGAGGTACTAGCTTTCATGCCAATCTTACAAATGAGGGAGATAATCAATATCCCCACTCAGCTATGGTGCCTATCAATCACAGTTATGATCAACACGGTATGAAAAAATAACCTGATAGTTGTTTGTAGTAGTGGCATATGTGTATTGGCAGTGACCTGCAGTTGTCTAATTATACTTAAGATATGTTCTACAAGAAGGAGACCATTTCTGATATTGGAAACTTTTTAACTACTCACTGGTAATGAAGTTATGCTTTGAAGAGAATCTACAGCCATTAATTTACTAAAACAGCAAACTTCCTAAAAGCAATCTATAAACTTTTGTTCTTATACACACAGGTAAGTGTGATATTCATCCCTCGTCATGGAAATTTTTTTTTTGAAACAGATGAACCTCACTAAAAAAAAGACACAACCAATAAAAATACAGAGCTGTGAAGTCCAGTGCCAATGGATACATCTACAAGGCAATCCCACTGGCAAGGCTCAGGAAACATTGCACAGGAAGAGCAGAAAAGATTTTTTTGTTTGTTTATTGAACTATACATTGGCTGGCAGTGGTGGCACACACCTTTAATCCCAGAATTTGGGAAGCAGAGACAGGCGGATGTGTGTTTGTGGCCAGACTGATCTACAAAGTGAGTTCAGGGCTGTTACACAGAGAGACCCTGTGTCAAAGAAAACAAAAACCTATCTATAGGACCTCATGGTGCAACAGTAGCACATCTGATCCCAGAAAAGTTTTAAGAGACAGAGGATCAGAAGGTTCCCTAGTAAAATCAGAAAGTGCATGCGTGCTTTAAGTTTCTCAAATATACTGCACAAATGGGAGCTGGACAAAGAGATTTACAGGCAACTGGAGGAAGCTGGGGGAAGGGTTCTCCCCAGGAAAGAACACACCAATTAATTGTCCAGTACCAAACAATCAGCCCTTAAAAGATACCTACAAGTAACATTATATGGACTCAACAGGTTATACTGAATATATATGCACATACAAATACATATATGCACACAAAAAATAATAATAAAAGAGGCTGTGAAATTGAAAAATAATGGGCAGAGGCTTACTGGGAAGCTGTGAGACAGGAAATGGAAGGAAGAAACTTGGCGATACTCTTTATAATCTCAAAATTAAGCAAAATAGAAAACTTAATAGAATTACATTATGATTGATAAGAAAAGAGACAGAGTCCTTGAATTCATCTGCACAATTACAGAGTTACTCAAGAAGACTGGAGAGATAACTCAGAAGTTAATAGAATTGCCTGCCTTGCAAAGGATCAGGGTTTGATGCCCAGAGCCAACAGGGTTCTCTCAACTGTCTGTTCCTCCAGTTCTAGGGTATCCCACACCCTCTTCTGGCTTCCACAGGAACCAGGCACACACAAGGTACAGTACACACAGCCAGGAAAAACACTCATATGCACAAAATAAAAGTAGTTTAAACATAGTTATTTACTCTATTCTATTTTAATGTATTTTTTTCTTCTTGTCATCAGTAGCCTGCTAAAGGAAAAAAGTGACTAGTGTGTATCTTACACTGCTGACTAGCAACTAAACATAATTATTCAAAGCATTTTAAAATAACATGGGATTGGTACTTGAAGTATATTTTAAAACTCCATTGAGTTTTATTTTCCTTTATTGCTAAGAATGAAAAAGAAATGGTTTGTATTTACTTTGACAAACCGTTTTTAGTACTTGAAATAATCTCTAAATCACGGATTTCAGCAGCTACTGCGACATTTACATTGATGATTGGGACCATGCCTAACTGACTTGGTGTTCTTCCTCAGACTCAGCAGGCACTCGAAAGTGACTGGGCAGCTGCAACCTCCCCTTTGGTCTGTGGAAAAGTTTGCTCTCCTCCCCCTCCCTATCTTTGACAATGCTCGACTTCTCCTAGTAGATAATGAGAAGCAGGTGCACTTTGAGTCAAAACTCATTAAGATGGAAATCAACGGAGGCTCGTGTTTCCTCTCCGTGTATCATGTAACAGATACAACACTCCCACATTCAAGTAAGTTTCCGTGCCCAACCTGTTGCGCAGACACGGCTAATGAGAAATGCATGGTGCTAAAAATGAAATCACAATGGCGTTGCTTCTAATCTATACACTTTCAAAAGCATAGCTAAATTGCAAATTCTCCATAGCCAGTCACTCATGCATTTCGTTTGTTTTATGTAACTCGTTTTAGAAAATCAAAAAATGATATGCAAAAATTTTCTAACCTATGAACATTTTGATACATTTGCTGACAAGGATTACTGTTTTAGGAGTTTAAGATACATATAGTAGAAAATATATCTACAAAAACTTCAGCTTAGTATAAATTGCACAGTGACAAAAGAAATTCATTTATAACAAATCTGAGCAGAATCTAATAATCTTGCTACTTCCTTTTGCAGCGAATTATATACAGTATAGAAAAACTATATATAGATATCGTCCCTTAGTGCCATAATTATGTCTCTTTTGATTTAATTATGGCATAAGTTAGGAGCTTAATTTCAAATTTCTTGTATATTTAATTTAAGTTTGTTAGTTCATTTAGACCCTTTAGTATATGGACCCATTTATGTTTCTATAGGAGCAATTTATCAAGTTTAGAGAGTATCTTACTCTCTATTCCTCTCTATTTTGAGAACTAGCTCAGATTCTTTACAATTGTTTTAAATTCCTGAAACACAAAATTACTTATACTTTGCTAATATTATTTACAAGATACATTTTAGGGTCAAAACATAATAAACGATTATGTTTAGGGTACAATTTTTTCTATTTTGAACAGCATATTTATATTCATGTCCTAAGTAATATTGGACTAGTTTTTTCTCTTATCATTTTAGTATTATTTTAGCTCAGTGCTATTATTAATATCTTCTATATCAAAAACAAAAAGTAAGTAAAAATTTAAATTAAATTTAAAAACATGCCACTATAGAAGAATTAACAAAAATTTCTTCATAGAGTATTTCAATTAGCTAGATACATGTATAAATGAATGAATATATAAATGCATATTTATTTATATATTACATGCATATATGTTCTGCTATATCCCACATACATGCCTTTTGTTTTGGAAGCTTTACAGGAGCCAAACTCTCATGCTTATTCTTTGTAATTCATTTCACTTTAGTCAATCAACCTTAACATATTTTTTCCTTGCTCTTAAATTATAGTTTTTAATAGCAGGTAATACTTCTGCTGTCACTACTGTATGAAACATTATATGTATTGTTGCTCCACATTTTTCCCTATCAAAATTTTTATTTTAGTATTGATTTTTGTTATAGTGTCTTGGTAGAGACAGGATAAATATATATTTTGACACAAATAAATGCAATGAATTATTCCACAGTGGAGACACACTTTATTTTATTTTATTCATCCTGAAGGTCCTATAGAAGCCTTTGGAACAACATAGGACTCTTGCCTAAATGATTTATCTTTATGTGGTACTAGCTAACTAGGTGGTTAAAAAGAATTGTGTTCCACATATCATTTTAAAAAGTTTTTATAACAGTTTAGAAGAATAATTTTCATTTATATAAAGAAAATGTTTTCAAAGACAAATGCAGTCCCTACATTAAGAAATTAAAAATGTGAACTCTATAACTTGTCACTTAAAAACAAAAATGTGTTTTTTATGCTCATTATGTATGACTCATTTGCTCTCTTGCAAAAATATTGATATTGGCTGGATAGAGAGCACAACTGTCTTTCATCCTAAAGAGCTTATTCAGACTTGATGGATTTTATCCATCTAAGAAAAGATGCCTGTGATAACACACATATAGTTATGTAATACATAATTATATAAATCAAAGAATATATAAATTAATTTAAATATTTGTATAAATAATGTTAAAAAATAAATACTAATGAAGGTCAAGGAACTTAACATGGAAGTACAAGCAGGAAACTCCAATTTCCAAATATATATTACACAATGTATTCTAAAGTATGAAATAACAGTGATTTCTAGCTTCAGAAAAATGTACACAAACTTCCTTGGTAGATCTATTTTGGACTATAAGCTTCATTTTATTATTCAAAAATAGCTAAACTTAGTAACTCATGCTTTTCTAGTACAAGCTGTAAGCTAACAGTTTTGAAATAAAAACAAGCCTTTTTCTATAAGTTGTTTAATATTTATTTCAAGCTTAGTTTTATCATATTATTCAGAAGTAAACTTGTTTCTGATCACAAGTGATTAGATTTTAAATCACACTCCTCCTTTGTATTGTTTTATATAATTTACAAAGTGAAGAGTTTATCTAAATGTAAAAATACAAAACAAAAAAAGAAAACAATGTAGAAGGACTTCTAAATGTCAGGACACAAGCATGATTCATAAAGTAAGAATTGAAAAACTGAAGTATGTTTAAAAGTATTAAAAATTCCTTTGTGAAGATATTATGAAGAAATGAAAAACAAGCTACAAACTGAAAAAAATGCAAAAATGTGTTTGAGAAACAATCCTCCTATAAAATATACCAAGATTTTTAAAAAATCAATTATAGCAGGACAAATAACCTCACTAAAAATAGACAAAAGAAAAATCTCTACAGGTATCCCAACAAAGAAGATATGAAGATGAAAATGTCACCTTAGAAAAGTTATTATAAATAATGTTATCAGAAAAGAACAAAATAAAGTAAAATGAAGTAAAATTATCCACAGTTAAGATGGCCAAAATCCAGCTCTGACTGCACCAAATCTAGGTAGCTGAGTAACAAGAACTGTCATTTATTCGTGGTGTGAGTGCAGAATCCTAATATCATTTTGAGAGCAATTTGGCAGGTTCATATACTATTGTTATATATTCTTCCGTTCATACCCTTCAGTGTGTGAAAAGGAAGTAAAGGCTATGCCTTCCCCCAAAAGTGCACGTGAATGTTTCTAACAACCTTAGCTTGGAAGTAGTAGGATGTTTTTTATTGGGGCAAAACATTACAGAACATTGGGAAAATAATAGTGGTGTGACAGAAATGGAGTCTTTATCCAAGAAGGTGTGAAGAAACCTCATGTACACAAACTAGGTGAAAGAAACCTAGGCTTCAAACGGCATCATGTTCCATGTGTGATATTCAGAAGAGCACCAATATAGAAGGGCAAATAAAACGGTTGGTGCTTGTAACTTAACAACAAATAAAGCATAGGGCTTGGTAGCACAGGGAATCTATTCTGAGAGGTAACATCGTGGTGGACCATAGAGCGTGTTAAATGTGTTAGAACCTACAAATGCTAGAGTGGACTCTTAAAGTGTGGACACTGAAGCTGTCTTGATCTGAGCTCATAAATCTAATCTAGTTTTCTATGAACATTTTCTATATATTTAACACTACTGTTATTCTTAAAAATAAGTCAGAATTTCTTCTTGTATATTTGAGTTTCACTGAAAAATGATCAATATTTTGAACTCAAATTAATCATAATATAAGTAAATGTCCTTAGTTAAGTCATTATGCAACCTGATCTATCAGTTTGTAAGCAGATTCTGCTTGTTCATTTCCCAGTCACCCAGACCCAAATAATCACACAGAAACTATATTCATTACAACAGCGTTCAGCCTATTATCTCAGGATTTTTATCAGCTAATTCTAGCATCTTAAATTAACCCATTTCTATTATTCTGTGTATTGCCTCAAGGTTGTGTCCTACCATTAAGTTTCTGGCTGGTGGCTGGCATTTTTTTTCCTTTGGCAGCTGCATGGCTTCTCCCTGACTCTGCCTTCTCTCTCCTTATGTCTCTGTTTGGATTTCCTGACTTGCTTTACTCTTCTAAACCATTGGCCCAAAACAGCTATACTGATCAACCAATAAAAGCAACACATATGAAGAAGGACATCCTATGTCAGTCAGCTTACAGATTTTTTTATAGGACTCATCTTTTGATTATTTCATTTCACTATCTATGACTATAGTATAATAATGCTTCAATTAAGCTTCAAATAGTAGACACATTTTTAGTTTTAGAAAACATGTAGAAAAAAACAGTAGAAACTGCCATCATTTTAAATAAAGGAGAGACAAGCTTATCAAAAGTAGATAATTAAATAATAATAATATAATAAATAAGGTGGTTTACTCTCAACATTTGTTGGTGAATATTCTGCTTCTTAACTACAACAATATCACACCATATGAATAGGAAATTAATTATGAATTCAAATTTTAAAATAACCAAAGTGGATTCTACTTAAACAGCATCTGTTCCCACCCACCACCTCCTTTCTGGGTTTTTTCTTCTCATCGTGTAAAGAGGTGGAGATGGAGGATGGTTGGCAGTGTTGTTATGTGCTATACCTTAAAGTTGAGGATGAAACTGATGTGAATTACACTGTCTCTAAAGGACCGATTGAATATTCTACAGTAAAGCTGTTCTTTAGTAAACATAGAGCTCATGCTTTATCTTAAAATAGAACATGAAATGCAGTTAACAGTTTCTCATAAAAACCCTTCTAACAAGGTTTTGCTGACCATACCTTGCTAGGTTTTCATCATGGTAACAAATACAGTTTGTTTACAAAATATATGATCTGCTCATTTTTATTTCTCATTGTAATTCTTTGGTGTTTCTCACAGTTCCATGCCATGGTTTGATCCTTCTGTATGCAGTGAATATATATTCCTCTCATTGGTTAATAACAAAAGCTGTTTGATCAATAGCCAGGCAGGATGAGGTTAGGCAAAACAATCAAACTGAGGACTTGTAGGAGGAGGGGCGGAGTCAAGGGAGATGCCAGCCAGTTCCTGGAAGAACAAGATGTATTAAAGCACAGGTAAGGCCATGAGGCATGTGGCAAAATATAAATTAATAGAAATGTGTTGATTTAAAAATAAAAGCTAGTTAGTAATAAGCCTGAGTTGTTTGACCAAGCAGTTGTAATTATTAGTAAGCCTCTGAGTGACTGTTGAGAAGTGATTGAAGGATGTGACAGGACAGAGAAACCTTCATTTACAAGACCATATGAACTCATTACTATTTAACTCCACCACATACAATATAATAAATGCCAAATAAACACTTCATATAAGACTACAATTGTCATACATGATCTCAGTTTTCAATGCATTGTTCTTAAAAAAAATATTTATTTTTATGTTACATATATAAGTGTTTGCTTACATGTATGAATGCACACTGTATGTATGCCTGGAGTGTGAAGATCTCTGGGAACATGGATCTCCTGGAGTGTTGTGACCTCCTGAAATTAGTTATGAATGAGTGTGAGCTGCCGTTTGGGTACTGGACGTGGGCCAAGGTTCGTTAAAAGATCAGTAAGCCATCTGAATACCTGAGCCATCATTCCAGTCACCAATATTTTATTTATTTATTTTATAATAAATATTTATGTATATTACTGAAATTTCACCTACCGTTAAGTTTTTTTTTTTTGTCACTTTTTTTAAATGTCAGGACGGAGTTACCAAAATGTGACTAATTGCTGATATCAGACTAATGGAAGCTACTCTTAATATATTGGCCAGTATATTTAATACCTTTTATAAGACCCCCAAATTTCACAAAATGGAAGGGAAACTGGTTGTATTGGTGAAACTTTTGTGAGCCATCAGTAATACAAGATAATATTTTACTTTTTCATTGTGACCACAGGTTATTCATGGCCCAAACTGGATTCATACCAAAACAAATTATTCATCTCTATAGCACATTCCCCTTTAAAGAAACATTTGTAAACAATATTTGGGAATATTGGCATAATTTTTCCAAACTGCTTCCTGGTGATTGGGGCTGCAGTTAATCGGGTCTTTTATGGTGCATCCTGTGTGCTAGGTTCATCTCAGTCAAGAGTAGGGCAAAGTAATTTTTGGGGGTGTTCACGGCAACCTTCCAGGGGGGTCTTATTCCATCAAACCACACCACTTTAGAAGCAATCCACAGGTTCCCATCCTCTGTGGAAACAAGAACAGGAAGTAGTTGAGAGAAAGACACTCAAATTCCCTAAATGATTATTTACTGGAGGAAGTGGTGTTCTGGAGCTTGTCCGCCATTGTGTGCCCAATGAGCAGGAACAAGCGGCATGCAGGAGGTGAGCTTGAGCCCCTTACATGATTTCTGAGTGTGAGTACACTTCCCGGAGTCCGCACAAGCGGCAGCAGCTGGAGCTGAGCTTCACAAGTGCAGCAGCTGACTGCTGTGAGTGCTCGCGGAGAGACACAGAAGGTGGCAGCAGGGCAAGGAGGCAGATGTCCCTGACTCCGTGGTGCAAGTGGCGCCTTACCCCAGCCCAGTTGGTACCCTGCTTGGTGGAGTCTTCCTGGATGAGAGAGAGTTCAGGATCTCTGTGGCTGTAGTGCCTGCTTTGGAATTTCCATCAGCCAGATGACTGTTGTGGCTATCTTGCACAGTGACTCTAGGGCATTTTCTAACTTATTGGTATCATGTTTGTGCAATGTCCATGCCAGTCCAGAACCTTGGTCTAATTATATAGAAAAGGCAGAGAGCTATTGGGGGCTGTGGGCTCCCAGACTCTGAATTTCCTGTAAAGAACTTGTTTTCTAATGCTTGCAAATATGACTCAAGTCTGGCAAAAATGAAGTAATTTTACTGTAGGGTATAAGATTTAAAGACACTTCCACGACTATAGAAACCTTGATTAATTTTTGCATCACTAAATCTTTCAGAAACACTGATTCTCAATTGGTCTGTTCTGTGAACTGTTCTTGAGGAATGTCCTGTAAAACTAATATTCTTCCCAGTAAAGCTAAACTTATTAGTGTGTTTAAAGAAATTGGTACTTTGCTTTCCCTTAAGGTACCTAAGTTTTATCAGAATATTTCTCAGACATGCATTTTATATCATTTTCCCAAGTACAATTTAAGCTTTCTAAGAATGTTTGTTTAAGTTTATTATTTCCTCAAGCTTACCACTTTAAATAATAATTTTATTCTGCTTCAGGTTTTCTGATTATTTAAAGGGCATTGTTTTTCTTGCTTATGTTCCATTTCATAAACTTTCTCTATAAAAAAGTAACTCTGAGAAAAAGCTCTATGTAATCTTTCAGCTCTTCCTCTTCCCTTTCTAAGTGGCTTTTGTTACTATTTTATTCTAATCTATATTTCCATAAGGATCATATAATTTATTTTTTATTTCTTGCTTAATTTTGCACTTCCATTCTCTTTCCTCAACTGCATTCTTTTGTTACATTTATTTTTCTGCAGCATTATTCTTAGATATTTTTATATTTTTGGTTCAATGTATTCTAAAATCAAAACCAAGTAATCCCAGTGGGAGTATGAGATACATTTTACCACTGACTTATTGACTTAGGGAGCAGGATAATTATCAGAAGATATTTTGAGTTTTAAACTTTTGCTTACTTTTCACAGAACTTCTTTAGATTTGGCTCAAAATATTTCACTTTTAGCCTTTTGTTGACCATTTCATACCTCAAGAATACTAGTGATATTCATCTATCTACTTATCTATCTATGAACATATACACATATACATACACACACACATATATATATATCCTATATAAGGATATAGATGGCCTTAAAAGGATACTCTAATGGTCTAACATTTTTGGTTTTGGTTTGTGTGAGATGCTTAACTTTCTTCAGTCCAAGATATAAATTAGGGCCTTTCATAAAATCATTACCCACACTACTATTGCATTAAGTTCTCTACCCCTGATCAGTAAGTTTTAGTTTTTATTTTTAAATTATCTTTCCTTATCACTGTTTACTTTTTTTCAAAGCATTCCATGGGAAGAAATGTGTCTGTCACAGCTATCATCTTCTTTGAAACCCATTCTACCAAATGGTGCTTTAAGCTACCTGAATTTGGTGCTTAGGTGCTTAGTTTCATCATTTCTCTTTTTGATTTTGAACGTCATCTTAATTACTTTCTTATTAATGTGTCAAAATCAGCTTACAGAAAGAAGAGTTTATTTTGGTTCCATTTAGGAGTATAGTTCATCATGGCACAGAAAGAAAGGAGCGGCATGTAATTGATCACATAGCACACACAGTTGAGAAGCAGAAAGTGAGGAATGCCCACTTTCCCCTTTGTACTCAGTTTGGGATTGCAACAATGGGATGATCCCACCTGTGCTGAGGGAGTCTTCCTACTTTCAGTTGGCCCACTCTGGGAACTTTAGCTCAGAAAGGCACACAGGTTCTTTTATCAGGATTTTAGATCCTGTTAAGAGAACAATATTAACAAACACATGCATCTTTCCATTCTCTCACAGAAACTCTAACGTCTGCACTCTTTCTTGTACTCTCCAAACTAATGGAGTGTTCCCAGCTACAAAATCTGGTTGTAGTCTTCTGCTTACAGGTATTGAAAGCCTAGAGGAGGGCTTATTTACCAGCAATCTCCAATGTGTTACCAATTGTACTCACATGTCTTCTATTGCAGTTTCTAGAAGACTATACAAGAGGCTTCAGACTCGGGTGGCCATTATCATCTATAAGTGAACATTTGCTTAGAGAATGTTTTAAGCACGATTCTGATTATAAGAGACTTGTGGCAGCTCAACTGCAATAATAAACAGTGCCGTTACAGACAGCTTAGTAACAATTTAGGTTACTGAAATGATTCACAATAGCAAAACAGCAACAGAACTTGAAAGTTGAAGATGGGTTCAAGCTATATTTCTCTATATGTAAACTAGTTTCAATTTTTCACACAGAGACTCTATTTAAAAGAAGCATACATTATGGACTAACTTTTCTATGAGTTAGTGGATTAATCCAGCCTCCTACTGATGTGTGCTAAAGATTTGTAGTGATTGATTGGACTGATTGTGGTAATTTGAATAAAAATAGTGTCCATTGTTCTATAGGAAGTGCACTATTCGTAAGTATGGCCTTATAGGAGTAGGTGTGGCCTTATTGGAGGAAGATTGTGCCTCTGGGAGTGGGCTTTGGGTTCTCCTATGCTCAAGTTACACCTATTGTAGCAAACAGCCTCTTCTGCTGTGTGCAGACCAGGCTGTAGAGCTCTCAGTTACTTCTCCAGCACCCTTTCTGCCTGCACCATCATACTTCTCACCATGATGATCATGGACTAAACCTCTGAAAATGTAAGCTACCCTCCGTTAAATGTTTTACTTTATAAAAGTTTTCATGGTCATGGTGCCCTTTCACAGAAATAGAAACCCTAACTAAGAAAGAGGTTGGTACCAGCACCAGAAGTGTGGTGCTGGCCCTAATAGGCCTGACGATGCTCCTATTTGAAAAACTTGGCAGCTTTGGCCACATGGCTCTGGCTTTAGAGTCAAGGATGTAAGAAAGAGGTTATAGAGGAATATGGATGTTGGGATTTGGGGTTCAAAAAGTTATTGAGTTCTTTTCATGGAGCTTCATTGTCCATACTTGTAAGAACTTGGAAAAGAGTGGTGCTGCTAGTGATTTGAACTGTGAGGGCCTGGCTCAAGAGGTTTCAGAGGAGAAGAGTGTTACTAGTTGACTAGAGATCAGGCTTGTGATATCTGGTGAAGAATTTGGCTGCTTTTTGCCCTTCTCCAGAAAGTTTGCCTGAGTCTAAATTTAAGAGTTTTGGGTTAATTCTGTTGGCAGAAGAAATCTCATTACAGCCTAGTATTATTCTGTTGTGGCTTTATTAGTGTTCACTCTTATGAAGATCTATAATGAAAACGACCAACTTGAGAAAGGAAAAATACAAAATGTATAATTTGAGAAGAAAAAGGACACCCAAAAGATGAATGGAGTTAAACTCTGCATTCATGAGGATAAACAGATTAAAGAAATGTGTGATGTTAAGAGGAATACAGAGAGTGGTGACCTCAGGGCAAGATTCCATCCAGGTGAGCTTCCATCCTGTGAAAAGGGAAGAAGAAAATGTTTAGAGCTGGTGTAGTAGCACACACCTTCAATCCCAGCACTCTAGAGGCAGAGGTAGGAGGATTTCTGAGTTCAAGGCCAGCCTGGTCTATAGAGCAAATTCCAGAACAGCGAATGTTAGGCAGTGAAAGAATTTTCTGAGAACAGAAAGCTTGTGAAGAAATAACTGAAGCATGGGGCCATGTTTCAGCCCTAGCAAGCAGCAGAACTTTGCATCTTTGTCCACATGGCTCTGGCTTTAGAGTCAAGGATATAAGAAAGGAGTTATAGAATTTTCTCCCATGACTAAGGAAAGCTGCTGAGGCCAGACATATGTCAGGTTGTCCCTAGAGGGAGGTGTAGAGTGAACGTTGTGTGAAGCTATGAATGTGGGTCCTGGATTGCCTTGGAGACCTCAAGATTTTGGAGGTGCCAGAGTCATGGGATGCTGCTGAGGAGAACTTCCAACAAGGAGTAGAATCTGCTCAATAAAAAGAAGTATGGTGCAGCCAGCAAAGGTGAAAGGAGTTGGAGAGCTGGCAATAATATAGACACAAAACATGGAGATGCAGAGTTTGGATTTTTCCCAGCTGGTTTTTGGCCTTGCTTTGGTTCAGTGCTTCCTCACTGTCCTCAGTTTCCTTCATTTTGGAATTGTAATATATATATCCTGTGTGGTTATGTGTGGAAGTATGTGATCTGTCTTTTTTTTTCAGGGAATTAGTGTTAAAAGAATGCATGAGTCTAAGAAGAGACTCTGAGATTTGGACTTTTAAAAAAGCTTGAGACTGTTACATACAGACTATGGGAACTTTTGAAGTTAGATTTAATGTATTTCTATATTATATTATGGCTATGAGTTTATTGCAACATCATGGAGTAGAATATGGTTGTTTGAATAGATATGGTCCCCATAGGTTCTTAAGGCATGGCAGTATGAGGAACTAAGGCCTCGTTGAAGTAGGTATGGCCTTGTTAGAAGTTCATTACTGTGGAGGTAGGATTTGAGATCTCATAGGTTCAAGTTATTTCCAGTGTGGCATAATGTTTACTTCTCCTGCTGACTGACCAAAATAAAGAACTCTCAGATCCTTCTCTAACACCATAAGTGCCTTCATACCACAGTGATTCTGGCTATGATGATAATGAACTACACTTCTGAAACTGTAAGGTAGTCTCCATTAAATTGTTTCATTAATAAGGTTGCCATAGTCATGGTGTCTTTTCACATCAATAAAAACTCTAAAATACTGATCTTTAGTAAAATGCAAAAAAGCATTACTAATATGATTTGAAATGCTTCAAATCTCATGTCCTCAATTCATTATTATAAGTCTTGTTACTAGATTTACAGCTCCATGCATGGAATCCCTCCTGTTGAGCATGCCACAAGCCCAGTTAGACTGCTCTTAGTTATCCTTATTGTATAAGTGTTACTATTTTATCCTTTTATCTTCTGGTCATTGTTGTCAATCATAGGCTTTACAGTTTCATAGGACTGTTTGCTGAAGACCCTGCTCCAGACAGGTTAATTGACCTGGGATGGATATGTGGAGATGGCACCAGGAAGGAACAGTGACTACCTGTTGTTCAAACAGTTGGTTCTGGATAGACTGAGCCCTCCTTATTTATTCTGTTTGAATGGTTTGCATAAACAGTCTTATGCAAACAGTTTAACAACCAGTCTTTATAAGTTTCTAACATTGGTTATAATAATTACCCGGTTGTTCCTTATCTCTTTGTCCTTCAGTCTCCCAGCCATCCCAAGGATAGCCATTATCTTTTTCATCTATCTCTATTGTCAGAAGCATAAGCAATTTCACCAGTTAAAAACTTTTCTAATAAGGAACACCTATGGGAGGAACAGGGTGCCCAATTGACAGCATTGGCGACACATGCAGTTATAGCATCATGCAGGGTAAGAGACAGTTTACAGCTGGCAAAGTTTGGGTTCTCACGATCAACTCACCATCCGGTGCTGGATCAATCTATTCCTTATTTTGTTGTGTTCTAAGTCATCCTAGGCGTGGCAGGGTTGCCATTTATCCTGTAGGTAACATAACTTGCAAACTTACTCTTAATAGTTGGCACTGTTCATCCCTTGTCTTTATGTCTATCTCTCTTAACTTCTTGGGATATTGGCATAGCTATTAAGAAATGAGGTAACAGTGGGTTTCTATGATTCTGTTTCATTCCCTGTTCCTTGAATTTTCCCATTAATGCATGCTACCATCTATTTGATAGCATTCTTTTAAAGCTCTCACAGTTAAAATAATTCTTTCCAGAACAGTTATGCAAATATGTGTCATGAAACTTCATGACGCAGTGACTCTTTCAGGCCAGCAGTATGGCTAGCCTTGTGAAAGCAAGCAGGGCATGTAGCACACATGCTCCCGGGGCCATGCCCAGACTTATAAAGTGTACTCTTCACAGGTTCTTGACAAGTGGATCAGGGTCTCCATAGGTCTTGTCACAGGAGACCCATTTAGGCTGTTTTTGGTCATTGTTCCCAAAGAAGTCACATGGCTCCGGAAAATGTTGATTGATTTTTTTCTCCCTTTGCAGATACTATAAAAACTGATCTTTTAGCAGAAGCCTTCCAGGTCAGTTGCATTTTTATTCCTTCAAATGACCTTGGATGTCATGAAATGTGTAGCCTATTTGTTTACGTTGCTTTTATTGCTAATATTTATTGAGAGAACAGGCTTCTGTTCTTAACTAGCTGGTCAACCTAAATATAATTTGTATTCTAGGTTACTGAAAGCTTTCTCTTTGAGATCATTTTATGGACAGAAGAACTTCTAAACTTTATTATTCAGCTGTTAATGCTGTGGAAATAATTGCCTATTTGACATAATTCCAAAAAAGTCACTTCCCCTTTTTGTAAAGAAATACCTGCTTCTGGTCTGATTGTACCATTTGGATTCATTTATTTAATTAAGATAGTAGTTCTTTAGGAAAAACTGAAAACTTTTTGATGTTGAGAAAAGTGATGTCATAATTTATCTTTATTGTTCTCAGAACTCCACCTTCAGCTTTTGTTGGCAGAGATTTTTGGACATTTAGTATTATACACTTTAGTAGTAATAGACTTGTTACTACTTACTTCTATGATTTCCCCTGCTTTGTTAAACAATCAGATTACAAGAGCAAGTAATCTATCATCATAGTCATATAAAACCGTTTAACACAGTGGAGATTTTGCTGCATTAAGAACAGACATGTCTACTTGAACTTTTGCAATTAAATGGTACTCAAGGGAGCGAAGCAGAATCTTACAGAGGATGCTATATAGGTACTGATTATGTAGCAAAGGTATTGTTAGAAATGTGATTTTATTGTCAAGTATCAGAATGCCCAGTGTTTGTTTATTCTATGAAATAGTTAATGAAGGGGAGAATCAAAATGTGTTAAAGTTATAAAATTATTTTTGATGCTTCCTTGCATATTGAGGATGGTAGAAGGAAGAGAAAAAAGTTGAAAATGATATCAAGGTTTTATTTGCTTATTTTTACTCACTGTGTCTTAGAAGGACTAATCAGAGATACAATATAGAAAATACAAAAGGATATTGGTTGGTGGAAGACAATGAGTTAGGTCTGAGTATGTTAGTTTGGCAATTTATCAAGAAATACAGTGTGAGTTAGCTAATTGGCCAAGGAAATAAATACCTGACACTTAATTAGGCATGAAAAATTAGTTGAAATAAGTACACAGTAACAGAGTTGTGGTAATATCAAGAGACAATGAATGAAGTAATAAAACAAAACAAAGAAATGTCCTTTAAAAATTGTAAATGTGAAAAACAAACCATTGCTAATAAGAACTCTGAGTAAAACGCCAAGGAGGTAGACAATCAACAACAGGGTCTCATTGGAGATGTGCTTACAAGTAGCACAACTAAATCTTAGTCCAAGTATCAACCTGCCTGCTATGCTCACCATTGATCCTAGCGACAATTCTCAACCATATGAATGTTTAGGACATAATAGTGATATATGACTTACCATTGAGTTTGACCGAAACACACACACACACACACACACACACACACACACACACACACAGAGAATTAATTAAACAAATGCATACACAGCAAACACAAGTCATTTAAATGAAAACATCAGATGATGTACTGTTAGAAAAACATAAGCATTGCAAAAGGAAACAAAGGCTTTCTTTATAATAATACTGGAAATGGGCTGGATAGACATTTCTCCGGTTAAAATGTAATACTCATCCACAGAACCCAAATTTGGTTTGCAACACTCACATTCAAAGGCTCCAAAACTGCCTGTATCTACCGCTTCAAGAGACCCAATGGTCACTTGTGCTCTTCTGACCTCCAGGCACCTACACTCATGTGAAGATGCCTCCTATCCCCATGCCACGTATACAGAATTGAATTAGTTTTTAATTAGTGAACAAAAATAGCAGAGAAAATTCTTAAGTTGAAAAAAAGACAAGGTAAAAAAGTTTTTAAGTTAAAAAAAAAAAACAGGTTACCAAGTTTTAGATGACAGATGTTAAAAGGAAAGTTCTATAAATCCCAGCCTAGGAGAATTAGAATCAAGTCATGTGGAATATATAGCAGAGCAGGAATTTTCCTCACTGGACAGTGGTCTCTCCACGCATAGAGTGTCTCACTCTGGTCTTCTTACCATAAGCTCTGACATGAAGAATTTATGCCTATAGAATCGAAAACACTCTGTAAGCAAATTGACTTCCATACCAAGGCCCCCATGCTTGACCACACTTGAAAGAAAAATGATTAGAAGTTTTCAGAAAAAAATTGTTAATATAGTCTGTATATAGAAGATTAATTATTCCACAGACCTGGGATCTCTGAGGACATAGAGTGAAATTCTTACTCTTTTAGATGAGATTAATTCTCACCTAGAAATCACATTTATTTTATAGCACTTGAAATTTTTATGAGACTGGAAGCTTTTGAATCAGAGACTAACACTTTTTGATCTTAGCATAATCAAATTCTGAAAATACAAATTTTCATGAATTCAACTCTATTTTATAACTATTTTCTACCACAAAGGCAAGATTATTGAATGGTTTTATAAGCTTTCCAAGATACTTGAAAAATGGATATTTTTCGGCTATTTATGTCATTTTTTGGAGATGTGGATCTAAAATCCATCCTGGGTAGACGAGCACACCACCATGGAGCTATACCCCAGTCAAAAAATATTAATTTAAACCTGACCTTTTTGTTGTTTTCTTCGCCCATTTCTTTCCCCTTTCCCCCTTCTTCCATCGTTCTCTTAAAACATAAATATATTAAAAAATGATTTTTTTAAAATGTATGTGACTGTACTGAAGATGCCTTTCCCGCATGTATTTTCTCTTACCTCAGTGAAACTAGTTTACATTGTTTGGATACATGCTCAGATGTTTGCAATGCTTTGGCAGAAGCCTGACTGTAGGTAGACTGTTACATAAGCCCTGCTGCTGCACAGACTGAACATTTGGAGTGCCGTCATTGACAGTTGCAGACACCAGGAGCTGTTTTATCTAGACATACAGGATGTCTCAGTAGATATTTAATCTGATAGAATTGTGCCAAAATAACCTGGTGCCATGAATGCACAATATGCCTGTGCTAAAAATTCTTACACATACACACACACACACACACACACACACAAAAAAAAAAAAAAAAACCTTCCATTGAGTAACCTCAGAGACAGAGCAACTGGGATCTGGTATTTTCAAAACTAATGTGCTTGTGTTTGTTGTTCCCAAAGAGCAAAGAGAATATTATCCATAAATATGTTCAGTCTCTCTGCATCCTCTGTATGTGATGTGATGTGCTTGGTCCCCTCTACAAAATGTCAGTGTAACGTATAGTTTACCTGCTTGTTTCTCTTCATTGGCATAA
The DNA here is from genome assembly GCF_950005125.1 of Chionomys nivalis. NCBI lineage: Eukaryota > Metazoa > Chordata > Mammalia > Rodentia > Cricetidae > Chionomys > Chionomys nivalis. Next base: position 18,222,496 of record NC_080107.1, read on the forward strand.
GTATAGAGTCTGCATTGGGATTTTGAACGTTTATTCTAAATGAGAATCTACCATTAAGACCTTTTTTGACAGAAGAAAATAATTCTTTAGAATACAATAAACTTTAAAATCAGTTCTAAAGGGAACACATAATTTATTCAGAGAAGGATAGAAAAGCACAAGTACTGATTGGATCATGGGTTCTGAAAACTTATGTGCTTACAAGTCACATAAAATGATAATAAAATTGCAGTTTCATGGTCCTATCTCAGTCCTCCTGGAAAGGAATCTGGGGGTGAAAATTTACCAGGAAATTAGGAAAAACACTTGTGGTGCTTGCTATGCCAGTTCTCCTCAGCCACATCTAGATTTACATTGTGTCTAAAACAAACTTTAGAACTCCTTGGATATATTAGCTGATGTTTTTTTCCTGTTGCAGTTGGGTTTCATGCTTTCTTTCACCTCAAAATCATTTAAGAATGTGATGTGAGGTTATAAATAGTCCAGCAATAGTGGAAATGAAGGGAAGAGGGAGGGCTCTGTTAGACATAGTTATATAGATGATTACCACCCATAAAACAGAGAGTCCCAGTGATTGTGACTGACGAGGGAATTGGAAGGAATTAGGTCATTGTCTGAGCAGGTACATTTGCCACCCTTATTACTAGGGGATCTGCCCTTATTTTCTTGCCTTGTTGATAGAGTCTTGTCCTAAATTAACCATTACTACATCCAAACCCACTATGTTAGTGGTCAAACAAACAGCAGTGGTCAAGGGTGCTCCTCAAACACTCCCATCATTCTTTCACTAACTTTAATGCCATATTAAATAGAAATATGATAATCCTTTAGATATATATCTACTCTTTTTAAGAAGATATGTAACTTAATTCCCCTATGAAAGTACAAGATGATCTTTTAGAACTATGTCATATCTAAAAAGATTTAAAGTCTGAAAATGGCTAATTTTATGTACAAGGAAAGCCTGGGCTCTATAATTTATTGTTGTGTATTGCTATTATCCCTGGTTATTCTTGGATTATAATTTTTTTAAGATTAATTTAAAATGAATGTGTCATAACCCCAAATCCATTGGAATATTTTACTTGCAAAAAATATCCATAAAAGCCGGGCGGTGGTGGCACACGCCTCTAATCCCAGCCTGGTCTACAAGAGCTAGTTCCAGGACAGGCTCCATAACCACAGAGAAATCCTGTCTCGAAAAACCAAAAAAAAAAAAAAAAAAAAAAAAATCCATAAAGACAACTTTGACACCTACATAAATGACTGGTATGCTTATCTACCTAGTATTATAAGCAAATGCACTTTTAACCAGAATTGATTCAAAGAGGATACATTTGGGTAATTAAATGAGGGCCTGATATCTTCCTCTATATTAATGTTCTCATCTTACACCTATGGAACATTCCTCCATTTCTTTCTTTATCTACAAGACAAAGAAATCTTTGCTATTTTCATAACAACATGACTTCAGTCTCAAGAATCCACATAGAGATAGAAGGAAAGCAATGATTCCATGAACTGTCCTCTGAATTCCATGTCTGTACCAGGGCACACACGCATGTGATTGTACACACGTGCACATGCACACACACACACACACACACACATACACTCTTATAATAAGCTCCTCTTAACATACTGGCTTGACTTAGTTCTTGGGGCTAAGTGCAAGGCATTAAAATTGCATTATGTCAATAATTTGCAGTTCAAAGTGGGGTATTTAAAATCCATTGTTAAAGAAATAGCAGCTTCATGAGAAGGCTGATCAATTACATATTAGATACTATCCTACCCTTCCCATTGGCCTAAGAAATACTTATTTGGTCTGCTGCATTTTTGCAATAAAGAACACAAATAATGGAGTGCTGAAGTTGTCAGACTTCTTTTATAAGGGAATAACCTGGGTGAAGAAGGACACCAAAAAGAAATCCCACAGTAGTTCAGAACTGAGTATAATAAAGGGTTATTTATTTAGGGATAGACTCACAGATCACAATCCTCTGCATGAATGGGGAACAGGAACCAAATCACACCACCGAAAGAAAGGGCTAACACATGGTTTACATCAGCATATATAGTATAAAGGCCACGCCCAAGTGGGCAGATAACTTAAAAGGCTACTGGCTGTAGGATTTCCTACAACACCTTCCCCTTTTGTTTAAATAAGAGAGTTCTAAGCCTAATACAAAAAAAATATGCAATAAGAACAAATATCAGCTATAAAAATAAGAATTATAACCAGCATAAATAATATCAAGCAAGAAACATGAGATAAATGTTTCAATAATTATCCTATCCTAAGGAGTTTAAGTCTTGTATTATAAATAACTTGACCAAGCCATGAGAGGAAAGTAACTACAACTATCTAGTCTTCAACTCCATTGAAGACCTAAGAAGGGAAATAATATTACTTGAGTAAGCAGGAAGTACAATCAAGCAACTTCCAAAATGCGCAACAAATGACAAGTATCAGTGGAAGAAAGAGAGCATCTTCAACAAATGGTGCTGGCATAACTGGATGTCAACCTGTAGAAGAATAAAAATAGATCCATATCTATCACCATGCACAAAACTCAAGTCCAAATGGATTAAAAACCTCAATATCAATCTGAACACACTGAACCTGATAGAAGAGATAGTGGGAAGTACTCTACAACACATGGGCATAGAAGACCACTTCCTACATATAACCCCCAGCAGCACAGACATTAAGGGCAACATTGAATAAATGGGACCTTTTGAAACTGAGAAGCTTCTGTACAGCAAAGGACACTGTCATTAAGACAAAAAGGCAACCTACTGACTGGGAGAAGATCTTCACCAACCCTGCAACAGACAAAGGTCTGATTTCCAAAATATATAAAGAACTCAAGAAGCTAGACTTTAAAATGCTAATTAACCCAGTTAAAAGATGGGGCACTGAACTGAACAGAGAATTCTCAACAGAAGAATTTCAAATGGCCAAAAGACACTTAAGGTCATGCTCAGCCTCCTTAACGATCAAGGAAATGCAAATCAAAACAACTTTGAGATACCATCTTAATACCTGTCAGAATGGCTAAAATCAAAAACACCAATGATAGTCTTTGCTGGAGAGGATGTGGAGTAAGGGGCACACTCATCCATTGCTGGTGGGAATGCAAACTTGTGCAACCACTTTGGAAATCAGTGTGGCGGTTTCTTGGGAAATTCAGGATCAACCTACCCCAGGATCCAGCAATACCACTCTTGGGAATATACCCAAGAGATGCCCTATCATACTACAAAAACATTTGTTCAACTATGTTCATAGCAGCATTATTTGTAATAGCCAGAACCTGGAAACAACCTAGATGCCCTTCAATGGAAGAATAGATAAAGAAAGTGTGGGATATACACATATTAGAGTACTACTCAGCGATAAAAAACAATGACATCTTGAATTTTGCATGCAAATAGATGGAAATAGAAAACACTATCCTGAATGAGGTAACCAAGACCCAAAAAGATGAACATGGGATGGACTCACTAATAATTGGTTTCTAGCCATAAATAAAGGACATTGAGCCTATAATTTGTGATCCTAGAGAAGCTAAATAAGAAGGTGAACCCAAAGAAAAACATATAGTCATCCTCCTGGATATGGGAAGTAGACAAGATTGCCGGAAAAAAAATGGGACCTTGGGGGTGGGGTGGGATGGGGTTAAGGGGAGATTGGGAGAGAAAAGTGAGAAGGGAGGATGAAGAGAGCTTTGGGGAATGGGATGGTTGAGATAAAGGAAGGATGGATATGGGAACAGGGAAGTATATATCCTAATTAAGGGAGCCATCTTAGGGTTGGCAATAGACTTGACTCTAGAGGGGCTTGCAGGTGTCCAGGGAGATGTCCTCAAACCATTTTCTTAAGGATATAATATGAAGAAAAAAACTGAGTCCTAATATCCAATAAATGGATGTATTACAATAACCATATAAGCATTGCAGAATACAATCCATAGTATTAGAAAAAAATTACTAAAATTCTGTATGGTAATATTGTCTGTCATTATGTAACTTTCAAGTTTATTGATTTATTAATTAATAAAATATTTACCTGGTATTAGATCCGGTAATTTTTTTAGGTGTAATAATCTTTACTGTACAAGAGGTGTCATGGTTGTAGAGTTGCGAGTAGCAGCCTTGTAATCAGTGGTAATACAAAACTTTGGTTTTTTTCACATTGGTGCTGGTTAAATACTGAGAAATATGCTTTGCTTGACAACTTAAAAGCAATTAAATTAATTCTATACATGGAGAAAGAAGTCCAGAACTCACAGGCAGGGAGCACAAACTGGAATTTGTGCTAGTTGACACAGGGCAGGAAATGGGACAGTGGGGGGAGGGGAAGTGTATGAGTTTAAAAAAATTTCCAAGTCTCATCACACAGTTTAGCACCAGGAATTTTACTAAATAAATAAATAAATAAAGCAAGCTTAGTAGGTAAAAGCAAGCAAGTGGGCAGGGGTGGGAAACTTTCTGGGTTGTAGACCAGTTAGGCTTTTAAGCTGGTCCACCTGGTAGATGTGGAGATCAGCCCCATGCGAGCTCCAGATGAAGAAGGACGCTAAGAAGAAATCCCATGCTAGCTCAGAATTGAGTATAATAAACTGTTATTTATTTAGGGGTAGACTCACAGATCATAATTCTCTGTACAAACGGGGAATAGGAACCGAATTATGCCACCAGAAGAGAAGGCAAACATGAACTTTACATGTATAAGAGGCCACTCTCAAGTGAGCAGGTAACTTAAAGGCTACTGGCTGTAGGAATTTCTACAGCATGTGGGTGCCATGGAAATTCTTATTCTGGCCATCATGGCAGACTTTATGTGACTATATATAATCTGTTTTCACTTAATATAAATTCAACCTAGATACCATCCTGTCCTTGTAAATATGCAGTCACTCCTAATTTGAAACCACAGGACCCCTTTTGGGCTTTCATTTCAGTTTTGTTCTCAAATCTATGCTGAGATGAAGAAAGCTAAGCATTTTAGCTTAAGCATTATTACTAAGTACTAGACACAAAACAAAAATGCAGAGAAGAAGAAATACATGGAAGCAGAAGATAATAGAGTAGTGAAGAAACTTTCAAATTTCTTACCTAGACAAATTTATATATAAACTAAAAGAATTCTGTAAAATTATGCAGTTTGACAGAAAGCCTTTCCAATTTAATGAACAGCATGCCTTCATATAGAAATAAGCATTAAAATACTACTGTTCTTCAATGAACGAATGTTTCCTAATCAATCTCGGGCAATGGATCTTTTGTTTGTTTCTTTTCTTACCTTTAAACATTCATAGCTCTTAAACTTGTTGTTCCTCTTGTTGATATACCTTTCTACCATTTTGGGAATAGATATATGACTATCCACTTAGATGGTATCTTAGTCACTTTTTTATTTCTGTAATAATATGTAACAGCTATGACAAAAGCAACTTATAGAAGAAAAGTATTTAACTTGGTGCTTACCATTTCAGGGCATTAGCACCCATAGTGACCACGCAGAGGCATGGCAGCAAGAAAACCTGAAACCTTGCACCTTGTTCAGCAATCTCTGCTCAGATCTATTGTGCATTTTGTGATTGTGTAATTTGTTTTATTTCTTCTTAGTACTTTGAGGTCTTTGATTGATGTGACTAATAATCCACTATATGCAGATTTATCAAAGATTCATTCTTACTCTGTGAACTTTCTCACCACTCAATTGTTTCCATTGTTAGATGGTCGGTTTTTGGACTTATAAGGTCCCATTTGTCATTGTTGACTTTAATTCCTGAGAGAGTGGATCCAGGTTTCAAAAGTCGTTTCCTACATCTGTGTCTGAGTAGGTGCTCCTTATGTTTTCCACTAGCAATTTTAGTTCTTCAGGCTTAACATTGAGTTTTTTGGTACATTTTGGAATTTATTTTTGAGGGGATGACAGTTGTCTATTTAATTCCTCTATATGTAGGCATCACATTTCCCTACCTTCACTTATTGAAAATTCCTTTCCATTGCATATTCTTGGCATAAGATGACTTAATTACTTGTGAAGTTGGATCTTTTACTAAGTTCCATTAGTGGGCATGTATGATTGCATGCCAGTACCATGATCTTATTATTTCTATACTCTGGGGTGCAAGCTGATGTCTCGCTGCTAATCACTTAGCATCATTCATTTTTTTCCTCAGAATTTCTTTAGCATCTAGGCTCTTTTGTGCTTCCATATGAATCTTAGAATAGGTTTTTTTATTTTTGTTATGAATGGGGACTTTGATTGGAATTGCCCTGAAGCCGTAAATTGTTTTTGGTGGGATGGCAGTTTTCACATTGTTAATTCCACTAACTCATGAGGATCAAGGGTTATTTCCATGTTCTAGTGTCTTCCTCAGTTTCTTTCTTCAGAAGTGTAAGTTTTCTTGCTTGAAGGCATCCACCAAGTTGACTGTTCTTATGCCTAGGTATTTTTAGACTATTGTGAGGATCAATGCGTCTGTGATCTCTTTCTCAGCAATTATTGCTATTGCTTTAAAAATGCTATCAATTTTTATAAATTGGTATTGTATCCTGTCACTTTTCTGACAGATTTCATCCTTTCAAAGTTTCTGGTGCAATTATTGAGATTTCTTACATATATAAGATTATATTGTCTGCAAATAGGAACAATGTTATTATCCTTCTCTTGTCTTATTGGTCTAGTTAGGAATTCAATCACTATATTAAAACAGAGTTGTGAAAGTAAAAAAGCCATGTTTACTAAAATTAAATGAGGAAGAGATAAATAACTTAAGTGGCCCTACATGGATATTGAAACGGCAACAATAAAGCCTTATAACTAAGAACTGCTCAGGTCCAAATGAATTCACTGTAGAATGCTTTTAGACTTTCAAAGAACTATTAACTACTGCTTCTCAGATTTTTTCCATAAACTACAAACAGAAGAAGAACTTCCAAACATCTTTTATAAAGTGTTACTTTAATGGTAAACACACAATCAAAAAGCACTAAAGGCCAAAAAGAACTAAGGCTAACATCCCTAATAAATATAGTGGGAAAATTCTCAGTAAACTACTTACAGACTAGATGTAGTCATTTTACAGAGAGATTATTCACCGTAATCAAGCTATATTTATCCTAAGGATGCAGGATGGTTCAACAAATGCAAGCAAATAAATGTAAGAAATCAAACCAATAATCAGTTAAAGAGAATTAATGTCCTAATTGTTGGAGACGGAGAGATGACTCAGTGGATAAGAGCATTGGGATTAGATATTGATTGCCCTTGAGGTAAACCCAGTGTAGTCCGAAGTTTCCATTTCTAGTGACTCACAACCATCTATAATCTCCGCTGTTCTTGACTTAGTGGGTACCCGTTCTCATGTGCATAGATATAAACACACAGAGACATACATAAATGCACACAGACAGACATACAGAGACAGACAGATACACATGCACAAATGCACATGTACAGGCACACACATACACACATGCACACTTTTTAAACTTATAATATGAAACTCCTAAATTATTGTGCATATATATAAACCTTCAATATATATATATGAAGACCAAACTGATATCAACAGTGCAAAACACCTTATTACTGACTGAATAGTCTAATAAACATGTATATTTCTAATCCTAAATTAGATGTGAAGGTGAGTGGAGCAAAAGTATTAACTCATAGAACTTCAATTTCATATAGTAGGAGTCACCATAGCTGGTGTACCTGAGGCATATTTGGGGCAAAAACCGTTTGGGTCAAAATAAATAGAAATAATATGAAATAATTGCCTAGGGCAAAGAAGTTACCAAAAGAAATTATTCATAAGGAAAAACATCCCAAAGCAATTTTCATTTTTAGATTTCACCCAGATATCTGCAAGTATTTTACACTTTATTAGCTAATGCCTCATCTTTACTAAAATAAAATGCCATGGTCTGGGAGATAATATTAATCAAAATCGGTATTGGCATAGAGTACACCCTATTCAATGAGGATACGGCAGAAAGCCATGTGCTGTAACCACAATAATGTAATGTGGCATTTCTTTCGGCTCTCCTTTTATGGGCTAAATTACTACTAGGACCCCAAATAAGACTTCATGTGAGGATAATTCTCCTCCCTTTTCTGCCTCATTCACTATGTGTTATATTATAACTGGATATAATTGTGTCACTATAAATCTTGATAAATTGTTAAGACATTGTTATAATAACTAGATACTGTCTTCATATCTAATGATTTATAACAGATAATACTTCCTTTAAAGAAAAACTGGAAGAGCATGAGTCTGAATCTGAAAACTCAATGGAATCATATAAAATATGAAGTACTTGGAATATGAAGAAGCTATTTGTGGAGAACCCTCCAGTGGCTACAAAGATATGTTTAGAAGCTCCTATCTTCTACGTAACTTTATCTTAGAGAATAAAGTATTTTGGTAGAATAAACGTTTTCCAGTTACACAGGGATAATCAGCACAATGGTAACAGTACATTTGATGCCTAAAATACTTACTAGTAGATAAAAGAGAATGTTAAAACAACTAGAAATAAGATCATCAATAGTTAGATTAATGGAATTTACTTAAAATAAGAAAGTTCTAAAAATGATGTGTCTTCCAAGAGAAGGTAGTTTTTAAAGTAGTTTTTGTAATTGAAAATAGGTTCTTCTCTCATACATTACATCTGACCACAGTTTCCCCTCCCTTCTCTCCTCCACGGCTCCCACATTTGCCCAGATCCACTGTCCCTCTGCATGCCTTCAGAAAGGAGCAGGCCCCCAGCAGACTACAACCAAATACAACAAAACAAGCTGCAAAATGACGAGGCAAAAGCCTTCATTCATATCAAGGCTGAACAAGGCAACCCAACAGGATGAAAAGAGTTGCAAGGGCAGTCAAAAACAATGTTAATCCAGGAAAAGGAAACATTATCACAAAACACTGATTTTCACAATACCAATTTTAAGATGTAATGAATTTAAGACAATGTATGGCTAGTTTAACAGTGGAAAAGGTTTGTCATGTCCCATAAGCAGAAATTTTACGCAGTTCACCTCAAATGGGAGGAAAGAAAGTCTCTTTGTTCAGGCACACTACAGAGACACAAGTAGTCAGTTAACAAGAAAGATCTAGATCTCCTCATTAATGCAAGTTTTCAAATGAGAAATAGAATTTGCATAAGTTCTTAATAATTATTGCAAAACCAGAAGACAAGAATAAGACAGATATATTATATAACTTGTGAATAAATGCAAATACTAATTCTTATGTGACTTTCTCAAGAGACAGCTAATGACTCAAAAGACTCTGATTCAAGTCCGTTTCAATTTGAGCTATGCAGTAAATGCAGACATCGCCCTGAATACTTACAAATCCACATTTTATCTCAATTCCCATATTTTATAGAGTTTTGTTAATAATATTGTGCTTAATAATAAAATGCTACTTCTGTACTAAATAACATCAAATAATGCCCTCAGGATAATCAAAATACTTTGTAAATATAGTTTTAATATTCATAATAATTATAGTTTTAATGCTGGAGTTACTTACAAAGTCAATGGATGACAGTAAGACTCACACTATTGTAGACAAGACATCTTCAGATGCATTAAAAACTGACTAAAAATTTTCTTCGGCAGGGCGGTGGTGGCGCACGCCTTTAATCCCAGCACTTGGGAGGCAGAGGCAGGTGAATCTCTGTGAGTTCGAGACCAGCCTGGTCTACAAGAGCTAGTTCCAGGACAGGCTCCAAAGCCACAGAGAAACCCTGTCTCGAAAAACCAAAAAAAAAAAAAAAAAAAAAAAAAGAAAAAAAAAATTTTCTTCGGAGGTAATCTCATTAGAAGACTCTGAGCCTTATGAGGAAACATATTTGACTAGTAACGAATTAATTATTTATTTAAAGCTTCAGTTGATAATACATTTCAAATGACAGTATGCTAATATATGAGAATTATTAAGTTACAGCAAAATTCTAAAAATATAAAAATTCACAAGAAGTATTTTCCAGTTTGACTTTATCGTTACATCACTGCCTGGATGCTCTTAAAACTGTGTACTGTGTAGTGGTCAATGCTTGTTGTCAACCTAATGAGATCTAAGATCACCTAGAAAACAGGTCGTATAGCTACAGTACACCATAACCAGCCCACCTGCAAAGCTCTATCTCTGTGAATACTTATTGCACTCCCATCCTGAAATGGTTAACTTGCCCTTCTCTGTGAATGAATATTGGACTCTCCATTCTGAAGTGGTTTGCCTGCTAATGTGGTGATGATGGTTTAAGGTCATGGGCCTCAGTAGAGAATCTACCGCCACCACTTTAGCAGACCAGCATAATTCCAAACTACATTCTAAATCTTATCTTTATGGCCATAGTTAAGTGTAGCTATCACTGAGTATCACAGACGTCTCTTTAGGGCAAACGGAAAGCACTGCAGGAAACCACAACTGAATACAGTGTGATTTCAATAGATCTTGGTGATCAGAGTCCCAACGAGTGCACCTGCAGCACAGCTCCAGCACAGCTCTTGCAGCTATGGCTCAGGGAACATCATGACAGGTGGCAGAGGACATTGTAATGGCCAGAAAACCAGGAAGTCTGTGACAATCTCTCTTAAGTATGGGTATGAAAGCAAGATACAAACAATGATGTGATGTTGGAGTTCCCTCTGAATGCTGTAAATACCATTAATGAATAAAGAAACTGCCTTGGCCTATTGATAGGGCAAAACGTAGGTAGTCGGGAAAAACTCAATGGCATGCTGGGAAGAAGAAGGCAGAGTCAGAGGGACACCATAGAGCCACCACTGCCCAAACAGACATGCTGGAACTTTGCTGGTAGGCCATGACCTCATGGTGATATACAGATTGATGGAAATGGGTTAAATTAAGATGTAAGAGTTAGTCAATAAGAAGCTAGAGCTAATAGGCCAAGCAGTAATTTAATTAATATAGTTTCTGTATGGTTATTTTGATTCTGAAAAGCCATAATGAATAAGTGGCCACTCATTGCAACAATGATGTTATCAATAGGCATGCTTGCACGTAAGTACACAAACATCACTGGGTCCTATACCCAGACGTAGAATTAAGGCAACTATTGACTGCTGGGAAAGAGAGAATTAGCCTCTTCCAGGGATAAGTCAACTAATTAGTTACTCAATACAAAGTAGGCATCCCTGAAACTGTACATACAAACAACAGGAGCAGACTCAGTAGGTTCTATTTATTTACATGTTCATATATACTTGTGTGTGTATTATTGATGCATATATGTATACATATGTATATGTAGCAATAATCAGTGGAAATAGTCAAAGAATAGTGAATGAGTAGAGGGGACATGGGATGAACTGAAGTAAAAAAAGGAAAAGGAGAAAATGATCTATTTATATTTTAATATAATAAATTTTAGAAAAACAGAGAAGACAACAGCTACATGAATACCTCACAATACCAGGAAAAGTTTTAAAAATAATTTGAAAGGTAGGAAATGAGTTTAAAATGCAAGATAATATTATAATTGTGGTTTATTTATTTAGTCATCAATATTGACATTAATTTAAATAATTTTAATTTATCAGTATAAATACCTTTATCCAGAGGAAAATGGTAGAGGACTTTATTTGGAGAAAGAGGTCAATGCAAAAAGGAGATGGAGGGAGGAGGAAAAAGAAGCACAAAGGATCTTTGAAAAGGCCACATGGAGTCATATTAGTTTTTATTTACCTCAAATTACATATAATATATAAGTGCATTTATGTATGTGTGTGTATGCATTATACATATGTGTGTATGTTTAAAAAGTTCAGCCATTTGGGTGCACAATGATTCTTTCAAAAGTTATACAGTCCCCTTCCTATCTCTCACTGTTGGTCCTCTTCTCATAAAAGCATTCCAGTTTCTTATTTCGTGTTATATACATTTATGTGTGTGTGTGTGTGTGTCTGTATGTGTGTGTGTGTGTGGTGTGTGTGTGACAGAAAAATATTTGTCATTCTGACTTTGGCAGAGTGATTATGCTTAGCATTATGATATTCAGTTTTATCTATTTTTCTTCAAGTAACGTGTTTGTTCTTCTTGGTAACAATAAATCTTCAGCATGTGTATATGTCACTTTTTAAAAATTCATTCACTAGTTGATGGGACTCTGGGTAATGTCCATAATACAGACAGCTATCATGAAGAGTGCCCGATTCTCAAGATATGCAGATATTACTGTGGTACGCTGATCTAAGATTCCTTCAGTTATGTATGTATCAGGTCTATCTGGATGATACAGTAGTTCTTGTTTTACTTATTTGAGTTATGTCAGTACTGATCTCCGTGCTGCGTCAAGTCACACTTCTTTAAGTAGAGTATGATTCCTCTTCCCTCATTGCAACCCAAATATTGACTGTTTCTTCAAATATTTTCTGGCAATTTGCATTTCTTTTGAGAGTTGTCTGTCCAACTTATATGCCCCCTTTTGATTGGTTTGGATTATTTCAATGACTAAATTTTTAGTTCTTTATACATACTAAATATTAGCTTCCCACTACTTGTACAGCTGTTAAAGCTTTTCTTCCATTGGTTCCACTTTACATTACTGGAATTTATTCTGAACTATTATTAAAAATATATTCATATATAGGTATAGATAATATAAATATTATAAATATGTAATACATAAATATTGGTTTATTTATATGTAATATATATTTATGCATACAAAATGACTCTGCTTATCACTATATATTAAAGGATTTTCCCTATGTGCTCTTCTGGCAGTTTGGACATTTCCAGATCACATGACAGATGGCTGGCTATAGGGAATGACCTACTACTGACATCTAGATGGAAGGAAACTATCCATCTCTATGCTGTTCTCAGGGTCCCCAAGGGTCTGGCTATCTCTCAATTTACTTATTACTTCTTGAGCTGAGCTTCCTACCACTATATATTTGGTTGCTTTTCTATAGTTCTCTTTCTCTCTAGGATCATTTCTTTCACTGTCCATCACCCTATGGCTATGGCAGGTTGAATTCAGGCCCTTGACTTGTAACTGTCAAATTACCACTATGTTTTAGTTCTAAATAACGGTTTTTCCATATGGCACCGATCATAGTTTTTCAAGCCATGGGGAATGACAAAACAGAACTCATCAGCTCTGCGGCCTTACAACATCAGAGATATCACCTGCTGAACAAGTCACGGTCTCACTAACCTGCAATAGATTTGAAGGAGGATAATTAATTGTTGGCTTGTTTTCTTTTCTTTTTTTTTTTTTTTTTTTTTGGTTTTTCGAGACAGGGTTTCTCTGTGGTTTTGGAGCCTGTCCTGGAACTAGCTCTTGTAGACCAGGCTGGTCTCGAACTCACAGAGATCCGCCTGCCTCTGCCTCCCGAGTGCTGGGATTAAAGGCGTGCGCCACCACCGCCCGGCTGTTGGCTTGTTTTCTGAGTAGTACTGCCAGTCTCCTTTCACTCAGGCCGCCAGGCTCACCACATGGATATGGATTCTGTTTTCCCTGCAGTGGCTGTAGCTGTGGGTGACTTGCTTTTACTGTCCCCTCTAGTTCTTTGCCCTGCTCAATTATCACATCCTTCCTTTTATGAGTTCTAATCCTCATCCTCTCTTTATCTCATTGAGATAGATTAGTTTTTTTGTTATCTTGACTCTATCTCTTTATCAGGTCATATGGAGGCATGTCAAATATGTCGTGTCGTATTTACCCTTCACGATTTTCATTTTTCTGAATTCTGATTTATGTCTCATAATGACAGTTGCTCTAATTTCCCATTATACTTGTTTGCAAAATGTAACTTTGTCCACCTTTACTCTTACACTGTACTTATCACTTTATAAAACATTTTTAACCAAATGGCAATTTCTTTCCTTTTTTCCTTCCTGAGAACTTCTCCCTTATAGTTAATGGGTTTTTTCTCTGCTTATGTTAATGGTAGCTATATGGTGGAAATTAGGCAAGTCATTTCCTTACCCGTTTCTGAAATAATAAGATTTGATTAAAGGCCTCCCTAATCAAACACTGCCACATTTTAAGATAGTATGGATTGGAACTTTGATATATGAATATTAGAAAAAAATAGAACTTCGGTGCATAGTTAGCTAGATAGACCTCTAACTACAGGCATTAAAATGTTTGATGCTTCGTTGTGAAATAGATAAAAGTGCACATTATTTTCCCAAAAGCAGAAAACTGGTTATTATTACTAAACAGCATTGTTGAGGGCTTGTTGCTGCTGCCTGTTGTGTGATCCCCATTTCCTGGGGTGCAGAAGGGAAGAAGACGTGCAGGAAATGAAACAGACCCTGAGAGATTCCAATACAGAAGCTTTTTATTGTAAAAAAGTTGAGGGGTTTATGGTGTTAGGGAAATTAAGCTGCCACAAGAATGATTTTTGTTGGTCCTTTTGAAACTGGTGGTTGCTGCTAGCGTGTTGTGATTGGCTAAGAGTGTGCATCATTAGTAACAGTGCTTTTGGTTCTCTGACAGGTTGTTTTGGCCAAATTTCCATATTCGTTGTGAGTTTGCATGTGCTCACTGTGCTTGTGCTATTGCCATGCCTTATATCATCCTTTTATTGTTTTTTTATTTTTATTGAGCTCTACATTTTTTTCTGTTCCCCTCCCAGCCTCTTCCCTCCTCCTTTCTACCCTCCCCGAAGGTCCCCATGCTCACAATTTACTCAGGAGATCTTGTCTTTTTCACCCTTCTTTATTTTATTTTTATTGGGTATTGAGGGAGCTATGGATTTTTATAACCTCACCTCAGGTATCACCCTCCCAACATTTTGGGCTCCGCCTATCTTAGGTTGACCTGCCAGACAGGCTCTTACACTTCTTTGACTATCAGTCCTCAAAGGATTGGGTACCCAGAAGGTCACAAGAAGTCAGAAGCAAGGGGAGACTTTTAGGAGAACTAGGGCTTTAAATGGCCTCCTGTATTTGTGTTAGCCAAGCATGGACCACCTCCCTTGGAGGTTTTCGTCTGGCACACTCAATAGCCATTAATTCCTTGAGTGTTGCCTTATTCACCTGCTATTGTGAGCATCTTAGCTGTAGGAGACATAGCCACCATGCAACAAGTTTAGAGTGGTCTAGCAAGGATTTTATGTGATCCCATACTTGGCCAAAGAATGTGGTAGACAAATCCAATGGCTTGATTCATATTGAGTTAAGTTGCATAAGTCCTGATTAAATGTTTACAGCTGGGCAAGGGTAAACCAGGTTAAAAACTTGGGCAATTTTAAAGGGACAAATGAAATTGCTGATGGAGGAGCCTAGCCTGTTCCAGCAAAGACAAGGCCACAGCCATAGTCATAACTGGAAAGTCTAATCTGTGCCTACCTGTTGCTGGCATTTCTGGCAGGCCCATATATGATCTGATATGGGATATGTGATAGGAGTCTCCTCTGGACTATAATAAGTCTTGAATAGTTTGCATGGTTTTGGAGATGGAATCCTTTGGGACTTTAATATTGCAAGAGATATCATTTTGCATGCTTGTGTGGCATAGAGGCTAACTGAGGAAATATTTATGGGTTCTGATTGGGTCATTTCCAATACTTTAAGGACCACCAATTACTCCTCTAGTTGTACTGATCCAGGATTTAGTTGAATATAGGTCCTTTTCCACATGTTTTGCATGTTCCTGAGAAAAGACTGATTTCTGTAGATGTCATTTTTCATCTTCTTCAAAAGAGTTTATAACCCTTCAAAATCTTTCTGACAGCTTTAACTGACACAGAGGAATCAGTCAGTTCAGTTTGATTGAAGAACTTTGATTTTTATGAAATGGAGGGTCTGCTCTTAGAATTTTGGAACATGTTTCGTTCATTTTTTTCCTTTACATAATTTCATAAATCATCCACAAATCCTCTTTACAGATATGCTTGCAAAATTTAATTTAACAAAGCTAGTTAATTAAAAATATAACTATGTTCAGAGAATGAAACCAGAGCTCCTTAACCTAAGCATTCAGCTATTCCCACACTGTCTTTTCACTTCTCTAGACAGCATGCTTTGTTCATAATCTTGCATTTCCTTATGGCTGTAAATGGATAGAAAGCTTAAGTCTGGAAGAATTAAAATGTAATATTCTGGGTAAATAATTTTACACAAGGAAGCACTTACTTTTAAGATAACTATTAAATACTATGACACAGAATGCTTTTAAGATATTACACCCTATTGGATAAATCTGTACTTTAATTTAATTTTTTAACCAAACTTTGTGTAATGAATTATGAAAAATTATGTAATTAATTTTTAAAATGAAGCAAGCAAAAATTATTATTTGAAACACAAGCCACTAGATAACATGAGTTCATTTTATTAACTTTTCTTTTTATATATAATTTTATTCCTGAAAATTTTCTGTCTCAAAAATGTAGATACTAGTTCCATCCATTTGCCTGCAAAATCAAGATATCATTGTTTTTTTTGTTTTGTTTTTCTGTTTTTTTTTTTTAACCACTGAATAGTACTCCATTGTGTAAATGTATCACATTTTCTTTATTTTTTGCTTCAGGGGCATCTAGGTTGTTTCCAATTCTGGCTATTACAAATAATGCTGCCATGAACATAGTTGAACAAATGTCCTTGTGGTATGAGTGTGCAGCCTTTGGGTATATGCCCAAGAATTGTCTTTCTGGGTCTTGAGATAGATTGTTTCCCAATTTTCTGAGAAACTGCCATAGTGATTCCTAAATGACTGTACAATTTGCTTTTCCACCAGCAATAGAGTAGTGTTCCCTTTACCTCACATCCTCTCCAACATAATTTGTCATCACTGTTTTTGATCTTGGCCATTCTTACAGGTGTAAGATAAAATCTCAGATTTGTTTTGATTTGCATTTCTCTAATGGCTAAAAATGTTGACCATTTCCTTAAGTGCCTTTCAGCCATTTGAGATTCCTCTGTTGAAAATTCTCTGTTTAGCTTTCTATTCCATTTTTTTTAATTATGGATTTTAAATTTGGATTATTTGTTTTTTTTTTGATGTCTATTTTCTTGAATTCTTCATTTATTTTGGAAATCAGCCCTCTGTCATTTGTTGAGTTGGTGAAGATTTTTTCCCATTCTGTAGGCTGCTCTTTTGTCTTACTGACTGTGTCATTTGCCTTACAGAAGCTTCTCAGTTTCAAGAGGTCCCTTTAATTGTCAATCTCAGTGACTGTGGTACTGGTGTTATATACAGGACGTGGTCTCCTATACCAATCCATTCAAGGCAACTTCCCACTTTCCCTTCTATGAGGTTCATCGTTACTGGAATTATGTTGAGGTCTTTGTTACACTTGTACTTGAGTTTTGTGCATAGAGATAGATAGGAATCTATTTGCATTCTTCTACATGACAATGTCCAGTTATACCAACACCATTTGTTGAAGATGCTTTCTTTTTCCATTGTATAACTTTATCTTCTTTGTCAAAAAGCAGGTGGTCATAGGTGTATAGGTTTATATCAATGTCTTTGATTTGATTCCATTGGTCTACCTGTTTGTTTTTGTGCCAATACTAACTGTTTTCATGATTATAGCTCTATAGTAGAGTTTAAAGTCAGGGATGGTGATGTCTGGGTGACTCCAAGATATTTTAGGTTATTTTTGGGTATTGTGAATGGTGACATTTCTCTGATTCCTTCCTCAGTTCGTTTATAATCTATATAAATGAGGGCTACTGATTTTTTGAGATAATCTTGTATACTTTCACATCACTATATGTAGGGATATAGCCCCACCCATGGGCAAAATAGCCCGACGTTGGACGCCAAAATGTGGCAGCGTAAATGAATGCAGAAAGATTATAAAAATATATACAGCTTTAATAAGGAAACAGACTTACAGGACCACAGGTTCCCGGGGAGAACAGGAAAGGCAGAGCAAAAAGGGGCTGCTGGGATCACGCCCGGCAGATTTATCAGTAAACATTAGCCCGAGGCGAACATGCCCCCAATGGGTGGGGCTATATCCCTACAACTATAAAGTTTCATTACTATACATTACTATATATTAGTATAACTCTATAATAGTGTTTAGAGTCAAGAATAGAATGCCTTGGATGACCCCAAAATATTTTATATTTGTGGCTATTGTAAAGAGTGATGTTTCTTTGATTTCTTTTGCAGCCTTTTTACCATCTGTATATAGTAAGACTACTGATTTTTTTTAAGTCAGTCTTTAGCCTGTCACATTACTGAAGGTGATTATCAGCTGTAGGAGTTCCTTGGTAGAATTTTTGGGGTCACTTATATATATTATCATATCATCTGCAAATATTGAAAGTTTTACTTCTTCCTTCCTAATGTGTATCCCCTTAATCTCCTTTTGTTTTCTTATTTCTGTAGCTAGAACTTCAAGTACTATGTTGAATAGATATGGAGAGAGTAGATAGCCTTGTCTTGTTTTTGATTTTAGTAGAATCATTTTGAGTTTCTCTCTATTTAATTTGATGTTGGCTCCTGGTTTACTTTATATTCCCTTCATTATGTTTAGGTATGTTCCTTGTATCCCTGATCTCCAAGAATTTTATCATAAAAGGTGTTGGATTTTGTCGAAGACATTTTCAGTATCTAAAACGAGATGATCATGTTTTTTTTTTTCTTTCAGTTTGTTTGTATTGTGGGTACGTGAACAGATTTTCATATGTTGAACCATCCTTGCATCTCACTTGATCATGGTGGATGATTTTTCTGATGTATTCTTGAATTCGGCTTGCCAGTATTTTATTGTATATTTCAGTGTTTTAGGGAGATCAGTCTGTAATTCTCTCTCATTTTTTGTGTGGTTTGTGAATCTGGGTAACTGTAGCCTTGTATAAAAGAGTTTTGCAATGTCCCTTTAGTTTCTATTGTGTGGAAAAAATTGAGGAATATTGGCATTAGATAATCTTGGAAACTCTGGTAGAATTCTGCACTGAAACCATCAGGCCCTGCCTTCTTTTTGTTGGGGAGACTTTTGATGACTGTTTCTATTTCCTTAGTGGTTATTGGTCTATTTAAACTTGGTATTTTGGTATGTGGTACCTATGTAGAAAATTGTCCCTTTCCTTTGAATTTTCCAATTTTCTGTAGTACAAGGTTTTGCACCTGATGGTTGGTTCTCTGGATTTCTTCAGTGTCTGTTGTTGTGTTCTCCTTTTCATTTCTGATTTTGTTAAGTTGAAAATTCTCTCTCTACCTTTTGGTTAGTTTGGATAAAGTTTTGTCTATCTCATTGATTTTCCCTAAAAATCAACTCTTTGTCTCATTGGCAATGAGTTTTATTATCTTTATATTGTTTTGTTTCTATTTGACTGATTTCAGTTCTCAGTTTGATTACTTCCTGGCATGTGCTCCTCCTGGGGGAGTCTGCTTCTTTTTGTTCTAGAGCTTTCAGGTGTGCTGTTAAGTCGTTACTGTGAGATTTCTCCAGGTTCTTTATGTAGGCACTTAGTGTTATGAACTTTCCTCTTAGCACTGCTTTCAAAGTGTTTCATAGCTTGGGTATGTTGTCTATTCAATTTCTTTGAATTCTAGGAAAATCTTTAATTTCTTGCTTTATTTCTCCCTTGACTCAGAGGTAATTCAGTTTAGCATTGTTCACTTTTCATGAGTTTGTGGACTTTCTACAATTAGTGTTATTGTCAAATTCTAACTTTAAGCCAAGATATTAAGGACCAGTAATTGCTAGTTCCTGTTACTTTTTAATTTGTTGTTGGTGGTGGTACTGTGTGTGTTTCCCTTCTTTGGCCTTTGCTGGTGTGAGATTTTGTATTGCCTGTGTTCTTGTGGTGTAGCTAAGTTCCTTGTGTTGGAGTTTTCCTTCTAGTACTTTCTGTAGGACTGAATTTGTGGAAAGGTATTATTTACATCTGGCTTTGTCATGGAATATCTTGTTTTCTCTGTCTATGGTGACTGAAATCTTCTCTGAGTATAGTAGTCTTAGCTGGCATCTATGATCTCTTAGTGTCTACAGAACATCTATCCAGGACCTTCTGGATTTCATGGTTTCCTTTGATAAGTCAGGTGTAATTCTGATTGGTTTGCTTTTATATTTTACTTGGACTTTTTTTCTTTGCAGTTCTTAATGTTCTTTCTTTATTCTGTATGTTTAGTGTTTTGATTGTTATATGGTGATGGAACTTTTATTTAATTGGTCCAGTCTATTGGATGTTCTGTAAGCTTCTTGTATTTTCATAGACATGTCTTTCTTTAGGTTGAGATAGTCAAACCAAGTATGTACTCACTTGTAAGTGGATATTAGACATTAAACAAAGACAACCAGCCTAAAGTCCACAGCCATAGAGCAGCCAAGAAACAGAGAGAGGACCCTAAGAGAGATATACTTGGATCCCCGGAGAAGGGGATATAGACAAGTTCTCCTTAATAAACTGGGAGCATGGGAATGATAAAAAGGGAGTGCAAGGAGAAAAAAGTTGGGGAGGAAGAACATGAGGGATCTCGAAGCTCAAGTTAGGGGAAGGACAGAGAGGGAGAAGAAGGAAAGAGATATCTTGATTGAGGAAGCCATTATGGGGTTAGCAAGAAATCTGGCACTGGGGAAATTCCCAGGAATCCACAAGGATGATCCAGCTAAGAATCTAAGCAATAGGAGAGAGGATACATGAACTGCCCTTCCCCTCTAATTAGATTGATGACTACATTAATTGTCATCATAGAACCTACATCTGGTAACCAACGGAAGCAAATGCACAGATCCACAGCAAAACACTGGGGTACAGTTGTAGAGGAAGGAACGATTATCTGAGCAAAGGGTTTAAGACCATGGTGGGGAGCCGAGTGGTGGTGGCACACACCTTTAATCCCAGCACTCAGGGAGACAGAGGCAGGTGGATCTCTGTGAATCTGAGGGCAGCCTGGTCTACAAGAGCTAGTTACAGGACAGGCCCCAAAGCTACAGAGAAACCCTGTCTCAAAAACAAACAAACAAAAAACCCCCAAAAAACAAAACAAAACAAAAGACCGTGGTGGGGAAACCCACAGAAACAGCTGACAGTCAGGGAACTCTGAATGTGGGTGACAGTTGTGTGGCTTGGGCAGTTTGTAGAGTTACTAGCAGTAGAACCAGTATTTACCCCTAGTGCACGAACTGGCCCTCAGGAGCCTTTACCTATGGAGGGATACCTTACTCAGCCCACAGGGGAGAGCCTAGGTTCTGCCTCAAGTGATGTGACAGACTCTGTTGACTCCCCATGAGAGGCCTCACCCTCTCTGAAAAATTGTTAAGAGTGGAAAAGAGAAAGTGGGGAGGGGAGCAGGAGTAGGGGACGGATAGGGAACTAGGATTGATATATAAAATAAGATTGTTTTAAAAACAACAAAAAAACCCTAAAATTTAAAAAAAAATATTTATATACTATTTAAAAGTCACTGAGGTATATCTCATTGAATTCTTACTCTGTTGGATACAATATTTGTTATATTTGGAGTATTATTTGTGAAATTTTGTGGATAAACACACAGCAGTATTTTTTCTTGCTGAATCACATTTCACCTAGAAACCTAAAACACATTATGATGTTTCAACAACTGCAATAACATTGATAAAATTGGGCAACAACAAAGTTTTGTCCAATGTCTAAGTTTTTCTTGCCACCATTGTAGTCGCAAATGAGTATTATGTATACCATAAAGTCTTAATATGTAGCTTTCATGGAAGGAAGGAGATAAACTTAAATCCATATTTGTTGAGTGCAGAAGGTTGTTTGAAACACGTGCAACTCTGGTGGCTAAGGCAATGATTGTAAGAGGCAGAGACACATCCATTACCTTAGTCAAATTCTCTAAGTTTCTTGAAACGTTCAAAAGGCTATATGTTACAGAGAATGTCAATAATGATCCAATTAAAAGAATTATACTACTTGCTGTTTGGCATGGCAGTGCATGCTGGAGATTGCAATTGGGTTTCAAAATCTCTTGATGACTGGCCAAGTCAAGTCTGCTGGCATTTCTTCCTGACTCTGCGATGCTGAGTAGAATGTCAAGGGCCTGCTCTGTTTCAAAATGAAAGTGTAATGAGATGGAGCTGAAGGGAATAGAATTGGCAGAATTTTGTTCTACATTTTCCGAAGCTGATGTAGGGCTATTTATTCAAGAATTTTGTTCGGTTTTCTGACAGTAAGAGACTATGAGTTCATGACCCATAATACCTTAACTTAAATATTCTTAATGGAAGAACTGTTTCATAAAGGTGAGAATGGCAATCAGGTAAATGAATCATGGCCTTAAGTGAGGTAAAATATACTGTTTTATATTATATGATAAAAGCAGGATTGATATGCATATTAGTAATTTTCCATAGATGAAAATTATCAAGGAAAAGGGGGAATTATTTTCTTGACAGAAAAGGATGAAATGGTACCACTTTGCTTTGCCTTAGTGAATGATTAGGCATTGATTAAGGAAGAAATGATACAATCTCTATGAGTTTATTGTTTAAATATAGGAACAATGGATACAACTCGGGGTGCCTGTTGAACACTATTTTGCAAACATTGGGAAGAGTCTTCCCTCTGGACCAAGCCATCATTCAGCTCTCAGTGAACTCCTGAAATAAAGAGAAACCCATCATCTTGTGATCAGTCCTAAACCGTTATTAGATACTGTCAATTGCTATTTAAAAAATATTAAAAAATATTGCTTTCTTTACCATTCCTCCACATGTGTAGACTCATGGGGAATAAAGGCAAATATTGAGTTAAAAATTTGGCCTTTTAATAGATATTTTATTCCCTGTTTCATTGGAACTAAATTTTCCTCTGTGACCTACACTGTGATGACACTGACCTGAAACTCAATGAGCAGAGGAACAGGTGACTTCCACCTCTGACTTTTCTCCTGTGTTCGGCTTGGCTTAGTTGAAACTCCAGGTGAAGAAGCATGCTCTTCTCTTAGATTGACATTATGCTTGCAAGCCCCATGCTACCAAGATTCATGCTCAGGTGACATTTCTTATTGAAAAAAAAAAAAGTCTTCAGTATTTCTATTCCTTTACTTGTTGAGAATTCCTAATGCTATTATTCTTATTAACTGTATTTGAAGATATAGCTCTTAAATGTATTAGCAGTATCAAAGTAGACAAAACCTCATTTGTAAGGATGTTTGTAAAGCCTATTTAATTCAGCTTAGTTATTTGATGTTTCTGCTCTTTTAAACCCCTCTCCCTGTCTTATCTCTCTTTCTCTATTGCTCTCGTGTGTGTGTGTTCATGTGTGTGGATATGGATGTGTGAGTGTTCACGTACCCACCAGAGGTCAACTTTTGGCATCTTTCTCTGTAGCTTTCCACTTTGCTTTTCAAGACAGGGTTTCTCACTTAAACTCGAGCCAGCAATGCACTCTGGAAATCATTTTATCTGTTTCTCCGCATCCTAGAGACTACTCACAATCCATTGATAAGTTAGTCTTTTATGTAAATCTAAACTTAAGCTTTTGTGCAAGCTTTCATGCTTGCACACTTTACCAACGTAGGAATCTCCCCTGCCTCAGCCTTTTAAATCTTTCTTAATAGACAATGTGGGGACGTTTAAGTGGTGGGTACAAACAAAGTGCAGAAATGAATTTAGTTTCATAAAGACACCGTCATTTTCTATGGTGAAAGCAATCTGAAATACAAAACCAGAGATCGACAGTGTGAGTCATTAGCTTTTTTTTTTTTCATCACTGCAACAAAGTACCTGAAAATATAGTAATTTAAGGAAATAAGAGTTCACTTTAGCTTTCATTTTGGGTATGAAATCCATCCCACTTGGGAAGGCATGGGGACAGAAGAATAAAACAGTTGGTTCTGTGTTTGCCTCTATGAAGCAGAGAAAGAGAGTGAGGGTACCAGTTTATGTTCTCCTGATTAGTTTAATACCGTAATACATGGAATAATCTTTAGAGCTGGTTATTCACAGCTCATTTATCCCAACCTAGAAAATTTTCTAGTAACAAGTGAAGATGTATAACCTAGGTGATTAGGAATCCCATCAAATTAACAGTATTAACGTTCACAGTGGGGAGACAGTCATTTCTCTTTTTTCTGCAGTAAACACATTATAGTATGTTCACAGATTTGCTGGTAGGACATATTTGTGGGTCAATCATGGAGTCAACGCACTTGGAACATTAGAGGAAAGCATCTCTAGAGCAGAATTCTTACTTGCCAGAGGCGGGGAAGGAGAAAGTGAGTTAAACATGGCCAGTTAACTTCCTTACATTTGCCCATCAGACAAATCCTCTCCACAGTCCATCACAGAATGTAGAGCAGATTTTATTGAAACAAAAGTCTTGTTTGTAGTGGAAACAAAAGTCTTCCTTATGGACTAATAGTAGAAAAATGAAATTAACTACTTTAGTCAATTGCTGAATGATAAGATATACTGAGCAAGCCCCATACACTTTTTCTCTTAAAGCTTCTGAACATCATGAATTCCCCAAAGGTTTCTCTCCCAATGGAGCAGCAGAGATGCTGAATGCATATTATTTGATCCTATTGATGCCCTATTTTCGCCTCCAGTGTTTTAAATTCATGCAAGAGCAGACTCAAGAGTCCAAGACTCCTCAGCAGGTGCCTGGCATTGCCACGGTGTTCCTTTGCCTCTACTATCATTCATCAATGGTTAATTAACTTTTACTGCATAAAAATGTTCAACTATTTATAATGCTGTATTTATTTTATGGATAAGAATTCTAGAAGAAAAATCTTGTTAATAGACACGTAATACTAAGCTAATATAAATGTAATGCTGTTAATAAATATGTGGTGCTATTAATAAGTGTGATGCTACGTAAATAGACCTGTGATACTAAGTTCATGTTTTTACCACAAATAAACTGAAGTTGAAAGACACAAATTGAAGTCAAACCTTCAAATGAAGGTCTCAACCACTTCCTGACCTTCAAATGCACTCATTAGAGTGGCTATATTTCATTAGTATAAATCTCTCTATGTCTTTATCTCAATTGCCATCTTACTTCGAGTTTATAATTCTACAAAGCATAAAGAACAGTTGCCCTAACTTCATAGAAAAAATAATTAATTATAATTAATGTTTTGTTTTCATTGTGTATATTTAAAGCTTGCAGCATATTAGTATGGTATACAGACTGAGAAAGAGTATAGTGAAGTGAATTTATATAAGCATTATCTTACATCATTACCCAGTATTTTGTATTTTCAAAACAAGAGAAGCTAAGGCCTATTCATTTGGTGTGAATCCTATGATAACACAGATTTCATTGCTGGAGTCTTCATGATCACTCTATACATTTGGACCCATGAAACTTCTGACAGGTGCCTTCCCAACTCCTTTCAACACAGCCGTTCTTAGTAACTCCATTTTAACCCTGTGTCACTCTCATTTTTATTTTTAAAAATTTTATAAGATGCTGATATATATTTTTGTTCTGATATTTTTAAATTAAAATATAATTACCTTTCTCCTCTTCTTCCCCTCCAATTAATCTTGTGTAAGTACTTGCTCACTCTGTCTTGTGAGCATGTATGTGTTTGGTGTTTCGTGTGTGTCTGGAGAAGGCAATCACTTATGTCTTTAATTTACCTTCCTCTTATTTTAAAAATGTTATTCATATTTGATTAAGGCCCCAATCTTATGGCATTATTCAACCTTATCCACAAATTAAAGTTTCAAAAATAGTCACATTAGGGGATTAAGAGTTCAGTGTGTAAATTTTATAGAAACACAAAATCAAAAATAGATGATAAGAAATTACCTTTGCTCTTGAGGCTAAGTATAAACCTCTGTGCTTGAGTGTTCTTTCTTCTTTGTCAACTGTGATCCATCTCCTCATGGACGACAGCATGGGCTCTGCTCTGCCTCCTTGTCCTTACATCCTTATCTGCTTTTCAGATCACTGAATTGATTTTACATCTGACTAGTTAAAACAGGAAAAAGCTTTATTCCATGACTCTGTAAAAGGAAGAGCAATGTGTGTGTGTGTGTGTGTGTGTGTGTGTGTGTGTGTGTGTATTTCAGTGCCCATTTGCTGGTGTTCATATATTTGCATAGGGCTGACCACTTGAAATTGGATGACCTATCAGAGGTCTTGTCCCTGAAGAAAACTGGTTTTATTCTCTGTGTGCAGCCTTTATCACCTGTGACTCTCCTTCTAGCGAAAGCCCTGTGAGATTTCTTCTGGTTCGCATTGATATGTCAACTGCTTTTGTCTTTGGGATGGTCATTTTAACACCACAGTAGTGTTGCGATTTCATGGGCTTCCTTGTCATGTATATAAGGCACTATCAGATGTCATGGTCTTCAGGATCTTACAATTTTTCTGCCCCCTTCTGTGATGTTTTCTTTGCCTTAGATGTAGGAATTGTTCTGTAGATGTACCAGTTGGCAAGGGTACCCTACAGTCAGCTGTTCTCTTCACTTTTAACCTCTTTACTAGTGCTGTCACAGAGCCATATGTACCATGGTAAGGAAAATACTTACTATCTGACCCTTAGAACAATTTGTGATCTCTGATGTGAATGGATACATAAACCAGCAGTTAATCAACCGAAATCACATACTATATGGGAATTTGCACATACCGCAAACATCTACTAGTGACCTCAGGGTACTGTGCTCATTCTGAGCCACACAGAAGTAGTGTCACAATTGCCTATTACCTTTCCCCTAACTCTTCCACTGAATTCCAATAAGCCCCACACTGCAATGCTTCCAGTACTGCTACCACAAGCAAGCCCTTTTTCAGAGCAAAGGGCCATAATTGGAGATGTTGTGGGTTTTAAATTATTATCATAAATGAATCTGTGCTGCCATTTGTAATGATTAAATCATTTTTATGTGTGAATAATACAAGAGCACTGAGCACTTGGTGCTGATTTTTTTTTGCAATAAGCCCCATGATTTTTATGGTATGATTTTATAGATACGTTCTTGCCCTGTCATAGCAGAACAAAGTGTACTTTCTCCATTGTTTGTCAGAAGTATTTCAGAGGAGCTGAACCTCAGTAGATCAATTGGCAGCATATCAATTAAAGGAATTAACACACATAAATTAGCTTTTTTTTTCTTTCCTGGGTCCCTAATGGAACTTTCTCAAATATTCTTCTGGAAATCATCTCTCACAAAACCACATATTTCTGAGTTTTTGTTTCAGACTACTGCTTCAGACAGAAATTTAGACAAATCCTTTCTGCCCTCATGAGTCACTGGTCCTATTCTAGGACAAAACCAAATTGATTAAGTAAATAAAAACAAGCAAGCAAAATAAATACAGATCATGATAACTTTCATGTAGGAAACAACTGAGAGTTGAATGATAAAAAGCACTGAGGGAACCAACCTCAGAAGTGATTTAAAGACAGACTCTGAAAAGATGACAATTTAATAAGTACAGAAAGAATGCAGTTGTCTTAACTAGTAGCAAACGCTAATGTAGAGGAAAATCACTGGATGGGAAAGGAGCCAAGAGTAAATAATAATGTTTCAATACTTAAAGATGTGTATTGCGAGGAGTAAGACATCTTCCACTGGTAACATAAGATGACAATCAATCTTCATAAAGCCATACTACTGCCAAATATAAGAAGAAAAGAAGAAATTCCTGCTTGGTTTATGAAAGAAAGCTGACACACATTACCAAACAGTAATGGGGTTTGTTTGGAAAAGGTGCTTGGAAGCCGTACACAGCATTGGGCTATCAGGAAGAGCGTTAGACAGAAAAATAGTACAATATATGGGAGAGCCAGGCATGATACGGGGCTCAAATGCCCAGTTCTTAAGTGGAAAATAACCCACAATATGAATGAGAATGCATTCTCTTTTTCAGTGGTCTTTCCTCATTTCTTGGCTGTTTAAGAATGAAGGTGATTATCTCCCTCTCAGCCACCAGTTGTCAGAAGCTCATTAAAGCCAATAATGAATGCAAACTTCAAACCTCTTTCTATAAGATGCTCATAGCTTGCAAGAGTAGCTGATAACTCTCTGGGTGAAAAGTGGGAGTGTTGTATGCTACAAAGAGTGGTGGAACTGACAAACAAGAGGCAAAGTTCCTTGACCTGTGGAAGAGTATATCTACTGCTAAGGAGTTTTCTTGTTATAGACCAAGGAGAATTAGAAAGAGAAAGTGAGAGTATGTTTGGGACACATTGTGGATGCCAAGTTGAGTGTTTTTCAACTTGGTTGTTGTAAAAAAATATATAATAATCATGACAATAAAAAGTAAAAGACGAGACAAGGATATTCCGAACTGACAGATACGTATCTCCATTGTTGTAGCCCAAGGGAGCTAGCAGAATCTGAAAACATCTCAATTTATTTAAAGAAGGCATCTTCCAATGTGTTGTCAGAAATAGCTTAAGCAAAGTTTGTACGAAGCCCAGGATCAAAGCAGCCAAGATGCAGCATCCTGTTACCCTGTGAGTCCTGCGAGACCAATGCCAACATATTTCTAACAAGAAACAACACACTAAGAAAAATGAGGTGAAGGTTGCAGATTGTACAAAATTTTTCCACTAAAAGAATGAAGGAAGACAAAGAAAAATTACAGGGCTAGATTGCCAGGAGACATGGCAGTTCTTGTTGAGGGCTTCTACTTCTAAGACCAGTCCAAAATATCTTTCTCTTGGTTTGGGGAGTTTTGCTCTTTTGTTGGGGGTGCTTTTGGTTTGTTTTTTGAAAAAGAACTAAAATGGGGTGTACAGGAAGGAAAGAATCTGGAAGGACGTGGGAAAAGATAACAATATGATCAAAATATATTGAAATTTAAAATTATTTTAAATAATAAAAATACAATAGAACAAAGAGTAACATATAAATGTACAGACCTTGACAAACAAAAGTGGGAATAACAGAGAAATGAAAGAGAATTATAGCTACCACGACAGGGATTATGGGACAAAAAAGTACATTTAGAGAAAATCCCCAAGAGAGAAGGATATGAAATATGCTTGTAAGCTTTTAGGGGATTTTACGCAAACTGATTTAGTTAACATAGGATACATGAAAGAGATCCTGGAGGTCCAGTTATCACAAACTGAGAGCTGTTAAAGTTTCAGCATCTGTCTCTTTTGGCAGCTACATGGCATGTCCCTGACTTCACCTGCTATCTTTCTATGTCTTTTCCATTCTGGCTATATTCTGTTAAGCCACTGGCTGAAAGCAGCTTCTTTATTAATCAATGGCAATAAAACACATTTATAGTATACAGAGGGGGATTCCTTCAGGCTGTGGGATATATCTCTCTAGAGTGGTTGACTTATTTGTGTTTAAGTTAAGGCGGTCACAATTTACCACTTCACTTGCTTTTCCAGAATTGTTTTCAGTGATGAAACTGGAGTGTTTAGCAGAAGAGACATCATGCATTGTAAGAGATGAACAAGCATATCAAAAACACAATAACTGGAACCCAGAGAGTACCTGGGATGACTACGGGATCTTTAAAGCTTCTATTCTTAACTAAGAGTGGTAATGATGACTTTTACATTGTCATTGACAGTGACAGGGTGTTATTATGGTAGTGATTACAATTCTTTTAGTGAAAAGCCAATTAAATAAAATCTAAATCATTAGAATTATTGGGAATATAAATAAGAGTCACGCAATTTTAATTTTCTTTTCAGAATTCTCCAAAATGAATATACATTTTCAAAACAAACAGAACAAAAGAATTACAAGAAAGCCATGTCAAGAGAAACGCCATCCCTCTCAGGTACCCTTTATGGTTAATTGTCCCCCTTCTCACAGTGGCCTAATGCAATATATATGTTTTTCTTAATTCATTAAGCCAGGAATCTGAGTTTTGAAAAGGCTCTCTAACTTTCCCAAATTTGCTCAGCTTATCCAAACAACATTGTATCTATTTCCATTGAAAACAATAAGCTATTTATAGGCAGAACAGATAAAGTCATCGTTAAAGAGAAGGGAGAAAGTCGTTTAAAAACTGTCAGGATTTGACTTGAATTTAGAGTTCTGGAAAGGATAGAAGATAAGAAAGGCTGTGATGGGACTCACAGTCTTCTTCCTTGTACTGTTCTCTTCTCTTCAGCCATAGATCCACTCCCATGTATCAGCACCTCTGCTAGAAACCTAGCGTTAGACTCACTGACTGTGAATTAATGCTGACTTCGAAAAATTTCTAAAAATGATCAGGAGGCCTAATCAATTTAATTCTTTGCTAATTTACTCAATCAGCCACAAAGTAATGGCAGGTGTTTGTATAAGTAGGAAGAGAGCCAGAATGTCCTCTGTAAGAAATTGTGGACTTAGGCATGAAAGGCAGTTACCCTGTCAGCTAACGAAGTCAATTTATCCCTCCTTATAAGCATTCCAGCATCCCAACCATACCAAAATCAAACAAAGATAAAAGAAAAAAATCGATTAGGTAAAAATCAACCCAGTATATTAATATATGTCTCAAAAACAAATATCAAAGATAAAATCCATTCGTCCTCTTCCTTATCGTGATCCTGTAGAGTTTTACCTAAAAATGAAAACTGAGGGTTGTAAGACAAAATATTTAAAGAAAGTGGGGAAATAATGACATTGATTGGTCTATGGAAAAGGCAACAATGCAGTAAGTCTGGGATGCTCTCTGCACTTGTGATTATTGAGGCAGGGTGATTCCTGGCCACCATTAAAATCTCACAGGGGTTTTGTCCTTGGTCCCTGCACGCTCACACTTGATGGCATCTATGTCCTGGTTCAAACTTCAGTAGAATCACTTGCCTTTTCAGTTTCTCTGTGAGTTTTCAATTAAGATACCCAGGAGAACCTGGATTCCTATGTTTCATAGGAGGCTTAGGAACCTGACACATTCAAAAAGTCTTTTCCAGATATTTCCTTCTGCTATTGATATGCAAAATGTCTCATAGCAGATGTAGTGCTTTTGTCCATACTCATTTAAAACACATTCCCATCCTGCTTTTCACATCTTCTTTTCCCCACGTTGGCTGCCTCATCTTGTTACCATATCCATGCATCGGTCTAGTTTGGGTACCATGTTATGGGATAAGACAGTTTTTACTACTTACCTTCCCACTGAAAGCAAAGACCAACTTACATTTACCTTTGTGTTCCAGTTGATATACAGATGACCAAGCCTGAAAACTTAGTACAACTTTGTTCCCTAATGCCAACAAATGGCAATAAAGTGGTAAGCAGCATTTTTAGAGTTCTTCCAAAATGTACTGTATGAAGCTATAGTCTTCTATATGACCCCGAATGACAAAACACCACAAACAATAATGATATTGATGTTATATTGGTAAGCACTACTGCCTTCCAACAGGACAATTAAATAAGCCTTCTTCATTTACTGATATGGAGTTTAATATGATTGTATGAACATTAAGACTAGGTATCTCTTAAAAATTTGGTTTATAGACAATCCAGTCTCCTGCAAACACTACATTTCTCTATCAAATCCAAATAATCACTTCTTTGTTTAACATTGATAGAGACTAATGACATAAACATAGGAATTGATGGTTTTCACCTAAAATTGATCTTGTTCCTCCTCAAAGTGCACTTTTAATAGCTCTAGATCCTGAATAATTTGCTTAGACTGCAAGAGCTATTTATTTCTATGAAGGAAATTGAACTTTTGCTATTCATTATACTCAAAATATCCTTGAGTTTCTCTATCACCCTCTGGTATGACTAGTATTTTTTTGTAGGATTAATATTTTTAACTTTTGTGGCTTTTAAGAACGTGAGTATTTTAGAGTGAAGACATACTCAACTCACATTAATGCTTTATGTTGTGCAAAATATCTAAATCAATACACATTTTAGAAATAAAAAAATCAATATTGTTCAAATTCCAGAGAATAGAAAATGTCCTTGTACTTCAAGCAAATGCTGATGATCAGAAAATAGACTATAATTGCATTACTTTTGTTTTTGGCTTTGAGATTAGTTAGGTTGACCATGGTGTATGCTATACTCATCCTTTGTCATTTCCTGTGCATTCTAGACTACAGCCCATTTTCAAACTGTCTGATATATAACAACAGATACATGTATGGAATCGTATAAAGCCACAATGAAATGACTTTAGACATATACTTTAAAGGTAATGTGTAGTGTGGTAAGAGGTTTTAAATTAAAAGGGCCATTTTCAATAGAGAAAAGTAAAGCCCTTGTAAGTTCTATGACATGCCGAGTCATAAAATGTTGACCAGATTTACTGTGCCAAGCATGAATCGCTCTTTGTGGTGTATTTTATATTCAACGAGAAAATGGCTGATTTCCCCACAATAGTCATGCTACCAATAAGTACATCATGCCAGACAGATCAGTTTTACAGCTTGCAATGTGCGCAGCTACGTAAGATCATTGATTTTTTTCCTCCAATTCACACTATGAATGCAAGCCAGCAGTGAGTAAGCTTCCAGCTCCACTCCACCTTGATTCCCCTATGTACCATAACCAAAGTGTGCAATGTCTTCACCAACAACCCGAATGAGCAGAAACTAGTGGGGATATTCGCTTAATAACTTATATCTTCTGGAAGCAATTTCTTTGAAAGGAAGCTTCAAGCAGAACAAATAAACAAGCAAGCATATTTAGCAAAACATACTGTCTTCTGTCTCCTGTCTGCCTATGAAGACTGATAAGTTTTAGCTGTTTTCCGTGCAACTCTATTCAATAAGTCCTACAAGTAGAAAGCACACATACAAGCCAGTAAAACACTCTCCCAGATGTTCATTCCACATTCTGATCTTGTTAAATACACTCTAATCGCGTATTTTAAAATGTATCAGTTTTGAGAAATATAAAGTCATTCTTCTGTCCAGGGTATTTGCAGTCTAAACCTGTGTATTTTCAGCTCTTTTCATTCCCTTCCAAGTAGTCTCTACTTTTCTGCCATGGTTTTGTTTCATGCATACTGGAAGTTGAAGTTTATATTTTAAGTAAACACATTCAGAATTTTATAATTTTACAGGTTTGATTTGATTTCCAATCATTTTTTTTTAAATCTGCCATTTTGGGATGTCTGCTAACTAGCTGGGGATGTGCCTTTCTAAAACGATCTGTTGATTGGCAGACATAACATTCCTGCACTTCAAATAAAAAGAAATCATCAACTGATTGTACTTTAACACCTTAATTTATATGTTTTATAATCAAATGTATATGTAAGAATATTCTAACTTATTCATGGAAATATGAGTAAATACTATTCAGTAAAAATAGGACATGTTTTATTTTGTTATTTTATAAGTTAAATTCATGAAATACTAATGACCATTTAGGTACAGAATAAAAATTCATCTCATATTTGCTGTCATTCAGTTCTCTGGGATAGAATTTATGCAGCTGTCATCATCCCTACAGCACAGACTGTACCACCCCAAAAAAGTGATCTTACCTAGGACTTAAAATAGTTGTCTATTTATTAATTCATCATTGGGTCATGTCTTTTTTGTTATTTATCCCAAAATTACACCAATACTCCTAAGTTCGATACTGTTCTGTCACGGCCCCCGTCCAGCAAGGAAGACGCGCAACACCGGAGCTCTTCTTGCTAAGCAGTTTATTTTAGGACTTTATTCACAGCAATCTTTTCCCTTCTCTTTCTCTCCCTCTCTCTCTCTCCCCGGGCAAACATCTCCCAGCCCTTAAGTAGGCACTGGGCCGCCAACCCCAGATTGCCAGGTGGGCACTGCCCATAGGTCCACACATATGCAAGCAGCTGACAGTCACTGTGTGATAATAGCATAAGTCAGGCTTTAGCCATAGGAGTTGATTATCACAGAGAGCACTCGCTTTCGGGATCGCGCAGGACTGGAGCCAGCACCATCAGGTGTGACTCCACACAGCTCTCTACATTGCCATCAGGTGTGGCTCCATGCAGCTCGCTACACTGTTCAACTTTGTGGTTGTCATGGTCACAGATATCATACAATCTAATAGATATTTATTGGGGCACTTGGTTTGCCATGACTTATTGAGCATTCTTCTTTTACCAATCTGTTTTCTACCCACTTCTCCACAATGCCACAAACAACTATTTCTTTTTCTTTTCCTTTGTGTGTGTGTGTGTCTAGATACTATGAGTTGATTTCTATTTCTGGTTCATCAAAACATACTGCAGGGTTTGTTTTTTTAATGAAATTTAAACTGAATTTGTCTGCACTGTCAACTATATTGGTGAGCTATTTTCTACCAAAAAATATAAAACCTTAGAAAAATACTATAATCAGTTCCTTGGCTGTCTGTGAGATGAAAGTTGTGGTTGGTTTATTGATCTTTTTCAGGCATCCACAGACTGGGCACAGTGTTTGTTAGACTCCATTGGGCAACTTAGCTCTGTTTCATTTATCTCACATTTGTTTTAGAACTATTGGGCTAAGCACAATATGCCATTATCGTGGAGATAAAAGATGACAAAGAGAATAAGCCATAGCAATAATATATTTATATAGTATATTTAGACTATGTATACTGTCATTTCTTTACATATTTCACTGGTCAAAGAAAGCTACATACTTGAATAAAAATTTAAAATTTATAGAACTGTACACTGTTTTTATAACAAACAAATGTGTTATGATATAACAAATGATGGAATGAAAGGTTGTGAAGCTGGTATCAATAACTCAGCCTTTCACATTCATCTTACCAACTCCCCTGCCCTTGGTTAGTTCTACAGACGTATTTACCCCTTATTATTATCTTTGCTATACTTTTCCTGTATTATGAGCTAATCTTTCATCTTGGCTGGTCTTTACAAAACAGCCATCTCCCTGGAAACATATAGCATGTTGTGATCACTCTAAAATAATTGACAATCTTCTCACACTGCACGCATCACAGAACCTTGCTGCTTTCTTATCAAAACCAGCAGCTTTGAATATGTTATTTTTTTTGCTTTTTGAGTGTTTGCTTCTTTAGGACTCAAGCTCCATGAATGCAGTGTCTATATTTGCCACATTGTCATATATCCTCAGCAGGATCACAAGGTTATACACATGGCATTAAAACAGCAAATATTTTTAATTACCATTTTTTAAAAAATATGATTGGAATAATTTCATCTAAAATGGTAGAAAATGTAGAATTAGAAGTTTTCTCTCCATGTATGAGACGTTTATGGCTGTGATTGGAAGAGAAAGGTGAGGAAAATAATTTTGGATAAATAAATTACTGTTCTGCTATTTTTTTGTAATTTGGTATTATTTTAATATAAAGAGGCAGCTATTCATAGCTGTTTTTTTCTTACTTGCAATGATTTATAGGATTAAAACAGACCAGGCAAGATGGTTGTTTGGAGCACCCAAGAGAACAGACACCAGCCAAGCTTCTCATAGCATGATTGTACAGAGCATGTTCTCTGTTTTGCATATGTACTCTGTTTAATCATTTTCAAACATGACACCATTCTTCCTCATAATATTCTCATGAAAGATGTATTAGTGTATATTCTCCCTTTCTGAATAAATATACAAAATTAGAGAAAATGAAACTTGCCAAAATTACTAGGTAATGCTCTGTATGTGGTAGACTTACAAATTTAAAACACCGAGAGTCTAGATCTTAAATGTTTTAATCCATTTACTGACAAAAAAAAAAGGAACTCATCCTTAACTATTTTTAGCCCAGGAACTCGGTGTGCAAAAAGTACTAAAGTAAAACTTCTGCTTAGATGGAGAATTCTAAACACTGTTGTTGGCAGTATGAAATGTTATCTGACTAAGATGAAAAATATATTATTTGAACACGACACATGTGTACATATGCATGTGTTCCCTTGACTTTATGCCAGGCTGAGTTCACTGTAACAAGTTCACCATTCAGAATAATGTCAGCCTCATGCAGCCTCTACCCCATGGTGGGAGGTTACTAACAGAAGAGACAGGAAAATATGAAATGATCTAAGGCATTGCCTTGGAAAACAGAAACGATGGACATGGACATGCTCTAATTGAATGTCCTTGGCTTGCTGATGTTGGAGGATCAGAGAAGGAGAAGATACACAAAAGACCCAGGATCATTAAGGAAGAAAGCCTAGGAACTATACTTAAGTTCTTACATATAGAGAAAGCATGACATACCAAAGACTATGCATACCTCTCCACCAGAGCAATAGAAAACCATCTGATTAGCACATGCCACATGCTTTGAATCTTCTGCAGGTGTGGTTCATACTGTGTGCTGATAGAAAGTTCACTCTTGCTATTATCACTCAAACACATGAAGCATCTCTTCATCTTTTAGATTTTTGATTTTTTTATACTTTTTTCACTCCTGTAAATATAGTAATTTCCCCTTCTTGAATTCTGACTTGAGTCAGTTAAATGTTTGGGAAAGTCCCTTTCCTAGGATTCCAGTGGCAGTCTGCATTAGAATAAACATTCTATACTCTTTAAGAACATTGGCTCTGAAGCAATATGCTTGGGTTTGTAACAAACCTAGAGTACAATGTGTGAATTTATTTGTAGAAATTAAGCTTTTTAAAAGTTGAGCTTAACATTTCCATTCTAAGATATAAATGATCAAAGTGTCTATCTTGTTTTTCTTGCAGAACATTGTTATCATGCATTATTTATTACATGCTCCTTGCTTTTACTCAGCAATGCTACTTCTACAGTTATATTTTATCAATCCTTATCAATCGATCTATACACATGTACACATACAACTATGTACACAATTATTGAATTCTTACAAAGCAATAACAGATTCTTATTTCAGATTATTCGTTTTCACATAGCTGGGCTGGAATTTATGATTTTCCATATTTATACTTTTTGTGTGGATCATGGAACCATGACATTTCCATTAATATATCCTATGGATTATGTCCCAAAGTTTAAGTCATGCTATTACTTTCATAGGTTCATTATTAGCCCCAGAGTGAAAAACAGTGGTAAAATAGAAAGTCTTTAGCCTAGAATTTAACTAGGTTAACTTCATGACTTGGGACATTCATGCAGAAAGATATTAGAGAACTCTGACATGTGTCCCACGTTAGTTAGTAGAATAAATATCTCTACACAAAAGATATCAGTAATATCCAGTTCTTATTAGGGAAAACACATTGTGTTCCTTCCAGATATTGTCAAATGTCTCACAAAGAGCAGAAGTGTCTGCAGGTAAGGACCACTGATCTAACTACTGATCCATTGACATTTGAACTGTGTGATTGTTCCTATCAGCATATGATCTCAAGCAAGTCACCTTAGTACTCTACAGCCTCAGATTCCTCATTTGTGAAATACATATAATCCCAGCCGCTACATATAAATGCTGTGATGGCTAAATAGATATTGTTTTATAGTGTCTAGCATGGAGCATAGCAATAATACAACTTGTCTCGTTGATCCAAATTCAGAAATTTCTATTGCTTATCATCAGAATTAAAGGGGGGAAAAAGTCTTAAAGGGAATTTGGACTGCTCTTCAGTATCGAGAGGGAGGGGGAATGGAGTGGAGAAAGGAGAAGAGAAGTGGGGATAAGGGGAGGGGAGTGGGGGAGGGGGCAATATGTGGGAGGAGGGGGAGGGAAATGGGAAACGGGGAGGAGGCGGAAATTTTAAGTAAAAAAGAATAAAATAAAATAAAATAAATGCATCCAAAAGATGGAGAAAAACTTGCCAGTCTCAAACTTTCTGAATTTTCTTCAACCCTGGCATCCATTTCCACTTGATTTGACCCATGCTTGCTACAGTGCTAAAACTGGCAGTGTTTTAAGTAACCTTCATGCACCACCTGTCCCTCCTGGCAACCCCAACTTAGAAGGAGAAGTCAGACGTGGGAGGGAAAACAAAGCACAAGTACAACATGCTGACAAACGGGTAAGGGTAGAGTTTGTGGCTAAAAGGAAGTGAATTCATTGGCTCTACATAACACAGTGCATTTATTTCCTAGATGACTTCATGAACTCAAACGTTATTAGAGATATTACACTTTATACTTGAGAAATAATGTTCCTTAGTGCGGTAAAAGTATTATTATTATTATTTTAGAAAAAGGCCATTAAGTCATCATATTGCATCCCAGTAGAGAAGTAAAGCACCTGCCTATATAGAATCACATTAACCTGAAATTTTATTTAAGTATGCCACTGAAGCTATAAATAAAATATCGTGATGTTGAAATAACACTGGATGTTTTTAGAGTATGAAAATAAAATTCCATATAGTGAGCATTGTGGGGGGGGAGAATCTTTCCAACATTGTGATATGACACTTTTTAATTAATTAATTAATATTTTTTTTTAAAAAAACAATCTATTCTCATACTACATACCACTCCCAGTGTCCATCTTTCCACTACCCCACCTCCATCCTATCCATCTCTCAGAGAGAGTAAGGGTTCCCCTGGGGAGTCAACAAAGTCTAGCACATCACTTTGATGAAGGACCAAGGCTCTTTCCCTTTATGTCTAGGCTAAGCAATGTATCACTCCAAAGAGAATGGGCTCAAAAAAAAGCCAGAACAAGCAATAGGATAAGTCCTGGTCCAAGTAACAGTGGCCTCATAGACTGTCACCTACATTCAGAGGGTGTAGCTCGCTCCTCCACTAGTTTCTCTGCTGTTAGTCCAGAGTCAGGGAGCTCCCATTTGCTCAAGTAAGCTTTTTCAGTGGGTACCCCCATCATGGTCTTGACCCCTTTGCTCATATTATCACTCTTCCCTCTGTACTTTCAGTTGCTAGATGAAGGTTCTGTGATAACAATTGAGTTAGTCGGCCGGGCGGTGGTGGCGCACGCCTTTAATCCCAGCACTCGGGAGGCAGAGGCAGGCGGATCTCTGTGAGTTCGAGACCAGCCTGGTCTACAAGAGCTAGTTCCAGGACAGGCTCCAAAGCCACAGAGAAACCCTGTCTCGAAAAACCAAAAAAAAAAAAAAAACAATTGAGTTAGTCATCAATCTGATACAGGGGAAGGCCAGTTCAGGCACCCTGTCCACTATTGCTTAGGGTCTTAGCTGGGGTCATCCTTGTGGATTCCTGGGAATTTCCCTAGCGCCAGGTTTCTTGCTAGCCTCATATTGGCTTCCTCAATCAAGGTATCTCTTTCCTTGCTCTCCTTTTCTGTCTTTTCCTCAACTCAACCCTCTCGTTCCCTCTTGTTCTCCCCCTCCTCCTCTCCTTCCACCCTCTCTTCTCCCCTCACCCCCACACTCCCAATATTCTCAGGATATCTTGTCTACTTTCCCTTTTCAGGGGATCCTTGTATGTTTCTCTTAGAGATTTTCTTGTTACCTACTTCCTCTGGAGTTCTGTACTAAAGACTGGTTATCCTTTGTATTCCTCCTAATATCCAAGTATGAGTGTGTGCATATTGTGTTTGTCTTTCTCGTTGTGGATTGCCTCACTCAGGATATATTATTCTAGTTCCATACATTTGTGTGCAAATTTAAAGATTCCATTGCATTTTTACTGCTGAGTAGTGTTAATGTACCACATTTTCTTTATCCATTCTTTCATTAAGGGGCATCTAGGTTGTTTTCAAGTTCTGGTTATTACAAATGAAGCTGATATGAACGTAGCTGAGCAAATGTCCTTGTAGTATGATTGAGCATCCTTTAAGTATATGCCCAAGTGTTGTATTTCTGGGTCTTGAAGTAGGTTAATTTCAAATTTTCTGAGAAAACACCATACTGATTTCCAAAGTGGTTGTATAAGTTTGCACTCCTACCAGTGACTCTTAATAGGACAGACCAAAATGGATTAACCTGCAGGCAACAGAACTGAAAAATACTGCTCAACTTTCTTTGTTTAGAATAAAAATTGAAAATTAAAAAAAGATATGACAGCTTGCTGTAAAAATATATTTGTTCATTTTCCTTTCTTAAGCAAAATAGCTAAAGGTATTTCTTCCCAATAGAGGATCCTGATATGTTTATGGAGT
The DNA here is from genome assembly GCF_950005125.1 of Chionomys nivalis. NCBI lineage: Eukaryota > Metazoa > Chordata > Mammalia > Rodentia > Cricetidae > Chionomys > Chionomys nivalis. The sequence continues at coordinate 18,262,337 of NC_080107.1, forward strand.
CATCCTTCTCTTGAATTAAAAAGACCTCTTCTTCGTCCTTCTTTCTTTCTATCTTCCAGCACTCCTGCCTTCCACACAATCTTCCTGCTTGCCTTCTGTTCTTTTTACCCACCTTCCTTCTTTTCTGAATCCAGCAAATATGTGTTGAGTACGGGAAGCTGTTGTCAGTGGTACATTTGGTAAATATCAATAAGCCGTGGGTTATGTTTGGCCTTACATTTCAATGAAACAATTTACTTTATTGTTAACATTGATTTTGACATAATTAGCAGCAAATTATTTATATACATATATCTAAGTATATATATTTATATATATGCATATATCTTACAATTAAACTAAGATTTTTGAAAACCACTGCTATCATTCAAAGTAGCACAAATAATTGGAATCTGTCTTACTTTGCTTTGCTCTCATCAGAGTTATGATTCTTTCTTTCAACATACACAGAAGAAAGACAGACACATACCCCAGCTACTGACCTATCATTGCAGATATGTATACATATATGTACAAGCTTACAAATAAGCACACATAAGCCATATATCTCATCCATTATCTTATTTCTACATAACTACTTATATATTTTAATTTTTTATTATTTATTAAAATTGATTTTAATTGCTCTAATAGGGAATGTGAAAGCAAGCACAAGATTTTAGTGTTTGAATGAAGCCAGCTTCCATTTTAAATGATTTGAAGACCATGTTCTCTTTGTCTTTTAGTAGCTCATTCTTTTTATTTAGTAGTAACCTTATATTCACTTCCTTGACTCTGTTATGGAGCTTTAATTTTTTTTCACTCTTTCTGAAAAATTAAAGATGAATTATTTTGCCTCATTTTCCCATATGTTAAGCAATACCTTCCTCTGTGGCCCAGGTTGATCTAATTCACTGTTATAGTTCAGGTTGGCTTTGAGCTCATGTGAAACTTCCTTTCTGATCTTCATGAATTCTGCTTATGCAAATAGATGCTGCTAGGCCATGATTCAGTTTCTCATTTTATTTTTTTGTTTATTTGTTTTTTTTTTTGTTTTTGTTTTTTTGGTTTTTCGAGACAGGGTTTCTCTGTGGCTTTGGAGCCTGTCCTGGAACTAGCTCTTGTAGACCAGGCTGGTCTCCTACTCACAGAGATTCACCTGCCTCTGCCTCCCAAGTACTGGGATTAAAGGCGTGTGCCACCACCACCCGGCGGTTTCTCATTTTATGGTTGTAAACAAAATTGGTAAGAATGTTTATCATAAATGTAATAATAATATGATGGGATTAGTCTTGGGCTTTTCTATGAGTGTTCAATCAAGAGAATATTTTCAATGTAAATACCCATTTAACTATGAATGTTATTTTAAGATGTAAATGCACTTTATATGTACTTCAATATATAGCAACCACAAAAGTACATTCTAAAAAAACATGAAGAAAATTCTAAGTTTATGCCTTTACCCATTAATCCATACATACCTGAAAGTGTAATTTTTATTTTTAATGTATTTTATATATTATTGTCTTATTTACTTTTCAATTGCTATGAAGAGATATCATGACCAAAACAACTTATAGAAGAAAGATCTTTTTGACCTTCATAGTTTCAGAGGGTTTGAGATCAGGACCATCATAACTGGAGCATACATCAGTCATACAGGCATGGCACTAGAGTAGTAGCTAAGAGCTTACATTTTGAGATCCATTTAGCAGGCAAAGAGAGGTTACTAGGAAATACCATGGGATTTTGAAACCACAAACCCTACCCCCAGAGACACACCTCCTCTAAAAAAACTCATACCTCTTTCCTCTGCGCCGGTCCCTGCCACGTCTGCGCGCTGCCGGTCTCCAAAATGCCCTTCAATGGAAGAATGAATGAAGAAAGTATGGAATATATACATATGAGAGTACTACTCAGCAGTAAAAAACAATGACTTCTTGAATTTTGCATGCAAATGGACGGAAATAGAAAACACTATCCTGAGTGAGGTAAGCCAGACCCAAAAAGAGGAACATGGGATGTACTCACTCATATTTGGTTTCTAGTCAAAAATAAAGGACATTGAGCCTATAATTCGTGATCCTAGAGAAGCTAAATAAGAAGGTGAACCCAAAGAAAAACATATAGGCATCCTCCTGAATATTAACCTTCATCAGGGGATGAAAGGAGACAGAGACAGAGACCCACATTGGAGCACCAGACTGAAATCTCAAGGTCCAAATCAGGAGCAGAAGGAGAGAGAGCACGAGAAAGGAACTCAGGACCGCGAGGGGTGCACCCACACACTGTGACAATGGGGATGTTCTATTGGGAACTCATCAAGGCCAGCTGGCCTGGGTCTGAAAAAGCAAGGGATAAAAAACCGGACTCGCCGAACATAGCGGACAATGAGGACTACTGAGAACTCAAGAACAATGGCAATGGGTTTTTGATCCTACTGCATGTACTGGCTTTGTGGGAGCCTAGGCATTTTGGATGCTCACCTTACTAGACCTGGATGGAGGTGGGTGGTCCTTGGACTTCCCACAGGGCAGGGAACCCTGATTGCTCTCAGGGCTGACAAGGGAGGGGGACTTGATTGGGGGAGGGGGAGGGAAATGGGAGGCAGTGGCGGGAAGGAGGCAGAAATCTTTAATAAATAAATTAATTAATTAATTAAAAAAAGTCATACCTCTTAATCCTTCCCAAACAGTTCTGTCAGCTGATCCAACATTTAAATAAATGAGCCTATGGCACCAATTCCCTTTCAAATCTTTAAAAATCATAAAGTACTTTTTATATGAGTTTCATAGTATTTTTTTTTCATGTTGAAAAAGAAAACTAAGCTGGATTTGGTGTTGCACATCTTTCATCTCAGCACTCAGGAGGCTGAGGTCAACCTGATCTGCATAGCAAGTCACAGGAAGCAAAAGCAATATAGGAAGATCCTGTTGCTAAAATCAAGTAGAATACTAACCACAGTTTGATGAAGTCCCCTAAGGTCACATATTCATGATGTTGGATTCCCCCCTGTATGCTGTGAATGCCATTGGTTAATAAAGAAACTTCTTTGGACTTCTAGTAGGACAGAACATAGGTTGGCACGGAAAACTAAACTGAATGCTGGGAGAAAGGAAGCAGAGTTCAGAGAGAAGCCATGTAGCCCCACCAGAGACAGTTGGCAGAACTTTAGCCAGTACGCCATAACCTCATGGCAATACACAGAATAATGGAAATAGGTTAAATTAAAATGTAAGAGGTAGCCAATAAGAAGCTAGAGCTAATGAGCCAAGAAGTAATTTAATTAATATAGTTTCTGTGTGATTATTTTGGGGTCTAACCTGCCAGGCGGCTGGAAAACACATGGTCTCCTCCTTACAATATATTCAGGATTAAGCCATTGCACCTAATACTGGAACCCGAGGCTTCTGATTCTCTGTCTAACAGCCTGTTCACCTTATTCATTTCTATATTGTGTATTTTAACTCTTGGAGAAAAAAAATTCATGTTTTCATCTTCAGAAGTTCTGTATATAATCATGTGACATAAAACTAGTAACTTGAATTGTTTTATGTGCCTATATTTTCAAGAAACACATGCAAGTATATTTTCATTTTATTATCAGAAGAAAAATTTATGGAGGGTTTTAGTTTTAATGTGCTCTGTCTCCTTTCGTGTTTTGCCATCCCACTTTCTAGACTAACACCCTCTTTTCTCTATCAATATGATACTTGGCACTGGGTTTCTCAGTGTAATGTGTGTGTGTGTGTATACACCCATGGCTTTGTGTCCCATATGTTCTGTTTTGTTTATCATTCTGCACTTTGTCCCAGATTCTGTATTTGAGTGGTGTACGTCACAAATTGTTGCTGTTAATGTTCCCACTAAAGCTCTCTGCAAACAGAAAAGTGATTCAAAGATGACTGTGACAAAGCAGGTAGACAAGAGAGCTAATTATTCATCTTTGCATTTCTAATCTTCCTCAAGGAAAAATAAAAATAAAAGATGTGTGAGTTTAGAAAACACAGACAAGGTGAATACAGATGCTTGCTATTCTGGGACAGATGTCAGAGCATTGACTTAACTCAGGAATAGCTATGTAATATTCAGAAAGCATTTTGAGAGAAAAACAATCACAAGCACATGCATAACAAATTGCAAAATGGTGATTTCTATAGAAATTGGTCAATGTTTCATTATACTAAGACCAAAAATGGTGCAATTGGATATGTGAATTTCAATATAGATTTGATCTCTTCAAATGAAAAGGAAAGAAAAAAAAACCTTAGGTGAAAAATGAAGATTCAAATATAGATATTTTTAGTTGTACCTGTTGAGACCAAATATATAGCTTTCATAATTTATTGACCATACTTGAAACTTAATTCAAATATCTCTTACCCTCTTACGCTAATTGTATAATGTACAAAAAGAAAGCTCGGCTTAGATAGAAAGGAATCTACCTGTAATGCCTTGCTAGCAGAATAAGGCAGAAATAATGTGGGATTCCCCTCTGTATTCTGTGAATATCATTGGTTAATAAAGGAATTGCTTGGGGCCTATAGCAGAGCTATAGGGGAACAGAGCCAGGTGAGGAAAACTAAACAGAATGCTGGGAGAAAGGAGGCAAAGTTAGGAGCAGTCACTGGAGACAGACATGCAGGAACCTTGCTGGTTGGCCATGAGCCTCATGATAAAATAATTAAAATGGGTTAAATTAAGATGTAAGAGTTAGCCAATAAGAAGCTAGAGCTAATGGGCAAGCAGTGATTTAAATAATATAGTTTCTGTGTGATTATTTCAGTTCTGGGTGCCAGGATGAAGGAGGAGCCCCCTCCAACAGGAGGCAGCCTGTAAAGAATGACAGAATTCCTGATTCTCAGTGGGGAGCTACACCTGCTTTGTTATTTGATATACAATTTGTTTGCATTCTGGCAGAAAACTAAAGTGGAAGCCATTAGTACCAGGGGTGATTCTTCATTTTAACAGGTATTCTGAATGAAAGAGATCTTTGTGGCTCAATTTCAATTTTACATACAAGGGTTTCCCGAACGTTCAGAGAATGTAAATTTTAGTACTTGGGATGAAGCTGAGTTAAAACGTGTGATGCTCTGGCTTCCATTTACATAATTGTGGGGTATAAGCTTGTGATTCTTGCACTTTGGAGTCTGAGACCAGAGAGTACTTATAATTTAGACCACCTAAGCTACATTGTAGGTTCCAGATCAATTTGGGTTACACAATAAGACACTGTCTTTATGTTTATTAATAATGACTTAACCTTTTAATTCTGCTGCTCATATTAAATTTAAAATCTATAGTTTGATCAGTTAAATAGAAAAAAATCTGTAAATAATTTTCATTGAACCAACTATCATTAATTGGCCATGCTTTTGTTTAACCTTTAGATATTAAATATAGAGTTCTTGTATATATAAAATCTTGATATTTTCCCTTAATTCTGTTTCATTTTCTTAAAGACAAAACCTACCAAGATACAGAATATTAAACTCTTATAGTGAAAGTTTTAAAAAATAAAGAAATAATTTTGATAGTATATTGTGTTTAACTGATAAAAGCTTTATAAAATCTAGCTATTGGATATTTAGCATACATTGTTTATTTCATGTAAAATATTACATGAAAGTCCTACATAAGGAAGAAAATTCCAAAGGATTTCATCCTATGTCATATCAGTTACATTGAGGAGGTAAATTATTTGCCTTAAATAGAAGGGATCATTAAGTATGTCTGGCGGATAAAGAATCTCATAAATAAGACACTGTACACATTCGCTTTGCTATGTAATAGACTATATTCACCACTCTTCATATTTAGCTCCAGTTATCAACTTGACACTCCTGGGAAGACAGAACCTCAACTGGGTAATTGCCTCCATCAGAGTAGCCTATGGGTACATTTGTGGGATATTTTCTTGATTGCTAATTGATGTAGAAAACCTGATCCACTGTGGGCAGTATGAACCATGAGCAGAAAAAAAAAAAAAAAAAAAAAGGCAGCTGACTATGAGCATGGAAGAAAGCCAGTAAATAGCATTCCTCTGTTTCAGGTCTTGGATTCCCTGGCAATGGACTGTAAGCTGCAGGGAGAAATAAACTCTTTCCTCCCTGAGCTATATTTAGTTATAGCATTTTAATACAGCAACAGAAAAGCAACATCATATTTGAAAACTTTTGACTATTTAAATACTGGAAGCTAAAGTTGAAAAAGGATGTTACAACTGAACCATAGTTATAACAAAATTTAAACACATTTCATTCATTGAAATATAATTTAACTACACAAATTTACTAATGATGAGAAATGTTCGTACTACTTAGACACTTTTGATAATTTTTAAATTCCAGAATAACCAGAAATGTAAAAACTGAAGACCCTAATTAGACACTCCACAGAATTTTCAGAAGTAATATCTTTTATTTTCTGAGATTCTAGCATAGTTTTATCATTTTTCACTAAACATTATACAAACATATGTAAAACAGGGCTGGAAAATCCTCATACCGGCATATGAGTTAATGCTCACTCCTCAATTAAGGAAGCTTCTTTCTGCAACAGATAGAGACCATTACAGAAAACCACAACTAATTAAAATGCAATGAATGGAGATTAATCCCAGTGGATTAATTAATTAATCCCAAAATAATCAGCATGCCTACGGCCCAGGGAACTGGAGGAAGAGAGGGCAGAAAGACTGTAAGAGCCAGAGAATATGGGGAATTTGCTGTGAGATGAGGTTTCTTAGTAATAACAAAAGCTACAGGTGTGATAGCTCACCAACATGACTACTTATATAAATACGTGCTCAACAGGGACAACAATAGACAAACTAAAGTGAACTTGGGAAGGCTAGGAAGGCTTTAATACTTCACAAAGAACTACAGATGTCTACGAAATGCTGGGAGAGTGAGCAATAGTCTTCTCCAGGGAAGAGCATACCAACTGGTAACCGGTTGCACAGGTTTTTCAGAAAGTGTTTAGGAATTTGGAATTGTGGCTGCAAATTTTTATTTCTAGATTGGGTTAATTTGAGAATCTTCGTCCTCCCACTCTGTGATACCTTTCTTGGAAACCATCAAAAGGAGAAGAACTGAACATCAGTAACAATCACTGTGGTTCTTGGCTGCTGTGGTTGCCTCATACCCTTGCTCCTGACTTTCTTGCCATAGTGGCATGTAGTCTCAAACTGTGAGTCAACTGCTGTGGAGCTGGCCCAGTTGACAAACCACTTGCCACATAATCATGAGGACCAGAGTTTGGGTCTCCAGCTCCCATGTTAATGCTAAATGGGTATGGCAGCCTGCCTGTAATTTCAGCACTCATCAGAGACAGGTTGGCAATCTCTGAGTTCATTTGAGAGACCCTGCCTCAGTGCAAACAGTGGAGAGTAATTGAGGAAGACTCTGAATATTTGCCCTGGTCCTCCATATCCATTCTCTCTCTCTCTCTCTCTCTCTCTCTCTCTCTCTCTCTCTCTCTCTCTCTCTCTCTCTCTCTCTCTCTGACACACACACACACACCACACAGAGAGGCACGTGTAGAGCATATATGAGAACATTCATACATACCTGCAAATAGATTAAAAACACAAAAAGAAAAAGAAAAGAAAAACTGTGAGCTGAAATAAACCCTTCTTTTCATAAGTTGTTTCTGTAACATGTTTTGTTGAGACAATGAGAAAGGGACTTAATGCAGAAAGCTGGCAATGAAGAGCTGGGTGACTGCTGTGACACACCGGACCATGTATAGCTCTTGAGTCTTTGCAAATGACTTGCAGGAGGAATGTAGAATGTTTGCATCTGTGGGTTGGGGAAGCCTTAAAGGGTGAAAGTAGAGCTAACCAGACCACCCTTGTGGAGCTGGAAGATCAGGATGCCAAGAGAAATGTGGAATCTCGGAGGCCCAGTTCGTGAGATTTCAAAGGGGAACAAGGATTCTGTTGTCAAGAGGGATACAGGCTTCAGGTTAGTCTGGCAAAGAATCAGACTGCATTTTGCCCTGGTACTGATGACTTAATGGAGGCTGATTAGAAAGGAATGGACTAATTTGCTTGGTGGAGGAGCTTTGAAGATAGGTTGAACATTCAGATTGCTGCCACTCACTCTTCTCACTCAGGTCAGCAAGTGAGAAAAGATGTGACCAGAGTGAGTGTTGAAAGGAAGGGGGTAAGAACAAGTTTACAGTTGCCGGACAAGGAGGGTGCAGAGAGAGCAGCTGTAATTGTTAAAGAGATTAAAGCTATCAAAGAGATGCCTTGAACTCTTCCCTGGGACCATAGGAAAGACACGCTGGTGACTAAACCTCAGATATTCATGGCTCCATCTGGTGAAAATGCTAATTCGTTTGAAAGCAGAGAGAGTAAAGTGGCAGGACCACGCAAGGTATTATGCCCTCCAAAATGGTGGCTAGGGAATGTTTTCAAAGGTCAGCATTCAGAAGTTGATACAACCCTGTCCCAGGGTGTTCGGGCCTGACAGAAACTCATTCGACTGGACAGCAGAACGTGGCCATTTCATTCACATGTTGCTGGCTTTGCAGGTGTGATAAATGGAAAAACAAAGAGGTTCTGGAGGTTTGTGCCTGGTTCCTGTTTATGCCGGTTCATATGTGGGGCAGTGTCAGAATCCTTGCAAGGATTAGAGAGCCATTGAACAAAGCTGGAAATGTAAAATCTAAGTGGAAACAAACTTACGCCACCAGCTGCATGCCCATCGCGCTTCCCTGCTTCATGTTGGAAATGCCAAGTTTCCGGGTTCCAACATGATTATGACCCCGCACCCAGCAGCCCACTGGCATTCAGGTAAACACCTAGCCATCCCAGGATCCTGAGACCAGATGTCGTTAAATCATGCGTTGTATAGGCTTTTCCTGGCTGTGGATGGCTCTGTATGCATGCCCGAGCTATCTCTTTTAAGTAATCTTCGCCCACTCACAGTCTCTTTTCTGCTGTTCCTGTAAAGGGGTAGGCAAGACTTTCCCTGACCTCTTCTCTTCTCTTCTCTTCTCTTCTCTTCTCTTCTCTTCTCTTCTCTTCTCTTCTCTTCTCTTCTCTTCTCTTCTCTTCTCTTCCTCTCCCTTCCTTTTCCTATTCCCTTCCCTTTTCCTATTCCTTTCCCCAGTAAAATTCCTCAGTTAAGCTCTGCCTGCCTGTTTATCCCTTTTTCCACTCCCCTCTTAGTCAACCACACTTCCTCCCCCTCATCCTGCCCTTTCATGATAAACTCCAGCATAGTTTTGTTGAGCTCTGTGGTTCATTCTTCACCCTGCAGCTCCAGCAACACCAAGACCATAGAACATGTTGAAGAAAGCTACAGACATAAACTGGAACTAACCCAAAAGAATAACTATGTGTATTGCAGTCAAGCTGAAGGACTGCTATCCAAGTTCATTGGCGCCCAGATGATTCTATCATGAGGGAAAGATGTCTGATATCAGTACATCTGCAGGAGTTTACATCCGGCAGGGTTTCAGACTTGCTTTGCTCAGACCATTGTTTTCCATGCCCTCATTCTTCCCTTTTGGAATGACCATGTTTACTCTGTGCCATTTTATGTTGCAAGTATGTAATTTGCCTCTGATGTTATGCAGTTTCAGTTAAAGAGTTGCCCAAGCCTCCTGACGATTCAGCACTTAAAGTTCTGAAAGGTTGAAACTGCTAAAGTGTTGGGTTACTTCGGCACTTGGACTGGACTCAGTATACATTATGAGATGGCTATGAGACTATGCGTACAACAGATTGTCTTCAAATTGATATTTCAGTGATAATTTGGCAACAGTGGGATTCTGATGATTATATATTGATTGCCTACTTGGTAAGATATCAAATTTTCTAAGAGGCAATCTCTGGACACATCAGTGAGAAACTTTCTAGATCAAATTAACCTAGGTGTGAAGACCCATACCAAATGTGGGCGGTGTCATCTACAGGCTGGGTTCCAAGACTGTGTAAGTAGGGAAAAGTAAGCTAACCACTAATCTGTGTTTCTCAGGTCTTCTTGATTTTGGGTGCAATGTAACCAGTCATCCTAAACTCCTACAGCTGTGACTTTTCTGCATCCATGACTATACTCTGGAACTGTGAGTCAAAATAGAGCCTTTCTTCTTTAAGTGGATTTTGACAGGTATTTTGTTATAGCAATGAGGAAACTAATGCAAGTCCTTTCAATAATAATATATTTTGGACAAAGACAAATTACTAAAAACATAGAAGAGGTTTTTCTTATTTTTTCTTTCTGTTTACTAATTGAGATCACAGAGCAGGAATGGTTCAGCTCTGTCATATAAAATATTTTTGTTTGTTTTTTGGTTTAAGTTTTTATTACTGTTATTGTTTTGGGGAAGTGGGTGTCACTGAGAAGCTCTGGTTATCTTGGAACTCACTACATAAGCCTGGCTGAACTCACAGAGATCCAGCTGCCTTTGCCTTCCAGGTGCTGGGAATAATGATGTACACCCCATGCCCAGCTATGCAAATTCATATTTTTCAGTTAAAAGAAATACAGAATTTTTTTAATTTCACTTGTGTTTTTAATGGCCACATAGTACTTATGGTTGACTTTCTGGAAGCTTTAGAAATCTCTCCTATTCAAAGATACTTTTTCATTCAAACCGGTATTTATACCATTTGCTAAACATCTGCCTTTTATTCGCTTGTTGCCACATCTAGACTATCTCACATCTTTGTTTAGGTATCTAGAAGAAGTGATTAAAAACATGGTAACTCTTTTGCACGTATACTGCCAGAATGTACTGCTAAGTTAGCAGAGCCCTGGTCAGACCTGAGTCCTCATTCAGAACCCAGCTGTGATCACCATCTGTATTCTCCATTACATAAACAAAACACAAAGAACAAAATGTTCTTCTTAGTTTTCGGATTTTGTCCTCTCAGAAGAGACACTTGATGGCCGAATGATTCCTTTACTTTTAGATTTAGAACTTTGTAGCTAATATTTCTTTATCCTAGGATACATGAAGAAAACAGTAACAGACAAAAGAAAACTAAAATGTGTAAAAGATGGCTTTGAAAAATAAAGAATTTAAAGAGAACAAAAAGGAAGAAATCACCAGAGAATCCAAACCACTAGGTCTTTGAAATGCTATAGTTTAAATTCAATCTCACAAGGGGACCTATGAAATATTTATACTTTAATGTCTCCAAAGTAGTTTAATGTGATCTGCCAAGTCACAGTTGGAGCAGAATATCCTGTCCAGGGTCAGGCAATGTGCTGTACTCAGCAGGTCAGGCCCAGTTTGCACAGCCAATATGTATCCTACAGACTGAGAGAAAACAAGTCAGTTTGGGGCCTCAGTAAACCCATAGCCCGAGAACTCACTCAGAAATATTAAAGAATGTTCTCTTCATAGCTCTGCATACATCATTAATTTACCCCAGAGTGAAAGAGACCATATTTTCATATGCTGCATAATCTCATAACATTAAGGTATTCATCAACATCATAATTGAAACTACAAAGCGATTTTAGGAGATTACATGTCATTAATATATAGAGATGAAAAGTTTGTTAAAATGGGGGCATGATGGGGTTAATGAATCCTAATTGATTTATCTATAATTCAGAATAACATTGTGACAACTTTCTCATGAACACAGGCGGCTGAAGCATTTCCTTTCAAGCTATACTGTAACAATGTTTATCAGCATACACAACTTCAGTGCTAGCATCTGTTTTTCTCCTCCACTTAATCTAATCAAAGGTGCAAACCTTGGGTCTCTTCCAGAGCAAACTTCCTAGTTCTAAGGTCACAGCCTGTACTGCAGAGTTGCTGGTCTGCTGGATGTCATATGATAGACAGACCTGGAACAGAGATGAAAGGGTGCTCAGGCCACGAGCCTGGAGAACGACAGTTTTCTTTGTGATGAACCCCAGCACCACCGCTTGTTAAATAAGCTTGTGACAAGGACGAAAGACAAAGCCATCAGTCTGCTTCAGACTATGGCCTATCTGCCCATGACAAACCAAGCTATCTCTTCTCACACATGCTGACGTCTCATAAAACATTCCCATAACTAGTAGCCAGAAATAGTGTCTGAAGACAACCCTACGAGAGTGTAATAGCCGGCTGCTTATCTTTGAGCAAATGAATGGAATGAAACCTGGAGTGCACAATGTAGTGCTCTTAGTCTCGCAGATAAAACTTACCTTTTCCCTTAGGATGTTTTCTATGATGGACTATTTCATGTAGCATTAAAATCTGAGTCATAGCATGAAAATGGTCACAAGGATCCTGTTTTTAAAAGCTGCTGATTTTTAAATTCTCCTCCTACTATTTCATTAGTCAATAGGTTTACTTTACAAGCCCATTTCTGTTTATTCACAGACACTGTATAAGTCAAATAATTAGAAACCATCGTAAGAGCTATCTCTTTGCCATTGCCTGCAATGTGCTGAGCTAGGAATATTCATGGAATATATGTTACCTCAGTTAATGTCCTTAACGCATAAATTACCTTACCATAGCTAGATATACTATCTCCCTAGTGCAATGTCATTACTATACATTTTAAAGCTAAAAAAAAAGAAAAAAAATCAGATCCCTGAAATACTTTCCTCAGGTGACTCTATGTATGAATTGAAGTTTGGGATCTGAGAGTCCTGATTTATCATTTTTATACTGCCAGAATACTAACAAAGGCAATGAGAAATCTAATAAAATGGATATTCTGAACATGAGAGTCTAGAGTTTTTTGAAATCCTATTTTGAGGCTGCACCTGCTTTGGATTTATTGGTGATTTAAACCTGAGGTTGAAATTGTTACTTCTAGTTATCTCCATGGTAGAGTGTGACATTCTTCCAGATGTTCACCTCCTTGTGGTTGTTGTCCTGGAGAAGCAGACGTTTTTTCTACACATAGTGCTTCTCTTCCTCTAAGACAGAACTCCTTTTCTCTCTGTTTCACTTTATTTTCCTGTTGTTTGTTTTCAAGGCAAAAATCTCACTAGGCTCAAACCCAGGCCAGTCTTCATGCTCCAGTCCTCCCAGTGCTGGCTTCACAGTCAGGAGCCTGCACATCTGGCCCGATTCCTTTCTTTTAATGTCTCCCATTCCCCTGCTGCCTCTCCAACTCTTACTTCCGTAAATACCCATTCTGTTTCAAACTCTTGCATCTCTGACTGTGCTTCAGCTTTTCTCTCTCCCCGTGAATCATTTTAACTACATCATGCCAGTTCTGAAGCCGGGGTCCATTTAAATTCCGTTCACATAGTTCCACAGCTGTTTGACAACCAAACACCTGCTCGCCCATCTTCCCCTCCAATTCCTTAAAGATAGAAATCTGTCCCTGCTTCTCCCATGGAATGGACAACTGGAAAAGGCTCAGTGAAGGTCAGGCAGTTGAGGTGTTTTCTCTGTGAATGCTTTCAGAATTCAAAGAGGAGATTGCCGATGCATAGACATCACAGCTGGGGAGAACTGTCTGCTGCTTCCCTCTCGTGGAGACTTGCTTAGTACCTTCCAGTGTTAATAAAATTGGTCCTTAGGGGACAGATCGTAAGGTTGGTTCCAGTTCGGTTCTTTTCAGCCTTAAGTCAGAATGACATGGTGCCTTCTTCAACAGGGGCTTACCTTTACTGTCTGAGAGCCAACCAAGAGGAGTAACAGTAGTCTACATTGTTTGAGGAGCTTCTTGCATTCCTCCACCAAAAGAAAAAAAAAAAAAAAGAAAGTGCATTTTCCTATATCTAGCATGGCTTGACCCTAAAATCCAGACTAGGGAGATATGGGAATGGAAAAACAACAGACACCAATGAAGTGACGACAGACATATTAAGAGCTGAGCTGGTTTGGGCTGGACTGGGCTTACTCTGATGGAGGACACTTGATATGCAGATACTCAGTGAATTTACTATGTATAGCACAATCAAGAGGAGGTAGCCAGTGTCAGTGGGACATCTCTGTTATGGAGCAGCCAAACATCTTGGAGGAAGAAATTGTGGTAGATATTTTCTGTACACATTGTTAAAACTATTCTCGGACTAGGGGGAAGGATTTACCATTTCCCTATGCCTGACCCAAAGAAGGCTTCACTATTTCCATGAGTCTGCCCACGTTAGACAATACACCTCCGTTCAGGTCTTTATCAGCTCTCCACGAGGATTCTCATCCCTGAAACTGAGATAACGTCACTTTAAGTATATTTAAATCTGCATATTAAAAACACATTAAAACTCCCAATGCAATCTAATTTTTTTTAAGTATTAGGAAAAAGCAAAGAAAGGGAGACGAGCATGAGCAAGAAGACACAAACTAATAAGCAGAATTTCCCCATGGCTTCTGATTCCGTTCCCCCTTCCAGGTCCCTTCCTTCACTTCCCTTCATGAGGGACTGGAACCTGCAAGTTGAAATGCACCTATTCCTCACCAAATTGCTTTCAGTCATTGTGTTTGCCAGAACAACAGGAAGCAAACTAGAGTACCTCTAATGTTAAAGAGCAGCAATGCATGCCACACCCCTATTCCAAATAAGCTTCTCTATAGCAATAGGACCTAACTTAATTTTTTAAGTTACTGTTCTACTTTATTACAATTAGAAAAAAAAAAGGTTAGAGAATAGCAAAATTACATTGCTATTTTGGTTTTGATAGTTACCTTAATTTTAAATGCAAATAACTGGCTTTGGTAGAATTTGCAGATTTATTAGAATGAAGATTAGTAGTGACAGAAACACAGATTCAGTTTTAATTATAAAATAACAGTATTGTTTTTGGCTGGAATTAAACTGTAATGAATTCTTAACTCTGGTTTTATGCTTGAATGCACTGATATAAGTGTGTGTGTGTGTGTGTGTGTGTGTGTGTTTGAATGTCTTTGCATGTGTGTGTGTGAGAGAGCGTGTGAGTGTATGTATGGGTATATGTATATTGAGAGATTAGATAGAGACATATAGATAGATATAAATAGATATAAATAGATTTGCATGTGTGTGTGTATATATATATATATACATACAATTGCTATTGTACTACCTCCACAAATTATTGCTTTTTAAGAATTTAGTTATTTTACTTTACATGTAGGGTTTTTGCCTGCATGTGTGTAAGTGCCCCATGTACATACAGTGCTTATGGAGGACAGCATAGTGTTTTGGATTTCCTCCTAGACCTGCAGTTACAAACAAAGCACCAGGTGGGACTGGGAACCCAACCCAGGTCATCTGCAAGAGCAGCAAGCACACTTTACTACTGAGCCATTTCTCTAGCCCCATGAATTCTTGATTCAAGTAGAACAGATGATATCGACTCATTTAAAAAATCTCTCCAAGGGATTATGTTACACATCAACAGGACAAGCCACTGGTTTAGTCTCTGATTAAACCTGGAATGAATTCGGTAGCATTCCTTGCTAGGTGTCATGTGGCCAATTCATTTTTACTGCTTTTGGCAACTAAACGATGTCAGAGTTCCAGTGACTTTCATGAACAGAAAGGCATGAGATCACTTGTGAAATTCATTGTTTACAATCAGAAAAGCCCATGTTGTTTCGTATTATAATACACAATGCTGGAAGATTTTAAAATCAATTTTCTTTTAAGTTAAAAGTTGTTAATCTCGTACCACATAAGACATTACAGATGTATCCTTCTCACTGTATCCTTGGTCCTCTTAAGTGAAAAAATTAAGAAGAGAATGGCTGAGCTGAAATAGGAAATATAATCAACAAAAAATAACAGAAATGAATAACAAAGATTAAACCTTATAGAAACTGAATATCATAAATTCTATCTGTGAAGTTTGATCATGAATTTTTCTCTAATTTGTGTTCCCAACTTCAAATAACAGATAATATGTAAATCAGATTGCCTGTATGTATATAAGAATATTGTTTTTCCTTCAAGGAGCCTATTGGGTTTGGTAGAAAATGTATAGACACACTATCTGATGAAATCAACTGATACAAACAGGGCATTATTATATGGACTATGTTGGTAGAATGGGGGTTTGGAAAGAGACAGCAGGCAGGACTAGTGGAAACTGCCAAAAGCAAATACGTTTATTGAAATACATATGGTCAATCATTTACTTCAATAAACCATGTATATGTATATATTATGTGTGTGTACACATGTGTAATAGTGTACATGCATGAAGAGGTCAGAGAACAGCCTCAAATATGGATGCTCACCTTTCATATTGTTTGTGACAGTCTCCTGTTTTGTCTTTGTGTACACTAAGTAGCTAACCCATGAACTCATTTTCCTAGTCATTCTGCCATTAGGATCGTGGATTAGAGATATGCTATTGTCCCCAAACTTTACAAAGGCTGTGAAGATTCAAGCTCAGTTCCTTGTGCTTGCAAGTCAAATCCTTTTGTCACTGAGACATTTCTTCAGCCCCTGGTCCAATTCAAAGACTGAAAAGTCAACAGAGGATAAAGATTGAAGTAAGAACTATCAGTGCCTGTGGGAAATTGTGAGAGCAAGGAATTATTTGGGGCAATTCAACTTGACTTCACACAATAGGGGAACACAGTAACAAGAAAAACACACAGATAAAGAAACAGCTTTTTAAATAACTAGAGAATCCTAAATTCCAGAATTGGAAATTCGATTGAGTAGATTTGGAATTCTTCTAGACTACAAACCATATTAATAATTATAGTCTAATGTACAGGATTGTCCTGATTATCCTGGGATTTTTGTTTTACCATATAGAATATTGTTCTTTTGAGGTTTATGAAGATTTGTGTTGGGATTTTGATGGGAACTGCATTGATTCTGTAGATTGCTTTTGATAGGATTGTCATTTTTACTATGTTAATTATACCTATCCAGGAGTATGGGAAATCTTTGTATTTTCTGATATTTTCTTCAATTTCTTCTTCAGACTTTAAGTTCTTGTCATACAGGTCTTGTGGTTAGAGTTACCACAAGATCTTTTATGCTATTTGTGGCTATTGTAAAGGGTGATGTCTCTCTGAATATTTCTCAGTCTATTTATCATTTGTATATAGGAGGGATACTGATGTTTTTGAGTTAGTCTTGTATCCTTCCACATTACTGAAGGTGTTTATAAGATGTGGTAGTTTGCTGGTAGAGTTTTTGGAGTCACTTATGTATACTATCATATCGTCTACAAATAGTGAAAGTTCAACTTTGTCCCTTCTAATTTGTAACCAGGATACCTTGCTCAGGCTTGATACAGGGGGAGGGGATCAGTTCTGCCTCAGTTTGCTATGCAAGACTTTATTGACTCCCCAAAGGAGTGGATGGGAATGTGGGAAGTGGGGAGGAGGGAGGCAGGAGAAGTGGAAGGAAGGGTAACTGGGTTAGTATGTAAAATGAAAAGAAATTTAAATAAAAATCTACTGTCTAAATGAAAGTATAGTTGCATTAGTTTAGCCTGTGGCTACTTGTAGTCTGTAGGAACATAGGACCAAGACAACCCAAGGCTATATAACTGAAGATGTTGAAATGTTATCTTCCTTTCACAAGGCTATGACAAGTGAGCAATTTCAATACTCTTTACAAAAATACTCCACAGTAGTATAGATTATTTGTACGAGAAGTCCTTCAGTTATGACTGGCTTTAATAGTTAACATATAATAATGCTCACTTCTGAGTCTCAAGGAGGCATAGTTACCTCAGTTTGAAGGGAAACCTTGTGACTAGATATATGAACTTGATAACATGCTAGAGAGGAGGCATTCTACAACACTGGAGGCAGGATTGAGGACTTTTTCACCTAAGACTTATTTGGTAGCAGTGAATTTTATCCCAAGGATATACAGAGTTAAGCACTTGGACACCCATTCAGTGATAAGGGCTGTGATGGTTAGTCATGATTATCAACATGACAGGATTGCAAATTCCACAAGAGATTAGTAAATCCCACTTCTGGGTATGCTTGAGAGCCTTTGCAGAAAATATTAAATAAGGAGAGAAAACTCACGGCAAATTAGAGAAGTTACATCTCATAGGTTTGGAACCAGAAAAGAAGAAAAGTGGGTGGAGGAAAAGACTGGCCAGCACAGGCATGGTCTCACTCTCCTTCCTTGACACCATGGTATGAACTGCCATGCTTTACCCTTCCCCCCAACCATGATTGACTGAAACCAGGTGCCAAAATAAGCCTTTACCCATTCATGGTTTTTGTTAAGTTAGTGAGATGATTTTTGCTTGTTTGTTGGCGTGTATAGTTACAACAGAAAATTTTGACTACCACAGAATTTTACTTTAAAGTATGAAGACCCATAAAAGATATACACAAAGGGAAGTAGTTTGTGTTCAAAAACATTTGAGAAAATTTGTAATGGAGTTCGCAGATAATGGACTGCAAAGAAGAGACATGCAGGATGGTGAAGCCCTGTAATGAAATTGTTAGGAAGAGCATTCATAAAAGAAAAAGGCTGGATGTAGGTCACAGCCACAAAAACAGAAAGGAAAGGTCAGAGAGCCTTCCTAAAGCAAGAACACAGGACAAGTGGCAATTGCTTCTTGTTTACTTCAGTATTTTTTATCATTCAACTCTGATCAGAGTCAGGAATGAGTTGATTTGTGAAACATTAGCTCAGTAGAATGGGTGACAATTTACTACTTAAAAGGTCACAGAAGTCAAGCCTGAAAGCTTCTTATTTAGATGAAATTACTCAAGTCGTGTTTGAAACAGCGTTTCTCTCATATGCTGGCTTCCAAAATTTAGCCAGTCCCCTCAATTAGGCCTTTTCATCTGTGGAACTTATCCAATACAGCAATGTTCTGTGGCCTTTGATGTCCTTTCGTATCATATCTGACACAGAGAGAACCCTCTGTCTGTGCTGCAGACAGAAAATAACATTAAACTCTACAGCAATGCAGGTTCATTATCATTTAAAAGGATTTTGAAAACACAGAGGTTATGAATTTGACCATATAAAAGCTCTTCTTCTCTTGTTGGCACTTAAGGTGATGGCACCCAGACAAATCAGTTTTGAGGGGACACAAATAGTCACAACAACAACAAAAGAATCCAGAAGTTCTGAAATTTTATAAAAGTCTAAAAGGAATGCAATTACATTTCATATCTTGACTTTTAGTACAAGTAAAGAGACTACAGTTGAATGATCGAATAATTGTGACTTAAAGTGTGTCAAATTTAAATAAAGCCACCTCAAGCATTTCTTGAGGCTCTAGTGTCACAGGAGATAATCAGGCATTTTATCTTTGTTGTTTCCATTTCTCCTGCTTGAGAAACTTTGGCAGGTACACAAGTGGATGCAAATAACTTGCTTGAACTTTATAATATACTCTATGATTTCTTCAAAGTAGAGCATTCTCAGATTATACAGGAACCTCCAGCACATCGTGAGATGATAACGCTTCACAGAAGATGACACGTTAAATTTGGAAAAGTCTTTGAAAATTATATAGCCAACCTCCCACTCAGCATAGAAATACCTTCGTGACAAGGATATCCCTGACAGAAATTATCACCCAGACAGTCTGAATGTTCTGCAAGTATTTTATTTTTTAACTCCACTACAATTTTTTCTTCTATATTCTTATCAAAGGCATTTTTAAAAAAATCTTGAATGAAGCCAAACCAAATGTTCAGTAGCACCAGAACCAATCAAAAATACTTCTATTTCTTGTTTTAATATTTGATCTCACCTTCCCACCTTGTTCATAATAATATAAGACCTAAACGATTAAATCTTCTGAAGCCAACCTTTCTAAATAGAGAAGCCCAGGGGCTCCATGAAAGGCAGTCATGTCTACCAGGGGAAATCCTATTAACAGGGGCATGACTTGTTCTCTGTGACTCCATAATAGATTCTGGTCATTGCCACTTTATTTTCAAAGTGGTTACAAATGAGCTGCTCAATAATTTATTCTGAGATAGTTCCATGGCTCACTGTTAAATTCTCCGTAATGTACGTTCAGGGTATAATTTATTGATTCATTCAGTTTGAAAAATACTAATGAAGTACCTTTGGTGTATCATGCATTTCTCTTTGCTTTCAAGCTGGATTTTTCCACATATTCTCTATATGCCAGGAGAAAATGTAAAACAGTAGGAAATGGGAAATAGAGGAACTTTGGAAGCATATATATCTTAGTTAGGGCTTCTATTGTACTAAACCAACATAACGAAGAGCAACTTGGGAAAGAAAGTATTTCTTTCCTCTTAGGTCTTACTCAATCACTGAGAAGAGTCAAGGCAAGAATTCAACGTAGAAGCCTGGAGGCAAGCTCAGAAATAGAACAGAAACAGAAATAGAATAGAAACCAAGATGCAGACTATTGCGAGGAGGAAGGCTCGCTACACATGGCTTATTCAACATGATTTCCTATAGCACCAAAGACCACTTACCCAGAGACATCACCAATAGTGGGTGGGGTCCCTCCACATCAACCATTAATCAAGAATATGCCCTATAGACTTGTCTATACTCTGATCTCCTCTCCTGGAAACATATTCTCAACTAAGATCCCCTCACCTATGTCTTCGTTTATGTCAAGATGACAAAAACGAGTCAGCACTACACTCTAAGAACAATAACTAAAACTATGTTTTCTAGAAGATTTCATGTCTCTGTTGAAATATGACCTATAAATAGAAATTAGATTAAAAAAACATGAATAATCACTGTTATAAAGTTACCATGCTTTGCAATTCTAGAGATATACTTTTAGTCCCATAAGAAGAATCAAACGAGAAGAACGTTAGACTAAGGTCAGGAGAGGTTTAAAGAGGTTGTGATGGTTTGAATGAGAGCACCTGCACAGGATCCTATGTTTGCATGCTCAGTCCCCAGTCCATGGAACTGTTTGGGAAGGACTAGGACATATGGTTGTTGGAATAATTATGACCTTTCTGGAGGTGATATGTCACAGCAGGGTGCAAAGTGAGGATTCAATGTCTCTCCCTCTCTGCCTGCTGCCTGCAGATCAGGATGTAAAGCTCTCAGTTCTGCTTCAACTCCATGCCTGTCTGCTTTCCACCATGATAATCATGGGCTAACCTTAAAACTGTAAGCCATTTCTCAGTTAAATGCTCTCTTTTATAAGAGTTGCCTTGACCATGGCGTTTCATCACAGAAATAGAATAGAAATGAAGATGCAGACTATTGCGAGAAGGGAGACAAAAGAAGAGACTTCGGTGGAGTTCTAATAATCAAGAGTATATTTTTCTGGTTTGTACTTCTGTTTTTCAATTACTATGAGTAGGTGAGATTGTATGGGTATATGTATCAATAAGAAAGTCAGAACAAAAGCTGGAAAAGTATACTGATTGTCACGAATATCTATTTTCTGAGCACATGAGAGACAATGTTTTGTGACACACGCCATTATGAACTCAATCAAAGTGAGACTATGAAGCCTTTATTGTAAGAAACTGAAATGGGTTCTTGCATATCTTGATAGGGAAAATAACAGTGGATGAATAATAAAGCCAAGATGTTTTATGTGAATGAGTGAACAGTGTGATGAAAAAAAAAAGACTAATCCCAGACAAACCATGGATCTCTGTAGTGCACCTGGGGGTAAATCTCAAAGGCAAACATTTAAGATATAGACATATTAGAGATCAGAAAACAAGTATCGAAAATAGAAAAACTTTTATGACTGAATATCAGGAAATCACAAAACTGATCAAATGTAAGAATTTGTCAGATATTTGATACAAGTTACACATTCCTTTTACTCACTTTTATTTATTTTTTATTATTTTGTTTGTGTAAGAATTTTATGTGAGTGCATGTTTGTACACCACTTTTGGGATGTGGTGCCTAGAGAGGCCAAATGACAGAATAATATTTCTGGGAATTGGAATTATTGATAGTTGTGAGTTAATATGTGGGTGCCAGGAATTGAACCCAAGTCCTTTGGAAGAGAAGTCAGTCCTCTTAACTGTTGAACCATCTGTCCAGTATGCACATTCACTTTATATGAAAAAAAAGAAAATTAAAGCAGGAAAAACTATACATTTACCTACCATAAACCAATTCTTCTGCTTCTATTAGACCAAAGTACCTTAAACACAAAAAAGATTGAAGTTCTTCTAGTAAGTAGGCCTGGAGGCTTGATCATGACTTTCCAAATTGTTGGAAATGTTAAGACTAAATTTTAAGAATTTTGTAAAACGTATCTAGTTACACTGAGAACTCATTTACAGGTGATAATGATGAATTTATAATGTTTGAAGTTTTATTCAATTCATTTACAATTCATTCAGCAGGTTGCTGATATGAGAAAGGAGGAAATGATTGATAAAAATGTCCGAGAGGTACTGGATGAAGCCAAGTAAATATGATAATTATTGAAATTAAAATTAAAACATTGGGAGGCTGGGACTTAAAATGTTATCTTTGTGGAGGTGCATTATCTGCCAGGGTGAAGAGAGAGTGAAAACGGAAAAGATATCAAGGAGTGAAGGCCTCCAATGAGAGAGGCATGTGTTATAGAATAGGGTTATGCGAGACACTCATAAGAAAGGCCTGGGGCTGGAATAGCCTGATTATTTACCCTCCAAAGCTGAGCTGTTATTCCACAGAAAAAGAGACACCATGTTTCCTAATCATGATTTCAGATCATACCAGGGAAAGTCCTTGATATATGCAAATGGGGAAAAAAGCAACTTCACCCAGAGAGGCTTGCAGACGGGTAGAGGTGGCTGACAACATTTTCCTGTATTTCATAAGCTAGAGTAGTTAGGGCTTTAAATTCCTTTGTGACTGCAGAAGATACATAATTTGAAATGTGGGTGAAGTATATATAATGCCTATCATTATAATTCATAAGCAACCATGAATGCTCAGGTGTTCTAGGAACCGCTGCACCATGGCAGAGTAAAGAATATTCATGTTTGCAAAAAACGCAAGTCAGACTAAAAGGGTGAACTCTGTGAGATGATGTTTTAAATACCAGCAGCTCTCACACAACAGCAGTTCTGAACCTATGCCGTGTTTCTCCAAGTCTCTTAGAACAGATTTTTTTCTGTTTATTATGTGTTTCTACTTCATAAACTACATTCATATTGTGAGATAAGACCCCCTTTCACCAAACTTTTACAATGAATGCAAATCATAGGGAAAGTAAGCAAACGGCTACATTCACAAACTATCATACATTTAAAGCTCTCTTGAATCTTTGGCCGTGAAACAATATGGGTGTGATTTCTCCTGATCCTTTGCATTACTCACTCAACAACCCTGCCTTTTGTAATGAGCCCTTGTAACTAAACTTTACACAATCATCACTTCTTTTGTATTTCTTAAGAAGATTGTTTTTCAAATCATTTCCAATTGGCCTGTAACATAAATATCTACTGACAAGAAGTTCCTTTTTGCTTCTACATGTAGGTTACAGCATTCCTGTTTTCCTGTGTGGCCCTAATTGCAACATCTGTTTATTTCCAAACTAAGTTACTAACCTTTGGAGTAACACTAAGTGCTGGAAAAGGGTAACTTCATTGCTGTGCAAAGAGACTGGAAGCTTAGCAAAATACCAAACATGTATTCTCAAAAAACTGTCTGGGAAACCAATGTCATCAAAACCCACCCATGATTCTGTAAACACAGGATAGCACATCCTGTTCTTCAAGTTTCTCCGAACAATTGGGCTTCTTGAACTGTAATCACTGTTCTATAATGGAAATTCAATCATCATAGTTCCTAATCACTTCAGTCTAACATCAATTTACAAGCCTCCGTTGCTTCAAAGAGAAGTTATTGAGTGTGGAGAAAAACGTTCTTTGAATAAGAACATTGGTAATTCACAGGAAAAAATTTAAAACCAAAGTTGACAAGTTACTCAAATTTAACTAAATTTTCATTCATTCAATTTATAATTTCAATTTTTAAATTTGTCGCTGTTTACAACAAAATGTTGGGAAAGTCCAAAGAGAAATTACACAAGGTGAAATTATAAAGATCTCTTGCCCAGAAGAAATGCTGGGTATGAAATGGATAATTATGGGATTCTAAAATATATTATGAAACCCCTGTGATTTCAGCATAAACTTCACTTCAGTATTTGAAGATGACTATTGGGATATAATTCACAAGTCATTTGAAAATTACTATGGAGACAAGAGTCTCAAGTCTTCACATATGAATAAAACACTATAATTCTCCTGTGATTAGAGGCTGATTGTCAGAGCTTGAAGTAAACCAGAATACATGCTAGATGCCCAGGGGTTGCAAGGAATGTACAAGTTTGAAATCCTACAAGAGTCTTTGATGCATATCTCTCTAGTGGGGCACACCTGGACATTATTTGAGTAATTGTCAGCTAAGCAAAGGATATTCAGAGACATTGCTTTTTATCACTTAGAAAGAGTATCTTATGATTGAAGAAAAATTGCCAGATTTATTGGTCTAGTATGATTTAGTTTATTGGTAATTATTTCTTTAATCAATTTCCAGATTAGAAGACATTCTAAATTAAAATCAATTAAATTATTGTTTTATTGTGAACTAATAAATCTAATTTGTAATTGTTGGGAATATTTCCAAAATACAGATTAGATACTAGAAAGACAGCTAAATTATTTTAACTGTATATTAAATGTTTTAAATGAGTTTCTATAAACAGCTTCTATGGACTAAGCAAAAGCAAAAAACTAAGGTTACTATGATGACTATTTGGAATTTTATGTGTAAAGAAGAAAAAACTTTAGTTTGGGTGGTTTGTGTCATGGATTTAATGAGCAGAACCAGAACTCTACTGTATACAGGGCCACTCAAACATTAACACCTTCATCACACCTTCATCCAAAATGAAGATCAAATATATCAGAAATGTTTCACAAGAACCAGGCCAGTGTTGTGAAATACAGATTTGTCCTAGCAAGAGCTAGAAGACAGTGGAGGATGAGAATTCTGCCCAGGATACTTTTGTTCTAGAAAGGCTTCATCTTACAGATGCAAGTGTTGAGGATTACACAATAATTAAATATTGCTATGATTTGTATGGTTATATGTAAGGATAAAGAAAACATGAAGACAATTATTTGGTGTCTACTTAACTCAAGTTTAAGGGACAGTTCTTCAGTATCCAGCTCAACCACCCCCAAACAGAAAAGACCTTACCCACATCTTCATTCTTTCTTTGTTTTCTGTCATTCCTTTCTTAAAGAAATGGTGACAGAACCATCAAAACCACATTTTCAATATCTACTTACTTTGTCAAACATAATTTAAGATAAAAGAAAGATAAAAAGAAAATTTAGGATCACACATGCACAAATAGTTGGAATACAAATAATAGAAATAATGTTCAGATAATGAATTTTGAACTTAAAATAAAAGTATTTGTAAATCTTAATATAATGCATTTATAAAATCAAGAAAATAGAACTTGTCTTTGAATAAATAAGTATTGCCATCAATTTATAACAAGATTAAGCAAAAAAAGTTAAAATAAAACATTTCCTTGGGTACATAAAATAAAATATAATTTTATGAAAGTTAATTAATAATGGTGGTTGCATAAATGTTACTGAATGGTAAGTCTTGTAATTCTAAAGATAATAGTTCATAAATTAATTTCAACCAAAATAGTAATCCTGATGATTTCAATTTATACAATACCAAATTTGAGGCACTGTGGTAGTGTTGTAGCACACACCTGTAATCCCACGACTTACGTTTCTGAGGCAGTAGGGTCTCAATCTTGAGGCCAGAGAACCATACAACCAATCAGACAACAGCAAAAGTTTTTGGATATTTTTGTTTTAATATATTAAAGGATTCTTAGAATGACTTCATCAAATCACTAAGCAAATAACCAAATCATTTGGTGAACATTATGCAAAGGCATAAATGCAAAATTTTACAGAAAATAGCTATGGAATTATTTATGAAAATATGCATTTTCAACAAAGGAAAATATGAGCATTTTCATTTTGCCTTAGTATTTGTAGAGTTTGAGTACTGTTTCTCCCTGAGATTTTTCAGTGATTAATGTTTTGTTTTTTATCATTACTACATCTTCAATATTTAGAGACTGCTAGCCCGAGTCTTTGCCCCAGCAGCTCTATTTTCAGGAATATGATTGCAAGAAAACATTGAAGTAAATTGGACAGTGGTGGCACATGCCTTTAATGCCAGAACCTGGAAAGCAGAGGCAGACAGATCACTGTGAGTTCAAGGCTAACACAGTCTACAGAGGACGTTCCCAGGCAGCCAAAGCCACACAGAGAAACCCCATCTTAAAAATACAAACAAACAAAAGAAAATACACATTTATAAATGTATTTCTTGAAGTAATTATTTATATAGCATATAGCATCAACAAACATCTTAATTTAATAAGTGCTTTTTTACATACTAGGTAATTACAAAGAGTTATGACATATCTTTAAAGGAGATTTCATTATGACTTTCTTCAAAGATATGGAGAACGGCCTATAATATGTATACAAATTCAGTAAGAGAGAGGCAAAAGCAAGCAGCTATTTGATATTTATTGTTTATGACTAGAATGATGGAAAGAACCCTGGTTAGGCAATACATCATTGTGAGCCATGGGCCCCTGTGTCCAAAGCTGCTTCTGCCACTGACAGATATTGTGATCTCAGACAAATTGCTTAACTTCCCACTTCCTCACTCTGGAAAGAAACAGGTGTATTGTTGGCTCTTCTGTTCTATTTCTTCATGTTCTTGGCAGAGCTCTTGCCTAATATAGCATTCTGGGACTATCTGGTTGTTTAGAGACAAACCTCATTTTAGTGTCTTATAAACTACGCTGATACTAAAGTCACACATAGCGGAGACACAGGCTAATTATACGGTCTCGGGAGCAGCAACGTACTGTGGGAGGAAGACGCCATAGAGGAGAACTCTATTTAAACTTCTAAAGTTAGCCAAAAGTAGGTCGAATGCTCCTGATAGCATTGCCAAAAGCAGGTGGGAGCAACTTTCAAACTCAAGAAATTTGACATCTGTAATTTAGAAGGAATGCCGGGGTAAGCTACAAATAAGAAAACCATGTACTAAAACCCTCTTTAGAGAAAAAAAAAAAAAATCAGGTGTGATCTGAAAGGGCAAACAAATGTTCTCCAGATTATTAAACTTCTGATCTGTTTCTCAGGGGGAAAGATGATAGATTTAAAATTTCCTAACAGAGTGCCCTCGAAATATATTGTTCAACATACATAATCCTTTCTGGTTACTCAAATCAATGCCAGACTGAACTGTAAGTGACAAGCTGCTGTATAATCACTGTGCAGGAGGAATGAGTATAGAAAGTGATTCAATATGGCCAGGACACCCTGCCCTGGATTTTCAGTTGCTTCCTCTAACTAAAAACTCCAGCATGTAAGATTAACAACTTGAGAAAGTAAGTTTGTGAACACAATTACAGAAGGACCTACCACAATGTGTACTACATTGTGTAACCCTTGAGTCATGTGGACCAGTGTTAAATTTAAGAAAAAAAATGCATTTTAGTGAAACTATTTTTGATTTTTTGAGGGCAGTGTGTGCTATCCTCATTTTAAAAGCACAAGCCTTGGGTGATCCCTAGGAGATCAAATTTCCCACTTAGAGAGATAAAATAAAATGCTAGGATGGCATTATGCAAGCATTTTGAATTTGAAAAAATGATCTGTCATGCTGTATAGGAGAAACTCCTCACTGTGGTGTGGGATTGGCTCCTTCACTACAGGTTTGGGGAAAAGCTGGAGCTGCACAACAAGTTCTAGCCTAGCTGACATCTCCTGGCTTCTACAGAAGGGTTATGCAATAGTGAGTAGTAATATTGAGCCATTTGTATATTATACAAACCTTCACTTTTAATAATGAAGATCGTCTATCCCTGAATTACAACATACATTCATACATTTCTTACACTCAAAATAGACAAAAAAAGTAGCAAATATCTCCATTATATATTAAGATTTATTTATACAGACTATAAGTCTACTGATAACTAAATTATCTCAAATGGAACACATTTGTGTAAGAACCAACTTTATCAGCTCAGAGGGCTACAAACAATCTGGTCATCACCTGCATGCTCCATGCTATAGCATTCCCTATTGCCCAGGTTCATCAGAACTCCAACTTCTGATTTAACATTTTTGTTGGTTTAATTGGAACCTGAAATTTGCTGAATTGTGTGGCATGTGCTCATTTTTACCTATCATCTTTTAATCAACATAAGATTTCTTAGAATTTATGTATTATGCTTGTCAATGTGGTCTGGTCATTTTCATTCTTCATGTAATTCCTCCGTTAATACAGTATAATGTATACATTTCTTTAATATTTAGGCATTTCAGTGATTCCGAGTTAGGGCTATCAAACATAGTGCTATTTTAATTTGTCAGGAACATTTGAATTGAATATATTCCTTTATTTCAGTTCTTTTCATACCTAGAAATGGAGCAGTTGAGTCATAGGCTATGTGTGCATTCAAAGTTAGTATATAATGTCAGTTTCTCAAAGTGGAGTTTCCTGATTTTTATTTTTACTCAACATTTATAAAACAGAGAAAGGGAGATGCAGTAGGAATTTGAGGACAGCTAAAACTGTATACTAAATGAGTTCCTGAGAAATAAGAGCCACCTAGCAAGACTGTGTCTGTGTCATAATTGGGAAGTGCCTATATGCAACTATTGTGCCTGTGTCATTTCTTTGCTTGAGTAGTTTGACAAAGCTTGGGCTGTTTGCACAGCCAGCGATTTGGCAAGAATATGCTCTTCTGTCCCTGTAGAGAATGAAAGATATAAATAGTTCCTAGTCACATGTGATGACTAAAGTTTAAATTTATTTCTTTATAACATTTTACTTTCACCAGTAAAGTATGAGAATTTTCTCTGTAGTACATCATTGTACCATACTAGCCCAGAATGGAGTATATTAAAAGCTTAATTATTAAGGGGGTGAACTCACAGAAAGGGTAGTGATATACAGACCTCTGCATGCGCTGGGAACTGGAACTGAATCCAGCAACCAAGTACAAGAGGCCACACCCAAGTGGGCTTGTATATTAAAGGCTGAAAGAGTTACCACAGCACATCCTCTCAACACATTTTTTTAAATAATTTAAGTCTTCTTAATTTTAATTATTTTTATACCTTGTCCAGTCCCTATGGTGAAATACCTTGCTAAGCTTTGATGCAGGTGGTGAAGGGCTTGGTCTGTCTCAACTTGGCATGCCAGATGTTGTTTACTCCTCATGGGAGGCCCTTCCCACTCTGAGGAGTGGATGGGAGGTGGGATGGGGTGGGGAAGAGGGGTGAGAGAAGGGGAAGGAGGGTGAACTAGGATTAGTATATAAAATGAAAAAAATCTTATATAAAAATGTAGAAGGAAGAGAAAGAAGAGGAGAAGGAGGAGGAGGAGGGGGGAGAATGAGAAGAAGAAGAAGAAGAAGAAGAAGAAGAAGAAGAAGAAGAAGAAGAAGAAGAAGAAGAAGAAGAAGAAGAAGAAGAAGAAGAAGAAGAAGAGAAGATATAGATAAAGAGGAAGAGAAAAGGAAGAAGAAAGCAAAAATTAAATAGATATTTAAGATGAATCTGGATTAATTTCACTAAACTACTCCTTTCCTGTGTCTCTTGAGAAAAAACATATAATTTTTTAGTCCTGTTCAGATTATTTTCTTTGAATTCTTATTGCTGCGTGCAATCTTCAATTTGGCCAATTTGAAAAGAGAAGGGATGTATTGTGGCTCATCCTTCATTCAGAGAGAGAATGGTATCGTGGAACATATAAACCTACAGAGCTCGAGGAGTCACCAGGGTTTCAGATTTATGTTACTTCAAATCCAGTAACACTTTTATTTATTTATTTATGTGTGTGTGTGTGTTGTATGTGTGTGCTGCCAGCAGATGATGAAAAGCAACAACAAAACACCTTTATTTTTTCATATTGCTGACACCCCCATTGTTCTCTGCTCTGATATCTTGTTGAATTTTCAACATTTCTTTGTATTCAAAGAATGTTTTAGAGAACAAAGTTATTATTTTATTTTAATATAACATATGTACTATTTTAATTATAATATCTGATCCATTTACCTTTAATATAATTTTTTGTGCAGTTAAAGTGGAGCCATTATTTCCTTTAATCTTTTTCCAGTATCTTATTTCTTAGTTTTTCCTTTCTAGCATTCACATCAATTTATGCTATTATTACTCCATATTCATTCCATATCTCCATCTAAATTATACATTCTTTTGTTATTCTTTTAATGCTTACTGATTAAAAATTTATTTGCGATGCATTACCATGTATGTTATTAATAATTTCACTTCCCTTTAGTGTAGTCATCTTAGAATACTTTCAAGAGTCCCTCTCTTGTGTTTTACTATTCTCTTAAGCAATTGTAAGCGTATTTTTACATTATAAGTTTTCACAATCAAAATAATGTTTTGGATAAATTTTTTTGCATATTTTTACTAAATATCATGTTCTTTATTATAATATTATTACATGTATTTGTCCAAAGTAACTTCTTTAAAATATGTATGTATGTATTTATTTATTTAGAGACAGGGTTCCTCTGTGTAACAATCCTGGTTGTCCTGGAACTCACAGAGATCTAGATGCCTCTAACTGTTAAATGCTGGGGTTAAAGGAATGAACCACCAAAGGTAGTTTTTATTTAACCTAATAGGTCTCTTGTGTCAGTCTCATAGTTTTTTTGTTTGTTTGTTTGTTTGTTTTTTGTTTTTTTTTGCTGGAAACATAATCAACTTATGTTTGTTTTTGAAAAATATTTGGGTAAGCATAGAATTGTAGATTAACAATTATTTGAACATTTTAAAGATATGAAGTCAATGGCTTCTCATTTCTTTAGATTCTGATATGTCATTATTGTTATTATTGCTACTACTTCTATTATTGTTGTCATTCTTCTAAAAATTATGTCTTTTTATTATCTATTCTCTTAGAAATTGATTAATTTTCTACATCATACAGCAATTTAAGTGAAGATTCCAACTACATATTTTAAATTATTTTTTGTCTTCCTTCCTTCCTTTACTTTCTGTTGGAGCCACACAGGCTCCATTATGCAGATTCATATCTATTTTGCTTTTTTATTATAATTATATATATATATACATACACACACACATATATATACATATATATTTTGTACTCACAGTATCTTGTTGGCTTTCTCTTTTTTTTTTTTCTTTCTTTCTTTTTTTTTTTTTCGAGACAGGGTTTCTCTGTGGTTTTGGAGCCTGTCCTGGAACTAGCTCTTGTAGACCAGGCTGGTCTCGAACTCACAGAGATCCGCCTGCCTCTGCCTCCCAAGTGCTGGGATTAAAGGCGTGAGCCACCACCGCCCGGCACAGTATCTTGTTGGATGGAGGTCAATGGTTGGTTCCTAGCCATCCAGCTAGCTTAGACCCAAAATAATTACACAGAAATTATATTAATTAAATCACTGCTTGGCCCATTAACTCTAGCTTCTTATGGTCTAACTCTTACATATTAATTTAACCCATTTCTATTAATCTGTATATCACCATGAGGTTGTGGCCTACCAGCAAAGTCTCAGTGTGTCTGTCTCCAGTGGTGGCTCCATGGCTTCTCTCTAACTCCACCCTTCTTTCTCCGGGCATTCAGTCCAGTCCTGCCTCTCTAGCTCTGCTCACCCCACCCTGCTCTGCTATAGGCTCAAAGCAGTTCTTTATTCATGGTGATCATGGCAGAAGAGGGAAATCCCACATCAAGATCTGCCTGCCTCTGCCTCCTGACTGCTGGGATTAAAGACATGCCCCACCACCACCTGGCTAATATTATTATTATTATTAATGATATATTTTGGATATTTTTATCAACCTGTGAAAACTATCCTTTAATTTCTTTATTTTCTTTTTCTTTTTTTTTTTTTTTTTTTTTATTTTTGGAGGCAAATTTTCTCTGTGTAACCCTGTCTGTCTTGGAACTCACTCTGTAGACCAGGCTGGCCTCAAACTCACAGATATCTGACCGTCTCTGCCTCCCAAGTGTTGGGATTAAAGGAATACATCAACACTTCCCAGGCCCATAGATTACTTAACTATGGTTAAGTGGTTATTGTAGTTTTGATCTTATCACATTTATTTTATTTTTGTTGCATAATAAACAACTAACCTGTCCACTGTTGTTAAAAATTTTAAATTTCTAAATCTTAAAGCATAGTGCTATTTTATTTATGTTTCAATAAATAAAGCTTGCCTAAAGATCAGAGGGTAAATGTAAGCCACTAGATGCCAGGCAGTGGTATCACGTACCTTTTATCCCAGGATTTGAGAGACAGAGCCATATGGATCTCTGTGAGTTCAAGGCCACCCTGAACTACACAAAATCAATGCAGAAACAGAAACAGGTGGTGGCTCCAAATCCCAGCACTAAAGGGGAATATAAAACGGGAGGAGACAGAGGCTCAGTTTTCAGTCCGTAGTCACCCAGCCTTGGTAGAAGTAAGACTTCTCTAGTGGTTTGGCTGTTTTGTTTTTTCATCTTCAGTTTGAATCTCAATATCTGTCTCTGGGTTTTTATTAGTCATGGGACATTAAAGTATTAAACAGAGTCACTTTATGGTCTTTGGTTCAGATCTAAATGTCAGATCATCCAAAAATTTGATCATAGTTTCTATGCCTCCTCTTAGTCAATGATAATAGAGTTC
Source organism: Chionomys nivalis (assembly GCF_950005125.1). Lineage (NCBI taxonomy): Eukaryota > Metazoa > Chordata > Mammalia > Rodentia > Cricetidae > Chionomys > Chionomys nivalis. The sequence goes on from NC_080107.1 coordinate 18,294,889, forward strand.
TATGTCAATGTATGCCTCATGGTTTGCAAGTAATGAACATTACGAATAAAAGCTGTAAAGTTTGCAGTTGGAAAGCTGTGTCAAAAGGTTACCTATGCCTTAAGACTGGCACCTTAAAGTTGATTACCAGAACCCACAAGGTGGAAAGAGAATCAACTCCCAAGTTGTTCTCTGACCTCTTATAAGTAAGTATACCATGGTGTTTACGCACCCACCCCACATAAATGAATAAAAGTAAAAAAAAAATAATAATCCTATAAATGCTTAGGTTTTGGAGTCTGTTTTATACCACAGGAGTTCCAGACCAAAAAAAAAAAAAAAACCTTAATCCAGAATGGAGCCAATTCAAAAGTGCACTGGATTTAGTGGGTTGCTTTCCTCTACTGGTAAATGTACCATAGCAAAATCCTTTCATTAAAGGCTTGGGAAACATTTGCTTCTCCTACAGGGAGATGGCAGGTGGTAGAATTGTCTGTGTGCATTTTGCAGATTTTCAGCTTGATCTTGTCCTCTGCAGCTCATGTTTTGCAAATATATCAAGAGGCAGGCTATTTGTGTGCCTGTGGTATCTCTATTTTTTCTTAGTTTTCCAAAACTCTCTACCAAGTGCCAAGTCTAGATTTTGCCTTTTGTTATAGCTTGAATTGGTAAATGTTAGACTTTCATGATGAAATTATTATTTTCTTCAGATACATCAGAGATAAATGTCCTCAAGGCCATTTGTTTGAACATCAGTATTTCTGCTTTGCTTCTCGGGTCTTTGTGGGGAGTAGATGAAGTCCTGAGTGAAAGAAACATTATTATTGATTTAAGTACAGTCATTTCAAGGACCCCAGTGCTTTAGACACACGAAAGGGTGAGGCTTTCCCTGTATGAAGCTCAAAGTAATGGCAAAGCTTTCCCCTGGTTCAAGTGACAGTGGTAATGAATGAATCTCCTTTACCTAATTCCAACGTATCACTTGTGACTTTCTCTTCCTGGATGGGTTACTGCAGCAGAGACCTCCTACTAAGATTAGCTAACTGGTCTTCCACTAGATCAGCTGTGTATAAATTGGTTTGACATGTTTGTTCATCTTCATCAGAGAACATGGCCAACCTGTTCCCAGTTTTTCTGTATCTGTGTCTATTGTTTTTTCATTCTCTGTCACCCCTGTTAAGTCACTCCCTGAGCCATGCAAGTCACAACGGTTCTTCAGCCATTTTTTTTTTTTTTTTTTTGCACACCTGTAACTTAAGTTACACATTTAAGGTAGTAATTAGCAGGAGTTTCACACACTGTAAGCATACAGCCCTGGGTGAAACTCAAAAGCCTTGTTGGGTTTCTGCTCCATAACACACCAGTTCTCTCTCTGGGAGGAACCTAGATCATCTGATTCCCCACCACACTCCGTAATGTTCATACCCACAGAAAGACAAGTGAAAACTCTGGATTTACCAGGTACTATTTTCTCTGAAGCTGTCCTCAGGAATTTTTACCCCTTCATCTGCTTTCCATCTACTGCACTTGCATGCCTTCAAAGATATGTTTTTATTCCTCCCTGTACAGTTTAGCAGTGTGAATCTACTATGGGCTCTTTATGCAGCTCAGAAGTAACAGTGTCTAACAGAGAACTACATGTTGATATTGAAGGTCATTAAGAAGGCAATTACTGCTTAGATATTCACAGATTTCATTGATCCCTATCGTATAAAATATATATTCTGATATGTTATAGAAGATTACGTTTGTGAATACTATGCCAAAGGAAATGTCAACTTTTCATCTTTTCTGCCTACGCATTTTTCATAGGAGTTTTCAACTACAGTTCAAGAATGGCTCCTCTAAACCTTAACTGATGACTTGAAAGATATGTCTACTTTCAATAAATCTCTTGGTATGTCCTTCTATGTTATCTCCTTCAACAATAAGGAGCAAATGTATTTTGAAATAAAATTCTTCTTTTATCTGTGGTGGCTTATATACAGGGAGACAGAAGGGGGATAGATCTTTGTCCCTGCTACTTTTATCTACCATTTATAATTGAAAGCTGATGTTAAAAGGCCTTGATAGCTATATAGTGCATACACACAGACACACACACATACACACAAAACTAACAATTTTTGAAGGATAAAGCTCTCTGACAATTTTGGAATATGTATTTTCACATTTACCCAGCTCTATCCTACATTTATTTGCTGAAGATGATACAATGAGAGTGGAAAAAAGTTAATGTACTCTGAACTCCCTATATACTGAAGTCTCTTGTCCCTGATAGCAACAACAAATTTATCTCACTGACTTTAACTTAGGAGACTATCCTGGGTCTACTTAAAATCCCTCAAGCTATAGGATTGCATGACAAATTACACTAGTCTACTAATCAATTTCATCTTCCTAATGTTGGTAGAAACATCTGCCTGAGTCACAAAGGTGAACAAATAGTCACTAGAGATATCGTTTAATTATAAATCACTTAATAAAATGATATCTTTCTTTTAATAAAATAGTATATACCTGTATTGATGATATTCCAGCAGTAGTATTTGAAAATCTAGACACAATACCTTGATATTAAATTCTTGTATTCAGCAGTTTAAAGATTATTGATACCCCCACATGATTTATTCATACCCCTCACTCAGTGCCCTCTAACATTGATCACAAGACTGAGTTTGAACTCTGTAATGAAAACTCCAGAGCTTAAATTCTTCATCAAATGCGATTTCACTGGTACATTTGATGCACAGCTCATGACAATTATGGTCAGGGAAAGTTGTGCAGCTTGCATCATAGACACTTTACAGCATGGGAAAAACAATTCAGAACTCAAGAGGCTTACATCACTCCTTCCTTTATCAGCACAGATGGGAGTCATCCTGCTGAGACACACGCTCCCAATAGGAAGAGAGGTGAAACAACGCCTATGTAACAAATAGGATGATTCTCAACATAATGTAACTTTGGAGGATGTACTTAGGGCTAAAAACATTTTTTAAAAACCTACTTAAAATGAGATTAATGTAAGGTACCAGCAACAAGATATTTCTTAGAATGTTCTATTATCCATTTTTAAGTTCTTAAGAATTAGAAATGGATAAAAGAAATTTCATTTTTACTTCTGAAACCACAGTAGGTAGACACTGAGGCACCAGTATGATGTTTATATTTGTAAAATGAAAGCAAAAATCTTCCAGTAGACTCCTGAAATATTTTGGGTTAAACCCTGGAGGATATTCCATGAGCAGAACTTAGTATATTCTCTATACTTTTGACTATATGATCAGGTTGACAAAGAAGAGAGAAGTGTTAAACTTTTCCTTTTTAAGACAAAAAAAAAGAAAGTATACTTTTCTGCTGTTACTGACTTAAGCAAAAATCCCCATGTTACATGTTTAAAAACAGAGATACTAGGAAAGGCCGTCCTCTCTTAGCTGCCACGTATACTGCACATTTATGACATGAACTTTTATAGAGTTGTCCAAAACACCAAATGAGAAATCAAGTAAGACTCCAAAAGCCAAAACAGTCTTGAGAACAATACACTGTAGAGATAATAAACATTCACAAACCAAAAGTAATGACTTGTATCTCTTAGTTTAATTAATTCCTAAGATGTTACTTTATTTTCACAGAAGTAGGAAGTCCAGTCTATTGTCTGGAATTCTATATCATTGGTTTGTGTTGAGTTCTTTGGTTAGAAAAGTTCAGGTAAATGAATCAGTGAAGGTTAGACCAAAGAAGCAAAATCATTAGAAATTAAAAATGAACATATTTATCACAAAGAACATGCTTACACTAGGATGTGTTTTTGAGAAATAATGGTGTGTGAGGCTTATAGCGTAGGTTAGGCAAAGGGACAAGCTGGCCTCAACGGCTCGGGGTGAGACTGCTGCCCCAGAAGTTGTTTCACTATAGAAGCTCATCTCTGATGCGAACCTTGTTTTGCTTAAGTCAGTTTTGCCTGTGTGATTTCACCTATCTCCTTTCCTACTAGTCAGTCAATTCTAGATTTTAATCATATAAACATATCTTCACACCAATGTAGTTAATGCTACTTGAGTAGAATAACCTGAGAGCCTAAATCAACTAAACTTACACATCAGAATGATCACTTTAGTTACAAATAGAATTGTGAATTTAAGTATTAGTGCATTTCCCTACATTACCAACAGTACTAAAAATTATGCAATTGAAATTCAAATCCTGATTTCCTAAAAGAAAAAAAATCAAAGTATTAGACTTAAAAGAGTAAGAGAAATTTTAGAGCCTCCTTGAACAGTTTGTATCTCAACTTTTGGAAATTCATACAATAACAAAAATAGAGATTATCTATATAAAAGTATTTTTCAATACAATGCTTTTGAACATCCCTTTCACTGTACTTATTCTGAAAAAAAAAAAGTTAAAATTGGATCATGTAATTCTATAGACACATGAAGTTTACCAGTCACTGACTAATAGCATTAATATGAATACAATGATGCATTGATAGAGATTAGAAAGTCTTATTACATATGCTTTGATTCGTATTTTAGAAATCTTGAACTATATACAGAGAATTTTTCAGCCATAGCAATTATAGTGTGGGATATCTGTAGCACTTAAGAATGAAAAGCATAAATGTAGTGCTTTCTCTTCAGAATTAGCAGCCATTAAAAATGTGTCTTTTATTCTAGCTCTCAACATAAAACAAGAGTAACTAAAGATTATTGCAAAAATTTTATAAATCATAAATTTGTGTAGAAAAAGCTGATTTGAATTTTTTGAATATTTTCTGGGAATTAAAATTTTATATACATTCATGTAATTCTGTTCTACTAAATACATAAATATGTGTTGCATCAAAAAACTGTTTGGAAGATCATTTTATAATCAAACTATTTCTATACATAGCCACCCGAGACTAGACTGCACACAAGAGAAAAACAGCACCTTCAATATGCGGTACTGTGGAAGGTAGGCATCCATAAGCAGAATAAAATTAGACCGGAGTTACCAATGTATGAAAACACCACTGAAACTTGAAAGCCCGAGACTTCTAGAAGAAAACATTCTCAGTGATCTACAAGATAGAGCTATAGGAAAGCGCTTTCTGAATAGGATTCAATTCGCTAAGGAATTACGACCACAAATTGACAAATGGGAACTCATAAAAATAAAAAGCTTCTGTACAAAAAATGAATCAAGCAATTTGGTGAAAAGGAAGGTCACGGAGTGAACGCAAAACTGTGGTGACTATAAATCCAATAGAGAGATAGCATCCAGAACATATGACATAAAATATCTAGAACATGAATACGTGATGATAATATCTATAAAATATGAACAAAAAGCAAGGATCAAGAAATCCAGCTACTCAATTAAGAAATTGGCTTTGTACCTGAATGGAGAGTTCTCAAAGAAGAAAATAAGCACGGCTGTGGCTGAGAAATATCTTTAAAGTTGTTCAATTATATCCTTAACAACTGTGGAAATGCAAAGTAAGATTACTTGAAGATTTCATCTACTTCAGTCAGAATTGCTAAAAACAAGAAAGCAACAAATGCTGATGAGAATATGGAGGAAAGGGAACCCCCTTTACTGTTGCTTAGATTATACCCTGGTGCAGCCAACTAGTAAACCAAGTTGGGGAAATCTCAAGAAGCTAGTAGTCTTTGGCACATGCCCAAAGGACTCGACCTCTTGCTCCACAAATACTTGCTCATCTAGGCTCATTGCCATTCTCTTCACAATAGATCAGAAATTGATACAAGCTAGATGTACCTCAACGAATGAATGAAGATATTGAACACACATGAAATTAAATTCTATTCATCTGTCATGAAAAAATGAAATCATGAGTGTTTCAGGAATGTGAATAAAAGTGGAAAATATTACACTGATTAAAACTACCCAAAAGCCAAAGCTGCAGATTCCCTCTTATCTGTGATTCTTAATCCAAATCTTAAAATGTAAGCATATAACCTGGTGTAACCAAAGAAACCAGGAAATGCAAACAGGACCTTTTTGGGGCTAAGGAGCTCTAGGCAGGATGGTAGTAGAATACAGGCGATATGAGCATTATAGGGAAGGATGAGAAAATACATTAACTGAGTGGGCAGGGAGAGTAGCAGTATACAAGTTTTGCCAATTGGGCTGATAATGCTTCTCCCCAAAAGTTATAAATTCTATCAAAAACCCCTTTTCCTGGTATAAAAGGCCTCCCTTCAAATTTTTCGCCAGGAGTACACCATGCCTTTCAGATCCAGGACTTGGAAGAATGTCACTGGCATTGACCTGTCAGTCTCTTTCATGAAAACCTAGCTCTCATAATTCCAGGAAATGTTATGAAATCAGTCAAGAGAAAAGAGCAGTCAATAATCTCCCATAGATGAGAGCCTGCAAACCCCAGTGACCGTCATGACAGACAACCCCCAAGAATGCAATAATGTCAGTTATATCTTAGGAATAATAAACAGCCGACTACCACCTGGGTTTGATTCCATTCAGTAGGAGATAATTTGTGTCTGGTGTGATAAACCTAGTTAACTATCCCTGGCTAATAAAATTATGGACACACGAAAACATCCTATTGCCACTCCTAAGCCAATGTACTTTCTAACTTCATTCTAAATGCTCCTCTTTATATACATAGGTAATTGTGGCTCTAATTCCTCATCAAATAAGCTTCCCTTTCTAGCAGATGTAATCCATTACAGAAATCCATACCTGGCCAAAATGCAGAACACACTGATCATTTGTTGCCAAACCCTACTTTAAACATCTATAACTCAACCCCTACATATAAATCTCAGAAGACCTCATAGAAGAGGGAGCAGAAAGTTTATAAGAGCCAGAAGACCAGAACTTTTGCTTCAAGAAAATATCTTCTGTAGATGACTGAAAAACTGCACCAATGATGTATCAACAATATGATTACCTAAATAAATAATATCATCATAAAGATGATACTAGTTATCACTTCAGCATTGATGGGGGAAGCCTCATAAGAACCTAGATAAAGAACTACAGTTAATTAATGACTGCTGAAATAAAAAAAAAAAACAGTCTTCTCCAGAGATGAGCCCTAAATACATATATGAACAACAATGAATTTTCACACACACTCACACACACACACACACACACACACACACACACTACCACCACCAACAGCAACAACAGTTGCTAATGCAGAAGTGGGGGATTCTTACAGTGCCCCCCCCCCTTGTCAAAGATTTAGAAATAACTAACAACCAACAAAAATAAGAGAATTTTCCTGTTCTGGGATAAACCCTCAATTGTTTATCAAGTACAAAGTGATGAGCCATAAAATCATATACATACAAGCCAAGGCACACAAAAAGGTCTCAGTAGGTTTAACTTATGGTTTATGTACCACCTGTGTATAGCAATAATTTTTAAAAAGAGAATATCAATATCAAAGAGTGATAGGGAGCACCGAAAGAATTAGAGGGGAGGGGTCATGGGAAGTGTTGAAGAAAGAAAATGATATAATTATATTTTTAATATTACATTTTAATTTAAAAAAATTCCACTAAATTGGCTAAGAAGACTGACAAGCAAATTCTCCATCAGCACCTTTCCAAATAACTCACTCAATTACTGATTCTTTGGGGAGAAAGTAATAGAGAATGTAGAAGTGTGCACATGAATGAAGTTTCTTTCTTATTTTTTCAAGTTTCAAAAGAAAATGTCATCTTTGTCAGATTCCTTGCTTTGGTGCTGTTGTGCTGACTTAGAATGGGGCAAAAAAAAGGAAGAAAATATGGAAATAAAATTTTGTGGGAGGTAGCTGTGCAGGAGTATGAAATTACCTGTGTGTGAAATTTCAAGGAATAAGAAAATAAGTTAAAAGACATGATATTATCTTAAGGCTCTTCGACCTTTCTGGCATTCCTTTTGTAGGCTTCAGAGGCAGAGATCATGGAGCTTTAGTTAGTCTTCTTTCTCATGCACTCTGTGAGCAGTTGTGAATCTCAAGATTCAATTTGACTCTTTTTTTTTGTGAGGTGAAACTTGTTCCAGTTGAATGATCCCTCAAGTTCATGATCCTTCTCTGATCTACCTTTACTTACTTTTTCCATTTACTTTTTATAGTCTTCAGAAGTATCATTGTGAATTCTACCCAAAGAGTTTTATCCATATTCTGTAGGGATGTACTTATCCTATCTTTGTTAGAAATAGAATTGATACAGATTTGAGTGTAACGTGGTACATGTTAAATATTCTTCATGCTTTATAGTGCATATACTTATCACTATTGTTTCACATTAAAACTGATTTCTATCTCCCACAAATGAGTATTCCTTTGTATATTTGAGCTATATTGATTTTTTTTAAAAAAAACTTAAAATTTAAATTAATACATTCCTTTTACCTTTCTTGTTGCTTTGAAGTCCTCAGCAAGAATCAACCCTTTATTTATTTAGTCTCCCCCACATTGCATCTTTCCCACAGTTTCTTTTCACAAAATTGATTAAGAAGCACAAAATGAGAAGACTTTTCGAGATGATAGCACTCCAGCCTGCCTCCATCTCCCAATATGCCATAGCATATGTTTTTAATAAGTAAAAAAAAAATTGATATAGACATGGGCTAGACTACATATGCAACAAAAAAAAGATGACTGCTTCACAATTTATGCTTAAACATAAATAGGAATTTCCTAAATACACATTAATAAGATTCATTTGAGCTTGGGAAGAATTTGGGGTTTGCTCATCAGATGCTGCCCCTGACATGGCCCCAGTACTGCTACTTGCTTAGCATAACTTATTCTTAGCAAAATTAGAGCCACGGTGCCATCATCAAGTACTTCATGTAGCGAAGAGGAGTGTGTGTTTGGTGTGTGAGTAAACACACAGACTTAGTTTTCCCCTTTGAAAGGAGTTGTGTCTCATCTGGCATCTTTAAGCTAAAAATATTAGAGGATTGTTTTGACTATTACCTCTGCTACCGAACACTGAATCCAGGAAAAGAATTCTAGGTTTGTGGAAACCATAGACTTCCTTAGAAACTTATTTCCCATGCCTTTTTCTTATTAGTCCTTATTCTATAAAATAGCTCTGCATGAGATTTCTTGTTAGCTGTGCAGCACAGAGACAGACAAGACAGAGCACCTGGTTTCTAGACCCAGCTTTCCCCTACAGCACTTTCAAATACCCACATTGATGGCCGGAGTTCTCTAACCCTGAAAACCCTAATAGCTTAATATGATTTCCAAATTGGGAAAATTTGAAACAAAATCTAAAAGCCATTAAGATCTCATTTTATCAGTCTCCAAGTCTTCCCATATGAATGTTGTTATGATGGTGTGTTACTTAGAGACTCACCTATGATTTTATCAGTCTCCAAGTCTTCCCATATGAATGTTGTTATGATGGTGTGTTACTTAGAGACTCACCTATGATTTTATCAGTCTCCAAGTCTTCCCATATGAATGTTGTTATGATGGTGTGTTACTTAGAGACTCACCTATGATTTGTAAAATTAAAGATTTTTAGTTACATTCCAGTCCAGTTTCAAGTCACATCAATACATTCTTCTGCCTATCAACCACAGTCATTTTTTTATTCCAAGTGTGTTATTTTTCACGGTTCCTCAATCCATTAATGCCTCTGTTCTCTTGCAGAAATCCATGTTACTTTGTCTGACCACACTCCAGTATAGAAGTAAACGCTGTAAGAAACATCAGCGTACGTCTTAACGTAGTTGAATGAGCATACAATTGACACTGTGTGCAGAGCTATTTAATTTGGAAATTGTGATATAGTTTAAAGCCTATTAAGTTTTGCGGATGCTAAGCACTCACCCAAATCCTCCCAATCTAATTTGTCTAATTAATAAAACACCCACTAAAGAAGCAAATAATATGAACAGACAATTCACTGAATTGGAAACATAATGAGGCAAAATACATGATAGACAGATGAATTCAGCCTTGCTAATAAATGAGAAGGAAATGCAAATTTAAATGGCCAGAAATCATTTTGACATGCTGTGTGGAGAAATTATAAAAGATTGATAGCATATAATAATGCTTAGGAGTATACGGAGATAAGAAACTATATTTTATAAAGTATTATATAAAGTAGTATTTTCTGTGTCCTTTATAGAGTGTCTGACACATATTAAACCTCAAAATTGTTTAAAAGAAATTCAATTTTAAAATGAACTGTAAAATTAAATAACTATTGCAATTATGAATTACCTTAAACCTTTTAGAGAGCAATGCATAAATGTCATAAATATTGGCCAGGCAGTGGTGGTACATGCCTTTAATCCCAGCACTTGGGAGGCAGAGGCAGGCGGATCTCTGTGAGTTCGAGACTAGCCTGGTCTACAAGAGCTAGTTCCAGGACAGGCTCCAAAACCACAGAGAAACCCGGTCTCAAAAAAATAAATAAATAAATAAATAACCAAACAAACAAACAAACAAAAAAGTCATAAATATTTAAAACACATTTAAATTTGAATGAGCATTGATACTTTAGACTAATAGCATACATAAACAAAAGCAACAGTATTTAAGAATATATGCAGAATCATGTTTATTTCAGCAAAAAACAAAACTTAAAAGTAAATTGAATAGGTGTATCACTGGGGGGGAATGTAGGATAATTTTATCAGTCCAAATCCCATAGAAAGAGAATCTATGATAATTTGGACAGAGTTTATAAACTAAGGGAGCATTTCAAAGAGTAATCAGCATGCTGGGGAAACAGAAGAGCTATTTCAGCAATTAAATTGTGGTAGCAATGGAGTTTCTATCCTTCCAAGGAGACTCTTCAGGGACCAGAGCTCTCCAGGAGAAAGCAGAGTGGAGGGGCCTCCTTTGAAAGGAATGGCTGTTAGCTGCTCCAGCTGAGGGAGAAGCTACAGGGAGATGAAACACATGAAGGGGGCCAGTAGCCAGGACCCATTCCTCGGACCTCTGTATCTGTGTGTGTGTGTGTGTGTGAATACATGCACACACACTCACACGCGTATTCACACACGCACACATGGGCAGACACACACACACGTGCTCACACACATGCATGCACACACATGCACACACACACACACATGCACATTCACTCACACATATGCACATACATACAAAGATATATTTCATATTCTTTCATGAGATATGCACCCATTGTGACACAGAAGTAGGCAGAGGAAAAGCAATCTACCTTATTTATGTAAGCGTCTCTTCAGTCACATGTAATGCTAGAATCAGGCATATAGCTTCAGTAACGTTAGGAAAATATTGCTACCACATCTGTAAAAGACGTTTTAAAATACTCTTGCTTGTGTGTGTACGTGTTTCTGTGTATGAACAAACATCCTGTGTGTGCAATGTAAAAGTAAGGACATCAGATCTCTTGAAGGTGGAATTTCAGGTAGTTGTGAGTGGGCTGACATGGGTCCTAAGAAATAAACTCAGTTCTACAAACGCAGCACACACTTATTTATTTATTTATTTATTTATTTATTTATTTATTTATTTATTTATTTATTATAGATTTCTGCCTCCTTCCCGTCACCGCCTCCCATTTTCCTCCCCCTCCCCCAGCCAACTCCCCCTCCGTCAGCGGAACCCAGCAGCACACACTCTTAATTCATTTGGATTGTTTCCATTTAAAGGAGAATTGCTGAGTCACAGTGTAAAAACTCCCATGGTGAAAGTGAGACTTCTTTCAGATTTCACAGCCCATGAACAGCTGAAACTCAAGGGCTAGTCTGTTGACATTGACTTTTCCTTCAAGAACAGCTTCTTGGTTCTCAACCATAGCAACTTACTAGTTGCCTAGTCTGCTATTCCATGAGCCCTGTCACTGGTACACATGTTCTTTTTCATTTGGAATGCGAAGATTCCACTCAGACCATGTTGATGTGCATTATCAAATCAATTTTGTGAAGTATTGAGAAGATATGGGTTTCCTCTTTTTATGAAAATAATGTTTGTAATTTGAATATTCGGCAGACTTCTGCTGCTCAAGCACAGGCCACAGCAGTCGGAATAACAGGCGAGTGACCTGCCTGCCAGTTGAACACTGCCCCACTCCCTAGATTTGCTTCTGAAAGACACATTCCCCTGCCTCCCCCACAGTGCTATCCCGCCTCAGTCCCCTCCTGCTGCTGTGCCCCTGGCTCCAACTGGGCCTGATGTCTGTTCCCCAGGAACACATCACACCATTCAGAAGAACAGTTGCCCTGAAGCAGGCCAACCAAACAGTTGCAGGAGGGACAGTTTGGAGAACAGGTGAAGGCCATACAAGCCAAAAGAACAGAGGTGAACTGATGCAGAGACTCCCTGCGGGGCCAGAGACCACACCTGGCACAAGAAACACAGATAGGTGGCCCACCAGCAGACACACACTCATTCAGTTTCCCTAATCCCCACTCCCTTCCTCATCACTGTAGCTCAACCCCCTCCCTGGCAGCTAGGGCAGATACCCCTTGTTATACTGAAGGCCAAGCCAGCTGCCAGAAGTCCAGTCCACAAAGACCAGAAGACCAAAGAGGAAACAAAAACCAAGGAACCAAACACCCATCCAACACAGATAAAGTCAGAAATCAGCACCTGGATCTATAATAATCCCAAACCTAGATGCCTAAATGACTGTAAAAAAGCACAATTGACAGCTGCCAGGGTAAGATGGCACCACCAGATCCCAGCTATCCTGTGACAGCAAAACCTGAATATTCTAATGCAGCTCAAGCAGAAGAAAATGACCTTAAGACCAACTGTATGAAGACAATAGACATCCTCAAAGAGGATATGAAAGAAATCCCTTAAAGAAATCAGGGAAAAAACAAACAAGCAAACAAACAAACAACAATTGAGGAAATCAACAAATCCCATAAAGAATGCCAAGAAAGCCAAGAGAAAACACACAGGTGAATGGCACAGTTCGATGCCTGGAAATGGTAATTGAAGCTATAAAGAAAACACAGACTGAGGGATTCTGGAAAAGTAATTTGAATATCAAACAGAAGTCATTTTATTTTCAATAGGATTCACATCCACAAAATGCATGCAAATACATTAGGCTTCTATATTATTATTTCAGCATAATTATTTGCAACATTTTGATGTGATGTTTTCAAAAGGTTTGTATGCTAACTGCAGTTTTCAGTGTATACAATTTGTGATATCATGAAGTCATTGTCTGAGATGCCTAGAATGGAGAAACAATTTATTCCTAATTTCTATAAACTGTATTTTTCTTTGTAACTTGGGTGAAAAATGGAATGTGCAGGTGAATAATCCATCACAAAAAGAAGATGCCAATTCTGTTTGTCTCATATCACCCTCAGGACTGGAATTTAATTGGATCAAGGAATGCTGGGAGCTGACCTACTTTTTATATGGGAAACCTAAAACCGTTTGTAGGCAGCTTCCCCAATGCGTGGAAGTCCAGTGAGTCCTTTGTCTCAACCACAACTTATCTCAAAGCAAGCTTGATAGAAATTAATCTGATATAAATTCTTCTGACTTCCTTTTCAATTAGAAGTCTCTAATTAAATATATATATAATAATATAATAATAATAATAATAAGTCTCTAATTATATCGTTTAGTTACAACTGTGTACAGTTCCTTACCACATCTTTAATAGATGTCTGTTTATATCATGTTTTTCCCTTTTCCAAATGTCATTGACTTTCAAACGTCAACTTTCACGTACTAACCTGCAGAAGTTTTTGTAAAAGCACATGCTAGACTTGGCATTTCTACAGATAACACTCTGTGTTCACACGGCTGTCTCATCAGCCTTACCTGGGATCATCTTCAACACTTCAGGGCAAGACAGGAGTCCCACAACCAAGGGCCTGGAACCCAGCCAGTCTCACAGTAGTGAGTCAATCTGACACCAACAGTGAGGCAAAGCTGCATTTGGTTCCTTAGTCTTTTAGACAACAAACAGATAGCATTCAGTTTGCTCTGTCATGTTTGTGTTTATTCCAGCATCTCTGCCTCTTTCTTTCAATGGAATATGATTGTTGTATGGACAGAGAGTCTATTGGGAAGAATACAAGTATACCTGGGGTTATGTGCCAGCTATGTGAGTAAAAAAATTCATTGTAGTTGGTGCATTTTAGTCACGGCTGCAGATGTTGCGAACACAATCCAACATTAGTGTCACCTTTGGTAACAATTTCAGAGCCATATTTAAGGTAAAACTCATCATGACTAAGAATTTACTTTAGAGATATTAAAATACGACTCCTGTTTTTAACATCATGAAGCAAGTCTTGTCTTCAAGACGTTTTGCTAGTTCTTAAACGTTGAACTTGTATATGTTACTACAAGGATCAATTTCATTAGGTTTAAACTATAATAATTTAAAACAAATGTTCTACCAAATGGAAACTATCCCTGTGAAACTGCAGAATTAAAATTTAAATTACTGTTTGTTAAAAGCATCCAGCTAGATATACAGGGTACTAAAGTTATAAGGAAATAATTGCTTTGTCCATGTTAGGTATCCATTTATTTTTGTAACCCTGTGTACCTGGATGAGGTTGTATAGAAGGTTCTAAATGCACATAAAAGCTTTCAAAACAACAAAAGAATGCCAAATTTTTCCTGGAATCATGTATAAAGTTTGAGCATCTTGGTTCCTTCTCAGACCTAAAAACTCATAAGATGCATCTATTTTGCTATAAAATAGAGAAGAAAGGGAAGAGCAATAAAAAGATAAACACAAATATAATGCATAGAAATAAACAAAGAAAAAAATAAAAACACTCATAAGCTGGGCAGTGGTGGCACATGCCTTTAGTCCCAGCACTTGGGAGGCAGAGGCAGGTGGATCTCTATGAGTTTGAGGCCAATCTGGTCTACAAGAGCTAGTTCCAGGACAGGCTACAAAAAGCTACAGGGAAACCCTTTCTCAATAATAAAAAAAAAAGAAATAAACAAAGACTTAGTGCTAGTTAGTGTGCTAGAAACACAGAACAAATTATCACCTGTCGTTATGATGAATATGTAAGCTATAAAACTTCATATATGCTAATATCCTAGATAACATGCTTATATTTCTGTTGTTACCTGATGTGGTGTTTTGAATGAGGATGCCCCTCCCCATAGGATCATATATTTGATCACTTTGTTATCAGGGACTGGAACTATTTATAAAGGATTAGAGTTATGTCCTTGCTGGAGGAACTGGAGTGGGCTTTGAAGTTGCAAAAGCTCATGCCAGGCCCAAAGACTGGGTCTTTCTGTTGCCAGCAGATCCAGATATAGAACTCTGCTAATTCTCCAACATCATGTCTGCCTGCATGCTGTCATGCTTCCTGGCATGACTCATAGCTGACCAGATAGATAACAGACTAAAATTCTGAAACTGTAAGTGAGCCCCATATAAACATTTTCTTTTATAAGAGTTGCTGTGGTCATAGTGTCTCTTCAACGTGACAGAACACTGACTGAGACACATCAATAAGAATTCTCCAGCTAGTTTCGTGGCTTCTTCTGGCTCTCTCTCTATTCTCTTCTTGTTTGCTATGTACAGTTTTTGTAGAGGAAACTGCACCAGGGTGCTTTTGTAAGAAGGACAGCTCACAGTGGCCTGCAGATTGGAGACTTCTGATAATAAGGATTGAATAGCACTAAACCTTTATCAGAAGTCCATAGTTTAATAATGACTTGTATACAACAAATAAACAACACACTTTTGTTTCCTTATTGCCTGTCCACACCAATGATTTGCCCCCCCCCCACACACACACACCTACATGACGATAATTCTCCTGTGCTGTGGTAGCATTTGAGGGGTAAGGCAGCTTCTTACTGCAAACAGCAGTATAATAGTGGTGCATCCTGATGTTCTGTGAGATGTCCAGATGGCCTGGATTTCTTCAAAGCATGATATGAGAAAGGACAGAACACTATCATAGCCCGTGAGTAAGACTATAACTGCATTCTGTTGTCTGTTCCTTTTGTTGTAATAAAGATAGCAAAGAAAACATCTACCAAATTAAATCAATGGCCACTTACTAAGCTCATGAGGTCATCTTAATTTGTTCACCAAAAACACCACTTTCAGTTCTATAGAAACAGTGAGGACTACTCTTATCTTGCGTTTACAGTAATCCGTATTATAGTCTATTCTTTGTCAATTCTGTTTGCTGTGTTTTGCAGGGAAAAGCCTTACTCATTTAGTGGAAACATAATTATTTCTGCTACCACTGCATCTTTTAGGTAATTACTGGACAGACTAAATTTCCACTCCCATTCAATGATATATTATATTTGCGATATTTTAAAGGGTGTGTGGAGATAGTTTCAGAGATTTGCAGTTGGTTTCTTTAGCTCCTATGCTAAGAACCCAATGCTTGTGATGAAGCCAATTATCAGATATAAACATTACAGACATGGGTACATTCTTTTATGGTTTCTGTGTTCTACTATCTCTTTTGTTTACAAATAATCATATTTTAAAGATTATTTTAACCTTTATTTTTTATTATGTGAATGTGTATGCATTGTGGGTGTTCAATCACTCTGTGAAACCTTGAGACTGTGCTAATAAAATCAACCTTGAATCAGGCAGCCGAGTCAGTGACTGCAAAAATTAGTCATAGAGAAAGAGAGTACGGAAGACCCACAAAGACAGATAGAGAAATACACAGGAAAAAGTAGGAAGGGACTCAGAAATTGGCAGATAGGAACAACAGAGCCAATGCTGGCAGGACCAGAAATCCCACCAGACCATCCATGATCTGAGAGGCTAAGCACTGACTGTGAGGCCACCGACTGTACTTAAAATACCAATAGATTCAGGTATAGCCATTAAGCCATGGAAAAACAACATGTATGTCTGTGTGCATGAATAAAAGTACCTGCAGATGAAAGAGGTATCAGATCCCAACAGTGGGAGTTGAGGAGTTTGTGAGCTGCTTACTGTTGGTTCTGGGAACTGAAATTGGGTCCCCAGACTCTGGAAAACAACGAGAGCTACATGCTTTCTTAACCACTGAGCCATCTCTTTAGCCCTTTGTTATATATTTTTTTTAATTTGGGTTCCTTAACATGACTGAGATAATTCTTTGATAGATTGGAGGTTATTCTATGGTTTGCCATTATTTTATCACTATGTCAGTCTATTCTACAACCTCCTGATTACCCAATATTGTTTTTATAGATAATCATACTTTGACTTATTCGTGTATGATTGTCCCTAGGCGGGGGAAATGTGTTCTGCTTGTCATCTCTGTAATTCTATTTATAGAACATTTTGGCCCTAGACTTGAATACTCTGTTACCTGGAAGGTTGATCACAGGAGACACAGGCAGTCCAACTAACCAATCAGAGAAAAAGATGTTTAGACAAGGTAAGAACACATGCAACACAACAAAAAACAACATGACACCAATAAAAACTAGTAGCCCTACAAAAGCAAGACTTGAACAACCAAATATATATGAAACAGAAGAAAATGACCTAAAAAATAACTTTAGGAGAATGTTTGAGTCCCTTAAAGAGGAAATGAAAAATTCCCTCAAAGAAATGGAGGAAAAGACAAAAAAAAAAATGGAAAAAAAATCAACAAATCCCTTAAAGAAAACCAAGAAAAAGCCATCAATCATATAAAAGAAAGTACTCAGGACTTGAAAACTGAAATAGAGACAATAAAGAAAACACAAACTGAGGGAATTATAAAAATGAAAAATATTAGAAATTGATCAGAAAACACAAATTCAAGCATAAACAGCAGAACACAAGAGATAGAAGAGAGAATCTCAAGCAGAGAAGATACAATAGAGGAAATAGACTCATATTAAATTTAACATAAACTTAACCCAAAATATCCAGAAAATATGAGATACTATGAAAAGACCAAAACTAAAAATAAAAAGGATAGAAGGAGAAGAAGTTCAATTCAAAAGCACAGAAAATAGATTTAACAAATCATGGAAGAAAACTTCTCAACCTAAAGAAATATATGCCTATGAAGATATAAGAAGCTTACAGGATGCCAAATAAACTGGATCAAAAAAAGTCCCCTTGCCACATATTAATCAAAACACTAAATATACAGAATAAAAAAAATAGTTAAGAGCTGTAAAGAAAAAATGCCAAATAACATAGAAAGGCAGACCTATCAGAATTACACCTGACTTATCAATGGAAACAATGAAATCCAGAAGGTCCTGGTCAAGTGTTATGCAGACCTTAAGAGACATGGATGCCAGCCCATACTACTATACTCAGCAAAACTTTCAATCACCATAGATGTACAAAACAAGATATTTCATGACAGGACCAAATTCAACCAATACCTAGCCACAAACCCAGCCCTACACAGAGTACTAGAAGGAAAACTCCAATGCAAGGAAGTTGGCTACATCAACAAAAACACGGACAATAGATGATCTCACAGCAGCAAATCCTGAAGAAGGGAAAAACATACAAATTAACATCACCACCACCAAAAACTAAAATAACAGGAGCTGAAAAATCATTGGTCATTAATATCCCTTAAAATAAATGGACTCAACTCACCTACTAAAAGACACAAACTAATAGATTGGATATGAAAACAGAATCCATCCTTCTGCTGTATACAAGAAACAAACTTCAACCTCAAAGACAGACATTGCTTCAGAGTAAAGGGTTGGGGAAAATTTTTTCCAAACAAATGGACCTAAGAAGCAACCAGGTGTACTTATCCTAATATCTAATAAACTAAGCTTCAAATTAAATCAATCAAAAGAGACAAAGAAGGACATTTCATATTAGTCACAGGAAAAATCCATCAAGAGGATATCTCAACACTGAACATCTGTGCCCTGAATACAAGGGCACCCTCATATGTAAAAGAAACATTTCTAAAGCTTACCCTAATACCCAAACCACAGAAAGACATTACTAAGAAAGAAAATTACAGACAAATCTCACTCATGAACATTGATGCAAAAATACTAAATAAAATACTGGCAAATCAAGTCCAGAAATGCATCAGGTATCACAATCCCTGATTTCAAACTCTACTACAGAGCTACAGTACTGAAAACAGCCTGTACTGGCATAAAAACAGACAGGAAATCCAATAGACCTGAATTGAATACCCAGATAATAATCCTCACACCTATATGAACACCTGATTTTGTTAAAGAATCAAAAAATATAAAATGGAAAAAGAAAGAACATTCAAAAAATAATGCTGGCATAACTGATATCAACATGTAAGAAGAATGAAGATAGACCCTTATCTATCACCATTCACAAAACTAAAGTCCAAATGGATCGAAGACCTCAACATAAAGCCAACCACACTGAACCTCATAGAAGAGAAAGTGGGAAGTACACTTGAATGCATTACCACAGGAGACAATTTCCTAAATATAACCCTAGCAGCACAGACTGAGAGAAACATTAATAAATGGGACCTCTTGAAATTGAAAAGCTTCTCTAAAGCACAGGACAAGGTCAATAAAACAAAACGGCAGCCTATAGAATGGGAAAAGATCTTCACCAACCTCACATAGGACAGATCTCAAAAATATACAAAAAAACTCAAAATATTGGTCATCAAAAGAACAAATAATCCAGTTTAAAAAATGGAATACAGATCTAAACAGAGAACTTACAACACAGGAATCTAAAATGGTTGAAAGGTACTTAAGGAAATTTTCAACATCCTTAGCCATCAGAGAAATGCAAATCAAAACAACTCTGATATTCCATATTATACCTGTAAGAATGGCCAAAACACTGATGACAACTTATGCTGGAAAGGTTGTGGGAAAAAGGGAACACTCCTGCATTGCTGGTGAGAATGCAAGCTGATACAATCCCTTTGGATGTCAGTCAGTATGATGATTTCTCAGAAAATTAGGAAACATCCTTCCTCAAGACCCAACAATACCACTTTTGGGTATATACCCAAAGGATGCTCAGTCATACCACAAGGACATGTGCTCAACTATGTTCATAGCAGCATTGTTTGTCATAGCAAGAATCTTGAAACAACCTAAATGCCCCTCTATCGAAGAATGAATAAGGAAAATGTGGTACATTTATGCAATGAAGTACTACACAGTAGAAAAAAATAATGACATTTTGACATTTGCAGGCAAATTGTTGGATCTAGAAAACATCATATTCAATGAGGTAACTCAGATCCAGAAATACAATTATCATATGTACTCACTCATAATTGGCTTTTAGACATAAAGCAAAGAAAAACCACCCTACAATTCACAATCCCAGAGAACCTAGACAACAATGAGGACCCTAAGAGAGACATACATGGATCTAATCTACATGGGAAGTAGAAAAAGACAAGATCTCCTAAGTAGGCCCAGCGGTGGTGGCGCATGCTTTTAATCCCGGCACTTGGGAGGCAGAGGCAGGCGGATCTCTGTGAGTTCGAGACCAGCCTGGTCTACAAGAGCTAGTTCCAGGACAGGCTCCAAAACCACAGAGAAACCCTGTCTCGAAAAACCAAAAAAAAAAAGATCTCCTAAGTAACTGAGTTCATGGGGGACCATGGGAAAGGGTAGAAGGGAAGGGGAGAGAAAGGGGGCAGAGAAAATGTGTAGCTCAATAAAATACAAAAATATTAAAAAACAAAAAATAAAAACCATACAAAGTAACACAATCCACTATACTCTTCTGGCAACTGAGTTTGGGTACTGCATATATGTGCTGTACACAAAACATCCATAAAAATAATACATTTAATAAAAACTTTAAGATGAAAAAATAAAAAGTAATTTCTACTCTATAGGATAAGAAGAAATATACTTCACTAATTTTCTAGATATTCATCCATTCAGTCAAACAGGAACCCTGAACTGGTCCTTCTAGTAGTCCTCTCTGTACTGTCAATGTCTGACTCAGAAAGTCTCTGCGGTCTCTATAAGCCTGTTCTCTTGGTGCTCTCGAATCCCCTCAGTGCTGTAACAAGCTCTTGGTCCCCTCATTATTATAGCAAGCTTTCAGCTCTTAGGCTGGGTGTGGCTAGTAGCTTGGCTGGTCCAGTGGATAGGTTTGTGTTTTGAGGGAACTTATACCTAGGAAACTCCCTGCTGGCTGGCTAGAAAAGCCTAGGGAGTTGGGAGAGGAGCCTAGGGATTAGTCCCATTGTGGAGGAACTATATAGTGGGTTTTCTTACAGTGTGGCTGTTCACTCACTTTTTAAGTCCCCTCGGTATTGGAGCAAGCTGCTTGTCAGAGTTGCACCGAGGTTGCAGGAGCAAGATATCCTTAAGACACTGTTCTTGCTGAGATATTCATGGCAGAAGAGGAAAGCTATAGGGAGCACTGCTTTCTTGGGTACAGATCACTGTCCTAGATCACAGTCCTCTGCACAAATGGGGAACAGGAACAGAGTCTAGCAGACAGAAGCAAGAGCCATTGACCTAATTTTTAAAAAGAAACTAAACCCATGGTGGGCAAGACAAATATGGATAAAAAATCTGTCCATTGCCACTCTTTAACAGTATTGAGATAATATATATTTGCTACTTTAAATTTCCAAGTCAGCATTGTTCACTTTAAACTGAATTTGTTACCTTGAATTTGTTGGATTTTTTTTTCTATGCTTAATTGAAAAGTTCTTCCCACTTAGTGAAGAAGCATTCTGTAAGTATGCATATCCTCTACTTAACATAAACCTCCGAAGCATGACCTAAAGATTGCTTAAAACCCATGGAGCAGAACTGGATTGTGGGTTCTAATTGCTCAGATAGGTAGAACTAAGTTTGTGGCATCTTTAGAGTAGATCTGTGCACATTTGTTTCAACCCCTTGTTTCTGATTAAAACAGATTTCCCTGCATGAAGGATTCACCCTCAACAATTTACCACTGTTCATCTAGGTTGAGAATTAACACAGTTAACATTCCCCTTTAGATGCCAACTCTTCTAACTTTAATCCAGCTTCAAATATCTGAAATACCGTGAAGGTGGCAGCCATGTAGAGGTTGCCTCCAGGCTAGTATAATAAGTGTGAATAGATGCTATATGACTTTTCATAGGCAGTACCACATACTCAGCTACTACTCTTGTCGCTTCTATAATTTTTGCAGCCTATGTTTCGATATTAAGCTGAATCTGTGCACACAAAGAGAAAAAAACTGTAGGACTAATTTATCATTTTTAACTCTTCAAATCACACTTTACCAGATATGAGTTGTGCTACTTCTTATTTTTATTTTTAAATAAAATATTTCTTTACAGAAACCATGTCTTTCATCCAACACGTGTTTACATTCGTTTCGCAATGACCCATTACATAAGAAGAAATTTCCAAATCAGACCCTATTTTAACTTTTAAAAGAGTGAACCACTTCTCCAAGATATGCTTTCCTTATGCCATCCCTTCTGGATCATCTAGAATACTCTCTGGACTCTGGCTGCTAAGTCC
The DNA here is from genome assembly GCF_950005125.1 of Chionomys nivalis. Classification (NCBI taxonomy): domain Eukaryota; kingdom Metazoa; phylum Chordata; class Mammalia; order Rodentia; family Cricetidae; genus Chionomys; species Chionomys nivalis. The sequence goes on from NC_080107.1 coordinate 18,317,252, forward strand.
CTGAAGATGCTGGTGAGCCAAACAATAAAAACGCACACTTCTCTCCATTTCTTCGGGATACCACACCTCTTCCTGAGGAGAATTTGGCTGGATTCCCATCATCATGTAGCTTTTAAGAGAGCTGTGATGTCATTTTGTCTGAGAATTTTATTTTATACCTGGCAGCTCTAGTGTATTTTGTAATAAATAGTTGACTCATTCACTGACGCTGGCTTGAATTCATCATTAGAATAAACGTCCCTAAATATATTATATTCAGCATCATCTCAAATTGGATTATGGAAATAATTGCACTCTTCATGACAGGCATGGGCTTAGGCACGGCCTGAATTATCCGATCTCATTCCCAGGTTTACTTGAGTTTTTGTCAAACCTTTTCACATTTTGATGGTTTTTATTGCTGGGAGACTGGAACTGGGTTTGAGATTTCCTGACTCAAATATACATTGTTGTGACTCCATGAAAAAATGTAGTCATATAAGTTATCTACAGACATTTTAATGTTAAAGATGAATTTGTATCTAGAATCTCGTTGTTTGGGACTTGAAAGTTCTTTCAATGATTTAGCAATTGCTGTCTACTCCTGTGAACCATAAAATGACTGCTCTATCCAATAAGGGTGATTTGAAATATGATTTCAAAATATTACCATGATTCAATTGTTTCTCTGCCTATAATTGAACACTTGTAAATACGAGAGAATAAATGTTTATAAACAGTACAGAACTTCACTATTGTGAAACCTCTCCTATTTCTTCCCTCCCATTTTAATTTTAAATCACTTAAATTTATTAATGAATGGAAAACAACATATTGAATACCAGAAAACTTAATTTGGAAAGAAAACCAGAGATGACTTTTTTGGATAGTTTTTGCCATGAGAAAAAAAATGCATTTTTATGAGCTTTGTTGAGAGACTGAATGTAGGAGGGAGAAAATAATGTAAAGGAGACTTTATTAGTGTTCTACTGTGACAAAGGATCGTAAGCTGGGTGATTTGGAAAAAATGAAAATTTATTCCCGTTCAGTTCTGGATTCTATAGATCTACAACTAGAGCATCAAAAGGGCCATGCTCCCTCAGAAACTCAGCAACCTTTTTATTTTTTCTTGTGTTTTCTTTTTACATTTATCTCTGTGTGCGTGTGTGTGTGCATGTGTGCATGCGTGCGTGCATGTGTGTGTGTTGGATGGATGCATGGTGTGGTGCATATGTGGAAATCAGAGTGAGAGGATATCTTGAAAGAGACATTTCTATCCTTTTGCCATGTGGGTTCCTGAGATCAAACAAAGTCTAGGCAGCAAGTGACCTGGCACGCTAAGCCATCTCAGAAAATGTCAGAATTATTCTTGTATCCTCCTTGCTTCTGTTTATTCTCCATCAATCTTTATCAGTTCTTATGGAAGTGGCATCATTCCTATGTCGATATCTGTGATTAAATGACATTGTCTAGATTCCTTTGTCTACATTTTTTTTCTTCTTGTCAATACCCTACATCCAGTAAAGTAACATTCTGAGGTACAAAGACAAGTAAGGAAGTCAACGTATCCCTCTGTGCAGAAGAGATGATATACAAAGAGAAATAAGAAATTCAACATTTATTTTTTGAGTTTGGGATATAATTAAATCTACAATAAAAGTTTATGGATAGTTTAAATATAAACATCTCGAATATATCCATGATAACTATTTTTTTAAAAAAAACCCTCATAGGTAGAATATGTGTATAAAATGAAAGAATTAATATTTGATAGTGTATGGGTGTTATTTGTAGTTATATGAATTCTGTTTGACCAAATAAACTATCCAGAATAGGATGTTGTCAATAGCTTGCACAGCAACAATAGTGAAATGAGCACAGAGTTGAGGAAGGAAAGTAAACACTAGCAGGGGAACCTCAAGGGAGAAAATCATTTTTAAAAGAAGAAAGGTTAATATTTTAAAAATGTTTTTGATATGGAAGAAAAGTTCCAAATTGTGAGCAGTTTTTCTTTTTGTACATTGGGTTATTTATTTGTTTATTTAGATTTTTGAGACAGGGTTTCTCTGTAGCTTTGAAGCCTGGCCTGGAACTCACTCTGTAGACTAGGCTGGACTTGAACTCACAGAGATCCACCTGTCTATGCCTCCCTAGTGCTGGGATTACAGGCGTGTGCGACCACTGCCCGGCTACATTGTGCTTTTATATGATACACATTTGATCAATTAAAAGAAAAATAACAACAAAGAGAAACTCTGTATTGGGTGAAACTGCAGATAAAATTTCAACTTTTAAATAATTCCCAGTTTTGTCACCTCCTTGAATGATCATAGTGAGGTAGTCAGAATGGATAGAACAAGAAAGGCAGTATTTCTGTGTTTGTGAATATATTGGCTGCTATCGCAGAATTTAGAACTAACATGGCCAAACGTGGACACAGATAAGCTGGCTTACTGCCTCAGCCACTCTGTGACACTCAGCTGCTGTGAGGAATGCTTGACCATCAGATCAGAACATCAAAAATCAGATAATTACATTCAGGAGATAGCTGGTTCTGTAATTATCACTGAAGATACTAATGAGTCCTGAGATTGTAATTACAACTTAAAAAAAAAAAAACATGTGGGCTTTGATCCTTTAACAAAGTGATGTTTAAAAGGCCAGAGTCATTGTACGTCAGACAAAATGGCCATTCGGTAGATCTCCCCCTACTTGTGTCGCCTTACAGATTAAGTATGGACATTTTCCTTTCATTGTTAATTATTAATTATCAAGGTTTTGTAACTCAGCATGTGGCTCCAAGTTTGTTTTGAGTCCACGCAGTGTGGTGGAATTAAAAACAGAAAGTGTGTTGGCTCTCCCGGTTTCCAGTTAACAGTGGAATGTGTGTTGACGCTCCTGGGTTCTAATTCAGAGTTTCTACTAGCCTTTAAAAATGAAAAATAACCAGACCCTCCCTGATTTGGAACTCCTACATTTCCTCATTTGCAAGGGGAACGTGGACCTTACTTTCAAATAACATTTCAAGGATTGTGCTGTTTCAAGCAAATTGTCATAGCAAATATCATGTGACATCTAGTTTCTCACTTTTCATGAAGATGAGAGTGGATCATGCTACCAGCAAGGTCACTGCCTCCTTAGGGCTCTTTCTGATTTGAGGATGGCCACCTTTCCACTTTGCCTCTAACTTGTGGAGAAGGTGCGAACAGGTCCTTTGTGTCTTCTGTGAAAATCAGGTGACTCTCAGCAACCCTCAGGCCTCATGTCAATCCAATTACCTTCCAAAGACCTTATTTATCAAAATATGTTTACACTGAGAGTTAGGGCTACAAATCTGAATTTGGAGAACCCTGTTTATAAAGCAATAATGATACAAACTTGTAAAGAGCAGCATTATTCTTAAGCAAAGATAGAATATATTTTCAAGTTATTAAGGGAAATGTCAACGTTTATGCCTAATAGGTACTGATTATTCCCACTGAGATTTGATCTACTTTTTATTCTTTTACATGAACCGTGAGGACAATTCTGTGGCTGCATCTAGGCAGGGGTGAAAGATACCATTGTTCACTGACTTACTGACTTGTATACCTGTGAACCCAAAATCACCTTAAAACTCAATGGGAAGTTACGACCAGAGAGGCAGGTTTCAAGAGGTCTGCTAAGACAAACATTATGCCTCACTGACATACAGAGAAATGCAAAACTATTGTAAGTCATACAAAGGCAAAACTGGACCATCTAGAAGGAACAAAAGTCTATACTTAGAAAGAAGGAAAAGTAAGTAGGAAATGCATGTAACACTCACTTAAGTCTCATGGTGACAGCCAATAGGTTGGTTCCACCAAAGCTGTCATGGATTCTGAAAACACGACCTATGCTCCGTGATTCTTTCTCTCGTTTATTCTATTGGAATGACTTACATTATTATCTTACATTACATTACATTATTACATTATATTATCTATATATACCAGGAACTATTTTGGGTAATAGATGTTAAGAATGGGAATAAGCAAAAATGAAGAAAACTTTGCTGTCATCATGCTAAAAATAATATTCTAATGCCGTAAGACAGTACTAATAAGGGATCAAACTACACATGTTTCAGGGAGTAGGAACCCCTTTGAAAGAAATACAGCATGGCGATGTAATAAAGGATTGTTGGCATGCGTAAGATAGTTTTGTTATGGACATGACATTTTCTGCCAGTATTCAGATAGTAAGCTTTGGATAATAAGCTTTATGATTTTTCTTTCTGTTGTTGCTTCATTTTGCTTTGTTTTCTAGTGGGTTTTTTGTTTTGTTTTGGCATTTTAAACTGATTTGTTTGCTGTTTGCTTGTTTGGATTTTCACTTGGGGGTTGTTTATTTTTAGAGAGAGAACAATTAGTTGGTGAAGTTTGGAGGTGGGCAGGATCTGGGAGGAGTTGAGGGAAGGGAAATAAATGATCAAAATATACTGGATGAAAAATATTTTAGATGATAAACAAACAAAAGAAAAAAAGTGGATGAGCCAATGTAATAGTGAATGTTAGCTTCCCCAGGCCTGAACTTGGAAACTACGGAATAAATTACAAGCTATCAGAAAAGGGACATGGAAGTTGTCATTAAATCTGAAATGTTTTACATTTCAGTTTTTATTTCATCATCTCAATGAGATGCAATCGTTATGAGAAAAGAGATTAACCTGAAATTACATGTGCCCAGTCTCCCATAGATATCTTTAAAAATAGAAGAGGGCAGACTAATAGGCCATAGGTAGGACATGTGGCATCAACAGCAGTTTCCTGCCATTTCTGAGGGTAAAAATGAAGTAAGAGAGCCAGAGCGAAAGTTTGAGTGACACTTAGCAGCTAAGACTATCACCCATTCCGTGGCTAGTAAGAATACAGGATCTTCAGTTCAATAGCTGAAGTTTTCCAGTACCCCAAAAAACCAGGAAGCTGACTTTCCCTTAGTACTTCATAAAGGCAAAGAGCCTGCCTGCAGACACTTGGATTTCAGTAGTGACAAGCTTATGGTATCTAACCCATGGATCTTGAAGATAATATAATTGAGTTAGTTTGGAACTACTAAGGCATGGCAGCTGTAGAAAATCAATTTAATCAGCTTAGTAAAAATAAAGCTAATTTCTAGTGAAGACTATTGCAGGTAGAAGAAACAATAGAGAGGTCTTAGAATGGCTTACTGTCTTTGAGAAGCAAAGAAGAAAATGAACACTCAGTAGAACTGAAGCCTGATGGGAAACGGAAGAGTGAAGTGAAATGGAATCAAGGAGACAGCTTGGTGGGATTTAGAACTTTACAGGCTCGGGGTGGGCTCTGGATTTATTCTTAATGTAATTCAAAGACACTGGGAAACCCCACTGCCTCTAACTTAGGCTTGAAAGCCATCCTATAGTAAAGAGAAACTCAGTTCATTCACGTTTGTGGTGAAATCTCTGTTTTTCAAGGATTGGGCTATGCCCTACTTGTAACCTTAACTTCAAATGGTTCTGTACTACCTGTTTCAGGAAGTGACAATGGTGCCTTTGTTTCAGAAAGTTCTTGTAACCACCTTACAACTATGTCTTTGTTTCAGGAGGTTGTCATGACCAATTTCTTGTGCTTACATATTCTAATTCTTTAACCGTACCTATTTACCTGCCAAATCCCCAATTTGAAACACTCTACTCGTGAATTATAAAAACTTTTATCTTCCCCATGTTCATTGCTAATCTTTTGAGTACTTCCTTTAAGGAGAGACAGTCCATGTACATGAATTTAAAAAAGCTTTCTTTAATGAATGTGGCCGTGGTGATTTGGGTTAACGATCTTTCTCCTCTCGATTGTAGGATTAACAATACGAAAAGGGTCTAAGACATGACATCATTTAAGCATTAGTCTGGCTGATCTGCAGTAAATGACAAGACAAAAAGTAACAAGCATGACTGGGGTAAATACTGATCCTGGTAAGAAACAGCAGCACACAGGAAAGTGGCAAGGTCTATGGAGAACAACGGTGGAATTGGGACACATCTGGAGGTGATTTGAAAATTGGAAGTTGATTTAAGAAGAGTATCTCAAGTGACTCAGCATTTTGCTGTAGGGAATTGGCTGTCTGTTAAAGCTCTTTCTTTATGTGGAAGAAATTGGAGAGGAAAACCTAATCCCTATTGATTACAGATGGTAATCAGTCAGGAAGCAGACTCTCAAACATACATTCACAAAGTGCTCTAGGAATATTTGGGTTTCTAGTCTGTGGGAGACTCTTACCATTCTCTCTAAAGTGTATTTAGAGCCTGTATTCAAGAACGAACTCCACATAACTGAACATAACTCCTTTAGTATCGCCACAGCCATACTAGTCAGAGCCCACATGTGACTTGTGTTGTAAACGCTCTACTCCTAGGAATTAGGGAATTTTAACTTACACAGGCACATGGTATGTTAGTCAGGTCTTTTTATAACCTCTTCCCCACAACTTAATTATTTTAAATAGTTTAGGAAAGGTAAGTCTACAGGTCAGTCTTCTAAGCAACAGAGATTTTGAGAGAAAGCAATTTTTTTAAAAAAATGAAGCTATTACTCATTAATTACAAACTATAGATTATGCCTTTCAACAGATAGCCAGGGGAAAGGAAGTATTAAAAGACCTACTCAGATAAATGTCAATGCCTGTCCTCAAAACTACCCCTCCAGAGTGGTCTAGATTTAATCGGATCTGACTAAATAGTAGTTGATACCTAAGGGCATTGTTGAAAACTATGTAACAATCACCTGACAATTACTGTAGCCCTAACAGCTGGCATATTGCCAACAGAAACCAGCAGTTTAATGGAAAAAGAATCAAGAAAAAGAGATAATGTGAGAGACTTCTACATCATGTCATCCCGGATGATTACACATTATAATCCTGGACTGTGCCTCCTCCAATCTCTTAACTGTTATCAAAAACAAGTGCCCGAAATACTGTTATATAATTAAATTTGATTCTATACAACTTGACATGTGCTATGTTCACAACTAATGCAAAGAGGGGACGCTTCAGAGGGAAAAAAAAGAGCGACAAATGATGACATGAATCTACTGTAACAAATGATAAGAGTCAAAAATGTCAAATGTGTGTACAGTGTCTACTGGACAGCCTTGACTTTCTAACCACTTTATTAAGACACAAAATTATATAAAGTAACTTACCACAGTTCATTATCACAGCCATAACATGTGTCACTGTGATATGTGTGACAATAGAAGCACAAAATAAAAAAGGAATGGTGGCCGGGCGGTGGTGGTGCACGCCTTTAATCCCAGCACTCGGGATGCAGAGGCAGGCGGATCTCTGTGAGTTCGAGGCCAGCCTGGTCAACAAGAGCTAGTTCCAGGACAGGCTCCAAAGCTACAGAGAAACCCTGTCTCAAAAACCCAAAAAAAAAAAAAAAAAAAAAAAAAGGAATGGTGGTTTCTGTACCATGCCTAATACTTTTATTTACTAAAAACTTAACGTGTGCTGTGATGAGTTAAATGCAAAGTATAAAGACAGAAAACAGTGTTGGAAATACAGTGAAAATATAACACAATGCATTAGGATATCATATAAGGAAAATGTTAATGCAAACAAACAAGAATTGTCAAGAAAGAAGAGAAAAACAAATGAACCAACGGTCCTGAACTTAGAAGACAGAAGTGATATGGCAGGCATAAATCCAAATATCTAGATAATAATGTTAGGTCTTAAAATAAGCAATCTAATAATAATGAGATGAATGAGTGATTGAGAGACTATATTAAAAAATAATACAGACAAGAAATACAATATAGCTTCATCATGAGTCCCAAGGTGTGGAAATTACAAAGAGAGATGAAGCCAAATCATGCAGACAGTAACCGTGAAACAGCCAAATTGATTACTCTAAAATCATAGATATCAAATTAAAACATAGACTATTGGTAAAAAGAATAAAGATAAAAAGTCCACTCAGAATATAAAACAATTATAAACATATACTCAAAAATACACATCACAATTAAGGCCCCAAATACATAAAAGTTGTATTTTGATAAAAGTAGTTGGATGTGTAAATATTAAAATTTCAATGATAGAACAATTAAAGACAAGTAAATATGAAATTAGAATCTGTTACTAAAAGCTAGGCTCATTTATACATAAATACAACATATTAATATAACTTCAATGTGACATAAAAAACACAGATGCTCAGCCTTCTACTCCAGGTTAAAAGGATCTAGAAGTTGAAACAATGTGGAAATAAGACAGCAACTATTTATGTCATAAATTCCTCTATATATAGAGTCAACCGCAGGGCCTGAGCTATAGTTCAGTGGGTAGAATCCCTGCGTAGAATGTGCAAGGCCACAGGTTCGTTCCCGGGTGTCCACCAGATCTCCTTCATAAGTGAAATCACATGTTCCTCTGTGAAGGCCTCGGGTTCTATCCCTGGGTGTACCACCAGCTCTCTTTCATAAGTGAAATCACGTGTTTCTTTACAGTGGTCACAAGAACATTTCTCTATAAGGACAAATTTCTTTTCCTTTCTAAATTGTTCTTTTCCTTTCTTAATTGTTCAAAATGTGGTTAACTGGAAATGGGGGGAACGCTACAGATTTCCTCTTGCTCCATTAGTGTTACATCAACTGCACGTGTTTGCTTCCCGCAAAGAGTATCTGTTACAATTAGTACTCTGTGTTGTCAGTGACCGAACATTTATTCATTGTATGTGGTGTGTGTGTGTGTGTGTGCGTGTGTGTCTCTGTGTGTATGTGTGCTTATACAACATCTTATCTGGGAAGATGCCCTGGGGTGTGAAGATAAACCAAAACTAGAAATACTTTCTATCATATATAGTTTAAGGTCTAGCGACAGAAATGGGTAATTAACCAAGAGCTTATTCAGTTACTAATTCAACTGACTAAGCATGATGGTATCAGGAGAGCCTATACCTTAGTGACTTAGCCTAATCTGAGAAGAGAGGCAAATGTTTTCAAACAGAACTATTGATTGAACTGAGGGGTGATGAGGAGGAGTTTGGGTGAAGGATGAGGAATGCTAAGCTCCATGAAGTGGATTCTCACATAAATGTCAGATGGCTGAAAGACTGTAGGCCTGGGAACTTTCCTGCATTGTGCTTATTCCTTTTTCTTTTAACACACTTACACACATATACTAATCAATTAATAGATTGCTTTAGCATGGCCTCTGGGCTTACCATTCTTTTCATTTGCTTAGGTAAGCAATTGGAATTGGCATTTTTTAGTATGCCACCAATTCTCAAATGTTTAGGCTGAATTACTACTTTGAAATACTTTAAGTAATTTTTATGGTTCAAGAACAAATTTTGGTAAAAATTTAATTTTATGTGGTTCATTGTTATTAATGGAAAGGAATTAGACTGTAGGCATGATTCATACCACATGCCATACGAGCATCTGCATATCTGCGCATGTATAAATCTTTACGAAATCTTTAATTTTTTAGTATTCTTAAGTGTAAACACTTTGCAGTAGTTTTATGATCATGGCAACCTTTTTTGTTCTGTTTTGCTTTGTTTTGAACTTTGAGACAGGATTTCTCTGCATAACAGCCCTGGCTGTCCTGGAACTCACTTTGTAGACCCAGCTTGCCTTGAACTCACAGAGATCTGCTTGCCTTTGCCTCCTGAGTGTTGGGATTAAAGGCATGCACTACCACCACCTAGCCCTTTGTTCCCTTTTAACTTTCTAATTCTTTTGAGCACTGTATTTATGATGATTACTTAATGTGTGATGATACAAGCCAACTCATGGGATGCAGAGACTGGTAGACCTTTGTGAGTTTGAGGCCACCGTGGTCATCAGAGTCATAATGAGAACCTGTCTCAAAACACAAAAACAGAAAACTTACAGTATCCCTAAACTACTGGAAGCATATATTCGCCTGTAATGATTCTTTGTATGTTCATGTGTTCATACATAGATTCCTGACTGTGTTGTGTAGAGCACCTATTAATTGACATTTCTTCCGTGACCACCCTCATTTTAACAATCTGGCCTTTGATGATTAGTTAGTGGCATTCTCACCTCTACCACTTCCCAAGTCATACTAAACCACATGAGAAACTACCTGGTGACCTTATGTGTAGCCTCACTGCCACCTGGTGGTAAATGTACAGAAAAGGCAGCAAAGCAAGGACTGACTGACCAAGTGAAGGTGAGTTCCATCACAGATGCATAGCTTAAACATTTTCCATGACTAAGTCTGGACTCTTTCAGTAAAGTATATACAAATTCCCCCAAACTGTCAATGGTAAAACTATTAATGATAGAACAAAATGTCGTATCGAAGAAAATGTGAATGGAACAAAGATCAACTGTAATTTTAAAATAGCACCTTGAAATGCTCAAAGTACTTTTTAAGGACAAGAATGGGTTTTTGGTAAAAGATTTGATTTATTATCAATTTAGCATCTTTAATGAAAGAAAATCAAATATGGAACACTTAAATACATACTAGAATAAATTATTTGAAATACGTAGCTATTGTTCATGACCTTAGTTGAGCTTTGTTTCCAAACTACAACTTCTAAAACAAAAGTACTTATGATTTCTCTTAATGTCTTGTCTTTTCTTTAGTCCCTCTGCCTGTATTAAAATATGGATTGCAATGAAGTCTTGGGTATATTTTTCAAAGTCTGATAATTTCATGATAATGCCTGAAATATCGTTTTTAAGGAAAATAATAATGTGAAATATCACTTGGTCTCTCCACATTCAAATGTGTCCAATTCATTATGCTTTGGTGAATGAATCGTGAAAGTCTAGTGTTGACTTCTGTTATCCACTATTTTCAGAGCTTCTCGTTTGAGACTTTCCCACGTGTCACAGTTGTGTGTATGTGTCAATATAATATGGATATCTCATTGGAGTTATTCTTACGTACTGTGGTGTATTTTTGTATTAGAGCTGACTGAGTCAGTGTGTGTATAATCTGTATAAGTCAGTCCTCGGCATTTTTAGCAAGCTTTTATACACAGTGCATCTGGTTCTCAGAAATTCTTCTACTGTAGAAAGAGGGAAGAAAATAGACTAATTATCTTTATTTTGTGAGCCAAAATATAGAAACCTAAACTGACAGAAGAGAAGAGATTTAACGCCAAAGGTTTTTTTTTTATTTTTTTTCCTATGTCACGACGAACATTAGACAAGTCTATTGCTTTTTGGATGCTCACTAAAACCTAACACACTAAGGGGGATTCAGCATACTTCTCAGGAAAGGATTTCAGGGCAACATTATACTAAGGGACAAGATCTTTGGTTTTACCAAGACTATGACATAGCACAGTTAAAAATAGAAACAAAACAAGACAAAAATAAAACATAACTACAATACATTCTTTTCCTCTCTGTTTAATAAAAGGATTAGAGTTTGATTTATACAAAGCTCCTAGTACAGTATCTGGTTTATATTAAACATTAAAAAGGTCGTTATCATTAGGAACAAAACATGAAACAAGATTCATGTGGATCAGACTGGCACTGTTGATCGGTCCTTCTTGATGAACTAACAATATGTTATCTGAAACATGGTTCTATCTATTACTCCTGAATTCCAGAGTTACTCAATGGACCTTTGTTGTGCCTAGCATCACATCTTAACCGAAGGAAATAAATGTGTGGACGCTATTAGTTTTGATATCTGGTTCACTAATCTAGAGTTAGTTAGTCCCAACCAGCTTGCCCCTAAGAATACATTTTATTCCTAATCACGTAATGAAACAAATTTTAAAAAAGGAAGGAAAGAAGGAAGTAAGGAAGGAAGGAAAAATAAAGAAAAGAACTTAAATTGATCTATCACCAACAGAGGAGAGAATTTTCACAATACCATGAAACAACAGCTCAAACTAATGACATCATTCCTCTATGTAGGTTGTGTCTGTATTCACACATCCATATGCAGCATCCACATGCATGTTTCAGGGGCACAAAGCACACATTCTCTGCCAAGTAAAGTTTCTGTATTGATGGGTGAGTAAAATGAACGGGGATGTCCCAAGGAGGAGAAAAGAGGATGTGGATGTTTGTCTAGAGTCTACCCAGACTCTGAGCAAAGAGAACACAGTAGGTATCCTGGAGACAAACCAGAGTCTGTAGCATAGAGATCATGTTTCAGTCATTACAGAAGTCAAAATGGCCTCAAAATAGCAAGTCCTTCCTCAAAACTATAGGAAAGAGACCTATGATAAAGAAAACAACTCAACTGTTCATTCATGCTTTCAAAGAAGTGGTTCGGAGTAATACAGGCATGTGTAAAACAAAAAGTGTAAGAGATTTTGAGAAAATAAATAAAACAAAAATGATCTTCAGGGGGAAATAAGTGACCAGATTAAATAGAATCTGTCTCTTTAGTCTAGTTATAGTGAAAGAAACACAGGAAGAAAGTGAACAATCCTGCAACAGAAAGGCGGTTCTATGATCAGTTGTCAATGTGTTTAAAAAATTTATATTTCTTTTCAAATACTAAAGTGGTGCACATTTGATTCAGCATATTTATATCTCCCACAAAAGTATGCTATTGCTTCTAAGCAAGTGTGTAGTATACAATTTTCAAAATATAAGTTATTTTCTTCATACAAATAATCACTTGAGTATTTCCTTTAGAAAATGAATTCCACAAGTTCATTTAATTTGCAAGTTAATTTTGAACAGGTGGTTACTAACAGCTGAATTCATGGTCCACAGAAAACATTCTATAGTCTCAGACACAGCAGTAAAATAAAACACAGCAGGTCAGTCAGAGTGAAGTCTTAGGAAGCACAGAAATCCAAGTCCTGTATGTAGGGTCTGCAAGGAAGACAAGAAAGTTCTTACTAAAAGAAGATTATAGCACATCTCCAGGCTGAAAGAAGAAAGAGGGAAAAGTGAGAAGCCACAGTCTTTAGGTACCTGAGTCATCAAATGGGAATTGTTGGACTCCGATTTCATAATAAAGGCACAGGATACTCAGCTCTCAGAATTAACCTTTAGGGGAAACTAACAACTAAATGATTAAAGAACAGTCTCTATAGCTTGGCCATAGTGAAGAGAGCACCAGGAAGCAAGTGAAAAAAAAAAACCTGTAACTGAAAAGGGCACAAAACTGAAACATCCCCCAAAATACTCAGAGGGAGAAGTATGCACAGACATAAGCTAGCTCATGGAAAACTTGGGGACCTTTTTTATAATATATATATATATATATATATATATATATATATATATATATATATATATTATGTATACAATATTCTGTCTGTGTGTATGCCTGAAGGCCAGAAGAGGGCACCAGATCCCAATACAGATGATTATGAGCCACCATGTGGTTGCTGGGAATTGAACTCAGGACCTTTGGAAGAATAGGCAATGCTCTTAACCTCTGAGCCATCTCTCAAGCCCCAAACTTGGGGGCCTATAATGAAGAGGTTGCACATTTAAGGAATAACTGTTTTGGATGAGTGAACCTATTCCCTGGCTTTCGGTTCTGGCTACATGATATTCTACCTGCATTACCTGAGCACTTTTTTTTTGCTTTTTCGAGACAGGGTTTCTCTGTGGTTTTGGAGCCAGTCCTGGAACTAACTCTTGTAGACCAGGCTGGTCTCGAACTCACAGAGATCCGCCTGCCTCTGCCTCCCACGTGCTGGGATTAAAGGCGTGCGCCACCACCGCCCGGCACCTGAGCACTTTCTTAAGCTATTGTTACTTACACTTTACTTTAAAGCAAATAATTTGGAATTATAAACAAGGAAACAACCAAAGGTCCTGCATTATGCAGCCATAAGCAACTACCACTAAGGTACAGAATGTGATTCCAGCTTGGCTTCTTTGCCGGGTATGTGTATATGATATAAGCACACCCTCTCCTTTGCTACAGTTTTACTTCCATATACAACCGAGCAAACTGATGCTTTAGAGATATTAAGAAATCTGTTAAACTTAGGATAATGGAAATGGAGGTACAGTCTGATTTAGGAACTTATACTCTTGTCTCTACTATCACATTGAGAACTTTATTCAACTTTCCCTCAATCATTGATCTGTTCAACAATTATTTATTATCTATTACACACTAGGATTTAGAAACAGGAAAAAAGAACATGACTCATGTCCTTTGGGTTCTCTTTCCCAGAATCTTATGATTGGAATGTAACTGACTAGTGACGCCTCATGCTCCTCCTGTGCATTTTCTGAAGAACTATTTTTAGCAGCTCTTGAGCTAAAAATTTATTAGCCATAGTACAAAAAAAAAATTTTGAGCTGCTATGCATGCCGTTATGTATGTGGGCCTTGAAAGTACAAGGCTCTGATAGGCTATTAGCTGCCTTAAAATGCTAGGTCATGTGTTTTTAGTAATCAAAATGGTGTTTCCTAAGAAGTATATTTCATATATTTCTTAATATTTCCATCCATAATATATTGTATCAGAAAATAATGACTAACTTTGTTTAATTGAAGCAAAGCAAACTGAACAGGTATTACATCACAAGATGAAAACCCAAATTAATAACAGATTAAAATTCTAGATGTATTTTTGTCTCACAGGCATCAATAATCTTTTCCCAGACTCTGCTAATGGTGTTGGACTCCTAACCAAGAACAATCTCATGGGAGAAGGCTGTATTTAGATAAATGGTGTGTTTCTTTTGTCTTTTCTGTTGAAATCCATTTATTCTCCTGATTTGATCCAAATTTGTGTATCCAATGGGATAGAGGCTGATGAATGTCATGTACCCAATTGGGTTCCTCATTAAATATTAAACAGATATTAATGGAATTAAACATCAAATGGACTCCAGAAGATTACAATAAGCAGAGTCATCCTTTGGTGGTCGAGAGTTTTGTACTTCCAACTTTCTATACAGAATTACAGGAAAGCTCTTGGGGAAAGAAAGCTTTTAACAGTGGGAGACAAAAAGTTGGAGTGAAGTCTCTGATGTAAGAATACAAACATTTTCCCTGCAGAAATCTACACTAACTCTTGGGATTAAAAATGCCATGTTTTGAGTTCTGTCAAAAAGTGTTAGCAAGGCCTTCTTTCCCAGCAGACCAAAAAAAAAAAAAAAAAAAAAAAAATTCTCCAGTTTCATATGGCTGTCCTTTTCTCTTCTCCATCTTTAGAAACCAGGTGGGCAGGAAGCCTAAAATCTAGTTTAGCTTTGCATATCTGCAATTAAAAAAAAAAGGACTGTTTGGGCCTTTACATAGCAAGGTATGAATGAAGGGTAAAAGAATTCATCTAATCCATTCCTATTTGTTCAGACCTGATGCGAGCAGCCAGCATCATGGGTAAAAGCTGTGACAACTCTGAGATCTGATAGCAAGGGCTGGCCACAAGCCTTAACAGGCAATGAACCGGCCAGCATATTCAATTTTAATTAAATCCCCATGCCAGGAATGAGAGCTTTGGAGGAAATCGAGCTTTAGGGGTGCCATGTGTTCCTGTAGTTGCTCTATATTCACACAGCCATCTCGAAAAATCGCAGAGTGTACCCACTTAACGGACCAATTAGAAGAATTTTAGCATTTGACTCCTGCCAAGCCCTTGACGTAACTACAAAATGATCTTTGAATTAAGCACTCCTTCATGGCTGCTTGTTCTCCTGGGAGGTGAGGCCTGGTTTCAGAATTGCTGTGTGTCACAAATTCAGGCTGGCTCTTCCCCTTTCAGTTTCCTGTTACAAGTAATAAATGAAAAGCAAAGCATTCCATTTGTCTTGCACAAACACTACGGACTCAGAAGCACTGTTTTCCCTCCAGCTCCAGAAAGGCTGGAAGAGGCCAATTACAGCTGTCCGAGGCAAGCTGGACTCCTCCTCCAGGTAATAAGGTCTGCCCAAACTCACCATCCATACCTCCTAGTATCCCTGTTTTCAACTGCATTGTTGATAAAGAAATTAAAGATAAGTCAAATCACACACTGTGCATAAATATGTCTTCCTTGGTGCTAGATGTATTTTGCTACTTTGCTACTGTGACCCTAAGCACTTAGGATGCCAGTGACCTGCTTTTCTCCTCCCTGACCAAATGAGGAGCCTTATGACAGTTATGTCAGTGCACACAGTGTTAGCAGTCTTGTTAGTTACCTCAGTAATGCCATGACTTATATTTATGGAGCAGTTTCTCCTTCTTCGGGACTGCAGAAGATTGCTTTAGTTAAGGAATAAAAAGGAAGGAAGGAGTGTGCAAGAAAGAAAGAGAGAAGAGATTTGGAAAAAAAGAGTGGGTAGATACAGGGAAATAGAGGGAAAGGGGGAAGGGTAAGTTTGGAGTCTTTTCACAAATATTTCTTTTTCTTGCATTATTTGGTGATATAGGTAGAGGGCAGAGCTAAGAATCCATAACTTTTGTTAATATCATACACCTAAAGGAGTGTAGCAAATGCCTTTCCTAACTGTAAAGCTATGGTTTGCCATAGAATGAGGAAAGATAGGGTAGAAACAGAGTAGTGAGAGGTGTGTGTGTGTGTGTGTATGTGTGTGTGTTGTGTGTGTGTGTGTGTGTGTCTGTGTGTTGAAAGAGAGCCTGAGATCAAGGCACATCCCTACATACACTGGGCCTTCATATCTGGCTCACTGATCTTCAGCTGTCTTATTGCTTTGACTCTTTTTCCTGGCCACCCCAAGCCACTGCTCAGCTACTGGACTGCATCTGTTCTCACCATCCAAGACCATCTGCTTTCAATGCCCAGTTCTCAGCTCCTTGGCTTACTACGGAAATCCTCTTCTAGATTCAGAATCTTAGGAACCGAGGTCCAGGCTCAGTGCTGCACACATACAAAGTCATCATGCTTAAAGCCTCTGCTCCGTAGGACCGTTCAAATCCTTTCTCTTTTCAGGAGCGATACACTTAGGCTCTTCAGATTCTCCCCTGGCTTTCCTACAGCTGTGATATCTTCCTTTTCTCCTCCCACTATCCAGTGTTGATGAAGCACCCTATCAGGTTACTTGAAGAATCCCCTGAATAAGGTCTTTTGACTCCTTTGCTGAAGTAGTTTTTGTGGTGTTGAATATGGAACGCAAGATCGCAGGAACACCAAGCAAGTGCTTTACCATGGAGAAGCCCCAAAACAGGGTTGTCTAAACAGGCAATGCTTGCTTCTTGCTTCTGCTCCTATAGTTTTATAGCAAGACCTGTTTGTTTTCCCCTGCTTGGTGACCTTACAATAGCCATGAATGCTAAATCCACACTCATAGCAGATGTTGCTTAAGTCCTGAAACCAAGTTTCCAATTTTGCCTTAACAGTAACTCACAAGTGAGAAGCCATAGCAAATCGTTTGCTTCTTCCTGGACTGTCTCAATCTCCTAATGATTCCTAAAGATTTTAGTCTGCCTTTGTATTAAGCCATTCATACATATTTCATCTGGCTCTTTCCTATGTATCTTTCATGATATATTTAATATATTTTTCTTGAAAAGCCACACAGGCACCATATATAGAAAGTTTCACCTTTCTCTCCACTGCTGTCATTATATACTGTGCATGCTTTTTATACTCTCTTAAACCATTTTGCTTTGGTCTGTATGTTACATGGCACATATCCATTCAAGAAATGGACTGGTTTTGTTCAATTGATTTTAGTTGAAGCATTCCCCAGTTTTTAGAACAAGGCCAGTTTCTAGTAAATAGATGAATAGAGGAATGGAAGAAAGATAAGGAAAGAATGGAAGGAAAGGCAGAGCGGAAAGGAGGGAAAGGAAAGAATTAGGGGTGGAAGGGACGGAGAGTCACGGGGAGGGAGGGATAAGGGACAAAGAGAGTGGTAGGAGGAAAGAATACAAGTTGTTAAACCATTAAAGCATGTATCGGTCCTCTGGTAGTGTATTATTAGGAACCACCTCACCTACTCAATCCATTTGATACAAATGGAGTTAGCTGTGCCCTTGGCTTCAAGAATGGCATGTGGATTTTCAAAATGTAATTGTTAACATTGCCTGCCAAGTCAGAATACAGAAGCCTGGAAAGCTTAAAAATCTTCAGAGACTGAAAATATTTTGTATTCATTTTCCAGAAATATGTCAGAATAGATATTAAGTACACCTTTGGCATACATATCAACAATATTAAAATGTCTACTAAATATCCAGCAGGTGTTAGGCCCCAGAAGTCTAATCTATGAAGGAGTACATTAATTTCAGTGATGCACAAACTCATTTACCCATGCAAATGAGTCCTTGGATGCAAGTTTACATACTGCTTGTGAAAACTGACTTGAACTTTTGCCTAAAGCATTGTTATGCACATCCTGTATGCTGATGATCTTCTGTTGCTTGTAGCACAACCACTTTTAAATCATCACCATTCCTTTCAAACAACTATGATACCATGCTTATACTGAGGGCTTACTATCCATTAATTTTGAATGTGACTATCTTTGGAAACAATAACTTTATTTTTTTTTCAAATTAGTGCAAGGTTATTTTGGGTCAGGCTGGACCTTAGTCCAATGACTAAAATTCTTGGAAAAGGATGAAAACTGATGGCAGCCCTGTACTAAGCTAATGCCAGGGGTTGATGAATTTAAGGCAAGCCTGGGCTACACCGTGAGATGAGAGAGAGACAGAAAGAAAGAGAGAAAGGGGAAGGGAGTTAGAGTGTGTATTTCTAATCCAATAAACACCAAGGATTGCTGGTGACCATAAAGAGCTAAGTAGAGGCCAGGAAGAATCATCTCTACTTTCAGAGAGATTATGCTCTTGCCAGAACAAACTACAATGACATGTCTGCAGTGAGCTATGTCTCTCAGTTTAAAGTACTTCATACCAGTGCTGAAAGTCTGCAGAGTAACAACAGTCAGGAATGAAGAAAGGCTGTCTCTCACCTACAGAAGGGATGTGCCACCTTCTATTTAGGGAACTCAAGATATTCTCTGTTAACCTGGGTAATTTCTTAGTCACATGTCAAAGTTCCAGGTACTATTTATCAAATGACATACATCCAATTTCTCATAGTTGCATGACATATTTTGGACTTGAAGAATTTTGTCTTTTGATCTGATAAGTTGATCATTTATATGCATATATATATTCTTATTTCAGAATTGCATATTTTTGTTAGAAAAAAACTGAATAATATCTTCATGTTTTGTTTTTGCCATTATTTCCCTGATGCAATTTTAATATTTTACACTTTGATTCTGTCTTAACAAAATAAAGGGCATATACCTTTGGAAATCATGTGCTAAATAATTGTTTATCCTCAGAATTGTACTATGTATTAGTTTATATATGTTAGTATCTCAAGGCTCACCTCATGAGGTATCAGAAGATTCTTCATAGTTTAAAATCTAAGAATGACAATGCTAAATATTCTGGCAGGGGAGAATGGAAACAACAGAAGCTTTTACACTGTTCCAGGACATTGTTAGTAACCAGACTCATCAAAGCAAATAAACACAGCAGTGTTATATACAAATGCCTTTCAGTTGAAAGAATCTTTTAAGAAGTAAAAAAAAGATTATAATCGCACATTGTTATGTCTTAATTAGTGATGAGTGTAAATGGTATCCCACTGTCACTATTGCTTTTTAGTATGAGCGGCATGGATATCAATGTGGGCACATTGTGATACAAATAAGTACTTTAATTCCTAGTACAACAGTTATTTTCTCCTTGCTATAACAAGATTCCCAACTACAGCCTAAAGAAGGATGAAAGACTTTACACTTGGCTCAGAATTTGTTAATATAGTCCGCCAAGGCAGGATAGTCTGGCTGGCAGAAGCCCGAGGAGACTGGTCACATTGCATCCTCAGTGAGGAAACACGGTCAGGTGAGTTCTGATGCTCATCTCTTTTCCTCTATTTCATTCAACTCAGGAGCCTAGGCTATAGAATGGCCTGTCCACATACCACGTGGGCCTTCCAACTGCATCAATGCAATCTGGAAACTCTCTCACAGGCATGTTCAGACATGTCAGCAAGGTGATTTTAAATCCTCCCAAGTTAACAATCAATATTGACCATCTCTTAAAGCTTAGTATAGATAATAAAAACACTTGGCTACTGTTGACCGGTGAGGAAAAAACGCTGTGCTCAGCTTTTACAAAGCTCCATAAACGAAGGCCTCAAGTTGTAAGCAGCTTTACTTAATGTATGACTGTCATTTCATTTTTCCCACCTACTGCCTGGAGTTTGAAGTCAATGGTTAAAATTCTAAAATCCATCGTGAAACAATTTATTAATAACAGAGGATAAACACACTGGAAGTTAGATTCCTAAGGGGGATAAAGAGCTGACATATAGTTCCAAAACTGCTTCCCTTGGGACATTAATACATGAGAGAAAAGTAAATTTTCATCCTGTTAATACTATTCTTATTTTAGTTCTCCCAACACATGATGTATAGTCTACTTCTAGCTATTTTACGGTTAATTTTAGTTCTATAAAGCTTTTTATAGTTTGCTCTATTTAAATATTGGCCTACTCATGGTTTTCTTAAGGTTCAAAAACTGTCAAATATACATGGTGGGAGTATGGCTGGATCAGGATAATTATATAAGATGCTTAACCTTCTGTCTATAATGTTCAGAGCCATATGAACAAGGATAATTATAATAATTGCATAAATAAAGACCTGTGATGTTTTCATTTAGTATGACTGTCATCCAAGAAAATGATCCCCATGGTCTTTAAGCAGTCTTTTGGGGAAGGGGGGGCACTTATATGAATGAAACAAGTATTTGATCTGTTTTCTTTTGTGTTATATGCTATTCAACACAAAATTAACATGTAAAAATTGTCCCCTTATACTAAAATATAATGTTCTTTGAGCGTCAAGTGTGAGGTGTTCAGTTAAAGTATTCATTATGATTTATGGCTCTTGATACCTCGTATGAATTTTAAACCCGTGGTACCCCAAAATAATTCCTAGATGTTTCTAATGCCATTATGATGACATATAGACCAGCACTTGAAACTATTTTTTGAGCTCCATAGTTGATTGAAATACACAGCAAAGTTGGAAGTCTCTGCTTCGAACTATAACAAGGATACATACTTTCTCTACCAGGGATGAATAAATAACAACCGGTAAGCTGCCTGATGCTGACAAGGCAATCACAAAAACCTATGGTTTTGTTACCACATATTTCCCTTCTGATAGTCTTGTCTCTCAGTCACTCATTAGCCATGTGGAAAAAGAACTACAATTTTCTGCTTAGTTGAGCAAAACTACATGTGAACTCTAAGCTCACAATTGGGAAGTGCCTATCTACAACTATTGGGCCATGTGTAGTTTCTTTGCTTGAGTAGATTGACCAAGTTTAGGTTGTTTGCACAGCCAGCGATTTGGCAAGAATATGCTCTTCTGTCTCTGTAGAGAATGAAAGCTATAAATAGTTCCTAGTCACATGTGATGACTAAAGTTTAAATTTATTACCTTGTACAAGGGTTAGGTTGTTTCTCTTAATCTCTTTCATACTATAGTGCATTGGGACCTGAACCACTTGAACATTTCACACGACATTTGGTACACCATATTAATGATATCAATTAATCAGACCAAATGAATAAAAAATTAAATGTGTAACAGAGGCAGAGACACAGCAAATAAGACCCACAACCCTGCTAATATGAAATGAAATATGTAGTGATATTTGACTTATTTCTGGGAGAAAATATACTGTGTAGGGTTTAAGGCTAGTTCCAGTAGGAAAATTACAACAGAAATCATTTAATGTCCAGTAGCAAAAGGCATGACACTTGTTGGAGAAAAGAAAGTATGAATTTTAAAAAGGAAACAAGTAAAAAAAAGGAGAACAAAATACAAAATAAAATTGTCCCTTATGTGAGATCAGACTTTCATCAGGTTGAAGTGTCTGACTAGGGATCCAACTAGAAAATAATTCTGAGTAGAATTCTACAGTTCCTCAAGTGAAAACAACAGCATTATCATAGTCTTAATATGGAAGCCCCCCAAAATGATCATATTGCAATCCTCAGAAAATGTGAAAGAATTGGTTAAATTTTACAGTATACTTTGTTACTACCTTCAAACTCAGTGAGTTCACAGCAAAGTAAATAATAAATGAAAGGAAGGTTACGGGAAACTATTGAATAGGAGAAAATGTTTATAAGCCATTCATTCCCCCAAAAGAGTAATATCCACAACATATAACTAAAAATGCTCAATAGCAATAAAAATAAATAATCCAGTTAATAAATGCCCAAATTGTCTGAATAGATATTTTCCCCAAAGAAATCGCCAATCATACGAAAAACATGTGTATCTCTAATCAGTAGGTAAATGAAAGTTGAGACCACATTTTACATAACCTCAAACCAAGTAGGACATATATAATCAAACACTGACAATTGCTGGGGAGGAATGGATCTAAGACATTGGATACACAGATTAAATTAACATTCAACTGTGGAAAGCAATATGGTAATTTTTCATAAAAATGAAACTATTATATGATTTTAAAAATCCCACCATTGACTATTTCTTCTCAGGGAGGATGTGGGGGAGGCTGTAGCCAGGATGTACAATAAATAGAGAAATAAAAAGGAAGAAAAATAATATGAAGCAGTTCAAGAGATCCCTGAAACCTTGTTTATTGCATCTTAATCACCAGTGTATGGTATTAGGCAAAATATCCATCAGTAAAAGAAAATTCAGTACTTATACAGAATGAGGTAAGTACTATTCAGCCATAAAAAAGATAAAATTATACCATTTACAGTAATATGGATGAGTGTCGGTATCATAGCAAATGCAATGAAGTCAGACAAACAAAGAAAAGTTCTCAAATATGATGTCATGCATGTGTTGCCTATAAAAAGACTGCTTTCATAGAGTTAGCATAATGGTGATCAGTAGAGGCTGGGAAGATGGGTGAGAGGAAGTGCACACGGATTTGTACATGAGGACAAACCACGCATTCTAAAATAATACAACACAGCCAGCACTGTTCTTTCATAAATCAAATTTTTAGCATCAATAAAACATAAATACACTATTTAAGTCTATTTAGTGGACCTCACTGCATAAATATTACACGTGACATTACACCATGAAGACAGAGGATTATTGTCTGTACAACAAAACGTACTTCACAACATGACATGTTATTCATTCAATATGCAGTTTGGGTCTATAAAATAGTTAACAGGACTGTAAAATAGCATAAACCAAGTCTTTCATAACACTATGTTGTCAAAACTCAATTCTGGGGGGAAGGAACAGTTTCCTATGAGAATGAAATAGCCCATCCTACGTGGAAACTTCTTAAGCAGGAAGTAAACAACTCAAAATAGCTTCAAGAAGTCCCTGAAACTGACCTGTTTCACCAGGCTCCCCTCTGCTCCCATAAATAACAAAACCTGAAACTACCTTTCCGAGAAACTGACCTGCAAAGGAAACTGTTTCTCCAACAAGCCAAGCTGAAAAGAAGATTCAGGGACCAGATCAGTAGCTGCCTATATGTGGAACATTCCCACTTTTGGTGAATTTTTTAGCTTAGTACCATACGTTGGTTCTCTGAGGAACATCTTTTGATCTGAAAATTCATCATTACATTGCTCAATTTTATAACTATCCTGAGCTATTTTAGGTCTTTCCATGAAATATCAAGGGCTTAACCCTGGGTGGTTTTTCAACTGTGAACTGACAGAAGCGAAACAATTTAGTTCTCATTCCAAATCACTTATTTTAATATTTGTTATGTCCAAAGTCCAGACTCCCAAAACATTACCACGAGACCATATCTGATCCAACAGCAAGGAGTCTTTATTGCAAGTTCACTATGGTCCTTCTGCCTGAAGCAACAGCAGCAGCATCTGCCATAGAGGTAGTAGTAGCAGCAGCAGCAGGGACAGCAGCAACAAGATCAAGGCAGGAAAGACCATGAGCAGCAAAAAGAGAGGGTTTATATAGAGGGAAAGACCTAAGGAATCCCCAGCCTTCAGACTTGGGATAGATTACCCCCTGTGATGTAAAGGAATTCCCAAACCTGAGGGGAATTCCCAAATGCCAGTTTCTCACTGCCTTAGGGGAAGTCCAAGCCTGTAGGGGGTCAGTGATTGGTCCATTTTCTCTGCTCAGGTATTGGCTGGTTTTGAGTCATGGAGTGGGGGAACAGAGATGACTCTTGATTCTGGGGTCAAATTGTGTTTCTTTCTGTTGTTGTTGTTGTTGTTGTTTGACTCTAATTTTGGACCAGGGCAAATGTCTTTGGTAGGAGCTTAGTGTGTTGTTTTGGTCCTGCTTTTATTCCACAGTGTCTTTTCTCCGGCTGTAGGTTCTGCTTTCATTTTCAGAGTGTGTTTCTTTCCCTGGCTTTGAACCAGTAGCCAGCATGCTAGGGGGCTGTGATAGGGCTACAGACTCACTGAATCTATGGGCCCTGGGCCTCACACTACTCATTAGGTATCTTTTAGCTTTAGTATCAAGCTTAATCAAACCTTTTTTGTTTTTTATTTGTTTCTTTTTTGGTTTTCGAGACGGTTTTTCTATAGCTTTGGAACCTGTCCTAGAACTAGCTCCTGTAGACGAGGCTGGCCTCAACCTCACAGAGATCCGCCTGCCTCTATCTCCACCTCCCGAGCACTGGGATTAAAGTCATGCACCACCCCCACCTTTACTGGCTATTTCACCAAATCCTCTTGACGAAGAAAAAGCCTATCGATTATTCTTGTTCAAAAATGTCCAAGACCCAGAACAAACAGGTTCTTAAAGATGTAGAATGACTCTTAATAGACCGTATCTTGGAAACAAACATTCACTATCAATTACCCGCAGGTAGGCAGCCCAGCTGTTCTGATTGTACAGTATGTACAAATCGGTATGTTTGCTCTTCCAATGGCAGGAAATATATAAAGAAGTTGCTAATCTGGTTGTGGATCAGTGTGGGGTAGGGTGGGGAGTACTGTAATTCAAGACACAAACGCTTTCTGGGGCACCTGGACAGGCAGAAAGCAGTTTTTCCTAAAGAAGAAATGATTCCGCTGAAAATCACTGTGGTATGAGGATTTGCGATTTTGGTTGTTTTTGTTTTTAGGGGTAAAAAGAGAGAGATAATAACACCAGAAGAAGAGGGTGAAAAGGAAGGCAAGAGCCTTTGGGCGGCCACTGTTTTGTATGGGCAAATAAATGCTGGATTCAATCAATTCCTGAGAGACGAAGAAAAAAATTTTCCGAGACTACTTTTCCCATTGCACTTGACAATATTTATATTATTTTGCAGCCACAATAATGAAGTTTTATTGCTTCTTTTAAAAAACATACCACAAGTTACAATTTTAATGATTGTAAAGAATTGAAGAATTTGATGGTAAGTGAAAAAATTATGTCTGGCCAGTTATAAGAACTTTACTCCATTTCAGTGAAAAAAGAAAGTTATATAAATTTTTCATGGACTTTCTTTTCAATGTCAGACCAGTATTTTCTGCTTCATATTTTATATTTTCAAGGTTTCTGTATGTGTTCCTGAGACAAATCAATATGTGAGATATTAATTATAGAATTTGGTATCTGATTAGTAATGGTTTCACTTGAATTTAAATTAGGCACACTAAAATGTATATAATGTGTGTCTTAGTTATTAGTATTGATGTTGTGACACAAAATAATAATAAACAACATAAAGACATGTTTATTTTGGTTCACAGTTGAGAGCAATCTAGTATAGTGGAGAAGGTACAATAGCAGAAGCAGGAGGAGGTAGAGTGGGCCACACTGTGTACATAGGCAGAAGGAAAAATTAATAAATGCTAGTGCCCATCTCACTTTTCCTGTATACATACACAAAAATTATACTAGGACTGCCCTAATTTATTTTCCTGTTTCTGCAATAAAATATTCTGACAAAGGCAGCATGAAAGAGAAAAAGGTTATTCTGTCTCCCCACTTGAAGGCTCTGTCTACCCTCATAGAGCAGACAAGGTTGCAGAAGCTTGAGACAGCTGGTACTCATTGTATCCACAACCAGGAAGTCGAGAGAGATTAATTCATGCCACTGCTCAGTTCCTCTCTCCATGTATACTCTCTGCCATCCCAGTTGTAGAAATACCCCCACATCGGTTGCCATAACTGAAACAATTCCCCGAAGGGAAGCCCAGAGGCCCACTGCCTGGGGGATTCTGAAATTTGTCAGCTGACAATGAATACTAACCCACACATTCGGCTGTGACACTGTGACACTGCCCATGTTTAGTATGGATCTTCCCATTTCAGGTAATCCGATGGAAATGGTTTTCCACAGGCTTACCCAGAGGATCCTGGCAAGCTGACGTCATTAACCATCAAAATATGTCACATCCATCCATCCATCTTTTCCCTTTGGACACCCAATAGTGCAGAGTGACTTTTAGTGACCAGTCATGGAAACTATAGGAACGTGTTTGTCTTAGATGTGTGTTCCTAACTATAAAGATGTTAAGACATCAGTTGACACATAGCATGCATTTCAATTACTGCTCTATTTTAATAGCTACTTTCTTCAAACATTTGAGAAAATATAGTGAATCAGTGACTTACACCCTTCTTCATATTTTGAAATAAATGACTGCTGAATGTCTTAATGCAGAAATGTGACCCTTGAATAATTTCTGTACTTTTATGAATGATTCTCCCTCAGATACTGTAGTTAAGAGGTGTGATTCCTCTACACATATCAGAAAGGCAAAGAGATAAATATAAGAAATCTATTTTTTAAAATAACATAGATTTGAAAAATTTCTAACCTAAATGAACTGAAGTTACAGTGATATATCACCTACTTGTACTCTTCCAAAGACTTTCTATGGGAAGAGGCCAATGTCCTATAGTTTTAATTGGATCAGTATTCACTGAAAAAAAATCGTTGTTTAAAACCACACAGTTTAACAATGAAAGTGTATAAATACTTCCAAATGGTTGAAACATTTAGACTTGTAGATTACTGCAAATGTATCATTATGTTTCTGATTAGACAATCATAGAAGATATGCATTCATATTTAGAACATGAGATAGTTAAGGGAACAGTGAAGTTATCAGTAATTTCAACTGGGTATCTTTACAAGAATTCACCAGATGATTCATTTATTACACTGGGTTTTGTAGAGAATCATTATAGCTTTCTGATAAAATGGAGAAAGAACAAAATGAAAAGTCCTGTTGGGGATAGAGATTGGCATGCAACATGATTTGAGGATATTAGGAATATAAAATGTCCTCCAAGAAATTACTTATTTGGTCTCATGTTATGATGTTATCTCATATTAGTTAAGCCCCTAAGTTGTATAAAAATGTTTCTGTCGGGAATTTTTTGTCTAGAAATTGCTTGAGAAAGCATAGAGAATGAAGATATATCATTAGTTATATATGCAAATATGTTTGTGGAACCTTTGACAGAGACTGAAAAACTTGAGCATAGAATTCCCAATATGAAATAAAATGTGCTAAAATACCTATGTCTTAACTTCACAGTTGAGGTTAACTACAATGCAGAGTTCTGATCTAACATCAGGGGGGAATGCTGTTGAGATGTGAAGGTGATTTGCCTGGTTTTACAGAAAAATGAAGACAAATGATTCAACAAGTATATCATTCTTCCTTTTATTTTTATTTATTTTTAAAATGGGTTCCATTTTTCTTTTGTGGTGATTCCCTGTACCAGACATGCTATCTGAACCCTATGTAGACTAGAGTAATTTTGTCACCAGGAAGAAACAAACATGAGAAAAGTGTAAAGCTATAGATCAAACAACTCTGAACTCACAATGACAAAGGTTTGAGCTGAGTTATGACTGATGATAAAGACTTTTTAGCAGAAGACGAGCAGGCTTCTGAGTCAGGACTGACAGGTTCTGAGTCAAGTTCGGTAATAAGGAGATTTCTGCTGCTTTCAACCAGGGCACACTTGCAATCACACACCAGAAAAAGAATTTTCTTCCTCCGCTCTTTGTTAATTTTTCAATGCTCCAGTCAATGAGAGCACGTGAACTCTCAAAGGAAAGCCAATGTTACATTGCTTAATTCTGCTTAAATCAGGGTATTTTGTGAAAATACTAATTTCTACAATTAAGTGGAATGATTATTATTGAAACAAATAACAGAAAATGCCAAGCAAGTAGTATGTCGTCCAAGGCCTTTTCCCTTAAAACATTATTTTTGGTACCCATTCTTCCTTCTTCTTTTTATTCACTTATTTGCTGTGGGTTGGGGTGAGCAGTGCCTGAATGCCACAGTGTGTGTGTGGAACTCAAGAATAAGGCTTGCTGTAAATGGTTCTTTCCTTCTAACATGTGGGTCATCTGAATTGTGTTAAATTTCTCAGACTAGGAGGCAAGGATCTTTACCTACTGAAATATCCCATGGGCCATTAAGTGCGTTTTTTCACAAATGACTTAAGTAGTACCTTAAAGCAAAAACTTGTATCTGTGAGAATGCATGAAAAAAATGCCATAAAACAAAAGTGAAAAGATTTGGAACAGGAGTTTCTGAGTTTAATTCATTCTTTAAATTACAGTTGATAAAATGAGAAATGACAGTGAGAACCCAATGGGTAAGAAAATGACCCCATGCTATTTTGCTGCTCTGTGACATAAAACTGGGAAATAACAATTTAGATTAAAAGTGGTAAGAAATTAAATCTTCTATAACTTGAAGAATGTATGGATGAAATGAGGATCATTTCCCGCGTCAGTCTATTCTAGGCTAACAATGTCAATGACTAATTCAATAGAGGGCAGCCACCGCACTTTTGTTATTTAGTTAAACTCCCCACATAAAATATATTAACAGCATTGAACAAAGGAATTTAACACAGAAGGCTGGAAAGGAAATATTAGTCTGATACAGTTTCATAATTACATTTTGTTCAAGGTGATATAGAGTTAGGATCAGTTAGAGACAGAGAAATGGAAATTTGTCTTAGAAAAGATTGAACATTAGGCTAAAGTATCAGAAAGCATCTCAAGATCCAAAGTGCTGCAAAGCTTTGCTGCAATGTGCCTGGATGCGAAGTATGGCTGAGATATGCAGCGTTTGTTAAAAAGAAACATTCAAATTAGCTATCAAATTTAGAAATTTAACAGATTTGGGAGAAGGAGTATGTTTTAGCAGTGCAGAAGAGAATGGGACTCACATATTAGTTACAAGGCTGCAAAGTGAACTGAACTGAACTCATTTTATGACCTAAAGCGAATCTTCTCCCCATCTCAGTCTTCCCAGCTGTAAAACTGAGCTGAGATGAAAGAGTTCTCTTGCGCTCACCTGCCTCTCTCTATGAACAGGAAGTTCCCTTCAAAGCCAGCATAGAAAACTGTAAAGAGGAAATGGCTGTAAGAACAAATATTAACTCATGCACAATACATATATGACCACTTGAAGTATGACCATCTTTGATTTACAGTCAAGGAAAGCTGGTTAATTGCGAGTATACAGGTACACTTAATTTCAGTATAAAATTGATTTTGCACTGCCTATGAGCATGATACTTTGCACGCATGTTTATAATTCTTTATGTTGTCATCAAAATGGATGCTAGTTGTAGTAAATCATTTATAAACACAGTTAGAATATCAAGCACTCATCAATTTTATTTAACACTTCACATAGGAAAATGGCTAGTGTTGTACTTAGAAATTCTTACTGGTGCATGGAAATATCTATTTTCTTTCCATAATTTCTTCTTTATTTTCTTTTGCTTTTCTTTTATCCTCCCCATTCCTGTTCCCCTTACTTTTTTCTTTGCTCTTTACTCTCTTGCTACCCACTTTTATTTCTCTCTTTTTCCAACTACTTCCTTTTATATTTTCTTCCTCTGCCTCACCTGTTCCAACTGCATTTCTTCCATTGGCCCTTCCCTTCTCTTTCCTCTCTGTCCATTCATATGTTCATCCTGTATGTTTTGCTTTCTTCTTTCTCATAACAACACTTATTGGCCACCACTAGATGACAGATGGCATGCACAATATTAGGCATCCTGAAATAAATAACACATGGTCGCCAAGATACTGAATGTGTGTCTAAAAGGAGAAAAGAATAATTTGAAACTTCTTAGTAAATCATACAGAGGGCATGGAGAATGAGGTACAGGCGGAAAGAATAAAACTTATTTATAATTTTTTATTTATAGCCTCCATCAACACCTTCAGAGACCACTTATAAGTGTAGAGAAAACAAGCCCCTACTCAACTGTGCCACACTATACTAGAAGATACCACAAGCATTGATAAAATTTGCTTTCCTCATTGTTTTAAAAACTATTCTTGGTTTTGGATAAAAATATCAGTGAGTAAGAATACTTGTTGTGAAAGCAAGCGGACCTGGGTTTAGACAGTTCACATCCACATAAAAGCAAAACAGCAAAGCATAGACATATGTGCCTGAAATCCCAGGTGAGTGACCAAGTCAAACCAGTGATATTTTGGTTTGATGAAAGAGAGATCCTGTCCTTAAAATGTTAGGTGGCGAGTCATAATGGCACCCTATGTATTTTTCTGACCTCAGTATGCATATACAGTATGCATATATATTTTACAGATAACTATTTCTAGCAATGAAACTATTCCATACTTTTTGACAATCCATTACACACACACACACACATACACACATGAAAAAATTACTCTAAATAGTCTTAGAAATAGTGAAAACAACTGACCACATGACTGAATTTAACAAACCCTAAATTTTTTCCTCAGTGGCCTTTTGCTAAGGTATTGGGATTTGTTCTTGGTATATCCTGCCTGATAACAGTTTTATGTATGCCTAATGCCTTGGTCCATTCTTTGTCAGTTTGGCATCTGAAAGGAGGAGTCCCAGTAACTGAAATCAGTCACACAGGTGCTATATACCTATACCTGTATCACTGAACTCTAAAGCCTTGAACATTAAATATCAGGTTAAGTGGTATGATTTTTATAGGTTTTCATTGCTATAGAGATTTGCATTGGTATGGTTCTTGGTCAACTGATACAAATTTAAGGTCAATTTTAATATATGTATTTCTGCTCTTGACTAAGGTATTGTGTTTGTGCAGCTCATTTAAAAATGAAATGTATAATTAAGAAATATAGGTTAATAGTCATCTATAATAGTCAAGCTTTTAGTCATGTTAGATTTTCTAGATGTACAGAGATAAATTTCAGATGGATAGATATTCTTCAGATCTTTCAAAGACTACAGAATATGGAATTTAAAATGTTTTGGTAACCTTTCATGACAATGAGATGCACCTGCTCCTGGCAGCACCAATCTACTTCCAATCATGAAGATAATGGACCTTGAAGAGGCTCCTTATGGAGTTTGCTAGCTATTTGGGCAAGAAACTGTTCTTGCCTGTACTGCTTGATGTTATGCTGAATGAACTGGACATGTAGGGCCCACAGAGAAAAACCTGCTGAACTTGTCTAAAGGTGAGATGTTCCTTGGATGTTCCTGCTTCATTAAAGAGTCTGCCATACATTCTCCAGACACAGAAGAAAGTGACTGACAAATTGCCAATGTAGGCAGACCAGTTTTTGAAATTTCCTGCTTTGTGGAAAAGTCTGGTGGATACTATGGGCCTGTAGGCTGAATATTGTTACTCCAGCATTACAGAAGAACTTTGGATGACTGTACAGGCAACGAGATGTCTCTGGCAATTCTAGAGTTTTGGAAGTTGCTTACAATGCACTCCCTGTTTACTTAGATAATATTATATCCTTCTGGAGTCTTTGATGGAGTTGAAGAATGGATAGTTATAGTTATTGCTTTCTTAGTTATGATAAAAGATAAAGTAGATTTAAATATTGTAACTATAATTCTTACTTGATAACTGTTTTGTTATATGTAATTTTACTGTGTTAAAATTAAAACCTTCCTTTTCATTTAAACAGAAAAAAGGAGGTAATTTGGGATTCCCCTCTGTATGCTGTGATTGCCATTGGTTAATAAAGAAGCTGTTTTGGGCCTGTGATAGGGTAGAACAGAGCTAGGTTAGAAAAACTAAACTGAATGCTGGGAGAAAGGAGGCAGAATCAAAGTGAATTCTTGTAGCCCTGCCAGAGACAAATGCTGGAACTTTACCAGGGAAGCCACAGCCTTGTGTCAATACACAGATTAATGGAAATGGGTTAAATTAATATGTGAGAGATAGCCAATAACTAGGTAGAGCTAATAGGCCAAATGGTGTTTTAATTAATACCATTTCTATTTGGTTATTTTGGGTCTGAACTGCCAGGTGGTTGGAAAAGAAACAAGTGGCCCTTTAACTACACTTCATCTGTTTGGTAAAATAATTTGTAGGAACACTAAGCCAATTTTTGAGTGAGCTATTTCAGTAGACATATCTGGAAGACTAACTATGCTATTTCTAAACCTCCCCCACACCTTTTCCCTTTATATGTTTTAATATGAATTCTTTCATTTTAATATTAAAAACTGTAACGGTAAATATGACATCTCGCAACTAATTGAATGGCTAAGATCAATAAAACAAATGACAGTTCATGCTGTTGAGGATGTGGAGTAAGGGTGACAGTCTTCCATTGATAGTGACAGTACATATTTGTATAACCTCTAAGGAAATCAGTGTGGTAATTCCTCAAAAAGATGGGAATTGGTCATCCTCAGTTCCATCTACCAGCTATACCTCTTTTGAGCATATACCCTAAGGATACTTCATCCTACTACTGTGATGTTATCTCAGCCATGCTTATTGCTGCTTCATTAATAATAGCCAGAAACTGGGAAAAAACCTAAATGTCTGTCAACAGATGAATGGACAAAGAAAATGTGTTACATATACAATCTAATATTTCTCAGACACTGAAAGAAAGAAGTCATGAAATTTGCAAGTAAATGGATTAAGCTAAACAAACAAAAGCAAACAAACAAATGAAAAATAAAAAAATTTCCTTAGTGAGGTAAACCAGATCCAAAAAGATAAATATGGTATATATTAACCTACATGTGGATGTTAGCTTTTTAACCATTGGTAAGCAAGCTACAACACAGAGAACCACAGAAGTTAGATATAGGGTAAGGGAAGGGGAGGGGGAAGGCTGGATCTCCCCTAGAAAGAACAAATAGAATAGATAGTTATGGATAGATTGGGGCTGTATTGGAATATGAGGATCAAATGGGGATGAGGAGGGACAACGGAGCAAGGGTAGAATATAGGGAGAAATGAATAAAACTGAGGGTCAGTCTTCTGGGGTGTTGTATGTGAACTAATACAATAGAAATATTCTAATTATATACAAGAAAAAACATTCTTTAAAACTACTTACCTGAACCTTTAATATGTGCATATTGTATTTTATATCAATTATTCTTCAAAATTATTTTAATGTTTAAATATTTTGGATTTATGTAAAGGTGTTCTAAAACTGTGTGGAAATGCTATAATATCAGAATAAAGCTATAATAGGAAAAGATCTAAATTACTTTACTACTTTATGTACCCTTCATGTAACAGCCAGAAACATTTATGACTTCCCCTGAAATTATGAAATACATGATTAAATCAACTTTTTAAGCTCTTATACTTTGGTTCACTGTTTTCCCCAAAGGCTCCTCAATCTCTCCCACAAAGAGAACATTTAGTCACCCCATTATTTTTCCTGAAGTAGTCAAACATGCTATAAAATCAGTTAGACATAAATTGGCATTCTTGATTCAATATAAAAGGCAAATTTAATAAGTCCTGCTTTATCACCTCAAAATATATCTATAGAGCACTTTTTTGTAAAGCAAGATTTGTTTCCTAGTTAAATTTTTCAAAATGGCTGGAGTCAAATTAAAAGTAGGGCTATTATCAAATAATGTAAACAACAGAAGAACTAATAGGCAAACTAAAACAATTTTAATGTCTACAAATATTGAGTGAAATAGTTCAGACTTCAAAAAAGTGATATGTAAAATGTTTCTCAATTTTATCCGACTACTGAATTAATTCTTAAATGAAAAAATTATATTGTAAACCATCTTATTACTGTATGCTGCCAAATATTAAGCTAGAATCTTGCTATAATAATCTACTTTTTTCATATTTGGGGTGTTTTTTATGCTGTACAGTTCAGTTATTTCATGATATCTGTTATCATGACTTCTTGTTTCTGTTATTGATGGATATCAATTGTTATCTTTGATTGTTATCTTTGGCTCATTTTAACAGGTTGTTGTCTGTGATCATGGTCATAACTGATAGGAAAGGGATAGGCACCTCAGTCCACACAGAACTAAGCTTGTTACTATAGCCAGCTTAATATGTCAGCAATGAGAAAAATAATTCAAAACCTACCAGATTTTATGCTAAATATTTGTATATCTCTTTTACTTACTGTTCACACTATCTGGAAATCAGGAATTGTTCCACTGATTTGTGAAATAAGACAGGAAAATGTATCTTAAACATTTTCTGTTCTGTTTTAGTGGGATTTTTTGTGTATGGGATGTACATACATGAGTGCGGGGTGGTCAGAGATCAATGTTGGGTATTTACCAATATCACTCTGTTCCTTAGATTTTAAAAGAATCTTGATTGTGATTAGGTAGCTTCCTTGGTTGCTTCCACCTTATTTTATAGGACAGGATTTCTCACTGAATCTTGAACTCATTGTTTCAACTAGATTGCCTGGCTAAAGTTCTGGAATTCACCTGTCCCCATTTTCCAAACATTGATGTTACAGACAAGCCACAATACCTGTTGTCTCTGTGGGAGATGGGAATTCCAAGTCTGGTCATGAGAACTCAGATTGTCATGGTGTGCAGAAAGCACTTCATCAATGAACCATCTCCCAGCCCCGAATTCCACTATAAAGAAATAGTGTAATGTTAGACCCTAGTCTTTTCTCTCTACTCCAAACTGCACAAACATACTATTGTGTTAATAGATGATGTCAACATTCTTGCCTCTTTGGAGATTCCAAGTCACAGAGGATAACGCAAGGCAAAATCTGCCTAACTCATAACTGTAAAGTCAGTTGTTTCTTTAGTTAGATGTGACCCAGTTAGTAAAAGACTCTACAGTTTCTCCACAGAAAACCACATTAAGATAATTATTACAATGGTACATTGTGATCATCAGATCAATAGCAGAGATTTGCTAAATTGTACAAAAATACTTTACATAAATCTCATCAAATTACTGTCTATATCACTTCAAAAACAGTAAAAAAAAAATGCTGAAATAATACCACTTATTTTCTCATAGAGTTGCCAGCTTTTCTCAGCCTAAGAATATCACATAAAGACTGGCGAAACCATTTATGATGCTGATGTGTGATTCCCCTCTGTATGCTGTGAATATGTTTAATTACTATTGGTTAATAAAGAATCTGTTTTGGATCTATGGCAGCACAGAATAGAGCAAGGAAGGAATTCCAAGTAGTGATAGAGGAGAAAAGAAGGCAGAGTCAGAGATGCCATGTAGCCACCACAGGAGACAGACACCAAAGGAAACCTTACTGAGAGGCCACAGCCACATGTTGATATATAGATTAATAGAAATGGCTTAATGTAAAATGTAAAAGTTAGCTAATAAGCCTGAGCTAATGGGCCACGCAGTGTTTTAATTAATACAGTTTCTGTGTGATTATTTCAGTCTGAGCAGCTAGGAACCCAACAGCCTCTGCCTACATGATGCTTAAAATTTTTCTAATGTTTGTTCTTAAGAAAAGTCTGATTTCTTAAAAAAAAAAGTGTGCTAGGAATTGAACCTAGATTGCCATGCATGCTGAGCAAGTATGCTTTATCACTGAGCAATATACATTCAACACCACACAGATGCATATGTGTGTGTGTAAAAACATATTGTTTATTATGTGGATGTGGTAGGCATTGTTAAAATATTTACATATTTAAATTCTTAATAGCTTAGTTTCAAGGCAATGTGAATAAC
Organism: Chionomys nivalis; assembly: GCF_950005125.1. Taxonomy (NCBI): domain Eukaryota; kingdom Metazoa; phylum Chordata; class Mammalia; order Rodentia; family Cricetidae; genus Chionomys; species Chionomys nivalis. Next base: position 18,353,055 of record NC_080107.1, read on the forward strand.
TGTAGGCTTTAAAAGATATATGAACCTATTCTGTATCTTTGTTTATAATTAGGTGACTGAGTGTCAAGTTGTACATTTCATGGTATTTTGAGAGCCCAATTTAAGTTAATTTTCATTATTTGAATTTACAACTCCAAAAATTCAAAATGTTTATTAGAAATAAAACACATAATGTCTGAAGTTAGATTTATAGAGGATGGGGATGAAAGTAGATAACTTTCCAGCCTGCAAGAAACCTGGTTGTCACCCTTTGGTTTTATTCTATTATTGGGTGAGTATAGATTAATGTACTTGCCTCCACTGTGGCAATATATAATGCATGAACACAATTACCGGGGTAATTTAGAAACAGAATGCCTTTAATCTTTTGTTCAAATCAGCCATTCCAATACATAGGCTGTGGAATGTTATATGATTGTGCATAGACTCGTGAATGGAACTGATCTTATTTTAAATATGGCTGGGAAAATGTGGAACCTATAGTCTTACATATTACATTGTATGTAATATAATATATAAACCTTATATATTACACAGGCTATGAAAATTTATAATGTATTTATTAGCTAATCCTAAGATATCATTTTGAGAATTGTAGCTAAGGAGAAATATCTGGTGAAGAGGATTCCTTTTTTTTTTCTCTTGAAGAAAGTAGAGTTACAGGGTTTCCAAATTCAATAGCCTGTGAAAGTCAGTGGCACAGTCATGAATAGAAGCATTGCACAGCAAACTTCTGCATGTCAATTCTTTTTTTTTTCTTTAGTAGAGAAACATTTGTGTTTCAAAACATACTGGGGATTTTACTACCTTAAAGTGGTATTTATTTGCAGAGTTTATAAGTCATTCAAAATTTATTAGCCAACCATGCTGCTTTGTTACAACCAATTCTTGTATGATTGTGTCATGAAACCTTACAGGCAATGAAACTTTATATTGGAAACTTACAATCCACACAATTTGTAGGTTAGTCTTCTTTCCCCGGAGTCCTTGATTTGAGGAGAAATGTGAACTTGAATTTAGTTAAAAAGCTAAGTAAAAAGGGAGAGTGTTTAAGAAATGTGTCAAAAATAGTAACGTGTGTTTTTCTAGGCATTTGGTGACTAAGATTGGGCTATGTGACTTAACAACCACTTGACTGAGTTTGAAATTCCACTGCCATTGGTTGACTTCCTCAGTAACCATTCGCTAACAGCAGAATCCAAGTCAGCACCACGGAGAGCTCCACACATTTCGCCTCTGGAAGTGGCATTCCTGTTTCAGGCCCAGCTGCAGCTAGGGAAGAGAATGACAGAATAATCTACTTACAAAGTAAAAGTAGATAAAATAAACCAAGCATCGGGAAAGGGTGTATCCTCAATATTATAAGGGAGGCAATTCTACAGATTCAGGGACAATCAAGCTAGTTAATTAGACAATTCAACTTTTTCCGATGCTGCCTTCCCTTTGATTTGTTTTCAATACTGTTATATGAAATAATTAGAAATTTGTGGGTTCTTGTTTTTATTTGGATTTGGGGGTGTGTATGTTTTATGGAACATATAAAGTGTTATGTTTGGCCCCCATTTCTTACAAAATATCTTCCTAAACTAACCTTGCTTCTTGACACATAGTTCCACTCTCGTTATTTTCTTCAGATTTGAGCTGTAACTAACAAAATACGAACCTCATTGACTCAGACAAAGCAGGACAATGGGCCGCACCGGAATCTTTCAGAGGCCTTCTAGCAAGCAGTTATATGTCCTGATGGAATTCTATGGGCCTTTATTGTCCATAGAATGTGATAGAAACAACAGATTTGTCTATGCTCTCTCCTGTAGAATGAAATGGTGGCAAACACAGAAAGGAGTGTGGATATGGCCATTAAAGATGACAGCATCAATGAAGGGAAAGAAGCAAGAGGGGAGAAAAAGAAACCTAGAAAGAACAACTTCTAAAAAATGTTTTCCTAGCACAGCTTGCCTTAAGACTTCGGTAGGATTTGAACCGAAGTATGTGTAAACCAGGAGGAGATTCCACATTTGAAGACTCTGAGATACAAGAATCAAGAGGTCTCAATGCTGCCCTTTGAATCTCTTCCTGTCTTATGCAAGCGCTCCTTTAGAAAAGGGGAGAAAGCCAGAGGAATTGGCTAGTATGTTCAGAAGATAAGTAGCCAGGGAGGTCACTAACTTCAAGGCTGCGAACTCTTAGCCCCACCCACCTTTTGTTCCTTCTTCGTGGCGCCCAGCCTCAACCATTTCAAACTCTTGCCTTGTTTTGAAGCATTTGTTTACACAGTCTTTGCCCTTATCATCCTCCTGGTAACCTCTAGTCCCTGGAGACCCAGTCACCCCCCAAAACGTTGCAACTCCTGAGGGACTCCCTCGGGGAAACCCGGCTTGCTGAGCGGTGCTGGGTGCTGACAGCCTTCAATCTTTCAGAGGCTTAGTTCAAGCTGGATAGCCCGGGCTTCATTCAGGGCCCACCCTTCAGGTGCTCAGGGGATCTGGACCCTGAAATTGCACCTGCACTCTTAGGTGGCGCATCTTAGATCTTCAACATCCTGAGCGCCAGCGGAGCTTTAATACACTCATTGAAGGGCTGGCTTCCCACCTGTCTTTTCTTTGCAGCTGAGGGTGTGTTAACTACCTCGGTGCAGGGCGCTTAAGGATGGAGCCCTATGGCTAGGGACGGTGGAGATCACCTTCCCAGAGTAGCTGTTTTATCACTGAGTTTTGGAGATTTCTTGGCTGCCTTCCGCTTAAGGCACGCTTGAGTAACCCGAGCTGTGGCGGCGCCCAAGCTCCCAGGATAACGCTGTGTGTGTGTGTGTGTGTGTGTGTGTGTGTGTGTGTAGGGGGAGAGGGCGGGGACAGAAACGTCAACCCCCACCCTGCCTCCTTTTCTTTTCCTTTTCCCCTTCCTGCAAAAGGCGCACAAGTCTTCTACCCCACCCCACACCCGCCCACCAGCAATCCTTGGGGCTCTGGGCAACAGCCAGGTTAAGCCCATTTGCACTGGGAAATTGGCGCTGTTAGGGAGAAGAGAAACAGATCGATTGCCCTTGTGACTCCCCGCCCTCCCCCTCCCAGCCCGCCCCCCGCGTTCCTCGGCCCTCCCCCGCCGCCTCCCGCACCCCGCCTCCTCCCCTCCCCGCCCCCAAGCCTCTCACCCGCGTCAGGCCGGTGCGAGGCCCCCTCCAGAAGGTGAGCGGGATGGATTGGACTCCGGCGGGGAAAGCGGGTGTCTCGAAGTGGTGCTAATGGGAAGAGATTTCTGCTCTCCAAAGAAGATGCGCTGCCACAAAGAGCGGCTTGCGCGCCGGCCTGGGCTCTAGCCCGGGAGACATCCCGGGAGAACTCCGAGCTCGGAGCGCTCGGCTAAGACCCGGGCAACATGCCTGTTCGCAGGGGGCATGTGGCACCTCAAAACACCTTCCTGGGGACCATCATACGGAAATTTGAAGGACAGAGTAAGTTCGTTTGTTCTCTCCTGTCGCTCGCTTTCGGCTTTGGTAGAGCACTTGGCGTCCGTCGCTTCCAACCTAGAGAGATGGACAACTCCAGACTGTCAAGTTAGAGGCTGGAAAAGCCAGCCAGGCAGTTCGGATGGCAGCGGGAGTGTTCTCTCTCTAATATTAATTTGGATTTACATTTTAGATTATGGACTCCATTGTACCAGGCAATTTGATCCTCCTCTCCCACTGCTCCATTATCTGCCTTGCTACTTCATGCCCTACTAGTCCACAACCTTAAAGGGAACGTGCTGGTATAGCATGGGCTAGCTTTATGAAGCTCCCTTTCTGTAGCAGACTTTTTAAAGTCAGGAGCAGAGCCGACCATAGGCTCAGAACAAGGACATGTAAATGGTAGCAGCGATGTAAATGGCTATGCAAACTGTTTTATCTTGGTAAACTGCTGGGCTGTGGAATGACAGAGAAGCTTGGTAGATGTCAGTTGGCTCTTAAAACTGAACTTTGTACGGAAGCTGAAAATAGACGTCAAAGAATAATTTAGAGAGTGGTGGTCTGGTATTGGGTGCAAGACGCTCACTACTCAAAAACCGTATTTGTGTCAGTGTTACTCCCGTAGACATGCCGTCTGGAAATTTAAAAAATCAAAGGGCAGTCCGTAAACCCCACAGAGATTGAATGTAGATATTTTTAATGTAGGTATGTAAGCAAACCACGAGGAATTAATTATTTTACATAAATCTAGTAAATTAAAATCCTATAGTTGTAGTTTTATATTCTGCCCTAAATCTCCCTCAGTGTGCATTTATTTTGCATACCTTCACAAATTTTGCAGGACTGCATCTAATGATGTGAAGATATGGTGTCTGTGTACAACATTAACTTCTCTATCCTGCTTCATATTCTTTCCGAAAATAGCAAACAGTTTGCTAGCACACGACTACCACACAAAATTCTACTTTGTTACATAGAAAAAAGTTTTTTAATGTGTTATCATCATGCTTAAAGCATGTGTGTAGTTTTTATCCTTTGCAATTGAATTATGAAGGTGTAAAGCTTTACATAATTTATTGTTAATAAATGTGAAGTCATTTCATTGCGAAAGATAATTGTCTTAAAAACACAAGCCTGTGTAAAAATTACAAGCATATATGCCTTCCTTAAAAAAATCAGGGAAAAAAAAACAAATACAAATCCAAGAATAATAAATGCTTTGAGAAAGTTGCATTCTAAAGTTCAGTCAAAGTTGAAGTAAGAAATATGACAGTTACAGGATGTTTCAATTTTCTGACTTGGAAAAATTTTACCATACAGCTAAGTAGCATTCTGGAATTATCTATTGGCAAGCTGCGTATCTGCCTGTCAACTAGGACCCCTGGTTTTCACAGAGCCCGAGAACTAGACAACTTTGACATTTCTGTTCTTGAAATTATAATTTTCTTAATTCCTTAATTACTTATTGTCACTGATCTCACACATAAAGTACTAGAGGTGTATGTGTGTGTGATTTTGAATTCTTGGGAAGGGTCTAGATAGTTAGCATCTGGGGGAAACAACTGCTTTGCAGACCCTTATTATGCAACTAATTGTTTTAGTGTTTGTGTGAACCCTGTGGAAGATGTCTAAAAGATGTCCTACCCTCTTCTTGTTGCAGATAAAAAATTTATCATTGCAAATGCCAGAGTGCAGAACTGTGCCATCATCTACTGCAATGACGGGTTCTGCGAGATGACTGGGTTCTCCAGGCCAGATGTTATGCAGAAGCCGTGCACCTGCGACTTCCTCCATGGGCCTGAGACCAAGAGGCATGATATTGCCCAGATTGCCCAGGCGTTGCTGGGGTCAGAGGAGAGGAAAGTGGAGGTCACCTACTATCATAAAAATGGTAAAGTGGGCCTGATTAAAGTTTCTTGTATTGGATTCTTTTGAAATGAAGCTTCGATTACTCAAAGTTCATATGCAGAGAAACACCATGTAGTTAATTGTAGATGAATTTTTTAATGTAAAGTCTTAGTATGCAAGAAATAGGATGTAGGAAAAAGATTCTTCTTCGTGTAAGGGAACGTTGTTTGAACTCTGGAGATGTGCAGTAACTTAATGTCACCAAGGGCAAGAATGTCATCAGTCAGTCCTGACACCTTTTAAAGGAATGATGTGCATATTTGAAATCCACTGTTTTCATCATTCTGTGCCTAGTGTGAGAGAAATACATTTTATTTGCCTTCATTTGAACATATTCCACTAGGTCTTCTTGGAAGCTGTTTAATGTGAATTGAAGATTGGTACAGTTATGAATGTTTCTTGGCTTTTTCAGTGTGGATGGATGGAACTTCTTGTCTCTTTTCTTTGTTTTTAGAGAAGATTAAGCAGAATTTATAGTAACTCCTTCCACTGAGTCACAAAACTTGGGTTCATACATATGTTATGAAATAAGACATATAGAAGACATTACTCGCTGTAAGAAATACGAAAAAGAATTTGTGAGTGTGCAGGGTTATTAGCATTCACTCGTCCACCATAGATAAGGTAGCACTTCAAAGTTAAGGCATTATTTCAACTTTAAGGATACACTGCCTTCTTATAGTCTTGTCCTGGGAGCCATGCACATGCATTTATACTGTAGCTCCCTTTCTCTTCGTCTCTCTCAGTATCTCTCTTTCTCTGTCACACACTTATGTGTGTGTTCATATTATGGATATAGATATAGATAACTGAATACAAATAGATTACTGAATACTCATATAATCCCTTTTAAGGGAAATATAGATGCATAGGGTGCACACTTAATGGCATTTACTCATTTAGTAAAACACCTGTAGAAAACAAGTATACTGCAGTTTCTGCCAATATTGCATCATCTGTTTCTCCCTGTTGTATGTACAAAACTTAATGATTCTGAGAAGAATCTTCTCAGATTTTTAGAAAACTCTTATGTTTGGCAAATGTGTGCCATGCTATAGTCTATACAATAGTATGACTCCTTTGAAAACTATGAAGAAAAGAATATCAAAAAAAGGTATAATTCTTTTTCTTATTTTCTTATAATGAAATGTGTCATGCTGCAAAATGTGTAATTCTTAATTATTGGATTTTTTCCATTGCATGAAGTTAAACTTGAGTGGGGTACTTGGAACCAGGTATTACTGGAAAAACAGGTTTGTATTGCTCTGGAATGAAAGCAAATATATGATTATCAAACAGCACAGAGCTTGTTTCTTCAATCCTTCCCATTTTCTCTTCCTTTTTGATCAGTAGCATTATGTATTATAAATAGTCCAATGGTTCCATAGTCTAGAGATATTTCTGTATTGAGACTTTCATGAAACACTGCAACTTACCTCTTTCGTCTATATGATGCCAAGAAACTCGATTTTTTTGAAAGTGTAAAAAGTTCAGTGCTGTTTCTTCTCTGACTATAAAGGATAAGGTTGACATGGTCTGTGTTGTGGTTTTTCAAGGCAATGTAGTCCATCATTGGTTGATATATTTTCAAGGCTGTTTAAGACATTTTTTTCAGCTTAAAAACTTAAAGTACTGCTCTGGCTAAACCAATTAAAAGATGAGTACATTTTTCAGAATGGTTTTAAGTAGGAATTGTACCTATTATAGCGTAACTGAAATGTGGAAGTTTTGAACCCTTATGAATTCATTCGCTATAATCATAAAATGAGCTCAGAACACTTCTCAAAAGGGATTTTATATTTAAGCACAAACCTGTTGGTTACAAAGCCTGTAGTAAAGACGTCAGTGCATTGACCATTGCAAACCTATTCCTGGGTGGTTTCCTTAGTTATCTGAATTTTAAAAACAATTTCATACGATTCTTTGTTTGGAGGCCAGTTTAACTATAGAAATGTCAGTCTTGGTGAAAATTGTCTCAGTTGATTTTTTCAGGTGCAACACACTTTGAAGGAGTACGGTATCTTTAATATTAGCAAGAAACTGTCTATTTAACTTTAGCTGGTAGAGGAAATGAATAGATGAACTCAGTTTTTCTACATTTCAAGGAAAACTTATTAAATGAAATCCCCTTGGATACTGTTAAGATACAGATATGTTTACCTACTTTGGTTGCAATAAACTAGTGGTTAGCTTTGATGTTAATTCAGGTGCATTGAATAGAATCTTGAGTGTTTACTGTCTTATTCACATGACAGCTATAAAATCAGTCAAGGCTTATGAGATTCAAATGCTTTGATAGTCTCACCTTTTATTGACCTGCTGCAAGCCACTTTGTATTCATAAAAGCAGAGAGACAGAAAGAAAAAAATAGAAACATTTTCATTGGTTTGTTTCTTAAAGTTTCCTTAAGTCCTTTTAGAGGAGGTCATTTACTTTGATGGTATGCTTTCTTAATTCTTGATTTTATTTAGTAAATGCTTCCTTTGCTTTAATTTATTCAGCAATTCAATGAAATATGTAAGTTATGTAATAAACACAGTGAGAAAGTTAGGAATAGTTGATATATTCTACGTTTACAATTCATTCTTGATGGAACAGCAAAACCAATCTCAGGATTAAAATATTACATACGAAAGCTTGTTTCCTGAAGGGACCCACTGGTTTCCTGAGCAGTGGGAACCAGGGACTTTTACAATGAATCCCAGTGGAAGTGTCGTGAGCTGCATAGCCAACTGAGACACAATACTTCCTACCTTGCTCAGTATAGGACTGTTCTAGGTAGAACAAAGTTTGCTATTTACCAGAATATCAATTCTTAAAAACCCACTTATCTGAAGTAGAAGCACTTGACAGCCCTTCCTTTGAGAATTCTATTTTACAGTTAAAGTCATTATTGCATAAATCATTCTTGGCAGCTCTGAATGTTGCTTGAGGTGATAAAGCTGTAAATCTTTTGACATGAAACTCTAATTATATAAAACTATAATTACACTGAGACTTATATAAGGGTGGGCATGTATTTTAATACTGTTTTTAAAAAAAAACGTGTTTAAAAAAAAATACCTTGAGAGGAGTAGTGACTGAACTAGAAAATGATTTTCTTATTTGCGGTTTGCAGGTGATAGGAATAATTGGCTGTGACTTAATTTACTTGCTTACTTGAGTTTTTTGGTGTATCACATAATAGAAATAGCCTGTTGGAATCCTAAAACCCTTCATATATTTACATGTGTAACTCAAGTTACCAAGCAACTTCAAAAACCTAGAAAACCAGAGTAAACTTAGGGACAATAACACCTTTTTTCAAAAGGAGAGAAGGTTCTGAAATGTATGAGAATTAGTAACCAGGCAGCCTTATTATGACGTTGTCATTAAATTTCCAGACCCAAATGCAGTTGGAATTCTACTGTTCAATCGGTATAGTGTATAGTTACTTTTCTTGTCTTCATGGTACTTTTCAATAGCTGGAGGACGGACAGTGACTGAGGAGAGTCCTTGGCTGCTCTGCTCAGTGTTTCACTCCCACTTATGCTGGAAGTGGCTTTGGTTTATTAACATTGAGTCTTGCTTTCCTGAAAGTGATGCAGAAAGACTTAAAAGGTGCTGTTCTGAAATTAAGAGTGAAGGGTTACCCTGGGTTTTAGCTCTAGTTTAGGTGACAGGCTAATCATAGGTACAAAGAGTGCACAAGGGGTCTCGGCTCTGAGAGCAATTGGATGTGTTGTGTGAGGAGAGAGAAATTGTATGTGTTGTATTAGGAAAAAGCAATAAATGTTCTTTTGCAATTTCTAAACCATAGATATTTCTAAGAAGTTGCTTACAAATAAAAAAGTATAGAGAGATCTTATGACATTTAATATCAATTATAACTCTTCTTTTATTTTTCAGCTTTAAAATAACTACTAATATATACTTTTAACCATACTTTGTTACTTGCGCACTCTAATGACGTCTTAAGGAAGCAATGCAGCTTAGTTAAAATTTTAGTCATATGAAATAACTATTATAATAGCTTTACATAAGCTTTGTGCTCATAATATATTCGGCTCTCCTAATTCTTGGATTGTATAGTAGAGCTGCAGATGGTGGTTTTACGTACAGAAATAGAAATATAGTTGTGTGTATGTAGTTCAAGCAACGGGAAAGATTTCCAAGGAGTGTGTTGCCTGGGATTCATTGTCACTTTCTTTCTCTTATCTCAACTTCTCCATACTTTATTCAGCAGGATATTATAACATCAGAGATTCTAAAATTCATTTTCTTTCACAGATCTAATTTTTTTCTGAACCCCATACTTTCTGACTTTCTGAAGATTATGCTTGATGCATTGTATCTATTAGTAAAGTAACCATTCTAAAACAGTAGTCCTCCCCACAGTCTGAAACCTCATTTCATTATTGTCTCTGAAATTAAAATATCCCAAAGATAAAAGTGGTCTGATCATATCTTGGTACAACACCCTCCAGTTCTACACCTGTGATCACTGGTGCAAAAAGACGCAATCTTTACTGGTGGCTTGGGAGAGGACTGCTTGGTTAATTTTATTCCTAAATGGCTTGAGAGCAGGTCAGTTTCAAGGCACTGTGTAGACTAGTCGGAGCAGTTTGCTTCTGCTAAATTCTAAGGGTTTGTGTGTGCTCTGTTGTCTGTCTGGTTGTTTGTTATACATAGGCACCAGGTCTGCTGCAGCCAGCTGCTGAGCGAATCCTTGGACAGTTGAGCTGCATGGGAGTAGCAGGTATAGTATGGAATACTCCGGTGCACCAATCATATTGCAATTTGAATTAGATGCCAAGAAATCCTTATAGTTTTATCTCTTCTTTATAAACCACTGGTCAACAAATATCTCACAGTACTATTCCCGTCTCCATTTGCTGTCAAGTCCTCTCATGGAGGTCTGCATGACCCATTTCGGGAAACATGGAAGTATGGCTTTCCCCATTTCTCACATTGTCTTCAGAGGGATCTTACTAAAATATGAGCCACACTGCTGATTTAGTGAAGCTAAGAATCACCTTAGGTGAATTTTATGCATTAAATAAAGGTTAAAATAATTCCATAGAATATGGATCCTACTATTTACCTTTTATAGAAATAACTCTGAGACCAGAGAAACTGAGTTACTTGTCCAGTCACACACAGTTCAGAATTAACGGGTCTTAAGCTCTTAGTAGCTTTATCTTAGTGCACAGTTTGTCTATGTGAAATGCTTGGCTACCTGCGTATACGCATTAGAAACTCTGAGGATAACATTCTAGACTCTTACCCAGTGTTCGTGGTGGGTGGCCGTGAAGAAAAAGATTTACTGGGGTTTTCAAGTGGGGCATATTTGAGTAAAACAAAGTAAGTTGTCAGCTCTAACACGAAAGTTAACTTTACCAAAACTTACCCTCTTGGCTTAATTTCCTCTTCTCACACTTATTAGAAGATGACATCTTTTTTTTTTTTTAAAGCTAAGTATCCTAGCCATAACTTATTTGTAACATAGTTTCTTGTTTGTTATGCATTCAGTGATGATCACTTAGTTGGATAAATTTGCAAGTTTGATTCTCCTACAAATTGTAGGTAACCCAGCTGCCCTCAAACTTGTAATTCTTCTGCCTCAACTTCATGAGTGTGGGACTCTAGAGGCACACCACTGCACCCATTTCTGCTCAGTGTTTTCTTGGGATTATCTAATCAGTAATTACACTTTAATACCAAGATTATTCAATAACGAAAGGATAAAGTCCAAAAAAGTTAATTATTAATAATCTTAAATGTCATATTAGTGTTTCCTCTTTCTCAACTGTGCTGACTGCATTAGTAACAGTGGTAGGCTGCTAAGAAGAAGTAGCGAGGCATCTGGAAGGTATTAACCACCATAAGATACAGTGTGCCCTACTACTAAAAATTAAACTGACGTGTCCACTGTCACAACCAAGATTCAAGAAAACCTAGATTAGACTCCCACTGTCATAACTGAACATTCCATAACATTTTCTTAATTTTAATTGAGAAAAAAAAATGTACCCAATCTATGACAACTCATGCATTTCTTGGAGAGCCCCCAAAGAGTGATCTTTTCCACTGTTGAAATATTTATGCTTCTGTTTACAAAAAAAAAAAAAAGCGAGCGAAAAAAAAAAAACAAAAAAAATAATTTGTCCTGGTAGAACACTTCATACTACCTTTTCCTTAGAAAGAGATAAGATCAGCCATGGCTGGTGCTAACGGTCTGAGATTTGTAAGAAAGGCTGAGAAAGAAATGAGTGGTGGTGGTGACTTGTGTAATCGCTGACTCTTTAAAAGCTCCGCTCAAGCTAGAATGCAGGGGGCTTGTCAAATTCCTTGGAGCACAGTGCTATTCTTCACCTGAATTTTCTTCAGAAATAACTGAGCAGAAGACGCCACCTTAGCAGTATATAAATTGAAAACACCTGTTTTACAAAGAAATCAGTGTTAAGTTGCTACAAAGGTATGTAAGGAGTGAAGAGTTTATAACAAGCTTCCTTTTACCTTTCTCAGGTACACTAACAATTTTCTTCATCTTTCTCTGAGGAATCTTTATCAGTCATGTATTTTCAGGGTTGTAGGCTTCATTGGTGCCCCTGTTTCATTTGTCATTCCTTTCATTCTTTCCTCATAGTCAATAGGATAATATCCACTTCTCAGGGATTGTTAGTTTTGATCCGATACGAAGTCTTAAATACTGTTTAAAACATTGACTTTAGAAAATGTAATAACAACACGGGTTCAGGAACCAGCAATGCCTGTTTCCTCTCATAGAGATTATATGCCTTTATGTTCAAAACATTCTTTTAGATTCTGCTCAGCCAAATCTGCATTAATAATGCAAAATGGCAGGCATGATACTAAAAGTTAAAGTTCAAAATAGTGTGAGTTTGCAGTAAATTTCTCAAAGAATGTCAAGATAAATCAGATATTTGCAAACAATTTTTTTTAGTATTAGAAATGATTTCATCTTGAAATCATATTACAGTATATATATATATATATATATATATATATATAGTATTTATTTGGAAAGAATCAATGTTAAATTCATACAAAGGTTTATAATGAATGAATAATTTTTAAACAAGTTTCCATTTACCTTTCATAGCAATATTAACATTTTCTCTTCTGAGAAATATGTATTAACCATATTTTTGATTTATCATGTTAAAAATTGACCTTTAGTGATATCTGTATTCAAATGAATGCATAGTAGATGTGCCTTACAGTTGTTAATTCCAGGTGCCTATCATATTTAGATTGAAGCCTTCTACACAAATATGTCTTTTCTCAAACAACTCATACTCATTTGACTTCCAGTTCTGTGTCTGATACTTAAATATAAGTTTTTTTTTAATTGTTTTGCTGTGGAAACCTTGTGAGTCAATATAATCTTATTATCTATCCCATTCTTCAAATTAGTTTATTTGTGATCGAGAGAACTTAAGCAAACTATTAATGACCACAGAGCAAGGGACATGAGGTTTTTCAGACTGTGAATGTCTGTCTTGTAGACTCTATAGTTCTTCCTCCAAAATAAGATGCTTTCATAACATGTTTATTTTAGTTCTTAATACATATATTTGACTGATTATGATATATATATGCAATTTAATTCACACCAAAAGGAGTTACTTTTCTCTAAGTGTGTTTCATTTTCAACTTGACTTATTGAACAAAATGGATGTCTGTCTGGTAATTTTAAATTCAGTAGAATAAGTTATTAGTTTAGGAGTGTAATTTTTAATAAATATGAGGTATATTCCCTTTTGTTCTTACATTTTTTTTAAACTGTTGAATAGAAATTATATGCCAATTTAAGCTTTGCTATGTCTTTTATCTGGTCAGGACACTTCCCTTCTCCCTTTCTCAGGAAACAAGCCCCCTAGCACCACACCCGATAAAGGTTATGATAATTGTCAAAACCTAACACTTATTTAAAGGGAAAAGTTGAATTTAATAATGTAGACAGTTTCTAGTTTATTTGAAACTCTTCCATTTTTCTTCCTCTTTGGCCATACACCATGCTCAGTAACAGATAGCATTCGAATTCATCTCCTCAATGCCCCTTAGCACCCCTCCCCGCCTCTACCTGCAGAGTTCCTTTGCCCTGGGAGAAACCTCAGCACCCCTTCTTTCACCCTTCAATGCTTTTCCATTTCTACGACAACTTCTGTACTGTGTCAATTTCAGCTCATTTTAAAGGTTCTCTCTAAATCCCTCCGGCACCTTTCCACATTCCCTGACATTCCTTTTCATATCTCTATTAGGATACTTCGGAAATGAGGCTTAAGTAATCTGTTTTCAAACTGGCCTTCTCTACTCAACATTTAACATTTTGAGAGCACTCCTGGAGGCAGTTATTAAAGACTTGACAAAATAGCAGAGGAGTAGAAAATGATTCTAAAATAATCCAGGCACAAACATTTTTGTAGATTAAATTATTTGTAATATTTTCAGTGATACAAAAGTCCCATTCATTTATTCTTTTTGTCTTTAAATATCATATACTACTCATATGGTAAATGTGAAAAGTGTAAAAAATCAACAACCTCCAATGTTAATTGTATAAACAATGAATTGCTAATATTTATTTACCAGGAAATCTCCAAAAATATATAACAACTAATTACCCTTCCTAGTGAGTCTGAAAGGAGCAATGGCCAGAGCATTTCATCTACAATGCAAATATCTACTCCTTTGCTAGAATCATCCATAGCTAGGTCTGAAGGGTACCCACACGTAAAGGAATGTAGCTAGGTCTGGAGGGTACCCACAGGTAAAGGAAAGCAGCAATTTGTCCATGTGTTCTTGGCATCTCTGCCTTCCCTGCATTTCCCCAAATACTCATGATAAAATAGCTATAAAACCTTCCCTGCAATTATTCTGAGCTCTTTCCCTTATCTATAAATAAACTCATCCTTATACTAGTCTTTCCAAACATTTAATTCCTTCTTTCCTTTCTTGTCTTTTTTCTTTATAAATCTTGTCTCATGGAATAAGAATGTAAAATCTGCATGGTGTCAAAACCACTTCATCAGTCATTCCCTGAGACCTGAGGTTCTTAACACATCAGCAAGCAAGGGACTTTATATATTCCACCCCTCTCTCTGTACCTCCTTCTGGCTCTGTCTCTCTGTAATTTAATTGCCCTGACAAAAATCAGGAAATACAGATGTATGTATAGCAAATAGAAAACAGACATCTGTACCATTCAAACTAAGAGATCTTCACTGGTAAATAATAAAATATATTGCTCATAATTTTATTTGCAAATATGCTGAATCAAAACCTGCTGTAATAATTGCATAATTTACTTTCATATGGGCAACCTAGAAATTATTATGGTATTCTAAAATATTTCATTAAAGAGGATAGAATATTAGCAAAAACTTAAGAAATATTTACTAATTTCTAACTTTGTACAATTGTAAAGGCATACAAAGAAAATATATCTTGTTTACCTGAAGTGTTACTGTGGACACATGTTTCCAGAAGTATAACTATTGGATAAAACAAAATATATGTCTGAAAATGTTTGCATATTTGACACTTCTATTATATCTTATACTCCAAAAGGGAAGGTGTTTTCTTGTTTATTTATACCTTATGAATAACAACATTTGGACTTCCTTTTAATTTTAGTTAAAACAGTAAAAAATAATCTCATTTTATGATAATTAATCTCAAATATTTACTGAAGAACATATATGGAAAATATGAAGCAATCTGTTTTATTGCTTACAGAAAACTAGATCTGGTTGTTGTTATAATTATAGCAGTGAGAACCCCCTGAATAGCTAATTAATTGAACTGGCAAATAAATATCATTTCTCATACTGGGATAATTCTTTCAAAACTGCCAGTCACATTTACATTTTATTTTAGTAATTTCCTTACAAATTTTGAAATCTCATATTTTAAAAACTAGTACGAATTGTTTATTATTGAAAAATTAGCCAATTAAAAGAGAAAGCATTAATTGACCTTTGTCACTTTTCTGCATGACATGAATTGAATTTTAACTTGCTTTAGTATTTATTGTTGTCCATCTAATGTGTGATCAAAATTTTGAGTATTGAAAGTTTTATTTTCATAAAATAAAGATTTCTAAATAACATCTAGTCTTGATCACATAAAAAGTGATGACCGTACAAGGTAGTAAACTAACAAAAAATGAATAGAGTACTTCAATATACAACAGAAGCAAATTGTACCATGAGAGATGTGATGTTAAATAATGAAATTACTCCATAATGTGTAAGGAGAAACTAAGCAACAGAAACAACGGCATGTTAGACAAACTACCAGCTTTATCCACATAGTCCTACAGAGTTCACAGAAAAGACAACAGGAAAAGACCCTGTGTCCCCATCTCTCTTCCTTAGCCAAGACAAGCAGAGCTCAGGTAATCAGATCTCTGTAGCAGTGACTCAATGCATAGGTCTTCCCTCCAGGTGTTCTTTATAATGAATGTCACTTATCTGAGGCTCAGTAGGATTTATGACTTCCCAGATTGCTCTTAGAATTTGCTCCCTGAATGAAGAACTCCACAGAAATGCCACTAATGATGTGAGAATTCAATCGTCCTATTAGCAAGCCTCTAGTCCGTTCACAATCTAAAACCGCTTTACCCTTTCCTTTCTTCATAGTTCATGTTTCTAGGCTGAACAGAAGGTGTCCTACTGAAATTTCATACCTACCAACTCTCATTATTTCAAATGTATTCATTGCAACTCATGTATGGTGTGGGTTATACAACGTTTTATTTTAATTACTGGCTCATTTGAAGATGCCAATAATTTCAATGATGAATTTCCCTTTGGCAAATACTTCATATTAAAGAGTTGTTATTAGTCTTGGCATTTTGAAAATGTGAGCAATGATGCTTCCGCTTTAAATATCTTTATCAAGGAAGAGTTTTATAATGCCATCTTGATTTTTCTTCTGTGCTAGAAAATAAATCTAAATGTCTGGGGAAGCATCGGATCTGTTACAGAAATGACAACGTCAAACATAAGATGATATGCAAAGTAGTCATATAAGTACTTACTGGGTGAGCCTTGAAGAACTGCTGATAAAACATACTTTGAATGTAAGGAATGAAGATGAAACCAAATCCTTTACATTTTGATAGCCGCGTAATGGAAAACCTGAAAAGGGCAATACAAGATATTGCATTTTCTTTCCACACATCTTACATGTGCTCACCTCTACAAAAATAACGGAAGAAATATAGTATTTTTTCATAGTAATGGCGTGATATTGGAAACAAAGGGGACTTCCTCTCAATTTCACTGTTCCAGAACTAAAACCATCCTCACTTCATTAACCGTCACTCAATTTAAGCAAGACAAAACAAACAACAAAAAAATTCAGAGTTTTGGGGGTTTTATGAAAATCATTTTTTAAAATTTACTCATACACAATAATATCTTACAAAAGTTTAAAATTTAGCCTAATTTATTTCTGGTGATTTATATGCAATCTTATACTTTAGGGTAACTATGTAGTAGAGTATGGTTTTCAGATTTTAAACAATATTAATTCTAAGTGTCATTGATTGAACCTTTAAAATATGCTACCACTTGCACAAAGTGATGACAGGGCCACTCCATGGTGTAGTTAAGGAGAAGGTTTCTATTGCATATATCAGGGAGGGAACAACCAGAGACACCTGGAAGAATCCAGAGCAGGAAGAGAAAGAAGGAAACTGAACATGGATAGCATATTAGACATAGCCAGAGCCGTCTGCAAGAGAGGAGAATAGCCGAGGACAGAGAAAACAACCGTGAGTGAAGCAGGAACAGAGCATAGAGAAAACATGGTAAGAATAGCTGGGTTATGAGGAAATGAGTAGCTTGGGGGAGCAAAGCCCATGAGCTGGAGGGAGTTTAGGGTATGGGAGAAGGTGAGAAGGGCTAGGGTCCAAGCAGGGACTTTTTAATATGTAGTGGATACTTGTGCTACTGAGGGAGGCTGGAGGTCAGCATGGGCTTTGATATGCTGGTAGGTAGACTTATATCTCTTTGTCCAGAGGCAAAGAAAATGACTCCCTTTAGCAGATAGGAACCAGTTTCACAAGCACTTGAGAAATGCTTTCATGTAACTGTCAGGAATCTTCCTATAATGCTAAGTAAGCTCATTTCTGGAAATTTGGACTGCATTTTTGAGTTTGGGGAGCTGGGGGTTTCTTCTGACCCTAAAACTATTCATCTAAAATCTTCCCATTAGAATACCCTACCTCACCTAATGAAAAGGGTACTTCATAGTTCCTGTCTTAAAGACTGAAATCATGGAGGTCAGTTACTTTCTCAAAGCTGCTAAAATTATCTGGGGTAGCCACCATCTGAGCATGCTTTGTCTTCTTTCAGAGCCCATTGTTGAAGGTCTCTATTGTACCTCAGCCATCCCTGACCCCTTTCATGCAAATTCAGTGATATGCAAAGTTCATACCTGTGGGGACAATCTTATCTTAACAGAAAAGCATCAATTATTTCTGGATTTAAGATTGTGAGGGCTATTCTTGGTTGTTACCTTGACATCTACGAATATTGCTACTATCACTACTGCCAACTACATCTGGAACTAACTAAAATCCAAATGGATGAACACACCTGTAAGCCACAATTCTTAATTAAATCATTTGAAGTGAGTGGGAAGACCCCATTGCAATCCAGATCTTAAAGGTAGGAAGATTCACTATATCTTCTGCGGAAAACCTCTGTGGAGAACATGAAAAAAGGAAGCTTGCTCTCTTTTTGCCTGCTTGCTGTCACACTCAATAGAAAGTCTATTTCTTCACTGGTATTAGAGCCTGCTTTTTTATACTGATGTCCAGCTGAAACATCCAGCCTCATAGACTGAGCAACTACTGGATTCCTGGACTTTCTGTTGGCAGATAGCCATTGTTGGAACAGCTGGACCACAGCCAGTAAGCCATTCTAGTAAATACCGTGTGTGTGTGTGTGTGTGTGTACAGTCATGTTCCTCTAGAGAATCCTGAGGCTTCTAATTTTAATAGTAATTTTCAGGCTTCTAATCTTTTCTTACATGTAATTATACAAACATACAAAACTTGCTATGCAGGTTACAAGATCTGTCCATGCTTTTCTGGAAACAACAGGAAGAGACCAAGAAGAACTTCCATTTCCTATATACAGTAAGGTTTACTAACCACTATAGTATAGTACGGCTATCTATTTGCATACACCCTCTAAAGAGTCTTGACAATCACATAAATGTATGTTCCTACATTGTCTTACTCAGAGGCAGTGCTCAACAAGTTATTTCTTTAAATCACTGACTGAGTCAACATGTAAAGCAAACTCTCTTAGCCCAGCCAGAACTTAATCACTTCTATCTTCCTTCCTTCCTTCCTTCCTTCCTTCCTTCCTTCCTTCCTTCCTTCCTTCCTTCCTTCCTTCCTTCCTTCCTTCCTTCCTTCCCTCCCTCCCTCCCTCCCTCCCTCCCTCCCTCCCTCCGTCCCTTCTTTCTTTCTTTCTTTCTTTCTTTCTTTCTTTCTTTCTTTCTTTCTTTCTTTCTTTCTTTCTTTCTTTCTTTCTTTCTTTCTTTCTTTCTTGGTTTTTGGAGATGGGGTTTCTCTGCAGCTTTGGAGCCTGTCCTGGAACTAGTTCTTGGAGACCTGGCTGGCCTAAAACTCACAGAGATCCACCCAGCTCTGCCTCCCTAGTGCTTGGATTAAAGGCATGCACCACCGCCACCTGGCTATCACTTACTTCTTTCACACAGTGTTAGTGTCTTGCCTGGTTGAAGGGGAAGATATAAAGGAAACCAACTATGATGAGCAACTAATTGTTGTGTGTTCTTCTGGGAAGAAGGGTTAAAGCCTCCTGTTAACATCCTAACCTCCTGTTAGGGTAAAGCCTCTACTGTAGTTATTATTGTTTAGTTCAAGTTTTCAAGCCTTTGTGGATGTAGCTTTTGACATTGTTATGAGACACAATCTCACAGCAAACTCCCTAATGCTTTCTGCCACCTCTTCCACAGAACATACCAACAAGTAACGTTTTAAAAATTAATTAGGTTGTACTTACATATTTAGGAACACACACACTCACACGTGTTATGATAATTAATGAAGAAGAGGCCATAAATTTGAAAGAGCTGCAAGGGTTATATGGGAGAGTTTGGACAGAGGAAGCAGAAGGGGGGAGTTATGCAAATATTGTATAATCTCAATAAATAAAAATTTCAAAGAAAGATTTTTGAAATTTTTTCATAAAAAATTTAAGGAATTAAATAAATAATTTCAAAGAAAGAAAAGAACATGAATCTACATATTATAGATAGTGGGGTATGTGCTCAGTCTCTGTCCCCTGAATATGTGTGTACCTACTACAATTTATTGAAGCTACTTGTCCATAATTCTATCATCAGTGAAATGAGAACCATGGCTACAACAGATACTATCCTATCAAAATATCTATGCTTGCACTTATAAAATACTAGAAATTCTTTCTGCCTAATTAGTGCTATGTAAGAGTTAGCAAACATAATAGGTAAAGCAACTGAGTTAAAAAAAATGTTAAACTGTCAAATTCCAAAGGGAATGTGCAATCCATATGAGGCTGAATAAAAACCATGAAAGAAATTCTGACTTCAGGATGTAAAAGTAAAACTATGCTAAGTTTTGGCATGTTGTCATCCTTGTGTCTTCAAACTAGAAATCAAGGCCTTCATAATACTCTGAATAATTTGCTTGACTTTTAGTTTTCTTTTGAAATTTTGAGATTTATATTGGACATGCTTATCCTGAAAGTATCCACAGTCAGAGAAACCGGAGTTCTTAGCATTTATCTGTGCAAAGCTAATTTCAGTAACTATATCTCAGAAGTGGGTGCATTTGGACAGAAACTTCCTCTTTCACAGTCGTGTTAGCTCAGCTTTCTCCTCTTTAGTCTTTGATTCAGTGACAATCGGTACCGAACATATTTACAGCAGCAATGCAGAAATAATTGGAATCCATCTACTTGTAGAAAATATATAGATGAGAATATCCAAATACCATAGCTAATGTGGTTGTACTACATAGTTTTAAAACAAGATATTTTTCAAAGTAAAAAAGCACAGTTATTGGTAAATATAACAGGTGACCAAAAAAAAACCCTGGGATTGATGTATGCATATTGCATGTATACACTCTAAACGTAACATATAGCTAGCTTAATTTAGCAGATTTTTAAAAAGATGTATACCATTCTTTAGTTTGTATTTCATGAACATTTTATTTAGGTTTCCCAAACCTATGTGAATAAATGTAGCCTCTCATTCTTGCAATGCCTAAAATGCTTACTGTGTAGACAAAGACAGTATCTAGCAATCTGGAGAAATGAGTCAGAATTCCTCTAAAGAATGCATTGCACCTGCTGACCCCTTTGAAATAAGACTGCAAATGAATCCCTCTATAAATACCATGTTGATGGTTCTTAGTAAAAGGAATTAACCTTAACCATTTTGTGAACCATTGTGAGTCAGGAGAATAGTAATAAACGTAAGGTAGAAAGATTGAGTTCATTGTTGAATGCCAGCACTCTGTCAAAGGATATCTTTGATTTTCAGCAGGATCTTTATCTGACTCTATTAAAGCATGGGTATGCATGAAGCATGTACAGTCCTTTTTTCCTTTGGTTTTCGACCAGGCTCTGACTATATTCATTGCTGATATTTTAACCTGGTGATAATATTGTTCTTGCAGTATAAGACTTGTTTATGAAAGATGTGTTTTGAAAAAGAGAGATATTCCCAGGAAATTTAAGGCTAATAGCATGCAAGAAAAGAATTGTCTGCTTTCTAAGAAAAACAATTAAGCATGAATTAACAAATTCATATTTTGCAATAGAGAACCAATTTTCTCATTCTCATGAGTTCACGTAGAAATTAATCTCTTCTAAATTCAGGAGAAAAATAGAGACATCACTAGATCTAAATAAGACCAAATAAAATTGTTTTTCAGAGAAGGGTTAAGCTAAAGTAGTGGGGAAGGCATTATCATGGTATTGTGTTTTTCTAGTGTCAAGGAAAGGCAATCAAACACATTTTAAAACCTGATTAATTTTGTGAGAACTGGGGTTATAAACAAATTTAGTTTTTAAGTTACAATTCAAAGCTAAGAAAGAGAAAGAAAACAATCCTCATGAATTACAATAGTTATAAATATTCTCCTTCTGTTCTAGATTCATCTGACTTTTCCTTTTAAATTGGCCATGATTGTTGAAAGAATTTTATATATTGGAAATGTGACATAAAGACTGCTAGTCTTTATGGATATCTGAGAAGTTGTACCTTCCTCAAATCTAACTTCATGTTGATTTATGTGTAACACAAGGGCCTGCTTGTTGGGATTTCTGTCCTGCCCAGTTTCCACAGCTGGTGAGCCCCAAAGAAAATCACGCAGAGGTCTCAATAAGTTATAAACTGATTGGTCCATTAGCTCAGGCTTTGTATTAGTTCTTATAACTTATATTAGCCATTATTCTAGTATATGTTAGCCACATGGCTCAGTACTTTTTTCAGCTGGGCAGGTCATATCCTGTTTCTTCCATGGTCGGGGCAGGACTCAGGAAAGAGCTTCCTTCTTCCCAGAACACTCCTGTTCTCATTTCCCCGCCTCTAGTTCCTGTCTGGTTGTCCCACCTATACTTCCTGTCTGGCTACTGGCCAATCAGCGTTAATTTAAAACACAATTGACAGAATACAGAATCATCCCACACCGTTTATGGAATCCCTTTAACTCAGTATTTGCTGAATAAAAGTTCATGGAACAAACATGCTGACCAAGAAAACACATTACATTTTTTTTTTTTCATAATTTTGGAACACGGAAACGCATTGTTGTAGATTGTCAAATTCTTAGCTCCAAACTGTTTGTCTTTTTTAATTAGCTAAGGTAGGGGAGAAAAAAAAAAAACATTAGGCATACTTTCAGTTGGGATTATTTTTAATTTTGTGTCCTTTTTGAAAATGTATCCTAAAAAGGGCAGCACATAAAATTCACGGGCTGGTAATTTCTTCTACATTGCATTATCCTTAAGTTTTTAGTGCAGGGACATTATCCAGCCTTTAGGCAAAGAAAAGCAAATCCAGAGGTTAGAGAAACATTTGGCAATTAAAACACAACATTTACCAGCATTTTCAAACAACAACAAACAGGGGATTGGACAATTACAGGAAAGAATGATCCACACATTCAACCTTACTATTATCAGTTTAATTAGAAGTCCTTAAAACTATGTATTATAGGGGACCTCTGAGTGCCAACTTCAGTGTCCCCTTCACGGTTCAGAAGAAAACTTACAGTAAGTACAGGACTTAGATCTGAGGGTGAAAATATACTCTCCACTGTATTCTTTTCTGCATTAGTTTCTTGATTCTTCTCCAGATGTTCTCTTCTGTAAAGTTTCCAGTTTATATACACAGGCAAAACAAAGACAACTCTCTGAGCTTGGATGTCCCTTTATCTTTGAAGGTCCCAAATGTGATCTATATGAAAGATTCCTTTCCTGACTGCATGTCCTGTCAAATGGAAGAGAGTTGCAGAGAGGTGGCTCCTAACGTATCTCAGGGAACAAAGCAGAAATTATACTGTGAGAACCAAAGTTATTGACTGCATGACTAAATTTCACACTGGAGGTACCACAGAGTGGGTGGTGGGAGATGACCCGATATACCAATACATGGAAAAGAATTGTGCCCAATGATCCATACTCTGCTGAATCTTGCACTAAGGAAGAGTGTATATGGCTTCACATGAGATCTACTGTAAGAACAGCCAATATACAAAAGGTGGTAGGACCCAGCATCTTGCAAATCTTGGTTTATCTCCATCAGAACACATTCATTCTGGTGGGTCAGCCTTTTGCTTTATTAACTGAAAACTCACTTCATGATTCTTATGGACTACAACAATATACTCCTATTGGTGAGTTGCCAAAATATGGCAATGATCTGAATGCACGTAAGGTCCTCACAGAAATTATATAAAAACTACTGCATTTGTTGTTCTTTCTCAGTTGTATGTGTGTATAAATTGTTTTTTAATTTACTCATTATTTTTATGAGGCAATCATATTTACTCACAGAAATACTGACCTCTCATTCTTAAATATTTTAATAATTTGCTAATATTAATGAAATTAGCTCAACTATTTCTTCAAATGAGACATTTTTAAACAGAGGCAATGAGACTAGTAGGAACTGCCATTAACTTTGTACGCCATCCATGTGACATCCTGAAAACATTTGCTTTTCTCAATGAGGGATTTAATTTGTACCACCCATTACCATTTATTATACCATTTATCTTAGTGTCCTTGAACTTCAGCATTTCTTGACTATCACAGCACTAATCTATAAGGGAAAAGGCTCATTGACTTACAGAATGTTCACCGTGAACTCATCTAATGGATCTTCATGACTTACTTCAACCTTTAAGATTTATCCTATCTTTATAAATAAGAAATAAAAGCTACTAATCATAAAAATAAAAATAAAATATTTGGACACCCCAAAATTTGAAAAGTTGTACATTTCAGAAACATTAATTGAGAAAATTTTCACCAAAACTGGTTCTTAATTTTTAAGTCAGTATAACAGAATAAAAATGAAACCACTTCAAAGAAAACAAAAGAAAGAAAAGAAATTTTCTAAATATAGAATGCAAGGTGAAGTGTCATCATTCAGGAAGCAAAAACAGGTGGATTGTGAGTTTGAGGCCAGTCTACAATTATAAGTAAAAATTAAAATAAAAAAAAACAACAGTAACAAAAGCAAAAACATGACACAAACTGAGAGAAAATAGTCCATCCATTTATTTAAAATCATATCCTTTGATATGCATATAGCGATATGAAAATTATTTTTATACATAAATGTATATATATAATATCACATATTTTTGTATATAATAAGAAATTATGAACAGCAAAAATAATAAAGACGTAGAAAATTTTGTTGTTTTTTCCAAGACAGGGTTTCTCAATGTAGCTATGACTGTCCTGGAATTCAGTCTGTAGACCAGGCTGGCCTTGACTCACAGAGATCTGCCTACCTCTGTCTCCTGGCTGTTGGTATTAAAGTCATGCACTACAACTACCTGGAAAGACTTAGAAACTTTTAAGAAGAACAATTTATTTTTCAACGTAGTGAAATAAGGGGATGAAGGGGTTAAGAGAACTGGTTGCTTTTCCAGAAGACACAGATTTGAGTTCCAGTACACACATGGTGATTAGCAACAACCTACAACTCCACTATGAGGGCACCAGTGTTCTTTATCAGCCTCCACAGGCACATAAATAGTATACAGAGGCACACGCAGACAAAACATATATACACATGAAATAAATAAATATTTCTAAAGGTAAGGTATTTAAAACGTACTAGAACAAAGAACATTGACACTACCAAATATTAGTGAGACACTTTTGTACTACCAATGGCATTGAAAAATGGGATGATTATTTGAGAAACTTTTAATGTTTCTATGAAATTAAATATCTTATGATCCTTCTTTTTCTTAAGTGAATGTATATAATCTAGGGAAAGTGAATGAATTATAATCTTTATGAGATGTTTATCACAGAATTCATTACAGCCCAAATATCTAAATCAGCAAAAAATCAATCATAAGTAAATACATTGTGATAAAGCTTTAAAATAGTATGATAATATTGAACAATAGTAACCTGTTGATAATTAGTATGAAATTGTAAAAAATGAATTAATTCAATGTTTAGGTGGGAAAAATACAACAAATGATTTCCTTAAAGAGGTTGTGAGGGCAAGTCAGAAAAAACCAAGAATATGTATTAGAAAGCTTCAATTTTAAAAGATTAAGATTAAGAAAAGATTAACTTTAATGATAAACAAAGAAAGAAATGATTACTATGTGGTGGAAGGCACAAACAGCCATAGGAAGAGCATCCTGGGATTTTAGGGACTGACTGATACTGTCTATCTGATTGGCATGCTGACTATCACACACACACACACACACACACACACACAGTCACCAATTGCTTCAATCTACATTATAGATAAACTTTCCTTCAATTTAGTAGAGTCATCATTCATTTTCAGAATCAGGCTATCTTTCTTTAACTCTGCAATCATCACAAAAATACAGTATGAAAAAAAAAACACATTCTGCACTTGCACTTTCTTGGCCTCCAAATCCATGCACAAGGCAATTAGCTTTAATTCAATATTCTACTGCCTTGCGTTTTCACAACAGCAACAAAAATCACAATCTGTGTTTTATTTTCTGCTATTTTACTTATTTTAAGGTTAAAAGATACTAGAATATGCTGATACATGGAGTTTATAAACTCAGTACACATTTATTAATCAACAAGTTGTTTCGTTTCTCCCCAGGCCTATTTGGGTGTTAGTAAAACCTCAAAGAAGCCATAACTATTGTTTTCCATACTTATCACCTGTTTACTGTCCGTTCTTATCGCTTGTGCCTGTGGTGACTCATAGTCTAAATCAAATATTCATTCCTATAAAACCATCTAAACCAACTAGATTTAATCATCTTCCGGTTAGTAAAGAGTATTTTTTTTTCTGAAGGGTTTTATTCTCATTCTTAAGTGGCAAATGAGTCGTTAGTAATCCATGAGCCCTTCAGGGTAGAGCACTTTCTATTGATCTCTTCTTTGTAGATTTCAAGATTCTATTATGGGAAAGGGCAGAAATGACCAGTTTAATGAAAGTCAATATTTCTTTGATGCAGATCAAAAGGATTCTACTAAAGCAAAACTTAATCAGTGAAGAAAGGAAACTAGGCCATTAGGAATGTGAAACCAGTTTCTTTTTTTTTTTTTTTTTTTTTTTTGGTTTTTCGAGACAGGGTTTCTCTGTAGCTTTGGAGCCTGTCCTGGAACTAGCTCTGTAGACCAGGCTGGTCTCGAACTCACAGAGATCCGCCTGCCTCTGCCTCCCAAGTGCTGGGATTAAAGGCGTGCGCCACCACCGCCCGGCCGTGAAACCAGTTTCTAAGTAAGATTTGTACTTCTAGTGAGGGAGGGGCTAGGTACATTTGACTGTATGTATACTTGAGAAGATATACACACATTCATTACTCATGTGGTCATTACAATCTTCAAACCCTTAATGGTTGAACAGTTCTCAAAGAGAGAAACAAGCGTGCTTAAATGTAAATTTAAACAGGGCATTATCAAATATGTCATTATCAGAGGTATTATAAATATATCGTAAAAGAAAAATTTATTGGTGGCTCTTAGATGCCAACATGCAAAGTTAACACTTTTTTTTTTTGTCTTTTAAGGATGATATAAATGTTAACTTATTTTCTTCTGTGACATCATAGGCACTTTCTTGGCTTCCCATCATCATGCACTCTTCCAAGTGTTTGTTTCTCATGTTTATTTTTTTTTTATTTTTAATAACTTCAAGATTCACTCAAAACCATTTGTAAAACCAAGTGCACCAACAGACGTATCACCTCCTAAGTCTTTTCTCATGAAGGGAAGTTGCTCACCCATATAGCAGTAAAAGCTTCAGTTAGTGCTGACTGTGTTATTGTCATAAACCACCACAAGACTTGAGTGAACACAAAAGTATATCTTGGTTGCAAGAATGATGTGTCTCAATCATTCCTTGGGTGAAGGTTTAATGGCAACAATTAAGGTAGCCATAAATCTGATTACAGGGGAAGTTGAGTTCAGGCACCCTCTCCACTATTGTTTAGAGTCCTAGCTGGGGTCACTCTTGTGGATTTCTGGGAATTTCCCTACTGCCAGTTTTTCACCCCGTATAATGGCACCCTCTATCTATCTATCTATCTATCTATCTATCTATATATATATATATATATATATATATATATATATATCATTTTCCTTGTTCTCCCTCCCTGTCCTTCCCCCAATTTAACCATCCCGTTCCCTCATGTTCTCGTCCCCCTGATGGAAGCAGACGCAGAGATCCATTCCTAAGCACTGGGTCAAGCTTCCGGAATCCAGTTGAAGAGAAAGAGGAGTGATAATGTGAGTAAAGAGGTCAAGACCATAATAAGAAACCAATAGAAACAGCTAACCTAAGCTAGTGGGACCTCATTGACTCCAGACTGACAGCTGGGGAACCTGCATAGGACCAAACTATGCCCTCTGAATGTGGGTCACAGTTGTGTGGCTTGGGCAATTTGTGGGGCCACTGGTAGTGGGATTGGGATTTATCCCTAGTGCATGAACTGTTTTTTTAGCTTGTATTAACTGTGGAAGGATACCTTGTTCAGCCTAGATACATGCGAGAGGACCTTGATCCTGCCTGAAGTGATATGACAGACATTGTTAACTCCCCATGGGAGATCTAACCCTCCCTGAGGAGTGGATAGAGGATGGCGTAGAGAGAAGATGGGAAAAGCAGGGAGAGTGCAGGGAGGGGTAACTGGGATTGGTATTTAAAATAATTTTTAAAAAGATTGCTTAAAAAATAGAATCATTTGTCTCAGGCTTAAGTGATTCTATCTACCTGTTTGGATATTTAAATTTTTACTAGTTTAAACAGTTGGCTTTACTATGAAAACTGTGCTCTCCTAATTACCAACTAAATTGGTATATTCAAAATAAGTTGGTATGTAAGATAGAGTTCCTCCTTTAATTGTAAGCATTTCATTTGGACGTCTTGTCTCCAAATTTAAACTGTTTGGAAAAGTCGCATTTTCTGTGCCACCCTGGCTTTCAAAGTATGAAGATATAGTTCATTTCATCTTCTCAGTTATTGGAGAAGTCAAAATAAAAGCAGACCTGAAGAAGGCGAAGGAGCCAAGTGTCAAATATAGGCAAACAGAATCATAATATGGGGAAAAAGTCAACAGATGAACCTGTAGAGGAAAGAGAAGAATAGAAATTTGTTTCAAGGTTATCAGGGACTAAAGGAAGGAGACATAGAAGCAAAAAGAGACATTTGGTTTCCTCCGTTCCAAATAAAGCATGTCAGCGAAATTTATGGCAAGCCTAAGTTCAAGAAGGCTATTGAAATTTGAGACTATGGTCCCAGAAGGATAAATGGTTTAGTGCAAATAAAAACAAAATTATTCCTTATTGGGTCTGAGAGGATAGCAATGAGTAACAGATAGCACGACACCCTAATTGTCTCTGGAAAAAAGGCAGAAGCCCCGGAATTCATGACACCTCATTGTGTGAGAGCCCACTCCTGACAGCCACACAGATAAAAGTGCTGTCTAGAGATAACAGGTCTTTGTTCCAAACAGCAGATTTACTTTTCCAGAAGTAGAAGCCAATACGTGAGGCCTATTTTTCCTTCCCCTCCTGTTCCTTTGGTGAAGTAACAAGATTAAGCCTGCTGGAAAACAAGATAATAACAATCAATGCCTTTTCACCCTTCAGTCAACCTGAAACCTTACCTAGAAATGAACTGCTGTGCCTTTATAGAATATCATGCTTATTCTTACAGATGGTATAAATGAACTTGATTGGAATGTATGACTAGTAAATATTTGACAGATACTTTGGCAGACAAATCTCTATATTCATATCAGATACAGTTTCAAAGTTTGTTTATCCATCAAGGTTACAAAAGAGGAATGCACTTTCTTTCATCCTTGCTTGAAGATGCTAAAGTACTGGAGTCACATGCTATGACTTCTAGGAAGTGTGCCAATAGTGTTTGAGCCATAAAACTGCCCCTAAAGCCTACTGAATAGATAACTTACTGTCTGCCTCCATTATAACTCTCCCTTCTGCTCTGCTCATCTTCCCATTTTGCTACAGTGACCCCTGCTTTACAAAGGTAGAAAAACAAGGTAACCTGCCAAAGGCCCCTTGGTCCCTGACCCAGGCTCCATATTTTCTGTTTTCTAAGGCAGTGCTGTCCTTTCCCTTATACACAGAGAGTACCATCATCTGGCTCATTTTCTCAAACAAGCAGTATCCTTACAAGAATCGATAAAGATTTAGTTTCCTCTCTGTAAAGATGAGGACTATCCAGCCTGAATTTCAAATCAGTACTTCTCACCAAGTCTGAGACAATCATATAGCTTTTGATTTCCTCATTGAACATTTCTCTTGCACTGGTGGGTGCTTTAAAACAACCTTTCTGACACCTCTTTTATTCAAGTATAACACATGAGGCATATGAATCTATAAATTGATTTAAGTCTCTTGAGAGGAGCTGGTGCTATTTGTACTGTATATTAAAATAGTAAGGTCCTGCTATTCGCTATAATATTTTATTGCAATACTCTAAGGAAGGCATATCTAATGTAGCATCTGTAGAAGCATCAAACGTGAATTGGAATACAGATGGTTTGTTGCATGGATGTGATTTATTAGGTTTTGTGGGCTCATGCAGGTGGTTTTGGATAATGAGCTCTTAGTTTGGGGAAACACTGTGTCTGTGTCCACAAGGAAAGCTAATATTATCAGTAATGATGCTATGAGGACAATTCATGTTCACCGTGGAGGAAAAGCTTAAATGAGAACCATACATTCTCGTTACAGCCACACTTGGATCCTGTGTGTCTGTTTGTGTTTTCCTGGGTACCATTACAGAAAGTGACTTGTTAATATACTCCTTGGAGATTACTCCCTACCTCCAGCACTGCACTCCTGCAAACTATATCATCTGATGCCCTTCTCGCTGTACTTTTGAGGTCATTGAAGGTGTGGCAATCACAGAGGCCCTGCTAATGGAATTTTCTTCTGCCTTCACTACCCCACTGATTATAATTCTAACTTGCCAAGCTATGGAAAATAATGAAGTATTCTATTTAAAAAAAATAAACAAACAACTTCTCTACAGAAAATAAGGTTTTGGTTGGAGCTCTGAAAGTACACAGTTTCACTTACCATTACCTTACTTGGGTGGTGTCCTTTTTAACTTGCTTCCTTCACTGCGTCTGTGTGTGCTGTTAGGGTGTTTCTAGGGAGAAGTGCAAACGGAAAATGCACTTTCGTCGCCCAGCTGCCCAGACCTGAACAATCAAACAGAAACTGTACTAACTACAACAGTATTTGGCCAATGGCTCAGGCATATTCCTAACTATATCTTACATCTTAAATTAACACATTTCTATTAATCTATGTGTCGCCATGAGGCTGTGGCTTACCAGTAATGTTCTGGCATCTTTCTCCCTGGCTCCACCCTTCTTTCTCTGAGCATTCAGTTTATGCCATAAGACAAAGCAGCTTTTTATTAACCAACAGTAATAAGACATTTCATAGCTCGCAGAGGTGATTCCCACATCAGAGAGGTGATCTCATTTATATTTTCTTGAACAATTTAGGTATTTATGGCTTGCTTTTTGCCACTTTAACACCTAGTTTACTATTATTAAAGGTAAAGGAATTTTAGATGTTTAAGTATTAGGCATCCCAATCCCATGTCTCTACATACTTCAGTACAAAATCCTCAGGAAATCTATGCCTGTGAGTAGAATATTACCAATTATTTCCCAAGGTTATTCACATTATATTGTCATTAGACTCAATGTAGTGTGCTTTGTAATTTGACAATATTAATGCAGGTCATGAATCCAAAAACATAATGGAGTTTACCTTTCAAAGCCATTACAATGATCTGATTGTTTCCTGATTTACATGAGAAGAGAATTGGAACCTCCCTCAGCATGTGAGGTATATGGGCTCACACCAAACTCAAGTAAGAACAGAATACGACCTATAATCTGTGGTGCTAGTTGCAATAGGTTCATACAGTTTATTGGACGTTACTTTCATGCTTGTTCCCAGAATAATCTTGAAGTAGTTGAATTATGCATTGGTCAGTTGGGTCTGCTGCAACTAATTTAGGTCAGACAGCATTCAGAGGACTCTGATTTTGGCTCTATAGAATATATGCTAGGTATTAATAAGAATTGGAATTCTGAGTGAAATTACTATGCTAATGTTTGTGTGTCAAGTACAAAAATTACATTGTACCTCATTATGCACGAATTTATGACACCAAAGGAATATTTGTGAAAGCGGTATAAGCAGATTGGTCACTCTATAAAGGAAATTACTAAGCCCAACATTATCTCCCAGTTATTGGACACTAGGGTGACACCAGGATTTAAGAAATTCTTTGAAATGGGTACTATTAGTGGCTTCAGTGTGAAGTAATTTTCTGTTCTTGGATGTAAACACCCTTCTGTTAGCAAAGGTGTGCTTGGTAACTTTTTTTCTCTACACTCATAGAAAATATAGTAGAGTCTCTTGCTTATGCGGGCAAAGGGAATTCTTATTGATATGAAGTACTGACAAGCATACCGCGAACACATAGAATAGAGAACTTCATATCTCAATTTTTGTTGGGTCGATTCATAATATTTTGTTGGCGACATGTTAAAAAATGCCTGTGTAAATCGCAATTACTTTCTAAATTTTTCTCTCATATTTGCTTACACTCTTCTTTCTAAACAAAATTTGGGTACTTTCCACAGTCTCGACAGAGAGAGTAATGATATTGCCAATTAAACAATTCACTGACGCTGTGGCCCCTCAACTGCCACTTTCACAGGTGATGTGCAGACAAAAAGAATACACATGTTAAATTTTTCTTATTGTCAGATTGAAAAGAAATACAGATGAATTACTGTCATTGTACGCTGTGCACAGTGGTCAATGACAGAGAGGAAATAATTAAGTCCCCCAGTGCTTTTTATAGCTTTCCTATCAACAATTGTTAGAGAGTGGATGATGGATACAAATTACTGACCAGAATGTTTCAGAAGTTTCCCCAAGTTTCAGTGAGACTCGCTAATCAGCCCGTTTGTGTACCTGATATTTAAAATCCCTCTAAGCAAACCTCCCTCCCTAGTGTCCAAGCATACCACAGTAGGATAAACATCAATAGAGAAACGTACTTGAGTGTTGAAAATAAAAACAAAGCAAAACTTCTCAGGCAGGACAGAAAACTGTATGCCCTTACTATTCTCCCATAACTGTGGTCACTTTCTTTTACGTAGGAATTAGCATATGACAATGATTCCTGAGTGTCCTTGAGTCCTGGACACAAAAGCAATCTAATGCTAACTGTGCACTGCACCAGAATTTATGGCTCATCCTCTAAGTGATCTGCTACAGTTTTAGTCCTTTAATCCAGGTGCTTTGTCCTGTCTGACCTTCAACACATGAAGGTATTTCCTAAATCTCAGATGAGGGGCAGAGAGGAACTCTATTCTCTTCTCACTGACAGTTCCCCAATTATATTCTTGAAAACCGTCTCAGTCTTTTCCAGCCTTCCTCCATTTTTGCATCACCCCATACATCCTGAGGTTGCAGAAACTACTGGTTTCTTCTCCTGAAGAAACTAAACTCAAGCCTTTACTGTAAGGTACCAAGAACTTCCTCAGAATATGCTGACGTCAACCCCTTTCTTCTTGGCTTTCTTAATACTGCAATGCGATCTCCCTCTACTTATTATTGCATTCTTGTCTTCCATTGTCATAAGATCTGGAGTTTATTTGTAACCTTACACTTATTGATTTCTCATCTACAGTTGAATTTCTTAAGAGGTACCTGGGGAGTTCTTTCTTTGTCCAAATCAATTACTTAAATATTTAAAAATGTCTAATATCTATTGCCATGTGATTGAAAGATTAGATCCAAACCCTATTTTCCTTCTCAAATTAAGGTATACCAAACTGGACTGAAAAGCACCAATGTTCTTAGCATTAAAAGATCAAAATTTCCATTTCCTTTCCGATTTATTCCTTGCCTTCCTTCTCTGTTTCAGTGAACTTGTGGGTTTGTGCTGTGACATGTCAATCCATCTCTTTCCTTTCTTTATACCAATATTTTGCTTTAGGTCCTTGACTGCTAGTTACCTGCAACAGGCTCACCATTGTTCTTGCTCACACTTGTCTTTTCCTTTCCTCCAATTAGTTGCCCTGTCACTGATAATATAATCTCACTTTGGCCTGGTTTTTGCTGCATTGCCTTTGCTCAAGATATTTAAAAGCCTCCCATTTTTTTCTGCTCCTTTTTTTGTTGCTTTGCTAAGTTTTAGGATCCCTTTACCTAGCTCTATTCTCTATATTATTTCACAACTCTTTTTTATCATAACCAAAATAGAATTATATATCACAACTCAGTATTGTGTCATGCTCACACACGTGCACATGTGCTCACACATGCACTCACACCCACTTGAGTGAGCACACACATGCACACACATACACACTGTTCTGTGCACACATGAATTAAAAAATTGAAAGCATATTTACATTAAGAACATATAAATTGCTCTCATGTTTTACACCATTCACCCATGTTCTTTATGAAACAATGTCTGTGATACCTAAAGTTGTGTTCCTGTCATGATCAATGGCTTAAAGTTACCCAACTGCATCTCCTGTCTCTTAAACAGTCTATACTATCATGACATCATGAGCACAGACATTTGGTTTCCAAGTTTAAAAAAGCAAACATCCCCCTCAAAAAAACCCTGTTTTTCTTCTAATTGAAGTCCCTCACCATTCGGAAGACTTCCTTATCATCTTTAACTATTGACATTCTCTGAGGAACTTTTCTAAATTGTATCCCAAAGATGCCCACTTCTTTCTGCGGATTAAATTGTTTTCTTGTAATAACTACCTTTTCAAAACCCTTTAGAGAAATATTTTCTTTGTAGCACTTCCAATGGTAAAGACAAAGGTGGTAAGATCTTGATAATTGTTAGAATAAAATTACTGCTAGTTTCCTGGGACTATATGGGAATCTTAGTTCTGCTATTTTCATCTTGTATTTTTTAAAAAATCTTTAACATTTTATATTTAGTTGTAAAAGAGAAAGCCTAGAGGCAGCGTCACAAGGTCCTGAGAGACTGTGCTTGCCGCTGGTGTTTACCTGATGCCCACGACCGCTTAGCTAAGCATCGTAACACATTATCATGTCAAAATTTTTCTTGCTTTTTTTTCTATATATCTGCAGTATCCTCAAATATTTTCCTCTAATCTTGCTTATTACAGTTTCTGATTTTTCTACTGATCTGCTAGATGCCATAAAATATACATCTGAGGCAAAATCTAACGAAGAATGAGTTAGAAAAGTATGCATACCCCACCTCCCTACCTCCGTTGTAATGTTGTTCCCATGATTATAGATTATACCATTATAATCTAGAAAGGAAAAGGATATGAAACCAACATCTATGTTTTTATTTATTTTGGAGAAGTTAGTCATCATAAGATTTTTCTGCCAAAACCCATGAAAGCTCAGTTTACCAAATCAAAACGTTTTAAATATTTTTCTTTAAAAATAATATGCTTCTGAAATAAAAAAATAGAAATATTTTTGACTAACTTTTCTTTATTTAGGGGTGGGAAGTTGGCCTTAGCATAAAGTTGGTTGAATAATTAAAATGTGCTATTCTCTTTTTAATTCGTCTGGGGAAGGCTTTGTATTTTAAGATAAACTAGGACAGTAAGTTTTAGAGGCACATATTGCATCAGATTTTAGAACTAAATTTAAATTCATTTTCAACATTCTGCACTGTGATATATGCAGATTAAAAGGAAAGTGACACACATAAAACCCTATCTGCTAAGCATTTTAAACTTAAAAAATAACTTTTCACTCACCAGCTCTCCTAAGATGGTACTTACTTTCCGAAATTTTCTGGGGTTTGTGAGATGGCAGAAGGTTACAGAGACTGATGGCACACAGAAAGACCATTGATTGCTGGTGATCGTTAACACATTACTTCTCCACTAATGCCAGTTACCTCCAACAAACGGATATCACTTTTCCTGTATCATTTGGTTCTTATTACGCTTTAAGTACAGATTTTGTGGTATGATTCAGAATATCATTTGACCCTGCATGGTGTCATGGTTGGCTTAATGTTCTCCCCATTGCAGAAGTATGTTTTCTGTAAGTTTGCTTGTTAAACAGATAACCTCTCTTTTAGTGAAGTCAGCACTGATATGAACATGATATAGAAACACAGTAGATGTTGTTAAATTACAAGTGTACATTCATTATTCACAGTTACTTAATATAGATGACAGAACATGTCTATAAAATAATTATGAAGTATAAAATCTTTTATATCAAAATTATAACTTTTAGAGCATATAAGTGAGGTAATACTAGTCTATGTGAGGTTGTTTTCTGCGCCAGTCATTAACATGGTAAATTAGACAAGCATTGCTCCATATGACTTTTTAATACCTTCACATAAGTTAGAAATATTTTTGTGAGATACAAATGCTAAACTTGTACCATCCTTATCTTTGAGAATAATATTGTTTTATCAATAATCTTCATATGATTTTATGGCCTTACTATGTTTCTAGAAACAATTATTTCTGATGCATGAGTCTGACGTATGTTTTTATTTATTTAATTAATTATTAAAGATTTCTGCCTCCTCCTCGCCACTGCCTCCCATTTCCCTCCCCCTCCCCCAATCAAGTCCTCCTCCCTCATCAGCCCGAAGAGCAGTCAGGGTTCCCTGCCCTGTGGGAAGTCCAAGGACCTCCCACCTCCTTTCAGGTCTAGTAAGGTGAGCATCCAAACTGCCTAGGCTCCCACAAAGCCAATACGTGCAGTAGGATCAAAACCCAGTTCTTGACTTCTCAGCAGTCCTCATTGTCTGCTATGTTCAGCGAGTCCGATTTTATCCCATGCTTTTTCAGACCCAGTCCAGTTGGCCTTGGTGAGTTCCCAATAGATCATCCCCATTGTCTCAGTATGTGGGTGCACCCCTCGCGGTCCTGAGTTCCTTGTTCGTGCTCTCTCTCCTTCTGCTCCTGATTTGGACCTTGAGATTTCAGTCCATTGCTCCAATGTGGGTCACTGTCTCTGTCTCCTTTCATCGCCTATGAAGGTTAATATCCAGAAGGATGACTATATGTTTTTCTTTGGGTTCACCTTCTTATTTAGCTTCTCTAGGATCACGAATTATAGGCTCAATGTCCTTTATTTATGGCTAGAAACCAATTATGAGTGAGTACATCACATGTTCCTCTTTTTGGGTCTGACTTACCTCACTCAGGATAGTGTTTTCTAATTCAGTCCATTTGCATGCAAAATTCAAGAAGTCATTGTTTTTTTACTGCTGAGTAGTACTCTAATATGTATATATTCCATACTTTCTTCATCCATTCTTCCATTGAAGGGCATCTAGGTTGTTTCCAGGTTCTGGCTATTACAAACAATGCTGCTATGAACATAGTTGAGCATATACTTTTGTTGTATGATAGGGCATCTCTTGGGTATATTCCCTAGAGTGGTATTTACTGCATTATTGATGTCAACAGTACTGAGGTGAGCCTTGTTTCACCAATTAAACTAACATAAACATTTTCAAATCTTCCTTTCTCTATGTATATATATATATATATATAGATGGATCGATAGATAGATGATAGATAGATGATAGATTTGTCATAGATATATGATATATACAAATATATGATAAATGATAGAAAATAGAGAGATTCTATCTCTATATATACATATGTCACTATATGTGTGTATGTATGTGTGTATATATATATATATATATATATATATATATATATAGAGAGAGAGAGAGAGAGAGAGGCGGGGGGGAAGGGAGATTGAAATTTTATTGTTTGTAATTGAGCTCAAGGCCTCACACATTCTTCCACAGATCTGGATCACCCAATATTGTGTTCTACTGTATAACTAATTTTCTTCACTAC
Source organism: Chionomys nivalis (assembly GCF_950005125.1). Lineage (NCBI taxonomy): Eukaryota > Metazoa > Chordata > Mammalia > Rodentia > Cricetidae > Chionomys > Chionomys nivalis. The sequence goes on from NC_080107.1 coordinate 18,390,080, forward strand.
TTCAAACTAACTCTAAAATTGCGTCTAAAAAGTACAGTTAGAATTTTGTTGTTATATGCCTGTGAGATGTTTACATATAAGAGTATACATATACTAAAGTGTGAGTGTGCTCACATGTATACTTATGTCTGTGTATTCTCTTATTATAAGGGAAATCTAAAAAAAATGAAGTTTAAATGGCAGTCTGCATTTTCACAACCTATCAACTTTTGTCTCCATTATAAGGTTTAATTTCTTCACCTGTTGTTCTTACATGGATTGTTCCTATATTTAAACCTTTACAAATATTTTAAAAGTTAATTAAAATTTAATAAAGCAAATTCCCCAAAGTCTAGAGAGCATAAAGTAAAAAGATGAGTCTTCTTTATATCTCTTAGAAACCTAGCTTACTCCTCAGGGACTAACGTTAAATCTCTCCTGTTTTTTCCCCATACTGAAAAACTCTTAAGACCTTGCAAGAGTTCACAGTGTCTTGCATATACTTCACTAGGCATTTAATGGAGAAAACAAAGAACAGAAGGATGGATGACTAAATGTAATATAAGTGGACTATAGTTTCATGACCTGTGGTACAAAAAGTACTTAAATCATTTCCCTTTGCCTTTCAGTTTACATTTTTAAGAGGCCCATTAATGTTCTACAAATAAAAACTAACCCCAAGTTTTCAAATTATTATCATTCATAGAACTAGTATGCTTCTTGGAGCCAACGATATTCTAAATAAATATTTATGAGTTTAGGTGCCCTTGACACTTTTGTTCCTCATATCTCCATTTGTACATTCCCAGAGAGTAAATTTTTCCTTTTATGATTGATGTCAGATTTACTTTTACTTTTAATTATGTTTTATTCCTTTGATTTTAAAATACTTCCCGTGGAAAGTTTCTCACTGATGTTTAAGATAATTGGAGGACAGTCAGGATTGTCTGCAGAGGCTTACTGAATATGTAATTGCCCAGGGAGTAGGGAAAGCACACACAAGAGAAGAGATGAGTGATCCCCAGAAGTGAAGCCTCTACTGGACAAAATGTTTCAACCCATTCCCTGTTCCTTTACTATTGTAAGCATTGGGCTGTGGATTTAAGAGCAAGTAAAGGATCTCTCCTTCACACACTGTCAATCGACAGGTGTTTTGTAGGTTAAAGCCAAGTGTGTCATTTGTTTTGGTGGTCAGATTATTCGTCTATGAGTACTGATCTTCAGAAAGCAAATTACTATGTGATTTCCCAGAGCAGGAATTACACAGGGGTTATCTCCCTGGCAAAATTAGAGCTTTCTTTTAGGAGGCAACCTTGGAAAAATCATGTGGTCCCACCTTCTCCATCTGGGGAGTGAGAATGACAAGGCTGAAGCTGTGTGAGTGGAGACTGAAATTCAAGGCTCCAGTCCACTTTAAATGCCCACAGCAACACATCAATGAAAATGTCCATAAAGTCCTGTGATCTCTATTATTGTATCAGTGGCAGCCAGCCCTGAATTCTGTTTACATGTCCACTCTTTCCTTCATATTATAGTTAAGGTATCACTCCATTCTCAAACCAAAAACTTGAGGAACTAAAAAATAATAAGTTGTCTATTCTCATCTGGGCTTTGTTACTTGAGCAAAAGTCATTTTGAGTGAGGCAGTGTCTGTGCTCTTCAGATTTGCTGATTGCTTTGGGTTTTGTCCCTCTTTAGGCTGATCAGTTCCTCCCCACTCTGCTTGTTCAGCGGAACTTTCCCTGAAATAGTCACCTGTGTTTGACTTTGCACCTCTCCTGCCTGAGGAAATAGATTCAGTTCTGGCTAAGCCCCGAGAAGTGCATTGCCTCTTATGGTAATCACTTACTCATCTGTAGCTATAAGGCACTTGAAATAGACACCATCCTAGTATCATAAAGAATCTGCTTTTTGAGATTTAAATTTAACTTAAATTAAAACAAAACACTCTAATTATGGTCTGTTGAATATAAATATTGTTTTCATAGCTATTTAAACTACTGAAACCTCTGAAAGTAGATAAATGCAGATGATTAACTGTGATGTTTATTTAAGTATAACATAGATGCAGAATTTCAAAGATTTCTTGCAACTATGTAAGACACTACCTTAATTTTTAACAGACTGAAAATAATATTCTTAGGGATATTAAGAAAATTAATTAAGGGTTAAGTAAGGCTTGATAAAATTATTTCAACCTTTCCTTTTATTTTCTTTTTCACAATAACTACTGACTGAGAAATTAAAATTGTACTGCGGCATAAGCTTTGCATTTTTATAGAATAGCATTGAATTATAGACATGACTAGAGTAAAATTACTCAGTGCTAAGTGAAAATATCCCACTGGGGATTGGTTGCAGGACCCCGATAAGTCAAGTGGGGCTTAAAGGAAAGTATAGCTTATGGCAAAAGGAAGTCTTCGGTCCCTGAGGATTATAATAAGGTGATCGCTGTGGAATTTAGAATTAGCAGCTAGAATGTTCAGCCCCGAAGGGCCCTGTCTAATCAGTGACACTGGGATTTCCCATGTCCTTGTACACCGAGAAACTTGGATGATATGTTTTTCCCATTTGTTGGAAAAGAAAACAAACATTTATTAAAGCAAGAAGGTTGTTCTGAAAGTCCTTCACGAAAAGATGGTGCCAATATTGCCTGCACACTTCCTCTCACTGATGTCCATCAGTCCACGTCAGAACTACGGCAGTAGAGATAGTGAATTCATCTTGAAACTTTTTGATTAAGCATCCAGCTATTGCTCATGCACACTGAACTTCGCAACTACGCTCAAATAGTAAATATTCTTGCTAATGAAAACAGAGTTCCTGCTAATAAATAAGCTGAGAGTTCATTAAGTTAAACAGGTATTTAGTGAATAGCTGAATAATGGGTCATAATGAAGAAGCAAGGCTGAGTGCCTCCTTCCAATGACTTATATTAAATTATTAAGTATTCAAGGGAAACTCTATCTAAGTAGTTTTCTCAGTTTAGCATCTAATTATTATTAATTGACTTCTTAATGGAGTTTATTGCTTATCATCCTTAAACAACTTCTTGTGATACAAGAATGCTTAATTTGCTTCAGAGCCCTTGGTTTTCAAATCTATACAACATTGATAAGTGGAATACTATGCTAGGTTAAAGATATTCCTTTAAACACTCTCGGTTGTAAAGAAAAATGATGGTGGGACCATTTGAGAAGGTCAAGATGGTTACATAAAATTATATGGCACTACATTATTCTGGTTATGATAGTCTTGGCAAGGGGGAGAGAGAGAGAGAGAGAGAGAAAGGGAGAGGGAGAGAGGGAGGGAGGGAGGGAAAGAGAGAGATCTAAAAAGTTGTAGTTCAGGAGATCACTAAGAATCCAAATTTTATAGCCCAGATTTTAAAAGCATAAAAATAAAAAGATTGAATGTTCAAAGTTGATGTTTATTCCAGTACCTTCAATATTTGTTTAAATGTTGAAAACAAAACAAAACTATTTTCTTTAAAAGGGAAAACTTGGGCCAGGGAGGTATATCATTGGATAACTGTGCTCGCCCCTAAGGCTGATACACTGAGTTCAGTCCCCTGAAACCATATGGTAGAAGTGAAGAACCAACTCTGGAACGTGACCTCTGACCACAAATATCAGCACCCCCATAACACACATAATAAATAAAAGTAATTTATCTTTTTCATGTTTTAGTTCCTACTAAAACAGTTTCTCAATTATTATTGATTTCTTTTAGAACTGTTGTTAGTTTACCAGTAAAGCCTTGGAGCAGGCTTTCTTGGACTACCAGTCCCCAAACTATGATACTTATTATGAATTATGAATGCTTGATCTTACCTTAGGCTTGTTTCTAGCTAGCTGGTTTTTTTTTAACTTAAATTAACCCATTTCTATTAATCTTCCCCAAGGCTCATTTATCTCATCTGTGTGCTGTCCATTCTCCTTCCCCTTGTCCTCTGTGTCTGGCTGTCCAGCTACCTGGCTGGCTAGCCCTTTTCTCTCTGCTTGCCAGCCCTGCCCATCCCTCCTCTGCGTAGCTATTGGCAATTCAGCTTTTTATTAAACCATTCAGGTGCCTTAGGCAGGCAAGGTAAAACAGCAACACATCTTTATACAGTTAAACAAATGCAACACATCTTTACCTAGTTAAACAAATGGACTCTTTAAATCCTTAATGTTAAAACATACCAGAAGCAAAGGGATTTGATTTTTTATATATATATTTGATTATTACATGTTTATGTCTAAATATTATTTCAGATTAATTATAGTTTTATGAATATAAACCTCTGAACAGAACAATCAGATACATAGAAAGAACTTCTATTCATGATAACATACAAATATCTTAAGGGCATAAGAGAGGACAGACAATGTTTGATAATACCAATATCATCTTTAAAATATGTATAATATTGTCATTCACCATGCCATTTCACAAGGTATAATTAACAACATTAGCAATTGTATGTAATTTGTCATAAATTTATTCCCTAAAAACTAAAATAAGTAATACAAATTAAATAAACGTAAGGTACAAACATTAACTCAAACCACAGGGCATTCTGACCCTCAAATTGCTATATATGGGCTTCAAATCCAGCACTAAATTTCTTGACACCTTCAGGAAAACATAGAAAGTACTGGTCTCAAAAAAGGAGGAAACCTCTGTCTCCAGAAGGAAACTTTGGTGCTTAAAAACAAAGTTGATTTCTCAAGTAGGGCTTCATATGGAGGTCTTCAGTGAGAGAGTCATCCAGGATCACCTGACAGCAGAGCTAAGAATAAGCTGGTTTTCATTATAGGGCCTGTCAATAGAAACAAGCAACAAAATGTTTAAAAATCGATTCATCAAATCACCTTTGCATTCCAAGGACAAATTGAGAATTTCTAACCAGAACATCTCTGCAAAAATCTGCTTTTTTCCTTTTTTGCACTTGTATTTTTACTGAGTTAGAAACAGCTCAAAAGTCTCTTTTCAGGCCAAAGTTTAGAAGTAAAGAAATCTTCTGTTGTTGATTCAGGGACTGTACTGAAAACGAACAAAGCAAAACAAAACAACAAAACAGGGCAATAGACTCAAACCACCTCAGTTTTAATCACTACTCATGCATTGTGCAAGATTTGTCCTGGATCAAAGAGGAAGAGGAAGAGGTAAAGCTACAGTTTCTTGTTTTGTTTCAGTCTAGATGGAAATAGGGACTCCTGGGTAGAAGCCACTTTCCCTCACAGTACAGGGCCTACTCCCTCGGATGGCCAACTTTCTGACATTATATATCCAGTTGTCAGTTACAATGTGTTTGGTCCCCTGACCTTAGCTTTGGACACACCACTATGTAATTGATAGGGCTGAAGGAGTATAAAAGCAGTACCTGTCACAGCTCTTTCCTCAGCACAACCTGTGGACTATTTTTCTATTTAATCTCATCTGAATTTTATCTCATCTATTCTGAATTTTAGAAAGATTTAATTTTTAAGACAATATTTTGGAAAACATTTAAAATACATAGTTTTGCATATTGTTATTTTAGGAAATAAGAGAAAATATTGACTTGAGGGGGGTCAATATTTACTGATGACTAATTTGGTTTGAAACACAACTCTATCCCTAGCTCATTTTGTGAAAATTTGACTAACAATGACTCCCATAAATTCTTATCTTTTAATACTTGATGCCCTGTTGGTGAAATTGTTAAAGAAGGATTAGGAGGTAGAGTCTTGTTTTAGGGTGTGTGTCGTGGAAGTATGGGTTTTAAGGAATTAAAATCCTCCTGCTTTGCCCACTTTTTCTATATCCTGTTTGCAGTTCAAGGTGTGAATTTCCACCTCCTGTCACCATGCCTTTGCTTTGTTAGCATGGACTAAACCTCTGGAACTGTAAGCCCTATTAAGTGTTTCCCTTTGTGAGTTTCCTTGGTCATGGTGCTTTATCACAATAATAGAAAGTAACTAAAACACATCCAGATGAGATCTGTCGCTTGTATGAGTTTACTGCAAAAATGAGAAATGAATCCTTGAAATTTTTTATACAAATATTTTTATGATACACTATGTAGCATGTTCAGTGAGAATTATAAAACATTTGAGTGGAATTTTTTTTCTTTTTTTTAATATCAATTAATTTATTTAATTATTAAAGATTTCTGCCTCTTCCCCGCCACCACCTCCCATTCCCTCCCCTTCCCCCAATCAAGTCTTCCTCCCTCCTCAGCCCAAAGAGCAAGCAGGTTTCTCTGCCCTGTGGGAGGTCCAAGGACCACCCACCTCTATCCAGGTCTATTAAGGTGAGCATCCAAACTACCTGGGCTCCCACAAAGCCATTACGTGCAATAGGAACAAGAACCCATTGCCATTGTTCTTCAGTTCTCAGTAGTCCTCATTGTCCGTTATGTTCAGCGAGACCGGTTTTGTCCCATGCTTTTTCAGACCCCGACCAGCTGCATGTGTTTCATTAAAAATCTTACCATTATTATATAATTATAATATAGGACAAGTTTAGAACAAAAAAAATCTTGTTTGAATTTTTCTTTTTGAAACGGTGAGCTCCACAATATTTTTCTTGGCAAATTGAGACAGCAAATTTTCAAGGCAAAACTCCAAAATGCCTTTGGACTGATTCCTTTTCTAGCCTTCTCAAAATTCCCTGCTTCTAGAACGGTAGCTTTTCCTGAAGCAAATGAGAAAGTGAGTGCATTAAATGCTTCACAAGTATATAGTGACCTTGTTGACCCAGGGGTGTGTAGCTTTTACTTTGGACTCTCATTTATCTCAAGTAGATACATTTCTCCTTTAGGGAGCATTATATTCAAATTAAGATATCATTATTCCAGTCATAATCTAGTTTCCCTTGTTTTATTAAATGTGAAGGAATATCAAATAGTTTCTGAACTTCCCAGAAATCTCAATCATTTATCTTGGCCTCAACAATGACAAGGCTGTCTTGCATTAATATGATGTGGGATTCCCCTCTCTGTGCTGTGAATATGTTTTATTACCATTGGTTAATAAAGAAGCTGCCATGGCCTATGGCAGGGCAGATTAAATTCAGGTGTGAAACAGACATATATAGGGAGTATAGGAAGAGTCAGGGAGATGCCATGTAGCTGCTGAAGGAGAAAGATGCCAGAACCTTACCAGTAGGCCTCAGCCTCATGGTGATACACAGATTAATAGAAATTAGTTAATTTAAGATGTAAGAGTAGGCTAGGAATATGCCTAAGTCATTGGCCAAATAGGTTCTGTGTGATTATTCAGATCAGGGCATCTGGGAAACATAAGAGCAGTCTTCATCATTGATATGGTGATCCTTTTTGGTCCCTCTGGCTCTCCATGAGCATTCTCCAGCACTTCTTTCCACCAGCACATGGCCTGAAAAATCTCAGTAGGCAACCTTACCTTTTACCCTTCACATTCATGTGACATACCGGGGTCCTAAACTAGTCTAAATTCCATGATGACTGTTACATTTTGCTCTTGTTTTCTTTAGTTTTTTTTGTTTGTTTGTTTTATTTATTTTTACACTTGACTTTCAGGGTTCTGTTGTAGCCCCAGCCTAGTCAACTCCTGCTCTTATATTCAGTTTACTGTATTCATGTAAAATATTCACTTGGCTCTTGAAGATATATGCTTCCTTCACCCCTATGACAACTCTTATTTTCTGCTAATTATCATTAGATTTTTCTGTTCAGTTGGGTAATTATAATAATGAGTGGATGAGTTCTCTTAGTTAATGTTTCTCTTTTTCAGGGGGTGAGGAACACACGTTGCATAATCATAAGAAAAGAAATGCATTACTAGCTCTAAGGATACATCACAAAACTTGCCTTAGTACTAGAGTTCAATCCCAGATTCATAGAAGGAGGCTGAATTCACTGAGAGTGATCTGTCCTGGGAGTCTTAGTTTACATATATAATCTCAACAAATAAACAAATCTCCACTTGTACCTATAACACAGAGAGATGTCTTCTTTTTACATTGTCCCACCATTCTAAGTATTGATGTTCTTAGAGGTTGATTTTGGGGTATATCATTCAGGCCTTTAAACACAGTAAGCTCTCTATATTATTGTAATGAAATTAAATTGGACCATGGCATAACACTAGCCTACAGGCAAGTATTTAAGGTATTGTATTAATGAGTGATGGATGTGGAATGGCCCACCTGGGCTTGTGGTGCTGCATAGTTTAAGAAAACAAGCTCAGAAAGCCATGTAGAACATTCTAGTAAGCAACATTCCTCCATGGTTTCTGCTTTATTTCCTACCTTCAGATTCCTATTTTGAGTTCCTACCCTGAGTTCCCTTAGTGATGGAATACTGTTGGATCCCACTTACTCAAATAATCCCTTTTCTCTCCAGCGTGTTTTTACTCATGGTGTTCTATCACAGCAGTACAGGCCCAATTAAAGATAGAGTTGTTACCAGAAGTGGGATGCTGATGTAACATACCTGACAAAGTTTTATACAAAGAATAATGTAGGCTGAAAAATCCACTGAATGCTCAGAGCTCAGGTCTATTCTGTGGGATCTGGTTAAAAAAAATTGTTGAGAGCAATGTCCATGCTGGAGGCCTGACCTGTGCATTTTCATATGGAAGTCTTGGAGTCCTTTAAAGACACTATCAGGAACATCAGTATTTGAATTAGGAATTTGTGATTTTAGTCAATTGGGACTGAAGCATTGACTGCAATTAAGAAGAAATTAGCATTATTGAGGAAAATCTTCTGGAAAGTATTTTCCCAACGTTAGAGCACAGACACTGTGGTTCAGAAGAAACAAAGGTTGCGACTTGTGTTAGCATACAAATTTGGTAATATATGAGTTCCCCAATTAGTACTGGTTTTGAAGACATGAAACGGTCACAGAAAACAGATCGTGTTTCTCACTGTGAGATGTCAGAAAAGGTCACCAGTCAAAGTGCAGCCTCAAATACAGTAGAAGCCCAAGTATTGAAGAGGTTAATGGAGGGAAGTTGAGGATTTGTACCCTGTCATACGGGTTGGAGTCTCTGAAGAGAGCACAGAAGTTATTGGTCAAAGTGCAACCCAATTACAAAGACACCAGGACTTGGAGATCTCAATACCATGGGACAACTATCAAGGTGGGGTGTGAAGTGGAGCCAGGTTAAGTCCACATAATTTAATATGAGTTGTGGCAAGCCCCTTAGAGCCAGAGGACCAAGTGTCCTGGAAATTTTCCCCTGAACTCTACACTTGTTGGGCTTTGGTTTTGATTTGATTTGAATGTAATAGTGCCCTAGGTCTTCCCTCTTGGAATAAGAAAGTATGGAACTTCCTTTTGGTCTTGTAGGATCCCACAGTTGAGAGACTCAGACTTTTAAAGAGATTTTAGAGTTTTAGAGAGACCTTGGAATTTAAGAGACTGGAAATCTAAAAGACTTTTGGATGTTTTAAAGCTACTGAAATTTTAAATTAGATTTAAAGACCATGGGGCTTTTAAAAGTTGAAATGTTTTATGTTGTTATATTAGTGTTGAAACTATGTCTCGGTAATACACAAAAAACAAAGGATTCTATGGTTTAATATTGATGTGTTTGTATGTCAGGTCAACAAAGGGGACAGTTGTCCTAGGTTTTGTCAATTTGATGCAAATCTAGATATACTGAGAAGAGGAAATCTTAATTGAGAAAATGCCTCCATCAGTCCTGTCTTTAGGCAAGTCTGTGGTGTATTGTCTTAAGGACTGATGTGGGAGGTTCCAGCTCACTGTAGGCAGTGCCCTGGCTGTGTAGATAGAAACTGTTCATTTGGTTCCAAACTAATCACACAGAGACTATGTTAATTGCAACACTGTTTGGCCAATAGCTTATGCATATTTCTAGCTAACTATTACATCTTAAATTTGCCCATTTCTATTGATCTGTGAATCACCATGAGTTTGTCGTCTACCAGTAAGGTTATGGCTGGTGACTGGCGGCTATCTCCTTCAGCAGCTACATGGTGTCTCTTTGACTCTGCCTACTTTCTCTATATATATATCTGTTCAGATTTCCCATCTGGCTTTACCCTACTAAGCCATTGGTCAAAATAGCTTGTTTAATAACCAATGGCAATAAAGCATATTCATAACATACAAAAGGGAATCCCACATTATGTCTGGTCCCATGGTCCTTGATTGTGAATGAAAGCTACCCAAGAAAGTCAAGGAGCATGATCATACTCCAGGTTTCTGCCTTTAGTTCCTACCTTGACTTACTTCATAATAGACTGTGGTTGGGATATGTAAGTTCCAATAAACCTTGTTCATCCCAAGTTCCATTTATTCATTAAATAAAAAGATTATAGCAATACAACCCTAAGACAAGTATGTTCAAAGTTTTAAAAATTAGCCAATATTAAACAAACTAAGACTTTTTTGCTAAGTGCTTGATTGCAGCTTTCAATCAACCATGAACAGAGCTTATTTTGTTGAAGCTACAGCTTTCTTACAGATTCCCCACAGTTGCTAGTGCATGGAAATGTGATTTATTAATTGTTCACATATGGACCATGCTAAACATAACACAGAAGATGCTCTACACAGATGCAGCTGCTAAGGCAACACAGATAGCAGCTGCTTCGAAAACAATTCCTGATGATGTATGTATCATGAATCCATGCATTTTTGCATTGATCTATGGCAATGTGAGTAGTTCAAGGGCACCAATTAGTTATATCATGTTGGTTACAGTAAGTAAAAGAACCTAATAAGCTAGCCTTAGGCAGTCTACCATTTATCTGGATATACTCTACAGTCTCACAGGCTCTTAGTGTTTTCTATCAGTTTCCATAAGATCTCTTTGTCAAACAATACTGGCTTCCAGTTTTTTATATGGTAAGTATTATTCTGATCCTAACATGCACAATCATATCTAATACTCTCTAGAAATTTTTGAAATAGTTGTTATAACTATTGCACAGATAAAATGAGGCTCACAAAACCTCAATAACTTCTCTTGTCCTAGTTACTTTTCTATTGCTGTGACAAAGCAACTTAGATCTCAATAATAAAACCCAGAGTCAGATATTGGGGTAAATGTTGAAAGAACAGAGCAGTAAAGAAGACAGACACTAGAGAGACCTTTTACCTTGACTGACTCCTCAGACCAAAGTAGGCAAGATCCTGTCTCCACAAATTCTCAGAATGAATGTCCCAAGCTCCTGTCTTCTCCCTCCTTATATTCCTCTCTCCATTCGCCATGCCCCTTCCTGTTTCCACCTCCCTAGTGCTGGTGTTAAAGGCATATGACTCCGAAGTACTGGGATTAAAGGTGTGAGCCACCACTGCCTGGCTTCTATGACTAACTAGTGACTAGTGTTGCACTCTGATTGCCAGACAAGTTTCTTTGTGAAAGCACAAACAGAATATCACGACAGCATTTAATTTGGTTAGAGTTCATTATCATTGTGGTATCAGGTAAGCAAGAATAAGTAAGCAATGAAGTAGTAGCTAGGAACTTACATCTGACACACAAGTATAAGGAAGAAAGAAAGGAACACAGAGAGAGAGAACTAGGAATGATGTGGGGTTTTTCAAACTTTAAAGTCCACTCAACTAACACATTTCCTCCAACAAGGCCACACCTCCTAATCCTTCCCTAACAGTGCCAACAACTGGAACCAAGCATTTAACTATATGAGTCATTGGGGACCATTTTCCTCTTCTTGGCATATTTGTCATCCCAGTATAAACCGGACTTGCAGTTTAGGAGGTAAACACATTATTGTCTTCAGCAATCCTCCTAATTAGGAGGAAGACTAGAAAGTGGTTTTGCATGCTTGAAAATTGAGTATACATCAGACTTAGTTGATGGCACACAAGTGGTATAAATTATATCCATAAATCATCTCACCATCTTTCAAGCAGATGGGCCTGTATTTGGATTATCTATGTATCCTTGTGGCATTTTCAAGCTTTACATGGGGGAATGCTTCTTGTAAAATTGGAATTAAGTCAAATCAGGTAATAGAAAGAGGTAAATTTCTTGATTATGTTTCACCCAAAGAAATTTGTCATTTTGACATGAAGACTGGCTTAGGTTGGGTGCAGTGCAATGCAGTCATGTTTACTATGTCTCGATGGTCTCTTCACACTTGAAAGTGGCATACTGAAGTCACCCCTCTGTTTTTTATTACTACTTTTCCTTAGATTGTTTAATGGTGCTTTACTTATTTAGGTACTCCAATGTTCGTTTCAAAGACATAATTATTATAATCTTTAGATAATTGACCTTTATAATTACATAATGATATTTATTTTCTCTCATAAAATTTTAGACTTAGGTCAGTTTTTTCCAAGTTTAACTACAAGCATAAGCTCTCTTCTGGTTGCCAATGACACGGTATCTTTTGTTTCCCTTTCACTTTCAATGTGTGTCCTTAAAGATAAATTATCTTTGGACAGCATTTATTTGGATACTTTATATTGTTGCCTTTGTTTGTTTTAAATGCATTTTTAATGTAATTATTTTATTTTGGGGTGTTGGAAATGGGGCACCAAGGACACTCATGCTAAACAAATGTTCAACAATATATATACTGGGGTTTGTTTTAAGTCTATGAAGACTCCTGTGGCTCTTGATTGGGTAACTTAATTCATTTACATTTACAGGAATTATTATATGTAAGCATTTTACTTTCATCATTTCATTAATTTCCCTTTGAATATCCTATATTTTCTTTGTTCATATCTTTCACTAGGCTGTCTTCTTTTGTGATCTGTTTTTGCTTTGTTTGTAATGGCATGCTTCATTTTATCACATCCTTTGTGAATCTATTATAAGTAATTCTCTTTCTATGGTTCTCATAAAGTTTAAATAAATCCTTTTGTAACAACATCAATCAGGCTACCAACTGAAATTGAACTACATATGCAAATTCTACATTCTTATCTCCCCAACAAACATTTTGTTATTTGTGTTAGTCCTGTTTTAATCACTGTGAAAAATATCTTAGAATGTTAAATAAGGATTAGGAAATATTCTCGGCTTTTCCACTCTTTCTTTTGGTTTTCTGGGTGTGTTTTAATGGCTGTCATTTGAAATTGCTAACTCTGACTTCCACTTTATTGACACTGCAGTTTCTTCAGCTCAGTTTTGTGCTTTCTAGAGCCAGAATTTATTTGGTTCTTTTCTATAATAGATGATTTTTGTTGTTGCAGGACCCATTTTATTCCTGTACCAGATCCCCATCTTGCTCAGTTGTGAATGTCCTCTTTCGGGTTTATGAGTTTCTTTACAATGGTTGTTATAAGTTGCTTGTGGCACAGTTTGTTGATTGTTATTTCTAGGACTGGTAACTGCTGTTTTCTTTTTCTCCTTTTCTGTGATGTTACTGGTTATCGTGATCTTTGTATCTTTGCAAACTGTTTTCAAGCAGGGAAAGTTCTTCACCAACCAGCCCTTATATAGATCCTGTACAGTTTATTATCCTAATTATATTTCTGTTGTTGTAATAAAATATCATAACAAGGTAACTCATGGGAGAAAGTATTTATTTTATCTCACAATAATGGGTTATAGGCTACCATACTAACGAAGTCAAGCTGGAACTTAAAATAGCTGGCCACATGACATCCATTGTCATATTAAAACATATGCATGTTCACTTCTTTTTTTTTTTTTTTTTTTTTTTTTTTTTTTTTTTTTTTTTTTGGTTTTTCGAGACAGGGTTTCTCTGTGGCTTTGGAGCCTGTCCTGGAACTAGCTCTTGTAGACCAGGCTGTCTCGAACTCACAGAGATCCGCCTGCCTCTGCCTCCCAAGTGCTGGGATTAAAGGCGTGCGCCACCACCGCCCGGCCGCATGTTCACTTCTTTACTTGTTTGTGGTCAACTGGTTTTCTCCACTCATAAATATCCAGAATCCCTAGGGAACAGTGCCACCCACAATGATCTGTGTCTTCTAGCATTAGTTTAATGTCTATAAGACCATGAGCTGAAGACCATTACTCACTGAAACTCTTTCCAGGTGGTTCTAGGTTATGTCAAGTTGATATGTTAGCTGTCACAGCTGGCTGTGTGATCTAATGGTGAGTCTACTGATACTCTTCAACTGAGCAAATCTGATACTTGTGCTTCCAAGGAAAGAACACTGGAACCAGCCTTTGCTCCTTGAGAGTGGACTGGTGCTAGTTTTTCTAGGCGTTTACATTTTTCCTGTAGCAAGGGCCATTGAAGCATGATAATTGTGTTCATATCACTTGATATAGCAATGACTGTGCCTTAAATCTGAATTTTGAGAAACTAAGACGGTTTTGAGGTTAATCTGGTATCTAGATTCAAGGATTGGTTTTACTTTCTGTCTGTGAGTTCTAAACTAGTAATATAAATTACTGTAAGATTCTAGCCAATATACTAGCAGGCATGAATATAGAGTCTAGCATCATGCCGAAAATATGGGCCCAGGGTCTAAAGGTATCAGCTCAGAGTCTGTTTTCATGGATGTTATTATGGTTCCCCATACTATGGATTTCAGTCTGGCTCTCGAGTTCCCTAGGACAGGGAAATTGATTGTCACCGTGTCACTCACTTTTCTGTAGACATAGTTACCACTTTTCATCAGATGCTGCATGAGATGGATTGATGTAGATACTGCAAGTAGTTCTTTCTGTTTTGTTTTTTTCTCACTCATGTTCCACTCAATTCCTACAAAATCTTACTTCAGTATCCTCACTCTTTGAAAGGTGTGCTTATGTGTATAAAGTGGTGTCCTGGAAACTTCTAGCATCTTACTATTAGTAGTTCCTTTTTTGTTAAATTCTTTTTAAACAATACAGCTTGAAAACTTGAAGATGGAAGTAAATCTCCACAGTTCTGTTTGACCAATTCAAATGTGATCGATTTGAACAGTACTTTATGTTTAGAATACCTTATTAGACTGGAAATGAAATTTTAAAGTGCTTCATTCTAAAAACTCCTAAGCATTTCAAAAAGTTTCAAATATTTTAACCAGCATTTCCTCAAACAAATATATTTGTTTTGGTTTTAATAGAATCACATGTTCTAAAAGGCACAGTGTTAGGATTCAGTTTCAGGCTTAGTAATTTTTTGTTGTGCTTTTAGAATGGCAAATTACTTCTGTGATCATCTGTTTGTAGAATGAGAGCAATATTGCATTCCTGAAGAAGTAATGTAGGGAAAAGTTTGAGTAAGTTAGGATACACAGGACAGTGCCTGGAATGTAGTGTGAGCCCCTATGGATGCTGGCTTATGTTACTAGCTTTAACTGGGGTTGGTTTGCTGAGCCATTAAAGGGGGGGGGGTAATCATTAAGTAACTGGAAAAATGAATAATCAAATAAGAAGAAACTGTCATACCTCTGTCCATTTTTGAGTGATACTAAACAATAATATGTATATCTGGTCTCAACCTCATTCCAAGGACATGTCCCCACAAAACAAACACCTCAAAGTACCAAGTGATGGGAAAAAAGAAGAAAACTAATCTCTCTAAACCTATTCCTTCCGCTATGAAAGTTCCCTTATGTGCTCTGAGTAGTGAGATGTAATGGAAGCCAGAGGAAAGTAAACTGTAAAATACAGAAAGCTTGATTTTTTAATCAATTCAAATATTTAAAGCACGAGCTGGAGAGATGGTCCGTTAGGTAAGAGTGCTCACTTTATAAACTCCAGACGTCAGTTAAAGCCTCCAATATCCACATAAAAAGTTGGGGGTGGCCATGCACACTTAAGTGCATTGTTGTTAAGGGCAGAGACTGGCACACCAATGGGGATAGCTGTTTGCTAGCTTAACTTCAGGTTCAGGCAGAGACTCCTCTCTCAAGGGAGTAAGATAGAGAATGACAGAGCAGGGCACCTTACATCCTTCCTCCACTGGTCTCTGTGTGCACTTGTGCACAGGTGGTGCACCCCCACACATGCAAATACACACACACACACACACAACATGCACACACACACTTAAAGAAAAGAGGAGTAGGTTGAATAACTTCAGAAAATCCTAATGGGGAAAGTCCAGAAATCCAAATAATTGTAAGCTTAGATCATGTTAGCAATGTCAGTGAAATGGAAAGTATTGATGTTGATGCTGTGGAGGTGTTGTATATAAATCCAATACATAATAAAAGAGCTATATTAATAGAATAGAGAGATAAATAGAAACTAAGTGCTTCATTACATGACTATATGTAAGCCTACACTAGTGAACAAACACCATTTAGCCAGTGTGTTTATATCTCTCAAAACAGGATTCATGATCATCGATGAATGAGTATAGTTTTGTTCATTGTTTCATGAGAAGCTAGAACTTTAAAATAAAATATGTATAGATATTAAAAGTAAAATTAGGCTGTAGTACAGACCTGTCTTAGGATAACAGGCTCTCTCCTCAGAGCTCAGGCCTACTGTTCCTGGCAGCATCACAGCTTTGGTTGCAAGAGAAAAAGGAGATTATAGTGCTCTCCAAAGCTACTTCATCGAGTCGCCTCTCCCTCTTCTCCTTTCCATCCCCATCGGCTGGTCAACAATGCTGTAGAAATTTCAGCATCAAGAACTCCCACTGGCCTAGACTTAACTGTATCCCAAATTAAAAGATTCTGAAATATAACGTTGGGTAACCAAGGCCAATTTCAAGAGTTCCTGCCACCCTTTAGCTCTTGCCAAAATTACCCAGAATGGTAGCATTACATTGAGATACTGTGGAAGGGAAGATAATACCTTGCTGTGGTTGACTTTCAAAGAAATCCTATGTGTAAATCAGATCTTTAACTTCTTGGACATTGACAGTGGAATTCACAGAGACATCTGCCTGATACTGCTACATTTGCAAGGGGTCAAATCACTCATTGACTTAAGCTTTTACCAACAGTTGTGGGAATTAAGATAAAGATTTAAATAAAAGCCAACGTCATAATCAGCCAGAAGTTAATTCTGCCAGCTCATGTCACTGATTATGCAATTTGAGAAGGAAGAATAGACACATGTCTAATATGATTTAAATGCGAATAAAACATTGAGCTTAATGTCATTGCTTCCTTATCTAACATTGTGGAATTTGAAAAAGAAATCTGGTGGTCGGTACATCACCCTACAATGTTTCTATGCTTACTGGCTCTGGAATAATGGGAAAGCTGTTTAATTACTTGGAGCCTCCCTTTTCTCTAAAAGTAACCCATTTGTTAATTGGAAGGAAGAAGAGAATCAAAAACATAAGTGAGCTGGGTCAGCCACTGCTAACTGCCGTGACATTGGAATCAGCTGTATCTTCTCTACTTTGCTCAAAATCTCACACTGCTTTTTCTACAATCCAATTATCATCTTACAGACAATCACGTATCGAATTATGATAGAACAGGAGTTGTTTAAGTAGAAAACAAGAGAATTCATCACACTTCATTCCTTTCAAAGGGTCTAATGTCTGATTTAGATGTGTCAGTTTTGAGATATTTGACAGCTAAAATGCAAGGGATGGATTTAGAAAGGGGAAAAATGAAGTCAGGATCTCTATGAACAAAGTGGTAGACTTATTTACATTTCAAACTGAAACATGCTGTAATATTCTCTTTAATGTGAATGTGTTATGTTCAAAGCTCAGCTATTAAAGTATGGGGTCCTTGCTGAGTGATGACAAAATCACTTTGTATTTGAAATGATACAGATGTCATCTTTAGGGGATACAGCTAAAGGGATTGGAAACATAAATTTAAAGCAGGGTATTTATTCAGTCTAGACTCGTGTTGTCTTTCCTTCAAAGTGTTTGCTGAGGAATCAGACTGGCAAATATATTTCTGTCAACATCTGCACCATATTTCCAAATTGACAGTATTCACAAGCAGCAGTTGGGATTATGTATTATTCTTAAGCCTTGAATCAAGCTATAAAACTACAGTCCATCACTATAAAAAAAGGTCCCATCCAAACATATATCAAACATATTCAATAAGGTATATAGAAGTCTTCTGTTGGTTTAAATTTTACCAAGTTATCATTGTTATTAAGTGTGGAAGCAGTTGGGTATTTTCCTGAAATTGTTTTCAGCAGATTGAGGCAGGGGTAAGAAATGTGCTATAGAAATCGGTTCAAAGACGGTGGAAGCAACAACGGAAGTGAGGAGGGGCGTGCCAGTGTGGGATCTTCAGAGAACCGATCTCAGAAGACAAGCACTTGATGATCACAGGCAACTGCCAAGGAAGCTTACGTGGGTTGTAAAGGAAGCTGCTGCCTTCACACTGAGCTAAAGAGCTCGTTGGTGGTCATGGCCATTAATGGACAACATCATCTATAGATAGATGCCTCATAGAGACATTATACACAGTTATAGCCTGCTGGAAGCCCCTGGACTTGTCCACTACAGCATCTGACCTTGGTGCCCTCTGTGACTCTGCCCCTTAGTGAGTACATGACTGCTGTACTTGACCTCTGAAACTTTACACGTGTGCCTCTCTTGTTTAAATCCCACCGTGTAGCTGGGGATTTAAACATTCACTTCTTATGTTTCTCCCTTCACAACAGCTCCACAGAAAAGTCTCCCGTGATTACTTTGTTGAAGTTTCACCTTACTGGCGAGGAGACTTTAGATCTCATTGACTCCTTAATGAATTTGTACATCTACATAATTTCTACCTTTATAGATAGATAAAGTCACATAGAAACATTTTATTCAGCACTTTCATGGTTTTGTTCTTCTCTCAATACCCTTAGCCAGATTTCTCTGCAGTCTTCCCTTGAAATCTTTTTTTTTTTTAGTTTTTCGAGACAGGGTTTCTCTGTGGTTTTGGAGCCTGTCCTGGAACTAGCTCTTGTAGACCAGGCTGGTCTCGAACTCACAGAGATCCGCCTGCCTCTGCCTCCCGAGTGCTAGGATTAAAGGCGTGCGCCACCACCGCCCGGCTTCCCTTGAAATCTTAAAAGATTAAGCGTAGAGATTTAATGAAAGAAAGCTCCAACCTGAAGTTCTCCATTTTCTTTTCCTCACTTTCCTCCTCATAGACACTGAGTCTCCTACCCAGAATTGTCCAGAGCACTGGTTCTCACTTATCATACCACTTTTCTCTTTTCTGCTACCATTGCTTTTATCTTCCCACTTTCAACCTGCTTTTTATATTACATTCTTGCTTAACACAATTATGCACATGGACACAATTAACACCTTTCCCATTCTCCACCCTCTCTAATCCCCCTACCTCTTCTGTCCACCCTATCTCATCCACACAAATCTCTCTCACACTCACGTCTATTTGTTTGGTTTTGTGACCCAGTGAGAAGAGCCAGGACTGCCTGTGTGGTCATGGGTTTAGAGCCTGGTGTGTATAGCAGTGACTACACAGCTGGAGTCAATGGTTAGCCCTTTCCCAGAATCCATCAACAGCCAATAGTTCAGCATGAAAGGGTGCACTGAAAATATTGAGACTCAATAAATGAAACGATGTACTTTCTGAACACCGGGTTTCATTAGAAAATATAGATTATTTAGAACCCCTAAAATCCAGTCCTGATCGTATCACTTAATGAAACATGGCACTGTAAAGGATGTTTTATACTTCTTAGTATCCTCTGCTAAAATAATACTAGTAATAATCACAGGCACTAGCAATGAATGCTATTAGTTAAGATGCATATGAGATATGTGTGAAATATCTAGACCAAGTGGAGATACATGCACAGGGAATTCATCATACTATAATTTTCATCCTTACAATTTTAAATACCCACTTCACTCCACATCACTTATTCTTGGGCTGCTCAGCAATATGACAAGAAATGAAAAATATCTTTAATCTCCAATTAAGCCAAAATTTTGGAGTCTATAAAGTACATAAGAGTATGGAAGATGACATTATAACTTCAAATTTTCCTTAATCAATCAATGATAATAAAAGAACACATAACCCCAGGGGATAGGATCAGTTGCTGACACAGTGGGTTTTAATGATCATTACACATGTCAACAGCTGCTCTAAAGGTAACTCAAATCAAACGCTATTAATACAAGAGGTATACTTTTCAAATCAAATACTCAGATAATTTGTACTTTGATAATCTCTTTAAAATGGAGAAAATTATATATTCCTCACAAGAGAGAATTGTTTGAAATATCAAAGCCAGTAACATACAAGTGATTTCACAAAAAGTTAAAAATGGACCTCATTTATTTCAGGATCCAGAAAGGCCTCATTCAACTAGGAAAACGTAAGACCTTGGATTGAAATGCTTCACAGAACCACAATTCTTGAGAGACCCTGCCACCACAATGGGCCTCTGGCTAAGCACTTTATCTCAAGAGAATTATATCTTTTAATTTACATGTTTACGACTTAATGCTTTCACTTATTTCTTGGTAACTCTTATACAGACACTCTACTCTTAGCATTGCCAGGGTCATACAAAGGACAAAATCTCCAAAGTGCTATGAGAAACAGTTTTTTTTTCACCCATCTCAGCACAACCACAGAGTGGAATGCAATGCAATTCCTAAAAAAGACACAGCTCTTAAAGATATGCCTGAATATGTGATTGAAATTTATTGTCATAGAAATGAAGTGTAGAAAGTTTTAGTAGTGAAGACATGCATGTATGCATGTATTATCAGCTTTTATTACATGTACATCTGTGAGTTACTTTTCTTAGAACAAGGAGGGGAAAGAGGAGAACGAAGATTTGAGTTTCCTTATCAAATGAACTCACAATTGAATTACTTAGCTTCATAGTTTGCAGCTCCTCTGGCACAGTTGTTCCCGCAGAACTCAATATGAGGCTGATGATGCCTTAAGACGTTATTTCCAAGCTGCAGTAGCAGAAGAGTGAAGGGGAAACAGGACAGGCGTGCACCATGAGGAAATGAGGGCAGGTGAAAGGGGAAGAGAATGAGGATTTAAAAATATGTCTGAACATATGTGAAGGAGATTACTTCAAGGGAGGTTAGTTGAGGTGTAAGAGAGGAGTGATGCAGTGTGATGGGGCTGAGCAAATTACTCTGAGAGAGATGGAACGGCTCTACAGCAGTGAAGTTGACTCAGATGGCTGGCTGTCAGAGAGTAGTAGTATCCATGCTAGACAGTTTGAGTGTTATTAAAAGGGGGTTAATAGAGTGGGGGTAAAAATGAGAAGGCATTTGGGTTTAGAAGCAACCACATGAGTATCTAAGATGGTTCAGTAATAAAGGTGCCTGCTTTGTAAATGAGAGAACCTCAGTTTGAATCCCCAGAAGTCATAAAGTCAGCTTATGTAGCCCATGTCTATAATTCCAGTACCTCTATGGGGAAACAGATCAAACAGGAGAATCCTTTGAAACTTTGACCTAACCAGCCTGTTATAAGCTTCACAGTGGCAAAAGGACAAAGAAACCACGAATTAGAAAAGGTGCAAGCTGTGGTATTAACACACAGAGACAATCACACACACACACACACACACACACACACACACAATGAAGTGGCAACAATTGTGTGATATACAAACAGAAATTACCATGACTACAAGTACAGAGGCTTGAATGATAAGCCACAGTTTTAAGAAAGCTAATGTCTCTGTATGGATCTGCAGATCTTAACATTAGCTCTTACACTGATAGCATTTCTTAAACACTAAGATAACCAGATTATTGAGGCTTTCTTAAATGCCATTGATTTTTTAAATCTCATCGTGGGTTTAATTTTCTCCATAAACAGAAACAAAACAAAGCAACTCACTACTAAATTAAAGTTGGTGTTAAGTGATTAATGTAACTATGGCAGGATGTTGGCAATTTCAGGGTCGGAATCTGAGCCTGTGCAACACTGTGGAATTCTCTCCCCTAAGTAAACATATAGGCCTTGTGGATGAATAACTCCAGCAATGATGTGGCTTAAACCTGTCTCAAAATGTCTGATAGAATGTAGATAATGGGTAACTTAAATGTCTAAAGTTTCTTTTCTGCAAAGGAGGCAAGAGGGAGTCACATCTATTTATTCCCTTTTACCTCTTTTGTATGATATAATAATACTGAAACACTTTTACTACATCATAAAATGGATGTTTGTGACATATTCTGAGTCACGAAGAACTCAGTGATACGATTTATTCAGGAATATTTACTGGTTACCTATGCTCTTATGGTCTGTGCATCTAACAATCATTTAACAATGAAAAATTCTTAGAGTCCAAGCCTTCACTGTGTGGGATGATAAAACAGGGAAAGGATCCACCCTGGGCATGACTGGAGCTACACAGGTGGTGGTGATTATATTGTTCTGGAGACATCATCAATGCTCTAACTCTCTGTCTAGAATCACATATGCGGAAAACTCACACTGCCTCTTACAGTTCACAGTTATGTACAATGAGCAGTGAGCATAGCAGAAAGCCTTGACTTGGGAGAATTATCAAATTAATCTTCTTCAGGTATATTAATGCAGTTGTAAAACCATTATGATAAAATGATGAGGACCCTTGGCAAGACCAACAAGGAGAAATAGAAATCCCCTCTAATATGAAATTCCTTTCTGTAATTTATAGCTTTTTAGAAAAAAATTTGTTAGAAAACCTCCTTTCATGAAAGAAATTTTTTCCTCAATCTCCATATTTGAAAAACAAACTCAATGGTATTTTTGGAGGGTTTTTTTTTTTGTATCATAATGCTTTGTCTGGCCATTTTTTTCTTCCTTTCCTTTTTCTTTTTGCCTTTTCCTTATCATACAGATCTTTTGCTTATTCACTATAGTTTCCAAGACTTTTGTGAAGTTTCTGTGTTTGCCAATGTCTCTGTCTATATGTGTTTTTGTGCATTTTCCTTGGTTCTTTATTTGTTTATTTGCTTTGTCCTATTCAGACTCATTCATTTTTATTTTGTCTTATTTTGTTATTACTTCTTTTTAGATTCCTCTTTTGTTCTGATGAGAGAAACCATACAGAATGTGGATTTGGGTGAATGAATTGGGATATAGGAATAATCTGAGACTAATTTGAGGAGGGGGAACCATAATCAATATATTATATGAAAAATCTATTTCAATAAGATTAAATATAAAAGAAACAATGTAATGGAAATTAGCTCAGCTGACAGTTTAGGAAGTGGTGAGATATAGCATTGGCAAGCCAGGTGAGAATTTACTAACTTGTCTCTGTCAGGCTCGGGACACCCAAATGTATTCTGTGATAATAAGAAACCTTACATGGTTTTGAATTATAGCATTAAGTACTCTGATCTGTAAATTTATAAAAAAAAATAACATACAGCATATAAAGATGAAAAAGTAAAAAGTTGAGAAAAGGAAGCAGTCAGGATTCTAGGGGAGAAAAATTCCTTGTCTGTGACCAAAATCAATTATGGTCCCAGAATTCTGTGAATGCATTTCTTTGTTTGGGGAGAATTTATCCAGCAAGGAGACAGAAAAGCAGGTAAGTTTGGAATACCAACCCATCCGTAGATTTCAAGTGTGTGAATGTTTGTGGAACACATGCTATGTATAGGAAAGATAAAGACAGAATCAAGCAAAGGTCCGCTATTCTGTAGAGAGAGCTGAAGAAAATCAGTGAAGGAGGAGCAGATATTCATCTTTATATGCTGTATGTTATATTGCCCACACAGCTATTTTCTTCATGGCTAATCTGCACATCTCATAATTCATAACTCATCAGTACCACGACTTTTATCCACAGATACTCAGGGGGATCACTTCAGACGCATAATCTCACATGTATATTTCTGTCTTTAGTATATTTTGGCTTTTCATTTTAAGCAATTTGAAGTCTGTTTAAGCTTATAGCTAAATTCTTTATTAAATTAATATGAAATTAAATTAAAATGCTTCTCACTATATATATAGAAATAGGTTAAAATTTGCTTTATATATCATATTAAATATTATAGTTCAAACAAAATCTACTCCATTCTTATTGCTCCTCTTTGACACAAAAATTAAAAAAGAAAGCTCTTCAGTACTCTCTTCTTAGTACACTCTTCTGAATACATTCAGTACACTCTTCTGTTATGAGTTCAGTCAGTCACAAATTATAACCCTGGTTAAATATCTCCACCTGATAATGGGCCAGAATTGTCTCAGCAATATATTTCTATGTCCTTGGTATGTATTGTCGTTTGGAAATAAGTATGATACAAACCTCACAAAGCTGAAAGGAGAAGAGACAATACAACTAATGTGTGAAAGGTAATTAGCACACTGCCTTATACTACCTCCTCAACTCTAATAACTACTCCCCCCTTGAAGTACATAGTTAGGAAGCAGGATGCTGGTGGTCTTGTTAAATTAGCAGTGGAATGACCCTAAGGAGTTAAAGAACCATTTACAGGACTTTATCATGTGCTTTGCAAGTTGGAGTTTGCTGAAGTTCTAACATACCTCTGTGTCTTTTCAAAAACTGAAGTTTCAATGGCTGTCTTGGTGTCTCCTTCTCTCTCTGACACTTAGCAACTTGACCCTTCCTTTTCCTTAAACCTTCCTCTTTCTTTTCACCTCTCTTTCTTATTTTTTGCCCAAATTATCTGCCCTTTCCTCCCCTGTTTTCACCAGCACTTTGTGACTTGAAATTCATCCAAAATGCAATCTTCCAATCAATATACACTTTTAGCTCAACACTCAGGGATCACTGGCTTGGTCTTGGACTATTTTAATTACACTTCTTAGAGAGAAAGTGACTTGGCCTAAATTGTCTGTTTTAGCCAATGCATTGATTCCTAGTGGTGAAAAGCAGCACACGAGCTCTGTGCATGTGGCATTTATTTTAAGCTTGCGCTCCAGAGGTCATAGTGTGGCAAGCTCAGTGGGAGAAGATGATATATATACTCCTAGCCTCTTGCATAAATCCCAAAGGCAGTGTATTCCTGTGAAGTAATGATGGAATAAAAAAGATGACACGAAGTCCTGGGCTTGTATTAGTAAATTAAGGCTTATTCACAGCTTTATTAGTGGCGTTAACAACCAATAACTAACAAATGTTGAGCATTCATCATGAGTCACACATCATCCAACGCACCCTCCATGGGTCAAGTGGCATACCGAGGCGCTTCCACTCTGTCATACACACCCACTAGCAAGTATGGATTAGCATACTACTACTGATATCTGACACTTTGCCACAATGATAAAAACAAGGGCTAGAGATACACGTCAGTGACTTCAAAGAAAAAAGGAGATCAGTTTCCTGGTACAAAGTGCCAGTGATGACCTATGTTGTTCCTAGCATCCATATTCTTTCTCACTTTTCCTATTGTCTCTGCTTAAAGATCTCACTCTTTGATAACTCATTTGATCATTTTCCACCTGATCATTAAATCCTATGGCTAGTGCTATCCTATGAAACATTTTTATTTAAATTGTATTATGTTATAAAATCCAAAACCAGACATTTTCAAAGTGAGGAGAAAACCAGACATTTTCAAGTGAGGAGAAAGAATAGCAGGGTAGATGAAAATAGGAAAGTTTTCTGTGGACTAAAGAATAAATGTTCTTCTGTATTTTTTTTCAATTGACATAGCTACCTATCTACTATTGAAGAATTCCTGTTGAAGATTTATTTTTGACTCTTTACTTTTCCAAATCCTTTCTAATAACTCTACTTGAATTTTTGTGTTTCCTACAAATCATACATAAAAATAATTTTTTTTTTGGTTTTTTTTTTTTTTTTTTTTTTTGGTTTTTCGAGACAGGGTTTCTCTGTGGCTTTGGAGCCTGTCCTGGAACTAGCTTCGTAGACCAGGCTGGTCTCGAACTCACAGAGATCCGCCTGTCTCTGCCTCCCGAGTGCTGGGATTAAAGGCGTGCGCCACCATTGCCCGGAAAAAATAAGGGCCATGAATTTGGGGAGTTGTGGAACACATGGTAAGAGTTGGAAGGAGAAGAGGGAGAGAGAAACGATATAAATGCATACACACATCAACTCATTTCAAGAAGTCCAAAAGGCTATGTTTTATCCCCTCTTACACAATTTAGAAACTAATTAAGAGTAAGATAGAAAATTCTGCCAATTATAATGTCTGTAAAGGTCAATTGAAAGATAACAATACAGTGAGAAAGTGCTAGGGCAACCTTTGTGTGGTCCCTCATGTGGGAGGCTCATTAGTGCTGAGCCCATCTCTGTGTGATCAACTCTATGCTATGGACCAAATCTGATTTCACATTCCTGAACAATAATGGTCCTATTTGCTTTTTCCACTCTTCCTCTAGGCATTCTGGCTGGTAGCTCTCGGAGAAGAGTCCTCAGAGTAAGCTGTACAGGGAAGGGCATTTGCCTCTGAAATCTCCTAACCCTAGCCAACAAATCAGTAGGGCTCTCTTTCTAATGGCTTCTTGCCAATGCTTGTGAGTCATTAGTTAAAATACCTTAATTCCAAGTTTCTCAACAGTTTTAGTTTATATTGCCCTGCTACAAAATCCTCTGATATCACCTTTAAAACATCGTACTTAAAGTTATATTAGGTTGTGATTATAATATTCACATTTTTGATTTATAATATTGACAAATTTTGATTTGATGTTTAAACTATATATATATATATATAGTATACAATCTCTTTTATCATATATACAATAATATATATTATAAAACAGTACCTAAAGCAGTGATTCTCAACCTTCTTAATGCTAAGACTCTTTAACACAGTCCTTCATGTTGTAGGGGTTCCCAACCAAAAATTTATTTTTTTTGCTACTTCAAAATTGCAAATTGCTACTATTATTAGTCATAATGTAAATATTTCTTGGAGATAGAATTTTTCCATAGGGTCGTGACCCACATCTTGAGAAACACTAACCTTAAAATGTTTATTTATGAATTTTCTCATTGCTTATAAGGAATTTTAAGTCCCTGGAATATAAAATATCTTTACAAATTGTGTATTTCAAATACTTATTAATAATTTATGAAATTACAATTAGACATAGACATTACTTAATTATTTTAATTGTGTATATCCATATGTCTGTTATAGTGTATGTAAACATTTCATCATCTCATATATTCCCAGCATAGGATTTAGGAAGTGTTAATTTTAGATCCATTTTTCTTTTTTTTGTTTTGTTCTGTTTTTATTGATTTTTATACATTTTTCTCTGCTCCTCTCCCTGCCATTCCCGTCATCCCTTCAACCCTCCCCCAAGGTCCCCATGCTCCCAATTTACTCAGGATATCTTGTCTTTTTCTACTTCCCATGTATATTAGATCTATGTAAGTCTCTCTTAGTGTCCACATTTTTGTCTAAATTCTCTGGGATTGTGGTTTGTAGGCTGGTTTTCTTTGCTTTATGTCCATTTTTATTTTTCAATTCCTATTATCTTCTTAGGAACTCTCTTCCTTTGATATTCAAGCACAAACTGTACAGTTGACTTATAGGTAATTGTTAATTAAGGGAAACACAGCCTTAGATACCATAGAATGATTCTAATACAGCATAAATATTAATTACAACTGTATGTAAACAATCTATAAGAGAAATAAAGGAACTAAACTGAACCAAGTTTGGTGAAACTTC
This sequence comes from Chionomys nivalis, assembly GCF_950005125.1. NCBI lineage: Eukaryota > Metazoa > Chordata > Mammalia > Rodentia > Cricetidae > Chionomys > Chionomys nivalis. The sequence continues at coordinate 18,417,473 of NC_080107.1, forward strand.
AAACCAGCCGGTTACGTGGGAAAATGCAGGTGCAAAGCTTCAGGGAGAGGAATTGATCTAGCTATAAACAGGCGTTGAGGGTTTACTCATTATGGAAACCAACATTTTGTATGTCTTCTCTGAGCTCACTGTATCCCTTTTTTCCTTTGCATAACACTTTTGAACTTAGTTATAACTCACTCGCTTTGGCACCTACTAAATGAATATTTAATGCAACGAATTCAGTGATAGGGGGAGGGAGAAGGATAATCAGAAAAGCCAGAGATATAAAAATTGAGGTTATATTTAGTTTAATGACTGCCTTAATCGGTCTCCACCATGGAGTCTGTGTGATCCAAATGGGACATTCAAGGTGTTATGTTTAAAATAGATGGATGTTTCCCACTCTTTTCTGAGCAGATGTGATGCTCTCCTGACTTTAAAAATCCTTTCAAATGGGACAGATGGAAGAGCAAAGGAGACAAAATAAACAATCCAAGATGGAGAAGTACACAATGCTGCATGAAGTGGAAAAAGGAGGATAAAAGTCATGACATTATTGCATTTTATGAAGCTCAACAGTGATAGAATTGATACTACTACTAGACAGGTTTAAAACAGAGGATTTCAATCAGGCAATAAGTTGTATGCTGAAGAAAACAAATCCCTCTTTTTTTCAAAAACAGAATATGTAGGTTCAAGTTGAAAGCTCTGACTGGCTGTTATATGCCTTTTACAGCTCTGGGTTTTTATTTCCTACTTCTTTCATTTTAAAAATGGCATATTATTTAACTTAAAGAGTTTTTGTCATGGCAATGGATTGTAATAATATATTTGGTCTTTCGGCATTGTTAATTTAATAGTTTGACCATAACACTATCAACTCAGATCCTCCTTACTCATGTCTTTTTTGTCAGCACAATCTGATTGTGACTCCAATGGATGGCAGACAGAGACTTCATTCTTAGCAACAGACACCTTCTTAAAGAATAAGAAAAATTCTAGCTCATTTTTAAGAAGTATTGATTAACCATTATATGCACCCTAGCAATAATTCTATTTGTGAAACAGATACTTTTATACCAATAACTTAACGGTGCTAATACAATATTAGAATGGAGATAATAAGAAGTAACAGGATTATGACTAGGTTAAAGGTAAGAAAAGAAAGAGCCCACATTTACCATCAAACTTACTTTATAAATAGGTAAGAAATAATGAGTAGTCATGTCTAAAATTATATATGTGAATTTAACTTAAAATACAGTAAGCATTAATGTTTAACAGACACTATGAGGAATATCAAGTTGAATAAATAATTATTAGAAATTAACAAAGACAAAAAATACACAAAATTAAGAATATCTCTAGACTAAAGGTACCTTCCAGAATAGTGCCCAAAATGGTGTACCTTGGAACAAAAGAAGTGAATTTACTAAATCTTCAAGAAAGAAATGCCATGTGACGTGCCCTCGAGTAATTGGGACAGGGACAAGCTTCATATTGAAGACATCATGATCAGCTTCAGTTGTCAACTTGGGAGGAGGGAAATTCAGTTGAGGATATGGCTCTAATTGACAGGCCTGTGGGCACAGTTGTGGGGTATTTTATTGATTGTTAATTGATATAGGAGGGCCATGCACTGTGGATGGTATCATATGGGGGGTGGGAGGTGGGGTTCTTGACAGTAGGAGAAAGGATGCTGAATAAGAGCCTAGAAGCATGCCAGTACATAAAATTTCTTCATAGTTTCTTCCTCAATCTTCATTGGCCTTGGGTTCCTTCCACGATGGACTACAACCTGTAAGCTTAAATAAAATACTTTCCTCTTCCAACTTGGCTTTGGTTAGTGCATTACAGAAATAAAGACACAAAGTAGGGCAGAAACCAAATGTTGCAATAGACTTGTAGAAAGCAAAGTCACAATTATAAGGAAAATGTTTGAGGCCCTATCCCTAGGTATGTAGGTATTGATAGTTGGTGGCTACCAAGGGAGAAAGTCAGGTGCTTTCAGAGGTATGTCACAGAGGTAGTACTCCAGCAAATGATTCTACACCCTGCACATATGGGCAACACTAATTGGGCTCAGTGAGTTATTAAGTAAAATTAAAACAAGGGTATTAATTTTGGAAGTAGCCTAGTAGAAAGGGGTCCAGGAGGGATTGGAAGGTAAGATGGAGGGTAGTTATTATAAAATACATTGTGTATTATGTGCATGAGCTTCTCAAAGTATAGATTTTAAAACACTGTGCATATATTTAAAAGGAAGGGAAATGGCAATAGCATCTTGGCTGCATTTTGAACATGAAATTATGTGTGGGTCCTGGGAGAAGCATGACCTGTGCAGTAGGAAGGCAGAAACCATCAGATATTTAAGGAGATCTGTATGATGCATTGGGGGATGAACTGGTCTCTTGAATGATGGAGAAATAAATCTGGGATTTCTGTGTGGTTTAGCAAGAACTCAAGATAACATCTGTAAAACTTGAGTGTAAATGAGGAGAATGAGAATGAAAATTCAGGTGCATGCACAGCTAAAGTGTAGGAGAATGAAAGCAAAGACTCAGGAAAACTTACCAGACTGGGAGTTCCAGAATGGAAAGAAATGCAGTGTCTTTAAAAGTGCAATGAATCACCTGTTTAAGAGGGGTGAATTCTTTAGTTTGGATTTAGTACATTTGCGTTAACCATTGAGACTTTAGTTACGAGTATTTGGAACATTTGAAGTCTGGCGCTCGAAAATTGATAATGCTGAAAAATGTGTGATGTCAGAATAAAAGAAATTCAGGAAATGAAAAGTAAAAAAAATTCTCATTTATTAGTATAGCAGAATCGTATAACATTTATAATTTCCATATGCATTTAGATACCTAACCTTAATTTATTTCCCACTGTGTTTGTATCATTGTCTTACACAAACTGACTTTTAAAGAGGTTAGATATTTGTCCCAAACCATGCTGGCAAAAGCTGAAAAGCTAGCTACACTTGTTATTGTCATACTTGACTTCAGTAATGTATATTTAACTGAAACTGACGTGAAAGGACCTGCTTCTAGTATGTCGATATTCTAGTAAGTAAATATGTGCATGAAAGAATCCATTATGAAATGTCAGAAATTTTTATTTTTATTTAACAACATAAACATTTATGCTGTTCTAAATTTCTTTATATTTTGAACCAATCAAAATTTGTTGACTCAGATTTTATGTGATTCAAAAAAGATACAATAAATTGATTGATATGAGAAGTCTTGGGCAAATATCCAGTAAATTGCCACGGCTGAATCTTAAGAGGTAGGACATGTGAACATATGCAGTTACCAGATAAAACCTACCAAATGTCACCTGGATTTTAACTACAAATAGGAGGCTTAAAAGCTGCCAGTTGGACAATGATGACTACATTTCCACTTAAAAAGAAAAGCATTACTTGGCTGTCATAGTGCACGTTCGTGCAATCCTAGAGGGTCAGAAACATGCTAATACACCTATGTTCAGTGTTAATTTGTTTATAAGGACAGCTGTCCCTTCTACTGTGCAAATTTGCATCGTAGGTTTGGGTATTGTGCAATTTGACTACTCCTCCTGCAGATGCTGTTTTTACTGTTTTGCTTCAATTGTTTTAACCCCTTGAGTTTGTTTTCTATTCCATGTTACTTAAGTCTATACATACTACAGAGAAGCAAATGGATCTACATTACTTACATATATATGCCATGTTTGCTTTATATATCTATGCATATACAAAATGCATAGAAAGTGGTTGTTAGAGAATCTATCTTGCAAACGGGCTTTCTCTGCCCTTTCCTTGGAGATGACCTTCTCCAGTGAGGTCTACTAAAGACTCTATTAAGCTGGTTTCAATTCCAGTTTGTGGGCAACAGGAGTGTTTAGTCAGTGAAGATTATTAGTTTATGCATATTCATTAAATTTGTTTTTATGCAGCCATTCAACTTAGTAAATGGTCGGAGCCAGAAAAGGCTCTAATTAGAGAAATTAATTAGGGCTTGGAAAGGTATGGAGAGATTTGTGTGCATTTGTAAGAAGTATTTTTCTTTTGGTGGAAAAAAAAAAACGCCTGCTGGGGGAGGGCTGGCAATAGAGTTTGCTTATATCTGAGCCTGTAATAACATGGAGAGTTTCAAGTCATAAGAGCACAAAAGAGTGGAGGTATATTTTTCAAATTAGCACAAAATCTCTGGCAGATTAAAGCACACCTTGGCCTTTCCTTGTTGGAATTTATCTTTTATAGCTTTTTGCCAAGCCACATTGACCCCACCCACGCTACCAGGTGAAATAAAAGTACTCTGGCTGGGGAAAGTGTTTCTGTGTCAGTTAGCAATGTTTCTTCCCCTCTCCATTACCTCCATGGTGTCCCTGCCACCAGAAGCCAAGAAGAAGCAGCTGCTCTGAGTATGTACAAACAAAAGGAGCTGTTTCTATAGCAACCATAGAACCCTGTTGAAAATCTCTCTCTTTAACACCAGCCCATCTCTCCTCTTCAAGCCTGCTTCTCTTCCTTTTGTGAACCAGCAGACTGCCCTTACACAGAAAGGGCACGGGATGATTTGACTGCACATAGGAGCTAGGGTGACCACTGCTGTCACTCTTTGTGAAAACTGAAAGTCTTGCTCTTGGCCAAAGAATCTGAGAAGACTGTAGAATTGGACATTTGTACATGACCGGTTGCTGGGTGTACTGACTTCCCTTTATTCTCCTATCCCTGATGAGACAATGATGTCCCTTTCAACTTTAGATTTCCTATTCATTTTTCTTCATATCCGATAGTAGGCCTATAAGTCAGTGTGAGATGGCTCTCGGGGAAATCTGTGAACACTGAGATGGCAGCTTTCGGGTTTCATGTGAAAATGGGGCAGTTTTTACCTCATTGACTAATGTGTGCTGCTAAAAGTTCCACGATGGTTGCGGCTGTTGGTGTATGTGCACATGTGTGTATTTATCAGATAGAAGAAAACATCACTGGTTATCAAATTAAGACCTCTGCCAAACCACTTGTCAAACATTTTTTTTTAAATTGCAGTCACTTCATTCTTATTTTAATTTTCTTACAAAGGTGTTCTTAAAATATTTTTTTTGTGTGTATTTCTCTTGGTACACATGTTCGCTGGTGTTCCACAGCACATATGGAGAGGTCAGAGAAAACTTTACAGGAGTGGGTTTGCTCCTTTACTATATGGGGCTTCAAAGGTCAAAGTTGGGTTGTGAGGCTGCAAGCCTTGGTAGGAAAGCTCTTTACCTGCTGAGCTCTTCCCAGCCCATATGCTCCTGCAAAGTTGTGTTTAGATTTGTCAAGAGTAATGTCTTTAAGTTTTCATATGCCTTTTGGGCATTTAGCCTTCAATTTACAAATAATTCCCACCCCCAAAATTAGTCCTTAAATCAATAATTTAGTGAATTAACATTTTAAGTCAATAATTTAAGTCCTAGAAGTATTTTTATGTGCATCTTATCCAGTAAATACCAACAGAAAAAGTTATTAGGCATTTTGCTAGCAGATACATATATTCTATATGCCATTGAAATTGATTTTTTTGTATATAGATTGCTGGAGGATGGTATTTTGTCTTAAGGTTTATAGATTGGAACTGTATAAATTTTAAAGTTTATCAATATCTGGAATTAGACTTTCTAACTGACTGACGAAATTGCGCAAAATTTGTTCATGTAAAAGATATAATTTTGACTAAAAAATCAATGCCTTGGAAATGGCTTATCAATTATTAAACATATTTAAATATTTTATAAATGATGCTATTTATAAATAAATAGGTATGACAATATAGTAAGATAAAAGTCAGTTTACTGGTTTAAGATGTACTAATTGGCTTATACAGTTTTAGTGTGTAATGGATGAAGCTTTCCAGATCTGTTTCATCCCTTCATATAAAAACAGCAATGACAAACTGATATCACTCCAAGAAGAACACATATGGTTGCCCTTTGACCTCCACATAATGTTCACATGTACCTACACACACACACACACACACAAATGTTTAATAATTTATAAATGGTATAAATATCATTCTAGTAGTCATTTATATGTAGCAAAAATATTTACCTTAAATGATAATTAAAATATACTCCATGAATTAAATGCAAATACCAGAAAATGGAAGGATCTCCCTTGTTCTTGGATTGGGAGGATCAACATGGTAAAAATGGCAATTCTACCAAGGGCAATTTATAAATTCAATGCAATCCCCATCAAGGTCCCATCAAAATCCTTCACAGATCTTGAGAGGACAATAATCATCTTTATATGGAAAAACAAAAAACCCAGGATAGCCAAAACAATCTCATACAATAAAGGAACTTCTGGAGGCATTACCATCCCTGACTTCAGACTCTATTACAGAGCTACAGTATTGAAAACAGCTTGGTATTGGCATAAAAACATAGAAGTCGACCAATGGAATCGAATAGAAGACCTGGATTTTAACCCTCAATCCTATGAACACCTGATTTTCGATAAAGGGGCTAAAAGTTTACAATGGAAGAAAGAAAGCATCTTCAATAAATGGTGCTGGCATAACTGGATGTCAGCCTGTAGAAAAATGAAAATAGATCCACATCTATCACCATGCACAAAACTCAAGTCCAAATGAATCAAAGACCTCAATATCCATCTGAACACACTGAACCTGATAGAAGAGAAAGTGGGAAGTACTCTACAACTTATGGGCACAGGAGATCACTTCCTATATATGACCCCAGCAGCACAGACATTAAGGGCAACATTGAATAAATGGGACCTCCTGAAACTGAGAAGCTTCTGTAAAGCAAAGGACACTGTCACTAAGACAAAAAGGCAACCCACTGGAAGAAGATCTTCACCAACCCCGCAGCAGACAAAGGTCTGATCTCCGAAATATATAAAGAACTCAAATTGTACATCTAAAATAACATTGGAACTGTTAAGAGAAGAGTGTTCAGAACACTATAAGAACATTTTCTGCTTATCAGGTTGAAAAGAGTGACATGATTAGTAGAGATGCTGAGGAGAGTATAGGAGGGATTCATCTATTATTGATAGAAATACAACTAGCTAAAACATCTGTGAGGCCCATTGCAGGTATAGGTTTGGAAACTTCAAATGTATATACCCTTAAAGTGAGTAATTTCACTTCCAAAATTATACCTTGCAGGCACAATTAGACATCCTGAGAAATATAGGGATTTTACAGTTACTACTCTAGAATAAGAAATTGACGTTATACCTGGGAATATAATATGGGTAAAATATCTTATAGCTTCACGATGGATTAAGATGCTGTAGTTATTGGGAGGGGCTTCATAAAATCTTTATAAACAGGAGCAATCTAAAAGATCAATCATTAATTCTTTTATACCTACAGAAATACCAAGTATTAAATATTCTCCTTTTGCTCAGAAATCATGTGTGAGCATGTAAGACACATGCATAAGCCCACAGAACACACACACACACACACACACAGAGAGAGAGAGAGAGAGAGAGAGAGAGAGAGAGAGAGAGAGAGAAGAATTATAAGACTCTGTAGATAAACTGCCAAATATCTATATCTATAAATTTCTAGTGAAAGGAATTTTATTTTCTTATTTTAATATCTAAGTTTCTACATATATCCCATTCAAAAATCAATTGCCTATTATTCAGTCAAATATTACAACTTTTAAAAAAATGTTTTATTCAATATTGTTGTGTTTGTGTGTGTGTGTGTGTTCATGAATGTGTGCAAGTATGTGGGCCACAGTGTATACCTTAGAAGTCGGTGGAAAACTTCCATGGGGAGGTCTGTCTTCCCTCCTTTACATGGGTTCCAAGCAATGAACTCAGGTCACTGGGCTTGAAGAACACGTGCCTTTACTCATCTTGCCTGCCCCAAATGACTGATTTCTTAACACTCTTGTTTAGACATTGGGTAGAAATGTAAACAGAATTAGTATAGATGAGAACTATTCAAGCTGCAATGATTAGGTAGGGAATGGACTTAAAACAGTACTCTAATGATCCAACTGTCTTGGGGAGTATATTGGTCTTCAGAAAGGTTAGGAACTTGGCCTTCTGAGAAGAAAGTGTGATGACAAAGGGGTGAGAGCAGGACTTGAAGATTAACTAAAGGAAATTCCATTTTCACATATTAGATGGAATTTTATGCAGAAGGACTTCCTCACAACTAGACTTTGGTTTGTTTGATTTTACATAACAAGGTATTACTTGGATTTTTGTTGATGGGACAAAACAGCTTACATAGAAATCATATGGCAGGGTTATTTGAATGATGATGTTTTAGACTGACTCCAGTGTTTCTAATCCAACTACTGTTAGACTGAACATCATGTCAAGTAGGGAATTAGAGGAAGGTTTCTCACCCCACAGCATCCAGGAAGCAGAAAGTGTGACAGAGAGAGGCTGGGGATCCGTTGCGCACACATAAACTCTCCAAAAACATGCCGCAGTAACCTGCATCCTCCAGCCAGGCACTTTCTCCAGACGTTTCCAGTACCTACAACTAAAGCCACACACATGTGAATCTTCCAGTGGACAAATCCACTGATTTGGTAAGAAAGATCACAATCTTTTCAATAATTGGTACTCAAGCCTTTGTGGGTGCATTTTGTATCCAAACCTATAACGAAGTATATTGCAGCAGCAGATGTAGCTCATTGCATGGCATAAGCAGGGGCCTGGATATGAGTTCCAGAGTAGGGACGGGGCCAGTATCTGTGCACAATGTGGATACCATGTTCTGCTGAAAGGATACGTCTTGGTCAAGAAAGACAAAAAATATCAACCCCCTTTTCTTACACACTCCCTACCCCAGTCATGCCTCTCTATTGCATAACAAAAATAATATAGGTGATAAAATAGAATATTAATTAATAAAGTAGATGATAATAAAGGGTATGATACTGTATATTTGATATAAAAATAAAGTGGAGAACTCCATCAGAAAGATATAGTAAAATCCATTCTTTTTTTTTTTCATTTTCTGACATGTAATCAATTTTTGTTAGGTACTGGCCCAGCTTCATCAAAGAGAGTAAGACTTCCTAATTCCTACTTGTTGGCAGCACAGCGTCTTGTAAACACTTCAGTTATCTTTACGAACGCCTATAGGGGGAATTTTCTTGTGTAAAGAATGTAGGCATCTCCATACCTTATAAAAAATAATAATCATGTGTTAAAGAAAATACCATTTATTAGAAACCCTACAGTATTTAATATTTCAGGATTATTTTATTTATGTGGATGAGTGTTTTGCCATAATGAATGTATGTGCACCACACTCTTGCAGTGCCTGTTGAGGCCTCTGGTAGGTCAATAGTTACATGGTTACAGATGTTTGTGAGCTACTGCATGGGTTCTGAGAACAAACCCCAGTCCTCTGCAAGAGCAAAAGTGCTCTTAACCTCTGTGTCCTCTCTCCAGCCCCAGCCCTGTAGAAGTGAAAGAACTGAAACCCTTGGACTCACAAAACTGCATTATTGTAGTGGATAATAAGATCAAAAGTAGACAACTCATTCTATTCAAAAGGTATCCTCACATTTAAACTTAATATCAGAAATTAATCGAGGTAATTTGATTCATTAGTGTATTTAAGAATAAGATTTTTGTTGTTGTTGTTGTTGTTGTTTTTTTAATGTAGTCCTGACTGTCCTGGAACTTGCAAAATAGACCAGACTTTAAACTCATAGAGATCTACTTGCCTCTGCTTCCAAAGTGCTAAGATTGACATGCCTGGCAAATGGGATTTTAATATTGACAGAAAAAGATACAGAGGGATGTGCTGTAGGATTTGGTCACATAGACGCAACAGTTTTCAACTCATGACCCCACAGGGGTCACTTATCCGATATGTACATAACAGGTATTTATATTCTGGTTTAAAAATTTTGCAAAACTACAGGTGCAACACAACAATGAAATAATTTTGTGGTGGGGGTCACCACAACATGAGGGATTGTATTAAAGGGTCACAGCATTAGGCAGAATGGGAACTGCTGAGGGATACCAGCAATCAGCAATTAAGGATGATTTGACATTTAGGACTTCACCTCCTTTCTTTCCTGCCTCTGAATTCAGGTCTAGTCCAGGTTTCTTTTTCTTTTACACTGTGCTCTGAAGAGTAAAATTATCCCTGGATTTTGTTATTTCTTTAGGGCACGCTTGTATTCTTGCCCCTTTCTCCCTACCCTAGTTACATCAAATAAAATGAAGTCAGCATAAATATTCATGGGAGAGCTGTGACATTTTAATATATTTTGGATTTCTTTTTATAGCTCCATTTGGTGTTTATATGGTTATATATGTCAAACAATTCAGAAATACAACAGCTTTAAAGATTATGTTAGCTAACCAAAAAAAATGCTGCGTGAGCTCTCGTTGCTTATTCAAAGTAAATTTATTCTGTCAAGCATAAAGTTAATGCATAGCCCTTCCTAATACGCTGAAAGTTCATGGCTAAAAGAAACATTTTTTAATTTTTAACCACATCTATGTTCAGATATTTATGTTTATAGTGGGTGCTTTAATAAATGTATTCTTTTAAAAATAATTTATGTGTTGATTTTTTTCTGGAATTTATAGCTAAGCCAATGATGTTTATTCCCTGTCAGTTTTGATCTAGCTGTTTTACTTGAATCTGTGGTAGGAATGATTGATGCTGCTTGTAATTTTCCTGGGAAAAAATAAATTTATTCTGACCATTTAAAAATGTATTCATTGTCTTGTATTTGGAAGCAGATTTTGGTGGTATTGTAGTCTGGGCAGTGCCTATTAGAGTTACCAGTGTTATCAATATTTTGATGATGGAAGATAAAATGATGAATTATTATACAGGATGCTGAATAAAGAAGGAACATTCCCTCAGAAATGATTTCCTTCTCAATATTTAAATAAAATAGGGCTGCTTTCTGAATATTCATGCTCTCCCAACAGTCATATCAAAGCAGAGCTCATTCTTGTAGATACTGATAATTTTCTCTTGTAAAATGAGAGTTTCAGAGACACCACATAATGTAAACCTTTTCATTACTGCCTTGCAGTGTTCTTGTTGAGATTTGCATGGATCCTTGGGATACTTATGTTGTTTGGGAAAATTTATCCCTCTCCATTATAGAAAATACGAACAAGAGGAAAAAAAACAAGTATTTGGAAGCAAAAATTACTGAGGAAGATTACAAACAGTGTAAGAAGTCTATCCTTCACTCAAAGAAAACAGCCCTTACAGACATGCATTCATGACTCCACACACCCACTATCCACACGGCATCTTTATTAAATTCTTTTCCATTCATCCATCATGTTACTTGTCGCCTGTTTATACAAAGACAAAAAGCTAGATTTTTATCCGTAGATACTACTATGGTAATAGACACCAGTAGACACTGAATAAGTGAAGGATCAAAGCAATGAGCTAATGTCCTGCAGAAGTTTGCTATAGCACGTACTTGTTTCCAGGCTATTTGTGTAACAGGTGCTTCACATAATTTAAGTCGCACTCCCATGGTGCTAAAGCCCCTTGCTGGCAGTCTCTTAAACAGCTTCCTTCCCTGGGCAAACCAGTGGGATGATCGTATCAGTAGGAATAACAAGCTCTTGCTTGTTCACTTTCACTAGATTTTCAATTTATCTGTTTAATTTTAAGTGCTGAACAAGGAGGTGCTCACTGTGTCATATCCAGTAATATGAAACTTTAGATAATAAAAGTCGGGAAGTGCTATTGGCTGAAAACTAAACAAATCACGCATACTTGTGATGGTGAGGGTCACCCAAATGACAAAATGGGACTTGATCTGAGTTTGATGAATCTGAGTTTGATGAAATGCCAATTTAAATATTTAGTGAATTGTGATCTGGGAGCATGGGTTTCCTTTATACACAATGTACATCAGAACAAAGTAAGATGCAAGACTTAAAAAAGAAAAAAACATGTTGCCGTATTTTTAAGTGGAAAGAAATGTGCAATTCTTGCTTTAGATCCCAACTGATTTGTCTTGTTTACAAGCCATAGCGTGACTTGTTGATGATGAATAAATATCCTGCCCAGCTGTCCTGGGCTGTACTTACTTTAGCATTAAGTCATTATCTGCTGAATGCCACACAATTACTTAGCATGACAATAGTCATACGCTTTTCTCATAGGGTACTTTATTATCCCCTCTTTTCAGTAAACACCATATGCAATATTACCATGTATCGATTCCTCAGGACTTGCCTCTTTTGAATTTTTTTAGTAGTCCAGCCTTGGAAACTTAATTCACAGACATCAATGGCAAAGTTGAGAATAATAAGTGGGGATAAATATTCATTATCATCTAGAGGCTAATTACCGATTCATTTGGAATGAGCTGACATTGCTTCAAAAATTTCTAGCTTCAAAAATTTCTAAGAACTTTCCTTGCTCTTTTGGTTATTTGATGTGTTTTGCTGGGGTTAGAATCTAGAGCCTTGTCCGTGAATTCTACCATCAGCCGTATCCTGACCTTTCCCTCCATCCTTCCCTTTCTGCTTTTCTTCCTGCCTTGTCTATTCAGCCTAACGCTCCAAAATGGACTTGCAATTTTGTATGCTACAACATCAATGATAAATATAAGAGCAGGCATTTTTGTGTGCCCTTACTGTTTGTGATACAGAGGACTTAGGACTTCTGTCTCTAAGCATGTTGGCGGTGCAGACTCCATTAGCTACCTTATGGTCACCTACACTGGTGATTGGCTACTGGGAGTTGCTTGAAGGTGACTTTCTGATTTCACTATCTTTCAGTGAGATAGTGGGCTGATTTTTTAAGGACAATGGACACCCATACAGCTACCATCCTCTGGGTACCTGCCAGTCCTAGCTTCTGTATGTCATGCAAGGATGTAGCTCCCAATCATGGACAGAACAGCAAACAAACCAATTTACTTCTGTGCCTGGGTCAATTACCTGTCATCCACAAAACTTGAGGTCTCTCGTCCCCTTCTTATATATAGTCAATAGAATAATCCTATGAACATTAAAATTTTCCAAACCAAGGATGGGCTTCTGCTGAAGGTTAAAGAAACCTAAGCCGCATCCTGAACTTCATTAGCAGATGATAGAGTATGTTAATTGTTTCCTGAAGAAACAAAACTTTCTCATTTGATTCTTTGGCCACAAATGTTACCCTATCAGTCTGTTAAACTGTAACTGAAATAGCTTTGCATCATCCTTAATTTCTAAAAATAATTGTCAACTTTCCCTTCCTGTTCCCTTGACCTCAAAATGACTTCCTAATGCCTTCCGTAAGCTTTCTTCTGTGCATAGCAAATGCTGAACCACCAGAGCTTAGCTAAAAGGCCATTGAGTTTTTACTGCTTGCTTGCTTTCATTTTTTTAACAAATTTTCTATAAAACCTCTATTGGGGAAACTCATCAATACAAACACACACACTATATGTACATTATATACAATTTAAGTTATTACCAAAGTATATAAATATGCATATGCGTATCTAGGTGTGCATATTTAAATCTACTGCTAATTTCTAAAGCTGAAGAGGGTTCTTCAATGTCTTAGTCTTATTGCTTATTATCAGGAAAACTGTTATTCCATTTGATTAGCAATCTGTTCCCCAGTAGTACAGTAACCTAACTGCTTACACTGAACCTAGGCCAGCCTTTATGACATTCCCAGGATTTTAGAGAAAGTTATTCTTCTACCAATATACTTACTGTGATTTTCTCTTAGCTCCAGGTCAGTGTCTCGTGTTTACTTAGAGGGAACTTCTTAACTTCCACTTGCTTATTAAGTAAATACTTTGTCTTAGGGTTTCTACTGCTGGAAAGAGTCACCATGACCATAGTAACTCTTATAAAGGAAAAACATTTCATTGGGGGTGGTTTACATTTACAGAGGTTTAGACCATTGTCGTCATCAGTGCAACAAGGTGGCATGCAGACAGACATGGTGCTGGAGAAGTAGCCGAGAATCCTACATCTTGACTCATAGACAACAGCAAGTGTTCTGAGACAGGCTTCAACATATATGAGACCTCAAAGCCTGCATCCAAAAGTACACAGCTTCCTGCAACAGGGTGATACCCCCTAATAGTTCCGCTCCCTTTGAGGCTCATTTTCTTTTGAAACACCATCTTTAGCTTGGTATGTTAATGTGTAACAGCTCATGTGGAAGAAGTAAAGACAATATATCATCGTCATCTCATATATATATATATATGTGTGTGTGTGTGTGTGTATTTATATATATATATATTAAGAAGGAAAAATTTGCAAATAATTAGATCGAACTGGAAATCATTATAATTTTTATAGAGTAGTTACTTTTTTTAGCTTAGAAACTTTGGAAAGTGAAGTGCCTTCATGATTATAGAATTGTGGGACTCAAACAGAAAATAGCTAACCCTATAGTAATTTGGGGAGATCATGTATTCTTTTGTATATTTTCTGTATTTAAATTCTAGAAACAAAACTATAATAGTTTGTTCCATCAGTGGTCTAATTAAGGCTAAACTTCTGTAAAGGAAAAACATATGAAATGGAAGATTGGGAGAACCTGAAGAGGTAGTATCTAAAATTGGTTGCCTTTTCAATGGGTGTTGAGAGGTTTCTCTGGGAAGCTTTCTTTCAGATACTATTTGAATCATGCCTAACATTTAAGCCTCTAAACATTGATATTCCCATTTTAATTTTAGCTGGCAGCAGAAGGAAATGGTAAAACAGCAGATGATTACCTCGGTAATTTATTCCACATTTTCTAGCAGCTTTGCAGATTCAAATAAAAAATAATAATCTAAAAATGAAAAATGTACAACTAAAATTAACCATGGAAAAATATTCTCAAGCCAAGTGATTTTTTTCTTTGTAAACCCCCAAGTGGTGGAAAGTAAATTTCACAGTGAAATGTAAACAGGACCTAATTTTAACACTGCTTATGTTTTGATGACTAATGAGGTTTTCTTTTTTTCTTTTTTTTTTTTAATTGATTGACTCAAACCACATTAAGTTTTATGATTACCTGATATTTTCTTTTCAGTGTGCATTTTCTCAGCTCAATCCCCACTTTGGAAACATCTTATGTGAAAGTTAAATTATTCTTCAGAACAAGAATTTCAAATGGTTGAATTCAGTCTAGGCATCAGTTTTTGCTGGATGGGACTTAGACCTAACTATCCTCAGAGGTAAGAGGAAGCAGACTGGAGGAGGGGAATACCACTGAGGCAACAAGACTTCACCAGGAATCCCCTATGACCCTAGGTTCACCATAAGGTTAGGGGAAAAATCAGTCAACCGGCCAAATGGGTGCCTTCATTGAATTTGCATTTATATCTATGGCCTTCAGAAGAGCTGAACATCTTTCAGGTGTTTTTAAGAGTCAACAGGCCTCCTGTTTAATTCCTATAATACTGAGATATTGCTTTTCTATGCAAAAAATATACGTAAAATCAGTCTATTGTCATCTACTAAAGAATAAAACTAGTATTTTATTTTAGTTTACTTTATAACTGAGTTTAAAGGATGGTTCATAACTCAGAATTCTTTGCTCTAGCAACCATAATTAAGGTAAATATGAAGCATTGAATTATGAAGTATTATCGACTTGCTAAGATTAAGATTTCAAATCAAGCTTGGCATAGTGACTCATGTTCTTCATCTCGGAGTTTAGGAAGTGGAAATACAGGAATCAGAAGGTCAAGGCAACCTTGAACTGTACATAGGAATCTTCTCATAGTGAATTTCAGGCCAGCCTGGGCTCCAGGATTGCCTGTTTGGAAACAAAGCGATTAAACAAAAGTTACCTGAGAAAGTCTGAGTTTATCTTATTTAGCAACAAGAAGATAAATGTAGTAAGAATACTGTTCTAGCTGTCATACCCACCACCTCTAGCACCTTTTCAGAGTTTGACAGGTAGTTGTATCGCTATAAACTTCCGGCTTTGTTTTCCAAAATATGAGCTGACTCTGTGGTTAATACCCATGTCATAACATACTTATCTTTTATAGTTCCCCGGACGCTTCCATCTCTTATAAAACCAGTTGCTCCACCCAATTATTCACTTTCGGAGCTGACTTTTCTCTTCTCTTTTCCTTTTCTTGTTTCTGCTACGTCACCGGCTCCTGATCACTCTCCTTTCCTTGTTATCACTTTCTTTTTTATCCAATTCATGCTTTATTATAAGACCTGTTGCTTTGACATGAAATAACATTTGAGGGAACTAATAAATATTGGTGCAGATACTTGTTTTCACTCTTCTATATCTGAATTGTGCTTTTACCTTTTTAAAGTATATTTGTATTCACAATCTCTGTAGAATATACTCAAGATTAGAAATGAATGCCGTTCATTTAAATGATGCTGACAATTGAAATTCATATTAAATATACATGATCGTTTTTATATGTGGGAGAATTTCCACACTTATGTGTCCTTTATTATTTGAAGGGGCACCCACTGCATGATCTTGCTAATATTTTACAGAGAAAAAAAAGCAAAAAGAGAAACTAAATCAGACGAGCAACTTCTCTTGAACGCAGTCATTCATCTAGCTAACATTCTTAGCAAAGCATGAGCAGCCTCTTCCAAACCTATCTAAAGATGGTAAAGATGGAGGAGTCCTATTTGCAACCACCCCTCAAAGAGAGCAAGTGTGGGATTAAAGAGCCTGAGTTTGGGCTTGTTGACACAGTGAGAAGGAAATTACTCACAGGTTATAAGCTCACCAGCATCATCTGCGGCCATGTTCACTTCAGCATCCCTTCTGGGTTAGAATAAGAATTCAACATTTCCAAACTCTTTGCTCTCTACTGAGAACCTTGTTCCTAATTCAGATTCCAGAAAGGAAAGCTCCTGAGTGGCCTGACTGCAGCTGTACCTCCTAACCCATGAGGGTTTCTACACAACAGAAAAACAAGAAAACCTGAGATTCAATTATATAAAATAACCATGACTAAAAACCATGTTGAAGGAATTTAAAATTGTTTATGATCACTTTATCTAATCAGACTAAATTAAAGAATAATAATTTTGTGGACCTCTAGAAAGATGGAAGATTATTAATATTAGATCATGCACCCCAAATGTCATTCGTCATCACAATGAGCAAAGAAGGAAGAGACTTAGAAAGATTAGGGCAAAGTATATACACTGAAAAACTGCAGTTTCTTTCTAGTGGTTTAAACTATTCTCAACTGAGTTCAATTCTTAGATTATAAGTAAAACTGGAATTGGCCATCAGGTATTCTTAATTGTCTAGGTGCTATGTCTTTCTAAAACATTCTGATAAGGCTTTAAAGCCTGTGTTGAAGTAACTTTTTAAATCCATAAAAACAACTTTTATTGACTTTGTTTAATAATACATTTAAAACATACTAATGTCTCTGCTCTCTTCAATAATTCATTATAATAGCATGCAGATGGCATAGAAGTAACATACGAAACTAGTGCTTTGGGACAGCATTAAATATCACACTTGATGTGAAACTAAACCATATTACTTTCTCTTGATAGCAAATGTAAAATATTTTCTGTTTTGGTAAGTTTCATTTTGGGGATTTTTTAGTTTCAAAGAGAAGCTGATTATTGACTCATAGCTAAGACAGACACAGAAATAAAATGAAATAGAGAATGAGACAGAGACAGAGAGATGAAAGGAGGGAGGGAGAAAAAGGGAAAGAGAGAAAGAGGAAAAGTAGTCATACCATTTGAGTTAAGCATAGAGGTCAGCCATAGGGTAGACATGGAGCTGCATAGGAAAGAGGAGAGAGAGAGAGAGAGAGAGAGAGAGAGAGAGAGAGAGAGAGAGAGAAGAATTTTAAAGAAGTAACACACTCCATGAACTACAATTATAAACCTCTCAAATAAAATAAGAAACCCGAGATCTTCAGGTATCTGGGGATCCCAAATACTAAACAAAGCACTGTAATTCTGAGACTACATTGGGCTAGGTAGAGAGCCTTGAGGAAAATCTGCTTGAGAAACATATTCTCCAATGCTTTGTATTTTTAAATATCATGTAGGAATTTGAATACCAAGGAATAAAAGTCTTGGTCAATTCAGAAGAAAATAAAAGGAGAAAAGGACAGAAGGGAGGACAGAAGACAACTTAAATTTTAAATAAGGAACTAGAATAAGTGTGTGTGTGTATTATAATATGAAAAGAAACTCATATTTTCCCAGATTCTTTCACAATTGCTCTCTTAATATAGAACTATGGGGAATCTTAACTTTGTTCTCTCTTGTTCTCGCATGTGAAAATTAGAACAAAAATAATCCCAAGGTGACGAAGTTTCCCATACATCTAACAAAACTGAAGTTAAATTTTAACTGATTAAAAAATTATTTAAATCTATATCTTACAATGTTCAACACATTAACTAATCCACCCATGAACTTTTATAAGTGGTTTAATGTGCATAGTTGGTTCATTGATTGACTCTAGTAGATATGTATTGCATTTTTATTCATTTGATGTAACATTAACTAGTAAATGTTTTATAAAATTTTAATGTGTTTTTCAGACAGTCTGTGGATTATATTAATTTTCTGAACTCCTTAAACATTTTAGTCATTTTCACGTGAAGGGTATCTAGTCCCAGTAGTTTGTTGTTCATTTCTGAGCCTACTCAGAATTGCAAAGCCTTATTTCTTTCATGCCACAAGCTGTGCACTATGAGTTATAGAAATAAATATTATCCATATTTTCTTCCTTTCACCCCATTCTATCCAATTTTTACTTTCTTGCTGATACATAGTCTTGGTGTTAATACCCCTGTATAGACCATTATCTCTGAGGCTTCCAAAGGCTAATATCCTGTCACTAATAATTTTTAACGTTTTCATTTTCGTCCTTTGTGTTAATGGGCTGAATCCAGAATCATCATGCCTTTTAATTAATCTGATGAACCTTCTTAGGATCACATACGCCACCCATGTATATTTCACAAGAGAAGCTCCATTTTGCAAGCCTCTCTGGGGGACCAGTAGGATGACATTGTTTATTCATCAAAATGGTCTGCTCAGGCCTGCTCCTGCAGTTGTTTCTTTATTTCTTCATGCTATTCAAGGCTCCTGGGGGAGACCTATTGTGGTTTTATTTTTGTTTTTTGTTTGTTTGTTTGTTTCTGTTTTGTTTCTTGAGATGGAGTTTCTCTATTCTGACTGTCCTAAAACTTGCTTTGTAGGCCAGGCTGGCCTCAAAACCTAAGAGATCCATTTTCCTGTGTTCTGACTGCTGGGATTAAGGAAATGTGTTACCACCACCCAGATTGTTTTGGCCTCCCTCCCCCAATATTCCTAACGTCATCTTCAGATTCTAATCCTGTCTATGCTATCTATTCGTTAGCACCTTTGAAGGGATATTATATTGTAATTAATAACTTGCCCTTTGTGGTGGTTCTTCTGGGTACTTTCTGACATATATGCTGTCTGTCTATTCCTTCATGCCCATGTATAATTCAAAAGTTTTAGTGGTTGCCTAACTTCAGCTTCTTTCAAAATTTTGTCCAAATGTCAGAATTGTATGAATGATTATTATTTTAAGTCGTCACTTGTTTCAACTCTCCCCCATCTTCCATACCTATATTTTCAAACATGTTTTACATATTACTTCTGAAACACGTAAGATGTATTAATATATTAATTTATTGTTATTCCTGGTCTGCATGTCTCTCTACAGTATGAATTTTTAATGCACACAAATTTTCTTTAGTTTTATTTATTTTCTTTATAAACCTAGAAGAGGATCTTATATGAACTATGTGTTTAAGAACTATCTGTTAAGATGAGTATATATCTGTGTTGGAAGATGCTGTATTTGGACACGCATGCTAGAAGAGTCTAGAAGAGTCTCCTATTCGCCTTCTCTCTACTCTGTCTTCACGTAGGCATTGAGTATATAATCATGCAAACACTGAGCATTTCAAGCAATCTGGAGAGGGGCACAAAATCACAGTCTATCTCATCTTAGTGAAAGGATCATTGTCCTGTTTGAAAACATGCAAAACATGAAAAATATCTGTTTACCTGACACTGGGTTTCCTATGAATCCAAAGACTACAGCCAAATAATTAAAGTACATTGTACAGCAGCCACAGTAAAACTGTAAGGGATGTGGAGTCCTCCAATATGCCTCAGGCAGTGATGTCCTCCTAGATTTCCCTGAGAACTGAAACAATGAGACTGCATGGGTGTTTCCATGGCTTTCTGTTTGTCTAACAAACTACTGCTTGTGTCTTTTTTTTCAAAACCTTTCTGAGTGGCATGATTTTTAAATTGATTTTCAATGATTGCCATTTCAGGATTCATTATTTGCTTTGACTTTCATGTAGCCACATCAACCGTACTACCTCTCAACTATGCAACAGGCTTTCAGGAAAGTAGGAATGAAAAAGCATAAGGAACCATAGTGAAGTTAGACAAAGAGTATAAAATACTGCAGCATTTTGTCTCTTCCTTTGTGAAAAGTAATAGGAGTTCTTAGGAATAATCTCAATTATGATATAGAAATCATCTTTTAAATATTAATTATATGTGAAGAACACATATTAATTGAAAATTAGATGATGCAATGGAACACATTTAGCAACTATTTAGTTCAGGTAAATTCTATCATGCATTTCATTTTTTAAAAAGCCTTTACACATAGTTTACATGTAGTGATTTTGGTTAGCAAGATAATGTATGCCCATGAGCTGTGGTCTACTAGATGATATATTGAATAATATGCTATTATAAAATGTATGGATTTTTGTTACACAGAAACTTAACAACCTACACCAAAATATATGCACAGACATGACTTTTACACGTGAAGAAATAGCAAACATATAATCAAAGCCTTTTTGACATATCAAGTGTATCATGGGTAATTTTGAAAACACCCTGGGAGACATTCCCAGGAACTTAGATATCGGATTCCAACACTTTACTACTGGTAGATCAAAGTTCTTGATTGTTTCCATTATTATTTTCAATGTAAATTATGGTTCATACCTCAATATCTTAGGCAAAGCTTTTTTAAGAGCCATATATTTCTTGTGCAATTTTGTCCACAGCATGACTTTGTTGCTGCCATGTTATTTAAGATGTTTTGTCCCATCGTTAGCTTTTCGTTCCCTAGATGGAAATCAGCTACACTTTGGTATTAAAAGTAATAAACTTCTGAAA
This sequence comes from Chionomys nivalis, assembly GCF_950005125.1. Lineage (NCBI taxonomy): Eukaryota > Metazoa > Chordata > Mammalia > Rodentia > Cricetidae > Chionomys > Chionomys nivalis. The sequence continues at coordinate 18,438,603 of NC_080107.1, forward strand.
ATTCATCTTTTGTGATATTTTAGAGATAAATTTCATATTTTATCACAAATAGAATCTTCCTACTTCTTTTTTTTCTGCGTTGACTATTCTTACTTTCAACTGAGCATGGAAACCTACATTTTTGATTATCAGTGACTAAAGACTACATCTTTTGAAATATCATGGTCAACTAGTAAATTTAAAATAAAACAGATCAATGCTAGACTTGCCCCACTGTATCTTTTTTATTCCATCCTGACCTACTGGAAAGATCTGTGAACAACATGCATTGTTACTATATAAAACATCACCAAAATTTCTGAAGCTAATTAGCTTTGCCATTATCATTATAATTTTTCTTTGTAGAAACTGAGATGAGCCAAGACAGTTTACTGGTAGCTTGCTTCAATGTAACTGTGCACATTTATTGGTATTTTGTCTCATTTTTGATTTCCATATCTGCTTGACATTATCACAAGTCTCATTATAGTTTCAGGACCTTGGTGATTTCATGAAATTAGAGTTTTCAACAAATCTGGGATGAATTTCAAGTTTGATTTATTATTTTAGGCAGAAACCATGTAAAGCTTGGCAATGTAAGATGAGTTTTGAGTGTGAGGTTTTCTGGTTCATTTAAGCCTGGATCTCAAAGAAAACCTCAAGGGATGAGGACTCAGGAACTGAAGCTGAAATCACTATAAATATTACAGGATAAAAATACATTCTGACCTACAACTCAAATCTTCTTTTATATATTAATACTTATAACATTGCTTCCCATATCAGTCATTTTTACAGACTAAGATGACAAATTAATACCTACAGATGATAAATGTTGCCACAGTCTTAATAAGAATTTTTTTTTCTGAAATGCAAAATCATTGAGCCTGCTGTTATTAAGCCCGTTTCCAGTCAATGCTAATTTTTTATATTAATTGCCATTCTAGCTTGGAAATCTAGAAAGGAAAATATTATAAGACAATGAAGGTAAAGAAAAATGATCACCACATGGCTGCCTGTAAAGATATTTTGATGTAAGAACAATTTAAAAAAAAAACTTTGTTTTGGGTTTATAGTATAGCAATCTCAAGAAACTAATATTCTGAATTTTTTATTCATCAAAGTAATAGTTTTGGCTCATGACTTTAATTCCAGCACTTAGGAGGCAGAGGTGGGGAGATCTCTGAGCTCAAGGCCAGCCTGGTATACAAACTACATTCCTGGTCATCCAGGGCTATACAGAGAAACCTTCTCTCAAGAAACCAAGGGAGAGAGTGCCAGGAAGAATGTTTATAAGGACTTACATGAAAAGAATCAAAACACATCATAAGACGGAAAAAAAAGTTTTCCTTTTTTTTTTTAAATTAAAGCAGTGTTTGAACCATTTAATCCGACACATTCTTAGAGTTTAAATATGTATTATCAAATACAAATTCTGAATTATCTTTAAGTAAAGCATGTCAGACATCGTAAATTGTGCACCATCATATATGTTGTTCTTCCATCATCGTTTTAGCTTGTTGGGTAATTCATTTGGGGAGAGTATTGCTTTCTCAAACAGTATTCTTTCCGTAAAAGCAGTAGAAGCCATACTATATTTTACATAAAGGAAATTTAGGAGGATGGCTGTATAACTAAAGGAAAGTGTCTAAGCTGCTTCCTACCCATTTCTAATGTGCGCTTATTCTTTGCTCTACACCATGACCATTTTAAGTCAGAAAACTATTAAAACTGTTTAATGTGTCTTCCCAAGGCAGTGGAAGAGTGGGAGTAACTGAGCTTATGTAAGGTAAGCCATAAAGCAGAATTATATTGCTTTATAGTTCATGGCTATTGACAAGTTCCCTGTGTTCTCTGCTTAGAGTGGTCTAGAAATTCCACCAGTCAGGTGCACATTAAGTTATGGAACCTTAGAAAGATATTCTCAAATTTCAGTGTCCTGATCCCTTTCAGGAACAAAACATCTTTGAGCATTAAGGCTACTTGGAGATTGAGAAGGTGATGGATAAACACTAAGCTGGTGGCCTAATGACTCCTGCAAAATGACTCCTCAATTTCTTGTGTAGGATGCAGCCAAAAGTATAAGCAGGGTCTGAGTACCACAATGTCTGACACATTAGTATCTAGAATCTGACACATTAGTATCTAGAATCACAGGAGTAATTAAAAGTTTGGTAAATTAGAACAAAATAGTTTGTGTAGAACTTAAATTGTCAGTGTAGAGCTAGTGAGAATATGATGATTAGAGATACGAGGAACTGGGAATACCTGCCTGGTAGGGAAGCTTGTTTGCCTGGGGAGAATTTAATTGCAGTGAATAAGAGGGAAAAATAACCTAAGCAGGGGGCGAAGGAAAAGGTGCTTGCTTGGTTTGAGAAGAGTTTATTGGAAGAAATTATATATCTTAGAAAAATTATCAAAACTTAACATTTGCTTAATGCTCACAATAATAAATCATATCAAGTTTTTTACTAGTTAGCAATTAGGGACCATTTATACCAAGGTTAGTAAGCTAGACCTTTATAAACCCTCAATGATTTGAGACATAAGAATTCAGGCACATGTGTCAGGATTTCCCACAATCTTATAGACAAGCAGCTATGTGTGCACAGATCATTCTTCTGATTCTTCACTAATGAAACCATCTTACTAATGATTTCAGGGTCATCAACATTTTTGTGAATTTTGAAGCAGAAAAAAAATGTTTTTCCTCCATTACATCTGAAAAATATCTTGAAATAGATACATTTTAGCAACACTAAAGTTACTTTAAATATTAATGAATCATTTTGAAAATGAATTTTCTTTTTAGCCACTAGTAAAATGTATAAAGAAATAACGCCAAAAAACATTGCTCGTTAAATGTGTATGTTGATAATGTCTCTTAATTAGTATTCTATGATTAAGATTTGGCAATGGGTTATTAACTGACATTGCAGAATGGCATCATTGAATGTCTCATAACCTTGTCAAACAACTTTCTGATTTTTTTTATTTATTTATTAAGTATTCAATATTCTGTCTGTATATATGCCTGCAGGCCAGAAAGGGCACCAGATCTCATTACAGATGGTTGTGAGCCACCATGTGGTTGCTGGGAATTGAACTCAGGACCTTTGGAAGAGCAGGCAATGCTCTTAACCGCTGAGCCATCTCGCTAGCCCCCAACTTTCTGATTTTTATTGTCAGTTTGCTGTGGACCACTGGAATCCCCACTCCAAGCAATGCCCTCACACACCTTACATTCTCTAAATTTATAATCAGAAATACTCAGACACTCACTTGCAGCAAACTTGCATACTGATTCCTATTCTTTATTAAGCCATTTTATCATTTATTTTTAATTTTCCTTAACAACATTCTGTGTTATCTTGTATGTGCCTTTTGAAAACACACCCTGGACTGTCTCTTTTACTTGGTCAGAAAAGCATAAGTTTTTCTTTTTCCTAAATCCTCCTTTGTTCTCTGTTTCTTTAGTGATGTTTTCATTTAAGAATTATTTCCTCTGGAGTTCTGCTTGAAGTAGTAACACTGATTTTTAAATAACTGTACAAGGCACAATATGTAAAATACTACAATTGATAGGCATAGGGGTTTTCTCTTTAGCCGCATAATTCTACTTGTCAGTTAAGAAAGACACACGTGAAATAACATAGCAAACAGTAGGGCATAAGGTATTGCAAGCAATCTAGCTGTAAAACAGAAAGGCGTCCCAGTACTTACAGAAAGAGAAGGACCCAGTAGAGTGGGTGCGGCATATCTTGTACCAGTTTACAGAAAGCCCTGAGTCACGCCCCATTTCACCTAATACCTGAGAACATTGCCCTTGAGATATTTCAGCTTCACTACTTTATCTCCTCATACTGTACCTTCTTCCACCAGCTGAGGTAACTGGAGCGCAGCACACAGTTTTGCTGTAAGCACCCTGAAAAGGACAGACTAAGGAAAACTATGTATTGAACTTTGAGTGCACCTTCCTTCTTATGAAGGTCTTTTAACTTTGAATGTTCTCATTCAAAGCAGCAAGTTAATACAAGCACATCGCATGCGTACCACGTATAATGCTAGCAGATTAGGGAGACATGAAATAAATGAAGTACCCTACTGTAGAGTCTTGGTTGAATTTCTCTTCTGGAGGCTAGAATCATTAGCCGATATTCACATATTTTTGAAGCTTCTATCCTATTCGGAGGTTGAAATAACAGGTCATAAAGAATTTCCAAGAAACGGTAAGAAACAAATGCTTGTCATAATGATGATGGCAAGGCTGCCAATTACAGAAAGTCTACAGGTGTGCTTCTCAGGCCTCCAAGGACTGATAAGGCCAAAGCATGGCTGATGATATTTCAAAAGCTTAGAATGTATCAGGGGGTAGAAACAAAGTGAAGATGGGAGATGACAGCAAAGTAACCAAGAGTGAAAGTCCAGCAAGCCTCTGGTCTTCCTAGACACCGTGTCTTTTTTGTACTCCCTTGTGTCTGTTAAAAAAAAAGAGCAGGACTGTAGGAGATGAGAGCTTGCCTTGTGACTGACAGGAGATGTGAGAGAGCTCAGTTTCAATCCCCTCTGAGACATCACCAAAGTTCTTGAAAAAGGTGTGATTCTCATACTAATTCTGTAGCATGAGTCCTGCTGTTTAACTAGTTGTGTTCATATATCCTAACTGCAAACTCAAAATCACTTCCCTCCAATCCAGGAAACAGATAGTCCTCTCCCTCTCTCCCACAGGTGCTACCAAGGGTCCAGGTGCCATGTCCTCTTATCAGGGTCTGCTGTGTTTTGGAGGAACCATTCGCTCATGGTGACATTTTACTTTCAGCATGTTTCATTCCCGTGCAACCTCTCCACCAACTGCTGAGCATTCAGCAAACCTCATAGAGTGACTTTGTCCCCTTTGATATCTGGGTCCCACTTCCTGTTAACCCTTCCTAACTATTCATACATACATACATACCAATTGACCCATTCCTGGTTGAACTCCTGAACTCTTGACACAAGGAAATAGATTCTCCTGATGAGTGACGATTTATCACCTTGACTGAGTCATCAGTGACCTGGAACTGACATGCTACAGCATGTTTAGCATTTTTCTTTTTCATGTGCTTCTGGGACACTGGTTCATAGACTACTTGCCTCCTCTTGCCTGGGCTAATTCCTGCAGTCTAGTTAATTATCTCTGCATATGACATTTTAATAAATAAGCTCTTATCAGGATCAGCAATATTCAGCCCTCCTTACCCATGAACTGTTTCTTTAATATGCAAGTCTTATAGTTTTATCATTTATATGAAGTATAAATATACACTTTGAGTAGTATTATACCATTTGAAATATCTATTGACCACCTGATATTTTTAGTAGAAGTAGTAGGAAAAAGAGCCTGGGGCCTGGGACTCTGATCATTTGTAGAAGTCAGAACAAGCTATGTAGAAATATATTTGGGAAAGTGCTTTGAATTATCAGTCTCCACACTGGACCATGCCCATATCCAGAGCACCACAATGCTAGTGTCTGTTTCTGAGAAATACTTGCAGACATTGTAGAGAGGAAGGTCATCTGATATGCCAGCACCATGCAGAATCTGATACAACGTATCTCAACATCCTAGGGTCGTGTTTCCTGTGGAATCAGTAGGACTTAGACTTACAAGTAAACAAACAAACAAATATTATTCCTAAGTAACAACGTAAAACAGAGCTGGTGTGGTTTGGTTATATGTTTAAGTCAACGGCGAGGTATATCAGAAGATGTTAATAAGTCATTTATCAATCTATGGTAGAAATGCCGAGAAATGGTACTATATAGTGGACATTAGGAGTAGCATCAGCTGTGAGATGCTTCCTAGGCACTTATCTGGGATTTGTAGCATGATTCATAGCCTAAAGAGAGAAAACAGAATGTCGTTGTTCAGAAAGAAAGTCAGGGTAAACAGAGATCAGGGCCAGCATAAGAGAGGTTTCAAGTAGAGAATTTGAAAATGAACTTCAAGGTGAAGGTCTATGTATGAAAATATCACACAAGGGCTTGGGGTTTCTGGGTTCCCTCAAGATGACTTTGATGGACAGAGTAAGTATAGGCATGGAAACATGGGGAAGCTGAGCTCTGGGATGAAATGCAAGCGGCAATCCCCACCTAGGAACAATCTAGAACCAGCTGCACTGAAAAGAAACCTAGTAAGGACAGTTCCTGGGCGATACCTAAGTCTTGTCCAGATTTAAAAACTGAAAGGAGTTTTCAGTTATCCAAAGGCTTGGTTGCTGTAGTATTAGGTTTATGTGCAGACAGGAGCACAAGTTCACTGTACGGTCCCAAAGTTAGAAATGGAGGCGTATTAGTTGCTGACTTACATTTATTATACCTTTTACTTATCCATAGAACATGACCAATGACTTGGATGTTAGCCCTACAGTAACAGTTTTTACAGGAACCAAGATTGAACAAGGGCTCCTCATTTTCACAACCAGTTTTTAATGCTAACTAATGCTATCCTCATTTTATACATTAATCTCAGTAAGGATAAGAAGTTGACGAACAGACAGGCTGGTATCAGAGACAAAGGACAAAGAGGGGGTCTGAATTTTTATTTTGAGCATCTGCTCATGTGACCTGCTGGCATCCACTCAGTTCCAGGGTTTCCTTTAGGTTTCTTATTCCCTTAGAGGAACTAGGTCAGACTAGGCCGCATTCAGCACAAAGCTTCCCGCTCCAGACACCTCCTGACTAGGGCTGAAAACCTCTGTCAGCAAGTTCTGGGAATCATAAATAAATGAGAACCACCAAGGAAACTTGTCCTTTGTAAAATGTGAAATTACAGCACTAATCACGTTCATGGTAAGGGCTGTTCTGAAGAGCTTTGACAGACAGGCCTTTTATCGGCCAGCAGAGGAGGGTCATTAGGACCTCATTCAGCCTGAGGTTTATACACAAAAGGAGCGGGGACCTTCCCAGTGAGGGCTGATAGCAACTCTCTCCCTCTCCCTACCCATCTCTCTCTTGTTCATATTTGTACATATGCATGTTCATGTATACACAGAGAATCAACCTTTTTGTATCAGATCTTTCATTGCCTGCTGGTGAACCCAAACCTGGACTGGAACTATTTGAGACAAATTACATCTGTACTATTATGTTGCATAGGTGGTTTTTCTAGTCATCATTCATTGTGTGTGTGTGTGTAGCAACTACTAATATAATTTTTATATTAGGTATTGTAAGTAAACTGGAAATAGTAAACTAGAGACTATGCAAATGTTGTGTATAAATAAGTCATTTTATAAACAGAACTTGACTCATCTGCAATTAGGATTATCTAGGGTCTTAGAACAAATTCCATGTAGATATCAGCAAATGACACCATATGAGCCTGTATACATAAGTGTGGTTCTTGTAATAATTGTCATTGTCATCACCATCTGACTGCGCTCTAATTTGAAAGGTTACAGTTTTTTAAAAGTAATGTCATCTGATGACGTTATGTCATTGTAGCAAGAATGAAATAAAGGTCATCATCTTCCTTTATGGATTTTCTGAAGTCAAGCCATTGTCAAGTCTTATGCTTGGTCTTCCTCACCAGAGGCAAGAGAATTCAGTGAATGGCAAAAGGAACAAAAGACTTTACACTTAACAGGAAAGTTTCAGAGTGTTGAAGCATTAATTTTTTGTGTTCAGTGTTAGAGATTTTAATCAGTCAATAATATTTGCCTTAAATATGATAAAATTATTCTAATGGTCTAGTCAAATTCTGTCTTTCAAAACTTGCACGTTTCTGCATTAGGGATTATTTCATATGTTTTACTTGTCACATAATGACAGCAGAATCTTGACACCTTACTTCAATCTGAGAATACTTCGAATTTTTTGGCTTCCACTCTCCCCTTGCAGCCAAGCTTTCCTCCTACTTCCTGCTCCAGTGAGCTCTCTGTACCTTATGCTAGTCACAAGGTTGCTCTCTGTGCTCTGATCTGTGAGGAAAATCGCGGGCCTCTCCAAATCCATTAGCACTAAAGTGCCTCTTAAAACTCATAAGTCTTTATCTACCGTTCTGGGTCCCAATGTCACATTAAGCAGAAAGGCCGGCTATTGCTGATGAGAAGACAATCTCTGACTTCAAGAATATCTGAAACTCATTGTTCCATACCTTATGGCTTGGGTTGGGTTAAAGAAAGTATAAGACACTTGTCTTTGGCCTGTTTCACCAAGTATCAGCCATGCCCACAGATAATGTGGAGAAGTTATGCTGAGTTAGACATGCTGTATTCCTTTAATCCTAACACTTGGAAGGAAAAGTTCAAGGGCAGCCTAAAAAATACTTGCCTTTTGTAGAAACTTCTAAGCTGGCCAGGTTTACAAACATATTCAGACCTTATCCAAAACAAACAAAAGAAAGTCATAGTAGCCTCCCAAAAGTAATATTTTTCTAAAGACTAAAGGCTATTTTTCCTAATAAAATTTGTCTAGACATTTTTATTAAATATGAAATAATGTTTTACTAACTAGAGTAAATTTTGTAATATTTTTAATTAAAATATCATTACATAATTTAACCTCTTGTCTTTCCTCCTTCCAGACCCTCCTGTGTCACTTCTCTCAAACTCCTGTAGTGCCTCCCAGTTCTCTCAAATTGGTGGCTTTGTTTTTTATTCTTCTTGTTACAAGCATACCTCCCAGAAGGAGTGCCAGAAAGATTTTTTTTTTTTTTTGATTTTTGAGACAGGGTTTCTCTGTAGCTTTTTGGTTCCTGTCCTGGAACTAGCTCTTGTAGACCAGGCTGGCCTCGAACTCACAGAGATCCGCCTGCCTCTGCCTCCTGAGTGCTGGGATTAAAGGCGTGTGCCACCACCGCCCGGCCACGCTCTTAAGAGCTATAAGATTATGGCATCTGCTGTGACATTGTGTTCCCTAGAAATAGCAGGAAAACTACATCCACAATACCTCAACAATATGACTGCCTACATGAGACCTGAACAATGATTGCAGCAATGCTAACATGAGACGGGGGGATTGCCCAGAGTCCCACCCCTACACAAAGAACTGCAGGCAACTAATGATGATGAAGAGAGGAGTCCCCTAGTTGGTTGATATAAAGTGGTCATCCCTGAAATCATATTCACACAAGCCACACTAAATAGGTTCACAAAATTATTGTAAAGTTCCAACTCCCTGATCTATTGATTTCAAGGTATACATCTTTATGTCAGTAGATACAAGCTTTCTGTTTTGCTGAGAACTTGTACACATGAGGTCAATACAGTTTAAACTGATCAAATTCTAGTCTTTTGCAAAACCTCTTTTTCTCAGATACTGGGGAATGGGTTGCATTCTTTTATGGACATATAGATGTAACACTGTAAAATTATTTTTTGTCATAAGAATATACTTGGTTCATTAAAATCTTTACTCACACTGCAAGTATCCCTAGTTGTCAAAAACTCAGAAGCCGAACGAGGATCCATTGGGAAAAGCATTCATTGCCATTCACCGTGAGGCCCAGCAATGATGATAATTAAAACGTAGGGAGAAAAGAGACTTCCTACAGAGTCTTCTGGGCTTAGTCTTCACCTTGTCCTCTTTGCCTTTAGAAAGCTCAGTGTATCCATACTGTTTACATTCTGAGGTGTTTCCCCATGCTCCCTGTCTGTATCTAAGTAACCATGACTCTCCAACACCCACTTCTCCTTCTGGGACATCAGGTACCTCAGAAATTATTGTAATTTCTATTATTGAAAAATATCACTCCACCCATAATGAGTGAGCTGTTAAAATGTCCCTTAGATACAAATGGATCATCTGCCTTCTGGGATGCTTCCAAGTGTCAGCCTCTTCCATCAGAAGGTTATGTCTTCTGAATAAAGGTGTCACCTTGAGTCATTCATTGCATAGGATACAATACCTTAAAATTCTGTTTTGTTGCAAGTCATCCACTATAGGTACTAATAAAGAAGTATGAATAGGAATCTATAGGTTTTCAAAAGTTCATGCAATGGATTATGTTAGAAGTAAATTTAATTTTATCAGTGTTCTCCATTTAAATATACATCTGCATTCAAAGTTCCTGTCTGGGTTCTATTCAATATGAGGTCTCTTTTCATTTGAGCTGTGCTAATGACCCCAAGGAAGAAAAGCAGGATCTGAAATTCACTATTAGCATCAGCCAACAGAGTTTGCACGCATTTATATTACTATTACTAATTTTTATTATTATCAACCATTATCAGTTCTAACACCAAAATGTTTTCCATCAGTAAGTCACAGGTCCACAGACTCACCCAGAATTTCCTGTATCTTTATCCTGAGATCCTTCAACTCAACTGGTCTTTTCTGAACTATTGCAGCGGTCCTCTCAAGAATGAGGGAACCCTGACTGCTCTTTGGACTGGAGAGGGAGAGGGAGAGGAGTAGGGGGAGGGAGAGAGAAGGGGAAGGAGGAGGAGGGTAATGGGAGGCTGGGAAGCGGCAGAAATTTTTTTTTTCAATAAAAAGAAGAATGATGGGCACAAAGTAAGTTGTAGGCTCTCTATAAAGCTTTACCTGGATATATATGTCACAACTATTTGTTTCCAATCCATGCCTCAATTGTTATAAGGCTCACTGTCTCTCATACATAAAAACAGATTTTTATTGACATCTATGTCTCCAAAGTACCAGGCTTAGGAGCAAAGCTGCATGAAGAGCAAGGTTCCAGGCTCCTGTTCCCTTGTTTAAAAGTCTGTCAAAATCTAAACTTGCCACACCTACTTCACCTAATAATTCCTACACCAAATTCCTCTCTCTCTCTCTCTCTCTCTCTCTCTCTCTCTCTCTCTCTCTCTCTCACACACACACACACACACACACATTTATTTGTTAAAATAAAAATTTCTGTTAAGAAATACTATTGTCAAATAGATATGTTTTTTTCTATGATTCTGTTTTAAGCTATGCATTTTGTGTATTGAGTTGCACCTGACTTTGGATTAAAGTGGTTTTATAACCAAAAAAAGCAAATCATGCTTCAATCCTATATGCTGTGAGATTGAAAAGTCCAATTTGTAATTGGAAGCACTCAGTTTCTGTCTCAGCAAACTGCCATATGTCCAGCTTAAAAAGGAGGTGGACATTTGCCATAAGAGGGATGGCAGGGAAAAGGAATATTTGTCTGTTTCAGACTGTGTGCTGTATACCTGAGAGGGAAAATCACAATAGCATAAAATATAAGGGTGTCATGTCTTAATGTTCCCATATGAAACTTTCTCTGTAAGCCACATCCGAGATTGTCATATCTCTCAGGAAAACACATTTAATCATCAAACCAAAGGAAGGTCATAATCTAGTAATAAAAAGATGTCATTTTAATTTTAAAACTTTATTTGGGAATAATAGCAAGCATAATGAAAAAAGATTCATTCAGTTTTATATTCATCGTAATTCTTTATGTCCAGGGAAGAAAAATAAATGAAATTCACCATGAGATGGCTTAGATCCAACTTAGAAATTCAGTATTATTATATGGAACTTTTGAATAAGACTTTCTAAAATCATTATTTAATAATGTATTAGCATAGCTACAAAGAACATCTGTTGACATATGTATATATATATATATATATATATATATTTCCATAAACCTTATAAATAAATAAGTCTTTGAAAATAAGCATAGGCCTGCTTCTTAGGTAAATGTTTGAGCCTCAGTTTGATTCTTTGAAAAAAAATTAAACTACGCTAGTGAGAATACATCTTGATACTGTTACATGTTTTGATAGGGGTAAAGTATAAAAAACACTTCGTTTATGGTAAGACTTTGGTTTTCATTATGATAAAGAGGAAGCAGCTACTAAAATCTAAATAACAAATGTACCCTTCTATCTTGGCACTTCCCTTTCAAACAAGTAAAATAGATTTAGCTGCTACATCAAAAGCTCTGTTGTTGGAGGATGGCTGGAGGGTACTGTGATGTTTGACAGCTAGATTGGCCAGAAGAACTAAAGGACTACATGGATTGGGTTAGAATGATTATTTCTGTGATAGAAAATGGCACATTAACAACCCCCAGAGAAATTGCTTAGATTTTGCTCATGATACACACAAACTTGAGTCTCTTTCGGTTCTCCTCTATAGTGTCCTTGTTCTGGGGTTAGACCAAAGACAAGAGCTCTTGCCTAGAGAAATACTGATCTGCTACCAACTAAGAGATAAGTACAGAAGGCAGAGCCATGGTTTTGCTTGGTCATGGTGTTTGTCTCAGTTCAGTAGCCGAAGCAAGTTATGGGCTCAAGCCTGAGGATAGTGAGTTGGGAAGAAATATGGTCAGAAGGGAGAATTAATAAGTGTTTCTGACAATGGCGTATTCTAACACAGTGGGGAAGAAAGCACCTATTCAAAAACAAAATGTGGGTAATCGAGAAACTTAAAAAAAATGGCTGCTGACTCATCAGAGGGAGTTTAAATGCTTCCATGCAGAGTTGGAAACTTACTGGCCAAATTATTTTTATCAAAAGAGTCTGTAGACTTGTGTCTACCTTTGTTCAGTTCCCTTAGGCAAGCCTGGCTCCTGGATAGGTCCTGGAGCCCCAGCTCCTTAAAATCAGATGTAGTATATTACATCAGGCTTAAAGAAATGGAGTCTATGTCCTTAAATTGCCAGATTTCTCAATGTCAAAAATGATTCATATATACAAAAAGTGTGACGCATTAGTTAAGGCATAAACTGGCTCAATGACTACAAGGTTTATAAGCAATATTAGTGGTGTAAAGACAGTTTCCTGCATTTTGCTGATTTGCCAAGACTAATACCTGTCTATAAAATATAATGATAGTCCAGCTTTCTTTATCATCTAAAGTTTTGAGAATCATCACCAGGATCCTTTGAAGTACATGCTAACAGTTATAATTTTCTAGTTACAAATAAAGATGGCAATGTTCGAGCAAACAGAGTCATTTCTATGTATACATTTGGGGAGGGGGCTTCCCTGAAAGTTAATATAGAGTCACAATAGCTGCACCTCTTCTTTCTACATTGCTTACAATGGGAATCACTTTTTTCTTTTTTAAGAGGTAGACGTTTCTCATTCTACAAGCCATCGGTTTTTGCAAACTGTTTCTGGTGTTTTGAATCTTATGAAATACTTTTCTGTCAAGAGTTCTTAAATGTGCCAATAAGAAAAAAAAATATGCCAGTAAGCCTAGCACCCAGGAACCCAGGGCAGGAGGATTACCATGTGTATGAAACCAAACAGGGCTACAGGGCAACCAAGCCAGGCTGGACATCACTCACAGCATTATTTCAAAAGAAAAGATTTATCTATGAGGTATCAGATGTTTTTGCTTAGGGTTTGTAATAAAATTTCAGATCCATCAATTATCTCCTATAGCTTAATTTTGTGTAGAGTAATGAAGTCTGGTCTAGTTTAGCTTGCTGGTCTCTTTTCAACACCTGTGATGATTTTTGGAATTTATGTGGTTGAGTTTATCAATGACCTTGGGGAGTATTTTTACTCTTCTATGTCTTTGTCATATCAGTGAGTTAATGAGATTCTCTCCTTGTTGTTAACTTTAGGGAAAATAAAGGGAAATTGTCAAGTAATCCACCTGGTTATAATTGGCAGATTTTGGGAGAGAGGTTGTTTGAAGAAAGGGAAATATATTTCAACCTATAAGTTCAGTGTTTCAGTTATTAGCTATTTATATTTTTACTTATTCTTTTATTGAATAATGCAATTAGTGGATGTCATTGTGCCCCAGTTTCAAAACACACACAAAAAAAATTTACACACTAATTTGATAGTAATCTTAAGAGGCATTGCTTACTTTTTTAAAGACAAGAAAATAGGACTGTGGTTATATGTTGGTTTTGGAAGAATACATTTTTATAGACTTACATGCTGAAATGTGTGCAAACAAAATCTCATATAGAATTTGCTATAAAATTATATGATGCTCTAAGACTGTGTATTAAAATATAAATGTAATATTACTTCTTACTTGAAAATCATATGAGCTAAATGCTGGGTGCCTGAGTTATTTGGATTTTGTTTTCTCTGATTGAATATTCTAATTTTTTCATAATAAACAACGTTTATAATGAAACAGTGTAATTAAACTTTACATGACATAAAATCCCTTTAGTAAAAAGTATGCATTAAAATTGTTGGAACATATTTTTTTCTTTTTTAAATTGATTTTTATTGAGCTCTACATCTTTCTCTGCTCCCCTCCCTACTTCTCCCCTCCCCTTCAACCCTCTCCCAAGGTTCTCATGCTCCCAATTTACTCAGAAGATCTTTTCTTTTTCTAGTTCCCATGTAGATTAGATCTATGTATGTCTCCCTTAGGGTCCTCATTGTTATCTAAGTTCTCTGGGGTGGTGATTTGTGGGCTGGTTTTCTTTGCTCATATTTTTTATTTTCCAGATCATTTGTGGTAACTTGGTAATCAAGTAATTTTCTAGAAACAAATTCTGCCCCAAATAACATTAATTTTAAAAGAATAAGCAAAATGGCAATAAATTATTTCTTTTTTTTTTTAAATTATTTCTTTCTAAATATGAAAACAATAGGAAAATTTTAAGTAAGATCTTAATACCAATGTGGTTTCGCTTAAACCCTATCTCAAATTCTTCCAGTGTGAAGCCTCAGTGAGTAGAGTGCTGAAGCAAAGAAATGGATATTACCAACCACAAGTTTGTTTTTGTGTCAACCACGTTCCAACTTATAGGTTAATCATATTATACTATGCAAAGTTTTTGAATCTAAATACAGTCAAATTGAGAGAGTCATTGTTATGGCTTAGACTGGGCATATGAACTTTCTTTTTCAAATTACAGAAATGTAATTTCTTTACATATTTTATCCTTTATTTATATAGAGCCACGGAGGACACTTTACAACTCGTCTTAGAAATTACTATTTCTGTGAGAAAGACTAAAATAAAGTGTGTATGAAGGACTAAAAAAAATAACAAAAATATCAACAACACAAATTTTAAATTGAAAACTAACTGAAGATCGGGTAAATGGTCAAAATGCTATATATTTCTGCTTAATTCACTTCACTGTGCTGGAAAAAGACATTATCCAAAATTAATTTAATAACCCTTTTTTCCTCCTTTCCTCCCTTCCTCACTCCTTTTTTTTTTTTATTTTTATTTGCCTTTAGTTCGTTGTTGTTTTTCCTTTCTTTTTTCTTTCTTTAATTTGTGTTTCTCCTTATGCTAGATACATGTCTAATCACTGAACTTCTAAAATCACATTTTTATAACATATTTAAACATTTGGATTTATCTTTATAAAGATTTTCTCCTACCATGTACGAAAGTTAATATATAAATTGACTAAAATTCCTGTCTGCAAAATTGTTAGTGTATATAAAATAATACAAGTAATTCAATTTTATAAGATATTATAGCAATGCTGTTTGATTAAAGTTAATATTAACAAAACAATGTTATTTCATTGTGGGATAAAACATGGTATGTTATTTAATAGTTGTTAATAAAGCCTATAGCAAGTAAATTAGTTTAACAGAAAATTCTCAAGATCTATTTGTGGAAATACTGAAAATAAAAACTATAAAGGTATTAAAATTCTATAAAAATATGGAGGAAGTGTCTATAATTTTGATTAGGGCATTTGTAATAAAAACAATGATATAAACTCTGACCAAATATATCAATACAGCCAGTTCTATGCTGGGCCTTGAGCTGAAATTTTGTGAGGAACTCATTCCTTTTTCATGCGATGAACACTTAAAGTTTATAGAGAAGAATAAAGATTTCTGCTTTGCTATATTAACTTTGGAATCCAAGAGCGGTGGAGAGTGGTTGATTTATTACCTTCCAAAAATCACTTCAAAACCACAATGAAAAAACAGTGGCCTAGTGACAGAGAGACAGACAGTGAACAGAGCAGAGGACACCAAAACAAACGCAAGTTAAACAACCCTTTAACATGAAACAATGTGTACATGAGCCAGTAGGGTGGATGGATTACTTTATATATGGATTTACTAAAGTCATTCTACAGAGAAAACAGCAAAATTCTGTAAAACAGTTGTGTTTACTCCAAGACACTCATGAGGGAAGCATACATTTGGCACAAATCATTTGCTGACATTGTTATCTTCATTGTTGCTTCGGTGCTGGGCTCAGACAAAGACTTACCACTTTCAGTTCTATATGCATACAGTTTTATGGCTGAGATTAGAAGGACCTTGTAGAATGAGTGACAGCTTTCAGTTTGAGAAACAGTCAAAATAAGAATTAGCTTTTCTAATATTTTATTAATACTTTGGCAATTTTATATGATGTATTATGATCATCATAATTATGACAATTTTATTGATGATTTGATGTATTTTATTTTATGTATTATGAAGGCTCCCAACTGTTCTCCCTAGTTCCACTGATACCACCCTATCCCCAACGTTGTGTTCTCGTTTCTTTCTTATTATAGTTAATAACCTATGGAAGCCAATTTGTTCTTCTCACATAGTCCTAGAGGAAGGCTAGTCTTCTGTAAACATTGGTCTACTAGGGCCACACTCTTTAAGAAAATGGACTAACCTTCCCTCAGAAGCAATCAGCTATCCAGAGAGCCACTTCCACAGGTGGATTGTTGAGCTTATTGTCACTGTAAGAAAAACGTAATAACCATTTCGGTTTGGCTAACGATTCATTGGTTTTACCTCATATCACTTTATACTGTATAAATATTTTGAAATACAGAACTATTTCCCCTAGATTTAAAGTTTGTGTCCATATGTTCATTATGCTTTTTAAAGTTCTTCCTTGCTTGCAGTTTTTTATGAATGCCACTTTTTTATTGCCACTTTTTTGTAGACATCTTTTGTAAAGCTATATAAAGAATGACATTTCCACAAACAATAGTTTCAGAGATACAAATCCCTTTGGAACCAGTATGAGTACACAAATGAGAATACTTGACTCATGCTGAAAAGTTGCCTTCATGAAGATGAAGGCTCTTTGTTTTGGTCCAGTCTCTAGCTGCATGCAAGAGAACAAAAACCTTTAACTGACAGGATCCAGGACTGCATAGTCTCCATGGTTTCTTTCTTTCTTTCTTTCTTTCTTTCTTTCTTTCTTTCTTTCTTTCTTTCTTTCTTTCTTTCTTTCTTTCTTTCTTTCTTTCTTCCTTCCTTCCTTCCTTCCTTCCTTCCTTCCTTTCTCTTTCTTTCTTTCTTTCTTTCTTTCTTTCTTTCTTTCTTTCTTTCTTTCGTTCATAGCTAACATATTGTAGTGTTATTTAGAACGTAACTGAATGTATACATAAATGAATACTCTTCTATAGGCTATGCTGTATGTAAATGTGCAGGGCACCACCCAAAGACTATTAACATATGGCAAGAAGTGTGGCAAACAAGATTGTTACATTATAGTGACCTTGTATATCTTGGTATTTTTATTTGTTTGCTTCTTTATTTTATTTATTTATTTATTTTTTTACTGAACTTAAGGGTGTTGATTGAGAATAGCGAACAATTTGAGTTTTTGAGTAGGCTGGAGTCATGTTTTAGTATTTGGTATGTAGCCCACATATTCCTATTTAAAAACAAAGTTGCAAAAATTAGGGGTTTTACTGCATCTGTTTAAAACTGCTATTTGCATAGACTGGGATTTCTTCTATAATATACAAAAATGTTTCTTACTAAAATGTGACAAAGCTTTTATTCCTCCCTAAGAAATTAAAGTTGTTTTGTTGATACTTGAAAAGAAAGGAACAAAAGTCCACTTTAAAACGACTCTTCTCATAATTCTTTTCTGGGGTTTTTACTTCTTTATCTGTTTGTTTGTTTTCTACAATTTGACATTGCAACCTTTTTATGATGCCAGTCAGAGCTTATAGAATCCCATTCACTAAGAATAAGCAAAAATAAGCTCTGCGGCCTGTATAGTCAACATGTAGACAACTGAAAATAGCCCACATCGATTTCCATGCTATGTGCAAGCTCACTGTGCTTTCTTGAAAGCGGAACTATAAATATTCACTGTGTATGACATTTTGTACATCCTGTGAAATATAGTTTTCATCAATGCCCTGAATAAAAATGGTTAGCATGAAAAATATGATAGAGATCAGTCTTCCATTCATGTTGGCATCAATATAACCTGAGGCATAATGGAAACAGGGAGATGGTTCAGTGGCTAAGAAAAATCCTCTGTTCTCCCAGAAAGCTTGAGTTGCTTTCCTAGCACCAACATCAAGTGACTGGGAATTGCTTATCACTCCAGCTCCTGGGAATCCAATACTCCCGTTAGACGTCCATAGACACACACACGGTGTATACTCAGAGACATGCACAGATACACAAATAAAGTTAAAATAATTCCCTAAGACTATAAATAACATCTGGTGCTTTGCCTGGGTTTTCAACTATCACACACCTGAGGAAAGAGCTGTGTCTCTCGTGTGCTCTCTTCCACCGAGAGGAAGAGATCACTGTATTGAACACAGCTGGGAGCATTTCGTTCCAAATGCAGGATCAAAGATACCTGAAATTATAGGATTCAGAGAACCTGGAGGGATACATTTCATTTTACATTCTGTGTATATTCCTGTAAAAAATGAACTAGTGTATTTTAAACACAAATCAAGTGTGACATGGTGAGCAAAGCAAGTGTGTATTTTTCCTTTCCAATCATTTCTTTTTTTACTGTGTCATTCAAAACAAGTTTCAGTCTCATTTTGAAAGTTATTCCAGAGACACTTGATAGATAACTTATAAAAATAAGTTTTTCATAAGGGTCCACTCGCAACAATTTTGATTAAACATTTCTGAGATATCCTTTGTGTCCTACCTCCTGCACTGGGCTTTAAATGACTTCTCTCTGTCTCCAAAACCAAGTCTTCCCTCAGCTGCATACAATCTCTCTATTATCGAGTATACGACACGTCTATTATAAAATATATTAAAATTAAATTTTCACAATATTTGAAAATAAGAGTTCTGAGACATTACCGAAGTCCTGCTTGGACAATGACATCACTGTAGCTCATTTCCCATTTCCCTATAGGTGGAGTTTGAGTATAAACACGACCTGAGAGCTCCAGATTAGTATGACAAAATGTTGTGTTGTTCTTTTATGGACAGTAAATCTAGTTAAGCAAAGTGTAAAATTTTAAAATTAAATAATAGTAATGAGAGGCACAGCACTGCTTCCTCTCTATGAGAAGATCCCCTACGTGTGAAATAAATATTTAAATTAAGTTAAATAGCAATGTTTGGGATTGCTAGAGAGAGCTTCAAGTATCCTCTAAGGGTTCCCATTCTTCAGAGATAGTTTCTGTAATCTTATCCTTCTTCAGTACCAGTGAAGTCAGTTCTTATGCACATGGCATCCTGTTACCCTACTACTTTCAGTATTAGGAATGCAATGGGAACAAGTAAATTGTTGGTTTGCAATGCAGGAAAGTCACAAGATAGCTGTGTGAATAATAGAATGTCACTGGGTTAGAAGAGCTATGGGAAAAGTCAAGCAAAGTTACACTGTCAGGACAGGCCAGTATAACCAGTGCACTCAAAGGCGTCAACAATGGTTTTACATGAGTATATAAGTCACATGTACCCATGTATATAACCAAATGTATTCAATTGAATTGTTTTGATGATTCATTATTATAATTAATATTAGGATACTCTTCATGACTTAAATTTTACAGTGAAATTTTAAGGCACTGAATTTTATTTTGCTTTAAAATAAAATGCAGACTAAAGATTTTTCTCTCAAAGACAAATATTATCTCCCCATGAAATTAAAGAGTAACCACTGTTAAAAAAAAAAAAAAAAAAAAAACCTAAATGTTTACTGTTGGCTCATGCCTTTAATCACAGTACTTGGGATGCAGAGGCAGACGAATCTCAGTGAGCTCAGGGCAGTTAGTCTACAGAGTGAGTTCCAGGACAGCCAGGAAAAGCAAAACTAAATGTACTTGTGTTTGATTTTAGATTCCTGTATTTTATGCGTGAATTAGTGGGTTCTGGTGCATTTAGATTGAAAAATCTTCTCACAGGGATCGATTCAAGCCTGTCTCTGTTTTCTCTGCCTCTCTGTCTTGTCTTTTGTCTCTGTCTCTGTCTTTCTCTCTCTCCTGAGTTCTCCTGCTAAAGCTTAGTCATTTACAAAGCATTGTCAAAGGATTTCACTGTTCTAATTTCTTCCTCCATTTTAACATCACCAACCACGAGAGAAACAGGATTTAAACCCAGAAAAAGGTGTAACTGCACAGAAATCAGAATGATGAGGTAAAAGCAAATGAAAACCAGAAAATATTGAGATAGAAGCAGGGAAATTAGAATATATATATATGCTAGTGTGAAATATAGTGCCACCTATTGAGAAAACAGATCACAATTTACCTAGTCATGCAAATACTGTAAGGATCAGCAGTTCTACTTTGTCCATTTATCCTTGAAAAATCAAGACAGGTTCATACAAAACACCATCTGAAATTTTATGAGAGCTTTATATGTAACAGTCAGTGACTTTAAACATCCCATATGTCATTCAGCGGATAAGTGGCTAAATACACTGTGACTGCCACTCATCAGTAAAATGAAATGAAGTGTGAATTTTCAATAAACCAGGTGAAGGTCCAAGGGATTATACTGAGTTAAAAAATAATCAATCCCTAAGAGCTAATACACCATATAACTTCATTGACACAACATTCTTGAATGACAAAGTGTAGAAACGAAGAATAGCTTATTATTCATGGGAGATCTAGAAGGATGTGGGAGTGGGAGAGAAGAGGTAAGGACGATGAGGGATCCTATAGACCTGAAAATGTGCTGAGTCCAGATTGGATCAACACAGTATGCAGATTATGATACTGTGCCACAGCTTTTCAAGTTATTAGCTCTGCAGAGGAAGTAGGTAAATGGTACACAAGATATTGTTTAATATATTTTATAACTGCATGAGAAACCATAACTTCTAACTAGAATGCTTAACTAAACAGACTATGATGACCTACAAGTTACAGTCCTAGCTATTCAAGTGATTAATGGAGGAA
Organism: Chionomys nivalis; assembly: GCF_950005125.1. Lineage (NCBI taxonomy): Eukaryota > Metazoa > Chordata > Mammalia > Rodentia > Cricetidae > Chionomys > Chionomys nivalis. The sequence goes on from NC_080107.1 coordinate 18,459,586, forward strand.
TTTTTGAGCCCATAAATTTAAAACCACCCTGGATAGTCTAACCAAGAGCTTTTCTCAACAGCATTGAGAGATCAAGTAAAAATAAAAAGTAGAAGTTATACATTGAATTTTATTGAATTAAATTTTACTAAGTTCTTTTAAGTTTTTAGATCAAGTTTAGAAGTGGTTGTGTGTGTGTGTGGTAAAATGTTTCTGTAAAATATTTTAATGATTTCTAAAACAAAATTAAAATGGTTTCCTTTTTCTTAACCATTCTGTTCACTTCTGTGCTTCTTAAAGAATTGAAAGTAGAGTAGCCACCAAGAAAACAGAGAACTAAATAATGCATTTCTTTCTGACTTTTTCTTCTTCTTTTTCTTCAGAGAAGAAATCTGAGAAAATTTCATGTGCTGTAAATTCAAAGCTCTAGTTGATCACAAACTTTATGGCCATAAGACTTCTCATCACTACTGGCCATTACAGGATGGGAATTTCAGCCTACATCCAATAGTCTGGACTGTGAAGACAAGTAGTTGACATTTACTCTTTAGCTAAGTAGGTGCAAGTAGAGAACATCATAAAGTTAGACATGGATTTCTTTGTTGAAAGACTTTGAAAAATTGTTTCAAATTAATTGTCATATGTGTTCATGTGTGTGTATGTTCCTGTGTGTGTATTTTTATGAGTGTGTGTAGTGTTTGTGTGTATTGTATGTTTGTGTGTATTGTATGTATGAGTGTCTGTGTTTGTATGTGTTGTGTGTATGTGTGCGAGTATGTGGGTATGTGGGTATGTGTGTATGAGAGTCTGTATATGGGTATATGTGTATATGTATATATTATGTCTTATCCCCTTGGTTAATTTTATTGGTCATGTATGTCTGGCAATTTCTCTTTTTCTTTTAGATTTTTCAAGTTTACTTAAATATAATTTTCAACTATTTCACGTAGATTCTGTATATTTCAACTGAATATATTATAGTGCATTTTTTTATCTCTGATTTTGTTCATTCAGTTCTTGTCTCTCAGTTTAAAGCCACAAAGTCTGTCTATGCAGAGGAATAAAATTTCCATCTTTTTCACATTTGTGTTCCTAAGATTACTGAGTGTTTTCCATGTCTAATGTTCACTCTATTAGAACCAATCAAGAAAGTCATAAAGGCTTTTTAAAAGACCTGGCTTCACAACATTTAGCATTAGCTTTCATTTATGAATCTTTAAAAGCATTTCTATTGACTCTTCAGGACAGTAGTTAAAATCCCTGTAATCCTTTATACACAACACCGTTTGTATGAGTAGTTATAGTCTGCCTTGAACAAAACATGTGGGAAGACATCAAATATAAACAATAATCGATCTCCATTAAATAAGTAATCTTTGATCTCCTTCTATGGCATCTTTGTGCATTTTTCATACTGGTCAGTCTGTTACCTAATATGTCTTACATTCGGTGTGCCTTTTGAATTAAATGTTCCATTGGAGACCAGAGGTTCTCTTCCTTGATGTTTCTATAATTAGATTAGGTCTCTCCACAAATTGGGATTCTACAGGTTTCTTTTAAGAAATTTTTCTGAGTTAAAGAATAAAGGTATTTTTCTCCAATTAATTTCAGAAAATGACTAAATTTGGTACTTTGTAAAACATCAAGAAAAATACCTACCCTAACGCATCAATTACAGATAGTCATGATAATGCCATACAATAAACATATAACATGTAATGCAATTATAAGCATACATTAAAGTCGAGGAAAAGCATGGATAGGCTGAGCTTGGCCAACCTCACTCATACAGCTTACTTTTGGATTGCCAGCGCTGCTCTGCTGAGCTGTATGGAGTGTTTCACATGCATAAGGCTGCTGGGTGAACAGACATCATCTATGATGTGCTTTAGAGTCACCCTCCTATCCTTACCATGTTCTCACAGCAAGGACAGAATGTAAGCACCACGTAAAAACATTAAAGCATGCTTCAAGTCTCAGCTTTTATGTCAACTGCCAGCTTTCATTAACCAAATGGAAAAATACAGCTTGAATCACAATAAGAGATCAAGGAATTTCCTAGTTTTCCGTCACTGAGACTGTAATTCTTGCTAATGCAAGTCTACAGAGCTATAGAACTAGGGTCACCATGTAATAAGCATGCCAATACAGTACATGGAATTGTTGTGATGATGAAGAAATATACTTGAAAGCCCATTCTATATATTACAATGCATCCTAAAAATTTGTAATTATGGCTTTTTAATAATTATCATGACATGTATATCAAATGTATCTCAATTAACTTACAGTTCTAGAGTAAGGGTCAGCAAATTCTCAACCATAGGTCAAACTTCCATCATTAATTCATTATAGAGTTCACAAGGATATAAAAATTTGCAACTTTTTTTCAAGACAGGGTTTCACTGTATAACAGCTATAGCTGTCCTGGAACTAGCTCTGTAGACCAGTCTCACCTCCAAGTCAGAGATCCACCTACCTCTGTCTCTTGAGTACTGGGATTAAAGGCACATGCCACCACCACCTGGCTTTTAAAACAATTTTAATGGTGTTTTGTATTGTGTAATTATCATATAGAACTCAGAGTGCAGTGTCCATACAAAAACATTATAGGAATACATATGCTTATTAATTTATGTTTTTCCTGCAGTTGCTGTCACTCTCCTGTGGTTGGGTGACTGTTTCACAGTCAGAACCAAGTGGACTGTAATGCCTGAAATAGCTATTCTCTGGCCTGATAGAGAAAATGCTTACTAGTGTCCTGTTTTAAAGTCATCACTTCTCAGATTCGATATAGACATTCCTAAGGAAGTCTAGTCTGGTGATTGAGTCACCTCTCTAAGACTCTTCAGGAAACATTTCAGCAGTCAGAAGTGACAGTTCATGAGTTCTAACAGTGATGCTTTCTTCCTTCCCTGGCTGCCGTTTTGATGCTCACACTTAACGCTTATCTCTCTATACTGTGTTTTTCTCACTAGGTTAGGACACCTTTCCTATATGAGTCTCAAAATTTGGTACAGAAAAAGCCCACATCTGCGATGATCTGACTATTTTATCACTCAGCAGAAGGGGCCAGGGTTGTTTCTCCCAAGCTGAAGCCTACAGGCTCTGACCTGACCCTTGGAGCTCGGACAAACTTGGCCTTTCAGCCCTGAGTAGATAGCTGCCAAATGAACTCTAATTACAAATGGTGCCCATTGTACCATGCTAGGATTCACTCCTTGGGTGTTCAGCTGGGCTTTTCTACTTCACTGTCATTTGAGAAATTAAATGTGTACTTTTCCATCAAATCACTAAACATGTCAGAATTCAAGCTCTCCAATAAACCAGGTCATGTTTGCAAATACTGTAGCTTTGCAATTTTTATCTGCTCTCAGTAGTCCACATATTTGATTCTGTTAGTAGTCAGTAAGCCAAGGGAAGTGATTTTCCACAGCTTTTTAAATATGATTATTAAGTTACTTCTTAACTCACCTTCATTTTCCTTTTTACCTTGAAGTGTTTCTGTAAAGTGTAAGTCATTAGTGGCGTTGCGGATCAAACTGCCATCAATTTTGCTCACAGCTGCCAGCCACGAGACATGCCCTCTGCCTGTCAGATGCTTTCAGGCTCAGAGAGCAATTTTCTTAGCACTTCCTTGTTTCAAAATTCACCTTTTAGTCACTCTCCATCTCTGCAGCTAGAACAAGGAGCTTCCATCCTTCCTCTTTCTGTCTCCAAGCATGAACAATCACTGTTCTCACACTCTCAAGCAGTTCTTTCACGTCTGAACGCATCTTGTCTTCTGCATGACAAAAAACTAGAGTGATTATAGCCAGGTACCTACAACTTCCAACCACGGTACTTGGCTGATAAGTCACAGTCACATGCTTACTGCGCCTCTTTATTTAAATAAAGTAAGAATAATGTCTTCCTGGTCTAGTAAACTCAGTGAGTCTCTGTGACAGATGACACTCCTGGTGTTAAAGCTGAACACTCCTCTGTTCTTTGAAATTAGTCAAATTAATTGTATGTTTAAAAACTAGTAAAAAAGTTGTTATTAGGGCAAGTCTTGGGCATTTATTTATAAAATAACAATATATGACATCTATAAAAGACTTTCTTAAACTTTTATCACTTGCCACCTCTTTATACCTGAGAAATATCGGGAGAACCTGGAAACACATGTGTAAAGAAGGATGTGCAAATAAAATGCAAATTACAAATAAATGTATTTGAAAACAGTTCTTGGGATACATGTACTTCTATTCCTTAAAGACTAGTTCAAATGTACATACTAAAGAGATGGATGTACTTGTTTGTTTTAAAGAATTTAATAGTGTATTAATATGTGCATCCCAGGATATAATACACAACCAGTGTTTTTTTTATAATTTATCAGTATGTTGCTTTATTTTGGGATGCCACAAATGCGGTATAAAATGATAGCAATATGTTTACAGTCACTTAGAAAATCTTCCCTAGTCTCAAGCCAAAGTTATTTTAATGCTCTTTATTAAGAAGCTCAAGTCAGCAACTCAAAAAGGAAATTTCCATTAAATATTGTAATACAATGCAATCCAGCTTGATACTTACATGACCTTGGAAAACTCCTAAGGCTTTGTTTTCCATAATTAAACAATTACCTTTCTATAAAAGCGGAAAATTTTGTATGTACTTTAAAAACATTGCAATTCATATAGGTAATAATCTTAAATCAGGGCTGAGCTGTTAAGAGCAGCTATCATTGGCATGGTATAGTTTAGCAGTGTTCTCATGCTGAGTGTCTATGTGATGCAGTCAGAGCAAAAGCCACATAAAAGTTAAATACAGGCTGTTTCATGAACAAGCATGTCTATTATTTCATTGACTTTAAAAGAAATTTCATTATGGGGCATTCAGAAACATCTTACTATTGCCAGATCTTTTCCATATATTTCATTTAGCCGTATATCTAGGCCTACAGTTGAAAACGCTGAAGTCAGGACTGGTAACTTGACTTTCCAATTAAAAACATTTGTTGTTCTTGCAAGGACTCTGGGTCAGTTCCCCAAGCCCTCATGCTGGCTAACAACCATCTGTAACTCCAGCTCCGGGGGATTTAGGCTTGCTCCTGGCTTTCGTGAGCACTGCACACTTGTTAAAGTTACATATATGCAGGGAACAAACCTATACATATAAAATCAAAATAAATGCATCTTTCAAAATGTTAGGATTTAGTAAATTAAGCTACTTCGAGAACATTTCGAAGCAAGCTAATTCATTTATCATTTCATCGTGTTTCATTTTAAGAATCAATCCAGAAATGTTTGTCTTAAAGTTCCAAGGTTTTATGCCATTTTCAGTTTAGATTAATAATTTAGTTCAATCACCCTTCCCTTGCACAGCAGAAAGACAGCTTCTTGTTTATGACAACCTGGAGGAGAGATTAAATGAAGAGGTTGCAGAGGAGGCTCAGAAAACCATTGGCAGTGCCAAAAAAACAAAAGAAAAAAATATGGTTTATTTCCTGGGGAGAAAAGGACGGCAGAGACTGAGGATAAAATAACCATGAGCAATTCCCATAGAGAACACCAACAGGTGTGCTCAGGTACTCTGAAGAAACAACACAAAAGCTGATTGTTTTTATTTTTTTTTCCCTATTTTAAAAACCTGCTTTTGTTCAGCTGACATTAAAATTGTTCAATTTGCCTTTTAATTCTAAAGGAGTCACCGGCTACAAAATATGTTGGGCAGAGCCATACTCCTAGACAAAGCTGCATTGTTTAAAATGCCTTCTAAAGAGCCTCGCACAGCAGAGCTAAGCATACAGGGATGAAAGCACGGGTTCCCCAGTGCGAAGCTGAGAAGAGAAATGGAACATCCTAAATGCACAACAGTGAGAGCAGGGATCAAAGCTGTTCAGAAGCGGGGGACTAGGAAGTCACTCTCCTGTCACCTGGAGCTCCTCACGCACCCTCTCAGAGTCATTCATATTCATATTTATTGCTTTTTTTTTTTTTTTTTACCATTTTTTGTTTGTCTGTTTTACTCTTTTCCATTCCCCCCTTTTTCTTTGGAAGGTAATGGCTATTGTAAAGTTGCCTCACTGTAGGAACTGAGGCCTCTGCGCTGTGCTCCTCCTTTGATAGGAATGAGGAAACATTTACTGCGTGAAGCATTCAGAATTACTCCAGCTGTCTAACTTCTAAGTCGAGCATTAAACCCTATCTCGCTTTGGAGCTCTGCTAACTGTCAAAAGAGAAAGATGACTTTGGGGCATCAGGATAAGTTCCTGTGTTATCGTAGAGACACAAAACAGCTAAAATTATATTCTTATTCATGAGAAAATATATGAACTGAGTTCCCTTTGCAATGACTTAGGGGAAATGTTTGATATAGGTGGAAGTGGGCCACTATTTTGTAGCTTTAGTTTAGCAAAACATTGGAAAGTCTTTTAAAGGTATGCCTGATTCCTTTTTATTTTATTTTGCATTGCTAGGAATCAAACTTTAAAAAACTGTGCTGCTAGGCAAAGTTCCTACCTCTATGCTGCTCCCCACGCCTCCTGCTCAGTAGAGAACATTTACCCAACATGTGAACGTTCCTAGGTGTTCATGGACCAAATCATGAATAAAGAATACCGCTGCTTCCCAAAGGTCCAGCTGTTTCTCCCGTTTATTCTGCTTAGAATATATTTTCAAGAGCCTTCCTGGAAAAGCTGGAAACTAATAGATGAATGGTGGCAATAACAGCCTCAGTGAACGAGTTCTAAAAATATAGCACCTTTCGGAGTCTCTGCTGACACGAAGGCCCAGTGATGGCATAGGGATTATTGTGCTAGGAAGATATTCAACCCAGAGGGCATGCACTAAATAAAACACAGCCCAAAATATCCCCATTCTCCTTAGAATGTCTTACCCTTGTCTCACGGCTCCCATGTACCACCTCAGAACTTCAGAACCTTCTTATAAAAAAATAAGGATTTTTTTTCAGCCACACATGTATGTGCTATGAAAATAAGGGTTATTTTCTACCATCTTACAGGTGAGGTTATTTTTTTCCACTTCTGTGGTTATTGAAGTAACACTGAAAAGGGCCATAATATGAATTCAAAGCAAAAAAAAAAACAAACAAACAAAAAACAGTGTTTTTTGCCATATTAAATGTTTAGCTGATATTACATGCATTTTGGTCAAATTTTAAATTTATAGCTGACATTAAAAGACCATGTTTTGCAGTTCCATTGAGCTCTTAAAGACCTTGCTGCATTATTCCTGTATTCATGAATGACAAAAGACCACCCAAAGGTCAGGAATAGCCTCTTCTCTGGAAAGCTGTCTATGGCGCCAGCACCCCTGCTCCCTTCCTGCATATTACACTGTGCGCCATTTATGAGCTCTCCCTCACTGTACACTTGGATGCTACCTTATTCACAGGCTTTTGAGCTTCTGATCCGCACTCTAACAGAACATTACAGTAGAAGGGTGTTTTCTGCCATAAGTTAATGTAGAATAGTGCTAACTCAGCTACACTTCCTGAACGAAGTGTGAGCGGTGGTGGTAGGGGGGTTCTTAAGTCTTGGTTTAATGCGACTCATTATGCAATGCTACTACGCAGCTAGATTTTACTTATTTTAAGAAAACTTGGTAAAAATTTTAAAGCTAAGCCATTCTAATTTTGTCACACGTGCGTGTTTACGTTCAAATTACGGCGGCAGACCCCACACTCATTTTATCTAGGAAAGGTAAAGGTTCATAAGCCTAATGCAGAGGAACCGACTTTCTATCTTCTTTCAAGTCTTTGGGGATAATTTTATATGCTTTTTTTCATGAAGTTACAGATCAAAACTACTCTTACCTTTGACCTTTCCTGCTCACATGATTGACAATTCCTTTGGAAGCTAATGTAGATAATTTTGTTTTGTTCTTTTCTCGTTATTGTCTTTTTGTTGATGACCATGCACATGCAAGAGCACCGACTCCTTTTGGGGTCCATTCCTAAGAAATCAGCTGTACCCTGTATTATATTAATGCCTTGCATGTTTGGGGATTTAAGATATATATTGAGCACATGGCAAGTGAGAGATTGTAGTGGAAGAGTCTTCTACATTACGTGAAGGTATGTTACTGTGCTTAGTTTAATAGAGCTGAAAGGCCAATACTTGGCAGGAAGAGGTTAGGCAGCACTTCTGGGTAGAGAAGGTCTCGGGGAAGAAGAGAAGCAGGGTGCAAAGGAAACAGGACATGAAGGAGGAAAGGTTAAAGCCACGAGACACATGGCAGCATCTATATGAGTAGAAGTGTGTTGATTTCAGTTAGAAGAGCTAGTGGGAAAAGCCTAAGCTCTAGGCCGACCTTTCACAATTAACAATAAGACTCTTTTTTTTTTTTTTTTTTTGTGAGCTAGCAGCCCAAAGAAAAAGTCTGCTGCAAGAAATTTTAATTTCAGAGTAGAAAGATGCTTGTTAGCACTTGGAAGACAGAAAAGTTCTTAGGAGTTGCTTGTGTGGGGCAGAAACAGACGGAAAAGATGACTAGTAAGATGGGGGAAAGGTATTGTGATATAGACAGCATGTAAAACAAAAGCCGCCTGTTTGCTCGGCTGTTGTAAAAAGTTTGAATAAATCTGGCTGCAGGAAATTTTTTGGAACAAAAACTGGGAACAAAATGTAGCAAAACTTAAATTCTGAGCTTAAGAGTTCAAAGTTGGTTCCATGAGACATAGGTACAGAGTGTCCCAGACTCCTACAGGAACAAGCAAGAGCCCTGCCTTGGTAGACTGTTGTTACACATGCTCACCTTGAGTGGGTGAAGAAAATAATACTGTCCCTTGGATCTAGAGTTTGATGATCAGAACCTTGCCAAAACAGTCAATAATGCACATATGGATAAAAAAAAATTCCATTAGATTATTATATTTCAAATGTAACATTAGGTAGTGCTTACACAGGTTCAAGTACAACTTTAGATCAATGGTCTTAAATTTATTCACTTTTTACCTACCATACTTTTCTCCAAGATTGAAGTCATCTTCATTTGGTTATTCATAGGCATATGAGATAGGTACTCGTACACATTCCTACTTTACATGTGACAAAACGGGACCAACTTTGGAGTCACATAGCTAGACATCACTTAAGTGAAAAACATGCTACTCAGCAGAGGCATATAAGTTTGATCCTCTGAGTTGTGTGACTCCAGTAACAACAAGCACAGTGCAGTCTCTACTATATTAGTTCTGCTTCTAAAGATGTCCTTACTTTCCTTTCAGACGGCTGTTCCACCTGCCTTCCTTCCTTCCATTCTGATTTCCCTGCCCCTATGTCTACATGGTATCTGCAGGTTTTTCCCTTTAACGATAAAGGGTAGATATTTATTTCCTCTCTTGTGGTCAAATTCTCAACATCCATAAAATCCACGCGATCCTCTCCAGCAGCTGCTTTTGACACTCTGTTCAGCATCTTCCATTTTCTGCTCAGGCACCTTGGTGATAAGTTTACATGTCTTCATTCGTTCCACATTTTATACTTCTGTCTTTATTCTTGCCTGCCACTCTCCTTCCTTTCATTCGGCCTTTCAGGAGAGAACATGGTGTTCTCCTAAAGGAAAACACATTACCCTACCCCTGACTCTAGGACTGCATGCTTCAGTGCACTCGGGTCATTGACCTTCAGTGTTTCCACCTTCTACTGTCTCCTTCTCTGCTCTCTGGTTTCTCCCTCATATTATTTGACTGGTGAATAAAACTTCCCTGGTTTGGAACTTCATCTGAACTCCAGTTATGTTTTAACTATAGTCTTCATTTTTAAATTCTTTGTCCAATCTTTTTTAAACGTATTTAACCCTGTGCTGTAGGATCTGCAAAACTTACCATAAACAAAAACAAAATGTCTGCCCCTGAATCTTCTTGTTAGGAAGAAGATGACAAGGTATAAAATAAGTATGAGTGTACTATAATGTATTTGAAATTAATATGAGTTAAGAAAAACAAGAGGTACGAAGGCTATAGAGAAGTGGATGGGACAACACTGCATTCATATAGGGAGTACAGAGACGGCACCATTTGTAAGTAGCATTTGTGGAAATTTTTGATAAAAAAAAAAAAAAAACAGAGCAAGCCTCGATCTGCATAGCTACATGAATAAAATGTGGAGAAATTTTGAATTTGTGGAGCATGAATACGGTTGTTGAAGAACTCACAAGAACATCAGCCTGTACAGAGCATAGTAGGTGGAGAGCTATTGTTGACATCAGGTGTACACAGTGGTGTCACGTGCCTGCTTCCTCTCTGTCTTCCTAATTTGCATTCTTTGAGGACTCATCATACAATTATGTCTGAGCTGTTTGTATTTATATCACACACACACATACACACACATAGAGAGAGAGAGAGAGAAAGAGAAAAAGATAGAAAGAGAGAGATGCTCCTCACCTTTATTTGAATATCATCTTTCTCACATCAAGACTTAGTGCTTTATTGCACAGATTATTTTATTATTTTCAGATATATTTTTACTCTATAGATATTAAAGAAGTGTTTGATCAATGTTTATTTAATATAATAAAATAAAGTATGATACCAAAATTGGTGATTTCTTTTAAAACATTTAAATTTTTTATAAAGTTATTTATTAGAAATAAATGCTATCTACCTAGTTTATGGTAAAGGCTAATTCCAGCTTTAAGTAGAATGATATTTTAATTTAGCTATTATCTCCTAGAGGCACTAGGGTCTTCCTTAAAGTTTATAGATTTCAATTGCTTTTACTCTTTTTAAATGTATGAATTCTGTTCTGATTCTTACATGGTTAAAAGGAACACCAGTGTCATCCCTGTAGAATTTCAAGATTATAGCCATGATAAATCAAGCATAACAAAGATGAAATCAGTTAGGTGTTTTCATGGCCACGAAGATTTGCATTATCTTCTAGTGGTTTCCAAAATGCAAAGACAATAATTGCTTTATCTGAATGTGAACCTCTTAAGAGAAAATGGCCTGTCAAAAGATATGCTGCCAAGTTTTGTCCTTGGGTTTCTGTGAATGCATATTCTAGTGCGCTGCTAGGGAACGCCACGAAACTGGAGATGATCTTGGCTTTCAGAAATAGAAAGCTCCCCACTCCAACTGTGCTCATTAAAGGTCTCAGTAACACACATTGCAAAAAATAAAGTGTGGGTTTAAATGGCCAGACAAACCTCTGACTGTGGTTATTGCCTTTTTAAACACAACAGACAATTAATGCGGTCCAGCCTTAATCTAAGCCTTTTCCCTCCCACAGGCCACTGCAGATGGGTGACGTAACTTCCCCATGAGTGGGGGCAATTGAGGGCAAATTGTGTATCAAGATCTCTCTTCTCTTCTGAAGCCAAAAATTGTTACCTAGTTGAGTGTTGCAGTAATATATATTTTGGAGGAGCTTGACAACCTTGGCCAGTTTTACCAAATGGAAAGACAATTGACGGGAACCACTTTAGAGAGGCACATCTGAGTTCCTAACTGTAATCTGCCTTAGGTTAGATAAGACCTTGACAAACAGTTAATGTGTGGGAACCTTGGTGTTTTTATCTCTAAGACAAGAACACTTAGAGTGCCTACAGCAGAGGATCTAATCCTCCACGCAAAACACATGTACCCAATGACTGTACAAAAATTGCTTTTAACTCTACCAGTTTCATCATCAGCATCATTTTGTTATCACGTTGTCATCACCATCATCATCATTTCTATGATCATTACCTTCACAACCATCGTCCCTACCGTCATCATCACTATCACAATCACCAGCCTCATCGTTCCAATGATCAGCCCCAGAATCGTCATTCACCTCATCACTGAAGTCATTCTAAAGAAATTTTAGTTTCTCCGTTTTATAAAAAGTTCTCGTTTCCTAGGGTTCTTTAGGTTAAATGGGGATCTGGGAAGGGTTTCCTGGTCTGGTTAAGCTATCGTAATTGCGGCAGACAGCAGTCTCCAGCTTAGCCCCCTAACTTCTCTGGTCTGCAAATGGAGCACAAAGCCTTTTCCATTTAGCAGAACTGTGACTTGAAAGTGTACCTCTGTGGGCATGCACAGCAGAAGCTCCTCTGAAATACCAGGAACTTTGAAATGTGAAGTCTGACTTTTAAATCAAGTACATTTCTGTGGGGTGTTTTCTTTCCAATTTTCTAATTTTATTGCATCATGAATGCTCCAGCTGGAAGCACCAGTTAACAGTTGGTTTAAAGTGTTTAAACTTAATTTTTAATGCATTTTAAGAATATTTTGGTGATTTGGGTCCCAAGATTCACTGATAAGAAAAAAAATGCTGCTAACTACAATACTGATTACCAACTTTTTGCAGAATCCTCACCTCAGTCAGGTGTTTGTTGTGCAGGGAAAGTTTTAAAATCTGAAGTTTCATTAGTTGAAACTTACCAGTCATTCATAATATAGGAGTAGTCCATATTTATCAACATATAGATAGCAATTAATACCATTAATTAAACCAATATCTATAAACCAGTTTATCGTATTTTCACAACATAGAATATAGCAAACACACCAACATAGAACTGCCTGTACACAATTTCCTTGTGAGGAATTCACCTTGCTATCTCAATTCTATGACAAGGCAAATGTTATGCAATGTTCCTGTTTTCTCATAAGCTCACTACAGAATGGGTGCTCTAATGATATAATTGCCATTACACCCTTCAGTTTTACAAAGTCATATTTTCAAAATGCCTTTGCACATGCTAGTCCATACCTACTCCTGCTCCAGTGGATTATTTCGCTTTCTAGAGTAAGATATGCACTTTCAGGAGATATCATTGATGCTGAACAGATATATGACTTGAACACATGTCATCCATATACCCATGTTCCTTAACATATATTTGGTTTTTAGTTACTTGTTTTTTGGGTAATTTTATGAATATTGTAAAATATTTTCCCATTACTTTCTCTCAAACCTAGTATGATTTAAATATTTATATGAAGCTGTAGTTTATAAATATACTTAATGCTTTATATAACAGAATTTGGGCATAAAGCCTGGGGTGGTAACTCAGTGGTGTAGTGTGTGTTTTCACTGTATTAGGTTCTCAGTCCAAATGATTAAAATAAATGATGATTTAGAAAGCATATCTGAATTCATATTGCTAATCCTTTAATAGTGTTAAATGTTAATTCATTTATTTCACATTATTTACCTGAATTCTGTCACAACAAAAAAAAGGGTTAAAATATAAGGCTCCTTATTAAAATTCTGTGAACTTCTTCCCTGTTTTAGCCAATTCTATTTTAAAGCAGAATTTGCATTGCTGGTGGAAATGCAAGCTGGTAGAGCCCCTTTGGATGTCAGTGTGGCAATTTCTAAGAAAATTGGGGAACAACCTTCCTCAAAACCCAGTAATACCACTTTGGTTATATATCCAAAGGATACTCAAGCGTACCACAAAGACATGTGCCCAACTATGTTTATATCAGCATTGTTTGTCATAGTCAGAACCTAGAAACAACCTAAATGCCCTTCGTCCAAAGAATGGATAAGGAAAATGTGGTGAGTTTACACAATGGAGTACTACATAGAAGAAAAAAATAATGACATCTTGAATTTTGCAGGCAAATGGATGGAGCTAGAAAACATCATTTTGGGTGAGGTAACTGAGACACAGAAAGACAATTATCACATGTACTCACTCATAAGTGGTTTTTAAGCATAAAGCAAAAAAAAAAATCACAATCCAATCCCAGAGAATCTAGACAACAATGAGGACCCTAAGAGAAGCATACATAGATCTAATATACATGGGTAGTAGAAAAAGACAAGATCTCCTGAGTAAATTGGGAGCATGGGGACCTTGGAAGAGGGTTGAAGGGGAGGGGAAAAGGCAGGGAAAGGAGCAGAGAAAAATGTAGAGCTCAATAAAAATCAATAAAAAAAAGAAAAAAAGCAAAACAGAATTTGAGAAAACTAAAGAACAATATAGAGAAAAGGAGATGTTTCTCATCTCTTTCATACTCTACATGGCCATAAACCACGTTGCCTTCCATCAATAGAGAAGCCAAGTGGTAGAGGAAGTGAGTGAGTGCTCAAGCTCGAAGCATGGGGACACAAGGCAAGAAGAATACAAAAGGATGTTCCCCTGATGCCCAGTGCTTTTCTTTTCCAGTTTTCTGGATGTAGAGAGAGAAATTATGACTAGATGTGGCTGTGGATATTTAAATTACATACGTTAAAATGATAATTCTTCAAAAAACTGATACTCTCTATATAGTGATCTCTGTTTTCTTCCTGAACTAATATTCACAACTTGTAAAATGAAGGCTATGTTTTCTATACAACAAAATATTACACAAGAAATCAGTTTACACTCATTGAAGAACAAATGAAACATCTCTAATATCTTTCTCAAAGATTTCAATAATTGGACTTCTTCTCTAATTGGCTTTTTTGATATTGCTATTCTTTATATTAAGATAAGATTAATAACTTGCCATTATTTTGTCTCTTTTAATTTTCAAATGTATGAACATGTGCCCATACTGGAAATTGATATTTCTCTAAGGAAACTGAAATTCAAACCATAGCATGCAATTTAGTCAGCGTCAAACATAATTTCAGTGACTGGGGAGACATATTGGGAAAACAGAAATGATATTTGTGCTGTGGAAAAATATTACCAGTGTATATATTTATTCATTTTAAAGTATAGTTGTTTGCTGACATCCTATTTTTACTGTAGTCATTTGAAAATGCAAATAACAAAAACCATAGTTAATATAAACCAACATTTTTGAAACTAATTTTCTACATTAATAGGAAGTTTTATATTCCTTCTTTCTCTTTTCTTTTCTAAGAAACACACAGTGTTTTGATAGTTAGTAGACTGTGCTATATCTGACATGTTTTTAAGAAAATACACGGTATCTCAGAAGTGTTAGAAATTCTACTTGCTGATAATTCAGGACTTTAGCTCATTTGCTGTTTTTGTTACTTTTGTAATAATGTGTTGAGCAGGGTAACAGGTAAACGGTATGTTGAAAAATCAATGTTGTGAGCCAAATTTTTAGACTCATTAAAACATGAGATTCTCAGTGTTTGATCCATAAAATGATTGAATGTCATATAGATTTTGTGTACAATGTTTAAAGTTGCCTTTGTTAAATATAAATGTGTATTTTGAAATTTCATTTTTAATGAAATCTAGCATTTTGCTATATACTGATAATCATGGTCATATATAAATGTATATGTATGTTCATATATATATATATATATATAGAGAGAGAGAGAGAGAGAGATGTATATCAAGACATTTCTTTTTCTGATGTTACAAAGTCCTATCATCTAGCACACAGGCTTAAATTCTTAGTGTCATATGACTCTTACTCTGGGGAAGTAAATTGAGAAGACATAACTCGGCCATGGCATTTGCTGGTTGAATTGTAACTTATGTCTCATTCTTCTGGTTCATTAAACTCACAGTAAATCATGTGCTTCATTTATAAAATAGAGATAATAATGATTCATTGAGTTAATGGCGTCAAGTAAATGTTGTGTAGTGAGTGCTTTATCTATTACTACTATTGTCAATATTTATCTCAAGCTACAGTGCATAGTCAAACACAAAAATTATTTTAAATGAATATAACACTTACCATTAAAATAGTAATCTCTCAACCTCTGATAACTGAATTTCTCATTTATTTTCTGAGCAACCTCTGTAAGATCATTTTTAAAATATATTTTTGTTTTGAAATTAAAATATATTATCTCCCTTCATTTTCTTCCTTCCAATTTTTACCATATATTCACCCAGTCTTATATAACTACAACCTGTACAGTCCATGTGATGTTACATATATATGGTTTTAGGGCTGTTCACTTTCTACCAGCAATCATTGATTTCCTATGAGAAAAAAATGAGGGAAGCCTTCGTTTCCAAACACGAACCAAGCTGGGTCCTGTTAGGAACACAAAACCTAAATATAGAATGTGCAAATGGCTCTCATCCCTAGCAGAGGTGATTGAAAGGGGTCCCGGGAACAGGTATGCACTGAGAGTTTAGAGGACAAAGAGAAGCTATTCTGGGAAATTCAGGGGTCCCATGCACAGAGGAGAGAATTACAGGTTATACAGAAAGTATGGATAATAATGTAACCTGGGAGGGAACTTTCCTTACAATATTGGAACACATGTCGACTTCTTCCTTATCATATCCACAGAGCACATTCTGACAGACTATCATTGCATAATTGTTGCAATTATTTTTAGACTATTTTAAGCAGTTTAAACAAATGATGAGTAATGTCCTTTGAGGTACAACATTTCATTGATTGCATTTCAGAGATAAAGCATGATATTCAAGGTAGGAACCAGATGTCTCTACTTGATAGTGTGTCATTAACTTGACAGAACAAAATTATATCATACAAATTATTTTAGCACTGGGGTAATCTATGCGTACTATGAATATTAATAATAGTTTGAATTTTTCAGCACTCTGGCACAAAGAAAGAAGAGTGTGAATAGAAATAAAGTTGTTTCTGGTTTTCAAAGAGAATAGTGTGCTTCCAGCAACCATTAATTACAATGATAATACAGCAAATGATGTTTATATTTCATGCCGCTTCATATTTTTCACTGTTCTTTATTTTAAAAAAAAAGAAGAAGAAGAACTGTTCTTCCAGAAATACTTTTTTCTTCATGCAGTGCTGTCTAGAAGATAAAAGTTGAGGTTCTTGGAAGATGGCTCAGTAGTTAAAACGCTTGCCAAACAAGCTGAGTTGAATCACATACACCCAGTTAAAATAAGCAAAGCACAGTGTTAAACCCTTGTAATCCCAGCATCGAATATGCAAGCAGGAAAACCCCTTCTTCTTGCTTACCAGTCCATCTATGTTAATGGACCATCTCTGGACCAAGACCAATGAGAGAAAGTGAATCAAAACTGAAGAGGTTGATGTTGCTATAGAAATATTTCTGAGGTGGGCTTCTGGCCTACACACACACATACACACATGTATGCGTGTATGTACACGTGCAAAGGCAAAGAAAGTTAAAACTGATTAAAGGATTTAATACTGTCAATTATTAATCTTAATTTGATCATAGATGTGCGTGTATGTACACGTGCAAAGGCGAAGAAAGTTAAAACTGATTAAATGATTTAATACTGTCAATTATTAATCTTAATTTGATCATAGATGTATGTAATGTTTAGCTCTGACCCCCAAACCTCACTTCAAATCATTTAGTTTCTGGCTTTTCATAGTATATTGAAGAATTATGAGATTAAGATATTGAAAGAAAACATTTTTCCTCCTTTTCAAATTAGCCACTAGAAATGCTGGATCTTCTTGTCAGTTTTCATATTTTCTGAGGGTTTATGTTTAAAAATATTAAACACAAAATGTTTAATAAATAGGATAAAGAAACATAAATTGACTTATTCCTGGTTAAAATATTGTTGCTAATCCGTAAGAATTAAAATAATTTTATAGGTAATAAATAAACAGTCCTGAAAATGTGCATGTATTTGGAAAGCAGTCTTTAATTATTTTACAAAGGATTTATTTGTAAGATATCCAAGATTGTGAAGTAGTTTAATTAGCAATAATTCACTAACTGTACTTTAACAATTCTCGGGGGCAAGAAGTCCAAGACAGTTGCTGGTTCTTATTATCTGAGCATCTAGTTTGTGTGAACGGCAGTCCAGTTAACTATGACACAAGTGAGTTACAATTAGGCTGACACAGGGACCACAACATTTTAAAAGCACAACCCAGACCCTTGAAGTGAGCATTCATTATTTGACTATTTTATTAAGCCAGAACTTTGATTCTTAAGACACCAAAACAGATTTGTTGTATCGTTTTCATCCAGGAAAGAAAAAAAATCTAAATGAAACTGAAGGAGCAATAACTTTCCAATTTGTTAAAAAGCTCTGACAGACTTAAAAAGAGAAAGAAAGAAAGAGAATCTTAAATATTAGGGGGGAAACTGAGAGCAACAGTTTTCCAACCTCTGACACAATCAAGGGAACAGATTCTGATAGCCCCTAAGAAACTGGGAATCATCTTTATTTTCAAATATACTGACAGTCCGAAGGGTATGGATTGTTAAAGGAAGAGAATCCATGCAAGTCTTTACATTTTACATGTGGAACTCTGGAGTCAGCATGTGTCAGGGAAGAAATGAAAGTTCCATCATTTTGACTTTGGCATTTTCCTATCCTGTGCCCAGAAGAAATGGGTATTTCTAAATCACGATCTTTGCAGAATAGAAATGTCCCAACTGAAAGAAAAGCAGAGAAAGAGGACCAAAGTTGACTGCTTCCAGCTGTTAACTCGTGAGAACCATCACATGAATAAAAAGCATTCAAGGTTTCACTCTCTCTCCTGTCTGGAGTTTGAGGAGGTGATATCCATGACATGCCTCTGGCCCTCAAAACTTGCCACTCCTTCTGTGATAACACTTGATCTATCTGTGCACTTGTGACTCTCGGCTTCTGATAGCTGTGTTCTGAGTGTATTTGTGTATTATTTGGGAGCCCATTGATGAGGAAAAGAATTATGTGATGGTTCACTGATTGAATTTTCTATTCACTGGCCCATATATCATAATGTAATACTAAAGAGGTAGCGGTCAACTTCAAAGGCTGTTTATAGCCGCAAATGAATCGTGAATCTGTTTAATGGTCAATATGGGATCAATATAATGTGTATTATATATACTTGCAAGTTGCTAAAAGGCTTTTGTTTTCTTAACAAAAAAGTGGTAAGTATACAAGGCATTACATATGTCAATTTTGATTTGCCCACTTCTCATAGTGTGTGTGTGGGTGTGTACACAAATTTGTATGTAAAATATGAGCAATGGAATATTAAAAACAAGTTTGCCAATTTAAAAATGTGCACATATTATTGAGCAATTAAAATATTTATCTTCATAACAACTATTTCAGCTTCAAATCTACCTTAGTATGAATCATAAGTTTGGGGAAAATAATGTTTACTATATGAATGGCATGATTCATATAGTAACAGGTTATTCAGCACGGAGCCATTATTCAAGTGTGTTTTCTGGTTTAACTTTCCTGGAAGCCCCACGTCATTTACTATGTGGTCTTCAGTTTATAAATGAGAAAGATGGTGCTCAAGGAGATAGAGTGATTTTCTCCGAGTAAATACAGAACCAAGTGCTGAGTTGTTGACCTGTTCCATCCAAAGCTAATGATGTTTCCCTAGTAAATGATCGCTGAAGGTTTTCCTCATAAATTTTAATATTGTTCATCAACTACATTGAAGCATCGAGCGGCTGGGAGAGGCACACTATCCATCCGTGTGTGTCATTGAGAATGCTTCCAGAGAGGATGAACATAGGAAATATAATCCATCCTGAAACTGGAGGGCACCATATCCTAGGCTGAGCACCCCATTGTAATTAAAAGGGTAGAACACCATACCAACAGTGTTCCCCTGCACAATCCTCAGTTGTCCCAATGTGTCCTGTTCTACCATATCAAGCCTCCTTTGAATGATGCATAAGAACTTCTGGAACTGTGTGTTAAAAGTGATTCTTCCCACTAAAGTATCCAGTCATGTGTTGTTATAACAAGGAAAGGTCACCTGACACAAGAAACGATCCACGGGAATAAGGTGCTTGATAAGGATACTGGAAAAGTAAAAGGAACTCCAGAATTGGTTTTAAGAGGGATTTGAAAGTTTAAAGAGGCCAACTAAAGAAAACCTTAAAGATTCTAGATGAACATCAGAAAATCAGGACACTGTGAGGGATTAAAATAGGTTTCTGTTTCTTATTCAGAAATTAATGTAAAATAATGTTGTTATTTTTCTTATAAAGGCAAAGATAAGACTTAAATAAGAAACAATTTTGAAACCTTATAGTTTAAACCTTATAGTTTAAAAATAAGACAAAATCTTTAGATACTTTTAATTGTAAATATACAACTAGTTACTCTTATTTTAACATAAAATAAAGCATATATACAGAAAACTAATGTATAGACCAATGAGATAGTCTAACAAATATTCTTTATTGTGCCAGGGTCTAAAAATATAACAAAATTAAGTACTACAATAAGTATTTCCATATCCTTGGCCAGGCTAAAGCCCCTTCCCTCTTTCCCATAAAAATATTGACTCTAAGGGCTGGAGAGATAGCTCAGTGGTTAAGAGCATTGCCTGCTCTTCCAAAGGTCCTGAGTTCAATTCCCAGCAACCACATGGTGGTCCACAACCATCTGTATTGAGGTCTGGTGCCCTCTTCTGGCTAACTGCATACAAAATAAATAAATAAATATTTTAAAAAAATTCTAGAAACAACAAAAAAAAATATTGACTCTGGCTTTAATGGCATTAAACTACCATAGTTTATCTAGTTTTTGCCCATACTTTTTATTTAAATCTTTTTTTGACCAATAGCTACCCCTATGGATCCTTGATTTTTCTTATGATTGTTGTGGTTTTGTTTAATTATTAAATGCATAAGTATTTTTTTGCATAAGTATTAACAACGTTTGAACTTTAGAATCTGTACATCTGCATTTGCTAGTTGCAAACTTGTGACGCATCGGTTGTCTGTAGTCTGTAATTTCTGCCAAGTGGCAGATCAACTCAATAGACTCTGGTCTCTTGACATGACAATATGAATGACATGTTCTTTCTCAGGAGGTCCATGATAGCTGCTTATTGTTCCATTGTGATTGATGATGCTCAGCACCCTCCAATAGAGCTTATTAGGGGATAAAATTTCCGCCATTTAATAGACAGATAGATGGATAAATAGGTAAGTAGAAGGTAGACAGAGAGACAAGATAGATAGATATGAATATGGATATAGATGTCTATTTTTGTGGAAAAAAATCTCCTTTCTGCTAAATATCAGGTTTCAATCATTGACAATTATTAAGCTTTTTTTTCATGAAATAAGCCATTTATTTGCTGAGTTTACTCATATTCTCAGTTGGCATCCCAATCTCTTATTTACATTTTTGAAAATTATATTTTGATGTACAGTCTTGTTGAAATTATATTATTCCTGGTTTTTCCCACCTGCAAGCAAACCAAATCCTAAACAAGTATTTAACAAGTGACTTTCCCAAAAATCATTAATAATTCTACAAAATCACTTATAGATATTATTATAATACTTATAATAACAATGTCACAATCTCAAAATACCAAATAATCCAATTTAAAAATGGGGTATCGATAAAAACAAAGAATTCTCAATAGAAAAATCTCAAATGACTGAAAGGCATTTAAGGAATTGCTAACATCCTTGAATGTCCTCAGTGAAATGCAAAATGACTCTGAGATACTATCTTACACCTCTCAGAATGGCTAAGATAAAAAATGGTGAAGATAGCTTATTTTGGAGGGGATTTTGAGTTAGGGGAACACTTCTCCACTGCGGGTGCAAGTGCAAGCTTGTACAACCAGCTTGGAAATCAATATGGTGATTTCTCAGAAAATTGGGAATCAATATACCTCAAGATCCAGCATTACTACCCTTGGGCATATGCCAAAAAAATGCTTAATCATACCACAAGGGCACTGGCTCAACTGTGTTCAGAGCAGCATTATTCGTAATAACCAGAACCTAGAAACAACCTAGATGCCCCTCACCTAGAGAATGGACAAAAAAAGTGGTACATTTATATAATGGAGTACTGAGCTATGAAAAACAATAACATCATGAAATTTACAGATAAATGGATGGAACTAGAAAAAATTATTAAGCTTTTTGAAATTCACATACTTTCATTTGTGGTAAAAAGACAAATCTTCACATACACTTTTAATCCCTCTAACATTGTCTTTACACTTGTCTGTTTGTATGGTGTTAGAGGGTCGATTGTATTGTTGTTGTTTGCTGCCATTGTGTCTTGCAGTAATTAGCTTCCTCAATATCATAGTTAAGATTTCTGAGGCTTGTTCATATTTTATTGCCTGAGACCTATATCTAGATCTTTCTTTTTGTACATAAGGATATTTATCAATGCCATAACTTGAATGCAAGACATGTTCCTTGTATTCAGCCACTCCATATAGACTACTTTGGTAGAGAGAACACAGAAACATATCTGGACACTGAGATGCCCTGTTAATTTTTTGCTAAATTTCCTTCTGTATTTCTGGTTCATGTTATAATTCTCAGACATATTACTATTATTACATGTCAATAATGCCGTATCTAAAATGATTCAACTAGAAAAAGCTTTCATCTTAGAGTTTCTGTTGCTGTGAAGAGACACCAAGACCATAGTAACTCTTATAAAGGAAGACATTGAATTGGGGATAGCTTACAGTTCAGAGGTTTAGTCCATTATCATCATGGTGGGACATGGTGGCATTCAGGCAGACATAGTTCTGGAGAAGTAGCTGAGAGTCCTACATCTTGTAGGCAACAGGGAGTGTCTATAACACTTGGTGGTATCTTGTGCATAGAGACTTCAAAGCCCACCCCACACACTTCCTCCAATAAGATCACACTTACTTCAATAAGGCTACCCCTCCTAATAGTTCCACTTTCTATAAGATTATGAGGGACAATTACATTGAAACTACTGCATCTTCAGGTTTTTTTCATATTCTGGTATTATTACATATACAACATACCCTGGGAATAAAGTTTAAGTTTAAGTAGAAAATTAATCAATGTTTCCTTGAAACATTGTTCATGCAACCTGAGGTTTGTGAAGTATTTTTTGGTGTGTCTGCTATCACTGTGACTCTCAAGTGAGATCAGATAGAGACCTTTCCATCTTTGATCTCATATTAGTATTTAAAAAGGACATTTCAGATTTTTGTGCTTTTTTGCATTAGAGTGACCAATTTGTAATATTTCATTGTATATCCCATGTGAACTTTCTACACAAGAATAGGAATGATAGAGATAAAATAACCATACTGCTGAGATTACCACAACCACACACACAACTTCTAAGATAGTTTCTACAAACACTTATAAAGTGCTACTTGTGGTATGCATCTCATTCTTTGGTTCTGTCTTATCCACATTTTGTGAGCATATAGCTTTGGCTCTTCCTTTGTGATTTCACGTTTAGTCTTATTTCAACAAATGCATGCTTAATGTTTCCCTTGACACTGAATGTTTCGTTTACTCACTTGTCTTCTGAAATCCCTTGTTTATCAGAAAGTATCTTCTTTTAAAGTTTTGCTGAATTTTATTTTATGTGCTTGAATATTTTGCTTGCACGTTTGTATATAAACTAAATGTATGATGATGCCTATAGAGTCAGAACAGGGCACCGTATGCCCTGTAACTAGAGCTACAGACCATTGTAAGCTGCTATGTTTGCTGGGATCTCAACCCAGCTCCTCTGCAAGAGTCTCATGTGTTCCTAACTGCTGAACAATCTCTCCAAACTCTTTAGCATATTTCTTACTAAGATCGTATTTGAAAATAGTATTGTATATGAATAATTGCTCTTTCCACAGTTTTAATAAGGGTTAGAGCTCAAGTAAGTTTAAATATGATCGTTTATTTGTAATTTCATGAAGCTGTCTGAAATGTCATGCTTTCTAAGATTTCCTGAAATCTTTACTTTCTCCATTTTTGTCGGGCCACCTTCATCATAGACCCTCCTGTCAATATCTAGTGTGATTTGTCTCATTTCTAGTAGTTGCTTCATAATATGTGACCCTGGTGTGCCGATTTTAAGGGATACAGGGCCTTTGTGCACTAAGATGCACCTGGATGGATCAGCTCAACTACTGGCAAATGTGTCTGGTAAAGTCGCTCCAAACTTCAGACATTCTCAAGCTGACTCCTATGGTCTGGATTATTTTGCGGTTCTCAGGACCATAAGAAACCCTGCGACTTTCGTTTTCTTTGTCTCATAAAGGCACTAATTATCCGCAAGCCTGCTAGCTGGTGATGGAATGTCCTCAGAGTTTAGTAGTGGGGGGTTCGTGGGATAGCTTGACACCAGATTTGCTGTAAGTGTTATTCATAGACTTCTAGTTTTACCATCTTGTTAATCTGGCCTATTTTTGTTCTGCGACTCAGAGAAGTGTGAGAACTATCCAGCTGCTCCTGCCATTCCCAGCCTTTCCAAATCTAGTAGCTGATTATTATTGACTGTAGACAGAAAAACGCGAGCACAGCAAAAAATAAAATTAACAGACATTTATGCTAACACAGCCAATAGTCTCACAGATATCTCAGAGAGAAAAAAGAGAAACTTTACTCCCTCAAGTATCCTCACTGTAACCCAAGGACAGCTATATTTATTGGATTTATTTTTTTAACCAATTGAGAAACTAATTATTTGAACAGTTAGATGCTGCTTGCTTAATCTTTAATTTCTTAGCTAGCTGTGTATTGTGCTCCAAGAAATTTCCTTGCAGTAAGGGAATGCATCTCTCTCCCTATATCATCTCAGTAAGTTTGCCAAAGTCCATTCTGTGTACCCACAAAGCATGTTCCTGGAAAGAGCAGGAACTAGGAATACACTTCCTTTTTAGACATGCTCATTCTCAGACAGTACTTATCAGTAACATCTAGTAATGGCTTTCAGGATCATAAGAGTGCAGATTCCCCACGGTAGAAGCACACATACATACATACATACATACCTTCAAGAGATGTCTAGGATAGTTTGGCACTAAAAAGACCTATGAATTTCATTGCTTCTCTCTCAGAGTGTAGCGGCTCTCCTTTAGCTGATGCCATGGCACAGAAGGCAATCTGAGGAACTGTGATAATGACCTCTTGTGGGTACTTTCTCAAAGACATCATAGGCTTTATCTCTGTTAGTTGCACAAGTCAAGTCACCACACAGAATATTCATTTCCAGATTTTGAAATTTTGATAAGAGTTCAAAATGCAATTTTGAGTAAAGTAATAAATAATCACAAGGTTAAATCGGCAGTTATTAAATATAGTTCTTCATGTGCAATTTCAAAATGAAAATATATATTATTAAACTATGTAGACATTTGATAATAGCCAGGCTTTCTTCTTGCGTAACACCTTTGTCTAAAAGTCTTTGAAGACACCAGCTCATTAATCCTCACAGGCTCTTTTTCATTAAATTATAAAGCAACTGTACCATTCAAAATTAACAGCAACAGAATATTGTTCCTACTCTGTATAGAATCTTTATTGACTCTTTCTGATCTATAATATTCTCCGAGATTAGAGGCAGGTTTCTTTGTTATTTTCTTTGTTCATATGGGTTAGATTAAATATTTGTGCTGAGTTTACATTGCTATACATTTTTTATGGACTTTGAAGTTGTCCTCTTTGTGTTTAATCATTTAATATTAGATGTCCTCTTCCTTTAGAGCCCCTGTGTCACATTTTCCCACCCCTATGGTCAACAGTCCTCTATCCATTCTTGATTATTTGCACCCACCTAGATGAATTGGTTCTCTGATCATTTTCACACTTTCTTTGGCACTCAGCAATCGATTATCAGTTTGCCTCTTTGTCTTTCCGACACCACATTCTCTTGACAGATTCCCTCCAGTATACAGGCTATTTTATGGTGTTTACTTTTTATTGTATATAAGATCTCTCAGGTGGTAACCCAATTAATGAACACCATTTTTTCCTTATCTGATCACGGGAAATAAAACACAAATGACTCTTCTCACTTTTCACTAGGTCACACAAAGCACTGCTTTTGGCCTTTGCAGCGTTAAATTAGCATGTACTCTAAAATGCTGATAGAAAAACAATCATATTGCTGAGAGACTTTCTTATATCTCTTGGGGTTGTCAGTAGAAAATCACAGCATAAACAACTTGTTCCTTGTTGTCACACCGACTCCTCAAAACTTAGTATACTAATATGCACTAAACCATTAAAATACTTGGAGTGTCACGTGAGATGTGGAGGTGTGAGTGTACAGGTGTGTATCCTCAGAGACTCTTGTTTATAGAAGCCTAATGTGGATTCTAAGACAGATGGTTCATACGGAACTAATGCTGCTCACATCAACATTCCCTTAGACAATGTCAATAGAAATATCTAATGCAAAGTAGATGCAGGTTCTCATATTTGCAGTAGATCAGAAGCAGAGCATATCATGGGAGCTAAGGTAAGGTATTTCTTCTCTTTCTAACATAGCAATAGACTACGATGCAATCTTTAGTTATTTTTTATTCTTGAGAATGCATTAAAATATGAACATATATACTCGCATTTTTCTATGGCAATTACCTCATATTATATTACTCTGACAATGCCCCCTTCCTAAGATCTTATCTTTTGAAACCTTCTAAGTCCAGTAAGTCCTGCCCATATGTGCATGGGTGGAGGCCCATCACAGTGTCAGGAGAATTCTATTAGTTATAGCCTTAATAGTGTCTATTAGTGGTTGACAAGTCTCTTGAAGGTCAGAATTGTTTCCACCAATCTCCCAAGTGACAGGTATTCTCAATTTTAAATTTTTGGTAGAAAGTGGCGATTAAATGCTGATATTTCATATCTCATCTGCTAAAATAATAGGGTTTTGAGAAGCAATTAGAAACTCATTCAATGTTACTTTACTATTCAGTTGATTTGTGGATTTAGGCAATGTAGTGGCAAGAAACATTTTTAACTTATTATAATGGAAATTTAAAGTGGTAACTAACAAATGTAAAAACAGCCTACAAATCTGTTGTTTCTTAAGTAGCCATTAGCTAAGCACTTACAGGTTTTCAACTTCCTGTAATAGATTAGCTGAATATATAAAAAATTAGTCATATACAATGACAATTATTTCCCAGTCACTGGATTGTTTTTGTTTGTTTTTAGTTACCACTTTAAAATGTTTATTGTTGTCTTTGTTCAGTTCGTGTCTCGGCAGTCATGCTGGTGAGATAATCCCACACAAAGAACTATAGGCAGCTAAGGAACATCAAGAGTAAGAGAAATAATCTTCCCCAGGGAAGAGCACATCTTTTGGTTATATGATACTGAAAACATGCATATAAGTAGCACAATGCAGACTTAACATGTTATTTTTTTGTATTTAGGGATATATATTCATATACATACATGGATTCAACAGCAATTTTGATGAAAAGGACACCATGAATTTGAAGTAGAGGAATGAGGTATTTGCGGTGGTTTGATGTGATGAAGGGGAAGAGGGAAGGATGCAATTATCATATCAAAATATAAAAGAAACAAATACAAAAGTTTGGCACTGTCATCATTATCCTGGCAGAACTGCATTTGTGAGAGTCGCTGTCATGCTGCCCGCGGAGAAAGACCTCTTTTATGAGCATTCAAGCTGAGTTCTTGAGTAAATGTTCACTTTAAGAGAGAGCTCTACAGGTTAGAATGATCCCATGACCACTGGCCTGGAGCAATAAATAACAAACAATCTCCAAGTCTGAAAATAATACATAGGAATTGATTCTGGGATGCTAAAATATAGAATGCTTCTTTAAATATAATATATTTTTAAAAAATAACGCAGGGGAAGCCTCCAGTCCATCTTGACTAGGAAAATCGCATATTGATATGTTTTTTGTTGTACTTCAGATGTATCTTGATTTAATTTCAAATTCAGCATGTACAGATATAACTCTAACTGCTGTTTAATAACACATCTTGATCATTTATGAGTGGAAATAAATATAGTGAATGAACTATGTGCCCTGGCGCAGGCAAATCCCTCTGTACCTCTACTAATAAAGGAAGGTTTGAGCCAAGAGAAGTAGTTGGCCTGGAAGTTACCTATCAAAAATGCAGATAGCCAAGACTGCTGGAAATGCTGTAAGAAAACTTTCAGTGTGTCTTCCTCCCACAAATAACAATGTGGCTAATACGCATGTTATTAGAGAAGATGAAATGTACTGACATTTTCCCTGTAAGAGCAGACCTTGCATCTGTCTTCCTTTGTTTCTCTTTGCATAGTAAAGAAAACATTCTAGGCTATAGGGGACTCGTGGGAAGAAAACTGCTTTACAGAGTCATGGTCCATGAATGGGTAGCAATGCTTCCTCTCTGTACATTTCTTACCTCCCAAACCCCTGCCAGCTATCTTTGTCTGAAGTGAAGTGCTCATCATTTCCCTAGTAAAATATGAATTCCAAAAAAACACATATTTTTTAATTAAACTGGGAATGTTACAGTACAGGGGGGAAATACATGAAGAATTAAAAGAGGGATTTTTTGTTGGCTTTATTTTTCTTTTTTGAATCAAAAGTCCCTAAAATATGTAAGCAGCACTTTAATAAGGAATAGAAAGAACAGATTTACTGTGAGTTGTATTCCGTCAATCAATGAATAACATGTTTCTCTGACTCCTGAGTAGAATATAAGTGAAATTCAAATAGTCATAGTGCTCAAATTGAATATGAAAATATTATCTTTAACAGTTAGCCTCCCCGGAGGATAGTAATGTGTTATTCATTAAAAATAAACTATATTCCAGAAACTTGTTTCAGCAGTTGAAGCTCATCACTACATTTCTACTGAAATGTATGACCACAGTAAGAAACAATGTATCCATTTCATGCATAAAAAAATAGAAATCAAAATTACATGTGTGACAAGTGACACAATTGACAGAAAAAAAAAAAAACCCAATGCATTCCAGATCATTCTGACTCCACTTCTTGTTTCATTCAGATGAGGAAACTTATAACATTCTAGATAATGAGACATATACATCTACTTTGAATAATAGTGAAACATAATGTTTTATTAAATATCATTTTAAAGAACAGAACCCAAAATAGCAAAGGGAAATGAGTAGTGAGGAAGATAAATCAGAGCATAATGAGATAAAGTCATCAAAGCAAGGAACTGCATAATTCCCATGCTCTACTTCTTCTAGGAGTTTCTCAGTAGTTTGATTGAACTCAAAGTCTACTCTGGATTCCAAGTGAATAGACTTGTTATTTGTAATTTGATAGTAGTTTTCAAAATCATGATTTCTTATAAACCTAATAGAGACTTGGCTCTCATGTGTGCTGTGATTACAAATGTTAATGTCCCTCATCATAGAGGTCATAGAGCTTCTACACACAATTTGTGGAAGCCACCTGGCAGTGACAGAGGGAAGATTATCACTGGATAGACCCCTTCTTATTACAAAGAGAACCAGTAAACCTTTGCTAATGAGAAACTGAAATCCAAGCATCTTGCTACTGAATTTGAACTTGAAAATTATAATTATATGGTCAGAAATAAACATGGAATAAGTTTGCTTATATTCATATTCAAGATGACTTCATCTGCATATTTAAATTCTTATGAGCAAAGGAATTTGAACTGTATTGATTCATGAATCAGAATTTCATTGGAAAACACTAAATTAGCTTTAAATGAAGTATCTTAAATCCAGGTAAATGTGTTAAAAATCCCAATAGAAACTATAGGCCTCTTAATTGTTGAATAATTTTTTTATTTTATTCTTAAAACTTTAAGATTAACTCATAAAATCCTGTCTCAAAAAACCAAAAAATGGTTAACTCAAAATAATATATACTGTTACTAGTAAATTTTCTTTTTAATTCTTTTCTTCATGAAATGAAAAATGCCTTAACTAAAACCCACTAAGTAAATTCTTGCTAATAGCCACTTATATAGTGCTCAATTTTTAAAATTTATTAGAATGAATCTTTACATAAAAGCCTGTCTTCCATGTGTACCTCTCAATGAGACTGAAAATTCCGTGTGGTAATGATAACACAAGAAACAGCTGAAATGGAAATAAACATATGGTTCACTTTGCTCCATAGCAGGGAACTTCTATTTGTGGAGTTCTTATGCTTAAAGACTATTGTCCAGGGGGCAGTGGGGTAGGCAGCGGCTGTAAGGTTTGTTGTATGTGCCAAATCTGTGGTGTAAATATTTCTGACATGGACAAGGTCAACCAGTCTGTAGGACAGTACTGAAGAAATATGGAGACGTTCACTACCATACACTTTAGTTGCTATGAACATTTCTCTATAGAACAAATTCAGTTAGCATAAATAACTTCAATGACAAAATTACTAATCAAATAATTGACATTTTTACATATTTGTTGTTGGCTTTTAGCATAATCTACATACTGAAATTTTAAACAATTTAACTTTTTAAAAAAATAATTCTTAAATGATTCTTTGATTCAAATCATACACCCCAATCTTATTATCTTTCACTTCCTTCACATCTGCCCCTCACCCCTGCAGCATGCAACAAACAAAACACCCCTTGCCTCAGTCTTTTCAACACTTCTTCATTCATCCTGATGGCATCTGGAGCTGCAGTGTGTCATGCAGCAGATTACCCTTTTGTCTAAGCACCCAGCCTGCAAAATGTTCATTGCAATGAGTCATTACTCTAGTTCAAGGCCTCTGCCACGCCATCACAACTGTTTGGTCCAGGCCATTGTGATGACTACCTCAGTCAAGGGGCAATTTAATAGTAACTTCAATCACTGTCTCTTAAAATTCCATGCTAAACTAAAAAGGACCAGTAGAGGATGGGTCTAGGAGACCATTGTTACTGCCTGTAGCACTGTCTCTTTGCATTCTTTTGAATTCAAAGTATCAAGATTTGAAGGTCTGTCAAGTGGCCGGTGCAGTAAATCACTAGTACTCATATGAAAGCTCCGTGAAAAAGATAGTCTAAGGTTGGTTGATCAAAGTCACTTTAAAGACTAGAATTATCGCCTACTATTACCTATATTACCTATTTATCTTCCTATTATTTTAACAGCAAGCTGAAGAATTCAAATGGGTTCTAAGTTTCACTTTTGAAGAGTGAACTGTCTTGCTAATGAATCTATGTTATTTGTTAGCTATAAAAAGCAGTCTAAAAATTAAGAAAAAAATATAAGCATAATTTCACATTCATTAAAAATTAGGCATTGTGTCACCACACACACACACAAGCATTTCTTGATAGTCCACTGAATGCATTTCCCTGTTGTATGTCTTGGTGTCCTTGGTTGGCTTGACATATTATATCTACAAAAGATTCTAAATTTGCTGAGGATACTGCCTTAACATCTGCCTAATCTCATTTATTGAAAAAAATATTTTCTTAGCAACCCTTTATATGTAATGTGTGAAACACCAAAAATTATATATGGCTACTGCTTACTGTGTAAGGGTGGCTTTTACACCCACATTCTTGACTAGAATTTCTTTCCCTGAGTGCCTCTTTTTGTATTAACCCAAATACTAAATATATATTAGACTTCTGTTTTAGTAACTCGAACACTGCTTCCTCAGTACCAGACTAATGAATAGCAGATAGTTTCTTCTTGCTATTGAGAAACACAAATATTAAATTGGGAATATACTATATAATTAGGAATACCACAACATCTTTTTGAAGTTTCATTTTTAATTAACAAAAATAATAATGTATACTTATAGAGCACAGTGTGATACTTAAATAGGTATGCAGAATGAAAAAAATTGAACTTGCTAGTGTACCTGATTACATCAAATGCTTATGGTTTAAGAAAAAGTTTCCCTATTGAATAGATTTCAACAGTTTTCAATGTGACTCAATATCTTTTGTTATAAATATCTTAACTATGCCTTGTGATTTTTGAACATCGTGGCATAGTTTTCTTAAAACTTGAATTGTCTCAAGGAGGCATTGGGGAATAAATTAGATATGACTTTAGATACTAGAACTTTAAAAAGACCAAAAAAAAAGGTGAATAGAAATTTTGGTGAAACTTTATTAGGTGAGCTAGCCAAGCATAAGTGTCCTTAAGCTTCAAGTTGTTGTAGTGTCCCTAACCTTTAAGTTGTTGTAGGGTCCCTAAGCTTCAAGTTGCTCTACTTTCCCTAAGTTTCAAGTTGCTGTAGGGTCCGTAAGCTTCAAGCACACACTGACACTTGTTCAAGGGCATCCCCTTGTGCTCTGTCCTTCCCTGGAAAACTCTGACATTTTCATTTCCTTCCCCCCTTTTTTAATTGAATCCTTTTCAAAAACAATAAATTATGTTTAGGTTCAGTTTCACCAATTGAAACTGTTCAAATATTTATCATCATTATAACTCATAATCCTACAGGTTATAGAAAACCAATATGTAAAGTTTGCTTTATATTGTCTTATGTCCTTTCTTGAAGTTGTTTTGAAAGGTTTAGTAGGGGTAATTTGAAAAATAAGATTATATGTGATATGTATATATATCAGCATGAATGTCTTTTTACCACAAAATCAAGAGAAGTGACATTAACAGTTCCAATGTCTATGGCCTCTTTATCATCCCAGCTCCCAATGATGGTCTTCAAAATATTACCTCTTTAGGTTTTATACATTTTTTTAAAGTTGCTGTGATCCTATTCATTTAATAGTGAGTAAATGAAAGAAATGGAATAGCCAGAAGATACACAGTCATAAGTGAAGCAAATGCAAAATTCTCCCAGGAGTTTGGGCTTTTAAGCACCTTGGTACTTTTCTGCACCTCCACATAATATATGAGAGTCTGACCCACCAGACTTCACCTTTATTAAAGTGGCATCATGTCTTTATATAGTTTTATCAGTGTTGATTGGTTTGTTGGGAGTTTTGATTTGATCTGTAACCCCATAAGGTAAGAATAGAGATGTGTCTTATTCACTAATGTAATCCTCAAGTCCTGGAATGCAACTTGTATCTAAAGAATGGATGAGCAGATGGAGGAGTTCATTTTCTATGCATTTGTTATTGTACACAGGTCCACTTAGCATTAATGAAAAAGTTAAACTTTCCATTTCTTCTGTGTTATATAAACACTCCGTATTTTGTTTCTGCACTCATCACTTACCGTTGACCAGGGTTGTCCTTGCTCCTACCTTTCAAAACCTTTAGTATTGTATGTTAACTCATCATTTTGACCTCCTATCTTATTTTCTCACTCAAGTCTTTCAACTTGCCTTTAGTTGAATGGAAAGTGTTAGTGTATGTGTGTGTGTGTGGGGGGGGTGTCTCTCACCATGTATTATTACACAACCTTGCAGTCTTTTCTGGCAATATAATGATTCACATCCAGAGAAATGATCTTATTTTCAACACTGATTGTGCAATGTAAATTAAGGCAAATCCCTTAGACTAACATTGAATACTTCCAAGACATTCCTAGCATGTCAGTCAGTTACATGTATACTCTCTTCATCTATAAAGATGTATTCTTTGTTTCTGCAGTGGGTTTAAATATGGTGTGTTCTCTACTTTTGTAAAGGGGCTCTTCATGCTCCGTATTCTTAATTTACTTAAATTTTAAAGATAGTACAAAGGAATGTTCTCATATAAATTTTAAAATGGCTTTACCAAAGCAAATTAAGCCCAATCCAGAAAGATATTGTATGAGGCCAATTGAACTTGAGAAACAGGTACAGAAAGAAATTAGGCCCAGTACATTAATTAACACAAAGCTGAACCTTGTCTTAGTTTTCACCCAGAAAGAAAGTAATTAAAAACAACATTATGAAGTATTTTTTATATGACCGGATTACTGAATGGATGGGAAATTAATAATATAAAGGATATCTGAATGTGAGATCTTAGAATCAACATCAAAGTCATAAAATGCATGTTTTGATGTCATTACTCTGTATTTAACTCTCTAAATTGATCCTTTTTCTCAACTGCTCAGAGTGCTGAAGTAATCACCACTCCAGAAATTCATTAATATATGATGATCTTAACTCAAGGAGTGTTTTATGCTTTGGTAATCTTCCTTCTCTGAAGCAAGACTGGAAATTGCTTTAGATTAAAACAATGTGTCTCCATCCTTTACTCATACATTATAATATATTTAATATGCACAAGAATCCTAGACTTGCATATGTTCTAAGTAATGCAACATTAGTTGTTGAGTATTTCTTTAGGATACATAGTGACATTTCTCACTACTCTAAAATCACAAACAGCACAGCTCTCCTGGGAAATGACTGTTTGCCAGTTTTATTAGATGAAACCCCTCTATTCCCTGTACTTATTTTTCTTATTTTCTCATACTTTAAATCCAGACCACAGTTTTCCCTCCCCTACTTTTCTCAGACCCTCTCCCCAGACCCCCAAATCTACTCCTCTTCCACTTCCCTCTAATACCAGAGATATCAATTGCACACAGCATAAGAAGTTATAAGACTAGGCATGCTGGGCAGTGGTGGTACACACCTTTAATCTCAGAACTCGGGATGCAGAGGCAGGCAGATCTCTCAAGCATAACTATCCGTACAAATCAAGGTAAAAGCATAAAGAAATTATGCTACTTGTCCACCAGAGTGGATAAGCTACTGACTGCTTCTGAGTATGTGACTCTATGAAAATGTCCACAAAATCCTCCTATGGGCATGAATAAATAAACTGGGCCATCGCCAGGGTCCAGCCTTCTAAGCACACGTGTGTCTTATTTTCCAAAATTTCATCTGAAATATGTAATATTTTTGTCCAAAATGTTCGAGAACATTCTCATGAGGATTATATTATATAATAGCCCCAGTTTGAAGCCACACTTACGATTGCAAACAGAACAAATGAAAGTATGACAAAATAATGTGGAGCATGGTGCATCACTATGCATAAGGTTCAACTCTATGCAGCAATGTTGAAGAACCTCACTGACCCATTAAGAAGGAAACAGCCACAAAAGAATGCTCAGTGAGGCAGATCTGAAATAGATTGCGAAGAATGCTTCTGCAGCTTGCTAACATTCATTTTAATTGAGGAGTTGATAAAATCGATAGGTTTGCCTTCTGAAAATTCTTTAGCTTTTGCAATGAATTGTATTGACTTCTGTGAGATACATTTAAATATAGTTTTTAGGTCTGGCTTACCTCACTCAGGATAGTGTTTTCTATTTCTGCCCATTTGCATGCAAAATTCAAGAAATTGTTTTTTACTGCTGAGTAGTACTCTAATATGTATATATTCCATACTTTCTTCATCCATTCTTCCATTGCTTTGTGGGAGCCTAGGCTGTTTGGATGCTCACCTTACTAGACTGGAAGGAGGTGGGAGATCCTTGGACTTCCCACAAGGCAGGGAACCCTGACTGTTCTTTGGGCTGCTGAGGGAGGGGGAGTTCATTGGGGGAGGGGTAGGGAAATGGGAGGCGGTGGTGGGGAGGAGGCAGAAATCTTTAATAAATAAATAAAAATATATAGTTTTTAATTTGATGGCATTGACAAGCTAAATATAAATTATGAAAATTAATAATATACAACTAAACATGTATTTTTAAAGATATATTCTTAGATTCCTATACCTTCTTCTATAACCTGTCAAAATATATTAGAAATGTGAGTTTGTAGTTGGGTTAAAAATCTCATTTAAACTTATAAAACAAAGTTTTCTTGGATTATTGAACAAATTCAAGAAATATTGTTACTAATGAACATAGGTGTTCTGATTGGTAAATGCTCTTAACTAATAAATGTGCTGTTTAAATCCTATAAATATTTGTTATAAAATTTATTGTGCTACATGGATTATGGGGTATACTTTAAAAGTTAGTTTTCCTAAAGATATCACATGATCACAGTCAGTACAGTTTTCCAATTTTTCTGTCACTTTCAGTAACTATTGTATAATAGAGAATGAGGTGGGAACTCTACCAATGGCTTCTTGTTAGCAGAAAATGGGTAGTTAGTTCCAATGTTTGCTTAGGAGTTTTTATTCTAGTAATTGAAGAAACCAAGAACAGATTTTTTTTAAAAAAAAAAAATCAATCTTAGAAGCAGTCCTGTGGGTCAAGAAATTTTCTTTGCTCAAAGAATGATCAAACTAGAGGTATCAGAAAATAACTGCAAGGAGCTCATTGAAGGTCATCAAAGTTCAAATGTACAGGAAGAGCAGCTCTGACAGTAATGTTAAAATTTGAGGTGTAGTTCTCACAAATGAATGAGGTGACCAAGATGTAATTTCATGGAGTAGTTGAGAAATCATAAAATTCAGAGAACCTAGACAACAATGAGGACCGTAAGAGAGGCATACATGGATCTAATCTACATGGGAAGTAGAAAAAGACAAGATCTCTTGAGTAATTTGGGAGCATGGAGACAATGGGAGAGGGTTGAAGAGGAGGGGAGAGGCAGGGAGGGGAGCAGAGAAAAATGTAAAGCTCAATGAAATCAATAAAAATACTGAAAGAGAAAATAAAAGATAAATTGAATTAGAAAGTCAAACACTGACGAACAAGGTGGGAAAATAATTGCTGTGTAAAATGAAAAAAGAAACTTGGAAATAAAAAGAAGAGTAGACCTGAGAGACTTAGATTTTTGTTTAAGATCTAAAGAATCTCCATAGGTTTGGAGAGCAGGTCCAGAGTTAGATGCTGGTATCATCAGTGAATCTTTGGTCACATCACTTTACTTTATTTACAATAAAGGAAAGAAGTGATCCTGATCCGGAGGTAAGCAGATGACAGGATGGAAGACAGATAAAGAATGACAAAATTTGACAATGTGCTTTAAAGATATTAAATGTTTGAAGGAGGAGAGAGAAAACACAAGAAGGAAGAGAAGTCACCAAAGAGGAGACCTACAGTCACCTCCAAGAGCTGACTCAAATGCAGTGTTAGAGCAAAGGGACAAAAACAATAAGAGGAAGGAGTAGAGGAGGAGGAAGGATGAAAAGCAGGAGGAAGAACATGGGAAGATCAGAAAGAGGGGGAAGAACAGGAGGAGGGGGAGAAGTTAAAAAGCTGCCTAGAGAGACTTAAATGTCACAAGTGCTCATTACAAGTGAGGGGTTAAGAAGACAGAGCGCTCGAGGACATACAGAAGTGCCTTTTGAGGCTCATGAGAACTCTCGAAAGTATTGAAGAATGACCTAGAAAGCAATGTGGGGAGTGGTGAGAAAAAGTATTGCATGTTTTATCTTAATTGATTTAAAATAAAAGGAACTGATCAAAGATGGGATTCAAATATCCAACATGTTACTACTGGTATTCTGTTTGCCTGTAATAAAAATGAGAATATTTTGATCTTTACCATCAATAAGAACAGTGCTGAAAGAATAAAAATGAAATGTAGCGAGATTTATAGAACCTACAATTTATCTAAGACTATTAAAAATGAATGATGCTCTTCCAGAATTTATGATAGTCAGTGAGTACTGTTAGATAACGTAACACATATAAATTATACTCCAAACTTAAATACTTCAGTGTATTCATAATTCTTTATAAGAAATAGATAACACAGTAATACACTTTCAAAGGAAATCATGGGAAATAACATTGTTAGTTGAATGTGGTTCCAAAATAAAAGGAGGAAGATTTGGTGGGCAAAGTTTTTGTTTTGGTCCATAGTGAAATATTCAAAATATTTAAAACACAAGTCTGAGTTGGCTATAATCGTACAAATAGGCTTGTAAGACAGTAAGTTAGAAGATCATTTAGTGAAATTAAAAATTAATATTCTGACTGATATTTGTTAGTCTCATTATTTAGCAGCTGGTATAAGTATTTTAGTATATACTAACTGAAAATATTAGCCATTATTCTCACACTTTTATTTATAATGTTGCTATATGCTATATTTTTCGCAACTAGCAAGGTTTCTTTTGTATGCTTGTTTACCTGAAGGCTGTGCTACTCAGCTGTTTTCTCTGTGTCTCTACTCAAGCAGTATGATGAGGCAGTTGCATGCCATGAGAACAGGCTTTACTTAGAAATTAGGTGTGGTTTACATTGGAATTCTGTGGCAAATATATAGTGTAGCATAGACAAAGACATTAGACTCCTTGATAATTGAACTTTTTCACTATGAGTGGGCCTTATAGGCTTCTGGAAACGTCATTGCAGGACGTTAGCATATCTGGTGCATCACTGTGTTCTGGCCAGTGATGACTGCTGCTTCTATATCTGAGGATTTGGAAGACCATTGCTAAAACAGTTGTTCATTGCTAAGGTGTAGGGAGCAAGTGAAGTCCTGAGTGAACATTGTTGACAAAGGCAAGGCTATGTCAAGGACCCAAATGCCTTAGCCCCATGGGAACTGGCAAAGACTTTCCAGGCTGCAATCCCCATGGGATATGTCAAAACCTTTCCTGATGCCCCATGTGTAGATGCTGATAAAGTGCCCAGAGAATCTCCACCAAGCTTTCTCTCACCAGTTGTTAATGGTCTGAAAATTTCTCCCCTACTGCTCTTGTCAAAATGAGCTAAACCTTGTTTCTTGATACAGCTCTATATCTTAACATTGCCTCTTTACTCACTTTACGCAATAATCCTGCCTTAACTCTCTGTTTAGTTGTATATAATATTATGTATGTATGTATGTATGTATGTATGTATGTATGTATGTATGTATTGTGTATGTATATAAAGATGCTGAGTTTCTGGAGTGATGTGGTTTCTCAGTCAGAGATCACGGTCTACCTTACCCAGCTTTTCTGTGCCTGTGTATCTGTCTTTCCTTCATTCCTTCAGGTTCTAGGATTCAAGCCAATGCACTGACAAGGAACTTAGGACATTATTTAGGGTTAAGTCTAAAATGTACAAAAGTTTATAAAAATTGTAAATGTAATAGTTTATGCACACACTAATGCACTCTCTTGGAGGAAGGTTTTATTAGCTACTTGTTATTGTGATCAATTACTTTACAAAAGCTACTAAAGAGGCCAACTAGTGGTAGCACATAACATTAATCTCAGCAATTGGGGGGAAGAGACAGGTAGATCTCTCTGGTGTCAGCCTAGTCTACAGAGTGAGTTCAAAGGACAGCCAGGGATACACAGAGATACATTGAGGAATGACAAGATTATTCTAACTTACAATTATAAGTGGAACAATAGGTTATAATAAGAGAGACAGTATTGTAGCAGGAAGAAGATGGGCACACTGTGTGCAGTTAAGAAGCAGAAAACAGTGAGTTCTTGCATTCTGCTTTCTTTTTCCATCTATTCAGTAAGACTCTAGCCCTTGGGATAGTATTTTTGTCAACATTTAGAGTAGGTCTTCTAGCCTCAGTTAATCCAGTATAGACAGTCTCTTAGAGACAAGCCTAGAGATTTTCTGCTATGGAAAGTCTGAATCTCCTCATCAAGTTTATTCTCATCAAGTTGACAATTCGAAGCAGTTCTCATGGAGATCTAAATAATTTCAAAGTTCCTTAAAGTAGTTTGTCTCTAAAACAGGAAGACAAATTAAATGAAGAAAAGTTGGCAGAAGGGAGGTCAATAATGGAAAAGCAGAAGGAACCAACCGTTTGGAGCAAGAAATGCAACTACAAGATACTTATAACATGAAGCTGTTAAATCAATATGGAGAATTAATGGATAAGCAAGTGTGGCATTTTGGTTGTGAACATTAAGTAAAGTTAATGAAAATAAGCAGGTGAGTTTAAACAAATTTGCTACTAGGTAGAAGATAGTATAGATGTTTAAAAAATTCTGAAGTAGGGTAATTATTCCCACTAAGTCCCACAAAGGCAGATACAATTTGCTTCGGCTTTACATTTCTTTGATACTCAAAACCACATTCATACTAAGTTTAGCTTAATGTGTGTTTGGGGGGATCTGTATCTTCATCACATGCTAAAGTACCAGCCCATCATTGTTGTAGCTTCGCACCAGCTGATCCTTCTTCATTTCCCGAATTCCCAATAGCATCGGCAGGAGCTGCTTCAGAGTTCCTTCCTGTAGAGCACAAATGTTGAGATGCAGGTTAGTTTCTGTTCCCTCTCGCAGACAGTCATTTGATTCTCTTAAGCATTTTTAGAGTGGACAAAGAGTTAATGCTAATCTCAGGAAGGCAAACTAATTAGCTATTTATTAAGAAAAATGTAGTGATAAACAAAATTATATGTTACCCAGAGTGGAAGGTAAATAAAAGACATCCAACTTGAGTATATTGATAACTAATGATTAATCAAGACATTTTATCTAAACATTATAGGATAATACTAAATTTCAAAAGAAACAGAAATTGTAATGAAATATTAACAAGAATATTTTCTATAGTTTTTTTCGCAAACAGAGGACATGCTTTCTGAAAATGCACATTCTGCACACGTCTGTTGTGTCTTATCTTTGTGGGGCACAAAACTTGTAGGAATCATAATTTGCTTTCATAATTATTCATACACTAAATGTACAGATGTAACACTGTTACCTCCAAGACTGCACTACAGACAACCGCAGCATCTAACGACCAACTGGCTGCCACGTGCTAACACCATCCATCTACAGTCCTCACTCCCTAGAGACGCCTTGCAAGAAAGCGGGGTTATTTTCTTCCCGTTTAAAAAGGCAACCACAGCCAAGGCATTTCAAAGACCTTCTCACTATAAATAGACATCGTCAGAGTAAGATGAAGTCACGCTTTTGATTTCAAATTTAATGTTTTCAAACCTCGCCATATATGTTAATTTACTAATTCCTTGGACAGAACTTTTTTTTTATCACATGCTGAACATTTATATTACAAAAATTTGCCTATACAATCACGGTTGAAAAACAAAAGGCCGTCATTCTCATTTCAAGTCAAGCTTGCAAACAAGTCACACGTAACAAAGAAATTAGAACTTAATGAGAGAAAAAAAAAATAAAAGTGGCCAGAAAATACCTCCGAAGGCAGTAGCTATGCAGCATGCTGTTGTCATGACGAAGAGCATCAGGTGAAAGCTCTGAGTGAAGAAGAGATCAGTTGGTTAACTCCAGATGAGCACAGTAATTAGACTTTCACACAAGATGAAAATGTGCTTTAATTGCTGGGCACTGTGAAACACGCTTTTAATCTCAACACTTGAAAGGCAGAGGCAGGTAGATCCAGTGCAGTCTACTCTACAGAGAGAGCTCTAGGTCAGACAGGCTTCATAGAGAGTCTGTGTTAGAAAAACATCACAGGTGAGGGTCTGTATTAAAAACAATAACAAGCAAATACATTTCTCTACATAGGTTGATAATATACATAACTGATACTGATTGAATACTGTCAGTTTTCTTTTCCTGGAAAGAAACTTGACTGAAACTGAGAAAACAGAAATACCTTTCATTCTTAAAAGTACACGAAGAGGATAAAAGAGATGACATTTAATAATGCAATTTTACTTATTAAATATTTTGCATAGAAAATCAAACATTAATGCAATCTATTTATTTTAAAACATAAAATAACATATAATAATAGCATGGACGTTCCTTCCTTTCAGAACAAAACCCAGTAAGCATTAGGACCCATCATAACATCTGCAGACCCTGAGAGAGAGAGAGAGAGAGAGAGAGAGAGAGAGAGAGAGAGCACAGTAGCGAGTTGGGAAGATCTGTCAGTGTCGTTACGTAGTTCTTGCTTCTCATTTCCTTTCTAAATCTGGAGTATCTCTTTTCAGGCTTACGTAAGCTTTATCTCATGAAATTTATGAGATTTTCATTACCGGAAATAACTTTTTACAGAGTCTTTTCTGATCTATGATAATTCCCAGAACCCTGTGCTTGCCACAGAAATTTAACCTTCAAGACAATAACAGCTGACACTCATAGCTTATCTAGAAACTCGTGTTTTGACTGAGTGTAGACCTTTTATTATAAATAATGACAGTCTGTGACTGCAAATTACAGAATAGCAGAAAAATCCCCATTCATAATTTTTTCTTTACTCTGTGCTATTAAGGCTGTTGTGCCAGTTCACATCTGCAATGCCTGATATAAGCTTTGTGCCCACTACTGCCTTCTCTTTACACTGAGTTTTCCACTTTCGTTGGTTCTTGCTTTGAAGAGAAAATATCAACAGTTTAGTAACTTTTGCAAATGTGGGAAATTATGGGTTTTGTTTGCTTTGTAAATAGGTAAATATCCAAACTTCCCATTGATAAAGCGCTTTGTGAATTCACTGGTTCAGAGAGGAGACAGTGGTTGAATAGTAGAATTCTTTATTTGATATACTGGGAATATAGTATTGCCATATGCAGATTTGCCACAGAAAATAACATTTTTCAAAGCATATTGCAAGAATTTGAGTTTGTGATAGTTTCTCTTTTAACACAACTAATAGAGCAATTTTAATAAATCAGCCATTTTTCCAGTACTGATGATCAAACCCAAGACCCGTGAAAGTCACTCAATTCTTCTACCTCTGTTGTATATCTTTAGCCTTCCCTTCTACGTGTCAATTTGCCATAGAATTGTATTGTTAGCCAGCCTTCCTTTGATCTCACTCTGTTACTCAGGCTGGCATTGACTTTGTAATCATCTTGCCTCTGCTTCCTAAGTAAACTTGTTATAGGACTGCACTACCCTGTGCAGAAAAAGACAAAAAAAAAATTACACATTTACTATATGATGAGTTTCTTCCAAAGCAATGTGTTTGAAATTCTTTTTGTTAATCCCACCCCAATATACTTAAGTAGTATGCATTTGTGACCGTGTTCTTTGTTGTCCAATCCCGAAATCTGTACTGCCATGTTTTGCAGTGTTCATATTTTCTTTTTTTCTCATTGTGCAGAAAATAACTGAAAAAATAGGTTTTTTTTTTTCATTTCTGGTGGGTAGAATATCAGTTGAAAAGACTGAAATCACAAGTGACCAATGGATAAAATGAAATTTCTCCAACAACAACTAAATACACCCTTTTCTAAAGTTGATATGGAATATCCCATAAAACAGATGACCCTGGAGGCTTCAAAATCCAGTCTAGCAAGTTTAATTATGAGAATCATG
Organism: Chionomys nivalis; assembly: GCF_950005125.1. NCBI lineage: Eukaryota > Metazoa > Chordata > Mammalia > Rodentia > Cricetidae > Chionomys > Chionomys nivalis. The sequence goes on from NC_080107.1 coordinate 18,502,106, forward strand.
ACATCTCACTATTGTCTAGCAATGGAATTAATCTATAAGGCAGAAAATGAGTTGAAATCCCAAATATTGGAAATATCCTACAAAAATAAAACTTGAACAACTCATTTTGAATATATTCATAAGTTAGATAGAATTAGGAGAAATTAAGCAATACTTTGAAGTATTGATGAAGATGAATACAATGAAGACAAAGATGGAGACAGTTTGTCAAAGCTGGCGGAATGCAGATAAAGCAACTTTAGCCCAGCTGTGCAGCTTGAATCTACATGTTACAAACAATAAAGTCTCTGAAGTTCATTGTGTAGTTGACTTCTAACAGAACTAGAAAGAAAATCATAAGAGAGACAAATAATCAATGAACTAAAAAAAATTTTTTAAAAATTGTGGGAAAATATTATAATGTCTATGCTGAATTTATAGAGAGTGTGAAAGAAATTGGTAAGGCCCTGGTCAGACAGACTATATGCAAAGAGAAGACACAAATACTAGTAACAGAAATGAGAGGAAAGACATCATTACAAAACCTTGGGGCATCAATTAGGGCAATAAAGATTATTATGAGCTTCTATGTCCAAGAGTTTCTCAAACTATATGAAATATCTTAAAGAATCCAATGTGTCAAAACTCATAGGAACAAGCAAGCACTATCTGAAAATTTATATATTTTAATTAAAAATTACTTAAAATTTATATTTATTATTCATGCATGCACATATGGACTGGCACTTGAGTGACATAGGTCACATTCAGAAATTGATTTTCTCCTACTGTGTGTTCGCCAAATCAAACTCGGGTTTTTAGGTTAGTGCAGCAAATGCTATATACATTGAGATATATTCTTGACCAGATATTTATTTTTTAAGCAATCAGCAGTTAATGACCTTCCCAAATAGAAAAAAAAAAGTTCAACTTGTTCTATTAAAACTCTAAAGAAAGACAGGTGGTGGTGGAGTACGCCTTTAATCCCAGCAGGGGCAGGAAGATCACCGTTAAGTATGAGGCCAGCATGGTCTACAGAGCGAGTTCCTGGACAGGCTCCAAAGATACAGAGATAAACACTGTCCTGAAAAACAAAAAACAAAAACAAAACTCCTAAAGAAAAAACTCCCCAATTCCCTTTTAAAAGAGAGAAGTAGTACTTTTATTAGGTGAAAATAACATTATTAAAAGCAATCAAAGGCAGTACATGAAAAATTATGAATATCTCTCATAAGCATAAATTCAAAATTTCTCAAAATAGGGTACAGACCTAAACAGAGAACAGAAGAATCTCAACAGAAGAGTCTAAAATGGCTGAAAGACACTGAAGGAAAAGTTCAACATCCTTAGCCATCAGAGAAATGCAAATCAAAACAAGTCTGAGATTCCATCTTCTACCAGTAAGAATGGCCAAGATCAAAAACGCTAATGACAACTTATGCTGGAGAGGATGTGGGGTAAAGGGAACACCTATACCTAGGTCCAGTGAGAGTGCCTGCCTCAAAAAAAAAAAAAAAAAAAAAAAAAAAAAAAGTGGAGAGACAGTTCTATGGGCACATCACTTGCTAATATAAAGACTTGAATTTAGATCTCTTGGGCCCACATAAAGCCAGGTGCTTTGGTGCTCCTGTGATCCTACCATGCCTGCATTTAAATAAGAGAATTCCAAGAAGCTGCAGACCAGATAGCTTGTCATATGCAGCACCTAAAAACAAAGACTGTCTCAAATAGGATGGAAGTTGAGGACCTATACCAGAGGTTGTCCTCTGACCTCCACACGGATACATCTACCCAAGTCCACATCACAAACTGGGGAATTATATGCCACCACCTAGTGAAGCAAAGGCGCTCTGTTATAAATAGGCAAGTCAAGTTCGATGCTTAAAATTCAGTTCATGTAATCTATCACATTGTAGACTAAAGAAAATGAGCATTGATAGTTATAAAGACAGCTTTGTAAAAGTCTGGATTCCTTAAAAAATCCCCATCAAAAAGAAACAGAGAACAAGATCTTCTACTGAATAATGATTATCTACAAAATGTCTTCAGCTACCATCATCCTTAATTGTGGGGAATTAGTAGCTATCTCCTGAGATCAGGATTTCTGTTTTTATCTTTTGCTTTCCAAAGTTATACTGGAAATCTTTATCAAAACAAAATAATAAAAGAAAATTAAAGCTACACAAAATGAGAAGGAATAAAGCTTTTTGTTGTAAAATTACATGGCTACATAGAAGAGTCTAAAGGCAGAGAAAAGTATTCCAGAAATAAGTGAACAGAGCAAGGTTCTATTTTTAGTCACTTTAGTGTATTTATTTATTATTCAATGTGTGTGAATGTCTGTTCATGTTTATATGTGCCACATATACACAGGTGCCCACTGTGGGCAGCAGGTGGATGGCAGTTTCTTGGAACTAGAATTACAGGCAGTTGTGAGCTGCCTGACATGGGTGCTGAGTACTGATCTCATGCACACTTCGAGAGCAGCAAGAGCACCTAACCCCTGAACAATCTCTCCATTCTCATGGCAAAGGTTTAAAATGCAAGGTTACCACCATACAGAAGGGTCACCCTTCTCTATAGACCGCTGTTGAACAAACATAATTTGATGTTTGATATAGAATGGATTTTTTTCTACATTAGCACCATAAAATGATACAACTCAATATAAATCTAACAAAATGCACAGAAGATATATGTGGGGGAAAAACCTTCACAGCTCTGCTGACAGGAGACAAAGGCTTGAAGTATAGCTAACAGCAGAACGGTCGCCTTGCGTGCGAGGATGTAGGTCCAGTTCTTAGCATTGCCATGCAGAGATTGGGCAAAACAAAAAACTAAGTAGAGATCAATACATGTTCATAGGAAGGTTTTTTTTTTAACTTGATCCATAGAAAAATACAATTCCAATCAAAATTCTGCCCAATTAATCTGAAGAGAACAATAAAATTATTTAAAGGTTTCCTTAGTAGACAAAGGCCAAAGAAAAGATAACACAATATTGAAATAGATTTAATATGAGAACTGAGAGATCATAAAGTGGTAAAGTAATAAACATGTCAGTGGGACAAAATAGAGCCTGGAACGGAACCTATACTAATCTTGCCAAATAATCTTTGACAAAAGACAAGTGTCAGTGCAAAGGAAAAGATACATTGTTCTCCACAAACGCCATTTCAGCAAGTGGACTGTTGGAGCCCCTGCATAGAATCTAAAAAGAAGTCTTTTACACGACATGATGATGACTGAGAATGGTCCAAGGACTAAGTGTGTGATACGAAACTAGCCTTCTTAGGTGATAATATAACCTAGATGATGATCTAATGGCGTAGACTGAGATTTCCATGCAATAATATTAGAATCATTGAAATTCTACTTTTCTTTTCTAAAATAGAATTAGAATTTTTCTTTAGAAGAGTTTGTACATTTTTTTTTCATTTGGGAAGGCCATTAATTACTAATTATTTAAAAAACTAAATATCTCGTTAGCAAAATACCTCAGAGGGTTTAGCAACTTGCTATACACACCTGACAACCTGAATTTGATTCCTGGATCCCACTGGAGGAGAGAACTTACTCCTAAATACTGTCCTTTCCTTTTGAAAGCTGTATTTTTCCATTAGAACACACAATGGTATGCTATTAGAAAACAGACATTGGTGATTTATTCAGTATTGAGGGCATAATCATCATGAGTGAACCTGTGAGGGTAAGCTGAAACATCTGACCTTCCTGCGATGTGAGGAGTGCACAGCGGAAATTTGTGTGACTATAGGCTTGGAAGCAGGGCCTCACCAGTCACCTAGCTGCCAGCATCTCTCTAACTTTGCCTTCTTTCCTCCTCTTTTTGCTTGAAATTAATGCCTTACTCTATTCTGCCCTGCTGGTAGGTCAAAGCAGCTTTATACATTAACCAATGGTTCGTAGCATACAGAGGGGAATCCCACATCAATAAGATACACCGAGTATTTTGAAATGTCTTCTGCAGATCTATGTGTCTTCTTTTGAACAATGCCCATTCATGCCTTCTATTCAATTTTAATCAGACTATTTATGTACTTGGTATGGGTTTGAGTTCTCCTGTGTTATCTTTCATCTGAAATGTTCTACACAGGTGCATGTGCTAAATGTTTCTTAATGGTGACCTTATATTAAAAGGTTGTGAAATCATTATATAATGACACCTATCTGATGGCAGCAGGCCTCTAGGAGTAGCCCTCTATGGGTTACAGTGTCCCTCATTCTGTCTTTTTCCTCTCTTTCCTGGTCTATCAGGATATGATGAGTCTCTGCTAAATGCCCCTAGGCCACGCCCTCCTCACTAGGATGGAATGAAATCCTCTGTCACTGTGAACCACAATAAATCTTTGTTCCCTTAAACTGCTTCTTTGAGGACTTGTAATTGGTTGTAATGGTCACAGCAATTATATCACAATTGATATAAATTCATTATTATTTAGGTACTGATATCATTAGAAACTTTATATGTTTCTTTTTTTTTTTACCTCGTCTCTTCTGTGAACTGTTTAATTTTCTATGCAGTAGCTTTTTAATATTATGTAATTTGCCTTGTCTGTTTTGCTTTTGTTGTTTTTGGTGTCATTCAAACAATTACTGTGCAGACTAATGTCAGGGGACAAGATTTCAGTATTTTTCTAGTTCTTGTCCTACATTCAAGTGCTTACTCAGTTTTCAATTTATTTTATGCATGTTATTGAATGAAGAAATTTATTTACATGTAAGCATCCAATTGTGCCAACATTATTTATTGAATAAAGTACCACTGTATCATGGCATTTTGATTTAAAAGTCATTTTATTTAAATTTATAGATGGATGTCTGTATTTTCTCTTACATCCCATTGCTCTGTCTATTCTCAAGCCAGTAGCATGTTTTGTCCACTACGACAGCATTGTAATATACTCTGAAATTATATAGTGAGTTTCCATATGCTTCATTCTTTTTCAAAGATTGCATTGGCTATTAAAATTATTTAGTGATTTCATCTGCAGTGTTTAAGATTGTTTTATCTCATTTGGATTTGATAGGAATTACATTGAATCTGTAGTTTGCCTTGGATACTATGGACATTTTAGCAATCTTAAATTTTTCTGATCTGCAAACCCTGGCATCTTTCCACTACTTTGTGTCTCCCTCTGTGTTTTCAGTCAATATTTGTGGTGTCACTTAAAGGTTTTGGGTGGTCTTTATTTCATTTTAGTCATGAGCTTTTTCAATGCCTTGATAAGTTGGATAGCTTTCTTGATTACTTTGGGGATAATTTATTATTATAGTATAGAGCTGGACTATAAAACTGACTTTTGTCTGTGATTTGTGTCATGCAGTTTCACCGAATTCTCTTTTACAGAGGTCATTGTGTGTATACAGAATCACCCTCATTGATAGGGTTTCAATTTTGAGTCATACAACTTTGCTGCCTGTCACTTTGTCCTAAAAGGGCAGAATTTTCTTCACACACTATTCCCACTTTTGTTTGGATGCTTTTTATATTGCTTAATTTTTGTGAATAAGATTTTTAGAGTAATACTGATTAGAAATATCCATCAATTCCTTGTCAAGTTAACAGGTCACTTGTGTGAACATATTAAATTGTAGGTCTCTATTTTCAGGTTGCATGGCTCTTGTAGACCCCACATGCTGTTCTCTACCACATATATCCAGTCCAACCTGGGTCCCAAGAAGCTACAAATGCAACTCAACAACACAGTAATAGTTAGAAACTTGTTTAAAACATTATGACAGATTTTAGTTTTTGTTTGCTTGGTTGGTAGAAATTTTCTTTTTACTAATTTCTATTGCAGTTGGATTGTGTGATTCTTAGGTATGAACATTATAGGTATGAACACACACATATATATATGAATGTGATTTCACAAGGTCCACAGTTAGACATGCCTGTAAAAATTGCAACTTACCAAAGAGCTTTATAAAGTTCTTTTAACATAATTTAATTGCTCTAAGACAGGGGTCCACAAGAATCAAGCTTGTCTCTTTAGCCCCAGTTTCTACAAAAGTAATTAAAAAGCAACTTTCAGTTTTTGTGAAGATAATATTCAGAAAAGTAAATCCCTTGTGAGCAGGTGAATCAGTTTCTTCATGGTAAAGACAGCTCTATTCATTGAAAAATAGTTAAAATTGCTGCTGGGGGAGCTACAGAGATGGCTCAGTAGTTAAAAATACTTGAAGGTGCTCAGTCTACTACAACTAGATATGCCATGTTTTGCCAATATCCATGGGAAGCTGACCTTTTCATGAACAGAAACGGAGAAGGAATGGGTGGATGGGAACAGAGAGTTGGTGGGGTGGGACTAGGAGGAGAAAAGGGAGGGTAAACTGAGGTTTGGATGTAAACCAAATAAATTTTAATTAATTAATAAATTTTTAAAATACTTGTTATTCTTCCTGAAGATCTGAGTTCGGAACACTCTCAAGGCACTTCACAACCATATGTAACTCCAGTGCATGGAATCTAATGCCCTCCTCTGATCTTTGAAGGCACCAAGCACATACATGGTGCAAAAATAAACATGGAGGCAAAAAATAAGTGAACGTAAAATTTAAAAATAAAGGTAAAAGTAAAAAAAGCGATATTAGACTTATATTTCTTAGTATCTGCCTTAATTCAAGATATGTATCTTGAGCTTTGTAAAATCCATGTATTATACATAGAAAAATAAATACTGTTATGAACATATTGACATTGGAGCTGGTATTTTTAAAAAGATACCACACAATGCATTTTTTCAAAAAAATCTTTTAATCTTTGTAAGAATTCTAAATACCATTGCCATTTTAAGTAACTGAGGTTGCATACTTGAAAAATTTAGGTTTTCACAGGAATATGTGGCTAGTATATGCTTCTGAACCCAGATGGATCATAATGTCTTTACTCTCTCCTTCCCATTTGAAAATTAAAAATCACCACAGTTCCTTCTGAAGACTAAAAATGACTTAGAAGTTGCTATGAATTAGAAGTAGTTAAAAACATATCTTTTTATTAAGTTGATGATGTATGTGTGTGTGTTCATGTTTTAAATCACCTACTAAGGTATTTCTGTGCCATATTTTATGAACGCTTATGTTTTGAGACTTATTTCTGTAGTGATATTTTATTTATGTTTTAATAAATAAAACTTGTCTGAATATTAGAAGGGCAAAGCTAAGCCACTAGATGTCAGGCAGTGGTGGCACAGGCCCTTAATTCTAGGATTTGGAAGTCAGAAGCAGAAGGATCTCTGTGAGTTCAAGGCCACCCTGGGCTACACAAGATCAATGCAGGAAAAAATCCAGGTGGTGGTGCTTCACACCTTTAATCCCAGTACTAGGGAGTCATATACCTTTAACCCCTGCACTAACGGGAATATAAAATGAGAGGAAAAAGAGGCTTAGTCGGTTTAGTCTGCAGTTGCCCAGCCTTGGTAGAGGAAAGACTTCTCTAGTGGCTTGGTTACTTTGCTTTTCTGGTTTTCAGGTTGAACCTGGATATCTGACTTTGGATTTTTGTTATTCATGCTACACATTCCAATCATACAGAAGTATGTTTCGTTTTAGTTCTTTGAAATGATCAATATGCATATATGTATTTGAGCAATGGGATTCCAGAAAGAGAAAGAAAGAACACGGAAAACTTAGAAGAAGAATGGCAGGAGTTATATGTGCCTAGCAGTTAATTCTTGATGAAACATCACAGTCTACTCTATTAATTCACTCATTGAGTGAACATTGCTGGAATTTCCTCTACATACTTGGTATTTTGCTTGAATATTGAAGACCAAAACTTTCATGATTCCTGTTCTCATGAAGCTGAAAGCCTAGTAGAGAGACCACAGACAGTTTCTGCTTGGGAGAAAACCTGACATGAGAATTTAACCTTGTCAGAGTCATAAATGGCTTTGCTGGAAAGATCACATTGGAGCCTTGGTTCAAGGAATGAAGAGGCATCATTGGTCAAATGAGAAGGGAAGGAAAATTCCCCTTATTGTAGCAGCATATGACTGTGTTTCTTTTTAGCTGCTTTCACAGTATATAGATAGCAGTTATTAAAACACAGCCTTTTAACTTTACTGAATTTCCGGGTTCTGAATAATGAAAAAGAAGCGCTATAGAGCTATAAATACACTAAGCCCTAAATAATCATCATTATGTACACTTTTTACACAAACAAAAAGATTATTTACTATTCTAGCACAGAAACAATTAAACATTTCTTTTGACCTATAAGGTTACTACCATGTGCCTTATGATTGTGAAGAAATTTGCATAAGCTTTGGCCATACAGAACTCTCTAAATTCCTCATATACTACTACCTCATATACTTGTGGTAGATTTTCAAATTTCTAGGGAATATAATATAATCTTCCATTACTCTGACAGTTTATTATAACCAAATAAGAGCCATAACAGTAGTGAAACACATTTCTCTTAATAAGCCAGTCAGTGATCACTTTAACTTCATAAGCTCAGTAAGACTGTAAAATAGTGTCTCTGTTATTTTATTGCCGTTGCCTCTATCTAAAGGTACAATGTATTAGGAGGATGCGCTCATACAAACATAATATTTAAAACATCTGAGGTTTTACACAGAGATGTAGTATTGATGCTGAGCACTCATATCTACATGTACATGTATGTATCTGTGTCCTGATACTGAAGTACTGGCGAGAGCCGGGCAGATTGACCCGGGACCTGGAGACTCTACTTATGCTATTGTCTCATTGTGTTCTCTTTGAGAACCTTTCTGAAGCAGTAGGAGAACAGAAAAAGTACGACTGTTTTTGTGCACTAGAATGTGTCTTTAAGGAGGATTGTTAATATTTAAATGACTTCAAAGGAATGAAAGAATATAAAACTTCCATGGAATGCAAAAATTGCTAGTTATTATTGTAAAACTAAAAGTAAAATTCACCTTCAAAATTTATGGCCTACTTTTATGCTTTCACTGTTTATCATTTATATAGATGGAAAGCTTCCTTTAAAATGAAAAGGCCTTGTGACAAAATTACTCTGAGAGTTTCTTCAGGAAATCTTAGTGTTCAGACAAGACTTTGGTGACTTTTGTTCCATAAACCTCTCATACTTCAAAGAACAAATTCTTTTGAAATGGTTTTGTTCTGAATAGTTTACGAGAAGAAAATACTCTGGTGAAATTATTTAATAATTGATAGTGGAAAGAGACTCCTAATGAAATTTCCATCTCCCTGAAACCTGATCTCGGCATTTATTACTTTTATTATTACCTAATCCTGGTGTGTATTACCTAATACTTGACATAACCTAACTTTGAAAATTCGAATAAAACTCCAGTGGCAAATTTTGTTCATTACTTTAAAATAAAACCACATAAATAGAAATAGAAAATTTCATGAGAGAAGCATGTGTTCTTTCCAACAGATTTTAATTTGGCTTAATATTTATTATTCAGCTTCTATACAAAGAATTATTAATATTAGTGAGACTTGAATAAAAGTATGTTTGCTCCTGAATTTTCTACAGAATTGCTTAAATCTGACTATATTAAGATTTTTTCTCTTAACGCAACAAAATTCACGAATTCTTTGTCATAAAATCAAACCCTTCAGAAAAGAAGTTCTAATATTAGCGCAATTCTATTTTAAAAGCTTATTATTTTACACACTTGAAGAAATTAAAGATCCATAAAAATTAATTTCAGTTGTTTAATATTCAGGAATCACAAAACAGAAACTATAAAAATTTACAAATGCATTTAGCAGAAGTCCATCACCAAATAACCAGCTTAACAGGACTTTCGAGGGTTCATTCGTGAGGATTCTACCAATGACCAGAACACATAGTAAAAATGCGTTGTTTTATCTTTTTATGCCCCTCATAAAAAAAAAAGACCTAAATATGAACAGTGCATATTTTGACCAATTTGCATTATTGTGTGGGTTTCAGGCATTTCCAGGGTGCTAGAAAGGAGGCATCTATAAAAACTAGCCAATTAACAACTTTAAGGATTGTAGTATTTTAATGTAATTGTGAACATTATATAGCAATGCCTGAAGTAGCAATTATTCAATTCCATCAGTCCCGGAAAACAGCTTCTGCAAAGGCCAGATTATTGGAGTTCCCTTCCTGATAAGTAGGTCAGACATTAGCTGGAGGCATCTCAGAGCTGCAAAGCATTGATTAACATTATGAGAAACGGGTGCTGTAAGAAAACCATACATTTCTAAAGAAGATGCCAATGTATACATTCCTGCCGTGAACAGTTTTGTCATTAACCTGTCGAATTATCTACGGGCTTCCTCCAGGCACCATATTGTCCTGTACAAACATCACTTCTTCAGGGCCTCGCAGTATTTGTAGGTGTCTACTCGTATTCCATCCATCTTTCCGACTAAAGGAAACAAGTGCTTGAGAAAATATCTGGTTGTAGATCACACTTCTAGTCGGTAACAAAGAGGGGATTTGAACTGAATGTGTCCCTTCCCGAGGTCTACATTCATATCAACCCATTTTGTGCTCACTTAATTAAAGTTAACTTGCCCAAGGTGTTCACAAGGAAAAAAAATACACTAATACAACCTGAAAGTGTTATATTATACAGTTATATTATATTATATATATATATAACTATATATATATATAGTTATATTAGTGTAACGTCTTAAAATAATATATAAAGTCTTTGAACGCCTGTTTCAAGACCTACAGGTCTTTTTGACAGCACTATGGTAAAACAAACCCCTGAGCTCTTCGGGTCACATTACATCGTCTGTAGTCTGTGTATTTTTAGATTTCAAGGAAAAGAACATATGGCTTGAGTCTCATCTCCTTTCATCCCTCTTTTCTCCCGATTATTTTGTCTCAAGTAGCTCACACTTTCCCACGGACACGTTTCTGATGACAGAGGAGAGGGAAAGTGTATCCCTTCCTGCAAAGTGGACTGATGAAAAAAACCCTTGCTCTGCCTCTATATTTCTCCCCCTGGAAGTTTTATTTTTCACTTTAACATTAATGAAAAATGTATGCTTTACTGCATAATATATAACTGTTTTCATTCTGCATGGTTTTATTTCGAATTAATTTTTAAACAAAATCTCGCTTGGGGAAGGGGCATTAACTCATTTTGTTGAATGCTGTGCTGGCCTTCATGTAGCTGTAGGAAACATGTAGCTCACTTTGAGATGAAGAATGCTTAACTGAGAACGCGTTAGTGCGTGTTCTATCTGTCCACTCATTTACATATACCTAATTCACTGAACTATGAAAAGGCAGGACAGACATAATCCATATCTGCACATCTACCCATGGAAACCACAGAATCACAAGATACTCAATCTGGCCAGTAAGAACTTGCTGAGCTCCTACCACCACCCGCAGTTGAAGAGCTCTTGGTATTTCAAAGGTGCTGGGAGAGGGTCAGTCAGTTTTCTTTCAGGGTATAACCTCAGGCCCCACGTCCAAGAATATTTAGGATACTCAAATGAACTGTCTGGGTAGATGGAGAACAAATCTGAGTAGGTTAGGAAGGTGGGATAGCCCTGGGAGGAGTTGGGAAGGAAGCGAATATGATCAAAATACAAGAACAAAGAATTAATGAAAATATTACTTTAAAGAATTAAAAATAAAATAAATGCTATGTAGCAAGTCATAATGGTTCTTAATATAATATTTATAATCCTCTTTAGAAATATTTGTATTTAATAGTCATATGCTCCATCTATAGGAAACAAATTATATTTAAATAGAAATACATATTTTTTTTTGTTCTCGTGTTTTTTTTTTCTGAGTTCTTGCAGTGGACTTATATGTTTTTTTTTTTAAATATTTATTTATTTATTATGTATGACAATATTCTGTCAGTATGTATGCCTGCAGGCCAGAAGAGGGCACCAGACCTCATTACAGATGGTTGTGAGCCACCATGTGGTTGCTGGGAATTGAACTCAGGACCTTTCGAAGAGCAGGCAATGCTCTTAACCGCTGAGCCATCTCTCCAGCCCCGGACTTATACGTTTTAAGCAGGGACAGGAAATATTGCAGACATCAGGTCACTAAAAACTCTCAGTCATAGGAATTCAAAGAAGCACACAAACGTCCACATTAATTTAAAAGAAAAATTCTCAGTCATCACCTTTCATGCAATTGTATGGTGTATTCAACTTTAATCTGCAACATGTTAGTTCAAACATAGTTCATATTACTTTAACTCTTTCTGTTGGTTAAAATGTATTGATTATTGGCATGTGATATTTTCATTTCAACTCGGTCAGATGAACAACTCCTATTCATGACTTTATTGTGTAGCAAAAGTCTGAAGGAACTAACCTTAATTTCATAGGCTGAAGCCCCCACCTCTCTCTCTCTCTCTCTCTCTCTCTCTCTCTCTCTCTCTCTCTCTCTCTCTCTCTTTCAAATGTTTTTTATTTTGCTAATGCATAAGAAAAATGCTTTACCAATTGTAGAAAATCATAAATTAAATACGTGATAGCAAAAAAGCAATTATATGTGGAGTAAAAACACACACACATACTTTTATGCACATTTTATGTATGCAAAAATATAGATTACCTATTGATATAAGATATAAATTCAAATAGGCACTTCCTGTTTCAGCATTTGAGATAACATTAAGCTCTTTAAGTACAGTTTTCATTGGTTCTGTGGATATTTAAAAGGTTTTCAGAGAACTTTATTTCAAATAATAAATGAAGTAATGGGACCTGTGAGGAAAGCAGCTCATGTCACTTTGATAAAACAGCAAAGAATTTTTTCCTTCTGTGCATATAGCACATGGGCATATAAAAGAGTTTATTCTCGATTGTGACTTCTTAATTATAGCTACATGATAATTAAAGTGAATAGAACCTTCTCCTAATGAAATGTTAAAATGAAAGCTCATGCTACACTGTGGATAAACATTAATATTAGTAGAATCTCTAACCACTGATAATTTTGTTGTTGCTATTGTTGTTACATACACTATACAGAGTTTCAACTCATTACTTTGGTCAAAAAGAGTTATATAAATATTAAGATATGCTGTTACATAAACAGAAAGAATTTATTAGCTGACAAAAACACAAATGGGGTTCAGGTGGTAGCTATGTTGGCAGCATGCTTTCTATCATGCTCCAAACTCTCGTCTCAGCCACCGATAGCATAATCTAGGCATGGTAGGACCTTCCTTAAGTATCAGCACGCAGAAAACAAGTGCAGAAAAATCAGAAGTTCAAGGCCACATAAGCAGTTCAAGACCAGGCTAAAATACAGAAGACTCTGTCCTATTTAGTTAGTTTATTATTGACAAATTTTTGGATATTTTATGGGAATCATTGGACACTGCTAAACTGCTTCAGCAAGACAGCAAAAACATATTAGAATCTCTATGGTTACTTAGAGTTTTGATGGCTACTTGGTGCTACTTTCTGCCTCTTAGTTACTTCTTTCTTTTCTGCACTAATAGCAGGAACACAGCAGAAAGCCAATGTGGTTTTAAGTTAAGCAAGTGTTACTGCAGCCTTAAAGCGGATTCATGGCTTCCAGCAGATGTCCTATGGTTTTTTTTATTGCCAGGTGCAATAATGTCTCTAGGAGTCACCACAGGGTGATACAAAGGAAAAGAAGCAGAATAGCAGCAGACCTGACCTTGTTTGGGGGCATTGAAATAGCAATGACAATTCCTCTCTTAAGGATCCCTCACTGGATGATACTCTTTTTCCAGAGAAAGTGCCAGAAATAGCTAAATTGAGATTCTTTTAGTTGATCAAGTAATCAGAAATATGTATCTGTGCCTACTGAAATAAGATAGCTCAATGATACCATGATGAAAATCTGGATAGGATTTAGAGAAAACAACACCAACAAAAAACATTCTTAAGGACCTCTCAAACTACTTGCAATATATTACAAAGCATGTAAAATGAAAATGAAATACAAAAAAAAATGAAAAACAATAATGGAAAGGCTAGTGTGTTCCAGCTCAGTGCACTTAAAAGACAATCAGTATGTATTCGTTTCTATGGTTAATATTCTTGCTGAATTGTGTATGTAGACACATCTCTTCTGAGTTCAGAGGCACTACTGTGAAGTGCTGAGAATAATCACACCAAGTTGGAGAGCTGCTGTATACAAAGAATAAGCAAGACTTAAGAGAGCATATTTTTGCATGCCGCGTTGGTGTTGTACCTTTATGAAAATGTATTTGGACAAGTTTGTATGGGCTTTGGGAGGGATTCCTGTCTACTGTTCTGTTTGGTTATGTCTTTGCTTTCACTAATAGTAAACAATCTTTATTATTATAACCAAGTGACATCATGAAATAATTTATACTAAGCCTCTTTATTCTTTACTTTCAATATTGCTTTTATTATTCGACTTCCTTTGCATTTCCAAACTTTAGATAATCTTGTCTATATCAACATAAAATCATCATGCTGAGATTTCAAAAGAATTCATTGGGGTTGCAGAGATGTCTCAGTGGTTAAGAGCACTTGCTCCTTTTCCTGAAGACCAGATCTATAATTCCAGCAGCTATATTGGACAATTCACAATTGCCTATAATAGCAGGAACAGAGATCATAAAGACGTTTTCTCGAGTTTGTAAATACCCAAGTGCATATGTACACACATACACAATGATTTTTTAAATATTTATGAATTTGAGGAAAATTGAGATCTGTGTCTTCCTGTTGTTGTTTGAATGTAATTGGCCTCTATAATCTCATAGGGAATGACACTATTAGGAGGTGTGGCCTTGTTTAAGTGTGTATGGCCTTATTGAAGAAAGTGTGTCACTATAGGGGTATTGTTCAAGCTACACTCAGTGTGACCCTCAGTCGACTTCCTGTTGCCTGAAAGATATAGGACTCTTGGCTACTTCTCCAGTACCATGTCTGCCTACATTCCATATGCCCACCATGGTGATAATGGGCTGATCTGAAACTGTAAGAGAGAATCCCCCAATTAAATGATTATCTTATAAGAGTTGTTGTGGTCATGGTTTCTCTTCTCAGCAATAGAAACCTTAACGTAGACACTTCCCTTATTCACAGAATTTTGTGTTTTCTGTTAGTTTTGTAAAATTCAGCATAAAATTTTATGTGTGTTTGTTTAATTTATATGCATGTATTTCATTTGGGGGACTGATTTTAATTATCATTGCATTTTCAATTTGTACACTGATACTTTATAGAAATACAGTTGTTTTGTGCATTTGTATATTATTCAGAGACCTTATATTTACCTTTTAGGTGGAAAGACATTTTTTCTGTTTGTTGGGGAGGTTTTGGTTTTTTTGGTTGCTTGTTTTGTTTTGTTTTTGTCATCTTCCTTATATTTTTACATATAGTTAGTCAAAGAATCTTTTTCCTCTTCTCTCCCCTCCTCCTGCTTTCGCCCACCTCACCCTCCCTACCCCACTCCCCATCCACTACTCAGAAAGGGTAAGACCTTCCATGGGGAGTCAACAAAGTCTGACACATCAAGTTGAGGCAAGACCAAGACCCTCCCCCCGCATCAAGGTTGATCAAGGTATCCCATAACAGGGAATGGGCTCCAAAAACTCAGCTGATGCACCAGGGGATAGATCCTGGTTCCACTGCCTGGGGCCCCACAATTTTTGTTTCTTCCTTTCCAATATGGATGATCTTTTTTCTTTCTTTTCTTACTACATTAGCCAGAGTTCCAGAACTGTAATGAATGAGAATTGAGAGGCTGGACATTTGTCATGTGCCTAATGTTGGAAGAAAATATTCAAACCCCCAGAATCTGATAGTGAATCTAAGCTTTATGATTAGCTATTTTGTCCACTTTAATTCATTTCCCAAGGAACAGATTAAATAAAGATTCTATAGAACTGATAATACAGTGCTTTTATACATATAGGTGAGATCAGTCTGTACTAAACGAATCCTGACTTTATCTTCTCCTAACAGTGTTACATTGAACAAGTATCTTAGCCCCTCTAAAGTCTGCTTCTGCTGCTGCTAAATAGTACAATGCGTTCATTCAGGAAACTCACACTTAATGTTTCCAAAGACTTGATAATGACAGTGCCTGCATACCTCACAGCACTGTGGCAATTAAAGAAGATATGTCTGTCAAAATATTCACCGTATGGTATTAATCTAACTTTAGCTGTGATCACAACTATTACTGCATGTAATAGTGTCAAATGAGATATTCCTATACACCTATGCTTAGATCAGCCTACTTAATGAAGGGAAGGCAAACAATATTGCTCCAAGTCTAAATGGTATATTACAGTTTGGGTTGTCAAAATTGACAGAGGAGAATGGTGTGGTACTGGTGTCCAATTGGGAGGTCAGGAATACTGCTAAGCAGTCTACAAGGATGAGGACATCAGCTACACAAACAACGATGCTGAATAAAGCTCAATTCAGGATATACCTCAATATAGCCTCCTTCCAGTAATATAATAATTTATATTACTTACTCTAATTTGAGGTACCAACCACAGAATAAATACTTTCACAAGGAGACTTTGGGTATGATTAATCTGCTGCCGTATGCTACTGATTGGATATGTTCAACGGTTCTTTGTTTTGCTTCCCATTTTAGGTCTGTGAACTATATTTTTCTTTGTTTGCTTATTTTTTTCCAAAGTCATACTTTCCTTATGTCTATTTTAGCAGTCACTCAAGTTGATAATGTAACACTGTGTCTATGGATAAGCTCAAGAGAAAAGGCTGGAAAATGGTTCCTCTGTTTTGAAATGCAGGAGTCCCTCCTGCCATCAACTCAAGATATTGCCTTTTCCATTAGAAGTATCCCGTGTGCAGGGCACAATGTTTATAAGACAACCTCATCTTAATAGTAAGATCGATATTTGAAAGGTACACTCAAAATCAGTGGGGAAATCCAATTCCACTAAAGGGGTGATTTAATCCAAATACTTTATGAAGGTACAAACCTAATGCATAATCTGCATTGCTCCTCCAATGTAATGTCTTCTAATATGTCTTACTGACTGTGAACACCTGTCTGTTAAAACATCTGGTTTTTTGAAGGAAAAACATAATACATGCTCAGATCATGCATCTGTAACTTCCTGATCAGATGTAGTGTCCAATAGCTTTATAGTCAATGTCCTGTGTGTGTCTAGAATGTTGTTCTCTCTGTCAGTGATACAATTTGAAGCAGAAAGGCAAGCATCACATGTTTTTCCTCATATATGGAATATAGGAAACTAAAGTTATTGAAGTAGAAGAGGTAGGGACAGTGACAGAAGAAGAGAAAGGGGGTCAGGGTAGGGGGAATAAATGGGTAAGAGAGAGGAATATAATCAAAGCCTGTTATTTGCATATATATATATGTAGATAGATAGATAAATAGATAGATAGATATAGATAAGGTCAAAATGAAAATCATTATTTTGTTTTAAATTACATACCCTAGCAAAGTTAATTTTTAAAAAATGAGAATACCGGAGCTGTAGAGATGCTTCAACGGTTGTTGGCACTGACTGCTCTTCAGAAAGAAAGCTTGGATTTTTTTCCTAGTACTCACATGATGGCTAATAGCCATCTTGTAATTCCAGTCCTATGGAATATGTTGCCCACTACTGGCCTCTTTAGAAATTGCATGCACTGATAAACAAGCAAAACTCCCACACACATGAACTTTAAAAATAAATAATTATTTTTATTTTATTCTTTTTTTAATTAAAATCTCCGCCTCCTCCCCGTTTCCCATTTCCCTCCCCCTCCTCCCACATATTGCACCCTCCCCCCACTCCCCTCCCCCTCTTCCCACTCCTCTCCCCCTCCCCCCACTCCATTCCCCCTCCTTCTCGATACTGAAGAGCAGTCCAAATTCCCTGCCCTGCGGGAAGTCCAAGGTCCTCCCACTTCTATCTAGGTCCAAATGAGGAGCAGAAGGAGGGAGAACATGAGCAAGGAAGTCAGGACCACGAGGGGTGCACTCACCCACTGTGACAGTGGAACTGATCTATTGGGAGCTCACCAAGGCCAGCTGGACTGGGACTGAATAAGCATGGGATGAAACTGGACTCTCTGAACATGGCGGACAATGAAGGCTGATGAGAAGCCAAGGACAATGGCACTAGGTTTCGATCCTAATACATGAACTGGCTTTGTGGGAGCCTAGCCTGTTTGGATGCTCACCTTCCTGGAACTAAGTAAATAAATTTAAAAAAAAAATTTAAGGATTCATCCCACTCCAAAAATGTTCCTTAAAAATCTGCTACTGAGCCTGAACACTGCTTATAACTGTAGCCCATTTGATTACCCTTATATAAGAATATCAAAAGAAAATGAAAATATCAGCATTAGGAGAGGAAATGCTCTGGAAAGTCTCATCAATCCACTTGTAAATATTGTATTTATGCCAGGATTTTAAGGGAGCAATAAGTCACAACAATCTCATCTTGTGTAAATTCCCACAATCGGATGGATGTTAGCACACTAGCTTTCTTCTTTGTGTATATTTTTTTCTTTGTGTATATTTTAATAAAAGATGTTTATACTTTAGTGTACAAGAGGTGTTGCTATTTAAATATTGTGCTTTAGCTAAATCAAACTAATGAGCACACATTATTTCAAATACTTAACTTTTTGTGCTAAGAATATTTATTTTCTAGCTATTAGCATTTTCAAGTCTATATTTTATTAACTATCCTAACGGTGCTATGTAATAGATATGTTGGACTTATAGCTGCTAACTTGAGATGTGTATATCTGAAGATCATATCATCTGATAGCACATCAACTCTCTAACTACTCAAATGGGTTATGGTACAAGATCTAGACAGTCATCCACTTAGCACTATGGGGTCTGACTCTTACTGTATAATATGATCCAAGGTTGGTCTGCCAAGCACACACCTCTCTGAAGAAGTACAAGGTGAATCATTGCCTTGTTCCATAGTCCCTGCTGGAGACCACAAGTGAATCAGGATACATAAGGGAGCATTATGTGGTATAGAGTCCTTAGGCATGAGACGTCTCCAAATAAAAACAACACAACTAATGTGGGAAGCAGTACTATTGACACTCAGATATGAGAACCAGAAGTACAGATGTGTTTCTTTATAGTAAGCAACGTTGTGGAGGATGTAAAGAGTAGAGAAGAAAGAAAAAAAACATAAAATTTCCTGGATTGAGTCTCAAATGGATTCTCCACCAGGGACCCTCTTGTTAAATTTTACAGGAGGATCATGAGAAAGTGGGCAGACCAGAGGAACATTAGTATGACATATAGAAAAAAGTGAGTTGACAGCAAACTTTCAAAGACAAATACAAGTTCTGAAACTCAGTAATATGCCACAGGCTTGCCTTGCACAGTGCAGTAAGGAAATGGTTGAAGTAAAGTAGGAAAATAGCAGTGTTCCCTTGGTCAAGGAATCTGCTGAACACTTCAATGAGTTTACTTGCTTATGCCCTTATTAGTGGGCTATATTGGCTTTATTTGTGAAAAAAAATCTGAAAAAGAATGATGATCAGTTTACTAAAAAATGGACTCATAACATATAATGTAATGACTATATTATGTCAGAAAACATCAATGTTCAGACTTTTGTTAGAGATTACATATATGCTAGTCTTGAGTCATCAAAACTCAGGAATAGGATTAAAATTTTTATCTAAATGGAAAGACAAAATTTAGAATCGAAAAGCTGCTTTATTCATAGATTAATGAAGGTTCAGTAACTATCAGGCAATCGAGATTGGCTTGTCATTGGTACTCCATGAGCATATGAAGTTAGATGTCCTGAAAACAGAATAGTTGAGGGAAAAGCCAAGCAAGAGTGACAGATCTTCTCTTAGAAGACAAATGAAGTCTCAAAAAGCCTCATGTCTGTTTTCGTCTATGGCTGAGAGTCTTATTTCATGGTGCTGCATTTTTGATTATTTTCGGAAAATAATGCTGCCCAATATGATATTTTTGTCACCAGAAGTAAATTTGTAAATCAGTTTTACCAAACATTAATTGGAAAGAAGGACATTTTATGTAGATTCTAATATTCATAAAACCAAATAGGAAGAAGCAGGAAACTGCAATGGAGTGGGCTTGGCTCTCCAAAGAGAAGTTAGATGAGTTTTAAATCATAATCTATGAGGTGAAAAATGGAATTCTTCTTATTTAAAAAAAGCAGAGGTGACCCCCATTAAGAAAAACATTTGGCAGAATGTTATATTAGTTATTTTCAGAATCTCCTCTGGTCTGTGTTTGAAAACTCAGAAAATGTGAAATTTTCTGTGTGAAAGAAAAACAGTGTTTTCCAACAGCTTTATGTAAGTGATAAATTTCAAATACTTAACAGTGAAAAATTGGATTGTTCAACTCATCATTTTTTTTCTTTTTTTCCCTTGTTTTTATTGATTTTTATTGAGCTCTACATTTTTCTCTGCTTCCCTCCCTGCCTCTCCCTTCCCCTTCAATCCTCCCCCAAGGTCCCCATGCTCCCAATTTACTCAGGAGATCTTGTCTTTTTCTACTTACCATGTAGATTAGATCTATGTAAGTCTTTCTTGGTGTCCTCATTGATGTTTAAATTCTCTGGGATTGTGATTTGTAAGCTGATCATTTTTTCAATAGTCGCCTTTTGAAAAATAAATGGGAAAGAGTCTATGCCAAGACTTCCTTTCTCTCTAGACAACAAAGAAAAACAAAACATGAATATATCTTAGACGCATTTATTATATAAAAAAAGAACTAGCAGAAATTATGATCCAGGTATGTACTATACAGCTAACCATTCAGGTGCTGTGTGAGTGGGTATAAAAGCAATACAACCAGAGTGAAAAAAGAAAAATACTAGACCAAGCTTGTAGATACTATGGGCAACAGCTGCCTCATAGCACCTTAAATAAAAATGGAATAAACATAAATGTTATCTGAAAGAGGCAAAGGTTGCAAAGGGAAAATAGTAGAATAATGTGTAATGAGTAGGGGATTTTTATTATTGTTGTTATTATTATTATCATATATTGTTATTTCCAAGAATGTCAATCAAGACAAATACATTTGTCTGCCACAAAATTTTGAGAAACTTAATGAAAAAAGATGCGTCTTAAGTACTTGTGTATTTCAAATCCTTGTTCATTTCTTGGTTTAATGTTAGATTGCATGAAATGAAATTATAGAGCAACTGCAGAATATGACCTTAGTCAGATGTGATAACTCAGCACCATCCAATAGAAACTTCTGTGGTGATGGACCTGTTTGCCATGGTCCACATTGTACCAGATAACCACGTGTAGCTATGAAGCCTTTGAAATGCAGCAAGCAAAACAGGAACTACTTCATCAACTTCGTTTGATTTAAATGTTTAATTAAGGAATCATGTAAATTTATGTTCTTTTTAAAATGACTAAAGGAAATAGAAAGGACTGGCTTCTCTGGTCAGAGAACCGTCATGAATGAATGCAGAAATGCATGGCTCAAGAAAATTTTGAGAGTTTCAGTGTGACTTATTCTCAACCCTAAGCCTGAGATGTGTATCACCCCTGTAAACCAGGATAATTACAAAAGGGGGGAGGAGAAACAGTGTATGAACCAGAAGATATGGAGAGGGGCTGTGACATGCCACAGCCAGTGTTATTATGACCTCACAACAGACATATACAGGACTGGGCCCATCATCTGATAACCATGAGCATGACAGGGCCTTTGTCTTCCTTACTGTACTATTGGCTTCTAATGGATTCCAGGAGATAAACAGCCAGTGTTTTTAGTTGTGTACCCACTGAGGATGCCCCTCAGTTCCAGTGGGTACTATCAAGCCCATAGTCACACAGATGATCCTTTATAGAAACTAAGTATAAAAATAAAAAGGCAAGGACGTCAGACAGAAACTTTGGGAAGAAGTGATAGGGTGAGAATAATATTCTTGACACATAAGTGAAATAGTCAAAGAATAAATTCTATTAAATATATTTTAATAGACCAAATGGGACACTTTAATGATGCTTATTTTATCTTTTCAGCTCTCCTTTAAACTTATTTTATTGGATAAAAAAGCCAAGGAAAAACATGCTATTACATTTAAGATTAGGGGAAAGCAACCAATCTTCCCTTATTGGTTTTCAATAAATAGTATTACTGACCATCTCAAAATCATTCCTCTACAGCTCTATGCAGTTCATCATGAAAGTATATGTATATATACATATATACATATACATATACTTTATATATGTATATATACATATATACATATACGTATATGTGTATATATGTATATATATACATATATATGTATATATGTATATGTATATATGAGTTTAGAGCTCTGCTCTGGTGTGAACAAACAGCAAAAGAGTAGATATGAAGACCTCCAAGCTTCAAACCTTCCTCAGGGAAATGATGATTATAATATACAGGTTGTCGGGTGACTGAATGCTTAATCACATTATTAGTAGTCATTAATGCACTGTTCATAACTACGATATAAGAAGCAGAAAGTATAAAGAATGTAGTTGTTAAAGATCAGATAGGTTGTCTGATGTCATGAAGATACTGAGTCATGCAATAGTACCAATAATATAAATATCTTAGTCAATATATGCCCTGCTTCCTGAGGGCAAAATAATGGATACTTTCTATAAGTCCAGGCTTGCTTTCAGGTTCATATCTTGTATGAAGAGCACAATAACGCTGTCTTAACCTTATTTACTTATTCATTGTACAGAGCTTGGTACTTAATAATACTTCAAAATTATTACCGAGCTGGAATAACATAAAAATTCAATCCCACTGCATAGTTTCCAATAATGCTTACATCCAGTCACAACTACAATAGAAGATATATAGGCAACACAGTAAAACAGAAATATTCTATTAATTATATTAATAGTCACAGCTCCTACAAAATGTACCCAGATAAATATATAACTTCAGAAAATACTTAATTACAACTAAGAAGGATTTGTACAAAGGTTATCATATTACTATAAATACATGTTATTAAATTGTATGTGAGCAAGTCTGGAACTAATGCAAAGGCACATGTGATTTCTGAATGAAAAGATTAAATGTTGCATGGAAGCATAATCCTTTTTCTAAATCCATGGTCTGTGAACAATTTCAAAAATTTTTGAACATTTAGAATAATGAGCTTATCCAATGAAGCAATAAAATAAGTTCTAGAGGCTGAACAAGCAAACCAACACAATGCACAACATAATAGATACATAAGTGGACTAGAGAAGGCACATTTGGAAGAGACCTCAGTGAAAATGAGGTTATAAAACGGGAAAAGGGTAACCTACATAGACAAACACAACTATACCAAGCCAAATCATACAGTATGCCAAAAAATAAGTTATGGCTGGTAAACAGGTTGTATGAAATGACACCAAAAAGCAAGATAAATATAGTGTTTATCTCATACAGGGAGAGCATACAGAATCTTGTCAGAGGAAAGTCATATCAAATTTCATATTTCTTTTTTTTTTTACTTTTTAGCATCATAAATATCTTAACACAACTAAACTATGAACATCCAACTGAAAGAAATCTACAGCACAATCAAAGGGCATCTCATAGAGGCTCTATAAAAGGCTGCCTGAGGATAGCAAGAACCACAGAACTTTAGGCTGATGACTACAGTCAAATATATATGTTTTATGATTAAAGTGAAATATGAAAGTCAATTCTATAACCAGGCAATAGAAGGCTTGCCCTTCTATTACCCTTATCTGAAGCCCTGAGTTTGAAATGCAACACTTCAAAATGGAGAAGTAATATGCCCCGGAGTTAATGTGACAAATTAATTTAAAGATAAAATCATCCTGCATTTCCCAAAAGACAGCAAAATCCTTAATATATAATTTGAAATAAAGAAGGCATGAAAACCTTACTAGACCGGGTCATAGACAAATTGAATCATGTCTTCTGTTATAAAACTGGGAAAACATTCTTCTCAAATACCTTGTTACTTTGGCTTTTCTGTTCTCATCTTTCAAAAATGGAAAATTTTCATTTTATTTTATCATTCAACTAAATCTATGAGATTTCCTTCCATATCTTCTGGCTTTTCCATTGTATCCAGAAAGTTTCCCCTTCTTTTTCATTTTCTTTGTGATTATATATTCTCCTAGATCTTTCTTCAATATTTGGGTTATTTGTCTATATGGTATTTAATTTTTTATGTAGGACTCCATAAATTATACGAGATTTCATTTTATTACAAGTGGTTAGTAGATTATCAGAACATTATTTTGAAAAGTCAGACTATCTTCCAAAATCTTAAAGGACATTTAGTTGAGTTATATAAATATTTATTCATGGATCTTCTCTAGAATTTATTCTTTCTATTGATCTATGTCTCAAGTTCTTTGGCTGCTTCCCATTTTCATTGTTATAGACATATGCTTTGATATCTTTGGAGAGAGTATATTTTCTTCTATGTTAATTTTAGATTAACATATTATGTTCTGTCGATATAATGTTGAAAGTTTGACAAGATTTTATTTAAACAAATAAAGTAATTTAAGAAAAGTGCTATTCTAAAAGCTGAGAATGTTAAATGTTTGGTTCTGGTCTAATTCTATAGTTATCATTTATCAACACAATACATGTAATGCAGATAGTGGTAGAAGTAGGTGCAGATAAAGATATATTAGCAGCATTTTTTCTAAATACATTCTTTGCATTTTATCTCACATTCTTATTGTCATTAAAAATAATTTGTTATTTCTTTAAGTTTTCTAACTGGTTGTTTCATGGTCTATAAAACCATTTGATTTGCTGAATCTGCCATCATTCTGAATAATTTCATTATTTTTGACAGTCTTCAATTGATACCTACAGTCTTTCTTGTTAGGTAATTTCATTTAGTGCTTCTTCTTCAATATTTAACCTTTCATTTTTTAAATGTTGTCACCATATAATAAAGTTCCTAACCATTAGTAGTGATAAAGAAATCCTGCAGGGGATATTGTTGCAAAAAAGCCTTTATTAATTGCAAGAAAATGTGGGGCAAACACACACACCATGTGGTGTTGGCTCCTGTGATTTGGCATATGAAAAACATAGAGAGCATTCTCTCTCCCTCCTGCCCCAGCAGCAGTCAGCCCCTCCAACGTTCAGGTTCCTGGAAATCACTTGCCAATTTTATGTTTCTACCTATTCATAGAGAACAACAGAAACATTTAAAAGTCTTCCTTCTATATGACTGTGTAAATCATATATCATGTAACCACCATGTCTCCTTCTATCATCCCTACATATCCAGTTCTCTCTACTCTCTGCTTCTGTGCTATAGAATGAACAATGTGGATTCCCCAAAAGAGGGAGCATGGCAGTTCACTTCTTACAATACTTTCATTTATTGCATTTCTCTTGTAAAATGGCATTAATATTTTTAATCAACCATCAGGCTTTCATCTCTCTGTCTACATACTCATTCACTTAAGAGTTACTAATTTTATTCTTTTGGCAACTTCATGTTCAGTGTTTTCTCTGATCTTTTTGGCCTTTCTCTTTGTTGGTTGTTCAGCCATTCTTGATCTATTACAGCTACATTTATCAACTTGCAAGAAATAGAAAAAAAACAAGTAATTCTATAATTTTACCAAATAAGCTCTTCTTTTTCTTCCATAGATATTATGTGGATAATAAAATATTTTAAAGAAAGCCTTAGCTATTTATATTATAAAAGAACATCTTGAGAATTTATTTCAAACTTATTCACCAACAACTGAAATACAGAGTCCATGGTTGCTTAAACACACAATTCAAACATTCTCTTCAGCTTTCATGAAAGATTATTTCTTTCTTTTAAGATTTTAGTATCTGGCTTCTAATATGGATGGATATACCATACTATGATGGCTAATCTCAATTTTCAACTAGATGATTTCTAACGTCGACTAGGAGACAAAGCTTTGGGTGTGCCTATTAAGGCTTATCTAGAATAAGTTAATTGACATTCAGAAAACCAACCACTTGGGTGACAGTATTCCATAAGCTGGGGTAATCAAATGAATTATAAAAGAGTCTAGGTGTTGAGTAAGAGCACTCATGGGGCTCTGCATCCTGACTGTGGATACCATGTGACCAGACGCTGCTCCATACCTTCTTCCCTGCTGAGAAGCCTTCTCTCACTGAAACTCTAATCCAAATTAAACATTCTCTTCTTTCGCTTTGCCTTTTTGCATTTTGTCACATTATCATTAAGGTAATTAAGACACATATATGAATTACTTCTGACACAATCATAAAGAAACGTATTTTGACCCAAAAAAGAAGCCACACAACATGAAGTGATAATTGTAAATAGTCTAGGTAGAGAGAAGAAACTCTCAACATATAAACATATAAACAGAGTCAATGCAATAAGGGTTGAATGATGTGGAAAGACAGGCTACTCCTCTTACAGTTTCCCATAAAGTGAGAGTGCAACAGAACCCTTTCAAAACATTGTGAGTGCATCCTACAACATTCAGCCACCGGAAATGTTGTTGGCAGGTATGAATGAAATTCTGTGACAAATGCTCAGATTTCCAGCTAACTCTGCTAGAAAACTCAATCTGTCTAGGTCTAACTGCAGTTGACACTACTTTCTGTTCCATCTGGGTATTAATTAATGTTAATTAAATTAACAGTATTATTAATCCTGGACAGGGATTAGTGTAGATCCCACTGAAGGTTCTCTGGAACCAGAGCAACCATGCCTGCACTCCCCCAGCTGGCTAGGGCATGATTTCAGAGAGTAGACCGGCAGAAAAACAACACTAAGTGGTTTATATGTTCTCAGCCTAAATTGGATTGCCTCTCTTCCAGATGATTAAAAAACTGAACCACCCACCTTCTTCTAATAGAAGACCTCAACTTTTAGTGGTCTATTTTTGTGGGTGCTGTTTTCCCTGACGGATAGTCCTAAAACTAATAAAGACTATTTCTGCACTAATATCATCAATCTAGATTTTATTTCTGTTACTTTGAGATCTAGTAACCTCTCAAAGAGATTGTCTACATCAGGTACTTTCCTTATCTAATTCTCTTATTGACTGGGTGAAACAATAATCTTTGAGAAAACTTCCAAGTTGCAAAGCCAGTGTCTTCAAGCTTAGCCACAGTGATGATGTGTTTCTCTATTCTCCTTTATTTTTTCATGTCTCTATTTACTGTTAATTTTTATTTTTCCTCATGCCCCCTCGTTTCTCAGTTAGCAGATATTCCTGAAAGCAATATTCTCAGCAGAACTTTTGCCTCCAGTTCGATGTCTTTCCCATAATAATCTCACATAGGGCTGCATCTTTGTTTTGCCATAAAAGTGAATGCAATTTCTAGAATAACATTGTAAAATTTTACACTACCATAAGCAGTAAGCCTATGAAAATAGCTTATCAATTTGCATTTTGATCTCCATTGGGACTTCAATTTAAATGTCAGTAAAATTTAACCAGGTTTATGCATATCTGAAATTTTGTCACTATGCTGAGTTATTTTTGTATTCTCAAGATACTTCTCCTTGGCAAAGTAGACACACCTGTAATCCCAGAAGACTAATGGAGGAGTTATTGCTGTGAATCCTGGGCTACTCTGGCTACAAAGTGAATTATAGGCCACTGAGGTCTTGTGTTAAGGAAATGATTGATTGATTGATTGATCGATCGATTGATTGATTGATCAATTGATTGATTAAAGGCACATAATCACTTTCCCATGCCCTATACCTTGTAGTTTCAGGGCTCCCTTATTTTGTTGACCTTAATATCAACTCTCTTTTGAGATTTCATTCTATTCCACTGTTCAGAATTCAATATCCTATCTCTAAGAGAGTCACTCTAAATGGTAATGACCTGCTAATGTCTGACACAGAAGGGGAAAAAGAAAATTCCAGCTGATTTCTCTGCTGCAAATATCCCTGGTGTGATCAGTTTCAAGTTACCTACAGACAGCAGTGCTTTGGTTTGATGGAAAACTGTGCACATTCCAACCTGAGAGTGGGTTTGAGCAAGGTGGCTCCAGGGAAGTCTTCACTTACTCCTCTGGATACCCCCGCCCCTTGCCTGCTCTTCCTGGCTCAGGACACCATCCAGCCCTCATCTAGACTTAAAGTTGACATTTGATCTAACATCAAGGGCAGTGAGGTGGAGTAGAGTGGAGTGATGAATGACGGCTCCGAAAAGAGGAGTTGTTTACTTCTCTGCTGTGTCCTTCCCAAGGGCAGCCTCAGCCTTTTCCAAGCACTGCCTCGAACAGTCGCTCTGTGTTCACTTAAACACCTTAACTGTACTTTCTTCTATCCATGACCCACTGGAAGCACTCACTCTAGAGCCCACGTGTAGAATGCTTTATTTATTGTTCAACAGGGCAGTGAAAATCTGGTATGTCCACATGATAACTACATTGTTACATGACTTCTAGTTTTAGCAGAAACTCAAGTGTGAGTGTGTAATGGTAGCTGTGAAGGGGTGTTTGTTGATTTTGGTTTTTTTCCAGTCCTTCATGTACATATCTATATTTTAACTGGCATCCTTTTAACCACAAAATGATGATAAATCTATGTGCTCCATCAATTATAAAACTGGCCCAAAATTAGAAAGTACCTGATGGAGGAAGGTCATTGGTTAAAAAATAAAGAAACTGCTTGGCCCTCATAGGTTAGAACATAGGTGGGTGGAGTAAACAAAACAGAATGCTGGGAGGAAGAGGAAGTGAGCTCAGACTCAATAGCTCTCCTCTCTGGGGCAGATGCGATCCGACCCAGGATGGACGTAGGCTGAATCTTCCCGGTAAGTGCACGTTGGGGTGCTACACACATTATTAGAAATGGGCTAGTTCAAGTGCGAGAGTTAGCAGAGAAGAGGCTAGATATAATGGGCCAAGCAGCGTTTAAAAGAATACAGTTTGTGTGTTGTTATTTCGGGGCATAAGCTTGCCAGGCGACCAGGAGATGGGGCGGCAGGAACGCAGCCCGCAGCTCCTACTACAAGTACCTACAAATTGCTCCTGGAAATTTCATAAAAATTCATATACCTCATATAGATTAATAAGCATCCATCACCCCACAAAGCAAACAGAGAGGAGATCTGCCTCTTTCTAGTTCTGTAGTTTTCAAAAATTTTTATTTTTTTTCAGTAAAATATATTCCAGCACAAATAAAACAATAATTTTTAGCAATACATCTGTAAAAAATTATGCTATCAAGCTACATATATATATGTACATATATATTTAAGTATATATATATTTAAGATATATATGAATTCCTTGTTTGATTTTATTTCAAATATAATTTATTCTTTATTTATGAGCACGTAAATGCTTTCTGTGGCAACAGTGAAAAGTGTGTGTGATTTGTTTTGCTTGTTTGAAGGGTTTCTCTGTTGATACAGAATCTTCTTTTATGGTCTGTAATAGTATTACAGTTGCTAATGTCGACCAGAATGTTCTCTGTCTCACAGTTCTGCTATCTCAGGCCCCCTCAGCATCGTTGATTGTTGGTATTTGCCACCATGCTTGGCTTTTTGGTAATTCTTTTGACTAATGAATTTAAGTGTCTATCAGTCGAAACAAAATTCTGAAGATAGATGGGGAAAATGATAGTTGTTCTTGTAAAGGAGATCTTATCCACTAGAAAAAAAATTCATGTTGTCCATGTCAATCTTTAATAATTAGCCAAATTTGTCCTGGCAATGAATACTGTGACAGATGTCAAGGCTAGATTACTCTAGGGTTCAAGCCAAGCACTGAGCCATGACAATTCACTTAGTGATTCCAAATAAAATATATTAAAATGTCATTGCATAAATAATGGGCTATGAAAATCATAGTATTCTCTATTTCATAGAAGATATTCAATTGTGAATGTTAAATGATTCCTCTAAACTATGGAGCATGAAGTCTTGCCATTTCATATTCATGAGTAAATTAAAGTTTTCAGTTATCAGAAGTGTGTTGCTTCGCATCTTTAAATTTTTCAGTAACTTCAAAAGTTTTTTACAAATGCATTTAAAAAAACAGCTTTTCAAGGTAGAAAAAGATTAATTTAGTTTCACTACCTGTGAGATTATTTTCACATATCTAGCTACTGCCGTGTTGCTCACCTAGAGAGACGTGCTTATTTGACTCATGATCCTTGTTCTCTTTGTCACACCAACTTCTGTGTATACATATGGGGTAATTAGTGACCAAATACAATCCACTACCATTGCTATGTTACCTGAACCTGGAAGTCATAATACAGTATGTGATAGTCTTCAATGTTCCTAGACAAAGTAAAGTAAATCTGTGTAAATCTTTTTTGAAAAGAAAAAATGACAGTGCTAAACGCAGAGTCTATATATATATATATATATATATATATATATATATATATCTTGTGTTTAATACATTTTTTTCTCAAGAATCACTAATTAAGAAATAGCTTTATCTAACGGTACTGTGTAAGCATGCTTTTGATGTTGTTTCGTGTAGTAACTAAATTATAATGGTTTATGCTCTTCTCTTTAATTAGTAACCACAAAGATCATGACAGATCTGTCAGCATATTCTATTTCTTATTTTTATCTGCCTTTCAAAATAATCATCTTTAATATCCCCACTTAATACTGTGATACGTATCACATAATCATTAATATCATTTCAACGATGCATATATTTGATTTGTCTGTTTAGTGATGTCTTCTATTCACAATCAGATTATACCCTACAAATTAGATGAATCAACTCAGCTACTAGGAATCTGTTGTGTCAAATCAGCCACTTTCATCAGGGTTTATTTATATTACCATATATCAGACATGTCAATCATTTATTTTTATTGCTTAAAGAATCTATTATCAATCAAATAAAGTAGTCTATTCTCTGACAGTTAGAATAATGGTTTTCTGTCTGCACAGTCTTCTTTTATATCAAACAGAAACATCTTCCAATTTTTTGGAACTTAGCTATATAGTTTTATTAGCATTATAATTATTTTATTTGGATGCATTACATTAATCTACAAATAAGTTTATACCATCTTTACATTTTCCAAATGAAAAAAAATCATTCTATTTCACAAATAATATTTATTAAATATTTGAACAATATAAAAACTGCAAAATGTATATAAAGACATTTGAAGTCTACATGAAAACTGCAAAGTCTATAAGTTGTCCAAATATGCCATTTTTTTCTATGGCATTTTGCATCTCTAAATATGTACTATATGAATTAAGAAAAGCCATGTATTTGTTAACATTTTCACTGAGCCATTTTCTACAAATACAATTTGGTATTTGATAATGTGAATGATGCTATGTATCATAAATTATGATACATTTACTTATTGAAAACTGAGCCAAGGCATCATGTATTCACACAAATACAAGTTTCCCTTCATAGCAGTCGGCAGTTATTAGCAGCGACCTCAAAAATCCAACTATGACATAGCCAGATGCCTCCTAAGTCCTAGACCTGTGGCACAATTACACTCAATGTGCGGTCCACACAAGCATATGCTGATGTCTGTGGCAAATCCTAGTCGGTGCTCCCCTAGCTTACCACAAACCTCTCACTTCACTCCCAAGGCAAAGTGATGTCTTTTATTTCAACTCCTCCACCACTTTGCTTACTAACCGTGTCCTTTGATTACAATTTTTCCTCTCACTGGCATAAATTATCCAGTGTAATTTTTAAGACTGCCTTTTTTTCTACCTTCTGTCCTAAATGTTTAGTAGATTGCTAGAACGGTAGGCAGCAAGGCTCTGTGGTCTGTGACTGCATTGTGGATACGTTTGCATCAATGTTTTTCTTATTTTTTCCCAATTCTACTTGTTAATCTTGTAAATAAAACCTATACTTTTTTCTTGAAAATATGAGCTTTGGCTACTGATGGGTCCAATTCTGTCAAAGGCAAATGAATCGCTAAATTCCTGAATGACCCACCAATGGTTTTACTACTAACAGCTTCTAATTATTAAAGTGAAAAAAATATGTGATGTTTAAAGACTTACTACCTGCCAAGGATGTTCTGGATGCTTTCCCTGCATTGACTAACTTAATCTTACAAATTAATAGAGCATACATTCTTTCCTTACAATCTTTAAAACTATTTATTTTTGTGTATGTGTTTGTGTATGTTTCTTGCATGCAAGATGTGTGTTTAAGAGCTTGTGAGTGTGTGTGGTCCATAGCTTACAGGAGGAGGTTAAAGAAAAATGTTGGGAGGGAGTCAATTCTCTTTTCCCCCTGTGGATTTCTGGGGTCAAACTCAGGTCACCAGATTTGCACAGCTGAGTCATTTCAATACTCCACTTTCTTTAATAAACAAGACAATGGAGAATCAAAGGGTTAAGTTTCTAGTGTCTTACTAGTAAAAGAGTCGAGACTGCAATTCAAAGACATAAACCGAAATTTAACTATCATGTTATTTGAAGCTTCCTTTGAGAGGATTCAATTAATTATTACACTACTGATTCTAGAATCAGAGAAAACAAGGAAATTAATTCTACCCTGGTACCTACAGCAATTGCAAGGTCAATCACACAAGGGTTTAGCCATATGGTTATGCCTTTTTTTTTCTATGAATATTCCACAACAGCAGTCCAAGAAAGTAAGTTAGAAAGCCAAATAAAGATGCAATCTAATTATGGAATATAGAATTAATATAGAAACTGGGAAACTCAAAATGAGAGTGCACAGATGAAGAGAGGTCATTGGAGAGAGAGAACTGCAGTACTGACTTCATGCCATGTACTTCCAGGCCTTATTATGGGCTATTTCAAGAAGGAAACAAAATTACATGGACAGAGGACTAAAATCTCAGTTTTTCTGGTCTAATAACTCTTTCTCATAGTGTGGGGTATATACTGCCTCTAAAAATTTCTTAACGTATTGATATTAACTCTCCTGGTATTTATTAGCACTCTGTAAAGTAGCGTTGTCCCTATTTTGCAAGAAACATGTCCAGTAGCTTATCTGATTTAAACACTGTTAGTTACTAGATTCAAAGGTAGGGGCTTTGAACCCACATGCAAGTAACTCTGATATCTATGTCCTTAATCTCTGTGCCAAGCAACAGTAAAGGGGACCTTAATTGTACAAACATTGTTCAGTGTGTGTTCACAGTCATAATAATTCATAGTTAATAAACAAGTTCTGTAGCCAAAATTGTTTTAGTAAAAAAAAAATGTGAAATATAGTCTCATTCACATGCAAATTCTTATGAATAGATTGGACCGTGTGTAAAGGTGAGCATTCAACCACCTTAGATCTTCAAAACTAATGTAGGTTATAATCCACACCATTTCCAAGCAAAGAGATAAGCAAAGTACAAACTGTGGGTAACAGTTAAGGTATAAGAAATACTGAAGGTGTGAGAAGACATTTTCGAGGTTTGTAGTTATTGTTATGGAAAATGGCCATGCCACAGTGTAGACCACTGTTTCTTAAAATCAACCTCAAGTCCAGGAGACTGATTTTCACCTTACAATAAAGGATGGTTTGAAACACAAACTCTTCACCTAAACATTTTGACCAAAGACAATGTAGAAATTTCTCTCAAGTACAGACATATACTTACCTACCCCAGGTCCAAGGATTATGGGGCAACCTGCACTGTTGTGCCTCCTTGGTTTTACAAATGATCAAACTCAGTGAAATAAAATCTGATATGCCACACTGAGAGGCAAAGAAAATCTCACCTAAACACTCCTTACGAGTTTTCAGTCTCTGTGTGTCAGGAATTGTATAATTTTCTAGTATAATTGGTACATTTTTCTAGTAAACTGACTATCTGATTTTATGAAAGTTATAGTACTACCCATAGTACCTACATAGACACTAATAGATTTTACCACTGCTTTGCCGACTCTTGAGTGTCAATTTCCAAACTAGAGGAAAACTTAGATATCCAGTTCTTGCTCCGAATCCCTGCCGGAAGGAAGACAATGAAACCAAGGAAGACTTGGACACAGATTGCTTAAACGTTTAATCGTTGTTAAGAATAAGCTAAAGCAAATTCTTTTGACAACTGACATCCTTGAAGGACATATTTGGAAATGCTTTATATTGGTTACTGATAAGTGAGTGAATGAAAGAGTTGCAGTGTGTAGATATAGAGAGGCCCTTCTCTCTTATTTTTCTGGTCATGAGGGGGTGGGTAGTATCTACTCCCTCATCCCTCACTGCTTCCTATAAGCCTCATGCGAAGGGATTTTCCTGACCCAGTTTTGGTTTTCTTTCCAGTGATGTTTTATATGAATGTATTGCTGATCACTCACCAGTGAGGCACAACGCCTAGGAACAATCCACAAAAGACCGTTGTATATTTCATAACTATGCATAAGAATGGCAGTTAATTCTTTAGGAGTTTAATTTAAGCCTTTCTGCAGTTTCTAAAAGTAAGTGGGAGAATGAATAGAACAGAATGTTCTTCTTTTGCAGAAATAGAATAGCAAACTATATATCAAGAGAGAAATTAGACTGAACAGTCTTTTAAAAGACACACGAGAAGTGGCAAAAGAAAAATGCCCTCTAATAGCTATTTTATCTTTTGGTATTTTGGTTCATTTTCTCATAAAAGAAATATTTTCACTGTGAGTATAATTAATGGTGATAACAGAAGAGAGCAAAATGATTTGTAATGTATATAACTATATGATTTCAGTTTGCTAAAATAATTGTCAATGGCTGTCTTGTATAGTGTATATTATACTATAAGATCCTCTTAATAAAAACGTTTTACATAAAATTTCAGGTACTATACAATAATATTTAAGCCTTTCATATTTTCAATATATATGCACATTAGTACAGAATAATTACTAATATAACTTTTTATAATCTCTAAATTACTAATATAACTTTTTATAATCTGTGAATTAGTACATATGTAAAAGATAACCTTGTGTGCTTTTACCAAACCGTACAAGTAATGGTCTATAACTAACACTCATATAAAAGGTATTAAGCAAACATTATACTTGGAACCCCAGAACAGCGGGTACAGCATAATATTGCCTGGGCAAAGTTTCCAGCCCTTTCTTTCTCCCAGACTGGAACGAAAAGAGAGTCACACTAATGCCTGTGGCTGAGAAAAAGAAATATCATATGTGACAAACTTGGGTTCTGGCTTAACGGGGCCTAGGTTCAAGGGTCATGCTTACATATTCTTTAATTTTGAGGATAATTTTATTCAGAGTATATGTACAGGGCAGTAGAAAAGCAAGAAAACACAAAGTAAAGTTACAAAAGTGCCTTATAGAAATGAGAACATTCTTATTTAGCTTCTCTAGGATCACAAATTATTGGCTCAATGTCTTTTATTTATGGCTAGAATCCACTTATGAGTGAGTACATACCATATTCATCTTTTTGGGTCTGGGTTACCTCACTCAGGATAGTGTTTTCTATTCCCATCCATTTGCATGCAAAATTCAAGATGTCATTGTTTTTTACCACTGAGCAGTACTCTAATTCCACACTCTTAATTCATTCTTCCATTGAGGGGCATCTAGGCTGTTTCCAAGTTCTGACTATTACAAATAATGCTGCTATGAACATAGTTGAACAAATGCTTTTATAGTATGATAGGGCATCTGTTGGGTATATTCCCAAGAGTGGTATTGCTGGATCCTGGGGTAGGCTGATCCCGAATTTCCTGAGAAACCGCCACACTGATTTCCAAAGTGGTTGCACTAGTTTACATTCCCACCAGCAATGGATGAGTGTTCCCCTTACTCCACATCCTCTCCAGCAAAGGCTATCACTGGTGGTTTTGATTTTAGCCATTCTGACAGGTGTAATATGGTACTTATTATATACTCTGAAGAAGACATGCAGAGGGGTATTTATGTGTTTGCTGCATGTACGTGAATGCGTGTGTTTGTGTATCTATGCAGAGACCAGAAAAAGATGTCAGGTGTTCTTTTCCTTTGCACATTATTGCTTTGAGGCTTTCTCAGGGAACCAGAAGTCCACCTTTTGAATAAGTTCTCTGGCCTGTGAGCTCTTGGAATGCATCTGTCTCTGATCCCTGATGGTGGAGTTACACACAAACACAACCATTGTGCTAATCTGAATTCTATTGCTATGATAAACATCATGGCCAAAAGCCACTTGAGAAAGAAATGGTTTGTTTGTCTTAAACATCTCA
Source organism: Chionomys nivalis (assembly GCF_950005125.1). NCBI lineage: Eukaryota > Metazoa > Chordata > Mammalia > Rodentia > Cricetidae > Chionomys > Chionomys nivalis. Next base: position 18,538,153 of record NC_080107.1, read on the forward strand.
GGTCACAGTCCATCCTTGAGGAGAGAAAGGGTTGGAAATCAAGGGAGGAACATGGAGACCAAAAGTGAAGGAAAGACTAGGGAGAAATGCTGCTTACTGGGTTGCTTTTTGTGGATTCAGATTACCTGCTAACTGGAGGCACCACCCATAGTGGACACTTCAATCATTATTGAAGAAAATGCTCCAGATACTTGCTTGCAGACCAAACTGATGGTGGCATGTTTTCAAATAAGGTTCTTTCTTCCTAGCTTGTGCCAAATTGACAAAAACAAATCTAAGAAACACAAACATGCTGGACCCTCTACATAGGTCCTAGGAAGTCACACTCGGGTTCTCATGCTTGCAGAACAAGCTCATACCGTGGAGACAGCTCCACAACGACTTGTTCATCCTGGGGAAGAATCATAAAAGATTTACTATTTTCTCCCCAAAGACCTCCCACAGGGCAGAGAAACCTGCTTGCTCTTTGGGCTGAGGAGGAAGGAAGACTTGATTGGGGGAGGGGGAGGGAACGGGAGGTGGTGGCGGGGAAGAGGCAGAAATCTTTAATAATTAAATTAATTAATTAATAAAAAAAAATAAAGTGGTTTTCACATCACCGGAAAAAAACAAAAAAAAAAAACAAACAAACAAAAAAAAAAAAAACAAAAAAAAAAAAGAAAGAAAACTATTTTTCAGTTCAAAGTTTGCTCCCCATGTGTATTATTACCAGCCAATAATTATCAAAGAAGGAATGAAAAGGTTTAATATGACTATTTTTTATTTATGAAATAAGTCCTATTTGTGTAGGGTTGTTTAATATATGGCATGAAGCAACTTGCTCACAGGAACATGAAGGACAACGCCTGCTGTTTCATCTCAACCCTGAGGACAATGGCGGCTCCTTCCTCCCCTTTCTCTGCTGTCACACCTAGGAGGTCTGAGGAGCTACAGTGACTGTCCCTTCACAGCTGGAAAAGAGAGTCATTAATCAGCTATATAAAGTTACCCTCTTTTAAAAAAAAAAAAAAAAAAAAAAAAGAAATCTCTAATGCTACCTTTGGCTTTTGTCTTGACTACTGGCAAGCTATAGCTATTGAATGAAACATTTTATATTTTCTGATCTTGTGTTGATGATCCTACAAATATCTGTTCTGGTACTTCCATTCATTTTGGACACATCTGAAAATGAAGAATAGCATATTCTTACTCAGCAAGAGCTGCCCAAGATTAAAATACCTGTAAAGACATGGCTTTCCTGTAAACTTGTGTTTCGAGCAGTGCCTGTAAGAGTGGCTTAGCTTTGCGAGAATTTTGATAAATATTTGCTGAAAGATTAATTGAATATATACTAATAATTATGTTAATGAGGCATTGCAGTATTACTTGACCTAATGACTTCTGATCCCGTTAACCTGCCTATTGGCTGCCCAGTCTCATCAGTCTGTATAGCAGTGTGTCTCAGAAATTCTTGTCAGGTGGGAAAGCTTTTTCACCCTCTCAGAGATTATGAAATAGAATCATTAAGCTGATTCAATTGTGTTGAGGGACCAACTAGAACCGTCAGTCTATTAGCATGTGTACCCATCCACAGGCAAATTTATACAGACCACAGGTAATGAAAAACAAATAAAAATAAATAAATTTTAAACTAAATATACCAAATTATAAAGGTTTGATGTTTAAATCTTAATAATTTTTATAAGTTTTAAAATTAAGTTACGTATTTTATTTTGGCAATTATAAAAGTGAATATAGTCTTATTTCCTAAATAAGACTTTTTTGTTTTGGGGTTTTTTTTTTAGTAAGGATTCCCTTACAAGCGCTGCAACTAAAATTTATAAGCAAGATGCTGTTTTCTCTAAGAAACTAGTTTACTAAATAAGATGTGATATACACAGATGTTTTTATTTTAATTTTTTGCTTTTCCAACGCACTAGTATATTTTAAACATTAACTTTTACTGATTTTTGAGTACTCTATGCATGAATTTTTCATTTACATCATTTCTACCTCCTGTGTTGCCCCCCCTATTCCCTCTCAAACTTTTAAATTATTTTTTAATTATTAGCCTCTCTCTGTCTCTCTCTCTCTGTGTCTCTATCTCTGTCTCTGTCTTTCTCTCTCTCTCTCTCTCTCTCTCACACACACACACACACACACAGACATCCAATCACACACACACACACACACACACACACGTATACATGTATATATACATAAATGCAATATGCTGAGTTCACTTGGTGTCACTCACGGGAGTATGAGTTTAGGAACTGGGTAGACCATCTGGGATTCATCCCTGGAGAATATTGGTTCTCCCTCTCTTATCAGCCATCAAATGCATGTAACTCTTCATCTAGAGATTGGTTCTTTTGAGACATTGCCTCAGCAACCGACAATTGGCATAATTATTTTGCAAGTCTTGCTTAGACAAACATATTATTAAGATTACATGGGTGCAGCTCCCTATTGTCTTACTTGGGGTTTCTATTGCTGTGATGAAACCTTATGTTCAAAGCAACCCAGGAAGGGAAGGATTTCAGCTTAAACTTCCACATTACAGTTTATTATCAAAGGAAGTCAAGATAAGAACTAAAGAAGGGCAATAACCTGGAGTCAGGAGCTGATGCAGAGGCCTTTGAGGAGTTCTCTTCTGGTTTGCTCCTTTTGGCTTGTTCAGCCTGCTTTCTTATAGAAAGAACCCAGGACAGCCAGCCCAGGGATGGCACCACCCATAATGGGATTCTATCCCATAAAGCACTGATTAAGAAATGTCTTACAGAGATGTATATAGACAGGGCTTATCTAGACATCTTCTCAACTAAGACTCTCTCCTTTCTGATGACTTGAGCTTGTGCCGATTTACATAAAATTAGCCGGTACACCTGTTATGTGTTGAAGATATTAACTCACAGCAGATGCCCTGGTCCTTTGACTCTTGCAATCTTTCTACACTACTTCCATGGTATTCATTGAGCTTTAGGCTTAGGGTTTGTTTTGTAGATGTATCAACTGGAAAAGGTCAACCCACAATAATTGATCTTTGTGTTTTGACCATTTGCGGATTTCTGAAATGGTCTCTGTTTGCTGTAAAAAGGCGTTATTTTGGCTTGGGATGAGAATACACTTTTCTGTGAGTGTAAGGACGAGCATTTAGAAAGTATTTGGGAATTATATTGGTTTAGAAACATAGCAGTAGTAAGCTCCCTCTAGGACCCCTCACCAGTCACAGGGAGTTTTCTGGGTTTACAGTACCCAACATGAAGTATGTCCTATTGAGTGGACCTTAAGTCTAATTAAGTAACTGCTGGTTACCACTGAAATACAAATGCCATCATTTCACCCTTGGTATGTACTGTCATGTGATCTTTGTCATGGTTCAAAGACTTTTCAGCTTAGTAGGACTTCTAACTGCTTTTCTCCCTCGGCAGCTTGCATAACACTTACAGATGGTACAAAAGCTAGTTCTCAGAAGTCAGTTCTAGCTCAATTCATCCTAGTTCTGAGCACACAGGGTATGGTGTCTGTAGCAATGGAGTCAGGCCAATAAATTCTGGGAGGCAAACAAGGGCAAGAGCAATATCCTATATTATTTTGGGAGCCCCTTGGACTCCCCTGCCAAAAGAAAACTCCAAGGAAGAATGCCTGTCGTTAAAATGTTTGTTAGACAGACTATGGCTCTTTAGAGAGCATCATCACCCCATGTGACACAACTTCACTTAAATTATTTACATGTGTGTATATATATATATGCTCCTATATTATATATGTAATTTAAGTAAATGTAAAACAGTGTGTTTCTATATGGCTTTTCAGTGTTCCTTGGAGTTCTTTAGCCCTCAATATTGTCCTTTTTAGCTCCTTTCTAGGCAAAATACCCCTGCCCCATTTCTCCCATTCCTCTCTCAGCAACTCTATCCTGTGCTAGAGATCCTTCTCTCTCCCTCCATGGTCTATTCCTACTTTTCTGACTTTTGCAGTTTCTCCAGGGCTATGGACTCATGTCTGATGATTTAGAGCCAAGATCCACAAGCAAGAGAGAACATTCTGGATATGTCCTTCTTTGCATAGGTTACCGCACTCAATATAACTTGTTCTAATTCCATCCATTTGCTGGCAAAGTTCATGATTACATATTTCCTTATAGCTAAATAGAATTCTAGTGTATGTAAATATTGTAGCTACACTATCCATTCATCAGCTGAAGGACATTTAGATTGGTTTTTTTGTTTTTTTGTTTTTTTGTTTTTTTTCTGGAGTAAATAGCTTTTTGAGAACTGACTTCCTTCAGAGGATTGGGATAAGGACAGTCGACTTGAGCATGGACCATCAGAGCATCGGTTGTGCTGCCCTGGCTGTACCTGGAGAGTAGACATTGCATGAGACTTGATGGAATAAGGTCTGGCAAATAGTGGAGCTGAGTAGCATTTGTGTCCTGTGCCAAGCTTGGAGTTTAGCAGGGTGTGGGTGGGACATTTTAGACTAAGCTGCATTACAGGGTATGCCATCCCAGACTCTGGTTTAGGGTAGGTAAGTGCTGGAAGCTTAGAGCAGACTCAGCACACTGAGGAGGCCTAGCGAATGATGACCTGGTAGGGCCTTGAGGGTAGATATTGTAAATAGAATGGCAATAACATTGCTGGCCAAGTAGCTGCACAGAAGAATGTCGAATCCTCTGGGCATACATCAGGTGGCATAGCTGGGGTGTGTGTGTAGGTGTTCTTTTAGCTTTCTGAGAATTTCCCACACTAATTTCTATAATAGATGCATCAGTATGCAATCCTACCCTCAGTGTATGAGGGCTTTCCATTTCACCGCATCTCCGTAAGTATTTCTTCTCCATTGTTCTCTCGATCTTAGACAACTGACTGGGATAAGATAAAATCTCAAATTAGTTATAATTTTATTTCCTTAGTTGCTAAGATAGTAAACATATTTTAAAATGCTTATTGGCTATATTTCTAGCTTATTTTGGGAACTGTGTTCAGATTCCTAGCCCATTTTTTTTTTTAAACTGGGTCATTTGTTTCCTTGACTCTGTTTTGTTTTGTCTTGTGTATTTCTCTATATATTCAGGTGTATAGCTAGAAAAAAAATCTTTTCTTCAGAGTGGCCTTCCTTTTCACTCAGTTGATTGTGTCCTGTATATGACAGAGTCACAACCAACATCATCTTAAATGAGAAAATCTTGAAGTAATTCCATTCAAATCAGGAATGAGAACAGCTGTATCTTATCACCGCTTCTCGATAAAATGCTTAAAGCACTAACAATTACACAAGAAAAGGGAATTAAAAAGCAAAAAACAGAGATATTTTATTATTTTTATGTGTAGAGGATATGATATTAAGGTCCCAAAATTGCACCAGAAAACTTCAACAGATTGTCAATAGTTTTAGCAAATTGGCAAGATATAAAATTACCTTACAAAATCGCAGATTTTCTATGAACCAGTAACAAACACACCAAGAAGAGGTAATGGATACAATCCCACTTACAATAGCCTCAAACAAATATCTAGGAGTAAGCCAAACCAAGGAGTTGAAAGATCTCTGCAGCAAAAGCTTTGAGTCCTTGAAGAAAGAAACTGAGTACGACACTAGAGAATTAAAATAGCTCCCCTGCTCATGTGTTGTCAGAACTAATACCGTGAAAATGGCCATCCTATCAGATGCAATTTATAGATTCAAAACAGTCCCAATCAAAATCCTCATGACATTATTTATGAAGATAGATAGGAAAAAACATTCTAAAATTCATCTACAACTACAAAAGACCTCAGCTAATCAAAGCAATCCTGAGGAAAAAAGACCATACTGAAGGAATTATCATTACAGATTTCAAGTTATATCATAGAGTTAAGTAGAAAAAAAATGATACATGTGCACACACACACACACACACACACACACACACTGTAGGTCAGTGGAAGATGGAAGAAAACTGAAAACCCAAACATGAATACACATGTTTATAGACATCTCATATTTGACAGAGATGCCAAATACACACTGAAGAAAAAAAAGCATCTTTGATGAATGGTGCAGAGTAAGCCAGGTATCATCTGGTAGAAGAATGTGCTTAGATTCTTATCTGTCACCCTGCACAAAGTCATTTCCAAATGGACTACAGGAATGGCTGGAAGAACCCAGGTAGCATCTTACAAAATATGGGTGTGAGCAGGACTTCCCAAACAGGACCCCATGTACTCAAAAATTAATGCAAATGACAAATAAAACTTGAAGAATAGGACTTCATAAAACTAAAAGATAAAATATTAAAATAATATATCACATGACCTTATAATCAATTTAACATTATTATGAAGCATTTACTTAGAAAGTCTAAATAATCTCTATTCATTCATTTCGCTATTTATAAAGATAAATTCATGATGTATATCTATTTAATAAAGTTTGGATTAGCTTGAATTGTTATCATTTTTCCTATTATTTTAATAAAATAATAAAGTATTCTGATTTTAGACTTATGGTTATGAGGATAAAATGAAGGTTGAAATTTGTACATATTTCCATCATTTATATAAGATTGTCAAGATAAAATTAGAAAATAGAAAAAAAAACTTTAAGTGGCATGACAGCTTAACTAGATACAGACAGATTCTTTGCATTCAAAATTGTAGACACCATGTCTCTATAAATTTTTCTTCATTCTCAAAAACATCATATACTCTGTTGGTGATGCTATTCCTGGCAACTCTTCTTGCTCTTGGCTTCTCTAAGCTCACCTGATTCACTGTTCCCAATCCACACCTTTCCCCTTTCCAAACTCTAACTTTGTAGTCCCTTAGCATAACAATGACGGTAGACCTCAGCTCCAAGACAACACATTTACAGAAGAGGAGACTGCAGAGCAAATACAGAGGGCAGGAAGGAATTTAAAGGCACATTCCAGACAACTGCATAGTTACTGAAATTCCATTCTCGAAAATTAGTGGTAATTAGCAGACAATGTTATATCTTAAGTTGCTTCTTTTTTATTTTTGAGAATGCAATTTAATTACATTTCTCCCTTCTTTTCCCTACCTCCAAACCCTTCCACGTATTCCGCTCTGTTCTTTTTCAAATTCATTGCCTCTTTATTCATTAATTATTATTGAATACATATATAGTTGTATATACACATATATTCCTAAATATAAGCTCTTGAGTCCTTACAGAGGTACTCCTATGTGTGTTTTCAGGGCTCACCATTTGGCACTGGACAGCCAGTTGGTGTGCTCTTCCCTGGGAGGACCCCTCTCCCCGCTCCCAGCTTTGCTGGTTGAGGTCTCCATGGCTTTCCCCGTCCAGTTTCCCGTGTTTGGTTGTGTCCTCCTTATTCCTCTTCCCTAAGCATAAATGATCTGCCTCTGTAAAAGAGATTGGACTGCACTTTGACGTTACACATTCTTCCATTGTTAAAAAAGAATCACAGAAGTTGACTCCAGTGACCTCTGCAGAGCTTACATTTCTGTGCTGTCTGCATTTTCAAGCTCACCTAACTAACTCAAGCTTCAATTTGAGATACAGAAAATGCAGACAAATCAAAACACAAATTCGGCGTAAGAAACTAAAAAACGTAAATGTTGATGTGAATATAGTTCGAATAACAAAAACCCAGAGACAGAAATTGGGGTTCAACCTGAAGATCAGAAAAGCAAAACAGTCAGCCGCTGGCTCTTGCCTCTACCTCAGCCCTAAATGTTTGTGATCCCGTCTCTAGGAATCTGAGAACAGCCCTACACTGCCTGGTCTGTAAGGCTGATCAGTAGGGCTGTTTTACTCTCTGATCTTCAAGCAAGCTTTATTTAATAAAATACAAATTAAATATATCACTACGGGCCGGGCCGTGGTGGCGCACGCCTTTAATCCCAGCACTCGGGAGGCAGAGGCAGGCAGATCTCTGTGAGTTCAAGACCAGTCTGGTCTACAAGAGCTAGTTCCAGGACAGGCTCCAAAACCACAGAGAAACCCTGTCTCGAAAAACCAAAAAAAAAAAAAAAAAAGAAAAGAAAAGAAATATATCACTACGGGTAAAAGAACTGGAGGTGAATTTATTCATCACACTAATCTAGGCAGCTCATTTTACAGATGAGGAAAGAAAGGTGCACAGAGACTCACATGGTGTTTTCCCAAAGCTATACTGGTCATTGGCGTGCAAGGATAATAACTCACCTTTCATGGTCCTAGTTACTGCTCTGCTCCATCTGATATGACGCATTAATTGTAATGGTTTTTAACTTAAAACATGTAGTTTTCCCAAGTCTTATCTTTCACCAAAGCCAAGTGCACATTTGAGGATGAGAGGCATCCTCTTTATTGTTTATAGTCTCCAGAGGTTATCACATGAGGAAGGTAGGGTCTTACCATTCACGCAAACTGTGTGAAACCAGGCTGCAGTTACTCATACTATTGGTCATAAAGTAGGCTTGGGAAGTGGAGGTCAGAAGAATGTGGAAAAGTAAAGATGATGATATCACACCTGTTGAAAGCCTGTGGGAATTATTGACATGGTCAGAGATCTGCCTGAATCCACAAAACTGTAGAGTTGAAGGCACAGTAGAAAAGCAGAGGGGTAGAAACTCATCTCAGCAGTTTTCCTATGTGTAATTTAGTAAATTCTAATTCAAGTATGAAATAGGAAATCATCTTGTTAATTACTTGAAAAGTAACTCATAAGCAATCCTGGGGAAAAGTTGTGCTTTCTTGCTTGTACATTTAAGTATGGGCCATTTGCAGATTTTTGCGTGTGCATTCACAATTATAATTATATTCATAAACTGTGCCACAGCTAGAACTTTTTGCTGATAAAAATATTTTAGAAGAAAAAAAAATAGTAAAGCAATGAGTTAATTTAATAACCTCATTCTTTATCTACGCAACCATAAATTACTGGAAACAAAAACCAAACTACACACTATAACATATATTAAGAGGACCTAGCTCAGACCCATATAGATTAGGTGTGTTGCTCCCATCTCTGTGAACCCTGCTTAGTTAATTCAGTAGACCATGTTTTCCTGGTGTCCTCCATCCTTTCTGGTTCCTACAATCTTTCCTGCCCATTTTTAGCAGTGGTTCCAGGGTTCTGAGGGGTGAGATCCAATGGAAACCTCCAGTTTAGACTTTCTCTGCATACTGTGGGTCTCTGCACCTGCTCCCATCTGCTGCCAGATGAAGACTCACTGATGACAGCTGGACAAGCCACCCATCAAGAAGTATAGCAGAATAGCATTATGAATTATGTCACTGGTTTATTTGTTATTTATTTTTATTGGCATGTTGAGTTTAGTTCTTCCCTAGGTTTCTGGACTCTCCAGTCTGTGGTTCCTATCCACACAAACAGTGGAAGGCATGGGCTTCCTCTTTTGGATTAGGCCTCAAACTAAACCAGACATTTGTTGCCCACTTCTATAAGTTCTGTGCTATCATTACTCCAGCACATCTTGCAGGCAGGACAGATGTAGTTCCAGGATTTTGTGACTGGGTTGGTGTCCGGGTTTCATTTTCTACAGAGTACCTTTCCTCACCAAAGAGACTAGAATGTAGGAGTGAGACTCCATGCAGGCACCAGCTCTGCTAAATATTCAATGGAGTCTTTAAGAATTTCATACAGCATATATTGAATACATTCACCCTGCCACCACACTCCTCCTCCTAATTCCTCAAGGACCCAACCCTACCTTCTCAATAACTGCCAATCTTGTATCTTATAAAAACTATAAAATAATCCACTAACTTGTATCAAAGGAAAGAACCAAATCTAGAAGTCCAATGATACTGTGTTTCTCCTGATATTATCAGTCTGAATGACCAGGACATTGTGTTGACAAGATTTCTATCTGCCCCCTTGCCTTCCTGATCAACTCAGGGCTTATTAGTATGCCTTTAATGCTGCTTTACATTCCTATCACATAAGACTGAGGTGTCTGGAAATTTAAGCCTTATGACCTTTCCCTGCTCGACTTTTTCCTGCACAAATTCACTGTCATGCATGGCAGCTCCTATTGATGAGTCATGATGTGGTTTCTTCTTCATGTCTTGTGAGAGTAATATCTGGAGTGTTATTTATCTCACTTGTCTGAAATGGTTTCTAATTTAATTGTCACTACATTTTCAAAGACTCTTTCAACCTTTTGCCTCATGAAACTTTCTTTGTTGGGTATATCATTCAATGTTATCTAAAATAAGTATTAATTCTTGACACATTCTTCTCTCTACCTCATAGAACATAAAGATCAAATACTCATAGACATGTAAGAAAAAACATACCCAATTTTTATAATAGTAACCCAGCCAAAATTATATTGACATATCACAAGTGAAATGAAGACAAAATAGACAAATCATCCATTATATGCTTGTTCTTATATTAAGCGGAATGTCAGTTTTCCCACATAATACTCACAAAAATTAAGGCTGGAAATAGGAATATATTTTACTTAACTATAGGTCACAAGTAACTTAATAAAATTAGAAAATCTTCATCTCTATAAATGAAGTATTAAAGAGAATTCTCTAACTACTCTTACTTTCTGGATCAATGACCTAAGAGGTCTGGCAATCAGTGGATCAGGTCTAAGGAGCAATGTTTCCTAAAGACAGTACAGGATATAACTAGTTGGGTAAAGTTAACTTAGCTATTTTTATAAAACTGTAGATTATTATTAAAAGAAAATCAAGAACAAAAAATCCACCAGAAAAATCAGGTTTGATCAAGAAAGATCCCCCCCCCCCGAAGAATCTCCAATAGGAGCGAATAGTCCAGATGATCCAAAATTTCAGGGTTTCCTCTGAGTTCTATATCAAGAACAGCCTCAAGACTGCTGACTGAGATGATCAAGCCCCACAGAAAATTCCAGTCAGGACTTGACCATAATTTAAAATTATCTTTAGGCCCCAGTAAGATTATCAGTATCCCAATCAGCCAATCAGTAGGAAGTTGCCTGGAAAAAAAAGATTATGAACGTTCACCTTTGTTTGGATTGTGTTGGTTACAATTGTTATGAATAATAGTCAGGAAAAAAGCTAAACAAAGAGATTTGATTCCAAGTTTTTTTTTAATTTTTTTTTCTTTTTCTTTTTTTTATTAATTAATTTATTTAATTATTAAAGATTTCTGCCTCTTCCCCGCCACCACCTCCCATTCCCTCCCCCTCCCCCAGTCAAGTCTTCCTCCCCCCTCAGCCCAAAGAGCAAGCAGGTTTCCCTGCCCTGTGGGAGGTCCAAGGACCACCCACCTCCATCCAGGTCTATTAAGGTGAGCATCCAAACTACCTGGGCTCCCACAAAGCCATTACGTGCAATAGGATCAAGAACCCATTGCCATTGTTCTTCAAGTTTTTGTTTTGAAAGAAAAAGGGGAGGAGTGTTGTGGGACAATGGTCTGTACCCTGTCACTTGTATTTTTAAAAATATGCTGATTGGCAAGTAGCCAAGCAGGAAATAGAGGTGGGGTGACCAGGCAGGAAGTAGAGGCAAGGCAATGAGGACAGGAGAATTCTGGGAAAAGGAAAGACTCAGTCTGCTGCAGTTGTCACCCAGACACAGAGGAAGCAAGATGAGAATGCCTCACTGACAAAAGGTACCACATAGCTAACACAGACAATAATTATGGGCTAATATAAGTTATAAGAGTAATAAAAAGCCTGAGCTAACCAACCAGTTTATAATTAATGTAGACCTCTGTGTTTATTTGTGACTAAATGACTGTGGGACCCGGTGGGACAGAAACCTCGCTTAACACTCAGTTGCTGATTGCATGTTTGGGCTCCCAGAATTTACTGCTGAAATGTGCTTTTTAAAACATAAGATAATATCCCACAATGTAAGACTAAAATGTAGTATGCCATACTCTCTTGACCCTACTTTAGACTTTACTGGTCTCTGTGTAGTGGAACTGTCTCTCCTTCCTGACTCGTCGTGAGTGTCCCACTATCTACCTGTGATTCAGAAGGGTGGCGGTGAGATGAAATGAAGCCATGCTGTCATCTCCCACATTCCCTATTCTCCTGAAAACACTTAGAACCTACACCTTGCTAGGGATGATCCATGCTGCATCTGTGTTATTGCCGAGTGAGATTCACATTTAGACTCATCAGAACTCTAGCCCAGAGTGAAACTGCACCATCTCTAGAGCCTCAGAGCAGTCTGAGCTCTCCACCATGTTCTCGCAAAAGAATGATTATTCCAGAGATGGTGAGGTCTGGATCTTGTTGGGGAGCCTTTGTTACACTCCCCGGCTCTCCCTCCCTTTATTCCACTTTCTGTGAAATGTCTCCTCAAAACTAAGGAAAAGTTTGCCTTAACTTCATTTATGCACACTTAGCACTTTCTGCCTTAACTAACTCTTCTTGCCTCTGGGCCAAAATACCTAAAATATCTTCACAGTGAAACCCAAAAAGAATATCAATGAAAATATTGGACTAAGTGATCTCTAAGTATACTCCCAGAAATGAGTCCTATGATTTCATATGAGAACAGAAATGTAATATATATATATATATATATATATATATATACACACAGGTCAGTCCTAAAACATAAAAAATAAACAAAAGGAAAAGAGTATTGGATTCCTACATATTGTAAGACTAAACATAGTAAAATATGGTTGTTTAGCCTTAATAGCACCATAACCTCATTATTAAACATAAAAAGTCTTTCTTGGAAGAAAAATTTTGATGTGTAATAAGTCCATTTATTGATGTATTTGTTCATTTATGAGTAATAATCAAGTCCCTAATTTTGTGGCACTCTGTGTGGAAATAATGGACTAAGATATTGCAAGGCATCAAGTGGGGAAAAGTAGCCATTACTTGGGGTTTTGTAGGAAAATAATCTTGTAAACCCCTTCCCTATTTTATTAGGAAAACGATTTAAAAAAAAAAGCTATTATATTTATACATCTTATTTAAAAAGATAAGTTCTGATTTTATAAACGAGGCAAACATTTAAAGAAGCAGCATTTATGTTTTATAAAAATTATATTCATATTTCCAAATTGCATGAAATCATAAGATTTGTAGGAACATTAAGTATTTGCTTTTTAAAAAAATAACATACAGCCAAGAGTAGTAATGAATGATTTTAATCTCAGAACTAGAGAAGCAGAGGCAAGTGGATCTTGCAGCCCGGTCTACATAGTGAATTCCAGGATATCTGGGGCTATGCAAAAAGATATTGTTTCAAAAACCCAAAAAGAAATAAAGAAAAAAAGGAAGGAAAGGAGGGAGGGAGGGAGGGAGGGAGGGAGGGAGGGAGGGAGGGAGGGAGGGAAAAAGGAAGGAAGACAGGAAGGAAGGAAGAAAGAGAGGAAGGGAGGAAATACTTGTGTATTTTTAATTCAAGATATATGAAATTAGTGATAACCATAATTTAAAATTAATTTTGCACATTATACTGTATTTAGACTTTTTATTCATCTTAAATATATAATTAATGGCTTTGAAACATTAATTGCTAAATAAGAATTGTTCTCTTTATGTCAAACTCAGGTTTACTTTCCAAAACTATGAACCAAAAACATACTTTCCATTAATTTTCAAAAACACTTTTTAATGTAAAATGAGTGTGGTAGTATACCGCTAAATGAAAACATAAAAAAAAAACATAATTTATCACCTCATTATCAGCAATCAAAATTTGCAGTTCAGTATAATTCATTTCTAAGTTTATGTTAGATCCACTGTTTATTTTTAACACTATTGTTAGCTGTGAGATTATAATCCTACATGCCTATGTAGGAGTTGGTTGAGGCTATGCATTCAATTGAAACCAGCAGTTCAAGACCAGCCTAGCAAACAAGCTTTGTTTCAAAAGATAGAAAATTAAAAAATAAATAAATAAAAGACAGTAGCTCCTAAGTTTCTCATATATATATGAGATCCCTTTTATGTATCACATTTTATTCATGCATTATCCAAAGTAAATATGTACTATTAGGTAATAATAATTTTGTTTTATTATAATATTATAAATTGTGCATATCATTTATTTAGTAACATATTTACTTTTTTTTAAATGTTAGTATATTATTTTAAAATAATAACTGAAAGCAAAATTTTCAAATACACTTTAAGACTAATTTTGTTTTGTTTTTTGAGACAGGGTTTCTCTGTGTAACAGTCCTGGCTAACCTGGAACTCACTCTGTAGACCAGGCTGGCCTCAAACTCACTGAGAGCTGCCTGCTTCTGCCTCCCCAGTGTTGGGATTAAAAGGTGTGAACCACCACAGTCTGGTTTAAGTCTAATTTTTAAAGAACAAAGTCAAATAAAATTATTGAATCAAAATGTATGACCTTTAAAATGATCCTACCATATTTCTACTCAGTGAAATGTCTTACCTTACATCATTTACCAAGTTGAGTTGTAGATGTATGAGCCTGAAGTCTTCAACAACATTAGGTATGCCACTCTTCCTTGTCAAAATAAACAGGATTAGAAACTTGCTTAAATTCTAATTCATATAATTGACACTGATTGGGAGACTTTTTAAATTTGTTCATAAATTTCTGTTGCTTTTATTGATTATGTTCATATTTAGCCATTTTTACATACAACTCAGTAAATAATTTAAATAATTAATTGAAAAGGTAATTTAAAAGAAGGCAGCATGAAGCTTAGGAAAGCAACTTGGTTATTAAAGTGAGGACCTAGGTTCAATACTCAAAATCTATTAAAAAAACAAATGTTAAAAAAAAATAAAACATCAAGGCATGGTGGTGTACACTTTTAATCCCAGAACTAAAGATGTGGAAATAGATGGATCTCTGTGATTCACTAGGCAGCCAGCCTAGCTAATTGGCAGGCTACTAAGAGACTCTGTCTAAGAAAAATTAAAAAAGAAAGAAGGAATGAAGGAAGAAAGGAAGGAAGACAGTGCCTGAGGAATGTTACCCAACATTGTCTTCTGGCCTCCACAAGCACCCACACACACATGAAGACACCTATATACACATACACTCACATACATACAGATAGTTGTAACTACATTTTGTATTTTCCATGCTATCAGATATTGCATAGATAGATAGATAGATAGATAGATAGATAGATAGATAGATAGATCTATAAATATATAGGAATACAGATATATCACCTAGTAGCAGTCCAGAAATTTAAAAAAATACAGAAGTTCTTGAGCCAGGGAATGCATCTTTAAAAACTTTCATACATTAATATGTTGCGGGGAGGGGGCACTTACTGGTTTTCAGCTACTCAGCTAGCTTAGACCAGAAATAATCACACAGAAACCATATTATTTAAATCACTGCTTGGCCTATTAGCTCTAACTTCTTATTGGCTAGCACTTAAATTTTAATTTAACCCATCTCCATTAATCTTTCTTCGCCACGTAGCAGTGGCTGACCGGCAAAGTTTTGACATGTCTGACTCGGGCAGCTGCTCCGTAGCTTCTCCCCGTCTCTGCTTTCCTCCTTCCATGCTATAGGCCAAGCCAGTTCTTTATTCATTAGCCAATAAAAGCACCATAGACATGAATGGTCAGACACTATAATAAACCAACATCTACCCTGAACAGGAGGTAGTCTTCCTACCACAGCTAAAGTGAGAGGGAAAATACAACAATAAGAAGTAACTAACAAGATGTGTCCAATGCTTTGACAGATTTCACTGGACTTTAATTGTAAAATTAAGCAAACTTTCT
This sequence comes from Chionomys nivalis, assembly GCF_950005125.1. Classification (NCBI taxonomy): domain Eukaryota; kingdom Metazoa; phylum Chordata; class Mammalia; order Rodentia; family Cricetidae; genus Chionomys; species Chionomys nivalis. The sequence continues at coordinate 18,553,803 of NC_080107.1, forward strand.
GTAAATTTTAGTTATGTGTCAACTGGAAAGGAGATCTGGATTCACATCCTCATCCACTCTGTAGAAATTTTCAGTCTGGATTTTTTTAAGGGTCTATTTGCATGAAACAGAGAAAAAAAAATTGACAAAAGGGAAAATACAAGATTTCTAAAAGGAAAGAACCTACACAGAAAAACAAACTTTAAATAACAAACCATAGTCTTGTATTTGAAGTGTTTTCCACCAGAGAAATCTGAGGGGATTCTCATTAAGAAGAATTTCTCTGTTCATACCTGTCACCCTCAAGGTTTCCAAAAATCACAACATGAAAAATCTTTCCAGAAAGTGGACTTTTTTTTTCTGGAAATTTGAAGAATAATAATACATTTCTTATTCTTTTCTCCAAAGATTTCTGCTTGTAATTCTGCGGGTATCTGTTTGCTGCTGACCACTGGGTCATTACCGGTCTGACAAGTGTTAAAACAGGAGCCCTAATCAGGTTTAGCAGATCTTCTCTGAAATGATTTACCTTGTCATAGCTACAGAGCAGGCTAAATTGGAAAGCAAAATTAATCTGCTTCTCTAAAGGTGAACTCTATCCTACCGTGCAGTCTGTTGCAGTAATTCATACAGAATCGGCATCTCTACATACTCAGCCCAAGAACTCTAGTAGGAATACAGGTGTGTGGGAATGTGTATGGAAGTTTATTTACCTCGGCCACATGGACAAATAAAATTGCAACTTTTTCTTTTATTTCCCCCTCAAGCTACAGAAAGTCCTGGTTTTGTGATTCCTATTTCACTTTCCTGCAAAATTTGTCTTTTTCTATTTCCTGATAGTGTAAAAGCAAGGTGATCATAAGTAATCTCTATGGTGATTCATAAGACCAATATGTTGATACTTGTGAGTTTATGGAATGCTCAATAGGCAGTTAAAGTCTTTTCACTATGTTTTTTGCTATTTTTCAATGGGGATAAGTCAAAGGACATTTTTATCACTGAGCTGTACTTACTTCTGCATGCTATTTCTAGAACCTGGTTTTTAATATATAACATGAGAAAGGAGCTCTGCCTTCCTTTGAGCTGGGGTTCTTGCTTCCTTGGCTTTGCAGGTCTACTTGCTTGTTCTTTTCTATTTTCTTGAGACAAGAAACTTCAGCTAAGATCTTGACATGAAAAAGTGGAGCAGAGAGTAGATATGAAGGATTTACAGAGAGCAGAATCAAAAGGTCAAGATTTGAGGGGAGGCAAAAATGAGGAAGAAAGATGCCTAAAGAATAGGTTTTCTGCTTTTTTCTGTTGTCACTGTGTACCTAATGGCATTTTATCTTTTAATTTTCTTTAGCTGAGACAAGGTCTCTGTAGCGCAAGCTACCTAGACCTCTTTGTACAACCCAGACTCTCCTTGCAATCCTGTGGTCCTGTCATTGCTGCCTAGCACTGCATCTGCTAAGGGCTGTGGACTGGAGAGCTGGCTCAGCAGTTCAGAGTCCGCAGGTGCTCTTTCAGAGGACTGGAGTTTATTTAGTTCCCAGCACCAACATGGGGCAGCTCAGAACTTCCTATAATTTTTGCTCCAGGGATCCAGTGCTTTTGTTTACCCTCTGTGAGCAAACACACGATGTAGGTACATTCACACACACACACACACACACACACACACACACACAGAGAGAGAGAGAGAGAGTCAGATTTTTCCATGAGCCACCAACTGACAAATAATGTCAGGGAGATTTCTTATTGATTATGAAAGCTCAGCTGATAGCTTAGACTTGCTCCTAACTAGCTCTTATTATTTAAATTAATTCATTTTTATTGATCTACGTTCTATCCAATGACATTGTGTCTCCTCCTCCATCTTGCACCTCCCATTTCCTTTCAGTGTCTCCTCCCCCTCTTGCAAGTCTCCACTCCTCTTTTTTTTCTGTGAAATCCCACCCATGTCTCCTACCTCGCTCTTGGCCTATCAGCTTTTCTACTACACCAATCACAGTAAATGTATCTTCATACAGTGTACAAGTATCCCTAAACACACACACACACATACACACACACACACATAAAAATAAAACCTACCTTTAATATAAGTAACATTTGGTTCTTTGCCTGAGGTTTTCAGCTGCCGTATACCCAACTGAGGTAGCAGTGATGTCTCCCCTGTGCTCTGTCCCACAGAGAAGTAGCAGCACTGGACTGTAACACAGCTGGGAGAGCTTGGTTCCAAATTATTTTCTGTATTTAAGATTGTGTAACTCGTTGGCTCTTAAAAAAATGGGTGGCTCCATAGCAACTCAGAAGCATATCCTCTGGGAAAATTGTTTATACATGTGCCTATTTATACATATGCCTAGGTATTGATATTTATTTTTAGAATGCAACTAAAAAGACATTCAGATGCAGAATCAAAAATATGTAAAATTGAAGAATTCCAAATACCTGCGAAGTGATTGCTTCATCTTATGTTTTGTGAATACTTACTATAAAAATGAACTGATGTCTTTTAAATATAAATCAAATGAAATGTGTCATAGTATAAAAAAACAAAACGAGTTATTCCATCTAACACCATCTATAATTAATTCATTGCTCATTCACTACATGGAAAATTACTTAAATTTTCTAAATTTATTTATTTTATTTACTTATTTATTTTGGCTTTTTGATATAGGATTTCTCTGTGTAGCTCCGGAAGCTGTCCTGGAACCAGCTCTGTAACCCAGGCTGGCCTCAAACTCAAAGGGATCCACCTGCCTTGCCTCGTGAGTGCTAGAATTAAAGGCGTGTGCTTCCACCACCTGGCTAAATTTTCTAAACTTACTACAACTAAGAATAATTATTAAACTGAAACTGAGTTTTTTAGATTACACATAGACACATTATAAAATAACAATCTATATCCTAAATAGTATATGTTGGGTAACTAATGGTGTTTTGTTATTTAATATTCTTTTATTGGGATTAAGATAAAAGGAGCTGTTAATATCTTCCTCTGTTTAATGACATAAATAACAGAAATGTGTATAAGTAACATGTCTCCATCCAAACCTTAACTCATTGGACAAAATAGCTGCAACTGGACAGTATGTGTGTTTTCTTCATGAAATAATTTGAAAGACAATCTGAAATATAAAAGAAAAAATTTGGCACAAACCTTAAAGTACGTTTTCTGTTCCCACATTTTTGTGCCAATGAAAGAAGTCACAAATCACCTGGTTTCCTTAATGATTTGAATTATGTAAGTTACTTTATGGGTTGAGATTTTTATTTTAAGTTGTCTGTCTTTGATGTTTGATTGTCCTTAATGACAATCAGGCACTCCAAAAATGTGGCTGTGTGTCAATGTCTGTGTGTGTTTGTGTGTGTGTGTGAATGTGTATTCAAATACAATGCTAGAATGTGTTATTGAGAGATAGTTAACAAGCCTACAGAGTTTGAACTTGATTTTCATACTGAAGAAAGAAGGCCAGTCAAAGGCAGGGTTCGATTATATATTATGTAGATTGTAGGAAGGCAATGTTATTTGAAGTGTGCAGAACATTTTCTGAATACTGAGAGTTCAATTGTTTATCGAGTGGAAATGTATGCAAACATGTCTATCTTCTTGAAAATGTCTTTCTATTTTCTGTGTTAAAACAGTAAGAATAACATTTTTACAAACCAGTTTTGCCACTTTTACTCTAAGTTTAAAATATAGAGTAGAACTAATTTCTGTACGTTGAAATTGCAATGTTCAAACAAAAACCAAAACAATCTCCCCAAACTAAAATGAATCCGAGAACAAACCAAAAATGTAAAATACTATCCAGGCCCTCACAGGGAATGCATGTGGCTGACAATGAGGGCTGACTGAGAAGCCAATGAAAATGGCACTGGGTTTTTATTCCACTGCATGTACTGACTTTTTGCCAGCCTAGACCTGGATGGAGGAGGGAGGGCCTTGGACTTCCCACAGGGCAGGGCACCCTGACTTCTCTTAGGACTGGAGAGGGTGGGGGAAGGGGAGTGAGGGGAGAGGGAAGGAAATGGGAGGAGGGAAGGAGGTGGAAATTTTTAATAAGTAAATAAATTAAAAAATAAAAAAAATTAAAAAAAGAAAAAAGAAACAGTGACACCGATAAGGAGCTATTTTATTAGATTATAATTTATCGTTTTACTATATATGTGTCTGGAATTATAGTCTGGTATGCATATCATATTGGCAATGCCTGAAACTATTTCATTCTTAAACTTTGAGTGTAGTGATTGAGCGAAAATAAAAATAGCATTATCTAGACTCAAAAATCACAAGCTGGCATAAAAAAACTCAAACTCCTGAGCTCTGTCTGTCTAGTTCTCCAAGTCTTCTTCTGTATGTGATGCTCAAACTTCTAGTTCCAGTCGATCTTTTTCTGGAGCCTCCTGTAGTATGAATGAAGCCCATGCCACTCTGCTGGACCATTGTAAAAAGTGACCCCACTCCCCTCCACATTTCAGTATCTTCTATCTAAAGGTTGTCTTGACCCCTTCATTGCGTGGCCACTGGGCTTTCTTCTCCCTCGTGAATTAGATATTCTTATATGTTTTCTTCACTGATGTAAAATTGTTAAATCTGATATTCAATGGGGATGAACAAACAATTCTAAAGAGAAACAGTTCGGAACAATGATTGCCTAATGTTGGAATCGTCTGGGAAATTGAGCAGGCAAGCACTTTCAGAAAAGTTTGACTGTGGTCAGAACCCTAAATAAAATGCAGGGGTGATTCCGATGATCCAGGAAGAAAATAGAAACCCTGGATTTAGAAGCTCCATCTGAGCAGAGAGCCAAAATATCTCAGCCGCGAGAGTGTTAGACTGATGAAGTTCCATCGGTGTTCTTGGCAAGCCTGGGGAGGAAGAGCAAGCTGGTTTTCAGTGTGCAAAAGAATACAAAAACAGACAAATTAGCCAAAGGCCAGGCAACAGAGTGCTGTGTGGACCCAGGGAGGTTTGATATTCTCCACCTTTTCAGATCTCTGACTCTGGCGCAATTTCAACTACCGTTTGGACTTTCTTGCCAATGGCTTCATTGGAAAAATGTATCAAACAGCTTTCCTATCAAGCAGTCCCAAAGTTTTATACCATTGGTGATGGCTTCTGTCAGGGTCTGGTTCTCATTCAGAAAAACGCTGTTGCAAATGTCCTCTTAAGCTTCCTGCATATTTGGTATCATCACAAACCAATCTTACTGAAACTTTTTCTTCATCCACATAGAGGAAGGTGCAAAATGAACTGCAATGCAAATAGAATGAATGAAACGGATGCAAAATAGAATTCATTATATTTTATTTGAGAATATTGAAATTTATTTTACATGAGTCCACCCCTTACCCTCAGGCCAGCTCCTTTCTCTGAAAGACTGCCTCATTTCATTTCCTGGTCAACACCATATATTGATATTTGATCTGTTTCATCACGTTGTATAATAAATATTTGATCTCAAATATAAATTATTCTCATGTCTCTTCTTAAATCCAACATCAACTTATTTGTCATAGAACATGAATTCAAAATTAGTGTAGATGCTCTAGTAAACAGGAACAAGATGAAGTACAAAATGCTTAGAACCTGAAATGAAGCATCTTGGCCCGAGTCCATAACATTTAATCCCTCTTCAGACAGCTCAACATTTCAAAATTCTTAACTTTGACCAGCTGTGGCTGAGTACAATATTTAATACAGGGATTATCAAACATCAAACAAAACAAGTAACTTCAAACTTCATCAATGATAGTCCAAACAAAATGCTAAAGAAATCAGTTAAATAGTTCATTGAAGAATGTGACATTTTGGTACAAACTGAATAATGACCAGAAAGTAAAGGTCATTTGTGACCTGGTTTAGCAGTTTATTCTGAGTAGAAGGCAGAAATATCTACAGTAGAATATTGAACTGAGAAGTTCGTCTGAAAAGTGTGTGTGTGTGTGTTAAAAACACAAAAGTAAGTTTGGGGGGGGTGCTTTTAACTGGGAAGGCAAAGCAGATTCCATTTGTTGAATTAAGTTTTAGTGAAAGAATTCAGAGCTAAATGTCCAAAACTTCTAATAATGGGCATAGGGCTCACCTTCAGTGGAGAGATGTCCCAAGCAGCTGACAGCATTTACTCTGACCTACAACAGGACACAGGTGCTTTCTGGAATATAGGTTCTTACCTCTAGCTAGGAAAGCAAAGCCCCATGCATCTTTTTCGAGAGGTCTGGAGTGAGCAATATGTTTTTTCATTTTTTGTTCCCTTTTGACTAAGTCCTTACAAAATCTTAGAGCACTCAGGGACTGCAAATTACCATGTACAGGGGAGAAAATATTTCTCTCTCTTCCTTCCTCTCCCTGGGAGACACCACTACTATGTATTGGAAAGTTCTTTTCCATTAAACATGGATTACATCTCACAATTTTCAAAGAACATTAAGACACCAATCGCCACTCTATTTGTACTCCAAGTTTAAAAAGAAATTAATTACCAGAGCAGGGAATGTAGTTCAGTGTCCTTTGTCTAAAAATGCCAGAAAACACAGGTTTAATGCCACCAATATACCTAATACAGTCTAATTTTCCATTTTTCATTTCAGGAAGTGTGCCCAAGGTTATTTACAATTGGGTTTGAAACTCTATTGAGTCTTTAAACAAAATTCTCTCCATTGGAAATATTAATACCTATTTGAAGCAATATTTTATATTCTTGCTCAATATACCACCTCCCTACGCAGGTCACATGTACACTGCTCAGTATAGATCGGACTTTGAGAGGTTAATATAATCACCATTTTTTTTACCTGGAAAAAATCATTGGAGAATTCATCGGCTTAGCACTGATGTGAGTTCTTCCCCTACAGACAAAGGAGAATTTTACTAAGTTCTAGGAACCTCACTGCTGTCCTGTAAATCACAAGTCCTATTAAACCACAGTGCTGCATGTTGTCCACTCCCCAAAGATGGGTTGGTCAAAATCAGGTCATGTAAGGAGAGCCGAAGGGAAATTATCATGGATATTCAGAAGACTGACAGGCAGACAGAAATATGAACAGTGAATGCGGGCTCAGAATGTCTTAGAGGGGAGCAAAGAGTCTATCAGCCACTGAGGCAGAGACCATAAGATTCATATCCTGACAAAGATTCTGGCTGTCTTCTGCTTGTGTTCTGAAAACCTGAGTAATGCACTTGGTGCAGGCCTCTGCAGGAAGGCCCCAGAGCTAGCCGTGCTCATCCCTCTGTATTTACCCGATTTTATTTAACTCAGGCAGCATTCTATTTGTCTTTGTCTACGGCACAGTGTGAAGAGTACGGTAATCACCAGAATTTAAAAATAACACGATGTAGAACCATTGCCCCTAAGCTCCTAGCAGGTGATATTCTGCGGAGATTCAGTCCTGGGTGCATTTAACATCTCTGTATGTGATTGATTACAACTCGAGAGGGTAGTCATTAAGCTTGCCAAGTACATCGCATCATCAGGGTGGGCAAGCACCTTGGAAGACAGGCTTAGAATTAAAAATGACCTTGACAGTTTGAAAAATGATTACAAGTAAATGAAATCAAATTCCCTAGAATCAACTCCACGGCAACACACCGAAGAGACTCAAACCGTACAGATTCAAGTCTGAAATGGTTGAGCCAGGCAGAGCTGGCCACTGGCTACCGAGCAAGCTCTAAGCTCCAAGTTGTACTTTCCTGAACAGTGTTTCACTGATTAGAGAGCTAGCATAATTCTGTCGCATAGTTAAGCCAAAGAAAGTAATGTGTGTTTTATGAAGTGTACTTAATATTTCACTAAATATGATGTAAGATTTTGTTACTGTGCAAAGAGAAATATAAATTAACCATGAGCATTTTAAGTTAATATTTAAGTATGCAAATTTACAAGGCTTAGAAGCTTCGGACAGAATCAAAACCTTTGGATAGATAACACTAATTACAAGGGTAGAATGCAGGAAAAAAAATCTAAGAAATGGTAAAGCAATTGAAAATGTTTGAGGTAAAAAAAAAAACTGGTCACTTTCCCATGGAGAATGAAGAGATCATATTTTAAGGACAAAAATTTTAGTTCCTACATAGAGTTGAATGTTCTTGAATGTCACAAACTGTAATTTAATAATAATCTTCTATATGGTAGTGTTCATCTAGATTGTTCACTTATAGCTTTGCCTGGATACAAGAAAGAATATTTATAATCCCAGGGTTCAGGAAGGATATAATACTCCTGTGAGGTGCTCCTTTCTCCATGTAAAGATGTGCAATTTCTGAAAATAACATAAATTGAATAAGCTTTCAAAATGAGTGATTTCAATGATATTGTTTAGCAATTACAAAGCCTCAAAATTCTTTCAAGTCCCCTCTAAAACTGTTTTATAAAACTCTCCTATATTTAATATTTCATTCATATCATAAAGAGTTTGTGACATCCTTTTCTAATGCTAATAACCACATAAAGTCTCTTTTGTGCAACAAGGAAAATCAGTGTGAGGGATCCTCTATGTTATTCCTAAAACTTTGCTAGAAAAGACTTTTGCCCCAACCCCAGTGAAGAGTTTGATGGTCCATGTTTACAGTAACAGTGCCATCTACTAGCCTTCTGAAGATACTCACACAGAACTACTCAGTGTGCCGAAACTCATTAAAATCGATCTAATCATTTAATAGTGGAACCATTAAATAAGTTTAAGTACACCATAATTATGTGTCTACACGTGTGCCTGTTTGGAGAACTTTAACCTATTGCTCTTCTATAATAACTAGTGTTGACTATTGTTACGTATAATTCTAAAAGCCTTTTATATCTTCTCCATGAGTATGAGCACCTAGAGTTGAAGCACATCCTTGCAACATCTGCCTGAGTTTGAATAAGTAATGGAATTTTTCTTACTTGTGTTCTTAGCTTGCTTCAAAGTCACTTTCCCACAAATTCCATCCTGGAATAGGTTCTGCCTATTCGTATATCTGAGTTGATAAACAAAAGGGAAGCTACGGAGTTACTTCCCCAGTAACCTTAGTTATTACACAGAAAATAATTTTTCAAAAACAATGTTAGCACTCGTTTAGATTCTGCATAGGTCAGCCTGTGTTCATCACATTTTCAACTGTATCTCTTTTACTAGTTCACATCTGGGGATTGAGAAAAGAAAGGGATCTTTAATTAAACAAATGAACATAATTGGAATTCCAGACTTAAGGGTAGAAGGTTTCTCCTGCACTTAGTGCAATCACAAAGCCTAAACCAAATATTATTTCCTTGATTGGGTATATACTTAAAAATACTCTTGTTTCTGCTTTTTACAGAACATTCTTAGCCAATAAATATATGTATTTGTAGGGTATACTATAATGGTATAGTGCACTAACAGATAGTGGAATTTCCATAATCTAGTTTCTTTATTTAAAACCTTACAAAATTATCATTTATTTGCAGGAAGTCCCTTTAGAATTCTTTTTTAAGCAATTTTGAACCATACAATACATTGTTGTTAACTATATTCACCTTGAGGCTCAATTTATTCCCAGATCTTTCTCTTGCCTTTAACCTTGCAGACTTTAAGAGCATTTCTCTTTTTTATCCATCCTCCACATACTACCCAGCCTTTGTTAACCTCAGTTTCCACTACACATAAATGATACCATGTGAGGTTTGTCTTTTTGCCTAGTTGTTTCACAATGGGCTCTGATCCGTTGACACTGTCACCAATGATCAAGTCGGGCTTTTATTGTCAGATTTAGCATTTAAGTGTGTGTGTGTGTGTGTGTGTGTGTGTGTGTGTGTGATACTGTTTTAATCATTCACTTACTGGTGGTTGTGGAAGGTCCCTGCAGGCATCACAGCCAAGAGTGAAACTTGTGAAATATGTGAAGAGACAGAATAAAAACTCCTTTCTGACTTAATTAGGCTAAATCAAAATCTGATTCCAAGTGGTTTGTTGCCAGCATAGTCAACAACAGTACAATTTGGAAAAAGGTATTTTCTCGTATAATACTGTATCCTCAGGAGGAGTTATAATTACATGAAAACTCAAAGTACATGCCATTTCTTCCAAGAAGATGGGTTCTAGATTGGCTGCCTGTACTAGCTTAAGGGCCTAGAGAAGACTATGGCTTGGTTTCAGTCATACAGATAGTATTGAGGCCATTTGGGCTATTAGCCACCTCCAGTCCTGGTTTCATGAACAAGGGAGAGGTCTTAAACAGATAATGCAAGGATCATTCGGATTACTAGCCGCATCCAGTGGGAGCTTGATATGGCTGACCCTACAGATAATGCGAATCACCTGGCTGTTGTTAATCCCTTCCAATTCCCAGCCTTTTGAATGGAGAAACCAGTCAACTGTCCTTTCCTTTGAAAGGACACTCTTACTTGCTTAACATTTCTGGTTTAGCTGTTGATCTATAGATGTAAGGACCTTCATGCTCCCAACAGATGGACTCTTGGATTGCTTCCAAACATTGGCATTTGTGAATGATGCACAGTGATCATAGAAATACAGATATTTCTGCAGCATATTTATTTCACTTATATTGGGCAAACACACAAGAACTCACATAGAATTAATTATGTGCATTTTTAAGGACACTCCATGGCTATTGTCAAAAATGGCTGCATTAATTTCATTGTGATCAACATTATAAAAGGGCTCTCTTTTTCTTCACATTCTCACCAACTTCTGTCATTTTGATAAAGGCCAATCTAGCTGTGAGGTGGCATCTCAATGGAGTTCAACTTGTATTTCCCAGTTGTTAGTGATAGTAAGTATATTTTGTGTTGTCTGTCACTTATCTGTGTTTGTGTAATGTGTGATCATCCCCATTTCCCTTTTTAAAATTATGCTGTTTTCTTGTTGAGTTCTTTGAATTCATATATATCTATGTAATATTTGGATATGAGCTCATTACATTACATAGTTGGTAAATAGTTCCTCTCATTACAAAGACGATTTATTTAGTCTACTGACCCTTTCCCCTGGGGGAGAGGAAGCAGTTGCTCTCTACAGTTCTTATCTATTTTTGCTTTGGTTATCTATGTTTTACAGAGCATAAGCAAAAAAAAAATAAATAAATGTTCTCAAACCAATATCGCATTGCTTCTGTTTTCTTTTGGCTATTTTATAGTCTGTAATTAAATTTGTATTTTTAGCAACTTTTGAGTTAGGTATTAAGTTATATATAGGATACTAGTACAATTTTTTTTTTTTTTTTTGATTTTTTGAGACAGGGTTTCTCTGTAGCTTTGGAGCCTGTCCTGGAACTAATTCTTGTAGACCAGGCTGGCCTCGAACTCACAGAGATCCGCCTGCCTCTGCCTCCCGAGTGCTGGGATTAAAGGCGTGCGCCACCACCGCCCGGCCTAGTACAATTTAACTCTTCTTCAATGTATAAGCACTGTTCCCAACACTATTTATGGAAAGACTGTTTCTCTGTTATGCATTCTTGGCACCTTTGTCAAAGATTAATTGCCTGCAGGTGTGAGGGTGTTTTTCTGGGCTTCTTGCCTTATATTATTTATCTATGAATCTTCTTTTATGCCAATATCATGCTGTTTTGATTGCAACAGTTTTGTAATATATTTGGATGCCCAGCAGAATAATGGCCCCACTGATTTTTTGCTTAGAATGTACTATGGCTGTTTGTAGTCCTTTGATGCTTCTTATAAAATTTAAAACCCTTTAAACTGGCACATTGCTTTGGTGATGTGGGTATGGTCACCATATTAATTTTTACAGTTTATGAGCATTGGATATCTTTTTGTTTACTTTTTTTCTTCAATTCTTAACAATGCTGTAAAGTTTTAAGTATACTTATCTTTTACTACTTCAGCTAAATGTACCCCTCATTATTTTCATGTTTTTAGAGCTCGTGGCTATTCATATATTTTTCAAATAGAATTCATATATCAGTCTGAACTTTTGGTGATTAGGCTTTTCTATATGTAAGCCTATGCTGTTGACAAATTCAGACAACTTCACACCTTCATTTCCTGTTTGGATTCCTGTTTTTCCTCACTGTTTTGCCTAGAATTTCCACTGCTCAGTGTGAAGAGAAATGGCAACATCGATAAACATGCTTGTGTTCCTAAACAGATTTGACCATCTTTTAGAATATAATTTAATTATATTTGTTCCTCGCCTTTGCTCCCACCAAACCCTCCCATAATCCCCTCTACATCCTCCATCAAATTCATGGCCTCCTAAACTTAAATGGAAATCTTTCAAATTTTCACTATTGTGTATGATAGCACAAGCACCGGCTCCCGTGGTGTAATGGTTAATGCTCTGGACTCTGAATCCAATGACCTGAATTCATATCTTGGTGGAAACTGTTCCTTGAGGAAGAGACCTGGTCAGTCCTCCTCATCAATTCAGACCATGAAACCCAACACAAATGGCTGCCCGTGCATGCTTCAGCATTGCTGGGGATATGTTTTTCACTTTCATGTTTCATATGATGTCACGTACTGTAACTTAAAGGCTCTGGAGTCTTGATAACCATGACTTCACTCTTTTGCGTAAACATTTTGGCATGAATAACATCAGTTTTTCACATACTGTTGTGACCTTCATACTGTGTGACAAACCTGATTTCTTTACTTGCAAAGTTTGGGCCATCCTTACACCCCTGGAATAATTCCTACTTGGTGATTGTAAAAAAAAAAAAAATCGTTTGATATTTTGTTAAATGGATTTTGATGTCTTATTAAGTCTTTGTTATGTTGAGAGCCTTTAGGTCTATATTCACAAAACACCTTTTCCTGTACCTTTCTTGTAGTGCCCCTGACACTGGAATCAGAGTTTCCTATGTGTTTTTGTTACATGAAATCAAATTGGAGATATTTCCTTATCCTAGAATTTCCAAAATATTAATTTGTATTGATTATATTTTCTTGGTTAAATGACATTTCAAAGCTCCTCTACTCCAAAAAAAATGGTTACATTGTAAAACAAGAAATGAGGAAAGAAATATGAGAAGGATACAGGGAAGAAAGGAGAGAGAAAGAAAGAGGGGAAAAGGATTGAGAAAGGAGGAGAGAAGATAAGGAGAGATTAAATTCTGCCAAACTACTTACTATGGGTGGTGGGTGATAAAGGTGTGTCCTTGCTAAATCCTCAAAGCCTTCATTAAATTACAAATTAAATTTGAAATGTCAAAGTCAAAACTATCATTTTTTCAATGAGAAAATTGCTACCTGGAAAGACAAGACCTAGAGTTTTGGTCGCAAAGGTGACTAAAGATGAGACCCCATGCATAAACTGAGATTCCCAGTGCCGTCATGCTCCCTGCATCCTTTAGACATGCTGGTCTAGCAGGATAGTATTTGAAGCTTATGCAATATCTGAAAGGAAGTGTGGACAGCCAGTGCCTGTCTGGAGATCTGTTGAGTCAATGAACAAATAGTTCTATTTCAAAGATAGTTTGACTTGACAATGCCCATTGTTCATGTAATTGAATCTTTGACAAGTATTCTCAGAAAACAAAAGATAAAGGAGCAACTTCATATACACTCATTTACACATGTGCACACACATACACATACATTCATACACATGTACACATTCCCCCCCACACACACACCAAGAAATGAAACAAATAACTAAAAATAAAGCTTTTAAAATGAGCTTTACAAAATGCAAAATATAAGATAGACCCATGGACCTAATATAGTCATTATTAGTAATCTAAACAAAGGTTTTTTTATCTGAAAATTGTGGAGAGAGGTAGAGATGGGAAAGTTTACTGTCATATGTGAGATGCAGTAATTCCTATCTTGTTTGATTTTTTTCTTTCTTAAATTGCCAAAGAGCAGTACTGAAGACACTCTTTAAATTTCTTAGGATGAGACTAGAGAGGTGGCTTAGCAGTTAGGAATAGTTGCTGCTCTTGTAGAGGACTCAGACTTAGTTCCTAACATCCACATGGCATCTCATAGCCATCTGTAACTCCAGTTACAAGGGATCCAACGCTCTCTCCTAGCTTCCTTGGATACCAGACACACATATGGTGCACATACATATAGACAGGCCAAACACTCATATAAAATAAAAATAAATAAATCTTTTTCTTAAAAATTAAGTATATGGGAGCTGAAAAGATGACTTAGCAGTTAAGAGCACTTGACTATTCTTCCAGAGGTCCTGAGTGTAATTACTAGCACCCACATGGCGGCTCACAACTATCTGTAATGGGATCAGATTCCTTCTTCTGGTGAGCATGAAGACAGAGCACTAATATATATGAATAGATAAATAAATAAATCTTTTAAAACAGTTAAGCATGTGGTGGTGGCCTAAAAAGATAGTGTATAGGGAAGAGATACTTACTGCACTAATCTGTCCATCTAATTAAATTCCCAGAACCTATAATGAAGATAGAAAGGAAAACCTGACTCTGCAAGGTTATGTCCTCTAACCTACACTTGTATGGTGTGGCAGACAGGAAGGAACAAAATGAAAAAGAATGATATCTATCTCTTTAATATTAAAATAGGAATGGAATAAATTTGGCTATACTTACTGTGGGCATTTGAAATGTTTATTTCCCATGTTTTCAAAGTGAACCAAATCTTTCCCAAAATACAAAAACTTCCCATTTTTGCATGTCTATATTATTATTTCTTTGTGCAGATGAAACAAAATAGCTGTTTGATAAAGACAAATCAAATTAATAGCTATAAATTTATTCCATCAGTCAAAAAATAAATGTTTATTTGTCATATCTGGTCTGGAGGTTTTCACTGTGTTGGGGTTTTTGCTCTGTTTTAGTTTTTGTTTTATTTTTGTGGTCTTTGGATAAAGAATGCTAAATTTTTAAATTTTTTGAAAAACTCTGTAGGGTTGATGACCATATATGGATCCGAAAATATTTGTCCTTAGCTCTTTATCTAATACGCACAATGTATTACTTCCTTTCGTGGATAGCTTGTATGGCAGGCTAGCAGTGAAACAAAGGATGTGAATGAAATGAAATGCACCCGTGCTGGTCTGCTGAGATGAAGCAGGAGGCAGACACATGATTCCAATCATAAAGGATTAGAACACGCTTCTAATGTAGAATTAATTGGTGAAGTGTCAAAAATGCATCAATGTTGTGATATCAAAGAGAAAGAAGCATTTCTGTTCATAGACTAGGCCAGTTTACCAGAAGTGACAAGGCAAAGCCTTGCAGAGAGTCAATAAGCAAGAGCAACAAAATAGAAACTATGTATTTATTTTAACATCATTATATTGACATATATACACACAAATAAAATAGTGTTCTATTTTCCAAAGACTAAGCAGTGGTTCCGGGGTTGCTCCGGAGAGAAACTGGAAGGAGCAGTATCTATGTTGTGACACCTGTTCCCACCACTGAATACCTATGCCTGCCCAATGCATGTAGCTAAGAGTCGTTTTTCTCAAAGTGCTCAAGACTTTGTGGTCCAGAGTTGGGTAGAAGCCCTGATTAGAAAAATGAGTTCCCTGCGTTCATGTGCTTCCCTAAGTTCTCCTGGGACTGTATTTATTAGGCTGGACCCAGAAGTATACTCAACTATGTCCTCCCAGTTCTGATGGCTTCCACCCTTTCCCTTGATGATGTGCTTACAAATGCATCAGCTCCCTTCCCTGAAGACAACTGTAGAGCTGATTGCAGATTGTGGGTGAAACCTTTGTCTATCAGGAGGCTAGGAATAGATCAGGACACTCAGCACAGCTCTGAATTAAGTAACCTTTCAGCTGTGGGAGACTTGAATCACCCCACCAAACTAGCACAAAATTCTTAGCTGTTTCTTTGTCAGTATTTTGTAAAAAAAAAAAAATAAAACTGCATCCCCCAACTTTTCTCTCTTGGTCAGTCAAGAGAAAATAAATTTTGACATGCATGCTAACTCCATGAATGCAATGCAAGACTTTATCAATGTTTTCATATTCACAAGTCAGTCCCTGACCAAGAGTCTCAGCATGTTATTGAGTGTGTGCAAAAACACTGAAATTAGGGGTATATTCTATGAGAAAGGGAATGGGAGGGAATGGGTTGCAAACAGGAAAAACACATTTGTTGTCTTTTAATTTAGTAGAAAAAGCAACTGTTAGCAATGTGAACTAAATTTCAAAATTGGAAATTGCATAAAGTCCTCACTCTTAAAATATGTAATATGTTAAATGAATATTTTTTTCTGAATATGTCTATGGACGTGTTTATGTATGTGTGCAGGTGTGTCTGGATGTCTGTTTCATGCTTGTACAAAGTAGGTTAATACAGGATGTCTTCTGTGCACCGCTGTTTTCCTGACTCCCTGAGGAAGCAGGATAAAGGGATCAGATTCCCCACACCTGGGGTTGCGGATGGTTGTGAGTTTCTGTGCAGGTGCTAGAAGTCGAACTGGTATCCTCTGGAAGAGCAGCCAGTGATCTTAATTGCTGAGTCATTTCTTCAGGCCTTCCATGTTACATTTTATAAGCTATCATTGTTGTTCTTGTATGTGTGGGCGTGTGTGTATGTGACGTATGTGTGTGGCTGTGTATGTTCACAGTGCCTGTGTGAAATCAGAGGACAATTGTGGACTTGTTTCTCTTCCTCCGTCTTTACTTGGATGCCAGGGATCCTGCTTATATTGGTGGCATAGTAAGAACTTTTATCTTTGGAGCCTTCAAACCTCATCCCTTCTTATTATCATGTTGGTTTTGGTTGTTTGGTTGTTTGTTTGAGAAAGAGTCTTTCTGAGTCTAGAACTCATCAGTTGTCTATACCCACCAGTCAATGGACATCCAGGACCCTTTTCTGTGTCTGCCTTTCAGGGTGGGGAGGTGACAGAAAGAAACCTTAAGTCACCTGATGACTCACTGGAAGCTGTTCAGAACTAGCTAGCTGTGTAAGTGGGTTAGTCACAGAGCTACAAAGACACTGGCTACTTCCTGTTATTTCTTTCATTGTTTCTAGTTTCTTTTTGTGTCTTCTATGATGTAAAAGATCAATTAGGACAAATAAGTAATTTTTATAAAAGTATAATCCCGAGGACAGGAGAAATGACTCAGTCGTTAAAAGCAGGAACTGTTCTTCCTTAGGGCCCTGATTTAATTCCTAGTACCCACATGACAGCTCGCAACTGTAACTCCAGTTCCAAGGAGTCTGTCCCTCTCTTCTGGCCTCCAGGGGCACAAACAACATGAGGAAAAACAAAAATATAAATAAATAAATAAACAAGTAAACAAATCATTTTTTTAAAAAAAGAGAAATCAAAATAAGTAGTTTTTTAAATGTTTTAGATTGTTAGCTGATGAGTTAGTTTGGAGTTTGTAATGTGTTTAGTGTAGTTCCGGAGAAACAAATGTAAAGGAAGGTCCTTATCCTACTGAAATCACTTTCTACTTTGAGTAAATAAAAAAAAAAAAAAGAGGAGGGGAGGTGGGAGGAAGTGGCAAGGAAGGAAAAGAAAAGAAGAGAAGGAAAATCATAGATGGCAAGGTACAGATATTAAAATTTGCGATTTAAAAATATTGGTGTGTTGAATTGGTGGGTCAAGAAGAGTTTCTCTGTGAAAATGATGCTTGAGGTGCATTGTAAGTGTGGAGAAAGCCAGACATTGAAGAGCTGAGGAAATTCAGTCAAAGAGACAGACCAGCACACACCCTAGGGGACAGGACGAACTGGGCATAGTCTGAGAATGTGAAACTCTTTCAGCTGAAACCTGAGAGCTATGAGATGAGGCCAAGTGGCGTTCGTGATGAGTTGAGCTTCATGACACTATTGGATGATTGGAAAGGCATTGCTTGCTTTGCACACTGAAAATCACAGAAGTAGACGTATCCAGAAGGAAAGACGGCCATGTAGATGGGAACTGTACTTGTCCAGGCTCCAGATGGCAGCAGGAAAGTGGAGAATATGTGGAGAGTGGGCAGTTTTAATTATTCTTCAGAGCTCCTACTCTGCAGACTTCCTTATGATATATTGGACAGGAGACCTTGTGCTGATACTTTTGGAAAATGTCTTTTTAAAGAAGTCTCAAGGGTTAGTGCTGAGCATTGGGGAGACGGCAGAATATGGCCTTGCCTTTGTTTTTCTGTATTACCACTCTGGATCAAGGGCCTTCGTGTCATGCTTCCAAGTCAAGCTAGGCTGTATCCATCAATGTCCTCATGATGCCAGTCTTCATTGGTTGTTACAGATGAAACAGCTTTTGCTGTTTCGTCTCTCATTACAGTTTTTACAATATTTGCTCTGGCTCCTTCGTGTTTACAGCTATTGCACTTGCCAGGATCTGAGGAGGTGTGACTTCCCACCCACTAGATGCTCTAGCAGAAATGCCTAGTTCATGATGTCGTCTTTTCCACCGTGCTGTGCTGGGGAACTTTTTCAACCTCTTTCATCTATGCGAGACAAAACTATCTTCAAATATATTTCTACATCAAAAAAAAAAAAAGAGCTCTGTAAATGCCGAAAGCTTTTCAAGTTCCTTCCATGTTCTATAATTTAACATTTCATTTCCCTTCTCTGCTCTTTGCTTCCATAAAAAGCTAAATCACTGTGCATATGGGTTTTTTTTAACTCTAAAGCATTAACTAATGCTTCCTGCATAGAATGCATCTCATGTAGTTTCTTTTCCTATACAAATTCTTTATTGTATCAGTTCTTATTCTACATATAAATGCATATAATGAGAACATATTTTTTGTTGAGTGGAGTTGCACACATGCACACACACTCATACACACACACACACACACCACATACTTATTAATTTTAGGTTCATGGAAATGCATTTAAACTGCCAAGGAAGATATTTCATCCTTTGCTTCTTATTAAATATGGAAGAGACTCCCTTCTTCAGGAGTGGATGCTGTTCTTATTTCTTTCTTTTTCTTTTCTTTTTCCTTCAATAGCTGTTAAGGACAGTGTTCTGAACCTTTCTCGCCACTGCACCTGATACACACTGCTGACAGCCTTCACTTGCTAATGTCTGAGCAAAGTGAGGCAGGATGTCATTGTCACCCTTCTACTCTCTCAGAATTCATGCTCCATGACATCTATATCCACCTGTCATGATAGTAGGGATTGAAATCTCCAGTGTATTTTCAAAAGTAAAAAATGTAGATCATATTTGGGGATCCTAAGTAACTGAAATGTATCTAGTGTTGAAAATTTAGTTGAAGGTATAAAGTTTCATCAAAAAATGGCTTATTTTATATCTATTGGTTTGCCAATCTTGATTGGTTGGTCACGGTTTTCTAGGAATGAAGCTATACCTACTATTAGTCATATCCAGGGGAAGGCAGGAGGACAGGAAGTTAAATGATAATTGTAGCTATTTTTGAAGAAGAGAATACAATGTATCAATAGAAGTAGATTGCCGGGTGGTGGTGGCGCTCGCCTTTAATCCCAGCACTCTGGAGGCAGAGACAGGCAGATCTCTGTGAGTTCGAGGCCAGCCTGGTCTACAAGAGCTAGTTCCGGGACGGGCACCAAAGCTACAGAGAAACCCTGTCTCGAAAAACCAATAAATAAATAAATAAATAATAGAAGTAGATTAAGACAACAAACATTGGTTTCTACAAACATCACAGATTTCTTATAGTTGTCTCACTCTAATAAATTTCCAAACTTTTATTTGGAAGAATATAGAGAAAAGACCATAGTAAAGAGAAAAAATGCTAACTTGATAACAAATAGTAACAGATTAATGAAAACTTAGGTCTATTCCATATTGTCTGAAAACAAAGCTAGAAAGAAACATGTCAGAGATTAAAAATTAGATGAATTCATAAAAATAGATCCTTTTCCCTGAAAAAATAAAAACACAGAAGCTTTCTATTTGTGCTCTTTTTTGATCTCCTCTTACTCTATTTTAAGTACCCAAAAGTGGGTACTACCGAGAGGTAGAATGATAAATGCCTAGCCCTTGTGGTTCTCTCTGCTTTACCTAGGGAGTCATGGAATACTGCTTCCATTGTCTCCAGTTCATAATCATGTAATGGCCCACTCAGTGCAGGAGTAGCGGGAGGAAGAAGGCTGAAGAAGCCAGTGTCACAACCGACTGTACCCGCCTGTATTCAGTAGTGTGACTGCCTTCCTTTCTTAGCAACAACAACACATTAAGACTGTTTATGGAGAAATGTTTCTTCAGGTATATGCAGCAAGACTTGTATATATCTCTGTTGCGTTAACATAAATATATACATATGTGTGTGTGTGTGTGTGTGCTTGTGTGAGAGAGAGCGAGGGAGAGAGAGAAACAAAGAGACAGAAACAGAGAAAGAAAGAAAGAATACATGCATGTGTGGGTGTTTGTTTTTATAACAAAACATAAATGTGTTTTGATGTTCCTTTTATGTTTTATTTTTTAATCTAAATGCTATAAGAACAATGTTTTCACAATAAAATGGATATTAAAAACAATCTCAGGAAATATTGTTACATGGCCTTTGTATTAGTTCTTCCACAGTAAACTTGTGTTAGCTCCAGGAAGTGACTATGCAGAGACACCTGAGGAATGAGATGTGTTTTCTAAAGGAAACCCTTTGCAGTGTATTCTAAGCCCTTCATTCGCAACCCAACATCCTCCCATGTGCAGTTTCCCATGAAGTATAATATCTGGACCTTAAAATATCCTCCCACAAATAGCAGCTGGAGTGTTCGATGAAACCTATTCAAGTTTTCCTAATAAGAATAGCAGGTCACTCATAAATATAAAGTAAATAGCATAAAAGACAAGCAGAAAATTAAATGCATAAATTGCAGGAAAAACTGCAAATACACTCTGACAGAAACCATGTATATGAATTCATTTAATAGCATCTGAGAGCTTTGCTTACATGTAAGAGTTAAGCCATAAAATTAGAGATGAAAGACAATCATTCATTCTGAGGGGGAAATATGTATACAGAGCACAAATTAGAGCGTACAGTAAGGGTGACGTTTTGAAAAATTTTAGTCATGCTGAGGAAGGAAGCCTCAGTTATAGTGTAGATAGTGTTACATATAAAAGCTGATACAAATATGTATGACTCTCATTTAAAACTTTTAATGTTTATGACTTGATAAAAATTGTTTGGACTGTGAAATCATACATAACAAGCTGTTTTCAATTTTGTATTAGATTTTCAACTTTTTGTTCGTCATTGATTCCAGAGCCCAAGCTTCACTAATAGAAAAGTTAAAACAGTTAAAATTAAAAATGATAATTATATTGCATCAACTATTTACTGCATCAATTAGTTAGGCATTTTATAATGCCTTAATGCAATAATAAAGCACCATTTGCTCATCATTCTGCAGGTTGGGCTAAGATTTTTGGTCCTGAGATTTTCTCTGCTTTGGCAGACTTACACAATATCATTCACTGGCTTCCAATCATCAAGAGATTGAGTAAGGATGCAGCTAGGGTGAGTCCTTTAACAGATGTTAAGGTCTCATCTTGAATGTCTGGAATATCTGGCATTCTGCCTATGGGCCACCTCCTAACCTTTAAAACCCAGTGATCTCAAAGATTCAAAAGGACAAACCTGAATCTATAAAGCCTTCTGAAGCTACATGCTGAAAGTGTGTTAGTATACAGCATATTGGTGACTTTTTTATCACTGTGATGAAAAAAACTGAGGAGAAACAATTTAAGCAAGGACAAATTTGTTTTACTTCACCATTTCATCATAGGGAAGGTATTCCCATGGGAGCAACTCCTGCCTGTGGCATTAGAAGTTTGTATCAAGGCTTGATCACATCTCCAGACCTGGAAGCAAAGACCGCAGACCAATCCGGGCCAGGTGTAGCTCTTGAGCCTCCTATCCGTATCTATCATAGTGCTTGTAACACCAAAAATGTTGTGAGCTTCTCAGAATACCATCACCAGTTGAAAACAAATATTCAAACTCAGGAGTTGTTTGGGGACATTTCACACTCAGACTCTAACATACAGTTGGCAATGCTTCACCATTCTATAAACTAAAGTCGGCGCAAATCCTCCAGAGATTAAACTGTGGTAGAGTGTGAAAGGAACACTACCCTTTAAAATTATTTTCAGGTGGGAGGGAGGTGAAGGGAAGGTGTGAGGACAACTTTGTGGAGTTGGATCTCTCCACCTGTCTGTGAATTCTGAAGATCAAAATTATGTTATCAGGCTTGCATCATTGGAGGACAAGTGCTGAACTATCTTGCTGCCACCTGAGCATTTTCCTTTAAATTAAAAAAAAGTATTGAGATATAATTCAAATGATAAGTTATATGTCAATAGGAGAAATCTGGTATCCTATTTTGTAGTATGCCACAGTCCGGATAATCTTATCATGAATACAAGCAAAGATAACCCTGATTATTTTGAATTTTTAGAGAACTTGTTGCCACATGAAAACACATTGTATGTTTTAATACAGTTTTTAAAATACTGTATAATTCTGGATACATTGCTTTGTATCTCTTGCACTGACACATTTGTATTTCCCTATAATATGTATAATTTCTTCCATTTAAATAAAAATAGGCAAGACTAATCAGTGTGATTAATGCCAATGCAATTATAACTTGTCTTAATAATAATATAACAGTATTTCTGAAAATCATGCCTTAAATTTGAGTTAACAAAGTGACACAGAACATTGCATTAATTAATGACTTACCCAACTTATCCTTGTTTAATAATTTATCCAATTGTATTCCCGTATATTAGAAAAGAAGTATCATTTGACTGTATAGTTATGTTACAAATGCTTTAATGATCTATTTCAAGTCTATTTCTTTTGTATTGTGAATTATTAGAATAAGTATCTATACATGGTTAGATGTATCCCAGCTTTAAAATGAGACTTTAGACATATGACATTTATTAATCTTGGTCAATAGAAACTATGACTCAACTGTTGTTTTATAAAAGAAAAATTGGTAATTGTGTGGCAGAAGCAGATATTTTGTGAGGATACATAGATCACCTTAGCAAGGCTATACTTCCAATCACAGAACTGTTAAGGAAACAGGAAACATTTGTGCTTCAAAGTAGTAACAGTGGTAGATCCAATAGGTCACTTTTTAATTTCCTGTTTGAGGAAGCAGGTTAGAGGGAGACACAGGGAAATGCCATATCCAGCAGTGAAATCAGCATCATCTGTTAGCCCAGAGCACACAGCATCCCAGGGATGCTTCCCTGCTTTTGCTGGGAACTGTGAAAGTTGGAGCATATACCATTAGCTACTGACAACGCACATCAAATCCACAAAACACTCATAAACATCCATTTGCCATGAGTCTTGCAACCCTTGGTAAGAGAATGAGCACTTGCTTTACAAATAAAACCATTTAGAATAGACATGAGAAAGAGATTTGCTCCGAGCTAAACAAAAGGATTTAAATGAGGCAAAACAAGAGCAAAACAAAGGTATCATGTCATGCTAATCCCATAACCGCTTTCCCTTTCTTTGTGGAGCCAGTAACAGTTTAATGTTGTGAAATAGCCTGTTTACAAGCATAGAAAAAAATGTAATACTTTTGTATTCTCACAGGGTCTGACCTTGGCGTTCTGAGTTTCAGTGAGCTAACTAAGGAACATGAAGAACAAAGATGAGTTTGATCATGAAATGGTTTTCTACTCCCTCTTTCTACTTATATTACTAGGACTTAGGTCTTAAGATGACTGCCCACTAATGCTATGACATCCTATGCTACTCTATGAGCTAATCCACTGTAAGATATATCTTGGGTCCAGGTTCTAGGCTTTCCATCTTATTTGGTGTTGATTCACTTCTCAGAGTCTGAGGCTATCTGAAGTTAAAAAACCATTTTAGAGAATGGTCTGCAAGAATTACCTTAAATCTACTGAAACAGGTAGAAATGCCATGTAAATGAACCTAACACTTATATCATTTAAAATGTAACTAATGTAAGCTCAAAGAGTAATATTAATGATTTGATAAGTTTGATATCAAAACTTCATCTAATGAACATTGGACTACTTATATTCAGTATGAATATTTGTATATTTGTATATTCGTGTATTTTGATGGAAATTTCAATAGTGCATTTGATTATGGATACCATCCTCTCTAAAGTATTTAGGCTTTGAATTCTGAAGTGGATTTTGCACTATGGCGACAAGGCATGCTGTCGATTTATCAAGTGACCAAAGCATGAAGTATGGTTTTGTTGTGGGGTTGTTGACAGTTCTATTGAGATATTAGTGCTCTAGTCTTATTGCTTGTGTCCCAGCAAGGCAACTCTAGCTGTCATATTAAATTACTACTATTGATTTTGATTATGTTGACTGTTTGTCTGGTATTGAGCATGTAAGTGTGCTTCAAATAACGTATATGCTCAGAACCATGCACACTGAAATTAGTTCCAGCTCTCCTTGCTTGATTGAAAATAGGTGCATCTATTGCTGTGTATAATGAAAAACAATGTTAAAAAAAGGAAACAATGCTTTACTACAGCTAAATAGCCATGAAAGTGTGCTTCAAGTTTTCCCTAATGTAAGAATCCCTTTATTGCGACAGAGCTGTGTCCCTCTCATTGATTGTCCACCTTTGCTACTTACAATGTTGTCACATACTCATACCCGTACAGCTCCTCAAAGCGAGTTTTTCAAATACATCATAACCAATTACCAGTCAAAAGTATGCTTAAATTATTCAAGAATGCCACCGAGGAGAGCGATGGTAAAATAGATCTTCAGTTAAGAGCACTCGCTGATCTTGCTGAGGACCAGGGTTCAGTTTCTCTTACTCACATAGCAGCTCACATCCCCCTTAACTCTTGTTCCAAAGCATCTGATGTATTTTCTGACTTTCATTGGCACCATGCACACACTCAGTATACATATATACATAAAACACAACATTCGTACCCATAAAATGACACATAAATCTCAAAGGAAGAACCAAAAATACTCCCAGGAATGCAGTTTTGAAATTTAGCCTTTAGCACAGTAGCTGTCTCTGTCATCTATACTAAAAATAGATTTAAAATGTCTCTCCCTTATGAAGAATGATACTCTCTGTGGGAAGATCATGACCTAGCAATTTTACAAAACTTAGGTTGGATTGTTGTTGTATTTATTTCTGAGATACTGGTGATGTGTAATATCCAATGAATGACCTCAGAGCAATCAAGCACAGTCTTGTTGATTTGAGACAAAATAAGGTCCTGAATGCTTTCTACGGTGCAATGAGTGTTACAGTCAGGCTCCTTCCTTTCAGGTAAAGGTTTTCAATTACCTGATATCAATTAAAAAGCTGTGCTCTAGACCTAAGCAGGAAGTGACCTTCTCTGCCCCAAAGCTGGAGATTCACTTGTCTTCTTGTGCCAAGACACTAAGGCAAGCCTAGTGACAAAGAGTCTCAGTCAGGCCCCTTTCTGTAGAGATGGCTTCAAAGCTGAGTCATTGACCATTAGAATGCAGAGTGAAGGCACCTATTCCTACAAGGACAAGTAATGAGAATAAGCCTCAACCAAGCAATGGTATCAGATTGACCCAGTCCTCAACTAACATTGTGTTTTATCCTTATAATACCTTACCACCAAAGTGATGAACGGTACTAAAACACATTGGACTTGAGAATATAGAGTAATCCCCTCCTGCTTTCATTTATATTTTTATAAAGGACTCCATAAGTCCCACTTCAGACCTCAGAAAAACTGCCAGGTCATAGATACAGTTTGAGAGCAACAAATCTCAGCTTAGCAAATCCTTCCACCCAACTGTAAGACCAGATGGAGTCAAATTATCCAGCGGGGCTAATCTTGATTTTTTCATATTACTTTTCTCATGAATCTCGGACTGCAAGGGAAGCATTGCTGCACAGCCATGATTTCCGAGCTATGTCTCTATCATCCTCCGGTCATCCAACTAATTTTGTTAAGCAAAATGAGCCGGAAGGCCTGAAGATGGCCAGGTCTTCCAGGGGACACAATGATGATCACTTTCAAATGGGAAGCCTGAGAGGGAATGAGAGAATCACACTGAGCAATTTATTCTTTCAATAGAAGTATCTCTTCACTGTTTCACATTTCTCCAGCAAGGTTGAATTCCTTTGCAGTGCAAACAAAATAGACATCTCTCTGGGATAATGATTTTCTTAACTATAAATCAGACCCAAGTCTCAATGAATTAACATCCATGACGATCCATTACCAGTTTCTCACTCCCATTTGATATTGTAGCTCTCCAGTTAAATATCTCCAATAAATTCAACATAATGTTCAGTCTGGTGTTATAACAAGGCAATATTATGCAAAATAAGATGTATTGTGGAAAAATATCTTTATTTAAATACATTTTGTAGGTATTCAAAAGACGTGGAGAAAAAACTTCCATGGTTAAAAAGGACAAACAAGCAATATGCCCTGCAATGCCTCTCCTCCTAATGAGGTAAAGACTAAGCTGTGGCCTCCAAAGGCTCTGTCCTAAATCCCTTGGCATCAGCTGTAAGAAAATGATGGTTCTATTTTTACTAAGCTGGTGTATTAGTGACTGTTGTATTGTTCTGCTACTCATATATCTTATGAAATTCTGAAAATAACTATCCATTGTTATTTGATTTATTGAAATTTCGTCCATCATTTATGGCCTAGAAAGTGTAGTTATGAGCAAAGTGAGTTGTACAATTTGTCCTACTAGAATTAGAATTCTTTTTAAAACCACAGTTTCAAATTTGAGGCTGATGCATCGATTTGCTTGAATCTGTCAACAATAATGGCAACCACTAATATTTCAAGTCAAATGGAAATTTTTCTGCTTAGGAAGTGTGACCCTATCCAGGGCTCCTCTGAAGCCTGACCCCGTACCTCAGTATAGTTACACTTCATTCTCTGTAAGCTGGGACAAAAATGTGTTGCTATGTTATTCAATCTTCATGCTTTCCAAAATTATTTCTATGTAGACATCATGGTGGTTTCTGCCTATACCTTCCTTGGTTCATGATGGGAAACTTCATGTGACATTTCATCTATTTGCAACTTCAACCAAGCATCCTTCTCATCCTGTCCAGCTTTGCTCTTAAAAGATCCTCCTGCAGCTTATCACCTAGTAGAGTGGTTCAATTTCTTCTACCTATCATCTTTATCTTAACCAAGTCACTGGGTTAAGTTGCAGCAAGGAAAATAAAAGTGAATTAAATGGACTTGAACTTAATGGAGCCAGCTGCCCAATGGTGAGGTAAAAATGGAATTCTTATCACTGATTCCTCCTTGTTGAAGTCTTCTATACATACTTTTGGTGAGCCCTCAGTTCTTTCCCACTCTTTAGATCTATTAAACTTTCATTTTTAAGTCCCTATTTTAAATATATCTTTCTAAGGATTAAGAACCAGCTCTTATTTTTTACTTTGTAAGAACTGAGTAGATTTTTTTTTTACAAGAACTAGTTTCTGAAACCTCTTCTAAGTGATGGACATGCGCTGTGAACCACAAATGATATAAACAAGTTGGCCTGCCTGATAGAGAGGACCTCATGAGTACCGGAGAAGCCATACTGACTTTAGTTGTGATGCTTCTAGCACATATAGAAAAGCTCATAGAGTTTCATTTTCTGGATATTCTCAAAAGAACCTGGAGGATGTGTGACCCGATCTTCTTCGGATGAAGTGAGAAAAGAAAGGCATGTGAACCTAGCCATTCTCCGTGAGAGGGTTGTTAGCTCTCCTTCAATCCAAAGGAAAGTTCTACTTTCCCATCAAAGAGGTCATCATAAATCATTATCAGACTATCTCAAAAAGGAGAAATCATCACATCCACTGCACCATTATTTCCCCACAGTTCTTTTTACTAATTGTTCCGAAAGGAGGTTGTTTGCTGTCTGTGATTATTCCACACCCTCTGTGTCTGCCTTGACCAAAGTTCGTCAATAACTCCGTGGTCCTTTAAAGACACACAGACCTCCAGGACAGCCTGAACCTTTGCCAGTTATGCCCATTCTGTTCAATAAATGTGTCTTCCCTTTATCCTTTCTGCTCTATTTTCAGGAGTGTTCAACCATCACTCTAGAAACTCTACCCCTATTGTTTCATTATATCAAGAAGTCTTCAAGGTTCTGAGCTGTAAGCGATATGTCAGACACTAGGGAGACTAAAGAGTCTCCAAGCTTCTAGCGGAACTGAGAAAATAAATTTTGATATTGACATAGCTGAGGACCAAGAAGGACATTACCTCCTTGGAAATGTGATTGCAGTACTTTTCCCTAGAAGCTATCCACAGCCAAGAAATACTTCATCTCCCTCTACAAAAACTGGAATTACATAAATATGTATTTAGCCTGCTGCTCCCTTTTGGTTTCCCGGAGTGGATAAAGATGCCTTCAGCCTAGGAGGAATCCAAGGAACCAGATCAAAGTAATTGTGATTCTTTCGCTTTTGAAAAAATTAAGTTTATTCATTTATTTACATTCCAACCGCAGTTTTTCCTGCCTCTTCTCCTGTCATCCTCTCTCCCCACCTCCTCAATATTCTGCCCAGTTCACTCCTATGTCTTTGTTCAAAAAGGGACAGGCCTCCCATGGGTGTCAACAAAGAATAGCATCTCAAGTTGAGGTAGGACTAAGCACTTCCTCTCATATTAAGACTTGTAAGGTAACCAGTATGAAGAATAGGTTTGCAAAGCCTGCCAAAGCATCAGGGACAGGCCCCCTTCCCATTCCTAAAAGTCCCACAGAAGACCAAGCTATACTGCCACACATATGTAGAGGACCTAAGTGGGTCCCATGTAGGCTCCTTAGTTGCCTGCCCAGTGTCTATGAGCTCCTATAAGCCTAGCTTAGTTATGTCTTTGGGTTCCATTGTGATAACCTTAAATTATGATTCTTGCAGAGATAAGTAATCATCACATTCTGGGAAGTCTCCCTTCCTGCTTCGTTCCCTTCTCAGTCAGCACAAATAAGAACTGCCTTGTCTTTCTGCTAAGATTAATCTTTTTATTCTTAAGGATTCTCACAGTCCCAAGCTTCATCTAAAAGCCTAGTAGAGAAAAAGAGAGTAAAAGAAAAAGAAAAGGGGGGGGGAATCAAATCCTCATATGCTTCTCTTTGTGCTAAGGCATGTTTCCTAATGAATGGAATTGTTTAGTTACTGAGTCATTCCAAATGTAAATGCTTCAGTAGACAGAAAGCACAATTTAAATTTTATTATGTTACCATATCAAAGAGTCTCATAAATATGAATGAAATTTAATTTTTGTTTTTAGTAGAGCTGTAAATATGATAATAATAACAATAGTAATTTGGTATAATCCTTTCTGCATAAGTGCATTTGTTTAGCTTGTGATAGCAAAGGATGCTTACGAAGAAAGAAAGTCCCATTCCTACCCAGGAATTGCTTTTCTATTTTCACTTTAAAATGTATGTATTCCAGCATTCAATCTTTATTCTGTTTGCATATTCATGGTTGTAGCTACCTTCAGTCAAGTCTAGACAAAAATCTACAAGAGGGTCATTCTTTGTTTCTTCTGTCATTGCCATTTATCTGAGTTTAGTTCTGGATTTCTAAACTCATAGGTGCATTGTATTGATTAACCCTTTCTACGCTATTTAGGCATTGAATAGATAGATTTTCACCTGCCAGCAAAAGTCGCCTCACTGTCTAGTTGGGTCTATATGACATGTGCTGTTGACATCTCTCAAAGTTGAGGAAACGCATTTGAACTCTTGAAACACAAAACAAAAATTAGCATGTAAAAATATCCTGAAATAATTTATACTAAATGGGTTTTGCATTAGTCAGAGTGCTCTAAAGAAACAGAACAGATAGAATGGGTGTAGATATTAAAAGTGGAAATGCCACGGTGGCTTCCACACACTTGAAAGGCTGAGAATCTGGTAGTTATTTAGTCCAGAAAGCTGGATGCATCAGCAATCCCAATCAGAAAGTGGATTCCTAGAGGGTTCCTGGAGAGCTGCTCATTAGAAGTCCTAACAATTTGGCCCTAATACTGGCAAAGGAATGCCTCAACACTAGGAGAGATAAGCCTGCTAGCGGAAGTGAAGGCAAGCAAACAAAATGCCAAGTTTTCTTCTCCATTTCCTTTTATCTGAGCTGCTATCAGAAGGTGCTACCCAAATTTAGAGTGGATCTTTCTACTTCAAATATTCCGGTCAAGAAAATCCCTCACAAGAGTAGTCCAAAAGTTTGTGTGGATTTTTTTTTATTTTGTTTTTGTTGTTGTTGTTGTTTGTTTGTTTTCCAGATGGATTCAAGTTGACAACCAAAATTAGCCATCACATACATTATTGTATTATAACCTGATAGCTTTTTAAAGAGAGAGATAATTTAATTTGCCCTTCTTGAAAATGTTCCTTTTTTATTTTCCCATTTTCTTAGTGCCCTAAAAGGAGTGGAAGAAACCAGTTTTCCAAAAATCACATATACACATACACACCCCCCCACATCCCTTCAAAAGCATCTCTCACTTCAATTCATGGAAGTTTCTCTACATGGAGACAAATTATTTTACTCCAAATTGTAAATAATGGTTATTCCCAGTTAATACTGGTTATATTGAAATACTCTCAGTTAATTAGTTAACAATTGAACTCACAGTAATATAAAAAAATATAATTAAAAAATAGATACCTTAGAGGATCATTTCTGACAGGAAAACTTCAAAGTAGGAAAAGCCTCAGTGGGAGAATAGATACAAACTGAACCCTAGGGAGACATTACAAACCAGGCGACAGTGACAACTGTCTCAAATAGAGTCCCATCCTTTGTCACATGTCTGCTTTTATCATGTCTGGATCCTGATCTTTTCTGGGACCAGTCTGCATCAGCACCAGGCGCAGCCACGGGAAGGGCTGGAGAAACAACTAGTCAATGGTGGCATACCTTCAGAAACAGCAGGAGCATAGTCTGTGTAAAATTTCCCAAACACACAGGTACATTTGACTCAAGAATGAATTACATACAGCACAGGGGCTAGGCTCTGTCATCTGCAGAAATCAACCCCATTCGAAGAGATATAGGTTTTGACACAGATATGTTGTCTCAGTTCAGCCACTCGGGAGCTTGAGGATTCTAAGCAGGTGGTTGGATTCCACTGTGATCAATTTCTTCAGCTATAAAAGGAAGCTAGTAATACCTACATGGAAAGAATCTGGCCTATTGGATATGATACAGTCATGCTTCATTCACTAATGTGGAGTGTTATAGCCAGAAGTTTTTCTGTCCTGTCTGGTCTTACTGGATGGGTTTCTCTCCTTCTAGGGGAGTGCAGTCCTTTAATGAGATGCTGCTAAGAACCTGCTTAGCATTAGGCAGTCCAGTCTATGAGGAGGAAAAATATTGCGTTGATATAATCTTTTGTAGATTTAAAAATAGTTGCCCTAAAATCTTTCTTCTCCAAGGTTTGTGAGCTTGAGGGAAGAATTGTTTTTTAATATTACAGAAAAAGCTACAATTAGATTAAGTGTCCTAGCTAAAGATTCAGGAAAAAGGGCTGATTGTGATGAAGCTGGATTCAGAGCTTAAAGCTAAACCCTTAAGGGATTTCACCCAACATCCACAATTCTTTTCTCTATTTTATCTTGGCCAGCTCCAGAGTGGGAGTGTACAAAGAAGCAATCTTTAACATGTCCTCAATCTCTTTTACACGTGACTGCCCTGCTTCCTTCCTGTGCCTACCCAAGTGGAAATATGTGTCCGTGACCTGACGGGTCTCAAAAAAAGCTCACTAAAAGTATCTGATACATTTTCCTGGTTTCCATGTCTCTAGAAGATGCTCTGAAGTTATTGTTTCTTTCTCTTCTGCACTTTTCTCTGCAAATCTCTCCCTTACTCTCAGTACACTTTGGGTCATCATCATTGCTCCTGTTAGCTCAAAATCCTATTCACTACTTATTATTCAGTTATTCATAAAACAAACAAAACCAAAAACAGAAACTTAGAAATAGTTTTGTAGTTGTACAGAATGTTTTAGAAAGGGAAGGGATGTTGATGGGTAAAACAAGAGTAAAGCGGATAAAAAAGGAAGAAAGGATTACCTTCTCTAACTGACCCACATGTTTTGCCTTCATGCTAATAGATTCTGCTGTGGACTAAGTATCAATCCAAGTATTTCTAATTTACTAATCTTGACCTTTTTGAATTGCAATAAATCTGATCTCCTTCATTGCCACTACCCTTAAATCTCCAGCTTTTGCAGATGAGAAAATGAAGAATAAAAAGGTAATAGAATGGGCATTTTCACAAAAAGCTTAAAGAATATCAATTTTCTCATCTTTTTCATCAGTTCCCTAATCTTTGGATAGCCTTAAAGACAAAATTTAGTCAACTGAATGCTAGTAAAGTTACAAGAAAAATGCTAAGAGGTAATTCAAATTCTTCACATCAGTTTAAAATTGCCTGTTGCCTGGGACACAGTCATGATATTTTAGGCAAAAAAAAAAAAAAAGAATAGTACACTATTAGAAAAATCCACTTTTGCCAAATTCAGACCTCTTTCAAAACTGATGGGTTCAATTTTAAGTGAAACCCAAATGATGTAGCAATAGAAGATGTTTCTTCAGGGCATAATTCATTCCCATCAAGTGATTTAGCTATCAGAAAGCTAATTCATAATTTTTGAAGCACTGCCAAAATAATTGTTTAGTTTAATTTTACAGTTCTTTGGTTGAGAATTCAATTGTAAAATGTCTCTGTGATCTAGTTTTGAAAAAATCTTAACTGTGATAGTGATTTCACTTAAGAGTAGCTTTAATTTTTTTCAGTGATACAGTTTTCATATTCAACTCCCAAAACAAGATTTTCTGAATTCCAAAGTAAGATGAGTTATTGTAATAAATTATCAAGTAAGTGTTGCTGTCTTAAAAATATAAAGAAGGGCAGGAGAGATGGCTCAGCAGTTAGGAGCACATAATGCTCTTCCAGAGTCCCCTAGTAGTCTTCCTAGCATCCCTGTTGGGCTGCTCACAACTCCAGCAGTAGAGATAAAACCCATTGTCCTCTTTTCTACTCACGTGTGAATCCTGTATAAACATACACTGAACTAACAAGTAAAAATAACATAATTATTTAAGGAAATAAATAACAGTGGTAAGTAAGATGTTGGCAGAGCTATCACAATCATATGTCAGCATAGCTCCATGAAATAGGGTTGGAAAGACTATAGTAGCTGAATGTGAAAATTGTTATTATTTGCTAGTAGAGAGGTCCTACTTTCAAATGAACCAGCCTTGCTTAACATAACATAATAGATATATCATGCAAGAAATATGGCCACAAGCAGTAGCTGACTGTCTGGGACAGCATCTGGAACAAGAGAGCCTACTGAGGTCAACAGAATGATTCAACAGGTAGATGAGCACTGTTTCAGGAGTTCCAGCAGGCAGTAGACAGGTTGCCTAAGGCAAATTTGTGGACAAGCAGCAGATCTCCCAGAAATTAGAAATGCGGACTCATGTCCCCTGTGGGAAACTGACCCAGCCAAGCAGAGAAGAAAGCAACTGTTAAAACTGGAATGTAGGCAAGAAGGAGATCAAATCAATGTGGGAAGAGAGCTAGGGCTGAGCAGGAAGGCAGGAGCCCAGTTAGAGTGCCTGATGTGGAGAACAAGAGCAAAGCAAAGTAGGTGGGATTTGAACCATACACTGGTGGGCTTTACACGCTCTTGCTTCTTCCATTCCTGCTTACAGTACCAGTTCTGATTACCAGTTATAGCTTTCTGCTAAGTGACTTGGTGGCTACACAGCAGCAATCACGCATAGGAATGCACCAGTTTTCCTGCAATTCTGACAAATCAGTGAGGTATATGCCTTAATATCAAGCAACAATTCAATCAGCAATTGATTAAAAAAATAAAGAAACTACAAGAGTTGTGAGTATAGTCTGCCTGAGCATGGTCATGCTACGTGAAATAGCCCTGTTTACTGAAATAACAATTAATGGATGAACTTGTAAGCCAAGCCTGATGATGATTCAAAGCACAGGCAAGAACATGGGCCTGATTCTATGAAGAATTTTCGGTCACGGATGCTAAGGTGTGATGACTATGAGGTCTCAGACACACACAGTGTTGGTTTGGTCACGTGCACACCATGAGAATGAGCTCATACATTTGTTTTAGTTCTATCGATCCACATCTTCATTCCAGAGTCTAAGAGGTTAATACTGCTAATGTGCCCAAAGATAATTCTCCTAGATAGTTCATAGGACATTCATAACATTGAATACTTGTTTAAAAAAACAGTAAAGTATTTTGCTCTCAGTCTCTGCAGAGAGTATTGTAAGTTATTAAGTAAACAGCTTACATTTCTAGTGCATTTGTACAATTAAGAGATCTTCACAATGGAATAATTACAGTTCTGTTGAACCAACTGTCTAATAGTTCTGTGATGGTGCCTTTGTTCCTTTATTTATTTTATAAAGAAGAAGAAATTAAGACTTCAAAAATTAACTATAATAAATTGAAAGGAAGAATATTAAAGCCCTGAAATAATGAGTGAAGAAAATCCCTTCAAATGTCAACTTGGCTAATAAAACCTCAAAATAGGCGGCTCAAGCTCTGTCAGTCACGTTTGTATTATATTAAACATTCCCGCCTATAAATCTTCCCCATACTTTGTAGTGTCCATTGAAAACCATGAATATTCACCCCTCAGAGATACAAAGTTGTGTTGAGATGATGTCGTATAGAGTGTTCAACAGATATTCAATTAACTGTTTTTAGGATAATTAATACCCATAGCTAGCACAACTTTCAAATTCTTTAGAAGTTTTCCACTCAGAAATAAGAGATTTGCTCGTAGTTTGAATGAATAAAATACAATAATAGTCAGCTTTGTTTATTCTGCTCTTTTGATAATAAACCCGACTTTTCTGCAGCGTGTCCCCAGGGGAATTTTCTTTTTCTGGTGAACATATGTAGCAATGTATTTGCACATGTGTTCAACTATGATCCAAGTTTCTCTTTGTATTTTCCATCAACAGTTGAAAATTATGAGCTGCCTACCAATTAAATGTGAAACAATGTTTCTATTAAACAAATATACTTTATTGATCATAACAACAGCTGGATAATTCCACCAAAGCAATACAAATAATAATCGAGCTTTAACTTAAATTTATGAAACATAAATAACAATTAGAAGTAACAGACATACTTAGCCTACCTAGTGAATTTAATTAAATAGTGTTCATTATAGAAACTTAAAAATAATTATATTTTATACCAAGATAAATTTTTTATACTACCTAAGCCAATTTAATTATATTTGCTAAATATTATATAGTGTTTTTTTAATCTCTTTTTATTCCTACTTTTACTTACATTTTTTAATTGTATTACATTTTATTTATGTTTTGTGTGTGTGCATGTGTGTACACATGTGGCACATGCGGAAGTGGAAGTCAGAGGTCAGCTATTGTGAATCAGGCCTCTCCTTCTACCATGTACTTCCCAGGGATTGAACTCAGGTCCTTAAGCTTGGCAGCAGGTATCCTTTTACCAGGGTGCGTCATCCCTAACAGCTTGTTCCCATAACAGTGAGATGTGCTATGAAGACTTCTGGAGCTAGGAGGGATGTCATCAACATTCTTCCCAAGCTGTGAATCCTATGAGCTGCAGAAACAACTGGCATGGCAGAATATGTGGTTGGTATAACAGTGGCACAAATGTTAGAGAGTAGCCAACAGCTTTCTGATTGGATTTAAAGTCCTTCCCACAGGAAGAAATCCATGATTTCTGTTACAAATTTGGCCAAGAACTCATGGTTGTAGAAATCACAGCCTCTAGGAGTGAATCTATTACCATTATTCTCGTTATAGTATCAAACTGCCCTTTAAGTTTGTACATCTAGAACCATATATAACTGCAGCACTTAGACCTTATTAAAGAATTTCTTTGTTTAGTAGACCACTAGGTAGTGCAGAGCATCATAACTAGTCAAAGCACAAAGAATAAGTGTGTGTGGATTCCTCAGCCACAGATGATACACCAACACAAAACCTCTGCCTCCAAAGCAGGAACCATGGCAGAGAGGAGAAAGATTATAAGAGGCAGAGTTAGGCTGGTGGAGATGGGGCAGGGGTGAGCGTGAGGTGCATAGCACAAACCAGAGCAAAACATACAGAACCACTGTGCACAAGAGTTTGCAACGGTTCTGGCGACCCCCACATGTCCTATGCAGCTTGTTTTCTCCCTATTTTCTAGCCAAAGTGTGTATTGTCTTCAGCAATAGGGTCCCACCATCAAGTTTTGGTAGGCAAACAAGAGTAATGGCAATAGCCTATAATCTCTGAGACATCCCTGAACAGCAACGTGAGAGTAGGTATCACACATATGGCACTGGGCCTTTTATTTATCAACCTATAAGTAAGCTGTTAGTCTTATGCCTGGTGTGGCGCATAAACAAATCCAACAGTCATATTGTTTTTTTTCTCATACATTCTGCACAGATGACTGCAAACTTACTTATCCCCAGCTTAAAGATTTTCCTAAAAGAAAGACAGAAAAAAAAACATAAAAATTGTAAAGTAAGTATTTTCTTTCTATACAATTCTTTGTAAATTTAATTTTTTTCTTAACAGATCATATCTAATGCACCATAAATAGTTATTTTTGGATGATCTTTTCTAAATAAAGGGATGATTTTATACCCATTTTCTTCTATCTCCTAAAGAATAGCTATGTGTTTCAACATTGACTTTACAGGGAACTTACAACAGATTCATACATCACTACATTTTCAGTTGTTTCGTTTCCTGATAAGCGTTTAGTTCATGGCATGTACAGATACAGTAGTCTTAATATTTTTAGTGAAAAAAAAATTGACCTTATGTCATCAACTGAACAGTCTGAATTCATGAATCCTCCCTCTGTCCACCCATGGCTACAACCTACTCTCCCACCAAGGGTCTAACCCTCATCCACATGGGGTTCTGCCCTGCCTTTGCTTTAGATATGTCTGTGTTCCACGTATTTCTGCTGAAACAAAATGTTAGAATTTAAATGGAAACCCTTTAATGGCAATGTCCCTATTTGTTATTGTAGATACAAGCAGCACATACCTGATTTTCACCAGACATTTAAAATAGCCCTTGTTAGTAACTTGATTAATTAAATAAAGGTTGCCTAAAGTGCCAAGTTGGCCATCTCTCATATTTGTCTTTAATATTTCTAGGTTCACTTGGAATACTAAAATCATATTTCTAAGACAACTGTTCAATAGAAGACTGTTTGGACCATGAGATAAAGCCTTACAGTACTCAGTCTGTGAGCTAAGTCCTATTTTTACCTTGTCATAAATTAATGAGCCGAAGTTGCTGACAAAACATTTGCAGACATCTGAAAAACCCAAAATTATGTTATACTATAATAAAATTGAACTGGGAAGAATGACCATGCTTTATCCTATAACATATTTTAGAGAGGTCATTACCCAGCAATTGTTCTGTCTAAAATACCTGTAAAGTCTGTGAAATATGGCAAAAATGGAAAGAACAGAACAGCAAATGACAAAAGGCCATAGACTCATAGGCTGATATTTTTCTGAGACTTTCGGTCCCCAACAATGAGTATTAATGTAGAAGAGCATGGTTCCCAGACAGATGAAAGGGACTTATAAGTATATTAAGTGAATAAATAATAAATGGACATTTATTAAATATGTAATATGCAAAGCATCTGATAGCCCTTTTTTTTCCACAAAACCGTTCTTCACCCTGTGTTTTATAGATGCAAAAACAGAGCAATGAAAAGTCTCAGTAATTTTCCCAAGGTCACACATCTCCAAATAAAGAAGCTAATGTCTAATTACAGGTACAGAGACACCAAGATACTAGTGTATTATTAGCCACCATCCTCCCAAACTTAAATAATTAAGGAAACTCTCAAGGTTGACATCTGTGAATAGTTTCCTTGCCCATTGTAATGATCTCATGTGTCTAAATACTGACTCTGAACCTAACAATGTCCTTGACTGTGTTCACAGTCATTGTGGTTCATCATAGCTCTCACGTGAGGATGCCACAAACACTATTCCCTAAGTGATTATTTCATGGGACATTGAATGATATTTTAGACATAACAATTTTGCACATCAATATCTTACACAGAAATGATGCTTTTTCTCACAATTTTATTATATTATTCAATTAAAATTTTAATACATTAGTACTTCATATCAAGATAGCTTAGCATGGCACAATTTTCTCAATGTTTTCATGCAAAATATACATTGTATTTGGGCTATACATTTAATATTTCAAGTATGTTTAAATGTCTATATTGTCTAACACATACAAGAGGTCATATTTTCTACTGCTAGTTCGGTTTTTCAAAAAAAACTCACTTATTTTGCACATATAACATGGCAAGAGATAAACAGGAAAGAAACAAATTCTACATTACTGTAGTCTGACATTTTGTAGAAAGTACCGAAAGGAGGAGAAAGACAGAACAATGAAGAAAAATGGAAATCTTTCTTCATTCTAAGGATAATATTTACTTATCGGTGACAGTCATTGTGCCAGGCCCACCCACAGACTTTCACTTTGAAGGTCATGTTTGTGGGTATGAAATATTAAAAGTGAGGCGTGGTTCTAATACGAAAACACAAAAATCAAATAACTTGGAGGCTAAGGAACTCCACCAACACTAATTCACCTCTAAGCTGATATAGCCCTCAAAAGTAAAAACGGCTCCAAATATCATCTTTCAACCAACATGATACTTTAACTAATTAGAAATTTCAAAACTTTGTAGAAAGTTATCATAATTTTTCCAATGAAATTTTGACTAAGATAATTTTGAATAACATAGATGATCCAGCTGTGAGTACAGCTGTTCTGACCTGAAGGTGCTGAAGGTGAGCGGAACAGAGAACAGGCCTTGAATGAACTTCAGAACGGAGTCATGTAGTAATTTCACAGATGCAAAAACATTATGTTGTATTTCTGTAATCCTAAACCAATAATCCTTCTTATCTTTTAAATGTTACGAAGAATTAGCGGTCAAGGTCACACACTGAATATTCCCTGCTGCAAGGAAAAGTACCCTGTGTAAATGTCTCTTTACATTGATCACCAAGGATTTTCTCTGGGTTTTCCAGAAAGAAAAGCAGGACAGATGAATTATAAAGGCAGTTCTAAGGGCTAGCAAATTTCTTTTTCACCTCTGCGGATCTCAATTACTTCGGATATACATAGCCTGTATCAAGGAAGCAGAGCAAAGAAAATTCATTGAGAACTCTGAGAATGTAGCATTCCTTCTCAAAGACAGACTTAATGTTTTTGACGGGGACTCAGCACTCAACAAAACCTCTGTCTGTCTCCCTAACCTTGATGAAGTCATGTAAGGTCTCTAAGCCA
This sequence comes from Chionomys nivalis, assembly GCF_950005125.1. NCBI lineage: Eukaryota > Metazoa > Chordata > Mammalia > Rodentia > Cricetidae > Chionomys > Chionomys nivalis. The sequence continues at coordinate 18,593,013 of NC_080107.1, forward strand.
TATCTGTAAATCAGGTAGGAAAGAAACAAGCCCTAACTGCTTCCTGGAAAGAGAGAGAGAGAGAAAAAAAAAAAAAAAAAAAAAACCACACAGAGGGATGGAGACAGAGTAGGAAAGACAAAAACAGGGTAATGCATTCAGTGACTTTAAAATGAATTATTCATGAAAATAATTGTTTTAAATAAAGTTATATGTAGGAAGATATATAGAAAGAAACATAATTTAAGGTTTTTTATTTCCTTGAAAATTTCATAAATTTATATGGTGTATTTTGATATGTCAAGTTTGAAGGGAAAGTAATTTTGGCTTTCATATTTGTTGCATTATAGAATGAATATTAAGCAAAATTTTTATATTCAATAATGATTTTATAAAGCTTTGGATACGAATAACTGTGTGTAAATGGGAGAACATGTTTTTCAAATAATCGCACAAGAGTAATAGATTATTGTTATACACATATGTAGAAATGAATGTTGAGGAAAGTAGCTGGGAATTAATGGTCTATGTAAGTTGATACATTATTAAATTCAGATACTGTCCATAACAACACACACCATTGAGTCATTTCCTGCTATCTAATGAAGTTTCATTTATAGGATTTTGTAGGTGTCCATCTAACAGTCAACACACTGAAGATGTTTTATTTGGTTGGTTGTTTTCCTTTTGTGTTATAGTTTGCCTACTTTGTATCCCTTTCTAAAATCACAGTAGGTAAAGACTCTTATCTGATAATCCACAGCACACCCCAAGTAGATATGGAGTCTTTGCAGCAGTAGTCTTGACTTGATAGGCTTGCACCATCTCACTCCATTATCTGGAAAAAGCATAACTGCCCATTATTCTATACTACTCCATATGGCCACTGAGAAGGTTATGTGTATGTTTAAATGTCCACATTGTCCCCCTGAAAACCAAGCCATCCCCAGGGAGTTAGTCTTAACTCAGTGCTCTGATGAAGAGAACAGATCCTCAGTCACCAAGCCATGCTGTTTGAACTCAAGGTCTCCGCAGGGAGATGCTGATCTTTGCACATCTAAACTCGGTGAATAAGCCATCTTTCATTTGGTGGCAGTCCCTTAAATTACAAGTGGAAAAAAATAGTTACCTGCTGGAAGTGACCTTGTGCTTATGAAATAGCTCCATGATACCATGAAGACAAGAGCCATTCCCTCATCTTTAAACCTTGGGAGAGCTGCAGGATTTCTACCTGAGCAGGCTTTCTTCTGTTCTTCCACAGCCCCAGGGACCATGTGGCACCACTGTAGAGACCCAACTCAAATAATGGAATCTAGAAGAACTGAGTATTTTCCAGAGCATTTACCTGGGACCCGGAAGAGCAAGTTAGGCAAGACAAACCTATGAGGAGGGTGCATGAGCTCATATCCCTTGGGATGTTCTTTCAATCACCTTCTTTTTAGGAGAGTGTGCTTTCTCCTTCCCCCATTAGAATTCTGAACTTTTCAAAAGCTCAGACAGGAAGAGGCAGCTCTACTTCCCAGGAGCAATATCTGAGCTAAGGATTAGCACCATTTCCCTGGGTGGACAACGCCCAGAATACCCAATCCCTCATCTTAGGTGTTTGTTGAAACAGTGCAGACTTACTCCTAAGTCACTGTGAACTGTTTACAGTCCATGCACTACCCGACCCCCATTGACACAAACAGCTCCCTAATTGACTGCCTACTGCACTCTCAAGCCCACTACCTCATTCCTTAAAACAAAAGGCCATCCTAATCATCTAACTTTGCAATCACGTGCTAGCTGTAGTATTTTAACAAACCTTTGAATATTAGGTATCAATTGTATAATATAATAAAAAAATCAAATTAGGTATAGTTGTTTTCATTCAAAAACCGAGAAAAAGAATCTGGTTCATAGCAAATGAATAGTTGATTTTCCTCACCAACTGTAACAGTAAATACCATTGTCTCATAGCAAAACAACAGTCACAACAAACTAAATTAATAAATAAAGAAAGAAAAATTTTACAGGAATACAGGAGTATTCACACTTCACACCATGGACACTCGTTATCAGTTAAATGAAAATTGACAGTCATGTTTATAAATAACATATTATAAAACTGAGAAAATATCTTGCTTAAAAAGCTGTGGTGTTGGTGCCCCTGACCCAAAGAATAGTTAAGAAAAATGTGGTATATTTACACAACCTAACACTACTCAGTGGTTAAAAAAAAAAGCAATGATATCTCAAATTGACAGAACTCGAAAAAGCCAGACCAAGACAAATATAATATGTACTCACTCAAAGGTAGATAATAGATATAAAGTAAAGGATAACCAGTCTACATAGCACAACCCCAGAGAACCTGGACCCACCTAGGAAGGGAGAAAAAGATAAGGTCTCCTGAGTAAATTAGGAGTGTGGAGGGCAGGATGGACAGTGGAAGAGAGGAGGAAAGGAGGGAAAGAGAGTGAGAAAAAATGTATAGCACAATTCTGTCTAAAAATTAAAATGAGAATAAACAAACAAACAAAGAGATACCCATCACAGAGTCAAGAATTTGACTCAGGATACAACTCAAGGACAAATGTGAGAGCCAAAGTTACATTTGAAGTTTTAGTTACTATGCCTGAGAGATCCATGAAACAAAATTGCCTCTGATCTGCAAGCTGCTTGCCCAAAGACATATAGTTTCTGAAATGCTGGAGGAGGCTGTTGTTTATGGGAGATAAGAAGCCACACTCCTCTAAATGAGTTTGCTTGACCCATCTGCGCTGGCTGTGCTTAATCGCATGTGGGTTGGAGGTACGTAGACAGGAAATAATCAGGATGTATGTTTGCCCGTGATTGGACCTGATGGGATAAATTGTAGGTTTTCCTTCTTCAGCCTTTGCCATACTTGATTCTGGGCCATTGCCCAGGAACCTGGGCATGAACCTGACCAGAGATTATCTACCTGGCCAGTATTTAATTAAAGCTTGCTACAAGTTTGGCAAAAAAAAAAAAAAAAAAAAGCTGTGGTGTCATGATATTCTGCAATTAGTGTAAACATTTCAAAATTGTAAAATAATAATGATAAATTATTCCCTTTCTGTGTCTTTTATCTACATCTGACTGACCACTACAGTTCTGGACAGGAATCATTCCATTTTGTCATGAGACACTTCACAGACACAAATATCCAGGTGAAAAGGCGCTCATATTTAGTATCTCAAGAGTGACTGGTGGAATAAGCCTAGAGTCACAGACTATAGTCCTATTAACTTCTGTGACTCTCCAGTATATTTAAGTCACGATCTATTTTGAACACACAAGTCATAAAATAACATCAGTTTTATCTTATAAAAACTATATAGTTCTTAAATTCAACTCTGTCATTCTTGACCAACCTCACTGGTTTAAAGACACCAACGCCTTTTATTTGAATACTTCAGGCATTCCCTTATACATAGAAGACTAATATTGAGGCTGACACATCATTGATTACTCTGTCCCCTATTGGGTTCTGATTCCTGCCTACATAACTTGCCCAGCAGCCCCAGTTTAGCAAAACAAGCTCTTCGTCATCTAATCAAAGCCTGTCCCTTTAACTTTCCTTAAGGCCAATGCTTTGGCTCTGGTCCATGTTTAGAAATCACCTGCTTATAGAAGTATATAGTGTTTTCAGATGTACAGACCTGCCTGAAACCAAAGTATCATGTTCACACACACACACACACACAAAGGAAACAGCAGAGAAATAGTTCAGAAAAATGAACTTTCAAATATAGAAAAAAACTTGCTTCTCATAAATTTTGTAGCTGTGCAATTTGAGGCATACCTCACTGAATTCTAGGAACATGTTCCACTGGCTAGCTGCCATGCAAGAATTAGTCTTACAATTGGCACCCTCACTACTTTCGACAGCTTACCCACAAAGAAAGACAGCTTTATCACAGATAAATCTATTGGTCAAGTCTCTCTGTCAGAAGAAATATTTTTGAAATCATTAGGTCAACACTAGATTCTGTAAAAGAGAACACGTTCTAACCTGTTTTGTTAGTTAATAGAGTAAAATGGTCACAAAACTCAGTACTCCGTGTATTAAATGTCATTTCTCACAAACATAATTCAAGCTCCCCTGCCCCCTACCTGCCGAATGTTCAGAAACGCACAGCACAGTTCAGAGCACAGTCTGCATGCACACAGTCTTGTGGGCAACTCTCTTTAGCTCCACCTGTCACATTCTACAGTCACACCGTAGCCTCATTTTCCCCCACATTTTATATTTATTTTATGTGCAACTATGTGCAGGGGAAAGTTCCATGCAACAGCTCATGTATAGAGGTCAGATGACAATTCTGCAAAGTTTGGTCTTGACAAAAATCTCTCCTTCCAAATGTGGGCCCTGAGAATCCAATTCCAGGCAATAGGCATAATAGGAAGTGCATTTACCCAGAAGCCATCTTGTCAGCCCTGTACTTCCATTTTAAAAATATTAAAGTGAACACTTTCAATGCTAAGGATTCCCAAGGACCAGGAGAGCACCTGTGAAAGAATACTGTACAACAGTTTTATACACCTTGATGGCATAGTTAGAAAGAATAGAAAAAATAAAAGACAGGAGTTAGCTTTCATCACTTCTAACTTTCTAAAATGAAATAACTTTGAATGTGATATCAGGAGTGGGTAGCTAAATCATTTTATAGGCTTCCTATCATAGTTTTTATACCTTCATCAGTAGTCTGCTGTCACTGGTGGCAGCTCACTCCCACGGTGTTTCTCGATACCATCCTGTGGACACGCGGATAGAGCTCTTCAGTCAAGACTTTCTGAGAATGCCTTTTTTAAAGTTTGTTATTTCTGTCTATGGATTCCAGTTTTGTTGACCAGGAGTTATAAATCTGATTGGTTCTAAAATGCTGTGCTTCAGTGAGCACCAAACCCTTTAATGCCCAAAGATTTTTGGGCTTTTGCTTCCTGTTCCATGTCTATTTATTCATTCAGACTTGTGAAATTCTTGTAAGAAAAGGCAGTTGTGCATTCCAATTTCTACTCACCATTCTGGTTCCCCTAACTCTTTCTGTGGATGAACCAAAGCAGCAAAGACTCATGATGTTGGGGGTGCAAAAAGGCCCAGCTGTGCCATGGCACAGAGGCTCAGCTGGCTTGTGCACTCACTGATACTGTGTACTCCACTCAGGGCAGGCCTCAGTTGCCCATGACGTGAGGAAAGACAACTTAATTTTCAATTTTCTTTATTTTTGTTTAAAAAATTATTCTACAGGAAACAAGGAGCAAGCATACACTCAAAATCTATTTATAACCTTCTAGAAGTTCTGTGTATAGCAATCTGTGTAAAAACAACATCAGAGGCAATATTTATTAAGAGTGTAATTTATAAATACATATTTAATAAATATCTCATTTATTGTAGAAACTGGTTCCACAACTAAAGCAATAAGACAGCTGTAAGAATGATCTATAATCCAGAACTAATGAGAGAAGCATCTTCCTGCCTTTTCTGATTCTGTTTTCTCTTCTTAAAATATTTGAATTTTTATTATATTTTTATCATTTAAAACAATGTGTAAATTTAAATAAATTTTTATCATGTTCTCTCCATTCCCAAGTCCTTCCAGATCCTTCGCCCTTCTTATCCCCCCAACTTTGCTATTTCTCATAAAAACACACAACAAAACAACAACAAAACCCTGCAAAACCAAGAAAACAAAACAACACATAATCAGAAAACAAAACAAAATGATCAAAACCTACCAACTGTAACCAAATAAAAGCACTCATAAAACAATTTAGGGTTAGTCAACTACTCCTAAACATACATGAGGCCTGTCCTGGAGTGGTTGATATCCCAGTGTTACTACATTTGAAAAAACTGATTTTCCCTCTCCCAGAAGGTATAAACAACCCTTCATTTGTTAACTTTTATGCTAGTGGCTAGTTGTTCTTTCATTTATTGATTTATTCATTAATTTTGTTAAGTATAATAAAATAAAATCAGATTAAAAAGAAGAAGAAGAAGAAGAAGAAGAAGAAGAAGAAGAAGAAGAAGAAGAAGAAGAAGATTCCAAGAGAAGACACAAGAATCAGAAATATATTTGTACACTCAGGAATTTTATAAGAACACTAAACTGGAAGCCATAATATATACACGAAGGACCTGGTACATATCTATGGAGTTCCTGTGCATACTGCTTCAGTCTCTATGAGTTTTGATCATGTTGATATTGAGGGTCTTGTTTTCTTGGTGTCCTCCATCCCCTCTGACTCTTACACACTGTCCCTGAGCTCTGAGGGGAAGGATTTAATGGAGACATCTCATTTAGGGTTGAATGGTCCAATGTATCTCACTCTGTGCATAGTGTCTGGCTATGGGTCTCTATATTTGTTACCATCTACTGCAGGAAGAAGCTTCTTGGATGATGACTGAGCAAGGCACTGATCTATGAGTATAACAGAATATCATCAAAAGTCCTTTTATTATTACTTTTTTAAAGACCAATAGTATTTACCCAGAGTCCCTAGGCTATCTAGTCTCTGGTCTTGCTCACCCACGCAGTGTTCGGTATGGGTTTCATTTCATGGAGTGGAATTTAAGTCAAATCAAATAATGATTCAAAAGTTTTGTGCTATCATTGTCTTAGTATATCATCACAAAGAATACCTTTGTAGATCAAAGGGTCTGTGGCTGGTTCGGTGTTCATGTTTCCCTTTTGAAAGTGTGCAGAATACCTTCCCATACCAAAGATGATAGAACATAGAGGTGGAAGCTCGAGGAAGACACCCGCTCGGCCTCTCCGTGTTCAATGAGTTGTGTAGGTGTTATCTTTCAGCGAAGGAGCCTTGATGTCGATTGGTAGAGAACTACTTATAGTCTCAGCAACATCATGGGTTGTTTGAGGATTCCCATGAGACCCCATTGGACAACAATTCAATTAGATGTAACCCAAATCTGGTACCAAAAGCTTTGTTTGATGACAAAAGATGACCGGTTTGGACTCTGTCTCCCTCGTTATTTGGCAACTGCATTTATATCACCCTTACATGTATATATTAGAAAGTTTCTACTGTATTAGGTTTCTGTAGAACCCCTTAAAAATCCCTTGATATTAACTGCCCTTCCTTGTATCCTTTCCCATAAAGCTCCCCGCCATGACTTGATTCTCAGTTCCAGTACCTCCTGTCCATCCATCCATAATTATCTATTCTATTGCCCTTTCCTAACTAGATCTGTTCCCTCTAGTCCTTTATACTATGCCTACCCTCTGTGGTTCCATAGTTAATATCCACATATAAGCAAATCCATACCATAATCATCTTTCTGAGTCTGGAATACCTCATTTAGAATGATTTTTTTTCTAGTTCCACCCAGTTGCCTACAAATGTCATCAGGTCATTTTTTAAGCATCTGAGTAATAGTCCATTGTATAAAAATACCACATTTTCTTTTTTCCATTTTTCTGTTAAGTGATGTCTAACTTGTTTTAAGTTTCTGACTGCTTCCCTGGCAACAGTGCCCTGTGTCTTTGGTGATTCTTAATAACTAACTAAACAACTTGAATTCTCAACTTTGTAGGTCATTAACCGGAAAAAATTTTTGAAACATATTTGTTTAGACTGTGCTTTATTTTCAACTAATAAAAAAAGCTGTGTTTAGGAATTTTTCTTCTGTCTCCATTAATGCCATAGCACCCCTCAATAGAGTTCTTATATGAGTAGGTATAAAGCTAACTCCTGCTGTATTAGGGAAAGGAAACAGAAAGTTTTTGAATGAGCTCTCACTATAGAGGGAGGGCCAATTAAAGCACTGTATGGTATTCACTTGGACTGAACAAGTGTTGTGTCAAAATAATTTAGCATTTAAAGTCCTCTGCACAGGATGATATAGTCTGGAGGTCAAATGCTAGCTACTCTGCATACATTGAACACACTTTTAAATAGCTGCTTTTTATGTCCTGTAAATATAATTTTGCTCCTGATTTAAGAGATTCCTTTAATAAGTCTGTGTGTGTTATTCCAGCTTTTAAGGACATTTTGGAAACACTGGCTGTATTCCTTATTTTAAATAGGCTTTTAAAGACTTTGGTTTAATGAAGTCACATATGCCCATCCAGACACTTCCCAAACTGCAGTTTAATATTTTTAAAATAAAAACAACAAATTAATTCGCTAAAATTGTCATCATGAAATTTATTATTGGCCTGATAGTTGTTGCTACACTTCATTGGGGGCAAGGCCTAAAGTTCTTTCCTACTCATTTCTTAAATATTTTCCTCAGCACCCTGTACATACAAAGCTCTGATAGGACACTTTAGTACCTGTTTGCTAAATGAATAACTGAACCCTTCTAACTTGACCTAATTGCCTGCATTACCTTGCCCTCTGTTATGACTGCAGTTCTATAAAGGGCACCTTATTGATGGTCTGAGGATGTTTGAACACATCTCGATTAACAGCAGAAATTTAAATTTTAATCAATGCTGCTTCGATTTGGAGCCTGGAGAGATAAAGGTCACAGAACAAGGGTTTGTTACATGTTAATCTTTACCTATATAATGAGTTGAGCCATTAATATTTGACGAGTGCTTCCTACAGTGCATGAAATATGCACTGAATATAGAGAAATGAATATTTTAAATATTACAGATAAGATTTTTTGCCTTCAGGAAATTTTAGTCCAGTAAGTAGCCTTATGATTCTTACCTAAAACGACTTTATTGTTATTATGCGTTCAATAATCTTGTAGAAATACATACTTGACCATGCTCACATTGAGTTTAGTGCACAACGTGTCGTAAGCTCATGAATAGAGAATGTATGTGACATTGTCATATTGCAACAAAAATTCAGAAGCCACTATGTGGCTTTCATTGCATTTCCCCACTGCCAGCAGATTGGTATGTCACAAAGAATGACAGCAGTCTTATCCTGACCCTGGAAGAAAGATCAGTGATCAAACCATAGATAATCCATTGCTGCCAGAGCCTAGACCTAATAAAAGCACTAAAAGAAACAGCCACTTTGGAAATAGACCTCAGAGATGTGGATGTCTGTTTTCTCCATGACACAGCCTGCCAAAGGGAAGAGGTATTAAAGCAAACTTCAACAATAGTTTACCAGGCAATTTTATAGTCTGGGAGATATGAACCCAAGTGGTTTTCTGTATTAAGAAATGTAGCCATTGTTATCAGTTATACTAAAAAATATCAACCAGATTATAAGATTCCATGCTAAGGAACCATAGTTCTGCTCTCAGAATGAAAATGGCGCCATAGGCTCCAGTATTTGAATATTTGGTCCCCAGCTGGGAGAGCTGGTTCAATGCAATCTTGTTGGAGAAAATATGCCACTGGAGGTAGGCTCTGAGAGCTTTAAGATTCAGCATTTCTGCTTTGCTTTCTCTGCTTTCTGCTTGTGTTTGAAGGTGTGAGCTCTCAGCTTCCAGTTCCTGTCACCCTGTCTGCTGCGTGCCGCCGTGCTTTTTCGTCCCCAAGATGAACATCCCCACCCCTGGAACCATAAACCAAAATAAACTCTCTTCTCTGAGTTGTTTTTGGTCATGCTATCTTAAAACAGCATCAGAAAAGTAACTGATATCAAAGGTTAGTAGTAATTATTGGCACATTTTCTACGTATTTAAATTGTGGTTTTCTCCTTAGTCACTCTTGTCTTCCAACACTTTACCCCAATCTGCACACCTGCACCCAAGATTACCAACAATCAAAGGAGCTTTGACAGAAACAGAGACTGCCAGAAATAGAGTCGTAGTCTTCATTATGAATAATGATCAATATTTTGTGAGATTAACTGAGGTAACCAAGTTCACATATCTGTCCGTTCCATAGGACGTTTTATATAAAATATGTATTTATGCATAGACTTGGCGAAAGTCCCTTTTAACAGACTAGAACAGGTTTGCATTTTCCAAGGATAACTTTGCCACAGCACTCCCCACCTCCCGTCTCATGCCACTGATCCGTCAAGAAGAGTAGTCTGCTTCTCCACATCCTTCAATGGGGGGAACCTGTAGTTCCTTTGATTGGAAAATACTTGAAAGGGCTGATGCTTGCCCAGGTATTGTCTCATTGGTTTGTCCAGTTGATTCTGGCTCCTGCAGAAGTATCAATAGAGCATTCAGTTTTGGATGTCTCTTCTGGAAATGTAGGCATCTTTCTCTGAAAATCCCCAATCCTAGGAAGGTACAGAGAAGGAGAGCAGCGAAGAGCGGAAGCCGGCTTCCCGACCCTCAACTAGCTACATCTGCCAGCAACAAGAATGGGTCTCTGTGGGAGGCCAACCCTGTCCTGCCCTCAGATGTTCTGGGCTGCAGGATACTAGCTGGAGCCCACACACCCCACATCCAGAGCTACACCACAGAACTATAATAGTATATTGTTTGGGATTACTGAGTGTTTTGGTGGACTGCTGCCCTGCCATAGATGTTGAGAGTACTATTTAATCTGCAGCCTAACCTGTCCAAATGCAACTGTCCTGTGTTTCTTCTCCCTGAGAATGCAACGATTGTGACTGAAACCACCTTGACTTTTAAGTAAAATTCTTCTGTGGTTTCAGCATGTTGATACAGTGAGTTTTTTTAAAGTTCTACATTAATTTTAAAATATTTTTCATATGTCTTACAATTTCATCTGAAAAACAGCTCTTGGGAAAGCATTGACTATATACATAAAGACTAAATTCTTGTTTTACTTGATTGTTTGTGTGCAGACTTAGGACCTAATCTTAACAATTTTTTAAATAAACTATTTAGAGGGGTTTTTGCTTATCGCTTGCGTGCTTGCTTATGTGTTTAGTCAATGTGTCCCTATACAACTCAGGCTGATTTCAGACTCAGATGTTCATCCCCAGCCTCCAGAGTTTTAGAGTTATCAAGATGTGCCACAATTCCTGACTGAACGTCATAGATTTGGAACACTCTGTAAGATGAATTTTCAAACACCAGTTCTCTTACATTTTAAATTATTATCTCCAGTAAATTACAGCCAGGTGCTTACAATTGGTTTTTGTTTTGGTTTTTTGGCAAAGATCATTTTTCCCCAGATTTTTCTATAATTACAAAAGTAATACACACAACTTATTAAGGTTTCTTTATTTCTTTAGTCTGTGAATAGATCAAAGAATCCTCTGAATATTCTTTTCCTTATGGACTTATCTATAGAATGAGGACAATAACATATAATCTTGACTGAGAATCATATAGGATGATTCATACTAAGCATTTGGAAGAGACCTTGTGAGCAAATAAATATTTCACAAGTGATAGTTTCAATTATAATCTGATACCAAGTGCATATCTATCAAGATTCTAATCTTTATATAAATAATAAATGTATATGTAAATTATATGTACTTCCCTTTAATAAAAATAATCACAAATGCTTAAGTTTCAAAGCAAGCTTTGAACATGGACATGGTTTATTTTAAAAAATATAATTATATCCCATTGGTTTCCAATTGATGCACCATAGTTTAATAAGTTATAATATATATAATACATGTGAAAATAAGGTTCTATTTAGTTTTCTGCATATAAATGGAATATATGTGTGTCTGTGGTGGCAGACTATAAAAGTGTTTGCATGTTGTTAAAGACATAACCCAAGATAGTGTGCAGTATTTTATAAATAATTTAGTTTACCATATAAAGCTCCACTAATAACCCTTATTGTGTAAATTATGACCAGAATCCCATAGTTAGGGAAAATAATCTGCTTAAAATATGAAGAACTATTTTACTCAAATACATCAGAATACTTGTATCTGTTATCATTTGGTAAATACTCTCTTGACTCTAAATTATTTTTACAAATATGAAACTGCCAGTGAGATTGCTAATCTTCATGCTAGTGGGTAGATACTGATGAAAATAACTTTAGAGAACCCAGTGAACTGCAAAAAAATAAATAAAAATTAAAAATTGCATAGTATTAGCAAGACCAGACCTCCTCAACAATGCATTATTTCATGATGTCATACATAGTTTTAATAAAACACAAAGTACTATAGTGAAAATATACATATTTATCTACAGACAGAATTTGGGTCGAGAACATCACATTGCATTTGCTAAGAAGCTGATTGAAACTGAAGTATCACGACACACAAACATTAGGTTACGACTAGGAGCCAGTGTCTGTGAAAGTAAGAAAGTCATGAAGATGAATTCACCCCTAGTCTCCCATGGGAAGGCAACCTGCATATTACTTGAGATTTCTGACCCCCCAGAGCTGCAAGTTATTAAATTTATAGTTCTTGAAAACAGTAAATTGCGGTAATTTGTTTTATCAGCAACAGTAAGCATTTTGTCCCCAGTGTGCTGTGCTGTAATCAAGAATTCCATAGCTCGCTTCTCCGTACTAGAGCTTGGTAGAAAACAGAAAGTGATGGTGCGAAAACATTTTCTTGCATCTACTTAACACTGAAATTTTGTTTCATCTTTTTTTTTTGAAATCTTCATTCTTCCTCACTTGCCTACATGATTCCACATCAGCTTTCATTTCAATCGTGTCCTATCAAAAATGGCACAAGACTTGCAGAAAATCTATACATATACATATGCATATACATATATTTTTATGTATTAGTTATTTTTCTATTCCTATGATTACATATCATGACCAAGACAACTTATAGATAAAAGTGCATTTTGGACTTGGAGCTTTAGGGCCCATGGTGGCAGGGATAGCAGTTGGCAGACATGGTGGCTGGGGGCTGGAAACTGACAGCTCACATCTCAAACCACAACCAGGACAGAGAGAGAACTAACTAGGAATGTCATGAAGCTTTTGAAACTTCAAAGCCTCACTTCTGTGATGCATTCCTCCCATAAGGCTCCATCTCTTAAACCTTCTCAAACAGTGCCAACGACTGGGGACCAAGAAGTCAAATGCCTGAATCTTACAGAGGACATCTAACTCAAATCTCGACACTTTGGATTTTTTTCTGAGGTAATGAATTTGATATATATAAACATATATAGATAAATCAGACATTAAAAAGCTTGTTACTTAAAGCTATGATCCTCAAGGTAGGAGTGAGCAATATTCCTTGAGCATCACAGATAGAGTGTAAGTAGGCCAGAAAGATGACTCAGTGTATAAATGCGCTTGCAAACAAGCCTGATGACCTGAGTTCCAGCTCCCAGCCCCAGATAGTGGAAAGAGAAAACTATAAGTTGTCGTGGGGATTCCACATACATGATGTGACACATGCACAAGCACACACACACACACACACACACAAATAAATAAAAATAAAATTAGAAGTAAGTCAAATTGCCTAGAGTAAATTTTCACTGTTATTACTCAAGGGGATAGAATTATGGCTTGTATTCTTGGAAGGGTTTAGATGCTTCAGACCAAAACTCAGAAGACAATTTTAGTGAGAGATGCACATAGAAGAAAGGCCGGGCTCTCAGCTTAGTCGAATTCTTCCTTGGTGATAAGGAAAATTAGAGTCAGAAACAACGACACATTGCCCTGGTTTTAGCAAGCAGATAGTGCTCACATTATTCCGACAGCATGGAGAAGAAAAGGGTGAAGAGAGATCAGAAGCATTTCAGTGATGTTCTAACTTTTAGATAGGTAAAGAGATCCCAGAAAGGAAATGTGTCTACTCTGTGGTCATTTCAATTTTTATTTATTTATTGATTGATTGATTTCTTAAAGATTTCTGCCTCTTCCCCGCCACTGCCTCCCATTTCCCTCCCCCTCCCCCGATCAAGTCCCCCTCCCTCGTCAGCCCAAAGAGCAATCAGGGTTCCCTGTCCTGTGGGAAGTCCAAGGACCACCCACCTCCATCCAGGTCTAGTAAGGTGAGCATCCAAACTGCCTAGGCTCCGACAAAGCCAGTACGTGCAGTGGGATCAAAAACCCATTGCCATTGTTCTTGAGTTCTCAGTAGTCCTCATTGTCCGCTATGTTCAGCGAGTCAGGTTTTATCCCATGCTTTTTCAGACCCGGAGTACTACTCAGCAGTAAAAAACAATGACTTCTTGAATTTTGCATGCAAATGGATGGAAATAGAAAACACTATCCTGGGTGAGGTAAGCCAGACCCAAAAAGAGGAACATGGGATATACTCACTCATATTTGGTTTCTAGCCATAAATAAAGGACATTGAGCCTATAATTCGTGATCCTAGAGAAGCTAAATAAGAAGGTGAACCTAAAGAAAAACATATAAGCATCCTCCTGAATATTAACCTTCATCAGGCGATGAAAGGAGACAGAGACCCACATTGGAGCACCGAACTGAAATCTCAAGGTCCAAATCAGGAGCAGAAGGAGAGAGAACACCAGCAGGGAACTCAGGATTGTGAGGGGTGCACCCACACACTGAGACAATGGGGATGTTCTATCGGGAATTCAATTTTAATTTTTATAACCTCTATTCACTTTCTCATATGTAGGATGAATGTGAAAATGCGCTTTAAAAAATAATATCCTGATATTCGTGTTAGTTTCTCACTTGGTGACCTTGTCTCTTACTCAAGTATTTCTTGATAGTAGTTAGAGCTCGTCATGTTATTGGGTGAAATAATCTTTTTCCCCAAAGATCTTTTGCTTGTAGTTGGTTTCCAACATCTTCCCAGAGGCGCTCAGAATATCTGCTTCCTTTTGGTCTTCTGAACAATACTCTGCTAAGTCAGTGTCTAAAGGAAACAATGAAAATGTCCCATGTAGCTTTTTAATGAATCATAACTCTGAATAAGTCTCATCCATCATTTTGCAAATATCACCTGAATTAATGTTTCCTGAAGTGTCTTCTGCCCACACTGAAGCTGCTTCTATCAATCATTGTAACTCAATCTCCCCGTAGTGTATTCCCCAGAGATCAAATTTTATGTGCAAGCAAAATATAATCTTACTTTTCAGGAGTCTGAACTTTAAAGCATTTTTTCTTTTCTTTTTTTATGTGTAGGTGTGTATCCATGTTTACTTGAGTGTGTGTGTGTGTATGTGTGCACTCTTGCATGAATGCATGCACGCAAGAGAGAGAGAAAGAGAGACTTGCACATGGAAGTCCAAGGTTAATGTTAGGAATCTTGCTGGATTGTTCCACCATCTTATTGAAGTCAAGGTCTCTCAGTCAAAACTAGAGCCTCACCAGCCAACTCGCTCTGGATATTCCTGTCTTTGCTTACCAAGACTGGAATTACAGGTGGGCAAACATGCCTACCTAATCTTTACATGGTCTCTGGGGTTATGAACTAGTCTTCTCATTTTCGTGCAAGTGCTTTAGGTCCTGATTTATCTCCCCATCACCTCACTTGAACTTTGTAGAATGTCAGAAAAGGTAATTTCTGGGAGAGTTTTAATGAGTATTAATTTTTATTGCCGTGTGGTGGCATTCAGTGCAAGAACAGCTTTGAAATTGCCTACTTACTAGCTCAGAGATTTGGTGGTCTGAAGTTTAGAGATAGTGTGCTTGGTTCCCTGTTTGGAGTTCTACAAGGTAAAAACCCATGTACAATTCTCATCTGGGCTCGCATGCACTTTCTTAAAACTGTACTGGTTGACTGTAGACATCACCTCCTGTGATTGCAGATTGGAATCTCCGGGGTCTCTCTCACTGTTCACAAGTACCATATCATCCCTTTTTATTCATGAGTTTTCACATAGATGTCTGATTTCTCCCAAACTAGCAAGCAAACATTTTATTTCCTATCCTTTAACCAGCCACTGAGAAATCTCAGCTTTGAAAAGTTTCAATTAGGTTAAAAACTTTTAAATAATGGCCCTCTAGTGTTCTTTCATTGGCATTGCTATTGTCTGTTTGCCTATTGTTTGTTTTCAGAAAGGATTACTCTACAGAATCCACAATGGCCTTAAGCCCCATATCTTTCTACTTCAGCATTGGAAATATTTACATTATAGGTGAGAACCACCACACCCAGCTGATAATCTTTTGCTTAAAGTTAACTCCACCATATAAAGGGAATAATTATAGGAATCTTAATTGTACCATATTCACAAGTCTGACATTATGCTGGGTGGAATACCAAGAACTTAAGATATGAAAGGCACTATAGAATTCTACATGGAAAATATTGTGAATTTCTAATGATAGAAAAACTTGTTTATACCAATTATTTTCCATTATTTTAATTGAAGTCCTTTATCTTTCAAAACACTATGTTCATTGAAATGTGATGGAATCTTTAAAGCCCTCTAAAACCCCTAAGAAGTATTTGCAATTTAAGAAAAAAATCTAAGTAAATTAGGGCAATAATCTGGGTACTAAGAATGAGGCAGATGTGGCAAGTGTCCAGTTTCTACTTCCAAACTGATAGCAGACTACAGCAGATTAAGAGAGTGGATAGGGAGCCCCTTCTACTAGCTTCCTCCAGGAAATGGCAGCAGTAATTCCTTCCCTTGGAAAACCAAGAGGCCCAGAATGGTTTAATAACAGTTGTGTCAAAGTCCTGGGTACTGGCTTTTTAAAGAAATCTAACTGGATTTTATTTAATTGTAAACACCTCCAATACACAAAAAAGACCAGATTTTACCTTACAGAAAACAATATGTATATATCACCTTTTCACCAACAAATCGTTCTTTAGCAGCCTCAGAATTTATTTCTGTTGCCAGTCATTTGCTTGGCTAAGAACTGCTGGTCTGAGCTGTTGTTCTCTTAAGTGCTTATTATAGAAATCACATGGACCAGCACATTGATCAGTAGAATAATAAATTGCAGACTTAGGGCACTAACACCAAACTTGGTGCACTTTAAAAATTGATTATGGGGAGAGATTTATTTTTACTGTTTTGTGCAAGCAATTAATGTGATCTACTTTCCCATTTTATGGTTTTTAGGCTCTTCCATGTCTAATACAATGTTTGTAGCTGGCTTTCACTTGATACCGAGCACACCTTCGTTGACCCAACATTGTTCACTGCCTGTTTTTCTTTTAATGATTCCAAAAACATATCATTTTAATTAATGATTTAGAAACTATTTCCTGTAGCTTCAAATTAGTTTTGGCTTTTTACTTCACACTGACTTTGAATACTTATTCATTTCTTTACCAGGCTTTACTATTTCTTTGCTTTTGGAAATGCTTTAATTTTTTTTGGTTTTGTTATATTATTTTTGTTTTGTTTTGTTTTGTTTTTCCTTCATTCACTTGTATTAGCATCTCCACTCTATCATGCAAGATTTATGGTCAACTTCTTTTCTTAGAAATCCAGTGTGATGCTTTTAAAATAGTGCAGGATTTCCCACCAGGGTTGGTAATGGGCAGTTTCTGAATAATTTAAGTCTTGTCAGTGCTGAAGTTGCTTTTCTTCTGCTTTTGTCACTGAGTGCTCGCATTCTGATGGGTACCTTCTGAGTTCCCCTCGCTTTCATTAGGATGTCGAATATGCTCCTGGAAAATTGCTGCCTGGTAATTTGCTGTTCTTCTGAACACTGCACTGAACTAAAACTTCCTCTTGAAGTTCTAAAGGAGGCTTAATCTTAGAAGATCATTTATCAAATCTAAAATTCTGATACTGACATTTCTGTAATTCAGGTTTCCACAAATTCTTAATGGATGGAGGTGGGGATGCGTCATTACCACCTAGTCTAACTTTGCTTGCTAGTGCTTTTGCCTTTAATAACATACCCATCTCACTGAGTCTCACTACCAGAGTATGTCTCTCTATATTTACTTTTTAAATACACTGTACTTGCTTACCAAGATTCCATTTATTTTATTTGTCTGGTATTGTTTTCATCTTGTATGAATCAAGATAAAATTGGGACGTTAGAGCTTGCATGAAAAATTAATTTATAAACATATGGATAAGTTTAGGGAAGCAAAAGATAACTCAAGGAGAACTCTAGAAAAGACTAACAGTGGGAATGGTTGTTAGTAGGATGAGACACAGCTATATGCTGAGCACTGTAAAGTGAGTTTTTGTGCAAGATAGAGCTAGCCCATGGTAACACCAAGGGCTGAAATCTTGGAAATAAACAACCTAACCATTTTCCTCCTCCCTCCCTCCCTCCCTCCTGTTTCTTTCTAACAACCACCACTGCCTACAAACCAAGGGGAAAGCGGTGGGGCATGGGAGGTTAACCTCAGAAGCATGCTGTGCCCTTGATCAGCAGGAGGAGAAGGATGGAAGACAGTCTGGAAGGACAAATGGACGAAGTCCTGCAAGATGACATCAGCATTATAACTCAGTTCCTTCTTCAAAATCATGGCTTAAGAATAGCTTAGGACACCAATCGACTAATTTTCCCGAAGCCGGACTCTGAAGAAACACTCAGAATCCTCATAGTCTGCCGAGTGTTCCATACCATCTTGACTTCTAAAATTCGTTTGGGAATATTCTTGCATTAAGATACAATTTGGTTTTGTCTTCCTCGGGAGCCTCGCACAAAAGTCACAGGATGAAACATCATACCATCTTAACCACAGTTTCAAGAGGAATGAGAATTTAAAAGTTAAAAAAAAAAATAGCAATGAACACAGTGTGATGGCACACACCTATAATCTGAGCCCTCAGACTGCTAAAGCAGAAAGTTTATCAAATTCAAGGCCAACCTGAGCTATGTACCAAGGTTCTGCCAGCAAGAGAAATTGAAGAAGAGAGAATATTAATGAAATTAAATTCAGTCAAACTTTGAATATAAATATGATTAATTACATTAAATTATCAAAGACAATAAAAAAAACTTAGTCAAAAGAATTTCTTGTCAAGCTGGGCATGGTGGTGCATGCTTTTAATCACAGCATTCAGGAGGCAGGGGCAGGCAGATCACTGAGTTCCAGGTTGGCCTGGTCTACAGAGTGAGTTCCAGTACAGCCAGAGCTCCACAGAGAATTCCCGTCTTGAAAGAAAAAAAAAAAAAAAAAAGAAAAAAGGTTCTACCATCTAACATTTTGAAGCAAGACACAACCATGTCTTTCTAGTGTTAAATGACCAAATTCTATCAACTTCCTTTGTTTTTATAAGCACTGATACTATAATATTATATCTGTTCTTTGTTCCTAAGAGTTTACAGAGAGAAAGGAATGGAGGAAATTAATCCCTCTCATCTTAAATCTCTAATCTCTCTTCTCAAACGTAATATATTATAGGTCAGCCTTGCTATGCTTTCATACCTATTACAATCTCGCCTGCTCATTCTTATATTTTTCAGTTCTGTATTATTTGAGATGTAATAAAAGTCTCCATTAAAATAAAAAAAAAACTCTTAAAGTAGTTTACCTAAGTGTCTGAAATCCCCACCATTAGAGACACATTTTATTTCCAGAAAGTTCCTACTAAATGAGTTAGATTATGTACAGAAATCACACATTGATGCACTCACTAATCAGCATCAGAAACATCAGATGAAAAAGGCCATTCGTGCCCAGATAGACAGTTTTGTTTAAAACAGCAAAATGCTTGAATTTTACATGATGCAGTTCAGTCTAAGGATTATATTTCTTGTTATGAGTAAGCGGTAGAGAGACACAGAAATTACTGATTCAAAAAAAAGGAGGGGAGGGAGGGAGGGAGGGAGGGAGGGAGGGAGGGAGGGAGGAAGGAAGGAAGGAAGGAAGGAAGGAAGGAAGGAAGGAAAGAAAGAAAGAAAGAAAGAAAGAAAGAAAGAAAGAAAGAAAGAAAGAAAGAAAGAAAGAAGGAAAGAAAGAAAGAAAGAATCTACCCAGAGCTGAGAAGTACCCTCTTATCTGAACACAATCCTTTTGTGCCTTCTGAGTTCAGCAAGTTTTAAGCAGTATTTGATGAGTGCACACACCGATGGATTTGTAGAGGCAAAGACTCTGGAGAAGTAGAGAACGACAGGCAAGGTCTAGAAAGTCAACAGTGAAGCTGTACGGTGGCAGCCTAGGAAACACAAGTGTTTTCTCTCTAACTCGCCTTGCTAGCAACAGAACACACAATTTTTCTCTGATTTTTCTCTTTTGGTTTGAACATACATTTTCACTGTACAAGGTGATACTATAATCTTTCTAGTGATGTTGGACAATTTAGTTA
This sequence comes from Chionomys nivalis, assembly GCF_950005125.1. NCBI lineage: Eukaryota > Metazoa > Chordata > Mammalia > Rodentia > Cricetidae > Chionomys > Chionomys nivalis. The sequence goes on from NC_080107.1 coordinate 18,612,973, forward strand.
TCACAGCATCACCCCATGAATTAGGTTCTATTCCTGTTTCCATTTATAAATGAGGATAAACGTCTAGATCCCCTAAGTAATTTACCCCAAGATTAAACCCTGATAAGTGAGAGATCCAGAAGTTAACCCTTGGGGAGCTTTAGCTTGTCATCTACACTACCGCCTCTAGGGATGTAGGGGATACAACTGCCACTCAGATGTGCATCACATCATGTCATCCTGCATCTTCTCCATAGTCTCGGTGAACAGCTGGACCACAGCGGTCAGTCTCCTGTTAATCTACAAAGATGATAGGCTTCACAATAAATACAGATACAAACTAGACACAAAACAGCACTAAATGTGGTCCCCTGCCTTTGCTGCCTTGGAAACACACATCCAGGGCAAGATGAAGCAGTGTAACATAACCGCTGCCATCAGGCATCTGCTGAAGGCACATGCTTCATACATCCCTAGAGAACAGGGAACATCTGTAGCACTCACATGCCCAAGGCCTGGTGTCAAAGCCTGAGGGGGACAGGGTGCTTCTCAACAAGGTTAGTCATGCAGAATACCCCTAATAGGGATTTCACCACAATTCTCTCACATGTGTTTATCCCCTTGCTGGGGACTCTCAGCTGAGGCCAGAGGTTTTCCGTGATATGTTTGCTATTTTTCAATATACCCCTTTGCAGTAAGGGATAAAGAAGAGAATCCCAAGGCTGTGTGCTAGAACAGAGCTGCAGGGAAATATGGAGCCCTGTGAGAATTAGGCCACACACAGCACCCATGAGGAGGTGGGAAGGAGCCTCTTTGTGCTGTGAAATACCTCAGCTTGAGTCAAGCCTTGCTCATAAAATCTGGACTCACCCACAGAACTATGTGCTTCAGGGGAGTTCCTTATTCTTCTCATGCCTGAAGTTTCTTGAAGCTATGGGATTTGTTTCACAGAATTGGTGAATATTCTTATGAGGATTCCATGTGCCATGTTAAAATAAATAAATAAATAAATAAATAAATAAATAAATAAATAGTTGGAAGCAAATACTTGACAAAAGCAGCCATGATCAAACGGAGAAATACCTGTCATGGGTCAATTCAATTAGCTGTCTGGAATCATTGCCTCTCTAGAACCAAATGGATAAAATTAAAATGGGATACTCTCCAGTTAGAAAGTGCCTTTTTACTCCCAGGAAGCAGGAGAAAGGAATTCTGCCTATGCTGAGCCACTACAGATGAGAGATGTGTGAAAGATAAAGGAGAGGAATTAGGACTTGGAAATCTCTACCTTCATTAACTCAAACCTTGCACTTTGTCCTGGGTCACCATAATTTTTCACTGCTTATGCTTTTCCTCGGCCAGAAACACCTCCCCTCCAATTTCTCCCTGTGGTCATAATTGAGGATGCAGTCTGAATGATGTTTTCTGTGTGAGCTTCCCTTATCTCTAAGAGGAATTACATGCCTGTCTCAGATACTTACTTCTGAGAAGTGAGGCTTTAAAAAAAAAGCAACCCCTGTTTTTAGGCAAATGCATTATTTCTAACCATATCCTCAGTCCTAAACCCATGTTTTTGATCATGTTTGTAGCTCTTCCAATTTGTAAAGCAGTAGCTAATAAACTGTAGGCAACTAATGCGTAGGTACTTGCTAAATTTGGCAACATTAACTGCATATTTATATACTCTAAGAGATGCTAGCATTATTTTGTTATTTTGGTCTCTGCTCTAATGTTGCAAGCACAAGAGAACAAAACACAAACGCAAAGCAGAATAGTCTTTCAATAATCACAAAAACTCAATGGACAGAGCTCACCACATAAGATCAGTTGGCAATCACATATGTAGAGTGGCTTCATGGTCCCTGGATCTTCCTTATATTCTGGCCATGATAACCTGTGCACATTAATGTGATGTGTACCTTTGCTTATATTCTTAGTCAGTTCAGATTTAAAGCAACCTGTCTTAACAAATGACAGTTTGGTGGGATGGCCAGAGGAATGTTCTTTGTCTAAAGTAGTTTTAATTAAATAAATATTTATTTAAGTAGAAAAATAGAAGCACATAACATTTAAGAAGTCATCACAAACATGCCCTAAATTGTCTCGTCATAAATATAGGCTTGGCTTCACAGAAGAATGAAAATAGCATTGAGCATCAGACCCAGCTTGTTCCCACACTTGTATTATATACTCTACCGTCAATGTATAAAATGTCCAGATGAAATGGAGACAAAGTAAGTGGTAATAAGAATAGTTCATCTTAAAAGATAATCTTAACTGTGTCGATGGTAGAAAATAAGATGTTTTCTTTCTATTTCAACCATCAAATCATTTATCATTGACTGATCGCTAATGATATAAATTGAGATTTTTCAATAACCAGATTTGCAAGTTGATTATTAAAGAGGGCCTATCACCTGAACTTAAATCTTGGTATAAAATGTATCAGCGTCTAGGAGTGATTCAATAAACAATTATAAATTCCCATATACTCAGCCCTGAAAAACAGGAGCAAATGAAAAACATTTCTTTACATAGCTTATGGCTAGTTCATGCAATTTCTAATGGATTCTTGAATTAACGCTTTCATAGGATAAAACTTGATCCCTGTGATGAGATATAAATTGGGCGAAGGACTCAAAAAGACTATACTATAAACTTAAAACAAGCTAATGAGAAATTCTCTGGTGCTATATACATCTAATATGGTGTAATCTAATGTGACAATATGATTTAAGCGGATTTTTGAGAGCTTGGACAAGAATCATTACCAAGCAAAATATATCAAACAGGTGCAGAGCATTTGGCATCATCCGTCCTCTCCTGACCCAGTATTTTTCTCTCAATAGCTTGGTCTCTTCCAAGAGCACCTTATTGATCTGTGATATTTACTTGCCTCCCTGTCAAAGGCTGTATGTGAGAAAGAGGGCATTAGACAATTTAATGTTTTCCAATGACATTGAGGAAAGCTAGACTTTAACCACAAATTTATCAAGAATAGTATTTGAGGGCTAAGGATGTAGTTCAAGCATAGAGCCCTGGCCCAGTATTTGTGAGACACAGAAATAGAGCCACAACAACATTTCATAAAAGGAGAGAGAGAGGGAGAGAGAGAGAGAGAGAGAGAGAGAGAGAGAGAGGGAGAGGGAGAGGGAGAGGGAGAGGGAGAGGGAGAGGGAGAGGGAGAGGGAGAGGGAGAGGGAGAGGGAGAGGGAGAGGGAGAGGAGAGGAGAGGAGAGGAGGAAAGGAAGATTTCCTCGTTTAGAATGTATCTAAACCTGTAAACTTCTAAATCTCTAATATAAATAATGGATTTCAAGCATCTACTATAGAAGGATGTTTGCTATACACCGGTTACAGAAATCTCTTCCTAGAATCATCTCCACATCTTTGGAAGACACAAATGAAGGAGAGAGAGTGAACCAGGTAGAGTTTGGCTCTTCCTGAAGAAAGGTGAACAAACATCTATTCGCCTCAGATAGGATACCAATGTCAGACCAGAGAAAAGATTCCACCTGAGTCTAGCTTAATGAGCCAGTGAGTTTCCTGTAGTTCCATCAAAGCATAGAAGTGAGGAAGACTCAAGGACTGCACATCATTGAAAAAGGCCTCCTCAGCATGAGCGAAAACTCATGAATGCTGCCTCTCTGAAGCTCCCCACAGGAGCTTACAGGCAGCCACTCTCCCAGTACTTACTACTAGAATATCCTTGGGGAAGAATCTTATGAATCTTGTAATTTTTAGGAACTTCCTTAACCTCTGGGTTTTATTTCCTGTGGTTTACAAGCCTTCCTTTTCCTTCCAGGTTTCATAAATTCTATTCCAAAACAGAAAGTTTCAATTATACAGATATCACTACCCAATTCCCAGTCATGTCAGAATTCAAACCTATGATTTGATTCTACTGCTTACTTGAAAGACTTCTCTGTGGTGGTAGCAAATGGAAAACTAAGTCATCAGACAAGAACATGCTTATTTCTAAAAGGCCCCAAAGCAGAACCATTTGTCTTCCAAGAAAAAAAGGCTTGGAACCTAATCTATCTAAGCCAAGGACATTGTAGAAACATGAAAGCCTGAGAAAAGAAGTGAGAGGGTTTAATTTTCAGCAAAGTGCTACAAAAGATAAGAATCTTTTTTTTTTTTTGTACACCTGATTTGAAAATCCTGAAATTCAGAGTCTTACCATAACAAAGAACTCAGGAGAACAGCATTTTGCCCAAGTTGTCATAAGGGACAAAGTGTCCCAACATCGCAAGAGAAGAAAATGATATTCATGATATTTATAGCTGCCTTCATATTTTGGATGATGGCAAATGACATCTGTTATCATGTTGTCTGTTATCATGTTTTCCTGAGGCTGTAATGATATGAATGCTTTCAAATCCATCAGTACAGTGTCTGGAACACAATAAATACTAGAGGTTAACATGAGCATCCTACCTAAAATGTGCTTTCAAGTGTTAACCAAAGTGTTTCTAAAAATTCAAAATAATTCACACGTTGCTATTGCATATCAAAATGTTAAAAGTATGTTCTTGTAGTGACCTAATATATTGTGTGCATTTGGGGACAATTTACAAAGACAGAAAGAATCTAAGAACTAAGGCAGGCTCTCATCACTACAAAGTGAAAGGGTCCTGCCTTGGACATTAGCTGATGGAAGGTCCATCTTCTGACTTCTGGGAAGTTGGCACCTCATCTAATAGCTCTCTAATGCACCTGCTCAGCAAAGCTAGGGGATTGAGTTGATGAGTTCATATCTGAAATCCCATAGGAAATAAATGTCTCCAATGCACCAGTGAACCTTTGGAAGATGCTTCTTTACTGTTTTCAACTGAGAAAATTACTTCTCCATGTCAGTTAATAGCAAAAGCATTCCTTTACATTTCGCTTCTTATATGCCAACCCCTTGCTGAGTGCTTTGAATGTGTGATCTCATTTTGTCTTACCAATAACATTGTGCATATTCCACTGTCTCTTTCATTGCCCTCTTTACAGATGGGCAGTGCAATTCTTGGAGGCATTTATTAATAGACCTGTGTAAGGTCCTTTTGTCAAATGACAATAGTGAGATAAGTGATAGGTCTACATGTAAGCAGAGCTACAATGTCAAAAACCAGACAACCTTGTCATTTTGAGTATTTAAAATTACTTAAAGAAGACATAATTAAACACAAATTATTTTTCTGATATATGAAACACATCACATAGCAGAACATGAATGTTATATAAGCAACAATATAAGCTTATATATAAGCAAGCTTATATAACATAGACAAATTTTCCATAATTTTTTAAAGCTGGCAGGCAATGAATAGGTAATATTTATCTAGAAAGGTCTGAAAAGACAATTGTAGTTCCTTGTTACTCCAGTAAGGACAGAGACCATCTATATTTGCTCATGATTGCATCCATTTAATTATGTTGGGGAACGAATATATTTATTATGTCAAAGAGTTTTTCTTAAAGCAAAGGTATCACTAGACACACTGACTTCTTGGGTGCAATTTTATTTAAAATGCACGTACAAAAGGCATATTTTTATTAACTCATGTGAGTCCCTCCTGTTTGTTTTCAGCATGCTCTTTTAGAGTTAGCAAGGTGATTGGGAAAATAAGAAAAATGACCACCGGTCTACTGATAGCTCCATACCTCCCACAGCAGTCAAGTCAGACTCAATCCATCAGGGCAAACATACTGTATGTGCTCACTTGAACTGACTGCTTCATTTATTTTTGTTGCTGTGATGTTGGGTAAGAGTTATTTAATGGCCTTTCTAAATGTACCTCTGTCTCTTTAATCAAATATATAGCTCCTACATCTTTGAACTTATGTTTTCTCTGTGGCCTCACTAATAGCTACAGCAGCCCATGTTGAAGTTCTCTGTACAGTGAAGAATTTCTTCATGAGATGCTCCCCTCCTCAGAACAACTTGTCACTTCCTTAACACCAACAGACTAAATTTCTAAAACACCAAGACAGGATTTCCTTCATCTTTTCCAGGTAATAACATTATTCTAGCGTTTGTCAGTGTAGACTTAATAAGCACAGTAACCCTTTACTCCTTTCTGATTCTATAAGCATTCTTAATTAAAAGTACAGGGTCCCCAAAAGAAAAATAGAAAGAAGATATAAAAATAGAAAGAGGAGGTGACTGTGATTAAAATACGCTATGCACTTGTAGTAAAATGTCAAAAACTTCTCACGGCCATGCCTTTATTGCACTAATATTCCAGAGTCATCATTTTCCCTCTCAATTCGCACAGTGGGTTCACACTGTCAGCCCAAGTCATTACAATGTACCCCATCTTCATCTGTTTCAGCCACACTGTCATCTCCCTGCCTTCCCCAGGTTGAGGTTATTCTATACATGCTGCTAAAACAAAATAGCACAGATCTGTACTTACATAATAGAATCTTCCTCCTTACTGTTCACAAAGCTGGCAGGTTTTTAGGGTTGCAAATGGTTACCCTTTATTATGTACTTAAATATTCTTCTATGCCAGGGGCACCCTTGACTCTCTCTGCATTTATTAGGAAGTTCACTGAACTAGAATTCCACTTATAACCGTATTTTACTCCTTGAAAGAACTAGCTCCAAATAGTTACACCATGGCCTCGGTACAGCACATAGATTCTGAAGGACACAGTTCTGTCTACAGTGGGGCCTCTATATGTGTTGTTGACCTTTCCCTGACCTTTCTCCTTAATGGTCACTTATTTCCTTGCTCCTTTACTAAAATGTGCTTTCTTCAGCTAGGTCTTTCCCACTGAGTAAAAAGCTTTAACTTTCTCCTACCCATGGTCCTCACTGGCCATTTTCTTTGCGCTGATACGGCATGCTTCTCACCCCACAGAGAAAGAAGGCAGAAGAAAAGCTCAGTAATATAGCAGGTTCAGAAGCAGTTATGTCTGTTGACTCCAGATCCTGTCTTAAAGCTACAGGTTACTGCTCACTTGGGCACAAATGCTCCACTGTCCCACTCATGAGTCCCCTTCTGTGGACAACTTTGTGTGGACTATCTCACCATCAGGAAGAAGGAGGAGGAGCAACTATCAACTCAACAAATATTTATGGCACTCCCATGGTGTGCTGAGGTGTTTCGGGAGCGGGACACTGCATTGCTCTTTTCTTCTTCAGATGTTGTGTTGAATTCTGAAATGGACCATAAATAGGGATGAACAAAATATTGATATATGGAAGGCCAAATGACATCACATAAACTCTCCAATTATTAATTTTGTCTAGTTCTGTTCCAGTACTTCAACACATGACCCTTTCCTTTGGGTCACAACTTGTACAGTGGGGACATTGATATTTGGAGAGAGTTCAAAATGGATTTGGGGGTGTCTGAAATGTCCTGACGACAAAACCAAACTTTTCTTCTCATGGAGACTACATGAGAGCTGTCGATGAGATTGTTTTAACTTTCAAGAGTTTTAAAAATTCCCCCGATGGCGGTAATCAATTAAGTCATTCTCAGTTCAATAAGAAATTAGTGATTTTCACAAGTCTCCTTTTTGAAATGTAAACGCTTGTACTCTTTCACCTTTGAGTGGACATACCAAGAGAGAGCAGTGAAACACTCTCAGTGAAAGAAGGAAAATGAGTGTTTCATACAGAAAGTCAAGCACCAATTCCATTTGTTTTCACGTTTTTCTACTTAATTCTACCATCAGTCATTAGTGACCAGATACTTTCTTCCCCTGTGGGAAGAGCATTCCCCTTTGATTTTCTAACATGTCTTTTTATTCAAAATTAACAGCCCTGCCTTTTAGATGAGGCCTTTTCCTTCCCTAGAGATTGCTGTGTTTTATTTTTATTCTAGAGCCAGCCTTTAATGACATTTTTTAATCTTCAAAGGCCTTCAAGTCTACTAGAGAGAAAGGAATAAGAGATCCCAAGTATTTGCTAAATTGATTAGTTCAGAAAAGAATATTCTCTATTTCGTGTCCCAAAGATCAACATTGTGATTCCACCTCTAAGAATGGTAGAAGGTTAGAGAAAAATGCATACAGAGTCTGAGCAGTTACCTTGAGGTAATAGTCAGGGTTCTCAAGAGGAGCAAAACTATGTATCTCTAGCAATACCTATATGTATTATTAGATTTTTTTAGAGTGATTATATGTGGTGCAGATAGTCTAGCAATGACTGTCTACTAGTGAGAAGTCCAAGAATTCAGTAATCCAGTAGTTGTTCAGTCCACGAAGCTGGTTGTCTCAGCTAGTCTTCAGTATATGCTGGAATCCCAAAGAAAAAGGCTAGTGAAGGAATGGACTTGCTAAGGCAAGCCAGCAAAGAACAAGAGCTTCCCACTTTGATGCCCATTAGATAGGTTGACATGAGAAGGGGTGGCCTAGATTAAAGGTGAATCTTTCCGCTTCAAATCACTTAATAAAATTCTCTCACAATTGGACCCAAACACTTGGGTTTCAGTTAATTCCAGAAGCAGTCAAGTTGACAGCTAAGAATAGCTATCACATTTGCCCTCTGAAGATCTGGCAACAATAGGCAAAGATAATAGCTCACATTATTGAATTTTGCTTCTAAGTGTTCTCTGGGTGCCCAGAAACAGTTGTATACTGTGGAGTTTGCAATGTGATGAAAATGTTGTTTATTTTGTCTGTCATCATCCCATGAACTTTACTCTCAGGGGATAATCAAGTGCTATTTGGGTGGGGGTTTGACAGACATGTTTTATGAATCACTTTCGGCCGTTGGACTTCTGTTGACTTTTTATTGTACAAACAGATCTAAAGTTCCAATGTCTGACCTGCATTAAACAGTCAGCAGTGTGCCTTGAGTAGCTCCCAGTAAGCTGGTTTCTATTTGCTCCCCTTGGAGTATAAAGTGAGGGGGAGGAAAGGTTGAATAGGACAGCAGTTGTCACTTGGCTGGCTTGTTGGCCTTCTGTGGGATTAGCAGATGTTCAGAGTTGACATGGCCTTTCCCAGACAGAAGGATGTGCTGTTCAGAGGCTATGTTGACCTTAACTACATTTAGCTGCCTTTTCCTGCATGTTTTTCTCCCAATTCAGATGGTCCTTATTGTCAAAGGACTTGCCTCCTACCTCTTCCTCTGGAGTCCACTCAGCCCTAGCTCCATGAAGTTCTTAGTCCAATGCATAGGTTCAGGTGAGTGGACATCACCCACACCACTGTCCTGTCCGTTACTCGGCCATGGCTTGACTGGCTCTGTGGAAGAAGAGACGTTGTAAATTCTTTGCCCTCTATCACTGCAGAATTGGGGCCCCATGCCCACAACCTGGCTACTGTGCATTTCGTTATCTTTCAAACACTGGCCTCTGTTTCAATTTAAGAATTGCCTTTCATTAAGGAGTACATTTCAAGGGTCCTCAACCCACAATTTATATTTTATAGAGGACCTAGATGTAAAGTTCCTGAGATGGGATACTCACTGTCAGCTTTCCCAATTAAACCTCTTCCTGAGTCCTTTCTGTCATTCTCTTCCCCATCTCCAGGTGCTTTATGTCCTTGGAATAACAGTTGGATGGCTTTGTAAATTGGTAAAGAATTGGAGCTTAGTCTCATCATGGTTCTTGATGTACTGACTAGGTTTTTCCAACTAGCTACAAACTGAGAACCCTGGGAAGAAAAAACTCAGTTTAAAAACTTTGCCCTTTCCATTATGCCTATAGGTATGACTGCAAGATGTTATCTTTGTTGCTAATTAAGAGAGAAGGGCCCAGTCCTCTCTAGGCAGGGTGTGATCACTAAACAGCATGTGCTGTGTGGTGTAAGGAGGTAGCTGAAAATGAGATTGGAAGCAAGCCAGTAAAGAGCATTCTGCTAGGGACTCCTTTTTATTCAGTCCCTGCCTCATGTTCCAGCTTGAATTATTCCGTGGCTCCCCTCTGTGATGGACTGTGACATACAAGTGTGAGCTAAACTAAAATCTCTTCTTCCTCTTCCCAAGTTGTTTTTGGTCATGCTGTTTATCACAGCAATAGAATTCAAATGAGAATAGATTTGACCTATTAGAACATCATGTTAGCATGGTATAAGGATTCTATCCTAATCCCTTGCTGCACAGGTATTCATTCATTTTATTTCAAGAACAAGGATAGACAAAAAATAATTATTTACAGGATACAGATAAGTAAAGTATGAACTGAGCTGAGCCATTTAGTAGAGCTGGCAGGTTGCTCAGAAAATAAAAGCGTGGAACTGAGTCTCAGAGACACACATTCCAGCTGCAAAACTAGCACTCTTCAACAATGTATAGGTACCATGTGCAAGGAAATCAGTAAACACTGAACAAAGCAAAAATAAGAAAAATGTCTCAAAATAGAATTAGACCTTTCTTGAGTTTAAGTAATTAAATAGCCTAATGTGAACAAATTTAGACAGAATTATTTTAAAACAGTTCAATGTAATTTGTAGAAGTGTAGAAATATACAAGCATTTTTCTAGCAAGAAAATATAGCTTTAATGTCTTTTCTAGCTAGAACTATGTGGAGTTCATCTATTAGTAGAACAGTTCGAAAGAATCTTCTGTTGTCAGATGTAATTCATGTAGTTTATTCATTCTTAAATGCATCCAAACAGCTTCATGGCCACGGTTCTATGAAATATTTCTTAAAGAATTGCATGTTCGCTAATGTCTCATGATGCCTATTAGCAAGAGGGAATAATTTTGGCTCTGAAGCCCTGATGTCCCACAGTCTTGATTCCACTCCCACTTCACTGTGTGTTCCTTCATGATCATTATGGGGTCTTGGTCATCTATCCTCTGACTCTGAAGTGCCTCTGGAATAAGGCTACAAACTTTCTCTACACCTATCTACCCCAATGACTTCCAAATTCATAACTCTGGCTTAGACTAATACCTAAACTCAACTTTACTGCTGTGCCTTGTGTTTATCTTCTCCACTTAGATATCCAAGCAATTTCAGAGGTACCATAATCAAACACCTATCTTCAAGACCACTTCTTGCCTTACTCTGTTTCAGTTTAAGAAATAGTAAGTCATTCCTCTAGCTCAACACATGTTGAAGTCCACCTAAGCACTTTCACCCACACGACCCTGGTATAAACTATTATTATACTCACGCCAGTTTTCTGACAGTGTTTTCCATGGTGCTTTCTTTGCTCCCATCCTAGCCTTCTCAGCAAGCTATTGCTTGCATGCACATGAGAATGATAGTTTTAAATCAAATGAAGCAACCTGTGCATGAAATGTCCCAGCACTTTTCCAACAGAGAGACGTTCTCGGTTGGTGTGCCGTTTTGTATCTCCCTTGACCTACCCTCCACACCCCAGACTTTGTAGTCACCAGGTTGGTATAGTTACTCGGGCTTCCCTGATGTTCGTTGTATGCACAAGATGCCCTGTGAGTACACATTACAGACAAAAAAAAATGCTTTCAAAGAAGTTTGTGCAGAAAAATCATGGCCTTTCATTGTATTTCATAATACAGCTGAGTATAAGCCACTGGTTTATGAATAAAGAGGTAATTGTATTATTCAAAGGACCGTGCTTTTCTTGACTAATAGCAAGAGTTTAAAAGTTTTAAATTCTGAAAAAATTTATTAAAATAATCACGGTTTCTGACAAATAGCCTTTTCCACTTTGGAAAGGTTTTCACTCAGGACACAAAAATATGGAAATGAACCCAAGTCTAACCAGTAATAGTTCAGCATAATTGCATAACTGTATAAATAATGGATAATGTTATTGTAAATAGTCTGCTTCTTAACAAACACTATTAATTTCATTTGAATACACGATGCACTTTAACAAGGTTTAAGTTCTTTCTTGATTTAATGCTATTTAAATATCATTGAATAAGTCTTTTCTTCTTTGTTAAAGTAGTGCTTCACAGATTATATTTCTGTTCCTTTTGCTTCTACCACTTCATTTGGGGGAAAAATATTAACAATCACAGAATGATGACTCTGACAGGTATGTTGCTTTACAGAAGCAGTAACTCAACAGTGCTTGCAGAATTATGCAAGCTAAAATACATTCCATATATGCTCCTCCTCGGTATTCTGTGTCTCCCCTTTCACTGTGTGCCTTCCAGAGGCTACACAAGATTGATGGATATGTCAACTACCCAAACTAAAACTGGAAAGCATGTAAGTGTGAGTCTTCAGTTGACTGTAGAAAGGATATATTATTTAATGGAAGCATGTAGGAAGCAATAGTGGTAAGCAATAAATCTCATATTAATTATACATATGCAATGAGATGTGGAGCTGATATACATGCATAGAACTGTTTTCCTGGAACACAATGATTATGTGCTTTTCAGTACTCAACGGTAAATTTCAAGCATTTGTATGGAAGGGCATGGTTTTCCTTTTATTAGTCAATACAAAACAGCTCTGTTCTATTACAAGCCTATTAGATCTTCATCCTTGCGTCTTTTATTTATTGATTTCTCAAAGATCTAGTTTATGTTTCTGCTTCGCAATCAGCAGTATATCTCAAATGTTGAAAGATTTCAAACTGCTGAATAACAAATCTGTGAATTCACAATTATATTCTAAATGGTGTAGGAAATGTCATTTTAAGTGGTAAAATCAATATGTATTTTGACTCATTAGGAAAGAGCATGATGGCTATTTCTCATGTCTCTTCAGATTCTGTTTAACCAGTTTGCATTGTGATGCCTGGCCCATGGCACGTCTATATTTAGTTCTAATGGAGCACTCTTAAATTGCTTATTTTGTGTTTACTAAAGTTGGCCTGTTTGTTACCATGGAAACTTGACAAGAGCTCTAGCTAACTATCTTATTAGATGAATTGAAGATACAGCTGAAGACTGAATATGCAGCAAATCATTCTTAAAGCATGTTTTTTAGCATCTGTGCAGTGTGGGCTACTGATATATATTTGATATTTTATTAGAGTCTCTTCCGTTTGATATTTTATTAAGGTCTATTCCATTTCAAATATGGAAGGATATCAGTATTTATAAATCTAAATTGTAACTAAGACTTTGGTATCTCTAAGATACAAAGAGTAAGTGCTCTAAATGGGTATTTGTAACTCTGTTCTGTAGAAATTAGAGACCATTGGAACAATTTACCACATGGCAAATAGCTGTCCGGCAGCGCTCCTCAAAGCTCTGCATCCTACACCTACAGCGGTATCAGAAGCAGCTTCTGTTCTCAACTCTGATAGTATGAGCCATGATACGGGACTCTTTAGGAAGGAAAAGGCTTTATTCACTCTTGGTTTTGCTTGCAACAGAATTTGCAACGCTTCTTCAGAATGTCAACAATCTGTGGTTCTTGAAGATGTTGGGGTTCTTGGTTCAAACCTTCTGCTATCTGCCTGCACCTTTGTCCCTTCTTTCCAGATGGCCATCCTTTTCTCACAATTCATCAAAATCTCTTATCAACCTTGCCTTCATACACCCCTCTCTATTTTATCACTGAAACATAATTCTTGGGCTAATATAAAAAAAGCAAGACTAATCATAATACACACACATTACTATCTGAGAGATCAAGATTGCTTTCTGAAGTTTTTTGCATTTACATTTGGCTGAAACAAATGCATAGTTCTAAAGTTTAATCTCACTTTTACTGAATAGAGCAAATACTCAGAAGAAAGGGATTGAAGGGTATAGCAAGAAGGCTGCTTGTTGGTTCCTGGCTGCTCAACCCCAAAATAATCACACAGAAATTGTATTAATTAAATCACTGCTTGACCCATTAGCTCTAGCTTCTTATTGGCTAACTCTTACATATTAATTTAACCCATTTCTATTAATCTGTATATCACCACGTGGCAGTGACTTACAGGCAAAGTTTTAGCATGTCTGTATCTGGCGGTGGTCCCATGGCTTTTCTCTGACTCTGCCCTTCTTTTTCCAAGCATACAGCCTAGTTCAGTTCTTCCCTGCCATAGGCTCAAAGCAGTTCTTTATTCATTAACCAATAAAAACAACACATAGACAGAAAGACTTCCCACACCAGAAAGAAACTGTTTGAGGATTACTAGTTGTCAGCACCAAGGAATCAGACAGAAGGCAAGTAGTTTAAAGAAACTCAGCTTCTCAACTGTATATCATAGATCATGAATGGCAAAGATTGTGTTGGTGGATTCACAGAGGTAACTAATGGCAATACAGAAAACAATAATACAATAATATAGATATTTTCCTATGTTCTAAACAATTAAAACCAAATAAAATATTGTCATTTGGATGCTTGCATTTTTCTCACTTATTACAGCACATCTAAGATATACAGTAATTTATTGGGTCTAGGAAACTAAGAAAAAAGATATAATTTTTAATTTCAACATCATGGTGATATAAAATGAATATCTCTTCACTCTTGATGCAAGTATATTTCTCATAGACATAGACTTAATACAAATATGTAGGGCGTAGATGAATGTGTTTTCTAGAATCTTAAAACTACTTTTCTATACTAGTTGTTAAAGTTATTGGTAAGAGCTGATAGGATTTGATATTGTGTTTTTCCACAATATAGTAACTGAATTGCACTCTAAACTTTTTATGTGTATCTATAAAGTAAATACATATGCAATAAATTATGGGGAAATTAAATTATTTTATTGATTGTCAGTGATCATTTAAGACAAGTTTTTATAGGAATGCATTTCAATTGTGTCATTACTGATAATTCACAGAGAAGGTATATATTTGATCTAACACTCATTTTTTTTTCCTCCCCTTAGGCTCCACTTTCATTTGTAACACTCACATAATCCCAGTGAAGAACCAAGAGGGTGTGGCTATGATGTTCATCATTAATTTTGAGTATGTGACAGATGAAGACAGTGCTGCCTCCCCAGAGAGGGTAAACCCAATCTTACCAGTCAAATCTGTAAACCGTAAGTACAAGGCCACATGTCCATAAAGTCCGAATACTCTGCTGCTGCTGTAGGCATTTGCATGAGTCAGTTCCCACATAGAAAATATTACTACTTTATTTCAGATAGCCATAGCCGATGCTACTCTACAGAATTTATCATCTACTTTGACAGTCATGTATCTCAGGTATTCCATGATGCTAATGCCTTTGTTTTTTTTCTTCTGGACAGGGTCATACTATGTATTTTTGAATGGCCTCTGAACTTAGTATGTAGTCTAGGTTGACCCCAAACTGACTGCATCTGCTTCCACAATACTGAGATTCAAGGTGTACTCCACCATGCTAGTCACTTTACCAATACTTTACTGAACAATGAAAAACACTTAGGCTGTTTTCAAATATTAGGTATTAGAAATAATACTTCACATTAGGTAAACAAAAATTGTAATGCTTGACAAGATATTAGCTTATAAAATAAAAAAAATAGTTTTATTTCAGTTAACTTAAAATAATGGGCCAATAAACTCATAAAAGATGCTTTAAACAGAACTAATACTTCATATAAATAACTTTATATTGGTAAAATAAAGCAGTTCACACTGTTAGAAGATATTCGGTTCACTTCATTTACTGATTTTTTTTTCAACTCAGTCTCCTGTACCATAATCTATGACACATGAATCCTTTTCTCTTCTGTTGCTGCATTTTAAACTACATTTAAGATTTGTTTTAGTTGCATCATTCCATCCATTTGGTGTTTTTGATGCTCACTAAGAAGTTATACTTCCCTTTTATTTGATTACAGTTCCAGTGGGAATGCATGTTTATTGACAAAATTGATTGTTTTTTCACAATGATAGCATTCCGTGTTGATCTATTCCGTCTAATTGTGTTAGTGTTTGGTTATTTCAGTCTGCATAACTTTCTTCTTATATTTGGTAACATTTTTACTTTTCTAATAGTTGTCTAAATAGTTGTCTGATAGCTTACTGGATGTCATTGGTCTGCAATTATATAATTTGTTGACTTTATAGATAGGTCCTTCCTTAATCTTCATCTAACAGTGAATTTTGATTCCTTACTTTGGGGAAGAATAAAATTAGCTCAAAGTCTTTTTCTGCCCTTCCTACCATACAATTTCAGTCAATAATATATTTCTTTGAGCTTGTCATTGTGTTCTTCAATATCATTTAAGTCAAGTACTAAGCTACTTGACTTTTTAGTTTGGATTGTATCATTAGATTTCTATATCCTGACAACAAACTTAGTCTGTCTTATGTTTTCTCCCCAACCCTTGCCTCCTTTTTTATGTCATTGTCCAGTCTGTCAGTTTTGGAACATTTTTATATTTTTCACTTTTGTTTTAAATTTCTAATAAAACAGAATCATTATTCACACGATCTCCTCAGTTTCCCCAACATAACATACTAAATCAAACTTATTCTTGCAAAGTATTTTAGAACACTTTCTTATTCAACAGGATAGTGATTTGAATGATAACTGTCCACTCTAGTCTCAGGCATATGAATACTTAGTCCCAAGTTGGTAATAGTATTTGGGTAAATTTAGGGATATGGATACGCTGAATTAAGTATGTCATGGAGGGTAAGCTTTAGAGTTTAAAATCTCAGTTCATTTCTAAGTTAATGTCTCTGCTTTGTACCTGTGATTTAAGATTTAAGCTCGCTACTCCAGCTGCCATGTCTGTTTCTTCTCCACCATGGCAAACTCTTATCCCTTGAGAACCATGAGCCTGAATGAATTTTTCCTTCTATAAGTTGTCTTGGTCATGGTTTTTTGTCATAGCAGTAGAGAAGTGACAAATAAAAACACTGTTCTTCTATAGCCTCAATGCTTGAACAACAGCATTGGTAGACAATAATAATTTGGATATTATTTTGCATTTTCATTGGCCTGTGACTCCAACAGACTCTCCATTCTTTTCTTCCATTAAGTGTTGCTGACAAGGAATCTGATGCTAGTCTCCTTGACCATACTAGTGGTTTGGGATCTGGGGTCTTGCATAACTAGTCATTGGGCCATTTTCATCTCACACTTCCTATTTCTTCTCCAATGTGCACACTCCTCTGCAAGGGTGCTCTTCAGAGTACAGTTCATAATTCCAAGATTAGTGCCTCCTCTTTCCTTACACACCTTTTGTGGCTCTGTTCTCCGATCTGTCCTGTGCTCTCCTCAACAAATTCTGCTGTTCTAGTTCTAGATGAACATTTCTAGGTGTAGATGAAATAGAAGCCTGAAGATATTCTTGTAACAATGCTGTATGCCCAGATTATGGGTGCTTTGATTTGACATCTTCCTATTGATTTATTTGTTTGAGAGAAGATTCATATGAAAACTGGTCTTTATATATCTGGTATTTCTAATGGATGTTGGAAAACATCACAAAAATGTTAATAACAGAAATTTAAAACTCCTATACTTTATGTACATCAAATAACAACATATATGAAATAAAAATTATGCTCCCAAAGCATATGCTGCCTAACATGTCCAAATCTTGAAGTGGTATATACTTATAAATAGAGGCCAGAGACTGACTTGGATAATGTTTTCTGTGTCCCTCTACCCTATTTTAAGATCAGGTCTCCCTCTCAACCTGGATATTATTGATTCAAATAGATTGGAGAGTCTCCTGTCTGCCTCCCTGGTGCTGAGATTCTAGGCATGCACTACTGCAGCCAGTTTTGTGTTTATTGAAGCTTTATCATTGTGTGTGTGTGTGTGTGTGTGTGTGTGTGTGTGTGTGTTTATGTGTATTGGTGGATGTGTGTGGGTCTACATCCAGATCCAGATGTATATGTACGTGTGAGACCCTGAAGTTGTTATCACATGTCTTCCCCAATCACTTTCCTCTTCATATTTTTTAACTCAGCAAACTTGGAGTTCATCAGTTCTGGCTATACTATCTAGCCAGTATACCTTACAGATCTTTTGTCTCTGTCTTTTGAGTGTTAAGACTACTGTGACCACCACGCCCACATGTTTCTCATATGGGTTCTGGGATCAGGAGTACACAGCGAACCCTTTATTCCCAAAGCCATTTCCCGAGCTCTCTTATCCAGCTTTTTCACATGGGTTTTTGGGGGTGAAACTCAAGTCAATGTTCACATGTGTGCAGTTTTCTAGATAAGCCTTCATCACATGTGCAACCTTTTGACATTGAAACACAGAACTGTTATCTACAAAGTTCAAGCTTTAACAACCATATAATGGATTTCTTTTTTTTAGATTTCACACACACAAAACACAAAAACAGGCCAGACGGTGGTGGTGCACACCTTTAATCCCAGCACTCGGGACGCAGAGGCAGGCTGATCTCTGTGGGTTCGAGGCCAGCCTGGTCTAGAAGAGCTAGTTTCAAGACAGGAACTAAAAAGCTATGGAGAAACCCTGTCTTGAAAAGCAAAAAAAAAAAAAAAAAAAAAAAAAACCCACAAAAACAACTAGTAATGCTTTATGGTAGGTTGTGTTTTTGTATGGGTGTTTTTCTCATTACCCTTGACTATATGACGTTTACCGTCCATGAGTTGCATGTTCCTCCCTGTAAGCATACATCTAAGTTTAATACTAAATCAAACAATTAAACATTTTTATAGTCTCAGTTACTTCATGTGCCAAGCCTAAATAGCAGTAGAAATTAAATTTGTCCTAAAGCAAATATATTAATGTAATATAATGACAACATCCTGAATTTTCCCTCAGAAAAATACATTTGAGAAAATTTCTTGAGAAATCTGTAATTTATAAATCTTACAAAATATGAAACATAATTTTGTTATGAAACAAAATAAATTACTGTAAAAAATTCTGGTCACAAACAGTGACACCCACTTCAATTTTGATATGTTCTCTTCTTGTCAAATTCAGTCACTACAGGATGGTCTATGAGAGTGAACCTCACAGTGGCATCTGCCTCTCTCTGCCTTGAACATCTGTGAATATTTATAAATATCTGTAAATATTTGTTTGTCCACAGAGGGAATGCCTAGTTTATTTTCTTAACCATCTTCTCAATTGCTTCCTTTTACCCATGTGATAGTGTCTGGTGTGGCCCTTCATCTTAATGAAAGAAAGAAATAAACAGTGTGTCCACACCATAGCAGAGGATGGAATTTAGAGGAAAAAAAAAAAGGATAATGCATTCATTTAAAACTGAAATACAAATGTTGAATTGATACCTTGGTTTCCTAAAGAGAAAGAAATTGACACACATGCTCCCAGAATATGAACACACTCTATGGCATTTGGAATTTAGTTAGGCTGGCATCTCATTGGAAAGTCCTGACAAGGCCAGTAGAGATTCCACTCCTTAATTTGTGAATATATGTGGCTCCCCTATGGTGTATCTGTCACTCACACAGGAAATCACTGGAGAGAGTAAACAATATGCAGATACAATTGTTTCCATGGCTTTTCAAAGTCTTATTATTTACAGCTAGTCTAGTGGCTTAGCTTTGTGTCAGAATTTGAAGAATTGATTGTTAAATCAAGCAGAAAAGTTTAAAAGACTCAAATTTTGCTTGATAACATTTCACATTATGTCTCATCTCTGACAAAATGTGCTGATTTATTTCTTTGAGAATAAAATTTTACTGTCAGTACAAAATAATGGCTTTGGCTCTTTCAAACATCTTTTGGTAGAGAACCAGAAAAAATACAAAAGAGGGGGGATAAACAAATAGGAAGAAGAGATGGAGGAAAAGAGTGAGGGATGGAGGGAGGGAGGAAAAGAAAGAAGAATGGAGGAAGTGAGGGAGGAAGAGGGAGAGAGAAGGTGAAATTTTAATACATTTCTTTGGAAAAACATATTGTTATGGAAAGTCAACCAGAGATGTCCACTGAAACACAGTTTATAGCCAATTGAAAGTCTTCATTCCAACCCGCTGGGAATATACACAGATATTCAGGACTTAAGCGTAGCACTGAGTATTTAGAGCAAGGAACTTTTAAAGGCAAACTCTATCAAGGTATCTTGCTCGGCAGCAGCAGCTGCAGGGAGAGGTTTTGCTTTAGCAAGCAGTTTAACAGAAGCTAAGATAAGCAGTTAGCTGGAGGTGGAGGTTTGCACAAGCAGGCAGTTTATCAGAAGCCAGGCAAGTTAGCTGGGGCATCTTTACCTCAGGTTCCTAGAATAGAGTTGAATAATTTCCCTTGGGATTCTCCATCAAGGAAATCAAATTCTAGTTAAGCCTAAAATGGCTGCAGCAAGAACACAAGAAGGTAGAACCTTTGCACTGTCTTGCCCTGTTACAATTCTAACCCTTAACAGACATATTGCTTTAAAGTCTACAATCCAGTTGAAAGCTTGTGGGTAAATTAAACTAGTCATAAATAAAGTTTGGTTACACTGATTAATGTGTGTGTATGTATGATAAATACTTTTAAACCTGATATTTTTCTCTAATCAATGCTTAATCTCTTATGAAAATATGGTATATATACCGCTGAAAGAATGAAAGAGAGGGACAAAAGGGGAAGATTGCCCATTTATTATTTATTAAAGATATATCTTTCTGTAAATTGTCTCCCAAAAATGTCACCAACCTGAGCAAAAAAAAAAAATGACACATGTGCTTATTTTTAACTATTAAATTAAGATGACTAAGGAAAAGAATATTAAATGAACTATAGAAAAGAGAAACTATAAAAGGGAAAACTTGCTGTATATTGAATGGAATAATAAATAATCTCAGTAAAAATATTAGCTTTAGAGCATGGAACCCAACACAAGAAAAGTAAGCATGTTTCAGAAAAAGTAATTTTTTCACAAAATCTGTGAGAGTTACAAGGCCAGATAAAAATAGATGACTTATGTCCCCCTAAATGGAACATGTTCATAAGGAAGTGTTATTATTAATGGGTACAACTATCAAATTAGTAAATACTATATAATGGATCCATTTAACTAATTAATGTAAATATTAATATAACACAAATTCAGTATTTTATTGCTACTTTATATAAAATATTCTTAAAAATGGAAATGATAGAGTTTGCTAAGACTTTCTTGAGGACAAATGGGGATACCTAAATTGAACAAAATTCTTGATTTTGATAGTTAATCTCAATTTTCAACTTGCTATGAATCAAAGTCCTCTAGGAAATAGGCCTTGGGCATGTCTGGGGCGTGCTGTCCCTCTATCATCTAGATTAGGTTCACTGAGGTGAGAGGACCTGACCACCGTGGGTGGCTCCATTCCCGGGAATGGGATCTGTACTACCTACAAGGAGAAAATAAGTAAGCACATGCACTCCGTACTGTCTGCTTTCTGACTATGGATCACTCATGTAAGACTGCACCCTTGAGCAGTGGGCCAGAATGAACCTTCTCATCCTCAACTCACTTTTCTCAGGGCCTTTTGTCATAGCAACATGAAAATAAACTAAGATAATATCCAAAGAGAAAATTAATGTATATATTTTTTATCTTGTTTGACCT
Source organism: Chionomys nivalis (assembly GCF_950005125.1). Lineage (NCBI taxonomy): Eukaryota > Metazoa > Chordata > Mammalia > Rodentia > Cricetidae > Chionomys > Chionomys nivalis. The sequence goes on from NC_080107.1 coordinate 18,634,231, forward strand.
ACTATAAAAGTTTCTCTAACATTTCTCTCACCAAACAAATCTCATTAATAACTTTTTTACTCCTTAATCAATGTAAAATGCTTTGAGTCTCAATTAAACCTACATCACTTGCTCTCAAAAGTTCAGGATATATTGAGTTTACACTATAATTTAGGGATTTTCCAATAAACTACAAGTTCTAATTAGTTTTATTCAATTTTAGAAAAATTATTTCATCAAGCTATTGATTGACTGTATATAGTCAATAAATATATATTTGAGATACTCTTTCCTTTTCAGATTTTCTCCCATTTCCCCTAACTAGTACTTCCAACCTCCAACCTCTGGAAGAGTGGTTATGACTCTGGCCTCAAGTCCATTCCTGTGTTACACCGCAGAAACCTTTTCTTCCTGTGCCCACGGTAGGGGTGAAGGAGGGCATTGGGTGCAAATTCCTCAGTAATTACATGCCACCTTTGGCTGACAAATCCTAAGGGAGACATATGTCTCCCTTAAGGGTCTATACTCTCCTGTTCCTTCAAAACCCATCTTCCCCAGTGTCTCCCTCCCATGCCAATGTTTTCCTCTGGCTCCTTCCTCTGTTGCTCATACTCAAGCTGCTGAGAATAAATAGCCTGAATTTCAACAGACACATTTTGTTTATATCACATCATATTTTTTAAAAGTTTTAATTAGTGGAATTTGTTGCCAGCCTTTAAAATTTTGATATTGCACATTAAAATTAGGATATCTGGCGCTCTCGCTCTCTCTCTCTGTCTTGAGTATCTAGCTACACACCCCAAATGTTCATTCTAAGTCGTCACAGAATAATAGCGACCCCTTTTTGCCAAGGCTTGTGTTATTCCATTAACTGTGTTCAGCTCATGTTTCTGTAAGTTTTGTGTACACTTGAGTTTCTTGGTTCCTATTATTTGTCACTGTCTATAGATGTTTGAACCACACGTGTATCCCTACTTCCACTCTTTCCTTCATCCCACAGAGCGGCATAATTGAGCTCTCTCAATTCATTCTCTAGACTGTCCTGTACACAGATGAGCTAGCTCACTTCTTGCCTTTATTTATACTCTAGGCTACTACACTCACTGCGTCTTTAAAATGCACTGTTATTTCAGCAGCATTTGCTCTCTGCCTCCTCCTTCCCTTTCCTCCTCCCCCGTTCCTCACATTCCCACTCTCCCTCTCTCTGAGTCTCTTATCAGTGCTGCGTCCCACTCTGGTGCTAACACAAGCTAGACAAGTTCCTACTAAAGTCACACTCCAAAACTCCCTCTGATTCTACCCCTAAATACTCTTTATCTTCCAGGAGCTACTTTCAGCATTTCCCCTCCATAGATAGGAGTCATCATTGTTCATCCTGCTTGGACAGTTTCATCTGTTATGGCAGCTTCAGGTCTTTCCACAAATCCGTATTTCAGGTCACAGTTTCCCTAGTCCTTTCTCATCACTTAGAGCCTGATGTATTCAATGGCCCTCTGGATGAGCTCTTTGGAATATTTTAGTACTTCTGGAACATCCACCCTTTCAAGTTAGATGTGTCTTAAGCTCTCTAGCCCCTCTCACTTAGACTTCTTTGATTATCATGGTTCATTAACCAAGTCATCCAAGCCAAAATATAGCATCATGCTATGCTTCTCCTTCCATTGAATCCTCTCATGTCCCATCAAAAAGGTGGACTAAGTATATCCATCACATCATTCCATAGCTTCCTTATATTGCACTATAATTATCCTACTCAGAACTTCAACCTATCTTATTTGAGCTAATGTAATGGTCTCATAATTTCAATTCCCTCCTTCATCTTTTTTTCTCCAATATTACATAAAATACTGATCTGCCCAGATTACAGAAGTCCACTATTTCTATCCATTATGATACGCTTTTTTTGCCTAAAACATAAAATTCCAAATTACTGTGTATATGCAATATGAAGATCTAAGTCAGAGTAACTTCCATTATTTTGTTAGATTCATCTTCTATAGCTTCTAGTATTTAGTAGAGTTTCACTGAAAGAGTCCTTTGTTATGTATTGTCTAGCAGAATGGTGTCATTTTTTGTAGCATAATTATTTCAACACTGTTTTAACTGACATAGTTTCTGTGTGATTATTTGGGTCTGGGTTGCCAGGAAATGAAACAGTCTCCTTCTACAGGCAACAAGCTTGAAATTCAAGTTTTTCATCTGTATGTCAGAACTACTGACTCAGAAACACAGAAATTCAATACTCTGTTTATATTAAACTTTGTGTCATCCTGGTACTGTGGTCTAAGCTAAATTATATTCAAATAAAATGATTTTAAGTGAAATCAAATATAAGTCGTTTCATAAAATGATGTCAAATCTCTATAGAGGTTTATTCTGACAATAACTTTCAGAAAAGGGTTTCTTCATTTAATCTTGTTTAAAAGAGCCCATTGTCAGTGGGTCTGATCTATTGGGAGCTCACCAAGGCCAGCTGGACTGTGACTGAAAAAGCATGGGATAAAACCAGACTCTCTGAACATGGCGGACAATGAGAGCTGATGAGAGGCCAAGGACAATGGCACGGGGTGTTGATCCTACTTCATGTTCTGGCTTTGTGGGAGCCTAGACAGTTTGGATGTTCACCTTCCTAGACCTGGATGGAGTGGGGAGGACCTTGGTCTTTCCACAGGACAGGGAACCCTGACTGCTCTTGGGGCTAGAGAGGGAGGAGAAGAGGAGTGGGGGGAGGGGGAGAGGGGTGGGAGGAGGGGGAGGGAAATGGGAGGCAGGGAGGAGGCGGAAAATTTTTTTTTCAATAAAAAAAAAAAGAGCCCATTGTCTTTAAAAAGATTAAAATTGTATCTTTGGGAGAAATTTTTACTATTATTCCTACTAAAATAAAAGTTTGAATTATCCTAAAAGCTTCAACTGAAACTAAATTTATACATACAAAATAACATTTGATAATTTAGGCCATTATCTGTCTAATTTAAGCCATTATAACCTATTCATATGTTTTGGACTCACTCAAGATAATTACCACATAAAACGTACATTTGTCTCAGCAGCTATATTACCTCTTCAAACTTGTGTCTGTTCTCTGACCCCAAGCAAGGAAGAAACAAAGAAATGTTCCATGTAGTTCTTTGCAGAAGGGCCATCGCCAGGCTTTTACTATTCTCCATTGGAGCTGAAAGTCATTCTTTAATTCAAAGATGAGAGGCTGCCGTGGTAATACAGAATTTCCTAATCAGCACACATTACTATAGAAACGGTCTGCTATTGAACGGAATTTAATTAAAGGTTTCACAATGTAACTAATGTTTACTTTCATCCTTCCTTTGAAAGTCTTCTTCTTTAAGGATTAAATTTGACATAGAAAAAGGAACTATGACATTGTTGCAAAAACAAAAAGGGAAAACGTTCAGTCAAATTTATGTCATAGTTTCCCCATTATACGAGTAAAGATCATATATCTAAGATCAATTGAAATGCTTGTTATTGGGGGGGGAAAGTATGTACTTCGTTAATAAGGGATGTTGATCAGCACCCAGGTCAGCATAAGCATAGCTGGTCCCCCTTGTAAGCATCTTATGGAATATTTTGTTACCTAGCAACATGAAAATCAGGGACACTCTCTAGCCTTCCAGCATTTGGGAACTGGACCATTTCTCATTAATGCTTTGAACATTCTGTTTAGAGCTCCCATCAGCATGATGGCTGCATGATCACCCAGAATCAGCATAAGATGTTATCACATCCAGGAGACCTGAATTGATTCTTTAACTTGGCATTTGGAGAGAGGAAACTATATATACCCAAGAGAAACTTAATAATAGTATGGTAAAATCATGCATTTATTGACTTAGTGGTTATTTCAAGCACATGGAGATGTAATTAGGCATATGTAATATTGGTGCATTACATTCGTTCCTGTCTCCTTAGTGAATGAGTGGTTAAAAGCAGTCAATCTTGTTACCCTGTCTTTTTGCTTATCTCCCTCGTCCAAATCTCTGCTTGCTGCCTCCTTTGCTGTCATGATGATGTCGCCAGAGTGGAAGCAGGGCTTCTCAGACAACAGCAGCAATCTTGAACAAGTTCAGAGGAGTGTGCTGCTGCTGCTGTTGCTGCTGCTGCAATTGTTCTAATGCCGGGATACAGCCCTAGCTGATCCCTGACCTTCACACAGCATTCTGCAACTCACATCACTTCAAGATCCCAATTGTTCCATTGCTCACTGCTCCCTTCCTTTGTGCGATCTTGCTTTTTCTCTGCATCACCTGCTCTTAGGTTGTATCATTGGAGACTTAGTCTTACATGTCTCTACTGATCACATCTGCTCATTCAAGGAGCCCTATATTTAGCTTCAACTTTTGCTGCCTGCCAGTGGAATCCAAGGAGTTTTATTTTGTTTTGTTTTTGTTTTGTAGCTCCCAAACTAAGCTGGCTACACTGGTCCATTTATAATTCAGTACTCGGGATAGCCAGTTCATCAGAGCTACATACACATTGGATGTTATTTTTCAGAACTAAAGGTGGCTCTTTTTCCCATTCTTTGTACAAGACACTATGCTCCTGATTGTAATAGCAAAATTATTGAAAGTATGAATTGTTACACACACCAAACTGCCTCTCAGTTGGTCTGTGGATACTGCTTATAGGAAGGAGTAGGCTTTCCCAAGGGCTGTAGCCAGGGACTGGGTGAGGTAGAGATACAAGAGGCTTCAAATAAGCAGCAGAGAGTTTAAGATCACCTTGGAATCCCGAAATCTTGAGTCTTCTTGTACAAGGAAGACAGGACAGATTTAGAAATGCAGTAAGGCCTGAAAGCAACCCCTTCCTTCCTTCTTTCCCCCCTCCCTTCCTCCCTCTCCCCCTCATTCTTCCCCTCATCCTTCCCCTCTCCTTCTCTCCTCCCCACCACTCTCTTCTTTTAATGAGACAGGTCTTCTCTGTGTAACCCCAGCTGTCCTGGAACTCCATCTGTAGACCAGGCTGGCCTCGAACTCACAGAAATATACTTGCCTCTGGTGTTAAGGCTTTCTCCACCATTGCCCAGCAAGTCTGTTTTCAATCCTTCACTAAAAGAAAAGCTGGCAGGCTTCCCTACTTCTCTCTGCTCCTTTTCCCTCCACACTCATTATCCTTGCCACACCTAAAGATAGCTCTGTTTACATAACAATTCACACTTAAGGATCTCTCCTCTTGGTACAAGACTCAACCAGGAACAACTAGGCAAGTTTTAAGCCACATATTGTGCTTTAGTAGTAAAATTCTTAGACCATCAATGTTCTATAATTTTGTAAAATGATAATAAATGGAATGAAGCAAACAAAAACTTGCAGTTATAAGAAAAATTAATGATTAAAAGCTAGATGAAAATCTTTTGTATGAATATTCATTTTTCCCCAAGAAAGACCATTTCTAATATACATAGCTATCAGCACTTGTTATTTAAATTCTGTATTAAAGCAAAGTTAGATTCATAGATGTAATTTATCAATATTTATCCTTATCTGACAATGTATAAGAGTTGTGAAAAAATGTTGAGCTTTTTTTTCCTATTTCAGGTTTACTATTTTAGCAGACATGAGACTAAATAAAATCTAATTATCCAAGTAAGGAAGTAAACGTAATAAAATCTGAAGACTTAGCAAGACATTTTGCAGATTTAAAAGGCACAGCAGCACTACACTTACCTACGTTTTAAATCCCATGCCTTAGGGAAGTATAGCAGCGCACAAATTTCTCAATGTGCATTCTTTCCGCATGAACTACACGGAGACAACTAAATCTGGGATGCAATACAACATGGTCATATTAACCTGGTGATGCGGAAAAGACCTTCTGTACCACCTTGGCTGCGAATAACTACAGGAGCAAAATAAACGCCTGTGTGGTCATTAGTTTACGAGAGCCACTGGGTATTCTTTGGGGAAGCGGGGTAATCTAACTGATGAAAAACGAGTAAAAGAAGGCATTGCCCTTCAATGCATTGTAATAAAACTTGCAAAATTGATTTGTAAACTGTAACTCAATTTCATGTGCATTAAGCACTAATCAAATGACTTTGATGCAGCTCACTGATTTTGAACTTAGCAATTTACTTGAGCATATAAAACTGTTAGTAGAAACATGTAAAAAATGCTTTCAAAACACTTATAGTATTGCACTGATATCTAATCTTATTTGTGCAGATTGGTTGCTCTCATCTTTGCATATTAATCCACAATATGTTTAATATACTTGTATTGTGTCATCGCACTTTACTAGAGAAATAAATCCTATTTCCATTACTTTGAGCATTATTAACTCCTAGACTACAAGTGCGACACTGGCATAATAAATTAGCCTGCTTCATTCTAAATTGTTCTCCAACAAGCATTTTATCTATCTATATTTTCCTAGATGATGAAGGACAAGAAAACACTTCTGTGTAAACTCAGCAATCAGAATGGAAGCAATGTAGACCCTCAATAAAAGGCAGAAATTGGTAATAAGGGTTGTTTCAGGTGTACGGGGCATGATATAGAGCTCCCGTGATGTGTTTAGTTCCACTCAATTGCGAAGTGCATAGGAGTCAATACAGTTCCAGGAGGCTAAGATTACATAAGTATGATGATCAGAGTAAGTACATATTTTAATCCAAACTAAGCACATTATCAACTCAGTTTATTATGTGTTTGTATAACTCCATTGCCATGCTCAGGCATTTTGTCTGAACTGAGGCAAAAGCAACAAGGTCTTCCTTACAAGGGTGTAGAGAAGTGTTAATTGGGAAATCACCGAGTCTATTATTACCTTATGCAGTGAAAACTGTGAAGAACTGTCAGCCTGGTTCAGAGGGAAGGAAGAACCTCTCTGAAGAAACTCTTCCGGGCTATAACCTGCAGGAGCAACTAAGTAGACAAAAGGAAATGATCTGACAAAAGGGAGCCCAGAATCTGAAAGAAGTGTGGGCGTGCAAAGGAATATAAAAGACATCGTGGCTGGATTCTATCTAGAGTCCAAAAAGAGGAATGAAAGATGGGATAGAGATTGCATGTCTTCACTCTCTAAGTAAAAACTTATGAAGAGAAGTAGACTCTATCCAGTGTGAATGTTTGACAACATAAAACTCATTGTCTTTGGGAGGTGAACAAGAAACACTGCTGCGAGTATGACAAGTGACCAACGTTCTATACCAAGGGGTCAGCTGGACCATTAGACTGAGGGAGAGGTGTAAACATAAAAAGATGATGGGAAAAGTGAAATGAATGCAATCAAGAGGTTGATATTAATGGGTTCTAGAAGATGAGGCCAGAGAACAGTACTGAGGATGTCCCTCAAGTCTCAGACTTAACCAACTAGATGGATTACAGTGCCATTTGCTCTGAAAAATAGCTGAGTTTGAAGGACTCAGGAGATTGGAATTTGCGCTAAGAATCTGAGATAATTTGCAACTTTCTATGAGGGGATGTTGCCAGTTTTAGATACATATGTTAGGAACTCAGAGAAAAATCTGGACTGGAGACATAAATTTACAGTATTTGGGTTAAGAATGAGATTAAAAATAAATGGACGGATAACATCATTTGCTACGCATGTTTTCAAAATGGAGAAAAGATGCTGAGTTTAGTGCGAGGTTCTCTTGTGTTTTAGAACCATCTTCAGTGGATTGAGAAGTCCATGCAACAGTGTCAATGTTGATTAGTTTCCATGACTTTGAAAGAAGAAAATAAGGTGGAAAACATTTGACTCCAGAGATACGAGCTAAATGCCCGAAGTGGCGGTAAATACGTCTGCAGATATGGGGAGATTCAGGCCCAGGCTACTCTACTAGCATCAGAAATTTCGAACTCAGGGCTGTCTTGGAAACATTAGAGAATCTTCAGATAGCAGATTTTTGTCTGGGTGCTTTCAGCTTTTTATTTCTTCTGAGAATAAAAGTTTATTTGCATTATTAGTTTTAAGTTCTATTTTTAAATAGCATACTTAATGTAATAATCAATGTCTATAAAATGATCCAATGCTTCCAACCCTATCCTCGCTGAGCAAATCCACTTTACAAGTTCAGATTGTGTTTTTCCATATTTTTCTCTGCTGTCGTTCAACTTAAACAAATTACTGGTTTTTATTGAAAATAATATTATAAGTATATGAAGTCAAAACATAAATTATTCTTAAGAATATAGTTGAACAACTGTTGCCAGGTGGTGGTGGTGCATACCTTTAATCCGAGCACTCAGGAGGCAGAGGCAGGTGGATCTCTGAGTTAGAAACCAGCCTGGTCTGCAGAGCAAGTTCCAGGACAGCCAGGTCTACACTAAGAAATCCTGTCTCATTAGGAAACTAACAAACAAAACATTTTAGCAACTTTTAATTAGAGCATGCTTATTTTCTAGTATCTTAAGCCTCTCATAAAACACTATAGAAATGCTTTAATTTTTTCAATAAGTGTCCTTTTATTGAAAAGTCAGATGGTTTTCTACTTCTGTGCCTTTGAATCTTAAGTGTGAACTGCTGCGTCAAATGAAACGTGTACTTTCTTTTGTTATTTCAGCAGATAGATATAGGCAAATAAGTTACAATCCCAGCAACACACACTCAGGATAGTCAAGATAGTCAAGATAGATGATGGGCTCCCACCCCATTATTTCCTGCTAAATTGAATAGAGAAAAGATAATTTCTTACCATTTTAATTTATAAATTCACTACTAGTGTGTTTATTTATTTGATATTTTAATATTGGATTCTCTAATGTCTGTTTATTTTGCTATTATTTCAAAGTTTAGTATTCACTCTTTTTGATGCATCATCTATGATGCTCTGATAAGTGCCCCACATTCTTAGATTTTGGAACAACAAATGTGACAAATATACATTAGATATATAGGAGATAGATAGATACATAGATAGATACATACATACATAGACACATAGATACATACATAGATAGATACATAGATGATATAATGGATGGATAGATGGATGATAGATAGATAGATAGATAGATAGATAGATAGATAGATGATAGATAGATGATAGATAGATAGATAGATGAATCTTATATTTATATCTCTTTTGGCAGTTTATAACTTTTCAAAACTACCAGATGGATTGAGAGCCTTTGATATACCATTGACCCCATTTTACCACTCAGACTGAACTTACAACACTATTAAAGACAAAGCTACAAGTGTATCAAGCCCACTTCATGTACTACTCTGCTACCACCAATACTTTTACCACTCCATGTATACCCCACATAGACCCACTCATTCTTGTGTGTGTCCCTTGATGTAAGACATAGGTTCTTTCTTTTCCTATTTAAATTATGGGTTTTTACTGAATACATGTTTTTAATCTGTTATAAACTAAAAGTTTTTGTCATGTAAATAATGTTTTCATTTCATTGAGCTGTTTTATAATTATCAAAAGCAAGATATATATATTTATATCTTATTATATTCGGAAAACTTTTTTACAATATTTCTCATTAAAGCAGAATTAATTAAATACAGATAGTTATTTAATAGTATTAAATATAGCAGTTCTTTCATATGATATTTCAATGTGAGTTGTTTTTATTAGTTTTAAAATATATATTCACAGTGTGAAAATACTCCTTTGTGTCTTTCTTTGTAGGGAAACTCTTTGGGTTCAAATTTCCCGGGCTAAGAGTTCTAACATACAGAAAGCAGTCCTTGCCACAGGAAGACCCGGATGTGGTAGTCATTGATTCATCCAAACACAGCGATGACTCTGTGGCCATGAAACACTTTAAGTCTCCCACGAAAGAAAGTTGCAGTCCCTCTGAAGCAGATGACACAAAGGCCTTGATACAGCCTAGCCAGTGTTCCCCCTTAGTGAACATATCCGGACCTCTGGACCATTCCTCTCCCAAAAGGCAATGGGACCGCCTCTACCCTGACATGCTGCAGTCAAGTTCCCAACTAACACACTCCAGATCAAGGGAAAGCCTCTGCAGCATCCGGAGAGCATCTTCAGTTCACGATATAGAAGGCTTCAGTGTCCATCCCAAGAACATATTTAGAGATCGACATGCCAGTGAAGGTATGTTTGATTATTCTTTTTAAACATGGAAACATTCTTTTGGTTGGGTGATGGAAGTTTATTTTTGCATTGTTTCAAAATTGAACAGTAATCTGCTTTTTCAAAGAAGAAATATGATTAAAAGCTATTAAGAACACGGATCTTGCATTAAGCATCTTTTCTCATTTCCTCTTTGAACCCCAGTGAGTAATTTGGTTTCTTCTGGCTTCTTTATCTGGGCTTCTGAAATAGTATAACCATTATCAGTGCACTTCCTGGGGTGTTAATTAATTAGTGCTTAATTTAAGATGTGATTAGGTGGTGAATTCTTTTATCTTAAGCATAATTAATTTTGTTGAGTTTAGTAGATGATCAGACCCTGGACGAAAGAACAGCGTGCCCTCGCAGGACTGTTACTGACCATCAGAGGTGGGAGGCAGGTGGGAAGGAGGGGATAGGTGAGCGGGGAAACTCACTGGGCAACTTGGAAAAAAGGGTGAGACTTTATTCTCTCCCTAGCCTCTTGGCTCGCATTCCTAAGGTAGCCAGAGGGAAAAGTGTGCTTTGAGAGCCACCACAGATACCATCCATCTTTAGCAGTGTAAGTGTTTGACACACATTAGGTCGCATTTAAACCTCAGAGCAACTCTCAACAGGTTAGGAGCCAGTTTAAATCTCCCTTTATGGGTAAGTCACCAACTGCTACAGGGCAAGGTACTGCTTCCATCGCTCATACTGCAGAAGACTTCAATATAAGTGAAGACCAGGAGTCTGAGAGTCAGCAGCAGGCCTGATACTCTTCTCCACTCCTTGTAGAATTAGATTCTTGAAAGGTCCCTTTTTCCAGATCCTCACCCAGGAAAGGTGAGTTCAGTATTTTCTGACTGAGTGAAACCTGTGTAACTGGACGTTTGAGCAACGACTCCTGTGGACGAGTTGCAATAAATTCAGTAGTGTTTCAAATAAACAGCATATGCTTTAGTTGGTCCCTACCAGTTAGTATGCTCATCTTTAACAAGCATACAGAATCTTCAGAGTTTTCTCCTAGGAAACTGAGTTTACGATAATAAATTTGAAAAGCCAACATCTCAGACTCAACACATCCTGCATCTTTCTTTTGTGCTTCTCTGGAACTTCTCAGTATTGTATTGTGTATCAGGTTTTATAACTTAGGTTTGTCATTTTCCTCTCAGGTGGCCTCCACATAGTACAGTTACTAAGACAGTTATAGGAAAGTGTGACGGAGTTTCTTAGATTTCTCAGTACAGGATCTGTGTATAGATGCTTGATGATGGGCTCACTCTCAATTTTCCTCCCGTCTTTGGGCTGGGCACTTTGGGGCAGTATTTCTCTCCTATCAATACCACAGTCAGTGTGTGCTACAGCCTGATAAACGCACAGGGCATTCAACTGCAGTACTTCAACCTTGAAATAATCTTACCTAAAAAAACAGTGATGGGCATTAAAGGAACTACCATTCCCGGGGCCGTATAATTCTATATATATTTGAGAAACTGAGCATGCGTAACAATAGATGGAAAACCCTCACAGTTGATTTTAGTTTTATAAACCCTTGAAAATGATTAAGATATAAAATCCTAGAAGCTCAAGAGTTAGAGCTGCGATGTCCTCATTCCAACACAGAACTGTGCTCTTAAGTGCTCTATCCATAGAGTTCTGTAAATATTTAATAGCATATTGCTAGGTGATATTTACATAATCTTCTTATTTATGTCTATTGTAAAGTACCTTGGAATTTTTCTTCCTACGGCACATGATGGAGACAACTGAGTCTTTTTGTGATCTGTTCTAAATCAACACTATAAAAATTCATTAAAAATGTAGTATTATAAAAAGGAAAGTAAAAGATAGACATGGAAAATATAAACTTTAATTAGATTATCATTATATTCAGTAGACATGAAATTAGTCTGCCAAAATACTACAAAGAATTCTAAATATTCTATGTTCTGCACATTCATATTGTTGGTAATACAGATGTCACAGTGGATATGTGACTTCAGACTAATAAATGTATAGTATTGTACTTTAACTTCAGACCAAATTTAGCCAAAAACCAATCAACTAATTAGATAAAACCACTGATAGGCATAGAAGAAATAGCAAAGAACTGTTGACTCATTTTAGTCTTCAAACTTCTCATTCTTCCTCAGTCTCAAAACTTCACTCTGATAGCTTTGTTCCCATGTGTCTTTATAGGATCTGGGCTTAGCAGGTACACATGTGTATATGTGCACATGTGCATAGTCATATATATGGGTGGGTGGGTGCGTGCATGTGTGTTCTACAGCGAGCATTTTATTAGCAGTGTTTAGCAGTGCTGGGGATGAAACCCAGCCCCATTTATGATTTTTTTCTAACTACTGGGAAAGCAGTTACTACTTTGCTAATGACTGCAAACTACTCTGAGGGGAAATCATCTCTATGAGAAAGCAAACTCTCCCACGGTCCTTTTTTAAAAATGACTTGTTAAAAGAGAGGAAAAAGTTGCCACTGAAAGTCACATTTTATGCACATAGTATTGACCAAAACCATGTCTTCTCTAACAATTTCATAAACCACAATATTGGAATTACTTTTAATATAAGGTTGGAGACAATTATGGTCTATCTCAAGATTTTAGATATGCATAGTGATAAGATAGATGGCAATAAATACATAAATTTATCAAATCTTGAACACATTTGAAAAGTTTGTTATGACTTCATTTATTTTAAGCTTGTGTATTTCAAAGCTGGTAATACATATTAATACATATTTTTAGTACCACATAGAAAACATTTAGATTTCTACTCTCAAAATAAATCTGAAAATACTCTATGCCAAGAGTTGAAAACAGCCTGCTTTAATATAAGCAAATTTATAAATATTCTAGGTTTTATGCTGCATAGCAAAAATGCAAAATCTTTTTATACAATAAAGTGTTTACTGATATGTTGCAATTATCTTTTTGCCTAAGAATGACTCATTAAACACTGATATTTTTAAAGCATACAGTAAAGAACAGTTGAGGTTAAAGGGACAGCTAACAAAAGTATCCTAAATAATTCAAATATTTAGTATTCTATTGTCTTAGAAACTTCTGTACATACTAATATTCCAAGGTTTAAGTATATGGAAAAAACTCGACATAAAAAATGTTGTATGGTTTCCTTTGATTTGCTACAAGCTATAGTTGAGGAGACATCAAGATTGGCTTTTGACAAGGTTGTAAATTACCACAATTACCAGCAACTGTGCAGATCTTTCGCTAAAATGCTGTAATTATAAAATCTGTTACTTACAATTTGTTTAAATTAAGTGATGTATTTCAGTTATTTATGATGTTTATTATAACTGATATTTCAGTTTGTGCATTTCTCCTTATTAATGATTTATAATATTCACCTCAACCAAAATTACATTTTCTGTATTTACATCCTGGTTTTTCTGATTGTTTCTACTAAGCTAGGTTGGTGTGCTAAACATAATTTTAGTCTTCTGTTTTATATTTCTCTCTCTTTTATCCTTATATGCTCAAAACAGACAATGGTCGCAATGTCAAAGGTAACGTATAAACTCAAATTCGCCATCTGATGCTTAAAGTGCCCTTTACTTGGCATGTTAACTTGCCTGCTGTATGCCCTGTTGATGCCACATCTCCATGCTGCCCTCAGCTAGTCCAGGTGCCTGGTGGAGACATCATGGCTTGATTTTGCTGGAGACATGATTACTTTCTCTGCTGTGCCATCAAAGTGATGATGAACACCTTTTTATCCTGAACAAAGGGATGTAAGATTGACGGTGAACACTTCCTAGACATTTGGAAAGAAACAAGTGTCAAGATGAATATTCCAGTATAAAAGAAGCATATAAACTGTTGCAGGGACTCTGTCTTTTCTTGAGTACAAGATTAAATAGAATGATCAAAGCTCTATGACAGCATCACTTCACTTGTTCCTCTTTTGTTTCCTTAAAACTAGTTTCACGTTCCTGGATGGCAGGGGGTATGGTTTTAAGCTTACTGTAGTAGTATATTGTACTTGCATGAGAGTCATTTTCTACTTCTCTATTATACTTCAATCATTTTAATTTGTATTCTATATTATTGTAATCACTGGCATGGTTTACAGCTACCACAGGGTAATATTTAACCAGGAGATATTCTGGATAAATTTGGGTTTGGCTAAAATTTGAAATCCAATTCCGTTTTGGCTATCTTATCACAGTAGATGCAAGGATCGAAACTTTTGGCGTGGTGTTTGCCCGTGCATGCCGCTGTGGCTGTCTAAATGATGTCAGTGATGCATCTCGTGCATGTTTGTTGCATGAACATGTCTCCACCAGTAACCATCATCTTCAGAACTTACTGTCTGGGCCTCTTCTTTGCATCACTGGTACTCTGACCACTGTGCAGTTTTGTGTAATTGACATCTTAATTGCTTCCATAATTGATTCAGAACTGCTGTTGCTGATGAATGAGCAGTACTAGACACTGTAGGTGTTACGTGATCAAAATCCCAGGATAATTTGTAAATCATCAAGATTGTGGGAGTGTTTGCTTTGCCTTTCCTACTATTTTGTAAGCACTTCAAGGAAGATCTGTACAGGATACCTCCAATAGTGGGATGGGGTATTTTTTTGTTTTGTTTTGTTTTATCTACATAGTTATTCTAGTTGGGCATGGTAGTTTTAGTTGACAATTCAGAATGAATCCTCAGAAAGAATGTAAAGATCTACTGCCTGCTCGGTCCTTGGAAATACTACTAGTACTTAAGATGAGTAAATGCACAGACATTAATTTTCCTGTGGATTTTTTGTTTTTTTTTTTTTGTTTTGTTTTTGAAAATCAAAGTGAGAAATGAATCTAGTTTGCTTAAAGTATGTCAAAATTTGGTTGGCTTTAGCTCCTAAACTAGTTGTCCAGTAATAAAGATATATAATTCAGGGGTAGATCACTCATATGTGTGAACCTTAATCAGATCCAAAGCACCAAAATCAAGAAAGGGAGAAAGAAAGAAAGTAAGGGTGGAAGGAAGAGAGAAAGAAACTACCCTTCCTCTATTGTCAAAAATAAAGACATTTTATTTTAATTTCATCAACTATTCCATCAAACCAATCTTTATCCTTATTCCCTGTGTTTTAGGTAGAAATCCCAATTGCCTGATTGAAGTTCATTTTTTTTTGTTTTTTTTTTTGTATGTGCATATATTTCAGATGCACATCAGTTTTACAACTGCCGTTTTCATAAAACTACAAATAGATACTGGATGATCCATCAAGTGTGTTTATAAAACAAATTAATACTGACTCTAAGCCATAATAAATAAAATATTAAATAAAAGAGAAGTACATTTCTACCCTGCTTTGAACACAAAACGTATTATCCACTTTGACCAGAAATCATTTCCTAACAAAACAGCATAACCTGGTAACGCAGACAAAGGATGTGCAGGTTTGTCTGAGTGATCCTGTTAAAGCTCAGGTGCCACCTAATTCCTTGGCACAAGGAGTACTGACATCTTTATTTTCAGAAAAGGCCATGCATTTGCTATCTTGGGAAGTCTGTTTTTGTTCCTATTCCACAGAGAACCAGCACTGGCTTAAATCCTTCCTCCTTCCATCTGTCCCCAGTGGACAGAGATATATTCTCTGGCATCAAGGACTCTAAACATAAAAATCTTACCAGCAGAAGACAGTAAGCTGACACTCAGCCTTTTCTTCCAAAACTAAATAAACAGACCCTTTTCTTCAGATCAATTCTGCTTCCCTTCGATAAGTTTCTTTGGCACTCTAACACTTTAAACAACAGTTACGTGCTATTTTTAGAAACTGTAACCCCTGTAGGAGAAGGAGTAAAGCAACTTCTAACAAATGGCATAACGTATGTAGATAACATGATTCGAGGCCCTATCTCTAGAGCTTCAGAAGGATTTCTACTGGTACTTCAGTCACTCAATTGTCACCTCATACCTAGTAGTTTGTCCATGTGTCCTGCATTCTAAGTCATAGATACATTACTCCTCTCTTCCTATTTAGTAAGTCCTTGAAAATGTTGTGTCCCTATGTTGCTTTCTAAGACCACAGATTTCTATTTCATGTTGACCACTTTCCAACTAGAACACCATACTATCTTGAATCAGAAACCAAAACTGCTCTCAAGATTGCTAAGAGCAATCACTTCCACTGTAGCCAGAGGGGAGAGAGAGAGATCTAACAGAACTTGTTTCTCATACTTTGTATTGGCCTTTATCCAGATGCCTATGATCTTACTAAGATTTGCAAATTGATTCTTAGTGGTGACAATTTGTCTGGCAAATTATATGTCACGCAGAGGAACAGAATTTGTAGATACTGAATGCAAGTAACTTGATGAGGGTTTCTTTCTGTCTTTTTCTGAGTGCTACAGCACGTTTTGGCTGATGCTTATTCGCAGGGTTCTTTGGCAAAGCATCATTGCCAATGCTACGCTGGCATTTTTGCTAATGTTAATATGGATTAGTTGTATGTTTCATTACATTTAACAAATGTAATTCAGTGCCCTAAGAAATACTGTACATGTCCGACAAGATAGCAAAGTAAAGGCCCTAGCTGCCAGAAAATGAAAGTCTGACAACCTGAGTTTGATTCCAAGAAACCTTGTTCAACTATGTAACGGGAGAACGCATGCCATGAAACCACCCTATGATGTACATATGCATATGCCTTGACATTTGTGCCCATAAATACAAATCACACACATACACAAACATACACAAACATACAACAATAATAATAAAGCGTTTTCTTACTCCTGATAAATTAAACATTCTCAGCGTACTCATTTTAAGTATTTTAAAATCTGAAATTCTTCTTAGTTATTGCTGGATCTCTATGCATAGTTGGGAAACGCAGCTTATTTTATAATTCATCAGGTACTGGTGCTAAAATCTACCCACCTGTTGCTGTAGCCTCCCTGGTCACATGCTTTCCGTTTCCTAATCACACATTGGCATACTCACATTGTTATCCCTCATGTAACTGTCCCTCACAGAACGTCAGTCTCCTGGTACACTTTTGAGTCTTATAGTCCCCTCAACTGAATCGATCATGTCCCCTTATTTCTGCCTTCTCCTTCTCCATAAATTCATTTACTTTGTTTTTCAGGCTAATCTCCTTTCTTTCATTAGAATCCCAAATCCCATCTGTTCATGATCATTGTCAGTGAGGCTGCCTATCAACTCTAAGTCCTCAGCCAAGGCCTCTCTGAATGTAGACCTAGGAGGTAGGAAACCTTGTACTTTGATTTCTGGTCTTTGACTCGTACCTCTTTGGCCTCATATTCTGTCAGCTTAGTTTAGAATTGGTGAAAAAGAATATTTTTAATCCCTGCTTTAAAGCATTGGGAATTTATTCCACTGGAATTTATATAGACTTTGGAGAATCTGTGAGGGCTATAGTTTGCAGAATCTAAAAGACTTCTAGGTGTAAATATTTTGTTCAAAGTCAAGAGAAAGAAGAACAGCATTTTCTGTTCTACAGAAGAAAAGACCCTTGGGATGCCTTATCTGAGTGAGGGCGCATAATTTATTTTAAATACACTGTTATGCTGAATTCAATAAATATATTCACATAAAAGAAAGTTTTCTTTAACTCTTTCAGACTAAAAATCCCCCCAAAAGAAAAAAAAACAGAATGAAATGACAATGTAGGAGATTTCTTTTTCCCCTAGTAAATGAGTGATGCTAAAATAAGGACTGTAGGGAGGTGGAAAATCCAGGGGTGCGTCTGGGTAAGACAGTTTATCAAAGAGTTTCTCAGCTTCAGTTTGAACAGTCCTTTTCTCAGCAAGTATTTTGTTTTTCTCACTTGACTTCCCTGCAATGGAATTCAGAGATAATTAAGCATTCCTGAAATAATAACATGGTCCTCTAACTTACTATAAAGGGCTTACAAAGGCAAAGCAGTTTATAATCAGATAATACGAATATTACTAGGCTAGTGTTTACATATAAATATGCTGAGGACATAATCCTAGTTACAGTAGAAAAAGTTGACTTCCAAGAAATTAAGGTCATGATTGAACACCCGATAGAAAAATAGTAAAGTGGGAGAGGAATCATAATAATAATAAATTGAGATTTAATAAATTTCTAAATGTGTTAAAAACTCAAAATAATAAGAGACACAAAAGGGAAATTAGGAAGTGTGATGTTCTCACAAGCGAGCTGTCCTTCCCTTAAACGTTCTTTCAGATTACTTCTCTATGTGATAAAATGTAATAACATTGACTTGCGAAGAAGCTCGGCACATTGCTAAATGTTAAGGTATACTTTCATCAAGGTGTACCTTGCAAACCACATGCTTTGTTAAGAATGAGTAGTGCTAGAAAAATAAATTCACAGGTAAAAGCACTTACTGCTCAAGAGTGCTGACCCAAGCTCCATTCCTTCACATTAGAAGAAGAAAACTAGAAACTTGTTGTATGGCCTCTATATGTGCTCCTCAGTAATCATAGCATACGCACACACATGCGCATGAGCACGCACACACACACACAAATAATTATAAATAAAAGAAATAGTGTGTAACAGTAGGTGAACTACCATCAAAGCATGATAAAGAAGCTGAGGAAGGTCTCTAGAGTGCTAAGACACTGACACTGAAAACCACCCCAGGTGTTTAGCGTTTAAAGTGTGGGTTTTCTTTCCAGTTGGCATTTTGGAAGGAATAACGATGTTAATTATTTTAAAAGGCATTTTATTCAGAACGTTAGTGTAATTCTGGTAGTTACCTGAAAATTTAATTTTGCTTCTAGTTATCAAAGAACACTCCAGTCCTTTCTTTTACATATTTAAACCTGGCAGGTGTAGAAGCAACTGAGACCAGAATGATAAGATGTTGTGTTGACCATTCAAATGCTACAAAGACTGCAGTTCTAGGTAACATATTTTTTTCCAAAATAGTGACATTTTCCTAATACAATTATGTGAGGACATTATAGTAGTGTATGATATGCAGCTTTTTTGGGAACTCATTAGAGATTTGGATCATTTCAACCATTGTCACTATATGAGTGTCCCTTGAAACACATGCAACAAGCTGTCAAAGGAATAAGAATGGTGGCACTCAAATTCTTCCATCGTTATGACAGTCAAAAGGCATCCTGACAAATATCCCTTCAGGCAATATTTGAGACCCTGTGGCCATAACTATGCCTAATTCCAGGGGGTGACCAGAAATAGCCATAAGGACAATAGAACTACACTAACATTTTGCTTACCTATTAACATCCTAGATCGGCTATGAAGACAAGTTCCTACAAAATACAACATAAAGAAGGGTGATCTAGACATAAATTCAAAAGGCAAACTAACGATTTTAATACAACTTTGTTGTATGCCTGAATGTTACCACTTACATCTCCTATTTATATCCCTAGATGCAGATAACTTATCCAGGCCAAAAAAAAAAAAAAAAAAAAAAATACAGCATTTCTGTGGGGAGGAAAACAACAGTGTCTACTAAGTCCAAAATCCTAGAGTTACAAATTTTAACAAATGTGCCTAAAATTGAGGCAAAAAATATACAAAACTGGAAAACCCCACCTGAAGTATGCTTTTTATTATGCTTTTTAATTTTTTAAAAAACTTCAGGCACCAACACTGGAGCGCTAATTGGAGGCACCAGAGGATGATGATGGTGGTAGAGCAAGTTCAGATGACAAGACAGGCAGAAGCAACTGAAAGGGAGTCTTCCCCTACCCACCCCCACACTCTCAGCCAAAAATACACTGTGTGATACTCATGCCCTCAGGAATTTGAAACAGTTCTTCTTGATGCTAAATTTTAAGATCTGTAACATAAAATAAGCAACACATAAGAACTCCAGACTATTTCTTGACATCAAAAATAGCAGATGATAGATTCGTCTGTAAAGAAAATGGCACTGTTTAGGCTCCTTGTCTTCCACAAGCGAACCAGGGGGCTTGGCCTCTTTCCAGCTGTGTTTGTAGGAACA
The DNA here is from genome assembly GCF_950005125.1 of Chionomys nivalis. Taxonomy (NCBI): domain Eukaryota; kingdom Metazoa; phylum Chordata; class Mammalia; order Rodentia; family Cricetidae; genus Chionomys; species Chionomys nivalis. Next base: position 18,654,227 of record NC_080107.1, read on the forward strand.
GAGTGTTGAAGGTGTTTGGCAACTTCCAATTCAGACATGCTCTGTCTCCTGACTATGGTTATGTCTAGTTTAAGCTGTGTTTGCCATAGCAACATCCTTATGTACTTTAGTTACAGGATTTTTTTATGTAACTGAAAATAAAATGGAAAGAAAGATATCAAGATCCCAAAAAGAATCCTGAGGATCTCAACAGAGAACATCAGTACACACACACACACACACACACAAGACACTTAGACATTTTCAACGTCATCTAGGCAATGAACCTTGTTGTCGGTAGTAGAACACCTGAAGAAAGTACCTAGCTTGTCCCTTCTCTGTGACATGTCAAAGAGAAGAACGTAGACCCAGGCTGTGTAAATGAATCATGCACAAATGTCAAGACCAACATGATCTTAACTTGGTCAATGCTTCCCTAAGTCACCCCCAGAATAGGAAACAAAATCTGTAGGAATATTTGAGGTAGAATCCTGCCAGCAGCAGGGCATGCGGGGTTTTTTGTTTATTTTTGTTGTTTAGTTTTATTTCTCTCTTCTTTTCTCAGCCTTTAATAAAAGAAGCCAGTTCACGATAGAGGTTGGCATTAGTACTTCTAGTACCAAAATTTTCCCTTTGATTCTCACATGTCCTCCTTTGTGGCCAAAGGTGTTCACACATAAACTGACTGCACTTAGTCATGGGACTCACACAGTCATGGATCATTAGCCAGGCATCCAAGACCATCTTTTATTTTTATTTTTTCTATGTCTTCTGATATTATTTTTACAAATACTTTCCAATCTTTCTAGGGCCTTTTAATCATATCAAGTCAAGTCTGCTGGGGTCCACCTCGGATTCAAACCTCAACAAATACAGCACCATCAACAAGATTCCTCAGCTCACTCTGAACTTTTCAGATGTCAAAACTGAAAAAAAGAACACATCCCCTCCCTCTTCAGATAAAACTATTATTGCACCCAAGGTCAAAGAACGGACACATAATGTGACAGAGAAAGTAACCCAGGTAGGACATTGCTTTACTATACTTTACAACTACTATGGGGTTATTTATTTTCCATATCGAATACTTTTCTCTCTGATAATGCTTTGAGATATTGAAAAACTCCTAAGGAAAAATTAACAAAACTACTGCAGTGATTTTTACCTGTTACTAGACTGGGCAAAACGGAACTAACTTGACATTGTTTCTTGCTCAGAGGTAATTATGCTGCCATTTATCATTCTTGAACATTTACTGACTTGCTGTCAACCCTGACAATATAAAGCATTTTTTAAAGAAATGGATCAGATGTGTGTAATGGAACTTTAGAGGTCTAACGGAGAATTATTCCTATGTCCTCCCCTTTTGCACTTCACTAAATTGAGCTGTATGCGTGTTGAAGGAAAGAAGAGGTGTCTGAGATGACAAAATCTTAGAGCGAAACAAAGCATCTCACAGCGACAATATTTTATCAGTTTTCAAATAAATATTGCAACCTGAATTGTGATTAAAAAAAGACACTGTTCAAAAGTCTTCCCTCAAAGAATAAATAAAGATGATTTGTATTTGTTATGTCAAAATAACGACCTAAGCAGTCCCTAACTTTTGCTTACAGTGCATTTACCATGTTAGGGATTCACGGCTCTAAAATCTGTCAAGGAAGCAATTCCTCTAATACAACTTTGTTTGGCAGCAAGTGTTTGTATAAACAATCCACAATTTCAAAGAAAGGTAAATTTGGCCTGAACCCCTATTGGGAGGACTGAAAAAATTTGAATTAATAAAAAAAACTTTTTCTGAGTAGTAATTACCACAGGTAGAACTGCATTGCTATCTGCCCAGAACCTCTGTATAAGATACATATGACAGAACTGTGCATATTATGGCTTATGTGATCAACTTATATTTGTTGGAAAGGATAAAATATGTTTGCCATTTATGATAGCATCCCTAGAATATACCTTTGTATTTTTATGTAAGAACGCACACTATTATTGATCTTTCCCTCTTCTTAACTAGCATAAGTAAAGTCAATATAATAGAATTAAATAAATATTTTATTATTATTAACTGATATCATCTTAGTAGCTTTGAATTTTACTTACAACTTTTATCTTTATCTTAAAAATTTCTTTATAAGCAGCAACTAATATGTAGCCATAGAAATTAAGATAAGAGATGGAAGCAACTTTAGCAGTTTTAGGGGCATGGCTATAAAGTGGCATGAGGAAGTGAGGCTTGGAACACAGCAAGCATGATGTCCAAGAACCATAGCAGCATATATGGACAGTGTACAAAAAGACCATCCCACAACATGGGATAGTTCTATACAGGCACTTTATTATTTACATGCCAATTTATCATTTACATGCCAAAGTAAACAAGGTAAAGATCAAATACAAAACAAACAACCAGCAACATAAGGTCTAATTTTGCATTAAAGTACTCTGAGACTATGCTATGACTCTAAGACTAGCCTAGTGTTTGCAAAGTTTCCTAGCCATAAATATCTTTGAAATTTACATATTTATTTGATGCAACTTCCTTTGTCAAACAGTCACTAAAATTAACGTGGTAATGCTCTAAAACTTTTAACTATTAAAAAAAAAAAACACTAAATACGCTAGTTTTGTCCCTAGTCTCTTATACACATTGAATTAGAATGTGTAGCTATTTTTCTCTCCAGCGAGATGAGTTTCTTTACAGCAGAAAGCCTATTGTGAGTACTCAATTATTCATTCTCTCATGCAGTTGTTTGTTCATTCAATAAGAATTTGCTGAGAGGATATACGATGTATTATCCTAGAAATGTAAACTTAAAGAAAATGCCTTTACCTTGGAGACATGAAGGAAATAGACAAGTAGATTACAGAGATATTACAAGGCAGTTGAAAAGATTATCCTACCAGGGCAGACAAGATACAGAGGGTTCTAGGAGAGGAATCCTTACCTGTGTTGGGACGAAGGGATGATAATTAGGTAACGTAGCCTCTTAGGCTAGTTATGAAGCTTGAGAAATTGCCAGTGTTTTAGAATAAGAATCTGGAATTTGCAGTATGTGAGAAAACTACAGAATGAAAACAATTGCAGTGTGGCTAGTGTTTCTTGTAATATACGACACAGCTGAGAAGCGAGCAGACCCCACGCAGTCTCTTGGCCAGGCTTTCTTCTACTTGACTTAGCTCATCACGAAAGGAAAACAAGTTCCTCGGAGTCCCCTGCTCCTCTTAGTGCTCACGGGTAGTTATCTACTGGTAAATATCTTCCATCTTCCAGCATTCCTATGAGTCCCAGAGCAAAAGGACCCTGGTCAGCCCTTTTGGATTTTGTGATCATCCTTGTAGGAATAGTGTAGTTCTTTGATGAAAACAACCCAAGAAAGTGTAGTGGATTCGAAAGGACTCTGCTGAAGTTCATTCGAAGGCTATAGACAAGTATTCAAATTAACAGCATCGCTGCTACTGAAGTGGACATAAAATACAATTATGTTAAATGCTGGGTAAATTCTAGATTACATAAGTATAAAACCCACAGTTGTAGGAGGAGGCTGCTTGTTTGTTTCCTGGCTGCCCAGACCAAAAGAAAAAGTCATACAGAATTAATTACAACACTTCTTGGTCTATTCTCTCAGGCTTCTTATTGGCTGGCTCTTATATCTTGAATTAATCCATTTCTATTATTTTATGTATTGTTACAAAGTCATGGTCCATAGGCAAGGTTCCTGCAGGCGAGTGTCTATCTCCTTCAGTTGCTTGTTCATTTCCCAGCTGCCCAGACACGAAATAATGACACAGAAACTTTATTAATTACAACACTGCTTGACCTATTATCTTGGGCTTCTTATTGGCTAGCTCTTATATCTTGAATTAATCCATTTCTATTATTTTATATTTAACCACAAGGCTTGTGCTTTACCAGAAAGTTTCCGGGGCTACATAGTGTTTCTCTGACTCTGCCATCTTCCTCCCAGTATTCAGTTTAGTTTTCCTGCCTAGCTCTATTCTGCCCTGTCATAGGCCCAAGCAGATTATTTATTCATTAACCAACAAAAGCAACACATATACAGAAGGACTTTCCACATCACAGGGTCAATGGTTTAATACTAAAACTTAAAATAGAATTCCATGAGGGAATGATGCCTAGTATGGCAATATAAGGTGCTATGAACTAGATGGAGGAACACTATTTAACAGTATAGAATGATACCATTGACAAGAGTAGTGTGATAAATACTATAATATCACTTTGGGGAACTAAAGGGAGTCAAAATTGGTCTGATGGTGTCTATTGTTTATGAACAGTTTTTGACAAGTTTCATGGAACTCCAAACAGACACTATCAGGGAATAAGTTGCAAGCTGCTGCCTAAATGAATGAAGGCATGCTCATCTAGAGAACAATGAAATTTACTATTAATCTATAAGGATTTTCCTGTAGATTTACTGAGGAAAGTATTCAAGAAATTAGATTTAACTCATCACAAAAGACTTAGGCAACAATAAAGTAATTCATCAGTGGTTATAAGCCCATGTATTCACCAACAGCATGCCTTTAATCCCAGCACTGGGGAGGCAGAGGCAGGCAGATCTCTGTGAGTTACTGGTTAGCCTAGTCTATATAGTAAATCATAGGGCAGTTGGTGGGCCTATGTGCATTCAAAGCTAGCCTAATCTACATAGTGATTCCAGCATAGCCAGGGCTATGTAAAGAGGACCTGACTCAAAACAAAAAAAAAAAAAAAAGAAGAATCTATATAATACTTAAATCATCTATGTAGATTTTAAGCCAAAGTAGATTTCTAATCTTCAACACTCATTATAAGTATGTTACTGGCATGAAAATAGAATTATGGTAAATTTAATAAGAGCTGACAATGACTGTATACTGTTTAAGAGATTCTGTGATAAAGTGTTTATGGCTGACCAAGTTTAATCTACATAACTAGTTGGCAATGTTATTATACCCATTCCTTCCTACCTAAGGTTGCCTGACGCCACACGTGGATGCCTCAGTTTCTAAATCACACTCCATGAATCTACTAGTTCCACATTAGCATGCTGAATCTTCTCAGAAGGCATCACAGCAACGGGATATGCCTGAAGCGTGCCTTTGTGGTTGAATGTCATACTCAGAAAAACATTAAGTATTCAGAGAAGTGAGGCTACCGAAACAGGAACAAAGCAGAGAGTTCTTTCTCTTAGTCTTCCACACATCTTGACGAAGAAACTTTATTTCCATCATCACTGTTGCAGTTCATGTCCATCTATTTATTCTAGGTTTAGATGAGGACCATGGGATTTAGGGTTCTGTTTGTGTGTGACAAATTACCAAAAAAGTGAAATGACCATGATGTTACTAACACAAATACTAACTCAAAGATGATAGCATCCATTTTTTATTGAAATTGATACAAAGCAAATTTATTTATAAGCGCTTCACAGTCAACCAAAGACTTCGAAGCAACTATCTATAAGAGTATTATTTATAGTAGAGGAATTTTAGTTCAAAAGTCATATTAAATTATTTACCATTATCATCTTGTGATTAGCTATACAAAATTTCTTAAAATATTTGACATATTCCTTCAAATACTATAAATATTAAATATTCATCAGTGATATTTTTTAAAATTTTCCATACAAAACTACAAATTAAAAATGATTTTATATGGAGCACTATTTTTCAATAATGCTGTTAAGTCAAAATTGCACACAATGAGAGATTTTAATTTACAACACTATTTTAACTAATGATTCTTCATTTTTGATGTTACAAAATAAAAGATTCACAATACTTCTGCCACATGAATAATGTACTTCTTTTCTAAACTTCATTTTATATCTAAACTGATTTAACATCACGCAAGCTTCAATAGAACTGAACAGATCATCTTGAACTGCCAGAAATAGCAATAATCAAAATATTATAAATTAAATTTGAAATGCAACACAGGAGGAAAAATTGCTTCTGAATACTAGCAATTGATAGAACATTTGTTTTGTATCCATTATCTTCCCGCTATTTATAGAATACCATCAACTTTGGCTAAGCAAGATAGAAATCCCATCCAGTATTCTCTTTATATTCTGAGCATGGTTTATAAATGACTTCTATAAATGCAAATTGAAAAGAAAACAGTGTATCTGGACTTTTCGAGAAAGCATAAAGTACCCTGAACACAGGTTCAGTAGCTGTGAGTACTTAACTGTAAGCCAGTGCCAGCTGCTGTAGCTGCAATGCTTTGCTTTGCCTTTGAGTTACTACAAAGCTTTGAAACTGAAGATATTAGATTATGATTTCAAGCTTTTTCTCATATAGTCAATATAGTCTACAGTATAAATAATGATGATAAGAGTATCACTTAGGATTAAAACAAAAGTAAGTATTTTATTAACAATTATCTTCTGTAAGTGTGTACTATACTACATTTACATTTAATATAAATAAACCTGCTATTATCTTTAGAAAATAAGTATAAAAATTTTTAAAGCAACAAATTAATTTTGTCTACTTTCACTAAATCATATATATGTATAGGTGTATATATGTATGCCTAAGTATGGATGTATGTATGTGTATATGCCTAATATCGCATATAGTCTAACAAAATAGCCCTTTGTTTTTCTAAAAGTACTTTATTTATTTCAATAATCATCCTTCAACACAATTTTGATGCTGCAGCAACACTGGAAGCAACTGAACAATAGCCACAGCTTTTGGTGAAGGATTCGTGAATACCTGCTTAAAGCAACCACCTGTTTGATTTTATATATTCACACATTTAAAGAGGAGAAAAAGAATGTCTCCTTTAGAAGTGGGGTGTGTATATATGAGTGGTCAGGAGAGACAGGTAAAAATAATTTAGCTTAGGTTTCACAGCAATAGCATGGTTACCATAGCAACTGAGGCACAGAAGAATGTGGCTGTATTACCAAGATGGTTTCGTTTTTTCCATCCCCATCCACCCTCCAGTTAGCCTGAGCTTTGAGATAAAAGTCAGGAGCTGGAACAGGCAGGAAATGCAGAGGTAAAGTTCTTCGATCATTTGCCCTTGTAACCTAGGGGTTTGGACAAGCACATTTCAAAGGGAATTACCTAATGAGAGCAGGAGAGCCGTAAGAAGCAGTAGGTTTTTTTGTGTTTCATGCGATGAAAATTAAGCTAAACAATTATCAGCAATGAACCTCCCACAGCATACATGGTATTTTCACAGAAATCATCTAAGGTCTTGAAATGTGTGACTGTAGTCTTCTCTTCCTTGAGTTAAGGTGTAGAATACATTTAAAAAGAAATCTAAATTAGGAGACTAAAACAAAATAAACTAGAAAACCTTACTGGTGATCTTGGTATTAATACCTTTTCCTCCAGTCCTTTTTCTCTCTATTGTGAAGACCTTGTTTCCAAGAGAAAAGAATATAATTAGATCACAAAAACCTCCAAAATTTAATTGGTTCTAAAAAATTCATTAAAAATTTAGTAATTTAAAATCCACGAGAATTTTATTTAATGGTGTTATGAGTCTAAGGACTCCTGATCCTTCACTGTCTTTATCTCCTTTGTAACATCCACTTCCACATCATTAAAATCAGAGAAACTTGGAAACACGGGTAGAATCCCACCTTTCACCCTGCAGTTGAAGCTGAAAGGAGAATCTGACATGTTCCTGTATTTTCTAAAGCTTCACTTGTTTTGAGAAGTTGCATCTCTTCATGTGATTTTTAAGGAAGAGGAAGAACTACACAATCCTGTGAAATTCCTCTTATAACACCTTTGAATATAAAGGAAAAGCCTGTCCGTCTCATTTCAGTAACCCTGGATTGGCCTCTCTTCATTTCCCAGGGCAGCTTCAGAGCAGTGGGTGCCCGCAGTCCATCTAAGAAGCAGCTTCCAACTAGGATAACGTGCCTATGCCTCTCCTCTGGTGTGTTCTCGGCGACACTAGTCTCACATTCTTTGCATAAACAAAGAAACAGAAACAATTCTTTTTCTGTCTTTAACACTCCTGTTACAGGCCCATGTGTGTTTGAGACCTATTTCTTTAGAATCTGTTAAGTACAAAGGGAGAAAGAAATATGAGATACAGAGTAATGGATAAAGGAAAGAATCTAAACCCCTTTAAGAGCGGACCATGATGAAAGCTGCCTTGCGGACTTCAGAAGCGGAAGAGATGACTTTTTCCTCTCTGCCCACTTCTCGGTCAATGCTGAGGGCTGGCGTTATCAAAGGTGTCACGTTAGTGGTCCCAGCAGAGGTGGACGGATTGTGGACGGAGGTATTTTCTCTTCCAATTTGTGTCCTCTCCCGTTGTGTTGCTCTCCCATTTATTTTCTAATGCGGCAAAAAGACAAAAGGCAAAATAGCCGTTAGCCAAGTCTACTCCTTCCTGCCTGTGGATCTCGGCTACATGTGAAGTGCAGTCCACATGACAGGTCCCCACACCACATCAGAGGCAAGTTTTTAGTTTTTAGGACAGAATACTAAAACTGAGTCATATTGAGGGAACAGAATCTGAAGAGGAATAAAAATGAATGCAATAAAAAACAACACCAATGCTCCTTCTTGGCTGCCAGCTGTCACTTCAACTGAACCACCTGCTCTAAAGAGGTAATCTGTCGTGTATAAATTATGCCCATACCTATCTCTGTTATTCATGAAGTTGTATTGAAAAAATAGTGGTTTTTGACTCCTAAATTTTCTCACTTTCAAACCCCCAAAGTACTTAAAAATCTGTTTGCTCACCCCTTCCTCCTTACCTCTCTCCCTCGCATCAGGTATTACTAACTCACTTGGTCTTTTAAATAAAGACTTTTTCTTCACCCCTGTTTCTGTCTGTACACTTGAAATGAGTGCCTCCAGATGGACACTGTGATGACTTTAGATTTATAATAAGTCACATGGACATGAGAATTCAGTACAGTCAATAGGGAAAATATCTAGCAAAGAATGAGTATGACTTCTTCCCGGTCAGCACAACCCATTACTTGAAAATGATTGAAAAGTGATGACATTGCCCACTTATCGATTGCAGCTTTGTGTTGTATCTATTTTCTGTGCTGTGATTTTTTTTTTCAGATTTCTCGTTTTATTTGTCAGACCTCCTCATTCTAATTCACAGTTAAGAGGTCAGGGGACTAAAGCTTCAACCAAGTCATATGAAAAAGAAACAAGTCAGTGTCACATTTTATATTTGGTTTCTAGACTGAATATAAATAGTCTCCTGATAGTGTTCATAAGATTCAGAGCATCCTCCTAACTCTAATTCTATTCTTCAAAGCAGATATGCGTTTGAAACAAAACTACTCCCGAGAATCGCTGGGGAAGGGAGGAGGAAGGTCATGAAAGGCACAGATGCAAACTTCATTTGAGGACCTCGGGTTCCATTTGGAATCCCCACAGCTTTCTGTTTAAGTTCAAGGACAGAAACACCATTCATTTTTTTTCTTTTTCATTCAGAGATCTTTTCCATCACATCTCACTGCCAAGAGAGAATCTCCTCACATCCTATAAATTAGAGTAGTTCCAGCAATTGGGTTGTAGCTGTTCCTCTGGCTCCTTTTTCATGTGGTCACCACAGCAATTTTGGATGAATTCTGTGTCTGTGGTGGTAATCTTGATTGCCAGCTTGATGGGATTTAGAATCCTCATAAAAATAATTCTCTGGATGTGTCAGTAAGGGAGTTTAGTTGGGAGACCCAGTCTGGATGTGGGCAGTACCATCAATGGACTGGGGTCTTAGAACGAACGAGAAGGAGAAATCTAACTCATTTCTTGCTGCTTCTTGACTGGACATACAACAAGACAAGCCACCAACATTGTGTGGTCATGCTCTCCCTGCCATAAAGGACTGTGTCTTCAAACTGTGAGCCAAGAACTTCCTTCCTTAGGTTGCTTTCGTCAGGTATTTGTCCCAAGCATGCACAAAATTGCAAATACATTATCCTCTTAAAAAATATGAACATTTTAATAAAATCATGCAGTCCTCAGTGCTAATAAACAGCCTGGGGTCAAAGGTACAGAGAATAAGGACTGTGTAATACTCCTGACACGGCTGTTCTCAGTACCCTATATATCTGTGCATTCTTCTCTCTCTCTCTCTCTCTCTCTCTCTCTCTCTCTCTCTCTCTCTCTCCCCCTCTCTCTCTCTCTCTGTGTGTGTGTTAAAGGAACTGATTTGTTTAGGTTTTTCAATCTAAATAAAGGTGTATATCTGTAATTTTGTGCTTTCATGTATCCAGATATACTAGACCAAAACTGATTCTTATCAACAAGTATTTATTTTTACAATAAATTTTGAGTCAAGGAAACACTCAGAATCTCACATCCGAGAATAAAATTTACTTCCTGGAAGTCTGGTGCTAACTGTATTTTGTGCGTCATTCAGTGACAAGACAATTTTGACTCCTGTAGTTTTTCTTTCCCCTAACCGGGCTATCTCAAGGGTATGCTGGCCTTCTAATCTTATTCCTCCTAGTACCAATAATGCGCAGGGGCTAAATGCACAGGTGCTTGCACCAATGAGTTATCATCGCTAACTGCAATGGAGCAGGCAAACAGGCAATTTTTTAACTATTCATTTTTACTTTACATTTTACTATCTGCCTCAAAAAATAGGTCAGAAAATTAACTTTATGGAAAAGCATAGCTTTTTTTAAAACACATCCTTAAAAATTAGGTAGTTATTACTTTTTAAGGGAATATTTATAGATAGAAGAATCTGTAAATTTGTGCTAAAAGTTCTACTGCAGGCCTACTAAAATTTACAAGAAGAAATGCAACATTCAGATATTAAAAAGGAAACAAGGAAAACATGAATGTGTGTTCATTGAAAGAAACTTTTGTTTAACTTATTTTTATGATTTTTGCCAACAACAGTTATACTATATTACATAGCCCCTCTTTCCTATTGCCTGAAATTAAAATTCACATTGTAAAACCAAATACCAAAACAAAACTACATGCACATACTGGAAGAGATAGCTTAGAACTTGATTTAGCTTGTGTATTTTCTTGCCAACAGCATCTTCAAGAGACAATTTGCAAACTGTTGAAATAATTGATTTGAAATAAGTTCTTTAAATATTCCGAATATATTTAATATCACATCTGTTTCCCACCCACTAGAAATATTAAATTAGTTGACTGAAAGAAGTATAAAATTCAAGAATGAAATTTGAGATCACAGATGGGAAATATGCCATTCATTCTATAACATTATACTTTCATTTCCTTACTTTATGAAAACTCAATTCCTTATTAATAAGATCCCACCTCTATCCTCAGCACCAGAGAATAAATCCCGAACACAGCTTCTGCTACATAACAGTTCCAGGAATTTTCAGTTACAACAGGTGAAAATTAACCTACTAATAGCAGGGATATAATTAAATTCAGCTGGCACTTAACATCCAGACTCTGTCCATGACAGCATCAGGCATAGATGTTAAAATGTGTAGTGAAACTGTTCTAGAGATATAGCTATCCGGTAGAGGAAGGAAAGGCTCCAAATTAATCTGTAAAGGTTAGGAGAACATACTTCTGAAACGCTTTCAATTTCTCAGGGTTCAGTAGCCGTAGGAAACGGCACACATCAGTAATATCATTCTCTTCTCTTGCGCTGGCTTAATGGGTAGCCTGGGTGACCTGGTGCGCCTTGAATCTGGCTCAACCAGTAAACTTAATGTGGCTGTTTAAATGTGCTAGCATTGTTTGGAGTCCTTATTCCCAGCACAATGTTTTTGTAAGTTTAATTTTAGCAGGCTAACTCCTTTGTTTAAACTTGAACTGTTGCCCACTGAAACCTTCTTTAATAGTTCACCTAAAATCAATGTTCCCCACTCCCCCAAACCTCTTCTTCCTGGAAAACAAACAAACACATACGGAAGAGGACCTTGATATGTCTCACCTGGGAGTATTGTTACTTGACTCAGGCTGCCTCTCTTGCCTGTCACTGTATTCTGGCTCCTTCCTCATCATCGAACATTTGTGATCCAACAGTCTCTCTTGAGTCCATTTGTCCTGCTGTGATTTAGAGTTTTGTTTATTCTAAAGCTGACAACAGTGACACCCTCATGTCTGTCAAATCCCGCCTGTTCCTGAGGTCTACATCCAATTTGGCAATTTGACGAGCTTCACAGTTTCTACCAGATATCCAATGACAACTTGGTTTTGTGTGACAGGAACACTTATATCCATCCATAATATGTTGTGTCTATTTGTAGATAGATGGCTAGAGGATGGTGGGAAATAGACACGTATGCAGGTGGATTCATATAGGTAACTTACCTATATGTATATGCATACTGAGTTATTTCCATTTCTTTACCTTGAGAGATCGGATTATAATTGGGGGAAACTGTATTCATTTGGCACCATCTTTTCTTATTTACTAATTATTTTGAGATTATAATCTAATTAGATTTATCCTTCCCTTCCCTCCCTCTAAACTAATGGTTCTCAACACTTGGGTCATGAGCCCTTTGGGTACAGGGGCCATATATGAGATATCCTATATATCAGATATTTACATAACGATTCATAACAGTAGCAAAATTACAGTTACAAAGTATCGGTGATATAATTGTATGGCTGGGGGTCACCACAACATGAGGAACTGTATTAAAGGGTCAGAGCATTAGGAAGGTTGAGAAGCACTCACTGTCCTAAAACCTTCCATATTCTCTCTCCCCTACTCTCTTTCGATTTTAAGGTCTCTTTTTACAATAATTGCTATTACATGCACACACACACACTCAGACACACACGTTTCCAGATATAACCTCTTACATATGTATAATGCTATATACATGTAGATATATAGATATATATTTTTTCATTATATGTATATATGTGTGTGTGCGTGTGTGTGTGTTTTCAGGGCTGACCATTTGACACTGGACTATCAATTGATATACACTTCTCTGGAGAAGACCAACCCTTATGTATCAGGTTTCCTCATTTGTCCTTGTGTAGGGTTTAGATCGTATGGAAACCTCTGTCCAGTTGGTATTATCTTTTTTTTAACATATGGCCCAAACAACTCAACATAGTGCTCTCTTATAAATGAATAATTAAAGTAGCTATAGTGTCATTGTGCCTGGTATACTTTTGGCAACCACAGAAAAATATAAAGACGGACTAGTAGAATCACACTTCCATTCACATAATCTTTACTGCGTTCTTACTAAATTGCAAGTAGATCCAATAAGAGGCCTGAAAGTTGATTCACCTGATCACTTCATTCTGTCCTTGCCTTCTTATTTTTACCAGTGAGGGGTGCCATAAAACTAGGGCAGATGCTGTTCTTTATAAGCATCTTAGATAAATCTATCCTGAGGGAATCATAGAAGGGCTAAGACTGTGGCGTCTTTTGTTGTCAACTGTATGATAGGGGCTCAACAACTTTCTGCGCTCATTGTTCATTCTCTCTCTTCCTATATTCCTAAGCTGCAAGCCAGGTGTGTTGTCTTCCCTGTGAGAGATGGTCAATAAGCCATTGTTTTAAGTTCCTGAGCGAAATGGATTCCAGCTGTCTACAGAGTGGCTTTTCGCCGGTTACAGTGGTGTGGCAAACCACTGCCGTCGGGTTGACTAGACTAAAACAGAAAGATAAAGGCAAAGATAATACTTCCACAGACAGAGGGGACTCATGAACAGATAGAAAAATTTAATTGAGTCTGGCATGCCAGAGGAAGTAGTGTTCACGATGAGCCATGAAAAGTGAAGGAAAATGGAAGAAGGTACCTGCACAGTGTCATCCTTGGCGGGGAGACTTCAAAGCAGATAACAGCACAGATATTTTCAGATTGAGTGACTGGAGGTAACTGTGGAAAGGGTAGCAAAAGACACATGCTCTTTTTTGAACCCAGTTTCTAATTCTGGCCTCCTGCTTTCTTCTCTGGTGCCCTTAGCAAGTCCTTGCTCTACAAGATAACACATTCTTCCATGTTGGTTCTGCTCTTTACAGCATTCCATCCTAAAAGTGGCCTCTTGAGAGGTTATTTAAATGTTTTAAAGTAGTCTAAGAAACTGTCAGTTACTTTATATTTCTCCTTATGTCATTAATTCTTTGAGGATTTCATATCATTTGATGACATTCAACCTCCGACTTCTCCAAGACCCATTCCCTGCCTACTCATTCTCATGTATTCACTTTTGTTTTTTGGTTTTTGAGGGGTTTTTTTTGTTTGTTTGTTTGTTTGGTTTGGTTTGGTTTGGTTTTTTTTTGTTGTTGTTTGTTTGTTTGTTTCGAGCCTGGGTTTCTCTGTAGCTTTGGAGCCTGTCCTGGAACTAGCTCTTGTAGAGCAGGCTGGCCCCGAACTCACAGAGATCAGCCTGCCTCTGTCTCACAAGTTCTGGGATTAAAGGAGTGTAGCACCACCAGGCTTTGTTTTTGTTTTTTAAAGCCCATCCAGTTCAATTTGCTCTTTCCCTCATTTTTCAGCCACCGCTTGCCAATAGCTCCTTAGCCAAAGAAGGGACCTCATACCCACCTTCTTCCTCCATGCTGGGATTTTGTTTGACTTCCCATTGTAATAAAAACCCACCATTTCCTAAGGCTGCTAATTTGATTGAAGCATTTCAAAAAAAAAAAAACTGCATCAAAAATTGAATTCTATTCTTGGTGGGATGTATCTGCATCGAGAAGGAGAAACTCATTAACTCAACTGAAGATTTTTATTCATGGAAACATGTAAAAAGGGAGGGAAGCCGATTGAAAGTGAAAGATAAAGTTTAGAAAAAAGCTTCCTGGTTCTATTGGCAGGCCCTCGCGTTCTCTGTCTCTCTGCCTTCTTCAGGTCATTCAATACCACAGATAAATTACCTTTTCTTTACCTTCAGCAGTTAAGGGTTCATTCAGTCAGTCTTCTCTGAAAAGCGAGTATTACTCAAAATTCAAACCCATTTATGAACGTGTTGGGCTTTCTATGTTTACTAGACAATGAAACATTTACAATGCTTTAATGGTTAAGAAAACTAAGAAAATGCATATATAGCATAGATATCTATTTAAATTAATAGTATTTCAATATGCTTGCGGTTTGAAAAACAGAATTCCTATTTTAAGTAAAGAGAAGTCAGTTTTCAGCACTTAATTTAGCGTCTGCCTTCAACTACAGGTTTTCTTTCCTTTCCTAATGTTTTAAAATAGTTTCATGAAAACCCTGGGAAATGTTGGGATCCTTTACAAGATAAATCTCCACAGAGTCTCTGGTTACCTTTTCAAAACCTTCCGATACAATTCTGGATGACATTGTCATGAAGTCGAAATTAAACTAAATTCCTACACTTATTCTGCAGATCTGTGAGTCAAGACAAACAGGCAGAAGGAGAAGGGCCTGACAAGTCCTCATTAAAAGCACACCAGGCTGAAGAGAAAAGTCACTTCCCTTGAGTTCTTGGCATCCAGTCATACTCTCCAGCAATGATCCAGTCATCATCACAACACACACACACACACACACACACACACACGGAGTTGGGGCAGGAAGAGATCCCTGCATTTACATTATTAGCATTTTGTGGAAAGAAGGAACCATGATTAACAAAATGTTTCCGTCAGAATGCCCTGTAGGAAAGTCTGTGAGGCCCTATCTTGATCAACAGTAATGTGGGAGGGCACAGCCTACCAGGGTAGTTCCACCCCTTGGTAGCTGGTCCTGAGAAACATAAAGATATAGGATGAGCAAACTGTAGAGGAGAAAGTCAGAAATGAGCAATCTCAACAGTCTCTGCTTAGTTCCTGCCTCTAGGTCCCTGCTTGATCTCTGTCCTGACTCACATGAATGACAGACTGTAACCTTCAAGGTGAAATGAACCCTTTCCTCATCAAGCTGCTTTGGCTGTGGTTTTTGTCACAGAAAGAAGAGGCAAAACAGGACATCTTCTCATTTATAAAAATTGAAAAAGGAGCAGCATTATTCAAGTTGTGTTGAAGTTTTGAAAGTTAATTATTGTCTGGGTCGAACCATTAGTTCTTCTTTAGGTACTACCCCTTACTCTCATAAAAAAAAAAATGAATATGCTTACTTGAAACCCAGAAGAGCTTATTGAGTTCATAAACCATCCACCTTAAAAGAACCTTCCTTGTCCAATATTTCAACAGCATAATCACAGCTGACCACTATGTATGGGCACTGCTTAGCCAATAAATAATGGGCTATATTTGTTTTCAGATATTAGTTCAGTTTATCAGAAAGCATTTGATATGAATTCAAGAGATTGCGTACATGTTTCTATCTTGTAAAAGAGGTCTTGTGGGGCTTCATTCAGCTAATCCTGTCAGAATGGGCTCCACTCAGTCAGGAGAAGAATTTTCCAATAGTGGAGCCATTGCACTCACAAAAATGTAGAGTGTACTTCTTCTTTCCCCATCCTCATGATTTCTGTGACCAGATCTGAGGCTTTTAAAATAAAAGTTCCCCCATGTGTTTTATTTGTACCAGATCAACTTCCATTTCAAAAGCACCAGAAAAGCCCTGGGAGCCACAATGATTAACGACATGCTCTAGGGTTTAAACTGCTTTCTAAACTGTGATACCTTCCAGAACACAAAAGAAAGGCTGAGTAGGTCAGGAGCTTAAACTGCCCAAGGGCCCTACCTCATGCCAATGGCAGGCAGAGGGTGAGAAATGAAATTAGTTCCAGAAACTTCAATGGATCATGATTCACTGACTTAATATTGGATGGGAAGGGTAAGAACATACAGCCGTGATAAAGCCTCAGCGCTCAGCTCATTCAGAATTCAGTAATGTCAAATCTGTATTAATTCAGGTGGCGACTTGGTCTGAGAACATGCTGTGCATTCTGATAAGTTGCTGATACTGAGTTAGAGCAAGAGAGAGGTCAATGAGTGCCATAGAGGCTAGCCTCCACTAAACTTTAACTTGGGAGCTAGGGTGCGGGTGCAGAGTATTTATTCATGGTCACACAAGACTTTCGCTGAGTTGGCGGCTCTGTGTTCTTGTCTTCATTTGGAAGAATGAAGTTTGTGGGCCACACAGGGGAGAGCTGAGAAAGAAGTTTTGTTTTAGGATTATAACTGGAAGCTGAAAATAGAGAGAGAGAGATGCCCGAGCTTTTTCAGAGAAGAAGTGAGTTCTGGGATGCCAGTAGAGTTGATCTGCTAGTGAGGGGCTTTTCCCAAGACTTAGGACAGGAACCAGGGGGAGGCAGGAGAAAGTGAGTTGGTCAGTCTTTTCCAGCCATCCATGTGGTGTCCAGGTGTTTCGGTTTCTGTCAGTCACATCTTCACAAACTCTCTCTCTCTCTCTCTCTCTCTCTCTCTCTCTCTCTCTCTCTCTCTCTCACACACACACACACACACACACACACACACGAGCTGTGACGCTCATCTCAGTTGTGTGAAAGGAGAGGAAATTCTATGTCAAGCCAGAGCAAGAACCCGAGCCTTCTCTGGCCCTCTTGGCCTCTAGTCAGAGCTGAACTAAGGACATTTCTGACAAGAATCACGTTCCCTGTCCCTAAATGACTGCTGTAGGAAGTCTTACAGTCGGTGGTTACCCGCCCACTGGGGCATGGCCTCTTATACTATATATACAGATGTAGAGCATGCATCCGGCCTCTTTTCCGGCTGCCAGATTCAGTTTCTGAACTTCATTCAAGCACAGGATTCTGATTTGTGAGTCTACCCCTAAATAAATAGCGATCTATTTCTCAATTCTAAGCTAGTGTGGGATTTCTTTTAAGCGTCCATCCACAAATGGCCAGACTACTTTCTATCTCCTGTTCTTATCAGTGTGGGTTTGAAGAGGGAAAACTTATAAACTATGCTAAAGGAAAGTTAATTTTGAGATAAGAGACCAAGATATCTTCCAGGATTGCCTTACCAGAGTCAGAATATGCTGATGACAAATTGATATCAAACCCTATGTCAGTAGATGGAATCTGAATCTATGAGGAGCTTACCAGTGAGGAGCACATGATTTTCTACATTCTTAAACAGGACCTAGTGTCTTGTTGGAAGGTTCATTCCAGATGTCTACATACTACTATGGTGATTAAAAAGAAAGGGAGAGTTTGTAACTGGTAAAAAGAGAAGGGCATAGTTTCTTACAGAAGCCTCATTTCCCCACCAGATGAACAATTCGTGAGTCCCTGCCCAGGGCATACATATGCTATCAAATCTATATAGATTTGATACCAAATACCAGATACCACTAGAAGCTCCGCCTCCTCTTGGATTTGTCTCTTGTGCTCCCTTTGCGGTACAATGACTGTGCTCTGAGCATTTCTGACTTGTATGGCTTGATGTCCTTCAGGCTGAGTCAGAGGTAACGAAAATCTGTAGAATATCCAGAATGACCCTAGTTTCCATGTTAACAGTTGCATGGGGTCAGGTAAGAGTCCCCTACTTCTTTGCTGTTTTGAATACAATTTTATTTTTTAAAAATCAGGTACATTAGTACCACCGAGGGATGATGTTTATGTGCCCATTCAAGTTCTAGGCATCTTATTTCCATCTTAGGTACCAAACACATAGATAAATCTGATGGTCTGCTTCAAACCCACGAGCATTTTTATTGCTATAATAAAGGGCTGTTACAAATGTGATATTTTGTGCATGAAATCATTTGAACATCTTAGAAGGTGTATTTTTCCCAGAGGTGAGAATGGGCTATTATCCTGTGTATCTTCAAACTTGCAAATCTTCCCTGGAAAGACACTCTCTCTCAACTCACAAGGAAAAGAAACACTGTGTTTCACCATCATGACTTAGTCAAAATCATAATGGGGTTAACAATTGTCTCATCGATTATTTCAAGATTAGCTATGCTTAAAGAGTTCTAAACGTGTACTTAATACAGCTCACTAATGAACCTATGCCATTAACGATAAAGAGCAAGTGATAGATTGCTTAGTAAAGTGGAAGTAATTTTAAATGAACTGGGAAGAAAATCTTTCATTAGTTCAAGATTTATCTTTTATTTTAAATATACATAACATTGAAAATATAAAATCTGCTTTAAAAGATTAACTCATTTTAGCATCTGTATTCATAAAAAGGAAGATGACGGCTCTAAGATAATGAAGTTTTTTGAATCACTGAGTGGATTAAAGTGCTGAGGGATTATTTGACAGTAATTCCAAGAAAATATTAATATTTTGATACAGCCTTTGATATCACAAATATGCTTCACAAAATTAATACTGAAAGTTTGTCCTATGTATAGAGTTCCAGTATAATTCGGATCAGAAAGTTTAAGGGTATTATTTCAACAAGTTACACTCAAATGACTAAGGATTGATAAATTGAGTTTCATTAATGGGCAGCAATCTCCCTAATGAGATACAGTACTCCAAAGACTTTTTCCAGATCTGGGGTGTTCAGCACCGGCTTCCAAACTGCCTCACTGAAGGCAAACTGCTCCCCCACAAAGGGTCTTCTCCAGTTGCAGCTCTTTGGGGTTAATGTATTCTTGGTGGAATTATCTCCCCCATTGATTGCTGCCCTGGGAATTTTAGTGTTCATACAAACTAACAAACGTCCACCAGACAAGCACCAGCAATGCCCAGCTGGCTCTTTGTCCCCCATGAGACATTTTCTCAGTGAGAGCCTCATAATTGTTTAGCGCAGCTGCTCCCATTTCCAGGGTGCCAGCTCATCTGAGCCAACTGTATGCACACAGCCATGACTCATGAGGCTGAGAAAGCACACATCAACGGTGGGTGGGGGACTTCAAGGACTCCATTTTAAAATTGCCTTCTTCTTTGTCTACAACTTGAGGGGAAAAATCACAGTGAAAGGTACTTATTTAAGCAGTATAAATATCCTATATACTCATGAATTTCGGCTATAGGAGCGCATTGAAACCTCGCTGTTTTTGAAAGTGCTCGTTGTATACATCTCAGCAGTTACTTAACTCTACTGTATGTGTTACAATAACAACTATATTGTAAGAACTGTAGTTTCTTAAACACACACACACACACAGATACAGGATAAAGAATCAGCCTAATATTCCGACTGCAGAACGATGGGGTAGAGAATGGATACAGAAGCCCGAATGACTGACTTCATGCTGTGATCGCTGGCCTGAGGGTTTGCTACACAGTTTCCAAAAATATTCCAGAAATACTCGAAATACATTTTTGTATGGGGGAAAAGAAAGATCATTACTCTGAGGCGATTTGATTTCATTAGGGCTTTATTGTCAATTAGAGATAGCAATCTCATCCGGGATATTACTTGCTTCAGTAGTATGTATGTGGTATAATTAGACAGTGTCATCCTGCTACACATACACAAAGCTGTCTCCAGGGACCCATAGTGTATATAATGGGATGATAACTTTGGCACATCAACACTGTTGTTGAGAAAGAAATTAGCCTCCGTCTTAATGTCTGGAACAATAAGTATATGCAACCTTACATCACTGTGGGTCAGGAACTAAGGACAGATTTCCTTGGGTGCCTGTGGCTCACTCCAGGTCTGTTGCAAGGCTGAAAAACGTGTCTATAAGTCAGGGCATCATTAAAGTGCCTATTGGTCATGACTACAGGTATCTCTAGGATGAGTTAGAAAACGATCTGTTTCCATGAACACATCTAGGAATATAGGACTCAGAAATATTCTAAGTTGTTCTTGAGATTTCTATTAGGAGTTCCTCTTGCCATTTTTTTTTTGTTCCTCTGGAGGCAGAGATGGAGTGAGTACACGCGATGCAAAGACACTGTCTGTTTGCCCTAGTATTAGAAGTAACACCCATACATTTTACCACATTCTAATACGAGGGTCACATCTATAAATGCAGCCTACATTCTTGAGGACACAGTCACAAAAGGTTTGAGTATTAAGAAGTAGAAATCTTTGGGGACCACCTGAGAGACTGCCTGCCATGTGGAGGGAGGGTGCCAGCATTTCTGGCATTTCTCCCCAGAAATATGAAACTCTCACATCAAGTTATTTTCAGGATCACTATTTTTGATACATTACAATAACACTACCTTTATTCTGATAAAGTGGTCCTTAGCAACTGAAAATCTGGATATGTAACAATTAACTGTTCACCAAGAAAATGTTTATTATCATTACGGCATATGATACCATTTACATACACTATATAGATATAATATTAAATAGTCTTCAACTTTTTAACATGTGTGTGTGTGTGTGTGTGTGTGTGTGTGTGTGAATGATTGCATACAGAGCAGGCTTGTGGAAGTTAAGAGGAAGTTGTGAAAGTTCCATAGGATGTTAGCCTATGGCATTTGGGTCTCTCCTCCCTTCGTGTGGGTTAAAGGGCTCAAATCCAGATGAATGTCAGGCCTGGATGGCCAGCCCCCTTGCTTGTTGAGCCTTCTTGCTGGTCCTAAATGGCCTTTAACATCTTGGGCTTTAAAACCATGCAATGAGCCGGCCGGTGGTGGCGCATGCCTTTAATCCCAGCACTCGGGAGGCAGAGGCAGGCGGATCTCTGGGAGTTCGAGGCCAGCCTGGTCTACAAGAGCTAGTTCCGGGACAGGCACCAAAGCTATAGAGAAACCCTGTCAAAAAAAAAAAAAAACATACAATGTAAGTTCTAACCATGATTCTGTCATTCATTTTATGACCCTGGAATGTTTATTCAACACATGGACATTCATGTTTTCTTCACTGAAAACTAAAACTTGATAGAATTGCTGTAGAAATTGAGAAAAAAGTAATGTTGGGTATAGCTCTTTACAACACAGTGTCTAGCTCATCCAAAGAATCCGTAGCACTGTTACTATAGGTGCCTCATTACAGTCTGGAACTACTTCTTAGGAAACTTTATAACAACACAAACTAATATTCTGAGTTTATTTTTTTAACTAACTCTTTATTTCTTCCAGAAAGCTTTGTCCTTAGACTCCTTTATTACTGGTGTTCTCATAGTGCCTGTAAAGTGTTTTAATTGAATCCTACATCATTTGTTTCCTTCCAAGTCCTCCCTATCATATATACACTGTACATCAAGTGCTCTTTAAAAAAAGAGAAATTCTCCCAAATCCATTTAATGCTGCTTCTATGTACGTAGGTGTAAAACCGTCTTCCAGGGCATGTATAGCCTCTCAGAGGCTACACAGAACTCTCCTCCTGTTATTAAGAGCTTCCCAGAGAAGTGTCGGACTTCATCTAGAATGTTTTCTTGATCTTATGCGGATACTGTGTGTGCAGTCCAAGTCGCAGTGAGCTCGTGTGTGCAATGACCTGTGATGTCCCGTAATTACTATTTCGCTGTAGATGTCTATTCCCTGTAGTTCTAACAATGATTTCCCCATTCCCCTTCTGCAATAATCTCTGAACCTTGGAAGGAGGAATGTCAAATGTATGTTCCATTTAGAGCTGAGTCCTCCACAGTCTCTTATTCTGTGCATGTTGGTCAGTTGTGGGTCTCTATATCAATTTCCAGAGAAGCTTCTGTAATGATGACTGAGATGCTTAAATCTCTAGGCATAATGATAAGAATTTAGAGGCCAATTTGTTTCTGTCTGTAACAGAATGAAGATACTCAATTCTCCCATAGGTCATATGACCTAAGTAGCTATGAAATTTTTACCCAGTTAGCTGCAGAAGTTATATCTTGTGGAATAGGCTTTAGATGGAATCAGAGAGTGGGTACTCACAACATTCATGCCACAATTACAACAGCATCTTTTTCTGAAACAAGTTATTTGAAGAACTCCAATGTATCCTTAATTCAAGGAATCATTGTCCTTTAAGAAGGCTTTACACACCCACAGTTCTGGACCAGGGGACTCTCCTCAGTCTTCCCCAGCCACTGTGACTAATTCTATCATGGTAATAAGCACATTTATTTTCTGTTTCTTAACTTACTTCAAATGCTCTTTAATTACAGTGTAGGCCTTACTAAAGCATGAGTGTTTTGAAAGTCAAAGTGAATGTTTTATTTCTGTAGTCTTGAAACCTAGCTGAGTGATAGCATGGAGTAATTTTCAATAACTATGAGTTGAACAGGCTAATGAATGACTGATTTGAGAGATATTGATACACATTGTCTCTATTTGATTCTACCAGAGGTAGAATCCACTGGAAACCAAGAATCTTGATTTGGAAGAAGCATTTTTCTTCTATTTGTTTGGAAAGCCAGCTTCTTGAACAAGAGTTGTTTAGATCAGAGACCATGCACTTTACACTAGTAGTTCTTAAGATACAATTTAGATGAAAGTCAGTATTTTACTGACTTCCTGTTATTTTGTGTTTTGAAGTCTATAACTTCGTAATAACTACATCATTTCACAAACCTATCTATTGCTCGCAGCCTTCCTCACAAACCTGTTTTCAAGGTTTGTTTTTTCTGCCTGTTCTCTAACATTTCCACACAAAAATGTGTGTCTAGCCATTCATGTATACATATAAATTCATCTGTTGTCATCCTAAAATATAATAACACATCAGAGTAAGTATATTGATTTGTTACTGTCACTTGCTAAAACTCATATTTCCATGCATTTTTTTTATATTCTGAAGGCAGAGAGTAGGAAGCCAGCCTTTGGAAAAGCTCTTGAACCTATGTTTGCCCATTAAAAATACTTGAGGATGATGACCCTTGATACTGAACGTTCTAGGTTACAAAACTCTAAGAAATAAATTTCTCTTGTTTATAAGTCTCTTAGCAACCCCAAAAGACTAAAACTTGTGCATAAATGTCCATTTTCTGCTGTTGAGCTTGCAGGGTAGTTTGCCATGAATTCAGTCAACATGGCTTTCACAGTCTTTAGTTTGAAAATCACTCTCAACTTCTCAGTGGCATGATAACTTCTGCTCACATCCCCAGCAACTAACAGTACGCTCTCTTCTCTAGGCCTAATATGGAATACTTTAGGCTGAATCTTTTTTTCTTCCCATATCTCATAAATTCCCATAACAACATTTTCCACTGTCATAGGGGAAAAAAGCAAAATTTATCCTAAAGACAAATAGAATTATTTGGAAATAACATATGATAATAATAAGCCTCACTCCACCAGGGGGATGTAAGCAGAAACCCATAGACTGATGAGTTTTTCCATTTAGTAGCAATTCTTTCTCTTTTAACATCCTTTATTACTTGTATTTAACTGACATTTGGTGTGTTTGAACCACTGCTACTCATTTCAGAACACATTGTTTAAAATATCAATATTGAACTAACTTGATATTCCTTTGCTCTAAAAAATTGAACAACCAAAAATCAATGGAGAACAGTTTGTGTTAGCCAGTTAATAATGGGTATGAAATCTGTCCTAGAATGTGTTTAATAGACCCAGGATCACTCTATGGACTAAACTTAATGGTCTTTCTCTCCCAGAATCTACCGTTTCTGACTAGCTTCCTGCCTATAGGCGGGACTTCCTTCTGCTGTGCTGGGATACTTGTCTAGCATGAGTTTATTCCAGTCTTGTGCATACTGTCACAGCCTCTGTGAGCTTATATGTGCTTGTAGACTGTTGTATCGGGAAAATGCTGTTTCTTTGCAGTCATCCACTACCTCTGGGTCTCACAATCTTTCCATCCCAGTATCCACACAGATCCCTGCACATTGAGGAGGGATATTATATATATCCACTTAGGACTTAATATTAAAGATCTCTTAGTTGCTACACATTAACCAGTTGTGGGTTTGCATGCTAATTACTACCGACTGCTTAATGACACTAATATAATGAGGGTTTAGTGATGCACTAATCTATAGGAATAGCAATGTGTCATTAGAAATCATTTATTGGTGTGTTCATTTACCGTAGTAAGAGTAGTGGGTTTTCCTGTAGGGAACGAGTAGTAGGGTTTCCCATGCTTACCTAGCTTCAGGTTCCTGGCTTCATTGAGAGCGTCCAATACAAGTTACATCTCTTGAAGCAATCTTGCATCCAACCAAAAGGTGCTTAATTACTCTTGTAGCATGCACAAATATTCAAATTGTGGCACCACACAGTTGCAGCAGTGGGTGTATCTTGCAAGCAGGTGGTTTTGTAGAAGGGTGGTATGATGATTACCTCCTCTGGTAGCATGTACAGTATCTTCAAGCACTATGAACAGTATCCTGTCAGGACAAAGCTTCCAGTTGAGTTCCATGTAGTTTTCTCCATGTCCCATGATGATAAGATTGTGATACCTTCAACAATAGAGTCTCACCATCAGGTTGTGGAGGGTAACCTATACCATTAACCACAGCCTATGTTTGAAGGATGTCTATAGGATCCCATTGACTAGCAACTAAAATTTTACTTGAGTATGAAATCCAGAAATTTGGGAAATCAGTTTTAGATGCCAGTGTAGAATGGAGTCTCTTAAATACTTTCATGTGAAAGGCCTAATATACTTTATCAAAGAGACTGAATTAGTAAGAACTATTAAAGATATGAGATACACTAAAGGATATCATCCTTTATTTGACATTTGAAAGATTCCAAAAGAAATAATCCATGTATTTTGCTATTCATCCATGTTCAATAGAAAATTAAAATGATAATTTCAAATACAAAGGTGTGTTCGAAAAAAATCTAGAATATTTTATATACTGGTAAGACACAAAAGCTATAATGAAGAAATCAAGAAAAGCAATGCACATACAGAATTGTATTATACACACTTAATGAGCTGGCTGTTACTGAGAAAATTGTGCTTCCCATGAGGAGGCACACGGTGGCTTGATTTCCGTTTGTTCCTTGGATGTATGATGTTCTGGTGTGTTTTAGTTAGATATTTTCACATTCATGCTTCTACCTAGGAGAAATAGGAAATCTTAAAAGTTTTCTTTTTTGCAAAAATATCAAAGCTAAATTATTACTGATGAGCCATAAGGTATAATATCAGCCAAAATGAAATTTGTGACTATTTTGAATCAAGGAAAATGACCTCCTATGAAGTTATTCCTGAGAAGTGATGTGAACAACTGAATGCTAATGACTACTCATACAAAGTTCCTGCTTCTTTACCAGGTCTTCTAAATAAGCTAAAATACCATCTTTATTTCTCTTCATTTATATTAGATATGCATGTACTTATTGGTTGAAAGTTACTGCAGAACTCAAAGGTGATTTTTTTTAATGAATTATATCTGAATTCTTCTGTTTGACTTGAAAAGAAATGTTTTTAGAAGACTATGTTTGACAGCACTAGCTCATTGGTACCCCCAGATAACTTTGGGGTGTAACTATCTCTAGATTATAATAGAATTGGCCTCATATTTAATTTACAGAATCAACAGGGATTTTAGTAGAATACTCAAAATTTTTCCCTCTCTTGGCAGATCAGTGTCTTAGGGCTTCTATTCCTGTGTTGAGACAGCATGACATAGCAAGTCTTATAAAGGAAAGCAATTAATTGGGGCTGGCTTATGGTTTTAGAGGTTTGGTCCATTATCATGATGGCAGGAAGAATGAGAGCAGGCAGGCAGACATGGCGCCGGGGAGGTAACTGAGAGGTCTACATCTGGATCCACTGGTAGCAAGAAATAACGGTGACCTACTGGCCAGGCTTCAGCTTCTGAGACCTCAGAGCCAGGCGTTAGTGACATGACAGACCTCCTCTAACAAAGTCACAGAGCCTCACCTACTCCAAAAAGGTCACACCTATGAATGTGTCACTCTCTATGGGCCTATGGGGGCCTTTTTAAAATAAACTGCCATAATCAGAAAATATATAATTAAAAGTAAAGTATTTCTATAGTTTTCTCTTATTGTGCAGTGTTATTCTATGTCTTGAGGTCAAGATACCTATTTAATCATTTCTTTTTAATATTACTTAGTTTTTGTTAGCTTTTACTTGTGTGCTGCTGTTAGTGATCAAGTCTCCCTATTATATTTAAGGAGTATTTTGAATCCTAGAAAGACATTTTTCAAAGAATCTTTTAAACTTAAAATAGTAAAACATAATTTCTTGCATAATGAAACCTACTGAGCCTTCCATGTACTGGAACATTTGGATTACAGGTTTATCATCCTATAGAAAATATTATTGAGTATTTATTACATGGCTTACAATGGATATAGAGTGGCTTCAAATATAGAAAATTGAGTATCATGGTTAAAGCTTTAAGGTATTTTAAAGTCTAGAAAATAACTCTATAACCTAATTCATATTTTTCTTCTGCACCAGTTTGATCTCTGCATAACCTTTTGTTATGGAATAGAGCAGGAGAAAGTGAGGGACAGAGGAAAAGGGGGAGATGAAAAGAAAGGAGGAATACAAGACAAAAATAAAAGGGTTATCATTGAGTTCTCTGAAAGACATCTATTTTTATTTCTTCTGGTTAGCACTGGGGACAGATAGAGAAACTCAGATTCCTATAGTTCATTGGCTAGCCAGTCTGACCAAATTGATGAGCATAAAGTCCAGTGAAAAAAACGTGTCTCAAAAAATAATGGGAGTCAATTAAAGAAGACACCTGACTTCAACACACACATGCACACATGTTGTTTGCGCAGCTCCTCACACATGTGCCCACATCCACATCAACATAGATACTCCCCCTACACACACTCGACCTAGAGCATAGTTTTCTGTGAATGTCTAGGGACTACAATCACATTTTAAATTCTCACAAAAGAGGCAGAAATAGGAACAGAGACAGGAGAGAGAAAGAAAGGAAAGACACAAAAACTCTGTCTCTCAGTTACAAAAAGTTAAGGACTGCAGAGGAGGAAGCCTGTAAGAAGAAGATAAACATATTTAGAGACATCAGAGGGGACCCCAGATCAATGCATCACTCAACCCTTGCCAGGGAAGTTTCTTCTTGCAACAGGTGGTAATTAACACAGAGACCTACACCATGGCAACAGACAATATGCAGAGAGTGGGAGACTTTGGAGTGCTGACTCTGAGTGAGATATTTATATCA
Source organism: Chionomys nivalis (assembly GCF_950005125.1). Lineage (NCBI taxonomy): Eukaryota > Metazoa > Chordata > Mammalia > Rodentia > Cricetidae > Chionomys > Chionomys nivalis. Next base: position 18,682,027 of record NC_080107.1, read on the forward strand.
CAGTTATCTCCTGCAGCCTCAGAGATCTACGAGGAGGAAGGAACAGGAAGATTGTAAGAGCCAGAGGCGGCATATGATTTTAAGGAAACGGAATTTTATACACACAAAGCCAATGCACATGGGAACCCACATACACTGTAACAGCATGCATGGGACCTGGACATGCTCAAGCCAGACAAAGTCCCACAAGGGGGGAGGGGAGGTAGGCACAAAGTCCCACTCCTAGCTAAGAAGTAATTTGCAGTTGGTAGATACTGTGAGAGTGAAATCAGCTTCCTTCAATTGAGTGTCACTGAGCACACCGATCACACACCACAAGAAAGGCCATGCTCAGGAATATAGCTGACCAACACTAAACAGATTCCATATTTTTAGTGGCTGTTTATTTTCCTTCCGTTCTTTTTTAATAATAAAAAAGAAAATAGATTGCAGTGGAGAGGGAAGGGGAGAGAATCTGGGTGGAGTTGGGGAGCAAGGAAAATATGATAAAATACACTGTATTAAATTATCAAAGAATAACAACAAAAACAACAGTACTACTAGTAAAAAATGTGCTTGAGGTCACAATGAAATCAAAAGTGGCATCTTCCCTGAGGTATAGATGATTCTTACATTGACAAAAGGTTTCTGATAATTCCCAAGGCAAAAGCTTTGCTAAATATCAGATATGACCTGAGATTTGGTTTGATATGAATGTGTTTTTAGAGTTAGCATAAAGATAAAACTGATTTATAGCAGACCCCAGACCTATGTGTATCTGAGTTTTACAAAATAAAACAATAATATGTACTCAAGTACACACACCTCTACAGGCCAATTTTAAACCAAAAAAAGAAAACAGGGTGCAGACCAAAACAGAGAATTCTCAATAAAAGAATCTAAAATGGCTGAAAGATAGTTAAGGAAATGATCAACATCCTTAGCTATCAGAGAAATGCAAATCAAAACAACTCTGAGATTCCACTTTATACCTGTAAGAATGGCCAAAATCTAAAATGTTATGCTGGAGAGGATGTGGGGTAAAGGGAACACTGCTCCATTGCTGCTGGGATTGCAAACTAGTACAGCCCCTTCGGATATCAGTGTGGCAATTTCTCAGAAAATTAGGAAACAACCTTGCTCAAGATCCAGCAATACCACTTTGGGGTATATATCCAAAGGATTCTCAATCGTACCACAAGAACATGTGCTCAACTATATTCATAGCAACATTGTTATAGCCAGAACCTAGAAACAACCTAAATGTCCCTCGACTGAAGAATGGATAAGGAAAATATGGTACATTTACACAGTGAAGTACTACACAGTGGAAAAAAATAATGACATCTTGAAATTTGCAGGCAAATGAATGGATCTAGAAAACATCATACTGAGTGAGGTAACCCAGACCCAGAAAGAAAAATACATGTACTCACTCAGAAGTGGCTTTTAGGCATAAAGAAACAAGCCTACAATTCACAATCTCAGAGAACCTAGTCAATAAGGAGGACTCTAAGAGAGACATACATGGATCTAATCTAAATGGGAAGTAGAAAAAGACAAGATCTTCTGAATAAATTGGGAGCATGGGGACTATGGAAGAGGGTTGAAGGGGGGAGGGTGGGGAGCAGAGAAAATGTATAACTCAATAAAATCAATAAAAAAATAAACCTTAGAAAATCATTAGAACTCAAAATATTGAATGACTGTGCTACTTCGTTTTAGTTTTGTATTTAATTAAAGGTCACTTCCTTTGTGACAGATTTGAGATGCTGTGTCGTTTTTGCATATTTCTTACTTGAATATCGGGGTAGTTGTCATTAGAGAATGCCTGCTTCAATGGTAATTATTCAGCTTAGCTCAAATCATTGAACCTTTTCTGGTGCTGTATAATCTATCTGCTTCACTTCGCTACCCAGTACTCTCCCAGTGGATATAAAGACAGCCAGACTCTTGGTTAAATAGATGTCCCAAGTCAAAGGTAAATAACAGGTGAGCATGCTCCACTAACATGCATCGGGGTAGTTAATGGCTGCTTGAAGCACTGCCTAATCTTTAGGACAGCTTAATCATTCCCTACTGCACTTTTCGAAAGAGAAAGGTAGCTATTAATGCTGGCGTTCACAAAAAAATGTTCAAAGTGGATCTTCATTGAATAAATAGTGCTGTTTCATCTGGAAGATTTTAGTTATATATAACACCAAACTGTTGAAAGTTAAACAAATGGGAACGTGCTAACAAGAAGACAAACGTAGTTGGTAAAAAAAAAAATCTTTAGTGTGTATTTAAACTGTATATTTAATGGGTAACTTGAGGCGGAAGAAAATATACATATCCTGATGGATATCATGGAATTTTAGTTTTATACAGTGACTTGTTACTCTTCTCATCTTTCCTTTATCATTTAGAAGAAAATTCTTGTAATAGTTCAATAAATCATGTTTTATCTTTCTGAAGTTTGGTATTTCTCAAATGTGTAGGAAATGTTGACTCTCTTAAGAAAATGGAATGGACTGAGTAGCAGATTTTTCTATTTAGTGGACTTGGAGAACTCTCAATACATTGATAAACATATATTTACCTACATAATATTTTCCAAAACAATACTTCCAAAGCACGTTCATGATTAATTTTGAATTAAAATTTTTGTGTCTATTATTTGCAAAATACATATTTAATGTTATAAAATGTATTCGCATTTAGACTACTTGAATAATATTAAGGACAATATAAATAATCACATAGTATTCTTAAAGCCATTGTTTTGTTTTCTGAAAGAAGATAAATACAATATGATTAATTAAATAATTTATTGTCACTTAAAAAAATAAAGCTGTGATAAGATTCCAAACATATTTATATAATATACCATACTCCTTGATAGTCTAGAATTACTTCAAAGTGTTTATAGTAAAATATTTTAAGCATGTTGTAAAATAATGAGATTGGTATTTAGTCACCCAGTTTCAACATAAACTGTGGTGAGCATTATAGCATTATACATAACCAGACCTCCTTTCTCTCTTCACGCTTCAGGGCATATTGAAAAAAATCTCTAACATCGTAAAAGACCCATAAACATTTCATCCACAGTTCTAAATTGTAAGACATGTTTTTAAAGCATAATTACAGGGCCTGGAGAGATGGCTCAGTAGCAAAGAGAACTGGTTGCTCTTCTAGAAGACCTGTGTCCAGCTACCACATCTACCTGGCAGCTCATCGTCATCATCATCACCATCATCATTTATGCCCCAGCAATGCATAAGCAGGCATGTGCAGCCTGTTTAAGGTCATTTTCCAGTTGTTCCTAACCTGGGCAGTCCTAGATGCTTGCGTTATTGTCATACCCAAGGTTCCATAGTCTTCCTTTATCCAGCATTTTTGGGGTGCCTTATCCCATGCACTCCTCCAAGTAGTGCTATCATAACCATCTATAACTCCTGTTCCAGGTTATCAGATACCCTCTTCTGATTTCTGTGAGGTCCACAGACATCCATGCAGGCACAATACCGATACACATAGAATAAAACAAAATAAAAATAATTTAAAAATGACTACAGATGGCATTGCACTCAAAAGTAAGAATTGTCCCTAATTTGTCTCACTGATTTTTTTCTCTTCTGTAATCTATGTCCCCCGACAAGAGGTAAGAAATACCCTTTCACTTTCTTAAATTTGAACTAACATGCTTCTGCTCTGACTATGAAAAAAAATATGTGTCTGGACACTGAGAAGGCTAGAAGCTTCTGATATTGAAATCAGAGGAGCAAAGAACTGAAGGAGAAAGGGAGAAAAAGAAGGAATAGAGTGAAGGAAAGGAGGTGAGGAAACAGAGAAGAGAGAAAACAAACGGAAGAACAAACTCCCTCAGCATATTGAGTGAGTTTGCCCTGCAATTAGCCATAGCAAGGAGTTAATCACGTGAATCTTGGCTTTCTCACAAAGTAAATATCCCTAAACAAACCCCAGTTGTCAGCAAACATCACAGAATTCCTGCATTCTAAGCCCTGCCTTCATTCACATCTGAGGCACAAAATTATAAATAATTAATATCTACTCTTTTAATTCACTTTTAAAACTTTGGCCTAGTTTGTTTTAAGGAGTAGGTAACTAAAGCAATTTCAGTCCAAATTAAAATTTCTCCATGTGGTGTAAAATACTTTGTTATTGTTGGTATGTCTAAGCCATGATGTGAATTACCCTACAATTCTAAACCGTGATGAAAATGCTTTATATATATGATAATTAAAACGTCCCTGTTTTATTATCCAATTCATTAAAGAGATATGATGATATGATGGCATGACATGACATAATACTTCTGCATAGAGTGGTGATTTGGACATATATTACTATCATTGTGAAAAATCTGAGATCCGAAGAGATTAATGACTTAGCATAAAAAATTTAATACCTAATACTTAAATTCATATCTTCAGATTTCTGGAAACGTTCTTTCCCTTATTCCTATCTCAGTTGTGCCTTCAGAGACAGCACAGGTCACACTAATTTAGATGTCTTAGGATTGGAGCTATGGATAATCTTGGGAAACATATATATCTCAAGTGTACCCTGCTACATCTCTGATGCCTGGTCCCTCAAATCGCCTCTTAATATGTCTCTCTTGATGTACCAAAGACTTCAATGAGCTCTGATCTCTGATTGGAGCCTTCTTTTCACCAGCATTTAATTACCAGATACATTTTTCTCAAGCTAAGTATGACCATGTTTCCTAACTAGCAATACTTAACAGTCTTCAAACTGATCACCATAGGGTGATGAATTCGTTCTGAAAATCTTATTCTGTCTCTGTGATATTTAAGTCAGTACAATAATCTTCTGAATCATGAAAACAATGACCTTCCAATATAGAATTAATACCCACCTGACTTCAATCCCAACTCATTTGGATTTATAGTAATAATTCATGATATTAAAATATAAACAGAAGTTATTGAAATTCTTTTACTAATAAAGTTGCATGATGATTGAGTAATCACATGATTCACGCATAGCCATGCACAAATTAAAAAACCTGTAAAATAACATTTGATCTCATTCCATCAAAATGCACCTCACTGTACATAACAAATTGCAATATAATAAATAAAGTACTATATTCTAAGCCCAGTTCCAGAGATAAGTTGATTATATAATCACTGGATACAGAATTCAATAAAGCCTTAAAGCTAAAGTTAGCTCTAAGTAAACAAAGCCTGGTAGAGTTACAAAGTAATGCCATTTAAATTGGCTTGCAAAGGCCAGCAGGAGCAGTGTTTGCCTTAAGGATTATGTTAGAATATCCTGAAAGAGCAACTGAAGCTTGGGTGGTTGTAACACTATTTTGACGTTTCCAAAATGGCATGAAGTTTTGAAAAGAAAAATCATGATTTTACATATTAGATTAGCCCATGTCAAGTAGCCAATGATTGATTTGTTTGGTACACAGAATTGTCGAATACTGACCATTTTAGTTCACAGATGTAAAGTATTTTCTAAATTATCTGTTTCTATTTTTGTGATTGCGTTGCGTTCTTGTGGCTGCAGATAATAAAGCATTAAAAGGTGTTTAAAACAATGGAATTATGTTCCTTCATACAGGTCCTAATTTACTCCAAACCAGACTATTAACACATGTTTCTTCTTGGAAAGTCTGAGGGGAAAGTCACACCTCCCCACGCTTGGCCATCTTGACTTGCAAGCCCTGCTGCCTCCGCTAGCTTGTGGGATTCTCTACATGCGTCTTTGTGTTTCTGCACGCGAATCTCTCTTCATTTATACAAACATCAATTATTATACCACTCTGGCCTCATTTTAGCTTGATTCTCTCTGTAAAGGCCATATTTCAAAATAAGGTCACATTTACAGGTGCTGTGGATTAGAACATAAGCATGTATTTGAGATGTACAAATTACATCATAATAGTCATAGTGAGAGGTATATGCCAAACCATTTTAACCTATTTTTATATTTTAAATATGAATAACATAAATCAGGGGGTTTCTGAAATAAATTGCTTTTAAAAGGAATTTACATGTAAAATGTAAGAAACCTTTACCTAACACTCAAACCTGAGGTCCGTGCCACATAACATTAGAGTCTCCATAGCCTGTGCCATGCCTTCCCAGCGCTGTCCTCTGCCACTGTTTCCCTATGTATAACCCTTCAGCATAAATGCAGTCTGCTTATAATTCCTCAGCTTGTAATATTCTATTTATGCTTCCTTAACGTCAATGATTCTGTCCTTCCTCCTGCAATATGCTTTAGGTTCAGTTTCCTCATGCCCCGACATTATGCACTTGTAACTTGATTCAAAGTCTCAACGTAGCTGCCATCTTTTTTTTTTTTTTTCTGACACTTCTACGAATGTCACCTCGGCACCATTCCCACCCTCAGACACCTAGTAAGGTGGAACTCCAAAAGCTTACCGTTCTCGCAGTGCCGTGACATCGGAAACAATGTACAACCGTTTCAGATGCCAGTGTGGTAGGGTAGGGTTGAAGCCCATAGCGTTACTCCCCAGAAGTTGCAAGGCGCTGTGTGCATTTTACTCTCCAGGAGGAGTTCCAAGGTACTGCACTGGATAATCCCAGACAATACCTCTTTGTCAACAAACTGTTTTGTAGTCCTTGCTGATTTCTTTACACACTCTTCCTTTCCTGAGGAAAACTGTAGGTTCAAGGTTCAGAAAGATCTGCTTGGCTCAAAGTTTCAACCTCACTTTCTCGGAATAGCCCATAGCATGCAGAAACCTGGCAGGGGGAGGGAGCTAGAAAAATAGAACACATCCATATTTTTTTAGATCTTGACAGTCAAAATAAGGTTTTAAGTGTTACATTGTACAAGATAAGGAGACCGCGTTTAATGAGAAAGGCCCAGTGGTTCACATGACTGTTGATAGTCCACGCTTTCCAACAAAGATGTCATAGACTAACTTTCCAGGCTGAATAAAATTACAATAGTGTTCTATCTGATTTCCTCTTTCCAAGCGATAAGTAAAGAGATATTAAGCTACACATTTTACCCTCTTGGATTTGGAAAATGGTGTCCTTATGTATTAGCATATCTTAGATTCTAAGGATTTTTAATATTTTATGAAATATTAGATCACTTTTCTCTGTATTGAACTCTATATTGTCCTCATGCTCAGCTTAACATTTTCAACCAAAGTTTGAGGTAATTTTCCATTTCCTCCATGTATTTGTTTATTCATATTTACTGTGCTCTGGATAAATAATCAGATTAGGTTCTCGGGTTCCAAAGCTACTTAAATTACTTTAGCTATTACATAACCACATTTGCCTATTTTAGCTAAATTCCTTAATAGTCATGCCATTGTACTTGGTGGCTGACTTCTCAAGTCTATTTTAAGTGAGGGATAATAACTTGTTGCATGAGGAGACAAGAAATAAGATATGACAATAAAAATAAAATTGAATATTGAAGTAAACTCAAGAAGGTTATTATTATACTTAAGATAAATTCAATATGTACAGAATTTCCCAAACTATAAAAAAAATCAACAGGGATCTAAGATCCATATCATAAAGCCAATAATATAATTTAGAAGAATCTAGTTTGTACACTTAGTAAATACTTCGTCTTTCAAACCAGTGTGCATATGTGTGATGTGAAGAGAGCAGTGTTGTTACTCAGAGGCCCCTGAAAAATGCTCAGTCTATGGTACACTGTATAGGTGAAAACCCTCCTGTTTTGATTTGTGTTTTGTTTGTTTGTTTGTTTGTAGAAATCACAAAATCACAAATTTACTTTAGACATGACTCAAGTTTAGCTCTGGTAGTTTCAGATAAACTAAAAGTATAAGCTAGATCATTTTAGCTGGCCTGATGCTTTATTAGGAGAATAGCTTAGTGTCTGAATATCTCTTGGTAGATAAAAATCTGTAACAGCTTCAGGTAATAATCTGAAGAACTCTGAAGCATTCCTTGCTCCTGTGGAATTCTCTACATCTCAGAAAAAATTAAATGAAGTAACTATTTGTTCCAAAATATTAAATATCTTTTCATCATCTAAACGAAAGACTCTTTTGAGTGTATTTTAGTATTATTTGCTTTTGCTCTTATTGAAAATATATTACAAGGAGGGGAATCATGCTTAACTAAAGATCTGAATAGGTTAAGCAAGATTTCATTTTTCAATTAATTTATCAAGATTTAATTATTAATTAGTATGAATAAATCAAATCTGACTTTAGATATATATATATACATTTCATCTATTCTTTACAGCTACTACTTCCTTACATTTGAAAACTGAGCAATTACTTAAATTAACTGATTTTATGCATTTCTAAAAACATTCATGTACTTAAAAATCTAATGATTCCTCAGTGTCTCAGGAATAATATGCATTAAATTTTGCTGAAAAATCTTATTTATCAAGAAATGTCATTGCGATTTTTTAAACTGACAACATCACCAAAAATCATCATGTAAGATTCATATAAATGTATGTTTGTTTTTCATTAATATGTCAAAATAACATGACTTCTTCCTGATGTATCATGTTCTATAATTGCCTTACTATTTTACAGGTATGACAGAATTTAAAATGCATTTTTATGCATGTCTGCTTTTCTTTCTTCTACTCAGGTTCTTTCTTTGGGAGCAGATGTCTTGCCAGAATACAAGCTGCAGACACCACGCATCAACAAATTTACAATATTGCACTACAGCCCTTTCAAAGCAGTCTGGGATTGGCTTATTTTACTACTGGTCATTTATACTGCTATCTTCACCCCCTACTCTGCAGCCTTTCTCCTCAATGACAGAGAAGAACAAAAAAGGCGAGAATGTGGCTATTCTTGTAGCCCTTTGAATGTGGTAGACTTGATTGTGGATATTATGTTTATTATAGACATTCTAATAAACTTCAGAACAACCTATGTAAATCAGAACGAAGAAGTGGTAAGTGATCCTGCCAAAATAGCAATACACTACTTCAAAGGCTGGTTCCTGATTGACATGGTTGCAGCCATCCCTTTTGACTTGCTGATTTTTGGATCAGGTTCTGATGAGGTAAGAGCTGCTTAAGAATTTTATTTTCTGAAAGACTGCAATTGTAAAAGTAAATCTACATTAACTAGATAAAAAAAGTAATCCTACATCTCACAGATGAAATTCATTACACCTGGAAATGTTGTAAAATGAAATGAAGACATTTTTCTGTTGTGAATAATTGAAATTACTTCTATATTTGCTAGGAGATACAAAAATACTATCCATGCTGTAGCCAACAATTTAAATTTTAAAACGCATCCACAGAGCATTTTACTCTAGTGAGTAAAATATTTTCAGACAAATTCTTGAGTGCAAAGCTATCCAACACTAAGGCTGTTTTCTTTCTTACATCACTATTTAGAGTGTGGAACAAAGAGAGATTTGTTCTTTGTTTGGATGTATTGAGTACATTTTCTGAATAGTGGGTCCATAAAAATAACCATATCTTCAAAGCAATCTTTGGGACATATTCAGTTAGTGTCCCCATTACTTAACCATCACTAACTGTTATAGCACATAAATATTTATATAATGAAAAGATTTACAGGAGCTATGTGCCTTAGTTTCCTTTCTGGGGCTTTGATAAAAATACATGGACATAAAACAAATTAGAAGAGAATGGGTCTATTTTAGATCCCAGGTTCCAGGTTCTATTCATTCTATCAGTGTGGGAGAGTCAAGACTTCGGGAAGTTGAAGCAGCTGGTCAGAGTTACAGCCAAGAGGAGAGGGAGAATGAGTACATACATCCTTACTGCTTACTTGCTCTCTCTTCCCTTATACAAGGACGCAAACCCAGGAAATCGTGCTGCACACTTTAGGCTGGGTCTTCCCACATCAATAAATGCATTCAAAAACAATTCCCCTACAGACATACCTCAAGCCAATGAAATAATCCCTCGTTGAAGCTTTCTATATTTTATCAAGTTCATAATTTAACAATTAAAACTAACCATCATGGGAGGTATAAAAGTAACTCCAAGAAAGATGACTGAAAACAAGATAAATTCAATATGTTGAATTTTTTTTAAAAAAAAAAATCAGTGCCCCAAAGGATTCCTCATCATCTTTTGCTTGGTTTGTTAATTTGTTTATTCCAAGAGAAAAGGAGATCTCAACAGATACATGCTTCCTAGCCTCTGAAGGCTTCAGGACAAAAGAATATTTGTCAGCCAAGGGGAATCAGAACACTTAGAATTGTCTCTGTTTCTACTGAAAGGCTCGTCTAAACTGTAGATTAGTTGAGCTCAGGACAATAGAATATGACAAAGTCCTAGCACCCTATCATCATCTGTAAAAGAATGCTAATAAAGTTATCTTCCTTGTTAATTTCTTATTTTATTTGGCATTTGAATTAAATAACCCCTATGAAATAGGAAAAAAAGTCATTAAAGATCTTTTAATAGTGATTCCTAATTTGGGTTGTAACTAAAACACAAGAATATAAAACACTTCATCATTGATATTTATCTTTGAATTTCTTATAATGGGGGATACATGCAATTATATCATGTTGTAATAGGAGTGGCAGGGCTGTGTCCCCGGCACCCGGCTGCCCGCATGGCTTATGCCCCAAAATAATTATACGGAAACTGTATTTTTTTAATCGTTGTCTGGCCCATTAGCTCTAGCCTCTTATTGGCTAGCTCTTATATATTGATCTAACCCATTTTTAATATTTTGTGTAGTACCATGAGCTGGCTTACCAGGAAAGATCTTAACCTGCGTCTGTCTGGAGTGAGACAATCATGGCGACTCACTGACTTGGTTTTTTTTTTTTTCCAGCATTTTGTTTTGTTAACTCCACTCACCTAAGGGTTGGCCTATCAAATGGGCCTAGGCAGTTTCTTTATTAATTAACCAATGAAAGCAACAGATAGATAAAGACCCACCTCCATCAATATCACACAAACTTTTCCTGACAAACTAGAATAAAAATTTCACTGTTTCAAAAGTGTGAACACTATGTATGAGTGTGTGTCTGTGTGTGTGTGCATTAACTATCTATACACACACTAGCAGTGACTCAAACATTGAAAAACAAATGAATAGGCAAACAGAATATTAAGAAAAGTTATATTCGATCAATAATAATAATAAAGTGTATATTAAGAAATATTTAGAAATGCTATATTATTTTCATTTCAGTTACTACACATTTTGAAAAATGTAAAATTCCTTAAAATATGTAGTTCAGATAAATCAGTACTACAGCAAAATTCTGTTGAATAAAATAAACTAAAGAACAGTTTAAGAGAGTCACATCACTGTAGAGTGAAATTGTCTAAGGAAAAGAAAAGTGAAGAATTTGAAGCTTACAGAGTGAGGAGACTCCTGGAAAGATTAATAGATATTCCAATGTTTGGTTTTACATATGTAAATTACCAGCAGGACACTGAGAAATTATTTAGGAAATGCAAAATTTTCTTGGAGACTCTTCTAGGTATCACAATGTATACTGATCTCATTCTTCTAAGAGGTAACATTAAAATCTAATGTTGTGTTTCCCATAAATTTTAGAAGTAGAATTAACTACAAAAATATTTCATCTATCACCAGGCCTGGGAAGTTATTATTCCAGTTTTATAGATTAGGCCATTAACTGGCTTCCTGGACCCTATGCTTGCACATCATTCCTATTCAGTAGCACTATACCTTTAATCCCAGCACTCGGGAGGCAGAGGCAGGCGGATCTCTGTGAGTTCGAGGCCAGCCTGGTCTACAAGAGCTAGTTCCAGGACAGGCTCCAAAGCTACAGAGAAACCCTGTCTTGAAAAAAAAAAAAGCAAGAAAAAAGAAAAGAGAAGGAGAGAGAGAGAGAGAGAGAGAGAGAGAGAGAGAGAGAGAGGAAGAGAAAGAGAGAAGAAAGAAGGAAATTTATGTCATGTAAATCTACAATACCAAACACTTTTAAAAAACTGGAGCATTTCCTCATTGACTATTCATGTTGGGATGTTAGAAGAAGAGCAAACATGCCAGCGACAGTAAGGCTAAGTCAAAGTCAGAGATGAGGTGCTAAGATATGAGAACTAAATCACAAAGAATCATGAGATCTGTTTATTGAGGCTTAAACAAGACTCTCTGGAATGGAACTGATTTTGATTGACATATAAAAGATTGCATAGACCGTTCTCTGTGGTGAGCAGTCTGGAGCAAGGGGCCCACATTAAAGCCCAGGCTGTGATGTGTGGTGGATGAGATAGCAGCATGGACACACGACACCATAGAGATGTAGAAAATAGATATATTTATGGAAGGTTTTAAATGCCACCTATCATAAATTGTTGGTTAATTAAATACCCATGAAAAAATAAAAGAAAAATCTGAGCTAACTATTATTCAAAACATATTTTGTAGTTCACGCATTGAGTTATTATGGTGGGAGTAGGGATGAGAGAGAAGGTACGTTTATAAGCAACTTTCATAGATGGTAATGTCTTTATCCTATGGTAAAATCATGGGGAGAAACAGGTATACTGTGCGGGAGAAAAAAAGGTGCAAAGTGGCCATCATAAGTATGAGATGCTTATTAGTCCTACAAGTACAAATGACTAGTAAACAAATCAGGCACTCTGTGAGTAACTAGAAAGACACACATGAAAGAGAGAAGACAGTCTTTAAATTAAAAATTAGATATAATTACAGTAATGGGTGGCTTGAACGAGTCCTTTCCTATTTGCACATCAATTTCTGTGCAAATCCTTTAAAAGAGTCTAGAGACCAGGCTTAGCTGTACATCCCCATGTATTGAGTGTATGGAAGAAGAAGGCCATCTTGGGCTATTTAACAAAACCTCATCTCAATACATATAAACATACATACATACTTACATACATACATATGGGAAGATTCACATTTGGTGAACTTTAAAATCAGATTTTCTGTTTTAAATTTTAGGGACAGTTGTACTGTTTAAACATATGTAATGTGGTGGCCATATCTGGAATGCAAACATTCAGGCTTTCATGTACTCATAAAACTACATGTTAATATACATAGGAAAATTAATGAAGATGTTATTTTCTAATGATTAAAACTAGGAAAAATTTTTGCTGAGCTATTTGAATGATTTTTTTTCTTACATATTAGCATAATCAATTAAACTAAAGAAAATATTTTTTCTCACTGTCAATTAATGATTAATATCTTCCTTTACCTGAATGTTAAACTATCTTATTTATAGTCAACTCCTAAAACTAATATTGTAACAATACCATTTTATTTGTAAAACATACTTACTCACAATAGGATAGCATGACTATATGGTTTTACTAAACAAGACACAATTACTCTTATTTTTCAAACTAACATTACTTTTTAGTATAATTAAATGTGACTAGTAATAACTAGATGCTCTCCTTTACTGTTGCAAACATTTTGAAGAAAATGAACGCAGGGGATTACTCAGCTTGCCTCTATTATTTCTGTCTAACTGATGCTGGTATCATCTAGAAAGAGAAATAGTTCTGTGGTTCCTAACTTTGGCTTCCTCAAGTGTGACACTGCCACAATAATTTGCATCAATGTCATTGATGCTAAAGGACAATATCATTCCCTTTGTCTCCACAAAATCAGTTTTGATTATCTGCTTCAGATTTGCCCATATTTGGATATCCATGGCGAATTTTCAAGACACTAACACTTAGGATCTAGAGAACTCTACTTAGAAACACACATCATTATCTCCTTCCTCCCCTGATAATTAAAATTCTAGTTTTCAATTATTTGCTTTGTTGACCTCTGATTCATGCCGTAATATTTTTAAATAAATTGTAAAGACAGGAAGGAAAGGTTTTAGAACCAAAATAACTAGAGGTTCTTTGAAGCAAAATTCCAATAGGAAAGTGGAATGTATGCTTACAAAAAAAAAAAAAGTTTCACTCATTAAGCTAACAAAATGAATTGTGGAGTGAACATACAGAAAACATTAGTAGCCTTCTGTAGAAATTCTGATTATATTGTAAGCTGTTCTCCTTGCTTTGGTCTTTATGATAGATGCCATGAATTTCCTAGACATTATTATGTGAATGAGGTATTGATATTTCTCTTGAAATAACAGAGCACACCATGAAATTTTGTGTATATGCATGTCAACAATAACATAGCTATTTCTCTCCCTTTAGATAGTGTTTGGCTTGTGTTTTACAGAAATTTTCCTTGACCCCCACTTGGAGCTTTGATCATGCCTCTCAACTGTGGCATGACATGTGATGTAAATACAAGATGACCAATTGGAAAAGAAATTTTCTTTAAGTGAATCTTTTACATATCATTTATATGTGGCTGACTAAAAATGATAGAGATTATATAGAATGCAATTTTCTTGGTAAAAACTCAATTAAAAATTCAATTAGCCGGGCGGTGGTGGCGCACGCCTTTAATCCCAGCACTCGGGAGGCAGAGGCAGGCGGATCTCTGTGAGTTCGAGACCAGCCTGGTCTACAAGAGCTAGTTCCAGGACAGGCTCCAAAACCACAGAGAAACCCTGTCTCGAAAAACCAAAAAAAAAAAAAAAAAAAAAAAAAAAAAAATTCAATTAAAAGGGTATAACATCCATACTTCTACATGTGATGGTTTATTTCTCTGTTAAAACTTACAATTATTTGATGCCCAGTTTCTATGTTACTGCAGTGATATAGAAAGGAATTTAACATTACAGTATAATGGATTGGTAACTATGATACAATGTAAGTGTATCAATCATTAAACTTGGAATTGAAAGGAATTCCCCAGCAAACTGTAGAATCATTTCTTTGGAATACATAGTTAGTAAAAGCAATTGTGGAATTTGATTTGAATAAAGAAACAAGCTAGATAATTCCTCAGGATTCTGCACATATCCAGATACAGATATTGATAGTTTTAATAAACATGTCCTCAGAAATGTTGAAAAGTCTTAGACAACTGAAAGAAAAGGCTAGAAACTAGACAATTTTATCATTGAACCGCATTGTTTAAATAATTCGTTAAATGGTGTGTAAAGTATACATTTGAATGGGAATTACCTGGAATAAAATTTAAAGCAAAAACATTGAATATGGAATCTTGCAATTTTTATTTGCAAATATTTCTGTATCCCCCATACATTTATTTTTTGGGAAGTAGGTTGGAATAATGCATTCAACTGAAGTTTCATTGATGTCTGATTCTATAGTCCATCCTATAAAACCAAAGAGAACATGTTTATATTTCATCATTTAAAAAAAAAATTGCTATAATTTACCTACATGTTAACTTTTATTAAGTGACTTTAAGTTCTCTAAGCACACTAAACATTTTTAGTATAAGATTTTTATAAATACTAACAAAGTAAATTTTAAAATTTTTCAGCATATAATTTTTTCTTATTGGCAAAGTTTTCTCAATCTAACCCTACCCAGACTTGTTTTTAATAATATTAATCCTGACAGGATTAACTAATTTCAGTACTTCGCAAAGTTTTACAACATTGAAGGAAGATATTGACCATTTTATTATATGATGTTCATCAAAAAAATTAATATACTTTTTTTTATTCTGGTCTCTGATACATCATTTTTCCAAGTTTATAGTTGTATTTTTAATCAAAAAAGTCATTTATTTAATGAGGAAACTTAATTTCTATCAATATCAGAAGGAATTAAGACCTTTAATAAATAATAGATATTTTAAAACAATATAATTGAATTATACTCATTATTCAAGAGATATAAATAATTGTATTTGTGAAGGAAAGTTGTCAAATTAAAAAGTACTAAACAGGACATTTAAAATGAAAATCTTGTATAAGTAAAGTTTCTTTACTATTACAGTCTGGAAAAAAAATGAATATTTTTCAATCAAAATGAATGAGCTGAGTTCTACATTGCACAGGTCCTATAAGATGAAGTTTGATATTCTAGGACTCCTTGTGTCTTCCTTACTATAGCTCATAGGTAAAATTAGCAAAGTACCTTCCTTCACTACTATAGAAGTACTTGTTTATTTTCTATTTTTATTACCGTATTTATAAAAGTCATCAAAGTTTTTTTTTTTTTTTTTAATGTTTTTGCCAAGAGTTACTCAGCAAGCGGAGATCGAAAATGTCCTGGCCTATTCTCTCAGAGATTTGGTGCCATCCCTTATCTTCTCTCTATACTCTCAGGCAAGACAGTAGGGCAGTATGCACAAGGGTCAGTAGCAAAGATGATCCAAGGGAGTTAGCAGCATTTGTCAACAGAAAAATAGCACAACATTGGTACAACATAAAACTAGCTCATATAGTTGAGCTTGGGTAAATGTTACAGAGTCCTGAATGACTGTCAAAAGTATTGTTCGCTCAGCCTCTCCTGACAACGAAAGTGAGTCACAACTTCATCTCTCCTCTTCCATCCGGCTTATTTTTCTTCCACTCCCCCCTCCTTCCTCTCCTGTATCTCCTTTGCCCTTCCTTTCTCTTATTATTCCTGTAATTATCAGGTATAAAAATTGAGAATGAGTCCAAGGCTTCTTAAACTTATTTTCTCTTAGAATATTTGTCATTCATATGTGATCATGTAAATTATAGTGATTTATATTCTTAAAAAAACTTAGCTTCACATAAATTCTATTTTCATTACTAAGTAACTATAGTAGAAATTTTTTAGAGTGTTTGAGGTGGAAACGCACAAAGGTATGAAGCCTACGCAGCAGATTTTTATTATTTTCCTTTTAGTCTACCGCTTTACAACCCATTATGAAACTGTCAGTGTTTTGTAAGGAATTTACTTAATTTAACCTACTACCTGGTGAATCTCCATTATATTTAAATTATTTTGAAGCTTTTTATTCTAAAACCAAATAAGAATTTTAGTATTTGCACAATAATACTTAACAAGCTCTGGTCTTGAAACACACGTAAACAGGCAGTAGTGTTAGGAGAAGAAATAAACTCAAGAGTCTGAACTGGGCAGACGTGGTGAAACTGAGCAAATGGGACTCCTGCTGTAAGCGTCTGGCCATCTTTTACCTGGATGAAGTTCTTGTCTTTCCAAGACCCATCCATTTTCTGAGGGCACCCTAATCCATGTTGCCAGGCTTCCATTTGAGATTCCAATTGTCTATGTAATATATTTGGAAAGTATGTAAGCTCCATCAACACATCTTATAACATAAAGTTCCTACAAGTAGAAACAGAAATATGAGGAAATATTTAAATAGAAATATAAAGATCTATCACTTATTAGATATTACCTACACCCGTGTAGACATCATATTTCCATTTATAAACAAAGCAGCTAAAGCTCAAGTGCAAAAAGAACCTGTCCAATGCGGCATACAGCTATCCACGTAGAACTTAGTTATAAGGCTGCCTGTTTGAAAGTCCATGTACATCACTAGCAAAGGAAAGTGCTGATGTATTTGTATAAATAGGGACATTTACTTTACTTCCAGTGAACTCTAATGCTCTCTTAAATTCTAGAATTCATTGAAGGGGCATGTGTCTTTAAAGATGATAAGAAGGAAAACCTGTTTTCTGCGTTGCATTGTGAAAATATTAACTTATTTATTGGCACAACCAAGATGAACAAAATTATAATCCTGTTATGATAAGTCCATCCAAGCTAGGCAAAGTCCTCCTACGTTTGGAGAGTTCCAATCTTACAGAAATAAATTTAAGGAAACTAAAGTATTTTCCTTTGCTTGACTATAACAAAGGAACAAACAGAAGATTTACTACAATGTTTCCATTAAAAGTTTTCCTGTATACTCAGTAATATTTTTCACTAAATCAATATTTTTATGGCAATGGGGTGATAGCTACTCTGTGTGCTAGTTCTTCAATTAAAACACTAGCATTCTTTTTTTTTTTTTGGTTTTTTGAGACAGGGTTTCTCTGTGGTTTTGGAGCCTGTCCTGGAACTAGCTCTTGTAGACCAGGCTGGTCTCGAACTCACAGAGATCTGCCTGCCTCTGCCTCCCAAGTGCTGGGATTAAAGGCGTGCGCCACCACCGCCCGGCCAACACTAGCATTCTTAACACACTTGGATGTACTTTGTAAAATAAACACTACAATAAAGAGATAAAATGACTCAGTAATTGATTGGTAAACACCATGTAACTATGGAATAATTACACGCTCTGCGAATTATATAGTACTTATAGTTGACATTATTTAGGAAACTTAAGAAATGAACTTGTAATTTGTACTTATCAGATTTCGATTCTTAACAACCAGTTAAATATCATGTTATTATGTAAAAGTATCCTATCATTAAATACCTGGTCAGCAACAATCATGCAATTAGTTAGCATGCATCATACCCCAAAATACAGTTGTGATGTCATCAGAATACCAAGAAACGATTTATGAATTTGATGCATTCAGGAGAAAAGAAAGAAAGAGATATTTAAATATAGATTGTAATTTGTGCATGCAGGTATCCACTAAGGGCTCCTGACAGTTACAAGAAGGAGCTTGACTGACTCCTTCACGTGGCTCAGGTGTTTTTCAACTTCATCACAGGCTAGTTAGAAAGGTCTTTTAGGGTCTTCCTCTCTTGTGATCTCTACCACAAACTATATCGCCAAATAGCAATTATTCAATAACCATAACTAATGCTAACCCCAAGATCTCACTTTTCAGTCTCTCTGCCTGGAAATAGCAGACTTTTTTTCCTCTTTATTAGAGGAGATCCCTTGTCTATATAATTGTCTGTCTTTGTTAGAGAGAACTTTTTTCCTGCATTGTAATTGTGGTGCCTGGTACGTGGTAGACACACAATCATCTCCCTGGACATTGAGAAAGGAACACTTTAGTGGGGCATATTGCATGAAAGTCACTTTTGTAGACCTTGTGAATGCTGACTCTCATTCCATGGATTTTGCATGCCAAGACATTGGGTTACAAAGTCCCATATTTTTCAAAGTGGAATTAAAACTCTTTGGATGGAGAACTAATCTTCATACTTAATTCAAGCCTTCGTCCGTTTCCCCATTTTCTGTTAACAGTTCTACCTTACAAGAACATACCTTGAAACAACTGTTTCTGACCATACGCATTTATTTCCACAGACAACAACATTAATTGGTCTTTTGAAGACTGCGCGGCTCCTTCGTCTTGTGCGCGTGGCCAGAAAGCTGGATCGCTATTCCGAGTACGGCGCCGCGGTTCTTATGCTCTTAATGTGCATATTTGCCCTGATTGCCCACTGGCTGGCTTGCATCTGGTATGCGATTGGGAATGTAGAGAGGCCCTATCTGACTGACAAAATTGGATGGTTGGATTCCTTAGGACAACAAATTGGGAAACGTTACAATGACAGTGACTCGAGTTCTGGACCGTCCATTAAAGACAAATACGTCACGGCACTTTATTTTACCTTCAGCAGTTTGACCAGTGTAGGATTTGGAAATGTGTCTCCCAACACCAATTCGGAGAAAATCTTCTCCATTTGTGTCATGTTGATTGGCTGTAAGTAGATTTCTTTTTTTTTTTTTTTTCTGTTCTCTGTTAGGATAAAGTAATAGCACAAAACTGGTATTTATAGAACACAGAGAAAAAAGCGAGATACGGAAACATGTGGATGCTATATTCCATAAAGTATAATTTTCTTAGTGAAGTGAAAAAGCAAAAATTGTTTTCATATTCTTCGCTTATGACTAGCTTTAATATCAATATAAAATATACTCATCACTTGGGGATCCCAAGGTTAGTTCAGGGTGTGTCTCATTCTTGTCTGAACCTGAGCAACCTCTTAATATAAAATAATATCACAAGTCCTTAATATAAAATAGTTTCACACTAAGGGCTTTGCAGATGGCTCAGTGGTTAAGAGCCCTTGCTACTCTTGCCTAGATGCTTGCTCTTAGCACACACACAACCCCCACTAACTCTAGCTCCAATCTAATACCCCCTCCTGGCCTCTGAAAATACAAGACAAGCACATAATGGAAATGGATACATGTAGGCACTCACACACAAACATAACAATCAATAAAATCTGAAAAATAAATTTTAAAAATAGTATCACAAAATTGTCTTTAACCCAAAAATATCTTCATGCATATATTAAATCACTTCTAGACTACTTGTATCTTCTAACATAGCATAAATGCTGTATAAATCTCACAAGGAAGAATGGGAAAAAAGGACATGTGCAGTACAGGCATAATTTTTTGAAAATATTTTTTGTTCATGGTTGGTTAAGCTCTCAAATATAAATACAGAAGTTACAATTCCCTACATTCAATAAGGCTTCATTTTTACCCTAGAATATCATGGCTGTAAACTGGAGTGATGTGCATAGTTAGTTTGCAGATCTAGAAAGTATAGTTCATTCATTGTTACATAAAAGTGATTATAATTTAGAACTAATAGATATTTTCTGTTTCAAGTACCGACCAAGTTAAGCTGGAAAATAGAATTCTAGACATAAATCTTTCTCTCATACATGTAAAGCCATTACCTATAACCAATTCCCTCTCTAATTAATTTTAAATTGCTTTCCTTTTGATAACATTCTAAGGCCTGACATTGTTTTTTACTCTGTAGAGGCTTTATATAAGGAGAATAACTTATTTTATATATTATTGAGAATAAAAAATTTGTGGTAAGATAGAGTTTTGACTTAATAATATTTTTGAAAAGACTTAGTTAAGAACCTAGAGGTTACCCAGATGATGGCAGACAGGAATAACAGCTTTGAAAGGAGCATTGCCCTTGGATGGTGTACAAAGTAGAAAACAGATCTTGACAATTGATTTTTTACATGTTGCCATAATTAGTTACTGAAATGTGGTTAGATAAAACCTATTTATGAAACTTAAATGAGTTCTCTCAGTAATCTACTCTGCCTAAAACTTAGCTTTTATTTCAATAACATTTTCATAAGAAAATACGTTTTTAAACCTTAAAGATCTTCTATTACAATTCCATCACACTCTTCGCTACAAACACAGAAGCAGCATTGCATGAAGAAGGCAATGGGACTGGAACCTATTAAAAAAATAGAAATACACATTAAAGGCACTTTTAATGTAATTAGAACCACAGACGGGCTGGGGAGATGACTCAGCACAGGTTTTGGCTTGCAAGCTTGACAGGTCCTGAGCACTAACACAGAAGCCCAGTGCAGCTGTGCACACCTGAATTCCTGGGACTAGGAGAGCAGATGTAGGAGGATCCTTAAGACTTTGTGGCCACCCAGTGGGTCTATTGAGGGGGAGATGTGAAAAACATGGTGGAATGACCAGTGAGATGGCTCAGCAAGTAGACACCGATGCCCAAGCTTGAAAAACCCAGTTCAATTTCCAGATGCGTACGGTGGAGGGGAAACACTGACACCTACCAGTTACCCTCTTAACACACACAAGTCATGGCCTACACATGCACACACAACGAACCCCAAACACACAGATGCACACTTGCTTACAAACTCAAAGTTAACACATATCAATATAATAAAGTGTGTGTGTGTGTGTGTTAGAAAGTGATTGACGAAAACATCAAACATCAATTTTTGGCTTCCACATGTGCATATACACATACAAACACACACTCAAAACAACAGCAAAGAATCTACCAGAATATATTTCACAGAGGTTAAAGATTTTAGTTGCATTAATATCAAACAAGGCAAAGAAAAGTATCTGTTCTTGATTAAATACGTATATCTGTGAATTAAATATGAATATATCTATATAAGAAAAGAGTATCTACGTATATTAAGAAAAAATAACTCAAGGAACTTTCAAAATTCACAACCAGTTATCCTGTTCACTGCTTAGAAATCTTCAGCACTGTGATATTTATTATGTGAAGCATTTTATTAAAAACAAATGCTAGTTCTTATTTAGCCTACACACAATATCTAATGTCAGAGGAATAGTGACAGCTTCTCTTGCCTGTTTCCCCTCCCCCCTTATTTTAATTTTCTTTGTCCCCTTTTCTTCTTTTCTTTACTTCCCTCCTTCCTTCTTTTGTTCTTTCTTTTCATGCTCTTGATAAACATAACTCTAGTTACCATTACTGATCCTTTAAAAAGAATATGTGATTCCTACAGATAATTTTGATTTTTTAAGAGAAAACTCTATTCAAATTCGAAAGAGAAAAATTTAATTCACATTCCACACATATTATTCAAGTAGAAGAGTCATTTTTATAAGCATTGATTAAAATGAGTTCTGCAAAGCTTGATGTCACACAGAAAATCTTCTAAGCATTGCTTGAGAGTACTCTCATGAGCTATGATCTCATTGATAAGGGGAAAGGTAAAATTGAAACTTGAAACACAACAGTTGCAACATTGCTCATGAAATGTTCTTAGCCTTTAGGCATAGTGACACATTTGTTCCTGATGTCTCCCACTATATGAAATTATATGCAAAAATTAATTAGTTCTTTTAATTAGCAGTATTTACATACTAAGCCAAATGTATCATACCTAGAAAAGTCCTATTTTCTACATAAAATTAAAAGAGAAAAAAAAATTTAGTATAAAATATCATTTGTGTGTTCATTATAACCATAAATATTATCTGGTTGAAATTTTAGCTTCCTTTATTATTTAGAAAACAAAAAAAATATAAAAGATAACAATGAAGCCACATTGTGGACAAAGGGAAACTATACATACATATTAGAGCATTTTCATGTAAGAAAAATAAAAATAAAGAATTCTAAACTATCAAAAGGGAGGCAAGATCAGTGCACTTCCAATCCCTGCACTCAGTACTGGTAACAGAAAGGACAGAAACTGGTGACTAGTATGGGCTACATAATAAGAGCCTGCAAAAATGGCCTCAGTAAATACAAATGACAAACATCTGTGGAAAGTTTCAAAGCTGTCATTTTCACTGAACACAGAACAAGACTGAATAATTCATTTTAATAGTGTGCATAATTTTAAAATGAAAGAATACTAAACAAATGTGAATATGGTATGTTCATGCATGTACAGGAACAAAAAAAATCCCTGATATGGCTGTAGATAGTAACTATTTAAAGGATTTTTACTGCTTTATTATAAAAATGATAAATGTATAAGGAGAGTTATAATACTTCAAATACATACATTATCAAAATGTTATATGAGACTCCATGAATATACAGATTTATGTGTCTATATTTCACTCAGGAATACATTTAAACTTGAAAGAGGAAGGTGGAGTAAGAAGAGGGGAAAAAGAAAATGAAGTAGGAGGAAGAAGAAGGAAAAAGGAAGAGAGAAGGGTGTAGGACTATGGAAGTATGGAGATTTCTCAGTGGATAAAGTATTTTCTGTGAAGGCTTAGAGATCTGATTTTTTCTTTTTAAATCTCCAACAGCCATATAAACTATCTGGGCATGGTGACAAAGTATCTTTAACCCATCACTGGGTGTAGAGACAGGAGAATTCCTAGAGCTTGCTAGCCAGTCAATCCACTGACAAGTTCCAAATTCAGCAACAGACTTTATCTCAAAAACTAAGATGGATAAGTGACTGAGGAAGATAACTCAGAACAGACATCACCTTCTGGGCCCCACGCATGCGTGCATGGCAAGTATGCATGCAGCTACACACACACACACACTAATATAGCAATGTAACACACAGAGAAAGATAGTCACTCATCAAGAAAGAACAGTCTAACGTTTTTAAAAGAAGAAAGAGTGCAGCACTATGCAATATTAACTTAAAAATAATTACAGCTATGATGGCACAAAGAAGGTTTGAGCCAGAAGCAAGACAAGAAACAGACATACAGCAAGTGGAACTGACAGAAATCACCTAAAGAAGGTGAGATCAAGCAATCAATAAATGCAAGAGAGGAATCCTCCAGAAGAAAAGGAGTAAGCAGAGACAAAAAAGAGGAACCCCCAGAATGAGGGGAGCAAGTAGAGAAGTGGTCAGAAGTAGAATGGCTTGATTTTCGTCAAGATCAAGGAAAACTATAAACTACAGGCTCAAAAAATTCAATGAATATTAAAACTGTGAATAAAACATATCAAGATACATTATCAAACTAACAAAACATAACAAAACATAGTCACAAAGTAAAAAATTTCAAGGTGATAAAAGGAAAACCAAGACATATATAGCAAAATAAAATAATAAAATAAAATTGAAAGATTTCTTATATACAATGGGATAAATAACACCATAGAAAAAGAGCTCTAAATTGCTGAGAGAAAAACAGTGTCTGTCGACATGGAAATTTATGATTAAACTGTAGTTCAAGTAAGGACAAGAATACAAATGACTTGATTTATTGTAAGCAGACTATAAGAAACTAAAAATTTTACCAATGAAGGAGAAATATAGCCTGTGAAATTCTGGAATGAAGAAGACCAAAGCTAGTCAATATAGGAATAAACTGAAAACATGCTCCCTTGTCGCTATACATCTTTCAAATAATTGACCAGTGTGAAAATCACGTCTGTGAATTGATAGGTCTTGTGAAGTATATGCACAAGGAGGTGTGACGATGTTAGCACAAAGAGAGGAAGGTGAAGTAGCAGTTCATCGTTGCTGTGAAATCCTGCATCATTTGAGCCAGGATTAAATGTTCAAGAAAGAAATAGTTACATGGACAACCAGGAACTACTTGAATAAAATTTAAAATGAAAAGTGCCCAAACCTATAGAAATTAGCTAAAGCGATGTTGGAAGAGTTCTTATTATGAAGATGAAAGCTCTTACATCTCTCTTTAAAAGCTGGTAAATGACAAGTAACTTCAAGGTATACAAATAGGAAAAAAAGAATGATAGAGTTGAGAGAAAATTAAAAAACTATTAAACTTAGTTCCAGGACAGGAACCAAAAGCTACGGAGAAACCCTGTCTCGAAAAAAACTATTGAACATATATAGAGAGATAGTTGGAGGACAGACATAAATTCTGACTCTTTTTAAAAAGATAATAATGAATACCTTCTACTAGACTGAACCAAGTTGCAAACGCTCAGCATTGCAAAAGGGACATTCCAATTATTAGGACGTTGTAAAGCCAAGCTGTTAATACAGTTGCCCTTGCTTCACCCCTGCTGCTCTGGTTTGGCTGCACCACTCGTCTGCGCACGGTCTAGGGCTCCAGGCTAACTTTCATCTACGCTATGTGCCCTCATGGTCCTCAGGCAGAATAAATCAATGTTCTTAGTCAGTGGGTCTCAGCCCTCCTAACGCTGTGACCTTTGTGACCTTTAATGTAGTTCCTCATGTTGTGGTGACCTCCAACCATAAAATTATTTTTGTTACTACTTCATAATTTTGCTACTGTTATGAATCATATTGTACTTGTCTGTGTTTTCCAATGGCCTCAGGTGAACCCCATGATGGCAAAGGGATCACAACCCCCAGGTTGAGAACCTTTGCTCTTAGTGGTACACTTGGTGTAAATCACCATTTATACCATTGGTCTTAGTGGTTTGTTTGCAAAGTCCCAGACCAATATCAGCGTGGTCTCACCACTTCTGACACAGAAGAGGAAGAAACAATGTCTAAATTAGGTGAAGGAGGATTTCTGCACACTTTGAATCAAAAGCTGAACTCTGGGGCTCAAGCTGTAGATCAACTGTAGCGAGTTCTACTGGCATAAAAAGCCCTGAATTTAATCCCCAGTACCACCACCACAACCCACAACAAAAAGAAACATTAGAACTGATTTATGATTGACAATTACAACAAATTACCCTATGGATAACATTATAGCGGACACAAGAGATGTTTAAATTAAAAATTATTTAGTTATATTTCATCAAAATTGCCTTCTTTTCAAACGACATTGTTCAGTTGGGTGTGGTGGCACATGCCTTAAACCTAGCACTTAGGTAGGTAATGCTGACAGGTGTGAGTTTGGGGCCAACCTGCCCTACACAGCAATTTTCAGGTCAATGTAGTTAGACACTCTCCCCAAAAAATCAAATGGCACTGTTTAAAACAAAGAAAGTGAAAGTGAGATAGTATTTTGAAGATATAGGTATGAAAAAGACTGGCAGCCAATTCTCACAACTTCAAAAAGAAAAAAAAACTGAGGTTTTTTTTTTTAAAGGAGCAAATTATTATTTTTTGTTTGTTTTTAACAGAACTGCACCAAAAAACACACCTGAACATTGAAAAAGTATGTTTGACTATGGTATTAATCATCACAGTGAAATGCAAATTAAACACTAATGAGACACACCACACATGCTACCATGGTAAATGTAAATTGGCAACTACCAAATGTCGGCAGGATCTAGAACAAATGGTATTGCCATAGTATGTTTGCGGGAACTCAAAATAAGACAACTTTGGCAAAGAACTTGTTTCTTGTAAAGTTAAACAAGCCATACCACACAGCCATTCCACTTCTAGGTGCTTGAAACAGAAATGAAAATACATGCCCACACAAAGATCTGTACACAAATGTTCAGGGCAGTTTTTACTGTGTAGACATGCTGTGCTTTCCATCAGCAGGTGATGCAAACAAACTCTGGTACACCTTTATGATTTACAGATTTTTAAGGTACTGAGGGACACAATGATTCTCAGCATTATGCTAAACAAAAGGCCAACGTGTATGGTTTGTGTGCTTTGGTCCCTAGCTAATGAAGCTCGTCTCTGCAGTTCCACATCTGAAATGATGTGAGGAAGTATTCCGGGAAGGTAGAAACAGGCTAATCTCTCAATATGTCAACAGGAATGCTCACATTTGCCACAACCAAATAAAATACATACTTAAAATGGATGCATCTAGCTATGTGTTTATAGCCATCAAAAATTTTCATCCTTTGGTTACATATTTTTGAAATACACAAAATAGATTTTAAAAAAAGCAAACTGTAGTGGTTTTAACAGAATCTAAGATTAATACTTCTCTAGCATTTAATATGTGTGGTTATAGGCTCAAGGAGGTTATGCTTATTTTGTTTCTATGAGACTTCAACCTAAAGTAAACAATTTTGATGAAGTTAAAACTTTCCACTGAAGGTTAAGGAAGGTTAAGTGAAATGTTGAGTTAGAGAAAGAAATTCCTATATATAAATAGTATTATTCGTTTATTCATTTATTTATTTTGCCAATATACACTTGACCAATATTCTATGCCAGTGAATGGGCTCCAACTAAATAAATGCAAAAATATAATAATAATTTGTTCTCTCTAACTGGTGATGTTTTGTTTTAAAATGGAAGGGTGAATAAAACCTCATGTGTTCCTCAGGATTTTAAAATTCAAATACATCCTCCAATTTCTTATTCATGTTTCCAATTTTATACTTAGAATCTAGGTTTTCCATTTTCACAATGTAATGATTTTGCATGGGAGCAACCTTTGCGGTGGGTGAGAGACAAACCACAGCGGGTGACGCCATGCAGACAGAGCTTAGGTGAGGAGTTTATTGAGAGAAGGGGAAGCGGTGGAGAGAGAGAGAGAGAAAGATAGATAGATAGATAGACAGAAACAGAGACAGAGAGAGAAACAGAAAGAGACAGACAGAGGGAGAAACAGAGACAGAGAGAGACAGACAGAGAGAGAAACAGTGAGACAGAGGCAGAGACCTACTTGCCTCTTCAGAAGAACAGTGAAGAGAGCAGGAATGGGTGGAGCTTGTTTTTTTGTTTGTTTGGTTGGTTGGTTAGTTGGTTGGTTGGTTGCTTTGGTTTGGTTTGGTTTTTCAAGACAGGGTTTCTCTGTAGTTTGGGTGCCTGTCTTGGAACTAGTTCTTGTAGACCATGCTGGCTTCGAACTCACAGAGATCCATCTGTCCTTGCCTCCTCCGCAGTGCTGGGATTGAAGGCATGAGCCACCACCACCCGGCTGGAGCTTGTCTTTTTTTTTTTTTTCAAGACAGGGTTTCACTGTAGTTTTAGAGCCTGTCGTGGAACTAGCTCTTGTACACCAGCCTGGCCTTGAACTCACAGAAATCTGCCTTCCTCTGCCTCAAGGGACCTTTTTCTACCTGCATCCAGACTAGTGACATAGCAGCCAAAGGACGCTGGACTGGCCAAGGTACTGCCTAAGTGCATACTGCCAGGTGACAGGGGCCAGCATAATGCCTGAATCCTAGCATTCATAATCCTAACATACATAACAGTACAGGCAGCTCCCGGTTCCGTGTTCGGCTTTTGATTCATTTTCATGGAGAAACGGAGATAAAACTACTGTGTATGTATTAAGGCCCGCTTCATATTATGAACCTCAGGAAAAATAGTTGGTGAGGGTCTTGTACTCTCAGAATCTGCTTCATGAGTGTGAGACAGTGTATAACTTTGGAAAGTTTACGATATGTAAAATATGATTTTACATATCAAAAAATCTCTCTCAGTAAAATATACTTCTCAAATGAGTCACACGAATCAACTTCTTGTGAATATTGCCATCTCCTTAATAAAGTATTAATTTACTCAAATTAGAAACAGTTTCTATCTGTTGCTTCTTCCTGAAGATGAAGCAAACTAAGCAGCTAATCAACATTGCAAACAATTGACATTTTACACATAGTGCTTTACAGAGCATTGGTGTTTCACAGACTGGCCAACTTAGCCTCGCTATAGGGTTCTTCTATTTGTCAAGATTTTCACAGGAGAATCAAACTGGCACCTAAGACAAGGATGTGATCTAGAGTTTTGCAGGAGAACCAAGGCATAATTTTATTCTCGGTTAGTACAGCCCAGAGTAGGCAGTGCTCTACTCTAGAGAGTAAGAGAGAAAAAGAGAGCAAACATTCCCTGCTCCGATGTCCACTCTGCTCAGACCTTTAAACTGGATGGGTGATTACTGCCTACAGGGGAGAATTCAATCTTCATTACTTATCTCAAGTGTTAATTTGAGATATGTGTCTCAACCAGACACAACCTTACAGACTCACATAGTGTGTCATATAATCAAATTATGTGAACACTCTGCCCTAGTCAAGTTGTCATGAAATTAATCCTCACACATCCTCACTTTTATGATCATTTTAATAAATGATCGCATCTTTCCCAGAAACATTCCTTTTTTTGGACATCTATGGCAAACAAAGATTATGACAATCAAACATGACAAGACACACCAAGGAAATGAGCTGGAAAGGAAAACAAATGGTCAAAAAACCACATTCATGTAACAGAGCCTAAGTCTGGGAACATCTACATTTTAAATGAGCAAGTAGATTTTAGAGGATTGCCCAGAAAATGCATTTCAAGTAAAAAGATGTGTTGGATGAACATAGTTGAATCTCATACTTCAAACTGTGCTATTGCTTTTGGTACATCTCTCAGCTACTTTTATACTCTGACCCCAGAGCTTGAAACCTTCATTGCCACATCAAAGCTCTTGACAGAGTCCCAAAGATCCATAAACAGAAAATAAATCATGTAATCTTTCTTCATAAAATAGTGTTTCTATGTTTTAATCGTTAGAAATGTAAACACAAAAGGAAAAACAATAAGAACATGGAAATCTTAAATAAAATTTTATTCCAAGGACTGAAGAAATAGCTCAGTGGTCAAGAGCACTTGTTGCTCTTACACAGTATCTGGGCTCAGTTCCCATAGGGGCTGGCAACCATCTTTAATTCCAGTTCCAGGGCTCTGACCCCTTTTCTGGCCTCTGTGACCAAAAAAGAAATACACATTTTAAAAAATGTTATTCCAATAAGTAATTCTGAGGATATTCTAAATGCTGAGTGTATATGGGTGTCAGAGCACTTTCTTCCAATAGATGAGCAAAATGTGGCACAGCTTTCTTGGCAAAAGTTAAGCAGTATACATTTTTTTCTAAGTCATATATATGTATATATATATGATCAACTTGGAATAAATTAAAAATTATATTCAAATTAACACTCTAAGAAAACTCTATGCTCCATAAGAAAATTAATCAGTTATTTGAGAACTCCAAAGTATTGAAATTTTGCAATTCATTTTTATTATGACAAGATTATATTCCAGACTGTGATAGCAAAGTCTATTTTTGAAATTAGTACTTTAAGTCTAATTTGGTATTAATTTTTTTTGAGACAGGGCTTCTCTGTGTAACAGCCCTAGCTGTTCTGGAACAAGCTCTGTAGACCAGGCTGGCCTCAAACTCAGAGATCCACCACCTGAGTGCTGGGATTAAAGATGTGCACCACCACTGTCCAACTCAAGATTAATTTCTAAGTTTTATTATAATATCTTATTACTTCATTGATAATTTCATACATATATACAATGTAATTGTGGCCACCTTCCAGCTCCACCTCTCCTTCTACCTCTCCTCCCACCTTTATGTTACTACCCACCATTTTTTGATAACCCAACAAGTCCAGTTTGTGCTACCATATACTCATGGGTATAGGGTCATTCTCCAGAGCATAGTTGATCCACCAGAATCCACAACCTTAAAAAACCGACTCTCCCTCCCCAAAAGCCATCCAGCTGTCAGGAGCTCTTTCCTCCCCTGTGCTGGAATGCTGCCTGGCTTGTTCTTGGGTAGGCAAGCACAGTGCCTGTGAGTTAAGGAGTGCAGCTGGTCCTGTCACATCTAGAAGACGCTCTTTTGCTCTGGTCCTCCCTGACTCTGTCTCTTAAAATCTTTCTACGTCCTCTTCCTTGATGTTTGTCGAGCCTGGAGGGAGAGGAAAGTGGCTCTCTGTGCTCTGACCCATTGTGAGTTTCTGTGGTATCTGTTCGCTGCACTAAAAACCACTCTGATGAGATCTAAGCGTTTCATTAGTAGATGGGTGAGAGATACAGACATAGAAAGCAGGTTGATATGATGTCCATTCAGTAAAGTAATGGGGGTAGGTTCATCCTCAAGCATATGACCTTCCCAACCATGCGTTCTTAGTCAGAACAGTACTAAGAATGAACCTCCTCCAGTGGAGCTGACAGTAAATTGGTTACTGCTCTGTTACTATTGCACCCATGGGCGTAACATCCATGCTGATTATTATTTTAGCTCTAAGAGTTCACAGCTGAGTAAGATTGTTGACGACTTTTCTCTCTAGCAGTCTGCATATCATTTTCAAATACTGTGATAGCCAGTAGGCAGGAAAAAAGCTTCCTAGCTCATGCCAATTTGATTTCTCCATGTCCTAGGACAATATAGTATAGGAAGAGAGATAGCCATAGAGAAACCTACTATTTTATTATATACACATCTATTCACATAATAAAGTTTAATTGGAGTTAGTATACACAGGGGATAATGCTCGCCCCCAAAGCCATAGGTCACCAAAAAAGTCCAGGGCCATGTATGATACCTCTAGAGTTGTTAGTCAGGGGTGTCCTGCAAACCCCCAGAACAATATAGGGTATTGCCATTGCTCTTAGTTGCCCACCAGAATTTAATTAAAAGCTTATATAAATTAAGGTGGTATTAAAGTCCCTAAAGAATATTTTTGCATATGGTAATGACGACTGCGATGTAGCTTACTACAAATAAGATGGCTTATCACAAGCATATTAAACATCTAGTTAATGTTCTTGGTTGCAGGTGTATCTCATAAAGCAATATGAGTTTTACTTTGAATCATGGTGATTTTGAGTTCTTTACATTGCTTTACTGTTAAAAAAAAAATGTACTAAAGCATTAGTTTACCCAAGAGCCAGGGGTAAATTGACATACTTGCATACTTGGGTTAAATACTTAAAATCTGCACATTTGATATTCTGAAAAAAATATACGATGCCCAAATGCAGTGTTGCCCCATAACTTTGTTTTTTATCCAATCCAGCCCTAATGTATGCAAGCATTTTTGGGAATGTTTCTGCAATTATTCAAAGACTGTACTCGGGGACCGCCAGGTACCACATGCAAATGTTGAGAGTGAAAGAGTTCATTCGCTTCCACCAAATCCCCAACCCTCTGCGGCAACGGCTTGAAGAATATTTCCAGCACGCATGGACATACACCAACGGCATTGACATGAACATGGTATGTACTTCTGTTTCCCAAAACAGAAGCTCCGCAGGCAGCTATAGCTAAATGAAAGGCCAGTCTCACCAGCTTTGAGCCCCGTGCTTTTGTTTCCTTCTCTTGGATGTTTATTTTTCTCCCCTGGAGATAGTGTCTCATTCTCAATTCATGGCATTGCATGGTGCTATATCTAGTTATACTGTGTGGCAAAGGCATTATAACGTGATGCAAACTGATATAACTATGTGTCATAGAGTTCCCATCTCCAATTAAAGGAAACATTGCCTTAGCTAAAACTCAGGCCTTCGTGGTATGGCCTGGTTACAAATGAGCAAATAAATAACAACAAGAAAAGTTGCTGAGCCTATGCTCAATTAAGATTCTAAAAACCAACTGTGACAATTGGATGAGCCTAAGCAGCGATCCAAGATGAACATACTTTTGGAGTAGGACATCTTGAATATTTGTAGGAAAGTTTAGGGACCTTAAGTATGTCAGAAAGCATTTTCTGATAGGAAGTTTCATACTTCCTTTAACAATTAATTATATTCCATTTCAATATATTTACTTGGTTTAATGATTCTCTCTGCTCAAAGAGGGGACAAGCATTCCTTAACACCTTTTAAATACTTGATTTTTTTTTTAAAAAAAAAATACACTTTTCACAATCACTGCATAGAAGTCTAGTTAAGATGAATGGATTCTGAAGAGCTCTTTTTGGAATTAAGAGCATTGCTTACAGTATTTACTTTGCTGTTTGGCTTTAGACATTTAATGCTACAGATAAATTACACAACAAAGCCAAACCCCACTGCTTAGTACAGAGCTATAGAAAAAAACAAAAACACGGCACGTCCTCACATCACTCCCCTGTTCTGAAAATAAATTATCCATATTTGATTCCATCAATTACATGATGTCATTTTTGTGTAAGTGTATGGACAATTTAGATGGCTATTTACCATTTGGCCAGAGATGTTCCAAAAAAAAAAAAAGACAATGGATCAAAATCAGAAATCACGGTGAAAGCCATAGAGCACTTGCTGCCAACTCAAAGACACATGTGTATGTCGATAAATTTATCATAGCTGCATGTGATTTATTTGCTGAGAAATACAATCATATTATCATAAAATTTTTTATTTGAAGAAATACACAAGCTCCTTAGAGCCAAAAAATGTAGCTCAAGCTGATGAGCTGCGATTTTCAGGCATCCCAAAGTTCACGGTGAAAAAGCCACTTATTAAATTAATCTCTTCTGAGGTGGTTTTTAATCTAGCAAGAAAGAGCACCTGTATATAATGGTTGCCTTTATAAATTGTTACTGTGCTTGTTTAACAAAGATACCAGCATTCAAAACCGCTGAGGAATCTCTAGTGCCGGGCTTGCTTAAGCAGTGTCAAGTATTTTTAATTAAAATATGCGTCACTCAATTTTATTGTTTCATACTGCCAGGGTATTTCAATAATAATAATAAAACAGCCATTTATTTATCTCCCTTCTCCATAAAACTTAGATTTATAACCATTTTTATGATAAAATATTTTGTGACAACTATTTACCTATCATTGTTTGACTCTATTACCTATAAATATGGTTTCTATACCACTTGCCTATTTACAATGTACTTATGAAAGATTTATCTCTTTCCTGTCTGCTTCACACCTTAACACATGGAATCACAACACCCACCGGTAAGAACAGGAGGTATTTATATCCAATTTAATTCTCGTGTAAATTGTGGAGAATACCCTTGTTATCTGTCAGGTTTAGAGCTTGTTAAATGATTTCCAGTGTTAGTTCTGATCTTTTTTTTTTTTTTTTTTGCATGACATAACAGAGGAAATAGAGAGCAAGAAACTGGGGAAGATAACATGGATGAGGCCAAGTACAGAATAGCAATTCTCCATTTCAGTAACAACTTGACCTCCAATAACGTTGATGTACAATTTCCTATGCCCCACAAAAATCCACTTCTCTGCCCCCATTCCCATGCTGGTAGAGGTTTTGGGTATACGGTTTGCATTAGATAATTGTCATAAAGAAAATGTCATTCTCTTTCATCATCCTCTCTTCATGATGTAGGTGCTTTTCTCTCCTCTCATCTGCATGCCAGTTTTACATGATCCTGGAGCGTGTGAGCTCTAAGCCATGTGCCGCTGAGACTTGCATGTGGTTTTGAAAACTTGACTTTGCACGAACTCCTTGTTTGTACATGGTGTCTACATTTTCATTTTGTGACTGCAAAGTGAGTAAAAAAAGAAAAAAACAAAAACAAAAACAAAACTCAGTATGAGATAACTCCGCAAAGAGCAAATGGAAGATGTTTGCTATAAGTATGATGTGTAAAACAACGTTGATTAGAGAAAAGCAACTGTACTATGAGACTGCCAAAACCACACTGTTAATAGTTATTGTGTCTTGTCAAGTTATTGTTGGTAAAATTATAATTTTAAAACAATTGAAAATTAGCTAGTTTATGTACTGTGATACATAAAACTACATCAAACTGTTGTACTTTGCATCAACATTCCATATTATTTTATTTAAGTATAAACTTAAATATAATTTCTCATGAAGCATTTCAGGCCATTTTTTTACTGTTCAATCATCTTCAAATGAAGTAAAGGTTTCCAAACACACAGTAAATTCACTTAAAATTATTTCACAATCAAAGACATTTGATTGCTTAGGAGACCACCAAAACATCGAAATAATTAACCTAAAAAAAAAAAGTGGGGCCATATCCTTTACTCCTTCTGTTTTTTACTTTTCATATATACTGCTGCCAGTATGTTCCAGAATAAAAAACAATTATGGATTCCCTTTTACTTGAATGAAATAGGCTAAAGAACAAAAGGAGAGAGTCAAACCAACAAAGGTAGTGAAAGGAATGTGTTTATTCAGGGTCTGGCTTCAGTTTTAGCACTCTATAATTGCCTCAAGCATGTGCACAGATTAATCCTGAAAATATGCATGCAGAAAACGGACTGGTTGATAATAAAGAGATGGGTTCTAAAGTTAGAGCTAGCAGCATTTCAAGGAATTTTTGCAAATCAAAGCCATCTCTTAACCCAATCAGAAACTTTCTGAAGTTAGCCGACATTATTTTAGTTTCACCGACAACAAGAAAACAAAAATTGTTTTCCATCTAAATGTAGAATTCAAGCAGACTAATACGAGACTTATGAGCTAGGCTGGATACCTGATGGTCCAAATGTCCCTTATCATGACAGGAAGTAAACTCTATAATTTAATATTGGCATGGAAGAAAATCACATGTGCACATTTAGTGGGCTTTTGCCTTGCCTAAAATTTCTGCTCTGACAACAACCAAGTAATGGCTGAGTAAGAGGAAAAAGTCAAGAGACCTTGGCACTCGTACTCAGCCTGCCACTGTCTTGAGCAAGTCACTTATACTTTCTACAGTTCCAATAAACTCACCACGTATAAGCACATGAAGGCACCTGTACTCAAACACAGTGTGTACATCATAACCTATCCACTGCCACTTCCTCCATTCCCTGTAAGGAGCGTCCAAGCCTTCCTCACGGAGCATCTTGCAATGGATGTAGTGCAAAAACCACTCGACTAAGTCGCTATTAGAATTGTTGATTGTAGAGAAGAAAAGGTAACCACCAGGAAACATAAGCAAGAGAGCAAGTCATGCATGCACATGCATGTGAGTGTGTGCACACACGCACACACACACACACAGTGAATTAGGTAGTCTGGGCACATTTTTATTTCGTTGGTTTTTGGAAGAACAGGATTGGGGAAATGGACTTTTTATTAAGAATCTTCAATGAACGCAGTTTTGAGAGATGTGAATAGAAAGTATCCGGACTAATGGACTAGATGATAAGATTTTCCAGAAAGGTGAACAGATAAAAATCACTTAGAACACAGTGATTATGTGTTCAGAATAGTGTGATGTGGTGTCTTTCAGGAAAAAGAGAGGAAGTATGGTATTACATGATCTAACCAGACTCTCCATGAACAGTGAAGTGGGTGATGATATGGGAGGGGTAGAGCTGGAGGAGCGGACTCTTGGAAGATTTCAGTGAAGTCATCCTGACAGGCTAAAAGTCATTTCAAGCCCAGTGATGTTCTGCATGACACAGCATGTTTCTTAAAGGAATCAGCACATAAAACCAAAGGAGAAGTAAGGCTGATAAATGGCAGATTAGTTAACAGAGGTCATAATTTCTTGGGGCTGGTGGGATTTCTAAGGAATATTTTAATCATATTGTGTTTTCCTTATTTTCACATTACTTCTAGTTTCTCAACTCCCTGGCAGAAATGCCTCCAGTGCTAGCATTGAAGTCACCGCTGCATTCGTGATCTAATTGTACTCAATGAAAGGCTCATCTTAGGGACAGGGAGACAGCTCACTCTGCCTCAAAAGCATGAAGATTTGAGTTCAAGCCCCACAATTCATTCCAAGAAAAATAAAAAAAATGTAGTAGCTCTTACTTAAGACTCCACCACCAGGAAGACAGAAGGCAGAGCTCCAAGACTCTCAGGCCCACCAGCCTAGCCTACTAGGTATATTCAAGGCTAATTAGAGACCTTGTATCACTTTTTAAAAAAAAAAAGAAAAGAAAAGAAAAGAAAAGAAAAGAAAAGAAAAGAAAAGAAAAGAAAAGAAAGGTGGACAGTAGCTGCTGACTTCTGGCCTCCAAAAGCTTGGGTACACGTGTGCATTTGGGTACGCACACACAGAGATGCATCGAGGGAAAGCCATTACTCTGTACACTTATTTAAGTAATTTCACACGTACTCCACTTTCATGTTCAGATCGCAGCTTTTGACACATCACAGCGAAGGGCAAAGGTGGGGACCTACATTTGTTTGTGCTCAATGAATGAAATCAGATAAAAACAATCCTTATGATAAACCCAGTCACCAGCGTAAAAGGAAAACTTAAAAATAGTGTAGCATGCTTTTAGATCTTTTAATCCTCTACCTTTTCTAAAAAAAAAAAAAAAAAAAAAAAAAAAAAAAAAAAAAACCTTTTATTTATAAACAGAGTCAATGAGCAACATTTGGTTAACCGATATAACAAGGAACCATAGCAAAGGTGCTCAAAACAGTGCCTGCGTATCTGACTAAACCAACAAATATTTAAAGGAGATGGGGAAACACTTTTATATACATGATGTGGACCATAGGACCTGTGAAATCTTTTGGTTTTCTATAAATAAATACTTGGTTTAGGAATTGAGTTTTAAAAATAACTTTGCCATATACACTTAAGAGGATACTTTTGTGAGATAGCTTAGTGAGTGGGTAAGGCATTTGCTGCCAAGGCTGCTGAATATTTATGGCGCATGGGCTTTATACCTGTGACCCACATGGGTGCAAGGAGCAAGCCAACTTACAAGATTTGACCCCTGACCTTCACAAGTGTACACACACACACAAATAAATAAATATAATTTATATTTTTAGGGATGATAATTTCATCTGTATGATGATTAATCAATCAGCAGAGGTTGCCAATCTCTTCAAAAAGTGTTTATTATAAACTTGCACTTATATATTAGTATACAAGTTTGTCACACCTGACCTCTTTCTGTAGCAAGTTGTTAGGCAACCTATGCTTTAGGAAAGGTTGAGTTCATATGCCCATCCTATGCAACTTACTCAACAGCTCTTTAAAACACCACTATAGAAAAAAGTAACAAAACATCTGCAACTCCCTGGCAGGACTAGTAGACATGAAACAGGCATCTTATGTTTTTAGGAGACAAGTCACTCAGCCATCTTTCAAAATGATGGATTTTCCTATCAGGTACAGAATGACTTATCTATAGTTTATCTACTTATCTACAGAGACCAGTAAATGCTCCCATAGCCAGTGAGGCTTTTTTGTCTTTACCCTGAAGACAGGTTTGTTTGTTTGTTTGTTTTTGTTTGTTTGTTTTTTATGTAGCCCTGGCTGTCCTGGAATTCTTTGTAGAAATACAGGCTAGCCTCAGATTCAGGGATCTGCCTGCCTCTGCCTCCTGAGTTCTGGGACTAAAGGCCATTGTGCCACCACACACAGGTTTTTTGTTTTTTTGTTTTTGTTTTTGTTTTGTTTTGGGGTTTTTTTTGTTTTTTTTTTTTGTTTTGTTTTGTTTTTTAGCAATTTTTTAACCCAGGGAACTAATTGCACCTTGTCCCAGGGCTTTAAAAAGATCAGTAGCTACTGCAGAAATACCACAGAGGCAGTGAGTACACTCTGGGCTTCAGCTTCTCCAGTGTATTACTAATTTTCTTCTTATAGCAGTAGAGAGTGGAAATGATTTCTGCTTTTGTTTTGCAACTCCTGAAAGTAATGACCCTGTCTAAACAGGAGCTGATGCAGTTCCGGATGCAGAGGGAATGACATGACATAAAACACTTTCTTCGGTGAGTTAGAGAAGCAGAGCCATTCAGACCCAATTCAGTTTCCTGTTCTTTTATCAATACAGGTTAAGCCAATAAAAAAGAAAAAAGAAAGAGGGAGAGATAGGAAGAAAGAAAGAGAGAGAGGAAAGAGAGAGAGAGACAGAAAGAGAGAGAGAGACAGAAAGAGAAAGAAAGAAACTATTGCACAGCCTCCAGAGAATTGAACATGACTTGTATGACTAAGAAACAAAGAAAATACAAATATATAGACACAGAAAGCTGGGATCTGATGGCCTGGGCTCTCTGTTAGAGAAGCTGCAACACCCAGAAGCTCAGCATGTTGCAGAAAGATGAAGAGAAAGAAGGGTTATTGTTCACAGCTGAACAAGGAGACAGGGTTATTATATAAAGATAAACAAGAGGCATGTTGTATGGTATGCAGCTACATCCAAGGAATAGGCTCAGTTAATTTCACCAGGAGCAGTCCTCTAGGGGAGCATTCTTCAGCATTCCTTAGGGGATAGAGAAAGCTATGTTGGACATTTTCTGCATGTACTATCAACAACCACACAGGGGCCAGAAGGGAAGGCTTAGCCATTTCTCTCTGAGCCTCACTGTGGGGAGAGGGTAAGCTCCTCCATTTCCTGCATTGGTCTGAGGCTCCAGATACATGTCAACAGCACATACTCACTTAGGATCTCATTCACTGGGTCTCCTTCCTCTGGTCCCTACTCTCGACACAGACCTCATTGAAGTTCAGTAGTAAAGTATTCTTTGGGAATGTTATTCTAAGCCTCTTTTAGATGGATCCTAGAATAACTCAGCGTTTCTCCAACTTAATGAACTCATATCACCCCCAATATCTTCCCCAGAAAAAAATTCCTGATACTTGATGCCATGAAAAAAAAGCTAGTGCCATGGGATTTATTATTAACAAATACATACCTGTTCTACCTAATATGTTAGGGTTTTGTTTTTGTTTTGTTGTTGTTGTTGTTTGGTTTTTCAAGACAGGATTTCTCTGTAGCTTTGACCTGTCCTGAAACTAGCTCTTGTAGACCAGGATAGCCTCTAACTCACAGAGATCCACCTGC
This sequence comes from Chionomys nivalis, assembly GCF_950005125.1. Lineage (NCBI taxonomy): Eukaryota > Metazoa > Chordata > Mammalia > Rodentia > Cricetidae > Chionomys > Chionomys nivalis. The sequence goes on from NC_080107.1 coordinate 18,721,279, forward strand.
CTCTGCCTCCCAATTGCTGGGATTAAAGGCATGCACCACCACTGCCCGGATAGTATTTTTTTAATCAATTTAAGGGTGAAAGTTAGCAGAAAACAGCTCACCTGAAAGCATGTTATTACATGACCTTAAGAATGTAATATAGCTGATATTTCAGATATATGCTTTCCTAGATGTAGACATTTATGTGAGAGTATGGATAGAAAAAGTGCAGAATAATTACATCTTCAATGATATATATACTTCAAAGTGTATTTTAGTTGGTATCTTGACTTCTATTAGTGAGGCAAGTCACTCACCACCAAAACACAGTTTCATGCTTTGGGACAGTCTGATTTTTTTTTTCCTAGAAAGAAAGAAAAATCACATCATTTCTGCTAGAGGAGCCTGGGTTCTATGCTAAGACACTTTTATTTCTGTTGCAATTCATCTTGCCCTTTCTATCAGTAATCTTCACAGATAGTGATGTTCTATAACCCTCACAGAGAAAAAACACAACTGTGTTTAGGAAAAGCTGCCATAGGGGAAGATAAGCCAAAGGTTCACGCCTCATCATTGTAGTTATTTTATTTGAACCCAGAAATCCATCTCTGACTTCTGGTTCTTTGCTGTGAATCATGGCACACAGCTGCAAGGAACATGAGGTCCTCGTGCTATTCCCCAAGACAGAGGCTTCAGTCTATAACAGCACGCCAGTCTCCTATCTCAGAAACCATCAGAATATTTAGCTGCCGATAATTTGAGAATTGATGACAAGCCAAACTTCATAATAAATCAAGTCCCTTTGACTACACATCTGAAGAATTGGTGAGAATACAATGTCAGGAAACGATGCTATAAGGTTGGTTATTTCAGAAACAGGACTGATAAGTGTAACAAAATATATGTGCTAATCTTGGTTAAAATAAACAGATGGAGCTATTCTGGGATTAGGTGGGACATGTAGATATTAGTGAGAATCAAGAAAAGAAAAGAGAGTGACATGGGAGGGGGTAGGAAGGATAAAAAGGGGAGTGATGTATTTATATTTTAATTTTTAAAATTTTTGACAATAAAAAAGAAAAGAGAATCAGGGGCTATGTTTCACCATGTCTGTGATTGCACTTCATTTCTCTGCCCTCATTCTTATGCATAAGGAGGGCATTAATTACAATGTATTACTTAATTACTTTCCCTTAGCACACTGAATTGGAATCTATAAATATTTTAGGGATATTTTTATTAAATGTAATAGCTCCCATAGATTACGATATTTATACTAGTCATATATGATTTTGGAGAAAAGACTTTTCAAGTCACTGAACTAAAATTAAAAGAAACACTAAGACTCAACTCTATTCCAATATAAGTGGTAAAATTACTGTAAATTATCAGAGTATAAAAATTTGTTTAAAAATAGTGGCTAGGGAGCTGGCTCAGTGGACAAGAGGGCTTGCTTTGCAAACATGAGGACCTGAGTTCAAATCCCAGGCTCCAGTGTGAAAATCTGGGCACCACTGCATGCACCTGCGAACCCAATGTTGAGGAGTAGAGAGAGGTCAGTCCAAGGAGATCACTAACCAGATAGCCCGGGTGGGAGCTCCAGTCCTGAAGGAGTTAAGAGTGGCAGGGGAAGCCACTTCACGCTTTCCTGTGGCCTTTTCATGCACTTTCACCCATGCGCCCATGTGTATGAACCACGCACAACAACTACATACACAAATTATAGGTCGAAGGTTTTGTGGTGTCCCAATCCCCTACACTGTAATCCTTGCCTGGTTACAGAAGATGTCTGCTTGAGACTCCAATTGCCTCATTATTAGGAGTCTTAGCTGGGGTCACCCTTGTAGCTGGGGTCACCCTTGTAGATTCCTAGGAGTTTCCATTGTACTAGGTTTCTACCATGTCCCCAAAATGCTCCCCATTCCAGTTGTGTCTCCCAGTTCTCTCTCCCTCCATCTTCCCACAACCTGATCCCTCCAGTTCCCATTCTGATTGCAGTTTTTAAATGGCTCATTATTATCAAACTTCCCAAATTACTTGCCTTTACTTTATAGTTTAAGAAAGAGGGAACAGGGCTGTAGAGATGGCTCAGTGGTTAAGAGCATTGCCTGCTCTTCCAAAGGTCCTGAGTTCAATTCCCAGCAACCACATGGTGGCTCACAACCATCTGTAAATAGGTCTGGCGCCCTCTTCTGGCCTTCAGGCATACACACAGACAGAATATTGTATACATAATAAATAAATAAATAAATAAATATTAAAAAAAAAGAAAGAGGGAATAACCTCTTTCTTAATACACAAAATACAAAGCCATGGTTTTTTCTTTGTATTATATTACCGAATTATGTAGTTCAACCAACTTGTGAAGCTAGAAAAAGTAAACCGCTGGAACATAGGCAATGGGCTTGCTTAGCCGGAGCAGAAATGTTCAGAGATCTGACATCAAGGTTCCAGATAACAGCCAGGACATTTTATGGGAAGGGAATCTGATCTATGAAGAAAGTACATTTTGTTTTAAAGCTTCTACTACTTTATAATAAGTTGAACAATTGTCAATATGGGTTTTTACTTTTCCTACAAAGCAATGAATTATATTTTCATCTATGTTAATATTTTGAGGAATACATCACCCCTCTCGTACAAAATGAAGAGAGCATCTACTTGGGATCTTGATCCTTTATTATCTACAAAACCAATGACTGGAAATGAGTGGAAAAGACATTTGTCTTCTCATGCTGCTAGAAACTTTAGAAGTCCAACTTGAAAGACAGTTAGATAAAAATAGGTGAACTCTGGACTACGTTACAAGTCTCAGTTCTTCCTCGGAGCTCTCTAGTTTGTCGTGTCTTATCTTTTGTGTTTGTAAAATGAGAATACTGCAGCTCTGTTGCTTCACATAAAGTCGAGGAAATTTGGTTCTGAAATATAGCATATGAGAAATCTTTCCATGATCATAAAACTTGATTCAAACTCAAGATAATGTTTTAGATGCAATGTGATACTTTAAATCATTGAACCTGTCTGACTGCATTTCCCTTTCCCTTACTCTGTCAGTTCAGAAAGAACTAGCTACAGTGAAGCTAGAAGAAAAGGCTACAGTTATGTTCTTTTCATCCCTTCCCCTATTATCTCTCTCAAATAACTGTGCAAGGATTAAAAAGGGGGAGACTCGGAATCTAATCCTGAGGCTGCCGGTCCTTCTTGTAGCCTCTAGAAATCTGAATAGTTTTTAGAGTTCCTTTTGAGATCGCACTGCAGATCCCGAGACACTCCTTGTAAGCCAAGTTTTTACTGATCTAACAAAAAGGACTCCAGAGCCTGGATGATGAAGAAAAGCAGTGATTCGCTTCTACCCACACATCACTGTTAACCCTGTCTTCATTGAGTCATGTTGAAGTTTAAGTATTCTTCTAAAAGGAAGTCATAGCAATGCTACTAGTTGGGAAGGAGGAGGATGCAGGAAGAGGATGCTCTTTATTTTTTTAGGCATCATCAGTGGAGCCAAAACTGCTTCAGGACTTCCTACATTTTTAGCCATGTCCAAGCATAATAAGGTTTTGTATCTTGAGTAAATACAAACTATGTGCTAAATGTGGACAGGTTACATGAAATACATTAATGTATTATTTCAGTGTTTATAAATATTTCCACATTCCTGAATTCACAATTCTCTAATTTTCTCAATGGTCTGGCAAGACCTGACAGTCTTATATATTAAAATAGTTCCTTATTTTTAACAGCCACATGGAGGTAGAATAAAAAATGTAGATGTCAAAGCAATGTGAGCTTCACACTGGGGTAATTAATGTGTATATGTGTTGCTAAACCTACTTAAGAGTTTACTATTATAATCAGTGGTTAAAATGTAGTAATCACCATGTAGCCAAAATGGAACCATAGAATGAATTTGTTTCCTATTTCTTGGTGCCTAACGATAGAAATGATACAATATGGAATGATCTAGAGATTACAAAATGCATTATGTTAAGACATTAGCTTTCACAAAGAACATAATGTAAGGTTCATGAGTTCACAGGTGCTAAAGATTTATCAAGAAGCTAAATGCCCACATAAAAATAGCAAGTCTGCCAGAGTCAGGAGATGCTCTCAAATGGTAAAGCTGTACTACAGGGCAGAGACTTAAGATTTAGCATATTACTTGCATAATGTGTTTGATAATCATGCTGGAGGTTCATAGGGAGTGCTAATTTGTGTTTTGATTAATCCTAATTTGTCAAGATTTAAGTATATTTAATGACCCAAAGAATTTCCCTAGGACATTTCCTAATGACAGTTAACTCAGCCACCGAAGTTGTCCACATGATTAATCTGCTATTTAGGGAACCATTTGCCACAGTCGGGCTGCCTAAATGTGCTCTCTATTCGGCCTGCCTTTGGGAATGCTCCCTTCTGCAGCACCACTAGCAGAAGTGAGTGAAAAGCCCCTGGTTAGAACACAGATCAACCTCCGTACTACAGGAGACGAGATAATGATATGAGCTAGGAATAGATTTGGTTTCTTTCAAAAAGTGAATTCAGGGGTTTAAAACATAAAAAAGGCCGGGAAGTGTTTGGGTTAGAAACTTACATACTGACACTCTTTAAACAGAATTTGGAAAATGTACATCTCATGAGACAGTCTCAGACGGAGACAGAAAGCAGCAAATGTTCAGTCTTAAGCCTCAAATCTAAGGAAAGAGCAACACTATGTCTTAACTTAGAAATATTCTTCTATCAGGTAAAATTTTGTTAAGGCACTATATATCTCTCCTATTGTCATGAAAAATGATATAATAATGACATGTCCAAACTCCTTTTGCTGACAATATCCCTGATTAGGAATTTTTTATCACTCAGTGCCACTAATCAAAACCTATCACCCTAGTTCTGGTTACAATGCTGTGTTGAAACACAAGGACCAAAAGCAAATGAGGAGAAAGGGGTTTATGTGACCTATGCTTCCAAATCACTGTTTATCACTGTATGAAGTCTGGACAGGAACTCAAGCAGGGCCGGAACCTGAAGGCAGAAGCTAACACAGAGGCCATGGTGAGGTGCTGCTTACTGCCTTGCTCCTTAAGGCTTGCTCAGCCTGCTTTCCTATAGAAACATGGACCACCAGCCCAGAACTGGAGCCACCCACAATGGACTGGGCCCTCCCACATCAGTTACTAATTAAGAAAATGCCCTCTAGGCCTGCATATAGCCTGATCTTAATGAGATATTTTTCTCAATTGAGATTCCCTCCTCTTTGATGACTTTACTTTGCGTCAAGGTGGTATAAAACTATTCAGGACACCAATGATAGAGTTTTTTAATTTTATTGTCATCGGAACTGATCAAACTTTTTTTCTTCTTGGTGGCCCAATACATAGCATAAATGTTTTATTGTCATTGTTTTAAAAACTTATAAAGAAGGATTTACTAATTTAAAATTGTCTATCATTTTGACTAGCATTTATATCAAGCAATAGACCTGCATCAATATCAGCATGTACTCAGCTCTCATGCTATACTGCTTGTACAATTTAAGTACAAATAGCAAGAATGTATTGTCATGACATTACAAGTGTGGTAGCAGATACACCTGTTAGGAAACTCTACCATGAGGTCGGATGCTTCTGAGTTAACTACTAATCACATTTCATAGACATTTTGTTAGATAATATTGTTCTCCATTCTTTGTTTCGTGTGGCTTTTAAAAATGACTTTAACAATGCTGAAGTGTTATTAGTAGGTTTTTCCTGTCCAACGGTCTTTACATTGGGGCCCACAAACAGTAAACTACAAAACTTTTATAACTATCGCAGCAAGTATTTCAGACTGAAATGAGAAAAGTCTTAAACAAGTTATCACTTCATTATGAGACTCACAGATTTTTGCTCACATAAGTCCAAGCAAAGAAATGGCAAAACACAAATGGCTTTGCAACACACATAGTAAATGTGTGTGATTCCTTTCAACATAGAAAAGAATCTTCTGGAACTTCATCAAGTCTTAAAAATATGCTGTGCAGAAGCAGAGTTAGCAAAGTGAGATTAGGACTTTAACTCACCTCAAATTAACTGCTACTTGAGGTTCCATGAATGTCCACTATTATTACAAATGTGTATAACAAATGTCCTACTTCAACATGAGGACAGTGTAACCAATTCTTCTTAGACCTGTAAGAATTGTGTTTAATCTGTCATGAAGACTGAGTACATTTTCAAAAGATGCTTTATTCATTATGAATCTTTTGAGCCCAGAATCTGGTGCTATTTAAGTATTTAAATGAATAAGTATGTGAATGACCGCATGCTTAAAAGATGAGAACTGCTTGTCTAAGGTGCAGGCCACGAGGCTGACAGTGGTGGATGCTTCTTGGTCTTTAAAATTGGATTCACTCAGTAAATCAGTAGCTCCAGATGCACAGCAGGCAGCGATGTGCACCTTTGCAGTAGCACAACTCGTCCAAGAATGCGGGGCTCCGGGTAATGGCTGTAACTGTCATTAAGCAAGCTTACATCCTGATTTGTAGTTAGCTATTTTACATTCCAACTTTCTTCATCTATATCTGCAAGGCCTGCTAAGATGTCAGAGTTCAGTGGTAAATGAAAATATTCTACTTCAGGAAATTTAACAGAGGAAATAAACACAGGAAAAAAATGTACAATAATAGGTAGGAAAGGAAGAAGGGAACCCAGATGGAAATAGTGAACTAGGTGTCTTGAATAAACACCTACTTGAAACTACCTCTTATTTCCCACTTTAGAAAAAAAATTTACTTTTTAATGTTCCAAACTGTTAACTCTCCATTAAAAAAAAAATCTTTCCCAATGTTAAACACAAATTCTAAAGCCACTTACCTACATGGGAATCCAAATGATGGGCTACTCTGAGATCCAACAAGCAAATTTCACATCTTACTCAGTTTCCCTTGGGCAACTGATCAAATTAAGATAGTTAAGAAAGTCAGGGAAGGGTTACAACCACAAAAGTGTATGGGTAACTTTTCTGTGATGTTTATATAATCACCACCTGTGAAAATAGAGCTCTATGGCATCTCAAGCTGAATGCGATCCTTATCAGCGGTCTCCAGTCTAGCAGAATGAAGACTGAAAGTAAACCATTTAGACTAGAAACTTTCCCAAGTGACCTTCACGTTCTGTGAGGAGTTCCAAGATGACTTGCATTCTAAAATATAGTTGTATTTCATTAACCGCCTATTTTCAGGATGAATTTAAGACAAGTTCCAATGAAAGCTTATGTCCACACGAACCAGAACACTTCAGAAGACATAGGAAATAAGATTACAGAGAAATATTGATGAATGGGATCTACAAACTAATGATGCCTAGACTGCAAAGCTTTAAATTCTGCTCAGTTAACAGAGAAAAAAAAAACTAGTTAAAGAGAACATAACTGTTATTGGGGGGGCGGATATGCACTCAGTGTTTTTTTTTTTTTGTTTGTTTGTTTTTTCAAAACTCCAAAAATATATTGAAAAATTGACTATCAACTTTATGCTTCACAAACATGATTATATTTAACTGTACTCACAACTCTCTGATGCAAATGTTGTTCACTCAATTTTGAAAAATAAGATACCAAGTCACAGAGAAGATAAATAACCAGCAAACTTAGAACGGGCAAGTGAAGGATCAAGAATGTCGGTCTATTCTCATCCACCTGTGTAGTTCACTGACAAATTCAAAGATAGAAGTACCATCGCTGACTCACCTCTACGTTCCAACTCAAACCATGCCAACACACACATCAGCACGCCCAGATACACAGAAACACAATGAGTTGACGATAGTCAGGGGTAGTTCAAGGAATCGTCCAGAACCACATGCCAGTTATACAGAATGAGTACCCTCCTCCATTTTTGTGAAATATAAGATATTTTGTCAACTATATTTAAAAGGAAAGGTCTAGCTTTTGCTTGGCATAGTGTTCTATCCATCGATATCCTAGCAGGGTCATTTAAGATTTAGGCTGGGATTCCAAAAGTGGCTTTCAAAGACGCATGGAGAAGCCAGTGAACACTGGTATTTTTCTCCTATAGAATCCCCAATGAAAATGATTCTTCATTCAGAAACCAGTGGTTCAAACTAAGGTCATCTCCAGCTTGGCACAACTTGACAAAGAATTCAAAGCAATGATTTCCATTGTAGGTGATGGGAAAGAGTGGTGATGCCTTGGTTCTCGGAGGAAACCTAAACTTATGTAGGACTCCACAAGAGTAAGATAAAACCTCTAGGCTTCAGAGACAGGACGAGGCAATTTGAAGCAAGTTATATTGGAGAGGTCTTTAGTCCGGGCAGAACACTGGGAGGGGTCTACTCAGGTTGATGGAACCTGAGGTTATAGGTAAGAAGAAGTTAGAGGATGCATGCCCAGAAACACATACAAGAGGAAGGCTTGAATTCTACTGGACCCGAAAACTTTCAGGCTGAAAGTGTTGACAGCGTGGAGCTGAGTAAGCAGAATTGGATAACTGGTGCACTCTTTAGCAGTGACATAATTAAGTCGGTACTGTGAAGATTCTAATCTTAAAGAAAAAAAAAACGTGGATGGGTGAAGTGACTTGCACAAGAGTCTAATTGTGGCAAATTTTATAAAAATTTTTAATTTCATAGATTTTCTTCCAAAATACACTTTACTCTCTGTTGATCATTAAAACAATAACAAAAACGTGGCTGTTGTGCTTCACAGGTGTTAAAGATCTTTTCATGTTATACAGAGTCAGTTCAGCAGCTACATCACATGGTAGCTTCATAGAAGTCAGATCACTGGAATTGTTTTATATTTCAGACACTGACAATCACAGCTTGACTCAAATATAATTCAATACTAAGTTTCTTTCTGGACTAAATACACTTGAATTGTCTTATTGCAAATTTATGATGATTTTTTTGGTTATATTAAATTGTATACTAAAGTTGAACCAATAAAAATCAGAGAACGAAAAGTCTCTAAATGTATTATTACCCTGTAAATTGTTCTGTTCAATGGGTCCATCTACTCTAAAGTATACTGTTCATAATTGCAGGGAAAGTCAGTATAAAAACTAAAGTCTGCATGTGAAGCCCCAGAGAATAAGATGGAAAGAGTTAGAAAAGAGTGCCCCGACCCATTACATACGGATAACTTTGCAAAAATAGCACGTTATTCCATTCAAACTAAGGGACATTTATCAGAAATTATTGTTTAGTCTGTGCCTTAGGTTTTAAATTAACCAGTGAGTTTTCAAAAGTAACATCATTTCTATTACTAAAAATTAAACTTTACTTTCAAAGTACATCAACTGCTCTCCTTTCTTTTATTTTCAGTGTTTCTCCAAATATTTAGTATAAAAATGTGTATAGAGCTGGGCGGTGGTGGCACACGCCTTTAACCCCAGCACTCAGGAGACAGAGGCAGGCGGATCTACAAGAGCTAGTTCCAGGACAGGCTCCAAAGCTACAGAGAAACCCTGTCAAAAAAAAATGTATAAAAAAGATGACTATTCCAGTGTTGATTAAACATTTCATCGGTTATGATATATGCAAATAGCAAAGCTGCATTAGATTAGATGTACGCCCATGGTGACAATTTAAATTGACTTAAAATTCTTTCAAAAAGTTTCTCATCTTTCGAGTTGTATTGACTTTACCAGTGTCCTTTTGATTGCTGCATTAATCTATGCACAATATGATACAGCATAACCTAAGGCAGGCAAGAAGTAATGTGAAATATGTAGGCATGACATTTTAATGAGATAGCACTTGGGTTGAATCGAATGTCTGCAGTTAATTCACAGAACAATGCAGAGCGGAAACTTCTGACATGTTTAGCAAACCAAATGTTCATTAAGGGAAGCAAACTAGCTGCCTTACAAAATCTCTCTCGTAAGAATTACTGCATCTTCAGATCTGTGAGCAAGAAATAGACTTGATTTCAAGCTGAAGTGTCTGGTGTTCTGGTAGTATCAAACTCTTTATTTTTTCATTTCAGGTCTTAAAGGGATTTCCAGAATGTTTACAAGCTGACATTTGCCTGCATCTGAACCAGACTTTGCTGCAAAACTGCAAAGCCTTTCGAGGAGCAAGTAAAGGCTGCCTTAGAGCTTTGGCAATGAAGTTCAAAACCACCCACGCGCCTCCAGGAGACACCCTGGTTCACTGTGGGGATGTCCTAACTGCACTGTACTTCTTATCCAGAGGCTCCATAGAAATCCTCAAGGATGACATAGTGGTAGCTATTCTCGGTGAGTATTTTAGCCAGGACCAATGACATCTTCAGCTGTGAGTTGTTGCAAACATTAGTTTGGAATGCCAGACTAACAGACCGATTGGTTGTTAAGGACGACAACACTGATCATTTCAGAGCTTTATTTCAATTCATTGCATATCAAATTAACCTTGCAAAAATGTATTTTTAATGTCTTAATTTTTGTGTAATATGCAAACATTCTCATGATTCTCGTCAACTGTTGGCAGCTACTTAGACATTTGAAGCTAAATATATAAAAACAGTCGACATTTTCCTTTTTATGTGAGATCTTGGCTTCATGGTTGATCCTTTAGCATCTTAATATGAACTACTCAGTGTTGTAGACATAATAATTAGCATGTGCCTATATGAGCTAAGTTTATAATTTCATTTACCTGTTATTTATTAAACCCTTAGAAAAAAAATTGGGGTCCTGATCTAACAGAATGAAGCGGTGCATTTAACATTAGGACTGAAGTTGATAGACTACAAAATGAGTGAAACATGGGTTTGAGGGTAAAGGAACATTCATGTTTAGTTCACTCTGTCTCTTTAAAAATGAGCCTGCTTATATGAATTTATAGCATTTTTCTGTTAGGGTAATGGAGAGATGAACAGAAAAAGGCAACTCTATTCTCCTTCTTTCTGACCATATAGCTGCAGGATGAAAACTCCCTCTCCCCACAATGTCTATGGAAATTCAGTTTTCTCATAGATTTAATTCACTGTTCCACTGATGAGCAGTCATACAGCCCTAGAGGCATAAGTGGGAGGTAGATTCTCGCCCAGCACAGTCAAGGCCCCAGGTTCATCCTCCAGTGTCTATCTATCTACTGTTCAATCTATGTTAGTTGAATGGTTTCTTTTCACTCAGTTCTCAGTTCTCACATTTGATCATTATTAACTCACAGGTTTTATCTGTTTGTTGTTGGACAGACCCAAAGCATGGCTCATTAGATGCCCTACACAAACAAAGAAGTTTAAGTGATTCCCTTGGTATTTTGATAATTTTGTTATTATTGCGGTCAAAAAATCCACAGATGGAGAAGGTACACTTTTTGGTTTCTAAACCAATAAAGAGTCAAGGAATAAAAGCATCCTAAGTCACCTCAAGGCCACTTATCAAAAGAAAGTTTTCACTGGATTTGACATTGACAGCTTGCCTTGGTGTCTTACCAAGGAAAGCGGAGGCTGATTTTTATGCCTGCCTGTCCTGGCATCTGTGTGCAAAACAACTCGCTTCTGTGCTTAGACTGCTGTGAGTATAGAATGCTGCTCAGCGTCATGGGGCTTCCTTCTTGCTCATCTATATTCACAGAAGATAATTAAAATATAAACCCTATGCAAATACAGTTCAGAGTCATAAAATAATTGTCTAAACAAAGCCATCCAATCTAAAGAATTGCAAAAGCTTCTCCTTTGCTGTCCCAATTTCCATGTATGTTAGCATTTGAAAAATTATTACTATTCATTATGGTTCTCAAAGTCTAATAAGTATTTATTTAAACTATTGCCTAATGACTTCTCTCTAATTATGAGTATATGGTATTTGACTTTTCCTTATTAAATTCTCATTTAAAATAATGTACTAGAATTTTTCACTTGTTGGAAGTTTATTGTTTAAACATCCTTGATAGCTCCCTAAACTAGAAGATAGATGTGGTAATCCACCAGAAGCAAACATAAATGCATACTTTATGCATATCCTTAATCTGAAAAGAACCTTTAGAAATGTGAAGAAAGTGCTATTTTGCATTGCTACTAATGACCTTCAAAAGTGACTTCATCAAGTAGTCTACCAATATTTACTCTAGGTATATACCATCTGAGTACCTTGATACTCAGAAACTGAAAAATGGCCATGAAATTTTGAGAAATATTGGGAGGTTTGATATCCTAGGCAGGTAAGGATATTGATTATGGTGTCAAAATGCATGGGTTTTAATCCTGGCTACTTTTCCTTCCTCCATTTCACCCAGTTGAGAAATGGACCTTACATTATTCAGTTTACCTCTTTAATTTTGTTTCAATATTTATAGATTTTTATAATAATCACATCTTCACAAAATTATTTTTGAGTATCATATACAACATATGTATAAGCATACATATATGTAATATACATAAACATTTGACATAAACATGGCACCTACATGGTCGTCAGAAAATATCAATTATTCTTACTCTTGTCATTGAATAAAACTGAAAATAGACAGTACATGGTTAGGCAGAATCCAAAACTGAAATAATCCTAGTAATTGTAGAAATACAATGGGAACAAATTTTCAGAGCAAAGAGCAAGTGACCAAAGCCCTGACTATGTCTGTGGGTGACATACATAGAAGTAATTATTTAAACAAATGGACAAATACTTTAAAGGCAGATTCAAAACTGGTGACTTGAGGAAGCAAGGTGTGCTGATACCACTTGTCCATATCTGTGAGTGCTGAAGAATGATGGAGCTGTTCATTGGCAAAAGCTCTGGACATGATACAGCTGAAGAGAAAGAACAGAAATCCAGTTTATTTCAGCCTCTCATATTCCTGGACTGACACCATCAGAACACTTCTACCTGAAAGTATATTTAGAAAACCATATGGCGAGATCCACAGCTAGCACTCAGGAGTGTAACAAAACAACAGCATCCCCTAAATCTTACACGCTTAGCAAAAGAACCTAAGTAAAGAAATGAAGGAGATTATAACGGTACCCAAGACTTTTAAGAAGATCAAAGTTTCACTCAACAAACATTGCACAATCAGTCAAGACACGGAATGTTGCTCTCCATGCTCCTGTAGGTATAGGATCTCACATTCGAAATCTTTGGTTCAATGATTAGGCAGTTGGTTGGTGTCCCTTTCTACTTTTATAAATAAAACATTAAATATATTTCCCTTCCTCCTTTCCTTTTTTCTTCTTTTCGGTTTATTTTAGGAAAAAATGATATCTTTGGAGAAATGGTTCATCTTTATGCCAAGCCTGGCAAGTCTAATGCAGACGTCAGAGCGCTCACGTACTGCGACCTGCATAAGATCCAGCGAGAAGACTTACTGGAGGTCTTGGATATGTATCCAGAGTTCTCTGACCACTTTCTGACGAATCTAGAACTGACTTTCAACCTGAGACACGAGAGTGCAAAGGTAGGCCCCCACTGCTGACCTTCCCATTTCTGAAATGTCATTCATAGATCTGTCAAGGGCTTCTGAAAACAACAAACAAAACACCGCAACAAAAATTTATCAATATTAAATACTGAGAGAAAGAGACCAGGTGAATGTTGAAATTAATAAATTATATGGCAAGAATTCAGTATTAAAAGATTTGAATAATTTTTGAAAGGTCAATTAAATTTGACCTTTTAGAAGTTCTTAGAGTCTTGGTTTACATTAGAGTTTTTGTAGGAAAATGAGTGGTTTCGAGTAATTTTTAAAATCCCCTAAAGGAGTTTATCTTACATAGATAGGGAATGAAATATTATCTCATCTATTATACCTACCATATCAGTTGCTATTGATTTTCTGTAATGTTGAAAATATTAGACCTATCAAAGTTTAGATTAATACTAAACTCAACTTTCAAGTTAATGAAGTATGAATTAATTAACTCTTACAATAGAGTCAAAATCTAGGCTATGGAATGAATAAAATATGGTTTAATAGAAATAATATTTTATGTTTAATTCTGCACATTACCCAACCTATAATGATTGGGTAGCGTGGCTCTTACTGTGCTCCACTGTGAACTCGGATCTATAAACTAGTCCTGTCTTGTGGAAGGACAACTTACATTGTAGCTCACAATTTGTTACCGAGTTAATTTGCCAAGTATCAGAAAGTCCATTCCATTTCTAAATGCCCTTTTATCATACATCAAACACTGAGCACTTGGTACTTGCCCAGTGTATTTATTTATGAGCTAATGTGTTCTATAGAAGAATTCCCTAGGTCAATATTTAGGCAAAAGATGTTAGACTTAAGTTTCCATGGAGTTGTAGTCATCACCAGGCAATCTGAGAGGCTTAAGAAACAGCAGTTCCTGGGGTCACAGGGTGACCATTCAGTGTTCTAACTCAGCATATTGAGCTAACTTCTTTTCAAACCAACAAAAAAACTAAAACTTACAGTAAAAAGTCTCCAGTTCTTAAACATATGTGCTCAGAATAGTCTTACTGAATGTTTTATTGTGACCTCAGTCAGAGAGCACCAACCTCATTCTGGTTTTACCTAAAATGCAACTATGAGCCTCAGGTGACTCCATTGTACTGAAATTCATATGGCACCCAAATGAACAATGCAGGGAATTTCTGCTCTGATATACAAGACTGATGTTGTACAATCAAAGAGGAGAAGGAGGACCTGAAGCAAGTCTAATAAAGGTCTTTTATCATAGTATTGATTGTCCTCAATCATATATTGATTGTAAAATTTAGCCTTATGTTCATTATTAAGTCATATATACATCCTAGTTACTGTTAATTGATTCATAAATTTTGCTAGCAATAATACAGATTCTTCTACTTGTCTAAATTGTTAATATTTTAAACATTTATTGAATTATACAAAATACTCCCTTATGTGGACTATTTTATTTCTAAATTCTAATGCCAGATCTTAAAATTCCTAGCCCATAACTCCTACAAACCATGGTTTCCCCAATCAAATTACAAAGCTACTAGAATTATTCTATCAATCTGTTTTACAACTCAGAGCTAACCTTCAAGAAAATTACTGTAACTACTGGCCAAAATGTAATTCTTAAGATTTAAAGTGGTTGCTGCGAAGTGACATAGTAAAAAGCTCACCAGTAAGACATTATATTCAAGTAGTATAACCTTCTAGATTCCTCTTTGAGTTCCTTTGACAAAGGCTGATCTTTTGCTGCAGTCCCAATCCATAAATGATTCTGAAGGGGACACCTGTAAACTACGAAGAAGAAGACTGTCCTTTGAAAGTGAAGGCGAGAAAGGTAATTCATTCTTTCTATTTGTAAAGTTTAATCTAGAGCACACGGTGTCTAGCTCTTCTTTCTTAAATATTCATTATAGTTTTGATTTTCAAGGTTATATCTAATTCATGCTTTGATAGTGTCTGGAGAATCACTTTTGTTCCCAAACTAAAAACATTGTTTTTGTTCCGGGGTTGCTATGTCTGAATTACATCTTTCAGCAAAGCCACTCCATGTCTTCAAGGACACAGCCAACAGAGGAACTGGGAAAACTAATTGAAAACAAAATCAAGTTGATAATAGATAATAAACATACTCAGAGTTTGAAGCAGAGTGCTTTGGGAAGAGGAATTTTCATTTCAGGTAATCCCTTCGCCAGCAAGCACCACACATATCAATTATGTGGATGAAGGCACAAAATAGAACTCATCTTCATTAGGGAGTGAGAGGGACCCACTCTCAGTCAGGAACAGAAACAAGTACACTTCAGTAGGACCCCAGATACAGGTGTGCATAAGGGTGCCTGGCAATGAGACCAAGATTTCATAAAAAAAAAACCTTGCACTTTGCCTCCTGCTGATCTCACCAGCATTCTAGCCTTTTCCTATTTGGCCTCACAGCAGCACCTGACCCTGAATCAATTCTTCCTATTGAATAGTCTTGGTGTTGGTGGCTCTCCACTCTTCCTATTTTCCTTCTAATTTTACGAATACTCTGGAGATAACTTCATATCATATTCTCATCTGGCTTGTTATTTCTTAGAGTTTCTTTTTGTTGTGTGTGTATTTGTATGTTTGGTATGCATACATGTTCACATGGTATTGGGGTGCATGCGCACGTTTGTATACATGTGTTTAGAGGCCATAAAACTACCTCAGATGTCTTTCCCTCTTCCTTTGAGATGGGATCTCACTGGCTTGGTTCTCACAACTAAGTTACGTGTTGGCCTGTGAACTTCCAGGATCTTCTGCCTCCGTGTTTTTTGTAATACATGCACATCTCACAATCTCAAAGTTTTTATATAAATTCTAGAGATTAAACCCATGGCTTCATGCTTGTAAGACAAGGACATTATCAACTGAGCTCTCTCCACAGACTCCAAAGTTTCTTAAGACATCTTCCGCCTCCTTTTCCTTTTATGTAATATAATCTTTCTCTGATTAATATCATCTATGCTTCTAATTTCATTCTGTCCTCATTTGGGAGGTGTGCATATTAATATCTTAAACCACAGGCCAGATGAGTTTCCATATTGTGACTCCAACTTTTTATTAAGCTACTTAAGCTCTCAAAGGTATCCCCTAATGCTTCCTTGAAATTCCTGTCCCTCTCCATATCTGTTGTTCTGCAAATGTTCACACCCACACCATTCAAATCAGTTCCACAAACATGTAGGATTATAACTTCTCTTGAGCTATGAAGAAACTGTAGTGTTGATTAGACTTTTCTACTGCTATTTCAACCATCTCTACTTTCAAACCTAGGTGTCTGTTGGTTCATTTATCTCCAGTCCCACAGTCCCTCCACCCGATTGAGTCTAGATATTATCATCTGTCTCCTTAGAATACTAAACCAGCTTTTTAAATAACTCATTTTCCTTATAAAATTTACTCTATTTTTACCTATTCTACACATTGGGACACTCACTGATGACATTTTTTTCTGAATCCAATTACATTCATTTCACCTATATATTTAAATTCTTCTAAGGACTTCATATTCTGTATACTCATTTGTTGTTACTAACTTTTAAAATTTATTTTGAGAATTTCAAACATGATTA
This sequence comes from Chionomys nivalis, assembly GCF_950005125.1. Classification (NCBI taxonomy): domain Eukaryota; kingdom Metazoa; phylum Chordata; class Mammalia; order Rodentia; family Cricetidae; genus Chionomys; species Chionomys nivalis. Next base: position 18,738,224 of record NC_080107.1, read on the forward strand.
CTTTATTTACATTTCTATTCCTCCCTCTTCCCACCCCAACTCTTCTAATGTCCCTGCTCCTTCTCAAATGTATGACTTCTTCATTACTAATACATATAGACATAGATAAGATATAGATGAGAGATGATAGATATAGATAGATGATAAATAACACATACACATACATACATATATACATACATACATATGCAAACATACACACAAACATTGTAGAGAATCTATTGAGTCTCTTTATTATTGAGGACTGACTAAAAGGAATTGGGTAACCTATCAATGACTCTTTCCTAAAGAAAACAGAGTCTCCTGTTCTGTGTATTGGTAATAGAATTAGCTTTTTTTCTACTTCTTTGAGTCTTTTATCTCATACTAACTATTTTAATCCCCCTTAATTATTCCCATGAACTCCTCACCTTGGCCCTGAGGTTCATCTCCTCTAAGCCTTTATTTCAGTTATAGTTATTTAAGACACTACTGCTCAGTGTTGTTTACCTGTGAATTGAGAACGTCATAAAAATGATATATACTTGTTCCCTGTGACTCAGGGGCTTGCAGTATGTACAGCATTATCTGTTGAAATTACATATGAACCAGGCAGAATTGTACATTTCCATAACCCAAGTTTTCCAGTGGCAAGAGGATTGCAGTTTTCAAAACAGATGAAGCCACTGGAAAGAGGAGGAGGAAGAGAAGAAACATAAATGAAATGGAATTTAAGTAACCCTTTTCCACCTTCATTTTGTCTTCATATTTCAAGTTCTCTTTTTAACTCTGTTCCCTTGGAGATATCACCTGCTAGCTTGCTATTTGTTTTTAATGAGTTAAATTCTTCTCTCTTTTATGTACATTGTTTCTGTGTTCTTGCATATGTTATTTCTTGAGATAGATTTTTCAGACTTTTCCTAAAACATATGAACACACATAAATCCAAGGAAACCTTCACATACAACCAGACCAGACTGTTTTTCACTCACTAAACTTGTGGTTTGTGATGTGTTTAACGAGCATTTTCTTGATCACTTTAAATGCACAGGAATTTTCTTATGAATCCCCAAAGTGAATTTCTCTTGCGATATCGCCAAACCATGCCCTGTGCTCAGGTTACCGGCATGATTGTTTTTTTTTTTTTTTAATCTCTACAAAACTTCAGATGCCTTCAAAAAAACACATCTGATAGATATTGGTTGTCTTGTACCAATAGTTGAATCATTTAACCTACTTCATATACTACTCATCAATAGGAAGTATTTTCTGCATTGGCCTTCTTTATTTTCTTGGTAGAGTTTTCTGAAAACAGCACCCTGATGTCAAGCTGTTTTTCCATAGAGTTAATCTGACTCCCTCATCCTGGTGTTAATCTCTTGGTTTTATCTCACTGGAAGTGGAGAACAGGCTGCAATGTGTAGCCTGTGTACCATTGTTCTCCATAGGGTTGAGGATTTATTAAATCCTATTTCAATCTTGTTCAGTTTCCCCATTCTCAAAGCAAATAATCTCAAGTTTTTATCTTCTGATAAGGCTCTGAAATCGGGTCACAATTCACAAGGGTTCGTGTACCCAGACATTTCTACTGACGTTGAACTCATTCCTTTTAATCACAGCCTTAGTTTGTGAGATCTGTTTTATATAAAGTGCAGATAGCAGGAGATTTGCCTTCCTGTATCGTTCTGAATTTTCCTAGCACACCAGTGTGTTACCATGAGTTCAACAAGATGAAAATACAATTAATTCCCATTATCCAGAGCTTCACAGCCTTTTTTCGAAGGCTTTGGTATTCCAGGCTGCTACTGGCAAGTAGCAAAATTCTGCTGAGAGTAATTTAGTACCTGTCACCCCAATCTAATATCCTTTAGGTGACCAGTCATCCCATATTTTGTCACATAAAATTGTCTTCTGTGGAGGGGAGTACATAAAACAGACCAATGTACAATAGTAGGGAATTTCCAGAGAAATCTCTAATACTGATCAACCCAGGGCTGAATAAACTAAAGCTTCACAGGGAATGTACTGATGATTACAGTGTTACCTTACTGCTCCTATGAGACAGATCCTTGAAGGTAGTATTCCAAGAGCATTGACGTCTTATGAAATCAACTTACATAGACAACAGGGACAAGAAGAGTCTGTGCATAGGAGATGGGTAAACAGAGGTAGAATCCTGCCTGTTTTCCAAGTGCCTTCTCAACAAGATGCCCAGAGTTTTTAGGTTTTAGCCCTTAGCAAGTCCACCTCAGCATGCACAAACAGCATATTTTTAAAAATGGCCAGGACCTCTGCCAAGCTGAGTTAAACATAAGGAATTTGTTGATGTGGATAGTTTGTCTTCATGAGCTTCAGATTTCTTCTGAGAAAATAAACCCACTTCCCAACAGGAAGAAATTGTCACAGCAGATCTGAAGGTTGGGGTTAATTCATTCTTTAACTTCTGGGAGACAGGCACGTAGGATCTCTCATGACTAGGGTCAATAAGCATAGGTAGATTAGGTAGATTGTTAGAGCTCCTAAGATGGAAGTAGAACCTTCATTTTTATTTTATATTTTTTATTTTCTGAAAAAAAAGAAAACAACTATCTTTTTTCATTATACATACCAAACCAAATTCCCACTCCTTCCCCTCCTCCCGTTCCCTCCACTTAACCCTCCCACCCACACCCCCATCCACTCCACAGAGAGGGTAAGGTTCAAGGCCCTCCCTACTATATCTAGGAAGCTGAGTGAGCAAGGTATCCATCCAAACAGAATAGGTTCCAAAAAGCCAGTACCAGCAGTAGGGATAAATCCTGGTGCCACTGCCAGTGGCCGTGCAGTCTGGCCCAGCCATGCAACTGTCACCCACATTCAGAGGGACTAGTTTGTACCTATGCATGTACCTTCCCTGTCAGGCTGGAGATGGTGAGCTCTCATTAGCTCAGGTAGACTGTTTCAGTGGGTGTCCCCATCATGGCCTTGACCTCTTTGCTAATATTCTCACTCCTCCCACTCTTCAGCTAGAGTTTGGGAGCTCAGTCCAGTGCTCTGATGCAGTTCTCTGCCTCTGTTTCCATCTGTTGCTGGATAAAGGTTCTCCTGGTCCTCTTCTTGCTACATAAAACAAGAAGCAAAATGATGCTTCAGTGATGTATTCTGTTGCCAAGGAAACTGCAATGGGTGGGCAAAATAAACTAATGAAGGAAACAATGAAAAATCACTTCCACTTAAGTGGTCTACAAAGTTGGATTATGCTTACTCTCAAGTCTACTAAAGTGATGAATTGGGTCTTGGGAATAGTTCATTTAAAATATTATGTGCACACAATAAAATACATACAGTACTAGTACAGTAGCATGATTAACACAGAAAGAAAGTATTGTGGATAGTAAACTATGAAATACATAGTTGTATTTTGGTATATATGTGTGTATGTGTACATAAGGTACCATTCCACATACATATGTGTATATATACCAATAAGACTTACATGATCAAATATTTAGAGTGTTCTGCTCAACTCCTTCTGTAGACAGCATGTTAATAGTAGTCACTAATAGATGATTGGAGTACCGATGACCATTAGGTCAGTAATTGTAGCAATGTTGTAGATGTAAGTCAATTACTCATTCACTTATAAAACAATCATTCAGTATCTGTTGTGTACTAAATGCTCTTAGGTACTTTACTTAAACCGGTTTTCTATTTTGTTTTGTTTTATTTTGTTTTTTAGTTTTAAAAAGTTTCTTTCTACTTACAAGAAAAAAAGTCACTAGTTTTAACAGACAAACCAAATAATTCTGAATTACAGCTAATGTCTCTTTATCTCTGCTTTCCTGTTTTTATTACTCCCTTTTTTACTGATTAGCAGCAAAAATAAAGATTTCCACTGAATTCTGTAGAACTTGCTTTTCTGTCTTTGTAGCAAATGGTAAGCAAGGGAAAAAAATGATAGTTTAGAAAGGGGGAACTCTTTAATTGGTTTTACTATTTAGAACCTGCTGGTGCTGTAAAAGCAGCAACCATGGCGTACCTACCGCACCTGCTGATACTGTGAATTTCCAGGAAAACAAACTGCTGGGGCATTTTTCACCTAAAGCACAGGTTGCCTTGAATTGTTTATCAAAGGAGGAGGGAACAGGAAGTGTGAGCCTCTGGAAGACAGCTCAAGCTTGGCTGTCCCCGCCCAAGTTCACACTCAGAATCAGCAGATGTACCTACCTTGGCTTCTACTCATCCTTCATGGGCATGCTCCCTCCGTCCCCTTTCCAAAATGGTAAAAATCAAAGATACAGTAAATAATTAGCCTCAATGAAGTTTCACCTGAAAAATATGTGGAATCAGAAAGAAAATAAGCATTGTTAGCCAAGTAGAAGTTCTCCTAGAATCCTAGACTTGTTGCTACAAGAAAAATACGTACGCTGTCTTGATTTTTTAAACCTAATAAAAGCTCCCCGAGATTAGAGGACTCCCACAGCTGCTGGCAATCACAGCAAAGCTTGTTATCAATAACAGATTGCCAAAATGAAAAACAGTCAATAAGTATTTAAACAATACAAGAGAAAATGGTGTTAAAAAGGCTAACCTGTGACAGCCAACTGTAGGGAAATCATTGGGAAGATGTTTATCACCCCCTTCCAGTAGGTGTACGCGCTCCCACATTGAACGTGGGGAACAGAGACTGGCGTTTTAGATTAAAAATTCAGTGTTCCTCGGAGCACTTCTAAGCTCCCTGAAACCATTACAATTTCCTTTTCTACTGATAACAGTAGGTCGTGTTACTTTATATGTTTAGTGATTTCGTATTGTAGGCTAGAATGCAGCACACTTTGAAAGTATTCCACAAAAGAAAATAACATCAATGAAAGTAAGGGAATAAATGCATATACTGTTAAAATTATTTTATGAGCAAGGCAGGGTATAAAGCTAATTTTTTTTTAAAAAAAATCAATCCTTTAAATAAATAAAGTGACAAAATAATTTGATGTCTGGGTTCTAGATTGTCTTTCTCAAAAAGAAATAATGTCCAATCACTGTGATGTATGCCTATAATCCCAGCACTTGGGAAGGAGGAGCGGGGTGATACACATTGTTCAGGACAGTCCTGGGCTAACTAGTGAGTTTAAAGCCAACCTGGCTACATATGTCTTAATAAGTAAATAGATGTCTCACAAAACAACATAACTCATATTACCCATTTTAGTAGCATATATATGAAACCTGTCTTTTCAAGATCTTTAGAAACAAGCATGTTTGAAAAGCAAAAGCTGTTACAACTGTAACAGTAGTATATAATGCGATATTTGGATATCCATGCACACACACACGGCAGGGGGAGCGAGAGAGATAAGTTATTGCCACAAGCATAACCATTACTTCTTTCTTCTGTGTGGAAAGGATGTTTAAGATTGCTCCCAGAAGTATTAAGCACACCATGGGTTAACTGTCATTATCTTGCTTTACTACCGAGTTTTAGAACTTATTTGTCCTAAATAAAACTGTGACATCTCCCAGAATGCATCATTTCTTTCTTTTAGTTTGTAAGAAGTTTGTAAGACTATTTAATCCAGTATTTGTACGGAAGCCTACTTTAGGGTCCCCTTAGCCTAAGGTACTTGATGACAAATGAAGAAGTGTATTCCTGGCGTTAGGTTCCCAATGAAATGTTTTCCTAACCTAACTAGCTGGAGAGTACTCAGACTACCTCCAAATTGTCACCAGTGGGAGACATAAAGCCCAAATGCCTAGAAACCTCATTAAATGTCTCTCTTTGACCAAGAGTTATGTCTCCCTGTTGGGTCTGACTAATAAAAGTTGTAATTAATCTGAAAGGAAAAACTTGTATAAGACAGAGGGAGTTTAAGAATTTATCCCCAGACTTTTTGGCATGGAAGCTTTTTTCTATTATCGTTCGTAAGGCAGCTGGGTCAGCTACTCCATCAAAAAGTTGAATTTCATTAACTCGAATTCATACTAAAGCTACAGAGTTACCTACAAGGAAAGCCACACACGCTGTATAACTATGTCCTGTGTGAGGGCCAGGGGGGGCCTTTGCTGGCCCTATGGTCCTCTGATTCAGAAAACAAGCAGAAAAGAATTCTTCTTTGTAAAGCAATGGTAACGGGTGATTATGTGATCTCATGTCTATACAAAGGGAAAACATAAATATTCTCAGATTTGTTTCAGAATGTAATCACCATATATCTTCAATATTTGGAATACCTATGCAGAATATGAGGAGAATGAAGAAAGGCATTTCATGATCCTGCTTAATGGCTATCAAATCAGTTTCTCTACAGAGAGGCAAAAATGGGACAGGCCATCAAAATCTAGTACTTGAAGGCTAATAACAGTGCATGCCAACAGCTCAATTGCATGGATTACACCTGTCAGCTACCAGACTAAACATGACAGTTTCTATTTTCAGTCTACAAGTAGATTGTCATTTCTATTTCCATTTTCTATGATAGAAAATGAAGTTTTAATTTAGCTAGTATTAAACAGAAAATCTCGTTTGGAGGGGGCTTTCTCAAAGCAGCTGTTCACACAGACTGCAATAATCTAGTGGAATGCAGGAACATTCAAGAGCATCAAATTTTTTCCATTGTTTTTTTATTCATTTGCCTGAACTTCTTGCTAATGGGATTTCTGTGATAAAAGACTGGGCCAGTTTGGAGAGGAAAGAGTTTAATTGACTTACAGCTTAGAGTTCATCGTTGAGGCATGGAGAGGTGATGAGGAATTTAGAATAGGAAGGTGAAGCAGAGGCTGGGGAAGAACACTGCCTACTGAATTGCTCTCCATGGCTTGCTCAGTTTACTTTCCTATACAACCCGGAACTACCAGGCTCCATGTTTTCCTATACAACCCAGTTCTACCCGCCCAAGGGTAGAACTACTCACAGTGGCCAGGGTCCTCCCACATCAATAATTAAGCTAGAAAATCCCCCACAAGCCAGTCCCTTGTTGTAGGAGGCTGCTTGTTCTTCCCGACCGCCCGGCTAGTTTAGAACCAAAATAATCACACAGAAACCATATTATTTAAATTACTGCTTGGGCCATTAGCTCTAGCTTCTTATTGGCTAACCCTTGCATATTAATTTAACCCATCTCTATTAATCTGTGTATCGCCACGTGGCAGTGGCCTACCAGGTAATGTTCCCAGCCTCTGTCTCCAGTGGTTCCATTGCTTCTCCCTACTCCACCTTATTCCTCCCACGCTATAGGCCAAGCCAGTTTTCTTTATTCATTAACCAGTAAAATCAACACATAGACAGAAGGACCTCCCACATCAGTCCCTCTTCCCCCATGACTCTAGTTTATGTCAAGCTGACCAAAAACAAAAACAAAAAAGAAAACAAACAAACAAAAAAAACATAATTGTCACAAGAGGTAAGTCCTATATGTATGAAATAAATGGCATTTTTTTAAACTATTGAGCTAAATATTTGTAATTCTTTACTCATCACAGTCTGTGTACCTCTCTTAAACTGAAATCAGTTTGTTTTAATTCATTCATGTTAACCAATATCTTATGTCTAAACAACTGAAATCAAGCCATGAGTTAGTAAGTTAATGTTGGGCCTTTGTAGAAGGTGACATAGAACATCTTTCCGTATGAGATTTAATATTTTAAAGATTTATTTATTTTATTTTATGTGTTCAAGTGTTTGCCTGTATGTCTGTGTACCATGTGCATGCCTTGTGCCAAAGCTAGTCAGAAAAATTTGTCAGATCCATAGAGCTGGCATTATAGATGGCTGTGAGTGCTGGGAACCAAACCTGGGTCCTTTGAAAGATCAAGAAATACTCTGAACTGCTGAGACAAGCCACCTGTAGGGATTTGAAAACTTACACAACACTACATATCAAATGTGACAATGTAGCTTAGTAGCCGGTGATATGTCTTGATGATAATTACCCACACTTGATGAGAGGTACATGAATCGATGGTAGGGTTAATTTAAATTTGGTTCCTCTAGGAAGAAACTTCATGATACAGTTACAAAGAATGACAATATTAAGAGGATGGGAAGCTTGAGTTGATACAAATACCACTGTACTCAGACTATTAATTACAAAAGGGTTAGTTGGGACTAGAAACGTAGGCTGTGAGAATTTAGAACAGTGAAACTAAGACCCAGGCTGTGGAAATCTGAAACAGGGAAACTTAGCTTTTATTCTTTTTATTCTTTTCTCAAACTTACTAAAATAAATTTGGTGACAGTTGTTTTTTTTGAGGATTGAAGTGATATGCTCATAAAGGGGGGAAATGTTGATGATATTTTTTAAAGGTTTTTTAGGAGAACAGATAAAGAAAATAGAAGAAGATGGGAAGGATGAAGTCTGGAAGCCTATGGGGAGTTGGGTCCATGATCCTGAAGAGAAGGACATTTGCATGTGTTGATCAGAATATTCACAATTAGATTGATAATTGAGTGGCTACCCATGAATCTCGGAGTAGAAGTCGTCAGTATCCTGCTGGACAGCGGGAGGGTGTGCGGTGTTCACAGCATTGATGGAATGGCCGAACAAGTGTCATGCTTTAAGAAAATACATTAGGTTCTCGGCATTTGCTAGACTTAGACTGACAGAACACGTACTTTCAGATGAAACTTCTATTTAAACACTGACCATTTTTACCTTGAGCTGCTTTCTGGCTTTTAATATTTTTTTTTTTAAATCATAAGTTGTTGTTTAAAAAAAGGGAAAAGAGGATCCTCGTTTCATATCTCTGCCATATGGGAATTCTGAAAAGCAGTTGGAAGTTTCTCTGGAGTGGCCTTAAATCTGTTCATCTGGCTTTCTATAAATAACAAAATGAGCACATCAGGCACAGAGAGGATAGGGACACAGGCTTCAAAATTTCTCCCGAAAATGATATACCTCTTGGAGTTTTGTTGGTTGGTTATTAGCAGGAACCAGATGGAGAATTGCGCTCTCTCCCCAGGACACTAATAGAAACAAGTTCGGAGATTTGTTTCTGAGTTTTTCTTGCTGAAATATGTTCTAACACAACCTTTGGGGCTCAAATTATCCTGACATTTCTCTATGAAGTAGTCAATATGCATCAGTGGCCTTGGTGTAATTAGGTAAAGAAACTTACCTCAATTACTGTAGTTAAGCTTCATATTCTTTGCAAGGTGCTACACAACCAAACTCCCTGGATTGTCAAGGCCATTTACTAAGCTAAGGTTGAAACTCCGCCTGCTTGACTTTCCTGAAGTGACTTCCAGATTTGACCTTTACAATGTGTGAATGATTGTCACAGATGATATGGCATAAAGGTTAAAAAAAAAAAAATAACAAGCTTTATCGTTGGTGATATTTTAGAATTAGGACACATTTTCTCTAGTCTCTCCACTTTCCTCAAGAGATAATATGCTTGATTCTAAGACTAAATAAGACTTGACTGTGTGTGATTTTTAATTTTCATATCATTTTTCTTCCACATAAACTCACTCTTGCTTGATTTCTTAATTTTGAAATGAGTGATTTACTTCATGAAGATAAGATAATAACACTTGAATTTAGCAGCCTCCGCACAACTACGTTTTTCCACGAGTAAACAGCAGTTTGCTTACAGCCATTTAGTATAGTGTGAACAAAGTCCCACATTTGGTTTTTTACTATGAAAATAACCTCTCTTTGATAGATTTTAGCAAAGAAAACAGCACAAATGATCCCGACGATTCCACAGATACAATAAGGCGTTATCAGGGTTCTAAGAAGCCCTTCGAAGAAAGAAAAAGCAGGTCGTCATCCTTCATCTCCTCCATCGATGATGAACAAAAGCCACTCTTCTTGGGAACCATAGACTCTACTCCAAGAAAGGTGAAGTCAACCCGACTCCACGGTGAAGAAACAGTGCCCCCCTCAGGAAGAATCCACGTGGATAAAAGAAGCCACTCTTGCAAAGGTAACTGAGCGTCAGCAGTCTCTCCTCATCACTAGATGGGAAATTGTTGCTTTTCAAAACCAAAGAACTGCACAAGTCCAGGTTCTTCTGACGTTAGACCGAAAGTTAACCTGTATGCCCCACATTAGACCGGGTGACTTCCTGGGATTCTGGGAACTGTAGTTCTTGGAAAATAACTACAAAGCCACGGGGAAAAGAATGGTGGCCTATGGGGTTTGCCATATATAAATTTTAGTTTGGAAGGTTTTTATAGCCAATTAGACTTAGTGTAAGACTAAGAAGAACAGCGTCGTTGGCAACTTGTTGATTATAGGAAGGGAGGATCAGAGGGTGGTTGCTGAGAGCTAGCAAGTTAAGTTTTTTTTTTTTTTAATATTCATCCTCAGTACCAATTCCTAACTTCAGCCTTAATAACTTTATAACATGGAAGCGCCATCCAATTATAATACAATGTAAACCAAACATAATTGTGTTTTACTGTGAAGTATGAGGATGAGGAATATCTTGAAATAAAACATCTTCTTGAGACCATTCACATCTCCTTCGAAAGGAATAACAAAATATGCAAGATCTGTTGTAGAAAATACGCAAGAACTGAGCAGTGTGCTTTAGTTTTCAGATTTTATGATAAAGGATAGACAACAACACTTTAAAAATGTTACTGGATGAACAATCAGTGTACCAGATCTTTATATCTAGCTAGATCTTGCTATTTAAGTGAACACAGAGATGTGGGTCAGACTACTTGGATTATAAAAATTAGCTCTGCCATCTTATATGACTTTAGGCAAATTGTTTGATCAACCTCAGGGTCCAATTTATTCATCTTTAAGATAGAATCAATGCTATCTAATCAACTGATTATGATCAATAAACCATAATCTGTAAATAAAATTTTCTGGGATCGAATCTTAAGTTTTACTTAGTATTTTCTGCTAGGTTTTTATTTTCCAACTATTTACTTACTTAATTTAAATGTGGAAATAGAAAAGGCCTCTCACAGGGCTGGAGAGCTGGCTAGGTCCTTGAGAGCACTTGTTGCTCTTACCAGGGGCCTGAGCTTGGTTTCTATCTCCCACATCCATCTATTGATGCACCAATGCATGTAACGCCAGTTCCAGAGAATTCAATGTCCTTTTCTGGCTTCTCCATGCATGTGCATTGTCTACGCATGCAGACAAGCAGCACACACATATATACACATTATAAAAATAAATAAATCTTTTTAAAGACGGTATTATGAAGCATCAAAAGATTATAACATAAATGAAGAAAACCAGTATTCTTTGCTAGGAGGAAAGAAAACTATGTCACTGAGAAGGCAGGTAGTCCTTGTCATCACCATCATTCCGTAGGAATGTCCAACAACCAAGTGTGTTGAGACAAGATGGCGAGGGTTGCTAATTTCCCAGAGTTCCTTTCCCTATCTTCCCCACCATGTCACATAAGCTTTTGTCGTGATTTCACACGGCAATAAGCTAAGAATATATGCAAATGTCCTCTAGACAGCCTAAAATCTTGATGGAATGCATGGAAATAGTATCTCATTCATCACAGTGGAAGAATGGAATATTAGATGTGATTACCAAAGCCCCATTTTAGTTATTTATGGAAATGGATTCTGGGTAGTACTAAAAATAGAAAACAGGTTGTATCCAGGAAGTCAGAGTTCTGAAGAACTCACTGAACAATACCTACTATGGACAAAATGAATTTAAGATGATTTTTGTAAAAACATGTTTTCTTCTTGAATATTAGGCTCTCAAGTGACAAGTCATTAGAGATATTTTTGAGATTTTATTTGACTTTATAATGATTCTCCCTGACAGTGAATTCAAATGCAGTTCATTTTAAAATTTTTCTTCTTCCAACTTTTAATTAACTCTTTTCTGTGCTCAACAAATTATATTTTCAGAAGATTTTAACATGTCCAAACATCCGTGTTTTCAAAAATTTATAATGAAATCCGCACTCCAGTCACAAATAATTATCTTGATAATGCATAGCTAAATATGCATGCCTATTGACAAATGGAATTGATGACATAAAGCTTTAGTCAAGATGACATGCATTGAACATGACTAATTAATATAATTACAGTGAAGAATTTAAAAACTTGATTCACTGAAAAAAATCATTCCCCAGAAACTTTCAAAGTGCAACGCTGTTTATTAGTAATGAGCTTCGATATGTAAATGTAGGTATAATTGTTGCAGATCAAACTGCTGAGTTCTGATCTTTTTGTTTAATTATCAATAGGCAGTTTCACTCCCTTGTATTCTGAGACTTGTCATCCCAAAGAAGGGGTCATTTCAGCAAAACTTTAAAAAGAAAAAAAGTTAAATTGACTCTGGCCTTCCTAGTGCTGAGGTCAAGTGTAGACTCCAGGGAAACTGTGAACTCTGAAAATGAAGGTTTACCCTCTGTTCATCCATTTGCAGAAATGCGTCTTGCAACTATGGCAACATTTTCCAAGGCAACCAGTGCAGATACCGTCTGAGCTATTTTTAGAAAGTGTCTACAAGGATGTTCATTTGATTAAGGCAACCAACCAGGGTTTCCCCCTTTGAACTCTTTATTTTTCATTCTGCCATTAAATCAAATTAACAATATATCTCTAAATTTCAATTAAAAATTAAGTTGTGATGTAGGAAGCCTCAGTCTCACAGTATACATTTTACTCATTTCTGCTAAGATAATCCTTTTCTTAAACATCAAAGAAAAACACTATCCTCCATAAGTTACTGCATGCGACTCACCAGTCATTTAAAAATCAATGTGGTACATAATTGGAGAAGGAGGGGTCTCTTAGGCAGAGACAGAAATTCAGTGAGGTTACTTGGCACAGAGCTCATGAGGACACTGCACAGCCTTCAATTCTATCACTCCTCAACCTCTCTAAAGTAATGTCCCTGCAAGAACTGGCTGTTGAGAATCAAGAGGGGCCCGGTGCCTGGCATCTCCAAGCTCCTTGTGCATGTTCTCCACGCTGCTATAGCATCACCGACACAGAGTAGGAAACGTAGTTTACCAAGGCACTCGGTTGTGGGTCTGCATTTTAAACTGGTGCAAATGTCTGTGAATAACTAAGCATACTTCTCCGGGAAAATCGCCGTGTCACTTCTGTATTCACGTTTCTCCCTGTCCGGTAAGACGGGAAAATAAGCGATACACGGACACTGTAGAAAAGCATGGAACACCAAGATCCTGCGGGCTTTACAGATGCCATAATCAGGAGCCTTCTCTGGATGTCACAGAGAAGTCTCTGAGGTTTGTTAGTCATTTCCACAAAACAAGGAACCTGGCCTTGTTTTTCTCATGCTGTCTTTGGTTATGCTAATTCCTTCCTTATAGCCTCCCCTACTGAGATAGAAATAAAAAGCACATCATTAGAGACTTTTATTGTGCACCCAGTGATAAAAGATAGGGAGAGAAACCCGCGGAAAAAGAATATTTTTTTTTTGTCATCTGCTCAGAAAGGGGGAGTACAAGGCACCCCCCCCCAGAGTGCTTTCAGAGAAACCATAGGAAAGGAAGTCTCACAGATCTGTTCCCTATCTCTAGACTCATCGCTAATCCTGACCAATTTAGTTACTTTCAGTCCTTTTTTAAAAAATAGCTAAGGATGTAAATTCCATATCTTTATGTAATAACTCCCCTTGCCATTTAACCATAGCTATTTGTCAAGACTTTCTTTTAAAATGTCTTTCGAACCACATTCTATGACCCAAAGCTAGTTCTGAGGCAAAGAGAAGACCTACTTGAGGGACATCTTCCGTCCCACCAGCTCGCCCATGAAGGAAAAAATTTGCTTTTCTTTATCCCTGAGATAATCTCCCAAGTCCAGTTGCATTTCTTCACCGGTTTTATTTCCTTAACCGTCACACATTTTGTAGAAGAAAATGGTTCAAAGCATCAAATTTCTTGGCAAAAATGAGGAAGAAAGTAGTATATATTTGGAGCTTTCAGGAGAGGTTAATGAATCGTTATATGAAAAATATAATTTATATAATGAGTCATTATATGAAAAATGACCACGGAAATTCTGAGTTGAATTCTTCAGGGTCACAGTCTTTGTCTTCAGTTCCTCATGCTTAGCAGAATCTGGAATTTAACACTTGGCATACCAGAAAAGTAGAATTGAACACACAAGAAGTTTGTTTTAAAGTATATTAACATAAAGTATTTATAATAAAGGTTCACACAAAGAAAATTTTAGAAAGCAATGTGCATATATTAAATGTAGCACAAAGAACCTTTAAGGAAGTTAAAAGCATGGAAGAGCAGCAAAGGACGTTTAAGACGTCCCCAAACACCCAGAAGACCCACAGTGCCCTCCTGACCTTCTAGTGGGGCTCAAGCAGAACCATAATGTATGGAAAACTCTTACGTTCTGGGTAAAGAAAACAAAAACTTGCTATCTTCTCCTAATTAAATAGTAGTTGTTTGGCCTATTTGAATTTGTCCATCATGTCTTCTCAGCACTAACAAAAAGATGGAAAAAAATCATAACCTGAGGGAAGAAAAAAATCTTATGACCTGTTGTAGAATGTAAACCCTGTGAAAAGAGATGGGGGTGGTAAACTAGACAGCTTAAGCTTAAGATTCTGCTACAGACTGGAGATGGTGATTGCCATATCCTTGAGCTCCTGTGTTTCTCTCTGTCTTGGATTATGCCTGGAGATGCGCCTAGTCTGCATTGCAGGGGTCTTTGTACTGTATCTCCAAGGGACTTCCAAAGAAACTGACATCTGTCTTGCTCTCTCCCACAGATATCACTGATGCACACAGCTGGGAAAGAGAGCCTGCCAGGGCTCAGGCTGAAGAAAGCAGTCCTTCAGGACTTCAGAGAGCTGCCTGGGGGATCTCTGAAACTGAAAGTGATCTCACCTATGGGGAAGTGGAACAAAGGTTAGATCTACTTCAAGAACAACTTAACAGGTAAATGAGCATTTGAAGCCAAAGAGGAATTTATGTATGTACATCACATAAATAAACAAGACCAAGGAGCACGAAATTTAGGGTACTTTTGCCACCAAGCACCCTCCTTTACCATTCCATTTGTGTACCATCTGCACTGGTTATCGTTAAAACGCCTCCTGCTCTCAAAGCAATTTACATTAGATTTCTTAATAGGCAACCTCCTTCTTTTAATTCTTGTATATTATTTAGTTGTTTTTCCTGAATTCACCTTGAGCTGTGACATTTTGAAAAAATGGTTATTAATTCAACTTCAAAAATATTAATGTTTTTAAAGCATTGCAAGCTAAAAGAAGACTTGTGTCCCCCAACCTCTTCCCTTGATCTTGACAAATATAATATGAGGAATAATTTTAGTTTGGGGAAAGAGGCAACACTTTATTCAAGACTGTTTCAGTTCTTTAAAGTTAAATTGGTCAAAAACATCTAGAGGAGACAAGCAAGTCTCTGAGGTCTGAGACTGGTTGATCCATATAGCGAGTTCCAGGCCAGCCAGGACTATGTAGTAGGCCTTGCCTCGAAAGAAAATTCTAGGAAAAATGAAGATTCTGATAGCTGCCCTGAGTGTGTTTGGAAATTTGTTTTATTCGGTGTTGACCTTCAAGTATACTAGAAGACAAGTATAGCAAAGGCCACAGCATGATTTATTAAAGAGAGACAAAAGTGGGCAATTAATACATTTCCTATAAGGCTTATGAAAAGTCATGCTACCTGAAACCTTATAATACAACCAAGAACTACCAGGATGGTAAGTTCTTTCCACTTCTTTCATAACTACCCATCTTCCTTGCTATATCACATTTTTGCATTAATGGCCAATTAAGCTATATAGGCTTAAAGGTTTATGTAAATGTTCTTAAATATTTATATAGTGTGCCTAGATATATACATAGTTGGGGAAATTGCAAATGTTTGATCCCACAGCAGAATTTCTCAAGCTTGAATATGCACTCGGGTTGCTGGGTAAGTTGCAGAAGTGCGGCTATAAGACAGAAGGGCTGGGAGTTGCAGAGTCCACATTTTAACAGGCTGCCAGGGATCTTCAGTGCTGCTAGACTAAGGAGCACAAATAAGATGACCTAAAAAATGTAAAACGTGTTGTCAATGGCCTTTCCACTGCAGAACACACAAAGCAATGTGGTTGCCTTCCACGATCACATTAAGTACTGCTTTGTTTACTGTTACAATTGATTATCCATGTCCTTCACTTTCTTTTCTGTTGTTTATATGTATGTATGTATGTATGTAATATATATATATATATATGCACATGTGAGGGTTATGCTTGTGTACACATGTGTGCAATTGTGGAGGTCCAAAGTTGACACTAGGTGTCAATCTTGATTATTTTCTAACTTACTTCTTCGGTCGTAGTTCCTCGGCTGAACTCAGAAGCTGTCAGTTAGCTACCATAGCTATCCAGGTTTGCCGAAGAATCTCCCTTCTCTGTCTCCTGAGTGCTGGGATTGCAGATGGCAGCCACATCTGCCCAGCTTTTCCTGTGGGTTCTGGGAATCCGGACTCTGGTCCTCACATGTGTTCTGTCTATAATGAGCTCACTTTCAATTATCACTCCTCATGGTGTCTCATCTCTCCTTTCCACCTAATGTCAAGCCTGATTGATAACAGGTCTCCTTTTCTACAACTTTATCCTATGCTAACAAAAAAAATATCTAAAGCTGGGTTGTTTTGTGTTTTAAAAACAGAGAAAAATTGGACTTATGTTTAATTCCCTTTATTATTTCAAAGTACTTTACTTATTCTCAAAAGACTCCTTTATAATTCAGCAAATAGACCCTAGCCATAGCATGAAAATAAATACTGTACATTGTGCAGACACCCATTACCTGAAATGCTTAACCCAAATATCAAACACCTAATTCATTTTTGAAAATTTTGAAAACATATATACAAGATCGTACTTAGGTGTTTAGGAATATAAGTGTATACATAATATAATATGCATATATGTATAATTAATACAATTAATGAAAAAAGAGACCATGGATTTGAAAGAAGTATATGGGAAGGTTTGGAGGGAGGCAGGGCAAACAAAATGACGTAATTATATTACAATCACAAAAGATAAAAGAATAATTTTGTAAAGCACTAAAAATAATGTAAAAAAGGAGACTGAAGGACAGTCACATACATCAAGTCTCAGAAAGGACACACCGAAGTACAATGCTTGCAGGACTTTGGAGTCTGGGCCTTCAAGGAAGGGAACTGTGCTGATTTTTCCAGCCTAGAGGAGCAATTCCAAAGGAGGCACGTTTTGCATTGGCTCGGTTTCAGACCCTGTCTTCTGTGACTTACTGGGCAATGTGGTGAGAGAGAACATGATATAAGGAAAACATGGTGAGCACAGCTTATGTCATGGCACCCAGGAAACACAGAGATAACAGAAAGGTGCCTACACCAAGATATATGTCCCACGGGCACACTCTTGTTGATGCACTTCCTCCAACTTGGCCCCAACTCAGACGGTTTCCATTGCTTCCCAGGAGTGTCATCAAATTACAAATCCACCTATGGGTTCATGTAGTGATTAGGTCGGAACCCTTGTGTTCCAATCACTTCTCCATGATTAACCTGCCTGAGACTGATCCTTCAACATATAAGGCTTTTGGAGACAGCGATTTAGACCCAAACCATAAAAATAAAAGAGTAGGATTGAGCAAAATTCATGACATATTGCTTTGGAATTCAGGGTAGAAGAGAAGCGAGATTTAGTGAGAGTTGATGAAGGTTGATCAGGAAACAGTCCAGACGTGCTGAGTTGTAGCTATTTCTATGCTGATAAAACCCAGCTCCTGGCCTAGGCTCATCTTCCTTAGGCAAAATTTCCTTGCAACCACCAAGTGAAGCTGATAGAGAAAGTCTAGTCGTATATAGTATTAGCACAAATGGTGTCCAGTCTCACTGAACACCAACCACTTCCCCTTCCATGTGAGAAGTCCCACTCACAGCCGCAGACAGCAACGATCAGGCCTGTGTGTCTGCATCGATGTTATTTAAATAGAACCTATTTTAAAAAAGACTTTTTTTCCCTCAAAGACTATCGCTGTTTAACAAAGGCTTTAACGGACTCAGAAATATCATCTTCAGTGTGACTTGTAAGTGAAGCTTTTACTCCAATATCCACAGATAGGTCATTTCACCTCCAACAGTGTATCCTGGCAACCAGAGTAAAGAGCATCATGCAATCCATTCACTACTTCGATGTCATCATTAATAGGCTAAATTTGTAGAAATATTCATGAAGAAGCTTGAATTTAGAATTTTATTCAGGGCTCAGGGGAAAGAGAAGTTGTTAGGGGAGCTCAACAAAGATGACATACTCAGACACAGTGTATACAGCCAATTGAAACTCTTTATTCAAGCCAGCTGGAAACACACCCAAGTGTTTGGGAGACCTAGGTGTGGCCCCTACTGTCCAGAACACAGGGCTTTTTAAAGGCAGAAACCACGCCCTGGCATCTCACTGACTGCAGGAGGGAGGGTTGCAGAAACAAGCAGTTTAACAAAAACTAAGACAAGCAGTTAACTGGAGGGGCGCCTCGCCAACAGGCAGTTT
Source organism: Chionomys nivalis (assembly GCF_950005125.1). Classification (NCBI taxonomy): domain Eukaryota; kingdom Metazoa; phylum Chordata; class Mammalia; order Rodentia; family Cricetidae; genus Chionomys; species Chionomys nivalis. Next base: position 18,756,663 of record NC_080107.1, read on the forward strand.
AACGGAAGCTAAATTACCTAGGATATTCTAACCTTGGGTTCCTAGACTAAATAGAGTTGGGGAGTTTTCCGTGGGATCTCCATCAAGGAGATCAAATTCTAGTTAAACCTGAAACGACCTCAGCAAGAATACAAGACCTCTGGCCTGTCTCTCCCCAGGACAGAATAATTCTGAATGAGTTAAACGGGGGAAGAATTATTGATGCAGGCATAATTTGCGCTGAACCTAAAGTATGAGATGAAGAATCGATTCATAACAACAAAATAATCGTTCGGTTCTATTGAATTTGTACCACAATTACATCAAGCATTTAGTCATCAGCTAGTTGAACTGTATTTTTTCATTTTCAGCATGCAGCTGTGGCATTTATGTGCCACAATCAGACATATTTTATAAGCTATTGGTATGAAAAATACTAAGGCACTCTCTGGCCATATTTACTAATGAAAGAAAATCTATAAGGATATATTTTAATTCAAAAAAAAAATTAATGTTACTATTAAGAGGTAAAAAGAACCTATTGTCTGGCACGCCTGTAATTCCACCAACTCCAGAGACTTGAGAAGAAAGTGCTAGGCTAGCCTGACCTCCCTATACAGGAAGATACTATCTTAGAATTCAGATTAAAAATAACATGTAGCTTTTCTAATGCTTCCCAGATTTTCATTTTTTGAAACAAAACTAATTTCCATAGATACATTTATTTAATAGGGCAAATAGTTGTAAGATGTACTGCTTTCTCTCTTTTTAATTCAATGGTAAATCATAGGCACAAATAAGGCATATGGTGCAAATTTTGTTCTTACACCAAGGAAATCCCGTATCTTAAGCCATCCACACCAGGGAATAAACTGCATGCGAGAGCAGATGTATGTGACAGGAGCTACTGGCGTGAGCAGTCCGAGGTGTGGTTAAGGGGGAAGGTTTTAGTTTTGCTTCGTTTTGTTTTATTTTTGAGATAGAAATCAGCCAGAGGCATCTGGAAATTTTCAGAGCAGAACAGACATGACCAGGGTTAACTGCAAGAAATGGGAGAAGAACAGGGGATAGAGAAAACATGATGAAAATAGCAGGGGTTTAGAGGATTAAGAAACATTGCATTATGAGAGGGATGAGTAGGGAGGGCAGGGAAGTCCATCAGCTGGAGGGGTTTCCGGTACAGGAGGGGGTGAGAAGGGCTGGAAGGTCAGCACGGACTTGAGGTATATAACAAGTACTTGTGAGTAGGGACTGAGGGAGCCTGAGGCTACCTTGATATAGCGATATGTGCTGGAGGTTATACATCAATGGAAAACTATTGTGTTCCTCTGCTAGAGGTAAGGGAAATGACTCCTTCTGGCAGATGGGGACTAGGTTTCCACAAGTTGCTGAGGAATGCTAGCTTTTTATCTGACTGCCAGAGATCCTCCGTAATCCAGGTCGAGCTCATTCCTGGATATTTAGACTGCCTTTTAGAGTTTGGGGAACTGGAGTTTCCTTTGGACCTGGCACAAACCAACTAGATTTTGTGGTTTGGTCTTGAAATTTATTTTAAAATGAATGGTTGACTACAGGTGGGCTTTGGAGAAAGAAATGGTTGCTTGTACATTGTGCAAGCCAGATGAGTCAAAGAAGCGACTAAACTTGACGTTTCCTCTCTCTCTGAAATATTAAAGCTCTGAACCAAAGATAGGAAAGGTATTTAATGTTCAACAGTGCTAATCATTAAAATAAAATAATTTAAAAAAAGAAAGTATGATGACTCACATATAGAACTTGCCCTGAAGGGGAGAGAGGCGAGGTCCAATAGTGTGTCTTAGTCAGGGTTATTGACTGTCCCTGGGAGGAAACACCATGACCAAACCAAGATGGGGAGGGAAGGGTTTATTCAGCTTATGCTTCCACATCACTGTTCATCCTCAATGGAAGTCAGAACAGAAACTCAAACAGGGCTGAAACCTGGAGGCAAGAGCTGATGCAGAGGCCATGGAGGAGTGTTGCTTACTGGCTTGCTCAACCTGCTTTCTTATAGAGCCCAGGACCATCTGCCCAGGAATGGCACCACCCACAATTTGCTTGACCCACCCCTATCGATCACTAATTAAGAAAATGTCCTACAGCCAATCTTACATAGGCATTTCTCAGCTGAGGTTCCCTCTTTTCAGATGACTCTAGTTTGTGTGTCAAGTTGACATAAGATTAGCCAGCACATAGTGAAAACACAAATTTTGTAAGAAGTTTTCCTGAGGTGCTGTAATTGTAAAGAAATGTGTTACTGGGCTCAGTGGTTAAGAACACTGGTTGCTCTTCCCAAGTACCCAGGTTCAATCCCCAGCACCTGCATGGCAGCTCAGAGCTGTTCATAGCTCCAATTCTAGGGGAATCTGACACCTTCATACAGACATACATGCAGGCAAAACACCGATAAACTAAAAATAAAAAATGAATATAAAAGAAAAGAAATGGGTTACCAAGTTCTTCTGTGAAGGGGGCAAATAGTTGAGTAAAAACCTAATCAAAATCAGATAATTATTGGTCACAATATTCTAAATGTGATTTATATTTTAAAATCAATAAAGTTTTGTAGAAAAAAACAGCTTATTGTACATAATTCCTGTTTTCCTGTTAGTATGGGCATAAGAAATCGATGGTCTGAGTCAGATTAATTCATTCTACAGAACGGGTTTGGTAGGAGAGAGTCTCTCTTCCTGCTCCTGTCTTTCCTGTTCAGGGCCACCCATAGTTCTGTTTGTTGGTAGTGCCAATGCTTTCTCAGCATTGACCTTTCTTACAGATCATGACTATTTAAGACTATCTTTCCCCTTTTCACATGTCTTGCAGACTTGAATCCCAAATGACAACAGACATCCAGACCATTTTACAGCTCCTGCAGAAGCAAACCACGGTGGTCCCTCCAGCCTACAGCATGGTAACCGCAGGAGCGGAGTACCAGAGACCTGTCCTCCGGCTGCTGAGAACCAGTCAGACCAGAGCATCCATTAAGACTGACCGGAGTTTCAGCCCCTCCTCACAAGTGAGTGTGGACACAGTAAAGCCAAGAGTGTCTCCTTGAGTGTATCTCCCGGGTCACCTGAGTAAGACTCACACTGGGAAATAGGAATTTCCAATTCTATCTGCTTCTGCTCAGAGTTTCTGGAAACTGGACCTGTGTTTTTGCATTGCGTCCTTAAAATTTGCAAACAGTGGATTTATAGAAAAATTTAAACAGTACCAATTACATGTGTGTGTGGATGTGTGTGTGTGTGTGTGTGTGTGTGTGTGTGTGTGTGTGTGTTGCTGGGAGTGGGTGGTAAACGCCAGGAGATAAGCATCAGGTTTCTCTCTAGATAGTTCATCTTATTTTTTGAGACAAGCATATACAACATTGTGTGTTATTCTAAAGACAGCTCTCTCAATGCACCAACAACACTAATTTGGCTAGACTTGCTGACTGGTGATCCCCAGGGAGCCTCTTGTCCCTACCTCCCCAGTGCTGGCATTACAGGTGCACAACAGCCGACTCTTCATACTGTGCTTTCATGCATTAGGACAGCACCTTTCCCTAGACATTGACTGTTATCTAAGAGGAGATGCTATTATTCAAGAATCAACCTAAACGGACTGGTGCACTGTATAGATTTTAATGGTGAGGAATCATGCTTGGTGAATTAAAATTCAAAAAGTACATCAGAGAAAAACCTGTCACTTGCTACAGTGCCACAAGGCAGGGTAGGGAGGCCTTGGAGAAGAAAAGAGTGGGCAGGTAACTGGGCTCGATCTGAGGTTCAAATGCAGCCAGACAGATGTGGCAAACATATTTGTGCCCCACTTGCCACCAGGTATCGCTAAGTTTTTACCACTTGAATGATATTATCCATGGTAGGACAAAACATGTGACTCTAATCGTCTAAGAGTGCCCCTCTCAGTTACTTCAGCATCATGGGCAATGGAACCGAAGAAAGACTATTTTGATAAGAATGTATAGACAGTCTTATGTACATATCTGTGTGGAAACTGAATGTAAAATTTTCTAGGAAATGAAACATGATAACAGAAGTCAGTGTGTCAAAAAGAAAACAATGATACTTTTTACAAAATGTAGAAGTTAGTTCAGATCTTACAGGTTTTGAATGGATGGGTAATACACACAACGTGTTTTATTCTTTGCAGTTGGTTAAGGCAGTGGTTTCTGACAGGAATGATGTTTTATTTCCTTTGTTGCTTTCCTTCTTAGATAACACTAGTCAGCAAGAGACATTTCTTAATCCAGTCCTAAATTTTGAATTAAAACCCACTTATACGCAACTCAAAGTGAATAGTATTTTGTTGTTGTTGTTGTTTGTTTATTTTTTCTAAAAAAACTGAACCTTTAAATCGGATTTCTGGGTGAAATTAAAATTCTTCACTTGAGATAAGAGACCCTTAATTTTAGGGCTCCGTTTTAGGAGAAAGGTGTTGGCCAGTACCTTTAATCACATACAGCGAATGGGGAAAGCAAACACATCTGGATTACACAAATGTAATTTTAGTTAGCCTTTGGAGCGAATTATGAAAGCGTATTTTATTTTCTTTCTATCAGTGTCCTGAATTTCTAGACCTTGAAAAATCTAAACTCAAATCCAAAGAATCCCCCTCAAGAGGAAGGCATCTGAACACAGCCTCAGAAGAAAAGGTGACTTCACCTTCAACACGAGACGGCGATGTGTCTGTAGAGCTTCACCCGCGGCCAAGAAAAACCTACCTTCATCCCATCCGGCACCCATCTCTGCCAGACTCTTCCCTGAGCACTGTAGGGATCCTGGGTCTCCATAGGCATGTCTCTGACCCTGGTCTTCCAGGAAAGTAATTCTTTTGTACTATTTCCTCCACATCCAATGTAAGTGCTTTTAATGGCTGTTTTCCTTTTTGTATTTAAATCCTCTCTACTTGACTCAGGGGCTCACAAGTTACCATTATATGCAAAAGTACTGTATATTTTTCCTAAATTGAAGCTTGTAGGGTAAAGTTGAGCAGTTAGGATGTAAATATACATTAAGAGTTTTTGGTTCCAAATGTTCAAACTGCCAGCATCTCAAGGCACCTTATTTTTTAATTTTATTTTTGAAATCATGTGCATGCTAGGAAACTCCAGTTTCTCTTGCATGGAGACTCCTATTTGCCGCTATTACTGAATCAGTGCTTGATTATGAAAAAGCCTTCCAGCGAATAAGAAACTGAGCAATGAAAATGGTCAGGATTGCAACTCAGATGATCCTCCACTCATGGGATTTCAAGGGGGATAGAGGGAAGTTAGTCACTTTGGAGAACGGAGTTCCTTCTCTATTGACATGTTTATAGTTACTTACCTTCATTTCCTAGGACAATAAAGAGGCCATGTTGGACTTACATGTATTAGAAAGGAAGTTAAATCCAAAAACACCAAAGGATATGGTTCCTTCTTAATAGATTTGTAGTTTATTAATATAAACTCCAGACCACTATGGAAGCAAACACCTGTGAGGTTTCCTCAGGAACTCAGGCCCTAGTTTCATGGCCCAGGTTTAGAAGACCTTCAGCAAGAGCTACTCATTTTGGAGAAGTAACAGCAAAGCTGTCCCAGGAAACTTCTGGGAGCTGCAGTCTCTGGGCCAGTGAACAATCTATACATAAGGAGTCTCTATATCCTGCTTTTAGACGGGCTAGTAGGAGTAGAGGAGAGACCTTTGTCTTTCTGCCCTACGTTTGGACAGACTGAGGAGGCGCACTGCTTCCCCAGGTTGTCTTCAGCTAAACCATTATGAATACAGGACAATATTAGTGAGAGAATAAAATAGTCTCTCTAGCAAATTCTTCAGGAGCTTCATTCACGAGCTTCCTAAAACATTTACAATAGTACATTTTTCTGAAGTCTTAAACTGAAGATTTTGTGTGCTGGGGTGGCTCCTAACATGCTCCTTACACAAAAAGACATCCACAATTTGTTCGGATTTATATGAGACCAATCTTTCATTTGATTAAATAGTAGACACCAATATTTTTTAAATGTTCAATTTCAGAATATTTGTCAGCAAAATTGTCTTTCATTAAGAATGGGGTTGTTTCCTTGCTTTATTATCCCAGCTGTGGCAAACACTGTTCATTGGCCCACCTAGAACCTTTTATTTTTTTATTTGTTTAGTTTTTTGAGACAAAGTTTCTCTGTAGCTTTGGAGCCTGTCCTGGAACTAGCTCTTGTAGACCAGGCTGGCCTTGAACTCACAGAGATCTGCCTACCTCTGCCTCCCGAGTGCTGGGATTAAAGGCATATATCACCACCGCCCCGGCTTAGAAACTTCTTAAGTAAGTTGAAAATTAAGTGAAAAATCCATTACGTATAGGATATACTGATTCTATATTGATTCCATCACAAGATATATATAGTAGAAGAATTCTAACACCTTTGAATGCTAGATACTGTTTTGGAAAAGGAGATGGCATTTGGATTGTAAAATCAACACAGGAAAAAATACAATTTACAATTAATGATGGGTCAAACTCTAGTTAAATTTTATTTTCAAGTCAATTATAATCTTAAAATGATTGTATACTAGCCCTTAGCGTTCTTTTCTCCTGAACAAACACCTAGAAATTTGTTGGGAGCCTCTTAGTTTTTCTAAAAATTCTTATGTTCCCACAGAGTTTTAAATACTAGTTTGTATGCACGTTATTAAATGGTTGAATTTTCTTTCACCTTTGACACTAATCGTTAATCTACTTCAAATGCAAGCAGTTTATTAAATGCATGTAACACTATTCCGCTATTTAAATTGTGATGAGAGTGACCTTAAGCTGTGCTTTATATAATGTTAAGCAGTCACAGAGTTTGCCAATCTGCTCTGAGTGGGGGTAAACCTGTATAGAGAGCAAGCTCTTATTCTCACTTAAGAAAAGTAATCATAAGTGATAGTGCACTTGTGGCAAAAGACCAGTGAAGTCAACGAAAGTATAATAATTAGAATGGGCTTCCCAAATCTTATGATATGGGACAGATAGAAATGTAGATTCCAGGCCCCTTTCATTCACTCATTCAGCAAACTTTCGAACGAGGTGCCCCACACAGGAGAGAGAGAGTCCTGTAAGTAGCAAACAATCTTGATGTGGATTTAGAGATCTTATTTCCATATTGGGACACATTTCTGCAGCTGCAACACATTTCCTAAGGACTATTCTGCCTAAGCTCCATGGGCATTCCGAATGCATTCACCAGAGATTGCTCATTTGTAAGGAGAGAGGATTTGGCAGGTGAGGAACTGAGATCTGATTGTTTGATCTGATTAGCAAATGCTTCAGCTGCAACATTTGGCGTGGCATGCATGCGATTCGGCCTATTTGAAGCCTCCATTTATACTTCTTTATAAAAACTGGGCATGCAGGAAAAGGAAGACAAGGGGTAGTATACAAGCATCCAGCTGGCTTAGATTCTAGTACAATCCAAACCCCTTCCCTTCTTAATTCCTCCACATAGAATAATTGTTTGCTGTTTAAATCGTAAGTCTCGGAGGATTGTGTAGCGTTTCTTTTTTTCCACAGAATATTAATTTTAAAGGTTCCCAAGCAACATAAACATACACATAGTAGTAAATGTCAGATGAACACTGGAACTGACTTATGGATAACAAAAGCAATCATCCTGACACACAATCTGCATTCCCTTGTTCCAGCCGAAAAATAACCTTAAAATAGCATTTCTCTACTTAGCACCCACAGTAAATGCAATCTGCCACCGCCAACTTAGGGTCCTGCCTAAGGCTGGGTGTAAATGCTGCACCAATCTAAAAGCAGCCCAGCTTTCCTTGGAAAGAATTAGAAGCACTGACATAACACCTTTGCCTTTAACCTAAAATTATTATCGGTCCCATGCCCTTAAAAAAAAAATGCTGTCTTAAAGTTTATTTGGCTGAGATGTTCTCCTGCTGCTATTAATTGCTGGACAGAGAATTGCCTCTAAGACTCATCATTTTATCCCAGAGGGGAGTCCACTACTTTAATTAGTTGATGAGAAAACCAGGAATAAAAAAAGACAGAACTGATTCTTTTAATATAATAGTCACTAATTCAACAAAACAGGGGAAAGCAGGGGGCCAATTTGAGACAACGTAAATTCCAAGTCCATTATCATGTACTGGCTATCAGAATTAAGTTTTCTACTCTTCTAGTCAGGTATAGTGACACTAGGAATCAGGTTTAGTATGTGTGTATTGGAGCTCAAGGCTGTGTGGCCTTGAACTTGCACAATGGCTCCAAAATACCCAGGAGAAAAACATTTATATCCAAATGTCAATTTCAAATCACAACTTACACATTATAGGTAAGAATGAAATGTATCACATCCTCAGTATATATAAAAGAGTAACTAAAATACATAACATGCTTTATAGTCAGGGAAAAAAGCAATTCAGTAGATCAATTAGCTAGAAATGAACTGCAATTGGCTATAAATTAACATAAAGGACTCTATATTGTTGATTCATGGATAAAAACAAAACCAGAAAACAAGTTCTCAATGTGTTAATGGGCTTGTCATTCAATGTTTAAAACTTTTAGATCAAAAAATTGAGTAGCTATTTCATTTTTAATCCCAGTTTTGTAGTAACATAAACATGTCAATACTCTGCATTCCAAGAGGCCCTGGGAAGACAGCTTGCTGTGGGGTGTCGGCAAGCTGTTGTCTTAAGATGGCAGCGCTCACATCACCTCAGAACTTGGAAATGAAAAGTTCTGGGTCTCATCCCAGATCCCATTAAAAAAAAAAAAAAAAAAGTGAAGGCTGGGACTCAGCACTGGTTCAATGAGCTCTCCTTAGCATGGTCTGTGTGCGAACTGAAACACAGAGGTCCGCAAAGTGTTCCCTGTCGTCAGGCCAACTGGAGCCTAGCAGCTGTTCTTCCATTCACACGCCGCATGGCCCTGAGTGAATCTCCCTCTCTGAGTTTTCTCCTGAATCTTAAAAAATGAGATGATAGTTGTTGCCTCACAAAAGTCTGAGGAACAAAATCGAATAAAGGAAAGTGCCTGGCACAAAGTAGGTGCTTAAAAAAAAAGAATCCTAAAATGCCCCCCCCCCGCGCGCCACTGCAAGAAACAGGACATTAAAAGCAATTAATAAGAAAAGTTTTCTTTTGAACAAGTGCTGAGTAACTGAATCGCTGTTCCCATGATGAAAGCTTTTGATTCTGAAAAACGTAACTGTAGCTACCATCTTCCCTTAACTTTGTGCCATTAGCGCTGCAACGTTAAAGGAAGAATATTGATAATAACAGCAGTGAGAATATGATTCCCACGGTCAAAAAAATAATAATTGCTCTGAATTAATGTCAGATTCTGCACTGTGCAGTGTCTCCTTGGATATGAGTGTTCCCACATGGGTATTTCACACAGTGGTGTTCAGGTAGTGGCATGACAATAATTGCCACGTGAGTATCTGTCTTGCCTCCACCCAACTCTCCACACTGACACTCAGTATATAACAAACCCCCAAGGTGGTTTTCATGCCCCTGCCAACAATGAGGTTGCTAAAAGGAAACAGGATTGGAGGGGCCACCTCTTCTGCCTTAGCTCCCAACACCTATAGACACATCCACAATGCAGATGTGCAGATGTTTTCTTGGTTTTACATAGGTTGCCCCTTCTCTCCCTGATGCCCCAGATGTTCTCATTTAGAGCTGCGTGCTTCTGTTTCTTCTTAAACTGGTGTTAGCCTTTTAAAAACTAAAGGCACATATTTTCAATGCTTTATAAAATATTAGGTATCATGACTAAGCAAGGTCCGCTCATGCCTAGAATGTCATTATATTCTCTTTTGGTAAAATACACTTTGTTTTAAAGCCCAGTATAAAAAAAAAAAAAGCAAAATTCATAGAAGATGCAGACTGACATTTAACAGCATGAAAAGAAACTACCACAGAGATTATTTCGTTGACTAGTACGTGGAAGTTGAGAGATGACTAACTGGAAGTTATTTTAAACTATCATGTTATAACTATAAATGAGAATAAAAAATCACAGAAATGGAATGTATTCAAAACTGTACACCCAGATGACCCAGTGCATCGCTTTACCAGTCATGAACAAACCTGTAAACAAACACAGTAAAAACAACCGCGATATAGCATTCCCAATTGAATATTTTTATTGTGTGACGTGGAAATGTGAACATGGCTATTCTTTTAAAAGTAATATCAAGACTTAGATTAATTCCTAAACTGTACTCATGTCATCTGTTTTGTAAGTTGTGAAATAATTGGGGACACCTGTGATTTCAAAGCGTTCTATGCTTAACTCACATTCTCTGGGCTGCTTCTGGTATATTATGATGCAGTTTTAAAACTCCCACGTGTGAATAACCACAACTGTGAGCATTTCAACTGTATTAGTTTTCATTTTGATTTGCATTGTTTGCGGGTGTATAAGCATAGTCTACACCACATTCCTTATCCCTAACTAGAAGGAGACTTGAAGGATGGATAGAGTTGTGACGAGCTCTCCCCACATTCTCCTCATAGAGTTATGACAGCAACGAAATGGCATGGCACCCTTCTCCCAAGTGGTACAAAAACACGATTAAAAATATCAAGAAATCCCTACTTTATGCCTAGGCGCCTATGGATTTGAATGGAAGGCCCAAGACCTTTTCATAGCTGAAATGTTCAGCTTATAATGCTGATGAGAAAATATATTATCCCAGAAGGCTTGCCAGTCAGTGAATAACGTACTTCAGAAAAGAATATGTGTGATCACTTGAAAACGTGATCTGATCTAAGAAAGCTCATTCACACCCTGTTACGTAGAACTTGAGAATGCTTTAAACGAAACAAAATCAACGACCAAAACACACACTACTTCATAGTCTTTATGCACATAATGTAGCATGGAATCATAATGCTTTTGAAATATTCTGTGCAGAAATATTTATTTTTTAGCCAATATTTTCCTCAAAGATTGGTATGCGGTATTGACAGTGTAATCTATTTGCACAGTTAGTTTTGCAATAACCTTCTACAAATAATTGTACATAAGAAAAATGTAAATTTCCTGTAAAAAATGGTTGCAACATTTTGGTAGCTGAAAGAAGTATACAAGTTGTATTGAAAATATATATATATATACCTAATTCAAGAATGAAACATAATTTATGATCTATTTATACAAAAAAAATTCAAGAATTTGTAAAAGAATTTATTTTGGGGGAAAAGAAAGTAAATCTTATTAGCTAGCTAGTGTACTTTTAATAGCGAAGCCAACAAATTCCAACATTTTATTAGGTACAGCTAGATATAGGCATGGTGGTGCTGATCAATTCGAAATCCACATCATTGTAACAGTGCTACAGTTTTACCGAAGCCCAGTAGACCAAGAGCAGGCTGGGCTGAGTGGCGGAAGCATTAAATCTGAATGGAAAGAACTCAGAAACATTTTACTTATTGCCCCATCAGAACTATGGTAGCAAATGACTGACATGTTTGTTGTTCACTAAAATTTTCTGAAGAATAAATGGCCTTTAACATGCATTCAAAATAGCTCATTTGTAACGAAAGCTTGGCTCATCTTTTCATTAAAGAATAAAAGTATGCAGCTATGATTTCCTATTGCTTCAGTTTCATACGGGCTTCGTTTCTCCCCTAGTTGCTTTCATGTCAGTTAAGAAAATTCGTACTATCCTCAAAGACACTTCTAAACAAAAACTGGTTGGCTCTGACACAGCATGCGCTAAGGGTAGCACTGTGTGTAGTGGCATAGATTCTTCATGCTTCATTTTTAAGATGTAAGAAGTCAGGAGCATATGTCCCCATGTATTAAAAGTAAAACCAAACTTATTACAGATAGCAGGAAATATTACATTGCCCTCTGTCAGAGAAACTGATTGTGAAGTCACAGTCAAAGTACAGAAGGCAAAATACCTGGAAACATCCCACTGTATCTCTTCTCCTACGACACATTTGAGGGTCCTGCATTTACACAACTGTGAGAAATTAAATATACATAAAAGTCCAGAAATCCTAAAGTCAACTTTAAATGGCCTATTATTTACAAACTAACAAGAGTCTTTAGTGTGTTTCTAGAAGAGTGACATCCTCACCGTTTAGGTTACCTTTTGCAATTTCAATAATCATAGAAAAATAAGATAACTAAATAGGCAATACAGACAATTAAATCGAAATGGCTATATGCATGTGTCTATCTATTTAGATGTTTATGCTTAGAGAAAAGGTTAAACTCCAACCCCCAATACGTCAGAATTGGAAATCCACCATCCCTGGCTCACACATCTCTCCATACAGCTATTCAATGAAGCTCTGTAACTCCTTGATGTTAATGAAGGGGCTCACCTGACAACAGGAGCAGCACGTGGGCAAAAACCCTGTCCATTTTCCAATTGTGGTGCACAGTAGGCAGGTAGAAGCACGCTGTATGTCTACTTACTATATGTTCAGACTGACAGAAGCGAGCCTGGGTTTTAATATACTGCCCTATGTGTAATGAAGCTACTTGGATTAAAGGAGTGATAAGAACATATGTTCTTTCCTTTGTAAGAAGGAAAAATTTGTCTAAAAATAAGAAGGGGACATGATAAGGAGGATTCAGAGCACAGGTTTCCTAGCATCCAAAGGACAGGCCGATCTAGAGTCAGAAGGGGTCCCTGAGTTCTCCGTGTCTTGCTAGCTATTCTTCTCACTGTTTTAAATTACAAGGAAATTTTAATCTAATATATGGAGAGATGTCTTGATATTGTTCTAAATGAGAAATGAGAATGGTATTCATTTAAAATGCTGTCTGCATTCTCCACCTCACAGACGTTCTAAACATCTGCATTGGACCCCAGCATAAGTCCATACTCTCCAGACATAGTGTAGAGGATACCTAAGCCTTAGGCAGTTATTTGAGGAAGCTTAACTCACTACATAAATGATTGCATTAAAACAAACAAAAGGGATCTTTTCAAGCAAGTACCAAAGTAATAAAAGAGCCACGGATGAGTTTTATAATTTTAACTGGAGGATGTGATAATCAAAAGTAGTTTGGAATTCTGAGCAATGGGTTCAATTTAGAGATTATTAAAATCAAATCCCTATCAAATTTACAGAAAGCTGTTCATGAAGCAGGACAAAATATATCCATTTTAATTTGTCAAAGATAAAAGGACATTTTTAAAAAAGCACATTTCTCATAAGTAGTATTTATTTTGTTTGTTCAATTAGTACTATCATAAGATTACAAGTGAACTTGATGTGTATATTTTAATTAAGGAAATAATCACAAATTGATTTTGTTATTTTTTTAATTGCACAGAGTTTAAACTACCTTGATAAATTCTACTTTCTTCCAGGGTAAATGCCTTTTCTGAAAATAAATATATAACTTTAATATGTATTTGTTACTTTCCTTTTTCTGAGTGCATGCCTAAAATAGGTTAATGAGCACAGTCCTTAAAAGACATTTTCAGTGGACCAAATCGAGACTCCCACAGCATTGACTTTCCCTGGATGTAATTTGAAATGTGTAAACTGCCACTCAAACTAGAAGTGCAATACCTGACATCTCATCATTTGGCAATCTGTTAGATAACAGCTGAATTAATGCACTGTTGTTGAACTGGCGCATCTCATAACAGTACATATGTAACAAATTTTGTATGATACAAAACTTTACAGCAAGCTATTTGAATGTTTATTAAAAAATTCTCAAAATGACATGGAAACATGTTTACTATATAAATAAAAGCACTTATACATCACGAGTATCCATTCTTCAATAATTTATAACAACATACCGTGGCTTCATTTTCCTGCAATGGCTTCAGATTCTGTACATTCAATGGTTCGGCTAATATTCTTTCAGGTTATCAAATATGTGGTCATGAAACACAATCAGAGGACAGTTTGTGTGGCGTTTTCATTAGTCAGTCTTTATAAAACTGACCAAATGTATTTGATAGCAAACTATAGAGAACCAGTGTCAAAATGATTAGGCATCACTTCTTTACCTGAATCTTTTCAAGCAAAAGCATTTTTACATTTTTCTGTAATTATAAAAGAGGTTTGCCTGTTAAAAAACATGGCGTTTTCTTTAAAAATATTTAATTTGGTCACCAGTTAAAATAAAATTATATCTATTTGCATTTTTCTTCAGTTAGATATATATTCAGTTAAAATATATGACAATTTAGTGATCTGTCAAATCTTCATTAATAAAGACAGGTGTCTTCCACATTATAAGGGAAATTAACTCTGACACCTTATACCAGAAGACTTAGTGCAAAGAACTTGATGAGTACTTGAAATCTCTATAGAAAATTTCACCAGAAATGCTGCTAACAGGGTCCACAAAGGAAAAAAAAAATCAAAACACTTCTTGGTACACACACACACACACACACACACACACACACATTCATGCCATTAATCCAACACAGAATTCCTGAACAGTAGCGGGTCACATGAATTTTTTCTCATTTTATAAACTGTCGCCATCACCTAGAGGCGGCACGGATTTAAAGAAGAAACAAGAATAAGTGTTGACACTTCACTAAAATGTGTCATTCTCCAAAACTGGTTGATTTTGAGAAAGAGGACATTTTAGGTTATCTATGCCATTGCTAAGAAAAGAGAAAGATATCTTCATTTTAAAATTTTAAGGCAGGCACACGTCTACACACCTTGAACCTCCATACACAAAGTGGGCAAGACAGGAGGACGATAGGTTTGTGACCTATTAGGCCATCTAGAAAGATCCTGTCTCACAAAACAAAGCTAAGCAGAAACAAAGATGTTAAAAAGAAAAGAAAATAGGAAGACAATAAAACATTTTGTAGAAAAATAAACAATGAAATAAAAAAGTTAAAACAAAAGCCAGGCGGTGGTGGCGCACACCTTTAATCCCAGCACTCGGAAGGCAGAGGCAGGCGGATCTCTGTGAGTTCTAGGCCAACCTGGTCTACAAGAGCTAGTTCCAGGACAGGAACCAAAAGCTACGGAGAAACCATGTCTCGAAAATCCAAAAAAAAAAAAAAAAAAAAAAAAAGTAAAACAATACCTACTACCGTAGGCTGACAGACTCAAATTCAGATAGTTTTTGGAGCTACAGATTTCTTATTCATAGGCCAAGAACATGAGGTTATGTTCTCCGGTGGGGTAATCAAAGCCAAAGCCAGCAAGTGCGCAGATGTCCCCTCTAACTGATTTACTTCCAGAAACAGCCACAGACGTGAACAAAATCAGAAGTACAACTTGTAGCCTTTAGATAACATGATTAAATTTTATCTAGACTTTTGTTACTTGGCTTCATAGACAATCTGTCACGTAACTACATTTCTATACACTATTATTGTTAAAAACGAAGGCTCAGATGCGCTGATAGCAATCAACTACATATCATTAGCAACATTTCAAGATGGCGTGCATATATCTGCAACACCGTAACTTTTCCAAAAAATAATATATCCCAAATAAAAACGTTATTGCATTGAACTGTGCTTTAAGGTAAATTAACAGGAAGGGATACAAAAAAGTTCATCAAACTTCTAGTTTTAGGTAGTCCAGTCTGTTTCAGTGAAGCAGAAGGATTCTTCAGTATTCACCCTTTCAACGCTACGCTGTCAAATGGTCATAGTGCCCTGCAGAAACTAAGACACGAGGGGCGTTATCATAAGGCAACAACAGTGGTTTTGTTTTAAACGAACTATATTCCATGAGAACATTTACTATAAAAAAGGAAACTGTTTAAGACTTATAATTCAAACACACATATATATATATATATATATCGATAAAGTATTGTCTACCACATATCTTCCATTAAGAAATATAACAAATCCAGAACAAACCTTGTAAAGCACTGAAGCACACATGAAAACCACTAGCTTCAATGAGGAACACCTGGAAGTGGGTTCACGGGGAGGGTTTGAATTGAAAGAGGAGCAGCTTCATATTTTGTCACTGAAAATATTCTCTCTCTCTCTCTTAGGAAAAGAATTCTACAAGTTAACAACTCTTCATGAAAATAATGCTAGTGCTTACCATTAAAATATTGGAAAAGTAAACTCCAAACATGTGTCGTGCGATTTTTACAGTATAACAACAATAACCTTACATTTGCATTAGTGAGGAATGTGGGAAACAATGTAGCCACCCAAAGTATTATTTTCAGGGTTTGTGCTCTGGATCAATTACTGGTTTTTCAACGTTTTATTGCATCTATATATTTATCAATTAATTGTGTGCATGTGTGTGTATGTGTGTGTACACACTTGCATACATGTTCATGACCTCATGTCATGAAACATATGTGGAACTCAGAGGACAGCTTTCATGAGAATGTTTTCTCTTTCCATCACATGTGTCCCGGGACTAGAACTCGGGATATAAGACTGGTGACAAACATCTACATGTTAAGCTACCTTGCTGGTCCCATCACTTAATGTCTTTTCAATAATTAACAACAAAGTACAAATGTTACAGTGTATTCAGAATACTTACATCCTCATACATGAAGTTCACAATCCCTTGTTGCAAGTGATCTCTTCGCCTAAAGAAATCTTGACACACAAAAATGATGTTTTAGGATTATAATTGAAAACCCATTAATTCCCAGTGCCAAGCATCTCCTGGTACTAAGACTGCTCATATCTTAAGTGTCTTAACATTCTAAGAACCGTAAATATATAAATCTTCTAAAATTCAGAGATTCCAATGTTTCTTTACTTATATTAATATTTTAAATCCTTGAGACTACTTAGATATCATAGTAAATAGAGAAGAGAAAACACTTATAATTTGCTAAAGGAAACAAAGACACTATTCAGGAAAAATGGCCACATAAACTGAATGCACATTTAGATGCTGAATACCTGTCAGAGCACGAAGTTTCACACAGCAGGCAACATAGTCATCAAAGAAGATTCTGCCATTCTTGCTGTAGCGTTTAACAATAGCAGCTAGTGTCTGGGGACTCAACCTATAACCTAAGGAAAAAGATTGACACATTAGAAACTTCAAAAGTTAAATACCATGAAATACCCAAAACACAGCTATTAATAAAGTCATGAGAAAAGAAATAACTTTCAAAATTCTTTCTACACAAAATATATTCTAATTATTTTTGGCAGGACTGAGGATTGACTATAAGTGCTTACACATGGGAAAGAGGCAAGAACTCTACCTCTGAACCAAAGCCCTCAAAAGCATATTTTTAAAACACAATAAATTAATATTAAAAAATGCTAAGACAAGAGATTTATTAATAATTCCACCAAGTGGTACAGAGCTGACACAATTCTAACTTTGTAACACAATCGATTCTAAAGAAAGAAAGCAATTATCTCCTCTGGCACCTAAAATATATTTATTTTTATGCCAGGCAAAGGTGGTACACTCCTTTAGGAGGCAGAGGCAGGCAGATCTCTGAGTTTGGAGTTTGAGGCCAGCCTGGTCTACAGAACGAGTTCCAGAACAGTCAGGGCTACACAGAGAAACCCTGTCTTGAAAATATATTTATGTTAAGTTTGGTGTTAAGTTTGAAGGATTCGAAAGAACTTAAACCTTTGATTACAGTTTGAGGGCGCACACACAACACAGCAATTGTTTGTAGGTCAGAAGGCAACTTGGCAGGAGTCAGCTCTCTCCTCCCACCACAAGAGCCCTGAGAATCAAATTCAGGCCATCCAGTTTGGCACTAGGTGCTTTTGCAGGCCCCAGAATAATCTTTTCTTACACTCGAATGCTTGGTTGACCCCTTTGAACCTTTTTACCTTTGGGGGGAAAATATACTACACTAATTCTTTAAAATTATGCTATTAAAGGTTGAGTTCAATCAATTATTATTATGGATCTACTACTAAACATTTATATAGCCAGGATTTTCCCTAGATATGAAAACAAAATGCCAAAGCCGGGCGGTGGTGGCGCACGCCTTTAATCCCAGCACTTGGGAGGCAGAGGCAGGCGGATCTCTGTGAGTTCGAGACCAGCCTGGTCTACAAGAGCTAGTTCCAGGACAGGCTCCAAAACCACAGAGAAACCCTGTCTCGAAAAACCAAAAAAAAAAAAAAAAAAAAAAAAAAAAATGCCTATTTATATAACTAACTTTAAAATCTTCACTAGTTTGAGCTCTTTGGCATATAATTTAAACCCATGTGCCTTGAGCTTACATTTTAATTTTCAAACAGATAATTTTTATGTATATACATTTTGTTTATAAATAACCTACACAAAATTATAAGATAAGAAAATTAAGAAAACTAATTAAAGTTAGGCAAAACTTCATAAAGTATGGCCTACACTTACAACTCAGGAGATGGAGGCAGAAGGAACTCAGTAAATTAGAGGCAGGCCTGGACTACATAGCGAGTTCCAGATCAGGTTGAGTTACAGAGTGAGCAGACTGAGAATCTGTCTAAAAAATAAAGAGACAGAGAGAGGGAAGAAGGGAGGGAGGGGAGAGAGAGAGTGGGGGGGGCAGATAAAAGAGGGGAAGTAACCACTCTTTGCAAGTGAACCAAGAACCTTAGCCTATAAGATGTACAATAAAAATAGTTACACCTTTTAAAGTAATCTTCCCACTTTGAAGTTTTTCCATGCCTATCTCATGTGTTTTTAATTGAGTGAGAACAAAGAAGGAAAACGAAACAAATTATTCTTTCGGTTGAAAAGCTAGACTCCAATACAAACATGTGTGGTTGACTGACATAAGTCTTTCATGAATAATTAAAGAGTCCACCAAATTACAAATGAATAGAATGCAGGTGGTAGACGCTAACATTAGAGATGATAATTATATGCAAGGAATTAAGAATGAATGAAAGACTGCCTTTGGAAGAAACCTCAGACAAATTTACGGACTGGAGGCAGGGCTCAGAGACACTATGCTGGTCTCAAACATGTAAGACTGAGGTTCAATCTTCAATACGACAATAAAGTGAAGAAATAACAACAATAATGATTGTATTAGTGTCTTGGATCAGAATTTACTAACAACTGTGAGCCCAAATTGAGGAACACACTAACAGAAAACTTAATAAATTAAACAACTCAGATTCACAGTTTGTAAACTGAAAAGATCACTCAGTGGTTAAGAACACTTTCTGCTCTTGCAAGAAGAACTAGGTTCAGTTACTAGCATGCTTATGATAGCTCACAACCTTCTACAACTCCAGTTCCAGGGAATCTGACACCCTCAGAAGAGGGTTCCTAGAGCAACAGGCACACACATGGTACACATACAAACTTGCAGGCAAACACTCAAGCTCATAAAATAAAATAAACACATCTTTTTTTTTATTCTTTTTTAATTGAAATTTCCAACTGCTCCCCGTTTCCCATTTCCCTCCCCCTCCTCCCACATATTGCCCCCTCCCCCCGCTCCCCTCCCCCATCCCCACTCCACTTCTCCTCCCCCCAGTCCACTCCCCCTCCCTCTCGATACTGAAGAGCAGTCCAAATTCCCTGCTCTACAGGAAGACCAAGGTCCTCCCACTTCTATCTAGGTCCTGGACCTAAATAAACACATCTTTTATAAATATAAAAAATTCATAACTTGGTCAATGAGCAAAGATGATTCTCCTGGATTCTAAAGGATGCTCTTACCCATAAGAGTGATGGCTTGGCTCAGCTCATGATGTTCTACCGTGCCACTTTGGTCTTGATCAATAGTCATGAAGTTCTGCTTCCAAGCATTCAGCGCTGCCCAAAGCTCCTTGAATTCATTGAACCCCATTTTTCCTGTATAATCTCTCTAAAAGTTTTATTAACAAAAATAAGTTTTGGTAGCCAAGAGAATTTATCTGATCCTACACCCCAAATCACTAAAAAGGACGTATTCTGGTATAGTTAGCTAGTAGAATCCAGTCTACGAATAGATTGCTGTATGAAAACGTAATTATATAGGATCTCACAAACTTTAAGCAGGATTTTACAAAATACAGTGAGATCTAAAATAACTGACTTAAATGTTAAAAAAGCAATAACTCTATATTTATAATATAAAGATATTTTCTATCTTTATTCAAGGATACATCCAACATGGCAATCATAATTCTGCAGGTTTCCAGACTGAAGGCTGCAAAAGATATTCAGTTTTAAAATATTATATTATTCTCAGTTTTATCTATAAAACATCAGGATAATCTTCAGTTTCAAAAAACTTTTAAAATTGCAAACAATATAAAAATCACGATTTTATATTTATTTTAAATGTAAAATATTTATATGCCAATATAAATATTTATACTAAATATTTATTGGCTGTTAAACACTTAGAATGATAAAAATACAAGAGCTAGTTCCAGGACAGGAACCAAAAGCTACGGAGAAACCCTGTCTCAAAAATCCCAAAAAAAAATAAAATACATTTTAAAATGACTGCCTCCAAACTACTGACACTAACTGAGGTCAGTGACCAGGTAAGCAGTTATGGAGTAGCGTAAAGTTAACATGATAAACACATTACAGGCACTTGGCTTTGCCAGGAGTCTGGGCAGAAAGTTGGTTTCAGTCTTTAAATCACCAGAGACAGAGAGAGGGGGGTTGACCTGGATATCTGCTGTGTACTCAGAAGCCAGAAGCTGTGTAGGGCTTAGAGAACAGGTGAGGGAGTAACGTAAAAGGACGTCAGGAAGGCAAAGACGGCCAAAGAAATTCTTGAATATTACACTGTAAACCAATGAACTTCCCTGTGGTGATACAGCAGCAAAGAAAGTGGAACACTTCCTCAACCTGAACTCTGCTTTACAACAAAAGACTCAAGGTGAAAAGAGATCAGGGTATAGGTGAATCACGTGAGGGCTTAGGAAGAGATCTGGTGGGGAAGCGTGAGCCTCTGAGATGAGACAGAGCTGTCTTCTCTTCAGAGAGGGGAGAAAGGAAGACCACTACAAGCTATGTGAGATAAGGAGTTCTGGGGCTCGTGTCTGCCATTCCTTGGAGACACAATCTCTCTCACAGCAAACCCACTGATCCTCTGGCTTCTAGTCTCTTTCCCCCATTTTTACAGGCAACTGATGAATGCAGAGAGCAGGAGCAGTCTTTCCATGGGAAGAGCTCATCAGTTGGTTATACAGTACAAAAGGTCAGCCCTGAAAACATCCATACAAGCAACACCATACAGACTAAAAAGGATTTGTTTACGAGTCTAAGAATATATATGTATATGTATATATGTATAGATGGATTTGAAAGACAGAGCAAGGAGGAGTACATGGGAAGGCTTAAAAGGAGAAAACAGAAACAGGAAATTATGCAGTTATATCATAAATAAAAGGAGTAATTAATAAGAATGGGGTTGCTAGAAACATTGACATTTCCGTATTTACTTACAATGAAGACCCTAGAAAAAAAGTTCAGTCTTTCCAACCTTTAATACAATTATATTCAAATAGTTGGGTTTATTTATCTAAAATAGGAATATGTTAGCAAAATTCAGGTAAGTTTATAGGATTCTTTTATCTCCGTGATATTAAATAGTGAAAAAATGATTTAGATTCACTTTATTTTATATTTCTTGATAACATTTTGAAATCCTTAAAGCCAATTAAAGGAGACAAATTTCAAAATACCTAAAGAAAAAGCATAAAATATTCTGCTCGGAACGAGCTGATTTTCTTTAGCTGTTCTGGGTGGTGTCAGTGTTAGGGCTGTTGGTTATGGCGTGCTAAGAACGACACTCAGCAGACCCTCAGTGAGGGCTTGCTGGTCAGGCAGTGTGGGAGCAGCCCGTGGTCGCTGTTATACAAAACACCCAAAGAATGGAGCAAGTGGTGGCTGGTCACGTTCTGTCTGCACTCAGAAGCAAAGGGACATCAATGCTTTCTACTGTTCCTCCTTTCATTAGGACTCTAGCCCATCAGGTGTGTCATTCACACCCAGCGTGGGTCTTCCTAGAAATGCCCTGAGACACTCACCAGGCTGTGTGTCCAAGGTGACCCCAAACCCAGCCACGCTTGAGGTGAAGACTAGCCATTACAGTGGGTTACATGCTTTTACACAAACACGCCAAATGGACAGCAGTTCTAATTTTAAAATAAAGGAATCTGAGCCAAGAAAACAACGGTTTTCTGAATTCCTAAAGGTAGTAGATAGAACCACCCAAACTGGGGCCTAATGTTCCTCCGTAAGTAAACTACTGGGAATTGAAGAAAGTCACATGAGAAAAAATCTGTAGCATGTCATCTTTTTTTCAGTTTGACTTGGTTCACATTCAGGAAGTGGGATAATCTAACCAGATTAAAACAAAAATTAAAAATTACATCAACAAATAAGTATATCCTAACCTCAGGATAGGACTAGGTATTTAAAGAGTAAATATTTTTATAAAGTAGAGAGACAGACTTTTCATCCAGAAAATGACACATTTTTCTTCCTCCTTACAACCCACTGGAGCGAACAGATTTTTTCTTTGGGGGGGGGAGGGGAGGTTGGTAAAGTCTTAAACCTTTAGAGGAAAAGGAAAAAATAGAAAAAAAAAGTTATTTTGCAAGTTAGAAAGTCAAGGGATGTGGCTATTTAATGTTTGTGCATAAAGAGAAATGCTGAGAAACAACTTAGTTACCTTGGGAAAGATGCCAAATGTCTAAGAATTTGGCAGCTTCTGAACATGTGTGAGAAGGTGGAGCTAAAAACAGAGCTGAGGGAAGGGCTATTTTAAGAGCATGTGAAGACCCAGTCCCTCTCTGCCTCTATCTGGATGACTGTCACACCTACCCTCTCACCCAGCCGGAGTTTCGCTTTCTGGAGATGTTTCTAGGACACTAGGCACAATGGAATGAACTACACCGAACATGAGCCGCTCAACTAAAAATTTGCATAGACTTGGGAACCATGAAACAACAGAAAAGGCAGCCCAAAGGGAACAAAGGAAATCTCCCATGACAGTGACACCTGAACCACACAGTCCAAATAAGCTGATGAATAAACATACTGCTGAGGAAGGAAAGGCCACGCAAGAACATATTAATAGCTTCAGAGAGATCATAGAAAGCATAACATTTGTGAAAACGAACAGAGGCTCTTAGAGCTTACAAAACACACCACCAGAAATGAAAGGCACAGAAGGTTTATAAAAGAAGGCTGAGGGCATTTCATTAAAAAGGAGAACAGACGACTCAGCCCCAGGAAACACAACTGAAGAAAATTTCCCAGAACAAAAAAGTACAAGCGATTCCAGACTGAATACACCCACACAGTTCCCCATGCAAGACCACAAGGCATGACACTGTGAAATGTCAGAGCGGCGGGGACCTGTGAGGGACAGGATGATCCCTGAGCTTCAGAAAAGGAAAAACAAATCTCAGGAAGGTGAGAAAGAGATGGCAGCTGAGGCTGGGAATCCTTCTGAAAATGTGTGTTGATCTGTATGCTGTGATTACCGTTGGTTAATAAAGGAACTGCTTTGGGCCTATAGCAGAGCTATAGGGGAACAGGGCTAGAAGGGGGAAACTAAACTGAATCCTGGGAAAAAGAAGAGCAGAGTCAGAGAGAAGCCATGTAGCCCTGCCAGAGACGGATGCAAAAACTTTAGCTGGTAAGCCATAGCCACGTGGTGATACATAGATTAATAGAAGTGGCTTAAATTATTATGTGTTAGCCAATAAGAAGCTAGAGCTAATTGTTCGAGCAGTGGTTTAAATAATATAGGTCAAGTAGTGGTTTAAATAATATGGTTTCTGTGTGATTATTTTGGTTCTAGGCGGCCAGAACGAACAAGCAGCCCCCTCCAACAGTGTGCGAAAATGGCAAGAGAAACAATGGCAGAAGCTGGCAGGAGCATTTAAAGCTCCCAGTCCCTTTCCTGCCTCTGTCTAGGTGGATGCTACCTATTGCTCTATGAAGAAATTCTTTTTAAATTATTTGCAGGAATGGGCTATAATGGAGAACAGTCCTTGAAAAGCAGACATTCAAATGACTGAGACAAAATGAAAGTATTTTCAGACACTTAAAGTCTCAAAAATTGGTTGTAATCCATTCACCTTTTCATTAAAAGCTACTTCACTCATAAGTGGTTTCTAGACATAAAGCAAAGAAAAGAAAACCAACCTACAGTCCACAACCCCAGACAGCCTAGACAGCAAAGAGAACTGTAAGAGAGACATGCATGGATCTACATAGGAAGGAGAAAAAGACAAGACCTCCTGAGTAAATTGGGAGCATGGGGGTCACAGGAGAGAGTAGAAGGGGAAAGGGGAGGAAGAAAGCAGAGAAAAATGTACAGCTCAATAAAAACAATTAAAAATTTTCAGTTGCATAAGTATATAGAGTTTGTACAAGAAAAAAAAGCCAGTTAATGCAATGTGATGTCTCAATGCAGTAACAGCTTTAAAACATTAGACAACAGAGAAAGACTAGAACCGGGAGAGCGGAAGGAGCTGCAGAATGCTGGTGAAAGAATGAGACCCACCCATGAAACACAGAGCCTATAAGGAAGCCCTGGGGAAACCAGAGGGTTGCGATACCGAGCTGCCAGGTCCAAAGACAACACTGATTTTCCAAACTCCAAAAGGCAGCGCATATGTCCGGAAATGACAGTCTGGGTTTAGCTGAAGCTGGACTATAGAAGGATTTCTGACCCTTAGATAAAAACCAGCTATGCTTCAGGAACTTCTGAAACATGTTCCCATTGGCCAAACAGAGTTTCTTCCCTTGTCTCTGGTAGAAGGGACATGGCCGATTCTCCAAGGACATAGTCCCGTGGTTGCCTATCAGAGCACATGCTAGCCCCCCAGGCACCTACCCTGCCTATTCACAACTACCTGCTGTAGCTTTCCGGGGCCCTTCTCACCTCCCCAGGCCTCTCTCCTCCCAGATACCCATCAGTTCTCCATATAAGTACAAAATTTTTCCTTCTATCCCCCCCATTCTGATATCTCCATTACCATCCCCCAGGCCTCCATCACCCCACCCCTTATTCTGTAATTTTTCTACTCTTTCTATTCCCTGCTATTCTCCCATCCCTCACAAACAGCCCAGGACCATGTTCAGTGTCTTTTCTTTTTTTTCTCTCTCTGCTCTGGACTCTTCCAGATGCCTCTGGATATTTTCTCTCTCTTATCCACAATAAAAATCTTCCCTTAATGAAGCAGTCATTTCAGCCGTTTCTTTACTGGACCCCTCCATCCACTAGCCACTGTGAATTCTGGGAAAAACAAAAGGCTACACAAAAAAGAAACAAGACACAGCTATAAGCAATATGTAGACAATAGAGATAGGTACATGCTGACAATGGTCCCCATATTATTATAATATGTCAGCAGGGTAAATGGTGCAAAGTTTTCACATGAAGAGATGGAGTGGTTTTAAGGTCGCAAGACAGTAAAATACTCATTTTTCATCGCAGGACATCAATTGATAATCACAAGACTGCCACTGCATAGTGGTAAAATGAAGGTCGAGAAGGAAATTTTGAAAATAGACACTTTTGACCATTTAAACGATGTCTCTCCTGAGTAGTTAATGCCAGGAGTGTGCGTGAACAGTTGTTTCTATGATACCGTGTACAGAAGAACTATCTGATCCCTCAAACTTGGTATATCAATGTAGAGTTTATAATATTTATGATTTTAGGTGTGGGACTAAAATGCTGGGAATGGATTTCAACTTCCCCTGTGCGATGAGGAAGGGAGGACAAAACAACCCATGGTCTCACGTGCATAAGTCCCACTGATCCCAGATTGGGTCAAGCATCTCTGAAGCTCCTCCGCATCCACCTCACCATCCTACAAAAAAAAAAAATTAACACATTGATGTGGGTTTTAATGTACAGTGGTACCAAAGGAGATCAAAAGCTTCACTGGGTGCTGCTCTAAGGCCACTCAGAAATACCAATTTTCAAAATGGTATAAACCACAAAATTCACAAGGTAAATATTGCCAGCCAAGGCACACCATGGACCCTGTAACCCTATTCCCTGCGTCTGAGATGCAGAACAATGTCCTTGTCTTCTCATGGTCAAAACAATGCAAAAATGCTTGGTTATTTTACTCATGGTCATCTTTGCCATGCTTCCTGAGAGCATCTCGGTGCTCCTTTCACAGTCACATTGCTGTACCTGGAGGGTGCTTCCCAAATTAAAAACTCCATAATTATCCTTAAAACTATGGTTGAAGACAAACTGGCATATTTTTGAGTGAGGCTTCCTTAAAAAAAAAGTATTTCTCCAATAACATAGACATCAGAAGGTCTTTCTGTCACATTCCGCTCAGGTAAACACTACCAATAACTGTCTATCCTGAAGAAACCATTCCAAGCCAATATTATGTTTCAAGAAACATAAATTATGAATAGCTGCTTGATGCACTGTAAGCAGAAATGAGCAGTAAGAACTGAGGGGGTCCCTGTAGGTGTCATGCAGAGAGGTAAACGCACAAAAAGATAAGAAAACCCAGTGTACATTATTTGTCAATCTGGATCATAGTTTGGGTAGTCCAATAACAGGTGGTTTATTCCCAATGTATTGAAGCCCAGTATAATTTGGTAATATATATCTTAGTGTAATACAATCCCTCTTGCACAAGGAAGCGTAATTACATGGAAACGCAGCTGAGCTGAGGGTACCTGTCATTTCATTTCTTCCAAGATGGGCTCTAGAGATAGGCTACCTGCATTAACTTAAGGACTTAAGGGCCTGGCCTGGTCTTGGTCATTTGGACTCTTAGCTGCCTCTGGCTCTAGTTGTGGGCGCTTCAGGAAGCCTCTGGCTATAAGGGTCACTTAAATTACTAGCCACTCTGGTCTTGGTTGTAAGAGCTCTATATGGTCTAAACCAGCAGACTGTTAATCACTTTCAAATCTCAGCTTTCTGGATGCAAGAACAGGTTTTTCACCTTTCCCACTGGAAAGGGCAATCAGGTGTGCATAACATTCCTGATTTCTCTGGAGATCTGTAGGCTCAACAACCTTCCTGCTGTGCTCCCAACAAAAAGCCTCTATACCCAAATCTGACAGCTCTACAGTCAGGACAGGGCCTTGAAAGTCCAAACACCAGGTGTGGTCAACTACTGCACAGTAAAGAAGTTTCTGTAGCCTTTTCTCCTCCTTTGGATTTTAAAAAGTTGTCCTCACACACACTGACAATAACAATCATAACTGTTTTACTCTTTAACTTGGAAGTGGGAAAATACCATTCTTCCCACTAACAAATCAGTGTGCAATATTCAGGCAGCACACGGACACACAGAATTCTGTAAACAGGAAACACAGCTTTAAAACCGTCCAGAAAAAAATGTGAATATATGGAAAATTTCCACCACTGTAATTAAAATCATAAGAAATAAACTCTATGCAGTCGGATGTTTTCTGTCCCAGCACCACCCCCTCTTGCAACTTTCGCACACAAGTCCACCTACTCCCACAGAGTACGGTTATCAAATAGTAAATATGTATTACAAATATATATTGTTCATGGTTCTAAACAGAGAAGACAAACTTTGCAGGGCATGGAGTTACTTTAGTAGCAGACCTGGTTGAAAAAGAAGCCTAGAAAAAAGTATGGTGAATTTCAGTTAAAGAACATAAAACGTGTGTGAGGGTCTTATCTGCTCTGTGGAATGAACATTAAGAAACGGGTCTGATTAAATAAGCCTGAACTTGGTCCACCACACACCACACTTGAACTATGCACAATGGCCCCTGCTTTCTTCACTGCTGCTCTGCATAGATACAATGTGTACCAAAAGGAGTCTGCGCTTTATAATTAGAAACATGTACCCTGCCTATGAAAAGCTACTGCTTCACCCATTGAAAACGCAGAAATCTGTCTGTTAACTTCGTCAACACATTTGACATTTTATTTGCTGTAAGTTTTACTTCACTTTGAGATGGGGATCTTATTATTATGGTGCAGGCTAGGTTCCAATTCCCAGGCATGGTGGTCATCCTAGGCCAGCCCGCTGGGCAGCTGGGACTGCAAGCAATCTCCTGCGCCCTGATGACAACAGGAGCAGATGTAGATTCTTCATCTTACGAAGCTTTTGGAGAAATAGAAGAAAAGCCCTTTACGTACACAATCCTGTCTTTCAAATTTACATTTTCCACCCAATTATCTCCTTAAAACATGCAAATTTAACCATGACAAATTAATCGGTCTATATTTTACTGTTTTACAAATGTGAAGTCATCAGACAGGCTGAACAGGCTCTGTACATGTAAGCAGAGTCGGCAAGGAAGTGAGGCAAATGAGACAGAGCTGTGTGTAAGCACTGGGTCAGACCCTGTCTTAAAAGCTGAGAAAAATTGAGCTTTTGCTCATCACACTGTTCTTAAGCCACTTTAATTAAAAAATTAAAGCTTCATTTGTTTTTATTACTAGTTTAAAAAAATACTTTTAAGTTGTGCATTCAAGACAAATGACTTAACAATACAGCAACAACTAAAGGTTACACCAGAAGTTCACATTAGATGACCTTCTATGGCAACTAAGAAGAGTGACAACCTGACATAAAACTAGCCACACAACTATCTTTGCCATATCCTGAATCCAAGAATCAGACTTTAGATTTCTTGCTCTTTTATTTCAAATATTTATTTTTTTATAGAAGAACCATACTATTAAATTATGTAGTCTTTTGTCACAACACAGTTTCAGTCAGAAATGGATCACATGTAAGGTAGAGGCTTGTAAGATGACAATGGAGCTGAAAAGGTGCTATCACCTAGTATGTACTGTGTTTGCGGTGAATGTCTACCAGAGATGAATTGTTAAAGCCTTGGTCCCCAGGCAGATGGAAATAGAGAAGGTAGGACCTATAGTAAGGTCCTTGGTCATTGTGGTCATGTATCTGGTCTCATCCTCTGCTCTTTCTGCTGCCTAATATTCCAGACCACAATACTGTCATCAAGTAAGGCATAACTGTGACTTTTTAATTTTTAAGGTCTACTTATACATACAAGATAATTATAGTATGTTTCATATTGTAGCATTTATTCTCAATGCAACAGTCTACCAGAAAACATTTAATTCATTTTTTGACAAGGACCAAAAGAAGATAAAAGGAAAAATAAAAATTTGGGAATATGATATTTGAAAGAAACGGGCATTCTTGATATCTTGCATCTTTGTTTACAGTCGTGTTTCTTTGATCTCACGTATTTGCAGCATCCACAGCACATGGAAGAACGATTATGGACTGAGGGTCTTGTGACAAATCACCATACAAAGTAAGGTAGAGAATTTCTTTATGGCAATATAAAGGCAAGACAAAACTGGGTTTCTATGATCTGCCTGACAGAATAGAAATTCTGACTTCTATGTCTGACTAGGCCACAGATTTATGAGCCAGGAAATATAGATGGAAACACAGACATGCATTTATACAATATAAAGGTGATCATAAACACATGCATGTATCCATACATAAAATACACTTGTGATTTATGCACAATCTATATAGGTCCATCTTTTAATATGCATAAAATCACATTTGTAAATTCTCTAATACTAAATATTTATTCAGCTTCTCTTTCATACCACATGCAGTCAAAACCAATACAAGTAAGGTTAATACTGTGTGGATTACTTCAGTTCTGTGCCACAATACTACGTAAAAATACAAGAGGCTCTGCTTTGATTCCCAGTTTAAATGGACAGGGTCCATCACGGTCAGGAAGGTATGGTGACTTGGGCTGCATCCACGGAAGAGGAGGTTGTCAAATGGCTTGTTATATCATAACAAATCAGGAAGCAGAAAGCTTTGGGTAGTAGACCTTTCAACTCCTACTCCCGTGGCCCTATATCTACATCCCAGCAACCTTCAAAGCAGCTCCGTAAACTGCAGGCCAATTGGACAAACACATGAGCCTGTGAAGGTACTCACGTTCAAATTGCAGCAGAGGCACACGTTTTTAATTTCACTTCCAATTTTACAGGAGGTTGTGTAAAAAAGTGCTTACAAAGAACAAACTGTGCAACAAAAGTATCAGCAGTGAGATCAGTAGCGACACTTCCCAAAGACTGCAGTCACATACTGTCAAAGCAGCTCAGACGGAAGTCATCCACCTGAACCGGCAGGCCAGAGAGCCCTCTGCTGTCATGATAAAGCTGGGTTGCAATATTTACTCAAATTTATTAGAAGCTAACATGTTAACAGTATAGCATACCATTAAGAAAACATTTGCTTTCATTTTTTTGTCTAAAAAAATTGAAGAAGCCTCAACATGATCATTTTGATAATCTTTCCTAGAAAATGTGCCATCAACTTAAACCATATATCACTAAAAATGATATAACCGCATTTCTGAGGACACGTGCAATTTCTCAGTTGGAATAGATGCAGGACAGGGGCGCTGATCTCCGATCACATCCCTTGCCATATGTATGTTTTAACTGAGATACACGTTATTTACATTTAATGGAACTGATGCCAAAGTTGAAAATATTGTACCTGTGAGTAATACGATATGAACACACATTATTCACGTGTGAAACTATCAACAGCAAAGTCAATAAAGTTAAAAAAAAATGAAGCAATTATGACTACTCTCATCTTTGATCTTGAGAACAGTATTATTCTACCTGAGTTTAAGATATAAGCTTTATAGACATTTTAAATGATACACTAAGTAGGAGCAGTTGGCACGTCTCTGAAACAGTAATCATTTATTGACTAGTATTTGGTAAAAGATTTATCACCTCACCTGTCCAGCAACAGCTGTGAAGAAAGACCACATAGAGTCATCAGCAGGGGCGTAGCTGTCAGAGTAGGTCACGTACCCCGGGTAACCACCAGCGAACACATTGGGACCTGGCATCGGCTGGCCCATTGGCATCTGCATCCCTGGGATCTGACAGCCAAAGTTTCCAAACTGTTGAGGGAAAAGATGAGGTTGGTAATAAAAAGTTGAGCTACAAATCTTAAGTTAAAAGAAATTGTTTATTAGAAATCAGCTAAAATCAAAGAAATCTAGTGGCCAAACTTTCCAAACATATAGTCACTAAAGTTTCAACCACAAGATGCTAGAAGGTCTGTGTTGAAACAGCTCGTAAGCATGTTACTCAACAGTAAAAGAAGTCTAAATGATGTTTCACGCCTCTAATGCCTATAAGGGCTGTGTGTGTGAGCAGGTACCCACAGAAGACAGAAGAGGATGTTTGATCCCCTGCAGCGGGAGTTACAAGTTGCCTGATGTCGGTATGGGGAACTGAGCTTGGTCTTTGTATGAGCACTATACGCTCTTAACCACTGAGCCTTCTTCCCATCCCCTAGTATCTAAGAACCTTTAAAATACTGGTTCTCAACCTTCCTGATGTGCGACTCGTTAATACAGTTCCTCATGTTGTGGTGACCCCAACCATAAAATTATTTCGTTGCTACCTCATAACTGTAACCTTGCTATTGTTGTGATTTATAATGTAAATATCTATGTTTTATCTATGTTTTCTGATGGTCTTAAGCAACCTCCGTGAAAGGGTGGTTTGATTCCAAAAGGAGACGTGACCCACAGTTGAGAACCAAAGCTTTAAAAGACTGTGTATGACTTTAAGCAAAACTAAAAGCAAACATAAACAGGAAGTAAAACCTAGGGTTTCACCTATAGTAAACTAAGAAATACATTTCTGGATTTATGCTTAGCTGAAAATCGGATAAATACAGCCAAACTATGACCTAAGCATGGGAAATCACAGAGCTGAGGCACTCTCCACTGTAAGAGATGTAGCTTTTTATTTTTTCAAAAATGTGACCAGAAGAAAGTAACAGGATGATTCCAATCAAAGTCCTCTTCCAAGACAGCATGAAGATCTACCACACTACTGATGGGCAGCTAACCGGGGCCTCTGCGCAGCCTGAGCATATTCTAAGTACTTGCCACCCTTTATGCTGATTCTCACCGGTCTGTGAGACGTGAAAGTAGTTTGTTCCTTCTGCCTTTGAGGATCTGAAACTTAAAGGATTCCCGAAGGGCCAGGTATTCAAACATAGAGTGACCACTGAAGCCATCCACGGCTGTGTGTCTTATTATGCCTATGGAGTCTCCCTTTTCACTTGGTATAGCTATGAATGCCTTAGGAAAGCACTTTACTCTGCATTTGTATGAGTCCAGAGAAGGAAGACACATCACGGCTGTTTGTTCTTCAATTTTGAACAAACTGTCTTGCCCTGCCTTTTTGCAGCACAAGCAGAGGCTGGCAGATGGCAGAGAGGGGGAAGAATTACAAGAATGAGGAGGAAGAGAGGCTAACTTTGGAACCTGCTATAGAATATTCAGGCATCTCTGGGCTGCGGTAAAATCTAAGGCATGAAGGATGTGCCAGGACTGTAGGAAATGCACTTGGGAAGGGGATCATGCAGCCCTGAGCCCCAGCTCTATTTACCAGGTGGAACGAATTATCAGAATTGGCCATAGTGCTTTTAGATCCAACAAATAACAGATGGGTGTTACTTCGAACTCATTAGTCCCTTATGTCAACACTTTTAAAATTTAACTTATTTTGATTTTATGTCTATGCGTGTTTTTAGGCAAAGTGTATGCAGGTTCTACATGTGCGGTGCCTAAAGAGGCCAGAAGAGGGCACTGGATCCTCTGGAACTGGAGTTACAGTTGTAAACTGCCATGTAAGTGCTGGGTATCAAATTGTAATCCCTCTGAAAGAGCGGCCACTGCTCTTAACCTGGGAGCCATTCTCTCCAGCCCTCCCAACACTGGCAAATAAACCAAGTTCATGTAGTATTTGATAAGCTTAAGTCACCATGTGTGATAGCTTAGGCAAAGAAAACCACTCTACAGAGATACCCCAAGTACAATCCACCAAGAAAAGAGAAAAAGAGGGGAACAAAAAAACCCTTTAAAGGTTTTGGGAAAGAAAGGAAAGAAAAAAAAAAAAAACTAAAACCAAAGGGAGATGCCAGAGGTGGCAAGGAGTGTTCCGGTGCAACTTTTCCAGTCGACAGTGCCATCAAATAACCGAATCCAGCACCTAGGACTGGGAAAAAATCCAGTCATTACGGAGCTTATTAATGACAGGAGGGAAACTCATGTGCTTGAACTTATTCAAGAGGCCTATACATATACCACCACCATCAATCAAAGAGTTGAGTCAATTAACAGAACTTTATTTGTACAGGAACAAATACAGACTCTCACAGCAGAGGGTATGTTTAGCAAATCTCCTACACTGGCTCTCAATGGAAGTTCACTGACCAGTTTAGCCTGATTCTTGATAACTTGGAGAATGTTTGCGGATGCTTGGTTTACAGCATAAGAAACTGAGGGGAATTCTTTCAACAGTGTCTAAGTCAAACTCGCTCAACAAGCTATATCTTTGTGGAAAGGATATCAAAAATCTGCCTGAACTCATCCATCTAGTACTCAAGAGAACAACATCCTAAACTAACTGTTGAAATTGGCAAGCGCTGTAACCCCGTCATGCTGCATGTACTCATAATCAACATGAACACTTTCCAAAGGAGAGTGGAAACTATATCCAGATAACCAACCTCGCCTTGCAGCACAACGAACAAGCAGACCTCCCACACACAACAGAAAAGCTGACCCATTTAAACCCTCTTGGCCTGAGATACAATAGATCACCGGGAATACCCAGATCATCAGTCAAATGCCATAAATTAGAGGATTTAAAATTAGAAAACAGTAACTTCTACACTACACCCGAGAGTCTTTTATGCAGTCTCGTAAAATTGAGTAGCTGGACCTTAGCTAGAAATCACTTCCAATTATATCCTGTGGATGGTCCATCTCAGTTTTCCACAGTTCATTCCCTCAACATGAAACACAGTCGAGTCAACAAGGTCTTATTTTGGAATTCTCTTCAGAGCTAAAGTGCAAATTAATTGAGCTGACTATGGAGGACAATCAGTTGACAGCACTTCTTTTAGATTTGGAACTTAGGCCAGTATGTTAGAACAGACTTAAGGCACTAGTTAGCTTACCAAGGTTCCAGTGGACGTGTCTGGGTTTGGGTTTTTGTTGTTGTTGTTCTTTTTGTTTTTTGCTTTTGTTTGTTTGTTTCTTTTTGAGGTTCTACTATGATGAAATAGTCTTGCAAGGATGCTTCCTCACAATCTTGGAAACCTTAGGAAGTTAAGAGAATTGGATCTAGAGAACAAATTGGAATCCTTGCACAACGAAACTGCTTATCTCAAAAACATTTTTAAAAAAGTTTTTGTTGAAACTGGACTCTCTGAACATAGCGGACAATGAAGGCTGATGAGAAGCCAAGGACAATGGCACTAGGTTTCGATCCTAATACATGAACTGGCTTTGTGGGAGCTTAGCCTGTTTGGATGCTCACCTTCCTGGACCTAGATAGAAGTGGGAGGACCTTGGTCTTCCCGCAGGGCAGGGAATTTGGACAGCTCTTCAGTATCGAGAGGGAGCGGGAATGGAGTGGGGGGGGGAGAAGAGGAGTTGGGATAGGGGGAGGGGAGTGGGGGGAGAGAGCAATATGTGGGAGGAGGGGGAGGGAAATGGGAAATGGGGAGGAGGCGGAAATTTTAATTAAAAAAGAATAAAACAAAAGTTTTTGCCAAAACACGAACAAAAAAAAAAAAAAAAAAAAAAAAAACAACCAATGGACCACTCTTCCCAGCAGGACTGGACACCTTACCAATCTCTAACATCTTGTCCTTAGAAAGGACCTGCTTATCTTCCTGAAGAAACTGGTATCCCGGAGAAGCTGGCACTGTGTTTGAATAGCAACCCAAACCTGCACAGCCTTATCTTTGAGCTGGTTCTCTGCAGCAAGCTTTCAATCCTAAGTACTATTATCACTTAGTCACCTTCCACCACAAATTGTTGCTGGAGGACCTTCCTTCATTCTTAAACATGCAGGTCCATATTAAGCCATGGTCTGATACAAACTGCTGGCTCCACACACGGTTCAAAAACAGACTCTGATTAATGTTTCATATCAACATTCTCTATCTATATATGCAGACATTTATACATGGCAGATTTATAAAGACTGTATTAGTTGTTTCTGTAAATAGAGGAATCGTAGCCATTTATATATTTCTTAACTATTAAAAAAAGGCTTAGCCGGGCGGTGGTGGCGCACGCCTTTAATCCCAGCACTTGGGAGGCAGAGGCAGGTGGATCTCTGTGAGTTCGAGACCAGCCTGGTCTACAGAGCTAGTTCCAGGACAGGCTCCAAAACCACAGAGAAACCCTGTCTCGAAAAACCAAAAAAAAAAAAAAAAAAAAAAAAAAAAAAAAAAAAAAAAAAAAAAAAAAAAAGGCTTATACAATTTTTCTTGGCTAAATTTTGATGGACATTTTCCTGTTGCACAACTTGATATTCCAGTCTGTTTAAAATGTTGCCAGAAAATTATAAAGTTATTAAATTTAAGGGACAAAAAAGTATAGTTAGGTATGTTTTTCTTAGAAAAACAGACCAACATTTTTATTGCAACTATTCATATACATATATTCCCCTTATCAACTGTCAGATCTTTTTAATAGAATAAGTGGAATCTTTCCTTATTTTGAAATCTGAAATTTACATTTTACATAGTATTTACAGTTGGAGTAATTGTCTGAATTTTCCATGTTTTGATTTGCTATTTAATCAGTCAGAGCTAGAGTTTATATCCTCTGTTAAATATTCTGCAGCAGTTAGTTTAAATATTAAAAAATACTTGTTTCTTGAAACAATTGGCAAACTGAAAACATACACTCAGAAATGGAAAATTCCACTAAATTTATTTAAGGGATGGATTGTGAAACAAGATTTCTGAAATGAGTCTTGGAGTGAAAGGCATTGAAATCTTTCCTGGTATAAGGATATTTTAACTTTGGGGGAGTGGAAACTTTCAGGGAAGAGGACATTTTTGTTTTCTTTCCTGGAAATTGGAGATCCACAAAAATTTAACTGGGAAAACTGGTAAATAAATTAATTAGACTAAACACACATTCTATACATGTATCTATGATTGTGTGTGTGTGTGTATGTGTGTGTGTCATAAACCACAGTGGATAACTTTAAAAACTTCTCCCTTGTACAATCAGATGAATGCCTTTCTTTAACGACTGCAGTGTATGTATGTCTCAAAATTATGTAACGTGCACTATGGTTTTAAATATTGACCGGCCTTGTGCTTCTTTCTCTTCTAGAGTTTCTGCTCCTGAACTATGTGTATTTTTCCCCAAATGTGGGGCACCCAGACTCAAATAGTTCAGTTTGGCACCATTACTTTTTGTTTATCAAGACAGGGTTTCTTTGTGTAGCTCTAGCTGTCCTGGCGTTCACTCTGTGGACTAGGCTGGGGGCTCAAACTCACAGACAGATCCATCTGTATGTGCCTCCCGAGTACTGGGATTAAAGGCGCATGCCCCCACCATCCAGCTAGTACCATTATTTTAATATCATCTTCCTTTTGCGGGTAGATAGTGATGCAGTTAGGAAAAGAGACGCATTGCACAGATGCCACTGGTAGTTCCATGGAAATATGTAAGATGTACACATACTCTTTGATACAATTTTATTTTTCCTTCTGCTTTTAAGACTAGCGAAAGTGTAAATGTGTTGGTTTAAGTCACTTTAATTATTGAGGAAACCCACAAAGCAACTACATCCTAGATGTCCCTAAAATACATTTCTCATATATTGAATGATTATTACACATAATCACACAATTCTGTCTGCTTGTTTTGTTCCCCTTCCCCATTTTGTTGGGCATTGTATTTTAAAAAGCTTCTAAAAATTAAAACCATGTCAAGATAAAAATTTGGTCCTTTGTTTTTCCTGGCCCTCAACCTCAGGACTGGGTTTGAGATAAAAATCTGTGTTTATAATTGACAAATTTATAAGAATCAACTAAGAAATGAATGGCAGGTGAAGACAAATACAGGGCTTGAATGTGCTATAAAAATATTACAGGTGTTCTATAGATTTTTATCAAGTCATATTCTTTCTTCTGTAGTTCGTCAGTTAAAAATATTGTTTATAAAGTGAATTTGTTTATTATAGAACTTCTACATAGTTCTTCATAGAGCTTATGCATATATGTGTTTTTTAAATTATTTTCATACCCAAGTGTACTTACATATTAAGACTACAGAACGTAAACTTTAGAGGTAATAGTCTAGTATCTTTTCTGAAGGACTCCAAGTGCTAGAAGGATGTGGTGAGCTACCAGACTCAGCCGGTTCTAGCTGGGTTTGATACTAATTTATACAAAGTCTCTCTCAGGTACTTCAGACTAAGCTCTGGACAGGGGTGACCTTGGAGTCCTGGTACTCCTATCCCCGTCTCTGAAGTGCAGGGATTTCAGGTCAGGCTACCAGGCCTAGTTTATGTAGTTCTGGAAATCCAACCCAGGGCCTTGAGCATGCCAGGGAAGCATGCCAACGACTGTGCTACATCCTCAGCTATGTTTGATAAATAATCATTGAACAAAGGAAAATTTATTGGAAATTCATCTCCTAACGTCATGAATTTGCGTACGTTATTAGATAAAGATGTACAATCTAGCAGAGAACATTTTCTTCTTTTGATTTTATGGTCATTGGTGTTTTGCCTGCATTTATGTTTGTACAAAGTGTCAGATGCCCCGAACAGGAGTTACATACAGACAGTTGTGAGCTGCCATGTGGATGCAGGAAACTGAACTCAGGTCCTCTGGAAGAGCAGCCAGTGCTCTTAACCACTGAGCCATCTCTCCAGTCCCGAACATTTTCTATTTTGTTAAATCAAACAAGTATGAAGGTGTGGACTGAAAAATATTACCTTAAAGATATTCTCGGTACATTTAAAGAACTAACGGGGAATACGTATTGGAAAGTTCATGGTCTTAGATGGAGTTCAAGCAAATCAGTTTTGGTAATGTGTGTGTTGAAGCTGAGGGCTTGGAACTAAGAATTTTAAAAATAATCATCACTCTCAGGGGTAGAAATTGTCTGAGGATCATAATTCCATGCCAATGTCAACTCCTATTTAGCTGTAACAAAACATTAATTTCTCTTTTTTTTTTTTCAGGGAAAAACAAATAGGAATAGTCATAGAAAATATGCTTTCTTCTGTACCACTGCAGGGACCACTGCACAGCCCCATTTGATAGCCGGTTTTACTGTGCACGTCACTGATGGGCGGAGTCAAAGTTTGGCTTCTTTCAAAAGAGGAAAGAGTTACTCACAAGCTGCAATAGCTACACGTAGGTCTCAGAGGTACTGAGTGTAAAGCTACGTGAGAGGAAATAACCCAGCCCCCTCCAAAACCAAGCCTGGAAAATCAGATTATGCTTGTTGCTACAGTAAAGTTTAAGAAGCACTGAAAGTACGTCTCAATTTATTCATCAGCAACTTAAAAGGCAAAAAGTGGTTATAAAAAGCAATTATAAAAAACTCAACCCGGGATGAGAATCGCTAAAAAAACCTGCCTGGTTTGGGGGATAAATCACAAAAGGTCACTGGAACAAGACGTGGTATTTGGTTCCTCCGTTCTGAAAACAAAATTTACAAATCACAAACACTTTGCATCACTAGCTGTACAAGGACGATCCCGATACTCTGGATCAGACTCCAGCTCGCGGTTCTCCCCGGGGCGCAGGGCACCTCCCAGCCCCGTCTTCTCAGCACCACGCAGAGTCCCGGCGTCGCCTGGTACCAGACAGCGGGCACTGTCCGGCCCTGAGGGTGACCTCTGCACCGCGACGCGGCTCGCAGGATCGCCACGGCTCGCGAGGACTTACCGCTCCTCCGTACCCCGGGTAGGCCATGGCCAGCCGATCAAGAGTCACGAGTCGCCGGTAAGTCAACGTCAGCGCTGCTGCGAGGAAGGCCACAGGTGTGCGACAGGTGCTGGAGGTCTGGACGCCGTGTCGCGCGCCTCGGCTCCCGGGAGCCGGCTCCGCCTCTGGAGCCCCGCCCCTGAACTCAACCCCGCCCCTGCATGAGTCAAGCCCCGCCCATCTCGTCTGTGATTGGCTGCGGTCTGTCTCATGGATTACGGTTTATCTCTCTAACTGGCTCTTTCAAGTTCTTACCAGAAACCTCCTTCACAATCATTTCCCCGTCTGTGGAAAGCTTCTCTAGACCATCAACTCCTAGAGTTTCTTTCCTCTGTAGAAACCCCAAGCCGACCAGTCAATGACTTCTTTTAACCTATCCGTACATTCTTTTGACCAGAGAGCTGGAACTCTGCAGTTACACTTCCATAGAGCGTGGATGCAGCATCAAAACTTTGAAACCATGACCTCATTTGATGCCTAATGTGAGAAAGGTTATGTATAATTTCCTAGCGGTGGCCGCAGTTGCTTGAAGAAGCAAATAAAAATACAGGATATCTAGTTGAATTTGATTTCTGAACAGATTTTAAAAATCGTGTATGTTCCAAATACCAAATACCACATACAGTTCTATTTTTCTTTTCATTTTCTTCCTTCCTTCCTTCCTTTTTTTTTCAGCAACTGTTTACATGCTTACGATGCCTAGGGTGTGACACTATTTGGTGACTTGACTGGTGATTCAACTTTTGAGCAATTTCTTAAGACGTGCTGCCCGATTATAAACATCAAGAGACGATCTTGGTTTTTGGATCATTTGACAAAAAGCAACGACCAACCTATTTTTCTCTGAAACTCATGAATTTTGTGTCTCCAAGTTTAGAATTCAGAAGAGCAGTGTAGCTGTTAGAATTAGCTTACAAACAAAAGGATGGAGTTTATACCATTTCGATATTTTTTCTGAAAAAGGAAAGCCCTAAGGTTAAAAAATAAATAAGACCATCAAAAAATGTTAAGTATTAACAGATGAAATCAGCCTTGAAGAGCTGAGTAATTTAACAGTTGCTCTGCTGTACTAAGGCGGAAGAACATTCTGGACCTTGTGAAACTATTTTATCAGAAGAGGCGAAGCAAGTTGCTATTATCTACCCTCCTGTTGAGAAAGCGCTAGTTTCTGCAGCAGTGGCTGTGTTTGTAGCTAATACTGGGATATATTAAAAAGAGAAGCTGAATGAAAACCTGCTTGATAAAATGAATGAGAGAGTGTGACTCACTGGGT
The DNA here is from genome assembly GCF_950005125.1 of Chionomys nivalis. Classification (NCBI taxonomy): domain Eukaryota; kingdom Metazoa; phylum Chordata; class Mammalia; order Rodentia; family Cricetidae; genus Chionomys; species Chionomys nivalis. Next base: position 18,796,592 of record NC_080107.1, read on the forward strand.
ACCCACTGATAAACTGTTGACAGAAGAAACCTGTGCCCCATTTTATTCTAATTGACAAATTGCATATTCAAAGTGCTTCGGAAGGGCTGTTTGTAGTTACAACACTAACTCAGATTTAAGATCAGAATTCCTCTGTACCTTCTTTTATTATCAAGCAGTGTGTTGTCTTTCTTTATGCTGGGAGTCAGATCTCCACAGGTATGTTGATTTCTACATGTTTACTTTCAAAGATAGTACCCCCCTCCTCCCCACTCCTACCCCCCACTCCCACCCCCGATAAAACTGGGAGGAATTTGCTAACAGCTCTTTTAAAGAGACAACCTAACCACCTACTTCCTCCAGTGTGATAGCAAGCCCATTGCTTACGTAACTGAGCGCTCTCTGGGAAGCTCCCACTGGCTCAAGGGAGCTCTGTCCAGGCTCCTATTGTACACTTTCAGTAATGAAGTCCTTTGTTTCTGACCCAGGCATCCAGTGTCTCTGCCAACTTGTATGAAAACTGCCCAGCTTGTTCTTAGCTTGCAAGTAGGACAAAATGCCAAATTCTGATCATTTATCTTCCTTAGAGAAAAGGGGTGGAGGTTGATACAGAAAGGATTTTCAACACCACAGCCTTTCTAAACCCAAGATTCAAACTACAAAGTTTCTAATATTATTAATTATGTTTTGAACAAACTCACTTTAGCCCACAGACTTTTTAAAAATCATAACTTGTCTCCATGATTCAATCAGCATTGTATAGGCAACAGTGTTTTGTGAAGATTACATACATACCAAACAATATGGAATATATAAAATTTGGTGACTTTACCAAATATGTATGTGTGAGTGTGTGCCTAAATCACATACTTTTCTTGCTATAAGATGTTCGTTATACTTCAACATGCTTCCTGTGTAGATTGAACACCGAGTAACAGGCACTGTAAGCTCTAAAGTCTTGTTCCTCAACACAGGACTATACCAGGCACGCACTCTCTCCCCTTCTCCTAGAATGAAAATAAGGGGAGCTGTAATTTCCTTTGCCCATAGCTGCACAGCTGGTATCAGAGATGAAGACAGAATTCAGACAGTTTGCCTAATGGCAACTTCACTTTCCCCTCCCTCTTCCCCTCCAACTAGAACATTTCAAAATATAACAGGAAGTATTTGCCATACTAAAAAGAAACTGCTTAAGGAATATAAAGAATGAGAGCAGTTGGTGGCACACATCTTCACTCCAGAGGCAGAGGCAGGCAGATCTCTCTGTTTCAGGCAAGCCTGATCTAGACAGTAAGTTCCAGGACAGCCAGAGTTGTTACACAGAGAAACTGTCTTGAAAACCCAAAAACAAAACCAAAATAAATAATTAAAAAATGGCAGTAGTAAAACTAACTAGGCAAACAAAAAACAAAACATATTACTTTGACCAAGAAAAACAGCCTCCAAATAATCAATGTAATCACTTCTCTAATAGGAGATACATGTTTTCTGGTGGCCATGAATTGTACATGATTACAATAAGCTAGACGACCATGTTGATAGATTACACTTCTAATACCAATCCTGGGGAGACAGAGACAGGCAAATCCCCGGGGCTGCCTAGGGGGGCTATCCAAGAATATCAGACAAGCTCCTGGCCAGTATAAAACTATATCTCAAAACAAAAGGGAACACTGACTGAGAAAGAGTACCTAGGTTGTCCCCTGGCCTTCACATGTACAACCCACCCCCAGCCTCTGTTACACACTCACACGCACACATACACACACACTCCCCCTACTCACACACACAGCAGGACTTACTGGTCATTTTGAATTTCCATTTAATTCTGCAGTGAAGATTGAAGGGGGGGCTGTTTATTTTAGATAGGGTCAAATCAAGAGGCAATACTGGAGTTATTAGGTCTGAGTATTTGTAAGAACAAGAGTATACTATATCAGGTTTATTGTTGAATTCAGACTGCTTGGAGTGACAGTTCAGCTAGTGAGCCTGGGTTCTAACTGCCTGGCCTCCTAATGGAGTGTTATTCACTCTTCAGATAGAGTAAGAAAAGCAGGGAACTGTAATTTTTAGGGAGAAGGGACTACTCTAAAATGACCCCATAATGAAAATGAGTTGCTAATTCTTATAATGCAAACAAAAGTGATCTGAAAAATTAATGACTTTTTGACATCATTGCCTGTAAAAATAATGAACAAGAAAAATAGCCCTGTGACCTGGCAGAATGAAAGGAGAGCCTATTAGATATGCAAATTAATTCTGACAATGTTTACATCTATATAGCACAGCACTAGAGAGATTACACACATTGCAACTCTGTTAGCGCAGACTTCTATGGAAAGAAATCCCAGCCTGGATGAATGAAACAATGGAACTTTATTTCTCATTGTTCTGGAAACGGCACTTTCAGACCAAGATGCTCTGGGGACAATGGTATGTGATAGGTCGGTTCCTGAGGGGCAGAAAGCTGTGCCTCCCTGTGTCCTAACATCCTGTTTGTTCTATGAATGAGGGTGGGAAGAGAGGAAGAAATTTCTATAAATCTCTTCTTCTAAGAGTACAAAACCTTGGGGCTGGAGAGATGACTCAGAGAGTAAGAGCATTGGCTGCTCTTCCAGAGGTCCTGAGTTCAATTCCTAGCAAACACATGGTGGCTCACAACCATCTATAATGAGACCTGGTGCCTTTCATGCCAGCAGAACATTGTATGCTTAATTAATAAATAAATAAATAAATAAATAGATCTTTTTTTTTAATAAAAGAGTACTAACCCAACAGTACTAATCCAATCCTCATTGCCTATCTAAATAATTACCCCTAAAGACTCAGTCTCCAAATGCTATCACATTAGGATATACGATTTAAGTATATGCCTTCATAAAACCTGAAAGTTTGAAGAAGTTAGTTATAATTTCTACTGTTATTATTGTCGTCATGCCTCCACCATGCTATTTACGTACATTATGCTAAAGTGAACTCACATGGATATCTTAAATACATATATTATGTATGTGTACACACAATTAGGTGTACTTTCTCCCGAAATTAATCTGTATTATTTTATGCGCTATTGGTCAATAAAAACAACAATATAAAATGAGGCCATTCAGTAGCAATTTTATTAGAAGTTCACAAATTTTTTTTCAGCAGCTTAACAAAGGTTACTGTTCACCAATGAAAACAGAGAGGAAAATAAAATCCTATTTTCCATTTATTATATTAACCAGCCAGTTCAAAACTGACCTTTCTAGAGCAAAGCTTTCAACGACAGTTTTCTGCTTCTAATTCTAGTGATATTAAGTACTGTGTTGGCAGAAGCACAAACTTTAAAGCAATTTAGCAAATCGTGCACATATGAGAAATGTCAACAGGGCTCTTCACAAGGCTTCGGAAAACACACATCCTGCCTTGGTTATTTAGCCCTGTTAAGCAATTTGGATTCAATGCAAACTCTTGAGAAATATTGATCACAATATGTGTACACAACTAAGGCTCAACATGAGCTGCAACACTATAATTAGTAACCCTCGGAAAGCGAGCTGCCGCTTGGGCAAGAATGGAAACATGTCTGGGGTAACTTTTAACTCCAAGCTGCACGCTTGTGAATATAGACTGTTTACAGATGCCATAGTTTTCTATACTCACAAAACTGAGTCCACAGTGCTATGTAAGTTAAACATGTTGTTTTCAATTATGCCCATTTGTTAGTAATTTGTTTATTTGCTCAGTAGGCCTAGATAGAAACATTAAAAATAGTATCATCCCAAACTGCTCTGATTCTTAAATAAAACATGAGCTGAGAAAAAACAAACAAACAAACAAACAAGCCTCAATGCTGTGTGGGCCACGTGAAATAAGATCACCCCTACTTTGTAGAACCCTTGGCGTGAATAGCCAAGTAATAAGAATGAATAAATCACAACTCACTTATTAATATAGCATTCAATGCCCAGTATAACTTTGTGTACATTATTGTGTTTGACCTTTCTATAACTGTTGTAAAATGAGTAGTATTAGTGACACTGTAGAGAGAAGCTGGATATTAATAAGTGGCCTTGCTGAAGAAGACACAGATCAGAACAGTTAGCCAATATTTTTTAAATAAAGCATGGCCTGATTATTCTTTGTGTGAAGAAAATCTCAGCCCATGGTACTTCCATAATTTTGAATAAGTGAGTGGAGTCCCGTTCTTAGAGCTTTTAAAGTGACTTACAATGTGATAACTGAGTGATAAGATAGTTAATTGCTCAAACGGTCCAATGTTAAAATTTGAAACTAAATAAAAAGCAAAAAACAAATGTAGTTTCTTTTCTTCATGAATGTAGGCATGTGTACTGATGTGACCCAGGAGCCAGGAGTAGAGCTGGTGCCAAGACCCTGAACAGTGCAAGAAACCCAGTAAAGCACCAACCAGCATCTACTGAGTTTAGTTTACCTTGGACATCTGCTTTGCTTTCTGGTCTCAGTTGCTCTTTCTTCCACCCAAACAGCATCCATGGTACACACAACCACATTAAGGGGCTGTGGTGAAGTTTTAATTAAAAGGTATTTATAGAAAATAAGAGACACAAGTAAGGGACAGTCCAGAATCCTGGTGCAAGCGTTGTCAAACCATTTTCATCCTTGGGCTGAAGATGCAAGACAAGGATGACAAGGATTCAGCTGCTGAAATCTGTGTGCAGATTCTATTTGAAGGAGGCAACCTGACCCGTGATCTTCAGTGTCCTAATGCATGATGAAACTGATGAACTAGAGTTAAGGGAATCTTATTCCATTCCCTGACTCGGATCTTCAGCCAATGATTTGTAATCAGAAGCTAGATGAAGAAATTCACAGGAGCTTCCTAGACAGAGAGCAATGTAGAGCAGGATGGACAGCAGACCTTCAAGGGCAATCAGAAGTTATCACATGCTGAAGAAAAAAAAAAAAACTTCTAAAACTTAACAACTCTTCAATTAGAGCCTCAGCCTATATGGTTACTGTGTAAGGGTGTAAGGGGAAGAATCCAGATGAATTATGAAGGGCAAATATATACAGAATAATTACATTTAACGGTGTATCTGGTTTTTTTGGTTTTGGTTTTGTAATATGTGAATCTGGTGTTAATCAATTATAAGTCCATAATTTGAGCAAATAGGCTGTAAATTGGAATACAGAGATAAGAAAGAGAGAGACTGAGACAGAGAGAGACAGAGAATATGAATACAACCCTTAATGCAGCCAACAAGATTATAGGAAAGACTTGGGCCACCCATTACATGGAGAACTATGGTAACCAGTTCAGGAAAAGGAGGAGAAAGGAAAGCAGGGAGAAAGGAAGATGCCACCTTGCCACAGGACATCTCTGGGAGAATATGCCCATAAAGTGATACCAGAAAATATAATTACATGAAAAGAAGTTGTACAAAAGTGGATTGTATGGGAACACATGAAAAAGAGGTATAAAGACAGGAAATATCAACCCGTTATATGCCAATTTCCTGTATAAAGTATCTTTCTGAGCATTGTTTTAGATGGACTCTGCACCCAAGTAAGAAGAGGTTAGAAGGAAACAAGGCATGTGTCCTGGAAAGTCGTTTTCTCAGATGATATATTAGTCACACCACACAGAAAGTCACTTAAACCTAATGCCTCAGTTGCAGCAATCCTTTCTTTACTGATGATTTTAGATTTTTCTCAAAGCTGATTTTGAGAATTCATTCCCACTCTGATGGCAAGAGAATAGGTCCATTGATTTTTCTCACTGGTTCCAATATTAACCATGGAACAAACACTGCAAAACTATTTTAGTCATTTGGCAGTTGAGTGCAGGCTCAGCTGCCGGGGTCTGAAACATTGGCATGTGTCACGCAACTTCCTTGAATCTATGTTTCTCCTTTTGCAAAATGAGGATAATTGCTATCAGAAGATGGAGCAATCCCTTTCATGTTGTGACCAAACAATTCATCTCAGTGTGCATAAACAAGCAAATGTATTAACTCATGTAACCCCAAGTCCGAAATTGGCTTCTGATCAGGCTTTACGTGGCCTATGAGCAGCTTTCCCAAATGAGTATCCCTCCACCTTTCCCGCTGCCTCCATTTATAGGATATGAGAGAGGGCCTTTCCCAAAACTCCTCTCAACCCTTGATTAGCTTCAGCCAATAGCTGCAGGGATTTCTAGTCTCATCTCTTTGGTTCTTACTGGATTCTGGTCCCATCCACATCTGATTGCGATGGTTAATGTGGGCCTGTGGAATAGCTTGAGCTAATCAAGTTTGAGGGCAGTGGTTCTCAACCTTTCTGATGCTGCGACCCTTTAACACAGTTCCTCATGTCGTGGTGACCCCCAACCATAAAATTATATTCCTTGTTACTTCATAAGTGTAATTTTGCTATTATTATGAGTCATAATGGAAATATCTGTGTTTTCTGATGATCTTAGACAACCCCTATGAAAGTGTCACTCGCCCCAAAGGGTAATTGAGAACCCCTGCTCTAGACCTACAAATTCCTACTCTATGGAAAAAAGATCAATCATACAAAGTAAGGTTTGAGAATGGGAAAGGTTGTTTTGCCTGAGGAATTCTGGTGCAATTTTACTAAAAACAGAATAGTAAATACTGAACAGGAAAACATGGCAGGCTCATTCATGGTTAGATTCAGTAGTTGTGAAAACTGAGAGGGTAATGTGTAGAAACTTCTGGAAAAGAATATAGATGTATTATTTTCTTCAATGACAAGCAAATGGAAGTCACTTAAAATTCAGCCATTCACTATCGGGTATGAGGCAGACTGCAGACTGTTGCAGGTGATATGAAGAGATTTAGAAGGTTAAAAGCATGCTGCACAGCTTCATGGAACTGAATTTTACCAGGAATGACATGTAAACAAAAATGTCACTCCCCCAAAGAGCCAAGTGGTCAGCATAGAGGAAAGTCCATCACTACAATCTTATGGGAAGGAATAAGGTGGCTTAGGCCACCCCCAAACAGCCCTAAAATCAGCCTCAGCACATTTCATCCTGCCCTTTCCATAAAGGTGCCTTTTCTCTATGACCCTGCACCAGAAGGGTCTGAGCTCTGAGCAGCTTCATCTGAATGTCCTTTCCATGACTGAGCAGAACATAAGTGGTAGGCAGTGGGAAGGTTACACTGACTTTTTAGAAACTACAACACTTTAATCATAGCCATGACTTTAAATTCCTACTTGGAAACATAAATCGCCTGCTTTTCCTGCTAACTGCCTCAGGATAATCCATGCCATGCCATTTTTGGCTTGCTCTGCTTTAAGACCCCCTAAATCTCATTCTGCGTCACTACGGTTTGATCATGAAACTCCACAAGGTGGCAGCAGAGGAGTCTTCATCCAGGCTAGGCTAGCGAAGAAATCAAGCCTGTGTGTTCTCACATACTGACTTCAGAGTAAGACAAATGAAACAAGGTCTGAGAGTTGACCAGGCCCTCTGTGTCTGCCAGCTTCTCTCAGGAGACCCAGGGCTAGAGAGGACACATCCAGTATTCTGTGTGAGGAAAAGTTCGGGCTTTTCTCTCTGGTTCATTGTTGCCATGCCACAAGATAAATACAGCATTATTGTCTTGATGACTAATGAGTCAAATGTGTAAACACAAAAGCAGGTTACTCATAGAGTGGACAGAGCCTTCCTGAAGTCTGTCCAGACCGCGCGCAGTCTCCACACCTACACCCGTGCTTACTGTTGTCTACAGAAGTCATAGATCCTTCAGTTTGAGATATTTTTAAATAATTTGGTGCTGTAAAATAATTTGAATCATGGTATTACTGTAAAGAGAAAAATTGGTCACATAGCATAAACATGTCCTTTCTGGGACTTTTTTGCTGATTTTCTGGGGAAAAATAAATAATGAAGTCATCTGTTTTAAATAGATTTTGAAAATTTGAACAAGAAGTGATCAGGGCAAAGTATGTAAGTTCCAAGGTAAATATACTCACAACACCAATACCAAGTGTATACTTTGCTAATTAGAAATTTAGAAGAAAATTAAGAACGTGATGGGGAGTGTTAAATGTCAGCTTGATCTGGGATCCCCTGGGAGACAAGCTTCCAAGCATACCTGTGAGGGATTATGTTGACCGTGTTAAATGGATTTGGGAAGACCCATCCTAAAAGCGGCTGGACCCTTTCCTGTGCTTGGGACCTGGCCTAAGTGAAAAGGAGAAAACAAGCCTAGAATTTATTCCTCTCCCCATTCTGATTGTGGGTCTCATGTGACCAGCTGCTCTAATCACCTCCTCACTGTGAAAACTCCAAACCTACCCTGCTCTTGACCTAGGAGCCCAAATAACCTTTTCTCCTTTTTGGCTGTTTCTGTTGTGCGTTCTTTTATCATAGCAACAAGATAAGAAGCATTATAATTTCATAATATAAATTGGAGTATAATCTATGGTCTCAGCAAATATTTGGATCATCTTTCCCTTCCTTCACCAGGTTTACACGCAACCTTTTCCCCAATTATAGCAATAGCGGCCTATCATTGAAGTCCCTTTCCCTCTGTTAGCCAAGTGGCACACATGTTCAGAACCTAGCGACTTCCTAGTACTTGATCCTAAGAGAAATCCACAGGATAAAGACAGCTGCCTAGACTAACTCACCTTGCTACTTTGATGGGTGTAAATGTACTATGGGTGAAATCATATAAAAATTCATTTTTATAAGACTCCTTTTATACAGAAATTGGAAATGCTTTCCTAAACCTAGATTGTATAAAATTGAGGGGGGGTGAAGAAAAGAAAAGAAAAGAAAAGGGAAAGAGAGGAGAGGAGAGGAGAGGAGAGGAGAGGAGAGGAGAGGGAGGAGAGGAGAGGAGAGGAGAGCAAAGGAAAGGAAAGGAAAGGAAAGGAAAGGAAAGGAAAGGAAAGGAAAGGAAAGGAAAGGAAAGGAAAGGAAAGGAAAGGAAAGGAAAGGAAAGGAAGAGGTGATGCATTCTCTAGTTGGAATTTTGGTCACCTCGGGAACAACAAAAATGCAACAAAATGGCTATTCTTTATATTCTGATGGAAGTTCAGTTTACTGATAATGTCACTAAAAGCATAACAAAATTAATTATAAAAGCTTAAGAAACTTCATTGTAAGCAAGACATATTTTTGAACAACACATGAGTTGCTCATTCTCTTTGCTGAGCAAGTAGACTGAGAAACGAGAGATGCAGGCAACAGGCATGACACCAGATGAAAAGTTTCGGTACTGATATTAATCCTCTCCACCGACGAGCAGCCAATCAAACCAAGCCGAATTCAGAATTAATAAATCCAGGTATTCCTGGGTGGCCCCAGGGGAAGAAGAGAAAACCATAAGAGTGAACTGTTTGGTTGGAAGTGAGACCCCAGCCCTCTGACACCCCCATATCCAAGGAGTCTGGGATGTTTTGTCGGAAGCATCACCCTAGACCCTGGTATGCATTTCAAGCCCTATCTGGACTCCACCTCCAGGAAAGACCGCCAAGTGGTGACCCCCTCTCCAGGGAGGGTCACAACCACTCCCACAGGCTATTTAGGCTGCTCCCTCCCCCAGAAAAATGTACACGTGGTCTCCGGGTTTCGTGTGGTCTACTCCCTCCTCCACCCTGCCATGCTTTCCCGGTGCCATCCAGGAGCAATAAAAGAAACACGGGCATTTTTTATTTGGTCTAATTTGGTCTGATTGGAATTATTTGTGTCAGCGGAGAGGTTCGTCTAAGAAATATTCCTAACAAGAACCACATGGCATGCTGGGGGGCCTTATTATAAATAACCTGTAAGCGTGGCTCCCGGGCATCTTGGAAGGGGAGTCACTGGTGGCAGATATTCTCAGGGCAGAGTCTGGAATGGGGCAACTCCAGGGAGCTGGGGCTTGTCTGGTGAGGGCAAGGCCTGGAACGGGGAGATTCCAAACAACCAGCAAGCCCTCTTCTGTAGTAAATCAAATCGGGTTGCTCAGTTCCAACTTTCGCTCCCATTTATAGACACTAGGTAACTTTTTCAGTGGAATTCATGTGATTTAATTTTTCCAAATGCCAGGTAGGAATTTATGCTCTCTCTAAAGTATCCCAGATGTTACTGCTATGAAGTTATGTCTTTTATGTACTATAAAAAGGATTTATTTATTCTAAGGAAATGTGTGGCAACACCTAATTCAATTGGTTTGGCAGATGAATGCTTCAAGCGACAACCTGTTCATTAACAAATTAGTGAAAATATAAGCCCATTTAAATAATAATGTTAGTCAAAGTGAATTATATGTAAATCAGAAACATGTTTGAAAAGGACAACCAAATAATACCAGCTAGGCAAAGAAAATAAAACGAAGAAAACTATACCCATGCAGTTCGTCTCAGTCTTTTTGTTTGTTTCGGTTTTTTAGTCTCAGAGATTCTCTGTATAGTTCTGGAATTTGCTTTGTAGGCCAGTGCCACGTTGAACTCAGAGATTCACCTACCTCAGCCTCACCAGTGCTAGCTAGTTTGTGTTAGTCTACTGCTGAAAAACAAAAACAAAAAAAGGAATACAGTAAGCAGTAAGAAAGAATAGGATTTCCAAGATGAAGAAAGCAGACTCAGTATGATGAAAGCCTCAGTCTTCGCTTCCAAAGATGGTGCCTTGGTACTTTATGTTCATATGCCATGTGGGTGCTGGGAATTGAACCTGGGTCCTATGGGAGAGCAGTTCGTGCTCTTAACCACTGTGTCATCTCTCCAACCACCCCTGTCCCCCCCCCCCGCTATCCTTATAACAGTAAGAACAAACTCATTTAATCCAAACTTGAATTGAGCTTTAGTCTTTGGTTTCTCCCAGTGAACTCAGACACCACAGCACCAACGCTTATGACACTTGATTAAGCATTCGTCAACATGTGCCAGCAATGAAATTTAATGAAACATTTGAGTCACCCAACCTAACATCCCAGCTGAGCTTAAACATCTGTGTGCATATACGCGACATAGCAATTTAAAGGAGTGGGATTTGTGATTGGTTTACAGTAGAGAGGAGCACAGTCAATCATTTCAAGGAGAGCAGGGAGGTGGGAACAGGTTGGACCAGCTAGGAAGGAATGTGGGAGGGCCCAATTCATCGTGGGCAGTGCCACCCCTGGACTGATGCTCCTGGGTTCTACAAGAAAGCAGACTGGGTAAGTCATGGAGAGCAAGTCAGTAAGCAGCATCTTTCCACGGTCTCGGCATCAGCTCCTACCTCCAGCTTCCTGCCCTGATTGCTGCTCTTCAGAAAAGTCTGTTCAGGATGTGCGAGCTGAAGTAAACACTTCCCTCACCAACATCCTTTGGCCATGGTGTTTCATCACGGCAATAGAAACCGTAACTAAGGCAGGGCTATTAATTCTTTTGGAAACATAAAAATATAACAATATCCCTTTAATGAATACCTCCGAGTCAGCCTATAAAGATCCCTTATACAAAGGGATCCTAGCTAAATCTCAGTTGAATGGCTATGTCCATAACTAAACAATTGCCTTCATAGACTCGGTATTATTAAAGAACTGAGTCATTGCTGAGTATATGAACATTCCAAGACTTGTGGTAAGTAGCTTGCAATCCATCCTTAGAACAACCTCAGAACATGGCACTGGTGTTATTCCTTTTACTGATAGGCAAATCACACAGGAATTAAGCAAACAATGCAAACATGTGCACTTGGGCACCCTGAAGTCAGAGTGTCCACGTATAATGATCTTATACCGCTAGGCTAAGATTAAATAACGTAAATACAGTGGGTTCTTTCTTTAGTAAACAAATACAAAATGGATTCACTTAGCGGATTTGCTCATAAAACTGGATTTAATGTAATTTTCTTTAAAACAAACTACTGCTATTTCATGTGGATATTATATTATGTGGCAGCCATGACCATCTCTGCTTCTTTCTTAGATTTATTTATTGTGTGTGTGTTAGAAGGATGAAAATGTCAGAGGACAAAGTTGTAGGAAGTGACTCTCCCTTTCCACCATGTGGGTACAGGGTCAACTTCAGGTTGTCAGGTTTGGTGGCAAATGCCATTGCTGATTGAGCCATCTTGACTGTCCTATCTTTTGTTGTGGACTATTGCTTTAACTGTGTAAAGATTTGTCTATGCTGCAGAATATTACTTCAACTACGTAAAGGTGTGCGCCTTTTGTTTATGCTACATTTGGTTAACTATGTAAAGATGTGTTATTGTTTCACCTTGTCTGCCTAAGGCACCTAATAGGTCTAATAAAAAAAAAAACTAAATGGCCAATAGCTAGGCATAGAGGGATAGGTGGGGCTGGTGGACAGACAGAATAAGTCTGATGAGGAATCTAGGCTTGGGATAGAGCGAGGAAGAAAGAAAGAGAGAAGCCTGGGTCCCGCAAGTTAGACACAAAGGAAGCAGAAAAATATGACAGACAGAAAGAAAGAAAGAAAGAAAGAAAGGTAAAAACTCCCTAGGCAAAATGCAGATGAAGAGAAACAGGTTAAATTAAGTGATAAGGGCTAGTGAGACAAGCATAAGATACAGCCAAGCATTCATAACTAGTAACAAAACATCTCTGTGTGATGATTTGGGGGCCGGTGGTTCAAGAAAGGCAATTTTAAAAATTCTAATGAAAACTTGGAAAGAATAGGAATCTCTAGTCTAGCATCTTCCCATGTTACCATTTAGACAAGATGCTCAAGAGTAACTTGAAACGAACAGGGCCTGAAACGGATCTTTGGGGTTTTTTCAAAAAAATAGGCAGTTCTGTACATGACGAAAAGAAAACACAGGTCAGCAGTCTTTCCCAAAGGAGAAAAGAAACAGAAACTTAGTACTGAGGAAACACGGATGAAAGTAAAAGCAAAGAAAATCTAAGAAAGGGAAACACTTAAATAAGGGGCGGGGGAGTGCAGAAGATAAATCATCGCGCAAAACTACAGGAGGAGAAAAATTATATTTTTTTCCAATGATTTGTTCGTGGTCTGTGTGTGTGATTATGGGGACCTCAGAGAACAACTTGCAGGACCCAGTTCTCTCCTTCCACCATGTGGGTTCTGTTCTTCACACATCTTTACTTGCAGAGCAATCTTACTGGTTCGGCAGAGATAACTGTTGAGAAATTGTGAGAGGAATTTAACTTTCTTACCATCATTTCTATAGAAGGGGTACTATCAGAATTATGATTGAGTCTTAGAAAAAGAGGTTCCCGTCTATTCTCCCTCTGGCGCCAACTCAGTCGTCAGTCAGCTAATGACTTTCATTTGAAGAGAAACACAAAATGGGCTTTGATGACTTTCACGGAGTGCTGATTGTGAGAGACTGTAAGGACATGTAGATAGGAAATCAAACCAACCCGTGACACAACCCTGCATCAACAGCCTAGTCTTAGCTTATCTTCCTAACAGTTATCCTGATCTGGAACATGGGATATTTTAAAATTATTATTATTATCTATCCATTCTCCTTTGGTATATGGGTGCAATAGGGATAGGAACTTCATGTTACTAACAACTTTTAGAAAAAAGATGGACATATACTTGGTGACGGTTTTGAGGTGAGAAATGAATGATATAATATTTCAATACCAACATTTAATCATCTACTTGGACCCTCTATTCACCAGGGTCTTTAGCATGATCAGAATGACACCATTTCCCCATATCCGGCCAGCAGTCCCTTTCTGACTGACTACTCAGAAGATGGGGGGAAATGCTGGGGCCTAGACTGATTTTTGGTTTAATGGTCAATTTCTGCTGTACCATATTGAATAAAATACACAGGCGGCTGGGGAACTGGATAAATCATTCTGGTAATTGCTCAAAAAGATGCCTTTTGCAGATTCGAGAACTAAAATGAATTCTAACTAGATACGAAGTCAAGCCCCAAAATGAAATAATGAAATATTAGCATTTTATGAAGAAACAGAAGGGCAAGAGCCTGCAAGGCCATGCCCCTAATCACTTGGGCAACTTTACTTGTATATCTGACATGAGACCTGCCCCGGTGGTCAACTGACAACTCCTGTTCAGGGCAGAAACCATCACATGGTACCAGTAAACGTTTTACAGGCTGCAGTGTACCATCCTTTAGGGCAGACTTGGTTATGTTCTATTAACTAGCGAATCACATGAGGGCATGGTAGAAAGTACTGCTGTGGTTATCATGAATTGTGTCATGAGGCTCATGAAAATGCTGCAGCTCCCTTACTATTTTTAAATAATCCCCAGTCCTCCCCAGCTTCGTCAGATTTCAGTGAATACTCTTCCCTAACAGATTAGTTTTCCCAAACATGTCTTTTGGATAACTTCCTTTCTCCATATAAATCTGGACTAGTGTGTTCTAGTCAAAGTGTTATGGTACCTCCGTATTTGGTCATATGGTACCTCCTTATTTGGTCATATGGTACCTCCATATTTGGTCATATGGTACCTCCATATTTGGTCCGCTTGGTGGACAGCAGCCCACAGACTCACATTGGGGCAGCTTCTGTATTAAGACAAAGCTGCTGGGTATATCTTTCCTTTTTCACTGCGAATGTCTTTTTCCCTCCCTCTCATGACATAGACAAATGTTGATGTTTACTACAAGGCAGTACATTAGTTGCTAATTAAGTTCCTAGACGCTTCAGCCAAAACTTGTTGTATTGAATCCAAGAAAAGAATGGCAGCTATATCAAAAATAAGTTGTCGAGGGTTTTGGTTGTTGTTGTTTTGTTTTATTATAAGAGAGTTGTTTACTAAGGAACACAGGGAACTTACATACTGGAAGATAGGAAGCTGTCGGTCTTGGCTTCCTCCTAAACTGAGTTGGTGGCTAAAGTCAGCCTGCATCTGTCATCAGGCAAGCCCAGGTCAAAGCTGTATAAATATCATACTACCCATCAAAGCAGGAGAAAATAAAGCTGTTTAGATAGAGTTCACATTTTATACTTACGTTCCAGTTCTGGGAGGAACAAATTAGTTCTTGGGACCCCACTGGGTGTGAAGTTTACAGTTCCTAGGGTGCAGAAGCGCCTCCTGGAGTTCCATTCTTCTGGATCCTCCCTTCATCGGTTCCGCTCCTACCCGTCGACCCCCACAAAGGAGAGTAACTCATTTTTTTTTTCCCCATCAGGGTTTAGGCAATTCCTCATCCCGCCCCCCTCCCCCTGCCCTGAGATCTTCCTTGCCCCCTACATGGTAACTGAGAAGTGAGTCCGGTCTTGTAAACAACACACCACGGGGACGAAAAAAAATATGCGCAAATAAATATTACAGAGCATCTCCTGCTTTCTCAACACAAGGGAGAATTCGCTTTCCCTTCCGGTTTCCCACTTTCCCCGTGGTGATCTTGACAAAAGTTCTTGCCTAACCGGCTGCATCTACGGACCGCCTCCTCCTTCACGAAACTAATTCGCTGGCCCGGAAGTTGATTTTGACGTTCGTAAAGTCCGGAGAAGAGAATCGAAACAGAAACCGAACCTGCAACTTCTGTGACCTGTGGGTGGAACACAGCTCTTAAAACTCCCTGCGAGGGCGACCAGAGCGCATCAGTCGCAGAGCGAGAGTGGTCCGGAGTCTACATCCACCTGCTGCAGCGCATTCCTGCCCCCCCTCCCCCCCCCCGCCAGGAACCACCAATCGATCCACTTGAAGCCACCAGTACCTGCAGCTACCAGGCAGCGTTGTCGGGGACCCACGCCCACCTGTGGATCGTCCGCCCTCCCGCCCGCCGAGGAGACTCCTCTCCCTTTCCGTGAGAACCAAGGATGTCGAACGTCTGTTCTGCAGAGGACAGCTTCCGCTATCTCATCTTAATCTTCAGGACCAGGTTGAAAAGGTCCTTTCAGGTGGAGCCGGTGCTGGACTACCTGACCTTTCTGACCGCAGAAACCAAAGAGCAGATTCTGAAGCAGGCCACCACCAGTGGGAACACCAGCGCTGCGGAACTGCTGCTGAGCACCTTGGAGAAGGGGGAGTGGCCGCCGGGCTGGACGCAGATGTTTGTGGAGGCCCTGGAGCACAGTGGCAGCTCCCTAGCCGCCCGCTATGTCAGACCCAATGATCTCCCCTCTCCTTCCTATGAGACCGCCCATGACGAATGTCTCCAGCTACTGAACCTCCTTCAACCTACCTTGGTGGACAAGCTCCTGATTAACGATGTCTTGGATACTTGTGTGGAGATGGAACTGTTGACAGTTGAGGACCGAAATCGGGTAGGTGTCGCTTTAGATGGAGATGGGTTCATGGAAGATTTTGCAAAGCAGGGTTGCTTGTGTGTTTCCCCATAGAGAGTGACCTTTGACTTCTTTGGGCAGACCCGCCCCTTCTTTTATGGTTCATCTTCAAAATAACCCACAGAGGGCCTGCCAATTTAACAGATGAGAAAGACCAAGTAAGTTAAACAATTCACTCTTGGTCTCCCAGGAAGAACAGAAGTGTATCTACCATCATTATGACTCATCATGTCCAGGTGACATTGAGTTTGATGAATTAACCCACATACTTCCTAGAATAGCCTTCAGCAAACTATGGCCCCATTGTTGCATCCAGCCTTCTACCTGTATTTTAAGAACCAACTAAGGAAGCTGGGCGGTGGTGGCGCATGTCCGAGCACTCAGGAGGCAGAGAGGCAGGAGGATCTCTGTGAGCTCTTGTAGGACCAGCCTGGTCTACAAGAGCTAGTTCCAGGACAGGCTCCAAAGCTACAGAGAAACGTTGTCCCAAAGAACCAAAAAACAAACAAACAAACAAAAAAACCAACTAAGATAATTAGCTATCTGCTTTTTCAAGTTTAAGTGTTCATAAGTTTTATTGAAACTCTTTTTCTCATTGCTTATATACTCTTTTATGGCTTTTTTTTTTACAGTTGGGTAGAGGTAATCTGGACTATAAAACTAAAATATGTATTATCAGGTCGCTAATGGTCCTCATCCGTGTCTTAAATAGTATGCACATCTTATTAAGTCTTGGTCCAAATGAAAAATCACATCACATCTCATTTCTCTCTTTTCTTTAATCGAAGTTTCCATATTTTCCAGAATTCAGTCAAGTTCAGAGATAGTCAGCTGACAAACACATGCTACCTACCAGCCTTAGTGTTCCACACCAGTGCAGGGGTAGATTACCTTTTTGGAGTATTACTTGTTAAACAGTGACTTAATATAGTGTTAGTAGTCTGTCCGAGAGTGGAGATGTCCACGTGCTACATAAATGCTGAACTCTCTGCATCCGCCTTGCCCAGTGTTGCACGTCGAAAGCCTTCTTTGGGGGCTGGGGACGTGGCTCAGTGATTAATAGCAAGTGCTGTTCTTGCAGAGGATGGGAATTTAGTTCCCAGTGGCCATGTCAGATGTCTCTAACTTCTGGAGACCCAGGGAATCCCTGGTGCCCATAGTTTCCACCTGAATTACACCCATGTACACGAACTCCACCACTGCTCCCACAGACACATAATTAAAAACAAAATAAAATGTAATTTAAAGTCTTTATTTTGAAAACAGGTGGACAAATAGCCCATTGCTGTAAATCAAAGGCTTTATGTACACTGTGCTACGGTTTTGACATTTTCTTCCTTTCATTGGTTGTATCTCCATTGTAGACTACGGGCGTCTCGCCTATGAGGAGACTTGGCCTTTGGTGACTAATATCAACGGTATTTTGTAGAATCAGCAGCACCAACACCTTCCTAGAGCCAAATACATGTCACATTTAGGTGTCCGGTCTCTCCAACAAGTCACTTCCTTTCGCTGTCGTCGGTCGCATTTGCATCACTTTGTGTATTGAGAACTGACTGGAACGCATTATAGTAGTCCAGCTGGATATGACAAATGTGTACATCACGGTGGCAGAATCTTAATTTGGAAGAAAGTATGCAGCCTCCAAGCCAGCTGGAGATGGGAGATGGCATTTCCAGCCACAGTAGCTGTTAGGAAGTCCAGAAGCAACAGCGTCCAGTCACACCACAGAGCTGTTTGTGTTTGGTGGTACGATGTCCCGAGTGCCAGAGAAGCAGCACTTATCCTTGTTTACTCTAAATACTTCTGCCGATCAGCATCACTTTTGTCTTGCCTGGGTTGAATGGCTGCCAGCCACATTTTATCCAAGTTCTTGATTCTGGCAAGCTCGGAGGCAGCTAGCAGTAATGTAAGGGATTTGACACGGAGAAGAAGGGTAGTAAAAGGACTTGGGTGTACTGGCAGCCGTTAAGCAAAAACAACCCAAACTTTCTCCCAGTTTCACATTTCCAAGGAATCCCTGAGAGAAGGAAGAGCTATCGATTGAGGCGGAGGAGCAGGGGTGGCTCTGGAGGTGTCTGTAATCGTTCCTCGTGCCTTATTGTGCATTGTCAGCTCAAAAAGTAAACTGAAGCCCAATGGGAAGGAAGTGTTACATTTGGAGGAATCTCTTCTGATCCCAGGGTCATCAAATGTCTACCTTACCACACCAAGGTGGGATGGGACGATCATAAGAATTTAAAATGGGAAGGTACAGCATGGAGGTCTGTCTTTGTTTTGCTGGATGTGAGATTTGGTGCCCTGGTCCTAAGTTTACCTGAGAAAATGAATAGCAAAATAATTTCTAACCTCACATCAGTACTAACTGAGAAATATTAAAGGAAAAGCTTCATAAATGATCCATGATTTTGATATGAAAATTTTATTGAGTTTGATCACACACATTTCACTCTTTAATTTAGGGGTAAAATTTCAGGGATTTAGGCAAATTTCTCACATAAAGACCCACTTCTTAATGTCTGTAAATTAAATTGATTTGAAAGAGAAACTTTTGCCTTCTAAATACCTAGACACTAGCCAGTTCTAGTATTTTCATAATTTGATTGGTATTTGAGTTTATTGGCAAAAAAACAAACAACAACAAAAAGTAGAAAGAAAAATAAGAAATAAAAAGAAAAATTGAGTTGAAGATGTACAATAATGAATATGATAAAATGCTGGGAAATAAATGGTTGGTGGGCATTAAATTTCCAAATTGAACTTTGGTAATTTCAAAAAGACATCTAAATTTAATCCTTACTTAATTAATCAGGGCACTGCTTATATGGTGTTTATGTTGTAGGGTTAACCAGAGCTAGCTTAAACTAGCCTTCCTAGTTTAAGGTTCCTGCATTAAAGCTAGGCCCACTAGAGCCATTTTATAGATAATCAAAATAGAATGATCTTTTTTCCCATTTTTTTTTCAGCATATGTAGTAGCAACTTCATCAACACAGATCACAAAAGAGCTCTGAGACAAAAGTGATCACATTTCATATTATAGCATTGTCCATAATGTTATAGGGAGAGACAGGTGCATGATTTAGCGCTGGCTGACTTCACTAAACACCTGTAGTCTTGGAGGTCTTAGGCCCTTCATCTGCATGAAAAACTAAGACCCCATGCTATCCCAGACAGACACTGAGTCTAGTTCTTTCAATATGAGTCAAATGCCCAACTAAGTTTTCCCCTCAAGTATTGTATTATTAGGCAAATTAGCAAGGACAGGATTCTTCGGGGCAAAAAAGTAAAAAGTACAAGTGAAAGAGAAAACTTTTGTACTAAACAGAGTAATTGTCTTGGAAATTCAGTACTTTATGAAAATTGCTGTGTTTTCTCCACTTACGTCTGCTGAAAAGTTTAGAATATTCAAGAAGTGAACTGTGCTATCCACAAATTCATCCACTTTTTATTCCATGAATTAGTTTACATGGCATTCACATACGAACATTTTTTAATTTCACAAGGAAAAATTCCAGTTTGGGGAGGGGATACTTTTATGTCTTGCTACAATTATAAATTGATATGAACCTCCTGGGAATTAAAGTCATTGTTTTTATCTGTTGGGATTTAAATATCACTGCCATATTTTAAGAGAGCAGAGTAAGCAAAACACATACATAGGAACATATGATCACTTCAGCTGATGTGCTTTCCAACACCTAGAAAGGGAATATACTAAAAATTGAGGACATTGGTGAAAGAAAAAAAATAGGTAATAGATGTATTTTCACATTCAAGAATTAAAAGTCCTTGGGGAAAAGTATAGCGTCATGATCCTCAAATGCCCAGGCAATGAATGTAGGAAATCTCAGATTCTGCAGGAAACCTAAACTTGACAGAGTAACAGTTGAAGGAAATTTGGTTACTAGAATACACATAGAATTTAAAAAAGGATGTTGATTGCAATGCTTTAGTCACTGCCCTGAGAAAATTCTGATTGCTTCTGTCAGACATAGTTAAAGCAGCTTAAAGGATGGGGGGGAGGGGGTTAGAAAGATGGGGATGTTGAGTTAAAAATGAGAATCTGAGATCAGTCCTGTGTGCATTTGTAGTGATTACACTTCTGATTACCAGAAAACAATAACAATCTCACAAAGTTCAGAACAGACAAAGATTTTACATTATGAGACTACTCCCAAAGTTAGTAAACACTAGGATTGAGCAAGAAACTCCTTAGAAAATGCTGTGGGGAAGATGGGCTAAAAATGCCTCCAAAGGAATATTCTTACAATATTGAATGTGCAAAAATTTGGAAAATGTTTTCATTGCAGTGATAACTATTGTAAATATTAAATAAGCAGGAAGATAAATCTGTGTCACTAACTACTTAGTTCCAAAGTGGTAACAGTTAAGGAAGAGGCCATGAAATGTTTGGTTCCCCTTTTATAAACCTCATGGGTTAAAAGAAAATAGCAAACCCAAAATATATGGAAAAGAAATGTCTTAATATTCTGCTGGACAGAGACAGGGAGACCTGGTGACTCACTGACCAGCCAGTCTAGCCAAAAATAGCAAGTTCCTAGTTCAGTTACCCCCTCAAATAAAGAAAAGAAGCTAATAAGAAAGACAGCAAAGTTTAGCTTCTGGCCTTCACACATGCATGCACAGAGAAGTACACAAGTGTACACCCATATCCACACCACACAGACACACACAGATATACAGACATACATATAGACATACACACACAGTCAGACACATAGATACACACACAGACATACACATAGACACACACAGAGACATACACATAGACACACAGATGCACACACAGTCAAACACACAGACACACATAGAGATATACACATAACACACAGATACACACAGATACACACAGATGTATACATAGACACACAGGAGTCCTTAACATGAATACAGATTGAAGATAGTTTCTCTTGGCTTTGGTCACAGAAGCTCAAGCAGAGCATTTATCAATCTCTCAATTAATTAGTATTTCCTTTCTATTAAAATTTTTGTTTTGAAGCTTAGTTTGTGGTGAGAACCACAGAGAAAATGTACCATGATATGTGTGTGTAGAGGTCAGAGGACAGTTTGTGAGAAATGTTTCTCCCCTGTTACCATGTAGGGTCTGGGAGTGAAGCAGCACATGAAGCCCTGTAGCAAGTGCCTCTAACCACCACGCAACCCCACCAGCCTGACAAGTGCCTCTAACCACCGAGCAACCCCACCAGCCTGACAAGTGCCTCTAACCACCGAGCAACCCCATAAGTCTAATTTAAAAAAAAAATTCTCTTGACTAAAATATATATATAAAAAAAAATATATATATATATATATAGTGCATATTTAGAGGAGGATTTGGCTCAATGATCTTTTTTTTTCCTGACAGACATTAGAATAGCTGCATGGAATACTGCCGTTTTCTTTACTGATTGAATATAAGCCTTTGTTTATATGTATGCCTACCCCTTGATTTTCCTTCAGAATATTTTCACTTTTCATGGGCTCAAAAGGTATTTCCCCTTCCTTCTCGTCTGTTGGAATAATAGATTTCTGCTGCGGGGAACGCTGGGAACGAGTCGGGCGTGAGGGAACTGCTGAGAAGGATCGTGCACAAGGAGAACTGGTTTTCCACTTTCCTGAAGGTTCTTCGCCAAACTGGGAATGAGGCTCTCTGCCAAGAGCTAACAGGTGCCGGCGGTCCCGAAGACGTTGCAGGTATTCCTAATTCTACCAGGAATTCTGCCTGGAAATACTTTTAACATTAGAAAGACACGGATAGTTTTGAAGGAAAATATATTTTTGATTTATGAATATTATAAAAGGCTTATCCTTGCCAATAAATTTAATTTTCACCTAATATAAATATTTTAAATATTCAATAATAATATTCTAAAATAATACATTTTTACATAATTTACTTATAAACCTAATTTAAACTCCTCATTGATTTTTTTCCTTTCATAGTATATATCCTGTTTCAAAATACCATATGCAGAAAAAAGTACAAGTCCATTATTTAAAAAATTAATTATTACTACTATAATCATTACATGCGTAATTCATTTTTTCTTCTGTATGTTATTCAGTCATTCAGTGAACCTGCAACAGGTACTGTTCTAGGTGATGAGGATGCGGGGTTGCAGGAAACCTGGGCAGTGAGCAGTCCCTCTCCTCTGTCCATTCTAGTAAAATGATTCAACCAGTAACACGATTTTCTGCATGGGCTCTGCAAGGTAGAAAGATGGTACTGAGGAACTGTGGCTAAGTCAGGAAGTAATTTCATAGTTTCTCACCCACAAAGTTCTACTGTTTCTACTAATGTTACAAGCGTGGGTTTAATCCATATCTGTATCTATCTGTAACTGTCTATACTGATTAATCTATGTCATCTCCATCACCTAGAGAAGACAGAAGCAGAAAGCTAGATAGAGTAGAAAAGCTCAGATAGTGCAAATCAGATCATTTTTACCATGAATTCTTAGAAAGCATGAAAGAATTTTGCAAGGCTGGAAATGAGCTACGTGAAAACCAATCCGAAGAGGACAACTTCTTTCAGACGGCTGGGCAAGGTTATTTCCCATCCTACCCTCGTCAAATAAACACTACAGAGTGTCACATGTTTGAGGTGAGCATAGATGAGACTCTGAGGGCTTGAAGCTGTTGGGTTTTTTTGGAATAGTTTAAGAATTTGAGGGACTTACTGAAAGATGAATCCAACTAGGTTCAAAAATCGGATCGGGCTGCCGGCTGCTATCTCAAAACCTAGCTCAAGAACCCCAACCAACAAACCCATTTTGTTCAGCTTCGTTGGCTAAGTGTAGTCCTCCTGCACCGAAAATCTTCTCTTTGCATCAGAGACCATTGCAAGCAGCAACTGGTCGTCAGACATCAGCTGACTGTGGGAGCCCACCCCCAGCGCATGCGTCTGAAACAGGACTCTTGTGCCTAAGGCTCAGGGAACTTTGTTGAAGAGGGAGCATAAAGATTGTAGGAGCTAGCGGACCAGGAAGTCTGCTGTGACACTGTGACTCCTAGAGATGACAGAAAAGCTACACCCATCATACCTAAACAAGACCTGGACGACAATACCAATATTAATGGTAATATGGACAATACCATATTAATGTGGAAGTGGGAGGCCTCATGGCGTCCCTCCCCACGAGAAGACAATGTATGGGAAAAAGCACAACAGGCTTTAAACAGAAGAGGGGACTTCTCTTTGAACCATAGAGGGACTGCACTAAGAAGAGTAGTTTGAAGTAAGAATAAGGGCCGGGCGGTGGTGGCACACGCCTTTAATCCCAGCACTCGGGAGGCAGAGGCAGGCGGATTTCTGTGAGTTCGAGACCAGCCTGGTCTACAAGAGCTAGTTCCAGGACAGGCTCCAAAACCACAGAGAAACCCTGTCTCAAAAAAAGAATGAAGTAAGAATAAGGGAAGAACCTTCCAGAAGAGGATAATGAGCTAGAGAGAGGCTCGGGGAAGAGCGACTTCAGGAAATCCCCTGGCTTCTATAAACTGTCAAGGCTAGCAGGAAGTTCTGCACCGGGTGGTTTAGTCTGTGACAGGCTACGTTGCAAGAAGAACCAGCAGCCAGATATGGTACAGGGAAGGAGCCTGAATTAGGTGCTGGTGGAGGGACCTGCTTTCTTCTGGCGGTGGGATCTGATGTCTTAGAGGTACCAGTGAGTTCAAGGAGCAGGACAGCCATGTCCTAGTTGCTAGCTATAAACACTGTCAAATTTAGCATCATCTAAAGCCACACTAATTTTCTTTAGGAAATTCTCCATGCAAGGCTGGATGAGTTTTCCCCATGCTGTCTTGAGTGGGCCAACCTGAAAAGAGTTTAAGAAGTGTATTTAGGGTTTCAGGCTCTTCTGGTAGAGTCAAGTTTCACAAGGTATAAAAACTCTTGATTTTCTTAATTTCCCTCCTCCGTGTGTCCAGCCTTTGAGCATTGCGACATAACTGCTGTCTGCAAAACACTTGCTAAGGACCCTGGACTGTAGCTACAATGAAAAAAAAATAGATCGCAAAACCCCCAAAATCTCATAATGTAATAAGTCCGTTTATGAGTTTGTGTTGGAGTGCATTCCTAAGCTCCTTCATGCAGCTGGCTATACACATGGCTGCAGCTTGGGTAGCCCTGTGTCCTGGAGGCCAATGACCAGGAAAGGCAAAATGGAAGAGTGGAGAAAATAGAATACTTCATTCAATTAAAAAAAAAATCCCCCAGGAGCCCAGAACACATGGACAGCCTGACATTAAAGCAGATGCACATCGCATGATCCTGGCGACAGAAACAAAATGGCAAATAAGAGCTAAAGAAAGCCGTCCGGTTTGCATTCCTGTTAATTCAGCCTTAAATTCAGCTTTCAATCATCAAGTCAGTGAGTGACTTCCCAAAGACAGTGGTCAGACAGGAAGTCATCTCACTCGCCATGTGATTTGATTGGTATTTCATTAGCCTGCCTTTTTATATAGAATTTGATTGTTACACGAATGCTCAACTGTAGTCATGTTGAAAGTAAAAATATGTTTCCTTGTGTTACTCTGAAGTAGCACGGGCTAGGTCTTTTGAAATGTCAGTGTTTGAAAGTATGTGCAGCGTATGGGAAACAGACCCCGGTTTGATTTTTAAAACACCAGTGTCGTCTGTACACACCGTGCAGAAAACTGGGTTGCCCTACCATTTACGTCTAATGCTTACTATTCACAGAGTTGGAGAGTTCGCCTCCTGAAGATGGGCCCGAAGCAAATGAGTCTGTTCTGAAGGCTCTAGATGAGTCAAGTCTGGAGACAGAGCCCTGGGACACGGAGAATTCTTCACCGGAGGTCTCCTTTGCAGATTCTTCCATGACAGCAGGTACTTGGCACATGCAGGCGCCCTGTGTGTACAAACTAGTCCCTCCAGAAGAATCAGAATCAGGTGCATTTATGGCACCAGGAACTATGACACAGGGAGAATCTGGACACTGTTATTAATGAGAGTTCTTATTAAAATACTATTTTAGAGAAGGTTAAATTAAAACTGTTACTCTTGGGTTTAAATATTTTAAATGGATATAATATTACTATCATGAATAGGAACATATTTTCTTCTAATTTCAATTTCTAAGAAGTGTGTGGTCATTGTAAGATGTTAACTGACTTTGGTGTGTGCTTATCTTTCATGGTTTCCAAATTATTTTCCAATACACCAATGATGAAGATCTACAGGCAGTTAAGGACTGAAGAGAGAGAGACTTAATATTCATTTCTCATGGGTGAGCCCTCAACTGGTTATCCGATACCAAGTACTCAACCCTAATAACATAGATACAAGCAACATTAAACAGACTCTCAGGCTGTACTTATATATATATTTGTGTGTGTGTGTGTGTGTGTGTAACAAAAACAGTTAAAGAATAAAGGGTCATGAATTTCAGAGGGAGGAGGCCAGTTGGAGCAAAAGGAAGAAGGAAATACTATAGCTTTATTTTGATTTTATAAGAAAGGAGTGCAGTGGAATCCAGACAGATAAACAATAAGTCATGCTTTTTAAGTACTTCCTACCCTTTGAAACCCGTGAAATTGTGTATCTTCACAATCTAACTTTAAAAAACAGCTGTGTCTAACAAAATTCCTAAAAATGTCCCAGTTTGCCTTTACACCCTGGTCTAAACTAGCCCGAGCTGGCTCTCCTAGCGCAGTCTCTATTTAAAGAGGTGGTGAAGCCGCGCTGCTGCCGAAAGCTTGGGATGCACAGGAACACACTGTGCAACAACCCCTGCCTGCTCCCACCACATACAGAACGGGTACCATTTGGGATGCCTCCTGCCGGTCTCTCTGCATATCTGAGCACAGTACTGTAGTCTCTGCTGTGCTCATTTCAGGCGCTTCTCTGGGTTTTTACTGACTGAAGAATAGTAACACCATTTGAACACAATTAAATGAGTGTAGACACTAAGTGTCTTTCCAAATTACTGCATCATGAGCAATGCCTTTAGAGCCCTCGGTACTTATGTCATGCTCGAGTCATTAAAAACATATATAATTGGAGTTCCTAGTCCAACGATTTATGCCGTTTTAGCACATCCGATACTTAGTGTCCACTCTCGCTGCAGGAATCCACGCTGATTTACGTGTTCTTCCCACCTAGAGGGGTGTCCGCTCCCTAAACCTTTTCTCTGGGAATGGGTGGCATCATTTCCAGCCCCTGCCAATTCTTCGCAATAAAAATTGATATTTTGATGTTTGAATATGGATTTGAATTTTTCTGATTTGCACTTTATTTTTTTGCAAATCCCTCCCTTTTGAGTATATATCTCTCTATTTTGAAGTATTTGTATTTTTCTCCTGGGTCATATGAATTATTTAAATATATGTGATATCAATCTCATCAATAATTTTTTATGGCTTGTGTGCTTTTTTTAAACCCCATTTTAGTATTTAGTTTTAAAACGTATAATGACTAATACATATTAACTGTGTAAATCAATGAAATTCGTTGTGAAATTTCTCTGTGTGCACACTGTGTTTTCTTCCTTTCCTGTCCCTAGAATTTCCTTTTTTTAGGATGTCTTGTTTTCTTTTTTAATTTTCATGTATACAAAAGAACTTGCAAAATCACCTTTCTGGGTCATAATAATGTGTCTTGTTTTTTTGAAGTGCAAAACCTCTGAGGCCTTCCTGGTGGAGGGGTCTTGTTGAAATATAGAGTTGGTCTTGAGACTCCACTTTTGTCACGAGCTCACAGGCACCTGCTGCATGGGGTTCCAACCACACGCGCAGCAACAAGGCTTTAAGGCATAGATTAATGAATCGTGGATTAATGAAGCCTGAATACTACAGGCTTGTCTTCTCCATCAAGAGAGTGCCTGTGCCTCCCTTCAGAAACCCCGATTCTACAGAAAAGCCAAATCTAGAGGTGGGGATTCCATGAGTTACCGAACAGTCTTTGTGTGCCACCTGGCATCGCTGGGTGTCACCTGACATGGCTGGGTGTCACTAGCTGCCTTCTAAGTCCACGCTGGTAAAAGCTAACACCTGAGCTGAGGCTGGGAGGTTAGCCTGCATCTCGAATAGCATCCAGGGGTGTCCCATCAGCTTGCAGTTGTCTAGACTGAGTTCCGATGTAGGCAACATAAAGACTAGAACTTTAAATTTCTGTGTTATTCTTTAATATAAGGATTAATGTTCTTAAGTTTATCATGGACCCTGTGAGAAAGTATGGATCATAATAGCGCACTTAGTGAATGGAAAGGCTGGGTTGTTTTCTTGTTGGTTTGCTTTTTCTTTTACTTTCCTTCCTGCTCATACTTTCACATGGGCCTCTCTGCCTCTCTTCCCTTTCTTCACCTCTCTTACTTAGGACAAACTCACAGGCTTCCTATATGTGCCAGACCTCCTATTCAGTCTTATGCACGCAGTGAGGGGCACAGCAGAACAGATCACAGCCCCCGGAGAGCTTCCCGCTCTGGGCTGTCAGCTGCACAATTCACCTTCGGCTACGCTTACAGCAAGTACAGTGGAAGGCAACGGCAAAATATGCAAGTTTATGTGAGTGAGAGAGCATGTGGTGGTATAGTGAGCTGGATGGGCATTTGGATCCCCATCCAGGGTCCTCTGGTGCCTGCATCTGTGAATAGATTGGACCTGTCCTTCTGGATCCTTCCAAGGCAAAGACAAGGGTGACTTGTACGATGCCTGTGCCTTAGACACAGCAGCTGACACGTGGCTCGAGTTATTTCTAGTTTGTGCTCATTTTCTTGCTCTTATGAACCAAGGATTACCAACAAAAACAACTTGGGAAGTGCTGTTAGCCCAGAGAGGTCACATTTAGTTGTTTGGTTTTTCATTCTGTGTTTCTCTCCTGCTGGGCAAAGGCTTTGTCTCTGAGCTCTGTATCCCGCCCATGGAGTTATTTTGATCACAGCATTTACTGCTAAATTTAATAGAGGATTTTGCCTGTCTAATCATTCTTAGAATTAAAAATTAGAATATTCCTGAAAGCATACCTTGGTTTCTGATACATACTTTCATAACGGTATGCACAGCTTATTAACAGAGGCATTGTGTTTTAATTTCGTGTTCTAACATGTTGAGTTAATATTTCCAGTAGTTGCTAAAGTAATATTGAAAAACAAAACTACATAATTTAATCTACATAATTTTTGTAAATGTAGATATTTTATGTGCAGACATAAAAGATAAGAGATGTTAGTCATTTTAGACCAGGATATGTCTGAACCAGTCTTTCTTTCTTTCTTTCTTTCTTTCTTTCTTTCTTTCTTTCTTTCTTTCTTTCTTTCTTTCTTTCTTTCTTCCTTCCTTCCTTCCTTCCTTCCTTCCTTCCTTCCTTTCTTCCTTCCTTCCTTTCTTTCTTTAGTTGTTGGTTGTTTGTTGTGTTTAAGTCTATTAACTGAGTAGATTTTACATGAAGATTCTCCAGGAGTTGCTTTTACACCTCATCAATCAGCACAGCCTCTCACACTAAACCAATTTTAATGACATTTATCCTTCTTCCTAAGGGTGAAGAGTAGAATTCTCTGGTGGAAAGTTCTAGAAGGTAGTTTCGCCCTCTCAACACATTTGGGGGTTGGCATTCCTAGTTCTCTACTTATTCCCTGCTCAGAATAGTCTGCTTCCAGCTTAAAATGGATAGCATTGGATGGAGTCTCTCTCTCTCTCTCTCACACACACACACACACATGCACGTGCACAAAATACGGGGAAGGCACATTGAGGGGGATGGGGGCTTTAGAGGAAGCAGGTGAAAGAAATCGGGAGCAATAATAGTGTATTGTATACCTGTATGACGTTCTCAGAAATAAGAAACATGTTTAAGAGATAGGTTCTCCCCATCCCTGAAATAATGCAGTTAATTAATTAAAATAAGCCAAAGGTGTTTTTTGTTTTTTGTTTTTTTTTAGCTTCATTTTTCCTAAATCAACACAGCAGCTTCTGACAGCAACTGCGCTGCATTTTGGAACTGTCAGTGTGGTTGTAACGATAGATAGGGACTTCTGACTGCTGACTGTGGCCTTTCTGATTTCTGGCCATTTTAGAGCAAGAAAATATCACAGAATTTTGATACTTACATGGAAGAGTCCAAAGGGACTTAACCAGTTCCATGGATTATTTTAATTCTGTATACTTATAGAAAAATTAAGGAGTCATTTCTAAAAATCTGTTATTGCTTTATCAAAACAAGTGAGTATTTACTTTTTTGGTTTTTCGAGACAGGGTTTCTCTGTGGCTTTTTGAGCCTGTCATAGAACGAGCTCTTGTGGACCAGGCTGTCCTCGAACTCACAGAGGCCAGCCTGCCTCTGCCTTCAGAGTACTGGGATTAAAGGCATGTGCCACCACTGCCCGGCTTGAGTAGCTACTTTTTACACCAAGTGTTTTATTATCATATTTTAGGAAGCAAAGCACTCTGGTAAAATAAATGTACAGTAAATGAGATTTCAAGCTAAGAAAATGCCATTGAGTTTGGGAGAAACAATCCTATGTGGCACCGAACCACAAGTCCTGCTCCTTCTCTAAGGGATAAGGGATCCATCAGAGAGCCTTGTTTGGACTCTAGAAATGCAAGTACCTCAGGACGGTCAGCAGAGGGCGCTTTGACATTTATAAAGAAAAAGGGTCTCTCTGTTCCAGTGTGGAAAATTATAATGTAACTAGCGTGCCATGTGTGAATACACAGTGCGCATGACCCAGCACGCATGTGTATATTTTGATTTATATATTCGTTCACGTGAAGATTTTAAAATTCCACCCCAGCTAATGAGCTCACCAACCTGCTTGTTTTCAGACTGTAATACCTTCTTTTTCATTCCCCATATGTTCAGCTCCTTAGGTTTATCCGGTGACATTATGCTTTGGAATATATTGTGGATATATTTTGCATAGATCATGTTCTGTAGGAGGGGTTTAAAAATTGACCTTTATAAAACAGCGTCTTTCTCCCTGGTCCAATCTGTCACAGTACTTTGTTATTGTTGTTGTTGTCTTGTTTTTCCTTTTTATAGACGAAAGTCCAATCTTGGGTTTGGTCTATGCTTATTTCTGTGAAGGTGTCACAAAATTTATCCTTGCACTTAAGGATCAAAATAATGTTCCCTATCACTATCCCGTAGAAAAATCTAGTGATTTTTAGGATCTCTAGAAATAAATGCCACAGCATTTGACGCTAAAGCAAGATCCTTACTGTGGCAGAATATTACTTTTTCAGAATTGGCTCAAATTAAGTGAGCTATCCTTTATATATTCCTAAATTTAGTTATCGCTGACTGCTAAGAAACCGCAATGCTACTGAGGTCATTTAAGGGTAGATAGGAATATAGAGAGAGAGGGAGGAGAGAGGAAGAAATAGGAGTGTTATGGTATTGGTGCTTATAAAGGACTTGTTCTTTTCAAACTCAGCATGCTATGTGACACACAATTGCACAGCAGCCCTAGCGGGGTGATCAGCCAGTCACTTCCACTTCAAGGGCAAGGCCATGAGCATTTTCTCAGAAAGAAAAGCCTCCAGTGTGTAGTTGACATAGACTGAGTTAATTCCCACCCCAGTTTATAACTGCAAATTTCAAATTTGAACCGAGTTGTAACAAAGTGATGGTTTTTACATTTTACTTGGATTATTAGACCCTGCCTTCTCTATTCGGAAACATGAACAAGGACTAAAAGCCCAAAGATCAGGAAGAAAGCAATGAGTTGGTGGGATCACATTGCTGAGGGGCCAAGCACCAAAGGGCTGCATTTTTATTTTAAAGGTATATGATCTAGATACGGAAGTATGAATTACATGCTCCCAAAGAAACAGTGATCTATAGAAAAGCAATGCAGAAGAAAGAAAAGCCACAAGATCTCGGTATTAAAGGGTTCCGGAGAAGACACACAGACAGGGGTGACCGACAGCATCACAGACCGGGCATATATCACAATTGAAGAGGTCACCAGAAATCTCAAAGTGTGTCAGAACACGTGATGAGGGAGGATACGGGAGGACAGTCACGGGAGGTTGAGACCTTGAAGGCAGAGGAGAGCTGATGTGTTTCTCTGAGTAATTTCTCCAGTTGCTTCTCCCACGGCGAAAACTCACTTAAAATCAACAATACCTTGTCTGGATATTTAGAAAATATCACCACAACGCTTGCCTGACCTTTTCCGAGAATGGTCCTAAGAAATCACCAGGGGCATCATACCAACAGCTTGGCATTGCCCACCATGAGATGATTTATACCGCGCAAGTTGGCAGTCACTTTAATCCCCCCTAAGAACGTCCTGTTGAGTTTGACTTGTGAAGCCTTAAGTGCACCTCCGTTTGCCCTTTCCTTATGTCTGGTTGGAGCTGTTTAACTCCTTCAGCCTTTCTGACAGGCACCTATGAACTAAAAAGGTTTCCAATTCATGCCCTTCTGTCTCACACTCCCTAGTCCTTGTTAATGTCAAGACGTCCCGTGTGGTCATGGAGAGCATCACTTGTGATTGACCCCACTCTAGAACATTCTACCTTCATCATTTATTGACAGGAACAAGCCCTTCTGGTGGGTATAAGTCACCCTCACGACCCTGTATTTTAATAACCCCTTTCCGTGTGCGGACCCCAGAGTAAAGGATAACAGGCAGAGATAATACAATTTAAGCCAATATCATTATGCATGATTCAAATTTAATTCTAGCTGAAATATTTCAGCACAAAAATTTTCTATAAACAGGAGCAGAGGCGCTCCACGGATGGCCATGTGGGCCTGTGGTTCTAAGAGAGATTTTTTTTTTCCCTTTGGGGAACTCATTTCCTAGAAGCTTGGATCCAGGAGAGAATATGCAAGGTGGGTGGAGGTGGCTTCTCTCCATTCTGCGGGAACACATGTTCCCTGGCACACGGAGCGAACTATGACAGACCAAAATGTGAGCGTGTGTGTAGATCCATATACATAGAGCTGAAAATAAAAATAATCTATTTCCTCTCAAAGAAAAGACTGTTATTGCTAAAGAAAATAAAATATGTATTATTAGTAATACGAAAGTAAGCACATTTGGGGGGTCCGTGCAGTCTTGCGTATGTGCTAATATGAGGACATGCTTCAAGCTTTAGGGATAATCTTTGACAAGAGGATCATGAAACTGAACTGAAGGCGGGTAGGATGTCCAAGTCCACAACGAGGTCATAGATAAGACTACCATGGAAGGCGAAATTCGCTGAGGTGTAGAACCTGTCCCCATCAACAATAGGGGGATTGTTCTTCCGGTACCTGGAGGTCCTTTTCGCTGCCCTTGTTTCCTGCCAGAATGTAAACCCACTGTTCATCACGGAGAAGCTGTGCCAGACAGACTGCGGCAAGGATGAAAAGATGAGTCCGTAGAGCGAAAGTTTCTGGGCTAGGAGAAAGTCTACCTGGGGGTAAACAGGGAGCAAAGTTGTATTTTACCTAAGGAAGCCCAGCTCCTTGAAGAAAACCCAGTATTATTTGTTCCTAGCTTGCTATACCAGGACATTCCAGCAGAGGGCAGACGTTACATTAAAATGAGTCTAAACTCACCAACCCCCTTCCCTGTTGTCGCTTTCAGTATTTTATTGTAAAATTTCTGGTTTCTGAACGATTTAAAAATATTTTAAAAGTATTTAAGGTATATAATACGTTAAAAATACAAAATTTCTTAGATTCCAGTTAATATTTTTGACTATTACCAAAATATTCAAAATGTGTTTCTAAAATCAAGAGATTTTGGCCCCCATAATTTACAGCCTTCTTTTAGAGATTTACTGTTATTGTAAGCAAAGCTGTTGTTTTCTTCTCTTATTTGTGAAGCTATTACTCTTTAACTTTTTATTTTGAAAATCCATTCTATCTTTTAATTTAACAAGTATGATTTTTGTTGGTTCCAATAAGTTTGATGCATACAGTTGTATTAATAGAAATGACTTCATTTTCAAATTTATTTCATCGCTGGCTTTGATAATTCCCTTAGGGAAAAATGACACATGTAAAAGTTAATTAAACATATTTTACATTATGACTCCAATGTCCCGTACAGCTCTGCAGGAGTTTGGATTTACTTCTCTTCAAAACTCTTTTTTTTTTTTCTGATTTAAAAGGATCATTCTTACAATAAGCTTCTACAGGAGCTACTATCTATGTTTTTAAATAAGAGCAAGGCACTTGTGAGAAGTGTCTGAATTCGGGTCTGGGCACTTTGCTGGGCTCCAAAGCACGTGTTCTCTTCATGGCAAAGCTCTGCCTCCTGTAACCCCTCTGTTTTGTGTGGCTTCTTGAAAAGGACACACACATGACTTTGGATATTAGGACCTCCCAGATCGCCATGTTTGAAGAGTACAAAGACAAAACAGGAGAATCCTGAGTAAATTAGTTGTAGTAATTCAATGTTTGATACATAAACTCAAAACATTGTTTGTTTGTTTGTTTTTCTTTTGTGAAACAACACATTTCTTGATAATGCTTTTCTGGAGAGGGGTGTGTGTGTGTGTGTGTTCGAGAGAGATTTTCTTTTTCTTTTTTTTAATTCAGGCAGAAAACCTGCAGGGAAGGCAGTTTCAGGGTTATTGGAGATATAATATTTTCTTTATTCTTTAGTTTATTTCTTTGAATACTTCTATTTCAATGAAAGAACAATAAAAGCATGCAAATAAAAGTATGCTCTTTAGGAAACTCTTTGTGAGGCTGTGAGGATTTATCATGTGAAGATTCCTCTTCAAATGACACAGCGTGGGGCTCTGTGCTCTCCCTGTAACTGTTGCAATCATTACTAACAGAGTTACTGTAACTGATTTGGTGCCGGGGAGACAGAAGTATCCCTTCTTCATATGTGTGCAGAATGAGTGTGGATGGATGAGGTGGAAGTTTGTGTCTATCCGTGAGTCAGAAATATTAGCGAAGTGCAAACATCTCTCCAACTTGTTTTAATTTTTATGGAGACTTTGACATTACAAGGAAAATGACTTTCCAAAGTGAGTTTCATTTCATTTAGCACCAAGGTTGCAGAGCTTCCAAAGCTTCACGCAAATCATGGTCCATGCTTGACATTGGTAAAAAGCAGTGAGATGCTGGGTGATGTGGGTGAATTCTTTAACCTCTCTGAATATCGGTTTCTCACCTATAAAATTGAGTTGATAATGGGTGTGGCTACTGCAGAAGATGATGATATATCACAATTTGCGTTATATCTGGAAAAGCTCTGAGCTTAGTGTTCTTCTGAAACAATGCAGATTTGATTGTGAAATCCACAGTACCCAAATAATGAAATCAATTGATCACACCCTGCATTTGGTATTAGCATTATCACCAGTAAATATATTTACATGCTGTATAAATCCTCCGCCCCAAACTGATGTATGCTGACTCAAAGCTGGGGGAAATCTTGACTCTGTATACACTGAGTCATTTTAAGATTTTGGTTTAATTGCTAATGATTAGAAAATGAAATGGAAAATCAAATATTACTCCATTTCCACTACACTCATGGGAAAATTTGATGGTAACAATATTCAGTTTCTAGAATGTATATATTGGCATTTTCCCAGCCAGTTTAGTATACTCTTCAACTCTCATTTCTACATTTAAAATAACAAACGGAGAGTATGTCGAAATTTACTTTTTTGCCACAGAAATCTTGGCCTCTATGTCTAGAACTGGAATTATCTTCGCAATGACATTTTCCCATCTCATTTTACACCTTGCCTTTTCCTTACAAATCATATTCTCTTTTCATCAGTACATCTGCCCAAACGCTCTCCGACTTGACAGTTCTATCCCACACTCGCCTCTGAGCCTCTAACAAGACATACCTCTGGGAATTGCAAAGTGCCATATTTAAAATCTCTCTGTGAGATATCCAGGTTTTCCCGTGTGATCATGAGGGATTCCTCAGATCTGAGTTCCAGAGCTAATCTATGACAACTGATAAGCCCAGTATTTTCACATTAGTGTGTTTGTGTTGCGCTAATATACTTAAACAGTATGTGTGTCCGTGGTGCGTTTTTGTGCAACTTTTTTCTCAGCTTCTGATTTTTTTTAAGCACGGTGTCTTAAATGTTTGATAGATAGCTTGGGCTAAAAGTCCATGATACTGCCCAACCTAAATGGACTTAATCAAACTGTAGGGAGATAACTTACATGTCAAGTACCTATTTCATAGGGACAAGAGTCTACAATAAAATGCAAGAAATTATTGATGCACACCAAGCATGGATGAGTCTCAGATACTGCCCTCTAAGAGGATGTAGGGTTGCATGCTGCATGAATCCACTTATGGCATTCTGGAAAGGGTAGAACCATGATGCCCAAAACCAGATCAGTGATCACCAGGGGACAGCCAGAAGGCACTGGTGACAAAGAAGCTTCTTCTTAAGGGGACTTGTGAGGTGATAAAGACATCCTCATTGTAGCAGTAGCTACTGAAAGCATTTGTCAAACTCACTGACCAACGAAGACTGATCTCCACGCTGAAGCTATGTTCATCTGGCTCAGGAAAATTAACCACTTCAAAGAATGGACACACTGATCACTTTGAGGTGTACATCGTCTTCTTCTCAAGTTGGACTTACATACAACGGGCTTGTTTTCCTCGATTTCAGTGCTAACAAATGTCGCACTGATAGTTTTAAATAACTGACAGGTATCTTGAGATGGCTTATTAGTGGTTTTTTTTTTTTTTTTTTTTTTTTTTTTTTTTTTTTTTGGTTTTTCGAGACAGGGTTTCTCTGTGGTTTTGGAGCCTGTTCTGGAACTAGCTCTTGTAGACCAGGCTGGTCTCGAACTCACAGAGATCCACCTGCCTCTGCCTCCCGAGTGCTGGGATTAAAGGCATGCTCCACCACTGCCAGGCTGGCTTATTAGTGTTTTGCGAGCTTTCAAAAGAAACGAAAATTGCCTAACCAGTTATAAATATTATGAAATAGAATTAATTATAAAGAACATTATGAAATGGGATGCCTGCCCTATTACGATACCAATCATTTGATTTTCATTTCAATTAAGCTCTTCTGCCAGTAGGTCATTGTGTCTAGGATTGCATAGTAGTTACCAAATCGAAAAAGGTATTTGCTACCACAGCCATTTGACATAATAGAAGCTAGGGTCAGTCCAACCCGAAAAGCAAGTTCCACAGATCCTTCTGATTCCAAGTCAGCTTCCAGAAGTCCTGTGCCCTGACATCTCCCAGTTTAATGTTAGGTCTGATCCTGGATGATGGTATTGCCCACGTCTTTGGAGATAAATGACGAGAAAGAAGAAGGTTGTCAAAATGAAATGACCTGACTATTGACAGCAGCACTGGGACTCGGTGAAGGGCATACACTTGCCATTCATACTCTGGGTAGATGGCAGCTTCATATAATTATAGTAAAGAGAAACATTTCCAGACTCCCAGACTCTAGCGAATGTAATGCCAGACGTCAGTCATAGTCTCTGGGAGAAGATCCTTTTAGAGATTTTAAATTCATGTTTATTTATCCCTGAAATGTTAATTTCATAACCGGTCAGTAGGTCTGCATGCTTCATCAAATTCTACCCTTTGCTCATTCCACTGTCGTGATACACAAAACAGCCCCATGGGTTCTGTAATAATTTGAGTTTGAAAGCCGTTATTAAGCTTAGGATTTCTTTCCAGGAGAGAAAAATTTATGTGTACAGGTAAGATACATAATTCAAATCACAAATGTGCAGGAACTCACATTTACTTTCCTGCTGGGTGTTACTGTAGGTAGTTTTTGCGGATTTGAGTCATTCCCGGCAGCTGCTCATCCGTAGTGGAATGTTTTCAGTGTAGCCCGTGTGAAACTCTTACCTTTGATTCATACTTGCTTGGGTGTGCCTTCCCTCCTTGCATTGAACTGTATGTGCTGTGTGCTGTGGAGGTGTGCAGCGAAAATACGTTTATTCTCAGAAATATTTTTTAAATATTTTAAAATGTTTTCCTTTACAGAATCAGACACAAGTTTGGCAGAAGGAAGTGTCAGCTGCTTAGATGAAAGTCTTGGACATAACAGCAACATGGGCAGTGATTCAGGCATCATGGGAAGAGATTCAGGTACTGCCTCAGTGTTGTGCAAACCTGGGAAAGTGTGAAATAAGACACCATATAGTGGGATGCACGGGGGCTGTTCATAGCCTCCCTAATGGACTGATGCAATTAAAACAATTTTGTTTTCAACAGCGAGTCAGGCTGGAACTTTGCCATTGACTTTCTTTTACAGTATAACTTGCTCAAGTCTTACAAGGAAACCTTAATTTTGATCTAGTAGATGTCTTTTTGGTCAGGCATAAGCCATGGTTCATAGAATTATGTCCTCTCTCCTTTCATGAGATCTGTTTCAGCTAATTTAACTGTGCTTAACTTCTTTGTACTCTTTGGTTTATTTACCCCTTCTCCGGTTATTTTTATTATTATTATTTTAAAATGTTCTAAGGCAGAAAATTAATCCTTCCCACAGGTGCAATGTGACTGCAGATAATAAGTAGAGTGCCTCTGAAAACAAGAATCTTGCAATCACACATAGAGCTAAGTTAGTTCTGACTCGGCTGCAATCGCCGCAGAGCATAGGCGGTGTTTTGATCTCTAAATGAAAACTGGACTAGGTATCTCCCATACTGTTCTCCATATTGGCTGCCTCTCGCTCCTGCAGGAAGCGAGAATGCCTGCTTCCAGTGCCTCCCACTTTATCAGGGCCTCCCCTTATTAGACTTCCTAACTTGTCAGTTTGACTGATCCAAATTATCCCGTGCTCTCTCTTGAATGTGTGATTATAAGGCGTTGGAGGGTGACCATCTTTCAACTGTGGCTGAGGAGTTACTGGTGTCTGCTGTCCACCTTTCTGTATTTGTCTCAAAGTTTGAAAAGATGCATTGCAAGAATTAATAAATAAAACTACTTGGCAATGAGCCAGTTTGGGACCAAGGGAAAATTGACAAATTAAGAAATAAATTAGCTTATTTTTTGTGATTGGGTCGTTTCTACTTAGAAAGTACTGTGTGGTTCATATTGCTCCGCATTGTAAGATTTATAGAAATATAGACAACGGGAAAAAGGGTTTGGATAAGCATGGGTATCTGCCTTAAATGCTTTTGAAGTCAAACTACACCATGCTTCTATTTATGCATGTCTTTTTTTCCTTCCTCTCCCAGCTACACTACTGCAATCTTTATAAGTTAACTTGAGGAAAACCAGCTCACCAAATGTCAGCCATGACTTTGTCATAAAAGAGGGTCAGTTCATTTTCTGTTTAGTGAGGTCAGTGTTAAGTTCCCCACAGGAGTCAAATTGGGTTTTCTGTCTTTGTTATGAAATAGTTAAATTTAATACTTGCCACGTCTAGTGCATGTCACTGATGCTAGAACTCTAAATATACTCTAGCTGATGGTTACGGTCCATATGGGTTGTTTTAAGCTGCCGTGCCCTATCCTAATTTGTATTTGTCTAAGGAATGGCTTTTCAACAATATTTATTCATTCAGTAAATATCTAAAACCCATCCTCTATTTGCAGGGCATTTTGCCTACTTAGAGCTGTCAGAAAATGTATTTGCTGATTTTTGGTCTTCAATATGGCATGAAAGACATGATAAATCTGAGCACAGCCTCCTTTTCAAAAGCAAATACATTTTCAAAAGCAAATACATTTTTAAAAGCAAGTGCATTTTCCAGGGGCGCCCTTCAAGGTCTAGGTGGATCAGTGTTTAAGAGCAGAGGAGGATTTTGTGTAGTGGGCAGTAAAATTCTGAAATGATGACATTTATGAAATAATTTGACCCTGAGTGCATGCTGAAGCCATTTAATAAAAGCTTTTGGTAAATTGGTGAGGGGTTAAATGCACCCTGGACCATTTAAGACTGTAAGCGCTGAAATTGCTCTCTCCTTCGAGGCTGACATCATAAGGCACCGTAAATCACACATCCTCAACTACCCCCCTTTATAAGCAGTACAATGAAAACCAAGACAGTTGTTTTATGATCTCCATAGAAGTATCCTACTATAGCAGAATGTGACTGCCAGTGCTTTTCAAGTTTAAATAGCCTAATCAGGTCACAAGATTTCTCTTCCCCCATCTTCAGAGAGATATATTGATTCTCAAAGCAGTGACACTTTTTGTCAGTCCATATTGACCTGATATGGAGGATGTACCTCCTGCTATTTAGAGAAGATGTCTATTAATATTTGTCCAATAGGAGCGTTTTCTCCCCGTGGTTACACACTATAGGTAAAAGGAGGCTCTGCCGATTTCAAACACATGCAGTGGCAGACCTTTTCTCTCCAAGAATAACTCAGCTGTCAAAACCCATGTGAGAATGAAATTTGCCACATGGTGTAGTTCCGATGGAATATTATTATTTAAACCCAATTTCATTTCATTTTTGACCATTTCCATGTTGAAATATAAAGATCCTCAACTGGCTCTTATCTGAAAGGGGATATGCAACGTGCTTCAAAGCCTGTCACTGTCTTTAATAGCATTTTCATTATTGGGTTTAATTGATTATAATTTAGGTTCTATGGATTATATAATTGGTCTTAATGGATTGTAAACTGGGTTCTATTGATTATATAATTGGGATATATTGATTACATAAGAGAGAGAAAGAGCCAAGAACAAATAAAGCAAAACCAAACATTCATTTTTACTTGATACTAGCTCGTGGCTCATTGATTCCAGCCTGGTTTTCTCCTGGTGACAGAGGAGATGAGCCTTTGTTTTCATTGCTTACATGGATACATTTTTCCATGCCTGTGTCAGAAGATGTGATCAGGCAAGAATCAAGCAGAATATTTAGCACTAACCCAGCATTTTTCTTTGGATGCTGTTCTAACATTGAATCCAACTCTATTTTTTTTTTCCTGAATCCGTTCTGTTTTTTCTGTTTCAAATTTCTGGGCTGCCCAGTGGGATTCCTAGTCCTGACTCAAAAATAAATAGGATTATTTATTTATCTAGTCTGATATATTAGGCATGAGCAGTATAGTTCCCTATATTAAAGTCCTTTGAGAAGCAAATTACGTTTGGCAGGTTATAGTATATAACAGGTGCCTGCAGAATGAATTAGCAGCACATGATCAGCTCAGTCATAACTTTGGTTCTGGAGTTAAATCTTTAATAAGATAGCCCTTTGATTCTTCTAATCCTTCTGAGTTATAAAAATATAATAAAATCCTACTATGTTGTACTGGTTCCTTTTCTCATCATTTAACCATATGCTTGACAAGAAACAACTTAAGGGAAGAAAGAATTACTCCAGCCCATGGTTCAGAGGATATGGTCTATCACGGTGGAGCAGGCATGGTAGAAAGTGCAGCTCCTGACTCTAGAAGCTAGAGAGTGAATTTGCTTAATTCTTTGGCAGACTAACAGGAAGCAAGTTGTCCAGGTTAGACCTCTCAAAGGCTCCCCTTGCCTCAGCCCAGACCCAACCTTTGAAAGCTTCCTCCCAAAGCAGAGCTACCCACAGCAGAGGAAACACAGGAGCCTGGGGGCCACTTCACTTTCAAATGCTAACATAAGCACATCAGTGACACCGAGAGATCATTCATTTTACTGGGGTTTTGGGTTTCTAGAAAAGAGACCTAGAAAATCCTTATGTTTCTCCTATAAGTTTTGTTACCAAAGGATATAATATAAAACATAACAACGAAAGGGAGAAATTATTACTAAAACTGTATACACAATTACTATGAGGAATGGGACATTTTATTGCTTTTAAATCAATACTAAAATTTTGATAGAGTAAAATTAACAGAGAATATATTGATATAAATTTCCATGTCTAGATTTATATACTGCTTAGATTTTACCTTTCATTATAAATAGTCTAGCTCTTTGGGGAAAATTTGGGTATTAAATGCTCTTGGTAGAGAAGAAACATGAAGGTTTTCATTAGTTATAAAAGCCACTTGCTGGAAACAAGGCGTTATCGTTAAACAAACCTGAAACTTACAGAAAGATAATGGGAAGTGAATCTAAAATGCTGATGACCTCTGCGGCTGTTTGTTAATAAAAATCACATTAAATGACTCAGCAGATGATCCGTCCATAGCCTAAATGTATCCCATCTGTCGTTATCCACGCGTTAGACGGCAAATGTCCCGCGTGCTCTGTAGATGGCTCTCACTAAGTGGTATTTGGTGTGAGTTTTCCTATCTGCACAGCTCGTTCTCTCTCAGCAAGTTAAAACCCACTCAAAGAGGACCAACAGTGTGCGGAAATGGAGCTGTCAGCAAGTTCTTTTAAGTTAATGGGACGGTGTTGGCTTAGTTTTATTGTGCCCAATTGATAAGGGAGCGATCGTGACTCTCCTGTGTGGCGGATCACTGATAAGCACGGTCGTTTCATCTTTTCTGACGCTTTAGAGCACAGGTGGACATTCGAGTTGGGAAAATGTTTGCTTCAATACATTCCATGCTGTAAGCAATGCAGTTTTAGAACCTTTCCTCTCGGCTAATAAGATGGAAAAACATGGTCCCCTCTGAACAAAATATATTTAAGCCAAGACATGTTATAGTAGGGTTATTTTAGCATTTATAACTTCACTATCAGCTAGCATTTACCTTGTCAGTATTTTTTTTATTTAAAAATGTATGTTATGGAAATACTTGTAATATATTTTGCTTTGGGTATCAGGAGAACAAATGCATAGGGA
Source organism: Chionomys nivalis (assembly GCF_950005125.1). Lineage (NCBI taxonomy): Eukaryota > Metazoa > Chordata > Mammalia > Rodentia > Cricetidae > Chionomys > Chionomys nivalis. The sequence continues at coordinate 18,838,364 of NC_080107.1, forward strand.
CTTGCTTATCAAGAAGTAATAAAATGACAGTTTAAAAATTCCTGACAATTTAGTTCAAAGCTACACAATTATGTTTTATCTTTTGGTGGAGACGTTATCAATTAAAGGTCAGCATAGAAAATTCTTTCCCACTGTGTTCTAAATATGCTATACAACCTAGTTGCCTCAGACACAAAAGATGTCCCTGATCTCACTGTATGAATCTCTCTGTGTATATGTGTTCTCTTTCTCTCTTTCTCTGTTTACTCTGTCTCTTACACTCTGTCTGTTTCTCTCTTTGTCTCTCTCTCTCTGTCTCTGTCTCTCTTTCTCTCTCTCTGTCTCTCTCTCTGTCTCTCTCTCTCTTTCACACACACACACACACACACACACACACACACACACACACAGGCAGCCCTCCTTGTCGACAACTGCTACATATAAAGATTCTGTCAACTGTGTATGGAAACTATATTTTAAAATTTGTATTGAAGACACAGAAATATTTTGTCATTACTTCTTAAGGAATAAAAAATAGCTTTTTATATTATATCAGATTTGTAACTGGGATCATTTGTAAGAAGACATATATGCATGTTATATGCAAGTGATGTTCCAGTTCATATGCAGGCCTTGAGCGCTTAAAGCCACACAGACACCAATAGACGACAGCAGGTATGCTCTCTGTGGCATTTAGTTGCCAGCTGATATTTTAGCAAATTAAGGAAGTAGTTCCAGCTGTTATTTTTCTTTCTTAAAAAAAAAAATGAAAATGAGAGCTGATCACTCCTTCCTCTCCAGCTCATCTTGATTTCCAGGTGGAAGGACTAAGAGAAGCCAGGAGGACACGTGGCTGAACAAAGAACTGAGAAACCTTGGTACATGCGCAAAGGGAGCCGACAAGCCTGGAAGGCAGCCTCTCTGAGAGCCAAAGGGAATGTGCCCTCACTTGGTCTCCCCACGTCCTCTCCTCCCAGGGCCCCCAAGCTGTTAATTCAATCTGGGGTAGAGAACCTAGGCCATAACCTGAAGAGAAAGCCGACACAGTGGTACGGAAAATAGAGCGTGGGTTGACTTGGATCACAGAGGAAACGGACTTACACCACCGGAAACCTGTGTGCAGTTTCGGGCTTCAGAGCCTTTCTTTCTTCGTTGCCCGTTCTTTTACATCGCTTTTTCCATGCTTCCTTCCTTCAGATGAAAGAATGGGGGCACAAAGAGCTTCCCCTGAGCCTGAACTGCAGCTCAGGCCTTACCAAATGGAAGTGGCCCAACCAGCCTTGGAGGGGAAGAACCTTATTATCTGCCTTCCCACGGGGAGCGGGAAAACCAGAGTGGCTGTTTACATCACTAAGGATCACTTGGACAAGAAGAAGCAGGCATCGGAGCCTGGGAAGGTGATAGTCCTTGTCAATAAGGTATGCCTCCCTGTGCTCACCTTGGCTTCAATAGCCTTATGTTTGCTTCATTACTCTGAAACTTTCAGACGATGACATTTGTAGCAACAAATTGCACAGATTTTGTTTAATTAGGTGTAATGTCAAATAAACCATTTATTTTAATTTTCTACTTTAAGGTATATATACCTGAAATTTAAAAGATTAACTTTTAGGGTTTTTTTTTTTTCAAAAATCTGCAACATTAAATCAAATCGTTCTAACTTATGTATAAAAATTTTCCAACACCCAGTGTAAGGCCAATAAATATGAGCACGTGTGACCTGAAATTGTCTCTGGAATCCAGGATCAGGTACCTCCTTTTAAAGTCCCTTAAACCACTGATGCTTAACCAAACATCCTCTTTTTCCAGAATATACAGAATGTGACTGAAAGCCAAAGAGAAAATTAAGTGAATATTTTGTCTATTTCAAGTTAAATAGGCAAATTGATGGTAAAGAATTTATGCAAATATATAATATTAAATGCTATTAAACTTTTCCCTGAAAATGTATGTCTTCTGAGGACCCCAAACCCATCTTTGTATCAACAGTATAAACACAATTTATTTATTTGAATTTTATTTAAGTAGATGAGAATTTATGCATTTATAGATTGGGGATATTAATCTTTCCTATTTTATAAAATAAAATTTAGTGTGCTTTTACTGACCAACAGTAACTTTCTTCTTGTTTCCATAAATTCAATTACAGAAACTACATCGGTAAACTTTTAAGACCGTATTTTTTAAGATTTAGGTTATTCCATACCTTTTGGTTGAAAGCTGCCTCACTATACTTAAAACTACATGCAGAATCCAAGCTGTGGCGATTTTCATCATGACGTTTGAGATAGACTTGCGTGCAGCTTCTGAGTCCCACGTGCTCTCTCAGCACTGGCACGGGACTCAATGGCGGAGCCCCAGTGCCCCCAGAACAAAGCAAAGAGACATGACATCTTTATATTACAGCTTTATACACACTATAAGAAGATAGGTTTGTTTTTCTTTGGTTGGTGATGATGGCACATTAGTATTTATTTGCCCAAAACCTTTCATTTGTTCCCGTTTCAAATATAATACGTTTAAATCATACTTCTAACCATCAGCACTTTGACCTTAGACAAAATTATAAACTTCTCTGGCTTTTTATTTGCCTAGTCTATAAAATCAAATTAGCTTCCATGTTCTGAAGTTAAAATTTGACTCTGCATGTGTGTATATGTGTGCATGTGTGCACGTGTGCACACACATATACACACATGCTCACATATTAAAAAGAGTTTAATAATGGCTTATTAAATTTTCATGTCTTTCCTACGTGGAACTTAATAAAGTGAAATATTTCACATATCGAACAGGATTGAGTCCTAGGTCCATAGAAGAAAAATAATGTTAAATTATTATCCAGGCACTTAAAGGCTCTTAAACCGATGCCTTTGTTTCTATGGGGCAATTTTGCCCTTTTCTGCATTTCAGCCCCATTCCCTCTCATCTCAGAGATTCTCTTTTGGATTTTTCTCTCTGTGTTATCTTCACCACCTCATCCAAACCATGAACATTCAGTTATTATTTTCCATTCTTTTTCGTCCCTAATTTCCATTATCTGGTCATAGGACCACTGATCGTAAGAATTGAGGGGGCCTTTGTGATGTAGCCTTCTTTCTTGGCAGAGATATGCCTGGTACCAAGAATACCTAACATCTTTCAAAACAACTACAGGTGTTCTTTCCACACCTGCTGCTCAAGGAGCTCCATACATGATTCTGTGGAAAACATGGTCACTCTTTCCTCTGTCATTCTGTAGCATAAACCGCATTCTCTGGTTTTGCAACAGCCCTTTATAAAGAAAAGGCAACCTCCTGTCATGATTCATGTAACACAATTCCCAGGCCCCCCGAGATTTGGAGTTCTCCCAGACCCAATGTTTAGAGTTGGGAAAAATGCTGTAGATGCAGTCTTAGGAGTGTGGAGTGAAGGGGAGATGAGGTAGAGATCCAGTCAGGGTCCGAGGACATTTGTCCATCACAGACTTCAACATTAGCTGCATCTTGTTATCAGCTTAAAATCCCTGGTTCCTTTTCATTTGAATACATACTAAGCTGAAAATCTTTTTAATTTATTTTTCTGAAACTAAGTTTCAGGCTTTCAATGCAAGCACCCAATGTTTTCCATATTATTCTTCATGTTATTTGATCATTTTTAGATCAGTTTTTACTATTTTACACGTATGAGTGTTTTGCCTACATGCATGTCTGATACCCATGGAGGCCGTGGCATTTCAAATGGCTTTTTCTCCACAGATGAGCACTGAGAGCATCACTCAGTCCTTTTCTGCCTCATTCTTGTTTCCTTTGAGATTACTAAAAGTCTTGCCACTAGCTCTCTATTTACATCATAGTTGCATACTGTAAGGTTTTTCTCAAACATAATTAAAATAACTTCAATTTTAATTATTGATTTTTTTTTCTTCAGGAAATCTCTGACTTAGTAAGACAGCATGTTCATGTTTAGCCCAATAGCAATGTCTTATAACTTTTAATCTAGAATGCAGAAAATCTAGTCTCTAATACCTTTTCCTTTCATCTCCATCCTTTCCAAAGTTATAGCCTTCAAGTGCAGAGAGAAAAGCAAACACCACCTGTGCTCCCAGACTTTCCGTTTCCTATCTAGGGCTTCACCATCACGAGGGATAAATCCCAGGTTCCTTCCGATGCTGGGATGCAGCCCCATATGATTCAGCAGAAGTGGGTAGCAGTTGGGCTTGATTAGTCTTGGCACGCACTGTGTCACATCTCAGGAAAAGGCTCCAAGAGGACCACACACCTCCCAATTAGCCATGTCAGACTTGCATCTGGCTTTCTCTGTGTCCTTCAGTAGGAAGTCAATGCCACCCAGAGCGAATCTCAGGATTATCCAACAGTGACTGAATTATCAGGTAATGTGATCGTTGTGAGAAACTGATGGTGTTTGTGCTGAAGCTTGGCCATGACATTCTTCCTGCCAGTTTTCTATTCGCTACCCTCTGTACTCCCGGACTTCCAGTTTTACATCCTCCTAGAATGGAACCTGTAGCAGGCTTTTTCTTTTGGGCCACCAACCAGCTTCCAAATCATGGCACAGGGACTTCCCACTAGTTATGAATGCTCAGCCTTCTCTTATTCCTCTTACAACTTAACCTGTTTCTCTTTGTCTATGTTTTGCCTTGGGGATTTACCCTTTTCTTTCTGTATGTCCCACGTTTCCTGCTTCTTCTGTTTCTGGCTGGCTGCTGCTGGCTGTCTCTCTCTTTTTCCTCCTCTGTTCTCTTCTTTTTCCTCTCCTCTCTTGAGCCTGGATTCTGCTTCCTACGTATTCTCTCTGCCTGCCAGCCCCACCTATCCTTCTCCTTCCCATTCATCTCTTAATTAGACCAATCAGGTGCTGTCGGCAGGCATAGTTAAACGGCAACATTTATTTTTAATAACTAAACAAATACAGCAAAACTATTGTAACACATTTTTGCATCGTTAAACAAATGCAGCTGAAACAAATGTAACACACCTTTACACAGGGAAAGTAATATTCCACAGCATAAACAAATGTAACACATCTTTATCTAATTAAATATTCCACAAGAACCCTGAAGATAGCCTGACTGGGGCTGGCCATACAGCTCAGGTGTTAGGGTATTTCCCTGGCAAACAAGAAGTCTAGAGATCAACCCTCAGTACTGCACACAGCACAAGTCATGCTTGGTGGTATATGCTTGTAATTCCAGCAATGAAGAGGTAGAGACAGAGGGATCAGGAGTTCAAGGTTATCCTAAGCTACATAGGGAATTCAAGTCCAGCCTGGACTCTGTGATAATACCCTTTCTCAAACAAAAGAGAACAAAATTTAAAAATAATATAGACGAGTTCATCTTTCTTTTGGTCCAGGAGTTGAATGACTTGAAATGTGGAAGTGGCACTGGGGTTCCAATAGTTGCTGTCACCAATTATTGCAACATACCAGGGTGACTAGAAAGGAAGCAAAATTTCTACCTCTCTCACCCATTCTCGCTACTTTGTTTTCATGGAGACATCAAAGCCATCCGGGCAGTCTATTCTTTCTCATCCTGCACATTGTCCTACAAATGTGTTGACACTACTGCCCACGTTCCTTGCTCTTCTTACTCTCATAGTCAAATAGCTTCTAGCAGGATCCCAGGCACTAAGGATAAATGATCTCTAGAATATGTGCTCAGCTAGACTGAGTTTCTCTAAGTCATCAGCCTTATCTTAAATACCTTTGTGTTCTAGATGTAGTGTCTACATCTAATACAAACACGATGGGTATTTAGTGTCAGATGGATAGATAGATGGAATGATATATAGATGGTCATATCAAATTAACTGATTCAGTGTAAACATTTCTCTTACTAGTCCACACACGGTCCTTTGCTTGATATGCCTCTGTATCTTTCAATTTGCTTTCCTCTCTCTGTCTTCTGAATTTAAAAAAAAAAAAACTCTTGTATGTTCCCATTTATAAAGGTAATGTTAGCTGAGCAGCTTTTCCGCAAAGAGTTCAACCCATTTTTGAAGAAATGGTATCGCATTATTGGATTGAGTGGTGATACCCAGCTGAAGATATCGTTTCCAGAGGTTGTCAAGTCTTATGATGTGATCATCAGCACAGCTCAGATCCTGGAGAATTCCCTCCTAAATCTGGAGCGTGGAGAGGATGATGGTGTGCAGCTGTCAGGTGTGTTGCAGTGTGATGATTTTTAGAAAAAAAGACTGATAGAGATATTAAAGATAGTAACAAAGGCTGCTCCTTGTATCATTTTTTACTTGATGAAAACTAACCTTAGTTTGTCTAAGTTATTTTTTATTTTTTGAGGCTTCATTGACGTGCTCTACCTTCTGGAAAAATGAACAAAAACAGAAAAATGTCTAACTTGATGGCTTGCTTTTGCATAAGTCTCTCGATACTAACTCAGGCATCAAGCACTCACTATTATTTCGCGCACACACACACACACACACACACACACAAAACAGAGTTTCAACTTAACTTTTGACTGGCCCACTGCTTACCAGAGTTCCTCCAAACCCTTCCTTGAAAAGCCAATTGCTCTTCCTTTGTGCTATTATTCTGCTTATGTCTCTCTGAGAGAATAATTACCTTGTAATATAAATATACATCATATATATAATTTTATATATAATTTTTAAATGTGGTGATAGATCCTATTAGAACTACCTTCTTTACTGTAGAGTAAGACTATAATTCTGCCTACACTATTTGGAATAATTAAATGATTAGGAGAAAGACCGAGAAAAGTAAAAGTTATTACAATAATTAAATGCAGGCCTTAAACAACATAAAATCATCCCTCTCTAAATAGCATACTTTCACTTGCTGTAATAAAAATAGAGTTTCTCAGCCTAAAATTAAAATTTTGCTCAAGAACAAAAATGGAGCCCTGGGAAGATTTTGTTTTTGTGTTTGTTTGTTGTTTGTTTGGAAGAAAGATATGAGTTTCACTAATACTTTCTGGATCTTTTTCTGAGACAGGGATAATAGCTAATAGGAACAGAGTCACGATGACCACACGAGTTTTGTACTCATGCATGGTAATAATGTCTAAAGTTGTATTCATGGGTAAAGTCACAGCAGCAAACTGAAGTAGGGCTGTACCAGTATTCTTCCGGATGACTGACATGCAGTGGCAGCTCATTCCTTTAGCTTCAAGGCTCTTGTCCTACTGTTTTAGGCCAGTTTGAATGAACACCTTCTACCTTTTCTGTTCAGATTTTTCCCTCATTATCATTGACGAATGCCATCATACCAACAAGGAGGCGGTATACAACAACATCATGAGGCGGTATTTGAAGCAGAAGTTGAAAAACAATGCCCACAAGAAACAAAACAAGCCAGTAATTCCCCTGCCACAGATCCTAGGACTGACAGCTTCACCAGGTGTTGGAGGAGCCAAAAAGCAAGCCGAGGCTGAAAAACATATTTTAAATGTAAGTCTCTGAGTTTATGAACAACCAACCAGCTCTGTCGAGTGACTAGGCTTCTTAGGATTTTCAGTACATGTTGAGAGTTCAAGTGCCAACGTCCTCCTTGAGGGTTGTTTGCTTTGCCTCTAGAAAATCTACTCAGTCTTCTACAGCATGGCAATATCCTTCATAAACGATATAAGCTGGATATAATTAGTGAGAAGGACTGTAGAGATGGCTCAGCTATTAAAGGCTAGGCTCACAACCAAAATTAGTGAGAAGTTTGGGTTGAATAGAATGCCTTTGCAGCTATGCTATTTCAACACTTGAGCGTCATGATCTCTTGATAGAGACACAGAGTTAAACCACACATGCCGATAGTTTTCCTTGCTGATGACTTGTTCCACCGTGACTTTCAAAGCAGCAAGCTTTTTGTGTCTTTTTCCACTATGTGTCAGTCTAGGATATGGGTTACTCACACGAAGAGATAAAAGATGCAAATGTAGTGGTTCTTGCCTTTAATCCTGGCACTTGGGAAGCAGAGCCAAGCAGATTGCTGGGAGTTTGCAGCGAGTTCCAGGCCAGCTCGTGCTGCTGAGTGAGACCCTGTCCCTTCAATAAGGGTTTGGGGATGGGAGGTGGGGGGGGGTGGGAAATAGGAATATGAGGATCTTTTATTAAAGATGCACCCATCAACTTCCCTAAATAAGGGTGCTATTTACAGTGCTGCTATTGACCTCAGGTTAGACCATCAGGGGACTAAGGAGCCTCTCATTGGAGGTGGAATTCAGTGGAAACTGCTAAAGTAAAAAAAAATTTAGAAAAGGATTGTCTCCAGGATATACCTTATTACTGAAGTAAAGGCCTAACTGCTGCCTATGATCTAGGCACCAAGAAGAAGGCAGCCCCTCCCTTTGTGCCGTCTTCATATGTAGAAAAGAGTGGAGATGCATGGACAAGAGCGTGACCATGAATGTGGCAGCCTGATACAGACAGATAGCAGCTGCCACAAAACTATCCTGCTAATTTGCATAAATCGTTCTATTTCCTAAGCTACGAAATAGAATTTAAATGACAGCTTTTTCTAGAATTAGAACACACTTTTAGAAGACAGCAGAACAAATATTCTTGATAATTGGTTGAATACATCCATAGTAGGCATTGCTACAATGTTACATCTAATATAGTGCGCCATTTTACTTCAATGGAATGTTATACTACATATTTGTGCAAAAAGCTTCATATTACACTTTGTTGACATAAAACTATACATTCAGCTGTAAGAAAAGAATACTTAAAGTGTCTCTTTTCCAGATATGTGCCAATCTTGATGCCTTTACCATTAAAACAGTGAAAGAGAATCTTGATCAACTTAAACACCAAATAAAGGAACCATGCAAGAAGTTTGTGATTGCTGATGACACCAGAGAAGTAAGTTCCAAACAGTTCATATGTGTTTGTCTGGAAATGCCATATTCAGTTTAAAGATGGCCGGGGCTCTTTTACGTCCACCAACTGAGTAGTTGCATTTAACATTTTTATCGAAGCAGTCATCATTTTATACTTTTAAAAACTGATAAAAGGCAGCAACACTACTAGGAATTGTCCTCACCATCCTCCTCCTTCTGTCTTAGATGAAGCATAATTCAGGATTTGACTACATGCGATTCTTGGAGGAGGGGGAGCATTGGGCCGAGGAGCATGGGATGGTTAAATTAGAGGGGCTGTAGCAGTTCATGCCCTCTTACTGACTTGATGCTTTGCAAGATTGTTTTTTTTTTTTTTTGACATTCCAGGGAGCCATTCTGTTGCAGTTGGTTGTGACAATAGATATTCTCATTTGTATATTTTCTTTCCTTGGAAAACACTGATTGTGAGAAAGTAAAATATTTAATGTACCGATGCTTTTCTGATGAATATTTTCACTAATTTAAAAAAAATAGCTTATAGCCAATATGGATGTTACATTTAATAGGTTATTCCAATTCTTTTTTCATAGAATTGAAGACTTGATAAATCTTAGCTATCAATAATAAGTTTAGTCCCATTGAGAAGTCCCCTCCTAAGCCTACGGGACTAAATGATGGGATATCTGTGGGTTAATGCTTGCAGTGCTTTAGGCACCAGGCCAGTGCTAGTGACCAGTGCCAGCCTCTACAATGTGCCCATTTTCATTTGGAAACAGAACTATGCTGGCGTGTTGATTACACTGTACCCGCGCTTTCAATTCTTGTCACCGGTGTTTACCTGATAAACTCAAGTTCATGTTTCTCGTCATGATCATCCAAAAACATATCCCTGAATATTCTTTGAGAAGAATTGCCATTCTTCTTTTACTTAACTTTTAAAATTACTCTTTAGAAAAGTTCGATGCGTGGAGAAAAGCACAAAATGTGCCCGTGGATTTTCATAAATTGACCATACTTATGTAGAAAAATTTAGATAATGAGACAGTACGTTACAAGGCCCTCTAAACTCCTTCTTTCTCCAGTCTACATGCTAAGGGAAACTATTCGTCTTGATTGATTTTGAACTTTATCCAAGTTGAATTCATACCTAGATTTTTCCAAATGATGTCAATTGCTTGTATTTTGGAAGGAATAGTGGTACCTGATAATCACAGAGGAATGTTACCTAACTACAATTAAAGACTGTCTAAGTAATTGTGACATTGACTCAATAAATATTTGTAATTGCCTTTAGCTTTCAAGGTTTGTAATACTGACTTTTTAAGAAACTTAGATGGGCAATTTATGATAGAGGTTTATGGTGTCAGGATTGATGTGTCCTGATGGTAGAAGCAAAATGGTAAAAACCAAACACAGCGTACAAAGAAGTGGTCACTGGTTATTCTGTTACATTGTCTGATTAATGATTTCGAATCAATTATAATATGTAAATTATTTTAACAAAGACAATGCCATTTCAAACAACTTTAGTAATATTTGTATAATTGTTTTTAGAATCCATTTAAAGAGAAACTTATAGAAATTATGACCAGCATCCAAACTTACTGCCAAATGAATCCAATGTCAGATTTTGGAACCCAGCCTTATGAGCAGTGGGCCATTCGGATGGAAAATAAAGGTAATCTGGATCTTGATCTAACAGTTTTTTCCTTGTTTACACCAAGATTTTAGATGATGTTCTCAGACTCAGAAACCATCTGAAAGCAAATGGAACATCGAGTAGAATTTCTGTTTTGTGTGTAGGGCAAGCCCGCACATGTTCTAACTCCTCATCTGAGGGAAGAGGTGTCAATTCACCCATTTTTCACTTTCATTTATTATATATAAAGTATTAAGGCAGCTATCAACAGCTCTGTCTCCAAAGGCAATTTTACTGACGTGTTTTTCTAAGCTGTTCAGCCATGGTTCAGGTCCACGATCCCGCTCATACTGAGCTCAAGCAGCAAGCGTTGGCATTGACAACCAGCCTCTTTAGAGCCCGTGGCACATATGGAGCCTTGCTCATCCTAACACCGCAGTGCATTGGCTTCTGAGCCACAACCAATTCAAGTTCACAACACAGTTGTAGGATGGTTCTCTGCCCTTTTGCCTCACTCCACAGAGTTGTTTTCTTCCACAGCTGCTAAAGATGGAAACCGCAAAGACCGTGTCTGTGCAGAGCACTTGAGGAAGTACAACGAAGCCCTACAAATCAATGACACGATCCGGATGATTGACGCATACAGTCACCTGGAAACTTTCTACAGCGATGAGAAAGAAAAGAAGCTCGCAGCCCTAGAGGACGATGATGAAAGCGGGGACGATGCCAGCAGCAATGATGATGTAAAGAAACCTCTGAAGCTGGACGAAACAGATAAATTTCTCATGAATTTATTCTTTGGTAAGACTCAGTGTAACACAAAGCCCAGGTTCCTGCCCTGACCTCTAGACAGAGACCCACTGCTCTCTTTGAGTTTTACAGAATGCCTTCAAAATTCATCTTAAAACAAAAAGAATTTCATGAAGACTGTGATTTATAATTGATACCACAGGTTAACTTTTAATTGTGTGATCATAATTAACCATTTGACTGACCAGCTTTTATTGTCCAGACCATTGCAATTAATTAATTAACAAGTCTGAACATTAAATATATCACAAGAAGATCACCTACAGATGAGTCCTGTCTTAGGGAATCATTATGTAATAACTGACAGTGTGATTATTTTTTTTGTTTGTTTGTTTTTCAAGACTCAAGAAAGGGTTTCTCTGTAGCTTTGGATCCCGTCTGGGACTTGTACTGTAGACCAGGCTGGTCTCGAACTCACAGAAATCCACCTGTATCTGCCTCCCAAGTTCTGGGATTAAAGGTGTGTATACCACCTTAAAAGTATGCACCACCCCCTAAATTTTTTATTTAACTTACGATTGCAAGCTAATTTTATTTTTAATAGTTTTAAAGTCAATTTCTTCTTGAACTAACCAATAGAAATTGGACATATGTATGGTACATAATAGGTTGTGTGTGTGTGTGTGTGAGCGCACACACGCACGCTTAGTGGGGTAGCTACATCATGCTAATTACATTAATAATTATTTTTAAAGATAACAAGAAAATGTTGAAAAAACTTGCTGAAAACCCAAAATATGAAAATGAAAAACTCATTAAATTAAGAAACACTATATTGGAGCAATTTACAAAGTCTGAGGAATCATCTCGAGGAATTATTTTCACAAAAACGCGGCAGAGCACCTATGCCCTTTCCCAGTGGATTACGGAAAATGAAAAGCTCGCAGAAGTCGGCATCAAAGCGCATCATCTAATCGGAGCAGGACACAGCAGTGAAGTCAAGCCCATGACGCAGGTGCAGCAACTTCTTGGAGTCGTTTCTTACCCTTCAACTAGTCCTTTCTAATTGCTTGCGATACTTCTCAATCGTTTCGCCATCTCAAACATAATCCCAGAAGTCTCTTAATTTTTGAATTTATGGTAGACTGTTCGCTGGGCTCGATGAGTTAAGTGTCATCTTAAAATTCCCTTTTCTTTTTGCATACTTAGGAGCATTTTTGAACTTTGGTGCCTCTTGTAAAGATGAGTAACTTTTACCTTAACAACATTGCAAAGGGATATTCACAATATAAAGTCAAGTGGGAATTCGAAGCTGCACAGGATGTGTGGGTTACAACCAAAACTGTACAGCAAATATTTGTTAAATAAAGCCTATTAGAACCTGGAGGAATTAACGTATTGGCTGTGTTAGGAACAGCGTTTTGAGAAGGCTTCTGCTCCTTTACCAGACTCTTAAGATGATATTATTTATTATGTGCACAGTAAAAACCATTTCTGAGAGAAAAAAAAAGATGCTTGTAAATGGTTTTTGTGTGTAAAAAATCGTTTTACCTGTTTAAATATTCTTTGGAAAGCTAACTTTCCCTTGGGTCTGGCTTGGGGAGGAGATGCTTCAGTTCTGTGATAGGCCATCACTGTTTCACACAGTGGCGCAAACCAAATCCACTTAGTGTTTAAGAGAAGAAAACTTGAAATTTCCCACCCTGACACTCACTACCTGTGCACTCCCTGGTGGTAGCTGATTTAAATCTAGGGGATGCCAGCCCTGCGGTCTCACCTTGTGAACTGGAGTGGACTCATCCATCCTGATAACAGTTAGGCACATACTTGATCTGTGGGCTTAAAGCCCTGAGCCTGGAATTTTGTATTTAAGTACTCTTTGAAATGAAGGCACAGCTGTATGCTAAAATCAAAGACATGATTTTTTTTTTTTTTTTTTTTTTTTTTTTTTTATCAATGGGTGTGAAGGAAGAAGGTAGAAGATGCAAAGATTTGTCAGGGACGTTTCTATCATGTTCTTCCACAGTGATGAGACAAATAAAAATTCACGTTGCCTTTTAAGAAGAAAGGGCATAAGAGAGCACACACTTGGTCTAGAAGGTTAATGTTGTTTAGTTTATGAGGATAGAAGCGTACGCTGATGCCAGAGGCTAGCAGCTTTGATGAGAGCTGTGAGGTAATGAACACCACCGACTGTCCACATCAGACGGGACTTATTTTGTTTCTCTAATGCCAAGGCCAGAGGTTGGATTTCAATTGACTTATATTAACTTTCAAAGTTCACATTTAAAAAAATACTCATGTTGATTAGGCTGCAGTCATATAGTCATCTGCTTTTAATTTCCATTGTCTTTTAACTAGGCCTTATATTTACCCTGGTTAAAGTTAAATCTTCCTCAAAGTAAAATTAAAGAATAGCGCTGCTACCCACTGTTCCAGCTCCCCTCCCTGGAGACTTTGACTTTGACCCGGCACTTTGACTTTTTCCTATTTCCTTTCTGGACTGTTCTGTAGGTTTTTGTGTTTGTTTTTTCCTGGGTGATCCTTAAAGTGACCAACTGCAATATACATGGGAAATTTTCTGTGTCCCAAAACTGATATAAATGGTTCAGTGATTTTTTTTTTAAATCCCTAAATCTCAGACTTTGGGGTTGACGTACTGAAAGGTAAACCCTATTTTAGCTTGTCCCTGCCAAGCCTTTTCTGAGCCAGCAACACCTCTTTCCCTTTTCTTCCTCCCAAATCGCCCATCAATTTATTTCCTTGGCATAAAGAATGCTCTTCCCACCTCCAGACTGCAGGATGGAAATATTTTTGTTATTGTGCGGTAATCCCAGATTGGAAATCAAATGTTGTCTCACCATTATGTCTTTGTTCATTGCCCAAAACAGATGGCGACAAATCCACACATGATCTAATCCTCTGATTTGCACTGACCAGTTGCAATTTATGATTTCTTCTCCTAATTAGAAGATCTGAATGTGTTTAACATCACAAAATTTAATTTATTAAAATGTTTCTACAGAATGAACAAAAAGAAGTCATTAGTAAATTTCGCACTGGAAAAATAAATCTGCTTATCGCTACCACAGTGGCAGAGGAAGGACTGGATATCAAAGAATGCAATATCGTTATTCGCTATGGCCTCGTCACTAATGAAATAGCCATGGTCCAGGTATGCTCAGAGATCTGTACCTAGTATGTTCCTTCTCAGTCCTGTGTGCCTATATGGATTCCTCCCTTTTACTAAAACAACGCAAAACCTCTGTTGTAATAAGGCCACTTGTTTGTTACCCTGCCGACTGGCAGCTCAGAACCAAAATAATCACACAGAAACTATATTACTTAAAACAGTGCTTGGTCCATTAGCTCTAGTTTCTTATTGGCTCTTATATATTGATTTAACCCATTTCCATTAATCTGTGTATAGCCACATGGCAGTGGCTTACTGGGTAAAGTTCCATCCGGCTCTGGTGGGGCTACATGGCTTCTCTCTGACTCTGCCTTCTTCCTCCCAGCATTCAGTTTAATTTTCCCCACCTAGCTAAGTTCTGCCTTGCTATAGATCCAAAGCAGTTTCTTTATTAATCACTGGTAATCACAGCACACAGAGGGAAATCCCATGTCGCTCTTTAGCTTTAAGTAAACAACTGTGTTTCTGCTAAAAGACCAATCTTAAAGAACTGCAAGCAAAGCCTTTTATATGAATGCTGTTTGTTGAACTACTATGGCAACTTCTTATAATTTAACAAACAACCCTATTTTGGTTGCTATTTCTATGTCCTTGAGATTTTTCCAAGACCATGCATAAAATTGGCCCCATTACAAGGCTCAAAAGAGGTCTCCTCAGTCTTAAGATATCAGTGATTCCCTAGTGGAATCAGGAATCTGAACCACACTGTTCACAAATGTCTGACAAAGTAACCCATTCAGACCTCAGGGAGCCCAGCAGTTCTGTGTTTTCCTCCTTCAGTCACTCAACTTTTCTATATATTTAGTTTCCTATAAAATCTTGAGTGGGGTCAGTAAATAAATGAATAGTTCTCAGTTTGCATCCAAATTTCACAGCTCTCTTGCTCACCTATATTAACAATGCCATGGTATTTAGAGGACTTTAGATGAAGAAAATACAGGACATTATTCTTTAAACATGAAAGGGCTTTATTTCATGACAAGTTATTGAAGATGGATGTCATTGATCAGTTAGATTTTTTCAGGAAGTGATCTGTAAGTCAGAGGTTTCTGACTATAATATCAAGGCAGTTTGCTCAGGAATAGTATTATAGTTGACAGCTAAGCTCTTGAGCTAGGTAACCAAGCTTCTACTATTAAGAATGTGTCAATATCAACTCCAGTGACCGATTGGATCTAGTGAGTTCCACTCTTAGGTTGTTTATGCTCTGTTGGATGGCCTGATACCCACGCACTTATGGGAACACTAAATGAATGGCCTTAGTGGTCATTAAAACTCAGGAAGAGGACATGAATATGCATGTTGGGGAGGGCAAATGGGGAGTGGATATTGTCATATTTTGTTGTTTACACAAATGAAAATTTTAGAACAAAAAATTTGGTCTCTTTTTATATGCATATTTTCCTGCAGAAATGTGTAAAGTTCAAAGTAGGTTGCCAGGAACAGTTCTGTGTGCTCAAAAGCCCTGGTGCCAAGGCCAGAAATGCACCTTGTCCTCATCCTTCCTCCTTTCAAATAGATGGCTTCACTGGTCCAAGCCACTGCTAAGGGTTTCCGTGGTTTATAACAGTTGCTCAGGGTGCAGCAGAGCTATATGGGTGGTGTATTATTTTGGCTTCTAAGAGTTGCCAAAAATCATTCTAGAACATTGCATTAAAGGACATTTAAGTTTGAAAAAGTTTATCTACAAGCCATGGGTAATAACTACCTCTACTGAGAATGGAGAGATCATTTGAGGGCTTGATACCCACAAAGACTATCTTCCCAAGAACAGCTCATAGCAAAACACATCATTTTTTTTTCTTTGTTGATGTTCTCAGGCCCGCGGTCGAGCCAGAGCCGACGAAAGCACTTATGTCCTGGTCACCAGCAGTGGCTCAGGAGTTACTGAACGTGAGATTGTTAATGATTTCCGAGAGAAGATGATGTATAAAGCTATAAACCGTGTTCAGAATATGAAACCAGAGGAGTATGCGCATGAGGTATTGTCCTTGGCCACTGTTGAGTTTAGTTTTCATCTGAAAATGGCTACGTTTGGTGGCCACTGATGTCTGTGTGGCTACTTCTCCAGACAGAAATTGTGCTGAGTTACCAGCTCCTGTCTGAAGATTTGTTCTTAGTCCAGATTCACACAAAGCCCCAAGATCTATGGGGGGGCAGGAAATGGGGGAATTTTGTTCATTGCAGGGAAACCAAACACCAACTTTGGTAATATAAATTTAGGCTGCCCTTTTCCAGAAAGACTTGTGAAACTCACTCATTCAAACCTACCTGGTAGTATCAGTTTGATCCAATCCGTATATACAAATACAGTGTCTTTATTACAGAAATGCTTATAAAATGACTATTGTCTGCCAGGCAGTATTCTAGAAACAGAGACCACGGTGCCAAATAAAACATAATAACCTTGCTATATGTAGTAGAGATTCTAGTGTGCACTTGGTGAGGATGGGGGGAGACAAACGATAAACACAAATTTTGCAGTGTTGTGCATAGCATACACCAGTGAGCACTATGGCCTTAGGATAGGATTGTGTAGCCAGGCTTGGTGGCTCATGTCTGTAATCACAGCATTCAGAAGGCTGAGGCACAAGAATGACTGCATGGTTCTGAATGATTAAAATGTACGTAATGTGTCATATAGCTGAATCTCAGTTTACTAACAGTTATTTGAATTGGGCAAAGGCACGCAATGGGGAAAAAAGAATATATTTATACAATATTTCAGGAAACTTTCATACCACTGAAGTAAAGACTGTAACTCCTATAATAGCAAACAATCCATTTAGAAGAAAATTCACACCCTTGCATATGGGTGTGAATGTTAGTTTCTTAACATTAGAATTGGCTCTCCCCTAAATAGAGTTTTAGGGAGGGGTGCTTTCAAATTGGTGTGCAAAGTATGTAACCAAATCCAAGGTTTCCTGGCCAGGTTTTCATACAAACTTACATTTTAAAACCTCTTAAATATAAAGTAAACCAAACATTTTTTTCACTAAATGATCCTACAATAAAGTTATTCCCTCATATTTATGATTAAAGGCAATGACTTAGTGAGATTCTTATAAAAGCTGATGCTTTAAGACTAAGTTATTTAGGTGGATTCTAAGACACTCTATAGTTCACAGGTCAGAGTCTCCCAATCCGTAGACTAAAACAATGTACTAGTTAGCCTTTAATTACTTTAAGAAATACCTGAGGTACACTGATTTATAATATAAAAAGGTTTATGAATTTGACTCAGAGTTAAAGCCATAAGGTCTAAGAACAGGGAGGGTTCTGTAAGCCCTCACCCCCTGATCTGTTATCACACACGGCAGGAATGTATATGTTTCTCAACTTCTGTGTGTCCTCTCTGTCCTCACAAAGCCACCATAATTCAGTTCTATGGCTTCCACCCCTAACTCCTAATCCAAGATAATCTTTGCTCAAGGGCCCCATTTCTAAGCACACAACTAGATTACGTTTCACTTCCCCTAATACTATTATTAACACAAGACTTTGTGGGTTCAATTCACGCATGAATACAGAGGTGCCAGCAATATTCCGATCATGACAAATGATCCATCTAGGGCCTCGAGAATGGACTGCCTTTCTCGGTGTCCCTTGAGCAAGAGATCAGCCCTCATTTCCGGTGGATGGAAGAGAGACAACAGCAATGAAGTGGACTATGTATGGTGTTGTTACACTCAAGACTCCCAGAAAGAATTGCTGCTTACCAGTTACTGAGAGAGCAACTCTACTCTCCCAGTTCTAAATGCCCTGTCAGCAGTGTGTAGGCAACCACGAATAGAAAGTGAGAGTTGACACAAAAGACAAAGTCTGTTTTGTATGTCATAAAATGTCAGTCTTATTGCAAAGTTAAAATCATGTCAAACATCTAGAATGAACCCAAACATCGCACACTACTTGACCCAACACCTTTCACTTCTTCCTTCCATTGTATTTGGACTTAGGTAGACATTGACTACAGTAGAAGACTGTATACTAGATTCATCTGGTGCTGTTGTCTCTTCGTTTCTATCTTTTAGAGTACCATCTAAGATAATGTGAGTTTTAGCTCGTTCGTTTCCATAAAACTATGAAGAAATATTTAATTCACTATTCTTGTCTCCACACAGATTTTGAAGTTACAGGTACAAAGTATCTTGGAAAAGAAAATGAAAATCAAAAGAAGTATTGCAAAGCATTACAATAACAATCCATCATTAATAACTCTACTCTGCAAAAATTGTAGTATGCTTGTCTGCTCGGGAGAAGACATCCACGTGATTGAGAAGATGCATCATGTCAACATGACACCGGAATTCAAGTGAGTGCGGCAAGACCCAGGTCTAGATTTTTTTAGCAGAGGTGAGGTTCATGCCATTGTAATCATTCTGCTTACACAGTGAGGGTGAGATTTCCTTTCTTTTCACAATTTTCCCTTTTCTAGTCCCTCTCACATAATCTGATCTCTTGAGTCTGTTTTGTAAGTAATCTCCCTTGAGACAGGGAGTCAAGCTAAGACACAAAGCCCTTTTGACACAAGGCACTTAACTTGCAGATGTCCGTATCTGTTCTCAATTATTCTGAATGATTTAAAAGTTAAAATAACAGTGGACCTCAAAGGAGACCCAGGGTCAGTGTGACACTTGGGAGGAAGGTGTAGGATGGGGACATCCATCTAGTTTGTCACAAAAATCCTGGGGAGCAGACGAGAAAGAACAAGATACAAGATAACCCAGACATGTTGGGTGATTAAGTCCCACATGATGAACCCGTGATTGCATACTGTCATTTTGTCAAGTCTCACTGATGCTCCTTCCTCTGGGACTGTTTTAGGAGACTCTACATTGTTAGAGAAAACAAAGCACTGCAAAAGAAGTTTGCCGATTATCAAACAAATGGAGAGATTATCTGCAAATGTGGCCAGGTGAGCGAACTCTAGTGGGTTCCGTTGTACTTTGGCCAAAAGAAATGTTAAATTGAATGGGCATTTGATTTCTCCTTTCTCTCTTGTTTTCTAGGCTTGGGGAACCATGATGGTCCACAAAGGTTTAGATTTGCCTTGTCTCAAAATAAGGAATTTTGTAGTGGATTTCAAAAATGACTCGTCAAAGAAACAGTATAAGAAGTGGGTGGAATTGCCTATCAGATTTCCTGCTCTTGATTGCTCAGAATATTGCCTGTATAGTGATGAAGACTAGCTCTTGATTCATGATTAGTTTACAATGTTGCCAACTCAAAATTTAGTATGATTTTGATTGATGTTGTCATTACACCACTGAGCTAATACAAGAATATATAAATGATCGTTTTGTTTTTGTTTTAACTTGTGTAAAGAAAGAACACAATGCATACTCCTTACTGGTCATAAATGTAATTGTTAATCTAAATTGTCATCACCTGGGAGATGGGCTTCTGGGGTTGCCTTTAAGGGACTGTCTTAACTTGATTAAGTTAGGAAGAACTGTTCACTGCGGATGGTCGCATTCTCCAGGCTTGGGCCCTGGACTGTATAAAACTGAGAAAACTAACTGAGCCTGCATTTTCACTCATAATTCGGCTTCTTGACTGTGGAATGCAATATGACAAGCTACCCCAAGCTCCTGCTGCTGTGACATCCCCACAGGAATAGATTATAACCTCACACTGGGCGCTACAAGAAATCCTTCCTGCCCACATTGCATTGGTCAGGGCGTGTTATCACAATGGGAAAAAAAGTAACTAAAACAATAGGGATGAAGAAAATCTACCAATAATGCTCATTAGTGTAGAGTGTTACAGTATTGTGGAAAATACTGGAGTATAAGTGAGAAGAATCCCAGATACCAATCTCAGCCAGTTCTGTCACGGATTAATGTGGAATATTATTTTATCTGGGCAAAGATGTATTACATTTGTTTATTCTGTGGAATATTATTTTAAATGTGTAAAGATGTGTCACTTTTGTTTATGATGCATTTGTTTAATTATGTAAAGATGTATCGCATTTTGTGTTTTGTGATTTTAAATATACCCATTTATTAAAGCAGCTGTTGTGTAGGTCAAACGTCTAGCAAGAGTTTCCACACGAGACTGTAATCAAGGTTTCAGGCAGACCCTTCTCTTCCACAGGCCTTGAAGAAAGAATCCACTTCTGTGCTCACTCAGAATTTGCTTCCTTTCAGCTGTCTGGCTAGGGTTTCTGCTTTCTTGCTACATTTCCACTAGGAATTGCTCTCACATCCCAGGAATGCTTTATTCTGTGGCCTCTTCAGGAGCCCACCCTAACATATCTCATGTGTTTTTTTCAAGGCCAGCAGGAGAAACTCTTAAAGCTGCTAAGGAATCTCATGTTACTTAACTAGAGTAACAGGAACACAATACAGTATGTTTTGAATTGGGCGTTCTTAAAGCTGCTAAGGAATCTCATGTTACTTAACTAGAGTAACAGGAACACAATACAGTATGTTTTGAATTGGGCGTCTTATTGATAGGCAGGTGAGCTAGGTAATCTCACATGTCAACTTGGTAACAGCTGTACTCATTTGGGGTAAGGGTCTCTGGGCACATCTATCTATTCTGTTTGGCCAATAGGTCATGCCCACACTCAAAGCAAGGAAATGATTCAGGGTATCGTGATGAACTGAAATGATTTTGGAAGGACTCTTGGGGGTCATTTTAGAATTTTGCCATCATACCGTATGTTCTGATTTTGCTAATATAATGCACATCTGTAGGCAAGCACTTAGACAAGCGGGAAGTACCATGAAGTAAACAGTCTTACTAAGTGTAGCATCAAGCGGTGTCGGGTTTGCTTCCTCAGCCTTCCCTTCTGCAACACGATGCCATATTGGAATGTGACTTCATTACAGAGTGTTGGCTGAACTGAGAGCAGTTCTAATGCATGTAAGATTACCAGTGTCCATGGACAGAGCAGCTAGTCAGTCTGTTCAGCTTTTACACGGGATCTAGCAGGGAACTGAGGTTGAAGGTTTAGTAGGGAATGAAGAGCAAAAGTTCCCCATGTTCTGGCTGAAGAATAACAACCCTGGATGGTGATGCAATAAATATGTCATTAGGAGATGGAAACAGGATCACTTGTCTTCAGACAGAGCCCATAACCAGCAGAAATGGCGCCTCTCCTCCATTGTCATAAGAGAGCTGTGATTGGCGACCATAACTTGAACCAGCCATTGAACTGACACCAAGTCTCAGGGATGGTTTCCTCCACAGAAACAATTACCTCTTATGAAGAGGAAAGTGAAGACAGAATTCTTTTGTGGTTTTGATCTACTAGTTTAATTGCATATTAAGATATTTTGAATCTTTTATTGATAAGACCTGAGCCGAGATGAATGTACTAATCAGAGCTCTTGGGAATATAAACACACAAAAGAAGAGTTAGTTTTTTTTAAATGCCTTAAAAATTCCATCTGACTATTTAAAGTATTTATTTATTCTAAAATGTTTTGGAAACTATGCAAGAAACCAAATATCTAAGATATCTGAATGAATCACAGTAACACATGTGGTCTGCTTTTGAGGTATCAACAAATATTCTTGTCAATGTTTTACCCTTTTTTCAATAAAAAGAGATGTTTCTTCTTTAAAGTTAAAGGCATATATTTCAGATACTATATAATTTAATATGTGATGATACCTGGCAACTTGAACTATAGAAAACATACTTTATTTTAAAAACCACTATAATTAGTGTTGTATCTTGATTAATTATTACTAAATAGTGTAGAATCCTTAACATTGATTAGCAGAATGTACCTGTGAGGCGAAGCCATTAATCCAGCTTGAGAATGTCTTAGTTTTAGTTCTTCAGTTGTTTGAATGCCTTTCAGTGACTTCATATAGCACACATCTGTGTTTCTTCTGGACTCTAAGTGGTTGGATTAAAGTTTCCTAACTACCCTAACATTTCCATGGTTTGTGATTATGGCTCCCTGTCCATTCTAAAACATAGCCCATGAATATGAAATGATTTCTCCAAAGCTTTTAGTACATGCCACAAGTAGGTGTTCAAAGTGAAGTGTGCTATGAAGGAAGTAAACGCTTTCTTCTCTGCATTTCTATAGTCGCTGCAGCCGAAAGTACCGCCTCGGAGAAAACAAGTCGGCCCAGAAGGCGTTGTTTACCACTCAACAGGCAAAACCGAGGAAGAGTTTGAGTTCCCCTTGCCTACAGCTTTGTAGATGTGGGAGTCTCAAACACATTTCAGAGAAGTTAGAGGACAGAAATAAAGAGAAAGATGAATATTTACACTGCCCAAGTTAAGCCACCCACCTTTGACATCTTGTGCCTTACCTAAGGCTTCTGCCACATCACTCTGATCCTTACTCAGATATGAAGTCATTCTTTGCCACTTCTTCAGCAGATGTCTCTTAGGATCCTTCAAAAACACAATCCAGATGTCACTTCCCAGAATTCAGCTGCATTTACATTTCCAGGACAGAAATGGGGAGAGCTTGCAAGAAAAGTATTGCTCACTCAACCCCTAGCACAAAATACTCATGAAACTGGTAAACAACTGTGTGAGTCAGAGCAATAAGCGCAAAACAAGACACAGACTTGAGGCTGTTCCAAGAATTCTAAGACTTATGATGTTAATTAGAAACTTATTTTTTTTGCCATATTTAGTCTTGCTAGATATTGTTTTTGTACATAGAGTGTGGGATAAGATAAACTCAGATGTGACTCTTTACTCAGATGTGACTTTGAGAGTAAGCCACTAATCTCTTTAAGGTCAAAAGGAATAATAACGACCTTGAAGAGCTATCCTGGAAACATAGGCACTGAATTGAACGATGCCACCAGTTAGCATGTACAAGAAATAACCACAGAGCACAGTGGGCGTTGCCAAAAGAGTTGAAGCTGCTGTAGTCATCAAAGATGTAGGAAAAGCAGAGTAATAGTGCGTTTTAGATCTGCATTTCATCTTTAAGTAAAATGCATGCAAAATTGAAGCCTCTCCTATCTAGACTTGTCAAAGAGGAGCCATCCCAGGAAGTAGTAGTAATAAACATGATAGTTGTTAATATGCCCTCAGGTTGGCTAAAGGGAGGATTTAGCTTCTACGGACAAAGCACAAAGATCAATGTAACTATATCATTTTATTCATTCAATAGCTTTCAGATTTAACTAGATTTATCTCAGAATGATTTTAATTATGCTCGGTCTTCACCTAAAGAATTGATAGTAATGCCGTCTCAATGGTTAAGTTAGGAACTACATGAGAATAAGAAGCTAAGGTACCATTAGTAATTTTTTGTATAGTGCAATTTATAGTTGCTGTTTGTTTCTAAGTCCTAAAACTTTTTCTCAGATTCTAAGATGCAAAATATGAAATATGTATCCTTCTCCAGGGTTTAGCCTGGTGAGTCTGACTGGTCCTCCCCACCCCTCACATCTGTTCTAACCCCCGCAGTACCAAACTCCAAGCCTGGACCAGGAATCCAACACCAAATGGTCAGTCCTGAAGATACACATACAAGTAAAATTATACAGTTGAACAGCTTGAATTTATATATTTAAGAATACACATAGACATAACAACAATTTAAGAGAAAAGGGCCATAAATTTGAAAGAGAATGATGATGACATAGAAGGGGTTGGAGAAGGGAGGGGAAATGTAATGATATCATAATCTCAGAATAAAATATTATTAAAAATATCAACGGCTGGGCAGTTGGCGCACGCCTTTAATCCCAGCACTCGGAAGGCAGAACTCTGTGAGTTCAGGGCCAGCCTGGTCTACAAGAGTTAGGTCCAGGACATGCTCCAGAGAAACCCAGTCTCAAAAACTATATGTGTTTGTATGTGTGTGTATGTATGTATGTATGTATGTATATATATGAAATATGGAAATGTTGTAGATATTCCTTACAATATTTACAAAAATTTCGCAGCATAATACCAAGTCTTTCTTTACATGAAAGTAATTCCATGAGCATGTCATTTGAAGTTGAAATGTAGATGGGGGTTAGCTCTATTTATTTCTTTATACATTTCAAATACAATTAAAGCCAAGATCCTGAGTAGGACCAGGGGAAGAAGACTGATAATAGAAAGTAATATTTAACCATGCATCTAATAATATGCTGGGGTATAATGTTACTTGAACATATTTTTTGTATCTTAGTTATCTTATGCAAATGTTAAAAATGAAATTTCTTTGATAAGAATTCAAGTGATTCATTTGGTTACAAAAATATAAAAATACTTAACCAAAGATGACCACTCTGTCAACATCAATGACACCTTTACCACCAGTCTTCCGCTGTCCTTTGTAAGCTTGCACTAGGTTTCTGGATGGCTAGTTCTTTCATTTTGAACAATTAAGCAAACCATGAATATTATATCATATTTATCAAACTCTGAGAATTTTTATAGTACTAAAATGACTCCAATATTTGATTTAGAGTTATCTTAAACTAATTTTCCACATGAGACCAATGTCAATCTAGTATTACACTAAGATAAGGTTTATAAGATGAAATTACTGTTTTCCTTAGAATTTGACCCTGGTTTAAATTTGTAAGTCTTTCCTTTGATAATATGTGGTAAATTTGTGTTGAGTTTAAAATTAAAACTTAACTTTTTTTTAAAGAATATATCTCACTTGGTAAGTGAATCCTAAATCTCTCTTTAAAATGTTAATATTCTATGTTAAATTGTACCAGGTAGATTTATACACACACACACACACACACGCACACACACATTGAATGTCACTACCTCACGGGAAAAATTCACATTATAGCCTGTAAGCTTTGTAATAAATATCTTCAGTGTTTAATTTTTATAATTTGCTTAAGATAAAATGTAAAATTGGAATAATCAAAATGAGCATTTTAAAATGTTTTACTCTGAGGAAAGGGTTGTTTCATACCTAAGATAAAAAAGAATAAATAAACTAAGACGAGAATAAACATAAACAAAATAAGATATTAGTAAAAAGATAAAAATATATGCACATTAAGACAAGTTTCAAAGACGTGAGAAAGAAAAGAAGACAAATTTAGCTGAAGAAGATATTACCTAATGAATACTTCTTCCTGTATCTAGTCAGCAAACATACTTAATAAATTAGATACTGCAGTTTTGTACAAAGAATAAAGATTAATAACTCTTTCTCTATTGCTTTAAATATTTGTTTATAGAGTGATCAAGTATTTAAGAATCGATAAAGACCAGATTAATAATACAATGAGAAAGTTTATACTAAAGAAAGAGGGAGGAAAGAAAATCTTTTCAGAGTTTGCAGAGATTCTTCAATGTCCTCAAAGTTGTTACCATATTTGAGATTGAAAGTGTTAAGGACTGATACCCTGCAAATAAGGAGAGATCTGCTGCAACCCACTAAAAGGTAATGTGCTATTAGTTATCATTATGCCTTGGAAAAGCAAAATTCATTCAGAACACATTCAAGGCAAACACATTTCTGCTTTGATGAGTGTGATTGCTGAGAGGTTTGATAGAGTTG
Organism: Chionomys nivalis; assembly: GCF_950005125.1. Taxonomy (NCBI): domain Eukaryota; kingdom Metazoa; phylum Chordata; class Mammalia; order Rodentia; family Cricetidae; genus Chionomys; species Chionomys nivalis. The sequence goes on from NC_080107.1 coordinate 18,864,205, forward strand.
GTAATGCATAGATAAAAATGCTTGTTGAAAGAATATTACTAGACTTTACTTATCTAGGTAACTACAAATACATTAAGCTAATATTAATGAGATTCAACTCTCTAAGTGGTTGAGCAAAGAAAATCTAATGAGTGAGGATGTGAAAATCTGCTATAACAGAGGTCATGATTCTGAATTGAGAAAAGTGGGAGGAAAACGTCTTTGTTTTGATCATACCCCTTCTCCTTCAAAATCGCCTTGCAAACAATCCTATTTCCCTCAAGTTCTGCTAGAAAAAGCCTTAGTAACAGGCCATTAGAGTCAGCTGCCCAGGTTAAAGGCATTCCTATCTACCCATTCTGGAGAAATGAGTGCTCAGAATGTCAGAATTTACTCTGAAATCCAGAGTGGCAGACAGGAGATTCAGTGTTGGGGGCATGCACATATTCACGAGACCTTTGTTCACAAAATGCAGTGATTGGTATCAAAGGATGCTTAAAAAAATTCATATATGTTTTATGATGCATTCCCAGCTGGCTAAATTATGTGAATGGGCCTAGTAGTCTTCAGTGAAAGTAAACAGGAAGCTGAGGTAACCGACTTAGGAAGCATAGATGACAGTCAAAGGGATTTGCATGAAAGAGAAAAAGAGAGATGAAGGGAGAGCTTTAACAATGGGTCCAAAACTCATTTCCAGCTGGGAAATGAGTCAGGAAGCAATAAACTGTTTAAAACACAGAAGGAAAGAGGCATCTTGAGAGATGGAAGAGGACGACCGCATAAGTGGAGAGGTTGTTCAAGGCTGGACAAAGAGGGTAGCTACCACTGAGTTTGGGAAATGAAAATAGAAACGGAAAAATGAATGAAAGATACACTTTAAAGTTAAGGTACTAATCCAGCCGTGGCCGGGATTAATTCTGTTGTCATCCGCCACTAGGCTGTCTTCTAAGATTAGAAGATGAATGTGGGGACCTAAGGAAATCAGTCGTGATATTTAAATCTGCTTTGATGAATTCATAAATAGCTTCTCAGAAACCCAGACTACTGTGGAGAAATGTGGTTAGTTGAATCAGAAATAGCAAACATAGAAATAATTGCTCGGTAAACACATGCAGTGTATGAGGCTGAGTTCTGGGATATCTGTGTGTTCAAGAAGCTTTTAGAAGATGGACATTGTAGCTTGAGCCTATAGCTGCCCACAGGAAGAGCCTCTTCAATGAAATTAAAGTCAGCTAGGGATCTCTCTCTCTCTCTCTCTCTCTCTCTCTCTCTCTCTCTCTCTCTCTCTCTCTCTCTCTCATAAATAAACCCAAAACAGTAGACAGCAAACAACAAACAAAAACAAAACAGAACAACAACAACAACAAAACTTTTTAATGCTACCATCAGTTTGACCAAGTTTGACCCAATGAGGCTGAGTCCCTCTCAAATGCAAATATATTTGGGAGAACTCAATATCAACAACCAAGTTAATTAAAAACTAACTTAAACATTTGCTTATGGTGTGCAGAAGAAGCAAGATATTTACATATTACACAAATATCTTAATTCCTTTGATTTTTTTCCAAAAGAACCATTCACTATTTCATGAGCTGATATTTTTCTCAAAATCCTTTAAGATTATCTCCTTCAGATCACCTGGTATTATTTTTTTCTTCCTGACCCTTTCTGTCAGGCTGGGTTTTTTGTTTGTTTTTATTTTGTTTTTTAATTTTCTATTTAAAAGCTCTTTTTTCATTATACATATTAACCAGAGTTCCCCCTCCATTCTCTCCTCCCTTTCCCCCCTCCATCACCCCCATCCACTCATTAGAAAGAATAAGCGCTCCCATGGGGAGTCAACTTCCCCTGTAATCAGATTGGTGAATACCCCACTCTCCTCATAGAGCCTTCATCCAGTAACTTCCAAGCTTTTTTAAAATAGGGATTCCATGTGCAATACTTTGCCTCTGCCCATTCACCATATGTGTGATAGATGATCAAACCATAGGTGACTTTCCTGACCTAGAAGTAGGGCTTGGGAAGGAAGTAATTTTTGAGAATATTCATATTTTAATAACAGAATATCCAAAAGGATGCCAGCAACTAATATATTACCTCTTTACCTCCAAACACAACCTTTGGAATCTCCCTGAAAATGAATTCTGGTCTTCTAATTACTTTTGTTTTGCAGTAGCAAGCGTGGGAAGGACACTGCAGGAAGGAAGAGTTTTGCTTCTTGGTTCCTAGGTCCTTACACTGTAGGTCATGCCAGCATCCAGATGGCACCTGCTACTGGGAGTGTTCTGCAATAGGCAGCTATCCTGGCACCTGCTCAGGCAGTTGTGTGTAGTGTCTAAGGTGAGAAAGCTTCTGCTAAGCGTTTTCTCTGGTACCTGACAGGGCACCTTCCAAGAAACTCCAGTGCCTTCACAGGATCTTTGCTAGTCAACAGCCCATAGTACCTTCTCTAGCAAGGTCCGGATCTTGGTCTCACATGACCTATCATAATTTAAAGAGCGGTTGTCATTCTTCTGTCTGCAATTTGTTTATCTTTTAGCTTGCTTCAGCTGTTAGTATTAGCTATTATTCCAACCCCATCAGAGGTCAGCAGATTTATTTTAAACTGGACCAGTTTAAATTGCTGTGGTTTTCTCTTCTAGATTTGATTTGGACTGTGACAATCATCACTAAAGAAATAAGTTTAGTTTGGAAGAAGTTATATGTTCCACCTAGCCAATTACTCCTACAGCATTACACTTCACATAGGAAATGACTCAATACAGCTGACCAATTAACTACCCAAATAATTCAGAGAGTGAACAGAATGTACTTTATAACTAACAATTTTGTTCACTTAATTAAAAAAAAATGTGTAATCATCGCAGTGACTGAAGAGACAAAGTATATCTTTTAGGAAAGACCTTATTCCTGAACCCCTCAATACAGACCAACCTGTTTGAGAGTTCTCTGTTTAGGTCTGTACTTCATTTTTTAAATTGGATTATTTGTTCTCTTGATGATCAATTTCTTGAGTTCTTTATGTATTTTGGAGAACAGACCTCTGTCTGATGTGGGGTTGATTATTTTCTTTTAAATTTCATTTTTTTTTACCTTGGGGGTGGGAGAGGTTGCAAGGGCAGAGGGCAGAGAGATGAGTGAGATGGAGATGCATGATGTGAAATCCACAGAGTCAATAAAATGTTTTTTAAAAATGTTAATGTCCCTGCTAAGACTCTAAAGCAAATAAGAGTATATTTGCTTATAAAGAGTCAATATAGAATTCTATTTTTTTATTCTTTATTGTTTTTAATTGAGCTATACATTTCCCTACTCTTCTTAGAATTCTAGTTTTAAGCTAGTTTTAATTTTAGTTTTAAGAATTCCTCCAGGGAGTACTGACTTAACCAAGATAGTCAAGTTTTAAAATGAACACTTTTCTTTTGTTGATAAAAGTTATAAAATTTGCTTATTTAAATGGAATAGAAGTATTTAGACTCTTATGAGTCTAAGTTAAACCAATGTTATGATCAAAGTTAAACCAACAGCCAAAACAGTTTATTTTAAAAGACAGTCTCAGAATCCATGTTTGTGAGTGATATTGTTGAGCACACAGTGAGACTGAGAAGTACAGGCTTTAGTTCTTGCTATAGTATACAGCCAGCCACACAAGATTCATGATACCTCCGATGGCATGACCTTCAGAACATGCAGTGATTGATAGGTAAGTACAGATGATAGATATGTAGACAAATATAGATACATCTATAAAAAGATGGGTAGTCGATGCAGACTGAGATTGTCAGCGCCATACAGATAAGAACGCTGATTATTGGAGATGTTATAATTGATGCTAGATATTAATAGCAGTTTATCCCGGTTAATCTTCTGGGCCTAGCTGAAGGAAATGATTTTTCCTATATTTAAAAATAATAATACAACTACAAATATTTGGTCGACTACTGATAGACACAAAAATATGTGTCTCACTCTCTGCATATTGGGTCGGTTCACACGACATGTGTCTTAAACATGTGTAAGGAGCACAGCCGTTCTGACGAGTGTGATTTCTACATTTCTTTTCTTTCTTTTATGCAGTACTGAAGATTGAACCCAGGGCCTTTTGCATGCTAGACCTGGGCAACCCCTCATCTATATCCCCAAACTTCTTGCTCTTTTATTTTGAGAAGGAATTTTACTAAGTTGCCCAGACTGACCTTAAATTTACTCTGTAGCCTTAAGAGTTTTGAATTTTCAATGCTCAGCCTTAGCCTCCTATGTGTCTAAGACTTTAAGCTAGAGATATCAGGCCTGTCTCCTGTTACCTTTTAAAAACAGTTACTAATATGAATTTCAAATTGTTTATGAACACTCCACTTCTGTGTCCTTCCCAATCTGATGCCTGGCTGTTACAACTACTGTCCAGTGTGGCCACTCTGTTCCCACCAAGTTAAATTTCATATAGTAATTTCCTCTAAAGATGTAACATTGCACAGTGAACTTTTTTAAGTTGATTTTTTTTTTTTTATTGAGCTCTACATTTTTCTCTGCTCCCCTCCCGGCTTCTCCCCTCCCTTTCAACCTTCTCCCAAGGTCCCCATGCTCCCAATTTACTCAAGAGATCTTGTCTTTTTCTACTTCCCATGCAGATTAGATCTATGTATGTCTGTCTTGAGGTCCTGATTGTTGTCTAGGTTCTCTGGGATTGTGTTTTACTGCTCTATGAAGCCATCTCTGGAGAACCCCCTGTGTCACTTTTCCCTAGTCATAGTAACTTTCCTTACACCCCATGTTTTAACCTATAATACCAGTGCACATTTCTCATCTAGTACCTTAAACCTGCTTTCTAGTTATTTTATGTAGTTTGTTTTCTGTCCCCATCTATTCGGCCCACCTGTTCATCAGTTCAGTATTTGTCTCTGACATACATCCAGTTTCCAGGGGATTTGCTAGACGTTTAATGATTCCGATGTTTGCAGAAAACAAACAAATGTGGGCTGAAAGAAGGGAAAGTTCAAAACAGGACTTAGTTAAAGTGTCATTTACAAAGCTGGATGACTACCTAAAAGACAGAAATGGGGGCATCCCAGGTAAGAGCTACAGCAGGAGCTGTGTCCCAAATGGAGAAAATGCATCTTATTCAAAGAGCTGAGTGAAAAGGCCAGTGTGGTTAAGTAGGGCAACTAAGAATGGCCTGGAGCTACTGGAGTTGGAGCAGAGGAGAGGCCAGGTCCCACAAAACCCTGACGAAGGGCTATCTAAGTTGCATTTAAATCTGAAGTGATCAGAAGCCAATGGAGATTTCCATCAGGGCAGTGGCAGGAATTGATTTTCTCTGCAGCTACTCTGATGAATTAGGAGGAAGGGGTAACATAGATGCAGAGAGAAGAGTTGGGTGGTGTAGAGTTTGTCTGCTGGTGTGGATCAGCGTGAAGAAAACGGCATGGAAAGAACGGAATGGAGGTGTTGTGATGGGAAAATTTCTGGTACCAGGATACAGAGAACCAAGGAAAGAAAAATCAAGGAGTCTAAGAGGAGAGCCCTCTGGGTACAATTGTGGTGGTGTTAATCTGTGTGACTAATATTGATTTTCAAGGATGAGATCAATGATCTGTTCTTGTGGAAGGGGTGAGGATTCTGAACACAGCAATGTCCATTTCTATGACCACAGTAGGTCTTGTGAGCGCACAGGTCTCAGTTCTCTCTCTCGGTAAGGATAGCAGCATCTAGTATTTGGGCTCTGGGATCAAACCGTCTTGGTTTTTAATTAGGACTCTTTTGATTATTCGTCAAATTTTCTGATACAGTTGCTTACATTCACTCTCGAATCTGTAAAATGTGAGGAAGAGTAATTGCGTTTATAACTCAGGCTTAATCAGATCATAGATAGCACACCCAGGGCAGTCCTGCTGTAAAGTAAACACCCAGAGAATGTTTATTGCTAGCTGCTGTGAAGTGGATTAGTGAGAGGATCAAATGAGAAAATGTGTGTGGCCTAGAAAATGAAGCACTTACGGCAGGAAGAAAACATCTCAAGGAGAAAGCAAAGTCTCTGTTTTAAGAACTCTTTCATGGGCATATTTTTTTTCTATTAAAATAATGCCTTCTTGTGACTTTATAGGGGATCAATACAAAAAGACAGCTAAACTGTCTTGCATAGAATAGGACCACTTAGAAGAGGGGGACACAGCCATGAAGAATAGTGGAGAGGCCGCCCCAGAAGCTAGGCTAGGAGGCTGCAGCCTCCATGGAAGAGCTGACTTGTGGAAATTCCATCATTGTCTCAAAACCTCAGGAAATCTGCTACTGACTACTTGAGTCGGTGCTATTTGGCCTTAGTCATCAGGGCTGTCTGGCAGGGCAATATGGGAATGATGCAGAGACATCACACACACAGGAGAGCAAGAGAGGGAATTCTGAACAGCAAATGCTAAACACACCTTACAGTGACGGGCACAGAGGAAGTCATCAGGAAATATGAATTCCCTTTTCTTATGTGAGGGATGAGCCAGCATTTCTGACCTTGAGGAGCTGGCAAGTTGGTTACAAGTTGGCTAATGAGATGTGTGAAAGCATCAGATGAAAGATGAGCACACAAGAGGGTGTCACACCGAATACAGGGGTCATAAAGTTCAGAAAAGCCAGCGTCAGCTGAAAAAATGCTCTGGATTATTTGAGAAATGCTTCTGGATTAGGAATAAGGAATTTAATTTACTTTTAATGTTTCATCTATATTAATTCAATGCAGTTTCAAGAGTAGATTAGGGTAGGAAGTATGTTCTAAATGAGAAAGACCGAGGAAGAAAGACTAACATATTTTACATGTCTATTGGAATGCCATGCTGTGTCTGGATTTGATGGAGTGCCATACTGTGTCTGGGCTTGCCATACTGTCTGGACAATATGATGTCATTCTAGTTTCTTAAGCAAGGAAATGACATGTTTTAGGAAAAGAAAATGGCATGTTTCTTGTTATTCTGGTTTCTTGAGCAGGAAAATGACATGTTTTGGAAAAGATGACCCACAAAGAGTTAACAGGCTAAATCATAGATTGAAGAGAAGGAAAAATTGGAAAGAACCAAGATTCAGAAAGGAGCTGGAAGGAATCATCCTGGCTGAGGTAACAGAAATCTGGACTTGGTCATTGGCAGTGGGAATGGAAGGAATGAGTGGTTCTGGATGCTTCTGTAGTAAAATCATAAGCTAAGGAAAATACTGCTGGCGAGAAATTGATGGCAATATACAAAATAAATACAAAGTGCAGCACAGTTGGTGACAGAAACAAATACAAGTAATTTATTTGCATTACCTTATTTTTGCCCTAAATGTGACTCATAGTTCTGCTTGGCTGTCATCTGCTGCCATGTGTCCTCGCATTGCCGGCATATGGAGTCACTATTTCATTGCACCCGAGAACTTGTTCGATGAGCTACAGCTGTTTCCTAGTCTAGGCACACTGATGCCTCGCTTACGGTACATGCAATCCTCTCGCCTTGAGAAAAAAGTTCAAAGTGAGTCAGAACGTCTTTTTGTTGTCAATGAGGCCAACCCATTGGTTTCCTAAGGATTCTGCTTCCCCAGAGGGGTGGCCAGTGAAGGTTGGCTACTCCCTGTGTCCATTTCCAGTCTAGTAATGAAAGGAGATGGGGGGCAGTTGAAAGCAAGCCATCAGTAAGACAGGAGAGGGCCCTCGCCAAAGCCCAGCCAGACCCGTACCTTGGTGTTTGACTCAGAGCCTCCAGAATTGTATATATATATATATATATATATATATATATATATATATATATATCCGGGAATACATTTCTATCACTTTAGGCTACCCAGTGTGCAGTGTTTTGTTCTGTCAGCAGAAGTTGACTAATGCAGTTTCTCAATAGTCCAGCAAAGAGCTTGGAGCTAACATTCCAAAATTCTAGAAATAAGTTTCTGTATAGTTTTTAAAAGATGTTTTTTGTTTACTTAAACTGTGACCTGAGATAATGACACCATTATGACTTTCAGATTCTCTTAGGACTAAGGATAAGAATACTTTCTCAGCATTCATGAGACCCTGAGTTTGATCTCTTACATTAAAAAAAATAGTAAAGAGAGCTAGGGAGGGAGGGAGGGAGGGAGGGAGGGAGGAAGGGAGGGAGGGAAAAGAAATCCTCTAGAGCTTTTAGAAACGGGATTTCTCCATGTAACCCTGGCTGTTCTGGAATTTGCTGTGTAAACCAGCCTGGCCTTAAACTCAGAGATTCACATGCCTCTGCCTCTCAAGTTCTGGTATTAAAGTCCTTTGCTACCACTGCCTGCTTATCGTGGTTATTTTTAAAATAATCACATTTTAAAATTAAATAGATAAAATTTAAAAACTTGTTTGTTGAACTCACTAGCACACTATCAAGGTGAAAATTATTAAGCTAATGTATACTATTTTATTTTTTATACATTTTCAGAAGACAGTGTATATTTTGTACTTACAAACAAATTTGATACAGTCTGTCCAGTAGGAGTTGTGTGATTAGTGGCCATGGCAGTGGGTGCTGCAATTCTAGACTCTTTGCTTTTCAAAACAAAGATATAGGTAGAGTTTGGTTTAAATGTGAGCTCTTCTATTCCATCCTTGATGGTTATTTAACTCTAAAGTCTTTTATTTATCTCTTCTTGTTAGCTTTTTTATTCCAGCCATGTACACTTTTTTCCATCAAACACTGATTAATAGCTTATAGTAGATAGTGTGAGTCTCTTGTAGTTTAAATGTGTCTTCCCCAAAATTCATGTTGAGATCCAAAACCTACTATGTATGTACTGAGATAGGGCCATACAAAGTCTAAGTGCTCTGCCTCTAAAGATGGATTTCACAACCCTGTGAATGGCTTGGGGGACAGTAAGTAGAACAACAGCCTGCCCTTCTGCTTTCTGCCATCAGATGCTACAGAAACAAGGTACCCACCCCACAGCAAATGGCGTTATCTTAGACTTGAGGTCTCTAGAATCCTGAGAAATGAAGCCCTGTTGCTCATACATTCCCCAGCCGTATGTATTTGTTAGAACAGTGCCAGAAGCAGCAGACAAGTTTCCTACCCAGATTCTCTCTGCAGGATCAAGGTATCAATACTTGAACCAGACAGTTCATGGCTGCCACCCAGTAAGTACTGTTCTAGGCTACGGTGAAGACCTTGAACAGCACCATTACCCTTTGGGAGTGGCTTGAAGTGAGAAAGTGATGAGTGATGGGACTCACAAGCCTGGTTAGTCACCCCATTTCAGACAACTGTGAAGGGACAGCCCAGCTTCCAACGTCCTGGTGGGTCCGGATGAGGTCTTCTCTAAGGCTGTACTACAATCTGGCATTTTGTTCTGCTCCTTTGTGTCTCCTTCACTTCTCTCCAGGGAACTGAATGAATATCTATGACAACTGAGCAATGCCCTCCACCCCAATAATCAAATAAACCCTGCTTACATTGCTCCATTGTATGGTCCGTGGACAATGAACTCTGCTTTAGAGAGAATACTGTCACAAACTGTTTCTGAGGCAAGAGTGTGAGCAGCCTGGAGTTGGGGAGAAAGAGCAATGCTTTCTGTAATTTCTGTACCTTGTAACTAAACGTCTCCACATGCAGGTAAGACTACAGCTCCTTCCAACCTTTCCTCTTTATGTTCTTTTACTTCTTTTCCTTTTCTGTACACTTACCTGAAGACCACAGTAACAATGGAGAAACAGTGCCGGTGGCCGTGTCAGAGGAGCATCAGGTGACAATTGACTCCAGGACTTTGGTCCACCCGAACGCAAGGCATGATGGGTAAATCTCGGATAGGCAAAGACCTGAGGGATTCGGCTCCAGAACGTCTCTTGCTACTACCGTGCCTTTACATGTTTGCCACTGCCATCTTTACCTGGTGTCTGGCATGATGTAAATGTGTGTGTGTGTGGGGGGGTGGATTCCCACTATCTTTAATGTAGTGTGATTGTCTCATGAAAATATCCTGTTTCAGTGGACATTTTTTTTTACCTGTGGGTTTTATGAAGATGATTTCTTTCTAAGCTCTACTGTTTAAGTGAAGTAATAATTTTATACAATAATAGTGTTAGTTTTACTAGAATTTTGCTGATTGAACTCTTTTAATAAATATAGTAATGGATTACAATAGAGGTTAGTTTAGTGGGAAAATTAATATAGGTAAAGACAGGACACAGTGCTGCCCCTGACCCTGAAAAAGCTGGGGCTGCAGAGGATATGAATATAAGAATAAGGAAGTGCCACATGGCTGGGACTTACGAGTTTCTCTTGAGGAGCCATAAAGATTATGGTGTAGGTTAATGATTTAGGGAAACAATTGAGTCCCAGAAGGCAGACTAGCTCAAGTTCTTTTAGTTTTAATGTTAGGAGATGTGTTCACAGGTTTCAGGATACAAGCTAGTTAAAACAAAGCTTTAAATAATGACTTAAAGTTAGGTTAATGCATATGTTTTTGTTAATGTCTTTGAATTAGAAAATCATGGGGAACAATGTAAAGTTTAGAGGCACACTTAATAGCTGAGTGAGGGACTCATTGAGGTCAAGGAACAAAACAGTGGCAGCCTGGCTATTGCTGGTTGACATATCCTCCTTTGCTAGATAATCAAAGGTGATGATTAATTCCTTTTACCCATTTCTGCCTTCAGCTTCCTGATATAAAAAACTCTTGACGAACATAGTTGAGCACAGGTGTAAGATGGTATCTCATGGTTGTTTTGATTTGCATTTCTCTGATGGCTAAGGTTGTTGAACATTTCCTTTGTATAATATGTACTCACTCATAAGTGGCTTTTAGTCATAAAGCAAAGAAAAACCAGCCTACAATCCACAACCCCAGAGAACATAGATAACAAAGAGGTCCTTAAGAGAGACATACAAGGATCTATATAGGAAGGAGAAAAAAAAGACAAGATCTTTTTAGTAAATTGGGAGCATGGGGGTTGTGGAAGAGGGTAGAAGGGGAGAGGGGAGTAAGGGAGGGGAGCAGAGATAAATGTATAGTTTATAAAAGCAATAAAAAAGCTGTTGTTGAATGGGTGTGCACCATGACAATTTAAAGTAGAGCTGACTGTTTTCCTATATAAAAGTTTAGGTTCATGATTCTTTTAAGATTTTTTTATAAGATTACCTTTTGAGATAAGTAATGAAGTGATTGATCTTTTCTTTGTAACTGAAAAATTCAGTCTGCCACTTAAAGAACTGGCTGAGGAAAATACCTTGCTTACTTACACTCTGTTAATCTATAACAAGCTGCGTGGTCTTGAATGTATTAGGTTCTTGGGATTAATTTGTTTTTCACCTGCAATACGTAAAATGTTTAATCATGTAAGGGAGATGGCAAACTTATTTTTTACTTGTACTCATTGTAATTATTCACTTAAAAATTAAAAATAACTACACTGTAATTTTTATATTGCTTGAAAGATTCTGTTGGGACATATAAGCTATAAGGGAAAAAATAAAGACACAGAAGGGATACATCTAGATAAAGGGAAGAAAAGTGATAAAAGGGATGAGGGAGATGATGGAAAGACATTCAAGTTTTGTATGTGTTTGCGTGTGTGTGTGGGTCTTTTCCACCAGTCCCAGAGAGTTTAGCTTTGTCTCATTCTTTAGCCACAGAAAACTGTTTTACTTCCTCAAATAGAGAAGTCAAATTGAGTGATTAGTTCACTGACTCTGTGGCTCCCCCTTAATTCCTGAGCTGCTGAGGGCTGGTTCAAAACATTCAGTTACAGCATTGGGCTGAAGTGTGAGGCAATTATCACCAGACTAATTGGTCATTAACAGAACTGAGTAATTGTTAAGCTCCATTTACCTTGACAAGCCTAACAAGGTGCACCTTGGGTTGTGTTGCTGCGAGCATATCCTGAGAGCTTTAACTAAAGAGGGAAAATCCACCACAAATGTGCATAGCACCACCCCACGGGCTAGAGTCCAAACTCCTGAAAGAATAAAAAGTAAAAAGCAGCCTGAACTCTATTATTTCTCTCTACCTGATTTCTTCGGAGGGACACAATGTGTCCACCTCCTTCACACTCAGGCCGTTGTTCCTCCTGTCCATGGTGGACTGTGTTTCCTCTTAAACCATCAGATAGAATAAACCCTTTCTCTTCAGAGTTCCCTTTTTTGTCAGATGCTTGGCCGCTTGGCCACAGCAACGAGAATAGCAACCAATACACATTGTATGGAAAGTAGGACATCCACTAACAACAATATGCCCTGCTTCACTTTTTCTAGTTGTTCCGGGCCTGTCTCCTGGGGTGGAGACGCAGAGTGGCTCCATGGTTTGCAACAGATTCACGAGTTAACATTGTGCCACATCATCCTCTAAGAGAATGCTCACCCATTTTTCTTCCCTGGAAGAGTTCTACCTTTCCAGACGCTTTTTTTTTAATCACAATACTATTATTTGTGGCGCTCTGCCTTCACTTCCAAGAATACTTTATTCAGTACAGGACTTCTGAAGGCCTTAGGTTGACAGACAGCCCTTTCAGGGAGCTGGGTGGATTTGTAGAGATACCCTTTATCTGAAAGTTTGGTTTTTATCTGCTATACAGAGATCTTCCCATAGGAGTCCCTGTCCCAGCATAATACACAGAAACCAATGCCAGGGTTGTGTAGGCCATGGAGACCATGACCTCCCACTTTTCCTTTCTTTCCCTACTGTTTCCCCATCTTTCCTCGTAACTGAGACCCTGCCGGGAATGCTTTACTAGGATGAGTCTAAAAGAGGAGCTATAGGGAAAGGAAGCCCTTAGCTGTATTAAAGTTTTAGTGCAAGGGAAGAAAACCCAACACCCCCACAGCCACGTGGGCCCCGATGGTCACAGAGGCTCTACAGAGTTCTGAGGTGCCTTTTGCACCACCATAACATTAGCTCCACATGGTGCAGCCGCACTGCAATCAAGGTAAATCACACCCTAAAAAAAAAGTCATCCCACAGTTCTGACATGTTGAGCTACACAATGACTTTCCAGGGTTTTACCTCCTCTAAAATTTGATCAAGTGGTTGTTTTTTATGATGAAAGGAGAGTCTAGTATGACTTTTCATCTTTAAGTGATGTGGGATTTTCCCTCTGTATGCTGTGATTACCATTGATTAATTAAGAACTGCTTTGAGCCTATGACAGGGCAGAACAGAACTAGATGGGAAAAGCTAAACTGAATGCTGGGAGAAAGAAAACAGAGTCAGAAGAGAAGCCATGTAGCCCCAGAGACAGATACCGGAAATTGACCCAGTAAGACACAGCCTCATGGTAATACACAAATTAATGGAGATGGGTTAATTTAAGATATCAGATAGCCAGAAATATACTTAAACTAGTGGCCGAACAGTATTGCAAATAATATGTTTTTTGGGTGATTATTTCGAGACTGAGCAGCCGGGAACAAATAAGCAGCCTCTTACAACATTTAAATGCCCTAGTGTTGGAATCACAGTATTGTTTGTTAAACTGTGCATTTACTGAAATTTCACCAATTAAAATGTCATAAGAAGGAGACATGGAGTTTGAATAATTCTCACTTTACTAATCCATAAAAGAGATATTTCCAATAAATTGCTGGTAAGCTTTCTTCTCTTCTCAAGGGAAAATACCCAAATAGCTGCAGTGAAGTCTCCTCTTACTAATGCTCCACTTAGAATCTAAACCCTGCAGTCCATATTGAAAGACACCCTGATGCAATAGCTCAGGATTACATGACCATTGTGGCATAACAATGGCTGATATCTGATTGCATCTCAGAAACAAACCTGACCATTTACTAACCACGCCTGTAAGTGTCCCCTTTAGTTTGGCAGAAACTGGACCCACTAGAAGCGAGGGCCCAGCTCTGACTCTCTGCCTTCCTTCTCTCGGTTATTTGGCCATGAATATTTATTAAGTACATATTTTAAACTAAGTGGTTGTTGCTAAATCCTGGCCATGTGAGTAAAGATAAAATTTTGCCTGATGGAGCTGCGTAGGGGAAAGAGACAGGAAGCAATAAAGATAATAAAGGAGAATGTTGCAGGATGTCAGCAAATGATTAAATCTGGGGAGGCTAGAAAGAGTAGGAAAATGTAAGAGCTAAAAAGGTCAGTTTTATTTGTATTTGCTGACTTATTTATATATCTATTTATTTTTGCAGTGCCAAAGATTGAAGTCAGGCCTTGGGCATATGAGGCAAGTACACTACTACAAAGTTGGACTTGAGCCCCAACAGTGGTCAATTACACTACATTCTATTTAGCTTTAAGTATTCATTCAATAATTTCATCACCATCATCATCATTTGGAATTTGGGGGCTAAATGTTTGGTTAGTGTTTTTTAATATAGTTAATATAGTAGCTCACTTTGATCTGGGACTTCCCAGGTGGCCCAATCTGGTAATCTTTCTGCCTCTACCTTCCTTCCCAATGCCAGAAGCAGGTTACCTTATCTAAAAATAAAGGCTGATATTAAATGTGTAGTAAGGCATCATTAAAAGCAGGGCATTTGAGGAAGGACTTCAGCACCTTTATTGTTCCTTATTCATAATTTGTATGTTTCTATTTCTCTCTTTTTCTTTTCCAAAGTCTACTGGACACTGCATGTCATTTGAGATCAGGAAGAGTTTGTGTGTGTGTGTGTGTGTGTGTGTGTGTGTGTGTGTGTGTGTATCATCTTAGAATTACTTCTTGAAATCCTTTCTTTTGACTTTTAGTTCTTGAACCCTCTATGTCACTTATCTTTCCTGTCATGCTATCTGTTGTAGAATATCTACTAGAGAAGACAGCTTCGACAATGGAAAGTCTTTATTAGCCACTTGGTGCTCAACCACACTGGGTTTTCTGGATCCCCATGTAGTCCTAAGTCTTTCTCAAGGTGCAGTTTTTAAGCACACACACACACACACACACACACACACACCGAAAACATATTCTTGGTTGAATACTTCAGTTAGCAAGCACAGTTAGCCAGAAGAAGAATTATGGAAGCCAAAAGGCAAGGTTAATACACCTAGATACATTTCCAGCATTATGAATTTTGAAGGATTAGTTTTTTGTTCAATTGTTTATCTTGTGGTGTTGTCTATATGCTGAGTTTTACAGACTGAATGACACTTCCATCATGGAGTCAGTTGTGCTAAGGTCTGGGGAGACTACTAAGGTCTAGAGCTTTATTACACTATCCATATTTGCAATACAACAATATAAACAGATAAAAGATAGGTATGTAGAACTATTTAATAGATATATAGATAATGACTAGGTAAATAGAAAAGGATAGTTTTATAAATGCATGAATAGATAGATAATAGGTAGAGAACAGAAGATGATTAATAGATGGGTAAATAAGTGATTGATAGGTAGCTGAATATTAGATAAATGATAGATGATAGATAGATAGATAGATAGATAGATAGATAGATAGATAGATAGATAGATAGATAGATAGATAGATAGATTTATAGAGCTGTTCTTTCTTTGAAAAATTTTTTTGAATTTTTCAGACCTAGAGATCAGATGACTTTTGCCCACTTTGATAAGGATTGATTTTTATTATTGTTCACACTCTGGATTTATCTGCAAACTTTTCTGGAGGAACACAGAAGGAATGTTTCAGCAGCTATCATAACCTTCCTTAGTACAATGCCACTGATGCACAAAATTATCCATCATGAAGATTTTTCATAATCCTTTAAATTTATTTTCTATTACCCTTGCATATAAATGATGGTTATGATTGGGCTTACTACAACTGAGAAGAGTCAGCCAGGATTCATAAAAAAAGAAGGTTAAAACTGTCTGTGTCAATTCCTAGGATTATCTGACAGTTGTTTGTTGTTGTTTTTACCCCTTTGGATTTGATTTTTTTCATATATTCAACTTTGTTTTATTCATTTTTTCTTTCATGCTTTAGAAATTTAATTTGTCCTGTTTTAATAAAATTATCTTTTGACCTAGATACCTTAGATATGAAACTTAGGATGGAAACACACTTGTAAGGGGATGGAAAATTTAAGGATACTGATGAAGTCATGGAGCTGGAGGATGGATCAACAAAAGCAAAACTGTCTATATAATAGTATCCAATTAATACTCTTTTCAGCTCCTTCTCACCCTCCCACCCTCTGCTGTGAATGCCAGATCAGTTCTGGAATTCCCCATTTCTTTCAGGCCAAATAGTCCCTTTCTCAGTGTGTCTCAGATAGATGTTTATCTTTTGCACAATTGTCCAATGATACCTTTTCCACTGTCTTCATTGTTGCTTGATAGATCCCCTTTTCCCTGTATTATACTCTAAATGAACAGAATACCAATGCATATGTTCAGTTTGTCAATTTGGACTTCCATTTCTCCAACTCTTTTATGAAGAATTTGCAATGTGACTCAAGACAGCTCTCCTCTGCCTCCAGTTATTGGCAGCTTTTTGTCTCTTACCCACTCATTTCTTTGAATTTACCCCTGTCCTTGTCAGCGAGGTCTTATTTCTTAGCTGAAACCTACCTACACTGTCCAATAAAAGGTTTTTCCTTCCTGATCGATCGCATTAGGACGTGTATGTTTCAATTGACGAAAATTTCCAGTTGACCAGCTTATCCAAAGCCTTCCTTCTGTTTTTATTCATCTTCCAGGTCTAGTCTTAATTACACATCACAGTCATGTACCCCAAAAACTCTCCAGCTAAACCTTAGCACGGATCAGTCAATTGTCTTACAGAGTACATGGTTTTGGGTCCCATCTACACCAAGCTGTGTAACTTTCGAAAGCTGCTTAAATTTCCCATGTCCCTGTGCTTTCTCCTGTGTGACAATAAAGGCAGTAACATCTGAGGGTGCAATGAGATAGCAATAGTAAAATGCTTATAAAAGTGAGTTCGAGGCCAGCCTGGTCTACAAGAGCTAGTTCCAGGACAGGCTCCAAAGCTAAAGAGAAACCTTGTCTCGAAAACAACAACAACAACAAGAAAAGTGTCAGGCCCTGGCTGCTCCTCATGGTGTTCATAAACTGGTGAAACAGTATATTCTCTGATCCAAAGTACCATAGGTATAAATTTATACTGGCTGATTAATCTTCCCATGAATGAACCACTGTGAAGGAGTTGTATTTCAAATACCACTAAAGACAGTCAGGGCAAATTCTTGAGGTCCCAGCTCCTTCAGGAAGCAGAGTCTGAAAAATCAGGTATGTGGTGCTATCCTGGGCTATAAGGTGCGTCCCAAACCAAAAAGAAAAGAAAAAGAAAAAAACAAAATACAACACAAATTTCGTTGAAGCATTGTTTATCTTCCGAGTCTCTGTGCCTGCAGCATAGAGGGAAATTATTTTCTTTCTAATTCTAACTCAACAGATAACTCCCTCTGCTTCCAGAGCTCATTTTAATTGCGATAGGATAATGAACTCCTGGTATTTAATTATAACATTTGGGAAGGTGGTGGGTACCAATTATAAACTGAAAGACAAGTTTCTTCATATTCTTCCTTACATCAAAATCATAATTTTAGAAATTAGATTAGATCTTAAAAGCAGTTTAAGTGATATCCTCTCCCATCGACACTATGTCACACCACTTCCTCCAGATCTCTAACTATGTGACAGCTATTATATGCTCTCAAGATGTCGGGACACATTCTTGCTTGGATCTGAGAAACCCTTGATGGTAATCTGACAAATTCTTTAAATTACCCACGTATTTGAAGAGAGATCTCATAGCCCCCAGAAAATATCATTTCTCTGATTACTAGGCTCCAGTTCTAACAGAACTCTGTCCATGGTCTTTGTAGAGTGAGACTGTGTGCTTTGGAGAAACATACAATGATGATGCAGACCAGGGATGTGGTTTAAAACTAAACTATTGTTTTAACATTTAAAGTATTAGTTATGTTTAAGTCTTAAAAATGCCATGACACTCTTATGTTGTGTTCCAGAGAAAAGCCGTGGTATATTCATTAATTCAAATAATCATTAGTACTTTAGAAGCAATCAGAGAAGTCCCAGATAGAATCAATGTAACATTTTCAAACTATGCCCTATTAGAATGATGAGTAATTTATCTAATTTTTAATCTTGATGTTGTTTTATAATCAGTAAATGAGTTTAGATACAGCAAAGAGAAATTATATATTAAAGTACCGTGTTTACAGTGGGGAATAGGTGGTCATAACCTCTGAAGATCCAAAGTGGAGAGCAAAACATTATGGCAGAAGGGTGGTACCACAAACTTGCTTACCTCCTGATACCTGGGAAGCCAAAAGAGACAGGAATGGACCAAGGTCCCCGTATATCTTCAATGATACATTCCTACTGGCCTAACTTCAGTACAGCTTAAATTTCTAGCGTTTTCAACACCTCTCTTCAGTTCTAACAGCTAGGGATCAACCCTTCAATATAAGGGCTTTTTGAGGCCACTTGAGCTCAAAACTATAACAGAGCTGTTTAGGAAAGCAACCAATATCTGTTAGTAAATAGCTCTAGCAAGGTGCTTTCGTAGCTTATTTGAATATCATCGTATTTCAAACTAAGCGTTACATGACCCCTGCTTTGACAGAGACAGCTCATAGTCTCTATTATCCTAATTCATGCCTTTGAGTTTTAATGGAACAATGCCATTCTCTCTGTTTCTGTATAATTTCAATAGATATAGAGTCATTTGATGAGAAAAGTTTTCATGCCGACAAATGGCACCATTTCACTGGAGGATGGCACGCTTGTGTCATGTGTCCCTTTGGTCCCCTGTCATAGGTCTCCAGAAATTACCAGCCAATCAAGGTACACCTACCAAGCACAGCTCCAGCCTGCAATCCTTACAAGAGTTCCAGAAAAAAAAAAAGAAGAAACAAAGATGCACCTTCCATACTTGTACGAGAATAAGTTCCTCAGTGAAACAGACCTGCTCACAGTTATCTTTGTCTCTGTTTTCCCAGCAACAAAAATTGACTAGATGATAACTGTGCAATTTTTTTATAAAGTTAGTTTCCTTGGTGGAAGAAAAAGAAAGAAAATCAAACACCTTATTAAAAGTATTTCTATATTGACTCCAAAAGAGAGAAAAAGGTAAAGTTGCTTTAATGGTTAAAAGTCCAAGTATTTGGAAACCATTGCCTGGATACAAGCTAGATCACATACCTATCTGTACTTCTGCTGTGAGAGATTTATTCCTTACTTATGAAATTAGATGCAGGAGCCCATCTTTACTTCTGTACTCAGTTGTATTCTACTTTAAACAGTTCAAACAGTTAATAAGTTTCCAGATGTTATGGTCTGATTCAACTAACTTCCTAAGGAAAACACAAACAGAAAGAGAATGTGTATTCGTCTTTTTCATTTCCCCCCACGCTAACACTTCCGACTTAACTGTTTCTTCTTAAAGGCTCTCTGATGTCTTCCAGTGAGTCTCTGAGAGTCCTAATGATAAATCCTCCGCTCATTTCTAGAGTCCACAGTGCTACTCTGCCCAGTCATGGGACAGTGTCTTTAATTGCTAAAGCTAGCAGGATGCATTTTAATTATACCTTCATCATTTATTGCAGACAGTTTCTGTCGAGAAAAGGAGGTCTTGGGAATCACTCACTACAAAGTACTTGTTGACTTGTGGGGGTTTGGCAGGCTGGGACAGAATTTCTGAGAAAGTATTAGGTGGATGTTCCAAAGAAAACAACCAATCTAAGAAGATCCACTTGAGGGCCATTCATTTGGCACCAGGCTGGTGGTTTTATCTTGGACTGAGGCCTCACGATCAAGACACATGGAGATACCCGTAAGTGCACAGCACCCCTATGACTCTCGTGACTGCTTCCATTTCTTAAGTGAGAGCTCACTAACTGCAAAGGGAATGGGACTCATCCCAAAGCTGCTGTGGGCTGTGAGTGTATTTCTCTGCCAGCTCGTGCTAATGACTCACTTTCCTTAATAGACCTTTCATGAGGCTGGAATTCGGGGATGGCTGTCTGGAGAATGTCTGAGAGGAAGTTCACAAGCCACTGTCCTGGTTTATGGTGGAGAAAGCTTCCTGTGGTAATCAGAGCAGTCAACTAAGGCAAACAGCACCATATTCCAGGAATGCTTCCTCATCACTTTCCATAAACAGTTCATGAAAGAGCAGCCTGAAGTTTAGCATAGTCAGGCAAAGATGCCACAAAACTTCTGAAGAAAGCCATCGGTGGAAAACTGAAGATAGCTTACTTTAGCAACTGTATCCGTGGGGGAGCAGAGACTCTGCCCTAGTGAATTGCTCTCATCCAGAGAGAATGTCCAAAAAAAAAAAAAGTGTGTGTGTGTGTGTGTGTGTGTGTGTGAATTCCATCAGTCATTTTCCTGATCTGCCAAGATGACCGATCACTTTGAAGTATGTGGACTTGGCCACAATGG
Organism: Chionomys nivalis; assembly: GCF_950005125.1. Lineage (NCBI taxonomy): Eukaryota > Metazoa > Chordata > Mammalia > Rodentia > Cricetidae > Chionomys > Chionomys nivalis. The sequence continues at coordinate 18,884,504 of NC_080107.1, forward strand.
CGTACACATGACTACTCTTTTTCACTTGCCTTTTTAAGATGTATTTTAAGGTCTTTATACTTACTAAATGTTCTCCTTTCTCAGAAGATATTCTGAGAGCAAGGCAAAAATATCACTCTTGTAAAGCCGTTTCCATTCTTCCAAAGGTCTGCTGGTAAATTATTCCCACTGGTCTTTCCATCTCTCTAGCCTGTGCAAACACACCTAACCCATACTACATTTCGACAGATGGCGCTTCATTTCTTTAAAGGAAAGCAGCCGTGGGTTTAGACAGTTGAATTTTTAAACTTCTGTATTTACTGAAAGTGCATATGGTGCTATATGGACAAAGAAATTTTACTGAAAGAAAAACATTTCTGTCTGCTGCACCTCATCGGCTCCGAGGAGGAAAGTGTGCAGTTACACCGTGTACTTCTCACAGAGCCACTTTTGGCTCCTATGTTCTTCCCTTCCATCCTTTCCTAAAAACCAGAAATGTGTGATGCTCGTATCAGAAAGTTTCTTTATTTGAAATTCCTCCTCTGAGCTGCAAATGGGAGGAGTCTGGAAAAGAGAGTTACCAAAGTGACTTGAGGGACTTCTCGGAGAAAATGAACACAAAAACATGAACACCGAAAAGAGTGAAATACAACAACCTCTGTGTGACAACATAAGCAGAGGCTGGTGTAGAGTTTACAAGGATGGGAGGGCTATAAAGCCTCCCTTGAGCCACTCGTAGTTCATTTAAAGGCCAAGAACACCCCCAAAATCTGTTTCTAATTTTACAGAAATCTTTCGAAATTTGGCACAGTAGTCAAAAGTCCGTGGAAAGGAAAAAAAAAAAAAAAAAAACCAAGCTCATGTCCTGACTTCAGCTTCCAACTGGAAGACGGACTTGCTTCTTTTCAACGGTTTCCACAGATGCAGTGACCCACGCTGTGCAGTGAGAATCAGCTAACTTTCAAAAACATCTGGAGAAATGAAGGTTAGTGCGTGTGGTCCCGGGGATTATCACGACTCAGGGGCAGCATGGGCTGAGTACTGTCAGAGTGTTCTATTGTTTAGAGGATTTGTGTGTGAGTGTTGCTTCCCGGTGTGTGTTAGGATTGGGAAGTGGCTCAGAATATGCTGTAGAAACATTTGTCTTAGCAGAACTGGAAAGGCTCCAGCAATTACCGCCAGATCAGTGGAACACAATCACAAGCTTTGTAGGGGAGGAGAGGTAGGAGCTAGGGATCGACAGAAATCTTACCATTCCTTAGTAGGAACTAAGCTCGTGTCTAATTTTCTGTATTCTACGTAGACATGGCTGAAAACTGTCTTCGGAGTTGCCACTTTGGCTGCGCTTGCTTTACTGGTGATATGCATTGTCTTACGGCCCTCCAGAGGTAAGAAATTTTCTGATTCACTCAGCCTGCCTCGCGTAGCCTGGAAAACGCACCAATGTGTGAAATCAAATGGGTGAACATTTCCTAAGCGCCTATTTTCCAAAGGAAGCCTGATATTTCTAAGAAGACGTGTAAGTTCACAGTTGTCTTGTGTGCAAGACCAGAAATACTGAAGAGTTAAGGGTAGGAAGAGATTTACAGTGTTATTTCAGCAACAGAAAAACCTGGGAGCTATTCTACATCACTCCCACCACCCCCAAAAATACATGCAGAAGACAAGTTTTGATAGGCCTCTCAAGACAATATTTTTAACTTGCATTGTTTTCTATTACTAGATTTGCCTGGTGGCAAGCAAAAATAATGAGTAAGAATAGAAAAGTTAAAAAAAGAACCTATGGAGGCTTTGAAATCACTAAATAGTGCTTCCAAAAAATGTAAGGAAGACGTTCAGAATAGAAATCTCAGGAATAGCCATATAGGAAAAGTAAAATTCTTATTCTATATGCAGTAGTTAAATTAGGAGGCTTGGTATAGTTAAGCAAGTGTTATCAAGATAAACTGGATTTTGTTTTTGTTTTTATTTATTTATTTTGTGCAGAAAGACTTGGGCTGGCAATGATACCCCTTCATTGAGACCTGAAAGTTGTTATGCACTGATTTTGAAACTAGTTTTAATTTTAATATTGTCAATTGATAGTGAACTCTTTCTGATTATGAAAATTCTTATTAACAGCAACTTGTGCTTCTAGGGTAGAAACATAATGCAAGAATAACAGATCCTGTACTTAAGATCTGGGAAACATGATGCAGCAATAACAGATCTTGTACTGTAGGTCTGGATAAGGGCTGGGGAATATGTGTGGTTAAAAGTGAACCAACATCACAGGGGATTGACGGCACACCTTCAGCCGAAGAACACGTGTCCTGAATTATCTGTTGCCTTTAAATTGAAACACACAAAAATATTGAAGAGTTCAAAATACTCGTGGAACTTTCATAGAATTAGAAAATGAATACAGGTTAACCTGATGAAGGTAGTGTCCTTGTGTCTGCGTCTTAATATTTACCTTACATGTCCACGCCCCACAGTACAAGATTTTTCCTGGGCTATTAAAATGTATGTCCCAATTTTTATTTTTTAAAAAACAAGTTCAAGTTCAAACTGATTTAAAGTCAGACTATCACTTCAATATTTTAGAGGACACATTTCCTTCAACCCAGAGTGTTGGGTTAGGTCGCTGACCCTTTTAATCCAATCTATTAAAAATTATCCTCTGACTTTTGCAAATGCTCACTAGAGCTTGAAATGAATAATCTGCTCCTTCAAAAATTAACAGTTTTTAAAACAAAAGTATATGAACTTTGTTGAGACAGCCTTTCTTGTCCACCATGTTGAACTTTGGACTTTGAAGTATATTTCCAATGAGAAGCATATTTATCCAATGCAAATAGCATATAAGGATAGATATTTGGGTCTATACTTACATTTATAGATGCAGACATTTGTGTAATTACATATAATCCCAATCCTTATCTTCTTTCCAAGTTTTTTTATGAATAGCATACTCAAAAATATGTTATAAACTATATATAACATAAAAGTCCTGTATTTTTTTTATAACATAGATTTCTATTTTCAATGGAAAAGATAATTCTCTAAGTGATTTCCTGATATTGTGAAATAATCAAATTAACCTCAAAATAAAATTTTAAGAATCAGTTATAATGGAGAAATGAAAAATGCTTAAGACTTCTTTTTGGTGCATAATATCCTCGTTTTTGTATGTCATCTGAACAGCTTCTGAGTGAGACTAATCGTCCCTCACCTCAGCAGCAGGCCTGGGGTCTGGTGTGACAACCTCCTTCCATTGGCTTCCCTTCATTTTTCTCACGCCCCACACCTTCACCATGTCCAAGACGGGACTCGGGTTCCACCCTACCTACAATTTCTCAGTGCCTGAGAAACACAATTTGAGGTGTTCAGTCCGGAAAAAGTAGGGCGGGCACAGAAAAGGGAACTAAAAGCTATTTAAGCCTCTACCCCCACTTTATCAGAAACGCCATCAGCACACATTTGTCCTCTGTGCCTTTTGTTTCTAGTCCAGGCGCTGTGTAACATTGTAACAGAAGTCAAGAAAGAGTCATCCAGTCCCTAAGTTCTATGCTAATGAGCTCAGATCCCTAAGTACCTCCTACCATTGTGCTGTTGTGCAGGCTCCAAAGTTCAAGAGTCTCAATTTTCCCTCAGGCAAACATGGGATAATTCTTCACTGTGCATGCCTCAAAACACACAGCCATCATCACCATTACAGAAGATTTCTGTCACGTTCCACAAGTATAAGTGAAAGAAATAGAGTCAAGACAAAAGAGGCTTCTTATTTCCAGGATCAGAAGTCCACAAAGGATCAGACTCCAGCCTACAAGAGTTTTGGAGGAAAGAGAGCAGATCTTCAGAATAAGCAGAAATATGGCAGTGAATAAGAAAGCTCTGTTTAGCTCACTTACATATTAAAAACAACTATGGTACAGCTCCTTCTGAAGTTCCCAGAAGATTTCATTTTCATTTTCATCCAAACTGAGACACACGCATTTCCGCTGCAGACCCGTGTGATCCTTAGCTTCTGCCCCTTCATCTCTCTCTCTCTCTCTCTCTCTCTCTCTCTCTCTCTCTCTCTCTCTCTCTTTTTTCTGCCTCCATTTATTCTCTCTCTTGAGGATTTTTCTCCTTGGAGTCACCCTTAGACCTCTGTGATAGTGCAGCCAGGAATAAAGTTAGCACAGTTTCCCTTTATCTATGCCAGTGACCACCATCACACAGACTTTCTTCTCTCGAGTGACTTACAGCTATGATGCAAACTAAAACCAGAATTAGAAAGTTGCAAAGGTTTTAGAATTCTTCAAAATCTCTATTGCCTTCCTTGAGTCATGATTTACGTTTTCTGGATTTTGCCTTTTCCTCCTCTGAATCTTTGGATAGTACATTACCCCATGCGGTGATACACAGACACTCAATACATGTTAGCTGGGATTTTTTACATTTATTTATTTTACATGTACTTCTCTGTGTATATGGGTATGGGTATGTTTGTATGGGTGGTTGTCAGGACAACTTGTAGGGGTGGGCTCTTTCCTTCTATCATGTGGGTTTCTGAGATGAAACTCAGGTTGGCAGACTGGTGGCAATCACATTTAACTGCTGGGCCATCTCACCATCCCAACTACAATTTTTTTATTCCGAAATTTATAGCATGTGCCATATATTCAAAAAAATGTGTCTTCAATTCTATTTTCTCTCCCATCCTAATATGGGCATATATATGTGATAAAGGATGATTCATAGATTTTACTGTTGGATATAGTTAATTTTAAAAAAAATCTATTTAATTATGATAGTAGAAACCTATATGCCTGAGTGTCATTCTTTTTTCTATATTCCACTTGTTTGGACCTAAAACAACATATATTTTAAAAAACATTTTTGTGTGTGGCAGTCTTAAAATGAAATAAAAATGTAGAGAGATGAAGGGGTGTGGGGTCATAGCTGAATGAGAGAAAGCAAAGGGGTCACACTGTGCAGAGTTCCAGGCTCTTCTGAAGTGTGACCCCGTGGCTCCTGAGAAGGGCAGACCCTGCTGCTTTAGCCTTGAACCACCATACGCCCTCCTCTCCTCCTTTCCGCTCTTTCCTTCATTGGTTCTTGCTGTCAATTTGACCTGATGTGTTTTATAGAAATTTGTAGTGAATGCCAATTTAAAATCAGATTTCCCATAAGAAATTAAGTCTTGGGCTTCTTTACAAAAATATTTTTTAAAGCAGGACCAGAAGTAGTCTGTTCTGACCACTAGGAGAACTTGAACAAAACTTTATTTTCTCACAGTTCTGGGATCTGGAAGTTTAGGACCAAGGGGCCAGCTTGTTCCTTGTTCCAGACTTCTTTTGGCTTGCAGACCGCTGTGTCCTTACCAGACTCCTGAACTCTCCTTTATGTATGAATGTCCCTGGTTTTCTTCTTCTTCTTCTTCTTCTTCTTCTTCTTCTTCTTCTTCTTCTTCTTCTTCTTCTTCTTCTTCTTCTTCTTCTTCTTCTTCTTCTTCTTCTTCTCCTTCTCCTTCTCCTTCTCCTTCTCCTTCTCCTTCTCCTTCTTCTCCTCCTCCTCCTCCTCCTCCTCCTCCTCCTCCTCCTCCTCCTCCTCTTCTTCCTCCTCCTTCTTTCTCTCTTCATTCTCACTTTGTTTTTCAAAAGCTACATTTTTATTTAAAAGGTTTTTTTAATTTTATTTTACATACTAACCACAGTTCCCTTCCCTCCTCTTCTTGTAACGACACCAATCCTCCTGGATGAGAGCTCTGCCATTACAATGTTATTTAACTTCAATTACACCCTTAATTTTCTAAACACAATCACATTGGGGTTGCCCTTCAACTTGTAACTTTTAAATTTATTTTGTGTATTTGTTTATTTGTGTGTGTATATGTGCATATACATGTGCCCTTGCACGCCATGGTGTCTGTATGAAGTTCAGAGTGCAGCTTCTAGGCATTGATTCTCTTCCTCCAAGATGTGAATCCTATGATAGAACTCAGGTCATCAGACTTGGAGGCAAGCATTTTATGTGAGGAGCCTTCTCACTAGCCCTCAACTTGCCACATTTTAGAGGACACAACTCCACTCATAAGAAGATAACAAAATGATATCTGAACTAGGAGGACTTCAAGAACAAGAAGGGTAAAAGCTCATGACAAGCCCTCATTATAGGGGGGAAAGCAAGACAAGGCCTCTCACTCAGGAATGTGTTTAGAAAGTTCATGAAACCAGAGCCATGACTCCAGAGCTATCTCAGTCATAAGCAAAGAATACAGGATTACATATAGAGGACAACATCAAGTAAACCTGCATCACGATTAATATTTGTTAACATTCATTAATCATAGCTACTCATACCTTATATAATGGATTTTAGAAGAATTTTTGAATTCATAACTAACTTAAATAGAACAGAGATTAGCACTTTCTAAGAAGAATAATCATTTCAGTGCTTAAGTTAGGCAGAAATAATTATTATTCTGCTAACTATAAGTGTTGTAACTTAGCAGTTAATTTTTGAAAAAGAAATTCTGTCAAATGCAATCATTTTGAAAGGCAATGTGAATATGTTCTTAAGATTTTCCCAGTACTAATATCTACAACTGTGGAGCAAACTCTCATATTTTTGAAGTGTTTTAATTTCATTTATTCAATGGCACACTCCACAATTGTAGCAGGGGGTACTGAGGCAGAAGAATGGCTGCAAGTTTGAAGCTAGCCTGGTCTACTTAGCCAGTTCCAGGCTAGCCATGTAGAGAACCCACTCTCAACACCCAGAACAAGAAAATAACAGATTCAGAACATTAAAGATATGTTTATGGAGGGGATTTATGTTCATATGTCACAGTCTTGACAGTCCAGCAATCTCTCTCTGCGTGTGGCAGAGGCTGAGAATTTGATAGCTGCTGAGTTCACAAGGCTGGATGCTGCAACACTCCCAGTCTGATTTCTGTAGAACTGATAGTTTCCAGTCCATGTTCGGAGGCTGGAAAAGCTGGGTTCAGTGACAGCAAAGGGTGGTGGTGATAGTGGCAGCAATGCAGCAGATGCACTCACCAGCGAGGAGTGGAGGTGGGCAAGCAAATGTGAGTGTTGCTTTTCCTTCGGACTTCTTTTTTTTTTTTTTTTTTTTTTTTTTTGGTTTTTCGAGACAGGGTTTCTCTGTGGCTTTGGAGCCTGTCCTGGAACTAGCTCTTGTAGACCAGGCTGGTCTCGAACTCACAGAGATCCGCCTGCCTCTGCCTCCCAAGTGCTGGGATTAAAGGCGTGCGCCACCACCGCCCGGCTGGACTTCTTTATATAAAGACCACCCTAGAAGGTGTTGCTGGCTATTCTAGGGGAAAGTTTTCCCTTCTCAATCAATCCATCTAATAACCACCCTCACAAACATGCCCAGAAGGATTTCCTCCATTCATTCTAAATCAATCAAATTCGACAGCCATGGCTAGTCATCGTATATTAGCAGTGACCACTGTGGAAAGAAAATATAATTACTTAGAAAGCTATCCAAGTTCAATAATCAGAAAACAATATTTTTACATGGCAAAAATCTCTTAATATGTGTATGCATGGAAAACAACTTCCATTATATTCTCCATAGCTTTAACAGAAATTGAAAAGTTGATTCTCAAACCTCTAAAATAGCTGGATATTATTTAAAAGTAAACCAGAGGGACTTGTGCTTCATGCATCATAAATTACTCTGAAAACTATGCAATCAGGATGTTGTGCTTCAAGCACAAGAGAAGGCAGCTGCATCTATGAACTAAGATAGTACACAAGTAGAGCGTTATGGTGGAGAGATGGTTCGGTGAGTGGAAGCTCTTATCAGTACATCCTGACCTCCTGCATTTGATACCCTGGTGCAGGATCCCACATAAGAAACAGGATGAGTGGCATGTATCTGTAATCCCAAAAGGATATAGTAGAATCAGCTGAGTATTCATTGACCAGATATCTTGCTGCAGAACAACAAGAGAAACTCTGGCTCAAGAAGGTGAAAGTCAAGAGCTGACATTCAGAAGTTGTTTTCTGACCTCTACAAACACATCATAACCTCTCTCTCTTTCTCTCTCTCTCTTTCTCTCTCTCTCTTCCATGCATGCACGCATGCTTGCGCGCGCGCACACACACAAACACACACTCACACATAAAGGAATTTTTTTCCTAAAAGAAAGAAAATTCTGCAGTAATGGTTAATTAACTTTTATAGCTACCTTGAAAAATCAGTGAAGGAAAATATTAACAGAAACTTCAGCTGGAGCAATTGGATGTCCATATCCAAAAGCATGGGCTCTGCCCTCACACCCTGAAAAAATTAACTCAAAGTGGGCCAAAGTCCATTCAAACTCTCTAAACCCAGGGAATATATCTAGGTCCTTGGGTGGAGCAATGATTTCTAAACTCTGACCCTAAGTACAAACTACAAAAGACAAAATAGGTAAACTAAAACATTTCCAAAGTTAACACTTTTAAGTTGCCAAGAATAACATCACAAAAGTGAAGAGCGTTCACAAAATGGGGAGAGAAATTTATAAAGACCATAACAATTCACAGTAAAGAGGGAAATACACTGACCGAAAGTCTGTCTACGGGATATACAGAGAAAATTAACAAGGGCTAATGAGCACGCGGATGGTGCTCAACACCAGTCATCATCAGCAAACTGCCAATCAAAGCCACAATAAAATGCCCGGAATGGAAAAAGCAGGGAAATAACTTGTCCACTGCAATGTGGCATGGAAAAGGAACAGAGGAGAGCAGCCAGAGCAGAGAGAGACATCATAGACGAGCTTTCAGGTCTGGTTGCCGAACAAAGACCAAGGGGAGAGGGGAGGTCAAGGATCAGCCCCAGTCATTTCAATGGAGGAATGTGTGCATGGCGGCTAGTGCCATTTATGGAGAGGAACCTGGAAAAGGAGCCTGGGTATTGCTCCTTTCTTTCATTTTTTCTTTCTTTTTTAAAAGCATGTACCACCATGCCTTGCAGAGACCCTAGATCATTTTTTTAAATTTTATTTATTTTTATTTTATGTACATCGGTATTTTTGACATGGGTTTCAGGTCTCTTGGAACTGGAGTTACAGTTGTGAGCTGCCACTAGGTGATGGGAATTGAACTCAGGTCCTCTGGAGAGCAGTCAGTGTTCTTAACAACTGAGCAATCTCTCTAACCCCCTCTTCCCTTTTCTTTTTTGTTATTTTCTCTCAGTCCCCTTCCCTCTCCCATCTATGTCTCTGTGTGTATGTGAGTATGCGTGTAAGCATTCTACCTCCGAGTCACACCTCTAGCTGTACTAATTCTGAAGTATAAATGAAGATGTTAAGGAGCTGAACACACAGGAGTCTGGGGTGTAGAGAAGTGGGGTTCAAGTGTGATACTGGTCCACAGGTATGTCCCCAAAAACTATACTGGGAGAATGAAATGACTTCAGAATGTGGCTACTCCTCAGGTCATGGGCAATGCACAGCAGCAATGAAGGAGCTACCCTACAATCTCAAACTCAAGTTAGAAGGTGTGCTGCCAAAGGAAACTGAGTCTTAAAATAGACAAAGAAAGGCTTTGTGTTTATGAATCTCAAGAAGGTCCTTGCATGCTGCTCTTATGCATGATGCTGACCCAGTCCCGTGATCTTAAAAAGCTCACGATAGAAAAACTTTATGCTTCCTTTGAAAGACTTGTTCTTCAGTATGGTTGCTACCTTCTAAGATAAAGAGCTCCTGCCCTCTGTAGCCAGACAGTAAGTACTCTAGGCTAGAAATGTCTTTGCTGGAAGTCAGCTCAGATTTCTTCGTGTTTTTTTTTTCATCTATGTTTCAGAGAATAATTACTCTCCTTCTTGCCTGTTGTTTGGTTCCTGTTCTAATTTTCATAGTTGTTGCTGTTTTACGACAAGTGTGCCTTTATATTAAACTATGATGGCAAAGCGCTCAGCCTCTCTAAACAGATAGATTTAAAATCCAAGTTTGTGATGTATTAAGCATGTTAGTTAGCCTCCAGTTTCTACTTCCTAACTTACAACTAGTGTTCACAACAGTCTATATCTCAGAGGAGCACTGTGAGGTCTTAATAGACGCAAGTGAGAGATTGCTTAGTCAGTTGTAATACACCTGTTGCTGACAGAAATCTATTACTTCAGACCCTCCCCCAGAAAAGCAGTAGTCTTCACTCATATTTAATTTTAAACAGCTTTAAGTATATTTTTTACCCAGACGTATCCTGCACTTATTCCTTTGGACTAACTCCAGAAACAAGCGGGACCCACTCGAATGGTTAGGATGGTGCCCCCTCTTAAGTAGACTCTCTGAAGAGCTGTCAGGAGGATGCTCTGTGGCCACTTGTCTTCCATGGAGTGGCCTTGTGGCATCAATCCCAACTCATTCACAAAAATAAGAACACAAAGACCTGCCTGTCATTGTGTGCTCACTTAAGATGGTATGACTCTTCTTGTGCTTCCTGACAAAATGTGCCTACAAAGATTGGATGTTTCTACTATGGTGCACACTCTCAATCTTTTAGGACTAGTCAATTAAATGGCAGACACAGCCTCATAAAAACACAGCGTTTTCAGGAAGAATTAGGAGTACCATGGCTCATTACTTCCTTGTGAATCATTTCATGAGTTGTAATTTCTTGAATAAATAATTGAGCTAACTTTCATCTTTGCTTAATATGTTGAAAATTCAAGTAATTAAGGCATGGCTAATTAGGGCATTTAAGTGCTGTATGAATAACTATGCTAAAGATGAGCCAAGTTGAATTTAAGGGCACAGCCAAGGATGAAGTGTTAAATGGGCAAGTGTCAGTTGTGCAGAGCCGATAAATATGCTTTGATAGTTACACTCTATTTCTTTTAAGCCATCAGAGTTTGGAACCACAAACGCAAAGCCGCCAATCTAAAATCACCCAATGGTTATATTACAGCATCTATGATTGTTTAGAAAATGGTTAGAAAGTCCATTTATTCATTCAAAAATTTGAATAATGAGATATTTTAATGGAATAATGATTCGAATTTGTTTAGTGTGTTTTATTGTTTACACACACACACACACACACACACACACACACTCTCTCTCTCTCCACAATCAATGACCAGAATGCTTTCCCTGATATATTACATCTAACCTGGAGCAGAATCAATCAGCTTGCCTTTCCCCTTTTCTTTGTAGTCAGGAAGGAGAGTATGCCTGAAGGAAAAGTCCACTGCAGGCAATGCACAGGAACATAAATGTTGAAAGAGACCATACACATCTCCTGAGAGTCACAGCCATTGCTTGGTCTGGTGGTAGTCTTCTCCGTAACATGGAGATTGCTATACAGCCTTACAAGCTCCCGGGAATTTGTAGGCAGGAAGCAGATCTGATGATTGTAACGAGATACATTAACAGAGCAGATTTAGTGAAGCACATAAGAATCATCCAGAAACATGGAAAAAATTACCCTACCAGACCCCAGCCAGAGACTCTGCTTCAGTGAGCTTGAATGACTTGCTTGCTTCAGGTCTTTTGGGTTTAGTTACTTGTTTTGTTTTCTTTTGTTTTGTTTGAGGCAGAGTTTCACACAGTAACTCAAACATGCCTGGAAATCATTTTGTAGCCTAGGCTAACCACGGAGTCATAAAAATTCCCTTGCCTGAGCCTTCCTGGCCCTAGAATGATAAACAGAAGTGGCCATGTTAGGTTTTAGAAACCCATTTTCTTTGTACATTGCAGTACTGAAGAGTGAACTCTGTACATTTTTCGTGTTAGGCAAGAGCTCAGCCTCGGAGTTACATACATAGTCCTTTACTCTTTATGTTTTTATTTAGACTCAGTATCTCACTAAGTTGACTGGGCTGACCATGAGAACATTCAGTAGCCTAGACAGGCCTTGAACTTTCTATTTTCTTACCTCAGTCTCCAGAATACCTCTGCTACATGCATAGAAATCTAGCTTTTAAGTAGCATTCCACAAGACTCCAAGGACCAAATTTGGGTAAATATTTAAATGAAGGCACACATAAGTAGAAGATACAGTAAACATAGTTAATTTTTTTCCACCTAAAGCTATTTCTTGTGTTTCTGCTTTGTGTAAGGCACATGTCAGTCATAAACATCAAGCATGACATCTGTCTTCGTGGTTGGAATTCTAAGCCTCAAGGAACATGAAAAACACACATGTTCAATACTGCCGCGATGCGGTGGCACAGCTCCACCAAGGATGTTTCAGGTGGCAGATGCCAGTCGATGGTGCAGTGAGCATCGCACACACAATCTTTATTGTTTTATATACACTCTAATGTAATTTGATGCAACATCCTAGAGGAGAGATCCAGCATCCACTGAGTTACAGATGCTTGGTATATCCCAGCAAAAGAAAACCTCAAATCCTCCCCCTACTCCACCAGGGAGTGATGTAGTGGTACCCAGCCTAAAATCAACATAGCCATGAAGTTAGAAATGATCTTCCTACCTCAGTTTATGCCATGAGCCTTATCCCTCATCTGCACACATATGTTGTGCATCATGCTTGGTTGGAGGTAAGTACTGTTCTCATTCTGGCAGTGAATGGCATGAGTAATACTACTTAAATACTTTACTGATATTTTGAGCCATAATATGACATATGCTAGCTTCTCTAAATAGATTGTTGGCATTTGTAACCACTATGTGCCCATGTAAATAAGTGACTAACTAGGAAATCATATGAAATATTCTATCAAGTGCAACCTTTCTGTATCGTAATCTAATAAGTACCAGGTGACCAATAATCATACAAAAAAGAAAATGACTAGGTCTTTAAAATACTTTGAAAAATTGGCCATACATGTCAAATTGGTACTAATTTTATTTACAACAGTAACGGTAACATGTCAGTTCAGGAGCTGCACAATAGCCAAATAATTCCAAGAGTGACTGATGCATTTTGATAAGTTAGAAAAAAAGTGTGCTTTCATTGTTTATATCATGGGCTCAGGTAGCTCGGCATTGAGAAAACTGTGATTTAGTTCAGTTTCAACAATAACACAAACAAAAACGCCCAGGGATCAAAGTACTTGAGAAACACTGATCTACATAATTTATTGAGTGACTGACTAGATGACTTTACAAAGAGGAGGACCAAGTCTGGTTCATGAGCACCCACACGAAGGCTAGGCACTGGTGGCAAGCATTTGCCACCCCAGTGTTGTGGTAGAGAGGCAGAAGGATATTGGGGACTAGCCGGAGCAGCAAGCTCCAGGTTCACTAACAACCATTTTCTCAGTAAACGAGGCAGAGAATAAAGGAAAGCATCAGCATTAACTTGTGACTTCCCCTTGTGTCTCTTACACACACACACACACACACACACACAGCAGGGGTATTTAAAGAATACTTTTGGGCTGAGGAGACAGTTCAGCTTACTCTGTCATCATGGAGACCTAAGTTCAAATCCTCAAGCCTCACATAAAAAAATAAATAAATAAATAAAGTTGGGTATAATCCTGTGTGTCTGAAACCAGGTATTGCAAAGGGTGGAGACAGGAGAGTGAACAGTCACGCTTCAGTTTTAGAGAGAGATTCTGCTTCAAAGGAGTACGGAAGAAAGGGAAAGGGATACAGCAGGGTGCTCAACATCTGACTGGTCACATCCCATTCATATATAGAAAGCAGGGGTGGTGGAATTGGAAGCAGGTTGGGGCTATAAACTCTTAATGCCTCCCCAGTAAAGTCCATTTTCCCACCAGGGTCCACATCCTGAACGTTCTGTGATCTCTAAAACAGTGCCAGCTGCTGAGGACCAAGTATTCAAATACTTGAGCCTTATGGGGGAACATTTTCCTTTTAAACCACCACAATAACCAAACCCATGGCCATAATCAGATTGTGGGCCATATGCACATCTGTAGGAATAGATTAAAATAGCCGAGGACGCTACTGTTCAATTAACCACTTAGCTGTGATTACAGGGCACGCACACATGACTGTTACTTCAAGGTAAATAAAGCAAACTGAGCCCCGCATTTCCTAGTGTAGTCTAGTATGACTGAATGGGATTGCCAGTATTGTGTGGACAGATCCCTTGTATTTTATGTGAGCAAAGTAGGGCTGCAGAGATCCACCAAAGCAATATAATTAATGAAGAATATATACCCACCCACTCATACTTACATGCCTCCATCCATCCTTCATTTCATGTATACATTCATTCTATGTAATTTAATAAACACTCACTTATTAAATATCTATGTCTATTAGACACCAAAAAAATGCAATGGCAATCAAAATTTCCAGACTTATGGCAACCATTTGGGTTGCATGGTATAAGAGAACTTAGCCATTAATTTCATATAATTTCAAATTTAGCTTCTCTAAAATAAAGTGGCCTATGCACGGAGATTGTGGAAAGGAAACCTGACTTGCATGAGAGGGTCAGGAAGGGCTTCTCAGAAGTAGAAGACTAAAATCAAACATTCAAGCCTAAATAGAAATCGTGAGACAAAGACGGAGGATTGTGAGAGATGTGCGGAAGCCCCGCAAAGAGACAGAGGTGGTGTATTGATTTAAAGAGAAAAGTTCCCCCACAATCTCCTGCATTTGAACATATGGTTCCCCGTCGGCGGCACGGTTTGAGAAGGTTTAGATGGTACAGCCTGGCTGGAGGAAGTACATCGCTGGGCGGGGTGTAGGCTTCGAGACTAAGCCTCTACCATTTCTAGTTTGCTCTCTCTTCTGCAGGCTTCCATTTAGAACTGTGGGCTCTCAGCAGCTTGCTCTTGTTGCCATGCCTATAACTTGTTGCCACATCCCTTCTTTGCCATGATGGACTCTTGTTCCTCTGGAATCATGAAACAAAATATTCCTCCTTAAATTGCCTTGGTCGGGGCAGTCTATCACAGCAACAGAGAAGGGACTCGTACAGGTGGTTATGGGCTGGAAATAAAACCCAGCATGTTTGGGCTCACGACTATAATGATGGAGGAGCAGGAAAGATTGATAGCAAAAGCTGTTCCAGACCTGCCTGAACCTGTAGTCCAAGTTGAGAATTTTTATCTTTATAATGAGAGTCGCGGCGAGCTATGCAAGACTGTTAGCAGAAGGATAATATTATGGTTCTCATCTTCAACAGTTTTATTTTCACCTGGGCGAATGCCAGACTCATAAATGCTATTTTGAGGTATTGGGCTTTCCTGTAACTTTGAGGTTCTAAGCGGTGGCCTGGAGAAGGAACACGTGGGATGGAGGGAGAAGGGCAGCAGGGCCATGAAGAGATGTGGGGAGGGCATCGCCTTATTGCCCATTTGGCTTAACCTGACAGTCCTGAGGCTCTCTGCTGAGCTTCCGAGGAAATAAACTCATGTTTGAAAATACAACTGCTTAGATGGATTCATGTATAAAAGAAATTTTCCTGTGGTTTGTGAGCTATGTAAGGTTGGTTTTACATAAATTTTTTAAGATACTTATTGTGGTGCTCCTGGTCGTTTCTTTTCGTAAGAGTTTATATCAGGGCTAAGAAGTGTGTTCAGTGGGGCCCTTCTTAAGATTTCAGAGGGTAAGAATTCTGGCTGATTTCATTCGTCCCAGTGGGATTCTAAAATGCATCATTGAACAATGAACAGGAAACGGAGCCAGGTTTCACAAGCGAGGGAGTACTGCCGAACTCTGTGGAGACCGAGTAGGCTGTGTGAAGTTCGGCAGTACTTCAGAACAAGATTGGTTCTGTGAGGTCCGGAGTTGTTGGAACCTCACCTCCCTGCCTAGAAGTCCTGTATGGGTTTTATTTTTACTGCTGGATGAAATCCCTGTTTTCCCCGAAATCTTCTCCTTCCTCTATACGACCCCCACGCATCCCTCCCAGGCCACCAGCACACTCCCTAGGTCTGGGTTGCCTGTCAGCAAACACACCATTTAGTAGTTCAACAGGCACTTTGCAATGGCAGAACCTATCCATACCTGAGTAAGAACAGATGAAGGACAAGCTTAGAATTTAATTGGGCTGTTAACCTTGTTTCTAATAATATGTTTCTTACTCCCCTAAGTCCACAACCCGGAAAGAAACACAAGGAGAGCTCTCACTCTGAAGGATATTTTAAATGGAACATTCTCGTATAAAACATTTTTTCCAAACTGGATTTCAGGTAAATGAATCATGTCTTATCTTCTGGGGGTTTGTAAAATATACATTCTTTTTGTTGTTAGTGCCAAGATACTTTTTCAATAGCTGGAGCTCCTATTCATCACTTGAAGTGAACAGAGATGGATTATTCAGAAGATTCAGGGAACTTTTTGCACCACCATTCATTCTGGGCTTGCTCAATTGTTATAAAGCTACCCCAAATCTTAGCAGAAAAGCAAAAGTTAGGAATGCTGTGTGGGATATTGTCAGTTAATGAAGTTGCTTCTGGGAGAGGAAACAGGCCTTATTTTGGAGGAATCAAGAGAATTTTACCCAAAAGGGGGGGAGGGGTGGCGGAGTCTATCGTTAATCTAGACTACCTAAGAGCAAGCCAGTTCCTTCCCTGACAAAAAATAAACCTTTAAATGTTGCAGAATTGATATTCCTAGTTTTTATGTTAGAGCATGGTCAAAGAGGTCTAACCAAAGAAATGGTAAGATTAAAGAGATTGCATTGTACTTGTGCAAATAAAAGTTCATTTATCATGGTAGAGTATTGCCTTTTTTCCCTTTAGAAAATTCATGTAAAGTATCTGTTACAGTAAATCAAAACAAAGCCCAAATAAGATTTGTTTTCAGTGTTACGAAAGAAACTCACCATTTCAAATTAGTGTGTCCTCTTTGTAGCTCAGAGAAGATGGCATTTTCCTTCTGAGCACCCTGAATCCGTTCTAACAAAGGCTGCATGGGTGCCATCTAGCAAATGTGTCATCTTTATGAGATGCAGAAAGAACACAGTTTCGTCCTCCTGTGACCAGCTTCTCTGTGCTGGAAGGGAGGAAGGCGAGGCATATCTGTGGAGCAGAGGGGGATCTTTTGTTACAAATATTTTCTTTAAGAGCCATCATTTTATGTTTTGCTTTCTTTTGCATGTAAAGCACAAGAATATCTCCATCAGTCTGCGGATGATAACATAGTATTTTATAATATTGAAACAGGAGAATCATATGTCATTTTGAGTAATAGCACCATGGTATGTATCAGCATCGTATGACCCCCTCAGAACCTTGGCAAGCACCCCACCAACTCAAGACCACATTCAAATTCTTAGTGGTGATGGGGTTACAACCGTTTCCCACCTCCGTCTCCAGTGCCTTCTTCTAGACACACCGAACCACTGCCCTCATCTTCTGCTCTCTTCCATAGTATCTTTTCCTTCCATGTAAGTGATATAGCATAAGATATGAATTAGGAACCTAGAGTCAAGTGAACTGAGAAACTTTTATCCTGAGAAACTTTGGATAAGTTACTACACTACACCAACTTGCAATGCCTCTATTTCTTCCACTGTAAAGTGAGGGTGATAATACTTCTTTGGTTTAATATAAAAATTAAATCAAATAACATTGAAAGATGCTTAGGATATTGCTTAACATAGGCTAGATGTTCAGTGGATGGTAGCTATGATGCTTGGTTCATATTCTTTCTTCTTGGGCTCTCCAGCCTCCTTCATCTCTACCCACAAAGACCTGGTCTTTACTCTGAGCTCACAGGATATCCTTGTAGTTCATGTAACCAATCATCCTCTTGTTTCAATCCCTTTGCTCTCCCTTTAATGCTTTTGCACCACTATGCTGAATCACTTTTATAACTTGCTAATTTGTACTGTCACTCTTTGTAAGGTTTAATATTATATGCTTTTGAAATTGCTGTGCTTTTTTATTATATCATCCCATAGTGTCTGGTAAATTCCCTTATATGTACTAGGTCTAGCATCTGTTTTTAAAAATTGCATTGAAATTGCGTTTGAGTATATCAATAATGTGATACTCCTTAAGAACAAAAAATTTATATTAGGCACCTTTTTCTATATTCTAACCAACTTCTTCATAATTTCAGAAAAGTGTGAATGCTTCAGATTATGGTCTGTCACCTGATCGGCAATTTGCATATCTAGAAAGTGATTATTCAAAGGTATCAACTACTTAATTTTGATATGTACATACATATATATACACATACATTATTTATCTCATTAACATACAGGTTAGTATATTAAAGTACGAAAATTTAGTGAATCTAGGAGAGGGGGTTCCTACCAGTAGAAGTCTATATCTATCTCTAAACATGCAATAAATCAATAAATCCTTAAAGCATTGCTGAAACATACACAATAATTTATAATTTGACATTGCATTTTAGTCTCGTTATCTGGTTATCAAGTAGCAGAAACCATTTTCTTTTAAACTGAGGTGAGAAATCTTCAGTTGGGCGTACTGATAGCCATCGGAAAGGGAACAATTATTATGGTCTCTCTAGAAGTCTTTGTCATCATAACTCATTAGACAATTCTTGTGCAGTTTAATCTCACAAAACTACACTGCAATTCCAAATGGAAGAGTCAAGGTGTAGTATATGAAGTTATATATTAATGCAATAGTTTATAGTCAATATACTATAGAAAAGGCCTCAGATTTATGTATTTGAGAGTCTAATCCTTTGGGGTTACTGGTAGTTAATTTTCTCTTCCTGAATGAATAAGTGCTAGATAGTCAATAGTTATCTAACTTCTTTTCTCCATATGTAACAAAAACATAAGAAACTTACATTCAAATCCAAATTCTAGCAGTTCTTTTGAGATCTTTTGTTTTGATCAAAAATAAAGAGAAAAAAAGAAAGAAGGAAGGAAGGAAGGAAGGAAGGAAGGAAGGAAGGAAAAGAGAAAAGAGAAAAGAGAAAAGAGAAAAGAGAAAACAAACTTCTGCTTTGACTACATTTTTCAAATCTTCCCTGGGATGAAGCTCCCTGCCAAGCTTTCCTTCCTCTCCTGATGGGAAAGTCACTCAGCCCCTACCAGGATGTGCAGGCAGGGCTTGTTCTTCAGTAGCCCTGGTGACCTGAATCCTCAGAAATACACATTTTAACCTGCTGGAGCTTGTCAAAAGATTGAAAGTCCTTTAAGAAACAGAATCCAAAACAATGCTTGCAATATTCACTAATCCCAGCATGCACTCAAGGAGATGAAGGGCACTCTGTTCAGGAGGAATATTAAGTTTATTAAGCTAAACTCTCCTATTTATTTTTCAAGTTATATGGTTTAAATATATACACCCAAAGAAAGGAAGACATGTTATAACAGGCTGTGTGGTGAAATTTCTTCTAGGCAGTTGCTAGAGGCTATGAGCATCATCAGGGTCCTCCTTTATTCTAAAGACAAAGTATGTCAAGGATAGCTTTTTATACTAGAAAATGACTTTGGGCAGGTTTTTAATGGAGTAAAAGTTAGATCATCCTGGGGTGTCCTCTGGGACCTGAACAAACCACAAAAAGGTATAAAGTAAACAAAACCCTGCTCTGCACGGAAGCACATCTCCCCTAGAGCCCAGTGAGAATCTGTCATAACATAGTATTATTTGAATAAGCTTTCTGAGCTTTAAAACTTTGTCCTCTGTCTTTGTCTCTCTTCCAAACAGCTTTGGCGATACTCATACACAGCGACATACTACATCTATGACCTTCGGAATGGGTAAAGCACCACCGCTAACTATTAATGTGGCTTAACTCTAAGACTTTGAACTCCAACCTGAGTTTAAGACTACATTATCTTGTTACTGATATTACGCATGTAGTTTGTAATAAACGTCAACCCACAAAACAGGAGAACCCTCCTATGATATAGCTTCCTATTGATTTGACTAGTATTGTGTATGATATTTACAAGATATATTTGACTTTTCTCATTTAAAGAAATATAGATGTTCTACTTTTGGAAATAAAAACATGTAATAAAAGTTTTTTTTTTAAATGCATGGGCATGAAACTATATTAAGGAAGGAGACCACTGCGTTAGAAAGAGGCCTGAGATAGGAGTTATGGCAACAATCATTGTCTGGATACACTCCACTCATTGATTTAAAACTGATTGCTTTTAAAATTTCAAAATGCTTATTTCAATCTTTAAAGCATTAAATATCTCTCAGTTATAGAAGGAATAGAGATTGTTATTTATATATTACTTTCTTTATTTTTATGTGCATTCCAACTACATAAATAGTTAATATTTAAAAGAAAAAAATGAATGTATAGGAAAATTGAAGGGCAGCATTCTAGACAGATATGATATGATATGATATATGATATGATATGATATGATATGATATCATCCAGGCAGAGAGAACACAAAGTGCTAAAAACAAACAAAAAAAAACAGAAAAAACAACTTAAGTATTTCACGTCAACTGATTAGAGTAGGGCTGCCTACTAGGGTTGGGGTCTACAGGCTGAAAAGACTTGGGGTCTGAAAACAGGGGCCAATAATAGCTAGGTAACCATTAAAAAGAGCTCAGATCTATTTCTGAAGACAAAAGAAAACCATTGAAGGGTTTTAAGGAAATGACACAATCGGATTTGCACATCAGACAACTCACTCTGGCTAATTGAGGAAATGGATTAGTTTAGCTACTCATCTTAATATGATACCCTCTTTACTATTATATAAAAAGTAAGGATAATTATATGTCTTGAAGAGGTGTTGAAAAGCTTATTCTGGGCTATTTCCCCTTTTGTTTAGCAAGGAACAAAATAATTTTTTTTAAAGTCACCTCCTTTTTAAAAAAAATGTTCAGGAAAGAAGCAAGACCTGGATTTTAAAACATAGTCTCAATTGCACTAATGGATTTGGAGTCTCCCTTCTGTTTCGATATCACCACTAAAGGCAAAAGGTATTTACAGAGCTCTATAGCCCGAGAAGCATATAGAGAAAAATGCAAATGAGAGGAGAGAACCAGCCCTACTCCTAAGAACCCTTCAGTCTGGCAAGATGGGATTTGTAGCCTTGCAGAACAGTTTTATTCAGGCCTTAATCGGGTTCTTGTTTTTAATGTTTTGTCACTCACTTAAAAATACTTGATATTGAAGTTTAACAAATTGAAAAGCACCCAAATGAAAACATTCCCAAATAAAATGATGATTATTAATATCTTAACAATGACTTCGGTAAGATTATGTCCTGCAACTGTGTTACCTATTTAGCTTGTCTGCAGTAAATCTAGTCAAACCACTGGGCGTGTGTGTGTGTGTGTGTGTGTGTGTGTGTGTGTGTGTTTGTGTGTGTTTGTGTGTGTGTGTGTGTCTCCTATTTTCGCCATGACTTTTTAATTTTGCAGATGCTTTTGTCCAGGTGAAATCATATCATTTCAGATGGAGATGGCTCATTGGTAGAAAGTCAAGTTTTGATCAAATACCACTCATCCCATGCCCCTGCCTCTTAAGATTATTAAAACCTCTAACCAAAAAGCTATTTGTAATTGATACCCACAGACACTGAAAGAAAATCACTTTTCTCCATGGACTGTCACTGGAGTATATCAACTGCACTCTAGGGTAGGCCTCATGCACAGGGGTAGTTGAACACAGAACAATATCTGTAGTTTTTGTTGTTGCTGTTGGGGACTTTTTGTTTTATTTTAGTTTTTAAAATCTTATTTGTTCATTACTTGTTCATTTTAATTTTGATTTTCATGGTTTTTTTAAGGGAAAGAGAATATCAAGTTGGGTGGTAGAAAGGATCTGGGGAAAAACATTCTCAAAATATATTGTATGAAAAAATTAACAAAATTTTTTAATAAATTAAAAAAACGTCTAGTATGGAGTAATAAAGATAGCTGTGCTTAAAGCAATGTGGGAATTCGTGGTGAGAGCTTTTATAAAACATCCCCTTTCTCCATGTTTCATGGCATCAGTGATGCATAAAAGTACAAAATGACAGCTCAAGGGCTTTCCAGTAGTAAAGAGACACGCAACTGGATTTGCATCTTGCAATTGTTTATGCTATTGCATGCCTTAACTGAATTCCATAGAGAAAAGTTAGGCTTTTTTTCTGTACCTTAGGCAGTTACAATGTATTTTAATTTAGGCAGGGTTACAATGTCAGTCAAATATAATACCCT
The DNA here is from genome assembly GCF_950005125.1 of Chionomys nivalis. Lineage (NCBI taxonomy): Eukaryota > Metazoa > Chordata > Mammalia > Rodentia > Cricetidae > Chionomys > Chionomys nivalis. The sequence goes on from NC_080107.1 coordinate 18,906,479, forward strand.
CATTAACTTGATACATAATTGTAAACCAGATGAAGAATGGCTTCTGCCTGATTACCTTAACTGTGTCCTTACCTCTCCATTATATCCTTGACCTCTCATGTGCATGGTGTTCATGTATTGACCTCTGGCTGCCAGAAGTCATAATCTTCTTCTTTCAGGAGCATCACATTTTCCTATTAAATGTTTGTCTCAGTGTTAGGTATTGTTCTCTGTGACATAATAAATTCAAACAAGATAAACTGCATGGCAGGTCTTCACAGGTGTCCAGGTGTGAGGGAGAGGGGACGATAGAACCGACAGACAAATGTGAGGCGCAAGAGACAGAGATTTAAGCAGAAAGGAAATGGGGTCTTTCTGAATATCTTCAAATAGGCCTTAGGAGTAGATACTGCTAGGCTGTCCCACAAAAAACAGCCCTGATTGTCAAGTAGCGAAACTTTCAGCACAGCAGCTTAGAATTCTCTAGGGCATAATGTGTTCTCATTGAAAAGCTACAAGAGCTCCACAATGCAATTCACATAGCTGAAGCTTGCAGAAGGACTCTAAACATTAAAGTAAGATTTTTTTTTTTGGCCAATAGAATATCTGAAATTTCCCCACGGGTGGAGAACTTTGCAAGCTTACGGCACACTGCCCAGCATACGATCTGTTTTTCAGTTTAGCTCGAGATCAGATGTTCCTTTCCTTTTCTGATTTCAAGTCAGATCCCTAGGGAGATTGTCAAATGGCATCTTATTTTCAAAAATTTGAAATTCATATGCATTCACAGAGATGGGGGTTGTGAATGGGGATGTGGAAGAGCACATATTAAACTTGAGCCCAATTATAGAAACTCAGAGCTGGAAGGCACATCGGCGACCATCTTAGTCTGGTGTGTGCAAATTTTACAGTCTCAGGGGTTAAATGACTGGAGCTTTATCTGGGGTCTGCCCAGGAACCAGCAATGCAGTTTGTAAAAGCCATTGTCATCTCTCCGTGTCTCACAGTGGCCTTCTATAAAATAGAGGGACTCTGTTAGATGCTGTCTAGATGGCCCACTCTGTGGGTGTGTTAGTTATCGTTAAGCTCTGAAAACAGACAAGTTAGGTGGCTTTTAAATCAATAGGAGGATGGCCGTCACTATGCATGGCTATTGTACCTGATTCCCATGTACTCCTCCTTTGTACTTGTAGAAGTGGGGATATTTCTTAGAGATGTCCTTAATTTTAATGGTTTGTTTACTTATTCTGTTTAAGCAGATTTTTTTAAAATATTGAATGCCAAGAATTGTGTTTTTATATATTTGTTTTTCTTTCTTTCTAGGGAATTTGTGAGAGGCTATGAGCTCCCTCGTCCAATTCAGTATCTATGCTGGTCGCCTGTTGGGAGTAAATTAGTAAGTGTTTAGATTATAGAAGTGTTTAATCATTTAAATAAAAGAGGAGCCATTTTATTTTGGCCTTTGTTAAATTTCCCTGCCTAAAAGGAAAAAAAAAAAAAGATACATCATGACTATTTCAGTGGCTAAAAACGGGAAGAGTTTGGATAAATTGAAACCCGTTTGAGAATTCCGCAAAATCCAAAGCTCATGGATAGACTTCTTTAAATATCGCACTCAAAAACTTTATCCTTACACTCAGCCAGAATGCGTTGTGCCAGAAAACGCAGGAAAAATATGGTTTTCACAAGTTTCCCAGACTAGCTTCAGACAACATGAAATTTTGTCCAATCTCTTATTTAAGGACTCTATATAAAGATTAGATCTGGCTAGCTACTAATATTCAGGGATTTGTTTGACTGCCTGTCAATATGCACAATTATGTATTGGATAATAAAATAAATATTTGCAGTAGAAATTACTTTATTTGATGAATGTTTTTAAAATCATAAAATGTTAATGTAAGTTGATTACATTTTTAACCTGTTAGATTATTTTAGTTGTGATCCTTTTGCATTTGAATTACCAGCCCTTTAAAGACAAATTAGGTAAATAATTAAATAAAAATTTTTACTGTTTTTTTTTAGTAGATAGCAATTTGAATTTTTTTTACAATAATATTGATAGTTCTTTAAATTTCAAGTGGACATGTTAAAATGGCTACAGATAATCACCACATTCTTTATACAGTGTGATAGTTAAACATACATTTGTATATGTGCAAAAATATGAAATAACTTTAACAAATATTGTATTTATTTTGATATTTTCTAATGCAGATTTTGATAAAGAATTTTCACTTATTCACTAATTTTCTACCATTTCTAGGCATATGTATATCAAAACAATATTTATTTGAAACAAAGACCAGGAGATCCACCTTTTCAAATAACTTACACTGGAAGAGAAAATAAAATATTTAATGGAATCCCAGACTGGGTTTATGAAGGTAAGTTATATTTCTTTTCTACTCCTGCTGTATCAGGCTTAAAGTTGAAAATGTTCTCATATATTTAGTAGGAATTAGTTGAACGGAATCTTGTTCTTATGAGTGGCTGGTCTTCTGGAAACTGTTAATAGGTTGTGAGTAGACAGTGACTCATCTTAAAGAATAAAATCTTGTTATCAGGGACCAGTGGAATTGATATTTTTGAATGTTACAATAAAGTACATAATACTTATATTCTAAAAAGAATATGGTCCTCAGTTACTTAGTTAATGTGTTTTCCCATTTTTATTTGGCTTAAGGAAGAACTCTTCCTCCTCTCCAAGGTAAACAACTATGAAATTCAGCAGGAGAATGTTTTTAGTTTTTTATATTGACATCCTCTTAAATTTTACCCATATTCCGAGATATGTAGTACACATGCCTTAATTGGATTTTAAGAGGTCTTCTAATCTATTATCTCTTCCCTTCATTAAAAATATATATGTATACATATATTTTTATAAACACACACACACACACACACACTAACCCTGGCTTTAAAAACTTAGGAATGAAACTCAACCTCCACTGGCAATGTCATTCGGCAGTGAAACTACAGTCTGCTTTGTCTACTTCAGGCATTGCCTACTTACTAGACAGCCTTGTCTACCTAAGTCTGTAGCTTAGCCTATTAGGGCTACTTTAAGTTATTTTTTAATTGCCCTAAAGGGAAAATTAATTATTATCAATGTGTTTATTATTTATTTTAAATGTTGCGTTTGTGATTAGCAGCAGTTACTAACAAGGCTAATTGACGTCTGATGTGGAATAAAGTTTAAACTGTTCCTCTTAATTCACAGTATTTTTTAATAACCAAAGTCTGGCATATGTTACATCCACATTAAAAACATGATTTAAGTCAATAAATATTTGTCTAGAAGTACTGACAATGATTTTAAGAATAAGCTACAGTTGTAAATTATATGTAAATACTTATTTTTCAGAGGAAATGCTTGCTGCAAAGTATGCTCTTTGGTGGTCTCCAAATGGAAAATTTTTGGCATATGCAGAATTTAACGATTCGGACATACCAATTATTGCCTATTCCTATTACGGTGATGGACAGTATCCTAGAACAATAAATATTCCATACCCAAAGGTATGCTGGATACTTTTCATAGAGGCCTTCATCCCTTGATATCAGAATGAGCAATCATTACCATGAATAGAGGTGGGATCAACACATTTGCAAAGTTACTTGTCCTTGTCACTGGAAAGCAAACACTGTACTGTGCTCTATTGTTTATGTGGACATCTGTTGCTTTGGACATCTGGCGATGCTGGAAGAAGTAGTCTTTGAAAAAATCCATCGCAGAATCTTTGAAAAAAAACATATGGTCTAGATCATGGAGGAAAAACAAGCTTAACTTAGTTTTAAATATATATATATATATATATATATATATATATATATATATATATATATATTCATTCTATGTTCCAAATTCAGGATAAAGTTCTGTTTCAAAATTCCTTCTTGAATTCTCATGTAAACGCAAACCCAAAAGGGAAATTCAAATGTTGAATTTGAGGACTTGGTCAGGTAGCATCAGGGGATGATTAGATCTTTTGTAGACAGGTCAGTGAAGTCTGTGAGCCTATGCATCTTCTTTAAGGTAATTAAATGAAGGTAAATACCATGCATACTTTTTATTCAGTTCCAAGACTGGAAGACGACCTGAGCGTGCAGCAGAATGGCCAAGGGACAGGGAAGGAGCATTGTTACCTATTTTAAATTTAGACAAAGGCGTGAGAGCAAAAAATCAGGGAATGAATTTATCTCATGCAAGAGAATTAGACATTTTTTTTTTTAAGAATGTGGCTTCTTTATACATAGCTCCTACTGCTTTTACTTGCCAAACCCTAATCATGAATTACTCCAATGGGTCCCTACATGTGACAGCATGGATGTGGTGGCATTTGCAAAAGTGGCTTTTGAAACAAGCCAAAGACAACCCAGAGAGAGAAGTCGAATTATAATGTTATGTTAAAAGCCTTTTAAGAAAAGAGAGGAGATAGGAAATGCGTGTTGAGATAGGAGTCCCCTCAAGGACTGTGTAGAAAAATTAAAAGTTGGAGTTGCTTGGAAGTGAAAACCCTTATACTTAAGAATTCAAAATTGAAAGAACTGGGGTGTTCTGGAGAGCAGTGTGAGCAAGACTAGGTGAAGACACTCAGCATTGAGGAGTGGCAGCCACTTATCTGGGAGTGTGGACCTAAGTCCTCGTGTTTCTTTAAACTAGAGACACTAAAACCTTTAGTGCTGGATGAAGAGATTAGAAAATTCCAAAGAACTGAAGAAATCTCAAAAAAGACCAAACATCCTTTAGATTAGTCATTCTCAAGCTGTGGGTCACTTGGAGTGAAGTGACCCTTTCAGAGGGGTTGCCTAAGACCATCGGAAAACATAGATATTTACATTATGATTCATAACAGTGGAAAACATATAGTTACGAAGTAGCAATGGAAATAGTTTCACAGTTGGCAGCCACCGCAGCATGAGGAACTATATTAAAGGATCAGAGGATTAGGAAGGTTGAGAACCACACTTTAGATGAAGGCAAAAAGCATTGAGTTATTGAATACTGTGTTCCCAAACTTTGCGGATTTTATTTTAACTGCAAGATTCTTTCTGAAGCAAAATAACATCAATTCAAAGAGACTGTCTAGGCATGAGGCATATAACGTCATGGAAAAGAGTGGCACAATACGCACAAACCAAGGAAAAGGGTAAAAGCCCACGGGCTCTTTACTTGTTAGTGTGATTTCCCCTATGTTTTGTTTTTTTTTTTTTTTTTTTTTTTTTTTTTTGGTTTTTCGAGACAGGGTTTCTCTGTGGCTTTGGAGCCTGTCCTGGAACTAGCTCTGTAGACCAGGCTGGTCTCGAACTCACAGAGATCCGCCTGCCTCTGCCTCCCGAGTGCTGGGATTAAAGGCGTGTGCCACCCCCGCCCGGCTCCCCTATGTTTTGGGAAGGAAGCAATGGTTGTGTGTTGTGAGGCAACTGGGGAGATTAGCAATCTGGGCAAAAGCAAAAAAAAAAAAAAAAGGTAAGTTTTATATAGTTCTGCTTTCTTTTCTCTTCCAAATCTATGCCCTTCAGAACACATGGGTATATTGTTCATTATCATCTGAAAAATAATGAAACACAGTTGTCTCAAAAATCAGGAGAGAGTACAGGTGGCAGACGTACACTTGGTATCCCCAATGATTTCTCCTGTAAATCAAGTCCTTCATCAAACACAGGAAATACCTTTGACTCCCGTTGGTACAACATTGGTATTGCCTTGCAAGTACAATAGAAACGAAGTTCCTGAACTCTATGCAGAATATTTCCAACTGTATTACTCATAACATTATTCACTTACTAAAATATACCTAGAAGCTGGGCGGTGGTGGCGCACGCCTTTAATCCCAGCACTCGGGAGGCAGAGGCAGGCGGATCTCTGTGAGTTCGAGACCAGCCTGGTCTACAGAGCTAGTTCCAGGACAGGCTCCAAAGCCACAGAGAAACCCTGTCTCGAAAAACCAAAATAAATAAATAAATAATAAAATAAAATATACCTAGAATCATGAGATGTTTTAAAAAATATTGGTGAAAAGTAAAAATGGTATTAGCTTGTAAATTTCCATTTTCTTGCTAGGCTGGAGCTAAGAATCCTGTTGTCCGTATCTTTATTGTTGATACTACCTACCCGCACCACGTGGGCCCCATAGAAGTACCAGTTCCAGAAATGATAGCGTCAAGGTCAGTGATCTCAGATCCCCCCCCCCCCCTTCTTCGGTTTTGTTTGTTTTCTTTTTCAAGATAGGGTTTATCTGTGTAGTCCTGGCTTGCCTGGAACTTGCTCTGTAGAACAGGCTGACCTCAAACTCACAGAGATCCACCTGCCACTGCCTCCTGAGTGCTGGGATAAAGGCGAGAGCTACCAATGGACCCTGTCTCTCATTTTTAACCAAATTCTAACACATTGAAAAGCTTAGACTTTTTTTCTCGTGAGTTAAAAATGCGCATGCCAGAAGCAGAAAATTAACATGCAAGATGCTTGCAAATTAAAAGTCACAAATAAGTTTCTTAAACTAGTTTTTAAAATACCCTCTAACCCATTTAAAAGACTCCTTTTGGTGATGAATCAAAAGCTTTCTTGGGTTTTCCTCAGAGGTAGAAGTGTAAAGTTGGGACCAACTTGCAGATTGAAAAGTTTATCATGACTTCAGTGTGCTCCATTAATGTCTGATCTACTTCCCTCAAGCTGAGGTTTCTGAATCTATAAACACCATGGGGATATTATAAACCAGATAGTCAGCCAGGTGGTGCTAGTGAATGTCTTGTATCCCAGCACTTGGGAGGCAGAGGCAGGCGGATCTCTATGAGTTCAGGGCGAGCCTGGTCTACAAGAGCCAGCAGGACAGACTCCAAAGCTACAGAGAAATCCTGTCTCAAAATAAAAACAAAAACAAACAAACAATGTCTCCAAGAGCCTTACCTGCCTAGCACACCTGCCTACATGGCTTAAGTCTTCGCCAGCTACACAAAACAGAAGCAAATAGAGTCAAACTCATCCTGGTTAATGGAAATTTGAATAGGTGTTTTTATTTTAAAGTATTATTCTCCTTTAGTGCTAACAGTAATTGTACATAAGTCAAGAGACATTCTACACACTCTCGGCCCATATTTACATATTTAAATCAGTACATTATTATTTTTATATAGAAACAAAGAACTACATGGCTAAATAATTTCACTGTGGTTGGATAATATGAGATCTGAATTTGAGCCCCAAGTCCCTTCTAGCTCTATGGAAAATCAAAATGTTCTGCAATTCTAGATATAAATGTTAATTCATAGACAAAAATAGCCACCACAGCTATTCACTGGCACTTATATTATAAGCACTAACAATGCTATTTACATCATCTGATTATTATATTAACCCAAATTTCAGCACTTGACCATGGTGACAGCTAAAGGTGCCTTCTACCATGAACCCCACCTGGAAGCAAAGATGGTCTTTACACTATATTTACTCTTTCTGCACCAACTAAAATATGAAAAAAAATAAGATTATGGGTACATAATAGAAAATCTAACACTTTTGTGCCATATATATAGAGAGAGATTAGATGATGATAGATAGATAGATAGATAGATAGATAGATAGATAGATAGATAGATGATAGACAGACAAACAGACAGACAGATAGAGAGAGAGCTTTAACTTACATCTTAACTCTTTTTTTGCCAAAAATGAGGAGAAAACTCAAGTATGAAATAATTTGCTTAGATTTAATCTAACCAGCAGTTCTATTTAAATATTCTTCTCTGGGAAAATTTGTCTTTTTACCTACTAAATATAAAACAACTGTCTTTATATTTAGAAAATATAATTGAAGTTATAATTTAAAAGTGATAATGGGCTATCTGTTTCGGTTTGTTGGCAGTGACTATTATTTCAGTTGGCTCACGTGGGTGACTGACGAACGAATATGTTTGCAGTGGCTAAAGAGAGTGCAGAATGTCTCTGTCCTGTCTATATGTGACTTCAGGGAAGATTGGCACTCATGGGACTGTCCAAAGGTAAAGTGTGTTAAAATCACTGGCAACTATTTCCAAAGATGAAGACACAGCAGGAACTTCTTGTTTATGAGCCACAGTTTGTATTGTGGAACACGACTTGGCACGCTCAGCTGCTTATTGTTCTTTAGAACAACATGCCACGTCTTCACAGCAACTCCAGCATCCTGAGTACATAGCACAGCAGCTGCTTTTATTAAATATTTGAATATAGAAAAATACTAAATGAGACCATGTGACATTAGGATGGTGATTCTCTCATTGAGATGGTCAGATCAGCAGTAGACAGAAGCAAAACAAAGAAGATAAAGCATAAAAGAAATTATTAAAGAATATTAGAGAAATAGCTGTTTCACACACAAAAAAAGAAGAAATGAAAATTAGGCATGTTCTATCCTGTCAAAAATTGAAAAAAAAATTACAAAAGGGATTCAAATTTTTGCCTATTTTTTAAATCAAAGGTGGGTGCCTGTTAATGGGACATGATCACTATGCACCCTATGCCACTGCCAAGTTATCTTTGGAGAGCGCCCCCTACTGACTAATGCAAAGATGGGGAACTTGAAAGTAAAATACAAATTTGCTGTTGAGTTTCAATTAACTACTCAAATTCAAACATTATCTGCTGAACTTAATGAGTCAAAATCATTAAAATATACCTGTCTTTAAGTACTCATTTTAAAGACTAAGACATTAAATTCTTTCTTTAAATAAGAAATATTGAATACATTTCTAGGGAGTTCTAATTATGAAGAAATATTTTATTAAACCAAACATGAGTAAACTTATTTTATGAAGTTAAAGTCAAGATCAATAAAAGTAAGTCATTAAATTCTATCTAGGAATTAAAACATTTTATTTTATACGGAGAATATTTTATTCTGTTTGGAAATGTATCAGGGCTATATTAGTCAACATTACTTAAGCTAAAATTATTTTTAAGTCATTACCTTGTCAGAAAGCCTTGACTGAGCTTAAGAAAATTTGCTAGACACGGAGTTTATCTCATTTATGTCTTTATAAACAAAGCAAAAGGAAAATTTTAAGTAGTATCATTGGCAAAACCTGATCTTAATTAAACTAGTTAATTGGAACACACTGATCTGATTGACTGACTCTGGTTGTATATATGATCAACACTCCCTGAATCTAAGCATTATGAACTCTGCTTTAATGTTATTAACTTGGAAACTATAAACACAGTCCAATAAAAATGGATTCATTTGGAATCTAAAATTATAATTTATCAAAATATGATACAATTTTAATTTAAATCAACAGAACATATGAAAACCAAAAAAAAATGTCCCCACAATGAGGAACAAAGTTTCCTGAAAAATAGCCTTTATATTTAGAAGAGTAATTGCATTTGGAATATCTTGACTAAATTAACTCATAATTTTCCAACAGCCACACTAATGACAAATGTATTTATGTTTTGAAAATCGGTAATATTTGTGGGTAGTCATTCTATATTTTATTGATGTTGCCAGACATGAAAAAGGCAGAGAAGCTAGAAGTAGTTATTTATGCTATAATAATATTGGTGAAATTAATTAAGAAATTCATAGCTTGCTGGGCAGTGATGGTACACACCTTTAATCCTAACATTTGGGAAGCAAAGGCAGTCAAATCTCTGATGCCTGCTTGGTCTACAGAGGGAGTTCCAGGACAGCCAGGGCTATACAAGGAAACCCTGCATCAAAAGGGAAAGAAAGAAAGAAAGAAAGAAAGAAAGAAAGAAAGAAAGAAAGAAAGAAAGAAAGAAAGAAAGAAAGAAAGAAGAAAGGAGGGAGGGAGAAAGGGAGAAAGGGAGAGGAAGGAAGAAATGGAGGGAAGGAAGGAAAATAAATTTATAGTTTAACGAACAATCATCTTATATTTTAGTCTTGTCTCTCTAAAAATAGACTAAAATAATTTTTATCTACATGACTAATAATACTCAAAACCTTTTTCTTTTCCATCCTTGTTTTACTTTTTCTCTGTGAGGCACTAGCTACCAGCATAGGAGATAATCAAAATCTTCTCTTAGGACCGTTTTTGTCTTCATGCGTTGTTGGAAGAGTATGCATTCTCAAGGTCTTCCTTTTATTTTGACTCTCTTTCTCTCTCTCTCTCTCTCTCTCTCTCTTTCTCTGTTCGTGTGTGTGTGCGTGTGTGTGTGTGTGGTGAGGGCAGGAGCACACACATGTGTGTTCAGACATGAGTGTAGAAGCCAGAGAACAACCTCAGGTGCCATCCTCGGGAATGTTGATCATCTCCTTCATACAGAGTCTCTCATTACCGAGTTCAGCATTAAACCCATATGCATGTGAATATCCAGCAGGTCCCAGGGAACAGTACTGGGATTACAGGTGCATATCAATATACCTGCTTGGCATTTAAAATTAATTCTAGGGCTGGAACTCAGGTCATCATGCTTCCAAGGCAAGCACCTCCCCCAAGAAGCCATTCTCACAGCCCCTGTTCTTTTCTTTCCTAGATAAATCTCATTCACCTATAACTTTGTTTCTTTCTGCAATCATAATAAATTAGAATTCTACCTTCTCTTTCTTCCCTTCAAACACTTCCATATACCCTTCCCCACTTTCCTTCAAATGTATGCCCTGTTCTTTTCTAAATTATTGTTGCATGCACATATGTACATACATATATATTCCTCAGTAGGACCTGGTCAGCCTGTATAATGTACCTTGTTTGTATGTTTTCAAGGTTATTTGTCACTGGACAATCAATCGGTGTCCACTTTTCCAGCTCCCAGCTTTTCTGAGTTTCCTATATTTTGTGTGTGTGTGCATGCGTGTGTATGCATGTGCGTGTTCGTGTGTGTGTGTGCATGCGTGTGTGTGCATGTGTGTGTTCATGTGTGTGTGTGTATGTGTGTGTGCATGCACGCAGGGGTAAGGCCTCATAGGCTTTTCCCCAACTGCTTTGACATGTCCATTGCTGTCATCCCGTTGAGCTCAAGTTTGGGCAGTCAGGCTGACCACTTACATAAAAACTTCATTCTCTACATAATACATCTCCAAGGCTGGCCAACAGCACTGCTGTAGGAAGAAATTCCAATGATGAAGTGGCTTAATACTTTATACAAATACTTTATACTTAATATGAATTTATGGTTTGTTTATATAACCAAGAGCAAGGCCAAGAAAATGAGTTGTGGTATGGAGTGGATCCTCTGCTCCATCACATAGTCCAGAAGCCCAGCTGATGGCAATCCTGTTATCTTAATGTGTGACTCAAAGTCATTAACATTCATCTGGAGCAAGGAGAAAAGGATGGGGGGTCTGCATGTCTGCATGGGATGTTTATATGGGAAGGGCTGCAAACAGCCTGTTTCCCTTTTCTGTTCACACGCCGTTTCTAGTCCTTAACACATAACTACACCCCACTAGAAGGGAAGCTGGGAAATGTGGCTCAGCTACAGAAAAACACTCCTCCCCCGAAGCATAACCAATTATCCTGCTGGTTCTTTCACAACTGCCTGCTTAACTCCCTGCAGGTAATCTTTATTCATAGCTTAAACATAGACCTTTCCAGGACTATTTGCCAATAACTCTCAAAAATGATTTCTGATGATCTGAACATTCAGCATCTCCTGTACTCTATCCCCAGGACTGTACCCTTGATCTGGGTCTTTATCGTATTTCTTAAACATTCACATTTTAGGTGGCACCTTGGCCTCATTCCACCATACCCACTACCAAATCCACATCGTCTCTCTTGTTTACAATTTTATTTTCCATATTTGGCAAGTGATATACTTCAAAGAATTTAGCCACAGACATGCAGAATTCCTTGATGGCTTACAGGTTTCTTTGAGTTCTTGCTAATGTCTGTGTCTTCCTTGCTTCCAAATTTACTGTGGCCACTTTCCTGTCCATCACTACAGTTACTACAGTATCTATACATATTAATTCCACTCAGAATGTTTTTTATTTGTCTAGAAAAAAGACAAATATTTATTTAAGAAGTGATACTTCTGCACTTTGCTAAAACCTAAAAGTACAAATGTTTAGGTTTCTAGTTACCCCGGAAGAGAAAAAAGAATACAACCTTGACTTTACTATGGTATTCCTTTTTCTCTCTAACAAACCATGTGCTTGGCTTGTGCTGAACATCCAGACATGTGCAATAATTCCAATACCTGCCTCATGGAAGAGTTAAGGGAGAAAAATTCCAAGATTAGGTTCAGCGCTAATTTGTCCATACACGTTCAGCAGTGCTATTCTGTAATCTTTAATAAACTCTCCTGAACTGGAGGCTGAGCAGTTGGACACGCTACACACTGACCGGGCGTCTTGACCATTCAAAGTGTCCATATTATGCTTTTGAAAAAACTGTTCTTATGATTAATATCATCTCTTGCTTTTGTCTTTTAGACCCGGGAGCATATAGAAGAAAGCAGAACAGGATGGGCTGGTGGAGTATGAGCTTCTATATTTTCCTTTATTTTAATGGTATCCAACTCACTGAACTGAGTTTTACAGCATGTATGTGTCCTACCTTGTATGTCACGGTTAGGCATCAAACAGGAAAGTGTGTTTTATTATAATTTATAATTTATTATAATTTACTTGTGCCTGGAAGCTTTTGATGGAGTTATTCAGTGATATATGAGGTCCACTTAGTGTAAAAATAATCAAGTTTCAAGGGAGAATAAGTGAATGTTGGCTGGATGCTGCCACATGCCACAGTGGTTGCATCTGGCAAGCATTCACATTGGGTTAACTGCTCTGCTGAGATCAGATGTAGTGTACAAGAAGAGAACCATGCATATTAATTTTTACCTTTGGAAATTTATTTAGTAGTGAAACTTCTCAATTTCAGAAGAGGAACTGCCAAAAAATTTTCGTAGTGTTAACTTTGGGGAATAATTTCCCATCCTCTGAAGGTACCTGCTTTATTGAATAGATTTCCTTGACCTATAATCAAACTAGTAGCAATGAAATTAACCTGAGAAAACGTAGGTATGTTACATGATTAACACAGTCATTAAGGTAATTTGTGTGTGTGTGTGTGTGTGTGTGTGTGTGTACGAGTGTGTGTGTATGTGAGTGTGTAGTACTTGTGACCAACAAAAGCCATATATACTAAGCAAGTGTTCTACCATACATTACATTCCTTGTTAATGAATATTTATTGGGTCTCTAGAGAAATTTCAAAGGGTAGTCATACTAGTAATATACAATACATGGTTAGTTATAAAAAGTGGTTTGTTTAGAATCCATCCCAGAGATTTAAACTGCAAAAGTCACAAGAAGTTAACTAGAAATATTTTTTTCCTGTGAATATACAGCATAAAAGAACCTAAATTTTTGTTCTTTACATTTAGAAAATAAGCTCTGAAATCATAATGACAAAACTACCACCAGCTAATCAAACCATGCTCCACATATCTTAGGCCCATTGCTAAAACCTCTTGATGAAAACCAAAGCATGAATTTTGTGCTTGTTCTCTGGAAACCTGTACTTTGAAGTAATTGTTAACTCGGTTAAAGCATCATCTTTTCCCATTTAGGGAGGGTGGCATCAGAGCACTGTGACGAGTAAACTTGCTTTCTAGGTGGGACATTTTAAATGGCTTTGCACTTCACACGGAGATAAGCAATTTATCAGAAAATCTAAGCGTGGCAAAGAAACCAGAGCAGGACCTTGTAAAAGCCGAGGTCAGGGCAGATGAACGTCTTATCTAGGGTCCAGGTGTGACTTGCCGCAAGAAGCACTTAACTCAGACTGCATTATGGCCCTAGCCCTGCCAGCACGATAGCGGAAATATTTCACACTCTCTTTACATCCCCTAAGTTACCTGCTCATCGGAAGCAACTGTCCTCCATGTGCGCAATGAGAGGGAGGAGATAACAGACTTAGCCTAGCAGAAAGATTCTTCCTGTTTGCCTGGTTCTAATATCCTAAAGCAAAACAGTCTGGCCTGTTAATTTTTTATTTTCACTACAAATGAAAGCTTTATTCAGAAATGCAATCTTTCTAAAAGTCCCTTAGGTAGCTCACTAGGTATGAGGGGATAACTTTTCACTATGTTACATTAAAATGTCCTGTGACTTGGGTTCCATTTTAGTGACTAAGACAATGCGGCTTCAATTGTCTCTCACTGTGCAGGGCACAAGGGAGTCGTTGTAGAGAGGATCCTTGTAATTAATTCTGCCATACATAGTCGAGGGCGAAACTTTCTGAAATGAAAGAACAACTTTTTTCAAATCCTATACTAGTGCAGTGCATGCACTAAATTGCCAATTAATTTTCTAGTCCTTAACCTCTTGATTCATTTAATGTAATTTGTCTCAAGATGCAAAATCCTACAATGTAGGTCCTACGATGAAGGATGCTTATGAATATATAAACAGAAAACAGTCTCACGTTACTCAATTTTCCGTTCTGTTACAAAACTATTTAAAGACAAATCAGACATTTACATTTAGCAGAATAAACGTGAGCCAAGACTTATTCATTGATCAGGTAGCCTCAAGGATACAGGACCCTTTCGTATGTCTCTCCATGTTGCCTGTGTCCTAACCCACATTAGGACTGTGGTCCTTGGATCTAGGGCTAACACTAATCAAGTAGGATCACATCTTCAATTTTTTTTTATCATAATTATATCTATAAAGTTTCCATCCAGGTGGAAATGAATTTAGAGAAACATTATTCACCTAGTAGAGATATAAGAGATACATTACATTTTAATGACACATGATCACAATATAAGAGAAATAATTTTATCAAAAGATTGCATCCAAATGTGATCATTCAATTAGCCATAGCGATTCTTCCTACTATCCCTTTCTTCAGAAATTGATCTCAGAAAAAAATTATAGAAAGGAACAAATGTTTATAGCTAGAAGATACTGCTATGTGCTTTGGAGTTTATTGTTTTCCTTGGGTGTAAAGTAGCTGAAAACTTTTGCCTACTGTTCCACGGACTTAAACCAGATAAAGAGACTATGTTTCAAGGTATTCTTACATGCTATAGATGAGCTCTGCTCTCATGAGATTTTTCTCAGAAAATTATTATCCTTTCAGAGGAGGACAACCTGTAAAAATAGGCATAAATGCAGGACAAATAAAATTTTTACAAAGGTAGACACATGACACTCTTGATAGAGCAAATCAAAATTTTACAAGGGCAGAAATATGACACTATCGATGGAAATTTGGTATGAGACATTTGCAGAATTTTAGTTGTCTGTTCTTAGGATATTGAGTTGCCATTAGTTCTGTCCCAAGACATGTGAATGTTTCGTAGTTCCAATGCAATTAGATGGCTCCCAGCAGGGTATGCTGAGCTCTTCAAACTCAGATCACAAGGTTATTCTGTCTCCTGAGCAGGAGCTAAAGTCATTCTACTCTCTACTTGTGCTTCGTGATTTCTCTCAAGTGCGCTGGGCCTGCCCTACTACTAAAATCTTTGGCTGTTAGACCACGATATCAGACTCTTTCAAATGTCTTCATTAAATTGTTGACATTAGGAGCTTAGCATCAGACAGATCAAAAATTAAATGTACTGTAAGTTTTAGTGAGAATTATACTTTGTTCAAATGCCTCATTTTAAAGTCTGGTTTGATTAAGTACCAATGTTCGTTTGTTATTCTTTTAACTCAATTCCAAATCACATCACCTTAGAACAGGAATGTGTTACATTAGACGGTGTAATGCTAGGGGTTCTGGGGGGAGGGCACGCACAGCGGCAAACAAGCACCAGTTGGCACATGCAAGTGCCTATTAGATCACTGGAAAAGCTGTCATCTGAAAACTTGGAATTTCAGATATGAGTGACAGGTGATAGGAGAGGCCAGGCACTAGGATCCTTAGTCATATACGGCTTTTAAAAAAAAAATCTGTGGTTTTAGTTTGTCCTTTGGAATATAACCTCTGTTCATTTCTTTCAGTTCTTTGTTTCAACACCAGCTTTTAGCCACGATGCCATTTCGTACTACAAAATATTTAGCGACAAGGATGGTTACAAACATATTCACTATATCAAAGACACTGTGGTACGTTCCTTCCAAGATTTATCTCCTCAAAGATCATTCATTTGAGGTTGCTCAAGTAACGCTCAGCTTCACACAACATAATGTTTGTCTTTTTATAGGAAAATGCTATTCAAATTACAAGTGGCAAGTGGGAGGCCATATATATATTCAGAGTGACACAGGATTCACTGTAAGTATTTCACACAGGCACTATGCACCATTCAGATTTTAATTGGCACCAAACAATGGATGTACAAATGATGGACTGTCCTGTCTACTCAGCTAACCAAAAGAGCATTCTGTTGCTCTCTGGGTACAGTCAAACAGCTATGATTCCAATAAAAGTGCGCATTCTTTAATAACTAGTCAGCAAGATTTCCTTTGGGGGAGAATTCTATTAGGTACTTTTATGGAAAGTATAAAAATCCTCAGATAACAATTGGTTCTAAAGGTTAGTTTTATTCTGCAACTCTTAAAGCAATGAACAGGCTTCAAAACTCCATAGAAGTTAGACCACAGATATGGAGACTCTTTTCTAGTGATTTGGTGTTATCTGGGTTTCATGATACCTATAACAGATATCAGGTATTGAAGGATTACTGCCTGCCAGAGACTGGGAGGTCAGGATGAGTGCCCCAGGTGATGAGAAATCAGATCCTCAGAGCAGGTAATTGACTTGGCTAAAGGCCATTTAATTAGTGGAAGGTGAGACTTCAGAACTAAGGTTCATGAATTCAAGGCTGTTGCGGTTAACCTCAGTAGGGAATTCTTTAGGTTCTTTCCTTTTTGTTCATCCACACACTGTCTTATAAAACTATCTTGGAATAGTCATCTGTGATGCATTTAACTAATCAGAAGTCCCTGCTTTTTTGCTCCGTCAATGTTAATGCTGTGTATATTAGGAATGTTCCCCCAGTACTCATAATCTGGCTGCCATTAAATGGAACTTGGGGAGCAAAGGAAGAGAATTATTAGTCTGCTCTTACCATATAGAAAGGGTTAGGAACTTACAGCCATTCTATGAAATTATTTGAACGGAGTCAAAGGAATTTGGTCCTTACACAAAACAGCCATAAAAGGGACTAGAGTCAGAAAAATGATGAGATAAAAATGAATGGGAGATAGATTTCACACAAAATAGGTTTGGTAAATGGGAAATAAAAAACCCTGAAGGCTTGAAGATCCTGCACCGGTTATAATGATGGCCGGGGTGACCGAGGCTTGAGCTGCTCTGACGTCAATGAACTGTGGACTAGAAAGACAAAGACATGCCTCCTTTTTTGTGTGTCCTCGACATGAGGCCCAACACAGTGAGGGATCAGTTCATCTTTCTTAAGTGAATGACAGGAAAGGGTAGATATTTAGGGAAGATGGGGTGGAATAATTATTATTGTCTGTGAGGGAGAGGAGAGAGGCAACTAGGAAAGCAGGCTGGGCTGCAGTGTTGGAGGGGAAGGCAATACTGGCAACTTTGACAGCCTGGGAAAGCGAGGACCACAAGTACCACGGGGAGGGGAGTGGGCAGGTAATTCACACACTGTTTGAAAGGGTGTGGGACAGGCAGGTGACAGTGAAGGCCAGAGGGTGGTGACATTAGTACAGACATAAATAAACCGGACTGATGCAGGTTTTGAATACAAATTTTATACGAGAAATGCGTTGTGTTTTGTTGTCTCTTTCTTCTTTAAGAATTTTTTTTTTAAATGACACTGAGGATGCCTGAACTGCTAAGCTCTCCTGAGACTAAAAACAAACCTTGTTTATTCTAAACTTTTCACACTCTATTATGCTTTTCTTGAGGGAAAAAAAAAAAAGACAGCTACCTTAAGATATTCCAATAAATTCACAGAGGAATGGAAGTCATGTCACCAAACTGGATTTTCCACTTCATAGCTATATTAAGACAGAACTGAGCCTGCACCTGGGTGGTTAGGTAGCAAGTTTGCTCTCCTGTGGTTTCTTCTGCAGCTTGGTGAACAAACATGGCCTGTGATATGTGCATGCCATCCAGCTCAGGCGAGTTTCCTGGCATGCCAGTGTAGAATAGAATCAAAATGTGTTCTCAGTCATGTACAAAGTAAATAATTTAGTTCTGAGAAACCAGTAAACATTCATAATGGAAAAGGAAAAGTATAATATTAGTCTAAATAAGTCATTTTTCATGGCTCGTACCTAATGAATCAGAATAAGATATTTTGGTCATAAAAAGTGTACTCAGCTCATTCTTACCTTTCTCTGATGATCTGTAAACTACAGTAAATGCCCCAAACTCAAATTATAGCAGTGATTCCTATACATAAGTATTAATTAACAGTTTCATTAAATGAATGGGATTTTTGCCAAAGTTACTAATATTAGTGGCAACACTTTTGTCACTTAATAATCAATGCTTACTATTTCCTATATTCATTTCAGGTTTTATTCTAGCAATGAATTTGAAGGTTACCCTGGAAGAAGAAACATCTACAGGTAATTTAGGTCAATCCAAAATAGTATTGATACGTAAATACAGAGACGCATAGATATTTGAGTGAAAACGAATCATAACCCTAAGTAGATAAAGAATGCTTCTTGAAGTGTGAAATGTAATAAAATTCACTTGTAAGTTAAGGTAAATAATTGAGAAAAATGACATACATGATATTAATATAAGCCATATGCTTCTAAAATAGGAACCAACTTAAAATGTTTTCTTTTGAAAAGAACAATATAAGAAATTCTAACGATGATGTAAATACTAAATATTTTTGCATGGTAGCACATATTTCAAAAACTTGGAGCTAATTCAGGACTTTTATTTACTAATGTGTATCTATTGAGCACTTGCTATGTGTCACACTCTTTTTACTCTTGCCATGTGGTCACCACTCTGGCTCACTTTGCTATCGCCAGCTCCATCCCTACATCAGTCAACCCAATTGTACTGCTGATGGGTGGAAGAGTAACTAAAAGCCTCCTTTCTGCATGTAAAAATAGAAACAGTGGTTAGCATTGCCGGTGCTCTTCTATAAACCAGCTATCTTCTTAACCGATTTGCACCTGTAATTGCATTGAATTTTAGTAACTTTTAGGAAGTAGAAAATATTGTTGAAGTTAAGATTTGAACATGCGTGTGCTGTCCTCTGAGCCCTTACTGTTAACTCTCTTCCTTCTATTTCCAAGATCACACAAAAATTCAAGCATGGAATCTGTAAGAGGAAAAACAAAAGACAAAAAAAAACTTGTTATTCATAGTCCTCTTTCACACCTGGATACACATTTACCTTTCAGTTGGAATCCTCCTTCTCTGGAAACAACCATGTCTTAGACTCCCACTGCCATGCTCAAGGCAATCTCAGAGAGAAGGAAGAGAAAGACTTGGGAGGTGGCAGAGCTCACCCTGGCAGCCAGAATGGCCTCTGACACAGCCTGACCCTTGGCAGAACACCATCGAGTATCCCCAAGAAGGGATTCTGATGACGTGTTTGATGAGAAGTTCAGAAATCTATTGTTTACTGAAACTAATGACTCCATTCCAGAACCACAGTGTGGGGACATGGAGGAAGGAATGTGGCAGCTTGACCTGTGAGGGATGGAAGGGCAATGTCTTCAGATGGAGCTCCCAAAATCCCGAATGTCCCATTGAAAGGATGAAAGGTTCAGAAGGCAAATAGAATGTGGCTTCTTATTTCCACATTACTAAAGTCCCCTTTCAGACATAGGAAAGAATAAAGACCCCTTCTTGGTAATGCTCCCAGGTTCCTTTGGATGTTTTGATGTGGAGTAAAGAGAGGAGGTGTGTGGGGGGGGAGATCTCCAACTACTTCATAAGCAATTAATGGCTATGAGAAACCACTACCCCACTCCCATCACGAGTGTTCTACAGCCCTCCCACTTCGGGAAAACCACAGAGGGTTTCTCCCTCGAATCCTGTGCCTCTTCAGGCAAAAATGGATCAAAAATCAAGCTACATCAAAACACTGTGATTCCCCTCTACTTTAAATGATATTGGCAACAGAAAAATAGAGTGGGTTTGATGTCAATATGTAAATTAGTCACTTTACATGGAGTAGTACATTTTGATAAATACAATCTCAAAATTTTCAGCTTAGCTTTATTTTCATTTCCTTCTAGAATTAGCATTGGAAACTCTCCTCCGAGCAAGAAGTGTGTTACTTGCCATCTAAGGAAAGAAAGGTGCCAATATTACACAGCAAGTTTCAGCTACGACGCCAAGTACTATGCACTTGTCTGCTACGGTAGGTGATGGACCTAACATAAACATCGCCATGCCCACTGCCATTGTCATCATCCTTGTCACGCCATCTGATTGCGTGAAGCTTTTTATCTTTTGAGAACCTGTTATATACATGGATCTTATCGAATGCCTAAGGCTTGAGGAATGAACAGTATTGGAAGGTATTATCCTTGCTTGCTTGTGCTTGAGGAAACTGAATAACCAGCTAAGGTGTGTAGCTCTGTTGGGCAATCGTCAGGGCTGAAGCAAGAGTTGGCTGCCTCTCATCTTCTC
Source organism: Chionomys nivalis (assembly GCF_950005125.1). NCBI lineage: Eukaryota > Metazoa > Chordata > Mammalia > Rodentia > Cricetidae > Chionomys > Chionomys nivalis. The sequence continues at coordinate 18,926,963 of NC_080107.1, forward strand.
GCTCTTAGACGCCACGTTCCACATCATTATGATGTCACATGCAGACACCATCTACCAGATAGGTACAGAAGGAGAAATGTCAAAACAGAAGTGTTTTTTGTTGTTGTTGTTGTTGTTTTTTCTGATAAAGTGGTTGTTCTGCTTGGGCCTCATTTGTGGGAAAAGTATTAAAGAACAATGACCCAGAAACCTGAGATCAGCACAGTGAAAACACATTATCCTTCCAATGCTAGTATCAAATGAGGACAGAAAAATAAATCTCTGTCATTCTTTCCTTCCTCTCAAATGTTGGAAGGCAGTTGAGTAATTCATTCAAATATTAACAAATGAACCACTGTAGCACAACACAGAAAGCATTTTCTAGCTGTTTATACCACGGTTATATTTTACAAATCATTTGCTGTCTAGATAAGTTGATTTTATTCACATGTTATCTTGAATAAATAACAAGAAATACAAGTTAAGATAACACTATAACCCAATGGAATCGATGACTACTGAGGGTTTAGTAGAATCTCTAATTCTATAATTGCTGAATTGTCACGCTAGCTAACCCTAGTTTAGGGAAGTGGGTAGCACACTTGGCAGGAAATTCAACAAAGTGCACGCCTTCCTCCTCCTATTCCTGATACCAATTACTCCTGTGCAGGTAGGTGACTTAGAGAACCATGGAACCTTTTATCAATTAAGATCTCTACTCAGCTGCAGAGGCCTCCTGTGGGTTTCCTGTATAATGAACAAGAATTAATGATATGCCATGTCCCTTAATTCAACAACCTGGCTCTAGAACCCGAGCCACGGCTCATTTGACTATGTAGACATGAATAACCATTTTAACCCGAATGCTCCCTTCAAGATGTCACAAGATGTCAGTTTGAAATAACACTTCCATAAAATGTTTGGTCAGTGGCATCTTTGAAATGTCAAGAGATTGTTGTTCATGGCCATATGTGCTGATTGTGATGATGGCATTTAAAGGTAAACATTAAATGTCCCTCTCAAGTTATATGCAACATTTCCCAACCCAAACGCTTTATTTATGTAACATGTATCAAAAGCTTACATGTCAGGCACACAGCATCCTTGAACTAAGGATGCTGGAGCATCTGTTTATCTCTCTCTCCTGGAAGGCTGGGTGGGCTCATCTTTTGAGTCATGCTACTCATAACTGGGAGACGAGTGTCTAATACATTATACATAGGCATCATGGAGCAGCAAAAGAATGACTGTCTTTTGCAAACTCTACCAAGATAGTTGTTTTTTCTTTTTTCTTTTCTTTTCTTTTTTTTTTTTTTTTTTTTTTTTTTTTTTTTTTTTTTTTTTTTTTTGCTATGCTATTTGCTGATAAAGGCAAGAGTGTCGCATTAACATCCATGCATTTATAGCGGTATGCACTCTGTATTTGAATAACGTGATCCAGCTCTTGGGGAAAGCATGCTAACACATTTTGTATCGCTTCTCTCTAGTATCTACTTGAACCTAAATGTTCACTGAAGTATAGATAAGGAACCAAAGACTAAACCCTCATCAAAAGTTGGTGGAAGAGTCCTTTCTAGAACTTGAATCGCCTGACTTTTCTACCACTCACTCTTCCTCGGCAGTATGGTAATTTCCCATTTAGCAAAAAATATACTGTGTGGGAAGCATCACATCGTCTGGTGTTTTTGAAGCTCCAGTAAAATGAGTCACTGCACCATCATAGGAAAAACCTTGAAATCTTTCTCTTCAGGGCTAAGAGTAACGCCTCATTATGTAACTTTCAAACTCTCCAAAGGGCTGTTGAACTTGAACCCTGGAAGACAGGATTAATGCAGGTAAAAATCGTATCCGTAACGCGGGACAAAACTAGCACAAAATAGGAATTTTAGGCATTGATGCCATGTCTCAGGGCTATGTCCTCCTCCTGCTGGGTCATGGACAGACCGTCATTGATTTGTCTCTTAGTTTAAGATTAAAATAAAATTGTGGGCTCTCACTACTGGAAGCATATGCCCATGAAAATTCCGTATGATGGATGCTAATATAATAAAGCCGAGCGATTTAAACTGCTTTGTCTCCTTAGATTCTAGTCCCAAATGTAATATGCATGTGTGTCCCTTTTGATAGCTTTGAAGCAACACTGAGTCTCGGGAAAAGCTTTTCAGTTATATTCTTTCTCAAATACTCTCGACTGTCACATAAGGACTGCTGGTTTTTAAGAAAGCCAAAATAAAAATCTCTTCCCTCTTGTCTCAAGTTATACTAAGAAGGAAGGGCGGAAATCAAAATATTAGCTTTATTATTTATAAAGTCTCGTCAGAGAATGTGACGGAGGTAAACAGTGTGCCTTCTAACACGCCCCCCCCCACACAATTACAGTTGTACAAACATGGGTACCGTTGTAGAGTTCCAGGATTTGCCCATGGGGCTTGGCACTTAGAGCTCTACGGAATAAATCAGAAGCATGTTTTCCACAGGGAGAAAGCTGCCAGGAACCAGCCAGAAGGCCCCATTCATAAGCAGGTCTCCTAAGAACTCAGAGAAGTCCCTCTTCTGTTTTATTTGGGGCCAGGGACACAATTCTAATGGGACTCCCTTAAAGCAGAAGGAGGTATTTGGAATGCAAGAGCAGCGACCCAACTACGTGTATTGCTTTTTAATCCATTGAGTCCCTCAGTAAATGCACTCTTTAAAAGTGTACTCTGCTTATTAATTTACCCCACACTTCAGATGAGTGATAGCATGTTTTTTTGTTTGTTTGTTTATATATTGTTAAAATGGCCAGTTTCTACATAGAGAAGCTAAATTTTGCAAAACATGGTAGGGTATGATGTCCTGGACAGAGCATCCATCTTAAGAATGAATGTATCGGTCATTACAAAAGATGCTGCTAGCTGACAGATTACATCCCGAGTCTGGAGATTGATTTAGTCACAGGCCATATCCAATGGTTGTGCTCTGTGCTGGGAGACAAGGACCTGTCATGTTGCCCTGTTATGACAGCGCTGCATGCTCCATAGCTTGCTGGAGGCTTGGCTCGAGTCTCTGTAACAGACATTAAAACCTGCATTCCCTCATGACCCCATCCTTCCTTCTTTAACCCCTCAAGCATCATCTCAATATGGCCCTTCCTCATGCCACAAATTACTAGCCCCCAAAACGTGACCTAAACAGCATATTTGAGAAGGAAATACAGTCTATGCAAGATCATTTCTACATGTAATAATCACAAGGTTAAAAGGTGATTATTTTAACCACCACCAAATGAACTCAGCATTCAACAGAAATACAACATAGGTGCTGATGAAGGTTGCTTGATAATGCACAACTAAAAGTTGTCCAACGCCATGTGACAGCTTCCCAGAAGGCCATTTGCAGCTTCTGAGGTTTTCCTGTGTAATTAATTAGGTTTCCACCTTCCAGGTTTACCCCTAGAAAAGCTGCAGCACAGGTAAGACTTTTCTCACATCTGTTCTTTGATTGGGTTTTGATATGATGCATGTTGTTTAAATGTAACTTAAAATGCTTGCTTCTCTGTGGATTAAAAAACAAAGTCACTGAAGAATTAAAAGATGTGTTGGCACTGGTCTACAAGCAATCCTGGCTGAAAGTGAAATGTTATTTTTAAAAGTAGTCACATTTTTGTTTCCATCCTATACACAGGCCCTGGCCTCCCCATTTCAACTCTCCACGATGGCAGAACAGACCAAGGTACTCTCCTGCCTCTAAAGATATCCTGAGTGGTTTATCATGAGCCACTGCAGTGGGCATAGTCAGTTCATCTACCTGGAGAGGAGGAATTATAAAGCCACGTTGTCATCATAAAGTGTATTATTTCACAGATTCAGATGTTGCTTGGATTAAACTTGATCACTTGAGGCTTGGTACTTATTGGCAGAGGCAATGTGACATAATAGAAATTGCACCACAGAGATCGGTTCTCTCCTCCCCCGACCTTCTAAAACTGCAGAAGATTAGAATCAGAAAGAATATTTACACATATTCTTTCTCCTCAAAAAACAAAAAAAGAATTCCTGCTTTTTGAGGAGCTGCTTCTTCTTCTTCTTCTTCTTCTTCTTCTTCTTCTTCTTCTTCTTCTTCTTCTTCTTCTTCTTCTTCTTCTTCTTCTTCTTCCTCCTCCTCCTCCTACTCCTCCTCTTCCTCCTCCTCCTCCTCCTCTTCCTCTTCTTTTTCTTCTTCTTTTCCTCCTTCTCCTCCTCCTCCATCTACTTCTTCTTCATATTATTCTTATTGCATCACCCCCATACTGGCAAAGAATCCAAACATTACTTCTCCGATTCAGTTCGGAGCAGAGAGGATTGCCATGCCAGCACTGCCGTTTGTTTTGCATTGAGTTAACAGCTATATCACATTGCTGCCATGTGTGAAATCCCTGGAATTTGGGGATGCTTTCCATTTTTAACGGCTGTCATCAGAATTCTCCTCTACCTTGAATTCGTGATGGCGGTTAAAGCCGTTCACAGTTCAGATGGGCAGTTTTGCTTTCTGCAGGGTTATTCAACTGTATAATTGCCCGGTGTTCTTCCTGATGGCTCCATATTATCCTCTGATTGGCCATTAAATTAAACACCAAAAGATCAGAGTTGCTGGCGAGCAGGGGTGATGTGGGGCAAGCAGATGCTTTTTCCTTCAGCACTCATGCCTGCAGCTGTCCCTGGACAGCCTGGCTGACAAGTCAGGACACTGCTTGGGGATTAGGTTTGTGTCAGGTTAATGGCTCAAGAAGAGGTGAAAATGAAGACGTGTGGAAAAGGCCGGGAATTAAGAAGTAGGACAGTGGATTTAGTTTCATTTTAAAGTTGTTTTAACCTTGTGTCTAATAACAAAATGGTTTGATGCACAACAGATTAAATTCGTTAATTAGACATATTCAACATTCAGGGAACAATACTTTGAAGCAATACTACTTTCAAGTCCTGAAGTTTTTGTTTTAATGGAAATCTCCATAGATATTTAAAGTCCATCTTGTGACCACTCTAAAATATAACTTCTCTTCCTTTCTTCCATAAAATGAAGTTCTATATCCTAGCATTTTTTTTTCTTGATGTTCTTGTTATAGTCTAGGCAGATACTAATCTTTTTAATGCTTTTGAAGTTTTATTACACCACTCTCTATATGCATCATATATATTTTTATATTTTCTAATTCAAGAAACCACTCAAATTCTTTCAGAGAACAGATCCACCAACTTGTCTAATGAGAACAGTATTCTTTCACACTGTATTAGTTACTTTTCTCATTGTTCCAACTGAATCCCTGTAAGAAGCAGCTTGAAGGACACCATCCGTCAGGCTTAGAAAGCATGGTGGCAGGATCCTGAGGCAGCTGGCTCTGTTATACCTGCAGTCTGGGAGCAGAGAAAGGGCAAGAAAGGCAGAGACGAGTCTCTCAGTGACTAATCAGCCTCTACCTCTTGAATGTCCTGAATGAAAAAGTGAAATGTACGCCGTGGCAATGCTGACGCTTGCATGGGCAGTCCATATATGGTGGTTCTGTTGATCTTGTCCATATTGGGCTTTATGGTCTAAGCTGATGAGGATGACTGACCAGGTCTTTTCCTCAAGAGGCCACCAGATCTCATAACAGATAGTTGTGAGCCACCATTTGGCTGCTGGGAATTGAACTCAGGATCTTTGGAAGAGCAGGCAGTGCTCTTAACTGCTGAGTCATCTCTCTAACCCTTCTGAATGTTCTACAACCTTCCAAAATAGCACAAGTTTGTCACTCACTGAAGAGCAAATATTCTAACACATGAGCCTATGGGGGAAACATTTTCCATCCAAACCACAACACATGCTTATCACAAATACAAATATCCAGAGATCAGTCCAGTCCAGTTTGAACTATGCTTGGGAATCCACACTTTTGATAAACATCTAACTGCCATTTTATAGCAGATTCTGAGCACTACATTTAGTTTTTTTTTAAACCCAATATTAATTTCATTTTGTACCAGCAATCTTCATTCAGCAAATATTGAGCATTTACTAATGTAGGTCATATATTATACTAGGTACTATATCTCTAAAATGATAGATGCCAGAGATTGGGCCTTCCTCCTGTCCTCGAGGAGATTAGAGATTAAGGAGCAATGCAAATGTGGGAGCAGGCAAGAGTGAGAAAAAGAAATGTAGGGCTAAGAGAAAGGAAACACGGGAAATACCAAAGCATAGAGGGAGAGCCCCAGTCTAGGTTACCGTGGGTAGGAAATGTTTCCTAATGACATTTGTTAAACTCGAGATTCTTGGATATGCAAGAGGTTGATGCCCTTTTGGATGGTTGACTTGGCGGGTGGGCTGGAATGTTCACTTTTTACTCACAAAGTACTGATGATGAGGAAAAAGACCTTTGAGGAGATGAGGACATTTGTTTTGAATATCCAGTTCAAAGTACTGATAGGGCATGCAAGTCGAGCTGGTTGGCCTATGGTAACTTGATTTTGGGAACTGAATGTAAAAGCGACAGCTGTGCTGAAAAGGATCCTCAAGAAGTTGTTAGTGTATGGAGAATTTGGTGTATATGGCCTTGGGAGTGGAGAGATGGTAAATTAGTAAAAGGGAGCCTTCAGGATGCCAGTACTCAAGAAGTGAAAGACAGAGACTGTTAGGGAGATCAAGGAGAAAATCAAGAGGTCATCAGCCTTGAGATGGGGCTGAGGAAGGGAGAGATAGAAGGGTCTCAAGAAGATACTGGCATACAAATGACAAAGAAGACACAGGGACAGTTACTTTTTATGGGCAGTTTCTAGAGAAGAGTGAAGGAGCTGATGAGATTAAAGTGAAGTTGCACCTGCATAGGAAATTAGTGGGCATTTGTTTGGGCAAAGCCAACAGAGCTTTTACTGCATATGTCTTTGAAGAGAGTAGAAAAGTTGGATACTAGTTGGGAAAAGTTAATGTTCTGAAGATGATAAGTATTTATTGAAGTCTAATTGAAGAAATTATGAGGCTAAAGGGGTTTAAAGAATGCTAGGCACAGCACATAGCATCTGTCTGTAAACTCAATGAGAGAGAGAGAGAGAGAGAGAGAGAGAGAGAGAGAGAGAGAGAGAGAGAGAGGAGAATCAGAAGTTCCAGACTAGCCTTGGCTACATTAACTGCACTATATTTGACCCAAGAAATAGAATAAGAAAGTTCCTGAGAAATTGGGAAGGGTCCAGGAATACATGAAGAGAGTAGTCTCTTGTCATGGGAAAGGAAGAAGAGTTTAGTGGTAGTTTTATGAATGTTTGAAAATCTTAGGGAAAACAATGAGCTTCATTTCCTTTTCCAACAAAGAAGTCATTTGAAAACAGCAGATTCTATTCGAATCAGATACTATGGAAACCCAGAGGTACTAACACTTACCACTGAGGGCCAATTTGAAGTTAGTTGCTTTGGGCATTTCAGGTTCTCATTAAATTAAGTAACTGAATGACCTCAACCTTTTCCACAGATTCTCCACAAAAATTAATTAATATGAAATACAGCATTTTTATACGACAAGCAAAAATCAAATATAAGATCTATCACTTTTAAAATTCAATTCAGTTTTTTTATAAAAAAGTATCTACAAACATATGGAGACATAACCATATCTGATGCTAGACCCCCAGGAGGCTCGAGGAGCAGTAAATATACAAAGAAAAGTGAAGGGAAGAAAGAATATGGTCCAGGCTGTACCACCCCTTACAAACTGATGGCTCATACAGCACAGCTCCATAGAGAAATCCTGACGTCACCTCTCACTCTTACCACAGCCTAGGAAATTCTATTTCTTTTTTAATAGATACAACAACTTCACGTTCACTATTCAGAAGAATACAATTCTAACTACAGAAGTATTGATTAGCTCTCCAATCAAACCTGACACTTCATTAAGTCATAAAATTAAAAGGTTCAATAATTGACAGAAAGGCAATAGAGTTAAAAAATCTTTGTGAGTTTTTAACTTCTAGTAGGTCACAAGTATTTCTTTTCTGATGGGTTACTCAATGCTAATGTGGAACTTATTATGTCTTTTATATAAATCATACCCAAAGCATTTATATGTGTGCTAAGATTAAATATAATAAGTTTTGGAACAAAACGCCACGAGCATACGAAAACAGAGAGCTATACGGGAAGAGGTTTGGCAAACAGAGTAGATATAAGTCTCTAGTTCACTGTCTTCGGTGACCACTTTTCAAAAACGAATATAAACAAAAATCTTCAGGATTTATTTTGTAGCAATTACCATATCTCACAAGTCATCCACTTTTCCCTTTCACAGAAAATATAACTCTACATATTGTATGGAAGCCTAATTTTTCTCATGAAGATGCTAGTATCAAATTAAAACTTAGTTTTAAAAGCTTCCTTAATATAGACCCATTTACATGTATTGCCAATATGTAACATTCAGAGGATCAATTAATTTACTCAGTATGAAACATTAGAGTGTGGAAAATATAACTGAGCTCAAGTAGAACAGAAACTTTTGTTTTGTTCTGAGGGAGGGCCTTTTAAGCTATTGACCAGGCTAATCTCAAACTCACTTCTATGTGAGCCAAGTGAACCTTGAACTCAGCCTCCCAAACATTGAAACTATAGGTAGGATGTACTACTCTTGACTATGAACAGCAGCTTTGAGGTTATTGATCAGGTATGAGACAGATCAATACTGTGTAGTGTTTTTTGACTGAGATATGTGACAATTTGGGGGAAAGATTTTTAAAGAATCACGTACACAGCAATTTGCTTTCAAAAAAAAGAGAAATTTCTATATTAATCAAATATAACAGGAAAAGGTTAAACACGAATACAAATCTCAGAAACAATGTTAACTCCTCACACTGAATACATTAGGGTTACAGTTATATCACCATTTCACCGAGATGAATCGATGATCTGGTTATTATATTTCCTCCTTTTAGTCAATTAAAATTTTAAAGCAATGTCACCTATTCAGCTCCATGGCTTCACACTGAATAAGTATAGTTGGATGTGGGAAAACATGGTCAAATTAGTATTGTTGCTCTTATGTTTCTGCTCAAAACATTAGAAATGGGCTTTTGGTTTGCATGTTTGTCTGATTGGTTGGTTGGTTTTGGTTGGTTGATGTTCTGAGACAGGGTTTCTCTGTGTGTGGTCCTGGTTGTTCTGGAACTCACTCTGTAGACCAGGCTGGCCTCGAACTCACAGAGATCTGCCTGCCTCAACCTCCTGCGTGCTGGGATTAAAAGCGTGCGCCTCCACTGCCCAGCAAAATGTTGGAAATGATAGTGGCTGTAAGGATCACTGAAGGTCACTAATGGAAGTGTGATGTCCTCACACTCGGACACAGTGCACAGACAGCTCATTATGAATGCCAAGATGAGGTACCTGAAAGACCCTTGCCCAGTTACTCCAGCATTGTCCGTATAAGCTGAAGAAATTTAAAGAAATTTGTATAAATACTATTAACTAATGCTGAACATTGTATGTTTTTAAAGAAATCCAAATACTGGAAGAAAACAAGGAATTGGAAAATGCCCTGAGAAATATCCAGCTGCCTACAGAGGAAATTAAGAAGCTTGATGACGGTGAAATAAGTAAGACCTTTTAAAAACGTCTCACGTAGAGATGTGAAAGTGAACACTTCTCTCACTTAGAAAAAATTACCGAGTAAATGTTATAGTCCAAGCTGTGTGCTATAAGCTCTCATTTAAAATAATGTTTCTGTAACAATATTTAGCTTTGTTAAACATTAGAATATGATTATACATACAGTTGATCATCTACTTTTTCATAGCTCCCTCTCAACACTGACATTTTAAATACAGAGATTATCTAATTTTAATTTTAGAATATATGATTCTAGAATGAAAAGTATTTTGAGATTTATAGTCATTTGCAAATTAGACCTGAAATATGTGATAAAGTCAATTTAAAACTTGTTCTTAATTCTTAATGATTTACCTGGTATGGGTTGCTTTTATGATGTGCATGGTCAAACAGTAATATACCTGTGATGGAATAATTATTCTCTCTTTTTCTGTTTCCAAAGCTTTATGGTATAAGATGATTCTTCCTCCTCAGTTTGACAGATCAAAGAAGTACCCTTTGCTAATCCAAGTGTATGTAATATTTTCTTTAGTGTAAAAACTATTTACTGAAAATATGCTGGATGAAATACACACTTATGAAATAGAATGAACCATTCTCCTTGGTAACAGTTCCTATTGATGCTGTTTTTATATATTCCCCCAGCTAATCAGAGTAAATAAAATATGGCTATTTAAAATAGATCGAGGGAGTTTTGAGATTTGAGATGGACTTGCCTGCATTTGTTGTGTTGAATTTCCTTGGGATGGCAAATTGCCGAATGTGTCAGAATACCTTTGAGATAAAGAGATTGCAGCCAAAAAAAAAAAAAGTGTAAATCATCTTAACATCTTATGTAATTGAGTTAGAAATGAAATAAAGGAATGGAATACATTTAGTGGAATCACACCCAAAATCAGGGCTGACCTACACACAACTTGCTTAAAACACCATGCAGTTTTTTTAGTATATCTTATGTCTGCTTTTAGCAAGTGGCAGGTGGCAGAAATGACGAAAAACCCACACATATTCCTTGAAATGCCAACCCTAGATGTATCCGTTTTGGGGAATGGGAGAGGCTGTGTCCCAAAACAACTTCCTTGTAGCAAACCTCTGGGGGAGCCTGGTCTCCTCTTGACTTAGAGCCAGCTCTGTTATTGATATTGGAATTTTTATCACATAATTGGCCTGGGAATTGCCAGAGTCAGTTCTAGGCTGTGGTGGGAAACTGAATTTTATAAAGAATTCAGAAATTATTTTGTATTTTTCCTTTAGGTATGGAGGTCCCTGCAGCCAGAGTGTCAAATCTGTCTTTGCTGTTCATTGGATAACTTATCTTGCAAGTAAGGAGGGGATAGTTGTTGCCTTGGTGGATGGCCGAGGCACTGCTTTCCAAGGTGACAAGTTCCTGTACGCGGTGTATCGAAAGCTGGGTGTGTATGAAGTGGAGGACCAGATCGTCGCTGTCAGGTGAGCGCCGCTCCATCGAGCTGTCCACACACAACAGATGTGGCACAAACACTAGTGTAGTTCAAACTGCGGCCCCTGAACACGGTAGTGTTCCCACTGAGCTATACACCTAACCATGTTTTCAATTCCTGATGGCTTCCATTTTTTGTGCTTTTTTTTTTTTTTGGTCTAGTTTCCTGAAATGATTATTGGTTATAAACGGATCTTTTGGACCAAATATGGGGAAAGTTGTTCACTGAAAGGGGCTAATAAACGTGCAGAAAAAATACTGGATAGATGTGAAACATTCCAAAGCACTTTTATTTATTGTCATGGCTCACATTTGGAAAAGTGAAAGAAAAATATTACATAACTTTAGCAATAATCTTCAGGAAATCAAATATCCAAAGGCATTCAATCATTGTTGGTCCTACTCTTTAGTTTAGAAACGGATCAGATTTTCATCGCAGTACAAGTTCTAGGTGTTGGGAATTCATTTGTGATTAAACTTGCCGTCAATTTTTGCTATGCTAGCATGAAGGTATTTGCCAATTTTCCTTTGACAAAAAGCTCCTGTTTTGATATAATAGAAATATTATTATAAGAGCATTTGGAAGGAAGGCAGATCTAATTTCTTCCCCTCCAGCCAGATTTCTTTTTTAATTGAGCTCTACATTTTTTTCTCTGCTCCCCTCCCTACCTCTGCCCTCCCCTTTAACCCCACCTAGATTTCTAACCACAGTTTATGATCCCACCATCTCTTTTGAATCGCAAAGGATGTCGGGAAAACTGCTGCTGCCCTGCTATAATGTGAGCAGGCGGGGATAGTGAATAAGAGCTTATCAGTCTAAAAGCAATGGGCTAACTGGCTGATTGCATTAATAGACACAGATGATTTTGTCCATGCAACAATTTATGATTGAACACCTATTCAGAAGAAAGAGCAATTTAGAGAATTCAATAAGAATATTTGTTATCCCCTTAGCGCTATTGTTATTAGCAATATTGATCAACATTTGCAAAAGAGATTATATTTAACAGCTAGAATAAAGACCCAGACAGCACCTGTTTCTGTATTTCTGACTCTAATCAAAGCAGAAAAGTTTAGATTCATATGTAACTAATTTTAAGAATAGAACGGCAGTCATGACTCATAGATTCCAATGTTTCTTCCTTTCAATGACTAGTCATTTATGCACGGATAAAATGTTCGATTAAAGCATTCAATTGTAATAAAATAGAGTAAATTAATGACTAAATTGTTAAACCAAAGTCTATAATTAGTCCCTCACTTCTTGGAGGCTGCATGATTCTCACTGGTCCAGATTTTTGACATTTTTACTATTAATTTATTTGGAAGAACTTTGTCCAGTGGAGAAATGATTCAAAATGAACTCCTCTGGGGTAACAGAGAACTTTATATTTTGCTTTTGTATGTTTGTTTTTATTTTTGCAGCATTGGAATCCAAGCCCAGGACCTTGTAAATATTAATCAGTCACTAACCCACTGAGCTAAATCCTCAGCTTAGCTTTTCCAGATGATGATGTGTCCTGTCAAGAGTATGAGCACATTTGTCAGAGTTCTAGCATTAATTCTTCAGGTGTTTTGTTAGAGGTGCATCTGGGCATTTTCTATTAATAATTAAGACAATGAAAAACACCAAGGAAATATAAACCAAAGACTTCCCAAAGGCTTGGAGATAAAAATTACAATTCATTGTTTCTTCTTTAACTGTCTCTTAAGATGGATAGGATTAGAAGGTTGTTTGTTTTGGCTTTGGCTTAAAATAATCATAATCATACAGTCCACCAACAACAAAATACGTCATGGTATTTAAGGCATTAATTTACCATCACAAATACTGTACTGAACAAAAAAAGAATTCTTAATTTCCTCCATTGAGGGAATTAAAAGCATAGATCTGAAGCCCATGCAAAGATCTTAATGAAAATTCTTATTTCTAGCCTTCAATATAGAGAACACAGAGCCACAGTTTTTACCTTGTATCAGTTTTGCTTTGATACCAACTTGTCTTTGGTACTTAATTGCAGGTGTGCCAGAGGTAGAAACTGGTAGCCATTACCTTCCCTGAACTTTTTTTCTCAGTCAGAACCTAGGGAAAGCTTCCCTGAAATAGGGTGAGCATACAGCCACCCATGTGTTCAGCCCTTTAACAACGGCACCCCAGATTTTAATAATACATTCTGTACAAAATGGCGCAATTTGCAGTCCTGACTTTCAATGCATTTATAATCTGTTAAGCATGGATGGATGGCCTGCATTCTATGGGGACAGCACTACTTATAGATGAAACTTTGAGCAAACTCCTCAGTGAACAGAGTGGCTGCATGGCCCATTCAAGCAACACATCCAACAGTAGAGAGAGTTCCAGCTCCTGGCCTTGGCTTTGCTTGAAATCTCTGTTCTATGAACATGTAAAGGGGGCCTTTGAACCCGATCCCTAAAAAAAGGAAAAGTTAAGGAGGAGAAAATAATGATCCCAAGGATGACCCAACTCCTTCTCTCTCTCTCTTTCTCTAAGTGTTTTAGAAATCACACACCAAACCCTGACCCAAGGAAATGGGTTTGTAAGCCCTTGACTGCCACTGTCAAATCACCCCAGAAATGGAACATTTTCCTTGAATCTCTTATTAATTTGACATAGGTGAATTAGGAACAGAAAACTATATATGTGTGCTTGAGACAGCAGCAAATATGAGCCAAGCCAAGATAATAAGTTTAAAGACAGTGAAAAATAGAGGAAGACAAGACAAATATGACGTCACAGCTTGTCTGTGCGTGAGAATGCTTCTAAAGACAGCTCTGGTGAAGAAGGAACATGACTCCCTCGGGCTCCTTGGAAAATGTTACATAAAAGAAAATCATAAAATTTTTGAAATTACAGGGTCAGCTCCACATATTTGGAGTCTCTTGGCATTGTTTATATTCTCATAGTTCTAATTTTATGTAATTTAAGGGTTAATGGTGAAAAATTACAAGAGAAAAAAATATATTATCACACTTATAGATGGTGTCGAAGAGAAAGTTTCTCAAATAGTAAAATGGATCGCTAGGATTCAAGATGACTTAGCTGAGAGTCCTTTTCATGTGGAAAAAAATTGGAAGTTCAGTTCAACCTCTAAGATTTGTTACTACGACTGTGCTGATAATACCATATTATCAGTTCTTTCTGATAACCTTCCAGGAAGCTTTTCAGATTTTGGAAGTGAAATTTACAGAGCCCCGTTGATCTCAAAAGGCTCGTATTATCTAGCTAACCTTTAACCTAGTCCTGCCACATTAAGTGTTAATGTTTCATTTCCATGTTGACCACCGCTCCTATCATTTCCTGTAAATGTCATCCTTTCAGAACACACCTAGGAAGGGCACGGATAAGACTTTCCTGTTTCCATGGATCACCTGTTATTTGCTTTGTGCCCCAAATGCAACGTAGAATGATTGTTAGCTTCTGGGAGATCATAAAATCCTGAGCGATTTTATGGCTCAGGACCGTCTTCCAACACCAGTAGCGGAACTAGCTATATTTTTTTAAACAAGAAAATGAACCTTCTCGTCCCACATTTGGGTTTTGAAATTTGTGTGAGAATGGCTGAAGGGCCACATATTTTTTGCGTGCTTGCTCGCTTTCCCTTGATCAGCTTCCACTCAGGTAGCAATTTTCCGTTTGCTACTCCGTTTCTTCCCTGTACACTCAGTGTCCTTCAGAATTCGTGTCGGGTAAGCTGTGACTAACGGGGCCTCTTCCCATCTGTTTGTCCCGGGCATTTGCCCAACTCCTCAGTTCGTCAGAAACGTGCATGCTGAGTCGATGCAATGAGAAAAATGGTTGCTATAAAATCCCTTTAAGTAACTCTACAGAGCTGGCAAAAAGAACTCAGAGGTAGGGCGCTAGCTAGCATAGGATACCTAAAGACCTAGGTTCTATGCCCAGAACAACAAAGGAAAAGGAGAACCCATTATTCAACTAACAAAACACACTTGTTCTCTACTTCTGGAGAACAGATGAGAAAGTCATTAACAGAAAGCCATTAACAGAAACCAGAGGCCACACCGCTGTATTTTATGGGGCTGTCTCTGGGTTCCCCTCTTACCCCTGCTTACTTACTGTGTCATTCCCTAGAGCCCGCCCACTCCCATCACACCTATCTCTCTTGCTTCTCTCTGCTTCTAAAGTTGTATTGAGGCTTTATCAACCTATTCCCCCAAATAAATCTCATTTTCTCTATTATACTGAGGAATTGAGGTACAAGTGACCAGCATGCCTTGCTTTGTGTTGACTAGATGTTTCCTGGGACTTTCAAAGGTTGTTTTTCTTACAGTTCATTATTCCCGAGGAAAAGAATGTTTTCAAAGCTTCTTGGAAATGTGATGGAGCCAAGCAAATCAATTCAACATTTTAATTGTTCCTAATTACAATACATAATTGTCTATACAATGGTAAATTGGAGACTCCTGTTTATGAATGTCAAGAAGGATGGCTGTTTTTTTTTTTTCTCTGAATAGGACTTAACATCAAAATGAGTATCAACAAGTAAGCAAATAAGGTGATACAAATTTATTAAAAATTGAATCAAAATGAAACAAAAATCCTTCCAAGACCCAAGGATTTGGGAAATTTGGTACTCCTTAGTGGAGCCATTGTGTTCTAATGAGGCAATCTGAGGACAGGCTTTGGTAAAAAGGTTCAAACAAGGTTTAATCTCCTGAGGGCACTGGGATCGCTGCAGATAAAGAACAGAGCCTAAGATGATCCTTTTATTCTCTGCCGAAAACATGATACTTTTATTTTACTTATTTGTAAATGCAGCCTTATTATGCACGTGTTTAAACAAAGAAATGAAGCGTTTCTATTAAATCTTTGGATTAAATATGCTTGTATAATGAAGTAAATGTCATGTGTACACAATTAAAATTCTAAAAATTTGTTTCTTTCACTTTAGAAAATTCATAGAAATGGGTTTCATTGATGAAAAAAGAATAGCCATATGGGGCTGGGTGAGTTGCTTTATAAGTTCCCTGCCTGTTATTCAGTTTGGTAATCCTCGTTTTCTCAAGTGTTCGCTTAGAAGGTTTTTCATGAAATGTCAGTGTTGCAACATAATTTAATCTGTCAATAGAAACAGTCAATTTGGATAATATCAGCCCTGAAGTGGTGGTTTTAAGTGTTTGTTCCTTTCTTTAATTCAATTTCTTCTTTGTATAACAAATGAACTCATAATTGACATATTTTTACTTAATTTTTGGTGCTGAATTATAACATACCAAACTGAACTATGCCTATCAAAGGTTTGACTGCCTCTCTGATTTTGAATTTAATAGCTATTGTATGTTTTATGTTTCATTTTAATGAAAAGATGAGTTAAAGTTTGAAATTATAGAAACTTTCAGTGCATTTTATTTAGCTCAGTGTAGTCCTTCCAGGGCTGTTAGACATTTTTATCTTTTTGGACAATCAGATTCTCCTAGTAGACCCAATATGAATTTTTGCTAACTTGAAGAGAAGCATTATTTGGCTACCTAGATATTGGTTATGGATATGGAACTCCCTCCCACGTTTGAGGAGTGATGTATTTATTGAAAAAAAACACAAAAATGAGTGGCAGAAGTGATTAGTTGTGAGTCGTGAAGTCACTGGTGAAGACACTCTAGAGAAATAGTGAAAAGAGTTTAGGTTTGCCCATTACAAATTATGATAACTGGCCTTCAATGACATTTGCCTGCTTTACCTTTTGGTCTGAATTTGTACATTTGAAAGTCAGTTTGTGGTCAGTTGAGCTTGGGTTGTTTTTCTTGGCTGATTTCTCTGAGAGAGGCCTGCACAAGATAGAGGGAATGAGACACACGTGGAGAGGGACCTGCAGGATCCAGCTCAACTCCCAGCTCAGTGGTCAGATGAAAAAGAGTTAGGAATTTGGAGAAAGTTGTTATTTCAAGCCAATTTGTCCTTCTCAAAACTAATGTTACGTATCTAAACAGAGTTGGGCTTCAAATGGGTAAAAACAAGTGAAATATTTTTATAGGGGAATATTTCAGATAAGATTTTTCCTACCACCCATTTTTGTGAAATTCCTAAAGTCAGTCTTTGACAGAGTCTCATTTTAAGCAAATACTGTACAAAATCCTTAACATTTTGCTTAGAACTGTGCTTTGATTTTGCTGCAGGCTCTGAGTAACCATAAGTTAAAACTTTCCATTTCATTTATAGAATATGGTTATGGATTAGTTCGGTAGAGACTCTTCTATGTGGGATGATTGAAAACCCACACATCGCCCCACAGTACATCCGTATCAGCCCAGAATCCTTCAATAAGAGACTCTTGCCCTACCGGATTGTGTCAATGCCGTCAAAGACATAAATCTGTTCGTCTCCCTGCACTGCTTACGCTCTCGCATGGCAGTTACCATGAAGCAGACAGTGAGCATGTTCAAAAGGAGACAGCAATGAGTAGATTACCTGCCTGCTTAAGTAGCCCCCAGTCAGCTAAAGGAAACAAGGTGCAAAAATATATAATACTACATTTCTTTTTGTACACAACTCCATTCTTATTAGCCCATATTTCTGATCTCTAGTTCATCTATCTCTTCATCCTTGTATATTTCCATTATATCTCAACTAGGTCTTATATTAAGCAATTTATTTTATTTTTTGCAGACATAGTCTCATGCATCTTAGCTTAACTTGCAACTGCCTATATATCTGAGAATGACCTGGAACTTCTGATCATCCTGACTGTATCTCCCAAGTGCTGGGATGACAGACATGCACTACTTTCCCCCATTTTTTTGTGGCCTTAGAGATCTAGCTTGGTCTTCACACATGCTAGGCAAGCCCTATACCAACAGAATCACATCCTCAGCCCTCATGATAGGTTCTTTATGGACAAAAGGGTGAATAAGTTATAGATTTGACCCTCATATGGGCAAAGAGTGGAAAAGCAATGGTTTATTACTCATCGTACAAAACAACAGAAAGAAAAGAGGTTAATTGTGCCTGTGAGAGCTAATAGAGACGTCAG
This sequence comes from Chionomys nivalis, assembly GCF_950005125.1. Classification (NCBI taxonomy): domain Eukaryota; kingdom Metazoa; phylum Chordata; class Mammalia; order Rodentia; family Cricetidae; genus Chionomys; species Chionomys nivalis. Next base: position 18,944,993 of record NC_080107.1, read on the forward strand.
AAATGAGTCAGAGTCTTTGATGGGCAAAAATAGCTTAGTAAATGAACATTTGAGAATGTGAAGACCACATTTATCCTGGTCTGGATAAAGCAAAGACACATGTTTGAGTTGATCAAGAATATGTTAAACTTTGAAAGTCTAAAGAATCATGAAGAGAAGTTTGGAGATATGTCAGGAGAAGTAGGTCAAGAAGTAACCAGGACCTTTTAGGCCACATGAAAGAGAATGTGTGTGGCTTTTTACATTTTGTACCTCTGAGACCACTGTAGTCTTTAAGTTCCTTAAATGTTAATATGTTTCTGAGTGTGGCCATAACCCATACATCAATATTTTGTAAACCATTGGAGCAAACTCTGTGGTTTCAAAGATGATGGCTGGCCATTTGTACTCACTTCTCTTCTGAGTCTTATACATCAGCAGCTTACCAGGCATCTTTCCTTCAGGAGATGACATTCATGGGCTTCAAGTTTCATTTACTCCAAGCTAATCTTAAAACAAGCCCTCATCATCACTGAAGACCCTCATCTACCAAGTCACCCAAATTAGAAAGCTCAGAAGAATTACTTCCTATCTTTAATCTCTCTGAGCTCAACATTGATTAGTGAATTCTTTTTCCACTTCTAATGACTAAGTAATGACTGCCATCTGTAATGACCTTATTTGATTTCAATTTCTTCATGTGTCATTAAACCAGAACTTCTCTAATGTAAGGTATGTATCACCCAAAAAAAAAAAAAAAACTTCTTAAAACACAGTGTCCAGTTTCTTACCACCAGAAAGTCTACTTGAGCTCAGAGATTCCATTTCTGAGCCAATTCCAGGAAATGCTGTTGCTTCTGGTCTATGCTCTCAGGCTGGGCAGTTTCTAATTAAGTTATTTTAATTATTTCTTAACTGACTTGGTCAACCCTCACAAACTCCAATGTTGTTTGAAATATTGTCATTCTGAGATTTTTTTTAGTCTTTCACAATTGTATATATATAATATATTACAAATTACATACATAAATATAATACACACATACATACACACACTATATGTTATATATGTGTATATATACATATATATATATATATATATATATATATATATATATATATATATGAACTTTGGTCATTTTCACCCTTTATTACCCTCTCTCTACTCCTACCATCTGCCTCCAGAACCTTTTTCCAACAAGCCCTCCTCATACCTTCATGACCTTTGAGATGTGAGATGTTTTTGTTTATTGGGTTTTTTCTTTGTTTTTTTTTTCTTTTTTTACTTCTGACTAACTGATTTTTTATTAAGGTTGCTTGCACTAGCATGAGTTATGGACAAGTATTTACTAGGATATAACATGGGCAATATTTCAGTGACAATACCACTAAATAAAATGACTCTCCTCCCCCAGCAGTTAACTGCTAACCATCCCACAGAGAGGAAGGTTTTCTGAATCCTCTCCATGTATGATGAAAAGCTGACAGGTCTTGTTCAGGATAACTACAGTTACTTTGAGTCCATGAACACGAAGTCCACGTCAGCAACTTTTTTCCGCCTTTGGTCTCTTAAATTCCTTTTGTCTTCTCATCCAGTCTACAGAGTTCTCTGGGCCTTGAAGGAAGTGATAAATGTTGCTAACTTGTCCTCATTCTCAGGACTTATTCTCAGGAGTCTCCTCATTAATCATTGCCCACTCCAAAAGTAAGCTTTTATGACAAACCACAGGGAGCAGTGCTAATGTGTGGGTTTAAACATCATTTTAAAAGCAAAATCAGATAACGTGTCCATTTAGCAAGGCAACAGTAGCAGAATCCACCCTTTGACCTTCTTAGACTCATTCTCTTGAGGAGGCCTAGAGAGTGAAATGGGTCTCAAAATTAATCCTATACCTTAATGTTTTCCCCAAAATTGTCCCACTCATACCAGGAGATTTTTTTCCAGGAAAATATTCTATGGTCCAACAGTTTGGGAAATAGATGTTTATTAAGAATAGTGTGTTTAGTCCCCATGAAAGACTAGTAAAGAATTGTTAAACTTTTTTTGTTTAGCACAAAAAAATATTTTATTCCACAATTATTGATGCCTTCTCTTTCTGTAAGCACATATTGATAGTATGAAAAAATATGATTTCATGGATATCTCTATGAGAAGAGCTGTTGTCATTAATAATACCCCTGTATAGGTGTCTTAGAAAGATAATGTCATAGATTAGAAGGCACCCTGAGGATAGAAAAGGGGCCTTGAATGATAACACTGGGCACAAATTGCAAAGGCCTACAGTTAGCTAGAGAGGCAAGCAATGGGAAGAGGCCATAACCTTTTCCCATGCAGAATAATAAGTTAAAGGGTTGGGTGTTAATGTTCCATATCAGGAAGGAAGGTATCTTTTTCTGGGTAATATTAAGTATTTCTGTGGCCTGTCAAATAGGTCGTGGCCAACCTAGCTAATACTATTTATAACTGGTTTCTAAATAAGCTTCAAATCCTATATTTTCTTCCAAGATATGGACTTAGAGACAGAAAGAGAGGCATTTTCAACACCACTTTTTATGAACTGGATTATATAACCAAAGATTTATAACCTCATTTTAGGTGGTTGTTAAATATCTGCTATGCCTCTATCATGGTGGTTAAGAAGTGATTTTGCCCTTGGGACATTTGGCAATACTTAGAGACACGTTAGGGTTTTGCTCTGAAGAAAAGCTATTAGCATGTGGGATAGAGAACAGGGTGAGGTTGAAATGCTCAACACTGCGTAAGAAAGCTTATAACATCAGTAGTCTTAAAATGTTGAATGCAATGAAAAATTGAAGCAATATTCTTACTGTTCAGGAGCAGAGAGAGCTTTGCCTAAACTATTAGAAAAAGAAGCTACATTTTCAGGCGTTGCTTTGTTAGTATAGACCTAGCCAGGTGGTGTTGAATAAGCATCAGTTCATTATTTAATCTTAGTTCCTTTCTCTTGCAGTGACTAATTATAAGCAATTTGAATTGCGATGTGAGAAGGATGTAAATGTAGGATGAATGCACTTCTAATGAGAGACCACGTTAGACTATATTATTTCTTCCAGAAGAAGTCGCTCTGGTGTGGGAAGACAGGAAACGTTATGGGTTGCTAAGACAGGTCGTCTAGGTTTGAGCCCCAACTCTGCTTTTTACTGATTCCACCATGCCACCATTATGAATTCACTATGAATTCTGGGGTATTGCTACTCCATTATGAAATGCATCAACAATTTCTCCCCCTGGTCTCCATGGGGATTACAGGAGGTAACAGTGGAATCATACTTTTAGTAAATATGTGTATAAACATCCCTCCTGTTTATAAGGCCATTTTTTCCAGTGTTGGGAATAGATCCATAGGCAAAACAAGCAAAAGTCTATACTTATGAAGTTGGAGAATAGTGGGAGAAAAAGAAAGAAAAGTAAACGAGTACAATACAAAATGTTGAGAGATGGTAAGAGCTATCTAAAAACTGCAGAATAGAAGAAGGAAGGTGCATAATGAAGGGCTAGTATGCTTGCATGATTTGAAACAAAATGGCTGCAGAGGTCTTTAGAAGTCACATTTGAGCGATGACCTGAAGAAGAGTGAACAAGGGGGCTGAGGACAGGCACTTTCTGGGGAAAGAGCTGGCCACACAGGAAGTCACAGGAATGGCAAATGTCCTCAGGTCAGTTCCCGATGCCAGAGTTCAAAGAACAAGAAATCCAAGGAACAAAGTGGAAGAAAGGCAAAGCAGGGATGGGGGGCTGGATGGGTAAAGATGGGACAGATGGTGAGGAACCTCAAAGAGCATCGCAGTGAACTCCTGGGGCAGACAAGTGTTAGCTAGTTATTGTTACTGTTGGTAGGAAAAAAATGTTCCAAAATGTATGATAGCTTAAATAAGAACACCCATACCCCTGATTTAAAATTCTGTGCCCTTCCCGGAATGATTTTAAAAGCATACTTCATTTAAACAAAATGGCAAGGCATCTAAGTGCAAAGGACACAATTCTAGAATTCTCTTGGCCAATCTGCTCTGTGGGTTCCTTTCTTGCAGTAACCACCCACTCTGCCTAGGAGACCCACTCCTGACACAACAGAGAAAGTCAATGTGGGTTTTTTTTTTTTTCTCCGCTCTTCATTTGTACAGTGGGAATAGTTTTCCCAAGCCACCCGGGCACTTAAAGCCTAAACTTCTCTAGCTGTGCTCTGTATACAGTAAGATTTTGCTATTACTAATTCCTGGACAATATTTGTATTCTACCCTTAAAAAAGAAAATAGCTATTTAAACATAGTGCTATAACACACTCCTGAGTTAGTACATATTAATAATGGCTAAGATTCTGAACACAAACGTTTGAGAATATTTTGATACGGAGTAGGCATTTCAATGTCATGTTGTGTTATTCTCTGCTCTCAAACGTGGAGAGGAGAGTCCATATCCAACGTTATTGTTTTAGTAAATACTCTTTTCCAATAAAATCATAAACAATAGTGTTTGATGAAGCTCTCAAGTTTACTCAGCTTTCATTTGAAATTGAAATTAAAGAGGGAAGAAATCCTTTCTATCCAGGAGCAGGTTCTTGCTGCCCTACTACTTAAAGCAAATTATTTTCATAAGTGAAATTTCAAATCATATAGGAAATTTCACTTACCAAAGTGATTTTAAAACCCAAATGTTCCTTCTGCTTTTAAAATATATTTCCCCTATTAAAACCTAGCTTAGTTCTCCTCCAAATATAATAAAAAGAGGCCATGGTATAATTGGAGTAGCCTATTTTATTCTGTGTTTTGCAGCCAAAGGCCCTCCAAAAAATTCCCTAGAGATGGAAACACAAAACCACAAACCACTTAGAGAATTCTTCATTTAACTGTTAAATTCAACGAGATTCTTAGCTTGTCTTCCACGCCTTATATTTCATGGGTGAAGAATGGGCCCACTTGCTCCTCTTTGCTCCAGTCCCCCTTCTCCGTCCCTACGCCTCTCTAAAGACTAACAGCTTAGGAGGGGGCATGATTTGCATGACTGCAGAGGGAAAGTCACAAGGTCCTGTGTGATGCAGATGTCCCTGCATCGGGGGGGGGGCCCACAAAAGCACAAGGAATGACTTTCTAATCTCCTGTGTGACTTGGTTTTTGTCCATCTTTTATAGGTCCGCTTAGACCATGTACCCAGTACTAGCAACTCTTCCAAACTTATCTGTACAGGCAAGATTTGCTTTCCAAGAGGAAATAAAACCCCCTTGTGATGTCCTATTCATTTCTTCTGCTTGCTAAGCCACATACACATTCTGTTCACAGAGCTGGTCCTGAAATGCCCCCCCACACCGATTCCTTGGAGAAAGAACTCTGTGAGACCTAAAGTACTCCCAGCTCTGCCCCGCGTCTCCTTTAGCATTTCTTTACTTTTCTGTGAAATTTGTTAGAAATGGAAGGGCTTGAAGGATATCAGCAATTTTTCTTCTTTCGAGTTGCTGTGTTAGAATGCCTCAAAACAGCACAAACTCCAGTCATGCCCTGTTAAAGAACGAGGTAAAAACGTAGCTGCAAACTCTGCCTCATGGACCTCTCGTGAACTTCAGAAAGCATCTCACCTTTGCATTTGGAAACCATTCTCTTTTTCTGTGCACCTTTTTTCAAGAAGAAACTTGGCTTTTTGTTTGTTTGGTTTTGTTTTTTTTTTCTTTCTTTCTTTCTAACAAAGTCCTAGTTAGAAAGATCTAAATGGACAATTTGTTTTGTGTTTTTATAGAAACCTTGTAATAACATATTTCTCCTAAACTTTGCCTACCCTGTTTTCAGGGAGTCTGTTATTATCAGAGATAAAATTCTTAGTGGCGCTTGCCACTGGGGTGCAAGGTGAGCCCTTTAATTTACTTTATGCATACCCCCTCCAGCTCCCCCCCCCCCCCCCGTCTTTATTGTGAGTAGGTTAGCTTTAATAACAGCAGAGACGCTTCTGCGCATGCATTCAGAGCTGACCAATAACAATGTCTCTACAGTCCTACGGAGGTTATGTTTCATCCCTGGCCCTTGCATCCGGAACGGGTCTTTTCAAGTGTGGGATAGCAGTGGCTCCCGTCTCCAGCTGGGAATATTACGGTATGGAAACATTTCGTAAACGTTGCCGCAAAAACATTTAACACATAATTACTCTGTATTTGAGGTTGCTAGGAAAACAAATTATGTAGTTAAAGTTCACCCCAGCATCATTGGGGAAAAATATAACCTATAAACGAGGCTGTTCCTATAATTCATTATTATTTTGCTGTGACCACCTTCAGTGGTTCAGAAGATCTCTTCAAGATCATAAGAGGAAGGATTCTTCAGAAATCCGGTATATCTTATTTTTTCTCAGAAACTTTGAGTCCCTGTTAAAGCAAATCTTTAACACCAGAGCTAACTCTGTTTTTGAAGACACATAACTCCAGCAAAGACAGCTTTTAAGCAAATCTTTTGCAAAGTCAGGCTGGGGGCCAAGGAATTCACCTTCACACTACAGTGTGGAGCACAGCTCCTTTACTTCACAAGTCAAGTCAAGAGAAAAAAAAATATGTGTGTGCGCGCGCGCGTGCACGTGCGTGTGCATGTAATTGAAAAGTATCCATTCCTGTGTGTGCCTGTTTTCGTGATTAACCTCAATGCAGAATGCTTATTTGAAAGTAACTCTAATAACTGTGCAAAACAAAATGTTAAAGAGCTTCTAGACTCTCTTTCTCGTCTGGAGTAAAAATGAGACATTCATGCCTTACAAAAAAATCTTTCTTTATTCAGAAAGGTATGCATTTGTGTGTTTGAATATGTGCGCATGATGTTGAATCGAGCAAATCTGGGGGACACGTTGTCATCCCAGATGCAACAAGACACCAGTGAAGAGACCAGGGGTGGTGGATTTTGCACTTTATTTTAAAATAAAATGAGGCCGTTCCCATCTCGACACTCCCTCAAGGAGAGTACAGGGAAAAGCTTAAGAGCAGCCTGTGAAAGGAAACTCTTAGACGCTCATGTTTCCATAATATTTTTTTTGCATTGTTTCTCGGACCTCAGTGAGTTATGGAAAGGACACCTTCCTTGAGGCCACGCATGATAGCAAGGAAAACAAGAGCTCGCCTCAAAGGCTCCCTATGGGAGGACTGGGGCACTGTAGCTAATGTAGGAGTTTCATAAGGTTGTGAAGTGACATGTAGAAAGTGGAAATAACACACACGGGCGTCTTTTCACAGCATCCATCTACACGGAGCGATTCATGGGCCTCCCGACAAAGGATGATAATCTCGCGCACTATAAAGTAAGCATTTCCCATTGTATCTAGGCCACTAATGTATTTCGCATGTGTTAAGTCATTCTAAAACAGTGATTCAGAGTTTTGCAGAATCAGTTCTGGATACCCTGGAAAAAATTATGATCTTTTGTTAAACTGGAACGCATCACTAGAATGAAATGTTACTCTTTGGGGATTCGATTCTTTCGCCATCCTCCTTTCCCTAACCTCCCTTTTCTCATCTCCCCTCCCCACCCCCAATGCCTACACAGCTTGAGCGGGCATCATTTATGCCTAAGGTCTCACTCATATGTAACATATGACACATAAACTTTCAGTTTTTCAAACTAAGAATCAGATGGAAGTAATGCAAATGATGATGAAAATGTGTTGCTCTGACTCTTAAATATTTATCAACCAAAGCAATACATAATTTCAGTATTGGTGCGAAGTCCATTGCACAATGATTTAGCTAGTTTTCTATTAGAACTTTGCAGCAACTAAAATGTTAATTTTTCTTCTTTTCCAGAATTCAACTGTGATGGCAAGAGCAGAATATTTCAGAAATGTAGACTATCTTCTCATCCACGGAACAGCAGATGGTGAGGTTTAAGCAAGACTCTTACACATAAAAATACTGAGCCAGCATCACTTTGTTTAAGAAACATTAAGCATCTTCCTATGCCTGTGCTCAGGGTCAGTACCTAAGAGTCAGGGACATTTCCATAGCTGAGCGTGATTGCTCGCTGTTGACAATGTCAAATGCATGACTAGATAATTGTCGGTGTTCATTTCCAGGCAGTACATTGTCACTCTAGGCTTTCTGGTATTTAGCAGCACTTTAACTCTCTCTCTCTCTCTTGATCTCACTCTCGCTCTCTCTTTGTTGCAGATAATGTGCATTTCCAGAACTCAGCACAGATTGCTAAAGCTTTGGTTAATGCACAAGTGGATTTCCAGGCCATGGTACGTGATTCCGTTTTACTCTTGTTCATGACCTTTGACCACTATGCTAAGAGACAGGGGTCTTGCATATATATTTATATAGTTATTTATTTAGTCAAATCTGGAAAAAAACACAGCTGGTGAGTAGAGAAAGCAGAGTATTAGTAAATGAATCATGGACTTTTTTTCTGAATCCCCTCAAAAGTTGAACCACCTATGCCATATAAACTGGCCTGAATCATATAAAATAAGGTAATTTGCAAGATTGAACAGCACAAATATGTAATGGTTCTGAAGTCCTGTGTGCATAAGTCTAGGTGCATCAGAGTTCCTACAGAACCCAGGAGTAGCAAAGCAGCTAAAAGGTTCTGTTTATTCAGTAAGAAGCAATTGCAAGATGTTCCCAGAATCTCAGTGAATTTCCACAGTTCCATTCAGCTAGAGAATCCGTTCATCTGTCTGTGCTCAGGGCCTGGCACATGTATTCCAGGTTGCTAGAAGAATGCAGAATGGGATCAGAGAAGGCAATGAGGCCAAGACTGAGAGTAGAGATTGGTAGCCGGGGTGTCCCTGCTTCAATAAATGTATTTTCTCCCTCAATTGTTTATATTGGATGGGACTCCAGAAAGGGAGTTCCTCAGCTTTTAGAAGATTGTATTTTTAAAATATAATTTACAAGAAGCGAGATGAGGTTTTGTGGCCTTTGTTTATTGTGACTTCCTAAAAAAAATTCAACTAGGAAAATGTATAACATTACATCATGGCCTTTGCCACCTTTAAGCAATGAAGACAATTATCCTACTGCAATCCCTCCAACAAGGAAGTTTTAAGTTATGTTATTCCCCTTTTTTTCTGTTACAATGGTGTTTTAAAGTTCTATAAAAGATATTTATGCTATTGTGACAGATTACATCGTGAATTTTTCTGAAGCAGAGAATTATATTTACAGGCCAAAAGCTTCTTGGAACTTTTGAGTTACCAGGATCCTAGGGAAAATTAAATACAACGTTTTTACTTTTCACATGAAAAACAAAAGTGCCGGAAAATAAAGTAACAGACCTAATGCACCAGTTCTGGGAGCCAAAACTCTTGATTCTAATCCCCAGGATGCTGGCCCTTAGAAGAGCTCATCCTTTAGGATGTAAAACAGTACTGGATATTGATAAGAACTCTACTCTTTCCTGTTCCCAAGGTTTGCTTACAAACAATTGTATTATTCAAGGATTCTTAAAAGAATCTTCCAAAAATATTAGGAAATTTACTGTGACTATACAGTCCAAGAAAACCAAAGCGAGGTGTGTTTCGTAGCTCCAGGGATAAAACCTGCCTCTCTCCTTTGTGTTGCAGTGGTACTCGGACCAGAACCATGGCCTATCATCTCGCGGGTCCACCAACCACTTATACATCCACATGACCCACTTCCTCAAACAATGCTTTTCTTTATCCGACTGAACCAAGGCAGGTATTAGCCAGTCTGGGAGCTTCGCGTGGATGACGTGGACCATGAACATTGGAAAGGTCGCTAACAATTAAGGAGGGTTCAGAAGTTCAAGCTCAATATTGTTTACATTTTCTTATACTCTGTGGAAAAAGAGAAGAAGGGACCCAGGCATCTCACTTTGGACACAATGGTTTTTATCTCCTGCTCACTTGGGGTGAAATAAAGTCAGAAGTTCAAGTGATGTCTTGTCATTTGTGGACGCTAGTTTCAGGCTCTGTGCCATACTGTGGGAAATACTTCTATGGGAAAAATACTTGACTAACTTAGTGTTCATAGAGGAGGATAAACTAGATGCAGTTTTGGGGGGTTTGTAATGAGTACCCCAAATACTGGGACACATAGCACAGAGTAAAGGAAGGCACCGTTCTGCACATGCAGTGATCGAATCTGAAAAGTCCACACTTTCTGCTGTCCCTCTAACAAATGTTTTCTAACTTTAATTCCAAAAATTTCTCTAGTCCTGCCAATTATGTTGATAAGGGAAAAGTCAGACTTTTGAATCCAAGCTCCTTTTAAGAAATACATTAAACCTGGAAGTGATATGACTTTGAATTTCTACAGAATTAGTAATAAACTCTACCTCAGATTACTGAATTACTAAGTTAAACCAACAAAATAAAACTGTCAACAATATCTAAACAAGAATAATTTACATCTATATACCTATCTATTACCTCTGAAGTTTTACATTCTAAAGTTCATTTCAGAAAATAGAGAGCTACAATGCCCATCATCGATTAGAAACTCTAGGTAGTTTGCCATCTCTGTGATTGCCACACCAGGACACCAGCAGATAAGCGGGAATGAATTTGGAAGCATCCACCCAGCACTGTCGAGAGGGCATTTTATTTATGTTTCCCAGCTCTGGATTGCCCTCGGTACTCCACCCCTCCCCCAAAATTGTCTTCCTTTCTGGGTATAGGTTCCATGCCCTCAGAACCTCCTCTCATTTTTACAGCTGGAAGACCCACTCCAAGTGAAGAACAGGCACTTGACGGTTCACAGGTCACCATTTTTTTCCAAAGCATGAAACAGTCCTCAACCCAAAATCCTTTCTACTGCCCAGTTTTGAAAGATGCTTCTCACTCTGGCCACCCAGTCTCACCTCCCACAGCGACAGGGCTGCAGAGTAGCTGGGGAGCTGGAAAGCCCCTTCATACCTCCAGAAGATTGTCTCTCACCACACAGAGAGGCTGGCTGTCCTGGGCCACAGAGAATGAGGCCCCCTAAGTATCTGTTCCCCACAGCACAGCCTCTGAAGCAAGCCCAGAAGGGTCTTCATCCTTTTCCAGCTTGGGAGGAGAGAATAACCAATAGACTTTTCCTAGCGGTACTCTGCCTAAGACTTACTAACAGGATGTCTATCAGAATGCTTGGTACATCAACAAGTTGAGTTTCACATTTTTGTGGAATGTGAAAAGCCAGTTTCTATATTAATGTACAGAAATAACTGTGAGCCTCAGACCTCTGCTTCTGGGCACACAGAAGTGACTTCCAAAAGACAACTCCTATCAGGTCATTTCCCTCCTTAGACATCTCCAGGGAGTCTCCCCATTTACAGATTAATCTTTACCTCAACTGCACAGCACATGGACACATGATTCTTTCACAGTCTTTCCCGTGCAGACTTCTCCTAACCTTTCTCCAATAAGAACTCCATAAGAACTGAATTTCTCCTAATGTACCATATTCCTTCACATCTCACCACACAGAGAGAGTCTAGTGTAGCCGCTAGCCATTTGTGGCTATCTTAATCCAAATGATTAAAAATTAGATGAAATTAAAATATACTTTAACCATACTTTCCCCAAGGAGTAGTAGGTACCGTGGGAGATGTGTAGATTTAGGCTATTGACATCAGCACAGAGAACAGTAACGAGCAGCCATATCCTAGAGCACTCTCCATGGCTTGAATCCTACAACGCACTGTAACGGAGGAATCTCACCAACAGTTCATTACAGTCACACCTCTCTACTCGTGGGAGAGGGAGGTTTCCTGCATCACTTTTGATGGAGCTTAACCTGACCCTCTAGGAAGAAACATCTAGGTCTTCCTTAAGGCTTTGACTGTACTTACGTTCATTCATTGACTGGTTCACTCAACAGACATTTGCTGAATCTGTCTGTGTACCAGACATTGCAATACTCTGAGGAGGGAAAGGCAGGAATTTGACTGGAGATTCTTTAATATTTACATTTTATCCTGTTCCACTAGATTCTCTTTGGGGCATGGAAGAATAGAAGGACTGTAAACAACAATGAGAGCTATTCTAAGTAGAAAATGCCAGATTAAAAGGATACTTCTAGAACATAGTACCTCTTTTCTTTCAAAACAAAACAAAACAAAAAAAGACTAACATAGTAACATTTCTATTTTCCACATTTTACTCTTGGATTATTTGGAGTCTACAGAGTGCACATCACAAAGTATCCACCTACTACAACCAAGAGTTTCATCAGCTCATTCACTAACAGACACAAATCACTATTTTATGTACTGTGGGTGACTAAAAGAAAAACAAAACCCTCATACACGATAAGAAGAAATCGTAAAAGTGTGTAAAAAAAATTTCATGCCCTCCCCCGTGGTCCTGGCCCTCTAACTACTTGTCAAGGTTTCAAAGTTTTAAATGATAGCGTAATATTTCTTAGAAAGAGTGAGGAAACAGAAGCAGGTGCATGGGAAATTTGGTTAAACTCAACACAAACGAAGGAACGTCTACTGCCGTTTTGTTTATTTATTTTTTTAAATTTACCTCAGAGTACAAAGTGTATTATTTATTTCCTTCAAGGAGCCCTTCCCTGGGTTGGCACAGTGTGTGCACTTCAGGGGTTACTAAGATGAGTGCATGTCACAATGTCTCCATTTTAGGCTGTTTCAGTAAAGGCGAGTTAACGAATCTGATTTTCCCAACATTTAAGCATTTTTTCAGAAGCTGACAGATCTTTATGCAAATGTTGTTGCCAAGCTGTTTGTAATGGTGAAATTATACTTTGACAGTAACTCTTTAAAATATATTAAACCCAGCTAAGGTTTTTTTGGAAATGTTGCCAATTAAGTGACTTTAATGAGCTTCTTGATGGCAATGTAATTAAAATTCAGATGTTCTAATTGTTTAAAAAAAATTAGTTCTGGGAAAGTAAAATAAGCAAATGTAAAATGAATTAGGGCTAATTTAAATGGTGATTATGTGGTCTTCTTAGAAGATTCTACCAAAACAATGCTTTCAATTATGCTGTTTGTAAGGAACAAATAAGGCTCCTAGCAGAGATTTCAAACTGAATCAATAAAGCCAATATTCTGAGTTTACCCAATAAGACAAATTGAAAGACTGTGAGTGTGGCAAATCCTCTGCAGCCTGAGAAAACCTTGTTGAGACACTTCCTTGGCATAGTGGACAGGTACCTTGGCAATTCAGTGTGGGATAATTTTTAATTTGGGGAGAAATTAGTGCCTGGACCTCACCAAGCTATTCAGGGAGAAAATGATCTGGCTTGCAGCAAGGCCTCTAATGACCACCTGCTTGGATCATTGGCATGCAATCCCAGCATGCTGCTCACAAACGCTTCTTTTGACACACAGGTAATGTCTTTGGCAAGCTAGACCGGTATGATTCCATTTCATTGGTTTCTAATTAATACTCCATTATTGGCTACTTTCTTTTTTTTAAAAAAAAAAAAAACTGCTTTGACACCCTACATTTTAACAAATATTTGTTGGTACAGCATGGCATCCTTTGCTGTGTGGTTGGTTATGGACAGGCTGTGTTCTGTGAGTGAGAGGAAGGCTGAGTCAAGCGGAGGTCACAACCTGACAACCCCGCTTCCTTCTTTGATAATTACTGTTCACTGACCTGCAAAGACAGAATCACCTGTGCCAGTCATTAATTGCTGGGAACAGGAATGCTTTTCCCTACAATAGAAAGTAAACTTTGGAAATGCGTGTCTTAAGGAAACACATAATACAGAATAAAAGTGGTCAGTACGTGTAAAACACACCCACTCACACATAGTTCAGGTTGCTATTTAACAATTCTTTCAAATAGCTTTCAGAAGTGTTTTAAATGTTTTATATCATGCTGATAATAAGCTACTTTTCCAATGCTGAGCAGTAATTATTAAAATCCAAGAACTAATACATTTTTAAAGATATGATGGCCAAATACTGATTTTTAGTATATACACAGCTTTTCGTACCGACAGGAAACATTGCTGCTATCTTGTTTCCTTTAGAAGATTAAAGCAATGCTTTCCCTCATAGAACATTCCTTTTACTTCAAATGGGATACAGCGTATCCCACATGCCATCCTTTTACATACAACCAGTTCATAAAGGCTCACTTTAGAAGAAGTTCACTCTAGACAACAAGGGCAAAATTAGAGTACCTGGTTTGAATTTAAGTTACAGCTACATAAAATTCTTCAATTTCCATACATTCCCATTGTTTCTTTTTCTTAACAGCGAAGTAGACGTAATCACACTTCCCATTCCATGGAGCTGATTGGAAGCTTACAATAGATAATATTTGTAGAGCTAATACTGTCTAACTCATAGGAAATTTGAGGGTTATTATTTAACACAAAAAACACTTTTCATTGTTGTAAAAAATGTAACTCTTAAGAAATTGATAGCTTGAATCTACTTATATTATTTTATTTATTTATTTTGGTTTTTCAAGACAGTTTCTCTGTAACTTTGGAGGCTGTCCTGGAACTAGCTCTTGCAGACCAGGCTGGCCTTGAACTCACAAAGATCCTCCTGCCTCTGCCTCCCCAGTGCTGGGATTAAAGGCGTGCACCACCACCACCTGGCTGAGAAATTGATAGCTTGAATCCAAAGTCAATAATCTCTTTCTCTTCTCAACACATTTAATATGGGTTAGAATCCCTAGTCATTTCTATGGAATTCTCCACATACACCTAGAACAATGGCCTTTTAGGAATGACAAACATTAAGGCTGTAAGTCTCCAAGACGCTCACCTGCCTTGGCACTTATCCTAAATGAGTGAGTTACTCTTTTACCTCAACAACGACCTGTCTGCAAAACCTAATGTCTGCAAAGGTGGTAACCTTTGAGGCCCAATGTTGGCTAATCGCCTCTGAGAAACACAGACTGCCAGAGAATTATGCAGATAAAGGCTATGCATTCCCTTCTTGTGTGATCTACGGCACACCTTGGATCCCCACTTTGATAATCTTTGTGGTTTTCATTTATCAAGCTTCTTTCTGTTTCAGAACTCAGGACATCTCTTATCTACTTGGCTGTTGGTTGGGTCCTATGTAGATCTCAGCTTAGGTGTCACCATTGAAGGAATGTCTCTGGCCACCAAGTTTTATGTTGCCTTTACCACAGTCAGAACTGTTCAGCCACATTCCTAAATTTTGCTTTCTTGATAGCACTTAGATATATCATAATTGATCTTACTTATGTGTGTGTGTTATTCTGTCCCTGCAAACACCAGAAACTTCATCTGTTACTTACCGCTTTACATTCAGTGCCAAGACTAGACCTGAAACAAAGGAGGGAAAGCGGCTGTCAAAATCTGCTGACTCAGCCCCCACATTGTGTGCCTAAGAGGCCCCACGAAATTATAATGTTTGTGTAAAGCTTTCCAAGGAGACATGGTTTAGTCTTCCTGGAACTCAGAATGTAACAGAACTTTGTTGCCCCACCCCCTAAGAAGAGTAAGAAAGGAAATTCCTGAGAAGCATGCTGCCCACAGCAGAACAGGGTTAAGGAGGAAGGGAATCTTAATCAGAGACAGAAAAGATATCAGCCTTTTAAACAAAAATAATTTGGATTAGGAAATAGAAACAGCCTACTGCATTGTCCCAAGTTAGATATTTGCTGCCTCTTGATGAATCATCAAAGGGACGCCACATACTGAGGACATTTGGCACAAAATGTTCAGACTCAAGGCATCAGATGAGTATATGAAGTGCTATTGAGGAACCTAGCAGCTTTTATTTATAAATACTTCTTTTCTCAAAATTTTCTTCAGGGTATAGAAATCTTTACCCTTTAAAAATACTAATTTTAAAAATGTATTTCATCTGATAAATATAGTTCAAGTACTAAAGATTTATTTTACACTATAAAACAATTCTGCCCATGGCTTCCTGTCTCTGCCCTTTGCTAGATCTCAAGTTCAACTCCAGGAAATTTCGTTGGTTCCGACTTTTAAATTCAGATGACAATGTGAAGTCATGCGAAACAACTCGATGAATGAGCCTTCCAGAAATCGTACGTCGTGAGCCATATTTTTGTCATTGATGATTCAACATGAATTAACTGAACTTTCTGAGTTCCCACCGTGGCAGAGGAGGCTTGTGCTCCTCTGAATTGTCAGAGTCCAAATAGCTGTGTTCTAGTTCTCCTGTTTTAGCTAGATCTTCTCTTTTCCTAAGGTTCGGTTATTCTTTTCCTCCTTATTCCATAGAGATAGAGCCATGGCTTTCAAATCAGTATGGAACACTAATGAGTCTCTTTAACGTACCATTTTTAGGGATCGGATAGAAAATGCTCCATTGGACAGCAATCATAGATCCCCTAGGAACACTGATGTGGAAATAGCTCATCTGACCTAGGCAGCATTGGGAGAAAACTATTTTTAATGGGTTATGCTCACCATCACCATCTACCACTGTCCTTGGTGAACTCAAATGCTATTTGAAAATCTGTTCAATAAATTATTAGACAACTTGGCCTAGAGTTCCCTGTTAAAGTAGCCTTTGAGGCCATGCAGACGATTAGAAGGAGTAAATACACCCAGTGACCAAGGATGGTCAGTTACAATGAGGTCTTCTCAAATTAATGGTGGGAGGTTGATGAGCTAAGAGGAGCATCTAATGGCGTGACAACTACTGTCTCCCACAGCTGCTTACAAAAATAGGTGACTGATTTTTCCAGACCTTCCAAGTTCCAAAAAGAGAAACCAGAAGAGTGGGTTTTAAACGTCCCACGGGTATCTATCTGCTTCTACTTTAAATTTAGTGCGCTTTATTTCTTTTGAGTGTAAACTATAACTGAAGCTCCATGTCCATCAATCTGTTTAAGACAAGAAACTGTAATTTTGAAATGAAGATATATGTGTTTGTGATTACAAAGTAAAGTATATGTCCCAGATCATCTGCTCGGGTACTGTGAACTCTCTACTACTTCAAGTTGACATGTGATGGTGTCAGTACCTCTCTTTAGACACTCTAGAAAAAGAACAGTGAAGTCCAAAGCCTTTCCAGATTACATATTACTGTCATTAGTCAAACATTCAATACATGGGAGGAGTTTGAGAAGAAGTAGGGCAGTGATGCAGTGATGATTATGCATGACATTCTCCACAAAATATAAAATTCAAAGAATCTAGTGTCTACATACGTGCAGCCTAGGTAGTTAGCTCTTTATTATCAGTTGTTAGAATTTCAGTGCAGTCAGTGGAGTGTCCATTAGGTAGTTGTTCAATAAAGATAGGTAGGCGGCTATTGCAGAACTTGTTTCTGGCCTTAGCAAAACTGTGTGTGTCAACACACAAGCTATCTCATCTGTAAACCTCACACATGCCTCAAAATGATGCCGGCTTTCCAATCTTCTTGCCATCTCTCCTCCACTGGCATCTTCTAGTGAATATCGCCCCTGCACTGCACACTCCCAGGCCTGCTCCGCTGCCAACTCCCACACCATAGCCACGAAAACAGAGGTGGGGGAAGGGTTGGGGGAACACTTTCATGATATCACTTAAGAATGGTCTCTAAACTAACAAGGGCTCCATCATGACAACCACACTCCAACTGTCAAAGAATAGACTCCAATCGGAAAGAAGCCTGAGTGTGCAAATCTCAAGTTTCATTTCTTCAGATTACATTTTTAGAAAGATAAAAATAAAACTTCACAAGAGTCGCTGGAAAATGCCTTTCAGGTCTGACTGCCTTTTTAGTTAGTAAAACAATCAAATTTTGTTTTAACAAAAATCATGCATACCTACAAACTGTCAAAGCACCTTCAACATTTATTATTTGCTTTTGCAACTTAGAGTAACAAGAGCCATAAAATATTATTTACCTAATCTTCTTAAGTGAAAAAGTCAAGTCCTAGGAAAAACACAGTAGGAAGTTCTCTTAGTAGATCCACGATGAGTTTATTTATTAATTCATGTTTTATGTTTAGAAATAATATGAATTTAACAAATTTTACAATGTATAATGAACATTGTAAATAGAAAAATGTTCATATCATCCTTGTGTCATATTTCCCAGGAAATATCAAAGTAATAGAAACTATGACTATATGGCTAACAAGTATAACTTAAAACTATATAATGAATTCATTAAAATGTTATCCATTTTTGGAAAAGATCTAAATACTTATTATATACATGTTTATGTGTTTATATAAATTTTACAGACATAGTCATATATTTATATCTATATGTGTACATATGTAAACATATAAAAATTCTTACAATACAATAACAAAAAGATGAATTCAATTTTAAAATTGAGGAAAAAAATCTTCAATGAACCTTTATTTAAAGAAAGTATACAAAAGTCCTCAACAAGCTTAACAGTTAGAAGAATAAAAATTAAAACCCCAGTTAAGTACCGCTGGTTATGGGCACTGCAGTATTCTCCATAACAGCCAACGGATGTAAGCAGCCCAAATGTTTACCAAATCAGTGGGTGAAGGGTTGAGCAGACTCACACACACACACACACATACATATACACAATAGAATAGTACTTCAACATAGAAGTAGCTTCGCAAACCACAATATAAAGGAGTAGTGAGGCAAACCAAATGGAAGAGGCTAAACAAGGGGCTATTTGTATATTTCATATATGCAGAACGTCCAGAATAGGTAAATCCCAAAAGGCAGGATTTTGATTGGTGGTTGTCAAAGAGTTTGGAGGGAAAGGCGATGAAACACTGCTTGCAGGCTGTAAGTTTTTATTTTGGAATGATGTGAGTTGACAGATGGCAGAGGTGTTGGTTAAAAGCAGTAAATCCATTGCTCAACTCGCTTTAAAGGGTATAATTCTTATGCAAATCTCACCTAGGTAATTTTAATAAGCTATGTTTTATATTATCTCAATCTTCAGCGTAAACAATCCACAAGAACTTCCAGGTCATCTCTACAGCAGAGAATCTGCTGTAGGGGGAAGTGTATTCTGGATAGTTCCTGGGTATTTGACTCTTTAATGTTATGGAGACACCAATTTTGACCCATTCTTTTTGCCAGTATACAAACAACAAACAAGTAAACAGAAACCATTTTCCTTTACAATAAGAGAAGTTAAGGTTTAAGTTCTACTTACTTTAACCACACCTGTGCTGAAAGCAGTGGCTCTCAACCTTCCTAATGCTAAGAACCTTTAATACGGTTCTTCATGTTGTGGAGACGCCCAACCTTAAAATTATTTCATACCTACTTCATAACTCTAATTTTGCTATGTTATGAATCATAATAGGAATATCCAATATGTAGGGTATCTGATATGTGACCTCCCCCAAAGGAGTCGTGACCCACAGGTTGAGAAACACACACACACATATATATATATATATATATATATGAAGAAACTAATATTCATCCCAATTTCCTTTCATCTCACAACCACGTTTCATACTCTCTGAGCAGTCAGAGGAATTGAGCATGGCAGATAATAGAAACTCACTTTTTAGATTTCTGCATTATAGTTTTTAAACTCCCCTCACTCTTCCAAAGAGACTTTTGCACACCCAACCTTGTCCTGCCCCTAACCGCCGCTGCCTTCAGTCTAGACCATAGAAACAGGAACTTTAGTCCTAAGTGCTTCAAATGCCCTCCTTGAAATCTACAGCTATTGAAGACAGAAAAACCAAACATTGTGTACCAAACATTGTGATTCAGGTAACTAAAAACAAAACCTCCTCTGTTGCTTGGGAGAGGGTTTGGAATTTTCTCAGAAAGGTGAACATTGAGTAAACACATAACCCAAAATTTCTGCCCCTAGTTATTTGCACAAAATAATTAAAGATATATCTATGCTAGATCTTGTCCACAAATGTTCAAAATGGCATTATTCATAATAGTTTAAAAGTGGAAACAAACCAAATGCCCATCAGACAAGAAATGAGGACATGAAACACCATATTGTGCATACACTGGTCTATTATTCAGCCATAAAAAAATGAATTGCTGGCTACTGCTACAATATGGATGAACCTTAAGGCAAAAGATGTCAGACATTATCGGATACTTGAGATCGGTTCTAGTGTGGAATGTGAAGAGAAATCTAACATATAAAGACAGTATAGACTGGCAATGGTCAAAGGCCCCGAGAGAGGACAAGAAAGCAGATGCCAAAGAACGCGGGCCTGCTTCTTTGAATGATAACTATGTTTCCAGGGCAGAATGGCCAGACAATTCCCTGAGTGTCCTCAGAAACACCAAATCGCACTTCCCTGTAGCCACTGTGTAACACTTAAAGATCTTGCACTTGGCTATCTGACATCTGTGAGTGGATTTGACCTAGAATAGATTGTAAGCAGCCGAAGGCCTACACAGAATAAATGGCAGCTCTTTCTATTCCTAGGGATTTGCTTCTCATTCATCAACCAAAAGAAAAAGCCTGCCCTAAGTCATTGGGAGCATTTCACATTCCACTCATATTATTACCATTTAAAAGACCTGACCTACGTCTGAGTGTCTAATTTAATTCAGATGAAAAACAAAAATAAATTCAGCAAACATGTTGTCTTGGTGTTGTGTGCTGACCACTAGAATGAATATTACATTTTGCAACAAAATGTTCATTCGAACGTGCTTTCAAATTTATCATTTTTAATTTAATGCTTTAATCAATGACAACTGTTCTATATGATATAGTTATTGAGGACAATAAAATGTTAGATCAGATTTTTAAGTGAAACCATAAATGCAGATACTCAATGCAGTATCCTGAAGATATGACAAAGCGGTCCAGAAAGACATGTAGGAGTCATGGTTGTTGGTTTCATGTTGGCTGGGCTGACGGGAAAGGATGCTGATGAGCACAGAGCAAACAGAGGAGAAAGCAGAAGAGTTTCTCCTCAACTTTAGGAAGAGCAAACAGTTCATATCCCATTGTGGTCTATCAAAAAGGATTTTGACTAAAATGGAAAGGGATTCTTACTGAGATAGGAGTAAGAGATCAGCCTCTATGTTTCCAGCAACACAGTAGCAAAGAAGGGTCCTTCTAAGGGACCCATCAGCCAACAATTGTTAGGACTTCAGTCCTAGATGTGACGTTGACCACAGAACAAACGACTTCAGTAGTTCTTTATGAAATGAAAACATACAAAACCACTTTCCAGGTTTGAAAAAAAAATAAAACAACTAAATGATAAACTGAACTCAAATAAACAAAGCTCTATCTAAAATCGGGCAAGGGGCTATGGCTTTATACAACGTCCTCCATCGTTTTATTGCTCCGCGGCACCAGAAAGCTGGGCCCATCTTCACAATCCATCTGATTACATGTGACTTGGCGACGCTGAGTAAGTCCCAGGCGGGGGCAAAGCTGATTACAAAGCGCAATGAATAGACAACAGTGTTGATGACTTCATTTTATATGTTCGCATGCATGCTTTTAGTATTCAGATCTCAAATGTTACATTTTCTAATGGCTGAAGTTACTTCCTTTCCGAGAAGACTTTGAAAATGACAATGTTTTAATTGGTTCACATTAGAGACTCTGAGAAGCTTGAAGAGAAAAAAAAAAATCTTTCCAGATGAGCAAGAGGTTGGATAAATGTAATGACATATGGTTTGTTTTTTTATAGCTACAATATGCAAAAAATAGTAGCAGCATAGCACATGTATTCAATGAGATATATGTATTTATACACATAAACATATATTCTGCTTATACATTATGAAATAAGGTTCTTTTGTACAAATGTGATTTTTTTGTTTTCTTTCTCTTTCTTGTTCCCTTTAGGAATAAAAATAACAACTGAAACTTAGAACAATTTTAAACATCTCATTATACAGGGTATCTTACAAAAGATAAAATCAACGACTGCTAAGCCATGATGCCACACGGTCCCCTGCACGGATGGTAAGTTGTCTACAGGGTCTCAGAGCCTCAGGGCATGAAACTGTCCATCCATCTTATTAGGGAACCTCCCATCCTCCACAGGCATCCTCCAAATCTTTCCAGATGGACAATCATGAACTTATTCTTAAATATCTCTCAGGAAGGGTATTCTCACATCCTCTGGCTCACTTAGAAACCCCATGGAAACACTTTTCTTGCTGTTTCTTCATCCCTTAGTCCACTAGGCCACTCATGAAGATATGAAGGACATCTGACCATGATATTCTACAAGCTGATTTTAAAATTTTTCATTGTTTTTATATAACCTTCAAATTTTTCTTTAATCTTCACATCTAAAAGAAAGTCAATTGACATAAATATTTCTCTCAAATATCACACATACTTTTTTTAATCATTGAATCTTATTTTGACAAAACCCTTCCTACAGAAAAGAGAATTCTTACCCATATATGGTTCTTTGCTGCCAGGTGCCTTAGAACGCCATGCATTTTACCTCATTTCTGCTCAGTAACTGAGAGGGCAATCTCTTGATTCCCCAAACAATTGGTGTATTGGTGCTTATGTCTCACTCCTAACAAGCAGCTATCGTAGTTTTATTTTAACTGCTTGGTATGGAAAATGTCATGCATATGCTATGTAAGTAGATCCACATAATACATTCCATATGTTCATCACTCATCTGAACATTACCAGTGTTGCCTGAGATGTTATCTATGCCTCCACCTAACCCTTACACACCTTTGTGTGGTGTGTGTGTGTGTGTGTGTGTGTGTGTGTAAAATTTATAAAATTTGAAATCGCTAACTTTGGCTTGGATCTTTTGGCATTTATTGCAATAAAGAACTTTTCTTCTTATCAGAAAGTTCTATTCAAGATAACTTCTCTTGATCTCTTCCAAGAAATAGCCACAGTTCGGGCCCTTAATAAAATTTGAGTTTTGACACATACCTCTAATCCCAGGACTCAGGAGGCAGAGACAGGCAGATCTCAGTGAGTTCAAGGCCAGCCTGGTCTACAGAGCGGGTTCCAGGACAGGCTCCAAAGCTACAGCGAAACCCTGTCTCGAAAAACCAAAATAAATAAATAAATAAAGCAAAAAGTATTTTTTGCCTGTGTTTGAACTTGTATGTCTGAATCCACACAGGATGGCACTGACGTTTGTGTGCCCAGCCTCTTTTCCTGTGCACATTGTCTGTGTAATTGATCTACATTACTATGTGTAAACATTGTTGGTACCTTGTTTTTGAATAGTATTCAACTGTATGAATTTATGTCACAATTTATCAATTATTTCTCTTGCTAATGGATCTTTCAATTGTTTTAATTAATAACTAAGATAAATAAAACTTCTTTCAACATTTACTACAAGCCTTCCTCTTCCTAATGTGGTTGTACTATTACTCCTTGTAGGCTGAACTTTATTGTTGTTTTGTGTAACAGTTTGAACCAAATAGTCAAAGAATAATAACTGTCATGTAATGAGATGATTTCTTCATGCCCTACCGCTGACTACTGTACAGCCCCACACTGTATCCTACAAACAGGTAAACTTTCATCAATAGCTCATGGGTTCCTCCAGCTTTAATGCAATTATGAGTAAATAAACTTGTATTTTTTTCTCCTTGTAACATAAAAAAGTAGTCTGATATGTAGTTATTCAATGCTTCTGTCTGTTTCAATTAGCAATCTCTCTTGGAATCCTTTGCATTGATAAATAGAGACCACCTGCACTGTTTGTAGACGATGCTATATGGATGGTTCCTTAGATAATTGCTAACATGTTGTGATTATGCAAAATACAGCAGTAGAGCCTTCCACACATCATTACAAGTATATGCGGCATCAGTTGTGCAATTAAACTTCAAAATGGTGCTTTAATCTTGCTGGGTCAGGGTTCCTAGGTATTGATAACTCTTTAAACATTAAAACTCATCCCCCAAAGGGGAACATAACACATTGTATTCTGCAAACAATACAATATATCCCTCCCTCCTGTAGATTTGCTGCCAGAATGCATTATGAACCATTCCCAAATATTTAAATCTCAATATCCTCCGGAGCTGTCAAAAATCAGTGCACAGCAACCTCACACCACACATGACTTCTGGTGAAGTCCTTAGCAAAACAAGCTATATAATTTGTACAAAGTCAAAGTGTGGAGCCTTGTTAATTAGACTCTCAAGACAGTAAAACAGAGAAATTAGGACAAGCATTGAGCCTTCTAAACATGTGGGTATGTGAACCTGCATAGATTGAAAACACATGGAAGTTGTCCTTTATCCTAAGCCTCATAAAAATAACACTAAAATTTCACTAATTATGTACTTTGTTTTACCTTAAATACTGATGTAAAAATCTTTCATTTCATTTCATAAGATAACCATTTATTACAGATAACTAAAACCAATTTTCCAGGAAGGCAAATCATATCTATCAATACAGAATGCTACAGACAACCAAAGGTCTCCATGTTGCCACCAATAGAACAATTCTAGGCAACACCCTCCCAAACACAGAGTTACTCTGTTTCAAGGCAAACTTTTTAATATTAGCCTTAGGCATACATATCTACTTCTTTTCTTTCCCAACATCTCAATGTTTCAACAATTGCAATGATGGGAATTGAAGGCAAAGTAGAGACTGATGTTAAAGATATCATTGGATCTGCTGCACACTAAATTGAGTTTAATAATTGTCTTAGCACCTACATTGTCTCATAAGAAAATGCCTTTTAAGAAGCTGATTTGATCCTCCTAGCACATCAAGGAAGAGAAGTGTACTATACAGAACGCCCCTGGCTTATCATAAGACTTATCTTCATGGTGCCCATGGTGTCCTTACCTCCATGAGCCAGAATTAATAGGTTGGAGGTAGAGTTAGAGAAATTTTTCTTGGGAAAAAAAAAAACTGGGATGATTACTTCTAACATAACAGAAGGCAAATAAGGTACAAAGAAGAGAAGCACTATGTGGTGAGCTATCAAGAGGTTTTAGCAGGATTCTGGTGCTATAATTATAGCCTTTAGACATCTTAGATGTCCTCTGCAGAACTCCCTGCTATGAGTGCTTCACAAACTGATAGTATCTGCAAAGGGAGGAGAGAGAGAGAAACTGGGAGAAGAGGAAATGGGGAGGAAAATGGACAACAGAATAAAAGGAGTAACACACATTTAATAAAGGTGCAGCTGTCGTGCACCTGAAGGTCGTAGCCATAAAGAGCAATTTCATCGGTGCTAAACCATCCCACATGGTCAAGCTCATCATTACGTTTGGGTTACTTCTGCTGGACCTTGAGCTGGATGCCATTCTCTGCTCTTTCACCCCATCTGCTGGTTCTGCCAAGAGCTGTCCTGGGATCAGCCAGCAGCACCAATGAGAGTGAGATAGACGATTTATTCAGCTGTGCTTTTCAGCTTCACCTGCCTGTAGGTTTCCTTAGGGACCTTGATAAAATGCAGATTCTGATTCTGCAAATCAGTTCTGGGCCATGAGCCTTTTCCATTTTTAATAGGGTCTCATATACGTTGATATTTGGACCTCACTCTAGGTACCAGGGCCCTGCATCATCAATAGTGACTAGCACAAAACCCCTCAGTAAGGTCTCCCAACTGACATGGAGCCTGATAACTGTTTCTGAATGTACACCGACATCCGCCAGTTAATTTAATGTACATACTGAAGAATTAAGTTCATTCAGAGTACTTCTCCGGTTGCATCAATGGTCTGTTTCCATGTGAGTCATCAAGCACCGAGCTGACACATTTGGATACTGAGGTCTAGCTGGCAAATGCTATGGTGATATTGTCATGTAGAATATGAGCTTCACTTTAGAGAAATGCTTAACCACTGTTCTCTTCTTCCAAGTCAGCAATAGAGTCACAAAGAGAATGTGTGGCTTGACCAGGGTCACACAGCTTATTGATGACAGCAAAAGGAAAAATCTTTTTTATAATTGCAGGAGTTTCATGCTGTCTGTTAGTACATCCTGGTTATTTTCCATTTTCTATTTCCTTCTGTTGAAATGACCAGAATTGTATCTGCTGTGTACTATAATTAGTAAGGCCCTATATACATATCGGAAGTTGGAAACTGTAACAGCCTGCAACCCATCTCAAAAGTTCCCCTCACATAGCTTTCTTTTGTATACTATTGCCCTACCCCTTCTCAATAAAATTAGATTCAAAACCTTTAGCCTCATGCACCTTGGATATTCTCATTTTTTGCATTCTCCTGTGTCTCATTAATATGGTGCTCATTACATTTTAACTGACACTTAAAAAGTCCCCACAAAAAGAACACAAATTTATTCCGTATAATGTGGACAAGAGGTTTATTGATACATGTGGGCTGGTGAGTTATTTGTTTGCCTAGATGAATGATCAATCCGTTATTCAGGAACTCGTGATGGCCAAAGGACTACAAGACCCTCAAACGAGACTCGGCTTATTTGACGTCAGAATTCACTTCAGAGAACCTAAGTGGTTTTTCATGCCGGAGGGAGATTGGAGGGTAGATTTCCAAATTGCCCTTTCCATTCCCAAACAGAAGGGCACAAGAGTAAATAAAAAGTTTCCGGGTCTCTGAGGTCTCAACCCAGTATCAGCCGGGGAAGGCAGATGAGCAAAGCGAGTGGGCGAGTGAAATCATTTGAACAAAACCCCATTACTTACAGATGAGAAATTTATATTGTCAGCACAATATCTGCGAGGCTAAACAGCCCAGAGAATATATAAAAGCACGGCACCCTGGTGCAGAAGTGCAGAGCTTGGGCAGAGAACACCTCCGAAGTTCCCAAGTGGGTTCCCTTCATCGGCACCTGCTCTCGACTCAGTCACACAAGGTAAGAGGCGAACTGCGGGGCTGTGAAGTGAAGCCTGTTTGGAGGAAGTTGGGCAGCTAAGTATTTTTAAGTATTATGAATGAAAACATTGATTTTTTTCATCTTTTACCTTATCGATAGAAATATGACGGACATTATTTAGATAAAAATGTTGTTGACTAGACTTATACCTACTTTGACATAGTGAATCCGCAAATTACTTAGAGAAATAATGTAGGCATAAAATAGAAAGAAAAAGATTCAGACCAATGCACTCGTTACAATGAGAACAGCATATTCAAGTAAGTAAACACTGTGAAAAATAAATAGTTTTTCCTTGGTTTTGATAGATGCACGCACTACTTTGAACAGAAGGGGCTTTCTAATTTCACAAGGAAAGTATGTATTATGAGACCAAAACAGCAATTTCTTTATCAGTTAAAAGCTCTTGTTTTCCAAAAGAAGATATTTGATATCATCTTTCAAATATCCAAATTTCTAATAAGCATTTCAAACATCAAGGTCTATGCATCAACCCTTGCAAATAAATGCTGGTATCCTTGGTGCAGAGAATAAGCATCTTTGATGATGGGATTTTTTCGTAGGTTATAAACTAGCAGCTATTTACAACATACTGAGGACCTATGACTGTAAATAAAATCCAAATTAGCTACATCTGGAATGGAATCTTGTACCTCTCTTTAGGAAAACAAATCAGATATTCTGAAGTCCCTATTTGACTTCATATACGGTTCACAAATGCCAGCAACAACCAGCCATCGAGCAGAGGGTGTTTAAACACCCTCTAGGGACTCCTTATGAAAGGGGACAAGGAAGAAGAAAGTATTTATGTATCCTACAACACCACTATATTCCAGGAAAGTAATATGATCTTTTCTCTCCTACAAATAGAATATTTTTTTCTAAGACTTTTTATAGGGGATAGTACTGTGGCTATAGTTTCCCTTTGATTCTGATTGGAAAATTGTGGTAGTTTTCTTTGTTTTTGTTTTTGTTTTTTTTTAAAAAAAAAATACCACATTCTCTATTTACACTAGCAAAAAGAGGAGGGAGGTAAATGCAGATTCCTTACTGAATAAAATTTTGATGTTAAAATAATATGTTTAATCCTCAACCATAGTATTAAACTGACTACTTAATTCTATTAAGTCTCCTCAAAATTTTGTTGACTTTCAAAAAGTGAGCTATACCAAGAGAATTCTTTGGGTTGCATCAGAAGACATACGTTCTCACAGTGTTACCTGCTCTAAGTCTGCCCCTGAAAACATGACCAGGGTTATCGGAAAACCTTCAGGGACTTTGGGTTGAAGGATTTCTCTAGGACTCAGTTGGCACTGTCTTTACAAGAGGCTTTCCAATACTGTTATAATCCTAAAGGGGAGTGCTTGCTTTAACTCTTCAATATTATAAAAAGATGTGACCAGTGAGAGGTATTATCAAAAACATTACCTGAAAACAGAACAGGCTTGTAAAATTTACCAACTGGTTAAGCTAAAGCGATGTCATCTGATGTTGATGATCAAGAAGCGTGAATGCCTAGTTTCTGTTACGTTGCTTTGTCTGATTGGCCAGTTCATCTATGAGAGTTGTTTTTTTTTTTTTATTTCAGAACATTACCACTGCAGGTATGACATTCTCTGTTTTACTGCCAAAGACAGATAGTAAATATGGCTGAGATGCTAAAGAAAAGATTGATGTTCTAAAATGATAATATTTGTAAAAATCCTTATTCCTAACCAAATGTCATTTGCTAAAAATACTCATTTAATTTATTTATGGAGAAGTATAATGAAACTTGGGCTGAAATTCTCACTTCTCAAAAATAAAACGCTGGAGTTCGAAAGTGGCAGAGAGCAGCCTTGACACATAGTGGACTCAAGGTTTCAATTCAGAAAACAGAGGAGCTTGCTCCATAGAGGCATCCCTGGTCCACATTCATGTGTGTCTCCGTCCTCCTCATCACACACTTGGTATCTTTGGGCTTCATGGGGGATCTGTTTTTGACAGACAAGAAACCAGGTGTATGCTACAGAGAGACCTATAGTGTCATTAGTGGGAAATGTCATTTCCCAGACTGAGCCTAATTACCAGATAACCCAGGGACTTCTGGGACTTCAAAAGCAAGCATTAATTTTCCCCAGGATACAAATCTTTAATTTCTTAGTTGTGATTGTTCAAGTTGCCAGGAGCATTAGTTCTTATTGCAAATTGCTTGTCTTTAAAATGATTTTTTTCCTTTAATTTAGAACAGGTCAAAGCACCCTAAAATACCTCAAATCTGTTGGCCGCTTTATAATTACAAAGTCTAGACCAAGTTACACTATTTAAAATATAAATGAATAATACATCTGAACCGACAGCTGGTATGCCAAGTTGTAGCCCGAGGCAGCTTTAAGATGGTTGAAATGCAGTATAATGTAAATGCTTGGAAGTGAAGGACGATTAATTGAAAGCCAGACTGATAGTGAAGGGGGTGGTGTTACGGATAAGGTGCCACTCCGGCTAACCATATGCAGCGTATCATCCTCAGAGGGTATTTTAAATGTTTATTGTGGACACTTTTTTATTTCAAGTCTGGAAGCCAGCCTTCTAAACATGAACAGAACTGTCCTACATTAATGGAAAAGCCTAATAGTAGAACATATCCTTTGTGTGATTTTTTTTTTTTTTTGCTTATCAAAATTCATGGAGAGATATATTCTACTTGAAGTTAAGGTGGAATTGAAACTATAGGCAGAATAAACTTGGCAGGATAACCTTTTCCTGTGGATAATCTTTACTTAGTGAAAACTGAACTCATCTGAACTGCCTGCTCCCCTGTCATTCCCCAACCCCCTACCCTGTGCTCCAACAGGCACGAAAAAAAATGAAGAACATTTACATTGTGGCTGGATTTTTTATAATGCTGGTGCAAGGCAGCTGGCAGCATTCCCTTCAGGACACGGAGGAGAAACCCAGGTACTCACCTGTAGACTCGACCTAGCCTGTCAATATGGTTAAAACAAAGTTTGGAGAACTGAGGTTGGTGAGGGGGTCACAATGGTTCAGAGGCATGGCCTCCCTGCACACTTTTGAAATACTGAAGGCACAGTGATAAGAAAAGAAGGGTTTTTCTCGAATACAGAGGAGAGTGTATATTCATCATGAAAATGGGAAACGATAGTCCTTTAGAGTCTTCAGGAGGTTTTGCAAGCACTCATTACTCACACACGACAAACTACATTGTTTTAAATATTTCAGCTCAAGCTCCTCTTTTATGTCTTTGAAACTAATATCAGTCTTTGCTAATTGTAAAAAGCATACATGTCTAAAATGCAAAATGTTAAAATTATGCAAAATTTTTAAGTATTCAAATTTCTACTATCCAAAAAAACACACAACAATTCAGAATATATAAAATTGTTGTGTTGCTTTCCTGGATTTTAAAAACTTTTAAAATAAGTCTTTAATTAAAATAGCATTATATCAGTTTCTCCCCACCCATTCCCCAAGCCCCTCCCCTCTACCTGTTACAAACTGTACAAATATCCCTCAGTTTATATGGCCATAAGTCATGGTTTTCTCTTGGAATTATATTGTTAACTTTCTCTTTTATTATAATATTCATTACATATATATAAGAGCTGAATACTTTTCACTTCATAAATATATGATATTTATCTAGCTGTTCATCTTCTATTGGTCATTTAAGAAGTCTTAAAATTTTTCCATAAAGGAAATTACAAGTCAGGAGTTTCCACATGCACTTTGCCCCACATTTCTTAATACTTTCTGGGGTGATAACAATATATCTCTGGCAGTGGGATTATTGTGTCAAAGGGTTTGAGTGAGTTTAAACCAGAGTTATACAAAGATCTTGCTGATTTGCCTTCCAGAAGAGTTCTGGAAGTTCATGCCACTTCCCATAACCAGTAGAGGAATATTTTATCCTCTCTAATATTTAGTAATTTTAATTCAATGAGTAAAAATCATATATTATTTGTGGTTATTACACTGATATTCCTGTATATTTACCATGCCAACCAGTTACATAGGAATATCCACCAGGAATTTTCAAACTAGCAGATGGTGTTTTTTTGTCCCTTTCTCCAATCTTTAGCTACCGTATAACTAAGTAATTGAGCTATTTTTTTTTTAACATTAGTATGTGCAAGACAAAATTGGGGGCATAGATCTGCTGCCCAAACAAATGATTTCAGAGTCTTAAACTTTTAAAATATTCAAGTCACTGCTCTCCTCTATCATATTAGCATAATCATGAGTAGATTAATTAGTTGAAAAGATTTGTTTCATCCTGTTTGAGAAACCTGTTGCTAGAATTCAAAACAAGTATCCTCCAATACACTGAAGCTTTCCTCAGAAGCAGCTGAAGTCCCTCTAGGGACCCTCTCAGGTCCCTTAGAAATTAAGGTGTCTGCAGAAGCAACAACCTCACTACTGCAAGGAACCTTCTAGTTGGCAGTGAGGGATCCTCTCAATAAGCCTGTTTATAGAATACTCAGGGAGTATTTACCCTTAGGGTCCTTGCTCCTGGACTCTTACTTATGTTGCTTGATCATGGCTGCTTGCAGATCATTCCCAGCTTCCCAGACAGAGCCACTGCAGGACCCTGACCAGATAAATGAAGACAAGCGCCATTCACAGGGCACATTCACCAGTGACTACAGCAAATACCTGGACTCCCGCCGTGCCCAAGATTTTGTGCAGTGGCTGATGAACACCAAGAGGAACAGGTAGGAGTCTAAACCTGTTCCCCATATTGTAGACAAATGCATATCAAGAAGTTCTCCTAACTCTGAGGTTATCATGCTCATTAAATAGGCTTATTCAATTTGGATGATTTTGGGGTTATGGGTACTACCCTTCATTACAACTCTCACGATTCACTTTTTCAATTTCCTTATCTACACACCAATATAACACAGACATTTTATTATCACAAACAAATAATAGTCTTAGCAATATTTCTTCTCATCTATTTTGCCTTCAAATTGGAAACTAACTTTTGGGGACCTGCTAGGTTGGAAAGTTAATTCTTACTTAAAGTTAGAGCAAATTCAATGTGCCTTTGTGGGGTTCAAGCCAATGACTATAATCACATTAAGATTATCCCATAGCTGAGTTGATCATCGGTAAGGTATGAAAATAGATGCATTCTTTCTCTTGTAAAATAAAATCCAAGACACGCATTTAAAATTGCAGCCTAGCTAGTCACAGAGCATAAAGAGAGAAGGCAGCAAACAGGAACACAAACCCATCATAAGGCATACATTTTAATGTTGGATTTTGTTTGAGGAGTGTTGGGGGCTTTGCTACTCCTAGGCTACTGGAGAAAATTATCCACAAGAGTTTCACAGAGATGGTGGAATTTCACAATTTCTTTGGAGGGTGGCCCACTTGGGAAAGGGAGTTATGCATACCAAGTAGCTGAAGAAATCTAAAAACCAGGAAAAGGACATGGATGTGTCTGGGTGGGATGAAAGGGGAGGAAGAGGGAATGAGAAGAGGTGACAGTGCATAGGTAACCTTAAAGCAGAGAGTCCAGCAGCCATGAAGATGGCCATACTGGCCAAAGCATGCTTGGGGGGGCGGGCTACTGAGTCCCTGCCAATGATTATAGGTAAGGTGTCTGAACTATGAGAAAACACACATTTATAGAGTTGAAAACAATTGTTCTCATCCTCATAGTGGGGCTCTGACCTCATAATGGGAATGATGCAACATGCAAAAATAACACAAGGTCACCTATAACCTTGGCTGTCTGTTCATCTCCGATGAATCTTCCAAGGGCAATGCACATTCAGCAAGCAGTTCCTTCTGGCTCCCCTGGGTCCCTGCACACACTAACAGGGGATAAAAGCACACTTCCACTCCTTTCCTGCTGGTTCATGTATTTTCTTTAATTCATTATCAAATAGTTTTTATCATAATGATTCAAAACCATCCTTTGTTTTCCTTTAAATCCGTTAACTAACTCTGACTGGATGTTCATTACTAACAAGTTCCTAATCTGGCTTTAAGTTGCATTGCCTAGTGGACAGCCTACCTGCTCTGAGGATAAAGTAAAACCTAAACGAAGCTTTAACAACCAATGGCGTGAGGAAGCAGAGAGGGTAGAGATGAGACCCTGGAAAAGGGAGGAACTTTTTAGCCCCTCATTAGACTTTTCCCACTAATTTTCTATCCAGATCATTGATGCAACTTCAGAATAATCATCTAGCCATCCTTACCTCCCAAACTCCTCAGCCATCTTGCCATTCATTCATGAGCCTGAAGTTCCCACCGCTTCTCAGGGAGGACCACACTGCCGAGGAGACAGAGCTTCAATTTAACCTCCACATTTCTTCCAGGAACAACATTGCCAAACGTCATGATGAGTTTCAGAGGCATGCTGAAGGGACCTTTACCAGCGATGTGAGCTCTTACTTGGAAGGCCAGGCAGCAAAGGAATTCATTGCTTGGCTAGTGAAAGGCAGAGGACGGCGAGAGTAAGTCTCAAGTTTCTTTCCTGATGCCTTTCCTTAATGTAGAAATTTGGGGGGAACAAACTATTCTATGAAAATTTTTAAAAAATTGTACTGAAAACTTAAGAGCATTTCAATATTTAATAAATGGTCATAGTCTGACCTGGAGTTCCATATTTGTTCAACTCATATTCATGTGTTAGTAGATACTAAAATGTGTAGAGACATTGATCACATCTAACCATGTATTTAGCTTTTATAGGACCATCATATAGATAGCCATGCAATGTTCAAGGTGAAAAATAAGAGCAAGTTCTTTAGCTACATGCTTAGACCTTAAACATACATAGATGCTGAAGCATCTCATTTTCCTGTGACCATTTTGATTTGCATTTGAAATGGAAGCAGGAGAAAGTTTATGTTTGACTCTGATTTTTTAGCAGAATTAAAACATGCTTGTTGAGAAAGATTGAAATGGGAAGGAGGCTGATGTGTAAGCACAGACCATCATAACTCTGCACCTAGTGGTGCATCTTGATGGATATTCATCAATCTGTAACAGATTCCATGGTGGCAAATGAGTACCAAAACCAAATACAACCACAGGCAAAGTTTTAATCCCTTACTTCTACACTTTGCAAGGCTGCTTTCACAGTCACTGGTTCTACGTGGCCCAAGGCATCTGTGTTGAATCGGAGAAATGATTAGTTTAAACAATGGTGTCTGTGTTGCCAACTAATGAAACTATTTAAAGCAACCATGAATTGTTGAAAAGGGGCATGAAGCTACATAAGCTTGCTTTTGGGTCCAAGGTCTAAAACCTTCTGCCTCTGAATGGTCTCCGCTTTGTGTGGGCTTCTGTGAGGGGTTTTTAATCAAAGCCCTCAAATACAACTCTTATATTTCACCAAAGATCAGCAATCCACAAGGATTTGCTTGAGGTAATCAAGCACTAACGTCAACCCCTCTCTTCTCAGCTTCCCAGAGGAAGTCACCATTGTAGAAGAACTCGGCCGCAGACATGCTGACGGCTCCTTCTCTGATGAGATGAACACGATTCTCGATAATCTTGCCACCAGAGACTTCATCAACTGGCTGATTCAGACCAAAATCACTGACAAGTAAGCACTTTTCAATTCATCCTGAAGTGTATCAAAACTTTCATAAATGTAGGTTACACAGCCATTAGTTGTTCCGCCGTGCAGAAGCATCTTGTGTAATCCATATGATGAACACTGAAGTCACTTAAGAGTGCCATCCTGTTTAACTTTCCCTTGACGTTTCTATCCACTTTTAATTCACAAAGCATTCTCTGGGTGACTGTGATAAACAAAGCACCAGCAATCACAATATGAATGAAATATGGAGAAGAATTAAGTCATTACATATTGATACCACATTAAGATGCTATAAGTTTGGCACTTGGGTAAAATGTCATTATATGTGGCATTGTTTATTTAGTTTAAAAGCCCAGCTGTGTGCCAGGATGCGGCTCAGTGGGTACAGGGCTTGCCAAGCATATGCAGGGTCCTCGACTCAGTCTCCAGCATTGAGAAAGAAAGAAACAAGAAAGAAAGACATAGGTAAAGGCACAAATAAAAGAAATCAAATCAAAATGTCATTTATTGGTAAATCTTAATTTTCATAACTATTTATAAATAATGTTTTGGTATAGTTTAAAGAATTCTTAAATGAAAATGAATTCAAGTAAAAATGTTGAGGAATTTACTGGTAAAGAGATGGCTAAACAATTTTTTATTAAATGACATTTAATTATTTCCTGAATAAATTAATTGCAGCATGTGGTTATTATAATTATTCTAAACAACTCTTTTTATTTTTTCCATAGGAAATAAGTATGTCACCCTTCACAAGCATCTTCACAACATCGCCAGCCGGCCACTTGGGATGTAGATTTTAAGTTCTATATGTTTAAGAATTACATTCTAAAGCCGTATTGCTTTACACGTGGGTAAACACACTTCCCTTAGCATTGTGTAGCTAAAAAAATTGTAAATGAAATGAAGTATTTCCAGGATGTTGATAAAATAAAAACTTTACAATAAGAAAGTGCTGGGTTCTCATATTTTCTTCTCATTTTAAAGTTCCCACCTGTTCATGTGTAGCCGTGAGATTTCTCTTGTGTGATATAAATCATGACGGTCACGACACCTGCATTCTAACAACAGAAGACATGACAGCCTGGTGGCCGCATTGGTGAACCTGGAGAGGGAACGTCTTCCTTGAGTCCTTTATCATAAATGCACTCAGCTTTCAATGTATCAAGGATAGATTTAAATAAAAATCCCATCCTTCTTTACTGTTGTCTCTTTTCTCTTTCTAAGTCCCTCCTTCCAAGCACCCATTCTACTAGCTGGTGACCCATAACCCAAATCTAATGTAAGGAGCAACTTCATGCTTTGAACGACTGTGCAGTACTCTACCATGTTGTACTAACAGTGAACAATGCATCCATCATAGAAAAAAATTATGTATGTTTCATTTTGATAAAAAAAATGTCATCAGACGGCATGAGACTCAAAAGTCAAAACTTTCCTGGGGCCAAATAGCCACATCCACTTTTGGAAACCAGGTGCCTGCCAGTTTAATATTTTTGCCTTTACACACATGCACGCCCCAGTACATGCCTGCTTATCCTCATTCACCCTGCCTGTATACTCACACACCTAGGCACTTGCCTCTGGCCCACTCACATACTTGTCTGCCTGACACCAGCAGATATCTGAGCTTTTCCACAATATCCTATTTCCTGCTCTCCCAGTTCTACTGTGGTCAGTGTCCTGACTGACCCTGATGATGCCTGGCCTGCCTGAGCTTTCCTCTTGCACCATGGCAACCTCTATGTCTCCATCTCCACAGCACTGAAGTGTGGTAGACTTCCGCACTAATAAGATTCCAAAGTTTGCGGTGTGGTAATTTACTTGTGTAATTGATCTGCAGCTGTGGATTTGGAGAAAACCTCTGACTTTCACTCATTCACTCACTCGTGTATGACATATAATAGAAAATTTCTCCTGACTTAGAAACTATAAGACCACAGATATCTGAATGAGGTTAGAGCTGGCAGAAGGATCCCAAGAAGTCATTTAATTCCTTTGGGTTCAAGTTTCTCATGTGAAAAAAAAAATATTAAAGCAATCTAATCATTATTGTATCTCCATTTTTCAACTCTCTGTATTTGCTTAACATTGAGGCCTCAGTAATAGTAAGATCATAAAATGGTTGTCTTATTAGTGCTCAGGGCAGGAAACTGCATCTGTCTTTGGCTTCTCCAAAATCAAAACCATCCCTTTCTCCCCCAAAGTATCTCACAGTGAGAGGCTCACAAGTTGTATAACCACAGACTCAAAGTTGGGTTTCTGTCTGTTTTCATGCATGTTTGTTTAACAGAAGATATCTGTGTTGGTGGTGAAAGTGTTCCACTGGTAGGAATAAGGAACGATACTTTCCACAGTTCTAGCAAAAGGAACTCAAGGAAATGCAATGACAACACCATGATTTCTTTTATGAAAATTATTGACTTGCAATCCTGTGTACCCACAGATGACCTAATAGGCTCCATGTAAAATGTGTGTGTTTTATAAAAATAATAGTGTTTTGTAATAAATATACATGCTCTCCAAACCCTGGAGAGTAGAGCATTTTTGTGTGTGTTCTAGTTAGCCTTCAGAACCACACAATACACTCATATAGAAAAGAGGGGTTGGTTACAATAAACATTGACACCTGGCTATAGTAAAAAGAAGAGTAAACAGTGTGGAGGTCACCAGGAATCAAGCCCAAAAGACTGCAAGTGATTACAATCAGATAATATGAACCTGCCCTGAAGATCCAGAGGCAAATAATAAAGGATAATGAAAAATAAATCATTGAGCCATGTAATACAAAACAAACTTGAATACAGCAATTGTTGTGTGTGCATATAAAATAGCACAGAAGTTCTCTCAGCATCAGACAAATGAGAATCGAAGAAGAAAGAAGGGATGTGAGGGCACGTCAAAATCCTGCTATGATTTGTCATGAAAATTTAGATGATTAATATCTCTACATCTAATTGCACCCTGCTCATGTCTATATAGCAGAAACTATGTGCAGACTTTGGGAGAAAATATGAGACACCACAATTATAGATTCCTATGCTTTCTGGTCTGAGGTGGAGCACAAGTTAAGAAATGGAAGAAATGAGCAATATAACCAGAAAGATTTTACAGGTCTAGATTGAACTACAAATTCTGATGGGAAAAGACACACGCTCTGCAAGAATACATGGAGCACGTACAAACGTTACCCCCACATAGAGTAAAAGAAAAAGGAAGCCTCCGTGATTAAAAAGCTCTTTCGAGGACAACAGAATGCCACCATAGCCAGAAAGGATCATCTCTTCCAAAAGCCTTTGTACCTGCCCACTAAAATAAACAATACAGGCAGCCCTTGAAGCAAGTAGATGAGGAACAAATTTCAAAGGGCTGTGAGAAAACTAAAACAACTAAAAAGAAATGAAAGATAAAAACTGAGCGTGCCAATAAAGACAAAACAGCGAGAGAGAAAACGAACAGACCCGTGACTAACTCAACAAGTCTGCTCACCAGAACAGACAAACGACGGAAGCCGCCACCCCACCCCATCCTTATTCAGGAGAAGGGTCAAAAACCAAATGAAAAGGAACTGGAAATCATTACCAAAGAAAATCATTTTTGTTTTCAAATTTTGAATTTAACTGAACAACTTGTTATTATTATATTTTTAAATGTGGCTCTTGGTTTAAGACGGGATCTCATTGTATCCCAGCTTGGCCTCAAACTCTATGTAGCTGAGGATGCCCTTGGTCTGTGTCTACAAAGTGCTGGAGTTCCCCTAGCCTGTGCCATCTTACCTAGATAGTGAGATGCGGGACAAACTCCGGGCCTCATGCACGCTAAGCCAGCACTCCTCTATTAAGTTCTCCCCGGTCCCATGTAATCAATACATCTTTTGATATTGGCGGGGGGTGGGGGGGGACTCCTGAAACTTGGGCTGGCCTTTAATATCCTGTTTAGTCAAGGATGGCTTTGAACTTTTAATCCTCCTGCATCTGTCTTCTGGGTGCCACCGCGCCCGATTTATGACAGACTTGGAATGGAACCCAGGGTTTTACTCTAAACTTGAGCTACATCTCCAGCTCTGTTTAAAAACTTAGAATGAAAAATACTCTTTATAGGAAAATATAACTTGCCAATGTCACCACAAATATAGAAGAACAATCTAAAGTGTTCATGTTCTACTGAAAAAAATAAAAATTAAAACCTCTTCCCTAGGCATGCTTGCAATCCCAACACATGGGAAACTGAGACAGTAAAATTGCATAATTTGAATCTAACCAGGGCTTTGCAGCAAAACACATACTATCTCTATGCAGAAAGGGTGAAAATGTTCCTCAACCAAATGTTTTAATAGTAATTTATACTTAATCTTGAATATTAGATAACTCAATCATAAGTAAGATTATCTAGAAAACTGAAAGAGAAAAGGTATTAACTCATTTTCAGAAATGAGTATAATGTCAAGACCAAACTGTGAGAATAAATTGTGCTTGAATTTTCTAAATGAACTGGATTTATAAAATTGATGCAATTAAATTAAATACTAAATAGTACATTAAAAAAATAGTATGTTGTGACCAGGAAGAATCATGATATCAATGTAAAATGGCTTTATATTTTAAAATTCTTTAACATAATTTATTATATTAACAGATTCAAAAAATGCAATAACATCTCCACAAGTAGCAAAATCAGGGGGCGATACTAAACTCACAACCCCCTCCCCATAAAACAATAATCAACAGATATTTCTCAAGCTATTAAAACATATTTTAGCTTAGAGTTTCCAGCTAGCGGGAGGCATTGGACGAGTCCTCCATAGAGTCGCAAACGAGGGAAAGATTCTTGTTATTTTGACTGCTACTTAATGTTGTTTTAGAGGTGTTACAAACATAGCTTAACAAGAGCAAGTACACAATTTAAGAAAAAGAATATAGTGGAAATAAATCCACTGAAGAATATATCTGTGTAGCTGGAAAAACGGCAGTAAAAGAGTCAGTGGGGAAAGTACTGCAAACAAAGAGACAATTTAGATATTGGAAGAATATAAAATATTTTCATTAATAACCTCCAGCAAGAAAGGAAACGGAGAACACAGTCAATGATCATTATACTGTATTATATTATATTATATTATATTATATTATATTATATTAATGTGGTAGTTATGTTCTACAAGACCACAAATACAGGACTATTATTCCTATCAGGAATGCAGATTTAATTTCTCACAAGTCTCTGTTAACATTCTTGTCAACTAAAATACCATTTTCCTTGTATATGTTTGTGCCAATTTCCTTGGGAAACAAGCCATCTTCATCACCACTGAAACCTGGTTCTCCCACATAACCCTTCTCCTGCATAGCTCTTAGCGGGTATTTAATTTTTTTTTTCTCTCTTGCATCTGTAGTCTCTTGCTAGTAGAGCCTGCCTCCTTCGCCTTCAGTGCTCAGCACTTCCTGGATTGCGTCACATTTCCAAACACATGAGGCAGCCAGCGCTACCTAAGAAAGGGCTGACAATTTCTTGATCCTGAGAAATGGGACTTCACGGTTCATAACTTCCCGTCGTGGAACAAGGCTTTCTAGCTTGTTGCCTTTCAAACAGTTAGCAGTCATTTCATGAATCCACATACTTGTTGCTATTAGGAGCACGGACAGTAATGTTTCACACACACACACACACACACACACACACGTCATGCTTGGACAGCATCATAAACAGAGGCATAACCAACAAAACAATCAAGCTACCAAGTGTTATCTCTATTATAAAGACATGGCGATGGCGGGGACCGATCCCATGAGAGGCAGCTGTGGTAATGGGGCAGGTCACCCGGAGGTCTCTACCGGTCCCCTTTGGTGGATGGGAGACAGACACATCATGCAGAGAGAGAGTTTGAGTATAGAGTTAATTTAGTATAGAGTTAATTTATGGGGAGGGGAGAAAGGGGAAAGGGAGAAAGAGGGGAGAAGGGAGAGAGGCAGAAGCTATCTGTCCAGAAAGACAGACAGAGGAAGAGAAAGAGAGAGAGAGAGAGAGAGAGAGAGAGAGAGAGAGAGAGAGAGAGAGAGAGAGAGAGAGAGAGAGAGAGAGAGAGACTGCTTGCCAGAAAGTGGGGTTTGGGAGGGTGGGGTTTGTCTCTTAAAGGGACAGGTACCCAGGTCACAACTTTACCTTTTTTTGAACTCAGCTAGGAAATCGTATTGATGACTTGAAAGCGTCACCAATCTACCATGCCTGCAAATAGTCATGAAAGTGCTGTGGTTACCGCATTAGAGGCTACAAATACATTTCGGAGAGAAGGTGGATATTGTAAATAGGGAGTCCGGGACAAATGAGTGTCGACTGTATTTCAGATAAAAACCAGCAGAACAGCTGGCCTTGGTGGGCTCCTAATAAATCAGTTCCACTGTCACAGTGGGTGGGTGCATCCCTCGTGGTCCTGATTTTTGGCTCTTGTTCTCCCTCCTTCTGCTCCTCATTTGGACCTTAAGAGCCCAGACCGTTGCTCCAAATTGAGAATCTGTCTCTACCTCGATCCATCGCCAGATGAAGGTTCTAAGGTGATATGCAAGATATTCATCAGTATAGGATAGGGTCATTTCAGGTTCCCTCTCCTTAGTTGCCCAAGGTACCAGCTAGGGACATCTCCCTGGACACCTGCGAACCCCTCTAGAGTCAAGTCTCTTGCCAACCCTAAGATGGCTCCCTTAGATAGGATATATACTTCGCTGCTCCCGTATCCATCCTTCCTATATCCCAACCATCCCAATCCCCCGAGCTCCTCCCATCCTCCCCTTCTCATGTTTCTCATCCCATTTTCCCTTTGCCCCATGCCACCTCACCCGCAAGTTCCCAGTTTTTGCCCTGCAATCTTGTCTACTTCCCCCTCTCCATGCGGATGACTATATGATTTTCTTTGGGTTCACTTTCTTATTTAACTTCTATAGGATCACACATTATATGCTTAATGTCTGGGACTGAATAAGCATGGGTTGATTCCGGACTCTCTGAGCATGGCGGTCAATGAAGACTGATGAGAAGCCAAGGACAATGGCACTAGGTTTCAATCCTAATACATGAACTGGCTTTGTGGGAGCTTAGCCTGTTTAGAAGCTCACCTTCCTGGACGTAGATAGAAGACCTTCGTCTTCCCGCAGGGCAGAGAATTTGGACTGCTCTTCAGTATCGAGAGGGAGGGCGAATGGTGTGGGGGGAGGAGAGGAGAAGTGGGGATAGGGGGAGGGGAGTGGGGGGAGGGGGCAATATTTGGGAGGAGGGGAGGGAAATGGGAAACGGGGAGCAGGTGGAAATTTTAATTAAAAAAAGAATAAAAAATAAATAAAAGAAAAAAAATAAAAAATAAAAAAAAAAAAACCAGCAGAAGACAGACACCATTCCAAATATAAGTTTCGCACTGACATAAAGGAACCAAATTGAAGGCGAATGGTGAAGGGCCCACGCTCTTGCCCAGACCCTTGTTTAAGACAATCCTGTAGCCATGGCAGGTTGAAGAAAGAACCCAGCAGGATGTAGGCCCCTGACTCAGATGGTGGCAGGATGTGCCCCTGACCTTACCCTAGTTACTGGAAAAACTACAAGATGTCCCCATATGGTGAAGAACCAATCAGAAATTAGGCTAGAAGGCTTCAGAGGGGCTTTACAGGTAAAGATGGAGTGTGGTAACCATAGCAACCTCCATCAGATAGATGTAGCAGCTATATTGCAGCTGTAGCTAACCAATCAGTTCAGGATAGATACCCCCAGCCCCGAGGTACACCAATCCCGATTCTGCTAGACTCCCCTCATCTCCCCCATCCCATGCTCTACCCCAAATAA
Source organism: Chionomys nivalis (assembly GCF_950005125.1). Classification (NCBI taxonomy): domain Eukaryota; kingdom Metazoa; phylum Chordata; class Mammalia; order Rodentia; family Cricetidae; genus Chionomys; species Chionomys nivalis. Next base: position 18,986,994 of record NC_080107.1, read on the forward strand.
ATGCCCTGCTCTGGTGCTGCTGGGATCTCTTCTGCTACACTGCTGCTGCATTGTATTCGAACACACAATAAAAAGACTCTTTGCTTTTGCATCGGATCTGGTCTCTTGGTGGTCTCTGGGAGTCCAGATTCTTGGTGCAACATTGTCATCCAACTGAATAGAAAATTGAACCAAATATTAAAACAAACATTTATATGGAGCCAAAATAAAGAAATTGAAAATTTCATAAAATACGAAGCATGTGTGAATCTTTTTTTTTATTTATTTATTATGTATACAATATTTTGTCTGTGTGTATGTCTGTAGGCCAGAAGAGGGCACCAGACCCCATTACAGATGGTTGTGAGCCACCATGTGGTTGCTGGGAATTGAACTCAGGACCTTTGGAAGAGCAGTCAGTGCTCTCAACCTCTGAGCCATCTCTCCAGCCTGCATGTGTGAATCTTATACAAAGACATCATCAACGAAGCTGAAGATAAAGAGGGTGCTTCAAAGTGATGAAGGCCCTGGTAAGATGTCCCAATGGGTGAAGGTACTTGGTGCCAAGCCTGAGACCTGACATTGATCCTCAGGACATGTGATAGAAGATGAGATCTGACTCCCAGTAGTCGTCCCCTGACAACCACATGAGTGCCGTCATATGCACACACACAATTAATTAAATACAAAATAAATTAATTAAATACAGTTTAGGTAACAAAGGAGCTCTTAGTGCCACCATTCAGGAGAGAAGAATGGGAGGCTTGAGAGAACCTAGATGAATAATTGTTGTAGGTTGTGCTCCTGGTGGCATGATTTGGAAGATGCCAAGGGAGGTACAACTCAGGCTGGAGCCTGAATTTGAGACAGAGAAGCATGTTAGTCTTGGTGATGATGGAGTTACAAAGCTCTAAGAGTCAGGAAAACGGCAGGTGATGTGGGATTCCCTTCTGTATGTTGTGAATATGTTTTATCATCATTGGTTAAAAAAGAAGCTGCTTTGGCCTGTGGTAGGGCAGAACAGAGCTATATGGGAAAACTAAATTGAATGCTGGGAAGAAGAAGGCAGAGTCAGGGAGATGCCATGTAGCCACCAAGGGAGACAGATGCCTTGGAATCTTACTAGTAAACCACAAGCCTCATGGTAAAACACAAAATAATAGGGATGGATTAACTTAAGATGCAGGAGTTAGTTAATAAGAAGTCTGAGTTAATAGACCAAGCAGCATTTGAATTAATGCCCTTTCTGTGTGAATATTTTAGGTCTTGGCAATCGTGAAATGAATTAGCAGCCTCCTACTACAAAAAAAGGAGGAAAAATGTCCCCACTCTCTGTAACAAGAGTGCACATCTCTACAGATCTTACAATGAAAATATACTGTACCGAGCTTTGTGTCCAATAAAGCTGACAATGAGATGAATAGAAAAATTCCTTTAAAAATAATAGTAAAATAGACATAGAAAACATAGAAAAACCTTAATATCTCTCCATTGTGGAAATTAAATATCTCACATTAAAACTTTCTCAAAAAATATCTTCAGGTCCCGAAGCCTTCACAGGTGAAATCTTCTAAGCATTTTTTAAAAAGGAAAAAAAAATTTACATTGATTCTTCAAAACATGGAAAAAAGAAGGAATCCTTCCTATTTCATTTTATAATACCAGGATAATTTTCAAATAAACACTCTCAGAAGGATTTTACCTGAAAGAAAAACAGCATGGGGCTAAGGAACATAGATGAAAACCCGCTATTCACAACATGAGAGACTCAAACCCAGCAATGTGTGAGAGAAACAGCAGAGCACTGACAATTGTGGCTTAAGGGGTTCTGGGAACCACCCTGGACAGCCTTGCAATGCATCACAAAAGCTTTGATGTGTCTCCCATTAACAGACATAGAAGGAATGCTTGTATGGCTGTCTCAATAAATACAGTGAACTCATTTGTTGACATAAAAAGAGCATTTACAATTTTTGAAAATTTAAACGGAAATAAGTCAAGTATAAAATAATGTAATAAAAACAGTAGTACTAAAAAGGTTTTGACTGTCTAGAGAGAAACAAAGAAATAGAAAAAGACTAGCCTATCTAAATGGAAAGGGGGAAGTGGTCTGTGAAACTAATTGAGTCGGGAAATAATTATTTCAATAAGAATTAAGATGAAAAGAGAGTGCTAAAATCAATGAACAAGTGTGTTTGAAAATTTAGATGAAATTTGTAAAACATATAAGATAATGTAATTATTTTGAAATTACACTAGTAGATGATTTAAAACGAAAACCTGAGAGTAAACCATTTTTATAGATTAAATGGAAGTATCATTTAATCTATGAACAAAACCTGGAGTTGGGATATAGGTCAATGGTGGAGTACCTGGCCACCATGTTTGAGCACGGGGTTTGATTCCCAGACTACATCAAACAAACAAACTAACAAACAAAAACTACTTTATAAGAAAGGCACCAGGTCCAAATAATTTCCTAGTCAAGGTTTCTCAAATTTTCAATGAGTAAGAAATTATGAGCTGTGCAAATTGTTTTAGGGTTAGTTTTTAAAAAGAATATCTTAAATATTATAGCTATAAGTATTGCAAATAACATTGAAAAAAAACTTGCCAAAGAGGAGAAAATTACATGGATTTATTTCACTAATGAATACTGATTTTAAGTGGAATTCAACAGCAAGTGGGAAGCATTAACAATGCACCAAGATCAGCTGTGACTTATTTCAAGATTCTGAGGGTGGTTCACAATTAGGAAATCTACTAAAGCCATTTGCTGATCACAAAGCAAAGCAAAACAAAAAAAAGTTTTGCCATTAACTCTATATCCAGTACATCAACCTTTGATAAAAATTACCATCAATTCTCATAAAATGTAAGTAAAACGGAATTACTGCATTCTGTACTTACGCCAAACCCTCAAAAGAAACAAATAGTGTCCAAAGTGTGAAGAGCTGTAGTGCTCATGCTTGCATAAAGTGGGGATTCAGGGAAATGATTGGGCTTTTGGTTAGATGGTTAAGCATCTACCTTATGAAAACTTAGAACAAATAAATAATCTAACTCACTCTCAATAGGATACTGGATAAAGCTATACACACAAGACGGAGAACTAAATAACCATAAAATGGGATGACAACGAGATGGTAAAGGCACGTACTTGCCAACAAGGCTGATGACCTGGTATCATTCCTAGAAACCACCTTGTGGAAGGAGAGACAAGTTGTCCTCTGAGCACCACAGGTATACCATGACACATGCTTTCCCTACCCCATACACACAAGAAATGAATGTAAAACAAGATTCTCCAAGGTCTTCTTTATAGCTAAAACCTAGAAACAACCTGAAGTCCAATAATAGTGGAGAAGAGAAAAATGCTTATGTTCGCATAATGGGATACTGCAGGGCAAAAACCACACACAGCACAAATAAATCTAACAAATGCTGGGTCACAAAAAGAAGATAAACACAAAATGGCAAGCACTAGTGATTCTACTTATATAGAGTTTAAGAGTCATCCAAAGTACACAGCGGCTTGGCGGTACCTTAGTGGTCACCTCTGAGGTTAGGGATTTGAATGGAAAATGGGAATCAGAATGTTTTCTGAAATCATGAGGTAACTGGAGGGAAAAGATAATAGTGATTTGCCTAAGTATGTAGCAATCGAGCAGAAACCAGGGGCAGAGTCCATCCTAATAGCCTGCTTTCCCCAGACAACAGGGGACACCCTGATTGGAAGCTTTTGCCGGTTTTCATGATGTGACAACATATAACAGGAAGGAAGAAAAGTGACAAATAAATTGTGGTTCTGAGTAGAGTAGCTGAAACTTTACAATGAGGGGCACAGTGACGAAAGAACCCAGATTTCCCAGTGGCACGGTGATTTTGTACTAAGTACCATGCTTCAACAATTATGCATTTTGGAGTGTTATAAAGGCAAGCAGCTCACAGATGTAGGATCCTTTAGTTATACTTTAAAAATTTCTGTAACTTTTGATCTTGCTTAACCTCTAGGCTTTATTGCTTGTAGAAGTGGAGAACTCCCTTATCTGGTAAGTTGTGAACTCAACACAGAGAACCTTGAAATTTCGATTGCCATATAACTGTTAATTGGTGTAGTTTAAATCATAGCCATCATTTACTTGAAATGACTATAGGCATAATTTATGATGAAAAATACATGTGTTTTAAGTTTTAAAATAATAAAGTGTAAATGCAAGGAAAGGTTATAAAACAGAACAAATAATTATGATATTGTATAACGCTATAGAAAACAAAATATAACAGATAATTTCGGTGCCATGTGATGATACAGTATTTTGCCAATCCAAATGCTAGGAGTTGAGCGCATAGAACAGGTATTCAATCCCCATCTCTTCCCTTTTCTTCTCTCCCAGGAGTAAAGTGATTCTTAAATTACTGTTGATGTTTCCCATATACAATTTATGTTTAAGCTGCCTATATGTAGTATAAAGCAAATAACATACAAAATACCATGTGTTTTGAAAGTCTATCTGAATTGTAGCCATTTTAGCTAATTTATTCTGCCACGCTGGATATAAAACCCAGCGACTCAGGCCTGATAGGCAAGTACTTGAAAATGACCTATGCCCTGATTAGAGCATCCTTCTTTAACTGACTTTTGGAAGCATTTACTGTTTTAAAATTTATGCCATATTTTAAAATATTTATCCATTGTGATTCTTACATATCTAAATCTTTTTCATGGTATAGATTATTGCCTATTGGACTAAATCAATTTATTCTACAACTGAAGGACATCTTGGACACTACAATTATAAATACTGAAAAGGTGCTTATTAAAGATTGGACAGAGTAGATATCAACCAGAAAATGGATAATGTGTCAGAAATTGTTCGTCTTCAGCTTCTTAAGTCCAATAACTTCAGGGACTTTATATTCCACTTAAGATGCATGATATAAGAACTCTTTACGTTAATAGCAAAAGGAAAATATTTATGAGAAAAGTATCAAAGACAGTCAACAGAGAATGCATAAAATATGAAAATGAAATGGCGTCACTAGAAGCCAGACAAATGCACAATGAAAAACGATGCCGTTCACTCCGAGGAGACTGGCAGTATTTGAATACGTCAACAGAAGGCGTGGTTAGAAAGCAGGACCTCTATAAACAACGGAGGGTAATTTGAGGCATTTTGTGTATGTTTGAGTGCTTTAAATATCTCATAATACTCTTCAGAACAAAGAAAACAGGGAAGGAGGGAGGGAGGGAGGGAGGGAGGGAGGGAGGGAGGGAGGGAGGGAGGGAGGGAGGGAGGGAGCTAGAGAGCCTGGAAGGTCTCCATGTTCCTAGTTTATAGTAAATTATCCAGGATAGCCAAGTGCTGTTAATAATAATCCAAGGATTTTACAGCAACAGTTGGCAATTCAGGCTAAACTTTTGCTACCTCAGTTCCTCTCATCGGCATAAATGGCCTCCCAGTATTATGAGTGCTTCCGCAGCCTGCATTTCATGGAGCACCCTAGAGTTGTTACTGATTCAGTATTTTAGCTCATCTGTTCAGCCTGCCGCGACTTCTCTTGCCATCTTTTCGTTTCTTAGAGGCTTTGGCCTAGGTCACTGCCATCCGCATCTTTTTCAGCCACCTTTGTACGTAGAGGCTGCTTGTTCGTTTCCCGGCTGACTAGACCCAAAATAATTGCCCAGGAACTGTATCAGTTACATGACTTGTGGTTTACCTGTAAGGTTCTGTCCATCATCTGTCTCCTTCGGCAGCCGCTACATTACATCTCCTTGACTCCGCCTGCTCCCTCTCTACATTTCCGTTCAGATTTCCTGCCTGGCTTTACTCTGTTAAGCCATTGGCCAAAAGTAGCTTCTTTATTAACCAATGGCAATAAAACATTTCATAGTAAACATACCTCCGACATCACACCTCCATTCTTTCTCTCTCTCTCTGTCTCTCTCTCTCTCTCTCTCTCTCTCTCTCTCTCTCTCTCTCTCCCCCCTCTCCTGGAAAAAAAAAAAGGTTAATTCTGAAACTCAAGACAAGCTTTAGTCTGGAAGTCTGGAAGGCAGTTCAATAACTCCGTTGAAAAATGGTGACTTGGATTGAGAAAGAAAAAGTGTTGAAGTGAGGTCAGAAGCAGGAGGGACGGTTCTAAAGAGATGCTGTGGATGCTAAGAGGGAGAGGAACCTTGGGTTTCTGGCTCAGCATCTAAATGCTGCCCACTGTGCTCTGAAGAGTAAATTCTTAACAAGGAGCAATGTTCACGGCTGTAGAAACAGTGGGTTTGGCTTGGGTACAGGAAAGAAATGATACCCAACTGAACTTCCACTCCCACCCCATAAGAACCTAAGGTATGTGTGTCGGGGGGGGGGTGGGGGGGTTCTATTGTGTCATGAAGGGATTGTCAAGCAAGATGCATTATAATGGACTAAGAGACAAGAAAGTGAGGAACAAAGAACAATTGTACACCACTGTGATCTTTAATGATTGAGCAGAAAGAAAAGAGGTGAGGGCACCATAAAGTTTATTTGTAAAAAGGATGTCAGTGCATGGTCTGATAGAAACATGGATGGATCTTAAAACTATGTTTGAATAGTGATGGAAAATTTAAACTAATTGTTCAGATTTTAAAATGGGAAAGTGGCAGATTAGCAGAGTCAATGGGTATTTGTTGACTGAATTTGTCATGGTAGATTTCAGATGACAGGAAAGCAACAAATAGATGTGTCCCCTAGCTTCGGCAGTCCTCATACAAAAGGTGAATCAGGAGAGGTAACATTAAAAATAAAACTGTACTCTCCCTTTACAACAGAGAGAATGGGGAGATAAGAATAACACAGAATTGAACCCATTGATATTAAGAGATATTAATGACCAGTGATTGTTAATTCCTGTTATTTTTTTTTATTTTTTTTATTTTTTTATTTTTTTTTTAATATTTATTTATTTATGATGTATACAATATTCTGTCTGTGTGTATGTCTGCAGGCCAGAAGAGGGCACCAGACCTCATTACAGATGGTTGTGAGCCACCATGTGGTTGCCGGGAATTGAACTCAGGACGTTTGGAAGAGCAGGCAATGCTCTTAATCACTGAGCCATCTCTCCAGCCCCCTGTTATTTTTTTTTAATGGTAGTTTTTGTGTGTTTCCCTTCTTTGGGGTTTGCTGGTGGGAGGTTATCTGTTGCCCATGTTTTTGTAGGTACAACTAACTTCCTTGGGTTGGTGTTTTCCTTCTAGTACCTTCTGTAAGGCTGGATTTGTGGTATTGTTTAAATCTGGTTTTGTCATGTAATATCTTGTTTTCTCTGTCTCAGGTGACTGAGAGCTTTGCTGGGTATAGTAGTCTGGACTTGCATCTGTGGACTCTTAGTGTCTGCTGCACATCTGTCCTGTACCTTCTGGCTTCCAGAGTTTCCATTGAGAAGTTGGGTGTAATTCTGATAGGTTTACCATTATATGTTACTTGGCCTTTTTCCCTTGCAGCTCTTTAATATTCTTTCTTTATTCTGTGTGTTTAGTGTTTTAATTATTATATGACAAGGTGACTTTTTTTTGTCCAGTCTATCTAGTGTTCTGTAAGCTTCTTATACCTTCATAAACATTTTCTTCGAGAAGGAAGGGTGGAAAGGGAGGAGGGGGGAAGGGAAGAGCAGAGGAAGATGTGAGGGAACCGAATGGCCAAGATGGGGAAAGGACAGAGAGAAAGAGCAAGGAAAGATATATCTTGATTGAGGAAGCCATTGTAGATCTACTGAGAAACCTGGTACTAGAGGAATTCCCAGGAATCCACAAGAATGACCTCAGTTAAGACCCTAAGCAGTAGTGGAGAGGGTACCTGAACTGGCCTTCCCCTGTAATCAGAAATTACATAGAAACTTCATCAAGCAAGTGACGGAAGCAGATGCAGAGATCCACAGCCAGCACTGGGCCAAGTTCCCAAACTACAGTCAAAGAGAGGGAGGAGCAAACTAGGCCCTCTGAATGTGGGTGATAGTTGTATGGTTGGGGCAGTCTGTGGGGCCACTGGCAGTGAGACCAGGATATATCCCTAGTGCCTGAACTGGCTTTGGGGGGTCCATTCTCTTTGGAGGGATATCTTGCTCAGCCTAGATATGGGGGGAAGGCATTGTTCCTACCCCAAAGTGATGTGCTAGACTTTGTTGACTCCCCATAGGAAGCCTTATCCTCTCTGAGGAGTAGATGGGGGTAAGGTGGGAGGAAGTGGAGGGAGCAGGAGGAGGGGAGGGAGTGGGAACTGGGATTGGTATGTAAAATGAGAAAAGATTATTTTTAAAAAGTAAATAAAAAGATTTTAAAAAATCACACAGAAATAAAGCTCTGTCCCTCCCTGCCTCACACGTCAAATTACACAGGTAATAAAGTCCCACTGAAGAGCAGCACAATGACAGAAACTTCCATGGGGCAGAAGCAGAGTTCAAGCCTTGCTCTACTGAAAACTAATTTAGAATCCTTTCTCCTCTGAAGTGCTTTTCCCCAGGGAAATCACAAGTTCCTGCCAAGGCAGGGAGCTCTGGCTTCTCCCTGCTCAAGAGATGTTTTTGAGTGAGTGATCCCTCTCACTTTTCTAACAATCGTAATTTTATTTTTTGATGTTTGAAACATTTCCATCTGACATCTGGAACAAATACAAGGCATTTCTAGGAAGATGGCATTTCCTCCCCTCCCCAAGAAGTCACATCCATAGTAACACATCTCCCTTGACAGTGCTTGATGCTTCAAATGCCTCACACCTTTGCACTCTGCCTAGAGACACAGAACCTGACGGCACAGCAGGTCGGCAGGTCCAGGAGAGAGGAAACAGCCTCAAAATCAGGCTAGTAGCTCAAATGTCAGCTCTGTGAGCACATAACTTGCGTCTCGAAGCCCCAGAAAAGCGACCGTTTTAATCCATCTCTATCCCTGATAGGCACAGGTGGGCCATTCCAAGCTCATGGAGCATGCGCCTACAGGGAACTTGTTTAATCAGTGAAGCCGACTTGAAAAACTATCTTAAATAAACCGTAAGAAGTAGTGAGGTTACTGCTCACCTGGTACACATCTGTTAGTTTTGCCGTGGCTTTGTGTATTAGACAGAACTAATAAACCTTCATAGGCCCCCAAACGTCTATAAAATAAAACCTCTTAAATTCAAAACAAGCACAGATAATTTCATCATAAATGGACCCTGTTTCTTCCCATGGCTCTAACAGATTTCCAACAGTTTTGTCCTTTCAAATCACACTAATGTATCCCCCTTACAATTCTCCAGATCACAAGCCCAAATCAAGCCAGATCGAGTGGTGAAAATCTGTAATCCCAGCTATCAGGAGGGATACTTTGGCAGGGGGGGATTATAAATTCAAGAACAGCCTCAGCTAGAAATGAATCCAAAGGCAGGCAGGGCAACTTTGAGACCATATCTCAAAAGAAAGGAGGAGACCCAAGGATGTAACTCCATGGGAGAGCATTTGCCTAACACGCCATTGGGCCCTAGTTCCAATGCCCAGGCCTGAAGGGGGAAAATAATAATAAAGAACAAACCAGCCAAACTGGTTTTTTTCCTTGGCTGAAACCAAAATAGCAGCAGGGCCCTGCTCTCCACAGAAATTCAAAAGATTCAATAGCCACAACTTCCCCATCTGTGAATAGGCTGTGGCGCTTGGTTGGTGGCCCCCTGTCTGTCTTCAAACCCGTCATTCCGGCATCAGCTGCCATCCTTCCTTCCTGACCCAGACCCCTCTGTCTCTATTTTATCCTCGCATTTGTATCTGCACTGAGCTCACCTGGATAATCATCTCCTCAACTCAAGCTTCTTAATCGTAATTGCAAAAATCCTTTCGGCAGGCAAGGGAACCTGTTCACTTTCTGGAGGTCAGGACAGGCACTTCTGAGGAAGAAGCCAACACAAATAAGACAGAGTACCCATGGGACACTTACAGTAAGCAGCTTGAGATTTATTACAGGGCAAAATCCACGAAAGAAAGAAAGAAAGAGAGAGAGAGAGAGAGAGAGAGAGAAAGAAAGAAAGAAAGAAAGAAAGAAAGAAAGAAAGAAAGAAAAAGAAATGCTGCCGTCTAGAAAGCAAGGTGAGTGAGCACTGTTGTTCACTGACAGCTGATCAGGACATGAACGGCGGTGCAATTTCCGGTTTTATACAGTGAACTAGGAGATGGTTGTGTGGCAAAAAAAAATAAAATAAAATAAAATAAATTACAAAAAATAATAGGTTGGGGACATAAGTCTCCTGAAAAATAAAGGAATTGTGACTATGTTGCTTAGGAGGGGAAACAGCAGAGCTCTTAATAATTAGTTGCGAGGGTGTGAGATGTGGGCCAGGGATAATTAGCAGGGGAGGTTGAACATGTACTCCCTGCGTTCACAGTGAGCTGACAAAAAGAGGAAATGAGCCAAACGGCAGCGAGGAGCTGGGCTTTTAAAAAGGGAAGTTCTTGACCATGAAGATCAGACTACCAAGGGAAGCTGTGCAATCTCCATCCTTAAAGAGCTTTAAAAATAGTATAAACAGCCATCTGCACAAGATGATTTATGCATTGACCTTCAGGAGGCGGGCCCGATCATCTCATGAAGTCCCTTCCAAGTGTGGGATTCTATGATTTAATCAGTATGTGATTTTTCTCAGCTCTCCGTTTTGTGAGATAACCAGCAGATGGAAGCCACAAATTCCCCAACATCATACCAAAATCATGGTTCCTCACACTGGTAGGGCCCAGTCAAGCTTGCCAAATTGGCATCTATTGAAAAATCATTGAGGGACCCACCTCAAACATTTATTTATCTCCTTGTGGGTGTCTGGACCACCCATGTCCACAAAATATAGATAATCTTTATACTGATTCCTGTACATTCAGCTTTGACTTAAGGAAGAGTCACACTGGAAGTCTGAGTCTCATTTTGAAACCTGAAACACCAGCTCCCGTGAAATGAAGGCTTTACACATCGCAGCTGAAGGAGAAAGGAGGTCAATTAGACACAGCCTTTTCCCAGGAAACATTGCCCAGCCCACTCGAGCCTTACTCTCACTTAAATAACAGACATGGTCTCTGTATATATTCATTAGTTCTTTGGACAGATATGTAGGTGCTTACCATACATATCCTAGGTTCAGTACAAAGCAACAGAGAGACAGACACCATCCACCCATCAGAGAGCTTAGTCTCTTTCAAATGGAGATGCCATCTTTCCGCAGAGTTGGCAAAGCTGTAGCAGGGTTAGGGACATGGAATGAAGGATGGGATGGTGCCAGTGAAACTCTCCAAGCCTGGGAGACCAAAGGAGCTTGAATTCCTATGCAAAGGGTAAAACAAAGCTGTCGAGGAAAGAAATATGAGAGAAATATCTTCTGGAAAAAGAATAGCCTGATTAAGTGGCTGATAAATCATACAATGTGGAATCGAAATCCTTCCGCTGCCTGGGGCATAGAGAGGAAGGAGGGTGAAGATGAGTGGGGAAAAGGGAAATGCGACACAGAGAGGTCACCAGAGATCTCATCGGTCATCGAAGAATTTAGACTAGACCTGGAAGTGATCCAGCCACTGAGTGATCTAGATATGATCTGTCTCTTTGGATGATTGATTTAATACGGATGATTTATTTATTTAATCTCTTCAGGATCAAAAGATAGAGAAGCGTTTGCATATGATTCAGCAAAATGAAGGGCTCATTGGGTGGATACTGAGAAGTCAGAGTAGCTCTCAACAGGGCTGAACACAGCCACAGTGGAGCACATCAGGGTGCTCTGCATTCATCTCCTACGGGGGCTCCTTGAACTCTGTCCCACTTGTTTAGTCTGAGGCTCAAGTTTACATTCGTGGACACCTGAAGCTTCTGAAGTTTAGGCTTGCACTCAAGACAGAAATGCATTGTCCCCATTATCTCATTCCCACACCCAAAAGGAGACTAAGGATGGCCCAAGAAAGCACAGTGAGGGAGAAGATTTTAACAGCAGGGAGCTACTGTTGCAAGCAGGGAGTGGAGAGGGGCTGCTTTGTAGATCTGCTCCTGTGCCAATGTAGCAATTTTGGTTTGTTTGACTGGGACTTGCGCAGGCAAAGAATGAGTGTGGAGATGGCCAGTGTGGTGATGGTCACGTGTGTGACCTACCTGGAGACTAGGGGGACGAGGCATTCTGCAGTGGGCCCAAAAACTACTTATCTACAGCCCAGGGCAAACACAGAGCCTCCATAGGCGCCTCAATCTAGAGAACTGGTTTTTCCAATTGTGTTCTTTATTCAAAACTTATAACTGGCAGGTTCTGCTCCCATATATGAATTTTCAATCAGCGTGCTTTTATTCAAATTGTCCTTTTGTTTCATTGTGTTACTAAAAAAAGTATGACAGGTTGGCATGCTTGTTTATGTAAATGTCTGGAATTGTAATTTCTTGCACGTTAACTTCAGAAATTACACAGGCTACCTTAATCTCTGAGGACCTAGAAATCATCTTATCAGCATTAAAATTAGACTTTTCTTACATTAGTTCTGGTGGAACCGGTATGAAATATTTTATTAATGAATGATTTTCGTTCCTGGAATCTTCGAAGAAGTTTGATTTTTGCCAGTGGAAACGTGGAGCAATATGTGTGCAGCTATATGAAAAACCACTAGATGGCACCATACATCTTTTCTTCCAATTTATCTCGCTAAACCGGCTTTTTTAGAAAAAGAATTTTTTTTTTTAAGCCATGATATTTTTACAACGTTTATTGAACATTTACCAGTGTCGCTGCTTATTGGTGAAACTATTAGAACTTAAACACTATTTACGGGTATATTAGGTGTTTTACATAGGGTTTATTTCCCAAGACTTCTTTTTATTTCTCCATCTTTATTATCAAATCATACTATTTCATTTCTTCTTATTTTACAGTACATTTCAATATTGCTGTCTCCATCATTTCTATTCAATGATCTCTTCATTTCCATTTCTTTCTTATCTACGATTTTTACCAAACAAAATCCAACTTCATTTAACTATGCTAAAAAAGAAAGGAAAACATATATTTTGTTTAAATTGTCAATAAATTTAACAGTAGAAAGAATAATAAAATTACAGGCAATTTTGGAAAAAGTTATATCTTTTCTATGTTTTTTCAATAGTAAAATGAACACTTTTGAAATCAGTATATATGTTGAGATAGGATTTTTTGTTTGTTGGGTTTTTTTTTGTTTTTTCAGGAGTGACTGTGTGTAAAATAAATTAATATTCTGGGAAGGGTATACTCAAGAATTCAATATCAAAGAAGATAATGTAGAGCAACTCTTTATATACAGTTGCAGTTTAAATTTATTTTTATAATTTAAATAGATTTTACTCCATGTGCATAATAATGTCAAATGATTACCAAACCAGAAAACAATCATCAAAGATGCTAATAGCCACAACAGGCATAAAGCAATCACTTATTTTAATAATAAACATTATAATAACAATTATTTGTTGAAAATAGAAAGGAAACTTATACGCTAACTCATTCTGTGAGGGAAATAAAATTCATGGAGTTTTTAGGTTTTGTTTTGCTTTAGTTTGGTTTTAGTTTTGTTTTTTTGTTGAGACAGGGTTTCTCTGTGTAACCTTTGTTGTCCTGAAACTCACTCTGTAGTCCAGGCTGACCTCAAATTCACAGAGATCCGCCTGCCTCTGCCACCAGAGTGCTGGGATTAAAGGCGTGTGATACCACCAACCAGCAAAATTTATGTTTTTTGAGACTTTTCAGAATTCTCTACATTTTCTATAGTGATCTACATCGTGCTCGTAATCAAAGAAAAGAAACAAACCTCAAAGCCTTTCTAACAACTAGACTTCATAGAGATCGCAAAGAGACACCATTTTTTAAAAAATATAGACTCATGTCTTGCTCAGCTTTTCAGAATAATTACTTATAAAATGAATACTCTTCATGATGTTCCAGGCTAGGAAAGGGGCTGGGAACAAAAGAACGTTTTAATAGCTTTCCTACACACGTTCCTAGTCCCAGCCACTGAGAGATGATCTTGCTGGCAGATCCCAATGATCTGAAGCCCCTGTGGGACCCTGCCTCAACCTTCTGAAACTGGCCCCTCACCCTCATCTTCTAGCAAGTGGCCAAAGTCAGAGATTCTTAAAGGTTTTGGCTTCAGGTCCCCTTTGCTCTCTTAAATACTGGTATGTATTTGTGTATGCAATGCTTGTCCGTGTTTAACATAATCTAAATTAAAATAAATTAGAAACTATTTAAGTTAGAAGAATTGTCCCACTATAAGCTAACAGAAACAATAGTTATATGTAAAATATAACTTTTATAGGACCAAGAAAACATAACAAGAGGATGGCCTGATTGTCCAGCATCTGGTCCCTCATCTCTTCCTCCCTGGGCAGTGGATGGATTCCAGCAATTGCCTCTGCACTCAGTCCTTGTGTTCATTCTACATAGCTTCCTGACATCTACACTGTACTCAGAGGATAAAGAAGGAAACAACAGCAAATGACATCTTAGTATTGTTATGAAAATACTTAGGATCAGAAAAAAATAGGGATGCATAAAGAGAGGTTCCTAGACCTTACTTTGAGATGAATTATTAAACTGGATTGTGGTAACTGAATTATCATCACTACAAATTCTTCCTTTTTCAGCTTCTTTTTTTCTAATATGTTTAGCTACAATTGAAACACAATTTTGAGAGTAAAATCAATGATCCTTCACAGCCCATTTGCTGGCATCAAGCACTTAGGGGACCATGTTAAGCTGGATCTGCCCGTCATAGTAGAGGGAAGTGAGTTTGTTGGATTCGTCCACACCTCCATCTGTCATGCCACCAGCACCTACTTGGTTACTCCCCGTTTCTGTAAAGATAATTAAGTTCCATACTTTCTAATCCTCCTCTCTAGCTTCCTGGTGAGCTCTGTGGCCATGCTGCTGCTGATGCTTTTCAGTGTCTTCTACTTCAAATCTTGGAAGAGGCCACCTCTATTTATAGATAGAGGATGTGCACACGCAAACACACATCCTTGAGCACTCATTTCTATGAATATGTCCTTTGATTTTAACCATAACTACAAATACCCTATGATCTCAATTTGTTTACTTTTCTGACTAATAACTATCAAAATTAATTTTTTAGCTCAGTTCCTATACCCTAATACCCGCAATCCCTCTATCCAACAATTGACCATCAATTAATGGGACATTTGGGTTTTTCATTAGCTTTTCCTTCAGCTTCACTGCTCTCACTAACCAGCTTACATTTGCCCTCAGATTCCTTGCTTTCTTTGAACTATACTGAATAACACCTGACTGGCTAAGCTTGGCATTGTGCTTACTCTGCGCCTGAGCAGGTATGGATATCCAGAGAAAATACACTGATGATAGCAATGCAGATGCAAGCCTGTGACTAGGAAGATGGTGACCAACACTGCCCAGCAATTCATCAGGTTTCCCCAACTGCTAACTATTCCACCGTAATGTGGAACTAACCCTTGCTTTCTCTTTTTTTCTAATTCCAATGCCTCATTCATAACAGAGAGTTTTTCCTCTTCTACAATATACTGAAGCAACCACCCACCCCCTTTCTTGTGTGCACAAGTGTTTCACTTCCCTGCAAATACTGTTGTTGAGCTATGGATGTCCCCTAAGATCAGCCTCTAGGGTGGGTCCCTGCCCAGCCCATCTGCTCTGACCTACTTAAGCCATAACTGTAGACATGTTCTTTCTCTACTTCTACTCTTCCTGCAATGATTCTCTTGCCTTTCACTTTTCTAGCTCTAATTTAACAAATGTTCTTTTTATCTCTTTCTAGCTATTATCCTTTCGAGAGCTGCACCTGCCTGATTCTAACTTAGTTATGGCTCCTGGCTCCAATTTGAACCTATGTGAACCACACTTCGGACCCCATCTCAACAGCAACTTCCACGTTGCAGAATTCAGTGATCAATACTAAGGTCTTACCTTCCTTGAGATGCTGGCAGCTTTGCCAGAGCTGCTCTCTCCATCCTTAAAACAGTCTTCACGTGGCTGCCAGAGCACTTTGCTGTCCTGATTATCCTTCGTGGCAGTTCTGAGGAAAGAAGGGAGAAGAGCATTGGCTGAACTGGAATTTCACAGGTTTCTGCAGTCACCAGGAAGTTAGGCCAGAGAGAAGGGTTCTCCAACAGAGAAGGCATAGAAAGCACATATGGGAGTGGAAGGAAGCAGCTGGCCTTTGTACAGACCAGCAGGAAGACACTGTCCCTAGATGATGGTCCAGAGAGGAGATGGATGTTGGCATTTACTGTCGGGTACTACAGAGATCTACATGAGCGATAGAGGTGGCAGAAATGATAAGAGTAAAGGCTCAAATTAGAAGAGTGGAAATCCCAGTTTTAACTTGGCAAATAACACTCCACACACATCTACGGTATGTGCTATAATTTTTAATAAGGTGCTGTCACATCTATTCATTTATCTGTTTACAGCATCCTTGCTTTTAATTCCAATTGTGTGAATGAATAAACTGAGATTCACTGAGTCAGTGCGATTGTTTAAAGTTATGCAGCATCTTAACAGAGTCGAGACTAGAATTCAGATCCGAGAAAACCGTGAAGAATAGTAACAGCAGTCCCCAAACAGAAATCCTTGGCAACAGGATGGCTTGGTCCAAAGATTCAAGGATTCAGTTTAGAGCCTGGGACTGAAGTCCATGCTTGATTGGACCGAGGGCTAGCTAGGGTGTCAGTCTCAAAAGGCTCTGCCTGTCTGCCAGAACTCAAGAGGCTGATGACCTAGGTTGAGTGCACTGGAGGGGGTCCATACATGTGAGAAATGACTTTTCTGTCTTTATACTTCTGGAGCTAAAAGTACCCCACCATGCCTGGCTTTGATGATCAATGCATCTGCAAGGGAATGACTTGACTGAGGCAGTGAGAGAAGCTGTGATTTGTTTCAGTCAACCTGTAGGCTAACCGAAGCTACAGTCTCTGTGGGAGATTGGGCAGAACCTCCTAGAGATGCTTGTCCCATGTAGGAAAGAGGCAAATATTGAACTCAATGGAATGGATGTTGGTGACTGGGTGAGGAATGGAAAACGTGGGATTCCATTGGAAGGATTTTAAATAGTTCATGGAAGTAAAACAAAAGCATCAACTTTTGTTTTTTGTTTAGTTTTTGTGTCTGTTTGATTGATTTTCCTGACTTGCTGTCTCTGATTTTTTTGTTGGATAACAAATGCTTTAAGGTTCAGGTACTACAGACATTGAACAAGTTTGCTCACTGAAAAAAAATCACGTCAACTATTTGATGTCTACACCTATGCAGGGTGTCTGACATCCCTTTGCCAGAGACTAAATATTTGAGCACATCCCAGAACTTTACTCAAGACTCTATGTTAGGATCAGAGGGTCCCCCAGTCGCTTCCGACGTGTGGAGAGTGAATTACTTGCACAGTTAGAAACTGAACAGTTCTGCACCGGACTTCCTCCTGCCCTTTGTATGATGGCTTGACTGTAGGAACTTACTCTCTTTAGACCGCCGGTCTCTGTCCTGACTTCCTGAAGCTACTTTGAGGCTTACTGGTCAGTTTCTGAGTTAAAGCCAAATGGAGAAGTACCTAGGAATACCTTTCAGTATTCTGGGCGTGGAACGTGCTGTGGGAGAGCCCATGAGCATCCTGCAGGCTTCTCTCTGACCTCCCGGTCCCAGGAAGACGCACCTCACTACAGAAGAACCAGTATGGGGACTAGTTATCTTGGATTGTGCACATGTCCCCATTTCAGAACTCAGGACTTACTAAAATGCGTTCTACCTCCTTAAAGGTCTCGCCTTTGTGATTTAATTATCTCCTGTAGGTACCACCGCCACACAGAAAATTCCCTAGTTCCGGCAGAGCAACCGTCTGGACATCCCTGTCAGCGGCTCCCTGGGAATCTTCCTGCAGCCCCCAATTACCTAGTGTCAATTTTAGCTCCAGGCTCTTGGTTCTTGGTCTTTTTAGGATACTATGGGAACTCAGAACCAATTCACACCGACTCACTCATTCAAATGCCTGTATGTTCCAGGAAATCTCTTTCTGCCCTTTGAATTCTGGAGCTAGAAGTGCCCTAGCCTGCCTGGATTTGATATTCAATGTACTTATCACCATCTGCATAGGAAAAGCTGCTCCGTTGCACTATTCCCTGTCTCTTGTCTGGACAGACTGGAAACTGCCTTGGGTCTGTATGAATGGGCCCCTCCCAGTGAGGTTGCCCTGAGCCTGTTAGAATAGGCCCCTCCCTCTGAGATTGCCTGGGGCATGTTAGAATAGGCCCCTCCCTCTGAGATTGCCTTGGGCATGTTAGAATAGGCCCCTCCCTCTGAGATTGCCTGGGGCATGTTAGAATAGGCCCCTCCCTCTGAGATTGCCTTGGGCATGTTAGAATAGGCCTCTCCCTCTGAGATTGCCCTGACCTGTTAGAATGAGCCCCTCCCTCATTCTAACAGAGAGGCTTCAGGAGTGTCAATTTTGGGTTTGGAGAAAAAAAATGCTTATGGATATCTTAGAGTCAATTGAAACCTTTATGATGAATTTGGTGAGCCAGAGTTCCCTGTCTTGATTGATTTGTTGATAAACTTGTCCTTAAAAATACTAATACTCCCAGCAACTAAAGTCATCATAGTAAAAAACAGTTCAAATAAATATTAGTAAATGATAAATTTTAGTAAAATAAGATTTCCTTTAATAAAAATCAAAGATTGCAATTCATATTTACAGTTTTAAGGGTTGGACCCAGGGCTTCACACTTGCCAGGCAAGTGCTTCTCCCCTGAGCCCTGTCCCTTCTGCAGTATTATTTTATTCTCTTCTCGTTATCCTCTTGACTTTCTAAAGCATCCTAGGCTCTAATCCTCTGAGCATTCCAGCCATGGGAAATGCGATTCAAGACCCTCCAAGTGGATTCACAGAGGTTTCTTGTTACTAAACTTTGGGTAAACGAGAGTGGGAGAAATGTTCTTTCCAAAGATATCCCTCGATGCCGATCCTCGCATTGCCATTTTCCCATTTGGAAAGTAGTTGTAGAGATTCAAGTCACAGAGAGAAAGTTATGTATACTGTGATCTAGCTTTGCAATACCACATCCATTCTATCTTGGCGCCTCAGTCTCTAGCTTTAATTTTAACACTCGATTACACAAGAAACAAAATAAAAACTAACCCAGGAGGTGGCACCTGCGAAATACATACAGAGCATGTGTGGCAGATTGTATTTTCCAAAAATGGCCGTAGCAATATTTATGTTCCCACATATTCTCCCGGAGCCTTGACATCCTTCCATCAAACAGCATAATCTATTCTCTCCCCTCTGAATATGGAACACCTCGAGCACGCACTTCTAGCAAACTGCAGTCTACTCTAAGTAACGTTGCCCGACTTTCTAGATATGGTCAAAAAGAAGAAAAACTCCTCGTAGCTTCTGAGTACTTCTCTCCCCACGCCCCTCTCGCAGCCACCCCCTCCCCCCTTTTTTCTCCCCCTTTCTCCTTTTTCCTCCTCATTGTGTCCCTTTCTTTCTTAGTAGTATAATGAATTCCTGGGACCCAGCACAATGTGAAAATGAGCTTACTCATAACAAAGATTTCTAAGCCAATGGCCAGCTCAGGGTTCCCCCCCCTCTCTCTCTCTGCATATGGGACCTGTGTACATGCACAGGTCACAAAGCTGGGTCCTGCTTAACCCTCTGACCATGGAAATTCAGAGCTAGGGATTTCAGGTGATAACTGTCTTCGCTAGTTAAGATTGCTGTAATAGAGTGTCACAGAGTGTATTGAACAACGTGCATTTATTTTTCACAGTTCTTATGCTAAAGGCTTATATCAAGGTGCCCTCGGGTCAGACTCCATTGAGCGTCCTCTTTCTGTTTCACAGATCACCGTCTTCTTACTGTGTTTTGTCATAGGGAGAAAGAATAAAGGGTGTCTTTTTATAAAAGCACTTGTACTGCCCTTCTTGTCCCAATGGGCCTTATCTCCTAGAAGGCCTACTTGCACATGCCTTGACTTTGGAGCTTGGGTTACCCTCTAACCACCAGGGTTAACTACAACACATATGAATGGCAAGCATACAGGTGATTCTAGACTCTGGCTACCAAGCTTTCCGAATGGAACCCAGACTTCACAAAACCAAATTGCCTTCACTATGCCCTGCCCAAAGAATCCCTGAGCAAAATAAATAATAATAATAATAATGTTTTTTTTGATTTTCTTCTTTTTCCTTTCTGCCACTGTGTTTGGGGTTGGCTCCCAGCCACTGAAACAAGAATAACATGACTATAACTGTGACCACCCATTTCATCCCTACCCTCTTTCTTCAGTGGAAAACTTCGTAACAAAGAGTTTTACAATAACATCTGTCCCTCCCCAGGGTCAACAGAACAGCCCAAGTCTCTACCCTATAACTGTCACAACCCACTAACAAGAAAGTTGCATGCCTCTCCTGAACCATTGCTTTCTGACCATCTTTGAGGCATCAACCAGCATCAAACCTCAAGTAGCAACCATATAAGTCTCTGAGCTTGAACCCCAGGACCTGGGACCTGCTGAGACTACACAGCATTGATCACTCCCACCAATGGGAATGGTCCCCAATTCAGAATAAGGGTTATTTTTTCAAGAACCACATCCTTAAAGACCCCAGAAGAGAAGACTTATTTATCACTTATGCTAGGGTTTCTATGAAGCAGAAACCTGAGACCCAGACCTCCAACTAATGAAATCGTATGTTTTCATTAGTAAAGGGTCATGATCCATTCAGCCATCACACCCAATCCCTCTGCCTTGATGACTGCTGGAAGCCTGTGACTCTGTCCCTTTCTGCCTGCTTCTCAAAGTGCCTTTAGCAGCAGTATCTCTTGGAATTTAAAATGTTCAACTCAATGTAATTTAATATGCCACAGCATTCTAGAAAAGAACTATAAAAATAAAACCTCTAACTAGAAGGTTAGGCTTTTTTTGTTAGGTTCTACAAATTATGAAACCGTGACCGCTGAGAGAAACTCATCCATTATACAAAATGATGTGATGAGTTATTCTGAAAGTGTAGGAATGTTCTCAAACTAAACAGTTTTCTTACCATGGTGAATTTATTTCATGCAGAACTGTTGAATTATCTTTTCTGTTCTTGTTAGTCGTCGAGTTTGGCTGTTGGAACTGAGGCCATCTTCCCCCTGACTTTATTTTCAGTTCTGTATTGATGCAGGAACCACCTCAGAGGCATGTAAGCACATTAGCTTACACTAGGCATCCTCGCTAAGAACAGAAATATCCCCAATATTTAAACTATCCCTTACATCTCCTTTTGTTATCCAGCTGTCAAATAAACTTTAAACTCTCTCAAACTTGTTTTCTATATTAAGCCATCTACTGATTACTTGAGAAACATAAACCATAATAAAATAAAAACGAAAATGGAAATAAAACCACAGTGTATTCCCCAAAGGAATCTTGTCAAATAATGCTTTCTTTTTAAGTGTAAAAGGGTGTTTTTCTGCCCTTTTCTTTTGTCTGAACCATGTCCAAACTAAACCAAACATGGTCATAAAGAAAGGTTAATAAAATATATTTTGGGTTCCCTTGGGGACCATTCTTATTGCTATAGGCTAGGAACAGAAATGAGTTACAAGGAAATATGAGTTCCTAGCTAGAAAACCCCAAATCAGAACTTAAGGAAAAACAAAGTGATGACCTGCTGACTGGCGAATCTTCTAAGATATTGGCCTCCTAAAGCTGAATAAGTAGAAACAGTTTTAAAACATTTTTGGAATATTTTGACAATCTTCCACTCCATGTAACCACCCAGTTATGTTTGTGAAATAAAATGACAGGACATATCAACATTTTTTTCCTCTTCGACAACTTGCAAGATGAGCAACACGATAGCCATTACTCAGAAGTCCCGGCATCACCCTACTGCTCCAGGGCTCTGCCAGTGTTCCGCACCCAGCCATTTGGGAATTCTTCTAAGCTAAGCTTGTGGTAAGTGTACTTAAAGTGAGCAACCATTAGGTAGCAGACAGGTATCTCAAGCACTGTGCTCTACGGTAAGTGGTATAATAGAAGCACACAGGTAACAGAACCAGAAAAGGGCTCCCCGGTAGAGCTGATACCTAGCGGAATCTTTAAATCAAAAGTCAGCTATTTAAACTGCAAACATCTCCTTTGCCCAAGCCAGCATTTCTCAAGACACACTCCAGCGAGCATTAATAGCCATGACAATAGCAACAAGTATTGTAAGGATGACCAAATACCCCAAATGTAAACAGCGGCTCCAGGATTGATCCAGTACGTATTCGCTACCAATTATTTATTACTGCGCCATGAACCTGCCATGTTTGACCCTCCAGAGTAGCCGGTCAGAAGATTGCCAAGGTAGTTGATGGCTGAATATTGTGCCTTACAGACCAAGGACAGACAAGACTAAACAGAGATAACAACTCTCAGACACCAAATCACATCGCAAAACACCCCCACCCACCTCTCCCCTTTGCATAATAGGTACCTGGGGTGGCTTTTCTTAATCTTTTTTTTGGGGGGGGAGGGAGAAAAAGAGACACTCTTTGGATGGACTTAGTGGGTGTGATAGCAAAACATTCGATTTTAAAACAAACTAGAAGTGATAATAAGATGGACCACGCCACATTTAAGAAACCAACACCCACATAAAGGGCCTTTCAAGTCGTACAAGGCAAAGCCGACTCTGTACCGAGGTGAGCCAGGTAGCACACACTGTGGAAAATCTCTCAGGCACCCACAGCCTCTGAGAGAACAAAGGAATGTCAGTGGGGCGCCTGTTTAAAGTGGATAATCTGAGCAGAGAGATGTTGAAAGCAGAAAGCAGAATTAAGTGAGTTAAAAAAATAAATAAATAAATAAAGCAAGGAGGAGGCTCTCCAGGAGTCTCCCACGGTGCACAGCAAGCCACCAGGCCTTGATAGAATCCTTAAGAAGAGTGCCTCCTTTGTGGATTATATATTTGGCAGCAACGGACACAGAACCAGCATAGTCATTGTGTTTCATGTCTTTTCTATGGAAGTCTCCAGTCGGTGCTACTCAAATTGCCCTCAGGAGAATGGTCAAGAGAATGCATTGCAGGAGTTCCCAGGATATTTTCAGTTGACATGTTTTTAAGGAACTTTCATGTTCAAGGTAGAGGAATACCCTCTCTAACATGACAGGGCCAGTCTTGAGGCCGCTCTAACATCTAAAGGGATTTTGACCTCAAATAGCATAGAGTGTACCATACTATAGATCAGTGGTTCTCAACCTGTGGGTCATGACCCCTTTGGGTTTGTATATCAGATATCCTACGTATTGTATATTTACATTATGATTCATAACAGTAGCAAAATTACAGTTATGAAATAACAACAAGATAATTTTATGGTCGAGGGTCATCACAACATTACCGTATTAAAGGGTCACAGCATTAGGAAGGTTAGAATCAGCTGTGCTAGATAGTATTTTTATGCACAAAGGGCACTATGCAGCCTGACCATGTGAACACTGGGAGTCCTTTACAAGGGAATCAGAAAGACAAGGTAATAATAATGAAAAGATACTTGCTGTCCCTTTGCCCCAATCTGACCTTGTGCATTTGTGACTGGCTGTCTTGTCAGAGCAGAAGGACCCTTGATTATGAAGTACCAAAACAAAGTACCCATGCCTAAAGGTTCCCACAGCTTTCTGGCTCCAGGAGTGCAAGGAACACACTGTTGCACCTCTGCCAAAGTCCTAATTTCCTTCTACATCTTGAAGGAAGGTGACTGTCCTTTCTTTTGTTCTCCAGGATCCAGAAAAGGTGCCTTTTGTACTTTGTTTACAAAAGAGAAAAAAAGGAGAGAGAGTTAGGGAGAAAGGAGTGTCCTAATTCTTGTGGTACTTTTTTCTTCCTCGGAAAGAATACAAGGTACAGGAAAGTGTCCTGTCTCTCTTCTTCCTTCATCATTTTTTCTCTGCCTTGTTTTTTGCTTTTCCCCTAAAATTTGCCTTTTAGGTACAAGGGAGTGGAGAATTGTCTCAGGCAAACCATGTTGGGCAGGAAAAGCAAAACAAGCAAACAAACAAACAAACAAAACAAG
This sequence comes from Chionomys nivalis, assembly GCF_950005125.1. Lineage (NCBI taxonomy): Eukaryota > Metazoa > Chordata > Mammalia > Rodentia > Cricetidae > Chionomys > Chionomys nivalis. The sequence goes on from NC_080107.1 coordinate 19,011,044, forward strand.
TTGTGGTTACTGGAGATATTAGAGCCATGGAAAAGGATATGATACAAGAGTCATGTCAGGGAACCAACCTAGATGTCCATGAACAGATGGATGGGGAAGAAAGTGCATGTGTGTGTGTGTGTGTGTGTGCACGCATGCATACACAATGACATTTTATTCAACCATGAAGAACAGAATTGTGTTTTCAGGACAACAGATGAAAAAGGAGATGATGCTATGTGAAATGAATTAATTTCACAAAGACAAGTGTGTGTTTTTGTCTTTTGAATGTGAAACAGACATAATAAGCTCACATGTTGGAACACTTGATCCCCAGCTGGTGATACTGGTTGTAGAAGCTTTAGGAAGTGGAACATCTCTCCCTGGAGGAAATGGGTCACTGGGGACAGGCCTTGAAGCAGACATGTTCCAAGGGTACCTGACTGTTTCTTGAATTGGGAGAAGATGATGATACCAATCTCCAATATGGCCACTGTTCTTTCCCTGTCTGTTGCCTTGTCTTCCCTGTCATGGTGAACTGTAGCTCTTAGGAACAGAAAGCCCAAATAAGCCCTCTCTCTCTTTATATGCTTTTGTCAGGGTATTCTGTCATGGTAACACAGAAAACATTAAGACCCATCCTTTCTCTCATAGGAGACACCACAGTCATGGCAACTCTTATGAAGTAAAGCATTTAACTGGGTCTGGCTTACATTCAGATGTTTAGTGTGCTATTATTTGGTGCATGGCGGGAAGCATGGTGGCATGCAGGCAGACATCCATGGTGCTGGAGAAGGAACTGAGAGCTCTTGCATCTTGACATGTATGTAGCTAGGAAATAGTTTGACACACTGGGCATGGCTTTGAGCACATATGAGATCTCAAAGCTGGCCTCCACAATGCCATACTTCCTTCAATGAGGCCACATCTACTCCAATAAAGCCACACCTCCTATTAGTGCCATTCCCTATGAGTGTCATTTTCTTTTATACCACTGAAAAGGGGAAAGGAGATGCAAAGTAAAGGGTCTGTTAGGAACATGGAAAGAGAAAGGAAGGGGGAAGAAAATAAGAAAGCATAATAGATGAGTGAAAGTGTGTGTGTGTGTTTGTGTGTGTGTGTGTTTGTGTGTGTACAGGAATGTTATAATGAAGTGTGTTACTTCAACGGTCAGTGTATGCTGAGTAAAAATGTGCATTTAAAATCAAGTCTTAAAAAGGCCAGGAAAGAGATTCACACTGGGACAGTAATAAAGATGCCTTGGGGCCTTTCAGGAATCAGCAAAACCTTACCCACCATGTTCTAAAGGCATAAAAGATAAACTCCTTCAAAGGTTGTAATTTAGTCAAGAATACCTTCTATATGCTCTGCTCCCACAGGGTTTTACATACAAATGTCAGGAGAAGACAATGATGCCTCCTCTACTGGCATTAAGAATTCACTAGAATAGGACCATGAAGGTTTCCTCTTGTACATTGTATTAGTTATTTTCTATTGCTGTGATAAAACATGACCAAGGCAACTTATAAGAGAAAATGCTTAAGTGGGCTTCCAGTTTCACAGGGTTAGGGTCTGTGATGGCATAGCAAAGGCATGGGGACGGGAACAACTGAGGTCTCACATCTCAACTGGCAAGCAGGAGGCAGAGAGCACAATGGGAATGATGTGAGTCTTTGAAACCTCAAGGACCGCCCCCAGTGACACACCTCCTCCAACAAGGGCACAGCTCCTAATCTTTTCCAAATAGTTTCATCATCTGGGGATTATGACCCAATGGACACCATGCTCATTCAAACCACTACATATATCAAAGGAAACCTTGAGAAGCTAGGCAAGATGTAGCAGACAAGAAGACCCTCCCCACCAAAGGCAATGTAGCTAGAGATGCCTGGAACATAAAGAGTCCCTGAAGAAATCTGCAAGCAATAGGAAGCCCAAGAGGCTAGTCTTCTGTGCTGGCACTAGTAAAGCCACAGGGAAGGCATGCCCAAGCCCTGTGTATCATACCAACCAGCCATAGACCTAAGGACATACTGTTTGCACTAATTAATTTCAGTCTTATATTGATCCCACTCTTCCTTTCCAGTCATGCCTGCCTTTTTGATTGGGAATGAACTTTGTGCCATTATAATCTCCTAAGCATCTGTTTTCTTTTATGTCGCCCATGCCTTGAATCCCAGAATAACCTTTACACTTGGACTTTCGAACAACTGTTAAGATTCTTAGAATAAATGGATCTTGTATTATGAGCAAGCCCTGAGACTTTGGAAGCCCAAAGAGGAATGTTGGGTTCGAATATGAAATGTCTTCCACGGGCTTTGAACATTTGGTCCCTAGGTGGGGCATTGTCCAAGGACACTTGCCTTGAGAGGAAAGCAATAAATCCAGCCAGCAATGGACTGAAACTCTGACACTACAAGTCATTAATAACCTCTGCCTTTAAGTTGTTTTCCTAAGGTTGAAGTGAGAAGCAATAGGCAACACACCTCGGATCAACTGCGCAGTGACTAGGCCTAGCATACGGAAGCTTGGCTGGCCTCAGTGTTCAAGTTGGCTTGTTTTTTCTTACTGGAATGCATAGGATCAGCTAGACTCATCCACACAAATTGTCCTTAAAATGTCCCTCTCCCTGTCTCCCTTCTTTCCTTCCCTCTTTTTCCCATTCTTCATTGTAGACCGTGAACACTAAGCACATGACTAACTTAGGCTTAGAGGCAGCAGCCCCATGTAGTTAGACGTCTTCTAAATGCCTGCAAAGCATAAAATGCAAGGCCCTTTATGACGTTGACCCGGAAATCATAGAGCCATGCATCCATTGAATTCTGCCAACTACGGAGGGTAAGACCAGATGCTTGAAGAGTGATGACCAACGCCGTGTAGGCAAGATAGAACAGTTTCTTGGATGCTGTCTTTAAAGCCTATAGAGGATGTAAGGGTGATGTCTAAATTCAAGAATCTCAGACTGGTTAATCAAGCTGGTACTAAGTATTGTAATCTGACTACTGTTTTTGGCTTTGCCTGTATTTGTGAAAGTGATTTTCACAAACTTGATTTAAATACCAAACAACAAAACCTAAAATCACTATTAGAGAGAATAATAGTCTTCTCTATGTAAATACTATGCAGCAATTACAAAATTAATTAAAAACTGTGCCTTTTAAAGTGGAACATGGTCAAATAGAATGCAGAAAACAAAAGATTGTATAGGCTATTCTAAATTTTCCTTAAAACACACATATATGTTTACATACATATAAACCTGTGCACATAACACTATAAAGAGTCCTATGAACATGACCAAGATTATTTTTTCCTCTTTATGCTTTTCCAAATTTACAGTAATCAGTATGCATTGTTTTGTCATCTTATCCCTAGCATGTTATCTTGGTTAGGGGTTTTATTTCTGTAAAGAGACACCAAGACCATGGCAAGTCTTACAAAGAAAACATTTAATTGGGGTGATTTTCTTACAGTTTGAGAGGTTCAGTCCATTATCATCATGGCAGGGAGACAAGGCACTGGAGTTGAGAGTCCAACTTCTTCACTCAGAAGCAGCAGGAAGTCAACTGCCTGTCACAGTGAGTGAAGGTTGAGAAAAAGAGACCTCAAAGCCCACCCCCACAGTGACGCACTTCCTCCAACAAGGTCATTTCCTTTGGGGGGCCATTTTCTTTTAAACCACCACATACGTGCAATTAACATCCTGCAAGGAGAGTGAGAAGTTAATCTATATACTTTAGGACCGAGGCTTTCTAACTACCATGAAATGAGAAATGAGGATGGCACTCTACAAAGAGACTTAATAACACTGAAGACACAGCCTTCAAGATGGCTGCGGATGACATTCCCTCATCTCAACAATGACCACTTTATAAGAGACTCCTGACGCAACAGGGTATTTTCTAAATTCTTCTATGGGTAGAAAGGGAAACTCAGATAAGGATGAGTACAAGAAATGAATCACTGGCCCAATACAGAACATTGCTTCTGTAACACACACAGACACACACACACACACACACACACAGAGAGAGAGAGAGAGAGAGAGAGAGAGAGAGAGAGAGAGAGAGAGAATGTTCTGACTTAGGTAGTGCTTAACGTTTCTAACAAAGCTGCATGATGAGCAGAATTTGGTCCTGGCAGTAGCCCTGGAGCACCAAAATTTTTGATTTTACTTTATTTCCACACTATGCAGCCTGACTAACCTAGAACTCACGACGTAGGCCAGGATGACTTTGAACTCAAGAGATCCTCCTGCCTCTGCCTGCGAAGTGCTAGGGTTAAAGGTCTATGTCACTGATACTTGGCTTAGCACTAGGAAAAGTTGTCACTATCTTCTAAAAATGTAAAAAGAAGGTGAAAGAATGGATATGATTAAAAACAGCATTTGGAAAGTAAGAGTTCAAGACCATTCATTAGAAAACGCAGTACTTTTAAGCAGCGATAGGGACAATATGCTTTCCTGTCTTATAAGTGAATATACAGGGGGAAAGAAAGTATTTCAGTGGGAGAAGTGTAGAGAAGCAACCAGAAATAGATATTTAATGACCTCTGTAGTAGCAAGAGGAACAATGAACCTTGGCTCCTGTGGTTGAACCTCATGTCTGTGCCATAGGCAATAAAATACAGGACCGATCAAGATTTAACTTAATTTTTTCAAGTGGAATTTAAAGCATTTAATCATATAGTTCACAATACAACATTTAAATTCCTATTCCTCTCTTGGGATGTCTATTAATCATTCACTCAATGTCCATTTTCCAGAAAAGCCTCTTCTTAAACAGGATACCCTGCTGGAATAGAGCAAAACATTACATGACTGCAGTCATGCAAGTAGATTGTCAGCAATGCTTTTTTTTTTTTTTTTTAAGTGAATGAATTGGAGTCACTCCTGGGAAATACCTAAGAAGCATCAGCACAATCCCTTTGTTCTTTCTTTCATGCAGCAATAATATAAATGACTTAACTAGAGCTGAAATACCTATTTTGGTGTCTGAAAAACTGACTACACCAACAGTGATGGAAGACAAAGAGGGGCACATATCACCAAATGCTATTGATCATGTAACTTCCATAGCAGTCATCAATACCACTTATTGTATGCAAGAACATTGTATGCAAGCATGCGTGTGTGAATGTGTGTGTATGCATGCATGTGTATGAGTGCGTATGTTTGTGTGGGTGTCTGGGTGCATGTGTGTGCATGAACATGTGTGTGTGCATGTGTGGTATGTGTGTGTGTTCTAGAAACAATGCTCCATATTGGCTCAGTGACTGTTACTCAGAGGTTATTCTGCAGCTTGCAGACAAGCATAAATCCCTCTTGTTATATCTCTCAGGAGATTCTGTTTCTAAAATCCCTAGCAAACCTTCCTTTTAATACCTTCTAGGGCACTGCTTCTCAACCTTCCTAAGGCTGCAACACTTTAATACAGTTACTTATGCAGTGGTGACTCCCAACCATAAAATTATTTCCTTGCTACTTCATAACTGTAATTCTGCTACTGTTACAAATTGCAATGTAAATATCTAATATGTAACCTCCAAAGGATCTTGATCCACAGGTTGAGGACCACTGCTCTAGGAACACCCTTCCAGAGGAATTTCCTTTTTCTTTTCTCCCCAGGCAGACTTTCTTGCCGTGCTTTTTCTCTTCCTACCCTTGAGCTCTAGCCACTATTTTTCAGTTTCCAGAGCCTAAATCACCCTCTCACTATTGACTCACGGGCCACAGCAGAGTGTCTTTGAAATCTAAGAGAAGTAGCCAATAGCCACGACCAGCTCTGTAGCAAGAAAAGGGCAGGGGCAGAAAGTCAGACGGGAAAGCTCGTGTGTTATCTTTTTCTATGTAGCACAACTCTTTTCTCCTTAGAAGTAAAAGAAGGAGGAAAAATTCAATTTTGACAAGATACCTTTCCATATGTACAAGCGACTTCACTTGGGGAAGGGCAGGGGAACAAAAGAGATCCTGCACTCAGAGAACCATGAAAGAGGGTGGGCATCAGGACACAACTCAAGAAGATGAAGGACAGCTAAAGTGCACTGGGAAACGAACAAGGTGGAGAAAAGAAGAAAGCTGTCCCCAGCTCTAACTGTTCCCTGGGAGGGGAACCTAAAACCACAACCACAAGGAAAGACAGAGAAAGCCCTGATGACAACAAACTGGCCCTTCCAGCCATGTGACAAATCCAGTTTCACAAGCTGTGAATCTAGGGCAGGGTAGGGATTTAGCCTAACAGTGATCCATTTGGCCTGGCAGGCCAGCAGGGAAGGAGAAACCTCTTGAATTCATACTCCTTGCCCATTCCAGAGGACGAGGTAGCCAGGCACCATCTTAATAGAGGGCCCGTGGTTTGACTGAGTTTCTACGGGGAACTGAAAACAAGAAATGACCTCAAGCTCAGCAGCTTGGAAGTAACCTGCCACGGTTTCTGGGGGGAACAGCAGTAAGAGGTCCAACAGGGATGGCTGTTGAGAGGAGGATCAGATGTGGAGCTGCTGAGAGGGACTGTGGGGGGCGCAGTAGGCTGCAGCCCCGCCCTCTGTGGAAAGCTGCAAGCCACGTCCGTTTGTGAAAGCTTCAAGACTCAAGGCTTGGCCTCACGGCCTGCTTGCAGGCTGTGTGGAGCTTGAAATGGGGAGTAACTGAGCTATGATCCAGTCACAGCAGGTCAGCTGCTTCCTGCGAGCTTGGCTTTCCCAAGGTGGTTTCCGGCTCAACAGGATGTGAAAGCATTGAGACCAGCAGGTCAGTATCTGCAGCACAGATATTAGTGCTGCTTCCTCCGTTCTCTACGACACCCAGGGGACACCCTTTGGCTTAAATGTGTCATGTTTCTGGGTACACAGACCAGAAGGTCTCTGGATTAAAGGACAACTTGCTGCGAGCTCAAAAATGGTTAGAGCCAACAGCAAAGAAGAGAAAATCTAAAAGTGAATTTAGCGTTAATGGTGACGACATACTTTGGCCAAATCCTTAGCCAGCTTGTGGAACTAATTGGTAAGGCACAATAGATGCGAGTCACAGCTCACTACACACCTCCCACCCCAGACTAAACTCCAGGACCTTCTCCAAGTCTTTGTCAAAAATAAATAAACAAACAACTATTCAAAAACAATATATTAGCATTGGTTTTACTTTATTTTCTTATTTTTAACCTTTTATGTTTATATTTTTATTACTCATCTTTATTTTCATTTAATTTTATTTGCATATTTTTCATTAGTCTGTAATCTTTCTTATTTCATGTTCTTTTTTCTTTCTTCCACCTTTATTTCATTATTTTATCGTTACTACTACCACTTTTATCTTTATTAATGATTATCTTCATAACTATTTCTATTGCTTTTCCACCTTCTCTTCTATGGTTGACGGTAGTAAGCTAGTGTCTTGATTGCTTCTTATTGCATTTCTCTATCTGCTTTGTTTTGGCGGTGTTGCTGTTGCAGCAGTTTGCTTTCTTCTTTCTCTGAGTGGCGTTCTAGACTGAGTTTTCAAGGGAAGGCTGCTTGCTAAGAATCTCCATAAAGCCAGAAGAGGCACCCACCTCAACAAAAGCACGAATTTATAGTTCAGTGACACAAGAAATATGGCAACAAGGTGATATGATTCCTCCAATAGTTTATAACACTTTAACAACTGAATCCAAAGATATTGAAATGGTTGAGATAGTAAACAAGGAATTTAAAAATCTGCCATTAAGAATGATCAGTGACCACAAAAAAGGGACTCAAATAAGATTGAACCAAATATGTCAATTTAAGATTTGGAAAAAATCCAACTATTAGAGACTTGTGGAAAAGACAGGAACACTGGAGGAGGGTGAAAAAGGCTGAGGGCAAGACATTTAACAAATTATGCCAAAAATTCAATGTGAGGTTTCTCCAGGAGACTAGACCAGACAGGAGAAGGAAGAGCAGGATTTGAGGATAAGATTTAAAATTTTATTTTCAATAGCAATAAAAAAATTACAGTCAAGACCTTTGGAGCATAGCCAATGGGATTAAAACCTCTTAATCGGACGTGTGGGGTAGAGGACTGACGTGGAATAAAAAACCCTAGAAGATTCAATCAACAAAATTAAAGCTGAGAATTTGTCACATCTAGAGAAATCAACGGATGTCAAAAAAAGATAACGATGTTTAAGAAGAGGAGGGAGGTATCTAGAGCCCCAAATAAACATGACTAGAAAAGAATCTCTCCACATTCCTTGAAATATAAAGCTACAGAACAACGAAAGAGTACTTCTGAAAGTATTTCCTCAGATTGGCTGCTGAATTCTTCCAGAATTAAGTGAAATATGCCATGGTCCTCAAACTATCCTATAGAATAGAAAGGGAAAGAACACTCCCCAACTCATTCTGATCTAAAGGCACTGAGAAATTTTAGCACAACTGACCCCATGTTGGAAGCACCATTCTGACTTTAGAACCAAACAGGTAGACCCCCAACACCTGCCAACACAGGAACAAAATCCTAATCCAACAAAACACTAGTCCATAGTTTCAGGATTGGGGAAGTGTCTAAATGTAGCAACCTGCTTTTTGGTTTCTGTGGTTTTGTTTCTGGCAAATTATTCCAATCCTCATGGGAATTAGCATGAGGGTGCCCTACCAACTTAAGGTAGAGCTGACATGTAATTCAGATATACCCCTTTAGGATACACAGCCCAAAAATTCAAAGGCAACAGACCTGTATTCGTCCTGGTGCTGTGTGTAATAGCCATGTTGTGGAGTCATCTCTGTGTGCATCAGTAGATGAATGGATAAACATAACTGTGCTGCATGTTCAAGATAGTGAATCATTCAGTCCCAAAGAAGAATGAACTCATATTGTAGTAAAACTTGATGTGAACCTACTGGAAATGCGTGTTCTATTATTATTGCTGTTGTTTCCTAGACTGAATCAAGAACTGAAGAGAGCAAATGGCCCAGCTTGTGAACAATATTTAAGAAAGAGTGACAGCAATCCAGGTGCAGCCTTTTAGTTCTTTAAACTATTAGGCATATATGTCATTTTAATCGGAGGCCACATTCTGTCTTGGTTGCCAGACCCTAGCTTCTGACTCTAGAGAAGTGATATCATTGTGATCCTCCTTACAGAGAGGTAGAGCATGGAGCATGGGCAAAGAGACTTGTTCAGGTTCACGTAGCATAGCCAGCTTTGATAAGGCTTCTTAATACCGGCTGTGGCCCAGCAAAAAAGGATCTGACCTTGCTCCATCTTGCCTTCGGGCTTAGAGATGTGTCTGGTCTGGCCTACTGAAGTGTGAATATAAGGCCGGTCCCTGATATTAAATACATATTAAGACAGGTTTTTCTACCTTCTCCCTGCCAGGAGTCGTGCATGCTCCAGGATAAAGTGAGGTCATGCATAAGGCATTCAGGTATTGTACAATGGTCACGTAATCTGAGAAGGAATGTATTTTATAACAGAGCATTTATTCTTGTCAGGCATTTTAGTCTAAGGTGATTGTTTAAAGGAAGTGGCGTGCAGATGTAAGTGGATGGAGAGCGTATGAGTCACAAGGTTCACCCCATCCCAGGGGTCTTGTTCAGTGCCCTGGGTACCAGCAAGACTGTGTCTGCAGGTTGTGTTACTTTTCTACCTCCTCTGTCAGCCTCCTGACCCTGCAGTGGGAAGTTTGTGGGAAGTCTTCCAGGCCCGATCATCTATTAACTCAAACGAGCATGGGGGTGGCTGCTCAAGCCCAGAATCAGTAGCCAGACCGGAGCAGATGTAGCTCAGCACATCGCACTCTGTGGTGCGTCTCTGTACCCGAGCCCACTTCGTGCCTGGGTGGGGAAAATACCCTGCCCGCCAAACGGCTCTCGTTCTCACTGTCACTTAACCTCAGCCTCTGCCTCCACAGATTACTCAGAAGGCTAGAGGAGCATCCCGAGGGATTTGTCCCTGTTACCGTCCCTGACCTAGCCGTTTGGCTCTGCAAAGGGAAGGAGAGTCTGTAATTGGGTATCTTCTTGACGTTCCAAGCCCAGAGTCACTCTTAAGGCCTCATGGGAAAGAGCACTCAAACCTCAGCTATGTGGCTAAGTCAAACATCAAACATTAACACATGCTGTGTCGATGTGGAAGACCAGCCATCGCCATGAAATCCATAAAAAGATCTGGACCGTAGCTTTGTCTATACATCAACAACAGCTTCAGTGACTTCTGAAAACAAACCGACAAAAAGCGGAAATAACCACGTTTCACCGCTTTGGTGACTCGAATATCATTCTCTCTAAGGCATATGTGGTCTGAGAATGCACAGTTTACATTTCATCCCCACGCTGTTGCTCAAAGTATCTTTCTACCAATGGCAAACTTATAGGCCATTCATACCTTCAAGATGTCAGAATTTCCCTGTCTCCCCATCAGTAGCATCACCTTTGCCTCTAGGAGAGGGCAATGGGAAAATTACAGCATCAGTCAGGAGAGTAGTCACCCACACCTGCCTATCGTTGACTTTTAATCAGCGACATTGTTATTTTAGCAACCCCATCTAAGGATATGACAATTATATTTACTATACGCCTTTAAAGAAGTTTATAAGGGTTAATTCATTCAGGGAGATGTCTTTGCAACAGGACATGTGAGGAAATGTGGGAAAAGACAATTTTTATTTTATTTTTATATTATAAAAAAACTTCTTCCCTTATTATACTTTTAAATCTACTTAATTTGGGTTAATTCCACCCCCCTACATCAGTTCCTTTCTACCATCTTCTTCAATTTTCCCTTGACTTCTACCTGCATTCTTTTCCATATAGATACACATATTTAGAAATTGGTAGTCAGGATCCTCATATGAGAGAGAACATGTTGGATTTGCCATCCTGAGCCTGGGGTGCCTCAATTACCATAATATTTTCCAGTCCCATGTATTTTCTTGCACACTTTTTAATTTCATGTTTTCCTTAAGGCTGAGTAAAATTCTGTTGTGTACAAGCACTACTTTTTAGGGTTCATTCATCAGTGGGTGGGCATCTAGGGTGACTCTGTTTTCTTGCTTTGTGAATATCCTAGCAACAAACATGGGGTACAAGTACCTCTGTGATGAACTACAGAATCTTTGGAACATATTCCCAGTATAACTGGGTCAGATAAGTACTATTAGTTCTAGTTTCTTTCCTATCTATCTATCTATCTATCTATCTATCTATCTATCTATCTATCTATCTATCTATCTATCATCTGTTTTGCATAGAATGTTCTGCTAACATGTACATGCCTCAAGAGGGCACCAGATCTCATTATAGATGGTTGTGAGCCACCATGTGGTTGATGGGAATTGAACTGAAGACCTCTGGAAGAGCAGCCGGTGCTGTTAACCTCTGAGCAGTATCTTCTAATTCTAGTTTCTTGAGAACCTTTTACACCAAGTTCCAGAGTGGCTATTGACATTTACCTTCCCACTGGCAGTGAATAAAGGTTCTTCTCTCCCCACATCCCCACCAGTGTTTGCTGTCATGCTTTTTCTTGATGATAGGCATTAGGCTGCCAATCTCAAAGTGGTTTCAATTAGCATTTCTAGAAAAGCCAAGATAATTAAAAGGACATCTGTGAACTCATCAGGTAATTCTTCCTTAGGCAGAGAATCCACTGTCTCACTCTGCTGCCCAGCTCTACCTCAGAAGATGGTGGTGTCTGAGGGAAGATGAGAAAGAGTAACTCAGAACAGAGAGTTCCCTGAAGGTACAAAGAGAAGCTGTGGGTTGCGGTGTCCCTTGCAAGCTTGACTCTTCTCACTTGTGTGACAGAAAGCTCACTTAAGGCTTTGTTTACTTTCCTTGACTAAGTCCAATGTATCTTGCAAAAAGATACATTTCTATGTTTCATGATCCTGTAAGCTCCTGTGAATTCATGTGTGCATGCGTGTTCACACATGATTATAATACAAAACACACCAATCATCAAATCAAGGTAATTTCTCACGGGCTGAAAAAAAAGTGAGGTAGTTCTTCAGTTGAGGGTTCCTCTGTCCTGGTGACTCCAGAATGGCTCAAGTCATCAAACCAGAACATCTGCGACTCTTTCAGTTAAATTCCATGACAACACTCTTCGCAATCAGCTTCCTACATCTCTGTTGCACAGCGTGCATATGTGCAATCTTTCTTGAACCCTTTCCCCTCTCCTTGGATGTCCCTACCTCCAAGAGGGCCCAGCTCAAATAACCATCCTTTACGAAGTCTTTTGGGAAATCACATGGGAGTCTTTGCTTTTGCTGTTTGTTTATCAGGAAACATGTGCATCTAAATGGCTACTTTGCTTAGGTAAGTAGAGTTGTGACTTTGTGTGCTAATACAGGTTGTGATCAGAGCTGCCTCACCCAATACCCCAAACCCCAGACTTCTCTCTTCTTTTGATATGCTGCCAAGGCCTCACTGGCTAAATAAAACCAAAAATCAAAGGGAAGAACTGTGACTATGATAGATAGATAGATAGATAGATAGATAGATAGATGATAGATAGATGATAGATAGATAGATAGATAGATAGTAAATAGAATAGATGTTAATAGATAGATGGGTAGATAGATAGATAGATAGATAGATAGATAGATAGATAGATAGATAGATAGATAGATGATAGATAGATAGATAGTAAATAGAATAGATGTTAATAGATAGATGGGTAGATAGATAGATAGATAGATAGATAGATAGATAGATAGATAGATGATAGATAGATCATAGACAGATAATACATGAGTCATATTTATTTTACTTCTCTGAAGAACTCCAGCTAACACAGAAGAAGTGATACAGATCACATATATGAGTCTTCTCAGGGAAAGAACAAAGCAGAGAAAGGCGTGAAGTGCACAGAGCTGAGTCCAAAAACAGAAGATGCCCAGCCCTTTATACGCGTATGAGATTTTAATACTATTGCCTGCTTTCATAAGATTTTCCCCCCAGAACTATTTAATTCTGTTCATATTATCTCTAAATTCTATGCGTGTGGCAAAAAATTGGTAAAAAGTTACTTATCTAGTATTTGCTGAATTAAATAATTAATAGGAAAAGGAGTTCATGAATATTCCTAAGAATTTATTTTTAATTTTTTAGGCAGTTTCTTAATTTATATCTTCTGAAGTCTAATATTTTTCCTGCAGTAATTTTATGATTTTTTAATTCTAAACACAGCAACTCTTTGTATTGATTTGTTTGTTTGTTTGAAATATCTTAATGAGATTTTCATTATTTAGGCCAATTAAGAATATATCTTTGAGCAAGTTCACTTTAGTCGTTTTATTTTTATGTATGCACTGTTGAGGCAATTTAATTTACAGAAGAGGGTACATTTCTAGCACATAGTTTAAATTTTTCCATTCAATTTTTCACCAGTTACCTAAATTCCTTTACAGAATTTATATGGATCGTGTCAATCAAATTTATTCCGTATAAGGGATTAATAGAGGAATGCTACATTATAAGGCTTCCAATTTCCTTGAATGATTTTTAGTATTCTGTAACACTTTTTTGTAATTAAGATTTAAATACCCAATCCCTCAAGACTTGCCATACAGAGAGCTGTCAATCAAGGAATTGGCAGTCTGTATAAACCACATGATGAAGTCTTTCTCTCCCCTCTCTGGTGCCTTCAAGACCAGCTTTCCCGAGCTGATCCTTCATTTCACATGTCTTAGAACTCGCTCACACTTCTTATGCTTGGAAATGTAACACACAAAGTGACAACGTAATCCACAGCTAATAAGTTAGCGGCTATAAAAATGAACATCCACGCTAACGTGCCAAGCATGGAGGATGGAGGTGTTACACTGTGCTCGTGTGTACATGTCTGCCAGGGCAGTAGTACATATGCCTTTGAAGATGCTTCTAAGTTATGCAAAAAAAGCCGACAATAATTCTTGAACTTTCTTGTCAGGATCCAGTTTCATTTAGGAGTCAGATCAGCTGCATCAAAACACTTGGCCATGATTAGCCACAGTTGAGCCTTCAAAGAAAACACAGCAGAATAGCCCTTCAGTCGGAATCTCTGAGGAAATAGACTGTCCTGATGTACACTGCCGTTTCCTCCCTCCGGGTTTATTCTCTTCTGGAAAAATAGCCACAGAACAACTTGGAAGCTTTCCCTACCTATCTCCTAATTCACTTCCCAGTGATGTAAGATTAATAGTTACTACAATTACTTAGGGGAAAGGTTAAATCTATAATGTATGCCATTAATTTAAGTGTAAGAATGCTAAGAATACAAACTTCTATTTTTTCCATTTTCATTCAAAATGTAGGTTTTTAAGTTTGTTGATGATAAGCACTAAAACAATGCCATTTGAGAATTTAAACAGCATGAGCTGAACTCTGTCCATTGTGATCTGTCTTTTAGAAGAAAGGAGGAAGAAGAAAGCTGGCACAGGGTCCCATTCAGTGGCCTAGGCTGGCCTGGAATTCACTCATAGCCAGGCTGGCAACAGACTCCTTCCCACTGTCTCAGTTTACAAGTACTGGGATAAAAAGCATGAGCCACAATGCCTAGCTCAAAATCCAATTATTTTATAGTGCTGGAACCCAGAGGATAGATAGTACATCCTGGGCAAGTGCTCTATTGTCGAGATATATCCCCAGATTGAAATCTAATTGTGATGATTACCTCTACAACAGGATAAGATATTTTATAGACATGATCTACAATTATTTTTATATATCATAGATATAATCTATAAATACTATGCATATATATATTCTTTTGATATCATGCTGGTTTTTGTTCTTGAGACAAAGTCTTACTATGCTGGCCACTCACCATCCTCCTGCCCCCACCTCCCCAGAGCTGTAATTACAGGCATGTGCTATCATGCCTCATTTGTAAATACGATCATAAGTAAATGTGAGCATAGTATGTTGCCATATTCAATGTAGTTTTAAAACTGCATAAGCTTCTCATCTTATAAATAGAGAAGGGTATCTCTAGTCCACAGACTGGGCAAACCAAGTGACAACAGATAAAAAAGAAGTCAACAGTTTTGTCCTTTGGAGTATATGTCTAACGTTTCTAACCTTGCTGCAACCCAGGAGGTATATATATATATATATAGTATATATATCTTTTGTTTCTATGCTGATTCATGCAACAAGATTAGGAAGATTGAATAAATTACCTAAATTGACAGCTTGTAAATTGTAAAACTGGGACATGAACCCAGATCTAATTAAAAGAATTTTTTTTTAATTCTTCACAGTTTTATAACATACCAAAGTAAAACAGGCCGCATAGTCTTGTAAGATAGAAGCTTTACCTAAAACATAGTTGTGTGTCTCCGTGCTTGTCTATCCATTCATTCATTAGGCATGAATATATTTAGTATTTATTCTGCAGTAGGTGGTGTCTGCTGGAAATATACTAGTGATTAAAACAGACTGGGGAATCCCTCGTCCAGAGGTTAGCAGAGTGGGTAAGTTTTGACTAAGCAGAAAGGCAGTGCAGATATGGGAATAAAAGGGTGAAGTTACTAGGGAAACAGATTCTAGAGAGCAATATGTAAGCAAAGGCTTTAGAATTAGTAGGGTTAGCTCTGCTGGAATTTGCAGGTACGGCTGGGGAGCTTTCTGAAAGAGAGTCCTAAGTGAGATAAGGGTGAGGATGAATGATTGGACACAAGAAGCGAGAAGTGGGGATGGTGAGGAGATGGAGTGATTCTGCAAAGGAGCTTAAATACAAACATATGCAAGAGATTAGAAGGCAGGGAATCACACCTCTCTTTTTGAAGAACATCGTTCTGAGCAGAGCACAGAGAAATGATAGACATAGAGGATGAGCTGGATGAGTGTTGTCAGGGTTTCCGTCCTGCCCGGTTCCAGCAGTCTTTAAGTCCCAAAGAAATCACACAGAGGTCTACATTAGTTATAAACCAGTTGGCCCATTAGCTCAGGCTTCTTATTAACTCTTATAACTTATATTAGTCCATTATTCTTGTCTAAGCTAGCCAAGTGGCTTGGTACCTTATTCGGCCTGGCAATTACATCTTGCTTCTTCTGTGGCTGGGTCAGGACTGCAGACAAAGCTTTCCTCTTTCCAGAATTCTTCTGTTCTCATTTCCCACCTCTACTTCCTGTCTGGTTGTCCCCCACCTATACTCCCTGCCTGACTACTGACCAATCAGCATTTATTTAAAATATAATTGACAGAATACAGACCATTGTCCCACAGCAGATAAGGGTCTAAAGGCCAGGAGTTTAGGGACCTGGAAGTGTCAATCCTAAGTAACACCTGTAGACTGAAAAGTAGAAGGGCCAACTCTGGCGGCTGGAGGGAAAATACACTGGAGGTTAGATTCCAGAAAGGTTAAGTTTCTCCTAAAGGTACCAGCTCTAGGTATCCTGTACCTAGAAGAAAGCATTCCAACAACTGATGTAGGCCAAGACTGTCCTATAAAGCTCCATGGAAAAACTATTGCAAATGTCAATCCCCAGTAAAGACAAATGGGCCTTCTCACAGCCCTAAAGAACAATTCATCCTTTTAAAAACCTTCAACACTTTGAAGGAAAATATCTAGTAATGAGGTCACCAGGCATCCTAAGGTGTTTATCTCTAAAAAGATGAAGGGCCCTTGACTGACATTGATAATGTCAATAGTGAAGTCATATCTTTCTAGGCAAATGCAGACAATCTACAGTATTGATTTTACTTTTCCTTTCCAAAAGAAATGAGATATACTCTGGAATGAGTGATACTGTTATGTCCCTCCTTATGTTTGTGCTGCCCCATGCCACCAGATACTAATTAGTTCCTTTATTAAGACTGTTTATTAGATGAATGGTAGCTGAAAGAGAATGTTAACTGTTTTGGTTAATTCCGAGTTGTGAATAATTAATGAACCTGAGACCCAAATATAAAATGAGGAGATGACTTTTGGACAGCAGCCATAACCTCAAAATGCTTCATTACTTCAAATTCTCATTATAACAGTTAATTACAATGATTATCAATCACAGTTATTAATTTCTATGCTATTTCATTTGTGTACAGAGCAGCATACAAATTTAAAACATTTTGTGTGTGGTATGGTGTACATGTATGTGTAGTATATGGATTTGTTGGGGGTATGGGGAGTACAGATGTGCATGTGTGGGTGCACATGTACGTGCGGGTGTGTGTGATCATCCATAAACCATGTACTGAAGCAAGCACGTGAGGATGCCAGAGAAGGTTGTTGGGTGTCTTCCTCTATTATTCTCTACCTTGTTGGTTTGTTTTTGTGGTGGTTTGAAAGAAAATGGCCCCCAAAGAGAGTGGCACTATTAGGGGGTGTGGCCTTGTTGGAGGAAGTATGTCACTGTGGAGGCAGGCTTTTGAGGTCTCATATATGCTCAAGCCACACTCAGTGAGACAGACTACTTCCTGTCACCTTCAAGCCAAGATGTAGGGCACTCAGCTACTTCTCCAGCACCATGTCTGCCGGCACACCACTGTGTCTCACCATGATGATAATGAACTAAACCTTTGAAAGTGTAAGCAAGCCAATTAAATGTTTTTCCTTTATAAGAATGGCAGTGGTCATGGTGTTTGAAACTCTAACTAAGACAGTTTTGTTCTCTGAGACAGAGTCTCTCATTGAACTGAAGCTCATTGTTTCAGTTAGGCTGGATGACAGCAAACTCCCAGGATCTTCTTATCTCCATCCCCTGTGTTGGGTTTATAGGTACACAAAGTCATGATGAACTTTTATGTGGGGGCTAGGAATTTGAACTCAGATTTTACAGCAAAATTTTTTGTTCAGTAAATTCCTTCCCAGCCTCTAAAACATTTCTTGATAAAATATTGCAATGAAGTAAATGTTTGTGTCTCTCAAACTTTACATCAAAAGCTGCATCTACATGTTATATATCTGCACATGAGATCTGGGGAAGACAGAATGAATGAGCATCCACTCACAGGAGATAAAGACCTTTCAGTCATTCTCTTCCTGCTGTTTGAGGACACAGCAGGGGTCGCCCACAACTCTACAGAGGGTTCCCCCCTGTAATGGTCTGCTTTGTCCCTTTAAGAGACAAGCCACACCCACTCCCTTCCCTGTCTACCAAGACAAGCTGATCTTCAGCTTCCAGCCTGATTCCCTTCCTTTTTCCATCTCCCTCTCAAAGAGGCAGCTTCTGTTTCTTCTTTCTTCCCACTTCTCCCCTTACCCCTCTCTGTTTTTCTCTCTCTGCCTCTTTCTCTCTGCTCTTCCCCCTTCTCCCCTTCCCTTCTATAACCCACTAAATAAATATCCAACTTCACTCTGCATGGCGTGCTTGTCTGTCTCGGTCTTTCACCCACCACCAGGCTTCCTAATTCTACATTTCTGCTGCTGTGCCCCTCAGGGAACCACAACATTTTACTTTTACCATAACACCTCCCTGGCTCTGGACTATCTGCCTCCAGAATAATGAAAACTAAATCTAATGGCATATAAACCACTGGTCTATGGTACTTTGTTATAGATAAATAATCATTCTTCAGTAAGACAATAGAAATAAACCCTGAGTCTTCTAAACCTAAATAAACACCTGACTCAAAGGACATAACGGAGGGTTGTTTGGTAAAGTGTTATTGAATCTCACTTTATAGAAAATGATATTTTGCATAATCGTCACATTATATTTAGTTATTGTATTCAGAATAATCATTTTTCATTCATCACTGGTTCATCATCACATTTTAAAGAAATATTAAAATAACTTTCAAACTTCTTAACTTTACTATGCCAGGATTGTAATGTTATATTTATATTTGGCATATTGTAAAATGCCTTACGAATAAACCTTAGACATGGTAGTTGTTCTATATTAACTGTTCATTTTGGTAGGTCAAAGGTGTTGATGGAGGAGCAATTTCTTATGATTCAAATGTATCCTTTATGCATATTTTTCCTCCCCCCCTTTTCAGTAGAGATTAACAATGGGAACCCAGTCATTAATGGATGCTCAAAGCAAGCAGCATCCACAATGCATACATTCTGTTAAATGTTTAATCAGAAGTATTTGCCTAGCCACAGCAAGGAGCTTTCACAGGGATGACTGGGTATAAGAGAGACTCAGAACTATGACTCTATATGTTTATGGTTTTCACTAAAACAATAAAGACTCATTTGTTTTACAGTACAAACAGTGAAACAGTTTGGGCAGACTTCAAAGTTTCTTTGAATAAACAAACTGTCTGAAAGATTGTGTATAGTTTCAAGGGAACTTTATTTGAAACTAAATAAAACTTCAAAGAGAAATCACTAAATATAAATGACCTATTTACTAATCAATGCCTTTCAAGATGTTAAGGAGGCAAACCATCTGAAAACTGTCTACCAGCCGTAATGAGTAGGGGAAACTCTGAATCTTCATGGGAAAGAAAGGGAAAGTTTACAGACTTGGCCCTGAGAACTTTGCCAGTCCAGGTGGTTAGATGTCACTTTCTTTGAAAATAAGAAAGCCTTGATTACTCCTCTCAGAGCGACTGTACGTCCAAGAGGGCCCGACATTTCGAGAACAGTTGTGCGCATGCAGTGCCCTTGAGCCTCTGAGGAGACAACCAGACTAGAACTGAGAGCAGAGGCTTCCAGAGACCAAAGTTTTATAACTATACCTTGAATACCAGAATTCCATAGACAAAACCTCTCCTCGTTTATACCTTCCATGAATAATATTGATATGTCATACTACACGTTTAGCAATAAAGGTATCTTAAATCACCAGGCTTCTTCTGTTTATACATGCCTTCTAAGATCCTAAAAATTCTGAGAAGGAAATTTAACAAAGAGAAACCAGAAGAAATCCACCTTGCTCATAAAGGGAATGCCCATAAATAAATATGGGTTTAACATTTTTAGACTGTGCCGTGCGTGTTCTAGGCAACATGCTGAGAACAGAGTAAAACCCAGCATTCTTCCTAGGCAAGAAAGATGAACATGCATGATATGATTGGAAAGGATATCTCCCATAAGCCCTTCCTCCCTAAGAATTCCCGTTAATGCTATACACATATAAAATACCTCCCCTCCCATTCGTGATATATATATATATATATATATATATATATATATATATATATACACATATATATTCCCTTCCCAACAGCCCAAACAGCATCTGCAAAACAAACCGTTGAATACATGCTTCTCACAGTCCCTCTTGGACAAAAGTCCATCAGGGAAACCAACTCTGTCCCTTCTCTCTAGTCAAAGACTTTCTGACTTTAGAATCTCTTTTGATGTTTCTTTTATTCCTGAAACGGCAAGACCTTAGAAATTAAGAAAACAGTTATAATACAAATGAAGACTCCACAGGTATTTGCCCAGCCATCCACAGCCCTGCAGAAGAATTCAAAGCTCAGGTAACTACTTGCAGGAGGCTGCTTAGGAAAAACAGGGAGGTGCAGCCTGAAGCAAGTTACCCAGTTCGTAAATTTCCAGAGGTCTTGGGACCAACCTGCCTGTTAACCAACAGGATTCTCAAATGCAGGTAACTAGATAAACCAGACTGACCACCCAAGTCTGGCATGTGTATTTCACTGCCTCAAACCATCCAATGTCTCCTATAGAAAGAGCATAATAATTTTCAGATGTACTGAGGTTTTAGGTGTTCATTTAGAAGAGAAAAATACACAATGCATGTGCCACCTCCATCGCCTCCCCAGACACACTGCCACTAGCAGTGTTTCCCCTTTCTCTTTGCATGGATCACATGGAATCAAGGACTCCCTTTTATAAGCTTTTGCTAACGTTGAAGCAGTCTTGCATCCAGTTAAATTAAGGCCTGCTGTCCATTCCTCTTCTCTGTGCACATCTGTCTTCCATCCTCTTAAGGGAATCCCATTCATGTGTGGCCCTTCAGCACTCTGCAATGTTGATCCACCTGTCTTTCCCCCTTCAAAATCCCCTGCAATTATTTTTAGCCTGTGGGTTTGTAATTTTCAGCATTTCAGTCATTTCTGAGTCCATAACCTCCACCAATATCACCACATTGTGTGATAATCCGTTGTGTTATCTTTTTCCAAGGAATTCCAGGAACTTGATGCTGCAGCCTTCCACCCACATACCCATGGGAGGCAAAAGGTTTCCTCCCTGTTTTTCTCCAGTATGGAATTGTTTGGCTCCAGAGAAACTTGTTTTTCCAGCTGTAACGTAGCAGCTAACCAGATGCTCTTTTCGACACACTGAAAACCCAGGGTCCAGTGGAGATGGTGGGACGAGGACACAGGCAAACCTTCCAAATCTTTGAACAGATTGATCTCTACTAGCAATGAAACTAGGCAGAGAGATGGGCTTAGCCTTTTTATAATGTATCCTGTGCTGGTAAGAAACTGAGTAAGACCCAGTCCCTCCCCTTTGGGAAGGAGAGACACGGTGAGTCAGCATTTATTTATTCCGTGAGCCTGGAGACTCTTAATAAGCAGGTCAGTATGCTCCAATCGTTATTTCAAGCATACGTCAGTAAACAGACAAAAACGCATAGCAAATAATTCTCTGTGCTTTAGATCAAGCCTTCTGGGTCCAGGTGCCACTTGCAGAATGCGGGGGAGGGCAGCTGCCTCTCTGTGACCCAGTTTCTTCTAGTGGAAAGTTGAGAAGACAGTCTCACCTACAGCACAGATGTAAGGAGATAACACTGGATTAATGACTTCTCATGGCTATGACCAAATCCCTGACCAAAAGCAACTTGAGTGGGGAGGTGTATTCTGCTGGTGCTTCTGGAGAGTCTGTAGTGGCAAGGAAGACACAGCAAGCTGCAGGAATGGCTTGCATCTTTGGTGACAGAATCTTGCTCAGCTTCGGGGAGATCAGGAAGGGGGGCCGGGGGTGTGGAGGAAATGAAGGGACTAAGCTGGCTGTCTCCATTTCCTGTTGTTGATTTTTGGGTTTTTTTTTTTTTCATTCTGGAACCCCAGCCCGTGGCATGATGCCATTCACATTCAAGGTGAATCTTCTCTTTTGTTAAACCACCAGAGACACCTCAATGGGCACCCTTAGGTCTTTCTTAGTCTAGTCAAGCTAGTGGTCAAAGCTGAGCACCATACATACAATGAGCGTGGGTCTAGAACACAGCATTCCTAGCATGAGTCTCAGGCATCATTTTATTGATATTGTACTGCTACTTTAGACAGTAAAGGATACTCTGCTGTTGGTGTGTGTGTTTGTATTCTGGCAGGAGGCTCTCTGGATACAGTGAGGTGAAGCACCCTACTGTGACACAGCTTCTTAAAGGGCATGACCCCTGGATGTCTGCTAATGTCAAAGAAAGCAAAATTTGTAGCAGGTAGGGGAGACATTGTCCTTTAAAGTTCTGAAGCAAAGGGGAGAACTGCCCATTTCAGTTCTAAGAAATGCAAGTAGCTTAAGCTGTGCACACACGGGACTTAATCCAAGAAGATAGAGGGATGCAGCAGAGAGACATTAAAAAGATCCATGTGTGGGGTCCAGCGCCGTCTCTGAAGGAGACCTGCCCTGTTTCCGGCTTGGGCAGTGTGCAGGTGGTTCTTTTCCTCAAGCGGGCACATTCTTGGAAAGGTTCGCATCTGATGAGTAGGGAATTTGTCCCGGTCATGATTAAGGTGCATCTGATAGCCCTCTGAGTCACCCAGGTAGGGACCATCTGGGGTTTGCAATCTAGAAGAGAGATACCAGCCAAAGAGCTACCCGGAGAAAGGACTGGTGCACGGAGGAATGTCAAACCCAGGGTCGCGCTGCGATGACTCAGGGATCATTATATCTCTACAGCTCTGGGAACTGGGTTGTAAAACTTAAAAGCCAGGGGCAGATAATTGCTGGGCGCCAGAGCCAAGCTTGTCTGACTGTAAACTCTTCACTTTCCTCACTTCGATGCCTTCCAGGTGGCACAGTGAGGCACTGGCGGAGGCATTTGTCTCTCTGTGTCGACAGCAGTGGTTGCAGTTACTTCAGCCCAGCTCCGATGACTTTTTTAAAAAAATACAGACATTGATAAAGCTTGACTGTCCTACTGGAAAGCAAGATAAGATAGACAGGAAGTCCACAGAGGATTACATAAAATAATATCAGGGCAGAGAAGGAAGTTTGTGCAGGGTGTGTTTGGCACCAGGTTTAAGAGTTAAGAAGGGCCTCAGAGCCGCAAGGGCTCTGACAAAACGCGTGCTCAGTCCGATCTACCTCCCTCAGGCTGGATTGCCACAAAAGATGCAATTTGATAATATAAAAACAGAGAAAGATGCCGTGACTTTAAAGAAGATAAAGTATTACAACAGAGGATCTTCAGCTTGGGAGGAAGATTGGAAAAGAGATAGCAAGAGCTGGAAGGGAAATAGGAGGTGAGGCAGGTAGATGAAGGATCCAGAAAGACTACCTCATTTAGAATAAACACTATGACCTCCCAGTTCCCCACCCCTAGAAAACCCTTCAGGAAGACCAGCAAAGCCTGGCTATTTCTGGTGTTTGGTCCTGAGTTTTGCCTGCTCACCTTGGGTAAATTACAGTTGTAAGTTGGCTTGTAAACCCTTTGGTAATGGGATCATGCCTGACTGGTCTGGAGATTGGTACACTGCCTGGCACAGGAGCTCTTTAGTGAGTACGGGAGGTCTTCCAGTTTCCCTTGGGGTCAGTTTTAGTTCACCTGTGAATGCATTCAGGCTGGTATGATGGTGGACGTGGCAAAAAGTCTTTACTGTAAAGACAAAAACATCATCTCTAATGAAAGCTTCAAAAGTATTGACCAGGAAGGACATAGATTTTTATTATTATTATTATTATTAACCTTCTTGGCTTAATATGCTTTTATTTATTTATTTATTTTGGTTTTTAGAGACAGGGTTTCTCTGTAGCTTTCGAGTTTATCCTGGAACTAGCTCTTGTAGGCTAGGTTGGCCTTGAACTCACAGAGATCCACTTGATTTTGCTTCCTGAGTGCTGGGATTAAAGGAATTGCACCACCACTGCCCTACAATAATATGCTTTTAATAAATTCAGTAACATTGTCACAAGGCAGGCAGGAGAGTGTAAAAACTTTCTACTAAAAATGAGAAAAGTTGAGGTCTTCCCTCATGGAGCCTGTTGGCACAGGGAAACAGGAAGCAGGCCAGCTAGAAACAACATCTATAGGATTGATGTGAAGAGCATGTGGGATCTTTTCTGATATCTGCTGGGTTGGAAGCAGAGGTCAAAGATGCTGACAGCCACTTGACGACCCCTCACTCACCATTCTGGGCAGATTTCTAGGAAAGGTTGTGAGTCTAGGGTCTCGTTGTCAGATATGGCTTTTGTACGGATTGAGTCTCAGCACTAACACTTCAGAGGCTCGTTCTCCTGGAATGAATAACAGTATTTCTGTCATGTATGTGGAACCAGTGTACCAAAAAATATTCTGCTGATCTAGAGTAATTGGAGTGGTCATACTGGAATCATATGAACATGTTGAGATTGCATACTGGGAAGGAGGTAGATTCTTGATGGCAAAAGAATTTTGCTGTTGTCACACCAATATCTATTGTTATGAAATGTGCATTTGCTACAATTCTTTCTAAACCTGAATGATGTACCTCGCATTCTACTCTGATCACTACTGTGTACTTTTCCTTATTTTAGTTATTCATAAAAGGGCAAACAAAAATCAAGAAGTCTTTTTATAAATCTTTTATGATTACGTGATTTACCACTTAAAATAGAATAGAAAAAAATGGTTCCATCTCCTCTCCAAAAAAATAATAATAATAATAATAATAATGAGGATTTTTTTGTTTGTTTGTTCATTTGGTTGGTTGGTTAGTTTTTAATCAAGTTTGGTCCCCGGCTCCAGCACTCTTTCACTAATCCTTGCTATTTCTCTCCCTAAATCCTAGGAACAGTACCATCCCTACCACCTGAGCCCTAACACCAATCCATAAATACCCCATAAACATCTCCCACATCAGCACATCCCCCACGTGTTTGCAGCCCAGACAACACAAGGGAACAGCTGGCCTCATAGCTACAGCCACTTTGAAGAATCCGATTCTAGGGATTTAATATATTTTCTCACGAACCATATAATTATTTCTTAAGGCAGAGGCTGAAGTAAGTAAGTCCTTCAAATTAAAGAGCCCACACACTCTCCAAAGGACACCATCAAAAGAAGAGCACAAAGGTCTCCAGAGACTGGCTTGTGGCTGGTTTAACAGGTGTTTACTGAGCACTTGAAGGTTACCAGGGAGAGGTGAGCTTTGATCTGAGAGCCACGGGAGATCTGCTATGTGGCCTGTGCATGAGCATCAGGATCTCATTCTCAGAGATGAACTATAGTGTTCCCTTCTTGGAGGGAGGCAACCGTCCAGTAAGGAGCAATAGGTGTCCCACAGCCCCTGTGTTCTGTCCCATCACTTTTCCCCTTCCTCCTGCAGCCAGACAGCCTCTTCCCTCTCCTCTTTCCTGTTACATCTGGGCTGCCAGTTCCCACCCTAAGAGCACACAGAAGAATATGAGGTTGATACTGATTTATTTTCCATTTATTCAATGACAGCGACTTCTGATGGGCCCCAGCAACTTTTCAAGCAGTGGAAAAGAATGGCAGAGACGGGTGAGGGAATAGGTGAGACATTTCCACTCTCCTTAAGGAGACTGTTTAGTAAACAATAAGCCCTAACTTGGTTTGTGCTGTTTATTTGGTTCATTTCTATTTGTGCTCCTGCCCATCCCCTTGGGAGCTATCCGTATGCAAATGTCATTGTCTGTTATACATTTTCTTTTGCCCCTGTACCTCTTGGGCTCAGCCACAGAGAGGCAAGGCATTAAAGAAAAAAAAACCTACAGCAATTATTTCTTCTGTTTTTACAGCTGCTTTGCTGTTTATTCTAGATAACCTCAACTCCAAGACTCAGGTTCTTCACAGGAGCCATTACCATAATAGTTGCATGGACAGTGTGGTGTTCCAGAGTGTCTGACATATAATAATAATGATGATAAATGGGAACCATTATGATGCTATGCAGCTTTCTGTCACGATAGCAAAGTACTTGAGATATTAAAATTTTAAATAGAAAAGCTTTTGTTGGTTCACAGTTTTTGAAGGATTAAACCCATGCCCAATATTTGCCCTATGATGAGGCTGAGGATCACAGTGGTGAGCACTGGGGCAGAGTTAAACTGCTTTCCTCGTTCCTAGAGAGCAAAATCTATAAGGAAAGATTGGAGTCTTACATTCCTCTTTGAAGCCATGCCTCCATGAAATAGACACCTGCCATAGAACCACATTTGGCGTGGGAGGTCCTGCTGTCTATGTGTTGCTTTGATTGGCTAATGAATAAAGGAACTGCTTTGGGCCTACAGAAGAGCTATAGGGGAATAGAGCTAGGTGGGGAAAACTAAACAGAATGCTGGGAGGAAGAAGGTACAGTAAGGAGATGCCATGGATCCGCTGTTGGAGATAGATGTGCTGAAATTGCTGGTAAGCCACTGCCACGTGGCGATATACAGATTAATAGAAATGGGTTAAATTGAGATGTAGGAGTTAGTCAATAAGAAGTTAGAGCTAATGGGCCAAGCAGTGATTTAATTAATATAGTTCACGTGTGATTATTTTGGGGTTGGGCAGCTAGGACAAACAAGCAGTATCCTTGCAACAAACAGTAGTGTCACTTTGGAGACCAGCTGCTAAGAGTAGATCTTAGGGGATGTCTACACCTTAGTAGTGAGGTACTTAACAATGGAGTCAATATATGATAACATTTTAATTCAGGGATTGACTCAAGCAATCAGAAGTAGTCAGAGTCCTAATAGGCAGATGCTACAAGGAGAGGGGCCCTTTGTTTGTCCCAGCCACCCAGCTAGCTTACACCCAAAATAATCACACAGAAACTGTATTCGTTAAAATACTGCTTGGCCCATTAACTCTAGTTTCTTATTGGCTAACTCTTACATCTTAATTTAACCCATTTCTATTAATCTGCATGTTGCCATGTGACTGTGGCTTACTGGCAAGATTCTAACCAGCGTCTGTCTCAGGCAGGAGATCCATGGCATCTCTCACTCTGCCCTTCTTCCCAGCATTCAGTTCTGTCTTCTCCACCTACCTAAGTTCTGCCCTATCAGGCCCAAAGCAGTTTCTTTATTCATTAACCAATGAAAGCAAGACACAAACAGAAGAACCTTCCACACCAGGCAGAAATGTACTACTCTACTAGAATATTGCAGACTGGGAAATTATAAACTTCAGAAATTTATTTGTCTTATAGTTCTGGACACTAAGGAGTGATGAAGGCCTTCTTGTTATGTCCTGTGCATGGGGACCCCAAAAGACCACCAGGGAGACCGACTCACCAAAATGCAAAAGCAAGATTTATTATCATGTATCAATACAAGTTGGCAGGGACCTCGTCAGCGCAGCAGGGAGAGGGGAGGAGGTATACAACCCTTCTAGAGGGCATTATTAAAAGCATAAAACAGAAACGTTACATTAGCAGGGTGAGCAGGGTGCGGAGTGATGGGTTCAATCCTGATTGGCTCGTGCCTAGGGACTTTTCACAAATTTTATTTTCAAACCTCGCCTGTTGCTTGTCAAGTTTTCTTATCGGCTGACCTCAGGGTGGGGACATTCTGCCATTATCTGCACTTTACAGATGGCTACTCTGTTACTTTTACCCCTAGTCATTTCTGAGGACTGGAATGTTTTACAGGAAATAGCTTACACAAGACACAGGATGGAGGCGAAGGACAAAAGGGAGAAACTTTAGTTCTTCAAGAGAATGGTGGAGGGCATCCCATGGCGAGAGTAGGAGCAGGGAAGAGGGCAGAGCCTCCCACCCTCTTTTATGATTAGTCCATTCATAGCAGCCTCTAACCTACTCCCACAGTAATGGCCTCACATCCATATTCATGAGGGCAGTGCCCCAACATCTTAATCACTTCCTAAATGCCCCAACTGTTAACACTAGCCTGATACCAATTATATTTCAACAAGAGTTTTGGGGAAACTCTTTGGGTCATGGTAATCAGTCTATTAGGAAGTTTCCAGACTTAAAAATCCCTGGTTGGAAATAGGTATTTTCAAGAAACGATTCTGACCCAGGATGCTGTCACTGTACATAATTTAAATACTCTCCCAAGCTTTGCTCGGTACATATAAATTTGGGGGTCCTCTATGAAAAGGGGTGTACTTAGACCTTTCTGGAATATTAAATACTGATACTGAGTTTATATGAATTTCTCTGGAATTAAAACACTTCTATGGTGGTTAGACAGACAGCTTAGCTGTTAAGAGTTTCGCTCTTGCAGAGGATCTGGGTCCAGTTCCCAGCACCATAAGGCAGCTAAGAACAGGTGGTCCTAGCTCAAGTTCCAGAGGATCCAGTGCCCTCTTCTGGATTGCACAGGCACTGCGTACCCATAATGCAAGACACACGTTCAAGCAAAATATTGTCAACCATAGAAAATATCTCTGGAAACAAAGCGACACTGCTGTCTGTTGATAGTTCCCTTTTCTTGCCACGAACAACCACAAACTGAGTTGCTTTGCTTATGTATTTGTTTGTTTGAATGAACATACAAAGAATTTGGCATTTTCAAAGAGAATTTGGTTTTGGTGATTTTCCTACCCACTTCTTCTCCTCCATTACCCCTCCCCCACGTTGTTGTTCCAAATCCACTCTAGTATAGTTTTAGAGACTGCAAATCTGAGATAGTTTCTGCTTGGATCATCAGGGTGTCAGGAGGGTTCTGCTCCTTTACAGGCTATAAAGGAGAATCTGTTTCCTCATCTGCCCCAACTCCTATAGACTGCCAGTGATTATTCTCTATATTTGAAGCTATATTAAGGAGGATGGGCCTACAGGGAGATGCTGGTGCTGTGGTAATGTAATTGGCCGCTACAGTCTCACGGGGAGTGGCACTATTAGGAGCTGTGACTTGTTGGAGTGGGTGTGACCTTGTTGGAGGAAGCCAGTCACTGTGGGAGTGGGCTGTGGGGTTTCCTATACTCAGGATATTGTCCAGTGTGTCACTCAACTTCCTATTGTCTGTAAGATGTAGAACTCAGCTCCAATACCATGTCGACCTGCATGTAGCCATGCTCCCCACCATGGTGATAATGGATTGAACCTCCAAACTGTAAGTGAGTCACCCCAATTAAATGTTTCCTTACAAGAGTTGCTATGGTCATGGTGCATCTTTCACAGCAATAGAAACCCTTACTTGGTGTGGGAAGTCCTTCTGTAGATGTGTTGCTTTTATTGGCTAATGATAAAGTTGCTTTTGGCCAACGGCTTAACAAAGTAAAGCCAGGTGGAAAATCCAAACAGAGATGTAGAGAAAGAGTAGGTGGAGTCAGTGAGAAGTCATGTAGCTACCACAGGAGACAGACGCCTCCACCAGAGCCAAATGAAACTTTGCTGGTAGGCCATGACTTCATGGTGATGCACAGATTAATGGAGATGGGATGGTTTAGGATATAAGAGCTAGCTAAAAAAAAATACACTTAAGTGTATTGCAAATAATATAGTTTCTGTGTGATTATTTCAGGTCTGAGTCACCAGGAATGAACAGCCCCTGTCAACACTTACTATGACAGGTTCCATCCCTCCACACCAATATGGAAATTTTGAAATACATTGTGAGTAAGGGGCATAGATCATGGCCAGTATCTAAGAACCTCACCAACTCAAAGGCCCCTTGCAGTTGAAAAGTCGACAAGTCGGGCATACCCTCTGCAAGGGAAAAGAAGCCACTGTAGCCTCCATATCCATTACAAAGAAGAGCAATGCTCCCCAAAACCCTGGATTTTAGAGACACTGTGCACTGTAATCTGGTGTGTTTCTCTACCCCTTTTCTTAGTGAGCAGCAGGGCTGTTTCTTCTGAATAGAACTTGTAGTGAGAGTTCTGCACATCTATTTTATCACATGAGGTTCCCTGCAGCTTGAGTTTTATGACCCAGTAGAGGCAGTCCTTAGCAGGAAAGCCAAAGCAGCCAGGCCCAATAATAGAGTCATGAAAAATGCCTCAGAGTTAAAAACAACTTTATCAACTTGTTTTTTAAAAAACTGTATTTTATGTGTATGAATGGTTTGTCCGCATGTACGTCTGTGTACCATGGTCATACCTGGTTCCCAAAGAGGCATGAAGAGGACACTGGGCCCACTAGGAATGAAGCTATACATAGCTGTGAAATTCCATGTGACTGATGGGATTCCAATTCAGGTCCTCTGGAATAACAATAAGTTTTCTTAAGCCATAAACCATCTCTCCAGCCCTGTCAATTTCTGTAGACAGAGTCCCACTATATAGCCCTGACTGAACTGGAACTCACCATGACACTGAACAACTCACTACCTTCAACTCCTTAGTACTCAGACTAAAAGTATGTGCTACCATGCCTTCCACCAATTTCTTAATTCTCTATTGTTATAATTAATTATGCCAAAACTCATGGGACCTCCTTGAAGGTGGCTACAATGGCAAATGACTGTTTTCTATTTGAATTTCTGTCTTTCTCCTGGGGTTATAGGAGAGGCTAAAGGCGCAGCAATGAAATGTCACATGCATCTGTTTTCTAGAGCTACTATGACGAGCTACCACAAGCTTGATGGTTACAACAATCGTGGTTTGTTCCCTGGTTCTGGGAGCTAGAAGTCTGAACTCAAGGGGTCCTACACCGAAGATTCCTTATTGTAAGGAAAATATCTATCTGCTCTAGGCCTCTGTGGCTTATAGGTGACCATTGTCCCTCTCTCTCTATGCCATTTCCCTCTGTGAGTGCCTTTATTTTCCCATTTTATAAAGCTATGAATCACATTGGATTAAATCCTCATCATTTAACATGCAGAGTACCTAAATCCAAATGAGAACCTTTAGAAGATTCACTTTAATAGATTATCGCCAGCTACAAAAACAGGTTCTCCACGATGAATGGAGGTTTTTTTTTTTTTTTGCCTGATCTTCTAAGTGAGAGAGTGGGCATGGGCAGACACCTCAGACCACTAGATAGAAATGGCATGTGTTGCGGAAGAGACAAGCCCACCGGATGCCACAAGACAAAAACACTGGTGTAGAGAACTTGGTTTCTGCTGTGCCTTCTCCCATCAGGTTAGTGTCTCACTTTCCTTCAGTGACTTTGTGGAGAGCACCCTGTAACCAAAGAACAATGGAGGGGAGAGACATCTTTCTTTAGCAAAGAAAGCTATCACAGCTCTTTGGGGATAGCTGCTAATATCAAAGCTCTACTCAAGAAATCTTCCTAAGACCCAGAACCTTGAGTGGTACATCTGCTTTTCCATTCTGTGTAGGGAAAGAATGATGGGGTAGAAGGTCTGTGCCAACTCGAGTGGTGGTTAATGTGTTGACCAGTTGATTGACTAAGGATTTATTTAAAACACCATCAAAAGCCTGACACATGAAAGTCTCTCAAAATGTGCACCAAGTATGAAAGCAATCATGTAGGAATGGAAGGTTTATCCCAGAAAACAAGATGATCTATTCTGTAGACGCGATCCAATGGCCCTTAGAGCAGCCCAGAGCTGACTGACGTAGCTATTACTGCTGTAATTGCCCCAACTATTGTAAATGCCCCACGTGCTGAGAGCAATGGACAGCAAGGCGCCCATCTTATGCTGTTCCCTAGTGGCCTTTTTAGACTGCCTCTTCAGTTCCAGCTCAAGACCCCAGTGAGTCTTGATTCAAGTTCTTCGGGTGTTGGGAGAGAGAGGTGGAAACAGACGGGGCGGACGGGAGACATAATGAAGGGGACAATTTGCGTACCTTAGTCCATTTGTATGGCCTGCCACGGATGGCGATTTATAAAGAAATGCATTCCTTTACGTTGTGGAGACACGGAGGACCTAAAGTCAAGTGATTTTGGTATTCTAGCTGTCCTGCACTCTTAATTGAAGCTCCATAACTTCATGGCGGAGTAACTTGGTGGAGTGACTTAATGTCCCCATGCATAATCCTCCTCCCTGTAAAATAACACAATAAACCGTAGAGCAGTGCTTAAGTAACTTCCATGTAAGTGTTATTTTCTGTTTCTTGATTAGAAGACGCTGCAAAATTAGTGGAAATTCCCTGGGGAGGATTAATGCAGATATTCAGCCTGAAGTGTCATTCAAAAATGAACAATCACCCTTTCTTGCCCTTTGCCAGCCAGACAGCACGGGACACCCAACTCCTCTCAGAATGACACACCTCTCACAGAAAGAGAACTGGTGGTCGATTTCTGCAGTGAACTGTGAATCTGCCAAACCCCATGCCTTCTTGGACCTCGATTTCCTCATTCGTCCCCACAAGGAAGCAGCAGTTAAACCCCAATATGCAATGTCCCTTTCAGCAAAGGGGGATCGCTGTCCTTGGCGTTCCCCACTCACAGACGTCCTGCCTGCCACTTCCTGGCTCGCTCAGTGTTTCTTCCACGCTCGGTCCGCTGCCCCGCGCCCGCCCGCTCTGCACGCCGAAGCCTTTTCACTGAGCCCGCCTGGCGCTAACTAATGTTTAACTCGGGCCGAAACTTGGCGGCGGGAGCAGGGCGACTGAGTGTAGAGCAGCGGCGCAGGACGTCCGTCTCCGCGCGGTAATTTCTGCCTGCGCTCAAACACCAGAGCTCAGTTCAGAGGAGCCGCCCGACCATGAAGGTGAGTGTACCCAGCTTTGCACCTCCCCTGCCCCTGGCTCGGGTTGTGGGTGCTGTTTCACCAAACTCTCCCCAAACTGACCCAGATTTCTTGGAGGCAACCAGGAGCTGCCATTAGGCAAAAGCCACGGGGCCAAGATAACAGGTGAAGGGACGTC
This sequence comes from Chionomys nivalis, assembly GCF_950005125.1. NCBI lineage: Eukaryota > Metazoa > Chordata > Mammalia > Rodentia > Cricetidae > Chionomys > Chionomys nivalis. The sequence continues at coordinate 19,043,726 of NC_080107.1, forward strand.
CCGTCCTCCACACAGTCTTCTCGTCTTCTCCCTTAGATCTGTGGAGCGTCCTACTGAGACCCAGGCGCTGAGCCTTGGAGGTCGGGGACAATCACCCGTGGAACGCATGCGGCACCCTCACTTGGCTTCAGAAGGGTGGGTGGGAGGAGAGAAGCCAACAAGATCACAAGATCATGCTCGGGGCCAAAATTCAAGGGTTCCTGCCAGAGTGAACCCCAAACCCCATCGGTCTCCTCGTGCACCTGCAAACCCCTCTGCTTCTGAAGGGGCCTAGGTCCCAGTCCTCTTCCCAGGGGGGGTGGGGGGCGAAGGCTTTTCTCTAACTGTCCACAATCTGACCTGCTTGCAGACACCGTGGAAGGTTCTCCTGGGATTGCTGGGTGTAGCTGCGCTTGTCACCGTCATCACCGTACCAGTGGTGCTCCTGAACAAAGGTAGACAACTCGCAACATCTTTTTATAAATGAGAGAGTGACTGGAGCTGGGGTTAGGTGACATGTGGTCACGCAATGTGGGCTTAGCTTATAGGGGGCCTGGACCAGTGTACCCTGGCTATAGGACTGACAAGATTCCAAATGCCTTTGCTGCTTCTGGGGGCTCCAGTGTTTAGGTTGGAAGCCTTGAGGTTTCCTCGTTTTGTCGTGTAAAACAAACACACACTTCCTGAAACTGGAAGAGAGGCTTGGTTTCTCTTCATTAAATGTAATTGCAAAAATCTTAATCTCGAATTGATGACTTTAGAAGGCTGTGGAGAGAGAGAGAGAGAGAGAGAGAGAGAGAGAGAGAGAGAGAGAGAGAGAATCCAGACTTTTTTTCTACAGGTGCGATGAGAGTTGCCAATTGTAAGATTCGGTTGTAGAAAAGCAATTATTTGATCATTTTTTAGAAACTTTGCAGCACTAAATTGCCTCTGCGCATGACATAGCTGGAATCAGTCAGCTTCTAGTGGATCATTTCATTGAAAGACACCTGCATGCGTTTCCGCTTGCCAGAACCTTCTGCTTTAGCCTCAGTACAAAACAGATAATGGGATGCCACCTTTGGATGGGAGCTCTGAGAAGAGCTAATGCGGGCCTCCTCCGGCTCTTCTCTCACGGACCATCCTGCATTACTCAGGGCACATGGTGCACATTCTGAACCAACTACACTGGGTGTAAATGTAGTCAAGTGATCTTAGATTTCCAGGCAACAATTGAAAGTTAGTATGTAGAGCTATCAAAAACATTCCATTCTATGATGGAGCAAAGGTACCAAAGGTTAATCATTGAACCCACTGCTGATGATATTAAATTGAGATATCAGTGGTTACTTCTGTTTTAGTCAATGTAGTTCTGCTGTCTCAGAACTAAGATAGATCCAAAGTTCAAGGCCATCCTCAGCTACTGGAGAAGGCCAACCTGGAAGACCTGGGACCCTATCATTAAGTAAATAAAAAATATAAAATTTAAATAAAACATTCAAAAATCTATGTGAGGAAAAGATGAGCCATACCTAGAACCAAATAATCTCAAAGCCGACTTTTCTTCTGAAAACCAGAGACATCATAGTATCCCAGGAAATACTGTAACTACAGAACTTCCTCAGGGGAAGCCAGTCGGGTTGCAACCTATGGATAAGCCCATCCGAGATGGACAATGGATCCATCTTGAACTCGCCTTCCAAAGGGCTTGCTCCAATTACCAAACTGTAAGATGTCTATGCTAATGGATAAAGTATGCAGCCTGTGGAGGGCCTGTTTTGCCTTTTCAATGGACAGCATCCAGTCTCTTCTCTAAACAAAATATCAAAGATGTTCCTCTGCAGAGGGCTTCTTGAGAGACCTGCATGTCTCCTTTCACTGACTCTTAGGGTTTTAACTAGAGAGGCCTGAGCACACTGCCCTAAGGACCAGAAGGAGTTCTCTTAGGGAATCTGTAAAAGCTTGAAGAGTAAGAAAACATGCATGGCTTGTGTGTCAACACACAGCGATCATATTCTGTGCTCTAGGATTCCAAAGGTCTGAGGCCAGAGAAGAAGGTGTAGTGGGAGCCAGAAGCAAGAAGTGGACTTTAATCCCTAGGTGACATAAAGCTATGGGGAATTATATATACTTAGATGTATGCATTTTACTTTATCTATGAGTGTTTGCCTGCTCCAGGTATCAGCTGGAAGTCAGGTCGTGATTCCTGGAACTGAAGGTACAGATGCTTGTGAGCCATCCTGTAGGTGCTGGGAATTAAACCCTGATCCTCTCCAAGAGCAACAAGCTCTCCCCCTCCCCACCGCGGAGCCATCTCTCCAGCCCCCTTCCCCTTTAATATATGAAGGGTGGGAGGTTCTAGCACGCCTGGTTTCCTGGGCTTGATAGTGGAAGAAAAAGCTGGAAGGAAAAGCAAGGAACTGGGCCCCAAACAAGGCGCAGTTCACAATTTGGAAGCTCGAAGCTACTCAGACGTGAATGACTCTACTTTTGTGACTGGTTAACCTCGAGAAAGCGTGGGGGTGGGTAGCAGAGAATGCCTCCTGGGGACCTGGCAGAAACCTGGTTTCCTGGTAGCTTGTTTACACTTACGTTGCTTTCTCTCTACTTGCGAATTTTCCTGTGTGTTTAGATAGAAAATGAAAGTCATCTTGTTTCAACTCCTACCTTATCATAAGGGGCAGAGATGAGAGCCCAGGCACATAGCATTTCCACTAGGTCAGCAATACCTTTCCTGGGCTGTGCCACACTGTAAGGGATGAACCCAGCCTCATCGCAATGAGATGATGAGGTGTCTGCCCACCCCACCCCATGTCCAAGGTTTAACATCACACAACCTCAGGCAAGGAAGAAATAGGAGGGGAGAAGTGTAGAGTGAAAGAGAAAAAGAGGATTTGAAGTAGGGAGAAAGAAAAGAGGGGAGGGAGATTTCATTGAAAACAAAAGAGACCTAGACTGTGTACAAAGCAAAATATGAAAGGGCAAACCCAAATTCTTCCCCTGAGAGGCTAGTTTGAGATAAGGTCAAATGTTTCCATATGAAATGCTGATGTCAACAGAACTAGGTGCAGTAAACACAGGGAACACGGGTGGAGGGACTTCAGCATATCGTCTTTTTATTTGTAAAGATAAAATGCTTCCTGAAGTCAGAAGTTAGCTCTTCTCTAGGAAAAAACAAAAACAAAATTCTTCGCTGCTTGGTAAATGTGTATTGTATGTAAAGCTTTTCTTTAAACTTCCACTTGCTTTGTTAGAGACATGGCACATTGTGTTTCCCAAGAATCAGCAGCAAAACATATCAACATGTTACCTATCGAATAGCCAACAGCCAAGTGGAAATGAAGTGTTTTCATTCATAATTTGTGATTACTTCACTTTGTAGTGTGATGTTTGAGATATTCAGTTGCCAAATAGCTTTACTCCTCTGTTTAGTTCTGGAATGGAAACGTCCCTCTTTTTTTGTTCCTTTGTCTGCTCCACTGTATCTCTCCCTAATACCATCTTTTAATTCATGTGAAACCTGACTTCTCATCCACGCCCCCATACTAAAAGAAAACCCAACTATGAGGAGAAGGAGGAGCCAGAGAAAACAGATAACATCTATACAGTTTGCCTGAGAAAATCCAGGACCGATTCCCAGTTGAAAGAACAGAAATGAGTCTGAAAGAAAGTTTTGTGCGCGTCAGGGGACAAAATCTACGTACTCTGCTCTGTAAAAGCTCAGTTGACAGCCCTCAGCCCTCCTGAGTGATCCTGTCATCAGCGCTTGGTCTTTTTCTGGCCAACAACTCAGGCTTTCATTTCCCTAATTAACTTTGTCTTTGCCTTGAAAATTGTTTCCTCTCCTTTCAAAAGGGGTCAGAAACCCAGAGTGACAAGATTGTTTGCCTGGTTAATGGTCAAAGAATAACAACCTAAAGGGACTGACCAGAGCTGGTGTGGTGTGCTTTTTATGATAAGTCCTGAGGCCCCAGGGGGAGGTGGCTGTAAAGAACACAGAAGCAGTTTGCTTTGTGGTGGAGGTGTGTTCACTCTGTGCCTTGAATTGGGCTGAGGGTCTCCAAGTGTTTCTCATTTAATCAGTGAGAGAACTCTTGGGCAAAGTAGTACTATTGCCATTTACATTTGGAAAAAGAAATGTTACTTCTTCATGAAGCTTGAGGCAACAGGCCTTATCTTCTAGATTATGAGTGAGGAATTTGGGTGTGGATCACCTTGGGATCCTGGTTTAGGGTCTCTCCTGAGTCTCCTGAGTTTATCACCTGAAAGGTTAACCCGAAGATAGAGGATCCTATGCAAGGTTCCTCACCTTGTGCTTAACTGGAAACCTAAGTTTCCCTGATGAGATCCTCTGAAGTCAGCAAGGCAGTTGGATTCTCTTGAAGGAATCATACAAGAAGGCCTGGTGCCTGCCATGATTTATCCTCAGATGTGGCCATCACAACATCAGTTCTGGTGTTTGGTATTAGCAGTACAGAAGAACCCCGATACAAGGGCATGGGGAGAGCCTGATAAACAGCAGAAGGTGCATATCACAGGACCCTCTTGGAGGATGGATGACGAAGAAATTCAGAAGCTTTCTTAGTGTTCTGTAGAGTAGATAGCCACACACAGACTGTATGCCTACAGCTGATACGTGAAACTGTTAAACTCCACTGTCATTTTGTTAGCTTGGGATCAATTATAAAATCAGCTGGGTCTTATTAACATAGTTATTACAGTCCCTAATTTACATAGCTGTAACATAATGTCTCGACTGTTAATGTCTACACCCTAAATGTTCTGAGGAAAAGAGCCTATTCCAGAGGCCTCTATCCCTAGCTAACATTATATGCAGGCAACTACTTCAAGAATTAGCATTTCAGTTTTTCCACCCAATAACCTTAGGTGATGCTGGAGAGTCCTTGGGATTAAATTAGGGGTCTCATGAGTGCTGGGCACATGCTCTAACTGCTGAAAGACCCCAGGCCAGAATCTGTGCTTTTGAATGGTCCTATTGACAATAGGAGTGGGAGTGAACCAAGAGACACAGCTGCATGTTGCCACTTGCAATGCCAGGAGGAATTTCTTTCAGAGACCACTGAGGTGAAGCTGGGATCCTTGATTTCACAACAGAAACATTTCAGGATGTGCCAGTTTGAGAAAGAGTAGAAGTTCATAAAGAAGTGATTTTTAACATAGAAGGTTAATGGAAAGAACAGGATAAACCTGAGCTTGATATGAGCTTCTCAGGAGGGAGCTGGGCTTAAGTCTTTTTTTTTTACCATAGCCTTATGAAAGATCTTGGTGCTTTCTGAAGTTACATCTCAAAGGGTTGCTAAGGAACTCAATGAGATCAGAGGGTTGTTACAGGGTACACTGGACAGGATTACAGCTGATAAGATAAAAACCAGTACCCAAGGTTGCACAGGGAGTTAAAAAGTTTATAGGCTTGTTTGTAAAATACCCAGAACATTATAGATTCTCATCTAGGATAAGAGTTAAGATCATTTTGAAAGGCACGTATGCTTAAGACTTCAACATGGTTTGTGACTACTTAAGAATTCTTATTGGGAAAGATCTCTGTAGAAAAGGAATATCTCTATGTTAGACAACCTTTTCAGTGAGCTTTGTTAATTGTGTTCTTGACTCAGCTGGTGAAAGTTGAAGCAGACTCTCATGTGTGTGTGTGTTGTTGGGGGGGTGGTCTTTTCCTTCCCCTTAAGTGTCCCTGGTTTTCACTCTGGCTTCACTGAGTGGTATTACATTAAGTAGCATTAGTGGTTCATCCCAGTTTATCACCAACACTTGCCTTGTTTCTGATACAAGTTATGTTATTCCATCTAATCTTCACAGAATAGCTGATTTCAGTGAGAGGGATCCATATCTTTTAAGCCTTGAAGACACTAGGGTATGAAAAGCTTACTGGCTTGTAAGTAAGTAGTAGGTGTTGGGAATCCAAATCTTAGAGTCTCCCGTGAGCTGGCCAGTCCTCAGAAATAACTGATTTAAAGAAATGCTTTGACGGCCAATTTTTCAGAGTTAATGTTTAATCATTGCCTTATGGCTGAATGCTAATCCTTTCATAGTTGTAAATCAATATCTTGTAAATATTTCTAGCTGCACTCTTCTCTGCTCCCTTGCAACTTCAGCAAGGAGGTGGCCTCTCAATTTGAGAATAACTTCAAACCACAAACTTAGCACTTCTGAGCTGTTTTATTAGTTTCCAGGCATAGATAGGGCTTTCAGTTTTACGTTGGACTTCAAAAGTATAGCTTCCTATGAAGCTTCTCTAGCTTATAGACCCTTCTCTCTCCTTGAGTGTCCACACTGATGAATACATTTCTTCAGTATTTGGTTCACTATGTGAAAGAAATAGACCCATGAGTGTACACTGTATAATTTACCCATCTTAAATCTGCAAAAAAGTAATTTAAACCAGAGCCAAAACCTGTAGTGATCTTGTTCTTAGCTTCTGGGAGCTCAGGATATGTAAGCGAGGAACATGAAATCGGAAGATGACACAGTTCATGCCTTCCCCGACTTCACATTCCCCAATCTGAGTTATCCGGCCGCTATTCATACCCACCTTACTTAAGCTCTGCATCACGAGTCTAGAGTCTAAGGTGAGTCTTAGCTCTTCATACTCATTTATTCTTCTACTCCGGACAATATAATTAGTTCAAGCATGAGACTTAGCCTAAAGTCCTAGAGTATGGCAGCCCTTGTCAATCCAACAACCCTTTTGTAATGCGGACAGTTGTTGAGAGTGTAGGGACTCTGATCCCAAGAGATGTGCATAAGGACCACCTTCCTTGGGTCTTTATAGTCTACTGAAGGTGCACTATGGACAGTTGTAGGAACTAATTCAGATGGTAGCAACCAACTGTGACCAAAGCAAAATGGGATGGGGAGATGATGGCTGCAGAAGGGTGTTTCTTTATTAGTCTCTATTGGTTTCTCTATTAGATTCTGAGCCACTGGAGGGCTTAACGACAAGTATGACATATTAGTTACACTGGAAAGTGTGTCTCTGATTCCTGTGTGGACAGTGTTTGGAGGCAAGGGCTAGTTTGTACCCGTGGGAGGGGAGATGATGGTGTCCTGGAGATGGAATAAACTGGTTTGCTCTAGTGAGTTGTATTTTAGAGGTAAGACAGCACAGGAATGCGAGGAATGCAGGGAGGAGAGCCTAGGGTTCCTAAGAGCCAGTCTAGTCGCCCACCTGGAGAGTTTTGCTGAGCTAATCCGCAGAGAAGTGCCTCTGGCAAATTCTCCTCCCAAGGCCAAGTTGGGGCCTTCTCTACAACCTTCTCCTAGCCCAGTTTTGCAATTTTCCTGCTCAGCAAATATCCTTGGAGCATATTGTCAAGGGTGGCGCTGTGTCAGGAGGAATGTAAAGATGATAGCCCTGACCTCTGTCCTCAAATGGTTCACAATATTAAAAGAAACCTGAACGTGAACTGTAATAAGAGACGCGAGAGCTCTTCTAGTAAATGATCAAAGTGGCCTGGGAACCCTCAAACCCAAATGTCAAGCACTGTCCAGGAAAGCTCGCCTGGAAACCCGCCAAGTGCGAAAAAAGATTAATGATTACTGGGCCTGAATACAATTCTTCCGTCGTCCCAATCCCCAAGCTGACTCCAGCTACGCAGGTCACACCTATTTGTTCAGTTCCCCAAAATTTAAAGTCCCAGGATTCAGTAGGAAGATTATATTAAGTGGGGATATTTTTGTCTGTAAGAAACCAGAACCTAATCAGTTGTTTAAAAATGCAGACTCTCACCATTGTGTTCTTATCAGCGTTTTGCTTAACTGGAAGTCTAGAAATGAGGCAGTGTTTTAGCTCGTTAGTGTCGCGGCCAGACAACATTCTCCAGGTCTTTTTACCTTTCAAATCTGCCATCCTCACGTCATTTGGCAGTTTTCCTCCAGCGTGTCTTCTGCGGGATCTCTCGTCCTTGGTTCTGGTTGAGCACAGCTGTGCTATATATAACGTATATAGCTATATCACCTGCTCACCTCAGGGAAGGAGGGGATGCCGTTCTTCCTCTATGGCCCATTGCATCAGTGGGGAAACTTTTTATAGAAATCTCCTGACTTGAGGCAGAGTTGCATTAAATTTTATTGGCTAAAATGTTGTCCCTTCTCTGTTTAAATTAGCTCTCAGCAAGGAAAACAGTTCATCGTGATTTTACTAGACTAATAAGCACCAGCCTTTCTAGGGTTGAAGAGGAACTCCATTCTTTAGCGCAGGGAAAAGGGACCATGCAAATGAAGATTCTGGAAGACCGAAGAGAGATGGGCTGTGCACATTGCCATCCATCTTGCTACTGCCCTCTGTTCTTTGCATTAGGAAGATGTAAGTGTCCAGCAAAAAGACAAGCATCAGTCTAGCTCTGTTCTCCAGAGAACTGGATTTTGTAACCCTCTCCTCACTTTCTTCCCTAACTACCCGAGTTGATTGTAAGACTATATTTTGATGCTCCTTTTCTCCAAGGACATGTTGACTCCAGCATTTTCCTTATCTTGGCCTCCAAAGAAATTGGAAACAGGAAAAAACTGAATTCCACAATATTTATGATATAAATTTGAGGCAATAGAGGAAGTCAGAGACATTTAAAGAAAAATACCATCTAGTTTCTCGTAAGAGTACATAAGAACTATCGCATTTGGGGCTGGAGAGATGGCTCAGAGGTTAAGAGCATTGCTTGCTCTTCCAAAGGTCCTGAGTTCAATTCCCAGCAACCACATGGTGGCTCAAAACCATCTGTAATGGGGTCTGGTGCCCTCTTCTGGCCTGCAGGCATACACATGGACAGAATATTGTATACATAATAAATAAATATTTAAAAAAAATAGCCCATATTTAAAAAAAAAAAAGAACTATCGCATTTTATCCAATTGGCAGACATAAACCTTGACAAAAAACAGTCGATATAAAATGAGCATTAAATGTTTTATGTTTATTTTTTATTTTATTTTTCGTGTATGGATGTTTGGCCTGTATGCATATCTTTGTACTATAGGCATCCTGTACTCAAAGAAGAGGGCATGCCCTAAGACTGGAGTTACAGAGAGCTGGGAGCCACCAAGTGGGTACTGGGAATACAGCATGGGTCTTCTAGAAGAGCAGCCAGTCTCTGAATTGCAGAACCATCTCACCAGCTTCTAAATGAGCCAATGTTTAAAAGATGGTAAAAATTAGACCTAAAAAATTAAGTCAGGAAAAGTAAGACTAAAAATAATTAATGGCTATAAAAATAAATAAACAAAGGAAAAGCAAGTAAAATAACCTCAAATCCCTAGAAACTGTGACAGTTATACATGAACAAAAGAACCTAGCTGATGTCCCAAGTCTTTCAAATTTTAGTGTGTGTGTGTGTGTGTGTGTGTGTGTGTGTGTGTGTATGTTGGGGGAAGGATTAACAGGCACAGCAACAAGTCTGTCTTAAAAAAATAAAAGTAGTTTATCCACACCAAAGAGAATATACAGAAGCCAAGGCAGAGTAACTCCTTGCTCCTAAATCATAACACACTTATGGTCTATTGTGTCTGTGGGGAAACCATTTTTGGAAATTCCCTGGTTTGCCTGCTCTCTTAATGGAGGATTTTTTGTATGACCCACCCTTCAAGTCTCCACAGTGCTTCTCAGGTTAAGACCCTGCCTGCTATTTTAATAAGAACACCAAACCTGTTGAAGATAACTCAGTTCTTACCAATCCATCTATGCAATAATTCAGGATGCTGGACCAGTTCCTGTCTAAGACCATACCCTCTGTTTGTGCCGTGAATCCCATCCCCAAGACAAAGATTTAACTCTCTCTTTGTCTGGAGGATCATTATTTTGCTCATTTCTATTCAGTCACAAGTATGACGTAATCTCTCACATCTTCAAAAGAAAACACCCTTCCCTTTCTCTACCTCCTTACTTCAAAACCCCATGGTTCTTTGTTAACACCATCTGATTGGTCACAACATAGGAAGTTAGAGATTGTAGGTACAGGAAGGATTTCTGTCTGCTCTTGCTGACTTGGAAGATGAAGATTCATGTTTCTAGGAATGCGTGCATTCTCTAAGAGGAAAGAAGAGCCCTGGCTCTGAGTCAGTAAATAAACAAAAATTCCGGCCTCACAATCCCAATGAAATAAATCTGATGACAGTGTGGTGAGCTCGAGGTCAGATTTCTCCTCAGAGCCTCCAAATTCCAGCCCAGGCCAGTCAACCCTTGATTTCACACTCCCTAAACTCAGAGGAGAAGAGCCAGCTGTGGTTGGCTGTACTCAGTGACCTATAGAACTCGGGGCTGGTATGCTGGGGCCTTGGAGCTGGGATCGGTGATTAATCCACCGAGGTTGTGGTAATTTGTTAACCAGCAATAGAAAACACAGGCAGTGTTCATATTTAAAGATAGGCAAACCATCTCCTTCTCGCCTCAGAACCATTCAGTGGCATCCTATCTCCTTAACGTGAAAACGGCTATTGCAGTGGTCAGCTGGCCATCAAGTCTGAGACCCACTTGTCTGAGCTCCCTCCTGTCTCTGTGTAGCTCGTGCCTCTTGCTCACCTTTCTCCGGAGACTATTAACCAGAGTTAGTATGATGCTACCTTGCTCACTTTCAGGTCTTGTCTCAAATGTTTCTTGTCCATCGGCCTTTCAGATTCTCCTGGTAAAAACAGAAACATCACAAAGCGAACACTCCTCTTCTTTCCCTGGTTTGTTTTCTCCACGGCACTTAGTACCAACTCGCTGGCGCCATTGCCAACTTCTTTGCTCTCATGTCTCCCCTTTTAGAATGCAAGCGTCCAGAAAGTCAGTCTTTTGTGTTTTCTTTAGTTATATCTCTAGTATCCAGAACATTGCATAGCACTGTAGGTGTTGAGTAAGCATCCAATGGATTAAAAGAGAGTCAGCACAAAAGGAATATCTTTTGTTTACTCATGTGTGTGAGTGCTCATGCCTCAGCCTATGTATGGCAGTCAGAGGACAGCACGGGGTGCCCCGTTCATTTCTTACATAACAGGTTCATCAATACAGTCTCGAGTCATCCTGTGCTAGATCATGTCAAACTGCTCTCTGTACAGTGCTAGCTGGGCTTGACAAAGAAAGGTACGTTCACTCCATTGGTGCAATTAGAATCTGATGAAAGAAGAGACTTTAGGATGTGTATTCAAAGAATAACACAGAATGTCTTGGTCAATTGGTCAAATGTCTGGTGTGGAAAATAAGCAGAAGAAGACAGGGAAGAAGAGGCACGTTTGGGCTGAACGGTGATGGAGTGAGGCAGGTGAGACGGCGGGATGAGATTACTGTGACTAGGGAAGATGTGCTTCTGACTAGCACCAGAGATCAGGAAGAGGCTCAAAGAGGTAGCAAGATCTGGCAAGCGTTTCCTTATGAGGGATCCTCCTCATGCACACTTAACTGGGAGGAAGTAAATAGTAAAGAGAAACTGAAAGGCTCGAAAGGGAAAAGATGAGACAATGACCATGGTTTTTGCAAGTCAGGAAACCAAAATAGTGAGGCCTAGGATGGCCATGGGGTTGTCAGAAGGAAGACTCCCCAATACTCTGACTCCCAGGGAAGGATGAAGCAAACAGGAGAGCCCAATGCACAGTGATGAACCTGGTAGAAAATTAGTCCCAGTGTGACTTTGATGAAGAAGAAGTTGTGGATTTTTCATTAGGTCATATTATACCCTTCAAAAATCTATTATCACAGGGCATGCATTATTCAGCATTCTGTAATTTTAAAATCTAGGAATCTTTAAAAAAATAGAAGAAATCTGTATTAAGCCTTATCTAACTAGTTTTAGAGAATTTAGAGAAAAAAGATGAAAATCATGTAGAGGAGGGAATGCCGGTGGAACAGATCGTCCCAGGAGCTGCTATCCTTACCACATCCCTTTGTGAAGAGGGAACAGCCACCCTTTGTGCCACCTCCAGGGAGAGGTCAACTTTTAACTGTCTGTCTATTTCAGTCAGCTGCAAGCACTGAATTCACACCTCCATAAGGTCTAATTCACCCCCACCAGTTCACAACATCTGCTCTCACAGTGCTTAGCACGTGCACTTACTTGCCCAGATGTTTAGACTGGTTTAAAAGAAAGTCACAACCGCACCCCTTGGAGCCCATTCAGTTGTGGCTTGGGTGTTTATTATTCATGGCACTTTGGTCACAACTATCTGTGTCTTGGTCTATTTATCTTTAACACTGGGTAAGACTAAGATGAATAGAATAAGTGACTTAATAAAATACACAATGCCTTGAACTATCTGGCACACCAAAAGAAGGCTAGAAGAGCCATAAATGTGATTCTGGATACATTTCCCAAGTGTTTTATTTCTTAACCGTCCCAGAGCTTGAAGCATAATAATATTTACCATGTGCCCCATGGTGCTAAAATTTTGCCTGGTAAACACTGGAAAAGGAACCATCTCTTATGGGACATTTTCCAATGATTGTTTTTCCTTGGATCTTGGATTAGAAACATCTGTCCCAAAGAGGAGCTTTGTTGATTATGATTATAAATATTTCTGGGTGGAAAGTTCTTCAGTGAGTCAGTATTAGAGTTTTCCAGCTTCCCTAGATGATGGGTATTCTTTCAGATACCAGCTGATCATCTCCAGTTTGCATGATGACACCCTTCGTCAATATCTCTCCACACTTATTTTCAGTTATTTGTCATCAGAGAAACTACCTCCCCCCCCCCAGGTTGAAGCAATTTGATATGATCTGTGAGTCATTTATCCTGATACTTAAGTTTTTTCCTTCACCCGTTTCTTATCGCTTCAGATTACACTGTCCCACACTGTCCAGCAGCTTAGCAAGGCATAGATACACCTGTTGTATTAGTTTAGGCCTTTGTTGTTATGTTGTGTTTATTCCTAGGAGAGTTCTATCAAGGGCTGATAGAGTAGCTATAATTAGAATAAAGGTTAGTTTTACTTCCAACAGTAATAAGCAAGCCTGTGGCCCTCTGTAGCATTGGCTTTCTGTGTGAATCCTCCTGGACCTTCCCTTGCAGCGGTCAGCATAGCTTCTTGTTCCACACCAGTGGCAGCGTTGCTTTATCATGACCCAAATACGGGGCCCATTTGCTCCCTGTTGCCCTTTAAAAGACCATATTCTTATTGCTTCTAGGTCCTCTACATCAATCTCAGTATCTGTTCATCTAATCTTGAGAAGTGTATGATTTGCACTTATTTAAACCTCCACATCAGTCATCTGCTTTTGCAAATAAAGTTTTATGCAAACACAGCACCATTCATTCATTTACAGGTTGGCTGTAATGACTTCCGAGTTACAAAGGCCGACTTGAATAGCTACAACAAAGGTCAGACAACTTATTGACCACAGAACCCAAATTATTGCCCACTTAGTCATTCAAGAAAAACTGCAACTCCAGATAAAGATGTTGCAGACTTTATTTCTAGGTAAGGCAAAAGAGTATCTACTAAGGTTTCATGCTAACCTAGAAGTCACAGGAGATGTAGCATAAAAATTGGTCACACAGATGCACAAAAAGTAGAAAGTCTAAGGAAACGCTGAGTGCAGGGAGGAACTGTGTCAAAGGCTGGAGAATACACACATTCTGAGCTCAAAACTCAGAGGGATGCAATGAACCTAACTCTTTCCAGGATCTTGATGTCTTTTTTTATGCTTAAAGTTTCATGTTTTAGTAAAAGAATTGGGAAGTGGGGAGGCACACACAGATTGCAAATTGGCAAGGAAACTTTAGGCTTCCTAGAGACAGACAGCATGGCACCTAAATGGGAGAATACTCAAGAGCCCTGGTTATTTCTTGGAACATCTTTTTTCTGGAGTTTAAGAGAAGGAGCTAACTATGAGGGAGGGGGGGAGTATGTTTTCATATTTTGATGGACAGATTTGGGTTGCATAACCCTTTGTCTACCAAGCACATTCCTTCCTGTGATGTTTCTGAATTTAATCTTGTGCACAGCCAATTATGCAAAGATGTAAGGTGCTAATAGGGCATTTTCTCTAAAAGTTCATTCAGAGGCTATACTGTCTTGTTTTACATGCCCAGACCAGTCTGAATTGGATCAACCTTCTCATCCCCATACCTAGATATACCTAAAGATATATTAGCACAGGTTCTCTCCCTGAAAGGGGAATCACTGATGACTATTTTGGACATAAAAACATATTCCCTGTTTGGAGCAGGTTGTGCAGGCAGCTCAATGTAGGTGGGGGTCTGAGGTTGCTATGTGCGCTGTTTAAAGCAGAGTGTGTGTATATCCCAAGCTGAGCAGAGTCTCAGGTTTCTAAGTTCTTCTTTCTTGTCACATGCCTTCATTATGAACATAGTGAAATTTAATAGACTGTTATTTTTTTGAAGTTGAATTGTTAGTCTCAGCATCACTGCTAGGTATTCCAGAGAACATTTTTCAGTTCGTCCATCCTTTTTTCCTTTCTTCCTTCCTCTCTCTCCTCTCTCTCTCTCTCTCTCTTTCTTTTTGCATCCTGACTATAAAATGCTTGGAAAAACTTAATAATACACAGTGGTATAGCTGTAGAGCTTCCTAAAACTAGGTCTTGAATAAAGCATATTAGATATGTTACCTCATCTCAACAATGAAAACGCCCCTAAGCCTTAAAATAGTATGCCAAATTTGTGTATTGAAAACTTGAGTCTTTGCATGTCTGTCTTAGCCATTTTTTGTCCTTATAACAAAATACCAAAGATTGGGTAATTAGTAGAAACCAAAATTGTCTTACAATTATAGAGGATAAGAAGCCTAGGACCATGGCACCACAGAGAATTCCGTATCTGACAAGGGTCTTTGTGATACCTCCCCAGTAGCAGAAAGGCAGAAGGGCAGAAGGACAAGTTAATTCACTCCAGGTTTTTTCTTATAATGTTCTCCATGAGAGTAGAGTGTTCATGACTCAGTCACTTATCTACAGGCCCTGTCTCTTATTTTTTTTCATTTCCTTCCTTTGATTGAAAATAGGTATTTTATCATACACTATATCCTGATTACAGTTTCCTCTCCCTCTATTCCTCCCAGTTCCTCTTCCTTCCCTTCCCATTCAGATCCACTCCCTTTCTGTCTGTGGTGCTTTGAAAGAAAATGGCCCCCAAAGAGAGTGGCACTATTTGAAGGTGTGGCCTTGTTGGAGTAGGTGTGGTCTCATTGGAGGAAGTGTGTCACTGTGAGGGTGGACTTTGAGGTCTCTTATATGCTCAAGACAAGACCAGTGAGACAGTTTATTTCCTGTTGCCTGTATATCAACATACAGTAACTTCTTCTCCCACACCATGTCTGCCTGCATGCCACCATGCTCCCTACAATGTTAATGAACTAAACCTCTGATATTGTAAACTGCCACTTCAGTTAAATGTTTTCTTTGTAAGAGTTGCCATGATCTTGGTGTCTTTTCACAGCAATTGGAACCCTAAGATATCGCCTTTCATTAGAAAAGAATGATCAGGCTTTTTCTAATAGATAACAACCAGATACGACTAAATAAAATAGAATAAGACAAAACAAAAACCATCACATTGAAGCTAGGACAAGGCAGCCCAACAGAAGGAAAAGAGCCCCAAAAGCAGGCACAAGAACCAGAGACCCACTTGTGGACATACTCAGGAATCCTATACTAAAAGCTGTAATATACAGGCAGAGGATCTGGGGCAGACACACATAGGCCCTGGGCTTGCTGTGTCAGTCCCTGTGAGCTCATATGTGCCTTGTATAGTTCATTAAGAGGCCCCTGTTCTCCTGGTGTTCTTCATCCCCTCTCTTACACTCTTTCTGCCTCCTCTTCTGTTGGGTTCCCTGAGCTCTGAGGGTTGGAATTTGATGGAGACCTCCCATTTAGAGCTGTGTGTTCTAAGGATTCTCTCTCCATGTAATGTCTGCAAGTCCTGTCTCTTAACACCACAACAGAGAGTGAGTTTTGATGCATGACTTTTGAGGAACATTTAGACTGAAGCACTTAACACCCTTCTCACATCCGGTACCTGCTTAACTCTAGAAGCTAATTCTAGCATCCACTCAAAAGTACCCAGTGAAGAGCCTCATTTAAATCAGAAATCATAGAGCTCAAGAGAAGACTCATTCTGATGTAGGTTTTCTCCAGCTGTGAAACTGAAATCAAGCATGTTACATGCTTTAAACTACAATGGCAGGATAGAAATGTGATAGTTACTCCTATTTCAAAAGAAAGTAAAAGGCAAGAAAGGAATGGTAGGTCTTGGGTAAGCCCGAAACCCAACAGGGACAGGCTCATTAATTCTTTTGTGTATTGAGAAAAACATTTGGTTCAATGTTTACTTTTAGATGCACCTGGGCCGGTCTTCAGTTGTGCTAAGCACTACCCATATAGCATCTCTTGCGAGTTGAAATCTTGTGCCTGTGACTTCCCCAGGATGGGATTTCAAGCTAGTTCCCCCATACTAGCCCAGCTCTCGAATCTCATTGGCAGACTCAATCTCATTGTTCTTCTGAACTTTGTCCTACTGTGACTTTCTAGAGCAATGCTACCAAGATAGCTCTCTGTACAGGCCCTATGGTTTTCTGAAATTATCTGAGACCAGGTGGTGACTGTTATGCCTCCAAAGATCACGCATAATGTTGTCTGTAGAGGCGATATTGCATGTAATGCATATACGCCACCAAAGAGTGTGACCAATATCTTCCAAAGTGACCACTGAGACACACCTAGAGCCACCCACGGAGCAGCAGAAGAACACTGCACCAGAATTCAGGGAGTGTAGATTCAAGGCAACTCATGGTAGTAAATACTCTGTTCCTGTGGACATGCAAGGCTTCTCTTTTGGTATGGTCTCTTGCCTTGACACACCCACATCTATGATGAAAAGGGCAGGGCCAATAATCTCCAACATGTGTTTAAAATCATTCTTCCAGCCTTTTCCTGAATAATGCTGTCATTTGTGATCTCTGAACTTCATGTGTTGAAAATTTAACTCCACTGCAGAAGTGTTAGAGATGGGCCTTACAGCAGGCATTGGGCAGTAAGGGCTCTACCCTGGCAAGTGGATGATTGTTGTGTTTGAAGAAGTATGTTTATTATAAAAGGAAGTTGCATATACCCTTGCCCTCTCTTGCAGAATTTGTTGCCATGTGGTACCTTATGCCTTTCTATAATTCAGCAGCAAGGTGTTTACAAAATATGAACTGATAATCTTGGACGTCCCAGTCTCCAGAACCATTAGTCAAATAAACTTCTACTGTTCATGTCTTACCCACTCTGTGGCGTTCATCTTAAGCACCATAAAACAGCCTGGAGCACACAGTCCCGAGCCCCCTTCTTATACATTAAGCTCTGTTTCAAATAACTACTTTGCCCAAACCCTTGATATTCTTTCTGAATATGCCCTTTTCATCACTATGACCTAGTCATTGAACATTTCCCAAGTATTTAAGCTCTGATTCCTTCTACTGTCAGCTCTTTCTGTAGTTCATGTTTTTATTCTTGAATTTTGTTATAGACAGTTAAGAAAAATACCCTGAATACCTTGCTTAGAAATTTCTTTCACCAACTTATGGCCATAGCTCCTATATTCTACTTTTCAGAAAGCCATAATAAGTAGGCACAAAGTTCTTTGCTACTCGAAGAAAGGATGGTCTTTTCTCTAGTCCCCAAAAAGATGGTCCTCATTTCTAAGACTTTGCTAGAGTGGCCTGTGCTGTCCTTATTTCTTCCACCGTCCTCCCATCCTTCCTCCCTTCCTTTCTTCTGTTTTGCTTTTACATCCTCTTCTCCTCCTAGTGCCCCACTTTATCTCCCCTCTCATACTCCTCCTCTGTTTCTCTTCAGAAAAGGGCAGGCCTCCCATGTGTATCAGCCAGCTAATAGCATGCCAAGTCGCAGTGAGACTATGCACATCCTCTCCATTAAGGCTGGATGAGACAACCTGGTAAAAGGAAGGAGTTCCAAAAACACATAAGAGAGTCAGAGATAGGCCTGCTCCCGCTATTAGGAGTCCCACAAGAAGAGCATATATGCAGAGAGCCTAGGTAAGTCCCATGCAAGCTGTTGGTTCAGTTTCTGTGATTTCCTATGAGACCAGGTTAGTTGATTCTGTCTCCCATCCTTCTTAACATGACCACTTAGAATAATTTCAAAGAAGACTGAGGCTTTCTCTGAAGCTCTGTTCTTTGGAGCCACCACTAACATTGTTCTTAGTGCTACATTCACAGCAACAGCCGGAAGCACGTTTTGACATGCGGTTCAGATTCTATCCATCACCCAGTTCCAATGTTGCTTAGCAACTCTCCACTTCTCAGGTACCAATTTCTGTATTAGTCATTTTGTGCTGCTATGACAAAATATCTGAGGCTGGGTGATTACAAAGAATAGACATTTATTTCTCATAGTCCTAAAAATGGGAAAGTTGAGGTCAGGGTGATAGTCAGTTAGCATTGGGTAGGAGACATCTTTTAACAGCAGCATCAGCCCATGATAGAAAGGAGAGGGATTCACCCCTCCCACCACATGTATAAGGCTCAAATGCATTCCTGAGAGTAAAACCTTCAGGACTTAGTTGCCTCTTTCCAAGATTGTGCCTCTTAAAACTGGTACAAGGGTTAGACCTAAGTTATAGCAAGGGTGTAGTATTTCCCCTAAGCCCACGTGTGATAAGTAAGTCTGTGCTCAAAACTAGGTCCTTGACTTTCAAGGTCACCTGCTATGCCATTTTTTCTGGTGTTTGATGACTCAGTGGAGATGAGACTGGATAACCCAGTTTCAGGGTCTGAGAAGCCTGGCCATTAATTACTTCTTCCTTCTTACTGAATTTTCTTTTTTTGTCTGTCAAGGCTGATATTTTACAAGAGTGAATTCTGAAGTAACACCTGTTTTATTTCTTTGTACTCGTCACAGAAACAAACATCAGTGCGGAATGTTGACTGGTTGCCATATGGCACCCACAAACTATAACCAGATACCTCTTTTGCCTGTTTTTTTTTATTAACAATTTTATGCATTTGCAAGTCATAAGGAGCATATTTCTTTTTAGAAGTATTTCATTAGCTATTTAATTTCCAAAGAAGTTTATCTTTGCAAAGTAGAACTATTATTAGTCAGAGTTTAAGATATAAAAGATTAATGATGAAGGAGCAAAATTATTTAAAATGAAATATACTTTATACAAACTGTGACCATTGGTCAAAGTCAAGGCTGCTTTGCAAAACCATAGTCTCTTTTATCAGGACCTTATCATTCTGGAATTACTTTTCATCTGGAAGTAATTCTGCTCCTGAAGCTAGGATTCATTACAGCACCCCAACCCTTTGGTGAGATCTTATTATTAATACAATCCGTTTTAAATGCTACTATTCTGATTTTTATGAGTGACAACTGGCATTTCCACACGGTTCAACCTAGTATTTTCAGCCAAGGAAGTAAAACCGAATGCATCGAGTATCTTTTCTAAAATTCTAAATGAAAGAGGAATGCATTTCTTTATGAGCTGATGGGTAACATATGATTAACTGCTCTCCTTGGCTAGCACAATGCTTTGAACCAATACGTCAAAGGAACGGCGTGTCCTGGGTCGTACCACGAAAACTGTGTGATAAGCCAAGGACCTTCATCTGTCGCTGCAGCAGTGCCATGTCAGAGAGCAAGGAGATGAGGAAGGAGAAACACGAACACGGGCATGTCCTACACGAGTGTGACGGAATAGGTCGTGCCTTGGCAGCGAACTGTGAACTTGATAAAGGTCAAAACCTGGACTTGGCATTCACATCTCACAGAACTCGCTTATCTAGATGTTTCCAAACTGTCTTCCAATGTGTCCTGTTTATCAAAAGGCAAGTTAGAAAAGAGAAAGAAAGGGAGAAAGAAAGAAAGAAAGAAAGAAAGAAAGAAAGAAAGAAAGAAAGAAAGAAAGAAAGAAAGAAAGACACATACACATACACACACAAGGAACATCTTTTTGTTCTACTTGCTCCAGTGTGGCCACGTTCTGGGTTTGCAGCTCTGGGTCTGTTTGTGAATATATAGAAACTGCACTCAGCAGTTTGCATTCAGTTTGCTAAACACCTAAATGAACCCAACCCAAGGCAAGGCAGGTGTGGGCCCTGCAGGGATGTCTTGGGCCATTGCAGCAGTGAGTCATCCTCCTCGATGCCTGGAACATCAGTGTGTAGACCCACAAAGGTCATCACGAGCAGAGGTGAGCTTGAGGGAGACGTAGATACAAGACGTAGGAAGCAATAGGCTGGTGAGAGAACGAACTGAGTCACGCCAGAGGAGAGCTAAGAGGTCAGCGTTTGGGGAAGGCAGCATGAATGAAATGGTAGCCCACTGGATGCAAGGTAATCTCAAGGGAATTTGGACTCGGTTAATAATTTTAATTATCAATTAATTAATTAGTATAATTATGAATAAAATCATTAGTATTTTAAATGAGAAACCTGGGCAAACCCGAGAAAGACTGGACAAGCAAATTCCCATTAAGTATCACTTAAACAAAATAGAACTGGGTAACCTATTATTGGGTGTTCATTTATTTTCCTTCTTACAAAACCAAGACCCAATGATGTATGCTCTGTGGTAGCGTCTGTTTCATCATATATCCATGTAGGTGTCTGTATATATACACATTTCCTCCTTCTGTGGGTACGTACCAAACTACGCCAGACGAGAGAAATAAGACTGTGAACGTCTATAGTTTATACTTCAGTTTCTATTACTTTGGGGATGCATCTGGTGTCCGTTTAAGACTCATGACTCTTGGTATCAGCAAATACATCCTCAGTAGATTTATCAAGTAAAACTTGCTTCTTAACTATTTGAGGTAGGAAATAATAGCTGGGTGCCCACCAAACAATTGAGAGCATTAGTGAACAAATCCAATTGTAACATTCCTCACCACTGCTTAACTTCTTACTTGAAGGAAACTCAAGAGCATATTTTGCTCATTAACTATCTTTATGCTAATAAACACAAATATCTTTACAACTTTCAGGGAGACGCACAGGATTGAGCTGAAAAACAAATGGGTTTTGTACGTCTCTTCAACCTATCTAACAAATTCAGTTTAAACAATATCAGTGAAGCAAAAAGGAAAAGTAGCAATTTTATCTATGGAAGCAGAAAGTTTAACGGCCAGATACAAGACATTGTTGGGTCAGGTCAACAGGAGCAACCATTAAGAACTTCATTTGAAAGAACAGTTTCTATAAGAGAATGACTTTCCCATGGGCTGTGGGTAGCTCTTACTGGAATTGCCTGTGGTGTGACTGGTACTGTGGGTGAAGCTTTCCCTGTACATGAAAAGTTGAGGGTACAGAGAAAGATATTAAGTTGTTATGAGTCTTGGGATCAGAGAAACTGAAACTAGTCCCTATAGCTTGTGTATAATATTTGTCTTACGAAATCTTCTATCAAGTGATAAAATGTATGAGAGTGTGTCTGTTGAAGCAAGACCCAGATAAAAACCAAAATTTACCCTCCTCACCTTCCCCAAAATACTGCCTTTAAAAAAGCATGTGACCTGATTAAGAAAACTGCACAGTGAACACAGAAGACAAATCTTTCTTACTGCCACTGTTCATTTTAGAGAGAAGCTCTCTCACTAAGGTGGAGAGAGGCATTGGTCTATGGGTATAAAAATAGATGTTTAGAAGACAGTTTTCCATCATGACAGTTTAACTAAACAACAATAATATGCTACCCCTTGGGGTCTGTTACAGTTTCAGCTATGTGTTTTTATCAGGTTTACAATATCAGACACGAATTCTCACCTGTAGAAAGGGTATCGAATCTAATCAGACAGAGCTTGGTTGCCCCATGTCAAACAATTATGTCATGGTGGTGAATGCAGGGATGCCTCTCTGCTTAAAATGCGAAGAATAGGGGATTGTTGAGTGTGCAGCCTTAAACATGGTCTGTATGCCATCCCCTTGATGGACCAGATAACATTGCAGAAAGATCCGGTAGATAGGGTTGCATAATGCTGTGATACAGACATTTCAAGCTGGAGCTCACAAGAGCTGCAGTTGCTTGCACAATATTGGGCCTGCCAATGGCCAGTCACGAATAAGGAAGGAATCAATGGGGTCCTACCCATCCTGGCTACCGATGGATTCTGGGGGAGGGGAGAAGTTCTTATCTTGTTCTTGATCACTTAGATGGTTAAATGCAGTGGGTCACAAAACAAAAGATGTGAACATGGAAAAAGAATGTGTAAGGAAGAGTAGGAATTGACAAGGGTGGGTGAGTAACAATAACCAGGATGCATTGTATACATATATAAACTTTTTAAAGAATAAGTTTTATTAAAAAATAACTCTCAACACAAGTCATTAAGTGATAAGAGCGAAAAGAACATGAGAAGCAAATTAGAGGGGACAGAACAGAAGTCCTCATGAAAGAGCTGAGAGACAGAGAACAAAAACAGCTGACGCCATTACAAGGAACTGGTTGAGGATGAGGAGCAGAGGCAGGAAAGTCAAAGATGGTACCTGTGTTCAGTGGCAGATCACATGCCTGGATAAGATGTGTAACATGAAGGCCTGTTAGTTGGGGTTTATGTCCTGCCCAGTCCTCCAGCCGTTTAGTCCCAGAGAAAATCACACAGAGAGTCTAAAATAGGTTATAAACTGATTGGCCCATTAGCTCGGGCTTCTTATTAGCTCTTATCACTTATATTAACTCATTATTCTTATCTATGTTAGCCATATGGCTTGGTAACTTTCTCAGTGGGGCAGGTCACATCTTGCTTCTTTGGTGGTCTGGGCAGAACTCTGGAGGAATGGGCTTCCTTCTTCCCAAAATTTTCCTGTTCTCATTACCCCACCTTTACTTCCTGTCTGGTTGACCCGCCTATACTTCCTGCCTGGCCAATAAGCGTTTATTTAAAACATGATTGACAGAATACAGACAATTATCCTGCACCAAAGATGCCATCTGCAGGCCGTGGACACGAGCTGGAGAGAGTGCTTTGTCAGACCGTAGAGAGTTGCTAGTGCCAAGCAAAGGCCTTCAGGTGTTCCTAGAGGCAACAGAGAACACCTGAACAGAGAGGGTTGAGGACAAGATCACCAGGCTGAAAGGCGTTCTCTTGGTGGTACGGAGGAGGGATAGCAATGGAGAACCTGAAATCATGACACTTGGAAACAGATTTCTCAGGAAGAATCAACACAGAAGTGGGAGGAGACAAAAGTGATAATAAACATGATTTTAAGGACTGGCAAGGTGGTTCAGTGGGTAAAGGTGCTTGCTACCAAGCCTGAAGATGTGAGTTAGATCACAGATCCAGTATAAAGGAAGACAAAGAATGAGGGAAGCAATTGTTGCAGGGCATGCCCTCAGTTTGACTCATATCCCATGACATGTGTGTGCTTTCTCTCAAGCAAACACACACACACACACATACACTTACTTTAAAAAACAAACTTAAAAAATGACTTTAGCTTTTGAATGTAAGTCCCTACTAGTAGAATACAGAACCCCATGAATCTCACCAAATTTAAGACAGAGCAATGATAGAAACCAAGATCTCTCATGAGAATGATCAGCATATACCAAAGGTCTCTGAAGAACAACAGAACTGAGAAACGACCTGAAGGCCACAGCAAAGGGTGATCAGACCCTGTGCCATCCCCTACAGTAGTCTCTGGCCTCATGTACCTATTGACTTGAAATGAACACAGTTAAAATGAAATGTGCTGTAAGGTAGCATACTTTAAGAATTAGTACAAAAAAGATTATGGGAAGTCTAATTAGTAACATTTAAATACTGGTTAATGCTGAAATGATAATATTTTTACAAGTTGTGCTAAATACAATATGCCATTATAATTAAATTATCTTTGTCTTCAACCATGGCTGCTGGGAAATATGGTCACTGCATTCCTGTTGATATTGCTGATCTAGACATTCTCAACGAACCTCACTCGTATAATCGTGAACAAACTCACTTTATGCTTAAAGGAATTCTCACCCCACTTATATGATCTGAAATCTTTCAAGATATAGCTTGTATTCTGTGAGCTTATTTTAAGATTATGTGATCAGGTATATTAATTTATTCCAAACTTAGCTATTCTATCTTACTGAATATTTTCCTCGTTTTATTTTCCTGCCAACAGATGATGCGGCAGCTGATAGCCGCAGAACTTATTTGCTAGCTGATTATTTAAAGAATACATTTCGAATCAAGTCCTACTCCTTGCGGTGGGTGTCAGGTAAGGTCCATGAGATGGAAATGTTATATTTGTATTCATTCTAGTGAGCTTGGGCTGCCAAGTGCTTTGGGCAGTGAGAAAAGACAGTCCTCGTTTTCAAAACTCATGCAGAGTATTTGTTCTTGCTTAGAAGTTAAGGGGGGAGCTGGGCAGTGATGATGCACGCCTTTAAGACCGACCTCGGGAGGAAGAGGCAGAGTTAGGTGGATCTCTGTGAGTTCAAGGCCAACCTGGTCTACAGAGTGAGTTCCAGGACAGCCAGAACTACACAGAGAAACTATCTCAGAAATAGCAAAAATCAAAAAACAAAAAAACAAAACAAAACAAAAAAGCAAAGAAGCAGACAGGAGCAAACCGAAGTACTTCTTTGTTTTCTGCTATAAAGAGTTCAATGTGAATTGAAAATTTGATGTGAACGGTGGACACTGGACGGGTACTAGTACAATGTCCTTTGTTTCTATTTGCCCAGCATAGAGGGTTTATGTGCCCTGTGTGAGCTTAATTTTTTTTGGCAGCAACTTGTAATACTGATCCGGCCATTTTCTCTCTTTAGATCATGAATACCTCTACAAACAAGAAAACAATATCTTGCTAGTCAATGCTGAACATGGAAACAGCTCCATTTTCTTGAAGAACAGTACCTTTGTATGTTTAGTCACACACTTAGTTCATGTCTGGAATTCTGGGGACTGTTTTCATTTCCTTTCAAATCATGAGGACTCATTTCTCACCCTGTCGGACTCTGCGACACATGGTCCCGTGGATCCTCCTCTCCTTCTTGAAATGTTCCCCGCCTTGGCTACTTTTTAGTCTCCTTTGGTGATTCCTCCTCTGCCTGTGTGTTTGAATGTAAGTGTTGGGCTTTGCCTTTCCTCACCTTGGGTGCGCGGCATGTACTTCCTGGCACTGCTGTTTTTCCTCCGAGCGTGACTCTCTTACCTACCTTAACACTAACATCCCAAGACTGAGACTTCACTTTCCCAGAACCTGCTAGCCCCTCCGCAGCACCTGTGTGCCTATTAAAGTCAGCATCCCAAGCTAAACTAGTTTTCTTCCTGTCAGTACCCTAGTGTCTCAAGCCATCTTATTCTTGCTCAACTCCCATCTTGGAAATAATCACTCGGTTTTCCAAGTCACCCCAACTGAGAACTTTATAGTCTTTAACTTTCCCACCATCCTCTATAATTAGCTAAGCAACACTATTGAGTCCCTCTGCATGCCAACTATCCCACAGATTTCTATGCCTCCTGTGACTTTGTTGCTGGTCTGGAGATCAGACTGCTACCACCACCACCACCCCCGTTTTCCTTCTGATATCCTCCACATGCCACCAGGGTGTCCTGTGACAAATAAACAAAGTAGATATGGCACAGTCACCACAACATACCAAAAATCCTTAGTTGGTAGTGCACGACCTGTGTTTTTGTGACTTAATGTCCGCCCGTCTTCTGCCATGTTGGCACAGCCAAGCTGTATTACGATTGCACGCAACCCTCTAACACACTCTAGAGATGAGCCTTCTCTCTCAAGCTGTCCCTCTGTCCATGCTGCCCATCCTGTTCACAGAGTCCTATCTGTGTCCCTGTACCATGCCCCCCTCAGCCAGTTCTTCCCTTTCTGGCTTTCTAGCTGTCATCGTTGTCCCCTAACACCACTGCCATCTGTGTGGGTGACTGTGCTATCGCATCGTCACTGAACATTCTCAAGGCACGGTCCCTATATGCAGGGCTCCCTCTACCTAGAGAATGACCAGGGAAGGCATTCAGTTTTCTTTCTTCCCCTTGACCAACAGGAAAGCTTTGGAGATTCTATCAGTGATTATTCAGTGTCGCCTGACGGACGGTTCGTCCTCTTAGAATACAACTATGTGAAGGTAAAGAAAATTCTTTGTTTATGCGACATCTCCAAATGAATATGTTGTTTTATAACTGACTTCAACTATATGCCTATTTAAGGATAACTGACAAAAAAACCCATCCAGTCTGTATCTAATGTCATTTATAAATGACAAATCTACAGAGTATCTTCAAAAGAATGTATCTTAATGATTTCAAGTACTATAAGGCATAATTAATACATTAGGAGGGCAAACAATGTAGCTTAATAAAATTTATTATAGGAATTGATACGATTTTAAAGTAACTTTATGTATCTGACTTGTACACACAGTATCAGGTCCCATGTCCCCCTCTTTTCAGTCTATGTATATATAGTATGACCTTCAGTAAGTACTTGTTTTAAAGATGTTAACATCCCATCTAACCAAGGAGACTCTGGACAAGACACCGACAACATCCCAACCTTATTCAAACCAGTCTTGAATGAACAAAAAAAATCACACAAGTCCTACTGAGAACATCCAGCTCCTCCCAGTCACCTATGGAAAGCAGAGTTCTCAGACATTTGAAAAGATTATCATTAAGTCAGGCATCCTCTCCATGGTCACCCAGCTGAGCTTTTTGGATTATTTTACAGTTGATAACAGCTGTCAAGAGTAGAGAGTTTTAAGGTGGGGAGGAAGGACCAAAAACCTCTAGAGATACTCTATACTGAAAAACAGAATACAAAGGTAATGATTCTTACCCTTGACTTTTTTCCTGGGATAAATAATGTTGAGTGGCTTATCTCACAGACCAACCATGCTGGACTCTGGCCAAGTCAGCAGTCCCTCCTCTGTTTGCCATCTCAGGATGGTGTTGTCCAGTCATAGTGTTTACCTTGGATCTACTGCGTGGGATCTATTTCCTGCTTAGGGAGACTCCATGTTCTGCTAAACCCATCAACTCTAAGCAAATCAGATGCCCGTATCCCTTCTCCATGGCTGTTCTCAGTTTATGTGGTGGTGTGCCTAACTCGGTGCATTTTATTTAAATGCCTTAAACAAACTCACTTGTGAAAAATTTGAAAGTCCTGGTGCCTTCCTTTATTCTTGCCTCCAATCAATTCAAGCTTCTGGGATTAACTTGTTAATAGTGTAGATTATTCCAACGAGAGCTGCAAACTGATGGATGACAGTTATGAATGTTATACACTTCAGGGTACTGTTTAGCCTGCATTGACAAGTGTGATGTGGTGCACTATTAGATGTAGCTCCCTGGCTGGGCGCAGACACCAGCATTAGTGATGTGTGTTTTTATCACTGGCGTTTTCCATTTCATTGTGGTTTTTAAATCCTTCTGTCTACTCAGGCAGCAGTCAGTGTGTTTCCTTTACATTGTAACTTAGTTTATGCTGTGCCTGTGTTAAGCTGTATCCTCCAATGACAGCCCTTACACCAAACAAGAGCAGCGTGCGTAGCACAGCAGGGCCTTTGTGTGTGGACCTCAGTCTTCCATCTGGAGCATCCCATCCCACACTGGTCATGTCTGACCAGCACTCCTTTTTCCTGCTTCGTTTCAGAGTCATGTGGCTCTGCTTTTTGCTCAAGTGTCACTTGCCTGCCCATCCAAGAACCAAAGTACTTGCTATTGCTTTCTGATGGAGTCTTTTGTTTTTCCAGAATCCTTCGGTTTTCTGTCTTTATTAGCTCCTTTCCGGGCTGTTTCTGATCACTCTAGTATGGCTTCCCATCATTCCGGCTACCCCATACCCCCACATCACTCCATCTCGTTATCCTCTTTCATTTTCTTCCTAACGTTTGTGCCGTTTTGCTATTTCTTTGCTTATTTATTGCCTTCCATAGTTCTTGCCAGTTTTCCCATTTTTTAAGGCTCTACCATATTTCCAGCCCCTAGGACAGAACCACATAGTAGATGTTCAAGAAATATATATTAAGTAAATGCATGCTTCATTGCAAAACACTGAATTCTCAGGTAGCTGCAAACAGGGGACTGTGTCTTCCCTTTCTTCTTCTTTTTCTTTTTTCACTTCTGAGAGTATCCAATAGAATTTGAGAACAATAGCATCAACAGCTTGACAAACACCTTCACACATAGAAAGAAAAGGCTAATTTTATTGCATTTTCTTAGCCATGCATGGTCCCGTGTATTTTCACATCCTGCTCCATCACATCTTCAATCGCTGTTTATAAGTTGCAAATAAAGGCAAATGAGCAACTGAACGTATGAGCGAGTGGATAGGTGTCCTGCCATCTGTGTGGATGCTCCCCTAGCATCTCTCCTCACTGCCACACACTCTGGACGGAGCTGTGCTCCCTATTGTGTGCTGACCACGCCTCAGCCTCGGAAGTGCTTCACAGGCACCCGCCATTGATGCTTTTGTCATCTGGTTTTCCTCAAAGAATAAAACAAGTTTAGAAAGCAGCTTGTCTGTGGAAACTTTGGATTCCAGGGTAGGAGATGCTGGAGCTTAGAACCTTAAACATGGCCTTTCTTATCTGTGCATTTTAGCTTCTGCTTTAGAGAAGTCTTTCTCCCATTCTCCATGGCCATCATCCACTAAGAACGCAGCTTAAGTATCCTCTTTCCCACAGGCTTGATCCAGAGCCAAATTAGAAATGCACATTTTCTTGCCTGCCTCCATCACTGCTCTTGGTACATATTACTAGGATTTCTTTATTACAGTGCATGTTCTCATGTTCCTTGCTCAGTTAGGATCCCATTAGTGGGAGCAGTATCTGGTCGGTGAGCACACCAGTGTTTATAGACTAAGTAGATTGATAGTAGGTGAGCACACAGTGTGTATAGACTAAGTAGATTGATAAACCTACTTTTTTTATACCTCATGAGGATTTTGTCTTGATCTTGAGGTGATCTCAGTCTTTCTTAGTATTTCTAGACTTTACCACACCTTTTGGCTTTGGGAAATATTATGTTTGAGGTTGCCAAGAAACAAGCATGGGGTGTGTTGAAATAATCCAGGATTCAGGAAAGGAATGTATGACTTACAAAAAATGGGAACTTAATAAATAGGTGTTTAAATGAGGGTGTAGGAGATGAGAAGTGATACGTGGTAAGGTTAGGAGGCCTGGCCTGGCTGCATTTCAGCCCTGCTGCCATCTAGCCAATTTCCCTTTTATTGACGGAGCTTGAATTGTATTGTAGTTTGGTTTCTGAAATAGTACTGCGAGGTGTGTACCACAGTTTAGCTATCTAATGAGAATAAGACTCACTTTATTACACATGCAACTACTAGATAATACAAAGGCACACGCAAGGAATTTCAGAAGTATCTTTAATTTTATCCACAAATACCTATAGATGCAGTTTCTCACGAATGTGAGGGTGTACTTATATATATCATATATCTATCCCCTACCTGTTTTTGCTTAGTTTCCTAAAGCCTAGCATATTTCTCTCTGCATTTTCTATTAATTCATATAATGCTACGAAAATATACAGGGTTCCTTTCCAGTTACTGCTTGCTCTATAGAAATGGAATGTGAGATCATAGTGCCCCTCTTTCCAAGTCATAGCTCTACATCCTGCCTCATGGTCCTTTCCCAGTCTTCTCTATAAACATCCTGTACTGGAGAAGATCCATTTGTAGCAATGAAGGTGCCGATACTGATGCATTGGTATTAACTCAAGCCTGCAGTTCTCCATTAGAGTCCTTTGTGAATTGTGACAGTGTATAGTATGTATCCAACACTGAGAAGTTCTGGAGATGAGTGGTTTCACTGTGACCAGTCTCATGGGCTCTGCCTATTCTGTCCTCCCCAACACCAAGCATTACTGTCTCCGGAGTTTTGTCTATTCTAGGAAGTCACACTGTTAGTTCAGTATGTAAACTTTCTAATTGCTTGATAGTTTTTTTTAAAACCACTAAATGGTATTCTATTGCATTCCTATATCACAGCCTGTTAATCTATTCAACCATAATTGAAAGACACCATAGATGCTTCCAAGTTTGGACAATTCTGAATAAAGTTTCTGTAAACGTTTCTATGTAGGTTTTAAATATTAAGGGATTTACTGTAAAAATCATTTGGATTTTGGATTTTCTTTAGTTTTTCTGATTGATTCCCTATGTTTATTAGATGTAGGACTATATCAAAGAAATTTCCTTGTTTCTACATTTTATGACTTATTGAAAAAATGTTCATAATGGTCTCTCAACCTTTTAATAATTGTAAGGTCTGCTGTGTTGTCTCATTTCCATTTCTGATAGCGATTTCTTATCTTCCTGTTATGTTAACTATATCAAAGTTTTAACTGTCTTATAGACCCAACATTTGACCATGTTGAGTTTCCCCACTGTATGCATCTGTTTCAGACTATTCTTTCTTTTAGCTAACTTGGATTTAGTTTGCTTTTCATTTTCAACTGCTTGGCTCTTTAAAATTGAAGACACACATGTGTTAATCTTAAAATATATTTACAGATAGCTTTAAAATTACAGCGCTGGAGAATTTCATTATCATTGCACAAAGCATTAAGGATCCCTCCTTGTCCCTACCACTGACAGAATCAAAAATCTAAATATTTTAGAAGCCATGTAGGTGACAGGTGAAAATGTGAGTTTTTCTGAACAGACATTCCTACCATACTATGCTCAGAATAGTATCTCTCAATATCAAAACTGACACTGTGGTCCACAGAGATCCTGTAAAAGGCCCTTGGAGGAGGTGATGCAAAAGTGAATAAACTCTTCATGACATTTTACTCGATGATTTCAAGATATTTTCAATTCTGAAATTCTAAGAATTTAAGGGATGATAATGTGTGTTGAAATCTGAACTTTATTCAATAACCTCTTATCATACCCCGTCATCTTGAGCAAATGGTCAACCTGTCAGGATCACAGAAGACTGAGATGTCTGTTTTCTGTTGCAGCAATGGAGGCACTCCTACACAGCTTCATACAGTGTTTATGACTTGGAGAAAAGGTCAGTGTGTTCTCCCATCAAGACTATAAGGCTTTTCTACATAATTTTAAAGGATATCTCACAGGGAGTTATTCTTTGGGCATTATATCCTCTTATCTTTTCTCTAGACAGCTGATCACAGAAGAGAAGATTCCAAATAACACACAGTGGATCACATGGTCACCAGAAGGTCATAAATTGGTTAGTACATTTCTCCTGTTGTGATAAAAATGTTGGCTGAAATCTTACTTAGGCAGATACCACTCAGCCTGGTATAAAGTAAACACTTTGAAAGCCCACTCATTCATTATATTAGAAATATAATATCATTACCCAGAACAGCATTTTGTTAGCACAACAAAATAGAATTATTAAATGTTCTAGGTATCTTTTATAGAGTTGTTTTTTTCACTGGCAAAAAACAAACAAAAAAAAACAAAAACAAAAAAACAAACGCTTATTAAACTCTTTCATTCTGCTTGTGCTTGGATATTTTTGAGCCTCTCTTCAAAATCATTGTAGATATATCTCCTGTTCTATGGTCCTAGAGGAATGTTAGAAGCCGAAAGGAATTTGATTAGCAAGATGGGGCGTTTTCGGTAGCTGCACTTCCCTCTCTAAGAATGCAGCAACATTCCCTCTAACATCCTAAGCAAGAAGCACAAACATAAATCATCTCATGTAGGATGTGCTGGGTCTTCACGTACACTTCACCATCTACACAGTGGCAGCTGCAAGCCTCCTTGCTCACCACGTTAGGAGCTTTTTATTTATTCTTTCAAGATTATACAGTGTGTGCCTGGAATTTAGGAATGAGGTTTCTACTTCAATAGACTCTCTGTGGTTATCCTACTTATTTCCATAGTAGTCCAAGATTCCAAGATAAGACATACTGTAATGCGATTACTGATATCAATATGTTTTATCGTCTTTTTAGGCATATGTTTGGAAGAATGATATCTACGTTAAAATTGAGCCAAATTCACCTAGTCAGAGGATCACATTGTCAGGAAGTGAAGATGCAATATATAATGGGATAACTGACTGGGTTTATGAAGGTAAACACTAAATCTTTAATCAGAAAGTTTACAACTTCAACTACGTCAACACTGATATACTGAAAACCGGGGGTGTTTCAGTAAGATTCAAAATAAGTTGTGCACTTAAACATATCGTGGGATCTCTTTGGGACCTCACAGTGACACAGAACACCGAACTGTTCCTAGTGCTCTGCCCCCATTGTCTCACAATACCCCTCTTGTCTTGGGTGTTCTACCACAAAGAGCCTTTCTGTGTTGTTCGTCTAGCCTTACCAGGGCCTAACAGCATCCAGATTAACATCCAATGTTTCTCCAAGGAGGCCTGCCTAGCCCAGCAGCTTCCAAGGAAAGTGAAAATTTCCACAATATTAAAAGGGAGATAAGTATTGTCTGCAGTGAAATCTTCCACAATATTAAAAAAGAGATAAATATTGTCGGCACTTGTCAAATAGAAGGAAAGAAATTGCTTGTTTTTGAAAGGATTTGTGTTCATTCAGACTAACCTGGTACGAATCATGACTTCCTGTTTTTAAAGAAAGCAAAAATAATTTGATTTGGAAAGTTAAGTAAAAAAAAAAAAAAAAACTTAAAAAGGAATATTCTGTGTTTTAGGATAAAGAGATTTAGGAACTATTAAGAAAGCATTTTCCATGCATTGGTTGCCAAGATAAAGGCCATTTTGAGGCCATTCCAAATAATTCATAAGGGTGCCTCATATTTGCTGGAAAGCCTCATCTTTATTTCATCCTGTTATTTCTTCTTCAAAGTTAAAACATAGTTTAGCTCTGTGCTTTCCCCTAGATTCCTACTCAGCCAGAATCAAGTTAATTTAATGCGTAACACAGGACAACAAACAGAAATAAGGTCAAGAGAAAGACATGTTTCTATTGCCCAGGAGTAAGTGTTTGATTAAAAAAACACAATGTAATGATAAGTTCTTTAAAGTGGTAGACAGCCTACCACTGAGAGTCTTCCAGGGCCTTCAACATGGAGCAGATACTGCCTCCTCCCCAGCCTGTGGTTCTTCTTAGAAACAGCTGGGTGTCGCTGAGGTAAGAATCTAACCCACTCAGCCCATCTTCTCTCAGTAACTGTAAAGGGAGGATTTCATCCGACGTGTTCACAGCTGAATCACTGGATGCAGAACAACGCCCTCCGGCCTCCAAAGGGCCCTTCCTTTCACTACATTGTTAATTCGAGAAAAATACTCTCTGCTTCACAAATAAGTACAAATTTAAAAGTGGCCCCAATTATCCCTCTTCCAGTGTTTGAAAGTGATTTAAAAACTAGAGCCATACCCTAGTTACAGCGTTGTATAACCTTGCAGGTGTGTTGTGGATGAGAACCAGTAGACAGAAGTTCTAAGGAACGAGATCTAAACTCAGCATACAAAGGATTTCTGATGGGAAAAGTTTTGAGTTAGAGTCGTAAGGCTCAAGTTCTAGTAAAACATTTCACTTAATTTACCTCAGTTTTCCTCTCTATAAAAGAGTTTATGAGCAGATTCTTTTAGGAATCTCTGTGAAGACCAAGTTGGATGTGTTTATAAAATCCAAATCACTACATAAATGTAACTCGGTGATTCGGGTTTGAAACCCTCAAAGGGAGAGAAGGCTGCCACACCAAGGGCTAGGGTTTGTGAAATGAAAACTGCTGAAAACGAGACAGGTGTGAGCTGTTTAATAAATACAAGATGGCAGCATGCTCCCAATCCTGACAGGTCAATTCGTGGTTCTATTAATAGCTATGCGATTTAAGGTGATTTCTTTAAAATTCTTTTTAGCCCTGTCTTGTTCTTATCAACTGTAAAGTGGGTTATAACTATGAGTGCCTGGTATAATAAATGCCAACCATTATCAATTCCTGGCACATGGCACTCATCAAATGTCAGCTACTCATAAAGACAATTGTTACATTTCATTACCGCTACCCTTCTCTGCTCTGCAGTTGCTATTGCGGTTACTGAAAATGTATTTCCCAGAGGACTGGAGCAATAGCTCAGCGGTTTTGGTTTTTGTTTGTTTGTTTGACTTTTGCAAAGGACTAAAGTTCCATTCCCATCACTTACCCAAGCTAGCTTACAACTGGCTGTCACTCTAGTTCTTTCAGGGATCGGCACCTCTTTTCCTTAGCCACCTTCACTCGTGGGTGTGCGCACACATGCATGCGCGCACATGTGTGTGGGTGTGTGTATACACTGTGTATGATATATATATATATATACCCACATACATACATACATATACCTACATACACATAACTTAAAACAAAAATAAATATATTTTCCAGCTACATGCAAAGAGGTTTTAGTTATTCAAAAACTAATTGGCATACATAATTTCCTAATCCTAAGATTCTAGGATGTATGTTTTGATTTTTTTTTAATTTACCCGGTGACGTGATAAGTGGATTGGAACTTTCCACTGTCCACCTGTATGTTTATAGGTTTGCTATCATTGTAACAAAATGCACATTTTGTTATATTTTAAAGAAGTCAAAGTTCATTTTGACTCCTGGTTTTGGAGACTCGGTTCATGTTCACTTGGCCACAGGACACGTAGCTTTACTTCTGTCTCAGTGTGGTACACCTTGGCAGGAGTGGGTAGCAGAAGGGTTTCTTCACCCCACAGATACAAAGAAGCAAAGAGAGAGGAAGGGCCCGAGATCCCCATATCCTTGTCAAGGTCACAACCCCAACCATCATAGATCATCTCAGGAGGATCCAGCCATCCAAATCATCACCACTTCCCAGCCTGGAGATCCATACTAAGACACGGGCCTCTGGAGGGAGTCCAGATGCACGCCAAAGAATCTGGCTCTTCAGTTGCCTGTGGGCGACAAAGACTTGGGCATTTTAAGAGCCTGAGTCAAATGTCCCATGGATAGATCTCATTGTAATCATCAGGAGGAATTGCCTTTATCAGAGATTGAGATGAATCCAACAATATCCTTGAGAGCTGTACCTTTCCTTCAATTGCCTCTATCTTTTATCCCCTTCTCTATTTATTAGGGAGGGGGCTAAGGCAGGGAGTTTTCAGTTTCAAGGCTAGGCAAAAGAGATGTTTCTCTGTAGGGGTCTGTGGAGCATTCTCCATTCTAAATCCATCCTTTCCACACCTTATTTGTGCCAGAGTAGTAAACTCTGGGCACCATATTGGTTTGATAGCCTAGAGCTCTACAGCACCCACCAGTACCTCGTGGACTCAGTAGAAACTCAGCCCAGTGAGGGAGAGCATGCTGGCGTGTTGACTGAAAATTAGAAAGGAAAATCAGCCTCCTGTGCAAAATTTACTTTGGGTATGTTTTGAGGCATAAATTTAGAGGATTATAAGATAAGGAAAAAAATATAGAGCGTTTATCCAATGCTGCATACTAAAATATTCTAAAATGGTCCAATGGGTGACTTATTTTTACGATCTAGATGCATTCTTGGAGGTCTTATTTTTATTCATTTGTATTACTTTGATTTTGGAATCTCAGCAAATGCGAAATGGTTCATTAGTTGAACTCTTCTGTAATTACTAAAGCTAATGAGAACAATATTTTGAATGCCAAAGCCAATTTATCAGCTTTCTTGTAACAGAACAATTTATGTCTTTTTTCAGAGGAAGTCTTTGGTGCCTACTCTGCACTGTGGTGGTCTCCAGACAGCACTTTCTTAGCATACGCTCAGTTTAATGACACCGGAGTCCCACACATTGAATACTCCTTCTATTCTGACGAGTCATTGCAGTACCCTAGGACTGTGTGGATCCCCTATCCGAAGGTCTGTGCCCCCTTCCGGGTACTGGTTCTGTGATTTGATGGGAAGAGAATGGTTGCATTTAATCCCTTCCTGCTAATGAAAATATTGTCAGTCTCTCTTCAACAGCTTGCTGTGATTTCTCTTGCTGAAGTCAACAGCATCTGGCAATTTTAAAGTATTTTTATTATCCCAGGAAAGAGTGTGATTTAAGGTTTTGTAATTTCTCCAAAAACTTTAAGAAATGACAAGCAGAAAAAGATGGTGAAAATGCTTTTGAAAGAGGTAGGGGAGGGGTAGGAAATGCTTGAATGAAGGAAAAGAGAGGCTGTAATTGAATCAGAAGCTCGTCTCATTTGGAGGAGTTGGAATGAGCCCGAATTGAAGTTGAAAAGCCTGGTTATATATCAGGCTGCATTACTAACTAACAGGGTACAGTGCGGGATGAGTCTCAGTGGCTCTGGTACAGGTTTGGCCCTAATGTAGGTTTTTCACATCCTGCATAGTCGTGCAACATCCTGGTTTACAAGGTTGTTCCCTGCTATCCACGATGTGTGTATTAAAATCAAGGAGTTTTGTCAAGCAGTTTAAGCCAGGAGAGGGCTTTAGAAGGGAGCCAGGAATTCTTCAGCACCATAATAAAAACGGCCACAGCGTTGTCTACGGGAAAAGCTAACAACGTATTTTTGCCATAAATGATTCGGGAAAAGGGAATTTTTATTTTTACCAACTCACTTAATTTGCCTTATGAAGATCTGCCATTTTAGGAAGGGAGAGGAAGTTAAAAGGAAAAAAGATCCTAAACTAAATATGGAGATGTGTTTTCAGAGAATGTTATTTTTTGATGAGAGAAACTGGGGAAAAAAGCTGCATAAAACATTCTCTAAAAAAATCATATTATTTCTAACTAATCTGTCAATAGAAGATCTATGTGTACATTTTTAAAGGGTTTACAGGCTTCTGTCATAATATTGACTGCTGAGCACAACACATTAACCTGGACTTGGAGCGAAGTTGACGCCTGCTTAATTAGTCCAGTTGGCTCTGGGCTCAGGCTGGTTTTCCTGGGGGACTGAGCCTGTGATGGTATACAAGTGATAGTCACAGTAAAGCCACCAAACTCTTTTGTCCTACGGAACCAGGATAATTTGGCAAATGATACCTCTGTCTTCCCTGGCACAAAGCACACAGATCATAAACAAACAAATACGCATGATTTAATTATGAGTGTTTAGACCTTCATGTTTTATAAACACACACATGCTTGTGCACATGAATATATATTTTCACCTGAACACATAAACGGTTTTCCTTATAGTTATTTTATTTCTATTACTATCATTTGACAGTGTCCAATTGTTATTAATCTATAGCCATAAATCAAACATTTAACACAGTTTAAATTTATGTAATGATGAGGCTTTAAAAAAGTCATTATCAACTCTGTGATTTTTTTTTTCTCCCAGGCAGGAGCTGTGAATCCAACTGTAAAGTTCTTTATTGCAAATATAAACTCTCTGAGCTCAACCTCTAGTGTAGTCTCCATCCAAGTTCCTGCTCCTGATTCCGTCGCGACAGGGTAAGACACTTCACCTGAATCCTTGGGTGTAGCCAGTTTCCTACCTGCTGGGTAGAGCGTTTCAGGTACAAACAGCAACATCAACCAGAGCATCATCTTGAAGCACTGATTCATTCTTTTATCCAGCAACTTCCTGTTGAGACTCTTCCTGTCTTCAGGCTAGGCCGAGTTCTAATGATGGGCACGCACAATGAATAGGGCAGGTGTCACTGGGGGAGACAGACAATACCAGATGGACAAAGAGATATCAGTCTAAAATGCCAGATGGTAATAAACGT
Source organism: Chionomys nivalis (assembly GCF_950005125.1). Lineage (NCBI taxonomy): Eukaryota > Metazoa > Chordata > Mammalia > Rodentia > Cricetidae > Chionomys > Chionomys nivalis. The sequence goes on from NC_080107.1 coordinate 19,081,260, forward strand.
TGTGAAGAAAGCCAAGATGGGCAAAGATGATGGGGCCTGGTTGGGGAGGGGTTCAGAGGAGAAGATGCAAGGCTAGGTGGACTCCCTTCATGGGATACTCTGTACGACTACCACTGGCGGAGGAAATCCAAAGTCCTGTATAAGGTATGCGCTGGAACATTAGAGATAGTACAGGGAGGAATGGAATCTAGCGAGGGAAATCAGAGGGTGGAGCATGATAAAGACCATGCACATGGAGTTCTGGCATGGCCACATGCTCTTTACAGACAGGCTGGTGGTGCCCACTTGCAACCTGCCAGCCTGTAAGCAACTACATCCATGAAGAAACTCATGGATGCCTCCCACCGGTAGTTTAAAAACTTTTCAAAAAAGAACTGAACGCTGACGAGCTGACCCTTCTACCCTGCAGTGTAAGACCCAGAGAAATTCAGAGAAACTGTGGGTCACATTTGGGAATCCCTACAGTTGATTGTCCCTCATGACGTCACTTGCGTAAATATTGTTTGAGATCCTGCCAGCAAGCACTGCAAGACCTGAATAACTTTTCCTCTATAAACCACAGCAAGTATGATTTGCCACGTAGCTCTTTATTTAAGGCTATTATTTATGCAGGTTTGGCATAAGTAGCAACTATCACATGATGAGCGTACACTGTGCACCAGACGTGGGTGTTAACACATGTTCTATGCCATTCCTTAAGTTGTCTTAAGTAACTCTCTTCCCAGCAGTTATTATGACACATCTCTTGTACAGATAAGAGAGTGAGGTCCAGAGGTTAAAAAAAAAGACCTTCACCTTGGGAGGACCTGTTTAATCTGTCTCTCTGAATGATGAGGAATTGTCTTCTCTGTGACTTCAGCTGGTGCCCTCAGGGACCCAGAGATGTCATCAGGGCAATGAGAAGCACCTTGTTCTCCCTAGTTGACACTATCAAGCTGGGTGCAGGTTGTACTCTGTGCTCAGCAATTCACTAGTTTGTTTAGAAATACCTGTATTAATATGTTTATCCAGGCAAGATATCTTATCTGTAAAAAATTTTAAGGCCAGTCATTTTTCCATGAGTTTCTTCCAAGGTCTAAAACTATACCCAAAGGCTCTGAAATCTGTTTTTTTGGTTCAACTCACCAACCTCTCAAGTGAACATTGATGAAAAAGCATGACTTACAATCCCAGGTATGCAGACGGGGTTCCTAGACCCTTCCAACATTTCTAGTCAGGGAGGATATAGCAAGCTTTCATATGAATGACTAGGGGAGAGAAGTGTCAGAGGTATGAGCAACAGGTTGGAGGCACTCCAAGTTGATGAGATGGGTTTTCCAAAACCCGAGGGATCAAAGAGATCTTCCTGCAGAATGCGCACTACAGGGAAGGATTGCAGCAGGACACAGGAGAAGAAGGTACTGAGCTGGGACCTACCAGGCATGGCAGTGTGTGAGGCTGCCCAGGAGTAGCTGAGACATGCCTGGTACAAGCTGTAACTAAGACCTCTCTGCAGAGAGCTGCAGCTCAGAAAACAGTCTCATCTACAACCAACCGAAGAGCTCAAAAGTGGTTGACAGACTTCTTTTTCTAAAGGACCAGAAAGCCTGTATTTAGATGAGACATGATAGTGTAGTACACTTCTAGGGAATCGATGGAAGATGGCTGCTTGTGTTGGACAAGTCTCTGTCTTGACCCCACTTCTTCCCCTAGGTTCCTGATAAAGTAGAAAGATCCTGGAGAGGTCCCCAGAACTGTGAGGACTCCACTGATAGTGATCTGGGGACTACAGAGATAAATAGTTTGCTTAAATCACACAGCAAGTTAGGATGAGAAATGGGAATTGGGAGGAGAGAGACCTTTGCTTACTGAGTGAAAATGAGGACATGGACATGACCTCTCTGATGTATGGTTGAGGAGAAGAATTTTATTGTAGGTAAGAGGGAAAGAAAACAGTCAGAGACATCAGGAAGGATTCAGAGGAGGGAGAGAAAGAAGTAGGCTGAAGATGGCCGGCAGACTGAGGGGCAAGAGAGGATAAGAAGAAAGAGAGACGAGGGGAGAGGGCAAGTGAATCTAGAGAGAAGGCGTAGACCAAGAGGCCAAGAACAGAAGATCAAGGGACCACGTGGCCAAAAAGACAGGTTTGTATAGGTAGAGATGCTGGAGAAAGGGAAGCTTTTGGGTTGGGGAGGTTTAGGGTAGGGGGCAGGGTGAGAAGTGCAAGGAACTACAGGGACCGAGAAAGACTTGCCAGGATTCTTTGGGACCTGACACTAGAACAAAATGAGCGAATAATTAGATTTAAATATGCTGAGCTACTGATCCACCCTTGAATTCTCATTTCTTCCTCACAATGCCCTATGGCATTGCATCCAAGGTCATTTTACAGATGATGAAAGTGAGTGTTCCCTGCTAAGAAAACACCTTCCAAAGCACAAGGGGAAAGTGCTGAGCTCTGAGGTCTTAGCCCCGTGTAAGGACTTTGAGTTTGCTCTTGATGAATTCATCACCTTAGTTCTTTGCTCTTCCACATGTCCTTAAACCAAAGACTTGGTGAGGGCTGCCTCATTGGCTGGGGCTATTCTGTGTAGAACATACATCCTACCAAAGAGATGTCTTCGGAAATGCCACAGGGAAGTGTTGTGTGGAGGATCTCAAATATAGCTGTGATCTTTGTTGGCCCTGATGAGATCATAGCTTTTTAAAAATGAGATGCTAGGTTCACCTGGGGAAAATATTCTCTCACTTGGTGAGATATCACTTTCTGGTCTCAGTAAAAGCCCCCTCAGGACCACGGCAATCCCGACAAGTTATACTTAATGAGCATTCATTCCCTTGGGCCATGTTTTTTTTCTGTGACTTACTAGATCCTGAGTACACTACCAAGCAAGATGAGCATCACCCTCCCCTCCTCTGCCTAGATCTCCTCACCTGTTTTCTGTTAGCACACACCTCTGCTGAAGAGCTTCCAGCAGGTGGAGTTCTATTAGTGGATGAGCCTGGTTTGTACTCTTGTCAGGAATTAGAGCATGAGACGTGGTGATCCTTTCTACCACCTTCATAGATTGAGGCTTAAAGCTAATTAGGTCATTTGAACTGTTGGTGTGCATTGGCGACTCATAATGAGAATTCGAGAGCTCAACATATTTGTGAGAAAATAAGATACAGTAAGTGTAAGGTGAAACTCCTAACTTTTCTTTAGAGTTGTGTTTCCAGGGCCAAATGAAGCAAGACAAGGTGTGCGGGATACAGGCCGGCTTTGCAATAACAACTGAAGCTTAAAAGGGTGACTGGGACATGTTGTCTAGTACTGTCTGAACTGAATGGATGGAAAGTTGGATGGCTGAATGGGTGGATTGGTAGAAGGATGGATGGATGGATGGATGGATGGATGGATGGATGGATGGATGGATGGATGGATAAGAAAGATGGGCTTTCCAGGTAATGGTGCATGTGTGTGTGGCACAGGAACGAATTCACACAGCCGTCTCCAAGCACAGCTTTCAAAATCATCCCACATACCAACTCCCTCTTTTCTCCTCCCTCCGACTAGCCACCTGCAAATTCTGTAGGCTAAAACTACAGGGCCTGGAAAGGGCGTGTCAAGTGAGGTGACCCCTCCCAACACCTGCTGAATGGCCTCAGGGGCCCATCACACCCAGCTTATGACTTACCCTGCCCTTGTTCTCCATCGTCTCAAGGGACGCGGTAGATAAAGACTCGCTCTATCTCTCTGAACACTGGATGACCCTTGGTCTGAACACTAGTCTCTTCCAAGCCTGAGGCTGCCAGGCAAGGGATAAACTGGGCTGGTGTTCTGTCCCCACCCCGCCCCCGATGAGAAACTAGTGATACCTGTGGAAGCAGACAAACAAGGGCTTGTGTTCCACACAATGCTCTTCCCCTCAAGGCGGCTGCATCTCACCCCAGCCTTCCCTCTCCTCAGCAATCTGTCAGTGGACCCGGCAGGGTTGGCATCCCTATCAGAGCAAAGGGTGGCATGGAGCCCACGGCCGGCACTGGCAGTACGCCTGTTTCCTCTGGTGATTCACTGACTTAATCACTCGGCAGTCTGCAGTTGCTCCGGGTAGCGTTTCCCTCCCCATTTTCCCTTCCAGTTAGCAAAGCAGGGCTTATTTTAAATATCATTAATGTACAAATGCAACATCTACACAACCAGAGGCAGAGGTGCCATCTAAATGCCTTTCATGAAATACTCCCCCCCCCTTTGCAAGGATAAGAAATCACATTGCGAGAGTCACCACAACAGGATGTTCAAAAGTTAGTGCTGTACGCACAGTCAGCTGACTTTCTTCATAAAATGTAGCTTGTTCACAACTCTCAAGGAATAAATAGATCTTATTGAGAAAGGAGTTCTACACTCAAGGAATCTCAGAGTGGAACAGACTAGTAGAACTTCTCCATGGGACAGGCAGACTCGTTAGAGGAGGGGCAAGTATGAACAGGGAAATCTGAAGCCATCTGCTTGATTTGAATCCTGGCTCCAAAACTCCTTGATTGGGCGATCCTGGGAAAGTTATTTAACCTCTCTGCACTTGTGTTTCCTCGTCAGCTAGGCAAGGAACCACAATGGGACCCGCCTCACAGGGTGGTCCGAAGTCTATGGGAGGCACTCAGGCTGCTCCCGGCACAAAATCAAGTTCACATGGGTCAACACTCTTAGTGCAGAAATTACTTCACTGCTTCAACATTCAAGCCAACCAAATTCCCTTTCCGCATCGTTGCCAAAGCCTTGAATGTGTTGTGTTGTTGGGTTACTCTGCCTAACCTAGGACAAGAGACTTAGGCTCACAAGAAGGCTTATAGGTGTGGGCTTCCCCCAATATTTCCCAGTCACCACAAGAGGGGAAATCTGTTCTGGGTTTGCCCTCCTCCTCAGTCAGAATGTTATCCTACAAAAGATAGTTGGCAATCCCGCTGTTGGATTTCTTTTTTTTTTTTTTATTTACATTGGGGACTTAAACCTTTGAGAAAAGAGTTCAGTGAAGTCATCTATACATTTACATCTTTTTTTTATGACTCTTCAGAAGTGTCTTCCATGGCGTGATATTGGCTCAGGGATGTAACTAAAGGGAAGTATGGTTATAAAATGTGTTTCAAGCAGACTCTCTACTGTCATGGTAAAGGGCCGCCACTGAGCCCTCTCAGAGTACAGAGTACATTCTGTGCCAGTGACCGTGACTAAGGTAACAGGTCCAAGTCCAATGGCCTTTATCTAGAAATGGACAGGGAAGATGGCCAATGCACATGAGTTTCCTGGCTGCTCTCCCACACTCCACTACTCAGTGTTTTCAAATGGCAAAAAGTTGTGTTACAGTGTGGCTTTTCAAGTCTGAGGCAGAACGTATGGTTTTCATAGCTAAAGTTACCTACCACGGGTGACGAGCGACCATGAAAGCATTCTCTTGCCCTCAGCTGCCTCTCTGCCACCAGAACACTTTTAAAAAGAGGAAGAATATCTCTGGGTGCCAGCGTGTACCTGTGAGTAAATCGGCTTGTTCTCCCTAACGAATGGGTTCCCACAATCTCCTCAGATCCTACTTAGGGTTTTGTTTTTGTTTTCTTCTGATTTTGTTTTTTTGAGACACGGTCTTCCCTTGTGGCTTAGGCCGCCTTTGAACTCTCTCAACCATCTGCCTACTTCATCCTCCAAAGAGTTTGTTGTTGTTATTGTATTTGTTTGTTTGTTTAATCTAAATGGGCAGAGATAACTGGGATAGAACCAGTTAGAACTGACAGAAGATTCAGCTCCATCTTGGCCGACATTCACATTCACGTCATCCCCAGCTCTGAAGGGTTTTACACTTTTGTCAAAAGAACTCATGACATTGAAGCTGAAGCTTTCTACTGAAGCACGGCCACTCTCGTTAGTGGCAGCATTGTCTCGTCCTGCCCCCATACCGTGACTGTGACAGACGACATGTAGACCACAAAGACTAAAGAATATTTACTATCTGGGCCCCAACTAAATGTTTCTTAGTCTTGTATCTAACACATTAATCTTGAAAAACTTTACTTTCCATGTCTCCTTTTTGATTTTTCCCTGTTTTTTTTCGCAAGGATAGATCACGTGTCCTGGGTAAGAGTTAACTCTCCTTCTGCTCATTTGACAACTCTTCACGGGGTGAGTGCAGAAGAGCTGGGGTAGATTAGGTGCCCTGGCCCCTTCTCAGTAGATGAAGCGCTCGCTCTCAGACCCTGCAACCTGACAAGCTCCTGAAGGCTCATGGTACTAATGACTGCAGCAGCTTTCTGAGAAAATCCTACTGACATGGGAGGGGTGTGCTTCAGCTAAGAACTAGAGAAGTAAGGGCAGGGCAGCCATTTCAGAATAAAGGTCAAAGTGGAAGAAAGAGAGACCAACTGGGGAAACTGTTTGGTGTGTTCAGGAGAACACAGTCACCAAGACAGGCGAGTGTGAAGGAGACTGGCATGTTCAGGAGAACAGGACCAGCAAGACAAGGAGATCTGAACGGGAAGGCACCATTATGTGAACGAAGGTGATGCTTGCTTGGTTGCTGCCGCAGGTCCTTAGCATCTGAAACCTACAGTGAAATAACATGAGTCCCAGAGGGTCTCCAGAGCATCCATGCTGTAAAAGGGGAAATGTGAAGCTTTGAGAGGCTTAAAGTGCTTATTCTTGGGTGCTCAGTTAACATCTGCTGCCGGCTTCAGAGCCTAGGAGAGGAAGGGAGACAAAAACAGATGAACGTTCTGGGAGGAAGGATGACTGTGGGTCCTAAGAAATCAGAACACGAAGTTTGCCTTTCCTGAGAGCTGCGTTCCAGGAGAACTCAGCAAGCTGTTTTATGAACAAGACTCATGGGGCCCCTGCTTCAAGGAACTGGCAGCCAAGCCAGAAGCACAGGATAACCAAAGGGAGGGATGGGCTACCTCTAGGGGAGGCCAAATAGGGGAGCAAAGGAGAGCAAAGCTATGGGATCAGAAAAAATAAATCAGATGAAAGTTCATTGGGTGCAAGGCTTTGATCAGACACTGGAGAGAAGAGATAGGAGGAGTTGTTGAAATCACACCGAGGATGGGCAAAAATATCCAAGGAAAGAAACCATCCAGACCCAAAAATGTTAGGGAGGCTAGCAGAAGAACGAACTGTAAATTCCTCCCATGCCATTATAAACCACAGCACAGTCCCAAAAGTACTTGAAGGTATGGACTGGGGAGGATGGCCCGCTAGACCTGGTTCTATAACTTTGGGTTAAAATACTACAGAGTGCTTCATTCATAAGGGCCATGTTTTGACTCTTGAGAAATGTGTTTTGGGTTATATATAGTTTTTGGATTTGAAAAGTATGTAGAGGGATGAGTCCACTTCCCCCCCATCCCCAGTCTGAAAGTGAAGTTGATAAAAGGTTTAGCTTTAGTAGCAAGGACATGTGAACCACAAAGACTGAAAATGTTTACTATCTGGGCCCCAACTAAAAGTTCCTTAATCTTTGGTCTAGAATATTAATTTTTAAGAACTTCATTTTCAGTGTCTTGTTTTTGATTCTTTCCTGTTCTGTGCAAGGATAGATCACCCATCCTGGGTAAGAGTTAACTCTCCTTCTGCTCATTTGACAACTCTTCACCAGGGGATCCCAGAAGAGCTGGGTTAGATTAGGGACCCTGGCTTCTTCTCAGTAGGTGAGAAGAGCTCTCAGACCCTGCTTTCTCACAAGCTCCTGGAGGCTCGTGATACTGATTTAGCAACAACGACTTTCTGGGCAAACACCATTGACAGGGGTCAAGTTAAAGTACCAGAAGATTCTAGCATCTCTGCCAGTGTCCCTGACCTCATGGTATTACTCTCAGGCAGCAGAGGGGGAATGGAGAAGTTTCACCTTTGACCCCTCTTCTACCAGCGGCTAAGTTCTTAACAGTCCTAAACATATGGTTTCGGTCACGTATGTGTGTTCTTGGGTTGTGTCTGCTGTTTTCCTTGTTGGATATATTTCATTGAGTAAAATGTTTATTTGCAATGATGTCTGGGGACAAAAAGCCCTCACATTTTTTTTTCTTTTTTCCTGAGACAGGGTTTCTCTGTGTAGCCTTGGCTTTCCTAGAACTAGCTTTATAGATCAGGCTGGCCTCAAACTCACAGAGATCTGCTTGCCTCTGCCTCCTAAGTGCTGGGATTAAGGGTGTGCACAAGCTCATATTTCTTTTATGTGTGTGTGTATGTGTGTGGTGTACATGCTGGTACACTACAATTTGTATGTAGTGGACACACTCTTTTAGAAACCTGAAGTTGATATGGGGCATCTTTCTGGATTGTTCTTTTGTAAATGAAAATTTTTCTGTTCTGCTCTGTTTCATAGCTGCTTCCAAATAATCACTCAGAGGCTTATATTAGTTATTAATGTTTGGCCAATATCTCAGGTGTATTACTAGCTAACTCCTTACATTTAAATTAACCCATATATCTATGTTTTGCCACATGGCTCAAGGCTTGTTACCTCATTTTCCATATGTCCTGTTTATTTGGTGACTGGCTTACATATCTCTCAACTCTATCCTTCTCTCCCTTATTCTGTCTGGGTTTTCCACCTAACCTTATCCTGGGTTATTGGTCAGTCAACTTCTTTATTAAACCAATCATAGCATAACTTACACAGTGTACTGGAATATTCCACAACATTCTCTACTCTTATTTATTGAGCAGAATTTCTGACTGAACACAGAACTGGCCATCTCTGGCTACTCTAGCTAGAAGCTTGCCTGAGGAATCCCCCCTTTTCCCTGCCTTCCTAGTACTGGAGTTGTGAACAGGGCCAGAGCTGCCTGGATTTTACTTGGATTGTGGGGTCAAAAACTCAATCTTCATGCTTGCAAGGCAAGTTCTTTATCCACTGGGTCATCTCCCCAGCTACACAGTGTCTGAGACGTCCCCCTCGCCTTCTCTCTCTCCAGGGATCACTATTTGTGTGACGTAGCATGGGTTACAGAAGAGCGAATTTCTCTGCAGTGGCTCAGGAGGATTCAGAACTACTCCGTGATGGCTATCTGTGACTATGATAAGACCAATCAAACATGGAACTGTCCCTTGGTAAGATCTCAATGGAGGCTCTGCTTTTCCAACAGGGATATGTGACTGGAGGGCTCCTGGTCTTGGAGATAGCGAAGGTTGGGGTTTAGTAAATGGTTTAGTCTCTCTGAATCCATATTGAGCCCAGAGGCAGCAAGTCAGTCTTGCCTGTCAGACATGTGCTATTGGATGGTGCTTCCTTTTCTCTTCTGCACACTACTCACCGTGTGCTGGTTGGGAAGATGATCACGTGGGAAGGGGAGAAGGAGTGGCTAGACACCCAGAGGACAGGATTTGATGTCTGTGTTCAACATCAGGAAGAGGACCAGAGCCTCTTGATGACAGCTGTTTTAACAGATAAAATATAGAGAATGGGAAATGACTGGCAGAGCATGTGGGAAACAAAATGAATACCAGGAGGGTACAGATCCTGTACTGGACCATAACCATCTCTAAGCGGAAAGCCGATTTGGAACACAAACAAATAACCATTGGCCTGAGAGGGTGGCGATGCTGCGGGAAGCTGAGTGTTGATCCAGCTGATGTACAGATGATCTTAGGCAAGACACCTTGAAGTCTTTCTAGTCAGGATTTCAGCAAAACCTCCTTGAGAGCCAGCGACCTGAGGAGAGGCAGGCACTAAAGCCTTGCAAGGAACATGCTATGACCACTTTGTATCTCCTTGTCCGTTCTGGTCATGTTACATACTGGTAACATGTTCTGGTCTGTGTTCCACGCTCCTCCCCACTCTGATCCTAAACGTGTGCAGGGAAGATTCTCACCTGAGAACTTGAGTGATACTTCCTGTCTTGACTCATGCATGTATTTATGTGAGAAACACTGTTTAAAGTGTCTCTACCTTGTTGCTAAACTGTGGGATCCTTTTTTTTTTTTTTAATTAACTAGACGGCCCGTACTTCCCAAAAATGTTTTTGTTCTAATAGGGAGTGAGGTTATGAAGATATGCTGTGAGGCTTTCCATGCATTGAACACTTGTAATACGTCAGGTACAGTGGAACTTGGGGCTCAGTGAGGTTAAAAGTTGCTAAAGTCATAGGACGCATCTGAACTCAAGCTGCAAAGCCCAAGCTCTTCGCTTTCTGCTGGCTCATCCCAGTATCAGGATATTGCGTCATAAGAGGCTTTCAGATAACTACAGAGGGTGATAGCAGATACTCTGTTGGCTTGGGGGAGGATGTGTAGTCATCTAGGATAAGATGTCCTATGTGGACAGATAAGGGAGAAAGGTCTCTCTAAGCTGAGCATTTTGCAAGGACTTTCATGGTGGGCAGCTCAGAGCATGGAGGGAATGAATGCACTCAACCCCTGAAGTGGAGGTGAGGCTAGCGATTCAGGTTTGGGCTCAGGAGCCATGCCTAGGTATTTGGATTTACCTTGTAAGGGTGGGAAGCTGCTTTAGGGTTCTGATGAAGAGTATATTGGGAATAGAGCTGTCTGTTGTCAAATACGATGAGCTAGGGGCTGAGCAGAGAGGATAATGGATCAGAAGGAATAAAAGCGAACATCCAGTTAGGAGACTGTGACGGTAGACCACTGGAAACATCCTACAGACAGGACTGATGGATGTTACCATAGAGGACAGAAGAGCTGAAGAAAGGAGCTAAGCGGGGTTTCCATGAGAAGAGAGCAAAAGGCATAGGGATCGAGACTGAGTAGCTGGAAAGAAAAGGTCTATGAATATGCTGGAGGACTACAGGAAAGCAAAGGGCCTCATCCAGCTCTGTGAGCTTCAGAACAGCTCCAGGTCAGAGCTCCAGGCAATGGAGGTGAATGATCAAATGCAATTACATGGAAAAAATACTAACATAAATAGAATTACAGAAAGAGAGATTGTTTCCAATTATTTTATCATAAGTGTAATTTCATTTCTAGTACGTTTTGTGGGGCTAGGGATGCAGCTCAGTTGGCAGGATGCTGAATTAGCATGCCCAGAGGCCTTGGTTCAATTCCCAGCAGTAAGTATAGCGAGCATAGGGGTGGTCCCAGGCAATCTTTACACTTGGGAAGCTGAGACAGGATCAGAAGTTCAAGGCTTTGGCTATATTGTCAGTTTGGAGGACAACCTGGGACACATGAGACCACATTTTAGTAAATGAATGGATTTCCCCATTCTCTTCGAAGCACTGCACTGTCCTTTTTCTCCCCAGGCACAGCAGCATGCTGAGATGAGCACTACGGGCTGGGTCGGAAGAGTAAGTGTTCTGCGTTACGGATTTTGTAATATTTCCAGACTGCTGCTCAGAGCTAGTTAAGGTGCAACTGTCCCATAGTAAGGCACTATGTTGCCACTGATAGAAATGTGAGTTGGCCCACTTCTCAGAGTGTTAGCTGTGCTTCCTACGGTGACTGGACTGCATAGCCAAACAGGTAAAGGGGCAAGCGGCACATTGAGATCAAGGGCACAACTGACAGAACAAAGCCTGTTCTCCAGGTCAGCTGATGCTTCCAGGCATCTGAAAGGCAGCCACTCCTGAAAGGCCACCAGGATGCCAGACGTCGTCTTTGACCCATTGCTTGAGTTCTGCACTTTCAAGTCAGAAAACATTTCTTAACGCAGCCTGGACTGCAGCCACGAGGAACAGAACCTACCCTATACTGTGCATGGCACACCTCTCTGGGGAACGACATCACATCCGTGTGCGTGCACACGTTGGTAGGCACTCTGAGGAAGAGCTTTATCTGGGAAAGCAGGGTGACCCTTGGAGACTCACAGCTTGGCTCTGTTTCCATCCCAGCACACGTGAATGCACTACCAGCCTCCCGAGTCTGAGACCAGGGAAGAAAGCACAGGGGGTGGGGCTGCAGGGAGGGATTCTATCCACTATGACACCTTGCGTGACAGGTGAAAACTGACCAGCATCCTACTTCTATGACGACGTCTATTCATCCTTCTTTAAAAGGGAAACAGTGACGCAAGCATTGTAAACATTTCCCGTCTTCTGGGTGAGAGAGGTGAGGCTTCGGTCCAGGAAGACGACCCCTTTCTTCTGGGCTGGAAGCTACCATGCATTCACATGTCCTTTTTCTCCCGGCGCTGATTGGGCAGAGGGGAGGGGTTTGCCAACATGAAAAGTGGTCTCCTCCATGGCAAGAGACACGCTACACTTCCTCACGACTCTTTGAAAAAAATATGTTTTTTCCTCTCTGTATTTAACCAGACAGATGCCACTTTTCACACATTTCTTCTAGGCTCAACTCCATCCAGGGGAAACAGGGAAATGTATTAAAAAGATAAGGCTGTGAACATAGGTCTAGAGAGGGGAATGTGTTTGAGAGCTCTGTAATGAGAACACCAAGTGTACTGCACGCCTCAGCTTGCTCCCTAAATGAATTCACTTTGAATCACTAAATAGAAGAGGCAAGCCTTTTCCTTCCTTCCCCAAGTGGGAGCTGATGGGAGAGGAAACGCCGAGGGCAAAGAGAACCAACAATTTAAAAGACCATCCCCTACCTGCTCCAAGTGTAACGACGAAATAGAAATTAAAACGCAGCGTGGTCCTTCTAGGCTGAAAGAGACGCTCTTCTATTTAAACATTATTTTCAGAGCGCTATCTTTTATTGAACTTTTTTTTTAAATAAAAATTTTGTTCTACATTTCCACGTAACCATTTTTTTTCTTTGTAAATTATCGATCATCTTTAGAAAAATGAAAAGGCTTAGGATAAAACTAACTATATGAATGCTTCCATGGGGACTCTATAACAGATATTCCTGGTGGCATCCAGTCTAGAAGCAGTTAAAGACTATGTCTGACTTTAAAGAAAAAAAAACAAGACACATACCTGTGTAAAGTAGGGATGAAAACTTCCCCATACTACAAACCACTTCCAACCCGAAACACTTAGACAGTAAGCCGTTTTCTAGAAAGTGTACTTGTGACATCAAGGAAGTTCCCTCTTTAAACAGAAGTAAATGTTAGGTTGCAGGCCCATAGGGGTGGAAGTCTCCATTATTATTCTCATGAGAAATGTCCCAGAACAACGGAAACACGTCGATGTGACCAATAAACACTGCAGGCATTTCTCTCTTCATTCTCGTGTATATTGCCACCAAATGATCCTGAGTTTGCCTTCTGTTCCATGTTTTCTAGTTAGGAAGACTTTCATTTCCAGACCCTCCACTGAAACTCAGGTACTAGAGAGGCCTTCCACACCCTGGAGTATGTCCTGAGATGAGACTGATGCTGTGATTATTATTATTAATTATTATTATTATTATTGTTATTGTTATTATTATTATTATTATTTTGCTCTGTTGTCTAGTTTAGGCCCGCAGAGCCCCACTTCACCTCTGATGGTAACAATTTCTATAAGATCATCAGCGACAAGGATGGCTACAAACACATCTGCCACTTCTCCAAAGACAAAAACGTGAGTGTACTTTTACAGCAGATCCTAAGCTGACCTCTTTCCCCAGCTAGAACGACATCATTTGGTGACATTGAGCGATGTGTACCAATAGACTAATTCAGATTCTTCAGTGGTGTACGGGACACAGAGGAATAGGACACTGGTGCCCGCAATGCGACCTCATAGTTATTTGAGTTCCTGATACGGATAACACTACTGAACTTTGATAGGACAGTCTAATAAAGCTCATATTTAAAATCCCAATCAGGACTGCACATTTATTACCAAAGGAGCCTGGGAAGTCATTGGGATCGAAGCTCTGACCAGCGATTATCTGTGAGTATATTCTAATAATCAGTAAATAGGCTGGAAACCCGCACATTATAATCACACCCTCTCACAGAAATGCGGGAAAATCTCCCACAAAGAGTAGTCGATTTGGAATGTGTTCAATCCTTTTTTTTTTTCCCTTTTTTAACATACGGAAGCCTTAATGATTTTCACATATGCTCAGCAGACTTGATACCATGCCACCAAGCAGTTCTACCTCTTAGTCTTACCTGCTTTGCACTGGAGAGGCTGCAGCCTCTCTGGGCCACCCCGAATGGCTGCAGGGTCGTTCTGGCATCCTGTTAATGTCAGACTTACATGGACTCTATGAGAGACTGAGAAAGACAATTTTATCTGCTGGTGTTTGGCCTTACTCTTTGGAACATGGAAAGCGTTGTTTAAGTGCCTATGACAGTATACATGAGCTGTTAGCAAGAGGCATGTTTCTCTCGATTGGGCTCCTGGGCTCTTCCTTTACTGGCCTCAGCACAGAGGAATTTACCATTTCCCAGAGCAGTTTCTGAAGACTTTGCACAAGGGGCCCCACCACTCTCCAGAATATTCATCCCCTACATCCATGCAGTGTGTGCTATAAAAGAGAAAAGACAACACAGGATTGGTACTTGGGGCTGGGGGCTTTTGATTTCAAGCTAGTGGTCCAGACATTTTTTCGTATAAAAGCCCCCCTTTACGTTGTTAATCACCACATCTACGCAGGAAGAACTCCCGGAATTCCTATCCTGGACTGTTTAAAGGAAGTGTCTGCATAGGGAAGAGGGAAGGAGGTAGCTCTGGGGTGGGGTGGAGGAGCAGAGCAGCCAGTGCAGACAGGGGCACACACTCGTGCAGGACAGCCGTGTGTGTCTCTGCCTGGGGTCGGAAAACAGGGGATGGACTTGACATTTCTGTAAGACGTGTTCAATATATATTGCCTTTGCTTTCCTCTCAGGTTCTACATTAGTAACGAAAATAAAGAAATGCCGGGAGGAAGAAATCTCTATAAGTAAGAGTGCTGTCTCTGATGTCTTGTCCTAACTGATATTACACTGGAATTGTCATAAGTACTTCTATTTATCAGTAGTATATAACTAAAACAATGGCTTTTTAAGGTGTTTATGGGCGCTTCCTAAAAATGGGAGATAAAAGTTATTGTGAATTAATGCATGTATTTTATGATGAAGAGAAAGAACCTAGAGGGTCGCTTTGGCAGTCTGAGTCTACTGAAACCAGAGCATGGCATCGTTTAGCTTCTTCCTTCTGCCTAGCCTTTGATGAAGCAATTAATCATCACTGTTGGTTTTCCAGAATTCAACTTACTGACCCTACAAATGTGAAGTGTCTTAGTTGTCACCTGGATCCAGAAAGGTGTCAGTATTATTCGGTGTCATTTAGTAAAGAGGCAAAGTACTATCAGCTGAGATGTTTGGGTAAGTTTGCACCGGCTGTGAGGAAGAGAGGATGACTGGTTTGTGGGCGCTCCTGACCCTACTGTCCTGAGAGAGGTGGTCCTAAGGATGTCTTCCCAACACCAAGGCTTTCATCTCTCCTCTACCTCTTTGCCTTTGTAAATTTAGGAGCCCTCGAAGACACCTCAGCCCTTTCCTAACCAATCATGTCATGTAATGCGTGTTCATTACCTTTTCTTCCCTCTGAGTTTATTCTTATACACCCACATGTTACAGGTTTTGAATGATTATTTTATACATTTGCCCCTTAACTTAATAAGAAACTGTGAGTGGTGCCTGTCACCCAGGACATGCCCTGCTCTGTCCTCGATTGAGTTCGGTACTGTTAGTATTTATTACAAGGCAAGAAGCCTGGGCAAGGGCAAGGGGAGGCACAATGGCAGATTCAAGTTGCACAGTAAGTTCAAAGTACTCTAAAGGAATTCTCCTGAATCCCCCTTCTAATGTTGTGCCAGACTGCGTTTCAAAATGAGAGAAGGAATCTAGATATTCTAGAAAGAATAAATAGTCAATGGCAAAGGGGAACTTGGCACTAGTTATCCTGTTTTTTTTTTTTTTTTTTTTTTTTCTCACTGGTGTGTTTTATTATGATGCATTTCTTTAGTTTTCTCTACTATGGCTACATTTTGCTGCCATTTTTGAGTATGACTTTACACTAGGCACTTTGCTAAAAGTTTAATATTTAGGATCTTATTTAAATCTTAATAAAACTTTTCAAAGTACATATTATCCTCATGTGAAGACACATTGGCCTGACTTATCCAGAGAGTCAGCCAGGATTCAAACCTAGGTCTAGCATTGCCTTCGCTGTGGTTTTTCAAGCAAATATAAACATTAAATCTATCATTTTAGATGCGTTAAGATCAAATAGCTCACAAGAGAGTTTGCGATACATTACCTTCCACTCCACTGCTGCCACAGTTGGGATAAATAGTGAAGATACGGGCTTGCGAGAAAAACACTTTTAAATGCCAGAAAGAGGCGGCTTATCCAAGTCAGGCACTGCAGGTGTACTGCCTAGCTCACAGACTCTCCTGAGTGGGCCTGTGAGGGGTGAGAGGGAACTCGTCTCCTCCATGCGGAGCTGGCTCCGGAGCTCAGGGCTTGAGAGGTGGTCTGGTCAGCGTGGGGTGGCAGACAGGAAGTAGAGAAACAAGCGTAAGCTCTCATTTCAGCTGGCTGATGAGAAAAGCGGGCATGGAGATGGCAACCTGCCTCAAATGCCCAGCAGGGCAGAGGTCGTTTTTCTACCCCTTTTACCTGAGACCTGTACCTTTCTAGGAATTCATTCTTTACTTGATTGCAGTCATTTTTAAGAAAATAAAAGTGGGGGTGAGGAGGAAGCAGCTAAGCTTCTGATCTACTGCGATAGCTCTTTTGTGTTCTGCCAGAGGGTAATAGCTGGTGTGTTGGAAAGCTCACGTATGCATGCCATACTCGTCTAAAGCATCTTTTTCACTGATTGCATCCACAGGCCCTGGTCTGCCCCGCTATACTCTGCACCGTAGCGCCGATGATACAGGTATTTTGCTATGTCTCACCCTCCGCTGGCTTGTAGGAAAGCGTGGGTCAATAGGACCAATATGAGATTTTTCCTTTGCGTTAGTGTCTTAACAGTGATTTGGACACAAGCCTCCCTACCTGAAGTGTGCACAACCCCGTCGCTGCGCTGCACACATATTCACTCTTGCATCACGCGATCTAAATTCTTTTCACTGTTGTGAGTTATTGCTGTTTCGTATACTTGTTTTCACTGTTGTGAGTTATTGCTGTTTCGTATACTTGTTTAGAGCTACGAGTCCTGGAAAACAATTCTGCTTTGGATAGCATGCTACAGAATATCCAAATGCCTTCAAAAATATTGGACTCCATTACTTTGCATGAGACAAGTAAGTTAAATTTCTTTTGGGATAGTGTTTTTTCATGGAAGATAACAATAAAATATAAATAATGTGACAATTTGGTCTGAAAATATGTGTTTTTGTGTATGAATCTAATTTAAAAGGTTATTTTTTCTATGAAACACTCTATCTCAAGAACTACTACTTTTGCTTTTTTGTATGTTTTAAAATAGGAATCTACATAAAATTTATTCTGTTGAGAGAGCACTTGGGGCAAATGTACTATTGCTAGGTCAGCTCACGCAGTTGATGAGTCTGTCCCACTAGTAAGCATTAGTTGTAAAGTGAAATCACACCTGATACATTTTATCTTTGAACTCTAGAGTTAGAAAACGCCCAAGATGATTATGGTAAAATTTGAGGTTGTTTCTAAAGTATTCAAACTTCAGGTTTTTTGTTTGTTTGTTTGTTTTTCTGTTCTCTTTCCTTTTCCTAGTTGGCTCAGGACTGGGTGTGGAATAAGCATGGAATACTCTCAGGCACTATTGGTCAAGATGTTAAAAAAAAAAAGGATTATTTGAGCTAGAAATGCTTTTTTCTGTTCAGATTTTTTTCCCCCACTGAGAAACAACAACTTATGGGAAGGAGAGAAATAAATCATAATTGGTAGAGTTTAATTTTTAAGTTTAGCATAATGGGATTATGTGGAGCTGAAGAGATGGTTCAGCAGTTGGGAGCAGCAGGGACCCAGAGTTCAGTTCCCAGCACGCATATCTGGTGGTTTCCACAGGTAACTCTAGCTCCAGGAATTCCAACCCCCTCTTTCGGATTCCCAGGGCACCTGCTCTTGCTGGCACACAACCACAGACAGAAACACAGACACACATAACTTAGACCAATAAAAAAATAAAATGTTTTTAAAGAGGAAATGAAAAAAGTTATTCAACTCCTGTGATTTGTAATCAGCAGGACAGACCCTGCCTGCAAGACAGAATAACTTAACCTGCTGCTCAAATTGAGTGTGTGTGAGAATCACCAGGGCCCTTGCTTCCAGGCGCCTTCTGACCCAGCAGGGTCCCTGTGCCTGAGACATCTTGAATGTAGAGAGTTCATTTTGACAGCCTGGTGCAGCGTTCTGCAGGAAATATGGAGATGGAATTCTATTTCTGTGGGCACACAGCGGGGAGTCCTTAAGGTTTTAGGGCCAGCGAGGCCACATGGTTAAAAAGAAATTTTCATAGGCACTGACAGAACAGGGGAGGGGAATCCATTGGGCTATAGTCATTTGCACTACAGGAAAGCCGGGACTGAGACAAGGCCTGAGAGAAGAGACCAGGGAGATGAGAACTCCTCCTCATAGAAATATTGCACATTAACAAAAAGATCGAGTTAAAAATCCCCTCTAACTGGCGAGTGCTGACCAGACAAGAGAGACTGAATAGTGATGGGTGTATGTATGAAAAATACCAGTCAGTTTGCATGATAGTTATTTAATATTTGATTAAAATTATAGTAAAAAATTAAAAATTTTCTTCTTACTGACACATTGCATAGAAGCACAAAAATTAGTATAATATAATATAATAGTATTGGACTACTGAATCTTTTCTCCAAATAATTATAAAATCAATCAAGAAACAAAAAGGAAATTAAATGCAGGAAACATTTCTAGAGGCTACAGTTGTTTTGAGCCTGCAGTTTAAATCCTCCTGAATATGTGGAATTCTGTTTAGATTTATTAGGCTTATTACTTTGAGAGCAAAGAGAGCTGATTCATTATTTTGAGATAAATTTTTTATTAAGCTGCTGTCATTAAGCACAGGGGTTTCAAAGGACCCAGGGAAGAAGAGCACAGAGAATACGCAAGGCAGTTTGTTCCCCAGAAACTGTCTTCGTTCTGTGAAAGACGGAGCTGAAATTGGGACTCTGCTTTGCGGTCTGGGATGGCAATAGGAATTATATATATAAAAAAAAAAGCTATTAAATCAGAATTTTTAAAAGGAGAGTTATGGCCGACTACAAATTCTAAACAGCTTCAAGGAAATTCAAGAAGAGGAAAACATTTGGGAGGAAAATTTAGAACGTAAACAAGCAAGATAGCTAGAGAAGATGCCAACGAACTGAAGCATGAAAACAAAACATTAGGAATCCGAAAGTGCGCTTGTGTTTTGCAAGGCGCTGGTGGCTCTCATGGCTGTATTAGAAATCACTTAATTGTTTCACCACCAGAACAACCAGCATTTATGAACCAAAGAGAGTGTTTTATATCTTAAAAACATGATCCTAAGCTGACCTTTTCCTTTTTCTATCCAATTTAACAAATTGTTAAACTCTAGACACAACATTACTGAGAAATAAGGAATGAAATCTCACATGAATAATTATTTTTGCCACGCTAATTAATCTTTCTGTTTGTTTAGAATTTTGGTATCAAATGATCTTGCCTCCTCATTTTGATAAATCCAAGAAATATCCTCTACTCTTAGATGTGTAAGTATCCAAGAGGGTATAATTAGCAGTCAACTGCCATACTTCTCTGTGGGCACGGATTCATGAACTATTACACCACGGTTTCTGTTCCTTCCTGCATCCCGGACCACTATTTCCTCTTCCCATTTTCTACTCACAAATCCCATCCTATGCTTTCTCCAGACTTAACGGACAAGATAGACACTTCTCTCTGTCATAATCATATGGTTTGCTTTGCTCCCCAGAAGTTTAAGGCAGTACCATTGGCATTTCCAAACCCTTACCTCCAGCCTTGCTCTGGACATCGTAGCGAGCTAGAGAATGGCACTTTTGGTCTACCAAGTTTCCATGGTTGATGGGGCCAAGAAAATTCATGTTCCAAATTAAAAGAAAAAATGTTTACTCATATATGAATGCGTGAATACGGTCTCCTGTTTAAATTTAGAATGCTACATCATCTAGTTTAAAATTAAAATAATGTGATATTTTGTTGAAATGGAAGTTCTTTCAAATTCCATCTCCAAGAAAAGGCAAGAACATGTTGGTAGAGGCACGCGTGCAGGACTTGCCTGTGGTCTGTGGGGTGGAGACAGCCAATGAGTAGGAGCCAGATGAGGTAGGAGGGAGCTATTATTAGAGAAGGTCTGTATGTACCCTGGAGTCATGTAGCCTGTGCCGAGACGACATTGAAAGAAGCTGCAATGAGCTCTAGGGATCATCCCTTAGCACACCAAGGAGCTGCTGAAGGTTGCACGCATGGCTACATGTGTGGCATATTCGAGGCTGTAAAGATTGCAAATACAGGGTGTTAAAATTCTTGGAGTGCCGAATATTATACCTACTTCAAGTCTGTATTTCTTTATCATTGAGGTTGGAAGGATTAGTTTTTTTCAAACTATGGTTCTTTCTACCATGATTTAAGAGTCTCAGTGTGAGCAACAGCACACAAGATCTTTAGGAGAATGCAAAGCACATGATGCTCCTGTCGGAGTCCTTAAGGAAAACCCCAACCTAAGAATAAATCTGTAGACTGGAGTGTAGAGACTGGAATGTAGAGCTATGCTAACTGTCATTGTTATTTTTATAAGGCAACTTCCCCACTATTTGATTAATTACTACTTCTATTTCTAATATTACCTAGTACTTAAAATGTAGAATATGTTTGACAATAATGTTCAAATGCAAATCTTAGGGATGTGCTTAAAGGAAACACACAGTCATAAATAGTCATGTCGTCAAATTTAACGGACTCATCCTTGATAACCCAAAGGTTACTCTGCTTTTCAGGCTCCTGGTCCATAGGAGAAAAAAATCTTTGTTTAATTTGGGAAAACAATAAAGTCATACGTGGTGCATCTTTTCACAGATATGCCGGTCCCTGTAGTCAAAAAGCAGATGCCGCCTTCAGACTCAACTGGGCCACTTACCTTGCAAGTACAGAAAACATCATAGTAGCCAGCTTTGATGGCAGAGGAAGTGGTTACCAAGGAGATAAGATCATGCATGCTATCAACAGAAGACTGGGAACATTAGAAGTTGAAGATCAAATTGAAGCAGCCAGGTATGTAACTAGAGATGAACTCAAGCATTATTTACTGCTCTCCTCACCTATCCATCTGTCTGTCCATCTGTCTGTCTGTCTGTCTGTCTGTCTATTTACAAGTTGTAAAATATGAAGAATGGGAAGTTTTGTGAGGTGAATATGTAATTCTTCTTTTCTGTAGGTTTTTAGTGCAGATAATTTATATAGATGAAAACATGTGTCACTATAGATTTCCATGAAGTTTTGAGAAGGCTTTTTCTAAGTTTGTTTTTATATATAACTCAAGAATGGAAGTTGGCATATAGACTACCATCATCTAAGAGTGGAGCCTGGAGACCCATGGAACACACGGGTAAACTGAGGGACGAGTGGACCAAGTTAGTTAGATTTTCAGTCACTGTGATAGGATGTCTGGCAGAAGGGACTTGAAGGAAGAAGAGGACAGGTTTGTTTGGAATTGTGGTTTGGATGATTTCGATCCACTGTCCATCCTTACGTAGATCGGTTAGGGACAAACTACAGTGTTCTCAGCCCTTTCTTCTGTGTATTTTGCTGACTATAATTTCAGCCAGTGATTATCACGCCACATACTGAATGCTAGGCAGTCCTGAAAATTTCCCCCAAATAAACTAGTCTTTCACAATTAAACCCAGCTTCCCACATGGGCCAAAGGTAGACAAGTCCTTGACTACAGTTAAAGCAAATAATCTTCGGTTAAATTCTTAATGAATTCCTTTCCCCATGTGACTCCCAATGAACAGTGTTTGCTGCCTACATTCCTATCCGCACCCTGATTTTCTAATCTTCCCACCACAACCGCTCATTAACTCCTGCTAACATCATTCCAGCTGCCTCCTCCAAACAGTTCCCCTAGATTTCTCTTCCAAAAGTTTCCGGACGATGAGATGTGACAAGTAACAGCAATGACCCTAGCTATCTCTTGTACCAATGTCCAGTGTCAGTGAGATTTTCATTGCAATCACAAAGTCCATGACTAAACAACTTAAAAGGTGGAATTATTTACTCTGTACCGAGATTTCCAAGATTTCCACCCATAGTCTTTGGCTCTGTTGTTCGTGGGCTCATGGTGAGGTAGAAAATCACAGAAGTAAAACTTTTGAGCCTAGTGGATCAGCAGGCAGAGTTTTCTCCTCTCCCTGTTCTTATTCCTTCTGGGCCCTAGCTGCTGGGAAGATATTGCCCACATTCAGTGTGGTTCTTCCCCTGTTGGCTGTTTCCCCATAGACACACTCAGCCATTTCTCAGTACAACCAAATTGAAAATTACATTTAACCACCACGCTGACTAAATAGTTGAACCCATCACTTACAGTCAAAACTAAGTGATAGGGAAGTTGTGTATGCATTCACCATCTAGAGAGTCATAACTATGGAACCCAAGGAATAGCTCCTAGAGTCTGGATAAGGGTGACTCTCCTATGTGTAGAACACAGCTGTCATGAATCACAATTATAAGGGCTTCATTAAGTATGAAAACCATCTCACTCGGGCCATCCCACAGAGAAACAGAAACTGAAGTGTTTTGAACTAAAAGAGAGGAACATACTATGACAGGCAAATGGCTTTAAGCTGTAGGGAGGGGTATGCTTATTTCAAGTAACAAACAAACAAACAAAAAACAAAACAAAACAAACAGAATTTGTCAGGGTGAGGTAGGCTTGGAAGCCAGTCCATTCCAGCTCTTCTGTTCCATTGAATTCAGCTGGTTAATTGGATATGTAACCTTTGGGTTTCCAGCCATTTGCACAGGTGTTTGGAGACGTCTAATAAATGGGTGGTTTGAGACAGTGTTGTACAATTACGGATTGAGAAATGCAAAATTATCAATGGATGACCAGTGCGTTGAGAACAATACCTTTAAGGAAAATTAACCAAAGAAAAGAAAAAATGTTAGATGAATATTCCTAACTGAACGAAATTCCCTTGTGCCAAAGTTAATTACTGGCCATTTTCTTTAAAAAGTGGAAGAAATTTTAGGTTAAAGAAAGGATAAATTAGAGGTTTCACTATTGTAAAATTAAATTTCTATCTAGCAAGACTGGTCATCTTTCTATGAGATTTGAGTTATAAAAGTTCTAAAATTACCAAATTCAGTATTTTTAAAACAAATCCCATTTAAGATAATACTGACAGGCAGTATTACCTATACAATGGAACACTGTTACAGCAAATGAATGGAACCAAATGCAGCAACATAAGTGAATCTCAAAACAACGCTAAAGGAAAGAAGCCATGCACCAATGTTTATGGGAAGTTCAAAATCAAGTACAAACTCAGGTCCGTTTTTATGGAATGCAGCAAAAAAGAAACATTTTAGTTTATTTTCCCTTTCTAGACAGGAAAATGACCACCAACCTTGAAAGAGTATGCACTGTCTACTTTGTAGCGGTCTATCACCCTGGGCAACCATGACTCAGCCCCTATTGATAGATCCTCTGTATTTAAAGGTATCGATTGACAGTGAGAAAAGTTGAAAAGTGCTCTGAATTCCTTCTGGTATCACTTCACTTTGCAGTCCTGGACATGCATCACCAATTGAACACAGAATCAACTGTCCATGAATGCAAAGACCTCCATAGCTCCGGTAACACCACAAAACTACACATTCTATTTGCTAGACTTCCTTAAGAAAAAAAAATAAAAAAAGACTTTTGTTCTAAGGCTAAGATTAGGAAATAGGTGTATAAAACAAAGTTCATTTTTTAAAACCTGGATTTCAACTCCTGACACAGTTTGGTGGCAAAGATATTCCTTAATCCATCAAAGAAAACCCATTTTCCTTTAATGGTACTGTGCTTGCTAATCAACACCCAGTACAGGATTTGGTTTTGATTTTATTTGGTATTTAAATTCTCAGGTAAGAGTCCCGGCACAGCTCTAAGCCCTCCTCAACTCTTCTCTGTGCCCTTGTAATTTTTCTTCTATTGCAGGAAGGGTAACCACTTTCAAACTGAAAAACATCTGGAGAGATTTAGATTCAATTATGTAAAGAAAAGTGCATCTGGGCTGCAAATTTTTATATAAAGCTGTGAAAAAAACTGCCAGGATTTGTTTTCTGTGAAACACACACACACACACAGAGAGAGAGAGAGAGAGAGAGAGAGAGAGAGAGAGAGAGAGAGAGAGAGAGAGAGAGAGAGAATTTTATGGACTCAAACGCAAACCTTGTTCATGGAGCTCTGATGTTTAACAGGGAGGTCATTTATCACAGGTGTTTCTGATGACTGGCCCTGCTTCCTCTTAGTTTGTCATAGATGGAAGAGTTAACACATGTTAGGCCATCACAGTTGTGTGGTTAGCTTAGCTTTCTCTATACCGTGGAAAACTGATTTGTGACCCTCTTTTGTGTGTTTTAGAGAATTCTTAAAAATGGGATTTGTGGACAGCACCCGGGTTGCAATTTGGGGCTGGGTGAGTAGTGTGTTGTCTTTTGTGTCTCATTGGCTCATGAATTTGTAGGCACTCCTTCGTGAGTAGAAGCCCGTGCAGGTTAATTCTTTGAATGCAAATATTTGGAGATGAAATCATGTCTGTCAAGCCTTGGGCCTTGGAGCAGCAGGCTTCTGGAATCTCTACTGAGCTAGACGCGCGCGCGTACCTCTGTTCCTTATGATGAGATAAAGAGCCAAGAGCAAGAGTGGGGAAGGAGGGTGGGGGTGGGCAGAAGAGGGAAAAAGAAAAAGAGAACAGGAAAGGCATTGGGGAGGGGCAAAGCTTATTCACCAGCAAAGGTTTTCTGATGTACTGTTTTTATTTATTATTTCCTTTAATATCTATGGTCAACGGAGTCCACTATATGTCCCATGCTTGTTTTCTTATCTCTGCATGAAGGGACCAGGATTCTCAGAGTGTGTTCTTTAGATACTGCCCAATTAAAGCCAATTTAAGCCTCCTATAGCATGCTTTCTATCTCTAAAGAGGCACAGTATATAAAGACGTGAGAAATGTGGAACTGTGACTCGCTTACCATATGTCCTTATTCCTTTACCTCCACAAAAATAACTGTTTCCATTCCCTAGTCATATGGAGGGTACGTAACCTCGATGGTCCTGGGATCTGGAAGTGGCGTGTTCAAGTGCGGGATCGCCGTGGCACCTGTGTCACGGTGGGAGTATTATGGTATGTAACTGCTGCTCTAGCCACAGAACTATTAAGTGTTGACCTTAACATTCCCGTGAGAAAGTCATTCCTTTTTTAGTTTTCTGTGTTTCTATGGAAAATAATAGGCTGATTCCTTTCTGTGGCTCTTTATAAGAGATGTGTAGGGTGGTCTTATCCATTCTGTTGTTATTCAAGCTTGAGGGCTACTGTGTGTACCTATACATTTAATTTCTTATCAACAAACCTGTTGCCAAAATTTTTAAACAGCCTCTGTGCTACATTTCTCAAATAAATGTTTCTTTATCTTTATTCAAATTTGATTTGGGACTTGACATATTAATAGAGGAAAGGAGCTTCTGAATGAAGATCAAATATGGTTGGGTGTCAGAGGAAGAGAAGATGGGAACAGATGCTTTTCCAGGGTGCTTTGCTTTCCTACTGTCTTTAAGTACTAGAATATCATCCTCAGCATGAGCTAGATCACACAGCATCATTCTTCTGAGACTACAATACCCAGGGAAAGACTTGGCAGAAATGAGCGCCGAGGGCTGGGAAGGAGATGCAGTGTTTTATAACACCCTCTCTGACCTCACTGAAGTTCTTTTCGTAGTAGTAATGAGAACAGAATTGTTGATAAAGAAAATGGTCATTGTAGTCATATCCTAATACACGGTAGCACCAGTCCTTTGAAAACGCCTCTTTGAAAGCCTCTCCATGTCAGGGAAGCCAATGTGCAAAACATCTCTAGCTTTCTGCTAAAAACTTGGCAGGTGCAGTTATAATTTAATTTGCACACAATGGAGTTGTTTTCATGTGGTATTTTTGTTTGGAATTAATTGTTCTGCTGGATGGTTTGTTTCTGGAGACCTCTGGTGGTCAATAAAATAAAAGAGTAGCCTCTGTGAGGTTGCAGACGTGTAAGAGAAGTTCATTAAATGCACAGTAGCAAAAAAGAGCTTTGAATATATGTGTTAATTTTCACAATTTCATTTAAAATTGCAAATAAGGAATATGGAAGTGGTGTTTCAAGACATTGTTCTAAAATTTCACAACTAAATTATGTAACTCTGTATATTTTTTAAAAAAATATATACTTTTTAATTTTCAGATCTTAATGTACATGTAAATGTGGTTAGCGTAGATAAGAAAGTGGCGTTATGCTCTAGGATTAGCATATAGAAGGCTGTAGAATAGATGCTGGGGAAAATTATATTTTTCTCTTGAAGACACTGTCCACCTATCAAATAATACAAGTCAGGTTGTTAATATTTGACTCCTTAAGTTAAAATGTACATGAAAAGTTTATTACCTTGTGTTTTTAAGTGTCCTTTAAGACATTATATTTTTATGGGAGTGTTCTCTGCATACATAAAATTATACATACTCTGTATTCATTTTAAGCAAAATAGTAGATATTACTATCATTTAGGAGGGAAGGGAGATAGTAGTAGAAAAGCAAAGACTCTTCAGGGTGTTTTTAATTTATGCCTCAGCCGTCCAGCAGCATGACAGTGTTGAACTTAAGCAATAAAAGAATGTAAAGAATTCGTGGAATTAATGTCAACATGCTTGCCCAAGCCAGCGATAGTCAAGCACAGAGGCAATACATGGTTTCTACATTTATTTACTCCAACCTGACCTTTTGAGGAGACAGCTTTTAAAACATCACAGAAGCAAAAGAAATCAGATCCAGAAAGACAAATAACACATGATTTCCTTGACTTGTGGAACCTAGAATCAACATTAAAATACAAAGGAGCATACATATGACAAAAGTAGAAAGGCAACTCTCTGGGAAAACCAAGGAGACAAGTATTCAGTAGGAAGGGAACAGGACCGGTGGTGGGCTCAAAGCAGGTGCAATACAGGATGTACTTGAATGGGATATCTTTATTAAACCAACTACTTTGTACAATCAATAAACACTAACAGTTAAAGCGACAACAACAGCAATCAAACTATTTATGCAGCAAATTCCATCAGTGATCTTTTAGCATAAATATGTAATATAAAATTTCATCTTTTTTAGTTGAGTAAAATTATGTTTAATTACCCAAAATAACCAAACCAATTGTACAACCTGTTATTCCACCATATTTATATATAAAGGAACTTATGTCAGTTGAGCAGACAGATATTAATATAATCTGTTCACAGTGCTCAAGTGTTACAGCACCAAACTTGAGACCTCCCCAAAAAGTGAGGGGAAACAAATGCTTAACATGAATTATGATGAAGCAGCCGTGTCAATATGGACTGTTAAATGCATTCTTTTTTATCAGAGTGAATCTCAACCTGCCTAAAATATAAGGTTTAAGTAAGCCACTAGTAATTCATTATTGTTAGGTATTCCCCAATGGAGATAGATTATCACACCGTAAGGTGTGTGATTATCTCAGTATCACAACGTTCAAGATAACCGAGGCACTAGATAGAGGACTTCCATTGAGTGACTGTCTCTGCGCATTTGACCTGCAGGTCTATTGCCAATTGTGTTTCAGGTTGTCTAGTCTGTGCTCCCCTGCCCTGAAGCAGAGGGCTGAGTGCAGAAGAGTCAGTGCTGTGGAGAAGTCCTGAGGGAGAGTGGGTGGTGTGGGCATCAGCAGCTCAGGCCGTATTAGCAGGGGTGGGCTGGAAAGATACTTTCAGGAGGTAAGGCACAGGAGGACAGGTAAAGTAAGGTAACAGATGTAAGAAACATTGTTATTGGAGGAGCTGATCCTCTCTTCTTCTTTCCCATTACAGACTCAGTGTATACAGAGCGCTACATGGGTCTCCCAACTCCAGAAGACAACCTTGACCATTACAGGGTAAGAGACAAAGAGCTGTGCCAATCATAGAACTCCGTATAAATGGTTTAAGAACGTCCTAATTGTATCTATTTTACAAAAAAAAAATATTATTTCCAACAAATTTCTTGTTAAAAAGAAAAAACACAGGTGGTTTAGAGATCCTCCAATAGCTTCCCTTACTATATTTTGCATAATTACAGTCGTTATCATATGCTATATAGGTCACAATATGCATTCATTTGGAAATACAAAGCAACATCAGATAATTACTTTAATTATAAAAATTTCAGTTTAGAAAACATGTCAAATCCAGCATATTCTTTTAGGACCCAGAAGATTTCTTAAAGCCTTTAGCAAGATATTAAAATTTTTGTGATGTGATAATAGTTAAAAAGGTAAATGCATGCCTATAATTTTCTTACTCCTAGCCAACTATGTAAATTTTTAATGCGGCGTTTGCCGAAAGCAGGTGAGGTGGCATGTGCCGTGGAGCCCTGTCCGTGAATCACTAAAGAGCTTCCGATGGTGGGAGAAACAGCAGGCAGCTTGCTCTCCAGAGAAAGTCGCATTTGAAACGTGACCTGGCTGCAACTGTCACTTGCTGTCACTGCTAGTGTGGAGGGCACAGCAAAGCTGTGTGGATGCCATCCTGGTGCGGCCGTATGAAACAGCACTGCTTTGACGCTTTTGAAACCTTACTGATTCTGTGGCTGTCTTAGTGGAGGAAAAAAAAATGTAAGCTAGCTTAAAGCTTTCTGATAACAAGGAAAATCATCTCAGACGTTTCCCGTCTCCAAAGAGGCCCAAAACTCTCCCTGGGAGAATGAATTCAAGAGAAAGAAAAACAAGAAAAAATGTCAACACAAAATTTTCTGTGTTGTGACTCTTACTACATAGGCCTAACTATACATTGCTCTGGGCAGTATATGTACACATGTAAGATGCCATCATTGCTACTGCGGAGTCTGAAACCATCTGATCAAAACACAATGAGTTCAAAGTCTCTATGTTTGCAAGATATGTGTGTGTGTGTGTGTGTGTGTGTGTGTGTGCATAGGTGTGTATGTGTATATATATATAGGTGTGTATATGTGTAAGTGTGTGTATGTACATGAATGTGTAAGTATGATGTGTGTATGTGTATTTTGTATGTGTGTGTATGTATGTATAATAAGTAGCTTTTACCTGCCACTTTCAACTTAGTTATTAAGCTTGTGTATGCAGGAAGACATGTTTGTGTTAGTGTCTGTGTGGTTTTTTTTATATGTTTCTGAGACATGCCAGAAAAGTAATCTGAAATTAAGATGGCGTACTAGACATCTTTACCTAAAAAAAATCCTCATAATCGGGGTATTTTCTTTCTGTCAGAGGTCTCGTCTACTACTGCACACTGCGTTCTTTCACTCCATCTTCTCCACATCCTATAATCTGCCTCAGACATTGTTTGCTTTATTCATAACTACAATGCACTGGCAAATGACCCGGCTCCCTTTATAACAACAGCCCAGTTCGTATACTCTTGCTGTGCCTTCCCACAATTCAGTCCATGCCACACCCTGCTAGCACATTTACATACACGCACATGTACATATATATACAAGCACACACACACACACACACTGCTTTAATGGCACTCTCCTGTGTACCCAGCTAAATCCAGTCTTCGGTGTTTAGTAAAGGAGTCACCCCTTCTTCTCACATGGACCTGGTTTAAGTGTCAGAATCTGTATGTCTGTAGCTGCCATTTTATGACATTGCTATGGGTCCCTTATACATGGACTGTCATTTGTCCCCCAGCCCCATGTGTGAGGAGCATCTCTCTGTGTAAAATCACGTTGGTTTCTTTGTGGACTGTGAACTCTCAACATTACACACCTTCCGCATTTCACTCCTTGGTTGTCCTAGAAAGGACACTCACACATAAGCCTACAACTTACCTTGACTCAATAAAGAAAGTTTTAAAGGGAAATACTGCAATAACAGCTGTATTTCTCCATCACTTTTCTCATTTGGATGCTTGAATTTTTCTTATTGATTATCCAACCTGGAAGATGGTTTTCTTGGCTCCATCAAAGCACCGAAAGCCCCTGGACATGCAGAGGTTTACTGCCTAGAATTCTAACTCCTGGCTCTGAAGAATAGTGAATAAGAAGTCAAAGCATTCATTTTAGAATGCCCCATTTGAAGAGCCAATGGGGCCGGAGGCACAGGGTTAAGTCCAAACCCTGGCAGCAAAGGATGCCGGCACTTGCCTTGCTTCTTTAGAATCCACACCCGTCGTATCATACATTTTCTCTCCACCAGCTCTCTCTATGGAGGACTATCGGGTAGCAGTTTTTATCTGCCACTTTATGCTTCTTTCTCCAGTCTTTCTATAGGTTCCTCTTTCCCACACCAATTCTCCCTTCCCCTGACTCTACCCCCCACGGTGGTGGCCACTTCCATTTCTCCCCTTAGGTGTTCCCTGCATGAGGTAGTCATGTAAATAGAAGTCACTTCCTCCTGCCAATGGCAACACACGCACACTGAGTGCACGAAGTCACTCTCTCACTTCGCTGTACAGATGGCACCCGAGGACTGTTTAAGCCTTCCACGCCAGGAGTCGGGTTTTCTTGGCATGAAATTCATTGCTGGCAATGGACACATTAAAACTGCCAGTACCAGGGAGCTAAAGGTTCCCAATGTGTTACTCAGAGGAATTATCCGGGAGGGTGATAGCTAAGGTGGGCAGGAGAAAGTGAGGCAAATGCATCCAGGGAATCATCTCTACCCTGCTCAATTGCTTCCTCTAAGCATGGAAGACATAATCTGTGTGGGGATCTGAAGCAGAGTGGAGAACTGAATCTACGTGCCTATTTCTGGTGCACAGCAGGCTTTAGAATAAAGCTGCCCTCCTTTGTTTTTTAAATGAGCCTGTGCTTTTGTCTCTGGCAAGAATATATTCAAAGATGCTATTTTCCTCCAAGGCCCCAGCTGCCCCTCTGGACCCCACCATCTTACTACTTTTCTTTCCCAGGTTTGCTCGCTCTCTCTCTCTCTCTTTCTCTCTCTCTCTCTCTCTCTCTCTCTCTCTCTCTCTCTCTCTCTCTCTCCTGCACTAACTCTTGAAAAGACATGAGAGCTAATTCAATAATTCCTGAAAGGTTTTGTCACTCTGTGCATTTCCATGGGTCAGGAAAATATTTTGAAAGAAATTCCCGTTCAGTCAGGACTCTCCTAGCACATGCAGAATTAGGAAGGCGCAAAGTGCGCAGTTGTGCAATAACTAAGTCCGTATCCTTAGCTAAGAAGCCCTTGATGCATAGAGCTACAGAGTTTGAAAGAGAATATAAATTTCAATACAACCCAGATGGGATGGTTCGGTCTTAGGGGATACATGACCTAGACGTTGGAGGATCCCAAACTTCCAAGAGGAACACACCTTGTGAATTTGGGCCCTTTTTCTACTCAGGAAAGAGATGCCAGGCGAATTGTCAGGGTGTGCCCTGCTCAAAGCTCATGTGTCAACCCTTTGGGGAGTCATATTCCTGCATGGCTGATCCCTCCCAGTGGGGACATTATTTCCTGTTCTCTAGAAGTTACCACAAAGATTGAGGGATCCTGTGAAGCTTAGACTCAATACTCAATGCGGTGATACCTGCAGTGACCCCCTAAGATTGTTTAAAGATTATCACCCATCTTTGGCCAAGTGACAGGGCAGGAGCTCTTTTAAAGGCTCCAATGACCTCAAGGAGGAACCCCTAAGGAGCTGGACCCAGAGAGGTGAGAAGTCTGAGCTAATGAACAGTGTCATTCTGCGGAGGGCAGATCCTCTCTACACAGTCTCTGTTCATAACAGATAGAAATGGCAACAAAGTTAAGAAATCAGACAACCAAGGAGGCTACTCTACCTCTAGTATCAACAAGCCAGCAGAGGTGTTATCACACACCTCAAGGTGTGGAAGCCTGACCAAGCGGTGAACAATTTCTCAAAGCCCATCTGAAGTCAGAACTGCAAGGCATTAACTCGGAAGAGACTTCCATTCACTCGCTCAAAGGGTCTGGCATTTGATAATGTTCAAAAGTTTACTCCTTATAGATAAGAAAAAAGTAAAAACACTGGGAAGAGGAAGGGTAGCCAAACATGAACTTGAACACCATACAGTATCCAATATGTATGAAAAAGACGAGAAACTTCTAAATTGTGCTGGTGGAGCCTGAGAATCTACATGTCAGAAGCTGAAGGAAGGGGTAGAGGAGAAGTCAGAAATCTAGAATTTTACACTCCCCCAACCAGTTAGACCTGTTATTCATTTGTTGTGCTAGTATAGCTAGACTCTGTTCTAAGGTCTTTACATGTATTATCAGCTTCAAGTCTCCATAAAATACTCTGAAACAGGATAGTTATTCTGATGACCACCATTTTATTGACAGGGAAACTGAGACACTGAAATAGTAAGCAACATATGTATGCTGAGGGTTCTAAAAGGAAGAGGACACTATCTGAGCCAGGGAAGAAGGGAGGGAGAAGACACAAGGAAGACCAGAGAGGTTCTCAACAGATTATTATGTGAGGGAGGGGCCTTGAGGCCAACAATGACAGGGAGAAAGGCTTCCTAGGACCTCTGAGATGGATCCATTGACTTGCACTATAGCTCTGGAAAGAGTCGACCAAATGGTGACCAATAAATATGACAGGGACGGGGACTGGGGAAGGGATTGTCTTGTGAATAAACAGAGAAGTAGAAGACCAAGGGCAGGAGGAGTGGGGCCCCAAGTCCTGATCCCTGCTGCCAAGAGGAGAGGGCAGCCTGGAACACACAGAAGGGCTGATTTAACTTGTAGAGGAGATTTATTTTGCATTTTGCTCAGAATTTGATAGGCTTTTGGCAAGTGTATGAAACAGTCATAGATTTGGCAGTCTTCTGCTAGCAGATTTGAAACGTTCAATCCTTAAGAACTGCTGCATCGTTAGGTTATGCAAAACAGGGTGCAATTTTGTAAATATGCCATCTTGTACTGATTTGACATTTGTTCTATTATCCCAGAATATGCCAAAGGGAGAGAGACCTTCAGATTTAAGCCAAACCTTAACTTGTTTGTGGAGTGCTGATAAAATGTTGACTGCTGTGTGATCTTTAAAGCAGCCAGTGTTGCTTGTGAGGCCTGAGGTAGAGCCCCCTGTCTGGGGTTGATGGGAGCTCTTTGCTTGGCAACTCACGGGTGCAGTTGTTTGATGGATGTACACATGTATAACATCTTATTTAGTGAATTGGATTCAGTTTTTCTTAAATGTTTTCTGTGTCCTCTGCTTGGTATTAATGATGATCCTCCCAAATGGAGCCCTTTATTATTTGTACAGCGTTGATTACAGGAGGAGGCTCCTTGGAGGAAGCCAGTAAGCCCAAGGCAATAGCTTACTGAGTAGCTAAATTGTTACCCTTTAGACCCAGTGACTGCTTGACCTTCTACAGAACCTGTGGACGGTACCGAGCAGCTTGACTGGGATGTCAAGTGATTGTAGAGCATACTGGAGAGGGACTGGAGCTTTGGAGTTCAAATGGCCTGTATTGAAATTCTCCTTCTTTTACTTGTAGAAGTTTGAGCTTGAGGAGGTCACGTTCCCTCTCTGAGCTTCATTTCCCTCTTTAAATAACCAGATATGCCCCCCACCCCCAGAGTCATGAAAGTGATTATAGGAGACTCCCACACCTGCCGTGAAGTGAGCTTTGAAACCATGGCAGCTGCCACCATCCTTATCTTCAGGGAGTAAATTGTCCTTCTGGTTGGTAGATGGCACGGGGGGTAGCTTGGAAATTGTTACACCTCCTGTTTCTCACAGCATTTCCCTACTCTTATCAGCTCCTTCCTTTATTTCAAAAATACAAAGATTTATTTGTTGGAAGGTGGCTGAGGAACCAGCATGATCCAACAAGCAGCTACAGATGGTTCTTCTTGGGGATTGAAGGAAAAGCTCCTCACAGAGATGCTGTGGAATCGGCACTGCCACTGGACCAATCCTTTCCACTTCTCTCTGCCAGACGGTTGCTGGCAGCAGGGCTCTCCGGAAGTTTCTAGCCTCAGGAGAATGCCAACTGCACCACCATTGCATCCTTGCCCATTTATCACTCCCAGCTTCCTTTTTAGTCATTGGTGATAGACTATTCGGTTTGTAACTTAGTCATCCATTTCCTTTTTTATTTCTGTCTCCATGGATAGGCACGGGGGATCATCCAATTTGGGTGGGTTAAAATAGTATAATTAATATCTTCCCGACCATTAATCATATATTGGAGGAATGCATGCATTTTCTTCACTGGCTTTGCATATTTCCGCCGCAGCTTGGAGTGTGCCATACTGTGGGCAAAAGTGTCTTTAATAGAGAAGCCAGGTGGCACAGTGCAGTAGGCAACCGCTCCCCAGTGGCTCCAGAGGCACAGTGACATCCTTGCATTTGAGGGTGCGAGGTGGTTTTCTGCACTGAAAGCCCCAAAGAGGGTGTGCTTCTAGCAGCTGTCCATCTCTCTCATCGGAAGGTCCTTTCGGAGGCTTCTCCCAACGAGCAGGGAAACGTGCGCTGAAATGGCACCCTTCTCTCGCAGCTGCAGGGGAAGCTTTTGTTTTATTTTTCTCTTGCTGCATTAAAGTATTTGTCTTTCTTTCTTTGTAGTGTAATATTGTTAATGTAAAACAATTTGCATCATGACACTTTTATCACAGTTTTCGTCTTTTTCTCAGTATGTTGCATTTCTCACCATGTCTAGTTCATCACAGCTACAGTGTGTACATCACAACATTTATCTTAGGCTCAGGGTTTTACTTGTTTATAAAAATTGTCTTCTTTCAGCCTGTATTCACTCCATTTAAGAAAAAAAAAAAGGCAGCCAGAAACTGTTTTGGTCCAAACTCCAGTAGTTATCACATTCCTTGCTAACTGTCCTGTGTATTTATATGCCTCCTAACTATTACTCTATGTTTCAATGACATTTCTCCATCTCATGGCACAGGGAGGTGGTTGGAGCAGCTTTTGCTGTTCCTGCTGCCAAGAGAGGCAGGCCCATGGGGCTGCTGGAGGTGAGATGAGGCGACAGTTGTATATCTGGGTCGGGTCTGGGGGTTAAACTTAATGATCATCTGTGAGCGAAAGGGGGAATTGAGCTTGTGCAGAAACCAGGTGGCAGGAAGTCAGCACAGGCTGAGCCCGTGACTGGCAGAAGAGATCACTGAGAAGGCTCCTTAAGGGGCCGTGGCCCTGCAACTCAGAAGGGGTCCTGAGTCTTCTCCTCTCACCTGCCCATCTCCAGCTACGTAGATGTGTAAAAATGCATTTTAGGATGGTTTGACTTTATTGTCTCCTCTTGCAGCCAGAATTCTGTGCTATCTTAGGTGATAAATCACTTGCCAATGGGAAAGACACCCTTCACCACTTCCAGGGTTGTTCAGACCACTTTGGCTCAGAAGCCAGAGTACCCACTGTTAGGTACTTCAAGTTCCACGATTTTAACTTTTTATTTCACATTGTTCCTTTGCTGGAGGACAATCAGAAGTCCTTTGCAATTTTAGAAGACAGGACAGAGAAACAGAAAGTAAAGGAGTTTCCCCTAGGCTTGCTCCAGTTTGGACACTTCTTAGGGATGGACTGTGGTACCAAGTTACTTACTTTGTGAATCCGTCTGTTCATATATAGCTCAGGGTTGGCACAGACCTATTTCACACAGGTGTGAGACTTTGATCACACAATGACAGCTAGGATTACTACTGCCATGGTATAGCAGCTGGAAGAGAGCATGATGATGATTAAACCAAGTACAGAATGAGAATATTTTGTGTTCTGTTTACTACATTTGTACTTAACTCTGGAAAAGTAATGTCAATTTTATCAGATAATGCCAGTGCTGAATATTTTATTTGCTCATTTAGTTGATAAGCATTTAGCTATAGATTAGATGCAAGGATAAAAAAACAATATAGGCGAGTCATTTTTCTCATAGACCTTATTATTTAGTTGGATGCAAATGAATGATGTTTGACTCGATAAAAATGAATAGATGCACGAATATAAGGAAGGGGTAGTGTTGTGATGGCCAGAGGCAGGCCTGCACGCATGCTGGATGGATGGATTCAAAATGGATAGATGTATGTGGGACATTCCATCAGATGGAAGTTTATCTAAAACTAAAAAGAACAACTTCTGATGAATTGCAATGTTTATTTGATTCAGAGATTTCGTGTGCTCAGGTTGAGTGGGAACCTGCATACACAGGATGGGGCATTTACTCTGAGCTTACCCAGTCCAGGATGATCCTAGGAACTGTAGTCGATGGAAACAATTTGGGAAACTGCACTGAATTTTTAGACAGTATGTCACTCTCCAGAAATACTGAGTCACAGAATTTTCAGTCAGCATCAACAATTTACTTGAAACAATGCTTCTACCATGTTTCATGGCTCCTACGGCAATGATTCTTCTTCCCATTTTGCAGACTTCAGGACTCAGAGTGCAGCAAGTGTGTCTCCAGCTGCAAAGCTCAGCAGTGTTGAAACCAAAGACTTTAGCATGCAGCCCCGGGCCTTTCTGGCCAGGCCACTAGCACTTCTGACGACAGTATGAAGTGTGCTCTAGTTCTGTTGCTAGACATGTCACTGAAATAGAGACCTTGACTCTGGAAGAACGAGTTGCCTACTTTTGAGTCTGTGGAGATGCCACCACCGCCTCTTCTCTGTGTACCCCATTCCAGACAGGCAAAACAGACCCACTCTTCCCAGTCTCTGGCATTTTCCCTTCATCTCAACATTGCAATCAGACCTAAATTTAAATCATCTGACTTATGCTTGTCAAGTTGTTTTTCTTTCCTCATCCAAGACCTCTGACCTTTAATGTGGA
This sequence comes from Chionomys nivalis, assembly GCF_950005125.1. Taxonomy (NCBI): domain Eukaryota; kingdom Metazoa; phylum Chordata; class Mammalia; order Rodentia; family Cricetidae; genus Chionomys; species Chionomys nivalis. The sequence goes on from NC_080107.1 coordinate 19,118,083, forward strand.
AGTCCCTAGTTGACTCAAACCACAAAATACATCTTTTAACCCTTCATCCTGCCACCCTGGATGGCTTGGGAATAACATTTAACAGCACCATTTTTTTCCTAATATTAAAAATGAGGAAGTATCAAACACCCACTGATTTTCTGAGACTAGCCTTGATCACCTCTTCCCCCCCCCCCCCATATGTTACACTTGCTTAGGTTTTAAACATCTGTTTCCAGAGAGGTAATGTTTGCTTTTCATTTAGAACCTAGCAATGTGGACCAAAGTTCACATGACATATTGCGGAGTATGTTTAGTTGCAAATGCTATGTACAGGCTCTTTGAAATGTAGCATGTATGGCACCATGTGACACATGGTTGCTATGGTAATACACTTTTTGGCTGAACTACAGCAGAAACCCATGGAACATACATTGCTAATATGAGACTCTGCCCTCTGCTAATGCCTAGGACACAGCCAATCTGGGACTCAAGGGGTTTTGCATGCAGCCTAGAGGACAGGTGCCCTCTTGCTACATGTGCAGGGAAGATGTGACATTCTTCCTTTCCAGTCCCGTCTCCCAGGCACAGGGCATGCTGTGCATTCTGCCATGCATGGAGACAGCATTTGCTTGAATATCGGTTTGCTATATTTTGTATCAAAGGGGGCCCCAGCTGAAAACATTTTATTTTGTAAACTGAAGTGAAAAATCAGTTATGGCAGATCCTTTTTTGAATAATGACATTCTTTTTCCCAATTTCAGAATTCAACAGTCATGAGCAGAGCTGAAAATTTTAAACAAGTTCAGTACCTCCTTATTCATGGAACAGCAGATGGTGAGTTTCAGTTAATTAGACTTTTTAGTATCACAGACAGGTTTGCAATTTCACTACTGACAAAACAAAAGCATGAGGGGCAAGACTGTTACATTTACTTCAATAAAACAGTGTTGCTTTCCACAACTCACTTGTCTTGGGCTAAATGGGATGCTGAGTCTTAGGACTTCAGGCGCTTCCTTCTTGTGCTTTCCCCCTCAGTATCTGAATGCTCCAGAGGCTATTAGCTGCTTGTTTATGGCTGCTTTCCCCCTTCTTTCCCGCAGATAATGTTCACTTTCAGCAGTCAGCTCAGATCTCCAAAGCCCTGGTGGATGCTGGTGTGGATTTCCAAGCAATGGTATAATAAGACTTTGTTCAGGGGGAACAAAGTATCTGCTGGGTCTAGTTTCCTCTTGGGGGTGACTTTTTCCCAAGGGCATCACAGAAGATGGGACTGAAGAGGGCTTGATCATTCCAGCGTGAAGTTGGAGATGTGATCTCCTTGAGTCATACGCAGAGTAAATATTAGACAGTTTGAGGTTGAGAAACACAGTATTACATACTCTGGGAGTGTCAAAACACCATTCTTCCATTCATGTGATGGTTCAGCCTCTCCCTGTTGTGATTTGAAAGTAATCACTTATTCCATAAATGTGTGGCAGAGTAATTCTAAAGTGAAACCAGCATGATAATAGCTGAAATGTAAGATCCATTCTGTTATTATGATTACTAGCCATCCTAACAACAGTGGGATATTAATAATCACCAGGCTTCAGTTCTTGCGATTGCTATACAAGCTTTTGTTGAACAACTGCAGGCAATAAGCAGTTAGGCTTGTTTATAAAGTCCGAGATGACTGGGGCTGGTTTTGCCTCTACAGAGGATGTTTGGGGTGTTTAGTCTTCTATATTATAATTTTCAGACCAAATATATATATATATGCACACACAACATGTCTTGCACTAATAATACTATAGTTTAAAACACAGCTTTCTTAACTGTTCTGACTAGAAAACCCTGCCTACCACTCCTAACACATAATTTGCTGTGTGCTCAGTTTCAGTAGTGCCCACTGTCTAGTTTTTTTTTTTTTTAATCTTGTCCTGAGAAAACCTGCTATACCTTTTGGGTCAGATTCTCAGTGGTTGAAGTTTATTTTTTTTCCACTATTCAAAGCAAAATCAGATAATACTTGAGGCATGATTTTAAAATTTAACTTATGTCTCAGTAACATGCATTAGGCTGGCAGTGCCTTCCCAGGCATTTAGTAAGGTATGCGTTTTTATGTGTTTGCCTCAGATTGGAGATTCTTTCTACATAAATGTCACACAGACAGAGCTTTTAATTTCCAGTATAAAATTTAACTGTTGGTAAATAATACATTTGACTTTTGACTTCACTTATGCTATATATATAAAACCTTAACATTTAAATAGATTTTTCTAGCCATTTAGATGCTTATATTGGAAAAATTACTTTAAAAACTATTTATTTTAATACATACTCAAGTGTAGAGAAATTTAATTATTGCTAGCACCCATTAAAATAGTATGCCTGCTGGTATAAACCTTCCCATTTATGTTGTGGTTTTAAGTGACCTTCGAGTCGCATTTGAAAGTTGATTTAGGTATTTTAATTAGAATATACCTGTGTTTAAACTCCTATGCAGTCAATCCAAATGCATAATGGATTTTCTCAGTACCTGAAAAAGAGGACCAGAGACTTCTCAGGTCTTGAAAAGCTCTGGGGAAGAACTAGACACCCTCTTCGACCACACTTCAGTTTATAAACTGTCCCCATTTAACACCATGCGGGAGTTCCCTTGAGTTTTTCCTTTTAAAATCCAGCCGCCATCCTACTTGTGACCTGTTTCTCTCTGCAGTGGTACACAGACGAAGACCACGGCATCGCCAGCAGCGCAGCTCACCAGCACATCTACACCCACATGAGCCATTTCCTCCAACAGTGCTTCTCCTTACAGTAGCCCGGCAAAGCTCCTGCAGCTTATTTAAAAACACGTTTGTTCTCATTATCTCAAAGCTGCACTGTCAAGATGACGATCTCAATAATGTTCGCACTGAGAAATTCCAGGCTGCTTCCCAGTTTCATACCTGCAGTCCTAAGCAAGGATGTCTGTCTTTACAACAGATTATACCTTACAGCCATTTGGATTTTTCACTTTGTTTTGTTTATCATTTCAAATTATTTCCACATCAGCTGCTGAAACAACAAATATAAATTATTTTTACAAGAGCTCTGCATAGATTTCCTGAGAAGAATTTCATTTTTTTTTTCCCATACTAGACTGGTCCAAATCTTGTTCCCTTATTTAAGGGGCTGACAAGATGTGGGCAATGATGCCATTAGGGCAGGGTGAGGAGATTACAGAGTATGGCTAGAAATGCAGGTCCAAGCATACCCACCCACCCAGGCTACTGTCAGCTCGCCTCAAGAAGTGCTGTTCACTGCCAGACTGGCACAGGTTTCTGAGAAAGACTTTTCAAACAGTCTCAGGAAATCATATATGCAAAGCGCTGACTTCTCAGTAAAACCACAGCAGTTGAATAGACTCCAAAGAAATGCAAGGGAAACTGCCAGCAATGCAAGGCCCCCAGGTGCCAGTTACGGCTATAGGTGCTACAAAAACACAGCAAGGGTGATGGGAAAGCATTGTAAATGTGCTTTGAAAAATCACCGACGGTTCCTAGTGAAAAGAGGCAGCTTGGAACATATCAACTTGCCCTGTTAAAAGTTGAAAATATTTGTGTCACAAATTCTAACATGAAGGAATGCTTGCATCAGTTTTTCTTCATTTCTTTGAGCATGTTAATTAAAATATTTTAACTTCATTGGCTTTTTAATGGAAAATGAACGAGAATGGTGTGTGCTATTATTTCTATTCTCCACACTAGAATTCTGCCTGGTCATTTAGTAAATATGCTTCTGTTTTTCAGAGGTAATGGGTTACATCGTGAATCAAACTTAAACGGCATTGACATATGGACACATTTGTTCAAAGGTTCTTGTTTAACTTGTTAGAAATCCAAGGCTGTCTTGTAAACATGGAAGGAATTCAGCTTTTTTTTTTTTTTAAAAAAAAAAAACACTTAGATACATAAAATGTTTAAAGTTAAATAATTCATAAGGGTTTATCTAATACCCATGAAATTTCAATTCTCATACTTAATACTTAGCTTTTAAGAAATCAGTTAATAATGATAATGATGTGGTCATTCATATACTATGGAAGACATAATTTAATTTAATCCAGGAAAGCATGTGGGATTCACACATGAGAACAAATACATCAACAAAGTCATTTGGTAGCTCCGAAGCTGTGTCCTTCCAGGGCTTTGTGTTTGTTTTGTCTTGGGTCTTTTTTTTTTTTCTTTTTTTTTTTTTTTGAGGGGGACATAACAGAAAGAAAGCATAGATTTCAGAAACTGAATTTGACTTAACAATGTTTGAATAACCTAGAAAATATGATGTTTTGTTTCAATTATTTGTAACAAGCTACATTTTAAAAATGGGCTCACATTTAAATGCAGACCATTTGCTAAGCAAAATTATCACAGACAGGTAAGCCTGCAGCATAAACTCGAAACCTGGCAGAAATGGAAACCATCTATCACTTCAAAATGAGAGTAGAGGCTCATGAGAACAATGCACAGAGAGAGTGAAATCAGCTTTGATACTGTCTCCAGGGCACAGCACTGGCTCGTTTCATCTTATTTAACTCTCAAGTCCCACTCTTCACCTGAAAGCACCACTGATGCTTAGCCCTGTAGGTTCCTGGCCATTATCTTTGTTTGAATATAGCTCAGTCACATGTGTAGCAGGACCAATCTGCAAGGTCCTAGCAAGGAACAGAGGTAACACATGTTCCTGACAATATGAAAACATAAAAGCAAATTAAATAAAACTATCCTTTGTGAGTTCATTAATCTAAACCACATTATATAATAATCCAGGTTTGTATTAATATTTCTCATGATTGTGTAATGTTTATATAATGCCCAAACCATGAATTTTTTGTTCATTTCTAAATGTGTTGTTTCTGGAGCCTGAGGTTATAAAAATATCACAGCACACATTTTTCAGGCAATGAGGGTTTCAAATGGTGATAATGTGAATAAATTCAGTTTTTATTTGACGCTCATAGGAAGAATTTTACTGTTCAATAAGAGTTGCAAATTAGATAAAGAAGCTAATACATAAATAATAGATAAACTTAAGGGTAAGTTTGAGACACACAAGAACTAGCAATGTCTCTACAATATACAGACAAGTCTCTTATGGGCACATGCAGCCTCTGGAAGCTTTCCTTCACAAACTGTGCTCAGAGCGCTCCAGCGCCCAGGGGCACATGTGCTAAAGGAACTGAGCAGCAGTTCATGACCCAGGATGGCCCCGTCTGTGTCACTCTGGGCACTGTGTTTCTTGATCCGAGTATTAGCAGCCCCACTTCTTGGCACCTACTGCTTTTGCTCTAAGTTGGGGTGAGAATACTGACTTATAAGACTACTAGATTTGTACAATATTTAAGATTCAATAAATTCTAAGTGAAAAAACATACCAAAACACAAGCATTTTTTTCCTAAAATAATTCTGCTGTGCCAACTTTATGACATTATTTCAGCAGTATTTTCACATACGTCCTGAGTGACCTGAAGCATAGATTCAGGATGTTTTTGGGGATACAGATGGCTGAGAGTGAAACACAAATGGGGCTTATAAAGCATAGCATCATGGGCTACCCCATAAAAATCTCAGAGCCTGGTATTACCAAGACCACTGTGAAGCTCAGTAGCATTTGATCATCTCTCTGAATGTCATATTTCTCTGACAATATTAACATTTAAGTCCAAGAATTTGAGTTACTGGGAAGAAAATATTTTTATGGCTATTGAGAAGGGTATCTTTCAATGCATACAGAGTAGTGGTTTTCAGCCTCCTTAATGCTGCGGCCCTTTTATACCGTTCTTCATGTTTTGGTGACTCCAAACTATAAAATTATATTTGTTCCTGCTTCATAACTTTAATTTGCTACTATTGTGAACCATAATGCAAATATCTGTGTTTTCTGATGGTCTTAGGTTACCCTTGTGAAAGGGTCATTCAACCCCCAAAGGGGTCATGACCCTAGGTGGAGAACCATTGGTAAAGGCTACAACTGTCAATAACTTAAGCAGAAGTCCTTATTCTACATGGTCTTTCTGAATCAATTCTCCAAGATTATCAAATTCCTTAAAAAGCATCCATTATGACAGTGGGATTATTCAATATTCAACACTGTGACTGTTCAACAATGAAAATCCTTATCCCCATCTCTCTGTGTCTAAAGGGGATGGGTTCTAGATGCCCCTTTGGATAGAGGTACCCCAAATTCAATGATCTTGGAAAGTGGCATATACTATAAGGAAATGAAAGCTTGTCTTCCTTAATACTTCAAATTACCTCCAGACTCCTATAATATCCAGGACAATGTAAGAAAATGCTATGTATCATAGTGAAAGAAACGGTAAGAGGAAAAGAAAATACATGTTGATGCAGACATACTTGTAGAAATATTTTGATCAGGGATTGTTTGAATCCTCAGATGCAAGACATGTGGAGGGATGGGCCTCTGTAAGTTACTTCCATACAAAATCATCATTTCGTGATTTGTGAGCAACAAAATGTATTTCATTGATGAGTTTTGGTTCCAATGTTATCACAGAGAAAGTGATGAAGAAACTATAGTATATCGAGAAGAAATGGAACTCAATCTGATTCTGGTTCTAAGAAAACACCCTATAGGGATGAGCAAAACCCTTTCTCACCTCATACTTGAGATATAGTGCCCTTCAGCTGAAATCAGACATGCAGGGTAAGATGATCAGCAGTTGTGACAAACGTAGCATTTTAGGGACATTATTCAGCCTCTCTGAATTCAACTCCACTTGAGCCCTAAAAGAGTAAAAACTTCCTACGTCAGAACTGCTGTTTGGCTGAGATTTACATACAAGTAGTGCCTAGTATCTTCTTTCCAGTTTTTTTCTTCCTAGCTGCAGTATTTTGCTGTTTTTCCTACCTTTGTGGCTGCATACATTGCATAGATTCTGGTCTTAAACTTCCATGTTCTCATGTGTTAGATCTATGTCGTATCCAATATGCACTGCTGGTTTCTCTATTTTCATAAAACTTAACTGAACAACAGCATTTTCTGAAACATTTTACTTATGCTTCTGGAACAACTTCTGCTGTTTGGTAAATATCAGAGCAAAGAATTAGACCCTACGGAGTTAACAGGGACGGTTAAGACACCATTACCATCAAGGGACTTATTAACAAATGGAGGAATGAGGTTGTCAGGCAGAAATGTATGACTCCACATAAAAAAGGAAGTGGACATGGATATAAGCTCAGTCCACAATAAGAAGAAATGAGGTCATTAGGGCTAAAGAGAAGCAGAGCATCTAAATATGCCCAGGAAAGAATCAGAAGTCATTTCTGATTATTAACCACAACCATCCTCTCAAAATAATTATAGAGACCATATGACTTTCATAAAACTTTCAGAAGGTTGCTATTTCATTTTTAAAATGACTGTACCTGCCTCCCAAGTGCTGATTTTATAGATGTTTGCTACCCAGATGGTATTTTATTGTATTTCCTTACTGGATATACAAGATAGACATATTGAAAAGTTAGAAATCAGTCTGTCAATGATAGGAAAGGATCTCAGGATAAAATGGGCTCTAGCTGGACAGAAACAGAGAGGGCAGTTAAGAAAGGAAGCAGAGTCAGTCTTCACTCACCCTAAAAGATCCGGAAGTCATCACTGAAGTGTCTCTATCAGACTCTGAGTTTGAGCTACCCCCCATAGCTAGAACAACCCTGAACAATAACTGCTGGAGATCTCACCACTCACAATTTCAAGTGATACTACAGAGCTATAGTACTAAAAAAAGCAGGGTATTGGCATAAAAATAGACATTTTGATCAATAGGATCATACTGAAAACCAGACATAAATCTACATACCTATGGACATACACACTGGAAAATGACATCTTCAACAAATGGTGGTCAAACTGGATGTCTGCAGGTAGAAGTCTGAATCACCCCAAAAAAGATATTTAGAAAAATAAACATGGATGCTGTTAAGTAGGGGCAATTAATTACAAGCAAGCCTACTAGTCAAGAGGTATTCTCCAGCAGGCAGAGTTCTGAATACAGTCTTCCCAACAATCTACTGACGGCCACAGAAGAACTGAGGTTCCATTTGACCTCTCCAGCAGACTTAAAGGGTACATGTGGGGAACGTCTTCTCCACACAGGTAAAAGCAGGCATTCATGAGCTCTACTAGTGTGATCCTACTAAGGAGCTTTTCACTTGCCATAGAGATAACATCACCCATGCCTTATTCTGTGGGGAAAGGAGCATGTGCAACCTTACAAACTTCTCATTCTCTTCTGTTCATGAAGTTCAAGTTGTTTGAATTGTGTTTAGGTCACAAATGATTTTTAACAGTGGGAATGTCTTAATTTAAATATTCTTAGACCATTATAATGCTTTACCTGATTTATTGGTTAATATGAAGGAAAATTAAAGACAGGACACATTGCACACACTTTAAAATAAGCATGAAAATTAGTTAGGATAAATATTTATTTCCACATAACATTTCTTAGTTTTGAAAAACACAATATCCTAGTCACATTTACACATTACTTAAACATTGCAATAAATTACATTCGAGATATTCAGTAATTTTGACCAGGATTCTGAAATTAGGAGTAAATATATATAATACTACATTTTCTTATATTTTATATAATTTCAAAATATTAAGATTAAGATAGAGATAGCATTAAAATTCACAGAAGAACAAAATTACTATAAAAATACTCAGAAATACAGAATTTCATAGGATGATTGCTTTTCAAACCAGTGATCATATGGAGGTTTTAACTCACTGATAGTTTTGAACAGAGCAGGGGCTGCTATGTGGAGACCCTAGGGGACTGCTTTTGGATTGAAAAACAGTGAGGATGTTAATGGAGCGTGGGTCACAGCACACACGTGTGCAGCAGATAGTTTCACATTTGTCTTCACCATTTATAAATACAAACTTCACTAACTGCAAAGTCTTCTCTTAATTTAGCTCGTATTTCATTAAAAAATGGATCCTGAAAAGATTGTGAGAAATTTCTTTTTCAAAAGATATCAAAATGTTATGGTTAATGTAGGCCTGCTTTTTTTTCACCTTCATGAGCTTCCTAATAGAGGAATTTGCCCAATTATGTGCACTTCCATGGAGTGCACAAAGTTTACAAAAGCCACAGGCCTCTGAGTTTTTCTAAATTTGGACATTGAAAGATTATAAGGTTGTCAATTATTGATAGTCTTTAGGAACTAAGAATCCTCTGAAATTTCATTTTTAGCAACTCACATTTATCTAAAATTAAATGAATCTTATATTTAGCCATACTCAAAAATCCATAACTTCCTTCCTATTTCAATAAGCTTAGTAAAGTTGGATTGTTTCATATGGACTGAAATATTTACATCACCTTCTCTAACAGAATCTGAATTTTAGTTCAAAGATTGTTTCCCCACAACATGCATTTAATTAAAATGTGGAAAAGAACTTGCAAAACCAGTTACAGCTGGATACCTGTTGGTCTAACATGACAACGTGACAGGGAACAACTGTAAGCAGAACATGACTGTTAACAGCAGAACAGCTGTACAAGGATGTATTTCCTATGCGATGATTCACTGTGTGGCATTCCAAAAGTATCTCTGTCATAGGTGTATCTGGGAAGCGACTATTGTCAATGGGAGAGAAATTCAGTAACACTTTTCTGGTAAAGACTTAAAGAAAAAAATCTCACAAAACTCTTCAATCTCTCTAAGCATTTCATAGACGCCTAGTACACTTGACCACGTGGGTAAAACACAATTCTAAGCAAACACTACAGGGCTCTCCTGCAGTATGACTTCTAAGAAGGTATGAACAGGTTTCTTTCTCTAATAACTTGAAGTATCAGTTAGTTATTAAGTATTAAATGCATCCTATGAAGTCAGGAAATACATAAATACAAGTGTTACAAATGCTTTCAAAGCAACCTTTTGATTGGGGCCTTTCAGAACAAGTCACTAATGCTAAGGCATAAAAAAGTTAAAAGTAAGACTACCTTTCCAAAAGTCTTCTGAATAAAATTATCAGGCATCTTCCGGTTGCTAAGGTAGGAAAATACAAACTAGGTAAACACCCCTTGTTTGAAGAACACTTTGCTCTCATGATGCCGACACTGAGAACGCTGTGTTGGTGGAGGTCTCACAGCAATGACACGGAGGACTCTTGCATTAGCTACTGTATCTGCTCACGAGGGGGTCACCTGCTCAGAGGAGGTTAAACACAGAAATGGAGGAAGCGTTGCGCTACTTACAGTGTGGAGGTGGATTTGGGATAGGAGACAGGATTTACAATACATGATCAAAGCAGCTTTATTAATGATTGTGACACTTCTCATCTACATATGTAAAAATAAATTGAAGACCAAGTCATAGACAAGTCTCCCTGTCAACGCCTTTCCCGGAGTCAGCTTTCTTCTCTTTTCGGCTTTCAGTGCTAAAGGGGGAGGAGAAAAAAAGGGAGAAATTTACCAATATAATCCAGCTTGGTTACTGTGAGATTTGTTTTCTTTTCTTTAGACACAAAACCCATCAACCCCAAAGAAATACAAGAGTTCTTAGGCATTGCTCTCTCATGCTGTAACACAGACACACAGCAGCAATTAAATCCTCTGCGCTCTGTGAGCTAGAAATCAAGAACTGCAGAGAGGGGGAAATTCAAAAACAGACACCGAGAAACAAAAAAACAGATATTTCCAAACGGTTCTAAAAGCATGCAAGATTAATACACGGCCCTCATCTGGGAAAATGAACAATTGACGGTTGGTGAAAATGCCAGCCATGCTCCACACTAAGGTAACGTAAGACTTAATGACAATTACGTTGATAATGTGACTACCATTTTTGTTGAGTTATCTGCAATATTTTCACCATTTTGTATTTGGAAGTCTTCACTGAGGGAGAGTAGTGCTCAAATGGATGAAGCTTAGAAGGAAAGTGTGTACTTCCAGAAGGGCAACACTCTTCTTCCTCTAGTGCTCCTGGGGCCTGGCAAAGTCTCATGCACTCAAGGTCTCTCTGCAAACCCACCCCCATTTATGGCATAAAGAACAACATACAGCCAGCCTCTGAGACCCTAAACTAGAAGAATCAACATACTTTTCACTGTTAACTTTGGCCCTTAATACACATCAATGAAATAGTGGAAGGTGGAAGCACTCTTGGTTTTACAACTGTTCTCTGGGTAATAAAAGAACCAAGTTATGTTTTCTATGGGGTTTTCTGAGCATCTTTCTTAGTGGTCAATAACTTAAACATATTCTAAGAGTGTGCTTTTAAAATTGTTTTTTCTCCAATTCAAGCTAGAAACAGCCCTCTCAGTTGTCACCACCACCCGGCGCCATCAGGTAAGAAGTGCTGGAGCTTCTGCCATCTGTGGCACGCTGCCAGCACTGAGAGCTGGTGTGAGTGAGTGTCTATGGCACCCGGGTTTATGCCTGCCACACTTCTCAACACATACTCCTTACAGGTCAGAGCAAAGCAACTTTTTTCCCTTTTCTTTTCTCCTTTCGTGAGAAGAGATGACAGTGTGCACATGATGTGTCGGGCGCCTTAATTCTGTATTTTTAACTTCTCTATCTGTATGACTCACTTTTTCTACTTTAAGTTCTTTTACATGACAAATGTCCGCCATTCTGTTTTTCAAATTAACTTGTCTTTGGACGTCACTTGTCCCCACCTCTTCTGTCAAACAAAGCCAATAAGGCCCAACAGAACTGGGTGGAGGTGTGGGTGGATGCCCATTCTCACCTCCCAGAGCTAAGGGAGGTGTGTGACCCACAGCCAGTGATTTAATCTCTCTGGACTGGCTTCCTTCAACACTAAATTGAGCTTTGGACCAGATGGCCTCTGAGTCTTCTTGTAGCTCACTTCTGAAATACTGATTCTGGTATTCCTGTTTCTAATATACTCTGTCTTTTGGAAAATTGGATGTTGTATCCTATCTATATGAGACTTGGTAGGGAAGAGGTATAGTGGTCTCTGCTCTAGCATTGAGACTTAAGTATCACATAACTTCTTGATAAATACCTTACTTCTCAATGGTCAGTGACACAATTTGTCACTAAGTAGCGAAGGTAGACAGAGAGAGAGAGAGAGAGAGTCAGAGAGAATATCAACTAGATTCACAGATAAGCCTTCTCTTTATCTGCTTTAATTATATTTGCCTTTTATGTCATAAAACAATCACTTGCTAAATGACTATTTTAATAAAATAATTTGGGGAGGCAGAAGTATTCCAATCTGCTCAAGACTGCTATGAAAATGTTTCTTTGGATTTTCTAACTGTATGATGATCTCCCCGTCTCTCTCTCTCTCCCCCCGCCCCGGGGTTTCTTACTACATCTATTTTTCTAAATGCTAATCAACTAAACTTTCATTTAAACAAACACATATCACATGTGTACTATTTCTTACTATAATAAATAAATATTGTCAGGTATTCTAGGAAGATCTAGGAATATACGATATATAAAATTATTCTTATAGGTCAGTCCTGAAAACATATGCACAAGTAGCATACAGACTTATCATGTTCAGGTTGCATTTGTTTTTTTTAGAAATATATATGTATATAGTAATTATTAATGAAAAAAGAGGCCATGAATTTAAAAACAAGCAGAGAGAGAGAAGTACACAAGAGTTTGTAAAGAAGGATGGGGAAGGGGAAAATGATACAATCATATTATAGTCTCAAAAAAATAAGATAACTAAAAACATAAAAAGAAGAAAGTGATATTTCAAGAATGAGCAAAAAGTAGACCACTATTGACATGCTACTGAGAAATCTATGAGGAAGTTTCTTCCATGGACTCAGATATTGCTCTGAACAGCACTTGTCTAGTAGCTTGGGAAAGGCCTAAGAGATCACAGCAAAGGAGGAGTCTCCATAATAGGAGGAGGTTGTGGGGAGTACAGAGGAAAGGTAGAAAGAGTAGTAGCCATCCTGGTAGTTCTTCATGCATCAATGGGTATGAATGGCCCCACTCCCAGCACAAGCAAGAGTCCCATGACTTAATAAATAAAAGAGAAGACACAGTAGGAAGGTAGAGAGATGAAAGTGGATCAGGAAGGAGTTTGGGGAAAGATGGAGGCAAATATGCTAAAAATACATTGTATGAAATCCTCAAAGAATTCATTAGAATATTTTTAAGATCACTGAAAATGCTCCTTTTCCCAGCATCTATAGGTGTCACTGCAAGAAATGTTCTTAGGAGTCCATTGTGCAGTAAATGTGGTTTTGGAGAGCCCTATTTTTATCATACTGTATGGGGAGCTCTGGAGGCAACCCACTGAACAAGAAGAAATCAATTGGTGCCTACAGAGAGCCTTCACACCTATGTTCTAGAATCTTTGGTACAGGAACATACTCTGCAAGCAAAAGAGAAATATAAACACCAATCCACCCACAAACGCTCTGATCTACAACGGTGTCCTTTCTGCAAGATATGCTAGGGAATGACGGCACAAAGCCTATGGAAGTAACCAACCAATATATGATTTGGCTGAAGGTTCAATCCATGAGATGCAACCCATATCCAACACTGCTTGGGTGAACAAGAACCTAAACCTAGATATCCAAGGGACCTAGGCTAAAACAAAACACTACCGTCCAAAAGAAAAAACAGTAATAAAGTGACTCCTAATGACATTCTTCTATAATTATGTTGTATAATTATATAATTATCCATATAACTAGATAAACTATAATTATTTTATTATTAAAGAAAAGAAACTATGGGGAACTACCCAGTAAAACTCTATCTCAAAAATTAAAACAAACAAAAAAATCAAAGAAATGTTTTTTAAAAAAGCAAAACAAGGTGTAAGAGAGTTGGTTCTGTGGCTAAGAGCATTAGTATAGGTATTGTTCTTGCAAAGAACCCAAGTGGGGTTTCCAGCACCTATATAAAGTGGCTCACAACCACCTGTAACTCAATTTTGAGAGAAACCAATGCCTTCTTGATTCCTTGGGGACCCACACTCATAAGCATATCTCTACACATTGACACACACATAATTAAAAGTAATATAAACTGAGTCAGAGATGATTGAGCATACCTTTGATCCCAGAACTCAGGATCAAAGACAGAACTCTGTGAGTTCTAGGAGAGCCTAGTCTACATATCAATTCCAGGCCAGTTAGACTACATAGTAAGAACCTGTCTCAAATGATGATGATGATGATGGTTGTGGTAGTGATGATGGTGGTGGTGATAATGATGATAAATCTTTTAAAAATCAAAACAAAAAATGGAAACAGTCTAAGTGTGTAAAAGTAGGAAATAAATTATATTACAGCTAAGTAATATATATTTTTCACAAAGTTAAATATGGTTTGTAAAATATTAATCACACATTGCTAATGAAAAATTATGAAAGAACAAGTACATTATGAGATCACCTTTGCAAATTTAAAATATCTATGAGTAGATGGAATCCTTGAGATTATTAATGACAGTTGACACAGAGGAATTACACACAAGTAACACAATTAAGGCAGAATAGTTGTAGAAGAGCCAGGCTACCCACTAATTAGCCTGTTCAGAGCAAGGTACAAATTTTAATGGCTCCTTGCTACAACGTCCTACAGTGCCAGCTTAAGCAGCCACCTTTTCTGCAGGATACAAATGACTCACAGAGTATTTACTGTGATTTAAAGGGTATCTTACTGGATTCACTGTTTTTTTTTCTTAAAGTAATTCTTACACAGCATATTAAGAAAATAGGAAAATATTTTCCTATCCTTTTGGTAATTTACACCCTATAAGTCTTTTCCAGATCAAGATAAGTTGGGCTAGTCTTTGGAGTGACAAGGAAGAGCTCCCCAGGAGCATCTTATCCCTCCTAACTTGCTTGAAAGAGTATTCACAAGTACAAGATATAGTAGCTTGGAGTACTGAGTGCCTGCATCCAGTTTTTACTCACAGTTTTTTAGACTTTAAGTCTTTGAGTTTGAAAGTTATTTACTAGAATTTTATAATTTAATGTATTTCTTGCTAGTTACCAAGCAAGGCAATCAAATGATGAAGATAAGTTCACATGCATTAAAAAATAAAGGGATGCTGTAGAGGAGCTTGTCATGTGTGCATAGCACTTTCAACCAGGACCAAAGCATAGACCTTCCAGATGAGCTAGAATTGTCGTCGGCTCCTAGCTTCTACGTCTCGTCAAACTAAATACTGTATTTCCAAAAACAAAACGTGAACAAAACACTGATGAGATACTGCTATGTGTTTACTTGAAGATTCACAGAAATCATCACATTATAAAACCTTTTCTCAACCCAAAGAAAAAACAGGAAGATTTTGCACGATGGACCCATGTAATTCAGAATGAGAAGCATCTGAAGTCTCAAAGTCCCCGCCCAGTGCCCGTGACTGACATTTGACTTTGAGCCTATCAACCTGGATTTCAGATTTTAAAATAAATTGGACTCAAATTTTCCTCCTACTACTCTGATTTTCTTTCAGGAGTTCTGACAAACATAAAATTACTGCAAGGATGATCAAAGGGACTATAGCAAGAATTTTGAAGAGAGAAAGCTAAATTAATGGTTTAGAAAGAGTATTACTGCTACTTAACCAAAGCAAGGGAATACAAGCTGGTTTTGAGTCCTTGTTCAAAGACACCATTCAAAACTCTTAGCAATACCTTATGAAGAAACTTTTATCAAATTCCTTTGGTCTAAGTTTTAGAAAAATTTAGAGTCAGGCAATCAGAGGAATTTAGTCAAGCAATGAAAGAGGAAAAGTGGGGGAGAGGGCGGAACAGCCACCCCAGCTTGTGGGGTGATGATGGTTGCTGCCTTGTTTACTCTGCTTGCTACAGAGATGACACTGAAGCAGCATGCCATTTTGGGGCGACAAAACTAGCAGTAGGAGGTTTTCCCCCAAGACTAATGTAGTCTCTCTCTAGCCCATGGCTTCAATTATGTCTCACGAAGCTTGCAAGTTTGCATATATCACAGCAGCATTTGCAATTTTCAAAATTAAAGGAACAAATTTTCTTTTCCCAATCTAGAAATTTGATGGTATTATTTTCTAAGTGTGACTCTGTAAGCTCTATTGTTTGATACGTGATTCATTCGTATGCTTTAAGGGGAAAAAATGTTTCCTCATATTTCAGAGCCCCTCAAAGAACTGATTAGATAGAAGACACCATAAAAATCAGTCTTACATTGGACTGGAGTCCAAGACTCTCCAGGCCTTTTGCCTCCCCAAAACTCACACAGATGACATAGGCTGACCAGGTCTTCAGAAGACACCATTTAACATAAGGAAATGCAACCAGGGATAGGTTTGAGGGAAAAGGTCTTACCTTTGGGGAATCAGCTTCTAGAGTGATTAGGAAGGGGAGCTTATGACAAAAAAATTTAATATAAAAATTAAGTAAAAAAAGTTAATGTAAGGTTATAAAATAAATAAATTAAATCATTATACCATCCCCAAACATCAACCACTTTCTAGAGAAGCAAAACTAGCATAACATGGGGTTTTCTTCTTCTGAGCAGCATCTAAGATGGCTGCATGCTAAGATCCACACTCATTTGTAAGTCCTGGAAAATCCAGCAGAAAATACCAGGACTCTCTTGCTGTTTCAAGACACACTCTTCCCTCAGCATGCACTTAAAGTCACCAGCACAGCTCCGGGACTGCTCACGCGTCCACAGACAGATGATAATGGGTGGATGTTCAGGGTAAGGTTAGGGAAGTTTGTCAGGGACTTGAAAACAGGAAACGAGAAATCAACTAAACTAGAATGACCATTATATGTGCCAAATCGCTGTCACAAAAGCAAACAGGGAATGGGGAATGTGTTCTGGCACCTACAGTGGTCCTGCAGAGTGTGTGATGAGGGAATACGATGAAACCACATTAAAAAAAAAAGAGTGGGCCAAAATGAATGTTCAAAATTGTCATGCACTGGGGTCACTGATAGCTCCATTTCCCCCCACTGCGGTAGTTTTAGAGTGGTTTTTATTTGAAAGGAAGATACTGACAAACATAATGTTTGTAAAAGTTGTCATTCTCCCTTTAGAAAAACATTTTCTGACATATCTTAAGTCTAAATTTGATTAAAACCAATGGTATCTCTTCCTAGTGCATTTCTGCCATAAAATCATTAGCATTAACATAACCTTATTATTTCAAAACTCAAACCTTTTGGAAGGAAAGCGTGACTCCTTGTCTTTTGAGTTGTCAGCAGTAACCAGAAGGTTTCCCCACATGGCAGTCTTTGACATTTCATCAGAAATATTGATCACCGATGGGTCATCTCTAGACAGGAGTTTACCCAAAAGGAAATAATATACAATAAACAAGCAATGAGGCACTCAGGTAGAGAAGATGAATATATGACAACTTTGTAACTATGTGAAACATTTTACCTACATTCTTCACAGTAAAGTACATGCAATATAAAGTTCTCATCTTAAACATTTTAAGGTGTACAATTAAAGGTTATTAAAGGCATTTACAATGTATATCCCACTACTACATCTGTCTCCAGAATTCTTTTCATCTTATCAAACTGAAATTTTATATCTATTAAACAATAACTCTCTGCTTCCTCCTCTTCACAGCCCCTGCAAGCACCACGGCATGTTCTGCCTCTGTTGCTCTATTTTACGTGTGCCATGTAAGATGCCTCACATGGTGTTTGTTTTTTGTATCGCTGCCTTATTTCATTTGAAAATGCCCTCAGAGTTCAAGATGCTCTATCATATGCCTAAATTTCTCTCCTTTGAAGACTGAATAATATTTCATATTGTTTATTATAATAGCATATTTTAAATAATTAAAATTGAGAAGCATAAAGTAAATCACTCAGTTATTGAAGGGTATCTGAAAAATCCAAAGAAAATATTCCAGCTGTGTAGATGTAGATTTGGGCTACAGTTTTCTTGATTCATCCCTGATCTCAGACATTTACTTCTAATTCTGTTCTAATTTAAATGCTCAAGAGGCCCATGCTGCCACCATTTTAAATTGCTGTTCCACCCTCTTAAGACCTCCATCTCTGCGCTACTGGGGTTATATTTAGAAAGTGGTCTCCTATGCCAATGCGTTCAAGTATACTTTTCACTTTCTCTTCTATAAGGTTCAGTGTGGCTGGCTTTATGTTGAGGTCTTTGATCCATTTGGACTTGAGTTTTGTGCATAGTGATAGATATGGGTCTGTTCTCATTCTTCTACATGTTGATAGCCAGTTATGCCAGCACCATTTGTTAAACATGCTTTCTTTTTTCCATTTGATATTTTTTGCTTCTTTTGTAAAAAATCAGGTGTTCGAAGGTGTGTGGATTAATATTCGGGTCTTCAATTACTGTATTGCTAGTGGGAATGCAAGCTGGCACAGCCCCTTTGTATGTCAGTGCGGCGATTTCTCAGAAAATTAGGAAACAACCTTCCTCAAGACCCAGTAATACCACTTTTGTGTATATACCCAAAGGATGCTCAATCGTGGCACAGAAACATGTGCTCAACTATGTTCATAGCACCATTGTTTGTCATAGCCCGAACTTAGAAACAACCTAAATGCCCTTCGACCAAAGAATGGATAAGGAAAATGTGGTACATTTACACAATGGAGCACTACACAACAAAAGAAAGAAAGAAAAAAATGACATCTTGAATTTTGCAGGTAAATGGATGGAGCTAGAAAACATCATTTTGAGTGAAGTAACCCAGATCCAGAAAGACAATTATCACATATACTCACTCATAGGTAGTTTTTAAACATAGAAAAATCAGACCACAAATCACAATCTCAGAGAACCTAGACAACAATGAGGACACTAAGAGACATACATAGATCTAATCTACATGGGTAGTAGAAAAAGACAAGATCTCCTGAGTAAATTGGGAGCATGGGGACTTTGGGAGAGGGTTGAAGGGAGTGGGGAGGCAGGGAGGGGAGCAGAGAATATGTAGGACTTAATAAAAATCAACAAGAAAAGACTTCCATCTCTTTTGTTTCCTTTGTCTTTCTATCCTTTTTCTTGCCAGCTACATCAGTGCATTTGCTGTTCATATTTTTATGTTCTATCCTGATCCTCTGTTCTACTTGAATACAGTGACGACAGTATTCTAGATCACTGGTCAACAGTTGCTTCCCCCAAAAGTCAAAGCTGGACACATGGCACTTACTCAGTAATTACATGTTTGAAAATGAATTCAGCCTGTGCCCTTGATGGGGTGTAACCGGGGAACCTACAGTATTAGGTTCTGTGCCAGTAGTTGGCTGGTTTGTTTAGCTTTGTTCTGTTTTTATATTTTAAATGTACAACAATTATAGAAAACATTCATGCTGTGTCAAAACCTCTCAAGACTTAGAAATATCATTAAATGGCAGCATAAAGTAACCACAGACCAAGTGAAAACTTTTGTAATGAAAAAAGCACTATTTTTGTACATATAAGTAACATTCTTTACTGTGAAAAAAATGACATTAACCAAACTCCTAAGCTGGCATCTTGTCAACTCTCTTGGTAGTTGTTTCCAAGAGGACAACGAACCCAACGTTTAGTGTAAATGATACACTAGAACTCAGTCT
This sequence comes from Chionomys nivalis, assembly GCF_950005125.1. Lineage (NCBI taxonomy): Eukaryota > Metazoa > Chordata > Mammalia > Rodentia > Cricetidae > Chionomys > Chionomys nivalis. The sequence continues at coordinate 19,137,622 of NC_080107.1, forward strand.
TGCTCAATCTAAAAATGTGTTCTTAATTCCTCTAGCCTTCTTGAAAATGGAGCTTCCTAGAAACTCAGCATAGGAGATCAACTAATTTCCAAAAAAGCATTAAATGAAAAACAAGTATATCATGGTCTTATGAGACAGTCTTAGGAACAAAGAGGTTACAAAATTTTGAATAAAAAATGTAAGCCTTAAGTGATAGTACTTTTTTATTATTTCATATGCAAAGTTCCTTTACAAATTTACAAGCTAGCATGCAGATTGGACTTTTTTTTTTAAGCTTATTTAACTACAAAACCCTTTAGGAATGGCAGGTCATAAAGCTAGAAGTCACTCAAGAATATATTTAACTCAAACAAGAGTATTTTGAATGAGACAAAAAAGAACTAAAATACTTTTTCCAGTTGTTTTCACCTTTAAGTAAAAAGTAACTACACCTAAACTTTTGAGGAGAATATGGTTTGGGAGTAAGACTGAGAGTACCATGGCAAATCTCTCCCCCTAAAAAATTTCATGTTTATTTCTTTACTGGAACAGCCTAAGAACTTTGAGACTATACACTTGGGTACCAAGTAGTACTTAAAACAGACTTTATGAGGAAATTATTCAAACTAAACTTTTGAAATAGGAAGGGAGATAGAAAATGGGGATGAAAGAGGAAGGGAGCAGAGAATGAAAGGGAACAAAGGAGAAATAGTCAGGGAGGGAGGGACAAATGTTTGTAAACATTTCCATTGTAACTAACTTTGCTTTGATGTCTTTGTGTGTAAAAAAAAATCAGTGTATTTTGCAGAACTACATGAATTTTTTCTTAAATGGCAGACATGACTGACTAGCCAAAAAATTAGTTATCTTTTTGGAAGTGACTTTTGTTAGGAGCAAATTCTCAGAATGAAAATGTTTTCCTAAGATCGCCTTACAGATACTGACCTCATTTATACTAGAAGTGAATGGTGAGTATCTTCAGGTGGTAATTTCTGAGAATATAAAAGTGATCTTTCATACACCTTATAAACCATGAAAAGAAAATACATCTCCCTGTGTTTGCTTCTTTTTGTCATTTTGCTACACAAGTGTTGGCAGAACTTACTGCAATCTGTAATTTATTCCTTGGTCTTGGGATTTTTTATATTTTAATACAACTTCAATAACTTTCCTATGGTATGAAGACCATCACCAGCATATTCTATGACCCTCACTGATGTGTTTTAAATATGTGTTTACCTGTAGTGTCCCTCCAGTGGGAGTTGCACTGTGCCCTCGTCTTCCATGGCTAGCATACTTTGTTCTTCCTGGAAAGACAAATGTACCGTATATAAAGTGAACCTGATGGGTCTCCATTTTACATTAAAGAGGAAACACAGATTAATGTTTTATTATCTCATTAACCTCAGGACCTTACACTTTGTTTGCATTTATTAATGCTAGCACAGGTCGTTTCATAAAGCCTCAGCTACTAAGAACACAAGTAATTAATGAAATCTCATAACACAAAGTAATTTAAATGCTAACAACAATCTTGCTCATGTCATTCAATGTGAAACATGGTTAATTTCCAAGCACATTAAGAAATAACCTAAATTTTACAAGAATAAAAGTATGAGTAATGTTATGAGAGTTTATTTTTTATAAATTGAATTTACATTCCCAAATTCTCTACTAGGAAGAAGTTAGGGCCACATATTTAGAGCACTGATGCTCGAACTCTACTCTAGAGTCACCTGTAAGCAATGCCAAACTTTACCTATGGGTAAACGGGTCCTCCATCTGGAGGTTCTGATTCTGTAGGTCTAGAATAGAGAGTGCACAAATTTACATTCCTAATAAACTGCACACGATGTTGATCACACTGGTCTGAGACCACATTTTGAGAATTGCTCTAGAGAATTGGAAAAAAAAACCAGCAGGCACCTTCTTATATGCATAAAAACATGAATCTGGGTCTCGTTCACTCTTGCAGCATTCTCTTAACCTGCTAATCAAGACTTCAACCTTGATGATCCAGGCTCAGGCTATATGCTGTGGAACAATGGTGACGGGACCACATGAGCTCTGCTGCTAACCTTGCTTATATGCACCCTTCAGACACCTCAGAGTGTATTACACTCTGTGGAACAAATTATTTATCTTCTTGTATCCAAGGGAATAATCCTGTTCACTTTCTTGTGCTGTTTTGTAAGGGATTTATTTCTTCCAAAGTCCATTTGTGTGCTGTCATTGGTAGTGCTAGTAAGACTAAGAGATGATTAGTGCATGAGGACCTGATAAGAATCAGCTTCAGAGGAGTTATTTAGGCTTGAAGTTTAACATGTAGGGAGGGCAAGGTATCAGGTACATGAGGCACCTGGCATAAGCTGCCAGGAAACACACAGAAAACAAGAAGTGAGGCCAACTACAAATGTAAAACACAAAGGTCTCGGTGACCAATTTCCTCCAGCGAGGCTCCATCCCATTCAGGTCCCACAACCCTCTAAACAGTGTCACTAACTGGAAACTAAGTGTTGAACCACACAATCTAAAGAGGACATATTACAACTAAACTAGACCATTATACTCCATTCTTCCATAGGTTCATGGTCATCTCTGAGATCCAAGGAAATACCTTAACTGTGAATTCCTGTACAATCAAAAAACAATTTGAATGCCTTCACCATACGATGGGACAGAATAATCGTCCCCATTCCTAAATGGAAGAGTGGGACTATAGAAAGGAAAGATCATACAAAAGCAAGACCAAAACCCAGGAGGGCAAACACCAAATCCTATAGCCTCATGTCCAGCATTTGGAACTCATGACAGAATCATCTGTGGTCCAAAGGGCTTAGATAGCCCCATCTCTCCTGCTTTATTACCAGCACTATGCATAGCCTCTTTATTTGCCAGCTCTGCTCCCTGATGCAGGCTTTGCTGTGTAGAAATCCTGTGGTTCTTGCATCTTCCACATGAGGTTTTCTTTGTAACTTCAACTTCATACAGTCCCTTCTTGGGGGCCTTCTTTCAGGGATTCTGACCCCATGATAAATTTACTAGACTCGGTGGCCTTAAGAAACCTTGGCGCAAGCTTCATTTAATTCTATTATTCTTGTATCTTTCATGTCTATACACAGTACTGCCAACTCTTTCAACCAGCTCAAGATGAAGCCTTGCCCTCTTTGAAGACAGCTGTATCAGCTTTTGTATCCTGACCCTAGAAAAACACATACATAGGCAGTTCTTTCTGAGGAGGCAATGCCTTCAGCAGTATTCTCAGATTAGACTTTAGTCTTAAAAATGAATTTCCAATTTCACAAGATGGGTCTTACAGTGGGTGGAGTCTTACCTTTTTTCTCTTGTACATAGCACAAGATTTCTCTTTAATGGTTCTAATCTCTAATGATATACTAGCCTTATCAGCAACAATCTTACATATAATTTTAAGCTTATAGTTTTTCCCCACAGACTAGATGTCTTTATACCTTTTTGTTCCACTTGTTGTTCTCTGGCTAAAGATCTGGATAAGAGCAATAAGTAATACCCATACAGTATGAACACCTGAACAATTTTGACATTTTCTCTCAAACAATTTAGTCTATTATTTTCAAATTTAGGTACTCTGAAGTTCTCAGGACATAGGTAGACTAAATACAACCAAGTTCTTTGCCATATTAAGAAATAAATTTTCTCTAACCCAGATCCCAATAGAATCCTTGTTCCCTTCTGAACCCTTTCAGGAGTTGCTCCTCCACTGTCCACATTTCTTTCAACATTCTAGTCTACTCAACTCCCACCAGGGTAGCCAGCAAAGCTTTGCATATAGTCCTAGATCTTTTGCTAGCTGCATTCTAAACTCTTCCACATTTTCTCCACAAGCCTGTGCCAAAACCCAAGAGCCGTATGGTCAAGTTTGTCACGGCAACAGCCTTATTCCTCTACAATAAACCTCTGTATTAGTTACTTTTCTCAGAATGTGAACAAATACCTGATGAGAATCAGCTTAAGAGAATGGGTTATTTTGACTTTCATCCAGGGATAGAGTCCATTATGACAGGGAAAGCACTGTATCAGGAGCAAGAGGTAGCTGGTCGCCCTGCTCCAGGAGTCAGAAAGCGGAGAGCAGCACCAAGTGGGGCTTGGCTTTCAAATCTCCAGCAATCAATTTGCTTTAGGAGCATCACTTCCTAAAAGTTACACAGTCTTTTAAAAAGGTGTCATCATCTGGGCACCGAACATTCTTATGAGAAACAATTTATACTCAATTTACAACAAGAAGACCATTAATTAAAAGAACTCATTTAAGTATAAGGAGAGCCAATCTGCAGCCTAGAATGAGGTGCTCCTTCCAACTTAGTTTGTCAAGATATACGGGATATAACATAGCATATACATAACATATTACACACCACAGAGTCAAAGACAGAACATAACTATACATTCTGGTAGAAAAATAATACTTTTTATACATTTTATGTTGCTGTACATGAAGGGACATTAAGAGACCATCAGTGATCCCGAAGACTACACAAGACAAACCAGGATATAAACAAAGTATACACGTGTCCTTGGTTGTTCACTAGAAGATGATACACAGCATCTCTTCTGGCCAAATCAGCAAGATTTACTAAAGACTAAAGCACAAATCAAGCTGAAAAGAATAAAAGTACAATCAGTGCCTGTGTCACCTGGCAGCACAAAAGGCAGACCCATTAGCAGCAGCAAAGACTGGGGCTAAGGCTTTGTGAACAGTTTTTTCTTCCTGATGATTTTCCACTTTTCTCTCAAATTGCTTTCAATAATTATTTTGCACTCCGAGGCTTGTTAGTGTGTGTGGGCTTTATTCTAGTCATCATCCTATCCAAACAAAAACTCATCACCTCTAAAGATAGCATTTCCAAGCCATGCTTATCTGAAGTGAAGGGTGGCAGAGCAGCCGCTGCTGCTGTCTTCAGTGCCAGAAGGGATCTGGGTGGGCCTGGGAGTGGTGATGGAGGGACAGCTGCATCCCAACAGCACTGCTGGGAGGCAAAGGAGGAGACTTCCCATAGAGGGGCTGTGAAATCAGGCACAGTTACCTTGATCTTCACAGCCCAGGTTATATCGTCATTCAGGAAGACAAATATCCGAATAGAACTGAGTAGATAACTACTGCAGAAGCACGAAACATTGGTCCCAGACAGCACCTCATCTACACAGGAACTGTCAATGATATGCTGATACATCGTGAAGCCCAACCACAACATGTTAGAGGAATAGCTAAAGGAAGGGTTTGGACAAAAAGACTTTAGAATTCCTTATGCTATGACTGAAAGATAATCTTTTAATTAAATTGTTTATCAAAGAAGTTTTCAGGGATGGACCAGGTAAATGCAAATCAAGACAACTTTAAGATACCATCTTACACCTGTCAGAATGGCTAAAATCAAAAACACCAATGATAGCCTTTGCTGGAGAGGTTGTGGAGAAAGGGGTACACTCATCCATTGCTGGTGGGAATGCAAACTTGTGAAACCACTTTGGAAAGCAGTATGGCAGTTTCTCGGGAAATTCAGGATCAACCTACCCCTGGACCCAGCAATACCACTCTTGGGAATATACCTAAGCGATGCCCTATCATACAACAAAAGTATATGCTCAACTATGTTCATAGCAGCATTGTTTGTAATAGCCAGAACCTGGAAACAACCGAGATGCCCTTCAATGGAAGAATGGATGAAGAAAGTATGGAATATATACATATTAGAGTACTACTCAGCAGTAAAAAACAATGACTTCTTGAATTTTGCATGCAAATGGACAGAAATAAAAAACACTGTCCTGAGTGAGGTAAGCCAGACCCAAAAAGAGGTACATGGGATGTACTCACTCATATTTGGTTTCTAGCCATAAATAAAGGACATTGACCCTATAATTCGTGATCCTAGAAAAGCTAAATAAGAAGGTGAACCCAAAGAAAAACATATAGACATCCTCCTGGATATTAACCTTCATCAGGCGACAGAGACAGAGACAGAGTCCCACACTGGAGCACCAGACTACAACCCCAAGGTCCAAACCAGGAGCAGAAGGAGAGAGAGCACGAGCAAGGAACTCAGGACCGCGAGGGGTGCACCCACACACTGAGACAATGGGGATGTTCTTTCGGGAACTCATCAAGGCCAGCTGGACTGGGTCTGAAAAAGCATGGGATAATACTGGACTTACTGAACATAGCGGACAATGAGGACTGCTGAGAAGTCAAGAACAATGGCACTGGGTTTTGATCCTACTGCACATACTGACTTTGTGGGAGCCTAGGCTGTTTGGATGTTCACCTTAATAGACCTGGAAGGAGGTGGGAGGTCCTTGGACTCCCCACAGGGCAGGGAACCCTGACTGCTCTTAGGGCTGATGAGAGAGGGGGAGTTGATTGGGGGAGGGGGAGGGATATGGGAGGCGGTGGTGGGGAAGAGACAGAAATCTTTAATAAATAAATAAGTTAATAAAAAAAGAAAATTTCAGGTATAAAAAAAGGGGAAACAAATAATTTCATATCTAATAAAGAGCAAAAAATGACACATAGAAAAGGAACCTACTCATTTCATGCATTGATTGAAGATGCATTGTGTTTTAGGTACATATCAAAGAAAAATAATAGGGACACTACCAATCAGGTTCACTTAATGAATGTATATTTACATAATCTAGTGACAGGTAACTGTAAGGTACAGAGATACAAATTTAAAAAGAAAGATATAAACTCGATTCTCAAAGGAAATAAAAGATTAACACAAAGAACACAAGAACAGACAGTGAAGAGGAGACTTCAGGTAGGAAGAAATGATGTGAGATAAACAAGGTGTTTCCATGGCAGTGAGCAAGCAGCGTCACAAAAGACAGAGGCCCATGGTGAACTGAAATGGGAAATATAATCTGTACGATTCTAGTGGTTTTTGATAAACTGAATGATATTACATCCTTAGTCTGAACTTTATTTTGTAATAGTAGAAAAATTGTAATTGTTATATTATAGTACCTGACATATGGTTTGTCCTTTACCTTTAATAAAATAGTTGACTTAAATTATATATCCATTTGGGGGCGCAGTTTATATATATGTGGAAGCCCTTTAAAATCTCAAAGTTTAAACAATAGCTGAGAGTCAGCATTCAGAAAGATACTTAAGTTACTATGGGGGACAAATACTTTGTGATTTTTGCAATTCACATGTCCTAAGAAATGGGAGGAGATTCGGGAGTCACATTCAACACTTCATTTTATTGAAGAGGCAAATAAGGCAAGAAGAAGTTAAAAAATTCCTACCATTTCCTTCTCTCAACTAATACCATCATCTTCAGATATTGCATATGTATAAATTTGAAAACAATAAGGAGTATACTTTAAAGAATTATTATTTCTGTTTTCTAACAGATTAAAGAGTTGATAGCATAAAATAATAAAAACTTAAAAGGTAAAAGTGGGGTGGGGCATATAGAATTCAGCAAGCCCATGGAGTCATCAGAACCTATGGCTCAGCAACATTTTGAATTTTGTGCGTGTGTGTGCACACATGTATATGTGCATATGTACATGCGTGTGCGAGATGAGCACATGTGGCAGTCAGAAGACAACTTGCAGGAGTTTGTTCTCTCCTTGTGTATGTGGGTTCCAGGAAGCAATCTGGTCGGCAGGCTTGATGGACAGTGCCTGTTCTGCTGAGCCATCTCACTGGTCCCGATTCAGCACCTTTAAGTAACTGCCTAAATTACTTTAAGTACAAAAAATTTCTGATATGGTAATCTTGTATAAAGAACTTTGCTGTTTTATAGAGAATGAGATTATGTGAGTCTAATAAAAGGTTTACCTCAGATGTCAACATCACCTGAAGGTCTAAGAAAAATAGATTTCTGGATCTGATATGCATCATTTGATGAAACAGGCCTGGGAATTTGCATTTTTAAAATATTGCAAGGTGCTGGCTGGTGCAGCAGAGACCCTGGAACCAGATTTTGGGAAAGAGCTGCTTTAGGAGATAGAACATACTTGTCCCACTCTATAGTTGAATCATAAAAGCCATTTCTCTACGTTAGTAATTAGGATCGCTTCCTAAATCCACAGCCAATTCTTACCTTTCTGAGAGGTAAAGCACTTGCTTTAATTTATTTAATTGTGCTTATTTTTAGATTGTACTTTCTTAGAATCTTTCATGACCACAAGGCCCCACTTGCCTTATTTTTTGTTTTCTTCTATAGGGTATGTGTTAGAGCAGTCCCTCAGTAATGAAGAAGGTATAGAAACGATTACTTCCATGGAATTGCATCTCCACCCCTACCTAACACCGGTACCCGTGCTTTCCACCTGAGAGCAAACATTCTGCTGGAATTTTCTGCATTTAACAGTAGTCCTTTGGTGATGAGTACAATGTCCTAGGGAATATTTAAGTAGGGAGGAAGGCATGTTGGTACTCTGAGCACATTTGGACATCCAGAATTGATTCTGCAGTCTTCCCTTTACACAGAGCAATGTGCAAAATGTCAGGGTTCCAATATTCATTTCTACCCTGATTATAATCCTTTCTTTCTAAAAGCTGAAGCATATGTATATGCATATGCATGAAGTACATGAAAATTTGGAACAGAAGCTCTGCGACCTTGGACTGGCCTGTGTAGCTATTTATTCTGCTTAACTCATTATTGAATTTTAAGGTCAAATGAATGTTTTCTCAGTGCCATAAGACAAAAAATGGGCTACTGATAGGAAAACCCTGGAGGATAAAGGTCCAAGCTTGTAACTATCATCAGAAGGACCAGAGGTGAGCTCGCTTTAAATTCAAGTCTCAGGGAGCTGAGACATTTCTGCCGTTTATCATCTTGCCAGATCACAACCAGAGTTCCTCAATTAATTTGAACATTTCTGAAGAACTTATCCATTACCCACTCTACTGTACAGTCTCTTGGAGTCCTGGGCAGTGGTACAAGACACTACAGTACAGTCATGTCTTTCAGTGGAATTCATAGGCTCAGAAAAAAGAAGATACCCAAGTCTGGGTCCCCAAGTAGAAAATTAACCTTGGATTTAAGCTTCAGTGTCATCCTCCACAGGGCCTCCTCCACTCCTCACCGGTTCTGCTTTCCCGATGCTAGTTCTAAATAGAACATAAGCATCTTCACACGTCCTTCCTTATCTCTCCACACTCTTGGTGTGATGTCTTCTTTGCATTACTTAGAACTGCTTTTCAATGTTTGAGGATAGGTTATTCCTTGAATGAAACAGTGGGGTTTTTGTTTATTTCCATGCAGTTGGGATCATATGAAATATCATCGTCATAATCTTTGTGAGATTTTAAGGATTTCTAAACCCTTCTGGTAAATTTATTACAAGTTATTTTTCCCCTCATATTTGGAACTGAAGGATTCAACTATAAAATTCCCCCAGTAAGTCTTATTCTATTTTTATGTTCTTGCTGGAAGTATAAGTTCTAGGAAATTTAGTGATATCTAGTTACTCTTAAAATCTTTACTTTTAAATTCACAAAACAGTAAATACTATCAGAGCACAGTAAGGCATAATGTGATATAATATAAAAAGGTTAAAAGTTCTATACAAGGTCTCAGTGGAGTTAATAAACTCCCAAAATGCAAATATAATACACACAAATGTAAGTACTATATATAGATAATGTATATGTTAATATATATATATATATATAAAATATTATAAGTAGTTATGGGCAAGAGGAGTGACTAATTCTATTAGCAACAATCATATCTGAGATAAAACTTTTGGCTGGATATCACTGTGCAAAGTTACAGTGGCTAGTTCTAAAACATTTATGAGTACTGTCAACTTGTTCTCTGCATGTCACAAACAAACAGGAGCATCTGACATTGTCTTTCTAGAATAACAGAGAAAAATGACAATGACAGCATGGTGGCTTACACAGCATTTTCCTTAGGAATTTCCCAAATACTAAGAGAAATGAAATTCTAAGACCGTTTCACTCTGAGAATGGCCTCAGGAGAACACTGTGTAAAAGAGATGGAACTCTATGGAAAAGAGTGCCTCTACCTTAATCCACCAGAAACAGTAAAGATGTTTGACAGGAAATAAAAACAGTGCAATAAAGAAAACATAATGTATATGTCACTAGACAAATGAGCTTAGTAATATAATCTTTGGGAAGATGGGGGAAGCTCCTAGGCATAAATATTGTCTTCCAACTTTAAATCTTGGGAAGGTTTTCAGGTGGGGTAAGCTTCAGTTCATCATATAGGCACTGTTATTATTCTTAGAAGAGCTCTGCTACTTAGACAAATACAGTAAACAGAAAAGTCAAGGACCAGTGCCAGTTTCACAGAATATTAACGTGGCATTAACATTGCTAGAAATATGACTCTATAATGCCTTCTACAACATTTTGGAAATTTGAAACATTCATACAGAAATAAGATACATTATCATGATGTCTTTATATGTGGATAACATGGAGGAAGGGTCCACAAATCACAGGTTATATAGCTATGTTGGTAGAATGTTCTCTGCCAAAAATTCATCAGAATTTGTGGCCCAGTCTGGCCTATCTAAATGACTGAGCAAAACTAAAACTGTTTTTGTGTTTGCAAATAAATTTCCCTACAGGAAAGAAGAAAAGTATCTGTGGTCCAAAAAATATTCAGTGGAAAAGAAAATGAATGCTTTTAGTAAACACCCGGGAAAACAATACTGGAAATAATGAACAAGTCTCCTAAAATGTTTCCTTTCTATTTCGTTTATACATAGAAATTTTTCTTTTGTTTTTGTGTCTGTAATCTTTGGGCTCAGTTACTCTGCTAAAAATGTTTTTATTTTTTATTTTCATTTACATTTCTTATAGTTTTTATGAGCTTTAAAATGGTGTGATTAAATAGCCTTCAAAAAAGGATTCAGGCTGACATGGGAACTTTATATATTTCATAAAGCTTATATCTAACTTGTTTCTTCTTATAAAACAGGAATAGAATAAATCAGTAGTCTGTGAAGATAACTAAAACCCGACGTTTTCTCAAATAAGATTTTAAAGCTTGGATTACTTTAGAAGCCAGTCAGGTCTCGAACTCCCCCCGACCACCAAAAGAAAGAATAACGACTTTATTCAAATCTACTGATTAAAACATCTTAGCAAGAAACATTACCAACAGTGAAATATATCACAATATTTCCTTTTCAAGCATTCAACCAAAAGCAACCATCACATGGCTATATCTCAGAAACAGTTACGCTTTAGCAATTTTTCCCCCACCCATGATCAAGAAATCAGAAAATAAGCCTTATAATTTAGAGAGTAAACAAATGCACAAGTTTTCATTTTTCATGTAGAATTGCCTTACTTGTGTAAGATCTCTGGCTTGCTCTCTGTTTATTTGTTTGATTTTCAAGACAGGGGTTCTCTGTGTAACAGCCTTGGATGTCCTGGAACTAGCTCCTGTAGATCAGGCTGGTCTCAAACTCATAGAGTCTGCCTGCCTCTGCCTCCCGAGTGCTGGGATTATAGGTGTGCATGACTATTGTTCTTCTCTTAAATAAAATACCAAGGTTTATTCTGACTTACTTCTTTTTCAGCATCTTCAAGTTTCTTTTTCTTACTCTCGGGCATTAAATCATCAAGCCAGCTGAGTTCCCGTTTGGTAAACAAGAAGTCCATCAATTTCCTCACAAATACCAGGGCTAACACCTAAAGACAATAACCATATAGTTTAAAATGTAAACAAACAATGGAGAGGAGATATGGATGAGTCTTAGGACTTACATTAAACTAAAAATTGAAAACACATGTGTATAAAATATAGCCTAATCTTTCTCTTTATTTCCTTTTCTTATCAAATAACCAGGATAGAATCTAAGATTTCATTCAATGTCAAAGGCATCTTAAAGAAAAAACTTAAACTATGAAATATACTTGATTATGCTCAAACTAGGATAAGTGAACTTTAAAAGATTCTTCAATATGCTAATAATTTTTGAATTACATATAGTCATTCAAATTTACTATACTTATAAATGCATTTAAAATATGTCTAAAACATTCAATTAAATTTCATTTTTAAAAATTTGCCTAATTTTTCATATTTGTTAGTATATTCCAAGGCTATTTTTTAAAATTTACATTTCCATTCTGCTTTCCATTAACTACTACATTATGAATGACCAGGAAAAGAAACAGATATTAAATCAGCAAAATGCAAAATATTTTTCAAGCCTGACTTTAGTGCCCAAGTTTATACTAGATTTTCTAGTAACTGTTCAAAGTGATTCAAGGCTACTTGGTTATTGCTGTTTTAGTTCATGTGTTTCCCACAATTCAGTTAAAGAGAAAGTGTTAGGGGAAGCTTCATACCATCATAGGAAAGACAATAGCAGCTCTTGAGACTTTGATTATCCACAGAAGACCAAGACAGCTCATCTGAATAATTGTGAAGAGATGAACTTTCCGGAGTGGTACATGCCTTAGATATATAAAATCTGGTTGATGTTTGGCTGGCATCCAGAAGAGCTTTATTCTATCAAATAACTAAAAGATTAAACAGACTATATTGCATTTTAAGAACAAGACAACAGTAACAGTAGGACAATTAGATATTTAGTATGTTCCAAAATATTAGGTTCAAATGACACAGTTGTAAAAACTGCAGGACATTAAAATGACATACAGTGTGGGCTTCTGTTTATCGAACAGTATACTGTATTTCCTATAATGTTATAACAAGGTGTCATTTAAAACGGTTTGCATAGAGCAAAGTCGGTGCTACATTTTGCTACCTTGAGAACCAGCACTATGTCAGACAAGATAAATTTGTTCTCTTTTTGTTTATCACATCATCACTTCTCCCTTTTGTCCCCAAATATTGGTCTTCTAGGCTTCCTATGCTTGGTGTGCTTTTTTCTCTCCCAGAGTGCACCATCTACCCTCATGGCTTTGGCTTTCACATGCTAAGTACTCCCAGACAGACCTCAGCTTCCTTCAAGGGCCACACAAACCCCGCTGTTGTGTAGAGGGCCTTGGGTTCCTCCTTACTGAACCCTGCCATTTTGGCTTTGGCACTTTGGTCCCCAACAAAGGTTTTGATTCTGTCTTTAGAAACATACACAACTTACATAAAGATTTGGCCTACATATATTTTTGTGACCAAAGTGTTTTATTATATTTTATACTTGGGGACTGGGGAGATAGTTTAGTCAGCAGAGAGACTCTAGTGCATCCCTGGAGCACATTGGCCAGCCAGTCTAGCAAATCTGTGAGCTCCAGCTTCACTGAGAGACCCTGTCTCAGAAGACAAGTGACCAAGGAAGATACCCAGGATTGACTCAGGACCTCGATATGCACGCAGACGTATTCATGTGAACCTGTGCATACACAGGTACATGCAACTGCACCAATACCTGCATGTATGCATACATATAATGCATATCAATGCAGATACATAAAGAATTGCAAACTATCTTATTTGGGTCAATTTAATAGATGGAACCAGTGTAACCAGTGGATTATGTTTATTTCAATTTTGTCATAATGATAAATAAAATAAATTTTTTATAAACTACATTTTAATAGACACTTCAATACATTTTGTTGAATAATTCATTTTACTACATATTAGTTTCATTTTGTGAGCCACTTGTTTAATCTTTAGGCCAAATTTTATTTATATAATTCTTTCAGTGAGAGGTGGCTATTTAGAAAACAGTAGTTTTGACCACCCTCAGCCACTATCATATTTCATAATTTTTATGATAATATATGCTACACAGCTTTAACAGAACATTGATAAATAAAATATTGCTCAGCTACCATAAGAAAACTATCAGCTACTTATCATCAAATCTTTCAACTTTACATACAGGGCAGATAAACAAGTATCTGTAGAGTTAGAATTAGAGCATCCTGTTTTGCCAAAATCCAATTTCATATGGAATAGATGTAATAGGATACCAAATAACATAAACCTATCTTCCCTTTGGTCTTCTCTGCCTTATGTGTGGCACAACTATTCCCCAGTTATGTAAACTGCAATCAAATGCACATTACAGCATCCACCAATATTCATTCATAACCTTCCAAAGGTTTTGCTGAAACCCATGACAGAACTGACTGCTAACCTCATTCTTGACTCACCTCTCGTGTGGTGTGTGTGTGTGTGTGTCTTTTCTACTTCATAACTCTGTCTTAAAATCAGGAATCATTAAACAGATACAATTTTGTGCATGGAGGAAGAAGAAGAAGAAGAAGAAAACCCTTTAGCTTACAACTGAATGTCTGTTCCTATAGAATTTTCCCCACCCATCATTATCCATTTAGGGAACTGTGCTGTTGCATAAGTGTGCTTCAGGGAGTGGGTGCTTCAATTGTTATTGTTTAAGTGGCACATTTGCTTCACTTTGGATCCCTGCAATGTTGGAATGAATATAGATGTAGTTATATATTTGAATACAGAAACAGCATTCATGAGAACATTGTGATCTGTTTTTTCTGCCATATTTCACAGTGAGAAGCCTACATAGTAAGTTCCTTAATAGTGCCAAAAGCCAGGTGACATAAAAAGTCCTCCAATTTGCTAGGTTACAAAGTAGCATGCTCCTTAGGATATCTGACATAGACAGCTAATGTGCTTGCCTAGTACTACTCCAAGAATAACAATCATGATAATTTTATTCTAAGTTTTGCATTTGGCTTTCAGCGTGTCCCAATAGCAGCATGTAGTATTTCCCCACCCAGTTAGCGTCAATTCCCAATAGGAATGTTAACTGTTCACTTAAATTTCCACCAATTCTGTTCTCAACATGACACCTGTCAACGTATGCCTAGGCTTTCTATTTTATTAATGTGATTTATAACTAATTAAATTTGACTTGAGGACTTCGATGTTTTTCCTCAACTTCACTTGAAAGGATCACACCCCAAGTAATTCTAAAACTTGACATTTTTGTTTAATTCTAAACCATGTTGGTAAAAAAAAAATCATTTGAATGAAATTAGAAGAAAATCTGTCAGGATCTACCCACAATTGTTTCACTTTGTTTTTTAAATTCCTGATGCTCTATTTATGTGAGCCTGAGGCCTAATAATAAACGCTTTCCACTTACAGACAAAATCACTAGTCATTGAAACTTTTGCCAAAGGCAAAAAAAAAAATCAAAAATCAAAAACAAATGAAAACACTAAACTAATTCTATTAAAATGCATTTCATACATGATACTTTAAATGAGCAAATTAAATCTCTGAGTAACTTTAAAAACCTAACCGCTCCCTATCACGCCCCCCTTCCTTGAGGCCTAGTCCCTATGCTTTGTGTGTTTCAGCATCTTACAATGGCCTCCTGTTGAAGTTTTGTCTCAGTGATAACAGCCTACACCGTTCCAAGGTCTGACTGCTGCAAGGCTGAAATGAGACCTTGGCAGGACTATGACCTCTGTGATCCCTCGGAGAAGGAGCTTTTCCACTTCCCGCAGTTCTTCACCGTTTGCTGTATTCTTAACGCTACAGCAGCAAAACTCCAGTCTCTACCTCCACCCTGCCATGGTCCTCTTCCTTCTGTCTTTCTGTCTTGCTCGGATACAGTTTGAGTCTTAAGTGTTCTCCGCAGGTTCGTTTTCTGAACACCTGATCTCCAGTGGTGGCATTGCTTTGGGAGGCTATGAAACCTTTAACAAGTGGTGTGGGATAGCAAAAGTCTGTCCCTGGGGGCCAGGTCTTTGAAAGTTATAGCCAGCCAATAGTTCACGCCCCACACTCTCTGCTTTCTGGTTTGCTGCCCTGTGACCAACCATCATCCATATTCCCACTGCTGTAGACAGAGCTGCTCTATCAGGCCTGCTACGATGGCCTGAAATCTCCTGAGACCACAAACCAAAATAAATCTTTTGTATAGGCATTTTTTTCTATTGTTGTGGACAGAATCCATAAACATGGCTTGATAACTATCATAGTTTGCATTTGTACATATCTTGAAGTTAATTCACTTTCCAAAAGGGTGACGGAAACTAAACTCTTTTCAGTGTTAACATATTTATGGTAAATGGCATCTCAACTGGCAAAGTGCTGGCCGAACAAGCAGGAAGACTGAGGTCAGGTCCTCAGAGCCCACTTAGTAAAGACAGTCATGGTGGCGCTTGGCTGGAATCCCAGTACTGGGGAAGTCAGGTTAGAAACATCCCTGGGTTCACTGGCCAGCCACTCTGACCTAGGCACTGGATATCAGGGTTGTCTTCTGGCTTCCACACATCTGTGCATTCTCCTTCAATCACACCCAAACATGCACACATGCACATAGAAATTTAAGGCTACCTATCTTTGGGGCTGGATAAAAGCACATAAGTGAGAGAGTGCCTATTTAGTAGAGACTCCTCTTTAGCATCTACAATTCTGGCCACTTTAAAAATATTTACATGTGGTCAGAAAGCCTCTCCTCAGATGATGACTGCTGTCACATGACTCATATCTGTACTCGAAGTTACAACAGGTACGCCTGTAAGAATAAAGTAATTTACCTGAATTCCCTTTAGAGATGAAGCACCCATATAGAGAAACACTCCATATAACACTGGCATGGGGATAAACTGTAAACAAACAAAACAAAAAACAATTAGAAAACATGAGGCATTATTTTCCAACATGTGGTCATTCATTTTGCACCTACCACAGAGGGAGGAAAAGAGAAAATTAAAAACATTCTAGAAGCCAGTATGATGCAAGATTGGAGGACATAGTTCAGACCCTACCCTGGCATTTCTGTCTGGGTAACTGAAGCAATTACATAAACTGCCTGCACCTTAGTGTCTCAATATCTAAAATAGACAATAGTGCAGTTGAGTGTTAGACTTACCTTAAAAAGCCCGATGATTCCTAAGAAATAGTATTATAAACTATTACTGCACCATAACAAAGATTGACTATTAGCCACATTAAAGACAGTTCACATTCTATTTTAAAATAGTAAAATGTTTGGATTAATGGTAAAGAACAAAGTTTAATTTACATTAGGTCCTAGTTTACGGCAGATATTTGCTAACATGTGCATTGTTCGAATTTCTTTTATTGGTTTAGCTCATTTTATCCAGTATCCTTTTACTTATATAGCAGAAATACATTTTTCAGTGATTAGATACAAGAAGCTGTGTAAATTAAATAATTCAATTAATATTTGATATTTAAGCAATCAAACTGAATGATAATTTATAAAGCAACTAACATGCTGCAAGAATATCTGCCAGATTTATATCACAAAACAATCCCTCTTTACTGCTACTCAAAAATTAATTTGATAATTTCAAATGTGAAGATTTCTTATATGCAATGCTGATTTACATATGGTCTTTGAAATAAAAAGCACGGCATTGTCCAGTCTGTGTCACTCACTTATAGTAAATTATATCCAATCCACATACTGACAAAATAATAGACCCTTTAACCTGGGCCGGAGCACAGTGAACTCAGTCACTAGCTGCTCAGGAAGTGTGAGCTTCTCCCATAGCTTGAAAATTACAAATCAGAACTGTTACTGTCAGGAAGTATGACAAAATTACACGTTCACGTACTTAAGGACTCTAAAACATAGGACAAATTTCATTCATACTTGGTGAAGGAAAATAATATAAAATTTTAAATAATATATCACTTTTATCTCATGCCATGCAATATTTAACAAGTTATGTTTATATTAAACTGCTACCTTAAATATATTCATTCTTTGATAAGGGATAATTTCATTACCTTCAGAATACTGGTCATAAAAACAGATGAACCCATAAGAATAAAAATCATGAGCCCAGTCACCCTCTGTTCTCTGATGCCGAGAAATTTGGGTTGTTCTCCTGGTGCAGAGCATTCTGATTCCAGTTTCAGGCTGTTGACGTGTGTGATGGAGAGGACTGTGGCAGCCACAAACCATGGCAGGCCCATAATGGAGCACACGCCTAGCATGACGGCCACCATTAACAGATCCAGGTGATAGCCACAACCTTTCTGTTAAGGACACAACAGAAAGAGAAGGGAGTGGTGTGAGCAACAAGCTACAGATGTCTTGGTTGTGAACAGAAACCACTTCCTGACAATACTGAGAGTCCTTTCATGGCAGATGCCCTTGAACTAAGCCCCTAAATACTGTTTCAAGCAGCTCGCTCCTGTTTCAGAAGGAGATGTTTTATTGGAAAGAATATCACAGAGCCTAATCTCCCTTACTTGGTCTCACTTTTGTCTCAGTCTATTGGTGACTTCTCAACAGTCAATGAATCTGGTCATCCCTTGAAATAAGAGCATCTGTGTTTCCTGCCTTCTCTCTAATTCCACCTTACTCTCACTGTCCCACACTTAAGTGTAGGAAGGAAATTGAGGAAAAGTAGGTGCCAGGGTGTTCAGAGATGGCTCTCTTGATAGGCTGATTGGGTTAGATCTCTGAGGAAATAGCTCAAAAGATACCTAAAGGCACTCTTGCCCCTCCAGCTGCGCCCAGCAAAACTCTTGATCTATATTGTGTTCTGGTTCTTATTTTTATTTTTTAATACTACTTCATGAAAGTATATGCATTATAGGTCTGGAAATGCATTGTTGGTATCAAATGATGGCAAGCATGGGTCTCCAATGGTTTGCATGAGGTTCTCTGTGTATATGCTGTGGCTATTAGCATGGAGTTTTTGTGGGATTCCTAATGGTGAGAGCAGGTGTGTCTCTGACTCTTTGCCTGTTCTTGGGACTCTTCCTCTCGGTGGGTTGGTTTGTTGAGTTTTGATATGAGGGCTTTCACCTTGTCCTACTGCATTTTGTTTTTGTCCTGTTTGTCTGTTGTCTCTTGGAGGCCAACTCTTTTCTGAAAAGGAACCAGAGCAGGTGTGACTCTAGGGGAGAGGAGAGATGGGAGGGGGCTGTGAGAAGTGGAGGGAGGAGGAACTGTGGTCAGATAAACTACATGAGAGAAGTAACTATTTTCAATTAAAAAATAAAATTAAAAACAACAAAAAACAAATCTCAGGCCTTTTTCTATCTGAGAAAAGTTGATAATGATAATAAAAGGCATCTCATTAAGTTATGATAACTAAATTATTTCATTCTAGAAGTCATTGAGAGTAACGTGCTATATCATAAGCACCAAATGAATGTTAGGTTCTCCTATTAAAAAATCAAGTTTATTAAGGACAGATAACATCAAATCATTGCTTGGTATTTTCCATTGTTCCTTAGCATTAACACAGAGATAACAATCAATAGAATTTGTATATTTTTTTTTTGTTGTTACAGTGTCTTATTATATAGCTTAAGTGTCCTGCAGTTCATTATGTAGACCAGCCTGGCCTTGAACTCGTGGGCAGTCCCCGCTTACCTCTGCCTCCTGAGTGGAATGGCTTTTTATAAGGAAACATGCATTCTTGAAATGTATCTTAAAATCCATGTAATAATTTTAATTGTAGAATAATTAGAGTAGTTACATTTGCCCTGATAGAGATGATATCAGGGGAGATCCAGAAAATGGAAAACAACTCCTGGTGTAAACATAACCAAAAGTGCACAGGAAAAAAGTTTGGCAAAACATTTTGTAAGCTATAGTTGCAGAGTATAAAACTCAAGCCCTTGAAAAGCAATGCCTGAAGCAGTTACAAGTGTGTTTTGTCCCAGGGACTGCAAATTAGAATATGAATTAGTCTACCAAAATTCCTGCATCTGAGGGGATTCAATGCAATTGTGTTGCGGAACTATTTTCAAGTTGTGATACTACCCAAAGTGAGTGAGATCTCTGAGGAGTGCTGGGCCACACACTGAACAGCAAAAGAAAAAAAATGACAGCTCCTGAAGAGCTGAGGATTTAAATTTTTTTTTTATTCTATTAGGAGATGCTGAACTTTCTAGGCATCTGCATATACTACGTGTACTAATATAAAGAAAGTCTTCCTCAGAACAATGACTTCCTGTAGCTCGCACTAGTTTTTTAAAATATGATATAAACATAAACAATAGAATTTTGGATTTCTGGAAGTGGGCAAGATAATTATTTCAGAGAGAATAATTTAATCTTTAAAATGAATACATGATTTCCCTTAATTATTCTGTACAATAAGAATAATTTGACTGAATGGAAATAAAGCAGTTGGACATTTCCACTCATTAATCAGCATCCTTCTTGCCTTTCTTTGAAAATGTTTTTAAAAACTAGTTCGCTGCAAACAAATTATTAGCTGATTAGGCATGCCAGCCAAAAGGAAGTATCCCTTTGTCAGAGAGAGAACTCTGCACCTTGCAACATATTTCTGTAGCTTTTTTTTTTTTTTCAAAAATAAAGACAGAACTGTAGCTTTTATTCTCACATTCATCCTTGAATCATGGGAAATGGACATATGGGAGGAAGAGGGAGCATAGCAACAGGTGATGCTGCACCAGACCCCACTAAAACCAACATGCAGCAAGACAAGAGGCCAGCCAAGAGGACCATCTGATACCCAGATGCCACCGCTGAAAAAAAATCATTGCAAAGCTTGGCAGCAATTTCCTGCATCTGTCAAGTTAACCACATAAAAGACTATAGATTGACATGAAGAACCAGGCTGACAAAGAGGGCAAAAAAGAACATATCAAATGCCATAATCATCAAGGGAATGCGGTGCCAAATGAATGCTGCAAATGCATTCATTTACTCTGGTGATCTGGGATTGTATTGCTGTTTATTAAAAATGATGTCAAAAGAAGCCTGAACTGTCTACAGAAACATGCAGAAAATCCCAGAGCTGTATCTTAACAGAAACTTTCTTTTCTACAAAATAATGTCTCTCTTTATTTCCACTTCTACATAGCAAGCCCTAAACAATACCAAGCTTTTGTTTTTAATTCCTCTGAAAAGGATTCAGCTAACCCCTATGCCCTCCAACTCTAAAAGGGAAAAAAAAATTCTAGGGCATGGATTTAAGTGTACATCTATACAATATATAGTATTTTTCATGGTCATATTATGATATTTGTGACTGCTTTCATGCTTGCGTGATTTCAAGTTTTGCTAATTTTACGATCTCCATTCTCAGGTATAGTAAGTTACTTAACTAGTGAATCTCCTTAACACAACACTTAATTGTGTATTTACTAGCAAATGTTATTGTAAAAACATTTTCTTGTTGTCATGAAAAATACCATGTAAAAGAAAATGAGTACTTCTGGCTATAATACGAGGAAAAAGCAGAAAGAGATATACAATACATTTGGAAGAGACAGAAAATGACATGAATGCTGGGGTGACCCGAAGAGACGATGTGCACTCAGATACACCCAGTGAAGATCACAAAGTGTTTGACACAGAAATGGAAGAACATGATTCACAGAACAATTCCAGACAATGTTGCAACCAACCAACAATTAGCCTTCAATTAAAAAAAAAATAGTAAAATCTGAAAGTGTAGTTTAGCTTGTGATTTGAGGATGTATTCAGGAAACATCTTTTTACAAATACGAATCTCAAGCCAAAGCCAGAAAACTTAAAAAAAAAAAAATGAGTGTAGCAACAGGCACGTCGAATAGCCAAGGAGTAACCTGTTATTCTTAGTAAGCGGTCTTCTAAGAAAGTATTCTTTCATCATTGTCAGGAGGAGAACCAACAATAGATTATATTATAATTGAACTTATAGGAGGAAACGGCACTATGCAGGAAATAAGTTTCTCTTGTTGCTAAATTCTGACTGGAGGGAACCTGCTTTGAAAATATCGACATCCAACGTGAGAACAGAGCACTCGGACTGCAGACAACTGGCGGAGGAGGCACAATGTGACGGGTCCTGTCTGATTCAGATTTAAATTTTAACATTTACATCTATGCTGATTTACTGTGTAACAAAAGAGATAATGTGATATAGCCTTGTGTTTATTTTCAAGACAAATATTAAACAATTTCGTTCTTCATTCTATTCAATGCCATTGAGAACTTTGGAGGACCCTTAAAGAAAGTTTTACTATGCTAGCAATACTCTCCTTGATTTAAAGGAGAAAAACAATGGATATATTTAGAACTTTGCAATAGTCGCAAATGTCAAAGACTTATTTATTTGTATGAAGAACAAGGAACAAGAACAAAGGCCTGTGATCCCCAAGTCTGAAGCCTAGAAGGAGCAAGGGTATGTGACAACTGAGAAGATGATACTAAATCTCCATCAATGTCTAGTCTTCTATATATAATTCCGCTAATGATTTGGAACAGTTAAACCAGAACAGTTTAACTCACAGTCTGGAAAGACAGCCAGGCTTCAGCAAGGTGCATTTCTGCCTATTATTACAAAGGCTAAACTACTCTGGTGAAGCCAGTCCATGACTTTATGCCTCTTTCCCCCTAAATAACCCTTAATTCAATTTAAAACTTCAGTATAATGAAATATATAGCTATTTAAATGATAATTCAGATTTATGTAGTTGACATAGTCTTTAATGCAATGTTCCTATATGATAAACAGAAGGCAGTATATATACTATGTAAGATATTTGCTTTGAGCTGGATATGGTACATGGACCCGGAGTTCTGTGTAGCTAACCAAGGAAAAGCTACCTAGGTTTATACGAAATGCATAAGCAATGCCACTTTCAGATTAAAGAAATATAGAGTTTTCACTTTTTTCCTTTAACTTTTCATATTCTCTGGTTTATAAATCAAACTCACATAAAAACAGAAAAGTAAAGATATTTTTATTTTAAAAAACCAAGATGTATAGTATAGTGATTCTAGATTAGAGTGAGTAAGGGTTAATACACTTTGCAGCTCATGCTTAACTGACTTTACAGAGTTGTGCTTAGCTGTGACTAGCTGTGCTGTATTAATAATAAAGTTGTGGTGATATTTGCTTTTTAATTAATTCTGAAACTATTAAATATTACAAAATTAAATTAAACATATTCAAATTAATGAGGCTATTAAACTTATGATCTGAATTCCTTATTTTTAAAAATAAAATAAATAAAACATATAATACAAAATGGCCTAGTTTAGTGAAGCTTTGGAGCCAATTCTTTCACTTCTGAAAACTAATTACTCAATAATTTTTTTTCATGCACAGCGGATAATTTTCTCCCTCATTTTCTATTTGTGTGCTTTTATCCCTTTCTCTTGTCATACTGCTGTACCCTGTAAGAGTGAGCAGAGCAGGCTGCCATGTTCTGGTCCTGGTCTCAGAGAGAGTGCATTCGGCTCTTCTTCATTTGGGATGATATTGGTTGTGAACTTGTCATATATTGCTTTTGTCTTTTGTTATTCTTAATGTTTGATTACTTTGAACCTCAGTTTTCCAAGTTTTTTTTTTAATCATGGAGGAATACAAATTTTATTAAATCTTTCTCTGCATTGGTCAAATTGTGAATTGGATAAATGTGTGAATAAAAACAAATAAAAATTTCCTTAGTTGATATCAGTCGGTAGTATAGTAGGAACATTTGAACCATGAAAAACAGCAGCATCGTAAGTCAGGGTCTCTGCTTTCTACATGGAGAACTGGTTAGGCCAACACACCAACAGTCTAGCACTTATTTACTTCATTGTATTTTTTTACTTGTATTTGTATTCTCTATGTAGCCAGGGTAGACTTGAACTCATGAATCCTCCTGAGTCATTCTCCCAAGTGATACGGTTCCTGGTGTAAACCACAATAGCTGCCATCCCTAAGAGTTCACAGAAGATGTGAAATAGATATCTTCAATAATTAAGCATTTTATTTGACAAAAACCACACACAAATTTAATTAATTATATTTAAAAGAAGTTTCATCATTAGTTTCTTCAAGAGAATGAGGAATGCCCACTCTCTCTAATATGTACCCCAAACTCCTTAATATAACTTATTATAAGCAACTGTACATTCTTATAACTGCTTATTGTTATACCAGTGAAATAGTTTTCATAGATATTTTAATTATCCTAATATATTTATAAAATTGTACCCAGCACAATATCTGTTACTTCAGCAATAATTTTTAGTTTTAGAGACAAGCAAAGGCAGCTGGCAATTTCTTCAGATGTCAGAACAGAATAAGACTGTACATGTCCTATTTTACAAGGATTGATTTTAATTTTATAAAAGTTTTAATTAAATATAATTACTTCATTTCCCCAACTCTTTCCTGCTCCCAAACCCTTCCATGCACCCTCCTTTTAACATCTGCCATGTTCCCCACCTCCCTCTCAGATTCATGGCTTCTTTTTCTTTATGATTGCTACGTACAAACCACACACACACACACACTGAAATGTGTAAGTACACACATATAAGCTGCTGATTCCATTTAGTGCTGCTGTGTGTCTATGACTTCAGCGCTGATCATTGGGTACTGGTTAACCAATGAGGGGACTCATCCCTGGGAAATATGAATTTCTCCCCTAACAATCATTAGTGGTCTGTGGTTCTTGGTCTAGTAATGGACCTGGTGACCTTCCCCCTTTCAAGCCAACATGTCTATTGGTGTTATCCTTGAGGTTTCATGGGTATAGCTTCCCTATCTCACAGCAGCCTTTCTGTTCCTCTGGCTCATCTTCCTTAATTGATTCTGATTATTTTTAACCATTCAATATTTTATCAACTTAACATTTGTATAAATGATACATATATTGCATGCAATTGAATGATAGTGAAAAATTACTTAATTACAATTACAAAAGAGCAGGACAGAATATACAGTAAATAAAATATATTTGTTTTAAAAGTTTGTTAGAAATCTGCAATAATTCTCGAAGACGATACTTACAAACTATAGTATTTATGGCCAAAGTTTTCCTTTGTTTTAGGCATTGCAAACAAATAATATTTCTAAATGATGTAATTCAGTGAAACATACCTGAATACATTGTCCCTTATAATAATGAACATACTTGGTGTCAAATAAAAGAGGAATCCCAAACATAGGAAGATTGGTATAAAATGTACTTCACCAGAACTGAATATTTCCTTAAATCAAGGCAAAGCGTGCTAAAGTTAGAACTGATTATCCCTATGAAGGTAAGGTTTCATACTCTAGAGGTTAGTCAAATAGTGCAAGCAAATTTTCATACCTCTGTGAGACAATTTCCTGAAAATCAATAAAAACTATGACCCTGAAAACAACATTTCATGCTGAACAGATGAATACTCAGCACAGGCAGAATCTATGACCATTAGTTCCTACCAACTGAATGAGAATGATTAGTATAATGGGCCTTAAAACACACCTTTAGCTTGTGCTCTTTTCTGTTGATGATGACAGCTGTAATCTGTTGGTCCATGAAAATCAGAATTGTACAAAGCAAAGCTGGGATAATGGCAGCTATAATTGTCCACCATGGGTTTGGACCTAATGGGGTAACAAACCATCCACGGTCGTCTCTTGTAGGCTGAGAAAAAATTAATCATACATATTAGTACCTAGATTGATAAATACCTAATTGAACCAAGTCATATAGATATAAACAGGGAATTCTTAATTATAAAATGGTTGGCTGAACATTCAATAATAATGAATTCATGAAGAATTTACATCACTAAGGATACCATTCTAAGTGTGTTATCTTTCAACTCATTTTTTTCTACTCAACACTGTAAAGATGAAATTGAGGTATAGAACGCTATAGTAAATTGTCTACGGTTCCTAGTTAGTAATTAATTGAGGCTGAATTTGAACTCCAGCAGGTTAATTAAAAAAACATATTCACAATCAGTATCTGCATTAAGTAAATCACACCAACACTTACCATTTACTGTTGGCAAATTTAAAATTGCATATTGAAGACTATGTTAGAAACAAGATCATAGATAAATAAGATAGAACACTCTTTTAGTTTATAATCACAAGCAGACAAACAGAGTATGTTGATATAATATAGTAACTTATTTTAGGAATGTACACAGGCTGCTGTACAAAAATTAAAAACAAAAAACAGAAATTCAGTCACATCAGAAGTTCAGCAAAAGGTTCAAAACATGGCTAATTCTGGAACTGAATCCCAGGGGAATTCATTATGACAGCAAAAATCCTTTGATTAAGTCCTTAGTTCTGCTTGACAGATGAGAAAACAGGCTGAGACAGTAAGTTCCCGGCTTCAAGGGCATGTCCTGCCTTTATAATATGGTAGGCCTTCTCATCCAAAGACTATTTTATCTGGTTTTCAAACCCCATCCACTCTACGGTTTCACCTCACAATAATGCATGTTCCTTTGTTTCAGAATGATTCCTTGGCATTAGGCATGTTGTAATGTATGTATACATTCCAACCATGATAGCCAAGAAGAAAATGTTTAATCAGCCTTCTGGTTCCATTTCTATAATTCTATTTTAATATTAAATCACAATTTTATTCATACTGTGTATCATTTATTTCTTATCTATTAATGTATATTGTTCACACTCTCAGGAAAATCTCACGTACTCTCATCAAAATATCACATACTGGGGTCACAGATATCATTTACATAAAGATTTATAGACACAGAGAGATAGAAAAGTAGATAGATGTTAAGTGCTAGTTATGGTCACCTTGAAAACACTTGGTACTTTTAGTTTTGGCGATGGAATCCCAATGGCATAGTCAATTAAAACCATACACAGAATTGTAAGAAAAACTGCAAAATCACTCACTATGGATCGAACCTAGAAATAAAGAGAATGTTGTTACTTGGGAGAGCTATAAACAACAAGGTACTCAGAAACAGTCTCAAATCATACTTTACAAGTGTTGTTACTGCAATGTTACCTTCTATGCACATTATAAAGTATTATTGTTAGCTATTCTAGAATTTGAAGACATATTCATGTTCCTCGTCCACACTTCTCAGAATAAAGATTTATTGACCTCAAATAATGGTGGTCATTTTCCTTTCAATATTTATGTAAAGTATTTATTTCTATTCCAGGTATGTGAAAACTTAGAACACAGATTTAGGTCATCTGGCCTGAACCTGATGAATTTTAGGACTCTTGCATACAAGTTACATTTTAATATTATGAATCTAAAGGACCATTAAACAAAATTACCTGTTTTATTTACTTTAATTTTTTAAAAATTGTTTTACTCAAGGCATGACAATTAGTAACAGTCAAAAACAGTGTGGACAAGCTTTAAAAAATTCTTTTATTTAAAGCAAATTCTGTATAAATCAGTTTTTGAACCATTTCTCGTTGTAGGAAGCCATTGTGTGGGAGTGCACAGTACACAGTACACATGTGTAAGTCAGAAAGGAAGCTCTTAGACACTGGCCTTCACACAGTTTCTCATTGGCATGGAACTTCATCAGGTAGGCCAGGTTCATGGACAGGCACATGCAGGATTCACCTCCTCCCCTCCAATCTCACTGCCTCTGGGATTACAGGTGTATACCAATACACCAGCTTTTTAAAACACGGCTTCTGAGGCTCTGGATTCTCATACTTCCGAGGCAAGCACTGCACTGACTGAACCACCCCTAGGTCCTACAAGACGTGCTGGAGTAATTATCCTTAAGCAGTTATCAGTTATATTGACTTTCTATTAGTATGCTTTTGCAACATGGGCACAAAATACTTAGGATTAAGTTTCCAACATACAGAGAATAATTCAGTATTGATCAGGTTAAGTGGAGGTGGAGGAAATGAATCTGTCATATTAGCAAGGAGTAGGTGACAGAAAAGCGGCTCTCTGTGGAAGGGAAAACTTCTCCACACATTTACCAAAGAGGAAGGCTTTTGAAATGGGTATTTCAACCCAAAAATATTTGTTTCCTCGGTTTTGTTTTCTATCTCACCCACTATCCCCTTTTGTGGTGGAATCAAACATCAAAGAAGTTACTTTTCAGAGCTAAGTGTTGAACTCAACTGATTCCCTGTTTACTTCCCAAATATGTGGATACAAGCATGGTGGATTAGGGGAAAGGGTTGATGCTTTTAAAACAAGAAGACAGTTGTCTAGAGAGCATTGCAGGGTTTCTCCATTCAACTTAGTTACAACACCTTTGAGCATCAAATGACCCTTTCTCAGGGGTTGTCTAAGGCCATTGGAAAATACAGAGAGCTATATTATGATTCATAACAGTAGAGAATTACAGCAATGAAGTAGCAATGAAAACAAATTTATGGTTGTTTATCGGTCCCCACACCATGAGGTCACGACATTAGGAAGGCTGAGAACCAGGGATTAGACAGTCTAATGGCTGCTCCTCTGAGGTACCTGTCAGGCTGGAATAGGTCCCTCTGCCTACTGGGAAAGAACGCGATACTCAGTGTGTGCTTAGACTTTCCAAAACTGTAAGCGGGAAGGGAAGAGTTGACCTTTTCTGTCAGAGGTAAAACCTGAAGGGCTTGTGCCACCTGAGATACCTGTGTCACCAAAGTGCCTCCTCTCCAGCCCCTTCTCACCGCCTACCACTAACTCGCCAATTCCCTCAGGACTAAAACCTCTCCGTGGTTCCCTTCATTCTGTCACTAACTCTCCTTTGTTCTTAAGAATGTGGCATCCCACAACTGTCCTTTAGTTTATGTTTGGGTCAGGAATATTAGAGCCCAGGTACCTTGGTTGGGAAATACCGGCTCGTCTTGAACTGCTTCAGAGTGGCTGACATGGTAACCGTGGAGAAGAACAGGATCACCGACCAAAAGAGAACATCTGGCACATAGGGGTGGCCATGGCCACAAGCTCGCCCAACATACTCCCCGTGCAGTGATCTGCACTCCTGCTTGGGAAGGAAAACGGAGCTGGTAAGGAAAGTCCAGTGCTTTTCTTCCCGAAACTAATACCTGACCAGCTGCAGCTGTCCACCGATGGCTCGCACCAGGATTTAGATAAGGTATTTGCCTTCAAAATTCTATTTGGATAGGTATTAAACCTAACGTCTGTTAAGTTCAAGATAACAGATGTACTTCAAGTGTGGCAAGTTTGATAATGCATAGTTTGTACTAACATCAGATACACGATAAAGCATTAAAATGTATCATTTTCACCATTTTCCACACCAACAACAGAGACAGATGTTTTTATTTATATTTGATATCTGAGAAAGTCAGGGCCTGGAGAAATTGAACAATGTACTTCAGCTCATCATGCTGTGGTGGAGCTGACCACATGCACCACTCCTGCAGGGGGTTATAGCATATTAAAACAATATGATTTAGAGAAAGTTGTTTAAAACTACCAAGAAAGACAAGAAAGGCAACAAGAAAATGATGATATACAATTAATGAAATGGACTTTCAGTCAGATATGGTAACTATAGAATTCAAATAAAAGATGAAGAATACATGAGCAAGGCAAGATTCATGTCTATTATTCTAATATATATATATTTTCTGAATATATATTTCTCTTTCTAAAAAAAAGAGAAAGAAAAAATTACTGCCTTAACCATTAGGTGGCAGCAAAGTCAAAAAGAACTTCAAGACAAAAATAACATTTTATATAAGCATTAAATATTATGAAAGGAAAAAATATTCTGTCATCTTGGAAAACTTTTGTATTCTAAAAATTATATTACTCTGCTCCAAAATAAATAAAAATAACAGCTTAGAAATCTAGTGGCTTCTTTAGTCATCTAGGCATTCTGAACAAAGTTTGAACTGTGCAATAGCAGAAAGAGAATTTAAGGGACACAGTGTTTTCACTGAATCAAACCTCAAATCCCCAAGTCTTCTACAGCATTGAATTAACTCCTCTGAAAGATTTTAAGATAAGTAAGTAGCTACAATGTCATCTGAAACAAGTAACCAACCAGTAAACTCCACTTGACATCGGTGCCCTACCCAAAGACTCTGGAGAAATATATCAGTATAATTTATAACAACCTAAGGGGTCTGCCAGGATCTTTCTGGTTAGCTCAATTTCAATTATTCATGTTAAGCTGACCTAAGGCACAGAAAAATGGCCATTGAAAAACTACAGAATAATCCTCTAGATAGTATTTATAGCTTTAGTTTTCTTTTCTAAATCAGAATAAATAAAAAACAATAAGTAAATTTGAAGTTTTCATTTTTCTTTTCTTTGTGTGTGTCCCTGTTCAGAAATGCTTGGAACAATTGCTAAGCAGTACAATGTGTACTGGGATGTCTAAGCAGAGGAGACGAGAGTCCCACGCATTGCACACTGATTTGTGAGCACCTGTAATACAGGTGTGAAAGGCTTCTAAACCTTCCCTGGACGCAGCTGGGTCATATCCTCTACTTCTAAGGAGTCAGACGCCAGTGAAAGATCCTTCAATTGCCTTATCTATAACAGAACACCAATACTGAGCCTAGTTACTCTAACTCAAGCAGATTGGACAATATTAGTTTCTATTGTTTTTCAGGGGACAGGGTCTATAATTTTAAAAGGTAAATCTTATGACCTAGAAAATTCAACATTTATTTTAAGTTTCTGCTATCTGTGTGTGACATACACACAAGGAGAGAGATAGGGGAAAGGATAGAAACGAGAGAAAGAGAGAAAGAGAGAGAGAGAGAGGGAGGGAGGGAGGGAGGGAGGGAGGGAGGGAGGGAGGGAGGGAGGGGAAGAAATGAGTCTTGAAATTTAGAAATGCAAACAAAATCCAAAACCTATCTTTCACTTTAGTCTAACATGGTTTAACTTACAATGGGTACTCAAAAGATACTTGGTAACAAACAGATTTCTACTAATACTCTATGAACACATTCTATTTCAACAATTCTGCGAGTTGACAAAAATTGGTTTTATTAAATAAGAATTAGAAACCACGAGCTAAAATGCATTACACAAATCCAAGCATACTAGCTTGCCGTGAGTTTGAACTAAATAGTAAACAGATGAGATGGTTTGCTTTTGAACCACCACACAGCTCTGAAATCACACCAGAGACTCAGTATTAGTTATGAATGCTCGACCTTATGCTTGTCCCCTTAGCTCTGATAGCTTAAATTAACCTGTTTCTCTTTTAAAAGAATCTATGTTTTGTCTTGAGGTTTTTAACCTTTTTTTTTTATTATATATATCCTACTGTATGTCTGACTGTCTGGCTGGCTCTGGGTATCTCCTGTCTTTCTCCCTAGTTCTCTTCTCTTTCCAGTTATCTTCTCTGGAGCCTAGATTCCTCCTCCTACTTATTCTCTCTACATGACAGCACTGCCTATCCTTCTACTGCCTAACTATTGGTGGTTCAGCTTTTTATAAGATCAGTTAGGTTACTTAGGCAGCAAGGTAAAACAGCAGCATATCTTTACATAATTAAACAAATGCGGCATAAACAAAAGTAACACATTTTTACATAGTTAAAGTAATATCCAACAGTAATAGTTCAACATAATCATTCAGTATTTATCAAATATTTAACCCTTTGATTCTGATTCTTTGCCCTTTATGAGTTAGCAAGGTATAAATTAGTAATCATGAGACATATTGTGATAAAATAAAATAATATATGATATGCTAAATATATATGTAAATTAAATGCTGCATCACTATTTTTACTAATATTGTTATAATAGTTATCAATATAGTGCTTTGTTAATATATACATTAGATAATAATTATGGTTATCCTGAGAAAAACAGCATAAGATAAATTAATTTTGTTGACTTAAGAATCATAGGGCTTTGTGTAACATTCTTTCATGTGATTCAGAATGTTTCTGGTCAAGAATAGAAATTATCTACTGAAAACTCTGCTACTAACTAATAAAAAAATAATATGAAATTTCTTTCAGAACAGTGATCTGTAGTAGAGAATGTCAAAAATTAAAATAAGTCAAAAATGTTAAATTTTCTTTGTCTCTAAAGTATTTTTTACAAACCTCTAGTTGAGCTCAAAACTTTTACATTCAAAAGTTGGGTGGGTAGAGAGGTGGAAATATTTGGGAGGAAGCAGGAAAGGGAAAACACTATCAAAATATAATGATTAAAAAATCTTAAGTAGCCGGGCGGTGGTGGCGCACGCCTTTAATCCCAGCACTAGGGAGGCAGAGGCAGGTGGATCTCTGTGAGTTCGAGACCAGCCTCGTCTACAGAGCTAGTTCCAGGACAGGCTCCAAAACCACAGAGAAACCCTGTCTCGAAAAACCAAAAAAAAAAAAAAAACCTTAAGTAAAAAATGACTAACTCCATCGATTATGTAATAAGTCTGTCTTTTAGAAGGCTGTTATTCAGGATTAGCTAATATATAGAATAAATTTTACTATTTAGCATTAAGTGACTCAAAGTATACAAAACATGAATTACTTTTTGAATAATTCAGATTGAATTATTTTCAACTTGTGCTGAAAAGAAAATAAGAGAAAAGGGAGCAAACAGAGGCTCTTCGCATAAAATAATAGTTTCTAAACAAGTTCTCTACAAAGACACTCACACCAAAACATGTTCACCATGACTCCAGAACTAAGCTTTCGATAAGCTGGACTGTTCTTTCTTATTCACATCATCATTTCCTTTACTGATCAATTTAAAAGGTTTTCTGGGTACCAGAAACCTGGTTGCATTACATTTCTAGGGAAATGCAAGTGGAAAGGAATACATGTTAACCACAAAAGGAGATAAGAGTAAGTGAAGGCTTGTTCTGAAGAAAATGACAGGGGACCACTCTTCAAGATGCCTTGATTTGAAAAAGTGAAATCTGTAACCTACAAAATTCAACATTTAATTTCTGTTTTAAGCTAAGGGGATGTCTCACACATGGGGGTAAAGAAGGAGGGGGAGAGGAAGAGATAACAGGAGATAAAAGAGGTCATAAAATATATACCAGCACTGAATTGTAAACCAAAGCTAAGTCATTTAATTTATAATTCTGAAAGAACATATATAATGAAAACAGACATAAGGTCATATTTTTCTTAAACAAAAATATTTTGAGGCTTATAATATTTATATAACAAAAATATTTCTATGTTCTGTTAACTGACTCGCTTACTAAAATAATATGTGTTTGATCAAATAAAATATTATTTGTCTGGTTTTGGGCTGATGACTATAAAGATATTTGTGAACATAAAGGTAAGCAATGTGGCAAACCTTTGGATAGTAATGCACCTAAATGGAAGGAATAGAAAAGAAAGTGGGGCTACCCAGGGAATTTTATATGTGTTATAAAGCAAAACACTTCTTTTTTAAATACAAATTTCATGCTTTCACTGAACAGAAATAACTGAAACTTATGAATGCAGATTATGAGAGACACACACATACATGGAGCACAAAGTAAAAACAGAGAAATGTTCCCGTGAGAAAAAAATTACAGAGAAGAAAATGAAGCAAAGGTACAGGATTTAAGCATTATAGGCAAAAACGTGTGTGAAGTCCCCCTCCCCCTTTTTCCTTTGAGTAGACTAAAGAATAAAAATGGAAGTTGGAAATCTGTCGAGAAACATATGAGAGTTTTTATAACTGTCACATTCATCAAAGACTAGTATTTACAGTAAAATATCAGCCCATCCGCTCCCCTCATCCTGTTCTGAACAGTGGAAGAAGCACACACAGTAAGTGGAAATATCCTCGGTCCTTCGTGGGCAAAGCAGAATGGGCCCTGCCGTGATGATCACCAGGACTCACAGTTAATGGTCTTCAGCTGACTTTAGTTCTGTTCTTCTGTTTGTGTAACAGAAGGGCAACTCAGGTCTACGAGAAGTTTTTTTTTGTAAGGAGTGAAAACCCGACTGTGGATGGATATCTGAAATGGAGGGACTTTAAAACCAAGCTGTTACTTGTGTAAGTTTGTATTTTCAAAATTCTTACCTTAGTTGTAATAAGTGATTAAAAAATGTCAATACAAGTCTTTACAGTAAATGACTCAAGATGTGACTTCTTGGGCCATGTTTTACTTACGGACACACTAAGGTTCCCCCAAATTATGTCAGAGGCAGAAATATTGGACTCCCTCCATTCCTTCAGTGTATCGTTGCTGGGACTATGTGGCTCCATACAGTTACATCTGAAAGAGCAAAACAATTGCTTTTCTGAAATAAGCAGATTTTTTTTTTTACTGTATCCAAAGAATATACCTGAGAAATCATTTTCCCTAGATAAAGCATTCATCCATCTGACAGGCAAGTAGGTAGGTCACCTAAAACACTCTTGGAAAGACTATACCATCAATTAAGACTAGAATAATGGGATACTGGACCACTTAGCAGTATTTCCTAGAAGAAGGGATCATTCCAACATCTACATGCCCGTGAGTTGTAAGCTACCTAGAAAAATTACAAACATTCTACTATAGCTATTTGTACAATCATATTAACTAAAAACGGAATGACATTTAATTCACGCTCTGAAGGTCACATTTAACTTTGTCATACAATTCTACGTTAAAGACTGTAGAAAGCTCAGTGCTATACCGGCCTTTGTGATGAGGCACAATTCTACTAAAGATCAAACACTCAATACAGATCTTTAGTGCACATTGTGTGAGGTTTTGTGATGGCTATTGGAGTCATTCATGATCCTTTTACCTTGTCTGTTGGGAAGCATTTTTCTATAGACAAAGACTTCAGATGGTGCTTGGGGTCCAAGACAACCCACATAGGTCACACAGCCGGAACACGCGTCAGCCTGCTGCTCTAGTTATATTACTAGAACTGGCTTCCATTGCTGAGGTTATTTTTTTCTTTTGTTTATTTTCGAGACAGGGTTTCTCTGTTGCTTTGGATCCTGTCCTGGAACTCGCTCTATAGGCCAGGCTGGCCTCGAACTCACAGAGATCCACCTGCCTCTGCCTCCCCAGTGTTAGGATTAAAGGTATGTGCAACCACTGCTTGGTGCTAAGATTATTTCTATTCAGAAGTATCTGTCTGCCTAGGAAACGCTCCTCTGTTTCTACTACAGGAACTTTCTTTGCTCATTACCATAAATCTTCCATGTTTCATGTGGTTATCTAGTCTATCACTACAAGAAATCCTACTTGAGAAGGCCTGTAAAGACAGGCATAGTTGGTTCTCACTAGAGGAAGATAAGTTCCTCTAGTTGAGCTCACTTGGAGAACGATCAGCAGGCAGGTTTCACAGTGTACATGCTTACATAGAAAGTTTCAGTTATCTTCGGGACTCTGCCTGCAACTCTCAGTAACGTGTCTCTCTAGCAATGTGAGGCCTAGGGTCAATCAATCCCTAATACAGAACCAGGAAAAAAAGGAAATGATCTGTGTACAACACTTGGAGGCTCAAAAGGGACCTCTGAATACTGGACTCACATGTTCTTAAATATGAATCAAAGATAAAATAAGGAAATTTTTGTATCTTCCCTTAATATAAACACAATCCAAATGTGGAAACAACCTAAAATCTAAAGCAAAGAAATGAAACAAAAAACAGAAGTAGCATCCAAACAGGCTAGGCTCCCCAAAGCCAGTGCATGCAGTAGGATCAAAACCCAGTGCCATTGTCCTTGGATTTTCAGCAGCCCTCATTGTCCACCATATTCAGAGTCCGGTTTTATCGCATGCTTTTTCAGTCCCAGTCCAGCTGGCCTTGGTGAGGTCCCAATATATCAGCCCCACCGTCTCAGTGGGTGGGTGCCCCCCTCACGGTCTTGACTTCCTTGCTCATGTTCTCCCTCCTTCTGTTCCTCATTTGGACCTGTTTGGATGCTCACCTTCCTAGATCTGGATGGAGGAGGGAGGACCTTGGACTGCCCATAGGGCAGGGAACCCTGACTGCTCTTAGGACTGGAGAAGAAGGGGGAGGGGAGTGGGGTGTGGGGAGTGGGGGGAGGGGGAGGGAAAAGGGAGGCGGGGAGGAAAAGGAAATTTTTAATAATAATAATAATAATAATAATAATAATAATAATAATAATAAAAGGAGTATCATTGTAAGGGGATAAAACCTGAGTGAAGAGCAAATTCTCTTGTTAATTTCACCCAAACCAACTTCTGAGGACTCTAACAGTATAAATGCAAGACTATTCTTTATGTATATTCTCACAATAATGGATGTTCCAGATAATGGAGTGATCTTGGACATGATACGTAAGCAATCTAAGCTATAGTTTCTTCATGTATAAAATGGCAGTGACAGTCTCCAAGTTCACAGGTTATGGTGAGAGCAAACAAATTAATATTGGCAAAATCCCCAAGATAAGATCTATCATAAGTAAATACTAATAGGGTGTTCTGTGCCATCACTGTGGGTATTATTACTGTTGTGAGTATAACAGACCCCTGGAGTAGAAAGTAGAGTCAGCCCAACTTCTCTGATACAGTATTGCTTTTCTCTATATTGCTACTAAAGCTCTCTAGCTATAAACTTAAAACCGGGATAGTGATGCCTCTACTAGTTCTTTCATTACTCAGGATGCTCTCTCTCTCTCTCTCTCTCTCTCTCTCTCTCTCTCTCTCTCCCTCCCTCCCTCCCTCCCTCCCTCCCTCCCTCCCTCCCTCCCTCCCTCCCTCCCTCTCTCTCTCTCTCTCTCTCTCTCTCTCTGTTTTTGGGTGTGCTTCCAAACAAAATTCAAGATTATTTTTTCAATTTCTGTGACAATTGAGTTGGAATTTTGATGGAGATTTCTGTGAGTCTACAATTTGCTTTTGGTAGTATAGCCATCTCCACAATGCAGGAGCATGGGAGGTCTTTGCATCTCCCTGTATCTTCTTCCATTACTTTCTTTGCTATCTTAACATTTTTATTTTAAAAATTTGTCTTTTGCTTCCTTAGTTAGATTTATCCCAGGATATTTTTGAGGCGACTGTGAATGGGATTGTTTCCCTTAATAATTTCTTTCTCAGTATGTTTTCACTTGTATCTAGAAAAACTACTGATTTTTATGTGTTAACTGTGTATGCTGCTACTTCACTGGATACTTTATCAACTGTAGAAGTTTCCTGGTGGAGTACGTAGGTGCTTTTATACAGAACATTACATCATCTGAACATAGGGGTGATTTGTCTTCTTTTATACAGAACATTACATCATCTGAACATAGGGGTGATTTGTCTTCTTTCTCTATTTGTACCCCTTTATCTCTTTCACTTATTTTATTGCACTAGCTAACTCTTCAAGCAATCTACTAAACAAGAATAAAGAGGGTGAATGTCCTTTTCCTGTTCCTTATTTTAGTTGAAATTCTTTTTTAAAAATTTATTTCATTTTTTTAAAAGAAACTATCCTTTTTTTTTCCTTTTACATGCCAATCCCAGTTCCTACTCCCTCTCCTCCTCCCATTCCCTCCACATACTCCTTCCTATCCTCCTCATTACTCCTCAGAGGGGGTAAGGAATATTGTTTTGGGGAAGGCCCAAGGCCCTCTCTACTATATCTAAGCTGAGCAACGTATCCATCCAAAGAGAATAGGTTCCCAAAAAGCCAGTACATGCAGTAGGGATAAATCCTGGTGCCACTGCCAGTGGCCCCACAGTCTGTCCCAGCCATACAACTATCATCAACATTCAGAGGGTCTAGTTTGGACCTATGCTGGCTCCTTCCCTGTCTAGCTGGAGTTGGTGAACTCCCATTAGCTCAGGTAGACTGTTTCAGTGGGTGTCCCTATCATGGTCTTGACCTCTTTGCTCATATTCTCACTCCTCCCACTCTTACACTGGACTTTGAGAGCTCAGCCCAGTGCTCCACTGTGGGTCTCTGCCTCTGTTTCCATCAGTTGCTGGATGAAGGTTCTATGGTGATATTTAAGATATTCATCAGTCTGACTACAGGGCAGGGCCATTTCGAGAACCCTCTTTTCTATTGCTTAGGGTCTTAGCTGGGGTGATCCTTGTGGATTCCTGGGGATTTCTGTAGTCAACCTACCTCAGGACTCAGCAATACCACCACTCTTGGGTATGCTCAATCAAGCTAAAGGGTCATTTGTTCAACTATGTTCATAGTAGCATTATTTGTAAAAGCCAGAACCTGGAAACAACCTAGATGCCCCTCAACTGAAGAATGGATAAAGAAAATGTAGCACATTTACACAACAGAGTACTTCTCGTTAGAAAAAAAAAATAGCCAATGACATCTTGAAATTTGCATGCAAATGGATGGAACTAGAAAAATAAACACCCTGAGTGTTTATTTATCACTGTCTCCAAGACTCAGGTTAACATCGGGGAAAGGGGTGTGGAAAGAATTTAAGAGTGAGAAGATAGCAAATAGTTTTGGATATGACAGTACAGTTGAATTCAAACTAACATCGGCTGTGGTTACTTGTACAAAATAGGGCTCATGCGGCACATCTGTTCCTTAGGGAAAGGGAGCCATTTTCCTCTGTGATGTAGTCACTGTAGAATCACCTTTGCTCTTGGAAATAACCTACATGTACATTCATATCACTGGCCCCAATTTAATGCACTGGGATATATACACATATACACACATATATGTACATATATGGCTGTAATTAATATAAAAATATACATGTACATACATATATAGCTGTCATTAATACATAAAACATAAGTGTTTATATGTGCCAAAACTCACTGTGCTATATTTATCTGGCAAAATATCCAATACATGTCAAAATTACAGGACAATCAGATGGAGAAAGGATGCTTATCTGGCCAAAGATTTTACATATACAAATATATGTTTATGAAGATATGACAGTAAGAGGGGAATATGTTGGACAGACGAAAGAATTGCCAGATGTACAAGGGGCTAAGAGAGGTCTGCCTACAGACCTGAACTGTTCTGTCTCATGAATTCAAGTATTCTATAATCTTTGAAATCTATTTAAAATTTTGTTTTGATCTAGTATATTTCATGATATGTTTATATACAAATACACTTTCATATATCATTAAGATATAGTTAATCTAATGACATATTTTCCTAATTTCACAATGTTTTCATGCAAGTATTTCGATGCAGCATAAGTATCTAAAAATGAGGGTTTTATGCAAAGAATATTTCCACCTACAATAATCAAATATCTTTGAGAAAAGAGACTGTAAGCAAAATGATTTAAGATAACAAATGATTACATCTTTCTACCAATTTAAAATGTCTCTACGGGACAAACATTAAAAATATTTACATTGTTACATTGTAAAAAAAAAAAAAAAGAAAGAAAAATAAACACCCTGAGTGAGGTAACCCAGACCCAGAAAGATGAACATGGTATGTACTCACTCATAAGTGGATACTAGCTGTAAAGCAAAGGATATTGAACCAATAGTTACATTCTAGAGAAGTAACAAGGTGAACCCTAAGAAAAACATACATGGATCTGCCTGAAAGGGAAATAGACAAGATTGCAAGACAAAATTGGGAGCATTGGGGTGGGCAGAGAAGGGAGAGTGGAAGGGAAGTTGAGGGGAAAAGGGGAGAGGGAGGAGGACTTGAGGGAATGGGATAGTCTAGATGGAGGAAGGCCAGAGATGAGAGCAAGGAAAGAGATATTTTGAGGGAGCCATTATGGGGGCTACTTAGTAGAAATTCTTTTGAGTTTCTTGCATTTAACATATTTTTGGTAGTGGGATTCCTGTATACTGCCATTATTATAATGAACATGTCCTCATGTACCTAGATTTTCTAGGACTTTTACCATAAGAGAATTTTGGATTTTGTCACAAAGCCTTTTTCTGCATCTTGTGAGACGACCGCGTGGCTTCTGAAAAACAGTATAAAATGCCTTGTAGTAATGGATCAATTAGCTTAAAATGTACTTTTTATAAAACATGCTCTCTGTTATCCTTTGCTTCCCACAGAAAAACAAGTTCTCCCAACAATCCTGTTTATATAAATGGCCACAACGTGATTAGATAAACAGTGTAATTAAATGCCCGCATGCAGAAGTCTTCGCTTTCTTTTTCAAGACTAACGGAGGCGATCTGTCTTCCCTACACACGTGCCTATGGCTGTCTTCTGGAAAGTGTAATTTGGTAGAACTCCCTTCCGTGATGTCACTAATTTTAGTTCCTAGGCTACAGATGCTGTCCTTTGCCTTGGCAGTTATTAATATCCCCCTCCTTTGTGCACTAAACAGGAAGGGTTTTGTGTCTTTCAAGCAATTTATAGACTAAATTAGCCCCCAAGAGTGCCGCATAGCACATTATATATTAATGCACAAGATAAAAATTATAGAATCATATATTTATCTTATGTTTATAGGAGCCAAACACATTTATGTTTTTATTTTAATAGTATTCTTAGTTATAAAATCATAAAGCCATACCACAGAATATTGATTTGATATAAAATAAAACCTCTCTCTCTTTCACACACACACACATACAAACATACTTTCCATTTGAATTTTTTCTGTATGCTAACTAATAAATGCAAAATGTGTAAGCGGAACTCCTTTTATTACCAAGAAAGGCATTTGTAAATAGAGAAATATTTTTGAACTAACTGAATATGGCTAGTTAATAAATATCTTACAAGAGCAATTAGAATGTTAATTTTTATGGTTAAAGGGAACTTCCTTCCACTAATACAAATTATTATAAAAGCTTCTAACAATGACAGAAGTAGCTCTGACACTGAAAACATCGAGCAAAGCTGTGATGAATGAAGAAACCAACAGTACATGGAACGTTACAGGAACCACAATAATTTGATCAAAACTTTACAACAGGGGGTGTGGAAACTTTGAGTAAACATATAAATCATATATAAAACATCAATACACGTATGACATTACTTTTATATGAAGCACAAGGCTATGTGTCCAACAGGAAATATAAAGCTGTATGGTACAGAGAGAACTCACCACCTAATTAGCAAAAGTATGACATTAGAAAATTTGTCTACTCCACTCTGTCTTATTTGATTATTGATAAGTCATAAACCTGTAACTTGTTTTATAAAGCAAATATATTCTGCTTTACAAAACGTGTGCAAACATAAAATTACAGGGAAACAGAATTTCAGAGGAACTTTACAAAGTTTGCAGAGGCTCTTTCTAGAGGATAGCTTCTCTGGTTTAATATTAGCTGGATTCTAGGTCAGAACATCATTTTCTTGAGGCAGTAAAATGAAATTATCTCAATATCAATGCTGGGATATTTTAATGTAAATTGAAACATCATTAAATTTCACTTTAAGCACTTCAGAACACATCCTTAAATTTAGGTCAGCTCAGAAGCAAAGAGAAATTGGGTCAGCACTTCATAGACTGTGAACTCTCTAAGAATAGTCTTTCTATCTCATCAAAATCTGGTGTATAACATGTGGCTATTTGGTTCATTTTTAAGGAAAGAATCCTCTTTTAAATATTGAATAAATGATGTAATCTTCTGCCTTCTCATTGTCCTTGACAAATAAGTATGGAAGATTAGTCTATTTAGGACCTATAAATCAAACTATAATAATAGAGAAGTAAAATAGCCAACAGTGAACATGAAGAATAAATTGTTGACAGACACTGTCAACAAGGGTGCAAGAGCATCTATACAGTGCTCAGGGTCTTGGGAGGTGGAAAGATGACGACACACCAGCTCTGTTCCTGAACATTTCACAGCTTATTAGAGGGACAATGAGAATGAAACAGATCAATAGTGGACTAATGTTTTTATATTATTGCTCCTGGAAACAGCTTTATCCTTTGAATAATTTAAGTCAATACACGGATGAAACTAAACCATAGTGTAGTTCATGGTTTCACCACAGTCAAAAGACAGAACAAAATATTAAAGACTGAAATATTAGGAAACCTAAAACTATGAAACTTTTATTAGGAAACAGAGAAATGCTTTAAGATATTGGAATGAGCAAGGAGTTGGGGAATGTGGCTCTCAAGTCTAGGAAACAAAAGCAAAATGAAGACACTACAAAGTTTCTGCAGAGAGAAGAAACAACTAGGTTCCTGACAAGGTAATAATAGCCCAAATATCCAAACAATTCAATTCATGAGCAAAGGTAACCATAAAATAATCATAATCCAATTTATTTAGACAACAGATCTAAGGTGGTGTTTTTCCAAGGAAGACAAACAAACATCTTCCAACCAGTGTGTGAACAAACGCTCCACAAGAGCTCTCAGTCATGA
The DNA here is from genome assembly GCF_950005125.1 of Chionomys nivalis. Lineage (NCBI taxonomy): Eukaryota > Metazoa > Chordata > Mammalia > Rodentia > Cricetidae > Chionomys > Chionomys nivalis. Next base: position 19,179,398 of record NC_080107.1, read on the forward strand.
TAGCCCACTTCACAGCTGATAGGACGAATACTATCAAGACAAAAGTGCTGGGAATATAAATTAGTAAAAACATTGTAGATAACCATGTGGATTTTCTCAAGGAATTAAAAACAGAACTACCATATGATTTATTAGTAGCACTAATTGGTATATATATACATATATATATATGTATAATGTTTGAAAATGTATGTACATTGTGTACTAATTCAAATGTGTGTAAAATTATTTATTCAACATTATTGTTTCTTTAGAGTAGAAACATTTAAACCAATTTTTCTAGTTTTTTGATAAAGAACAATGATATATATATATATATATATCAGAAGAAAATGAAATCACTCTGTCAAGGATACATCTGCATGATCATATTTATTGTATAAAATAATAGCCATAAGAGGCACGAAAAAGAACCAATTTAAGTGCATATCAACTGATGAGTAATCAAATTTTATATATTTATATAAGTGAATATATATAAATACATATGTGATACTATTTCTCTAAAACTGGCATATAATTTATCATCCGTATGAACATGGATGGTCATTCTGTTAAGTGAAATAAGCCAGGAACAAAAAGAAAACCACCACATGATTGCAGTCATATGGAATTAAAAATGTGAATCTCACAGAGGCTGAAAGCAGAATGTTGGCTACCAGAGTCTGGGGGAACATTAGAGCAGGGGTTATGAAAAAGCTTCATGAATAGTAACAAGCTATTATTACATAGGAGCAAGAAGTCATGCTGTCCTGCTGTACAGTAGAGTGACTGTGGATAATGATAACACATTGTTCTTTATCAAAAAACTAGAAAAATTGGTCTAAATGTTTCTAGTCTAAAGAAACAATAATGTTGAATAAATAATTTTACACACATTTGAATTAGTACACAATGTACATACATTTTCAAACATTATATGACAAAAAGTATGTATGTGTCAGTTTAAAAAACAATTGAGCTCAAAATCAAGAGAGGAAAAAAAAGACAAGTGTTTAATAAAACTCGAGAAACAGTTGACTCATTTTTAAAAAATTTATTTTATTTTATGAGTTTTAGTGTTTTGCCTGTATGTACACTTGTGTTGCTCATGCATGTAGTCATATATAACTATATCACATATATTCATTCTGTGTTAAGATCCTTATAGTGTGTCAAATTTATTCAAAATTTGTAGATTCAATGATTTTTAACAACTTGAAGACTATGTTATCAGAGTTTAAAAGAAAAACACCCAAGGCAGACAAACTATAATTCCCTGCAGCTGCCTAGAAGGGGCAAAAGGGGGAAATCATGCTATTTAAGCCATCTTGGAGGGCACAGAGGTCAGACATGTGATAGACAAGCAGCCACATGGCAGGGCTGGGTGGAGAGTTAGAGAGAGAGTAAGGAAGTGCAAAGTGTTAGGGAAGCACACTTAGAACAGAGAAAGACATAAAAGTTAAGCTTTTCCAAGTAATTCAGAAAAGTAGGAAGACTTACACAGTATATCTTTTAAAACAATTTCACAAAAAGTAAAATAAATTTCAGAGAAACATGGAGGCTAGAGAGAGAATTAACTGAAAAAAAAAATACTTGCTGCTCTTGCACAGAACATGGTTTAGTTCCCAGCAACCCTCATGGTGGTTCACAAAGCCCTTTACCAATTTCAGGACGTCTGATACCCTTTTCTGGCTACCATAAGCACCTCTCTCTCTCTCTCTCTCTCTCTCTCTCTCTCTCTCTCTCTCTCTAATAAAGGACATTGAGTATAATACCAATCAGTAGCATTTATTTAAAACAAATGACTATCTTTTCATATAGAAATGAGGATATAGCAAGTATCTCAGTACAGAAAAATGAAACAGTCAATAGAGGCAAAAGCAAAAAGTATCTCTCATTACTCAGTAGTAGGACACTCTTCTTTAGAAACTTGGAAAGTAGCAAAAAGTAGCAAAGAGAACTCAAGGGGGAATGTGTGAATCTCCCTGGAAAGGGGAAATAGAATAGATATCCCAGGTGAACTGGGGTTAGTGGGGACAGGAATAGGAGGGATGAGGTTGGGAAAGATGGAGGGAGAGAGTACAGGGAGAGAAAACTAGAACTGAGGGGCATCTTGGGGGAAGAGCTAGAAACCGAGCACAAGGAAACTGACAGGAATCTACAAGGGCAGCCCTCAAAAAGACTCCTAGTAATAAGGGGTATGTAACCTGAAGTAGCCATATTCTGTAACCAAGCAAGAGTTCCAGTAGAGGAACTGCAACTTCAATCCAGCCATAAAACCTTTCAACTACAATTTATCCTGCCTGCAAGATGTGCTGGGGTAATGGTGGTGCAGAATATTGTGGGAATGGTCAACCAATGACTGGTCCAGCTATAGACCCATGTCACTAGAGGGGCCCCAATCAATGAAACTGCCTGAAGTGCTAGAAACAAGAGGTTGGATAGCCCAGAGACCTAGGATAGAAGCAATTACCAGTGAACAGAAAAAAGAAAGGAAGGAAGAAAAGTCAGTGTAAGATGCCTAATGATATTCTGCTATACTCCATAGATTAGTACCTAGCCCAATTGCCAACTGTCATCAGAAAGGCTTCATCCAGAAAATGATGGAAACACATGCAGAGACCCACAGCCAAATATTAAGTAGAATTTGGGGGATCCATTGGAATAGGAGGAAGAGGGAGAAAAAGGATTGTAGGAGCCAGAGCAATCAAGGACACCACAAGAAAATACATAGACTCAACTAAGCAGTGTAGATCAATCTTCTGTCTGGCCATAGACATTCAGTTCCAAATAAATACACAGAGGCTTATATTAATTATAAAATTATTAGCCTATTGCTCAGGCTTATTACTCACTAGCTCTTACAATTTAAATTAGCCCATAATTCTCATCTATCTTTAGTCATGTAGCTTTATATCTTTTCTCAGTAAGGATTTCTCATCTTGTTTCCTGTGTGTCTAGGTAGTGACTGCGTCTCTGTTTTTCCTCTTCCCAGAATTCTCCTACTCTAGTTGCTACTAGTCAATCAGTGTCTTATTAAACTAATATGATTGACAAACCTTTACAGTGCATAAGAGCATTTTCCTACAGGATTTAACCCCCCCCCTTTTTTTTCCATTTTCAAAATAAGACACTGAATCTAATCTCCTTTGTTTAGCCTTTTTCCTGACCATTACCCATAACAACTTGCAACCAATACACTAAACAAAGACAAACAGCCATAATCCATTTTTTTTGAGTAATGTGGGTATCATTTCCTAGACTATTTCCTACTGATTGGCGGCACTGATAATCATATGAGGATCCAAAGACAATTTAGGATTATGGTCAAGCCCTAACTGGAGTATTCTGCAAGTTTGGATCATCTCAGTCAGCAGCCTTGAAGCTGTTCTGGGTGTAGAGGAAATGTCAACAGAAATATTTGGAGACATCAGATCATCTGGGCCTATCAGAGATTTTTCAGGGGTCTTCCTTGATCAAACCTTATCTTTCTTAACCCAGAATAAATTAACAGTCTATCATTTCTTGTGGAAACAAAAGCAGACACCCTTTCCCAAAGTAATATATCTTTTGCCTTATACTTTAAAGTCAAGACATTTTTAAAATATATGGATTGGTTTAATCCAGCAGCATTTATAATAAAATGTCTTTTAGCAGGTGTTGCTTCTTTCTCAGTAGTCAAACAATTCAAATATAACAAAATAATAAACAATACCCAGATTCTCTGTGTATTTTCCATCTTTATGTGGTTTTATCTTTTATTTTTATTTTTTTTTAATTTTTGGTTTTTTGAGACAAAGTTTCTCTGTGTACCTTACGTTGTCCTAGAACTTACTCTGTAGACTAGGCTGACCTTAAACTCACAGAGATCCACCTGCCTTAGCCTCCCAAATTATGGGATTAAAGGCATGTGCTACCAAACCTGACTACTCTATTTCTTTTTAAAAGCACTTTCTCTATCATTTTTCTTTTATCTCCCAAGCTTATGTATATTTTTTAAATTCACTGTAAACCATTTAGAGGATTTTATTCATCTGAATCTGCCTTTACTGTATATATCTTTCTTTTTTCTGACCACATGAGTCTTTAATCTGCTAAGCAATATGGCTAGTATTAAAGCTGTGGCTTTGGGGGCTGGCTCCACACCATTCTTCAGCATTTTGAGAGTTATCTTCATGGCAGAGGTACTGGTGGGAGCCTGATTTGTTGCCAGAACTCTGGAGTTTCTAGGTCCATGTCAAGAAGCCTAATTCCAGCTGCTTATATACACCATTTAAGTATTTGGTGGCTGAGACCCTTAAAAGAGCTGCCAGGTTTTTGCCACTAATACTGAATCAGGAAGCCTCTCTTAAAGGAGCCATGCCTCTGCTTGCTGCAAACAGAGTCTACAGGAGAAAATACGGTTACCAAGAAGCTGCACTGACTCTGTTCTTGTCTTCTAGAACATTTTTATTTTAAAATTTTTCTTAGGCTGTATGTGGAAATTCTTATCCCATGTTGGGTGCCATTTGTAGATGGAAGTTTCTGTCCTGCCTGGTCCTATAGCCATTCATCCCCATAAACACACAGAGGCTCATATTATTTATAAAATGGTTGACCTATTGTTCAGGCTTATTATTAGCTTTTACAATTTAAATTAACCCATAATTCTTAACTATATTTAGGTATGTGGCTTGGTACCTTTTCTAAGTAAGGCTTCTCATCCTGCTTCCTCTGTGTCTGGGTAGCAACTGTGTCTCTGTCTTTCCTTTTTCCAGAATTCTCTTAGCCTGGTTGCCTGACCTATACTTCTTGCTTGGCTACTGGCCAATTAGTGTTTTATTAAACCAATACTAGTGACAAATCCTTACAGCGTACAAGAGTATTATCCCAAGCAAAGCCAGGCTCATAAGGGCTCAGAAACTGAACCGATAATCAGGGATCCTGTATGGGTCTAATTCAGGCCATATGCAAATGGGAACTGGGGGCTGTCTATACTTCTTTTGTTTGTTTTTGGGTCCCTTTTCCTCCTATTTGGTTGCCTCATCCAGCATTATATGAGGGGAGGTACCTAGTCTTATTGCAACTTGATATACCATGTTTGTTTGATGTCCCTGAGAGGCCTGTCCTTTTCTGAAGGTTAATGGAGAAGGAGTGTTTGGGGCAGAGGTTGGAAGGTGAGGAGGGAGGGAAAATTGCAGTTGGGATGTAATATATTGGAGAAAAATAAATTTAAAACAAGTTTTAAAAAAGAAACCTGGAAAGTATATTTTTAATTTAACTTGTCTTACATATATATGAGAAACTCAGGTAACAGACCCTAAATTTTGCTTGAACTCACATATTTGCAAAGTATGCCTTTTTTAAAAATTAGATTTTTTAGGTTAGCATACAAAGTATGGCTTTGATTATGGCATTTCATGTATAGGTGCCATATGTTGTTCTCATGTATTATCCTCTCCACTGCCAGCACCCTCTGGCTAGTTTCCTTCCTTATTCATGGTGACATCTTTCTCTCTTCTTATCATATACATACATTATTTTAGTAGTCAACCTTGTGATTCTTACTACATACTGAAGAAGCATTCATCTTACACAAGTATAACAGTTTATTTTTGCCATTCTTTAAAATTAAAGCTACCACATAAAGATGATTCCCTCAAACTCATTACTTATTGCTAATGTGACATATTCAGTTTGATCATCTGGTGTAAAATATACTCAAAATTAAATAGATTATCTTGACACTTGCTCTTGGCACAATAAAAGGGAACCATGTATTTTCAAGTGTAAGGTCTACATATTACCACATTGTGAGGTTAAGATGCCAGAAAAGTTAGAAATTTTTTGTTATTGTTTATTTAAATCAAGAACATTTTGTAATTTGGTTGGTATAGTATATGGAATTTGAATACAGAAGGCCCAAATACAAAGCATATATGAAATGTAGAACCTAATAATGCTGGCATTTTCCCAATATCTTCTTCCTGAATACAACATATGGTATATATAGTGTAACATATATGCAATTACAGGAACATTCAGTTTGCAAAAAAAATCACAACCTCAGATATAGTGTGTCCAGGCCATATCATTTTCTAGGAACTTTTAAAATGAAACTTATGAAAGCATGAAGCCAGCAATACCGAATGTAGACAACTTTAGGTGGGCACTAGTATAATGAGCCTTAAAAACTAATGACAGGACTTTAAAAAATCACTACAATGGCATACAGAAGCAGATAGATTACACAAAACATTCTTCTAATAAAATAGCTATTCTTAGCAGCTACTTTTAAATTTTTTTTTTTTTTGGTTTTTCGAGATTAAATTTTCTTTAGGACAGATAACTAAAAGCATATGATGTATAAGAAAAAGTTTGATTTTTTTTCTTTTTTAGGAAGCAAGTCATGGCAATACCTGATAAAATTCATGTATTTATAAAAAATAAAACTGTTCAATTCATAAAATTAATTCTGATGGTAGAATTTAGAGCTGTTTAATGGGTGTGTATATTAAACTGGAGGACACTTGGCAAGCAATCACCATGTAAAAATAAATAAAGACTCTGGACAGTGCCAGCACGTAATCAGGTCAGCCCAAGGCGACTGACATCCAGTCTCTGTAATTCTCATTTCAGGTGCCACTGACAGTAAAACGTCACTGTCCATCATTCCGAATCAGCCTTCCTACCTCCTTAACTTTGGTGTAGAGGTATGTGTGTGTGGACAATGGGCACAAAGAACATGCTTAGTGGTCACACAGCAAGTGACCACAGCCTGTTCCCTCCCAAGAAAACAGGAATTGCGAAGATCCTTTTATTTTTCTATTTTTTTTAATTTTTATTTTTCCATTCAAAAATTTCTACTTACTCCCCTTCTCCTATTCCCCTCCGGCTTCCCCACTCTCCCTCCTCCCTCCCCCTCCAGTCTTAAAAGAAGGCAGGGTACCCTGCACTGTGGGAAGTTCAAGGCCCTCCCACTCCATCCAGGCCTAGAAAGCTGTGCATCCAAATAGACTAGGCTCCCAAAAAAACAGTACATGCACTCCTTAGTGGACTCTAGCCATAAACAAAGGACAAGTTCACAAGCCTAGAGAAGCCAAATAATAAGGTGAACCCAAAGAAAAACATATATAGATCCTCCTGGAAATTGGAAGCAGATAAGATCGCCAGGCAAAAGTTGGGAGCATGGGAGTGGGGATGGGGTGGGGAGAAGGGAAGAGGGGAAGAGAGAAGGGAGAAGGGAAGGATGGGGAGATCTTGGGGAAATGGGAGAGTTGAAGTGGAGGAAGGGCGAAGATCCTTTTAAAAATTTTAATTAAAAAAAAGAAAAAATACATTTAAAAAAGTTACCACTTGCATTGGCCTCTGTTAAAATGCATTTTATGCAAATTATTTTGTAGATTGCTGAGCCCAATTATTTTATCAACTCTCATAACTGAAGGTTAACAGTTTATTCCAAGAAAATAAATTTAACAGCTTAGTTAACATGTAAAAAAAATAAATGCTCTCTCCTCTATGGAGATCCTAGCTTCTAATGTTCCCCCCTGAGTTGGAGGGGGTAAAACATGGGTGTTAAAGGAATGGAGGAAGGCAATGGAACCCAGTGCATGGAAGGAGGCAAGGGGACGGAACAGGAGGGTATTGAAGAGTGGGGAGGTAAATCAACAAAACAAATTCTCTTTGAAAATTCCATATGAAACTTAACAGTTTGTAGACTAGTCAAAAGCTCATAATTAAGGAAGATTTGTTTTTTTTCAGAGGCAGAAGTGGAAACACAAGGAAATCAGGACCTAGGCCACTTGTCACCATGCTCAGCAAGGCTTGTGGGAGCAAGTCTTGCTCCCAGGCCCCCATGTGCCATTAGTTTTATTTATTGGTATCACATGTCTAGGCCTCGTTTTTTGGCACCTTGTGAGCTCTAACTCTGAGTTATTCCCTCTGTCTCTGACATCTCTGTGACTTCCTTCTCTCTGCTTTCAGGCCTCATTTCAAAGTGATTCTTTTAGATCGTAAATTGACCTTCCAATGATCTCACTGCCGTATCCAACAGGCCTGTTGTCAACTTTCTTTGACCCTCAGATAGCCTAGGTATACATTCTCCATTCCTTTGCCACCTTCACTTTTCTTAATTTTTGCTTAAATGGCTTCTCATTCTTGCCTCTCAATATAACATTGTTTTTTAAAGTTAATCATGATCTTTTAAAAGTTCTTCCCTTAATTTTGTTGGATCTCTTGTCCCTTCTAAAGATCTGTGGTGCATTCTTGTCCTTACATTCTACAACTGTCATCACTTTCGCCTTACCTTGTAAAACTCCAGGCCCACAGTAATCTCCATTGCTTTAACTTTACGCTAGCTACATTATCTGGGGCTCAGTCCTTGCTTCTCAAGACTTTTCTCTCTATATAAAAGGATATTCAGGCTGTGGTTTTCAGCTTAAATACCTAACAAACTCCTATCGAAGTTGCAAGAACAGTTGGTGCCTTTCTATTACAGCTTTTACCTCTTTTATTTGTTCCATATCTTCTCTCTCAGATAGTCTATTGACATTGTACTTAAACTGTATCACATTAGTAAGACCTGGTTGACTTTTCTGGCTTTTTACCACTATCAATCTGGTTTCAAAAAAAAAAAAATGTTTCAAAGCTTTAGTGACTCTCCACATCCTGGGCATGATGATTTCTATGTGAGCAACATCCCTACCCTTCTCCCCAATACCTTCCCCAAGGTTCATATCAAAGTGAGATATTCATTTGGTGTGGCACCTTAAAATTATGTACCAATATCTCAACACATCAATCATCTTTTTATTATGTCCTTCTATGTCCTGACATATATAGTAAGGTGTTTGAGGTAAGAGTATTATTCACTATGGTTATACTAGCTTCTAGTATAGTAAATAGCACTTAAATTATCACTGGTTTGAGACTACAACCAGAGATAATTATGTATCATAACAGAGATATCCAAAAGTTCTACTTTCTGTTCAATAAACATAATAATGACATGTCTTAGCAGGTCAAGGTGCCTACACCAAGTCTGACAACCTGAGTTTAATATCCAGAAATAGAAAAAAGATGCTTCCAAGTTGTCCTATTATTGCCACATGTGCCTTCTAGCAATGTGACTTTTTTCTGCTTCTTCCTGAGTGTCCAGGACATCCACCTATTTCCTTCATGGCCTTATTCATAATACCATCAATATTATTTTTATTTGGAAAATTATTCTACATGTAAATCTTGAATTTTCTTGTTTCCAAATAGAGGTATCTTGTTTGAAGCTTTCTCCAACAACCAAAAACAAAACAAAGAAATGTTAAAAACTGAGAACCATGTTATTTAAAAAAAGGAATCATTTTCTCACTCTTTAAAAGTTATAATATTAAAACTATTATTATGTAATTTTGACAATGGATTTCCAGCAATAAGGAAATATTTACAGTATCTGAGCTATATCTAAGAGGTGGCGAGAATAGAGGCTAAAGTGCCTGATGAAGAGCCCATCACTTCAAACATCTGTTCTGTGAACTTCCGGTGGAACAAAAATTCTAAAATTAAATAAAAGTACTATTACAACAATTCCTGATTTTTAGTATACCAAATTAGAAAGCTGCAATTCATCTTTAGTCTTGATGTAGTATCTCCTTCAACAATTAATACTTCAATAGCTTTATCACCAACATCCAAAACCAAAATTAAACCTTAAGTGTGTTGGTTTTCATCTGTTTTAAATCACAATTTCAAATATCAAACTTAGAATTGAGGAGTTTCTCTCACTTAGTTACTTTAAATCTGAACTTAAAAGAAAAGCAAAATGATACAGTCTAAAAAAACAAAACAAATCTGTATTTATATTGACTTGGTTAATTATGTGTTTATTCTATGAAACACTTGACAAGCAGAGCTTTAGAACGATATTCTTGGCAGAGATGCTGTAACAAGAACCCAAGAATCAGATGTGTAGCTGATTAGATGACTTAAAATCCTATTCAGCTCTGAAAGTCCAGGATGTAGGGTCATGAATCAATTTAAGGCACACTCTATGCTGACTAAGGTCATCATATTTCTTAAACAATAGCAATATTGTGAGAAGAGCCTGGCAGCCAAGAGCAGAAATTGAACTTACGAGTACTGCGTCAGCAGTTCCAAATCGTTGTGCATATTGATTGGATAGGCTTCACTAAGTTCAAACAACTTCTCCAGGGCTTCATAGATAAAGATGATGCAAATAAGAGAAGCAAAAGCTTCTTCAGTAAACCGAGTGATATAGCAGACCAGGGAACTCGCATCAGTGGCCACCAGGATGATACACAGGGTTGCAGTCCAAAGCCCAATGCTAGCTCGTAAAGACAAGTATGATAGCCCATATTCTCTAGGAGAAAGAGGAAAGTGTGGGAAGAAGGTCATTTTGCAGCTTGCTACTTTTGAAATAAGTTTAAATAAGCCCAATTTAGGAAGAAAAAGTGAGCAAATTCACATCCCTCAAGTCTCTGAGTTCAAGATGTTGTCTATAGAGAAATCCAAAGGAACAAATTAATGGAGGTTTCTTGGTACTTAAAACTGAATCTCATTTATTATAAATATTGAATGTATGATATATGCACAAATCTTTTAACTTTTCCTTCAATTCCACTGAAAGACAAAAATGACAGACTGAATCATACCAGCCAATTTCACATCTTCCCACAGACCTCCAAAAGTGATGTTGGATGAAGAAAAAAAAAAAACAGCAATGAAAAAGCATATAGTATAATCCCAGCACATGGGAGGCAGAGGCAGGCGGATCTCTGTGACTTCGAGGCCAGCCTGGTCTAGAAGAGCTAGTTACAGGACAGGAACCAAAAGCCACCGAGAAATCCTGTCTCGAAAAATCCAAAAAAAAAAAAAAAATAAATAAAGCATAGAGTAGATAAGAGACATAATACTTACTTGCAAAATTTAAACAAAATCTTTTCAAACACCAAAACAGGTCCTGTACTGCCTAATATGGTAAGGGGCTGTCCACCAAAAAGAGAATAGGCTATCCCGGTCATAGATGCTCCAAACAGTGATTCGATTGCACTCTGTAAAAACAACATGAATTCCCTCATCTAAACAGACAGACATTGTAATATATATAAACATTTCAGATACGGTGGTTCGCATTTTCACCCTTCACCGCGTTAGGCCTAGCAAATGCAGACAGAATATGGGAAATAAGCTGAAAAAATGGCACATGAGGGTAGAAAATCAGTGATCAGTGATGGCAACTGGGAAGTAGGATCTAGACCTTCTTGCTTCATCTTTTATCACTTCACGAATTGTTTAAATGTTGTCATAATCAGTGTCTGAACAGAAGCATGGCAAAGATTTTTGAAAAATGGACTTAACCTAAAACTGATGGAAAATTTTAGATCAACGAATGTGGCATCAGGCCAGAGCCTTGTATAAGACTCAAAATAAATATTTCTAAGATATTCTCTTCCCAGATCACCAGCTCCACTAGACATCCAGGAAATTCATAGGAAGTTTGTTTGCTGGACTGTGTATCAAATCTCCAATACCAGAATTCCAATTCTCACTTACATAACTACAAATCTTTAAAAAAAAAACAAAACTAAGATTAAAGTTCAGAGAAAAGCACAATACATACTATACGCCCTTCAGTCGCTTCTCCCAACAGTCCTCCAAACGTGATGACCGGAGACATGCACGCACAGTAGAGAAACAGGAAAGATGCTAAACACTGCAGGCTGAAAGCGTCTCTGAAGTCACTCCAGAAGAATGGAGCTTTTCTTTTGATATCTAATATAAGTCCCCCAAAAATCCTAAGACATGGGGGAAAACACAACAGTGAAACCCAAAGATAAAAAGCACATAAGTCAAAATGTGCACTTGTTCTGTTTCCCGGTCACAGTAATATTTCCTTCAGCAGAGATGAGACCCATATCAGCCTACCACGTTGCTGCATAATGACTTACAGGGATAGCTTTGCACTACTACAATACCCCGAAAAGTGTGCCTACAACTAAAAACCATCAGGCTTTCTCAAGATCCAGGGATTCATCAATCAAATTTCAAATGAGATTCATGGGTTATTTCAATGTCTGTGTCATTTTTTTATAAACCCACACCATCTAAACTCAGATCCCCACTGTCAACGATGGAAGTGTTTGCTAATACTTTGCACTTAATTAGCATAGCAGAAAGTGAGACAGAGACACCTGGTCTTTGTGAATGCTAGTAGTAAAAATCACCTTAACGAGAATAAAGTCATGTTCAATCACGACTCCAGTCACCTAGTCCCTCTGCCAAGAAAAACGTGCCTCAACAAAACCTTCCCTAAGAGAACAACTAAATCTAAATGGGCATATGGATAACAACATTCATTAGAGACATATAGACTCTGAGGTTGTTTTTAGTTTTAGAAAACTAAGAGGTTAACCTAATATATAAAATGTTATTTTGATGTACTATTGTCAACACACGTTCTAACACTTATCAATTATAAGATAATAAGGCCTTTTCTGGAAATAATTCACTTATTTCACATATGACACCTTGAAACACTTCAAAGGGCTGTGTTTCGGGTTCAGGAGCTTTAAATTGTAAGTTGATCTTTAAAATCTGAGCACTGATGTTCTTTACTGTATTAGGAATAAGAATATTAAATATTAAAGTAGGTATTTTCATTATTTGAATATTTGATAACATTAAAATTTAGTATTTGATATTAAAAGTTCATTTTATTCCATGGAATAAAGATGTGATCTTAAAGTAAGACTGAATAGTTGTTCCTATGTGAAAGTCAATAATTAAAAAATACATTTTAAATCTGGAGAGGATGGCACATGACAATAAGTTCAGCACTCCAGAGGCAGGAGGCAGGTTTGTGAGTTTGAAGCTAATCTGGAACATACAGCAAAACGTTGTCTCATATGAGCAATAAAGCAAAACCGTGACGTTCCAGAATTCTGATATTATAATGAATGTTCTTGGATCATAAAATTAGACTTTTGTTATTTTATAATTATTCTTTGCAGTGTTATCCTAAAAATTATGGTTTACATAAAAACCAACTTTACTTGACCTTGAAATTATACTAAAAGTAACTGATTTTTCATTTTTAGTTTTTTTTTGGGGGGGGTATATCTGTGACTTGTCAGAGGACAATTTGAGGGAGTCAGTTCTCTCCTTGTACAATGTGGGTTCTGGGGATGACTTGGGTGATCAGGCTCAGCACTGAGCCCTTTATTTCCTTTAATTCCTCTGATCTGATGGAGACATAATTGTATATTAGTAACTATCTAATGACATATGAGTGTAAAAATCACTGTTTCTCTAATGATTTCTTCAACCACAAAAGATTGAGACAAATAAAATTCTGAGACATTTGAAACTCAGAGACACTTCCAGAGAACACATGGACTGTGTACATATACAAACTTCTCATAATTCATATGGTAAAACATGAGCATGTCAATGTTGAATAGTTTCTATTTCTGAATAATATGTTACCTTGTCAAAGTCACAGTTCAGAGTAGATTTATTCTACTAGCATTCATTTATGATTTATATCCTACCTAGTTCTAAAAATAATTTGAGATAGTTATGAACTATTCGTTAGTAAGTAATAACTATAGCTTTGATAGCATTTTATATTCAACCATGGCTTTGTAATTATTCACTTATTAGATCATACATTAATCTGAATAGTTGTTATATAGCTGTGTAATAAATGTGCTTTTATCGGTAAAGTCTAAATCCAGAAGTGGGAGTTCGTTACAGAAGAAAGTGCAAGAGCAGCCCAGATGTGCACCAGCAACTCCAGGAGAGCAGATGAGTAATGGACACTTCAAGTCATGTCAGCAACAGAATCTGTGGAAGAACTCTGGAGAAGCGAAGATACCGGATATTGGTGACCTGGGAGGATTTAGGAAGCAGTAAGGACGGTGAACTCGAAAAAAAATCTAAGCTATGTGGCATGTTACACCTGATTGAAAAAGAAAAAATATATATATACCACCACCAAAAATCAAAAGACTGTATTTGAAAGCATGAAAGCAAACAGAATGAGTAACAGAGCTTCCAGCGAAGGGAGAAGGGAAACTTGAACCGTCTAAAAATAGGTACGAAGCCAAAGGAGATGCTAAAGGACATTTCCTCAGAGACAAACAGCGATAAAGGGAAAACACAGAATTAAAATACAGAGTTGTCAGGGACAGAAACGTCAGCTCAGTGGGCATACTGCAAACAGTACAGAAAATGGCCCGAGGGGAGGGCCACCGTTCCTACAGAGCCTTGGCAATGTCTTTAATTCTAGGGAGGCTGTCCACACAAGTTCCCCGAAGAGACATCCACCCAAGGGTTTCTGATTTCCTCCTCACACATTGCTTGCAGAAAGACAAGCTGTCAAAAACCCATAAAAAAAAAAAAAACATTTTATGAAATAAATTGAAGCTTTCATCTCTTCAAAGGTGTGTGATTAGAAAAATAAATCATAAATAGCTCTTTCAAATCACAGGCATAGTAAACAATAAAACTACCATTATACATACCCTACTAGTATCTAATGAGGTAAGGTCTATAGGACTTAATTCTTGGTATTTAGTTTTATTTCCATCTTGAACTTGAATCTTTCAACAAGATGTTTTGGAAGCTTCAAGTGACAGTTTTCTTAGATACATTCTAAGATTCTGTGAATGTATTTTATGCTTCATAAAATAAGAGACTACGATAAGATGGAATTGTGTAGCCACTTTTCTGTTTTAACAGTAGTGACAACAATTACTTCAGAGAGATCAAATTAATTGGCATTTCACTAACAAAGAGTAGCTATTAAAAGTATAAAATAAATTAGGTCTAGAAACAACAATTCCTGCCAGATAAGAATGACACACATTTGAGTCCCATATGAGTGGTTCCCACTAACCTTCCGGTTCGCTGGAGCTCAGGTCCACTATGTCCTCCGTGGGGCTCAGCTTCTCCATGAGCTGCTGTTCCATTCGGCACAGCAGGAATCTTCCTCTTCTCCTGCAGGGAAGTTTTTGTTGTTGCATATTTTGTTGCAATGCCAGATATTAATGACAAAAACTCCTTTTTTCTCCGGTAAAGTCATGTGTAGAAGGGCTGAGATGACAGGTTCTGTGAAAATCCATCCAATCCCCTACAGCTTTTATTCTTCCCCATCACTGGGGATGACAACAGTTCCTATTTTATAATATGTTTTAACTAGATGAATGATGGGCATTTTTATTTCTTACACCTACTAGTTTTTGGGTGCCCTAGTTTGTGTCATACATTGATATCTATCTGCAGTTGCAAAGACACACAGAAAATGTCAGTGTTCTAGGGCTGGGGTACATACAGCTCACTGGAAATGTGATTGTCTACCATGTCTTAAGGCCCGGATTTAATTTCTACCATAAAAGAAAGAGAAGGAAAAATAAGTACGTACAATTTTTTATTTTTAAGTATTATTGCCTTTAATCCTCTAGATCATGTCTTTCTAGAAAGGGAAATTTATGCTATAAGTCTTCATGACTCATAAACACAATACTATTACAAAAAGGAAGTTTCTTCTTGAACAAAAGGCAAATCAACTGAGGTTTTATGTAACTGTTATATTCCTTCAGATTAATTCCACTTACTTTTGTCACTGACAGAGATATTTGAAATAAATCAGAAAATATTTCCTAAAATTCTACCACTTGTCATATTATTACTTTAAAGTGCTTAAAAGAATAATAAAGAACTTTTAAGTTGCATAATTAAATTTTCTCCTTGACTGGTATTCCAAACAAGAACGAGTATGAATGTGAAGCACAAAAGTGATACGTTAGTGTATCTTATGCACAATGGGACATTTAGATAGAATGATACATGCTTCACACATGATAAAATGTATTTCGTGTGTTAAGCACAATTACAAAAGTTCATTATTTAGTATTTCTACAATTTCTACAGGTATATGTAAATATGTACTAGAATAAAATTTAAAGATAAAAGAGAAGATATATTTCAACTGATGAGGGGTTTGTCTTCACAGGTAAATATAAAACATTTATAAAATGATCTAAGAGTGGCCATCACTACTTACTTCCAATTACCTAGGGAAACATGTTATAACTTCTATTGTTCTCAGAAAACATGTGATATTATCTGGTAATTTGTGGGATAATACCCTTTGGATAATTTAACTTTTGCTTTGTAAGTTTAAAGAGCCATATGTTGATAAAATAGATAAGCAATTAATATATTAACCATTCTAAAGCACGTGTTTTCTCAAGGAGTAAAATGCATTGAGAAATGTAATGTGAATAATTAATATCAATAAAAATTCTTAAGAAATAGAACAAGTAGAACACTAAGAGGGAGATATATGGATCCACCAGAAAAGGGGAAGTAGACAAGATCTCCTTAGTAAATTGACAACATGGAATGGAGGGTGGAAGGGGAGTAGGGAGATAAGAAGGGGAGGGAGGAAAAGAACATGAGGGATCCAGAAGGTCAAGTTAGGTGAAGGACAGTGAGGGAGAACAAG
Source organism: Chionomys nivalis (assembly GCF_950005125.1). Lineage (NCBI taxonomy): Eukaryota > Metazoa > Chordata > Mammalia > Rodentia > Cricetidae > Chionomys > Chionomys nivalis. The sequence continues at coordinate 19,195,881 of NC_080107.1, forward strand.
GAAAGGGATACCTTGAAAGAGGGAGTTATTATGGGATTAGTGAGAAACCAGAAGACTGTTGTTTAGGACCTAAACAAAGAAAGTACACCAAAGATAAGGGCATAACAAAGTCTATCAAATGTTGCTATTCCTGAATTAAGTGAAATATAGACCAATAGGTTACCACAGACTTTATTCATTGTGGATGGCACTAGTGGCAATAACTAGTTAGTGCATTAAAGTGGAAAGGGAGCCTATGGTGGTAGGTATTTCGGGAGAAGTGGAGAAAAGATAGTAGAGACATATAGTATAGATAACTCCTCCACAACATACAAAATACATAACTGATAATAATAACAATTTCAAAGCAATTATACATTAAAAGATTGTGGCTTGGAAGTATGCTAATAAAATGATATAAGAGGTCATAGGACTGACATAATGATGAAAGAGATAGAGAGCTTTGACAGAGCAAATCCTTGAGTAGATGCTTAGAGTGGGATCCTGCACACAACTGGAATGCTGGCTTCCATCAGCGAGGCAGGGAAGGCTGAGCTGTCAGAGGAACGTGCTGGTCAGAATCTACAAAAGATATTTCTGATTGTTTCAAAATTTTAATAAAACTGAGAAACAGGAAACATGTAGCATGGAGGGTCACAGAGGGCATGTTAAGAATTTGAGAGAGAGCAGATGAGAAATGTTAAAAATATGACTAGCCTTGGGAGGGATGGGATGATGAACATGGAGCATGAAGGGCTCATTTGAGCCTATGATCACTAAGTCAAAGAAGTCATAGTTTCCCCTTCTGCTTTGGCTGCAACAGCGTGGGTATATAGTAAAATTTGAATCCCCACAGAGCTGTGATTTTGACAACCAAGTACATGACATTAAAAGAACAAAGAAGATGCAGGAACATAGAAGAAAGTGATTACAATGACTGACATAAGAGGATAAAGACAGAATTTCAGACTGATCTCTTGAGATGACAGGTTATTCCTTTTTTTAACTGAAAGGGAAATGTATTAAAAATGCTGTCATCTGTACATTTCAAAAGAATGAAAACAGAAATTATTTGATGAGGTTAACATTATTTAAATGAGTGTGAATTCAAGGTGCTTAATATATGCTAATTCATTTTGGTCCCTTAATAAAAGAAAACATAAATCATATGATCTAGTATTTAGATATAGCATGGCGTTTTAAAATACTTGTATAACAAAGAAGTATACAGCATATATATAATTCATACTCATTGGATAAAATCTTGCTATCTAATATAATAGTTTTTAACCATGTGTCTATACAAATATAAGTTAATTACAATCAAAATTTGATTTGTTACAATTGTAATAGCCACGTTATTAGCATTTGATAGTAGCTTGGTGATTAGGGGTGTCACTATAGAATGCTTCCTTTGTTAAAGAAATTCTACTAAGCAATTCTGAAACAAAGCATCAGTACTGAGAGGATAAAGCATTTATTCAAGGTCAAACAAACACACATTGACAGAACCTAGACACTAGAATCCCTAATTCAATGTTTTATTTATGTATTACTTTCTCCTAACATCCAGAATTTGCTAGTTTTTATTTTTGCATAAAAGTAATAGGAAATATAAACCCGCTACTCATCTTGTTTCACAAATGGTGTTCCTCAAAACCAGAATAGTTTAAAATGAATTTACTTGTAACTTTTCAAGATGTTACAGTGTTTTCAAGGTGTTACAGTGAACTACAAAGTTTTACTCTCAATATTTTAATAGTTTCATTAAGTTTACCCAAATATCATTAGTTAGAGGTTTTTCTATTATTTATAAACCATCATGTTGCCATTTCTAATATCATCAGTGCAGAGATGTGCATGTGTGGAGAAATAAGAAAACCCTTACAATCACTCCCAAAGCCACTGTCTTTACTTCAGTAGCAGAGGAACTTAAATTATATGGTTTTAGTTACATAACTACAAAATGGTAGTTGCTAAGGAAAGAAAACAGACTTTAGTAATGGTAGAATGTCTTCAAATAAAAACACAAGCCTGATATATTAATAAGAGGAATTAACATGACCTTTTTAACATACTCATCATTAAGTAATACATTTGCCAGTTTGCCAACTTTTTGTTTTCTGTTTGTTTTTGTTTTTGAGACAGGGTTTCTCTGTATATCCCTTGCTATCCTAGAACTTGTCTGTAGATCAGGCTGGCCTCAAACTCACAGAGATCCCCCTGCCTCTGCCTTCCAAGTGCTGGAATTAAAAGCATGTGCCACCACCACTGGACTTCAGTTTGTCAACTTCTAAGTGCCCTGAAAATCTAAGTCCAGGATTGGGTCAATAGACATATTTCTCACTTCAGTCAGAACATCAGAGTCAGACAAAGTCAGACTCTGCAGGACAAAGAGCCGAAGGCAATGTGAAAACGTGGGAGGCAGATCCCCCAGGAAGAGAGAGGCAGTATGAGAAGAGAGCTTTGCCATCGTTTTCAACACTCACACCCTAGACATTAACACCAATCTTTATTATTTCTTCCGTAATACAGAATAGGTAAGACAGATATTTGATTTGCATGTACAGAATTAAAACCATTATACGATACATGGAAGGATATAAGCATAAAGATCATTATGAAAAACTTTTCCCAGTTTCCACTGTGATTACCAGTAATAGGGAGTTTGTACAAAATCTTTCTTCTAATTTTCCTAATCCTTGTCAACTTTCAGAACACTGAAAATAATGGGCTTTATCTCAGGTCATATTTTATGCTGTTATTAAATTTAATATTACCCCAATGCAATATCTTTTATGTCAGGCCTGAAATATTTCCAGGAACATTAGACCTATTTAGTGGCACATGATCAAAATACCAAATTTCTCAATGTGTTAGCAAATTAATGTTTTTGCTTTCTTGGAATAACATAAATAATTTGATACTTTATGGCAAGTTGCATTATTTAGGGACATGAACTTAAAGGAAATCAAAATATTAGAATTTGAAAGAATGTTTTCAGATATACCTACCTGGGAAGGAACATTTTTGGGAGGTTCTATCCGGATACTTGGATCCCATTCTCCAGGAGGGAGAACTGTGACTTGATCCAGAAACTCATCAATACCTGACACCAAGTCATTGCGGTCTTTAGCTTTGTAAGCAACATCATGAAATACCTGTGGAAGAAAACGAGTAGCACATAATAACCTATAAAAGACACCAGAAGAATTAATATAATAAAAATGTCCATCTTAGCAAAAGCAATCTACAGATTCAATGCAGTGCCCATCAAAATTACAACACTATTACTCACAGACCTTGAAAGGAAAAATTCAGTTTTATATGGCAACCAAAACACCTAGGATAGCTGAACAAACCTGAATAATCAATGAATCATGTATGTGTGTGTGTGTGTCCAGGAATGAGTATCATCATCCCCGATTTCAAGGTGTATACATAGCTATTATAATAAAAACAGCATGGTATTGACAAAAACCATATTTTTATCAAAGGAATTAAAAACATAGACATAAATCCACATACCCATGGATATACGATTTTTGATTAAAAAACAGAAATACAAACTGAAAAAAGATAACATCAACAAATGGTACTGGTCAAACTGGATGGCTTCATGAAGAAGAATCCAAATAGATCCATTTTATCATGCTGTATAAAACTCAACTCCAAGTGGATCAAAGACCTCAACATAAAACCAGATATACTGAACATGTTAGAAGAAAACATGGGGAAAACCCAGACACAAACCATGTAGAAAATGAAGTGTGGTAGGATTCTGGACATAGTGTCTGAGTCTGAAAGGGTTACTTATGGATTGGATGTGGATATGAAACTGAGGAGTCAAGGATGAGTTAAGGGTGACTTGGGGTTCAGTACCATACTCAAACTCTTCCATTTGTTTCCCAAGTCTGTCTAAGTTCTTTTGTGATAGACCAATGCCCTGTACAATTGGCCCATTACCTAAATGGCCTCATTCCTTCTAAGTCTTTTTGTTCTAAATGTCCCAAGTGATTCAAACATACTCCCATCTCAAAACCTTTGTCCTTGTTTGTTGTTGGCTCAGAAACGTTCTCTCTTTAAAGTAGGAAGCTCCTCATGCCAGCTCTAGCTCCCTTCACTGATCTTGTATAATAACTTCTTTTTTTTGTATAATAACTTCTATGTCATTCCATCTTTCAACTATTTGGTCAACAAATGAAAAAGCCTTTGTCCATATTTTTATCCACCTCTGTACAAGTGCTGATATGCAGATCACATACAATAAATATCTGAATAAATCAGCAATTCTCCATCTCCTCCATCCAACTCCTTCTTCGTGTTCCTCTCAAATTCACAGCCCCCTTTTAAAGATTATTATTGTTACATATATAAATATATAAATGAATAAAGATATTAATATAATTTGCTGAGTCTATTTTGCGTTGCCTGTGTGTACATTTTCAGGATTGACCACTTGGTATTAGATAGCTAAGTTCAGCCCTGAGAAAGACTATCTCTCTCTCCCTCCCTTTCTCTTTCTCATATATATCTTTCTCTCTCTCATTCTCTCTCTCTCTCTCTCTGCTCTCTCTCTTTCTCTCTCCCTCTCCAGATAGTTGTTGCTAGCTGTTGTTTGCCAAAGGATAGGGGCCCCTAAGATTACCATCCTTCATATTAGCATGTCTATTGGTGTTCTAGTTCATATCTTGTTTGACCAGCTATGTTGTTGTGGTATCAGGGGTTCAGATTTTTAAAATCTTACATTTTTGAGACTTAACATCTCCCCATGAAAGTTTTTTATAATTCAAAATAGAAATGTAAAATTTTTTTCTTTTACAAAGAAATATATTTATATAATGGAGATGAGAAAAATCCATTTACAGTTCCATTAATAGTTTTAAAATCACAAAGTTAGGAATATCTATCTATAGATATTTAGATATCTAGATGTCTCTCTCTATATATATAAAAAGGTAGATATAGATATAAATGTAGATATATCAGGTAATTGCAGAGAGTGTGCAGAGTTTTCCTAGTTTTTTGTTGTTATATATCCTATGCATCTTTACTACTACTTTTCATTTAGACAGCTAAGTAACTTTCCCCCAAAATTTTCTATGCTATTAACATATAAGTCATGCTTACAGAGTAGTACAAATAGAAATGCTTAACAATTTTTATGACCATATCAGCTTTAAAAATTATTATTCTTGGCTTTAATTTATCCTTTTGGGTAATTTTTTTCAAGGAAAGTTGGTAGTGAAAACTTGGGAAAATTGGATCCAATACAGAAAAATATGATTTCCAGAAAACTGTCATGAAAGGGACTTCTAAACCTAGGTATATCTTGTGAGAATATTCCTTAGAAACACGAATAAATACCTCATCTGTCATTAAGGTTGCAATTGATCTGCCGATCTCATGGTATTGTTGACCCTTTCCAAGAGGTCCCAAAAGAATGAACAGAAATCTGTAATGAAGAAGATAAAAACTCAAGCTATAAATGTAACAATAAACTTAGTAGAGCATAATCACCGATCTCAATGGAATCAAACAGGGTTTTGATGTAAAAATTTGCATAAGTTTTTACAATTCATTATGATTTAGAAATGTTTTATAGTTGAGACTTCTATGTAAAATCATCAGGCAATGAGAATATTAGGGTGTTTTCAACCCCAAGGTTTCTGCATATAACTGTCTACACAGTCTATACATTTGTGACTAGGAATTGTAAAGATTCTTAGAGGAGGATGAGAGAAAAATTAAATCTTTCTGAATAGGAAGCAGGAAAGTTACACAAGTACACAAAATGAAGATCACTCAAGTGGAAGAAGAGCAATAAAGTCTTATACATTAAGGGAGAACACATTATTAACATCCAGTCACTGTACACACATTCTTATTGAACATAAAAACTGCTATGACTTAATAATTAGCTAGGCAGAAGAAAAGGAAAAGGTGTGAAAATTGAAGAGTGCCATGTATTTTGCAGTAGTGTTCTGTAGTGTTCGTGTGTTAAATGGTTTACAGTATTAAAGACAACTCTAGCAAGTACAGTTCTTAGCAGTAAGCTCTAGATATTATATAGTTTCATACGAAGCATTTATTAGACAATCTTAGAGGTTATATGCAACATTAATTTTCTATCAGTTATAATTGAACCCAAATCAAATTCAACTCTCTTTGTGTGTGTACGCTCAGTTAATATACAAAAAGCAAAAATAGTTGAATGTGGTGGCAGAAGCTTTTATCAGATATAATGCTCCTGAGATGATTTCTAACCTATGTGTACCTTGTTCATTTTAAAGTTTCTACTGCAGGTGTTATTTATAATGTACTAAAAGATTAATTTTCTGACATATCTACTGTATGTTGCCTTGATAATCATGGCATGCCCCTGATTATAGTTGGGGTTCCCAGATAGTTTTCTTTATTCTGTTTATCTAATCTTCTTTTGTTTTTTACCTTTCCTAAATAAATATCCCTCTGTATGCTGCGAATACCATTGATTAATAAAGAAACTGCTTTGAGCACATAGCAGAACAGGGCAGAAAGAGTTACATGGGGAAAACTAAATGGAATGCTGGGAGAGAGAAGGCAGAGTCAAAGAGAAGCCATGAAGCCGCCAGAGACAGACATTCTGAAACTTTGCTGGTAAGCCACAGCCTTGTGGCAATACACAGATTGATATAAATGGGTTAAATTAAGATGTAAGAGTTAGCCAATAAGAAGCTAGAGCTAATGGGTTAAGCAGTGTTTTAATTAATGCAGTTTCTGTGTAATTATTTCGGGTCTGAGCTGCCGAGCAGACAGAAGGACCAAGCGGCCTTCCTACAACAATATCCCAGTCTTTTGAATCTCTCCCTACATAGTGGCTCTATCATGCCCCCAATTTTTTCTCCATTGTCTCTACATACACTTTGCTGTGTCAGTATGGATGAGATCACCTAAGCCTGATACTTCTCAAAGTGAGGGTATATAACCCTATTATGGCTATACTCTACTCCTGAGAATTTTTCTTTTTTTTGAAATACAAGAAATGTCACTGTCATAAGCAGCCCTCATTTACTCGTAGGTCTCCAGATACCTTCCTCAGTGGTGAAATGAGAATATCTAACTGAATGGGAATTTGAAACTGCTACAGTTTCTACTGCTCTACAATTAGTAAACACGACACATGAAATCAGAATCCCAGATTTCCAGAAACTCTATTGTTTGGTTTTTGAGACAGGGTTTCTCTCCATAGCTTTAGCTGTCCTAGAACTCTCTTTGTAGACTGTGCTGGCCTCAAACACACAGTGATCAGCCTACTTCTGCCTCCCAAGGCTTTCTTTTCTTTTCTTTTTTTTGGCTACCAAGCAGCTCCCAAGTCATGACACAAAGATTTAGTTTTGAATGTTCTGCCTAGCTTAGGCTCATTTCTGGTTAGATCTTTTCACTTAAGTTAACCTGCTTCTCTATCAACCTTTTACCTCAGTGCTTTTTACTTTTTATTTCCTTGTATATATTTTACTTTCACTGCTACACAGATTATTAGAGATGGGTTGATCAGGATATGAGAATTAGCCAGTAAGGGCTAGAGCTAATGGGTCAAGCAGTGCTTAAAAGAATACAGTTTGTGTGTTGTTATTTCGGGGCATAAGCTAGCTGGGTGGCGGGAAGCCATGCAGGAGCTGGGAGCTGGTTGGCCGGAAAGCAGCCCACCGCAGCTCCCACTACAGAAGGCCTAACCCAAGAAAATAAGTCTTCCATGATTCTTTCCAATGGGACTACATGCTTAGATCCTCTTCTTAAACATACAGCTCAATATAATCTTTGAAAAACTGTAGAAAAGCTGTAAAATAGACCTGAATTCTACAGATGAGAAGCATGAAATATGAAGTTCCAGGAGGAGACGGGAAGGTCACAGTAATTTTTAAAGCACCCCTCCCACGTTTATAAGCAATAGACAACAGGTTTATGGATAATAAACTCATTTCTAGTAAAGGATTTGTCAGAAAACTTTATTAAAACATTACCATTTCCTAAGATAAATTATTCAATAAGCATAAAAATTCCTTGGATACTTTAACCTGCTTGGGATTGGAACTTCAGCCAGGCCTTGGAGCAGGACAGCCGGAGACAACCTGACGAAGGCGACGACAGTTCTGTCCAGGAACTCCAGTTCTCCCACCAAGATGTTTGAAGCCTCAGCACCCGGAGGAATCTTCTTCATAAAATGCAGATCAACCTGAGAGCATCACAAGTAAATGCTTTAATCATGTTTAATTATAATGTCAACAAATTTAATATTTTATAACAGATGAATTTTATATTCAATATATAGCTACTTTAAATATATTTTTATAGTATAATATAACTTTAACATTTGTTTTCATTCTAAATTCTAAATTGTGTTATGTTTTTCATATTGTACAGTTGGCCTGAGAAATTCTTCAGTTGAAGTTGTTCATACAACTGAGACATGACAGAATAAAGAAAAAAATGGGCTAAAAGAATAGCATTTTAAATGACTGTAGATCCATAGTTGAATTTCTACTATGAAATGTCTGTGATTTAAATGAATGAAGATAAAACAAAAGGACCACTAAAAAGAAACGCTAAGAGGAAAGGGTGATGTCTGAAAAATGCATGTAGAAGAGTCTTTAAATACATATCATTTTTATGCATGGGGCTTCAGTGGAAATGAAACAGTGGCTTTAAAGTAAAATCTGCAAGGCCTATTTCTTGTTTCTAACTCATTTGAGTTGCTTTTTATGGAATGCTGTTTTTAGGGACTAGGAGTTTATCTGCCCTAGCAATTGGTTTTATGCAGTTATGCTAATGAAAAGGGGACCAAGAATCAAAGTGGAAATAACGAGAGAGAGAGAGAGAGAGAGAGAGAGAGAGAGAGAGAGAGAGAGAGAGCAAGAGAGAGAGAACGAGTGAGCTCTGCCTTGTATCAATGAGGCTAGGAAGACATTTATAGACAAGATAATTAGTCTGAAGGCTTAAAAATTAGAAGATACTATTCAAAGAAGTTTTAAAACAATAAAACGTTTTAACGTACCCTGTATGCACACAAGTAACATTATACAGATTGAGCAGCCTATATTTCACACATATATGCATTTTAATACAATTTAATGCAAAAAAGAGGACATGAATCTGGAAGACAACAAGAAAGGTTATATGGGAGGGTTTGGAGGAGGGAAAGAAAAGGGAGAAACAATATAGTTACATTATAATCTCAAAAATAAAAGAATTTAAAAAGCACCTTATAAATCCATAGCTATAGTCTAATGATTATGTGTAAAATGTTTTTCAAGTTAAGGCATTTGTACAGTTATTTAAAGATACCTGATAAGCTATATGTAAACTATGACTGTTAAATTAATAAAACACAGTAATACAGTTATATTTAGCTATATTTAATTAAAAGGATTCAATATAATAGCAGTTTATTTAACTGTAATAGCAGAGCATTTGCCTAGCATGTGGTCAGCTCTACATAACCTCTCCAGCACTAAAAAACAAGGCCACAACTAAAAATAAGGATTTGCGGCATTCCACCAATAGTATAGTGATACTTTATCTTAAAGAATCATTTACAAAATTAAAAGTTTGCACAGAAAGAATATTTCACAAATATAAGCTACATGCTCCACCAATTTTCTCTATAAATATACACCAATATAAATGTATAAATTCTTCTCGTATGTATAATGAATATTACATGCTACGTATTTTGCTTTTGTAGACTCTAACCTTTTAATTCGTAGAAATCAAGGCTCATTCACAGACTTACTGTGATATTTAAAATGATTTAAATTAATAATGTCTGCACTTTTGCCATAATGGGAAAGATTCCAGGAAAAGGATCAAGGTTTCCTGTATACTGTATGTGTTGGAATATTTTGTTGTTGTGATTTACAGGGCATTATTTATGTGGGTGTTAGGAATCTGAATGCTACTCTTCACATTTAGCCTCCATCTAACCACTCCTACCTCTGTGAGAAATATGCAACAACCTTTTAACAAAATGTTCAAAGTTTAAAAGAATACATAACTAAATTTAATCAACATGTAGAAAAATCTATGACAAACAGAACAAAACTTTCAAAGAGGACATAACCTTTTACAAAGATCAATAAGCAGGTGAGTGGGCTCAGGCACTTGCTGGCAGTCTAAGACCTGAGTTTGACTCCTGCATACTGTCCTCTAATCTTCACATAAACACTGTAGCACACAAGCACCCTCACACGCACACGAGTGCTCACACGTGCACACAGGCACACACATACAAAGACACAGATGCAATACCAATATTAACTTAAAAATAAAAACAGATAATTTGTAATTAATAGGAAATTTATTGGTAATGCTTGAAGTATAAATTCTGCCTAGAAGACTTTTTCAAATTCATTTTTTTAACTCAACCAATATCAAAGTCTTTGCTATTAAAGTCTGTACCTCAGAGAAGGGGCAAAAATAGAATTAACTGCTTTAAATTGAAATTCAGTTGAGTCAAGGATTGCATAGCATATTAAAGAAGTTTAATTAACAAAAATGTGACCATTATATATGATTTTAAATCATATTAAACAAGACATATAACTGATATTTATTACCTAGAATAAGTTATGCAGAATCTGATTTCAATATCAGCAAAGTTTTCTTTTTATTTTAAATATAATAAATTACATTCACATGTCTGGGGTCAATCATTGTATTGCAATCATTATTTTATACTATTCTGCACTACATGGATATTTATGGAAGGTGTTAGATTTTATAATGCATTAATCATATTTATATTTTCAGATTAAATTATACCTAGAATAATCCTATATTATTATATTAGTTCACAATTCATAAATAATCTCATTTAGCAATATTCCTTCTTCTTATTAAAACAAAAAACTGTATTTAAGAACCACAAATTTATTGTGTATTAATATATAGATGCATAAAGAGTACTTGAGGGTCTAGGTTACAATACTTACACATAAAGCAAAGAAAACCAGCCTACAAATCACAACCCCAGAGAACCTAGACAGTAATGAAGACCCAAGAGAGACATACATGGATCTAATCTACATGGGAAGTAGCAAAAGACAAGATCTCTTGAATAAATTGGGAGCATGGAGACCATAGGAGAGGGTTGAAGGGGAGGGGAGAGAGAGGCAGGGAGGGGACCAGAGAAAAATGTATAGATCAACAAAATCAATAAAAAACAAAACAAAACAAAAAAAACAATACCTTCCTAAGACACTCCCATAGTGGATTCAGACACTTGAAATGGACATAGAAAAATCCTGAAAGTTTCAAGTGCTTTGAAGAGAACTTTCAAGGAGTCAAGCTACAATTTGGGAGTTGTAGATTTATACTATATTTCTAGACTCTATGGTCCCTACTATTATACCACGAGGGGAAAGAAGCCTGATTTTAGTTATTTGGGACTTAAACCATTGATGAAAATAGTTCATCTCTAGGCAACTAGATAAAAGAGAAGACCATGGTGGGGCTGGAAATGCCCAGCCAAGACACACACCTAGAGCTGAAAGAAACGGAGGTGGAAATAAAGAGAAAGCACTGAGAAGTCAATGATAATGACGCCGGGTTTTGATTCTACTGCGTGTACTGGCTTTTTGGTACCCTACTCTGTTTGGATGCACACCTTCTTAGACCTGGATGAAGGGGGAGGGCCTTGGACTTCCCACAGGGCAGGGCTCCCTGACTGCTCTTAGGACTGGAGAGGGAGGAGGGGGAGTGGGGGGAGTGGGAGGGAAATGGGAGGATGGGAGGAGGTGGAAATTTTTAATAAATAAATAAAAGCTATTACTAAAAGCACGATAGTTAGTGAGGGTTCATTCGAGGCAAACGGTGCCCGACACTGCGGTCTGGAGCAGGTGGCACGTGTGAGCTCTCCAGGACTCCGTTTTTTGCATTAAACGATATGCCTAAAGTTTCTTACTCCCGATATGCTTCATGCACAGCACAAAGATGCAAAAAGGAAAGATTCTTTCCAGGTGGGTAATTATGGGACACTTCTTTAGGACCATTTGAAATACAAGAATCACTGTTGACTTAAAAGAGCCATTTCAACGAGGCGAGCAGAGAAAAATGTAGAGTGCAATAAAAAAAATCAATAAAAAAAGAAAAAGAAAAAAGAGCTATTTCTATTATGTTCAAAGCAAAACAAAAAAGAGGTTTATATTATTTAGAAACACCTGCTTTTTGAAGGCATAGTGGAAAGAGACATAATCTGACATAACAGATTATGTTAACTGAATAAACCTGGAGGGCCTAAACACTGTAGAGGCTGAAGATGTGTAGATTGAGCGATGGTAGAACGCAGGATCAACTTACATAAAGTGAAAAGGGCCTTTGTAATGTCTCATTTTTGAGTGAGATTTAGGATCTATACAACATTACTGAAAATACTGAAATGGACACAGTAATGTGGAGATTAGCTGAACTTTAGAAAATCCACCAGCAAACTGAAATCATTAGGTTAAAAACATCTTAACTTGCACCCCTTCAGAATCTGGCACTAAGAATAGCTCCCATAGTGATGGATCAATGCTTTCCAAATCCTAATTCTCTGCTCCTCCAGGTTATAAAACTAGGAATGCTTCCTGTTTTGTTTTATTGGTCTAAAACTAGGGACTAAACATTTTGAATCTTATAAGATTCCTTCAAAAAACATCTTTCTCAAACGTTGTTAAAGGCACTGAAGATCCAGTAGAGGCCAGCATGTTAAGTGTGCTCTGAAATTTTTTTGACACTTCCATTCACACTCTTAATACAGTGGTTACTTTATGTTCAGTCTGACAAACCACAATACCATCGAACCTCTACAACAAAACAATAAGCACACATTATTATTTTAGGCAATGCAGTGTAGAGAGCTTCTTCAAAAGCCGTAAAAGATAGATGCTAGACACACAGCCTTCCACAGGCATGTTCTTTCCGATGAACAAAAGACAGAGGGCTGAAGATGGCTGGCCTAAACTTCCCCATTAAATGGACCAGTAAATGAAAATGTGATGATGAAAGAAAGGATTAAATGAGAGAAAAACCTAGTTTTGCCATTTCTATGGTTCCAATTGTCAGGAGATCCTAGGGATGAGATTACTGTCCTGTCTAATTGGCAATCTCCATTTCTCTTTAAAGGTGATGCATTATTTTTGAAGGTCATGAAGATAGGCTACCAAACACTCCAAAATAACATGGATATATGAAATTCAATGTATAAGTTTTTTAATATTAAAAGTAATTAATTTCAAGGACGATCTACATATTTTAAACTCACTGTTTTTGAAAAATGTCAACTATTCCATTGTTATAAGACAGTCAAATTTTATGTCATCACTTTTAAGATTGATATTATTTTGAACTAAGAACAGAAAAAATTAAATTTATGGAAGTTTGTGATAGCTTTATTATAACTTACAGATGAATGATGATATAATGCTTTAAAATATAATTCTTAGAGTGGCAGATGGAATACATTTAAACTAGTTTAATATTTGAATTACATGCCTCCATACAGTGAGATGAGCTTTGAACTGCTGTAGAAATAGAGGCCAAATATGCCCTCACCTCTCTCTCTTGCTGGTGTGGAGGTCCTTTTTCATGCCTTTGTTTCATCCCACATGGACTAGTATGCCCCTTTTGCTGGCCTCCCAGTCCCTGCACGCATAATTAACAGACTTAAGCTGGTACATCATGCTCCCACAATTCTCCACCAGGCACCAGGGGAAAGGCATGCACATAGCTAGCCTAGCTCATGTACGCATGTCCCAGGGATGCTAAAACAGGTCCAAGGTGCTGATTGCCATTACTTTTTTCAGAACTTTGATGTAGATTACTTCCTCAGACCAAAATCCATTCCCACTTCCCTTCCCTATTGCTAATGCCGAGGGCTTTACCAAAGCAGTACTTCCTTATCAGCCACTCAGAGAAAATCGTCCAACATCCTGATTTTAGACCAGTATTGGAGCTTCTCTGTTCTACTCAGCTGTTACTTAGCCATAGCCACTGTAACACATACACAAGCCAGAAGTGCATAACCAAGAATCCCTTCAATTCAGTAACTCATTATTTTCTTAGTATAAATCCAAATGAATTATTTTATTTAGCTAATACCCAACTAGAAGTAGCTCTCAACATAATTAGCCCTTAGGCATGTTTTTATTCAAATTTTGTTATTTTACCTTCTAGGGTATCCTTACACTGACTTCTCATTATACAGTAATGGTAAAGATTTATATCAGACGACTTTTTTTCTACATAATAAAAAATTTTGAGGGGGGACATCTAAAAAATATTTTAAAACAACAGATTATGCTCTCTATGAAGTCCAGTTGTCCTTTTTACTTCAAGAGATACATTACAAGTGGCTGAATCCAAACGATGATTCATAAAACTTACACATCTGTTTTCTCACATAAGCAAAGCCCTGCATGTGAGCTGAACTCTAACGTTGTCTATAACAATTTAAAGCTTTGGCTAAGAACCCAAATAAAGGCATGCAGATGCCCGTGTCAACAGGTAACAAATTCTACTAGCAATTTAGCCACTTAGGTGAAATAAAGAAAGAAATCTTTAATAATTAAATAAATGAAAAAAAATGTTCTCAACCAAAAAAAAAAAAAAGAAAGAAAGACTTACCTTGCTGAAGTCAACAGTGCTGTTTTCCCTGCTCACGTCATTTTTATTCTCAGCACAGGCTGGAGCAGACTGAGGAGAAACAACCTGACCTGCTGAAAGAGATTGTTATTACAGAATACAAACAATTACTTACACAGTTCTAGGCAGACTGGGTGAAAGATGAACTTCAATTTAACTAAACTAAGTAGATTTTTTTTAATAAGCTCGTGATATAAGCATGAGCTTCAGTTAAACAGAACTATATCAATGTAGAGATTATCAGTTACAGATAGAAATGGGAGAAGTCAATCAAGAATATTTAAGTTAATTATCAATTTAAAAATCTAAATGATTATTTTCTTTGAAGAGAAGCTGCCTTCAAAACTTAATTAAATTTAGCCATAAAGTTCATTGATTTCTAAATATCAATTAAAACCAATTGCACATATTAAAAAAGGCATAAGCTCCAAGCTATGACTGAAGAATTTTTGACAATACCAGAAAAGATGAATATCAGTAACTGTCCAGCATACTTTTAGGTTCTATTATGTACTTTAGCAAAACCACTATGTAGTTTTGCATTAAAATTTAGAGATGGAACTTATTAGAAATATGAGATTTTGTGCCTATAATTATCCAGTTATATAAGCTGTACCACTCATCTGTTATTAAGATCGCTAGACTAGAGTTGTACAGCTTTCCACGAGCATTATTGAAAATATGAATACGCTGTAGTCCTCCATCCTTGTATGAAAGGTGAGGTTAGTTATCTGGATAACTGAGCTGGGAATGTGACAATAACTAGAAAACATAATGCCCACCATTCACTGTGCAGCAGTCCTTACAAACACAAATCCTTTGAAATCTGCCCAGAGTTAGCAATCAAATAATATGTAGCCTGGTTTATTAATTTCCCCTGCCTATCCTGAGCCCATCTCCACTTGTTACTTTCACTGTGAAACGAGTAATAAAAATTCAATGTTGAAGCCTTTACTACGTCTACATTCTTCTCAACGGCTTCAAAATCCCTTTTCCTTTCACTGCTCTCGAGCATGAGAAATAGTCTTTGTGCCTAACTTCTCTCTCTCCATGCTGAAGTCTCAGTTTTATTCAGAATTCATCTTTATTCTGAAACTTTCCGATTGCTACAAACTCTGAACTTCTCTTAATTCCTTTAAATAGTTACAGAAAAAAATCAATTTTTCCCTGATCATCAAGTATGATTAAAAACAAAATTATTTATTTTAAATACTATAATCTTACTGCTTAGACTAGTAACCTGTCAGTAAAAGATCATCCTTTCATAGATAACAATTTCTGGATTAAAATAACTTTGTCAGAAAGTAATAGATTTATTTTTCTTCTAGCATTTAACATTTTTCTGCTTCCATCAAACACAGAAAAACAATATATGTTGTAAAGATAAAGACAAAGTGACATCTTAAAGAAAATTCACCTCAAACTACAGCCACAGATTCTGACTTTTGAATACAGAACTCAAGGCAGTGTGCATCCTTCAGAGGAAGTCAGGTGAGCTGTTCATTCTCCCATCTCTACCTGCAATGTGTAGCTACAACTGAACTGTTCATCAGCAGCCGTTCAATTCACCATTCTCAAAATAATAACTGTTATTATAGAAAGCCTTTTACATAATGCATTTGTGCTACTAACAGATGTCTTCAATCACCAGTTTCACAACATTTCTCCATATTTTCATGAGTTAAAGAATTAAATATATTTAAAACTAAATTTATTAAACAATTTGTAAAATAGAGAGATAAGACTCAAGATATAGAAAAAATAAAGATATATGTTTTCTTATAATAATTTTTGTCATGTAGTCAAAAACTACATGAAATATCAATTGCTTAAAACTGTAAGAAAACACATACCAAAAGAGTAAAGCCAATGCAAAATCAACTTTGATGAGATAATCAGATAGCAAATATGCTAGAACTTGTAATTTGAAAAATCTAGTTGCTGTTTTTATTCATATGTTTCAGGAACAATATTTCATAAATTATATTCAGGTTATGAACTATATTTAAACATTGGCACTTACATTTTATTTTGTAAGTATTTGTGATTTCTAATGTGTTGCTATTACATGATAATTGTAATAGATACATTTGGATATTTACAGTTCTATGCTATTCTTATTTTAAAATTAAAAATTATAAATTATTACCTTTCAAAGCTGATAGTTAGGAAGTGAATTAGAAACTACCTCTCTGAATATTTTAAATGATATTAATAGTGACCTAGTTCTGGATATCAAGCAGGATGTATGTTAGATGGCAGTAAGTACATGCTATTTCCAGAGTAACAGACATGTCTAGAAAATGTGTACTATAGTACAGATATCTTCTGATATAGGTACAGAAGCCCCAGTATATGTATCTTCTATACTTTAGAATGATACATAAATTTATCTGTCACTCTCAAAGTCCTTCAAAGTTTCAATAGCATTTAAAATTGTAATGTTACTTCTAAAGTATACAGTGAATAATTAAAGTAAAATAATATAAACAAAGTAGTTTTGACAACTTTGCAGGGTACTGAGAATCTGTAGGTATCATTTAAGACTTAAGCTTAAAAAAGCTTGGCTATGCTATTTAGGAAAATTACAGATTTCAGGTGAAACATATACTGTTTGTCATATACATAAAGCTAAAATGCATGCTTTGCAATAGTCCGTAGAACTACTAGATTCTTCAGACTGTAAAATAGCTTTCATAAATTTGTAGTGCACTATCATTTTTTTGCTTAAAACTTATTTAATTCAACAGTCACCACCTTTCAGAAGATTATGGGCTTAATTTCCAAAAGGCATTTCATGAACTCAAATACTATCACATAAAATGAATAAATAAATTTAGGGAAGGGCATCTCTAATATGACTGCTGATTGACTTCTGTGATGAAAAAATGTCATTCATACAATAACAGTTCTCAGGCATAGTGACTGCTTTCTAATGGAAGAGAGAAGAATTTGCAAGAATATTTTCCTCTCTGGGTGAAACAAGTCAGAAATCAGCACTCGGGTACTGGAAACTTTGCAAATGCTGCTGGCTTGTGAGAAGTTTCTAGTTACTTTAACACTATGCTTACAAACAAATATTTGCCTGTCTCCTAATTCCTCCCCTTGTCCACTGCCCGTTGTCCAGATGGAAACTTACTGTAATCAAATGGCATCACAAAGTTGGATTGCCTTTACTAGTATAGTATGTAAATCTCAAGGCATTAAGATACCACGATGAAACAGATACAAACTCACTATTCTTACTATAGTTCATGAAAATTATTCAAGCTTGATGAAATATCATTATCACTAATATAAACTGATGTCTATGACTCCTGAAATGTAAATATTTGAGAAATCTAACATCATCTTTTCTATTCAACATTCATTTTTAATTCATTTACATTACTTATTTACCTGTTAAAATATGGTTATATATTTTAATAAAAATCTAATTTGTTTCATATAGATAAGTTAAAGTGTGTTGTGAGGAGCGGCCAGCTGCGTTCCTGGCTCCCGGCCACCCACCTGTCTAGCTTTCCCCCGAAATAATTACATGGAAACTGTATTCTTTTAAACACTGCCTGGCCCATTAGTTCCAGCCTCTTATTGGCTAGCTCTTACATATTGATCTAACCCATTTCTAATATTCTGTGTAGCACCACGAGCTGGCTTAAAAGGAAAGATCTTAACGTGTCTGTGTCTGGTGGGTGAATCATGGCGACTCCTGACTCGGCTTTTTTCTCCCAGCATTTTGTTCTGTTTACTCCACCTACCTAATTTTCTATCCTATTAAAGGGCCAAGGCAGTTTCTTTATTTAACCAATAAAATCAACACAAAACAGAAGACTCTCCTCCATCAAAAGTGTATAGTGTATAGCATTTATATTAGCACCTGTTTGATTTTCTTTGAATTGGATTTGAGTCTTTACATACAGTTCTCTCATATATGTAAACTGTGTGCATGAACAATATAAAAGCAGTTTCAAAATTTTTATCTGGTTTAATTCAAATCATTAAATAATTTATTACCGACATGTATCATTATTTGCTACTGGTTAATCCAGTCTAAATCACATGTACTAGAAGGAAACTGGGATGAAGACATGGAAGTACAGTACTATTACCCTAGAGTCCAAGCTGGTTTACACTACCTCAGAACCTTCAACGCATTTAGAGTACCCAAAGGGTAGGAGATGAGGGAGGTACAGAGATGAGATGAGCCTGTTAGAGACAGACACAAGACAGAGCAAAATGAAGAAATATAGAGATGAATGACAAAGTTACATACATGTGCAGCAATACACTTATTTATGGAAATAGAAAACATGGAGAAAGAAAGATAAGTATTTAGAAAATTATGACTAGGTGAGTTACATTTCAAAAACAGAAAGAGTATGCATGCAATTAAAATTGTTAAAAACTGTTATGTCTGGAAATAATTAGTTTCAAATGAAAAATTAAAATCTTAAATATGTTATCTTAGAAATATATTTGCTCTTAAAAAACAATTTTCCATAGCCCAATAATAACACAGCCTTTAAACAGGCACATCAATTGTGTATAATTAATATAATTTTAATTTTCTTTTAACATTTTTCATATATTGGAATTTCTTAATGTGCTATGCATCCAGCAATACTAAGAAACAATATTCTAGCTTTCTCTTTCAATGTAGACCATTATGATGGATAAATATTACATGCTCTCTTATTTATGATAATACAATATTAAAAAAAGAATTTTTAAACATAAAGACCTCATGCATCTGGAAATAAAAGTACAGCATTATAATAAAAGTTAATTTAAGGTAATAAAACAAAGAAACACCATTAACATAGGAGCTGCAATCTACCCAGGTCAAAATACTCAATACATACCCTATCCTTCTAAATCTAAATGTTCTCCACTAGGGCCTTGGACTGCCCACAGGGTAGGGAATCCTAACTGCTCTTTGTACTGGAGAGGGAGGGGGGAGAGAAGTGGGGTGTGGGGAGTGGGGGCGAAGGAAAAGGGAGGCGGGGAAAAGGCAGAAATTTTTAATTAAAAAAAATTTAATAAAAAAATATATATAAAGACTGAACAGTAATTTAGAGAAAATAATAGAAGCCCTGCAACCCTTTCAGATTTTGCAGCCAGAAAACCTGCAACTGGAAAGTGTTTTAACTAGGAGGCAGGGAAGATGTGGAAGCAAAAGAAGGAGAGCTAGAAATCAATAGTGATGAATGGAGGAATAAGACACCCCATACTACAGAAGCTATGAGGCCCAAGAATTATCAAAAACATGAAATCAGGAAAATAACATCATTTTACAATAGAATTGCAATATGAATTTCTCCAAATGTTAAGAGAATGCCTGACCTAAATGATAATATAAGCATTAATTTATTTTGATTTATTGATCACCTAACACAAGTCACATTTGTGTTTGAAAAAATATTTCTAGATTCAAGGAATGACTTGACTAGTATGGATAGTTTTCATTTTAGTACATTTTACAGGGTTCTAATGTCAAAGTAGATACTATTTTCTATTATTTTTGCAATTGTTTTGCCAAATGTAACTGTCACTTTTTATTGAAACATCGGAATCAGTCATTTTAATTCTCACAGTTTTGATGCTTAATGAAAAGTGAAAGTTAAACACAGCATGGTGGCATTAAAAATGCATGGTGAATCCATAGCATCCTGCATCTTAGCCCTGAGGAGAATGTGCAGAACACCAACAATATTTACATATATATGTAATATGTACATATATATCAGTGTATTTGTAGATGAGATTGACAAATTATCATAAATGACTAAGAAAACATTACAAACAGAAAGCATATACTGGGAAAGAGAAAAGAAAGATAATATGCTGTTTTGTTGATGCAATTTATGAAACATGGAAGACCTACATTTGAAATGCAGTGTCTAGATACTTAACCTTTGAGAGAACAAGTAATATAGCATACCCAAAAAGCAATTCAATAAAGGAAACAGGAACATATTCTAGGTGTTTTTTAGACTTCTTTGGGCAAATATCGCTTTATTTTTTAGTGCATTTCAATTTTTAACACTAAATCAGAAACACATTACACAAAGGTAGAGAATTTATTTCTATATCTTTGCCTCTTTTGTATTTTAAAATACAAACATGTTCTATTTTCAAGTATTTTAGAAAGCCCCCTATTGATTTTAACTTTATTACCTTAAAAGAGAAGTCAATCTTTCTGAGTAAAACATTTTGCTGAAGAGATTTTTTTCTTTTTTTAAAAAAGATATTGCATTTAGCTCTTTGGACATTAAAACTCCATTAAATCTCTTTTCACCATAAAAATTAAGTCTTTAATCATGTTTTGAAACAGAATGTCATTTGTATATTTATGCTTATAGATTCCAATTTCCTTGTTTTTCTCAAGTTTGTCAGTGTACAGGGTTCACGAGTAGATTGAGAACCTTAGTAGTAAAGGTCTTTCGCGCGTTCTTTCGCTTGTAGGTAGGAGCCTTATTTCTAAATTGGTGAAGTCTATACATATTTTCAGACTTCTCAACACACATAATTATGTAAAGTGTGTGAGGAAGCAAAACAGAGTCATGAGGAGGTGTTAGAAACCTAGGCTTAGAAACTACTGCTGACAGGATGCTGCACAACAATACTTAATTGGGTGTATGAATCTTATTAGAAGTGCTTCCAAGTTTCTATTACCCTAACACATGCCCTGGAAAGATTTGTATGTGTTCATATAAAGGTTGACTGTAGAGATGGAAACAGAGTCACTCAGATCCTAGTTTTCAGAAAAACTAAGCCATTTCACAAAGGAAACAAAAGTACTTTCTGTAGACCTTGAATCTACACATAGCCTTGGGATTCACAACTGTAATTCTGTCCTCTCTCCTGAATTTTAGCAAAAGTTAAATTAGCAACAGTGCTTGCAGGTCTACATAGGACAATAAATGATCAGATCGGTAAATCTCACAGCTTCATTATTTTACCCTAAAATGTATTGAAACTTTCAAATACAAATATTAACCTCAGTAAAAATTACAGAAACTGCAGCATGCAAAATTATTACTTGGTTGAATAAACATATTTTTATCTATATGCTATAATCTGATTTTCAATAAAAGCAGTGAAGACAAAGTTTATTTGTCCAGAAGGTCCCCATAATCTTGGAACATAAACATGGGATTAATTAAAACATGGGATATTTTATAAAGGTTTTTAGAATCTAGTAACTTAAACCTTTTGTCAAAATTATTAACATTGCTTATCAAAATTTTTAACATTGGCCAACCAAATAAATATGAGCACTGTAAAAGCAACAATAACATCAACAGCATGGTTTTCCCCTCCTCTTCTCCATAATCCTCCTCTGTCAGCTGCCAGAATTTACAGTTTGTCTGCCCAGGGATTTCTCAAACTCTAATAAAATTGTCCTCAAGCTTCCATTTAAAAAAGCACTACATTTGTATCTCAGATGATAAAATCTTCAATTTCACATTAAAATGCATTATATGTTTTAAATTAAATTATAACTTAGAATATGAATTAATTTAAATATAGTATTTGTCTCAATGTGAGTTCTACATCCTCAAAATAGTCAATAGAATATTCTAATATAAGTTGATATATGTCATAGCAAGCTCGTAACACTTTTAATGAACTTCACATATGCATCAATATATATGCATCTATGTAATATCAATGCTTGACATTCAGTTAAAGACATTCTTATATTTCATTTCTGTCTTTATTAGAAGTTTAAAAAACAAACTTTCATCTGTCTTTGTTGGTTTTATAGTGTGTAATAAGTAGAAAATAATATATTTTCATAAAGAGATGGAGTCAATATAGAAACTTGAGGCAACAGACAAAACAAGAGAACACCAAAGGGCAGCAGTGACCAGAGTAAGATAAAAATCTTCCTGAATAAGCAAAGAAAGAACTCTGCACACAGGGATTTTCAACAAAACATACACCTCTCTCATAGCACCTAAATCTCAAACAAATACTTTAAAAGCAACTTTTCCTGATTTTAGTGGAATTACTTTGAGTTTCTCTTCATTTAGTTTAATGGTGGCAGCCGGCTTGCCGTATATTGCTTTTATTATGTTTAGATATGTTCCTTGTATCCCTAAAATCTCTCCAAAACCTTTATCATGAAGGGTTGTTGAGTTTTGTTTAATGCTTTTTCAGCACCTAATTAGATGATCATGTGTTTTTTCTTTCAGTTTGTTAATATGATGGATTACATTGATAGATTTTTTCGTATGTTGAACTAGCCCTGCATCTCTGGGATGAAGCCAGCTTGATCATGGTGGATGACTTTTTGATATGTTCTTGGATTCGGTTTGTTGGTGTTTTATTGAGTATTTTTGCATCCATGTTCATGAGTGAGGTTGGTCTGTAATTCTATTTCTTGGTTGAGTCTTTGTGTGGTTTCAGTACTAGGGTAACCAAAGCCTCATAGAGTTTGTTTTTATTATGTGGAACACTTTGAGGAGTATAGGTATTAGCTCTTCTTTGAAGTTCTAGTCGAATTTTGTGCTGAAACCATCCAGCCCTGGGCTTTTTTGAGTTGGGAGGCTTTTGATGACTGCTTCTATTTCCTTGTAGGTTATAGGTCTATTTAAATTTTTCACCTGGTCTTGATTTAATTTTGGTAACTATTCAGAAAATTGTCCATTTCTTTTAAATTTTCCAATTTTGTGGAGTACAGGTTTCTGTAATATGACCTAATGATTCTCTGGAATTCCTCAGTGTCTGTTGTTATGTCTCCCCTTTCACTTCTGATTTGTTAATTTGGATGTTCTCTCTCTGCCTTTTGACTAGTTTGGATAAGGGTTTGTCTATCTTACTGATTTTTCTCAAAGAACCAGCTCTTTGTTTCATTGATTCTTTGTAATGTTTTCTTTGTTTCAAATTTATTGATTTCAGCCCTCATAGAAATATATAATTCATTATTATTTAACATTGTCTTGAGACTTAATGTACTTAATGACCTCAAGATACTCTGAAACAAAACTGGCCTGTTCATTGAAGTATTTGTTTGATTTGTGTACATTTGATTCAGTAGAATAAAAACTCCCACATAATACAAATTCTAAAGAAAACTCATCTTCATCTTGTTGTAAAGTATTTCTGAAACTTTTGAAATTGGAAAAAAAATCACACAAATATTCTGTGCTGTCAATCCATGCACTGTAGTCTATTTGCCTAAGTCAGTTGTTTTAATAGGTAATTTGAAAGAATTTTTACCTTTTACATGGTTTTTAAATCAGTATCTCATATACTAGGCTCATCATTAACACTTTATGAACTTGAAGCTGACCTTGAACTTCATATTCTCCAGCCTCTACCTAAATTCATGGGTTATAGGTATGTACCACCATGTCCAGTTTACTCCTGCTACAGACGAAACTTGGAGTACTGAGAACACATGGCAAGCACTCAACTGACCCAGCTCCATCCCAGGCATCAATTTTTGTCTTTTAGAACTAAAAATCATTTACAACTGACGGAAGAGTAACAAATTCATGTTAATCTCATGGTAACTTCATTTTCCTTTACAAAACTATGATAAGAAAAGGAGAAGCAATTTCTTAATGTAAATGGTAAAAGGCTAAATAGATCCAAGAAGAAAACAACATAAAAAATAGGGTAACAAGAAAATAATGGTGATCAAGTGTGATGCTGTGTGAAGATGGTGAAGAGGCTCCTTGCACATTAAGATGCTGCAGTGAAAACAGCAATGCACTCAAGAGCAGAAAATAGGCTTCAGATAGGTGGAGCTACATCAGGAGCTGTTGGACCCTTTTATTATTGGTAATGAAATCTGTTAGCTATGGCTCAGAGGGGGAAAGCTTCCTTTTCTACAAAAATACACTGTGATCATTACTGTTTTACTTAGAAGCCATTGCTACAACATGAACCATTGCGTCACTCTTCTCAGCTGTGGGTTCTATTTATCTGTTCATATTCTGTAAGTTGGTATTAGTTAAGGTTTATTTTACTGATTCAGAAACCTTTCTAGAAACAAGTTCTTTGTTAAATGTCCACATCAGGATGGTGAAACTAAGATCAATATAAAATACACACACACACGAAAACAATTCTACTCAAACAATATGACTTTCAATAAAGTGTTCTCAAAACGTTTTGAATATTTAGAAACAATTTAACACTTTAAGGTCATACAGAAGATATAAAAGATCACTTACCATTTTTATCCATAGAGTTTGGTTCTGATTGTTTCTTGCCAATGTCAGCAAAAGATCGGACAATAGGAATCCTGTTGGTGAGTTTTTTCTGGTTCTGGTGATGATGCTGTTTCATCAGGGCTTCATGGACTCTGTGGCGTACATCTTCATTCAGTTGACCTGAGCTGACCTGTTGGTCAAGGACCATATCTGAAGATAGAAAGAAGATAAGGAGCACAGTTTTTCTGTTAAAAACAGACACCCTGAATATTATTCATACTAAAATAGGGCTACAACTTCAATGTATGATGTTTTGAATGTTTATTTTTTATAGGATTGCTACATGGAAATGTGAATTTTCATTATAAGTCACTCATTTTTAAATACTTATTTTTCAAATATACTAGATTTTATTACAGAAAGTTATTTTTTCATTATTTGTACTGATTGGTGGGGATATAGTGAGAATAATCTCAAACTAATTAATATGTCTGTGATTAAAAATGATTTCATTATAGTCCTCCTCTCTCACTCTCTCTCTCTCTCTCTCTCTCTCTCTCTCTCTCTCTCTCTCTCTCTCTCTTACACACACACACACACACACACACAATTTCCATTAAATAGGGTATATGGCTCCTATGGAAATTTGCGAAGGCTCCAATACACTCAGCATTTAACTGTAGCTACAAAGTTGGGTGTACAACTTTCAACAACAGAAAATGCCAACCACAGTAACTAATTTAAATCCCATTTTGCAATCCAGGTAGCTTCAAACTTATACTCCATATTTTTGAATCACCCAGGAACTCACATTATAGGTGTGTAGTAGCCACATACTTAGCTTCACACATATTCTAATGTGAGTTTTCTATGACTTTCTAGTGCAGAATAATTTTCTTGATTCCTCTAAGTGAGGTTAGGAACTACAGTAGTACCCTTAGAATGTGTTAGACAACAAAAAAAATAACTGTAAAACATAGAAGTTCAGAAAACTAAACTGAGTACACTGATATTTTCTATGCCTCGCATCGAGAATGCCAATAAATAAATGAATATTTATTTTATGGGCATTCGAAGTTCCTTAGTGAAATAATATCACCTCACTGTAGTCTGCCTTCAGAAAATCAAAGATTAAGTTCTAGGTTCAAAGCAGATGCCAATGAACTGCCTCTTGCTGACATATTCAGTAGATTACAGCCTTTAATATTAGCAAACTTTAAATATTAGCAAATTTTTCCCTTATAATACTGAGCTTTCTTTTTGTACTAAACAGAAATGGACAATGATGAGGGACTTGGAACACTCTACAACATTCTAGTTGTGTGACCTCACAAAGCTAAATAATCAAGGAATTATTACTTGTAAGACAGAAGTAACAATATATGTATCATATGTCACAGTCAGGAAAACAATCTAAGGCCCTGCACGTACTGATCAGCAAATAGAGGACGATCAGGAAAGAATTTCCCAGTATTGGATTTTCTTTGCAATTTCCATTAATCAGGGTATAAATCTCTGAAGTTTGTGAAGGATTTAATACACTCAGGTTATAGCAGCATCAACTAGGCTCAGCAACAAAAAGTACAAATCACCTTGGTTAAATTGATTCATCTGATTGGCTTGCAGGAGAGGAAAATCACAATTAAGTCTAATTTCAGTTACAGTTCTCTGTATCTTTCCTCTTCTTATACGTGTGTACTTTAGCCACCATTTTGTCTCTTTATGGGCATAATGTGGCGCCAGCAGCAACAAGGAAATACCCTTGTCCATATCCAGTAAGAAACAGACTAGCTTTTGCCACTTTGCTTTATAAAGGATCATTTTCACCTGGCATGGACATTCTGCGTATGACTGACATGAAGCAATCACTGTCAGTGGAGATGGAATTCATATAGATTTTGTACAAGAACTGAGTTATTTAGCCAAGTTTTTTCGGCCATGAGCCAGATGATAAACGATTTCTGTCACAACTACCCAACTCTGCCTTTCAACTACATTAAAACGTTCTAAAGATTACTAAAATTTGAGTTACATATAATTTTTACATGATAAATACTTTTTCCTTTTCATTTGCAGCCATGTGAAATGTCCCAAATCTCAGATCAAAAGGCCTACAAGACTAGGCCATGGGCCATATTAACAACAAAGAGGATAGTTTGCTCTGTCAGTTTCTGCTCACAATGGAAAGAAGTTAGAGATGAATATCTGGGAGTTGGCAATAATATGTGTGTGGAGTATTTGGAAGTCATCCACTGTAATTAAAAGTCCCATTCAATCCTGAAAAGTGCATGACATTAAAAGATGAAATCCAAATTCTTATTTCAGTTCTTCGGAGATCAGTAATTATAACATCTCTGAATTAAAACAAAATAAAGGAACTAAAGAACTGTCAACTAAGACATTACTTTGAAAACTTGCTATGACAGAAAATGTATATAAAATCTGTATTTTATATATAATAGTAGGAGCTATAAGAAAGTTAATAAAACACTAGTATAACACAATTTTAAGGCAGATCCAGAAATAAAATATTATGACTCCCGTCTTGTATACTAAACAGAACTTAAAGTTATCATATTAAAACCATACATTTCATAAAATTATTACTAAAATTCCATTGAGCCACATTACTTGCACACTAAAAAATTTTCCTAATTTCTACCTTTGCAATTAATGAGAGATAAGATTTATCTCAAACAGATACAGAGGAGAAAGTAAAACGTATTTTTTTTTCCAAATACTCATTTATTTCTTAGCCATACCTCTTAGGCGCAACCCAATGACATTATAGAATATATTAGTGAACTGGAAAGGTTACTCTCTTGCTTGAGAATAAAGCGTTGTGGAGTGAGCAGCAGAGACAGGCACAGAATTTAGTCATCACATACAATGTTCTCTTCCAAACATTAATACTTATCAGTGTTACTTGAAAAGTTAGGAACAATAAACCATGATGGGTTTGGGCCCAGAGCAAGTCCTCACAACTCAGCAGGCAATGATGTCTAATATAGGGAACCTGGCAAAGCCAATGCCAGGATCTTGTTAAGAAAAGAAGCAAGAAGGAAAAAAATAAATGAGAATATTGTAAAACCTACAGTGCTTGTGTTAAAATGCTTGAAAACTGAAGAAGCATTTGTCGTCTCAGTGAGGTTATTGCTGTACTATAATCAACACATCTTGATTACCAAGAACACTAAGAAGGCATGATTTTCTTTGCAAAAACTTTATAAACCTCTGTCTTCTTCAAATTTACCATATAAATACACTGAAACTCATTGCCTTAACTTTCAAAAAACAAAACAGACTTAGGAGCGGGGAATATGAAGTGGTAATCATTCTTGGCTGCCAACTCTAACAGCATTGTGGATACTAAATAGAATACTTAACTTTCTAGACTAAGGTTTGTCATAATATGAACAGTTTTGTGCCTTTGTTTTGTTTTTTACAGGGTCATAGTATATATCCCTGGCTGGTCTAGAACTTACTATTAAGGCCAGTCTGGCCTCAAACTCAAAGAGTTCTGACTGTCTTTACCTCCCAAGGGCTGGGATTAAAGGTGTACGTCATCACACCTGGCATGAACCTGATTTTTAATACTGGATTCTCATACCAGTCTTTAGTTTTCATTCAGTGGGGTAAGCTATTAATTTATCCTCCAATAAAAAATTTAAGTAGCAAAAGTTGTTTTAATGAGTTATGATTGATAATTTGTCCATGATACTAACTTCATCTTGGTTTTAATTTCCTTCTAACTCTCATTGACAGAATCAGGGTAAAGCATTCACACTTCAAAGAGAATATTTCCATTTTTAATCTTTATAATTCTGAGTTTTAAGAGATTAGCACAGACCATAAATTGCCTACAATGTATATGAATATAAGTAGGAAGCATTTTGACATAATTAATTTCCACATCAGAATAAATCATGGTAGGAAATTATATCTAGAGATTTTTGGATTTGAAAAGGTTAAGTAATATTTTGAAAGATGAAGTTTGGATTTATTGAGTTCCCTGAAACACAGAGAAATAGATATGTTTTAAATTAACTTCTTCCAAAAGAAAATCCTACTTTAATTATACCAGAAATTCTTAAAAGACCTGCCAGATACAAATAGGATTTTCTGCTACTAAGTCTAACAAAATCTCTTTAAGGAATTATCTGAGTCTGTTAAAAACATATCAAAATCTGATGAAAAATAAAAACACTGATATAAAATATTCCACCACTCAAAAACAATATATGTCAGGTTTTCCCATAAACAAATGTCTAGAAAGCACTAACTCTACAGACTTCATACATCCATGAAGTAGGAGGATCTGGATCCTTCAAGAAAAATGATTTAGCTTTTAGAAAATTGACACTGGCTATCAACATATTTACTTAGCTTTTAATTTCCTGTGTTTCTTTGTGTGTTGTCTAAATATACTATTAAGGTAGAAAATATTGAAGTTGACTATTTTCTTGTTACCAATCACTATATGTAAGTGAGGCGAGGTTTGTCTTATATTCAATTTATTTTATTTCAAATACAGGGATAGGAGAAAATTATTTCAATGTCCCTTACACAGACATGAGAAAAGGGATAACAAAAGCAGCTGAAATCATGAGAATTAAATAAAGTAAAGAAACGAAAGCCCCACCTGCAATTTCTTCTAAAGTATTAGCGTGCATGTCCAGGAGCACAGTTCCATTCAGAACACAGCTTCTCAGCTCAAACAAGCTGTGCAAGGAAAGTGTGGCCACATAGGGCTTGCTCCACCGTTCTCCTCCATCCTCCACGTCTTCTTCAAACTTTAACCACCTGTACCAATAGATATGCTTGTAAATATATTAAAAACCACAATGTAGAAGAATTATCCTTAACTGAAAAGTAAAGGTTATAAAAAGAAAGATCTCTTGTTTCTGTGGGTTGCGGAAATAAAGATAAAAGTAGTCCAATTTACTGTTGCCTTTTCTTTGATTCAATTAAACCAACATTTTCATTGTAATTGATTATTAAAAACAAAGAAAAGTTCAATTTTTATTAATATTTATAACTTCGCAAAAGTATTTCTAATAAAAATTCACTAGTGGTCACTTTGGTAGGACTAGTAAAGAAGCCACCTTCCTTTATGGAAGCCTTTGTAGTTAAGAAAGAAAGTGAAAGAATAAGCAGTGTTTTCTGGAGTTGGGAATCTTAAATCTCAGTATTTTAGAAAGATAATTTGTCCTAGAAATTTGCATGATGGTTATGCAGTTTGAGACGTATTGTGTAGGAAAAATTCTTATTATGTTTGTCATGACAATCAGTGGTAGGGCTTGGGCATCCAAGAATTGAGTTTGGATATCATTCCATAGGTATCCCTGCCAAGGATGAAGCAAAAACTCTGGAGACATTTGGAAACTACTACTTTCTTAGTGTGAAAGAAATACTCATTAATATCTAGGAACATCTGTAATCAAGACAAATAGGAAAGATAAAGGGAGTTAATGGTTTTACTACTCAGGCATCAGCTACTCAATGCTTTAGGGCCTTGCTCTCTAATCTTAACAGAGGACCTGTTAATTCAACCACTTCTGATGAACTCTAACCTAAATTCCCTCTCCTCTTCCTTTTCCTTCATTCATGACTCTGTCCTTATCACTTTGACCATCTTTCCTCTTTGCAAAAGAAAATACACAAAATTTCTATATGATATTATATTGCTGTTTATGTAATAAGATGACTCAACTTTAATGGATGAAAACCCCATGAGAAAAACTAGACAGAAAAATCAAATGTATTAGCAGATAGTAACCAAAAGTTTGTTAGACTGTGTAGTGTAGAAAGGAGTGTCAAGAAAGTCAGAAAAAAAATCAGATTTTATCCCTAAACCATTGACACATATCTCTTCCAAGAACATTTTGTCTATATAGTTTTTCTAGTTCCTTATTTGTTTGTTTATTCTATGATGTTGTTCTTTGTGTTGTTGTATATTGCTACTGGGAGAAAGGGGTGTGAGAGTTCTAGCTGGAGAAAGAGTCCCACTATGTAGCCCAGGCTAGCCTGCCTGCCTTTGCTTCTCGATACTTGACATTACAAGTGTGGAGCACTTCACTCAACTAAGGAGTTTTTCTATTTATGTATGTCAATCTCTAGTGTCACTCCCCAGAATTATCCACCATAGCTTTGATGTTTTTATCTATTCTTTGAGAATTTGAGATTTTGATTATATTCTTTCCTATTCCTGGAGCACCTCCCAGACCCTCCCCCTATCAACTCACGACATGGTGAACTTCGTGTTCTTTCTCTCTCTTAAATAAAAATGAAAAACAAAAAATATAGAGTTTGATTTAGGTTGGCCACCTACTCTTGAGCATGAGGCCTGCCATGGAATATGGCTGACATACCCAGTATTAGCCCACCAGAGAAAAAAATTCCTCTCCCAGCAGCTAACTATTTCAAATAGCTCCTTGGTTAGTGGTGAAGATTTTTTGCCCACTTTCCCGCCTCCTCGATGGGATTTTTGAGTGGCTTGAGCATGTGCAGGTCTCTGTAACTGCTGTTGCAGTCTGTGAGCTAACAAATCTGGTGATAATTAGTGTTGGTCTTTTGGAGAGAGTGGAACATCAGTACTTGGCTCCCTTTAATTGTATGAGTTCATGTGACTGTAACATGTTCTGGTCAATGAGCTCAGAGTGTAAAATATGTGTGTCACCTCTAAGACAGAATATTTAGCTGTGAACACGTGACTCCATTGACCTTTCTTTTTACATGATATGGGAACCAGTCATGTGTAAGATGGAGGCTGTTCTAGCAACCGAAGTCTACAACTACAAACATATGAAGAACACACACTGATCCGTGATGAACACCTATACTGAGTCATAAACTTAGTATTAAGCCAGTAACATTACAGAGTATTTTATAGCATAATTCATCAGATCCCAAGTGATATAAATCATGATGACACCTATTTATTCCAACATAAAATCCTAGTTAGGATCATTGCTGAGCATGGAGAATACTATTTATCAAAGCTTTTCCTGAGGTCCTGATATATAACAAAACCAGGAACATGCTTGAGAGAACCAGTAATAGCCTGGGGCAAGGGCATAGGAGGAACTTTGGCTTTGGATTCTGATAAGTCAACTTTTCAGATACAAGACTGTGGGAAAGGCTTTCAAATCACAAACTTTATATTCTCTGTTTCCTATCTCCTTATCCTCTGACTTCTGCTCTTGTCTCAAGACCCTGTCACTGAAGAACAACCTGCTGATCCAGGTCAGATGAGAATGAATATGACTCTTATACATTTAATCAAAAGTATTTGTTGCCACATGTACATATATATGCCATATATAGTACATATTCATATTTGTGTGGGGCGTTTGTATTAATCCATGATCACATTGAGTGGTAATATCACAAAATTAACTTCTTGATGAGCAATTTAAAACAGACTTTATTGAAGAAAGTCCCTTGGCCCAGATGAGAATAAGGAATCTGTCCTTTATTGGTAATATATATACAGTGTGACCAAGATAAAGTCTTACAAGTGTTCTGGAACAATTTCTCATATGAATAAACAAATTCAGTACATCAATACATTGTTGAATATCTCCTGGCCAGCAATCTTTTCAAATTCAACCTGTTTTAACTTTGTTTTCCCTAGAGTCTCTGGGCATTTCCTATTACTATAGAATTACCTGGCTTCTATTTATTTTGTCCATTTTAAGCCTAAAATTCCTATGTTACTTCCTGTAGCAGAAAAAAAAAACATGATACATTTAATTTTTAAACCATGGTGAAAACATCTCATCATGAATAAAGTTCTGTCCTCTTCATTCCTATTTATATTATTTATATGATTTTTCTCTATTACCAACTGTGAAAGATTAAAATTGATGGAAAAAACTTTTCATTAAATCTCCTGTCACCTTGTATGCTACTCACATGTTCTGACAATAGGAGAGAGGATGAAGGGAAGAAGGGGCAGGGGGGAGAGAAGAGAGAAGGAGGGATGAGAAAGAAGGAGATGAGGAGGAAGAGGAAGGCAGATATAGAAGGGAGGGTAGAGAAGGAAGAGAAGGGGAGCAGTAGAAGAAGAGGAGGAGGAAGAAGGCCATGATGACTAGAGTATTGCATGGGCTGCCATGATTTTCAATGAAGCACCATGTTAGTTTTTTAAAAGCAATGGATTATGGAAAGGTTTAATATTGTTTGTGGGAAAATAGAATTTTGTTCCATGTAAATATTCTCATTTATGGTTCCTAGAGCTTCAGTTCTTTCTATCATATATAGTTTTTTAATTATTTGATTACGACTGGTTTTAACTGATATTAACTTGATTATACATGTTAAATGACCTATATGTTTGTAAATTATAACACAAATTCCTTTTAGAAATATTTACAGTTTGCTGCATTTATATAAAATGATCAAATTCCCTTTAAAACAAATATTTATAGCTAAACTTTACTTTTAGATACCAGTGAAGAGAGGAAACTGAGCTTCTGTATTATTTCATCATCTTTTAAACATTTTAATTTTTACTAATAACTTTATTCTTTTGAGATCATAATATAGTTATATCATTTCCCCCATCCCTTTCGTCCCTCCATTCCATGCTCATCCTTTGCTTTCCTTCAAATTCATGGCTTCTTTTCCTTTAATAGTGTGTGTGTGTGTGTGTGTGTGTGTGTGTGAGAGAGAGAGAGAGAGAGAGAGAGAGAGAGAGAGGTGTTTAAGAATGCTGACAAGACGTATATTATTTGTATGTTTTAATCCCTCATGTGAATCCAGAAATGATTCAGACATGCCCCTGCGTCACAATGTAAAGCCCATATATTGCATCTTTATATTCTCAACCTTCACTCAGTCTCTGTCCCCTGGTAATCACTGTATTCTTCACTACTGCTTTATCATTTTGAGGATGTAGAACAATGCAATTGGAAAGTTTCTAGAACTGGCTGGTTTTCACTTGAAATGCATCAAAGTTGTTGCATGCATCAATAGTTTATTCTTTTTTTCTGCTGAGTAATATTCTTCTGTGTGGGCAGGATAGATATAACAGAGTTAGTTTACTGGAATTTATTTCTTTATGAAAAACCTGCAATGAACATTCATGTAGAAATGAATGTGTTTTCACTTCTTTGTAACAAATGCCTAACAGTACAACTGCTGTATCAAATAGAAAATATGTGCAAATTTGTAAAAGAAACTGCCAGGGTGTTTATCTAGCATTTTATACTCACGGCCACAAGATATGAAAAGTCTATTGCTCTATATCTTCACCAGCAGTTTTCATTTTGTTAGATTTTAACTTAACTATTTTAGTAGTTAAATGGTTACATGTCACAGAAGTTTTAGTTTGCCTTTTCCTAAATATTAATGATAGTGAATACTTTATAAGACATTTGCCACACTCACGTGTATGTGTGTTGGGTGTGTGTATATCATTTATCTTCTCCCAGAAGACTCACAGAAATCATGGTTCCATCAAACCATCCATGTATATAACAGGACCTGGTGTGTTCCAAGACTTCTATATTTAATTTGTCTTTCCCTAAAGATTAATTGCAGTGAATCTGTATATCACACACACACATAATATTTTTGTATACATATTTCATATACATTCTTTGAAAATTCTTGTGATTTCTACACATTTTCCTATTTATTTTCATGCTTTTGAGCATTAATAGTTACTTCTTATTTCATATCTTTGTACAATATCAAAAAACAATTAGCTACACTTGGTGGTCTACTTCTTGCTTCTTGATTCAGTCCATGGATCTGTGTATGTATATGAAACAGCATTTAAAATACAAATCCAAGTGCTATATTGTTTCATTTATACTAAATACTTCCAACTGAGAGCTTGCTTCTGTTAGAAGGGAATGGAGTCTTGGAAGCTCTAAGCATTTTAGTAGCTAAAATGACCAAATATAAGTTACATGCATGGATGGTTTGATGGAACCATAGGTTTGTGAACATTATGGGAGAAGCCAGAAGGCACTTTCCATAAAAGAAGCATACACACTACAAATATCAAGTTACTAAAAATACCATACTTTCAAGATTCAGTACTTTATGCCAACTCCAGAATGATGCCAAAAGCATTAGGAGACATTTAAGTGAATGTTTTAAGGAGACTATATTAAAAAAATAATACATATCATATAAGTATATTTCTGTTTTCTGTGTTTCATCCAATTTCATCCTTTAAATATGCAGATAAAGAGGTATTAGGACACCCCAGTTCCTGTTTGAAGAATTTTTGCCCTTGAGTTTATGATAAGTTGCAAAATGTCTCATTACAATTAATAACCTAGTGGGTCAATTATTTCAAATAAACTCCACTGACATTTGTTTGAATAGTAAGCGAAAGCAATTAAGAGTCTCAGATCATGAAATAAATTTGACGAATGATACAAATAATAAATTATAAAATTTGTAGACCAAATACATGGCATTTCTCTCGGTGGTGAGGGATTTACACCCTGAGCAAACTGTTTTCATCCCCTTGGAGTGTCTGAATCTGTTCTGACCCATGATTAGCACACTGAATTCCCTTCTAATAATTAACATTAAATAGGTGTTTCATGAATTCTTTGAGGATTAAATTGGGGGAAATCTGCCCTACTTGTATTGTGTATTAAAATACACAAAGAAAATCCTTTTGCCATTCAGTAACAGATGTTTTCTAAAGAAATTAACTCGGCATGCGTTATGTACCACCAACAGCTTAACATTTAGAAAGTTTTATTCTCTGATTCTGTCAAATAGAAAGGAGCTCTACAGTTCCAAAATTATGGCCTTGGAGAAAGCAAGATGTCTCCAAACAAAGCATTCACTTTAAAAGAGAGTTGAAGTAGGATTAGTAAAAATCATGTAAAACAGTTCATCTTACCGGAGAAAGAAACTATCAAAACTTAATGTTTA
Source organism: Chionomys nivalis (assembly GCF_950005125.1). Classification (NCBI taxonomy): domain Eukaryota; kingdom Metazoa; phylum Chordata; class Mammalia; order Rodentia; family Cricetidae; genus Chionomys; species Chionomys nivalis. Next base: position 19,231,598 of record NC_080107.1, read on the forward strand.
ATGGCACTAACTACTTTTTTCTTTTAAGATTTTTTTTTAGATTATAATATAATTGCATCATTTCTCCATTTCCTTTCCTCTCTCTCAACCCTCCCATATATTCCCCCTAGCTCTCTTTCAAATCATGGCCTCTTTTTCTTCATTAGTTATTGTTACATACATAGATGGACATGATGTATATACCTACATATTCCTAAATACTTGAATACAATCTGCTCAGTCTGTATAATGTTACTTGCATGTATGTTTTCAGAGCTGTACTAATCCTAAGATCTTTAACTTCACATTCTACTGAAAAATCCACATAATGTGAATATTTATTAATCTTGAATGTCAATTGTCTTCATGGCATCAAACATTGTTTTAATGTACTAGCACTTTTCCGTGCTACCTTTACATATCAAAGACATAAGTACCAGTCCCTACCTGGCCCCTTCTGGACTCATTTGTAAAAAGTATTTTTAAAGGGCAAACACAGAATGAAGCCTGATGCCTCCATGACTACACAACTGTGGTAGTTTTGCTCACTGTCTATAAATACCACCATACATTATTTTTAAATGTGACATTATAATTTTGCTGTTTCATTAGCCTTTCATATACTTCTTTTATGGTTTTAAACTAAACAGATGTTTTTCACAAACATTTATTAAATAGTTAAGATTCAAAACTTTAACTTCTAAATCTAAAACTTTGTTCAAGTTTTGGTTGGAAAAAGTAATATCTATAAATTATCTATGTGTGATGTATGACAACTGCAATGTGATGGTAAAATATATTTTTATTTTTGCTATTAGAGTAGAAAGCTAATAATCCCACCTAGAATACTAACCAAAGAAAGAAGTGGCTGAAAGAATATATTAATTACTTAATGGAATTATATTGCATTTGAAAAATCAGATGAATTCATAAATTAACTCAGATTATTTTTGAATGAACAAAGGCAACAAAAACAAAGCTACTTCTGTCACTTTAAAACTCAGTAGAATTTAAATCTCCAATAACTACATTCTGTTTTCCTTGAAGTGTTGCTTCTCAGTCAAAATACATGCACCTTTCTCTTAAGTGTCTATTCTGATTGTTCATCATATGTCTCCATAAACTTCAGACAGCTGTGACATGCTTCAGACTCTAAAAGTACAGCCATAAATATGAATCCTACCCAGGCTTAATAGAGGATGCTAACAATTAACTAGATCAGTTCTCTTATTCCTTAAGAGAGCTACACACTCTGGACATTTAGGATGAGCACATCATTCCAATCACTCTATTAGAGCATGATGAAATCTTGCCTGCTCAACTCTGAGAGTGACAGACATTTCTAATGTTCCTTCTGCCAGTTGCCAGCTTTCTGAGACTGGGAAAGTTATAAGCAGATTTCTGAATCAAAGAAACAGGCCATTATATGATCTAGAAAGTAGAAACTTTCCAACAATTCTAATAACAAAGAGATACTCAAGACAAAAATATAAGTTTCAATTTCAATTCTCATTTCTATTATGAAGATTGAAAGTAAAGAAAATCACAAGACAGTAATACCCTGAGAGTACAGTAGTGGCGCATACACTGCCAGTGACCAGCAGCTCTCTAAAGGACTCTAGAATTGATAAACAGAGGAAAATCATGCCTGGTATGGGGAGCTTAGCTAACTACTCAGTACTAGTGAAGTCAGGAATTTTGGAGAAAAACCGACAACCACGATTTACTAAACCAGCCTAGTCCCTAACAAGCATATAAACCTGTGTCCTTATACCCACCGATAAATGTAGTCTTTACACTTCATCGAGAAAACTCTTTGCAACAGATAAAGACCACTACAGAAAGCACACCTAGTAAAAACGCAGAGGTGTGGAGCGCAGTCCCTGGGGATACACTGGCAAAACACTTGTACACTTAAGGCTCAGCGAACGTTGTGGAAGAGGAGGGGGAAAGGTGGTAAGAGCCAGAGAATCAGGAAGTTTTCTATGAGATTGTATCTCCTAGTAACATCAGAAGCTATATCCACACAGTCTCAATAACATGACTGACCAAACATGAACTGAACACAGAAACCAACAGAAATGTCAAAGTCAAATGGGAAAAGCCCAGGAAGCCTCAACCATACACAAATAACTTCAGGCAAATAAGGAATAATGATAGAGAAATAGTCTTTTCCAGGGAAGAATACAATGAGTGGTTATTCAATAACAAATGGTCATCCCTGAAAACACATATATGTGTGTGTGTGCTTACATATATGCATATTATACACACACATAAAATGTTATATATAAATTACATATTATATATATTATATAGAGAGACTGAGCATGTTATATTTAGGGATATATGTGTATATACACACACATATAAATATACATACAATAACAATTACTGAAAAAAATTACTTAATTTTAAAGAGAGAAAGAAGGGGAATATGGGCGGGTTTAGAGCAGTTCTCAACCTGTGGATCGCAACCCTTTGGGGATCACTATCAGATATTTACATTACAGTTCATAACAGAAGCAAAACTACAGTTTACTGCACTATGAGAAATTGTATTAAAGGATCATAGCATTAGGAAGGAAGAGAGCCATTGCTATAGAGGGAGGAAATAATAGAACAAAATGTTGTAATTATAATCTCAAAATTAAAAAAATAAATCTCAATTATGTTGTTGTATTTACATGGGAGGAGTTGGAATAGAAAGAGGGAGTATATTAGTATGATGTAAATACAATAGCCATGAATGAAAATCTCAAAATATATTAAATTAAAAAGTAGAAAAACAAAGCAAAACAAAAAAAAATGAGTCCACTTAGGAGCCATCCATCCTGTGTGACCCCATTCTCAGTTACTCTTGCAGTAAAGATCCTTGCATCAGAAATGTGGTCCTCAAATTAAAGGATTTTATATCGCATCAAATGGAAGCTTGATAAAGAAATGAATCATTATAGTACATTTTATTTGGAAAAAATCCTTAAATTTCCATCAATATTGACTACATGAAGTTCAGTTTATAGCAATGAGGAAATTTAAAAGATTGCATAAATTTATACTTCTGATACAAACACAAAAAACTTGAGACTTTATGCCTAATTTATACAAAATCTACATTTTAGTTAGGCCTCAGGTGAGTCATAGTCACATACAGATCTGGAGAGCAGTAGACCAAGGGCAGCCCTAGACTTTCCCAATTACTCTGCATACCTTAGTCACAGCATTCACTATGCAACATTTACAAATATGTCTTTGTGTCTAAACTAGACTGTGAGATTAGTGAAAGCAAGATCTAAAGTTTTTGCTGCTGCTGTCCTATATACCATTTAATACTCCATAAATGATTATTAAATAAGAATTATTAAGTATAAATGAGCACAAATTAATTAAAGACATAAAATTTAATGCCTGATTTTTAGAGTAATTCATCAATTATATGGCACTATCAAAATATTAATTACAAATGATAGAAAAAGATTTTCAGAAGACATTTTAAAAAATTAAATACTCAATTTAATGTATTCCTATTCTAGAAAAACAGGACAAAATATTCTTATTCTTCACCAAATACTATGTGAAATTGAAGAGTGTAACTAAAGCCTCTTTTCATGTTCATTTTTTATTTTTAAAAAAGCTCCACAGTGAAATTATCAAATGATAGCAGTAGTGTTAGTGTAATTCAGCAATTGAGAAGATGGAAACAAATGACTGGATTTCCACTGCAGTCCTGACAGCACACAAGTCCTGTTACTGTTTATCTTTAAGAGCGCAGCTGGAGCTACTAGGCATCACTGCTTGATTACAGCCTTCAGAAGTCACTCTGACCCAGAACCCAGGAAAGGATCTGCCCAGGCCAGATCAGCAAGTTCAGAAAGCTGCAAAGCCCATAAACGCTTGCAGAATCGAGGCACTGGGACTCTATTCTTCTGATGACCTAATTTATAAAGAAATATTCTTTCACTTCTGGTGTGGGAGGTCCTTCTGTCTCAACCCCAATCTTTACCTGGCTGTCTCTCTCCATTCGGCATCTTCCCCTTCACGCCAGCAAATCTCATCCAGTTCTGTGAAAAGGTCATGGGGAATGTGCTCCTCGTCATCGTCCTCAGTTCCAAGAATAAACTGCACCCGCTGTGACGGGGTATCTATGAAGAAAATCATACAGAAGGACATGTGTCTATCATAGCTACATGGTTTAAATGCTTCAGAAATAGCAATTTACTAAATAAGTATAGTCTATTTAATAAAGGATACTATTTACTTGAGTTCAAAATAACAAATGCCTTCTTCTCTCTGGCTTTTAATTCTTTTAAGATAAAAATTGTTTTTTGGGTTTTATGCTCTATTCACTAAAGTCTTTTCATGACCATTCAACAGTACTTTGATATGATTAAAAAGGATTTGAGTTTTGTTCCAATAGACATTCAACATGTGTTATCCAATGCCTGTTTTTTATCTATTGGAAGTAGACACTTTATAAAGTAGTATGATATATTATATAATATATATCCTACCAAAAAGAAAAATTCTCTTACTTAATATAAATTAAGTAAATACAAATTAATTTTCTCCTTAAAATATTGGTATTTATTGATTTTGTGGTAGTTTCTGAAATCATAGGCTACTATAATATAATCTTTAGTCAACAATTTTATAAAATATGTTTATAGAAAGATATAACAAAGAAGTATGAACTAGATATATAGCATAAGTAAGATCAAGAATCTGTGTTTATATTTACTAAAATATGCAGTGGAAGTAAAAATGACAACACAGAGGAATTTTCCTAAAGACTAATATCTTATCCTCTGAGTATTCTTTTATGAAGATATGCCAATAAGGAAATTAAAACGTAAATTCCAGGTTCCTCATACCCCCTTCATTTTTGTTTCTACAGATTTATCCTTCATCCTCCTGCCTCTAGGAGCCCCTTGTCTCACCATACTTCTACTTCCTGAGTACTTCATACTCTGCTTCTTGGTGGGGACCAAGTTTAGCTCTTTCCAAAACACCTTCTTATCCTTCTCTTCTAGTTCATCTCCATTTCTTTGTGTTAGCCACCAATACACACCAACATTTTCTTTCAGGATCCTCCAAGTGGCTGCAGTGGACTAGAACTCAAAAGAACTATCAAGGACCCAACAGTTACTACACTTGTCTAGGATCCAGAGACTAGCAACAGCCCCAAAAGACTGGACTATCCACCAAACAAAAGAAAGTATGAGAAAGTAACATCAAGAGATACCTCAAACATCCTTACTCTAGATGCCTAGACACCAGTGCAAAAACACAAGTGTGAAGAGTCACGACAATATCCCTCTACCTGGTGCTACCAATTGTAGTAGGTCCTGAAAAATGCAGTATAACTAAATCATGACAAAGACTTCAAAATAGCTATTATGAGTATGTTAAAGGACCTAAAAGAGGCTATGAATTAATGCTTTAATAAATAAAATAATGAAAACAATTCAAGATTCAAAATTAGAATTTAATGAAGAAAAAATAGAATCACTAAAGTAAATCCAAATTGAAATAAGACTGGTCACAAAAAATATAAGATGTCAAACAGCAACCTCAGAGGTAAGTCTCACTAACAGATTACACAAAATCTCAAGTGTTGAGACACAAAGAATACATCAGAACAGTAAATCAAAAGAGGGCAAAAGTCACAGCATATCAAGAAAATAACAGGAATCAATAAACACTGCTCATTGATATCTCTCAGTACTAATAGTTTCAATTCCCCAATAAAAAGACACAGACTAAGAGACTGAATTGGAAAATGGGATCTAACTCTCTGCTGCATCCTAAAAAAACATACCTCACCATCAAGGATATATATCAACTTAGGATAAAAGAATGGAGAAAGTTATTCCAAGCAAATGGACCCAAGAAACAAGTAGGTTCAGTCATTTTAGTATGTGATTAAACATTCCTCAAACTAAGACTGAACAGAAGTGCAATGAAAGGACATTAGACGCTTATAAAAGAAAACAATACACCAAGAGGAGAATGCAGTTCTAAAAATTTATGAACCAAATGCAAGGGCACAAAAATTAATAAAAGAAAAACTATTAGAGCTAAACATACATATCCACACTCAAACAATGATAAGGGGTTATTTCAATACCCCACTCACCAATAGATGAGTCACCCAGACAAAAAAATAAACAGAAATTCTGCTCTGCAGTGAAATAAAATCATAAATAAAATAGACCTTCACACATGTATTTTATCCAAACACAAAAAAATATACTCTCTTCTAGGAAGTTTGTGAAACTTCCTCCAAAACTTAGCACATACTTGGACACAAAGTAAGTCTCAGTTGTAAAATAACACTCTGCATCGTATCTGACCACCAAGGATTACGCTGGATATCAACAATAGAAATAAAAGAAAGTATACAAACTTGTGGAAAATGAAGAGCTACTACTGAATGAAATATACGCCAAAACAGAAATAAAGAAATAAAATAAAGAAATAAATTTTAAACCTTTTAGAATTGAATGAAACTAAAACACAACATGCCCAAACCTATGGGACATAATGAAGGCAATTCTAAGAGGAAAGTTTATACTAAGTGACTACATAAAATTGTAGATATTTCATTAGACCTGCAAGAAATAATCAAGAAACAAGCATGAAAAAAATCAGGACTGAAATAAATGAAATAGAAGCAAACAGAATAAAACACAACAACAACAAAAACAAAAAACTAAAATGGTCTATGAGAGTTGATTCTTTTAAAAAATATCAACAAGATTGGCAAACAATTAGCCAAATTAAGTAGAAGATGGAGAGGGAAATCTAAATTAATAAAATTAGAGATGAAAAGGGAGACATCATAACAAAATAAATAAAACATTAATCCTAATTATTAGAAGTTATTTGGATCATGAAAAATCAACAAAGTAATTATATTCCTAATATACAAAGTTCAACATAATCAGTAAGAAAAAATTTAATTGTAAACATATAACTTTGATAGTCACTTCACAAAGCAAGCTATCAAGAAGCAATTGCATTTTCCCAATTCAATTGTTGATAAAGAAAAGTAATTAAAGCCATGAGGTGCTATTATTCATATTTCTAGAATATTTCCTTTAACACAGCAGCACTATCAACTCTTAATTGAAAGAGTAAAGTGAAATAAGTACTCATGCCTTGTTAGTCGGAGTGTAAACACATACCCAGTTAAGAGAAAGTATTTGATATTACCTGCTAACGTTGAAAAAATACACATTCCACAGTGCTGCAATGACCAGTCTGACTCATGAATATAAATTGTGCACTGACAGACATAAATAGAAGTGTCCACATGATTTTACTCACAGTTGCTCCAACACTTTAAATTTCTATCAAGAGTAAGATGCTTAATATATAAAAGTACATTTTTTACATAATAATGAAAATGAATAAAATAAAGCTATATCAAAAACATTAGTCATATAAAAAGAATATTGAACAAGGGCCTGCTGAAGGATCTTCTTTATATAAATTAAAGAACTAGAAAAATACTCCATTTAGGAAGAAGGAGTGAGTCTCCTAGTGAAATAAGAGTAGTGATCTGGAAAATGCAGAGAGGATTCTGGGGTCAGAAAGTTGGTTGTTAGTTGGGTGTTTCTGAGTCATAGTTCAGGGAGTTGGGCAAGTGTTAATCTATGTCATAGTGCCTATGAATGCTACTAGTATACTGTAGAAAAATAAAAAATTCAAAACATTTTGTTATTATCTATCACCAAATTAGGAGTTAAAATAAAAGCAGAAAGCTATAACTTATCAAAAAATATCTCTTTGCATTCAGGTTTTCTATATCTCCTCCATTTATCCTGAAGTGTGCATTCAACTTGCCATCTAAATCTAGAAAAGTCCTCTGTCTAATCTCAAAATGGTGTTACTATATACAGTATCTTTGTGTGCCATATTTTAAATAACTGGATAATAGAATTTATTTTTTCAAACTTTTTTCTACTGCTTATAGACTGACTGCTTATAGATTAACCAGCAGTGACCGACATAATCCTCTGAATCTTCTTGCCACATTCCTTAAGAGGCTAAAGGGGAAAAATCATTTTTCAAACTGGTCATTCTAAAATACTCATTAATAGTCTTACTTAAAAACAGAACTTTTAATTATACAAAGATAGTAAGGATGACACTAAAACTAACAACGAAAAATTGAACAGTTCCCATTTGCTAGAGAAGAAAGGAGTATTACCTATTTACATCACATTTTTATAAAAACTCTATTTGTTAACTATAGTACCAAAAGGAAGGGACAGAGATGAAGTAGTCAGTAAAGTGCTTGTTGAGCAAGCATGGCAACTTGAGTTTACATCCGTAGCAGTCACACATAAGCCAGGCCTGACAGCACAAGTCAATAACCCAGCACCACAGGGATTTTGAGAGAGGAGGAGCCCTGGTGCTCAGTGTCCAGGCCTTCTACAAACCAGTTAACCCCAAGTTCAAGAGGCCCTGTCTCAGAAAAATAAGGCTCTGAACCCAATATGGATGCACACGCACATGTATGTTACACACACAAACATGTATATATACATGAACACATACATACATACACCTAAAACTGCTTAAAAATTAGTGATGTAACCTTATTTGTTGTTAGAAAATATTTTATATTATTAAACATCCTCATTGTCACTACACAATCACTTTTGAACTCACCAAGAAATCACATTCCAGCTCTTGGTTCTGGTGAACCTAAAGCAGCTATCACTTGTTTGTGTCCTAAGAATGCTCACTTTTAAAAGGCCTTTCCTTTTAAAATAGCCAGGTTATTAAAACCCTGAGGCAGATAACAAGTAGCATTACATCTGATGGTGTGGAGCATGTACTGGAGCGAGAGAATTCTAAAGAGCGACAAACTTCAAACACTTTTTCAAAGACATTGTTAAATTGATGATTGACCTAGAAATTCTAGCTCAAATTATTCTGTTTCACTGATCCGAAAACACTTTACAACAAACAACATGAAATATCCAGATTCGCAGCAGATAATCCTCATGCACCTTGGAGTTCTTCCTACTTATCCTACATGCCATTGGAAAGTAAATTCTGAACAATCCTGAGGCACTTGCAGTAATATCTTATAATGTTTTCTCTGGACTCCTTGCAAGTAAGAAAATCATTTGCCTTGAAAATATTTTTTTAAATTTTATTGAGCTCTACATTTTTCTCTGCTCCCATTCCTGCTTCTCCCCTCCCCCTCAACCCTCTCCCAAAGTGCCCATGCTCCCAATTTACTCAGGAGATTTTGTCTTTTTCTACTACCCCTGTAGATTAGATCTATGTATTTCTCTCATTGTTTTCTAGGTTCTCTGGGACTGTGGGATGGTTTTCTTTCTTTGAGGCTTTCTTTCAGTATAGAAATATTTATTACACATCCTCACTATACAGAATATCAAGTCTCCAATTGAGTGTGATGGTGTTTAGAGCATGGTATCATTCTCAAAAAGTGACTGAGTATTTGATTTTACCCATTGTAGAATAGTATTAAAGGCAAATGATTGATCCTGCTAAAGAGATTTGACAGATGTTATGTGCAGGGAGTTATATTGTTTAGAGACTGCCCATGAACTTGTGTTGTCCCTAAAGAAGCAGATCTTAAGTATAAGCCTCAGTAAAGATACTAAAACAGTTTGGGAAAAAAGAATAGGTAGCATAGAAACACAGTGGCTTCTGCACTGGGGGAATAATTTATTAAAACAAAGAGAATGAGGCTTACCGAAAGAAGGTGACTCTCGTCCGTCCTCTAGTCCCGAATCTCTCTCTCTGTCCCTCTTCCTGTGCTTATGACCACGATGTCTGTGACGACGGTGACTTTTTCTTCCACCCAGGGGCACATGAACTCCAATAAATAATGTTCGATGACCTTCATTACAAAACAAGTACACGAATTAAACCTCTCAGTAATTCAGAACACAGAAGATGATGATTTCCATGTTAAGGGAATCTTAGTTCAATCCAATTCAAAATAGTAAATTATTTTTGAGTACTTACAGTGTAAGCTTGGTATTTCTTTTAGCGTAGTTTTTAAAAAGATACTTAGTTAAGTGTACCACAGATATAAACGTAAAATTAATAATAGTAGGCATTTTGTTGCAGTTTTGCAACTATTCTTATTATTAACTGTCTTAATAATGTATCTGTTATTATTCACCATACCATAATTATAATTATATTCTTCATTAGAAAATTATCTGCTTTCTCCATACACTTACTTGTTTTATTTTACCCATTCTCTACTACTATTTATAATAAAAAGATTATAATTGTGTCCCTACAAAATGACAAGGATGTTTTTATTTTTTTCAGGCATTCTCTTCTTTGTGTTTCATTTCATTCATATTATTTCCTCTTTTATTTACTCACTGAAAGCTGGGGATGACATTGTCTATCCTTCCATGTGTGTGTGTGCACTATAAGCTCTAAGACATACACCTTGATGTCAGATTTCTCTCTTGAACTCACAATCTACAGATTGTCTTACCCACCAGACGTTGTCAATTAAACAACATTCTCAGAGACATTTCATCCTCAACAAGTCTATGAAACTCATGTTTTTCATTTGCTCAGGTATGATTATCTGTCATCTATCTTAATGAATATATCATCTATCCATTCATCTAAGATTCTCTTCACTATCCTAACTGGTACTGTCTTGTTTTGGACTCTCATCAACTTTCAGCAAGATTATTAGAACATCTATTTCCCCCTTTGATTGTTACATTTTGGTATAGCATCAATACTGAGGCAATTATTTTGGAAATTTTAAGGTCTTATTCTAGATTACATTCTAAATAACCATTGTGTCTATATTGTAATCTGAATAGCCTACATATCTAGAATTTACTTTAAATATCAAATTAGTTCATTAGATTTTACCTAAATGTCTTAATAATTATGTACAAATAAAAACTTGCACATAAATAGCTATAGTAACTTTGTCCATAGCTATACATGTCACTTAATCGGAATAAAGAAATTTATTTTCAAAAAATAAGCAATTAAGAGAAAATATGTATAAGTAAAGGACAACTTAAAAAATTATATTGTTTGACTCCCTTAAGAAAATACTTATGGGGGCTGGAGAGATGGCTCAGAGGTTAAGAGCATTGCCTGCTCTTCCAAAGGTCCTGAGTTCAATTCCCAGCAACCACATGGTGGCTCACAACCATCTGTAATGGAGTCTGCTGTCCTCTTCTGGCCTTCAGGCATACACACAGACAGAATATTGTATACATAATAAATAAATAAATATTTAAAAAAAAGAAAAGAAAATACTTATGTTTTAACTCTAAAACCTTCCTCAAGCACAAAATAGTACATATGCCATAATACCAATTCTTGGGGCTATTTATCTCCTCCAAAACCTCAAATGTTAAATATTCAACACCGATTGTGACAAATTTGGAACCTCGGCACTCAGAGAGGCAATCAAAGTGAGACAATGTTATAAAATAACCCAGATGCAATCAGCATTCTGAAAGAGGAGAGATTAAGACATCAGTTGCTTTCTAAGTAGGGGTACACAGAAGAATATGAGAGACTGCTACCTACCCCTGCCATAGGTGCCCTACATCTAGAGCTATAAGAAAATTAAATTCTGTTGTCTTAAGCCATCCTGTGGCATCTTGTAATGGCACTCCTATCTAACTAACACACAGAGAACCCTAACTAAAATTCTTATGGTAATGTTAAATTTCAGGAATTTGAAAACAAGAAGTCAACCCTAAATAGAATGCTATTTGCAATTGGTTCCTGCTAAGAAAGGGCAAACCAATTTTCTCTCATGGACTATCTACACCAGGGCAGGCTACATGCCCAGAAGTAGGTAGACAACACAAAACAAACTCTCTCAAACTTTCTCTCTCTCTCTCTCTCTCTCTCTCTCTCTCTCTCTCTCTCGTTTTTTGTTTTGAATTTTTTGATCTTTGTTTTTGTTTTATATTTGTTTGGAGAAAGAAAAAGGATGAAATTGGGTGGGTAGGGGGAATTTGGGAGAATTTGGGGAACTTAAAAATATGATCAAATTAAAAAATGTTTCATAAAAAATGAATAAATAAATACACTATTTGTATATCAAAACCCAATCATCCCTGTAATTTAGACTGGAAGCTAAAAATGTGATCACTCTACTCAATTTATGCCAAATTGTGCCTGAGTGTTTTCTTCAAGAAGTCTTTGGAAACTTAATCCAAATCCTTCCTTCGTTAAGTCTTTGTTAAATGAAAAGCTCGATACCAGAGAAGTTTCCATAGAACTTACAATGAATTCTGAGAATAATAGATGCAAATAAAAAACAGTTGTGGACTGGGAAAAATATCTCCCCCAAAGATCAGAGCTTATTTTTTTAACATGTGTGTCAGTAAAGAGAAAATACACTTTTTTCCATAGAACAAAAGAATGACTTAATAAAAACAATATTAACAAACCATATTAAATCTTGGTTTGACACTTAAATTATGTTGATACTATTGTGTTGTAAAGAATCAAAATTGTAAATATTTTAATTATAGAACAACAGCATCACTAAAGCAGTTCTTGATGTAGGGATGGCTGCAGCATGTATAATGTTTATGTTGCACAACAAAGAAAGAGATGCATTTGGTGGCTAATGTTAATAACAATATGTCTTTGTCTGGACTGAAGGAAGTTAAACCATGTACTCACGAAGAGAATTGGGTTTTATCTGTGAAATGACTATACCACACAGCTGGTACATAATTACTGGGTTGCTATAACTATTTAGATATGTCAATCACAGGGAATAGTCAAGTACATACATTAAGCTGAGTAAGCATGTGATTTTAACACAATGTAGACTCTAAAAGTGTCTAAAAACACAAGACATTGTTTATTTTAATGTATCAAAAATTTCTAACACAACAGAAAGTCTTTGTTGAGGAAAATAATAGGGAAAAAGAAGAAATTCAATATGAATTCATGTGTGCATACAGCAAGGAGATATAATTAGACTGCTACATGTTTTGTTTTGCTAAAAGAAAAAGAAAGCATTAAATGAGTACTGGTCACATTTACCTGCTCTTGGTTCATATTTGTATTCATTACAAAGAAAAGCCTCATTAATGACTATACTAGGTAGAAAGTAGAAATCTTGAAAGCCTCACAGTTGTTCATCAAAAGAGGCATAGCCAAGACCTCCATCTAGTTTAAAAGGTATTGTGGCATAATCTGGCTATATAACTCTTGGACATATACCCAAAGGACTCTAAAGCCTGTTAAAGAAATAGTTGCTCATTCATTTTCATTGTTCTTCTATTCATAATATCCAGAGATTGAAAATAGACTAAAGGCCCACCAACTAATGACTAGATAATGAAAACATTATATATTTAAACAATGAAATTATTGCTCAACTGTTAAGAAAATTAAAGTATAAAATTTGCAAGTAAATGAGTGAAATTAGGAATAATCATCCTGAGTAGGGTAACCCAGACCCCAAAAGACAAATACTGCATGTTAGCTTTTATACTTTCAATATATTTGCTATAATCCAAATAGCCACAGAGGTTAAGTACCTATTAAGGGACCAAAGAGGAGGAGAGGATCTCCCAGGGAGTAGAAGTGGAATGGAGTGTCAGATAAAGGGGAAACTAGAAGAGGAGGATTAAATAGGGAGTGGGATAGGAAAGCAGGGTAAGGGAAGCAGTATGGGGAAAGACAACTTCACCAAAGGCCTTTTGAAAAACTATATGGAAACCTAAAAGGAGAAGCATCTTAAAATATAAATATATGAAAGTAATTATATGGAGTCAGTATATAATGCAGGAGACAATGCCTCAATTAGACATATTATGCCACCAAGTAAAAGTCCCAGTGCCAGGAATGAGTTACATCTTGCTTAGTCATTAGTCAAATATCACAGGATATTTCCAAGACTCTTGGTGGCTCTCAACAACCTGATGGTAGGTCCTAGTTCTGAGGACAATACTTACAGGTTTTTATTCTCTATTGCTTTTGAGAATTCCAGCCACCATGCAAGCATGTTCAAATCAGGAGAGCAAATGATGAGATCATGTGCAGGCTGAGGAATAACTAGTCAGCTTTTGTTGACTACAGATGTAGGAGTCAGCTAGTTTAGGACAGAACGAATAACTAGTAGTTTCCACCCAAACCGATGATCTGTAAATAATAACCTAATTTAATTTTTGTTGCTGTGAACTCACCAAAAACAAACTTGGGGAGAAAAAATTCATTTTATATCCTATAATCCCATAATCAAGAGAAGCCAGGTTAGACCCAGACCTACTGGGGTACTCTCATGTGGCCCTTTAAGGAATGTAGGAGACATCTTGTGTTCACCAAGTCACTGCTTCTGAAAAGGAATGACTGGAAGCTCTGTTAAAGTAAGAACGTGAAGAACTGAAGAAAATTGTCAAGAAGTCATTGGACATACACAAAGGATATGGACAAGCCTCCAAACCTTTGAATTCAACATGTAAATATTGCTTATGTTGAGCTATATATCATGCCTACTATTAAATTTTATTACCATACGATGAGCAGAATTGTTATAAATAATTCAACTGTGGTATTAATTCTTATTAAATAAAAATATTTGTTAAACAACAACAAAAAATTCCTCAACCATCAGACAAGGTCAAACAATTACCTAGACATACACCAAATTCTGTACAGAGTCAAATAGCTGCAGGAAGTTTTGGAATTCATACCTACGAGATGGCCATCAATCTTATTTTGTATAGGTTTTATCACCTGTCTTGAATCCATTCCTCCAGGTGTGTACTTATGCCGTCCAGCAATGTAAGCACAACAAACCAGGCCACTATCACGGTCAATTCCCCATTTATGAGGGAGATTTTATCTGTTTTAATTCATTTGTTGGCATCTTGAATTGCTGCAGTTTTAGACATAAGCATTTTCACACACACTTATAAATGAGACAGCCTCTTGCATTTTAACCAGAAGAGGCTTGAGTTCTATCCACAACACTGTTCAGCAACCTAAGTCTAAATAGACAGCTGTTTTGCCCAATTGAGACCCTGGCACTAAAGGATGAAGTGGTTCAGCTTATTATCTGTGAATCCCAGATAACCTGCAAATGCCATATCATGTAAGTGTCACCATTTACGTGAAAAAGGAAATCATTAATGTACAGGATTGGTCTACAAAGTCTATAGTAAAGTGGATCCAACTGTGAAAATCCACTCACCATGTGCAAGGATCCAGTGAGCATTCTACACAAACTGCAGCATCGAAAGCAAACACTGCTGTCCTGATTGTACGACATCTACAAAACACTGGAAGTTGTTCCATTTTGTAATACATTAATCTACACTTTGAAATGGAAGATTTTTTCATATCACAATATTTTAGGCACTAAGATATCTGTATGTGTGAGAGATGTGTTTATATGTGTACATATGTGTATACGTTGCAAATGCTTGTATACATGTTCATATGTGTGAGTGAAGTATACTTATGCCACAATGCATGATTGCAGGTCAAAGGACACCCTCAAATATCAATCTTTTTCTTCTGCCTTGTATTAGGCAGAAGTTCCTTGTTGATTCCTGATGCATACACTAGGCTACCTGGCTCTTGAATACTATAATTCTACCTCTGGTTTCCAAACTTAACTGCAGAAGTACTAAGACTACTGCTTAAGCTTTTGCACCACGAGTTGTATCTGAATTCAGTTCTTTGTTACATGCAAGACAAGCAATTATCTAGTGAACCATCTCTACAGCATGACTCCGATGTCTTTTTCTGTTTTAATAAAAAATGTGTTTTTAAAATATCTTTTATTTTATTTGTTTGTTTGTTTGTTTATTAAAGATTTCTGCCTCATCCCCGCCACCGCCTCCCATTTCCCTCCCCCTTCCCCAATCAAGTCCCCCTCCCTCATCAGCCCTAAGAGCAGTCAGGGTTCCCTGCCCTGTGGGAAGTCCAAGGACCTCCCACCTCCTTCCAGGTCTAGTAAGGTGAGCATCCAAACAACTTAGGCTTCCACAAAGCCAGTACGTGCAGTAGGATCAAAACCCAGCATTGTTTGTAATAGCCAGAACCTGGAAACAACCTAGATGCCCTTCAATGGAAGAATTGATGAAGAAAGTATGGAATATATACATATTAGAGTACTACTCAGCAGTAAAAACAATGACTTCTTGAATTTCGCATGCAAATGGACGGAAATTGAAAACACTATCCTGAGTGAGGTAAGCCAGACCCAAAAAGAGGAACATGGGATGTACTCACTCATAATTGGTTTCTAGCCATAAATAAAGGACATTGAGCCTATAATTTGTGATACTAGAGAGACTCCGATGTCTTTTGAGACAAAAGACATTGAGAGCATGTCTTCTGCTTTCAAGTACGTGCAAGTTGTGGAACATTATTTTAACAATGTAAAGATGCATTACAGTTGTTTATGCTGAGGAATATTACTTTAACTGTGTAAAGGTGTGTTTCATTTGTTTATGCTGCCTTTGTTAATGATGTAAAGAAGTGTTACATTTGTTTCACATTGCTTGTCTGATTTTTATTAGACCTTGTTGGTCTAATAAAGAGCTGAATGGCCAGTAGCAAGGCAGGAGAGGGACAGGCAGGGCTGGCAGGCAGAGAGAATAGGTAGGAGAAGATATCCAGGCTCAAGAGAAAAAAAGAGAAGAGAAAGAGAGTGACACGCATGGGGACAGAAGCCAGGAAGCTGTCAGCCAGACATTGAAACAGCAGGAAAGATATATAGAAATTAAGATATATAAGATATATATAAAGAAAGGTACAAAGACCTGAGGCAAAACACAGAAAAAGAGAAACAGATTAAAATAAGAGATAAGCTAAGGCTGAGCATTCAAAATTAATAATAAGTCTCTGTGTCATGATTTGGGAGCTGATTGGTGACCCAAGAGAAAGCCTGGTACCTGAGTAAGCATTACTCTGTATCTACTTTGTATATAGGTACTGCATCATTTATTATCTCTTTAATAGTCTGCATAATATACTCTGGCTGATAAATATATAACAAAATGTCATATGAAAAGTTTGAGGGTGTTAAAAATAAGAACAGCTCTAAATCAACAACATATGAAACTATGTCTAACACAGAATTGGCATAAAAACGTGACCTACTGAATGTCTTTTTGATAAAGAGAAAAGGGGGAAACAAAACTTAAAGCAGCATGTAAATAAATGCTAAGTAACTTAGTACTAAAGATAGCTACAAGAGTTTAAAACAAAAAATGAAAGCCTATAAATATCTACAGTGAGCCTTCTATTGTGTTGTGTTTTACTAATATATTCTCCTCTGATCTTCACAAAATATTGATTTCTCTAAATATACATTACAATAATTTATACTAGCACCAAGGAACTGCTACTTTTTATGATTTTTCCACAAAATTGTAGATTAAAGCAATTCATTCATTTTACCAATATGGCTAAGCATTAATAGAGTCAAATTTATGCTAGGCCCTAAGAGTCAGATGTGCCACTCTTTTCCTGACTCTATGTTCACTGAAAACATTCAGTCACAGAGAAAACATTTAGCTATAGAAAAAAGCAACATTTACAAATCAAGACCAGGGAGTTAGGAGGATGGGAGGAATTCAGAGAGGGCGGGGTTACAGGACATCACAGCTTGGTAAAGGCAAAGATGAAACATTCTATATTTCTTGCCCCTAAATTTCCCCCTTTATTATCTTATACACTTACAATTTTCTACATTCAAAAGTAGTTTGGTCAACTCACCTTAATAAGGCATATTTCCCTGTCTCACAAGAATTTCTGAAGTAGTTATATTATTTTGGGGATACCAAGTAAATATCTCCCTCTGAGTGAAGAGAGTCAAAGAATAACTGGGCAGGGGGCTGGAGGGATGGCTCAGTGGTTAAGATCACTGGCAGGGGGCTGGAGAGATTGCTCAGTGGTTAGGATCACTGGCTCTTCTTCCAAAGGACCTGGCTCATCTTGCAGCACCCACATGGCAGCTCACAGCTGTCTAACTCCAGATCCAGGAAATCTGACACCCTCATACAGACGTACATGCAGGCAAAACACCAATGCAAATAAAATAAAAATAAGTTATTTAAAAAAAATAACGGGGCAAGTAGAAAGCAGCAAAGAACTGAAATGAGGTTAGAGTCATGTGCTCTTCTGCCCCTAGTTTGTTTGGGTTTTGTTGTTGTTGTTTGTTCGTTTGTTGTTGTTTTTTCCTTGGTTCATATCATAGTATCTATTTTGGTACTTCTCCTTGGGCTCTCCCATTTTCATTCTGCCCAAACCAGCCCCACCCCTATACATTCTTTCTCTGTTTATTAGTTTTGGTTTAATTAGAGTCCTGTAGAATGTAGTCAGGACTGTTTGTATGATTCCAAGCTTAGATCTAACCATCAGAGTGTGGTGGGCTTGGCAGTGGGTACACGACTTGATTACATGCCTCCTCCTCTCCTAAAACCTGTTGGTTGCCGAGAGCAGCTGTATGTGGTAGGGCCTGTGGATCTCTTCCATGTTTGTAGCTCACTGTCAGAAGGGCTCAACCGATTCTGCAACCTTTTCTTTCATCCTTTTATTTTATGTAGCATCTAAAAAACCATTTAATAAGAAGGCAGGCAGAACCAAAATCCCTTGCTTTGAGATTCAAAGTTTGTAAGTTATTTCTGAAACGGACAGTATCTTACATGAAGCTAAGCTGGCAGGAATGGGTAACCACCACCAGTCCCCATCAAGAACACATACTGTGGACGCAAAAAGGCTGGCAAGATTCCCATCTCAACAGCAGCCACTAGAGTGAGTGTGTGTGTGTGTGTGTGTGTGTGTGTGTAACCGGTTGTAGCTCCATAACACACCCGGTTGCTAAAAACCTCCAATTGGAATTTTTATTGAGAAAGTAATTGTATATATTGCCTTTATTTTATATAAGGAAGATAAAAGACTTGTGTTACTAAGAAGTATAACACGTAAGGTTCAGGCAAGTTTTCATAAGTGTATGAAGAAAAGGAGATTACATGACTGAGTAGCACAGCACTGCCCAGGTAAACAAGAGAATCAACAGTTTTAATGGCAATGTCCCAAGTCCTAGAGTAGCAAGCAGTTAGTCACATAACTTTTGTGGCAACTTATATCACTCTTACTGCCTGCACGCCACGAGTTATCTGTCTGGTAGGAGAATTAGACCAATTGGACAGGCTGTCTGTATCTAACATTTGTCTAGAACAAACTAGAAGAGCATTTCTAGAATACAGGCTCTACATTTTTATCTTGTTTTTCTTCACTGATATATTCCTAGTATCAGGAATAGTATCTGCCACTTAATAATAGGCACTAATTAGAGAGTGATGGGGGCCAATGTGAAGCTAAAGAAATGATCTATAGCTCTATTAATTCTCACTAAATGGGATATAGTCAATCATTTAGTATTAGAAATCCTTAGAAACCTATGAAGAATCCCAGAAGTCACGATGCTTAAAGTCATACCTTGAAATAATAGTTTGAAAGCTAACCAATGATAACCCATGAAATCAGACATACCCTTTCAATACCAAACTTCAGACGTGAGGCAATTCTTCACATCTACTGTAATTCAAATTGCCCTTGCCTTTGAGGCAGTTTAAAGCCAGTTTTGTGGCTTATTAAGACAAACATTTCATTGAACACTTGGGAAGCCCTTCACCCATATAGACAAGAAGTCCCTTTTCAGATTTCCACTAGCAGTGCATGCGACGCCTAGAAAACTTCAATGCATTGAAACATTAAACAGAGATATGAAATTCCTTCTAACGTACATTTGGAACTTCACTTAGAAATCATAAACTTTAGCGCTGGAAAATGATTTAGAAATTTCCCAACTGAAACCTCTCATTTAACATTTGAAATAAACTGAAGTTTGTTGAAACACAGTCCAGGAATGGGGTCATGTGAGGAGAATTCTGAGTTCTTGAGACGACTACAAGAAAATAAGACAAGAGTCTTGTGACCTCAGTTTTTTCAAAACAAAGAATTGATTTTAAAATGTGTTTTTGTGCTCCTCCCAGGCATCACAGGAGTGCGTTCACTGCGGGTTACTCGGTATTGCTTGCTGTTGATATTCGTTATATATTTAAACTATCCTTTAGATCCCTCTGTGCAGAAAGATGGTTTTGCCCTGCCACGTGTAGCTTGTCCTTGTGATTGTATACAGCTTAACTCAAGAGAACTTTACCCAGGTGACCCTTCTTATAGGCATAAATTGTCTCAGGCTCTGAATAAAGTTGACTACTGCATGAGACGTTAGTCTGCCTTATTTATCGGCCCTATTCTCCCAGGTTCCACCACCTCTAAGGGGTGCAGGGGCTAAAGTCAACTCATTTCTAAAACGAAATGCTGCTAAGGAGCTTTATCTGTTGTTGAGTAGCACTAACAATTTAACGGTTGTTTTTTATTTTTGTAATACAGAATTCTACTATTTTTGTAACAAAATGAAAGTATATACCATCTTCCAAATAACTATCTTTTAAATGCTTTAAGTTACCACTTCTAAAGATAGTTGAGAGTATCTTGCAAACATTTCCTATGCATTCTCCTCTCCTCATGCTTGTATTTGCTACGTAAGACTACTACTAAGATCACATCCAAAGATTATGAATCCCTTTGCTAAGGCTAGTGCCTTTTTACTACAAATGTACCAAAATCAAAACAAAAGGAAGTCTGTAAGACAAAAACTGCTAAAAACTAATCAAAATGAAACCAACACCCTATAAAACACACACAAAACAACAAACCAAAAACATGGAGTTCATTTTGTGAGTTTCTTGATGACAAACAAAATTAGATTTTGTTTCTTAATCTATTCAGCTATTTTGTGTCTTCTAATTAGAAACTTGTGGTTATTAATGTTGAAATTTATTGTTGGACTATGTGTGTTGATTGCAGTCATTATCTTTTGTTGCTTTTATTCTAAGCTGTATTTTGTTTCAGTAATTGTAGCTCAACTTGTTTTCTTCCTAGAGTGTCATGGCTATTCCTGTTCCTCTCCAGTAAAAAGTACACGTCCAAGATTATCTATAGGCTTGGTTTGGTGTGTACATAAATTCTTCTGTATCATGGAAAATTTTCCTTCTTTTTTAAGAATGACAGGTAGTTTTTGGTGGGAACAATAGCTAATATTGTCAGTCATAGTATTTTAGAATTTGGAGTGAATTCCTCCAGGCTCTTCTATCTGTACAAAGTTTCCACACAGAAATCACCTGTTACAATGATGGATTTCCCTTTGGACTTTTTTTTTCTCCTGTAGCTTTCAATAACCTTTACTTATTCATTCTTTATATTTTATGTCTTAACTCTGATACAATATAAGAATTTCTTTTCTGGTCTTGTATATTTGGTTTGGTGTGATTCTTGTATAAATATAGATATGTCTTTCCTTAGTATGAAGAAGAATTTGGGGGAGGGGGGGTCTTGTGGAAAATGTAGTCTCAGAAAATGACTTGAGATTCTTCCCCACATCTATGCCTATAATTTAAAGATATTAAATTTTCATGGCTTCTGGAAGCCCATGCACCAGTTCCTTTCTGGTGTTCTTTAAAATCTTTCATATTCTTTTGTTATGTGGTCTAATTTCTCTGCTTTTATCACGGAGTCCTGATATTCTAGCCCCTTGTTCCAGTCTACGTGCACGTATTTCTGTTGAGTTTTCAAATTGGTTTATTGAGGTTTTCAATTCCATTTTCATTCCAGGTTGAACTCTCTTCAATATCTCTATCTCTTTATTGAATTCAGTTCTCAATTCCTGTACTGTCTTTATTGTTTTACTTAGCCTTTGGTTTGTTCTATCTTGAGCACTGCCCAGGCATCTGCTTTAAGTTCATTCCTTTTATGTTCATTGACCTGTTTCCTGGTGTCCTCTCTAAATTTATTGGATTTTTTTGATGAAGTTTTTTATTGTTCTTTGAATTTCTGTGCTCTGGTATTCATCTAGGTAGTTCTCATGATACAATTTTACTATAAGACTGGTAAACTAGGGTGGGGTATACTGGGCTTGGTTGGTGCACAGAATATAAAACCTAACCCTTGCCTGAAGTTTGGCAAAGGTGTACAAGAGTTCCTCAGACATGGCTGGTGCATTGGATGTAGGACCTGGTCTAGGTCTGGGGGCGGGGGAAGGCACAGGCAGAGTAGGGTCATGCATATGGACTCATCACGTTAAATAGGGCCACAGGAGGCACAGGCCACGAGTATGGACTATGTTAGATAAGAACAGGCCAACACCTATTATACTATGAAAAGTCTTAACCACATAAGCTAACAATACAAAATGAAAGACCTGAAAACTTGATGTTTTAAAACTACAGGTTCCAGGAGGATGCTTGTATGTTTTTCTTTGGGTTCACCTTCTTATTTAGCATCTCTAGGATCACGAATTATAGGGTCAATGTCCTTTATTTATGGCTAGAAACCAAATATGAGTGAGTACATCCCATGTTCCTCTTTTTGGGTCTGGCTTACCTCACTCAGGATAGTGTTTTCAATTTCCATCCATTTGTATGAAAAATTCAAGAAGTCATTGTTTTTTACTGCTGAGTAGTACTCTAATATGTATATATTCCATACTTTCTTCATCAATTCTTCCATTGAAGGGCATCTAGGTTGTTTCCAGGTTCTGGCTATTACAAACAATGCTGCTATGAACATAGTTGAGCATATACTTTTGTTGTATGATAGGGCATCTCTTGGGTATATTCGCAAGAGTGGTATTGCTGGGTCCAGGGGTAGGTTGATCCCGAATTTCCTGAGAAACCGCCACACTGCTTTCCAAAGTGGTTGCACAAGTTTGCATTCCCACCAGCAATGGACGAGGGTCTGAAAAAGCATGGGACAAAACCGGACTCGCTGAACATAGCGGACAATGAGGACTACTGAGAACTCATGAGCAATGGCAATGGGTTTTTGATCCTATTGCACGTACTGGCTTTGTGGGAGCCTAGGCAGTTTGGATGCTCACCTTACTAGACCTGGATGGAGGTGGGTGGTCCTTGAACCTCCCACAGGGCAGGGAACCCTGATTGCTCTTTGGGCTGATGGGGGAGGAAGACTTGATTGGGGGAGGGGAGGAATGGGAGGCGGTGGCGGGGAAGAGGCAGAAATCTTTTTTTTTTTTTTTTTTTTTTGGTTTTTCGAGACAGGGTTTCTCTGTGGTTTTGGAGCCTGTCCTGGAACTAGCTCTTGTAGACCAGGCTGGTCTCGAACTCACAGAGATCCGCCTGCCTCTGCCTCCCAAGTGCTGGGATTAAAGGCGTGCGCCACCACCGCCCGGCGAGGCAGAAATCTTTAAGAAAAAAATAAATTAATTAATTAAAAAAAAAGAAAAAAAACTACAGGTTCCAGGGAATATTCAATGGGCAGGTTGGACTGCTCGAAGGAAAAATGTTCTTAGATAGATATTTGTTTTCAGAGAGTTTGCTGAGAGTCAGCAATAACACCTTTGAGAAAATTAGGACACACAATTTAATACTGAAGGAAGCTAAATAATGCTTTACCTACAATAGCCGGCCCCTTTAATCCTGTGGGTGAACCCTGAAGCAGGGGTAGTACATCAGAATAGTCCATGTTTTAGGAAAGAAGGATCAACTGACTGGGCTTCTTCAGGGCAGCCTCCATACGTTTGTTCTTTCATTTATCCAGTGTGTCATGGGGCAGGCTGCCTCCGTAGGCAACAGTCAACTCCTCAACAACAAGGTACTCAGATGTGAGCCATTAGAAGGCAAAGCTACCGACAACCAAGGAAATAAACGACTGAGTTCTCTTTTTATTGTGTCCATGAATGCATCTATTTATCTTTCAGGTGCACGTGCATGCTTTCATGCATGTGTGTGCGTGTTAGTGTGTGTGGTATGTATGTGCTACAGTTCTCCAATGGAGACAGAGGACAACTTGTGGGAACTGGTTCTCTCCTTCTACCAACTGGGTCCTGTGGCTCCAATCCAAGTCATCAGACTTTGCAGTAACCACTTTTACCCACGAAATTCATCTCACTAGCCTATACCTCAGTTTTTAAAGGGATGTATTAATGGGTAATCCTAACAACCAGTACTAGAGATATACATATTTAACAAATATGAAATAATAAATAAAAAACATATCATTGTACTTATTACCATCATTCATTATTTAAACATACAGTATTTACACAAAATTCAAATTTAACTGGTTACTATACATATATTAGGAGGTAACTAAAATAATTTTAAAGTTTCATTGTATTTTCCGTTGTTGTCTCACACTTCAGACTGTACTAATCCCACAGTGATATGGAGGAGAAAAAGTAAAAATTGCTTAATCTCAATTTTTATTGAGGTTTGCTTTAATCATAATCCCAAGATTATCTAGCGATAGAGATTCGACACCCTTCACTAGGCGCTGACACATGAAGCAGACTAACGCCCAGAAAGAACATGCTGGTGGTGTTAAGGAGGCTGGGTAGTGGGAAAGACACAATAGACAGTAAACAGAAGATGACCAAGCGGAGAAAACCAGTGGGAATGGAGAAAGATGTCACTATTATCAATTCTGAGGATTTAGTAAGAACATAAGGTACAAAATAAGCACATAAAACTTCTCTTAGTTTTAGATAATAGAAGACAGAAATGGTACAAAACACGCACGAAACAAACAAAGGAAACAGTTTGGACAGCAAAAAAGTTCTACAATTGTTGTCACTCATCAGAATGCATAATATATGTGAATAAATAGCTAATACATTACTTCAAGCTGTTGTTGTTGAGAAGGTGATTATTTTCCACTAAATATATTGTACCTGAGATTTCAAAGATATTTTTATACACCTGGCATTTCTACTAGCTGCACTCAGAATGCTAAATTATGATAGTTATTCTAGTAACTAAGATACACATAAATCCTAGGAAACAACAAATTTCAGATAGAGAATTTTTAATTAAAAATATTTCTATTTATGAAGTGTGTTTGTCTCCAATATCGGTCCTAATTCTCTTCCATTTAAAACATTTATTTTGTGCTATCTGCACCACTAAATATGCTCCTTAAAGTCATATTATTTTCCATTACTCGAAGGAAGTAGCCACCACCTCTATACCTTCAGTGTTGCCTCTAGTACATGTACTCTCCCACTTACTCCTAAACTACATCATCTTGCAGATCACTCCTACGTTACCTAATTCCAGGTCCATCCAGATATTATAAGCCTGTGTGTGAATTATAAACCAATTAATAGCAGAGGTGCTTGCCTTTTGGTGTGTTAGGAGGATAAGAAAAATAAGTCAATATAAATAAGACTTTTTTCAATTTTAAAATCGAAAACATATTTCAATTAAAAATTTTAATGTAATGTCATTTTTGTTTCTATGAGTATTTTTTATCACAAATATAAAATAATAGAAATGGGTTAATTAAAGATGTAAGAGCTAGCTAGGAATATGCATGAGCCGTTGGCCAAACAGTGTTGTAATTAATATAGTTTTTGTGATTATTTGGGTTTGGGAGGACAGGAAATGAAAACATAGTCTCCTTTTACATTTTCTTTTAATTATGTAATTAAGTATAATTCCTTGGAACAGGTTTTATAGAAAAGATGGCAACAGTCTCTAGAATATTGGATGAATCGAACAAATATCTGTGCATGGACAAATGCTTCTCACCATTTTCAGGTCTGCCTGTTGGCATCCTACACTGTACCAAAAAATCATATCTACATCACACCAGCACACACACCATAATTACTTTCATATCAACATTTTCCATTTTTCACAACTGAAAATTTCACATTTCTCTTTGTAATGCCTATGGAAAGTATATCAACTATGCCACCAAAATAACAACTCACCTTCTAAATCTTCTTTCTCAAAATGTGTTTTGAGAATAGAACGTGTTCCACCTCTATCCACAACTGCTTCTTCATCATTTCTCTATAGAGTAAGGAAAAATGAAATAAAATAATGTATACATATTCTCAATCACAAAAAGTAAGCTTTAATATGACCTACTATTTAGAGATTTAGTCTGCTAGATTATCAAATATTGGGTTAAAAGAGAAACTAAAATAAATTTGTCCAAATATTCAGAGTAATAAATTATTTGACTTCACATTGACAATACTCTTACATTCCTGCTGGCATCACTTTTTAGTGAGATGAAAAACGGAAAATAAATCCTGTCAGTTTAGTAATGGTCACTGTTATCCCTGATAAAGAACTATTATTACAAGAAACAAGATCACATTTTTAACTATACAAGGAAAATATGAAAATCGTTAGTATTGACACCACAAATGTAACGGTAGGGTGAAATAATTCCACTTCCATTAAAAACTGATCTAGTCCCTTGAAAGCAATTAGTAGGCAATTATTAGATAATGAAAGCTCTAATTATTTTTGCTTAAGTGTGAGGCACCTTATTGAATAAGAGTATAAATTATTATCATGTACATTCAATCTTCATTTAGTTTCCATATATATTTTCCAATTTAGAATGGCTGGACAGATACTCCCATATAAACCTTGTACACATGCACAAAACATACTAAATAATCTGGAATTCAGAAAAATAAGGGGAAAGCATTTAATGTAATCAGTTTGATCACCATGATGAAAAAGAACACAATACTAAATAGTGGAACTATTCCCAGATTTTATCTGCTTGTGAATATATGAAAAATTTGATTTTAACATGAACACTTATCATAACAGGAGAAATACTTCAAAGAGTGAAGCTTCTGAGATCTGTTTCTAAGTCAATTCTAGTATGTGACTGGTTAAAAAAAATGTTTAAAAACCAAAGAGTGCATTGTAAAAGAGAAGAACCTTTTCTTTCTATCCATCCATTTACTTTGAACCGTCAGATACGGGTGACAACTTCCTTTCGCTGGAAATACAGTCTTTGACTAAGTCCAATAACATATTATTATTCCTGAACTGGGATCGTTAAAGGCAAAGAGGACAAGTGGAACTGGGACACACATGACAGGACTTAGTTACCTAAGACAAGACATATGTGCTTAACATATGGAAAACAAAATCAAAATAGTGATAAAAAATGGTCTGACTCTCAGAGACCTAAAACACTCGTTGTTGATCAAGGAGTTTTAGAAGGGAGGCAAATGAACAGTTTGTTAAATTCTTATTTGATATATATGAATGAAGAAGTTCCAGGCTACTTAAACCAAGTGTCTACTTAGACTTATCAAAGCATAGCAATGGCTGCTCTATCAGTTCCCATACTTGATTCAATTTACAACTCCGAAGATTTAAATAAGAGAAAATACAGATCTACTTGACCAAAAATCCTGCTACACTGACCCAAATTTATAGTCTTTCTCATAACCATCTCCAAAAGAACATACCACCTTTTACCAAGATGACTAAGCACTGAAAAAAGGAAATCAAACACATGGGAGTTGCTGGGTCCTGTCCCTGGACTGACACTAATGGCAGGGAACTTATAGCTAGAGCAGGCTAGATGACTGTAAGTAATCATCAAAGTTATAGCTTATGTCCATCTCATGGGTCCAGTGGGTTCCGGAACCAAGCTTGTGTTTTTTTCTCATGAGGTCAAGTGAATAACAGAAAGAGACACAGGTTATGGTTAGAAAAGTGTTCAATACAAGAGTGATGGTTTTCTTTCAAGTCAGCCCTTTGCATAGCTGACGGCTGAAAGAAAGATGCCAGTATAAAGAACTAAGACATGTAGGGGAAAATCAATTAAAATATTATTTTAGGAAGCTCCAGAAAAGAAAATAGAATCTAAGTGCAAAGCTACTATGAAGGGACTCCATTTTCCTGAGATCTAGAAGAAGGATTGGGGGAGCTGATGTATACACTCTGAGAAAGAAGGGAACATCAAGTAAAGAAGTTCCTACTGCACAACCTTGGGGTATGGATGACATAGGCTTTGTTATTTACCCACTTCTTTTATGTTTTATCAGTTATTTTTTAAGTTGGAAAGCAAAAATATGTAAAGCTACTTTGAGAATGGTTTTGTAGTTGATGTTATAAGACTTCTAAGCGGTAACTAACTCTATGAACTCTAATTTGAGATGGCTAAGGCAGAGGATCCTGAGAGAAAAGCATCAAAATCCACTATCTTCGTCTGAAGCATGAAAGGAAGTTAAGACCCCGTGAGAGAGACCACGGCAACAGAACATGTTTCCAGTTAACTTGTCTGAGTTGTTTACTAATTCTTTAACATTTTCAGAAGATTAGGCACTAGGCTGGTGAGGGCAGGGGGTATTGCATACTTGTCTGTTTTCCTACTGAAAAGATGAACTGAAGAGAGATGCTAGCGCAGTATGAAGACACCATTGCCAGGGACATAAAATGGGGAAAAGTACACTTCACACATATTCCACTTTGTATCAAGTAAAATGGGGAAGTTCTCATGTCCATAAGAAGGACTGAATTATTTACACTTATAAATGCCTTTTAGTTACAGCAAATAATATTGGCAGTTTGGCTCTCATTTCTTACAAATGTACATGGCCTTAAGATAAAGGAGTATAGATGTTTTTGACCTAACAAGATCAACTTTTGTGTGCTTCACATGTGCAAAATCTACAGTAGAAGGACACTTTTTAGCCTGATGTCCTATGTTTTTCGGAAATATCCCAGTAGAGATCATAAAAGAAATATATACTATGAATGAGAAAAAATTAGAGAGAAATGAAAATGAAGAATTAATAGGCTATTGGTATATTCTTTATTAAAATATATAAACTCTTAGTTTGAGCAAGAAGAAGCAATAGAGAAAACCAACGGTACAATTTATGCAATTTTCTGAACACAAAATTCAGTCCATTTAGAATTGATTATTACTGATAATTTTACAAATTGTCTTAATATATGTACAAAATAAAGTCAAATATGTATCACACTTAAATGCCTTACTGTTCTTTCACATATTTTTACGCTAAAATTAAGTCATGCATCCACATTCAAAGGCCAAGAAAGCACTTTCCCACTTAATTGCTATGCATCTAACACATAGAAATGACATATTTGACAGGGGACCAAACTAATGCCTCATTTATGCTAATGATTTGCTGTCTATGTCTCACAAATATACCTGATTTTCAAGCACAGGATTACAGATGTATTTCAACCTAAAGTTATAGCCTCCAACATCCAAACAAATTATAATATTTCTTTTAAAGAAAAATAAACCAGAAGCTGTACTGAAAATGAGTTTGGCTTGATTTGATGTGTTTCATTCTGAAGTTTTTACATGCACAACTCCCTTAAATATTTCCTGGATATACAATGAAGACATTACCGAATGAACCTTTGTCTAAAAATATCCCAGGTGAAAATTGGTATTATTTCATGTATTTAAAGTTCTCTACTTTGGTTATGGTTCAGAAATCAAAATTATCAGAGAGACCTTAAGCTTCGTTTCTTTTTTCCTTGTTACTCCGCAAAACACTAAACAAGAATTGTGATACAGGGAATGTGGAGAGACCTATGGCTTTGAAGCTATTTTGAAGTTACTCCCAAATGTATATCAATGAACTTTAATTTTGTATTGAACCTCTCTAGATGTTTCTGAATCAATGCACCCAACCTTCCATAATTATTTACCCATGTTTGAGTCAATTTTAGCAGTGTATAAATATATGCAAGTCTTCAATACAATTTAACATTTCCTATGAATAAACTACATATGTGTGTGTTAATACCTCTACATATGCATATGTGTGTGTGTGTTCTTTGAAAATTTCATGTTTTGGTCATAGTCCCTTCCAACAAATTTCTCCCATATCCAAATCCCTTCTCTGCTCACTCACGTTTGTGTTCTTCTATTTTTTTAAATTAATTAAATCCAATTTTTACTGCCCATATGTTCTTGGATGCATGGACTTCCACAAGACTGTTATCCACTAACCGGTGTCTGTACTCTTAGAGAAAACAGCTTCTCCCTCCTCCAGCAGCTATCATTTCCCAATAGATCCTCAGTTAGAGGTAAGACTTCCTGTCTACCTCCATTTTCCAGATTGGGGCTTACAGAGGAAGATTTTGTGTACACTGTGGGATGTCTTCATAATCACTGTGAGGTGATGTGACACAGATGTCCCACTTGGGGCCAGGCATCCTGTACTTTCTTGTTCTCTGTGCCTTGGTTATTTTTGGCTCTCTGACATATATACATCATGTTCTACCCTTTAAAGGCAACTGCCTCCCTTTCTGACAAAAGGACAAAATTGAGGGACATTATGTTAAGGAATCCAGGCACAGAAAGGAAAATACTGCACAAGCTTATGTTGATGTGGAAGCTTAAAACCAGGGCCAAAATCATAGGAATTAAAAGTTAGACAGTAGATGAGGAAAGGGAAAAGAAATAGGGAGAAGCAGGCAAAAGGGTAAAAGTTTGCTGTTACATGGAATTAATGAGAAACCAGTGTCTGTTCTTTTCACTGCAGTTAGCAGCAGTAAAAGTGGCTGAGAAAAAAATGTATTTACTATTCTGACACAACAAAAATTAGCTCTGGGAAGTAATAGTTATGTGAATGCAATAATATATTATATTAAGTATATATGTGTGTATACACACACACACACATATATGACACTTTGATCTTTAGAAGTATTTCTAATTCTTTTAACCAGTTTTAAAGCTTTCTGTCAGTTTATATTTGTTGAACACGGCAAAGGTCTCCATAGTGAAAACTTATTGAAGTATATCATTTGCTTTGACCATATTCACTTCCAATTGTTCTCTCCTCTTACTCCTCCCCTGCTAGTTCCCTTCCTCTTTCCAAGTAGTCCATCTTCTGTTTTGTTTTGGGTTTTTTTTTTTTTTTGATTATTTTTTCGAGACAGGGTTTCTCCATAGCTTTTGGTTCCTGTCCTGGAACTAGCTCTTGTAGACCAGGCTGGCCTCGAACTCACAGAGATCCGCCTGCCTCTGCCTCCCGAGTGCTGGAATTAAAGGCGTGTGCCACCACCGCCTGGCCTCCATCTTCTGTTTTAATGGTATGTGTGTGTGTGTGTGTGCGCGCGCGCACATGCATGTGCTTGCATATATGCACCTGTGTGTGATATCCACATATGAGTGTAAACATACAATATTTATCTCTCCAGTTTGGTTTGTTTCATTTAATGACTTTAGAAGCATTTCAGAACAATTGCCCCTACATTTAACGTTTTAATGTGCATCATTAGAAACTAAAGAAAATTTTAAACTATTTGATATATCAGGGGTACATCAAATCCTTAAGTCAGTTAAATCCAACTCAACTACCTGGTCATTTATGAAAACTGAGTCTCATTTAATTTATGAAAAAGGTGTACCTTCGCTGTGGTTCTCAATTTATTTCATGAGTCTCTTAGTATATTTCATAATCTGTAATAAGTATCATGACCAAAAGCAACTTGGAGAGGGAAGGATTTGTCTGACTTATATTTCCACGCCACGGTTCATCGTGAGGGAAATTAGAGCAGGGACTCATGCAGTAACCTAAAGGTAGAACTGATCAAAGCTCATGGAGGAACACTGCTTATTTGCTTACCCTTCCTGGCTTGCTAAACCTGCTTTATTATACACCCAAAGACCACCTTTCCCGAAGTGGCTGGGCCCATTCACACTATCATCAATAAAGAAAATGCTCCCCCAGGCTTGCATAGAGTCCAATTAGATGGGAAAATTTTCTCAATTGAGGTTATTTCTTCTCAGGTAGGTGACTGACAAAATAAGAAATGAAGACAAAGAAAGAAATGAAGGAAAGAAGGAAGGAGAGATGAAGACAAAGGAAGTAGGAAAGAGAGAGAGAAAGAGAAAAAGAAAAGAAAAAACATTCAGCATTATTTCTTCCTATATTTCTTAATAGTAAATAACAAATTTATGTTTTCCAGAAATAATATTAGAGATTATCTAATCCTGTGTCTTAACTATTCACAGCATATCTGAGCTTTGCCTAAACAAATTCATGATGCAGAGCTAGCTACTGTGCATGGAGCCCATCCATGTTAGACAGATTAAGGAATCGCCTTTATGTTCTTGGAACTTAACACGATGAAGATAGATGAGACATGGAAGATGAGGATAGACAGGTAAATAAGTAGGTAGGTGGATGGATGGATGGATGGATAGATGATAGACAGACAGATAAATGTTGATGGATATGATAGTTCTGTGAATGAGTGAGTACATGAATTAATGAATGCAACCTCATTCTTTTTCCCTATTATTTCATCCCATCTCTTTTATTTTCCCATTTTCCATCTATGGAAATGATCCTAGTTGTTGTACTATTTGATAACAGTCCTAAGTTTTCTCTTTACTGGATCAAAATTTAAACTTTTTCTTCTTAATATATTTTCTCTCATATTATACACCTGACCACAGCCTCCCCTTCCTCTACTCATCCCAGTTCCTCCCCCATCCCTTCCACTCTTCCCCAGATCCAATGATTGTCCATTTCCCTTCAGAAAAGACTAGGCCTCACAGGAGTAACAACCAAGCATGGCATAACAAGATTCAATAAGGTTAGGCACAAATTGTCATATTAAGACTGTATGTTGCAACCCAGTAGGAGGAAAAGGGTCCTAAGAGCCGGCCACTGAATCAGAGACACCCCTACTAGCACTGTTAAGAGTCCGACAAAAACTCCAAGATAACATAAGCAGAGTACCTAGTTCAGGCACAAACAGGGCCCGTGACTGGTGCTTCGGTCTCTGTGAGCCCTGCTTATTTGATTCGGTGGGCTGTGTTCTTGTAGTACCCTCAATCCCTCTGGCTCTAACAGTCCTTCCTCTCTTTTTTGAGGGTTTCCAAAGCTCATCTAATGTTTGGCTGTGGGTTTTTCCATCTGCTCCAATCATACCATGAAAAAAAAAACTATTTCTTTTCTTCTCTGAGATACAAATAAAGAATAAGACAGTAATCAAGCTAACAGCTATATGAATGAACTACTGTGTTCTGGAGAAGATAGTTTGGACCTGAGGCTAAAATGTTCTGTTTATTTTTTCCTCTCATATAGGACCCTGTAATGCACATTAGAATCTTTAGGCCTTCCAATAATTCAGTGATACAGTCAGCCTTATTTTAGCATTCTGTATGTATGGATCATGTCATATGTACGTTATGAGTTTGGGCAGCCACATTAATTCGGTGTCTTGGATGAAAAAGGACTAGTGAAAACAAACCTTCATAGTATCACCAATTCAAGCACTTAAATGCTCATCACGTAGAAAAAAAATCTAATGACAGGAGGGGATAGGGAACAACAGTGTGCTATAGAAGTCCCTAATATTATATGTCTTTTAGATACTTTGCTATATGCATCGTGTGTTAAAATTCTAATGAGTTCTCATTTTAAAAATATGAGTCTCACTGCTACTACACAGAGAGGACCAGAAGATGCATGAACACCCACTCAGCGGGACACCCCACTCTCTAGGCCCTCCATACTGGGGCAAAATCCCGGGCCCCTCCCCCACCTGCCTCAGCTTATCTAGCCAGTCAGCAGGCCAGTTTAGGTAGGCTGGTAGGTAGGCTGCTCCAACACTCCCACCCCATCCATAGGACTCTGCAAGCTACAAGTCCCACTCTGCCCCCAAGTCCTCCTCTGCCCCTACTCTGCAACCTCAGAGGAACTCTGAAACATAAGCTGTAACTACAAAGAGGGGACCAAGAGAGGAACTCTGAATCACAAGCTATGACTGCACAGAGTGGACCAATAGAGTGAACCATGAAAGCAGACCAAGAGAGAAGGTCAAGAGAACGGGTCAAAAGAGATCTCAGTGGCTCCCTGAGACACAGAGAGTGACAGTATAGAGCAGACCAAGAACAGTTCCTAAAGACACAGAAAGCCACTGCAAGAATTGAACCAAGAGGCAAAGACACTGTTGGCACCAATTAGAGGAAGAGATTGGTAGGTGCCAGTGCAAGAATTCATTCAAAAACTTAAAATAATGTGAGTCTTAAAATTTACATTATTTTCCAATTTATTCAAATATCAAGGAATACAGAGGCATTACTTTTACTGGTGAAAACATTCCATTTCAGGCTTGAGAGACAGCTCAGATATGAGTACTGACTGCTCTTGCAGAGGACCTGGATTCATTTCCCAGCACCCATACAATGGCTATAGCCAGCTGTAACCTTGTTCCAGGGAATATGATGCCCTAATCTGACATCCACAGGTATCAGGCACACACATGGGTAACAGACATACATGTGGGCAAAACATTCATGCAATAAAAAATTTAAACAATATAAAATTTTAAGAAGAATATGCCAAATTTCCACAATTCAAATGTAGTGAATTCTAAGTTTAGTGAAACTTTCCTTAGTTATTGAAAACATATCTGAAAGATGAAATGTCAATAAATCTCTATCTTTCTCAGTAACAATCTGTCTTAAACCAACCTGTCAACATACTACATGCTTCTTTATTATGGGGGAAAAACACATAACAAAATTTACCCTAAAATTTACAGTGTTAACTATTTGTACATTGTTGTTCAATGGATCTCTAAAACATTATCTTTCTACAATCCTATCTTCATATTTTCCTCCAGACCTGAAACCCTCATTTTGTTTCTATTTTCTATCCCTCATATTAGTTCAAACGTAGGGTGCTCATCTCTTTGTGATTGGTTATTTCACATAGCATAATGTTCTAAAAGTTCATCCATTTGCAGCAAGTGTGTGTCACAGTTTCCTTCCTTTTGAAGCCTGAATAGTATCCATTGGAGAAATACACACACACACACACACACACACACACACACATACACACACACATATATTCACTGTATTTTATTTACTCATTCATGTATGCAGGGACACTGAGCTTTTTCCATGCCTTAGATAAAGAGAATAGTGTACGAGGGTGCAAGGTATGTTTTAAATACCTTGCTTAAGTTATTTCAGGCATACAGAAGTGGGTTTGCTAGATTATCAGATCATTTACTTAAACAGTCTCAGAAACTTGAGCAAACAATAGTATTTTTTATAAATATTTGCAAATTTATGGTTAGGGTTTTAGTATTTATTAATATCATACATCATCTTATAAACCATAATCCTCTCCTGTAGTTACACTTTTAAATATTTGATATATAAATAAAGTTCATCGCATATGTATAGAATTCTTCCAGCACCACCACAGACAAGAGACAGAATGGGATCACCTCTATGAGAACTCCACATCATCTGCCCTTTATTAAGTATGGTTTCTATTATCCCCTCTATTATATGGCCAGTATGTCATTTACAGGACCTTGTGACATCTAACTTATTCTCTCTATTTAACTATTTCACTTTGGGGGTTGATTACCTCAACTTTACTTTTTATACTTTGTACTCTGTTTTTTGCTTGAGGTTTAAGTTCTAGGGATTCTTATTTATACTTTTTCATCATGCTACTGTAAAAGAGCATTCTCTTTTAGTTTAATATATGCAATACCTTTTATTTTAGTATTCAAATTATCATCATTTAAAGTTCTTTTTCCCAGATTCTATTCTCTCTTCCTAGTAGGCTTCTTACTCTACTTGCTGTGGCTTCTACAATTTTTAGAAGTTTTTGTCAGGAGGTTTATAATCTTGAGTTGCCTGTTTATATTTAAGAATTCCTTGCTCATGTTCTCCCTCCTGCTGCTCCTCATTTGGACCTTTAAAATGGTGAATAAAAATGAATTGAATAGGAAGAAAATGTTCTCAACATAAATATATAAGTAAATATTTTTTTATAAAGAGTTTGGTTTTTCTGGAAAGAAAAGAAATGGAGTTCTTCATGGGGATTGTGTTGCATCTGTAAATTGCTTTCGAAAGGCCAGTAATTGTTACAATATTAATATGTGTGCATGAAATGTCTTTCCATCTTTTGGAGTCATCTTCAATTTCTTTATTCAATTTTTTATATAAATCTTTATTTCCTTAGTTAAATTTACTCCAAGATATTTTGTGACAATATTGTGAATGAAAATACTTCTGGAAGCTTCATTCCAACTCTACAGCTTTTATGCTACTGGTAGGTGAAATGCAGACTACAGAGGTGAAGAGTAACCTTCATTCTCACCCTGCTGTTTCCCTTGAAAGTAATAGCTCACCTTAAAGGTCTGACTACTTGAGGGACAGAGGTATAGATGCTATGGCAATTACCCACAACTTTATGATTGGATCTAAGGCCTGCTCCTTGAGATGGAGCCAAACTTGACAAAGACCAACAATCTGTGTCTAGCTTGGTCATAATCCCGGTGAGAGAATCCAATAATTCTGTTAAATACAGATAGTATTTAAAAAATCCTAATGAGCTTATTGCTGTTTCTATAGATCACTGCATCACTCAACCCTCATCAAAGAATCTTCTCCTTGCATAGATGGCATCTAACACAGAGACACCTGAACTGGACAACATGCAAAGAGGTAGAGACCACAAAAGGCTCACCCTCGGAGGTGAGATACATATTATACACCACTTCCACCCTAGACTTAGTGATCTCTTTGGGAGACTTGGCAGAAAGACTGTGAGAGCCAGAGATAGTAGATAATCAAAGAAACTGTTTTCTGGACACAACATGGCAATTGCACATATAAACTCAGCAACTATGACAGCAATCTAGAAAAAGACCTAAGTATAAATGGGGTGATAGTGGACACAAAGTCCCACCACTTTGTTTTTATATCAAGCTTTCTCTCCCCAAGTTTATCTTGTACACCTAATCCAATGGGACCATTTAATCTCTCTAGAGGAAAACCAGACTTTTCACTGAATCAGAAAAGGAGCTGTCTGGCTGTCTGAAGTGACTGAATAAGATGATCTAGAGTTGCAATTGACTTTTAAACCAATAAATACTATTTACTTTGACAACCTAACCCTTGGGGGTACCCAATAGTTTTCTTTTTTTTTTTTTGTACTTTTTTTTATCAGAAATAATGGTTCTTTATAGAGTAAATTGTTGTCAGCATTGGCTACTGACAGACTACAATTCTGTTTCCTTAGCAGATCAGGGCACTTAGCGTTTTCCTTCTGTTTCTGTTAAAATATTCTGTCCTTTCTTTTTTAATTTCCTATTCTCCCTTCTCCCCTACTCATTTATTCTTTGCTGTTCAAAGAGGTTTGAATGTTTTTATTTTTTAAATATTCCTAATACTATTTTTGGAGAAAAAAAGACATATCAAAGTGTCTGACTACTTTATGTTTAAAATTTTTCAGAGAAACACATCAGCGAAGCTAATATTTATCCTCATCATGATTACTCTATCACTAATAGTTATTCTGCTGCTATTATTATTTACTATAATTGCTGACATATTTCTATACTCTCCAGATCATATGCAACATTTCACTAAGCTTGGAATGTTTTCTTTTGGTTGTCCTAATACATACTTTATAGTTCTATAATTAACAAAGCATAATGCATTTACTTATTTATTTCTAATCACTTAACACATGTCAGAATCTGTGCTGAATTAAAAGACACAATTGCGATCAAAGATTTAATTTAGTTGAAGGGAGAAGATAGGTGTATTTTTAAAAGAATGTCAAGTATGTAAACATTATACTGGAACCTGGATGAGCAGTATAAATGCTCCCGTGATTAGCATAAAAAGGTCTATATCAAATTTCTCTAAAACAAAGTTCTTTTATCCAAATATTTACCGCAGTGAGTAAATATTTGTGGCATGAGTATTCACTGCATTAAATGACCCCACTAGATTGTCCTTGGTTAGGAAATGTCAAACACAAAGCCAAAACTAAATCAGATTACCTACCAATAACACAGTCACATTGGGGACAAGCAGGAGGTCTCTTAAGATATGAAATCTGGGACTTCTGAGTGCTTGTGGAGAGACTGAGTAATGCTCTCATATGCAATTTTGATAGAGAATTTTATTAAAATCCCTCATTTTGCTTCTACACCCTACTGTGTCAACTAACTACTAAATCTACTCAGGAATTTAATTTTCATACCCAAAGTCTCAAAAGAGCTGAGTTCTTAAAACGACTTCAAAATATGAGAGCTGCTCTTCTGTTCTTTATTTTATTTTTACCCAGGAATGAGGAGATCAGGAGAAAATATTATGTTCTTAGTTTGAAAATCATACTGTAATGCTCAAGACTCTATATGCCCTAGGGTTCTAACAAACCTTGCCTGCGATGGTCTAATTTACTCCAATAGCCTAAAGATGAACTGGGCTATTATGACTATTCAAGTATATTATATTCTTTATGCCTCATACTGTGCATCTCTCTTTGGGGGACACTCTACTTCTTCCACATCTACATATACACATATAGATTCAAATAGAGATTCACGAGAGAGAACATTTCAGCATTTATCTTTCAGTCTGGCTCTTTTCACATAACAAGATTATCTCTAGCTCCTTCCATTTTCTTTCAAATGGCCTGATTTTGTTCTTTATGGATAAGAAATCATCACTGTTTATATATACCAAATTTTACTTGTCAATTCTTCTGTTAACAAACATATAAACTAATTCCATCCATGATATTCATGCATAAAAATGCCATGTAGAAACCCATAACCATGTACAATGAATATATTCTAGTAATATAAACAAAATCAACTTGCCAAATACCAAAAAGAATATTAATAATTTGCACACTACATGTCACAAACTATTACAAGTACTCTATGTATCTTAACTCATTTAATATTTACAATACTTTGAGCTACATACCACCACTATCCCTTGGTTATGAATAAAGAAAGACTGACGATCATGCAGCTAAGTTTGAACTGAAAGGCTATGGCTGACTTGATACTTAACCACAATGCATACAGCCTCTTACATTACCCCAGCTATTACAAACCAGAGTCAATTTGTAGCTCAGCCCTGTATTTCTCTAATTGAAGGCTTTAATACAAGATACCAAGCACTTTGGAGGCACTTCTGGGCAAATTGCCCAGTTTGGGACTGGAAAATAGGGGATTTGCATCTGTTCTACCCACCTCTCTGCTATTTTCAGCTCGCTTGTTGATATAAAACAGAAGAGAGTAACACCGACTGTCCACCAGTCAGAAGCTAACACCTGCTTCCATTACAGCTTCTCCAATCCCCTTCCTCAGAGCCTGAGGTGACTGACCACTCTCTAGCACTTTTCATCAGATCTTGGTTTTTCCAGCCAAGTGAGGCAGTGGACAATTATGATCCTAGCAATTGGGAGACTGAATCAAAAGAGTAACAAATTTCAGCTATTCTAGCTCCACAGAAAGTCTGGCAAGTCTACACTATACAGGGAGATCCTGTCTCAAAATTTTAAAGTTGTTAGAATTTTCAGTCTAAGGTGTATGGACAGATACTTTTTGTTCCAAGTATAGCTCAAATTGTCTAGTTTCTCCCATACTTGCTACTCTTTATCTCAAATGTTTAACCCTAAGAAGAAAAACTCTTTTCCATAATACACATATCTACTAAATTATTCATACCTCCCCTAGAATTATAGCCACAGCCCTATTTTTTTTTTTTTTTTGGTTTTTCGAGACAGGGTTTCTCTGTGGTTTTGGAGCCTGTCCTGGAACTAGCTCTTGTAGACCAGGCTGGTCTCGAACTCACAGAGATCCGCCTGCCTCTGCCTCCCGAGTGCTGGGATTAAAGGCGTGTGCCACCACCGCTCGGAGCCACAGCCCTATTTTAAAGATGACACCATAGCTTCTTGCCAGGGACTAGGTTGAACTCAACTCTTAAATTAAGTTCACGCTGATTTATAAATCTAGAACTAATTTTTTTTGAGACAGGGTTTTTCTATATAATTCAATCTGGCCTTGAATTCTCAATATTCTTGTCTAGCAATAAAATTGCACCATGCATAATGATTAATCTAACACTAAATATACCTTTGATTTCTCTAATATTATGTCACGTGCATGGGAGGAAAGAATAGTAATATGTAACTCATACTAGAGTTCACCAGTTTACAGATTAAGTTAAAATTAATTGTAACAAACCAGTTTTAAGAGTCAACCCAGCCGGGCGGTGGTGGCGCACGCCTTTAATCCCAGCACTCAGGAGGCAGAGGCAGGCGGATCTCTGGGAGTTTGAGGCCAGCAGACCAGGCTCCCAGAGATCCGCCTGCCTCTGCCTCCCGAGTGCTGGGATTAAAGGTGTGCACCACCATTGCCCGGCTGAGCTTTCTTATAATATTCCCTCCATAAAAGAATTATCAAAACAATTATTTATGAATAGTCTATCTTTAGAGATCTTTATGATGTATAATGACATGCATTTTAAATTAGTGCAGATACAGGCAATCTTGGTAAAGAAGATCTCTTGTTCCTGGGAAGATTCATAAGGAACTCCACTGTTCAAAGTTC
The DNA here is from genome assembly GCF_950005125.1 of Chionomys nivalis. Classification (NCBI taxonomy): domain Eukaryota; kingdom Metazoa; phylum Chordata; class Mammalia; order Rodentia; family Cricetidae; genus Chionomys; species Chionomys nivalis. The sequence continues at coordinate 19,271,857 of NC_080107.1, forward strand.
AAAATCATCTTGCTGAAGAGGAAGAATGGAGGGCATTCCGATTAAATGTCTGCTGCATTCTGCATTCCAATTAAATGTCTGCATTTTACTTTTCAGTGCAATGAATTTTGACACAGTAACAGGAATGTTTTCCTGATTTGTAAAAGCAATGGCAATTTAGAGACAATTTTTCATATAATAAAATTATTGATATTTAAGTATCACTAAAAGAACATAACCAAATACTTTATGATTGGTTCTTCTGAAAGGTCATAAATACAGTGAAACATTAGCAAAATTCTGTGGAAACCAAGGCCTAGAGGAATCCTGAAGCCATGCCAAGAAACAGAACGTACTCCTAGTGACTAATACACGCAAGTGCTGGAAATAAATTCTAACAGATTAAACAGGTTTTGTAGCAACTAAAAGGTATACTCAAATCATTCTAAAAATTAATCAAGCTTAAAAATATGGCAATCTTCCCAACTAATAAGAATGTAAGCTGCTAAGTAGCCAGAATAACATATAAATTATATCCAATGTCAGTAAGAAGAATTTTTAAATGTGTTTTTAATTAAAAAGAAAAAAACAGCTTCAACTGAATTTATTCACTGTTTCAGACTTTTTCCAATGTATTCATTTTTAATACTACATTTTCCTTCTGATTATTTTAAGTAAATAATAGCCTTGCTACAGGATTGTGAGGTCAACACTATTCTCTTGAGAAATTTTTAACATTCATATTCTTTTGGTAACAAATTTAACATATTTGATAGTTCCCTAAAACTGACTCAGAAATGTATAAAAATAAAAACAAATTAAATACAGCTCTTTAAAAATCTGAGTGTTAGGCATATAAATCTGTTGAGAATACAATTCTGAGGAAAGCCTAAACTAAATGAATTTTAACTTGAGAGGTTAGATATAGATACAATTATAGATGTAGATAGAGATAAACAAATAGCAGAGTTTCAACGCAAGGCAAATTCATAAATTCTATGTTCTAAGGCTTTCTACAATTTATAGTTAATGAGTTTAATGGAGTAAATTGAAAATGAAAGTAAGGAAACACTGAATCTCTCTGGGTCAAACAAAAACTCTTCAAGACGCTTAGAAGCCACAAGCCTCCTTTATGTAAAACAAATTCACAGCCAGCTTTCAGATGTGGTTAATGCCTTAGCAGAGATGTACATTAAAATCTCCATGAGTATCACCAGATCTAGGAAATGATTAAAAATGGCTTTTAGATAGTCCAGAGAATAACTAAATCTCATGAATTAGCTTACAGCCTGTATAAACGTTCTTCAGCTCAGTGAACTTCATTGCTGTTTGCCTCACTCCTATCAATGCTAGCAGCATTGATTACTGTGGTTAATCAGATAACAACCATTTTGCAATACATCAGTATTTATGGGCAGATGGTTATGATTACCAGTTGATTCATTTATGTTATTTTTATCATTTCAAGTAAAATACACAGCCTGAATATAATCAAGATTAATCTAGAAAAAACTCGAAAGAGCTATAAACCCTGTTCCTAATCACATAAAGTATATTCTCCTTTACTCCTCATCTCTATCCCAAAAAAAACTAAAGCAAAACAAAGTCATATACACATGCAAACACTTCTTAATTCATATTTTACCCATTATTATAATCATTACCTATTCAAATTTCCAAATGAAAAATGAGTCAATAAGCAATTGTGTTGATTAACATATTCCAAATTCCTAAGATCTGGACAACTTTGCATATGCAAAATAGCGTCGCAATTCACAAGACCATACCTGATGACTGAGAGACTGTAAGTGCTCACTGCTTCCAGGCTGCATGACCTTTCTGTTTCCTGTCTTACAAAGAATAAGCTCAGCTGTCTCTAGCTTTCAGCATTTCCAAGGTTAGTGAAGAAACCAAACAGCAGATCTGTCCATCAGAATCTATTTAAACCATCATCAAGATATCAGCTCTCACGCACTGTTCGTCTCCTCTGTGCAGTTCCCTACACTGCATGCTGAGAGATGCTGACACAGTGGTGTTTGCTGATGCTGTGAATGCTGTCTGAAAACACTCAGCTTACTGCTTGGAGCAATTCTGCACCATCCCAACTCAGGCACAGCGTCAGGTTCCCACTTCTGCTACTACACAGATGCACATTCAGAGAGAGGTTTATTTCTTATCAGTACTTTAAAAATAAGCAACGCTTTATTTAATTAAGTATTCAATGTGCCTGTTGCAAATACCATGTCAAAATGTCAACTCTTAACTATTAGGCAGATTTCTCCACATATAACTAAGCTGTAGTATTATGATGTAATAGGTAAATTTGTAATCTCTTTTCAAGAAAACTTCCTTCCAAAGCATCAAAATTAGAAGAATCTAAATGTGAAAAATTCATGAAATAGTAGATAACTGTGAACAATATAAACATGTGCATGCAATTTACATTACCAGGAATCTTTAATATTTATTCTTCAGAACAACATAATCCAATTAAAAACATCTAAGTTTTTGATTTGTCTTATACAGAGCTAAGAGTGCAAAAATCAATACACTATCATCAAGTCATAAGACTAGATGGTTCTTTAGCAAAGAAGCCTATGTAAAAGGTATTGCATATGCAGTATGAAATGTCATGGTACCCTATTACTCAAGACACTAGGAAGGCCTTTGTTCACCACTGCACAGCAGTTTGGGGAATTGTATGACTGGTGAAGTACTCTGGAAATAAAGGGCTCCAGATTACAGTTGGAAGTTTTTTGCCTTCACCCTGTGATTAAATAGCATTTGTGGATAAAGAAAAAAAAGACTAAGGCCAAAATCAAATTAAGTAAATTCAATATTAGAGCACAAAGTATAGGCCCTTATGTTAAAGTAGCCCATACATTCAGTACATGCTGAATTAATAATAATACAACACTTCATTTATATTCCTGTGAACTAAGCTACTGAAATTTCCTAATAGCTAACATAATGCACAAAAGGTGCCTTAGAAAAACATAGACTGAAAATAAATCAGTAAATGTTCCTTGTCCTACTCACATTTGATGGTATATGTTCCAAAATATATACATGCACATATATACATACATATAATCATGCAAAACAGTCAAAATGAGTCTAAATAAATTTATCATTTCAGCGGCAGAAAAGAAAAAAGGTTTGAAGACAGGTGGGAAATCTATTACGGTGAGATCTGAAGGTTCAGGGTGCATGTGATCAAGATATATTGCATACATGTGTGAAATTGTCTAAGAATTAAATAAATTTAAAACACTATTTAAGAAAAAGAAACCTGGGACCAGTGAGACAGTTGGGTGAGTAAAGGCATTCGCTGCCAAATCTACCGACCTGAGTTTAATCCACAGGGCCCATAAAGTGTGAGAAGAGAACCCCAGCAACTAGTCCTCTGACCCTCACATCTATGCCATGGCATATGCTCCCTCCCAACACACAAAATAAAATGGGAACACATAAGGAGACATACAGGCAGACGTTATGCAGGGAGTGAGAAACTTAGGAACACGCAGCCTGAAATGGGATGTCCCTATCAAATCCCTCTCCTTAGGCCTCAGAGAAGCCTGCAGAAGACGAGCCACAAAGAGTGTAAGAGAGGACCAGAGGACACCCAAAAACCAAGACCTTCTAAACCAACCTAATCAAAAGTCATATGAACTCGCCGAAACTGAAGCAGCACCAGGCTGCACCAGGCCTTTGCATAGACATTAAAGTTTCCAGTTTAGTGTTTTTCTGAAATTCCTAGGGTTGGAATGTGTGGATCTCTAATTCTTTGCCTCCTCTTGGTCTCTTTTGCTTCTTTTTGCTTTGACCAATACCGATGTGCTAGTTTTTGTTTTGACTAAATTTTATTATATTATATTACATTATATATGTATTATATTTTTTTATTATTATCCCTTAGATGTCTGTTTTCTAATGAAAGATAGAAAAGTTGTGTATCTGAATGGAAAGGGAAGAAAGGGGAGGAGGAACTGGGAGGAGTAGAAGGAAGGGAAAACATAATCAGAATATATTATGTAGAAAAAAATTTGTTTTCAATAAAAGTAAAGAAATAAAGATTTTAAAAAGTAAATTAAAAAGAAGTAGTGAACTTTAGATATTGCTGCTATTAATATTTATGGATTGATTAGAGATTCTTAACTCACCTTTCCATCCACACCCCCCTCCAGAAAGAGGAAGAAATTTGGCTTTTTAGTAGCCTGATACACACCTTTCCTTTAAGAAATTACTGTTTTCAGACGAACACATTTAGGCATGGACTTGATAGTTTGACAGTACACCTAAAAAAATTACAAGTACCCAAATATGGTTTACATAGGTAGTATTTATCCTCATAATCAAATATGTATTCATCTTTTGATACTTATCTTCTTAATAAAGCTTTCCTATACCATCTCCCTTTTAAGTTCATTCCTAACATGTAGAAAATAGTGAACATCTGTATGCATCAGATACTAAATATATGTTGAAACCTTGACCACCAGCAAGAGATGACTTCACAGAAATGGAGATAGCTAAATAAGACAAATGGAGGTGGTACATAGGCTTCCTTTGTTTTGATGGGCAAATTTAAAGAGAGATATGGAGCAATGGCAAGTTATCCTTCCTAATCTGGGGATCAGAAAGGGTCTCTCCAATGAGTACTATTAAAGGCTAGATGATTCTGAGAAGTCACATTTGAGAAGCAGTAAATACAATATGGATTAGACTTTAAAGTCCAAAGCCAATGACCTAGCATGAGAAGCCTTGGGAACCCTAGAAAAAGTTTGAACTTTGGTCTTAGGTGAACAAAATCCACCAGTGTCATGTAGTTTTAGATTATCCAAGCTCCACTACAAACAAACAATTGAGTAAAATAAAAAAAGAAAAAGACAGAAAAGTTACTTAATTTTATTATTACATGCTGATGGTGTAAACCAAGAGGCAATAGATATACAGATGAAAGACTCTAGATACATGGCTTAGCTGACAGAAATGGAATTGAGAAAGCGATATGGGAAATAAAGGAAAGAGAAATGTCAAGGTGTATTCCTAATCTCCTATGTTATTGTATCTCTTGTTTTATAATCAATGTGTTTTAATCACATTCTCTGGGGTTACTATTTTCATTTATATATGTCTCTTTTTTATATCTTAACTGGCACATTTAAGAGTATATGGGCAATAAAAACTGGACTTGATTTTAAGAGTGGGTAAGGAAGGGGAGAATCTGGGAGGTGGTATTGGGAGGGGGAAGGTGGGTGAATGTGATCAAAAAGTATTGGACAGAGTCCCACAGCCAAAACAGGCAGAGCTTGGGGAACCCCACAGAAGAAGGGGAGGATGGAATGCAAGAGATAGGGGTCGAGGACACCATGAGAACATGGCACACAGAATCAACTAAGCATGGCTCATGGGGGCTCACAGAGACTGAAGCAGCACTCATGGAGGCTGCATGGGTCTGCTTTAGTCATTTAGCTTGGGGTTTTTGTGGAACTCCTTACACTGAGCGTTGGGATATGTCTGACTCTTCTCCCTACTCTTGGAACCCTTTTCATGGTTCTAGGTTGCCTCATTCAGCTTTGATAAGACAGTTTGTTCCCAGTCTTCATGCATCCTGTGATGCTGAGTTCAGTTGATATCCCCGGGAGGACTGATCGTTTCTGAAGGAAAACACTGAATCAGTGGATCTGATGGAGAAGGACATGGGGGTGGGGGGGTGTGCATTGGAAGAGTGGGGAGGGAGAGACTATGGCTGGGATATATTGCATGAGAAAAAAATAAATTAAAAAGAAAAAGCAAACCCAATATAAGTGACAAAAAATTAAATGAAGTCTTGAGGAGGAATATTTGGCTTAAATTCCCTGTGTCTTCCTGAATGTGCATAATTGAATAACGTTATTAAATGAATACACTGGAAATAAGCATGTCCATCAACCTTTTATTATTCTCTTGAAGAAAAATGAAATAAATATACATTATTAAATTTTCCTCAGTAATTTCCTGCCAACATACTCGATACTTTCTATATTATTAAAACCTGGAGACATACCTCTTAATCTATTATCTAATAAAAAACATTTTAAATAAAAAATCATTTATTTGTTGTGGATGCCCAAAAATGTGAGCCTATTTCTACCTTGTCTGTTGGTCAGAGAGTTCAGAGATTGCTAATTGTTGTTGACAACAACAAGAACTACACAACCTGATCCAGGATATGGTTTCTTGGTTCTTTTGACATTAAGATGCCCATACAGCTAGATCCACTCCACCCTGACAGATGGTCAGGATGTGCAAGCATCCTTCTGCTCCTTCTTTTGTAATAAGATGTTACCTGGGGAGTGACTGCTTTCAGGATACTTGGTGTAGTGTGGGTCCACTGCCTAAGCAATAGAATGCTAATGACTCGATGACTCAAAGTGTTGAAGCAATGAACTGTTTGAGTAGTCCTTTGTGTCATGTTAAAGAAGTCTTTTGTTGCCTTCTTCTCCCTTTTGTATTGGGGTATAAACGTATATGGAAAACTAAACATGGCTGTTGTCAGTATTAACTGAAACTCTCTCCTGATACTATTCTGTTTTCTGATTTATTATTTTTATTCGTGTTTTCATTCTCTTCACTATTTTTCTGATCCCCACACCCTTACCCTGGCAAAGGTATTTTTGTTGAGGCTGGTCCCCTACAATTTGTTGTCCATTTTTAGATCCATATAATAGTAAGTTAACACGACTAACCAACTAAACTCTAAGAAAGCTGGGGCCTTGAGGTCTAGATCGGTGATTAGGATCATCATTGTGCTTCTAGAGGACTTGAGTTCAGTCCTCAGCACCAACATCAAGCAGTTACAGCTCCTAGAAATCCAGTGCCCTCTTGGTTTTATAGGAACACTCACACATGTGCACATATGCATATGTACATAAATGAATAAAAATAAACCTTAAAATAAAGTACATCTGTTATTATGTCTTCTTTTTTTTCAGAGCTGCAGACCAAACCCATGGCTTTGAGGTTCCTAAGCAAGTGCTTTACCTCTGAGCTAAATCTCAAATCCCTAAAAATGAAATACATCTTTATGCCACTATAGTGCTGTTAAAAATTACTTATTTATACAGTATACTACTCTTAGCATTATCATTGCAGTACCATTATCATAGAAAAGCAGGCTGTCAATACACTTTTTTTGACAAATATTTCATAAAAGATATGAAGAGTAGACAAAACATTGCAGAATAGAAAAGAAAGAGTTTATTTAGTTCTGATATAACAAATTAGAATGGGTGCTATGTAAACAGAAGAAGTATATATCACACAGCTCTGGAGGCTAAGAAATCCAAGATCAAGTGGTCAGTTGGTTCAGTGTCTAGTGAAGGTTTTCTTCTCTCTAAAACTTTACATGCAAGAATGGTAACTTTCTGTGACTTTTTTTTTTCCCCACAAGGGAACAAATGTGATTCTAAAAGGCATAGCTATCATATCAGTGAGTTATCATCACGTTGGTGGTTGGGTTCTCAACAGATGAACTTGAGGGAGGTAATGAACATTATGACTCTAGCTAGGTAAGGAGTACACATTGAAGGTGACATTGATTTTTTGATCTGTCAAACACAAGACCACCCAAATCCTAAATGTTGAGCATCCTTAGAAGAGCAAACATTTTAGAACTACCACATTTTTGTGATTTTATTTCTGTTACCAAGAATTCCAACCTCTCATTTCACACATGAAGTAATTAAAATGTAGAGAAATTGAGTCAGGGTCAGAAATCAGAATCCTGTATCTTTAGTTTCACAGTTAAAGTCATTGCTTTGATATTTTATTTACATGTTTACATTTCATTGTACATGTATATATCTATTATTTATTATGTGTATGAATGCATGTGCATATATATACACACACATATATATAGATAGATACATACATACATATATATATACATACATACATACATACATACATACATACATACATACAATGGCCTACACAAAGTTCAGAATACAGCTTGGATCCCAAGGCTAGAAGTGCAGTCTTCAGACTTTAGGGATCAGATACCTGTACTCACAGAAACATCTAGTTGATCCAATATACTAACATTTTTTAAAGTACAGATCAATCCTATCTGTCACAGTAAGACAGCAAAAAATACAAAAATTCTTTAAAATATTCAATCATGTCTAAGTTCTGATTTGAAGATTTTATCTGATAGTACAGCAGTTTGGATTTAAGGTATGGTCTTCTGTCTAGAAATCATGCATTGAGGGTTTGGCAGCAACTGGTATCACTACTTGGATGTGTTTGTGACTGGAGTAGAAGGTATCAAGTTCTCCAATGGACTACTAGGAGGTAGAGGCTGCTTCAGGAGTTCACTAGAGGTTTCTTTAATGGGTGTAACTGTGCTGATCCCTTTCCTATCTGCCCTTTTGCTTCTTGACAGCCATGATATTGGCAGCTCCAGACATGTATTTCAGGCACTGTGATGTCTCTGCTGCAATGAGATACTATATTTTCACACCTTCTGTTTTATTTCAACCTTATAAATAACAACACAACCAGCATCATATATATATATATATTACACTGCTTTATATATTTTCTTCTTCCCTAAAATGAATTCCCATAAAAATTACTTGGTCAAAGGAAAAAAAACATATTTTAAACAATACTGGAGAGAATGTGAACATTTTGGAGACTTGAGACAAAATGATCAAATTTCCCTCCAAAACTCTTGCTATTTGTGTTCTCCAACAAGAATATCTGTTGTCTTATTGTTTTGTCAAATTGGATTATCACATGGTATTTATGTAAAATAATAACTGCAGTGTTAATATAAATGTTTTAAAAAATAAAGGTGGACTTACTTTAAGGCAAGTAGACTTTACTTAAATTAGTAGCTAAGCAAAATAGTGTTATCTTTATGGTCAATGAACAATAAAATTTTAGGATAAATAAAAATACGGATAAATCACAATGACTGACCCTCCTTAGTAAATGAACTCAGGATTGTCAAGCCAAACAATTTCCCTTTGAATTAAAGTTACCAAGCAATAACAAAGTAGATTGATTATAACCCAGTGAGATGGAAGGTGCATGCTTAGTCTTTATTTTTCCCCTGTGACATTTATAGAATGAAATGACCTAGAAAGAGTGAGTCATTCATTGAAACAGAAAGAAAACAGCCTTAGGAAACCTTTCAAATGTCTGTCAGACAAACCTTCTGATAAAGAAAAATGTAATAAGGCTCCACAATATCATGCATATACACAAGGCTTTTAAAGTGTAAATTTATTTCACAAAGCACCATTGCAGTGCTAAGAATAGAAAGGAAATGGCTAAATTTCATAAGTTTTACTGTTTTGTTTATTTTATTTTATTTTATTTATTAAAAATTTCCACCTTCTCCCATCCTCCCATTTTCCTCCCTCTCCCCCAACTCCCACTCCCCCTTGCTCTCCAGTCCTAAGAGAAGTCAGGGTGCCCTGCCCTGTAGGAAGTCCAAGCCCCCCCTCCCCCATCCAGGTCTAGGAAGGTGTGCATCCAAACAGACTAGGCTCCCAAAAAGCCAGTACATGCAGTAGAATCAAAATCCGGTGTCATCATCATTGGCTTCTCAGTCGGCCCTCATTGTCAGCCACATTCAGAGAGTCTGGTAGTACTGCCAGAGGTATTACCATCCCTGACTTCAAACTCTATTACAGAGCTACAGTAATGAAAACAGCTTGGTATTGGCATAAAAACAGAGATGTTGACCAATGGAATCAAATCGAAGACTCGGATATTAACCCACAAACCTATGAACACCCGATTTTTGACAAAGGAGCTAAAATTATACAATGGAAGAAAGAAAGCATCTTTAACAAATGGTGCTGGCATAACTGGGTGTCAACCTGTAGAAGAATGAAAATAGATCCATATCTATCACCATGCCCAAAACTCAAGTCCAAATGAATTAAAGACCTCAAAATAAATCTGAGCACACTGAACCTGATAGAAGAGAAAGTGGGAAGTAGTCTGCAACACATGTAATTTTTAAAACCACTCAAACATACCTTTGTATGGAAACAAGGTAAATATCATTCGGCAAGTTAATTTGTACCACAAGATAACATGCCATTTAATTCCTGTTCTCTTTAACATCTTAGGTGGAGAATGCAAGGATGCACTTATAAAGAAGGTGTTGAACTTTGTTTCCTAAGTCAACTTACACATAGTGTTGTGATGGTTATAGACATTTTAATTACTAGAAAGGCATTCTTACAAAAGTGGCCTAAAAATTACAGCAAAACCACATAAGAGCAAGGATATAGATGGCAATAGTATTTGTAATGGCAAACACAGGAGCACTTTAAATGTTAGACATGAAGAAGTACAAGTGTGCAGGCAGAAACCTTTCAGGAACCTCAAGAAACAGTTGATAATAGTGAGATTTTGGACTGAAGACAAAGATAAGAGGATTTGTTTTAAAATAGTCTTCTGAAAAACAAACTGAAACTAGGTACACAGATTGAAGAATATGAAATTCAAAGTGACCAGAACTATTCCTCTCTCCCTCTTTCCAAACAACCAGTATTGTGTATACAAAAACAAATTAAGAAGTATAGTGGAACAACAGCAATAAACCTTGATTTGTAAATAATCTTCAACTCAAGTGCGTATAGCAAATTTACTGAAAGTTCATTTCCCTCTGTGGTACAGGACAGGAAACTTCAGAAGCATAAAAATAAAAGAAGAAAAATAATCTTTTCTCTATTCAACTGACCTTAGGAACCTCAATTTCTCTGTATTTTAAAGTTATAATATTTATTCAGTCTCCATTTTACTGAGTTTTAAATATCATACTGCTATTACTTGGAGGAAAATATATTTAATATATCATATTCACATAGAAAAATATTTTACTTAGTTACAGTTTCACATTTAATCTTTTTGTGTTAGATAGGACAATGAGATAGATTATTGATATTTTACCTAAGATCATAATGACTTTGACTACATGATCAAAGATACAAAAAAATTATTCAGAGTTGATACTGTGGTTTTAAATAATATGTTTCAATATAAATTAGTTTCAGAAGTAATATTAAACTAAAATAATGATAGGCATAAATAAGTTAAAAACTCTTCCAAAGACAATTTGTTAAGTAATGGTCATATTTTAAAGTCAAATTTGGGTTCAAATTTTTACAACTTATTCTTAAGTTAATTGGGTAAACAAATAAGCATAGTGAATGTGATTTTTATCACAAACACAACTGAAATAAAAATTTATATTCTGACCACTAGCCAAAATGTGTTCACATTTTTCTAACAATGTTTCAAGCTCACTAAGATGTTTCCTGTGACTTCTAATTGTTTGCCTTTTTAGAGGAGTATGTACAAGCAAAATAAATTAATTTAAAAAATAAAGTATGCATAGGAACAAAAGCAGACTAGACATTTCTTAGACCTGATACCATTTCTAACTGCATGTGTTTGTGTGTTTTTTGGGTGCTCTGTGTTAAAACTATGCTGTGTGACTTAGGCAGCTTGAGGTACATTTGGCAAAGGCATCTTGTAAATGAATAATAAAACAAGCATGATTTGTACACATGAAATTAATTGACTCTTATGGAATCTAATTAATTGCTATATCCAAATATAAATATTTTATCATGATCTCAAAATTTTTATTTATTTGTCCTAAGTGGCTGTGATACTAGGTCATATGTAACAAATGATATGATGTCTTTCAAAAGTAAATTCTCAAATATTACTATAGAATGTAGGTAAAGTGAGTCATAAATGACAGGGGACTGCTGTCTGGAAAAATAAACTGTCTCTTATGAGCATCAAAAGACTGGAATTATTTCATGCAGGCCCCAAGATTCACTGAATACACATGTTCATTCCTGTGTATTGCCAGTAACCAAAATACAGAAATTACCAAAGTACACATGGTTGTATAAACAGAAAAGAGACAATGATATGTATATTTGATATATATATATATCATTATAGACATATATGTAAACTAGAATAATATTTAGCCAGAAAAAAAGAGGAAACCCCTGCCATTGGAAATGACCAAGATTAAACTGAAGAGAATTCTCTGAAATAGATTAAGTTAGAAAAATACTTTTTTGATATCTGCAAAATTGATATGGGATTTCCCTATGTATGCTGTGAATAGCATTAATGAATAAAGAGACTGCTTTGGACCTATAGCAGGGCAGAACTTAGCTAGGTGGGGAAAACTAAACTGAATGCTGGGAGAAAGAAGGGCAGAGTGAGAAGGAAGCCATGGAGCCGCAGCCAGAGACAGACACTAGAAACTTTACCCAGTAAGTCACTATCACATGGTGATATACAGATTAATGGAGACAGGTTAAATTAAGATTAAGAGTTAGCCATTAGAAGCTAAAGCTAATGGGCCAAGCAGTGCTTTAATTAACACAGTTTCTATGTGATTATTTTGGGGCTAAGCAGCTGGAAACACAAAATATCTAGAATACAAAACCCTAGAGTGTGATTGAGAAATAGGGCCCTTACCTAGCATTTTCCAGGTCTGATTCCCAACCATCTGCCTCTTATATGCCAGCCTCAGATAAACAGAAAGTATAAATATGACTGAGGTAAAAGAGGAATGGTCATATATTGGCCAAAAGATACACACCTTTAGTTATAGATGGTTCAGTTCTGTCGGCCTAATGTTCAGTGTGATAACCACAGTGAACAAACAGTACAGAGATCTGGTTAGAGGAAGTAATTTTAAAGACCACTGTATAAAGTGATGTAATGGGTGTGATAGTGAACCTGATTGTGTCAGCCATTCATAATGCTATCAAACCATACTCAAATTACATGGAATTTTATTTCTCAGAAATAAATCTGAAGAAGACAAGGGCCAAGTGAGGAATGCATAGAGAGCTTGCACAAACACACACGTGGACACTGACATTGACACACACACACAATGTGGCAATTCTTTCCCAGATGAGCTCTCACTTCAAGCTCATAGATTTCTAGAAAGTGGGAGACAATTCGGATCATACCTGACATTATAAGCCTATATATTTCTAAATATTGTCATTTGGGAAAGGATGGGATGGAATTCACTTTAATATCTAAAAAGTTTAAGTTATTTAAAAGGAAAGAATGAACTGGGATTCCTACCTGATTCGTTTAATTGCTCCAGATTACCAAAGTTATTCACAACAACATTACCAACAAGTCACCAAGACTATTATTATAATGAAAATAATTCAAGATATGAAAATATAATTTAATAAACAGAAAGACTCTCTAAAAAAATACAAGATGAAATAAACCTTGCAATGAAAAATTCAGGAATTCACACAGAACATTCAAGGAAAAGTCCCACCAATGAGACTGAACCAAGTGAAAGAAAGAATGGCAGGTCTTTAAATCAAAGAATGGGAATTGTATCATTCAATTAAAGGAAATTTTGAGTCAAAAAAAAAAACATAACAAAACATACAGAATCACATATAGAACAAACACAAGTAACAAAAACAGAAAAAGAAGAGACCCAGGCCAAAGCTACATAAAATATTTTCAAAAAAAAATTTAAAAAAGAAAAGCTCCCTAATCTAAGGAAAGAGATACCTATCAAAGACCAAAAGGCATATAGAGCACCAAATAGAAAGGACTAAAGACTCCATGTTTTTAGTAAAAACACTGATGTGGGAGTGATTTTTTTTTCTAATCTGTTGCTTTTATTGGTTAATTAATAAACTGCCTAGGCCCATTTGATAGGCCAACCCTTAGGTGGGTGGAATAAACAGAACAAAATGCTGGAAAAAAGAAGCCGAGTCAGTGAGTCGCCATGATTCTCGTACTCCAGAAAGACGCAGGTTAAGATCTTTCCTGGTAAGCGAGCTCGTGGTGCTACACAAAATATTAAAAATGGGTTAAATCAATATGTAAGAGCTAGCCAATAAGAGGCTAAAACTAATGGGCCAGGCAGTGTTCAAAAACATACAGTTTCCGTGTAATTATTTCGGGTAAAGCCATGCGGGCGGCCGGGTGCCGGGGACGCATCCCGGCTGCTCCTATTACAACGGAACTGTGCACAGCCCAGCCGCTCATACCACAACAAAACACTAAACAAAAGGCACTGAAATCAGCAAAAACAAAAAGATAAAGCCATATACAAAGGTGTCTCCATCAGAATAACAGACGGTTTTCAATGGAGACTGTGAAAGCTGGAAACTTAGTATGATGTTCTACAAGCTATGAAAGACCATATGTGCTAGTCCAGACTATTATACTCTCAAAAACTATCAGTCATACTCAAAGGAAAAGGAGATTTTTTACATGATAAAAATAGAGTTAGGTATTTATAGGCATTAAACCAGCTCTAGCAGGGATACTAGAAAAAATACTAAATATGTCTAAAAACACGGGATAAATAACTAATTTGAGAACACTTAATTAAAAGATGTTTAACAAAATAACAAAAAAGCAACAAAATGACATCTAATACTATACATCATTTAATAATATCTTTTCATAATGATCTCAACTCACTAATAAAGAGACACAGACAGACTAGATTAGGAAACAAGATCAGTCTTTTTCCTGTCCTGAGGATCTAGGGAAACAGGGATCACATATCAACATTATAGAGGCAATATACAGCAAGTCCACAGCCAACATCCTAAACAGAAATACACAGCATTTCCACTAAACTTAGGAACAAAGCAAGGATGTTCACTATGCCTCTTCCTGTTCAATACAGTACTGAATTCTTATCTAGAGCAATAAAACAAGTGAAAGAGACATAGAGGATACAAGTAAGAAAGAAAGACATCAAGGTACCCTCATGTGATGATGATATGATTCTATACATAAGACCCTGAAGACTCCATCAGAAAACACCTAGATCTGATAAACACAGTCAGTATTTTAATACTATGGTTACTGTGATTGAAGAGCTAGCTCAGTCAAAAAAGTTCTTGACATGCAAGCATGAAATCTGATTTTGATCCATAGAAAACAGTAAAAAAAAAAAAAAAAAAAAAAGTCAGGTAAGGTAGTACGTGCTTATAACCCCAGGGGCTCCTGGCCAGGTAACCCAGGCTACTTGTCAAGCTCCAGAACAGAACTTGCTAATATAATACCTCTCAAAAAAAAAAATTATGGTCATTATTTTTGATACTCTGTAATTCATTTATTAAACTTCTATGTGTATCTAATGTTCTTATCATATTTGGAGCAGGTAGGTTTCTGAAATTGGAAAAAATAATCTGTTCACATGTTCACATGTTCACTCCTAACACTCTACAGAATTATCCAGTTAGCTTCTTATATAGTGTTTCCACAGAAACCAGCTTAAATATTTATTACTATGCCCTTCATAGTAATAAAATCCTCACCCTCAAGCATGAATCTAAAATTAATATTTATAATATGTAGAATCAATTTTATAAAATTGTTATTTTCTCTAATGCATATTTAAACTAAAAGTAACTTTATGAGTGTCTTTTTATATATCTACATATTTTAGTACATAAAATAGAAAATACTCCCAAACATATTTTGTATTCTTATTTGATCTGTAGTTAGTTACAAGATCCTTTGTGATTTATGATTATCCATTACAAATTGTAAAGCCTTTATACCTTCCTTAATCTTTCAGATAACTGACAAATACCCATGGCATTTGAGTTTTCAAGAAGCTGACAACCCGTGGATGTATTTGATAGTAAGTACTAAGGTGTCCTGTCTTACTTTTAGATAGAATGTATCTGTTTAAAAGAGTCTTGAAAACAATTTAGCTCCCTTCTTCATTAGCTCCTATATAACTATGGGTTTTCTTATATTAGAAGGGAGTTTTAAATGATACAGCT
The DNA here is from genome assembly GCF_950005125.1 of Chionomys nivalis. Taxonomy (NCBI): domain Eukaryota; kingdom Metazoa; phylum Chordata; class Mammalia; order Rodentia; family Cricetidae; genus Chionomys; species Chionomys nivalis. The sequence goes on from NC_080107.1 coordinate 19,287,681, forward strand.
ACCTGCTCTATTTTAATTTTGTTAATTTTCAAGAAATTTTATGCCTATAAACACTTTTATGTTTTCTGGCAGTATGCTTTGTATTTTCTTAATGATGAGCACAAACACTTTAAAATATATTCATTATCTTTTTTAAACATTTCATTATTAAGTTTTAAAATGCATCAAGTCTTTTTTACTCCATACATTTCTCTGTGAACAATTTCTTAAGCCATTTATTTCAACGTTTTTTTTTAATTGCCCAGCTTTTCCCATTAGAAATGATTCCTAAAGGGGTAATTTTTTATTTTGATTTTACTACTCCTGGCTTGCCAAAAACTAGCAAAGGCAGTATTATCTTTAAAGATTTTATTTTCAGAGTCAGAGAGATGGTGGTGCACTTGTCCTCGACTTGAAAGCTGAGGCAACATCACAGGATCGAGGCCATTCAGGAATACACAGCCAAGATACTGTCACAAAAAAAGCAAAAATCCACTTTTTAGTCTTGTACTCAGTTTTTGAATAATAAACTGAGATGAAAACATTTGAGAAGTCGGTGGCTCTGCCAAATTTAGATCTTCTGCATCATTCTGGCATATTCAGTCCTATGTTGGAGCTTTTCTAAAAGTTCACTTTTATTTTCAAAAAGAAATAATGTTATCTTTATTATAACCAAATCAACCACTAGATTTTTTAATTTATTCTCTCATATATTATAAACTGAACACAGTTTCCCCCTTCTCTGTCCTTCAAGTCCCCACCCACCTTCCCTATTCCCCAGACCCTTTCCCCTCAGTTTCCCTTCAGAGAAAAGCAGGCCTCCCAGGCATACCAACCAGATATGCATATCAAATTGCAATAAGACTAGGTTCAAACCCTCATATCAAGACTGAATGAGGCAATTCGGCAGGAGGAAAGGGTTCCAAAAGCAGGTAAAGGATTCAGACGCAGCCCTGCTCCTAAAGTAAGGAGTCCCACAAGAACACCAATCTACACAACCATAACATATATGCTTAGGTCAGTCCTATATAGGCTTCCTGCTGTTGCTCCTATCTCTGTGAGCCCCTATGAATCCTGGTTAGCTGATTCTGTGAAATTTCTTGTGGTGACCTTGACCATTCTGGTTCCTACAATCCTCCTTCCCCTTCTTTTTGCTATTTAAATTTAATTTTTATTTTTTATTTTTCTTTTTTTTTCTTTTTTTTAATTTTTTTTATTCCACCTGCTCCCCATTTCCCATTTCCCTCCCCTCCTCCCAAATATTGCCCCCTCCCCCCACTCCCCTCCCCCTATCCCCACTCCTTTTCTCCTCCCCCCACACCATTCCCCCTCCCTCTGGATACTGAAGAGTAGTCCAAATTCTCTGCCATGCGGGAAGACGAAGGTCTTCTATCTACGTCCAGGAAGGTGAGCGTCTAAACAGGCTAAGCTCCCACAAAGCCAGTTCATGTATTAGGCTCGAAACCTAGTGCCATTGTCCTTGGCTTCTCATCAGCCTTCATTGTCCGCCATGCTCAGAGAGTCCAGTTTCAACCCATGCTTATTCAGTTCCAGACCAGCTGGCCTTGGTGGGCTCCCAATAAATCAGTTCCACTGTCACAGTGGGTGGGTGCATCCCTCGTGGTCCTGATTTCCTTGCTCATGTTCTCCCTCCTTCTGCTCCTCATTTGGGCCTTAAGAGCTCAGACCGTTGCTCCAAATTGAGTCTCTGTCTCTACCCGCCTTTAATCCCAGCACTTGGGAGGCAGAGGCAGGAGGATCTCTGTGAGTTCGAGACCAGCTCATTTTACATATCAATCCCAGTTCCCACTCCCTTCCCTCCTCCTGCTCTCCCCACTTCCTCCAACCCTACCCCCAACTACTCCTTAGAGAGATAAGGTTTCCTAAAAAGAGTAAACAAAGTCTAGCACATCACTTTGGGGCAGGAACAATGCCCCCTCCCCATATCTAGACTGAAAAAGATATCTCTCCAAAGAGAATGGGCTTCAAAAAGCCACTTCCAGCACTAGGGATAAATCCTGGTTTCACTGCCAGTGGCCCCACAGACTGTCCCAACCAAACAACTGTCACCTACATTCGAAAGACTAGTTTGGTCTTTTGCTGGTTCCTCTGCTGTCAATCCAGAGTCACTGAGCTCCCACTAGCTCAGATCAGCTATTTCTGTGGGTTTCTCCATCATGGTCTTGACCACTTTGCTCATATTATCGCTCATCCCTCTCTTCAATTGGACTCTGGGAACTTCCGGAGGCATCACCATCCCTGACATCAAACTCTATTATAGAGATACAGTAATAAAAATAGCTTGATACTGGCATAAAACAGACAGCTGGACCAATGAAACTGAATCGAAGACCTGCATATTAATCCACACACCTATGAACACCTGATTTTTGAAAAAGAAATTAAAATTACACAATGGAAAAAAAGAAAGCATAACTATCCTCATGCACAAAACTCAAGTGCAAATGGATCAAAGACTTCTTGCCCCTCTTACACAGGATTCCTTGAACTCCACCTAATGCTTGGCTTTGGGTCTCTGCATCTGCACCCCTCAGTTGCTGGATGAAGCATCTCTGATGATGATTGTGCTGGGCTTCAGTCTACATTATAGCAGGTATTACAATAGGAATCATTTTGGTTGATTTTTTTCCAGTCATGTTTGGTTCTGTCCTATGTCTTTGGACTAGCAAGCCTCTGGGTCCTCGCTCTCCAGAAAGTGTCAAGAGTGAACTCTCTCTCTCTCTCTCTCTCTCTCTCTCTCTCTCTCTCTCTCTCTCTCTCTCTCTCTCTCTCTCTCTCTTTCACCCATGCTTGTGGCATGGGTCTCAAGTTGGTCCAGTCATTCATTAGTTGGCCACTCCCACAATTTCTACACCATCATTGCCCCAATACATCCCATATACAAGACAGACTGTAGGTTGAAAGTTTTGTGGCTGAGTTGGAGTCTCAGTCCCTTCACTGGAAGTCTTGCTTGGTTACAGAAGATGGTCGGTTCAGGTTCCCTATCCCACACTACTAGGAGTCTTCACTAGGGTCACCCTCATAGGTTTCGGGGAGTTTGCATTGCACTAGGTTTCTACCTTGCCCTTCAAATGTCCCCACAATTCCAGTCCTCTCTCCCAGTACTCTCTCACTCCGACCCTCCCACAACCTGATCCCTCCTGTTCCAATCCCCTCTGCCCACAGTACAATCTCAAAACCTATTCTATTTCCCCTTCCCGGGGAGATGTTTGCAACCTCCTTTAAGCCCTCTTTGTTACTTAGCCTCTCTGAGTGTGTGAACTGTAGCATGGTTATCATTTACTTTGCAGTTAATATCCACTTGTAAGTGAATACATACAATGTTTGTCTTTCTGTGTTTGGGTTACCACACTCAGGATGATCTTTTCTAGTTCCATTCATTTGCCTGCAAATTTCATGATGGTATGTTTTTTAGATGACTAGTAATATTCCATTGGGTAAATGGACCACATTTTCTTTACCTATTCTTTGAATGAGGGACATCTAGGTTGTTTCTAGTGTCTGGTAATTATGAATAAAACTGCTATGAATATAGCTGAGCAAATGTCCTTGTGGTGTGATTGAGCATCCTTTGGGTATATTACACATCAGTGGTATAGCTGGATCTTGTGGTAGATAAATTCCCAATTTTCTAAGAAAACACCATATTGATTTTCAAAATGGCTGTACAAGTTTGCACTCTCATCAGCAATGGAGGAGTGTTCCCCCTTGCTCCACATCCTTGCCAGTATGAGTTGTCATTTGTGTTTTTGATCCTAGCCATTCTGACAGAAGTAAAATAAAATTTCAAAGTAATTTTGATTTGCATTTCTCTAACTGCTAAGGATGTTAAACATTTCTTTAAGTGTTTCTTGGTCATTTGAGATTCCTCTGTTGAAAATTCTGTTTAGATCTGCATTCCATTTTTTAAATTTGGTTATTTAGTGTTTATGTCTAGTTTCTTGAGTTCTTTATAAATTTTGGATTATAAACCCTCTGTCAGATGTGGGATGATGAAAATCTTTTCCCATGTTGTCCTACTGACAGTGTACTTTGCCATGCAGAAGCTTTTCAGCTTCATGAGGTCCCATATATTAAGTGTTGATCTTAGTATTCTCTTTGTTTCTTGTTGCAGGATATCTGATCCCACTGTGACCCTTGCATTATTTACTGGAAACCCTGTTCCAGTTGTGGTGTGGCTCAGTTCTAGCACACACCTTTAATTCAAGAGCTTTCTGCTTATTGTAAACAGGATTAAATAAACTCAAAAATAGATCAAGAGGCAGAGCAAGCAACCAATTGTCAGAAAGTGAACATAGAATTACTAAGAAAAAGCCATAGAGGGTAAGAGGGAGTCAGGAGAACAAAGAGAGAGACGCACAGGAAGTAGAAGGGGCAATCAGCTTGAGGGTTCTGTTGGAGACTGTGGAGAGGGGAGGCTTCTGGGTGTTGACTGAGGAGGAAGGTCAGCTAGGTGCTTTCACTGCCTCTTTGAGCTAGCAGGCTTCTACCCCAGTATCTGGATTCTAAGTCTTTACTGGTAAAATCAAATAACTGAGATTTTGTTAAAAAACAAGTTTCTATTTTAGTGACCTCAGTCATCAGTTTGCCCATTTACTGCCATCTTATCCAAACAAGGTGGGTATTAGCAATCAGGCATTTGCACAGATCAGCTCTGAGGGACCAAGCAGGACACATCATCATCAGAAGCCAAAATGTAACAATGTAACCACTAAATAGAGCACTCTCCCTATGTGCATGCTCTGTATCCCCTTATAAAAGGCAAGACCTGCTCACCTCCTTCCCCTTTTCCTCCCATGCTCCACAGAGGCATCTGCATCTCCCCACAGTAAACCTCCCATGTGAGTTCTGTTGTATGGTATGACTTGGTGGTGCCTCTTATCTCCAGCCCACCAAGGTTGCCTTCTACTGCTAAACTACTACATGAAACTATTAAATTGGTGCCGTGACTTGACTTTAATGCACCTCAAACCGGTCAGATGCACTCCAGAGAAGTACTGTCAACCAACAGTCCAAGTTTCTCCATCTACTGCCTGTTCCTGAGGGTGGGCTCTCCCCAACCTTTCCCTGGTCTTGGGACTTACCTTCCTCAATTATCAGGATCTAAGAAAGAAATTTCCCCTAAACTTAATCTTCAGCTCTGACAGCATCTTTCCAAGTCCAGGTGTCCCTTGATCAAGTATGTTTCAAAGTGGAAAGCCCCAAGTGGTCACAGACTGCTTCTACTAGACCTGCACTTTTCTAGGTTCTCTCAGAACCTGGAGAGCAAGTGAAACAGCCAGCTATCCCAGGACTTGGATGGTATCCCAGCTTTCTCAGGTACCCCCAAAAATGCCAACGATGCCAGGACAACAGGAAGCAGTCTGGAGAACACAATTTCCTCATTGCCGCCTCACCAGCTACCCCTTCCTATTTCCTCATCTTTTTATAATAAATAAAAGGGAGTAATGTTAGCATTCAGGTATTTACACTGGCCTGCTCTCAGGGACCTAGCTGAATACATGGGGGCAGCAACCAAAATGTGACCCTGTAGCCACTAAGTAGAGCACTCTTCCTATGCACATGTACTATACACTACCACTGTAGTCGGTGGGTCGGGCACACAGCAGCTTGGGTAGGGCTGGAAAAGTGTCAGCAAGGAGGGTCTTGGGATTCTAAATGAGGGTGAGGATGGATTCGGAAAGCATGTGGTTCTCTTACCTGTTCTTCTGACTGGCATGGCCAAAACCACTAGATTTTAAGGGTTGAGAATGAGTCACAGTGATGTAGCATTTGCCTATCACAGGTGAAGTCATGGGTTTAAAACCAAGTACCACTGAGAAATAAAACACTATTGTAAATCAAAGGGTATTATTACACCTACAAGATGTGGGTTTGCAGGTAGTTTGTTTTGCTTTGTTGCCCCCATAATATTTAACTATGATTGTAACTATATTCATATACTCATAATTGTGGTGGAAGAGCAAATGGTGATCCAAGTAAAATTTAGTTTGTTTATACAGGATGCTGTGAAACGGGTCTTCACATAGGGATACAACTTCTAAAGTTTCAGAAAACAAGACTTTTCTTAGTATAATTGAACAAATATTTATAAGTCAAATTGGAGAAAAGAAACTAAAACTTTTCTGGAAATGGGAACTTATAAGTTTGTCATAGCCTAAAGGTTTGTACTCATGGAAGTGTCTTTGACAACTGTAAATTCTTGTTTAAATTCTGTAAATTCTAATTACCAGTCTAAGGTTATTGCATATTACATGATCTACAACATAGCTAACTGGGTGCTTTTTCTTTAATGTCCCTGTAATCAAAAAAGCATTTTAATTTAAAAATTAGAAATGAAAAACAGAAGGTGGGCAGTGTCTAAGGATAGCTAGGACTGATATGGCCTCCGCACACATGCGCACACACATATACCCATTTCTGCAAACACACATACACACTTTTATTTTGTGCTAATTCAGGATTTCTTCTATTGTTTTTGCTATTAATAGATTTGGAGGAGTTGTTTATTTTTTCACTCATAAGAGTATTTCCTGTGAGTTTTTAAAACTTCCCATCTTTTAGAACTCAGTCTAAAAGATTTGAGTTTAAATATATGTTCAAAAAGATGTTTTATATAGTGAAACTATTGATCCTTTTAGTATCATATCACTCAAAGTTTATGTTTTATTAGGTTTTTACTTTTATTTATTATGCTTTTCAATTATCTCCTCTGAGTCCTCCCTGAGTCCTTTCTCCACGTTTACGTCAGGGACTAACAGCTCTGGGCCTAGGACCCTGGGCTTCATTGTAGTGCTTGCACATCCATTCCCATCATCACACTATAACCTCTCAAAAGGTGGAGAATGTACACTTCTTCAGATGCAAACCTTTGTACTCTCCAGCATAAGGCTGATACCAAATGTATGTACAAGAACCAATAAAGTCTTACTAAGGTGGAACCTTAATAATGTAGTAATAAGTGACAGCATATCATCCTTCCGGGTTTAATCCCAATATGTTTGATCTCAAATCATCCTGTGGATTATAATGCATCTCTTTGTGAATGTATGAGTTGTCCTTTAGTTTTGCTCTACTTAGAGACAAATCAAATTAACACAATGATCCTTTTCTCATTGCAAACTTTCCAGATACCCCTTCACATCTCAATCAACGAAAAATTTCATAATATATTTTGTGTAAATGTATTTAATATTTATTCAAGTAATCTGATTGGTAATTATAAAGACAAGAAAAAAAGAAAATGTGTTTTTGCTTAGAAGCTAAAGGATACTTAAGTTGAAATGTTTGTGTTCAAATGCCAACTTTGCCACTTAGTATCTATGTAAGACTAGAATTCCTTAGTCTTGTTAAACCTCAATTTCTTCATCTCTAAATAGGGTTAGAAGTGTCTCATGGCTTAGAATGATTGTGAGGACAATACAGGAGAGCATTTACACTTATCCTAGAGCCAGCACATAGACAACACTCAACAAATAGTAGCTACAAACTGGGCGATGGTGGCGCACACCTATAATGCCAGCACTCAGGAGGCAAAGGCAGGCGGATCTCTGTGAGTTCAAGGCCAGCCTGGTCTACAAGAGCTAGTTCTAGGACAGGCTCCAAAGCTACAGAGAAACCTTGTCTCGAAAAAAAAAAATCAAAACAAAATAACAACAAAAACAAATGATAGCTATAATTTATTTTTAATGGATCTACACAGAACTGATAAATGAATCCTTAGGCTTGGGGCTGAAGAGATGAATCAGTGAGTAAGAGTACCAGATGTTCTTCTAGAGTGCACAGGTTCATTTTGTAACACCAACATGATAGCCCATACTGTCTGTAACTCCATTCCAAGGGATCTGATGCACTCTCCTGGACTCTGTGAGCACCAGGCACACACATGGTACACAAACACACTTGCAGATAAAACACACATACAAAAAAAGTAGACAATTTTTCATAAAGAATTATTGACCATAACTAAATAGGTAACTTCTGACTGATAGTTACCAAAAAGTCTAGCAAAATTAAATTTTATGGGTTATAACCAATTTAGTTATAAATCAGTGCCTATAATTAATCTATCTATGCTTCTTCATGGTTCCATATGAAACTCTGCTGCTTACTATCCATATCATGTGACTCCCTAACTGGCTCTTTCTATTTTTTTCCAAATAGGGTCTTTCCATGTAATGTAGTGTAATCTTGAATTCTTGCCAATTCTCATGGTCTCTTCTACTGTCCCCAAATCAGCATCTCTAGAAGATTATCACTGACACAATTCCATTTCCCTGAATGATTCTTCTTCAATCTGTATCTTAAATTTTGTGATCCAAAGCATTAAGCTTAAATTTGTAAAAGAATCAGTCATTGATTTCAATTATATGAGAAAAAGGACATACATCAAGACACTTAATTTCATTTAGTATCCTCCTGTGAGGAAAGCACATTTAATTCCTGTAGCAAACCTATGAGATATTTTACAGTTAAGGAAATTAGTAATAAAAAATCATGTAGATTTCCAAGGTCACATGTCTACCTAAGTAACAAAGTCTTTCTCTTTGCTTATCTAAAAGCCTTATCCTAGATAAATATCATCATCTCCTTTTAAGACCATATTCTAAAGCTTCTCCACCTATGAGAAAAAATGGTCCTGCTTTCTAGTTTCATCAGAGAATATGCCCTTCACTCATCTCCCCAAGTCACTCTCATAAACTCTTCTAGATGAACAGAACTGAAAAACAGAATAGGGAGATTTAACTAGACTATAAGGAAAGGAGATGAAAAGGCAGCATGATTTTCTCTCAAACAGCAAAATGAGAGGCAGAAGCAGGTGGTTCTCTATGAGTTTGAGGTCAGCCTGGTCTACAGAGTGAGTTCCAGGATATCCAGAGAAATGCAGAGAAACCCTATCTCAAAAAAACAAAATCAAACCTGACAATGTAGGCTCAATCATTAGAATTCACATGCTAGAAGGAAAGAACCAGCACCCACAAGTTGTCCTCTGACCTCCACATATGCATCACTGTACTTATGTGCATATGCATACACACACAAATGAATTAATTTAAAAGATTTAAAATTATAAATTTAAGTTATATATTTTACCACAATGACAAAAACTTGCTGTGGTTTCTATTTCTGACAATAACTAGAGTCTATTGTCTTTTCTCAATAATTTTTCTTTTTTTCTTTTCCTCTGGATTTTCTTTTTTAAAGAATGAATGGTTGTGAATGATAAAACACATATAATCTTAGCAGTTTGGAGTCTGAGGCAGGAGAGTCACAGGCCTGAAGTCTGTCTGCGCCACTTATTGAGACTCTATCTCAAAAATTATAGATGAAACTTTAAAAAAGTACCTAAAGTTTCTAAGTAAAATATTTCTTCCATTTTAATCTAATTACAACAATCTAAGCTTCACTAGACCTATTATACTTTACAGAACCCAAAAGCCAAAAATATGGTTAGAATTCTGAAACTAGAGAAATCTCTAAAGACATTTCAACCAATAAACAAAAGAAGACAAAACAAAGGCTATTTCTAACTTCCAGAAATGCTAAAAGCCCTGTAAGCTTTTCTCCTCCCTTTTCCCCTGGATATTTCTGCCACAATAAACACTATTACCCACCACCCTGTCCTTTGAAACTCTTTCTTTGGTTGGTGCTACAGCTGTTCCCTAAACACGTTTCCTGTGAATCCTTCCTGAAGAAGAGTTCAGCATTTAGCCCTCTGCTTTTCTCTTTACATGTAATCATGATACACAATAACTCATTGACTTTCTGTCAAGAAACCTTCCCAAGGATTTAGGAATACAATAGTACTCATATACGGTGCTGGTTGATACAAAACAGAAAAAATACATTTTTCTAAATAGGAAAATTTAAAACCTTCTGAGGCTGAGCAATTTTCTGTTCTGTTTGCTCTGGTCGTCTATTACACATTGAACTTCATTCAACTATAAATTTTTGTTCACAGAGCAGTGCAGTGAATTTTACCTAAGGAGTCATACTTTGAACAAGCTTGTGTGTGTGTGTGATATTTCTATAAAATATAGAAAAATAAGAAGAGCAACAGTAGAAATAAGAATAGGTGTGGCATTACAGAGACTCAGGAGGCTTACATCAGCATAATTCTATGATTTCTCCTTGAGTATTAGGTCTATTAAATTCCTGGATAAAAATCACAGAATTGAGAGGGGGAAAGAAGAAAAACATAAAAGAGGAGGATATAAGAAGAGCTCCAAGATTTAAAATGAAAGGTTATCATATTAATAAACGAAGTACATGAATAATTATGGATGCCCTGAAGATCAAACAAGAACTCAAGTGGTTAGAGGTGTTGAATGAATTGAAGTTGATCCTCGAGGAAGCAGCTCCCATGGGGAATGTGGTTGTTCAAACAGTATAAGATACAAGGAGCATGAATACTAAGTATTTACTTAAGAAAATTTTAATCATATTCTTGAAAATGAAAATGTAAGATTAAGGACTACTAATGAAAAGCATGTTCTACTAAAATTTAGAAGACTTAAAACTAGCAGGCTGTTATACAAGCTAAGTCCTTTAATATTCCAGGCTTAGCTCATCTCTAAAATGAATATAAACCATATATTCTGGTTTCAGAATTCTGTGAGCATCTGATCTTCCATGGATTAGTGCCACATGATGATTAAGTCTTTAACAGTACACGGCTCATGTGAAGTGACAATGAGGAATTATATGAGTCATGAGCACGAATGTTGGCAGCCAACTGCAGAGAGAGGAAGCTTGTGAGTCTGTGATGTTTTCTATGAGAGTTATAAATGGATTAAGGTGGATGGTAAGTGATAATGAGCATTTGAAATAAATGGCATTCATCTCAAACAATATGAATAAAGAGAATGCTAATTTGATAGTCTTTAAGAACACAAGATTTCTTTGAGAAGCAAGATATTTCTTAAAGAAACAAAGTCAATATTTCTGGCTTCTTATTGAACTAAGGAAAGTTGAAAACATTAAGTTTTACCATCATGTTGTTTATCCTTTTAAGTACTAATTGCATGTATCTTTCCATGGGCATCTGTCTTATCACCATTGTCTGAATTCTCATCTTCTCACTTGTTATCACAAAGGACTTTAGGTTGGTTTCACTGGCTCAGATCTTTATTAAAAATGCATGCTGTAGATTGCTATTAAAAATATCCCTTAGTCATTCCACAATGAATAAATACATCCAAATATCATACAACACATGTAAATACACAAAAGTATTTGTTGAGGACACTGTGATAAAGCAGGGTTAAATTAATTATTTCATAAAGATTATTTCATCATATTACATCCCTATTTAAAGACCTACAATGCCCTGACAGAGCCATACTGATTTGAGTGATCAGTGCTGCCACCTGGAGCCATAGTGTAGTCTGGACCCCAGATGCTGCCAAGGGCCATGTCTGGGTCCATGATACAGTTAAGGTATGTGTTGATGTCTGTGACCCATGTTATCACAGTGGGGCATAAGAACCATGCATGATGAAATCAGAGAGACATGATAAGCTGGCCCTGCCCTTCTCTGGCCCTGGGAAAGCTGGCCTTGCTTCTCACTACACACTACAGCAAAAGAGTTAGCCCCGATCCTCACCTGAAAGCTGGTCCCTGCACCCAGGAGAGATGCCTCCACCCCTCACCACCTGCAGGGGAGAACTTGCCCTGATGGCAGGGGAGAACTGACTCTGATGGCAGGGGTGTGAAGGAGCTGGCTCCTCCCCTTGCCCTAGTTGAGGTGGCTCCAGTGGCCTGGAACTGACCTGATCAGAATGCTTAGAATTCTGTGAGAGCATAGCAGAGAGGCATTTTGACCAGGCATACCCGGTGAGTCAGAAATGGCTACTTGGTGTAAATGAAACTTCGTAAAAGTCTTTAAGGCAGAGAAACACAAACAGAAACACCATATGCAAAGGTATGAAATATACTGGGTTCCAAAAATGGAATAAATGGAGGATTTATGCTAATTCTGAATACACTTTTAAGAAGTGCAAGATATGAGGCCAGAAATAAAAACTAGAGAATAGTAGTCTCGGCTGGCATGCTAAAGGGTTTTGATTTTGCTTCACAAAATGGAAAACTGTTCTGGAATTTTCACTAGGAAAGTAAGTTCAAGTGATGAGACTCAGGAAAAACTTTTTAATACAAGAATGAGTATGGGGGCTGGAGAGATGGCTAGTGGTTAAGAGCACTGTTTGTTCTTCCAGAACATCGGAACTCACTTCCCAGTACTCACATGGCAGCTTACAACTGTCTTTAATTCCAGTTCCAAGGGACCTAACACCCACGTCAAAATATCAATGTACATAGAATAAAAATAAATAAATCTTTTAAAAAAATGAGTAGAAGATTATTCAAAATGAAGGCAGGGACCACTATGAAGACAATTCTACCATACCTTACATACAAATAAACACACAAAACGACCTATACTTATTAGGAATGACATCACAGAGATTTATAAAGTAGAAATAGTGATTAATTCAGTATGAGAAAATAAGGAAGAAAATTTCAACAGATCTTTTGGTAGCACCATTAGCCACACCTAGGCATGCCATTCACATAGTACTACAGATATGAACATAGGGTATAACCATTCTGTGCATGCCCAATCATAACAGAATGTTGTTCTCTGAAGCAAGATAAGGTACACATGCTCTGAGAAATTTTGAATTAAGATCAGATCTACTTCTAATATCAATATTTTCAACATGTACATTATGCTCTCCAAAGTAGAGGAACAGTCTATTCCATTTTGTAATGATTAGCATAAAATTTATACCACTATACTTTAGAAATTAAATATCTTAGCTTCTAGGATAAATAATTTCATTAATTTGAAAGATAAGTTTTGCTGGGCAGTGGAGGCTCACGCCTTTAATCCCAGCACTCAGAAGGCAGAGGCAGGCAGATCTCTATGAGTTTGAGGCCAGCCTGGGCTACAAGAACTAGTTCCAGGACAGGTTCCAAAGCTACAGAGAAACCCTGTCTCGAAAAACCCAAAAAAGAAAAAAAAAGATAGTTTTAAAAACTTGTATTAGCTACAGTGTGAGTTTCTTAGCTGACAAAAGTAAGCAAACATTATAGTATCTCAATATATCATACAGCATTAAATAGAAAATAAAGAAGGAAGGAGAAGATTGGCATGCTAGCAAATATCACTGAAAGGCAGACCAGCATGCAGCTAATGAAGGACTGAACCATTCAACATCTGCATCTGTGATCACACCAGGCCCACATGCTTCTTAGAGGAGCATAAGCTTGATCTTTCCATTAGTTGAAATCCCTAAATAAATAAAATAAAGGGCTACAAGAATCTCTCCAAGAAACGTATTTTACTAATCTGCCTGATCTAGAAAGCCCTTCATTTGCGGCAGATTATGGGCCCCTTTGATAATTCGACAACAGTTCTCTACCAAATTAAGCATAAAGTGACAACTCCAAAGTACTATTTCTATAATTTCGAGGGATTCATAAAACCATTTAAATCTGTACGGGATATTAGGCCCTCAAACTGCAGCCTAAATGTTTAGCATGAAAGGCTGTTCACCAGCTTCTTAAATAAAAAATACAGAATTCTAATTTTAAATTAAAACATAAAAATGCATTATTTCATTGAGGGAACAGTAGAATAAAAGGCACAGAAGAGCAGAATTCAGACATACTAGGCTAATCTTAAACAGTGCCTCAAATAAATAGTATATGTTTGACATGTTTTTCATAAATTTTCAGTAAAAAATTAGAAAATAGTAGTTTTAAATTTAAACAAAGTATTAACTATTTTAGATTTCAGTAAGGTATAGAAATCACTCAGAAGATACAAGGGGAAAGCCTATGAAAAAGCACACTTTAGAAATGCAGTTCTTTGAGCTGTGTCTCTTCACTTAGGTTAAGAGGCCTGCTTAAAGTCAAGGAACTGACAAGATATCATATACTACTTAGTTTTACACTTTGGTTTAAAATATAACTATCTCCCAAAGCAAGAACTGAACAACAGCCAGGTGGTGGCGAACACCTTTAATCCCAGCACTGGGGAGGCAGAGGCAGGCAGATCTCTGTGAATTCAAGGCCATCCTGGTCTACAAAAGCAAGTTCAAGGACAGCCAGGACTGTTACATAGATAAACCCTGTCTCTAAAAAACAAAATAAATAAATAAACAAAACAAAACAAAAAAAAGCCTAAACAAGGCTAATATATTTATTCTCAGAAATTTTATTTGAAATGAATTCTGTGAATCCTTGGTACCATTCTTGCTTCACCTACCAGTAGGAACCCTCTCTTCTAGGCAGACACTTCATGAACAGGATTCAGAACTGTCCTTCCCGTACCCAAAGGACAGTCACAATGATGAAAGCCATTTCTTTAAACAACAAAATCCAAAAATACAGTCAGAAGAGATCCATGAGGTTTCCAGGCCTGGAAGGCACAATTAAGTCAGTGTCCAAGGAAGAGTTGTTCCCTTGTCACCAAATGCAAATAAACATCGACCTTGACAGCCACTCAGCTTAATTACAGCTATAGTGAACTGCCTGATACAAACTCATAATTCTCATCCTGACGTCAATTTTATTTTTATAAAATCATTGAAATGGAATAGGTCTGCTGTTAAAAAGGTTTTATTAAAATCTCATTAAGTTGCTATAAGTTGGAAAACACAGATATTCGGCCACTTAGAGAAACGTCCTGCTTAAAGGTATTTGACTGGTTGTTTAAGATTTTATTTTCTATGTCTGAAGAAACTTAATAAAACTACATCCTTCAGTTCTTTACAACACCTGTCTTTCTTACTAAACTGTTAGTCCTTTAATATACAGATTTCTGTTTTATAGATTGCCAGATCAACACCAGACACACACAGTTTGCATCAAGTAGGCACTGAATGCAAGCGTACTTTGTGGAAGAAAGATGATTCTCTTTCTGAAACAGGGTAAATATAAACGGTGGTGTGTACATTCATTTCTTCACCTGAATGTTATCTCTTTGTCATCATTATGTGAATCAAACACAGGAATCAAAATCCATGTGAACAACTGGGATAGCTCCTGTTTCATCAGCAGAGTTCCCTAAACTGTTTGGATGATTTAGTTAGCAAGAGCAGCAGCAGTGTCACAGAGCAGCTTCAACAAAAATACCACTTACCAGGGCAGGGGTAGGAAGATTAGAAAAATGTTAAAAAGGAACAGAGATAAGAAAGAATCACAAAAGGCAGTGGTGGCACACGCCTTTAATCCCAGCACTTTGGAGGCCTAGGCAGACGGATCTCTGTGAGTTCGAGGCCAACCTGGTCTATGAGAGCTAGTTCCAGGACAGGTTCCAAAGCTACAGAGAAACCCTGCCTCATTTTTATACCCCAATATAAAAAGGGTAGAAGACAAAAGACTGTTTGGTTTTTTTTTTTTTTTTTTTTGGTTTTTTTTTTTTTTTTTTTTTTTTTTTTTTTTTGATTTTTCGAGACAAGGTTTCTCTGTAGCTTTGGTGCCTGTCCCAGAGATCCACCTGCCTCTGCCTCCCAAATGCTGGGATTAAAGGCGTGCGCCACCACCGCCTGGCTACAAAAGACTGTTTTAACACAATACTAAGGACAACAAAAACAGTTACTTGTTTTAATGCCCTTAAACCATTAGTCCGTGAGAAAAACATTCTGTTTAGGCAGTGAACCCACCCTAGACCAAGTATCCTGAAGGCAGCCACTGCCTAGGTCAAACCTCCTATTTCAAAAGAAGGAGCAGAAGTATGTTTGAAAATCCTGGCCGGGCGGTGGTGGCGCACGCCTTTAATCCCAGCACTTGGGAGGCAGAGGCACGTGGATCTCTGTGAGTTCGAGACCAGCCTGGTCTACAAGAGCTAGTTCCAGGACAGGCACCAAAACCACAGAGAAACCCTGTCTCAAAAAACCAAAAAAAAAAAAAAGAAAATCCTGACCATTGGTCAGGGTGGAGTGGATCTACCTGTATGGACTATCTTAATGTCAAAAAACCCAAGTCCCAAGTCAGGACATGTAGCCACACTTGTGATCAGCAACTTGAGCAAACTAAAACTCTCTGACCTTCAGACAAGGTGGAAATAGGCTCACATTTTTAGGCCTCCACACAGCAGCTTCCTCCCAGATATACCATATCAAAAGCTCCAGCAATAATCTTCATAAAGCTAATAGGGAGATATTTTATTCCACGAAAGTTCAAATAGGTAAAGCAATTTTCCAACAGTTGCACATTCAGAAGCAATTATTCTGGGTTTCAAGTCCATACTCTCTATCGCCTTACTACACTATATTGCCTCAGTAGACCATGTCCAAGTATTTACGCTTCCTCCCATACAGGTTTTTAACCATGTTAGCTGATAAATCAATGTGATTGTTGTGGTGAAATGAAATACAGATTTTATTCCTTTAAAATCTATTGAAATAAATTTATAATCATCATAAAATTAGTGCTACAACTTAAATGCTTTGTGACCAAGTCTTTTATCATTTTAAATTTTATGTGGCATTTGATTGGAGAATAGTAAATGGATTGTTCACTGTTTGTTAAAGTAGATTGCACTCATAATTGTTAGTTATATAAAATTACATTTTTATATGAGTTCGAGGTAAAAGGTTTATTCTGTTCCTTCTTCTCCCGCTTTGTGACACTTATTCAAAATTAATGCAAGTTTCTCTCTTTTACTGATGGAGATGATGGTTCTGTAGGTGAAATACTTGCCTTCCATCAGGATCTAAGTTCAACCCTCAGAATCCACAGAAAAACATTTGGATAATGATAACAATCCTAGCAGGATATGCCTACTGGTGTAATAATGTTAGAGGATTCACCAACAACTTCCTCATCGAATTTAGGACACACTCCACAAAAACTCACTCAAAAAGTATTGTGGAGTCAATCATTTTCCTTTTCCTGGGATATATCTAAATAAATTGACATAGGACAAATAGCCTAATACCTACAAAGCTGAGTCTATTACATTTACTAATGAATCTAACATATTAAGTCCTCTGTGGTATAGATGTCCCCATCTGCAAGGCAATATTTGTTCTACCTTACTACAAGGTTTATTATAAAATTACTAACCCATATGAAATGTCATAGGGAATTTGAGAAAGAAAAGAAAATCTAATACTACTTTTGGTTTTATTCTCTAGTTAATTTTCAAAAGTGTTTATGTCCTGATCACTCATATCCTTAACTAAGAAAAGCTTAAACATTTTTTCACAAAATTGATACTCACCCTGAAGTATGACATTATCAGCAATTGTTAACTGTCCATTGAATTTTAGTTTTCTCATCCCATTTAATGTATATTAGTGTGTATATAGTTTATAAATAGATATTTAAAAGTTGGATGAAGTCATTTCTCACAGTGAGTCTGCAAAGACTCAGAAGCTTCTCAGACACTATGTACTCTTCTGTGAGGGACCAGCTTGAGCCTTTTCCTTGGGACACTGAGCCCGATAACAAAGGCACATGACTAGTGCAGCAAGAGTCAAAGTTTGCTTTCATACTTCCTCTTTTTCTGTCATATTTATGTCCTCTGCAAATCTTCCCTTGTTCTTCAAAGAAAGCTAAATGCAAGCTGAGTTCCAAGTGCCCAGAAAACAGGGATCACATGCAGTCTTTTTGTACCTATTTTTAAATTGAAAATCGATTAATTTTCATAAAATCTATTGTTTTCCCTCCCCCAACTTGTCCCAGACGTTCCCTGCCCATCCCCTTTCTTACTCTCATTAGAAAACAAACCAGCAGGGCAGAACAAACAAACCGGGGGCGGGGCAAAGGAAAAGCACAAGAAACCCATACAGGTGCAGACACACACACACAGAAATCCCAATACAAAACAGAATCAGAAACCATACTATATAAACCAAAGATCTGTGTAGGTCTCCTCCTAGCATCCCTCCCTCACTCAGTTGCTTTATCCTAGCCCCCAACTCCAGCAAGCAACTCTTGCAAACACACAGGACAGAAAACCAGTTAAACTGCCCACAGACCTTCTCTTCTCTCTCTGCCCCCCTCCCCAGATCAAGCCCTCCAGTCTCATTCCTAGGACTGCAGCAGAACAGAAAAGCAGCCTTCCCTTCCCCTACTGCTCCCATCTCCTGTAGATTCTGCAGAACTTCCCCTCTAACCTTCCTCCATCCACTTATTGCTTTGTCCCAGACTCCAACCTCAGTGGAAACCCTCAAGGGACACTCCTTCCAGGGTAACAAGTAGGCTGAAGGCAGACCCACACTTTCCTGCTCTTTCTGTGATCCATTCCTCCCAGTCTCATCCGCAACTCTCTAGGAGGAAGCCCACTGCCCATTTCCTTTGTGTTCCCATACCCAATGGATTACAAAGACCTTTCCCCCAACCCGCATTCCCCTAACTCATCCCAGTAGCCCAGCCTCCATCAACAGGCATTCCCTGAGAACCTACCAGGCCAGTAAAAACAGGCTATGTACAACAATCACATTCTATTAAATACTAGAAAGGAAACAGAAACCAAGAAACAAAAATATCAACCCAACAAAGACAAACTCATAAATCAGCACCTAGACTTACTATCTTTCCAAACCCAGATGCATAGATAGATGCCAGTGAAAAACCACAATCAATACGAGCCAGGATAATATGTCTCCAATAGAGTCCAGCTATGCTACCACAGCAGGCCCTAATATTCCGATATAGCTGAAGCATAAGAAAAAGACCTTGAAGCCAACTCTAGGAAGATGATAGAGGTTCTTAAAGAGGAAATGAATGAATCTCTTAAAGAAATCCAGGAAAACACAAACAATTGGAGGAAATGAACAAATTCTTAAATGAATAAATCCGTTAAAGAAAGCCAAGAAAAGACAAACAAGCATTTGAAAGAAGTGAACTGAACTTTTCCAGACCTGAAGAAGGAGATAGAATCACTAAAGAAAACACAAATTGAGGAAATTCTGGAAATAAAAATTTTAGGAATTCAAACAGAAACTACAAAGGCAAGCTTCACCAACAGAATATAAGAGATGAAAGACAATAGAAAGATTTGATACAGTCAAAGAAAATGTTAAATCTAAGAATTTCCCAACATAAAATATCCAAGATATCCGGTATACTATGAAAAGACAGTCCCTAGTCTCAACCTCAGTTGTGTAATAGACAGCTTTCTGTGATCTCCCCTTCCTCTCAGTACACAGCTCCAGTAGATCACACAGATCTTTTCCTCTTAACTTTCCTCCCTCACTGCTTTATCCCAGTCCCCAAGTCCAGAAGGCACTCCCTGGAAACCCACAAGCCACTCTGACCAGTAGCAGGTAGGCTAACTGCAGATTATCATCTATCCTGATCTCCCCCAAATCCAATTTCCCAGGCTCATTTCTGGCTCTGCAGAAGACTCTCTACTGAGACCCTCTGGATCAACCAGATTTTCCTTTTCCCCTCCTAACTTCCCTCCCACTACTCATTGCTTAATCCAAGCTCCAACTCAAACAGGCATTCACCGTCAACCACGGGCCACTGGGGAAAACAGTATTTGATTTTCCCCTATGTTCATTACCTATCTAGTCTCAAGTTATCGGTGTCTTCTCAGTGTCAGAAATAGGCTCCATCTCATGGAGTGAGCCTTAAGCCTGATCAAATAGTGGTTGGTCACTCTCACACTTTGTGCCACTATTGTATCAGCATATCTTTCAGGCAGGTCACCATTATAGATGGAAGGGATTGCAGGTGTGCTGGTCTTCACCTTTCTCCTCTGCTAGCATGCAGAGTACATTCCAGAACCATGAACACTAGTCAGCAGGAGTAAAGGCTCTATCTAGGCACTAGCTCGACTTCTCCATGTTCATGAGTTGTGTAAGTGTTATTTTCAGCAATAGGGGCTTACCATTAACTTGTCTAGAGCAACCAATCGCCATGGAAATACCCTGCATTTGGGGCAGGGGAGGTTATTTCCATGAATCCCTTTAGCTAATTAGATGTATCATATTCTCAGCACATTCCCAGAAAGTTTAAATTGGTGGAGAAAGTTTAGTTGAGAATTTGCCACCCGCCCCCATTATTTGGTGATTCCATTTAGATTTATTTCATATACTATGGTGGTTTAAATAAAAATGGCCCACAAAGGCCCATAGGAAGTGGCACTATAAGGTGGTGTGGCCTTCTTGGAGTAGGTATAACTTTGTTGGAGGAGGTGTATTACTAGGGGGTGGACTTTGAGGTCTCAGAAGCTCAAGCCAGGTCCATCCTTCTTCCTGTAGATCCAGATGTAGAACTCTCAGCTATTTCTCCAGCACCATGTCTGTCTTCATGCCACCATGCTTCCTGCCATGGTGATAATGAGCTAAACTTCTGAACTATAAGGCAGCCCCAACCAAATGTTTTCCTTTATAAGAGTTGCTTTGGTCACGGTGTCTCTTCATGTCCCTAAGCAAGAAATATATGTTTACATTTTAGGAAACTTCTACTGTAGTAGTGTTCTATATGATCCCCATATGCAGATTTTTAGCAAAACATTTTTTTCAGGGAGAAAACAAAAATCATACATATAAAAAATTTTTACAGATTTGTCTTTTATGTTGCTATGTGACTAAAGGCCAGTTTTATGCAAAGAAAATCCTAGGCAAAGTAGTGTGCTCACATTATTCACTCATTTTTCTCTATATTTTTTTACTAGAAGTGAAGAGTGAGCAAGGATAGCTAGAGAACTGTAGACAAGAAGTATTCTCCATCTTGACTTCACTTTTCTATGATTTGTTAGCACAAATATGCCATTAACGAAGGCTCCCTCATCTCACAACTAAGATACCAAATGTAACATCTGCCCAAAGAATAAAAACTCTCTATATTTTCTTAAGTTGTACTCTAGATGCCCATATATGGTATGCAAATTATAAGCCATCTTAAGATCTTATGTGTGTTAGGATTTCAAGTTGAGTGAGCATGAAAGATTTCTGTCAAAGCTAGAAATCTGCCTGCTATGGCAGAAGTAATGAAAATATGGCAAACCTTAGCAATAAAATATTGTGTTTTCTTTGCTGAAGGGAGAAAAGAAAGCTTGACATGGTGGCACTGGCTTATAACCACAACACTGGGAAGCAAAGACAGTTGGATCCTTAGGGCACAATGGCCATCTAGATTAACCTACGTGGTAAACTTCATGCAAGAAAGTGACACAAATGGATAAATAAGCAAAGGAATGGAAGTCACTATTACAAGGTTACTTGGGAATCTATCAGAGACACTCTACTTTGACCTAAAAGAATTGGTTTATATAGTATTCATATCAGCTGAAATGAAGGCAATACGTTGCATGACTTTTTTATTGATATGAATACTAAAATTTCAGGTTTACGCAGCAAGCCAGGAAGAGTTTGGTAAATGGCCAGATTCTTTCAGCATGTATACAAGAATGATACTGCTAATTCCATTTTAGTTACCCCACTGCTTCCTTGAGTGCTATTTGGAAGGGTAGTCTATTGATTAGTATATAATTTCTCCATCAGTTCCTGTGCCAAACTAATTTTCCTGTCTAATAATGCTACTTTCCCATGGCATGAGCACTAGCTTGAGACTTTGGAAGTACCAGAGTGGCTTGACCTTTATTTGATAACCTAAAATAACTGTCCTCATTTCCAGAACCACAGCATCTTAAAATGTATTCTTTTACCTTGTACGTCTAAGCACACATTTTTAAAATAGTGAAAGCAGCTGCAATTAAAAGAAAAAAATAACAAGATAGATTCAAAGCAGTCTTACACTTAAGGAGGTATAAAATTAGATACTTGGTATAATTTAGCATTGAGTTTTAACACTAACAGAATAAAAGCAATCATTTGGATTATAAGGTTAATGTTTGTGGTGTATTTTTCTGAATTATAAATGGCTTATTATATATAATCTTTCACAGAAAACCTATATACAAAATGATAAATACTACTGCATAAAACATTTGTTTCAGACATCCCTAAAAACAGTCTGAAAAAGACTATGTTCTCTAACTTGGAAAGGTGGGACAAATATGTCATTTCATTAGCTATTAGAAATTTTGTCTTTTGTAATATATCACATTTTAAAAGGCATTCTTTAGCTGCTTCCATGATTTTAAAATGATATGCCAGAGAATTGTTCCTTTTAAAATTAAAGTTTCCTTTGTAAATAATTCAAAACCTATTGCATCTATAAAAAGATTAATGGAGCCAGGAATAGTGGCTCATGGCTGTTATCCCAGTACTCGGGAGTCTGAGTGGGGAAGACTGCACGAGTCTGAAGCTAGCAAGCATCTATCACATAATGAGATCCAGGTCAGCCTGACTACACTGTGAGAACTTGACTCAAAAGAAAGGTGGTCATTCTTAAAAGAGTTTAGGCCATGTGACTTTACTTCTCAAGAGCCATCAAGTCTTTAATGGATTGTTCTCAGTGTCTCTTATATATCCTTATTTCCACTGTGATGGCTCACCTACATCCATTCTCCTTTCCCTAAATTCTTTCCAATAAGCAATGCCTAATTCAAAATAAATAAATAAATAAAATAAATAAATAAATAAAATAAATAAATAAATAAATAAAATAAAAAAACCAAAATGTCATTGTTTTCATGAAATGCTTCCCAACATATCCTATAAAATGTACTTAATCTTCTCCTACAAAATAACAAAATGTATTATCAGTCCATTTATCTTAATTACTGTTCTATTGCTATGAAGAGACACAATGACCAGGGCAATTCTTATAAAAATAAAGCACTGAAGTGGGCATTTGCTTATAATTTCAGAGGTTTGGTCCATTATCATCATGGTGGGAAGCATGGCAGCAGGCATAGTAGGCATGGTGCTAGAGAAGCAGCTGGGAGTCAGATTAATACATCACTCTCCCAAAGCAGGAAAAAGTGTTTTACACTGAAAGGATAAGAGAAGCTTTGCAGAATAGCAACGTTTTGATATAGACCCTAGAAATTTTGATTTTTCTGATACTCCAGGGTATGGGGAAAACCTATATATACAAGGATATAGAAGTAGACTTGTTTATAAGAAAAGAAATAACTTATACAGTCCTAAGGAAAAGAAACTGGGTTGTCCCAAATTGTAAAATACTTAGTGAGAAAGTTAACCTTATGTCCTTGGTTATTGTCTAAAAATAAAGCTACCCAGGAGAGAATCATGTGAGCATAAGATCAAACCAAGTTCTGACTGACAGTGCAGGCCTGTAATCCTAACTACGTGGAAATGGAGAAGAAGGAAGGAATGCGTAAAGCTTGCATAGGCTACACAGTGAGTTCAAAGATAGCCTGAAAAAACTAGTGAGACTTCGTCTCAAAGTAAAAAAAAATAGATAGACGCTAAGGAAATACATCAGTGATAAGGTGCTTGCTTAACATGCATGAGATCTTTGCTTCAGTACTGCAGAGAAGAAAATAAAAGAACTGAGGAATCGTGGAGGCCAACAGCCTTGCCATATTACATTGTCACATTCATTCTCGAATGGATGAACCACAAAAATCAAGTTGCCTTCTATACCCATTTCATATGCAATGAACTGGGAAAATGACCATTTATCTATCTCCCTCATATTTTGTTCCGAGCATATAGCAAATACTCACTAAATGCTCAAAAGTAAGAAAAGGAAAGAAAGGAGTGAAAAAGAAAGGGCAAGAAAGTTTAGTAAATCAAAGGCATCTTTCTCAGGAAATCAAGTGAACAGATACAAAAGCTGAGAATCAGACCGACAGCAGGACCATGAGTCGACCATTTCCCTTCAGACCTTGCATGTATAATCCTGAAATGGCCATGTTTTCCCTGCAGCATCTGGAGAATACATTAAGCTGTGGCTTCATGGTGAGTGTTATTATTTCCACTGAGTCACACGGCTGGAGATCAGGACTGCAATCTAAATTATTTCTTGACTCAACACACTTTATATAAATCAGCAATGACGATAAACATCATCTTTAAGATAATATAAAACTCTGCCTATACCATATGAATTTTGAAAGTTAATCATATCTTAAAATATTAACTATACACTCTGTTTATGTACCATGTATTATTACCAATTTGATATTTCAAGATATTGTTCATCAGCATAAAATTATTTCTAAATTGAAATGCTATTTATACGAGTTTTAAAGGGAGCAAGGGAAAGTGTTGGAAATGAAGAAAGAGAAGGATAAATGTCAAAGTTATATCTTAATTTCAAAAATAATAAAGTAAAAAATGTATGTGACAGTATTTGTATGGTAAATTAATTGCACCAAAAGCAACAATAGCAATTATTTTTGTTTTTATTGAGCTATACAATTTGTTCATTTCCCTTCCTTCACTCTCCCATTCTTCACTCTCCTGTGATGAAGAAAATGTGGTACATTTACACAACGGAGTACTACTCAGCAGTAAAAATCAATGACATCTTGAAATTTGCAAGTAAATGGATGGATCTAGAAAAAAATCATATTGAGTGAGGTAACCCAGAAAGACAAATATAACATTACTCACTCATAAGTGGCTTTTAGACATAAAGCAAAGAAAAACCAGGTTAGAGTTCACAACCCCAGAGAACTAGACAGCAAAGAGGACTTTAAGAGAGATATACAGGGATGTACATAGGAAGAAAAAGACAAGATCCTCTGAGTAAATTGGGAGTGTGGGGGTCACGTGAAGGGGTACAATAGCACATTTTTAATTATTACATTAATCCGCTTAAACTCAAAAAGAAATCAATGGTCTGTACTGTATGTATGTGTAAAGCTTAAAACAAATGAAACAGGTCACATGACTTCAGTATTCTTGAATAAATAATGTTCACTCACAAAGACCACAAATTCCAGGAGATTGCATAATTCCAACTGGGTAATGAAAACATTGACTTTAGCTTCTTTCTTCAGAAGACAGTAAGCTTAAGACTAAAAACAAATTGTTTCATCTGATACATTGGAAAATTTTATATTATACAACTTATGTTTAGAATTTCAAAAGTTACTCTGAAGCTATTTTCCCCCAAACACTGACAGAAGGCAAGCTTCAATATGAAGCAGATAGAAACTGTTTTTTCTAAAATAGGGAAGAGACCTTCTACACAACTTTCTAACATAAATATAGAAAACTTGATCATTTAATGAAGAATTAAGGCATCTTTTGAACCAATTAAGGTGAAATAAACTCAAAGGTTAAAGCATAGAATTAGCACTCTCTGCATAAACTAAAGTGGAGCATAAATTAATGAACAAGGGTGAGCATAAATTAATCCACTTAGAAATATGTAAACAACCTACCCAAAGAGGAAATTGTGTATATATATATATAGATAGATATAGATATAGATATTCTCCAGGAATAAAAACATATGTTAACATAAGTTAAGTATTATGCTGCAAAATATATTATAGTATAATTATCTGTGCATTTCTATATAATATAATATATTTGAAAACAAAAATTGAAATATATGTAAACCATGTTATATATACCTTTATCCACTAAAATTTATTTTAAAAAGAAAAATCTTCAGATGTGATAGTGCCATGGGCTTAGTAGAATACTACCGTTTAGTACTTTAATTCTGTCCTCAGTGCAACCAAGGGATGATGCACTCTCTGAGTTTAGCAAAAAGTAATTCACTTATTAATTACTTACTAAGCTGTGGGTTCCATCTGAAGGTGAAAACTGTTCTTATTTACTCTCTGAATCTTGTTTGCCCTCTTGTAGCACAAGCTTAAGTCTATGTGAGTTTTCAAGATGGTTTTCATAGCCTCCCTGCTTCTTCTCTAGTGTGAATCCACTTAGTTCATCTACCCTATCAGTGGCGAACTCACATCTCTGTACCTTCTCTCCACAGTCCAGCATACTGCTCTTAAGTGCCAAACTCGGACTCCATAGTTAGACTTCAGCAGGACTCAGAAAAACATGCAGTTCTCTATGCTAATTGGTATAGTGCTTTCAAGTTTCATCGTTAAAATTATTTATTAGTTAACATACTTACTATAACCAGTATCTACAGCAGATGTAACTCACATTCCCTTTGGCTCTATAAGTGCAATATACTTTGATAATACTTTTTAAATATCAACTTTTAGTCAGTTTACAAGTATAGAAGAAAGCCACGCTTGGTGACAGGCCTATTATCTCAAATCACCAGGAGGTGAGACTGGAGGATCTGGGACTGCCCATCCTAAGTCATAGAATAAACACAATTTTTAAAAAAATAAATAAGAGAATGGGTACAGTGCAGTGCCAGAGATTACTGAGTGTATGCAAATCTTCGCACTCAGTCCTCCAATACCAGGAGGAAATAAGGTATAAAAGACATGTAGACTCATTAATGCCTAAGTGCCGTCTTATCTAACCATTGTCTTTATTATTCTCTTTTAAGCAATAAGAATTATTTTGTATCATTTATCTGCTTTACTTGACACTCTTTGTCCTAGAGGATTTCAGGCTTTAAAACAAACAAACAAACAAAAACAAAAATCTACACTAAACATAAAAAACTCTGCTACCACCATCCAAAGACAAGTCCAAAAGAACAGCAAAACTAATTGAACTAGTGCAGGATGTCATGTACACAAGAATATGGACCTGTACGCACTCTTAACGTTACTAATATAGCTCATTTTGATAAGTGCATTTTGCTGTGTTAAAGCATCCATGATATCAGTTTCTGGTTAAATAACATATGGGTCATTTGACTGAAACAGTAATAAGAAATCATGGTGTCTTTCTTATGCAACTTGTGATTGTTAAAGTTTACTTCTTGATGACAAACCATAAGACCAAGACAGTTTCTTATTCATTAATCAATAAAAGCAACACATATACAGGACTTCCCACACCAGCGTATTGTATCTGATAAACATCTTTAGAGACTGTACTTCACTACAAGTATGAATTAGTTTATTTCCACACTGGACTGCAAGGCCCTATTGCAAAGATGTCAGTTTTGACATGTTTCACCAGCTCTAGAGCAATATGAAGCACAACAACAATATCTGCTGATCATTTGTGTTTGCTAAAATAACATCAGATAACTTATTAGTATGTTTCTCTCTTCCAGTGTGGAGCTGTGGGAAGAATGGATATAAAATCCCTGATTGTACCTTAAGATGGTGTTTACAATTCTCAGATCTGTTTCATTAACAAATACAGTAGTAAATGAAATGCTTCAGGTGGATATGAAAACACAAATTACAATGCCTATGTTCACCAATATAATATTATTGTTATGAATGTATTGCTTTCATTGGATTAATACTTTTTCTGACTTCGGCAATTTAATAAGTTAGTTTTCATGTGAGGGATGTTTATTCTTTGTATCTTAAAACTAAAAAGACTTTGCAGACCAACTCAATAGTGTCAAAGTAAGCAAGTCTATTTATAGAAGACAACTTAAGCAGTGTGTTTTTACAATTAAATGGTTCATTGCATTTTAAAATGATTAGCATGAACAGAAATATATTTACATAAATTACAAAATTACATTGTTTCTTTCAAACTATTATTAACTAGACCCCGCATTTCATAGCTTGCTGTGAAGTATAATGTATATTCAAGTAAATAAATAGCAAATCTTTAACTCCTTCCATATTAAATGTTTAATATTCTTTATTTGTTATCTGAGAAATACTGACTCATAAATTATTCATAATATCAAGCCAGATCTGTTACATCAGGTGTCAGATTAAATGAGGAGGTAGAAAACGCTGAGCTTATATGAAGTATTCATTAAACTTGGTGAACTCATTAAAGTATGTTAATTAGGTAATAGACAAAGGAACTTGGTATTTGGTAGAGATTGGGCACTGTTAATACCTTACTTTGTGCTAATACCTTGGCTGCAGTTTTGCCCCTTAATGAGCACAAGGAAAAGCTGATTATTCCAAATGCAGAAAAAAAATCTCATGTGTTACGTATTGGAAAAATTGCCCCAGGTGACAAAAGGAAAGGCGTACCAAAGGAGCCAGTGCTCGAACAAAGAGGATATCATTTCAAAGCTGCTAAGCCTTTCTTTGATACACTTTTATGTCATAAGAAATCTACAGGTTACTTTTGATATTATAAACAATGACTTTATTGTTAGTAGTGCTTGACTAATATCATTTTTCGCTATCACTAATATATGACACCTTTGTCTGTTTTATTATTTTGGAAAAGAGTTAACATTAAAATCTTCAAAACCTGAGAATATTTGTACTTGTTTGTAGGTAAAATAAACAAAACAAAGATAGCTTATTTCAATAAAATAATATCCTATTAAGAACAGCGTTTGAAAGGCTATATTAAGAGATCTATGCACACACACACACACCACCGTAGAGCAAGCACTGTTCGATACCCACTAAGGCGAACTGTACTGAAGAGCTAGCCCTCTAGGTCCTCTTAGCTTATGTAGTGGTCTCGTAGACTTGAGTGAACGGCTGTAGCTCAGAGATAATATGAAAGCTTCTTAATGCAAAATATAGTTTATTCTTGAAAACATAAGTAAATCTTTTTTCAAACCATAAAATACCTTAATTTGGGGCCTTTTGGGAAAATCTTATGTTATAATCCTATATATTTAGCTCTTAACTGAAGTCCTAAAAGTCACAAATGGTGAAACTCATACTGAAATATGCTTTTTTTTCCATATGGCCTTTCCTAGCTGACTGCCTTCTTTTTGTAAAAGTATTTGACATTCAAAATATAATGTAACTATACAAACAAGAAGATTCCACTAAGATTAAAATGTAAATGTCACATTTAGATGGCAACCCAGAACACCACAGCTAGCTCAATTCAAAACATGACTTTATTCATGCCCATGGCCAGGCTATATTCATCATCTACCCCTTCCGTCATCATGCTATATAGCCTCTCTGAGACATAATCCTGAAAACAAGTACATTGACAAAATTATTTTATGAAAAATTAAAGTTTCTGATTATTTTATTTATTATAACTTCCAAGGAGGAATCTATTCGTTCTAAGAACTTGCTGCAAACGGCACACATCAAAAGCTGCTACCGTTTTGGGAGCACACTTCACTCCCACAATTCTGCTTGTAGTGTATAGTCTTCAGAGTTTAAAATAAGTCACTTATTAAATCTCACAGAAGATTTTTTCTAGGAACATATTTCAAATAATA
Source organism: Chionomys nivalis (assembly GCF_950005125.1). NCBI lineage: Eukaryota > Metazoa > Chordata > Mammalia > Rodentia > Cricetidae > Chionomys > Chionomys nivalis. The sequence continues at coordinate 19,316,760 of NC_080107.1, forward strand.
TATTATTCTAGGACTATAGTTCAAGAAATAATATATTCATTAACATAAAATGAATATTAGTAAATAAAATGGGAGAGTTCCTCTACTTATTAGACTGCCTCTCAAAGATTCCAAACCTAGTGAAAATAAATATCCATTCACCAAGAAAAACAATCTGCACATATAAATAAAGAATAATCACCTAACCTTGTCAACAAAAGCAAAATGATAGTATAACATTTTCTAATGCTATATCAACCAGAATATATTTTAAAAAATAGGAAGACAAGGGCTGGAGAGGTGGCTCAGCAATTTTCAGATTGCTCTCACAGAGAATTGGACTGCAGGTCCCTGCACCCAAGTCAGGCAGCTCAAAAATGCCCCTAACTCCAGCTCAGGGGGATCGGAACCTCTCTTCTGACCTCCATGAGCACAAACCAACAGAAATACACAATTAAATTTTTTATTTAAAAATTTTAAAAAAATGAGATAAAACACTAAATTTGGACAATAAGAAGTAAATGTTCCCCACATATGAATATTATTTTTCTCTTTCCAAATCCTTGATTTTCTAATTATGATACTTTTGGACACAATGAGAAAGTTTTAATTTAATTTAAAAATAAATAAAGGGAATGAAATAAAGGGAAATTCATGAAGAGAGATAATACTGGACGGATATACAATATTCTTAATATTAAAATAAATGTTAATCTAACAGAGAAATTTATTTTTTTAAAATAGTATGTACTTTAAAAAAAACAATTTACAGTTCTAATGAAGGAAAGCTGTTTGTTTTTTCATAAGTGAGCTACAAAAAATCATAATTTTCACAAACATGTCTATATGCCTATAGACTATATCCAAGATTCTAAAAATACCTTAGGACATTTTAGTAAATTATCCAGGTTGATTTGATGATGGGAACTTTTTTATAATACGCCCATCTGAATTAATTCATGGCACTTTTTAGAAGAGAAACAGTTGCCTCAGGCCTGCTTGTTTTCCTGGAATCAGGAGCCCCTTACCGTTTTGGGTCTCTCCTACATGAGAGGGGAAATAAAATAAAGAGGAGAGTCTTGGGAGACATAGGGTTCCCCCAGCCCTAAGTTTGGCAGGGTCTGATGGCAACAGAAAATCCTAAACGTGCAAATGAGGTCCACAGGGACATGGGACTCCTCCCAGAGTCTCTATGTTCCTGATACTTTGGTGAACCAGAGAGCATGGAAATATTCTTAACGGAACACACTGCCCCTCCATCTCTCTCTCTCTCTCTTTCTCTCTCTCTCTCTCTCTCTCTCTCACACACACACACACATACACACACACTTCCTTTTAACATCTTAAACTAGGTACTATACATATCTAGGCGATAAAATTTGGTGTAGCAAGAGATATCATAATCTCTAAATATGCTGGGGGTGGTATTTACAACAAATCACCAGGAATCTGTTACAACCTGGTCCAAAAAATTGCTTCCCATAAAATTACTCAGTTTTACTTTTAATCAATATTATACTCTTACGAAGGTTGAAATGTCAATGCTATTGACCAAGTGACTTCTAGGTGTTTAAGTACAATGTTAGCACAGCCACAAATAGTTAACTATCCTATTCCTTCCTTCATATTATTTTTATCCCAAGATTACGGAGATATCCAAAGACATCACATAGTTTATTTAGAAAATGCTACTGCGTAAAAAATTAAATGAAGAATCAGAGTTAGAATGTTATGGCTTTTATTTCTGATTTTTCTGCTTTTAGTACCACAACCAATATTAAAAATATACTCTAAATGAGGCCTAAATTTTTCACAAGTGTGGTAAAGTCCCTCATGAAAGAGTACTCTTCAAGATCATGTTCTTTTGTTTGAGAAAAAAAAAACCTGGCAAGTAGAGAACAAATTTTATAAACAATCTGTTGCTAAAAACTCATGCAATCACAAATATACAGTCTCCACAATATATATACACATAAAAAAGGTCTTTTATCATACCAGATGCCTTTAAAAATAACACAGTATTTGACAAGATAATATTACCGGCACCTCTGGGGAAAATGAAACAGACAAACAAAACCAATGCACAGATAAAGCAAATTTTTATTGGTTCTTCAACTTAGTTATATCACACAGGGCAGATCATGCAATTACATATTCTGAAAGAGTATACTAAAACCCCCTAAGTACTATTCACTCAAGAGAAATGCTATGAACTTCTAGCATAATGCTATCATTTTTCATCTAATTTGAAAAAGCAATTTATTGCGTTATCTAATAGGGCCTTCACAGGGACACACAGCTGACCAGGTAAGACAATATGCTCCACCTAAACTGTCAGGCTCACAACTAGCATCTTCTCACTTGCAAGCTAAAGAGAAACAGGCTGGCAATGACCTTCTTCATCAACCCTTTCTCTTTTAATAAGCACCAATAAGCAACTCAAAAGACAGCATATCTTCCCACAGAAATCATTGTTTAGGATACATTGAAGCAATAAGGTCATCAGCTTGGAGACTAATAGATAACTGCTACTGATGATTTATTTGCTGATTCAATTCTAAGATAAAATGGAAAAAGAAAAATCCTCTGGAATATTGTTTTCTTAAAATCTTCAGGTAAACCATTGAATAAGTTTTAGTGCTTTATTTCTATTCATTACTTTATGTATATGGGTGGCTTTCTCCAGCATGTATAGCTGTGCAACATGTGAATGCAGAGCCCACTGAGGCCTGAAAAGGATGTCAGATCCCCTGGACTGGAGTTATAGGCAGTTGTAAGCCCCCATGTGCTGGGAATCGAACCATGACCCTCTGGAAGAACAACCAGCGCTTTTGACCTTCAAATCATCTCTCCAGACCCCACCCAAATTTTTAAATATGTATATGAAATACTGAAAGATCTTACATTGGTCAAGACTAAAGCATACTGGTTTTAATTTTATATCTATTGGTATTCATTTGAGCAGCAAAGTATATAGAAATACGATTATCCCCCGGTCAGAATGACTCAGTTAAACTACCAGTGGACTATGAACAAGTAGGAAGTACTGTAGTTGGTTTCCATTACCATTATTGTCATTACATTGTTTGATAAGCAAGTAACCTGTTCTAAAAGGGAGGAGTAATTTTTCGTCATGGAGGTTATTGGCTGACGACTTTTAAAACTCGTTAGAGGTGAAACTTTTGAGTAGAAACTAATTATAACAAATTATAATTTTAAGGAAATTGTAAGTCCTGTGTGTCTTGCTCAGGCAAGTAATAAAAAAAATATTGTTGTTCTGGACCATTTTTTAAAAATAAATTCTTCAGCAATATCTTTTCGCTGATTAAAAAAATCTGTGAATCAATTTAAGAAAATATAGCCAAGTGATAAATAACAAAAAAGCCTTGGTCAGTTTTTGTTTGCTTGCTTTAGAGTTTTAAGCAATTATGACTTGAGTGTACACATCACTTAGTACAAGAATATTTAGGTCAAAGAAATATGCATAAACTTAGAGTTCATAGAGCTATGATAGTATTTACTTGAAAATAATATCTCTATGAAGTGTATTTTCATGTAAAACTACAATTTTTACTCTTAAATGTATCAGGGGGCCATCAAGATGGCTTAGTGATAAGGTGCTTGTTTCTGCACTTGGTGACCTGAGATTGTTCCCCAAAACCCACAGGGTGGAAAGAAAACAACCAACTCCAAGTTAGCCTCTGACCCATACCCACAAACATACACATGCATGCACGAGTACATACACACACATAATAAATAAATAGTATTTAAACATTTTCAGTATCAGATATCATGGTTCCATGTTTGCTTTATAAATACTGCAAGTTTAACTAAAATTCCATTGCCTGAAGTTACAGTGCAATGAAATATTCTTTTTTTAATGGAAAATATACTTTGCTCCTGACAGATAAAGTTTCATTATTTTACTGACAGCCCAATTTTTGAACAAACCACATTAATAATGCAGTTTGAGTAATTCAGTTCATAACACAAAAGTGGAACTGGTAAATGCCTAGGCGTATTAATGAATTACTCATATCCAGAGGTAAGCATTACCAAAGGGCAAAATCTATATATTTTTGGAAGAAAATATCATATGGTAAAATTCCATGATATATGTTCAAAAACAAAACAAGTTTCAGACTGTACTAAAGATTTCTACATTTAATGTAGTCCAAAGCAAGACTTCCATTTTATCAACACTGTCATTAAACGTTATTCTTAGCTTGCCTCTCTATGACATTAACATTACAGTACAAGAGGAACAAATTTAATTGAAAAGCCTTAATGAGCAGCAGTGGGAAAAGAAAATTATATGATACAAGTTTAAAATTGTTAAGGCTATGGTTTTACATTGACAGCATATGACCTGTTCCTAAGGCTTACTCAGATAATAAAGCCTTATGTCTAAATTTAATACAAGAGGAAACAGGACCTTGTTATTTAATGAATACACAATGTACTTTTGTCCTTCACTTTCAACCAACAGGACAGCATGTTGCTTTGGCAAAATATGGTAAAAGTACAAGACACAATGATGCTCTAACATTCATCTACTAGTGTCTACTGAAACTTCATGAACAGGCGATTGCATTTTTCACTTTGAGAAGCTCATGCTTTTGCAAGTCAAACATGACCAAAATAGAAAGGCCAGAACAAAATAAGTAAGGAGAGTACTTACAATAATTTAGCTGTATCAAAATACTAGAATTCCAGGCAGTTTCATATGCTAACAGTTTTATTGCAATAAATATCACAGATCATACAATCCACCCATTTAAAACACATGATTCATTGTTCACTAACATGATCACAGGGCTGTGCAACTATCAACACAACTGATCTGAAAGCATTTCATCCCTAGCATAAGCAGGCCTGTGAAAGCAAGACAGTAGGGAGAATTGACCAACTTGATTACTTCATATCCTGTGACTCACCAGGTTCTGGTACACCACCAAGAGCAATGGCAATAAAATAACCTGCATTGTTTCAGGAGTGGGACCTATTTGACAACAACACTAGCCCACCAACAATAGTAGGGAGATATTACATACCCAGGACTGAACCTTATTTTTTTGGACAGCCTATGACATTTAAGGGAGGCATTACCCCCTGTATAGAGGAAATTCATTCAAACTTGTACATATTTTGTTTATCCATATATTTAATAAATATATAGAAGTTTCTGAAATAGTAGGTTTCTATGACTTTTTCAAACATCTTAGTTTTAATTATCCCTCCCCATACTCCTTCCTCCCCCTTTTTCTCCCATTGCCCTTCCCACTTAAATCTCCCTCCCATTATTCCTTTTATCCCTTCATAGCACTTGTGTTCCACAGTCTCCCCTCCCTTAAGCCTTTCTGCATTAATGGCCCCTTTCTAGTTTCCTAGTTTCAGGACTTCTATAGGTACTCCAATTTATACACACAAAGCTACAGATTCGAAGCTAGTACCCATGTAAGAGAGAAAATGTGGCATTTATCTTTTGGGATCTGGCTTGACATCTCTCCCTAGGATTATGTCCAATTTCATATGTTTACTTGATTTTTTTCATAATTCCATATTTCTTTACAGAAGACCAGAATTCTGTTATGTGTGTGTACTACATTTTCATTACTCATTAATCACTTGATGGATACCTAGGCTAATTTAATTTCCTAGCCATTGTGAATGAAGAAGCAATTAGTGTGGATGAGCAAATATCTCTGTAATAGGATATAGAATCCTCTGAGTACATGCTCAGGAATAGTTTAACTGTGTCATATTGACAAACTTCCTATTACTTACGCATGATAGAGAATATAAAATTAGTTTGATGGATTTCTGTTCTTTAGAAGTTAGCATTTATTGACTGAAACAGACATATATGCTATAATAACATAAAATAAGGGCAGTATCATGCAAGTGAGGCAGATATTGTAAGTAAAAATAATTGAGTCCCACAAATTGATCAGTCATTATAAAGTAGATTTTTAAATATTACCATGAGTAAACATGGGACTAACATTTATCAGAAAGAAACATTCTATACTGTGTACAAAAGCCTATCCACATATAGTAACATATTTAATTCTAATTACTCTGTAAGTGGAGTCATTAGATCTTATTTTATGAATAAGAAACCCATTATCATATAGACTAGGTAAAGACACCAAAGAGAAAATGAATCGCCAAGATTTACCCATATATACACTGAGAATCTATACCAGCTCACAGTAGGGAAGCATACCTATAAACTCAGTACTCAGGAGGCTAAGGCAAAAGAACTGCAATTTGAAAGCCTTCTTAGACTACATAGTATGGGCCTCCCTCAAATTATCACGGCCTGGGACTGTACCTCAGTGTTAGAACATGTATGATCCTCCCTCAAAAGATCACAGCCTGTGGCTGTACCTCAGTGCTGGAGCACTTTACAGGAGTGTTCAGAGCTCTGGGCTTAGTTTCCTAGCACTGGACAACCTTACAAGAAGTATTTATACCATATTGATGTGGGAGTTCCCCCCGTATGCTATGATTACCATTAATAAATAAAGAAACTGCTTTGAACCTATAGCATGACAGAACTAAGATAGGCAGAGAAGACGGAACTAAATGCTGGGAGAAAGAAGGGCAGAGAGAGACACCATGGAGCCGCTGGAGATGTGCTGAACATTGCTGGTAGGCTACGACCTCATGGTGATACACAGATTAATTGAAATGGTTAAATTAAGATGTAAGAGTTAGCCAACAAGAAGTTAGAGCTAATGGGCCAAGCAGTGATTTAATTAATACAGTTTCTGTGTCATTATTTCAGTTCTGGGCAGCCGGTAACCAACAAGCAGGCCTCCCTGCAACACTATATTGCTTTTTGTGCACATTTCATAAAATAAAAACTTACTTTTTATTTTTTAATCATTGAAGTATTTCACCTTATCCTAAAACAACATTATAAGGCAGTAATACCGATATTATCTCTACTTAAAGTTATAAAAACATACCAAAAGTTTCACTTGTCTCTCTGTGGTGTTACAGTTACACTTGTTCAGCTATGATAACAATACCCTGACAAAAAGCAATATGGGGGAGGAAAGGGTTTTCATGGTTTAAAGTTTCTGGTGATAGTCAATATTTATAGGTAAGTCACAGTTGGTCACAAGCCATTCGCAGTAAACAGCAGAGAGGACTAAGTGCACCATTCTGCTTGCTTGACTGCATCTAGTTTTCTCCTGTGTTGTATAGTTCTTGACCTAGAGAATAATAACTGCCCAAAATGAGAGGACTCTTCCAACACCACATGACACTCAGCAATCTCCCACAAATACAAGCTCGGGCTATGTGAGGATTCCTCTTTTATCGTGCGACTGCCCTGGTTCCCACCTTTAAAACCCAGCAACTGGGAGGGGAGGCAGAGGCAGGGAGATCTGTGAGTTCAAAGCCAACACGGCATAGTGGAATCTATTTCAAAAGAAAATGGGATACTAGATTATTGGTATTCTGACTCCAAATCTTTTATTTACACAGCACTATACAATACTACATATGCAAACCAAGACCAGAAAATTTTTGAAAGAAAGGAAACAAATGAGTAATTCTGACTGCAGCTGTCCTCTAAGTGATGAAGTAACATTTCTACACTAAAACAATTAATAGATGTGTCTATACTATTTATTCACGTGTATATGATGTTTGCTTGTTTGCAATCCCAAAGAAAGTACATGAAATGAGTATATCGTCACCTGGAAAACCTACTGATATAATCCTTGGCCTTTGTTATTTGGTTCCTCTTTAGTCTCCTACAAACTTCAGCCATTATACTTTTGCTAATTCTTGTTCTACCCATAGCTTTTATAAATATTTCTTTCTCCTATTTTTTTCTTCTACACTATTTTCTTCTAACTCCTCTTTAAGAGCTCTTTTTTATTTTTATTTTTAATTTATTTTTTAAAAAACAATCTTTTTAAATTTTAACCACCAATCCCAGTTCCCACTCCTTTTCCTCCTCCTGCTCCCTCCACCTTCTCGCCCACCCCATACAACATCCACTCCTCAGATAGAGTAAGGTTTCCCATGGGGAGTCAACAAAACTTAGCACATCACTTTGAGGCAGGTCTAAGGACCTCCGCATAATATCTAGGCTGAGAAAGGTATCCCTCCAAAGAGAATGGGCTCTAAAAAGCCAGTTCAAGCACTAGGGATAAATCCTTGTCCCACTGCTAGTGACCCCACAGACTACCTCAGCCATACAACTGTTACCCACAGGGTCGAGCTTGGCTCTATGCTGGTTCTCCTGCCATTCCAAAATCAGCGAGCTCCTATTAGTTCAGGTAAGTAGTTTCAGTGGGTTTCCCCATCACAGTCTTGACCCATTTGCTCATCATCGCTCCTCCCTCCCTTTGACTAGACATTGGGAGCTCAGCCCAGTGCTTCTCCACTGTGGCTCTCTTAACCATTACTTTATTTATCCCTATAAAGACTAAGATTACTCTGCTCTGATACTTGGACCTGGCAATTTCAGGTACCTGGGATATATAAATTACTGTAACATAAGATTAAAATATCTTACTTCAGTAAATTTTGTGAACCAAAAAGAAAGGAAAAAGGGAGGGTGGTGGAAGGGAGGTAGGTAGGGAGGGATAGAGAGAGAGGGGAAGGGAAGGAAAGAAGGAAGAAGGCAAATAAATAGAATGTTTTTAAAAGATGAATGGTTTTGGAAATTATTTTAAAATGCTATTTATTTCAGCGAAGACTAGCTGCCTCCCTACTAAGTTTCATCCAATTAATATCACTTATTAATCTTTTCTGTGTATGTTCTATTTGGCCCCTACTCATTCATCCCATCATGAGTACACAACACACAGAAGTACCACGATGAATAAAACTTAAAGGATTTCAAAAAGTCCTTTCTCTTAAACTATCTCAAACTAATTTCCTCCCAATATAAGCATTAGAAAAATAGCTACTTCTGCTGAAGACAGGTATTGTGATGATATTAAAACTTGTTAAAGTGTAAATGGGACTATGGTATTTAAGAGAAAGAACAAAGGAGTCCAATCATTTGACAACAAACAAGACAATTATATTTAAAGATTTTTCCATCTAGAAGCTAATAAGCAGGACCTCCACCCTTCACAATAGCCACAAATATCATAAAACATCTCAGGGTAACTCTAACCAAACAAGTGGTAGAATTAGATGACAAGAACTTTAAATCTTTGAAGAAAGAAATTGAAGATGACACCAGAAAATGGAAAGATCTCCCATGCTCTTGGGTAGGTAGAATTAAAATAATAAAAATGGCAATCTTACCAAAAGCAATCTATAGATTCAATGCAATGTGCATAAAAATCCCAGCAAAATTCTTCATAGACCTTTAAGAACAGTACTCAACTTCATGTGGAAAAGCAAAAACAATCCTGTACAATAAAAGAACTTCTGGAAGCATCACAATCCCTGACTTCAAACTCTATTACAGAGCTACAGTTCTGAAAACAGAACTGTATTGGCATAAAAACAGACAGGAGGACCAATGGAAACAAATTGAATACCCAGATATTAAACCACACACCTTCAAACACTGATTTTTGACAAAGAAGCAAAAAAATCAAATGGAAAAAAAGAAAGCATATTTGACAAATGGCGCTGGCATAACTGGATATCAACATGTAGAAGAATGAAAATAGATCCATATTTACAAAACTCGAGTCCAAATAAATCACAGACCTCAATATAAAGCCAACTGAACTTAACAGAAGAGAAATTGGGAGGTATACTTGAACACATGGGCACTGGAGTCCACTTCCTAAATATAACTCCAGTGACACAGACACTGAGAGAAACAATTAATAAAAGGGACCTCCTGAAACCGAAAAGCTTCTATAAAGCAAAGGACACAGTCAATAAGACAAAACGACAGCCTACATAATGGGAAAAGATCTTTACTAATCCCACATCAGACAGAGGTCTAATCTCCAAAATATACAAAGAACTCAATAAATTGGTCGTCAAAAGATCAAATAATCCAATAAAAAATGGAGTACAGACCTAAACAGAGAACTCTCAACAGAGGAAATTATAATTGCTGAAAGACACTTAGGGAATTGTTCAACATCCTTAGTCATCAGAGAAACACAAATCAAAACAACTCTGAGATTTTATCTTAAAACCTGTAAGAATGGCTAAGATCAAAAACACTGATGACAACTCAAGCTGGAGAGGATATGGGGTAAAGGGAACACTCCTGCATTGCTGGTGGGAGTGCAAGCTGGTGCAGCCCCTTTGGATATCAGTATGGCGATTTCTCAGAAAATTAGAAAACAACCTTCCTCAAGACCCAGCAATACCACTTTTGGGTATATACCCAAAGGATGCTCAACTGTGACACAAGGACATGTGCTCAAATATGTTCACAGCAGCATTGGTTGTCATAGCCAGAACCTGGAAACAACCTAAATACCCCTCAACCAAAGAATGGATAAGGAAAATGTTTACATTTACACCATGGAGTACTATACAGCAGAAAAAAAAATATGTCATCTTGAAATTTGAAGGCAAATGGATGGAGCTAGAAAGCATCATATTGAGTGAGGTAACCCCAACCCAGAAAGACAATAATCACATGTACTCACTCATAAGTGGTTTTAAGACATAAAAGAAAGAAAATAAGAATACAAATCACAATCCCAGAGAACCTAGACAACAATGAGGACCCTAAGAGAGACATTCATGGATCTAATCTACATGAGAAGTAGAAAAAGACAAGATCTCCTGAATAAATTGAGAGCATGTGTATATATGATTTAGCTACAGAAATATATGTGTATATATAGACATACTTTCTAAAGTATTTGAAGAAAATTTTTGTCTTTAAAGAATGCTCTGGTAGTATTTATCAATTACTCAAGTTTTAGTAATAACAGAACTTCAATAAACATCACATTAACTCTTTTAATATTCTGAACAAGAAATCACCTAACTTCTACACAAAAATGGAATTCAAATTCTTGGCACACCAAAACATACACGGTGTATTTCCAAAAATATTTTCATAATGAGTAAGTTAATGAGTAAATAATCACATGAGACCCCCATCTTTAGAAAGTATAATTTTTTTTCTGGGTTCTGGCTACAACAAGGATTCTATGAATATAGTTGAGCAATTGTTCTTGTGGTATGATTGAGCATCCGTTGAGTATATATCCAAGAGTGGTATAGGTGGGTCTTGTGGTAGATTGATTCCCAGTTTTCTGAGAAATAGCCACAATAATTTTCAAAGTGACTGTACAAGTTTTCACTCCCACCAGCAATAAAAGAGTGTTTCCCTTGCTCCACATCCTCTCCAGCATGATCTGTCACTTGGGTTTTTTATCTTAGCCATTCTGATAGGTATAAGATGAACTCTCAGAGTTGTTTTGATTCACATTTCTTTGATATGCCATATTTTGTTAATACTCATGGGATACTGATCCTTTCCCAAACAGAAACGGAGGAGGAATGGATGGGGGGTGAGATCAGAGTCAGGGGTGTGGTCTGAGAGGGACTGGGATGAGAGGAGGGAGGGGAAACTGTAGGTGGGATGTAAAATTGAAAAGTTAATTAATTAAAAAAATAAAAGAATAGTTTTACCCTCAACTGAGGGAAACACAATATTTCATCATTTAAGAGAAGCAGCAAAAAGTCAGCAAAATTCTGAGTCAAGACATCTTATCGAATGACTTTGTCACTAACTTGTTAGATCATGGTCAGATAACTGAACTTCTATATCTGGACAATAAGATTATTTGTCCTAATTATTTCTCAGTGGGTAGAAGCAGAAATAAAATCGTGTGTGTGCTGCACTACTGCTGAAGAACCTGCAAAGAACTTGTACAAAACAGCTATCATGCTGCTAGGCAGAGTTAGTTCTACGATGCTGCAGCAAGTACAGTAGGGAAAAGGCAGTCCACACTCACTCCCTTCACCCAACTTGCCTGATCTACGTGACAACTGAATGACAGAAAGATTTGCAACATATAAAAATCAGAAAAAGAAACTCCCTATACTCAATTTTTGACCAAATAAACCAACGGGACAAAGTATTTTAAAGACTAAAAACTGTGAATTTAAAAACATATTAATGTAGTAGGAAGCCACTTCTTCATTACCGGCTTCCCAGACCATGAAATAATCACTGAGAAACTAGATTATTTGTACTACTGGTTGGCCAATACCTTAAGCATATTGCTAGTTAGCTCTTATATCTTAAATTAACCCATTTCCATTATTTTATATTTTACCACAAGGCTCATGGCCTACTGGCAAGATTACCATGTGGCTGTGTCTAGTGGCAGCTACGTGGCTTCTCTTCAACTCCACCTTCTTTCTCTAAGCATTCAGATAACTTTCCCCTCTAACTCTATTTTGCTAAGCCACTGGCTGAAATAGTTTTATTAACCAGTAAAAGCAACACATATTCACACCACATTACTATTTTTGCTTTTATTTAAGAAAGCCTGCTTTTTCTTTTATTTTGTAAGAAAACATACACAAACCCCACACTACTTAACTATGCTGTGCCTCCATCTTCTAATAGCAGTCTGTTACTAAAAATATGATTTTGTACATTCTAACCTGGTTTTAAATTTAGGTTCAAATTGGGGTAACCATTTCCACTTGAAAACATGAAGTATTTTGTACTAAGTGTTCTAACATTTTCATCAACTTAACATTGAAAAGTTATATTTACTTCTACATATGCATGCATAAATTATGAATGGGACATTGATTTGGACATGCCATCTTTATTAACAATACTTCAAGTTCTTTATGTTTACCCTCCTACAGTTTGGACATTAAAATAAATATATTCCTTCACAATTGCCTTGGCAGACGGAAACACCTGAAATCAACATGTTTAATTCTGTGCAGACTTGTGACACTAATGAGCACATTGATCATGCAAATGTTGCTACCTGTGTGGTTAGAAGGATCTCTGATGAATGACCTAGTTTCAGAGTTAAATATGAGGAACCGGATTTCTCTTTAATGAGAGGGTTCCCACAAGAAATTTTGTGAACAATCTGTCATTAAGAACATCTTTATAACCATTCCAGAAAAAGAAAAGTTAGGTTTTTCAAATACTTTCTCTAAGAAATCTCAGAATAAAAGATATGACAATCTCACAAGAATAGTACCTGTTATAGAGCTATGAATAAATGAAGAAATTTCTTTAAAAGTATGTTGTCAAAGAGCTCTTCCTAGCAAAGACAATTAAAATTCAAGACACAATACAGATAAAAACTCCATGTAAGGAAGAATTTTAAGGACTATGAAATGCTTTTATATCTCAATAGCTAAGCTCTCCATGAGTAATTGTCTATATATGAAAAATAAAATATCTGTGGTATTCATTATAAAAAAATATCCTAAGTGAGGATAACTCATATGCAAAAAGACAAATATATTATTCTCTCACATGTAGAGTTTAGCTTTTAAGCCTTCAATAGGCATGTTACAATCTGTAGAACTATAAGAGTTAAGTATAGACTAAAGGACTAGGGGGAAGGAAAAAGTGCCCAAAGAAAGGGAAATAGAATTATATTCACCAAATAACAAGGGAGGCAAAGCGTGTTTTCTAAGGACAGAGAGAGTGCATGGAGTTGGATGGATGGAGCATTAGGAAGGATCTGGAAAGAAATGTGAGAGGGGAAACCATGAACTGAATATATTATATAAAAATTATAAAAATATATAAAAATTATATTCAATTTTAAAATTATTTAAAATTTAAAAGTGTGGTATTATTTTGTAAAATTTTAAAAGCAATTAACTTAACTTACAAGTAATAAATAAATCATTTATCAACTGGTTTCAGAACAATTTTAGCAGGGCTAATTCCAAAACATAAACTAACTAATATAGACATTTTAAAATATATTCTCAAGGTTTTTTTTTTGATTCTACATAGTTTTTTCTAATCAACTAATAGAGTAGGAAAGAATAAATTTTATTTTTATGTATAACCATGAAATTTTCACACTGTTGAGAATAATAATGTGGAAAATAATGAATTTAGCATGATGCTTTCTGCTTTTAATTAGAATGTCTTCCATTTATTTGTGATGCAATAAGTCAAACTAGTAAAAACAAAGCATAAAGAAAAACTTATGTTGTTTGATTTTTAGAATCCTGAGTCAATTGTTTAAAGGTGTTAAAAAAACATATTTGAGCTACTCAGGATGAAGGACATCTCAGTAAAATCTAGCCAATCTCAAATGGATTCACTCAGTCTAAACAAAGTACACTGAACTGTCACTATGTTTTATTGCCTTTATTGACTTTTATGTATCTTGAATCTGATCCTGGATCTCACGCATAAAGAACCTTAATTAATATATCTAGTTAGTTCCATTATATGTAAACCAAAAAAAAAAAAATGGCACAAACTTGCACAAGAAATTAACTCATATACTACAAGGTATAAACCTTAGGTTCAATAGCTGAATTTTGCACACATTTCCTGCATTTATAGGATAATTTTAAACTTTATTTCAAGTACTTACAAGCATAATTTATTTTAAGATGAATTATCATATGAATCCTGAAGTACTGTCACCTTTTGGGGGGCTATTATCCTTTTCTTCACCCCTAGGCAGATGCCTACTAACATAGGAGGGTCTCATATAACATATATCCCTAAAGGGGAACATGGATTATGACGAAACTTCTAAACATACCCAGTGCATGTAATAAATGTTCACTGTTTATTACTTTGACTAGATCTTGGACTTGTTACTTTACTTGGTTCCAAGTGTCCATTCAAACATAGCACTCTTTGACAATGTCACTCTAAAATCTCACATCCTCGAAAGTGTGACAACCCAAGAAATGTAGGGTCCTCTTATGCGGACTTTATCCAGGGCAACTAAAGACAAGTCTTTATTCACATAATTTGAACTGATATAACTTTCGAGAAATAAATAAAAAGTTTTAAAGTAAGCCGGGCGGTGGTGGCACACGCCTTTAATCCCAGCACTCAGGAGGCAGAGGTAGGCGGATCTCTGTGAGTTCGAGGCCAGCCTGGTCTACAGAGCTAGTTCCAGGACAGGAACCAAAAAGCTACAGAGAAACCCTGTCTCGAAAATCAAAAAAAAAAAAAAAAAAGTTTTAAAGTAAAATTAACACAAGGTAATCACTAACTTGTATAAATAAACAGGCAAAATCAAGTTAAGACTAATAAAAATCACATTTCCTTTCTTGTAAATTATTCTTAAGTTTTTTATGTTCTATACATATTGATAAAATTATAGTCCTCACTATATTAAATGCAAATATTATTATAAAATATTTACAGTATGAAAAATATTACTATTTTATCTGTAGTTCTTTTTTTGTTGTTTGAGAAAGTGTCTTCCTATGTAGCTCTAGCTGTCCTGGAACTCACTCTGTAGACCAGGCTGGCCACAAGCTCACAGAGATCCTTCTTCTTTCTGCCTCCCAAGTGCTAGCATAAAACTCATGCAGCACAATGGCTGGTTTATAACTGTAAATCTTGATGAAAATTCCTATGAAAGCACTTCACTCTTGAGATTTTCAGAGCATGTAAAAGCATATAAAATTGAGCGGGGAGAAATATTAGGTATTCCCCAAATCCTTCTCATAAATTGATGCGAATGAATAAGGTATTTATACCTGGCTTAACAAGTGCTTAATAATAGAATTTACATATTAATATAGCATAACCATTCGACCTTTAGGAATAAAGATAGATCCTTACAATACACAATAGCTTCTGATTATTAAATATGATTTCTGAATTGTTCCCTCATCACTTGCTATTGGAAACAATAGGCAGGTAAGGATCCATTGCTTTTCATTTCACTGTGACTTCACTAAAATCTTAATTATAACCCAAATTGTTTCCACAATGTTTTCAAAAAATAATTTTAAATTTGCTTCATTTGTTATTTTTCTTTGAATAATAATAAATATTTAAGCCACTTTTTTTTAAAATCCAGATTCTTAGTCAATAAAATATTACCATAAAGGTAATTAATTATTTAATCAATTAGAATTTCAAACTCATTATATCATATGAGCTATTCACATACTAAAGATTATTCAAATTTTCATTCTGCCAGGCACTTTTGCAAATAATTTCCTACATATGCAGACATGCTTTTTAAGAGAAATGTATTGGCAACCTATACCTTCTGGGAGAAGCATTACACCCTGTGTAGGGTAACTCCAATTAAATAGTTTTATATGAATATCTTTAATAGTCTGTTTATGTGAATATATATCCAAATGGATTTTTCAGGAATCCTTAGTGTTACCTAAAAAGTCCAGTGCCAGGTGTAAGATTTCCTCACCTCAAGTTACTGGTCAGAGGTGTCCCGAAGATCCTTCAAAACAATACTGGTTTTGTTCATTGCTCTTGGTTGCCTATAAGAACTTGCTAGTAAAACCACTGCTGAAGATGCTGCAGACATCACACACTTGTTACAGGGCATGGACAAATCAAGATAATACTGATCAGGAAGCCTGTCCCGTTTGCTAGCTTTCATAGAAGTGTAAGGTACTGTGCAGGCAGCTAGGCTGAAGTTATCAGGGTGTGAACCCTGTAAGCTACAGTAATGACTAGCATATCAAGAAGGTATGCCCTTGGATTCAAATGTTACAAAGGTAACCAACTACTTTCTGGTTGGATTTAAGGCCTGTTTCACAGAAGAAACACTTTCCCAGTACTGTAAACCTAGCCAAGAACTCATAGTTTCAGAGTTCATAGGCTCCAGGGTAAACCTAATACTATTATTTTATAAAGGGGTTTGGAAAGAAACTTCCCTCTTAAGTTTTATCTTTGTAACCATACACTAGAGCAACTCTCAGACCTCATAAGAGACGTTTCTTTGTGTAGGGATTCTTCATTAATTCGGAGACTCAAACCCTGAATTACACTGCTAAGAGAGATAGGGAGGCTTAAGAAAATAGAAAAACTACAATACAGTACAATATTTTTTAAATCATAAAAATTAACTGATGAAATTATAGCCTACAAAAACTAATTCTGTAAAAAGAACAAGAACAGACAGGCAAACAAACAAAAAAAGAAAATTCTTTTAAAGCCACAGCCCAACCTGGAACAAAATGTGTTTAGGAAACACTGTATGATTAGAATCTTTATTGGAAAAGTCCACCATTTCTTTTTCATCGAGATTTATCAGCTATCACGTTAGCCTGTGTTACATAAATAGTTTTCGCTGAAGACTCTGGTTCTTTGCTGACTAGCGCTACTGTCACAGCAACGTATGACATTGGGCTACAAGCTGACACCATCTCTCTATGACAGCATTTATAGTGGGTATTTGTGGTAACGATTAGTATATTCACCACACCATAATAAATGTGAAACAATCATTGCTAAATACTTGCCACTAAAGGAATCGATTTCGCATAGATTACTCCTAAGCTCAACTCATAACAACTAACTATTTTTTAAACTACATAATAGCTAAAAGAATAATAATTAGATCAGAGCACTATCTCAAGCCATCATGCTTCACTGAAGTGACAACATTTAGAGAGATTCAGCAATTTCATATTTTTTTTCAGGGTTGTCACCTTTTAGGTTCTTCAAGGACATCTTCAACATAGTTTTAATGACACAAAATTTAAGAAGCAGTTTGAATAGAAATAACCATTTCTTCCTAAGGCATAATATAAACAAAAGTATTGTACGTGAAAAGTGCCTTAATATGACAAACAGTAGATAAGATCCATTTCTATGAACAATAAAGCTATGGAAAGAGCAGCACAGTAAAATAATCTATTAACTGCTCTTTTATCAATCTCATTTGGAAAACATATTTAAAAGAATATCAGTAGTTTGAGATGCTGCCCTAGTTTCTGATAAAGTACCCTGACAAAAACAACTTTAAGGAAGAAAGGATTCGTTCATCTTACAATTCCAGGTAACAGTTGATCATTACAGGGAAGCCAAGACAGGAACCTAAGCAGCTAGTTGCATCACAGCCACAGTCAAAAGTAGAAAGAGAAGGAATGCATGTGTGCTCATTCATGTTCTGTCTCCTCTCTATGCTTATCCAGCTCAGGATCTCCAGTCCAGGGAAAGGTGTCACTCACAGCAAACTAGGACTTCCCACCTCAGTTAAGATAGTCAAGACAAACTGGACACCTTTGATCCCAGCACTCGGGAGGCAGAGGCAGGCAATCTCAGTGAGTTTGAGGCCAGCCTGGTCTAACAAGCAAGTTCCAGGACAAACAGGACGATTATATGGAAAAACTCAAAAAACCAAAAACGAAAAAAGGGGGGAAAAAAAGATAATCAAGGCAATCCCCCTACAGACATGCCTTCAGGGCAACCTGATCTATACAGTACCTCTTTAAGATTCTCTTCCTACAGTAGTCTAAACTGTGTTCGGGTAAACCTAACTATCACATAAGTCTTTTCAGTATTTTTACCAAAAAAGAAAAAAGGGAGAAAAACAAAAAGATAATCAAAGCAATCTCCCTACAGACATGCCTTCAGGGCAACCTGATCTACACAGTACCTCTTTAAGATTCTCTTCCTAGGGTAGTCTAAATTGTGTTCAAGTAAACCTAACTATCACATAAGTCTTTACAGTACTTTTTCCAACAGCCACGTTATGGAATCAGCCTACATGACCATCAGTAGATGAATCAATGAATAATGTGAGGTATATAGGCAGTAGAGTACTTTAAAAGTCATTGAAAATGAAATAGGATGCTGCTGGACTTTAGAGACCCTCCCTGTCTCTGTATAAAGGTTACACAAAATAAGTCCTCCATTATTGTATGTATGAGATATGCTTGTACATAATCTGTATGCAATAATTAGCATTATTCCCTAAACTTGGAAGAGATTTCAAATTTTAATTGTCAGTGTTATAGACTTATTTTACTAAACCAAAGGTTCTAAATATTGCTTTATATACAGCTTTCATATAAGCTATATCTGTGTCATGATGCTAATGCTTATTTATTTGCTATTATTTATTATTGATAAATATTGATTTTTTTATTAACAATGCTAATTATTTCTGGCTTTATGAATAAGATGCCATCTGAAGATTGATATATATTAGACATCTGTAAATTTCTACATAATTACTTAATTTTCAAAATAGTTTAACTATTGTTGGTTATGTTTTTATGAAACCTTATAGCTCACTACTGTCTGTTAAGAGACATTTGTGTTTCTACAAAGCCTTAAGTAAGCTGTTAACATTCAACAAAAGCAGAGCTTTTGTCAAAGGAATCCAAACAACATTCCTATGATGCTGATACATTACTCGCAAGACAAGCAGAAAAAAACATGTATACCTGGCCTAAGGGCCTCTTCTGTGTTTCAGTTGCTTACACTGGGCACAAAGGGTTCATTGGTACTAACTTCTTAACATCTCTCACTTACCTTCCACTACAGCACAGATCAAATCAGATCATGCACTATGAGTCTTTTCCTAGCATCAAGAGTCAATGGAGAACAAACTCTCAGATAGTTAATCAACAATAGCTTCAGAGGCAGAGAAGTTGTCAGAAATGAATTCAAACCACTCTAGTCATGGCAGTGCTTACCTGTAATTCCAAGATTTACAAAACTGAAAAGAGATGATTGTAAGTTTGAGTGTAGCTAAACTTATTCATAAGATCCTGACTCAAACTTACAAGATGGAGTTAATTGTGTCAGTCCTTGCAAAAGTAACGAAAAACCAAGAGATTATGGAAAGTAGTTGTCATGCATGGCTATATGGTACTAAATGTGTTATAACATTGGTTCCTACCTGTATTCTCTTTGCTATATTATTACAACATAGTTAATACCTCATCTCAAGTTTGGGGTATTAAATCAAAAGCAAGCCTGGCAGAAATGAAGTATCTTTCAATATAATTATCAGACTATTAAAACATGAGAGTGCTTTCTAAATATCTGTCTGTGTCTACAGATTAGTGCCGTTCTCCATCCTCATTAGAGACGCTTCATTTTGCAGCAGTTTAGATTACTATAAGACACACATCTATCAGCTTGGCGGTGGTGGCACACACCTTTAATCCCAGCACTCGGGAGGCAGAGACAGGTGGATCTCTGTGAGTTCGAGACCAGCCTGATCTAGAAGAGCTAGTTCCAGGACAGGAACCAAAAATATAGAAAACCCCTGTCTCAAAAAACAAAAAAACAAAACAAAACAAAACAAAAAAACCACATATCTATCTGGCCAGAGTATAGAAGTAAATGAGGAACACTTAGCCCTAAATGAGCTAAATTAGACATCTATACCACACTCCTTACCTGTGTGACTCAGAGAATACTGTAGAAGTGAAGCAGAAAGGTTCTAAGAGGTAGAAGTTATTACTTTACAGAAGTCCTTTCTAATTTGTGTTGTGCAATGATATTTTGTTTGTGATCTAACACATAAAGTTTGCCTGAAGACCAGTATGCAGAGCTAAGTCACTAGTTAGCTATAAAGCCAGCCAATGTTGGCACATACCTTAATCCCAGCACTTGGGAGGAAGAAGTGGTGTTGGTTCATACCTTTAATCCCAGTACATAGGAGTCACACACCTTTAACCCCAGCACTAGGGAGGTGGAGACGGGAAGGGATATAGTTGGGCAAAGAGAGGAATACAAGGCAGGAGGAGACAGGACGTCACTGGCAGTCTGAGCAGCAGCCAGTCTGAGACAGTCAGTCTGAGGAAACAGTCTGAGGTCTGGGCATTGGTAGAAGTAAGAACACTAGTGACTGGCTGCTCCCCTTCTTTGATCTCTCAGCTTTCACCCCAACTCTGACTCCAGATTTTATTATTAATATCATTAGAATTCGTGTGACAGTACTGCCCATAGATTTCTGGTGCGGGGTGGCCATTACGTCCTCAACTAATAGCCGGAGTTTGGGATTACTTCTCCCTTTCATGCTGGGATTTTTTCTGGCCTCAACTCAAGATCCTCCTGCCTCTGCCTCCTGAGTGGTGGAATTAAAGGCATGTTCCACCACATTTGGCTTCAAAAACCTCATTTTCAATTCATTTATTTTTAAATAATTTTTCTTGTGTATAATATATATCACCTAAGTATGCAATTCATAGAAGATTGTTAGTAAATTTATAGAGCAATTATAACAGACTTTTTCTTCTGGGTCTCCACTCAGCTCCCATATCGTGACTTGGAAATAGCTTAGGCTCATTTATGGCTAACTCTTTTAACTTAATTTAACCTGTTTCTCTTTACCTACCTTTTGCCTCAGGGCTTTTTACCTTTCTTTCTGTATATCTTACTTTCCTGCTTCTTCATGTATCTGTCTGGCTAGGTATTGGCCATTCAGCTTTTTATTAAACCTATCAGGGGCCTTAGGCAAACAAGGTGAAACAAATGTAACACCTTACATAGTAAACAAAGGCAGCATAAACAAATGTAACACACCTTTACACAGTTAAAGTAATATTCTGCAGAATAAACAAATGTAACATCTTTGCCTAGTTAAATAGTCCTCAAGTGATGCAACTGACACCGTAATCTAATCTTGTTTTAAAACATTTTCCGGTCCAACTCAAAATTTCTTTCAAGGCAAACAAAATCCCAGCATAAAGGGGAGAAATAATTGCAAAGTCCAGCTCACAGATGAGGAACTAAAGGCAGCTCACACCAGAAATGTGTGAGCAGCACAAATTACAGAGGACTTGTGTAAAGTACTCTCTACCTTCTAGCTCTTAGAATCTTTAATTAGCTTTGAAGGGATGTAATTATTTTTTAATTAGATGAAATATTTTCCAACTCTAGCTAAGGACTCATTTATGTGAAACTGGGTAAGTTGCTTGTCTTTCAGAGCTTGAAGTCTCATCTGTGAAGACAGGAGGTATTAACAACATTTCAAGACTACCATGAGGATTGAGGTGTTTGTGCCTATCAGCCCAAAATAATATGTAATATTGCTTCATGAAGTTTGCCTAAGTACCATTTCAATGTGACATTCAGATAATGGCACTGTGTTAAATCGGGAACTATGTAATAATATAAAGCAAGACAAGAATGGAATCAAAGATTCAGATAATAGACTCAGCTCTCACTATTAACTATCAGAACCATCATGTCCTTAAATATATTTCCTTATGTCTTTCAATTTCAGGTTCATCATTTGTAAATCAAGAAACTAGCCTGCTGGGCATGTTGGCATGTGTCTCTAGTCCAAGCACTCAGGAGATAGGATCTCTGAGGCCACCCTGGTCTATATAGAGAGCTACAGGCCATCCAGGGCTATATAATGAGACCCTATCTCAAAAAATGAGGGACTAATCTAGATTCTAGATTCTAGTTTATTTCTACAGTACTCTTACCAAAAGACAAAAAAAATATATAAAAATCTACTAAGAAGTTGTATCAATGATTCCACAACAAAAAGCACCAACGTATCCCTGGCAAATTCAAATAAACTGTTAAGAAATAAATTATACAACATCTACAAGAAAACGAAATAGGGTCAGTTTTGTGAGGATAGCATTATCCTAATAGTAAAACTAAACAAATACATTTGCTTAAAAAAAAAAAAAAGGAAAGGAAAGGATAAGGTAGGGAAGAAGAGAGAAAAGAAAGGAAGACAGAAGGGGAGAGGGAAGGAAAGATGTTACAGCCGACATCTCTTATGAACTTTAAGGGGTCTTTAAAATAAATCCAACTCCTTTTCAAGCTAAAAATTCAAGGACAAAGATTAACTTTCTCAAGTTAACTAAGAGCAACTACAATATCTGACAGCCAATATCATGCTTAATGATGAGACACTCATAGCTTTCTAATTTAGATCAGGAACATGGCAAGGATGTCCCCTCTCACTCCTATTATTTCAACACTGCTGTAAATACAATAACATAAAAGTAAAAGAAAAAAGAGAAATATAGATTGGAAAGGAAGAAATAAAAATTTTCTTTATTTGGAAATAAAATAATTGTTTATGTAGAAAATCCTAAATAATCACCAAAAATTCCTTCTAAAGATAATATGTAAAGCAAAGTGCAAGATATAAGATATATACAAAAATTAATTACTGTCAGTGTCAGCATTAAACAGATACAACTGAAACTTAAAACATATTAACATCTATATTGATACCAAAAATACTTAGGTATAAATTTAATAAGATACATATATAAGATCCATTTAAGGAAGAGAAAAAAATCTGTGACAAAATAAATCAAATGACTGAATAAATTAAGAATGGAGAAACTCCATGTCCATTGAGAAGGAAAATTCATTATTTTCTAAACATCTGTGTTGGGTTTTTTTGTACACTGTGTGAAGATGTAAAGCTGTGATTGGTGTAATAAAAAGCTGAATGGCCAATAACTAGACAGGAGATATAGGCCGGACTTCCTGGCAGAGAGAGAGAAGCTGGGAGGAGGAATCAAGGCATAGGATTTCGCCATCACACTTGGAGCAAGTCGGATGTGCCATACTAAGAAGAGGTAACTGGCAACCAAGTTACGTGATAGAATGTAGAGTGATAGAAACAGGTTAATTAAGTTATGAGAGCTAATTAGAAAAAAAACAATGCTAAGACCAAGCTTTCATATTAATAATAAGTCTCCATGTTATTTGCAGGCTGGCGGCCATAAGATAGTCTGACAAGAGTGCTTGCTACACATATATTCTTCCAAATCTGATCTTCAGATTCAATATAATCAAAAGAAAATGAACAAATCATTTTGTAGGTATCAGTAAATTGATTCTCTGTTTTTGTAGAGAAAAAAAATAATCCTCAGAAGATTTCTTTTGAAAAAGAGTAACAAATCTAAAGAACTGAGAGTATCCAACATCAAGACTTACAATAAAGCTACAGAAATATATTAAGCACCTTGAGAGAGCAGAAAAAGAGGTACCAGAAAGAGACCCAC
This sequence comes from Chionomys nivalis, assembly GCF_950005125.1. Classification (NCBI taxonomy): domain Eukaryota; kingdom Metazoa; phylum Chordata; class Mammalia; order Rodentia; family Cricetidae; genus Chionomys; species Chionomys nivalis. Next base: position 19,340,613 of record NC_080107.1, read on the forward strand.
AGACACCCGGGGTTTATTATGCCCGATCTTTAATGAAAGAGTAAGGAAATACAATGTAGATAAAAGATAATCTTTTTCAACAAAACTCTGAAACATCTAGATATCTATATACAGAAAAACATTAAATTTCAACATATACTTTACATACTTCAGAAAAAAATCAACTCAAGATGACTCAGAAAGTTAAAAAACACAAAACTATAAAACCACTAGGAAAGAAGGGAAAATCTAGATGACCCAGGAATTGGCAACAACTATTTAGATAATAATAGTAAAAACATGCACAAGATGTGAGCAAGGTCAAGCCAGACAAAATCCCAGCATAGAGGCAGAAAGGTGGGAGCAAAAATCCCATCACTAATGGAGGAGTGTCAATGCACATTCATCAACTATAACAAAATGTACCACTCTGGTGGGTAACATAGCTAACAGAAGTGGCTATATATGTGGATAAGAAAAGGGTATATGGAAAACATCTGCATCGTCTACTCAGTATTATTATGAACACAAACTGCTCTAAAAATATAAAACCTATTCAGAATTAATATTGTTGAAATTGCTTTATTATTAAAACCTACCTATAGATTCAATACAATTTCCATCAAAACTATGGATCTCTTCATAAATAAAGACAAAAAAATAAATCATGAGACCCATTCCAAAAGTCAAACAAACCCTGAGCATAAAGTGCAATGCTGGAGAGTCCCAGAATCTGAACTTGAATCATACTACAGAGACCATCATGACAAAAGTAACATGACACTGGCACAAAAGAAGACACGTAGTTTAATAGGACAGGGTAGAAGACACAAAAATAAACCCATAGTGCTACATCCATCTTATTATTTAAGAAGGTGCAAAAAATACATTAAATATATTGCAGGAAAAAAATAAACCCAGCTTATTAACAAATGGAGTTTGGCAAACTAGATATTTGCATTGAGAATGAAGTGAGAATGAGGTTAGATTAATGAACTTAGATCTGTATCTCTCTGTCTAAAGCCCCCCCCCCAAATTAATTCAAGATGGATCAAAGACCTTAGGGTAGAAAGACTTGAAAACTCAGAAGGACTGTAGAAAAATGTAGGGAAGATACTTCAGGATATTATAAACTTTAGCAAGGACTTTGTAAAAGGGAAACTAATACAGAACTTCAAGAACTGACAAGTAGGCCGGGCGGTGGTGGCGCACGCCTTTAATCCCAGCACTCGGGAGGCAGAGGCAGGCGGATCTCTGTGAGTTCGAGGCCAGCCTGGTCTACAAGAGCTAGTTCCAGGACAGGAACCAAAACCACAGAGAAACCCTGTCTCGAAAAAAAAAAAAAAAAAGAACTGACAAGTAGGATTACATGAAATTGACAAGCTGCTTCACAGAAACAGAAGCAGAAGGTAAAGAAACAGCCTACGGAATGAGGGCAATCATGACAAGACAAATATAAAGGTAAGATATACATAGAACCCAAAAAAGTACCCCAAAGCCCAATCACCCCATCAAGAAATAAATCATCAAATGAACACAACAGACAGTTTTTATTCAAGATACATGACAACATGTTGAACTTTCCTAGTCATGAGGAAAGTGCAAATCAAAACTCTACTGAGATTCTACCTCATTTCAGTCAGAACAGCCATCACAAAGGAAACTACAACAAACAGTGGTGAGGATGCACAGAGAAAGGAAGCACTGCACACTGCTGTCGGGAACATAGACTTGTACAGCCACATGGAAGTAAGTTTGGAGATGCATAAATAACTTAAAGATATAACTAGTGCTGGGCAGTGGTAGTGCACGCCTTTAATCCCAGCACTCAGGAGGCAGAAGCAGGTAGATCTCTGTGAGTTTGAGACCAGCCTGGTCTAGAAGAGCTAGTTCCAAAACAGGCTCCAAAGCTACACAGAGAAACCCTGTCCTGAAAAACCAAATATGTGTGTGTGTGTGTACTGTGTGTGTATTTATGTATTTCTATCACATTAACTGGCTATATCACTCATCATTGTCCACTCAAAGGAATCTAAGTTAGTGTACCACAGAGAAATTTACATATCCATGTTTACTGTGACATGACTCATAATACTTAATATGGAACAATCTAGTTGTTTATCAATAGACAAATAGATAAAATATATGATATATGTAAAATGGAATTTTTAGCTAATCATATGAATGAAATTGTGTCATTTTCAAAATAAGATAAAACATTGTGTGCATGTTCGTGTGAGTGTGTGTATGTGTGTGTGTGTGACATGAAAGTAGAGAAAGAAGGAAGAAGAGAGGATAAGGGAAGAATAAATGTGAGAAAAGTATATTATATTATATATATTTATATAAACATGAAGAATTCATAGTAAAATCCATCATTTAGCATGCTCATACAAAAAATATAAAGCCTATTAAAAATAATAAAATAAAAAACACACTATTTCATAAATGCTATATTATAAATGAATTTTTCCTTGTTTCTAGAGGAAAATAACATTCCCCAAGGAATATATGAGGCAATTTTTATGACAAAAGTATTAAATCCGGGTATGATGGGATACATTTGCAACCCTACTTCTTCCAGCGCTGAAACAGAGAATTTTCTCAAATTTGAGGCCAGTCTGGATTTCAGAGTAAAACAAACAAAAACACAAAAGACCAAGAAGTATTAAATCTTCAACTTACATCTCTTTTATCTAAAATATAGCACAGGACTGGAATGTGGCTCAATAGTAACGTGATTGCCTTGGCATGTGACATCCTAGGTTCAAGTCTCTGCACATAACTACATAAGAAATCTTGGCTAACATTTACTGCATAGACAGACAGAGGCATCACCAAAAACCAAATGGCCTTATACTTACAAGACATGAGAAAAATGGAGTTTAGGTTTCTTTGGACACAAATGTTGGAAGTGTCACATTTCTTCATTAGCACTCAGGTCATTGTAATCTACTTCTGTCAGTGTAGGTACAGTTTTGATTTCTGAAGTTACCATCATCAAAGGTTAAACTAAAATGATATCATAAATATATAACCAAGTCTTATGATTATATTTAGATTTATGGCCCATATTTTTCCTTTACATTTTAAACTATCCCACTTCCTTAATCTGATCTCAAAACTGTTACCATACATTTAATACATGTATATTTTAGATTTTCCCACCCATCCTCACAACCTTAGCACCCTATGTGTATATTTATTTGTATAGTTCAACTTTCTAGAGTAGCTTTTCAAGTAAAAATTAGTATTTATATCTTATACTACATCTTCCTGTGTTGTAATGTGTAATACAATAATTTTGTTTAAATTAAAATTATATGGTCCCCCAAATAGAGGAGGACCAGTCTTGGGTCAAGGGTATACAAGTAGCTGCACTCACCTGCTAGAACCTCCTATCAAGTTCTCAAATTAAAATTTTAATTTAAATTATGATTCAAATTAGATAAAAATATTATGTAGCTAATCCATGTTCTATTTTTCTAACTTTTTCCATTCCCTAATATAATTTTATAGAAGATTTTTCTCATAACTTCCACAAATAAAACAATAAAGTTGGACATTTGGAAAATGTAAATAAACACAAAAAAGATGCTAAATTCCACCATCCATTCCAATATGATCCAACTACATTTAAAATGTGGCCTTGGACCACTGGGGCAAATCAGTTGGTAAAGGTGCCTGCTGCCAACGTGAAGGACCTGAGTTCATTCACTCTCAAGGGCCCATGATGAGAGGAGAGAACTGACACTAACATTGTCCGTGTCATGGCAGGCAGTGATCCCCTACACACAGAGAAATAAATGAGTGAGCATAAGTAGATTGAACTAATATGGGAAGGTATATATCATCGCCTTCCCATTTTTCAGCTGTGGAATGTAAGACCTAAGTGTTACAAGGTTAGAGAAAAAAAAAATAGCGGTGTCAGGCCCTGGCACAGAATGTTCCTAAATAATTTTGTCAGATTGCCTCTCATATAATTGTTTGCAAAGTTACCTGATAAATTTTCTAAAATAAACTCCAAAACTATTGCTTTCTCTTTATGTATTTATATATAAAGAGTCCAGAAACTGATTGTACTAAACTTGATTAAAAGTCTAAGTCAAAAATATTGGGTGATTTTTTAAAGGAAATTTAGATCTATATTCTGGTCTTAGCATTCTTACTATGTAAAATTGTCAACATTTTATTTAGACTCCATGTGCCTCAATTTATTATCTTTAAAATAAAGATGATGAAAACTGCTTCAGATAATACATATGACATTTTAAAATAATTTAAGTTGAGAACTATACAAATGTAAAATCTGGTCAAAAATTCACCATTCTTCCTAAAATCTTAGGCTTATATATTTATAACATATTGTTTACATTATTCTGCATTACATTAGTGTAAAACTATTGTATACCAGCCATCAGTACCTATGAAATGCAAACTTTTAAATGTGGCCGTTAACTTTCTCTGCCAAATATTGTAGAGCCTCTTTACTAGCCAAACTTTTATGTCCCTTGTTCATTTAAGCCACAGACCAGTTGCCTATATAGCCTAGCAAAGTCATCCATTTCTAAATTCCTCCAGATAATCCTCATTTGATCTTAAATCCTTTAACTGCCCCCACCAAGTGACAATCCATAAGCCACGCCAAACTGGTCTCAGCCTGCTTTTCTAGGACAAGTCCCAGCCCCCACCAACCCCCCTGACACAAAAGGGATTTTTCCCTCTAGTTTAATCTTTCCTAAATCTCTATCCTGTAATTTCTGTGGGTAGTTCCTCCCTGTCGTTCATAGACCAGTGAATCCTGGTATCATCAACACTGTTTATTCTCAGTACCACAAAACCATCATTTTTGTATCTATTCAAATTAAAGGTGTATACAAATCTTTTACTCAATTTTTTTCAAACAGACGCACACACACACACACACACACACACACACACACACACACACACTGGCTCTAGTTTTATGCAGGCAAGCTAACTGACATACTTTTTCGCCCCTCTCTGACACTGTCCTTGCTCTTAATTTAGGTTCTGTTCTTCCCACCTCTCTGCTCCCTCCCTATCCAAACCTGGCGTCCTGGGGAGCACTGGGCATGCTCAGTAGCCACAGCTGCTGCAGGAAGCAAACCCGTATCTTTTTTTTCAGCATTAGAGTCCGACTGGAGCCAAAGGCCCTAAATCAGTGGCCCAGAAATTGCTCTATCCTCCTACGACATCGTTTAGCTCTGCGTTCAAAGGATGGGTATGGATTTGGAAATAGACAGTTTGTGGCGGTTCTAGTCTGCAAGGTGGGTCACAACCGAACAGCTAAAAAACAACTGCTTATGTGGTTTGGTGCTGCGGAGATTTCTGCTGTTCTGAACCGTCATCACGTTGATAGAAGGCTAGGAACTAACGTTTGGCATCTCTGCTTCATCAAGTAAATGCTGACCCGCACCCTCCTCCACACTACCCTTGCCTTAAATCCAAAGTCTGTGTGCCAGACAGTGGGATTGTGTAGAAGACAGGCAAATCAATCACTCCAAAAATTAAATCTAAGCAGGCGGCTAAAGGACCAGAGATAAACAGATGGGCTAATTCCAAATGACAGCTTAGCAACCTTTCTGACACTTAAATGTTAATATTATGCCTGTCTCTCCCCCCCCCCAACAAAACGTATACCTTCCACGTTCATGAACTGTGATACATTTCCCCTTGAGAAAGATACTAACCCCCCTTTCTCTCTCTCTCTCTCTCTCTCTCTCTCTCTCTCTCTCTCTCTCTCACACACACACACACACACACACACACAGAGAGACAGAGACAGAGAGAGAGACACAGAGAGAGAGAGAGACACACAGAGAGAGAGAGAGAGAGAGAGACAGAGAGAGAGACACACACACACACACAGAGAGATGCTCCTTTCCCCCTGCTTTCTGCGGAGACTTAGTCTCTAGAGCTGCAATAGCAGCATCTGCCCTCACCTCACTGTCTGAGGATGAACGGAGAAGAAATGTACCAGAGGATAAAGAGGGGCTTCTTTGCAGGGGCTTGAGCCAGCACCGCAAAGCCTGAGAAACAGAAAGATCAGCAATAACAGACAGGGAGAAAGATACTGGCCCTGCTGCTAAAACCTAACCATTTCTGCAAACTGCAACAAATATGAGACATTTCATCACCATGCTGCATCCATATTGAGAAGGTGTAGGGGGGAGCATGTGCTCTGTGCTTTAAGCATTTCAGTCTCCGGAGATGGGAGGAGACCCTGTCCATATGTTGTGGGAGCTATCTACCACCCCAAAAGTACACTCTCCCCGCACCTAGCCGCGCGCCACTTGCCTGACAGGTTCTGCGGCAAAGCGGTTAAGCTATCTGACAGCAGGTTGTCTCTTACCGTAGGCAGCAGCGGCTCCATTTGGGCTCCCTGGTCTTTAATATCCATGTTCTGTAACACCTCTGGTAAAAGCACCTTGCTCTGCGGTGTCTTCGGTGTCTTACACTCAGTCCGGCACTGGCTCAGCTTAGTATTCGGATCAGGTAGCTCTGAAGCAGGAGGCAACTGCACACTCCAGCTCACGACAGTCACATGGCTCCTACTCACTCGGGCTGCTGGCCAGGTTTTGCACGGACTGCCTTGGATCCTTGGGCCGGTAAGAACGATTCCCAAAGCCCTGAATCACTACCCACACCTGGATACTTGTATAAAGTACAGCCGACAACGCTACAGGTGCATAGGGTATTATGAATTTTGCCTGAGAGGCTAACTTGTCTTACACAAATGAGTTCATGCTGGCCTCTAACCAGCTCAGTCTGATTCTGACACCTTGAAGCAATCACTTTCTGAATGCTTTCCAGAATCCCATAGGAAATAACAGTTCAAAGATGGTGATGCCAACGCAATAGAAGTTCACTGACCTCTCATCATTAAATGATGTTTGATGTGATATGACCTCATAACTACGTCAGTGAGCTTCATCTATTCACTAATTTAAAATTTTAAGTTATCATTAAATTAGTAAGACAAATTTTTCAATGTTTAAATTGTGTGAAACGTTGGTAAACCATACACTATTTAAAATATGATAAAATGTTCCTAAAATTTGTCTCTCAAAAAAGAGAGGGACAGAAAATATTTTGATATTAAAACACAATGAAAAGATAGCAGATCTGATGAGCAACCTACACATATATGTCTTTGCCTTAATTAGTTAATGGAGTCAAAGACTAGCATTAGAGGGAAGGAGTTGGTGATGGTCACTGAGTGGCTTCATACATGCTCCCCGAAATTAATTGTGGGATCTATTTTTCTGAATGTGGAGTCAAAGCTGGAGCTTTGGGGTGTGCTAGGCAAATCCTCTACTACTGGGCTACATCCCCATCTCTTAGGATTTTGAGAGTCTCAGTAAGTAGAAAAGGCTATCCTTGAGTTAATTGGCTTCCTGTCTCTGTCTCCTAAGTGCTGGGATCACCGATGTGAGCCAGCACTGTTTCTGGTTGTATCTATTTTAAGTGATGAAATCCATATATCACTGGACTTCGGATTAAGAAAATGAAGGTAAAAAATAAATAAAAATAAAGATCATTCAGGAGTTAAAGAGGATGACTGAAAGTTATGACTATAGTTCATTGTCAACTTAAAAAGTCACCTGCTTTTATAAGATTAAATTGTAGGAATTTATATAAAATAATATTAATAATACACTAAAGTTGCTGGGCGGTGGTGGCACACGCCTTTAATCCCAGCACTTGGGAGGCAGAGGCAGGCGGATCTCTGTAAGTTCGAGACCAGTCTGGTCTACAAGAGCTAGTTCCAGGACAGGCTCCAAAACCACAGAGAAACCCTGTCTCGAAAAACCAAAAAAAAAAAAAAAAAAAAAAATACACTAACGTTTACATGTTGCTGATCACAAGTGGAAGTATATATCACTTTTACTGCCTTCATCTTCAATACAATTCTTACAATAACCTTTTACTGCTTTATTGGAAAATATTAGTGCTTAGACTGTAATGACATGAGCAACTGCTTTGTTCAGAGAACATTTAGATTATACAATGGAATTAAATCACAAGATACTTGTCTAAAAATTCACTAATATGGGCTCAACTTGACTTCATACAACAAATGGGTAGGTAAATGTTCCTAACCACACAAATAGCCAGAGCCAGCCATTAGAAGTAATTTATTTAAATAAAATAATAAAAATTTCTTTAAAACATTTATTTTTATTCAAGTAAGCAGTCCTAAGTCACCCAAATTATACATTTTCTAAATTAATTTAAATATTACTAAGAAAAGTCTGATTTAACTCCCAGTGTGAAAATAAAAGCAAAATTATATTTAAATTCTTATTAGTCAGCATTCTTCTGTAATATGTACTAATAAACTATGGGCATGCTTGGCTGCAACAACCATTGCGTGGGTGCTTACTCTACTAAAAGTACCAGGGTAACAGGAGTCATCAGACCTGCTACTAAGGCTCAAGCTCAATAAGATGGCTCAGCAAGAAAAGCCTCATGACCTGACTTACTTTCCAGAGCACACATCATTGAAAGAGAGAACAGATTCCTGCAACTGTACTCTGCCTTCCACAGATACACACAAACTATAAAATAATAATATTAATAACATTTTTTAAAAAAGAAATCCCATATTTCTATACATTGCTGATCAAAAACATCAAATGCTTGCCTGTCAAAATGAAAGAAGAGAAAGAATATTATCCTCATTTAATCTACTATCTCTACTTCATAAAATATCTTAAAGTTAACATCTAAAACCTGTGATAGTGGATCAATCAATACCCTAACCAACTCCGAGTGAAAGAGATAAATATATATAAAACTGATAATAAACTAGATATAAAACTGATAATAGTCAGGAAGAAAACACTCACCACTAGTTAGTGGAATTTTTTACTAAGAAGACAAAAAACAAATCTAGTTCAGTGTCATTGGTTTTTAAGCTCTGGTGGTAAAGAGAAATAGAAGAGAAGAGAAACTCCAAATTGGATTAGTAACTCTGAAATGCATAAGAACATCTTTTGTTTTGTTTGTTTGTTTTTATATCCCAACAAGTTTCCCCTCCCTCCTCTCCTCCCAGTCCCTACCCCTCCCCCCACACCCCATCCATTCCTCCTCTTCTCTTTATCTGCAAAAAATGGAGGATATCCCATGGATAGCCAGCTGTCAAGCTGTAGTGAGACTAGGCACCTCCTCTCCTATTGAGGCTGAACAAGGCTATCCAGTAGGTCCCAGAAGCAGGTAACAGAGTCAGAGACAGCCCCTGCACCCACTGTTAGGAGTCCCACAAGAAAAGTAAATTACAGAACTGTAACATATACACAGAGGGCTTCGGTCAGCCCCACCCCCGCAGGCTCCCTGGTTGCTGACTCAGGCCAGGCCCTGTGAGCCCCTATGAGCCAGGGTTAGCTGGTGCTGTGGGTTTTCTTGTGGTGTCCTTGACCCCACTGACTCCCACAATCCTTCCTTCCCCTTCCACCAGATACCTCAAGTTGTGCCTAATGTTTGGTTGTGGGTTTCTGCATCTGTTTCCATCAGTTGCTGGATGAAGCCTCTCTGATGACAGCTGGGCTAGGTACCAATCTGTGAGTATAGCATAGTATCATTAGGAATCAGTTCATTGACTTTTTTTCCAGTCGTGTTTGTTTCTATCTGGGCTATCCTGCCTCTGGGTCCTGGCTCTAGGGATGAGCACCCTCGCTTGCATGAGAGCATCTTACCTGTGCATCCTTAGTAGAGGTCAGGAGATGAATTGTCTGGGGGTTTCCTTTTGAAAATTGTTCCAAAGCGAATTCTGTATAATTCCCAGTCCAAAGCTTTTTCTCCACCATAAAGTTTTCTTGGGTCTAGATCAGTAGTTCTCAACTTGTTGGTAGCATATCAGATACTCTTCATATCAGATACATACATTACTGTTTATAATAGTAATTTATGTTTTTCTTTGGGTTCACCTTCTTATTTAGCTTCTCTAGAATCACGAATTATAGTCTCAATGTCCTTTATTTATGGCTAGAAACCAAATATGAGTGAGTACATCCCATGTTCCTCTTTTTGGGTCTGGCTTACCTCACTCAGGATAGTGTTTTCAATTTCCGTCCATTTGTATGCAAAATTCAAGAAGTCATTGTTTTTTACTGCTGAGTAGTACTCTAATATGTATATATTCCATACTTTCTTCATCCATTCTTCCATTGAAGGACATCTAGGTTGTTTCCAGGTTCTGGCTATTACGAACAATGCTGCTATGAACATAGTTGAGCATATACTTTTGTTGTATGTTTGGGCATCTCTTGGGTATATTCCCAATAGTGGTATTGCTGGGTCGAGAGGTAGGTTGAACCCGGCTTTCCTGAGAAACCGCCACACAAACATATAAGCATCCCCCTGAATATTAACCTTCATCAGGCGATGAAAGAAGACAGAGACAGAGACCAACGTTGGAGCACTGGACTGAAGTCTCACGATCCAAAGGAGGAGCAGAAGGAGAGTGAGCACGAGCAAGGAACTCAGGACTGCGAGGGGTGCACCCACACACTGAGGCAATGGGGATGTTCTATCGGGAACTCACCAAGGCCAGCTGGCCGGGGACTGAAAAGGCATGGGACAAAACCGGTCTCGCTGAACATAATGGACAATGAGGACTACTGAGAACTGAAGAACAATGGCAATGGGTTCTTGATCCTATTGCACGTAATGGCTTTGTGGGAGCCCAGGTAGTTTGGATGCTCACCTTAATAGACCTGGATGGAGGTGGGTGGTCCTTGGACCTCCCACAGGGCAGAGAAACCTGCTTGCTCTTTGGGCTGAGGAGGAAGGAAGACTTGATTGGGGGAGGGGGAGGGAATGGGAGGTGGTGGCGGGGAAGAGGCAGAAATCTTTAATAATTAAATAAATTAATTAATAGTAGTAATTTATGGTTGGGGTCACCACAACATGAGGAACTGCATTAAAGGGTCACAGCATTAGGAAGGTTAAGAACCACTGGGATAGATGATTAAAAATAGGTTCATCTTGACTAGAAATCTAATAAGAATCTATTGGAACAATTTAACAGCCAGAATTTGAAGATCATATTAAAAACTGTATGACTGAGTTCAACAAAGAAAGTAAATTAACGTTCTATGCACCCTACAAAACTGTGACAGCGGTCTTACTTTCAGTCCATCACTCCTACTGTCAGAGGTGCTGTGTTCACTCAGCTGTTTTCCTGTCACATCCAGCAATATTTAAGTGGAATTTTCCTCTCTGAAGAATGAATGAAAGAAGGGATTGGCCAGAGTTCAACTGCACAGAGAGGAATTACAGAAAGCACTTACCAAAAGAGTCACCCTCATCTCTAGCTTTCCGTGTCCTGACCAATCCATTTGTTGGTCAGGAAAGAGACATAGCCACCATGGTGTGCTTCCTTCCTTGATACACCCTGCATCTGAGACTCCTGCTGAGCTCAATTTCATCTCATCTCCCAAGTGTACAGTTCATCCTGAATGCAATGTACTCTCACCTTCTACCTCCTTTTACTCTTTTAAGATCTGGAAATAAGACATTCACATTAACACAGTGTTTATCTTGCATAAGAGACCATCTAATATTATTTGTATTTGAAAAAGCATTGAATTTTAGAAATTACTAACAATACTGATACTCTGAGAAGTAATAATAATAATAGATTTCTTTTAGTATTGCATTTTTAACTTGGATATCAATGTCCCTTGCTTTGGTTCTTCTTAATATAAAATATCTGAATATTAGGTTGGTAAGAGTTTTAAAATATTTTACATTAATATTTCAAAAATATTTTACATATGATAATGCATCACAGCCCTGCTTATATCATTCTTTAAGTTCTGGCCCAAAAAGTCTATATTTTGGGGGACAATACAGATGTCCTGAGCAATTTAAAACATATTATGCTGATATGTAAGAAGAATCCAAAGTACTTCATTGAATTTAACCAACTCAAGGGACACCATAAATGCTTTCTCAACAACTTAAAAAATGATTTCTGACCATTGTGGGAAAAGTGCCTACTCTAAAGCATGACTTCCAATGTAGGACATTGTTATCCACAATTAGGAAGTCATTACTTAAACTCATTTTACAGATGTTTTGGACCCTAACTTGACAGTAATTTAGTCAATAACCAGAAGAAGAATATACAAACTATGTAATGTATTCTGGAGGCAGGCTGAAGTTCAAGCTTAAAGAGACTATTTAACCCACACATCTCTTAGCTCATAGCTGTTTTTCCCAATTCTGAAACTTGAACAATTTTAATTTACTGATTTTAAAGTTTTGTCTCAACTTATGCTAAAAAAAAAAATTCATGCACAGTCTACTTCCTCAATTGAGGACTGGAAAACAGTATCTTGATCCAAACTAGGTCAAATCAGTAAGACCTTAAAACCTATTTTGTACTAGAAACTACATGGGAACAAGATATGAACTCTGCTCTCAAAATGTCACAAATCAGAGACAAAATAAAACATTATTTGACAACATAATTAAATAAAAATAATATGTGGGAAAACAAAGGAGAGGAAACAAAAATCAAAAGATAAAATGATTTTTAATGGCATTTTTCTCATTCTTGTTATAGAAATTTAAACTTCTAAAGGGATTTCTTTCATAGTAAAAGGTTAAATTTTCCCTTCTCTGTTATTAGAAAAAAGTTCAAGTTATTAATTATACAATTATCAGACTTTTGTCGAATTATTAGTGTCTTTGCAAAACAATTCTCAATATTTCATTTCTGTTCCTAACTTGAAAATAATCAACATCACACTTATTACAAAGTTGATCGCATGGTAAAATGATCTTTTACTGTTCCTTTCTACATCAAGTTAAAGAATTATACCAAAATAATCAATATTCAGAATTTGCTATGTGTAAATTTTACTATATTGTTCTCAAATTATGAACAACAAAAAATTGTGTCTATAGTAAATAATGTACAGTTATGATAAATACAGTTTATAATTTTCATTCTGTCAAAGATGACAATTGTTACATAAAGAAAAAGGGGAGAAAGAGTCAAAACCCAGCAATTTTTTCACTTCATCATAAGCAACCAAACCATAGTGAATAGTATTCTGATACATTTTATGTACAATGTTCAGATAAACTTTACATGATCCTACATAATCTAAAAGCCTGAATATTTATTCTTCTCTTACTGCAATTGTCAGAGAAATTCAAAATATGTTTTTCTAGTTATTTACTTATAAATGAGCTTAATTTCTCAGAAATAAGAAGGAAAGAAAATCCAGAAAGAAAAATCTCATATGAAACTGCAATTTGGACAAACCATTAAATAATTTCAATATATATAGTGGTACTTTCTTCTCTAAAGTGGTGACTTTTCAATATATTATGGCAACCACAGAATTAGCTGTCCAGAATTTAATAAAGTATCTTTAAGTAGGGATGCATTGCCTAACTAATGTGTTAGTAGGAAATGAAGATAAAACCTAAAGAATAATATTAACCAGGAAAATCTATACTGATATAGAAATTTAAAAAATAAGTCAATTATAATCTCACAAACCAGATTGTCACTCCTAACATTTGACATGTATTATCTACTTTTTTACTTTTCTGAAGGTGGTAGGGATAACACCTTTTGTTTACTTCTTCCATTTCATTTTTTAAAATGGTGTTAATTTATAAATATGAAACGGAAGCCCTCATTTAAAAGCCATCTAAATAAATGCTTAGATTAGATCTTTTATAACCATTAAGGTTTATCTATGCTATTTCACCCAGGCTGTGCCAAGACTGAGGTAATATTTCAAAGCCTCTAGCTAGGAATGAAGCAAACATTCTCTCTACTTCCAAATTCTATGCATTGGTTTGAAGTAGCTATCATTGTCTCTCCCTTTCTTTCTTCATCCTAAAACAAGGTTCAATTAATAGAGAAAAAGCACACATAAAAAGTGTACACTGACAATAAAGGTCTTACTCATTTCCAGTTCTTCCTCTCTTCCATTCCAGAGACACCTTTGGCATGAATGCCTTGGATCTTCAGCTTTCCTTACACTGCTACTGTTTGGAACCAGTATCCATCTACATAGTCTCCTGAAAATCCATTGGATTTGCTACTGCATCATCCACTTCTAAGAATCAAATACAATGAATAAATGAGACAATACAAGACATTTAAATAAATGATAACATGTTTATTAGAGAAAATACTATCTTGCTTCAATATAAATATAGCGCCATAATTTAACAAGCAAAATTTTGATTTTTATTTATCATAAAAAATGATAAATTTTTATGGTGAGAAAATTAAAATTGACTTAAACATTTTAATACTTCTCAGGAACATAATCATCTCATAAATAAAGATAAAGATCAGTGTATTCACTTAATCAGCATTTACTGAATAATTCCTATGTAGCCAATAGTGTGCAAGGCCCTGGAAAAGCTAGGCAAGTATCCTCTAAAGAGACTCCAGTATGGAAAGAAGACAACTACTAAGGCATATGTGATCGTGATGGGCATGTGAAAGAAGAAAAGGGTCCACCTGTTTCAGAACACAGTGAAAGCAGGGATGTCAAGGAGCACTAACACCCCAGGGAAGATAACATCTCAACTCAAGTTTAAGGCATAGAAAAGGACTTCCCATAACTGTGTGTTTATGGCAAACAGAACATTACTAATACATGGTATAGAAATGCAAAAGCATGGACAGCATTACTACAATAGTAGCACATGGAAAGGAAAACCAATGTAAAGGAAAACTACTGCTCAGTGTAAACCACAGAAACAAGGTAAGCTGAGGCTTATTTCTTGGTTTTTGCTTATTTGTTTTTCTTTTGCTTCTGTTTATTTATTTCAAAGTTAATTGTCTCTGAAGCAAGACTGAATAACTAATAAAACAAAGAACCAAATACTTAAAATCATTACAAATACTATTTCGTTGAATATTAAACTATAATCAGAAGGATGTTTCATCAGATATGACTGAGGAGGGGAGGAAGGTAATTCACAGGGAAAGAGAGAAAGATTTACCCAAGAAAGTTTGGAAAAGTCAGAGGGAAATATACTGTCTTATACATTTACTTAAAGTGATATATATATATATATATATATATACATAGATAGATAGATAGATAGATAGATAGATAGATAGATAGATAGATAGATAGATAGATAGATATAGATATATATAGTCACCCATGTGGTACACCATGGGTATGTGGTGTATGTATAGTTTAATGGAATGCCACCATACAAATTGTTAGTGCTCACCTTAAGAGCCATAGACTAACAAAAGCTAGAATGTCAGTCATGAGAAACCGTTGAAGTTGTTGGTTGTGGGAGTTCCAAGAGGCTCCCAAAATAATATAGGTCATTGCCATTGTCCTTGGCTGCCTCCTAGAACCTGAAGATAAAAGCCTATTTCTAAATACACCATACACTTCGAACACATGATTCCTCATGCCAACGTGGGCAGGAGGTATTTCACAGGGTCCCATCACTAGGTTCCAAGCTACAGTTAATGCTACTTTAATGCTACTGAGGAGTGAGAATGAGTTTTTTTCCAGGGACAAGCTCCCTAAGTTATCCACTGTCAAGTGGTTTTCTCTCAACACATGTACACTAAATGGGCTCAAGAGGTAGTGTGTGTGTGTGTGTGTGTGTGTGTGTGTGTGTGTAATTTTAAAAGATAAAGTCATAAATTTGAGAGGGAATGAAGAAACAGGAGAGGAGTGGAAGTGGGGAGAAAAGCAAGGAAACGATGTAAGTATCAATTCATGTAAGAAAATTGCAAACAATAAATAATTTAAAGTGAGATTGAAAATAGAATTAGTAAAACTTGATATTATTTTTATAGCCTTGAAACCCCATCTACAAAGAATGCTATTATTTAATATGCTCTCAAATTAAGTAATAATATTTCCATTTACTGCCTTAGTGCTTAAAAAGGTTCAACAGAAATAATTTCAAATAAGTATAAATTTTATGTCATTTAACAATTTTCATGAAAGCATCTACCTTATATAAAGGAATCACTGCAACTTATCCTAGTCAGCTTACATCTGAATTGCTATGGATGCTTTTATAATTTTTGATTTACTGTAGGTTTCGTATCCAAAAGTTCTTATCTAGCAAGTTGAGGTGAGAATAAGTGTTCTGTATTTTCTAATTGAGTTTATATTAACTGGCTTGTGTTTTACTTATTGGACATTGATTTCCATATGTTCTCCTATTCAAAATACAGCATGTATCTTTCTTATAAGAAAATTATCTGAGCCAGATATTGAAGTGCAGTCCTTTACTCCCAGTACACTGGAAGCAAAGGCAGACAGATCTCTGTGAGTTTGAAGCCAGCCCGATCTACACAGTGAGTGTCCTAGGACAGTTGGAGATAAGTAGGGAGACCCTGCCCTTGCCCCAAAAAAAGAAAGAAAAGAAAAAGAAAATTTTGGGCTTAAATATCAGTAATTATCAAATGACAACATTACATACATCCTAAATGAACAAATATGCTATGCATTGTTTAGCAATAAAAGATCGACCATGATTTTAGTCTTCAGGATGTTTTATATAATGATTTAATTTGCCCTTCATATCAACCCTAAGAAATATGTTTTATATCAAATTTATATATTTGAAAACTGATTTGCACCTAAGAAAAACAACTTGCTGAGCTTCATACAACTTTAAGAAGCAGAATAAGAATTCCAACCCAGGTTATCTGCCTTAAAGAGCAAACATTTTACATGATGCTACAACTGGTCTCTAATTAGTTTAGTGTTGAGGGGAGCTGCGGGCTGTGTTCCTGCCGCCCCAGCTCCTGGTCGCCTGGCTAGCTTATGCCCCGAAATAACAACACACAAACTATATTCTTTTAAACATTGCTTGGCCCATTATATCTAGCCTCTTCTTGGCTAATTCTCACGTATTAATTTAGCCCATTTCTAATAATCTGTATAGCACCCCAAGGTGCGCTTACCAGGAAGATTCTAGCCTACATCCATCCTGGGTTGGAGCTTCATCGCATCTGCTCTGGAGCACAGTGGCATGGCGTCTGCCCCAGAGAGGAAAGGAAATGGCGTCTTAGCTCACTTCCTCTTCCTCCCAGCATTCTGTTCTGTTTACTCCACCCACCTATGTTCTAACCTATGAGGGCCAAGCAGTTTCTTTATTTTTTAACCAATGACCTTCCTCCATCAGTTTAGGTTACCAAAAAATGTTTGTCCCAAATCTAATTAGCATGAAGAATCATGAGTTCCACATCTATATCCAGCGTTGATACAAAATCAGACCATGTTGTTTGTTTTTAATGAATGTGGCCAAACCGAAAATGCAGTATTTCTTTATCAATCGTGCATGCGACAGTGCTCTATTTACAACAAGGCTTCTTCAAACTTCATCCAGAAAAGACTGAGAAAAAGAACATGTGATCCTGTTTCTTGACAGAAAATAATTGGAGTGATAATTTCTGTGTCAGGGTGAGAAATCCTGCCGTGTTAATGACCTGAGGCAGGCTGTTTGTCTCTGTTTAGCCACACATATAACATGTCGTCCCATGTCTTCTGTTTCTTCTATACATGTGTTAAATCATAAATTTCCAAAAAAAAAAAAACAACTCCTGTAGTGTTGTAGTGTCAATGATAATGAAATATTTATCCATTTGTTAAATTTCTGAAGATAAAACATTTACTAATTATTAAAATTTGAATAAAAAAAGCTTTCTTATGTGTCACAAAGGATGCTCAGTCCTTAACTGAACTTAGAGGCTGCAGTGACATAGACTTTGCTGGAGAGGGTAGGGGACAGTCGAGTAGTAGAGTACTTGCCCAACATTTGGCAAGCCCTGACTTTGATTCCCAATACTTGAGAAAACAAAGGAAAAGACGTGGAAAAGAAAGAAAGGACCATTGTATTATGTGCAATATAATGTCCAAGATAACTTGTAGGAGTTTTTAGAACTCTTGAACCCATAGTTTTGTAAAATTAGCCAAAGAACAAGTTTATACTGTTCTGAGAATTAAATCAGCTAGTATCAATGAAGTACTTGTAACATTTCCCAGTATATAGTAATTCCTTAACAAATAGTGGGAAATAGCATTATTTCACTAAGTTAATTGGCTAGGGATGTCCAGATGGAGATGGCAAGGACAGAGTTAGAAGTGAGTTTGGAATGGAAAAACACCTGAGTTTGGCTGTCTCTAGAGTTTGAACAATGCTATGAATATATCCCTGAAGAAAGGGTCAGCACTTAAAATATTCTGGGCTTTTCACTGGCCACTCAATAAACTTTTACATATTTTTGAGTGTAAGCATATTGCTAAGAAATACATTCCAATAAATCAAATCATTTCCAAATCTTTGGTAAGCAGTCTTACCATCTATTGTTATTGTTCTATAAACCTGGTGGTGCTCTATCCTTGTCTTTCAACTTTCCTTTAAAATACACACACACATACACATACACTCACACTTTAGGGAAACACAAATATCACACACATGTGACATAAAGACATTGATGACTTTTATTTTCCGGAATACTTTTGACTTGCTTGGGATTACTGAAACTAAGTAGTTCACAACAAAATGTGAACAAAACTGAGTCTGGAAAAGTGTTTGTCTTTAGTATCTGTCAGATGGCTCTGCATCTCTAGCTTTGTGAGCTCTCATACATGTGAACCTAATATCTAATTTTATTTATTATTATTTTCTTTAATATTTTTTTCTTGACTCTTTGGGAGTTTCACATCATGCACCCCAATTCCAATCACCTTCCAGTCCCCCCTGTTCTCCTCAAATCCCTGCCACACCTCCCAATAAGGAAACAAATCAAAGTAAGCACTCAAGCAAACAAAAGCAAAATAAAACAAAAAAAAAACCAAAAACGCACAACAAAAACAAAATCCACAATGGCAGAAAAATCTCTTTGCTTCTCTTTCTTTCCCACTTCTCCAACACCTCTTCACTCATCCTGGTGACAATGGAGGCTTCAGTGTGCCTTGTGGCGTACTTGTTTGTTCCATCAGTTTTACTGTCAAATGTTCATTGCAATGAATCACTGGTCTGGTTCAAGGCCTCTGGTTTCTGGCACACCAATGTCACTAGAGACTTCGGGATATCCTGTGGCTGCCACTAGTCTTGGAGATCTTGCCGGTATCCTTCCACAGGACCAGTCTCTTTATCAGCTCCAGCTGTCCTAGATGGTGCAGATGCTGGGGTGAGTGAACCCAAGGCCCAGCTGGGGGCCTGGAGAGTAGCCAAGAAGGTCTGTCCAGGTCCTGGGGTCACCCACCTTGGGAGAGTTGGTGGAGTCAGCTCTACAGCATGCATGCCCTCAGGGTTGGTTCACCCTGGCCTGTGGTGAGGCATGGGGGCCATCTCTCCAGCATGCAAGGGCTAACTCAAGTGTCCAGCAAAAGGCAAGAGCAGCTTTCCCAGGACCAGTGAAGGATGTGGCCAGCTCAGCATGGCCCTCTGATTTCATCTCCCAAGATTCCTAGGGCCTCCTGAGGTGAACCAGACATCCACACAGACCCCAGCTGTAACTGGGCCACAGATCCAGACATGGTTCTCAGCAGCAGCATGGGCCTAGTAGATATCCTGGCTCGAGTGAAGGACTGGAGACTCGGGTGGGAATGGTTGTGACCCTAACCTAGGGCCTCTATGTGAAGTTGGGTGGCAATGCAGGACCTGAACTTCAGCACAGACCCCAGCCACAGTAAAGCCGTGTACCCCAATATGGCCCTCGACAGTGGCTGGGTCTGGATGTCACCACTGTCCCCACGGCAGTATGACCCTCAATCTCTGGTGTCTGCACAGCCTTCGATGGTACAGGGGCATTGGACATCAGCACACACCCTGGCCACAGTAGGGCCCTGGGCCCTGAC
This sequence comes from Chionomys nivalis, assembly GCF_950005125.1. Lineage (NCBI taxonomy): Eukaryota > Metazoa > Chordata > Mammalia > Rodentia > Cricetidae > Chionomys > Chionomys nivalis. Next base: position 19,360,460 of record NC_080107.1, read on the forward strand.
ATGGCCCTCAGCTGTAGCTCTGGCCCAGACATCACCATGATCTTGTGTAGCAGGGCAGGCCACTCAGATCTGGATGCTTCCTGCCCCTTGGACACCAGCCTGGACTCGGGTGGCTGACCTGACCTTGGGCAACGTCCAGTGTTTAATAACAGGACACTCACCTACTTGAAAATTAGGAAGTACCTTTCTTATTGTTACTTGCATTTTAGAAATAGTATAAGATAATAAAACTAATTCCAAAAGTTTCTGTGGAAATACAGGCCAAAGTGTGGGCAATCACAAAGACAGGGCTGCTTGCTCTAAGAAAAGGGAGGAAGAGAAGGGGGTTAACAAATGATTGATTTTCATAACCCGACATTGTATAGATCCACCTAACTTTGTTTCCAATATAAGCATTTGTAAAATTTGAGTTTAGTCTATACTGTATCATTTCAAAACAATTTTCATATTAATAAAAAGGAATATCTAAAACTAAAATGTGTAATTATCCAAAGCCAAGAAAATTAAAGTCACACAAAGAACTTTTGTAAGATAAATATTTTGTTTTCACCATTAGTTTTTGTTTTAAAATTAAAATGGGTATTACATTCTTCCTTAGTAATCCAGGTCTAGGGAAAGCAAATCTATCTAGGCTGTTCTGATCTACTAAAGAGGATGAGAAAGGATTGTAGGAGCCAGAGGGGTCAAGGTCACCACAATAAAACCCACAGAACCAACTAACCTGGGCTCATATGGGCTCACAGAGACTGAACGAACAATCACAGAGGCTGCATGGGACTGACCTAGGCCTTCTGCATATATGCTACAGTTCATAACTCGGTCTTCATGTGAGACTCCAAACACTGGGTGCAGGGGCTGTCTCTGACTCTGTTGCCTTCTACTTGGTTGTCTTGTCCAACTTAATAGAAGAAGAGAAGTCTAGTCTCACTGCAACTTGATACACCTTAGCTAGCCGAGAATCACTTTGATTGGGACAAGAAAAATAACATTATTTTTTAATATATACATATATTTATTAAAGTATATATTATATATATTTAGTACACAAAGATGTATTTCTTTTCAGCAAATTTCTATTTGAAGCTTTTCTATGACAGATATTTGATATTCATTATCCTAGTAACTGGGGACAGAGCAGAAAAACAAGACTTTGAAAAATGATAGTCTGGAAGAAGAAAGATTAAACAGTCAAAGAATAAACTGGTTAAAAAAAATAAAGCACATAGTATATGAGATGATGACAAGACCGGTAAGAAGCACAATACAGAAAAGAAGATCTGGATTCTATTATTAAGTGGGAGCTAGTAAGGATCTCACTGATGTGAAATTTGAGTAAGTTCTGAAGGAAATAAAGTGGTATACCGTAATGCTATCTTCATGAACCAATTTCCAGAAGAAGAGAACAAATGGATGTAGATACACAAGAAAGGATGAAGGCCCAGATAACCTGAGAAATTATGGGATTCTGGATACGTTTCCCTTGGTACAACCAACAGTATTTGCTGGGGGACACAATGTGGGCTGTAGGACAAAGACAAGAGCCAAGGATATTGCTAAGTTTTTTTGACTGAGCAAGAAGAATGGCATTTCCATTGCCAAAGAATGTTGAATTCTGAGCACTTTACTTATATTTACTGACAAGAAAAGTGGGGAATTTCACAGGTACAGTTCAACAGAGTGGGAGGTGGATGCGTATATGTGTCTGTATGTGCGTGGGAGCAGGAGTGGAGGTTGCATGTGTGCATGCCATAGCCATTCCAAGATCAATTGTTCTCTATTTCCATCACTGTCGGGCTTACACAACAAGAGCTTTTACATGCTGAGCCTTTTGCCAGCCCTGTAGCATAAAATTAAAGAAACAATAGAAAAGGCATTGTATTATCAACACACTACAGAAGATAGAAAAAGAGAAACAAAAGAATTTAAGATGGAATTGAACAGAAAAGTGTGCTTAAAAATGTAACAATTATTGCCTGCCTTGCAAAGTATACAAGATACTTTATCTTATCTTTATAAACTATTTACTATATCCTATTTCTATACCCTCCTGCCTTTTCTCTGAGGAGCAAGTTGGTAAAATAACAAAGTAGTTATGTCATTTCAAGTTGTTCCAACAAAGTAACAATAATCAACATGATTACAAGGACATGTAAAAATAAGCAGCAAATATTTTCATCAAAATGGGAGGTAGAGCATTTATTTGCTAGGGTAGGTTTAGTGATTTGGTCAGCAATAAATAAAAGCGATTTCCTTTATTAAAATGCCTGATTACATAAGAAGTACACAAATATTTTTAAACTGTATCATGGTGTCAGTTCTCTCACCATGAAATTGTAATTCCTGTGGTCTGGTGGACATAGATCTGCTGGAGACAGGAAGCAAAGAATGCCATTCAGCTAAATGAATGAATGAATCATTATGGTAAACTCAATATAACTCCTAGAGTCAGGTCAGGACATCAGAGGTAACAACAATGCGGCTCTCTTTATGAGAGCATGGAAATTTTTTGCTGTTTTTCTCCCCCAACTTTGAAAGGAGAAGATATTGATTTGGGACCTTATTCAAAAGATTTCACCAGTATGATCTCTAACAGTATGGGCTGAGTTTGTTTTGTTCCCTGTTTTCCCACAACTATCTTGGTGCTAAATGCTAAACAGAACTTTAATAAACACTTGCCCTGCATAGCCCTGTTTACCCTTGCAGTGATAGTAGGGGCAGCGCTAGTTCTCCTGCTTTCACATTCTCAGGGTCAGTTCTCCTACACCTATACCTTCAGGGTCAGCTCTACTGTGTTGCCCAGGCCAGATGTAGGAGCCACTCTCCTAGTCCTGTAGCTGATAAGGGTCAGAGGACAGCTCTCAGGCTCTTCCAGCTCTTCCATGTGCCTCAGGTGGGGGCGAGGGAGGGGCTAAGAGGGGATGGAGGGGCATGTCTTCCCCACCAATGCTACTACTTAACAGATGAGTAATAGGGACAGCTCTCCCATTCTCACAACTAAGGGCTGGCTCACCCATACCTTGCTAGTAAGATTCTTACAAGGGATTTCTGTCAGCCATACTGAGGCAGGCTTTAGAAGGGGCAGGAAAAGGAACTTCTCTGAACTTGAAGATTCAGGTTCCTAGATACAGATTTCAAGTAGATTTCTCTTTAAAGAGTATCAAGTTTGCACAGTACCACATGGGCGCAATTTGCACGAGAAAAAGTGACTTGGAGAATTAGAAGACAATATTTATTTGCTAATGTATCTTTATAAAGATGACTCAATGTGTATAACTGGTAGAGACCACAAAGCAGGGCTGAGACAGATTAATGAAACATAAGAATTTCTTCAGTACCCCACTCCCACATTAACCAAAAGTAAAAAAAAAAAAAAAAATAGCTGTGCTATCTGTGGGATGGAAGCTTAGAATCAATGTTTTAGCTTCACTCCAGGAGTCTACTGTTGTCTGCTTATCACAGGATTACTCCTTTCCTTTTGAAGAGAGTCACAGTCTTTGGCTGAGATTGTTGGAGCAAGGATAGGCACCTGATCTAACACATGCCCTTCTCCTGCATCCTTAAGCTTGATATGAAATACATCTGACTCCCATGATTCAACAGTAGAGGAGATTGCTTGGTCTTCACTATGAAAAATGCCTTAAAGAGAATGACTTTAAGTCACAGGCCAAGCATGGCGGCATATTACAGCAAACCCAGTACTGGGAAGACAGAGGTAAAAGGACCATTGCAAGTTCAAGGACAACCTGCTCTATATGTTAGTCTAATCCACTCAGGGATACATATTAAGATATGTCTCAAAAGATAAATAAATAGATAACAATGAAGACAGATAACAGAAAATAAACAAAAATGAATGTAATAAATGACAAATTATAAGTATCCCTGAGATCTGGGTATTATCCAACATATCCTGTGGTTTTATCACCAAAAGTTCCCCTGTGGTTTAAATTGTATTTCTGCCTCTTACAAGTTAGAAGATGCTTACTTAATGGGAGCATTAGAATTGTGGCTTCATTGTATTGTCATAGACTGGCATGGTCTAAAAACGCACTGACTATATTTTGATAGAAAATTGAAACTCAGAGAAGTGTCTTATATTTCTGAGATAAAAAAACACAGAAAGACAGAACTGCTGAATTTTAAAGTCAGTTCTCCTTCAATAAGCATTGCCCTATGACAATACTACTATGCTATGTATATCTTGACAGCTACTGGAATAGTTAACAATTGATAGGAGTAGCACAGACTATTTTGCCTAGCAAATAGATGATCAGTACGTGTTCAATGTTTTTATATCTTGCTTGTATTCTATTTTTACATTCTGTGTTCTTTTTGTCATTTCCATGAGTCCTAAGTGTATGTTTTCTTGGTTATCACCCGGACGTCTATTCTCCTTAAGCTCTTTCTCCTGAACTTCACGGAGCTGTTCCTTTGTCACCTGTGAATTCTTTGAGGAAGTTATTCTTTTAAATTCTGTGTCCTGGAGTAATTCCCATTGACAAACATTTCTACCAGACTGGTGCATTTTGGACAGGCGATCTTGGGTAGATCTTTCATATTTCTGTTATTTTTGTAGTGAGATCTGGGCATGTGGACTTCTTTTGTTACTTATGAGTCTTGTTATGGATAAGTCAACTTGGGGCAAAAGAGAAGATGTGCAGGAAGGTTGGCACTTAAAGTTAGAAACGTCCTAGGTGGAATGAAGTCAGATGTATGAGGGGACTGGGCTGGTGTGAAGGATGTGCATCCTGGTCCAAGCCTGCAGCATGGGAGTAGATCCACCTGGGAAGATGTACTGGGCCGCTAGTTAGTTCCCAGCTGCTCAGCCCCAAAATAATCACACAGAAACCATATCATTTGCAATACTGTTTAGTCAATAGCTTAAGCATATTTCTGGCTAACTCTTATATCCAAAACTAGCCCATCTCCTTTAATCTGTGTATAGACACATGGTTGTGGCTTACTGGGTGAAGTTCCATCCGGAGCATCTGTCTCTGGCATGGCTTCTCTAAACTCTGCCTCCCTTCTCTCAGCATTCAGCTTAGTTTTCCCCAACTAACTCTACTCTTTTGTCCTATCACAGGCCAAAACAGTTTCTTTATTAACCAATGGTATTCACAGCATACAGAGGGGAATTCCCCATCAGGTAGGAAGTTTGGATGTGACAAGGAAGGAGTACTCTTCCCTGAGGAAGACTGTTTTCCCTACTCTCGGCACTCCTTAGCTGATCCTTTGTTTAAGGTTGAGGCCTTCTGGGATGCCCCCTCTTCATGGTTGCCCCTGGCTGACCTCAGGGGTGGGTAGGTGGGTCCTGAAGGAAACCTAGAGGTTGGTTAAAGGCACATAGGCAGCTGTTTCCAGACTAAGCTGGGCCACTGGATGTGGGACTCCAGTTAAATCTAGTTGGTTAGAAAGGGTGTGAATGAAAGGGTCAGGAAGACTCACTGGGATTGACCCTTGAAAAGGCTGTGCAGGATCCAGCAGGTGGAAAGGTTGGATGTCTGTCCATTTTAATGTTTTCTCAGGTGCCATTTTCATTTTAAACTTTTTTTCTAAACAAGTATTGGAATAAAATTAAGATTAGGCTTTTTAAGTATGCTAACAAACTATTATTAAACATGGCTTAATTAAGTCAACTGCTTATTATATTTTGGTGTATTAGAAGCCATGATTTATCAGATAATATCTGTACTTGATTATTAACAGGCTATAAAAGCACTTGACTTCATCAGTGTTTAGTTATTTTGATAAGCAATAGTTTCAAGAATGTGGTACCTATTGAGGTGCTTCCTAGGGATTCCATGCAGCTGTTAGACTTTCTTTTTTCCATTTTCCTTCCCCTTTTTCCCCTTTCTCTTCTCTGTCCCCCTCTCCTCTGTTTAAATATACCAATGTGAAAGGGTTATTAAAATAAGCTTCGATATGGCCTTACAGGTAAAACTGGTGACCTGTCCCCCACCTAGAGCCGCTCTTTTATAAACAGTGCTAACAGCAAACATGGTTACTACAGCCATATTACTTTAATAACACAAAACGGGAGGTTTACAGTAAGTCATTATTTAAAAGGATTTGCTTAAATAAGATCATGAAGTAAATGACTTTCTTTCCATATCTTACCAAGAAACCTTTGCATTTTTAATTTATTTATTTTAATTGCTTCTTTTATTTTTGAGATTTTAATGTAGTTACATCATTTCCCCCTTCCTTTTTCTCCCACTAAAACCCTCCCATATATCCTTCCTTGCTCTTTTTCAAATTCATGGCCTCTTTTTCATTAACTATTGTTACAAATAAATATGTTTAAGTGTGTATACAGATAGATGATTGATGATAGATAGACAGACATATAGATATCTAAATATGCAAATACAATCTCCTCAGTCTGTATAATGCTACCTGTATGTATGTTTTTAGGGCTGGCCATTTGGTATCAGAAAAGCAATTGGTGTACTCTTCCCTGAGGAAGACTATTTTCCCTACTCTCAGCATTAGTCGACTATGGTTCTTTGCATAAGGTTGCCCCTTTCCACCAATTCACCTTAGCATGTCTACTGCTGTTGTCCTTGTTCAGTTCTTGTTTAGGAAGTCATGTCTATGAGATTTTATAGGTATAGCTTCTGAAATTCCTAGGAGACATAGTCTCATAGTAAAATCCTTGGTCCTTAACAAGACCTGAACAATTCTAACAACAGCTAACATCCAATGCAGATGAAGAAAATCTCACACGGTCCCACTCCCAGATTGAAAAGCTACAAGCACTTCACTGTTGAGAACAGAATAATTAGCCTTTTTCAGACATGGGCCCTCAGGCTGGTTAAACCATAGCAAGAGGTCCACTCCAGAAATATATACATGCAGGCAAGGCTAAAGTCAACACAGCAGGGTTTTTTTTATATGTTTATTCATACATTATGTGTATGCAAAAGCCATGGTTAAAGAATAAGAGGACATGTAGTTGGTAGGGAGAGCAGGTAAATCTGGGAAGGCTAGAGAGACATGGGTAAATGAGATATTTTAAATGGAATTGAAGTGTTTTTAAAACACTTAAGCACTTAAAAAATATTTGTGTCACTAAAAGATGTGGACTGAGAAAAGGATATGGTACAATAGTTAAACTGCTGGCTACGCATGCAAGAGGACAGGGTCTGGATTCCCAGCACCCATGTAAAAGCCAGGCATCTGCATGTAGTTATAATCCCAGTCTGGGGGGAAAGATGGGTAATCCCAAGAGCTCACTGCTGGCCAGTCTAACAAATTGGAGAGTTCCAGATTTCATGAAAGACTGTCTCAAAAGATAAGGTAGAGAATGACTGAGGAAGATACTTTCCCATACAGATGTAACCACCACAAACACTCATGATGTCACCTAACCATGCATACATGTTCATACAAACACATGAATATGTATACTCACACACAAATAAAAACAATTTTTTTATACAAAATGTTTTTTTCCAATGTCATCCCTAGTTCTGTGGCAGAGCACGTTGTAATAGGAGCGGCAGGCTACATTCCTGGCACCCGGCCGCCCGCACGGCTAGCTTTATACCCGAAATAATTACACGGAAACTATATTCCCAACCCCATCTCAAGTAGGAGTCACAGATGCTCCCCACTTAGCCCCCTCTTTGTGCGTGTAGCTTTATCCCAGCAGACACCTCCTGCTAACCCAAGGGCCACTCCTAATAGGAAGCAGGCAAGCTGACTAAAGATCATTACCTCTCCTCTGCTCCTCCAGATGGAATCACCCCCAGCTCTGTAGCAGAACACCTGCTGTGGTCTCCCTTTCTCTCTGGCCCCATTCCAAGGGGTTCCCAATGACCTTCTCCTCCAACCTTCCTCCCCCAGCTCATCCTATTACCCCAGCTGCCAGCTCCAGCCGGCACTCCCTGATAACCCACAGGCCACTTTTGCCAGGGAACAGGTCGGCTGCCCTCTCCTTCCGTTCTTCCAGATCCCATCTCCACTCTCATCCCCAGCTCTAGACATTCTGGAATGACCTTTCTTTACTCCCTGTTCCTAACACAATGAAACTAAATAAGCAGATGCCAGTGGAACAGTCTGCTCTCCTCTCTCCTGAGTATCTCCTCAGATCCAGTTTATACTCATTCCTAAGTGTCATCTCCCAATGCCCAGAAACACATCGTACCTGGAAAACCCAGGAGCCATCACTATCAGAACCACAGAAAATTCCCTAGCAGGCAACGCATAGCCATTACACTCTCCTAAAATTCAGAGAGGAAACAGAAACCAAGGAACAAATACCTACACAACAAAGACAAAACCAGATATCAGCACCTAGAATCGTAGATGCCTAGATGCCAGTATAAAAACACAATCAAGGCCGGGCGGTGGTGGCGCACACCTTTAATCCCAGCACTTGGGAGGCAGAGGCAGGCAGATCTCTGTGAGTTCGAGACCAGCGTGGCCTACAAGAGCAAGTTCCAGGACAGGCTCTAAAACCACAGAGAATCCCTGTCTTGAAAAAGCAAAAAAAAAAAAAAAAAAAATAGAAAACACTATCCTGAGTGAGGTATCCCAGACCCAAAAAGAGGAACATGGGATGTACTCACTCATAATTGGTTTCTAGCCATAAACAAAGGACAAACTTGCAGGTGAGGTGGCATGGGGCTAAGGGAAAATGGGGTGAGAAATGTGAGAAGGGGAGGATGGGAGGAGCTTGGGGGAATGGGATGGTTGGGATATAGAAAGGGTGGATACGGGAGCAGCAAAGTATATATCCTAACTAAGGGAGCCATCTTAGGGTTGGCAAGAGACTTGACTCTAGAGTGGCTCGCATGTGTCCAGGGAGATGTCCCCAGCTGGTACCTTGGGCAACTGAGGAGAGGGAACCTGAAATGACCCTATCCTATACTGATGAATATCTTGCATATCACCTTAGAACCTTCATCTGGCAATGGATAAAGATAGAGACAGAGACCCAATTTGGAGCAACAGCCTGAGCTCTTAAGGTCCAAATGAGGAGCAGAAGGAGGGAGAACATGAGCAAGGAAGTCAGGACCACGAGGGGTACACCCACCCACTGTGACAGTGGAACTGATCTATTGGGAGCCCACCAAGGCCAGCTGGACTGGAATTGAATAAGCATGGGTTGAAACTGGACTCTCTGAACATGGCGAACAATGAAGGCTGATGAGAAGCCAAGGACAATGGCACTAGGTTTCGATCCTGATACATGAACTGGCTTTGTGGGAGCTTAGCCTGTTTGGACACTCACCTTCCTGGACATAGATAGAAGTGGGAGTACCTTGGTCTTCCCCCAGGGCAGGGAATTTGGACTGCTCTTCAGTATCGAGAGGAAGGGGGAATGGAGTGGGGGAAGGGGGCAATATGTGGGAGGAGGGGGGGAATGGGAAACGGGGAGCAGGTGGAAATTTTAATTAAAAAAGAATAAAAATAAATAAATAAATAAATAAATAAATAAATAAATAAGAAATGTTCAGAATCCTTAGTTTTCCGGGAAATGCAAAGAAATATTACTTTGATATTCCATTTTCATCTGCCAGACTTATGCTACTGAGGATGTGGAATAAGGGGAACACTTATCCATTGTTGGTGGAAGTTCAAACTTGTTCAACCACCATGGCAAGCAGTATGGGTTTCTCAGAAAGATAGTAATCAGTCTATCTCAAACTATACCACTCTTGGGTGTATACACAAAGAACGCTTCATTCTACCACAAGGACACTTGCTTATATCCACGTTCATTGCTGCTCTACTCATAATTGTCAGAAACTGGAAACAATCTAGATGTCCCTCAACAACAGAATAGATAAAGATAATGTGGTGCATTTACACAATGGAGCATTACTCGACTATTAAAAAACAATGACATCATAAAATTTTCAGGCAAATGGATAGAACTAGAAAAATAATCCCAAGTGAGGTAACCTAGTCCCAAAAAGATAAATATGGTATATCTGGATATTAACCATTAAATAAATGATTTAAAAAATCCATAGACCCAGAGAGTTTAAATATAGAGGAAGGTACTTGGGGGGACGCATAGATTTCCCTAGGTGGGGATATACAATAAATCTTATGTGTGAACTGGGCAAAGGAAAGACAAAAATAGGAGGATCATGTAGAGAGTGGGAGGGAGATAAGGTTGAGGGAGGTAATGAGGGAAGAAACAGCTAGAATTGAGAGGCATTTGAAGGATGGTATGGAAACAGTGCAGCGGAAATTTCATAAAATATAGGAAGGTGATTGTAATGCGGTCTCCAAATAATGATTGAAATGAAGTCCCAACTAGACAACTCATCATCAAATGAAGCTTCCAGTACTAGCATTGAGCTATATCTAATTGAGTTATTGGCCAAACGTGGGAAACAGGGCCCTCTAAATCAACTGGGCAAAGCTCATATGACCTTACAGAGACTGAAGTAGCAAGCACACGCCCTGCATGAATCTTCCCCACGTTGTCTGCATATTAGCTTTCAGTTTAGTATTTTTATGGGACTCCCAAGTGTGTGAAAGAGTAGGTCTCTGATTTTTTTCTTTCACTTTTTTCTTTTTCTAGAGCATAGATTCTTTTCTCATAGAACATACCCTGATTATGGTTTCCCCTCCTCTACTCCTCCCATACTCCCCTCCCCCCCTCTGGATCCATTCTCTTTCTCTCTCTCATTAGAAAAAGACAGGTTTCTAAGAGATAACAAACAAACACGACAAAATGAAATATAATGAGATGAAGCAAAAACTATTATATCAAAGTTAGACATAGCAACCCAACGGAAAGAAGAGTCCCAAGAACAGGCACAGAGTCACTGACTCGCTCTTTCTCACTGTCAGTAGTCCCCATAAAAATACTAAACTAAAAGCTATAATGTATAACCAGAGGTGTTTTTTATTTTAGCCATTCTGACAGGTGTAAGATGGTATCTTAAAGTTGTCTTGATTCGCATTTCCCTGATCACTAAGGAAGTTGAGCATGATCTTAAGTGTCTTTTGGCCATTTGAACTTCTTCTGTTGAGAATTTTCTGTTCAGCTCAGTGTTCCATTTTATAATTGGGTTGATTAGCCTTTTACGGTCTAGTTTCTTGAGTTCTTTATATATTTTGGAGATCAGACCTTTGTCAGTTGCGGGGTTGGTGAAGATCTTCTCCCAGTCAGTGGGTTGCCTTTATGTCTTAGTGACAGTGTCCTTTGCTTTACAGAAGCTTCTCAGTCTCAGGAGGTCCCATTTATTCAATGATGTCCTTAGTGTCTGTGCTGCTGGGGTTGTACGTAGGAAGTGGTCTCCTGTGCCCATGTGTTGGAGAGTACTTCCCACTTTCTCTTCAATCAGGTTCAGTGTGTTCGTACACTCATCCATTGCTGGTGGGAATGCAAACTTGTGCAACCACTTTGGAAAGCAATATGGTGGTTTCTCAGGAAATTCGGGATCAACCTACCCCTGGACCCAGCAATACCACTCTTGGGAATATACCCAAGAGATGCCCTATCATACAACAAAAGTATATGCTCAACTATGTTCATAGCAGCATTGTTTGTAATAGCCAGAACCTGGAAACAATCTAGATGTCCTTCAATGGAAGAATGGATGAAGAAAGTATGGAGTATATACATATTAGAGTACTACTCAGCAGTAAAAAACAATGACTTCTTGAATTTTGCATACAAATGGATGGAAATAGAAAACACTATCCTGAGTAAGGCAAGCCAGACCCAAAAAGAGGAACATGGGATGTACTCACTCATATTTGGTTTCTAGCCATAAATAAATGACATTGAGCCTTTAATTTGTGATCCTAGAGAACCTAAATAAGAAGGTGAACCCAAAGAAAAACATATAAGCATCCTCCTGAATATTAACCTTCATCAGGAGATGAAAGGAGACAGAGACAGAGACCCACATTGGAGCACCGAACTGAAATCTCAAGGTCCAAATCAGGAACAGAAGGAGAGAGAGCATGAACAAGGAACTCAGGACCGCGAGGGGTGCACCCACACACTGAGACAATGGGGATGTTCTATCGGGAACTCACCAAGGCCAGCTGGCCTGGGTCTGAGAAAGCATGGGATAAAACCAGACTCGCTGAACACAGCGGACAATGAGGACTACTGAGACCTCAAGAACAATGACACTGGGTTTTTGATCCTACTGCACGTACTGGCTTTGTGGGAGCCTAGGCAGTTTGGATGCTCACCTTACTAGACCTGGATGGAGGTGGGTGGTCCTTGGTCTTTGCACAGGGCAGGGAACCCTGATTGCTCTTTGGGCTGACAAGGGAGGGGGAGGGAAATGGGAGGAGGCGGCGCGGAGAGGAGGCAGAAATCTTAATAAATAAATAAATAAATAAATAAATAAATAAATAAATATGTATAACCAGAGGACTTTGTGCAGACCCATGTAGGCTTTGTTATACATGCTTCAGTCTCTGTGAGCTCATGTGTGCCTTGTTTGGTGGATTCAGAGGACCTTGTTCTCCTGGTGTCCTCCATTCCCTCTGGCTCTTACAGTCTCAGCGAGATTCTTTGAGCTCTGAGGGGAAAGATCTGATAGAGATCTTCTCACTCTCCACATAATGTCTACCTGGCTATGGGTTTCTGCATCTGTTCCCATCAGTTGCTGGAGGAAACCTCTCTGATGATGACTGATCTATGGGTATTGCAGAATATTATTAGGAGTAATCCTATTAAAACATATTTTTTGACCAGTAGTGTTTTGTTTTACTGGATAAGGCACTGATCTATGGATATTGCAAAATATCACTAGGAGTCATTTTATTAAAACTTTTTCTTGACCAGTGTTTGGTTTTACTTCAGGTCTCTGGGCTATCTAGTCTCTGGTACTTTATTACCCTAGAAGTGTCAGGTATGGGTTCCCTCTTGAGGATTGTCCCTTAGATCAAATCAGACATTGGTTGATTACCCGCCCCCAAGTTCTGTGCCACCATTTCCCTAGCATATTTTATAGGCAGGACAAATTGTAAGTCAAAGGTTTTGTGAATAAATTGGTGCCCATGTTTCTCTTTCAGTAGCCTGAGTAGTACCTTCCTACACCAAAGAAACTAGATAAAACATAGGAGTAAAGACTGTGCAGGCACCAGCTCAACTTCTCTGTGTCCAGTGAATTGCGTGGATGTCATCCTTGGCCCTGGGGCCTCTGTTGTGGGTTTGGGTAGATAATCCTATTGTCTTGTCACAGCCTCAGTTGCTTGGGAATTTCCATGGGACCTAGGACTCAGCAATCCCATAAAAATATTAAACTGGAAGCCATAATATATACACAGAGGACCAGGTACAGACTCAAGCAGGCCCTGTATATGTAGCCTCAGTCTTTGTAAGTTCATGTGAGCTTGGGTCATGCTGATTTAGAGCACCTTGTTTTGTTAGGGTCCTCCATCTCCTCTTGCTCTTATATTCTTTTCACCTTCTCTTCTACACGGTTCCCTGAGCACTGAGGGAAGGGATTTGATAGGGACATCCCACTTAAGGTTGAGTATTTCAATGTCTCTCATTCTCTGCATAATGTCAGGTTGTGCGTGTCAGTCTTTGTTGCCATCTGCTGCAGGAGGAAGCTCCTCTGATGATGATTGAGCAAGGCACTGATTTATGTGTATAGCAGAACATCATTACAAGTTATCTTAGTGTTGCTTTGTATTTTGTTTGTTTTATAACCGTAGTATTTGATTTTACCATACATCTCTGAGCTGTCTAGTCTCAGGTTCTTCATCACCCAAGTAGTGCTGGGTATATATTTAGGAGTCATTTTATTACTATGTTCCTTTAGCAAATCAATAGTACTTCATTTTCCCTTAGGTCCAAGGCCTATCTAGTCTTAGGTTCTTGAATACCTAAGCAGTGTGAGACATGGGTTCCATCTCATGCCGTGGGCCATAATAGTGGTTACTAACTCACACAATGTTTGTGACACTATTGCACTAGCATATCACGTAGGTAAGTCACCATGTACATTGTAGGGTTTATAGCTGTTTACCTTTCCCCTCTGGTAGCATCAGAGTACCTTCAAATATCATGGACACTAGTCAGGCTGGGTAAAGGCTCTAGATAGGCACCAGCTTGACTTCTCCATGTTTGAAGAAATATGTAAGTGTTGCTGTCATCTTCAGCAATAGAACCCCACCATCAGTTTCTAGAGAGCAAAACATTGGCCTTTATAATAGTCTAAGTTGTTTTAAGGGTTTCCTTTGGTCTAATTGGGATGGAGTTTTTCTTTTTGTGGGGTAGATCCATAAGTTTACAGCATCTATATACAGAGACTCGGTGTGGGGTTACTTACACAGTGAATCCATGAGTTCACTGAGTTTATATACAGGGCATCAGGGAGGAGTTAGTTGCACATCAGGGAGGAAGTCAAAGCAACTGTGTTACTGAGAAGTCTAACCCCACCTCACACTACACAGGTGAACACTTCCCTGTTTTATTTTCTTGACATTTAATTTTTTAGTTCTTTATATATTCTAGATATTATTCCTTTGTCAGATATAGAACTGGTAGAAAATTTTTTCCATCCTGTAATACAGCATTCTGTAATGCTGCATCTTGATTGAATGACAGTATCCTTTGCTGTGCAGAGCTTTTTAGTTTCATGAGGCCCCACTTTTGAATTGTTAGTCTTAATGCCTATGACACTGGGGTCTAGTTCATAAAATTGTTTCATGTGCCTATAAGTTGAAGAGTATTCTCTACTTTCTCCTCAATCAGAGTCAGGGTAATAGGTTTTGTATTAAAGTCCTTGATGCATTTGGATTGAGTTGAGTTTGGTGTAGAGTGAGATATCAATCTAATTTCATTCTTCTACACATACTTATCCAATTTGACCAACACGGGTAAGATGCTACTTTCTCTCTAATATATATTCTTGGCCTCTTTGTGAAACATCAAGTGATCAAAATAGTGTAGGCTTATATACAGGTCCTCAATTAAATTCCATTTAATTGTGTTGAGGACTGTGGACCCCCAGACCCTGAATTTCCTGTAAACAACTTGTTTTCCTATGCTTGCAGCTACTCTGAGAAAGCAACTTGTTTTTCTGTGTTTGCAGCTGCTCTGAGCACAAGACCCTCAGAAGTTCCTAATGGCAGGGGAGTGGTTTCTGGTGGGCTTGCAGCTGAGAGTTAGGGTGTGGCCATTAGTCAAGGAGACCCTGTATAAGCTGCCCTGGAACACAATAAAGCTGGCATTCTTGATTCAAGGCATCATTCTTGGCGTTCTTGTCTCAAGTATGACCTGTGTCTCTGTCTGTGTGTATGTGTGTGTGTTTCAATTTCCAGTCCCTTGCCTGGCTAGCGAACTGTACAATAGCATGTAGCGTGTAGAGCAGGTGTTGTGTTACAAATATGTCTCTTTTTATGGCAATACCATGGTTTTTGTTACTATAACTTCAGAGAATAACTTGAAATCAGGGATGATGATGCCATCCCTGGTTTTTTGCTCAGTGTCTTTGTTGCTCGGGGTTGTTTTTCCTAGTCTGAGTCATTGGTGTTTTCAAATAAAACTTAAGATTTTTTTTCAATTCTGAGAATTGCATTGAAATTCACATGTGGATTGGGTTAAATCTAGAGACTGCTTTTGGTAGAATGGTATTTTCACAGTATTAATCCTATCACTCTATGACCATGAGAAGTCTTTCCATCTTTTGATATCTTATTCAATTTCTTTTCTCAATGTCTTAAAGTCTGCACTATACAAGTCTTTCACTTCATTGATTATATTTTGAAGCTTATTTATTTATTCACTTGTTTATTTATTTATTTTGCATTCTCACCATAGTTTCCCTTCCCTCCTCTCCTCTCAGTCCCTTGCCCCCTCCTCTCTCTGCTCCCCCATTCACTCCTACTCCCTTTCTTTTCAGAAAAGGCCAGGCCTCCCACGTATATCAAGAAAAATTAACATATCAAGTTGCAATAAGACTAAGAACCTGCTCTTGTATTAAGGCTGTGCCAGGCCACCAGTATTAGGAATAGGGTACTAAAATTCAGCAAAAGAGTTAGAATCGGCCCCTGCTCCCACTGTTAGGAGTACCACAAGAAGACCAAGCTACACAACTGTCACATATATGTAGAGAGTCTAGTTCAATCCCACACATGCTCAACCTCTGTGAGCCCCTGAGCTCAAGTTAGTTGATTCTGTGGTTTTTATTGTAAAATGTCCTTGACCCTCCTGGTTCCTACAATTCTTCTTCCTTGAGGCTATTTTAAATAGGCTTGTTTCCCCGCTCTTTTTCTTGGTATGCTTGTTGTTGGTCTATAGGAAGGCTACCAATTCTTGTGTGTTAATACTGCATATTACTATTTGATGAATGTGTTTATCAACTGTGGGAGTTTTCTGGTGGAGTTTAGGGTTTTTTATGTGTAGAATCATGGAATCTACAAATAAAGATACTTTGACTTCTTCCTTTCCAGTTTGTATCTTCTTCATTTGTTTTATTGCTCTATCTCGTTCAAAGATCATGTTGAACAGGAGTGGAAAGAGTGGACATTCTCATTTTGTTCCTGATAGTAGTGGGGATGTGCTTAGTTTCTCTTCATTTAGAACGATGTTGGCAGTGGAGTTGTTGTATATTGCCTTTATTATGCTGAGCTATATCTACTGTATCCCTATATTCTCTAAGACTTTTATCATGAAGGGATTTTGGATTTTATCCAAGACCTTTTCTGTGTCTAATGAGATGATTATGTGGTTTCTGTCTTTGAGTCTATTTATGTGGTGGATTACATTTATAATTTGCATATGTTGAACCAACCTTGAATCTCTGGGATAAAGCCAATTTGATCTTCATGGATAATCTTGATGTGTTCTGAATTCAGTCTGAAAGTACTTTATTGAGATTTTCTTTTGAATCTATATGCATCAGAAAAAATGGCTTCTAATTTTCTGTTTTGTTAGGTCTTTCTCTGCCTTTGTTAGCAAGGTAATACTGGTTCAGTAGAAAGTCTTAATCAAAAACTTTAAAAAATCTCAAATTAACTATTTAATAAAGTACCTGAAGGTCTTGGAAAAATACAAAAAAACACCTTACCCAAAACAATAGATAGGAAAAAATCCTCAAAATTAGTGCTGACTATATGTGAAGCCTTTATCACACCCCTCCCCTCAAACCTCAGAGATCTATGAGAAGATAAGGCATTAAGACTGTAAGAGCCAGAGGAGTCAAATAGCTTCAGGGAAAGAGTGTCTTCCAGACACAACAAGGTTGATGTACATATGATCTCACAGAGACTGTTACAGAATGCACAATATTTGCAAAAATTTAATCCAGACAAAATTTCAGCATGGAGAGGAAGTGAACACAACTTCCTACCCCTAACCAAGAAGCTATCTACAATTAGTGCTTCTGGGGGTTGGGACGTGGTTTCTCCAATGCAGCATTACTGTGTAGATCAACCACATTACAGGGTGGGATGGCCAACATAAGACGAATTGAAATTTTTGTGTACTTTTTTGTTGTTGTTGTTACAGTTTGGGTTTTGGGGGTTTTTTTGGTTTTGGGAGGTTTGGGGGGTTGTCTTTTAGGTGTTTCATTTTGTATTGTGAGCTTGTTTTTGTTTCTCTTCTTTGAGAGTGATAAAGAGCATGAAAGGAGGATCTGAGAGGTATGGGAGAGAGGAATAAGAACACAAAACATTGTATGAAACATTTTAAAAACAATTTTTAAATAAAATAAATATGGCTGAAATTATTAAAATAGAAACAAATACATTTTAAATTGCAAGGAATCAATAAAATCAAGAGTTAATTGCTATAAAAGAAAACAGAGTTGACAATTTTTAATCAAATTAATCCAAAAGTAAACAATACCCAATTAATAAAATCAGAAATAAGAAGGAAGATACTTGTAAAGGCTTTCAAACTCCTTTAAATACCAGTTTTACCTTGCTAACAAAACCAGGTAAGATACACAATAAAAGAAAAATACAGCCCAATCTCCCTGATGAACACAGATGGAAATTTCTCAGTAGAATACTGGCAAACTGAATTCAAGCTCATATCAGACAGATCAAGACCAAGTTTATTTCACTCGAAAGATGCAGGGATGGTTTAACATGCGTAAACCAATAAATGTTATCTTCCTTATAAATAAACTCAAAGACAGAAATCACGTGATCATCTAGTAAAAGCCCAACATCCTTTCATGATGAAATGTCATGTTGGAGCTAGTGTTGGAGGGAGCATGCTTCAACATAATAAAGACTATCTTCAACAAACCTGTAGCAACATCATACTAAATAGAGGAAACCTCAAAGAGTTCCCAACAAGAAGACCAGAAGCAAGACAAGGGCAATCTACTCTCTCCTCTTCTATTAAAATAGTGCTTGAAGTCTAAAGAGAGGAAATAAAGGAAATACAAGTAAGAAATTATCCAGGGTGTTCCTATTTATAGAAAATGTGATTCTATAAATAAGAGACCCTAAAAAATCCACCAAAAAGGCTCTTGGAGGTAATAAATTTCAGCAAACTAGCAAGCTACAAAATTAACACTGTCAAAATAGTAGCCTTCCTGTATATCAATTAAAATTTTCTGTTTTATCTATCATTTATTTACGTGAATGTGCCAGCAGAGTTTATGTATGTAGCATACATGTGTGCTCATGTAGGCCAGAAGATGGCATTAAATCATCTGGAACTGAAGTTACAGGCAGTGGTGAGCTACCATGTGGGTGGTGCAAATGGAATACACATCCTCTGCAAGAGACGTTAGCAATTTTAACCACCACACCACCTTGCCAGCCCCAGAATTGATCAGTTTTAACCATAAACAAATAATAGATTCCATACTTATAATCTAATGAAGGAATTATCAAACTACAATAACTAAATTTTATACAGAATCTAAAAGAAGTGTTACCAGATGCAGTATGACATTTGCAAACTGAATGCATAAAGAACTGCATGCATATATATTTTGAATATGGAGAGATTGTGCTGAATATGGCATAGTCATATAATAAACACAGCTACTCTGAAGGCTAAGGAATGAAGATCACCATTTCAAGGCCAAAGTATGGAATTTTATGAAAGCCTGTCTTAAAATAAATTTTTAAAAGTCATAAAGATGTTACCTCAGTTGTACACTGCTTCCTTAATATGTACAAGGTCGTGAGTTTATTCTTTAGGGAAGGCTTATTTTATTCTAGAGGGCATAGAGTCAGTGAAATGAAGAAATCTGTTTGTTACATGGGTATACTTGCTCTGCAATAAATGAGACAATGTGAGTAGTATGTATATTAAAGAAACATGTTTTTAAGATGAAATCATTACGAGAAAGTAATAATAGAAAATATAAGCAATATAGTTATTAAGAAATCTTTGGAAAAAGATATAGAGATGTGTGCTTTAAATTTAAAATATATATTTATTAAGTTTCTCTTCAAATCTATCTTAACTAGCTCCAATATATATATATATATATATATATATATATATATATATATATATATATATATATATATATATATATATATTTTGTTCTTCTGCTGTAGACTTGCTTCTGGTAATGAAGAGAAGAGTTAGAACTAGCATCTTAAGATACACGTCATAAACCCATACAGGAGTCACACAATGATGTGATGGTTTGACCTGGGCCTGAGGATCGTTCTTCACTGACATGCTCCTGAGAGAAAGTGGACCAGCGAATGAGAAGATAGAAAAGATAGGAAAGCGGGGGTCAGGAGGTATTGCGTAAGCTATGTCTTATGCCAAGTAAATTCATTAAAGTACAGCATCTTGTAAACTAATTATAATGTGGGAATGGGCCAAAGTCAGCAAAAAAGTCAAATCAGTGTTCGCAAAGAGAACACAGAATACACAGGATACCTATGCACAGCTTCCTTAGAACTGATAACCACAGCCCTTCAGAAGGGAAAGTCAGGTTCTTTGGAACTGAAACCTTAACTTCTAGTTCAGGCCTCATTCCCAAAGCAGACCTTGCCAAGCCTATGCCAGCCAAGAATACAGAAGTAGTGTTTCCTTTGTCCTTTCATTGGGGGTTCTGAGAAAGCCTTGGATCAGTCTTGCTCCCAACAGGGTTTAGGAAATTTTGGCAACAGCAAAAGATTTTTGAATGTGTGATGATCTTACATTAATTCAAAAATCAAATACATAATGAATCTGAGGTGTTTTCTTGCAGCGCTTGCCCATGCTTCATCCTGATTCACTCAAATTTTTGTTCAGAGTTTAGAATATGCCATATTGCTATGGGCATGTGTCACAATACACAATGCCAAAGAAAACTGCTTGAAACACCTCAATTCAGAGTCAAGACTACTGTGTGTTAGAAATTTCAATGATTTTACTACACAATTCTCTGCTCTTACAGAATAGTAGTTTATTTATGAAAACAAAGACTCTTTTCCTGCTATCATTCCTTACTACATGTCAAATTAGTCTATCATTAGATACTACTATGAGAATGTTTGACTGTTTTAGATTTTATTGGGTTTTTGGTTTGAGTTTTTTAGAGTCTTTGGAGATTGTTGTTTGTTTTGTTTTCTGAGACAGGGTCTCACTGTGTAGCCTTGGCTAGTCTGGAACTCATTGTGTAGCCTTGGCTAGTCTGGAACTCACTGTGTAGCCTTGACTGCACACATCTGCCTGCTTCTGCCTCCTGAATCCTGGAATTAAATGCAAGCAGTGCTACACACAGTAAAATGTTTGATTTTCAAAATTGCTCTTTGGCTTATTAGCTTGAATTTAATTTCTAAAATCTATTAAATAAGTTTGACTTTTAATTAAGACAAAATTATCAACATTTTTTTCCATGGCCCTACACATAGATCTGCTATTTTTGTACTACATAAATATATAGAGTGGTATTCTCAGTATTGATGATTATGAATTCAAAATATCAATCAACTCTAAAAAATTTTATAGGTCCTGTGGTGTGAAATATTCATCCAAGAGTTAGTTCTTTATGTAAAAATAAACAGTTGTATTGTTGTCACTAGTATGCAAATTGCTTCCATCTTTAATATTAAAATTATATTTATACCAAAGAATGGCTTTAATATAAATTTGTTTATGATCTATAACTAGTAAACACTTGATATGCACACCTATTCTACATACTGTACACTCAGGGAGACATCAAAATTTCTCAGGCACAAAGGAGTCACAAATGAAAGAGATTTAATAAGTCCTCAAACAGATAATTAAAATATAATATATTTATGAATTATTTCCTAGGTATTGTTCTAGTTTGCTTTCTATTGTTGTGTTCTATTACTGAGCTACAGTAATGAAAACAACTTGGTGTTGGCATAAAAACAGAGAAATTGACCAATGGAATCAAATTGAACACCCAGATATTAATCCACACACCTATGAACACCTGATTTTTGACAAAGAAGCAAAAATTATACTGTGGAAAAAAAGAAAGTATCTTCAGCAAATGATGCTGGCATAACTGGATGTCAACATGTAGAAGAAGGCTAATAGATCCATATCTATTGCTATGCACAAAACTCAAGTCCAATATAAATTTGACCACTCTGAACCTGACAGAAGAGAAAGTAGGAAGTAGCCTTCAATGCATGGGCACAGGACACCACTTCCTAAATATAACACCAGTAGCACAGACACTGAGAGCAACAATATATATATGGGACCTCCTGAAACTGAGAAGCTTCTGTAAAGCAAAGAACACAGTCAATCAGACAAAAAGACAGCCAACTGAATGGGAAAAGATCTTCACCAACCCCACATCAAACAGAGGATTGATCTCCAATATATATAAAGAACTTAAGAAATTAGACATTAAAATTCTAAATAACCCAATTTAAAAAATTGGGGTACAGAACTAAACAGAGATTTTCAACAGAAGAATCTCAAATGGCCAAAAGATACTTAAGGAAATGTTCAACATCCTTAGCTATCAGAGAAATACAAATCAAAACAACTCTAAGATACCATCTTACACCTGTCAGAATGATTAAGATCAAAAACACCAATGACAGCTTATACTGGAGAGGATGTGGAATAAGGGGAATACTTCTCCATTACTGGTTGGAATGCAAACTTGTACAACCACTCTGGAAATCAGTATGGTGGTTTCTCAGAAAATTGGGAATCAACCTACCTCAAGAATACCACTTTTGGGTATATACCCAAAAGGTACTCAATCATACTAAAAGGACATCTGTTCAGCTATGTTCATAGCAACAATATTTGTAATAGCCAGAAACTGGAAACAACCTAGATGCTCCTCAACCAAAGAATGGGTAAAGAAAATGTGGCATTTTTACACTTTGGAGTACTACTCAGCAGAAAAAAAAAAAATGACATCTTGAATTTTGCATGCAAATGGATAGAACTAGAAAAAAAATCATGAGTGAGGTAGCCCAGACCCAGAAAGATGAACATGATATGTACTCACTCATAAGTGGATACTAGCTGTAAAGCAAAGGATATTGAGCCTATAGTTCATGATCCTGAGAAGCTAAGTACCAAGATGAACCCTAAGAAAAATATACATAGATCCATCTGGAAAGGGGAAATAGACAAGATCACCTGACAAAATTGAGAGCATGGGGATGGGAAGAGAAAAGAAGATAGAAGGGGGAGAGGAGAGAAGAAGAGAAGAGAGGAGGAGAAAAGGAGGAAGGAAAACTTGAGGGAACACGATAGCCGAGATGGAGGAAGGACAGAGATGAAAGCAAAGAAAGAGATACTTTGAGGCAGTCATTTAGGGACTAGCAAGAAAGCTGGAACTAGAGAAATTCCCAGGAATCCACAGGAATGATCCCAGCTAACACCCTAAGTAATAGAGGAGAGGGTGCCCAAACTGGCCTTGCCCTGTAGACTGATGAATATCTTAAATATCATCATATAACCTTCATCCAGCAACTGATGGAAACAGAGGCAGACCCCCACAGCAGAGCACTGGGCTGAGCTCCCAAAGTCCAGCTGAAGAGTCAGAGAAGTGAGAATATGAGCAAAGAAGTCAAGACCATGATGGGAATACACACTAAGACAGTCTACTTGAGCTTATGGTAGTTCACCATCTCCAGAAAGACCAGAAAGGAATCAGCATAGATCCAAACTAGTCCCTCTAAATGTAGGTGACAGTTGTATGGCTGGGGCAGGCTGTGGGGCCACTGGCAGTAGCACAGGATTTATCCACACTGCTTGTACTGGCTTTTAGAGAACCTATTCTCTTTGGATGAATACCTTGCTCAGTCTAGGTATAGTAGAGAGGGTATTGGGCCTTCCCCAAAGCAATGTGCCTTATCTTCTCTGAGGAATGGATGGGGTGGGGACGGGGAGAAGGTGGAAGGAAAAGGAGGAGGGAGTGGGAACTGGGATTGTTATGTAAAATGAAAAAAAAATGATAGTTTGTTTTCATTTTAAAAAATAAAAATAAAATAAATGAAAAAAGAAATAAAACAAGCATTTTACAGTCAAAAAATAAACAAATAAACAAAAACATGGTTCCCACTTGGAGCTGCTCTTCTAGGAGGTTGTGAAAACTTTAGAAACTGGAGGGAATATATACCTGGGTTTTGGGGGAAGGTCTCACTTTCTGTTTATACTTCCAGCTTCCTGCCCCTGCTCTGTCTGCATGCTTCCCCAGCCTGCTGCCATTCCCCACTATGATGAACTCTACTCTGCTGGCTTCAAAATAGGCTGGGTCTTGGCTGTAATCCAAGCCTCCAGGGGAGTAGGTGAGGCCATGAGAAGATATTAAGGCCCAGAAGCTAGGCAGTAGGTCTTTCCTGGAGAAGTCCTGCTTTGACTAGCAGTGTGCCAAGCAAGGCATCCTTGACACCATGGAAAATCGCGCCAATCTGAGGGACAGCACTGTGGCCCAGGAATCCTGGTGCACAAGGACTGTCTGGCAGACCAGACAAAAGAAGACCCTGATATCAGCTTTCTCCAAGAACCCTTACCCAACTTTCAGGGACAAGAAGGGAAATGGGGCTGCCGGAGTCCAGTGTCCCATTGTAGTTTCAGAACAGCCACAGCCGCACAGGTGCGGTGAGGAAGCTAGTGTCTCCACAGAGACCCGAAGTGCCTGGTGCCAAGGCAAAGAGCACCCTCGCAGAACGCAGGAGGCTTCTCACTCAAATTAGCTCCAGCACAGTTGACGATCCTGGTCCAAGCTTTTGAGAGGAACCGATTCGCGGGCTTTCCTGCCAGGAAGGAGCTCACCAGAAGGGCCGGTTTACCCCAAGAGACTATCCACACATAGTTTCAGAAAAGCATGCCACCATGGCGGTGGCAGGGGCAGAGTTCGAGGTCAAGACTCTCTGGCTTCATCTATGCGGAAGAGAGGCAGGGAGACTGAGCTTTCCCCGGGCAGCTTGTTGCCACTGACTGCTGCAGGAGGTGGGGACGTCCAGGCTTTGACCCAGACCTCCTCCCCAACCTCATCCGGAGTCTCCTTGCCTGCAGTGGCACAGACCTCTGAACCAGACCACCCAGAGCTCCACGAAACTGCATGGAACATCGGCCCTGAGGAGTTCCTCCAGGAACTGCTGACACAACCCAAGCTGATAAACCGGCACAGGCCACTCTGGACCCAGATGACCAAGGGCAGCAGAGAGACCAAACACCTAAGAAAACACCAAAACCTCCTTGAAAAAATAACCGGAAATAATATTCTTATTTCAACTCCAATTATTACAGGTCTCATTTCCTCCAGGAAAAACAGCTCACTATCTAAGATGGACTCGACCTCAGATGGAAAAGGCAGTTAAAACAAAGGAAACTAGGAAACAAGCAGGCATAGCCGTTCTTATGTTCAAAAAATAGACTTTAAACAAATTCTAATCAGAAAAGATTGCTTCATACCCATTAGTAATTAAATAAGCAATCAAAAAGACATTCATTGCTGGTAGGACTGAGAATTGCTATGGAACCAAGTGTGGAAGTTTCAAAAAAAAACCTTTAAAGTAGGTCTGTCATAAGAAATGAAAACAGCCTACATGTTTATAAACAGATGAACAGATAATAAAAGGTTGTATATTTACACACTGGAATATTATTCAGCTGTTAAGAAAAATGAAGTAGTAAAATTCACAGATAAATTGATAGAACTGAAAATATTCATTCTAAGAGAGGTAAACTAGGCCCAGAAAGACAAATGTCACATTCATCCTCTCATCTGGGAATGTTGACTTTGAGTCCTCAGATGTATGCTTCTTTGGAAACATCCACAAAGGTCAGTAAATTACTAAGGAGCATGCAGAAGGACTTTCAAGGGAGAAGAAATATAATGCACTGGTAGGAGGGGTAGAAAAGAATAATGGAAGAGGAATATACATGCAGATAGATAGATAGATAGATAGATAGATAGATAGATAGATAGATAGATAGATAGATAGATAGATAGATAGATAGATATGGGTGGGTGGGTGGGTGGGTGGGTGGGTGGGTGGGTGGGTGGATGGATGGATGGATGGATGGATGGATAGATAGATAGATAGATAGATAGATAGATAGATAGATAGATAGATAGATAGATAGATAGATCTTTATGGAAAGAGAGAGTTTAAATGAAGTTACAATATAATAGGGCAATACATATCAGACAGACCTCATAAGATAACCTATCAATATACCTCAAGGTTCTAGAAAAAGAAAAGGCAAACCTAAAGACATCAGATGGTTATACGTAGGTATCGATATATTCATATGTATACACATATATCAGTACAGATTGGTGAAATAGTAAAAGAAGAACGCATGCAATTCACCAAACATGTTTTAGCATGACAGGAAAGGTTTTATTATCTCCTTTCATGTTCTGTTGCTTTAGCTCTTAAGTTCAGGGATTAACCATTTAGAACAATAAACACAGACACAGTTCAAAATTAGATGAAAAAGAGTAGTTTTTTAGAAGACTAACAAGATTGATCAGCTCCTGGTCAAACTAACCAAAAGAAAAAGGAAAAGATTTTTAAATTAATAAAGATAGAAATGAAAAGGGAGGTGTTACTACAGACTTTAATAAAATACAGAAGAGATCAGCAAATAAATAAATTATGAAAAGTTGAAGAATCTAGAAGAATTGGATATATTTCTAAGTGCATATTACTGACTAAAATTAAAGACAGAAGATACAAACAATTTAAAAGGTACACAACAAACATTCAGATTGAAGTTGCAATTTAGTGTCTTGACAAAATGAAAAGCCCAAGACCAGATGGATTTATTGGTGAATCCCATCAAACTTTCAAAGATGATCTAAAATACACTTCTCAAACTGTAATGAAAAATAGAAAGGGAGAAAACTACTCTACCAAACTCACTCTACAAAGCTAGTAAACCTTGATATCAAAACTAGATAAAGATACACATATTTTTAAGAAAAGAAAGAAGGAAAGAAAGAAAGAAGAAAGAGAGAGAGAGAGGGAGGGAGAGAAGGAAGGAGGGAGGGAGGGAGGGAGGGAGGGAGGGAGGGAGGGAGGGAGGGAGGGAGGAAACTAAACACCAATCTCCCTGGCAAATATTAATACAAAAATTCTTAACCAAATGCAAACCAAAAAGATCACATTAAGAAGATCGTGTATTGTAACCAAGCTGGGTTTCATCCCATAGAGGTAAGGCTGATTCTACATACATGAATCATAAATATAATATCAATATTGATACACTTAAAGACAGAGAGGTCTACATTAGTTATAAACTGATTGGCCCATAGCTCAGGCTTCTTATTAACTCTTATAACTTATACTAGCCTATTAGTCTTGTCTATGTTAGCCATGTGGTTCGTACCTTTTTCGGCAAGGCAGTCACATCTTGCTTGTTCTGTGGCTGGATCAGGACTGCAGACTAGGACTTCCTTCTTTCCAGAATTCTCCTGTTCTCATTGACCCACCTCTACTTCCTGCCTGGTTGTCCTGCCTCTATTTCCTGCCTGGCT
This sequence comes from Chionomys nivalis, assembly GCF_950005125.1. Classification (NCBI taxonomy): domain Eukaryota; kingdom Metazoa; phylum Chordata; class Mammalia; order Rodentia; family Cricetidae; genus Chionomys; species Chionomys nivalis. The sequence continues at coordinate 19,387,315 of NC_080107.1, forward strand.
ACTGGCCAATCAGTGTTTATTGGAAATATAATTGACAGAATATAGACCACTGTCCCACACCATACCTCAACAACCAAACATACATATATGTATTTATGTACATATGTATGTATATATAAAATGTTCCTCCCAGATAGACAAAGTCAACTGTTTGCTTGAGGTTCTGATTCTTTATTACAATCAGTTCAAAGGAGAGAATTATTTTGGATGTCAAGAGGCAGATAGGGATAGTGAGGGCTACATTCCAGGCACTAAGAAAGGTTTGGTCCGCAAGAGACATAAAGACAACAACAAAATTGTAAGTATATGAGACACTTGTCTTAAGTTGCCTCTGAAACCTGGATAACAAAATGCTCCTCAGAACAGCGACTGAATGTGTTTGAGATGGCATGTCTCAAGAGGATTCTAGCTGTCACATGAAGAGATGACATTAAGAAACATCTCCATCTACAGACGGAAGTAAACTACAGGATACAGCAAGGGTGCTTGAGATACTTCAGCCATGTTATGAGAATGAATGACAGCAGACACCTGAAGATAGCACTGCCTGGAAGAATGCATGAGATAAAGTAAAGAGGAAGGTCCAAAAAACACTGGATAGATAGCATAAAGGAAGACTTGGGTATGATAATAATACAAGTATCTAGGACTGCCCAGGATAGGAACAGTTGGAGAACCACCATAAACAGGCTGCCCATGCATGCTTAAGCATTGCCAGGGCATAAATGATAATGAAATGATGATATATAATGAAGTTACTACCTTAAATTGGAAAGTTTCTGAAAAGCAAATGAAATTTTTCAAAAGAATAAGCAGACAACTTGTGGAATGGGGAGGGGGTCTTTGCAAATAAAAGCAATACTTCAAACAAGAAGTTAATATCTAGAACCTGTAAGGAACTGCAAAAACATAACACCAATAAATAGCTATGAATCTATAAACAAGTCATCAAACTGAACAGAAAATCCACAAAAGAAGAAATACAAACAAAATCCACAAAAGAAGAAATACAAACACCCAATAAATAATTTTTAAGTATTCAAAATTATTGCCCTTCCAAAAAATGTAAATTGAAGCTACTTTGAGATTTCATCTTACTCCAGTCAGAATCAAGAAAGCAAATCACAAATTTGAAAATCTTGGGAAAAAAATAATGATAAAAAAAAGGAACCCCTAGTGACTGTTGGTGAGAGAGTAAAATTATAGTCACTATGAAAATCGGTGTGGAGACTTCTCAATATACTAAAAAATAAAAAGACATAAGACCCAGCTTTCCCACTCCTGGACATAAACTCAAAAGATTCTATACCCTGCCATAGAGACACATGCACATCCATGTTTACTGAGCTCTTTTGACGACAGTCAGGAAATGGAATCTGCCTACATGTCCATCTACAGATGAATGAATAATTAAAATGTGGCAGATAAACACAGTGAAATAAAAGGAAAAAGAAAACAATTGAGAAATTTTGAAGATAATTTTTAAACTTAGAAAACATTCAGATTCAACTAGACAAATACCTCGTTTCTTTTCATATGCTGATCATGGTTTCTAAATATTAAAGTTGTATATTTAGGTGTAGACAGAGGACATAAAACAAGAATGAGGTCTATGAAACGAAAAATAAAGACTTTGAGTGAGTGTGGTAGGGAAGTTAATAAAACACTTGATGTGAAAATAAAAGGAGGAACATGGGGAGCAGAAGTGTACATGGAAATGGGGGTAAGGGAGGACAGGGGAGAGTGCGGGGAATGATTCAAAACTAAACAAACGTTAAAACAACACGGGAAAACCTGCTGTGCTGTGCTATGTTTTTTTACAGTATGTGGGTTGCATGTGTGCGTGCATGCGTGTGTGTGTGTGTGTGTAAGGGCATGCATCTGTGTAAGTTAGAGGACAGTCTTGAAAGATGCCCTTCTCACCTTCCACCATGTAAATTCCAGGGATCAGGCTTGATGCAAATGTCTTTCACTGTTGAGCTCTCTCCAGTCCCTGTGTTTTATTTTTCCATGTATTAAAAGTTCTGAGAACTAGAAAAACTTAAGAATAATTTTTCTCCAATATAACCTAATCTAATAACCAATTTCTAATTTTATTTCAATACTATTGAAAACTACCAAATTCAGGGGAAAAAATGTATGAACACACATTATTCCTCCCTAAGGTTTGAATTCTAGAAGTAATATTTACTGTGTGCTTGACAACTATAGGCATACAAGCATTTATAAGGCCACATACTTCGAGGTTAATTCTAGCTGCAAATCTTTTTCTAAGTGTACTCTTCCTCTTTTCAAACAGGAGGAGTGTGGGAATGAGGAATGAGTGAAAGAGGCTGACTGGCTTTGATTCTTTCACAGCAGTTTGCCGTTTGCCCCTCTAACAATTTGCAGATAGAATAGGATGGCCAGATTCCAGTTCCCATAGGACTCCTTGTCAAACTCACCTTCATATCTTCTATATTTATGCTCAAAGTACTATTGAGAAATCCCATTTGTACTTTTCAAAGTCATTTTACCTATCAAGAGACCCCTGAGTCTTAAATTTTGGATTAATATTTCATCTGTGACCTAGGCTTTAGTGCCACTCAGTGTTCAAATCCTAGAACTGCATCAAATCAAACCACCAAAACCCGTCATACTTTAGATGTGTGCTGCAGCCTCAGAATACTTTCTTAGAATGTGATTGTATTAATTCAAGTTTCTGATCCTGCTTTGCACTTCGTAGTACATATAACAAAAGATAAGAAGCCCACCATACACAGGCACCTATTGGAGCTCCACTTAGAAGAAACGAGTGCCAGAGATCTTTTTTCTGTTCTTTCTCAGATTGAATCATCTAGAACTGTGCCATGCTTCCAAATATAAACTGACTGACTGAACTCAGAAGAGAGATTATTTTTTGAAAAGGAAAAAGATCCAACTGCTCAAGAGCAAGCTCCTAACTAAAGGATATAATGCTTGCAGAAAGTAAAATGTAGCAATGGAAGTTACTGAACAAATAATGAAATTAAACCAATTGTGAACAATTAGGTTATAAAATCTGAAACATTTTCACAAAAGAAATCATGCCAGTGGAATGGTAGAATGATTATTTGTGTAGAAAAAAACAGGATGGACACTGGAAACTGTTACAAAGAGATGAATGGGGTGTTTTGTAAAGGAAGAAAGTATATCAAAAGCAATCACAAATAGAAGACAAGTATAAACATGAAAAATTAAAGAAAGAAAAACATATAATTTGGTCAGTAAATAAGACTATGAAGAATTCACATAGATGTTATAAAGAAAACATTATTCAAGATGATCTGAAAATAACATATTAACAACTGGTCATTTTAAAAACAAGATAATTACCCACTGTGTGGCATTTATTAGGAATTTAAAGGGGATGAAAAGAATGGCATTTTTCTTTTGCAAATATCTACTGATGTTTTTAAGAATCTTACATAAAACAAGAGGTTGTTTAAAGAAATTTTATATTTCCTTTAATGTCAAAATCTAGAAAATTAAAATCAAAATCTTAATACTCTCACTATATAGAGAACATCATTTTTAGTAGTTGGTATAAACCTTTCAATCTATAAGAATGAAGAACTGCATAATTTACAGGTTAAGAACATGACTCTGGAGTCAGACAACCCAACGGGTGTTAAGCTGATGATTTATTACTGAGTGAAAGACCTCTCTAAATCTCAATTTCGTCATCTGTACAATAAACATGATTATGGTTCCTAGCTCTACAGAGAAAGAAAGATGACTTGGCATGCACCACATGCTCTTCTGTACTTTAAGAGTGATGTGTAAGGATTTTCACCTTTGATCACCATAGGTGTTGCACCATTCTTCCCAATTGTCAGTTGTCTTTCAGTCTTGTTTATATTGGACTTGACACACAGAAGCTTTATAATTTTTATAGTAAACATCACTTTTTTCTTCAGGATATTTGCCTTTGGTATTATGCTTAGAAAGGCAACAGATTTAAAGAAGGAGTAAAGATAGGACAGCTTTGAGGAAAGTAAACTATATCTGTCATGCATAGTGTGACTAAGAGAAAACCCAGCAGTCCTCTTCCCGTGCTCCTCAGCTAACCCAGCAGTCCTCTTCCCGTGCTCCTCGGCTAACCCAGCAGTCCTCTTCCCGTGCTCCTCTACTAAGAAGGCATCATTTCAAAATCACTTCGGCTGGAGACAAAATGCCACCTGGAAACCTTCTAGTGATCACAGACTATACAGGTCTCTGGCCTGTCTGAACCTTGATCTTTGACTTAAATGAGAGCATAAATATTTACAACCATAGTCAATACGTAGCAAGTAAAAATCAGTTTTCCGTGTAACCGTGAAATATTTATAATAAATTACTCTACAAATCCAGAAACTCACCAGAAGCAAGAATATCCGAGTGAATTAGGTTTGCGGGTACAAGTCCCTTTACTCCAACCTCAACAAAACCACATGATGACTTTCAAAGTTTAAATAAGTCATGATTAAGCTATCACTTCTAATCATTTTAATCAACATGACATTGGCATCTAGCAGAGGACAGGATACACAAGCTTGAATAGCAAAAAACAAAACAAAAAAAACAAAACAAAACAAAAAAAACCCTGTTTCCTTGTTTGTGTCTCATACAATATCATTCATTCATTCATTATAGTTTGTGAGAGCCAGTATTTAAAGAATTAATACCTCTGAATTAAAACTACTAGTAGACAAAAGAGAAATAGAATAAGTCTTAAAGAAAACTAAATGGAACCTGAGATAGTCTGATTATCAGAAAGTTTTCCAAGTAATCCCATCCCTACCTTCAATCATTGCTTCCCTTATGTAAAAAATAATAATAACAACAATAATAATTCTGAAAAATCGAATGTAATCTTTGCTGGTTGGTGGTGGCACACACCTTTAATTCCAACACTCAGAAGGCAGAGGCAGGCAGATCTCTGTGAGTTCAAGGCCAGCCAGAGCTACACAGAGAAACACTGTCTCAAAAAAATCAATTATATATGCAGAAAACCAGTTGCAAATTTCTAACTTCTTTTTAAATTTTGATTACTACTAACTCAGTATTAATTAGATTAAGAGGCAATTGCTTTTGGTTTTTGGTGTGTGTGTGTGTGTTACTGAAGATTAAACCCAGGGTCTTGTACATACTAGGCAAACATTCTATCACTAAGCTACATCCCCATCCCACTAACTGTTTTAAATAGTTTTATTTTTATTGTGTGTGTGTGTGTGTGTATGAGAAAGAGAGAGAGAGAGAGAGAGAGAGAGAGAGAGAGAGAGAGAGAGAGAGAGAGATAACAAGTGCAGATGTTCAAAGAGTCCAGTTAAGGCAGTTAAGGGTATCAGATACATGGAGCTAAAGTTACAGATAGTAAGTGCCCAACATGGGTTCTGAGAACAAACTGGGGTCCTCTGCAAAACTAGCACACTCTCTTATCTGCTAAGTCATATCTGCAGCCCTTAATTCAGCTTTAATCCCTAGAATATTTTAATATCTAAGAAACATTTAGTGTGAGTAAAAATTCAGGGGTTATGGAAATGGCTCAGTTGGTACAGTTTCTATCAGGCAAGCATGAAGAATGGATGGAATTCATACACTCATCACCCACATGCAAACTGAAAAATGTAGGTGTGTGCACCCATGATCCCACTGCTAGAGGTGGAGTGCAGAAAGCTGGATCTCTTTGACTTAGTGGTCGGCAGTTTTGACAATCAGCAAACTCCAGACCCAGTCTCATAAAGTAAGGTGGAAATCAATGGGAAAGACACCCAACACTGACCTCAATCCTCTAAACATACATGAATACCCACACAGACATGTACATGCACTGCACACATACGAAAGTGCAGCTGTGTTCATTTTCATAACTTTTACAATTCATAAATGAATTCAAACAAAAAGCTACCACTAATCATATAGAGATCTTTCCCAAATAAACCACTTTAGAAACAACAGGAGTAACATATTATACATTTTTATTTTATTTTTGAGATTATAATATAATTATAGTACTCTCTCCCCTCCCTCAAAACTCTCTCTATCCCCCTCCCTACACTCTTCCAAATCCATGGCCTCTTTGTTCACTAATTATTACATTCTTATATGTATATACATACATACTCCTAAATATATCCTATTCAGTCCATATGTTATTCATACGTACATTTCAAGGTTGATAGGAAACCAGACAACCAATTGGCATGCTCTTCCCTGGGAAATACAACCTCTGTCACTCCCAGGACTCCTCAGTTGTCTATGATTCTTTGTGTAGCGTTAAAGCCTCACAGGTTTTTCCCAACCACTATGCCAGGTCCATTTGGTGTTGGGCCATATTTCTGTAGTCATGTTGGTGATATTTTAGAACATGCAGCTTCTAATATTACTAGGAAACACAATCTTACAGCGAACTCCCTGATCCTCTGGCTCTTAAAGTCTGCATGCCCCCTCTTCCACACTGTTTCCTGAACCTTGTGTTCCAAGTTTTTTGTAGATGTGTCCAATGGGACTGGACTCCACAACTCTGAATTTTGATTGGTTTTGGTTTTTGTAGTGGTCTCCATCTGTTGCAAAGAGAAATTTCCTTGATGAAGGGCAGAATTATGGCTAAAATTTTCAACATTCCTATTATGCATATATTGGAGACAATAAAAATGTTTCTGATTTTCTCAAGGTCACAAACAAGTAAGCGGCAGCATATCAATCATAAATGTTTCTCTTAGTCTGCTGCTCCATCTACCACAGTATATAATTTCTGCCATAAACATCTTGAAATATGTAGAAAGTCATAAGAATTGCTAATACTACTTTTCAGCACTGTCATATTTTGTCCACTGAGCCAACCATACCAGATGTCTTTAAATAAAAGATTTAGACAGCATAAAAATAAAGTGCTATTGAATATGAGCTTCTTAAAAATATAGCAATACATTAGAAATATCATAAGGAATTATGGGAGAAGTGAATGTTTAAATATGAATGAAATATACCCAGAAATACAGAAAGTGGCCATAGGTGCAGATAATGAGGTAGAAAATAATGAAAAAGTAATGGAACATTTGGCATGATAAAATGCATTTATCTAACATAATGAGCTAGAATCATACAGTCCCATTTGTCAAGATAAATGTGGACTGTTTTGTTTCCTAAAATTAATATGCTCTTGTCAGTGTATAATTCTATTAGAGTCTTAAAGAAAATTAACCACTGTTGCTTAGTAGGCTAATGTGGTCAAGAGGGTACCAGAGTTGTAAGGTGACTACTACACTGCCCAGGTGCTACCAAATGTAAGCACCCAATACTAACAACTGGTGAAGATGGGATCTGTGAGAACAGATCTGAAACAAAAGCTTTTCTGGCATTCACTGTGTGTCTGTCCTAGCTACACAGTTCTATCTAGTAACTCTAAATAATTAAGCAAACATTACTCTACCATTTCTTTCTTTCTTCATATTAATTTTTTTACTTGGGAAAGGGGGCATGTATACATACAAGTGTACATGTGCACATGCAGAGGTCAGAAGATAACTCGAAGAAATCAGTTCTCTTCCACCACATAGGTCCCAAGGATTGAATTCTAGTGGTGAGGCTTAGTAGTAAATGCCTCCACCCACTGAACCATGTCAACAGCCCCTGCATTCCCCAGTCTTGCCACAGATGATCATATAATAAAAGGTAAAAAACAGATGAAGGCAAAGTGTAAGTCTTACACCCATCACGAAGAAGAGAAATTAAAGAATGAATATAGACACAAAAAGGAAAAAAACAAGTCATTTGGGAATTTTTCATTCATTTTCTCTTCTTTCCATATATTATTGATATTTTAGTCTGCATATGAGTTAATGGTTTAGTAGTTAAACTTCATACATACATCATGTGTGTGTGTGTGTGTGTGTATGTGTGTGTGTATCACTATACTTTTCATATGTGTCCAAAGACTTTGTCTTTTGGGGTTCCTTCAAGTCATTTGAAGATTACGTTATTGCTTGCAGAAAGTATAAAACCTCCTTAAAGCATGGCCTTAAGATTTGAAGATATTGCCGGGCGGTGGTGGTGCATGCCTTTAATCCCAGCACTTGGGAGACAGAGGCAGGCGGATCTCTGTGAGTTCGAGACGAGCCTGGTCTACAAGAGCTAGTTCCAGGACAGGCTCCAAAAACCACAGAGAAACCCTGTCTCAAAAAACCAAAAAAAAAAAAAAAAAAAAAAAAAAAAAAAAAAAAAAAAAAAGATTTGAAGGTATTTTAGCCTGATCTTACATTGTTTACAATATGAACTTCTTACTCTTTTTTTTATACCAATTCTTTTCATTTTCCATAAACTTGAAATAATTTTATGCCACTCTGCCTTCCAACAAACCATTCTTTTCACTTACATCATATTCTCATGAATTAAAGACCCTCCACTTCTTCAAGACTTACCACAAGATGCTGTAAATATTTGCTGACTTGAAGAATAGCCTCTACCAAGTGTTGAGCTAACAGGAAAAGTAATCATGCTTGTCCTTGAGATGCTAACCCTAGTCACAATGCCAGGTACAGTGGTACATATATATGTTTGCTGAGAACTTAACAAATAAGCAAATATTCAATCTGTATTCAAATTTATTTTCCTTTCTTTCCTTTAATTTTTTAAATATTGACAGAACCTATTTCCCTGCCTTTCATTCCCCTGTCCTGAAAACTACCCCATTCTTATTTTGTTTTATTGGCATATATTAGTTATGCATAATCTGAGATTTTAAATGAAAGTTTCACAGATGCATTCAATGTATTTTGATTATATTCACCCTTATAACCCTGTAAGTCCCCTCACACTTCTACCAATTCTTCCCAAATAGTTCCAGTTCTACTTCCATTTTCACAGGTTTGAGTTTATTTTTGTTCAGCGAATTTCTACCTTTAATTAAGGTTACATACAGCAACATGGGTAAGATGTTACTTACACATCTATGGAAAAACTTGTCCATGGTGGTGCCCTCTAGCAGCCATTAACATAGTTCCACATGAACTGGGAAAGGCCTCAGAAGGCTCTCCCCTGGTGATCATTAATTGCCTATCAATTTTTGAAGGACTGGGTCACATGGGCCCTTCCTTACTCCCTTACTTCATGATAAAATGTTGATGAGTCAAATCATGTGCAGGTGTTGTGCAGGCAATCACAGCTAAGTGTTAAAGAAAGCAAGGGCCTCATCATACCAGAAAGGAATCACTTTACAATATTCCATCCCTTACTCCAGCTATCAAGTTCTTCCCATCCACCTCTTCCCTGATACCTCCTGATTCTAAGCAAGAAGATGATACAGATTTCTCAATTAGGGCTTGGCATTCAACAGTCTATGATTCGCAGGCCTTGAATCAGAAAATTATTCCATTCTTGTCCCAAGATCTCCTAACTTCAATAATATTTTTATCTGTTATATTTTAAGGCATTAAAAGATAGTATTCAAAGAAAAGGAGATATAAGTACTTTCCTCTTCCCCATGCTAAGTAGAACTAAAAACCCTGAACATTATACAAAACAAATACAAGAAACTCCAAGATATAGCAAGAAGACAGACTAGCCAGAAGCTTCAATACCCAAGGAGTAATAAGTAAAAATACTTAATCATAATGTATCTAAGAAAAGAAAAGCAAACAGACTAGGAGTTTTAATTTCTTTTCTATTGTTGTGATCCTATACCATAATCAAGGCAACTTATAGAAGAACGAGTTAATTTGGTGCTTCCCTACAGTTTCAAAGAGTGAGTCCATGACTATCACAGCAAAAAACAAGGCAGCAGGCAGGCATGGCACTGTAGCAGTAGCTGAGAGCATACATATTAACCAAAATTGAAGACAAAGAGAGACTGGGAAAGGAGTCAGCCCAACCCTGTTACACACCTCCTTCAACAAGGACACATCTCCTAATCCTTCCTAAATAGTTCCACCAACTAAAGACCAAGATTGAAATATGAGGTGAGAAGATCCACCCCAAATCTAGGTCAACACTTCTGGTAGCACCTTATATAAAAGAATATGGGAAAAGAAAGCTTGTACTTTTTGCCTACTGGTGCTTTCTCTCACTGACAAGTTCATCTCTCCTGCTGCTTGTATTAGAACCTACTCTTTCAGGATTCCAATATAGATTCAAGACTACCTAAAATATTTAGTCTCATAGACTGAACAATTATCAAATTCATACCTTTCCATCAGAAGACAGCCATTATTGGGCTATCCAGAACAGAATCTGCAAATCACTGTAATAAATTCCCTTTTAGTTTATATAAATTCATTCTATCAGTATTATTCCTCTACAGAATTCTTGCAAATATAATACCACAATCAAAATGCTGAAAACTAAAGGCAAAGAAATGATCTTACAAGAAGCCAAAAAAACTTACATGAAGAGATAAGGCAATTTGGAGGACAGAGAGGTTCTAATCAGAATTCCTAGAAGCCATAACAAAGTATCACAATAAGTGATTATAATGAAATAATGAGAACAACTCAGGTTATAAAATTAGATTCAATAAAGAGATAGAAATATTGATAAAACCCAAACTAAAATAAAACTGGAATTAAAAAAAAATCCAAGAAGACTAAAAACATAGTAGAAACCTTCACCAAGCAGAATAGATCTTGCATAAGATAAAATATCAGGGCTTTGAAGATAAGGTAAAGGAAATTTTATCATTCAGTCAAAGAAGATGGTTTTCTTAAAAGTTTTTAACCACAGGAACAGAATATTCAAGAAGTTTTGGATATCAAGAAAAGATAAATCTATAAATTAAGCTCATAGAAAGAGGGAGAGTGGTGTAGGAGGTCCTTCTGTTTATGTGTTGGTTTCATTGGTTAATCAATAAAGAAACTGCTTAGCCTGATAGGGGAGAACTTAGGAAGGTGGAGAAGAAAGAACTGAATTCTGGGAGGAAAAAAAGCAGGGTCAGAGAGCCGCCATGGAGATGCCAGGTCAGACATGCTGAATCTTTCCTGGTAAGCCACAACCTCATGATGATATGCAGATTATTAGAAATGGGTTAAATCAAGATGTGAGAGTTAGCCAATAAGAGGCTAGAGATAATGGGCCAGGCAGTGATTTAAATGGATACAGTTTCTGTGTGATTATTTCGGGTGTAAGCTAGCCAGGCAGCCAGAACAAGGGGCCCTGCTACCTACAACAGGAGAGCATTTCCAAGTAAAATATATAGACAGTATTGCCATAAAATTATAAGAAAACTGCCCAGATATAGGAAGAAACCAGGTAAAAGAGACACAAAGAACACCAAATAGACAGGATACATAAACTCTCTATGCTATATATAGTTAAAACACTAAACATACAAAAGAAATGGTACTGAAAGCTGAAACAGAGAAGGGTCAAGTCATATATCATATAAAGGCAGGCCATCAGGATAACAGACAGATTTTCAATTGAAACTTTAAATCAAAAGACCTTGGAGAAATGTGCTTTAAATTCTAGAAAACAGAGACCAAGCCTTTAATCCCAGCACTCGGGAGGCAGAGGCAGGCGGATCTCTGTGAGTTCGAGACCAGCCTGGTCTACAGAGCTAGTTCCAGGACAGGCTCCAAAGCCACAGAGAAACCCTGTCTCGAAAAACCAAAAAAAAAAAAAAAAATAAAAATAAAAATAAAAAAAAAAAGAAAACAGAGACCAACCTGGACTATTTTACTTGCAAAAAGTATCATCTGTCTAATTGAAGTGAAATAAAACCTTCCCATAATTAAAAAAATGATTTATGACCACCATAAAATATTTATGACAACCAAGTCAGCCTTACAGAGAATACCAGAAGGAATATTTCATATTGAGTAGGATAAGAGGCAACAGAGAGGAAATAAATGATGACAGGATGGTGATTATGCAAAGAACTAAGGAAATAAACACCATAAAATCATCATCGCTCAACAATAATTTTGAATACTAACAGCCTCAATTCCCAACCAAAAAATACAAGATAAATTGTCAAAGGAAACAACTTCCTGAATAGAACACTAGAGGCATAGGCACTAAGATTGACAATTAATAAATGGGACCTCATGAAATTGAAATTTTTCTATAAGGAAAAGGACACCATCAATAGGACAAAATGGCAGCCTATAGAATAGAAAAAGATCTTTACTAACCCCACAATCAATAGAGGGATGATTTTCAAAATATATAAAGAACTCAAGAAACTAGACATAAGATTTTTTGTGAAGAGACGGAGAGCGAACGGTCGTGCGCTGCCGCCCGCTGGAGCTTCGGTCTCCGCACGGACCCTCAGCAGTAGCGGCCGTCTCTTCCTCCTCCTTCCTCCCGGGCAGCAAGGCGAACCCCATCCTTACTCACTGGAGCTCAGCTTTGATTTTTAACTTCCCTTCCCCACCCTTCCAGAACACACACATTCCATTCCAAAATTGATTTTATAAAGACATTTTAAACATAATGATGCAACTTGGTGTGCACTACAGCAAATATACAGGTGTTTTTTTTTTTTAAATTATTTCCAAAAAAGACACAAAAACGGGACCTGGATTTAAGATGTAATTTTTAAAATTTCTATTTCTATTTTTTCTGCAGCAGTTGGGTTAGAGGAGGAGCCTTTTAGCCTCATAAACTGACCTCTCGTGTATTTTTAAGATTAACAGATGATGTGGAAAGGGCTTTGCTTGTCTGCTATTGAGAACATTACCCTTGCGGTTTTTGTGGAAACTGCTTTTGGAAAAGAAAAGAAATGAACTTTATTGACTTGATATTTTTACACCTCCCGTTTTTCTAATCTGGGCTATTTTTATTTTTGTTTTTTTACAGTGAGATTTTTTTGATCTTCAGCTACACCATCTTCCTACTGTTTCCCTTGAAATCCCATCCTGCTTTTCCTGTACACTACCCCTCACAAACCACAAGCCGCAGCAACATGGATGCCCAGCCCGGAGCAGCATCAGCCAGGATGACCTGGAGCCGGGGGGGCCTTCGGAACAGATATACACCCTTCCTGGGTGATGTTTCAGCTTTGCGAGAAACTTTATCAACAAAGAAGATGGCCAGCAACGTTACCAACAAGACAGATCCCCGATCCATGAATTCCCGTGTATTCATTGGGAATCTCAATACTCTTGTGGTCAAGAAGTCTGATGTGGAGGCAATCTTTTCAAAGTATGGCAAAATTGTGGGTTGCTCTGTGCATAAGGGCTTTGCCTTTGTCCAATATGTTAACGAAAGGAATGCCCGGGCCGCTGTAGCTGGAGAGGATGGCAGAATGATAGCTGGCCAGGTTTTAGATATTAATCTGGCTGCAGAGCCAAAAGTGAACCGAGGGAAAGCAGGTGTGAAACGATCTGCAGCGGAGATGTACGGGTCAGTACCAGAACACCCTTCTCCGTCCCCTCTACTCAGTTCCTCATTTGATTTGGACTATGACTTTCAACGGGATTATTATGACAGGATGTACAGTTACCCAGCACGTGTTCCTCCTCCTCCTCCTATTGTTCGAGCGGTGGTGCCTTCTAAACGCCAACGTGTTTCTGGAAACACCTCTCGGAGGGGCAAAAGTGGATTCAATTCGAAGAGTGGACAACGGGGCTCTTCTTCCAAATCCGGAAAATTGAAAGGTGATGACCTTCAGGCCATTAAGAAGGAGCTGACTCAGATAAAACAAAAAGTGGATTCTCTGCTGGAAAGCCTGGAAAAAATTGAAAAAGAACAAAGCAAACAAGCAGACTTGTCCTTCTCCTCCCCAGTAGAGATGAAGAATGAGAAGTCGGAGGAGGAGCAGAGCAGTGCCTCTGTGAAGAAAGACGAGACGAATGTCAAGATGGAGTCTGAGGCTGGCGCAGATGACTCTGCTGAGGAGGGCGACCTGCTGGATGACGATGACAATGAGGATCGAGGGGATGATCAGCTGGAACTGATCAAGGACGATGAAAAAGAAGCTGAGGAAGGAAAGGATGACAGAGACAGCGCCAATGGGGAGGATGACTCCTAAGCACATAGCGGAGTTTAGAGATCTTATCCTGTTATTATTCATTTACCTAGGCGCTTGTGAGAGATGGAAGTAACACCAGATCCTCTCCCCTAGTGTCTTCAGCACAGTCTCACTGTTCACCCTCTCCCTTTCCTGTGTTCATTGATTCATAATTGCCTTGCGCCTAGTTCCATTCTCACTTCCTTTGATGCTCCTTAGTAGTTTTGTTAAGTCTTACCCTGTAAGTTTTGCTTTTAATTTTGATACCTCTTTGACTTAACAATAAAAAGATGTATGGTTTTTATCAAAAAAAAAAGAAACTAGACATAAAAATATGAAATAATCCAGTTTAAAAATGAGGTGCATATCTAAAAAGAGAATTCTCAGCAAATAAACTCAAATGGCCAAGAAACGCTTAAGAAAATGTTCAACATCCTTAACCATCAGGGAAATGCAAATGAAAAGAACTCTGAAATTCCATCTTATGCTTCTCAGAATGACCAAGATCAAAAACACAAGCAACAGCTTAGACTGGAGAGGATGTGGAACAGGAAGAGCACTTCTCCATTGCTTGTGCAAATTTATATAGCCACTTTGGAAGTCAGTGTATCAGTTTCTCAAAATATTTGAAATCAATCTACTACAAAAGCCAGCAATACCAATCTTGGGCAAATACCCAAATGGTGCACAATCATAACTCAAGGACACTTGCTCAGCTATATCCATAGCAGCTTTATTCATAATAGTCAGAAACTAGAAACAGCCTAGATGTCCCACAGCTGCAGAGTGGATAAAGAAAATATGGTACATTTTACATAATGTAGTATTACTCAGCTGTCAAAAACAAGGACATCAGGCAATTTGAAGGCAAATGGATGGAACTTGGAAAAAATATACTGAGTGAGATAACCCAGACTGAGAAAGACAAACATGGTATGTACCCACTCATATCAACTGTAAGGTAAAGAATAACCATGTTATAATCCACAAGCCCCAGTGAGACTAGGTAACAAGGAACCTTCATTGGGGGGAGGGGATGCCAAGTTCACCCTGGGAAGGGGAAATAGAGTTTTCTTGAGTGTACTGAGGGTGGGTGGGAATAGAAACATAAGTGATCAGGTTGGAGGGGAGGAGAATAGTAGTGAAAGATACTACTGAAAAAAAGTGGGAGGAGACAGAGACAGGAGCTCAGCGCTTTTCAGTCTGAGGATTTCAAAAAGGTAAGAACTTTAGTGACTGACTGCTTTACTTCTCTGATCTTTCAGCTTTCACCACCATCCCCTCCAATATCTGACTCTGGGTTTTTCTTAAGACCAATTAGAATTTGCACTAAATCTGGCATCCAACTTTAGGGCACTAATTAACAACAACAACAACAACAAAAAAGGCGGCTTGCCTGTGGCTTTGCAGCCACTAGCACATGCTGAAACTGCATGCTGGCTAGGTTTCTCTCTTTTTCCCCCAAGTCTCTGAGCTTGGGGAAGAGTTTGGAATATTTTTCATTTCATTGCAGCTTCTCTGCAGCAAACTCAGGAGGTGTTTCTACTCCAAACATCACAGGAGTTAAGCCATGCAGATGGTTGACTCTTTGGCTTCTTTTCTCCTGGTGGGTTGAGGTCTTTCCCTGTACCCCCTTCTCAGGCTCCTGACAAACAAGTAGCTTTCTTGAAACCACTTCTACTGTTCTATGCAGCAGCTGTCAGCTTCACACTTCATCATCATCTGAATTGTCATTGGTGGCAGATTTGGTGAGAAAATTGGGAATTCTGAAAGGGGGAATAATTTAAATGAGAGTATTTTCTCTACATTAAAAGATGGGAAACCTTGTAACAATGGAAAGAATTAAGTCAATGCATGGTTTAAAAATGGAACGATTAAAGGAAAGAATAATCAACTTAACCAGGATTGACAAAATGTTAATTGTTGTTTAATAATCTTTATTGTTGGTTTGATAATCCTTGGTTTATCTCTAAAAAAGTTGGTTGATATGAGTGCCAAGATATAGGCCTTAAAAAACTTATTAAAACAGATCATAGATATAATGAGATCCAGTTAGAGGAATTTAAAGGAGAACCAATTTCAGGATTCCATTATAAGGTTAGAGACAAACAGTCTAAGGTTTTCAAACAATCAACCTTAATTTATCCAGTAACCTTACAGGAATTGCCAAACAATAGATATCCCCAAAACTGTGTAAGAGCTGATTGAACTCCTGTGGAGATATTAGATTTAAGGTGATTCAAGGAAATGATAATCTCATATGGCATGCATTTACCTTTGGTGAAGCAGATGTTAAACTTGTGGTCAACTTGTAATAGAATTATCCCTCAAGACTGAAGAGACTTGTTTGTAATAAAATTATTCCTCAAGACTGGAGAGCAGTCTTGAAGCCTGGTCCTCAATTATAATGGAGGACCTGGTGGAAACATGAGGCTAAGACCATTGAGCAACAAAGTAAGGCTAGAGGTATAGAAATCTCCAAAGACCAACTTTTTAAATTTATTATTGTTTGTTTATTATTGTTAATTTATTTTTAAAAATCTTTTTATTTTGCATACCAATGCCAGTATGCCTCCTATCTTCCCACTCCCCCATCCTCTCTCCACTACAAACCCCATTCACTCCTCAGAGAGGGTAAGGCCTCCCATGGGGAGTCAACAAACTCTGTCACATCATGTTGAGGCAGGACCAAGACCCTCCCCCCTGTATCTAGGCTAAGCAAGGAATCCCTCCTTAAGTAATGAGCTCCAAAAAGCTAGTTTTTATACTGGAGATAAATCCTGATAACACCACTTGTGGCCCAAAAACTACCCAAGCCACACAACTGTCACCACATTCAGAGGGCCTAGTTCAGTCCTATGCAGGTTCCCCAGCTGTCAGTCCAGAGTCAAGGAGCTCCTATTAGTTCAGGTCAGCTGTGTCTGTGGGTTTTTCCATACTGATCTTGGTCCCTTTGCTCATATTATCACTTCTCCCTCTCTTTGACTAGACTCTGGGAGATTGGCCTAGTGCTTACCTGTGGATCTCTGCTTTAGCTTCCATCAGTTGCTAAATGTAGGTTCTACGGTGACATTTAAGATAGTCATCAATCTGACAACAGGTCAAAGCCAGTTCAGGCACCCTCTCCACTATTGCTTAGGGTCTTAGCTGAGGTCATCCTTGTGGATTCCTGGGAATTTCCCTAGTGCCAGGTTTCTCGTTAACCCCATAATGGCTTCCTCTATCAAGATATTCAAGATCAACTTGGGATGGGAGGAGACAGGTCTCAGTCTCAGTTTCAGTCTGAGGATCCGTGGAGGCAGGATTGCCTATTTTGGTGTAAGGTACCATTAAGAGCCAGGAGATGTCTGCTTTACTTTTCTGATCTTCAACTTAAACCCCAATATCTGTCTCTGGATTTTTATTATTCATGCTAAATCTAGTGCCTAATGTTTGGGGTATGAATTTACAAAAAAGTCGTTTTCCTGTGGTTGTACATCCACCAGCACTGGCCAGAGCTACACGCAGTTGGAGTGATTTTCCTCTCTTCTCTCCTGGTGGGTTTTCCCTGAAGCCCCTTCTTGGGCTGCTGACAAACTACGTAGCTGCCTTGAAATCCAGTCAGGTTTTTACTGTTCTATGCAGAAGCAATAAGCCTCATAGCTTCATCATCATCAGTGGCAGATTTGGTGAGAAAATTGCAAATTCTTAAGAGAGGAATTAGTTAAAAAAGAATTTTTTTCCACATTAAAAAAATGAATGACACAGTTACAATAGAAAAAGTTAGGTGTAGTGACATTTCACTTGTATTGTAACAAATAAAGCTTGCCTGAATCGGAAAAGTAAAACAGCCATACTGGTTAGCCTTATATACCAGGCAGCAATGACACACAACTTTAATCTCAGTTACCAGACTAGCTTGCCATAGAAACCAGGTGGTAGTGGTGCATGCTCTTAATCCCAGAACTAGAAAGGATTATAAAATTGGAAAAGACAGCTCTCAGACTCAGTCTCATTCTGAAATTCCTAAAGGCAGGATCACCATTTTTTGGACTGAGGTAGAGGTTAAGAATCATTGGCTGGCTGCTTTGCTTTTCTGACCTTCAGGTTGAACCCCAATATCTGTCTCTGAGTTTTTATTAATCATGCTTCAGTTAGGTCTCTGTGTAATAATGTAATGCATGATTTTAAAATGAAACAATTAAATGAAGGGTTAATCAATTTAACCAGGATTGACATACTCTATCATTTTAATAACTCTCACTGTCATTTGGAAAATTCTTGTTTTATTTCCTAAAGAGTTGTTTGGTTTGACTGCCAAGATAGAGGCCTTAGAAAAATTTATTAAAACAGATCAGAGGGATATTCAGAGCCAAACAGAGGAATTTAATGGAGAACCAATTTCAACATTTCATTATAAGGTTAGAAAGGAATAGCTTAATGTTTTCAAACAGCCTACTATAAAATATCCAGTAACCTTATAGGAATTTCCAAATGACATATAGCCCTAAAACTCTGTAAAAAGATGAAAGGGCCCCAGTGGCAATGTTAGATTTAAGAAGATTCAAGGAAGCAATAATTTCATATGGCATGCATTCACCTTTCATGAAGCAAATTTCATAGTCAGTTTGTAATAGAACTATCCCTAAAAGCTGGATAGACTTTTGTTTAAAGCTGTATTAGAGCCTGGTCCACAATTACAATGGAGTACATGGTTCCAAGAAGAGAAAAAGACTATTGAACAATTGAGTAAAGTTAGAGGTATGGAAATCTCTGAAGATCAACTATTGAAGAATGAGATTATGCTACTGTAGTAAGGCAATCTTTATATGAAGACTACACCTTAGCTTTCAGCTATGCAGCAGCTTTGAATGCCTGGGATAGAATTGAATAAATAGAAAAGAAAACTGAGTTATTTACTAAAGTTATACAGGGCCCCAAGGAAGCTCTGACAGATTTCTTACAAAGATTGATATCAGCAGTAAACAGAATGATAGCAAAATCAGAAGCTAGACAAATAATAATTGAATTTCTGGCTCTTGAAAATGTTAATTCTCAATGCAAAAGGATAATTGGCCTTTAAAGGCAAGGGTAGCACCATGGAAAAATGAATACGAGATACAATCAATATTGAATCTCATAACCATGATGATTTGGATAGGAGAGGAGATTTACAGAGGTTTGAGGAAAAAAAATATCAAAATGTCAAATGTTATAATTGTGGCAAACAAGATCACCTTTAAAAGGATTATAAACAGGTGGTCCTAGAAACAGTGGTTCTCTTTAAGCATAATCCAAACACAATGTCCTTTCCTTCTGGATTATGCAGAAGGTATGCCAAAGACAAGCACTGGACTAGTGAATGTCAATCAACAAGAGATATTGAAGATAACACTTTGCCATTGGGAAACTCCTTGAGGGACCTCTTGTAGGCCCCATCTGGGAATGAAACTCCTTCCCAGAGCAATTAACCTAATGCCTATTATAAGGAACCATATTGCTCTAGATAATAAATCAGCTATAGAAGAAAGAACAAAAAATTCAGGAGAAACCATAAAGTGAGTATTTTGGAAAACTTCTATAAATGAATAAAGACCAAAATAAAAATACAAATAAATGACATTTTCGTTGAAGGTTTGGTAGATACAAGTGTGGTTGTAACAACAATTTCACCAGAATCTTGGCATCCAAATTGGCCTCTTCAGGAGGTAAATGTTCAGCTTTTAGGAACTGGAACTTTATCTCAGGGAAAACAGAGTGTGAGATGGTTCAAATGTATAAGACCAGAAGGACAGAGAGAAAAATTAAAGCCATATATGGTTAACATAGCAATGAATTTGTGAGGACATGATTTGTTACAGCAATGAAATATTCAGATTAACATTTTAACCTATCATAGAAGCAAACCATAAATTAATGTGTTTCTGAGAAAAGTATTAGAAGGTTTTATAAAGAACAGTCACTGACCATTAAGGTTGCTCAATAACAGGGCACAACAGCTGCTGATCTTCCAAAGGCACAAACAGCCCTACCTTTAAAATGGTTGACAGACAAACCTGTATGGGTTGCAAAATGGCCTTTAGCAAAAGCGAAACTTAAAGTTTCTTAGAAAAGCTGGTAGAGGGGCTGATGGAGGAAGGTCATTGGTTAATTAATAAAGAAACTGCTTGGCCTCATAGGTTAGAACATAGGTGGGTGGAGTAAACAGAACAGAATGCTGGGAGGAAGAGGAAGTGAGCTCAGACGCCATTTCCTCTCCTCTCTTGGGTAGACGCGATGAAGCTCTGACCCAGGATGGACGTAGGCTAGAATCTTCCTGGTAAGCACACCTCGTGGTGCTACACACATTAATAGAAATGGGCTAAGCAGTGTTTATATGAATACAGTTTGTGTGTTGTTATTTTGGGGCAAAGCTAGCCAGGTGGCCGGGAGCTGGGTGGCAAAACGCAGTCCGCTGCTCTTACAACAAGGAGCAACTCTTAGCATATTCAAGAGTCAACCAGCCCTTGGAATTCTCCTATATTTGTTGTTAAAAAGAAATTTGAAGGTCCCCGGTAGCTCGCCATGATCGTATAGTGGTTAGTACTCTGCGTTGTGGCCGCAGCAACCTCGGTTCGAATCCGAGTCATGGCATTGTGGAAACAATGACACGGCAAGGGGTCTGCTTTTTAATAAAAATAAAAAAAAAGAAATTTGAAAAATGGAGAATAGTAACAGATCCAAGAGCTAGCTGTTAATAAAGTGATACATCCAGTGGACTCTATAGTCTGGATTTCCTTTGGTCTCTAAGTTACTGATTTAAAAGATTGTTTCTTCATTATACCTTGACAAGAAAAAAGAAAAAGAAAATTTGCCTTTATGGAGAATATTTACAATAATTCTCTGCCTACTAAGAGATACAATGGAAGAATCCCCCACAGAGAATGCTAAATTGTCCCATTCTGTGCAAATATTTTGTACAGCAGTCATTGGAAATGATACATAAGCAATTTCCTGAGTCTATATCTTATCATTTACATGAATGACATTTTATTATCTGATTAAAATGTAGATACTTTAGATAGAATATTTGAAGAAGAAAATTTTGGCTTGATGGGGATTACTAATTGCTCGTGAAAATATTCAAAGAGAAGAGTCTATTAATTATATAGGCTAAAAAATAGGTTTACAAAAAAATTAGACCCCAAAAAGTGAAAATTAGGAGAGATCAATTACAGACTCTTAATGACTTCCAAATATTGCTAAGAGACATTTCCAATCTATGACCCAATATTGAAATAAAACTTGATGAACTGATTAATTTAAACAAAACCTTAGCTAGTGAGAAAAACTTAAATAATCCCAGAAATTATCAGATGAAGCTGAGAGAGAATTGACTTTGATTGAAAGGAAATTACAAAAGGCACATGTGATCTTGTGGATCTCAAGCTTAACTGCATTCTTGTCATATTAACCTCCAAGCATTCTCCTACAGAAATTTTTATGCTGAGGGAAGAGGGAAGATATTATCTTGAAATGGATCTTTTTACCACATAAACTGAATAAAAACTTCAAAATTTATTTAGAAAAGGTCTCTGAGTTAACTCTAAAATGAAATTTGTGCCTTCACTCACTAGCAGAAATAGACCCAGCAGAAATTAGTACTTTTTAATAATGATGAAATTGAAAAATTATGGGCAGAAAGCGAATCCTGGCAAAAAGTTTGTAGTAATTTTTGGGAGAGATTAACAACAAATGGCCCAAGAACAAGAGAATTCAACTTATAAAGAGAACTAGCTGGATCCTTCCTTACATTGTATGGGAAACACCAATAACTGGGCCCCCTACATTCTGTACCGATACAAATAAATCAGGAAAAGCAGGTTAAAAATCAGAAATTTTAAGTAAAGTAGAACAAAACCCTCATGATTCTGCCCAAGGGTCAAAATTATATGCTATTCTTATGGTACTAAGGGATTTTAAAGAAAACCTCAACATAGTTACTGATGAGCAATATGCAGAAGGAGTTATTTTCCCTATTGAAACCACTGAATTTCTACAAGCTAACACAGAATTGACTTTATTATTTATTCATTTACAAGATACAATCAGGAATAGGAATCATCCCATATATATATAACACACTTCCAATCCCATACAGGTCTGTCAGTTTCTCTAGCACAAGGCAATGTAGAAATTGATCAATTATTGGTTGGAAATGTATTGAAGGTCTCAGAATTTCATTTAAAATGTAATGTCAATGTCAGAGGCTTAAAAGAAAAGACTTCCATCATGTGGCAACAAGCCAAGAACACTATAAGGAAATGTCCTACTTGATCTTTATACAACTAAACACAACGAGCTGCAGGGAGTAACCCAAAGGGGACTCATAGGAGTGAAATCCGGCAGATGGATGTGTTCCATTTTGTAGAATTTGGAAACCTAAAATAAATGCATCACACCACTAATATCTATTCAGGTTTTAATGGGCAACTGCTTTAAGTTTGGAAAAGGCTGATATGGTTATCACACATCTGCAAGAAATTATGGCCATCATGGGTATACCTGTATGACTAAAGACAGACAGTGCTCCAGTTTATGTCTCTAAGAAAATGAAACAGGTTTTTTGCTTATTATAATATAAATTATATTACAGGTATAGAATATATTACAGGTATATATTACAGGTGAAGAATTGTGTTGGAATTTCTGAAAAAGGTTGCATTGAATATGTAGATGAATTTTGGTAAATGGGCATTTTTATTATATTTAATCCTACCAATCCATGAGATGGGGAGATCTTTCCATCTTCTGATACTGACTTGAGATTGTATCCCTTATTTCTTTCACAGACCATTTGTCACATGTATATGGTATAAGAGGTCCTTCTGTCTTTGTGTTGCTTTCATTGGTTAATAAAGAAACTGCTTTGGGCCTGTTGATAGGGCAAAACTTAGGTAGGCAGGGAAAACTAAATGGCATGCTGGGAGAAAGGAGGCAGAGTCAGAGAGAGGAATGACATGGAACTGCAGGAGATAGATATACTGAATTTTTCCCAGTAAGCCACTGCCACATATTGATACATAGATTAATAGAAATGGGTTAAATTAAGGTATAATAATTAGCCAATAAGAAACTAGAGCTAATAGGCCAGGCAGTGATTTAATTAATACAGTTTCTATGTGGTAATTTTGGGTGTAAAGTAGCTGGGTGACCAGGATGAACAAGCAGCTCCTTCTTCTGGAATATGTATAGGAAGACTACTGACTTTTGTATGTGAATTTTGTATCCTACTACTTTGGTGAATGTGTATCAGTTCTAGCAGTATGCCACTAGAATGTTTATGGTCATTTATGTATATAGTCTTATCATCTTCAAATAAAGGTGCTTCAAGAAAGTTGCCCTCACATTTCCACACATATGCCATGGCATGCTCACACCAAAATACATACTATACACACATTATACACAATACTTATAAATAAAATTTAATTGTTTTGGATGCTTTGGGGGATAGAGGGTTTACAGTGAGTCAGTAGTAAATGCTTCTACAAGCTTTTTTCATATTTTAATTAGTGTGTTATGCAAAATCAACTTCTAAGGCACTGGATAAACTCCAAGGACAGGCATGACAGGCATGCTATAATCCTCACTCACACTAGGCTAAGGCAGAAAGATGGGGGGTTCATGATCAGCCTGGGCTATATGGGAATATCATGTTTCAAAACAGGAGAAGAGGAATGTAGAATAATAATGTAGGTCTGTGGTGCAGAACATGCATAGCAAGCATGAGTCCCTGAGTTTGCAGTACTGACAAATAAAGGGACAGAGGTAACAACACTTGTAAGGACTTATGTACTCCTTCTTAACCCATAATTCAGTTCTGTCTTTTTTTAAAAAAGGCTACCATATTTGTTTCATGTGTGAGTCAAACAACACGGCTTACATTTATTTCTGTAACTGTCTTGCTGTATTTTGTCATCCCTCTAATCAGATATCTTCTACTAATCTCTCTGTTGTATGTGAAACCAGCAGAAGGCTATCCAATCACAGTACCTCAGGAGGCTTGCAAACACATTAACCTCAGGCAAGATAACATGCTTTCATTTTACAGAAAATAAAACATAATTGCTATCCCCGAACCTTCTGTAAAGTTTAAATTAAACCTATAAATATATTAAAATTCAGAGAAAGTTTAACTTTAAGGGAATAAATTCTTGGTTTTAAAGCAAGCATTTTGAAAGCTCACATTAACTTCCTGTGTTCCATAGTACCAAAACTGATGTGGAATTTCCGTCTGTATGCTGTGATTACCATTGATAAATAAAAGAATTGCTTTGGGCCTATAGCTGAGCTATAGGGGAACAGAGATAGGTGGGGAAAACTAAGATGAATGCTGGCAGAAAGAAGGGTGGAGTCAGAGAGAGGCCATGTTACCCCACTGGAACTTTATCCGGTAAGCCACAGCCATGTGGTATTACACAGATTACTAAAAATGGGTTAAATTAAATTTAAGAGCTAGCCAATAAGAAGTTAAAGCTAATAGGCCAAGCAGTGTTTTAAATCATATAGTTTCTATGTGTTTATTTTGAAGCTGAGTGACTGGGAACCAACAAGCAGTCTCCTTACAACAAATTAGTGCCAAGGTGTTAGACTAAATTCATGTAAAACCTGAGAAAACTTAAAAAGAAATCCTAGACACAAAAGAACAGAGTTAAGCATGGTTTGGTAGTGGTATTTTCTTGGGTGGACTCTTTGCTAGAAGCAAGAAAAGGCACAGCTCTTTTAAGGGAGGTTTTCTTGATTCAGCAGTAGCAGGAAAAAAGTGCAGGTTTTGAAATGCCGGCTTTCTGGGCCATGCTGATAGCACAAACTCTGACTCTTTTTGGAGGTCAAGCTACAGAGCATTTGAGCTTGCTTAAGGGCAACATAGACTGACTGTGTGCCTAAAAAATGGGGCTCTGAGCATGGCACTCCAAGGCAACAAACAGCTCTGCCATGCTGGGCTGGGTGGGCCAAGCAGGCAGTGCCGTATTTCCCCTAATAATATGGTCTCTTAGGTTCATAAGAAGGGCTAAGCATTTTAAGAAGTGCTCCTGGACAGTAAAGAATTACAAATACACAATAGGACAGATTCAGACATAAAAGATCTCTAAATGGGTTACAATGTTGAATAAATGTACGAAGGCTTGGGAGAGAGAAGAAAAAGAGCACAGAGAATTATATAAAGAAGTAAATTGCTTTTTAAAAAAAATAAAAACAAAGTCTTTAAAGAAACAGTACAGTCATAGATTAAAAATAATAAGATAAATATTAAAAAGTGATGGAATAAAAACAAGCCATGTAAAGGTGGAAAATACACAGAGAGTCTGGATTATGTATATCATTGTGTTTTCTTTGAATTTTTTGACTGAAGAGAGATATTTGATTTAGGGACATTTAGCTAAGCTAAACCAACATATAAACTTTAAAGGTATCTTGATTTCAAAATATGAATCGAGGGATATCTTGCTTTGGAAAAGAAGTTCTTCTTTGGCTTCCACTGAGGATGAGAACCTGAGGATTCATTTCAGGCTAATGTGGTTTGATGAACCAAGAACTCCTGAAAGGTCACCTTGAACACCCCTCAAAAGATTACTTTACCCAATAAAAAGCAGGAAGCAGTTTGGAGAAGAACTACACCCATATTCCCAAATATTGTCTATAAATATTTGTTTACATTTAAAGGGGGATATAATATAGAGATTTGCATTGGTATGGATCTTGGTTTATAGATACAAATTTAAGGTCAATTTAAGGTATATTTCTGATCTCAATTAAGGTATTGTATCTGTGTAGCTCATTTAAAAATATAATGTATAATTAAGAAATATAGGTTAATAAATAATCATCTATAATAGTTAAACCTCTATTCATATTTCAATTAGATAGGTGTTCTTCAAACCTTTCAAAGACCTATGGAATATGGCATTTAAATGTTTTAAGAACTTAGGACCTTTTATGACAATGAGACATATCTGCTCCTGGCAGCTCCAATCTACTTCAAGATGAAGATGGGCTTTGAAGAGGCTCCTTATGGAGTTGGTTAGTCATTTGGAAGAAATTGCTCTTGTCTGAACTGCTTGATGAACTAGACATGCAGGAACCACAGAGAAATGACTGCTGGAGTTGCCTAAAGAAGGTGAGACAGTCCTTCAGGGTTCCTGCTTCATGAAAGAGTCTGCAAGACATTCTGCAGGACACAGAAGTTACTGATAAACTGTCAATATAGGCGGAATTGTCTTTGAAATTTTCTGTTTTGTGAAAGTCTGCTGGATTCTATGGACCTGCAGGCTGAATATGGCTGCCACAACAGTACAGAAGAACGTTGGGTGACTGTTCAGGCAGCAAGGTGCCTCTGTCAATTCTAGAGTTTTGGAATTTGCTTACAATGCACTTCCTGTTTACTTAGGTAATATTATATCCTTCTGGAATCTTTGATGGAGTAGAATACATAGTAATAATATAGTCTTCCTTAGTTATGATAAAAGATAAAATAGATATAACTGTAATTCTTGCTTGACACCTGTTTTGTCATATGTAATTTTACTATGTTAAAGTTAAAAACCTTTTTGATTTAAACAGAAAAGAGGAGGTGATGTGGGATTTCCCTCTGTATGCTGTGATTACCATTGATAATAAAGGAACTGCTTTGGGCCTATAGCAGAGCTATAGGGGAACAGAGCTAGGTAGGGAAAACTAAGCTGAATCCTGGGAGAAAAAAGGGTGGAGTCAGAGAGAAGCCATGTAACCCTGCTGGAGCAAGACAGAACTTTATCCAGTAAGCCACAGCCATGTGGAATTACACAGATTACTAGAAATGGGTGAAATTCAAATGTAAAAGCTAGCTGAAAAGAAGTTAGAGCTAATAGGCCAAGGACTGTTTTAAACAATATAGTTTCTGTGTGTTTATTTCAGGGCTGAGCAGCCGGGAACCAACAAGCAGTCTCCCTACAACACAAAACAAAACAAAGGGGTTAACTGAGGACATGGAAATCATGGGTCTGGCTTTTTCTTTAGATTCATAGGTATAAGCATGTGTTACTTATTTAATTTGAAGTGCTTGTTCATATTCAGAAAAATAGACTCCACTGGAAAGAAGGAAAGCACTCTGAACAGGACTGTTAACAATGCCTTCATGGTGCTGTTCCATATTCTTCTGGTAAGCTGAAATCAACAGAAAAAAAAAATGCCCCACTTATTTCAATAAGAGTGAAGAAAATTTTAAAATTTATGTAGTAAAAACAATATGTGTGAGCCACCTGTTTGCTTTTTAACTAAATGGATTGGTATGGAATGACAGCTGCTACAAAACCAACAACATTTCAAATACTATATATTACTTTGCCAAGAAGACTAAATTTTGGTATCATTTACTTTATTACCATGGGACACGTTAATAAAGAATCCTAGAGAAAAGAACTGCAGTGAATATTTGTAGCCACTAAGTGTCACTGTTCATTTATAATTGTTTAAACTGTGCTGACAGGGACATGGTGACTCAGTAGAATCTTTTGAATGGGGTCAATCAGGGGGAAAAAAGATTCAGTTATGTAACACACACTCAAAGTAAGGCACAGTCATTAGCATCAGTGTAAACTGCATAGAGGAATTCCTAGAGATAGAGGTGGTGCTCTCCTTGCAATGCCAACTGATCAAATCAGACATTTGTGAGCTTAAATAAGGTTTGAGCTACACTAAGCCTTGTAATCTGTTTTTACCAATATAAATGCCAAAACTGAATTGCCACTATAAAGTCTGCCAAGTTTCTTTGTATTGTATGTCAGTATGCTGTTTTCCTTGATAGTGCCATCAATAAACATGTCTGGGGATCAACTGCTTCTGATCAGATATGCTACATTCATTGTTTCAAGATGACTTGAAACTGTAAAAAATGCCAGTGCCAGAAAGGTTCTGTTCAGAATTGAACATCTGAAGGGCAAAGTAAGGCAGACTTCTTATACCCTTAAGACATTATTAAATTTTCCCCAATATTCACAAGCTGTAACTTCATTTCCTAGACATACAAAAATTTTAGACATAAGAATGACACAATCCACTTCTCTTCTCCCTATTTTAGGAAGATAGTGTCTCTTTAACTATAAAGTAGAGAGCATCATCTGTGGACGAGCTGAGGTACACAAGGAAGCTAGCGCAGTTTATTTTGCAGACAGCCAAAAGAACTTGCAAAGGAGTTTACATAAGACACACAGACTAAAGGAACTTTTGGAAGAAGACAGAAATGAAAAAAGTAGGGTCAATAATCACTAATTCATAGAAAATATAATGGAAACCACTAGAATTATAGAATGTAGAATGATACTTTGAAAATAGTATATTCAAAACATTAATCAGACTTCTGCAAGAAAGGTTTAAAGTAGCAGGTGAAAACTTAAAAATATAGTAAAGACACCTATTTTAGATATAGTTTAAGATTCTTAATTTTTTTAATGTAGCCAGGTGTTGAGGCACATCTTTAATCCCAAGTATTCTAGGAAAAGACAGGAGAATTTCTGTAAATTCAAGGAAAACCTGGTATACAAAGCAAGTTCCAGGCCAGCCAGGTATACACAATGAGACCTTGTCTTAAAAAACAAACAACCAACAAAAACTAAATTAGTAAATAATTTAAATGTGTCATGCCCATCAAATCTTTTTCTTGAAAGAATAGATATCACTCCTGGCAGGAAGCAGACAGGTTGGCTTCAGATCTTCACCTCTCCTTCTGATACTCCAGATCCAATCCCCCAGTCTCACCCCCAGCTCTGTAGCAGTATACCTGCTGTGGTCTCCCTTCCCATCTGGTCCCACCCCCAATGGATCAGGAAGACCTTCTCCTCCAACCTTGCTTTCCCCAACTTATCCTATTATCCTAGCCTCCAACACCAGCAGGCATTCCCTGAGAACACACCAAAATGAGCAGGCCAAGGAAACAGGTATGCTAACTAAAGACCTTCATCACTCCTCCTCTCCTCCAAATCCAATCCTCAAGTCTCATCTCTGGCTCTGCAACAGAACACCTTCTGCAGCTTTCCTTTCCTCCCTACTCATGTGTCCTGTGAATCCCAAAGGCCTGCCCTTTCTCACCTTCCTTCTCCCACTCATTACTTCATCCCAGCCACCAACTCCAGCAGGTACTTCCTGATAACCCGCTGGTCAGTCCCACCAGGGAAGCAGATAGGCAGACTGCAGATCCACCCCATGCTTCTGTTCCTCCAGATAACTTCAGCTCTATAATAGACATTCTGTGGTGGTCTCTCTTCACTCCCTGCCTCCATTCCAGTGAGACTAAATAAGCAGAGCCTGCTTTCTTCCCTCATATAAACTCTCTCAGACCCCTAGCCTTCCCCACTCATAAGTATCAAGTTCCACTATCCAGAAAAATATTGTACGTGGAACCCCCAAGGGCCACACCTATCAGGTCCACAGAAATTTTCCTATTAGGAAAAAACAACCACCACACTCTCCTAAAATCCAGAGTGGAAAGAGAAACTCAGGGACAAAATGCCCTGGACAAGATCAGATGTGAACACTGTGGCAGTTTGATAGAAAACGGCACACAAAGGGGGTGACACTGTTAGGAGGTGTGGCCTCGTTGTTGGAGGAAGTGTGTCATGGTGAGAGTAGGCTTTGAGGTCACCTATGCTTACACTACAACCAGTGTCACACCTCAAGCTGCCTGCAGGTTAAGTTATAGAACTCTCAGCTCCTTCTCTAGCATTGTCTGCCTGCATGCCATCCACCATGAAGATAATGAAATGAAACTCTGAAACTTTAAGCTAGCCTCAATCAAATGTTTTCTTTATAAGAGTTGTTGTGGTCATGGTGTCTCTTCACAGCAATAGAAATCCTACCTCAGATAAGTACCTAGCCCTATAATCTTCTCAATCCCAGATTCCTCCTAGAAACCAGTTTACAAAAAATCATCTGTGCTGATTGGATGAAGAGATGGGTAGACAACAGTGCAAGAATACATACACTCAGAACATAAAGAACAGACAGCACCAACCACAAGAAACTAGTGGTTATACAACAGCAAGACCTGAGCATCCCAAACCAAATGAAGCAGAAGAAAATGACCTTAAAAATAACTTTATAAGGCCCTTATAGCGGAAATGAAAATTTTCCTTAAAGAATTGGAGGAAAAGACAAACAAAAAATTCGAAAAAATCAACAAATCCCTTAAAGAAAACCAAGAAAAAGCAATCAAACAGAAGAAGGAAATGGTTCAAGACTTCAAAACTGAATAGAAGCAATAAAGAAAACACAAACCAAGGGAACTCTGGAAATGGAAACACTGAGTAAATAATCAGGAACTACAGATGCAAGCATAAACCACAGAATACAAGAGATGGAAGAGAGAATCTCAGGCTCTAAAGGTATAATAAAGGAAATAGTTTCATCAATCAAAGAAAATGTTAAATCCAACAAATTCTTAACACAAAATATCCAGGAAATCTGGGACACCATAAATAGACTGAACCTAAAAATTATAGGGATAGGAGAAGGAGAAGTCCAACTCAAAACCACAGAAAATATATTCAACAAAATCATAGAAGAAAACTTTCCCAACCTAAAAAAGGATATGACACGCCAGGCGGTGGTGGTGCACGCTTTTAATTCCAGCACTTGGGAGGTAGAGCAGGCGGATCTCTGTGAGTTCGAGGCTAGCCTGGTATACAAGAGCTAGTTCTAGGACAGGCTCCAAAACTACAGAGAAACCTTATCTCAAAAAAATCAAAATAAATAAATAAAGACATGACTATGAAAGTACAAAAAGCTTACAGAACACAAAATAGACTAGACAAAAAAAAAGTCCCCTTGCCATATAATAATCAAAGCACTACACATACAGAATAAAGAAAGAATATTAAGAGCAGCAATGGAAAAAAGGCCAAGTAACATATAAAGACAGACATGTCAGAATTACAGCCAACTTCTCAATGGAAACAATGAAAGTCAGAAGAAGTGCAGAAACTAACAGACCACAGATGCCTGCCCAGATGACTACACCCAGCAAAGCTTTCAATCATCATCCACAGATATTCCAAGACAAAACTAGATTTAAATAATACCTATACACAAATTCTTCCTTACAGCAAGTACTAGAAGGAAAACTCCAACCCAAGGAAGCTATCTACACCCCCCAAAAAAACAGGCAATAGATAATCACACACCAAGAAATCCCAAAGAAGGAAAACACACACACACAATACCACCATGAACAAGAAAAATAAAAATATCAGGAACTAGCAATCACTGGTCCTTAATATCAGTGTATTCAATTTCCCTATAAAAAAGACAGACTAACAGACTGGATACAAAAACAGAATCCATCCTTCTGCTGCCCTACAAGAAACACACCACAACCTCAAAGACAGACATTGCCTCAGAGTAAAGGATTGGGAAAAGATTTTCCAAGCAAATAGACCGAAGAAACAGCTGGTGTAGCCATTCTAATATCTAACAAAGTAGACTTCAAACTAAAAGTAATCAAAAAAGATGAAGAAGGCCATTTCATATTAATAGCAGCAAAATTTCATCAAGATGAAGTCTCAGTTTTGAACATCTTTGCTCCTAATACAAGAGCACCCACATTTGTAAAAGAAACATTACTAAAACTTAAATCATACTTAAATAAAACTTAAATTGAGGAAATCCAAAGACTAATCAGGTCCTATTTCAAATACCTGTATTCCACAAAATTGGAAAACTTGAAAGAAATATGCAATTTTCTGGGTAGGTACCACATACCAAAATTAAGTCAAGAACAGATAAACAATTTAAATACACCCAAAACCCCTAAGGAAATAGAAGGAATCATTACAAGTCTCCCAACCAAAATAAAAAGTCATTGTTTTTTACCACAGAGTAGAACTCTAAAGTGTATATTGCCACACCTTCTTTATCCATTCTTCTATTGAGGGGCACCTAGGTTGACAGTTGCATAGCTGAGGCAGACTGAGGGGTCACTGGCAGTGGGACCAGGATTTATCCCTACTGCATGTAATGACTTTTTGGAAACCTATTCTCTTTGGGTGGATACCTCGCTCAGCCTAGCTATAAAAGGGAGGACTCTGGACCTTCCACGAGGCAATGTACCTTACCCTTTCTGAGGACTGGATGGGGGTAGGGTGGGAGAGTGTGTGCAGGGACTGAGAGGAGGGGAGAGAATGGGAACTTGGATTGGTATTTTTTAAAAATCTAATAAATTTTTAAAAATGGCATGCATATCTAAACATAGAACTCTCAATAGAGAAAATTCTAATGGAAACAGTTAAAGAACTATTCAACATCATTAGCCATCAAGAAAATAAAAATCAAAACTACTTTGAGATTCCATCTTACACCTGTCAGAATGGCTAAGATCAATTTTAAAAAGTGACAGCTGATGATGTTGAGAATATGGAGTAAAGGGAATACTCCTCCATTGCTAGTTGGAGTACAAATTTATTCAGTCACTGAAAATTAGTATGGCAGTTCCTCAGAAAACTGGGAATCCATCTACCTCAAGATCCAGCTATACCACTCTTGGACATACACCCAAAGAACACTTTATCCTACCACAGGGACACTTGTTGAGCCACGTTCATTGCTGCTCTAGTCATAAAAACCTGAAATTGGAAATAATCTAGATGTTCCTCAACAGAAGAATGGAATACTTACACAATGGAGTATTACTCAGCACTTACAAAAAAAATCATGAAATTTGCAAGCAAATGGATGGAACTAGAAAAAAATCATCTTGAGTGAGTTAACCAACACTCAGAAAGATAAATATGGTATGTATTCACTTATATGTGGATATTATCCTTAAATAAATGGTAACTAAACTATAATCCACACACCAAGAGAGGTTAGGTCTAGAGGAAGAAACAAGAGGAGCCATATGGATCTCCATGGAAGGAGGAAATAGAATCAGTCTTATGGATAGACTGGGGGTAGCTTTCCATTTAGTATTTTAATGGGACTCTATAGTACATGAAATAGTGGGTCTCAGATTCTTGTGCATTCTCTTGGGTTCTTTTCCCTTCGTTGGTTTGCTTTGTCCAATTTTGATGTGATGATTTTTGTTTTATCTTATATTTTATTTTGCTATATTTTGCTGTTATCTCTTAGAAACCTGTTCTTTTCTAATGAGAGACAAAAAGGGAGTGGATCCGGATGGGAGAGGAGGAAGGAAAAACAGGGAGTAGTAGAGGGAGGGGATACTGTAATCAGGACATATCATATGAGAAAAAAAATCCATTTTCAATAAAAGGGATAAAAAAGAAAATGAGCATATATAGCATATATATTAAATCTAAAAAGAGAAAAGTTTAAGCAAAAATAAGTTCTATGCATGCATGAATTATGCTTTCTTAGAAGCTGTGGGCTATTAAACAAAAAAAGAAAAAAAGAAAAAAAATAGTTCACAAA
The DNA here is from genome assembly GCF_950005125.1 of Chionomys nivalis. NCBI lineage: Eukaryota > Metazoa > Chordata > Mammalia > Rodentia > Cricetidae > Chionomys > Chionomys nivalis. Next base: position 19,420,676 of record NC_080107.1, read on the forward strand.
AAGGAAATTTTTAAGTTTTTAATCAACAAGAATTACAGGAACATCTCTACAGAAACGAAAAAGATCTCAGTGTCCAAAATTTGCGGTAGAGTAACACATTTTTCAGTAGCCTACATAGTAACTATAACTTTAAAGAAAAAATACATTGCTTGGAGAGTAATAAATACAAAGATAATGTTACCTAACTTTGACTTGCAGAGTAAAAATCATCCGACTTCACTACTTGTTTGGTTAAGTCACCAGTAATAAGAAAGCTAAGTAAGTACTCTACCCTCATCAAGGATGGAACACTCTGAAAAGTTAGAGGTGCATGGAGGGGGTCATCCACTGTGAGCAAGAGGTATTATTACTGGATAAAAGCCAGTCATGGCAGGCAGTTCAAAAGAACAAATGGGCTGTAATTCTTTTCAGTTCATCCCTCAGTCACATATTGCTAACAGTGCAGGTGGAACAGGTTTGGACTTGGACAAAACACAGCCCTGAAATCAAGGTTTGGTGCTTATGGAGCAAAGGCTTTTATAGTACCCGGGGACTAGGTAGCTCTGGAATACAGGAGAATTTGAGGCAGATGGGATGCAGACAGGAAACAGTTTTATTTCCCCCATCACTGCCTTCAACTCTACGATAGCAACTCCTTTGTCATCCTTTCCTGACCTGGAAAGATTACAGACTCTGCTAAATCACTTTTCAGAAATAAAACAGCCCAAACTTTAGAAATTTCTAACTTATGAGTTTGTGTATCGTGCTCTGCTACCCAGACCTTCGCCTCACAGACATACAGTTGTAAAGGAATGGGGTTATTCTTCTCTCCGCCTAAGCCAACATACAGTCCTATTACACTTTCCTGGCTTATTGTGGTAAGGAGGCAAGAACAATGGCTTTCTCATGTAATCCCCATTCTGTATTTTTTTTTAATTTTTTTATATTTTGAGATTATAAAGTAATTAAATCATTTCTTCCTTTCTTTTCCTCCCTCCAAGTGCTTCCACAGTCCTTGCTGTCTTACAAATTCATGACCTTTTTTCATTAATTTTTGCATATGTTTGTGTGTGTGTACGCACGCGTATTTCTAAATTCATGAATAAATACAACCCGCACAGTCTATAGAATGTTACCTGTATGTACGTTTTCAGGACTGATCATGTGGTATTGGGTAATCAGTTGGTATGCTGGGGAAAACTATTTTCCACTCTTAGGATTCCTTGGCTCCCAGTAGTTCTTTGTCTAGGATTGAGACCTCAGGATCTTCCCCGTTTCCTCCTTAGCATGTCTATTGGTGTCATCTTTGTTCAGGTCTTATTTAAGCAGCCATCTTCATAAGACTTCATGAGTATAGCTTAACTTTTTTTGTTTTTTGAGATGGGGTTTCTTTTTGTGCAGCCTTGCCTATTTACAGACCCAGCTGGCCTCAAACTCACAGAGGTCAGTACTGGGACTAAAAGCATGCACCACCACTTCCCAGCTAAGTATTTTCGGGTTTTGTTTGTTTTGAAACACGGTTTCTCTGTGTATCCCTAGCTGTCCTAAAACTCGCTTTGTAGACCAGGCTGGCCTTAAACTCAGAAATCGGATTACCTCTGCCTCCCAAGTATTAAGGTAAAAGGCATGCACCACCACCTTGTGGCTGCTCCTTAACATTTTTAGAAAACACAGTATCACAGAAAAATCTGTGTTCCTCTGGCTTTCCCTGACTCTCCCAATATTTCTGCACCCTCTTCAATAATGATCCCTGAGCCATAGGTGTAGGAATTGTTTGTAGATGCATCCAATGGGTCTAGGCTTCACAGCTCTGCATTTTGATTGGTTGTTGTTTTCAGTACCGGTCTCTGTTGCAAAGAGATGTTTCCTTGATGAGTGGTGAGGGCATTTAAATATGGACATAACGACAAATATTTAGAAGGTAGTTAGGGATTATGCTGGTGTTTGTAGGCTCTCTTCCAAGATCCATGATTTCATGAGCTATGGGTAGTTGACTGGGCTTCCAGTACTAAGCCTCTTGTTAAGCATGTTTTAAGTCCAAGTAGAGAGCTGTTGGTTATGACTAAGGTGTGAGTGTCATTCCTACACCCTTAGGGCATCTTGCCATGCTGATCATTGTTGTGGTTCATAGGGATCATAGTTGGGTAACATTCTTGGTTACTTCTTTTAGTAGCTTTCAAGGTGCCTTCTAGTCCTCACAGAAGAGGGATTTAGGTTAGTTCCAGGTCAAGGTCCTTTGGGCCCTTTGTCTGAAGTGTATGGTATCTTCAGGAACAGGAACTTAATTTACACCTATAAGAAGCAACCAAGACAATAGCCTGTAATGTTAGGGGACTCTCTTGTACAACCCTAACGAACAACTCAGAAGAGGGCTTCTCATGCTTAGTATTGAGTTTTTATTAGATGGTCTTTGAATCTTGGAGAGAGTATTGTCACCCTAGATGGGAAATTTTTATTTAAATTATATATGTTTATTTATATACTAACTTACATGTATTATAGGTATTTTAGATGGATAATTAATAGTACAATTCCTCATGACTTACTTATAACTTACTGTCATTTTAACTTCTTCTCTCCATTCTGTATTGATATCTCCCACCCTGTTCCCTAATTAGAGTGTCTCATTTTTCTTATTTGCTCGTTTAGATCACTTCTACCCTAATATTCCAATCTGTTGCTGTTTCACATTCCATAGTGATTCCTTTCTACTTTCCTGGTTTCTGTTGTTGCTTGAGGATCTGTACTCACATTTGAAGATTTGGAGTTAGGATCCTCAGATGAAAGAGAACATGAAATGTTTGTCTTTCTTGGTCTGGGTTACCTTATTCTATATGATATTTTCTAATTCCATCCATTTAACCGAAAAATTGATGATTTCATTTTTCTTTACAGCTGAATAGTAGGTAGCATATTTCCATTGCTTGTCTGCCAGTTGGAGGAAAACTAGGTTGTTTACACTTTCTAGCTAGTAAGAATAGAGCAGCAGTGACCACAGCTCACCAAGTAAAACAGGATACTGAATCCTTTGGGCATACGCCAAGAAGTGGTATAGTTGGGTCATATGATGGATTTATTTTTAACTTTTTCCGAATTCTCCACATTGATTTCCAGAGTGGCTGAACCAGTTTGAAATCCCATCAGCAGTGAACGAGTTTTTCCCTTTCCGTATACCCCTTCCAGCATTTATTGTCAATTGTTTTGTTGATCTTACCTGATCATTCTGACAGGGGTAAGATAAAAATCACAAAGTTGTTTTGATTTGTTGCTAGAGATGATAACATTTTTAAGGATATTTCTTGGCCATTTTTTCCTTCCATGGAACTCTCTATTCAGATCCCAGGCCAACTGATTGAATTGTTTTCTTGACTCTTTGTTTTATGAAGTTCTTTATATATAAATTCTGGATCTTGATCCTCTGTCAGATGTATAGCTGACAAAGATTCTCTCTCATTATCTGGGCTTTGAAAGATAAACAAGATTGACAGATCATTGGCCCAAGTAACCAAAAGTAAAAGAGTGGAGGACCCAAATTAACAGAGTCAGAAATGAAAAGAAAAACATTACAATAAACACCAAAGAAAGTGAGGTACTATTCAGGAATACTTACAATCCATTAATCTGGAAAACCTGAAAGAAATGGATAAAATCTAGATTCATCCAAAGCACCAAAACTGAACCAAGAAGAAATCATCAACCTAAACAGATTCATAGCAAATGAGGAGATAGAAATAGTAATAAAAATCCTTCCAGCTAAAAAGTTCCAGGACCAGATGGATTCACAGCAGAATTCTACCAGACTTCCAAAGATCTATAACCAATTCTTCTTAAATTATTCAAAAAATAGAAACAGAAGGAGCGCTCTCAAACTCCTTCTATAGAGTCAGTACCACTCTGATACCAACACCAGGTAAAGGTAGGAAGAAAAATAAGACCACATGCCAGTATTCCTGATGAACATAGACTCAAAAATGCTCAAGAAAATATTTGCAAACAAAACATAGATTATACACTGTTGTGGGAGCCCACTTGTTTGTTCCCAGCCACTCAGACTCCCAAAATAACCACGCAGAAACTATACTATTTGCAATACTGTTTGGCCAATAGCTTAAGCGTATTTCTGGCTAACTCTTATCTTAAATTAACCCATCTCCATTAATCTGTGTATCGCCACAATGGTGTGGCTTACAGGTAAAGTTCCGGTATCTTGTTTCTGGTGGGGCTACATGGCTTCCCCTCACTCCACCTTCTTTCTCCCAGCATTCAGTTTAGTTTTTCCCACCTAGCTAAGTTCTGCCTTGCTATAGGCCAAAGCAATTTCTTTATTCGTTAACCAATAAAAGCAACACATAGACAGAAAGACCTCCCACACCAATACACCACAAGCAAGATGGCTTTGTTCCTGCAACAAAGGAATGATTTAACATACAGAAGTCAATAAATGAATAAACTGCATAAACGGTCTTAAGACAAAAACCACAGTCACCTTATTAGAAACAGTTAAGTTCTCAACACAATCTAACACTCCTTCACGATAAAAGTAATAGACAAAGTAGGACTAGATTAAACTCTAATCCCTATATTTATGTCATAACTGAATACTGACTGACTCTCTCTGGCAGACATTTTTAAAAATGCTGCCTTTAATTAAGAAACTATTGTTCTCCAAGTAATAAAATCTGTATCCAACTTGTCCTCTTCCAATGCTCCTTCAATGTATACACTAAAACACCTATATGAAACACAAATGTAAATCTTTCTACCAAAATATACTTGCCTGGTAGCAAGATGTTTTGAGACAGTGTCTTCCTGGATAGCAAAGGACAACCACTTTCCCATTTGATCCTTTAGAAACCCACACAGTTCTTTGGAGCTTAATGTGATGCTCCTTACTGTCTTTTATTCCATTGTATGCTCTCCAGCTCTATACCTTCTTGCTCAAATAAGCATCATCTAGATCACCAAGTCTATAATATGAGGACATGTCAAATAACAAGATCTCACAAATCTGTATAACTAAACACTCAGTTTGTTTAATGATACAAATAAAACCTATTGCTGTACTCAAAAAAGAGAAAAAATTAATGTTTCAATTCTTCTTGGCCTTTTGTTGAAAACCAAATATAAAAACTTATGTCTCAGATTGGGGACACTGCTCAGTGGTAAGATCCTTGATGCAGAACAGGGCATGAAAACATATCACTAGCATCCACAGAAAAGTTAGGTGTGGCAATGCATATCTGTAACCCCGTTGGGGAAGTGATCAGATTCAGGAAAATCTCAGGGATTAACTGAACAACAAATTTAGACAAAAATAGCAAGCTCTGGGTACAGAGATATCAAAATAAATAACTAAGTGAAGAATTGTTGTAAGAGAGCGGCAGGCTGCGTTCCCGCCTGGCTCCCGGCTGCCTGGCTAGCTTAACCCCCAAAATAACCACACAGAAAATGTATTAATTTAATTACTGCCTGGCCCATTATTTCTAGCCTCATTGGCTAACTCTCACATCTTGATTAACCCATTTCTAGTAATCTGTATGTCACCATGTGACTGTGGCTTACAGAGAGAGATTCAGCATGTCTGACCTGGTGGCTGGCTCCATGGTGGCTCTCTCTGACTCTGTTTTCTTCCTCCCAGAATTCTGTTTTGTCTACTCCACCCCCCTAATTTTCTGCCCTATCAAAAGGCCAAGGCAGTGTCTTTATTTAACCAATAAAAGTAACACATAGACAGAAAACCCTCCTACACCAGAGAATGTTAGGGAAAGGTAGGCACTCCACATCAGTCTCTGGCCTCCATAGGAGCAGGTGCAAGTTAGAACATCCCAAGAGGAAAAAAAATTAACAGATAACCTGAGGAAGTAAGGAAATGGGAAACTTTAGCCACCATTAGTGGGATTGCAAACTAGTATGCCCACTATACAAATTAATGTAAAAAATTCTCAAAAAGGTAAAAATAATTTATTTTATAAGCAAGCTATATCATGCTTTGGCATGTGCCCAGAAGACTCAGCATCCTACTCCACAGATACTTCTCCAGCCATATTCATTGCCACTTTACTAATAATAGCTGTAGAAGCAACCTAAACCATCACTTCACTAAACTAGTATAATTTCTAACTGCATCTAAATATTCCTTATATACACAAGTGTAGTTCTTACCCCTCATCAAAAAAGCTTCTTATTCAGTAGAAATAGACAATTACAAAAAGCCATAACTAGTCAAAATGCAGAGAAAAACTGACTGGCATGTCAAGTTCAAAATCTCTTCTGAAGGAGGGAGAACATGAACAAGGAAGTCAGGACCACGAGGGGTGCACCCACCCACTGAGACAGTGGGGCCGATATATTGGGAGCTCACCAAGGCCAGCTGGACTGTGACTGAAAAAGCATGGGATAAAACCGGACTCTCTGAACATGGAGGACAATGAGAGCTGACGAGAGGCCAAGGACAATGGCACGGGGTTTTGATCCTACTTCATGTTCTGGCTTTGTGGGAGCCTAGACAGTTTGGATGTTCATCTTCCTAGACCTGGATGGAGTGGGGAGGTCCTTGGACTTTCCACAGGGCAGGGAACCCTGACTGCTCCTGGGACTGGAGAGGGAGGAGAAGAGGAGTGGGGCGAGGGGAGAGGGGCAGGAGGAGGGGGAGGGAAATGGGAGGTGGGGAGGAGGCGGAAAATTTTTTTTAAAAAAATCAAAACAAAACAAAAAAAAATCTCTTCTGAGATTTATGTAATCTCTTAACTGTAACTCCCTATAATCGCATACTTCCAAAATATATGTCACAGGATATACATTACAATTCCAAATAGAGGAAAAGGAGGATAGTGAAGAAATACTGAACCAAAGCAAGACCAAAAACTAGCTGGGAAAGCTCCAAACTCTGCATATCTATGTCAAATATCACAGCTCTCTTAAGATCTTCAATTCCTTTCAGCTTTGTTGACTGTAACACGCTTCTCTCTCTTGTTCCACTCTGTTAGCAACCTTCTTTGGCAGGTATCCCACAGCTCTTGCATCTCCAACATTTTGGGGTCTCCAAGGCAATCCAGACTTTACCTTCATGGCTTCACACAAGGGCCTCCTAGGTCTCCATTCAGAGATACCCCTGACATTTGCCTGGTCTTAGGAGATTTCCTTTGATGAGGTCAATATTCCATAATCCCTTTCTTCTATCCTTTTACTCTAAAGCCAGACCACATGGCCCATGCTGAAAAAATTCTACTGCTTGCTGAGGCTGGAACATGGCCCCATGTGTTCAATTACATCTTCGTCAGCTGTTTTCAATGATTTCCTTCACTGCTTAAGCTTAGTAGAACTTGCTCTGTAGGCTGGCCTCAAACTTAGAGGTCTGCCAGCTCCTGTCTCCAGAGTGCTGGGATTAAAGACATATACCACCACACCTGGACCTAAGCAATTCTGTAATTCCTCTTCACAAGGAGAAAGTTTACCTGGGTGAGGTCTTGTGCTGAAGTCACCACTCCCTTTATTCTATTTCTTAATATGTTTATCTCCTTGAACATAGGAGTTAGCTCTATTACACTTCCTGGTACCCCCTTTCTTTTCAAATTGTACATTTTTAATTTTCATTCTCTGCTTACCCCTTTTCATTATAGATTTGTGTAATAGTGACCACTAATAACCACACAAGAAAGTCAATTCTATGATATTTTGAGATGTCCTCTGTCAATGGAATTAATCCAAAACTCTTCACTTTAGCTTCAGGCACACTCTTTAAAACAAGGGTAAAAAGCAGCCACATACTTCACCAAAATACCACAAGAATGATCTCTAGACAGCATACTAAAATTCTTCTCCTCTGAAACCTCCTAAGCCAGAATCCCACAGTTCAAACACCCTCAGTACCACTGACTTCCACGCTCCTACTAGTATGCCCCCATTAATAAGCCTTTAAAAGCATTCCACTACTTTCTTAACTAACACTCCCAAAGTCCAAATTCCTCCATCAAAAGCATGGTCAGGCCTATCACAGTCCTGTCCAGTACTTAGAACTGTTCTTTTAGTTAGGATTTATATTGCTGTAAAGAGACACCATGAACACAGAAATTCTTATAAAGGAAAATATTTAACTGTGGTGGCTTACAGTTTCAGAGGTTTAGTCCAATATCAGCATGGTGGGAAAGCATGTTGGTATGCAGACAGACATGGTCTGGAGAGAAGCTGAGAGTTCTATACCTTGATCTACAGTCAGCAGGAAGTGAACTGAGACACACTTCCTCCAACAAAACCACTTACTAGACCACCTAATAGTGTCAATCCCTATGAGCCTATGAGGGCCAATTGCATTCAGATCACCACAGTTACCCACCACAACGTGATGAAAAACCCTACTGATGAAGACACAACATACGTTGGTCACAGAACACAGAGAAATCAAGCAGGTACTGACTGAGAAGCTTCTTCCCTGCTGGCTTTCATAGTACTGGAAGGTGCTAAATATGACAGATAAAATCAACAGTCTTATCCAATATGAACCCTACAAGCTACGATTCAGACCAGCCTGGCAAGACATGCCCATCAGTGTATAGTAACAAAAGTGAGTGCTCTGAGAGTAACTAGCCACTTTCTAATTGAACTTTACGCGCCACAGGAAGAAACACATGCCTGGTACTATAAATCTAACCAAGAATCCATGGCTGGGGAGCTCATAGACACCAGAGATGAACCTACGACTATGTTACTAAATGGACATAGTATCAAACTGCTTTCTAGAGACATACATCTTTACCCACAGATTAGTGCAGCTATCAGTCCTCATCAGAGAATTGTCTTTGTGCAGTAGGCAGTGACTGATGCAGAAGTTCACAACTGGACAATGTTCCAAGAATACGTGTCAATGGAGTTATCAGTCGTAAATGAGACATCTATAACATACACTCACCCTAAGTCTCAGGGAACATCAAGAAAGAGGGAGCAGAATGATTTTAAAAATCAAATATTCAGGAGAACTAAAGCAAAACAATGTCTCCAAGACATAAAACGACTGACATACTCACAGTAGCTGTGGTTGCCTACACACAATGAAGTCTGTCAACATTCCAATAGGGAGGGAAGAAGCCCCCCACTCCTAGCTAATGGGCAAAGGACAGTTGATGACTGCTAAGGATGGGATGGTCAGTTTTCTTTAGGGGTGTGGTCCCTGGTAGGTCAATTTCTCTCCAGTGGATGACCCCACACTTATGCCTACATAGGTAGCACAAATTGGACTCAGTGGTATAAAAAAGAGGACATAAGGCTGGGCGAGGGTGAGAAGATGGGTCTGGGAGGAGTTATGGAAAGTGTGGGGAATGACTATGATCAAAATACATTATGTACATTATTGAAACCTCACAAAAATTAAATTATTACATTTTTAAAGATAGGAATCACTGTACTTCTCCCAGTTAAAGAAGTAACAAGCTCCCATGCTATATCTGTGAATTCATTCCTGTTGTAGCAGTATTAAATGATTTAGAAAAGTTGTCACTAAAACAAGCAATATACAAAACTATTTTCATTATGTGCCCCATAATACATATAAAAGTCACAGAACTGAAACAAACTGAAATCTTGCTCAGCCTCATTTCTAAGTAAACAAAACACTAGGAAGCTGTGTTTTTGAAATATTTAAAATACCTGAAATAGAAACTTCCTGAGGAAGATGATGTTGCTATGAAGCTTAGTAAGTATACATTTATTATGAAACCATAATAATCAGGCAAGATCTTTGATTTCCAGATTGACATATATACAGGTTTATAAGAAGAAAACTCTCAAAAACATAGTCTCGAATAATGTGGAAAAAAACCAAAACTACATTTCTCATAAACACTGTGGTCCTTTTTAGATAACATCCAAAACATAATTCTGCTTCCTTCAGATTATTACCACAAACTAATAGCACACACACATCATTATACACTAACTTTCGTGGAACAGCCCCATGGAACATATGTGCTGTCTGCATGAAGGTCTAAGGGCTAAAGCTAGAGCACACAACAGAACAAAAATGTGTGAAAGCAAGTATACTCTGAACTATTTTACCAAATATTAATATCCATTAAAATGTTCTCTTTTCTATATAACTCATAACTTTTCCATCTCTCCATCACTGTGCTATCTTACAACAGCTGAGATAACTAAACAATATTAGTTTAATAAGAATTAGTCACTAAGATTAACTCTAATAATAACAGTTTAAGACTTCCTACAAAATTCTGAAATCCAGAGAAATCAAATTCCCCTGTGAGCATAAAATTCTAGATGTCTAATGGACCAGAACACAGATGCAAAATCACCTTAAAAGACAAATAGAATCCAAGACCAGAAGAATGGCTGATGATTGATTAATTACATTACTATGTTTTTACTAAATGTGTCCATCAAAGGGAAATTGGTCATTCAGAAGCAAAGAGCAAAAAGCACTTAAGAACACTGCACTTTGGTAGTGCTCTTCCAAGCACTTGTACACATGAGAACCTGAGACAAAACAAAACCCACTGAAAAGACCATTCTTAGAATCCAATGCCTCTTGCCCTAATTTACACTCCATAAAAATAACCAAAAGCTTTATTTCCCATTAAGGTATTCCTGAAAAAAACAAAGATGAATAAGTCCATAGATTTGAATACCTAAGTTTTAATGGATTTTGTATTTCTTATTAGAAATAAAAAATTTAACATTTGGATTAAGTTTAGCTTTTCAAGTTAACCAGCTACCAACACCAAATTAATCAAGTGAGATGGAGTTTTTCAGTCTATTACAGTCAAGGTCCTCTATGAAAATTAACAAATATACTTTATAAGCTTGGTTATTGTGAATTCACTCATAAAAATGGATTAAATTTAATGAAATAACAAATTTGTGGAGCTAAGGAATTGATATAAGGTAATGAATGAGTGTACTCTGAGAAATTTGAGTGATAGCTTGCCATCACTCCCACATGACAGAGATCAATTATATTGTTATCTATGAAAGACTTACTCGAACACATATAAGGCATTTCATGATTCTTTAGTAACTTTCGTGTTTAAAGCATGGAAACAATAGTCCTTAGAAATTCAAACAAAGACACATTAAAATACACAAAAAATGTATTAATGATAAATATTTTAAATTTAAAAGCTCACTTCCTAAACTATAACCAATAAATTTATAATTCTCTACAGAATGCATTTATTAAGAATTCTGAAGTAATAATGAGAATTTTCAGATAAACATAAATGTTATTACTATTCCATCTTTACCCATGGTAAACAGTGTAACTACTTGCCCAAACCCCAATGCAGCTCAGAATCATCCCTAACATAATCTTCTCAGCAGGTGGATGGGCAATCAATGTTGACCTGGAATGAAGCCTATTTGTAATCTCCAGTTTAGACTTGTTTGGAACTAACATTTCATACTCTTTTCATGTATCAAGTGTCATTTTGACAAAAATTTCATGTACTCTCTGACGCAGAGTCTATTCAATAAGGGGACAGAGAGGGAGAGGGAGAGGGAGGAGAGAGAGAGACAGAGAGACAGAGAATGAATGTGGGTAAATCCTAAACCTAGAAAGGAAACCAAGAGAGAGTAAAGTAAGTAATAAGGAAGGAAAGACAGGGCGTGAGTAACAGGTCAAATGGGACATGAAAACCGAAGGAAAAAAAAAGACTATATGGAAGGTTACAAGGAGGGCAACTGGGGTAGCAGAGGGTGGAGAGATGCCAGAGAAAGAAGAATCTACTAAAACACTGTGTTTAAAAATGTTGGCTGGAGCTAGAAAACATCATTTTGAGTGAGGTTACCCGGACCCAGAAAGACAATTATTGCTTGTATTCACTCATAAGTGGTTTTTAAACATAAAGCAAAGAAAACCAGCCCACAAATCACAATCTCAGAGAACCTAGACAACAATGAGGACTCTAAGAGAGACTTAAATAGATCTAGTCTACATGGGTAGTAGAAAAAGACAAGATCTCCTGAGTAAATTGGGAGCATGGGGACCTTGGGAGCGGGTTTAAGGGGAGGAAAGAGGCAGGGAGGGGAGCAGAGAAAAATGTAGAGCTCAATAAAAATCAATAAAAAAAATGACGTAATTGCCAGGTATGATGGTACATGCCTTTAGTCCCAACATTCAGGAGGCAGGCAGATTTATGTAAGTTTAAGACCAGTGTAGTCTACAGAGCAAGTTCCAGGACAGCAAGGGCTACAAAAAAACAAAAAAACAAAAACAAAAAAAAAAAAAAACAAAAACAAAACTGATTAAAAAAAACCTAGATAAATAAAAATTATATAATAGTATCTAATATATATATAGTATGCTAAGTTTTAAAGACTGCAAGTTTAAAAACTTGACATTTGGAGTTAGGATTACAACTCATATTTATCTAATAAGCACAAGGCCCTAAATTCAGTATCCACTAATGGGGAACAAAGGCATCATTTTTAGTCCATCACTTTTTCTCTTTTTGTTGTGTAGTATACAAAGTAATTGGTTTTATTATAGCATTTTCATACATAACCATTATGTTTTGCTCATAGTTACCTCCAAAACTATTCTCAGTCCTTCTCCTCTTCTTCCTGTTCACAGACTTGTACATAAAAACATGTTACAGAAGAATTGATTTTAAAAAAGTAGAGATGCTATGCTTTATGTATTGGGCTTAAGTTTAAACATTTAAGAAAACTCCTTTTTAATTTTGAATTATTTGAATTTCCCAGTGCTGTGTACTTATCTTCTCACCTTTTGCAACCTTTGTATGATTTGTCTTGTAGCTTTGCATCCTACCAATCCTCCGCATCCTAAGGCAGTTCACACCAGTGGTGCAGCATGGCCTCTCTAGGCATGAAGGCACATAGCCAGCTGGCACAGAGCATAGAACAGAACATAAGAGTGATAGAAGCTTAGCCTAAAGCAACAAGAGACAGCAACTCTGCTCTATTAACTGTAACCCTAACTGCCCCCCCAAAATGCATTATCTTACTATATAGCAAAAACAGAACGTTATTTGAATAGTAGTCCTAAAACATTCAAAATTTTTCCAGAGCCGGGCGGTGGTGGCGCACGCCTTTAATCCCAGCACTAGGGAGGCAGAGGCAGGCAGATCTCTGTGAGTTCGAGACCAGCCTGGTCTACAAGAGCTAGTTCCAGGACAGGCTCCAAAACCACAGAGAAACCCTGTCTCGAAAAACCAAAAAAAAAAAAAAAAAAATTTTCCAGAGTTAAAATTTGTTCCTTTGTCTACTCTACTTCTACTTAAAAACTAACAACATCAACTGAAGATAGACTAGCTGGTGAAAGACTACCACTAAATACAAGGCACTTTTCCTCATTTTCAAAACCAGATCATAAGGAAAAATAGTCTTCATGAATTTACCAAATGGAAGAATATCTTTTATTGGTATGAAGGCTAAGAAGATAGGTAATAAAGACTTCTTTATTACATCTAGGCAAGAGTTAGGCATAGGAGGAGACTTGCAAAAAATTAAAAAGTCTAACCAAAGTCAGGAGTATAAATGAATTATTTAAATTTATATATATATATAAACAAATTATAAAAATTTAATAACTCAGTCAAATAAAAACCAGAAAGAAACAAGATAATAACTTTCAGAAGATATTATGGTTAGGATTTTATATTCCATTCAAAATGTATTGACATAACTGAAATGGTTCAGTTGGTGGAGGTGCTTGGAGAACAAGCCTGGCAACCTGAGTTTGACCCCCAAAAACAACATAATGGTTGAAGGTAAGAACAAGACCCCATAAAGTTGTTTTCTCACATTCATGTGCACACCATGGATCATGTATGTAACACACACACACACACTCTCTCTCTTCTCCAGTGGATCACACAGATCTTGCCCTTCTAACTCATTGCTTTATGACCCCCAACTCCAGCAGGTACTCTCTGGGGACCCACAGGCCACTCTGGCTAGGGCAATGGGTAGGCTAACACATCTTCACCTTTCCCTCAGCTTCTCCAAATCCAGTCCCTAAGTCTCATCCTCAATTCTACAGAAGACCTTCTGCTGTGGGTTCTCCTTATACTCCGCCCCCATTCCATTGGGGAACTAAGCAGATCCTGGTGGAAAATGCTGATTTCCTCCCTCCTATGGATCCCCTCAACCCCCTCCCAACCAATCTCCCTTCATAAATGTCAACTCAACTCTCAGTACACAGAAACACATTCATTGTACTTGGATTCCCAGTGGCCACACCTATCAGAATACCAGGAGAATTTCCTATTAGGCAATACACGTCACCACACTGCCCTAAAAACCAGAGAGAGAGAAACAGAAACCAAGGGACAAAACACCCACCCAGAAAAGACAATACCGGAAATCAGCACCAAGAATTACAATCTTCCCAATCCTAGATACCTAGATGCCAGCATAAAAACACAGTCAAAAACAGTCAAGACAATATATCTTTTATATCTTTTTTTCTTAATTTTTTTTTTTTTTTTTTTTGATTTTCGAGACAGGGTTTCTCTGTAGCTTTTGGTTCCTGTCCTGGAACTAGCTCTTCTAGACCAGGCTGGCCTCGAACTCACAGAGATCCACTTGCCTCTGCCTCCCGAGTGCTGGGATTAAAGGCATGCGCCACCACCGCCTGGCAAGACAATATATCTTCACTACAGTTCTACGATCCTACCACAGAAATCTCTGAATATTCCAACATAGTTGAAGCACAAGGAAAAGACTTTAAGATAGCCTTTATGAATATGATAGAAGTCCTTAAAGAATAAATGACTAAATTCCTCAAAGACATCTATATATAAAAACACAAACAGTGAAGGAAATGAACAAAACAGTTCAAGACCTGAAAGTGGAAATAGATAATAAAGAAAACCCAAATTGAGGGAAATCTATAAAGAAAAATTTAGGAACTCGAACAGGAGCCCCAGAGGAAGGCCTCAAAACAGAATATAAGGGCGCGCAGGCAGGCCCGGAAGGCGGAGGCACCGGCAGGCAGGCAAGTCCGGGCGGCAGAGGCACCGGCGCGCAGGCAGGCCCGGGTGGCGGAGGCACCAGCAGGCAGGCCTAGGCGGCGGAAGCCCGGGTGGCGGAGGCACCGGCAGGCAGGCCTAGGCGGCAGAAGCACCAGCACACAGACAGTTCCGGGCGGCGGAGGCACCGGCAGGCAGGCCCTGGTGGCAGAGGCACTGGATGCAGGATAGTGCGGGCAAGAAACAGTGAAGCCCGCACTGAGAGCAGATTGCCCCACTAGAATTAAATCAAACCCAATAGATAGCATCGGTAAGAGGAGATGGGCAGACGCCAAGGCAAGAATTCACCCAACAATCTGAAAAACAACATGAAAACACCAGAACCCAATGATCTTACAACACAAGGACTTGAACACCCTAACACAGGAGAAGAGGAAAAAACTGACTTTTTGAAAGCAATAGAGTCCCTTAAACAACATGTAAAAAATGCCCTCATAGAAATGGATGAGAAGTATAACAAAAAGTTTGAAGAAATGAGTAAATACGTAAATGATACCCTGGGAAGCCAAGAAAAAACGATCAAACAAGTAATGGGAACAGTCCAAGAATTGAAAACTGAAATGGAAGCAAGGAAGAAAACACAAACTGAGGACCAGCTGGATATGGCAAATATAGGTCAACGAGCAGAGACTACAGAAACAAGCATAATAAATAGAATACAAGAGATAGAAGAAAGAATCTCAGATTCTGAAGACACCATAGAGAAAATAAATGGACTGATCAAAGAAAACACCAAAACCAACAAATTCTCATCACAAAACATTCAGGAAATATGGGACACAATAAAAAGACCAAACCTAAGAATAATAGGGATAGAAGAAGGAGAACAGGCACAGCTCAAAGGTCCAGAAAACATTTTTAACAAAATTATGGAAGAAAACTTCCCCAACATAAAGAAAGATATTCCTTTGAATATTCAAGAAGCATACAGAACACCAAACAGACTGGATCAAAAAAAACGTCCCCTCGCCATATAATAATCAAAACACAAAATATACAGATTAAAGAAAGAATATTAAGAGCTGCAAAGGAAAAAGGCCAAGTAACTTATAAAGGTAAACCGATCAGACTTACACCTGACTTCTCTATGGAAACCATGAAAGCCAGAAGGTCCTGGATAGAGGTACTACAGAAACTAAGAGACCATGGATGCAAACCCAAACTACTATACCCAGCCAAGCTATCGTTCACTATCAATGGAGAAAACAAGACATTCCAGGATAAGAACAAATTTAAACAATACGTTGCCACAAATCCAGCCCTACAGAAAGTAATAGAAGGAAAATCACAACCCAAGGAATCCAACATTGCCAACACTGCCTACAATAACCCAGGCATCTAGCGACCCTTCAACAGCACAACTCAAAGAAGGGAGACACACAAACTCTTCTACCAAAAGCAGTAAGAATAACCGGAGTTAACAACCACTGGTCATTAATATCACTTAATATTAATGGTCTCAATTCACCAATAAAAAGGCACAGGCTAAGAGATTGGATACGAAAACAGGATCCAACAGTCTGCTGTTTGCAAGAAACTCATCTCAACCACAAAGACAGGCATCTACTCAGAGTAAAGGGTTGGGAAAAGGTTTTTCAAGCAAATGGTCCTAAGAAAAAAGCAGGTGTGGCCATACTAATTTCTAACAAAACTGACTTCAAACTAAAATCAATCAGAAGAGATCGA
Organism: Chionomys nivalis; assembly: GCF_950005125.1. NCBI lineage: Eukaryota > Metazoa > Chordata > Mammalia > Rodentia > Cricetidae > Chionomys > Chionomys nivalis. Next base: position 19,437,340 of record NC_080107.1, read on the forward strand.
GAGGGACACTTTATACTCATAACAGGAACGATTCAGCAGGATGAAGTCTCAATCCTGAATATCTATGCCCCTAATATAAAAGCACCCACTTATGTAAAAGAAATATTGCTAAAACTCAAGGCAGACATCAAATCACACACACTAGTAGTAGGAGACTTCAACACACCTCTCTCACCAATGGACAGGTCAATCAGACAGAAAACTAATAGAGAATTAAGAGAATTGTTGGAGGTAAGGAATCAAATGGACTTAACAGACATCTATAGAACACTCCACCCAAATAGGAAGGAATACACCTTCTTCTCTGCAGCTCATGGAACCTTCTCGAAAATTGACCACATACTTGGAAACAAAGGAAACCTCCACAGATACAAAAAAATATCAGTGTCCACCTGTGTCTTATCAGATCACCACGAATTAAAGTTAGAAGCCACCAACAATGCTACCCCCAGAAAGCTGACAAACTCATGGAAACTGAACAGTCAACTACTGAACCACACCTGGGTCAAGGAAGAAATTAAGAAAGAAATTAAAGTCTTCCTTGAATTTAATGAAAACAAAGAGACAACATACTCAAACCTATGGGACACGATGAAAGCAGTGCTAAGAGGAAAGTTCATAGCACTAAGTGCCCACTTAAAGAAAACGGAGAAAGCATACATTGGGGACTTAACAGCACACCTGAAAGCTCTAGAAAAAAAAGAAGCAGACGCACCCAGGAGGAGTAGAAGACTGGAAATAATCAAACTGAGGGCAGAAATCAACAAAATAGAAACACAGAAAACAGTCCAAAGAATCAATGAAACAAAATGAAATCAATGAAAGTCAACAAGATTGACAAACCCCTATCCAAACTAATTAAACGACAGAGAGAGAACACGCAAATAAATAAGATCAGAAATGAAAAGGGGGACATAACCACAGACACAGAGGAAATTCAGAGAATCATTAGATCTTACTACAAAAGCCTGTATGCCACAAAACTGGAAAATGCAAAAGAAATGGACACTGTTTTAGATAAGTACCATATACCAAACCTAAACCAAGACCAGGTGAACGATCTAAATAGACCTGTTAGTCGCGAAGAATTAGAAACAGTGATCAAAAATCTCCCTTCCAAAAAAAGACCAGGACCAGATGGTTTCAATGCAGAATTCTACCAGAACTTCCAAGAAGAGCTAATACCTATACTTCTTAATGTATTTCACAATATAGAAACAGAAGAGTCATTGCCAAATTCCTTTTATGAAGCTACAGTTACCCTGATACCAAAACCACACAAAGACCCAACCAAGAAAGAGAATTACAGGCCTATCTCACTCATGAACATCGACGCAAAAATTCTCAATAAAATACTGGCAAACCGAATCCAAGAACACATTAGAAAAGTTATCCATTATGATCAAGTAGGCTTCATTCCAGAGATGCAGGGCTGGTTCAACATACGCAAATCTATCAATGTAATCAACCATATAAATAAACTGAAAGAAAAAAACCATATGATCATTTCATTAGATGCTGAAAAAGCATTCGACAAAATTCAACACTCCTTTATGATAAAGGTCTTGGAGAGATTAGGGATACAAGGGTCATACCTAAATATAATAAAAGCTATTTACAGCAAGCCGACAGCTAACATTAAATTAAATGGAGAAAAACTCAAAGCCATCCCACTAAAATCAGGAATACGACAAGGATGTCCACTCTCTCCATACCTCTTCAATATAGTGCTTGAAGTTCTAGCAATAGCAATAAGACAACATAAGGGGATCAAGGGGATCCATATTGGAAAGGAAGAAGTTAAGCTTTCATTATTTGCAGATGATATGATAGTATACATAAGAGACCCCAAAAACTCTACCAAAGAACTCCTACAGCTGATAAACACCTTTGGTAATGTGGCAGGTTACAAAATCAACTCCAAAAAATCAGTTGCCTTCCTATACACTAAGGATAAGGAAGCAGAGAGGGAAATCAGAGAAGCATCACCTTTCACGATAGCCACAAATAGCATAAAATACCTTGGGGTAACTCTGACCAAGGAAGTGAAAGATCTATTTGGCAAGAACTTTAAGTCTTTGAAGAAAGAAATTGAAGAGGACACCAGAAAATGGAAGGACCTCCCTTGCTCTTGGATTGGGAGGATCAACATAGTAAAAATGGCAATTCTACCAAAAGCAATCTATAGATTCAACGCAATCCCCATCAAAATCCCATCAAAATTCTTAACAGATCTGGAGAAGACAATAATCAACTTTATATGGAAAAACAAAAAACCCAGGATAGCCAAAACAATCTTATACAATAAAGGATGGTCTGGAGGCATTACCATCCCTGACTTCAAACTCTATTACAGAGCTACAGTACTGAAAACGGCTTAGTACTGGCATAAAAACAGAGAAGTCGACCAATGGAATAGAATAGAAGACCCTGACTTTAGCCCACAAACCTATGAACACCTGATTTTCGATAAAGGAGCTAAAAGTATACAATGGAAAAAAGAGAGCATCTTCAACAAATTGTGCTGACAAAACTGGAAGTCAATCTGTAGAAGAATGAAAATAGATCCATATCTATCACCATGCACAAAACTCAAGTCCAAATGGATTAAAGACCTCAATATCAATCCAAACACACTGAACCTGATAGAAGAGAAAGTGGGAAGTACTCTACAACACATGGGCACAGGAGAACACTTCCTATGTATAACCCCAGCAGCACAAACACTAAGGACATCATTGAATAAATGGGACCTCCTGAGACTGAGAAGCTTCTGTAAAGCAAAGGACACTGTCACTAAGACAGAAAGGCAACCCACTGACTGGGAGATGATCTTCACCAACCCCGCAACTGACAAAGGTCTGATATCCAAAATATACAAAGAACTCAAGAAATTAGACCGTAAAAGGTTAATCAATCCAATTATAAAATGGGGCACTGAGCTGAACAGAGACTTTTCAACAGAAGAAGTTCAAATGGCCAAAAGACACTTAAGATCGTGCTCAACTTCCTTAGCAATCAGGGAAATGCAAATCAAGACAACATTAAGATACCATCTTACACCGGTCAGAATGGCTAAAATCAAAAACACCAATGATAGCCTCTGCTGGAGAGGTTGTGGAGAAAGGGGCACTCTCATCCATTGCTGGTGGGAATGCAAACTTGTGCAACCACTTTGGAAAGCAGTGTGGCGGTTTCTCAGGAAAGTCGGGTTCACCTACCTCTCGACCCAGCAATACCACTATTGGGAATATACCCAAGAGATGCCCAAACATACAACAAAAGTATATGCTCAACTATGTTCATAGCAGCATTGTTTGTAATAGCCAGAACCTGGAAACAACCTAGATGTCCTTCAATGGAAGAATGGATGAAGAAAGTATGAAATATATACATATTAGAGTACTACTCAGCAGTAAAAAACAATGACTTCTTGAATTTTGCATACAAATGGACGGAAATAGAAAACACTATCCTGAGTGAGGTAAGCCAGACCCAAAAAGAGGAACATGGGATGTACTCACTCATATTTGGTTTCTAGCCATAAATAAAGGACATTGAGACTATAATTCGTGATTCTAGAGAAGCTAAATAAGAAGGTGAACCCAAAGAAAAACATATAAGCATCCCCCTGAATATTAACCTTCATCAGGCGATGAAAGAAGACAGAGACAGAGACCAACGTTGGAGCACTGGACTGAAGTCTCACGATCCAAAGGAGGAGCAGAAGGAGAGTGAGCACGAGCAAGGAACTCAGGACTGCGAGGGGTGCACCCACACACTGAGGCAATGGGAATGTTCTATCGGGAACTCACCAAGGCCAGCTGGCCGGGGTCTGAAAAAGCATGGGACAAAACCGGTCTCGCTGAACATAATGGACAATGAGGACTACTGAGAACTGAAGAACAATGGCAATGGGTTCTTGATCCTATTGCACGTAATGGCTTTGTGGGAGCCCAGGTAGTTTGGATGCTCACCTTAATAGACCTGGATGGAGGTGGGTGGTCCTTGGACCTCCCACAGGGCAGAGAAACCTGCTTGCTCTTTGGGCTGAGGAGGAAGGAAGACTTGATTGGGGGAGGGGGAGGGAATGGGAGGTGGTGGCGGGGAAGAGGCATAAATCTTTAATAATTAAATAAATTAATTAATAAAAAAATAATAAAAAAACAGAATATAAGAAATGGAAGAAAGAATCTCAGGCAATGAAGACACAATAGAAGAAATGAATACCTCAATAAAAGAAAAATGTTAAACCTTAAAAAAAAAAGCCTGGCACAAAACATCCAGGAAATCTGGAATACTATGAAAAGATGAAATATAAGTATAATAGGACTAGAAGAAGGAACTTAGGTCAAAGGCACAGAAATATTTTCAACAAAAGTATAGGAAATTTTTCTTAACCTAAAGAAAGAGATACCTATCAAGGTACTAGAAGCATAAAGAATATCAAATAGATTGGACCAAAAAACAAGTCCCCATGCTACATAATAATCATTAAATATACACATTGTAAAAATAATGAACGTTCAAAGTTGTAAGAGAAAAAGACATATAGAGACAGACCTAATAGAATTACAATCATTTCTCAATGGAAACTCTAAAAGTCAGTAGAACCTGGACAGATGTTCTGCAGACTCTAAGACACCACAGATGCCAACCCAAATGGCTATTCCCATCAAAACTTTCAGTCACAACAGATAAACTAAGACACACCATGTTAAAACCAAATTTAAGCAGTGTCTATATACAAATCCAGTCATACTGAAGATGCTAGAAGGGAAACTCCTACCTAAAGAGGATAACTACACCCAAGAAAACTAAAACAGTCGAATAAAATAGTAAAAACAGTTCATATACGTAGAATTTAATAAAGAAACAAAACCATTAAAGACAAAAGAAACTGAAATAAAACTGGAAATGAAAAACCTCAGAGGAATGCCTCACCAATAGATTAAAAGACATGAAACAGAATTTCAGTTGTTGAAAACAAAATAGAAGAAATTGATACCTCAGTCAAAAAATATATTAACTCTTACACATTCCAGACAAAAATATTCAAGAACTCTGGGACACTATGAAAGGTCAAGACTTACAAATAATAGGTATAGGGCTGGAGAGATGGCTCAGAGATTAAGAGCATTGCCTGCTCTTCCAAAGGTCCTGAGTTTTCCCAGCAACCACATGGTGGCTCACAACCATCTGTAATGGGGTCTGGTGCCCTCTTCTGGCCATCAGGCATACACACAGACAGAATATTGTATACATAATAAATAAATAAATAAATAAATAAATATTAAAAAAAACAAATAATAGGTATAGAAGAAGAAAGAGAAACTCAAGTCAAGAGAACAAAAAATACATTATTTAAATTCATAGAAAAAGATTTCCAAAACTAAAGAGTTGCCTAACAAAGTTCTGAGGACTAAAGACCAAGAATAGAGAAGCCCAGAAAAAAATGTACTCCACAACACATAATAATCAAAACACTAAAGATACACAGAAAATAAAGATATTAAAATATGCAAGGGAAAAACACCAAACAACATCTAAAGGTAGGCCTCTTTGAGTAACACCTGACTTCTCAACGGAGACCCAAAAAGCCAGAAGGGTCTGCATGATGTTCTTCAAACTCTGAAAGACATCAGATGCCAGCTCAGACTACAATTTCATGCAAAACCACAACAGACACAGAGGATATTGCAATTCTAAACATTTATGCACTGACCACAAGGGCACTCACATTCATAAAAGAACGCTACTGCAGCTGAAAACAAAATTTCTTCTCAGGAACTTTCTCCAAAATTTACCATATACTTGGGTATAAAGCAAGCATCAATAGACATAAGAAAACTGAAATACCACCCTGCTTCTTAAATGACCATGGATTAAGGTTGGAGAGCAAACAGAAACAATAGAAAGTATACAAACTCATGGAAACTAAACAACTCTCTACTTAATGAAAAACAGGTCAAGACAGAAATCAAGAAGAAAATTTCAAAGTTTATAGAACTGAATGAAAATGAAAACACAACATAGCCCAACAGTCCCCCTCTTCCCCTCAGCACTATATCCTAGGCCACAATTCTGGCTAAAGTCCTCTCCTCTACCAGAGGCCATAACAGCTTCCAGAACTCCCAGATAAGTCTCTTCTGACAGACCACCAACATTTCCTCAGAGCCTACCTAGCATTCCCTCAACAGGGTACCCCCTCCCCTTGTCACCATATCCTGGCCCACAACTCCATCAAAAGCTACCTGCCCTACCAGAGGCCATGCCAGTTCCCAGAACCCCCAGAGGTCATGACAACACACAGAACCCTAGAGGTCACAAAGGCCATCAGAACCCCAGTAGAAGCACCCTACTGGATCAAAGGACCATTGGCCAAGAGAACCTCAGGCCACACAGGCTAGACCAGAAAGGAAACAAAAACCAAAGGAAAAAACATTCATCCAACAAAGATAAACTCAGAAATCTGCACCTAGACCTCTAGTTACCCTAAACCCAGATGCCTAGATGCCAGCATAACATAATCAATAACAGCCAGGGCAATATGCCACTACCAGAACCCAATTGTTCTACTACAGGAAATTCTGAATATTTAAACACAGATGAAGCAAAAGAAAAAGACCTAAAGCCAACTTTATGAAGATGATAGAGATCCTTAAAGAGGAGATGAAATCCAGGGGGGGTGTGGGAAATGAATAAATCTTTTAAAGGAAGCCGGGGGGTGGGGGGAAGGTGAAGGAAATGAATAAAATAGTTCAAGACTTGAAAACGTAAATAGAAGAGAACACAAACTGAAGGAATTCTGGATTTGGAAAATCTAGGTAAGCAAACAGGAACTACACAATTAAGCATCACTAACAAAATGCAAGAGATCCAAGAGAGAATCTCAGGAATTCAAGTTAGGATAGAAGAAATTGATACAGCATTCAAAGAAATGTTAAGGCTAAAAGATTCCTGACATAAAACATCTAGGAAATCTGGGGCACAATGAAAAAAAAGAAAAGAAAATAAAAAAAAAACCAAACTTAAAAACAATAGGGAAAAAAAAAAGAAGAGTCCAAGCTCAAATGCCCAGAAAAGTTTTTCTTCTTTCTTTCTTCCTTTTCCTTTTTATCTTCCTTCTTTCCTTCTTTGTTTCTTCCTTTTTTCATTTATTTAGTTAGTTATTTTAAATCCCAGATGGACTTTCTCATCCCTCTTCTCCTCCCAGTCTTCTGTCCACCACACTCTCTAGTCTCACTCCCCTCCCCCAACTCCCACCCCCAAAACACTCCTCCTCCTTTTCTGTTTTGGAAAGGTCATGTCTCCTGTTGAGTATCAACAAAATATGACGTAGTGAGTTTCAGTAAGACTAAGCACTTCCCCATACATTAAGGTTGGGCAAGGTGACCCAGTATGAGGAGGAGCAGGGTCCTGAAAACCAGTAAAAGAGTTAGAGACAGCTCCTGTTCACACTGTTAGGAATCCCACAAGAGAAAGGATTTACATAATAAAAAAAATGCCCATGTTACCAAAAGCAATCTACAAATTTAATGCAATCCTCACTACAATACCAAAATAATTCTTTACAGACCTTGAAAGAACAATATTCAACTTCCATATGAAAAAAAAAAAAACAGGAGAGCTAAAACAATCCTGTACAATAAAAGAATTTCCAAAGGAAACCCATACACCTATAGACACCTGATTTTTGACAAAGATACCAAAAGTATACAATGGAAAAAAGAAAGCATCTTCAACAAACAAAAAGTGCTGGTTTAACTGGATATCAGCATGTAGAAGAATGCAATTAGATCCATATCTATCACCTTGCTCAAAACTCAAGTTCCAGTGGATCAAAGACCTCAACATAAATCCAGATACATAGAATCTGATAAAAGAGAAAGTGGTAAATAATCTCAAAAGCGTTGACACAGGAGACTACTTCCTGAACAGAACACCAATAGCACAGACACTAAGATTGACAATTAATAAATGAGACCTCATGAGAATGAAAAGTTTCTGTAAGACAAGAGACACTATCAATAGGACAATACAGCAACTTAGAGAACAGGAAAAGCTCTTTGCCAATCCCACAACTGAAAAAAAATATTTTAAACACACTCAGACCTGGCAGTGGTGGTGCACACCTTTAACCCCAACACTTGGGAGGCAGAGGCAGGTGAGGCAGAGGGAGAGGCAGTGTGATTTCAAGGCCAGCCTGGTCTACAAGAACTAGTTCCAGGACAGCTAGAGCTGTTACACAAAGAAACCCTGCTCGAAAAAAAAAAAAAATTCCTAACCTTACAGAACACCAAACAGATTGGACCAGAAAAGAAGGTCTCGTGCCACATGATAATCAAAACACTACACAGACAGAAAAAGAAAGAATATTAAAAGCTCCAAGAGGAAAGGGCCAAATAACATATAAAGGTAAACCTATTAGAAATATACTCAACTTCTCAACAGAGATTCTAAAAACCAAAAAGGTCTAGACAGATGTCCTGTAGACTCTGACAGGTACCACCAGCCCAGATTACTTTACCCAGTAAAACTCTCAATCATGGATGGAGAAAAGAAAATATTCCATGATAAAATCAAATGTAAACAATATCTATCCAAAGCTCAGCACCTACAATAGATGCTAAAAGGAAAACTCCAATCCAAGAAGGTTAACTACACCTATGAAAACTCAGGAAATAAATAATCTCACACCAGCAAAACCAAAATAAAGAAGAGCTCATGTACACACACACACACACACACACACACACTACCAGCACCAACACAAAATAACAGGAATAAACACTCAATGGTCATTGATATGTCTCGATATCAATGGATCAAGTCCCCCCCCCAAAAAAAAACACAGACGAATAATGGATGTGAAAACAGGATCTATCCTTCTGTTGCATACAAGAAATATACCTCAATATCAAAGATAGACATTACCTTAGAGCAAGGGGTTATAAAAAGATTTTTCTAAGCAAATGGAACTAAGAAACAAGCTGGTGTAGCCATTCTAATATCTAACAAAATAGATTTCAAATCAAAATTAATCAAAAGAGACAAGGAAGGACACTTTGTGCTCATCAAAGGAAAGATCCACAAGACAATCTTTCAGTTCTTAACATCTATGGCCCAAGAGCACCCTCGTTTGACAACACTAAAGCTTAAATCACACATAGGTCCTCACACATTGAGGGTTGGAGACATCAATACCCTACTCTCACCAATGGACAGGTCATCCTGACAAAAACTAAACAAACAAATACTGGAACTGACAGAGTTTATGAACCAAATGGACTTAACATAAGAACATTTCATCCAAACACAAGAATATACCTTCTTCTCAGCCCCTCAAGGAACATTCTCTAAAATGATCACATACTCGGTCACAAAGCAAGTCTCAAAAGATAGAATAAAATTGAAATAACCCTGCATCCTATCAGACCATCATGGATTAAAACTGGATTTCAACAACAGAAAGCCTACAAACTCAGGAAAACTGAACAACTCTCTACTGAATGACTGCTAGGTCAAGGCAGAAATAAATAAATTAAGGACTTCCTAGAATTCAGTGAAAATGAATGTACAACATATGCAGACCTATGGAACACAATGAAAGCAGTGCTAAGAGAAAAATTCATAGAACTACATAAACAAATTAGAGAGATCTCATACTAGCAACTTAATGGTACACCTAAAAGCTCTAGAGCAAAAAAGCAAACTTACCTAAGAAGAGTAAAAGGCAGAAAATAATCAAACTGAGGGCTAAAATAAAATAAATGGAAACAAAGAGAACAATACAAAGAATCAATAAAACAAAGAGTTGGTTCTTTGGGAAAATCAACAAGACAATCAAACTCTTGTCCAAAGTAACTAACAAAAAAAAAAAAAAAAAAAAAAAAAGAGGAGAGAGAATATACAAATTAACAAAATCAGAAATGAAAAGGGACGGGAAATTCAAACAATCACACTTCAAAACTTGTATTCCGTAAAATTAGAAAATCTAAAAGAAATGGATAATTTTCTTGATATCAAATGACTGGAAAACACTTAAAGAAATGTTCAACATCCTTAGCCATCAGAAAAAAATGAAAGTCAAATGACTTTGAAATTCCATCCTACACCTGTCAGAATGGCCAAGATCAAAAATACAAGTGACAGTTCATGTTGACAAGGATGTAGAGCAAGGGGAACACTCTTTCACTGCTGGTTAGAATGTAAACTTATATAGCCTCTTTGGAAATCAATATGGAGGTTTCTCAGAAAATTGGGATTAGATTCTTCCTCAAGACCCAGCTATTCCACTCTTGGGTATATAAACCCAAAAGATGCTCAATTCTACCACAAGGACACAAACTCAACTACATTAAATGAAGTTTAATTCAAAATAACCAGAAACTAGAAACAACCTAGATGTCCCTCAACTGAAGAATGGATAAAGATAATGTGGTACATTTACACAAAGGAGTATTACTCAGCTGCTAAAACAAAAACATCATGAAATTTGCAGGTAAATAGGTGGAACTAGAAAAAAATTATGTAGAATGAAGTAACCCAGACTTAGAAAGACAAGTATGGTATATACTCATAAACAGATATTAGCTGTTAAGTAAAGAACAATCATTCTACAATCCACAGACCCATAGAGGCTAAGTAACAAGGAGAACTCAAGGGGAGACACATGGAGCCCCTGGAAAGATAAATTAAAATAGATTTGGTAAGTGGACTTGGCCAGTAGGGATGACAACAGGAGGGATCCGGCAGGAGGTGGGAGAGACAAAGGACAAAGTGCTGGAAGAGACAACTCAAATTGGGGGTATATGAGTAGCACTATAGAAACTAACAAAGTGGAAACTCCTTGAAATCTATATAAGTTACCCTAGTGAAGCCTCTTAGTAATGGGAGAAACAGAGCCTGAACTGGTCATCTTTTATAACCAGACAGGCCCCCAACAGTGGAACTGGAATACCAACCCAGCCACAAAACCTTTGCCCTATAGTCTGTCCTGCTTTCAAAAGATGCTGGGGCAATGGTGGCACAGAACCTGTGGCAGTGGCCAACCCATGACTAGCTTAACTTGTGGCTCATGCCATGAGAGGGATCCCATGCCTGACACTGTCTGAATGTCCAGGAACCAGACACAGGACATACCAGAGACCAGGATAGAATCAAATAAAAATGTTAAAAAAAAAAGTCAATGAAATGACTCCTCATGATATTCTGCTATATTCATAGTTCAATGTCTAGCCCATTTGTCATCAGAGGGTCATCATCCAGCAACCAATAGAAGTGGATGCAGAGATCCACACCCAAACACTAGGCAGAGCCACATGATCCCTACAGAAGAAGTGGAGGAAGGATTGTGGGAGCCAGAGGGATTGAGGGCACTATGAGAACACTGGCCACAGAATCAATAAGCAGGTTCACAGTGACTCACAGAAATTGAAGCAATAAACATGGACTCTGTATGAGTCTGAGCTAGGTCCTCTGCATACACCTTATGGCTGCAAAGCTTGGTGTTCTTTTAGGACTCCCAACAATGGGAATAGGGGGTGTCTCTGTCTCGTGTGCCTACACTTGGAATCCTTGATTTCCTCCTACTGAGTTGCCACATCCAACATGATATGAGGGTTTGTGCCCACTTTCATTGTATCGTGCTAGGCCAGTTATTTTTTTTTTCTTTTAAGGGAAACAGAGGAGGAGTTGATCTGAGGAAGAGGGGAAATGTAGGGAGGAATTGGGAAAAGTAGAGAAAGGGAAAACTGCAGTTGGGATGCAACTTATAAGAGAAGAATTAAAGTTAAAAAGAAAAAAGTAAATACACATACCCAAACCTATGGTATATATTAAAAGTAGTTGTAAGATGAAAGTTCATACATTATAAATAAATATAATTATTTAATTTTAATTTATTTATAATTATAAATAAACTAGAGAACTCTCTTATTAACAACTTAGTAGCACACCTGATAGACAGGAAATCAGTCATTATTTAGTGAATTGTGTTAAGAAAATTGACTAACCATTTTTAAAAAGTTTGGATGAATATATCATACCATGTACAGGATGCTTTCTTGTTATCATTTCTAACTAAAAATAACTCAGTGATTTAAGTACAAGGAAAAATTGAGTACATTTCATCCTATGCCAGTTACACCTCTGGTAGAGGATTAACATACAGTATATATAAAGAACTCAAAAGACAAAGGGTCAAGAAAGCTGAGCATGGTGGCAAAGCACTTTAATGCCAGTGTTTGGTATGCAGAAGAAGCAAGAGGATCTCAGCCTGGTCTATATATTATGTTCCAGGATAGTTAAAGCTACATAGTGAGACCCTGTCTCAAAAATACCAAAATAGTAAAAAATATAAAAGTCAAGAAAACAAATAACCCAACTTTAAAGGGGGAATGCTAAAAATAGTGCTCTGTAGAAGAAATAAAAATTACTAAGAAATGTTTCAAAAGTGTTCCTCATCTTCAGCAATTAGTGAGGTGAACAATTAAACAATTGTGAAATTTCATCTCACTCCATAACTATAAATGGAAAGGCTATACCAACAAAACAATTGACAGCAAATATTAGTGAGAATGTGGGGAAAGAGAAACTCTCATTCACTTTTAGTGGGAATGCTAACTGTGGCAACCACTTTAGGAATCAATACCGAAAATCTTGAAAAAAAAAAAACAGTAAAACTACCACATAACATTCATATAGCACTCTTGGGCATATACCCAGAGAACTCAGCACCCTACTCCACAGTTAGTTGCTCAGCAATGTTCTCTGCTGCTAATTTACAATAGTTAGGAAACGAAACAACCTAAAAGCCTTCAACAGAGGAACAAATAATGAAAGTACAGTATAGTATACACATTCAGCTAACAGAAAAATGAAGTCATGAATCTTACAGACTTGACAAATGAACAAAGTCAGACAGATATTTTTTCCATTTATATAAACTATCCAGAACATACAAAGGTTTCTAGGGTATGAGAACAGAGGGAAGTGAGGAGTCACTGATGAATGGGTAAAATGTTTTCTTTGAAAATGATGAATTGTTATGAAATGAGAGAGTAGAGATGGCTGTATGTGGGGGCCCAAAAATGTGAGCCCATTTCCACTTTGAAGGTCAGAGAGTTGAAATTGCTCAATAGTTAACAACAACCAGGGCTACACATCCTGGACTAGAATGTAGTTACTTGGTTCTTTTGACATTAAGATGCCCCATACAGGTAGATCCACTCCACCGTGACCAATGGTCAGGAAATTCAAACATACTTCTGCTCCTTTTTTTGAAATAGAAGGTTTGACCTTGGGCATGGCTGCCTTTAGGATACTTGGTCTAGGGTGAGTTCATGCCTAAACTCTTGAATGCTAATGACTTGATATCTCAAAATATTGAATCAAGTAACTGTTCTAGTTTCCCTTTGTATCACGTTAGAGCAGTCTTTTGTCTTCTTCCCCTGTGGTATTCGATACAAAAATATATGGAAAATTAAACACAGCAGTTTTTAGTATTCACTAGAACTCCCTCTCAGTACTATTCTATGTTTTCTGTTTTATTATTTTTTATATACATCTTCATATTCTTTACTAATATTTCTAAATCCCAACACCCCTACCCTGGCAAGAGGTATTTTTGCTGATGCTGGTCCCCGATAGTTGCACAATGTTATGAATATGTAAATTCCACTAACTTGAATTCTTTGAGTGGTGAATTTATTTTTATTTGATAAAAATATATACATATATAAAGTTAAATGACCATATTCTCTAATAACAAATTGTTAATACAAACTCTTTATGTCAAGTAGATTTTCAGAAAAAAAAATTGGCAATCCACTGACAAGAGCTATCTGATGTGGGATTCCCCTCTATATGCTGTGAATATGATTAGTTAATAAAGGAACTGCTTTATAAGCAGAGCTATAGGGGAAAAGAGCTAGGTGAAGAAAACTAAATGGAATGCTGGGAGAAAGAAGGGTGGAGTCAGAGAGAAGCCATGGAACCCTGTTGGAGCCAAGCCACAGCCATGTGGCAATACACAGATTACTAGAAATGGGTTAAATTAAGATGTAAGAGTTAGCAAATAAGAAGCTAGAGCTAACAGGCCAAGCAGTGTTTTATATAAAACAGCTTCTGTGTGATTATTTCGGGGCTAAGTGGCCAGGACCAAACAAGTGGCCCCCTCCTTACTACAGCTATCAAAGTACTAAACTTATTATCAAAATGACAAAGGATATGATAGTCTGTACACAGTTACTTTGATGTTGTTAGGCAGCCCTCCATTGCTATAACAAATATCTGAGATAATCAGCATGTAAAAAAAAAAGGTTTATTTTATCCCACAGTTTCATTTTAGTACATGACCAACTTGACTCAGATGCATTGAGCCAATGGTAGCACAATATATCATGGCAAAGCTTTGTGGCAAAAGAGGCCCATTCACTTATCTGAGAATCAAAAGAAAAAGAGTAAGATATCACACAATATATAATTGTATAAAAAAAGCTCTTCATATAATATCAATGCATATATGTAATGAAAAAAGAAAAAGAAAAAAGCTAGACTTCTTTCACACACTCCTCCTTGACAGAATACCCCAAATTAACCCAAAACATCCCACTAGATCCCCATCTCATAAAGGTCCCACCAGCTCACCACAGCACCAAGTTGTAGATGAGGTCTTTACCTCATGAACCTCTGCGGAACACTTATACAAAGCATAGGATATGGCAACAATAGTTAACATTTTAAAAAGAGAATTACAATAGTAAAAGAAGATAGATTAACAGGATTCATTACTCTCAAAAAAGTAGAGACTGGTTACATAAACAACACCAAAATTATTTAAAGGGAACTATGATAGGCAAGATGATTTATGGAAATTTATAATGCTATCATTTGCTTTATATTTAAACTTTTTGAGGCTGATATTTCCCTCCCAGAACACACTCATGGATCTAATAATAGAACGTAAATATTTGGTCAAGAAAAACCTAGCATAACAGTTTCTAAGTTCTTAAGGTATACCACAAGTATAACTTATGGATTCAAATGTACTTGATCCCAAGCCTATCTCTAAAGCCTTTCATTGACAGATGTGGCTGGTGATAAGTTTCCATTTTTAACAAAAGTTAGTTTCTTATCTTCAAAATTGAATCTTTCTGTATTTTTTTCTAATTATGTTATTACATCCACTAAAATTCTGTTTTCATAACAACTACTATTCACAGATGTCTATTTTTATTTTATATTAAAGGAAAACTGCATTTTAGAATCACAATAGAACATTTTAAAAATATTTATTTATAAATGGGCGATTTGGAGACAAATGAGTTAGCTTTTGGAAAAATGCTTAAATTTTTGCTTCTTTTTAAAATCATACTAAAATTATTCAAAATCATTTATTTACTGTTAGATTCAGAAAGTGTGCATCTGGTGATGATACAGGTATTATGCCAATGACTATGCTCTTGGATTAGCACTGCTAATAATAATTGTGTACACAGATGTTATAAAGAATAACCTCATATTATTCTAGTGATGCTTATTTTTATGTAACCACAAATTGAGAAAATTTTCAAGCAAAAAAATGACATCTACACTTTAAACCCAAATAAGTTTCTGGCTCAACTCCTTACAGTTGAAATCTACCCTTTGGGGTTATATTTCCTTCTGAAGTCAACGACTACTTTAAGTGCAAGAAGAATTATGTTAAATGTCATACTTTGCTTTTCTGTTGCTGTGATAAAACTCTGGCCAAAACCAATGTAGGGAAGAGAAGAAAAGAGTTTATTTCATCATGCAAGTTATAGTTCACAGTTGTGGGAAATCAGGGCAGGAACTCAAAGCAGTAGCCTGGGAACAGGGACTCAGGCAGATACCACAGAGTAACTCAGCTTCAAGGCTTGCTTGCCTAGTTTGCTTTAGCTCTTGTCTTATATAACCTACGACCACTTTCCCGGGATTGCACTTCCCATAATGGAATGGGTATTCCAACATCTGTCATTAATCCAAAAACAAAACAAAACAAAAATGCCCCACAAATAGGCCAATCTGATGGAGGCAATTCCTTGCATAAGATTCCCTCTTCCCAAATGACTCCAGTTTGGGTCAAGTTGACAAAAACTAACCAGTACACTAAACCACTCAGTTTCTCAGGGTACCCAGTAGAGGAGGAGGGGCAAGTCATGGGCTGTATGTATAAATTAGACAGTACAAATGAAGGGTGAGTATGCATCAACTCATCCTTTCCTTAAGATAGAATCCATTATCTACTTCTTGTCAAATACTAGGCCAGGATCAGGCCAAGCACACACACACACACACACACACACACACACACACACACACACACACACACACAAAAGATCATATTCTTAGCATGCCTCTTTTAATGTTACTTATGGTTCAGTGGTTAAGAGCACTGCTTTCTCTTCCAAAGGTCCTGAGTTCAGGTCCCAGCAACTACATGGTGGCTCACAATCATTTATAATGAGATCTTATGCCTTCTTGAGGAAGAGACCTGGTCAGTTATCCTCATCAACTTAGACCAAGAAACCCAATATGAACAAAAAAATAAGTGAACTCCAAACAACTCTAAGCTGTTTTGTTAAATCATCTTTAATCCTTGTAACTTAGCATTCCTGAAATTATATTTTGTTTTCTATTTCTCTCTCTCATACACTATAACAAAACTGTTAACAAAACTAGCTTGCCTTAGGCTGGACCAAGCCATTTTTAATTGGAAAAAATAAATCATACAATATACTCTGATCATGTTTTTCCCCATCACCAACTCTCCCCAGATGTTCCACATACAAGCAAGGTCCAATACCAGCTGCAGCACACAGGAGAGTGAGTTCTGTACCCCACCTGGACACCACACTAGCGCTGACTCTGTTGGGGGGGGGGCACCCATAGGTGAATCATCCCAGAGGGCATACAGCAGGAGAGCTGACCTCACCAGCCCCTCCTGTATGCCCCCTACAGCTATCGAGAAAGAGGGCCCTGAACTGTACCTGGGCAAAATAACAGAGCTAAAGTAGGCCCTGGAAATATGAGGGAAGGGGACCTGGATCTGTGAGCCTAAAGCAGGTGACCCTGCTGACCTTGATGTCTGCTTCAGTGGTAAGCTAGCAGAAGCAGTGCTGGAGATGATAGCAACAATGAGAGAAACCTGGCAAGCCGACCAACTTAGCCAGTACCCAGGCCCAGAACCAGAGTTGTGAGTTTGCCCACCCCAACATCCACTGAATCTATGAACCTATAGATCCAAAGCAGCACGATCCCTGTGACACAGGACAGCAGCAGGACATCTAAGAAGAGCTCCCATGAGAGCCTATTATCAGTGGTATCGCAGAAACCAGAGGCCTAGAGTCAGACCAATGACTTCTAGCAATGAACACTTTCAAGTAAAGAAAAATATGTGACTCAATGGGCCACACTAAAGTTTTCATGACAATATTCTTTTTCTTTTCTTTTTTTTTGTTTCCATTTTTGTTTTGTTTTATGTCTTTTTGTTTTGTTTTGCTTTTTATTTTCAATTTGGTTTTGATTTGTGGGGGAGGTTGCAATGGCAGAGTGATGATTTCTTACTTGAGGCACTGGCTTTAGAAGGCTAAGGCATCACACTACTGCCACTTTGTGTTCTCTGCCTCTCCGTCTCTCTCTCTTACTGCCTCTCTCTCTCTGTGTGTCTCTCTCTCCCCCTACCTCCTCCCCTCTGCTTCATGATTGTTGGGGACTAACCTTGATAAGGATAACTTTTGTCAGGGTAGGGGTATGGGAATTTAGAAATATAAGTAAAGAATATGAAGATTATGAAAAATAATAAAATAGAAACTATAGAATAGTACCAGGAGGGCATTCCAGTGAATACTGAAATTGCCCATGTTTAATTTTTCATACACTTTTATACCCCAATACAAAAGGGAGAAGAAGGTAACAAAAGACTTCTTAACATGATACAAAGGACAACTTGAACAGTTCATTGCTTCAACACTTTGAGCCATCAAGTCATTAGCATTCTGTTGTTTAAGCAGTGAAGCCACCCTAGACCAAGTATCCTGAAAGCAGCCATTCCCCTCCTCACATGTAAGCTCCCATTACAAAAGAAGGAGCAAAAGTATGTTTGCATATCCTGGCTATCTGTCAGGATGGAGTGGGTCTACCTGTATGAGCCATCTTAATGTCAAAAGAACTCAGTAATCACATCCTGAGTCAGGACTTGTAGCTACACTTGTCAACCATTTTGAGCGACCTCCAAAACTCTCTGACTATCACACAAGGTGGCAAGAGGCTCACATTTTTGGGACTCCACACATAGTAATAGCTGAGGTGTGAGCTCTCAGCTTCCTACTCCTGCTGCCATGGCTACCACTTGTTTTCATGCCTCTGTCCATTCTCATGAACTCTTTTCCCTCTGGAAACATAAGCCAGATAAACTCCTGCCCTTTCAATTGGTTATGATGTTTTGACACAGTGACAGAAAAGAAATTAATAAACTACTGTTTTGTTATTGTATGTTTTCGAGAATAATTCATTGCGGAAGCACAGCATATAAGTAGCAATCAATAAAAACCACACAGACTTCTTTACTATGGATCATTTGTTTACAGGTGCACTGTAAGCATTAAATATATGATAAAACTGTAATATTAAATAGGGAATTTTTACATATTCACTAATGTACTATGGAATCAGTGTTAGTTTAGTCAATAAAAATACATGTTTTAAATCTATGTGATTTTCTCAATAAACTGCATTCTTATTTTTATACATAGCTGTCTCACATTATTTTTTAAGTTTTTTAGTTTTTATGTGTATGGATGTTTTGCATGCATGGCTGTCTGTGCACCATATGAGTACAGTACCTGTGGAGACCAGAAGAGAGCATCAGGTTTTCAGAAAATGGAATTACAGGCAATTGTTAGCAGCCATGTAGGTGCTATAATTCAAACATGGGTCCTTTGGACGAGCATCCAGTGTTCTTAACTACTGAGCTATCTCTACAGGTTCCACATAATATTTATTAAAAGAATATGGTATTAAAATAGAGTACATGCTTTGGAATAAACAATTTATACAGAGCAGCTTTACAGAAAGGTAAAAACAGTTAACTGAAGCCTCCATAAGTCTCTCTGACATTCATTCCCTTTGCCAGAGGCCCCACATGCACCAACTGGCAGAAGACGTGAGAGTCTGAGCTCCTGGCTAGACAGCCCTGCTTTCTTGGTCCTAGGCCCAAGGGCCATGTCCCAAGCCTCTCTCCTACATGCCACAACCCCAACAACCAGGCAGCAGCATCCTGCCCACAGCCAACCATTCCCCATGGAATCAGTGACCAGCAGTCATAGACCCGCCTGCATCAATTTGAGGAAGAGCACCTGTGACCAGGCAGTAACATCAGCCCAAACAGTATCCTCCCCTCCAACCATCCCCCAAGGCCTCACCTACCCCTGGAGCCACAGGTCCCAGCTGCACAGACCGGAGGAAGAGCAACCATACCTGTACTGATTGGGGAGAAGAGATGGATAACAAACATGTAAGAATACATTCAAAAGGACTTCTGCAGGACCGGGCCCATAACAGGGACCTCCACAGGAGCAGGCCAGAGAAAGCTGCCTCAGCAGGAACAGGTACAAGAGAGCAACTGCAAAGGGAGTAGGCCTGAGCCAGAGACATCTGCAGGAAGAGGCCCAAACCAGGGACCTTCATGTGAGCAGGAGCCAGCCAAGGACATCCACTGGAACAGGTCCAAACCAGTGACTTTTGCCAGAGCAGCCCTGAACCAGTAAACCTCCACAGGAACAGGCCTGAGCCAGTCACCTTTGTGTGACCAGGCCCTACCCAGCAATCTCAGCAAGAGTAGGCCCAACCAAGTGACCTCTGTGGGAGAGGCAGAAAAAAATCTCAAGGACTGAAGAGCAACCACCACACATGATGAATGACCTCCAGGATGTCTGGAACTGTGTCCCTGACTGCACCACGAGGAACAACCATCCAAACCATGGATCCACTGGAACATGGAAGAGTGATCCCAGAGACACAGACACAACTATACCTGAAAAAAAAAAAAAAACATGGGTAGACAAGGTAATAACACACTCAACACTACAAAGAGCAACACAGCATCAACAAAAGCTAGTGACTTTACAACAGGGAGACTTGAATATATCAATATAGATGAAGTAGAAGAAAATGACCTAAAAAATAACTTTAGGAGAATGCTTGATGCCCTTAAAGAGGAAATAAAAAATTCTCTCAAAGAAATGGAGGAAAAAACAAGCAAAAAATTGGAAGAAATCTACAAATCCCTTAAAGAAAATCAAGAAAAAGCAATCAAACAGAAGAAGGAAATGATTCAAGACTTGAAAACCGAAATAGAAACAATAAAGAAAGCACAAAATGAAGGAATTCTAGAAATGGAAAATATGGGAAAATGATCAGAAACCATAAATGCAAGCATAAACAGCAGATTGCAAAAGATGGAAGAATCTCAAGCACTGGAAATACAATAAAGGAAATAGACTCACCAGTCAAAGAAAACATTAAATCTAACAAAAGCTTAAAACATAATATCCAGGAAATATGAAACACCATGAAAAGACCAAATCTAATAATAATAGGGATAGAAGAAGAAGTCCAACTCAAAAGCACACAAAATATATTCAACAAAATCATGGAAGAAAACTTTCCCAACCTAAAGAAAGATATGCTTATGAAGATACAAGCAGCTTACAAAGTATCAAATAGACTAGGCCAAAAAAAAGTCCCCTTGCCATATAATAATCAAAACAGTAAACATGCAGAATAAACAAAGAATATTAATAGCTGCAAAGGAAAAGACAAAGCAACATAGAAAGAAAGAACTATCAGAATTACACCTGACTTCTCAATGGAAACAATGAAAGCCAGAAGGTCCTGGTCAAGCATTATGCAAACATTAAGGGACCACGGATGCCAGCCCAGACTACTATACCAGCAAAATTTTCAATCACCATAGACAGACAAAACAAGATACTCCATGAGAAAACAAGATTTAACCAATACCTAGTCACAAACACAGCCCTACACAAAGTACTATAAGAAAAATTCCGAACAAAGGAAGTTAGCTACATCCACAAAAACACAGACAATAGATGATCACACAGCAGCAAATCTCAAAGAAGGGGGAAAAACACACAATAACATCACCAAATACAAAAACTAAAATAACAGGAACTAGCAATCACTGGTCATTATATTTGTTTATAATATAATATAATATAATATCAACTCACCTATAAAAAGATACAGACTAAAAGATTGTATATGAAAACAGAATCCATTCCTCTGCTGCATGCAAGAAACACACCTCACCCTCACAAGACAGAAACTACAGATGCAAACATAACCAACAGAATACAAGAGATGAAAGACAAAAGATACATTAGGCATTAAAGATACAATAAGAGGAAATAAGTCCATCAGCCAAAGAAAATGTTAAATCCAACAAATTTTAACACAAACCATCCAGGAATTCTGGGACACTGTGAAAAAAACCAAATCTAAGAATAAAAGGGATAGAAAAGGGAGAATTCCAGCTCAAAGTCATAGAAAATATATTCAACAAAAACATAGAAGAAAACTTTCCAAACCTAAAGAAGGATATGCCTATGAAGGTACAGGCAGATTATAAAACACCAAACACACTGAACCAAATAAAAATAGTCCCCTTGCTACATAATAATATAATAATCAAAATACTAAGCAAAACACTAATGCATAATTAAGAAAGAATAATAAGAACTGCAAAAGAAAAGGGCCAAGTAACATATAAAGGCAGACCTATCAGAATTACACCCAACTTCTCAGTGGAAACTCTGAAAGCGAGAAGGTCCTCTAGAGGCATTCCACAAACATTAAGAGACCACGGATGCCAATCCAGATTACCATACTGAGCAAAGCTTTCAATTATCATCGACAGAAAACAAGATATTCCATGACAAGACCATATTTAAACAATACCTATCCACAAATAAAGCCCTACAGAAAGTACTAGAAGGAAAATTCCAACCCAAGGAAGTTAGCTACACCACAAAAACACAGGCAATTGATAACCTCACACCAGCAATTCCCAAAGAAAAGAAACACACACACACTACCACCACCAACAACAACAAAACCAAATATAACAGGAATTAACAATCACTGATCATTAACATCTCTTAACATCAGTGGAATCAATTAACCTAACAGAATGGGTAGAACAGGCTTCTGAATGGGTACAAAAACAGGACCTATCCTTCTGCTGCATACAAGAACACACCTCAATTTCAAAGACATACATTACCTCAGAGTAAAAGGCTGGGGGAAAAAAATTTCCAAGCAAATAAACCTAAGAAACAAGCTGCAGTAGCTATCCTAATACCTAACAAAATAGACTTCAAACTAAAAGCAATCAAAAGAGATGAAGGCCATTTCATATTTGTAGTAAGAAAAATCCATCAAGATGAAATGTCAATTCTGAACATCTATGCTCCAAATACAAGAGCACCCACATTTGTAAAAGAAACATTACTAAAGCTTAGATCACACATCAAACTTTACATATTAATAGTGGGAGACTTCAACACCCAATGCTCACCAATGTACAGGTCTGCCAGACAGAAACATAGAGAAATAAGGGAACTAACAGATGTTATGAGTCACATGAACTTAACAGACATCTATAGAACATTTCACACAAACACAAAAGAATATACCTTCTTCTCAATACTTATTGAATCTTCTCTAAAAATGACCACATACTTGGTAACAAAGTGAACTTCAGCACATACTAAAAAATTGGAATAACCTCCTGTGTCTTAATCAGATCAGCATGGGTTAAATTTAGAATTCAGCAGCAACACTAATTGCAGAAAGCCTACAAACCCATGGAAATTAAAGAGTGCTAAACTGAATCACCACTGGGTCAAGGAAGAAATAAAGAAATTAAAGACTTCCTAGAATTCAATGAAAATGAATGCACAACATATCCAAATTTATGGGACCTTTGAGCCCAGTACTAAGAGGAAAGTTTAGATTTTATGGGACCTTTGAACCCAGTACTAAGAGGAAAGTTCATAAGCACTAAGTGCCTACATAAAGAAACTGGAGAAATCTCATACTGGTGACTTAAAAGAACACCTGAAAGCTCTAGAACAAAAGGAAGCAAACTCATCCAGGAGGAATAGACAACAGGAAATAATCAAATTGAGGTCTGAAATCAATAAAATAGAAAAAAAGAAAACAACACAAAATATCAATGAAAGTTTGGTTCTTTGAGAAAAATCAACTCTTATCCAAACTAACCAAAAGGCAGAAAGAAGCTATTCAAATTAGTAAAATCAGAAATGAAAAGGGGGACAAAACAGCAGACACTGAGGAAATTCAGAGAATCATTAGTTCATACTTCAAAAACTTGTACAATACAAAATTGAAAACTTAAAAGAAATGGTCAATCTTCTGGATAAATATCACTTATCAAAATTAAATAAAGAAATAGAAACTGTCACCAAAAGTCTCCCAATGGGGAAAAAAAAAGCCCAGGATCAGATCAGATGGTTTCAGCACAAAATTGTATAAGATTTTCAAAGAAGAGCTAATACCAATACACCTCAAATTTTTCCACACAATAGAAACAGAATGAACATTGCCAAACTCTTTTTACAAGGCTATAATTACCCTGATTCCCAAACCACACAAAGACATTACTAGGGAAGAGGATTACAGACCAATCTCATTCATGAACATTGATGCAAAAATACTCAATAAAATAGTGGCAAACCGAGTCCAAGAACACATTTAAAAAAAAAATCATACACCATGATCAAGTAGGCTTCATCTCAGAGATGCAGGGATGGCTCAACATACAAAAATCTGTAAATGCAACCCAGCATATAAATAAAATGAAAGAAAAAAGGCATAATCATCTTACTAGATGCTGAAATAGTCTTCAACAAAATTCAACACCCCTTCATGATAAAGGTATTGGAGAGATCAGGAATACAAAGAACATACCTAAACATAATAAAGGCAATATATAGCAAACCAACAGTCAACATCAAACTAAATGAAGAGAAACTTAAGAAGATTCCACTAAAATCAGGAATAAGATAAGGCTGTTCACTCTTTCCATATCTATTCAATATAGTATTCAAAGTTCTAGCTAGAGAAATAAAACAACAATAGGAGATCAAGGAATACAAATTGGAAGGGAAGAAGTCAAACTTTTGCTATTGCAGATGATATGAAAGTATATATAAGTGACTCCAAAAATTCTACTAGGGAATTCCTAACTGATAAACACCTTCAGTAATGTGGCAGGATACAAGTTAACTCAAAATAGTCAGTAGCCTTCCTATTCACAAATGATAAATAAGCTGAGAAAGTAGTCAGAGAAACATCACCCTTTACAATAGCCACAAATATGAAATATCTTAAGGTAAGTCTAAGCAAATAAATGAAAGATCTGTATGACAAGAACTTTAAGTCTTTGAAAAAGGAAGTTGAAGAAGATATTAGAAAATGGAAATATCATCCATATTCTTGGATGGGGAGGATCAGCATAGCAATCTTACCAAAAGCAAACTACAGATTCAATACAATCCCCATCAAAATCCCAAAAGAATTCTTCACAGACCTTAAAAGAACAATACTCAACCTCATATGGAGAGAAAAAAAAAAAAAGAAAACAGGATAGCCAAAACAATTCTGTACAAAAAAGAAACTTCCGAAGGCATCACCATTCCTGACTTCAAGCTCTACTATAAAGATATAGCAACAAAAACAGTTTGATATTAGCATAAAAACAAATCTGTGAATCAAAGGACTTGAATTGAAGACCCTTTCACTAATCCACACACCTACAAATACCTGATTTTTGACAAGGAATTCAAAATGGTACAGTGGAAAAAAGAAAGAATCTTTAACAAATGGTACTGGCATAACTGGATGTTGACATGTAGAAGAATGCAAATAGAGTCATATCTATTGCCATAAACAAAACTCAAGTCCAAATGTGTTGGGAGCTACAGACCCTCAGACCCTGAACTTTCTATGACCTCTTTCCTGTTGGAATTAACAATTTGTTTTTCTATGCTTGCAATTGCTCTGAGCACATAACCCTCATGAGTTCCTGAAAACAAGGAAGTGATTTCTGGTGGGCTTGCAGTGGAAAATCCCGAGAGGTGGGGCGTGGCCACTAGTCAAGGAGAGCACTATATAAGCTGCCTGGGATCAGAATAAAATTGGCATTCTTGCTTCAAAAGTGATTCATGTCTTTAATCCCCAGGCCCTTTCCCAACCACAGTTCCAGGTGGTACAGGCACCACACAAATGAATCAAAGACTTCAACATAAATCCAGTTACACTGAAGCTGATAGGAAAAAAAGTGGGAAGTACCCTTGAACACAGAAAACTACTTCCTAAGTATAACACTAGTAGCACAGTCACTGAGAGAAACAATTAATAAATGGGACTTCCTGAAACTGAGAACCTTCTGTACACCATTATTAGGACAAAACAGCAGCCTACAGAATGGAAAAAGATCTTCACCAACCCCACATCTGACAGAGGACTGATCTCCCAAGTATATAAAGAACTCAAGAAACTAGACAACAAAATTACAAATAATTTAACTATAAATGGGGTGCAGATCTAAACAGAGAATTCTCAACAGAAGAATCTCAAATGGCCAAAAGATATTTAAGGAATTGCTCAACACCATTAGCTATCAGGGAAATGCAGATCAAAATGACTCTGAGACACCATATTACCTGTCAGAAAGACTAAGAGCAAAAACCACTGATGACAACTTATGCTGGAGAGGATGTGAAGTAAAGGAAAAAACTCTCATCCATTGCTGTTGGAAGTGCAAACTTGTGAAGCCACTTTGTAAATCAGTATGGTGGTTTATCAGAAAATTGGGAATCAGTATACCTCAAGACTCAGCAATGCCATTATTGATGCTCAATCAAGGACATCAAGCTCAACTATGCTCATATCAGCCTTATTCATTATAATCAGAATCTGGAAACAACATAGATGCCCCCAACCAAAGAATGAATAGAGAAAATGTGGTACATTTACACAGTGGAGTACTACTCAGTGGTTTAAAAGAGAAAGAAAGAAAGAAAGAAAGAAAGAAAGAAAGAAAGAAAGAAAGAAAGAAAGAAAGAAAGAAAGAAAGAAAGATCATCCTGAGCAAGGTAACCCAGACCCACACCCAGAAAACACATTATGTACTCACGCATAAGATGATACTAGACATAAAGCAAGCAAAGGATAACCAGTCTACATGAGATGCTAGGTAAAAAGGAGGACCCTAGAGTGACAGGCTGGAAGGCCCCAGGAAGGAAATATAGTTAAAATCTCTTGGGTAAACTGGGAGGCGGAGGTAAAAGGGAGGGCACAGGGAAGATTACAGGAGGGATCAAAATGAGTAAAGTGGGGGATGGAGAGAGAGAGAGAGAGAGAGAGAGAGAGAGAGAGAGAGAGAGAGAGAGAGAGAGAGAGCAATGAAATAGATATCTTGGTAGAGGGAGCCCTTATGAGGGTAGGGAGAAAATTGGTACTAAAAAAGTTCCCAGGAATCCACAAGGTCTAGGCCCATCCCCCTGTGCATCAAAGCTGAGCAAAGCATTCTATCACAGGGAATGGGCTAGGTGTTTAGAGCTAAAACACCTAGCAGTAGTGGAGAGAGTACCTGAACTGGCCTTCCCCTATAGTAAGATTAGTGACTACCCTGACTGTCATCATAGAACTCATATCCAGTAACTGCTGGAATAAGATGCAGTGAGCCACAGCCAAACACTGGGCTGACTTCCTGAAGTTAAAGAGAGGGAGGAGGGATCATACGAACAAGGGGGTTGAAGATCAAGATGGGGAAAACCACAGAGACAGCTGACACAAGCTTGTGGGAGCTCAGGGACTCTGGTCTGACAAATGGAGATCCTGCATGGGACTGAACTGTGCCCTCTGAATGTGGGTGACAGTTGTGTGGCTTGATCTATTTGTGGGTCCTCTGGCAGTGAAACCAGGACTTATCCCAGATGCATGATTTGGCTTTTTGGAGCCCATTCCCTGTGATAGAATGCTTTGCTCAGCTTTGATGCACAGGGGGATGGGCCTAGACCTTCCTCAACTTGGTATGCTAGACTTTGTTGCTGCCCCTAGGGAGGCCTTTCCCACTCTAAGGAGTGGTTAGGGGGTGGGGTGGGGAGAGGTGGGGAACTGGGGTTGGTATGTAAAAAAAACTTTTTTAAATAAAAAAGGCAAAATATTTTTATTCATAATGGAACAATATTCCTAATTTTATTCAAAAACAATTCTTTTTCTTTATAAATAGTATTTGAAAAATGCTCATTTCACTAGCTTTAAAATATTTCCCTATCCAGCTTTAATATGCCCTATAATATAGCCACAATACATTATATTCCCATCTGCACTAAATGCTATCCTCCCACTCTGCTGTGTTATTCTTACACCTAATCCTCCTTGTAACCCTTACACCTCCCACACTATCTATCCTAACTTCATAATTGTCAAAAAGGAAATGATCGTTTCATCTCACATACCATCACTTTCAACAGACTTTCTCATTTTGATGATGTGGCCTTTCATTTCAGCCATGACTGCTAAAGACCTGTCTTCTCATGTCATCAGTGGGAAGGCATTGATAAGCTCTATCCCTCTACTCTCCCAAACAGATGACTGCTGTTTTGCTTTGATTCTTAGCCATATTGACATATTGAACACATATATAACATTCCAATGAAGATATTAGACTTGTTCATGTGTTTATGATATTTTTATCTTCTGAAATGACATTACAAAGAGAAAATATCAAAACCATTTGCAAAGTATCAAAACCTCAGTTGAGAAATATACTAATTGCAACAAAGGTGTTGGGTTCAAGTGTTGCAACCAATAAATGGAACCAGAAATAAAATTCTTCAAGATCATAGACTATACCTCAGTAGTGGTCAAAAGGTTCAATACTTCTTCAGTGTTAATGGAGGCAACTAGTATACAGATAAAACATTACAATTAAAATAATATCACAATGTTGAAAGGCAATTCATTCCAGATATGCCTTAAAGATCTGGATCAGTGACAACAACTCTACATGCTGAAACACAATTAAAGGCATGTAATTGTTAAGTAATGTTAATAATATAAGCATAACTAATTAGCATAGCATTCCTAACAATATGCTTAATGCCATGGGACAAGTCTAGACTCACAGACAAGACTTATTGCATAAATTTAGAAAGGATTTATGAGATCTAACTTGATTACTAAATCTCATTTCTATCTCTAATGATAATATCTTAATTCAAATTTATGCCAGAAGGTGGGGAAGATCAAGAAAGTGGAACCATTCTTCTATTTCAGAAAGAGTACAAATGTACTATGAGAGTAGAAATAAGAGACATTGCAAAATCATCAGTATCTAAAACAAACTGATAAAAATAAGCAATTTGCAACCAGGTAGTGATGACACATCCCTTTGATTGCAGCACTCAGAGGAAGGTGGATCAATGATTTCGAGGCCAACCTGGAGTAAAGGGCAAGTTCCAGGACAGTCTGAGCTACATAGAAAAATTCTGTCTTGAAGAGTAAAAATACATACATACATACATACATACATACATACATACATACATACATACATCAACAATTTGTGATTCAACATTGTTTATAAAGAGGTTCAAATAGGAATATGTTCTTGGATATCTATATAATGTTTACTATCATTTGGATATCATGCCATTTAGGATCTTCAGGACCAGTGATAAGTTGGTTTTTACTATCAATTTGATGCAACATAGAATTACCCAGGAAGGCAATATCAGTAAAGGATTATCTAACATAAAGTGGTCTATGGGCATGTCTGTGAATAATTGTATTAATTACATTAATTTATGTGAGAAGGTTCAAACCACTGTGGGTGCCATTATTCCATAAACAAGGAATCCTAGGCTGTATAAAAGTGGGTAAATTAAACTGAATAGTATGTAAGTGTTCTTTGCTGTTTTTAATTATGAATGTGATGTGACCAGCTACCTCAAGCTCTCGCTGCTACAATTTCCCTGCTATGAACTATAACTAGAAATTGTACATTAAAATAAATTCTTTCTCTCCTAAGTTGTTTCTGCCAGGGTATTTTGTCGCAACAACATAAAAGGAAACTAGGACAGTGCTCATATTTGTTTTTTTCTTTATACTTACATTGTTTTTAACTAGTTAATATGCCAGTATTGAACTTGTAATGCACTACTAGTATTTCAAATATGAGTATGAACAAGACTGTACAATAGCCTTAACTTACAATGTATGACATTTTCTCTTTCTGCTTTACCCAATATCTTTGCTACCTTAAATTTCTAGCTTTCACCACTGTACTAGGTAGTTTTGTATATTGACTTGACATAAGCTAGAGTCATCAAAGGAAGGAGCCTCAGCTGAGGAAATACCTCCATGAGCTCAATCTGTAAGGCTTTTTCTCAATTAGTGATCAATGGAGGAGGGATGGTGGTCCTGGGTTCTATAAGAAGACCCTGAGCAAACCAGGGAAAGCAAACCAGTAAGCAGTTCCCCTCCATGGCCTCTGCTAAGCTTCTGACTCCAGGCTCCTGTCCTGATTTTATTCAGTGAAGAACAGCGATGCTGAAGCGTGAGCCCGATAAACCCTTTCCTCCTGGACTTGATTTTGGTCATGGTGTTTCATCGCAGCAATAAAACCCTGGTACCTACCATGAGATGACTGCCAGGGCTACTTAAGATGTGATCATCCAATATCAATTTCCAAGTTGCCAAACAAATGTCATTTTTCTCTTTCTGCTCCATGTTCACAAATAAGCTTAAGCAGTAGCACTTGTGCCCTTCTATTCAGAGTACCAGGCAACCTTGGAATCTTCTTCAGCTACTACATTGAAGCCTCTTTCCTCATAGATATGACTCCATGAGACAAAGTCATGCAAGCCAATATCTAAGAAAATATATATACTATTCTCTCTTTGTTCACAAATTCAAAGTACTGATTTCTTTAGAGAAAAATATTGAGTATTTCTGACACACTTCAATCCAGTATTTAGGGCATGCTGAGTCATATCTAGATGCTGATTGAAGAAGTTCTAACCTAAATATATTGCTCTTACTTCAACCTTTATTCCCTGAAATCCAATTCTGAAGGAATACAGTCCGGGGGGGGGGGTAAAATCTAAAGGAAGAAATAGGCATGAAGAAATATAATTTTAAAAAGTGTTCAGAGTAAAAGTAATTTTCAATATACCACATTTCCAAATTTAGCCTACACAAGTCTGTAAGTTATTCCGATGGTAAGTAGGAGCCTGTAAACAAACTTTAAATAAGTCATTTTACTATACTGTGAGTCTGGAAGACATATGGTATTCTGGATAGTCTCCTAGAGAAATATTCACAAAAGGAGGAGATGGACTCTCCACCAAGTTGCTACAAACTCCCATTCATCCTAATAGTTTACCAGAAACCAAAAGGGACCTGATAAGACAGCAGCAGTGCCGAGAAGAACTGGAGTCCTGGCAAGGGACAGTTTCTGTAAGTTTCTGTCTTAAGAACACATGTGAAAGGTCATCTGGAAAGTTTAGTGACACAAAAATACTTCATAGACAGCTAAAAAGAAGAAACCAATAAAATTTTAGACAGTTTCCGTAATTTTGAACTTCAAAAATATCAGGTTATATATGAAAATAGATACTTCTTATTTAGTATCTGCAAAACATTACAATAGACAAGTTAAATATATGGGCCAGCTCAACAAAAGGGAAATCATGCCTGGTCCTAGAAACCTAGTCTACTATCCAGGGCTAGTGAACTCATGGATCTTGGAGGAGAATCTACAACCACTTTACTAAACCAGTATAATCCCTTAACAGCATTCTAAAAATATATCCCTTTATGAAAAAATGAGTGTAGTCTTCACCCCTCAGCAAGAAAAAAAAATCTCTTTTCAATAGATGGGGACCATTACAGAAAACTACGAGCAAATCAAACTACAGAATTGTGGAGCCCAGTCCCAACTGATACATCTGCAATACAACTCCTACACCTAAGGCTCAAGGATCATTATTAAAAAGGGGGGGGGGGTAGAAATATTGAGAGAGTCAGGGGAGTGAAAGTTTTGTGTGAGATTGTGTCTAGAAATGTTAGAGAAGCTAAACCCATGAACCAACACGGCTGCCAAAATAAGAATGACACCAATAAACATGCTAAGGGGTGAAAGAAGAAAGCTAATGAGACCTCAACCCTAGACAAAGAACTACAGGCAACTAATGGATGATGAGAGCAGGAAAAATAGTCTTCCCTAGAGAAGAATACACCAACTGGTTATCCAATACTAAATGGTCAGTCCTGAAAACATATACAAATAAAACGTAGAATAAATAGGCTGCATTACATATTTCGGAGTATGTGCTTGTGTGTGTGTGTGTGTATGTGGGGGGGGGGAGAAAGAGAGAGGAAAAAAGAAAGAATGGAGGTGTGACGTGGAAGGTGATGTATGCTGTGAATATATTTTATTGCCATTGATTAATAAAAAAAAAACTACTTGTGGCCAGTGGCTTAACAGAGTAAAGCCAGGCAGGAAATCTGAACAGAGATGTAGAGAGAGAGTAGGTGGAGTCAAGGAGATTCCATGTAGCCACGAAAGGAGATAGATGCCAGAAGGAAAGAGAAAACTTTTTTTAAATGAAGCAATGAATTTGAGAGTGCAATAAGGAGGTATATGGGAGGTACTGAAGAGAGAAAAGAAGGGAAATTGCATAATTGCAATATATATCCTGTATGGAACAGATTTATAGTGAAAGACTACTGTCTATCTGAAATTCCAATTTAAATAGGCATCACCTGGTTTGCTGTTTGCTAACCTTGGAAAAAACCTGTTCTTAGAAATGCACCATCAAGATTCTACAGGAATCTCCAACTTTCAATCCACCAAAAGCTGCCTCTGCTACAGAGAACTACCTTTCAAGAAATCAGGTTTGCTATTCAGTAGTAGAGCATTTGCATAGAATACAGAAGACTCTCTCTCTCTCTCTATCTATCTATCTATCTATCTATCTATCTATATATATATATATAGATAGTCTTTTTATTTCTTAAATTTATTTATTTAGTATGTATACAACATTCCTTCCATGTATGCTTGCATGCCAGAAGAGGGCACCAGATCTCATTATAGATGGCTGTGAGCCACCATGTGGTTGCTGGGAATTGAACTCAGGACCTCTGAAAGAGCAGTCAATGCTCTTAACCTCTGAGCCATCTCTCCAGCCCAAGACTCTTAATTTAAATCCCCAGTATCACTAAAAACAAACAAACAAAAAAAGATAGAAAGAAGGAAGAAAAAGAAGTCAGGAAGGAAGAAGGGAGGGAGACATGGAAGAAAGGAGGGAGGGAGGGGGGGGGGGGGAGAGAGAGAGAGAGAGAGAGAGAGAGAGAGAGAGAGAGAATAAGACCAAAATGGGAGGAAAAAAATCAACTTTGGGGACTAATCATGGGCCATGTAGCTCATAGTACAGTGTATGATTAGGGTGTCCAACACCATAGGCTACATCCACAAATAACCAGCACGCACACATGCATGTGTGCACGCGCGCACACACACACACACACAAATAAAAACAAAACTGCATTTGACAGAGTTTCCCACACTGTGTAAGGTAGAGATTTAAAAGTTCAAAAAAATTTGGACTGTGTTATGGTTAACCTGTGTTATTAGTTAATCTGTCTTTGAAGGAAGATTAATTAATTGGATAGTGAATACCTGCTTTCAATGTAAGTGGTATGACTTACACTGGGGGCAAGGTTGAAACACGAATGAACAAAGGAGAAACCCAGATAATCTAGGAACAACCTCTTACAGCTTACTGACTGTTGTGATGTGAGCTGCTTTGTTCCACCTCATTTTCCTTGACATGATAAATTTAAGCCATGAATCTTTCTTTCCTGTGTTGTTTCTATGATACATTTTGTTATGACAACAAAAGTCTAGCACAACATGACATGGAGCCACTAACACTGGATCTCCCATTGAGTTGGCCAGAACTTTTCAAGCCTACCTCACAATTCAATTTCTTCCTCCTCTCAATATAGTTTCCTCTTTTTGCCTTTAAAAGGAATTGATCCTTATTGAACATCTTGCACCTCAAATTGTATTTTAGTGCCAAATTCCAGAGAACACAACCTAATAGAGTTGATACTGGGAATGTTCTCAAAAAATGAACAACACGATGAGACTTGGAGCATTGCCTGATCATGAAAATCCCATTGCACATAAGTAGATGAAGCAACAAACAGACTTTATCCAACTGGAGACACTTGTTAAAATGCTCCTTGGTAGTAAATTGGGAGGATTTGTAGAAGAAAATGTACTAGCTTAGAGGAAACAGTGACTATATGGTAACAGAGCTTGAATAGTATTTCTCAGTCCCACTAATGCTCTGCAATAGATAATGAACAAATAAGTGTAATGAGAAACTGAAGGTCAGGTGTGAAAACCAGCAAACTGCTTTTGATGCATAAAAAAACATTATTTTGAAAAAAGAAAAAATAAGATTTAGGAAGATGGCTCAGATAGTAAGTGTCTGCCAGCATCCAGGGTGTTATAGACCTTGACAAAGCAGACTATAGAGAGTGTAAGATAAACTTTGAGAAAATTTACAAGTCTGAAACACCAAGATTTATACATTTAAAAGACCAGTATATTTCAGTGATACAAAGGGGTGTATCAAAATAAAAAGACAAATTGGAAAATCTTTTACCTTCTACTAGAAAGACAAAATTCAGGCTCTGGAGGCAGCATATATAGAGTTTATGAATTCTGCATGAGTCTATAAGTTGGGTGACAACTTTGAAAAAAGAACACTACAATAAATACAGGCCAAGTATCCCATTGCTTGGTTCATACTAGTCAATGCATCACACAGTGTTGTAAATGTCAGTAATAGGAAAAGAAGACATACAAGCTTCTGGAAGAAATGAAATACCTAATTTTGGAATATCAAGTATTCAATGACTAAATCTATTCATTCATAAACTGAGTCTTGTCAGAATCACAAAGCCTTAAGGTCAAGTTATCCCAGTAATAAGTAAGTCACCATAAAACAAAATAGTAAGTTCAATGCACAAGTAAAGCTGCATGACCAAACAAAATAATTTATTGGATAGATACATTTTGAAAGTCAGCAAATTTAAAAAAATAGAATGGCAGTGGTGGTACACACCTTTAATCCCAGCACTCAAGAGGCAGAGGCAAGCAGATATCTGTGAGTTCGAGGCTAGCCTGGTCTACAGAGTGAGTTCCAAGTGACAGCCAATCCTACACAGAGAAACTCTGTCTCGAAAAAACAAAATCATCATCATCGTCATCGTCGTCATCATCTAGGGTAAATAATCAGAACATGTGTGCTAAATAAAGTAAGGAAATCCTTCCATGCAAGTAAATACATTATTATAATCCATTTGAAGATTTTAACACCCATAGAAAACACAGATAGTTCATCCATTAAAAGCTAGGTTTGGAATAAACAAAGATGGCTACAGTTGCCAGCACCACCACAGACCTCCTAAGAGTCTGAAAGACCTATGAAGTCTCCAAGGGGTAACAGGCAGCAGAAAAGAGGTATGCAGGGCCTACAATAGCTCCAGAAAAATAAATAAAGATAGATAAGAATAAATAAATGAATACATACATATATATATGCATACATATGTTGTGGGATTTCCCTCTGGATGCTGTGATTACCATTGATAAATAAAGGAACTGCTTTGGGCCTATAGCAGAGCTATAGGGGAAGAGAGCTAGGCCGAGAAAACTAAGCTGAATACTGGAAGAAAGAAGAGAAGGGTCAGAGAGATGCCATATAGTCCAGCTGGAGATAGACACTGGAACTTTAGCCGGTAAGACTTCTAAGACCAAATTATTGGTGAGGGCACTTATGCTGACCCACAGGCTCAAGCTCTTTATGATGAATAAATCTTGCCCCTATGCCACAAAGCAGCATTGAATGCTTGTAACAGGATTCAAGAACTAGGAAAACAAATTGAATCATATACCAAAGTTAAACAGGGCCAAAGTGAACGCTTTAGTAATTTTTTTTACAAAGATTAACTAAGGTTGTACAAATAAAAGTAACAGACCCAAAAGATAGATGAGTACATATTGATCTCTGACTTTTAAAAATGTCAACTTAGAATGCAAAATGATACTTGGGCCTTTAAAGATTAGATCAGCATGAATGAATAGATCCTGCATACAATGAACATTGGGACATTTTACTATAATACTGAATCTTGGTTAGGAGAAGGAATTTCCAAAGGAATGAGGAAACATCAAAATGCCAAATGTTTTAATTGTGGTAGAATAGGACAGGGCATCTGAATAGGAATTGTAAACAAAAATTTCCTAGAAACAATGTCTCCTCTGGGAATGGCAAGAATAGGAAGACTCAGCCTTCAGGTATATGTAGAAGGTGTGGCAAAGGCCGACATTGGACCAATGAATGCAGATCAACAAAAGACAGATAAGGCAACCCAATACTATAGGGAAACTCCTTTGGGGGCCTCTCACAGGCCCCCAAGTCAAAAATTGTCCAGTCATTCTCAGTCACTGTGGAGGACATGTCTCACCAGGAAAATTAAAAAATCCAGAGCCTTCTATAAAAACCATACTGTTCTGGATGATGGAATAAACATGGAGGATGAATCAAAAATTCCAGTAGGAAACATATATTCTGGCAGATTTCTATAAATGATCAAAGACCAAAGCAAAGAGTGTGAATAATGGCATTGTGATTGTGGGTTTGATAGACATGGGTGCAGATGTGAGCATCATTACTCCAGAATCTTGCATCCAAATAGGCCCCTTCAAGAGGCAGATGTTCAATTACTAGGAATTAAAACCCTATCTCAGGTGAAACAAAGCACAAGAAAGTTGAATGGGCCAGAAGGACAAAGAGGAAGGCTGAGGCTATATGTGGCTAATATCACAGTGAATTTATGCAGTTGTAATCTGCTGCAGCAATGTAATACCATGACTAACATTTCTGCAGTCCCAGAAACTCATATTTCTCAGAATGATATTATAAGGTACTATACACAAAAGTCACCAGCCATTCAGGTTGTACAAGAATATGAAACAACTATCAAACCTTTAGAGGTACCAACAGCTTTAACTCTAAAATGCTTAATTGAGAAAACAATATAGGTTAAACAGTGGACGTTAACAAAAGACAAATTGCAGGCTTTAGAACAGCTGGTACAGGAACAACTAGATGCTCACCATATTGAAGACTCAACCAGCCCTTGGAATTCTCCTGTATTTGTTGTTAAAAAGAAATCTGGAAAATGGATAATGGTGACAGATCTAAGATTTGTCAATAAGATAATTTGATCTATGGGCCCTCTACAATCTGGAATTCCTTTGCCTTCTCTATTTCCAAAAGAATAGCCTCTTATAGTTATTGATTTGAAAGACTGTTTCTTCACTATACCTTTACAAAAAAAGGACAGAAAAAAATTTGCTTTCACAGTGCTTACTTATAATAATTCTCAGCCTACTAGGAGATAGCAATGAACCATCCTTCCACAGGGATTGCTAAATAGCCCCACCCTCTGCCAATACTTTGAAAGACAGACATTTAAAAAAATGTAAAAAAATTCTAAATCTATAATTTACCATTACATGCATGACATTTTGCTATCTGATTCAAACACAGATACTTTAGAAAGAATGTTGGAAGAAGTAAAGAAAGTTTTGCCAAAATGGGGATTACAAATTGCTCCTGAAAAAACACAGAGAGGAGATTCTGTCAATTACCTAGGTTATAAAACAGGCTTACAGAAAATTAGAACACACAAGTTAGGAAAGGTCGATTGTGGACTATGAATGACTTTCAAAGACTGTTACGAGACATTTTCAGTCTACAACCACCTGATGGGATAACACTTGATTTAATGGTTTATTTAAACAAAATAAAAGAGACTTAAACAGTCCCATGGAATTAACAGCTGAAGCTGAAAAGGAATTGATTGTCATTGAATAAAATTACAGGAGGCACATGTGGAGAGGGTGAATCCAAATCTGAATTGCATTTTACTCATATTGCCTTCCAGAATTTCCCCTACAGGAATGCTAATGCAGAGGAAAGATACTATCTTAGAATGGATCTGTTTACCACATAAACCAAGTAAAATATTAAAAACTTATGTGGAAAAAGTCTCTGAATTATTATAAAAGGAAAATTGAGATTTTGTTAACTAGCAGGTATAGACCCAGCAGAGATTATAGTGCCTTTTACTACTAATGAAATTTTATTTTTTTAATAAAAAATTCTTTTATTTTGACTGAATATTAATATACTTTAAAGGAACCATTTTCTTTTGCAGAAGCATTGATGTATATATTTCCAGATTTTTAGCATTCACTAATACATCACTGTTATTTTCCTAAGAAATATATTTTCAATACTTTTTTTTCTTTTTATTGTTTATTTATTGATTTCTGCCTTCTCCCCGCCACCACCTCCCATTTCCCTCCCCCCATCAAGTCTCCCTCCCTCATCATCCCTAAGAGTAATCTGGGTTCCCTGCCCTGTGGGAAGTCCAAGGACCACCCACCTCCATCCAGGTCTAGTAAGGTGAGCATCCAAACTGCCTAGGCTCCCACAAAGCCAGTACGTGCAGTAGAATCAAAAACCCATTGCCATTGTTCTTGAGTTCTCAGTAGTCCTCATTGTCCATTATGTTCAGCAAGTCCGGTTTTATCCCATGCTTTTTCAGACCCAGGCCAGCTGGCCTTGGTGAGTTCCTGATAGAACATCCCCATTGTCTCAGTGTGTGGGTGCACCCCTCGCGGTCCTGAGTTCCTTGCTCGTGCTCTGTCTCCTGCTCATGATTTGGATCTTGAGATTTCAGTCCGGTGCTCCAATGTGGGTCTTTGTCTCTGTCTCCTTTCATCGCCTAAATGTTTTTCTTTGGGTTCACCTTCTTAATTAGCTTCTCTAGGACCACGCATAATAGGCTCAACGTCCCCTATTCATGGCTAGAAACCAAATATGAGTGAGTACATCCCATGTTCCTCTTTTTGGGTCTGGCTCACCTAATGAAATTTTAAAAACTATGGGAAGACAATGAACCTTGGCAAAGAGCTTGTGCTAAATTTTTAGGAGAGATTAATAGCAATTATCTCAAAAATGATAGAATTAACCTTATAACAAAAACTACTTGGATCCTTCCCCACATTGTACAGGACACACCAATAACTGGAGCCCATACATTCTATACTGAGGAAAATAAATCAGGAAAAGAAGGTTACAAATAAGAATAATTAAGTAAGGTGGAACAAAGCCCTTATAATTCTGCTCAAAAGGTAGAATTGTATGCTATTCTCATGGTACTAAGGTATTTTTAAAAACCTCTTAATATAGTTACTGATTACAATATATAAAAAAGTTGTCTTGCATATTGAAACCACTGAATTTATACCAGATATACAGAATTGATTTCATTATTCATATAGCTTCAAGATATAATCAGGAATAGGCTTTGTCCCATATATATAACACATATCCAATCCCATATGGATCTGCCAGGTAATGCAGAAATTGATCAATTATTGATTGGAAGTGTTTCAGGCCTCTGAATTTCATAAAAAAACATCATGTCAACAGCAAATGTTTGAAGAAAGTTTCCTATTACATGGCAACAACTAAGGAAATTATAACAAGATGTCCTACTTGCTCTTTCTATAACCAAACACCGTTGCCTGCAGGGAGTAACCCTAAGGGTACTGAAAGGAATGAAATCTGGCAGATGGATGTGTTCCACTTTGCAGAATTTGGAAAATTAAAATATGTACACTACACCATTGGCAATTATTCATTTTTCAATGGGCAACTGCTCTGAGCTCAGAAAAGGATGATTCATTAATCACATATTTACTAGAAGTTATGGCCATCATGGGTATACCTGCACAAAAAGAAAGATAATGGTTCAACATATATAGGTCTCTAAGAAAATGAAACAGTTTTTTGCTTATTATAATATAAAGCATATTACAGGTATACCACACAATCCTACAGGTTAGGAAGTTATAGAAAGTTCAAATCGAACTAAAAAGGATATGTTAAACAAGCAGAAAGGAATGGAAAATACCTCCAGACATAGATTACATAATGCTTTATTGACCTTTAATTTTCTTAAGACTAATGAAAAAGGAACAACAGCAGCAGTGAGACATTGGATAATAGAATACAGCCAGTGTATTTCAAGGACGCGTTGACCTCAAAATGGAAGCCAGGAGATGTGCTACATTGGGAAAGGGGTTTTGTTCTTGTTTACATGGAGAATAAAAGTTATGGAGACCATCAAAATTAATAAAGATTTGGTTTGAAAAAGAGAAATGATACCACATCCACAGAGGTGACAACCAATCAGGTGATAAAGAAACCTCATAAGGGTTAGGGCAGGGTTTTGTTCTTGTCTCTGCAGGAAAATACTCATCTACACAAAGTCAAGAGACCCTGGACATCTAAATGCCTAAAGAGGAAAACATAATTATTCAGATAAGATAACCAGGCAAACAGAATTATCACTTGTGAGAATATGTCATCTGAGGGTAAGACTCACTGAACCTAAATTATATATGTGCTACCTACTATAATAATAGTCATGACTCACTTAAAAATCAAAGCTGGTTTGGAGTTGGACAATGGCTCTCTCCTTCTCTAAGTCCAAGCATGTTGATAAAAAAATTAAAGTTTCTGTCTCATGTCAGAAGCTGTCTGGTATGGGACAGAAAGAAGAATGGATTTAGAAAAAATTTTCTTTTCTTCATACCTATTTTTGTCTCTATCATACCTTTCACTAAATATATATGTCTGTATATGTCTATATACATAATGTTTAAGTTTTCCACAACAAACAATAAATTTTCCTGCAGTAATCTTTGAAGTTTCCAGGAAGAAGATGGGACTCCACAACAATGATTCCACCTGGTTGATATAATGTCATCATGCTGATAGCACTACTAAGATGTGTTTTGGGTACCAGCAGCTCAAGATGGTTCCAACTTGGTTAGCTGAAATAGTGCAATTTTTTTTTACAACATTCTGGCCAGAATTTCAGGATCTTCTAAAAAATCCCTACCAAATACTCAGAGACTATTTGCAATTACACCAGACAGTAATCGTGAAACTTAACATCAATTTACTTTCCCGAGACCCTATAGAAAGAACATCGCCCCCATGACAGCTGGAAGTAATTACTGAAGACCATGTCCCGTGTCCCAACCAAGTTTATCCTCAGGGTTAGGGACGTCAATTAGGGATTAATTATACTTGGTATAGGATTGAGGGTTGTAGAAATCATGTAAGCTCAGGGTCTCTTTTTAAAAAATGGAAAATTTGATAGGATAAGATTAGTGTGAGTTTATTCACACTAATAATAGTGAGTAATAGAGTGAATATGTGTGAGCTATTTTTTATAGGCAAGTTACATTGGTATAGATTCTTATATATTGATACAAATTCAAATTGTGTTTAATAGATTCCTATTTCTGTCTACAATATTTGTATTGTATTCCTAGTTAAAGTTATTTTATCATTTTTATGCATGCATGCTTCTACCTCTGCTTAAGACATTTTGTATATTGATACAATTTTGGAATATATTTATAATATTGCATTATACATTTCTACCTCTGATCAAGATACTTATACATTGTTTACATTATGAGGTCATTGTCTTCATTTGTTGTACAGTTGTTTAAAGATTGCTTGATATTCTAATATGAAGTCTTAGTCTTTGATTTATATAGGTATTAAGATTCATAGGTCAAGAGTCATCTATGTTTGTCATACTTATAGTTAGACTAATCAAGTTCTTTAGATACATAGAGATTGTATTCTGCACAGATAGGTAATTTTCAACCACTTCAAAGAGCTGTAGAATATAGCATTTAAATAACTTAGGGTTCTCTTGACATGAGACACAATTGCTCCTGGCAGCACCAATCTATTCCTGAGAGAATGTTGAGCATTGAAGACACTCCACTTGAAGCTTGTTTTCTTCTTGGCAAAACTAGCCTTTGGGCAAGGAACTGCCCATGCATCGACCACTGACAAAATGCACGATGTCTGGACAGGACAAGCAGGAAGAAAAAAAGACTTCAAGCACTATACTGAACAGGAATGGAGAAAAGATATCCTTTTCTTGTTTCTGATACTTTTGAGTTTTTCTCCATTTACCATAATGTTGGATATGGGCTTCCAGTATATTGTCTTTGTATGTTGGAATATGTTTCCTGTATCCCTAGATCCTCCAATATTTTTTTACAATGAATGGATTTTTGATTTTATCCAGTCTTTTCTCTATCTAATGAGAATCTCATGTCTTTTCTTTTTTTGTCTCAATAACCACTGTGTCCAGTTTGTGTTGCCCATATAGTCATGGGTTTTGAGCTATCCACTAGAGCATGGTAGGCCTAGCAGTGGCCACATCCTTAAAGAAAATGAACAACATCTTCAGAAGCCATGAACTAACAATTGTTCCTCAGCTAGGATTGAGAGTTCATGATAACAAACAAATATGCATACATACACACATATACTCAGGAATGTTGACTGGCTTCATTTTGTACAGGCAACCACTGCTGTGAGTTCACAGAGTAGCTGTCCTATTATATCCAGAAGACACTGTTTTGCTCCATCCCCACTGCCTTGTGGCTCTTGCAATCTTTCCATCTCCTTTGTGCTATGGTTCCTAGACCTTGGGGAAAGGGTAAGATACAGATGTTTCACTTGTAGCTGAGCATGCCATAGACACTCTTTCACTTTGACCATTTTAAGTTTCAGTGTTAATTTCCTCCTAAGGCACAAAAAAAAAATTCTCTAATGATGTCTTAGAACTTCACTAATAAATTAAGAATTAAGCAGAACTAAATGAATTAACAAAGTAAGAGGATAGTTTTTATATTACATCCACTCCTCGAGCCTGTGCGTTGTCTAACTTGGCCAGATTTACAGCATCAAGCACCTATTTCCTCCTATGGAGCTAGCCTTTAATCCAATCAAAGTGCAGTTGTGGAGCTGGAGAGACGGCTGAATGGTTAAAAGCAAACGTTTCTCTTCCAGTGTACCCTCGTTCAAGTCCCGGCACCCACATGTCAGCTGAAATCTATAGGTAACTTCAGTTCAGAGGGATCCAACACCCTCTTCTGGCATCTTTGGGCACTGAACACATGTTCACACAACATCAGGTAAAATACTCATTCGCATAAGATAATATTTAAATAATATGTGACCCCCATATTATCATTGTCACTTGCAACTGTGGGCATATCTTGTAATGTCTATCATTTTTGTAGCATACTAAACCTACCTCTTTAAACCTCTTTAAACTTACAATCTCAAAGAGTATGTGTTTAATTTAGATTAGATAGGTAGATAGATTCTCCTTGGAAATTAAAGCTAAATTATTACTTATTTATATTTATTAACTTATTAAAATACAAATAAATACATTGGATGCTAAGATAGATGGAATATGCCCATCAAAAATTCACATTTTCTAAAAGAAATGATAATATAGTGAGCAGAGTAAGAATGTATTATATATTTTGCTAGTCTCAATAATATCTGACTTCAGATAAT
The DNA here is from genome assembly GCF_950005125.1 of Chionomys nivalis. Lineage (NCBI taxonomy): Eukaryota > Metazoa > Chordata > Mammalia > Rodentia > Cricetidae > Chionomys > Chionomys nivalis. The sequence goes on from NC_080107.1 coordinate 19,480,053, forward strand.
TACTGAAGGTTTACTTTCAATTTACAAATTCCAGAGACAAATAAAAGACATAGTCTGTCCACTCCATAATAAAACTGACAATTAATAAAATCAGATGGGAAAAGGCTCTTCCATCTGAAAATTTTTAAATTGTCTACAAAATGACTTTCAATGCAAAAAAATATAAAATAAAAACCAAATTATTAAAACTTTAGAAAGTAATGACAATGATATGTAATGGAATATAATTTACCAAAACAGAACTACAAAATCATAGAAAGTCTTAGCACTCAAACTTCCACATAAACAAATGCAGAAAGTGTTATAGAACAACCCATTCCTCTTCCCCAACCCCACCCCAAAACAACAGCTCCTTCAAGAAATCAATGAAAACTGGAAACTGGGAGAGAACTGATAAGATAAATCAGATCTTTAAAAAATGTTTAAGACAGGAAAATTATAGGTACCACTACTGAAAGATCACTCGTATAATGTTGTTTTAAAAAAGAAAGAATGAGGTCTGGAGTTCAGTTGAAGGGCAAAACACTTTTTGTAGCATGCACAAATCCCTGAGTTTGATTACAGCACTGCAAAAAATATAAGTTATAAATTAAAATTTAAAAAAGAAAAGTGAATATCGTACAATATTTTTATGTTTTTAAATGAATAAGCAAGGACCATATGTACATTTAACAAAATAGCATTAGATGGACTAAGACACAATGTAGGTATTTAAGCATGGTGGGAAAATAAATAATATGGGATATTTTTGTCCTGGGTACCATTTTTAGCCATGTGACCATATTTTCTACTTAAAATAATTTTTTGAGACAAGTTCTCATTATATAGCACTTGACTGGCCTGAAACTTGCTATTTAGACCAGGCTGGACAGGAAACTCATGTAGATCTGCCTGCCTCTACCACCAAGTATTAGAATTTGATGCTATCATGCCCCATATCAAAATTAAATTTTAACATAAAGTATTTTTACACTAGTTTTTTAAATGCATGAAAGTTTCCTCTTTTTGAAAAGCATGTCAAATTGTAAAAAATTTAATAGCAATTTTCAAGCTTTGTATTCTATGAGAACTTTGTCAAATTTTCTTAGGTTAAGGCAGTATCAATTAGTCTTAAAAACTAATGAGTTAATATTAACATAACTTTGAGAGATAAAAATGTTCCCTTCATTTGTTCATTAGATTAAAATCATAATCATTTTTAAAGTGATTTTTGGCCATGCTTACGGGCACTCCCACAGCTTGCTTTGCACCAGGGGTGGCCTTCTAGTCAGCCCTGTTTCTATATTAGGCAACTTAACTTTCCCACAAGGATATCAGTCCTACTCCCAATTCAACTGTCTGTGAAAGCATACGGGTACTTATTTAATTGGCAACATAGACTAGCAGCACTCCAGGTAGTTGTCAGCAAATACAATCTTGAACTCATGCTGTCCAATACCAATCAAAATCTTGGCCAAGATAAATAATATTCAGGAAAGATTGATTGATAGAGTGGACATTTGCTATTTTTGGCAGATCAGTATCCAAATACCCATTCTCTACTAGAAAAATTTCAAGATAAGGGAAGGCATAATCCTGATTTCCCTAGAAATACTAAAGAAAAACAAACACCTCCTCTATACCCTAGAATCTGGATGCATATCTGTGATCTAGTCTTGATCAATAGCATGAGCTGTTATGCTGGCATTTTACATTATGGAATAGTTGAGAAAGATAAAAAGACAATCGTGGAGTTTTTGTCACAGTAGTGGTAGCAGAAGTGAAATTCAGTAGACTTCAGGCAAATTAGACAGTTAAGTGTCCTTTTACAGATTATTTCTATAACAAAATGTTTTCTCGGAATTTCCTTCTTTGATTCAAATGCATTTATCTAGCCTGATTCTCCACGATTTTATGAATTATTCCTTGATCAATCAACACACATGCGAAAGAATCACCCTTTGGAGGGTAAAAGGCATTTTCAACTGAACTTTAAAGTATAACTAGAAAAGAATAAAGATGGAGGACAAGAGTGGGAGAAATACACCATTGTTATGGTTTAGATATGATTCAAGTTTACGTTCCAGTTGTTCACCATGTTTTGGAAGCTTGACCAAGCTTCCAAGGTAGTCAAGTTAAGAGTTAGGGCCTACACAGAATCAACTAAGCAGGACTCATAAGACTCACAGACTGAAGAAATAAGCATAGATGTTGTATGGGTCAGAGTTAGATCATCTGCATATACTTTATGGTTGTGTAGCTTACTGCTCTTGGTGGGACTCCCAACAATGACAGTAGGAGCCGTCTCTGACCCTTTTGTCTGCACTTGGGACCCTTTTCCTCCTACTGGGTTGCCTTGACTAGCCTTGATATGAGAGTATGTGCCCAGTCTTATTGTATCTCTTGTTAGACCACATTCAGTGGTGGATATCCCTCCTGAAAGGTTTGCTTTTTTTTTTTTTTTTTTTTTGAAGGGAACCAGAAGATGAGTTGATTTGGAGTAGAGGGGATGTGAGGACTGGGAGGAGTGGAAAAAGGGGAAACTGCACTTGAGATGTAATATATAAGAGAAGAACAAAAGTTTAAATAAGAAGAGTTGGTGCTAATTAAAGGTGCTTAGGTTAATTAGATACCTCCTCTCAGTAGGGACTGTTAAGATTCCACTATCTCTCTGGCTTTCTCTCTGACCTTAAGGTATTTTAATTTGATTCTACATTTCCTCTGACCACTGTGATGTGATTGGCCATGAAGCCTTCACCAGAGACAAACTGATATCACTTTAAGGCCTAACTTCTACAACTATAAACCAAATAAATTTCTTCTCCTTTTAAAGTTATGAATCTTAGAGTATTTTATTATACTAACAGACATGGATACAATCACATAAAAGATATAGCAGTTACAAAAATGGGAAACGTTGTAATGGTATATGTCAACCTGACAAAACTGAAGTTATCTGGGATGGAGTTGCAGTGAAAGATTGGCTGTATTAGGCTGGCCTGTGGGTATCTGTGGGGTATTGCCTTGATTACCTTAATTAAGGTAGATAGACCCACTAAGGTGTGTTGTACCATTCCTTAATTCCTTAAGCAGGGATTTTCAAGTGTATATGAGTAGAGAAATTGAGCTAAATATAAGCAAGTATGCATTGGTTGATCTCTGCTGCTGAATGCTGTCTGCTAGCTCCCTTGGTTTCTGCATTGTGGTTTCTCTGCTACAATAGGCTGTTACTTGACATAATGAGCCAAAATAAACCCTCTATCATGCAAACTCTTTTGTCGGGTACTTTATGAAAGCAACAGAAAAAAATTAAGATGCATATGGAATCCTAAATGTTCTGACCTCAAGAAATAATTGTAGAAGTGGCAGAAAAGTTAATAGAATCTAATGGGACATTATATATGAGAAATGTTTGTGATATTATTGTAGTAGGATAAATGTCTAACAAGTATTCAGCTAATACAATAACTTGGAGGAGGAAAACAATGTCTTCCCTTCTATTAACAGGTTTGTACTGCTACTGAAGTTATTACTAAAAACTATAATCTCTAAAGACAGAAGTGATTTACTCAGACATTTCATAAAATACTACAAAATTGAGAAGCCACTAATAAAATAGAAATATAACAAAGATACATGGATTTAACACAAAGATGAAAGGGATACATAAAATATATTTATGGCACAAAGACTTTTTTCAATTCAGCATGATTTTCAGATTCTAAAATTCAGTAGCTGAACTGAAAAGAAGGATTGCCACTTATAAAACCCAAATTGAAAGTATAAATATGGGGCTAGAGAGATGGCTCAGAGGTTAAGAGCCCTGGCTGCTCTTCCAGAGGTCCTGAGTCCAATTCCCAGCAAACACATGATGGCTCACAATCATCTATAATGAGATCTGGTGCCCTTTTCTGGTGTGCAGACAGAAAACTGTGTACATAATAAATAAATTTATTAAAAATGAAAGAAAGTATAAGTAGAAGAAATAGCTCAAAACACGGAGCAAAAAGTACATATGATGTACCTCTGCTTCTATCCACAAAAGATGAACTATTCTCAGACTTACCCCCCTACTATAAACAATGAAAATATGGGCAAACAAAACACATAAAGCAACTAGTTGTAAACATTAGTCTACAGGCATTGCAGGGTCTGATCCCTAGAGTTAGGAAACACGGGAATCTCAAGGGGCCTCTCTCTAGCACCAGGAGACAGCACCAAGTCAAAGCCTAGTTGCTGAGTTGAAGGAGCAGATATTAGAATTCAAAACTTTCAAGACTAGTAGAAGTTATGGGGTAAATCTCAATGACTTTTTTTTTCAGTTAAACCAGTGAGCAACCAGAAATATTCATGTTTCTCCAGTGAACACTGCATTGAAAAAATAACGGGTGGCTGTTGCAAGTGCATGAACCCAACAAAGCTCTTTGAACTCAGACATTACCATAATGTATTTATTAGGCAAACAATATCAGCAATATAAATAAGCCATGACATGAGAAAACATAGATTTGTTTTGTTGTCAAAAACCTTTAGTCTCTAAAGATTGGGTAGACATAAAAAGAGACAAATAAAACAAAAAAATGATATCAAAGGAGGAAAGGGACTGAGGAAAGAACAAAGTAGTCCACGCCCTACACTGTCAGGAACTGGCAACTGGATAGGCCAGAGACCTAGGGTAGAACAAAACACAACTAGCAAACAAAAAAAAGAAAAAGAAAAGAAAGCAATGAAATGATTCCTAATAATATTCTGCCATACTCTTAGATCAGTGCCTTGTCCGATTGTCATTAGAGAGGCTTCCTTCCAAAGCAGATAGCAAAGGGATGATCTCCATCTGGTCCCTCCCCTTGGAGCTCAGGGAACCCTGAGAAAGAGAGGATTAATGATTGTAGGAATCAGAGAGGTTGGAGGACACCAGGAGAACGTGGCCCACTGAATCTACTAAGCAGAGATCACATGGGCTCGCAGTGACTGAAGAGGCAAGCACGGAGCCTGCATGGGTCTTGACATTGCAAGGTCTTCGGCATTACAGTTATTCGCTTGGTGTTTTGTGGGACTCCTAACAATGACTGCGGTGTATCTCTGACTCTTTTGCCTGCTCTTGTCCAGCCTCAATAGGAGGGCTTTCGCCTTGTCTTACTTTTGTCTTGTTAGGTTATTGAAGGCCTGCTATTTTCTGAAAAGAAATAGAAGGGGAGTGGATCTGTAGGAGAGGGAAAGTGAGGGAGGGGTGCTTGGAAAAATAGAGGGAGAATAAACTGTGGTCAGGATATACTGTATGAGAAAAGGATCTAATTTCAATTTTAAAAAAAAAGAAATAGGCCCACTATAATATGGTACATGGAAACCTAGAAAATTCATGAAACTTTCATTGTAACACAATTCTATGATTTTCTAAAAAGAGATTATTGATGAAATAGGTAGTAATGCAGGTGTTAGCCTTTACACATAGTTAAACAACAGGAAAAATAAATCTCTTGCAGGGTCTGACTGCAAATATACATACATATATAAATATATATGATGGAGGTGGGTCTTGTATCTTATCTGTTGCTTTCATTGGTTAACTAATAAAGAAAACTGCTTGGCCTGATAGGACAGAAAATTAGGTAGGCGGAGTAGACAGAACAGAATGCTGGGAGAAAGAAGCTGAGTCAGGCAGTCACCATGATTCTCCCACTCCAGACAGACGCAAGTTAAGATCTTTCCTGGTAAGCCAGCTCGTGATGCTACACAGAATATTAGAAATGGGTTAGATCAATATGTAAGAATTAGCCAATAAGAGGTTAAAACTAATGGGCCAAGCAGTGTTTAAAAGAATACAGTTTCCATGTAATTATTTTGGGGCATAAGCTAGCCATGTGGGCAGCCGGGTGCCGGGGACGCAGCCCCGCCACTCCTATCAACATATATAGATATATATATATAATTTTTAAAATGTAATCACACAGAAAAAAATAAGAGAAAGTAATATATAAGGAGTTTCAGAAAGTCCTAATAAGGTCCCATAGTTTATGGCTAAGTGCTAAACTCTTATGCCCAGAGAGTGAAACTCCACAATGCCAGGGACAGATAAGAGTTTACTCAGAGCTTTTCACATTAACACAACTAGAGTGAAGGGATTTTGTTGCAATCATGACATTTCTTGTTCAAAACATTCAGGTAAGACGTTGAATGAATACGACTAGTAATAAAGTTAAGCTAGTCCTGGAATAGGGGCTAAACTAGCCCTGGAATAAAGACCAGTCAAGGCCACCCCACTGAGATTTCAAACCAAAGTCTACAGGCACTTAAAGACTATTGAGAGAGGGAAGTTAGTCTTCCCCAGAGATGAGGCCCCTAAATGGTTATCCAATCCCTAGTGGTCATTCCTAAAAACATACATATATAAACAACAGACTCAGCAGGTCATTTACATGTTTATTTGCATATATGTATTATGTGTGTATGTACATATGTGATAATAATAATTAAAGAATAAGAGACCATGAATTTGAGAGAAAAGAAGGAAGGGGAATAACATCTGAAGGGAAAAGGAGGAGAGGAGAAATTATATAATTATATTATAAATAAAAATATTTAAATGATAAAACCAAGGCCCTCGATACTTAAATTAATACCCAATAATTACCTTATGTAACAAATTCAGTACATTTAAAATAAATTTTTAAAAAAAAACTATTGCTCAAAATATAAAAGTCACAAAACCTGACATCTAATTGTAAATTACTATTGTCCTGGTTCTCCTTGAAAAGGTTGCACCAAATGCTTATCTTTCCCACTGATTACAGTTTTTTCAAGACTTATTTTTTTTGCTATGTGTTTATTGTGTATACTTACACATTATTAATCACTGTGTCATCTCTCCAGTTGATAATTCCAACTTTTTTGGGCAGAACATACATTTTGTGAAATACAGAGGGCTGGAGAAATGGCTCAGTGCTTAATAGCACTTGCTGATCTTTCAGAAAACCCATGTTCAGTCCCCGGCACACACACACGGAGGCTAGCAGTTACCTATAACTCCAGTTCTAGGGGATTCTGACCTCTGAGGACACTGCAAGTACACTGTGCACAGGCATATATCCAGGCAAAATACATTAAATTTAAAAATGCTGTTTTAAAGAAAGAAATCAATTAATCTGTCCCTGTCATTTTGGCAGGCACGAGCTGCTTATTGATACAATAGAAACAGAAGTGTTATGGATGTAAACAACTGATTTCTAATTGGATCTGTAGCCTGTTCCAAAGAAGGGAGTTCATGTCGATTCCTGCAGACCAGGTCAAAGGCTGGAAAGGTCATAGCCACTGGGAATGTTGACCAATTGTCTCTTAAATGTTTATGTTTATATCCATAGACTAGTGCAAAAAAGCTTGTCTTTGAAAAAAAAAAAAAAAAGGCCAGTTAATAAGAGGCTTAAGGCTGGTCAAGGTTATGTGAGAACAAGTGACTATTGAGTGAGCAGATTAAATGGATTAATACCCATATCACCCACTCCAAGACTCAAGGAATATTGGAGGAGGCTGAGGTAATGTGAGAGTCATAAAACATCGTCTTATGGGCATGGTTGTGACACTCATGGACTCACAGCAGCTGCAGTAGCTGACCAAATGCCTGCACAACAGTGAGCTGGCAAACCTTTGGTCATAAATGGAGGAGATGCCTATGGGTCCCCACCCACCAAGGAGATCTAACAGCAGCTGAGAGCTCTTGAAGAAGAGAAAACACTGCCTTACCTATATAGCCACTAGTGAGTCACTCACATCTTAGTGTGTAGATTCACACCTACACCCACACAAGCGGCCCTGGTAAAACTCAGTGGGTCACAAAGCAAAACAAAACAAAACAAATATATAGAAAACTGATATATGTATTTAATGGAAGGAGGTATAAGAGAAAGATAAGAGAGGGTAGAGGTTTATCGGTTGAACTGAAGGCCCACTCCATGAAATGAAACCCATACTTGACATTGCTTAAGTAAACAGAACCTGAGACTATACAGGTCAAGCTCCTAGGAGAAAATCTTATTAGAATTATTCTACAAGGGAACATAGCAATAAAATTACTCCTACTGACATACTGCTACACTCATAGACCAGTGCCTCACTCAACCTTCATCGAAAAGTTTCTTCGTGCAATAGATGGGAATTAACAGAGAGACCCACAACTGGACAGTGTGCAGAGAGTGAGAGACTGTGGAGCACTCAGTGCTAAATGGGATGTCTTCATCAGTCCCTTCCCTCAAGGATCACAGAGCTATGCAAAAGAAGAGGTAGAGACTCAGGGGTGCTGGATAACTCCAATGAAACAGTGTCTTCTGGACCCAACAGGACTGATGGACATATGAACTCACAGACACTGTGGGAGAATGCAGAAGACCTACACAGGTTCAAGTCAAATGGGGTCCCACAACTGAAAGGGGGAAGTGGGCACAGGCTTGCAGCCCTGACTAAAGGCTATTTGCAACTGATACCCACTAAAAAAGAAAACATTTTCTCAGTGTAGTGTCACTGGGTATATCAGCCACACTCCCAAGCAGGCCTCATCCCCAGAAATAGTTAGCCAACGCAAACCAAACTCCATTGTTTGTTTGGAGGTTTTATTTGGGGGTAAGGGGGCTACTTTTTGTTTCAGCATTTTTGCCTTATTAGTCTTTTGCTTGTTTGTTCTGATTTTTGTACTTGTGTTTTCTAAGGTTTTTTTTTTTTTTTAAGAGAGAGAAAGAGAACAAATAGTTGAGTGGAAAAGGGGAAGATCTAGAAGTTGGATGAAAGGAAAAAAACTTTAAAAATATATTTTATGAAATTTTAGAAATAAAATTTATAAATAAAAATAAGACTGGGTGGAGAAACAAGTGTGACTGAATTTCATAAACATAAAAATTGTCAGAAAAAATTATATAATTTTTTTTTAATTTACTAACTATAAAAAGTGTGCAAGAGAAGTCTGGTTATAATTAGGAAAAACAAATAAAATACTAACACATAACCATTAGCATACCTATTGTCAAAAAACAAAACAAAACCAGAAAACAAAGTGTTGAATAGAACATGACCTGAAATCTTTAGTTTTCTGAAGATCTTCCATATTGATTTCCATAGTTTACATTCCCATCAGCAGCCCACGGGGCTCCTCTCACCCCTTCCCATCACTCTTACCAGGTTTGTCTTTTTTTTTTTTTTTTTTTAAGCCATGGAGTCCAATTTGTTACCCAACTATTCTGTTTTGTTTTAGTTTTTTGTTTTTCAAGACAGGGTTTATCTGCAGTTCTAGAGCCTGTTCTGGCACTCCTCTGCAAAGTAGACCAGGCTGACCTTAAACTCACAGAGATCCAGCTGTCTCTGCCTCCAGAGGGCTGGAATTAAAGGTGTGCACTACCACCGCCCAGCTTACCCAACTATTCTTAGAAAGGAGGCCTAGCCTAGAGTCACACCATTCATGGAAACTGACTCTTCCTCTTCTAACAGCTATCAAATATCAGTAACTCCTCAGCTAGTACGTGAGTTCAGACCCAGCCCACACCCTTTCCTGCTGGGATTTTCTCTTGTTTGATCTTGCACAGATCTTGTGTATGTTATCACAATCACTGTTAGTTCACAAGTACAACTTCCATGTGGTATCTGGAAAAGACTGTCCTTGAAGTTATGGTGGTGGGTTTAGTGATAGATATTTGAATGAGGTAAGATGGAATCTGAATGTAGCTTTATTTTGTACTTCTCTGATAGATAAAACTGTTGAGCATTTTACATGTGTTTATTGTAGTTTGTCCTTCTAGAACTATATATTCATTTCGATTGCCCATTAACTAACTGAATGATTTGGGCAAGGAGGAGAGAGGCATGTTTCATATTTTTTATTTCTTTAAATAGTGTAGATATTAATCCCCTGAACAAAATTTTCTCTTATTCTGCAGGCTTTCTTTTCACTACAATGTTTCTTTTCTGTGAAGAATCTTTTGAATTTCATGCAATCCCATTTGTCAATTCTTGGAATTATTTCCTGAACTACTGAAGTTTTTTCTTGCCAATGCCTATACTTAAAGTGTGTTCCTTATGTTTTCTGCTAACAGTGTCTACAATCCAACTTTATATTAAGATCTCTGACCCATTTTGAATTGATGTTTATACACAGTGAGAGAAATAGAGCTACAATAAGACCTGGCTATTAACACTCCTGGGAATACACATAAGGGTCCAAGTCAGCACACCTTACAGACCTGCTCATGCAAGCTTGTTGAGACATAATTTACCATAGCCGAGTTACAGGATCAGTGTGACTATTATCAACAAGTCAACAGATACAGGCAATGTAATATGTATACACAATGGAGTTTTACTCAAACATAAAGAATGAGATTTGTGATTTTCAAGAAAATTGGTGATTTTAGAGATCATCATATTAAGCAAAATAAAACATGCCCAGAAAGATAAATATCATGTTTTCTGTCATATGGAGAGCCTTAGATAATACACACACACACACACACACACACACACACATGCAACATTGAAAACAGAATGGGAGTTATTTCAGAGGAGAAAGAAGACTATGGGCGTGGGATGGAGAGAGTTATAGAAAGTGAATGTTGGCAAAGTACGTGATATACCTGACCAAAAACGTCATTAAGAATTTCATCACTTTGTACAATGAATATATACTAATAAAACATCCCTAAAAGGCAAGAAGCTTGAATTTCTATGCACTGTTGTAAAAAATGTAAAATGGTGCAGTTGCTATGGAAAACAACTTAGTGTCCCATCAAAACACTAAAAATCATTATGATCCAGTAATTTTGTTTCTGAGTATACATCCAAAAGAAGAGAAATATCCAAGATTTATGCATATCTACGCTCATTACGCTCATGTTGGCACTCTTCACAATAATCAGGAGATGGAAGTTCTGTGCTGGGACTAGACCTGGAGTGAACAGGCCTGGCCTCTATAACATACTCTGAGAGCAACCATCATTGATGCCAGGCCACAAGTCCACCCAGACAAATGCGGCTGAGGCTGACAGAGTCACAGGCACCATCTGTGGGGCTATTTGCAGGATGGGTGACTCAGAGGCTCTGATCCTCCGATTGGCTAAGGCTGATCTGGAACTATCTGAAAGAACATGTTACCAGAAGAATTCAGAAAATATTTGTCATAAAATAGTGAGAAACCAGAGAGAAAGAGAATGGATGGATGGGAGCAGCTCCACATCTCAACCAGTGGGTGAATAAGTAAAGGGTGAATATGCATAAAATGGAATATTACTAAGCTTTTTCGTGTATATTGGTTGTACAAAATAAGAAGTTTCATTATGACACTTCCATGCATTCATAAAATGTACTTTGAACTTTTCCATGCCGGCCCCACTTTCACTTGCCCATTTCTCTAATAGTACCGCTTTACCTTCATAGTTTCTTTTTCAAGATTCCACATATGATAGAAAACATATGATACTTCCTTTTATAGAAATGGCTTGTTTTACTTAATATGATGATCTCCACTTCCATATACTTTCCTTCAAATGACAGAGTTTCATTCTTTATGGCAAAAAGCTAAATATTCTTCAGAGTGAAGGAAAATTACTACAGGGGAAACCTGGGTTTCAGTAACAGAATGAACAATAAAATCAAAGATATCTGAGAAAAGATAAACGATATCTACACTTCATTTAAAATGGTACAATACTAAATAGAGTAGGAAGAAGTTAAACTTTCATTATTTGCAGATGATATGATAGTGTACATAAGCGACCCCAAAAACTCCAGCAGAGAACTCCCACAGCTGATAAACACCTTTAGTAGCATGGCAGGATACAAGATCAACTCCAAAAAATCAGTTGCCTTCCTATACACAAAGGATAAGGAAGCAGAGAGGGAAATCAGAGAAGCATCACCTTTCACGATAGCCACAAATAGCATAAAATATCTTGGGGGTAACTCTAACCAAGGAAGTGAAAGATCTATTTGACAAGAACTTTAAGTCTTTGAAGAAAGAAATTGAAGAGGATACCAGAAAATGGAAGGATCTCCCTTGCTCTTGGATTGGGAGGATCAACATAGTAAAAATGGCAATTCTACCAAAGGCAATCTATAGATTCAATGCAATCCCCATCAAGGTCCCATCAAAATTCTTCACAGATCTTGAGAGGACAATAATCAACTTTATATGGAAAGACAAGAAAATAATTATAATTTTAAAAAGTCATCAGATGAATTAAGATAAAAAACTAAAAAAAAAAAAATTTCATCTAACCAAAAAATCTGTCAGGGCTTTAGACAATGTGGAACAAAGAAGAGGCAAAACCCAGTACTATTCACAGTACTAGCTAAGATATGAAACCAGTACGTGTCCAAAGATGAATGAATGAATAAAGAAAGTATTGAGTATGAATAAATGTTGAAGCCAAATAAGATTCCTAGCTCTCAGGAAGCTGTGGCAAGAGGATCATAAATTCAAAGCCAGCCTAGGCTACATAGTAAGTTTGAGGTCAGCCTTCCCTGAATAGTATGACCCTGTCTTAAACCCATGAACACGGGATGGGAACATAGCAAAGTAGCAGAGCACTTACAGAGCATACACAAACCCTGGCTCAACCCCCAATACCATAAGACAAAACAAAACAGAATACAATAAATGTGAGGACACACTAACAGAAACTTCCCGAAAACATGGCACACAAAGAAAAGAGACTAAAAGCAATGAAATAAATATGTTAAATATTATCATATATAATGGAATACTACATAGTCATAAAGAAAAATGAAATATCAGTTGCAGCAAAATGAATGGCACCAAAAGACATTAAGTAAAATAAGTCAGAAACAGAAAAGCAAATATCATGTTTTCTCTCACATGTAAAAGCTTTTAAATATTCATCCTGAATATTAAATAATGAGGCTTATTAGAGGCTTAAAGGAGAAGAAAAATCAGATTTTTTTTAAAGACCTGTAAGGGGCTGGAGAGACAGCTCAGTGGTTAAGAGCAATGGCTGCTCTTGCAGAGGACTCAGATTCAGTTTCCAGCACTGACATGGCAGTTCACAACTGTCTGTAAGTCCTGTTCCAGGGGATCTGACTTCCTCACAGACATTCATGTAAGCAAACACCAATATACAAAAAAATTAAAAATTATATAAAAATTTAAAAGACCTCTAAAACAAGCACCAAAACACAGAAAGAAAAAACTAAATTCTGGTGCTCTACAGCACAGTGAGATGACTTATTCATAGCACTCTAGTATATATTTTATGAAGACACAGAAGACAGGGATGGAGGGTTGTTTAGAAGTTAAGAAGAGCTCTAGTTACGCTTGCAGAGGTTCTGAATTTGGTTCCTAGCACACACACACTGGGGCTCACATCTGTAACTCCAGTTTCAGCAGATTTAACACCCCCTTCTGACCTCCATAGTTACACACGTGGCCCATACAAACACAAGCATGAAAAATACTCATATACACATAATTAAATTTTAAATTAATTTAAGAAAACATAAAAGAAATATTTAATCCCAGTACTCGGGAAGTGAAGGCATGCAGATCTCTGGGAGTTTGAAGCTGTCCTGGTCTATGAGTTCCATGCCAGCCATGACTACACAGTAAGACCCTGTCTCATAAAAAAAAAATAAATAAATAAAAGATAAAAAAGATAGAGACTCAAAAACTCAGACATAAAGACATGATAAGGAAGGACTCAAGTGGTTAGAGTGTTTTAAGTCCAAGCATGAGGATCTGAGTTCAGATCAAGTCACATGAGCATGCCTGTAACCCCAATGTGGTGAGGAGTGAGGTCAAAAACATTGGCAGGGCTTGCTGGCTTCCAGACAAACTCCAAGTCCAATTAAATACCGTCTCAAGGAATAAAACAGGACACCCAGTATCCTCAGATGCATAGGCTTGCATATGCACCACATTTATATACATGATTTGTGGGCTTTGGGACTGACCTGAGGAATAAAGAAACAACAGACATACCTACAGAACTGGCATCCAGCAGGCCATGTGCTCTGATGGAGATGCACCTGGACACTCAGTGAGTTTATTATATACAGCTGAAGGAAGAGTTAGGTCTGTTATATACAGATAAAGGAGGAGGTTAGCTAATCTCGGTAAGGGATGTCTGTAGGCTTCAGCCATTTCAGAGGAGGAAGTTGTAATACAATTTCAAATATTTTCCCCTTACTTCCATAAGGGAAAGGCTTTGCCATTCCCATGGAACTGAGACACTGGCACCCTTATCATGCTCGTGTAATGAGTGTTCCTTCATACAGAGATATATTCACTCCTTACACACATACATGTACACAAATGAATAAAAGCATTTTTAAAAAGAATGATATTTATCCTGATTTTTATCAGTACACACAGTATATGTATGTTAAAATATATCATGTTGCATAAGAGTGTAATCAAGTTAATCAAAAATAAGATGAAATAATAGTATAATAAGATAAAATAATGGATTAACTAGTTGCTGTAGAGATAGTTCTGTGGTTAAGAGCACTAGCTGCTCTTTCAGAGGACCCAGGTTTGATTCCCAGCATCCACATGGCAGCTTGTAACTGTTATAGCTCCTGTCCCAAAGAATTCATTGGACATCTTGCACAGACGTGGTGCATAGATATGTATGCAGGCAAAACGTGTAAAATAAAATATTTCTTTAAATAATGTATTAACTAAATTAAAATATAAATATTTTAAAGATCAATAAAACTGATAAACTTTCATCCAGAAGGAAAGAGAAAATACAAATCACTGATTAAAGCTAATTAAAAGACTGACATAGCATATACAACTTCATTTAAAAGTTTAATTAAGAAAGATAATTTTTAAAAATGAAGATTACCAAAACTAAGAATGAATTTTGAAATGTGAGTTTTCCTATATTCAAAAGATACCTTTTTATGAAGGATTTCTTCACAAAGATAATTCAAGAGCCATGTAGCTTCAATAGTGAATACTATTTAAAATTTTTGAGAAAGAAATAATACCAAAGGGCTGGAAAGATGGCCCAGCACTTAAGAAAGAGTACTTGCTCTTGCAGGAGACCCAGGTTCAGTTACACTTACAGAGGACCCTATATTCACACGGAAGTTACATGTCTGTAACTGCAGTTCTAGGTAAGCCAATGGTTCATCTAACCTCCACAGACAAGCCAGGGCGGAAATATGGTTCAATGGTTAATACTTGGCTGTTCTCTTTTTTTTTTTTTTTTTTTTGCAGTTGTTGTGGTTTTATTTAAACACAAATAAAATGTGCATGCAAGCCATCTACTCATTCTCTTCGCTGCGCAGCCTGGCGTTGGGATTGGTGACTCTGATGGCCAGCTGTGCTGCTCTTTCCACGATGGCTTTTCGGTTCTTGGAGGAAACATTGTGAGCAATCTCAGCACAGTAAGACTTGTTGCACATCAGCAGCACCTCCAGCTCCTTGACATTGTGGACCAGAAACTTCCGGAAGCCGCTAGGCAGCATGTGCTTGGTTTTCTTGTTGCTCCCATAACCAATGTTGGGCATCAGGATCTGGCCCTTGAATCTTCTCCGCACCCTGTTGTCAATACCTCTGGGTTTCCGCCAGTTTCGCTTAATCTTGACATATCGGTCTGACTGGTGCCGGATGAACTTCTTGGTCCTCTTTTTGACGATCTTGGGCTTCATCAGAGGCCGGAGGGCAGCCATGATGCCGTAAAGGAGATAGCAGCCACATACGTGGCTGTTCTTACAGAGTACCCAGGTTTCCAGCACCAACATGACACCTTACAACCATCTGTAACTCCAGTTCCAGGAGATCCAGAACCCTCTTCTGCGCTCCAAAGGTACTAGGATGCATGCAGTGAACTTAAATGCAAGCAGGCAACACAAAATTCCACATAAAATAAAGTTTAAAAAAATCAGCTGTGTTAGTAAATGAAACGAATTACTGCATTACTCTTTACTGTGTTAATATAGTATTATTTCTATTTTCTAAAGTTTTGGTGCCAATATGAGTTTTTCATTTAATATGTAAATAACTTCTTCTTTAACTTGGTATTTTGTATGTATTTCATCCATCTTCAAACTTGAGATGCTTGCATTCTGTTCCTTCTTTATTTTCCTTTGTTATTCTTTTCCATGAAATATTCATGCCTCCCACCCCCAAGGGTAAGTTCTTTCTTTTAGTTCTCAATGTTCTTCGATGCTTTAAATATTTTACTTATTGGTATTTGATTATAAACATTTCAATTATTTAGTCTGTTTTCCATGTTTATAAACTTTCTCCTCATGATCTTTGGATACACGTGCTAGTCTCCACTGCATCTGGACAGCATTTTTACGTCACCCAGGTTTCTTCAGTGGCTCTGACATGGTCCCAAGTCTCATTTTCTCACCATGACACTTTCAGTTCTGGGGTTTCGACTGCACCTGAGGATATACCTTCACCAGTGATTTCTCTTCAGGAACTCTAGCTCTACAACACAGTGCCAAGCCTCAGGTGTTCTCCATGACACTTTCATGGATGCAAAGCCAGTACCACCCGGGCGATTCTTACACTACCAAGTTTAATGCCTGCCTAAGGTACACCCTTGGCTGCCTGTGGATCATAGCTTCTGTGTGCTGACTCTCCCTAGAGATACTTCCCAGAAGATTTTGTCTCAATGATTCTTGGTCTTTCTTAATTACAACTAATTTTCCAGCTCCAACTAACAAGTGCTAATTATTCCAGTAAAATAAAGGTTTTACTTTAGTGGTGCTGGTCTCTCATTAATTATCAATCTTTACTGAGTACCAGCTGACCAGAAATACAGATTTTTAAATTCATAATATCAAAAACAGCTGTCAGACTTCCCTCTGACCTTCACAAGCCAGGCCTCCTTCATCTGCACTGTACCCAATATTATCTTCTAAGTTCCCACAATAGCTCATTAAGCTCTGAACCTGGCTTCTCGAGCCCAAAGTCTTTCCACAATCCTTTCCCGAATATAGTTAGGTCTTTCATAGTAATACCTCATGAAGCTGATAGCAATTGCTCTCTTAGGAGTTCTACTGCTATGATAAAATACCATAACCAAAATCAGCATGGGAAGGAAGATGTTCACTCTTAGAGTTCAGTCTGTCATCTAGGGTAGTAAAGGTAGGAACTCAAGGCAGGATCTCAGAGTCAGGAACTGATTCTGTGGAGAAGTGCTTCTTACTGATTTGCTCAACCTGCTCCTTTATACCATCCAGGACCACCTGCCAAGGGATGACACCATAGATAATGAGCTGATCCCTCCCACATCAATTAGTAATTATGAAAATGTACTACAGACTTGCCTGTAGGCAAATCTTAAGGAAGTATTTTATTTTTCAGTTGAGAGTCCCTCTTCCCAAATGACAACTTGTGTTAAATTGATGTAAAACTTGCCAGGTCACCAGGATTTGTCATATGTAAGGCAAAAACTCTATAACCAAGCAACATCTCCAGCTTGGATTCTTTTTATTGTTGAGTAATCACTGTATGGTTATATCTTAACTTAATTTTTATGGATATTTAATTTCTGGATATTTATGGTATTTATTCTGTTATTATTTTACCTTTTTATGCTGTTTATAAATAAGTTTGCTACAAACATTATGTTGAGAAAACATTTTGTGAGCTGAGTGGTAGTGGCGCATGCCTTTAATCCCAGCACTTGGGAGATAGGGGCAAGCAGATCCCTGAGTTTGAGCCCAGCCTGGTCTACAGAAGGAGTTGCAGGACAGTCAGGACTATACAGAGAAACCCTGTCTCAAAAAGAAAAGAAAAGGAAAGAAAAGGAAAGAAAAGAAAAGAAAAGAAAACTAACTAAAAAAAACCCACAGATATTTTGTGGAAGTACGCTTCCTTTTATCTTGGCAAACAGAGTAGAAGTGGAATTGTCAGACCATACAAATTCTTGATCTTATAAATAAAGCCAGATGAATCCCCAAACTACTTTTATTTCCAAAGCTGTGGTGAATCTATAGCATACAGAGGTTAGTGTAATAATACTGTAGCTATCCATGATCATGACATAACATATGCTCTATTTATGGCCTCCTTTAATTTACACTAGCAGCAATATTTTGTGCAAATCTTGAACACATTATGTCAAATTTATTATGTACTTTATTTTGTAAATGGTATAGATTTCAAACTTACATTGTCCACTTACTTATTTCAAATAGAGAATGAAACTTGAACAGTAATCTTGTATTTCAGTTTTGTGAAAAGAATGCAAGAATCTCAAGCTTGAAGATGGATGAAATACATACAAAATACAGAGCTAAAGAAGAAGTTATTTACATATTAAATAAAAAATTCATATTGGTACCAGAAACTTTACAAAATAGAAATAATACAATATTAACACAGTAAAGGGTAATGCAGTTCAAAACTCCAACACCTAGCCAAGATATCATTTAAAGTTATTTACAATGAAAATTGTACTATCCACTTTCTAAGCAAAATAAAGACACCTGCAAATCCATAATAATACAAAGATTCTGTGACAAACTGCAGTAGTCTAAGAATATAATATTTGAATCAGAATGATGGCTTAAGAGATTTTAAAAAGCTTGGAGAGTGAAGGAACCTTAGTAATCAATGAATCTTCCCAAACATAGCACTATGGATCACCCACATGAAATTTTCAGCCACATTTCTGGCTTCTATCCAGTAGATTCTAGTAGTATTTCTTCTCCCCAGTTGTAAAATTCTGAAATGTCTCCCAACATGGGCAAATGTTCTTTAGGGGGCAAAACCATCCCCCGATTATCCATGTAGACTATAACAGATTGACAAAAAATACGTAATACAAGTGCTAAATAAGAATTCTTGAAATAGAAGAAACATGCTGCTATGAAAAATCTAATAGCAATCTGGAACTAAACTAATAAAAAAATTAGAAAATCCTAGGCATTGAGTATGGATTACAAATGCAGGAAGAAAAGTGAACGATCAATAAGGAAAAACACAAGACAATCTTTTGTTTATGACATAGTTACATAGCTAGTTTAAAAAAACAATAATTCTATGCATCTTTTTAGTACAGGAGAGCAATGTCAAAACAAGCAATTTCATTACACTATTATGACCATCTAGAAAATAGGAATAAGTCTGATGTGGGATTCCCCTCTGTATGCTGTGAATATCATTTGTTAAAATATTACTGAAGGACATAGGCAGATTCCTTAATTTTATGGCTCTGCACTTCCCTAAATTAAAAGGGGATGCAGGAAAATCAGAAACAGAAGGAAAAACTGAAAATTTAACCACCATTGGTTAAATGAAGGCGGGGAGGAAATGGCTGTCAGAATACAGACAGCTTCTAGAGGATAGAAAGGCAAAGAAAGAGAATTTCTCATAGACAGTCTCGAGAGGAAATATAATTCTGACAAAACCTTAATTCTAGACTAGTGAAAATAATTTCAGACTTCTGAGTTCCAGACCTGCATGGTAATAAAGCATGTCTGTGACTTGGCACACAGCAATAGGAAACTAATACAAAACACACTCCTAGAAATTGCTTTAGCAATGGTTTTACAAGACAGTATCATTTTGTAAAGTTTGCAGAAGTAATATAACCACAACCAAGTAGGACCACCATATGTCACTTTTCTCACACTGAGTGCCACTGGTGTGACTACAGGTATCGGGAAAGTTGAGTCAGAGACACAATTTAGGCTTAGTTGTACATATCTGTCATCATTTCCACAGTTATTGCTATCTGCCCTGCTGTCGGGATGACTTTCACAGATATATTTCATTGTACCCACTCACCCAAGGAAGGTACCGAAACTGGAGCCTCAAGCAACAGTGATGGGAAAATGTAAGCCTGCAGGGGGAAAATTTAGCACTAATTAGCTACTACTCAACAATTTTTCATAATAACCAACTAAACCTACTAAAACTAAAGAGCAGGATGCTTGCCTCTGATACATAAACCTATGAAGCAGTTTTTCTGCAAATACTTCATAAGACTATCCTAGAATTCAAAGGCACTGTACAGAGGTGGGGAACTGACATATTCTAGCAGTGTTGATATTGTTTTGTAAGGCTTTAAAGTACATTGATGAGCCGGGCGGTGGTGGCGCATGCCTTTAATCACAGCACTCGGGAGGCAGAGGCAGGAGGATCTCTGTGAGTTCGAGACCAGCCTGGTCTACAAGAGCTAGTTCCAGGACAGGTTCCAAAACCACAGAGAAACCCTGTCTCAAAAAAATAAATAAAATAAATAAATAAAGTACATTGATGAGAAAATGAACTAAATAATCCTCTCTCAGAGATAGGAAACAGGCTTCCTGAATGAGGGAAATTATATACAGTTTAAGTTGAAGATGGTTAAACAAAACTTAGAATTAATTAATCCTGTATTAGAGTTAGACATATCAGTACAATTATGTGATGCAATTTACTTTATAGTCTCATTACATATGTGTGGGTACATGTAATTATGTTTATGTGTGTACAATTCCTTGGCAAGGCCCCTGAAAGGACAGGTCCAGTACCAATAACCTTTAGGATCCAGACTGTAGTTTCTAATTTCCAATAAAGTATAACTCATTAGAGAATATATGTTGGGTGGGAAATGTGATTTAAACACACCATTCAGAATTCAGTATCTTGTTATATAGGGAAGAAAAATATTATCACAGACCTGTGACAATTGCATCAAAAGAAATACGGGTTTGGAGCTGGAAATATAGTTCAGTGGAAAATGTTTGCCCACCATTTGTAAGACCTTGGGTTCAATCCCCCCATACTGAAAATAAAATCAAGATATATAATGAATTAGTCATCATGGACTAAAGATGAAATAGTTTGATAACTCTAATAGATTGAAATACATCAAATATGTGTAAGTCTATGCAGAAGAAAATACGTCATTATTTTGAACTGGCAAATAAAGGGAAAGGATTAATTGATTGATTGGCTGATTCATTTTGTTGTAACCAAATAAAGAGATGGTACCTTTGATAACTGATTTAGTTAATAAATGAAAAATTATTTATTAACTAAGTAATTAGGGTACTCTTTTTAGTCCAGACAAAGCCTCACACTGTAGCCCTAGCTGGACAGAAATTGCCATGTAGATCTAGTTGGTCTCCAACCCTCAAGAAATTCACCAGTCTCTGTCTCCCAAGTACTAAGAATAAAGGTGTGTGGCACCATGCTCAGTCCCTAAAAAGTAGTCTTGTCACAAGAGTCTAACCTGATTCTAAGAAATGCCCTAAATCATTTGGTAGATAGATATGTGGGGGTGTTATAACAGTTTTAGGCAGCATTTGAAATTTCTTAAAATATTCTTAGTTTAAATAAAAATGGGGAAGAGCCAGAATATGATAGCTCACATCTGCAGTCCCAACACTGGAGAGACAGGAGGACTTCCATGAACTCAAGGCTAGTATAAGCCACAAGGCCTTATGAAGAAAGAAAAGGAGAAACAGGAGAAAGGGAAGGAGAAGAGGAGAGAGGGGGGAGAAAGACAGAAGAGACATTACAAAAAGAAAGAAGAGTCTGGTGTGCTGTCACACACCTTAATGTCAGCCGTAGGAGGCTGAGGCAGGTGGATCTCTGAGTGTTCAACACTGACATCTACATAGCAAGTTCCTTGCAAGCCAGGAACTTGTGAAATCCT
This sequence comes from Chionomys nivalis, assembly GCF_950005125.1. NCBI lineage: Eukaryota > Metazoa > Chordata > Mammalia > Rodentia > Cricetidae > Chionomys > Chionomys nivalis. Next base: position 19,501,640 of record NC_080107.1, read on the forward strand.
GTCTAAAAAGGAAAGGGGAGTTAGAGAGATGGCTCAAGGATTAAAGGCACTTATTGCTCTTGCAGAAGACCAAAGTTTGGTTACCAGCACCCACATGGCCAGCTCACAATCATCTGTAACTCCAGGTCTAGGGAATCTAATACCCCTCTTCTGAGGCCTCTCGACACACGGTGCACTTAACATATATATGCAGGCAAAATACTCACACATATAAAATAAAAGTAAACACTTTCTAAAAGGAGAAAGAATGTAGCAAAAAGTAACAAAATTTCTTATTAATTCATAATGTTTTAAATCTTTTAAGCTGTGTGCATGTGGGGGGGTAGGGGATATGTCAAGTGTCTTTTTTATTGTCTTTATTGTTCTCCATCTTACTTATTGAGACAGAGTCTCTCACTAAACCTGGGGGTTGCCATTTCCTTTCATCTAGGCAGGGTGGCTGAGGTACACATGGGATCTTTTTGTAGCTGTCCCCACCCCCAGTGTTGTGGTCTCAGATTCATGCTGAAGCACTGGCTTTTATGTGAGTGCTGAGAATCTAAAGCCACATCCTGATACTTGTACACCCATCACTTTACCCACTGATCCTTCTCCCCAGCCTCTGTTCATAACTTTTAGCATAAAAGAAAGTCTCCCATAAAATCTTCAAACCAAAAAGCTTACCACACAGAATCAATATAACACCAGTATTATATAGAATGCTGGAGTATCCTCCTATCTGCCAGAAAATCGGGGTCAAACCAATTCTCTGTTTTCAGTTTATTATTATAATCCTTAAGCTAGGTCTATTACCAGGACCAAAAAAAAAAAAAAAAGGAATGAAGGGACAGAGGGAAGGATAGAGTGAGGGAGAGAGAGGGAAGAAGGAATGGGGAAAGAAAGGAAAGAAAAGATGTATTTTCAACTACAGCAGAATCAGAATCAGAATAAATAAGAATAATATTTAAAATTCTCTTTCTAATTTCTTCTCCTTTATTATAGCTAACTCGGTACAAACAAAGGTATCCAGATCTTCTGATACAATGTCTGGACAAAAGTCATTCTTTATCCTTGGGTATCTGCAGTACTATTTTATTTTACAGAAAGGGTAAGTGGTTTAACAGAAAAGGAATGAAGTAATGATGAAATCTCTCAAGTTTCTTAAATACACAAGAAGTAAGCAGCTAAAATGCAATAAAAAGATGTGAGTGGGAAGTTTGTGACCCATAAAGTTTATACTGCAGAAGCTTGAATGAAAAGTTGAAAGGCTTTATGTGTAGGCCAGACTAGATAGATAGTGAGGCAATTAGAATCATTCATTGCTGCCAAGGCATCAGGCCAACATGAATTACAACCCAAACTGAATGAAGCAGAATAGAAAATAGAAAAGCCTTTAATGAAAATGTTGGAGAACTCACAAGGGATGGGGAAAGTGCCAAATAACTGGAAGATGGCTAAGTAAACTAAAAGGTCTATTCTTCCATCAATGCATAAGGGATTTACAACTTTAACTCTCATTGCTGTTAATAAGAATTCCATGTGTGATCCAAGGGTGTATTCATGGAGAAAATGCATCTATTAGTGTCTTGATTTAGCCTCTTGTGAGCCAACACTGGCAAATGTTCCAAATTGTGTGGTAGTTTGGTGATAGGGACTAACAGGGTCTAGGATGAAAACCACTAGTTCTGTTTCATCTTATAGTACAAGATCCCATATCAGCAAAGAATAAAGTATATCTTCATCTTATAGTACAAGAATATTATGAGAACCCATATCAGCAAAGAATGAAGTATATATACTCAGGTTTTCACACGATTAATTTTTAACAGTTCAGAAATTAATTTTCAGAAAATTAAAATAAAAGGAAAAATCACAGGTGCCTATTCAATTGAAGACATTGGTTTTGAAAAATAGAGACACATTTTTAATTCATTTACCACCTGAAAATAATCCTCTTGCTAACTTATTTAATCATAGCCATTATTGTATCCAGACATTATAGCAGATGCTTTCTAACATTCTACTTAATAATGACAATTAGTGTGAAGCATTTTTCCTATTTCACAGATAAGCACATTATAACTAAAGATTAAAAAATGTTCCCCTGAATCACTGTTTGAAAAGTGACAAATTAAGATTGAGATCCATCTAATCTCCAAGTCCATGATCTTTCCTGGGCATGTCACTCCCTACTATTAAATAGCAACCTTGATCCTCTACTGGATAATTTTAACAATACAATTCATATCTCAATCCAATACACATTTCAAAAACAATGATCTTAATAAACTTAAATTTGCATAGTTTCAGACACAGGAAAATGTTTCCAAATAGTGTCCTTTCCAAAAAAGAAAAAAAGTATGAGAATGATTTTATAAAACAATTGATTATTTTTATTCAAGAAAATAAAGAACACCCATTTAGTTATGGTGGGTACTCAAGGACAACGACAATAGTCTGTGTTGGTTTGAAGACCTTCCTTGAGCAGAATATTGTTATTTCACTAAGTAGGCATGCTGTCAAGCTGCCACCTGAATATCTAAGTTTATACCCCATAGACCTGGGCCACTGTAGACCTTCATCAGAGAAGCTTCTTTTTGTACTGAACAACAGTCATTAGAGAAATGCATAACCAGTCTGGGAATAAGACACTGAATGTTCAACCTAAGTAAGACACCTGTATCAACACTCCTAACCACAATCACAGTTGAGAAAACATGGTGGAAGATGAGGCAAAAGGGAAGTGTAAGAGCCTGAGGGTGGAGAAGAGTGCTGTGAAATGTCATCTGGGCATGCCTGTCACACCCATGAACTCACAGCAGTCATGGGTGCCAGCACAGAGCTGATTGAGATCAGGCACAGATGAGATAAGTGATCTCCAGACCTTACTCCTTAATGAGAAGCTACTAGCAGTTGAGTTTTGTGGAAAAGAAGAACCATTTTAGGGGATGTGACCACAGATAGGATTCCATACTCCAGTGGATGGCCCCATGCCCATACATAATGAGAAGTACTAACTGGACTTGGTGGGTTAAGAATGAGACATGGAGTTAGGAGAATGAAATGTCTGGAGATATGGGGGAAGACAAAGAGGTGAAACGAGGAGTATACATGAACATACTTCATTGTATACATGTATGAAATTCTCAAGAATAAAGAAAAACAAAAGCAATTGAGTAAATAGTTATTAAATTGATCACGTGCCAAGAAATATATACTAAAGTCTATACAAAGAAATAGTTCCTGCTACAGAAGTGAATAAAATCTAGTAGGAGAAATAGACATGAGCAAATCATTAAAATACAGTCTGGCTGGGCAGTGGTGCACACACCTTTAATCCCAAAACTAGGAGGGAGAGGCAGCAGATTTCTGGATTCAAGGCTAGCCTGATCTAAAGAGTGCTTCTGAGGTAAGTCAGGACTACACAGAAAAACCTTGTCTCACAAGCACCATCCCCGAACATGCAAAAAAAAAAAAAAAAAAAAAAAAAGATACAGTCTGTGCCTAGTGGTAGTGGTACATATCTTTAATCCCAGCACTTGGGAGGCAGAAGCGGGTGGATCTTAGTGAGTTGGAGGCCAGCTTTGTCTACAAAGCAAGTTCCAGAACAGGTAGGACTGTTACTCAGAGAAACCATGTCTCGAAAAACAAACAAACAAATAAGCAAATAAATAAATAAATAGGATATGGCCTCATACATGATACAGAAAAAAGAAGCACTCAAAATGTGGGGCACATGACACCTTTTCTCACTGAAGAATTCTTATATTAACAAATTTTACTTTTCTAATTCATCTTTCAAACATTTTATCAAAATTATTTAACAAGATGCCCAAAGGATGCTCAATCACACCACAAGGACATGTGCTCAACTATGTTCATAGCAGCATTATTTGTCATAGCCAGAACCTGGAAACAACCTAAATGCCCCTCGACTTAAGAATGGATAAGGAAAATGTGGTACATTTACACAATGGAGTACTACACAGCAGAAAAAAATAATGACATCTTGAAATTTTCAGGCAAATGGATAGATAGCTCTAGAAAACATCATATTGAGTCAGGTAACCAAGACCCAGAAAGACAATGATCATATGTACTCTCTCAGAAGTGGCTTTTAGACATAAAGCAAAGAAGACCAGCCTACAATTCACAATCCCAAAGAACCTAGAGAACAAAGAAGACCCTAAGAGAGACATACATGGATCTAAACTACATGGGAAGAAGAAAAAGACAGGATCTCCTGAGTAAATTGGGAGCTTGGGGACCATGGGAGAGAGTAGTAGGGGAGGGGAGAGGAGGGAGGGGAGCAGAGAAAAATATATAGCTCATTAAAAACAACTAAAAAATTCTTTAACAAGAAGCTAGGTTGACTAACAGCATTAGCTGTTCTTCCAGAGAGCCTGGGTTCAACTCCCAGTACCACAGGGCATCTCACAACAATCTGTAACTCCAGTTCCAGGGGATCTGATGTCCTCCTCTGGACTCTGTGGGCACTCAGCACACAGGTAGGACACAGACATGCATGCAGGTAAAACACAAGTATATAATTTTAAAAATAAAATACTTCAACAAAAATTACTGAAGACTCAGTCTTCCTTCCCCAAATCCCACTATGATAAGTACACAGCATGCATCATTATACTCAAATTGTTGACAGAATTAAACTAAATTATTTACAAAGACAAAAAAGTTACTATCAGTGTCATATTTTGTTTTCTCCAAAACAAAATCAATTTTATAGAAATCTTACCTAATCCAAAATAACATAGACTTTAGAGCTCCTAAAACTACCCTAATTTCTCAACTCAGTTTGAACAACTTCTACCAAATGATCTGCATGATTTTAGTTCAACCAAACAGCAAAACAATTTCTGAAGCCAGAGGTTGGTGCTGGATATTGCTTTCATTTGAGTTAATTAAAAGTATTTGATCCACTATGGTACAATTCAGTGTAAGATCTTTAAAAGAATCGATTAGTCAGTCAGGTTTCAGATAACACCTAATCTAAATGCCAGAGATTGTGACTGGATTTTATCAAGCTCTAGCTATTACTTATTGATTTAACTAAAAGGAGAAAAGATGGCTTTTACTTTCTATATTGGTACTTCAATAATAGACAAGCTTTTATTAAAATCAGCATCAATTCCAATAGCAAGATATACCAAAATTTTTGTGAACACTAAGCAGAAATAGACTAATTAAGGACATTTTAAATATCAAATGTTGAGAAACCTAGCAATGCAGGTTCTTGGGAGAGAAGACATATAAATCTGATATACTGTTTCCTTAGTGACAGCTACTAGGATATTATAAACAAGAATGAAACAAATCTTAGAGTCTTTTAGTAGATGCATTTTGGTATCCCCTTCTTGATGGGTCACTAGCAATACTAGCCCTATGAATAAACTGTCTATTCAATATAAGTTTAGAAATACCAGATGGCCCCAAGCCCAAAAATCTCTTCTTCCTACCTTAACACTGGCTAATGTCTAGAATTATCTGGGAGTACTTCCAAAAATCGCTAATATCCTGCCTTCTTCTCCAAAGATTACCAGTTTAGCGTGGATGTCTGTTTTGATGGTGGGGTGGTTATTGTTTAGTTGGTGGATTGACTTTTGGCTACTCAGATAAGAATAGAGACACGACACTGTCTGGAAATTAAAGGCATAGTTTAGGAAAACCTAGGGCAGCAAAAAGAGTTAGCACGGGGCGTCCACTGAAATGCAAACCACAGCTCGTCCAGACAGACACTGATGTTAGACCGAGAGGGAGCAGCACCTCTAGGGGGAAAATCATTTTACCAGCACCAACAGAGAAATAAATCCCGAAGATTTTAATCTCACAAATAGGCTCACTCAATTTTTCCACAATAAGATATAAAATATATTCTCTAAAGTATTTATTAAGGGCTAGAGAGATGTCTTAGCAGTTAAGATCACAGGCTGTTCTTCCAGAACAGGGTTCAATTCCTAGCACCCATATGGTAACGCACAATGGGCTGTAAAGACAGTTACAGAGGATCTGACAACCTCTTCTAGTCACAGCAGACACCAGAAACACACATGGTACACAGGCATACATGCAGGCAAAATATCCATACACATAAAATAAAATAATCAAGAATTTGATTTAAAATTACAATAAAATAATTATTAACAGAGAAAAGCACTAGCTCCCTTCTGTATTCCTATTTGCAAACTGAGACAACAAAATAAAAGATCCATTCATAAAAACACAGAAGTATATTTTTATTTACTTTCATTACTAATTTTATTTTGCTGTTGTTCTTAAATTTTTGTAGTACTGAGGGTTGAAACACTGCACATTAGGGAAGAGTTCTACTACTGAATTATACACTAATCCTAAAACAAACCTTTTTTATTGTTTTTATTGAGCTATATATTTTTGTCCACTTCCCTCTCTTCCTCCCCACTCATCTCCTCACTTCTCCCATGGTTCCCATGCTCCCAATTTACTCAGGAGATCTTGTCTTTTTCTACTTCCCATCTAGATTAGATCCATGCATGCCTTTCTTAGGGTTCTCTTTGTTGTCTAGGTTCTTTGGGTTGTGAATTGTTTTATATCTAAAAACAACTTATGAGTGAGTACATATGATATTTGTCTTTCTGGGTCTGGCTTACCTCACTCAATATGATGTTTTCAAGAGCCATCTATTTGCCTACAAATTTCAAGATGTCATTATTTTTTCTGCTGTATAGTACTTCACTTAAGGAACTGCTCAACATCCTTAGACATCAGAGAGATACAAATCAAAACAACTTTGAGATTTCATCTTACACCTGTAATAATGGCCGAGATCAAAAACACTGATGACAACTTATGCTGGAGAGGATATGGGGTAAAGGGAACACTCCTGTATTGCTGGTGGGGGTGAAAACTGGCAAAGCTGCTTTGGAAATCAGTACGGCAATTTCTCAGAAAACTAGGAAACTATCTACTTCAAGACCCAGCAATACTACTTTTGGGTATATACCCAAAGGACGCTCAATCATACCACAAGAACATGAGCTCAACTATATTCATAGCAGCATTGTTTGTCATAGCCAGAACTTGGAAACAACCTAAATGCCCCTTGACTGAAGAATGGATAAAGAAAATATGGTACATTCACACAAAACAAACATTTTTAAACTATCAGAGGAAGTTATTTCAACTTGCATTAATATATACTGAACTGAAACTATACAAATAAACTCCACAAGTAAATAATTCTACTATCTCTTTTACAGGTCCTATGTATTTTTATGCTTCTTAACAAAATGAAGAGCAGATTTACATTTTATGTCTGACAATAAGATAAAGCACTTAAAGTCGAGGTTCAATGTTAAATGAAAGGCACCTACCTCCTGCTCTTCCCACCTCATGCACACATACTAGACCTCTAAGTCTACATACCCAATGACTGGGTCTACCAGGTGTTCTCTATAAAACTTCGACAAAATACAACATCCCTCCATGATAAAGATCTTGCAGACAGCAGGGGTACAAGGAACATACCTAAACATAATAAAGGCAATATACAGCAAGCCAACAGCCAACATCAAACTTAATGGAGAGAGGGGGCTGGAGAGATGGCTCAGAGGTTAAGAGCATTGCCTGCTCTTCCCAAGGTCCTGAGTTCAATTCCCAGCAACCACATGGTGGCTCACAACCATCTGTAATGGGGTCTGGTGCCCTCTTCTGGCCTGCAGGCATACACACAGACAGAATATTGTATACATAACAAATAAATAAATATTAAAAAAAAAAAAACTTAATGGAGAGAAACTCCCAGCGATCCCACTGAAATCAGGAACAAGACCTGATTTCCACTCTCTCCTTATCTATTCAATATAGTCCTTGAGGTTCTAGCTAGAGCAATAAGACAACAAAAGGGATCAAGGGAACACAAATCAGGAAAAGAAGAAGTCAAACTCTCACTGTTTACTGATGATATGATAGTTTACATAAGAGACCCCAAAAATTCTACCAAGAAACTTTTACAATTCATAAACACTTTCAGTAATGAAGCAGGATACAAGATTAACTGAAAAAATCAGTAGCCCTCCTTTACACAGATGATAAATGGGCTGAGAAAGAAATCAGAAAAACATCACCCTTCACAATAGCCACAAATAGCATAAAATATCTCAGAGTAACTCTAACCAAACAAGGGGAAGACCTGTATCACAAGAACTTTAAATCTTTGATGAAAGAAACTGAAGAAAACATCAGAAAATGGAACGATCTCCCTTGTTCTTGGGTAGATAGAATTAATATAGTAAAAACAGCAATTCTACCAAAAGCAATCTACAGATTCAATACAAAGCCCATCAAAATCCCAGCAAAATTCTTCACAGACCTTGAAAGAACAATACTCAACTTCATATGAAAAAGCAAAACACCAGGATAGCTAAAACAATCTTGTATAATAAAGGAACTTCTGGAGGCATCACAATACCTGACTTCAAACTCTACTACAGAGCTACAATACTGAAAACAGCCTGGTATTGACAAGAGGATCAATGGAACCAAATCAAAGATCCAGATATCAATCCACACACCTATAAACACCTGACTTTCGTCGAATTCTTTTTTCTGCCTAAAAGAATTAAACCTACACCCTGAAGACCTACTTGAATTCTTAATCCCAATATGACTCCATTTTTCCTTCATTATGATTTTTGTAATTACAATACAAAGAGATTAGAATGAAGGAAAAAATTAGTGTTTTAACTGCATGTATATCTGCACCACATTCACGCCTGATGCCCTTGGAGGCCAGAGGAAGGAGGGTATCAGATACTCTGAATCAGAAGTTACACATGTTTGTAACCACTATGTGGGTGCTGGGAATAAAACTTTATGGTTCTGGAAGAGCAGCAAGGTTTTTGAACCACCGAGCTCCGTCTCCAGGCCCTGTATAATTTATCTTCATGTAATGCTACTAAGAGTCATCACTTTACAAACAGACTTCCGAAATTCAAACCCTGGCCCATCTACTGCTTACTGATTTTTTAGGAAACTTGCTCACCTCCCTGTGCCTGAGTTCCTTCAACTGCCAATGAAACAGAAATAATGGACCATACAAGATTGCTGATGTTCAAATAAGTTGATATACATGTAAGAAATTAGACCAGTGTCATACAAAAGCATTCAATGAGTATTTATATTATCACTATAATACTTTTAGCATCTTAAACTCAGTTGATTTCTAAAACTTCCATAATTTCTTTGATACCATTTTTACTTATTTTTAAATGCATATTAGTTTACTTATATTTACTTTATTTGAATTTCAAATCCACTTTTTTATTTTGGTTTGGTCCAGTTTGGTTTTTTGAGACAGGATTTCTCTAACAGCCCTAGCTGTTCTGAAACTTGCTCTGTAGACCAGGCTGGCCTTAAACTCACAGAGATCTGCCTGACTCTGCCTCCCAGGTTCTGGAATTGAAGGCATATGCCATCATGCCTAGCTTCAAATTCATTGCTTAATCAATAAACCTATGAATTAACTTAAGGGAAGATTTGAATGTATAACAATAACAGTTCAAAAAGAGTCAGATTTTAGAAAATTCAAAGTGCTATACTAGTTCTAAAAGGGCATCTCCATTTGTTCCCTCTCTACCCCAGCACATGCCTGTATCTGGACGCCTTATCCTTCCAAGACAAAATTATTCTTTATCAAACTTTGAAACACTTCAATCATAGCAGATTCCAGGTAGGCACAGTGATGCAAGCCTGTAATTCCAGTATTTAAAAGACTAAGACAGAAGGATCCCGATTAAAGTCAGCCTGATCTCTATGGAAGGACCATTTCTAGATGTATACACACTTACAGATTTCTCCCTCCACACCAAACTCTAGAGCCAGAAGCACAGTGGAAAGAGTATGGCATCATGGAGTGCAGATCTGGAGTAAAAGTCTCACTTTCACTCTTCAGCTGCTTAACTACTTGAAGGTTGGCTCAGTTTGAACTTTTGTATCTCAACTGGAAAATGCAGCTGCTGCTCATCACGCATGGTTGTTAGAGAAAAGTGGGTTATAAGCTTTGTAAAGCATCAGTAATAATGTAAGTCAAACCATAGCTGTAGAGATAGATATGCACAGATAATATGCCTCAGAATTATGTCACATAATTCACAGCTGGAAGCAGAAATTCATGAGGAAAAAATGATAGGGAAAACTAAACTAAGGAATTTGAATAGTTATTTAGAATTTGAAAATAACAGATGAATAATTCACTTAAAATGTTCTTGATACTCTTGTATTCTGATCTCTAAATTTACTACATAAAAATATTGTTTTGCCGGGCGATGGTGGCGCACGCCTTTAATCCCAGCACTTGGGAGGCAGAGGCAGGCGGATCTCTGTGAGTTCGAGAAGAGCCTGGTCTACAAGAGCTAGTTCCAGGACAGGCTCCAAAACCACAGAGAAACCCTGTCTCGGAAAACCAAAAAAAAAAAAAAAAAAAAAATATATATATATATATATATATATATATATATATATATATATATATATTGTTTTGAGTTGTAGTTTGCTTTCATTGTAAAGATTTTGTGGTGAAGAATTAATTTCTTAAAGTTAACATTAACAATTTTCTTATCAAACCCCTTCATTACAGATGGGCAGATGGTAATTAGTATGTAATTCGTATGTAGAGGTAGTCCATAAAATTTCACAAAAGTTCTCATATTATTACCAGCTAAGAAAGAATGCATTATGACAAAACTAAATAGGAAATTATCTGTTTGTTTTTGTGTAAATACCTGAGATTTATTCCAGTGACACCACTAAGCAAAAAGAATGAAATTTAAAAGGCAGAAGGCCATAGTGTCATAAATGCTGTTAAAGTATTTGATTAAAAACTATCCACTTAAGGTTCATTGCAACACACTGGAAAATCATGATCCTCCCATATTTAGACACAAGTGGTGGCAAGCCAAGCCCCCTGGAAAAGATGCGATACTACTATATAACACACAAATCTATTTTATTATTGCTACCTATGTGGCCTATATCATTAGTACAAAATTTTGTTTGATGTACATGATATAATATTTGGAAATGTTCTGATTATTCTACCCCATACAGTGAGATGTCTGATAAAAGTCAGCAAACAATTCCTCAGCTTGGTACAAAAACCAAATCTTAATTTTCCTCATACTTTTTAAACAAACAATCTAACACATGAATCTTTTTCCAGGGTTCTTCTTTTTGAAATTTCTAAGATCTTTCCAGTCGATACATAAGATAAGGCGCATATTGTCGAGAATAAGTTGTCAAAGTGAATATGAAATGTGCTTCTCAAAATATCATTTACACATTTACCAGATGGTAAAATAAACATGTAAATTGTTATCATGTATACACCAAGTTTGTATTAAAATTTTACACACCACAGGAAGGGTGTAAAAATTGTCACATATTGTATTACTTGTTCACTTAATAGTTTATTAGCATCTCATAAATATTTTCTTTAAGAAAAATATTATTTGAATAGTCACAAAATTCATATGTTCCTAATGAGAACCATATTAAGTTATTAAAACTCCTAAAAAATAAAAAAATCCATATTTTTGTCTAATTAGTTAAATGAAGAAGAACATTGAAAATAAAGTGGACTCAAAAGAGTTAATACCTTTGTGAGATTTGTGAGATTCCCCATTATAAAGCTAATTAGAGCACAGCATGATGGCCAACCTTTAATTCTAGCACTAAGGATGCAGATGCAAGCAGAATCTCTGAGTTCCAGGCCAGTCAAGGCTATATGGAGAGATCCTGTCTCAAAAAAAAAAAAAAGCGAAGAAGAAGAAGAAGAAACAAAGAAAAAAAGGAGAAGAGAAGGCAGAAGAAAGTTATAGATTAATGACATACATACTTATATTGAACATCACCCAGAACAATCACGGTTATAGAGAACCCTAGTGTTAACAACTAGTACTATAATTTTAGGTAGTAAATACCAACAAAATAAGAATATTAAATTAATTAAATCTCTTTTAAGTTTCTATCTTTTTGTATCTAGGCTTATACTTCAAAGATCTGAGCATCAAAAATTTATTTTTGTAGTGTGTGTGAGCATACAGGCATGCCTCTGTGTGTGTGTATGTGCAGGCTTGCCACGTGTGTAGATGTCTACAAAGGTCAGAGAACAGTGTTCCTGGAGCTGGAGTCACAAGAGTTTGTGGGTAGCTTGATTTGGTTGTTAAGGAGTACTCCACTCCTTTAGAAGAACAGCCAAAACTCTTAACCACTGAGTCATCTCCCCAGACCCTCAAAAGTACTATTTAGTGTGTAGAACTAGCATTAGTGGCATTAGAAGTGGTATTATAAAAACAGACTAATTAAAACAGAACATCTTAGAAATACTATTTGTCCCTTCTAACGGAATGAATACTTTGGTTCAGGAAAACCTAAAAGTCAGTAGCAGACCCCAAAGATTCTAGCAAGTGTAAAATTTCTTTGAAGTCACATACCTTTTTCATCTATAGATTTCATCCATAGGCATGATTACACACGCCCATAATCCCAGCACTTGGGAGGTAGAGGCAGAAGGATCAGGAGCTCAAGGCCAGCTTTGGTTACATACCAGGCTTAAGTGGGCGATCTAAGACCCTATCTCCAATTTTTTTCATAGACAAAGTATTCATGAATCACAAGTTGATTTTTTTGACAAGCTGATGGAGGTGGGTTTTGTATTAATTTGTTGTTTTTATTGGTTAATTAATAAAGAAACTGCCTAGGCCCATTTGATAGGCCAACCCTTAGGTGGGTGGAGTAGACAGAACAAAATGCTGGGAAAAAGAAGCCGAGTCAGGGAGTCGCCATGATTTTCCCACTCCAGACAGATGCAGGTTAAGAGTCAAGCTTGTAGTCATGTTATTTAGATTTTCTAGATGTGCATAGATATATTTTAGATAGACATTCTTCATATCTTTCAAAAACTGTAAAACATGGCATTTAATGTTTTAATAACTTAGGGCTTTTCATGACAATGAGACACGTCTGCTCCTGGCAGCACCAATCTACTTCAAGAAAACGATGGGCATCGAAGAGGCTCCTTATGGAGTTTGATAGCCATTTGGGCATGAAACTGCTCATGCCTGGACTGTTGCATAAACTGAACACAAAATACCCACAAAAAAAGGACTGCTAAACTTGCCTAAAGGTGAGATGGTTTTTCGGGGTTCCTGACTCATAAAAGAGTCTGTGAGACATTCTATAGAACACAGCAAAAAATGACTAAACTGTCTTTGAAATTTCCTGCTTGATAAAAATGTCTGCTGGATACTATGGGCCTAAAGGCTGAATATGGATGCCCCAATAGTACAAAAGAACTTTGGGTGACTGTCCAGGCAATGAGATGTCTCTGTCATTTCTAGAGTTTTGGATCTCTTGTTTACTTAGGTAATATTATATCCTTCTGGAGTCTTTGATGGAGTTAAAAAATGGTTAGTTATAGTTTTCCTTAGTTATGATAAAAGACAAAATAGATATAAATATTGTAACTGTAATTCTTGCTTGATAACTGTTTTGCTATATGTAATCTTACTATTTTAAAGTAAAAGCCTTTCTTTTTTGTTTAAACAAAAAAAGGGGAAATGATGGAGGTGGGTCTTGTATTAATCTGTTGCTTTCATTGGTTAATTAATAAAGAAACTACCTAGGCCCATTTGATAGGCCAACCCTTAGGTGGGCGGAGTAGACAGAACAAAATGCTGGGAAAAAGAAGCCGAGTCAGGGAGTCGCCATGATTCTCCCACTCCAGACAGATGCAGGTTAAGATCGTTCCTGGTAAGACAGCTCGTGGTGCTACACAGAGTATTAGAAATGGGTTAGATCAATATTTAAGAGCTAGCCAATAAGAGGCTGGAACTAATGGGCCAGGCAATGATTAAAAGAATACAGTTTCCGTAAAATTATTTTGGGTAAAGCCATGCTGGCAGCTGGGTGCCGGGGACGCAGCCCCACTGCTTTCACTTCAACAACAAGCCACACAGGTAGCTGAATTTACTATTATGCTTTCCCAGCTCATACAAAGCAATAAAGTGTATGTAAATTGACAACAGAAGGTAAAGTTCTGTACTCTTAAGACAGCAAACAACCCTGGAAAGGAAAACCTTGCACCTTTTGAATCTTGTACATTAAATTCAGACCTTACTCTCTTCCTAGGATAAAAGGACTGAACATGGATTAGGCAGTACAGATGTTTTCATCTGGTGTCTTCTAAGGCATGCAGCTAAAGAATATGTTTCTGTACTGCCAGTAGTATAAATGTAGGTAGACCAATATAAAAAAAAATCATTGGAAAAACAGGGGAAGAAGTTCAGTGTACATAAAACCAGGGTCTCATCCTGGCTTCAACAGAATATGTTCATATTTGTTTCATATCTGCATACCATTGCATTCTGAAATAGTAACACTGTGAAAATTTTCCCAAGTCTGAAGAATACTGTCTTCGTTGGGAATGCTACACAAAAAATTCATGATCATGTTACTAGTGACTCTTTCCTGTTTAGTGTATCTTTGAAATAATTTCATCTCTGTTCATTGGCCAACGAGAAATAATACAGTATATAGTAACAGAAAATGACTGCTATCTTAAATGTTAAATAGTAACATTTTTATTAAAAGCAAAATGTGAGGGAGTATAGGGAGAAATGCAAGCCTATAAACCTAGCATCCAAAAGGCCATGGCAAGAGAACTGCAAGATCAAGGCTGGCCTGGATTATATAGCAAAAAAAAACTGTCTCACAAAATAAAAAATAAAAACAAAATGTGTAATTAACAGGTCATAATTATGTTATTTATGGTAATGTAACAGTTTGCTTACAAACTGAAAGGCCAGAAATGAGTCAACAATATGATGCCTTTGATCAGTACATTATAATTCTATCAAAAAATGGATGATTTGTCATTCCTTTTTCTTATACATTGGTAGCATGATCCAATAGCGTAAGAAATTTTATATCTCGCCGGGCAGTGGTGGCGCACGCCTTTAATCCCAGCACTCGGGAGGCAGAGGCAGGCGGATCTCTGTGAGTTCGAGGCCAGCCTGGTCTACAAGAGCTAGTTCCAGGACAGGCACCAAAGCTACAGAGAAACCCTGTCTCGAAAAACCAAAAAAAAAAAAAAAAAGAAAAAAAAAAAGAAATTTTATATCTCGAGCCGGGCGGTGGTGGCTCACGCCTTTAATCCCAGCACTCGGGAGGCAGAGGCAGGCGGATCTCTGGGAGTTCGAAGCCAGCCTGGTCTACAAGAGCTAGTTCCGGGACCAGCACCAAAGCTACAGAGAAACCCTGTCTCGAAAAAAAAAAAAAAAAAAAAAAAAAAAAAAAGAATTTTATATCTCTAATAAGTTGTTAGATAACATAATAGCATTTGGGTTTAGTTTGATCTTTTTGTTGTTTGTTTGTTTGTTTTGAGATAGGGTCTCACTCTGTGGTTCTGACTGGCTGTCTGTCCTGGAATTCAACACACCAGGCTGGCCTCAAACCGCCTGCCTCTGCCTCTGTTGGGTTGAAATAAGGGTGTGTACCACCATGCCCAGTTCAACATTTGTATATTTGCAATATGCAAAATGCTTTCATACATGAACCAAACTAATATAATAAATTCTTAATTTATTAATAAAAATTTCATTGTTCCTATATTCTACCTTCAAATTCTTATTTGTTTTAAACTGAAAATAATAATTATTATTTCCAAATTCTTTTTTTAATGTGTATGGAACATGCCTGGTGCACCCGGAGGCTAGAAGAGGTCATGGGATCCCCTGCGAACTGCAGTTACAGACAGTTGTGAGCTGCCATGTGGCTAATGGGCACCAAACCTGGGTTCTCTACAAAAAAAGAGCAACAAGTGCTCTTAACTGCTGAGTCATCTCTCCGGCCCTATTCCTCTCCAGAAAAACTGATAGTCTAGAAAGGCATCTCACATTATTCCTTTATGTTTTTCCTTATGCTATCCCATCCCAAGATTACAAATTCCCAGTTACATGCTCCCTAGTTAGTAGATACCTCCCAATTTTAGATGCCAATTTCTAAATTTATCAATACTATAAAAATTTTAATTATGTCAAGACTGACATAACTGGAGCTGATAAGAAAATGTAGAAGCAAATCTTCATATACTTACAAAGTAGCTGCAATTTGTACAGCTTATATACCAGAAATTATACTTTTAGAGACTTATCCTATTGATATCTAATACAAGAAAATGTGAATAAATATACAAAGAATTGTTTTCACAGTAGCAAAACCCTAACAATAACTACAAGTACATAGAGAACTAGTTATGAAGGTATGATTTGTCCACACAACATAATGGTAAAGATATTAAAAAGAATGAAATAGTGTGTACTGGTTGGAAATAGAGCCAAATATATTAAGTAAAAAAAAAGTAAGTTATATAATAGCACACGCTGTTTCTTAGAGAATATACTAAAAGTCATTTCAGCTTAATCACAGATATTTCTATTGATCAGAGTCCCATTTTTCAATATTGGAACAGAACCCAGGTCCTTGTTAATCCTAAATGAGAGTATGGAAAGTCCCAAGCCCTTTTTTTGTCTCCTGACACATTTTGTTTTCCAAGCTACAATATTTATTTTTGCTTTTATTCTTAATTATATGTTTATATGTAGGGGTATGAGCTGTGCCCATGGAGGCCAGGGGGAGCATCTGACTCCCTGAAACAGGAGTCACGAGTAGTTATGAGTCACAAAGTGGGTGTGGGAACTGAATCCAGGTCCTCACGAAGAGCAGTCAGTACTTTTAACCGCTGAGCCATCTCTCTAGCCTCTTACTACTGATTTAAGTCAGCTGTGCCTTCTCCATCTTCCACATCTCACTTAAACCTTTTTTTTTAATCCAAAGTCATCATGATTCCCTCACCTGAACACTGTCATACAGGTCCTACGCACTCAAAGGTTTTCTCCTATGCTCTTCCATAATTCATCACTTAGCCATTTTCCATCACATAGAACAATGTTCTCAAAAATCACAGAGAGCAATGCACTCAATCCATCTTACAGTCTCCATGGTTTCTTATCCATGCCTCAACCATAGCAATTAACAAAGATTCACTAAATTAAATAATAGTCCTGCCTACAAGAGAAGTTTTTGTTGTTTCAGTTTGTACTGAAAGGAGAATCTCCAGCTTTTTATCTTTTCTAAAAAGAAGCTACATTTCATTTCTTTACGTTGTGAAAACACCAGTCGTACAAGGAGAGGAAGAAAGTTCATCTCAGCTATAACGAACCTCACTAGAGCACCACACCAACACAGTCTACAATCACCTGCATGCAAGGGAAAAAATGGGTGTAATGCAGCCCATTATTCCTCCTCCCTCAATGAGTAACCCAGACGGGGAAAGTGGGTGGTGGGACATTTCTTAGTTTGAAGTCTAGCCAGGAAAGCCTTTGCATAACAGCAGAGAAATCCTGAGGTTTGGTTCAAATATTTGCATATTAAACAGCACACCTTTGTGAGATATACTCATTAGGGTATCTAAGGAAACTATCACAGTGTTGCTTTTGGTTTGCCAAAAACAAACTAAAACCTTTTCATTTAATTATAGTTTAAACTGCAAAAAGAGCAAGCATAAATAAAACCCATTAGTCCAAAGATTTTATTTTAGAAATATTTGTATCTTCTCTCTTGCCAAATTGCATTCACTAATAAACAGATTTCATTTTTATCATAATTTCCCTTTTTTATTAACAAGTGAAACTAAGAAATAAAATAATCAAAAGATTGGCAGATGGAAACAAGTGAGAAGCAATGTATACGGATAACTGAAAAATAGGAAATGCCTCAGTAATAAAAACTTGACTATATATAATTTCTAGGAATAATGCTAAGTACACAACAAAAGAAGTATCATTTAGACAAAGTCCAAGGGCCCCAAAATATTCCCACATACATCATTTTTAAAAGATTGAAATAATGTGATTAGAATGATGAAATCTAGCTTTAAATCCTAAAACCCAAAATAAGAAATAAACTAAAAACTGTACATTTGTTCTCTAATCCTTTTACCATTTTTCAATCTGGGAACACTTCTAAATTTAGGAGTGAGCTATAATAAGCCATAGTCACATGACTGCCTAGTTTCTTGAGCATTAATAAATACTTAATTCCAGCACAGATGACATACTGCATTTCAGAAAAGCAAGTAGTAGAAATAAGAATCTAAGAAACAAGGATCAATAACTTTAATTTTTCTTCCTGTTCACTCTCTTATTTTTAAATTCTAGAAGCTGCAGATTTGTGAACACTGCAGAAGCTTAGTTGAATATAAAAATTAAGCAGGGTACAGCAATGGTACACTCCTGGACTGCTAGCACTTGGGGGTACAGTGGTAGACTCCTGGAACCCTAGCACTTGGGGGTACAATGGTACACTCCTGGACCACTAGCACTTGGGGGTACACTGGTACACTCCTGGAACCCTAGCACTTGGGGTACAGTGGTACACTCCTGTAATCCTACTAGGATTGGGGGTACAGTGGTATACTAATGTAATCCTAGCCCTTGGGGGTACAGTGGTACACTCATGTAATCCTAGCCCTTGTGGGTACAGTGGTACACTCCTGTAATCCTAGCCCTTGTGGGTACAGTGGTAGACTCCTGGACCCCTAGCACTTGGGGATACAGTGGTACATTCTTATAATCCTACTAGGATTGGGAGTACAGTGGTACACTAATATAATCCTAGTACTTGGCAATCAGAAGCAAATGAATGGGGGCTCTAGGCCATCTTGGGCTACCTAACATGATCTTGGAAAAAGAAGTTTCTCTCTCTCTCTTTCTCTCTCTCTCTCTCTCTCTCTCTCTCTCTCTCTCTCTCTCTCTCTCTCTCTCACACACACACACACACACACACACACACACTTAACCAAGCTTTTTCTTTTAGCCTTTGCATATAGGCATTTTAAATCCTAAAGTTAGTGGCGCAGCTTTATAATCTACATTATATTTCTCAACAAATAAACAGGTCTTATTTCATCCTATAATTCTAACTCTCCCATATATAAACAGTATACAAAACACAAACACACATAATGCAAACCTTTTCCTAGGGAAATAATATCAAATATTCCTTACATTTTAGGGCATTATAATCTGAACAAATAAAAAAATGTAAGTTTCTATGATATTTGTATAATAATATATTGTATAAATTTCTCACATATGTAAGTATTGACTCTGTTTGCTGGGTGATGGGTCTCAAATGGATGTGACAATTAAGTGACTTGGGAACATGCTATGAACTATGAAGCCATCTGAGTAAGCAAGCAGCTTGCATCTGCCCTGTACTTATGAGAAGGAATTTTCTACCTGACATATTTAGAGGTACTCCCTCTATAATTGAATTAAAGTCTCTTTTATATCACGAATTGCCTAAATGGAATTCCCACCCTTAGATTTCTGTATTTGTCCCACACAATAGAACTGTTCTGGATAATGTGATGTTTCTTATTTAGAGAATGACATCAGATGCCAAATAGAAAGTGCTTCCAGAAGCTCTCTGATTTCATTTTTCCCAGATAAAAGCTACTGTGCAGCTGACTGTAGAGTTTCCAGAGGCAGCACTTGACATTCTGTTCTCATATAGAACTGAAGAACAAATATTTCTATGTAGAAAGCGAGAAGACACCGTACTTTAGATCACTTTTCTCAAGAAGCTAAACTGCTTCTTCTAAAAAATGTTCATACTGATACATGATTTAAAAGAAAAAATTATTTGAAAATTTTATTTATTTTTTGAAATATTTAGGGGCTGGAGATCTGGGTCAGTGGAAAAGCACTTATTGCTCTCATCAGAGACTTGGGTTTGATTCCCAGCATCCATAGTGTTTCATGATCCTCTGTAAGTACAGTCCCAGAGTGCTCAACCTCCCTTTTCTGAATTCCAAGGGCACCAGGCACTCCCATGATGCACATACATGCAGGCAAACAGTTATGCACGTAAAATAATATGTAAATCTAAAAAATGTCATTTTTAAAAATAAAATAAATATTTTTAAGGGCTGCGGAATATATCTCTATGACAGAGCAATTGGCTAGTATCTGAGAGGCTCTGAATTCAATAATCACATCATATAGAAAGAAAAGGTTTAGAGTAAATGACCATTCTTCAATTTGATTGTTTTTACTGTTTATTTACTATTATAGTAATCCTTAGGTATGAGATTGTAAAGGACAGATGTCTTGCAACCTGACAAGTTTGAACAAAGCAATCAACCCTTCTCTAATTATAAAGAACAGTAAGGCCTGGGGCATGTAGGGCACAGTTTAACCCTAGCACTCAGGAACAGAGGCAGGCAGACCTCTGTGAGTCTCAGGCCAGCCTGGACCCCTATCTCATAGCAAAAACCCTTAAGAAACATTTTTAAAGGTTGAAGATCCTAATGATGGAAAAGAAAAAAAAGAATTTATCATTACATATTATCAACCTTTATGCCTTCCTGTACTCAGGTAGACTGTTCAATAAGTCATTCACTCAATTTTTCTTACACAGCCCATCGTTCTAGAAAAAAATATCAAAATTTATGTGGAAAGATATGATGCAAGAGAGATGTGGGGACATGCTTGACTGGTCAAATTAGGTTTGTTTTCAAATGTAGAGTCACTGTTCAACAGAATCATGAAATATATTTTCTAGGTCATATCTAAAATTTTCTTTTCAATAACATTAAAAGTAATTTTTAAACATCAAAGGAAATTTATGTAATAAAGACAAATAACATTTTGTGAAATTTTGCCTGTGTGTTTTAGTTGTTAAAACTTTGAAAGCCACTCTGCAGCAGTAACTCTATCCTCGCTCATAACATTTGAATTTAATCTGCATTAAGAAATCAGAAATTTCTGGGCAGTGACGGCACACACCTTTAAACCCAGCACTTAGGAGGCAGAGGCAAGAGGATCTCTGAGTTCGACACCAGCCTGATCTACAGAGCAAGTTCCAGGGCAGAGAAGAAACCCTGTCTCAGAAAAAAAAAAAAAAAGTCAGAAATCCACAAATAGACCAATTTATTGCAGCTGAAATGCATTTGAAAAGTTTCATTTTACAAATAAAAATAGTGTAGGTCATTATAAAGTGTCTTTTTTTTTTTTAAGCCAGGCATAGTGGTGCACAGCTCCAACCCTAAGAACTTAAGAAGAAAAGGTAGGCAGATTTTTGTGAGTTCAAGACCATCCTGATCTACAGAATGAATGCCAGGCCAGCCAGTGCTACATAGTGAGACACTATCTCAAAACAACAACAAACAATAACAATAGGATGTCTTACTTTGTGTTCACTGTTTCTATAACCCACTAAGAGACAAATTTCCTTGAATTCTATATTGTTGAAACCAATATAATGTAAGTAAATTTCCATGACATCAACTATAAATTTTCAGTTATATTATATGAATATTTCTATAACATGGTAAGTTTTCACCAACTTCTTACTCAAATGGAGATTAAACTGTGTGAAAACTAAGTAATAATAAATTTAAAGGCTTCTTATCCTAATTTGGGGGTGTAATTATTTACACAAAGAAGAGATTGTTGATTGTTAAAAGGTACTGTAGGCTTGGTAGGAGGGCATAGTTTCTAAGGCAAAAAAAAAAAATGCAGGTAATACCAAAATCTTCATTTGCTTTTGATTTTTTGTTATCATGCTAATGCATGCATGCACATGCATACACACACACCTTTTTAAGACTATATAGAAAAAGGACTAATAATAGTGTGCTTGTTTTGAAAGATACATATAGTATATATAATTGTATAGTCATAAAATCTCTTCCTTTTGGATGGCTCATATACTTCATATCATTTCCTTAGAGGGGTTAAATTAGCACAAAGAAAATTAACTTTTAAAAAATTCATTTTAATCCTCATCATGTTAAGCTTGAGTTAAGAATAAAGAGAACATTGCCTTTATATGAGAAGTTTCAAAGGAGGCCAAATAAGAAACATGTAGACTATAAATTAAAATATCAGACCAAAAGAAAAGTCATCAAGTAGGTAAAGACAATGAGTTGAAGAAGTACATGAAGAATAACACTTTAAAAATGAAAGTCACCATTTTTCATCACTTAGAAACCAAAGAAGGACATTGAGGATGGGAGTTAAGGAATTCTGCATAAGATTTTACATTGCCGTTTCCTAGAAGCCTCTGGGGCCCACTACCACCCAGTGTCCTAAGCATAGCTGTAAAATAAATAACAAGGACTGTTTCAATAAAACAAGAGCATGGCCAGATAGTCTTTTTCACAGCTATGCTCCTCACTCAGGACAGACATATGAGGCCAGACACACAGAAAAGCATACTTTTTAGAAACTTTTTTTTAATGAATGGATGAACGGGCAAGCAAGCAGAGCAAAGAAAGCCAGAAAAGAAAAGCTAGTTTAAAAAAAAAAAAAAAAAGGAAAGAAAAGGAGTTACAAAATCTATGATATCAAGTTACAAAAGGGCTAATTATGACTTAAAACAGCTAAAAGAATAAGACTATATGGTAACGAGGCCATTGCCTCTAATTGCAAGTGCCCTGGTGAACACGTAAGAAAGAGTGTAGTAGTGTCCACACAAATGAGGAAGCTGCATTGAAAAAGATCAAAGAAAGCATTGACAGATGGATCTTAAACACAAAAGAGATCAGGGATGAATGCAGTGGCGCACATAGCTAAGGAGGTTCTATATGAAAAGAATCCAAACCAGTAATAGATAAAAATATTAGACAGTTCTTTCACAAATATGAAAAGAAACCAGATCATAGGAAAGTGAATATATGAATAAAATGAATATACAAGTATGTAGAGAAAAAGCAGAATTTTTAAGGATAGGAAAGATTAAATAAAAGGACACAAAGCATCTAATATTTGTCCCCCCTATTTAAAATTTCTTTGGGGGAAAGTGTAAAAGTTCTAACCTTAAATAAGCAAACTGATGAGTCAGGATAGAGTTTATAAAGATTCAGGTTGAGGGTGGTAGCAAAAGAAAAAAAAAGAGTAGGTTTCAAAAACAGTTGTTGGCAAGAGCTGCAACAAGGGCAGAATGAGTGTCAGAGAGAGAGCAGAGATGGAGGAGGGAGGGACACATTTGTTGAGGAAGAAGTCAGTATGTTTCTTTGACTTTCTCCACAGCAACAAAGCAGAATGTAAGCATAAATTAAGAGAATGAATGCCAAAGGTGAATGAGCTGTAACCATTATTAACAATATAGTCATTTTAAGAAATAGTAAATTAAAACAGAGGTATAAAAAGATTTCATCTGACTAAAACAAAGTGCATTTCATGTTAAGTAAACCATGAAAGGATAGTTTGTTTTCTCAAAAGCAAGTTTCTGAGTACTAAACATTGTTATTATTTGGTAAACTATATCCAAACTTTTATTTTTTTATTCAAAACGACCAGAAGTTATAAAAACACTAGCCACTTTGGAAACACTTTAGAAATTAGAAATACTACTTTGTCTTCCATAAATTCCCAATCAAGCAAGTCATTTGAAATAACAGAAATATATATGATAACTGAACATTCTCCAAAACAATTGTGCTAATTACAGGTGGACTAAACTTAATCTACATAAAGTCCATGTATACTTTACTCATTGAAGTTCACAAATATTAAGGTACCATATATATTCATATTATAAACAGAGAGATTAAATTTGGAATTCCAAGAGGTAGCCTGTAACTGGCTGCACTACAAAGAGGGACAGGTGACTACTAATTCATACTGCAGATACAATCAAGAAAAGAGTTATCTCCTGCGCACAGCAAGCTCTTCTGGAAGTCTAGAAAGAATAACTTTTGTTGATAGAAGATTGCAAATGTCTGAATGTTCATGTGTGTGTTTATCATAGTGAAACAAGTTTAAAAAGCACAACTCGAATCTATCCGAGATAATGGGGTTTTCTACAAACTTTCAAAGGCAGATTTACATGTGCCCACAAACGATGTGGCCTATACAGTGTGCAGTGGAGTGCAGTGTTCTACTTGTTTGCAATGGTTTTATTTTTCGACTAGTTTTTATCACACTTGGCATGAACAAGGGAACATGTGCTTTGCTAAATTTGAACTTTTAAGATGAAACTGAATTAACTGAGAACCAAAAAATTGCTTCTGAAATTTTCTAAGATTGAAAATGCCTTTCTTTCGTGGTAGGAATGGCAAAATAAATGACAAATACATCCTGAAAGTTCAGACGTGTGTTAGGAAGGTCCTGTAGTTTAGAACAACACGGTTGGCTTTTTTCCTTTTTAGACACCTGAATGATAAGATTGGACTGAAACAGCTCTTCCACCCATATAGTACACTTTCTCTAGCAAAGTAAGTATACTAAACATAAACCTAAATTAACCTAATATAAATAATAAGTCTGATGTAAGCAGATTTATTTTCCAACCAGAAATTTTAATAAATTTACCATTTCTTGAAATTTAGTATCTAGTCATCAAAGTTGAGATCCAACTGTTACCTTGAAACTTAATCCTGTGTTTTGTTTTGCTAATGACATTAACTCTACTGGCTACAACAGTCAGAAGCACCTCTTTACAGATGCCTTTCCATTCTAGTTTCCATCAGCCTCCACATAAAAAAGTGGACCATGATACAAAGGACAGATGCTTCTCTGTATACACAATGAGAGTTCTATCGTGCACACACTTTTAAAGGCTTGAAATTCAAAACCATTTTAAAACAAAATCGAAGGCGAGATTTGCAGGCTGTGTTTATAAGGATTCTAGTGACAAGCAGTAGGTCCAACAACCGGGAAGAATCAGCTTGTGGTACAGCTTCATTGTACTAATAATGTCACAGTTAGTATATTTATTAAATTAAATATTACCAGCAAGGGTCTTTTAAATGCCATGTTCCTAATCCTAGATTATATATTTATTTCAGAGTTAGCATAGTAAGAAGGGAGCTATCAGTAGAAGGTCTATTAAGCTATGCCCCCCCATTGGATTAATGGAACTATTCAAATCAAACGTTTCACGCCATGCCTTGAACACCACTGCAAACCATACTGTGGGTGTAAAATACACGCAAGGCCGACATAATCAGCTCAGATGAGACCAGTGACTTGTACACCATCAAGTTTACTTCACTGTGAAAGCAGTGGGGTTTCTTTCAAGGGAATATGCTTCTAAGTGTGATAACCTAATACACAAGCCAAAGAGGGAAAACAAAAAGACATGCAACTTTCAAAACTGTTGATCTAAACTAAGTGTAGTGCAATGGCCAAACCGTTGCCTGTTTTGTCTGTCCTCTCAGAGACACATCCTCTTGATCTGGGAAAAGAAAATCTAACTTCAATGACTTTAGTAATTCACAAAGATTTGAACCGCGTAAATACACAGTTGCTGCCATACTAAATTAGATATTTTAAAAATTGAGTTGAAGGAGCTTCATACCTAAGCTTATCTATTGTTGCTGTTTCTTTCGAGGAAACCTAGACACCACGCTTTTTTTTTAACATAAGATCATAGGTTCCACTTTTTTTCTATGCCTTGTCCAAAACGCCTGTGACTGACTAATCAGACACATGCAAACAACGTGCTGCCCTTGAGACCAAGCTGTATATTTTCATAAAATTGCTTATGAACATACATTGTCTATCACTTGCTTTAAACTTTTTAAAGAATGTATACGGTCTCCATTTAATAAAGCTCCGTTCCTAACCTTTATTCTAAACCGAAAATCCTTCGAAACTTCACTGCTGAAAGGATAAATATCACCCCCAAAAAGGTGAGTCCCAAAAGAACTATTAACAGGTGGACTTGCAAGACAATATAACTTCCGGATATCAGAATCTTAAGTTCTCCATAGGGTCTAAGTTCCTAATTGCTAACAGCTCCCGTTATTTCAGTTTTAAAAATCAGGAACTATATGATTTGTGACATAAATGGGTTTGTAAGTTCCCCGCTGATAACTTAAAAACTAACTAAATAACCCCTGTGGGGGGTCCTGAAGGCTACTGAGTGCGGAGGCCTAGCCCTGCAGCGGGACCCGAGGCCTGACACCCTGACACCGTCCTGCACGTCGTCGAGGCCCAGGCTGAGGGCTCGCACCAGGCCTCACTCAGGCCTGAGGCCTGGGCTTCTCGCTTAGTGCGAGCCATTGGGGTAGAGCCCGGGTCCTGCCACACTGGCAGCCAAGGGGCGGCATCAGCCTGCAGCAGGCGGGCTTAGGCCAAGCAGCAGCTGGGCAGCACTCGACGGACGGACGGACGGAAGGGCGGACGGACAGCGCGGAGACCGGGGGACCGACGAGCAAGATGGCTCGCGGGTGGCCAAGGGCAGGAAGCCGGCGGAGGACGCCAAGGGTGGCGCGCTCCCCTCGCCCCTTCCTTCCTCCCTTTCCGTGGAAGCGCGCCTTCGAAAACCGAGGGGACTGAGTTCGCGGGGAGGCTTGGCCGTCGCTCTGGGTGCCCGCGGAGGGCGGCCCGGGGCGTGAACCTGGACGGCCCCGGGGATCCCGGAGGGCCAAGTCCTCCGCCCCGCGGACACGCAGCCTCCTCCCCGCGAGGGGGAGCCGCGCGCGCTCGTGCTGTCAGGGGAGCAGAACGCACACAGCCTCCGAGCGGGGAGCGCGTGGCTGCGAATTTACCTCACGCTGACTCAGTCCACACAGCAGATGGCGGAGCTGCGAGGCAAACGACCTCCCCGGTGTTTTTTAAGCTTTGCTAAGAGCAGCGAGCGCGCGTCTTTCGGCACGAGGCGCCCCGTTCCTGTGAAAAGAGCTCGCCTCGGAGTCTAGGGGCTTCGCTGACGCACTTGACACCGCTCCCGGGCTCCCCGGGACCGGGGCATGGGAGGCGGGCGGCGCGCTCCCGCGAGCGGGCCTCGGGGGCGAGCGCGCTCGGACAGCCCGCGGCCACGCGCCCCCGGAGCCCTGGCCCCCCGCGAGAGCGCGCGCGGCCTCCACGCGGCCCCGGGGCTGCACGTGCTGCTGCTGCTGCTGCTGCTGCTGGGCCCCGGGCGGGCGGCCGGGCTCGAGCGCAGCCCCGGCTGGGTGGGTGCATGGTCCCGGGCACGCACTGCTCCATGGCTTGCCCAACACACACATACACACACCGTGTTTTGTACTTTTTGTCGTCGTCTTTACTTCGTAGGTGAGGAGAGGGGAAAGGAAAAACAAAGAAAATCAGTCATCGGTTTTTTTTTTCTTCCTCTTCTCTGGGGCACACAAGAATCCACGGAACGCCGTCTAGCGGCGGGATTATCCAGGGAAGGCAAATCGCTGCAATCTCTCCCTTGACCTTTCATTTAATTGGAATTCTGAAGCCTCTTTACAGCTATCACAGCACAAAGGGGACACAGGGCAAACTCAGGTTGCTGGTAAATTTAGTTCTGGCATCCCAGGCCAACTCACACTAAAGGAGAAGGTGAACCAGTCCCTGCCCCTTCCCGACTTCACCCTCTCTTTGGAGACTAAAGTCCAGAAGTCGCCTCTCTGAGGTAAAGACAGAATTGCAAACTTGAGCACGAAATTCCTCACCGTCATTTGTTCTCAGGGGTGAGGACCTGGCCTGGGTAAAACCGCGGCAAGGATTCCATTACAGAAGAAAGAGTAGCCGCCCCTCTCCAAAGCAAGTTTTAACTCAGTCCTTAAAAACCACCCTTCCACGTGTTGGTCCTGCGGGTCTTTCTCCACCCCACTGGGAACAATACCTGAAACCACCCTCTCTAGAGACGTCGGCCCTTCGGGTGTTTGTATCTATAACCATTTGCCCATCACCTCCAAGGCCTCTTTGTAAAACCACCTTTCTCAGCACCTGCAGTCAACAGTTTGGCTTGACTTGCTTTAAATCGCACCCTGCTCTCTCACCTAATGCCTGACAGATTGCTGTGTGGAATCTAAAGAGATTCTTAGCTCATCTAAAGATACTCCGTTTTCCTGTCGCTTCAACTTCAGAGAGAATCAGAGCTGGGAGAAAGAAGGTGCATGTATTTTCCTAGAAAAACAAAAATACAGCAGTAAAGAGAACTACACTCATAGAGAATGAAATAATTGTAAATAAGAAGAAAATAGTCCTTAGTGGTGCCACAAAATAAAACTAAGGGGACGTAGGAAGTGGTCACTATTAGACTCCCAGAGCAGAGGGAAGGGGCTAGCCTTGCTTAACCCTTCAAAGCCATAACCTATAGTAATTATTTGCAAACTGCTCTCAAACACCATAGTTAGCGTTTTACCAGGTTTATTTTACTTGTTATACACAGACGATACAAACGAGCAGAAAACAAAACGATTCTCAGTGGAGTGTGTACTTGTATAAATTATTCAATTCACAGACAAAACAAAACAAATATAAAAATCACAACATTTGATTTACAGAAGAGCCAAAGTATACACACGTTTAGACCCTGAATTCCTATTAGGAAAAATCCCCCATGGACTGGAATCTAGATTGAATATTGTGTATGATGCATATTTCACATTGATTTTAAAGTACAAAAAAGTATAAGTTTGCTACACAACATTAGAAATCCTACTAATCTATTTCCAGGGGGATTAAATGCTCCTTATCAAATATAACAAGACTTGGGGGGAATCAGTCTTACTTGCAATAATGCTAGTGTTTTCTCAAGAAAGTCAAATTTCAGCTGTCTCTAAGTGGTGGTGGGGAATCGTTTTCAAAACTAAAATGCAGTAAAATATACAACTCACACAATTCATCTTCACTAGACTACACTATAGTTACCAACAATCCAGTCATCTATATCAGTAGATTGATTATTCATTACAAAGATTTACAGCATAGAAAGGTGGCGTGGGGACTGAGAAGAGAGTCAGAAACAGTTTGTCAGCATATTTGGCACCTGCACAGACCAGTAATGGATTTGGCACTTTGGGGAAAAACAAATAAGGCAAAATAATATTGCTGATGTGGAGCTACTCCATTTAGAGGAAGAGGGAGACAGACAACTCCAGTTAACTCTGCTTTGCGGGCTTCATGCCACTTAACGGGCTTGTCTAGGAACAGGCAACTAACTAGCTTTTACAGGTGCTCCTGTGGCGTCCCCTTAGCTACTGCGTGTGCCCTAGGGCACACAGTGGTTACACCGTGCGAGGAACTGAGAAGTGAGAGAGAGCGGCCATTACGGAGTGTTTCATGTTTCCAGAGCCTCTTAGAGTATCTTTAATATCTCACAAGAAAACAAAGAGGGTGGGGAGAGAAAGAAAGAGAGGAGAAAAAGAAAAGAAAGGGGGATAAAAAGTTAAGCATGAACTGGTTTTGTGCCTTGACGATGAGAATAAAAACTAGCCATTCGTTACAATAAATTAACACTATATACAATCATTTCACAGGCTTTGTTCCACTAAAATTATGAACATCCCTACCATCCATCCATCCATCCATCCATCCACTCGGGTATAAGAAAGGACGCGCTGGGTGGGTGCAGGTTCTAGAGTCAACATCCTATGGTTAATAGGGAGGCCAAGACAAGGCGGGTCGGGATCGCTGCTGTCTGACAGGACTGCCCAGGTCTCCTAAAGTTGAAGAGTTTTCATTCCAAGAGAAAGAAGGAGAAGGTGAGAAAAAAAAAGGAAAAAAAAAAAGACGGGAAGGATCATAATAATAACTTCACAGAAGAAAAGTTGGAAAACCACAAGGTTCACAGCCAGGTTCAAGGTCGGTGCTCTAACTGCGGAGACGGCTGTGCAGAAAGAAAGAAAAGAGGTTTAAAAAAAATGATAATGGGAGACCTGCACTTATCCCCCGCAGACGGTCATCGAGGGTCAAGTGAAAGAGCGAGTGCGCAAGAGCGGGCCTGGGGAAGGAGGACGTGGGGCAGAGCAGAGGGGCCGGGGAGGGCGCGGGCGAGCGCGGGCCGGGCGGCCTAGCTGTGCGAGTAGAAGCCGTAGTAGCCGCCTATGTCCTTGGCGCAGTTCTTCTCGCAGTCCCGCTGGGCCAGCACCTCGCTCTTGAGCGGGGACGAGCTCTCGGACACCGGCGTGTCGGCGGGCGAGATCCGCCTCCGCTTGGCCTGCTCGTAAATGCCCGAGTCGCTCGAGTCGATGGACTTGATGGACGAGGGCGTCTCGATCCAGCTGGAGTCGGACAGGTCCTTGGGCTTGGCGTCGTCGGCGGCGGCGGGCGCCAGGGGCGAGCGCTCGGCCGCCAGGCCCTCGGCCTCCTCGCCCAGGTAGGGGTTGGCGCCGGCCATGCGCGCGGCCGCCGCGGCGCTGTTGGGCCAGCAGGGCAGCACGGAGCCCGACTTGGCGCCGCAGTACTGCGGGGGGCTGCGAGCGCCCCAGCCCGAGGGGTCGGCGTAGTAGCCGAGCGGGCGGCCCGTGCAGCCCGCGGCCTGCAGCGGCAGCGCCTTCACCCCGGCGGCCGCGTACGACAGCAGCGTGGCCGCGTTGCCCGCGAAGTCCGTGGCCGTGTCGTAGGCCGAGGCCGCGAAGTCCAGCCGGTTGTTGGCCGGCGTCACGAACCAGCGCTGCGGCGACGGCGCGCCCGGGTCCTCGGCCTGCTGCGGCGACAGCAGCCCGTTGGTGTGCGGCACGCTGCGGTCCGTCCCCGGCCCGGGGCCCGCGCCGGCGCCCGGGTGGAAGCGGGCCTTGGCGTAGTTGCTCACGAACTGGTCCTGCAGGAAAGAGCCGGCCATGGCGTAGCGGGCGCCGGGCACGATCTGCGAGCGCGGAGAGTCGTTGGGCGAGGGGGTCAGGCGGTCCATGTCGCAGCCCGTGTAGATCCTGAGGGGAAGGGAGAAAGAGAGAACCGAGGGATGGCGCGGAGGTCCCTGGAGGGTCCTGGACGGAAAGCCACCTCTAGTGTTGCCCACCCGCACACCGTCCATCTGGAAGTTGCGTTTGCCATACAGGGTGCGGACGGCAGAAGATCACAGACCCGCACCCTCCCTAGCCCAAACTGGAGGGATACCAGTTTAGCTGCAGGACCCTGAGCCGGACACAAAGCCAAGAGTAGAGGTCTTCCATCTTCCCGTTACCGCTAAGTGCACGGGGAACAAGATGGGGCCTCCATCCACTGATCCAGAATCGTACTAGCACCAAGGTGCCCTTTGCCCGTTGGGCCTTTCCTCTCTGGGGAATCTCCCAGTGAAATTTCTAAACAAGTGGCCCACTCTCTCCACCCTTTTAAGACCTCCTCTGTTTATTGAGTAGTTGAGAGGATTCCTTTTCTTTTTCTAGGTAGTTTAAGAAATCCCCAGGGAGGAAACCGCAAGGGGAGAGTGAGGACAGACTTGTCCAGGTAATAACGTCAAAGGCTGACTTTCACCGGCCAGAGTCCCGGAGGATTGCTGCTGGAATCCTCTAGGTACTTTTGTCTGCTGCATCCCCCTATGAACGCCCTTTAATTCCCATCTCTA
This sequence comes from Chionomys nivalis, assembly GCF_950005125.1. NCBI lineage: Eukaryota > Metazoa > Chordata > Mammalia > Rodentia > Cricetidae > Chionomys > Chionomys nivalis. The sequence goes on from NC_080107.1 coordinate 19,532,966, forward strand.
CCACTGCAAAAAAGTAGAAGCTACTACTTGGAAGCAACACTTAATAATCAATAAAATTCTTTAGAAGAAAAAGTGGACTTTAGTCTTCTGTACCCAGCTTTTGATCCATTACTAAAAGAAAAAGAGGAAGAAAAAGTCCCTTTTGGTGGGAACTTAGAGTTAGCCCCTTCCTCCAAGCAACCCACCACTAATAACTAACCCTTCTTTACAGAGCTTAGAGGTGCGGGGCTGGGCACATGGGAGCTGTTTACATAAGCACAGGTAGATTTCTTTAGCTCACAACAATTCTCTTAGGTACTGATAGGGAAACTGAGGCAAAGGAAAGTTACAGAACTTGCTCAATAATCAACAGAGGTTGTGTTTGGCGGGAAGGTGGCCAGGGGAGGGAAAACCTTAGATAAAATATTCACTTTAGACCCTGGGCCTGGATGATCCCATTAGAATTGAAGTTGGTCAATGATGTGTTTCCTCATAGACATGCAAACATACCTCATTTAGCTCACACATAAGTGTTTGTGTCTGGTTTTAAAGTAGTGCGTTGGAATTGTCAGATCTTAATCCTAAAGAGAGACCACTTCCCAGGGTGTAGCCAAGAAATCTTCTAGGATCCCTTGAACTCTCATGCCCCATCCCCCATGCCCTCTAATCAAACCAGGCCCAGATTACTAACCTTAAAGAGGAGAGAGTGTGTTAAAACTACTCAACTCCCTCTCATCCCCACACCCCTAAAACCAGGGATTACTTTTGTATAGACAAAATCTTTACAACAAACTTCCACTGGTTTAAGAAAGGGAAGGACTTATCCAACAGAAGGCAGCCAGAGGACAGGGGCAGATGAGACTTACAATGGCTGCCCAGGGGCATTCTGCTTACAAATAAATAAATAAATAAATGAAATATTCCCTCCTGAAATTTAATTCCTGCTTCAATTTTTTTTTAAGTGGAGGGAAGCAGGAAGGGAACATAATCAGCAATGTACAAATATCTTCTCTGTTTGCCACCACAATATTCTTTAAAAGAAAAAAAAAGCAGTCTGAAAAAGATACAGTGTAGATGCCCATCCAGCTCTCAAAACACTTGGGATTACTGAATTGATTTGTGCAAAATAAATGCTTATGAACAGATGTTAGCAGAATTAAAAGCTCAAAATCTGTACAGCTCTCTTCCAACATCCCTAGTCTCTTGGGCCACATTCTTTCCACTGTTTTGGGTCCATCTTTTTTCATATTTTGAGACCTGAAGCAGCAAAGTTGTATTCTAGAGAATCACATTTGTAATTTTGAGGGGGGCTGCTTTGAACTGCTTTTGGGGGGACACGTAAGAAAGTTGGAGCCAGTAGATACCAGTTACTCTCCCACTTACTATAAAAAATATTGAGAGGGGAGATGGTGTCTGGAGATTGGGGCACAGGAGCTTCTTGTCTCTTCCTCCACACATTTAATCTGTTCCTAGTCAAAGACCTAGTCAACACTTTAGCTCTATCCCAAGACCAGGAAATTAAAGTGCATATTTCTCATTATCTTTAATAGACAGAAAAAGGGTAGGCAAATCACACAATCGCACTTTACAATTTGCTATATAACACTATCTGAGAACTCTTAGGGACTATAGTCCTTGTGTGAGAATCCCAGAGCAAATCTAGAAAAAAAATCAGTTTGCATCTACTGCTGCCCCAAACAACAGTCTTGCTCAGAGAAGCGCCTAGAGATGGGGGAGGGGGGTGGCAAAGAAAGGAAACCAACACATTTAATTAAACCATGAATACAAAAAGTAAGAGGAGCCATGTTTCTTCTGAAGCTTACGAATAAGATGCAACCACACCTCAGTGCTGCCCAAAGCGTAAAGTGACTGACTTAGGCTCTGCTCACAAATTCGCCTGGGGAGAGCACATCTTCATTCATTCCATAGTAAACTGCACAGGAAATGCTATCATGAAAAACTTGGAAATGGGTAACTAAAAGTCACATATGCCAAGGAGACCATAACAACTGCCGGGGCCACATGCACTTTCAGGCAGAACAGCCCCGTTTCAGACACAGCCGATCTGAACTGAGCATCTGCAGCCACATGCACAACAAACGCTGGGAAGAACCAGGGCAGCTTCCTCAGCCAGTCAGCCAACCCCAGGGTTGGCCAACATCTTTGGAATTTGAAAGAAAGCTAAGAATAAGTAGAAAAAAAACCTTCTAACCGAAATCACACAAATACCAGGCCACAAGGTTACCAGAGAGGGAACCAACATGATAAGGGAGGGAAAATCCCAACCAATTTTCTCACACATTTGACTTTCAGAATCCTTAAACACAACAATCGACCCTTAAGCTAGTGGCCAGTTCAATAGTTATCTGCGAAGGAACATGTAAAATTACTTACGTGTCATAATTATCTCGAAATCCTTTTGCAAAGGGGTTGTGATCTATTTTTAGTTGTGTAATCTGGAGAAAGAGAAGAAAGGGTGATTGTGGTCTCACCTTCTGCGCAGGAAGGTTGCGTGTTTGAGAATATATCATCTGCCACTGACAGGGGCTTGGGCCTACTGAGTCATTAAACAGCTAAGGTTCTCTAGCAAAACTTTAAGAGCATAGCAGGAGAGGAACAGCAATAAGTACTGGGAAAGTTGTGGAACCGGGTTTAAATTAATAAAACCCAATAGCATTTCAGTTAGTTCTCCTGTGTGCTATAAGTTGACTGAAATAGTCATTAAAAAATACTGACTACATGAGATGCACCAAGACAAAAATCCTTAATATCTTTAACTCTTTACAGTTTTCAAGCGTTTAACCACAGATATTTTTTAAATGGGCCAATTCTGGTTCTCAATTAAAAAAAAAATAACAAGACTGTAAACAGCTTCTTAAAATTGGGTTGATTTTGAAATAATTATTCCCATTTCTGATATTTTGACTTATATGACCAAACACAAAACTTCTATAGTTCTAGAGAGTCACCTCAGTTTTTGCCAACATGCAAAAACTGCCAAAGTTCTAGTGCTAGCAAACTCCATTAGTCCCAGTAACTTGATTTTATTGGAGTTTTCACATCGCGTATCTACGAATGTATATGTACTCTCTTTCCTGCTCTGAACTCTCAAAACAGTAATATCTGTTCATTTTAGACACCGGCTATGAGATTTTAGAAACGTTTTATTTTAGATTTCCTAACTTGCTAATAAAATGCACGGGGCACTTCTGCCTGTTTTCTGAAAGCGAGATTTCTCAAAGGAAGAAAATGCATGTTTTGAAGTGCTCTAGTTTAAGGACCAAACTCAAGCTCGGAAAGGACCGGTCCTAGAAGTCTTGGTCACCGCACAGCTGGGGGTGGGGGTGGGGGCGTAGCGGGGCTGCAAGAACACCGGTAGAGCTTCCCCCACCGGCTAGGTATTTGGGGAAGGGCCTGACAGGCGCCTAGCACTGTCCTCAGCCGTGCTATAGGGCCATTTGTGGCCAAAGCTAGCCTGCGCGGGGTGAAGGAAGGCCAGGGGATAAGGGGGTGCCACGTGCCCGCGCCCAGCCCTGAGCCTCCTTACATCGGTGTTCTGGTAGGCGGTGACAGCGATGAACTGAGTCTCCGGGAAAGTGAACGTCTGGACGCGGCCAGGCTGGCTGGTGTCCTCTGTGCCGTCCTCGTTCACTTCTACCACGTGCAGACGGGGTTGGTACTTGTGCAGGGACTGTAAAACCACCATCTGTCCGCGAAGAGAAAAGAGAGCGCCTTTTAATGCGTGCCTGTTCGCACCAGCCCCGGGGCTCGCTCTGGGCCGGGCTGAGCCAACTGGAGGCCGTTGCACCAGACTGGCTGTGGGACTCTCCCGGTGACAGGGTGGCCGGGACACACTGACCCGGATCTCTGGGATCCAGGATCCTCTCTGGGCACTGGGAAAACGAAGCCCGTATGCCAATCATCAGTCCTTTTGCCCTGGTCCTCCTTAGTAGAGGAACAAAGAGTTTTCACAACCTACAAATCTCAAATCTCGTGCGTTTATTTTCCAATACAATTCTATCAGTATTTGTGTTTGGAAAGGTGAATTCCAGAATAAGGTCGGGTGGAAGGAAAAAACAGCAATTTAATGAATTAAATATAATCTGGGGAGGAAAATATTATTCTCGAAATCGTCACAGATGGAAGCAAATCCTATCCAGTTTTCCGTGATGCTAGAAACTAAAGAAGGGTGTGTGTGTGTAAGAGAGAGAGAGAGAGAGAGAGAGAGAGAGAGAGAGAGAGAGAGAGAGAGAGAGACTGACCTGCCCGTTGTTGTTTGATGCTCCCTTGTTGTTGGTCAGCTTTAGTTTTCCAAAAGAGATTTCTTGCCGCATCCAGTGAGCCCCAGTGTTGGGGGAATCCGGATGCATATAGACCCGGTTTCCTTGATAAAGAAATACTTTGTTTACATATGTTTTGGGCACTGCCCAGTCCCAAGTCCTTAGCACATGAAACACACACACACACACACACACACACACACCTTACTACACAGTAAAGCCCATTAGCTGTTTCGGGGGGGCGGGCATACTTTCTTCTATTAACTGGATATTATTAAAATAGGTTTACTATCCAGTCCCAACTCTATACCACACACACACACACACACACACACACCTTCACAGTGAGGACCATTAGCTGGGCTTTTTTTTTTAAGCCGCGATTTCTTCCCATTAAGTGGGAATGATTAAAATAGCTTTTGCATAATCCTCCCCTTTCTAGCCGCTCAGTCTGCCCCCGTCCCTCTCTTCTTTAGGAAGTCATTGGCTGACCGTTTTAAAAGTCGCTCGAGCCAGTCCACAAAGGCTTTAATTAATCATTCTCACCTAAATAAGTGTCAAGAAAACGTGTTAATTGGAAGGACTTGCCTTGCACATTGGTGTCCGCTTTGCCACAAGGAACCCATTTGCCTCCTTGAAACCTCCAGTGATTGGGATCCGCCAAAATCACATCCACAAAAATATTGTAATGAGCGGTGGGATCGAGACCAGAAATGTTAAAACTCAAAAAGGGAAACATGCGCCTGTTTAAATGAAAAAGGGCGAGAAAACAAGGAAAAAGGAAAATAAATGTTAGAGATTAAATGCAAGAAGCGGGGCGCCAGATAGCCAAGCAAAACTTGTCCTCTCAGTGTGTTTGAACGAATATTTGCTGCTCTAGAAAAGGGGGTAATGGGAGAGGGGAAGACGTAGGGCCGAAGCTGGGGACAGAGCAGAGTGCTCTGCAGTGAGGGGGGCCGGCATGTATCAGTGCTAGGGTGAAGAGCGGGGTTGACCTGCTTCTCCACCTGTCGGCACAGGCCAGCCTTGAAGAGCTGCTCTAACGCCTGGCTGCAGCCGCGGCTCTTCGTCTTGCTCCGTCCACTGACTGACTCTCCGACCGACCGCACTAGTACAGCAGACTCTCCGCCACGAACATCACCATGGCGGTTTTTATCCCTTCCACTTTCCCCTTTTCCAAAACCAGCCAACTCCAGGGCGCACCCGATCGCCTTTCCACTCCGCTCCCCGACCCCACATCGTCGCTGCCCGGCGGTCACAACTTGGGTGCTCTCGCCCAGGGTCACGCCCGGAACAACGGCAGCGAAAAAAAGTAGCATTACCTTCCCTGTTTAGTGATGATCATCTCCGTTTGATGCCGATGAAATTTCAGCCAAAGTGGCCTGTTGCACAGGTATACCTGCGCCTTGCCTGGTACCAGCCCGGGCTGCGTGGAAGAGAACTGGTAGAACGGAGCTCCTTGGTAGGAGTGGCCGTACTGCTGTGGGTAGGGGTAGCCGGCCGTGGGGTAGCCCTGCGGCGAGGAGTTGGACAGCAGGCTGTTGTAAGCTCCGTTGGTGATAACCGGGTGGTGGGCCATGTAGCGGCTAGGGCTGCCGATGGAGAAGGCGGGATGCGCCGGTCCGTGCTGGCCGGGGTACGGGAACATGGCACTGGGAGCAGTGGCCGCAGACTGTGGCTGGCTGGACTGAGAGAGGAGGTAACGATCTGCAGCAGAGCCATCGAAACTGTGACGAAGCTCAGAGACCCCGTCCAAGACAGGAGAGAGTTTACTTCTCTGGACGTCCCCTGGTGAGTCCTTGGAGTCAGGAAAATTGTCTGGATCTGACTGATTCGTCATCCCCCTGGTAATTTTTTTCAAAGGTGAACTTCTCTCCAGGTTGTCAGTGGTCGAGATAATGGGATGATCGTGCAAGACAAGCTCAGATCCGCCCGAATGTGGGTAGCTGCTGCTCACATTGAGAAATTTCTTGGAGAGCATGATAGACGGAGAGAGGCAGTGCTCCAGCTGCATAGCTCTAGAACCTGAACGCTCGCCCTCCCGTCCCTGGGTTTTAAAGTCCTGTTTATCATAAACTAGGAATCCACAGACCCCTCACTAGACAGAAAGCACTTCAACCAGCAAATGCTTCTCAAAGGTTTGATTTACTTTTTTTTTCCCTGGGAGAAGAGATTGGCCAATTGACACTATGCAGCAATCAGAAAAGGCTCACTTTTGATCTTGCTGCTTATGCAGCCGATGAAACGGCTCCTGCCATTGGTTAGCTGCTGACAGTAATTTAATTAGATAGACATTAATTAGGATAATCACCTGGCTCCTGGTCGCGACGATCATGGCAAATTGAAGGGGATGATTTTATTGTTGGCTTGGGGGTGGGGTGGGGAAAGTGTGTTGGTTTACGTGAGCTCTGTTATGTCACCTTTAAGCTTTGTGACCACTGCTTTAGGAAGATTCAAAGATGTGCAATTTACTAAACATTTCCTAACCCCCCCCTTTCTCTCTTTAGAGAGGAGGGGCGGAGGAGGGAATTCGATGATGCTAGGAGACTTTTCGGATCTGAATGAGCCAAATATTCAGTTGAATGTAACGATTTCAAGTGCAAAGTATACAAAGCGCGAGCCGGTGGCCTCTTCTCGCCCTGTAAAACTTCCAGAGTCTGTCTTTTCCAGTTAATACACAGAAGCACACACACCTGAGTCTGTGCTTTGTGTGTAGGTACTGCGTGTCCTTGACGCCCCCTCCCCCACCTTTAAACTGCACGACTCAATAAATAAATAAACAAACCAACCTCCGGCGCTGAAAGCTTCAGCCCTAAGCTGGAAAGAGGAGAAGTGGAGGCGAAGCAGCTCACCCACCCATCAACCCACCTCGGGAAGGTTCGGTTTCCGGCTGGGGTACAGAAACAGTGACAATCTATGATCTCCTTTTTAAGTTTTGAAATAATCATAAGCCGCCGCACCGAAGTGCTTTAATGTATTTGCAGTCATGTTTACTGGGTCGTTACTAAATATTTTATCAGCCAACTTGGTTGCAGATCATCTGAAGAGCAGCTAGCTGGGGGCGGGCGCCATGTATCCTTTGAGTCCCACCGCACTTCCTCCTTTCGAAGGAGGCCCTGGCTTGGTGACAGGTTCATAAGCCTCGCCAGGAAAAAGAGAGGGCTGAATCCCCAGTGCAAATGGGTTCGCTACAAGCGTTGATCTGGGGAGACAGAGTGGAAGTGGTGTCAACGCAGTGATCTTACTGAACTCGTGTGTGTGTGTGTGTGTGTGTGTAATGTTTACATAATCCAGAGGGAGAGAAAAAGAATCCATGCCAGTAATTTTGGATTAGAGAAAAGAACCGCTTTAAAGAGATTTTGCACAATAACACCACGAGGCCCCAAGCAACTCCGAGGTGTAGGGAAAAAAAGATCTCCCAGTACCTACTCCACAGGAGGCCAGCTTCAAGCCTAGAGCACCTGAGATCAACGACCCCAGATCTGCTGCGTGGGGCCAGGCATTGCCAGTCTGCTCTGTAGCTTTCCTCCCTGAAGGCGGTAGGCGCAGAAATGCGGAGTCAACACCGGGCTTAGCTCAGCTCGGGCCAGCAAGGTGGTCAAGAGGCGACGGGCTCCCAGAGACTTAGGGAGCGCCAGGAGATCCTGTCAGGCTCAGACCACAAAGGCTCAAACTCCACCCGTAAGGCACACAGGTGGAGCATCTGTCTTCAATCCAGCCGCCCGAGTATCCCCGGCCAGAGCAACAGCGTTCAAGGCTGGAAACGTGGGGTGGGACTCGGGTACGGTCAGAGAAGAGTTAACAGATTCGGGATGTGGTGGAGTTTAGTAAACAGCCAGCCGGCCAGTGCTGAGCCTGTGCTGCACTGCCACTGGCTGCAAGAAGGTACCAGTTTTGGCCTCCTAAGGGTGCAGGAGCAAGGCCCAGCACTGGTGGCCATAGGCCGGACAAGTTGATGATCAGATGTCTCAGAATCAAGAAGCAATTTTCTGAGAGAAAAAAATAACGCCAGACCCGTTTTCCCTTTGAAAGCAAACCTCAGGTCCTGGCCAGAAAGCTTCACAGACAGGCAGGATTTTAGCTGTTTAGGCACTGGAGCACCGAGTTGGTGGTGGTGATGAATAGCTAGGATGGTATTTGATGTTTTCTTCCCTTATTTTTTGCTGCCACTTTCGCCCCATTTAAGCTGCTTGTGTGTTCTCCTGTCTTTGAATCCCTCGCTTCTGTCACCAAGTGCCTCTCTCCCTCCTGATTCTTACATCATCTTGCCCCCTGAGCATGACACAGAGCCTTAAGTTCACATGAATGGGAGATATTACCTAAGCTTTGTGCCATCTTGGACACCTTAAAAAATACTGGCTCTTAAAAACATAATGAATGCCAAAGTGACCAACAAAGTGTGAAGATTGAAAAGGTATGTGCCTTCCCTAGAAATTGAATTTGGAGGTGAACAGGAACTGTGACCCACTTTCAATAATCAGCCCAAAATTCAGTGGTTCGTCGCATATACGTTTTGCCTTGAACTTTGTGTATATTCACAAGGAAAATGGGGACTCTCGACAGAAGACTGGGTGGGACTTGGACTGTATATATGAGCTTCCTTAGCACTGGTCCAGGCAAATCAATCTCTGCACTAATAACACGGGGGTTTGTTACTAGACCATCTTTAGCTCCTCATCACCTCTGTTGGGGTAGGGGGTATCTAGCTCGTGTTTTAACAAGTTGGTTCAACGCCTCATGTGCCTAGGGTATCAGGCTGCTGGTAAAATGGTTATATATTGCTAGACAAAGGTATTTGCTAAGTGTCTAGTAGGACGACTTGATTTTGATCAACTTAAAAATATTTTTAAAAAGACATGATTACCAAATTAAAAGATTGTGCCAAGGTACTGAAACTGATAGTGTTTCCAACATAAAGCAGGCAGGAGGAAGTGGTCTGTGGCTATTTGAAACCAAGAAAGTCCACAAGGTCAAATAAGAGCAAGGCAGGGAGGGCAATGTAAGCCTTGCTAGTCACAGCATTTAGTAATTCAGGGTATTCTCAGGAAACTCAACCTGAATGCCGAGTCCAGCCCTAGAAATACTGAAGCTTTTCCCCTGAGGGCACTCTATTTAACACACACACACACACACACACACCCCTAGTTCTCTAATATCTGTGAAAATTGTCATTGAACCTAATTATAGTGAAAACTCTGTATCTAAAAAAAATCATGCCCTTAAGTGTGGATTATTCAAGAGAAAATTCTACTTATTTATTTTAATTTTAAATAATTAGATGCAATGCCAATAACTTAATGTTGCAGTTAACAAAATACTATATCTAAAAGAAACTATAAGACAAGAAATAAGCAGAACATATCATTCCACAAGAGAGACAGACAGACAGACTGACTGAAAGATCCTGGAAACTTAAGACAATTCTACCTTCGGTTTCTGACAGTCATCAGATGGTAAGAGCATAAACACAACTGTTGAAATATCTGGTATTTGGGTATACTATGCATGCCATACATGATACCCCTAGTAGGTGAAGTCTAAAGTTAACCAGTAAGTACAACCTTCCTTTCACAAAGAGTTAGAAAAACTTTCACCATATTTTCACAAGGGTAAACCTAGAATTAAATCTGTCTCCATACTGTTAGCTACTACTGGGAGTATTCAGTAAATTGCTTTTCAGTAAGTATTTATTATATAAGGGGGTATGACTGTGTGTTTTCTTTATGTGAGAAGCTATGAGAACTGCCAATAAGCCATACTATTATACCTAACACTGAGTACTTCAACGTTAATTCAGGAAACAACTATTGTTTATAAACTCATGACATTCAATTCACACCAGAATTTATTTATTTTTTTACTTTCTATGCCTGGGATACATAAAAATCTACTGGTGTTCCCAGCAGTCAACTTCTAGACAGTTTCAAAATTGTTTGTAGAATATACTCTTCAAATTGTGAGTTTAAAATTGCCCACCTTTTAAATGAACTTTTCTGAAATCCTGAAAGTGTAATACGTTAAGATATGAATAAATAATGCTGGCTTGAGAGAAAGGCTTTTTTTAAAAAAAAAAAAAAACAATATTTATCTGGGTTACTCACTAATGAGGAAGCCACTCACTAATGGCGATCACTAATTTGTGAAGTTCTGTTATCACAGTGATGCTTCATGTGTTACAAGATTTCAAAACGCGATGAGAAACATAGCTTTGTGTGAGATTTCCAAAGTACTGTCAAATGTTATTCTGTCACTTCTACCCAGTGCCAAAAAGACCTCGGGAGACATGGATTGTAAATGTATTTTATTTTGTAAGCAACAATCAAAATATATTTGTGCTACTGATTTTTTCAAATAGTAAATGGGGTCTTAACAAAATTTGTCCACTTTGATGTATTCCTGAACAACTTTGGAATCTGCAAAACCCTGACTAAATAACCAGAAGCAACTGCACAACTGAGATGGAAGTGGCACAGGTGACTTCCATGCCACCACATCACCTGCAGAGCTCCACTGTGAGCAGTAGGACAATGAAGGGAAGTACACTGAGAGTGTCACTGACAGCTCTCTAGGTTGCTTTATTTAAATACAACAGTATCCAACATTGCTGCCAAACACTGGACAATATTTGAAGTCATAAGCACATCCACATGTTCTTCCAAATGACGTTTGGGATCCTAAAAGAAAAAAAGTAAAATAAGAAAAAGATAGCTGTGTTACTGGTAAACTAATTTTTTTTCCCAAGAGCAGATTAAATTAGTAATGAAGCCTAAATTTACACATATTTTACCACTCAGCTTTTCCAACACATTGTTACATTCTTGATTGTGGCTTCTAAATTTGTTAAATGGAAACTAAAAGAATTACCCAATGAAAGACAGATTTATGCAATCAATGCTAGTTATAGATAAGTTCCACAGATTTTCATAAAGGGTAACAGGTAAAACTCACCTGTTTTTTAAAAGGTACATTTATGCATTTGTATATGCATGAGTACATTCTGTCATTAACATATTTTAATGTCTGATGAAGGTTTATTTAAGGTGTAGGTAAGCAGGTAATGTGAATAATATAAATTGCAAAAAATGAATTCTGTAAATCTTAATATTTCAAGAGAATTATTCAGAAATATTCTTGGATCAAAAGCCAATGTAACTGAAATTTTTAAATATAATTTGGATTTATTCTAAAATATTAAGAATGCTTCATCCAGCTATTCTGAAAAATTGTATCACTGGAACTTAAACAGGCATGACTGAAATCTGATCAGATCCATTTTAAAATAAGGTTAAAAATGAAACTTAAAATTACACTATAATAAAACAAAAAAATTAAATGTTTACTATGTTTAAGGACAAATAAGTTATTTCAGCTAAATTTGAAAGCTTAAAATAAATATTACTAGCAATAAGAAATGATCTTAAAGCATTATTCTCTTATATGTGTTTTAAAATACCTAAGATTTATAACTTTATACAAGTCTTCTTCTCTGGCTTGTATAACTCTTAGCTCTGCTTTTCTTGTTCATAATTTCAACACACCAATTTCTTACAAATGAAAGAACACACGCTACAAAGGATTCAATGATTAGACTACGGTACTATTAGGGCTGGCCCTGAACACATTCCAGATGAAGGTCCTACAAAGACCAGCAGGAGGAAAGCAGGCCAGTGACCTAGTTAACACATGTATGTAAAACATGGGCACCTTGCTCAGGCCTTAATCCCACACTTGGGGAAGTGGAGGCAGGAGGATTTCTGAGACTCTTGATGCCAGCCTGATCTACATAGCAAGTTCCAGAACAGCCAGGGCTACACAGTGAGACCCTGCCTTAAAAAAAAACAAAACAAACTAAGAAAAACAAAACACCATGATTCTGATAATTTTTTTTTTTTTGTTCTTGGTTTTTTTGTTTGTTTTTGAGACAGAGTTTCTCTGCTTAGCCCTGGATGTCTTGGAACTCTCTCTAAAGACCATACTAGCCACAAACTCAGAGATCTGCCCGCCTCTGCCACCAGGCATGCACCATCAACACCTAGTGACCCTGATGATTTCTAAACATCAACTATACATTTTCCAGTTTCAATTTTAATTTAGTCCTTTCATTTTCCTGTGGGCCATTAAAGAAAATACACAAGAAACCACGGCCTCAGAAAGTAATTTACTTAGTGAGTTCTAGAGAGGGTAATGTTCCAAACTGGTAATCTAACATATATTAGATGAAAATAAGCAGAAGAAAATGAAAACAAGGCTGATACCACACAGACTGGAAAATAAGATGAACTTCATTTTATTCTGATTTGAGGGTACTCATTTTTAAACTGTAATAATTAGAATGTAGTCATATTTGTACATATCACAAATTTATAATTTATGATAAAGTCAGACCTTTGCCCCTACTACTCTGCTGGACTAATTGGTTTTACAGCGAATCGGTAACTCATCTATCAGTTATCTACACTACTTGTGGCAGCTGGGTGATTCTTAGAGATTTCCCATCCAAGAATGGTCCTGGCCCAAACCTACATAGCTTGTGAGATGTGATGGGATCAGAGCATATGGTAGGATGGCTGAAAGCAAAGACAGCTTAGTGTCTTGCATCTGAAATATCAAGATTCTGCCAACATCAGCAATATGATAACCATGTTCCATGAAATGGGGAAAAATGTAATCAACATTCTTTAGAAAAACACTCTAATTAATCTGTAGATTCTTTTAATTGCTGGGTATGTTCCCCCGTCCTCTGATAACCAGGTTTAAATATATATTTCATCTTAGAAGGGCAAAAGAATCACTATTTAAACCCTTTCTCACCAAGTAGTCAATAGAATTCTAAACTTTCTCAGGGTGTCAGCTATACAGTAAAACGTATCTTTAAAAATAGTTACATATGAAGTAAATCTATAGGAATTCTACCTACCTACTGATAAACGTATCATTAACAAAATCATTATTAGTTAAATAAACCTACCATCCTTTTTATTTTACATCATCTACAGTAAACTTAACTCAGGAATCAAGTGTCATTTAATTTATTTTTAGTATACTATTTTCACTAAGGATAGACAGTGTGTCACAGGTAGAGATTTATCATTTATTCTCTACAGATAACAAAGAGAATCTGATATCTAATAAATATAGTGGCCTTTAAAATTTTACTATGTTTAAATGACAGAAGAAAGATGTAGTATAAATAGACAAGAAAAAATGATAGTCCCTAAAACAGTCTTAAAGCTACAAGAGCATGTTAGCACGTGACTGTATACCCTATTACAGTCTCCTCACCTGCTTGCCAACATTCTTTATTGCCAGCTGTTCAGGTGTCATCTTATCTTCTTCTTCTACAGCCTGTGAATGAACACAAAGGAGAGTTCTGAATTCTGTATTTATTTTCCCACTGATGGATAGCCACCAAAGCAAAGGGGATCATAATTCCCATTCAGAGCATCTTTTATTAAAACAATTTGTTGAAAAAAGCAATTTTGTTAATCCAAAACAATCTTCGGGGTAATGAACACTATTACTACCAACATTTAGAAACACTTAAGAAATATATAAACAATACCAGAAAATATCACACTGGATCACTGAACGGCACCGGAGAGATGGGGAGCTGGAGTATGGGGTAGCGTCTTTGCTACTAAATTCCTCTTTTTCCGCCCTCCTCCCCTAACTTCCCCCTTCAAGTTCCCATTTCTCCTTCATTTCTTTTGCCAGTCTAGCCTGTGTGTATCTATTTGGTATCAGTAAGGATGAAAAGATCTGCTGAGTTTTGATCTAACATATGCCATCGTAAATTGATCACTACACATCTTTAAATTTCTACAATACACATTAAGAAAAAACTCACAATTCCACATGAAGTATAAAGAAATAATTTCAAGTTTTTAGCATCAAATTAATTCCAGAAATTAAAAATCTGATTAACAGCACAAGAAAACCATCTATCTACTACTTCAGAGTTAACTACAAATTCTTTGTGAGTTACAATAAGCTTTCTAGTAAAAATCCCTCACACTAATTAGAACATCTAGACTAGAACTGCAGCCTTGCCCTTTCGAAACCATCCCATGAGCCTCTCACAGAGAGTTTCAACCTGACCAAGTCTGCATTTGGATAGTGGGTGTATTAGGCCTAAAGATAGAGCCTGTATCTGCTGAACTCATGGTCTATAATTTATTCATGGCATCCGATAAAGAGAAGATGAAGAGACTTAAAGATCACCAACCTCCATAAAGCTACCACAGCATTTACCACAGACGGTAGAAAAGGGGTAAAATAGTGGTGTCAGAAAGCAGGAAACCCAAATCCCAGTGAGGTTAGAGTTGGACACTCTAAACTCAATAATCTCACAGCTGCCAAATTTCCTCATGTGTGAACAATGAACATGTAGGAAATGCAATCATCAGACATTTCCCATAAACTGGGAAGTTTGGCTGTATTTCACACCTTCTTAATAGTTTTGTAAACAGAGAACTTGAAAATGAGCAAAGATGGCAAGTGTCTAATTTTATAAATGGACAAACTATCTAGAGAATTTTCACCAGTAGAACCTGCCTAAAGAGAAAAGATGGTGACTATCTCTTGTGTCTGCTGGTGACTAGAGGGTGCTTATTTATAACGTATTAGGAATTACATTCAAACCTGAAAGCAGGAAAAAATTCAAGGCACAAACACTCCAACTAGAATTCCCCAGACAGAGAATATGTTCATTTTCCAAGTCAGATGTCACTCTGTTAGTCCCTGATAGTTATGAAAGTATTTCTAACTAGGAATTGCTTTCCCTACTTTTTCAATGTTTTACAAAAATTGACTGAAAGGCAATATAGTTTATCTTTCTAAATTACTTTCAAAATTGTGACAATGTACTTTGCTGCCTCGAAAACGTGTTAGATGAAGGCTCAATTCTCCTGAGTGTGTACTCCATACCCATTCAGCGTTAGCTGTTCCACACACATGGCAACAACAGTACTCACTGCAGTACTGGAAGGAGGCAAGAGTTTTGGAATTTGGCTCAAAATACCAATTCACATATAAATAATCATTAGAGAACGTTTTGGATTAATGTAAGTATCAAAGATGAAAGTCAAAAGCACTTAAGCCTTTTAATATTATTTGAAACGAAAAATATGATATAAAAAGCACCGATAAAATTTTAAAATCTTGTACAACATTTAACCACTTTAGCAATTAGTTTTTCCATCCCCAATAATTAAAGAGAGTTCACAAACTCTTTGAGAAGTGCAGATGGTAGAAAGTACTCCCAGCCATGGGTGCCATCTGGGAGAGGAGGAGCAGCTGCAGATTCAGGCATACACTAAGGTTGCAAGCCCCCACGACAGGAGATGTACGCACATCCCTTCCAGTATAAGAGAGGCGTGGTCACGCCATCCAAGTCCTCAGCATTGTCTCCCTACCTGAGTTACCTACATCTATCTACCATCTGGGCAAGCCCAGTCCGTCTTCACTCACAGTTCTAATCTGGCTAGTCCCCAGGAAAAATTAAGAAATGGTAGCAGCAGAAACAAATGAAATTCAGGCACAGGCAGTGTCCTCACTAGGGAACTTCTGTGTTTATGGCAACTTCTGTGATTTGGCTTCAAAATTTGCTTTTGCATTCGTGCTCTTCGGTTTACTCAACCAACAAAAAAGCACTGAAAATGTTTGTGGCTATTCACACTAGAAACGTTTTTAACAGTTTATCAACAAAGACCCCCAGATGGCTATCCCATCATGCACGGTCTGCACACTTCTAAGAAATTCTTGGAATTTGGTCTGCTATGTGATCATAATCCCCTCAAATGTACCCTCTATCTTAAAGAGACTTTTACTAAAACCATTAACACCATTCTTTTTTTTTTTCCTACTAATGATCAAAATTTTCAAATGAACAATATCTCAAATTTCATCATTATTTATCTTTTAATAGAGACTGGACCCTTGGCATGTCACTAGCATTCTTGACAGATAGCCACAGAGCAACTCCACTTCTCTGAACACCTGTACAATTAATTACTCCAACACCTGTTATCTCTCCTGTCCCTTAACCACTGCTTTTTAACATGTCTTTTCCCACATATACCTCTGAAAAGCCCCTTTTTTCTTTACTGGCATTCTTTCTTCATTCTACAACATGTTAAAATTTCATTTAAGTACACGCTTTTAAACAGCATCAATAGAGCAATTTATTTTTCATGTAACGAAGGACAAAAAAGCTAGAATGGCATATATTATGTTTTTACCAGTAAACAATCTCTGTGTAACTGCTAAGTGTTTATTTCTTTTGTAACTTTAAATTTTATATCTCATAGTGAATATGAATAAAACTAATACTGATTAGAGAGGCAGAAAGTCTAAATAAAAGGCTTTTACAAGATATATTTTGGAAAGCAAAGTGAACAAACATGAAGCAATATGTAAACTTTCTAAGATAGAAGAAACATGAATATAAAGGACAACAAAACTTTTGACTACCACCACTAAATTGCAGCATACGTATGCATGTATAAATGTGTCTATGTATATATGTATGTATGTTCTTGAGACAGGGACTCACCATGTAGCTCCGGCTGTCCTGAAACTCACTATGACCAGGCTGGCCTCAAATTCACAGATCCACCTGTCTCTGCCTCTGAGCGCTGGGATTAAAGGTGTGCGCCACCACTGCCCAGACTCACAGTAACATTTGTAAGGAGGAAACCTCATTTCTTTAGATGGTGTATCATGAATAGTAATAAAGCCAAATACATGATTTACCAGACAACCTCACCAACCTCACACAGATCCTTTGCAAAAATCTTCTTTTTTTGGGGGGGGGGGGGGGGGTTCGAGACAGGGTTTCTCTGTAGCTTTGGTGCCTGTCCTGGAACTAGCTCTTGTAGACCAGACTCCCAGAGATCTGCCTGCCTCTGCCTCCCGAGTGCTGGGATTAAAGGCGTGCGCCACCACCGCCCGGCCCTTTGCAAAAATCTTAACAGGAAATCCCATTTTAATGCATAATAAAATCAAATAGGGGATATAAAATAAAGATCCCATGAGTATGTAAACATTTGCATTTATAACAGCAATTTGTAACCCAGTCTTTTGAAAAACAAAAGGGGTTTTGGTAAGCTAGCATATTGGTGCACACCTCTGATCTCAGTACTCAGAAGAAGAGGCAGGGGGATTTGCGAGTTTGAGGCCAGCTCGGTATAAATATTAAGTCCCAGTCAGGGTTCTGTGAGAGATTCTGTCAAAAAAGAAAGGGAGGAAGAGAAGTTTCTGGTAGTATCTGCTAGTTGCCAATATCCATCTTCCTTTCTTTTTATTTTGTCTGATTTTCCTACAGGAATCAATGTTCTCAGCTACAAGACTACATTATATAAACTTTCTTGCTGCCAGGGGTGCTCACTGGGCCATTCTGCCAATAAGAGATAATCAGGCTTCTGAATGGACTATACAAAGGCTCCTAAAAAGGATTCATCCCTTTGGTTTTCCTTTTCTCCAGTTGTAAACTTAGGCTTAGCAGCGGCACTGTACCTTATGATTAAGAGATGGATGTCAATAAAGTGAAAGAAGAACAGAAAAACAGAAGGAATCAGAATCTGACTCTGAAGTTTCAAACTGGCCTTAAAGTGTAAGAGAGAACTTTAATTATATTTAAGCAATTGCTATTTTGAGTTAACATGACATTAGAAATTTAAAAAACAGAAAGTCAGGAGTTACATAAGTATAGAATTTTCTATCTCCTATCTTAAAGATGACAATGTTACTAAAACAATGTTGACTTATGACATATATTTAAAATAAATATCACTGTCAAGGGACTAAAAAGATGGCTCAGCTGTTAAACGCCCTTAGTATTCTTCCAGAGAATTCATTCAGTTCCTAGCACCCATATGGCAGTTCACAACCTTCTGTAACTCTAGTTCCAGAAGATCAAATGTCCTCTTCTGGCCTCCCTGGGTAACAGGCATGCATGTGGTAAACATGCATACACACATACATACATATTCATACACATAAAATAAATACAACCTGTAAAATAGGACAGAATACTCCCACTGGCAGCACGTTTCATAAGCTTTTAATATTGAAAGTTTTGTCTACTTGTTTGGTTTTTTTCTTTAATAAGGTAGAAACTTTTTCATGCTAAATACCATTTTTTTTTCTAATTCTTTTGATCATTTGTTTTAAAAAGCATTCTAACCACCTATAACATTCCTGACATAACAGTTCTGAAAGTTATCTCCTTATTGTCTTGGATTTCTGTTTCATTGTAAATAATCTATCACATTACATTCAGATAATGATGATTTGACCCATTTTCCTCAATATTTACATCTTGTTTTTCTTATCTAAGTACATGAGCACAAAAATTTTCTACCTAATAATTACTTAGTTTATATGAATTAATATAAAATGATCTCATTTATCTAAAAAGTAAGCTATCAGGTAAGATTTTTTTTCTGTGGGGGTTTGTTGGTTTTCTTTGAGACAGGGTTTCTTTGTGTAATAGCTCTGGCTGTCCTGGAACTCTCTCAGTAGACCAGGTTGACCTTGAACTCACAGACAGCCACCTGCTTCTTCTTCCAGACTGCTGTGATTAAAGGTGTATACCACCATGCCTGGCTTCTATGTTATTCTTAAAATGATCTTTTGTAATCCATCTTTTGACCTATATTCATTTTCAAATATGTAATGAAACGTTAGAGTTTTAAAATCTAGCAGGAGCATTTTAGTCTCCATAGATGAGGGGTTTGGAACACAGTGCTGCGGGAGTTACAGCCTAGTCATTAGAACAACCATGTGAATTATTACAATAATAATCAAGCAGAACTCCTGTATGGAATTCAGACCAGAAGAATTTAATTATCTCCAAACTCATTTTACTTTAGGACCTGACTGGCATCTAACAATAATTACCTTAGTTTTAAAACCCAGCCAATTAAAAAGAATGCCATGAAAAACTGGTAGTATGGGCCTTCCTTGTGTATTTTAAGTGTTACTATAAAAACTTCACCGTTTTCTTTCAATCACAGAGGGAATTACATTCCCAAATTTGGACTCTTCATATCACAGCTTACACACTGTTTTCATTTTTTAACTAAACCTTACAAGATTTTTAGTGCTACAGAGATTTTTAAAACTGTAATATAGGAAAAAAACTTCTATGGATGGGCAGCAGTAACCATAAATAGGTTATTTCCTGGCAGAAGGAAATATGAATTTACTTAAATGTAATGTTACAGAGAAATAAAAATCATTCCTACAGTCTGCTGAATAACACTTGTTCTTTCTTTTCACAATAAAAGGTTAACCGTGTTAAATGATAAACTACTACTTTCTCTCTTCATCCCCACAGTATGAAAGCACCACTAGAAAAAGAACTCGCTTACCAGGGGTTTCCAGCTGAAATCAAGCTCTAGGGTACACTTGTCCAAACCTGACCTCACTGCGGGAATGTAGTTTTGAAGACCCCACTGGCTTTATGGCAAACCTTAGTTCTTTCAATGAATGGCCTATTACATTTGTTGAACCTTATATACTGTTTCTTGTACAGTTAATTTTTTTATATATACTACAGTATTTAAAAACAAAGTTTTACGTTCTGGTATAACAATAACCAGTCTTTTGTTTTGTTCTGGCTTTTTGAGACAGGGTTTCTCTGTGTAGTCTCAGCTGTCCTGGAACTCAGAGAGAGAGAGAGAGACCCCCTGCCTCTGTGCCTCCCTAGTTCTGCGATTAAAGTTGTACACCACCACTGACCGAGTTACAATAATCAGTCTTAACTACAACTCCCAAATCTTGAATTTCAGCCTTTACTTTTTATTAATTCTTTTCCTTTTTTTTTCTGTTTTGTTTGTTTTTGAGACAGTGTTTCTCTGTGCAGCCCTGGCTGTCCTGCCTGGAACTCATTATATAGACCAGGCTGGCCTCAAACTCAGAGATCCACCTGCCTCTGCCTCCTGAGTGCTGGGACTGAAGGCGTGGCCACCACTGCCCAGCATTATTAATTTTCAATCCCATATTCTGAACTGTTGAAGAAATGTAACTTTGGATATTTATGTGTGTATCTTGGTAAAGGTCACAGAACTAGAAAGGGAGCAGTGAGAGGGGGAACAACAGGAAGTGGGGCAGGTAGAAGCAATAGAACACATGTGACATCAAAGTGGAGAAGGAATGGGGACAGAATGGGGAGAATCAACCAAAACAGAGCATGTAAAAACACCACAAGGAGACCTGTTATTTTGAATGTCCAGTTTTTGAAAAATAGCTTCCTTCATTCCTTTCTATCCACACTGAAAAGGCTACTGCTACCAACACACCACTAGTCACGTAGGCAGGGATGTTAAATTCCTCTTCGATTTTCCTCTTTTCACAGAATTCAACTAGCGAGGCCTCCATCCCCACTGCACTACACAACAGAGCCATTCAGCGTGACTCCTAAAGTCAGGCTCTGGGTGCGCTGTGCCTCTGATCAAAACACACTCTTTAACCGCCTCCTATCCACCTCACACTCACCCCAGGCACACACACCGTTTTCTCAGTCTATCCCACACCTTTTCTTTTTCCCAACCTCTCCTATCACCAGCTTCAAGACTCTGAAAGCTATGATTTCATCCTGCCTACTCCTGAGTTTGGGCTCTTTAGGCTCCACATACTCGTTAGGAATTGTCTTTATGTGTCTAGTTTGTTCCACTTCGCCATGTCTTCCAGGTTTATTGTGTTGCAATGACAGGACTTCTTTCTTCTTAAAGACTTATCAGCATTATATTGTGAACACAAACACACAAGGAGAGAGAGAGAGAGAGAGAGAGAGAGAGAGAGAGAGAGAGAGAGAGAGAGAGAGAGAGAGAGAACTGCACATTCATCTGTTGCTGGACACTAGGAGACTCTGTGCCTTGGCAATTTTGAATACGGTCAGCAAACCTGCCTCTACCTACACAGCACTGTCCCCTGTGCAGCAACCTTCGCTGCGCTGTCCCCACACCAAGCTTCTCTGCATGGGCTGGGAATGCAACTCAGGCCTTTACAGACTGCACCATCTCCCCAACCCAGAACCTACACATAAGTATTTTCAGGGGAGTGTGCATAATGACCTCGTCACATGATTTTTTTTTTTTTTTTTTTTTTGGTTTTTCGAGACAGGGTTTCTCTGTAGCTTTGGTGCCTGTTCTGGAACTAGCTCTTGTAGACCAGGCTGGCCTCGAACTCACAGAGATCCGCCTGCCTCTGCCTCCTGAGTGCTGGGATTAAAGGCATGCGCCACCACCGCCCGGCTCATCACATGATTTTTAATGGCCACATAAAGTCAGGCCCTAGTCACTGCTCTTTTCCATAACACTAACTATGATATACTACGCTGTCCTTGTTTATGTTCTCTTATAGAAAGCAAGCTCTCTGGGCAACAGGGATTTTTAATGTTTTACCTTTTTTTTTTGTTGTTGCTTTGTTTTTTTTAGCATGCCCCAGTGCCTGGAACATAGTAAGTTTTCAGTAAATACTGATTAAGTGAAAAATGTAAAAGGTCACAAAATAAATTAGATATAGCAAAAAAAAATTATTATTTAAATTTTTGGAGACAGGGTTTCTCTGTGTAGCCCTGGTTGTCATGGAACTCACATGGTAGATGAGGCAGGCTGGCCGCAAATTCAGAGATCTGCCAACCTGTGCTTCCAGAATGCTGGGATTAAAGGTGTATGCTACCATGCCTGGCTTATATTTTATTTATAAGTATTTACATGTGTATGCCATGTGCCAAATCCTCTGGAGCTGGTGTTACAGGCAGTAGTCAGCTGCCTAACATGGGTGCTGGGAACTGAGCTGAGAGCAACAAGATGCTCTTGACTACTAAGACATCTCTCTAGCCACCAGCTGCCCATCTGAAAAAAACCCCAGGTGCCTTTGTTCACATATTTCCTATGGCTACATTTGCAAAACGGTGCAAGGTTTGGGGAAGAGTCTAGATTGCCTATACATCAAGTATTTATTTTCTAACCTACAAAATACGTCTATTTTTCATTATTTATTTTATAAAACCACTTGGTATCTGATTATATACATTTTAACAGTTACGAAGAAAACAAATGATTTTTACCTTATTATAATTCTTGGCTAATTCCAACATCTCTTTTACCACTGATTCATTGTGTTTACAATGTTCACTGTAGTCCTGAAGTGTCAGTCCTTCCATCCAACTCTTCTTATGCAAATTTAACAGCATCTAAACATAAAAGAAAAGGAAATTATTTTGTTGCCTTAAAAACATTTCCTTTCCCTATCTTGAGAACAAAAAGACTTCACAAAAATTAACGAATATAAACTTAATTTTATCCAATCAAATAAGCACCAATTGGAAATATCCTAAATTTATACCACTATACCCAGGTGCTCCAAATCCACGCCCTTTGCCTCTGTACTGACCGCGGTTACTCCATCTCAAATATTTACATTCACTTGTCCTTTGCTTAGCAGAGACAGATGCCCTTCCTAACTACACTAACTGAAAAAAAACATCTCACATTGTTTGAACAAAGGTCTTTTTTCTTCCCTTGTCTTACTATCTTAATTTTATAGTGTCTATGAACATTTTCTTCTTTATTCAGTTAACATTTAATATCCTCAGGGTCTAGCTAGACTCTTAAATTACACACGGGTTTGTTATAAAAACTTAATATTTACTTGTTGACAGGACTGAAAAATAAAGCCAGGAAAACCATCACAGATATGTTTACTTTTCAAACACATCAATAAACTGGGATTAGGCTACCAGCTGAGAATCTGAACAACTTAGATCCCCAAACTACTCAAGTTCAAAGACTTCATCAAAAATGCATTTGTGTGCACGTGTAGACTCTGGGGCAAGGGGCGGACCGCATTCTGGAGCCCAGGGTGGCTTCAGACTCACAAGTTCCCCAAAGGCTACGACCCCTCACCTGCCTTACAAATTGACGGTTTTCTTTTACTACGATTATTTTTGGGAGTGAGCACACGTGCCACACCATACATGTGAAAACCACATGGGTGCCAGCAACTACTCTGGTCATCAGGGGCAAGAACAACATATGTTAATCAGAAAAGGAAAAAAAACAAAACAAACAAAAGAAAACAAAACCAACCGGGGAATATTATGCCCAAGTAATTCCTCCTTCTTTGCTTATTTCCATCTTCTCTATGTCCCAGCTTTGTACCAATGGTTGCAATCACCCATGCTCTACACTGGCCCATAACTGAATGCTAAGAACGGGATTTTACCAACATAGTCACTACAAGTGCCAAGACATCCCTACCACGCCTGGACAGGATTCCACTGGAATGCTCAGAAAAGACTTGAGGTTGATTATCCAGGTTAGCTGAATAAGGGCTTTTATTCTGAGAGAGCAGATGAACTAAAGAATTAATAATATAAATGTAAGGGTTTGGAGAGATGGTTCTGCAGCTAAGAGTATATGCTACTCTTGCAGAGGACTCAAGTTCAGTTCCCAGCACACACATCTGGAGGCTCACAACTACAGGAGACTCCAGTTCCAGGGGATCCAACAACCTCTTCTGACCTCTGAGGGCACCAGGTATGCAAGTGGCACACAGATATACATGCAGGCAAATCTCATGACCATAATTATAAAAACTAATTTTCTTTAAAAAGAAAAAGATTTTTTTCATTGACTTACCTTCTGTTCCAGTTCATTTTTTCGATAATTAATAGTGATGGAGTAATAATGTCTGTTTAATCCATGAATTAATGCCTATAAAAACAATTTTAAATGATAAATTAATCTTTCACCTAATCTAATACATATGTTTGAAACTGTTGACATATCTTAAGCATGACACACCCACCTCATCTTTATCTATTTTAAGACAATGTACCTCTGTCTGGCCTGAAACTCACTATGTACACCAGGCTGACTTTGAACTCATAAAGATCTGTGATAAGGGTCTAAGTATCCACCATGGTAAAAGCCCTTGCGACCAAGCCTGTCAGTCTAAGTTCCCGCTCTGGGACCCACAGGGTAGAAGGAGAGACTCAACACCTCCAAGTCCCCTCCCCACAACGCAAAATATGTAAAATGTAATACATTTTTAAATAAAATTGAAAGGGATCTTATTATAAATACAAATTATTTTTCTCAGCTACAAGTTTAAAGGATTGGGAATTTAATTAGTTAATTCTTCAAAGCAGTTTAGGTACTTCACAAATTCAAGCTTTCCACAGCCTTGAAAAAAAATCTCAACTCATAAGCAGTTACAAACCAACTATCCATATTTTATTGTCTGATTTTTATGGTGTTTGGGAGGGAGTTTGCTATTTCAGAAGGAAAGTCTAAAATCCTATAATAGTCCACATGTGTCTGCATCCACATTAATCTGGGGTAGCACTGAGAATTCAAAGCCAGATCACTGACTACAGTCTATGTCCGTTCTGATGTACTGTGCTACAATGCAATCCCTGGTAAGGTTAAGTCTACATATTTTTAAAACAGTCTTAATTTGAAGATTTACTGACCAAAAAAAAAAAGGGGGTGGGGTGGGGGGACCACTGATATCAGCCAATGACTTTTAAGAGGTTGGACCAGGTTAGAGAGTGACCTTTTGGTACCTAGAGAAAACTGCCAGCCCACATAGGGGCTCTCTCTGGCATCTGGTAGTAAAGCACAAACACCGTGACAGATTAGCAAGTACACGAAGTACACGATCAAACAAAGATAGCCGACAGTCTTCCAACTTCACTTTCTCACCCACTGCACGCACATCCCCAGGACATTCCTTCCAGAGTATAACCTCATGCAGTAGGAGGACTATAAGACCGGTGGTTCTCAACCTCCCTAATGCTGGGCCTTTAATCCTGTTCCTCATGTTGCAGTGACCCCCTCCAACCATAAAATAATTTTCTGTGTTACTTCCTAACCGTAATTTTGCTACTGTTATGAATCGTAATGTTAACATCTGTGTTTTCGGATAGTCTTAGGTGACAGCTGTGAAGGGGCTGTTTGATCTGAGAATCAGTAGCTCTGTGCACTTATGGTAAGCACGCAGGTGTTTATGATCAGCTTGCTGGACATCACAGCACACACTTGTGATCTCAGCTCCCAGGCGATCAAAGCAGAGTTCTGGATTTGAGGCTGCCCTGGGCTACACGGAGCCAGGTCAGCCTGGACACACAGTCAGACTGTCTCAAAACAAAACAAAGCATCACACAGGCAACATATAAAATAGGCCAAAAATTTATTTAACTCTCAACTATAATATAAAAGAATGAGACGATCTAGCAGCTCTTACAAATTAACAGTAACTCAAGCAGCTCCGTTCTCTGGGCCTCAGCTGCCTCATCTAGAAAATGTTTCAGGGCCATTATAATAGTTTCACTGCTGTTCTTTACAACTCTGTGTTTTATTAACTATTTTCAATAATTATAAGTATTGAAAATACTTTCACTCTATTGCACAATGTAGGCGCACTCAGGGCTACACTTAGAGACTCAAAGTCCAGTGCATACATTGGGGAACCAATGTTTATTAATGTCCAAGAGGAAGACAACTCCAAAATTTAGTGTGATCCATCACTAAAATACCAAAAAGCCCAAGTTTTTAATGGACTCCTTAAAAAAAAAAAAATCATTAAAATAAATACTGCCACTTCTAAACATTGACAATAATAATCAAATGTTCCAGGTACAAAATAATATAGTTTTCTGTATTAATATAAAAGCCAATAACACAGTTTTAGGTATTACACTTTGAACCCTTAGAACAAAGGCTTCTCTGAAAGTGAAAATAAAGTCTACTTCAATATTGCCATGAACACTTACAATGGCTCTGAGGTTAAGAGTACTTGTTGCTTTTGCAGAAGACCAGGTTCAATCCCCAGCACTCATATGGTGGTGGTTTGCAACCATACAGAACTCTAGTTCCAAGGGATCTGATGCCCTCTCCCAATTTCCATGTGCACCAAGCATACATGTGGTGGCAAACATACATGCAGGCAAAATACTCACACATAAAATTCATAAAATATTATTTTGTAAAGATATTGTTTGACTGTAGAAAGTTTTTAAAATATGGATAAAGAAAATAAGGGAGAAAAATCCCATTATTCTACTACCTAAAGATAATCAAATCCAACATCTTGGTATAAATACACAGGTTCTAAAACATGTACATGGAGAACATGTATATTCACATGTATATCCCATTTAAACTTTCCTGTAACTGCTAACCAGTTTACAATGTGATCACAATATTCTCCCACATCTTTACATTAGAGACACCAGTGCTAAAGAACACACTAGTGACTGCTGCCAGGCTTCTACCACTTACTTCTAAGTTGTCTAGGGAACAAGTTCCCTCTAAACACAGCTAACTTTCCCTTAAGATAAAGGGTGTGGTGTTTCTGAAAGGTTTCTATCAGCAACCTAAAAATTTGACATACAGACATTTAAATTCTATTATAGACTTTCTATCTAGCTTGTCCTACAAAAGCAAATTATTTTAAAGGTGCGCCCCTCTTTGGCTTGATCCCAATGTAGTGTCTTAGTGTTGAAATCGTCTAAACTGTAAAGCATCCAAATAGATGCCATTCTGATGGGCACTACACAAACTGTGAAATAAACACATTTACAGATTCTAATTGGGAGACAAGACAAATTTAAAATGATAGGAAAATAATGCCACTTTTTAACTTAGGCTTGAAAACTGTTTCAAAAGGTCCATTTTTAATTCCAGGTAGAAGGCAGGGATACACACTACCAAGTGGATTAGTACAGAAAAAACAGATTTCAGTATCAATTTTGCCTGTGAAGTTAAAAGGCAGCATTTTAATTTTAAAAAGGCAATATGCAACAGGTAACTCGTGACTTGCAGAAATCCACCATGTAGTGAACACAGGACTCTAGGTTGTGAGATGCTATTGAACCTTCTGTAGAAATAATGAAGCAGGATGATGCTAAGGGGGTGTGTGAGAAAGGTCATTATCATGGGCTAAACAGACCCAATAATATATTCTCTTGGAGCATGCAAGTATGGGCTTGTCTGTGCCCAATCAAAATCACTGGTAGCTTATTTCATACTCATTATTCTCTGTAGTTTCCCCTAACTTATTAAAAAATTTTTTTCAAAAGCAACATACCTCACTTCTTAAAGACAAAATATTCCACTATAATGAACAGCTAAAACGAATGACAACAGCGAAAGTGCTTAAAACACAAAGTGGCCAAGGCTAAGCAAGGCTGGACCATGGTGAACTGTTAATACCACAACTCCCCAAAGACAACCTTAAGGCAAAACAAGGTTTCGAGGGGGAATAGCAGTAGCTACTATAAACTCTTTGTCCTGAGTGTGCTATGTAATCAAACATGGTATTTTTGTCCTATTAATTAATCTTTAGAGAAATAATTACCTACACAGGCACAGACTGTGCATTTAAAAACACATTTACCATAATTTCTTACAGCATTAAAGACTTGTGTTTAAACAATGAGGCATGCAAATGGAACAGAAGAGCACCAATCACTCAAAGGGTATTAAGTGCTTGCACACCCACCAACTACTGCAACAGCGGTGGATATCACAATATGACAAAATATAAACTTACCAAAAGTAAATTTTATGTGTTTTTATAAAATTTTAATCAAAGGTGGGGATAAAATAAAAAAAAAGGTAGAAAGATTTAAGTACTACCTAAGAACTGTTTCTTGGGACCTCCTAAAACACATTGCCTGATTTCCTCTTACATTTTGGGTTTTGTTTGTTTTGCTTTGAAGACTGTTCAGAAACCAATATAGGTTAGCTAACTGTTCCCACCTGAAACTTTTATTAGTCCTACTCTTAGATACTAACTAGATAGAAATGTAGAGGCTGACCTCGAACTCAGAGATCTGGTGGCCTCTGCCTCCTGAGTGCTAGGATTAAAGGTATATGTTTTGTTCTGATGCACAGACTGAGTTGAAACCTGTAGCCTCAAAAGAAGCTGGGAATCTCTTTTTAAACAATAATAATAAAAGACTGCTTATAAGAAAATTAAAATGATTAAGAACTGGATCTTATAATGATGACAGCATATTTAAACATTATAAAACAGAGTTTTAACACATTATCAAATACAGTCATTACCTGGATAGATGGCTTGTTTAAGTGACCCAGATTTGAAGTTGTTTGTCTTGGTTCATGTCCTAAGACCATCATATTAGCATTGATCAATCTGAAGGCATCAATAACAACCTGTAAAACAAGGTGTCAAATCAATTCTTTTTAAAAACAAGTGACGGTGCCAAGCAACAGTGGACAAGGCAAGATCAACTTGCATCTGTTTCTGGCCTATTTCCAGAAAATCATTTAATTATAATATTAATAAAATGAACCTCCTGCTGATAGTGCCATCAGTGTACCACCCTCTATCTTGTAATGTAAGGTGACACCAATTATTGCAATTTCCATGAAGCAGCAAAATATTAACTTAGCATTTTTATTATTAAAATATGTCATTACTAAGCATACATCAAATAACCTTCATTGTTGTGCTTATTTGTTACCTAAAATTTTCACAGTCAAAACGAATGACGGGAAAAGTAAAACTGAAAGTGAGCACAAGCTAAGGGACTACATCTAAGACCCAGCCCTGTCACATCAATTATGCCATCACAGTACTTGACATGACAACAAAATTGCAGCCAGCACGTCACTTGCCCATGTGTTCTCTGCTAGTCAGATACTCTTTACTTCTTCTGACTCGGAAAGACTTTATACCTTGTCTGATGGCTTTCAACATCCAAGCCACCAAGACTAGGAGGCACAACAGAGAAAACCAAGGTCACCATGCTTTCAGATAAAAACAATACAACATGGTTACAAGGTCATGGAAAGAAATAACTATATATGTGTGTGTATGTCTTTTGTATATTATAGATTCAATTCCTTCATAACCCAGCATCATGCTAATTAGCCCTTACGTATCAAGAGATTAACAAGAATCACCTATTTTCCACTATCATAATTGCTGACATGCTTATAGTCATTTGAATTTGAAAGAACATAAAGCTCTTAAAACGTGTCACTTTAGGCAATACTAAGACAAACTGCCTCTTTCCAAGACAATCTTGAAACAAGACTTGAAAATTTCTTCATTTTCCTTTAAAAGTATTAACAAAGGAGATTATCAGATTATAAAAGTCACTGCTATCTGCATTTGTTTTTAGTTAGACAACTTGTGTAAGTACACGGAAATATTAAAAATTATTATTTTCAAGTTAAGCCAACTGTAATATAATTAGGTCTAAAATTATATCTTGAGGACTTCTTAGCCAAGCCTGATAGTGCACACGTTTAATCCCAGCATTCTGGAGCAGGCAGAGATAGGCAGATCTCTGTGAGGCTGAGGCCAGCCTGAGTTGCATGGTGAGACCCTGTCTCACACAAAGAAGTGTTTCTATACACTGAGGAGTCTAAAGGCTATAATTACAGCAAACATAAAATTACACCAAAACATTACAATACAGTCTAATGTCTCTGTATACTTCAGTTGTCCTAATATTGGTGATAATAATGTTTTTAATGTTGCTTTTAATTTTTGTGGTCTCAATTTTCCCCAAAATTCCTTTTGTTACAAAGCCAAGTATTTAATCGTAATCCTACATAACTGTTTTTAATTATTAATGGTAAATTAAGACAGCAAACCATTGGTTTTGTTTCAACTTCTTTTTTTTTTTTTTTTTTTTTGTTTTGGTTTTTCGAGACAGGGTTTCTCTGTGGTTTTGGAGCCTGTCCTGGAACTAGCTCTTGTAGATCAGGCTGGTCTCGAACTCACAGAGATCCGCCTGCCTCTGCCTCCCGAGTGCTGGGATTAAAGGCGTGCGCCACCACCGCCCGGCTCTTGTTTCAACTTCTTTATGATTCCATTCCTAGAGTTCAGTAAAAATCATTTCTAGGAAAAAAATTCACCAACTACAGAAATTTCATATTACATCCCAATGAAATGCTTAAATACTTTTTTAATACTAACTGCTTTCAAACTAAAACATTAGACAGCAATTTTCATGCAAGATGTTTCACTTCTATGGATATTATAAGTGAGTGTGAAACATCATTAAAAAAATGAAAATGTGGGTTAGGCCATAGTTAGGTGGATACCATGATCTATTTTTAACCCCAAAATTAATATAAAAAGGTACTTTATCCAACAATGCTGTAAGATTTTAATATGTTGTTCAACTAGTAAACTATGACCCATATGAAATGATATGTTCAGATCAATACTTCCTGAACAATAATAGAAATGATTACACTAAGATTAAAGGAATTTTCTGGAATCGCTATAGCAACTGTCTAAAGGAAACTAACATGTTCAAAAACCTGCAGACCAAAATTAGATTTAACATGCAATAAAAAAAAGGCAATATATTCTACATTTTAATTTCTATACAATTTTATAATTGCCTTTTCTGCTGTGAGAATAAGTGGATTTTTCTTTTTAGAACAACCTATCAAAATAGACTCATTAATGTCCAGTACACTAATGAGCAATGGGTGAAGAAGGTGTTAATTATGCCACAGTAAGACTCAAGAAAAAGCCCCAGTGAGAACTTGGAGGCGTGTGTAAGCTCAGGGCATTTCTTCATGTTTGTGTATTTACAGAATGATGCAACAGAAAGACAGCAAAGTGGTCACTACATAGTCAGGAAAATAAACCAGGATGCAACATACTAAACAAAGAACCTTCAAGAATTTAGGCACTGAAGGGAGGAGGAGAAGAAAGAATAATCCATTCGTAAGCCATTCTGCTTTTTTTATGGCTCACTTTGAAATACGTATACATGAAACCAGTTTGTCTTGTGAACCTCAAAATTAAAAAAGAAGAAGAAACAAAGAGACATAGCATCAAAATCACCTCCTCACAGCAACAATAACCTTCACACAGGAGTATGAAAAATAAAAAAATCCTGTCCACGTTGAAGCCCTGTGAAGCCAATGAATCTCTATTTCCCTGCCTGACCAGTTAATTTCTTCTGGTACAAGTGCCTTGAGACTTTTCAGAGGTCACCGCAACAGTAGACAGCTTATAACAAAACCATTAGCAGTTTGGCTAGCTTAGGGAAACCTCTTACTTTCCTTTTTTTGTTTATTATCACTGCATGAATCTGCAGCATATGATAGTTTATAATTTCTCAGGCTTGTTAAATTCATGTTAAAGGTCTGTTTTCTTGTTGAATAAATTTTGTTCATATAATGCTGCCTATTTCATACACTCAGTCTTTAATAGCACCTTTGGTCTATGCGCAACTCACAGATCAAAACAGAGGACTAAAATAGGGGTTGATGATGCTATTTACATGTGTGATTCCTGCTGTCTTCTTGTTAGTAGCTTTAATATAATAGAAGACCTTGTCTGTTTTGTAATTAACACATCTTTACTGGAGAGATATTTGGAAGTGATTGCTGTGAATATACTGGTTAGTAAAATAAACACAATCACACACCACTTTCTGTTATCAGACAAATTTGTGAATTGTACACATTATACTCCAGATCAACAAACTGTGATATAACAGCCAAGTAGAAGACACATATTTATATAACCCTTTATTTTTCTGAAAATATGTATTCACTCTGACCTTGCAAATATAATTAGCTGTGGGATGTGCAGACTTCAGTACCATGGTTGCTTTACTAATTGCAACTCTTGGAAATAGATACTAAATATTTGGAAGCTGCCAATACAAAATAAAAACTGCATCTTTCTTGTACATCTGTCTTAGCTTACAAAAGCAAAATAGTTTTGAAAACAATACTGAGCTCCATGTTTATTCCAAGCACATCCAAGGGTCAAGGACCTATCATTTCATTTTAATGATGAATCTGGCTTAGTATTTAAGCTCTAATTATTTTCAAATTCATTTTAATCCATATTTTTACTTCTTCCATGAGTATACTACAGTTCATTCAATATGCCATTTTTCAACCCATGTTTTCCTAGGTCACTAAAAGAGCAGACTAAATTTCTAAAGCATCAAATTGCAATCCCAATTTTTACATTCAGAGGAAGTTATTTTTTCTTTAAGCAACGTTCACCATAATTTATGAAAATAAAAAGCATTTTATTGTGTGTGTACTTCCAGCAGTGATTCCTGATCTTGCCTCTCCTCACCCTCTCAGTGTAGCTTCCAGGGCATTTCCAACTGTGCTCTCACTGAAGTCAATGACCAAGGCAAGTGTCCCAAAACCACACAACAAAAGAAAGAACTGATGCTAAAATTTATAATGCATTCACTTTCTTGAGCTAAAAGGGAGGACCAGAATCTTCCATACCTATACGGTAGGCCTAAGACCTATAGGTAGAAATAAATAAATAGATAAATAAAAATTAAGACCAAAATCAAAGCTAAATACTTATAAAATAAAAAGGAGCTAGACAACACAGTGACATATTTAAAAGCACATAAACCTAGTGACGTACAGGCCCCATCTCTAAATCTCTGTGAAAACGAGAGCATGAGAAGGGCAGCACCACACCAAACACTGCTGCCTGGAAACGGCCTATTATCAACTTCTTAGTTTGCTTCTAGATTCTTTAAAAATTAAGAATGAGTGTGACCTGGGAAATACTGAAATACTGTGGAGGCTTGTGACCATTTCGTTACTTCTGCTGCTATGCACTGCCACACGTCTATAAGATAAAAACATTTTCTGTCTCTTGTAAGCCCAGAGCATAAAAAATTCAGAGATATCTTACTTTTTATGCCATTTCCAATGAAAAGCACTAAGAACTAAAACTGACTCATGCCAAATGCATATCACTGGATTGCTGTGATTTCTTGGTCTCAAGTTTGCAACGCGGAAATTATTTATAAAAAGTCAATTTTAGCTCTGGAAAAGAAATTCCTATGTGAATGTACAGTTTCTTTCTTCATCCTCAGAGAATTGCTTACTGTAGCTACAGATCTGTACTACGATTTCAATATACTGGGGAGAATAGGGATGAGGCAGAACTAGCATAATGTTCTTTTCTGACAAGTGAAGACATGCATCAAAATTCAAAGAGTTAAACCTACAAGTTTTGAGCATATAACCCTTAAGGAAAGCAAATCAATTTATAGAAACTAGTATGGTAAAGGTAATTAGACATTTCTAGATCCATGAGACTGTGAGAAAAAAATATAAGTCATAAAAAAAAGTCTGGCAGAACTTTTTAGTGTATGCATTTAGTCAGGAGTCTGGGTGCCTATGCGTGAGTCAGAAGGTAAAATTCTATGTCTATCACCTGCTAGTCAAGTGGCTTACGACAAGTTACTTAATGTCTCAATCTCCTTGTTTACTCAAGAATGATACTTCACAGAGTTGGTGATAAGATTAAATAATACATCTCTTGTTAACTGTGGTCCTCACAAAGCTCTTCCCTTCAGATCTGTCTCTTTTTACTAGAACCTGCTGTGGACAGCACAGCTGACTTCTAAACTCCAGCTGATGCACCTTTAATCCACTGGGCAGTCCCACCGGGCAATGCATCTCCTGGGATGCTCCCAGCCAAGTACTAAACATAACCTCTGCACAAGAATCTAGCTATCACTGCCAAAATAAAGACGCCTTTGAAAAGTAACTGTGACTCTTCAACTCTCATCAGCCTATGGTGAGGCTTTTCCCACCTCAGGCCAGCTTCCTCTTGTCCCATCCCACGATCAAATTTAACATCTGTCTGGAAGTTTGTGCCTTTATGCAGTATGAGTGTTTTCTGCCACATGTCTAATTTCAGTCTGGCATAAGATCTCTGCAGCACCTAACTTGACACAATTAATAAAACAGTACTGCGAGAGCAAGCAAGGTGAAAATTTGCCCTAAAATTCAAATCATTGATTTGTTGTCCTAAGACACTTGGTATATGAAAAAAAAAATGAGTAAATTAAGGAGATAAATTTTAAGTTTTTTTTTTTTCCTTAGAAAAAGTTTTGGTTGAAAATAGAAAGAAAATGTGGTTAAACAATACTTTTAAAAACATTTAAAAATGTTTTGGTGATTATAATGTAATTACATTGTCTGTTTTCCCTTTCCTCCCATGAACACCCTAACTCTTTTGCTCCCTTTCAAATGAATGGTCTTTTTCTTTAATTGTTGCTATACACACACACACACACACACACACACACACACACACACACGTAGGTATGTATATAATGAAAATGTCTAGAATCTTTACCCATGCATGATAAATACTCTTCTACTCACAGGTGACAAACAGCACACTGAATACTGAGATCCTTAGGGGACTTCTAATGAGCTTCAAGAGCCTATCACTTACAGGTTGCTGGTCTGAAATTAACTCAGAGTGCCAGGTGTCTCTGGTACCTACAGCCAGCCTACACAAAACAAACCCATGATTTCAAATCCCGTTCTAGTGTACACGCTGTGGTAACAAAACTGAGTTCACATAAAGGATGCAAAGTCCCTACAAGTGTTAGCACGGCAGTGGGCAAGGGAGGACATACTTTGATTTTCTTTAAAGAGGATGGTGTTAGTGCAAGAAATATGTAGATTCCTTCCTTGCCCACTGCCATGCTAGCATTTCTCAAAGGATAAATGTATTTAACATGAAAATATCAAATAAATTCCTACATAACTTTTAAATTTTGCTTATTAATAGGTAGAAACAGTCTTTCCAAACCATCTCAATAATCAAGAAGTAAACTGTACTGGATAATAACCAAAATAACATGTTTATAAATAAGGAAACTAAGGTTTACATAACTCAAGTACATTAAATGAGATGTTACATGTATAAGAGATAGAACGGTGATTTGTACCTCTATGGACACTAAGACTAGTCACTAGCAAGCTATCTGATCCAATGACTACACTAATGCAAACACTAGAAAAGACTAAATTTCGCTTCCACAAAAGCAGGGTTTAAAGAGTCACTACTGGGTATCTACTACATAACAGTAGCAATAAAAGAACAATAAAGACCACCAGAATAGAATAAATACATAACAAGATGAAAAACTCAAGAAAGTATTTTTGTGTACTATTTTATGTGTGAAAAAAGCTATCAATTATCTATTTAAAAGCCCTTATCATTAGGTTTGACAATATACTCTCATTTCCTTACCACTGTTTAGTTTCAGCCATGTAGCAGAGGCAGACTAAACCGGAAGTCTCATAGAACACTGTTTCATTTAGAAAGAAATCTGTACAATGATAGGACGTAAAACATGACAATAAACACCTAGTACTCTAATAACTAGTAGCCTAACAACTGAGGAACTCCGCCACCATGTCTTTGAAGAAAATTTACCACTATTATAAATTCTTCTTAGGAAATTACAGTTAACACATTAAAACTCAAAACTAAGGCCTGGGTTTAGAAAAGTCCCCCTAAAACTGACAAAAGAGCTAATGTCAAATCACCCTACAATATCACCTTAAAAACTAACGTGATATTGCAGGAAAAGATTTCTGAGCCATTGTTCCCCACACAAAACTTTTACTACGGGTCAGAGACAACTCTTCCTTTTTTTCTGTGTCTCTAGTACATACCCAGTACACAGTGGGAATGGCTGGAGATAACTGGATGGCTAGGGAAGTAAAAGCATTCAATAAACCAAAAGTCAGTAATATTCTTACGGGCAATGGGACATTCATGGTTTTAAACTCTATTTTTTCTAAACTAATACAGCTGCATCAAACTAATTTTAAATATAATCACACCACTGGAAATGAATAGCAAGTACTAAAGCAAAATCAATTAGCTTAGTGATTGTATTACTAACACAGGAGCTTTAGCTACCTCTACACATAGCATTTATTCCCTTACATGCCATTAAAATCTTGTTAAAAAATTTATCATCTGTATAAATGCTATGAATTTTATCTCTTTACATACTTGTTTTTTTAATGAGAAAAAGCAGAACTATTATTTGAGAATCTTAAAATTAACATGAAATGTTGTGAAAACATTTTTTCCCAATCCCTAAATATGTGGTAGGGGGAGTAAGTCCTTAGAATATTCATTCTCTAATTCATTTTTCCTGTGCTTGGATTTATTTTCCAGCGCTCCACGTTTAGTAGAAGATCCCTGTTTTAAACTCTAGTCTCTGCAAAAGAATGAACAGCATTCCTTCTTCAGTCTTCCCACATGGCAGAAGAGCTTCTCTTAGTGATGTCTTCATCATCCGCCCTTCAATGCTTAGCCACAGTTGAACCTGCTTGCTCAGGGCATACTGTTTTCTGATTTACTCTGAACTTACCAAGTATGCTATCAAAGTATACTTTTATATAGTGGCAAATATGGGATTGCGATCTGCAGTCAGATAAAACTTCCATTTTCAAAAGTTTATAGAATATTTCTCATTAGGTTAAATAAACATGTTTGAAGACAGTACTTAGACTAAATGGTCATTAGTTTCCCTTAAGTTGTCAGCAGAAAACAGGCACTACAATTACAGCATCTAGATACTCACTAACATCAACCTAGTCAAGCAAAGTCAAGCCTCTAAATCAATAATGTTTTAAAGAAATAACACACAGGTGCATATGTGAGTTGCATAGTAGCTTTCAGATGCTGCTCAAAGCAATAAGCCCGCAGTGAGCACATGAAAGACATGTAGGAATGTGACAGGCTGAGTCCACTTCTGAAGCTACTGTGCTGGATCAAGCCCCACTGCAGGCTGACTGCAAAGCAAACTAGGTAGGCAAGAGGTTACCACTGTGCCATTGGAAGCTCTGGTTATGTGTACTTTACAAATAAACTGAAAACTAAACAACAGAATCTTGGAACTACTTCACTAAATAGTTGGGTTCAAGAGCTCACTGGTAATCTCTATGCATTTACTCTCCACTTACATTATGAATTCATAGCAAAAATTTTCTCTCATATCATTTAAAACCATTTCACTGAGAGACATGAATTCATCATACAGTGACTTTATTATTTGTGGTGGTCTTACTGCTTGGTCCCAGGGAATAAACCCATCTAATACAAATTAATAGAACATCCATCAAATGGGGAAAAAAATCAATTCATACATAGTACCTACTACAAATGATAGGAACTACTATTTAGAATTCAGAGAAACCTGAAGTTCTCTCCCACGACTTAAACTACAGGAAGTTGAAGGAAGTGACAACCTTGTCATACTAACTTAAAAGGCTATGCAATGACCTCTGGTGCTCACTTTCCACTCTGGTTATAAATAACCCATAAAATTTAATATTAAAATGCAAGTAAAAAAGCTTAAGGGCTATATAATTTTAGAGTTGGATTTCTTTATTTTTACGAGTAATAATAATAGCAACAGTAACAGAAGTAGTGTCTATCTTTAGGATTAAGTCCAAATATTTATTACTCTAATATAGGTATTATTCAATAAACTAGTCAAGTCACCCTAAACGAAAATTGAGCTTACTGGGAATGAATTAAGATAACAAGGAAACAATCCATAATCATCTAAATTGCTAAAAAAACATAGGTAATATTGGAATTTATAAAAATGAAAATCTACAGAAAAGGTTTTAAAAGTATGAACAGAGTTCCACCTTTATCTACAAAGTGTCTTCTTCACTCTTGATCTAATCACTGCTTTGCTAAATATTTTGACAGTTTTGATAAATCACATACCAAGGAAGGGAAAGTACAATGTTATTCTTCATCTTTATAAATGAATATTCTTAAATTTTATGATTTAACTAAAATATTCCATCATAGATTTACTAGCATTTAGTTTGATTTATACTATCAAAAGCTCTTGACTGTTAAGAGTCTTAAGTTACAACCAAGCAAAGGTGTCAAAAAGGTGCACTATATACTGACAAAACTTGATCATTTCAGCTAAAATAAAGTAATTTTCGATATTTTAAAAAATTAGACAAAACTGTCAAAACCTATGCTTTAGGTATAGTTTTAGCTATAACTTTTATTGTAATATGAATTGCAACTGACCAGAACTAATGAGTATTCAGTACTACACAACACTTGAATTAAGTTTTGAATTTAAAACTGCTATTTAGAACTATACTTGATAAGCCCTAATTATTGTTTGTAATCACTGTGGTGGGAGCTTCACAAGTTTTAATTCTGTATTTCTAGAATAATAATAATTATTAAATTAAGTTGCTGAAAAGACACTTTAAACATCAGAAAATTATACTGTACTTTAAATCATAAAGTTAGTAAGCAATAAGAATTTTCAATTCCTTCGTCAGTATTAAGTTATAACATTCTTAGTAAAAGAGAAGGCAAATAAATTGAAATACAGGGATACAGCAAACACTAGAAGTTAACTTAAATTGCTAGTCTATCAGCTGGTATTATTGTTTGGGGGACAGTCCTGCTGCTGAAAAGCTACATGACATCTCATAGGATCATGCTTTAAAGAAGACCTCAATTTTTATGCATCCTCACAATGTGGTATCAAAAACCATTCAATTTCAAATTTGCAACACAAAGAATCTATAGTTTAACAATCACATTTAGTTTGTTTCAGCTGCTGAATAGATGTAAATGTAACCCACACCACTATCAAACTCTAGGTCTAATAGATATCAAGCTAATGTTTATTTCTAAGTGCTTTAAAAATTATTCGTAAAACCTGCATAAAAAGGATTCCATGAATGTATTGTGATTTTACTTTAACAATTATTCTGCACTACAATGGAAGTACATGCTCAAACAAGACACCTCAGCAGTATTTTAAAGCAGTAACCACCTAGCCAATTTCTGTATGTTCTGTAGTTTTTCTAATCCACTCTCCCTGTGGTTGAGCAAAATCGAATTGCCTCTCACATTTGCAGACAGCTCTGTGAAGGTGATAATAGAGCTGCACCCTGCTGTCATGAGGCAGGAAATAGGAAAATGGCATATGGGGCTAGAAAGAAAGAAATAAGGGGAAAGAACGAAAGAACGAACAAAAAAAAAAAGAGAGAGAACTAAACAAGAACAAAAGAGATTTCAACAAAGAACAATATAACCCAATGTGTTCTGCAAGTTAACCTCTTTTCAGAATCAGTCAGCATATTTAATCATTCATCTGTGTCCTCATAGCAAATACATGAATGGCTGATTACCAAGTCTTTGGGCAAGTTTTCATTGTCTAAAATATTTGGAAAATACAACTCCAGAATATATTTTGCATAACGTCTGAAAAAACAGAGCCCTTTAAATGAACAGTTTTAGAATGTACTGATATTTATTAAAATATTAATAAAATATATAAAGCAGCAAATATACACATTATATGTAAGCAATCTTATACATATAATGTATACATATGTACAGGATGTATAAAGTAAGAAAATGAGGTATAAAGCTTTCAGTATGGTTTAACATTCAAATTCATGAATTTTTTTTTAAAATTAAGAATAAACATTCATTCATGATAATAGCAAACTTAAAATCCCTACATAATGTGTTAAATTGCTAATGTCATGCCATATCTATGGACTTGCACACTTTTAAAAGACTCTACCTTTCCTTTCACACTCTGAATGGGATCCACAACCACCGCCACAGCTCTCTCCGACAAGGCTTCAAAGCTCTGCTGAGTGTTGATATCCACACCAGAAAGCCAACAGCCAAAGCCAGGGTGACTGTGATACCAACCAACAACCATCTCAGGCCTGAAACAAAGAGGGCATTCAGACACTTAGAACACAAGAAGTAATACACTGATGATATGAGAAGAAACAACACACTAACAGGGTATAAATTAAGAAAAGATGAAAACACACAGGTGTGAAAAAGCACCATTAGAAACTCTGAAATCGGGCACCATATTATCCAGAAAACATGGCAGTGAGTAAGTGTGACAAAGGAGTCGCTATCATTAAGAGATGCACATTAGCAGTGGTAGATAAGGCTTTCAGCTTTTCACCTTGTTACCACACTTTCTCAGAGCCAGTTTTTAGCCTTTCAGCATTCAAGTAAATATCTACTCTTTAACTCCTTAGCTCTGGGAGCTGGATTTTTCAGGCACAGAGTACATTTTTTAACAATGGACACCAGGATCCACTGTTGTGAAAGGATTAAATATCAATTAAACCAGCAGTAGAACTAGGAACTCAGTCAAAAACCAATTTGCACTGCTCTGCTCAGCTGCTGAGCCTTTTGCTAACATTAATTTTGAAGTTTTTTCCACAGTAGAAGAATCTGAGCAAGAGAATGACAACCATTGGGAGATTTAGTCTGAGGGGGGATACTTGGATTACAGTGTCTTTAAAACTCATGTTAACAAACATTTATTCAGAACTGCATTCAACTGCAATTCTCAAATATACAGACAGAACCTACTAGGTCTTTTGGTTACAAGTCAATACAAAGTAATTCTAGATGCTAAACAGAGGGACATGATAGCGCAAGCCTACTATATGACAGCTGAGAATCTTAATACAAGGCAGTTTTCTGGTTGGGAGATTTTCATTGGTGGGTCAACCACACTGATTCTTCCCCTTGGAATGATGCCCATAAACACCCATTAACTTTAAGGTATGTTTCCAAAAGTATTCTCATTTACAAAAAATGCTAGTGTATAACACTTACCTTCCTGTTTGTTTCAGCATATCCAACATTTTGGCTTGGAACACTGGATCAACTGCTTCTACACTGACACCCTAGATTATGGGAGGGGAAGACAAAAAAATTTATAGGTTTTGATACATGTATTTGAAAGCTAATCAAATCATTGAACCCAAAGATTTATAGCAACAAAATTTCTAAATCTGCCAAGTATTGAATTGTTATTAGCTAATAATTAGACAACATTTAGGGTGTTAAAAGTTTATAGCTATTGCCATATATATTTCTGATTATATATGTATCATCAGAAGTACCAAATAGCTGACAAATTATGATTTTTTTTAGTTATAACTACCTATGGCAAGCATACCTCCTAATACCATCCCAGCATCAGAATTTAAGCCTAATCTAGCTAAACAAGCCAGTTTATCATAAGCACTTCCTCCAACCAAAGCAAAAAGCACACTGAATTCCAATAGAGAAGGCATACTGGAAAACAAGAATACACACTTTGATGCTGGGCTAAGATTATCTTTCTGGGGTTTTGTTTTCATTATTATAAAGAGGAGAAGATGAAGAGAAGTAAAGGAAGGCAAGGATGGGGGAGATGAGAGAGGGGATGGAATGAAGACACAGCCTCTACAGAAGAGTCTACTGACTCCTGAACTACTTTCTGACTCTATTACAGAGGGTGAATATAAGCATCAAAATCGCCTATCTTATACTGTCAGACAAACATTTACATGGAAATGTGATAATAATACATTGGAATCATTTATTATCCTGGTTATCTACACAGGGACTATTTAAAACAGAAATAAGTTCATTGTTATGTCTTTTTATATATTTTCATAGAAAAAGAAGCTATAATAGTAAGATTTCAATGTAAATATAAATTGTGGGTATTACGTGCTTCCATATCC
Source organism: Chionomys nivalis (assembly GCF_950005125.1). Taxonomy (NCBI): domain Eukaryota; kingdom Metazoa; phylum Chordata; class Mammalia; order Rodentia; family Cricetidae; genus Chionomys; species Chionomys nivalis. The sequence continues at coordinate 19,574,613 of NC_080107.1, forward strand.
AAAAGAACAAAAAGTATAATGATTATCTAGAAAGACAAAAGAATTCTAAATCAAGTTACCAAAACAAGCAAAAATTCCAACAACAAAAACCAAGATATAGTATAGATTTTCCTATTGTTTTGTATTATTTTCAAATCTTTTGCATGCTATAGCAACTAGTTCATAGAAATACTTGTTTCATGTGTGTATGTATGCATAGCATCATTTAAATGTGTATAATTTGTTTCTAGTATAAAAGGATCCTCAAACAGAGCAAGCATCTTCACCTGATATGCCTTGCCAGCCTTAACTAGAAAACTGCCACAGCAGAGGGAAGCCTCCATCCAAAACACAGAGAAAACACACAAGTGAGACTGCTAAGTGTCATGGTTTGAGAAGTAGGTAGAACTAACACTGATAATTTTTATCTGAGACGGTGTAATGCAGGATGGGATGGCTTCAAAGTGAATACTCAAGACAAGAATGATCCTGAGTTCCTCATCTCCTTCTTTCACCTCTCCAGTGCTGGGACTCAGGGCATTAAGCCACTATGTTGCCTTTTACTACTGGGTTTTTGTTTTTTTTTTTTTTCATATTTTCTTTAAATCCAACAGGGCACAGAGGCACACACCTTTAATCTCAGCACTCCAGTGCAGAGGCAGGAAGATCTCTGTCAGTTCAAGGATGGCCTATATTACATAAAGAATTCCAGGCTAGCAAGGACTATATGTTGAGACCCCTATTTCAAAACAAACCAAAACAGCCTAAATGCATCACTTTCTATAAAAATCGCCTTCAGTAAATAAAAGGCAGAGCAAAATTACCTCTATAAAGAAAACATTTTAAATCGTGTAGATTGCTTTAAAAAATCTACATTTTATTATTTAACATGTAAAAATCATTCACTTTCATACATAGCACATTAAAAAAAATCATAGATTTCAAAGCATTGGAAACCTCACAGGAGGATTAATATACACCCATTCAAATTTTATATAATAGTTTCTAAAAATTTTTGAGCAGATATTGAGAGTAATTAATATAACATCCTAATTTTATAACAACTAACTTTAAACCCAGCTTGTTTGGCTCATTAAAGGAAAGAATAAGGAAGTTAATACTAGCATTATTGAGTCCATAGTACAGTTAAAAGACTGATTTAATTCAACACAAGATAAAATTCATACTATTAGTCTTATGATTGCTGTTTCCTACTGCAAAGAAAAAACATAAAGAGAGGAACATCATTTTGAATTTAGAAAAAGAAAAGAAAAATGAAACAAGAAGCAGCCAACATAAAGAACTACTCACAGTTCCTGACTGTGGCATGGCAAACACATCAATCACTCTGACGGTGTAATCGTCAACAAATTCACCAAGCATGAGACCCATAACTTCCATAGGAACTCCAGCACGGCCATGTTTTAGCATCTGTAAAGAGGAAGAGGTACAGACACAAAGCACATCTATTTGAGATCTTTACTCACACACACCCATGCTGCCAAATAACCTAGTTTGCTTCTGTGAAAATAAAAGCCAATTTTATGGATGTACCCTAAATAATACTGATGCCTGAGGGAATTAAGGTGATAAATATGCCGAAGTAAAAGAGAGACTGCAAAAGAAGCAAGTAACTCTATTCCTTCCTTACCTTTAGCAATGCCAAGGAAGAGATATAGACTTGTTCTGCGGTGTCCACGGCAGGAGCATCTGTAGGTGGACCCTAGGAACAAGTTCATCAGTTACTATAACACACAGAATAGTGAAGTAATTAAAGTTACATGTGAAATAAACTTGATTATTTTAATAAACATTCTAGAAAAAAATCAAGTATTTTTTTATCCAATTACAATACAAATAATCATGAAGACATTTACAATTCTTAAGCATAAAGGTAACAGTCAAAACTCAGTACCCTGACTTTCCAATAGGCATAAAGTTAATTTCCACAGTGCTCATCTACCTTGGCTATAAAATAATTATTGTCAATTACTGCAATATTTGTTACCACTATATTACAATATAATATTAATATGAATGCCAAATCCTATTGGACTAGCTTGATAAACTAAAGGATCATAAAAAGAGCAAATTCGCAGCTTCAGCTGCAGACAGTATGCAGCTTAGGAATATGGGCTCACTTTGCAGTTGACAGAGTGGGAGGGAAGGCGGGAGAAGACTTCTGATCCCTAGGGGAAGAGCTGTGAGTGAACACACTCTGCATTGGCCTAATGTTGTTCCCTTCCCACACAAATCTAAAACAACCAGGTAAGGTCAGGTGGGCAGCAGGAAAATACCCCCAGTAACCAACCACTGCCTTTCATACACAACAGACTAATGATCCAAGTAAGCTTCTCCCAAAAAGAAACAAATCTCTGTAGGTTGTCAAAATGAGACTCATAGAGCAACTTTGGGGTCTTTGTACTTAAGGTTCCTTCACCCCAGAAGCCAGTAAATACAATTCCATGCCAAGCAGTACACATCATTAAAAAAAAAAGTCTGCCTTTCTTTCTTTAATATTGGGATGTGCAGAAGACAGTTTCAAACTGCTGTGACCTTTTCACCCTTCTACCATGTCAGAGATGCTAACCGCTCATCCTCGTTTGCGGTTATGCTTTTACTTCTGAAATTAAACAACTGCTTTACTCATACTCCACTAACAGTCTACGTGTTTTCTATCGATTTCTATCAGGGGCATTTAAAAATCTCACAATATTTGCTGGAACCATTAACTAGAACTATAGATGATTCCCAAGTCAAACTCTCCATTTATCGTCACTGAATGCAGCTTTGCTGATTCTTTAACTAGATTTTCAAAATGAAAATCAGCTGGGAAGCCAAAGCACTTTATGCTGAAGTTATAAAAGTTTTAATAATTTAAGTCCATTCACTTAGATAAGAAACTTAAGAAAGATTAAGAACTGGGGCTGGAGAGATGGCTCAGCGTTAAAAACACTACCTGCTCTTTCAGAGGACCCAGGCTTGAATTCCAGCAAGCCCATGATAGCTTACAAATGAGAACATTACTTCTCCTCTGGCCTCCACAGGCCCTGCACATACATATGTATAGGCAAAACATCTCTATACAAAAAATATAAAAAAATTAATAAAAAAATTTAAAGACATGAAGAAAAAGCGGAAGACTATATCAAGTCAGAGGTGGATACATTTGTGGAAGTTAGCCCTAATATGATAAATATCATATTCAAGTTACTTCTTGGACATAGAACAACTTTAAAAATTGTATGTGTGCTTCTTTTAACCCAATTTGGTAATGTCAACAAAAGTGGGGCTTTTTTTTTTTTAATTTTTATTTCATGTGCATTGGTGTTTTGAAATGGGTGTCAGGTGCCCCGCAGCTGGAGTTACAGACAGTTGTGAACTGCCATGTGGGTGCTGGAATTGACCCTTGGTCCTCTGGAAGAGCCATCAGTGCTCTGAACTAACCCCTGAGCCATCTCTCTAGTTAAAATGGCCTTTTTCAACTTGCCAGAAAATAATTATTAAGAAGAAAAAAGTGACCACATTTTCACCTAAATATATCACTAACAGAATTCAGAAACTATTTCGGTCATCAATGTAAGAAAACTGCCTTCACTGTATGTGTAGAGTATCTGGCACACAGCAAGAACTCAGTAATACTTCCTGAAGAAATGAATCAATAAAAATGGAAAAGAAAATCGACAGAACTAAAGACTTTCCAGCAGTTATCTGAGAGGAAGCAAGCACATGCAAAGGGAGAGAGTTTACTTTCTCTTACAACCTATTTTCTTAAGGTCCAGAATCACACTAACAGAAGCCCTGTGTTAGGAAAACCACGGCCCTTTTGGTATGAGTGCTGTCTGTAGGACTATCAGAGATATTTACTGTTTGCTCCACCTACCTCTCCAGAACTCCTCCCTATCCCAACAGGATCTCTACCTGCCCTCCTTTCCCTCTTGCTTCCCTTCCTCCAAAGTCTTGCTAATTGAACCAGGTTGGTTTCAAAGGCTTCAGCCTCTTGACCTCTCTCTCAGGTGTGGGCCATCTATTTTATCTCTGAATCATGTTAGCCAGAGAATAAAATTACTTGGCGTGGGGATGGGGTACTGGCAAGAAGTAGAGAGAGGTTGGTAGCAGTTAAATGTACAATGAGACAGAAAAAGGAAAGGGAAGAGAAACTGGGGTAAATAGGAGAGCGGTGAGCGTCTCATCTAGGCTGCAGCACACCTGTGTGTCCGTCTACACTCACCTGTGAGGAATAAAACGCAGTGAGGCAGTAAGGATGAGACCCCACTAAAGACCCTGAACAGAGTTCAGAGAGGGATGTAAAACCTTCAATAGCTAAATAACAAAGACTTAGCCTCAAGAGGGGAAAAAAGGGGAATTATAGAAATCTACACATAGTGTTTTTTTGGTAAACAGTTCTGTAGAGCAGCATACTGATAATTCAAAAAAAAAATCATCCAAAAATTGGAATAACAAAACCTCTGTCAGTAAATATGATTTTCTTTGTAATATAGTTTTGAAGACAAGATTTAAGAAGTTTCACAAGAAGGAATAGGGACAAAATAACATAAATGTATTGTAGGTTCCATACAGTGAATATAATATTATCTCTTATAAATGGAAAGGGATAGAGTTCAGTGGTGACTATTCTAGAAAGTAACTGCTTAAAAGTTAGAGCAGAGTTTATGAGCATCTTACCAAGTCAGGAGGGTAAAGGGAATGAACCACAGACTGGCTGTACAGCAATGGAAGAGCCAGGTGCTGGGGGTGCTCCAGCTTTGTGGACATTATTGTGGGACGCCGTGGAGAGACTTGCTTTTTCTAATTTTACAAACAGGTTTGTTTAGTGCTACAAGAGTCAGTGTACTGGACAGTAAAGTTTTACCTGCAGCCATTTAATTTCAAGTCTTTTAACACACACAATCAAAACACAAGAAAAATTAAAAAATACCAAATGATATAAGATGAAATAAACTGTTTATGAACAAATACAATGATGAACAATGTCTTGTGTTAAAAAGACACATGGACCTCCAAGTTGATTTAAAGTAGAAATTTGTTGCTAAAAAGTAATGATACAAAGACTTAGAAAATTAGCCAACAAAAAAACTGACTTAACTGAACAATTTAGGAGCAGACATGTTCAGATTTTGGAACATCTGCAGTCTAAACCAATTAAGCACCCAGAATTTAAAAATCCAAATTGCTACAAATCTCTCTCTCTCTCTCTTTTTTTTTTTTTTTTTTTTTTTGGAATGCACGTTACTGTGAAAGCCACAGTGGCTACTATGGTTTGTGATTCTTCACTGAAACAGAATAACACTGCATAATAGTAAATCATCTTTGCACTTCTAAAAATCAGTTAAGTAGTTTGCATTTACATTTTGCTTTTCAGATTAAAAGTGATACTAGCCCATTCCTCTTTGTTAAGATTATTAGGTTTTGACATCATTATAGGGAATTTATAGAATAATCTGGAAACTTTTAGTTATAAAGCTTTCCATTTATAGATCTGCTCTGTACGTACATTAAATTATCGAGCATTTAAAATTCAGTGAGTTCACTATTAAAACATTTGGCTTTGTAGCAACTTTTAGAGCTAGCTGCTGTAAATCTTTCAATCAATGTATTGATAAATACAGGTTATCTCCATCTTAAACCTAAATAGACTTCTATGCTATTTTGAACATTTCACTTGATTAGTTTTCCAAGTTGCCACCATAGAATGGAACATATTTTATTTTTCTTTTTATATTGCTTAATAGAAGCATTAAAAACTAAATTTGCTTCTCTATATCATGCTACAGTATTAACCAAGAGTATTAAAGAGCTACATTAAAAAAGAAAAAGCATGGCAAAAGCTTTTTAAAACTTTTTTTTTTATTTTATGTGCAACAGTGTTTGTTGTGCCTGCATGTATGTCTATGTGAGGGTATCAGATCTTGCAGTCACAGACAGCTGTGAGCTGCCATGTGGGTGCTAGGAATTGAACACTGGTCCTCTGAAAGAGCAGTCAGTGCTCTTAACCACTACACCATCTCTCCAACCCCTGCAAAAACTTTTCTAATAATGAATGTCTATATGAGCAGTAACATATCTGACATGTAAAAAGTAATTAATACACAATTTAAAATATAACCTAAGGCTACACAGAGAAACCCTGTCTTGAAAAACCAAAAAAAAAAAAAAATCTAAAATTTCTGAATACTAAAAAGTTAAAAAGGAAAATAGTCTGAAGATTAGTTGCCTCCTACTAGTTATGTCAAAAAAAGTCATTACAGAAACAAATTTTTAAAATTACTAAGCCCTCAGTAGAAACACAGGCAAAGAATATAAAAGCTAATTATATAAGAAACACAAAATGATATAAACATGAAAAGTGTTCAACCTCCTACCTGACCTTCTTTAATTAAAGCAATACCAATTAACACATTACGACTTTTTTCCCAACAAGACAAGTTTTACAGTGTCCACTTTTGGAAAGGGTAATGAAGGAAACACTGGCTGCACTGGTGGTGATATGAACTGGTGTAATCCATCAAGAGCAGCTGAACAATGTATAGCAACAGCATTAGGGCTGTACAAACTTTGTGACCTATTTCTTCACTCCTAGAAATTATTTGAGTAAATAAACAAAGATGTTTGCAGGAACTAGAATGTTCATAGCTGTCTTTAAATAATGCAAATAAACCCAAGAACTTAACCTACAATTAAAGAACATAGCTGAAGCCTTATCCTCTGATAGCTTTAGTCATCTTAAACAGCAATAAGCACACACTTAAAGCAAGTATCTTAATCTGTGCTCTAGGAACAGGGTTTCTCTATGTAGCTCTACCTGTCTTGGAACTCACTGCGTAGACCAGGCTAGCCTCGCAATCACAGAGATCCCCCCTGCCTCTGCCCCCGGAGTGCTGTGGCTTAAAGGAATGTGACATCAAATCCAACTATCAGAGATGTTTTAATTAAGAATCCTGAAAGAAGCCTCCCTTAAAGTGGAAGGAAGAGAGGGAGGCAGGCAGGCAGGCAACAGGAGAAAAGGGTAATGCATATGGAACTACCATGATTATGAGAATCACTCCACAAAATATAAGCATATCAAATCATCACATATAACTTAAGACCATACAATTTTGTCAACTATAGCTCAATAAATATGAGGTAACAAAAAGGAAAGCTACAAGGAGTGTAGCCACCAAACACACTGGCATGGAGGCCGATTTTCCAGGGCTTTGGTGGAAGGGAAAGCTAACTAGCCATCAATCCAGTCCGCAAAGCGAACAGGTAGGCTTAAGTGTTTACTAGTGTAAAGTATTTTTAAGCACTAAAGGATGGAGATTTTTGGCCAGTCCTTGACTTTTAAGTAAGAGATTCCACAATTAAAAAATAATTTACTCTCAAAATCTACAGCATCACAGGACAGGAGCATGAGAAAAGTCATGACAAACTATGAAAAGTGTGAGGACATTTAGTAAAAACAAAACACTCTTTAAATACCTGAAAAAAAAAACCTGAGAGAATACAACTGTTAGACTAATAGTTCTGAACGCACAAACTCTGAACTGGTCCTGTCTGTATCACTTGGAAACTTGTCAACAACACACATTTCTTACACAGCCCAGAAATTAGGGTTCTAAGGAAGCTAAGTGCTGATGAAGCTTGAGGACCACTGACTTTAGACTACATTTGTACAGACCTACAAGTCAATGGAAAAAATTATCCAAGCTAGTAGACTGGGGTTCACCATGAGAAAAATCTTGTGATAGCCCAAGATACATAGAAAATGGATTTTCTTTCTGTAACTAGAATTAATCAAGTATGACTATTCAGATTAAACATTTGATGGCTGAATAGATCAAACAATACAGTAAATTCTCTAACTATTATTAGGGTAAATGTACACTAAACAACATACAATAATGAAAGGATCTTCTTTCTGGTGCTTCATCAACACAACCTCAAAATTATGAGCTTCTACACTGTGCCAACTCTTCCTGTGCTCTCTAGGACAACTACTTTACCAGCACATTCAGAATGCAAAGCACGTTTTAGAAGTTAAACGTCAATGTCAAGGTTCTTTAACAACTTCTCCAAAAACTGAAAGCACTAGAATTTAGTAAAGAGATAATCTAAGCAAGCAAAAAACTAAAAAAAATAAAATAAAAAAAAAAAAAATCTAGTGCCAACAAAGACCAGCCTGTATTTCACACAATTCCACTCAAAATAAACACACACCTATCTAGCAGGTCCGTAACGTAAGAACATCTGAATGTTTTCTAAGGATAAGTGTTAAAACTTAAAGGGATGCTCCTATCTAACCCCAGAACCTGCCAGGCATGGCAGCACACACCTACAGTTCCAGAGCTCAGGAAGCTGAGGCAGGAGGACTGATGCACATGTGAGGCCAACCCGGCTACACGGGAGGTGCCATGGGGTACATAGCAAGACCACGTCTTAAAGCAGACAAACAGACAAATAAATTAGAATATGACTTAACAGTTATATAATTCTGGAACTCCATGAATTAGGTATGTATATCCCTCACAAAGATCAGAAACTGAAAAGCTTTTGTTACTAAATCTGCAGTACTCAATTCCTCCTGGGCACTTTGAAATTACTTAAATCTGAATGTTTAAAGTTTGTTTTAAAAGTGGAGGCAAGAGATATACATCTTAAGCTGAAAGAAATATATGCGTCAACAACCTAAACTGTAGAATAACTGATCCACAGGAAATGGAGCTAGCCTCATTCAGACATCAGCAACTACCCACCAATGATGTAAAACAATGCACTCTACAACAGGACGAAGCTCACCTTTGTACAAGTAAAACAGAAAAAGTCAAACATGTCTACAAATATTAAATATAGCTAAATTAAATGAAAGGTGGGTTTTCTGTTTTGTCTGGTGTTCTCCTCATTTAGAAGGTTAAAAATCTGATCCAGCATTAAAAAAAAAGCTGTGACTTTTACTTGGGTAGCCCTTGTTGACGAAAAGTGCTAAAAAAAAATTTTTAAAGGCATTTGCTGCTATAACAGCATAAAAACCATAGCCTTGAAGTGTTACCTACTCAGGCCTTTTAACAAATTTGTTAACACTATTAGTTATATTACTCCACCTTTCTCTTAGTGTGAACTGGTATCAATTATTTAGCCAATTTTATTAAGTTATTAAAATACCTGCTGATTAATCATGAACCAAAGTGTCACATAAAAGAAATGTAAAATAAATAGTATCAGTGAATTGAAACAACCCCCTAATATCTAAGAATATAAATTTACTTTGGGAAATGACATGAAACATTTTTAGTATTAAAATGTTACAGACTTATGTTTCATTATAACCGTTTAAGGTGTATACTTGGTCTTGAATTTTAGAATTATCTTTAAATCTGTTAAAATGTATGTTTTTTTTTAAAAAAAGGAGGAGACTTTATTAACAAATGAAGGTGATTGTATTTTAATACAAAACAAGTGTACAATATGCTAAGCAGTTGACAGAAAATATCTTTAACATTTATAGACCTCAATTCTATTATAAAATTCATAAATTTAGTGAAACTACCACCATCAGTTTTGTCAATTAAACCGTCTTAAAAACAAAATTATAAAATAATAAATGAATCAAAACCTATACAATTAACTACCACTGTATTGTTTATCCCTTCTTACCAAGCAAGGTAAGAGAGAACCTTTTACTACTTTAATCTTTGCGTATTAAACAACGACTGTGAAAACAAGCTGCATGGAAGCTACCTCCGCGGCCCAGCATCCCTGACTAGCGGAGCACCCTGATCTGGGAGGTGTTAATTGGCAATAGGAGAGCAAGTCAGAAGCCTGTTCCCCACTGTCCTAACCCAGCAAGGCTAGGTCATTAAAGTGGAAATGAATTCTTTCATGTGGACTTAACCCTTTCACTACATGGTTTCAGCTGCTTTCTCTCAATTAATTTTTTAAAAACTTGTTACTTTTTAGAGTTAAAATTGTTCCAAAAGAGGGGGGAGGAGTCCTCTGGCTGACAGTTCCAGTGACTGCATTATTCAGAAAAGAACACAGCAAGTTAATTGCAATGTAATACTGCAACTCTCTCCAGATAAACATACAAACTAATTGTATTTGCTTAACACCAGAACAAAAATCTAGCATACAGTGTTTAGAAATAGCTCAGAACCATTTTAGTCACAAGAAATTTCATTTAACATTTCAGGCTTAAGAATCCAACAACTATACAATTTATCACCTTAACATTAAGATAAACTGACAGCATTTTTTTTAGTTTTAATGTACATACAAAATTCTCAATATAAAAATGCTTTGAAGCATAGGAGTTAATACACCTTTCTAATTATGTTTCATTATTCTGATAAGGTGCAGTCACAGCATATCCTGATGACTAGTTGCCAAAAAAAGCCAAAATTCCTTTTATGGCATGATCTCAGGTTTCCAGATGGCACATTAATTCTTTTTTAAAAAAGAGAGAGAAACAAAAAAGGGAAGAAAATAAGAATGGAAATGTCAAAATAATGATGCATTGCTTTTCAAATGCCACATTTATAAATACTAATATTCCCTATATTTTACTTCAGGAATAAAAAATATATAGACAAGATAGTAAATACTATAAAGATTAATGTACCTATGCTATATCTTGAATCTGAATAATCTTGAAAGCACTGACTTTAATAAAAACATTATAAGTCGAGAAGTAAACATCTGAAACTTATACCTTATATCTGACACTAAATATTTGTGATAAATAGATAAATAATTACCAATATGATGATGGAGATATAATTTTACTCACTGTTGAAATACCACTGGACTCCTGAGGAACTATACTAAAAAAATGTGCTTATTCATTAGAAGCTAAAAATGATGGAAAACACAATGGTTCAAGGATGCACAAGCTAGGGAATCCAGCATATTCCTATACAATATTCTTTTCTCCCTTTGCACCTCCTCTCAAGCCCTCTAATTATCTGACAAACCCAGTTCTGCTTAGAAAACTTTCCCATCCTAAGCTTACTGAGCTTCTCCAACACAACAAACTAAGTTTCACCTTAAGAGCCAATAATTTAAAACTATAAAAATTTCAGTGGGAACAGGCACTGAGGTGAAAGTAAGTTATCAGGAGAGACACGGAGACGACAGCATGCCCCAGTAATAAAGAGATTTGACCAAAGTAGCATAAGAACTGGTGGCCCAGTGTCTGGTGCACAACTCTGACATTTCTTTCCCTCTAAGACCACCCTTTGACAGTCATTTTAAAACAATTTTCACCTACTTAAAAATATGTGTGTGTGTAAAATATGTCATGAATATCAATCAGAATGACATCTATAAACTCTATCTTACCAGAACAGACTAAATGCCTTCACTCTGTGTAACTACTACTATCAGCCACATGACAGGAAAGAACCAGTACAACAACTGACTACTTTTAAAAGTTCAAACTTTTGAACCTAAAAATAACTGTAAGCATTTGGGAACAGCAAATTATGTTGTCTTTTATAACTCAAATAGGGGATCAGGAAGGGCAGAATCTGGAATTCCCTACAACACAAATACTCAAACATCAAACTGTTCCATAACAGACACCGCAACTAGTTAACAGGTCTCCACACTCACATTTAAATTTTCCTCTTCATTTATTTGTGTGTGTGTGTGTGTGTGTGTGTGTGTGTGAATGAGCAAGCCTGCACATACAGAACTCAGAGGACAACTTTCAGTATAAGTTCTCTCCTTCCACCACGGGCTTCAAGGATCAAATTCATAGTCAAGCTATGAGCTGAGCCATTTTGCTGGTTGGGCTCCATTTAAAAAATACTGTTCAACTAGTATTGCTTATTTTAAGTGCTTCAGTTACAAAATATAAACAAAATTAGTTGCAAATGATCATTTTGTGAAGCATTTAAAACTCATTAGTTCAACTCCTAGTCACTCTTGGCGATCTTATCACTTATGCACACATCTATACATGGATACGGACGGACGGACACACACACACACACACAGACTGCATGCTCTTATTTATTCATTCAATAATCACGGCTTAGGAAGCCTTCTGCCATGTGTAACTACAAAAAGGTAGGCAATTCTACGCCTTTAAAAAAGTTTACAAAGTAGAAAGGCACCCAAGAAAAATAAAACTGTAGCACAGTAGAACAAGAACAAAAATAAGAGAGAGTACCTAAATCATAATAACCAATTTGATACATCTTCCCTTGTGCTAAGAAGTGAATATGCAAGCCTTTCCCAAGTGGGGAAGGAACAGAAGGGAGCAAAGCAAAAGCAAGCAATACACTAACACTAAGAGGCACAGACACGTAACAGCGACTATCCTATGCATTAGAGGTCAGAGAGTTCCAAACAGTATGGGCTGACAAAACTGCAGAAACTTAGATGTCAAACATAATTCTGCTTCAATTTGAATGGATGTTTTTCTAAAGAACGTTTAAAAAGGGGAGACCTTTTGGGACTGGCAGTAATGGCTCAGTCAACACAGTGCTTGCTCTGTGAACACAAGAGCACACAAACTCTGTGATCCCCAGCACCCATGTAAAAAGCTAGGCATGGTAGGTTATGGTGGAGAGTGTAATCCCAGCACCCAGGAAGCAGAAATAGAGGATCCTTAGGGCTCACTGACCAGTCAGTAGAGCCAAATTGGTGAGCTCCAGGCCAGGATGCAAGACTATTTCAAAAAAGTGGATGGCAATTCTGAGAAGAACACCCAAAGTTACCCCCTTGCCTTTACTCACACATGCACACACAGGGAGACCTTTTGGGCTGGAGAGATGGCTCAGTAAGTACCTGAGCTTAGTCTCTGAAACCTATATGGAGAAAAAAAGAACCAACTCCTGCAAACTGTCCTTTGATCTCCATAAATGTGCCATGGTACAAGTATGCATGTGCGCACATGCATGCACGTGCACACACATACACACACACATATAAGTAAAAAAGATAGAAATTAAGGTAAACGTACTTGTACGTTGCATTATGAGAAAAGTTATTTAAGTTATTAAGTTATTTATTAATATAGATCAACTAATGTAAAATTGGCTGACACCCATGAAAGAGTTTCTTACTCAAAGGATATGTTTTCCCATACAAAAACTATGTCTTAGAACATATTGTGAAATTAATGTGTATGGAATGTGTATAAAGATTGCACCTGTTTTGTCTCAAGTCTGGGTTTTCCTTTAACATACTATCCCCAGAAGTAATATTCTTTCAGCACATACTATAAGAAGCTGATTATCAAACATCCAAGCAATGGGCACCACTGGAAGGGGAGGCAGAGTTCAAGACTGAATTAGTTGCATCACTGATCAAAGGAGCTGAAGGTTAAGAGGATGTTACTGTGATCAGCTGTTAGAAACAGCAGCCACAAGTGCCACGCCCTGAAGGTGTTTAAACGAATACTGAACCTTGCCTGTCTATGTGCAGTTTTTGCTTTCTATTTTAAAAAATGTTATTTATCTCATCTAATGAAAGAAAAAGACAAAAGAACAACATGTAAGAAACAAGTGAATGTGGGCATGGGCATCAATATATATATATATATATATATATATATATATATATATACACACACACACACACACACACACACACACACACACAGACTTAGAAAACCTGTGTGACAGACAGTATGACAAGCACTAGATATGTATATGATAAACTAATTAGATGTAGTGCTAATTCTTAAAATGTAGTGTCTCCAAAACTACATATTATATTTATACACAAATATAAAAATGAATATATAACACAGGTTTGGGGCCAAAATGACAGGAAACATGGTAAGCTTTAGGAATAATAAAAGCAAAGCAAGGCCTGGTGTTCAAAGAGCCTCTCCAGAAACGAGTACTGAACACGTGAGGGGTTCTTAGCCTGCTAGTATTTCAAAATTGCATGTCACTTAAAATAACTCTGATGCCTGGGCCCAGCCTGAAGTTCTGATATAACTGCTCTCGGGAGGGGTTCAGGCATTTTTTTTTCCTTTTTCTGAGACAGGGTATGTAGCCCTGGCTGTCCTGGAACTTACTAAGTACACCAGACCAACCTAGAATTCACATAGATCCATCTGCCTCTGTTTAACAAGTGCTGAGGTTATTTGCAAGTGCTGGGCTTAAAGGTTTGTACCACTACACCATACCCAGCAAGTTTTATTGTTGTTGTTGTTTTAAGACCAAGAGATTCCTGGTAAAAGACCACTGACCTAAACTTACAAAGCAAAGGACTACACTATACGATTAATAAAAACCATTGGAGCAAGTTTGCCCAGGTAGCTGTCGTGAAATTTCAGAGGTTTAGAGCCAATTTCCAAACATATCAAATTCTATATTGTTGCAGACTTATTGTAATTTTACCTCAGTGAGACATAGTTTACAAAATATCACAGAAGGGCTGGAGAGATGGCTCAGAGGTTAAGAGCATTGCCTCCTCTTCCAAAGGTCCTGAGTTCAATTCCCAGCAACCACATGGTGGCTCACAACCATCTGTAATGGGATCTGATGCCCTCTTCTGGCCTGCAGCATACACACAGACAGAATATTGTATACATAATAAATAAATATTAAAAAAATTACTTAAAAAAATATCACAGAAGTACAAATTAGGATGAATTACGTGTGGCAATTCTTGCTATGTATAAAATACTCCTAGGTCTCTTGGGCACATAAAAGTATCAGACTCCTCTGACCTCTTGTAGTTAGCTGTAAACAAGTAACTGGCTTTAACCAACTGAAAGAGAAGCAGAAATGACCTGACCTGTATTGTGCTCAAACTTTCAAACAGTGCTAATGCTGTTTATTACCTGGCATCTTAGAGTAATGAGAATACCAGAACAGAAAATCCAGCTGAACCATCACAAAGTGTGGCTCAAAGAAAACTTTTCATGCTGAGCCCCTAAGGTTTAGTTGTTTCTAACTCATGACCTGGCACACTGAAATAACAACTAACTTCTGGGGGAAGAGAAAAAAGGTCATTTTTAAAAACTAGGAGAAAAATAAGGAGCAAATAATAATGAAAGCAAAAAAAAAAAAGAAGAAGAAAAGGGAGAATTTAGAAAGTATCTCACAGCTCACAGGCCAACAAGGGATGACCAAAATAGCATGGGGCACTAAAGTAATTTGAATAGTGTAGCATAAAATGGCTACTTTAAAATATAAGGCACTTGCAAAGAGAGCTCGAACTGTAAAACACAAAAAACCCCATGAGTCAAATACATAAGCAGTCCTTTCCAGCCTAGCTAAGGGAGAAGACCACTCGGCCTCACAGTGCTCTCCGCTGCTCATCATCTTAAGCCCCAGAAGAACTCTGGTCACACACACATCCCACCCCCAGCCCAACAACAAAGGACTCCCAGACCTTTCTCCATGCACGAGGATCACTGTATCTTAGCCAGAGTGGTATTACTTTTATTCAACACTGAAGACAAATGACAACAGCAAAGACAAAACAAGATTTAAACACAACTAATGTTTAAACCCAGGAGAAAAGTCAGCTGCACACTGATTTAAAGGGTTCTTGCGTTTCTGATGGTAGGAGGTTTGCTGACATAGACTGGTGGTGAGAAGCACGGATAACAGCTAGCCTTCCAAATGAACAATGGCTGGACTAGGAAGAAGTGCATCAAAACAGTTTGAGCACACTGGAGGATTGCTTGTCTGGGACAGAAAAAATGGAGAGGTACAATATGGTTGCAGGTGGGGATTGACCAGTTAGGAAATACCAAAATCTATTATGAAAGGCATGAAATACCTGTAGGCTGGATCTCAAAACTCAAGAATCTGAGTACTTGCCAAACATGCAACTTACTACAAACATATTGATGTAGACATGAAGCCCATTTTTATCTCCTAAGAATTTTTGTTCACTCTTACCAGAAATTACCTAAGATCCCCAACTTGTGCTAAGGAAAATACAAGACTGTTCAAAAATATAAAAAGCAATCAATATTTCCTGAAAATTAAACATCATAGCATCTACTATAATAGAATGACCATATTAAAGTGCATGATAATAAGTTCCATTTTAATTTCTGATAAATATTTTTAATAAGTATACCCTTTGCAGCAATTAGAACACACCCGTATTTTAAAAAAAAAAAATTAGATGAAGAGTAACAATATATGCCTTTAACCCCAGCACCTGGAGGAGAGGAGTAGGCAGAGGCAGGCAGATCTCTGAGACAGAGGCCAGCCTAGTTTATCAGTGAGTTCCAGGGCAAGGATAACACAGTGAGAGAGACCCTGTCTCAAATTAATTATTACTTGAAAATCACAGTTAACCGGGAACCTAGTATTTTTATTTGCTAAATTTAGCAAGTTTATCCCCAAGTAACTCTAAGTACTTTGTTCTAAGGCTCTTGTTTTCCCTAGCTTAAGCCAGAGGCAACTTTATATCAGCATACATACCAACACCTTTCTCAAAATTTGTTAATTCTTTGTCTTGAAAGAAGAAACACACCTTTAATCTCAGCACTCTAGAGGCAAGTGGGTCTTTGTGAGTTCAAGGCCAGCCTGGTCTATGTAATGAGTTCCAGGACACTTGGGTTATGTAGAGAGACTCTATCTCAAGGACAGACAGACAGACACAGATGAGAAAGAGAGAGAGAGAGAGAGAGAGAGAGAGAGAGAGAGGAGAGAGAGAGAGAGAAAGATAGGAAACAACAGCTTTAACATTAAAGCAACTTCACAAGGCTCAGGTTCACACCCATAATTCAAATTAAATTTATATTTCACTGGTAAAATTTACACTTGTTATAAACCAGTATTTACATTGAAATAGCATCTCTCCAAACATTAAAAATAAATAAACAAACAAAAACATTCACTAACTGCAAATACATCTTTTATTTTAAGGAAGAAATGTTCATATTTCAGAGCATGCCACCAATATAGCCTGCTGGGCTCTCAGATCCCAACTGTAGCCTGGCTAACTTTTGTACTTTAACTGTGCAAGGTTTCTTCCCCCTTTCTACAATGTAGGTACATATCATGAATTCTCCATGACACCAAACACTCACCTGTAACTTTACACAGATCTGAGAGGTGCTTTACATGCTTTTATTGATCGAGTCAACAATTTCAGAGAAGCTAGATAAACTGGGAGAATTCCACACTGAAGGAAAATTATTAAACATACACCTCAAATGATGTTCAGTAAATAATTCTTTAAAGTCTGTGAGTAAATACACTTTAGCTTTTATTTTGATGCACTATCTCATCCAAACATTAGGATGCTTTTGTGAGCCAGGCACACATGAAGACAATCCTTAGCTTGTGTGCTCTCCATTAAGAATTTCAGGTCCACACAAAAGAATAAGTATATTCAAAAATAAGATAAATAAGAAACTAGAGAGAAAAGTACTACATAGCAAACCAAAGAGGCAGCAGACTGAGCATAGGGGTCATTTACCTAAGATAATGTGGTCTTTCCTAGGCCCAAGTAAAAAGCCGCCTCTAGGAAAGCAGCCAACAAGGTGGCAGCAGAAAGAAAGGGGCTAAGTGGCAACACCCATCCGCACCGTGAACAACACATCCACATGCAGATTTAGCCAAGTTCTTTCCTTTGTTTCTTGTAAAATTTATTATAAAATATAAGGAATTAAAAACATTACTTCTGTAATAAATCATTATCCAGCTTACAAAATAAAAAACAAATCACTACTGCAGCTGTATTCTTCTCCCTTGACTATCAGCAGCCACTGCACACCCAGATGTAGCAATTATTCTAATCTGCTGATTAGAGAACTTTAAAAAAAAAAATTGGGGGAGGGTTCCTTATTTTGTTTTGTTTGGCCATCGACGACATGCCCAGGCTGGCCTCAAACTCTTTATCCTCCTGCCTCAACTTCACAAGTGCTGGAATTACAGGCATGCCCCAATTTATCTGGCTTTATCATGTACTTCTTTATTGTATACAGGTGATACAGCATTAAAATTGTTTACTTCATCATTCATTTAGAATACATAATTTCTCAACTTGTTTTTCCTTTATTATATCAGTATAAATTAATCACACAAATATGTAAAAATCATTCATGCATTTTTACTACACAATAATCCTACTATTAAACACAACCATGTATACCTTCTGCTGCTGCTGAGACAATTAGGTTCAGTTTGTTTATGTCTTTGTTTACTAT
The DNA here is from genome assembly GCF_950005125.1 of Chionomys nivalis. Lineage (NCBI taxonomy): Eukaryota > Metazoa > Chordata > Mammalia > Rodentia > Cricetidae > Chionomys > Chionomys nivalis. Next base: position 19,592,731 of record NC_080107.1, read on the forward strand.
GATTAAAAATGGCTCAGCAAACTACAAGCTGTGGGACGAACTAGCTATTTGGTTTTCTTTTTCCCGTTCTCCCCTTCTCTATTACAGTTCACTGTTCAGTCCAGGTATGCTTCAAATTTGCTAGACTCCTGTTTTGTTCTCCAGAGTACATAGATTACAGGTATGTGCCATCGGGGCCAGCTCCTGAATTTTTCATTATTTTAAAATGTACTGGGGATTGATTGATATAGGATCTCACCTATGCATGTGAAAAATTAAGATTACAAAAACTAATGCACAACTAAACAATTGGAAACATATCAATGACTTAATGACCATAATACTTACAATAAGTGTTCCACAAACTCTGCTAAAGGAAACTCTAAATGTTGTTCCGAGGAAAATAGGTTTCAAATGTCAATGGGAACGGATCAATCTGTTTCTACTATCAGTACTCTCTATCACACATTAAAATCTTGCCCTGTGCATCAAATTTTAATTACACACATAAACATATATGCCTCAATCTCACTTTGTTTATTCCTACCTCTAAGGAAAAAAAATTAGCATTTTCTGTTAAACTGAATTCAATTAACTGTTCAATTTAGGCGGATTCTCTTATAAACTACACAGTAGTCTAACACCCATTTCTCTGAAGCTCAAACAGAAGACTCCTAGAACAGTAATAATTCTCAAGCCGTGGATCACTGCTCCTTTACAGACTGAATGCCCCTTTCCCTCGAGTCGCCTAAGACCTCCAGAAAACACAAGATATTTGCATTACATTTCACAACAACAGTAAAATTACAGTTATGAAGTAGCAACAAAAAATGTCATGGTTGGTGTCACCACAACATGAAGAACTGTACTGAAGGATTGTAGCTTAAGAAGGGTCGAGAAATATTGTTCTAGAACATCTATTCCAACATCAGTCTTTCCCACTAAAAAGTAAATGAGAGGGGCAGTGATTGTCAGTCATCAGGCCTGAGGCGAGTGAACCAACTGTTCAAGGACCGCCTAAGCCACATAACTGTTCAGTGGCACTATCATCTAACAAAAGACCAAAAAAAAAAAAAGGAATACCAAGAACTGAATTTCGATTTCTATCCTTCCCTGCAAAGGACAAAGCCATGTGAAACAACAGATTATGACAAAGAAATGGGACAAGGCAAGGTAACAAATGGGAAACAAACGAGATGAGCCCTCCCCACAGCCACCCTAGTTTACTATCTGAGACATTTTCCAAGATGAAGTGCAGGGTAGGGAATCCAGGCAATCTGATGGGGTCTGTGAGATGAAGTAAGATAGCCAAGATTACTGGGAGACTGAAACAGCTGCGTCATCTTAAAGCTCTAGGGGTCATTATATTTTGAGAACTCAGCCATATACCAATCAATACATGTGTATGAAGAAGCAACAGAACCTACAGAATCGCCCAAAAGGATCAGGGGGGAAAGCAAAACTCCCAGAGCACTGGAAACAAGTGTTCTTTCACTTATACACTGTAGGGATAAGCCCCACCCATTAGGGGGCGTGTTCGCCTCGGGCTAATGTTTACTGATAAATCTGCGGGGCTTGATCCCAACAGCACTTTTCTCTGCTTTCCTGTTCTCTGCCGGAACCTGTGGTCCTGTAAGTCTATTTCCCCATTAAAGCTGTATATATTTTTATAATCTGTCTGCATTCATTTACGTCGTTACAATATACCAGGGGAAAATACTTAAATTCACAAAATAGAAGGGCATTGCTCCGAAAGGAGAAAAGAGTGAGCCCTAGACAAGTCACTGCACAACAGAACAGAAAGTTCAGTGACAAATCCTGACACAGTTGACAATCTGTCAACAGCTGTAAAACAATTCAATGGGGGAAGAGTAGTCTTTGCTATAAATTTGGTTTCTGAGACAAACAAATATATTTGTATGAAAAAGCATACAATTGGACTACCATCTTGTTTTTTTTTTTTTTTCACTTTTCTTTAAAGTTTATTCCAAACAACAGTCTTCAAGCTCACTGTGGTTGGTGGCTGACCCCATCCACGACCAAAGCCTCCTCTAAACTGGAACTCGGTGGCTGAGCCAGCCCCCGCCTCGGCTTTCTTGTCAGCACCAGGGGGCACAGCACTCCTTCTGTAGGTGTCTCTGTCCGCCTCCCCTCTTGTGAATCTTGCCGGGCGCTCACCCTCCGGCCCTTTGGGCCGAGGCCTGCCAGTTTCGGGACGACTGCGGCGCAGGGTGGCAGGCACGATCTCCGGAGGCAGGTGGAGATAATCGCGGAGATACTGGATGCCCTCATTCGTAAGGTACCAATGGAAGTGTCTCCAGGCAAACTGCTCCTTCATGTAGCCTCGAGACTTCAGAGACTGCATGGCCTTCATGACATGAAGGTTGGGCACGTTCTTGTCTGCCAGCTCAGGGTGTTTAGGCATATGGACATCCTTCTTGGCAACCATCACTCCTTCCTTAAAAAGGAGCTCATAGATGGCAATCCGGTTCTTCTTGGGCATCAACATCGCGGCGGCTGCAGGATCCGGGACGGAGGCTGGAAAGGAAGGGCTACCATCTTGTTTTAAGCAAAAATAATTCACAGAACCAAATATTAAAGCCACAACGTTGGAGCTGGGCATGAAGTCTGGTAATCAAATACTTGCCTAGTATGTATGAGGTCCTAGGTTCAATGCCCAGGACTGGGGGTGGGATGGGGAACAGAAAAATTACACTACTAAGAAAATATGAATACTACTAAGTAAATATGAATACGGTTTAAATGATGCTTTTTAAAAAGGTTTGATGTCTGTGGCAGTCTTGTGTAAGAACGCCCCCATAGGCTCATGTTTGACTACTTGGTCCCCAATTGGTGGACCTATTTAGAGAGGATTAGGAGATATGATTTTATTGGAGATGTGTCATTGTAGGTGAACTCTGAAGTTTCAAAAAGACTCTGTGATTCCCAATGCTCTCCCTCCCCCCACCTCTTTGCCTCCTGGCTGTGGATCAAGATGTGAGCTCTCAGTCTTCATTCTGCCAGCATGCTAACCCTCTGAAACTGTAAGTCCAATCAAATGCACTCTTGTACAAGTTACCTAGGTCATGTTTTATCACAGCAATAGGAAAGTAACTAATAGAATATCAAAACCAGAAATCGACAAAGTTTACATACTGAACTTCATCAAAATTAAAGCTTTTGTTCATCAAAGGTCACCACCAAGATGGAGAAAAAAAGACAAAGACTGGGATAAAACATCTGAAATTATGTAAGGTGGTTGTTCCTACAATAAAGACCCCTAAATTCAACAATTTCATCCTTTTCGTTGTTGTTGTTTTGTTTTGTTTTTTCGAGACAGGGTTTCTCAGTAGCTTTGGAGCCTGTCCTGGAACTAGCGCTTGTAGGCCAGCAGGCCTGGAACTCCCAGAGATCCACCGGCCTCTGCCTCCCGAGTGCTGGGATTAAAGGTGTGCACCACCACTGCCCAGCCAACAGTTTCATTTTTCAAAAATCTTTTTTTAAAAACAGTAAAAGACTTTCAGAAAGTAAAAACAAAAGCTTAGCTGTTAAGAAGGGTGGGAAGGTTGGCTAATTGTTAAGATGGGCAACATCTGTGCATCTCAAAATGTTTCCTTCTTTAGGCAGAAAGAAAATGATGCAAGAGAAATATGGATCTTCACAAAGGAAAGAGCAACTAGAAGTGAAACTACATGGACAGAGTCTTTTCCTTCCTTAAATCTTTTCATGGGTAATGGACTACTAGGGAAAAATGGCACAGTAGTTTTACAAAAACAAGTCACTCACCCTTGATTACACTGAAAAAAAAAAAAACCCTGACTCCAACAGGTATGTCTTCAATGTTCATAGCAGTGCTATCCACACTAGCCAAGAGCAGATAGCCCAACTATCCACAGAAGACAAATGAATAAACAGAAAGTAATAGAAATACACACATAATGTCAGAACACGGTCAGGACTGGAGCCAAAGGAGGACTCCTAGTGTCTGTGAGAACACTCCAAGAAAACAAGAATTTTGTGACCCTAGTTTCTTCAAGACACAGAACTGTTCCTAGAATGTGTTTTCATAGCAAGTGTAGCAGATAGGAGTGAGTTTTCTTCAGGTTGTTCATTACTGTTTGCTGGTGTTAATTAAATGTTTAAATTATCCTTTATATGCATCTATGGAAAAACATGTTTTTGCAACATGTGGCTTGTCCTTGTGATTATATAAAGCTTCACTCACAAGAACTTTATTCGGGTGATCTTTCTTACCCCCCCCCCCAGAGTATAAACTGTCTGAGGCTCTGAATAAAGTTGACTATTGTATGAGACTTTAGGCTGACTCATTTATCGGCTCAATTTTCCCAGGTTCTACCACTCCTAGCGTGGTGACAACATATAATGAATTATTATTCTGCCCTAAACGGGAATGAAAATTCTCAAGTCTACAATACAAGCAAGACATATGTCCCAGTCACATTCAGGAACAGGAAGCACAATGGAAACTGACAGAGAGCAGAGGCAGACTGTTATATACAGTTTAAATGTAAAGTGTCTCAAACATGGGTATGGACATTTGGTCCGCAGTTAGTCATTCTGCTTGGAAAGCTGTGGACCCCTTTGGACGTGGGGCTAAGCTGCCTGTCAAAGGGACATATGGCAGGGCTAGAAGATGATAGGTAGTCCTTATTCTCGTCTGAAGACTCAGTTTCCTGATCACATTAGATGTAACGAGCTTTGTCCTTGCGTTTGGCACCAAGGTAGGAGCCACCATCACTATCAGCCTTTCCAAGCAAGAAACTGTGAACTGAAATAAATCCTTTTTCCCAAGTTGCTTCTACTCAGGCATTTTTGCCCTAGCAAAAGAACTAATGCAGAAAAAGGTAATCCTTGTTTAATGAGCACAGAGTTACAATTTAAGAAGATAAAAAAAAAAAAGGTCCAGAGAAGCTCCATGGTGATTAGTTGTGATGCAATTTGACTGAGCTGTCTAGTTTCATTCAACTGGGCACAAGCTAGAGTCATTACCTGGTGGGCGTGTGTCTACACTGACCTTCCCTCCCTAGGCAACATAGTATGACGACTACTTTCATAGCACTTCCATTGCAGCACATGTCACACGTAATCTAGAAATAATGTAAATTACACAGGGGCCTATGCATAAATACTAGTAAAAATACTGTGATCTTTGATAAGGTACTTGTGTGCCAGAGATTTACCTGTGGGCGATTCTAATACTTGTCTCCCATGGATAATATCTAGGAAAACTACACACTTGTGAAAGACTCACAACAATCAAGATGTGAACATCCGTCATTCACTGTGCTTATGCTCCTCAGCAATCTACTCGTGATCCTTTTACAGACAGACAACTTTCTGCTGTGCTGTCATCACACATTAGTTTTTCCCCCTTTGGTGGTAATAAGGGAATCAGACTGTGCATACCCTTTATTTGGCTTTTACTACTTTAAAGAGGGTCCCTGACTTAGAGGGGCTCCACTGACATGATCAGATTGTGATAACATATAGAAGTGTGCGCGTGTGTTGAACACATTCTCCTTCCTAGGCATATTTATCATATAGTACATTATTCACTGTGGTCAAGAGAATACCAAACATTTCTTCCAGACTGCTAACGTTTCACATATTGATCCCCCTTCCACTCACCGGATTCTGGGAACCACTATTATCTACTTCTATGAGATCAACTTTTTTCTCCTACATGTATGTAAAATCACGTTATTTGTGTTTCTGTGCCAGGTTTATTTTACATAACAATGTTCTCTAGGTCTACCCTATTGTTTCGGCTTTTCCTACTGTTGGATGATGCCACATTATGTACATGCATCATATTTTTTAAATTGTTCAGCCACTGTTGAACAGTCATTTTGATTATATTGTGTAGTCCTCCCCGCCATCTCCCGTCCCCATTCCCTTGCTGTAACAAATACTTGAAGTTAGGAGGCTTATAAAGAAAACAGATGTATTTAACATTAGCTGTAGAGCTCTAAGCACAGGGCACCACTATCTGCTCTGGTTTGGTGAAGACCTTATAGTAAGTGGCATTTACATGATGGCAGGGTGTGCAAGAGCAGCCAACAAGCTAATGTGTGGAGAACACACGCATTAAAGATGCTCAGAGGAGGTCCTATGCTGGCTTATTTTAAAAAACTCAGTTTGGTGGTTAACTAATCCACTCCCAGGAGATTTAATTTATTCTCCAGAGACCCATACATGTCCCTGAAGAGTACTGATTATCCTTTGTTTTAAACACAGGAAATATTACTTCTTAGCCTTTTAACCAAATCAAATGCAAATATGAGGAAATAAAGGCAGACAAATAACTTGTATAAGCTACAGGTCTAGAGATACTAGACCAGGCTGGCCTCAAACTCAAGAGATCTTCCTGCCTTTGCCTCTCACATGGTGGATCTAAATGTGTGCACCCTACTATAACCAGCAAATTCACTCTGAATAGCACATTACTGTGGTTCAAAGTCAACTGCAGTGGCATCTGTGAATGACAATTTACACTGCTAACACTACCTGACACTCAGGTATAGCATAGAAGACAACAACACCTGGCAGCAATCTGAAAAATTTCTTCCCAAACTAAAATATCAACGAGGTACCAATGGTATGTAAGTATTTTAGAATCAGAAAGCCTACATCTGAGGTTGCATCTTTATTGCTTAAAACTAAGACTCACTTTTTTTGTGAATGGTGCTAATCATACCACATGGTACTGGTTAATGTAAGGATTAAATGGGATAACATATGGAATACATTTGGTATAGAGCCTGGCACATAAGTGCTATTCCTCCTACTACTTCTAACAATAAACCTTTAATACTTAAGATTACTGGCGTCTACCAAAAAATAGCAAATCTAATTTCAATATAACATGTACACTTAAGAAATATGTACTAAATTCAGATATAAAAGTTCGATACTTTGTTTTTCCCTGAACTGAGTTTAATACACAAATATGCTTTTTAGGTAGAGGCTAAAAAAGATAGGAAAACAAACAGAACACATTTCCCTCTTGCTCATACAAATACAGAGCATATCTGAAACTGATTCTTAATGTGGATCCTTGGAAAACTTTAGGTTGCTGATTTCAAACAAACATTTCAATAAAAAATGTAATTTGAATACGTTCTAGCTCTTTATTTCTTCAAGCATATAGACACATCATGACATGCATATAGAGGTCAGAGGACAAATGTGGGAATAGGTTCTCTCTTACCATATGAATCTCAGTGACCAAACTCAGGTCAACAGACTTGGCAGCAAATGCCTTTATCTGATGAGTCAGTCACTCACCACCCTGAATAAGTTATTTCTAAAGTTTAAACATTCAAATGACAGTGCTAAACATTGACAAGATACTTTTAATATAAGCTCTCCTGTGACCAAGTCACCAAATTATAAAATATGTATGTATGTATATACATGTATACATATACATATATTTCTTTTTTTGGTTTTTCGAGACAGGATTTCTCTGTGTAACAGTCCTGGCTGTCCTGGAACTCACTCCATAGACCAGGCTGGCCTCAAACTCACTAATATCCACCTGCCTCTGCTGCCTGGCTCAAATATAATTCTAAGGGTTTTGTTTCAAATAAGCAAAAATCATTGTAAATACTAAAGAGACAAACTATATCCAAACTCATAGAAATTTTAGGACCTAAAACTGCTTAGTCTAAGTATCATAAGCCTTTCCTTTCCTCCCCGGCCCCCCAAAACAGGGCTGTCCTTGAACTCATAGATTGGCCTGATTCTGCCTTCCAGAGTGCGCCAGCACAAGCCAAAAACTTTTTCATTGTCTTGTGTTCTACTGATAAACCAAATGGTATTCAAATCCATTCAATTCTGTATTCAGACAGTGACTCTGCCTAAACTATCTACTGACTGACAAAGCACCACTGACAACATGAAATGTACAGTTCTGCCAGCTGATACACAAACTGCAACATGAGCAGAGTTTACAAGAGGCCACACGAAATTCAGGAAGTTCAAGTAAGTCAAGGGTGGAGTGACAGGCCATATTTACAATCTAGTGAGTTAGCTAAACCCATCCCAAAGGTTCCAGCACATTCAACCTTCTCACAGGTCTCTGGGCTTGTTTTACGTTTCTGTTGTCAATAAAGTAACAGCAATGTTATCATTACCACCTCTCATTTGAACCTCTAGCGCCATTTGACATGTCCATTACATACAACTGCAAAGCGGATACTACTGCATCTGGGGTAATTTTAATGAGATGGCCTGATGTGGTGGGCACTTGAATATTTAGTATCCAGTTGGTGGCGGTATTTTGGGAGCTTGGGAGGTGTGACTGTGTTGCAGGAGTTATGGTCACTCGGGGTAGGCTTTGAGGTTTCAAAGCCTTGTACCATTCCCAGTTTGCTCTCTTTGCTTCCTGTTTGAGACGCTCTGCTCCAGCTATCGTGTGTGCTATGCTGCTTATCCCTAGGACTCACAGGCACAAACAAAAACCTTCCTTTCATAAACTGCCTTGCTGTGCCTTAACACAGCAACAGAAAAGCAGCTAATAATACCTGTGATAAAAAAAGTTTAAACTCAAAGTTGGTTCATGTAAAGCCTCATCTCAGATCCAAAGCCTGTGCTACTTCTACCACACTACGCTAATCTATTCAGAGTAAACACAACCATCCATCCTAGAAATTTAGCTTCTGAAGGAATGCATGTGTACCTCAAAGAGGAGCTTATTACAAATCCGTCTGTAAACCAAAGGACAGAAACACCTGAAATGTGATAGGAAACAAGTATTTACCAAGAGAGGGCTGGCTAAACATATCATACTCCAAAAGAGCAAGGCTGAGTTAAAAACAAGCTGTAGAGCTGAAGACCTAAGCTCCGGGTTCAGTGCGTGCCTAACACTCACAAAGCCCTGAGTCCATTCACCAGCATTAGGTAGGGAGCTTTAGAGACAGAAAAGGAATGGAATGATCCTCAGGGTTGACTATAAGTGTATAATACACTGTCCAATACAGTAACCATTTAAACATATTAAAGTTAAATAAACATTTAGTTTTTAGTCATTATCAGTTACACTTCAAACACTTGCTAGCCATATATGGCTAAAAGCTACAACACATTATTTCTATATATTTCTTTTTTTTAAAAGATTTTTTTATTTATTATGTATATAGGTTTCTTCCTTCATGTATCCTGCAGTACAGAAGAGGACACCAGATCTTATTACAGACGGTTGTGAGCCACCATGTGGTTACTGGGAATTGAACTCAGGACCTCTGGAAGAGCTGCCAGTGCTATATTCCTCTGAGCCACCTCTCCAGCCACCTATTTCTATATATTTCTACCTTCTTTTCCATTTCATATACCTGATGAAAACTCCATCAGACACAATTGACAGGCAGTATCTTTGAAGGTAACAACTGTTTCTAGAGAAGGGAGCAGGGATGGTAGGGACATGCAGAATTAAAAAAAATATAACTTCTGCATTCTGCAAAATATCATATATTTAATATAGATATATTTAAAAGTTAATTATTTGCCTATATAAAAACACCTTGCTTGTTTCTCATACAACACAAACTTCCTGATTTATGCTAAGTAGAAGCACAAAAGGCTGAGAAGTTCTCAGGCTTAACAGAAATTAAGAAACAAAAACCACCGTCTTGGTACTTCTAGAAATATTGTCAGCCATTACCTGCATATCATTAAACATTCATTTATTTAAACTATTGCTTGGGATGTGATGAAAATATCAGAGTTCCAACTTCTGAGGAATGCAGAAGAAAATGTTCAGAAAGTACTGCAGTGACAGAGTTCAAAGGCACACGGCAACATCCTATCCGGCAAAGAAAATAACAGGTCACACAACTGCATCTAATTCTCTTCTCCTTTTCTATACTTTGATTTATTCACTACAGAAGTGCACAGAAAAGCAACACAGTCTTTCAGTTAGAAGCCATTTTTTCAAATGTACTGTCTTTTCAAAGTCATACTAAAGCTACTTGTACAATGTCGTGATTTCTTCACCACTAAGAGAAATCTACTAGTCAGTTAATGTTTATCTATTTAGTACTAAGCATTTTTCTTTTTTTTACAGAGGAGAAGGAATACCACCCAAACTTTCCAAAACAAAAAAGAAAACGCAACCCAAGACTCCACACTACAAGAGTTCACTGATGCTCCAGTGGCACAACTGGTTAGCACACAGTACTTATACAAGAGCTAATTTTCTCTCATGGAAACTGTCTGCACACAGGAGTTAAAGGCCTGGAGATGATGCAATATATGAAAAATTTACTTTGGGAGAATAAAAAAATTAAACCCAAATCACCTACAAGCTCACACTACATTCTCCAGCTCTTTCCTCTATGGATTTTAGTCCTTATTTAGATCTTACCCAGCTCCAGAGACCTTCAACTGTTCCCCACATAAATACACTCTCTCTTTCCTACACAAACTAGAAACCAGGAAGCTTATTCAAAACCTAGATATGTGGCTTTCTAAGGAAAAGCGAAGCCTAGCAGCACAAGCTGCCCTCCACACAGGACTGTCACTCAGACTCTAATGTCTAAACATTTCACAGGCACCTAAAGAATCAACCCGAGGAAAGCATCCTACAATGTAGAAGGCCAAGTCATAGAGATACCTAACAGTGAGAAAGATAGAAATTTATGTTTCTGCAGTGCCGCCAACGCCCCAACGGAGAAGCTGAGGTCAACATCTAATTTGAAATATTAATAGTGGATACAAAACTATTTCCACAATGCAGACAATTAAGTGTGTTGTTGTCGGTGATGGTGCTGTTGGTAAAACATGTCTCCTGATATCCTATACAACGAAGAAATTTCCATCAGAATACGTACCAACTGTTTTTGACAACTATGCAGTTACAGTTATGATTGGTGGAGAGCCATATACTCTTGGACTTTTTGATACTGCAGGGCAAGAGGATTATGACATTACGACCGCTGAGTTACCCACAAACAGACGTTTTTCTAGTATGTTTTTCAGTGGTTTCTCCATCCTCATTTGAAAATGTGAAAGAAAAGTGGGTGCCTGAGATAACTCACCACTGTCCAAAGACTCCTTTCTTGCTTGTTGGGACCCAAATTGATCTCAGAGATGATCCCTCTACTATTGAGAAACTTGCCAAGAACAAACAGAAGCCTATCACTCCAGAGACTGCTGAAAAGCTGGCCTGGGATCTGAAGGCTGTCAAGTATGTGGAATGCTCTGCCCTCACACAGAGAGGTCTGAAGAATGTGTTTGATGAGGCTATCCTAGCTGCCCTCGAGCCTCCGGAAACTCAACCCAAAAGGAAGTGTTGTATATTCTAAACTGTTTTCTCCTCCCCCTCTTTGCTGCTGCTTCCTGTCCCACTACTGTAGAAAGATCATTTAAAACAAAGGAATAAAACCATCCTGTTTGAAAAAAAAAAAGAAATTTATGTTTCTAAGTTATTGAATAAATTTTAAGACATAAGTTACCAATAAGTGATTTAAATCCTTACAAAATGTAAAGAACAAATGCCAAAGTCATTTCACACAAGTACTACATGAGAAATCTCAACACTTATGTGGCCTTAGGCTACTATACACTTCTATAAAGGAGACATTTGAAAATGAGCTTTTATTGATGGGAGAGTACAAAGAATCTTGCCAGTGTGCCAGCTCCATGGCCAACAGGCAGTGAGCACTGCCTGACTGCGCCAGTCAGATCACCAACCACCATGACTGTGAAGGCCATGAAAGAAGCTGTTAGCACTGTGGTTTAAAAACAGCACAGGCCAGAGCAACAGATTAAGCAGAACTTTACATCGGTGGCAGGTCTCCCAAGTTCTCTGGATGCCACAGAATTTGTAAGTGGGATCAGTATGTTCTAAAAAAACATGGTGCTGCAAAAGGAAAAAAGGTTCCATAGCACCAAGCCGTGTAATACTTGAAACCTCGTCATCAAAGTGACAGTTTTCAAGTGCCATTTATGATGCCCTAGTCTGGAAACAGCCCAGCCAACCCATCTGATCAGCAGTTTCACAGATGGAGGCACTTGATGGCTAATTGGCAAGTCTATTATTCAAATAAACCAGCTCCCGGTGCCTCTTTTCCACTGTACAAGTCAAGGTATAACCCAACGGTCATTGTATTAACATGAGAGGCTTCTTTCCCAGAAAAATTTTTTAGGAAAACAACATAATTTGGCAATTAGTTTAGAGCAATAACGCATTTGTGAGTAACAAAAAAAATGGTTGTATAAGAGTCAGAAATGCAAACCTTATTATAGAAGTTGTACTATTTGTAACCTCAACCTGTATCAACAAGCCCAGATACACATTATCACAGGAAATAAAATAAAAAATATTCTCATTGCTTAACTTTCCCCAATACAGGGATCAAGTATTTCATATCAGAATGACGAACAACCTCTCTTTTCTATTCTTAGGACTTATGTGCATTATTTTAGTTATGTGTATGTGTGAGGGTATGTACATGTGAGTTGAAGTGCCCAGGAAGGCCGGAGGCAATGGAACCCCCCTAAACTGGAGTTACAGGTGGTTTCAAGCAATCTGATGTGGGTATGGGGAACTAAACTATAAGAGCACTTGCTCTTAACCACTGAGTCCAAGAACAACCCTTTCAAACTCTCTGTATTCTCTAAAAGTTATATATTTAAAAAAAAGCATATCACTCTTCACCCACATTATGAGTGCTTTGATTTTATTAACTTTTGAAGCATATAGGCAGTAATAACAATATAGTTTATCTACCTGGGGAAACATTAACTATACAGGCTATGGCATCGAAAGACCTCTAGTTACATTTCCTATTAGTATATGACTCAAACCATAGTATGGGAATAATTATCCCTACCCTTGCAAGGTTATTATGACAAATGAGTGGGAAGACTGAGCATATAAAAATCTCACATCAGAACACCTACTAGCCCTGTACTCACCTGATCCATTTCTATTAAGTACTAGATAGAAATCTTGACACAGTGTTCAACATTTAAGCAGATTCTCTTTCAGGACCCACACATTTGCTCTAAATTCCATGAGCAATGACTCACAATTCCGAGTACCTGGTAGTCTTCCTATGTGACTACCGTTTTTATAGTAGATCAAACTGAGAGCCTCCAATTAGAGTACTGCAGCAAAGCAGCAATAAAATATTCAAAGGCCCCTGCTAGAATAGGAAGTAGGAAATAGGAAATGTATACAGGAGGCAGAATCTGCAAGGAGGAAAGTAATGGCAATCAGAAACGGGCAAGAGGCTCACACTAAAGCAAAACCAACTCCCAAGAGTGACAGTTACATATAATGGGAGCAGAAACAAGAAACTTGCTTGTCTTCAAATAGAAGGAGGCCCCGACCAGCAACTGGATTTTGTCGCTTCACTATCTAGTCTTTCGGCAGTGCCAGTGGTCAAGCCCAGGGAACTCCGCTGTCAGGGAAGTGCTCCATCACTGAGCTACACCCTAACCCTACCATGCTTCTTTTCCTATTTGAGCAAGTTCACGTACTCTCGAGTGTATGCTCAGGTGAGCAAGAGGGCTAGAAGAGTGTGGGGTCCCTTGGAACAGAAGTCACTCATACCTGGTAAGAGTGCTGGTAAAGCTGGGGTCCTCCTGAAGCAGGAAAAACCCTTACCAAACATTCTCTCCAATCTTCCTGCCAGATTTCTTTTATATATGCATTTTCCTTTCAACTATTCAAGCTCTAATGCTTCCAATACATAATGAACTAATTAACGGGGGGGGGGGGCACCCTAGGCAAGAGTGTTCTTAGGGGTAAATATAAAGACAAGAATGAGAGAAAAGGAAGGTTATCATAAGCATTCATTTACTCCTTACTGTCCTTAACTGCTCAGCTCACTCTTTCTACAAGCATTCTCTCTTGTAGAAGAAAAACCTTGTAAAATCACTGGTAGAAATTAACAATGTAATGCTGAAAGGAGGCTGTGAAGACCACTGCTCTGCTTGATGGCATGCTTTCGGAGCACTCAACCTAGACGATATTCCCACATGAACATGAAGGTGTGAGGTGAAGGACAATTCCAGTCCTGCATGCCCAACTTTTAGGTGGGTATGACAAACACACAACTATCTTAATGATAAAAGAAATAAAAATGTATAAATTCAGTATGCTAATTTAAGATAGAAAGCCCAATGTGTGCCAGTAAGAGGTTCAACAGCAAAGCACATGGAAAAAAATGGTAGTAGGTGCCTGTAATCACAGCACTTAGAAGGCTTAGGGGGAGACTCTTGTACCGCCTATGCTACATGATGAGACCCATCTCAAACGAAAAATAAACATAAATAAAACAATATGGAAGAAGAGGAAGGAAACACAACTTGGATTTTTAAGATCATAACACCTCCCAAAAATGTGAACTATTAAGATTATACCACAATGTCTGAGATTCCTGTATCAAACATAGGTATCTTTTGTCTTTCATCTCATAAAAAGATAACCAGATATACAGATCCATTTCACTCTTCCTCATAATTATAATTTTATCTCATCAGAATCTGATACTCTTGAGAACAGTTTCAGTATAAATAAAAATATATCACCACTTCTCTTACATTCCAAAGAACTCAAACAAATCGACTGTTATAACTTCATGTCAAAACTGAAATTTAGTATCCACAATTCAAAAACCTCTCACATCTAGAATGTTCATTTAAAAAAAAAAAGCACAGATTGGCCGGGTGGTGGTGCACTCGGAACGCAGAGGCAGGCGGATCTCTTTGAGTTCGGGCCAAGCTGATCTACAAGAGCTAGTTCCAGGACAGCCAGAGCTGTTACACAGAAAAACCCTGTCTTAAAAAAAAAAAAACTGAAACCAAACCAAAACAAACGAAACAAATTAACTACAATGTCTCCAACAGGAATTGTTCCCACTTATTTTTGAGTACCCTCAAGAGCAGCACATTCCATAGTTTGGTGTCTTTTCAGATTCAGACTGCAATAACTAGAAAGACAATGCTCCCAGAGTTCTCCTCTGACTGGACCTTTCTTCTCCCCCCACACTACATCCAATCAGTGGGACGATTGGAAACTAGGAATTAAGTTTTGAAAACAACAAAGGCATCACATATTTTTGCTTTGTTTCTGTAGTAAAATCACTATTATTTGTAGTCAGGCAAAGAAGTAAAACTATCAAAATAGCTTGACTTTTTTCTACTTATCAGGAAGGAAAAAGTCAAGTTAATCTAACAGTATTTAGTAAGGTTCTTTTTAGTCTACAGCCATAAAATCCTGAATGTACCTAATCTGATAAAGCCCTTTGTAAGTGTATGGGGGAATCACATCAGATACTAAAATCAAAAAGTTTTCAAAAAAGATAAACAGAGGCCCTTATCTGGATGAAAACCTATCAATCAGTAGAAACAATATAAACAAAAGAAACTCATAGAAAGCCTTTTGAAATGTCTATTTATCTCACGACGCTACACTAGTTCTGAGAGCAGAATTAAAACTTTGGTTTCAAATGTGACGGCTATAAACATTAACCTTACTCACTAAACTATGCTGGCGCAGGGCCACTGTGTCACAGCACATCTAGCAGACAAAGGAGAAGAGGAAAGCTAACAACCCCGCAGGACCTGCCTGCCTCTACTTCCATCCTTACTTACCTACATCCCATCTTCACAGTTCTTTCAGAACACTAACTCTAGCCAGGCATCATAGTTAGTTACATGGGAAGGCAGAGGCAGGGGCAGGTAGATCTCAGAATTTGAGGCCACTCTGGTGTCTACATAATAAGTACCAAGCCAGACAGAGTCACATGGTGAGATCCTGCCTCAAAAACAAACAAACAAACAAATAAATATAAAAAGGAAATAAAAAGAGGCCATTTAATATATTTATTTTGTCTTAGGGTTTCTTTTTTATTTTTTTTTTTTTGGTGTTTTCTCCCTGCAAGACAGGGTTTCTTTGTATAGCCTTAGCTGTCGTTGGTTGTCCTGGAACTTGCTCTATAAACTAGGCTAACATCAAACTCAGAAACCTGTCTGCCTCTGTCTCCCAGCTGCTAGGGATACTGTAGTTACTTTTTCTATTGCTGTGACAAAACACCATGACTCAAACAGTTTCTAAAAGAAAACATTTAATTTGGAGGTTCATGACTCCAGAGGGTTAGTGTCCATGATCATCACGAACGTAGGCATGGAAGAGGGCCGGCAGAATGGGCAATGGAGCAGTAACTGAGAGCTTACATGTTAAGACAACCACTAAGAGAGAAAGAGACAGACAGACCAGACAGACAGACAGACATACAGACAGACAGGAAACGAGCGCTAACTAGAAATGGCATGGGTTTTTGAAAAATCAAAACCTATCCTCTGTGGCATACCTCCTCAAACAAGGCCACACCTCCTTATCTTCCCCAAGCAGTTTTACCAACTGGGGACCAAGTATTCAAACTTATGAGCCTATCGGGGCCAGTCTCATTCAAACCACCAAAGATGATGATATATGATTGAAATCCAAGGACAAAAGACACAGAAGCAGGAGGATAATGAGTTCCAGACCAACCTGAGTCACCGATTTCATTTAAGAAAACCACAAAACTAATATGGTTTTTGTCATTTCTCTGATTTAGTAATGCTAAGTATTTTTTCATTTTCTTGTTGGCCATTACAAGCACCTTATTAAATGAGTTCTTTTTCTCATTTGTTTGTCTTAACGATGTCATTCTGCTAAATGTGCAGTAATTTTTTTCTTTTTCCTCTACTGCTAGACTTAAGTGTTAAGTCTGTCTTTCCCAAAAAGAATGAGTAATAAGGCTGACTCTAGTACTGGTGGCACACACTTTTAGTCACAGCACACAGGAAGCAGGCCTCCCTGGTCTATATTAAGTTCCAGGATAATCAATGATACATAGAGAAACCCTGCCTTAAAAATAAAAAAGTAAATAAGTAAGTAAATAAATCAGGAATACTATTCTGGAGCAGTCAACCTGTAATCTTTTAAGTTGTGCTGTTCTATCCTAACAGTGTAAGGATGCAAAACTTTCTTTAAAAACAAAATGGCCTTTTAGGTCTGGCCCTTCACTTAAAATGTGTTTAGCAGCCAAGGTGGCACACATCTTTGGTCCCAGTGCTCAGAAGGCAGAGGCAGGTGGATTTACATAAATCTGAGGCACAACTGGTCTACATAGCAAGAAGTTCCAGGCCAGTTCTAAGTATACCAACCTTATAGTATATGGCAGAAGGTCATTCCTTTCAGGCTGATTAGATTCCATGGTGCAAATGAATATACGCCACACCCCATTTACCCATTCAACTGTTAGAGGACATTTGGGTTGTTTCCATCTTTTGGTTGTTATATATGTGGCTTTAAACACTGATATTCAAATATGTTGTCTTGCTGTCAATTCTTTGGTCCTACACTCAGAAATAGGACTGCTGTATCATAATGAAATTCTATCTTTAATCCTTAAAACTTACCACACTGTTTTCCATGACAGCTACACCACTTCATGTTCTTTGTCAAGCTGCAAATGTTCCAATTCCTGATGCCTGACAATGTCTACTTTGGTTTGGAATGACAATAGCTACCCAAAAGGTATATTGTCCAAAACTATAAAGTTTGATTTCCTACGTAGATGATTCAAACTATCTGATAAATATTTTGTGCGTACATAAGGATGGGATACAATTTTCATTTTCCCAAATACTGAAAGCCACTTAATTGAACAGCATTTACTGACCAGGTCTTCCGCTTCACCAGTAATGCCACCTATATTATAAACCAAGTTCTCAGAACACATGGGTCTATTTCTGGACAGCACCTTCAACAAATGGTGTAAGTCAAACTGGTTTATGCAGAAGAAAGAAAATAATCCATATCTCTCACCCTGCAAAAAACTCCAAATAGATCAAGGACCTCAATATACTAACAATATTCCCGAAGCTGATTATGTTTAGAACAGAATGTGAGAAATAGTATTGAAACCAACGGCTCAGGCACTAAGAACAATAACTAATAAATGGGACTTCATGAAGCTGAGAAGCTTCTTTACAGCAAAGGACACCAACATTCAGGCAAAGCAACAGCCTACAGAATGAGAAAAGATCTTCATCAATTCTATATCTGAAAAAAGATTAGCATCTAGAATACATAAAGAAAAATGAACATCAAGAAAACAAATAACTCCGTTAAAAATAGAGGAGAGAACAGAAAATTCTCATATGATGAAACACAGATGACTGAGAAACACTTTTTAAAATTCTCGATTATCTTCAGCCATCAGGGAAATGCAAATTAAAGCTACTTTGAGATTTCATCTAACTCCAGTTAGAACGGCCAAAATCAATAAAATAAATGACAGTACATGGTGGTGAGACCGCAGGGAAAGGAGAACACTTACTCATTGCTGGTGGGAGTGCAAACTTGTACAGCTAATATGGAAGTCAGTGTGGTAGCTCCTCAGGAAGCTGCGAATCAATATACCTTAAGATTCAGCTATACCCTTTGGGAATATGCCCAAAGGACTCTATATGCTCATCACATGTTCACTGCTGCTCTATTCATAATAACCACAAATTGGAAGCAGCATAGACATTCAGCAACTAATGAACAGATAATGAAAATGAGTTACAAAAGTTGCACATAAATGGTTGCAGGTAGACACAATCATCCTGAGTGAGATAACCCAGACCCAAAAGGACAAATATTGAAGGCTTTCTCTTATATGTGGATACTAACTTTCAACATTTGTATTACAGTCCTAATAACCACAGAGGTTATATATAAAGGACTAGTAGATTGTTATGCCAAGACAAAGGGAAAACTAGAATAGGAGGATTAAACAGGGAGGAGAATCTGAGAAACTCACGAGATATTGGGGAGGGACAATTAATACTAAAGGCCATCTGAAACACCTACTACTGTAGAAGCTTACTCATATACACATATATGAGAAAAATCTAAATGAAGTCACCAAATAATAAGGGCAATAATGTCCCACCAAGACACTGTATGCAACTGAGTAAAACGCAGCGGGTCATGGAAACCCCCAAACATCACAAGCTACTGTCAAGTCTATTGGTTGCTCTCTGCAATCTGAAGGTAAGGTCCTACTGCAGACAATACTTACACAATTAAAGAAAGAGAGGTTAGTGCCTAACCAGAAGCTTCACCCCCACTGACTAGCATTCATGGTACTAGAAGGGAGTCTGTATACTACTGGAGGACAAAGGGAATCATCAATATCATGCAGGTACCAACTCTGCATTCTACAACAATGACCGTCCTGCAGGATACACTGGTGCAATAGTGGCACAAATGTACAGGAATAACCAACCACTTATTGCTTGGACTTAAACCAGGTCATGAGACAGATTTCATAACTAACAATGCTAAACCTGAGTCAAGAACCTGAGACTAGATATAGGTCATAAGTCTATATGAAAGGAAAATAACAATAAAATGACTCCTAGTGACATACTGCTACATGCATAAATCTATGCACTACTCAACCCACACCAGAGAAGCTTCTTGCAGTATATGGGAATTAACACAGAAAGAGAGGGAGGTTTTGGAGTACTCACTCCTAAATGGGATGTTTTCATCAAACCCCTCCCTCAAGGGTCAGGGAGTTATATAGACAGGGAGTCAGAAAGACTTTAAGAGTCTGTGGTGTTTTGAAAGAAAATGGCCCCCAAAAGGGAGAGGCACTCTTTGAAGATGTGCCTTTACAAAGTAGGTGTGGTCTTGTTGGGGAAAATGTATCACTGTGGAGGCTTTGAGGTCTCATATATGCTCAAGCTACATCCATGAGAAAGATCACTTCCTGTTGCCTGCGGGAACAAGATGTAAGAACTCTTAGCTCCTTCCAGCACAATATCTGCCTGCACACTGCCTTGCTTGCTGCCATGATGATAATGGACTAAATCTCTGACTGTAAGTGAGGAGTTGCCATAGGCGTCGTTTCTCTCCACAGCAATGGAAACCCTAACTAGAACACTAAGGGTGACCCATTTTGATGAAGAGAAAGGAGCTGAAGATTAGGCTCAGTTTTGGTCAATGGCTTAATCAACACAGATACTAGGATTTCAAAAAATAGCCTTTACTTCGGGCCCATAGAAGCATGTGGAGCAGTAACACATGCTGATTACATAAGACACAGAAATCCTGCATTTTGTTGTCTTATTTTCTTCATCTGTACCCTTGACAACAAAACTCTAATAAGAACAGTAGAAATTATCAAAGCTGAGAGGGTCCAGGGGACTATAAGTCCATAGTTAGTGGGTCAAACTTGGAAACATCTGCACTGCAGCCAGCCTCTAAAGTCATGGCAATATGGCTAAGGACAAAGCCCAGAACTTGTAATCTGATGGTAACTCCAGGTTTTACTTTGAACTGTTCTGCAACATTCCCAAGAGGAAGTAAACAAGAGTAAAATAAAATTTAAGAGAGAAATAAATAGATCACCTAGTATTTGAAAAAAAGAGATACCACAAGAAGAATTCCTCCACATTATCCTTCTGAGAGCCTGCCCCTAACCAGAGAGGAAATACATGAAATAGGTTGCTAAGTAGGACATATTGAAGTTCCAACAAATTTACAAACTGAGGACCCTGAGATTAGCTAATAAAATCAGAAACAAAAGAGAGCAAACACTGACTGAGTTTCCTACATTCTACAAAGGTTTACAGAGATGACTGTGAAACAATATTAACTCAATCTGTGGCCATTATTTCATGTATAGCAATTTTCAGAGCAGATTTATAATATGAATAAATAACATATCTAATAATTAAGGAAAGTTATTTTGGTATCCAGATATGACTCAACTTCAGTTAAGAATTCTGCTAAGGCAATGCCTTATAATTTGCACATAAATTTGTCGTATCTCCATGACAGAGAGTGAATTTACATAGATAAAGAAAATGAAGTCTCATAATAAAACTGGCTAACAATAAAGTATAAAAAATGTTCAAAACTAACAAAAACAAATGAAATTTTAGTCTGCTTCAGCATACAATAAGAGAATCACAAAAAATGGCACTTTTTAAAGTATTTATCAATAACAAGCCATGACAGGCCTAATCAAGATTATGTAAGGTGCTTTTAAAACACACACACAAATCATTTATTAAGTCTCAAAACTGTGTTTATTCCTCTTTATTTGAATGAAAGAAGACAACATACTAATAGTAATATAGAAATGAGAGAAAACTGGGAACTAAGAGACTAAAGTTGCGAAAGAAAATGATATCTAATAACCTTTCGTTAATTAAGGGAACAGATAACGAGAAATATAATCAGAACCTAGAGGGAAAGTGCTGGGTGGTGAGCAGTGGCAGAGCACTTGCTGAGCACATGTGAGGCCTGGGCTTTGAGCCTCGACACACCAAAAGAGAATACCTCTTTAGCTGGAGGCAAACAGAAGACCTTCTGTCAGAGACCCTTCCAGAAACCAGCTACCCAGTATCTTCAACAAAATAAACGATACAAAAACAACTGAAAGAGCATGAAGGAGAGAGAGCATGAGCAAGGAACTCAGGACCGTGAGGGGTGCACCCAAACACTGAGACAATGGGGATGTTCTATCGGGAACTCATCAAGGCCAGCTGGCCTGGGTCTGAAAAAGCATGGGATAAAACCGGACTCGCTGAACATAGCGGACAATGAGGACTGCTGAGAAGTCAAGAACAATGGCAATGGGTTTTTGATCCTACTGCACGTACTGGCTTTGTGGGAGCCTAGGCAGTTTGGATGCTCACCTTACTAGACCTGGATGGAGGTGGGAGGTCCTTGAACTTCCCACAGGGCAGGGAACCCTGACTGCTCTTCGGGCTGCTGAGGGAGGGGGGAGTTCATTGGGGGAGGGGGAGGGAAATGGGAGGCAGTGGCGGGGAGGAGGCAGAAATCTTTAATAAATGAATGAATGAATGAATGAATGAATGAATAAATAAATAATTAACAGGAGGAAACAGCTCTCAGTCACAGTTTCATTCTGAGATTCCAGAAGCCAGAATCCCCATTTTCAATACACATTTAACTCATTTAATAATGGTTAAATCCACTAAAATTATTAAATTTTTAATCCAGTTTTCATTGAAAAAAAAAACAGTATAAAAGAAAGCATAAAAACATCAAAGGAAACACTAATGGTAAAAGCAGCTATCATCAGCTCGCCCACGCACATAACTACTAGCAGAAGTCTAAAGTTAAGACAACAGACTGAGTCAATGGATCCATTTTCTGATCCACTAAAAAGTATGCCATGCTATATTTTCATGTGTAACATTAAAAAATTTGTGTTATAAACTTAAAAATAACATGTTTTAAGCTTTTATTTTTTGAAAAGACAACTTTATAAGCTCACATATCCCAACATTTTAAACCAAACAACTGAACAAGAACAAAATTCAGCATTACCAGGAGAAAAGGCTAAAATGTTTCAAGTGCTACTTGGTGCTGTGGTCCAGCCATGGTGCTCTGTTGGACAACTGCACACACACCAGGAAACAGTCTTGCATACTAACCTGGCCCAGTCCAGGCATACCTCCTCCAAGTCTAAGAAGTCTGTCCATATTTCTAGAAAACAGAAACAAAGGAAAACGTTCCTAAGCACAAAAGTGTTTACTCAATTGCTATCTATATAATTCACCTTCAGTCACTCAGTATGTCAAAAATATTGGTGGTAATTACAACACAACATCAGACTTCCTGTTAATTAACACCACATATTAATTCAAGAAGCTGTCTTCCATGCTAATTAACAGACCTTATTTCACTGCTTTGGTTTTGGGTTATCCCCAGTTTTAAAGACAAGCAATCTTAGCATACTTTCAAAACTTTGCTATCCTTAAGTTAATTATATTTTCTTATTGTTATCTAATAAAGTACCTGGATGGGGGGGGGTGCCTGGAATACTTATCATATGTATGATTGAATTTCCTTCAATTTGTTCGGAGTGTACAAATAAAAATCTACACTTTTAAATTAAATTTTAACATCCTCATTAGTAAGTGCTGCGCTAATTAACTTACAGCTTGTCAGTTATCATCAAAACTGCATGTGAAAGACACTGTGAGTAGAGTATGGATCTCTGAATTAGCATCAAAGGCTTTTTAAAAGTGAACTCATTATATTAAAAGAAAATACTAGAGAGTAAACATTAAATGCATTAAGATAGTGTTCTAGAACCCACGCAGATACACTTATTTCAGATGTAGAGATACACATTCCTTCATGGCTGCTATTCTCAATCACAATTTCTGAGTTAATTATTACAACTTTGAGATATAAGTTTATCTTTGGCATCTGGAATAACTCAAGAAAATACTCATAAGCACAAGAAGCTCACAAAAGGAAGAAGAAGGAAAGAGTAGCTGTGCTTACATGGCCTTGGACACAGAATAAAGAAAGAAATTATTCAAGGATAGGAGGGTAACTAAGTCCAAAAATGAAAACAAAGCAACAGTATTTTTACTTCAAAACTACGACTGTGCCTTATATTCATCTTCTTACTAAGTGCATACTTAGATTATCAAAATTATAATATAAACTAAGTGTTAAGAGATTAGTTTTTGTTCAAGCTTTATCTTGAACTATTGCAAACTAAACCCCAGTAACATACTTAAATCATCACAATTCTGCCCAATTATGTTTGTTGAACCAGTTGGTAACAACTCAGTCCTGCTAATATTTAACAATCACAACATCACAAACTTGGTCAAGTCTGCACACAGAAAGGCACGCAAGTGACAGAGTCGGGACACTTCCCAAGCGAGGACCCTGGCTGATGAAACCATCACCTACATTAAAAAGCCACATGAAATGCCTCAGCAGCCCCATTCCAGTCTCTATGACTCCAGGCAAATGGGATTCTGGCTGCTAACAGTACAGAACAGCTCTGCTACTTTAAAATGGTATAAAAACAGAACCGCAGATTTTTTTGTCTGACTTTTTCTTTCACACATGTCTGTGAGATTCACAACAGATAAATTCATCTGTATAAATGAAAAGGCAAGAAAATTTGGTATTTCAGGCAAAATCTAATCTTCACAACCATACTTATCTGCCTAATTATAATTACAAATATCATCTCTATCAAGTTCCTCAACTCAAATAGTGATTCAGTACAATCCCTTTTAAACAATCTTGTGTATCTTAAAATATTAAGGATATTTTCTCTACAATGTAATTCTACAGAAAAAAATTTTTTGGACCACTTCAATCTCACAAAGCTAAAGAACCAATGGGGGTGGCAACATACATTTCAGAGTACATACACATAGATTCATTCTAGGCCAAAGTCGATTCCCAGCTGTGTTAGTTTATCTACTTTCGCTGTGCTGTTTCTAATGATATTACACAGACTCCAGATGCTGTGAATATACATGAGCGATGTGGGGAGCAGAGGGAAAGAAAAATCTGGCAGGTCAAATTTGTGTTTTTCACAAAACTAGATGTCTCAGCAAACAAGAAAAGATATTTAACAAATTAAAACACTTAAGATGAACACATTTTACAAAAATACTAACATTTGGAAATGAAATATATTGATAAATATTCTAAATCATACAACTTCCTAAAATCTGGTTATCACACATATTCATAATTTGATTTCTGTTAAAGATAATACATTTACATAGCATCTATCAGATCCTAAAACAACAGTTCAAGGTAAAATACACTCTTAAACCTTACCTGTTCAGTAACTATCACTCTTACAGTGTTGGGCCTCAATTTGTTGAATTTGGCAAATTCCTTATTAACTCCAATTCTTGCTAATTTTGGCAGGTATAATTTTTCACAAGTAGTTTTTTTTTCTCTCTCTCCCCTAAAAAAGAAAGGTACTGAATTGAGAAATGAGGCTATTTTTTATCTCCTCCAAAAGAATCTTTAAAATAAGCAAAGTTCTACAAGTGAAATAGAAGTCAATATCCCCCCAGTGCTAGGGACTGGACAGGGCCTCACCCATGCTAGACAAACACTCTTACATCACAGCTCTAACACCGATTTTTAACAAATATTTCTAGAGAGCACGGATATATTTACCACCCATGCAGTTGTTGGGCATAGAGATCACTGTTACATCGTGTGTATGTATTTTACTTTTGCCACTGACTCTGAGGACTGGTATTTTATAGCTCTCAGTATTCTGAGGTCTCTCAAAAAATAATATTTACTTATAGTTTTAAAAAGAGTAAGAATCACTTTATTATAATCTGCATAGAGGTTCAATACAAATTTCGAAACTTGTACATAAAAGACCCTACTAGTATTATTTATCTTGAAAACGATCTCCACAATTCTTGCAATTAGGTCACCCATTAATTATTCACAACTATGATAAAAATAAAAAAAATGTAAAGCACTTAAGAATTGTATAAAATGCAGAGGGAAATAAATTATATCAACAATATTATCCTTTAATTCCTACTATGTTGACAAAAGCATTATTTTGCTTTCAAAAATACGCAGAAGACCCTGAGTTTGAAACCAGTCCAAGTTCCACAATAAGATCCTGTCAAAAAACACAAGAAAACAAAAGGCCAGAAACATTAAATATGATTTAATTCCCTCTCTGAACACACTTCAAAATTTACAAGTTTACATTTTCCACCCACAATCGCAAAGGGATAAACACTGAGAGAGAAATGTTTCATTCTTTTTTGTTTTTGTTTGTTTGTTTGTTTGGTTGGTTGGTTTTCCAAAACCAGGTTTCTCTCTGTAACAGTCCTGGCTGTTCTGGAACTAACTCTGTAGACCAGACTGGCCTTGACCTCACAGAGATCTGCCTGTCTCTGCCTCCCAAGTGCTGGAATGAATTAAATGTGTGCGCCACCACTGCCTGGCAAAAGTTTCATTCTTTTTGCAGATCCCAAGTGAATGCAAAGCAGCAGGCATTCTTGTCTCTGCTGATAGTTTTCAGTTAAAAATCAGAGTATTAACTTTGGTACTAATAACATCCAGAACCTTGAATTTTGCCGTGGGGGCTGTCTAATGTATTACAGAGTGTTAGAAATATCTTTGACCCCTACACACTATATGTTAGCAAAAATGACTAACACATTGTTAATAAAAAAAAGCCTCCAAACATTGTTAAGTGTCACTCAGTGGGGCAAAATCACTCACAATTGAAAAGCACTGCCATAAACAAAATCTGAAGTTATGAATTTTGAGATAACACTATCCTAAGTAAATTTTTTCAAACTTAAAAAAGGAGTTCTGTAAACAATGTGGCAGTTGTTCAAAAATTTAAACACAGAATTATTTACCATACAGCCCACCAATTCTATTCCTAGATATATGACACAAAAATTTAAAACACATCTTTAAAATAAGACATGTACATTCATGTGTATAGCATTACTATTCATGATACCCAAAACGTGGCAGTAGTTCATATGCCCATCACACAGTGAATAAACAAATTCTATCATATACACACACAATAGAATGCATGAAATACCACTTGGCTATTAAAAAAACAAAGTAATGACACATTTTACAACCTGGCTGAACTTGAAAACATGTAAGGACTGGAAATGTAGCCCAGCCACTGAGTGGTTGCCTTGGTGTAAAAGCTGCGCTCAATCCCTAGCACAAGAAAAAAGGAATGAAGGGGGAGGGGAGGAAAGGAGGAATGAAGGGGGAGGGGAGGAAAGGAGGAAGGGAGGAAGGAGGGAGGAGACCAGGGAGGGAGAGAGGGAGAGAGGGAGGAGACAAGGGAGAGAGGGGTGAACCAGGCCTAGCATGAGTGATGGTTTTAACTTCCAGGCTGACATAACCTAGAATGGCTCTGAGCTGAGAAGAGTCTCAATAAAAGATTATCTAGATCAGGTTGGCCTAAGGGCACATATGGGGTGTGGGAGGGACTGTTTAGACTGTCTTAATTGCTTTAATTTATATGGAAAAACATAGCCAGAAACCAGGCAATATCATTCCCTGGTTTGGGATCCCAGATTGGGCAAGAAAAGAGAAAGCTAGCTGAGTACTAGGTACACACTCATTTCTGTTACTAACTGTTGATGTCAAGGGACTACGTGCTTCAAACTCCAACCCTGACTTCTCCAAAGTGATGATAGACTACAATCTGAATTTAAAAGATAAAAATAATTCCTTTCTCCCCTAAATTTTTTTAACGGGGGAGGGGGATTATAACAGCAATAGGGATATCATGTGATTCCACTTATATGAAAAATACAGTAAGTCTATTAGAGGAAATCAAGAAAACTGAAACATACAGCATTTTCATCATGCTTGACTTTGCTGGGTCACCCAGACGCCCCATCAGGCCTCTCCAGTCTCCAGCCCCTCCCCACGGACACCATTCCCGTCCCAGCACTCCCTTCCCACATTCGCGTTACTTTTGTCAGTTCCTTTCTTAAAGCTCCATTTCCCCCATCGGATAGACTCCATCTACCTTCCTGATCTTTATCCAATCTCCCACAAATACACATTTATAAAAATTAGACTAGGATCAACATATGAGAGAGAACGCGTGGTATTTGTCTTTATGAACCTGGGTGAATGACCTTATTTAATGTCCTAATTTCCAGTTTCATTCATTTTCATGCAAATTTCACAATTTCATTTTTCTTTACAATTTAATAAAATTCTACTGTACGGCCACCTTTCCGTGGTCCATCCACGTGCTGGTGGACAGTGAGACCAGTTCCATTTCCCTGCTGCTGCCAGCAGAGCTTCCTCTCCCGCGTTCATCGGGGATTCTATGGTTCTAATAGTCCTCCAGCCTGAAATGAGATGGGATTTTAGAGTAGTTTTACTTCGTTGTTTTCCTGGTGGGTAAAATGCCGAAAACCTTTTAAAATGGCTACTACTCATTTGTGTTTCTTCTTTTGTGAACTCTGTTCAACTCATTACTGACTGGCTGCTGTTTTCTTAACAAAGACTTTTTTTGTGTGTATACAATGTTTGTGGGTATGGGTGGGGGGTGTTAAAGTTTTGGAGTTTAATTTTTGTGGCTCTTTATATACTCTAGATATTAACCCCCTGTCAGAAGTATATCTGGCAAAGATTTTCTCCCATTCTGCAGGCTGTCTGTTCACTCTGCTGATAAGTTTTTTTTTCTGTACAGAAGCCTTTTAATTTCATGTAATTCCATTTGTCAATTCTAATTGGTATTTATAAATCTAAAAATAAAATGTTTTACAATTGAGGCAAATATGATGGCTCTCCTCCATTCAACAAAATCATGAGCTGTCAATGTTTTTAAAAGTATTACAAATGGGAAAATGAAAAGCTCTGGAAATGGGAGGTAGTGATACAGTGATTCAACAAAGAGAATAAACCAAACACTGCAGAACTACATATAAAAACAGTTAAATCACAATTTTACTGTATCACACTCACAGTCCTACTAAACGTGTACTTACACTTTGGGATTTTTGGCAGCCCTGAGGATCGAACCTAGAGCTTCTTCCAAGCATTCTATGACTGAACTATACCTAGCTCCTATCACACTAATCTTCACAGAGACAGACAGTCCAGGCTAGGCACACTCAAAGGATGCTGCCCATCTGAGCTACCTATACTTTCAAAATCAGAAAAATACAGAATATCACTTATAACCACTAAATCACACTTTATTAACATCTCGAATATAATTTTCGCCATCCCTTTATTTTCTATCTTTAAGTTATTACCAAGATGATCTAAAAGTGCAAGAAATAAAACAGTCCACAGGATGAGATAAACGATGACTACCTTTCTTAGTATATGGGGGTTATGTGCTATCATCCTGCAGCAGAAACGCAAACTGGCTCTAATACTCATTAGCAGTGCGTCCCTCGGTCAATTACCTCTCCTCTGCAACGTCCTCATCCACAAAAAGAGAGCATCTGGTTCTCGGAGCCGTTTAGAAGAAAGAAGTCAGTGCACACAGAAACACATTCAACACGATCATAGGCATGTAATAAGCTAGGAATGCTACCCGCTACACAAAATGGCTTTAGCATCAGCACTCACCATCCTAGAGCAGCTTCTTCCTCACTCTGAAGCCACTTAGTGGACCTCAGAACACCAAGTACGTCTCAGAAATGAATTCATCACATGGGAGACAGGAACATAATTTTCAGAGGTTCAAAAGATAAACTGTGCACCATAACATAAAAAAGAACTCTTTTGTTTTGTTTTGTTTTGTTTTGGGAGATGGGGTTTCTCTGTGTAGCCCATCCTTGAACTCACACTGGAGATTGGGTTGGTCTCGAACTGACAGAGATCCACCAGTACCTACCTCCCAAGTGCTGGGATTAAAGGTGTGAGCCGCCACCACACCTGGCTAAAAGAAAACACCTTCAATTCTCAGAAATAGAAGCAACGTAAAAGGTTTATAGATCTAAACTAAGCTTACACATGTCAAAAAACTGAGGATTTAAGAGCCCACTCATTAAGAGACTCACTTTGATATTTTCTTCAATTTACTTTATTTTTATGTGTGTGAGTGTTTTGCCTGAATGCATGTATGTGCACCACATAAATGCCTGGTGTCCAGATCCCCAAGAGCTAGAGTTACAAATGGTTGTGAGTGGCCACGTGGGAGCTGGGGGCCAAACCTGACTCCTGTGCACCCCAAAATGATAACTTTGCTTAACACGTTTATTACCACAACATGAATTGTTTCGCATACATGTATAACACACATACACACAGTGACATCTAGAACCCTTATAGGAAAGTGTACAAAACAAGCATCTACTTGAAATGTGACTCACCACTTAAGCTCTCAGGGCAGTGTCGTGACTAAAATGCAGTAATTTTAGAGCATGTACACGTTAACTTTACATCAGTTCTCAAATTCTTACTGGTACTGTATGAAACAACGACTATCTAAAAAGCAGGACCTTCGCAGCTGTATTAATTTTGAGTTTTCAACCTTTCAACCTTTTCCTAAGGATCCTAACATAACAAAAACACATATCCTTCATACAAAATCACACAATGTTTAGTCATTCAGGCTTATCATCATCTCCTACTTCACTGCTTCACTTCCCATTCCCGTGTAAACAAACATTCTCAAACTAATAGTAAATCCTTTCGATCTACTTAGGTTTGTGACCTCACTAGATCTCTACAGCTTCAGTTCTCCACTCTCCGATCTGTGGAAGGGAGGAACTTCCTCCTTACTTTGTTCCAGTAGAATCACAACCAGAAAGAGTAAAAATTAAATTTAATTCTTTAAGTAGAATTTTTCCACCTTTTGATTTTCAATTCAGGATCTCGACTTGTGGCCCTGGCTGGCCTGAACCTTGCTACAGACCAAGCTGGTGGCACACCTGCAGCAATCCTATCTCCTGAGTACTCACTGGAACTACAAACTTTGGGAGCCACCAGCAAGGTGGCTGTACAGGAAAGAGCTTGCTGCCTAGCCTGATGATTAGTCTGAGCACCAAACCCACATGGTCTACAGTCGTGGGATTCTTGGCAGTCAGTGGACTGAGTGCTGCAGGCTGTCCAGATTCTTTCTCCCCTCCTCCAACCCTGTCTGTCTGTCTCTTTCTTTCAGTGAACCAACATTTTAAAAGTTAGAAAACAAGATTCCACTCCAGCCCCCACTTAGAAGACTAAGAATTTAGTCTTAGAAGAAATATAGCTATCTACTGCAATCACTAATTATAACATTTAAACAAAACATTTGCAAAGTACTAGCTTGTGTGCTCAAAATTTAAATATGCGATAGGAAAACAGAGTTAAGAACGGCTCTAGAACCAATCAGCTTACATCTGAATCCAGAGCTCACCACCTACCTGTTATAATATGTAGAACAATCACTTTCTTCTACAATCAGACACTAAAGTTCATCTACAAAATATGTCACCTTGCCCAGTCTGCTGTCACAACAGAGCCTGGAAGGAATACCCTGGGAACCCAATAAATGCTTTCACCACTACAGCTCTCTTAAAACTGATAAAGATCATTCAACCCAATGCTTTCACCTGACAGATGAGGATAACAAGGGATCACAGCAAGACTGCGGACAGCACATCACAAGCAGACATCTTGTGCGTACCTCATTACGCAGGAATGGTCTTCCTGGGCAGACCCTGAATATCAAAACACTGCTGGAATATGAAAACCAAAAAGGCACAACTGCTGCTTCTTACTGACTTTCAAATGAGTGATTCTGAATCTACGTACTATACTAATGCAAAGTTTATATGGCAAGTCTAAAAGACGATGAATCCAGTCACTGTGGTCAAAATCCAGCTTTTTAACTAGAATAGCAATGCATTATTACAAAAGATCTCAGGAGGTGAGGCTGGGATGGATGTCACAAACCCTATAGGTGAGACTAAAATAAAAGATCATTACTTCAAAATATTTTCTTTTGACAAGATTTAATTTTATTTTAGACAAATTCAAGACAACTTTCAGTTTTCAACCAAGTGTACCTAAACTATAGTTAATTATGAACCACTGTACATCTTAATATCTGTACATACACGACCTGTGCACTTTGTTTAAGCCAGATAATTTATTTGTATTATTTTTAATTCCGTCCGTATAGGTGGGTGGGTATCTGCACATCTGCACAGATAGATACCTGGAGACACCTGCAGAGCTAGAGTTACAATCCACTGTGAGCCACTGGATATGGTACTGAAAACAGAACCTGGGTCCTCTGCAATTGTAGTAAGTGGGCCTGCCTCTGCCTCCTCCTAAGCGCTGGGATTAAGGTGTGTGCTGCTGTATACTCTTAACACTGAGCTATCTCTCTAGGCACCAAATCGTACAATTCAAACATTAAAAATGAACCACTTTGTGAGCTAACAGGCAAGAAGGCCACCCTTGGTAGTTATCTTCCCTGACACTCTGGGGCAGCTTCCATTTCCAGCATAGGGAAGCGCTTGTCTGGTTGCTTTACTTACACTGTGCTTGCAGCAGTACAAGGGCTCGGTATTGAGGCACAGTCCTAAAATGTCAGCACTGGGGAGGCTGAGGCAGGGGATCACAGCCGTTAGAGGTTAGCCTGGGTTGTGTGGGGAGATGCCATCTCAAAAACAAACAAACAACAACAAAACACCACCACAAAAAAAAAAAAACCCACCATATATGCTTTTATCTGAAGTTACAGAACAAGGTCTTTCCCTTTATCCTGGACTGTCTGTAACCAGTTTACACAAACAAGAATGCCCCAACTTCTGGCCATTCCCCCACCTTTTCCTCCGAGCGCTGGGGGTGATCACACTAGAACTGTATTTCTTTGCTAATTTTAAAGCCTTTTATGGCAAATGTTTATTAATGTTTGGGTTTTTATTTTTTTTTTGTCGTGAGACAGGGCCTCACTGTGTATCCAGTCAGCCCTGATGACCAGGAACTCAGTTTGTCCAGGCTGGCCATGAACTCAAAAAGATAAACTTGCAGAGCTTCCAGGGGGCTGGGATTAAAAGTGTTCACCACAAACTGGAACTTACTTGTCATTTCAGTTCCAATCATTTTTCCCTCTGTGCTGAGGTGGGATTACAAGCCTGTAATTGCAGCATTTGGGAAACTGAGGCAGGCCAGCATGGTGTACATAATTAGTTCTAGATCAAACAGAAATACAGAGACTTTGTCTCCAAATAAATTAATAAGTAAACAGACGATCACAAAATTTCTTAAGACTTTTGAAATGTTGACGTTATTCTTTTGACAATGAGCTCGATTCACAGAAAAACAGAGTTCCAATAAGCCACAGCAGCGGTAGTTGGTTTCTACTTTACTCAAAAAAAGAACTGTAACCAACCCACAGACCAGCACCCAAATGGAGCAAATACTGCAAGCAATGGCACAGCAGGAATAACCAAACTTTATTTTAAAAATATTCAGGATTAAAAGCCATGTCTCTCTGAAGGTTTTTAAACCTAAGTACACACGATGAAGAAAACATGCACTCTCTTGAAACTAGCTCAGCCCACCCTCTCTCCTTTGCTTCCTCAGACTGTATACAAGTTTTTCAACACAGGAGGGCTGAAGACGAAAACAAACAGGCCATAAACAGGGTTCTGCTACTTCATGGGGAAAAGGCTCCCAAGCTAGAGGACGCAGAAATGTTTGCAAGGAGGTGACATCCAAACCGGACTCTGCCAGAGACCCGGAGATATAGGAAGAGAAGACCAAGGGGCCGGTGCTTCCCATCAGGCCCCGGACTCCACGGGTAACCTGGCCGGGCAACGTGACTCAGGAAAGCCCGGGGCTTGCGGCGGCCTAGCGTGGCTGGCTCCCGGATCTTCCCGGACCCGCCTCGGGGTTCGGCTGAGGCCGCCTGCAGGGAGGTCGCGGTCTGCACCCTACCTGGCCTTGCGGCAACCCGGCGACGAGAGCAGCGCCTCACACTCAACAAGGACCTGGCTCCGAGAACCGGCGATGAATCAGCCCGATTCCATTCAAAAGAGTCGCCCAGGCCTCTGCCGAGAAGTACTTCCGGGTTCCCGGCTCTCCTTCGGCTTCCTTTCCCGCACCGCCAATTGGAGACCGCCGAGTTGGGGGGAAGGGGAGCGCACTGCGCACGCGCGGGCCGCCGCTCGCGCAGGCCCCGGGAGGCGGAAGTCGGGCTGGCCGCTCCGCCCTCCTGTTTTTCTCTGGGCGCCAAGTTGACTTCACGCCTCTGTCTCCCGGGTTTGGAAACTTTAGTGGATTTTGCTTTAAGGGGCTCTGCAACTCCTTGGTTCTGCTCTTTGCCGTTGTCTCCTTGGCTCTGCCCTTCGCCATCGCAGCCCTCCTCAAAAAGTAAAACCTTGAATTAAACTTACATTGGTCACTTCGAGAAGCCAAGGCTGTGATAAACAGGCTTTTTCCGCGTCTCAGTTTACCCCTTCTTGACTTCACTGCCTAAAAAGGATTAGAGATCTCCAGGAAATTGACCTTTAACCAGTGTTCCTGCCTCTTTAAGTTCAGCTGTTTACAGTATTGAAAAAAATTACTAATTAACAACAAACAACCTTTTCAACTTTGCTCTGTGTTAGATACTCAAAAAGCAATGTTACTAAAGAGATACTGACAGTTTCTAGCACATCATCTCCATTAAGGTCTCTCACCGTGTATATGGAATGCTCTCACTTTCTCAAATATCCTGAGATTCATCTTTTAAAGCATTTCTTAACAACAAAAAAAGACAACGTATTCGTAAATCAAATATCACAATGGAACTATTGGATGAAGGAAGAGAACAGATTACGGAATTGTGAAACTCACAAGAAAGACTAAGAATGAAGAGTTACTGGGCTTGGAGAAATAGCTCAGTTATTAACAGTTTGCACTACAGCTGGAGAGGAGCCAAGTTCGTTTTCCAGCACCCAGGATGGGCTGCCCAGAACAGCTTGAAAGTCCAGCTCAAAGATTTGGCCTCTCTGACCTTTAAGTGTGCCAGCCATGGTGCATATTCACATATTCTCTCTCTCTCTCTCTCTCTCTCTCTCTCTCTCTCTCTCTCTCTCTCTCTCTCAGACACACACACACACACACACACATACAATTTAAAACAAATCTAAAACCAAAAATAAGAACTGGTCGACATAGATATTTCAGGGGCTGGAGAACTGGCTCAGCAGCTAAGATCCTAGTTCATTTTTCAGCATCCACAATGAGCCACTCATACACAGCTACTTGTAACTCCATCTCCAGAGGATCCAGGGACCTCTTCTGTCCACCAGGGAACACTGTGCACACAGCATATACTGACATACATATAAAATGTTTAACCATTGTTGAAATATATTCACTGGCCCAACTCATCCCCATCTCAAACTTTCCCCCTCTTCTGACCCAACTTGGAGCCACTCTTCCCCATCTACTCTAGTTGGTATTGTTCCAACTAGTCCTGGGATTGTGGCTGAACCTACAAGGATCAAATAATTAAAGAGAACAAAGAGAACTGACTCTTCCCACTCTCCCTGCAGCTATTAATAGCTCCTTAGCTAATGGTGGGATTTGGTACCTACCATCTCACCTTGATGCTGGATTCTATGTGGCTTGAACATGCTTAGATCTTGTACATGCTGTCTCATCCCTATGAGTTAATACGTGCAACTGCCCTGCTGTGTCTAGAAAATACTGTTTCCTTGATGTTATCCACCGCCTCTAGTTCATACATCTTCTAGAAAGATCCCTGAGCCTTGGAGGAAGGAGTGGGATATGAATGTTTGACTTAGGGCTGAGCACTCAACGGTCTCCTATTCTCTGCACATTGACCCACTGAGAGACTTGTGTTAACTGGCATCTACACAAGAAGATTCTCTGGTGAGAGGTAAGATATGTTCTGATCTACTGGTATAGAAATGTTACTAGGAGTAATTTTAATACGATATCCATTTAGCAGAATAACAGTGTTGAGTTCTTTCTTAAGGCCTATGGCCTATCTAGCCACAGGTCTTGGCCCCTTTAACAGTGCTAGATACTGGTTCCATCTCCTGGAGCAGACCTTAGATATAGTCAGAAGGTGTTGGTGACTTTCATGACATTTGTGGCCCTATTGCATCAGTGGGCTTGTCTTGTCGGGCCAATTGTATTTGGAGTTTGCAAGGTTTCAGAGCTGGGTGAGACAGACAATTACTTTTCTCTGGTGTCATGCATTGCACCTCCCAGCACCATGAAAGTTAGCCAATAGGGATGGAGCTTCCAGGTAAGCACCAGCTTGGTTTCTCTGTGTTCTTTGAGTCAGCAATAGTATCAGACCATCAGGTCCTGGGGCATGGCCCAGAGTATCGGTCATAACCTATGAGCTTGGGGGTTGACTCTATTGGCCGACAACTCAAAATGAGGTAGCAAATTGCTGGTTCTGGGTTTTTATTTACTAACATGTGGTGTCAAATTGGGGTACTGCCCCGCCATTGTGTGATAAGTCCATTAAACCTCTTGATATATTATATGTGTATACATAAGCTTCTATAGTGCTACGATAAAATTTTTAAACATTTATTTTTATTATTTTTATTTATGTGTATGTAAGTATGCCCATGGAAATTGCTGTGCCCGAAGTCCAGACCCCCAAAAGACCACCAAGAAACCTAATCTGATACAAAAGCAAAGAGTCTTTATTGCAAGTTAACTCTGGCCTCTCTGTCCATCTGAAACAGCAGCTGAGCAGGACAGACCTCAAGCAGTATGGGCTGAGGGCTTTTATTGTGATTAGACGGCGGGGGGGGGGGTGGATTTGGAGGACCCTCCTCCATCACAGTTGGTACCAATGGTGAAGTCCCAGGAGCTGGTGCAGGTGTTGACATTGTCTGGAGAATGTTTTGTAAGTTGGTCTTGGCCCAGACAGCAGGGGTGACGCGTAAAATATGCTTGAAAATAGGTGGGGTTAAAATAGGCTCTGGAGGGTCTTAGTTTTTTTACCAGACCTGATTTTTGACACATCAGCAGAACTTATGTACATTTTAGAGGACAATTAAAGGGAATTGGGAACTCTGGATTTTTTTAAGATACGCCTAAAACCTGTTAATCTTGAACTATGAAGTCTGTGAAAGAGGCACACACCTGTCTGTGTTTTTAGCAGGAAACTTAATAAATGAATTAATGAGCTACCAGTACCTTAGGTCATCAAATGCCATTAGACAGTTCTGGAAGGGATAAATAAGCAAAACTGAGACAGCTTTTTTAGCTATGCAGGCAATCCCTAGTCTCTCCTTGGTTCTTGGAAACCATCAGCCTAGAAGCAGTCAGTGCTTACCGTTAGCTGCTGAGTACAAGAGGCCCAAAGATTTTTCTCTGTGTGTGTGGGGGGGTGGAATTTAGTCTACCTGTCTTGGCAGAATGAGAAGATGGATTCCCTGGGTGGCATCCAGCTGAAGGGGTGAAAGACTACTTTTTGTTGTGTGGGTGGCTTTGCCAAACCCAAAGGCAAGCCTGGAGGCAGAAGGTCTTTTGCAACCATGCATCTTCTTGGAGGAGCTATAGGATGCTGTGGGAGCTGGCATGTCTCTGTGTTAGAAGCTCTTTTGTTAAATGCCATACTCTCAGATCTGTGAAGGCACTTGAGAATTGGGTACCATTACCTGTTATTTTAAACTGGGCATATAAACTAAATTTAGACCTGTATTTTATCCAATTAGTTACAGTTTACCAATGCTAGGAAATGTAAGAAGATTAAAAGGAATATTTTAATAAGTCAAAGAATACTAGCACATGTGGGTACTCTTACCCAAGATGGTGGAGAGGTCAAAATGGAGGTTAGCCACGTGTCTGTGTTTTCCTGGCACGCATTTAGAAACCACGGGCTTTTGAGCCTTGTTTGCTTGTACTTTAGGTGTTAGATAGTCCCAATTTAAACGGAGTTTTGTAAAAGGCCACCCAAGAGCATTTGAGGAAGCAGCTTTGAATTGCAAGAACCCATGTAAAAGTCTATGCCCAATTGTGGGACTCAAGTCTGCCACAGTGCATCCACTGGGACAACTCTTGAGTCAAAATGGGGTCGTAAAAAATGAGTGACAGATGTCTCTGGTCATGCAGTTTTCACCTCAGCTAAGCCCGGCTTAGCTGCTTGAGTCAGACTTTCACAGCACGATCATGACTTTAATGGAAAGCCCAAAAATCAACAAAAATAAACATGAGTGGGTCCTATAGCCCTATGGACAGAAAGCAAAAAAAGGGGAACTCTCTGAGACAAAAGCCAGAGTGTGCAAGAAGGGCATTTTCCGGCACGTGGTGCTGGGCCCGTGGAAAAAACAGACTCCCTCAGTGGAGACTTCCATATATCAGGAATAATTCTTAAGACAAGTCTCTCCACCGACGCAAATAATTCCGATCAGACCAAATTAGACTGGATAAAAGATGCCCATGTTTACTGCAGTGCTCCCAGGTGGCGTGGGAAAGCATGGCGAGGGGAAGAAAGAGATGGGGGAGACCATGCAAACCCCGAGAACACGTGTTCCTTTTCTGGGCGGCAGCCTAAACAGCCAGTGGAAGTGGTCCTGACCTCCCTGTGGAGGAGTCAGCACTTGGTGGACTTTCCTGGAGGTGGAATCCGGACCATGACAACTCTCTGGGGAGGGAGCTTGAAATGGAGCTTCCTGCTCTATTCCTGCTC
This sequence comes from Chionomys nivalis, assembly GCF_950005125.1. Classification (NCBI taxonomy): domain Eukaryota; kingdom Metazoa; phylum Chordata; class Mammalia; order Rodentia; family Cricetidae; genus Chionomys; species Chionomys nivalis. The sequence continues at coordinate 19,630,695 of NC_080107.1, forward strand.
CATTGGCGCTCCAAGGGCTGGGGTGATGCTTTCACCCAAACATCCCAGATTTCTTGGATATAAGGGTGTCAGATGACTGGGGTCTCACTTTTGACCAAACATATATGTCAGGGACCAGCCCTGACAAAAATACCTCCTGCCAGGGTACATGCATGGGGATTTAGAAATATAGTAAAGAATATGAAGATGTGAATGAAAATAATGAAACAGAAAAACATATAGCATAGTATGGGAGGGAATTCCAGTGAGTACTGAAATTTGCCCATGTTTAATTTTCAATTGTTTTAAATATCCCTGATCCCAAAAGGTATGAGTAAGACAAAAAACTGCATACTGAATACAGGGAAAGAAGGGCAGAGTAAAGAGAGACACCAGCAGCCATGGAGGAAACAAGAGGCTGTGGATTTGTTCCAGGTTAAGATGGACCAGCTTTGTTCAAGGGAGACCTCCTAAAACTTGACAAGTGATATCTATCAACAACAGTTACCGCTGGTCCTCCAAGAACTTGGTCATTATCTAAAAATTTTATCAGAGACTCTAAAGATGCTTCATCCACAACCAACAGAAAGCAGTTTGGAAAAACAAAAAAAAACAAAAAACAAAACAGTGTCTACATCCCCAAGAGTTGAGGGGTATGGATGATCTTGGTTATTTGGTGGGTTATGGATGTTTGTTATATTTAGGTAAATATAAGAATGTAGGATAAAAAGACAATTATTAGTCTCAGATATTTTGCATTGGCATGGATTTTGGTATAATGATATAAATTTAAAGTTAATTTTGTTGCACTGTATGTATGTTACTATTCTTGTTTAAAGGATTTTTGTATATTGATACAAATTTAAGGTTATTATTCTTATGCTGCACATCTATTTCTATTTTTGCTTAAGGTATTACCTACACAGCTCATAACTATACAGCTTGCTTAATTATGCAATATGAAGTTTTAGTCCTTAAAAGCTATTCAAGATAATAAAGAAATACAGACTAATAGTCACCTATATCTATCAAACTTATAGTCATGTTAGTTAGGTTTTCAAGGTAATACAGACCTATATTTTAGATAGGTAACCTCCAAGTGCTTCAAAAACCTATAGAATAAGGAATTTAAAATATTTTAGTAACTTAGGCTTTTCTCAGCATAAATTTGATATATCTACTAAAATTATATATAATAGTATTTTATATATTGCCTTAGTTAGGATTTCTATTTTTTTGGTTTTTTTTGTTTTGTTTTGTTTTTTGTTTTTTGAGATAGGGTTTCTCTGTGTCACTTTGTTGCCTGCCCTGAAACTAGCTCTTGTAGACCAGGCTGGCCTCAAACTCACAGAGATCCTCCTACCTCTACTTACCAAGTGCTGGGATTAAAGACATGTGCCACCACCACCCAGCTGACCACGGCAACTCTTATAAAAGAAAATATTTAATTGGGTCTGGCTTACAGTTTCAGAGGTTTAGTGCATTATCATCATGATGGGAAGCATGGAAGCGCACAGGCAGACGTGGTTCTGGAGAAGGAGATGAGAGTTTTATATCTTGATCCACAGGCAGCAGGAGGAAAAACTGAGCCACTAGGCCTGGCTTAAGCTTCTGAGACCTCAAAACCCTGCCTTCAGTGACATATTTCCTCCAATACGGCCAGACTACCTCAACAATGCCATACCTTCTAATAGTGCCAATGCCTATAGGTCTATGAGGTCCATTTTTATTCAGACCACCACAGATATGAGTACATATATGTTGGGCCAAAATTATCTCAGGGCCTGTACCTCGAGGCCTATTGGACAGAGAAAAGCGTGGCTCGAATTTGAAGGATAGACTCAAAGCTACTGTGTAAGGATGAGACAGCAAAATTTAGGTAGACGCCCCTCCAGACAGAAGGAGGGCTTGGCTGTCTCTCATTGGCTGGAGGTACACCCACATCACATGATGTCACTTAACCTATATAAGCTGACACTCACAGTAATAAACTGAGTTCCTGCTTTGACTTGACTCACTATCACGTGTGATTGTCCTGCATTGGGGGCTGTGGAATGGACAGATAGCACACTCGCCTTTCCCTGGAGAATAAGGCTAAGGAGGCCTGGCACATATATATGTATTATATTATATTATATATTTATAAACACACATTTATATAATAAATATTAATATATTTATATGTTCATAATATCTATACATTTATAATAAATATTAATATATTTATAATAAAATTCATATTACATATATTACAATCTATCAGTTTTACTTGTAGGTATATTCATAAGCCCTTTTGATGAGATGCAATAGAGGACACTTAGAGCATCCACAGAAGCTCATAGTAGCAAGTAATAGAAAATTACTCAGATATCCATCAGCTGAAAAATAGATAGTGATTGAGCCATGAAACAATGAAAATTCCTGGAGTTTATATATGCACAGACAACAGAAACTTGCATGGACATGTAGCTAATACCCTACTCCCCAAAGAAACTTTCCATAGAGTCCTATATGATGAGAAAAGACAGGGGAAAAGGATGACAGGGGAAGAAGGCCCAGATAATGTTTGCTTTAATAATTACCTAATACCAGGTGCCTAATGCTGCTTCAGATAGGTTAAGTGTTATTTTCTGTGTTATCTGTAACACGTTTTTTCAATAAAAATCTTTTTATAAATTGGAAAATTATTTTGTAATATAATCACCACTTTAAAAAAAATAATCTTTAAACTATCCTGGGTTCCTCCAGGTAAGGCAAGTAAATATGAATCATTTGAGTTACTCTGTACATTCTGCTTGTTTTCCTAGAACACATGAAGTTCCAGAGGCTCTTGCAAACAGAGAAAGTCTTACCCAGTAGTAACTTGAATTGTCACCTATAGAATGTCTTTTTTCTCAGAAGATGTTAAGACAATTCTTTATTGAATTGTTTGCTCAAACAGTTGAGGAGAACTAAAAAAAAATTGCTTGGAAAGATTAAATTTAATTGACATCAAGAATACTTATACCACATCATCAAAAAATCATGGCAATATCAGTAAGTGCCTTTTAAAGTAAATGACAAATTGGAAGTGTTTAACAACATATGGTCGCTTTTCCTTGACATATATGATTAAGAATATATCTTTTTATCAAAATGTAAAATACCATCTGGCAAAAGTAACAATTATTCTATTGGCTTTGTACATTAAATTAATTCACTGTACTTTAAAATGTAAATATTTTCCTATTTTTTCTTTTCCTTGTGCTGGATCTATATTTATTTATAATACAAACTGCATAACTAAAAATACCTATAATTAGGTATAACAATTAAAACCAATTTTGAATTTTGAACAGAAAGTATTCCTTAAAGTATTCCCAAACAGTTCTTAAAAATTAAATGGCAGCGGTCCTTTTTTATCATTCCCAATTGTAAAGCTGAGTTAATGAAAATTTTACTATTATAACTTATTAGGCACACCATCAGACCTTGTATTTGATAGCAGCTGTCTGCTGAGCTCCTTAGAAAGAGGAAAGGGATTTATTATAAAGGCACTGTGCCACTGCATTTGAAGGCTTTGAACATGCGTGTAGGGCTGGTAATAACCAATCCATGCATCCAGTCACTAGACTGACCGAGTTCAGAGACTAGCAAATGAACAGAAAAGTTCCTTTCCACCAAGACACAATGTACACTACACATTTAGTGATGTGAACAGTTGGCAACTTAATAAGTTTTAGGAAGCATATTAAATATAATTCTTTATGCGACAGTGTTCTTAAAACCACATTGGATGTAACCTGCAAGATGACGGTGCTGGTGCCTAGTATTCCTATTGGATATGTAGCAATCCAGGTTTTGCTGTTTGCTTTTAAAGAATTTATTATTTCAGTGAAATTTTTTTCTTGGTTTTAAGTGTTCTGTATCTTCTCAAGTCTTCTTTGTGTTAGGATGGATGGAGGAGTCAGATAAATATATTTTGTATTTGATGTTAAATTTTAGTTTCTACTGTGGTCAGGGCATATTTTTTGCTTTGTGAAAACTTAAAGTTTCAATGAAATGTAGGTAAGTAAACCAAGGTTTATCAATAAGGTTGTAGGATAGGATCACACAATTGGGAGGCCTGACGGTGGTGGCGCACACCTTTAATCCCAGCACTTGGAAGGCAGAGACAGGTGGATCTCTATGAGTTTGAGGACAGCCTGGTCTACAAGAGCTAGTTCCAGGACAGGCTCCAAAAGCCACAGAGAAACCCTGTCTCGAAAAACCAAAGAGAGAAAGAGGGAGAGGGAAATGGAGAGGGAGAGAGAGAGAGAGAGAGAGAGAGAGAGAGAGAGAGAGAGAGAGAGAGAGATGAGAGAGAGAAATGAGAGAGAGAAATGAGAGAGAGAACAAGAGACAAGAAGAGTTATACGTTTGAAGATTCTAAAAGCATTAAAAAACAAACATGATTTAAGTAAGCTGAACCCATTTTCAGTGTACCGTATGATGAATTTTGACAAAACACTACCACAATAAATATATAGAACACTAATAACAACTCAAAAAATTCTGCTATGCTCCTGCACAGTGAATTGTACTTAAATTCACTATAAACCACCAAGACAACTGATCTTCCGTCAGCGAAATACATGTGAACATGTATGTGTGCATGTGTGGTTTGTTTTAGAGTTTAAAGTGGTGTTGTATGGCATGTACTCCTCACTGCAATGTTTTTAAAGTCTATCTGTCTTGTTACATATAATTTTCTTTTCATTGGCCTTGAACTCATGACACTCTTGCCTCTGCCTCTTGAGTTTTGGGGTATGCTTACCATCTTGGCAAAATAATCATCTTTTAAGTTTTTTTTTTTTTTTTTTTTATTTAATGCTAGCACAAGGGAAATGTGGTAACATATAATTGCAATCTCAGTGTTCAGGAGCTGAAGCAGGAAGATTCTGAGCTTGAGGCCAGTCTGCACTACACATCAAGTTCAAGGCCAGCCTAGACTACGTGGTGAGACCTTCTCCAAGTAAGAAAAAGAAAGAAAGGAAGGAAGGAAGGAGGGAGGGAGGGAGGGAGGGAGGGAGGGAGGGAGGGAAGGAAGGAAGGAAGGAAGGAAGGAAGGAAGGAAGGAAGGAAGGAAGGAAGGAAGGAAGGAAGAGGGCTAGGAGAGCTCGAGAGCTCGAGAGCTCGAGAGCTCGAGAGAGAGAGAGAGAGAGAGAGAGAGAGAGAGAGAGAGGGAGGGAGGGAGGGAGGGAGGGAGGGAGGGAGAGAGAGAGAGAGAGAGAGAGAGAGAGAGAGAGAGAGAGAGAGAGATGACAAGCATGTAGAAGTTAGAGGACAATTTTTGGAAGCTGGCCCACTCCCCGCACCTTGTATATTCAGAAGACTGAACTCAGGTTATCAGGTCTGCATGGCCGGTGCTCTAACCACTGAATGAATCATTTTTTGCTGCCCATGAACTGGTTTCTACTCCAGGATACAAAAAAATATGTGATTGACATTTCTTTCTCTCTTTTTCTAATTTTTGATTTCCATATGAAACTTGTGTGAAACAATGGGTTTTGTTGTGATCTTTTTATACATGTGCACAGCATGCTTTAATATTATTCAACCCCATTTCCCTTTTGTGTCCCTTTCTTTTTTTTGTTTCCATATGAATAGGACTGCTCACTTAGACCTTCCTTTTCTCTCTCTCTCTCTCTCTCTCTCTCTCTCTCTCTCTCTCTCTCTCTCTCTCTTTCTTTTTGGTTTTTCGAGACAGGATTTCTCTGTGGCTTTGGAGACTGTCTTGGAACTAGCTCTTGTAGACCAGAATGTCCTCGAACTCACAGATAACTGCCTGTCTCTGCCTCCCGGAGTGCTGGGATCAAAGGTGTGCGCCACCACCGCCCAGCAGACCTTACCTTCTTATCAACTGCAATAGAAATGTCCTTTTCTTAATTTCACTAAATCCTCAAACTAAAATTTAGTTCCTATCTGAAGTAAAAACCATTAATGCTTCGTTAAGCAAGATTTCCATAAATCTCAGAACTTTTATAAGACAACATCAATCTACTTATTGTGCGGAATATTCATTTACACCATGTGAAGATGTGTCACTGTGATTGGTTTAATAAGGAGCTGAATGGCCAATAGCTAGGCAGAAGAGAATAGACAGGATTTCTGTAGAGAGGGAGGAACTCATGATGAATCTAGAAGCTTGAGAGATGACAGCAAGACACTGAAGAAGTCAGACGTGGTACAAAGGAGACGTAATCACACGGCAGAATGTAGATTGATAAAAACAGGTTAATTTAAGTTATAAGAGCTAGTTGGGGAAAAGTCTAAACTAAGGCCAAGCTTTCTTAATTAAGAATATGTCTCCTTGTTATTATTTCCCACAAAGAAAAGTTTGATTACAACTTATCAGCGTGAGGGTTAAGTAACAATGTGCTAAGTGTCCGGAAACAGTGCTCTAGCAATACTCCAAAAGTGTTCTTAGCTTTTAACGAGGTGTTTTAGACAAAATTGTCCTTGTCAGGTGATATTAATTGGATCTGAAAACTGAGAGCACAGTTCCTTGTACTTCTTTGGTATTTATTTAGCTCATCATAAATCTTTTCTAACCTTCATATTACTTTCCTCTGTTTGTATTTGTAAATATAATTGCTGTGAATTTAATAAACAAAGCAGTAACCTAAACTATAAGTGGAATTTGTCTTGCCAGCCAGCTCCCAAATAATGACGTGGAGACCTAGAATTAATTATAAAATCTCTGCCTTTGCTTAGGCTTTCCCCACCAGCTCTTATATCTTAAATTAACCTGTTTCTATTAATCTATGTTTTACTATGTCACTTTTTACCTTTCTTTCATTCTGTGTATCTGACTTCCTCCATGTCTTATTGGCGTCTAACTAGCATAATTCAAGCACCTAAATTCTTATCTTCCTCCCTCTGCCTGGAAGTCCTGCCTATCACTCTTGCCTAGCTATTGGCCATTAAATTTTTTATTGAACCAATCACACACAGCAACACATCTTCATACAGTGTACCAATATTCTGTAACACTTGACACATTAAAATATTGGTGTCGTATATAGACGTCCTAAGAGTTGTGGGAACGTGGGCCTATTTCTGGAGAGAAGTTGGTTTTTTTTTTCGAGACAGGGTTTCTTTGTGGTTTTGGAGTCTGTCCTGGAACTAGCTCTTGTAGACCAGGCTGGTCTCAAACTCACAGAGATTCACCTGCCTCTGCCTCCCAAGGGCTGGGATTAAAGGCGTGCGCCACCACCGCCCGGCAATATGCATATTCTTATTTGTTTAGGATAGCTTCCTTTTTTTATAAAATTCTTCCTAGAACTCTGACTAGGGGCCTTGTATCAATTAAAATCATAGCAGGAAACACACATATTCAAAAGATGCCATTAGAAGACAGTTTAATGATGACTTTGTTAAAACGTGTGGGCAAGCTTCAGGGAATTCACCAAGATAAGAAACAGCCCCCTACTAACAGGAAGCCTTCCAGTTAGAAAAGTCTTACACAAATAGGGTTTTCTCTTCTGTTTTGTTCTTTTCCTATGTCTAGGGCCATATTCAGGTATAATGACTAATGAATTGGGAGATTTGTATCATTTTATATAGAAATTTTAACTAGAAGAAATGAGTTGAGTGAAGGAAAACACTGTGAATAAATATTGAACCATGTGTCTAAAAAGAAAAAAAATTCAGATCTTTAGATTTCCCTTTAAGCTCTCTGGTCATATACAGACATGAAGAACTTTAGCCTTTAACTTTTGTTTTCTTCCTAGGAAAGACTCACGTCACGGCGTTTACAGAGTCAAGCTGATGACAAATTAAGGTAGGAAACTAACCTACCTGGGTAGTTCTTTTTTCCTCACGAAAATTCTGTGGTTCCCTATTGTCTATCATAAAATACATCTTCTAGAGATGATTTCTTACATAACCTTAATGCCATTCTCATGTTCTTTTTATTTCTTCCTCTCTACCTTGACTTCTACATCAATATTGCATGCTAACTCCAGTTTCATGCTCCTCGCTTGGTGAGGAGCCTTGTTTTCTCTGTCATTTTGTATCTGTCACTCTCCTCTTCCGATCCTGCTCAGAACATCTTGGGTCCTCCGTTGTCTAATCATATCCCATCTAAGATACTTGCCTCCAGGGGTGATTTTTTTCTGCTAGCCTTTTTTATTTGAGCTGGTGAAGGGGTCAATGAATGAAGAAACTAAAGCTGAGTGAACATCAACTGCAGCCATGCCGTGCTGTGTGTGGTTTCACACAGCTGACATTGTGTGTTCTTTATAGTACATGAGGTTGCAGCCCAGATACTTTGCAGATACTCTCCAAACTAAGCATTGGCAGCTGCATTTGGGAGGCAGAGGCAGGAGGATCTCTGTGGGTTTGAGGCCAGCCTGAGCTACAGAGTGAGTTCCAGGACAGCCAAGACTACACAGAGAAACCCTGTCTTGGGGCGGGAGTGGGTGATGACAAAAGTAAGAACTAAGGCTGGTGAGATGGTTCAACAGTTAAGTGTATGGTGTAGGAGGTTCTTCTGTTTGTGTGTTGCTGTCATTGGTTGAATAAAGAGACTGCCTTGGCAGCCCTTAGATAGGGCAGCCCTTAGATAGGCGGAGTAGACAGAACAGAATGCTGGGAGGAAGGGCAGTGTGGCTGACACCATGAATCTCAGGCCTGAGATGGACGTAGGTTAGAATCTTGCCGGTAAGCCACAGTCACGGGGTAATACACAGATTTAATAGAAATGGGTTAATCAAGATGTGAGAGTTAGCCAATAAGAGGCTAGAGCTAATGGGCCAAGCAGTAATTTGAATTAATACAATTTCTTTGTGGTTATTTTGGGTGTAAGCTAGCTGGACAGTGGGGACAAAAAGCAGGCCTGCTCCTCATATTACAAGAGTACTGTTTTTTGGAGGACTGGGATTTGTCTCCAGAACCCATATGTGGCAGCTCACTACCTGTGACTCCAGCTCCAGAGGCGCCAATGCCTCTGAACTCCTCAGACATCTGCACACTTAGGTGCACACACGCCTCACCCCTATAGACACAATCAAATAGAGAAACTTAGAATTCCTAGTTCTTTAGGCTCTTTGCAAAATTGACTATATGTTTCCCCTTCTTAAACCAGGCAGATGAATCTCTGTATTTTAAAGAAACAGCCCAATGGAATTTTAAACCTTTTACTTTTGAATTTTTAGCTGGCAATATAAAAAGGAAATTCTCAACTGGATGGAGTAGAATTGATTTCAGCATTAAAGTGTGTTACATAACCACAATTTACAAGAGAAAATGTAGTGTTCCACATCAAAGGTCCCTCCAAAGTAGAGCAATACTTAAAGTACCATTTGATATTTATTTTCTCAATAAATAATGTGTTGGGGAATCTCTTCATAGACCAAGTCATATCATCTGAGGATGACAAGCTCAAATTGCTTCAGATTGTCATTTATTAGTAGTGTTTTCTAAAATACAATTAGAAAAATTAATATCAAGGTAGCTATGGTAGGCAGGTTTTTTTTTTTTTTTTTTAACACCAATCCTTTGGCAAAATGCTGACTCTTTCTAAACATCGACTTTTGCCCTCCGTACTTGGTAGTAACACTTTCCCATGCCTTTTAAGTGACCCTGTTTTGAACAGTGCTAACACTTCAGGAAAACCTGCAGATGTGTGCTGCGCATCTTTTACTCCACTTTAATAATAACAAAAAGGAGGCTCCTTGTTACCCTCACTTGTTCACCACGGTCCATTTTTGCCCCTGTGTTTATGCGGTGCAATCATTAGTGGTTTTTACTTGTCTAGTCTTTGGGGCCATAAAACTATGGTTTATTATTTTCCAGGTGATGAATTTTCTTATTTACAAATTACTTGCAGATCATGTGTGGGCAGCATGATTGCTGATCCTGCCTAACGAATACATTTAGTGTTTAATTTTTTTTCTGTTGCTATTTCTAATTTGAAGTGGGTAGACCAAAACCAATTAATTCTATTCCAGTTTTCCAGTACTTTGCTGCATGTCTCTTCTGTCACTACAGATGCTTATGACTCTTAATATATGGCTTTAAATAACATTGATATTAGAAATGCGCCGATGCTAAGCTACCCGCTCCTGATAACTGTATCTTTCAGGTAAACCAGAGCTGCTAATTACCTTAAAGAAATTTAGGTCACGTATTCATAAACTGAATTAATTTATCTTCAACAAAACTGCATATAGCCAGATTGCTTTAAAGATAATCATAACCAGAGAATTAGAAATCTTTAAGAACTTTTGAAAACATAGCCCCAAAGATTGTAATGCCTAGTACAATGCAACTTCACCAGAGAAAAGTGGAGTTTTTCTATTTATGAATTATGAAATAGGTATGTGGGCTAATGTAGATGTCAGTGTTTATAGTTTTTCCTTCTCTTTGGCGACTAGTCAGTTAAAAGGTGTGAGTGGAGTGGAAGACACTTGGGTTTCTGAAGGTAATTTTTCCAGGCTATCTGAAGAGTCTAGATTGGATTTGTGAAGGTAACTTATTCATGCTATCCAAAGAGTCTAGAATTCTTGTTCTGTTTGTAGATTGGGATTGAACATTAGGCAACAGAGTGAGTGTGGGCATGAAATGAACAGGTAGATATTTATGTAAACTCATCTTGACATAGCTAAAGCCCCATCACCACAGGACTCTAGTATACGACAGAAGTATCATCGTTTTTCCTTCATTTAAGAAGTTGTGGATTGGTTCTTCACGATGCTATTAGAACAAGGACATTTTAGCCACCCCAACTTTAACTTTGTGACAACGAAGATCCAAAAATCCCGTGACATGAAGTGGGGCTAGATACTCAAGCAAGACTATGATACAAGTGGATTTAAATATAATCATTTTGAGTGCTCTTTATTTTTCTAGCATCCTGCTAGGCGTGTTTATATAGGTCAATTCATTTAACCCTCAATCTTATAAGTCTTTCACAGATAAAGAAGCAGTAATTTATCCCTGGCTTATTAGTTTTCTTATTCCTAATGCTATAACCACAATAACCACAGGGACTATTGACTTTGAGGATGCATATCTTCTTAAATGAATTCAGGCATCAGATGGGAGCTTGAATTCAGAACTCATTTAGTTCTGATAATTCCTAACTTTATGCAGCACTGCTGTAACAGATCCTGGAGAGCTTTAAGGCTCATGCGGATGGGACACAAAGCCAGTCACAGCTGAGATGACAACGTGAGGAAACCATGTCCAGATGAGACAGATAGGCCACATCCATGGCACTCTGTAGAACAAGATGTGGATCCGATTATGAGCGTAAAATGAATTGTGTATCCTATGTTCTACAACACCTGCATCACAGTAGAATAATCACCCAGTAACTAAAACATGATACAGAGCTGACTTTCCCAGTTTTTTTCTTCAAACAGTCAGTTTAATATTCTCACCTACAGAATGAGCAGAGGTTAGAACATTCTGATTCTATTTCTCTGTAGGACACCAAAAATAGAAGCAGCTTGCATTGAAATAGTTCTGTGACTAAGCCTAGCCTCCCTGTTGCATGTTTCTAATTGCATGCATTTCAAGGTTGGGGTTTTTTTAGAAAGCTATTAAAAAGTGGGAAAGTAGGCCCCAAAGTATGACTTAGAGTTTACTTTTAAAAATTCAACTGCTTAAAATTCATTAGTGCTTAAGATGGTGTTATTTTCACTTCTTTCTCAGTCCCATCTTTGCCAACACTCATACAGATAAATGACATGCTCATGCGTGTGTACTTCAAACAATGTAACCTGGGGAAAAGATGTTTGGTTAGGGGAGAGAGGAGGAGCGGGGAGAGGGGAGAGGGAAGAGGGGAGAGAGGAGAGATTGGGGTCGGTGGGAATGAACAGTTAATTGATTATATGACTTCAGTGTTGTCTTTTGTGACTTCTTTTGATAATTGGTACTTGAATGAATCCCAGAGGCAAGTAACAACCGAAGTATTTGATCCAATGAACTGGAGAAAATGCCCGGTTTTCCTGCTTGCTCAGCCATACATACTTGCACCCTTTCTGTGCTAAACATGCTTTCTTTGTGGGATTAAGTAACTTTTTATATCAGGTCCAAGATTTCTTATTTAAACTAATCTTTATTTTTATGGTGGTAAAATATACACTGCTTACAAGATTTATTGTTTTAGCCATTTTCACTATTGTCTATTCTCCATAGCCATCCAACTGTAGAACTTTTAAAACATCCCTCACTGTTAGAGATATAGAACTGGGCCATTGCTGCAACTTTTCAAACTTTCACACAGCTTTAGTCTCAGTACTCAGAAGGCAGAGGCAGGCTGACCTTTAGTGAGTTCAAGACCAGCCTGGTCTGCATAGCAAGTTCCAGGTCAACCAGGGCTACATAATAAGACCCTACCTAAAATAATAATTAAAATAAAATAAAAATAATACCTCCTCTATACTTTTCTTAGGTGCTTTCCAGAAAAAAAAGTCAAAGGCCTTTGAGTTTCAAAAGACCAACTTTATTTTCTACCAGCATAAGAAACGGGAAGAAGTAGTTAAGAAAAGTGATAAAATTAGAAAACAGATAAGCAAAGAAAACTCTAGGATTGAATAGGATGTTTGTAGACTTACGGACATTCCAAAAACATTTGTAGAGTTACAAGAAAGATTTGAAGAACAACCTCTAAAACTAAAAGCCAGTGCTTATAGCCATGTATTCCTGAAACCTCAAGGTTGTTCAAGAGAACATGAAATAGAGCATGGAAGATGAGTTTAGATGGTACTGGGGCTGAAACTTGTGAAAATGTCAATTTGTTGTACATTAACTGTTTGTATAATCAAACATTACCATTAGATAATGAGTTTTTTTAAACAGCGTTCATACGTCTGTTCTCATAACATATGTGTAAAATAAAGCCAAACTTCTCTTTCAGGAAATCAATTCAATCTTTAATTTACTTTCCAATTGCGCCTGAGTATATCTCAGGTGAAAATGAGAAGACCCGGATCTGTCAGTATTGATGTCCATGTGGTTTCCTTTATTATAATTTGTGAAGTTCTCGTGAGCTGTCTTGGCAAGAGATCTCACATGGGAAGAGAGAATCAAGACGCAAGGTGGCCAAGACCACCAGGTTGTGCAGGTTCGTGAAGTGATCAAGTATAGTGCATATATATATAGTTTGTTTAAACAAACAAAGGAGATTGTCAGCCTGTTCAAAGGTGAGGCGCTCAAGTGTAGCGTTTTAGTGCAAATTACTTGATATCTTAAAGCTATTTCTTGTTATTTCTTTTCAGTCTAAAGTGACTGACAACACTTCTGAATCACCTGTTTCAGGTTGACTGGCATTTCATTAAAACATTCCAAGCTAAGAGCTCTTATTCTTTTTATTAAGTTTACATAAAAACTGTCTGCGACCATGACCGCAGCATGATTGTATTTATGCCTTTACATTAACTGCTCTTCAACTGTATTGAGAAAATCACTTTTATTTTTCAATTACTTATTCAATTCTAAGAGAAACAGTTGTCAGGAATAGGTTTACAGTGGAGAATGGCTGTTTCAATAGGTGTAAAATCAATTTGTAACTTTTATTTAAGAAAAGAGAACTGCCAAACTACCCACTGTTCCTTTAGTTACTGACTTTTGGAATCAATGTTATACTTAACTCCAAAGGGAAATTTTTGTTCTTAAAAAAAAGCATGACAATGTCATTTACCACCATGTCAAACATATTGTGTTGTGTTGACATTTTTTAGGAAATATTCCTTTAAACTTCTTTCTTTATGTCTTAAACTTTTTCCCTGAAATGATTTGGTCATCCCTCCAACATAGCAAAAGTCAATTTCAGAATCAAAGTTCACTGTGGTGAGGCCAATGATCAAGCTTATTTAGATTGAGAAATAGCAAAAGCTACTCAGGAAGCAGATGGGCCAACTAGGCAACTACATACTGTGAGAAAATAAAGCTTATGGTTTGGTTTTTTTCTTTTTTTTTTAATCCTTTGCATTTCTCTTGTGGTCAACTTCTGCACTTCAAAATCAACAGTGAAACTGCATCAGCAAGAACCATGATGTATAGATAGGTGGTTATGTTGATGTCAACACTCTTTGGGAGCAAAAGAACCAACCGCTGGTAACTAGCAAGATTAAAAAAAAAATTAAAACTTGATTAAACATCAAACATTGGGATGAGTTTACAACATGGCCGATTTTGATGTAAATAATAATCAGAGAGGTACAGGGCTGGAGGGTACTCAGAACATCACTTAAAGCTACCAAACGCACAGTACTAATGCCCTGCCTTTGAAAACAAAACTGTTGCGTTGAAGTGTAGCCAACTAGTCAAAAACACATGGTTCCCGGGACCCCGTGAAATGGTTATGTTACTTTGGGTCTACCTGAAGAGGGACCAAGACGAGAGAGCCATTTAAGAGCAGTTCTGCTTTCTGCGTCTTTTGTTCTTGCCAGGGTGCCCATTTTTTAAGTATTCAAACAAAGAACCACAAACCGCCAGTCACACCATAATACCAGCTTGTGTTTACATTTTCAGCTCTCCGGATCGTGATCCTATTGAGTGCACACAGAGCGAGTGCTCGTGTACACGCGCCCGTCCGCCATCAGGAGGACTGCAACTGTAAACACAAGCTGGTATTTTGGTGTGATCACGCTAATATGGCGGATTGTGAGGTCAAGGGGTGGAAGGTGAATTATGGATCCAGAATTTCCTTGCTTTTGTCAGGCTGCTTACATAGTAGCTGCTTTTCAAACTCGAATAACGGCGATTTTAAAGAAATGAAGATCCATCTTAAATAATTAGGAGGGCTAGAGGAGAGAACTGTCTTTCTGGAATGAAGTAGAAGCACCTGCCCTCACAACCTTAAAAATCTGAACATGAAAGACACGTAATATACTAATTTAGAACATAGCCATGAGTTGGTCACAATAAAAAGTCATGCATAAAATAATTCACAGTCTTTAAAGGACATCTCATCTTGAGGGCAACCCACTTTGGTGCCTTGTTTATATTACTAAAAGTCCATTTAACCAAAAAAAAATGACCATCATACCCCAAAGGAAGAAAAGTAGGCCAAGGTTCAGTGAAACATGGAATGTCTTCTCCTTTGCTTTTTTTTTTTTATATATATATAAAAGAGAGTCTGCATCATTTAATCACAGGTAGATCCTTAACTAAGTTGTGCTAGATGAAGTCATCAAGGCATGTAAGGTGAATTTTGAAGCACAATGAGGAGCATCTTTAGTGGAAACAATGCCAGAAATCATGTCACAACCCATTCACCAAACACAAGAATTGAATCACTGGTATAGATTTATTGGGGATCAATTCCTGCAAAAAAACAAAGGACTGCTATCAAATATAGATAACTTATTTCATAGTCTCAGATTTCCATCCAGATAAGTGCTAATAAATGTCATTCTTTTATTCTTTCCATTTTAAAAAAGGTTATACTATTTCTTAAATCATCAACTTTAGAAAGACAAATGGAGGTGTCTGATATGGGGGTACATTTAATGTATTTGTCTCATGAAGACAATGCCTCTTGTGACATGAAGGCCAGGTGTCCTAAAAAGTTCAGGTGGCCTTTGAGTCTGTTCTAATCTGAAAGTTATCTATAGGCATGGAATTTCCAGCCATATACTTCCTCTGATTAGCCATCTCTACTTAGGTTATAGTCAGCAGCTAGCCAAGTTCTCCCTATCATGTCCTCAAGCTCTTAGGTAATAATATAATAGAAACATACCCATCCATACAATGAAAAAATCTACAAATAAACACCAAGGTAATTAAATAATCCATATTAGTTTATTTTAGGGGAAGTCGTTTCAAAGATCTCTTGCCTCTCTGGTGTTTAAAATTCTTTTTTTTTTTTTTTTTTTTTTTTTTTTTTTTTTTGGTTTTTCGAGGCAGGGTTTCTCTGTAGCTTTGGTGCCTGTCCTGGAACCAGCTCTTGTAGACCAGGCTGGTCTCGAACTCTCAGAGATCCGCCTGCCTCTGCCTCCCAAGTGCTGGGATTAAAGGCGTGCGCCACCACCGCCCGGCTATGTTTAAATGAAATTGTGGTTCTCCCATCATTGCTCCCCTGCATAACACTTGGTAAAGATGGCAGCTCGACAGCATGAGGTGGTAAGATGAGACCTCAAACAGAAAGCAGAGGACTATGTTCCCAAGGGTTATGAAGACCAAAGTCACAATGTTCAACTACTTGGTCTGCAGCAATGTCTCTGTTTTCCATTGACTACTGAAATGTAACTCTTTTTTTCTTTCTTTCTTTTTTTTTTTTTTTAAGAATAAAAAGGGAATTGAGTCTAAAGCATAAATAGAATAACCTGAATGAGTAAAACTAGCTAACCTAGGGCTGGGGAGATGACTCAGCAGTTAAGGTTGCTCTCTGCTCTTGCAGAGGACTCCCGTTCCTTTCCCATAGGGTACCTCCCAGCCATCGCTATCTCCAGTTGCGTTGGATCCCATGTTTTCTTTTGACCTCTGCCAGCACCAGACATAAACATTGTGCATATGCATACATGCAGGCAAATACATGCATAAAGTTAAATTTAAAGACCTTTAAAAACTCCTCACACAATTCTGGTATTTTTATCTTATTGCTTTGAGATTTTTATCTATCTAGTATTTTCCTTGGAATTCTTTTATACATAAATGTGTTATTTATTTTCTACATGTTTTATTACAAAATATCTCTTTAAATAAAAAATACATATGTGAATGGGTGTTTCTACTACCATGTGTGTCTGTGCATCATGTGTGTGAATTGCCCAAGGAGGCCAGAAGAGGGCGGCAGATTCCCCTGGGACTGGAATTAAGGGTGTCTGTGAGCCACCAAGTGAAGCAAAAGTGTCTCAGCCCAAACATGGGTCCTCTGTGGGAGCAGCCAGGGCTCTTAGCCATTGACCTATTTTTCCAAGGTCCCCAAATGTCTTTTTCATGAAGAAGATTTGGTCTGGAGAGCTAGATTAGGAGTTAATAGCCCTGACTGCTCTTACAGAGAATTGAAGTTCCTTTCCCAGTACTCACCAACAGTAGCTCACAAGTACTTCTCATTCCAGCTCCAAGGGATTCCAGCTTTCTTCTGGTTTACACACACACACACCACACACACACACACACAGAGAGAGAGAGAGAGAGAGAGAGAGAGAGAGAGAGAGAGAGAGAGAGAAATGTTTAGAAAACATCTTCAAAAAAAGACTATTTGAACCTGACATGGTGATGCACATCTTGAATCACAGCACTCAGAAGGCAGTCAGACAGATCTCTGTGACTTTGAGGCCAGCCTGGTCTACAAGGTGAGTTTCAGGACAGCCAGAGCTATGTACAAAGACCATTTGAGATCAGAGAGAAGAAAGAGGAAAGGAGGGGAGGGGAGGAGAGAGGAGAGGAGGAAGAGAAAGGAGAGGAGAGCAGGTGCCTGGGAAGATCGGATGAGGGTGTTATGAGTCACAGGCAGCTGCGAGCCACCTGATGCGGACAGTGGGACCTGGATGTGGGTCCCCTGCACTATCAGAACCTTTCCTCCATCCCCACAAAACTTCTCTGAGGGGAAAATGAAGGACTGTGTTTGAGTTTGAATAACGAGAACTGCCACTAGGTTTTCTTCCGCATGACTAGTTAGACTTTTCATTTACACCACAGTGAATTGCTTTATGAACTGATTAATTGCACTTCTTCAGTTGAGAACATCATTTCGGGTGGCAGCTGTATGGTACAGGCGATGCCTAGCTTTTCGTCTTTGTAGTCTTCATTAGAAGTCAGCTAAGGGAGTTGAAGATTGAGCTCAGTGGAAGGGTGAAGCTCAGTACCCTGGGTTTCATCATCAGACTGCCACAAAACAAAATAATAAAAAAATAGAAATCAGCTTAAAATGGTCTTAATATATATATATGTATGCATATATATATATAGTGTGTGTATGTATATGTAGTGTATGTATATATAGTACATGCATATATAGTGTGTACATATATGGTGTATGTGTATATATAGTGTATGTATATATACATATGTATACACACATATGTGTGTGTGTTGAGGAGGGTGCACCACATGCACATGCCCATGCATGCAAGAGTCAGGGCACAAGTATGGTTACCTGAGAATGACTTGTGGAACTCAGTTCTCTCCTTTTGTGATTTGGCTTCTGCAAGTCTTCATGTTCCGCAGTAAGCAGTCTTCCTCTCAGCCATTTGTCTGGCCTCAAAAAGTATACATTAGCTATGGAGAAGATACATTACTCTATACATGTACACAGTACACTCCAGTCACATTCAACCACCATGGCTCACTCTAGTTCCCAACTGGGCGTCTCCAACTGCCAAGTTTCCCGCCCCCACCCCTTTTCAAATCTTTTGAAACAGCCTTAAGTAAAGCCCCTCACTCAGTCATATTAAATACTCAACAACTTGGACAGAATAACCCTCTCTTCAAGGAAAATATTAAGAGTAAGTTGTTGGCCGGGCGGTGGTGGCGCACGCCTTTAATCCCAGCACTTGGGAGGCAGAGGCAGGTGAATCTCTGTGAGTTCGAGACCAGCCTGGTCTACAAGAGCTAGTTCCAGGACAGGCTCCAAAGCCACAGGGAAACCCAGTCTCGAAAAAAAAAAACAAAAAACAAAAAAAACAAAAGGAGAAAAAAGAGTAAGTTGTTAAGATGTTAAGAGTAAGTGCGTCAGAGCAAACTGTGGTGGACTTTATCTTAGGTCTTCAGAATGTCTGCGGTGGAGATCAAAGCCATGCCTGACATACAACGAGGATTTACAAGGAAAAAGCAGGTATAAGCCTCTGCAGCACTGTAACGGTTTCCTTTGTTTGGAAGGCAATTTCTCTTGACATGCTGTTATTTCTTCTTTGTAATTTAAAGAGTTTCTCGTGACAAAATACAGGTAGGAAATAATATAGCTAAGTTGTATTTTGTAGACAAGTATACGTGAGCGCAGAGTGTGGGAAGAGGCGAGTGGTGCCGCTTGCAGTTCTCATATTAGAATTCAAAATTCGAACGAGACTTAGTCTCGGTAATAAACATCTTCTGTGAAGTAAGCCAATACAGAAGGAGAAATTGGACCAGGTTTTGTGGTGTGCTCTTTGATCCCAGCAACCAGGAGGCGAGAAATAGGTGGATCTCTTGTGAGTTCAAAGCCAGTCTGGTTTGCAGTCTTAGTGATAGAGTCTCACCCAGCATGCGTGAGGTTCTGGGTATGATCCCCAACATGGAGGGAGGAAGAGAAGGAGGAAGAGGGAAGAAAAGGAGAATAGGAGGAGCCTGAACATACATTTATTAAAATCTCCTGAGATTTGTATGCACATATTGACTCAGTTATATATTTTTCAACATAGAACAGTTGGACAAAATGCTGGCAACTGTGGAATCTATCGGAAGTCTTTAAAGCTGCGAAGGCCACTTCCTCAGGTAGAGATGAGTAAAGTGGGGGTTGTCGGGCATGAGGAGGGGAGAGCTACAGCTACCTTTCTTCAGCGGATGTGGAACCTGAGCAAAAAGCACACGTGGCTTAGGAAAGTTACTTTTAAAAAAATCCTGACAGGCTTGATTATTCGATCTGTTACTATCTACAAGTACACTGCTTCCTTAAACAGAAGTTACCTGGTAGATTAGGAGTTGGGAAAAGTCTAATTTTGGTGAGCTTGCCACATGTATACATATATTTTACTGAACTGGAGGCAGGTCATTAAATAAGAACAAAGCCAATTACTTTATTCTTCATTTCTACCAAAACAGTACAAACCCATAAGTTTATTGACACATTATGTTATATCTTAGAAAAATAGATATTAGTTCTTAAACCCCTGCCCTTCCCACACACCTTAGCTTTTAAAATTGAATAATGCAAATCTGATTAACTTGTTTCAGGGCTCTAAACTAGATATTTTTAGTTATTTATTTTATTCTTTGAACTATCACCAATTTTTCTCATCCTTTAATGATGTAAACGAGAAATAAGTTTCAAATGAATATGTAAATAATACATGTAAAAAGAAGAAACCACTCCTTGCCTATTTAAGGTTAGTCACAAAATAATAAAAACGCTTTGTTTTAAGAATACATTGACTGCTTGATAGACCCCCTGGTACTCCTGGCCCCGGTTCCTCTTCTCCTTCTTCTGGGTCTTTGGAGTTGAAATCATGTCCCTGTTGCATCGCCTCTGGCACTGAGATTACAGGCACACGACAACACCTGTATCTCTTCCTCAAGCCGTTTTTTTTTTTAAGATATTTATTTTTATTTATTATGTGTACAGCATTCCTTCCATGTGTGCCCACAAGCCAGAAGGGGGCGCCAGGTCTCATTATAGATGGCTGTGAGCCACCATGTGGTTGCTGGGAATTGAACTCAGGACCTCTGGAAGAGCAGTCAGTGCTCTTAACCACTGAGCCATCTCTCCAGCCCCTCAAGCCGTTTTTGTTGTTGTTGTTGTGTTTTGTTTTTGTTTTGCAAGACAGTGCTTTCCTGTGTAGGCCTGGCTGTCCTGCCTTGAACTCACAGAGATCCTCTTGCATCTGCCTCCCGAGGCTTGGGATTAAAGACACAGTCACTTGCCTGGCCTAAGCCATTTTTTTTTGATGATCCCTCAGATCATCTCGTGCATCCCACACAGAGGTTCCTCAGCCTATAACAGGGTTCCGTCTTGGCGTTCCCTCTGTGAGATGATGACAGAGCAAGAGGAAAGTACAGCTAGTCACCAGACACAGCTTTCCAACCCGGCACACTAGAATTTCAGTTCGCTTGCTTCATGGTCACGTGACTAACAGGAGCCACAGCTTGCAGCTGCTGCCCAACACTGTAAGCAGCAATTATACTACATATAGCCAGCCAGGGAAAAAAAGCATTAAAATTCAACATTCAAAGGAGTTTATACCGAACGTGTAAATAAAAACTGCAGGTGAAGCCACTATGAACTGGAGACCATCTGTATGCCATTGGGTGACTTCATCTGTGGCTGCCACTCTGACAAGCCCTGCTTTTATGTTATTATACCAGTCTATGTCTAGGACATTAACCTCTCCGACTAAGTTTGTACAGTCTGAAAATTAATATAGCAAACCTTTCACCGTTGTGAATTCGCAGGATGCACTTGATTATTTATTATGGTTTCTAAGAGTCCCTCTTCAGCCTACTCACAAGAGGCTGTGGACCAAGTTACTCAGCAGTCTGAGAGAATGACTAGATGGCGTTTTCCTCAGTTAATACAGAGATGCATACGTGTTATATAATAAAGCCGGGTTTATTACGTACTCAAAAGTCATCTGGAGGGGAATGGCAGTGAATAGTTAGGAGAGTTGTCTATACAGGGATGGGGTGGGAGTGAATCTGCTTTTTCTCATAGGAATGTGGCTTTGTTAGGAAGCAGAAATATATTTTTAAATTACTAAAGGCCAAGTGCAATGCGCTTGACATTTGTTATCTATGATGCTGAAATTCCGCTGTCATCTCATTTTGACACAGAGGATGCTGAGGTTTAGAAAACATAACTAGCTCAGTGTGGTAGGCAGGGCTGTCTGTTTAGTTCTCTGTTCTAAGTCCTTGATATGTCTTCTGTGGTGTGTGTGTGTGTGTGTCTTAGTTAAGGTTTGATTGCTGTGATGAAATACCATGACCAAAAATGAAGTTGGGGAGGAAAGGGTTTCTTTGGTTTCAACTTCCAGATTAGTCCATCTTTGTAGAAGTCAGACAAGGAGCTCAAGCAGGGCTGGAACCCAGAAGCAGGAGCTGATACAGAGGCCATGGCAGAGTGCTGCTTACTGGCTTGGTCCCCATGACCTGCTCAGCCTGTTTTCTTATAGAACCCAGGACTACCAGCCCACGGGTGGCCCCATCCACAACGGGCTGACCTCTCTCCCACCCCCACCCCCACCCCCGCGCTACCAATAACTAATTAAGAAAATGCCTTACAGCTGGATCTTACGGAGGCATTTTCTCAGTTAAGGTTCCTTCCTTTCAGATAGCTCTAGTTTGTGTCACGTTGACACAAGGCCAGACAGCACAGGGCAGTATTTCCCGTTCTCATTCATTTAGGGTTGGTCACTTGGCCAGACAGCACAGGGCAGTATTGCCCGTTCTCATTCATTTAGGGTTGGTCACTTGGCCAGACAGCACAGGGCAGTATTGCCCGTTCTCATTCATTTAGGGTTGGTCACTTGAGCTGCTCAGACCAACATTATGTGGAAGCAAGAAGTATGTTTTCAGTTGAGCTTAAGAAGTGCCTTCCTTCTCAAGGAAGGGAGAGAAGGTGATGAAAACTTCGAAGAAACTACTTTGGGGCAGTAGGAAGATTTCTGTGAGTTCCTGACTAGCCTGGGCTACAATGTAAGATCATACACACACACAACACACACACAAAAATAAACTAAAAGAGAAAGAGGGAGGGAAAGAGAAGAAGGAGGGGAAGAAGGAAGGGAGGATGGGAGGGGAAGGATTTAGGGAGATTCATCAAGTCTCTCCCATCCTAGTATCTGACAGAAGATACCAGGCCTGAGGAAAGAGGCACAGGAGTCCTAAGACTAACCAGGAGCTGACAGAGAAGTTCTGTTTTACCAGAACCCTGAAGTCTCTCAGCTGACCCAGAAATATATACCATGGCAATAAGTGTTTGCTGCTGCGAGCTGATGCAATCTCGGGAGTTTTTGTTTAGCAGTTTCGTTGCCGTGAGACTTTAACAAAGCAGCAGAGTCATGTGACTGGAACAGATATGAGACAGGAGATGAAAACCAGGGAGCCAAGGATAGCACAGCCAAAAGCTTAGCAGGGAAAATGGGGAGTGTTCAGAAATGCTGCGGGGATTTTAACCAGCAGACCGAGGGAGGTGGGAATGTGGTTGAATCTCTAACTTAGACTTAAGAAGAGAAATCTAAATAGATTAAAGGCATGATGAAAAATGTAACAGCATAAATATATTTAGAATAAAATAAAGGAAATTTTCTGAGTACTCTCCCTTTAGGAATGCCTTTCTGAAGATGGTATAAAGGACATTAAACATAGATATGGCTTATAAACTTGATTTACATAAAAAACTTCGTATAATAAAACAGGTATAGCAAGGCATAAAGGCTAAAGACATGCTGAAAGGTACACGTCACAAGCAAAACTGACCTTTTTCCCCTTTTAAAGAGCACATAATTATAGGCTAATAACAAAATTTATACTCCAAAGGAATCAGTAGAGTGAGATGGAATAACTGCTTCCCAAATGTAGAAAGCCATGGGGGGTCTTGATATGCAAACTTGGTAAACTTTATTAGTCGTCAACTTTTAGAAATTAAAAGAGTAATAAAATATCATTTCTCATTTAAAATATAAAAGAATTTAAAAATATGTTACCAACTATAGGACATAATAGAGAATAAAATTACTTTGATTTTTAAAAATTGTATTACATTTATGTATTTTAGGGTGTGTGATGATGAGGGGGTGCAGTGGGTGCATGTGTACCATGATTTGTTTGTGGAGAGCGAAGACAGTTGTGGGAACTGGCTCTGTTGTTCCACCAAACTCAGATCTCAAACCCTGCTTGGTGGCAGGGACCTTTAATATACCTATTGGGTCATTTCACTGGTCCTATGACTTTTTTGATAATAGTTGGAAATAATACATATTTTAATTATAAGACAGTAGCATTTCTATTTCTTTCCCCCCTACTGTCCCTCCATCTTTCCTTACCCTCTCTCTTTGAAACACAGCATTGTTATTGCATTCTTAATCTCACAGTTGTGAGTACTGACACAAGACCTGTGCAGCGTCGGACTTGTCGATATCTTCTCAGGAGAATAGCTCACACACACCCCTCCTTCAAGGACTATAGGCAGATAATTGTATCTAGGTGGAAAGGGCTCATATGATGACTTCACCCCTTCATGATAAACTCTAGGCAGTTAATGGTCATTGAATGGAGGGAGAGACGTCGGTTTCAGGGTTTCCTTAGTTAAGGTTTCTATTACTGTGAAGAGACACCAGGACCACAGCAACTCTTATAAAGGAAGACATTTAATTGGGGCTGGCTTAGAGTTCAAATGTCCAATTTGTTTTCATCACATCAAGGAGAATAGCAGTGTGCAGGCAGACAAGGCGCTGGCAAAGCAGCTGAGAGTCCTACATCTTGCAGGCAACAGGAAACCATCTGAGTGTCACACCGAGGGCAGAGGAGACCTCAAAAGTCATCCCCCCAAAGTGACACCCTTTGCCAGGCGGACGTGGTGCACACCTTTAATCCCAGCACTTGGGAAGCAGAGGCAGGCAGATCTCTGTGGGTTTGAGGCCAGCCTGGTCTACAAAGCAAGTGCCAGGACAGGCTCCAAAGCTACAGAAAAACCCAGTCTCAACAAAACAAACAAACAAATCAAAAACCCAAAGAGACATACTTTCGCCGACAAGGCCATACCTTCTTCAACAAAGCCACACCTCCCAATAGTGCCATTACCTTTGAGGGCAGTTGTCTTTCAAACAACCATAGAGTGTAACCACTGCTAAGAGGGAGCCCTTGCTCCCTTAAACAGGTTCCTCACCCAGGACCCTGTATTGATCTTCATGACATCCACAGGGTCATCCAAAGCAAAAGGCAAGAAAATGGGAAGAGAGAGAGAGAGGGAGGAGAGAGAGAGAGAGAGAGAGAGAGAGAGAGAGAGAGAGAGAGGAAGAGAGGTGAGAGCAGAGGACAGACTAGAGGTAGGAAGAAGAAGGGGGAATCAGTGGGTGCGGGAGGGAATATGATCAAAATGCATTTCACACACCTATGAAAATACCATAATAAAATCCACTGCTAGAAAGAAAGGAATTATGAAGGTCTTTATCTGTAGACACTGAAAGATAAAGGGTAATTTATACACCAAGAGATAAAGGAATCTATAAAACTATATATTGTGTAGTCTCATTTTTACAAGTATGTGAAATATATATATTACAAATATATATATTAATTTATTGTGTGTGGGCCTCCATGTGTGTCTTGCATAACTTGTGTGCTGGTGCCTGCTGACCCCCTGCTACTGGAGTTACCCACAGTTGTGAACTGCTGCATGGGTGCTGGGAATTGAACCCAGGTCCTCTGGTGGAGGAGCCAGTGTATTCACCCTCTGAAACATTTCTCCAGCCCCTCTAATTAATTTTTGAAAGATAGGCCACGTGTCACCTGTAATGCTTTGTTGTTATTTACAGTGCAAAGAAAAAGCTGCATGATTGATAGTCATATAAAAACACATAGCGGTCTCATCTAGAACTCGGGAGGATGAGGAAGAACAATGAGAAGTTCAGACCACATAGTTAGGCATTTCCCTAAAAAAAGAGGAAAGCAAGAAAAAGTTATTTGATTCTCAACACCCACATGGAGGTTCATAACTATCTGTAACTCCAGTCCCCTGGGCTCTTCTACCCTACACAGGCGCTGAACAGATGTGGTATACAAATAGATATACATACAGGCAAAATACCCATACACATAAAGGTTAAAAAGTATTTGAAGGCTTTTTGTGATCAGGACATATTTATAGTTAGAGATGATAGTGATAAAATCTTTGCTTTTGAAAATAATATATAAAAGAAATAGCATCCACAAATATGAGAAAAGTCTGCAGCCTTCAAAATAGGTTGTATCTGTTATTTTCTTTTCTAGGTTCCCTTAAATTATTCATTGTATCTCAAATATACTAATATTTTTTATTCAGTTCTTCTTTTAGAGAATAATGTATTATTTCTTCACTCAGAATATTCCTTATAATAACTATTTTCTCAAACCACGTTTCCATGACTAAAAATTTACATCTAAAGGAAAAGTTATATTGACTAAACTTAGAATATTTCTATATAAATAAATCATTTACCACAAACTGAATGATTACTTTGTTTTTAAAAATTAAAGTTTGAAACATTTAGATATAATGTTTACTTAAAATATTTAGAGATTAAGAAATGGAAAAATTGTTTTTTCATTAAGCAAGTTAACTCACAAAGGATTATATATTATATGTCTTCTATATCTATATATCAAGTTGTAGCTGCAGATACAGACTTCAGAGAAAAACCAGTGAACTACAGAACGTGTATAGGACCTACATGAAGAAAGCCTTATGGCTTTACTTAAGACCATACCTTTTTTTTTTTTTAAAAAAAATCTTTTTCAAAACAATTTTACTTGTTTATGTGTGTGGATGTTTTGTCTGCATGTTAGTCTGTGCGCCACCTGTATGTAGTGCCCATGGAAGCCAGATGAGGGCATTGAGACCCAGGGACTGGAGGAAGAGATGGTTGTGAGCTGTCTATGGTGTGGTGCTGGGAATGGAACCCAAATCCCCTGGAAGAGCAGCCAGTGTCTTTAACTGCTGAGCCATCTCTCCAACCCCCAAGACCACACACATACACCCATGCATGCGCACACACTGCTGAGCCATCTCTCCAACCCCCAAGACCACACACATATACACATGCATGCACACACACACACGTTTGTGTTTTGTGCTGTATGACACATGCATGTGAGTATGTAAGGGGATATGTCCATGCCAACACGTGTGGACACCAGAAAGGACACATGATGTATCTTCTTTGCTTTACCACTTTAAGGCAGTTGTCTCTTGCTAAAATGGAAACTCTCTGGCTGACGCTGGTGGTTGGTGACTTCTCAGGAGCCACCTGTCCCGTCCTCACTAGTACTGGGTTTATAGGCATGCATAATGTCCAGATTTTACATGGGTGATGGAGATCCGATTTCGGGTCCCATGCCTGCTCTGCAAGCCTTCTTAACTACTGAGCCACCCCCTTAATCTCAAGACATGAAATGAGTTTATTATGAAGATAATACAGATTTCTTATGAAAAATTCAGGCCTTGAAGGAAGTAAATGAGAAACATAATCCTAACCTATACCCTACATCTTCAGTCCATCTCCTCCCCAGAGAGATACGTAATTAGAGATATGTAATTAACTGTGGTAAAATTATGTGGGTTTATCACTCTAGTAATTTTAATTATACAGTTTCAGTGGTATTCACACTGTATTTCCAGAACTTTTTCATTTTATACGACTGAGACTTGGCACCCACTGGACAAAGCCCTCCAGTCTCCTCTCACCCCACCCCCGATCCCTAGAAACTGGCTTATTCTAGATTACTCGTATGAATCATAGTGTGCAGTATTTATCCTTTTGTGTAGACTGTGTCTCATGTGCCCCAGGCTGGCTTCAAACTCTGTGTGGTGAAGGACAACCTTAAATGTCAGCTCCTTCTGCCTCCGTGTGCTAAGCCTTGGGATCACATGTGTGTGCCACTATGCTGGCTTTACGAGGTTCTGGGGATTGAGCCCAAGGCTCCTTTCTGTACTCGAGGGAAGCATTTTACCAACAAAGCTACATTCTTAACCCTGGATTGATTATTTGTTTGCTTTTGAGGCAGAGTCTCACTATGTAGCCCTGACTGCTCTGGAACTGGCTATGTAGACGACCAGGCTGACCTCAAATCCAAACTGATGCACCTGCCTCTGCTTTTGTTGGGATTAAAAGCATACACCACCGTCCCTGGTCCTCAGCTCCAGCTAATTTTCTTCTTTTGGATTTTAGAGACAAGGTTTCTCTGCATAGTTCTGGCTGTCCTGGAATTCTCTGGGTAAACCACACTGACCTCAAACTCAGAAATATGCCCCACTTTCCCAAGTGCTGGCCCTAAAGGCGTGCTGCCCAGCAAACTCCAGTTTTTAAAATATGCATTAAAACTTGTAAAAATAATGCCTTATCATGGCAGAAAATTAAAAATGTGTAAAGATAATTTATAATAAAAAGCAAAAGTTCCTCTTCTCCATACCATATTCTTTCCCACTGACCACAGGTAAACATTGCTAGTAATATTTTTGTTCATTTCCCAAACACTGGTATAGGCATCCATAAGGCACACATTCACACGCACACGGACACGAACACGCTCTGCTTTTTGTGCCTCTTTTACATTACGAGAGATGATGTTATACATACTGTTCTTCACTTAATATATCTTGGGCATTTTTCCATACCAAAGCATATGTTCTCCAGTGAATCTTTTTAACTTAGTGAAGTAATTCTGCAATGCATGAAGGAATAGTCAAGAGTGACAAATTTTGAAAAGCTGCTTAAGAAGGACTCTTAATATTAGACGGAGGAGTGGGTAATTAAAAGATTGTGACAGATGTGGAAGGATATAGAGAACTTAGTGGGACAGAAATTAATCTCAGGGGTAGACCCTGAGCCATAAAGCTTTCGATTGGATTGCGAAGTCTTTTTTAAATCATTTGGAGAGAAATGTACCATTCAAAAACCATGCAGAAATTATCAATTAACAACTGAAAAGGGAATCAAACTCTCACTTCATGTAATAAACCAAAATTAGCATCATATTTGTTAAAACATCACGACTACCAAATGAATATATATATAGATATAGATAGATAGAGAAAGGAAGGGGGGAGGAAGAGAAAATATAAAGTGAACCTTTCACGAGGACATTTTCTAAGTGTAGAAGCCAGGGAGAAATGAAAACAATTGAGAAATTGACATTTTAAAAATGAAAGAGTTAATAGCAAAATATTATAAGACTTAGCTTTGGAAGATACTTGTAAAATGCATTTTACTACATTGAATAATGCATAGTATTATGTGGTTTTCTTGCTGTTCTCATAGAGAGTTCTTATAATTAAAAATAATAACACCCCAGTAGAAAAAAATGGATGACATACAGTAATAATTAAGACACAGACCAGGGAAGGAAATGGTCAAGGCACTTGAAGCACTTGTTTTTTTTTTCTTTTTTTTCACATAAAGTAGCAAAATGCAAAAGGCCATTCTTTTTTCAGCTGTCAGTTTGCAGAAGGCTAACCCTGGTGACAGTCAGTGCTGTTGAAGATATGAATCACGGGCATGCCCATAGGCCTCTGTTTTCAGAAGCCTCTTTGGTTTGTGTACTGAAACCGGTAAAATAGAAAAACAATTTAAACTTTGAAACTCCAATTTTAGAAAATTGTATGAAACGGATAAATTACAGATGTCTCTAAATATTTGTTTATGAAACAGCTTATCATAGCACTGTTTGCAGAGTGGAAACATTAGTTGGGCTGCGCATGTATGATGGTGATGGCAGCCCCTTGCCTAGCATGTTCAGGTCCAGCCTCAACACACACACACATGCACACATGGAAAGAGATATAACATGCAAGATGAGCGACCTCTAGTAACCATAGTTTTAAAAATATAGTGTGTGATGGTTATTTTATTTATTTCTCTATTTTTAAATTTTTAACATATGTAAATATTGTACATATTTATGAGGTATCAAGTAAAATGCTTGGGTATATTTTATAACTTTTGTTATTTCTATAATTTCCACAATGAATATGTATTGCTTTTATAAAAATTTTAAAAAATTAAACCATGTGGCATAGACATTGAGATGTATGTTTTTTTCCCTACAGTGACTGGTTGCTTTGCCGTGTTCTGGTGAAGTCTCAACTAAGCAGTTAGGCACTTTATTTTAAAAATGAAACAAAAATGAAACATCAGATTAAAAACTATATGTGGATTTTACAAAATTTAGCAATATTTGGTTTGAAAAAGTTAATATAAAATAAAAGATATTTTCATTTAAGAAATGGTACAAATGACTGTTAAAATGAAAACAATTCAATTAGCTTTATATGCCTTTAAATAAATTAGTTATCCCATACCAGGTTATAAATATAATCTAGTTTCATTTTAAACAGAACCTACAAACAAGTACAATTTTACAAATTAACATTGGATAACAGATTATTTATTTATGTAATCTTTTGCCACAGTGGCTCACGTAACCCAGGTTGGGCTTGAACCTGCTGTGTAGCTGGGATGACTCTGGACTCCTGACCTTTCTGCTTCCACTCCCCAAGTGCTAGGGTGATTACAGATATGGGCTACTGTGCCAGATTTTGTTTCTTTAAAATAAAAAAAAATCTATTTTCCTACATTATTATTGCTAGAGATAGGAAACAAAATACTTGATAAAGAATGACAAATGATCTTCTAGGAAATGTCTCATATGTTATTTCTAGAAAATATTGACTTGTTTAAAACATGTATACATGTTAAATATAATACAATGATCAAGTCGGTAAACATAATAAAACATTGAAGCTGTCAAATGTGAAACGTCTAGTAAACATTAGTCACTCTTGGTTATACATCTTCTTTCGTTTCCCACTTAAATTAACAAAATCAATTTTATACAGTTCTCGCATAATTAATTCATAGCTTTAAAAGTCTCGTAAATAGTAAATATTGTACAGGATCTCCTATCGGAGCCTGGTCTTAAACACAATGGTTTGGCTGGCGGTGTCGTGTCAGCAAAAACTTCCCTAACATGTAAACAGGAGGATAAACCCCAAACAGCCTGACCGACAAGGGCAACTCATCCATCTCCCATGCCTGCCTTTCTCATCACTTGAAAGCCGCCTCCAAGACCAGGTGCTGTTCCCAGAGGAGAAAACACTGCCCTCCAGTGGCCTCCAGTGGGGAGATGGCGAGAGTCAGGTACCTCGAAGGCAGCATTTGTGTGAAATGTGGTGTGTTTATCTAGTCTCACTTCCGGCTGTAGTTCTTGTCTACAGCCAAGGAGAAGGACAGACTCTCCTAACAGATCTAACAGACATGTAGCTCCTCCAGTCGGGTGGCTGTATTAACTACCGTTAAGTAGAACCATCACAGGCTTTTTTTTTTTGACCCCCCAAAGCTGACCACACGTCTGACTATCACAATTAGATTGTGCTAGCCCCCAATAGTTTCTCACTTTCCAGCTAAGTAAGAAGAGATTTCATCTCGATGTTTCCCTTGTTGGCCAATTTTTTAGCTAAAAGACATTTAAAACTGTACAGCAGGCAGAACCCCAGGGGACAGGACAGTGTTCCAACATCCTTAAAGGCTTCCCGTCACTTGAAAAACCAAATTCTTCCTCCTGTTTCTTCAACTAACCAAAGTAGGCAAAAGCAATCGTAAAAGTCTTTGTGTCTAGCATTGGAGCTTTCTCATATTTCACACCACTTTATAAATGTCACTCTAACCTATATGTATCACAAATGCTACGCTAAATTAGGGCCAAATTTGCAACCTAGTTTAACTGGGTTTCCTCTTTTTGCAAATGCAGTTTTTGTGTCTGCATTTAGCAATGCATACAAAACTGTCCGCGTAGCTAACTGCTTCGAATTGCTAAATTTGAGGATGGATGTGTAGATAGCTCGTCTTCATGCATGTGCCAAAGCAATGCTGTTTCTAGTCATAGGAATATTTCCTAATCAGACGGACCTTGACTGGGGCGCAAAATTCACGGACTGGGAAAAGAGTTTTCAAATATCCTCCATCCTCTGCTCTTCAGTGACCAACGGGGAACTGCAGCCCATGAGAAGGTCATGGTCTCTGGAGTCTCAGGGGCTCATTCCTCTCTAGTCATGTGATTTAAACTTGCCCCCCCCCCCCGAACAACAAAACAAAGGTGGCTACTGAAATGGAATCAGGGAATGTAGGTGAAGTGTCTACCACAGAGAAAGACTTTAACCAAAACATTATTTTTGGTCTTCTACCGTCAACTCTTAGAATAATAGCTTGCTATTAAGTTTCCCAGGGGTATGATTTTTCTAAGGTAATTCTCATTTATCATTAACGAACAGATCTTCATTTACTGTCTAGAAGTGCCATGAACTCTGCAGATATATTCTTTAAAAACAAATGCCTTATACAGAAGAAAACATTTTTAACACCATATTGTTCAACTATAGCACCTTTAGATAGGAATCAGCCCCCCTTCACTCACACAGAAGGTCACATCTATCATACATTCACCTGCATTCCCAGAGCCCGTCAGAGGTTTGGAAAGGACAAACAGAAGAAGTCTAACTGTTGTGAAGGTAGTATAATAATTAGACGTATTTGGTACGGCGTAGTGAGTTACAGCGTTTCTGCACTTGAGGGTACGGAATGCCAGTGCCACACCTGTTCTGGTTAGTTCTACTTACAGAATAGATATTTCAGAAAGGAAGCTAGCATGTTGCAGGAGATTAACTCACTATCCCTTGAGATGATGAAGAACTTGGACAGTTTTAAAAGGGACATCTTACCACTAGCCGTGGCCGCTATGACTGTTTACTGAGCCGTGGCCCGTACCAGTACCTCCTCCCTCTTCAGCATCAGAAAGCGATGGCATCTTTCTTTTTTGATAAATTCACTGAGTGTTGCCTTCACCAATTGTGACAGCTCACCAATACTTGAAGTTAAACAGCGTAGACTCCTTGACTACTCAAAATGACCTAATTTTTTGAGGCAGGGCCTCACTGTGTGGCTCAGCGTGATCTGGAACCTTGGTCCCTCTGCCTCCTCAGCACTGACATCACGGTTGTGTGATGCTGTACTCATCCCCAAACAGGCTTTTGTCATTAGCAGCAGTTAACTGAGATAGACTGGTGAACTGAGAAAGCAATAGTGATCTGAATTCTTTCAGCTGAAAAAGTTTAAGTAGTATTTGAGGACAAAGCAATGGAAGTACAAGTAGATACTGCTACGCCGAAGCCTATGTATAAATATTGTCTATATATTTGTAAATATGAAAGACACTGGGGATATATCTCAATGGCAGGCAATATAGTACGTGTGAAGCCACGAGTTCAATCCTCAGCACCCAGAAAATGGAGGGTGAGGAATAACTTTACGATGGCTAATCTAAATTACTGCCAAAAAAATCTGATAATTAAACCTATGCATTTATGATAAACATTCCGAATTTTAAAAAGTATATCATAATTTCAACAGTATCAAAACAATCTAAAGTCAGACACTTTTGCTGTATATAATTATAGTATTATAATTCTCTACCTTGACAGATGACAATTTTAGAACATTCTAAATACAACTTCTAGTATATGCACTAAAATAAAATGTAACAGATAGACAACTCACCATAATATAAGTAACACATTCAAATTTAGTAATTTATTTTCCAGGTGGAAACCAGGCTTCTTGGAAGACTTCTCACTATGCCAAATGGTCTGATTTCACCATAGAGGTAGGCACAAGGGGACTAAATTTACCTCTGTGTAATTTCTGTTAGCTACATTTTACATGCAAATGTATATACAGCCATGCTAATGAAGTTAGAGAGAAAGTTGGCAATCCCATTTTTCTGTTTTATTCAAAAGCAACTTTTCAATGACTTTCTCGCTTTTTAAACCTTTCTTCATTTAATCGCAAGAAAACTGAAAAGCCTAACAATGCCTTCAAATTGGATCACAAGTTAAGAAAAACAATATACTTATGCATAAAATTTAAGCTCAGCAAGATCATTTTCTTCCTATACAGTTTAGTCTTCTGGCATAGAATGCTTCAGCTGAGATCAGAGAAAGGTAATCACATCTAAAACACGGCAATGGACTGATCCACACAGGGTTTCTTCAGAGGGAATAAAAGGTCTATGTCTCACATTGCCTTGAATGCAAAATTCATCATCATCATCCCAAATATTTTTCTAGGAAATGTAAACAGATACATTTAAATTTTACATGAGTATTTCCAGTTAAGATGTTAGCATTTAAGCTCAAAGCCTATATTAGCAAAAGTGTGCAGTATCCTTTCGATTGGAACATTAATAACCTCAAATTTGTCTCAGACTAGAAGTGCCCGTAGAATGCCAGAAGGAAAGTGTTTGAAAACTAAAGACACAGTTCATGAGCAATAATATGGAGTGGAGATGTACAGGCTCTCATAGGGGAAAGAGAACCAACGACTTCAAGTCTGCTTTGCATGTCATAGTCAGGTGAGGACACAGCCTCGTCTGTTAGCAGCCAGAAACATAAAGACAAAACTTTCTCTCCTTTCAGTGCTAAGGGCAATCAGGATTTTGATGTGAGTTCCAAACTCCTAGAACTTGGAAATACCAAAGAACCAGAACACCCCAGAAATAGAGACCTTCACCACAAGATATGGGTGGTGTGGTTCTGGGGTACAGGACTTGGTTCGCATACCTGAGACCCTGGGTTCAACTGCTAGCAGTGGGGCTAAAATTCATAGAAGCATTTGTTGGTTACTCCACTCTCACACTAGGAGAGAGAGTCAGGATGAAGAGAGGGGCATGAAGAGAGGACCCTAAGTGTTGGAGAGAAAGCCTGCTGTGGGGAGTGGCAGGCCCTCCTGAGGGACTTAGGTTGCAGACCTGCTTAGAGTCATAACTACTGTATCATTTTGTCAGGGAAAACAATGTATTGTGTGTTGTGTGGTTGAGTGTGTATGTGTGTGTGGAGAGAGAGAGAGAGAGAGAGAGAGAGAGAGAGAGAGAGAGAGAGAGAGAGAGAATTGCATCGGGGTGAGTGAGGTGGGGGAACAGGGGTGATACAAAATTTAACAAACTGGTTTTTAAGGAAACATTGAGTGTTGTGTTTACGCATGCTGGGCAACATAACCCATAAACCTTGCTGGATTGCCGCAAACTGCTGTGAGAAGCACACAGTGGCACTGCTGTCAATGAGGGGAAGAGACAGACAGGAATTGAGGGAGGGAAGCAGCACCCCAGGATGTGAAGTTTGTTCCCACTACAAGCTGTAGTGGAAGAAGCTAACACCAGGAACAAAATGTCACTTCCCAAGGATGCAAAAGCCCTTGTTTTGTGGTCGCTGCCTGTGGGAAGAATGACCCACGGGACTGACTCGATGTCCCTCCTTCCCTGGAATCAAATGTATAAAGTCTTTTTAAAAAGTTATTTTTAAACTTCTTGTTTTAGAGCCCATTGTGTTCCACAAAGCGGGCAAAACTCGGAGAGATAACAAAGACTTGATTTACAGAAGAGAAGGCAATAAAGAGCCAGCCCCTCCAGAGGGTAATTAATCCTTCCTCATTCATCTTAGAAGTCGAAGTTCCAGGGAAGGTTAATGTGCAGGTAACTCTCTCTATTTTCTTTAAAATTTTTTTAAACATTTTTTTTTTTTGCAGAATGTTATACTATTAATTGCCAATTTGCATATGTGTGCAGCTGCTGTTTTGGCTCTGAACTCAATCCGATAAGCTAGCTGGAGGTATCACAGAGCACTTGGCAGCTTTCCTATTTGAAAAGAAAGCCTCTCCCACCACGGAACAGCTGATCGTCTATCAGCGATAGACCCTGATGGCGTGAATTACAATTACACTACTTTTCACACTAAATCTGGGTGATAGCTACTTGGAAAGAAGTTTCATCATTTTTTACCACAAACTGGAAAAAGAATTACATGGTCATGCTGTGCTTTTAAAGGCAGTTTGGTTCACTTTTGTCTATTTAACACCTAATTCCAAGAAGTCCATAGGCATCCAGAGATCTGAATGGCGCGTAATGAATTCACTGTTTAGATGGAAGATTTTTAAAATCTACCTCAAATTACATTTATTAACAAGGCGACCAGGAAGTGTTAAAGTTGTTAGACGCTTCATTTATTAAATAATTTGTGGGTATTTTCAGTTGTCATATCTAGAGTCATGGGGTTTGCTTACTTTTTTTTTTTTGTAATTAGCAATCCAAAACAATGCTTCTGCGATTTAACAATTCATCACATAATCGTGAGCTCATCAGTTCAGCTGTTAATATTAGATAATTCGGATAGTTATTTTGATCTGTTTATAAATGATTTGGGTTGCATTGTGCCGCGAGGAACACTGTGGCGGCCCAGGCAGATCCTGAGGTTGCCTGTCTTGCCAAGGACAGCTGAGCGCCTCCCAGGAAATGCTTTTGCTGTACTGAGTTTGGTGAACAAGGGAGAGGGGCAGGGACCCAATAACTTGATTTCGCTTTGTTTGGTTTACTTCATTATCAGTGTACATTTCCTTTCTCTTTGGAAAGCTGCGGGAGGCTCTCGCTCTAAGAGTGTATTTTATTAGACCCCGACATCTCTCTCATTTTCTGAGACTTTAGGAAAGAACTGAATTTTCCTCCTGCAAGAACCCACCAACCTCAGATAGCGTGGAGGCCTCTTTCCTTCCTCCCCCTAGGCTCTCCTCCCTCCTATCTTGACATTGAAATCCATTAAAAGTTAAAGCCACCTCGAGCGGCGGGAGAGGAGCGCACTAATCCTGATGTAGTTAATCTAAGAGAAAAATAGATCTGGTTTTTCTTTTTTTAGTCGCTAGCTTTATTAGATTTCTCACTCTCACAGATTATCCGAAGACTACCCATTGATTGATCGCCCGTAGAGCTGCATTTGGTGGAAAGGAAAAAAATCACAGCTTTATTGGCTCCCAGGAGACAAAACAAACAGAACAAGATATTCATATTAATGCAAACAATGCAACAAATGAGGGGAAGAATGGCCGTGTAGAAGCCTGGCAGCGGCGCAGCTAGGCTGCAAGGGCCAAGGCACCTCAACTCTTGCCCAGGTCCTTGGCCTCTGAGCTTCGCCCACCAAAGGGCAGCAGGCCTAGAGGTGGCCTCCAGCTCAGGCCTCAGGAAGGCCTATCCTGTCCTCAGTCCTGCAGTAACAAACTGGATAGGACCTTGGGCCTCCTTCTTGGCTTCCTGCGCTTCGTTCTTCACAGACCCAGTTCCTCGGCCTCACCTCTGCTTTCCAGCTGGGTTAGAAGGGAGTCAAGAAGGCTTGGGTGTCCCTCCTAACCACCTGAGGCAGCAGGAGAGAGATAAGAAAGATGCCTGCTAAGAGTATTGGGGTACACCCTTCTCTAAGAGTATTGGGGTACACCCTTCTCTAAGCTCGCCATCCTGTGGAGGAGATTATTTAAACTCTCATGGAAACAACACAGAGCTTTGCCGTCAAAAGCAAGAGGAACAGTGGGCACAGCACATCTGTATCTGAGAGGTCCAGGGTGCGCACACCAGTCCGTATCCGAGAGGTCCAGGGTGTACACACCAGTCCGTATCCGAGAGGTTCAGGGTGTACACACCAGTCCGTATCCGAGAGGTCCAGGGTGTACACACCAGTCCGTATCTGAGAGGTCCAGGGTGTACACACCAGTCCGTATCCGAGAGGTCCAGGGTGTACACACCAGTCCGTATCTGAGAGGTCCAGGGTGTGCACACCAGTCTGTATCCGAGAGGTCCAGGGTGTACACACCAGTCCGTATCTGAGAGGCCTGCGGCTGTCTGGTGAACGGGAGGCAAAAATCAAAATTCCAGATTGCACATCTATTTCCCTAGACCCTTAGGGAAGACTCTCTTAAGACCCGGTTGTGATGTTAAAAATAAAGTTGCCAAGTAGTGTGGGGCTTATGTGTCCTAAAAAGATTATATCTCAGATTTCATTGAGCATCCTGTGTTTTCATTGGTTACATCTGCACAGCTCCTTTACTGATGACGCCATACTGGTAGGCATCAAGGATTATTCTCTGATGCAGTCCTGACACCACTTTTATGAGCTCTTTCCTTTGAAAATCAGTTGCATCGTTTTCCAAGAACGACTTGTGAGGCTGGGGGACTCTGATGGACAGCCTCTTTACAAAGACAGGGGCTAGGATTTCTTCCCTGTGGTTGCCGTTGGTTCACACCGCATCTCTGGCCATCACAACAGAACCCTGTCAGCACTGTATGCAATTGTCTAACCCTTCCTATAGAGCAGTATTGCCCTCTTAGTGTTCACTGGGAAAGAAAACCAAGCTGGGCCTTGGGAACTTTGAAAGCCGAAAGGCAGATGGAAACCCACTTTGAAAGTTATCCCATGTTTTCATCTAGGCATAAATCTCATTTACTGTCTTCAGGGTGCCTAAGGAAAGGCTTTCAAAATGCCCGTAGGAAAGTCTCATGGAAAAGGAGACCAAACAGTAATGAGGCTGTGTGTGTTTGTGTGTGCGCGTGAGTGTGTGTATGTATGTACGTGTGTGTGTCTGTGTGTGTGTGTGTGTGTTGCTTTAGGAAGGAAGGGAGGAAGCCCTATGCTTGTTGCTTATATTTCTTTCCCAGCCTGGGTTAGACAGAGCTTTCTCAAGCGAGCTTTGTCACCCTCTGGCTTCTCTGGTTTCCCAGTGAGCTAGCCCGCCGCCTTTCAAGCCAATTGCTTGAAGTTGGATGAATACACCCACACAGGATGCCCCTTTCTCCCTGACACTTAGTGCTATTTAACAACTGCAAATGGAGAAACTATTTGTCTAATGAGATCTGTTGTCAGAGTTGATTCGCCAACACCGGGGGAAGATAATGGAAGGCTGAGACCTCCCCCTGAGCTGCAGGGCCTTCACAGACAAGGAAGGCCAACAGGAGCCAAGTGCAACCTGTAGCTACAGAATGCATTTGGTTTCAGGATGTGCTTACTTCTGGGCTCACACCGCTTTGCTTTCCTGTTCTTCTCTAGAGGACTCCAACCCCTGGTTCAGAATTCAGATTATCAGAAGTGAGCATTGTGGTTTGGGGGTTACGGTGTGGGTTAATTGAACATTGCAGAGACATAAATCCTTTATACATTCAGTTCTTCCTGAAGCATCCCAAATGACAAAAATTCATTCCAATACTTTCTTTATTCTCATCTGAGCCAGCTCGAGAAATGCTCAACACCCAGAATGGAGAAGCGCCTCTTCTTCCAATAGAGATGAACTGAGATCCTTGTAGGGTGCTGGCTAACTCAATACCTGGACAGCAAAGCTCACTCTGGGGCCAGGCTCCCCACCCTACTCATCACACTTACCTTAACTGTCAGTGTCTTTGAATCAAAAGTCCTTGAGATGGGCAGGGCAAAAGTCTACTTTGTGTATATTTGTGTGTGCATGTAAAAGGGATTGTATGGGGAAAAGGATAGATAGCTTGACGGTCCAGAGAGCCTTAGTTGGGGTCTAGCTAATTTAAGTGCTTCTGAGAGACTCATTTATTCTCTTTGGGTCTAGTGTTGCTCCTCCCCCGCCCTCAACTACCAAGAAAACTGAATCGGGCCATATTTTAGGCCTTGTTGATGTGAAAACAACTATTCATTGAGCTAAGTGATAACATCTTTTATATATGCTTCCCAAACAAATATCTGTGTATCAGTAAGCTAGCTTTTCAGCGTTTGCATTATAGAGCCCTAAGTAAGAAAGGACACACAACTCCAGATTATCTGGCCTTTCTAGATGGCAAAGGGACGTGTGTATATTTGTGTGTGTGTGTGCCCACGCATGCGCGTGTGGCACTGGTTACCTATGAAGGGATTCCTTAGTGAGGTGCCGGGTCTCCTGGAGAGGCATGAGTGACTTAAAGACTTCCACGTTTCACAGGCAGACCTGGCCCAGATCTTACCTGCGACCAATGGAAGAAGACTGTCATGAACCAGAGCTAACGGTAGGTAGTAAATAGGCATGGTGCCATCGTTCTGAACATTTGGACACTTGGTGCACTTTGAAATGTATGAATTCATCTGAGGGGCGTTCTGAGGCTGGAGGAAGTAGGCAGTACCGTTGGTCGCAAGCAGCCACAGATGTGAGCTTGCCAGCCCTTGCTCGGTTATCAGTGGTGATAGGTGAGATCTCTTTTGATCCGAGGCCTTCTTGAACCATAGTCTCCAACAGTCGTTCCCTAAACAGACTTCATTCACATTCTGAATC
Source organism: Chionomys nivalis (assembly GCF_950005125.1). Taxonomy (NCBI): domain Eukaryota; kingdom Metazoa; phylum Chordata; class Mammalia; order Rodentia; family Cricetidae; genus Chionomys; species Chionomys nivalis. The sequence continues at coordinate 19,670,162 of NC_080107.1, forward strand.
TGGTTTTTGTCTCACACATACTAAATTTTACAAAACAGAAAGAAACAATAGAGCTTATTAGGAAAAACTTGTCTTGAATAGTAAATTAAGCAGAATGGAAGCGGGCACATGTTTTAGCACGGTTCCCCCCTTTCTTACCAATTGAACATTTACATCTTTTTCAGGGCTGTGATTTTCCCCTAAAGTCTTAAGCTGGCGCCACACACTTGCAGCGAATGAGACTTACATCATTTGTGTCTACAGGGAGAGAAATCTTTGTAAGACTGTATCCCAAGTGCAGGGCCTTCCAGAAAGAGTTTTCGGCGCTCACCCCTATCCAGCATTAGTCATCCTGTTGGTGGCATTCTAAGAACCCACAGAACTAACTCATTTCTGAAGACTGGAAATCAGCTGTCAGTGATGGCTGGCTTTAAAGTACGCCTTGCTCGCCAAGACCTGTAAATTCGGAGGTACACCTGACTACATGCTTTGTTATTAAAAGATACGCCCCAGGTGGAGGCATCTTCGAAACCAATATATTTTCTTTATAACTGGTGTCAAATTGATGTATATATTAAAAAAGTCTTGGAAAATGATCTCAAAAAGGAAGTAACAGACCAGTGAGCCATATGTTCAGGGAAGCTATCAGGTTTCCATTGGGACCAAATTTCACTTCACCTTTTTGTCCTTATGTGCAAATAAAAACTTATCTGTAAATATGCCATTCAAACAGCCATGCAAATTTGTGAGGTCCAGGGGCTGAGAGGAAACTGTCCTAGGTCCATAAAACCCAAGCGGATGGAAGGGAAAGAATTCTGTTAGCTATTTGATATGCATAAGGCAACGGGGAATCGAACCACATTATTTCGCGCCTTCAAATGCCATGCTTCTGCAGAACTAGTGAACGAAGAAAAGGCTGATAAATAGTTAATAAATAAATTCTGATGTCGATGGAACCACCGAGCTCAGGTTTACATTAATGAAAGTAATTTTTCCCCTTGCTGTTAGATGGATTGCTATTTTAACAGATTCACGGATTTTCCCAAGTGCAGGCTAACAGGGTAGCACTGGAAAGCCCGTGATGGGCCGAGGGCAGAAGTCTCGTCCATGGTTTTCCAGAGGAGGAGAAACCAAAAGTATTTCTTCTTACGAACACAAAATACTTTATATAACCCTTTTTTAGAAATTTAAAATTTTTCAGCACTTTAGTTGATCCTAATAATTTTGCATTCATTAATTTATTGGTATACCTGGGTGTATTTTAAATGGAAAAATGACTTACAGTGAGCACTCGTGTAGCTTTCCAAATGATTAGAATCCATGAGAACTGAAATACACCATGAGTCACTGAAGCCACTTGATCTTATATTGATGTACTTTTATTATTCCAACGGAAGGGGTAAGACAATAAGATAAACGAAACCTTGCGTACGCAATAAGCCTCTGCGCAACTGTTTGCGTCAAGTTATGCCGGGGTAAAAGTTAGTGGGAAAATAAAGCTATACGGCGTGGGCTATCTTTCAGCTGCTTTACTTTCATTTGTCACCTATGGTTAGAGGAAAGTTTTATCATGTTAATTTAGGCACCTGGTTAGCAAAATAGCCCGGCGCCTTAGGAGAAACAGCCTTCTCATTCAGCTCTTTGTTTCTGGTTTCCGGCTAAGCCACTTCAGCCGTGGGGACTTCAACGTGTTTAATTCTAAAAAGAGTTGATGAAATGATAGTTCCAAGTGTTTTTCTGCTCAACCAGCAACTCTGCGGGTCAAAGGGACCGCTAGGAAACCTACGCGGGCTTCCCAGCGGGCCTCAACAGGTATGGCTGACTGCAGCCTCGACTCAGTTTATGGTGGATTTTCAGGAGCTGCTGTTCATGCCCACAATCTCACAGGCCAGAACCCTGGGCCAGCCGACCAAGGAAGGACGCAGTTCACCAGCTATGTCCAGGCCCCCGTCATCGGGTACCCCGGGTCTAGGGAGGGTGGCCGCCTTTGAAAGGCGTTTGTCCTACCTACCACGGTCCTAGGTGGTTCTCTCTGGGCTATGTGGCACAGAAACCCCTTTAGCCTAGTCTTGGGGTCAGGAGGTCAGACTTTGGAGTACAGCTAATCGGAAGGCCCTCTCTGGCTTATTAAAGCGCAGTCGTGCACAGGGCCGAGTGCTGGGCTGCAAGGGTCGCAGCCCGCAGCAGGCTTTGGGGGCTTGACCTAGCCAAAGCTCATGCGAGCCGGGCGCGGCGGCTCGCATCGCGGTTGGAAGCCTGTAGGGTGATGAAGGTTCAACTCGGGCCGGGGAACTGGAGTGGTGTGTGTGTGTGTGTGGGGGGGGGGTGTTGTGTGGTGGGGGAGAGGTTTGCCTGGGTCTGCCTTTGCTTTTTCTGGCTCTTTATTCCACCTTGGGCCTCGGGCGTCCGCTCTTCCGTAGGCAGGCCCGGCAGGCGTGCACCGCAAACGTGGGTCCCCGGCGCCCCATGCGGGCAGCGCTCCACCGGCCAACCCGGGTGAGGCTCGCCAGCGGCGGGCAGGACGCGCGGGAAAGCCGGGGAGCGGGCGGCGGCGGGCCCGCTGGAAAGGAGGGAGCGCCGCAGGCGGGAGGACGACGCGCGGAGGAGGGAGCGGGAGGAAGGAGGGAGCGCGGCAGGCAGGCGGAGGGAGGGCTGATTAGCATGCAGCAGCGCTCGCGCGCCCGGCTCCATTGTTTTAACACCTCCCCTCTCCTCCGCGCCAATCTGTCACCGTTCAGCAGGCGAACGCTGCTGCCTCAAATGCTGCTCTTCTCAAATGAGACGGATAATTAGTTGCCCCGCACGAATGCCGCACTCTTCTCACCCCTGATTGCTATCACCTTCTTGCTCCTGGCAGTTTTGACACCTCGTAATCAGCCTGCTGCTTTTCTCTTTTCTTCCCGACTTCTGCTTCCCTCCCCCCTTCCTTCCTAGTTGATTTATTTATTTATTATTATCATTTTAAATGCAATCTCGGTGCCTATTTGGACGAGTGCTCCGCGGAGTTAACCTTGCGTATACGTGTGCGCCTATATATGCATATGTAAACTAGGGTGTGTGTGTGCATGAGCAGGGGGCGGGCTGGCAGTTTTGCGGGAAAACACTGCTTCCACGCGGAGAGAATTTTCTCCTAAAGATATTTTGGGGACGGGAGGAGTTGGGGAGAGGGACGGGAGGGAAGAGTTGGGGAGACCTCAATTAATGCTTTAAAGATCTCTTAGAAATTAACAAACTGGGGAGTCTCGGAATCTGCTGTCAGAAGCGTGTTTTCCTCTCTCTCCTCTAACAAGCACTGACAGTCTAATTACTGTAGCTACAAGCAGCTGTCGAGGCAGCAGCTCAGGAGCGAAGGCGCCACGGGATGAGCGCTCACCACCGGCCGCAGCGCCCAGCCGAACCCGCCGACCCGTGCGCGGCCCGACTCGGGAGGATTGGAGAGAGAGAGGCCGGCACCCGGCAGCCCCGCCAGTCCCGCTAGCCCACGGCGGGCCTGCGAGTCAGCCGGCAGACTCCCTTATTGTTTCATATTTATAAAGTCTTTACCTTGAAGGTTAAAAGATGTGAAGAAGAAAGGAGGGGACTGGGGGGAGTGGGAAGAAAATCTTTTAAGCTTCCATCCATCCCTTTTCTACCTCCTCAAGCTCTCCCTCCCCCGGTGTTGGTAAAATAACCACGCAACCCGGGGCTGAGGGGGCGGGGTGAGCCAGGCTGGAGTGTAAGAAAGCAGATGTCCCCGCTGGCAGCAGACTCAGCCTCCGGGGAAAGCTGCACCGGGGGAGGGGGGCCATCCCGAGGACATTCACCTCCCACTTCTCAGGCTTCCCGCTCACAACTGCCTCGCCTCGGCAGGGGTGGTTTTCTTTCTTTCTTTTTTTTCAGACTCAGCATTTTGAGCACGTAGCTTTCTTACCTGGGAGCTGTTCTTACCCGGCCAGGCTTGGCAGAAGCCTAGAGGCAGCCCTGGCACCAGCACAGTAGTAAGACAGAGGGACAGACCTGGCCCGTGTCCATTCTACCTTTCGAGCTGTGGCTCCCGCCAACCTCTGTAGAGCAGGAGGGAAGCCCCCTCTCTGGCAGCCCAAAAGGGTCTCTGCCCCTAAGAAGTTGCAGCTTGGGGTACTGCTGGAATCTTAAATTCCCATCTCTTACTAAAGTGCTGAGGAAAGGATGGCCCGAAAAGCGGGTAGTGGTCCATTCCGAGTCACTTTCTGGGATGCTGAGGTTCTTTTGGTTGTCAGCAAGTCAGTGAGATGTCAACTGTGTGATAGGAGAGGAAATTTTCTCTCTTTTCTGTATATCCTGACTGGTACATACTGGGAATTTATGAGGTGTGTGTGTGTGTGTGTGTGTGTGTGTGTGTGTGTAGTGAGGGGAGGCTAGGACTGAGGGTAGGGGAAAGAGAAGGGTCTTTGGATAATTGTCTAGGCATTTCCATTCAGCCTAGTGGCAACAGAAAAGATGTACATGCCTCAGAACCCTTCACAGTGAATACCTAATAACCGCTGTGTCACCTTGGTGAGGAAGATATCAACGTGATATGCTTGGCACTTTGAGAAGTCGAGTACCACTCTCATTCTTCCACTGGGCACAGAGGCCTGCTCAAATTCCCCCACGCTAAACCTTCCAGTATGAGACATTGCTCAAGGACGTTACATTTCTGGTGAAAGCTACAAGTCAATGCTTACTTCATAAAATGGAAGCCGTGTCTCAACCATTTTTAAAATTTGGGGATAGAGTGGGGAGGGGAGAGAAGCCCAAACAGCAAGAATCACGAGGAATGAAAGGGAAGTCTCATTTTGAACAGTTTTGCGGCACTACATACTTGGTACCCTCTTGCAGACGTCTTGAGACCAGTGGCCATCAATCAGCCTGCTAACAATGAATAGCAAATTTCTCAACACGAATTTGAACACTTCTAAATCTAAATTAATAAATATGTATTCTCCTTACAGGCTTTTGCATTTGTTCTCAATAAAAGATTTTTTTTAGGATGTTTAGTTTGAAAGATCATTTTAAAATTTAAAGTGACCTATTAATGTGTAATAAATGCTATGAGACAGGAATTTTATGAACGTTCCCCAAATTTCATTTATTTATTTACTTCGGAAAAAGAGAACACTTTTATTATCACAACACATGTAAATTTTAATATTTAATTCATTTAATCATGCATCTATACACATAGTAAAAATTAAAACCATGTGCATTATTTAAAAATATAATCTAAAATGTTTAAATAATTTTTACTGGGCAACTAATGTCTGATTCAATATTTACTTAGATGATTATATTGTCTGCTATTCTCTGTAAATTATATTATGTATCTTAAAAGAAATTAGCTGTAGCATAAATAATTTAAAAATTCAAGTGAAATCCTACACACATTTGATATTACCAAATTTAATAGATCTCATGAGCCAAACAATAAGCGTAGGTATTTGAGATATAAATTATGATTATGTAACTCGAAGTCACATGCAAAATTTGAATTATTATAATAGTGTAAACATGAATATAATGAATTAGTTTTATACAAAATGATCTCTCAAAAGACAAGTAACAAGTTTAGAAAAAAATTCAAATAGGAGTGACACTGAATTTCTTTTATAAACCATCTTAAATTTAGCTTAAAAGCAAGTATTCTCCAGCATTACAAATCCAGAACATCACAGAGAGCCTGCTATGTCTGTTTTCAAATGTGCCCTAAGTCTCCCCATTAAAGTGTGAATTAAGATGCCGGAGGAAATCCTCCCTGGAAGTCATGGACGGTGGGAAAGGCTCTTGACAGAATTCACACACTTGAGGTTTAAGGCGTTCCGAGTCTGTACCAGTTAGTACCACTAAGTCAGTGTCTTGGTTAAGAAAGGGCTTCCAAAAAGGCTGCAGGAAACAAACAAAAACATCTTTTGTTACTTGTATTTAAAATCAACTTACATCGAATTTCAAATCCAAATATTTGAATGACTTTTGTATGAGCTTAAATCTGAACTTCCCTATGTAATGTGCAAGAGTCGGCACAACTGAGCCACACACTCCTGAATTCTATCTCTGCAGGTTTAAAAACACCGCAGCTTAACACCAGCCGTCATTAATATTCAGTTATCACATTGGCAATAGTTTTCAAACAATGCCAATACTTTAGGCTTTATTAAGTTCTGTATTTTCTACTTTACAATAGGGACCTTAAATTGGAATAACACATGTACAGGTACACTTTTAGTAAAGGCACTCAAAATACAAATAAACAAATCACATATAATCAGCATTCTGATTTCTTCAAAAAGTTTCTCTTAAACGACTAAACAAATTATTTGTCAGTTAAAAATTTGAAATATTAAATCATTCAACAAAATTTAACTTGAGACACATTCTCTTAATTTCCTACTTTGCTTTTGTTTAACAGTTTGGCCTTATTCTTTCTTGAAGATGAATAAAATAAAAACCTGCCAATAGTTGCCAATTAAAGAACTATGGAAAATTGTAACTAAAAAGAATTACTTCCATTGTACTTATTAGTAAATAAAAATCTTGTGAATATCTTTTTAAGAAATTTAGAAAAATAGTATATAGAAATTAGTTTAATAATAGGTACTTAATAAAAAAAAAGTTGACAAAAATGCCTTACTTTCCTGAACTGTGTAACCAGATTATTAACAACTGATTCTTTCCTGGACACAGGTAAGTCACCCTGATGTAGCTAAACTGACACAGCTAAATTAAGACAGTCACCTTATAAACTCATTTAAAGAGACTCCTTTGTGCTCCAATTACTAATATGTTTTTAATGAAACTGCTTAGTTGTTGCATGACAGTGTTTATGTCTTAACTTCACCTATTAGCTAAGTATTCACATGAACAGTACTGTTAATCGAAGTATCTGGGTTTCAAGGCATCGCTATTTAACAGTGAGCACGGCTGGCTGTACAGGGTTCAATATATAAGCTCTGCTTAGGGAGCAAGACACATTCAGGAGTGAGTGCAGACACCTCAGAATGTGGACTCAGTTTATTTCCAGGGGAAGTGATTGCTGCAACAAAAGTAGCAATATTTAAAATAAATTTTGTAAAGTTTGTGGCAAAGGAATTTTTTTGTTGACAAATTTTCCTAATGAACAAAAAGCAGTAATAATTATAAATGGAAATTAATTGAGTTGATTAGATTAAAATGTTACTGGCTGTAGTTTAAGAAAAGAGTAAAAAAATACTCTAATGCAAAACTGTTGTGGCTAGTAATGAAATTACTACTTTAAAGGTTTTGTAAATTAAGATTTATAAAACAGCAAAAATTAGCCTAAAAGTGAGCCAGTCCCTAAACTACGGAAGCCGATCTTCCACTGACAGCTTCCTTCCGAAATCTGACAGTAGCTCTTGGTTCAAATCGGGGCTGTGCTCGGAATTTAATTGGAACCCCAATTACTGACTCAGCAAAAGTAAAAAAAGAAAATCATGTAGAACAAAAATAAGCTGATATATATTTTATCTTTACAATGAAAACTGAAGTGAAAAATACGTGTTTGTTAGTAATGATTAATATCATATAAAAACAAAGTAACCAAAACTTCCTTTCTTACTATTTGTACCAAGGAGATTCATTAATACAAGAGAATGATGTTTAAAAAGACTCCTTTAAATACGTATTTTTGCGGATGAAAACTGTAACATGGCCTTTAAATCAGACCAATCTCTTCGCTTTCCTGCCAAGCTATCAATGCTCTAACCTTGCGCCCATGTCCCGTGCCAGCTCAACACCAACTCTCTTGCATTTTTAAGCTGAATACTTTTCCATCAAGTTGCAGTCACACAGCAGCTGTGTCTCTCGCTGCAGTATGGAAGTAAATGCACAATGCAGGGTGCCATCTACTGAAACATGAACGCACAGACTGACGAGGAAAAGAACAAGCAGAAGAGAGCAGAGGGAGAGTAACAAGAATCAGAACGGGTGCAGTGCACAGCTCCACAGGAACTCTACTCACAAGGAATCAAACTGTTTCATTGTTTCACTGGGCAGCAGCAATGGGAATAAGGTGCAGGACAGAACACAGAGAGTTAATCATTAAGACTTGTCATGGCCCCTAGTTTTACCTACTGCAGTCTGACTACTGCTCCGCACGTGCTGTTTGAAGGTTTATAACTGCTAAGAATACTTAAAGCCAAAGGACTTTTTTTTTAATGAAAGAAAATCAAACGTCTGAAAGTTCTAATGAGGATTCCCCCTACAAGCTTCTATTTATTTAAACATTTATGTACTTCTCATTTGCATTCAGGAATTAAACAAAACTTATTTTTCTCCCTAACAAAAAGAATCTTTCTGTGAAAGAACCTTAATCTGAGACACAGTGGTAAGACTATAGGTAGACTATTGTCTATAGGTAGACTCATGGGCTATATAAAGCCTTCGTGCTTCACAAGCAGTAAACAGACATTTGATCAGCTCGCTCACACAAGACTTTTGGAATAACTCATTCTTTGAGAAATGTATGAGGATGTCTGTTTAGTGTCAGGTTAGCCACACTAAACCCTGCAGACCTATGCTCTACCGTAACAAGCAGACCGAAAGACAGTTTATCCTGAATACTTGGTGCAATTATCTACATATGGAAAATCACACGCTATTATGTGTACGTGTCATTTTTAATATTTGGCTCACATGATCAGATCTAATAAAGCATCCACTAGAATACCGACGAAAACAAGCTGTGACTGAAGGACCAAGCATGGGAATCATGCCACACACCACGACAGAGCTTTATCATACTCATAGTTAAAATCCATGTCCTTCATTACAGAACTTACATATTTTACTGAAAGCCTCAACTCTGGATAGTCATTAATTTAAAATGGATGTCTGATAACTTAAAAGAGATCCATATCTGTGCATGTATGACAAAATGTGTGTTCACACATAATAAAATATTTGTTAATGCAAAACAGTTACCTGCTGTGGTCCTCGGACAGCTTTTCCTGGTGAATCCAGTGAGGGAAAAGGTGCATCAGGCGGGTCCTGAAGTGGGAATGTATTTACATAGAACACATTATGGTCTCCAGCTGGCAAACACGGAGCTCTAAGATTTGAGGGTTTTGTTTTGTCAGTTGTTTTAAGGTTTTGTATAGCTGAAGTCATGAGGTCAATTCCCCGAATTTCAAATAAAGTTTCTTCTGTTTTACCAAAGTTTCCTGGGTTGTCTCTGCCTTCCATATTAAATGTATCCTGGCACACAGCCTCAGATGTGTCAGGAATAAGGATGTTCGGTGTCTCTGGAGTGCTATGTAAGAAAGCAGAGTCACTGTCCATGGGTGGAAACTTGACATTGAACTTAGAAAGTGATTCCAAAGAGGTGTCCTCCTCATCTCGGCCCAGTCCTCTTGGTGTAACAGATGCGATACACGGTGTACCTCTGTTTATACCATCTTTAGCCTGGGGCTTAAATAGCGCTTCTTGTTTATCTGTTTTATCAGTACACTGTATGGGCACAGAGCACTGTGTGTCTGCAGGAAAAGGATACAGAAGGGAAATAGTCACACTCAAATCATTGAAAAAAAAATAGCTGAAACAGTGTTAGGCAGAGGACTATTGTTTTTCTATTGGTTTAAATACTAACTGAAGACAACTGGTATTTTTATGTTGGCTCCCATCTTCCATGAGGATAACAGCGGTCCCCTGCAGGTGAATTGAGCACAGCATACAGGCTGCAACTCAATTGCTTTGTCTTCTCCTAGGTCTTCTGCTATAAGCTCTGTATCTTGTTCTCAGTTACACTGCTTTACACTTACAACAATGCTGTAGCATATATATTTACTTTGTAACAGAGCTACAACTGTAAGCTTACACACATACACACAATTAGGGCATTTATTATTTACTACATGAATTAGTTAATTCATTTCCCCTAATATCAGTGTGTTATTAAGTATAACTCTAATCAGTTTAATCACTGTCTATAGTCGGTGGTGTCAGTAAGGGTCAGGAAAGAAGAAGACAGTGGAGGCAAAAGAGGCTGACATTCTAGGATACACTTTAAGGAATTACATGGGAACATGGCTGGGTGTGGTGTCGCACACCTTTGGTCCCAGCACTTAAAAGGCAGAGGCAGGTGTTTCTTTGTGAATTCCAGGCTAGCCTGATCTACATAGCAAGTTCAAGGACAGCCAGGGTTGTATAGTAAGACACTGTCTCAAAAAAGTAAAAATATATGTATATGTCATTTTCTCATATTTAAAAAGGCCTCTTTAACTAACAAGCAAATGTGGGGTGGGCACCAGTGCTGTGTTAGCTCGTTCATCTAGAAGTTATTTCTCCAACAAGATCTCTAGGTTATAGTCAGATGCTGGCAAGGAGAACTTCTGAGGAACCAGTCAGAGTGACAGGGATCACAGAAAATTAAATGAGAAAGACAAGAAGTCAGCAAATGCTGGCAGTATGGGAGGAGGCAAGCAAAACAAAAATGGAGACTTAGGAATTCAGAAACGGCACAATAGTGAACTGAAAAGATGGCTCAGATAAGAGTGCACATCCTCCCAGAGTACTGAAGTTCAGACTCACAGCCACTTATAACTCCAGTTCTAGGGAACCCTACATCTCTGGCCTTGACAGGCACCCACATTCATGCAGACACCCACATACACATGATTAAAATTAAATCTTAAAAAAATAAACCAAAGGCCACAGTGTAATAAACAGCCAGCAAGAGCTGTTTTCACAGACAGTATCAAAGTAAACCAAACACACACAACAATTAACAAAGCATAGTCCATGTTTATGATCCTGAGATACTAGAAAAACAAAATCAGGTTCCATCACGCCACTGCAAAAAGCAACTGTGCTTTGAGGTGTACTTGGTTGTTTGTTTTTGTCTTTGACACAGGGTCTCGTGAAGCTCAGGTCAGTCTGCAATTTCTGTGGTGTGGGAGGTCCTTCTGTCTATGTGTTGCTTTCATTGGTAAATGAATAAAGGAACTGCTTTGGGCCTATAGTATAGGGGAACAGAGCTAGGTGGGGAAAACTAAATGGAATTCTGGGAGGAGGAAGGCAGAGACAGAGAGATGCCATGGATGCATGGCTAGAGGTAGACGTGCCAAATCTTTGCCGGTAAGCCATTGCCATGTGGCGATATACAGATTAATTAATAGTAATGGGTTAAATTAATATAAGAGTTAGCCAATAAGAAGCTAGAGCTAATGGGCCAAACAGTGATTTACTAAACATAGTTTTTGTGTGATTATTTCAGGACTGGGCGGCTGGGACAAGTGACCCTTTGCAACATTTCTGAATTAGTGAGGTTAGCACTGGATTCCTGACCATTCCAACACTACTACCCAAGGGCTGGAATTACAAGTGTGCAGTACTATGCGTGCAGCAATGCATTTTATTCAACGAACAAATTGTCATTAGTGAAGCCATCCATTCACGAATGAAGACTTACCAAGGAGGCAGGCATAAGAGTATAGGGCACACAAAGCACCTTCCACAGTCTATGTTAGTAGGTGCTCAACAAATGCCAATTTCTTTATATTCTTTTGATCTTTGGGGTTTTATGACACTTATCTGTTGCCATAGTACATTCTAACACAAAAAGCCTTCTGTTTGGCTATGGTGTGCAGTACAATGCCTCCACCTTTAGTTCATTCTGCATATACACCTACACATCTCCCCCTTTCTCTCCCTCAGACTACCTCATTATGATACCCAGGTTAACCCCAAACTCTCAGCCCCCCAGTCCCAGCCTTGCTAGCGTGGTGGCTACAGGCATTACTATGCGTAGCTCTTCACCTAACTCTTACTTGTCCTTCGCACCTTGACGTAGACACTGATTCTCTGAATGGCTCTCCCATGATGCTTAGGTGCTCTGAGGCCTGAACACTCATATTTGCAAGTAGTTTTCTCTTCCCCCATTAAAGCCAGTTTCTATGACATCTGAAACCACGTTCTGTTCCCTATTTACCCAGGTGTCTCACCTACTGCCTGGCACACATGATACTTATTCTTTTCCTCATATAAGCCACATTTACCAGCCGTTCTGGCTGTGACTAGGAACAGTGTAGTAAGTAACTGAGACCAAACTCAATTGCTTTGCTGAATTTCTTTGACCTTTGAGGTTGACAAAGTCCATTCACTCTCAAGTAGTCACTTTTCTTGGTAGTAGATTTGAGGGTGGCAGGAAATGCTAAGAAACAGGAAAAAAATTCAGCAATACCTGAGAAGGAATAACTTCTCAACTGATTTTCAGGAGAACAAGGTAAATGCTTTAGAATAGCAGCTGCTGCTAATGGCAACGGCTATTAACATTGATAGCACTTCCATGTGCCATGCACTGACTGTGGTATGTACATTAATTTACTTAATACTCAAAGTAACGCCAACTCAGGCACTATTATTATCTCTAATTTACATGTGAAGGGATGGATACGGGGAGGTTAATTCCATGGCTACTTCCAAGATTGTGCAGCTAGCAAGTGCTGAATCTGGCACTAGAACCCAGGTAGTCAACTCAGGAGTGTCCTCAAAACCATTACGTTAAATTGAACATGATGGTTTCTACAGAGAGGATCAAGCTGACAAAACTGTGCTTGGAGTGACTTTCTTACCAGCTGACCTAACCCCCTTCAAAGAAGACAGGGACACATCAATCAGCTGTAATAAGGAAGCAGACATTTTCTTTTGAATAGATAGTTGGTATATGAGCTTTGTCACATTAAATTAATTAGAGTTGATCTGTACACGTGGTAAGAGTAGAAACTAAGAGGCCTATGCCTATCAGAAGTCTGAGCTTAGATAAAGATCAAAGTTCATGAAAATACCTGTCACCCCAGTACCACACTGAGGCACGCGCCAGTGAGCATTCATGTAGCCTTCACAATTAGTTTCAATAACACTTACTTTTGCATGGAAAACAAGTAAAATGAAAAATTTTAATTTTCAAATTCATATATAAGCTGGTCAGACTACTTCTGCAAATTATCATGAATACTGACAGAAGAGCTAATGATTGTCTATACCCCAATCCTATATTCTTCTTGTCCAATGGAAAATGAAATGGGACCCTGCATTTAGACTAGCAACTCTTAAACATACAGCTCTATCTTGATCCTTTCTCAAGGTTACTACCCTGAGAATGACCAGAAGAGACATGGCAATAACACATGTACTGGAAATCTTGCACGGTGTGTCTGTCCTTATTCCTTCCCCTAATATATAGTAAGAGACAGTATAAAGCTATACTGTCAGGGCATAATACTTAACATTTTGTGTTTTGTTTGAACCAAGCAAAGCCTTATTCAATTGAATACAGATCTCACATATTTCAAGGGTAACGATTTACTTACTATTTGTGACACAGTTAACGTAAAGCATAAGAATAATGTTAAGCAGCTTTCGTGAGGAAGAAATTGAAGTTAAACACTCAGTGTTCAGGTTGACAGATACATACTAAGAGTTAGACTTATGCAATTTAAAAATGGTCAAAGTATTAAATAATTGATAATGGGTTATGTTCTCTGCATAACAAAGACTATATCACTATTACAATGTTTTGATAAGATGTTGATGCTCAAAGAGCGTGCTTATGAAGTCTAGATGCAGCTAGCCTATTCCAAGTGAGACTGCTGATTTCTAGGATCTTCAGTTTGTGGAAAAGAACAATTTTTCCATGAACGTTACAAACATGAAGATGGAGAAATTAAGAGTACTTTTTGAAAAGATAGGAAGATTGGCAAGCAGGGACACACAAAGTATGTCTATATACAAAGGTTGTTTTCCTGCCCCACACCATTTACTGGAAATAAATACAGGTAGTGGCAAAAAGAGAACTTCCGCTATCAGTGATTTTAAACGTTATGACGTGAGAGCCACAGAAAAAAACAGGACCTTCAATGAAGGACATGCTAGTCAGCACTGTTGCGACATCTCTCAGAGTGAAGACTGTAAATCCTACTACTAGGGAACTGCCTGGAGGATATTCTAAATCACAAGGGCAAATAGGAAACCATCATTCTCAACGATCACTTTACTTTCTGTTTACTGGTGTGTCCAGATGCTAGACTTAATTTCTGCTATTTTGTTATTAATATTTAACTGTGAAGCAACTACAAAAATTCCAGTCTGGAGCTTAAAAACACACACACACACACACACACACACACAAAACTAACCCAAAAAACCAACACACACACGCACACACAGATGTTCCTAGGTGGCATTTTATACTCAGTTTTTATTTTGTGCTGCCAAGAGAAGTGGGTCTCAGGAAATGTGCACTCCACATTTTCATTCTTTTACTAGATCATCAGAAACTCTAAGTACGGTTTGATGACATTTCAGGCAGAACTTGGTTATAAACAAGGAAAATGTTATAATTTTAGTCAGCTCAGATATAGTAGTGTTGCTTTAGGGTCACTTACTGACATGTGAGTTAATGTTTAACATGACCCCCAAATTTAAAAAAATATAGAGATGTATCCTATATTTTGAAGATGGTACTTCTCATTAAGCTGATTGGTAACTAGGCTATTCACTTAAGTCTATACAGTACCATATGCAATAAAAAAACAGTGAAAAAGCAAAAATCTACAACGTACAGCATAGAATTTAATAGCATATATCTGTTCAACCATAAGGGGCAAGAGGCAGAGTATTAGCCTTTCATAAGCATTTGAAATTATTTTTACACTAAAAATTAAATTATTTCAACCAGTACAATTAAAATTACTATAAGATAAATTAAATCTTACCAGTTGCAATATCTGGTATATTAAGTTTGCTTAAGTGGTCTTTCTGTGCTTTTGCTAGCAAGCATATCCTATGAAATTCTTCCTTAAGGTCCCAGAAAGTCTTCTCTATATTATCCCTAAAAACAAATCAATATTTTAAAATGTAAGGTTATAAATTAAAATGATATTTTATTGTAATTAAATATATACAGCATAGTTTTTATGGGTCACAGAATTATAGAAAGCTTAAATGTTAAAACTAAAATTTAAATTTGTAGAAGATATGCTGAAAACAATTCTAATATTTAAAAAGCTAGGCACAAAACAAATGATAAAAGGTCTGGTTCATTTGCCCTGCATGTTGGTGTATCTACCCCTTCATATGTCACACGGATGTTCTCCATAAGCATCATGAATAGAGTATTAATTACTCTTCACTCTGGCTCACATCAGGATTCATCATCACACCCAACAATACGGCCACGATACAGGCTGAAATAGGACTGCCAGAGAAGTCAGCTTTCAGATCTAGTTCTGCTGTGACCATATGATGCGGTTAGTCAGTTCCACATGCAGGTCCACTTCACGGGTTAATAACTATTTTTTCTTTTACAATTGCTAAAAATTTTAAAATCATACAAAATATTGCATATTTAATTTGTTTAAGTCTTGAGTTGGCAAAGGCTCTAGAAGCACCTGCGATGATGTGAAGGGAGGCTGAGATCCGCTGAGGGCTCTTTTCCAGAAGAAACTTGTCTTCTCCCCTTAGGAGGAAAAGAAATGATCACTTTACATGCTTCCAAACTCAAACGGGAAAACACAATACAGCATTCACCTAACTAAAACCAATCACATTAATGTGTGTGTGCTCTCTCACACACAGTACAAGAGGTTTTGTGTATCCATAAAAACAAAATAGGTTCTTTTTTCTTTAAATGAGATCAAGGGAAATGAAAACTAATATATATATATATATATATATATATATATATATATATATATACACACACACAAAGAATTTTCAGTCATTTCTTTGATTATTGTCTCTATTAATGGTAATTAAAGAAAATTTTCATATTCAGTTAATCAAATTGCTACTCTAATCACCAAGCACTTCAATGCCCAGGAATTTAAGGGGCAAAATATTTCTGACACTTTGTCCTTTGGTATTTATTAATAATGGCTTATATATGTAAATCAATGCCCTTGTCTTTTGTTATAGTTTTTTAAAATAAGAAATGAAACTGTAACACAAGAAGTAACCAAACTACAGCTCCTGCTTTATCTAATAAGCATCTAAAAGGCTTATAAAGATAATGCATTATGTATTTGAGCTGTTTGGATACAAGTCCTTGCCTTTCACTCCCACCTTGTGGCCTACACTGGTATTACACAACTTCTGACACTGAAAATTGATAACCACAGAACATATTGTAGTCATGTATTCTATGGCTCAGAGTTAAAAATACACAAAACCTCCTATCTGGTAAGCTCTCTGTGCTTTCTGAAGCCATAAGCCAATAAATTCTGAAATCTAAAGAAGTCCTAATATTATATACTCATAAATTATAATTTAGCACAAACTATAATTCTTAAATTCAAATTCAAACCATTTTTACATTTATTTATTTTGTGTGTGCATGCAGGAACAACTGGCAGGGGTCTGTTCTCTCTCTGCCATCTGGGTCCTAGGAAATGAATTCAGGTCTGCATGTTCAGCAGCAAGTGCGTGTACTCACTGGGCCATCTTGCCAGCCCGATCTTGAGTAACTTTTGGTTTTATTCAATTAATGTCACCGCTAGTTATTAGCAAAATAACAATTAATTTTTATTATTTTTAATGAAGTGTAGGTGTGTGCACATCTGTGTGCATAAGTGCAGGTGCTCATGGAAATCAGAGGCTCAGATCCCTGGAGAGGAGCAAGGGCTCTAACTGTTGGGCCACGAAGTCCCCTTATGACAAAACTAGCACCATATTATCCAGTGTACAGTAACAAAGTCAAAGGAGATGCACATTATAACAAAAATGCTTATTAAATTATAATTTAATATTAGATTATAAAAAGAGATTATAATTAATGAAACAAATGCCTTTTAAAAACTGCCACTAGAAATCTGCAGTAACTACTTTATTAGGAACTAGAAAGAGCAAAAACAATGTTTAACCTGAAATTGAAGATAAATTACAGTAAGTGGTTAATGATAATATCCTACTTTCCAAACGCTGATTTTTATATAACTAAGAGAGACCATTTCTGAGGTCAGAAGGGTATTAAAAACCAGCTGGGACTGACTGGGGAGGGGTGAAACAATAGATAATAGAAGAATGATACATTTTTGTTTGGCTTAGAAAATATTGGTGCCAACCTTCTGTGATGTCTAAATTTGATAACCTGAAAAAAATCATTGGGTTACTAGCAGGGGCAAAGGAGGGGTTACTCAGGTAACCCAGGAATGTCTATTAAATATCTAAAAATGAAATCTTTTAGTTTCGGATAAAAAAATACAGCTTTTTTTTTAATATATATAGTTTTGTTCTTCCTACTAATAAAGAAAAGGCATTGCTATACAGAGCAGTACACTGCAATTTCTGCCGTTCACTCTACATCTCTTACTATGCAGCAAGTGCACAGTTTTCTCTTGGAAACAGGCCTGGAACTCACTGTGCAGTCTGTGAGCTCATCCATCCTGTGTTAGCCTCCAGAGTGCCGGGGTTACGGTTGTGTGCCGCCACCTCCAGCCCTCCTCTGAAAGGAAGTTAACACTAGACAAGTATAACTTGTATTTTTCCTTTGATTCTCAAATATTACTAAGTGAATTTTACACTGTAGGAAGCTGACATTATCATAACTTCAAGTAAGAAAGCAAGAGAAATCTGAACATTTTAAGAGATTTTTATGTGTCAAGCCATTCAACAAATGACTTTATTCTGAGGCATAAGTACACAAGAGCACGAGCTCTTCCCAGTTCTATGTAACTAGTAGAGCGCATGGTGGAGGGCGGTTTACACGTCTTAGCCACGCTCCCGTCTGAAAGCTGAGGATGTGAAGTGGTCCTGAAATGTCCTTGTGTGTGGACTGGGACAATCTTAGTGTCAACCTTAGCTTTTCATAGCCAGATAACAGAGTCAGAGTATCTGGTAATCCTAAAAGAGGAAAAAGAAAGCTGCAGCTGCTAGTCCATTAGTCCAAAATCTAGTTTATTCTTCTTCATATGCAGATAATGGAAAATTGGGCTAGACATGTCGCTCAATGACAGAGCAATGCTTAGCATGCCCAAGACCTGAGGTGTGTCCCTAGCACTGTAAAAACAAAAACACAAAAAGGTAACTGTGTTGCCTTTCAGAAAGGACTAGATATCAGCCCGTTTCAAGAAAGAAATGTAAACTGAGCCAGGCCTATAACTGTAGCACTTGGGAAGCTGGGGCAGGAGAATCTCAATTCAAGGCTAACCTAGACCATCTACATAGAGACCGCAGAGTAACATGACCAGGCACTGCTAAGTATGTCACTGAGAGCTTATCAAGATCCTCCTGTCTCAGCTTCCCAAGTGCTAGGATTATAGGCATGGCTCAGTTTACATTTTGAGACAAGTCTTATCTTTGTTATAGCTGGTATAGAAAGTGGAAGTATTTGTATATTTTCTTATATTTAAGTAACCTAAACCTTTATTTTATTTTATTATTATTTTTACTAATTTATTGTTGGGAATTGAGCCCATGACTTCAAAACATCTAGGCAAGTACTTTACCACCAGTGAGCTATACCTCCAGCCCTAGGAAACTAGTTTAAATAAAGGGGGTAAGTTCGCAGTGACATACATAGCAGAGCCTGTCATGTTATGACAGTTTGCATGAAGTGTTCCTTCTAAACTTTAGATGGGATCCTTGCTTGCAAAAATGTTTACTTTAAGGTGCTTGAGCAACTCAGTTGAGTCAGTACCAATTCATATAATTCCTGAATTATGTTCAAGAAGATTGTTCTTTTAAAACAAAAAGAGAACTACACTTTCTTTTTGGTGTTTTTTTTTTTTTTTTTTTTTTTTTGAGACAGGGTTTCTCTATGTAGTAGTGACTGTCCTCGACCTCCCGCTGTAGACAGACTGGCCTTGAAATCACAGAGGTCTGCCTGCCTCTGCGTCCTGAATGCTGGATCAAGGCGTGATTTTAAGAAAATGGCCAACTAGAACTGGCTGTGTGGATCAGGCTGATCTTCAATTCCCAGGGCCCCTTCTGACTAAGCATCCTGAACACAGGGAGTACAGGTTCACGCAGGAGAGCTACTTTTACTCTGAGCAATGTAAATCAAGAAACCCACCAAGGGGGGAGAAAAGGTCGATAAAGGGTGATAAACTGTGAAGCTACAAATGTGAGTTGGGAAACAGGAAACATGAGTTGTGGAAAAAGAAGCAGAAAGCAAGGGATTCACGTTCATGTAGATTTTTTTTAGAATTTAAAGAATTAAATATTAAAAGACCAACTGAGGCTGGATATTTCCATATGAGCTTCAGATATAGTGAAACAAAATTCTTGGCAATATCAAGTATCAGGTTTAACTGAACTAAGGAGAAAGCAAAAACAAGAGAAGACCCAGAAAATAGGACCAGAAAAAAAGTACAGGAATGAGATAAGTATAAAAATAGGGAATTGTAATTGATCTGAACAGATTTATGTACATGTAAAATCTATGAGGAGCAAACTACTAGGACCTTAGTCTGCTGCACACAAGACAGTGTGTGAGGCAAACCCACTGCCAGCGTGGGCACAACTCCAGGGCAAAACGGGATTCATCCCAGGGTTTTGAAGGAAATAGCGAGTTTTATAAACAATATATAAAAAATTAAACACCCTAATTACTTCCAAGTTCTTTACAGGATTCTGGTTTAATATAAATCCACCAAAAATATCTATCAATTCAATGCTACAATAAAAAATACTTTTAAAAAGTTAAAAATACTTCATCTGTACATAACCATTATGACTTCAAATCTACTAACATCACCTTGAAGAGTAATATTTTTCTATTACCCTGTCTTTTAAGCCCTTTTCTTTTCATTACATTCTACATAAAACTTTCTGAATTTACTTTGTTAAAAAGTATTTTATTATTTTATATGAATGGGTCTTGCCTGTATGTGTGTCTGTGTACTGTATGCGTGCCTGGTACCTTTGGAGGCCAGGAGAGAACACTGGATCTCCTGAAACTAGAATTACAAGTGAGTTGTGACCTGCCATGTGGTTGTTGGAGGATCAAACCCAGTTCCTCTGGAAGGGCAGCCAGTGCTCTCAAGTGCACAGTCCCTTAATTTACATTCTTAAGGAGTATAAATATTTATTTCTGGGGGTGAATTCTCATGCAAAATAGAAACCACATATTTTAAGTAGCCATTTTAAATATGATTTTTCATACCCCTCTCCCAAATGCTCCCTTTAAACTAAACTGATCTAGGAAAACTCTTTACTTGTAATTTAATGTACACAGTATTCTGATGATTGATCTTTATTGTCAACTTGATTAGATTTAGAATCACCATGGAAACACAATTCTGAGTATGTCGATGAGTGTGTTTCCAGAAAAGTTAAGGAAAGACTTGACTTAAATGTGCCTCCCACCTCACGGGCTGAGATCAGAGATGATCATAATAGGAGAAGAACAAAGTGCCTGCATTCATGGCCCCTTGCTTCCTGAGTGCGTACGCAGCTGACTGACGCCAGGCATGCATGTGGTGCACATACGTACGTGCAGGCAAAACACGCACACACATAATAAAAAACCGATACCACGAGTTTTAAAGACCTGACTCTATTATTTTGTGAATTCAGTTTTAAAAAATGTGAAATGATCTCATTATGTAGCTGTAGAATAAAAAAACTCGGTTGATGTTTTATTCTATTGCCAATGGAAACTGTAGATTAGATGTTAATATTTTCCATATTTTTATATTTCTTTTTTTATTTGGACAATTAAAAACTTTGACATAATAATAAAAGATGCCAACTCTTTCGGTAGCAATAGTATTCATTTTTGTATCTTACATTTAATAAAACCATACTCAAAATACAAAATAAAAAACCTTTAAAAAATTTAAAAAGAATATGGAAATATGACTAATGGCAAAGAAAATAATCTTTCAGTGTGAGTCTGCTGTCATAACATAGCAAGTCTGCCTAGCAAGCAGGAGAGTTCAGAGTGTAATATTAGGTGCAAATGACAACTTGGGTGATCCGCCCTCTCCACCTCTAAATTTTAGCAATGTCACTGAAGGGATTATAAGGGCCATTAAAAAAAAAAAGTCAAAATACCACATTAGGAAAAGTGCTGGAGATCCTGTGGTTAAACAAAGCTAACTGGCTTTTTGATTCACATAGAGTCTTTCTCTCTCTCTAAAACATTCATCACATTAATTTACACATGCGTGTGTGATGACCGAGACTTGTGCGTGCCAACCGGGCAATCTTCTTTCACCAAGTGGATCCCCAGGATCAAACTCGGGTCAGAGACTTGGTGGAAGTACCACTGAGCGACCCTGCTGACCCACTGCATACATTCTTAAATCCAGGACTGCGTATACTAAGCAAGTATTCTACCCTGAGCTAAACACGCCTTGTCTCCACAAAACTTCTACTAGATTACAGTAAAAAGGCAAAAATCCACATTTGCTATGTACATAGATAAGTAACTTGTAGAAGAATGTGAGTAAAATATATTGTCCCACACTAGCTAGGAATTGGGTGTAATGAAGTTTTTTGTTTCTTGTTTTTTTAGGAGGGACTCACAGGTCACAGTCCTCTGAAGGAACGGGCAACAGGAACTGAATCCAGCAGCCAGGTTAGAGAGGAGAAAGAGAGGGGGCATGCGAACACACACCTTTTTGGTACCCAAGGCCATGCCTAACCTGTTCCGGCCTCTCAAAGGCCACTGGCTGAATGAGGTTCCACAGCAGTAACTGGAAACAATTTGTAAGTATAACTTACTATATAAAAATTATCCAATAAATGTGAAAAGGAACTATGAGAAATCATTGTGATCTTCATGCATTCTTTTGTTTGTTTTGTTTTTCAAGAGAGGGTTTCTCTGTATAACAGCCCCAACTGTCCTGGAACTAGCTCCTGTAGACCAGGTTGGCCTCAAACTCACAGAGATCTGCCTGCCTCTGCTTCTCGAGGGCTGGGACTAAAGGCAAGCGCCACCACCACCTGGCATCTTCATGTACTCTTAAAGTTGATGAAATGCTAGAATATTCTTAGTATTTCTCTAAGAGGAAACTGCAATCTGTCTTAACCAGTGAGTCTCAACAAAAAATTCAGGACCCCTTGAATATCCTTTCAAGATATCTGCAATTGGAGAGACACGTCTGTCACAGGCTTGTGTGTCCTTGTACATGTCAAGAATTCAAGGCTCTGACTATTCTTTATCTGGGCATTTTTCAGGACTATGTTTACAGACAGTCAACTTGAAAGACCAGAAGTTCCCCAAAGATTCAGCTGAATTGGTGCTTGTTTTAAAGTGCAGGACTCCCGAAGCTAAATGTTCCTTTCCACTGATATAACCACAAGCATCCATGCAGGCTCTCCTATGTAAACCTCCTGCCCAGGTAAGAACAAGGCAAATGCATTCTTGCTGTTTGTTACTTTACAGCTAATAAAGACACCTTTCTCTACCATGGTCTATGATTTCTTTTGGCAGCTGCAAAATGGTTAATGATTAAACTCACATGATGCCATCCATTAGCTAAACTATTTTCACAATAGCATTAAGATGGTGTGTGCAGTGTTTACCGAACAGGCATCTACACTGACGGCACTGAAGCAACTATGAGAGAATCTGCTGACGTTCTCTTCAAGTGCAAAGGTTGTCTTGGGGGAAAAACTTGTGTAATGTTTGAGTTGCAAGCTGAACTAGTCACTTTTTTTTTAATAGAATGCTATTTTCACTTCAAAGAATGAATGACATGCAGGCTATGGTTATTCAGACATTTTCTCAAAAGCAAATGAAGCTAGCCTGTCACTTTAAGGAAAACAAGTGACAAGACTTGTTGCCAATAATAAAATTTGAGCTTTCAAGTGAGAATTAAAATTTGGAAAAGTTGTACCTGTTATAGTAAGTTTGACAGCTGCCCAATAGCTAAAGGTTTCTGTGGTGTGCTTGACGATTATATTAAATTTTATTTTTAAGTATCTAATAAGTCAACACTTAGAAGATCTATAATCTATACAGTTCAGTAAATCAATATTCCCCAATGGCTAGCTCATTATAAAACCATATGAGTAAAAAGCAGGCAAAATGTAAGACAGACCACTGGCTTTTAAGTAGGTGAGAAGTTCACTGAAGCGGCTTCAGATGTTTAAGAAACTGGTGAGATGGTGTGGCAGGTAAGGCACCTGTCGTCAAACCTGACTACTGGATTTGATCCAGACTCCTGCATGTTGTTGTCTGACCTCCACATGTGCACCATGGGGTGTGTGCACACACATGCCAAAAAAAAAAAAAAAAAAAGGAACTGCCTCTTACCAACATTGGTGCATTATCAAAGAACAATATCCACAACAGTTAAAAGCTTTCCTGTACAACTATGTTGTGTACATGAGAGTGGATTCTTAGCATGTAATTTAAGGAAGAAAACATAAAACAAAACCAAAATACAACAAACTGAATGAGGATGTATTCTATAACATTGAAAAATAATACCTTCCAACTAGATGTGAAGAGCTTTCAGGATGACTGAATTTAACACAACAGCAAGAGAAACTAGATTGTGCTGCTGGGGTGGGTGGATGGGGATGCTGTTCCTTACCTACCGAGGTTGTGAGAGGAAACAGCCTTTTCATGTTTTAGCATGAGAAACCAAGGCAGGAAAGAGTATGCCAATTCCATTTTGCAGGCTTTACAATTAAAAAGGGGAAGGAGGGTGATGTGAAAAAAGGGACAATTTGGGGCATAAGGAGAGAAAAGAAAACCACACTAACATATTCAAATTTGCTTAAATGTTAGAGAGAAGATGTCACTTCTCATTTTCTTTTTCTAAAAATTATTATATATGTGTATATAATATTTGCATGTATATAATACTAATTTAAATTTAAGGAACTTATTAAAAAGCTTTAGCTATCAACATTTTTCTTAGAATTTGTGATATTTAATTCTGTAACTCTAGAAAAAAACTTTGAACATTAATGACTGAATAAAAATAAAACTGGTTCTACCCTTAGAATGGGACATTTGCTTCCACTGAAAAGGCAAAGATTCTCTAACACAGTGCACACAAAAACACATCTTTCTTCAGTTTTCTATAAGCACCAAGATGGCATGTACCATCATTTATCAAATCCAGCTACCATTTCTAGATAATAAAAGAGGGGAAGACAAAGGTGAGCATTAATAAGATACCGAGGTTTTTTTTTTTATTTTTTTTTCTGGTTTTTCGAAACAGGGTTTCTCTGTAGCTTTGGAGCCTGTCCTGGAACTCCCTTTGTAGACCAGGCTGGCCTCGAACTCACAGAGATCCGCCTGCCTCTGCCTCCTGAGTGCTGGGATTAAAGGCGTGCGCCACCACTGCTCGGCTTTAATTTTTTTTTAAGACAGGGTTTCTCTTTGTAACATTGGCTGTCCTGGAACTACCTCTGTAGGACCAGGCTGGCCTTGAACTCATAGGAATATGTCTGCCTCTGATTCCTAAGTGCTGGGATTAAAGGTGTGTGCAGCCACCACTGCTTGGCTGACAGTATTTTTAACATTTGAGCAACTGTCAATTTTATTGCAATCTCTTCTCTTAGAAAGCTTATGTATAGCACTATGCTTCAACAAAATAATTCAGATGTAACTTTCTGATGGAAATCACTTGATAATTAATGTCTTGTTGAAAAGTTTGAATTTTAAGTTTTGTTTAAATGATAAATAGTATGTCTGCCATCTATCTGTATGTTATGCTCTCTAGATACAAAACCTGGACTATAATATATAGCAACTTAAACAAAAAAGGCAGTTTAAGAGACTTGCAACAGAAAATGTTTCTAAAGTACTGAAGGAAGGTATGGGGTCCAGCACTTAGATATATATCCTATTTTGGAGATCAACCAGGAGTTCAGAGTATATAAATGCATACAACACAAGCATGAAGATGCCACTCAAGACCTAGACCTGTCTAGCTAATGTTATAGGAGGTTGCCTGTTTGTTTCCCGGCCGCCCAGCTGCTCAGTCCTGAAATAATCACACAGAAACTATATTATTTAAAACACTGCTGGGCCCATTAGCTCTAGCTTCTTATTGGCTAACTCTTACCTCTTAATTTAACCCATTTCTATTAATTTGTGTATCACCACATGGCTGTGGCTTACCGGGTAAAGTTCCAATGTCTGTCTCTGGTGGGGCTCCATGGCTTCTCACTGACTCCACCTCTCTTTCTTCCAGCATTCAGTTTAGTTTTCCCCACCTACCTGCCCCATCAACAGGCCAAAGCAGTTTCTTTATTCAACAATGGTATTTACAGCATACAGAGGGGAATCTTACATCAATCTAAGATTCTATAAACTACAGAAGGCCAGAAAGCTTAATGGTGTTCAACTTTACACCCCTGACAAAACTGTCCATCATAAAAACTGAAGCAATATGTACTGGTTGGCTTTTGTCAACCCGATACAAACTGGAGTCCCTGAGAAGAGGGAATCTAGATTAAGCAAGTGCCTCCATTAGCTTGGCCTATAGGCAAGCCTGTAGGGGCATTTTCTTAGTGGTTGATGCGGGTGTACCATGCCTGGGTAGGCGACCCTGGGTTGTATAAAAGAGCATACTGAGCAAGCCATGGAGAGCATTCCTCCACAGTCTCTGCTTCAGTTCCTTCCTCCAGGTACCTGGAGTTCCTGCCCTGACTTCCCTTCAAGATGAACTACAACTTAAGATGGAATAAATCCCTCCCTCTGCAAGCTGCTTTTGGTTGTAGTGTTTATCACAGCAAAAGGAAGTAAGTAACAGAGAAGCTGGTACCGGTGCCGTGGGGCACCGCTGTGACAGACCTGACCACGTTTGTTTTGGAGGAGCTGTAGGAGCATTTGAAACTCTGAGCTGCAAAAAACATTGAGTACTCAAAGCTTAAAAGCACAAGGTATGTGCACACAGTGGGGAGGGGGGAGAGAGGAGGAGGCACATTTTCACATAATTTGATTTATTTATAAATATTTTCAATTTTTAAAATTGCTTATAAAAATTAGTAACAACATGCAATGATTTTTCAGTTCTCCTAGCATTCATCACCCATTTACATTCTCATAAAAGTCTATATTCAAGTTATAATTTTTCAACTTCTTAACATCATAGGTCATGGTATTTCTTCCTTTTGAGTGTAGTCATAGGATTCAGGAAACTGAATTCATTGTCATCATTTGATGGGGGAGCTAACCCTCTACTCTACTCCTCACTATTAATATTTTCCTTTTCAGACAGTAACCTACAATGCCTGTAATACTTTAAATATATAAATGAGGATTTAGGTCTTTGTTCCTGGAGCAACTGACAACTTCTAATGAAACCATGGAAGTGAAGGTACATGACTCTCGTGACTAGGTCACGGAAAGCACTTGCACTCTACTCTTGGATCCCTTACTTTAAGGAAAGTTAGCTGCCAGGCTATGAGTAGACACTCATATGGCAAAGCCTCCTGCCAAAACTTATGTGAATGAGCCATCTTGGAAGTACATCCTTCAACAAGTGAAGCCTTCAACCTGCAATCCTTGCCTACTTTTGATTTCAACAACATGAGAAATCGTGAGCCACAACCATCCAGCTAAGTCACTCCTGAGTTTCTGATACACGGATATTGAGAAAATAATTTGTTTTTATGCTGTTAAGTTTTTAGTAAGTTTAGGGCAACTAGTTATATGACAGACACTGTAAAAGATATATAACTACCAGGGTAAACAAGAGGTGAAACCCAGTTATTAAAGTTAAAATAGGCACATTCTTTCAACTTTAAGTAGAATCCTAAATGTTATCTAATGATAGGGTCTTGTTGTCTTGACCTTTTAATGACATTTTTAGAAGAACAAGGACTTGTGCATACTCTCTGTATAGAGATAGCATAAACACATGCTGAACTATAAATATGATTTTTATTGACTGGCTGAGTGACTGCAATACTGGAGACTGAATTCAGGATGCATGTATACTAGGCAAACACTCAACTGCAGAGCTAAACCCCTAACCCAATTTTAAGTTTCTAAGTCAAACTTTCTCAAGAGGTCTCCTCACCATGTATCTCTCATTCCTTTGTTTCATGATTCATGTCTCTAGGCGGCCACACAATTTGTAATTTGTAATTTGCCAGTGTCCAACAGCTTTCCCTCTCTTGCATATTCTAACAGAAATAGTTCAAGCCATTCATCAGACATAAGGACAAAAGGACTCTAGGTGGCTAGTAGTAAATCCTTCTCTTACTGGTTAAAGTCATTTCTGTTAATAATTCATACAGAAATCTGACTGATTAGAAGTACAACTTCTAGAAAAAGATATTTTATTTAAATATCAACATATTAAAGTATATCTTATCCATTCCTCTATGCTTTCCCACTCTCATCATGCAAATGTGTACTTTTACAAAAGAGTAACTAAATGCGCATTGCCTTCATCTTTGAAAAAAAAAACTAATAACAAAATATTTCAAAGTTATATTCCTAGGATCCTATTCTATACTCATCTGTATTACCTAAAAGTGAATTTAATTATAACTTATTAAATACAGATTAAAACATATGCAAATACAAAAGATTTTAACTTCAATTGCTTCATTAGCCAATATTTTTTCTAAGTTCAGACCAATTATTTTACACCGAATATATTGCCAGCTCTCAAATATGTAATAAATTTAATTATCCTTAAAAACACATTAAAGAACCATAGTAATAAGAACAGTATGACACCAGCACATAAACAGACAAGAAAACAAAAGAATAAAACAAAGAACCCAAACATGAGTACTCACAACTACAGTCATCTGATATTTGACAAAAAGCGAAAAACATACATGAGAAAAGACAGCATCTTTAACAAATGGTGCTGGGAAAAACTGATGTCCATAGGCAGAAGAATGAAATTAGAGCTGCTACGGGATAATGCTCTTGTACCCTGTAAAGATCTGTCAGTTGTATTGGTTTAATAAAACACTGATTGAACACTAGTCAAGCAGAAGTATAGGCGGGGCAACCAGATTAAGAGAATTCTTGGAAGAGAAAAGGCTCAGTCTGTAGTCACCACCCAGACACAGAGGAAGCAAGATGAAAATGCTATGCTGAGAAAAGGTGCCAAGCCATGTGGCTAAACACAGACAAGAATTATGCGTTGATTTAAATTGTAAGAGCTAGTTACTAATAAGCCTGAGCTAAGAGGCCAACCAGTTTATTATTAATGTAGGTTTCTGTGTGTTTCTTTGGGACTGAATGGCTGTGGGACAGGGTGGGACAGAAACTTCTGTCTACAAGACCTCTATCTTATCATCCTGAAAAAGAAAAATCCAAGTAGATCAAAGACCTCAAATTTGAAACCTGAAACACCAAAACTGCTAAAGCAGGCATAGGTGGTAGCTGACAAAATACAGGTAGGCTAAAATAGAAAGGACTTTCTGAATAGGATTCCACTTGCACAATAATTAAGGCCAACAATCAACGACTGGTACTTCATAAAAGTAAAAAGCTTCTGCAAGAGAAGAAATCCACAGAATGCGAGAGAATCCTTGCCAGTATATATCTGACAGAGGATTAAATGCAGAATATACAAAAAACTGAAGAAGAAAAAAAGAAGAGTCAAAGGAACAGATGACCCAATGGAAAATGGACTAGTGAA
This sequence comes from Chionomys nivalis, assembly GCF_950005125.1. Taxonomy (NCBI): domain Eukaryota; kingdom Metazoa; phylum Chordata; class Mammalia; order Rodentia; family Cricetidae; genus Chionomys; species Chionomys nivalis. The sequence goes on from NC_080107.1 coordinate 19,698,670, forward strand.
TGGACTAGGAATCTAAACAGAGTTTCCACTAGAAGAAATAATGATGGCTTAGAGATACCTCGAGAGGTATTTGTTATCCTTGGCAATAATGGAAATGCAAATTAAAAATACTTTGAGATTCCATCTTCCCTAGTCAGATGGCTAAGATCAACAAAACAGCTGCCATAAAATGCTGGTGACGTAGAGAGAAGACCTATCATTCACTGTTGGCAGGAATGCAAACTGGCATAGTAATTCTGGTAACTAGTGTGGAGAATCCTCAAAAAGGAAAAATAAATCTACCATATGGTCTGCTATACCACTCCTTGGCACATAGCCAAACGACCCGACATTCCATTCCACACACCTTGCTCAGGTATGTTCACAGTCGTCCTATTCACAAAAGTCAGAAAATGGAAACAACCCAAAACAACCTTCAACAAAAACATGGATAATGAAAACATGGTACATATATACAATGGAATACTGTTCACCTGTAAGAAAAATGAAATCATGAATTTTCAAGTAAATGGAAAGACTTAGAAAAGACTACACTGAGTGAGGTAACTCAGACCCAGAAAGACAAACACATGTTCCCTCTCATCTATGGTTTCCAGCTCCAAATACTCAACATGGAGTAACCAGAGAAGCTAAAAGCATAACAAAATCATTGTGTGTGTCTGTGTATTGGGGGGGCAGTGGGCAGCAGAGTACAGGTGAGATAAAAACTAGGAAAAGGAGTAACAGGGAAGGGGTAGTCAACACAGAGGGAGGAGGAAAAGGGGACAAATAACACCAAGATTGTTTGAGAAAGCCTCAAGGAATCATATTATTTTATATTTACCTAAAATTATACATGCTACATAAGTATTTATGTATACACACATACATATTCATATACACTAAAGGAACTTAAGCCACTTGGGCTGACAATGCTCCCCTCAAGAACTACACACTAACAAAAATCTAGCACCAGGTATAAGAAACCCTCCTTTTGAAAGGTTGGTCAGGACAGTCAAGTGACTCCCCAGACAATACTTGTTTCTCTCGCAGAAGGTGAAGGTCGGTTGAAGACACCGCACACTTAGGACACAGGACTGGATGACTAGAGCAGGATCTGACCTGAAAGTCTCCTTCCTGCGGTCTCGCTTCTCTGATTCCAGAATATATTATGCAAGATGGTGGGGTGACCATGGGGGCACAACATATAATAGCTGTAATACCTATGAACCATGACAATTACCAGCACACAAGATACACATGCAGGTGTAATAAGCAGTGGCAATCAACAGCTGTATAATAGGACTTAAGGCCCACTAAACAGCAGGGCAATCAAGACCGGTACAGGAAATCCAGCCAGCTTCCTGGGGCTAGGGAGGTCATGGACCTTAGAAAATAATCTACTATCACACTTCCTTAGACCAGCATAATTCCTTACTCCATTCTAAATCTTATCCTTACACCCACAGATAAGTACAGCTACCACCCCAAATCAAAGAAGTTTCTCTCTCTAGCAAATAGAAACCATCAGAGAACCACAACTGGACACAGTGCAGAGATCGATGGACAGTGGGGAGCCCAGCCCTGATGGGCAGCACTACACCACTGTTTCTGCGTCTACAGGGAACCTAACAGAAGAGGGAGTGGAAAAACCGTAAGAGTCACAATACCAGGAAGTCGGCTGTGAAACATCTCTCCAGGAAATGGCTGCATAAACGAGACCAGAACGATGGTAGTATTAGTGGACATGTTAACTTCTGTGAGGAAATTTTTGTGGGGTCCCACCCCTAGACAAAGAACTATAGGCAACTAGTGACTAATGAAAGAGGGATAATTAGCCTCTCCTAGCAATGAGCCCCAGTACTGGTTGTCTAGCTAAGAATGTCAGAAACCGTACATACACAAAAACCGAGAATGGGTTCAGCAAATTATGTATGTACGTATACACACACTATATAAAATCAAAGAAAACATATACACTATATATAAAATAGTCAGGGAAGAAGTTGCTATTAATTTGATAAAGGGGGCAAGTGAGAGTGGTTCAATGGAAGGTAGCTAGGAAGGGCTTGAGGGAGGAAAAGGAGGGGGGATGATGTAATTCATTTCAATTAGAAACATTTTGAAAAGAAAAATAAATATAAACATAAAAAATAGATTTCTTGTTTATATACTCGGTTCACTAGCCCTTTGGATTGAGATACATAAAAGAAGAGAAATTTAAAATAATTTAAAATTTTAGTTTTATAAATAATTTAAAAGTCTATTTTCATTTCTATTAAATGGTTATAGCACAAGAAAGTGAAATTCATGAGCTATTCAAAGAATTAAAATATGGCTTTCACATATGTCTCTCTTTTATTAACAAGGATAATGATGATCATCACTGAATTGATAGTTACTCCTTACTCAGAGCTTATTTCCTTAGGCCTTTTCCATAGTCTGCCCTCAAATACAGTATAACGGGCACAGTATTATTAATTCTTTGGAAATAAGCTAGCCAAGCAAAGGAAGCTGAAGGAAAAAACCAGAAAATGATTTAAATCTAGCATCATTTTTGTCTAACCATCTACCTCAGTTTAAAGTTTCATTACTTTGCTAAAACTTTCATCTTATTACATGCCTATGATGCTTACGAGGAGGATGGAGAACCACTAGAGAACCTGGGGAGAAGGCTCGGCAGAGTGCTTGTATGCAATCATGAGGACTGGAGTTCTGATCCAAGTATTCAAGTAACAAGCAGAGCTCCTGTATCTACCTGTAACCCCAGCACCAGCGGAGGTGGAGGTAGGATTGCTGGGTCTTTCTGGCTTCCAGCCTAGCAGAAAATGCAAGCCCCAGACTGAGGAAAAGACTCCCACCTCTGGGACTAGGGAGATGGTTCAGTGGTTTAAGATAATTTTTTGCTCTTTTAGAGTACCTAAGTTTGATTCTCAGGGTCTACAAAGTGGTTCACAACCATCCTTCACTCCAGTTCAGGGGAATCTGATGATTTCTTCTGACATCTATGGGTACCAGGTATGCATGTGGTGTATATGAAAGAATACAGGCAAAACACTCACACAGATAAAACACACAAATAAATCTTAACAGTGGCAGAGAGTAACAGTGGAGGATACTTGGTATTCTCTTTAGCTCTTGTGAGTGTGTAACAGGCACAGGCACCCATATACAAAGAGCATACTAACATGCAGACACACACAAACAAAACAAATCCTTTAAAAAAAACCAGGAAATATGAAGCTTAAGCTTTATTTTAAATATAAGTAATTCTATTGAGGAGGGTATGCCATGTTTGCAAACACGGAACTTGGTTTAGAGTTCTAGTGGTAAGGGCTGCAGAGAAACGGCTCATTAGTAAATAGTATGCACTACCCTTGCAGAGGACCTGAGTCTGGTTCCTCGCACCTACTTCATATAGCTCACAAGCAACTGTAACTCCAGATCAAGGAGATTTAATGCATCTGACCTCCATGGGCATCTGCATACATGTGCATATATCCACATATAGATACCCACATAAATGTAATTAAAAATAATAGAATAGGGGCTAGAGAGAGAGAGACAGCTCACTGGCTAAGAGATTACTGCTTTTACAGTGAACCTGGGTTCAGTTCCCAGCACTCACATGGTGGCTCACACTGTTTGGAGTTACTTCCAGGTGATCTGATACCTCTTCTGACCTCTGAAGGCACTGTGTGCAGACAGTGCACACATATATTTATATGCATAAAACTAATTAAAACATTTTTCTTAAAAAAATTCAATGGCAGGTCATTGCCTAAGAAAGTTGAAACAAGGAAGATATATTGCATATCAGCATTTAAATGTTGGTTTCTGCAGAAGCAATGTTAGGGAAAAATATTACCTACTTCTTCTATGTTCTGCCCACTCACTTGTGAGAGCATACACACTGAAGCACTGTAAGTCTGTGAAGCCTCACTCTCCAGAGCGCGTCCGACAGCACTTCCTACCTTTGACTGCTCATCTCTCAGTGGTCCTGCTTTCACTTTATCATGTGTTTCATCAAGAGTCAAATTATTCTTCCTTTTTTCACTGTCTTCAAGCAAAGATACACAGGCATAACTGTTATCTGTAAGACAAAATACTTGTACATCAGTACAAAACCCTGGAAAGATAATTATAATAAAAATGAAGCCAGGCATGGTGGCACACGCCTTTAATCCCAGTACTAGGAAGGCAGAAGAAGCAGGCAGATCTCTATGAGTTGAGGCTACCCTGGTCTACAGAGCGAGTTCCGGGACAGTCAGGGTTACACAGAGAAACCTTGTCAAAAAACCCACAACCAAACAACAATGAAAAGCCAACAACAAACCAAATAAACAAAAACATATCTCAAAAGAATATGAATTACAAAAAGTAATTTCAAAAGAATAAATTATAAGTTCTAGTTTTACAATATTCAATATTTATGTAATATTTACCTTGGCAAGTAGCCCATTTAGAGTTTTTCGTTCCCACTAAACACTAATTTTCCCATGAGCCAATGGTAAAATATACAGAATTCAGAAGACTAGAATTAATTATGCTTTTTTACATTTTACTTATTAACAGCTAAACTAGGAGGGTGATGGGGCGGGGGATGCACTAAATGCTCCACCCAAGCTACACTCCCAGGCCAGTTAAACTTTTAACATCACTTTCTAGGTGTGTATTTCTTGTTTAATAATTATACCTGAAAAAAAAATAGAAAATTAGAAAATGTAGTTATGGCTGGAGAGATGCTCGGTTAAGAGCACTGCTGCCCTTCCAGAGGACCCCATGTGACTCATGACCATCTACTCACTCCAGTCCCAGGAGGCCCAACACCTCCTTCAGGTTTTGGTAGGTACTAGGCACACATGTGGTACAGACTCATAATTGAGGCAAAACATCCATAAACAAATAAAAGTTTTAAAAATTTATTTAAAAAACCGAAAAAGCTATCTAATTTTCATTACTTGTGAACTTTTCTAATTAGCATTATGGTTTATCTTTTGCTTTTCTACATATAAACGCAACGTTTTTCTGTACACATGAAATAAATTATATTTACTTTTATATCTTACTTTGCTGCAGACCATGAACATATTTACTGATGGTAAGTTAACAATTATTATCACTGCTTTTCTTGGCTACCCAGTTGTTTCACTGAAACTTACCTTTTTTGATTATTTACTGGTTTAATCAAATGACATTTAAAGGGAGAGAAGCATAGGACAGGAATGGGAAGGGCACAGCACATGTTCAGCTATCTGAGAGCTCAGAGGCCTCTTCTGACTTTTCATCTCTAGAAATCTACGATGACGTACATGTATGTCCATCTTCCAGCACCTGCACACCTTGTCTTATCCTCTTAGGGCTGCTCTTTCATCTCAAAGGTACCAACTTTTTAAAACGCTTCTGTTATTCACTGGCAAAGTGCCTTCTAGGGACTTTTATCAATCCAAGGTTTCAGCCTATAGACATGTGAGTGTCCAATTCTCCATGTCCTACAAATTTCAATTAAATAATCATAATGTATAGTTGTACTATGCTTTCTGCATCAGAACTAATAAAGCACACACAAAAAAGAAAAACTCAAAATTTACCTTTTCTCTAAAGTTCAGAAATACATTTAAAAAGGAAGAAAAGAAGAAAGAAAAATACCTCGACTGGAATCCACCAGAAGTAGCTGTGATTTTAGCTTGTCAATAAGAGTTTGTTGAAATGACAGCTGTTCTTGTTGCTCGCGTATTCTTTGTTCATAGTTCTCAGTCTGAAGGAAAAAAAAGCCCAACCCAGTTAGCCTGATATTGACAGATGCATTTACTGTCTATTAATAAGCACAGGAGCTGCCTGAAGCCCAGGTCACTGAAAAACCTATTCACAGGTCACTGACTGGCTCCAGGGACTGACTTGTGATCATCATCATATCAGTGACTTAAAACAATTAGAACACTATAAAATCTTAAAAATTGCTTTATTCAAAGATTTCAGTCAAGAGATTGACACTATGTTTTCTTGGTCTTTCAGTAAAGACAAATGTACTGTAATTTGAAATTTAATACTTGTTAAGTATGAAAAAAACATGAATGGTTAAGTGGATTTTGCATTAAAGTTGTGCTTTAAAAATACATATCAGTCTTAAGACAAACTTTTATCTTTTAAATAAATACTGAAATTAATTTTAGAGTACAAACCCACAAAAGAAGTGGCTAGAAGTAAATATTAAGAAAACCAAAGGAACAAATATGTGATTCTGAAAGTATAGTGTCCAGAAACAAGAATACCAAGGTTAATTTTTATTATATAAAAATATTACTTATAGATTTTAAGTGGCATAATCCCCTTATATTTTTATTCCACCCATCTTGTTACTTTATTATATTGCCTGTGAAAACAACAATGAAAATGGCATATGTATGAGGAATATAGACATATAGATATGTTAATCTTCAAGAAAAACCTGAAAATGTTATATAACAACTAATTAGTGCATTCTTAAAAGTTATATTAAGAAACCGTGCTGTGAAAGTCTTTGCCTCTTTCTACCACTAGAGGAACAAATGACTAAATATAAATTCCTTAAAATACAAAAAGAATTCTAATAATTATTGCAACCTTTGGTATGTACTAGATGTTTGATTTTAATTGACTAAATCAAAAGTTCACAATTAATGAGGTATTATTTTCCAAACCCAAGTAAGCCTAAAGTTCTTTATAAAGATTTGTTCCTTAAGCTTCAAATACAAATTTAAGAAATCATAAATAAAAAACAGAAACAAAACAAAAAAAAAACAAATTTAAGAAATCAAAGAAAAATAACACACCCAAGTAAAAGAAGGACTTTTACACACAAAATACTTCAAACGTGAGTGACTTACAGAGCAGGTAAGTGACCCCACTGGCATGTTAACTTTGTATGTTGCGTGAGGCCAATCTTACATAACTTGACATCCCCCACAGGACTCCATAAATTATGTTAAATGTATGCTGATTATCATAAGTAGAAGAAAGAATCAATGCTGAGTCTCAGCATCAGAGAATTCAAGCCCAAGATATTTAAGTCTAAAGCAGAGCCACGCTCCCAGAGTAAGACATTTTATCCTTACATACACTGGCACCCAAGCTGCTGGAATGAGTGTGGTAAGCTGACTACAAAAAGGGTGCAAACATTAGTTAGTTCTTAATACCTTAAAATTATCTGGGCTACAAACAATTCATGAGGTGAAAGAATCAGCAATATGTTAAGGTCTTTCCTATGTACTTCATGCATTTAGGACATTTTTATTTCAAAGAACTCAAAATTCTTTATAAACATCAATAAGTAATTTCAGTAATTACCTATTTTTCACTGTATCTGGACGGGCATATATATCCTACTGCTGTTCAGTGAGCAAGTAAGCAGATTTTAAAAAGCAGAAAATTAGAGACAGGCTGAGAATAAATACCTGAATCATTCAAGACTCAGCCCATTCTTCATCTATTATGCTTTCTCCCCAGTTTTAGTGAAGAAACCAAAAGACCATGTATGTTCATTTGGAACCAACTCAGAATACTTCTGCCAATTAATTTTCATCTTCTTTCTCTAGACACACTTCAGCACATCTGCTTATAACATATTATAATAAATAATGTATTCAATAGCTGGAAAAGTTAATATATCAATGGCTATCTCACATAGAAGTCTTGAACTATTTCTTAAATCAGATGTTCATGTATTTTAAAGTCACATATGCTGAAAGTGTAGTTGGACAAATAGTAGAGCATGTCCTAGTCATTTCATGTAGTTGTTTATGGCAGTTAAAGTATTCTGGTCTTATCTTCATGTCTGATGAGCAGAGACTACTTGTTTCTGTAATCACTAGTATCCCACAGTGTCTGGTATATATTGAGGTGCTTGGTATACATTAATTGAGTAACAAGTTAATTAAATTGTTAATGAAATATCTGAGAAACAGATATGCCTTCAAAAATGCCCTAAAGTAATGGAGGGATAATGACCTTGCTTTAGATGCTTGGAAACTAAGTAAAACAAGTTTACTTATTTTTTTAAAAAAATCAAATGATTGTGAATAAACAAATAGCATGAAATCTTTTTAAAAGATAAGAAAATCAATGCAAATCACAGCATTTTAAAACACACAATTACAAAGCAAGTGCATTCCAGTACTATCAAAGACCCTGCAAACAGAAAACTCACTAACAACCACATTGAAAATGTACAACAGTAATGTCTTGTCAACACTTCTGTACAGAGCACAGACATGACAGCTAAAACAGACAGAAGAGAAGATGCTTTTGACAGCCAGTGTGTGTGAATGATTCTTTGAGTCAGATGGCAGCAACAAGTTACCAACTAGGAGATCTGCATGACAACTAACCATCCATCTGTATCAAACACCATCTGGCCGAGATGACTCTGGCTTCTGTGTACTTGACACTCCTTCTAATTCCAAAGACTAGCAAAACAAGTGGTCTACCAGAATCTAAGAAGTAAACAGGTATAGAGGTACTTGTGTCACAAAGGGTTGTGTAATCTTTCTTAGTGTTCAAGAGCAAAACATGATGGAGATCAAATGTATAATAACATATATTGTCAATTTATAAAAAAAGGTTATTCAAGCACACTCTAGAATCATTAATAAAGCAAAACCTTCATTTTAAAAATTATTCTGACACTGGAGAGCTGGCTCAGCAGTTCAGAGCAAAGGCTGCTCTTGCATAGGACGTGGGTTAGGTTCCCAGCACTCACATGGCAGTTCACAACCATCTGTACTGCTAGTTCTGAGGGATCCAACGTCCTCTTCTGGTCTCCGTAGGCACCAGGCATGTGTGTCATGTAGGCAAAGCATTAATATACATGAAAAAATTCTAATAAAAAAGACTTGTTCTTTTATTAAGGAAAAATTTCAGCCTGTCCTCTTCAAAACTATGCTACCATATTTCCAATAATTTTGGACATACAGCTGTTCAAGTTTTCATAAGTTTCATAAATATTAAGATAGAGTTCTGTTAATTGAATTTTTCTATTGCAGACATTGGATGCTCTAATTTTTCATATTTCCCAAGATGTTTACTTTCTATACTGGGAGAGAGCTTCAAATGTCTGTAAGCCATTTATAATACCCTACATTGTTCAAATATTATTTCAATCATCTTCAGCATTAATCCCAATATTCTGAAAAAAACATTATGGCTTTCTTCCAATGATTTTTACTAGGGAATTCAATAAATGTTGAGTGGATAAAACATAGTCTCAATTTAAAAATATTTTAAATTGCTCCAATATTAAGGGATATGAAAGTTTTATTGAAGGTTCTGTTTGCACAAAAAATGCTCTCAACAAGAAGTACCACAGTTCATGAAGGAAAATAAATATTACTTACATCAATATAGAGCAGTTTAGACAAAAGTTAATACAGTCTATTTTTAAAGTCTGTCATACAACTTTAGTAATATGAGCATCAATTTTACTTTTTTTTAGCATACAAGATCATAGATTTTGACTTGCACGTAGCTCTTCCTTCAACCATTCTTTGCATACTACCTTAATAAACTCCCCACCCGACCACCCACTAAACACGAGGACTTATCTAAGACATACTGAGTTAGACAGATCAGATTATCAGTTTGGTTATCTACTGCTAGTACTGTCATCCATTTCTCAGGATAGTGAGTGGGGAACCATGAAAAACTACTTTTAAAGTTTTGGTTCCAGAGTGGGGAGTGCTCCTGCTAGGAGTCAAACAAACATTCTGACTCCTGAAAGCTCAGACTCCCCCCGGCCACTTTGTGCTTCTGATATTCTCAAACAGACAGGCTAAGAAAGGACTAACAGTGTTAGGCAGGTGATTGCTCCAGATTATCAAGGAGAAATTGGATTGCTTCTCCACAATGGAGGTAAGAAAGATTATGTCTAGAGTGCAGGAGATCCTTTAGGGTGTCTCCTGGTACTACTATATCCTGTGATTGAAGTCCATGGGAAATTACAATAGCCCCCTTGGGAATGAAGGAATGGGTCGTTACACCAGGAAAAGAGCCAAGACCTGCTGGAGTTCTTACCAAGGGTGGATGAATTACAGAATGGGTGTAGATGAATACAGTTATAAATACCAGCTAAGGCCAGGCAACCAATTGTAGAAAAGAGGATTATAATTGAAACAAGTGGTTCTGTCATATTGTATAAAGAATGCATTTGTAAAGATATTTATATTTTCTTTATTCAGTTTTTAGTTGTTACATAACATCAAATAAGAGAGTATCAATAATTATTATATTTACATTTTAGATACTAAGAGAATGTCCTTTAAGGGATACTGCCACATACTCTAAACTTATAATGTATTTGTGGTTGTATGAGGGGCAGTTATATCATGTTAGGTTTAATTATGACCCGGTTATTGTTTTCATTTGGAAACTAATCACGACATAAGGAGATATGATTGTGTGTCAGGCTGACAAGTAGACTAGTGATGGCTATTCTGGGTTGTCAGCTTGACTACATCTGTAACTAAACACGGAAATGGAAGGGCACATCTGTGAGGAATTTTTGCTTAATGAAAAGTGGGAAGATCCACTTCTAATCTGGATCTTTGCGGTAGGAACACCTGTAATCCAGTGCTGTGGGACAATGGTCTTTTAGCCTGTCACTTGTATTATTTTTAATAAAATGCTGATTGGCCAGTAGCCAGGCAGGAAGTATAGATGGGGCGAAGGTGACCAGGCAGGAAGTAGAGGCTGGAAACGAGAATTATAGGAAGACGAAAGTTTCAGACTGCAGTCATCACCCAGACACAGAGGAAGCCAGACAAAGAGCAAGCAAGATGTGACTGCCTCGCCAAAAAAGGTACCAAGCCACGTGGCTAACACAGACAAGTATTATGGGCTAATATAAGTTATAAGAGTTAATAAGAAGCCTGAGCTACTAGGCCAATCCGTTTATAATTAGTGTAGGCCTCTGTGTATGTCTTTGGGACTGAACGACTGCAGGACTGGGAGGGACAGAAACCTCTGTCAATAATCCAGTCAGTTCTTTTCAGGTGAGAAAATCCATTTCTAAATCTGGGCCACACTTTTGCTGGAAGCTTATATAAGAACGTGAAAGAAGGAAGCTTTTGCTCTTTGCCAGTGTGCTCTCACCTCACAATCAAGTCCATTCTTTCACTGGCATTAGAGTCTACTTCTTTGGGATCCCAGTGTACACTGAAGAAGGGCTGAGACTCCCAGCCTTGTGGACTAAACAACTACTGGATTTTTGGACCTTCTGTTCAAAGTCAGCCATTGTTGGATTAGCTGGACCACAGCCATTTGTAAGTCATTCTATACATTTATTCTCAACATTTTACAATCCAATTTTGCCTCCTGCCCCACTTTTAGACCTCAGCTTCTATCAGAAATAAAAAAACAGCCTGATATGGTGATTCACATTTTAAGCCCAGTACTGGGACATCTCTGTGAGCTCAAGGTCAGTCGTTTTACATAATGAGTTCCAGGACAGCCAGGGTTACACAGTGAGACACATCTCAAAAATAAATAAATAAATATCCTTACCGGAATGATCAAAAGAAGTGGCAAATATAAAATACTGTTATAGATTAACCTCTTTGTAAATGTTAGTAGATCTTCTTTCCTTTCTTTCTTTCTTTCTTTCTTTCTTTCTTTCTTTCTTTCTTTCTTTCTTTCTTTCTTTCAGAAATAGATCTCTTAAATAACAAGAAAAACATCTACATATTATTTAGAATTGTGGGAGCTGAACCACTGGAGTCCCCACTAGGGTAACGGGCTTTGAGTCACTGTAGAGTGCCCTGCAGGAGCAATGTTTTATGGAGTTGTCAGGGTAGAGGATCTACTCAGATCCCAGACTGCTCAAGTGACCAGTGTGTAACTTTAGCCTGGGAGAATCAAAGGCATGTCATCCAAACCAGGAGACTTACAGAGAGAAAAATGGTGCTGGACTGCCTAGAGTCTTGAGGGTGTACAGAAGATGAGGCATGGACTCAAAGAAGATTCTCATGCCTCATGATTTAGTCTTTGCCCTGCTGGGTTTAAATTTGCCTAGCACCTGTTATCCCCTTTTCCTTTCTCATTGTTCCCATTTAGAATGGGAATGTCTATCCTATATGTGTTTTATCATTGAATATTTTTTAAATTTTATTTTATGTGTAAAGATGCTTTCCCTGCCATGTATTTCTGTGTATCACTTGTATGCAGTGTCCATGAGGGCCAGAAGAAGGCATGGGATAATCTCAAACTGGACAAATAGAAGGTAAGCTGCTATGTGGATTCTGGGAGGCTAACTCTGGTCCTCTGGAAGAGCAGCCTTAACTACGTAACTACTAACTCACCTTTCCAGCTCCCTAACATCATATTTTCAAGCAGATAACGTGTTTGATTTTATAGGCTTCCAACTGGTAAGGAATGTGTTACAAGATGAATTGTACCTTGAGTCTCATCTGTATCTGACCTACAGATTCAAGCAAGACTTTGTACTTAGAATTTTTAAAGCTGTTATTGAAATGCATCAAGCCTTTGAGGAATGAAGGTTACATACATGAATTTGGGAGTGGAGATAGCAAGGGCAGAATGGCATGTTTTGAATGTATCCCTGCGAAATTCATGCTGAAGAGGTTAATGGGCCACAAAGGGTTCTCTCAGTAATGGGATTAAGGCCTTTAAAAGGGCTGTAAACATAGTTCAGCTCTTTTGCCCTTCTGTAACTTCAGTCATCTGAGGACTCATGTTTATCCCTCACAGAGGATGCAGTTAATAGGAGCTACCATCCAAATGGGCACCAGGCCCTTATAAGACATTCAGAGATGCCGAAAAGTTTTCACAAGACATTTCTGAGGATTAAAATCTGGGAGAAAGATACGTAGACATTTTAAATTATAAGGAACAGAAAATTATTTAATGTTCAAAACTGACAATATCTACAGAAGAAGACAGACTTAAAAGCAGAAAACACCAGCAATAATTTTAATACCCATAGCTTCAATAGAAAAAACAGAATGGGCCAGGTGGTGGTGAAGCACATCGTTAGTCCCAGCACTTGGGAAGCAGAGGCAGGCGGATCTCTGAGTTAGAGGCCAGTCTGTTCTACAAAGTGAGTTCCAGAACAGCCAAGGTTGCACAGAGAAACTCTGTCTCGAAACACCCTCAACCCCTCCCCCCAAAAGAATGAAATGTTTTATCTACTCTACATAGAGAATATGTTGAGGGCTGAAGGAAAGGAAAGTAGAGTGTTAATACTGAGGCTATTTACATCAAGTCAAAGTGATTGGTTGTGGGGTTGCAAAGCTTTCAGTATTTCTTAATCACATATATACTTAACATTTAACAAAAGTACTTTAAAATGTTTTTAATTATTATTTTCTATTTATGAATATTTGGCCTGCATGTATGTATGTGTACTAATGGATGACTGGAACCTGCAGAGGCCAGAGAGGGTGTTTGAGCCCTTGAAATTGGAGCCATAGAAGTTGTAAGCCTGCTATGTGGGTTCTGGGAACTGAACCTAGGCCCCCTGCAAGAGCAATAAATGCTCTTAACTCCTGAGCTGTCTCTTCAGTACCTGTGACAGTACTTTTTATATTTATATTCTGAAACAGGGTCTCAAACCCACATGTACCCGAGGATAACCTAGAACTGATCCCCTGAGAGCTGAGATCACAGGCATGCAGCACCACACCTTATTTATGAATTGCTAGGGGTTGAATCCAGTCTCTTGTGTATGATAGAAAAACTATATTCCACCACCTACGCTACAGCTACCGCTCATAGAGGTATTCTGTAAAAAGTAGTACCCATAATGAAGTGCTTTGGTATTAGCCATTACAAAATATTACTTATTGTTGTATATTAGTTATCAGAAAGCACTGCAGAGTACCCATGATAAAAAAGAGGACATAGCCAAATTTATGGGCTTTAAGCTCCTTGCTTAACAAACTGGATGACTTTAAATATCATACATCAGTTACCTTTCTTATTTGTATGAAGAAAAACCAACTTACAAAATAACACCTAAACAATTTCTGAATTAAGACTGTTTCCTTTCTATGTAAGCCTGTTAATTTTTCGTCTTCAATCAAGACTGAGCAAGAATAGACAAATTTTACTTCACACATTTCTTTGCAACAAAGCGATTACTATCCCCTGATCATATACTGAGAAGACTCATGGACAAGGATTAGAGATTCACTGCAGGGCATTTTCTATAGCCCAGTATTTATGGCTCATAAATGGCAATCAGCTTACAAAATTCAAATGTTTTGTTTTAGTACTGATTCTTCTGGAAAGGTGGTCAAGCGAATTTACTTAAATCTTTCTTAAATATACTTAGTTTCTCATAGAACAACAGCAGAAATCAGTGACAGGCAAATTGGTATGAACAATAGAATAATTAAGTATTTAATTTCACATTTTAAGGAATACTGTAGTGTTTGAAATTCTGCATGTAACCTCATCATAGCCAAAAGATGTGCAAGGACTGCTCATTGTTCCCCATATCTCTTCTCATTCATCCTGTTCGGAATACAGTGTTTTAGCTGGCTAGATGGCATTATGCTAAAGAGTATACTTAGTAGTCTTCTTTCCTTATAGGTATGACCATATCACCAAAATCAAGCTCTGCTATGTTCCTTTATCAGTAGGGAGGGAACCAAAAGCCGGGCCCTTTCCTCCAAACATGCGCTATGCCAGGACAGCAGTAGCACAGAGGCAAGAAAAATGTCACCAAATGCCCAGCCATTCTGAACGGGACTTTTCTTTAGCAGGCATAACCTTGGTTGCTGTAGATCATTGGTTTTTCCAGCTCTTACAACTTATTATGGGTCCATCTTTATATATTTGATGCTTCTGTATGGGAATGTAGGCCTAAAACTTAGTAGCCTCTCATCTTGTGACTGTCTCTTGACAGGTCAAATCTTTAGAAAGAGTGCAACATTAGAAAGAGCAATTGGGTTCAGTCACTTTTCTGCCATCATTGGTTCTATTTTTTTCTCTCTTACTCTGTAATCATTACTTAAAGCATCACCTTTTATCACAGCAAAAGTCATCAATTTGCTGATGAGCTCCAATTTGCATTTCTAAGTGTAACTCTACTTCAAAGGTCCATCTTCAGCTGCTTGCTGAGAACCTTCCCTAGCAGATCTGCTAATACTTAAGCTCAATATCTGAATAAATAAAACAACAACCCCCTTTACCAGTATCAACAGATATATAGTATTTTGTATTTCTGAGGACATGGCTTCAATCTTCAGATCAACAAGACTGGAAATCTTGGAAGTGGTAGACAATTTTTAAAACTCCAGGTTTGACTTCAAGGCTTTTGCTCTTATCTTATTATTGACGTTAGAAAATGTGTCACTTCTAAAAGAGCTTGTTTTGCCTAGAAAATTCAATATTACATCTTAAAGTATATGAAGGAAAAAAATTAGTGAGTTAGACTTGGTAATTTATAGAACAAATGACCACATAAGAAAGTCTTTAAAATGCTAAAACGTACATGTTGGCAACAGCCTTATATGAGAAGCACATTTTGCATCTAAGAGCACGCTGACCCGTGGCACACTAAGTTGGAGGGAAAAGAACTGCACAGCGGATGCTTCCACCTCAAGGGTCTGGGAATGTGCTATTCAAGAACTAAGGCTTGTTCTGTTCTCATGTATTTTTCTAGTCATACTTCCTTGTCTTTGTTCCCCCTGGTGAAAAAATCAATTTACAAAACATTGTATTTCCTTATAAACATAGTTTAATGATTATGTAGTATCTTTTCATACAACTGCCTCTAATAAAATCTGAGTACTGGGGACACTGCATCCCTCAAGTTTCTAGCGAGCTCTTTGGGTACCCTTGACCCCACTGCTGACAATTCACATTGCAGAATCTACGTCTTGTTTTATGGACTGAGCTCTAGTATTCACAATAGATAGGTATTTTCCCCTCAAAAAATGTTACAGGAAAAGTTAAGTTTCGGTGGTGGCACACGCCTTTAATCCCAGCACGTGGGAGGCAGAGGCAGGCGGATCTCTGTGAGTTCAAGGCCAGCCTGGTCTACAAGAGCTAGTTCCAGGACAGGCTCCAAAGTTACAGAGAAACCCTGTCTCGAAAAACCAAAACCAAACCAAACAACAAAAAAAAAATAAGATGAAATATGAAACCCAATGCCAGAATGGCTGTTTTATTATACCACAGATGATTTAATGGCTAATCTCAATTTTAGCAGCTGACATATCACTTCAAAATGAGGACACTTACACTGTTTTCCAAGGATACAAATACCTCAAATGAACCTGTGTGACACTGCCTGAATCCACGAGATTGGACAATGAAGCAGGTTATGGGACAACAAAAGGACAAACACCGCCCTAGCCTGTCATTCTCAGTTCCGGATCATCCACTCATGAAGAAAACACAAGGTATTCAATTATATGACTGTCTCTCTTTCAGAACTGTTGTCGTCTGATATTTTGGTCATTCTCACATATTCAACAACTCTGGTTCTTTCACACAGCTGCTCTAAGCCCCATTAGTCACTCTAGGAAGTGTTCTACTTCCTCAACCCATTCTAGCTACCTACTCTCATGACTTGAGAAGACAGGGGATTCTAACCATCAATTGGTGCTAAGTTGGCAATATAGTCAATCTTTCCACTCTTCCCAACGACCTCCACCATCAACAGCCTTTGTTCTTAATATCTTCTTTGTAGTTCCAGCTCATGTTTCAGGGTACATAATTGACATCACCTGTTTGTACTTACAATCCTTTTACTCTTAATCTTGAATTAGCATCTTAATGTGTGAGAACACCACTTTGGATCTTACCTACAGCTGCTGAAAAACAACCAGCAAACACATAAACTGTTATTACTAAAAACTCAAAATAATTTGAATGAAACATTTTTTTCTTATTTCTCACTCTCAAATCACTTTATCTAGTAGCTGACACTGTATTTCACAGAAAAAAAAAACACTTTTATATGACTTTTACATGAAACTCTTTTTTTAATCACTTCCTCTGACATCCACATTTATCTTTATGTGTGTGTGTGTTTTCAGTCTTTTTCTATCCAGTCCTGAGAGAACATTTGTGTTCTACTCCTGGTTGGTTTCAAACCTAAGCTCGGTATTTCTACAAACAAGCCAAGTGGCTGGCCCCTTCTCCCCTTCTTTCGTGCACTTCAGCTCTCTGCTAACCTGTATGCCATTTGGGCAAGAAACTGCTCTTGCCTGAACTGCTTGACTAGAATTGCAGGAACCACAGAAAAATGACTGCTGAAGCTGCCTAAAGAAGGTGAGACAGTCCTTTGAGGTTCCTGCTTCATGAAAGAGTGTGTAAGACTTTCTGCAGGACACAGAAGAAATTGGCAAATTGCCAATATAGGTGGAACTGTCTTTGAAATTTTCTGTTTCATGGAAAGGTTGCCGAATACTATGGGCCAGTATGCTCAAGATGGGTGCCTGCAACGTTACAGAAGATCTTTGGGTGACTGTCCAGGTAGCAAGATGTCTCTGTCAATTCTAGAGTTTTGGAAGTTGCTTACAATGCACTTCCTGTTAACTTTGGTAATATATCCTTCTGGTGTCTTTGATGGAGTTGAAGAATAGATAGTTATAGGTTTCCTTAGTTATGATAAAAGACAAAGTAGATATAAATATTGTAACTGTAATTCTGGCTTGATACCTGTTTTGTTATATGTAATTTTACTATGTTAAAGTTAAAACTTTCCTTTTTATTTAAATAGAAAAGAGAAATGGTATGGGAAGTCCTTTTGTATATGTGTTGCTTCTATTGGTTAATAAAGAAGCTGCTATCGGCCAATGACTTAACAAAATATAGCCAGGCTGGAAGAGATAGCTATAGAGAGTGAGTAGGCAGAGTCATGGAGAAGCCATGTAGTCACTGGAACCTGTTGAAACTTTGCCAATAGGCCACGACCTCATGGTGCTGCGCAGATTAATGGAGGAGGGTTAGTTAAGGGTGTAAGAGCTAGCCAATAAGAAGCCAGACTAGAGCTAATAGGCCAAGCAGTGATTTAGTTAATACAGTTTCTGTGCGGTTACATGGAGTCTAGGCGGCTGGGAAATGAACAAGTAGCTTCCCCCAACAGTTGTGCAAGGAACTGAATTATTCTTTGGCCTTCTCATTCAAGCTGTTTTTCTTCAATTCACTCATCCTAAAACATGAAAACACTTCTCTAGCCTTCACAGGTTTTGGCAGTTGTCTGTCCTTTGCCTTTGTTCCCCTCTCCACTAACAGCTCTAGAATTTCAACAACCTCCACACATGGCCAAATACAATGCCACCTTCCACTATCCTCTTATCAAGTCACCTGGCTATCTAGTTGTGCTAACTACTGTACCCTTCCTGAGACCCCTTTCTTGTGGCTTCTGTTATGTTTTCTTCTCTAATTCGTTCCTTCCTTTGTAGATTACTTTTGTTGTTGTTAAGTCTCTTTAAAGGGCCCCCTTTTATGTTTCTTCTTTAAAATCCCAGTGTTCTCTGGGTCTCTGTGTCTTTCAAACTGCTTAAACTACATTCTAAATTGCGAGTCTTTCTCTTCCTTTCACCCTAACATACTTTCGTTTTTTAAATATTTATTCAAGCTACTACACATTCTAACTGAGAAATACCATTTAAAACTACACAATCTTGTTCTCTCTCTGGTCTCTATCCTAGTCACTGTTGTAATATATTACCATGAAGAGACCCATAACCAAGACCATAACCATTAAAAGAGAAAGCCTTTAACTGGGGGCTCGCTTACTTTTAGAGGTTTAGTCCACTATCATCACTGCAGGAAGCATGCAGCATGCAGACAGAGTACTGGAGCAGCAGCTGAGAACTATATTCTGACCCATAGGCAGAGAGAGAGAGAGAGAGAGAGAGAGAGAGAGAGAGAGAGAGGGAGGCTGACTGACTGACTGGGCTTAGCATGAGCTTTTGAGACCTCAAAGTCCCTCCTCACACACACTTCCTCCAACAAAGCCACCTCCTTTATCCTTCTAATCTTTTCATATGTTGTCACTCCATGGTGACTAAGCAGCCAAATATATGAGCTTGTGGGGACCATTCTTATTCAAACCATCACAGTCTCCATACAGAACTCCTTGTCAGCCTACAGAACAGTGTTCATACCTACCCAGCAGATAGTTCACTCATATGTTCCACAGGTCTAAACCTAAGAATCAGAACTGTATTATATATATTATTTCCCTATAACCGAACTCTAAGTTCTTCATCACTCTTGATTTCAGTCATCAGCATTAAAATAAACATTCTAGAGTCTACTTTCAACATCTTCAGAAGTGACCTACACTCTGGTGCCACCTTCTTGCCATTTTATCTACTAAAGAAATTTTAGGTCACTGGGTGGTGGTGGCGCACAACTTTAATCCCAGAAGTTGGGAGGCAGAGGCAGGAGGATATTTGTGAGTTTGAGGCCAGCCTGGTCTACAGAGTGAGTTCCAGGACAGTCAGGGCTGTGCAGAGAAACACTGTCTGGAAAAAAGAAATTAGGTCTTTTTTAAAATTCACACATAACTGCTAATTCAGTGCCTTATTTTAAATTCTTAAAATTATTGATATTCAGGTTTTTATTTTTCTCAACCAAGGTGCAATAAACCTACATATACTTACTATCCAATATATGTTAGTAAAGGTTCAATACATTACACGATTATTAATATATGAATTTTACATTAATGCACATATTGTAATTTATAAAGTATAAAGATTGCCATTTTTAATATAATTTACGCTTACAACATATGTAACATGTCTTCAGTATGTTTGCTGGGTTCTTTGTCAGTATCAAGAGTTTTCTAAAGCATAAAATTCTTCAGTAACTTTTGACTGGTTAAAGATACATACTTAGTCATATTCCTCATGATGGGGCTATTATCTTTACAGTTTCTTTTCTCATAATACCTCATCATTTTTAATGAAGTCATAGGACCACCTTGTAAGACATGCAAGGTAGCAAACACGCCCTCACTTCTTGTTTTACAGACACATGCACACACATGTGTGTGATCCCTGTCTCCTAGCTTACTATGTTCTTCCTAATCTTAGCCTAAATGTGAACTCATATTGTGCTGACCTGACTCACAAAGAAAGAATTAGATGCCTCTTCCCTAGGTCACACAGTACCTGATCTTTTCTGTCATGTCTGATAACAGTCAGATAACAGCCAGTGAGCCTCTTTTCTGTTTTTTAAAATTATATATGCAATAACCATTTTATTTATTACCTATTTAAACTTCTGAAAGTTCTGAAATGTATAATAATGTTTTACTTATTTCACTATTTTCAAAACTGCATCATCTTCTTCCCTAGTTCCAAGTTACCCTAGAACACAAACAGAACTGTTAAGTCCCTTAATGAGCCTAATTGTGAAGTAGGAAGAAATTTTTTTTTTTTTTTACTTTTTTCCTACATTAAATAAGTTTTGAAGGCCCTGTCATATCATGCCCTCTTCCTTCTAGCTACTTAAAATGAGAAGATTTAGAGTCTTTGGTTCACTCAATAACACTATTCTTTTACAAACCAAGAGAAGATTCACAAAGAATAAAGATGGCTTTTGTAGAATTCAGGAAGGTATATACAGAAATGTTTAATAGTAGCTGGATCACCTAGAAAGGAAGACATTGTATAGATGACACACTATTTATTGAATGAACAAAGAACTTCATGGATAGTCTATGCCTTTTGACTTCAAAATTTCATGAATAATGTTTTTTCTTCATATATATATATATATATATATATATGTGTGTGTGTGTGTGTGCTTATATGTTCATGTTTGTGGGCAAGTGTGCACGTGGAGGCCTGAGATAGATTCTGAGTTTCTCCAATCACTTTCTACCTTATTCATGGAGGCGGGGTCTGCCAAGTGAACCTGAGAGCTTGCCAATGTGTTAGAATGATTATCTGGCTTTCAAGAGTTGGAATTACAGGCAGATCACTATGCCCACCCAACATCTACATGGGTGCTGGGAATCAAATCTGACCGTCATGTTTTCATGGGAACTACTTTAAACCACTAGCTCCCCAAGGACTTTTTTAACCAGAGGAATCAATGCAAGTTCCCCTACCTCCAACTGCCTGTGGAGGAATAAGCTAACATTCCTCCTAGTAGATCTTCTGGCTGTTATTTTCATAAAGGCCTACTTGCAAAATTGATCCTTTCATATTTGGAAACTGACTTTTAAAACATTCTTACCTGGTTAAGACTGTGACTGCTGAGTCAGCCTATTTAGACAGTGTAATAATGTCTATGGAGGATCTACTTTCCCTGCGTTTGGACGTTTGGTAGATACAGTGTATCTGTGAAGCCAGCTCTGAACTCAAAAATAACAGCAAAACCCAGTGACTGTGAATCTCAAAGTGGAATTTCTTACACTCTGCACACATGTGACAGAACTTGTGAAGCTGGGGGAAGTCCACAGGAAGAGGGGCAGACTCCTCTAGACCTTTCCACATGTCTTCTCCACGAGTCCCGATTATGAACTTATGCCACATCACTGTAATAATTTATCATCTTCTGTTCTATTTTAACTGTCATAAAGAATGGAAGATGATAAATTATTAACAAATTTAGTTTTAGGATACATTAGTTCCTGGTACCCAAGTGATAATATGAAAAAATGGAAAGTAACAATGCAAAACTGAAAAGCAGTGCTAAAAGTTTTCAGTTATAAATCGATTTTATTTCTTATATAAAATAGTGACATTTAAAAGCTATATATGGATAAACTGAGACAGTGTGCCTGATCTAATGGGAGTTCACCAAATCCAGCTGGACCAGGACTGAATGAGCATGCGATCAAACCAGACTCTCTGAATGTGGCTGAAAATGGGGGCTGAGAAGACATTGATAAAGGCACTGGGACTTGTTTCTACTGCATGTCCTGGCTTTTTGGGACCCTAGTCTATTTGGATGCAAAGCTTCCTAGGCCTGGATATGGGGGGGCGGGGGCTTGGACTTCCCACAGGGCAGGGTTCCCTGCCCTCTCTTAAGGAGGGAGGAGGAGAGAGGAGGGTGAGTGGGGGAAGGGGAGGGGAATGGGAGGAGGGGAGGAAGTGTAAATTTTTGAATGGAAAAATAAATAAAAAAAATTTAAAAAAAGGAAAAAAAGAAACAATGTTCTATCTTAATCATAATCACTTTAAAATGAATTCATCAAATCAACCTTTTCCATAGGACACAAAATGTTTTTAAAAGGTAACAAAAATCTCAATGTTATTATTTTATTATTTATTATTATACTCTTGTTTTAATAATTATAGTTCTCCAAATATTTTCTAGCAATCTAACATTCTCAGTTCTTAACCTCAATTGCCCAGAAAAATAATCAGCTTTCAAATCCAAGCACACACCTTTTGCTGTAGCTCTCTTACTGCCGAGTCTCTGTCCATGCACGCTTGTCGGAAGGCTTCATATGCTCTGTTGAGTTGCTCACCAATGTTTTTATCCATTCCTCTTTGTCCTGTATCATCACTATAAAGGATGGGATGGATGCCAACTCTGGAAAATATCAAAACAACTTACATAGTTATTAAAGTTACACACACTTTTCAAGTGTTTCCTAAAGAGTCCTATAAGCATAACACTAGGTGATATCAAGGTTCATAAAAACATAAAAGTTTTACCTGAAATCATGACATAAAATATGAAATCTATACTGTTAAGTAAAATATTCTTTACTAATATTCCAGTTCCTAAGTCATGGTCCAGTTCATAAAAATGCTGCTTTGGGAATAGGAACCTGTAAATATTGTCCAAAAATAGAGAAAGAGCATTATTAATACTTTAGCATAGAAATGTACATGATTAGTAATGTGGGAAGGGACTTCTTTTTACTAAATGGATCGTTACTTCTACTTATAAGGTGAATTCTTGCTACACTGAATTAGAGCAAAACTAAATAGATAATAAATGTTTGTGGATGGAGTTCACACTGTTGTTATCACAGAGCAATTAAAATGTGTGAAAATGCTCTTATTTTAGAACAAAATCTAGGGAGAGCTCCTGTTGGACTGTACATTAAAAAAAGAAAGCTCGCATTTCTTCAGGCTCAACTACCTATTAGTCTCCTAACTTCCCTGCTGCTTCTGAACTACACATGATTTTCTCCAAGGAGGTAATCTGGTTTTATCATCTCAGTTTGCCTAACATCCCTCTAATACATTCCTTGGCACTGAGTAGAGAGCTCCTTAATGATTATGACTCTTCCTGTGCAGTTATAAAAAATACAACCCGAACCTTCCTTTTAGGATTTTCTAAAAGCCACAGCAGAGATTCAATTCTCTATTGGTTTTCAAGGATAACCAGTTTTTTTGAGGGCCGCCAAAATCTTTATAATCTTGAAATTTTAAAACATATTTACTTTATGCACAGTTATACCCAGGTGTCACAGCACAGATGTATAGGTTAGAGACAACTTGCAGGAGTCTGTTCTCTTTCTGGAGATCAAGTACTTAAATCATTATATTTAAATATAATTCACATAAAACAAAATTTAACATTTTCAAGTATATACTAGGGCATTTACTATGTGGTAGAACTGGTAGGTACAATTCTGTTAATTTTTAACCTGACAAAAACACTGAACCTATTAAAAGCTAACATCAACTTCTCAGCTCTCCATCTCCTAGCAAATAACTGGCTTGTTTGAATGGATTTGTCTCTCTGTAACATTTTATATAGATGATATGGTAAGGGTTGGTGATATAGGTCAGTGGTAGAGTACTAATCTCTAACATGTTCAACAGCCTAGTTTAACCCATAATAATCATAAATAAACAAATAAATGTAATCATACAACACAAGGCCTCAATGTGCAACTTCTTTCACATAAGAAATTATTCCTGAGGTTCATCCATGTTGTAGAATATAACAATAATTTATTCTTATATAGCCGAATATATTCCAAATATTGTATATTCACTAAATGAATATATAACATTTTCTTTACCCATTTCTCAATTGCTGGATATTCAGTTTTTTTCAACTTTTAGACTACTATGAATAAAACTATCAACAATTGTGTACAGATTAAAAGTTTTAATAATTTATTATTTTATGTATACAGGTGGCTTTTTTCTGCATGTATATCTGTATACCGCATACATGCTCAGTGTCCAGAGGTCAGAGGAGGGCATCAAATCCACTGGGACTAGAATTACAGATGGTTGAGTCAGCATGTGGGTGCTGGGAATAGAACCTGGGTCCTCTGGAAGTGCAGTCAGTATTCTTAACTAATAGGCAGTCATGCTCCAGTTTCCTGTAGAGAGGAGTTTCTAGGTCAAATGATAATTCTATGCTTAACTATTTTGGGTTTGTCAAATTGCTTCCATAATGGTTATGCAATTTTACATTTCCACTAGCAATGCACAAAGGTTCCAATTTTTCTACATCCTCACAACACTTTCTATAGTCCTTTTAAAAAAATGTACATCGTCACGACATCTATGAACCACAAGAATCACCGCATGGCAATAATGGCACTCATGTTGGAGCTAACCAACAATTGTCTAATTGGACTTAAGCCCCATTTAGCAGAAGAGAAAGCATTCCTGGTGTTAGAAATCATCCAGTTTCACTAGGTTAGTGAGGTCACAGATCTTAGAGAGCCTACCATCCCCACTTTATTAGAGCAGCATAATTCCTAACTACATTCTCAATATTATCCTCATACTTACAGTGAAGAGTAGGTCCCACCCTCATCAGAGAAGCTTCGGCAAATGAGAACAAACACAGAAACCCACAAGAGGACAGAATACAGAACCAACAGATGGCTGGGGACCTCTGGTGTGGATATATGAACAGCACAAATCCTCACTTACGGCTCGAAGAACACCTTGAAAGATGGTGCAGAAAGACTGTAAGAGCCAGAGGACTAGGACGTCTGCTGAGACGGTGCCTCCTAGAAATGCTACCTAAACTAAGACCTGAACAGCAGCATCAACAGACATACTAATGTAGAAGGGGAAAATCTCCCAGGGGTGAGGTGCACAAGCCTAGGCAAAGAATTACAAGTTAACTGCTGAAAGAGGGAGAACTGGCCTCACCAAGGACGAGTTCCCTAACTGGTTAGCTTTATGTAGATAGACTTTTCCTGAGGAGAGTCAATATACACATCCACTCACCCATAACAGGAAGCCTGTGACAGACAAAAGTACGGATACCACCAAAGTTCAACTTGGTAAATCAATGAGTTTTGCTGTGGTTCTTACAGAAATGACTCAAGGACAACAAAGCCTATCCCAGTTTGGGTGATAGTTCACAAAACCTGGAAACCTGGAGCATACTACACAGCCTATAGGCAGCTCAACAGGTTGGAAGGTGTCCCTTCCAGGTGTCTCCGTTGGTCTGACCCTTTCCATACTGAAAAGGGTTCAGCTGGGGCCCTTTTTCTTTCAGCTTGCTTGGCTGGTCCTTGCTTCTTTTAGGTTGTTGGGCTGGTCAGAATCTTCTTTAAAGCTTGGCTAGACTTAAAGTGACTCTAAGCAGTCTACTATTTACATACTTTTGGAAAGAGAGGGCTAGAGAATCTGGTCAGTTTCAGGAACTTCCTGAAGCTATTCTGAATTGCTTACTTCCTGTCATAATTGAGCTTCTTTGCAGGACAGAGTGTCTGACCTACCCTTAGAGATCCTGTTGTTTTGTCTTCTTGTAAATAACTGGTCCTAAATAACCAGTTGCTTTACTTTCTTTTATAGCTTATGTCTTAACAAGTTTCCTTCCAAAATTACCTCATATTAAAAATATGTTTTTAATTAAAATATAGCTATATATGCTGAGAAATTAAATTTTGGTTGATACAAATAAGTAAACGTTACATTTTATTCAACCAAGAAGGGAAATGTGTTTTACATTAGTGACACTGGCCAGAGGAAAAGGAAGGTCTCTGGGTACAATTACATGTCAATTACATTTTGGTGTGCTTTTTGAAAAAAATTATCACCCTCCAGGAAAATACTTTTTATTGAATTAAACATGCTCAAATCCAAACACAGTGACCAATCACCTCCTTCTCTTAAGTTCTAAGTTCTAATTTTTTAGCAGGTATTGATGAGGGACACTATGTTCA
Organism: Chionomys nivalis; assembly: GCF_950005125.1. Classification (NCBI taxonomy): domain Eukaryota; kingdom Metazoa; phylum Chordata; class Mammalia; order Rodentia; family Cricetidae; genus Chionomys; species Chionomys nivalis. The sequence goes on from NC_080107.1 coordinate 19,724,726, forward strand.
GAACACTGACAAATGGGTGTAACTATCAAAACACTGTCTTTGTCACTGATTTTGACTTTTAGCTGGATGGAATGATGTGGAGGTAAGGCTCCCAAAAAAAGCAGAATAAGAACGAAGAAGCTCAGGTCTTTGACACTGAAGTTGCTAGGTCAGGTCTGGACATCCCATACTTTAATTTTAGTTTTATGAAGAAGAAATCATTTGTCTTGGGTAACCACTGTCACTGTTCTGTGGATTTCTAAAAGAAAAGAGATAAACTATATATATCTATATTCAGTATAATATTCGAGACAGGTTCAATGCTGAACACATAGTATATGATGCTTTTTTTTTTCTGCTCAGGAGACAAATAGTCATGGGGTTTACTTTTTTACTAATTAAACCTTAAACCTTATAATTAATGAGGAGGACATATAAGAAAATAACCAACCCAAGAAGCTAGTTAAATGTTAGATAAAAGGCATGATCATACTTTGATAGGAATTTGTCTAGCAAAAGAGTTAAGTATTTGCAAGACTTCATGGTTGGGTCTGGTTGGAGTTTTGTGCATTTTTGTGTTAGAAAAGAAGAATGAGCTGTTAAAGAACTAAACAAAACTCAAATAGACAAAAAAATTAAATAAAAAAAATTGTAAAAACTTCATACAGGATACAACAAAATGGGTCCTAAAAGATGAGAGGGACTTCAGAAGTACAGAATTAGAGAAATTGCATTTACTCAGAAACAGCGAAGGCACAAAGAGGCTGTATTTGGTGACTGGGGTATTCTATTTATGGAAGTCCAGTGCAGAGAGTGTGTGAGAGGGAGAGTCGTGATATGGTACAGTCAATCATGGTGTATGACTGTGTTGTACGTTATTCATAAAGCTTACGATTAGAGCGGCCCTTCATGGACTGCAGAGTGCAGTTACTGCTAAACTTCGAAGATGCTCAGGGAAGAGCACAAAATGTCACTAAAAACTCAGCCTTTCACCTGTTGAACTAAGGGTTTAATCAGCAGGGCACAGACATATTTTTACAAGGTAGACTTGATTTCTCATATCCTTGATTTCAAAAAAGGGGGCTGTCCAGGTAGAGCCTATTCAGTGCATCAACTATACCCACAGCGTACCCAAGAAGGAGGCCATTGCTGTTGTTTGAAAGTGGCTCAAACATTTCAATGCTTAGCCCTTAACAACTGGTGCTCTTTGGGAAGGAAGTGGAATCTTCAGAAGATAGCACTTTGGTAAGTGTGGGCCTTGGAGTTTGATAGTCTGGTCCCACTTTTTGTCCCCTCTCTCTCTGCTTCCTCACTGGATTAGTGTGTCCAGGTGTCTCACACTTCTGCCCATATAGCTTAAATTATAAGCCATTGACTTCTTAAGCCGCTTCTTGCCAAGCACTTTGGTATGGTGGTACATCTATAATTCCAGCTTAAGAGGCTGAGGCAGGAGGACTGTCACATGTTTGAAGCCAGTCCGGGCTATATAGTAATACCTTCTGTCCAAAAAACAAGCAAGCAACCAAATAAACTGAAAAGACAAAAAAACAGCTTTTCATATGAAATATAACAGAGGCTGTAGTCACCAGGGACATTTCTGAAGTATCTTCAGCAGCATCTATGTGCTTCCGAGATCATACATGAAGCTTCATTAACTATGTTCTGCTATTCACTGTAAGATGGCTAAAGAACTGGTTTCATAAAGCATGGAAATACCGTTGCACTGATTTAGAGTCACCACCAAAGCTTATGTAAAGTACTGAGTCTTCAGATAAAGAAAATTTATCATCTATAAAAATAAAACAAAACAAAATTCTAATTATATTTTTTAAAAAAAGAAAGAGAGAAGGTAAGACTGGATGCTAGCATGGAGTCCAGATCAGCAAAGAAAACGATGTGGGAATAGTCTTTAGAAACTACTGCTATATTCTAGATGAAAGTGAATAAAACCAGAGAAAATAAAAGGTGAATGGATTCAAGAGACACTTCAAAGTTGAAATTAACATGATTTCTGATGGCCAACTTGATAAGAAGGCACTAATGATTCTATACTAGTCAGACACGAAATGGGTATTAGGCTCTGCATCCCGCTCAACACAGTGCCCAAGATGGTTCTGCTGCAGGTGGCCCGTTAGTACTTTTCTCGAATAGTAAGAGGACAGTAGTGAAAAACACGGGAAAGGGACAACGCTTGCAGGGTTGGCTGGGGAGGTTGAGGATACAGTGAACTAAATTTTGAACAAGAATGCTAGAAAAGATAACTAATAAGGAAGAAAGAGCCAATTGATAACTTATTAGAACTAAAGGTTAAATATGTTTCCCCACTGTTTTTATTCCTTGTGTCTGTTTTGAATGTTCTGACACTGTGGTAGACCTCTGAACAGTCATATATCCAACTCTTCTCACCAAGAAGATGTAGAAAAACTTCAATTTAAAAACAGAAATCGCAAAGAGAGAGAAGCAGAATTTATTATTAGACCACTTTGTATCACTAACAGTTATACGTTTTTCTCCTCTCCCACATATAAACCAAAAAAGACAGGCCTGCTAACCTATAAGATGCTAGAAGGAAATCTAGGAAATTCATGAAACTTGCATTCTAACATAATTCTATAATTTTCTAAAAAGAGATTGGATTAATGAAATAGGAAGTAATGCAGGTCTGTTAACCTTTACACACAGATAAACAACAGGGAAAATAAATCTCTGGCAGAGTGCTTGACCACATGACTTGTTTTACTATTTCTGTGTGTACAGACATGTGCAGGGGCCATGTACAGACTGTAGGTAAACGTTGGACGTCCTGCTTGACGTTCTCTACTTTACTCCCTTGACACGGAGCTGAATTCTTACTATGTCAGCTAGCAAGCACTACCAATGCTCCTAAAGGAAAGCATGCTCAGCCAGGCTAGGCCTTCTTACATGGGTGCTGGAGACCTAGCAGGTCCTTGTGCTTGCTCAACAAGTACTCTTACCCACTGAGCCATCTCTTTAGCCCTTGAACGCAGGTCTTTTAAAAATACCTTTTCTATTCTATCGAATTTATCACCATAAATTATAACAAGTTAGGGTTTTTTCAGAAGTAGTAGTTTGTCTCTATTGTAAGATCTTAATACGTCAGGATGGTGGCACACGTTTAATCCTAGCACTCGTTTTAGGAGCAGATGAACGAGGTCCACGGAAAGGGTCATACAGAGATATCTAACACACAAACTCTCTTAGAGACAGTATATTTTATGCAAATTGTAAACTAGTCTTGTCTGAAATCAGTTTTTTTTTTTTTTTTTTTTTTTTTTTTGGTTTTTCGAGACAGGGTTTCTCTGTGGTTTTGGAGCCTGTCCTGGAACTAACTCTTATAGACCAGGCTGGTCTCGAACTCACAGAGATCCGCCTGCCTCTGCCTCCCGAGTGCTGGGATTAAAGGCGTGCGCCACCATCGCCCGGCTCTGAAATCAGTTTTATATCACTTAAATTTTTTCAAATATAAATGCAATAGATACAGAAGATAATTAACTCTCGATTTCCCCAGTAGAATGGCACAAAAAAAAAAGTTAAAATTGATTAGATTTGATCTTCATAGTTAAGAAAAACTGGTGTGGCCCTAAAGAAAGAATGAAAAGTAGGCAACTGTGGCATAGATAGAGATCTAAAAACTGTTAGGCTTCCCAGCGGTTTGGGGTAGATGGGGCTTATCAGAGCTATGCAGCAGTTGTAATGAGAGTATGTTAAACAGCACAAAAATATTGACTCTAGATTTAAATGTACATTATACATTTAACGTCACACCCTAAACGTCTTGGGAATGACTAGAGGAGAGACCTGAAGAGCTCTGAAACCTTATTTTCTTTCTCATTGGAGTTCTCACAACTGCTTCTAATAAAACAAGTTATGACTTGCAACCGTTTGCCCAACACCTTTAGGCGTCCTCGGGGAAATTAAACAGTGAGGTATGAAGAGCTATGCCAGTGGTTAAGAGCACAGAGGTTACGGCTTTATAATTACGAGGCCTTTGCCTCTTCCTATTTATCCGTGTAATATTCTCAAGGCTAAATGCTGCTCAGCAGTTTTAAACTTGTGATTTAAAGAGAAAATAGGCCTTTTTGAGAAAAGCTCCACTTCCTGAAGTCTCACTCTCCTTCTATAGAAGAGCTCTCTCTCTGCAATTCTCTCTCCCTTTTGTTCTGATGCAGTAAGTGGTGCAGGATGCTGGAAAGAGGTTGATCCTAAGTTTTCAGTACTCGTTTAGAAACAGAGTTCTCCTTTATCAATCTTTGTACAGCCTATGGCATTTCTTATATTGTTCTCCTATGTTTGGAGGATCTTTTAAAAGATTACTGAAAAACATTTTTCAAAGTTTTCATGTTAAGATTTTTTTTAAGGTTTTTCATGACAGGGTTTCTCTGTGTAGCCCTGACTGTCCTATAACTCATTCTGTAGACCAACCAGGCTGGCCTCAAAATCACAGAGATCCACCTGTCTCTGCCTCCTGAGTGCTGGGATTAAAGGTGTGTGCCACCACCACCCGGCCGAATTTAGTCTTTATTTTATCAAAAGCAATACATATTTATATTCTACTGAGACAAACAGCTCTACAAGGTTTAAAACAGACAACAGTCCCTTGCTTCTCTTCCGCATTCCCTACTTCATCTTGGCAACAACTCTTTCTGTCTGATTATCAGTTTCTATCTCTGTATTTCTAACTAATATGCAATAATATCACAATGATTTTTCATTTTGTCTTCCCAGTATTCAAATAGGAATATCATCTTAAATACTCCCTACTTACTCTCCCCATTTTTCCTATTTTAGATTAGCATTCAGCACTTATTGTCTTATTATAATACTACTTACTGTTTAACTATATAAAATTCTATGGTTGCTTTCATTTCCTGAAATGAAACTGTATCAAAATCCTCAATTGTTTTCTGTTGTTGTTGTTTGTTCTCAGTTTTCTGAAACTTACATCCATCACAAATTAAGACTTGGTAAATTCACTATATCTAGAAATCAATCCTCCAGTTCTTGAATTTTCTTGAATTTGTTTTCAATTTTCTTATTTTTGTATTCTTTTCTGAGACTCCTAATATATGGATGATGGAGCTTCTGAACCGTTACTCTATTGTTCCCCACTACTCTTCTTCTTTGTCTCTGGTTTTTCGCTTGTTTGTTTGTTTGGAGACTGGGTCTCCCTATGCAGCTCTTGCTGGTCCAAAAATTTACTATGTAGAGAGGCTGGTGTCAAATTCAGAGATCTGTTTGCCTTTGCCTCCTGAGTGCTGAGAGTAAAGACATATGCCACAATGCCTGGCCTAACCCTGCCCCCAGCCCTGATTTTTTCCCTCCTCTGTTTTATTTTGATTTCTAGAAGACAGGGTCTTGTTACATAGCTCAGGCTGACCTCAGGCCCTGAGATCTGTCACCACCTTTCCTTAGCTTCCCAGGCTCCCAGTCTTTGAAAATGAACTTTTCTTATTTTCTTTGGAGCCAGGATTATGCCACTAAAAGAGCCAGCCAGTTCTGGATAAAGTAAGTAAGAACAAGAGTAAGAAGTAGTGCTTTAGGAGCTAGCTAAGACTTGGGGCACAAGTCCTCAACAATTCTCTACCTCCAGTATCCCAGTTCAACCAGACCCGCTTACAAATCATGGCCTTAAAGCTAAAAATTCTAGCACATCCACCCTAAAGTGATACATAATTCTTTAAAATCTATTTTGTTCTTTTGTGGGGTGAGAGACAAGTGTGGGAGAGTCGGAGGCAGGGAAGCCCCAGCTGGGTTTCCCCAGCTGCTGAGACCACTAAACTTCTGGGTAAATGTTCTATCAGGGTTCACACTTGTGGTGAGAGGCCAATTCAAACCTAATGCAGTTTCAGGATGGGGAAAGGAAACCACCTTAAAAACATCAACCTCTTCTACTTTGCCCTAGAGGAGAAGGGCACCTGTCTTCCCCAATCTCTTCTGGGTGTGAATACTAAGAATTCACATTCTGTTTCAGAAACATTGCCACCTGAGCAGTAAAAGGCGAATGCACAAAAAAAACGTTTTTATCCTTTCTGCATCTCAGCTATAGTTCCTCTAATTTTAGCCTTAGGAGCAAAACCCAGAAAAATCTGTCAATATCAGTACATAAGTGAGACATCCTTTTTCTTAGTTGTGGATAGGTTAGGCAGACCTTGTAGGACACTCATGTTTTCCTTCCTCAAAAGAAAATGGGAGCCAGAGCTCGTTCCAGGACACCTAGAGCTATACGGAGAAACCCTGTTTTGAAAAGCCATACAAATGAACAAACAAAACAACAACAACAAAAAGGAAATGGTACAGAACTGTCATTCCTAATATTAATGATCATTTACCACTTCCAGAACTATGTAAGAGGCAATCAACCAATTTCTCCAATGACAATTTGCATTTCTAGTCTGACTTTTCATGTCGTGAACTTTGTTCTGGATATACTCATAGCATGCACACTAAACCACCTCTATATTCCAATTAGGCAGCTAATACAAAAGAAATTTTATTATAGTTCCAACAGCATCAGAAATTTTTGTTCTGCATTTTTCTATAGTCTGATTAACTAAAAATTATCAGGATAAACAAAATGGGACAACTGATAAACTGAACCAAAGACCCCTGAGCAACACTTTGCTAAATGTTAGAACCTGGTGAAAATGTATCTTCCAGGAAGGAAATATTTTATAGGACCACACCCACAGTTTCAGTTTTGCTTTACTTCCTTGCTTTCTCTATGGTTCATTAGAATATATTCTTAAAAATGTGCTAGGGGATTTTTGTCACCATGTGAACATCGTACTAGACAAAGCTAAATAGTGCAGCCTACTTCGCATGCAGGCCGTGCGCACAGCTATCAACATACATACGGTCCCTGTCACCATCAGGGCTATGGCTGTACCTTCTTCTCCCAGACTCCTTATCAAATAAATGCCAGGGGTTCGAGTGCATAATGAGAGACCAAAACATCAGAAGAAAACCTGGGCATGTGATTTTCTATCTCTGAGCTAAATATAAATATGGCACTACCCAGTAAGCTGTGCTCAGGCATATGAGTGACTGTTCTTTGTGGGTTTTGTGGGAGTAGGGGAAAGTGAGAAAAAGAAGGGGAGAAAGGGGGGAAAGAGGGGGAGAAAGGAATAGAAAGACAGAAACACTCCCCATGTGGTCTAAGCTGGTTTTGAATTTGTCATTCTCCTGTCTCAGTCTGCAAAGTACTGGGATTACAGGGAATGTGCCACCATGACATACTTCACAAGGGGTCTCATACTTTAAGGGGTCTCAGAAGGGACCATGCTAGAATCTAGACAGAAGTGAGGACACGAAATTTTATATGGCTCATACTAGTCTGTTCTCATAAGCTGAATAAACTGGACATTTACAGATGAGAAAACGACAGAGAATGTTCATATGCAGCAGGCCATGTGCAGAGGGCGCACATAACTGTGTGGGAAGAGCAGCTCAAATTATAACCTACGATTTGTGAGAATTTTATCGGAAATATCTTTTTCCTTTTATTTTTAATTAATTAATTATTTTCAAACTTGATCACAGTTTCCCCTCCCTCCTTTCCTCAATTTCATCCCCCACCCCGTCCCCACCCCTATCCACTCGTCCTCCTTTCTCTTCAAAACAGGACAGGTCTCCCATGTGTATTAGCTAGCCAAGGTATATCAAGTTGCAGTAAGATACACACCTCCTCTTCTATTAAGGCTAGATTAGGCAACCCAATAGGAGGAAAGGGTCCCAAAAGCAGGAAACAGAATCTGAGACAGCCCCTGTTCCCACTGTTAGGAGTCCCACAAGAAGACCAACTACACAACCATAACACATGTGCAGAGAGCCTAGAATGATGGCACATGAATTTAATCCCAGCACTTGGGAGGCAGATGCAAGTAAATCTCTCAGTCTGAGGCCAGCCTGGTCTACAGAGTGAGTTCCAGGACAGCCACGGCTATACAAAGAAACCCTGTCTCAAAACCCCATCCCCCCCCTCAAGAAAACTAAACTATTTAACCATCCCATAGTAACAGCTGATTTGCTGACTCAAATAACTTTTCTTCAAGCAATTTAAAGTAATAAGTTCTTCATACTGAAAAGATGGAAGTCTTTGATTTCCATCTTTATAGCAAGAAGTCCACATCAAAATTACTTAACTGTATGTGGTCCATTGATCAATAAATGATTTCCCACACTCCATTCTACTGCAAATATTTCAAGGACTCATACTTCTAACTTGCTAAGTAACCAGTAAAATGCATTTCTCATTAGTTTTCTTAGTCTAATCAAGTTCAAGTAATTCCCTACTTCAATGACTTAAAAGTTAGACTTCATTTTCACTGAAAACACTTTTTTGTGTGTATGTGAAGGAAAAATATTGGTTTAAGGTAAGTCAAAGTTATCATAGAGTATTGATACTTAAAACTATTCACACTCATCACATATTATCATTATGGAGACTTCATCTTTGAAAGAAAAGTCAAGTTACTGTCCAGGACATTTTTCTGTGAGAAAACTAGCATTATTTATTCCCCCAATTTCTTTCCCTCAAAAATAAGAAACAAAAATCCAAAAAGTTCTTTTAAAACTACAGTTATTCTGAGTCTTGTGGTACAGGTTTGTAATCCCAGCTAGCAGGAATGTTGAGGTAGAAGAATCTTAAGTTCAAAACCTGCGTAGCATACAGTGTGAGATCAAGGTTGAACTTAAAACAAACTCTCCTGGAATAATCCCAAATAAATAAAAGGGCATCAATCATAACAAAAACAAAGAATTGATTTACTAATCTTGGTCAAACAACAACACTGCACACAAAACAAAAAATGAAGTAGGTAGAAGAATGTTACTGAGCAAAACACATTGCTTTTTATCCTCCTCTCCAAATCTGCTATGAAAAAAAAGGTGTTGCTTCTGCACAGGCCAGTTCTATACCCTGAAGGAAACTATCAGCTTCACTATATTGTCTTTAGCTTCCCCATTTTGCTGGGAAACTTATTTTAATGGTAATAACAAGCTGTCACTGTGCTGCAGTCAGATCTCACAGGCAGTTTCAAAGGAAATAGGTGAGAAAATTTAAAGTATTTACTATGACGTGGAACAGTTCAGGGTAAAGGTGGTGTATTGCATATGCATGGAGCAGAACTTTAAGGACTGATTATCAGCCAACCATACAAAAGCTGTCCTAGCTAAGATTTATATTGCTGTGATAAAACACCATAGCCAGAAACAACTTGGGGAGAAAAGGAACTGATTCCATATCATAGTCTATTATCAAAGGTCAGGACAGGAACTCACACAGAGCAGGAACCTGAAGTCAGGAGCTGATACAGAGGCCATGGAAGAGTGCTGCTTACTGGCTTGTTCCTCATGGCTTCCTCAGCCTGCTTTCATTTAGTACCAACACAGAGGTAGCACCATCTACAATGGGCTGTGCATTCCCACATTAATCACTACGTTAAAAATGCACCACAGGTTTGTCCACAGGTCATGGTGGTGGCATTTTCTAAACTACGGTTCTTCTCCAGCTTATGTCAAGCTGACATAAAAACAAAAGCCCACTTTTTACTTTTTTAATTTTTATTGAGCTCTACATTTTTCTCTGCTCCCCTCCCTGCCTCTTCCCTTCCCCCTTCATCCCTCCCCCAAGGTCCCCATGCTCCCAATTTACTCAGGAGATATTGTCTTTTTTCTACTTTCTACTTCCCATGTAGATTAGATCTATGTAAGTCTCTCTTAGAGTCCTCATTGTTGTCTAAGTTCTCTGGGATTGTGATTTGTAGGCTGGTTTTCTTTGCTTTATGTTTAAAAAAACCACCAATGAGTGAGTACATGTGATAATTGTCTTTCTGTATCTGAGTTACCTCACTCAAAATAATGTTTTCTAGCTCCATCCATTTTCCTGCAAAATTCAAGATGTCATTATTTTTTTCTGCTGTGTAGGACTCCATTGTGTAAATGTACCACATTTTCCGTATCCATTCTTCGGTCGAGGGGCATTTAGGTTGTTTCCAGGTTCTGGCTATGACAAACAAAGCTGCTATGAACATAGTTGAGCACATGTCATTGTGGCATGATTAAGCATCCTTTGGATATATACCCCAAAGTGGTATTACTGGGTCTTGAGGAAGGTTGTTTCCTAATTTTCTGAGAAATTGCCACGCTGACATCCAAAGGGGGCTGTACCAGCTTGCATTCTCACCAGCAATGCAGGAGTGTTCCCTTTTCCCCACAACCTCTCCAGCATAAATTTTCATCAGTGTTTTTGATCTTGGCCATTCTTACAGGTGTAAGATGGAATCTCAGAGTTGTTTTGATTTGCGTTTCTCTGATGACTAAGGATGTTGAACTTTTCCTTAAGTGTCTTTCAGCCATTTTAGATTCCTCTGTTAAGAGTTCTCTGTTTAGGTCTATACTCTATTTTTTTTTTTATTGAATTATGTGTTCTTTTGGTGACCAATTTCCTGAGTTCTTTGTATATTTTGGAGATCAGACCTCTGTCTGATGTAGGGTTAGTGAAGATCTTTTCCCATTCTGTAGGCTGTCGTTTTGTCTTGTTGACTGTGTCCTTTGCATTACAGAAGCTTTTCAGTTTTAGGAGGTCCCATTTATTAATTGTTTCTCTCAGTGTCTGTGCTGCTGGGGTTATATTTAGGAAGTAGTCTCCAGTGCCAATGTGTTCAAGTGTATTTCCCACTTTCTCTTCTATAAGGTTCAGTGTGGCTGGCTTTTTGTTGGGGTCTTTGATCCATTTGGACTTGAGTGTTGTGCATGGTGATAGATATAGGTCTATTTTCATTCTTCTATATGTTGATATCCAGTTATACCAGCACCACTTGTTAAATATGCTTTCTTTTTCCATTTGATATTTTTTTGCTTCTTTATCAAAAATCAGGTGTTCAAAGATGTGTGGATTGATATCTGGGTCTTCTATTCAGTTCCATTGGTCCTCCTGTCTGTTCTTATGCCAATACCAGGCTGTTTTCAGTACTGTAGCTCTATAGTAGAGTTCAAAGTCAGGGATTGTGATGCCTCCAGAAGTTCTTTTATTGTACAGGATCCTGGGTTTTTTTGAAAAGCCCACTTTTTAACCAAGTTTTTTGTTAATACATAAATGTTAACTTATCTTTTATATTCACTTATTCTTACAGTTACATGTAAGTATACAATGTGGAAAAGGACTCTGTGACTTCAGTCTGTCCTTCCAACTTATTTTACGTGGCTCCCAGGGTTCAAACTGAGGTTGCAAGGCTTGCAATGCTTGCAATGCAAGTACTTTTACTTGCTAAGCCATCTAGCTAGCCTTAGAATAATTAACAACAACAACAACAACCCCTACAGTTATTTATGTATGGATTGTGAATGGGGGAGGGGAGAGGATGTCCTGGCACATGTGTGGAATCCAAAGAACAATTTAAGGAAGCTGGTTCTCTCTTTCTGCCATAGGGGTCCCCAGGATCAAACTCAGGCTATCAGACTTGGTAACAAGCTCCTTTACTCCCTGAGCCATGGAGTTGGCCCTAGAATTATTAACTTTTATAAATGCCTACTTCAGACATTTTTGGTTACTGTCAAGAATCATCTTGGACAGGTAATGGAACTTAGCAATACACACCTGTAAACTATGGAGGACATGTCAGAACACACATGAATACTACTTGAAATACTATATGAAAGGTTATTTGGCTATTTTAATTTATCACTAAGTTTTCTATGACAAAAATAATTATAGGGCTGGTGAGATGACTCACTGTGTAACCCACATAAATAGTCAAGTAAAGTGGAATGTACTTATATCCTAGCATTCCTATGGTGAAATGGGAGGCAGACAGGAGAAATGACCCAAAGCTGGGCCAGCTAGCCCAGAGTACATACAGCTCAGCAGAAACAAGAGACCCTATCTTAACAAGGTAGAAGGTTAAAACAGAATCCTGAAGGGAGTCTTTCTGACTTCCGCACGTGTACCATGGCAGGCACACATTTGTTCGTGCCCTCCTCCCCTGCCCCCCACCTCACACACACACACACATGCACACGCACACACACACACACACACACACACACACACACAAATGTGAACACAAATAAAAATGAAATCGTAAAAAAACTGACATGAGGGTTTACTATATAATGAGTATTTTTAAAAAATCATATTCATATAGAAAAGTAAACTGCAAATGAAAATCATCTGCTGATATAAAACTACTTTTCTCCTGATTATAGCTGTTCATCTTTCCTTTCTAACATTTTGAAGGCATAAATATTAATGGGTGATTTTAACTCATTTGTGTTATGTCAAGTGAAGTCTGTGCTGTTATCTTCTGTCTTAGTTACTGTTCTACTGCTGTGAAGAGATGTCATGATCAAGGCAGCTTATTTTTTAAAAAAAAAAAAACAGAAACATTTAATTGGGGCTTGCTTACAGGTTCAGAGGGTCAGTCCATGGCTATCCTGTCTTTTGGAAGCAGCAACTGAGAGCTTTAAATCCTGATTCTCGGGCACCAAGGCAGAGAGAGAAATTCTGAGCCTTTTGAAGCCTCAAAGCCCACTCCCACTGACACACCTCCTCCTCCAAGGCCACACAGCCTAATTCCTCCGAAAGAGCTCACCAGACTAGGGATTAAGAGTACAAATAGGAGCCTGTGGAGGCTATTCTCATTCCCTCCACATCTCCTTTAGAACTCACACTGCCATTGCTTCCCTGCTTGCTGTGGTGAACTTCAGCAAGTCAAGGAAAAGAGGTAAAAAAATGTCTTTCAAAATCAAGATTATGAACTATATTCAGAAAAGAATGACAAAGGATAGCACAGGACTACCTTTAGGGTGGATGGCTAATGTAGTCCTTTGAACTAGGTGCAGTATATGACAGATGTTCCAATAAACTAAGGGGTGTTAGAAAAGGCAAGAGTACCTCATTCTAAGCAACTGGAAAATATGCCTTTCAGACCTTTGTAGTATATATGTCGCATTTTTCAATCCCTAATCTTTAAAAAGATTAAAAAATAAAACAGAACAAAACTCCTAAACCTATGGTAGAATATAAACAACATAAAATTGGCCACTGACCATTATAAACTTTCCCTTTTTCTAAAACAGGGTCTCACTTATATATGGGACTTGCTATGTAGACCAGACTGACCTTGAACTCAACAGAGATCCCGCCTCTGTCTCCCAGTACTGGGACTGAAGAAAGGCATGTGCCACCAAGCCTGGCTTTCCTTTTCTCTTTTCAGACAAGGTCTCATGTATCCCAGTCCCCCACCTCAAAAAATAAGATAATTTTTCAGTCACTTAGAAAACATATGATTAAATTTTGATCTCCTCCACCCCCGTGTGTGTATGTGTGCATGTGTGTGTAAGTCAGAGGACAGCTTTGGGAAGCTGGTTCTCTTCCTCTCCCGTGTTAGTCCTGAGGACAGAACTCATATGGCAGGCTTGTGGCAGGCACCTTTACTTGTTAAGCCATCTCATCCACTTAAAAACTGATTGGAAGAAATTATTTGGGGGAAAAATGGCTACCCACTTGTCGTTTGGGTTCTGCTGCTATGATAAACACTATGACCAAAACCAACTTGAAGAGGAAGGGGTTTACATCATCGTACCACTATAATCCATCATTTGGGGGAGTAGGGCCTCAAGCAGGTGGCTGGGGACACAGATTTCGGAGGGGCCCTGCTTCCTACCTTGTTTTCCCTGGTTTGTTACTCAGCGTGCTTTCTTATCAAGTTCTGACCTGCCTGCTCAGAGATGACAGTGCTCAGAGTGTGCTGGACCCTTCCGCGTCAACCAGTCACCGAGAAAATGCCACACAGACATGTCCACAGGCCAATCTGAGGGAGGCGGTATCTCAAGTGAGAATTTCTCTTCCTAGGTATGTCTAGGTTTTGATCATGTTGGCAAAAACTAAGATGCCACTCATGAGAGAATTTTGTACATCATACAAAAATAATTTCAGATGTTTAAATGAGTAAATTCTTAAAAAGAGATAACATAGGAAACAATTCCAATAATTTGTGAGAAGGCAATAACCTTGGATTTTACAAAACCAGGCACTTAAAGTCAAGTGACTAACAGTTCTCGAAAATATCTGGCATAGATCATGAAGGGTTACTACATCTGTATCTTTCTGAGTGCTAGGACTAAAAGCCACCGTGTTTGGCAACAACTGTACCTTTTTTTTAAGAAAAAAAAAAGAAGAAAAAAACTTTGGGGAAAAATGAAGGAAATAAACAACGGTTCATCTTGAGGAATGTCATCGTGACAACAATCACCTACAAACTTTACCAAGTATACTTTTGTTCTAAAGTCTAAAACAGCAGGTCACAGAACAGTATGCATGATCTCGCCTTCATGGGGGGATAAAATAACATGATTATGCATCTTTAAGAGATATAGAAAGCTTTGTCTTACACGATTGGAAATGATTTAGTGTGGTTTCACATTCGTATTACGTGGGGGTTCACAGTCCCTCTCAAAGGTGACAAAATTATTTTTTCGCAAGAAAATGGTGCTTGTTTTTCTGCTCCAAGTCGCAAGCTGCGGGGCATTAATTTTCCTTCAACTCCCCACCACTTCACTTTCTACACTCTATACTATCGTTTCTTCTTTTACGAGCACGTCTCAAAAGCATCTCTGAGAGAAAAGAGACCCTGGGGGGTTGCTCAGGGCAGCCTGCCTAACAGTGAGAGAGCCTCAGTCCTCTGGGTACAGCATCTTCCCCCTTGTTCGAATTTCTTGACAGTCACCACTTTTTTGGTGGTAGCCAGTCCCTTAACACCGCGATGAGGACTGTCTGGACGACTGGTGTACACGGGTGGCTACCTCTGCTCTTTGTACCTCGAGCCAACCATTCTCTCCGGGACCCGTGGGGGAAGTTACTCAACTTCTCATTGACAAGACTCTGGTGACACGCCACAGGAAAGCCGAGGAGGGAATTGCGCAACTCCCGGGATAAACAGAAAGAACCTACTGAGCGTTCGAGCGCACAGCCGTCAGGGCGGCCGCTTCTGCAAGTCAGCCTCTCTCCGGCAGAGAAGTCGAGGACTCCGGGGTCCCCCGCACCCCAACCCCGCGGGCCGGGTAGCGCTCATTTCCCATCCCTGGAAGCCGCGCAAGGGGACTGTCGTCGTGAAGCCGAGGTCGCGGGCCGGAAAAGCCCCACAAGGTCAGCTCGAGGGAAGGGACCGGCGCTTTCCCTCGCTCCGGATCCCACCGTAAACTCGCTGTGGCCGCAGCTCCGCTTCTCCTAGGCCACCTCGCTACAGCGCGCCCCTCCCGCTCACACACCCCAGTCCTGTGTCCTCCGGCTCGGCCGCCGACCCAGACACCCCAACCCGCAGTTTTTACTCACAGTTGAAGATTTCCGCCTCGATCTCTCACGCCACAGGTCGCCGGTGCCCGGCAGAATGAATACAGCCGGAAGTTGCTTTCCGTTCCAGTTCAGAGGGCAGCGTCTGCGCGCCGAGCCGTGAACGCTTCACCTTCCAGCCGCAGGGCCAGGCCCCGCCCCACGTCTTTACTCTTGCAAAAGCCCCGCCCACGAATCCCTGCCCCCGCCAAGCTCCACCCCAACCAGGGGCCGCATAGGAAATGTGATACTGATAGCAATTATTATATATTTGTATTATAATTAAAGGTCATTTCAGTGTCTTAGCTACAATTTGAGCAAACCATAAATAACTACTAATATCTCCCTATATATAGGTTAGAGAACCACCAGAAAAACTTGAGATATTGTGAAATTCCTGTTTAGAGGAGGTAGGGAAAGCCCCAGGAATCTGCATTTTCCCCAGGAGCCTTACGTGAACGTAATTAAGTGAATCATATATTTACTTGATTATGTGTATTGAGAAATGCTATACATACACGTCAACAGGTGTTTCCCCCCATTAGTAATACTTTCCAAAGAACATACCTACAAAACAAAATTCGATTGTTGGTAAATGGGAATAGAAATTTATTTTAAAATTTCCCATGGATTCAAAGTTTCTCATTAGTCTATTTCCAGACATGCCTGAATGGTCTAAGAGAGACATGTCGGGTGAGCACAGAAAAACATCTTTTCTCTGTTAGAACAGGAGGATTGGGTTCTGGCTGCCCCAGTTTTTCTCTTCCTCTGGCATTTATATGTGTTTTATTTAGGTCAGTAAGTCCAAGGATTCAAACACTTGTCAAGTTCCAGCGGTAAGCTTGAATATTTGGGGCAACTTTTAAAAGTCAAAGCATAGTTTAGAAGAATTTTAAAACTCACATCAGCTGTGGTAGCTTGCGCAGAACCTGCCCAACTTTCTAGCATGGAAGCAGCAGACTCACAGATCTGTATCCCTAACCGAGGAGCTCTGGGAAGTGGATTGCGGGGAAGAGGGGACAGCTTTCTTTAAAGTGTGACCTATTCTCCATTGGATGACCCTTTATGCATGAATATACACAGGCAACACAAACTGGACTTGATGGTCACTTGAAAACAAAAAAAGACGTGAAGATCAAGTGAGGTTTTTTTTTTTTAAATAGGTAATCATGTTAAATGTGATACAGCACTGCTTACATTAAATGCTTTGCTTTTTCTAGAGCAGGCTTAGGTGCAAAACAAAATCGAGAGGAAGATCTAGAAATTTCAAATGTGCCCCTCATCTCCACATATATTAATTTGTTCAAGGCCGGTATCTTCAGCCTGGAGGCTGAAAAAGCTGCTATAAACAACAATGTACTAGTTTCTATTAGGAGAAACAATTTATCAACTCCTTAAGGCAAATGCAAGGCATTTGAGGGACGGTAAGTGTATATGTATTTTGTTAGGTAACTGCCAAACTATTTGTACTCCACCAAAGACAAAGGAAAGTTTCTGTCCCCGACAGCCCTTGCCAGCTTTTGGTGTTCTCAGTGTTCTAGATTTTGGGCATTCTAATAGGCGACAGTGTCTGATTGTTTTAATTGATGGCTTCTGGGAGAGGAAGAGTGGCTGGGCCCTATGACATGAACTTTCCTTGCATGTCCTCACTTGTCATCTTACCCTGTCGCTCTGGATGGCCAGGAAAACTCTATGTAACCAGGCTGGCCTTGAACTCACAGACGTCTGCTTGCTTCTGTTTCCTGAGTACTGAGATTAAAGGCACCAGCTACCGTGGCCACCGGATAATGTCTTTTGAACAGCAAAATGTCAAATTTTAATAAGTCTAGCTCATTCAGCTTTGATTTTGAGTATATTTGGAAGTTGCTTTGAAATTTTTGTTGAAATTATAGAGTTGATACATTCAGAACACAGGGCTGAATGTATAGGCCATTTAAAACATGAACGTGCTACAAACTTTGAATAATGAAAACTAAGTATTTCTTAAATATTTTTCTTTTTTGTATTTTTTCTTTTTGTATTTTTCTTTTCATTCCCAGCATGATAATCATGAAGAGAAGTGACTGGCTGTACATGTGAAATGAGCATGGACATGCCTACAATGATTTAAAACAGATGACATATTTTCCTATAATGATTATTATTTTTATCACAATTGACATATAGTAGTATATTTATTGAAGATTAAAAATATAGTGTTGTGGAATCCATAGGTAGAAAAATGAAACTAGAACCATATCTCTCACCTGCACAAAAAATTAACTGCAAAAGAACCAAAGACTTTAATATAAGACCTGAAACTCTAAAACCGTTAGAGAAAAATGTAAGGGAAATCCTCTTAGATCTAGATAAAGGTAAGAACTTTCAACAGTACTCAAGTTGCTTGCGGAAATAAGGCTAATAATTGACAAATGGGACCTCATGTTAAATAGTGATGAAATAGCCTACAGAATAAGAGTCTTTGTTAGCTATACATTTGACTGTGGATTAATATCTATAATATATAAAGAACTCAGTAAATTAAGCAGGGAAACAACCTAGTCAATGAAATGGACAAAGCTCAAAAGATGAAATACAAATGGCCAACAGCCGGGCGGTGGTGGCGCACGCCTTTAATCCCAGCACTCGGGAGGCAGAGGCAGGCGGATCTCTGTGAGTTTGAGGCCAGCCTGGTCTGCAGGAGCTAGTTCCAGGACAGGAACCAAAAGCCACGGAGAAACCCTGTCTTGAAAAATCCAAAAAATCCCCCCCCCCCAAAAAAAACAAAAACAAAACAAAACAAATGGCCAACAAACATAAAAATATTAAATATCACCAACTGCCAGAGAAATAAAAATTATAACCATATTGGCATTTCTTCTTACCCTAGTCAGCATGGCAACTCTTAAGAAAACAAACAAAAGCAAAATGCTTACTGGCAAGAAATGGACAAAAGGGAACCATTATACACTGTTGGTAGAAATTCAAATTAGTCCAGTCACTACAGAAGTCAACATGGAGGTTTCTCAGGAAACCAAAAGTAGATATGACCCAGCTACAACATTCCTAGGTAGTTACTTGAAGGACTCCAAGTTGATATATCACAGAGATATTTGCATGCCAATATTTATAGGAGCACTATTATTCACAGTATCTATTATGGAATCAAAGAAGGTATCCAACAACAGAAATGTACAGAAAATGGATTTTGTAGTTTTAGCTTTCATTAGTAGTTCCTAATTTTAAAATAGATACATGAAATCATATATATATATATATATATATATATACACACACACACACACTCACACTCACACACATGCCACAGAAGTGGAAATGAAACTGTCTAGGGGAACAAAAGGGACAATGGGAAGAGAGAGGGGTAAGAAAGAGGGTAGAAGGAGGGTGTGGGGGCAAATAATACTCAATGTACAATATATGCTTTATGAAAACTTTAAAAACTATATTGAACTAACACTGGCAGAAGTATTTTTGTGTGAATATTTTTGCATGAATTGTTGAAGTATATAAAACCAATAAAGAGAGGAAATGAAGCCGGGCGATGGTGGCGCACGCCTTTAATCCCAGCACTCGGGAGGCAGAGGCAGGCGGATCTCTGTGAGTTCGAGACCAGCCTGGTCTACAGAGCTAGTTCCAGGACAGGCTCCAAAGCCACAGAGAAACCCTGTCTCGGGAAAAGAGAGAGAGAGAGAGAGAGAGAGAGAGAGAGAGAGAGAGAGAGAGAGAGAGAGAGAATAAGTAGACAGAGCTGGAAATTTGAGTCTCTGTTGGAGCTTACTATTTATATATGATTTCTATTTTTAAAGACCAATAGTAAGTTTTACTTAGCTAGGCATTCTTTTCATAGTGAAAAGCAGACAGTCTGTGTAAGGGGTCTCACTTCAGTCCAACACCCATAGTACCAACGTTGATGAATATCAGTTTCAAGCTCAAGATTTAGCTGTGAACTGTCCATGTCTATCTGGTCTCCCTATTTAGGATCTGTGCTGAAGAACTAGTAACAGTTGGACAGAAAGTGAGAACCACAGAGAATCCATGCATCCACCTAGAAAGGGCTAGACCGGGTTTCAAATGAGTAAATACCAGCCAGCATTCAGGAGGCAGAGGCAGGCAAATCTCTGCGAATTCAAGACCAGCTTGGTCTACATAGTGAATTTTAGGATAGCCAGAGCTACATATGAGATCCTATCTCCACAAAAACAAAGCAAAACAAAATGCAAATGAGTAAACACAAAACACAGCATGTCTTTGAGAAGATTATGCTCCATAAGGAAAACACAAAACAGTGAATATTTTGGAATGTGATTTGTAGGAATGGCAAATAATCAGAATTCTTCCCCCATTTTTTTGCATATTTGGGGGAAGAATATACAAATATATACCCTCTGCCCTCAGTGTCACAGTTTGTCCCCACTGCCACCCATTGTTTAAACCCTTATCAATTCATAATTATCATAACAACCTTATAACTATTCTCACATTTTCTCTTGTTAAATTTTAATGTCAGCATGTTCCTAGACTTTTTATCGCCTAGAGTACTGTATGTCATCTCATCACATTAATGTAAAATCCAAACTATAAAGCTGGAATGAGTATTATTTCCACATCTCTAGACAGTGTCCCAGCACTCTGGAGGTGAAGGCAGGAGGACGAATACTTCAAAGTCAACCTTGGCACAGAGAGAGTTTGAACCAACCTGAGCTGAATGAAACTTTATCTCAATAGAAAAAATAAAAATCCCTTATTTGGGGCTGAGTATGTAGCCTGTTGGTAGAGTGTTAGCCTCACATACGTGAAACCTTGTGTTTTATTGCAACACTGTACAAACCATGTGCGTCAGTGCACATCTGTAATTCTAGCACTCAGGAGAGAGAGGAGGATAACAAGTGCAAGGTCATCTTTGGACACAAATTCCATTTCAGCCTGGCTGTGTGGCGCCTTACCTCTCAGAGAAAACACATAGAGAGCCCAAGGCAAAATGAGATTCTTGGAAGTATCAAGGGAATAAGAAGAGGAGCCAGGTTACAGTGATGTCTGTCACCTATCTGTCTGTCTATCTGTCTATCTATCTATCTATCTATCTATCTATCTATCGATCGATCGATCTATCCATCTACCTATGTAGAGATAGAAATAGATGATTGAGATAATTAGATAGATAGATCGATAGATGATAGATAGATAATAGAAAGATAGATAATAGATGAGAGATAGATGATAGATGATAGATAGATAGATAGATAGATAGATAGATAGATAGATAGATCAAAATCAAAAGAGAAGTGTCATACTACCTGCAAGCAGGTATTAATGGCAGTTTGATGGCTGGACAGATGACTCAGTGGTTAAGAGCACTGATTGCTTTCCCAGAGTACCACATGGTGGCTTACAACAGTCTGTAATTCCAGTTCCAGAGGATCTGATGCCATCTTCTGGCCTCCAGAGACACTCATGGTACATAGACATATATTCAGTCAAACAATCATACACTTAAAACAAAAAATTTAAAAAAAATTAATAGCAGTTTTGCTCAAAAATCTACTGAAAATACTGAAGAAAAAGTGTCAACTAAGAATTCTATATCCCAGCATGAAGGGGGCAGAGGCAGGTTCATCTCTGTAAGTGTAAGGCTAGCCTGGTCTACAAGAGCTAGTTCCAGGACAGCCAGGACTATAACACAGAGAAACCCTGTCTAAAAACAAAATGAAAAACAACAATAAAAAAAGAATTCTATATCCAGCAAGCTATCCTTTAGAAATGACGGAGAATAAAGACACTTTGATAATAAATAAAAAGTCAAGGAGTTTGTTGTTAGTAGGCTTGCCATAAAGAGCAGTACAGGAAGTAAGGGAAGATGGAATTTTTAAAAGCCCGCTAGAGTTGAAACCATATAAAGAAACAACAACTTTAGTACAATCAGTCAACTACATAAACACAAATTCCGGCATGATTCGGTTTTTATTTATAATTTCTCTCTTTTATTTTCTACATGAGCTTATAATATATAAAAATAACTTGCAAGAAGACACAAGGAATTAAACTAATAGTATAGTTTATGGATGTTACTAAGACTAATTTAAGTGAATTGAACTAATTATTCAATTATTAATATTAATAATTGAATTAAATTATTTTAATTTCTATGTGATCCCTAAGAAAACATCTTTTAAAAATATATAAGAGAAAAATGAGAAGAAGCTAAAATGGTGTCATGCAAAGAGTCAGTTAAACACAGAAGTTGGAAGTAAGGAATTAGCTTTGGAGCCTGTCTTGGAACTAGTTCTTGTAGATTAGGATGGCCTGGAACTCACAGAGATCAGCCTGCCTCTGCCCACAGAGTGCTGGGATTAAAGGCATGCACCATCACCACCTGGTGGGAGAGTGGTTTACAAGAGCTTGCAGAAGCATTCCCTAATTGAAGGGATGGTGTCTGGGAACGAAATTCACTGGCGTGTCTCAAGCAGTGCATGATCGGGATGGGGCTTCTCTTGAGAAGATGGACTCATGCAGACATGCTGACTATGCTTACAAAGTGTTGTTAGCTGCTAAGTCAGGCAGCCACCAACAGATTACTCCAGATAGTTGCCAACTTGCATTCACAGAATAGTTTACAGAAAGTGACAATGACATCAGAACATCTCCAATGCAAACAAGACGCTATTGAGAAGGATGCTGATCAGCCAAGCTACCAGAGTCGTCGAATCAACCTTTGGAACAGAATATCATCTAAGAACATAAAAGCAATTCTTCAATACTAAGGAGGAAATATCTTACATCATAATGCTGTGAGTTTGATTTTGCATTTTTACTTCTAAAGTTAAGTTAGAATAATTTGTACTAGTTTATGACTGAAAAGAAGCTCATTGATTAAATGTTGGAAATACTTCTTAAAACACACTAACTTTTTTAAAAGAGATATTTAAATTTTATGATAATAACATGAGAGGTAATACCTAATCTTTTCTTTTCCAATAATTCAGAGATGTTATTTTTAATTTATCATAGCAAATTCTTCAGTGAAAACGAGAAAATAATATCAGATCTTAGCAGATTCAGCTTCTTGCACTGGGTTGATAGGATTTCTCTGTTGTCTGTGTTCTTGATTAAATGCCATTTTAACATGGCTACTCACTAGCAAGTTCACTTGTATTCTGGACTTTATTTTCAAATACAATGTCACATGAATTATTGTAAGTGATTATGGCATAAGGTTGTGTCATGGTAAAAAATATAATGCTAGTAGGCATTTATTTATATGTTCATTAGACTGTTTTTTTTTGCCCAAATTTTAATAATTATTCATCTACTGTTAAGCCTGTATATTTCTACTTTGCTTGAACTTTTAAAAAGGAAGTATGATATGGTATAAGAAATGCATACATCAAGAAGTACATGGCAGAAATATTTTCTTATTAGTAATTACTATAAAAGTAGATTGAGGGCAGAGTTTGACCAAACATGGACAATCCAACATAGTCAAATGATCAAGCTACATGCTGTCTAGAAGAGACTATTTTAGATGAAAAGACACAAATAGACAGAAGCGAAAGATGTGGATTGGAGAGTTGACTCAGTGTGTAAAGAATTTTCCAAGCAAGCATGAGAATCCAAGTTTTTATCCCCAGAACTATGTAAAGCTAGAGGTGGTAGCATTTGCCTATAATCCCAGCATCTTTACAGGAAGATGGACAATGGAGACAGAATCCCTGGGAAATCAGAGGCCAAGCAGCCTGATGTACCCAGTAGAAAAGAAAGCCAAACTAAACCAAGGGCACCTTTCTCAAAGATGGAAGATGAGAACCAGTAGCATTTGGGAGTGTCCTCTGATCTTTGGAGGTATGCCGTGATATACATGCACATGAATTCATGGATACTTACACACACAAAAACACATAGATTGTACACAAACACATAAAGATAAATTAGTAACAATAAAAGATGAAAAATATTTTTGCTTATAATCAAAAGAGAGATGGGTAACGGTACTAATATTAGACAGAATTGAGTAAAAAACCGCCTACAGGAGACAAACCCTAAGATTATATCACCAAGAGGAGTCATCCACCAAGAGATAACACTTATGCACATAAATAGCAAAGAAGGCCTTAAAGTAAATGAAAAGAACATTTACAGAACTGAAGCAAAACAGACTACAATAATCATGGAAGACTTTGTTTTGCCACATTTGATAATGAATAGAAAAACAGCAGAGAGGGGAAAGACAACTTGGAACACTACTGTATGTCAACTAGGCCAAACCAATGTAAACAGAGCACTGTACCAACAGGAAGTAGAACACACACTCTCAGCAAAGGGATGATGACACTTCTCCAAGATAGACCCTCCAAGTAGTTGGAGATAGATAGTTAGAGATAGAGAGACAGATAGATAGTTGCCCCGTCCAAAGTCTCAATGTATTTCAGAAGATTGAAGTCATTTGAAATATCCTCTCTGGCAAAGATGGAATGAAGATAGACTCCAGTAATCCAAGAAAAACTGGAAAAGACATCAACCTGTGAAAATCAACACAGTCTTAAACTACCACCGAGTCAAAAAGGAAATCACCAAAGAGAGATTTTGTTAGAGATTAATGAAAGTAAAACTTGCAACACATGAAAGCTTATATAGTAAAAATATTGCTCAGTGACACCTTAATTCCAATTAACATCCACATTAAGAAAGAAGATCAGGGGCTGGTGAAATAACTCAGGGTATGAAGACACTCACCAACAGGCTGGACCACCTGAGCTCAATCCTGAGCACAAACAAGGTAGAAAGAAATAACCAGACACCCTCAAGTTGTCTCTGATCATAAACACAAATGTGATGAAAAAGACAAGAAAAGCAAGCAAGCAAAGCAGGGTTGGGGAGCCAGCTCCTCCAGAGAATGCTTCCTTCCAAGCATGGAGACCTGAATTTGGTCTCCAGAACCCAGGTAAACAAGTAAATGGGGCTTGGTGGTGGGCTCTTGTAATTCCATTGGTAGAGAATCTGAGGTAGGTGGGATAAAGTAAGACCCTGCATATTTCAAAGAACTAGAAAGAGAAAAACAAATTACCAGGGGAAAGAGATTAACACAGATTAGAGGGGAGATAAACACGAATTAGAGGGGAGATAAGTAAAAGAAACAATAAAAGAATTTTAAGACTCAATAAAATAAAAAAATCTGGATTAGTTATAACTACATTAATACAGACATCAATAACAGAGGAAACTGACTTGAAGGGAGGAGGTAGGATGATATACAGGAGTTTATAGTTCCTGCTTAATTTTTTTCTAAATCTAAAATTGTTCTAAGATAATTTAACTGACTTAAATTGTTTATGATTAAAGAGGAAATAAAACTGCAATTAAAAACTGTAAGGGAAAGTGCACAGTGAGCTTGTGTAAGATCCTGGGGTCAATCCTCAGCATGTCCCATGCCCACCCCATGCGCACCTCCAAAGTCAAACCAAATTAGTCCCAATACTGTAAATTAGGCTAATGTGGAAGAGACATATAAACAGTTACCAGATGGAGTTAAAAAGGTGCTAAAAGTTCCCTAGCCTTAAATATTATTAGAAAACAATAAAGGCTTAAAAATACATAACTAAGCACTCAATCAGGAACTGAGAAAAATAAAATAATCTTTAAAATATCAAGAAAATATTAACAAAGGTAAGCCAAAAGATATTTTTATAAAGCTAAGTATAAAATGTCACACCCAAGATTAGTTCTGTGATATACCAATCAAGAAAAGAGAGCCGGGCGGTGGTGGTGCACGCCTTTAATCCCAGCACTTGGGAGGCAGAGACAGGTGGATCTCTGTGAGTTCAAGACCAGCCTGGTCTACAAGAGCTAGTTCCAGGATAGGCTCCAAAACCACAGAGAAACCCTGTCTCAAAAACCAAAAAAACAAAAAAAAAAAAAAAAAAAGAAAAGAAAAAAGAAAAGAAAAGAAAAGAAAAGAGAGAAAATATAAACAAAATGAGCACTAGAAAGGGTTACAGAAATGGTGTAAAAAATGTGTAGGCTATTATCTTATTTGCCTATACATCTGAAAAAAATTGATCAGAAGAGTTGCTTTAAATATAATTAGTTTCAAAAGCCTGCACAGGTTCAAGCCAGACAGAATCCCAGCACTGAAAAGAGGAAGTGGACGCCACCTCCCACCCCTAACCAAGAAGCTACTGTAATTGATATTCAAGGCAAAGGAAAAATCAGTTTTCTACAGTGGGGTCTCACTGGGTTTGTTAACTACACTTCAGGCATGCCTGGTGCCCAGGAATGGCTGGCCAACACAAAACAAACTCAATAATATTTTTGTAGACTTTTTTTTGTATCATTTTGCTTTGTTTAGATTTTTTGTTTGTTTTAATGGTCTTTTGCTTGTTTATTTTGATTTCTATTTGTGTGTGTGTGTGTTTCTTGGGTCTTTGTTTTTGTTTGCTTGAGAGAGAGAGGAGGAGGAGGGAAGGAAGAACACAACTTTGGGTGAGTAGAGAAGGGGGAGTATGGGAAAGGATGGGAGAGGGCAAACCATGATCAAAATATATTGTACAAAAAATTTTCCATTAAAGATTACTTTTCAAAAAAATTGTCTTCAAACAAAACCTACACTGTGTGAAGAAACAGCACTAAATTTGCAAAGATATAAAACAATAGAAGTCGTTGGAAAAGGTTGTACAGAGAGACTTACAAGCAGGAACGCCAAGGTCGATGCTTTGGATCTATTCCCTAAACATTTCGAGGAACAGACCACGTGCATGAAACTGTCATCAGAATATGGAGCATTTTGGCGTTTTTTTTTTTTCTCACTTACTTTCTGAAAGTAAACTTTAGTATCGAAACTCATCACTGATAGCTTCCATAAAATGAAAATATAGATGAATTTGCCTTATGAATATGAATGCGAAAATTCTCAGTAAATCACAAACATGTGCTTTCCAGTATGTATTTTCTTAATGTAAACTAGAGACAGGATAATCAATTTGGACACACATTTTTCCTTCCCTCTTTGGATGTAACTTTCGAAAGCTGTTTGCAGGGAGCATATGAACAGCTGCTTTGTTTATAGATCTGCTTGCTCCGCCTGGATAGGGCTCCTTGGCTTACAACCACATTGTTTCCCTTCTTTTCTGTTAGTTTGAGCTGTGAACCGAATTGTGAAGCCAAAGTGAGAGAAGAGAGGCGTCTAAGCATGTGGATCGGAGAGAAAAAGGAAATGTGTAGGCTTGGTTTGGTTTGATCAACTAATTTTATTATTTGAATCTGAGAAATAACAGAATACAGTTGCTAATTATAAATCAGCTCGGTCACAGAAACACAGCGGCAACCTGATTTCTGCTAAGTCTTTTAAAATAGCAGCTCACTGCCTCATCGGAAATGCTAAAATCAGATAGTTGTCGCTAATGTTACCAAAGACACTGAATATTATTTAACATTTATATTTTTTATTAAGTGCACCCTTAATAAGTCAGGATATATATATATATATATATATATATATATATATATATATATATATATATATATATTTAATGATAAAGCGTTTCCTTCAAACCAACAGCCAATCTCATTCTTCATATTAACCACTAGGGAAATTCTCCTGAGATCAGAAATATAACAGGCAACTGCTTTCTTCTCTGTTATCGAGCCCTGATCCAGAAATTCTAGCTGGTATGGTGAGAAAACAAGGAGGAAGCATGTCACGTGTTCTTTTTGATGTAGAAATCACATATAAATTGGATAATTTAGAAAGAAATAGATCGATAAAATGACTAGATAAAAATTATGAAATCGAGATGTTAGCTGTAGTTAAAACACACTAGAAAGAATATCCTCTCAGGGATAATTCCCTTACTGTGCACATAAGAAGGAGGCAAAGCTAACAGGCTTGGAATATATTCTACTATTTATATCTACGATGTATAATGTAAAGGACTCCGTATGTTTACTGAAACCTCAATGCATAGAAAGACAGGATGGTCACAGACATGAAGGTTTTTTACTACACGGACAATCATTTCCCTTAAGTTAGTGCACACATTTTCTAAAACTCCAACCAGATGGTTTTCCCAGGGGGAATTTAACAGATTTGTTTTGAACCATCCTGGTAGCCATAATCACAAATGTTTAAGAGAAATAATTGGACATTGCTCTACAATCCTCAGCTTCTGAGCATCATTTTAGGCAAAATGAGTTGGCATACGGTTCCACATCCCCCAGAGGCAGACTAGTGTGCTAGGTGTATACTTACACCTTTGGAACTGTCTTCCTAGGGGACCAGAGAGATGGCAGTGGATGAGTGAGAAGGGACACAGTTTCCAGGAACGACTTGATTATTCTGTGACTTGGATGAAGTCATTTTCTCTTTTCCCCATCCTACTGCAGCTTGGGTAAAACATCCCAAACATAGTTTGACCGCTGTAAAAGGGCAGGGCAGCGATGATAAAAAGCCAGGGGAAATGAACTGGTGAGAGGTTTTAAGCCTTGTCTGACTATGCCACTGAACGAGTACCCCTGAAAGTATACAAGCATTTCCCTCTAACAGACACTCCTATCGAATGTCTGAAAACATGACAATACTGACAATAGTTCTTGATATTTAGTCTATAATTATCCTTAAGAAAATAATATTATGTAGTCTTCGGCATTAATTATGGTGATGAAGATAAAAGGGATTGTTGGTAACAAAGTAAGATGTGATTCCTGTGTATAGAAATCCTTAAAAGGCTAATAATTGATATCATAAAATATTCATATCATGTATTTCTTACGAGACTAAAAGTTAGTTAATTTCCTATTTGAATGGACACATTTGATCATGCTGGGATTGATTTTTTGAAATATCAGCAAGAAGTATGACTACATATTCTCTTAACTTACTTTCAACTTAGCAAGCTAACTTAGGCCAAATGTTTCTTAGTTTTATGGTATAAAAAATCACTTTTTGAGAAGACTTACATATCAGATATAAACCTACAAAATTCATTTCAATTAAAGACATAAAAAATTCTAGCTTAAAGGTTAGAAGAAAAGAGAAAAGAGGCACAGTGTTTTAAGTTTTCCTTGGATCCTGGCTTTTTTAAAGGCCAGATTTCTAACTCAGACGATGATGGCAGAGACATTACTGACTCATGTCAGGGGCTGGTACAGGAGTGACACAGATCTTGCCGAACTTAAGGCGTCCCAACCCCCTTGCTATGCTAACAGTGAATAGGAATTAGGAAGATTTGATTACCTCGTTTCCAGGTTAGATGCTTCCCTTCACAGACTACTTTCCTTTAAAGCTGTCGGCCGGTACACATACTGAAGCCATTTGTTTGCCCCTGCTCTACTGTTGAGCAGTGCTGCCTGAACTGTCCTGAGCTCTCCCTTGTGTTGAACTGGGGACTTCCACTGAAAAATCCCCTGCCTTGAAGACTTCCTTATTTGTAACGATCAACAGCCAATCAGGGCAAGATATTGAAATGAAGCAAAAACTACCAGAAAATGTTCTGAAACCACCCGTGACTATAACTCTGACTTCCTTTTGAAGCAATGATATTTCACCTGAATAGTTAAGGCATTAAAAACATTTAGAAATTGTAAACATGGAATTTTTTGGAAGAAGCATTTTTTTCATGAAGAGAATTTTAAAGGTGAGCTTACTTGGAAAATGGCATTTTAGTCATTGAGTCACATTTGACCCCCAAATCATTGTATTTATAAATAACAAAACCCAAATTTTCTTTGCTTTCTGACTTTCAGAGGCCACTTGGCTGAAGCCTGGGGGGAAAAAATAAGGCATAGCTTAAGATTCTAGAGTGTGACCATAGATACTGGCAGGAAAGGTAGAAGCCAAGAAGTCTCTTTAGACAGAATTTCCAGTTTGAGACGTAGGTCACTGTCTACATAGATGATCCCATGTTCTAACTCATGGGGCGGGAAGCGCTTCTCTCAGGCCATGGGGAACTAACCTGTGATTTACATGCACACGGAAGGCAGTGATATTTGGACATTTTTCTTTGTCATAAAACTTTAGACATGGAATTTAGACACCTTCTGTCCCATTTCTCTTTTGCCACAGAGGAGGAAATGGGAGAAGGAGCCCTCGGAGTCACTAAGTTAGGAGCAACAGCTGCCCTGTGTCATCTGAATCTAAGTGTGACTTCATACTCAGGGCACCGTGCTCTTCTGTAACAAGGCCAGAAGCCAGGACGAGACTGGATGCAGTGGGCAGTCACCCTGCTGAGTTAAGAAGTCCGTGGAGGCATCCCCCAGAATTCCAGGTAATAGAAATGGAAATGTACAGTTTCTGATTCGTGGCCTGGTTTCGTTGTCACCTTAAAGCACTACCATCTCTTAAATTACATTTTAAACATATCGGAGGTACTGCTGCATCTTGTGGAATTATTCTCTAAAACTACTTTTTTTTTCAAGTTTCTAAAGTGCTGAATAAGCACGTAATTAAAACTGTTCTTTTTACTCGTAAATACGCAGTGAGGCATTTCTTCCAGTGCTGCATACTTAGAACAATCTCACTGATGAAATAGCGGACATTAAACATGCTTTTGTGCAACGGAAAACAAAAATTTAGCAATGTTAAGTACAACCAAGAGAAATACCGAATGCTTAAGGTATCATTGGTGTGGGGGAGTTTACTCCTTAAGAATTTACAGTTACGAAGCAAGCTTTTAAAAGTACATTTCTTTGGGGAAAGAGGTGCTCCCATATCGACTGGGAAATACCCCCGTTTTTGTCCCTCCCATCCTGTCCTGCTTCCCTCTGTTACTTACTTTGGGCACTGAGTTTGGCTGAAATCCAAAGTACTGAAAACTGGCTTTTTCTGGAATATTGGCCTCAACCAGGTGGGACACGGAGGGAGGCTTCCGAGACCATTATAGAAGCTAAGTTAGAGATGCTTTCTGAAGAAGTTATGTGCAAGTGTGTGAAATTAAAAGCCCAAGATACCATCGGCAAGGTAACTGAATATTTTACCTTGTTGTCTTTATTGACTCCTTTGTCTATTCCTGCCCCCTATTCTACCTTTTCATCCTCTCAGAGAAATTCCAGTAGGAAAAGAAGAAACAGACAGTCATGGGTGGTAGGGAAAATGGATGTCAAGCTAGCTAGGGAACTAACTTTGTTACAATTCTTCAAAATATTTTTTTTTTATTCTTTGGAAGTTCCATACATGTACGTCCTTGTAAGAAGCCATCAGCCTGTTTTATGCCCCGAGTCCTGCTAAAAGCTTTCTCCCTCCTAAGAAGTCCGTCTCCTACCTTCATGTCTTTGTTCTGTGTGTGTCTCACTAGGGTCATCTGTATGGGGGAAACTCTTTACGGAAGCATAGGCAACTTGTCAGTGGCTACATCACTAAAGAAAGTGACACATCTTCCTTCACCCACCATTGACTGTCACTAGTCCCCCCAAAAGGTAGAGGATCTCATTAACCCTCCCCTCTTTCATAATGATATGTTGACAAGCTGAATCTTGTGTAAACCTTGTGTAGGTGACCACTGCTTCAGTGAGTTCAAGAATACACCAAACATATCGGATCCAGAAGAACCTTTCTCAGATTCTCCTCCAATCTCCTGTTCTTCTATTCCTTCTGACCTCAAGATATTCCCTCAGCTTTTGGAAATAGGAAGGAGTGTTATAGGTCTATATTTAATCTATAATTCAATTTAATAATTGGCCTTATATCAGTGCTTGATTAATTGTTTAATAACCATTTATTACCTATTTCTTGAACTCAAAGTATCAGACTTTGGAAGCGAGTGCTCTTACATACAATGCTATGAGCTATCTCACCAGTCTGAGCTCATGAGTTTAACAACGCATGCAAATAACCATTTCTCGACCCACTGAGAAAGATGAACGTAGGATATGTTAGTCACCTTTATGTCACAGTGACAAAACATCTGAGAACATGAGCTAAGGGAGGAAGGATTTCTGCAGACTCTTGATCTCACAGGATTCATTCACTTCATGGTTACCTGATTCTCCTGCTCCTGGGTGCTTGTATGGTGAGGTAAAACATCATTGCAGAGAGTCTACATTGTCACCTAGGAGACAGAATGATACCAACAAGAGCCAGGCAGGGACAAGGTACATCTTTTACAGACACACTTTTAAAGACATAATTTTCCCAAGCAGGCGTACCTTTTAATAATGCATCACTAAGCTACAAATCCATCAGTGGGTTAATCTGTTGAGGAAATTCAAGCCCTTATAATCCAGTCACTTTTCAAATGCTCGCCATCTGGCCGTCAAGCTCTTAACACAGGCCTTTTGTGTGGGAGCTTGAGGAAACGTCATAGCCCAATCACTGCATAATGTAACACCACTGTGTGGGCAAAGAGACAGTTCTTAGCCAGGAACTACTCATGAAGAGTAGGCATTGAAGAAGTAAAAAAATAAGGGTCAAAACTTTACTTCATACTTTTCCATAATCTCAAAGAATTTACTGTTTCTTTTAGGTTTAATTTATGGCATTTGCTTGTTCTTATTGTTTTTTAAGTAGATTTTTAAAAGACTTCATTTGCTTGTTAATATTATAGAAGAGTATTTACAGTTTTAATGACAGACATGATTTTAATATTCTTGGCACTTCTTAAAATAAAGTTTTTTAGTTATACAAGCTGAGCGGTTAAGAGGTACTTTAGGTTTATTATCTGGAGAATGGCAATAAAAGTAGGGTTTTAGGTTCCCTAGCCTTCTGTCAGGCTCATTTGTTTGACAAACAGTATTATTGGCTATCCAACGAAAAAAAGCTATTGTGATAGATAATGGACCAAAGACTGATATAATCAAAATCTAGAAATAGCTGCACACACTTTAATAACTGGCTGATTTCAACATGAAGTTTAGTAGGAGTAATTACAAAGTACTACCACCCTACAAACAAAACAAAAGGGAAAACACTACTTGTGCCTAGGAAGGGTGGATAAGACTCAATTTAGGGGCAGGCATACAAAAGCGACTAGAGTTTTACTAGAGGCAGTCATGTGAAATCGCAGAACAATACCCCAAACTAATAAGAGCCTTGGAAAAAAGGAAGCCCCATTCCTGATTTCCAACCACCTCTGAGACCAAAGACAAACAGCTATTGAGTACTCATCCATGCCATAAACACATGATTTCAGGAAAGGGGAATGGTTTTGTCGGAGAAAGGGGAGAGGAAGCAAGTGTATTCAAACACCATTTAAATTCTTTAAGGTGGGCCTCAAGACTAGTGAATAGGAGCAACTAGAAAACAAATTTGGTTTATTATAGAAAATTAATATTATTGTATTTAGGAAGTAAGTAGCTCACTTCAATGAGTTTCTTCTTTCTTTACAAATAAATCAAATACATGACAAATGATGGTTGTTTGGGAACCCTGAAAGGGGACTAGAATCTCTGGAAACAATGACTAACAAAATATGTACGATGGCCCTGACACAATTCCAAGCACTTAACTCATATCTCTTTGCTCAATTTTTACAACTACTCCATGGTGAAAGTGCTGGTCTATAGATACAAAAATGGATGTATAAAAAGCGAACTAACCCAGTCAAAGCACACATAACTAGTATGCAGAAGCCCTCATATGTGTCTCCAAAGTCCATGGTTTTAGCAACTATCTACAGCTAGCTGGCATGTCTGCTTGTCTACTGTCATGCACTTAAGCATAGAGTCTCTTATTATTCAATCATTCAACCACTCAGCAACACTATAGAATTCAGGGTGGCGGAGTGTGTGAAAAGAAATCAGATGTTTTCTCTGCCTCTTTTGATTACTTCGTGCCATTCTGGAAGCTTCCAGACTGACAGAATAGTGATCAACTGAGAATGGACCACGTCCAACCTCTACTCTGTTGTGGAGTAGAATATATGCTTAACTATGTGAAGATGTGTTACATTGTTAGTGCTGCAGAATAATTGCTTAAACATTATGTAAATATGTGTCGCATTTGTTTACACTGCATTTGTTTAATTATGTAAAGGTGGGTTGCTGATTGGTCTAATAAAATGCTGAACAGCCAATAACTAGGCAGAGGAGGGATAGACTAGTCTGGTGGGCAGAGAGATAGAAGGGGAGTCAGGAAGCCAGCAGGGGACCAGCGAGCTGGGGGTCAGAAGGACAGACAGACCTGGAAGAAGCAGGAAGGCAGAATGAATAGTATGTAGCTGAGGTCACAGTGAGCCTTGGGGCAGCACATAGATGAATAGAAATTAATTTAATTTAAGTTTTTTTTTTTTTTTTTTTTTTTTTTTTTTTTTTTTTTTTTTTGGGAAGTGGGGAATCCGGCAGTCCAAGAAAGCCGGGTACATTACTCTCTATCTGCAAATTTGATCTTGGGATGGGCTTGTGATCATAGTACAGTTGGATAAAGGAAGAGAACAGTGTGAGGAAGGAGGGTGACGCAGAAGGGCTGCTCTGGTTAAGAACTGGAGAAGCAAGCTAGGCTTACAGTCTCTTCTCAAACGCCAGTCTAGGCAAACGGAATGGCCTTGGAGGATGCAATGCTCCATTTAAGGAAAATGGTCATGTACATTTTGATTTCTCTGATTTATTTGTTCAGCTTTTTTTTTTTTCAACATTTCTAATCTGTTACAGACAGCTTAGCCAGTCTACAGAGTACAGGATGAACTGCTTATGTTTTCATTAAAAATCTGCAAGTTAACAGACTCCCATCAAAAAATGAGGCATTTTGTTCTAGAAGGGTCTATGTCAATCATTAGATGGCCTGCTTTCTCTTTCAGTATCTAAGACATTAATCCATTTAGTTTATAGCCAAATAATGCTCTTATTTTGATCTGTGCACTGGAATTCCTGTTTAAATGAGAGTGAGATCCATCAACCAAAGCACCTCATCGGCATTTTCTTTCTAAACTGAGAAACCTAGAAAAGGGCTTAAATAATTAGGATGAAATAGAAATTACTGCCTCCTATTAAAGAGGTTCAAAATTTACAAATGACAGAAAACTAATATGTATGCCTAAAATAGGTTTCTCTTGGATTGATAAGATGATGAAATTGAAATCACTGCGAGACACCTAAGGTCACTGATAATTTTCCATGTGAGTACACATAGCACGGTAATTTAGAACTTATATAGTGTCTAATATTAGCAAGATTCATAGTTCATCCTTGTAATTCTCTGTAAATGAGGAGATAAAAAATATGTTAGCTTGTCCGTAACCTCTAAGTCACAACAACAGTGAGAAAGAAATCAGATGGAGAGAAAAACTGCCGAGACAGGAAAACCCATGGCCCTGGATTTTCCATGACTTTAATAAAACAAGTTAGACTCACTATGAGATCTAACCTTTGAAAACTGCTTAACTGATGTCACAATGATGCTGGCAGGATTAACTGGCTGAAGCTTGCAGAGTGATTTCAAGGTTCTTCAGGGTACCGGTTAAGTTCCTTTTAAATTTGATTATATCTCGTAAGAGGCCTGATCCAGAATAGAAGATTCAATAAACATAGGTTCTAAGAAAGATCACAAGTTACAGTTACTCAGGAAAGGTTCAAATAGAGCTAAACGTGCAGAGCAATTGTGCGTGGGGCATGCTACTTCTCTGGGTAATGTGGCTGAATTCATCCACTTCAAAGAAGAGGAAACCTGCAGGAAAAGCCAAACTGATTTGCTCAGTATCAAACAACTGACCGATGCTGCTGACAGATTAGTAGGGGCCTTAATGAGCTAAGCTCCAAAGTGCCTGACCACTTGTGACGTTGTGATCTAAAGCTGCTGGGAGGTGCACATACATGTGAAACACACACACACATGCACACAACACATTATACAAACAATAATGGTAATACTACTAATAATAAAATTTAAAGGAAGATGCTGTTACAATTTGGAGACAGGAAGATCCCTGGATCTTGCTTAGCCGGTCACCAAAATGGTAAATTCAGGAAGATATGTAGGTATAACAACAGTTGATTAGGGCCCTTAGATTTGAAGTTTGCTTCTGAGTTTTGTTTTACTTTGAAGATTTAATACGATGACCTTCCCAAAATTTAAATTATAACTCATTTTTGTTTCATTTATATTAATTCAGATGATAGACTCATTTCAAATAGATTACTGGCAGAGCATCAAAATAGCTCTGGTTCTGTGTATATTTGAGGGGTTACGTAAGCATTTAAAGCCTGGTCTTCCACAATAAAGGTGGCTTCCACATCAGTCAGTGTCCAACTAGGAGACAGAAACCAATTAGTAATCTGAATGGGAAATTTTAATATGGCACACTGTGCCAGGGACCCGTCTCCTAAGAGTGGGCAATAACTTGTAAAACTATCCCGAGTCTCTGACAGAGTACCCAGGCAAACAACCAATGTGGAGAAGAGATCTTCTCCCCAAGATTGAGGTCCATACTGTACTGAAGAAGAGGTTTTTCTACATCTCCAGGTGGCAGGAAATTTGCCTGG
This sequence comes from Chionomys nivalis, assembly GCF_950005125.1. NCBI lineage: Eukaryota > Metazoa > Chordata > Mammalia > Rodentia > Cricetidae > Chionomys > Chionomys nivalis. The sequence goes on from NC_080107.1 coordinate 19,760,448, forward strand.
CTTTTCACAACAGGAATGGCCTCCGTGTGCCGGGTAAACAGGGATCACTTCCCAAGTGCAGACGAACTGAGCCTGCCAAATCAGCTTTTAGGGATGGATATCTGTGACATTCATGGGGAAGTTGTCAACAGACAGAGAGCTGAAATTTTCACAAGAAATCCCCCATACACAGACACTACGACTTGAGGTGAACGCCACTAGGTAAACCCCACATGCCCAGGTGTCAGTCATGAGATAGGAAAAAGAAGCAAGTGGAAAATAGGAGAAAAAGAAGAATTTTGTTCCGTTTCTAGTGTCTCTGCAGCTCCCACACTAAAAAGGGTTAAACTTGTGTTCACTACCAAGAAGCATTTCAAGCACCCCATTTGAGGAGCAAGCGGTAGAAGATGGGCTTGGGGCAAGAGCACACTGTTGGAAGGCTTTTGATGACTGGTGGAGGTTGCAGTCTCCCCAAGGCCTGGCAGCTTATCTCAATAGCTTGACAAGATGGGGCTCTCGCTCTCTCTCTGGCAGAACTTTCTACCTTTACCTGCCCTTATCTGGAGAACATCCCTGGGCCTGGAAGACTGAGAGTTGTCTCCGAACCAGATGCCTTTATTTTTTCTTGACCCTTGACACAGATTTTTGTTAAGAAGACTTGTGCGAGGAGCCTTATGATAGGAGTGTGCCATTTAATGCAAATTAGGGTTTGTCCCCAGGCTCCCCAATCTGATATATTTCTTATACTCTGGAAAAACATTGAGCTGATTCATGGAAGTCTGTTTCCTGGAGGGCTGTCTCCTTCGAGCCCATGGGCCGTTTACAAAGCTTTCTGTTGCTGCTTCTGCCTCTTCACCCTCGGACTGAGGACCCCCCCAGAGGACAATACCTTTTCAGCTGGCACACTTTTGTATGTAGGGAGGATTAGCTTTTACTATGCCCTGTTATGCCAGCATTCAACAATCACACTTATTTAAGTATATTAGCTATTATTAGCTATATTAGTTGAAGTTGGAGAAACGTATTTTTTTTTTCAGGTATAGTCCTACAAAAATCTGTCCCTTCCCACATCATCACAGTCCGATGTTTGAAATAGGTTAGCTCTTCTTCGTAATGTAAGAAAAATCCTCCTTGTATGGCTTTATATGTAAGTTCCATTCAGAATCGAGCTATGTGTACAGACAGAACAAGACAGTTCGGTGCATGGACATGTTTTCTTAAGGAATTACAGCAGCTCGTGTGGTTGGACCAGTTTGATGTGTAGGCTCTGAGACCTCCGTCTTTCTTCCAGGGTGGTTCCTGCAGACTGGGAAACAGGGCAGGTAAATGATGATGCTTCTGCAGGCTAGGGTGGACAGAGAAGCTGTAGAAGACATATTTAAGGTCTCTCATGGTTTCTTTCCAGAGAAAGTCTGACACAAGGCGCTGGCTAAGCATCTGTTTCCTTCTGGTCTTTTGTGTTCTTCATTTTTAAATAATGACCTAATTCTGATCAACTGTGCTCCTGATTTGGCGCAGGCAGTGTGTTTTCACAGCCTGTGCTCCTGAACCATTTCTGCTTTACTCTTGAATTCAATGAATGTTCTCAACTCTGCTCCTCCCTTGCTTGGTTCTGTTATCTGCGGTCTTGCCTTTATTTAACTACGTGATTCCTTTGTCTCCACTCAGCAGCAAGGACCCTGCCTCTGCTTTCACGGCTCGCCTACCTGTAAGCAGCCCAGAAGTCAGGTTTTCATATTTAAAAGTCTTTATTTGTTTCATATATTTTATTTCCATTGATGCCTGTTTTAAAGCAGGGTTAAAACATAATTTTTCTTCTTCCACCAAGGTATTTCCTTATGTTTTTAGATTTCACGTTTATTCATTTGTGTGTGTGGAGGGGTGTGTCACATGGATGTGGGTGCCTATGGATTCCTTGTGGTTGAAGTTACACATGGTTGTGACCCCCCCCCACACACACACACATGAGAACGAAACTCTGGTCTTGCAGAAGAGCAGCAAGTGGTCTTAACAACTAAGTCACCTCTCGGTCCTGCTCAATGCTAACTCTTAAAAGATGGAAGAATTAAATCCTGACGGAGATTCAGGATCCTGTTCCTTCTCTAGGTACTTACACTGTGTTGGCTGCTCATATATGTAGCCCTCACTGTAGAAAGCTGTCTGCGATAACTGGATAGAGATGAGAGGTTTACATTCCGGAAGAACTGAAAAAAAAAATGCAGCTATTTATTTATTTATGGGTCGGAGTCTGACATTTTTTTCAACTGACAGGAGAGAAGATTGCCAAAACTTGGAAATATTGTAACGTATGCATGTGGACCCTCAGGAAGGGGGGGGGCAAATAGTCAGGGAAAGTGGACTCGTGGGACACCTGGCTGTCTACTGCACACATCACTAACAGGATGGCATTCACAATATGGTTGAGGTTGGTACTAATTTTCAAACTGGTCCCGTGGCTTGGATTTTGAATAAAGTGAGTTGTCTCTCCCCACCCCACCCAACCGACCCTGCCTAAGCCCACGCATTAAGAAGCTGCTGAGTTTCCAGCTTGACACACACAGAAATCATGGGGGGGGGATGTAGGGGAGATTTGGGGAGGTATAGCCAATGGGTCAGTGTGGGAGACTAGAAGACCTTGGCCTCTTCCTCTTCTCTTTTCCTTCCTGGATGTGAGATGGCAGTTTTGGTTTGCCACATGATCTGGACAGATGTGCTACTGTTTGCCACATGATCCAGACAGATGTGCTGCTATCCTGGTCATTTGTTATGTGCAGTCAGCATGGCAAACTCTGTGACATCTCATGTCTTTAAAGACCTAAAAAGCGGTCCAGGGATGTGGCAGAACCAGTTCTACAAGACAGTCCTCTTACCTGCACACACGATCTCTGGAATGCATGTGTGTACTCATAGACACACGATAAAATTAAGTAAAATAAAAAAAAATTAAATTCTTGAAACAGAAAAGTAAGTATTTACAGCCCACAAAAAGCTGCTCTACTGCAGCACAAATAAGTGCTGTATAAATTAATATAAAAATTATTCCAAATATTTAATTCAAAGTATTTTATGCATTTCTAGATATTCTGTTTATATTTGAAATTAGGACAAGGGGAAGCATAAATTCAAAGTATCTGCCTATCTATTTTTAGAACCACAAATAAAATACCATGTTGTCATCATATTTAAATTTCCTGTAGCAAACACACTCAGAACTATAAATTGGGAGTAAGACTCGGGAGGCCTGGAGAAGCCCCGTGACCTCCCGCTAGTGATTAACCGCTGTTGGAGCCGAGGCCAGTGTGGGTGAAGGTGAGGATGGGTGTTAATTAGATTGCCTTGAAATGGAGCTGCTCCACAAAAGGCTAATCTTGGAAACGTGGAGATTCTTTTTATTACCTTAACACCTAGTTTGCAAATTTCAATGAAAGAAAGGGGCAGGAAGCTAACACATATTGTGTACCTCTTCCAGGCTAGGCTATTTTTATTTTATTTTCACAATTATCCTGTAAATTTGATAACTTTTGGGTGACAAGGCAGGCCCAGAGACCATGGATAGCAGATGTATTAGCTGTCAGGTGTGTTAGTTGAGGCTCTTTAGGGGGACAGAACGGACGGGATGGACATATCTTACAAAGGAGCCTGGTTAGATAGGCTTTCATGACAGTGACTGCCTGCGCGAAACCAGCTTTCTACATGCTGGAGAGGCTGAGAACCCACAACCTGCTCATCCTCAAGATGATTCAGGGGTTTCAGTTTGGTGCTGACGGTGTGTAGGAGCCTTGGAGAGCCGCTGGTTTTCAGTCCTCATTGGGAGGCTGAAGAATCTGCACTCCAGTTTCAGTGAAGGATGGTCATGGTAGCAGCAAGAGGACAGATACAATCACCAGGAAGTACGAGAACGGCAGGTGAGCACAGCTCTTCCTTTCCCTGGGTCCTTTTTGTGTTTGGGTGGCCACAGGAAGGTGCTTCCTGCTGTAGAGCAGGGTTCGTCCCCCCTCAGTTAAGCCTTTCTGGAAGGGCCCTCACAGACTACCTCAGAGGTTTGACTCTTAACCTGATTCCAGATCCGATCAAGTTGAGAACAAAAGTTAACTACCATCAAGTCTATCTGTCTCTGGGGTATGGGGGGGGGGTCTTTGGTGTTCATATCCTTGCTGTGTTTCTCAGAGGGCAGATGGGACTTTTAGAAGCCTTGTTTGCATCCATAAAGATACATTTTATACAAAAAGATGGATGACAATTACTTAAGAATGGACAAGCGAATATTTTTAAAACACACACACATGCACACACACACGCACACACACACACACACACACACCAAAACAAAAACCCCAGAAATACACAAAGGAGTTACACACGAAATACATTTATTTTAGGTAGATATTTATCTTACATCATGACAGTGGTGTATGCTCCCTGATTCCCCTCATCTCTCACCATCCTGTCTATGTAATCTTTGGTTATTTTTGTTTTGCAATATATTACTTCTTTCCCTATGTATCCAAGGAGCCAAATGCTAGCCCAGCTGCCAAACACCCCGCAAACCCTTTGGCTGTGGCTCCTAGCCTAGCTGCAAAGGTAGGTAACTTACTTCTGCTCCAGACGAGCAGTGTCAACAGAACACACTTCTAATTAAAAGAGGGAATGTACTAGATTGGTTTATGTGATGGTTTAAATGAAGTTGGCCCCCATGGGCTCATATGCTTGAATACTTGGTCCCTAGTTGGTGTAATTGTTTGGGAAGAGTTAGCTGCTGCGGCCTTGTTGGAGGAAGTCTGTCACAGAAGGTGGGCTTTAAGATTTCAAAAGACCTGTACAATCCCTCGTGTTCTTTCTGTTCGTGGTTGTGGATCAAGATGTGAAATCTCAACTATTTCTTTGCTCTTCCATCATAGGCTCTAACACTTAAAATCAAATGCTCTGTTTTATAAAGTTGTCTTGGTCATGGTGTTTTATCACAACAGCAGAAAAGTAACTAAGACATTGAACAAAGGCTGAACAGTCCCACAATGGTTGTAATCCTGAGAGCTCGAGAAACCAATAGCTTCTCAGTCCTAGAACTGACAGTCTCAGGATAAAAAAGGATCAGAGATGCATAGATGGTGCAAATTAACCTTCAGAGGCTGAAGAATCTGGCTAAGCAGGCCATGGAGGCAGCAGCCAAAACATCACCTATGTAGTAAGAGTTGAACAGAGATAGTCCTGTAGGAGCCTCTCACTTCTTTTGATTTTTTATTTCATTCTGGAACCCCCAATCTACTGAAGGGTGTTGCCCTCATTTAGACAAACATTCTCCACTTTGTAGACCTTCATTCCTGGCCACCCAGACCTGAATAATCACACAGAAACCATATTAATTACCACCCTGCTTGCCCTATTAGCTCAGGATTTTTATTAACTAACTCTTACATCTTAAATCAACCCATCTTCATTAATCAATGTATTGCCACAAGGTTGTGACCTACTGGCAAGGCTCCAAGGCATCTTTCTCCTTTGGCAGCTATATGACATCTCCTTGACTCTGCCTACTCTCTCTATATATCTCTTCCAACCTGGCTATATTCTGCCCTGCCATAGGCCAAATTAGCTTTATTCATTAACCAATAAGAGCAACACATATACAGAAGGATATCCCACATTACCACTTTGCTTCCTGCCCCACATGCTAATCATCTCCGGAAGCATCCACACAGGTACACCTAGAACTTGCTTTATGAACTTCTAGCTATCTTTCAATATAGCCAGGTTGACAAGTAATATATTAAGCTTCATAGTCACCTTCTGCCTTTGTCCTCAGAGATTTCACCATAAAAGCTTTTTCTGCCCTATCTTCTTTGAAGGTGGGTCGTAAGTTACTTACTATACAGATGTTCTGCTTTCTCTACAAAGGGAAAGAATGTTAGGGAGAAGTCAAGGAAGAGCTGAACAAAGAGGTGTTTCTGAGCACTCTGCATCTGTGGTTATTTCCTTTACATCAGACCTTTTGTTCTCTGACCTTATTTCTGCATAACTGCATAAAAAGGAATTTTTTTCCTGTTCTTTCTTTCTGAAACTCATGCCACATGATACTTATTAAATAAATTTACATAATTTTCCCTTGTTAATTTGCCTTCTGTTGTAGAGCTGTCGGTCATGATACTGTGATGGATGAGACACATAACCGTTCTATCTCTATAGCTCTCACGTTTAAGTCAGATTTGTTCAGGTTTGACTCTCAGAGCTAGCGCCATAGGTTCCTGAGACTGTATTTCTGACTTTTTCAAGTGACTGAGTACAACAGATGGTTCCTAAATGTTTGTTCTGAGGATTCTCATCCCTATAATGCACTTAAGACTAGCTGAATCATTAAACAATTTTATAAAATATCACTGATTACAGAATTGATAGGTGGCAGATGGGACAGTGACAAAGACAATGTTTGGTGGTTGTAGAAAGCCTGAAGGGGTATATGATCCTCATAGGTCTGCTCTCATTACTGAGCATGGTGTGAGCAGTCATTATCTTCAGTAAGAGCTAGCTAAATAAAAACTATAAGTTTGTATTAATATTGAAATTAGCTCACATATTACTTTGGGAACTCCCCCTTCTGACTTAGCCCTTGATTGATTTCCTCTTTCTTTAGACTTTCTATAAGAGAAATAATAATGATGGTGATAATATTCATGATTTACTAGACACACGTGTTCTATGTATTGCCTTAGGTCCTTGTATAAACTAACTCAGGCTCAAAGCTTATTAAGAGGATCTATTGTGTCTACATGGCACCTACTTTTATACTTTATGCTGAAGGTACTACACTGTTACCACAGGCACTGACGTCATTATTACCGAGTTTCCCGGGAGCTGTAGTAGTGCATAGCAGACCCTAAAGTTGCTTTTAAGCAGGGAAATACAAGCCATGCTCTCTTCGCAGGCTGTACTCTAAAGAAATAAAATGCTAGTGGCAATCTTGGCAGGGTCTGAGACAGTTCCTTTGTTTGCAAGTACAGTTAAAAAAAAAAAGCACCAAAAAAGGGAATGATTTTGTAAGTCAGATATCTTGGTTATACTGAATGCTCAGGAAGGAATTTTTGATGGAGTGAAAAAGAAATCAATCAAGAAGCATTAGTAACAGACATATTGCAGGTTTTTCCCCCCAATTAGGGGATGTGTACTCCATTCCAGGTGTTGCATCAACAAAGGAGCAGATCTGGTGAGCAGAGTTCTGGCTGGTTATTAGCTGCCACTCAACCTTTGCCTCAGTTTTTGTGTTACGTATACCGAGAGCAGCAATTTATGGTAGTCCTGATAAAAGCTACAGCACTTCCTATTAAATAAAGGGTGGAAGGCATTTCATCTTGAGATTTTCATTTCGTAAGTTTGCAGCTAATAAGCAGAAGAGGGGAAACATTTCTTTTCCCAACTAGAAACTCTAAAATGAATAGCAACCACCAAATACACATCCAATTTTGGTAGGTCAGTCAGTGACCTTTGCACTGCAGAACAAAATTTACTGTGATTTCTAAGGTCGGACCACAAGGTCTGTGGGTTTTCCTGAAAGAAAGAAAAGGTACTTTCTGAAAAGTGGATTACTGAGATTTCTCTAGAGAAGCAGTGAGTGACTGGTAGGTGCAGACATTGGAAGCCTGCAGTGGAGAGAAGAGAGGCGAGCGTGTGATTCCTAGACCGACAAGTGTCTTTAGGTTGGCAGTAAGTGGCTGGATATTAATGGAATGTGTGAATATTTTAAAATAATAATATATTAATATGTGCTCAATCAGAAGTCAATATAAACAGAACCAGTCACCATCATTCATTGTTTCATAGAACCAAGACTTGTTGGGTCAGGCTTCAACTAGAATTCCTGAGCTTAGTCATTCTAGTTGTTCAGCTTAAATTATACAAGCAAATGTATGTGTGCATATGTGTGTACGTGAGAATGTGTGTGTGAGTGTGTGCATATGTGTGTATGTGAGAATGTGTGTGCGCGTATATGTATACATGAGAATGTATGCATATATGTGTACATGAGAATGTGTGTGTGAGTGTGTGTGCATATGTTTGTATGTGAGAATGTGTGTGTGTGTGCATGTGAGAATGTGTGTGCGCGTATGTGTATACGTGAGAATGTATGCGTATGTGTGTGTGTGAGAATGTGTGTGTGAGTGTGTGCATATGTGTGTACGTGAGAATGTGTGTGTGAGTGTGGTTTTTTGTTTTGTTTTGTTTTGTTTTTCGAGACAGGGTTTCTCTGTGTAGCTTTGATGCCTGTCCTGGAACTAGTTCTTCTAGACCACGATGGTCTCAAACTCACAGATATCTGCCTGCCTCTGTCTTTCAAGTGCTGGGATTAAAAGTGTGCGCCACCATTGCCTGGTGTGTATATTTTTGAGACAGGGTTTCTCTGTGTAGCTCTGGCTGTACTGGAACTTGTTCTGTAGAACTGCTGCCTCCAGCTCAGAGGTCCACCTGCCTCTGCCTCTTGAGTGCTGGGATTAAAGGCATGTGTTGCCTGTGCCACTACCACCCAGCTGGCAAATGTACTCTTTGAACAAAACTAAGGGAGGAAGATTATCTTATAATCTTACAATTCTGACCTTTTCTCTTGTAGCTTCTTCCAAATAAATGAAATATTTAGTTTCAATCATGTAATTTTGTGTTCTATATTTTTGTTCATGTTCTATAATAATCATTTATAATAACTGAAAAATAGTCATTGGGTGGCTATTCCACACTTTAACTGCCTTCCCTTTACTAAATTATTTTTAGCCTATTGTCCTTTTTAAAAAAGACTCCCTAAATGCATCATCAAGCTATATTTGATCTTTTTTATTTCATTAAAAACAGTTTCTTTCTGTCTCATTTTTTTCTTTTTACGAGTACCCTATGCTGGCATCTTATATTCTAAATTTTATAAAGTTAACATAGCTATTGGAATTATATTATTTATTACTTTAATGAGCAGTATGCAAACCTAGAGACTTTCAGAATCACCTAGGTTGTTTATCTCTTGGTTCCATAGACAGATGTTCTAATTAGGTTGATCTGGGCTGTAGGAGAGGCATTCTCATGTTAAAGAACAGAGGCTCCACATAGGTGAACACTTTCTAGGAAATGTAAGCTGTCTCAACTGTTAGCTGGTTAACCATAGGATGCTGGAGGAGGTCCGCATTCAGATACAAACATAAAAAGCAGCTGGTTTAGTCCCATGATTCCTGTAACTATAAGTTTAAAATCTAGCTTGGCTCAATTCCCGCACTCACCAGACAATGGAGAGAATGGGAAGAGAGGAAAAAATGAAGTTCTAGTTCTGAGCTGGAAGACAGAAGGGAGAGGAGGCCTGCCTCCATGTGTGGATAATGATGAGGGCGCAAGGAAAAAACCGTGAGAGGATCTGGAGATGATGAGGGTCATGTGATCTCAGGGCTCGCTTGGTGGTTTCAGTAATAACCGAGTAATCAATATACAACTGATTGCTTTATAGTCTGGTGAATCTAGAGGCTTAAACCTACCATCACTTATCTCCTCCCACAAAGAAAATCAGTGTTTCACCTTATCAGAACATGATACCTGCATGCTTATCACGCTTCCCCCCAAGCATCAGAGAATGGAAGTAGGATTAGAACTCCGTGTGCTTGTATGCACTCTTCTCCTATTTGAGAGTGTCCATCATGAAACCCAGAGCAGTTGTCAAACTGTTCTTTTCCCTTTATTTCTCAAAATAAGCACTGAGTGGGCAGATGTCATTCCTGTTTTATAATCGCAGAGAAAGGAACGCTGAAAAGTGGAGTTCTTTGCGGGTAGTCACACATCAGCTAATCGAGCTCTTTTATGGAATTCTTGCAGGGCTGAGGTCATGCTTTTTTTGTTGTTGTTGTTTTAGCCTTTGTAAATGTTACACTAGGATTAGTCTGGCTGGGTGACAATTTTCTGTGGGTCTCTGACATTTCTGAATGCCTTAGGAACAGAGTTATCATCCGGGATTGCTGGAAGCATTTCCAGAGTGGCTTGTACGGCAAACAGGGTTGAAAGGCAGAGTTGGGAGTCTCAAGGGCCTACAACACGCATACTTGCTGCACAATAGAAAAGGTTAGAACTCCTGAAGTCTAGCATTGTTTACTTGAAATGCAGGCCACTGCGTGGGCAACCGTGTTTGGGGAGTATGTTTATATGGTCTCCGTAGGACTCAAGGGCAGGAAAGAACTGACCAAACAAACACATTTTTTTTATTGAGTTCTACATTTTTCTCTGCTCCCCTCCCTGCCTCTCTCTTCCCCCCTTTAGCCCTCCCTCAAGGTCCCCATGCTCCCAATTTACTTAGGAGATCTTGTCTTTTTTCTACTTTCTACTTTCCATGTAGATTAGATCTGTGTAAGTCTCTCTTAGTGTCTTCATTGTTGTCTAAGTTCTCTGGGATTGTGGTTTTTAGGCTGGTTTTCTTTGCTTTATGTGTAAAAACCTCCTATGAGTGAGTACATGTGATAATTGTCTTACTGTGTCTGAGTTACCTCACTCAAAATAATGTTTTCTAGCTCCATCCATTTTCGTGCAAAATTCAAGCTGTCGTTATTTTATTCTGCTGTGTAATACTCCATTGTGTAAATGTACCACGTTTTTGTTTTTGTTTTTTATCCATTCTTCGGTCGAGGGGCATTTAGGTTGTTTCCAGGTTCTGGCTATGACAAACAAAGCTGCTATGAACATAGTTGAGCACATGTTCTTGTGGCACGATTGAGCATCCTTTAGATATATATCCAAAAGTGGTATTACTGGGTCTTGAGGAAGGTTGTTTCCTAATTTTTTGAGAAATTGGCACACTGACATCCAAAGGGGTTGTACCAGCTTGCATTCCCACCAGCAATGCAGAAGTGTTCCCTTTTCCCCGCAACCTCTCCAACATAATTTGTCATCAGCAAGGAGAATAATTGTTAACAAAGATGATTAATCTTTCTTGGTATTTCAAATTCTTGAGTCTGGAGTTGCAAACTCATGTCAGCAAAAATTATTATACTGTGGTAAAATACTGGGCTGGCAGGAAATCAAATCGTTGTCCATATTACTTCTTTTTATTTCTCTGCAGAGGTTTAAGTTTCATCGAGGACATGGCAACAGAGTCAGTCTGGTCCGTTATTCTCACCTGTGGCCTGACTTTGGCTTAAGTCACTGCAGTCCCCTTCATGTAGCCAGCCCAGCTGCTTCTGTGCTAACCTCGATCATGAGGCTCTACCCAGGGAGGGTGGTGCAAGTCTAAGACACCCCCGTTTTGTTTCCAGGTTAAAGAGAATCTTTTCTTCCTGTTAGGTCAATTTCTTTCTGAATCATCACTGTGGAATAATATCTTTGAGAGGCTCACAATTTTTAGAAGACAAAGTCAGGAAGGAAACACTCTGAAGCAAAGGAGTCCAAAGTCCTTTCATTTTACTTTTTAAAGCAGTGTTTCACATAGCCCAGGCTGGCCTCGAATGTTCCACACAACCAAAGATGAACTTCAACCTCTGATCTTCCCACCCTACCCCACAGTGTATTGCAGGAGTGCACCACAATGTTGTATGTGCCTCTTATTCTGCAAAGGGACTAAAGAGAAAAAAATACTTTGAGAATAATTATTTCATTCATTTATTATTTCAACAATGACTATGACTACATTGCATTTTGTACCTTGTTCTTCTCATTCTCTTTGACTCTTTTCCACTAATAAAATCAGGTGACCATGTTCAGAGCATTGCACAAAACATTTTAAGGTTACATGTTCCAGGGCAGTAGCTTGATATGGAGTTTAAGGAAAGAAATATTAAAAAAAAATATTAAAGTACTGGCAGAGAGCGAGGAAAACAAAAAGATACCTATAGGCTTTATGCTTATGCCTCCTTTGTTTTCTCTCCTCTAGCATTCCCCTTCCCTGTGTCAGGCTCTCAAGGTAAAATCAACCAGCCAATGCTTGCTTAACCGCCACGCTCACATTCCAAGACTATGTAAATGACAATAAAACACTGGCAGTATGTGCAGATTCTCTCGCATACTAGATTCAGAAAAGAAAATATGGTCTGTCTTGACTCTCACTGCTGTCAAGTGTTTAAATTGTCCTTCCAGCATAGATTTAAAACACATTGTCATTGCAATGTTACCAAACAGTGAGCAAGTCAATGGATCTGAGACCACACAATGATTGACATTTTATAAGTCAAACAGAGAGATATGGAACCTCGTTCCGTGACTGCTGTTTCCAGCTCCGAGGGCTGCTGATACAGTTTTTGACAGTGTGGAGAGATGTGCAATGTTGGTTCATAACCACAAGCTGTGGAGTCAGAAGGTAGCCTTAACTTGGTGGCTTGGCACACGTTGCTTTCTGAAATGGGAGCGCAGTGAGGCTAAGATCAACACTGTCACCAACACATTTTCATGCAGTTCTTCGCTGTGAATGTGTGTATGGTGTGTGTGTGTGAGTGTGTGTGTGTGTGTATGGTGCGTGTGTGTGTCGGGGGGAGTGTTTTGATTGTATAATTCCCTGGTTTTTAAACCTTATTTAGGAAAGCTAGGCATATCTTAGAAACATACTTATGTGGGGACACAGGCTACAGAGCAAGGCTAGGGGAAGCCGTAGGCCTGTAGGTTCACTGTAACACATGGGTGAGTGAGGTTTTAATTAAAATCCTTGACCAAGGCTTTTCTGTCTGTTTGTTTATAAGTCATCACCTTCCCCTAAGATTCAAATTAAAAAGTTAAGTTTGCACCTGAAGCCAAAGGACAGACAGATCTTAAAATCATGTTCTACCCCAATAGCTGCCCCATTCATGTCTCAAATGAATTAGGGAAGAATATTTTACTCGTGCTTCAATCCTGAGGCACTAAAGAAAACAGAAACTGTAATTTTTAAAATACGTGTCTCATAAGCATGGTTCAGTGTCCCTCAAAATATGTGTTGCCACCTTTTTATCAAATGAGAAGAATAAATGAATATCAATAGCTTAATCCCAGTGGGACTATTAAAGAGCTTTTCAGGTTCCCTGGGTCTTGTTTACAGAGGTTACTCTTTCTATCAACGCTATTTGCAGCTCTAATGATTATATCCTATCTTATACATTTTTCCCCAATTAATCTTACCACAGTTCACAAATCCTCATAAAATAGAAGGTTATCCACCGAAGACTGCTTCCTGACCCTCATTCCCGTAATAAACATCCCTGGCCATAATTTTAACTTCCCCAAAGAGTTATTATATAGAATCCTGATTATTTAGGTGGAGAAAGAAGAGAACAACATGATCAATGAAATGAAAGCTTTTGCATAATTAAGGAAAAAGCACCTTTTGCCTGGCACAACTTCAATCTTCGTTCCCACCAGCTGCTAAGTCATTTTCATATCCCTGGCTGCTTTCTCCAAGCACAAACACACCTGTTCTCCCAGCTCAGCATCCATTTTACACTGGCGCCTTGCGAGCAGAAGATGGGAGCGGGTTTGACTTGCATCAGAGAGCTGAATAATCACTGCGATTCTGAGATGGCAGTAGTCCACTTTGGCAGGGTAGGCAGCTGAGCATTGGCCAACTTCAGAATTTTTTTTCTCCTGAGATTCAGAGCAGGACAGGCCACTTAGCAAACCATTTGGAGGATCATTACACATTTTGCATTTCTGCTCTGGTCCACTTATTGCTATATTAATCTACAAAACCGCCTCTGGCCTACTTGCGCCTTATGCAATGGTAGAGATTAGGACCTAGTGGCTAGATCATAACCAACTGGTCATGTACTTCTAAGTCATTGCAGATGAAACTGTCAACAGATTGGGCGACCAGTGGCCAAAATGACAACGCTTGCCCTGGCACTTAAGGAAGAAACTTGATATAATGCATAAAGTCTGCACAGTGTACACATAAACGTGCAAACCACAAAGGCAGGTGGCAGAGCTTAAGATGAAGCGACGCCAGTGTCAGAGTAATTGGTGTACTGACTGGCAGTATTTGGTGAAAGTAAGGGTTACTTACTCTCCTGCCGGGCTTTTAGGCTTCCATTAGATAGAGATGAATATTCGATTCGATGGTTTCAGTGTGGAGTCTGCTTAATATGTGTCCCCACAGGATGCTCAGGAGAGACTCATTTTTTTTTTTTTTTAAATTCAGGAGAGACTGACTCATTTTTATTTTTTTAATGGAAGTTGCTTGTAGTTTCTACCCCAAGATAATTTCCAATAGCTTTCAAAAGAATGGTGTCATTCTGAGGATGTCTCTCCATTGTTCTAATCTGTATCCCTTCCATCTGGCTGGTAACATCACTCATCTTAATTAATAGAATGCCACACTCTCTGGTTCTCCTCTGCCAGCAAGTCATTCAGTTCTGAAATAACTTCTTCACCTCCACCGCGCAGTTCAGTATTCGCAACAGGAAAACAGTAACCTAGCACATTCTCCCCTTAGCAGGGAAAAATGAAATCATCCACAGCAATGCTAATTAAGTGGAGTTTAGCATTAGCTTTAACTGAAATCACCTCTCCTGAGACTTCCCAGCATAGACCCGGGGTGTCATAAAATAGGAAGCCACACTCCCTCTCAATTAGCATCCATTTATTTGGGAACAACACCACGCAGCACTAAACAGATACAACCTGTTCTTTTCTCTCATTGTCTGCTCATTGGATGACTTCAGAAACAGCTTTTTCCTCTCCATGTTAATCCTAATTGGGCAAGGTAAAGTTTCTCTGTAGGCATCTCCCCTGTCAAATCTAAGGTGCCTTTTCCAATGTGGAGCTGAAAAAGCAGTGAGCTGGCCGTGGAAACAGTTTACATCCAGAGGAAGACTAAGCCACCCTTGAAGTAAAGTGGCTTTGACCAGAGGTGACTGAACCCCAAAAGCAAGCTGGTAGTGGATGACGCGAGGCATGACCTGATTCTGGTAGGTTCTCCAATCAGGCCTTCAGAGAAAATTCATTTTTATCTCTGCTGTAATACTTCCACCTACCAGCTCTAAACCCTCCCAATGTCTATTGCCGGTTGGCCAGGGCTCCCATTACTAAGACTTTCTGATCTTCCTCCTCCATTGCTTTGAACTGCTGGTACGTAAACGATAATCGTACTCTATTGCTTCATCTATGGTGTTCACTTAGCCATCCCATTGGCGAAATCATTGAAACCATAGGTGGAACTTTAATATTGTGCTTCCCTATTTTCATTTCAGAAACATTAAGCACCAACAAAGAGCACTTTTTGTTTTTAAATTGATAGTTTAAAACTATATGTTTCTCATATACAGTATGATATCTTGGAGCATACGCACATGGAGTAATTAAATCCAGGTAATTAATAAATGTGTCACCTCACACAGTTATTTTTGCAATAAGAATACTTAACACCCCTTATATTTGCATTTTTAAGAATATATTATAACGAAGAATCATTAACTATAGCTACCATACTTGAGATTATTCCTCCCAACTCTGCTTTTATAACTTTCAAACAATTCCTTGCCCTCCTCCAACTACCTCAGCCTCTTGTAGTCACCATTCTACTCTCTATTTCTGTAGAATCAGCTTTTTAAAAGATTTCATAAATGAGATCCCTGGGTACTTGTTTATCTGTTTTATCTTAATTTTCTTATCATTAATGTTTTCTACGTGTACTCATATCACAAATGGCTGGATTTTATTCATTGTGACTGAAGAGTGCAGCACTCGTACATATACGCTACATTTTCTTTATTCATTCTGTCCTTAATAGACAATGAAGTTGATTTATCTTGGCTGTTGTGAATCACGCTGCAGCGAACGTGGGCATGCAGGTGTCTCATCTGTATACTGACTGCATTGGCTTTAATGTAGACCCGGCAGTGGGGCGCTTAATCACATCTGTATACTGACTGTGTTTGCTTTCATGTAGATCCAGCAGTGGGGCGCTGGATCACATCTGTATACTAACTGCATTGGTTTTAATGTAGACCCAGTAGGACGCTGGATCACATCTGTATACTGACTGTGTTTGTTTTAATGTAGATCCAGCAGTGGGACCCCCAGTCACATGACAGTTTTTAAGTAGTCTGAGGAATCACCATGGTGTTTTCCATAAAGACTGCACTAATTTACATTCCCACCAGCGGTGTGGAAGTTTTTGCTTTCTCTTCCTAGTCTTGGTCAACTATAAAGAGCAGTGTTTTTTTTTTTTTTTTATTGAGAAAAAAAAATTTTCCGCTTCCTCCCTGCCTCCCATTTCCCTCCCCCTCCTCCCACCCCTCTCCCCCTCCCCTCACTCCTCTTCTCCTCTCTCTCCAGTCCCAAGAGCAGTCAGGGTTCCCTGCCCTGTGGAAAGTCCAAGGTCCTTTCCCCTCCATCCAGGTCTAGGAAGGTGAACATCCAAACTGTCTAGGCTCCCACAAAGCCAGAACATGAAGTAGGATCAAAACCCTGTGCCATTGTCCTTGGCCTCTTGTCAGCCCTCATTGTCCGCCATGTTCAGAGAGTCCAGTTTTATCCCATGCTTTTTCAGTCACAGTCCAGCTGGCCTTGGTGAACTCCCAATATATCGGCCCCACTGTCTCAGTGGGTGGGTGCACCCCTCGTGGTCCTGACTTCCTTGTTCATGTTCTCCCTCCTTCTGCTCCTCATTAGGACCTTGGGAGCTCAGTCTGGTGCTCCAGTGTGGGTCTCTGTCTTTATCTCCATCCATCGCTAGATGAAGGTTCTATGGTGATATGCAAGATATTCATCAGTATGGCTATAGGATAGGTTCATTTCAGGTTCCCTATCCTCAGGTGCCCAAGGAACTAACTGGGGACATTGCCCTGGGCACCTGGTAGCCATTCCAAGTTCAAGTCTCTTGCCAACCCTTAGGTGGCTCCCTTAACTAAGATATGAGTTTCCCTGCTCTCCTATCCAACCTTCCTTTATCCCCAATCATTCCATTTCCCCCAGTTCCCCTCATCCTCTCCTTCACACTTTTCTCTCCCCATTTCCCCTCACCCCCATTCCACCCCACCCCCAAGATTCCAATTTTTTGTCTGGCAATCTTGTCTATTTCCCATAGCCAGGAGGATAACTATATGTTTTTCCTTGGGTTTACCCTCTTGTTTAGCTTCTTTAGGATCACAAATTATAGACTCAGTGGCCCCTATCCATGGCTAGAAACCAATTACGAGTGAGTACATCCCATGATCTTTTTTTTGGGTCTGGGTTACCTCACTATGAGTGTTTTTTTTTTTTTTCCAAAGAAAATAGCTTATAACCCATCTACTTGTGTGCATCAAGTCCTCGTGGGCCAGCGCTCCAACTGTGCAGTCATTTCCAAATAATAGAAGCAACACACTTTGTACTGTCTGGATAAGGTCATCTTGGCAAATTCAGCTCAAATATAGAAATCCCCTGTTTTTTCTCATTATGCACATCAGAGCTAGACTTTTAATAAATAATAAATGAGAGATGGGAAGAAAAAATATTCAAAGGAAATATCAACAACATTAAGCATTTTCCAGATCCCATCTGTTGCATTGCAGAGAGCCCTAATAAGAGCTCTTAAAAATTTAAATAGCACCTTTCAAAGAAAGAACTTGGCCATTACTAATCTTACTTCTCTTCACAGCATTTTTTTTAATGATGAACGCTTGAGATGGGTATTATTATCTATGTACTACAAACAAAAACACCTTGGCAAGGAATTTAGTGATGAAGCAAACACAGATTCAGCCAGGGCAGGGACAGGAATGTTTGCCATATGCTGTAGTTATGGAACTCTCTAGTTATGCTGTAAACTAAAGATCTCAGGAAATCTAAAATTTAATGATTGCCTTAGTTAAGGTTTCTATTTCTGTGAAGAGACACCATGATCATGACAACTCTTATAAAGGAAAACATATAATTAAGGTGGCGGCTCACAGTTTCAGAAGTTTAGCCCATTATCACCATGACAAGGAGCTTGGTGGCAGACATGGTGCTGGTGAAAATCTGAGAATTTTACATCTTTGATCCTCAGGCAACAGGAAGTGATCTGAGACACCAGGTAGAATCTTGAGCATGGGAGACTTTAAACCAGGCTTCATAGTGACACACTTCCTCCAACAAGGCCGCATCTCCTAATAGAGTCACTACCTTTGGAGAACATTTTCTTTCAAACTATTACATGATCTAGTAAGTGCTGACCATAGCCTTGTGGAAAGGTCAGATTTTCTCTCTAAGGGTATGCTGACTATATGCATAGCAGTGTGTGTTCTTTGTAAGTGTCTTAATAAATATCTTTTGTTTAGGTGAAAGCACTTACAGGCTTTCCTCTAGCACACACTGACCCCTTTGATGGAGGTGTGCTCATAATAGCCAGTCTATTCTCATATGTGTGTACATATATGTGTGTATGTATATATGTAAACACACATATATATGCATGTATGTGTGTTTGCTCACATATGTGTCAATGTGTGTGAACATTTAGGTGTGGAACTTCTCGATAAGCTGGTCAAATAAGAAGCTAAATTAGTTATTAGAACAAACTTGGACAAAATGCAGTAGTAAAATCTGATCAGAGACCAATGTATGGTCAAGTTCTGTTAGCCTTTGCTGTTTTCCCTGAAGTCTGTGTTATTTTCTGCTAGTGGGACTACTCCCACTGGAATGGTTTTGAGAGGGTGATATTGAAGAAAGTTACTGTAATATTGTGTCTGTGCTATTTATGTGTTCTTAGTCTCTGTTGGCTCCTCGGCCTTACATAGCCAGTGTCAGCTACATACAGCAAACATTAGGTTCTTAGGGATGGTGGCTCTCAAACTTTCTGATTTTAAGACACTTTTAAATTTGTTTCATTTTTTAATTTACAGACTGCCTGGTTGTGCATTCCAGGCTACTCTTGAGTTCACAGCTCATAAGGATTGACTATACTGCCTCAGTCTCCTGTGTTGCTGGGATTATAGACATGTATGACCACCCTTGGCACCCTAAAGTTCTTGATCATTGCTGAGGAGCCCTCCAAGTGTGTGATTTTTGTTTTATGTTAATATTTACCATAGTAGAAATTAGAGAAACTTAAGCAGTTTATTAATTTATTGAAAAATGACATGTAATAGGGTTATTGACATAGTAACATAATTATATAGTATGCAACCATACATTTTTTTTTTACCTTTAAAAACTGTGGAGAGTGACATTGTTTTACAGCTTTGCAAAGTTCTTTCATGTCTGGCTCACTAGAAGACAGCTGGATTCTTGTGTCTGTTCCTGCATTCAATCTGGTGTGAAATGTTGTTTTGGTTGAAGTGTATATTTTTAAAATCCAGCCTCTCACAGCTATGCAGTTGGAAAAGGGAGGGCCTCCCATTCCTTCCGAGAACCCTCTGTCATAGAGCTGCTTATGGCTCAACATGCATGTGTTGTAATTCCAGGAAAAGTGAAGGATAGCCACAAGATGGTCTTGATCATCTCCACATGTATTGCTTCCAAGCGGTTTTCTTCTCTAGGTGTTACAGATATGCATTGGGTTAAACTCAGCCAGCACTGAAACTTAAAACACGGCTTCCAGAAGCCTACCCTTATCTGTGCAGTTTGCAGTGACTTTACATCTCAGAACAGGACAGGCACAACAGGTGGTAGAAATTTACACACTGAGACTCCCGTTTTCATTTTCTTTTCTATAACTGATTCCCATGTACTCAGGAAACTCCTTGCTAATGGCAGAATACACTGGCTACAGCAATAACTTTTATCTCCACAGGTTCAAAGCAGTCTCCTCAGCAATTATGCAACCTTTTCTATGAAGTCCTCTAATGAAGAAGTCAAACAGATAAATCTCTCAAGAGCTTGACAACCAACACTAATGAACTATCTTCTATGTGCCAGTCACTGGATGGCTGGTGAGGAACAGAGTGCAGGCCAGAGTCTCTTTTTGTAGGTTGTTTTTCTTTTTTCTGCCAAGACTTTGTAACTCTGGCTGGCCTGGAACTCACAGAGAACTTCCCAAGTGACGGGCTTTGTAGGTGAATTGTTGAGAAGATTGTGCATCTATAGATTTCATGTGAGGGGAATCAGAGTTTTTTTCTTCTGGTGTTTCATTTGACATGATGCTCTTGTTTTATCCATGTTTTGGCATATGGCACACTTTTCTTCCTTTTAAACTGAGTGAGATGCCATTGTGTGCATATTTTATTTTGTTTACCCACTCTTTTTGCTGACCCATGGGTACACGTTTGCTTCCATCCTTTGGATGTTGTGAACGCTGCTATGAACACAATCTAAAATTTCTCCTTAAAACACTTTTAATTCTTCTGGTTATCCATCCTGTGAGTTTAAGATTCTTGGTTCATATGGTAGTTCTATTTTGAATTGCATTTGTTTTCTTTTACTCTTTACTCTGTGGGGAGCCTGCCACCAAAATAATCACAAGGAGATATATTCTTTCTTATAAATGCCCAGCCTTAGCTTAGTTTATTTCTAACCAGCCTTTCTTAACTTATTATCCCATCTACCTTATGCCTTTGGGCTTTCCCCTTTTTCTATTTCTGTATATATCTTCCCTTCTTATTCCATGTCTGGCTGTGTGACTGGCTCCTGGCATCCTCCTCTCCTCCTTTTCTACTCTCCCCCTCTTCCTACTTATTTTTTCTGCATGCCAGCCCCATCTATCCTTTCTCCTGCCTTGCTATTGGCTGTTCAGCTCTTTATTATACCAATCAGGAATTTTAGGCAGGCAAAGTAACATAGGTTCACAGAGTTAAACAAATGCAACGTAAAAGGATGCAATACTTCTTTGCATCATTAAACAAATATTCCACAGCATAAAAGGAATGTAACATGTCATTAAATGATATTCCATAACACATAATTTTTAAAGGCACTGCCTTAGAAGTGGCACCATTTTACAGTCCCTCCATTCTATCTCCACATTCTCACTAACACATTATTCTACTCCAGCTGCGCTAATGGATGAGGTAATAGCAGCTCATGCTGGTTTTAATTTGCATTTCACTGTGATATTTGTGATACTAAACATTATTTTGGGTTCCTAACGGCCATTTGTGTATCTCTTTTGGAGAAAATCTGTCCAACTCCCTTGCCTGGCATCCTCTTTTTCCTTCGATGACATCCATCCCCACCTTGTGGGACGTCTTCCTATGCTGGCTCAGAACATTTATATAGCTGTCGTCTGATTGGTCCCGTATTATGGTTTTTTTTTATAAATCCTTTTATGACTGGCTTTTTGGAAGTTCAATTTCACAAAGAAATCCTAGAATATGCAAAAACAGTAACTTATTTTAAACTATTATCTTCCTACTTTCTGACTCAAAAAGTAAGGGATTTCCTAGTTTAAGATTCTTTGTACAGGGAGATTCTCTCAAAGCAATGTATGAGTCCAATAGATGGATGTCTTAGCTACATTCATTTCCACGCTACTTTGCCCTGCTTAACTTCCATTTCCTTTCTGTATTTCTACTTTAAGACCTAGCCATTTTAATTAGAAAGAGAGAATGGGGGGAGAGGAGAGGAGAGGAGAGGAGAGGAGAGGAGAGAAGAGAGAGAGAGAGAGAGAGAGAGAGAGAGAGAGAGAGAGAGAGAGAAAGAGAGAACTCTACGCCCAGTCCCATCATGGGAACTTTACCAGTAGGGTTGATACTTGGTTTTCTCATGTCTGGTAACAGTCCTTTATACTATTTTTAAAATATAATTTTAAGAATCATTTGCTGTTAAAACTTCTCAATGGTTTTTGTCTACAATAACAAATCTACTTTCCTTGGTATAATACATAAATTTATCATCAGAACCTTGACAGCTGATTTATGTCTTTACTCTCCTCTAAATATCGTTGTATTTTTATTCATTTATTCATTTTTTAGCTCCATAACATTTCCCTTCTCTTTCCCTGGTAAATCTCTTAAGACAAGTGTTCTTTACAATTGTCTTTTTTTTTTCCTGAAATTTAGTCAACAAAGCTTACACAAAAGTTCAAAAAATCTAAAAAACCTTCTGAAACCTGACGGATTTCTGTTCACAGCATTTCAGATATGGGTTACTTAACCTCTAGTCCAATTTGCATCTTTGTAATTCACACAGTTTATAACATAAAACAGGCTTGATAGACATTTGTTTAATAAAGGTTAATAATCACTTTGAATTGATTTTAATATTTTTAACTTTATTATGTTGGCTTTTGCTTAAGCTGGAATATATATTTGGTATTTAAATTTGGATTTTCTGAAACATGGATATATATGTATATGTATACATATATGTCTATGTGTACGTAGACATATATACATCTAAAACTTACTAAGAGATATTAGTACAGGGACATGTGACAATTAGAGCAAGCTCATCTGTCCTTAAATCAACACTGGAAACTAGAAAAATTTAAAAACGGAAAGAAGTTAAATCATGTGGTTCAAACCTTAAAGAGATTTGTAATCTGCTTACAATTCTATAGCAGAGTTTTGACAACATGTCCTAAACATTGAAGAATTAGACTGAAGGGGGAATCAGTCTATAGCTGATATCAGCCCTACACACTTGTGTGGAACTGTACTGCTGTTTTTACTGCCGAGTTTTAAAACATTTTCAAATGGTTTGCTGTTACTGTTATTGTTGTTGTTGTTTTGAGACAGGGTCTCCTTGTATATCTTTGGCTAGTCTGGGGCTCTTTATCATACCAGGTAGGACTTGAACTCCCAGAGACCCACCTGCTTCTTCCTCCTGAAGACTGGGATTGAAACTGTGTGTTATCAGTCCTGACCCATTGTCTTCTTGTTGTTTCAAGCTGATAATCCTGGAATTTAATAACCAGGAGGCATTAACATCTTGGCATTGAAGAGGCTATGTCCCCTGATTTTATCATGACTTAACATGCTGAACAAAACGTGGCAGAATCAAATAACTCTGCATTGTCTTTTCAAGGTTATTTCTTTAAAACAGAGTATTTGTTTAGGACCTCATTTCCACTCTGATAGTACTGACCACCAGGACATATTCTGGTTGCCAAGGTTCAGAAACCCTTTGCAGCTACCTCCTCCAGATGTTCCAGAACTCGGTTCCTCAGTCAGGAACAGTTTAGCATGCAAAAGTACCACTGCTCTTCTTTCATGGCTGTGCCAGAGCTGCTCAGCCAGCCTCATTTCCTGCTTGCTGGCCTGTATCTGTGTCTTTGACAGCCAGTTCCTGACGGGCCTGGGAATTGTTTGCAGATGTTTTTGTCCCAGCAGTACCTTCACACCCAGTTCTCACATTTATTTTCTCTCCTGCTTTTCTTCTTGTCTGGGGATGTTTTTTCTACAATCACAGTTCGGTTTTTGTTGCATACGGTTTCTTTCTCTTCCCAGCTTTCTTTTCGACACCAATAAGCCAGAAAATTGAAGATCTGCAGGGCTTGAGTATTGACATCAGATTTGGGAATTTGGTCATCTGAGTAGGTGCCGATTCTAAATGAGTAAACCATGCAACAGGAGCCTGTGTCTTCCTCATGTGGGTTTGTTGTCATCTGACACCTGGGTTTATTTACCATTGCCGAGAGATTATTTGTGACAGAAAACTCTGAAAGATATAGCGTACCCTCCAATGTCTACTTGATATATTATGTTAAATTAGGTACGGCTATTAAATTTCTGTGGTCAGTTACGTGGATGAAGTTTTGCCATGTTTTGATGATCACCCCTTCATCTAGGTCAGCCAAGCATCTAGTTAAATCCATTCTAATTCCACTTTTACTGAACTGATGAATAGGTGTGTATAATGCCCCAAAATAGCCTGGAAGTTTAACTTCGCTACTTCGTGGGGGGAGTCTCCTGTTTGTCTTGTTGATGGCACCTGCGTGATTCATTCTGAGCAGATGTTGTCCTTCATCATCCCGTAACGTGTCATTTCTGCACTCTCTTTTCATAGTTCTGGAAGCAAAATCTATTTCATCCCCTCACTGGGACATTGTTGATGACAGCTGAGACCCCTAAATAGGTACCTTTAGATTTCACACGGACACAGAGATGGACGGATTTCTCCAGATTGAGCCAGCAGGGAATGAAACAAAAGGCAGGCAGAGGAAGGAGTTAAGACTAGTTTTGATAACACCCTACCCCCTAGAGCTTTGATAAGGCTCGGTAATATACTGTCAATCTACCCCGGGGCTGAGAGGCAGATGACTCTTCTCTGTCCCTGGCAAGAGCACCCACTTTTGCCTGAGGAAAGAATTTTCTTACACTGTTATAAAAAACAACCAAACTGTGAGCTCTTTGCTATTAGCTATAAGGAGACAGTGTGCTAGCTGCTCACCAGGTATATTTATCTAGAGAGATGAGGGGTTCCCCTCACCCCCTGTTTTCTCGGCCATTCTAATTCAGTGGGAGAGAGATATCACTCAGGTTTCCAATTTTTTAAAAGTCCTTTTGGTGTTTCTGATTTGTAAAAGCTAAGCAAAATACTTTTTTTTTTTAAAATCAGGAAATCCATAGTTCTAGAACATGGATCCGAAAGCCTCTGCCAGTGCGGAGGTTATGTGAGTGGATGATTTTAACTTTGAGGTCCAAAATCCGAAGTGCATCCAGGGAGTACTGAACAAGGTGCATGTGTGAAGTGACTTGTGATGTTTAGGAGGTGGTGGTAAGAACTGTTCCGAATTGGAAGGTGGAGATCTCTCGAAGGATATTCTATCAGAAAGGTAACTGCTGCTTGGCCAAGTGGTACATGGCTGAAATCTCAGCACTGGTAGGTAGGGACAGATCGGACTGAGTATGAAATTCATCTCTCTACAATAGCCTGAGTACATGACTCCCTGTCTTAAAAACAAAACGATTAACAAGCAAACAAAAACCATGGCCAATGAACACCTATCCGTAGGCAGACTTAGTTTTTGGTCTCTACTTCTGTAGAAGATAAAGAGCTTGGCGGGAAAGGAGGGGTTTTGGTTATGGTTTTCTCTCTTATGTAGAGTTTTCTTCAGTATGAAATGCCCACTGGCGTTTGACTCTGAAGGATTATGGAGCAATTTCAAAGCATCACATGTGACATGGAACCTGTACATCACCTTTCACAAAGATGAAGGGGGAGGATACGACTGGAACCTCTCTGTTTCCTTCTCCCTTTGTCCCCGATCTCACCTGTCTGGTGTCTGGGAAGGTTGAAGAAGATGGGGATGCTCAAAGAAGAGCTAGTTCAGCATCCACCCCCCCCCCCATCTCCTACCTTTGGATCCGTGCCTAATCCTGGAGAACAGTGCTAAGAAAATGCCAAGGCCATGAGAGGTACTCAGGAAGCAGAAAGTACTGAGAAGGTCAAGAATCCTTTTAAAGTTGAAAGTATTTTAGGGACATCTGCTGAAAATATTTTTTTAACTGTGGTATTCCTATTTTTTCCACTTTAGGGCAATGCAATTTTATGAGTCACTAAATACATATTTTGACATCTGGCGTCACTTATTTTTGAATGCTGTAAATTCCCATCATAAGAGTTGCCTCCTGTCACTCTTCTGATAGTGCATTTTCCTGGCCGCTTAGATGTAGATGTCAGGACTTAATTCCTTAAGTCTCAGTTCCCTATTAATTTTCTAGGCGGGATAAGACATGAGGGCAAGAGGTGATGATGTTAGATTTTGTGTGACAACATACTACATTTTGGCTTTGCTTTATTTCGTAATTTTTATCCTGCCCATTTCATTCAGCAATTCTTATATTTAGCAGTATTTAGATGTGATTTCTTAACAGATTCAAAGATTTGCTTGATTTAAAAATTCATCCTGACATCTCCAGTCTCAACCTCAGCTATCAGTTTTAGAACCCAGACCCATGTGAAATTCTGAGATGCTTTCTTTTGAATGTGTTGTTTTTCTTCTCCTTTGTAGAGGAACAAATTTCACACTGGCATAAGGTAACAACTGTTCTTTTTTATGAAAGCATTTTAAAAATTCTAAACTAAACATTTATGATCATAAAAATATTAGCAATAAGAATTGTTCTCATGGCTGCATGATGAAGATGCCTGTAATTTCACATTACAGATCATTCATTCACAGGTAAGAAGGGCACTAGAGTATAATTCTTTGTTTTGGATCACGCCCCCCCCTCCCCACCACTCCCTTCGTGGCTGTTTCACCTGACTCTCTTGGATCCATGTCCTTTTACTGAAGTCTTGGTTCTGTGTTTGGAGACTCAAGCTGTGGCTTATGAACTGCTACATCAAAAGCATGAGCAGAAGGAGAAAATTACAATCTCTAATACCTCAGGCAGACTGGTAACCTAGAATATCTGTATCTTTTTGCTGCTGGGCGGTGGTGGCACACGCTTTTAATCCCAGCACTCGGGAGGCAGAGGCAGGCAGATCTCTGTGAGTTCGAGGCCAGCCTGGTCTACAAGAGCTAGTTCCAGGACAGACACCAAAGCTGCAGAGAAATCTTGTCTCGAAAAAACAAACCAAACCAAACAAAACATATCTGTATCTTTTTTAAAAAAAACGATTTTAATGTTTTTAATTGATGCCAGTGTGTATGTGAGTGCCAGTGCTGAAAGACATCAGAGGCTCAGATTCCCCTGGAGCTGGAGTGATAGGTGATTGCCAGCTGTCTAACCAGAGTATTGAAAGCCAAACTCGGGCCCATGGCAAAGGCAGTACAAGTTCTGAACCGCTGGGCCATCTCTCCAGTTCTCTTTCTCTCGTCTCTCATTAAAAATTATTTTTTTAAACTTTCATTTTATGTGCATTTGGTGTTTTGCCTGCATGTGCATCTGTGTGAGGGTGTTGGATCCTCTGAAACTGGAGTTACAGACAGTTGTGTGTGTTGTGAATTGAATCGGGGTCCTCTGGAAGAGCAGCCCCGTTCTTAACCTGTGAACCGTCGCTCCAGCCCCTCTCACATCCCTCTTTTCTCAAATTTTATAGATAACCCCGGTCATATTTTCACTGAAACCTGGTCATCCTCCCACGGCAGAAGGACTTAAGAAAGACAGCAGCGTAACACCTCAGATAGCTTTCAGGAAGCTCACAAGGAAGGTGCTGGGCTGAGTTTGCGATCACGTGGCCAAGAGTTTACGATAATGTTCGCGTTCTCTGAAACCTACTTTAACTAATGAAGCAGGAGGTGTGTGATAGGATCCCGGCATATGTATGTGTGTGCTTAGGAATTTAGCTCAAGAGCTGCTAGGCACACTTTGGCAGCTAAGGTGCTGATGGAGTCCTACCTAGTTGCGTTATCCCTTAGCTGACACTGTGAGTTTGGGGTGACTTACTCTGTCTTACAGAAAAACCCCTTGGAGTACCCACGGGAACAAGAGTGAACTGAAACAAGCCAGAACTTTCTCCAACAACCCGAGAACTCGGATGGAAGTGGGGAGGGGCAACCCTAAACTGCGGGTGTTGTCAGCAACCGACTTCTAGAGTAGATCAAGTAAGACACATTTTATCATAGCTCATTTATTTTTATTTATTTGTTTGTTTCTTTATTCATCCATTCGTTTATTTAGTTTGTATGTGAGCACGCCATGTGCCAGGCGCTCATGTGGAGGTGAGAGGACAGCCTTGGGGGGCGCTTCTCTTCGTCGTGTGGGCCCAGGCAGGAAACTCAGGTTCTCAGGTTTGGTAGCAGGTAACTTTACCCTCTGAGCCATCTGGATAGCCCCTAAGAGCCATTTTAGGAGGAGTAAGGTGGCATTTAATTTTTGTTCTCTTCTCTTTCACTTTTGACTTTTGGAACTGACGAGGAAGGCGTCAGCAGCCAGCCTAGGCCAGGCTCTATACTTTGGAATCCTAATAAGTTACTTTGACAAGGAAATTCAACTTGTTTCTCTGAGGGTTAAGAAGACTTATTTTCCTGAGTTCTCTACAGAGGACATTTTCCTCAGTTGGCCTGTCTTTGGCTGGAGGTGGAAGTTAGGAAAAGAGGCACCACTTTGGGGGGCAATATGTAGCTGAATCAGAGTGACTTTGGGGTTTTATTTTCAAGACTGGTTCTGTGCCAGTAACGGGTCGTCATTCTCCCTAACATCAGCTATATTATCAGTCCTAGAGAATTTGATTAAAATATTGGAATAGGCTTTCATTTTATTGCTGGCATCTGGACATCTCCTACCCAGGCAGGCACATCAGAATGAACACTGTATTGATTAATTCTGGCAATACCCCACAGCAATCACTAGTTCTTCTTTAAATTAGAGCTCACCATGTAGCTGAAATTATTAATAGGAGCGGGAAGAGCAAATGAAAAAAAAAAGGGGGGGGGAGGCCAACTTGAAATTCTGATTTAAATGTCTAGTATATTGAAGCTGAGGAGAAGATGCAAAATTAAGAAAGTTACAAGCAGGAAATGGCAAACACCAGCTGAGGCGACAGGGAATGCCATATGTTATATGTTCTTCATGCTTTTTTCCCCTTCTGCTTTTTTCAAAAAAGACTATATATAAAATACACACATTATATATATACATGCATACATTACCCTGGCACATGTATCATTAAGGATCTCCTTGGAAAGACAAGTTGATATATTTATTTTTTGAAAATTCGGAGTTATTTTCTGCAGCATCAGGTTTGCATTTATACCAGTAATCCCATGACTCTATTCATTGTTGAGGATTTAAAATTCCAGTCAGTTTTCTTTTAGATTTCCTGTTGGATTTCATCTATCCAAGTGCTGAGCTCTGCTGTCTCTCTGTGTTTCTGTTGATGAACATCCAAGGAATAGTTCTGAAGCCTGTTCCAATCTATTCTTCCCACAATATTTGTTTAACACCGGATAAACAATTGATCACAAAGAATAAACAACGATAGGCTGTTCTTAATGCCTTTGTATTGGGGCCATGTGAATCTAGGCAGGCTTTGTACACTGTATTGGGGCCATGTGACTCTAGGCAGGCTTTGGTGCACCCGGACGAGCGTGAGTTTTGAGACTTCTGTGACGTGAAGTCAGTTTTGGACATCCAAACTCACTTACCATTATTCTTGTTTAGACTTATTTTTAAAGATTGACATTTCTCCCCCAATTCGCTGCCCAGTTATAGCTTGTTGTCATATGCTGCCGTAAACAATAATCAATAGAGCATTTGACGGAAAGCCTGAAGTTGCTGGTTGTTAAAAAATCAACAGCTTTGGAAAAAGGAGCAGCAAGCCAGCGCAGCTACATTTCTCTCGGCCTTAGATGTCTTTGACCTCCCTGGTTTGCTTTCCATATGGCAGAAGTGACTAAAATTTCTCTGCATGTTCTGTGTTCACAATTTCTCAGAACTCTTTTGGAGAAAATTAAATGAAAACCTCTTGGTTATTCTCGGTTAACCAATTCACAAAATTTACAGGAAAGAATTCTCCTCTCCGTTAGGAGGTAAACAGCCCAAGGACAGCCTTCTTCCACATCTCAGTTCTCCACCATTTTGCAGAACGCAACCTGCAGGGGCTTCCTCTTGACAGGCGGCAGAAGAGGGCTGGAGGAAACCAAAGAGATACAGTTCTTTACCGTCAAATACATCTGTCTGGGGTAATGCTCTTTTGGAAGACTTTTTTTTTTTTTAAATAGGAAGGAAAGGTTTTCTAGTTATTAAAAAACGAAGAGTGACCTATTGTGTCAATATAAGCTAAAAGTATACTTCATTAAAAGCTCTAATCAAATTGTTTCTAGAGCGAACCCTGGGAATCTAGAGGTCATAAGGGGTAAGAACCATAAAAATCTATTTCTGCAAAGTCACTGCTCTTTTCATTATTTTACAAAGTCCAGAGTTGAAGGATCTTTTAAGAAAGTGGAACTTCCTCTTCCTTTCTTCTGTTGTTTTGTTTTTTGCTTTGTATTGAAGAATGGGCTTGAATTTGTGAACCTCAGCCTTCCTGGTGCTGGGATTATGTGTGTGTACTATCATGCCTGGCTTCTTTTTCTTAAATAAGTAAACCCTGTTGGTTGTCTATTGTATTTCCTAAGTAATATGGGTGGGCTAGGAAAATGGAAAAAACATGGAGTAGGACAGTAATAGCTCTTTAAAAAAAATCATAACTGAAGTATTTGTAAATGCAGAATCCCAGGACCATATGACTGACAGGTACAGCAGAGCTAGCTAACTCTTTGTCTCAGGCTTCACAGAGAACAGAACAGCTGCCAGGGGTCAGTACGTTCAGTGTGTTTCTCAGAGGAGAAGAAGGGAAATCTGGAGGAACAAAGAACCACACCAGGGCAGATGATAAAACGGTTAGAACACAGTGAAACCCGAAAGCCTTGTATTATCAGAACAACTAAATGAGACAAGAAAAAATTTGCAGAATGTAAAACAAGGGACAGGTTCTGTAAAGACTTAGATGTGTCTAAGATAGGAAGCAGACATTTTCGCAATCTTATCTGAGATGACAGGTGAAGCAGACCTGAATCCCTTTATGTCTCTCTCTCTCCTCCATTTCTTCCTCCACCCACACATCATGCTAAAGCTGGGCGGTAGAGTTCCTGGGTCCTGAAAATGTAAAATGTTTGTAAAAACACAAAAAGTGTTCCTGTTCCTCATTTGACCATGATGCTTGCATTTAAGGTGATGTTTAGGTACTGGGAATTCCAAGGGAGAGAGATAGACAAGAGCAAGTGAAAGGGAAGAAGAGCGTTCGTGATTTTGCTATGTTTCCAAGGTGTGGTACCCGTATTTTGTTTTCTTTACTTTCTCCTGTTATATATGCTTCCAAATGTACTCATCCCAAGATGTGAGCTGCTACTTTTATGCTACTCAGAATCCTATTTTTAATTTTAACCATTATTCATTTGTTTATTTATTTTGTGTGTGTGTGTGTGTGCATGTGTGTGTGTACATGTGTACCACAGTATGCACGTGGAGTCAGAGGACAATTTATGGGAACTGGTTCTCTCTTTCCATCCTGCGAATCCCATGGGTCTAACTCAAGTCACCAGGGATACAGTAAGTCCTTTATCTGCTGAGCCATCTTGCTAGCCTGAGTTTTAGAATTTTTTTCTTGTTCATGATAATTTAGTTTCTTTCTCTTTCCGTCTTTATTAACCAGGGTTATTCTCTTCAGGTCTTTAAGAATGTCATCGAAATACATAGCGTACGGTGAGACAGCACATTAAGCTTCCATTATTCGGAACCACGGTGGATAATTGAGTGAGCTAACCCTACTTGAATGCGGGATAGTCAGGGGGTGAGGATGAGAGAAGGGATAGCTATGTCCCACAGGGATAGATGAGTAAGGAGTTGAGAACCTGTTCTATAGCTGGAGAATATTACGACTTGTATGAGGAGAACTAGTTACTAGGTGGGTAGAGCTTGCATTTTATAATTGAGCAGATGACTTCCTTAAAATGGCTGCGTTAGGGGGGCAGGCTGCAGATTTTTGTGCCATTCATCCTCTTACTGAGAGTCATATAAAAGCAGGTTTACTTTCTATTTTAGAACAAAGGAAACAGAGGGCTTTGACAGAAGTACACCGTAATTGTGACCATGTGTGAAGCCCAAATATAGTCCATAACAATATTTCTACCTGCCCCTGCAAGAACTAAGACATTTGGTGAACTACTTTCTAAAATTTCAAATAAATTTTTAAAAATCAGAAGACACACGAAAGTAAGAAGGCAAAGGAATCTTACCTCCCAAATTAACTGCAGGCAATGTTCTAGAGTATTCATACCTCGTTTTTTTTTTTTTCTTTTAGTTTAATAAAGCTTCAAGCTATCTTACTTTGGAGAAAGCAGTCATTGAAAAAAGTTTAGGCAATTCAGATAGTATAAGGAAAAAGTCGTCCTAAATATCACTAACTTAAAAGATGGTTACTATGAACGTTTGGGTTTATTTCCTTTCTGTATTTGAACGACAAAAACCAACAACAGTGAAAAGATTATGGAATGTTTGCCCAAAGATCATGAAAAGTTCATTTTCAAGATCATGCTTGCTTACCCTTATTCTCTTGGGGAGAGAATAGAGAGGTGCTACAAGACACCTAACACTTTTAATTTTGCCCTCAGTACAGGTGATGACTGAGGACAGAAACTTTCTCCACTCTTACTTGCCATCTTAAAGCAAATATTTTCCTTAAAAGAACAGTGGCAAGCTAAACATTCTGTCTTCAGCAGAGGCCCGGAATATCATGGTGTTGGAAGGCTTCTTTGTGAAGCAAGCATTGGGGATCAAGGCACAGCAGAGGCCTTTACCTGCACCTTCTCTTTCTCTGTAAAGAGAAAACCCAAGGGAAATGGAGAGTGGGGAAGAAGCTAGTTGGGAGCTTATAATGACATGAGTACTTGAAAGTTCCAGTTCTTCACATGAAATCTGTGTCAATTGAATGTGTCATATGGACTTAATACAACTGTCACGTGGATGTACCACTTGTGCCTACTCTGAATTGTTTTTTTTTTTCTTATTTTTATTGCAATTTGTAGAACTACTTTCAATAGGAATCTCACAGTGACATTTTCTAAATACACCTTACAAAGAAACCTTGTTGGTTTTTCATTGCCTTGCAAAATCTGGTTAGTAAAACTACTTAGCCTAATTGCTGCACCAGCTAGCCATGGGGAAAGAACGTCCTAATTGAGCTAGGATTCCCATACATCAGACCTACATAGTCGTGTTCAAGTTAGATTCTCTACATCTTTCCCTCCAGCTCCTTTTATACTATTCTGAATCTGTAGGAAGCTTTCAAACATCTATGTCGATTCATTCTTTTGGAAGCAAGAAAATAACCTAGGTTTATTGCATTGGAGCTGAAAACATCAAGGCACTTTTTCTTAAGGCTATGCTTCTTGGATGGCAAATGGGTGGCTGTTTCTGCTCTTGTCCACGTGAGTGACCTGCCAACTTTGCTATACCAGGGGCCATAAATTCGGATCCCCACTGCAGGTAAGTAAACTAAGAGCTGATTTCAATATGGTCTCATCATTTGTTAAGATTAGAGTAGCGATTGTATCATGGGCTTGGATAGAGCAGTAAATAATCACCCAGGTTCAATTTCAAGTCCCAGCTGTACTGTTTGTGCAGCAGAAACCGTGAAAATAGAAGAGACTAAAGAATCATTGTTGACGCCAGGCGGCGGTGGCGCACGCCTTTAATCCCAGCACTCGGGAGGCAGAGGCAGGTGGATCTCTGTGAGTTCGAGGCCAGCCTGGTCTACAAGAGCTAGTTCCAGGACAGGAACCAAAAAGCTACGGAGAAACCCTGTCTTGAAAAATCCAAAAAGAAAAAAAAAAAAAAAAAGAATCATTGTTGACGTTCAACAGTCAAGATCAGTTTGTCGGCTGGTCATCGTTCTCTCGTGTATCATTTGTTGCTGAATGCCTGAGGTCAAATATTATGCAATACGATACTGAAGTTCATTGTGGGATTGGGGTGGGGGAAAAGCCAGTTGTGAAACAGGAGAGTAATAAAAAGTGGTGGTCACAAATGGAGAACATCCAGATTTAAAAAAAAAAAACTATAACATTACATAATAATTAAACACTTTGAAACTTTTTGGATTAGTGAAACCGAGAGCACAGAAATAAACCAAGCATGTAAGGAAGTTTGCATGCTGACATTTTAAGTTAAAGGAGCAAATACCTATTATTCAGCAAAGACGATGAGGTTAGGTTAGGCATTTGAAAAACGCAAAGCCTTGGGTCTGGGTTTGGAGAAAGGGTCTCGGGTATTGTGACAGGCTGTGAAGGTGGCATGGAGAAGACCCAGAAGCAAACCAAGGGGACAGAGAGAAGGATAAGGTGTTCAAAATAAGGTAGCTCAGTCACAGAGTGACCTAGTATGCACAAGACCCTAGATTTGATCCCATCAACAACAACACTCTTGAATGTGTTACACACACACACACACACACGAAATGTTAATTTACAATTTTTTTAAAAAAGAATGATAACCAAACTTAGTTAAATTCACTTTGTTTTATTTGCAAACCAACCAGCAAATCAATATGTGCCTGAAGTTTTGTGTCCTGAAAATCTGAGCAAAGGCCACAGAAATCAAAAAATTCAGGCATTATTTCAATGGCATTATTTCAGCCCTTAAGGCTCTACCCAATACCCATAAGTCTTCATTGCCACTGTTATTTACAATGTTTTCTGCTGTGTCTCTGGGCTTACTGAGAGTTTCAGTACCCAAGGCCTGTGTATTCACATTGAATTTGCCATTATCAGGGCCACATTAGTTCTGCCCACTCACCATCCTGTTAGAAAGAGTTTGGAAGGTGTGTCTCCTCCTTATGGGTAGAGAAAACAGGCAGGAAGAAAATATCCCCCACATAATCATGACGCATTAAAGCATAAGAAATAAAAAGCTGACACCTACCTACGCCACACAACTGTAAGACTTAGACACGGGTCTGGATGGAAGTGGCTCCAGAGTTACACCACTTCCCGACTCCGGGTGGATAAAATATGGAGGATACTGGAGAGATATATGTCTCCTAGGGAACTCCATGGCTAATGTCGAGTGTCTGCCCCCTTGGAGCTCTGATAACTTAAGCTGAAAAGAACCGGAAGTGAATTTAGTTTTCAGCGATTTTTGCTCATTAAGGAGCCAATTGCTAAACGCATAGCCCCTTTCTTCTTTTAGTTTTGTTGGGAATGTGGAGAAATCTACTTGCCTAGTTGCCTGCTCTACTACACTTGAGGGCTGGCCCTTGGACAGACTGCTGGAACAGATCCCATGCTGTTGGCGTGCCATTATGGGTGATCAATTAATCATATGGCTAGAGTTTTCTTCTTGAGGAAATTCCATGTGGGTGCCTGGACTGGAAAAGAGAAACACGGGGCAGTGTTACCCAACGTGGAGGTGTCTTGGTGTCACTGTCCTTGAAGGTGTGACTTACAGTGCCAGCATTTCCTGCCAATGTGTTGTTGGGTGCGACGCTGCGTGACTTCTCATTATGTTGTCCTTTCCTGGAAAGCAAAGATTTACCTGTAATCACAAACCAATTGGAGGACAGAAAAAACTAATCTGAAAAATTCAAGTACCATTTGAAGACAAATGTCTGATTGAATTTTCTATTTTTTTTTTTACTCGATCAGTGGTAAATACTGTTTACTACACATAACTTCAAATTTTCAGTCTTGTTGCATAACTCTACATGTGAACAAGCATTTGAAGCAGTTTGGTCTTAAAATATGAAATATGTCACACTACACATTTAATATATAAATTCTAAAAGGTGATTTTTCTTACTCTTCACCTTGTTCTGAGGAGATTCAGCTGGACATAAAAGCTCCGGGGGACAGACTTGTTGCATTTGCTCCCATTGAACAGAAGGTGTCTTGCTTATTGGCTTAGTAGGTCTGCAGCAATTCCATATTTTCCTGTCTCATTTCTTCCCTGGTAATTAGCATCTTTTTTCTTAGAGTAGCATATGGCATCCTTAATTGTAAACAAACCCTGTAAACCTCTCTCCACATTGCGATCTGAACTGAGCTGTAATTTTATCGAGTCATAATCATGGGAGCACAGACAGTCTCAGCAACGCTGAAATTTAACACATAGGAGCAGCAGAGAAATTGTTGGAACCGGAATAACGTGGTCTTACAGCATCAGGTGTTCCACTGAATGGATGTTATGTACAACTAAGGAATGAAGGGAGATGATCCAACTGTGACAAGCCCAGCCTGCAGACAGTGTGTGTGTGTGTGTGTGTGTGTGTGAGAGAGAGAGAGAGAGAGAGAGAGAGAGAGAGAGAGAGAGAGAGAGAGAGAGAAGAATTTGAACTACAAATCTGGGTTTTACAAGTCTTTGAGGAAATTATAGTTGCTCTCTTAGAAATACAATAAATTTGAAAATGTTAAAATTCCTATTGTTAGGGGTAGAGGAAGGACTGAAACATGATTTTTAACTATCAATTTTCTTAAAACTTAACATAAAATAGGGGTAGTTTTATATGGTCACATTTCAGACTCTCCTGTCTGACATAGCTCCCAGAAATTTTGATTGACAATCATTGTATTAAATAGGTTCATCACGACTGAAGGACAAACATTTCTCTACTTCCTATATACGTAGGCGTAGCTGTAGTCATTCTCAACTGAAAGAAAATACAACAGTCTTTTTGGCTTTGAATTTGGGGGTGGTAGTTGAGCAGAAATCATTCTGAATACTTATATATTATTCGTGAGAAAAATTCGTGGGAAAGAAAACATGATGTTCGTCTCAAAGATTTTTCTTTTATCTTTTTTGTTTTTTTTTTTGACATACTTGACATACAAGTAAATCCTGAGACTTACATGGGTGAACTCTGAGAGCAGTGGGGGTAGTCAGGTGACAAGGGGGTTGAGTGAGGGTAGTCAGGTGACAAGAGGATCATGTGGGGGTACTCAGGTGACGAGGGGGTTCGATACAGATAGTTTCTAACATCTATTCCTCTTCATTTATGAACCCCACTGCTGTTTTATTCACATCTTGAGTGCTAAAATCCCCAGGAGGAAGTGAATAGCGATGGCCTTCAGGAGGCTTGTCCTCCGTAGCCGTGGTGATACATGCCTGAGATTTCAGCCCTCTGGAGAGTGAGGTAAACACTGCCTGTGATACACAGTAAAACCTTATCTTTAAAAAAAAAGAAAAAGTAAAAAAGAGGCTTTTGTCCCCTGCTTGGAATATGAAGCTTGAGCTTACACTAACTGATCTGGAGTGAAAAACAAGAGTGTAATAATATTTTAAATGTCATCACACAGGACAAGTTCTTTAAATGTTCAAGAGGACTTTAGTGACAGCCCAAGTTTACCGGATTCTATTTTGTCCTCTAGTTTTTCACGGTGACATGGGGGCAGTTCAAGTGGATTTCAGCCATACTTCCTTCTCTGTATTATGAAAGCCCTTAACTTATCTCGGTTTAAACCATAGAAAGCAACATAATCTGTTGAGCAAATTGTCTCAGCTCTTTTGAGTTGATGTTTTATACAAAACATTTCTCTCTTCCTTGTACTGTGATACCTATGTATACCCAAGGGAAAGTGGAGGTAGCTGGGTAGATTTCTGTGGGTACTTAAAGGAATCATTCTAGAACTTTGAAGCTATGTTTTAGTAGCACCATATACAATGTTAACCAAAATAAAAAATGATAATTGTCCATACCAAAGAACAGGGGGAAGAGAGGAAATGAAGAGGGTCTAGCTCTCCCTCCCTCCCAACCTTATGGTTGCCATGTCCTAGATGTTCCTTAAAGAGTTTCTCCTGCAGGTAGAAGAACCGAGAAAAATTGCCAGTTTCACTCATCCGCCTTAGCTGATTTAGCTTCTCAGGAGGTAGTGATGGCTCCAGCTCCTCCTCGGAATTCTAAGCTAAGCGTTTTGGCTGGTCTGAAAAAGAAGGAAGAAGTATGGAGTGATGTTTTCCATGCCCTGGGATAGCTTTAGAAACTTCCTGGTCGGCGTCACAGATTAAAGAAACTGATCGATAACTGAAAGTATTAAAAAAGAGATGAGTATTTAGGGGAGGGAAAACATTAGTGATTTATTGTTCAATGGTTATAAACCAGGAATGCTTATCAGTACAGACGTCCTGAAAACAGGCATCTGACAGCAATGTATGGGAAGTTTCAAAACATTCAGTATTTGACTTTCGGGGTGTTTTCCTGGAGACAGTAGATGCAGACAACACTTACTTTGCTCAAGATTATTCAACTCAGTATTTGTTTATATTACAAAGAACTGGGGGACTGGAGATGACTGCCCTTCCAGAGGACTTGTGTTCAATTTTTAACATCCAAGTGGCAGCTCACAACTATCTATAGCTCCAGTTCCAGAGGATATTTTGCCCTCTTCTGGCCCCCACAGGCACCAGGCATGCATACAGCATACAGACATGCATGCAGTCAAAATACCCATACACATAAAATAAAATTAAAAAAATTGGTGTTTGCCCAAACATTTATTGACAGGCAATTAACTTCTTATACCATTTCTACACAATCAAGATTTATACCCACATTCTTTCATTCAAGCAATCTTTGAATCTCTGTCTCAAATTAACCCAGGAATTCATCTTTCTGTCCTGTTGGTTATAGAGCACGGAGACAAAGATGGATTTGCTAGGAGCATCCTGAACACAAAGTAGAAGAGTAAAGACTGATTTGTCTGTTTGAGACAGGGTTTCCCTGTGTGGCCCTAGCTCGCCTGGAACTCACTCTGTGCTGTCTCTGTCTGCCGAGAGCTGGCGTTAAAGGAGCACACCACCTTGTCCAGACAAGAGAAAAGGTCTTAACTACACACAAGAGTGAACCTGCCTGCCCCCAAGGCAGGAGGCAAAATTGGGAAAGTATTAGGTCGAGATGCTAAGCATTATTTTTAAAGGTCTGGTCTCGTCAGCCAAGGCTACACACTTCTGAACTGACAGAGAGCGTTAAACCTCGGCATCACCTTTCGTCCGCAACTCCCTTCTTCCACAACATCTGAAGCCTTTAGTTTAAACTATCAGCACATATGAACCACTTGCTATACCTTTCTTCCAGGTCACCTCACTCATGTCAGAGCAAGAAAGGAAAAAAAAATACTTGGATAATCTGGCAGCCACTAATATTTGTTGAAGTTTTTGTAAGAATATTTACTAGCAACTTAATAATGTTAATATTTGTAAAAAGCCTACAAAAGGAGTTGTATTTGTTGTGCATTTTCACCCAAATGTCTCATAATTCAGGTTTCCAATATTTCACAGTGGACTCCACGTTATCAACCAGTATACATTTAGTTGCCTAAGCTTCACATTTCAGTTGTCACATGATTTGTCATGATCTAGCCTGGGTTACCTGTATCTGTGCATGCTCTGCACCTAGGCTTCACACCTCTCTTCCATTTTCCACTCTGAAATAGAGGGAATATTCCAGAAAGAAAGGCGGATCCTTTTGATTCTTTGTCCCTTTTCTCTGGCATCCCAGTGACTCTAGGATGCTTTACTCTAGCTTTCAAGGCCCTGTGGGATCTCTGCCCAACTGTCACCTCCAGATTCAAGGCTCAGGGATGATTCCCATATGTCATCTTCTCAGCTGTCACAAGGACTGATGATGTATCCTTCTCGCTCTGGACCAGCTGATACGCGGCATCCTTTGGGAATGAAAGCTGATTAGGTTACCCATCCAAAGAGTGTTGTTAGCCCTGTAATTTTACTGGTGTTGTAATCACCTGAGTAATCGTGTACCTTAACTCTTA
This sequence comes from Chionomys nivalis, assembly GCF_950005125.1. Taxonomy (NCBI): domain Eukaryota; kingdom Metazoa; phylum Chordata; class Mammalia; order Rodentia; family Cricetidae; genus Chionomys; species Chionomys nivalis. Next base: position 19,799,413 of record NC_080107.1, read on the forward strand.
AAGCTGTAGATCCTGAAAGGGAAAGGTTCAGTCCTCTCGACTTTATTGTTAGCACCTGTCACAAGGCCTACTCTAGTCTCAACCATCAAAAGAGCGCTTCTTGCTGGGCGGTGGTGGTACATGCCTTTAATCCCAGCACTTGGGAGGCAGGGGTACATGGATCTCTGTGGGTTTGAGGCCAGTCTGGTTTACCCCCCCCCCAAACAAAAGTGCTTCTCACATCCCCAACAATGTGGAGGGTTGAAGCAGGCATCACTTCCCGCCTGTAGTGTCCACACGCCTGTAATGTGTGTACACCACATGCACTACTTCACAGCCTGTGTTGCTCTCTGCCTTTTTTTTGCACGGCAGAACCAGTATGTGTGCTCATTATCCACCCTCCCAATGTTTCAATTTCTTCCTCTCTGCTATGATTTAAAAACAGCTGCATGACTATGATATGGCCAAAGGGTGTAGCAGACTGGTCGCGGCATCTGTGAGAGGACTCCTGGCTTCTAAGGAGACGGAGTAAGAAACAGTCTATTTTATGACTTTTGACATTTTTATAACTGAAATCACGTAACCTTCCTGTTCCCAGGGAGAGAACCAGTCTGGGATTCAAGCTGATGCTAACAATACCCGAGTAATAAGGTGTGGCCACCCAGCCGTTGAGTAGACTGCCTGGGATCCAGCCAAGCTCCAGGCTTCTTGTGTGGGATAGCAAGTTCCCTTTTTGCTCAAATAAACTTGAATTATGAATTATCTGTTAGTTTCAAGCCTAATGTCTTTGAAATGGTACAAACATGTACCATCAATTGTCCTTCTTTCGATAATTAGCATCCTGGGACTGAACAGCAGCCTTTTCCTCTACTGAGATGTTTAGCAGAGACTCAAAGTGATTGTATGGCGGCAGCAACTGGAAGGGCAAATTATTACTGCCTTACGTTAGCTTGAGTCTTATTTTTATGTTTGGTGGATCCTTTGCGAATTATGCAGCGCCCAAATGAAGACATTTGACTTTCTGGCATTTGAGGCAACAGAGAAGCCTGACTTTGCATTTTAAGTTGCTGAACTCAGCATCAACAGAATTGTATAGCCATAAAGTCACTATAAAGATGAAATAAAATAAACATGCTTGAAAAATGTCTTATTCATATTTTTATTCTATATTTCATTTCATCAAAGGAAAGGTTGGCATAAGGTTTCTTAGGTGCCAAAAACTATTGAGATTTGGGAAGTGTGAACAAGCATAAAAAGTAAAGTAAAAAGTAACTCAGATCTATTGTACACAGTGATGATGTCAGTGCTTTTATGTATTTCCTTAAGATTCTGCTTCAAGGGCTGGGGAGAGAGAGGGCTCAGCAGCTAGGAGCACTTGCTCCTCTCCCAGGTGTCCTGTGTTTTCTTCCCAGCATTCATGGGGCTTCATGGCTTCCTGGAATTTCAACTCCAGAGGAGTCCACACTCTCCTCTGGTCTCAGAGGGCACCTGCATGCACGCGGCCGAGACACACGCACACATGTGTGTAGAAAGTCATCAAAATACGAATATATAATAAATATAAATATATATATAAATAAGTATTTTTTTTACCTTCATGTTCATTTACTTCGATAATTTTTTTTTTTAAAAATTGGACCCAAAAATCTATTTGGACATTTCTGATGAAATTATATTAGCCATAATTGTCCTAATAGTGAGAATCTTACCATAGTAAATATTTTGTTTCTCCATGTATTTCTCCATTCTTCTGTGTCTTTGATAAATATTTCTATTCACATTAAGAAACGTTTCTTACATCATTTCCTCCCTCCCTCCCTCCCTTCCTACTAGAAACGTGTAGAAAAATGACTTCCAGTTTTGGTGGTGCTAGTGATTGAATCTAGGGCTTGTACATGCTAGGTTAACAGTCTACTACTATGCTATAGCCTCGCGGCCTTATTTCATTTTTTACTATTTATTTTGAAATAGGATCTGACTATGCTGTTCACGGTGGCCTTGAATCTGTGATCCTCCTGCCTCAGGCACCCAAGTAGCTGGCATTACAGCCCTGTGCCACCTGGCCTGGCTCAACATTCTTGAAAGTTTCATCCTGAAATCTGTACCTTTCTAGTATCATGCTATAGTCTCATAACAAAATGTAACTCCCAGGGAGTGTGAGGCAGGTGTAGGAGCAAGCTCCAGCCCCAATTTTGTCACTAATGGAAACAATTCAGACGAAGCCAATCTTTATATCTCACCTTATAATTCTAAAGATAATGAGACAACTTAAACATGCCATTTAAAAATGTCAATCATTGCTTTGAAGCTATCCAATCTTAGCTTTAATTTCTTTTTTCTTTAAAAAAAAAAACCAAAAGCAAATTTAGGACCCCCTTTTCCTTTTCTTTGTTATATGTAAAACAATATAAGACCAGTTGCATTTGGTTTGAGAGCGTTGATGTCTCACATAATTATGCAGAACTAATTAATTCAAAATCTGTTTATCAACAGTAGTCTGTAGCTGCAGCATTTTCTCCCAGAGGCACTAACAAAGGCTTATCACCTGCTTTCTTGTTGCAGTTTGTCTCAAAGGCAAATCAATATGAAAACTCTAAGAACGCTATTCCCAGAACTAACACTTGGAACAACTTACAAGAACTTTTAGTATCAGATACCAATTAGTTTTCTTAGCTTAAATTAAAAACAGTTTTATTTAGCAGTGAAATGTGTCAAAATACTAAGGACTTAAAAGGCAAATACAAATTTTCCATTTTTTGTTAAGTTAGGTTATGTATTTATTAATTTATATATGCATAACTTTTATTATTTTTTTCAGGATAAATAGCCATAATAGATGATTGGGAGTAGGGACGTAGAGGAAAGTTTCTATATACTTTAGAGAGTAAATATTGCACGTATGTATCCACATGCTGTATGTACAAAGGGAGATGAAGCTTTCCACACCCTGGGCATCTTCCTTTGTGTACAGCAGAGGAAGATGCTGATGCTGTGAACGGCAGAGGAAGATGCTGTTGCCCGGGGCTGATTTGTGACAGGTTTTCCTGGGCTGCTGGAGCCTCTCAAACGTTACTCTGTTTCTACATCTCTGAAAGTTCATTTGGAAGAACAATAGGTAAAATGAAAGTATTTGGGGTTAACAGAGTCATTTTTCTGTCTTTACAAAGAATGGCTTTCAGAAATCATAAGAAAGTACATGTAGAGTTGGAGTTTGCCATGTTTCAGGATGAATCTTTTGTGTTTCACGAATTTGATTATTAAACCCACGCTGAGCAGAGTGTGTCTCTCACGGGCCAATTTCCATAGCAAGGAATCACCTTTTGTATTCTGCCCCAATACTTCCAAGTTTCAAGACCCAATTTGCCTACAAAGAGGAAAATCCTACTTAATAAATGGGTAGTATATTCTCGTTGTAATTTAATATCAATATCCTTCCTGGAATCAGCTCTGCCACATCAAATGTCAGATTGTCAAAGGGTGCCAGAGACTTTCTGAGATGGTGGGGAATATGATAAAAGCTATTTATTTTATCCCCTGGATTTCTCTCTGTGTGTCTCTGTCCCCGTCTCTCTGTCTGTCTCTGTCTGTCTGTCTGTCTTTCACACATTCTCTCTCTTTCTCTCTCTCTCTGTGTCATGGTGCATGGGGATGTCAGAGAATACCTTTTGGTACTTGATTCTTTCCACTCTCTGAAGGAGTGAACTCGGTCATCAGGCTTGTGTGGCAAGTGCTTTTACCTGCTGAGCCATCCGCCAGTACCAATACGGTAGTATCAAAGCGAAAAGGAGAGAATCCTGTGGTTTGAGTGGTGAGGAGTTAGCAGCCCCTCTTTTAGTGTCTTCCCAGCTCCCGCCACAGTCTCTGTAAGGCCCTGCCAAAAACAAAACAAAACAAAACAAAACAAAAACCAAAGCCCCCAAACCTCACATGACCATATATTAAAAGCAAAACCCAACAGAGAATCTGATGCTCACGTTTATGAGGAAATTACCTATTTCCATGTCCAAATAGATGTTGTCTGAAGAAAACAACTGGTAGCCTCCCTAACCTCTGTTCCCTTGAAGTGGGACAGGCCAGCTGTTCTGGGAACTGGAAAGCAGAAAGCGCTGTCTTCCTTCGCAGACTCCATGATGGAATGGGTCCCGCGTTTACAGTAACTGGAGATAGAAGCAAACAGCTTAAGGAGTGTTTGCTGAGACACACTGTGCCCCATCTTGCCTGCTTTCTACATCACTTCACAAACACTCTGGCAGGAAGGGAGATTGTCAAGAAAGCATTGTGTCGGGGGAGATTCTATCTGCATAGTTGGGACACTGTGGTTAAGGACAGAAATTCAGAGTTAGACTGATTTTGGCACCTGGATCACTCTGAGCAGATAATCCAACCTTCTCCTTCTTCAGGGTGGCTATTAGTAGTGCATGAGCTAACAAGGGCAGAGTACAAAGCACAATTGCTGGTCAATTGTTTTATTAATAACTGGTATAGATTACTTCTTGACATGACAAGGAAGGGCAGAGAATGGGAAGTTTCTAGCAGTGTGTGTTGCGGATTGTTTCATGTCCTCTCTGTGTTCAGTGTGTCAGAGAATCCAGCTAAGGGCGAGGATGGTTTCTCCTTACTCCACCATTATGTAAGGGATGGCTATCTCAGACACAGGGCATGCCAGGAGCCCTTCGCCTCACCGGCTGTTCCCAGACAAAGAGAAATCACACCCAAAGAGACAGGACATGTTAAAACTGAAACCCCCACTGCTGGTAAAAAGGCAAACACTGTGGATCTATGAGAAAACAAAGCAGAACAAAACAAAAAATTCCAGCAAACATTGGGAGGTAGAAGTGGTTTAGAATCCTAAAGGGGATGCAAGGAGATACAACTTCAGTGAAAAAGCAGAGTTGGCTAATTACTTCAGCTTTGGAAGAATCCGGAGCGTCACTCACCTTTATCTCTGCCCTATATTCCATCCTTCTAGTGACACTTAATCTCTATGTGTAAGGCTTCCTACCTATGGGCCGAACTGAACACCCCTAAATCCATAGGCTGAAGTCCCAACTTATGTTTAGCACACGTGCCAACGCCTCAGACTGGGGTTAGTTCTCTACAGGCTCTTCTAAAGCTAATTGAAATTAAATGCAGTTATCGAGGCTTGGCATTAATTGAATATTGATGTGACTGGAGAATCATTGAAAGAACAGCCTACTTCACAGGCACTCACGGAGGAAAGACCGCGAAAAGGCATGAGAGAATACGATCACCTCTAAGCCAGGGAGAGTAGCCTCAAATCAAGCCTGCTGATGTGTTTGAGAGAATATGTTTCTATTGTTTAAACTAGCCACTGCATGATATCTGACAATGGAAACCAACTAAGGTACCGTTCATTGGCCTGATTCCTCAGATTTATTTCTCATTTCTGGAGATAACCCTTTTCCGCAGCATGACATCCTAAAGTTGTCATAATCTAACCCTAACTGCTACCTTCTGAAGGTCACATTCAAATCTGTACTGTCTATCTATCTTCTGTTAAACTGTTCTGTAGCATTGTGAGACTCTCATTGAGTCTCACCCCATATTCCCAGAGAGTCTTCACTTCCTCACTTCTGAATTCCCTGTTGTCTTTCTTCCCGACAGAGTCTAGACCTTACGGGTTACCACTTCACCCTCTATCTTATTGATATTTCTAGCTTCTGTTTCCTCCCACACATAACAGCCTTGCAGAGCAGAGCCCCACCCAGTTGTCCGTCTTCCCTGCCCACACAGCGTTTCTGAGTGCTGCTGGAGGAAACCACAGAGCCACATCACATGGACCGAAGGGGGAGGCCCTCCACGCTGTTCTGTCATCTCTCTCCCAATACAGTGTGCATCTCAAACTTCCTCTATTCTCATCTTCAACATTTAGGCTTCACAGCGTCCACCCTGGTTAACCGGCAGCAAATGACTTTCTTTCCTAGTGAGGAGTAAAAAGCGGGGTTACCAGGAAGCAGACATTTCCCAATTACTTTACATGTTAGCAAACATGTAAATTTATCTACATTCTTTTCCCCACAGCCGATCTCTGCATTTGTGACCCTCTAATGACTCAATTCATTGGAATGCAGGTTCTCAAATGCAGGTTCTCAATTCATTGGAATGCAGGTTCTCAAATGCAGGTTCTCAATTCATTGGAATGCAGGTTCTCAAATGCAGGTTCTCAATTCATCGGAATGCAAGTTCTCAAATGCAGGTTCTCAATTCATTGGAATGCAGGTTCTCAAATGCAGGTTCTCAATTCATTGGAATGCAGGTTCTCAAATGCAGGTTCTCAATTCATTGGAATGCAGGTTCTCAAATGCAGGTTCTCAATTCATTGGAATGCAAGTTCTCACGTTTCTTCAAAGCCACACATACTTCTTCTCTTTCTTTCTTTCTTTCTTTCTTTCTTTCTTTCTTTCTTTCCTTCCTTCCTTCCTTCTTTTTTTTGGTTTTAGCTTCTTTAGCTTTCCTTCAAGGTTAGCAGCTCTCTCCTTTCTTCTCCACCGTTTATTTCCTTTTTCCCCATCATTTAAACTTAATGTCCGTGGAGTACCCCTCACAGCTTAAACGCTTGTTCTACCGACCTTTACGTGAATTTTTTTAAAAAAAGCCTTTAAGTTATCTTACTCGTGCATGAGAAATATAAAAAAGTTGATCTCATCGAAATTGAAATAGAACGGTGGCATCAGTGGTTGGGAAGAGCAGGAAGTAGGGAGGATGGGGAAACGTGAACCGTTGGCGTGCAATTGCACACTAGGGTAAATATGGGTAGAATTACGTATCAGAAATATCCCCAAAAACTATAAAAATGTTGTTGAAAAATTTGACCATAAAGGAATAATAAGTGTTTGAAGAAATAGATATGTATGCCCCAATCTGAACATCATGCTTTCTAGCACATGTGTGTTTTCCTACATTTAACTGAATTTTTAATGAAATTTTATCCATTTAAATTAAAATTTAAAAAAAATCAAACCAAAATAGGACACGAAGGAAGAAATTAAGAAATGAAAAGAGCATTACTGAAAAATGTTCTTCATGTGATGTCTCTGGGGCCAGTAGAGCCCCTGCTCCCTGGTTCTGTCCACTGAGGCAAGTTACTTAGCTTGGGGCAGCTCAAGCTTTTCATTTATGAAATGAAAAATAGAAATATTATTGATCGATCATTTTTTAACGTGTGTGTGCGCGCGCGCGTTCATATGCGTCATTGTGTACGTGTGCTGGTGCCGTCACGTGCATCATCGCGCGCAGGCAGGTTTTAGCTCTCCCTTTCTTCTCTGGGGCTCTGAGGACTGAACTCACATTGTCAGGCTTGGTGGCAAAAGCCCACCCCTCTGAGCCATCTTGCCGGCCTTTGTTCATTATTTTAGGATAAAGTATCATAATAGACATAAAATGCTTATAGCAGTGCCTGAGAATGTACTGTGTATTCAATGGAGCTCTTATTTTTCACATTTCTTTTTTAAGGGTTTTATTTTAAAATATGTGTATTTTATCTGTGTGTGGGTATGTGCCCATGTCTGGAGGTGTCTGTGGAGGCTAGAGGAATCGAATCTCCTGGAACTGGAGTTACAGGCAGTTGGGAACTGCCAGATAGGGGTGCTGGAAACCAGGCTTGTGTCCTCTGCAAGAGCAGCGAGTGTTCTCCACCACTGAAGCATCTCTATGGCTCCCTTTCTCGTATTGGCTTAATCATGAACAGTTGAAGGTGAAGCAATAAAGTGGAAAAGCCCGGTAAATCTACCCTGCAGAATTCACGTGAGACACGTGGTCCATTTTGCAACGAATCTCAGCATTTCAATGGACACAACTCAGTCTAGGCAAGAGGAATCCCTGCCCAGGACCAATGCTTTAAACGGCCTCTTACATTACACACAAAATAAATTTGAGAACACTGTTGTCTCTGTCATTTAGTAAATTTGAACTTTTATTTTCTTGATTGACACCACTCAGCCTCAGAAAAGTATTCTCCAAATTCACTTGATGTCCTCAAAACAAAATTCAAAGACGAGAGAGAGAGAGAGAGAGAGAGAGAGAGAGAGAGAGAGAGAGAGAGAGAGAGAGAGAGAATATAGTATAAAATAAAAGCCATAAGTATTTAAGCTCAGAGAGAGGAAAAAGGTCAGCTGTTCAAATGGCACAGAGGTGCGTGGGTGGAGTCGCTCCGGATGCTAGTGGCACAGCTACTTAGAATCCAGGTGATGATTTAAACTGGAAACGCCTAGGAAGTGAAAATGCAAACGCGTTAACTCCTCAGAGTCTTTCTCTCAACTGGCAGGGACGAGCAGACACTCTTGCTATGGTGAGGTACTGTCCGTGGGCTTGCTTCCCCTCTTGCTCCGAGTTTGTCAAAAGGTCATCTTTTTCTCCCAGCACATCCGTCTAGGAAGCCCGATTAGCTAAGTGACCCTGTTATAAATCGACTTATGCGATGAATAGACGAGGTCGTTTCCTGAGCTAAAAGGTTCAGAAAATAAATGTGAATAGCGGCACAAAGCATTTCTTTTTGCTGTTTGCTCCGCAGTCAGCAGTTTTAGTAAAAATAACTTTAGAAAATTAGGGGTTTATCAGCAGGCCACCAGCACTGCAGGAAGAGTGCAGTGTGACGGACCCCCCAGTGCTGGGCTGCTGGGACTGAACTGTGTGACCCTGGGCAAGTCACTTACCTTCTCTGCGCTACAATCTCCCTTTGCAAATGGGAGTAATACCCATCTCATAGGGTTGTTGAGGGGATTAACTGGAGATAATGTCTGTAAAGCATTTAAGGTTCTTGAAGAAGACGCTATATAAATACAAAATGAAATCTATTAGAGTTGGCTTATTTGTGAAAAAAATGGAAATTGAGTATGAGTATACGGGTTCCAATTTGTTTTACTTCTCTGGACCCTAAAAACCTGAGATAAACCTGAAGTTAAGCCTGGAATTGTGAACTCAAGACACAAATTTAAAGGCATATCAAGTAAATAACAAATAATGCATCTCAAGTTCCTAGAAAGACAAGAACAATCTGTACCAAACGTCATAGAGGATAAATAATGAAGATCCGAGCTGAAATTAATAAAAACAGCATCTGAAAAAGAACAATACAAAAGATCAATCAAACTGAGTTGATTCTTTAAAAAATAAATAAGACTGGCAAACTCTTAGCTTCCTAATCAAAAGGAGAGGCAATTGAAATGAGTAAGATTAGAAGTGAAAAATGAAACATTATTACAAATGTCAGCGGAACATAGAGAACAAGAGGGGAGTGTTTTGAAAACTCAAATTACAGAGAAACTGTGAAGCCTAGAAGAAATTTACAAATTCTTCAACACATACAACCTACCAAAATTAGATCACAAAGATACTTTAAAGCCTTAAGAGGTCTGTAATAATTGATGATATTGAAGCAGTAATAAAAATAAATCTTTCAACAAAGAAAACTAAATCTTTCAGCAAAGAAAAGCCTGGGTCCAGATTAACTCACTGTCAAATTCTACCAAATACCAGTGCTCCACAGTCTGTACCCTGAAACAGAGACGGAAGGAGACTGGAGATGCTTCCATGGGTTAGAGCCCTTTTTACGAAAGCAAGAGTTAAAATCCTCACCATCCATATATATACCTGTAACCACAGTGGTGGTGGTAGTGGTGGTAGTGGTGGTGGTGGTGATGGTGGTGGTGAAGGTGGTGATGGTGGTGGTGGGTGGTAGTTGTGGTGGTGGTGGTAGTTGTGGTGATGGTGGTGGTGGTGGTGGGTGGTAGTGGTGATTGTGATATATTTAGATCCTGGGAGCTTGCTGACCATCAACAACAAGGATTCCATGAAAGATTCTCTCAAAAATTATAGTTGTAGTAGAAGACACGTGCTATATTCTTTGCCTTTCACATGTACACACACACACACACACACACACACATGAAAGAACACTACCAGATTTATTCTACAAATACTGTGGAAATGAAACTGGCTAGAATTATCAAGCAATCTTTAGATTCCTGGTGCAATGATAACCTGATAAGGACACACAAAACAAACAAACAAAAATATGCCAAGGTTTCTTAATGGACATGACTATGGAAATTCTCAATAAAATTTTTGTAAATAGAATTCAAGAACACATTAAAAAGATCATACACCGTAACAGAGTAGATTTCATTCTGAGGTAAGGCTAGATCAGCATACACAAATCAATAAGTATAATACAACATTTAAGTAGATTTCAGGTTAGAAATCAAATGATCAGATGATCACTCGCAATCTCATCTCAGTCAGTGAAGAAAAATCCCTTGATAAAGTTAAATATCTCTTCATGATAAAAATCTTGAAGAAATTAGGGACATAGGTAACATATCACCACATTATAGAGGCTATATATGACAAATATATGCCCATCATTATACTAAACGAGGAAATGCTAAGATAATTTTCTCTAAAATCTGGAATGTGGCCAATGTCTACTCTTCCTTACTCTTATTTAATTTAATGCTCAACTTCACAGTAAGTGCAATAAGACAGGATTAAATAGATAAATAAAAGGTATAAACATGAAAGGAAGAAGTCAACTACCCCTATTTATAGGTTAAACTATTCTATATTCAGAAGGTCTTAAAGGCTCCACAAAAGGTATCAGGATACAAAAATCAACACACAAAACTCCATAGCTTTTTCACATGGCAAGAAAAAAATCTGTGAGGGGACCCATTCACAATAGGTTTAAGGAAAAAAATAAAACCTAGGAATAAACCTAACTGAAGAAATGAAGGGCTTAGACAACGAAAAGTTAAAGACAAAGGAACAAGACACTGAAGGAGATTCTAGAAGATGGAAAGACTTTCCCTGTCCACAGATTGAGAGAACAAATATTGTGAAAATGAAGCTGGCTATAATTGCCAAGTGATTTGAAGGTTTTCAGTGCAATCCCTTCAAAATCCTGCTCAACAGTTCTTCACAGAACTAGTAGAAAACAATTCTAAATTTTACATGGATGCACTAAATACTCCAGATGGCTAAGGGAATCCTCACCAGAAAGAGCAATGCTGGAGACACGGCAAACCATATCACAGAGTCAGAGTAACAAAGGAACACGGGAACAACCGACAACAGACATGTAAACCGCAGCAATAGAATGGGAGACCCGTAAATAAACCCACAGTTACAGACACCTATTTAAAAGACGCCTATTATTTATTTTTGTTTTTTATGTGTACAGATGTTTTGCCTGAATGCATGTCTGTGTACCATGTACATGCACAGCCCACAGGGACCAGAAGAAGATATGGTTGCATTCCCTGGGACTAGCATTACAGACAGTTGTCGGACATCATGCGGGTGCTGGGAACTGAACCCAGGTCCTCTGAAGGAGCAGTTAGTGCCCTTGACAACTGAGCCATGTCTCCAGCCCCAACTGTCACCTATTTTTTGATAAAGGTTTCAAAAACTTGTATTAGAAAAGACAGCCATTTTAACACATGGTGCTGGAAAAACTAGGTTTCCATATATGTAGAAGGATGAAACTAGATCTGTATCTCTCACCCTGCACAAAAATCAATTTCTTCCTTAATTATCTCATTATCTCCTTTATTGAATAGATGATTAGTTTTTGCAGTGACTTATTTATCCTAGACATTAATCCTCTGTTTCATTATTTGGATCATTTCCTGTGCTATCTGAGTCCCTTCCAGAAATCCCTTTTATGTGCCTGTATTGTAAATCATGTTCCCGATGTTTTCATCTAGCAGGCTCCTGTGTTTCATGCCTTTATATTCAGGGCTTTGGTCCACTGTGATTTTTTTTTGAAGCTACAGTGTGGGAGGAGCTACAGGAAAGGGTAGTGTGTGTGTGTGTGTGTGTGTGTGTGTGTGTGTGTGAGAGAGAGAGAGAGAGAGAGAGAGAGAACTAATGTGCTAAACATATAGTGATTCATATGTATGAAGATGGGATTAGGAAACCCATTACTTCGCATGCTAACATAAAATTAGTAATAATAAAAAGACATTACAGGTGTTTGTGTGTCTAGGTGTGTATCTCTCTCTCTGTCTGGTGGTCTGGTGTGTGGTGTGTGTGTGTGTGTGTGTGTGTGAGAGAGAGAGAGAGAGAGAGAGAGAGAGAGAGAGAGAGAGAGAGTATTCTCTTGGGAATGAAAGTTCAATGTATATCTAAAAATAATATCTTTACTCATTAATACATTGCCACTCATTCAACAAACATAAGGCAAATACCCAGAGCACTTGGACTAAAGGTATGCAATGCTCATTGACTAGAAGGAAAATAGGAAGCTGGCCATGCAGTGAGAAGCATATGTTCAAACATTGAGTCTTCCAGGAAGGGCTCCCTAATTAGAAACTGAGATAGCTCTGGGCTTCTCTTCAATTTTTATGGAACAGAGGGCGACAGTAAGTGACCTCAATGGACATACTCAGAAAGTCTGATTCAGAATCTTGATCCTGCAGTCTTTTTACTTTTGCCCATGAACTTGGGGGAATTAGTCACTTAGACTCCCTGAGCTCATTTCCATTCAAATAATCTAAAGTTCAGAGAATTTGCCCTAGAAAATGTACAGTATTATTTTTGGACTTATGCATATAGCAGGGCCCTGTGTTATCTATTACCTCTGCTTACACACATTGACTAAGATGGTCACAAGGTCCTATTTCACAATGGATCCAGCAGGTAGGATACTATTGCTGCCCATAAAGGGAAGAACTAGAAAGACTAGGTGAGCATTTCCAAAGACTGGCATGCTCTTTCTACTGTGCTAATCAGTATGGTGAATCCTTACTGTCTACCTAATATTGGCCAAGAAGGCTGGGGTTGATTGGTGTGGCTGATTGGTTAGCTGGCTTCTATTCTTTCCCAATGTGTTCTAACGAAGACTACTCCTCCCTACGTCAATTATAGTCATCATTCTGTGTGATCTTTTAAAATGTTTATACATAGTAAGCATACTCTAATTTTTGTGTGTTCATCTGATGTTTGGGGTGAGCCAGCCGATCAAGAGTTCTTGACATGGAAAAGGCTTACAGTAGCAGTCCACGTGTGGCCTAGGATCGCTATGAACATGGCCCAATACAAAACCATAAACTTCATTAAAGCATTATCAAACTTTTATTGCATTTTGTTTTTGTAATTCCATCGCACAGTTTTCAGGCATGTACTTTGCAGATGCCTGGCATGAAACCCTCTTCGCATGAAGGGGAGACAGTATGTCTGGGGTAAATCATCTGCTTGATCACATTTCCCAGTGTAGGGGACGTTTCAGCTGACAGTATAAGGATGCATGGGGCTGTGCACTGTGCATAGTTCCATAATTGCAAACCCTCACAGATCACATGAGCTATTCTCGTCACTTTTAGGAATGATGGCTCAGCAGTGCTGGGCTTGTGGTGCTTCCAACACAAAATGACGAAGTACACGCTGAGTTATAGTTTCTCTCTGTCCTTCCATAAATAGAATTCTTCTTTTGGGCAATGTACAAGAATCAAAATATCACTTTTCTTCGACACTTAGAAATACTTCCCATTATTTTTTTAAAAAACATGCTAGAGAAATGTATTCTAGGTTGTCTGTTCTAATTATGCAATAAAATCACTCCTAGCATTGGTATGTTGGTTAAAAGTCAAAACAGCTTGTATTTGAACACAGCTATACACATTCAACATGCAAAAGCTGTTTGCATCATGATAATTAGACATTAAATTGTAATTTATATTGTTAAATACTGATTTTGAGCTAACTCAGTAGCAGTCTGGAAATGTAGAACCACTTCGGGGTTTCATGCATTACACTGCCACACAACGTACTGTGTGTCCTTTTCCTCTCAAATTTAAGGTACTATTTTAATTTATATCCTCATATATCTCAGATAGATAATATATGCATACATATATACATGTAACATAAATAACTACAGTCAAAGAAATATTTTTTAACTGAAAAGGAAGTATTCTTCTTATTCCTGTTTCCAGATAGCTGGATCCTCTTCAGAGAAAATCAACTAATTATGTTTTCTTTTTCCATGGATAACCTATAGTGCCATGAGTTTTTAAAATATGTTTATTATATGTGAGGGGCGATAATTTGATCTTACACATTGTGTCTTCCACTTGACTATATATACTAGAGATTGTTTCATTTTTCCATATACAGAGCCATTTTACTTATCAACTTCTTAGTATTCTACCATACTAATTAATGCATCTTACTTATTTGATTATCAAAGAACATTTATGATCTTTTAGTTATTTTTTTACAGATAGTCAATTCTGGAAATTGCATTTTTTGTGTTTAAATCTTTCTATAGATGTATGCAGTTTTGCATGTGTTAGGGGTAGAATGGCCAGACTAAGAGCAGGCTTTGATTTTGTCATGGGTAATGACGTAAATTTTACATGTTATTAGTATGTAACATTAAGTTTGCTTTCTTCACTCAACTTTTGTTTTTTTTTTAATTCAGTTATCTAACTGTAGCTAATATAGTCAAATAAGGCATGGTTTCAGACTTCAAAGAACCCCATATATGTATACTCATAGTGTGAAAATTCCACAACCATAAAATATAATATTTTCACTTCAATATTAGTTTTTTTTTCAAGTAAAGTTCTGGTAAAAATATCTGCAGGCGTAATCATAGCAACCTGTGTTGGAGTTGAACAGTTACAGAGTCAAAAGAGAGATGCGCTTCATTAAAAGGCCCAGCGAAAGCTAACTTGTATGTAAATTGGCCATTACATAAGCGATTGTATCTAAGTAAGGAAGCTTAAACATGCCTTTAAACTGGAAAACTGCCTCAGACTTCCAAGAAGATAACCCAGATCACTTAGAAAGCCATTGTTAGGGAGAATGCAATGAGAGAAACTCCACAGTTTGGTGTTATGCTTGGGGAATGCTTTCTCTCCTGGCGAGGAGAGGGTGTGGCTTCCAGCACAGGAGAGGAAGGGTTAAACTATCACCCCCTCTCTGGCAAGTTCTTATCACTTGTAGAAGATTGCTAAATGTCAAAAAGTGTTTATTTTATTTATTTATTTTTTTTTTGCTAACAGTATAAAACAGAACATACTGCGAGACATAAGGTAGCAGGTGTCTTGGCTCTAAACTATCAAGTCTGTGGGCATTCTGTTGTAACAGGTGCTCCAAAAAATTCGAACAGATTTTAACCAGCGCTGTGCAGGCTCCTTAATTAGCCTGGTTATTCAGTATGTGTAAAAAGCATTAGGTATACGCTTAAAACATCCTAGGATCTAAAAACAAATGCTCCTTACCCTCCCTCTTTTTCTGGCTCCGTTTTGCTTTCTGCTAGTCCACTTGACGTATGTATTTCTTTTGTCAGAGAACTTCCCGGCTGAGGCAGGAGCATGACAAAGAACCACCATTGTTATTAGTAACCATCTAAGAGAACCAGAAAGCCGTCCTGTGATAGATCGCACGGACACTGTGAACTTCTGATTTGACTCCAGCTAGATATGTATTAGGAGACAGGCTAGTCCATCTCAGAGTGGTGTCATTATGGAAAGTCATATGCCTCATAAATTAATCATTACCAGAAGGATTTTGTTCCCAATTTTTACAACATGAGATATGTTTTAATCTGGGATTAATGTTTAGGATAAGGGAAATCATAAATAATGCAGTTCTGACTATACCATTCATCCGGCCTTTTTCTTTTACATGCTAATGTTGTATTTGATCCTTGTACTCTAACTTCACAACATTAATCCATAAATATTTCCTGAAATCTATTACACAGAGAGACAGAGTAAGGGGAGAGGCTAACCTAGAGGACTAAGGCAGAGTTTCTAGGGGGCATATGCCTATAACCCCACTACACAGGAGATGGAGACAGGAGGCTAACTTCAACTACATAGCAAATTTGAGGCCAACCTGAGTTACCTGAGAATGTCTCAGAAACCCGAAGTCAATCAAACCAACTAAACAAAACTCAGTGTGATCGTCCCCAAAGTACATAAAATTTATGTACATTACTGAGTGCAATATTTTTAATGCCTTAATGGCATTGTAAGAACAGCACACTGTGCAATTTGAAATCATGTGGAAAATGACATTGGAGGAAATCAAACCAAGTTTCTCAAAAACCTGGGACATTTAATTTTGGTCTGAAAAGAAGAGAATCTTGAGACCATTTAGATTTTCTTATATGCACATACCCCATAGATGATGTATGTGTGTATACCTACATTAATAAGTAGAGATCATGAATTTGGAAAGGCACAGAAGGTTTGGATGGACAGAAGTGCTATAGATACAGTTCTCACATATTAACTTATAAAAAATTCTATTATAAACAAAGAATGGTAGAAGAGGGAAAAAAGAATAGAAGAAGATATTAAATGATCTGAAACGAATTACAGGTAGTTGTGAGCTACCATGTGGGCTCTGGGAATCGAACTCAGGTCCCCCAGAGAGTGGCAAGTGCTCTTAGCCACTGAATCATCTCTTTAGCCTCACACACTTGTTTTGGATTGAGCAAATGGAATGGCCCCCATTGCTGATGTTCTACCCCGCACCATTTGTTTGCAGGGGCTTTGCCCACTTCACCTCCATCGGGGCTCACGAGAAGCATGCAGGAAGTTTCCTCATTCCTGTTTTCTACATGAGGACATTTCAGATCAGAGTACTTCCCTAGCTTGCTCAAATTCTTATGATGAGCAAACAGTAGATAAGGATTTGAGCTCAAAGTACTCAGTACACAAGTGTGACAGTTCCTGCAGCTAGCACCCAGTCTTTGGTGCTAAAGCCAAACTGAATCTGGTGGCTCCTCGCACCCATTCTCACTGGGGGCAAAAATTGACTGTGGTCCAAACCATTCTTTCTGTTTTTGTTGTTCAAGCACACAGTGCAGTATACACATAGAGATGCGTTATACAGATGCGTGTGTATACAGTTTCTATTTGAGAGTAATTGGGGAACTCACCTTATCTTAGAGAATGATTAGACTAAAAGTCTCTTGGGGGTGAAAATGGAAGATATTGGGAAACACTGGTCTAACTCAAGTCCCCTCATTCCTCCCTCCCTGCTCTGGTTTTGTAGGTGAGTTTATTTATGCATGCATTAAATCCTACATCGCTAAATAAATCACAACTACATGGAGATTAGCAACAAGGAGTGAACTCGTGCTGGCATTGAACTCTATCCCAGAATGAGTCCTCCAGGCTGCTGCACCCCACCCGCCACCCTGAGCTGTCCAGACAGATGCTCCCCAACTGTGAACTCTCCACTCAGATGCCCCCCATGAACTGTCCACGTGAATGTTCTTGGAACAGTCATAGCATGCTTTAAGCACTCCCAATTATGGATTAATATGTTTTAATATCGGGAGTCTCAGGGAGAAGAGAGTTCAAATGGTTTAACTACTGGATTAACTGGTTTCACACAGAAACGTGTGACACTGACCTGTTGGCCAGCTGCCACCACATCTCTTCCCGTGCTAAAAGTGGCCAGGAGTCTGGAAGAAAAGCCAGGTGCTCCACATATGTTTTGAAAACCGACTGACAGAAATGACCTATGTGTGCGTGGTGTTGGGAATAGAACCCAGAGCCAAGCACTCTGTCACTGGGATACCTCCTAACCTCTCAATTTCTGCATACGGGATGCCCTGAGATGTTTTCCCAGGGCCCGGAGAGATGGCACAGCAGACAGGAGCACTCATTGTCTTGTAGAGGATCCAGGTTCAGTTTCTAGCACTCACATGACACACAACCATCTTCAACTCCAGGTCCAGGAAGGTCAAAGTTTGGCCTTTGAGTACCAGGCATGCATGCGATGTACATAAATTTGGAAGAAAACCTTTGCGGAGCTGGAGAGATAGATGGCTTACTGGTCAAGAGCCCAGGCTCTTCCAGAGGTCTTGGTTCAATTCCCAGCATCTGTATGGCAGCTCACAGTGATCTGTAACTTCGGTTCCAGGGGATCTGATGCCCTCTTCTGGTCTCCTCTAGTAGAAGGCATGCCTGTGGGGCACAGACATCATGCAGACAAAACAACCATAGACATAAAATAAAAATAAATAAACCTTAAAAAACATTTTTGTCTTGCCTGATCCTGTGCATTACACTTATGAATATATATCCTTTGAATTCTTTATGATTATGTGTGCCTTAGCACACATGAAGATATACTTGTCTTTCTTACACTCTATCTAAAAAACTGCACAGCACACACCATAATCCATTCTTTTCCCGCAGACGGCTTGTTCCGGAAATCCTCATATGATCCACGGGTGAAGGGGGCGTTCTCTGTGTTTCATTCTTAAAACCTGGGTAGTATTCCATCATACAAATGTGCTTTGTTGAGCCAGGGTCTTATGAACTAGCTTTAGGTTGTTCGAATTTTGTGCTGTAACATGTGCGTTATTAACAGGTGGGTATAATCTAAGACAGGATATTTGTGTGAGCCTAGAGAGGGTGCACTTGGGATGGGGACCTTTCTGTTAGAGTGCCCGGCTTGGGAAGTGTGCCCATTTATGCTTCCACCGGAAGTGCTCCTCCTCAAAGAGTGAGTTTAAAAGTCTTGTTCCTTTCATCTAAAAGGTGAAAACGATTTATTGGTGTAAGTTTGAATTTCATCACATTAATTCTGAGTGAAATAAAGCTTCTTTTCATGAATTTAGGAACAATTAAAAATGTATAGTTATGTGTGATATGTATGCCATATGTGTGCCACAATGAAGGCATAGAGGTCAAAGGGCAAGTTCTTTTTTTTTTTTGGTTTTTCGAGACAGGGTTTCTCTGTGGCTTTGGAGCCTGTCCTGGAACTAGCTCTTGTAGACCAGGCTGGTCTCGAACTCACAGAGATCCTCCTGCCTCTGCCTCCCAAGTGCTGGGATTAAAGGCGTGCAGTTCTTAAAGTCAGTTCTCTCCCTTGACTTCCTTGAACTCAGGCTCTGAATATAATTCTTCAGATATAAAACTATTTAATATCTCATATTCTGAGCAATTAAGAAGAACACTTACAGAAACAATTATATTTATGAGAAGAATTGAAGCACCTCGTTTTGTGTTCCTCAGTTGCTTGTGCTTGAACTGAGGTAGTTTTACCATTTATCGGCCTAAAATTTCTAAGCAAGTAGGCGACAGATCTAGGAAATGTAGCTTTGTCTGGCTACTCTTTTCAGCTATCAATTGACCAGTAACCCCGAGAAGGTTATGTTCAGAGACTAACAAGGTACCTTGCCAATTAGGACTTAAACATGTTTATTTACATATTAATTAATTTGATCTGTTTAGAACGTTTTAGAATAATCAAAACAGCAAGGGTTCCAGTTTTGTCTGACCTGCAGTACCGAGCAGCTACCACAAGAGGGCGCATGCTTCCTGGAAATGTGACGATTTCGGCTGGTTTTTAAGACTAAAAACTGCAGCAGGCATTTTGGAGGTGTGCCCCTAGGTCAGGAGTGAACGACATGTGTGTAAGGACAGGGCAATGATAACGTGTCAGCCCATTGTTTACCTCGGAGAAAAACCCAGCAATTTTCTGTCTGGCACCTCGCAGTTAGTTAGGTTGAGAACAGGCCAGCCAAAATGAAGGGAGATCAAGTTCATTTTTGCTGGCCCGATTGCAGAGGTGGTTGCCAGAGAGAAAACCAAAATATCAAAAATGACTGTGAGGAGGATGAAAGGTGCATCTCTTCTAAGTTTGAAAAGGCCTGCTGCTTGGAAAATATCAGAATGAAGCTTGCTTCATTTACATGCTGAATAACATATTCCTGTTTGAAACCTGTCTGCTTGCTGAAGACAATACGCAGGCTCGGCAGGAGTCCCAACTTTAGGCAGGAAACAAACTACTTTGCCTCTTGTGTTGGCACAGCTGCTGATACCTTCGTCTCAACATCTAGCAGCTCTTGGCCGGTCCCGGGGGGTGGGGGTGGGGGACACGGGACGGGATGGGGGGGGGGCTCGCCCTGTTTTGGTGTAGACAGCTGCTACTTAGCTTGAGTGACATCACCTGACAAACCTGTACAGGTAAAGGGAATCTGGGCTGCCCTTTACAATCTCCAAATGATAATGAAGCATCCCAGCTGCACAGTTGCTAAGGGAGAACAGCAAGTGTCCCTAAAGAATTGGCTCCTTTAAGAACCACACGGGAGTCACAGGCCTTGAGCTGGGGAGAGGCGGGAGGATGGAAAATTCAAGGTCATCTTCAGCTACGTAGTGGTTTCAAGATCAGCCTAGCTTAGAACCTGCCTCAAAATAAAATTTTAAAAAATTACTCAATTAGAGACTATCTTATTAGACAATGATACTTTTTAAAATGGGAAAAAATTGAAGCAATAAGAAAACCTCAAATCTTCAGGCAATGCTGTCCTCTTCATTGTCTAACCTCTGAGGTGAGGGCTCCTCAGATTCAGTCAGTGGATTGTTACAGCTCAACAGAGGTAATAAACCTAACCAGCAATTCATTCTCTTGTCCTGCCTTTCCCCAAGCCTCCACAATCCACACTAACTGGAGTGCTTTCCTGTGATGCTTTACTTGGGTTCATTTTCTTCTATCTCCAAAATGGACGGCCAGTTTTTCCCTTATTCTAAGAAAGAAATACGTTGTTCTGCTTTGAAAGTGGGTTTTAGCTCATCCTTGTGAATAGGCACCACGTGGATGCTTCCTCCACGCACCAGAGCAAGCTGCCCTGTCTCGTGCTGAGAGGGGCAATTTGTCAACAAGCCTGGTCCGGGCACGGGATGAATGCCCGCACCGCAGCTGCAGTGAATCTCCATGTTAGGAGTCTCAAGAAGAAAACGGCAAAAACGAAATGAAAAAAAACAAACCCTCCTCCAAATCAAAAGAACAAAACTAAGACATTCAGGAAGGACTTGAGCAGGGCTTAGCTAAGAGGCACAACTCATGTTTGTAGGAATCTGACAGTATTATCCTGTTTCACTCATAAGAGAAACACTTTTCAGGAGAATTGACTGTTTTTGTTTTTTGAGACAGGGTTTCTCTGCGTAATAGCCCTGGCTGTCCTGGAACTAGCTCTTGTAGACCAGGCTGGCCTCAAACTCACAGAGACCCACCTGCCTCTGCCTTCCGAGTGCTGGGATTAAAGGCGTGCACCACAACTGTCCGGTGGGTCCTTTTTTTCAAAATTACATTTCTTCATTTATTGTTTGTGTACACAGCCACGGCATGCCTGTGGAGGCCATAAACAGATTTCAAGTTTGGTGACAGTGCCTTTACCTGCAGTCACAAGCCCTTTGCAGCATTCTGAATCCTTGCAGCACGGAGATGCGCATACCCAGAAAGTGAGTTACATATCATGTGGACTCCATAAAACCACAGCTGGAGAAGACATTTCACAACACTTTGTCACAGTGAGTGCTCAATAAATGTGTTCTGTCTCCTCGCCCGCCCCCCCACTTTTAAATTTTATTATTTTTTTTGCCGAGACAGATTCTTGCTATGTAGAACAGTCTGTCCTCGAGTTTGAAATTCTCCTGCCTCAGATTCTCCAGGGCTGGGATTACAGCCCTTATACAGAACTGGTTTATTCACGTGCTGCATAAAGGATGAATTAAAGGGGTTTATTCCTAGAGAATTATACTTACAGGTATGTGAGGGGCACACCTAGTAAAGCACAGTGAGCAGGTGCCTGGAAGTAGGTGGGATGAGCCACTCTGCTAGGGAAAGCAGATAGGATGCAGCTGCTGTGTTTCCAGCTCCAGGTCTTTAAACTACAAGCTATGATCCTCCCCACCCCCTACCCCTACTCCCCCTAATTCACTCCAATACCCAAACCAAAGGAAAAGGCAAGAGATGAGCATTGGAAGTGCTTGGACCACTTAAGGCACAGAAATGATGGGATGGCAGAGACCCATCCATGGGACAGGGCTTTATTTCAGTCTTGCCTCGGATTATTCTGACCACATCTGTCCATGCTGCTCTCCTGTTAGCAAAGAGGTTGAGCCAGTACCCCTGTGACGAAGGGCTAGCTGGGGCCAGAGATGCAGGAGGTCAGCAGGGTCCAGGGTCTGTTCCTGTCACTGCCAAAGCACCTCGGAGGGGCTGCCCTGGACATTTACCACCGGAAGGGGAAGAGTACATTTGGTTGCTGTGCTTCCTTTTCCTTATCTCGCTTCAACGCGTCCAGGTGACCTTTATTCCACTCCCCCAGACACGGAAACAAGTCTTGTTTATGGCCCTTCTGTATTAGCAGGCTGTGTTTTATAGGAAAGTGGGGTGCCTGATCATGAACTCCAGAAACTTTGAAAAAAAAAAGGTATTTATTTGATGTGTATGTGTGCCTAAATTTATATAGGTCCACAGAGGCCAGAAGAAGGCACTGGATGCCCTAGAACTGAAGTTAGAGATGGTTATGTGCCTCCACATGAGTACTGGGAACCAAACCCAGGTCCTCTCGAAGACCTGCCAGTGACCCAAGACCTTAACAACTGAGCCAACCAAACTCCAGAGGGTTAGGTTAGGTCCTGGTGATGAGGCAGCTAAGCTATCTGAATTTCCCACAATGATGTTATGTAAAGAGGAGATGTGTTCTCCCCCATTAGAACTCACTGTGCACGGTTGTAGGACATAAATGTTATTGCCTAGAATCTGGATGTAAGGCAGGGAGTGGAAGCAGGCCACGTGGCTTCCTGTTTTTCCTGCTTATTTTGTGGTGACTCTCTAGGGTACTTATGAAGACGGAAGCTCTAGACAGAAATGCGGTACCGACCGGGATGACGTAGCTACCTTTTCATCTCTAAGTGAGTTACAAAGCTCGCAGTGGGTTATGCTCCGCACTGGCGCTCTCTGTAATGGGACTTTTATGGGAACACTAAGTTTCATCCTTGGGGCTCAGGCCCAGATCCATCCCACGGATGCCGTGCTCCAGGCCAGATCCTAAAATCAGAGCATGCTGTGTTAGCGCTCCATAGGCACAAACGTGAGGGTGGCTGAGCCAGAGCAAGGCCTCTCCTGGGGTAGAGGCCGGTATCTCCTGCACCTTCTTCAGACATTTCCCATATTTCTCCAGGTAACTGCTTTATGTTACTAAGCTAGATATGTGTGTGTGTGTGTGTGTGTGAGAGAGAGAGAGAGAGAGAGAGAGAGAGAGAGAGAGAGAGAGAGAACTCATCTACCAACTACTCTCTAGAAAAGGCAGCCTGAAAGCATGTGGGCACCCACACGCTGTCTAAGGCGATGTTTCCATGTGTGTGTCCATGAGGTATACTTTCTCTGGAGGCTTCAGTAAGGTTAGCAGGCTATTCTTCCTGAGTGGAGCCAGAGACTCCTGGGTATGGATATACCTTGTACCTTCACAGGGCTTAACCTGGACCTAGAAGACTATGGTTCCTCTGAGATCTAGTTAGAGGGGCCTAAGTCATGCAGGGGTATTGACGCTCTAAAGCTAGAACTGATCAGTAAGAGCTTCTAGGTCTGCTCTCTGGGCAGGGGCAGGAATGGGTCTGGCTGGAGCTCCCCCTGCAGGGCACGAGGGACAGTGCATGGTATCTGGTCTGAATCCTCTTCTGCCAGATCCCTCTGACCTACGTCCTACTTAGCTTCTGACTGGAGCACAGCTCATGCTCGACCTGTGTCATACTTCAATGCCACAAACTGTTTGGTCGGAAGCATCACCCCAACTCCCTAATACCCTTTTATACCAAAGTCTGAAATCTTTAGTCGGGGCCTCATCCCAGTGGCAGGAAACTCCATTTCAAGCCCTCTCCCCTGGGAGTTGCCTTAGTTCAAACTCCACTTCCGAGAAAGCCAACCAAATGGTGACCCCTTCCCAGGGAGGGTCAGGACCACTCCCATAGGTTATTTAAACGTACCCCAGAGAATGAACACACGGTCTCCCCTTTCCTCTCTTGCCTCTCCATGTTTTCCCAGGGAGCATTGCATTAAACATGGGCATCTTTTATTTGATTTAATTTGGTCTGATTGGTTGACAGAGAGGCTCGTCTAAGAGAAATACCTAACACCAATCACCTACTGTCTATCTCCACGGCCTACCTCAGACAGAACTAGTCTATCTCCACGGCCTACCTCAGATAGAACCAGTCTATCTCCACGGCCTACCTCAGACAGAACTAGTCATTTGTTCCCTTAAGACACACAAATAATTCTTTTGCTACAAAACATACATTGTTTAGTGTGAAACTGGGGAGATAAATACATGGAATTCTGTCGTAGAGCGACACCACCCAGTGAATTTCAATCATGTAGATAGCAGAAACCTATCTACGGGGATGCCTAAGAGCCGAGAGGTTTATTATGTAAAGTCAATTACGCTTTGCAGTTTTTCACACATCTCTCTTTTTGGCAATGTCCAAGAATGCTTTTTTCTTTATTTAATTACTTTCACCCTTTTACTTGAGTTTCCTTATCCTTTATTTCCCCACACCATCACCTTAGCCGAGTTCTTCACTGGTCGTGATACCTTTCCATAAGTTCTCAGGCGTACGTGCCCACCATTAAGCCCTTTTGTTCTAGAAACCGAGGGATAGTTTAACCAGTTGTGGATTCAGGAAGAGTCTTTGAAATCCTGAAATGAATTGACAGCCCCTCTGAGCTCACCACCACACACTTCTG
This sequence comes from Chionomys nivalis, assembly GCF_950005125.1. Taxonomy (NCBI): domain Eukaryota; kingdom Metazoa; phylum Chordata; class Mammalia; order Rodentia; family Cricetidae; genus Chionomys; species Chionomys nivalis. The sequence goes on from NC_080107.1 coordinate 19,823,917, forward strand.
CCCTCCCTCCACTTCCCAGCATCTTCCTTCCCTGGAGGTCTTCTGGAAGGAACTGGCATTGGCATCCCAGCCACCACGCACCCTAGTTGTATTAAGGCCGCTTATGAATCATTTGTTTCTTCTCATGTTTCCACAAAAGGAAATGCATTATTCATGGGTAACCTTTCTCCATCTCCCTTTGTGCTTTCTCAATACCACGAGCTATCTCAACTTCACAGTGTTACCTGGGGTGTGCATTGCTGCATTGGTATCAGCTGAGCGCAGGAACTCATCGGGTAGCCGCTCCGGGTTTCTCTTAGAACTCCAGCTGTCCTTCTCAATGACTCTCTGCTCACCCACTTCAGCAGACAGCTGGCTAAGCCTCTGCATTGTTTTCTTAGGGGAGGCCACTTGCCTTGTGCTTAGTTAATAAATATCCAGCTGGATCCTGAAGCCTCCTTTAGAGGTGCAAGAGTGATGTGCATATCTCTTCTCCATGCTGTTTTTGACCATCAGGCCCAGGAATAAGGGTCTGTGTCCTAAGATCGGTAGACAGACCTAGCCTTACTTGGTTTAACCTATTCTCAGGCACTTTCAAATAACATAGGTCGTGGGTAGACATCAACACCTGCTTTTGTGCCAATAATACACTGATTAAAATACTTGCTCTATATTCTGTAGAGTGATGTGTGCCTTTACAAATATAAGGAGTCAAAGTTAAAATTTGTATTGTAGTAGCTATAGTTGTGAAGGCTTTAGAGCAGTAGTGGTCAGCACCCTCTGCATTAGTCAACAGAAAGGAAATCTTAGGAAATTCTAGAGCGTGACACTTGTCTAGTTCTCATACAAGCTGTATTAGTCAGGGTCTTCTAGAGGGAATAAAATTGATAGGATGAATATACACCAAAAGGGGGATTTATGAGATTGTTTTTACATGGTATAGAGTGACTGTCTCACACCGGAGTGGCTGAGAATATGGTAGCTATTTTTAGTTCATGAGGCAGAGGATCCCAGTACACCAGACCAGTGCTGGAGATCTGGAGGGTTCCTGGAGAACCATTGGTCTGCCACCCGCATTGGGAGACTAAGGAAACTGGATTCTAATATCAGGGAAGGCTGGCAGGCACAGCAGAGTAGATGAACTTGCCAGAGAAAGTGAAGGTGAACAGGCAAAGAGCAAAGCATCTTTCGTCCACCGCTGTCTATTTGGATTATTACCAGAAGACATTACCAGCATTAAAAGGGGGTCTTCCCTCGGCAAACGTCTGACCAAGCGAGCCTGCAGGGCCCTGCAGCTTACCTTTTTGGTCACTTCTAGGTCTAGTCAAGTTGCTGAAAGAGATTAACAACATAAAAGCATACATTTTAGGGGTACCTGACTACTTTATGTGTATAATTTCTCTTATTCTTGTAATAATCCTGTGTGTTACATCTATTTAATCCAACTACGTTTAGCCTGAGGATGGGGCCATAGTGGAGTCATCATGGAAGGAAATGCAATTCAGCAGAATGTAACTAAACATCTAACTTAGATCTAACTTAGGAGTCTAGTTCTGTACTAAATAGCAGTTTGATATACTCTTAGCACCCAGGCCTTTGCCTAGTACATGGTGTCACACGATCAGACTGTGTTTAAATGACCAGTCATCTTCCTTCCTTCTGTACCTGCTTCCTGTCCTTACTGTGGAATGAGTTTTTAACTCTTTCTGGGTCTAAGCTTGCCTGACTGGCAAGTTGTTCTTTGCTTGACTAGACTCTACTAAAGTTACTTTGTCTAAAGGTTTTATCTTAACACAACCATTATTTGAGTTCAGATGAGCCGAGCAGGTACAGGGAGCATCTTTAGTACAAAGTACACACATTGCATTCTTCATCCATAGGACAGAGAAACATGGCATTCTGTCTCCAGAGCTCACAATCCTGCATCCCTTGAGGAAGAGATGAAGCCCTGAGCCACCTTTGATTTAAAGAAAGATTTAAACCTCAGGAAGGAGGAAGGCCTCTTAACCTAGAAGCATCTCTTCTCTGTCCTTCCCAGCCCTAACTTTGCTTGGTCAATAGGCTCCCTACCACTTCCCCCGAAGAAAGGAGGAAGGACGCCAACTCTGCCAGCTTCTCTGCTCCCCGAGGACCTTCTTTCCTCGCCGATTCCCCCTCTTTCCCTCTTTTCTACGGAAGGGCAGTTCCTTTCCCAGCCAGCCTAATTGCACCCTTCCTCCTCACACAGAAGCAAGCTGCTACTTTATTACAAAGGCTCTGTCTTTGTAAACTTGGTATATGATGTAACACTCGTGTGTTCACATGTATGAGTGCAGGCATGCATGTGTAGGCCAGATGGCAACCTCACCTTCTACCTTCTTTAAGATGGGGTCTCTTGTTTGGCTCCTGTGTAATAAGCCAGGCTGGGCTTTAACTTTCTTGGGCTTCTCCTGCCTCCGGTGCTCACAGTGCAGTAGAAGCACCGGGGTTACATCCTTGATGTTGCGTCTGGCCTTCTGTGGGCTCTGGGATCTGAACTCAGGTTCTTATGCTTGTGTTATGAACCTCCTTCTTAGCCTAAGAGTCTGTCGTTTTTTAAAAAAAAAAAAACAGTGCAGTGTCTTTCTTCCCCATTTACTTTATTTAAATCTGCCATCTAACTTTGAATTCGCCATTAAGACCAAAGATCTCATCTGGCCAGTTGGCTTGGCCAATTAAAGAGCATGGTGCTAACAAGACCAAAGGGCTCCTTCAGCATCCTCACCTCCCCTGCCCCAGACCAGGCTGTCAAGGGCTCCTTCAGCATCCTCCCCTGCCCCAGACCAGGCTGTCAAGGGCTCCTTCAGCATCTTCACCTCCCCTGCCCCACACTAGGCTGTGTGAAAATTCCTGAAGGAGACTGAATTGTTCTGTGGCCCTGTACTTGACAGTTGACCCCCGCAGAACATATTCCTCACAGGAGAATAGCACAGAGACCCTGTCCTGTATGTTTCTCCAGAAGAATTTGCCTTACTTCTTTAAAGCAACTTAAAAATCCACTTGATGGGCCCGACTTCTTGGTGTAAAATTTCTAACGTTGAGGCTTGTTTTGAGAAACAGATTGAAAACAGTTATTTCTCTATAAATGAGCACTGAAAGCACCCGAGGCACACAGACGTATCATTACACTTTTGGAAACAGGTCTTTATTGTTGAATTTATACTGAATTGCTCTTTCAGTTGAATTCAATGTACCTCCTTTTCTGAGCTGAACAGGACCAGCAGTGGAAGCAGGCACCAAAAGAAAGGAAACAGCAGGAGATTGGCTACTAGGAAAGCAAGAGTGAAGTCTGAAAGCTTTAAGTAATTTTAGCAAGAAATCTTCTAAATATCTGACTGCTCTCTTGCCCAAGGCACAACTTTCTTTCACCTTGAATAAATTCGTTCTGGAACAAATCATTCCCTTTGTTCTACCAAAGGCATTCTTGGGAGATTTTCAACTTGGACTGGTTTTTAACAAAATTCTTTCTTGACTTGGATTGCAAACACCGAGCATTGTCATTTCTCATTTCTCAGATATAAAACAGAGTTCCATTTCTCTTGGTTGCCCAAAAGCAAAGCAAAGAATCCCTTTGGACAGGATTAGAATTTTAACTACTCTCAACCAGTTTATGTCATCTGTTGTGCTCATTTCTCTTCTTTTCTTTCTTTTTTTCGGGGGGATAGATAAGATCTTACTATATGACATAAGTTGTTCTCAAAGTAGCAATCCTTCCGCCTCGGCTCCTGGGCCAATCAGAGTTTAATATAAGTCATTTTTTTTATTTTAAAAAATTAGTCTACGCATCTTAGTATCAAGATGTAACCTTCAAGTTTTCCCTATTGTGAAAACTGAGAACTTAGTTATAGATAGGCAGACACTTTATTAGTAGGTAACTGTTAACAAGTATGATCCAGATGAAAAGGGATTAAAATCATTTGATGAGGTTATATCTGATAAGTTCACTTAGGTTTAGGTGCTGCAAGTTGAAAATGTACCTATGAAGGCTTACGTCTCAGTTTTACCTACAATTGGGAAAATCTCACACAAGCTTGTTTTACCATAAACTCTTGACTATACCATGCACATTGAGATAGGTGTTCTGTAGATCTCGTGGGCCCCCAAAACAAATAACCCTCCAAAGCTGACATCATGGGTGGTTCACCCTTGTGATTATGTGGCTGGCTAGGAATTGGTGCTCCCTGCTGCTGCCCAGCTTTTTCGAGAGACTATCACTACACATCACTAACATGGGGAGAGGTCAAAGCTCAGAACCGGAAGTACAGTTGCTACTAGCTGTGAATTATTTTCGCACGATTGCACACAGCCCAAAACACTTTAAGTCAAATCATTGCAAGTCAACCTTGTAAATCAAAACGTTCTGCTGGGCACCGCCGATACTGCCAGTTCCATTAAGAAATTCTTGATGGCATTCTTTATAATCCAAGAATATGGTGGTGGACAAGATAAATTGGTCAAGCCTCTGGACACAGGCTAAAGATGTGTGAGACCACTTAGCAATCCTCTGGTATTACATTAACTAATGACAGCTTCATTTATTGTTGTTCTCAGTTGAAGCTCTGTGCGTGTGCGTGCGTGTGCGTGTGTTTGGAGTGTGAGCCTATTTTTGAGAAGAGAGCTGGTATCTTATTATCTCTCTGATTCATCCGCTGCATCAGAAGGCTGGGGTGTTACTTAGGCAACGAGACACCATATTGCTGCCCTCGAGTCCTTTACTTGGCAGTATCATTACTGCCACCAAATGCCCGAGAGAAGCAGCTTAAAGGAGGATGGGTATACTTTGGTTCATGGTTTCAGAGGTTGGAAACAGAAATTCATAGACTTTGACTGTGTAGATTCAGGGTCAGGATATCATAGCAGTGAGAACATGCGGCAGAGATTATCAATGTCATAGTGGATAGGAAGGAGAGAGAGAGAGATAGGGAAGAGACAAGGAACTGGACATAGTTTCTAAAGGCGTACCCTCAGTGAATTATTTCCTCCAGTTAGGCTCTACCACCTAAAATTTCCCCTATTTCTGAAACAACATCCCTAGCTGGGGACCAATGGGGTCAGCCGGGGAGCACACCCGGCTTATCTGAGCGGATAAACTGGAGTGGGCGCTTGCTGGCAGGCATTTGCTGCACTTCCTGGACATCTCCCTCAACACCTAGCATCATGCAGTATAACCCCTGAAGAGCAATGAGACCGCAGAGGGTATTTCATATTCAAATCACAGCACTCTGCCCATGGGTACCAAAGGCCCATGGCCATCTCATGATGTAAAATTCACTTAATCCACCATCAAGGAACCCCATGATCTTAACAGTTCCAATAGTTTTAAAGACCCAAATTCAATGTCTCTTCTGAGTCTCGAGTAAACTTTTAGCTATGAGTCCATGGAAACTCAAAAATAATTTACACACCTCTAAGATAAAATGGGACAAAGCTCCCATTCCCATTCCCAAAGGAGGAATGGGAACAGAGAAGCGAAGGGGACTGAAGCAAACTGAAGCCTAGCTGGAGAAACACTGAATCCAGTTGCCCATGTCTGTCATTGTCCTGGGAATTTGGGGATGTAATGAGACACAGGGGGCATAGGCAGCCTTGTTTCTGGAGTTTTTTCATTTTCCAGTCCTCTCCTGCACTGATCCCAGTCAGTGCCTACATTCTTGGAGTGTCCAATGCAGCTGTGTTTCTGTCCTCACAGCTTCATTATTACCATCTCGGAGTCTCCCGGCATGGATTCTGATTCTACCACAGTTGCCTGGATTCCTAAGCCTTATGGTAAAGTCTGGAGGGAGTTTCCATGACTCTTTAACTCTTGAATTCTGCATGTATTCAAAACTATGGACATCAAAATCTTCAGCCAGACCAAGTGGTTACTTATTCGACACAGACTGATGCTGCGATGGCCCCTCTTAGTGCCTGGGTGGCTGAATGGGGTGAAATCAACACCAGGGAAGCAAGTTCCTAGGCACCTCTCTGTGGGTAAGGCACACTCGAGACTGTCTAGTCCATTTCCACGAAATCTTTCTCAAGGAAGAGCTTTCCAATGGCATTTTCACGTCCTGAAGACCGGAATAATTTTCAAGGAGATTTTCCTATTCCATTTCATTGTTGCTCAAATTTTGATTTTAGGAGTATGAGTGCTTTGTCTACACTTAAATCTGTACAGCACTTGTGTGCCCAGTTTCTGGGGAGTCCAGAAGAGGGCAGTGGATCACCTAGATCTGTGATTACAGTTACAGAGGTTGTGAGCTGTCAAGAGGTTACTGGGAATTGAACCCTGGTCTTCTGGAAGAGCAGCCGGTGCTCTCAACTGCTGAGCCATCTCTCCAGCCCATCCTGAGCTTCAGTTTAGTTGTGCTGATAATCTCTTCGGGAATCATGTGTGCGGGCTAGTTTTCAGATAACCTGACACATATTGTTATTGGAAGAGAGGGAGCCTCAGGAGAGAAAATGCTTCCATTAGACCCAGCTGCAGGCAAGCCTTAGAACACTTTCTTAATCAGTGATTGATGTGGGAGGACCCTGCCCATTGTGGGTGAGGCCACTCCTGAAGTGGTGGTCTTGGTTTCTATAGGAAAGCAGGCTGAGGCAGGACTCCAGAGCCTGACGAGCTGCTGCTCCAGGCTGCCCTAAGTTCTAGACTCTCTGGAATCCAGAGGCTCAGGAGATTCCCTGACAAGTTCTGGCACCTGGTGAGGGAGGTCAAGGAGGACAGTGGTGAGGCCTTCCTGTCCCTTAGACTCGGGAGGCCCTCCAGGGAGGCTTGAAAGCTGTATTCAACAATCCCAAACCAGCTTCACACCTGTGTAACAAAACAAGGAAGGTCAGGAAACATCAGCAAAGAGAATTATGGAGTCTGGTAAGAAGACGGCATCTGGGAGGCAGTTACAGAAGCCTGAATTTTGCAGATGGATCTCATGACTTCAAGGAACTCTGGACAAAACTTAAAGAGTATCGTGATAAGAAAGTGCAAGAAAACAAACAAACAAAGACCCATTTATTCTGAGAATCTAAAATCTGGATTAAAAAATAATGAACTTCAGAGACCCTCCGCATGGAGTCTTGTTTCTTCCCTAATTTACTGACAACCTAACAAGAGAAACAAAGGAAACATGGCCCTGTAAAACATTGCTGTCCAGTCTGCCTGTGGTTACTTGGTTCAAAGTTTCCATGTTCTACGGAGGTATGGCCTGCACATTTTGGTTACAAAAGAAAATAAAAAACAACTGGGGAAAACAAGAAGCTGTCTTCCCCAGTACACATTGTAACTACAAAGGAAATTCATTAACTAAACCATTCATCCCACTAAAAACAAAACAGAAACCCTTCTAATTCTCAGTTGCCACACCCCAAACATCCACCACAGGCAGCCAGCATGCACCCCTACAGCCAGGTTTCCACAATCCACACCTACAGTTGTGTGCTGAGGACCCTGAACTCTGGCCTGAGAGAAGCCAGGAGCTGAAGGTACCTGGGCAGCTTCTGTTGCGTTGGTTCTGGCCCGCTGACGTAGTATTAGCAGGGTCCCAGAAGCAGCCGTGGGCATGGCAAGGCCAGGGCTGAGGCTGGCGCAGGGCTCTGTCCAGTTCTCCTGGAATAGCCTTTGGGACTGCTGCCCGGACCACTCCTGGACCCAAGTGCCCTGCCGGCTGTCAGAAAGATGTGCCTGGCCTTTTCAAAGACAGTTGCAAGGTTGCAAAAAGATTGTTCTAAAATGTTCTAGGCAGCTGGTTGGGGGTGGGATCTCCTGACAGCCTGACATTGAGATCTGCTATGGGGCCAAGCAGTTTCTAAATACATTTTTTAAAAAGAAAAAAGAAAAAGAAAGAAAAAGAAAAGCAGGTTTTTATTTTTAAATTTTTTTTTAGAGTATCTTACACACTCTGTATTTTAAAAAGAAAAAAAGAAAAACTGAAAACCAGGCATCCACTTGCTAGCAAAAGCACCACCGCTACCAGACTTCCCAACTTGTGGTCTCTGTTCATTTTCCTTTTACTTCATTCCTTGAGATCGTCTATTGTTTTCTTTGATACCTGTGTGAACTATTTCCAGAAACTTTACATCCACCATTTATGCATTCCTTCATGTGATACTACCATTTTATGAAGACAAATTTCTAATGGCTCCTGTCTTTTTGGATGTTCCTGACATTTGTTTCAAGCATCAATAGATGAAAAACCTACCTGTCTATCCATGCATCCATGATCTATCTATCTACGTGTGCATCTATGTCTCTTTTGATTGCAATTTTATAGACATAGATTTGTACTGGGAAGTTTCTACCTAAATGTCTTAGTTACATCTTCCTTTTGGTTGAATGGAAAGAGAGTAAAAGATGAATTTTAGAAGTTTAAAAGAAAAAGAAAAAAAGAAAGCAGGCTGAGCAAGCCAGTAAGCAGCACTCCTCCAAGGCCTCCGCATCAGCGCCTGCCTCCAGGGTCTAGCCTTGTTGATTCCCTGTCCTGACTACCTTCAGTGATGGATGACAATTTGGAATGTAAGCCAAATAAGCCCCCCCCCCATCACCCAAAATAAAGCTTGCTTTTGATCATGTGTTTCATCACAGCAATAGTCACTTTAACAAGGACACTATGCTTTCCTTAGTCCCAACTTTACACAGGCTTTGCTGACCAAACTCTTCAAATTTCACATTTTTCCAGAGTACTTTTTGTTCCCAATTCTCTCTACAAGCTTCTCTAATCCAGAAACAGCCGTGCCTCCTCCTAAATGCTGGAATGTTTGAAATGTCCTCTGCCATTCCTTTCAAATCTCACACGTTTGGGCCAGGAACAACACGCAGACAGGTTCTTTGCCAGGATGTAACATGCCTGGCATCTAGTCTAGTTCAAAGCTGACTCTGTCCTTCCATTTGAAACCTCATGAGTCTGACCTTTACTGTCTGTATTCCTATACACATTCTGTTCTCCTGACTCTGCCCCAACCATCCGTGAAGCTCTGCTAAAATCGCCCTAGGGCTTCCCCAGTCCACATCGCCAAACTTTTCAAATTTCTCCCACAAATTCTTCTGAACCATGTTGTCAACCACAACAGAACTCCCGCTTCTCTGACATGATGTGTGTGCCTTCCTTTCTGTTCTCTGTACATCCCTGTGACCCGATACCAAAAGAAGTAAGGAAATGGAGGAAGAGTGTATTCCGCTCATCTTTTCAGAGGTCTCAGTTCACAGTTGTTGGTGACATTGATTCTGAGCCTGTGGTGCAGCAGAATATCGCGGCATGTGATAATTTATGTCTTCCTGAATTTCCCCCCAACCATCTAAAATAGCCTTACAAGTCCAGAACCAAGTGTTCAACCCAAGAGCCTGCGGGGAGCATTTTGTATTCAATCCTAACGCTTATGTGGTTAGGTGTCCTCAGGAGATACGATTGCCACATTGTGTCGTGTTGCTTAGACACAGGCTGAAATGGAAAAGTGAGCCTTTACTGAGAACTCCGTCCATGTTCCCCAAGCATTTGACAGATATAAATAAAATAGAGTATTTCCTGCCACTGGGTCACATCTGTTCGGGTTCTGTACATTTAGTCTATGATACAAGCAGGTATCAACTATATTGTAAAAACAAATTTAAATGCTCTCATTTTAGAGATCTAGAAAATGCTTACAAAAATCTTCATGTGGGCACTTTAGAGTGCAGTGATTAAATTCTTAGGAAAGTATCCATTGTTCCACGTTTTAACGGACACAAAGGAGACATGATTTCAGTTCACGAAAAACCTAAAGTTTTGGTAGGAGAAAAAATGACAGTGGCATTTGACAATACGATGTAATTAGACGAAGGGTGATGTGGCTGTTGAATGTCCCTAGGTGAAATGTCCTCCTGAACTAAAGGTGAAAGGGGTGGGAGCTGGGGTTGACTCGGCCTTGATGTAGCAGGAACAATAGCTTGAGCAGACCGACGATGTGGGGCTAATAGCAAAACGGGCAGGCTATGGATCGCAAGGAGACTGGGTGACTGAAACCCTGGGCTCATGCTACTGAATTCATGTGGGTATTTTGGATGCATGAACTGGATCTAGATTCTTGGATAGCTTTCTTTTGGTGGTAAGACTAATTACCACAAATGTCATGGCTAAACAACACAAATTCATGGCCTTTACGGTTCTCTAAGTCAGAAGTCCCATGGGCTCAACAGGGTTTCTCTGCCTTAGACTCATAGACTAAGGCCAAGGCTCTGGTACAGCCAGGAACAGGCTTCCAGGCTCATTTCTGATTTTGGGAGAACTGAGTCCAGTGTATTTTAAGGCTGTTGTCCTTTTGTTTTCTTGCTGGGTGTTAGAACGTTGTGTTTCTAGAGGCCACTTGTCTTTTTGACTTACAATTTTCCTACATCTTCCAAACTAACGACAGTGGTTTGAGTTCTTCTAGTATTGCCTATGGCTCTGAGGCCTTTTGATTTAGAGTTATAGTCTCTGATACCTCTGTCTTTCCCTGCCACGTCTAAGACCTCACGTAATGACTTGGTCCTAACCAGATCATCAGAATTAATCTCCTACTATCTGATATTAAAAGTCACTAACTGTATTTCTATTGGCAAAATACCTGCTGTTTCTAAGGTAACATGTCCACAGGACCAGTGATGCCCTCTGCTATCTCATGACCCAACAGGATGGCCCTCAACAGATGCCATGTACTTGGACTTTTACAATTGTAAAACCTCTTCTCTATAAATTCCCGTCCAGTTGGTAGCATTTAGTTACAGTAAGAAGGTGACTGGGACTCAGTGCTTGGAGGCGAGGCCAGAGAGGTGCAGACTCAGTTATCGGCCATTCGCTTTCCTTAAGCCAATCCTGAGAGCCCGCATGCTCTTTCCCACTGTGCACTCCAAGACTGCAGTCTGACTACTGTGCAGAAGGGATTATTTATCTTAAGAAATTTGGACCATGGAACAAAATAGCATATTTCAAGTTCTGGCTATAGATTGCTGTGAAAAATTAACTTGTTATATGCGTTTATTGACTATTGTTTACAACCAAACAAAGCTGCTCTCCGTTCCATAATAAGAAGAGCTGGTAATATTGTACCTTTCTTATTTTCCACCCTCAATATTATTATACAATAAAGAGCTGAATATATAATATACCACTGAGAGGGTAATGAGCAGGATTCAATCACACATTTAAATGAATTAAAACAATCTGAACCATGTCCAAGTTGTTCCATCTAAGCCTCACTTAAGAATCTGTTTGTTCAGTTGAGTTTTGTCTCCGCAGCTGCCAAGACGCTTCAGTTCTGCCAGCTCCACGCTCTGATTGCAAAATAAATGGTGGTCACTTAACAGTGGATATGAAAACTCAGGGTGTTCCGTGAGAAGACCATCCTGAGCATCCTGATAATAGCAAACCAGACACTCCCCCTCCTAGGCTTCGCGCTTAGCCTGAGGGCCATTCATTTTGAGGGGGTGTTCTCACCTGCCCCAAATCAACAGCCTTTGGCGGTGTGTGTGTGTGTGTGTGTGTGTGTGTGTGCTTTTGGAAGATGGCTGCAACTTTGCTGGAGCTACATTCATAAATATTTTTGTAGTATAATAGGTTGTCAAAACAAATCTGTGTTTTCCATTTGTGTGTGCATGAGTGTGTCAGTACGCCTCTTCATCTCTCTGTCCGTCTAGTTGGTAGAGCACAAATAACTTACTTTCTTCATTGAGGATTTTTTTTGTCCCTCATGATGTGGGCATGTGCAGCAGTGATTCACGAAGAGTGGGCACAGGGATGGCCATGTGACCTATGGGAACGGTTCCTTTATCTCTGTTTCAGGGAATTTTAGTGATTCTCTGATGTGGCCAGAACCATGGTTTCCTTTCAACATTTTCTAAAACTTGGTTTCACTGTAACCCTGAACTGAAGGGGGAGCACTAAGGTGGTCTTGTTGACCACACAGTTGTGCCTGTTGTGCCATAGCACACGCATCCCATTCCACTATGCTCATCCCTTACCAGTTGTGTGACCTTAGGAGAGACCCTTATCTTCCCTGAGCCTCCAGCTCCTTTTTTTTTTTTTAATTTTATAATAAAGCAAACAAAGTAGCGGTTGTGGGAATTAACCCATGACAGGGCAAATAAAGCACTCAACGGAGTGTCTTTCCCAGCCAAGAGTGCTCTAAGTGGCAGCCATTTTTATTATCAGTTTTCATTGGCTTATTTCATATGGATGGCTCAGCACGAGTGCTTGGCAAAGCAGCTGTCTCTCTGGTGCATGAAAACTCAGTCCCCAAGAGGATAGCACATCAAACTCTACCGTTCAACACATACCTACCTTTGAATTTTTCACAATATTTTTCTCTTTTCAAGTGAACCTGGAGAAAACATTTTGCTCCTTGCTACCTGAATTTGCCAGCAATTTCTAGTTTCCAAGGAGATTGCAAATGGATGTATTTGTGTCTGCTGATTTGTCTCAACTTCAGGAAGGTTTCTTGGGGAATTCTTCAAAAGAAGCAGATTATAATGGAAATGTTTTTCCTTGTTTCACGAGCCATAGAAATTTGTGTGTGTGTGTGTGTGTTGTGTGTGTGTGTGTCCCCTTGGTTATCTAAATGTTATGTATAAGTGGCCAGGCAAAATGGAATAATTTGCTAATGAAAGATTTATCTCTCCATGACTGCAATTTTATATGTCCTTTTAAATTAATTTACTTGTTTTTTTTTCTATTTAGAAAAACATTGAGTGCCATTTGGAATTGTAATTAGGATATTCTGTGCCATCTGCGGTGCTTGCTGTAATGCTCTAGTTCTACTCAGATTGCATCCCGAAGAAAGCCGGAGCTGGAATCTGATTTTCATTCTGGGAATCCCAATAGCACCCGTGCCATGTTTATCTTCAGCAAGTGTTTGATATTGGTTAATCAACAATCAAGTTGGCTTCTGGCTTCCGCTAGTACTTGGAGCAAAGAATTGGATTGTTGACCAGACTTGCAGTTTCCAAAGGCTCTTGATTCAAATTCTAAATGGACAGCAGTAGTCTGTTTGACCTTGACCTGGGCCTCTCTTTGTTTAATCAAAAATTGCTTTTGGTCCCATGAGGAGCTGTCACTGTTGACTTTTTTTTTTAAAAACAAGTCTTATTGTTGGAAATTTAAATTTAGAGCTCAATGCTATTCTTTTTTACTAAACATTCTGATTCTCCATCTCCACTCTTAAGTGACTATTGTTTATTTTGCAAGGCCTGGTTCAAGTTTAACTGATCATTCTTTGTTCAAATCACGTGGTCTCTTGGCATTGGGAAGCACAGAGTGTCGTGAAAACACAAGCTTCTGAGTCATGCAGCCTGTCTTACTAGCTTTGTGAGCCCCGTACAAGTGATTCAACTTTAGGAATTTCTCCTTTGACATCTGTGGACAAAGGTGGCTGTGATAATCCTGTGGGAACTTGTACATGAAATGCCAGCAATATGCTTTGCTCGTAGATAGGAGGCGCTCTATTGATGTTACCCCCTACTTACCATGTGCTTTGGCGTCCGAGAGAACAGGTTAGCACAGCTCCTCTCCTGGAATAAGTGGACAGCAATGACACCAATACTAAGCAACAGTTGTCCTTGTCTTGCTTAAAAATGGTCTGTGAATAGCAGGGGTGGAGAGAGTGAGTGGTAAAGCAACCTAAGAAAAGAGTCTAAAGGAAACATGGTTGGCAGCCAACCCCAGCTTCATGCATTGGAGCTACCCCCTTGCCAGTGCCTTCTGCTGCGATGGCTGAACTGTAGCGTGCCCACAAAAGCTAAGGCTTCCATGCCTGTGTATTAATGAAGTGGATTATGTTCCGCTTGGTTCGCTGTATTAGACTAAGTGTTACCGGAGTTTGTTTTCTTGCCAACTGCTCTTAAATGGATCAAATAGATAATATACTTTTAATTCCGTTATCCTTAATATTTTTAATTCAAAATGTATGCAATGGGTTGGGAGTGCTGGGGGAGGTACCCAGCCCCCATGAGCAGATTTGTTACCACCCCATCTGCCATTCCAAATGCTACGTCTCAGGAACACCACTGCTTTGCAGTATGTTATATTTTACAAGACTTTGGGGGAAAGAGAAACACAGAAAGATAGTGACAATCACTGCGGGGCTAGAGAGACAGAGAGCATAAGGTTAGAGCTAAAACTTCTAAAAAGCAACTGGAGTGTTGGAAAAAGGAACAGAGGGAAAAGTAGAATATATTTACCAGGGAATTAATGAACAGGCTAAAGGTATTTATGTAGGCAGAGAGCATATGGAAAAGGGGGAAATGAATCATGGAAGAAAGTAGCAAGTCTAAGTCTACGGATCATTTCGTCTTGAGAAGTGTGTGTGTATGTGTATGAAACATTTTTAATATATGTATGTATATATGTTATATATACATACATATTTGGAAGAAGAAGTTACTAAATCCAGTCCACAGCATATAAGAAGGAAAACTTATCTACCATAAGAGTATCATGATGATTACCATGTTCTGCAGTATTATGTATGTCTAAACTATATCTTTCTATGAGACCCTCATAGAAGGGAGCAATTCTAAGAAGGACGCCATGGAGCCCGAGGAGAGGGGCAGAGAGCTGAGATCCATGTGAATATGGTAATCTCTTTTGCTTCCTGGCACTTGGATTATCCCTTCCCCTTTCTGGATTCAAGACTCACTATTATGCCAAGAGACTGGTATTGCCAAAGACCAGATATCTTCTGGTATTATGTCTCCTGCAAGCAAGATTATGGGGGAAATGGGTGACTTGGGGAGACAGTGGGCTCTGGAAAGACCATGGCAGGGTAGGGTTGAAGGCTTCTGCGATGTGGGACTACACAGATAAGGAAGTGTTCTAGGGTGACTATTGTAGTGATGAAATACCGTGACCAAAAGCAGCTTGGGGAGGAAAGGGTATATTTGGCTTACATTTCTACCTCACAGTACATCACTAAAGGGAGTCAGGGAAGGAACATGGAAGCAAGACCTGATGCAGAGGCCATGGAGGAGTGCTGTTCACTAGCTTGCTCCTCATGGCTTGCTCAGTCTGTTTTCTTATAGAACCCAGGACCACCAGTCCAGGAGTGGCACCAACCATAAAGGATTGGACCTTTCCCCCACGGATCATTAATAAGCCCTTTCCCTGCAGGTCTGTGTATACAGCCCAATCTCAGGAGGCATTTTCTTAGTTGAGGTTTCCTACTCTTAGATGACATTTGCTTCTGTCAAGTTGACATTCAATTAGCGAGCCCAGAGGGGAAGATGAATTTGGGCCTAATGTTTCTGGTCCAGAATGTCCTGTGTTGTTAAACGAGTTGTAGTGTTGGGGATAGAGTTGAGAGGAGTATGTGGGAACATGAATGTGGGAAGAAATCCCCTGGAAAAGGGAGTATATGATATAAAAGAAAGAAAGCCCGCAGCAGCTGAAAAATAAAAATGGCAGAAGATAGAAAGGGCAACAATGGTCTAAGAAGGAGGGTCTCATAGAAGGTCAGAGGATGACCAGGAGTGCAGCTCCTGCCTACAGTCGGCAGATGGAACCACAAACCATCGAGTTGAGCAGTTAGCACGGGACCCTGAGCTAGAGGAGCTATGTGGCTAAACAGACAAGAATTATGGGTTAATTTAAGTTGTAAGAGCTAGTTAATAATATGCCTGAGCTAATAGGCTGAACAGTTTATAATTAATATAAGTCTCTCTGTGTTTTTTGGGGGGGGAATGAATGGCTGTGGGACCAGGTGGGATAGAAACTTCTGTCTACACACTGTAAGGTGGTTCTTGGTAAAGTGGTCTTGCCCTTAGGCATGGGCTTCCCATAAAGGTATCAGTGGCAGAACTTATAACAGAGAGTGTGTTCAGGATGGTGTGCTTCTTTCCTCCTACAAGATAAACTTCACTTGCCTGCAGTCTTACAGGAAGGAGATAGAGGACCCTGAACATTCTGGTTCTGAATCCAGCCAATACTTTATGATAGACATGAGCACATTCATTTGTGGCCATGTGCTGAAGGAGCAATGTACTTCAGAGATGATTCTTTTTGTTTGTTTGTGTTTGTTTTTCAAGACAGGGTTTCTCGGTGTAGACCTAGCTCTCCTGGAACTTGTTCTATAGATCAGGCTTGCTTTGAATTCAGATACCTGCCTGCCTCTGCCTCCTGAGTGCTGATATTAATGGCATGTGCCACCATTCCAAGCAGAGATGATTGTTACCTTCAGAGACACTCTTGGTTTTGGAGTCAGATCTCTTCGGCTTGTTTGCACTGTGAGAGACTTGAGAAACTGTAGCCAATGCAGAACTAAAGGTCAACAAAGCCTCCTGATTCCAAACCAGGCTAGCTGTTTGCCTCCACACTGCAACCAAGGTGCAAATACAGGTTGACCTTCCCTGTATGAGGTGCTCCCATGGCATTCAGCACATCCCAACATCTAGAAAGTGCTACAATGCCTGACTGCTGTCTCAAAAAGCTGTTTCTCTCACATTAGCTGACTGCATTCAGGAAGAACCTGCTTTCCCTTCTCCCTTGAGCCTGACCAGGTCAGGCACCAGTCTACAGAAGTCTTCTGTGGATAGACCAGCTGAACAGACTTCACACAACAGCAATGAGTGTAGTAATGTCCAGGAAGTCTGTGATAGTTAAGGATGGGAACCCTGCAAGTGGAATGCTATAAATACTGAGGATTGTGTCTGGTTTGGGTGACAGTAAAGGTGTTAGCCAGACCAAAGGCACAACTAGCTTCCTTTGGCCCATTACTGACAGAAAACGAGTTCTCACAAAAAAAGCCTTGATGCCACAGGTTGACCATCATTCTGTGTCATTGACCTTCTAACACCATCTTAGTGATGCTTCAAAGATTGAGACTCTGTCCTTAAGGCAAAACACTTCAAGACAGCCAGCTCTTAGTCTTGGCATTAAGAGAAAGAATCTGAAAATTAAGAGATGAATCCCCTAAGATACTTAACTGGGCTAATGAATA
The DNA here is from genome assembly GCF_950005125.1 of Chionomys nivalis. Taxonomy (NCBI): domain Eukaryota; kingdom Metazoa; phylum Chordata; class Mammalia; order Rodentia; family Cricetidae; genus Chionomys; species Chionomys nivalis. The sequence continues at coordinate 19,840,825 of NC_080107.1, forward strand.
CCCTTTGGGACAAAAAAAAAAAAAAAAAAAAAAAAAAAAAAAAAAAAAAAAAAAAACAACAACAACAACAAAAAAACAGGCAAAACAGAGTAAGGACAAAAACAGGCAAAACAGAGTAAGGAAAAAAACAGGCAAAACAGAGTAAGGTTGCCTTGCCCAGAAAGCTGAGGAAAAGGAACATCAGCATGATTATGTCAGGACTTGAGGAGACTTTGGAGCCTCCTAGGAAGGACGTGATATGGACTATCACCAACCAATTACAAGATGAAGTCTGTTGCCAGGGTAGGAGTCCAGAGGAGAGAAGACCATCTTCCCCCATGAAGTGTTAATTTCAAATTCTGATTAGGCGTCTATGTTTCGATTCCCTGGTTTGTTGGTTTGTTGAGAATAACATGTTCCCATGAGCTTCCACGCTGCTGCCAAGCCTGTCCTGCACTGTGTCCTTGGATCTCAACTGACGATGTCCTTCAGTGGAGAATCCTGAGCTAACCAGCCAAATAAACTCAGACCAAATTTTCAGTTCTGACTTCTACAACTTTCTCTTGGACCGGAAATCAGTCACCTTTCTCTCCTTAGTTTTCCTTAACACCCTTGTGCTGAGAGTCTGGTCAGCATGTCAGTTACACTGGTTGTCACCACTAAAGGATTACAGGACAGTCCATCAGAGTCTATGTGTTCTTTTGAACACCCTCATTTCCAATATACAGACTTCACTGCCTCGCTACCAAATAGGCAAGACTGGGGTCTGAAGATACATGTGGGGTTTAGGGCATAAAAAAAAATGATAGAAAAAAATTGCCTTTTTCTTGAGTCTCAGACTCAAGACTGTAGGGGAATTTATTTCACAGGTTTTGGAACCAGGAAACTTGGGTTCTAATTTTGGCTCTGCCCTGTTTTCATTATAGAGTCTTCCTTTCTTTAAGTGGAAAAAAAAAAGGGAGTTGTAATTGGTGACATTCAGGGGCCCTGTCCTGGCCCTAAGCTTTTAATGGTCTGGAAGCAACTTGCACTTGGGAGGGGGGTGTTAAATATCATGGTCTCTTTTCCTGCCTTTTGCTTGTCTTGATTTCCCTCTTTTCTTCCATGGGTACCATTGGCACCTTGCACAGCTCATAAGGCATTTATCATGGACTTACCGATTACTTCCTTTAAATTACATGTCTTGGGGACATTGGGATTGACATTTTGTAGACCGTGTTTTGATATTGAAGTAGCAATGTGTCTGGTTCATAACTGTTTGGGAATCAAGTGTCCAGCACAGATGCTTTGTAAGCCAGATGCCTCTGAGATGCCTGGTGTCTGTGAACCATCCTTGTCTCTTGGGAAAGTCTGCATGTTCCAGACAACGTAAGTACTGTGGCTGGTTTGGTAAGGAGGAGTCAGTAACTTTTATTTCAAGTTGTTCAGGGTCAATAGTTATGTTTTATATTCTCTTCTAGCTCCCCTTCTTATAGTTCTCAGAAGTTTTGTTTGTGGTCATCATTTGGGTGGGGATTTGTTGTTGCTCAGCTTTGTGGTACCAAAGACAGCATCCAGCTTTAGTCGTTCGAATGCACAGGAGGATTTAGTAGAAGGGACGTGGAGTTGAACCAAACAATGATTATTGATGTGCCAACTGTCCTACTGGCAAGCAGTCACCAGAGTGATGGATATGGTGATACTGTTGTCCTTCTTTTAGTGACTTTGTTTTCTACCTTGTCTTAAAACTGGGAGAAAAAGGCAGCAATAGTCATCTCTTTCTGGTCTCAGTTTAATCTGAAATTGTACATGACTTTGAACACGTTTTTCACAAGAGACACAAAAGGAAGGAGCTCTCCAATACTCATGGCTGCCTTCTTATTTTCTGCCATTGTTGGTTCATATGAAGGTCAATCCAATAAAAGTAACTCATATGTTTTATACCAAGAAGTCATCTCATCCTAACCTTTTGCAACCCAGGGTCTGACTGTGGTAGAACCTGCTCTTCAGGTCCTGGATGAGCTGCTGACGTACATTTCCCAGGGAAAGCTTGCTCTGGCCTAGCCAGGGTCACATTTGTCTTTTTAACCAGTGATTTTACTAACAGTTCTATCAAAATAAGTCATGGCATGTCTGTCGCTGGTTTGTCTACCTTAGGACAGAATCATCAGTGACAAGAAAATCCACCTCTTTGCCTTAACTTCTTCCAGATACCACACAGGTAGCACGGCTTTCATGGGATTATTTAGGGTGCTCTGAGTTAGCATCCAGTCCTGAGGCAGGAACAATGAAGGATCATAATACAACATTGCCTAGCCTCTTTCCTGTTGATTGAATGACACCAGAAGTTTTCCATGCTGATATCCCTGCTGATAACTTGGATAAGCCAGATGTGCCAAGATCTACAAGACACGACTTGCAAATGATATTGAGCTAATTACAGCTAAGAAAGTGGCTGAACTGTATAAACATGGCCCGAAGTTGTCTGCTTATAAAGTTCTTATTTCAATGTTAAGACAATAAGAAGTTAAAAAATTCTTAGTTGTTAGTATGGACTAACATATATTTATAAAATAGTTTTTGAGAAGAATCAATTTATAGGCCAACAAAGAAATTTAAAAAATTTTAGGTATGCTCCTATTATCACAGAGGGCTCTGTCACTGTCCAGAGTTTGGGCAGCCACCTGGGTCACGTTGGTGGCCAAGGGCCATTGATGCCCCTTGGGCCATACTGATCTGGGTGGCCTGTGCTGCCCCCATGGCTATGGTGACATCTGGGCTTCTGAAGGCTGTGTCTGGGTTTGTTATCCTACTGAAGCTGCTATCACAGGAGGTCATAGGAACCACACGTGTGGAAATCTGAAGGGCTGCTGCAGCCCTGGAGGAGATGGCCCTGCCCATTGCTGGATACTGTGGCAGGAGAGCTGGTCCTACCTCTTAGGGGAGAACTGCCATCCCCCCAACTCAGAAAAGATGGTCCACCCCTCACCACCAGCGTGCAGCTCACCGGGACAGCATACTAAAGCTGAACTTATTGTTAGGGATGCTGGTGAACTGATTCTGAGGGCGTGAGAGCAGGAGAGATGACCCCGCCCTCCTTATCTGCCATGTGGTGGCATGGGGGAGACAAAGATGTCCCCCCCTGCTCCACCATTGCCACCTACAGCAGGTGACAGACACGGCCCCGGGGTCATGAAAACGAGAGAACTAGCTTTATCCCTCACGGGCTGCTACACAGAGGAGAGCAAGCTCTGCAAACTATCGTTGACCCTGTTGGGTGTGTGTGTGTTGGGTGCCCAGGTGAGCCAGCCCTGAGGGTGTGAGAACAAGGGAGCTGAAGCCCCAACCCTACCCCTCACCCCCATCCCACCCTCCTCCACTTCCACCCAAGCGCAAGCCTTGACCACTCCTGCAGCAGTCGCCCTCCATCCTCCACCCCTACCTCCCACCCGAGAAAGTGTGCCTTGTATACCCTGCAGTGGTCGGGAGAGAGGACCCTGTACCTTATCTGGGCAAAACCTGCTTGTATGAACTTGAGGGGACCAGATCTGGGGACCGCTGGCCCTGCCTTTGCTTTAGGCGTATTGGGTGAGCTAGCTGAGGCAGTGATGGAGAACTGACCAGGGCAGTGATAACATGGGATAGCTGGCAGGCTGACCAACCCAGCTACCACCCAGAGCCAGAACTAGCGTTATGAGTTAGCCCATCCCAACATCCATGATCTGTGAACTGTTGGAGCATGTGAAAGGGGCAAATGTACAGATCCAAACTACAGAATTTCCATGACACAGGACAACAGGCTATCCAAGAGAAGTTCCAGAGAGTGCCCATTGTCAAAGTATAGCAGAAGCCCGAGGCCTTGAACCAGACCAATGACTCATAGCAATGAACACTTACAAGTAAAGATGAATGGACTAAGGGTAAACTGTGTGACTCAAGGGCCCACACTAGAGCATCCACGACAAGATTCTTCTTTGGGGGAGAGGCGTGTTGGATTTTCTTTTAAATTCTATTTTGTCTTTTGGGGCGGTTGTTTTTGGTTTTTCTTTTAAATTATGTTTGTTGGGGGCGATGAGGGAAAGGGAAGAAGCGAGGGGACAGAGAGATAAGTAGGATTGGGAAGCATGATATCAAACCACAGAGAATCAACAAAAGTTGAGAAAAAAAAATCTAAGTATGCAGACAATATTACGGATCTTATTTATAGTGCTGCTTTTCATTGTTAAGAGAATGTTACTTTAGGCTTACTCTCTAGAGCAGAGGCCACAGCTCCCAGTCTTATGCAACTTAACCCCACTGTCTTGGGGCCTAAGTGGAGCTTCATTCCGAAGACAGAAGCCACATCTCCCAGTCTCCACCTCCCTGATGTCCAGTGTCTTAGGGCCCGCCTGGAGGTCATATGCACAGGGCTCCGCAGACCAGAGTCACACTCTCACACCCTCCTAGCACTTTAGCCTCTACCACCCTAGAGTCCCATGTGGTGTTTCTGCAGCTTCCTCAAGGCAGAGGCCCGCACCCACTTCTACGCCAACCCCCAGCTTCTCTGTGACCTCTTAGAACTCCTACCCACTTGTCAGGTCAGAGGCCACAGCCCTGCGAACCCTGGCAGTCAATGGCATACTCTGCCTACTTTTGCAGATCACTAGTTGATGAGGTCAGAGGTCCTCCCTTCCCTTAATCTGAAGGGTAAATTGATCTGAAGCCATATCTAAGTCTATCTAAGAATAACTTTTGAGTTGCCCCAACACTGAATTTCAGGTGTCATCTAGTAGATCTCAAACTAAGTTAGCAACTAGCAGAGACCCAAACGCTCACTCAACACAGGTTGACCAGAAACTCATACTCAAAGGCACACACAATGAGAGATGATGTGCATATGAGTGTCAGGCAATATGAAAACTCAGTTCAGTGTCCCAGATTACCAATCCCATAACAATGGTCCCCAGTGAGAATAACTTAGACAAAATTGTAAGCAAGAAACATTGAAGGATAATTATAAGCATGTTCAAAGAATTAAAAAATAGGATTCAAATAAATACCTGAATTTAGAGAAGAGAGAAATAAACACTTCAGTGGATCCCAAGGAAACACTAACAGCTGAGTGAAAAGGGAAAACCATTTAGGGCTGACAATAGACATCAGTAAAAAGGTAGAAACATGAAAGGAATCTCAAACTCAAATAGAGCCTGGAACAAAAATCTAAATAAATTAAAATAATCTACACAAAGTCTCATCAATAAAATGTTTTGGGTGGAAGACAGAGTATCAGGGCTTAAAGACAAGGTAGAGGATAGGATCCTTCAATTAAACAATAAAAGAACATTTAAAACACATAAACAGAATGATGTATTAGAACTTTAGAAAAAAACAAACCTTTGAATTATGGGTACAGATGAAAAAAGGCCCCCCTTGACTTTTGACGCACTGTGTTGGGTTCTGGCTGTGCCATGTTGCCCTGTGCCCAGAAGCCCTGGACAAGTCTTACTTCCTAATATGCCTGCTACTCCCATTCACTGTCCTCCCACCCCCTTTCACTCACTATTACAGTGAACCCAAGGATATCTTCTCAGGAGGCACCACAGGCTCCAGTCTAATTAGTTAGCTAATGCCTGGGTTGGCTGTCGGAGGCTCACATTCTACAATATAACCACGGTCTATGTCTCTTTCTCTCTGGATGATCAATCCTCAAAGAAGGGGCCCAAGGTCTTTTAAAATGTGCATCCTTATCTCTTAAGAGACAATTCTCTGAGATTCTATAAATGTTCTGTTATGTAAATAGAGGTGACTCACACTTGACCAAAATTTTGTCCAGTCTAGGTAGCTTATTCTCTTCCTAAACAGCTTCTACTTAGATGAAATAATAGGCTGTATTCATTTTGTATTCTGATAAAATAAAATTACTCATTTCCCTGGACAGGACACAGACAGTTTTCTATTCTAGCAGATGAGTCTGGGTGTGGAATTATCTTCCAGACAGCCGGGACTGGGCTGTACTCACAGTGAGTTACTGGCAGGAACTCTCGGAACAATGCCTGACCAGCTGGACTGGTGAGCTCTGGAAGATGCTGCTGCCTCTGATGCTCCCAATCCTCCGAGATTGACCTTCCACACATTTCTCAACCTGCCCTAGTCTGGCTGTCGCCAGGAACAGACAATCAGCACCCAGGTGTCACAAGTCCATGGACACAGTTTGTCTTTTGTGTGACTTGGATTCTCTTCAGCATCCACATGGCTGAGCACTGGCCCCTGCTAACACTTTTCTTCTTTTGTCTTCTGTGATCCCACCCAGCTTCCCTCATCTTCCAAGTCCTCTTTCTCAGGCCCATGCTTCTCTATTTCTCCTCTGTGTATTTCTTCTCTGAAGGTTCAGCCTTGGCCATTCCCTGATAATGTTCACAGGTCTTTTCCCATGAGACCTCATCCACATCCTGGCCTTCAGCTGTCCCCACTCTGACATAACTCACAAATCTGTATCTCTAGCCTCGGGTTTTGTCCAAACATCAGAATTTTAGGTATAGTTGCTACCTAACATCCCTACTTCCACTTCAGCAGGTCTGAAACCAAATTCTAGCCTCAAATCTATCTCTCAATCTGTATTCTCAGTCTCAGCGGAAAAACCTTGTTTAGTATTTGTTTACTCCAGCTATATATATGTCATCTTTTGTATTTTCTTCTGTCTTTCCACCAGATGAAAAATTCTGAATATTATTAGCATATTAAGGAGAAACAAAAACACTGTCAGGCACTACTTTGCACCCACCAAGACAGCTATTAAGAAACAAATGTCAAACAAGTGTTTATGAGCCCTTATATACAGCTTATGGGAATGTGGCAGGACCCAGCCCACTGTGTAGCTCTACTCCTGAACAGGCGGTTTTGCATGGCATAAGGAAGTAGCCTGGGGAAGTCATGCGGAGGAAGCCCATAAACAGCACTTGTCCATGACCTCTGCTTGATGTCCCACAGCCAGGTTCCTACCTGGAGTTGCTGCCCTGTGATTCTGGTACCAACTTCTGTCTTAGCTACTTTCCCTTACTTTGGTAGGACCAAAGACAACTTGGGGAAGAAAGGTTTTATTTAGCTCATGTATCCCAAACACAGTCCATCATCAACAGAAGTCAGGGCAGGAACCCAGAGGCAGGAACTGAAGCAGAGACCAGGAAGGAACACTGTTTAATGACTTACTCTCAGGAGCTTGCTCAGCTTTCTTTCTTATGAAACACAGGACCATTTGCCCAGGATTGGACACACCCACAGTGGGCTGGGCCCTCCTACATTAACTGTTAATCAAGAATGCATCCCACAGACTTGCCTACTGTCTAATCAGACGGAGCCATTTTCTCAGTTGAAGTTCCCTCTTCCCAGGTGATCTTACCTTGTGTCAGATTGGCAGAAAACAACCAGCTAGCACAGGCAACATTCTTAGAAGTTTGTTCTTTCTATCTATTAAATCATCGTTCATACCTTTGAGAAATCAAGTATTAATTTAAAGTCAAATTTTTAAAAGATGTGATATTTATTATTTATCTTTTCAGATATATGTAATATTTCTTGTGTATATTATCGGCCATAAGCAATGTACTTTAATTCACTATATTATTAATACATGTTTTCTCTGAATTCATCCTGGGAAGAAAATGCAGTCAAGGTCACAGAACCTGAGATTCTAAAAAGACATCTCATTGCTGGAGCAATTTGGTTTAACAGTTACTTCCCTGTTCAAAATATATCACCTTACTATTCTCATGAGAAGATAAAGAAAAATAACTACTTGTACCAATTATTCTAGATCCAAGGCCACTAATGAAGGGGTGCTGTGAAGTTCTTTGGAGGACCCCTCAAGGGCACAGAGCAGAAAAATCTGTGTTCTGCTAATTCTGCTAAAACTGGTGTGTGAGGTTTACTTAGAACCAACCGAGAGACCAGCCACTGTGAAGATGATCACTGAGCCGTGGACCTGTGTTTCTAGTTGGCCCTGAACTGAGGGCTGGAAGCCAGGATTGGATAGTGCTTCAGTGGAACCAATAAAGTCCGAATGAATTCTTTGCCCTAAGTTCCTACAGTAAGTGATTCCACTTCCCCCTCCCCAAAGGTTTATTTATATTTTTAAAAATTGTGTGTGTTTATACACGAATGTGGAGCCCCGGAGAGGGTGTCATATCTCCTGGTGTGGGAGTTACAGGCAACTGTGAGCTGCCAGATGTGGGTGCTGGGAACTGAACTCGGGTCTTCGCAAGAGCAGTACACATTCTTAACCACTGAACCCTCCTTCCGGCCCGTTACTCTACTTTTAAGAGCTTACTCTTCGTTGGACCTGAACTGGGTCTCCCCATGAGTCGTCGTAATCTCCTCTTTGTTCTTCATGGGCGCGGAGCGAACATTTGTTCAGCTGAAGTGTGAGGAATGAAGTTATTTCCGACTGCAGCCCCAGCTGATCACACATTTCCTGTTTAATTAGCGAGGACTTTGGAGAATCTTCTGCTCTTCCCTCGGCTGCTCTCCTGCCTTCTGTGCTCCACTTTTGCTCTCTTTCCTTTGCTGTCTGTCTCTGGGACTAATCATACTTGTATTACCTACTTCAAATCGGTTTTGAGAACACGTAGAATCCCGAGGACTTGGGAAAGGGCTTTGAGTACTCCGAGCCCTAAGCTTCCCTGGGCTGGAAGCCGTGCTTTACCTCTGTGCTGTTATTAATTAGCTGCTGTTTGACTGGCTGCCGGTGATTCCAGTGTGCGTGGGGTGTTAGACCTAGAAAGTGAATGAAATCTCCAAATAGTCTATCATTGTTCCCTAACAATTGAATAAAAATGTCTCTCTTAAATTCCCACTCTATCAACTGATACCAATAATAATAAATCAAATCAAGTTTAGGTAGGCTTTTTAAGTCATTTCATTGGTATGATTGACTGGTTGGTTGATTGTTTGGATTTTTTTGAGACAGGATTTCACTGTGTAGCATTGGCTGTCTTAGAACTTGCTATGTAGACCAGGCTGGCCTCAAACTCAGAGATCCGCCTGCCTCTGCCTCCTGGGTACTGGGATCAAAGGAATGCGCTGCCTTATCCCTTTTATCAAAATCTATCTTTCTGGTGGTGGGCTTGATCGTTGCACATGCGTACACAGTTTTCAGCTCTGGGAAGACACTTGGTCTTACAGAAATGCCTACTATGATACACAGTCCTGTCTGATCCTAGGGCATGGTCTTCTTCCCCTTGGTATCTGATATAATGCCAGTTTATCTCAGGCCATCAATGTAGACCAGCAAGTCTCAATTTTTAGTTTTGATCTCAGAAGCTACTTATATTTTAAAATTATTTAAAACCCTCAATTTCTTTGGCTGTAATATCTAACAATATTAATCATGTTGGGAATTAGAAGAGAATGTCAGAACACTATTTCACAGGAAAACTGTTAAATGTTATATTAGTAATATGTTGCTTTTGAAAATAATTACTTTGGAAAGTAAAGAAAAAAACTAATGGGAAAAGTAGCTTTCATTAAAAAAGAAATTCTGCAAGTCTCTAAATAGTTGGCTTAGTAAAAGTGGCTGGATTTTCATATCTGTTTCTGTATTTGATCTGTTGTTATATGCTGCTCTGATAGAAGCATATGAAAACAATCTGGCCTCGCACTCACTGACATACAGTTGGAAAAAAATCAGAGTGCCATTCTTTTCTAAATTTTACCAAAACTCAGCAAGTGTTAGTTTCTTAGAGGTCAGTAGTAAAGTGGTGCCAGGAACCAAGCAAAAACTTTCCATATGCATTCACGCTAAAATGCATCGATTTATATATTTGGCTGTATTGTTTATTCAAGAGTTTCTAGATGATTTATTCATGAATGATTTCAATCATTGGGCACTGGGAAAATTGGTTTGTTGAGTTATGTGGCTGTACATACTAGGGTGCTGTGGAGCTCACAGCGGTCAATGCAAGGTTTCCAAAATTCTATTTGTGTCAAGAAAGCTCACACTGAACCACAGGCAATAATTCTGTCAGCTGTCTTTTTTGACATGCTAGTTTCAATTGACTCATTTCTGAGAAGATAGTTGCAAATACCATTAAGGTGCACGTCTGAATAACTCTGAGCTGTCTTTCATTCTGCCGTGGGAATGAAAATCATGTCTTGAGAAAAAGGTAGCTGATTTACTTTGCAACTCAGTTGTGCTCTTGCTTCTTCTTGACACAATTTTGGCACCCAGAGACACTGCAGAAGTGCACAGCATCCACGTTAGCCCGTGGAATGCTGAAGATCCTTGTGCCCAAAAGATTAGCACTAATGCAATTGTCAATCTGATCAGTATCATCAAATATGTCAAATGCAGCAGATTTCTTTTTAATGTAAGGATTTAGGCTAAAAGATGTAATGGCAACTTGCACTTTGTCACCCCAGCCTTGGTTGGTGTTGGGCATTATCAGGGCAAACGTCATCGATAGCATGCAAAAATGCAAACAAAATCTTAGTATGCTACAAAATTGTTTGTAACCTTCTGGGTGTTCTGCAAAGCTCTTGGGGTTTCTCCCCAGGTGGCCTGGGAGTCACTCTTACCATTGCTCTCTAGATATAGGATTCTCTTCTATCCAATTGTGAGGGCACCATGATCTCTTCAGTTCCCCTTTAGCTATGTTCAAACATTCTGTCCAGGGACAAACACTGCCTGGTTCCTTATAATTTGTTTGTTTGTTTGCTTTTTGAGACAGGGTTTCTCAGTGTAGCCCTGGATGTCCTGGTGCTCACTCTGTAGACCAAGCTGGCTTCAAACTCAGAGATTCAACAGTGTAGCGCAATTAATGAAAACCCGGAGGCAGATACTGGGGTTCAACCCGAAGGTTAGAAAAGCAAAACAGCCTGTCACTGGCTCTTACCTCTGCTTCAGTCTGAAATGGCGAGCCTGCCTCCAGGAATCTCAGAATGAGACTGTGTGAGAGCTGCCTCCTCCCATCTTATATTCCTCTCTAGGGCTGGGCACCTAATCTAGGGATTAAAGGCATGCATCACCACCACCTGGATTGGTTTCTTATACTATGATGTGGCATCAGGAGTCTGCACGTATGCCTTCTAGGCCTGCATGACCAGCATCATGGGACAATCTCTGCCTCCCCTTTGCTGGGAGGGCTGTTCTGGATGCTGAGAAGGTGGTGACCATAAGGAAGTCATTTCAATGCTCAGATCTTCAATTGGGTAGATGGGAGGGCTCGTTTTCCTCAACTATGTAATATCCTCCCCTGTGGGGGGTTCCATCACTTGTCAACATTTTAGCTTTCAAAACAAGCCTATCCTTCTCTGTCACAGTCACACTTTAGTATAAAATTTATCTTTTAAATTCACTATATATATGTGTGTGTGTGTTTGTGTGTGTATAGTTTAAAAAGGTCCAGAATTATTCATATATTTTTAAAACTTTGTTCATGTAAGTACCACCTGTTGATTGTGTGACTCAATCTTTCTTTTTCTTTTTTTCCTAAATAAGCCATCAAGCCCCTCTGGCATCTCTACTCACAAAGCAGCAAAATGAAAGAAGAGGAGAAAGACCCGAGTTGAAGCTTTTACAGTGACTTACAAAATTTACCTTTAACCAAATTGATTCATTTTCTCCACTTCAAGCTTGCCATCCGTAAAGTGGGAATAGTTAATCTTTCCTTCTAAGATGCCTCCAAGACTGGGGACTTAACAAAATAAGTACTGTAAAGAATAAATTCAGTGCTGGCTCACAGCAAACGTGTGTCAGATGTTCCGTCTTTCCCCTTGTGGAAAAGGTCGTCATTCCTCAGCACTTGTCTTAAACTGTGTGTTTTGAGAATATAATAATGACAAGTGTTGCTGTTGGTAGATGTGACACTATTCCAGTAATTTTATCAAGGGCAGTGCTATACTTTCACCTTGGTTCTTCAAAATGTGTAAAATTGATCTTGGGTCTACCATTTGTAACCACAATGCCCGAACTGTTGTGATATCTCTAACTGCCAGTTTGGGATTTTCTTTTCTTGTTTTTATTTTTGGAAGAGAGAATTAGGGGTTGTCAAGATAAATGTTCTGGGGCCTGAGATGAAAAAACGTAACAACTGCTCATAGACTGGTGTCTGTTTTCAGCAAAAGCAAGCCAGATGCTTAGATTCACAGAGTGAATCTAAGTTGGGGGCCTGAGTCCCTTCCTTCCTCCTTTCTTTCCTCTCTCACTCTTCCCTCCCTCCCCCCTCCCTCTTCCTCTTCCTTTTTCTTTTTTGTTTCCTTCTTCTTTGCACCCCCCCCCCCCCCATATCTGAGCCAGCCAGATGTTTAATTTACTGCAGAGCCCAGGCTGGCCACAACTGTAGGTTGTCTTGCTTCAGCCTCCTGAGTGCTGGGATTATAACTAAGCATCACCATATTGGGCTGGAAATACCTCTTTTCATAATCCAGAGACCAACTTTATTTCTTTCCATTTACTTTCCATTTATTTATGACTTTGATGACACAGATAAGCAGCTGTATGACTCCCCGACACAGGGGGAGATACACTCTGATAAAACGGAGGCTCTCGGCTCTGTGACAGTGAACTCCTGCCACAGTGGCACTCGGCAACAAACTTCTTCCAAAGGATGTGCGGCAGGAAGTATTGCTTCCTGTTTACCCTTCAGCTTTGGTATTCCATGCGCTTATTTGGATGGACTTCACAACAGTGAATTGGAGACAAGACTCCTAACTTGTGTTCCTAGGCCATTCATTCCTTATGGAGGCAAAGAAAGGGGAGGTCAAGGGCTGATCAGAGACAGATGATGTCTCCTAAGGCCTGGGTGAGGAAGGGGCAAGTACTTACTTCCATTGGTCCCAGTAAAGCACAAGGGCAAGGCAGTGAAGGGTGTGGCTCCCCCAAAGAGCAAGTCAGGATTGTTGATCCGTCGTTGAACTCTCCTCATAGTACTGATGCTTATGAGTGAATCCAAGCTTTCTAAAAACAGATAAGTGTTAATATCACCTTGAAGTGAATTTTATAACAGAAGGCAGATTATACGTTCTAGTAAGATCTTTACACTCCTGGAAGTAAGGATTCTTAGGGCTTCCTTATCCTGAGTATCGGCAATGGACCAAAATCCAGGTCAAATCAAATCCAAGTTAAAACAAGTTCCTGTTTAACGACTGAATGAAAAAAATCATCAATATTTCCTTAGTTGCGAAGTTGCCAGCCCACTCCTGAATAGCAGTTTGTGAGTATTGTCATTAAGTAGCTTTCCTAAGCTTCCCAGCACAGCCAGTGGGAGGGTGGAGCAAGGGGCGGGACTTGCGGGCTTGTTGCTTCTAATAGTGCCTGAGCGGGGCTTCTCTGAAGTCCCCTCCTCCTTCTGATCTATCAGTGCCTCTGTGCAAATAGAGAAATTTCACCTTCATAACTTATTCAGGGTTGGGAAGAAGGAACAACCTTGGGGAGAGTCTCTGGGAGAGAGGCCCGGCCTGCCTTCGCTTCCCTCGGGACAGCCCTCATTCCCTCCTGCCAGGGATCAATGTGAGCAGTTTCCCTTAATTTAGAACACTCGAATAGAGGCAACGTGCTGACCTTTCTGTGCGTGTACTTCCTTGTCGCAATATTTTCTCTTAAACTGGGAGCAGCACGGTGTCCTTGAGAATTGCGAAGGAACAACCTTGATGAGAGAGAATGAGCTTAGGACTTGGTATCAAGTGGCCAAGGTTTGAGTCCTGATGGTTAATAAGAGCCCGTGAGTTCCAGGGAGGACGATGAAAATTCTCTGAGCCAAATCTCATTATCTCTAAAATAACTGTCCCAATGTCTAACGGTAAGTGTTGCTTCATGAAAAACAAAACAAAACAAAACAAAAAACCTTAGCTCCCTACAAAATGGATGATACTTAGTAATATACATAAGTAGTTGAAACCAAGAGGATCTTGCTTCTAGAGAGCATTAAAAACTGTGATACAGTTATGAAATAGAATCAAGAATACCCATTGATTCTAATCTTGAATGGCATCTATACAAATTAAATACCAGAAGACAGAGGGGCATGAGTGTCCCAGCACCCAGAAGGTGAAGCAATTGTCAGTCATTGGTGTCTCAGTTTTTCATCTCTTGAGTTCAGAAGATGACGTTCAGGCTGAGCGTGCCTTCTGCTGAAGTGTGTGGAGGAAAGGGGTGTCATGGACACACTCATTAAAGATGGACGAATCTATCACTGCTACCAAGTGGCTAAATATTAACTTATAAAAAAGAGACTGTGTTTAATTACCAACCATTTCATGCCTGAAATAATACAGGAACGACCTGTAAGCAACATTTTTGCTTAACATTTTAAAGTCTTATCTAAAACAAAAGATTTTAAATTGATAGCAATAATAACTAATTTTAAGACTTCTCTTGTAAGGAACATGCAAAATGCCTCCTGCAGATTTTAGACCTCTGCAAGGACAAATATTCTACAGAAAGTGGAGGCTCGGAACCCTGAAGTGCTTAGCACGCTGCTTTGTGCAGATACATTGGAGAGGAGAACCACCAGGCAAGAGGCAGGTGAAATAAGCGGAAACAGATGTGGTTTCCTCTTGCCGGTCATAGCAGTTTTCACTCCCAGAAGGTATTTTTATTGGCATAGGAAAGAACACACCTTGTGGTATGTTTTTAAGCAATCTTGAATTACCAAGAAAAAATTCACAGAATCCCTAAATGCGCAGAAAACAGGCCGAAGATCGAATTACAGAAGCTTCCCTCATCCTCTTTTGAAGGATATTTCTCCCTTTGTCAGAAGCCTCTGCAATCTTGAAACGGGGAATTTGTAGGTTGACTGCGGAGCTGAAAAGTTTCACTAGGGGGCAGCCGATCACCGAACTCGGAGCTAAAGCTGCATCACCTGATTTCAATAAGAAACTGGCCCAGGGACTCGCACACTCTCGGCACAGCTTCTAAAGGAAAATTGATGCGTCTATAAAATGTCGAATCAGCACAGTCACAGGAGGTGAGCAAAGGAAGGGAAAAACTCTTGCATAATATTAAAAGCCCCGCAGAAATCAATGGTGAGGCATACAAATGCCGTGTGCCTGTGTGCTGACCGGAGGGACATTAAAAAGAGTCATAGTTTATACACGAGCACACGATTAAAGGCCACGGTGCAATTAAACACTTTGTAACTGGGAAAGAACCAAAAGGAAGAGGAACTTATTAATTCCTCAGGTTTCAGCTGAACCGAAAGCAATGGTCAGACAGTTCTCCACTGCTGGGTGACTTCTGTTTGACCCTCTACATCCGTGGATTGTTTTTGCTGCCCGCCACTCTTTCGCAGGCATATATTCCTCAAGTGATCTCACCTAACAAAACCAACAGTCCCAGCCCCGATGAGAGTCAGGACTATTTTCGTAACCGGGCACAGAAGGGTCTCAGAACACTGAACAGAGGCAATGTCAGTAACGCGATACTGCGCGGCCTTGTGGGCAGTCGCGCTGCTCCCTCCCGTTGTGTCTATGGTCATAAAAGGCAGCTGTGAGCTCCGGCATCCCTGAGTGACTGGTGTGACCTTGTGTGGTGTGTCACCAGAGACCCGCATGCAGCGCGAGGTGCTAATGGGGAACTGTGTGGAGACTTAGGAGCTGTGCCCCGCAGTCAGCTTCCCACGGGCATGCCGTTTGAAAATGACAAAGGAAGATTAGACATGGCGTCTATAGAAACACAGGCTCGGAAAAAAAAAAAAATGAACACTTATCCAGCAAGGTCAAAACCAAGAACTTGAGACAGAAGAGAGAATATTCCTGGATTCTCTTTCTGCCCTTCCCTAAGAGAATGACTTCGGGCAAGTTATTTCACCTTTTTCTGCTTTAGGCTCCTTCTCAATAAAAGGATGCTCTTCCTAGTGCCTGTGTGAAGGGTTACTATGGTTACTACTTGTGATAAGAGATGAGAGAAGTGGATTTATGCAAAGGCTCTCTCTTCATTTGCAACATGGGGGTAATAGCATCTGTTTCTAGACTGGTGGGAGAATTACTGGGCATGCCTGTGAAGTGCTTACAGTGTTATCTGGCACATTGTAAATGCCCCGGTGTGGCGTTTGGATCTTACTCTGACACTCCTGAGACTGTCCAGCCAATAAAGTTAAACCTTGAATCAGAGGGTGGAGTCAACAGTCAACTAGTCAGAATTAACCATAGAGTTCTGGTTGACCCAGATTAGGATAGAGAGACACAGCAAAGAATAGGGAGGGACTTAGAAAGATTTGAGAGCCTTTTCAATCTGGAAGTGCAGAGAGGCAGGGTCAACTGATTGTTCCTCAGTGACTCTTTGGCTCTATTGGGTTTTTACCCCAATATCTGATCCTGAGTTTTATTTAATAATAGAACAGTGTAATTAATCATGTAAGTGGCCCATAACTATTACATCTGATGTTCTTCAAAACTGAAATGGAGATGATAGCTTCTATGATGGTTTGAAAGAAAATGGCCCCTAAGGGAGTGGCACATATGGCCTTGTTGAAGGGAGTGTGTCTCTGTGGCAGTGGACTTTGAGGTCTCTATTGCTCAAACTTCGCACAGTGTGAGTCTCAGTCTACTTCCTGTGGCCTACATATCAACATGTAGCAGCTACCGTTCCAGCACCATGTCTACCTGCATGCTGCCATGTTGCTCCATGCTGATAATGGATTGAACATCTGAACTGTAAGGGAGCCACCACAATGGAATGTTTTCTTTGTAAGAGCTGCCATGGTCATGGTGTCTCTTCACAGCAATAGAAACCCTAGACACTATCCATAATAGAGGGCTCCAGGGCGGCTATAAGGAATCATGTTCAGCTAATGATGCCAGTTCTTTTTAGTACTTGGCTGGAGAATTCTGTTCCCTACTTTACTTGGTATCTCCATGTATACTGAGTCGAGAAAGAAACTTGATTTGTGCTGTGGACACCTGGAGTTCACAGTCAGTCCCCAGCAGCAGATCCCCTCTTCTGTGTTCTGGAGCCTCTGGCAATCTGATGATACTTTTGGGTTCTTACCCTTGGAAAAAGTGCATACCTGTACAGCTTTTCTCACGCACCATCTGGAGAGTTTTAGTGTGTCGTGAAGTCCAGTGGGGGTTTCTGTAAACCAGGGGGTGCTTGGGTAAGAACCCCTGCAATATGTCTTAGCACAGATTTGAGTGCCAAGAATGGGGTCAAAAGGCTGCTTCTGAAATTGGCACAGAACCTGTTGTTCTCAGATGGTTGTGCTGGGAGTTATGATGACCTGGGGCATCTCATAATGTCAGGTTACACCAGCAGTTACTCTAAGATTGGTCAGTTCTACGGCATCCATGTGTGCCTTTCCCCAAAGTTTGTATCCTGGGGGGAGCCCCCAGTGTAACACTGTTGGGTAATGAGATGAGAAGTGATGAGAACATTGCCCGCACGGCAATTAATGCTGCTTTGTGAGCGTGGATGTCATGGAAGGGAATTCAGCCATCTCTTGTGCCCTCATCTTCCTCCATGGGACGTCTCCAGTACTAGAACTGGGAGTGAGAAAATCCCCCTTTCCCAATGTTTTCTGTTCTCTCTGGGTGCCCAGCTAGCTGGCTGGTGCCTGCCCAAAAGTCTTTGAAGTTCAGTTCATTGGTTCCCCCATCAACCTCCTTTGAAAACACCCTTACAGACACACCCTGAAGGACCACATCAGCATTTCTCAAGGTAAGTCAGTGTCCAAAAGGAACCACCATAGTGGGCCTTTGGAGGAGACAAAACTCTCCATTTTAGAGTTTTAGAACATGACCAATTGATTCTGTCTTTTTTTTTCTTTTTCTAAATTGGCTTCTAAGTAAAGGGGAGAAGGAGGGGGGAAAGAGAGTCTATTTTTGACTCAGCATAGCTTTTATTTAAACTGAGTATTCCCGAAAGCGTGAGAATGAGGAGAACTGGACAGGCCTGGTACAAGGGCTCGGGCACAGAACCAGCAGATACGCTTTTCCCGAGAGATGCTGCACTAACACAAGTCTTCTAGGAAGAGGTGCATTTCAACCTCTGGTGCTGATGTGGTTGTCTTCTTTAGCTCTCACGCAATCATCATGGGCCTTGCTCTGCACTGCTGCAGAGATTGTCCTAATTGACGTGATGAGAGAAGAAAGAAGGGACAGACACACAGACGCACGACAGAAATTCCGGGGTCTGTTGAGCCATGCGCCTTTTGATAGAGATGCACCAGCAATAGCAATAGCAACCTGCAAACTCAACACCTTTATTTCCTACATCTGAACGGGGAAAGTGGGTTGATTGTGTGCAGCTGACTAAGGAGGCACGCTAGCTAATCTCAGAAGGAGACCTTTGTAGAGAGCAGTCTCCAGCC
Organism: Chionomys nivalis; assembly: GCF_950005125.1. NCBI lineage: Eukaryota > Metazoa > Chordata > Mammalia > Rodentia > Cricetidae > Chionomys > Chionomys nivalis. Next base: position 19,859,058 of record NC_080107.1, read on the forward strand.
ATCCCTGAGGAAGCTATGATTGACAGTTTTAGCACGCATGGGTCAATCATTTGTAAACACCTGTATCGGAACAGAGAAAGGCTTTGCCATGCCGCTAAACCTCACCAGGGAAAGGCGTTGCCTCCCATGAGTCTGAGGCACTGGGGTCCTTAACATAGCTGTGCACAGATCAACAGCACACATCCACTCAGGTCTTCCTCCACTCTCCACAAACATATGCTATGCAGTTTTGAACTTGGGCCATGTATTTATTTGCTCCTCCAACCCATATCCTTGGGTTAGGGTTTCTTTGCTTAGGCAGGAGGCAAGCTTGAGATCAGCAAGCTTGGTCACTTATCTCTTTACCTCCACTCCTGACTTAGAGTTCAATGAATGCTATTTTACAGAGTCAATAGCTTTCTTTAGTTACGATGGAAAATGGCTGAGAGGTGATGATACGGACAGCAGTGGACTTCATGACAAATCACCCAACTATAGTAACACAGAAAGGCTTCCTTGTAAAGTAAATTTAGATTTCACTTTGGTGGTATTCTTTACGGGACATAGTCTCCTAGAGAACAAAGTGAAATTAGCATCGTTAGGCTGTACTCATTTCTTAAAGATACGCCCTTGCTATGATGTAACTAAGCCTGGCTTCAGACTCTCTGTGTGATCCAGGCTGTGCTGAACCTTTGGGAAGAGGGCCTCAGCCTTCTCAGGGTGACGGGTGTATACGGGCATCCACCATATCTGGCTAGGCCGCATTCTTACTTGGAGATTCCAATGACTTGGGAGACCTTCTCCATCCAGAACCCCACAGTTTCACTTTGGAGCACTGTTGAGATCTTTAATCTTCCCAAGGATGGAGAGTACCATTTCTAATCTGCTCTTTTTGCACTGATGACATTGTTAACGAATTCCACTCAGGTCAGAAGCTAAGCAAACAGCTAATCCTCTTAGGCAGGTAGGGGGGCAGTGCTTTCCAAGGTTGCTATAGCTGTAGTCTTAAAGTAACCTGTCTTTGAAAAATCCAGGTTTTCATGGGCTGAGTGCTGGAAACAGCCATTTGCCTGAATAATACCAGCGGTTATGGCTCGAAAAACAATTGATATTAGAGATATTGCCTATATCTCAAGCTGTTATTTTAATACAAGGCAACCACTGAACTGAAAGAATTCTCCAGCGTGTAGTGCTGAAGAATGTTGGGAATTCCCACAAGTCTCGTTACTTCTGAGCCTCAAATTAAATTCTTTGTTCCCACCTGAATGTAGTTGCCTGAGGGTTTTTTTTTTTAAAAATGTTTCTTTTGTTAGTGGCTATTTTTTAAAATGGGTTTAAAAATGTCTAGAGTCTTAGGAATATTCTACAGAAATGTAGGCAAACAGAAAGGCAGAGTAACATAAGGCAGTGTTTTGGGCAAATAAATGGTAGCATAAGGAAAGCTTTAAAATGAGCATTGGTACGACCTGGCAATATATATCCTGTGTTGCATTAAAGCTCAAACATCTGAAAAATATTTTCTGGATTCACTGTCTGAAGCTCCCACGAGGCTGTATTTCTCTAAGTGATGGGTGACATTCTTATGGTGCCTGTGAATCTGTCCTGAGCATGTAGCAACTCAAAGGGGAGAGGGGACACTATGCCAGGAAGGAGGAAACAGGAGCCATTTTGAAAAATGAACAGAGATCAAGTGAATTGTTTTTCTCTGATGAGAATGAAAGGGTTTTTTTGAAAGCATGACTCTACATCACAATAATTTAAAGAGAATTCTCAGTGTTCCTAAACAGAAGAACAGACATGAAATCTGACACAGAGAGCCGCACATGGCCATCCAGTCTCCCCAGATACTCCCACGAGCTATCGGAGACGCCTCATTAAACCGTGCTGATGGGAGCTGTGGCTGCCTTGCTCTTTGTGGAGGACATCGGTGGTAGGAGTGAGGAGAGGTGAACTCCAGACAGGTGCCCCTGGGGAAGAGTAGCAGCCCGTGTTCAGAACAGTCACCAGAAGGATTTGTTTATTGTTCTACCAAGCTTGTGATCTTTCTAAAATGGGGGGAGAAAATCAATAGGCTTCCAACTGAAAATTTTAGCTATTGATTACTCTTCCTAACCCACAGAGTTCTTCAGATATTTTGTGTTAGTAATGGGACTGCTCAAGGCATTTTAGTAGGCAGTGGAAGTACCCAGGCAGCAGTGCCTTGGTTTACACACTTCACAGATGTGTGCAAGTGGTTACTATATCAGGGGCTATCCTTCCTGGCCAAAGGATGCGTAGTTATCCAGGAATAGGATTCTCAGTCTGAGCTGGAGTTGTTAAAAAAAAAAAAAAAGGCTGCTATGGGATTCAATCACCACTGGGATCTGCATAGAGAGAGATTCCAGTCTCCCTCCTTGTCATCTGATCATACCTGGTGACTCTCATTGGTCTGAGCCACCCAGATACCAGAGGGAAAGACAGCTGGTGCTGCAGTAACTTTGAGTGAGCCTTGGAGACAGGAAACAAGGAAGCATAGGGCAGAAAAGTGAATGGTTTGTGGCAAGCACAGACTAAGCAACACAGTGTGCTTCAGAAACTGTGGACCCGGACTGCATAGCTTAACTGTGGTGGTTAATGTTGACTGTCGCTTGGAGTGCGCTGAGAAGTACCTAAGAGTTTAGGAGAGCTTACCCCTGTGTGTGTCCACCATGAGTTCTGAGAGAGGATTAATGAAGAAGAGGAAGACCTGCCCTTGTGGGCAGTGCTACCCCCTAGGTTGGGAGCCCAGATGGAAGAAAAGGAGGAGCGCAGGAAGTCTGCTAATGTAAGAGTTCTCTTGTTGCCGGGCGATGGTGGCGCACTCCTTTAATCCCAGCACTTGGGAGGCAGAGGCAGGCGGATCTCTGTGAGTTCGAGACCAGCCTGGTCTACAAGAGCTAGTTCCAGGACAGGCTCCAAAACCACAGAGAAACCCTGTCTCGAAAAACCAAAAAAAAAAAAAAAAAAAAAAAAAAAAAAAAAAAAAAAAAAAAAGAGTTCTCTTGTTATTTTCTGTTACCACATGGGCTGCTGAGCTCTGCCCATATTCTTAATACCACAATGCATAGAAACTTCTGGAATCTTTGGTGAAAATATGTCCTTGTTTAACATTGTTTTCTCAAGGGTTTGCCACTGTGATGAATACCTGGTTAAAGTAAGAGCACATATGCTATTTTTCAAAAGCAATTTGTAACAAGTCATATTTTTCTCTCCATTCATTATAGACCTTATAATTCATCTTCATTAAAGCTGCTTCTGAATAATATTAAAGTATACAGGGTAGTAGCTAATTTCTTTACCTTTTTTATACAACCAAGTAGAGCAAGACATATATGATTATATTTTCATACTCTCCTGACTACTTTGATATAAATTCATTGGTAATAAAGATTGTTAAGTTCTTGTAGTTTGGCCTTTGTGAGACATCTAGAATGTTCTCTATCTCCTCAGTACATATTATGCTGTTAAAAATCTTCCATCCAAGTTTGCTTATTGGTCCCTACATTACATTCTCAATCAGAATGGCAGTCAATCAGACTTTGTGTAGGAAATAAGAAATGGAATTTCAAGACTGTTATGGAGACATATAGCTGGCCAGGAGAGGAATGAGACTCACTCATCAGCAAAAATTTATGAACTTTTACCTCATATTGGACAGTTTGCTAAGAACAGGGAACAAGCAGACATAAAAGACATGGCAGTCAGACAGGAAATCCAAAGAATACTAGTTTAATATGGTAAGTGCTTTAATGAGAGGAGACTCAAACCCTGGGATTCTACAGAACAAAACATCTTGGGAACCAAAGGATTCACAGACTAGAGAAGTGAAGTGGGGTGTGGAGAAAGACTGGGGTTGCGCCTAAGTTATGGTCTGAGTGAAGGATCCTTTTAGAGCTGTGTGGCTGTGACTGATTAGGATGGGTGCTAGGAAAGAAGTCAGACGCACAGAGTTGGGATCAGTTGGGATCTCTCCCTTGTTTGATACATTTTTGGCATTCCCTTTTGTTTTTGTCTAGTGTGTGTATATTGCGTGTATATAGGTTTTATGTACTTTTTGTTGTGTGATTATGTGCATGTACGGGTCTGTAGAGCGTGTGTCTAGGTTTTATGTACATGTGACAGTGTGACTGTGTACATGTGTGTGTGGAAAGGCCAGAGAGTGACCTTGGGTGTTTCCTTCACTGTTTTCCACCTAATGTTTTGAGACAGGGTCTCTCACTGAACTTCAGAATCACCAATTGGGTTAGGTTGACTGGCCTGTGAGCTCTAAGGATCTACCTGTCTCTGTCTCCCCAGCACTGAGGTTACAGAGGCATTTTACTGCCCCTGGAATTTATGTGGGTGCTGAGGATTGAACTCAGGTCTTTAGGCTTGTGTGGCCGCACTTTACCAACCAAGTTATCATGTCAGCCCTTTGGAGTTTAACATTTTATTTAAACGTAGCACTTGGTAGAGTTTTAGTATTAACTAACAATCTCTGTCCATTCAAGAAATAACTGTCTTTCATTTTCTTGGACAATTCTAGCTCATTCTTTTCAACAGTACTATTATATAAAGTTATGTGCAATAATTTAGTATTAATTTTTCAGAGTAGGTAACCATTCAAGGTACAAAGATGTGCCTAATCTTAGGGTACCATATTTCCATGCCACAAGCTATTGCTGCCATGAAGTATCTTTGCGCAGATTCAGACAAAACTGAGACCTCAAGCCTTCTCACCAAGCATCTGACTAGAAGCTGCCATGGGCCATCAGTGCAGGGTGGGGGGCACGGAGGGCAACTTTGCCAATGGGCATCTTCTACTCCTCCCTCTCTCTCTGATTATACTTTGCTTTCTCTCTTCCTAGGCACAGGAAGAGAGGGAGGAAGGAATTACATAAGCGATCCTTAATTTTACTAAAGAGATCAGCTTTGGGTTTGTTTGTACCCCAGAGTAGGAAGTAGTAGCTTCCCCACTTTGCAGAAATGGTTTAACCCTTGCTTTACAAGTTATCCTACAAGTTGTTTAACACAGCCTAGAGGGTTTTTTTGTTTCATTTTCTGAGATCATTCCATGATAAATAATGGTAAGAATCACTTTACTTAAATCTGATTAATTTTTATTTGAAAATTTTATTTCATAACAAATAAATACAAAAGAAATTTACATCAACCTCTTAATTATTGTTCTTCTGTAATAATATATGATAATATATCCACTCAACTAGCTATTAACAGAGCAAAAAAAATTATTGATCACAGCTGGGGAAGGTAGAAATCTTGGTTAGCTCTAATATTTATGATCACCAAACACATGAAAGTGACCCTTAAGTCCTCAAACAAGGATAATTATAAAAGATTTTAATGCAAGGGTACATTTAAAAAATAGATAACTTTTTAGGAAAGTATAAAGTAACGTATTGCCAATATAGCAAATGGAAAGAACTCCATTATCTAGAGATGTCCTGCAATTTCAAGCTAAAGTGTATCTACTTAAGACTTTAAAGAACACAGCATCTTGTTTGGGAGGAGTGTATGCTGCTTCCACTGAACACTGGCATATTTCCACCTCACTACACCATATCCCCAAAATGATTGGGGACCGGAACAGCAGGATTAACCAGAGGGTCCACCTTGTTGCGACTGCCTCAGTCACACACAGGAGACAGGGAATCTGCAGAATAATAGTCTTTCTTTCTTTCTTTCTTTCTTTCTTTCTTTCTTTCTTCTTTTTTTAAAAAAATTTATTTTATTTTACGTTTTTGGTATGAGAGAAGAATAAAAAGTTAATAAAAAATAAAATAAAATAAAAACAAAAAGCATAAGGATGTGACTGGAATTTAATGTATAGATAAATCTGATGACTAAGTATAATTTAGCTGTATAAAATTTGTCTTTAATAGAGAAAAGACCTTTCTATTTATGTACCTTATTGATATTATGCAATAAAAGTTTTTGGTTTTCTTCAATAATATTTCAGATATTTTTTACTGATATCACAAGTAGTGTAACAGTTGTTGCGGTAATTTGAAAGAGAAATGTCCCCCATAGTCTTGGGTATTTGGTATTTGGGTACTTGGTCTCCAGTTAGTGGCAGTTTGGGGAGGCTGTGGAAGCTTTGAGGAGTAGAGCCTTCTTGGAGGAATAAGTCTCAGCGGTGCTGCTCTAAGCAGGCAAACACACAGTCATCATCAGGGTGCCTTTGCCATATTAGTGTTTCTATTTCCTTCTTTACTGTCTTAAAAATGACCAGTGATGACATAGAAGGTAGTAAATCTTATCTGAGTTCACATTTGAGAAGATTTATGACCGATAACATCTAAACATTTAAAAACACAGCCTAGGTATCTAATTGCTTTTTTTTTCATTTTGATCCTGAGGCAGCTACATTAAAATACAAGGTAGTTATTTCTTTTTTTTTTTAATTCCCATTTTACAGATGAGGAAAATATATTCCATGGTTCATAGGTGGATTGGCTAAGATTGTACCAGTGCAGTGGAAACCTGGATTTAGCTTTTTTGATTCATGCCCTTGTTTCCTTCCGTTGTATATGCTTGAACACAGTGATGTTCTTGATCCAACAGGAAAAGGAACAGATAATAAACTGTGCAGAGGTCACATGCTGGTCGCAATCCAGTTATACACCCTCCCGGGATTCCCGGCAGCCAATGACCCGCATTGTTAAGGGGATCGAAGATGTCAGATTATGGTCTGAGAAACAGGAAGGTTAATGCTTGAAGAAAGAAGCACACAAGCAAAAATCAGACTGGAGAAAGTTAGGATCCAGTTCGACGATTCAAGCCTTTCTAAGCATGTGGTGTCTGCCAGGACCACTGCCAGAGGCTATTAATAGAGACAAAATGCACAGTTTCTGTCCTGCAGAACCTCGTAGTCTGGAGGGGGAGATAATTAGAAGACAGACTGACAACTGTGCTATGCACAGGATGGGATGGGATCCTCATGATTAGAAGTCTGTATTCCAGGTACCGGCAGGGAGTGATGTTGGAACTGGGAACTAAGAAGTACTTTCATGGAGGATGAATTTTTAGCAGAATCTTGAAAAAGTAGTCATTAGCTTAGCAAGGGAGGAAATTAAAAGGGAAGGGCTTTTCCTGTAGCAGGCTTGGGAGTAAATGAAAGCAGAGAAGACTAATGCGATTATCAGTGCCCCGCGATGAGCTCAGGATGTAGAAGGAGGTGAGGTCAGGAAGACACAGGGCCTGACAGTAAAGCCTGGTGAGGTCAGGAAGACACAGGGCCTGACAGTAAAGCCTGGTGAGCACCAGAGCAAGTAAGGGGTTTGTGCTTGATTTCACAGATCCAAAAGAGCAACTTCATGGTTTTTTATTTGTGTTTGGGCAATTGAGATAAGAAACAGAGTAAATTAGAGTCTGCTTTAGGGTGGGAGGTCCTTATGTCCATGAGTTGCTTTTATTGGTTAATGAATAAAGGACTGCTTTGAGTCTATGGCAGGGAAGAACAGAACTAGGCGGGGAAAGGTAGGCTGTATGCTGGAAGAAAGAGGGGAGGAGTAAGGGAGACGCCACTGAGTCACCGCTGGAGACAGATGTGCTGAAACTTTGCTGGTAGGCAACAACCTCATGGTGATATACAGATTAATTGAAATGGGTTAAATTAATATGTAAGGGTTAGCCAATAAGAAGCTAGAGCAAATGGGCCAAGCAGTGATTTAATTAATACAGTTTCTGTGTGATTATTTCAGGTCTAAGTGGCTGGGACAAGCAAGTGACTGCCTTGTAATACTGCTTCTATAGCATAGTAAATGCAAAAAGTCGGGATAGCAAAGACCAGACTAGATCAGACTCTATTTCAATGACAGAGAAGTTGGAAGGACACTGCAGATCACAACAGGGAGTCAGTACAGCTGGAAAACGTGCAGAAATGGAAAGGCAATTCATGGCAAAGAGCAAGAAGTACACAGATGGAGCTGTAGCTACCCAGAGATGGTGAAGATAAGAGAAGCCTCCTCCCAATGGTGAGCTAACAGCCAGTTCAACAGAGTCTGGCAGTCACACCAGCAGGATATGCCCACGAAGCTAGAATGATCGGAAGTTTTGGAAAGATAGTGACTCTTCTGATTTCATGCGCTGGCAGTGAGCAGGCTCATTTCATTACTCCTTGTAAGACTGTGTGTTAGGGACCACCTTGAAGGAACCTGTTACTTAAAACTGAGTTACCTTGGGAAACTGATAAGAAAGAAAAATCACATGCCAGGGAGACAGGGTCAAGCTGCTGCAGACTTAGGGGAAAAACAGCTGCAGTCATTGTAATTATTCAGTCACAAATAAGGCTGCACTTCTGGGTTATAGAGCTGTGCACATGCAGATAATCCTCAGGCAGATGTGCGTGAATATTAAAGGGCCCCGCGTGAACAATGTGCGTACATGCGTGGTTACATCCACTATGACTCAGCTAAGCCCTTGCGTGCATGCTTGAGCTCGCCAACCCCCGTGTGCATGTGCTAGGCAGCTTTAAAAAAACAAAACAAAACTGGATGCACCATCTTTCTCTGCACACTGATTCCTCAGGCTTGTACATGTCCCCTCTAATAAACTTCTAAGCAGGTTTGTTGCATGTTCTGTGTTTCTTTCTCACTCGGGCCCAGGTAATTTCAGTCATGGAAAGGAAGTGACTTGGTGCAAGCACACTGAAGAGTCGAGGGAACCAGGTGATCGATCGACTCTGGTAGTCAGGGTGCAGGGCTCTTGGACAGATAGGGCTGAGGCAGAGCTGGTCCAGCCAATCTTTCCCTGGGACTGAGCAGGATCGTGAGTGTCTATGACCCAGACCTCCCCCCCTGGCAACCAGAGAGAAACACACTCAGTCTTCAGGGAAGGTAGAATGAACTAACTATTCTTTTAAAAATGTTCTTGTTAAGATGTCACAGGAGCTTCACCTCAACTGGATAAAACTTTTGCCTCTGGCACTTCTTAGGCTTAGGGCTCTCCCCAAAAGCCTCCTTTTCATCTTGCCCTTTGAACTCATATATGAGAGGTCAGTTTTAAGCCCTGGCCTCTCACCTAAAACCTCTCCCCTTCCTGATGACCTACTTACTCTGCTGTTATTTCATCTCCACTCCCTATTTAATGGGATTTTACTGACTACTAATTACCTCAACCATGTGCTAATTCATGCCCACCACCAATTAAAATAGCGGATCAGGTACTATTCTATCCCCCAGACCAACACCTTGTACTCCTTTCCTCTAAATGGGAGTGACGCTTTAAAGTAATTCTTGTAACTCCCACAGCTGCCAAGCTTGAGGGACTTTCTCATTGGATCTACCTGTCCCACCTTAAACCTTTTACACTTCCAGCTCAAGATACTCCCTCGTGTATGGTAACCCAAACAGAGCCCTGCTCCATTAAGTTCCAGAGGGCACCAAGATCAGCCACTCTTTCTCCAGTTCCAGAAAAATAAAAGTCTCATCACAGTACCCAACTCTCCTGTGCCAAAACTTCCATATCCTCTCCCTCTTCCTCTTTCTCCTATTTGCTTTACCAACTTATCTATATCTCCAATATCATGCTTAAATATCCAGTTAACCACTTAGCTGTTATTACAGGGACCATCATTAGGGACATAGAGCCAGAGGTACAAGAACTGTCAAAAGCCCATGTGGTAAGAAACAATAATGAGTTTGGATACATTCACATCTCAAACTCCAAAAAGTCACAAAACAGACTTTAACATAACGGGTTTATCATTGACTGTAGTAGTGACTCCTGGATACCATGATGCTAAAGGAAAACAAGTGCCTTAAGATTTGCTTCAGGTAAAACATTAAGGGGTCTAATAATTCCCCTTTCCAATAATTCCCTTCTTTTCCTCCACCTCCCCGCTGTCTTCCATTCCAACATTATATCATCATAATCATAAGCTCTTAATATGTCTAAAATTTATTTCTTTTCAAACATTTTTTAATAAGCTCCAGGGAGCCAATTGGATTTCTTAGGTAGCTAAATGGACCAGACTTGCCCAGAATAAGTGTCATTTAAATCTTCCCTTATCATTCCTGGTCTTGGGAACCACTGGGAAATTCCCTCCTTCACCCCCCCCAAAAAAAAAACCCAACTCCTCTCTCTTCCATCTTGGGATTCTCCTCCCTTAATCACCAGGATCTAAAATTTTTTCCAGACATAATTTTCTGCCTTTCCAGTATCTTGTGAGGTCCAAGCTGCCAGCCAGCCAGTTCCACAGAGCCCAGAAAAAACACAAAAGTAATCAGCAACCCCAGGATGTGGTCAAGCATCTGTAACTCTCTGATACCCACAAAATCAGCAGGAAGCAGTCACAAGAGACAATGCCCCATTCCCAGCCATTAAAGATACAAACTCTCCCAATTTTTATAATAAAAGGGTGGAATGTAATGATTTCAGCCACAATAAGACTGATACTTATGGGTTCTAGGGGTCATGCATGTGCAGACAAGTCCTCAGGCAGAAGTGCTTAATGGCCCCCGGGGATGTTAAAGAGCCCCGTGTGACCCACATGATCCACATGCAGCAAGGATTACATCATCAACGCATGACTCAGCTAAGCCCTTGTGTGTATATGTGTGAGCCCCATCATCTGCGTATGACGTAGCCACATCAACTCTCTGTGTGCGTGCACTAGGCAGCTTTTAAAAGCTAGATGGGCCATCTTCTTCTCTCTCTTTGCACACTGGCTTCCCAGGCCTGTGTATGCCCCCTCTAATAAACTCCTAAGCATGTTTGTTGTGTGTTCTGTATTTCCTTCTCACTTGTGCCAGGTAATTTCAAGATGTTAATCTAGAATCAGTCAGAAGAAGTAAAGTTACTACAATTTAATATAGACAACAATCAAGAACATTTAACAAGTTATGATGGTTGGTGGGCTGCCTGTGTCCCAAGGGATGGCACTATACCTAAGAATATTTAAACAGCAGAAATTGGACTTGATGGAATTTTTAAAAATGGAACATAAACTTGGGTGGGTAAGAAGGAAGGCATGAATCTGGGAGGAATGGGGGAAGGAGTGAATACGATCAAAATATAGTGCATAAAATTCTCAAGGAATCACTAAAAATATTTTTAAAAGAACATAAAACAATTATAAACATATGCACCAAATGTTATACCTAATTTCATAAAACAAACACCACTGGACATAGAGGGACAGTTGGGTCTATGAATAGATATAATAGTAAAGGCTTACTTCAATATCTTACACTTATCAGTAGATAAATCATCTAAATCAACAATTAAACTTCAGGGTTAAACTCTACCACAGAACAAATTAACTTAAAATCTACAGAATGTTCTCTTTGACACTTGCTTTATACACGGTGTTTTTAGAGGCTAATGGGATTCTTTGAAACAGATAAATATGAGATCAGAAAGCAAGTTTTAACAGAAGAACAAGAAGAGGAGGAATAGGAAGAGGAAGAAGAAAGCATGTTCTCACATTCTATCTGCCAATATATAGCACATGTTCTAATAGGTCTTAATAATAAAAACCCAGAGTCAGATATTGGGGAAAATCTGAAAGATCAGAGAAATGAAGGTGCAAAACCACAGCCACTTTACCCCTCAACTTCCCAGCCCAAAAGAGAGTTCCTGTTTCCCCCCACCTTAACACTTCTCTCTGCCCAGACATATCACTTCCTGTCTGTCTGTACAGACCTCCAGACCTCTAAGGTTAGCTAGTGGCTAGCTCCACCCTCTGATCTTCAGACAAGCTTTATTTGTACAAAATATCACCATATTCCCCTTTTTTGTCTAAAAATTTAACAAAGAAGAAGGAGAAGAAGAAGAAGAGGAAGAAGAAGAGAAGGAGGAGGAAGAAAAGGAAGAGGAGGAGGAGGAGGAGGAGGAGGAGAAGGAGAAGAAGAAGAAGAAGAAGAAGAAGAAGAAGAAGAAGAAGAAGAAGAAGAAGAAGAAATTTTTCTCATAGTCTATGCTTTCAGAGTGGAATAAAACTAGAAATAAATAACAAGAAAAACTATACAAATAAACAAAAGTTAGACAAAACACCCTCACATAAAAAGTGGGTCTCTAAAGAAAATTAAAATCTACCTAGAGTCAAAAGAAAATGAAAGAATAACTTATCAGCATCTTGGAAACACAGCCAACATAGATCTAAAAAGAAAGTTTATATCTGGGAATGTTTGCATTACAAAAGTAGATATATACCAAATAAACAAACTATGATGCAGTTTAAGATCTTAGGTAATTAAGAACTAGACAAAAATCAAGTACAAAAGACAAAGGGGATAAGGATCACGATAGAAATTAATGAGGTGGAGACTAAAAGAGCAATACAAGCAATCAATGAAACATATCATTGGTTCTTTGAAAAGCAAAATAGATAAATGCCTAGTCAAACTAACTAAGAAAGAGAGAGAAAGGTCTTAATAAGATTTAAGAGGGAAAGGAGGGAATATTATAACCAACACCAATAGAATTCCGAAGATCATCAGGGAAAACTTTGAAAATCTATATTTCAAAAATATTGACACTCTAGAAGACAGCTCCTAGACACATGTGACCAACCAAAATTAAATAAAGAAGACATAAACAACTTCCATAGTTAGCAATGATACTGAAGGAGTAATAGTCTTCCAACAAATGAAATTACTCGCCAAATGGGTCCACTGTCAAATTCTATCAGATCTTTAAAGAAGAAATAACATCACTGCTTCCTCAAATCTTTCCATAAAACAGAAAAGGAAGGCCTACAACCAAATTGAATCTTCAAAAGCACTATTACCTCAAGATAAGAGCAAGCAGAAAAGCATCATAAACTAATTTCACTGATGAGAATTGATGGAAAACTTCTTAATAAAAAAATCTTACTGCCAGGCATGGTGGTGCATGCCGTTAGTCCCAGCACTCTGGAGATAGAGGCAGACAGATCTACGTGAGTTTGAGGCTAGCCTGATCTACAAAGTGAGTAGGACAGCCAGGGCTACACAGAGAAACCCTGCCTTAAAAAACGAAGCAAAACAAACAAAACCAAAAACCTCACACATTGAATTCAATAATACATTAGAAAGATCATACATCAAAACCAAGTTGGCTTCATTGAAGGGACGCTAAGAGAGTTAAACATACACAAAGCAATGCATAGGTATAGAAACACATGCTTATTTCAATATATGCAGAAAAGGCCTTTGACAACTTTCAACATCCCTTCCCAATAAGAGACTCGGATGAAAGTAGGAATAGAAGGACCAAGCTTCAATATAATAAAAGCTATATATAACAAACTGAATTGGGGGGGGGGACTGGAAACTATTTCCTTTAATGTAAGGAATAAGAAAAGAGTGTCTATCACCTCCCTCTACTTCAATAAAGTGCCTGAAATCTCAGAGCAAAAAAAAAAAAAAAAATTAAGAGAAGGAAATTAAAGAGATATAAATAGAAAAGGCAGAGATTAAAATGTCTTTTTTTGTAGATGACATGATCATATGCTTAAAACACCCTAAGGACTTTACCAGAAAACTCTTAGATCTTAGAAATGCATTCAGCGATGTGGCAGGATATAAAATCAACACAGAAAATTTTGTAGCTTTTCTATATAATAATAACAAACATTCTGAGAAAGAAATGAGGATAACAAATACACTCAGAGTACCTTAGATAAAAAATAAAATGTCTAGGAACAAACATAACCCATAAACTGAGTGGTGGGTGGTGCACACCTTTAAGTCCTGTACTCTGGAGGCAGAGGTAGACAGATCTCTGAGTTCAAAGCCAGTCTGCTGTATAGAGTGAGTTCCAGAACAGCCAGGGCTATACGAAGAAGGCCTGTCTAGAAAACAAAATAAAATAAAACAAAATGAAAAGCCAACCAACCAACCGAACAAACAAACAAAAAATAACATAAACCAATGAAAGACTTCTACGATAAAAACTTTAAAACGCCAAAGAAAGAAGCTGAAAACACTGGAAGACAGAAAGGTCTCCTGTGCTAATGGATTGACAAAGTTAATACCGTGGAAATGACCATTCTACTAAAATTAATCTATAGATTTTATACAATTTCCACTGATATTTCACTGAAAAATTTCTTAGTGATAGAAAATCAATCTTAAAATTCATAGGGCCTGGCGAAGGCCATTCTGAGGATAGCAATTCGGGTGTTGGCACACCTGGCTGCAAATCACACCATAGAGCCATAGTAACAAAGCTAGCACAGCGCACTGGAGCGCGCGCGCGCACACACACACACACACACACACACACACACACACACACACAGCAGTAAGTTAGAAGTGACCACCAAGAAATAAACCTTGGGAGCTGCAACCACTTGGTTTTATTTTTACGAAGGTGCAACTATCATACATTGGAGAAAACATAGCCTCTTCAGGTCATGTTGCTGGGATACCAGGGGTCCATGAGCAGACGAATCAAACTGGATCCTCATCTCTTTTTCGGTACAAAGGTCAATTCTAAATAAATCAATAACTCTAAAGCAAGGCCTCAAACTTTGCAACTGTTAGAGGGAAATGCAGGGAAAACACTTGACGACACAAGCTTAAGCCAGGAGATTTTGAAAAGACCTCAAGGAGTTCTGGAGATAACAGCAGGAACCGCAGAACAAGTCTACTTGTAACAAAAGACTCCGGCAGAGTAACACCAACAACCCACCGGGTGAAAGAGCCTGCAGTGTGGGAGGAAACTTTGGCCGACTTTAAATCAGACCCAGATAAATTCCTACAATCTACATATTTCGAAAGAAAAGCTAAGAAAATTAAATACCTCAACACAATAAATGAATTGGATGGACAGTTCTAAAAAGGAGTACAAATGAGCCAATAAAAACATGGAAAAATGATCTGCATCCTTAGCCATTTGCCTAGCTTCTGAATCTGGTATCATTCTATTTACCACTGAAGTCAGTCTTTGTAAGAAATACATGAAGCTTTCCTTTGGATACTATATCACTTTAGTAAATGACTCCATTTTATTTCAGTCTTCTCTAGTTCTGCCCAAGCATTCAAAGTTGCTAGGTAGCATAAATCTAGGATGTGGTCATCATACAGAGATTGTCTTTGGACATCAGCATAATCTCCCTCTCTGAGAAGTTGGTTTTAGGAGATTTCTATACCTCTAGTCCTACTTTATTGTTCAATGGCCTTTGCCTCTTCTTTCTACCAGGCAATCCACTGCAATTGAGGACCAGACTCCAAGACCACTTTAACCAAGTCTCTCCAGTCTCTAGGGATAATTTTATTACAAGTTCATAATTCTATTAGGAGTTTAAAATCTTCTTCACAAAAGGTGAAGGCATGCCATATGAGACTATTATTTCCTTGAATTTCCTTGACTCTAACATTTCTACAGGAGTTCATTTAACTCTTGCATAGTCTTGAGGATATCTACCATTTGGTAGTTCCTGTGAGGTGACCAGATAAATTAAAATTCATTGTTTGAAAACCTTAGGCTGTTCTTTTTTAATTTTATAATGCAAGACTGAAATTGGTTCTACATTAAATTTCTCTGCCTAGATCTGAATATCTCTATCATCTGTTAAATTAAGTTTTTCTAAAACTTGTATCCTAGTGCTCCTATCAACCAACATTTTAGTGAAAAACAAAAATGATAAAGCTGATATCATTTATAATTGACATTATATGAGTCCTATCTAAATTAGTTATCCTTTCATTTAATTGTTCCATTTTTAAAGTGTCCAGCATATTATCAGAGACCTAAATCCCTCCTTAGTAATACTGTTTCCCATTTTTAATGTGGGAAAAACTCTCTCTTTTAACTAATTCCACACTTTAATAAGTTCCAATTCTCTTACCAAATCTGCTGACAATGTCAGTGAACTGTGAGGCATAGCATGTCTGAGCAAAGAACACAGGTGGTAATCAGCTTGACTGAGGACAGCTGCAGCTGCTAGCATGCAGCCAGGAGCTCCAAGTGGCAGCCTGAGGGGTGTGGGGAAAGCCCTCAATCTACAGTGGAAGGAAAAGAGAGAGAGAGAGAGAGGGAGAGAGGGAGATGGCTGTCTGGAAACATACAGGGGATTGTGTGGAAAAAGCAAGTGTGGCAGGGACTGCCTGAAGGTAGACCCAGCTGGTCTAGGGCAGGTATGTCCTGTGACCCAAGTGTCTCTGGAGTTTGGGTGGCAGCTGGAGACTGTTGTAGAGATGCTGCTATAGGAAAATCCCAAACTCACTCAGAGACTTGGGGGAAAAAAGAAAAAAAAAAGCCTAGCTAGGTGGTGCTGAGAGATCAGAGAGACAACGGAGCAAAACCACAGCCACTTTACCTCTCAACTTCCCAGCCAAAAATGACTGAGTTTCTGTTTCCTCCCACCTTATCACTTCCTCTCTCCACCCAGAAAATATCACTTCCTGTCTGTCTGTACAGACCTCCAGACCTCTATGGTTAGCTAGTGGGTATCTCTGCACTCCGATCTTCAGGCAAACTTTATTTGTACAAATGCAATATCACCATATGCTTTAGAATAATAATGTATGTCCCGTGTCATTATATGTTAGAAGCAGGTGATCTGCTTTTTTATTTATTTTTATTTTACAGGGGATCTCATTGGTTCATCAAACTAGATTTGGAAAGAGTTCTTTTTACCATACGTTGGTACCAGCTCTATCTGAGGTGAATGGACACTTCGATATGCCTCCTAAGGAACAGTAACAAAACACCTCACGCCTGATTGAAGACCTGCAGAAATTGAGATGAGTGTGAGTGGAGCAATTGTCTGGCCCCTGCTGTGAGGGAGAAGACTTGCAACTATCTGAGCAGTGTGCACGGATCAGCTGCAGAGGGAGATGGCCTTTCTCCATGTGATATGGGGTGGCATGTCTCTTCAATGTGGCAGCGATGCATGAGCCCGGCTTTCAGTGATGACTGTTCAAAAGAGATACCCACATAGGAGAAGAATGACATTATGAAATGGACATGGGAGAAGCATCCATCATATTAGCCACTGATTAGGCAGGAAGATTAGGTAAGAGTGAGAACGAGATGGAGATACTGGCTTGCAGGGAAAGGAGCCTAAGAGAAAGCAGGAAAATAGGCTGGCCCATGTGACTCATAGTCAAAGTTTGTGTTGAGCTCGTGTTGCAAGGAGAAGAGGGAAGAGACAAACAAACACAATATCTTAATCCCATTCTTTAATGGAATAATAAAGTCTAAACACCAGTTCACTGAGGAGCTGATTGGCAAGGCAATTCAAGTGATTCCTGTTTTACCCATCTGCTGTGGAGGAAAGAGATCTCCCTTTGGATGGAAACCATAATAGTCCTGCTTTGGCTGATGATATCACTGTCTCTGGATGCAAGAACAGAGAAATCAGTCTAAGACTGAGCTGGAAGTTTTTTCCCCGTTGGTTGACATGTGTAGTGCTGGAAGGCTCATGGGGGATTGTCAGGAATGGTCCTGCTCTGCTATGCATGTTACACATTATATTATTGGTATGCAAGATGAGTTCCCTGGTGCAATAACGGCATAACTGTTACGGGTGCAATCAACAACTTCTGGATTTGATTTAGGTCCTGCTGTACAGAAGAAACACATTTTAAGTACTATAAGCAAGGACAAAAACCTGTGGTTGGAGAAGTGATGGGGACACTACTGGTATTGTTTTCCTAAATTTATGTGATGTACTTGTTGAATTTGCTTTTAAACATTTGTGTTATTCCATATGTTGCTGTTGCTATCAGTCTTGGTTAACTTTAAATAAGTTTCTTTGTACAGTGGGAGGTATTTACTTCTAGCCCAACAGCCAGTTAAGCTGCTGGAAATGTGCCAGTTGCTGTATCCACTCTGTGGTGTGGCCTAGTGGCCCAATGTTAACCATAAATGGAAGAAAACAATTGTATCCTTACATCATCCCTTTAAGATTCAAGAAACTGTTGTATAGCTACTTCCTATAGGCTTTATGTGATAATCAGCATAATGAAACAGAGTTGTATGGTGACCTACAGAAGACCTCAGTCCACAGTTGTAGCAATAAAATAAACAGGTAAATAAAATAAACCAGCTAATAGTAGGTCTTTCGTGATGGCAATCATGTTGCCAACATTCCCTTCTAGTAGGATGAAAGTGGCGGAGTTTAGAAATTCTCATATGAGATTATTGTCACCTTTCCTTCCTCCCCTACCACATAGGTCTTGGAGGAATGCCTGAGAATAGACATAGTAGAAACTTAACTGGGTGGGGCTCTCAGTTGTGCAGCTTTTTACGAGTTGATCATATTACACGCGGGGCTTTCTGGAAGCATCTCAAAGTGTCATTGAGCTTCCCACGTTTCTAATCCTAACCCCCCAAAACTCATTCGTTCACCAAGTTGGACTCGGAGAGTCTCTTTCTCTAATCTGTCCTTGTTCCCTGTATCTGGAGTGTGTTGACGTTCTTTATATGTTGCCTGGAAAAGAAATACAACGGCATGTTTTCAGATATTATAATCTAAGGTTAATTGGATTTAATACAGGAAGCTATGGGCTTATAAAATCATTATAATAACTGATATCAAGTAGAAAAGCAATGATGACTTCCAGAACACCACAGATGTTATTCTTTTGAAATGCTGCAATTTTTATCACAAATGTAATATGGGAATTAGCAAAATCAAGTTTAGGTGCTACAAACTCTGCCCTAAGAAATGTTTCCCAAAAATTCTCAATAAAACACAGCAAATAGTTCTGTAATGTAGAGCCTGACACTTACCACTCTTTTTTCTTTCTTTCTATTTATTTATTAAAAAATGAAACAAAATACCCTTTTTCATTATATATACCAGTACAAGTTCTCACTCCTCTCCTCCCAGTTTCTCCACATACCCTCCTGCCCCCACCAAGCCCATCCACTCCTCAGAGAGGGTAAGCACATTGCTCTGGGGAAGGTCCAAGGCCCTCAGGCTGAGCAAGGTATCCATCCAAAGAGAATGGGTTCCCAAAAGCCAGTACAAACAGTAGGGATAAATCCTGGTGCCACTGCCAGTGGCCCCAGCCTTACCACTGCTATCCACACTCAGAGGGACTAGTTTGGTCCTATGCTTGTGCCTCCCTAGTCCAGCTGGAGTTGGTAAGCTCCCATTAGCTCAGGTAGACTGTTTCTGTGGGTATACCCATCATGGTCTTGACCTATTTGATCATATTCTCATTCCTTCCACTCTTCAACTGGATTTTGGGAGCTCAGCCCAGTGCTCCAATGTGGGTCTCTGTCTCTGTCTCCATCAGTTTCTGGATGAAGGTTCTATGGTGATATTTAAGATATTCATCAATCTGACTATAGGGTAAGTCAAGATCAGGGCCCCTCTCCTCTATTGCTTAGGGTCTTAGCTGGGGTCATCCTTGTGGATTCCTGGGAATTTCTCTAGAGCCAGGTTTCTAACTAATCCTATAATGGCTCCCTCAATCAAGATATCTCTTTCCTTGCTCTCATCTCTGTCCTTTCTCCTTCTTGACTATCCCATTCCCTCAAGTTCTCCTCATCCCTCCCCTTTTCCCCTCTTCTTCCTCTTTCACCCTCTTTTCTTCCCCAACCCCTATGCCCCGAGTTTTGTCAGACAATCTTGTCTGTGTCCACTTTCCAGGTGGATCTATATATGTTTTTATTAGGGTTTACCTTATTATTTAGCTTCTCTAGGATCATGAACTATAGGCTCAATGTCCTTTGTTTATAGCTAGTACCCACTTATAAGTGAGTACATACTGTATTCATCTTTTTGGGTCTGGGTTACCTCACTCAGGACAGTATTTTCAAATTCCATCCATTTGCATGCAAAATTCAAAATGTCATTGTATTTAACTACTAAGTGGTATTCTCATGTGTAAATGTGCCACATTTTCTTTATCCACTCTTTGTTTGAGGGGCATCTATGTTGTTTCCAGGTTCTGGCTAGTACAAATAATGCTGCTATGAACATAGCTGGACAAAAGCCTTTGTAGTATGATTGCACATCTTTTGGGTATATGCCCAAGAGTGGTATTGCTGGATCCTGAGGTAGGTTGATTCCCAATTTTCTGAGAAACCACCATACGTATTTCCAAAGTGGTTGTACAAGTTTGCATTCCCACCAGCAATGGATGAGTGTTCCCCTTACTCCATATCCTCTCCAACATAAGCTATCATTGGTGTTTTTTTATTTTAACCATTCTGACCTATTCAACAAGAACTTTAAATCTTTGAAGAAAAAAATTGAAGATACCAGAAAATGGAAAGATCTCCCATGCTCTTGGATAGGTAGGATCAGCAAAGTAAAAATGGCAATCCTACCCAAAGCAATCTATAGATTCAATGCAATCTTCATCAAAATACCAAAACAATTTTTCACAGACCTTGGAAGAACAATAATCAACTTCATATGGAAAAACAAACAAACAAAAAAACAGGATAGCCAAAACAATCCTGTACAATAAAGAAACTTCCAGAGGCATCACCATCCCTGACATCAAGCTCTATTACAGAGCTACAGTAATAAAAAACAGCTTGGTACTGGCATAAAAACAGAAAGGAATTGAAACAAAGACCTGGGTATTAATCTACACACCTTTGAACACTTGATTTTTGATAAAGAAGCTAAAATTATACGATGGAAAAAAGAAAGTATCTTCAACAAATGGTGCTGGCATAACTTGATGTCAACCTGTAGAAGAATGAAAATAGATCCATATCTATTGCCATGCACAGAACTCAAGTCCAAATGGATTTAAAACCTCAATATAAATCCAACCACACTGAACCTGATAGAAGAGAAAGTGGGAAGTAGTCTTCAACGCATGAGCACAGGAGACAACTTCCTAAAGATAGCCCCAGTAGCACAGATACTGAAAGCAACAATAAATAATGGGACCTCCTGAAACTGAGACACTTCTGTAAAGCAAAGGACAAAGTCAATAAGACAAAAAGGCAATCTACTGAATGGGAAAAGATTTTCACCAGTCCCACATCAGACAAAGGACTGATCTCCAAAATATATAAAGAACTCAAGAAATTTGACATCAAATTCTAAATAACCCAATTAAAAAATGGGGTGCAGTACTAAACAGAGAATTCTCAATAGAAGAATCTCAAATGGTCAAAAGATACTTAGGGAAATGTTCAACATCCTTAGCCATAAGGGAAATGCAAATCAAAACAACTCTGAGATACCATATTACACCTGTCATTTACCACTTTTACAGATGCCTCCTGTTGCAGGAAGTTGAGGGCTGGACCTATATATTCCCATATCATTGTCTTACAACAAAAGACAGTTGGGTTAAAAAAAAGTAACATCATGACTCACTATACCTTGGCAAACTCATGAAGTTATAATAACTCATTCATACCCAGGACCCTGCCTGGAAGAGACAAGGAGATAGGATGACTTAGTGGGTTAAGCACTTTCTGTATAAGTGTGAACATCAGTGTTAGGCTCTCTAGCATTCACACAAAAAGTCAGGTGTGGCAGAATAAGCCTATAGTCCTGGCACCAGGAGGCAGAGACAAGAGGATAATAGGGGCTCACTGTCCAGCCAGTCTTGTCAATTGGTGAACTCCAGGTCAGTGAGAGATGTTGTCTCAAAAACTAAGGTGGAGAGTGACAGAGGAAGACACCTGATATAGGCCTCTGACCTCTGCAACACACACATGACCACACATATCACATACCTACATGTATAGAATTAAAGTTGAAAAATGAATAAGGAGAAAAAACATAAAGACCATTTTATGCCAATCTTACGTGTTTATGGAGAGAACAATCAATACACAGGATCTTATTGACCAGTTATAGACCTTATAAGTAATTAATGAAAAATATTTTTCAATTTGAATTTAGCTGACAAATAAAAACATATACTTGTGTGTATGTATGGAACATGATATGGTATTTAATACATGTATTTATTATGGAATTTTTTTTTTCGAGACAGGGTTTCTCTGTGGTTTTGGAGCCTGTCCTGGAACTAGCTCTTGTAGACCAGGCTGGTCTCGAACTCACAGAGATCCTCCTCCCTCTGCTTCCCAAGTGCTGGGATTAAAGGCGTGCGTCACCACCGCCCGGCTATTATGGAATGTTTATGTCAAGTTCATGATATCTCTCTCCTCTCACACTTTCCATTTATTTATATCGAAAAACTGTCTGCCCTTGGCACCCAAAAGCTCATGACCATCTCATAATGAAAGATGTATTTAATCCATTACAAAACTCCTGATTTAAGAATTCTAACACTGTTCAAAAGTCCAAGTTCAAAGTTTCCTTCTGTTTGCCTTTTGCTCCCTGGATGGCTAGCTGTCTTGTATTGTTATCCGCTAAATTAATCCATTACTTGTCAATTTCGCCTCATTCAAAAATCTAAGGAATAAAATGTAAACAGGTTCTTTGCCAGAATATAACATAAATGGCATCTTGTCTCAATACATTCCTCAACCCCACGGGAAACATCCTGGGCACAGTACCATCTACATTTCTATTAGCGTCCTGGTCTCCGAGCTACTGTCATCATTGTTCATTACTCCCCTCCCCACGGAATCCTAGAATGTGTCTATCTCACATCTCCAAAGTTTTTGACGTTCTTCCGCAAACTACATCCAAAGGCCTAAGAACAATGTGGGCAGTTTAGTCAGAGCAATTGACTCCACTTCTCTGGTTCCAATTTTCTATATTAATCAGATTTTTATGATACTGTCACCAGAATGTCTGGTATTAAAAATCTTGAAGAAAGGCATCTGCCCTCATGGTGTTAAGGGTGGGCCAACAGGGGCAGTGCGTATCACTATTGCCAGGAAGCAGAGGAATGGGAATGCCTGCTATGGGCTCCTTTTCCCCCCATCTTACTCCTCCCAGCACACAAGCTTATAGGACAGTGCTGTCCACATTCATGATGAATCCTCTGTCTTCAGCTGATCCTCTCTGCACACCACAGATGCATCTGGAGTGAGGAGGGCTTTGTTCGTCAAATACAATCAGTTTCACAAGTAAAACCCCTATGAACCACCACATGGTCTAGGATCTCTTTCAGATATTTTATTTATCTGTATCTTCTTTTGTTCCAAAAGCAAACTTAAAATGACTCACTAGTGTTCAACACAAAAAAAAAGAATGAAATGAAAAAAATGAAAAGAAATACGAGACACAGAGGAAATAAGGGAACATCATATCAAGGAAAGGAACCCTGACATGTAGAGGTAGATCTGGTAGTAGCTGAAGAATAATGACTCATCCGTGATTGAATCGAGTTTTTAACATATTTGATTAATGAGTATGACCTCAATCTTGCTATATTAGAGAGTTCTTTCTCGTTTTACCAATCAGCAACAATTTCTTTGTAAAAATGCCTTAAAAGAATCCTGATATCTTAAAAATGATTCCTTCTGAGCAAAGAGCCCAACAGGATGATGGGCAAGGTTAGCTGGTGGAGGAAGCACTGCTTTGTTCTGTAGACATGGTGACAAGATCTCTAGAGAGTCGACAAAAGGATGTCAGAATTGTCAGCGGGAGTCCACAGAGGTGATTGGCCGAGGGAGTGGACATGCCAATGAGCAGTTTTATATGGTGATTAATTTAGAAAGTGATAAATAAAATCGGTTGACAAGAGACAAAAAATAGAAATAAATCAAGTATATACTGTTGGCTTTGTGTTACTGTAAAGTGTATTTTGAAAATTAATAACGTTTTCTGCTTGTACCTAGTTCACTTCCTCCATGTCTTTTTTTTTTTTTCTTGGCATGATTTGATGTTCTCTCCAATCTGCTCTTCTAATTGCACTTACACCCTGGGTAAGTTATCTTTCAAATGGCAGAAAATAAGTTAGTCCTCCAAGGAACGGCAAAGCTGCAAGTGTGCTGTGAGTCGGCACCACCCAGCTTTGCTTCTCCAGAACAAAGGAGAGTCCGGGAAGACGGGGTCACCCTGGGCATGACTGGAAGCAGTGGCACTGCTTTTCTGAAGAGCACGGTTGCTCTGCCTGCTTCAGATCATCTGACAAACTGCTTTCTGGTGTATTGATTTGCTGCCACACTGGAAATCAATAATTAGCTTTGTTTAGAAAGCAGGAAAAAACCGTCTTAGCTTCAGGAACCTCCTAAGACTTAAAAGATTTAAGCGCTTTTAAAAAAAGAAAGAGAGAGAGGGAGGGAAGGAAGAAGGGAGGAAGGAAGAAAGAGAGAAACAAAAGGAAGTATCTTAAAGGACTCAGAGAGAAGGCCAAATATGGGATGGGGAGATGCTTACATATTTGGTAGCATTTAGCATTGGTTGGTATCGCAAACAAACTGCTGAGAGCCCACACCTGGACCGGAGCAGTAGCCCACAACCAATAAGATGGTCAGGCATAGATACCAGGGCAGGAATTTTAGATTGAAGTCATCATGATAGATACACTCCTGAATCCCAGCTCTATAACATCCTGTGTTCCTGGGAAAGTTCCTTAAACTCTCTGAACCTTTGTTTCTTCTTCTTTTTAAAATATATTTTTTAAATTAAAATATAACTACATGATTTTCTCCCCTTTCTTCTCTGTATCCCTCCATATCTCCTCCCTTCAATTCCTCCCATGTTTTCCCCTCACTCCTTCTCAAATTTATGCCCTCTTTTTCTTTGACTATTACACACACAGACACACACACTAAAACCTGCTTAGTTTGTTTTTATTGTTTATGTGCATACGATTTCAGAACTGACCACTTTGTATTGCCTAACCAGTTAGGGCCTCATCACTGGGAGGGGCCAATACTCCCTGTCTCAACATTTGTCCATTGTCTGTGGTTCTTGTCTGGTGGAACCCCATGAGATTTTCCCCTTTCAATATTAGAATGTTCACTGACATTGTTATTGCTCGCAACTTGTTGAGGCAATCATCTCCAGGAGACAGAGTCTTGCAGCTGACTTCCTGGCCATCTGGCACTTCCGATCTTCCCACCTCCTTTTCTGAGGTGTTCTCTGTGCCTTCCGTGCGGGAGCTGCGTGTGTACACCGGGGCTAGCTTCCTCATAGTCTCTTGATTTTCTCATGGTGCCTGGAAGTGGTTCTCCACAATGGTCTCCACCTGTTGCAGAGACGCTGCTTAGATGAGCGGTTAGAGCGACATGTATCTGTGGGTGCAAGGATGTGGTAGTTTGAAAGAAAGTAGCCAGCATAGGCCCACAGGGAGCAGCACTGTTAGGAGGCGTGGCCTTGTTGGAGGAAGTGCATCTGCTTCACTTCCTGCTGTCTGACAATCCCGATGTAGAACTTTCAGCTCCTTCTCCTGCACTGTGTCTACCCGCACGCTGCTGTGCTTCCCACAGTGATGATGATGGACTAAACCTCCGAAACTGTAAGCCAGTCCCGATTAAATGTTCTCCACTGTAAGAGTTGCCATGATCACGTTGTCTCTTTACAGCAGTAGAACACCGACTAAGATAAAGGATAAGTCTTAGAATGCATTAGGGGTTATGCTGGTCTAGTAAAATGGAAATAGTGGGATCCATTACCTCACTAGGTCCGAGTGGTTGTCTAGGTTTCTGGTACCAGCATCATTTCACTCCTGTTGAATAGGCTGTAGGTACAACTAGACACTGCTGGTTACTGCTGAGAGTGACTCTTTTGCCAAGTTGGTCATCGTTGTGGTTCATAGGCATCACAACTGCATGAGCTTATTGATTATTTATTTCCCCTGCTTGGGTAGTACTTTGGGTACCGTGGAAGAGAGACTTTTGGACAGAGGCTTTCAGATTAGATCCAGCTAGAATGGTCTGAGTCCGGTGTTCAGTGTGTGGTGTCTTCAGCAATACAGACTGATCCTTACCCTCTGTGATGCGGCCAAGGATGAGAACAATAGCCTGCATTGTTTTAGCAGTCATTTGGACTACTCTGACCAAAAGCTTGAAAGGTGTCTCATGTCTAGTACTGGGGATCTTGGTAGATAGTCTATAGCTCTTTTGGGGCAAATTGTCAGCCCAAGTGGTTTTTGTTTAACACACACACACACGCACACACACACACACACACACTGTAATTTTAGTTAATATAAAATAATATGGTTCCTTGTGGCTTTATCAAACAACTTTAGTCTTTGTCCATCCTCTCTTCTTCTCCTTCTGTATTGACTTTCTTCCTACTCCTCAATTAGAGCCCTCTCCCCATTTCTCGTATTTCCTCTTTCATAACCCTTGTATCTTGCTATTTCCCTCTCAAGCACACCCCCTCCCTAGGATGGCCCCTTTGTGCCCTCCTGGTTTCTGTCATTACTCCCTATTGTATATTAGCATTTGAAGATTTGGAGCTCAGAACTGCAGATGAGAGAGAATACATGGCTTCTGATTTTGGGGTCTGGGTTACCTCCCTCAATATAGTCTTTTCTATATCTATGCATTTACACACAAATTTAACTTTTCTTTATAAATGACTAGTATGCCATTGTGTGTATATGCCACATTGTCATTATCCATTTACCTACAGAAGAATATTTAGGTTTTTCCATTTCCTGGCTGTTGGGAGTATAGCAGCAGGGAACACTGCTGAGCAAGTGTCTGTGGAATCATCTGGACACGCGACAGGAATGGTACAGGTGGTCAGGATGGTAGATTTACTTTAGCTTTTCAGGGATTCTCCACACTGATTTCCAGGAACTGCTTGCTAGCAATGCTCTAGTTTACATTCATACCCATAGTGAGCAAACCTTGGTTTCTCCTCCTGTCTCACTGAACCAAGAATCCCTGTCCAGTACTCTGACAAAGATGACATCATGTCTCAGGAGTGTTGGTTCATGCTAGTTGAGAAAAAGTTACTGTTGACTGTGAAGCAATGGAGACTAGATAAGGAGCGAGGACAACTGGACGCTGATTGGATTTTCTTTAATGTCTATAGAGTAATTTCTAGGGCGCAGAGGAACCCCTGCATTAAGTAAAGCACATGCTAAGCTGCTATAGTCATTGAAGTGAATCTGATGCCAAGTCATTGGAGGGAAGACCATGATTTGTTTCAGGAAAATGCGGTCCAGTTTATCAGTTGAGAGATACTTGACATTTGTGGGAAACAGGAGAAAGACAGGTCAAAATATAAAAATGCAGACACCAGTAAGTGGATGAAATGGGATGTTTGGTGGTAAGAATGGGAGGGGACAGTGTGAAATAAGTGGCTGTGACATAGCTGGAGAAAGATGGGTGACAGGCCATCTAGGTTAGAGTTCTGGGTCTCGTATCATTCTTCGTGAAGTTTTAAGTACTATTGAAAATGATGTCAAAATTTTTCTCTTTCTTAATCAAAAATCTTTCTAAGCAAGTGTTTTCTTTGAAATATCTGTCAGCAAGAACTCCATAATTATGAACAAAATTAAAAATAGTAGAAAAAAGGTGCCCAGCCAGGGCACTGATGATCTGATTCCCAGCAAAACTGGGATGCTGGAGAACGAGGTCAGCTCCGGAATGAAGAGCTCCAGCTGTCTGCCTGTCAGCTGTCAGGCTCCCAGTTCAGGATGAGAGGTAAGGTGGGCGCCCAAGACTGGGAGAAGGACTGCCCAGCAGAGTAGCCACGGATGGCACAGCCTGTCAGTCGCAGGAATGTGAACTGTTTTAGTCAGGTGCTGCTGGTTATCTTGAAGCAAGCAGAGCACAATCGGAGCTAAAACATCAGTTTATGTAAAATCCAAGCTCAGATCAGGAAAACTCGGTTGCAATCGATTTTCAATATAATTTTAAATCGAAGTCAAAGCTGCAGCGGGAGACACTAATGCAGGCGCATGAAATATTGTTTGCTGCAAGTATTAAGTGAGCAAATAGATGATTTGGCGGTAGCGTGTCACGTTTCTGAAATTAGCAAAGAGATTCTTTTTTTTTTAAAAAAAAAGTGTCAGTCACCAAACTGTGAAACTAAGGTAAGGTTTTACGTGTGGATTGAAAGGAAATAATTAGAGCCAATGGATTAATTTCCCCCACTCCACCCCACCCCCATCAGTGTGAATAGCACATGCATAGGTATATTCCGAAATGACTGATTTTTCTCCTTGTTTTACTGGGTATTTTATGACTTGATAAAACACAAAGCACTCCCCCCCCCCCTTTTTTTTCTTAAAGTAACCCAGTTTTAAGTAAAACTGCTTGGAAAGTTTTGTAATTATTTTTTAGGGGCAAAGATGTCTAGACTGAATCCTATTTCCATTTAACACGGCAGCAGAGGTTGTAATGGAGGAGATAATCAGGCTGCTGTGAAGGTCTGACTTGGCTGGCTGACAGCCACTCAGATGTGAGCATGGACAAGGCATAAAAGCGCTCACTGCACACTGGGCCTCAGTGCTGTGGCTCGGGCTTTAGGGTAGCCTTCAGAAGGCCCTGGGGAGCCTGTGAAGTCTTTGATGATGGCTGGATTGCATATGGTTAAGATGGTGGTTCTCAGCTTTCCTCATGTTGTTTTAACTTTAATCTTTATATTAATAATAATTTTACAAAAGATTGACTCCAGGGCTGGAAGATGGTTTAATACTTAAGAGTACCTACTCTTACAGAAGACCTGAGTTAGTTCCTGGCACCCTTGTCTGGAAGCTCACAATCAACTGTAACTTTCCTGTAGGAATGGGGTGCCTTCCCCTGGCCTCCTCCGAACCCTAGAGTGTACACACACACACACACACACACACACAAATAAAATAAATCTTAGACCCATTAATACAGTTCCTCAAGTTGTGGTGACCCCCAACCATAAAATTATTTTTGTTGTTACTTCATAACTAATTTTGCTACTGTTATGAGTCACAATATAAATATTTCATATGCAAGCTATCTGGTATGTGATCCCTGTGAAAGAGTTGTTCCACCCCGCCCCCGAAAAGAGGTTGTGACCCACAGGTTGAGAACTGTTGAGTTACTTTTTTAGGGATAGACAAACAACTCTGACTGGTCTGCTGGTTGTTTCTAGACAGTTTGGCTGGGCATACCCACCCTGAAAAGCACTAGGAAGTACAGGAAAGGTGTAAGGAAGACAAAAGCTCAATTTTCAACAGGTTACCCAGAAATAACTATAGCAAAGCTTTTTTTTAAAAAAACAAAACAAAACAAATTTCTTCCCTCAAAAACATTTTTTTGTCTTTAAATATTTTGCAGAAAATGAAGATGTTGTTAATTGCTAGTCTGAATTTTTCATTTGAAAATGAACCACAATCTTTCTGATACAAGGATAGCTACATTCTCCTTTTTTTTTACTGTCAGTGCTTCCTGTAGTTTATGTAATTCCATTCCTATATTTTTAATATGTAGATTATGTTATGTCATATAACTAAAATGAGTCATTTGTTAATACTTTTAAAATTAGTTCAAAATTTAAATTAGTTCAGTGTTATCTTTATAAAAGTTGCCATGGTCATGGTGTCTCTTCACAGTAAAAAAAACCCTAACAAAAGCTGGTACCAAGGATTGGGGTGTTGTTGTGATAGGCCTAACCATACTTTTGTTTGGAGGAAATTAGTGTTTTGGTGTTTTGGGTTATGAAAGTGGAATGCTTTAAGCACTGTTTAACAGGCCATACTAGTAGGAGCATGGAAGAGAGTGGTACTAAGAGTTGTTTGATCTATTGGGGGCTTAGTCAGAGGTTTCAGAGAAACATTTTAGTATTTTGTCTAGAGAGTATTCTTCTGATATTTTGATAAAGAAAGTGGCTGTCTTTTTGCCCTTGTCCAAAGAGCCTTCCTGACAGGATACAAGATCAACTAAAAAAAAAAAAAATCAGTAGCCCTCCTATACACAAATGATAAAGAAGCTGAGAGGGAAGGCAGAGAAGCAACACCATTCACAATAGCCACAGATAACATAAAATATCTTGGGGGTAACACTAACCAAAGAAGCGAAAGACCTATTCGACAAGAACTTTAAGTCTTTGAAGAAAGAAATTGAAGAAGATACCAGAAAATGAAAAGATCTCCCATGCTCTTAGATAGGTAGGATCAACATAGTAAAAATGACAATCCTACCCAAAGCAATCTATAGATTCAATAAAATCCCCATCAAAATCTCCAAAAAATTCTTCACAGACTCTGAAAGAACTATAATCAACTTCATATGGAAAAACAAAATAAAACAAAAAAACAGGATAGCTGAAACAATCCTGTACAATAAAGGAACTTTTGGAGGCATCACCATTCTGACATCAGAGCTACAGTAATGAAAACAGCTTGGTACTGGCATAAAAACAGAGAAGTCGATCAATGAAATCAAATCGAAGACCTGGATATTAATCTACACACCTATGAACACCTTATTTTTGATAAAGAAGCTAAAATTATATGGATAAAAAATATCTTCAACAAATGGTGCTGTCATAACTGGATGTCAACATGTAGAAGAATGAAAATAGATCCATATCTATCACTATGCACAAAGCTCAAGTCCAGGTGGATTAAAGATCTCAATGTAAATCCAACCACACTGAACCTGACAGAAGAGAAAGTGGGAAGGAGTCTTCAATGCATGGGCACAGGAGACCACTTTCTAAAGATAACCCCAGTAGCACACTGAAAACAACAATAAATAATGGGACCTCCCGAAACTGAGAAGCTTCTGTAAGCAAAGGACATGATAAAGAAGACAAAATGACAGCCTATAGAATGGGAAAAGATCTTCACCAGTCCCACATCAGATAAAGGAGATCTCCAAAATATATGAAGAACATAAAAATTAGACATCAAAATTCTAAATAATCCAATTGAAAAATGGGATACAGAACTAAAGAGAGAATGCTCAACAGAAGAATCTCAAATGGCCAAAAGACACTTAAAGAAATGTTCAACATCCTTAGCCATCGGGGAAATGCAAATCAAAACAACTCTTGAGATTCCATCTTACACCAGTCAGAATGAGGCTAAAGTGGAGAGTTTTGACTTAATTCTTTTGGCAGAAGAAATATCAAAATTGCATAGTATAGACTGTCCTGTGTGGTTATTAGTGGAAACTCTAGTGAAGATTTATAGTGAAAAGGAGTAAGCTGAGCAGGGTAATTTACAAAATAAAATTTTTGAGTAGGAAAAGGGCACCAGGACATAGAATAGAGTTAAATTCTGTGATCAAGGAGATAACAGATTAAGAAATTGGATAAAGGGAGACTGGTAACCTCAGGGAAAGATCTCACCCAGCTAAATTTTCAACTTGTGGAAAGGAATTAAAGAAAAGCTGACCCAAGCTTGTGGGAGCTCATGAACTCTGGGTGGAAAGTTAAGGAGACAGCATGGGACCCACCTAAGCCCTCTGCATGTGGGTGAAGGTGGTGTAACTTGGTCATTTGTGGGGCCCCTAGCAGTGGGACCAGGATCTGAGCTCATGTGATGGCTCTCTGGAACCTATTTCCTATGGTGGGATGCCTTGCCCAGCCTTGATGCAAGGGGGAGGAGCTTGGTCCTACCTCAACTTGATATGCCATGCTTTGTCTACTCCCATGGTAAGCCTTACCCCTTCTGGATGGAGACAGAAGAGGAGTGGATGTGGGAGAGGTAGACAGGAGGTGGGGGGAGTGACAGGAGGAGAGGGGAGGGAAAGCTGTAGTTGGTATGTAAAATAAATAACAATTAATTTATAAAAAGATGTGGGACTCTCGGTTCCAGCACCACATCTGCCTGTATGCCTCCATGCTCCCCACCATGATGATAATGGATTGACCCTCTGAACTGTAAAGGAGTCACCTGAATTAAATGTCTTCTTTATAAGAGTTGTCGTGGTCATGATGTCTCTTCATACCAATAGGAACCCTAACTTTCCTTCTTGGGATGTTAATTCTTGACCTGCACTCGTTCATGCACACGTCTGGGTCTGTGTATGCACTATCATATCCCAGAAGGGGGCAGCATCTTTATCTCCTCTCTGGAAGGGGTAATAGAGCCCCAACACTCAATTTCTCTTTAAACATCATGAAGACAAACATCTTTGCTTGATGATTTCTTGCAATACATTCTAGGAGTTGAATTGTGAGTCCAAAGAAGATGCACATTTTTAAGGCATTTGCTGAACACTGCCAAGCCATCCTCTTGAACAGTAAATTTGTTTACCCCGCAGCCTAGAGACCACCATGTATCTTCACTCTATGTATCGCTTACATAGCTGAGAGGTTGAAACTGGTATAACATTTTAGTCTGCAGGTTTTTAACACTAAGGAGGTTGGGTATTTTTGTACAGCTCTCTCTCCCTCCCCTCCCTCCCCCCTGTGCCCCTTAGGGAATGGCTGGTATGTGGTCTTTCTGTGGAATTGCTGGGGGAGTCTTATGCAGTGCAAGCCATGGGAGAATCAATTGACTCGGTTTATTTTGATAAGAATATTAAGTTTCTTAGAGGTCAAGGCCTTGTCAGTGAGGAGCTGGGGCCCTGCACTCACCACTGGGTGTGTTAAAGATTGTGGGGAAAGGCTCATTTGAGAATTTACAGATAATTAGAAAAGGAAAAGGCGCCATGGGCTTACAGTGATAAGCTGCTGGGACGGGGGCGCAGGGCTGTGAGAAAGATACAGAGTAGTGGCTGAAGCTGAGTGTTTGCTGGAAGAGTCCTAGAGCAGTGTCTGGGAAATATTTTCTTTTTTGGTCATGGTTTCAAAGACTTCTACTCAAACGGTAAACTTTTCAGCATTTTAGAATCATCTCTTTAGGGGGTGGGGAGAGGGTTTCTGTTGTGTAAACATGAGGGTCAGTGTTCAGATCCTCAATACAGCATGTATATGCCAGGCTCCCCTCCCCCGACACCCCACGGCTGTTCCCCCAGCCATTCCCCAACCCCTGTAGCCTCAGTGCTGTTGTGAGCAGACAGGCAGATCCTTGGAGGTCGCTGGCCCTGCAGCCTTGCTAAACACACTGCTGGTGTGTGGTATAAGGTGGTAGAGCTCAGGGCACTGGAGGGGCGTCCTCCTATGGGCTCTGCATGCACGAAGGGGCATGTGCACTTGCACTGACACAGCACACACACACACACACACACACACAGAGCATCTATTAAAATAATTAACATGAAGTAAATTGTCTTATTAAGCATGTAAGCCAACATTTTAGCAGATTTGTAGGATTTGTGGGGTGAGCCCCTCAGATCTGAAGTAGTTACATAGCTATTTCTTGTTCTGAAACCCCCATATGCTGCCCCTCTATCATCTTTGTGATGTCCTGTCAAGCGAAGTGCACGTATGTGATCTCGTCTCTTCTGCTTCGCATCACCATTTGTATTGTCAACATTTCTCTAGTCCTTGGTGGTCCAGGCTTCGTGTTGGTTTCGGTCTGAATTTCTCCGGTGGCTGAATTTGCTGTGTATATTTCCCTTTGGCGTAAGCATCTGCTCTAAGTCATTGCCCGCTTTACAAGGGAAATATTTTTATTTTATTTTAAAAATTACATTTATTTACTGATAGTGTGTCTGTGTGTGGGTTGGCGCACATGCCACAGTACGTGAGGAACTCAGAGGACAGTTCGTAGGAGTCGGCTCCCTCTTTCCATCCGGAGGACTGAACTCTGACTGTCTAACAGTCAGACTTGGTGACGAGTGCCCTTACTCACTGAGCTGTCTCACTGACCGAGGGAGCTTTTATACTGTTGGGATCTGAGATCATGTGTTCTGGATACAAGCCAGATACGTGACTTACAGATGTCACGTCCTATCCAGAGTCCAGTGCCTTTCCTAAAGTCAGATTTTAAACTCCCCTGCGGTCTTGGGATTGATCTTGACATATCATCAGATGCTGGTTGGTGGCTCAAACTCATCTTCTCGATCACATATTCGGCCTCTGCATCCAACTCTGAGGACTTCTCCCTCATCTCCTCTCCTTACCAAAGCCAATTTTCACTGCTAATTATATAATATAGATGATATAAGGACTGTGGTTGTGCTTTGAGGTCCCTTCCAGATTAATCCTCTAGTAGATTAAAAAATAAAGCAAAACAACTCCACCTTGATTTACCTTTAAAAAAAAGTCAATGTTAGCCGGGCGATGGTGGCGCACGCCTTTAATCCCAGCACTCGGGAGGCAGAGGCAGGCGGATCTCTGTGAGTTCGAGACCAGCCTGGTCTACAGAGCTAGTTCCAGGACAGGCTCCAAAGCCACAGAGAAACCCTGTCTCAAAAAAACAAAACAAAAAAAAAGTCAATGCAACAAGGTTGGAGAGATGGCTCAGCAGTCCCGAGTGAGTTGCATACTATTCTTGCAGAGGACCTGGATTTGGTTCATACGCTCAGCTGGTTCAAAACTACCTATAAGTCCACCTCTAGGGGATCCGGTACCCTCTTCTGGCCTCCTTGCTTACCGCACTCCTGTGTAATACCCTCACACAGAAACATATTTAAAAATAAAAATCTTTAAAAAAAATCAGCGCAACATGTGGTATGCTTACTAAGTGTTTGTATGCACACGTAATTCTGAATCACAGACTCTGGGTCACAGACACTGCCTCTTTTTGGCTAGCTCTGCATCACCTAGCTTATTATGGGATGCTAGAACAGGACCCCAGGAAGGTTCTTAGAGGCCCGGTGGCAAAACACGGGGCGTGTGGATCAGCAACCTCAGCTTTACCTAGGAGCCTGTAAGAGTTTCAAAGCCTGGACCCTACCCCAGGTTAGAATTTGCATCTTAATGAGATCCCCAGGTGCACATTAAAGTTTCTGAAGCACAGCTGTTCAGCTCATCTGGTTTTCACTCAGATTTTTCAAACAAAAGAAACTGCTGTCCAGAGAGAGAGAGAGAGAGAGAGAGAGCAAGGATGGCCTGCGGGCCTTTGCTGCCGGCGTAGAGCCAGGAAGAGAGACTGACCTTTTCACTTTCTGGCGAGCGTGTAAGGACCGTGCACCACCCACCTCCAGCGTCTAGAAGACAGCGACAGCCTGGACTTGCTCCATCTCGTTTGGTGGCTCTGTGAGGGCACCAGTCTTTTTCATTAGAAATAGAATAGTCTTTTTGAGTCTTCCTCCCCAAACTCCCCCTCTCCCTGCTTTTTCCCACTGTCCTCTAAGGATATCCAACTTTCAAAATGCAGACCTCCAAATTTTCGTAATAAAACGAGCTGAAAACTCTTTGGGGGAGGAAAGTGATTTTTCCCATTGCATTTGTTTACTCTCGGCGAGCTCCTGAGATGGCTAACACACAAGTTGTTAATCACGCCATCTGTTCCAACAGCACCAAAGAACCATTAAATTCATCCTTTCTTTTTAAGGAAAAAAAAAAAAAACCTTTTTTTCAGAACAATATGTTTGCGTCTGTGTTGCTCCATCACCTGGCAGTGCAGTGTAAGCTATTTTAAGTTTTCCTATGTCTCGTAAGTGACTTTTCAATCGGCAAATATATATATTTTAATGTTCATATGTCACATACATCAAAAATATATCTGCTGACTTTTCAAACATGAAAACGCTAAAAAAAAATCTGTTCCGGGCTGTCTGCTGTCAACGTTTTAAGCATATGATTATATTTAAATGAAGCATTCAGGAAGATGATTTAGTTGACTGACCCGGAAAATATATTCCCCGTTGGCCCTGAAGATGGCAGTGCCGTGCAGTTTAGTGCCGCTCTTTGCTCCCCGCCCCCCCTCCCCGCCCCAAAGAATTTCTGGAATGGCAGAAAGTGGGGGAGGATCCTCCTGATCTGAACCTTCTAACACTTAGCACAAACCTCTCCTGAACCCTGGGACAATCTGGTTTATCTTTCGGTCTCTTTGTTTTTGTTTCAAACTGTACCCCCTGTGTTTCCTGTTTCCAGTCGGGATAGAAATGGGACCAGTAGTACGATAATTCCCACATCGCGGGTAACCAGGAAGTGTGTACACAGTTTACTGAGAGGCTGGTTTGCACAAGGCTGCGTGTATTTTTCTTTCTTTTTTTTTTTTCTTTTTCTAATTCTAACAAAGGCTCTACCCAAGATAAGCAGAAGCTAAGAATACTGGTGGTGGTTTTGAGAGCCCACTGGGACCACATCTCTGGCAGCCTCCTTTCCTCCCCTAACCCGGGAAGCCTGTTGTCTGACATTCCTTACATTTCATTAGCAGGGTCTGGAAGAGTCGGTTGCATTGCGAAGGTGCACAGGCCTCAGGCAGTATACACCAAAGGTAGTCTCTTGGCCCTGTCATTGCGAGCTGAGGCCATGGAGAGAGAGGGAAGAGGGCTTATGCCTAACTTTGGGGACTCTTAAAGTAGGGTTACAATTCAACTAGCCAGAGAAGATTTATTGAAAACAAGTTACTTGCGGGATCTTTTGTGACAAGCTGTCACAAATAAACCAGAAGTATGTCCTGTGAGCCTAATCTAATTTAATCTTCACCACCACTGTATGCGGCAGACACAACACCCGTTTTCTAGTTTTTGCCTCCATAGGGATCTAAGGCACATGGATCTTAGGAAGTATCACTGAAGTCATGAGACTTATAAATAAAATTCTTGGGCTTCATTACCCTGTATTTTGACTCATGGATGGATAAGAAAATCTAGATAGCTACACGACTTTAGGCATTTTTATTAATGCAGCATCTTCAACGATGAGGGCAGTTTCTAAAGAATCATCCCCTGCCCCCTTCAAACCTTTCACTTGGAGTTTTAAAAGCCAAAAACCAGAAAATATCCATTTCTTTTTTACTTCCAATGATCACAGTCCCTCCCCTCCCCTCCCCTCCCCTCCCCTCCCCTCCCCTCCCATCTTCTCTCTCTTCTCCCCTCCCCAGTCTTCTCCTCTTCTCTCTCCTCCTCTCTCTTTCCTGCTCTCTCTCCTCTCCTCTTTTTTCTTTCCTTCGCCTTCCCTCCCTTCCCCTCCCTTGCCTCTCCCTTCTCACATCTTCTCGTCCCCTCTTCTCTCCTTTCCCACCCTACTTGTCCCCCCCACCTCCCCACCCCTTCCCCTCTCCCTTTTCCCTCTCTCTTACTGAGTGTAAAGCAGCCAGAGTAGAAGACGAAAGATAAAAGTACACAGATAATATGTTGGTTAGTATTTCAAAATTATTATTGCAACAGGATGGAAGGCAATGTTTACCCTCCTCCCAATGCCTTGGGCAGAGATCCTATGGTACAGAGGTTAGATGTCACTCGAATTGGAGGCTGCTGAGAAAACTGGAGAAATCCCACCGAAGTCCTCTCAGTGGGAAATGGCTCCTTTGTCCAGGATCTAAGTTCACTGGAATTTCTTCTTAGAAGTTTGTTTTGAATAAAGATTAGATCAATCTAGGCGTTTATGATCTAGGATGAAAATTTCTTCCTGGCAAGTGCTGCATAGGTTCCCAGAGACTTGCTGGGGAATGTTTTTTCTTTCTTCCTTCAGAACCTATCTTAAGTTGACATTGTATTTCTAGACATTCACTGGTCATTTCAGAAGTCAGTGTTGCTCGCCGCCTTTTCCCTTCATCCCCCCCGCATTTACTCAGCAGCTGGTTCGCTTTCGTCCAGAAACATCTTTAATACTCAAGTTTTATTTTCTCTTCCAAGTCAGTAAAGTGCCGCTGTTTCTTGTTTTGTTTGGTTTGTCTGCTCTAAAATATCAGCTTGCAGGGAACTTCATTTTGTGAGGAGACTCTTCTCTGGCACCCCATCATTGTGTGATGCAATTATTTCTTAAGATGGTGCTGTACCACAGACAATATTATATAATTGAGACCAAGTCACACCCAGCTGTAGCTCATGATTGGAAGGAACATGTCTTAGACCAATCCTGAGGCTTTGCGATTGAGGAATGGAATCTAGACCTAGCCATGACTTTGAAGGAAAGGGTTGGGATAGCTAGGACTTTTCTCGGGGCAGAGACTGAGAATTGTAGACGTGAAATGTGTTAAAAAACCAAACAAACGAAAAACAAAAATCAAAAAACCAGTGACTATCATGTGTTCTCTATTGAGCGTCATCTGTAAGTGATGTATAGAGTTTCCCTGAGGCTTCCAACCACAGCTCTGTCCAGCTCTTCTTGATGTCTTGGTCAGTAGAGTAGCCAGCCACAGGGTTTGCAGTTTTTTCTGTTAACCCTTTGTGTTAAGGACTCTGTTTGAAATGGAGTTCTTTCTGTTTTGTTTTTCTTGCTGAAAGAATATGGGGGTGGGGTGACACACTAGTTTGATTTCTGTATTTTCAGTGGCTATTTCCCTTTATTAATTGTTCTGAAATTTGAAACTGTGTCAACTAAGCTATAGGAAAAGCATTCATCCACGTGGAAATGACACCCGGGGATGTCCACTGACGAATGAACAAAACCACCGGGACAGTCCTCCAAGTTGAAGGCAACACCTGGCGGGGCGGGGGCAGAGTTTAGGTCCTGGACCTTGGCCATGTGCTACAGCCTGGCTTCTTGTTCTAATGTTAAAGTTTGTTATGAAGATGCTATTTATAGATGTGTACATCTCTGCCTGTCTACACATATCTTTATGTAGCTCCTTCTATTTATGCTTGTCATCTCTAAATATAAGTTCTTCTTAAATTAAAGTATAAGCCATATTAATTTCAAACTTTAGATACTGAAAGTGGGTAAGGTAAAGGAGAATGCAAAGGAAATGACAAGGAAACACCAAGGACAGCAATAAAAATTGACTTTACCTCCTCCAACATCCTCTCCTCAACAGCGACCTCACCCTGCGTGCGGCTTTGGCCTTTTTTTTTTTTTTTATTAAGGATGATATTTCCAAGACTTGCCACACAAAATTTGATAGTGTTCCAAAAATCTATTATAGCCCACCTATAATGCCAAACCAGGCCTCAGAATTCTGATTTTTAGATTATTTTCAGGAACTCAAATGGGGTGTTGTGCAATTTCATTTCAGATTCTGTCTCCCAGACTGTTTCAAAAAAGAAAAGAAAAGAAGAAAAGAAGACGACCTTTGGGCTATAATTTAATTATTTTTTTAATACTTTGGGAAAGATCACCCTGGCTCTTCTCAGGAAATAAAGACAAAATGGGAAGGAATTTTTGCAGCTGTAGCAACAGCAGCAGGGGTGGGGGTTCAGTCACTGCTGTCCCAGCTGCTGCCGGGCTTCTGAAAACCATCCCAAATAGGGTGAGCACATTTAGCAGCCTGATCAATTCTCTGCTGCCACGCCACTTCTATTTATAGTCTTGGCAGAGCTAGAGATTTCAAGGGTTTTCAAAGATGGAGGAACCGTGCGGCATGAGGTGATTTTAGCTCTTCTCAGAGTTTGAATTCAAGGGAGTAGGCGTTTCCAGCCTCTGATGCTTCGGATGCTTCGGAGCCAAGCAGCTCACAACCCGTTCACTGCGGAGGCTTTAATGCAGGCAAGGAAGAGACCCGAGAAGGCCTTTCTCTCCCCCAAGGAATCTTTATGTTTATAAGATGGAGATGTATTTCCTATGTTTTTGGGTTTATCTGCCAAGAATATCTTTAATTCATCGGAGTGTTTATCTCACACATCTCTATCTGTCTTGCCTCAAATTATTCATTTCCAATACTGGTCTCTCTGTTAATTAAATGGTGTGTCTATGGGGGCATTTCCACTTGAATGATAATTAATGTGTTTTTTTCCCAGTCCAGCTGCCCATGAACTCTAGTAGATAAATTGTTTTGTGCATAGCACATATTCGAAAGCCAGGCTTGGGTAATGATTTCCTGTTGAAAGTAAAAAAAGAAAAACCTGTATTGTCTAAAGTATGTGTCCTCTTTCTATAACTTGGATGTGTGTGTAAGGAGACAAAGAAAAAGATATCCCTTAATTCCAAAATAAGATCCCTGAAACACTCAGTATCCACGGTGGAAGCCGCATTGACCTTATAGTTGATTTTCATGATATTCTTGCCTCTGTCCCCTAATGATTCTTAAGGCCTGGACTTCCTGAGGCAGAACATATAAATGTATAAATTAAGATTAGGTTGTTTCAAATATTTCTGTTTCTGGAAACATGTTAAAATGTAACAAATTTACTTGCTAATACATAAAAATCTTCTTTTAAATTAATATACTGCTAATTTTTTTGTGGACACTACAGAGCTTTAAGCTCCAGGCTGTGAAACATGGCATGTATTCAGATTCACAGGCAGGCAAGTGTGAGACCTTAGGTGAACTCTTTCCATCTTTGTGTCTGACTTGTCCGTTTATAAAGTGGGATAATAACATTACTGAATCCAGCTGTTGTGGCGCACACCTTTAATCCCAGCACTCGAGAGGCAGAGACAGGTGGATCTCCAGGTCAGCCAGGGCTATGTAGGGAGACCCTGTCTCAAAAAAACAAAACAACAAAGCAACAACAATATCAAGACCAGAAGAAGAAGAGGAGGAGGAAGAAGAGGAGGAGGAGGAGGAGGAGGAGGAGGAGGAGGAGGAGGAGGAGGAAGAAGAAGAAGAAGAAGAAGAAGAAGAAGAAGAAGATTATTACTGGTGTGAACAAATGAATGCAAATGCATGGCATATACTGGTTCCTATATTAACTATTATTAGTACTTTCCAAAGGAAATATTTTAACATTCCATCAGAAGCCTGTGCAGTCTTATATCACTTTCTTAATTAATCGACAAGTCTCTAGAAGTGCAGTTCAACCTCCAGAACACTATAATATCAGCAGATGGATAATGTGCGCAACATGTTTATAGCTTTAATGAACACAATTTCAAAGAGAGGAGATTTAAATCTAAATGACAAGACAGGAGAGAGTAGCTGACCTTTCAGCTGAGGATCTAAAAGTGAGAGTCATCTCCAGGGAAGAAGAGACCATGCCTGAGCTGACCCTCCCCTTTAGAATATCTTCTCTGCAGAAACCTTACTATCCCATTTTTCCATTTAGATGATACTTCTCATCCTGAGAAAAATGGTATAAAAACTATAAATTGAGGGGAAAAATTTGGCCTTTTGGTACCCTCTCCAGATTCAGAATGATGAGATTAATTCCAAACTGGGTCACCCCATATCTGTGTGTGTACAGATCTCTAACCTGGCTTGGTATGGATATTAAGAATGGAGCTGGAGAGTTTCTAAATCAAAACTTCAGCATATTCGCATGGTAAGTATCAGTAAAGGAAGTCAACATTCTGATAAATGTTTTAGTTGGAAGCAGGTCACCTGGTATTGGAAAGAATTACCTAGGAACTTTAGAAAAATAGTCATATTGTCGGGATTTCAGAACTTACAAGTTTTGAAAACCCACGGAGACTTAACGCTCCTGAAATACTTCTGCATTTTAAGCATAGCTGTGTATCTTATGTTATCAAATCATTTTTGCAACCGTAACCACCATTTTCCATTTCCCATCAAGTCTGGGAGCTGAGATCCAGAGATCTAAGCATCAAAGCTGAGGCTCAGACCCAGGTAGCAGAAGCTAAGCCCATAGACCCACAAGTTAAGTCTTAACCAGTTCGTTTTCTTCTGTGACTTCATAGCCCAAACACAAGCATCAACAGGTCTCTTCGGAGTCTCACGAAGTCATTCAGCCTGTGAGGATTCCCATCAGTATAAGCAACGCTGACAATTGACGAAAATGTCAAATAGCAAGCTTTGAGACCTTGGAGAGTAATAGTTGCCTCCTACAATGACTGAGATGAACATTCTCCTGTTGAAGAAGTGAATTAATTGTTGCATTGATGGTGGGCTCTGTGAGAACACAGGGAAAAACTTGGCAGTGAAGCCTCTGCATGCTGGGTGTTGCAGGGATCTGATATTTGAGACGAGTACCATGATCTGCTTAATAATGAAAGCAATTCATCTTCAGGTGCATCCAGTCCATTGTGCTGTTTCAACACACAGTTCTCGGGGGCTAGAAAAACCTGTAGACAATATCAGTTGTGTAAACACCAACATGCCAAGAAGCGTGGCGACCTTTTAAGATGTATCAAGTATGTGACTATTAAAAACCCAATGCTAGATGGATGATGGAGCATCTGCCTGGAAAAGACTCAGAAACCAGGAACAAAGTGACTTATGGAAGACTGGCTACCGCTTTTTAGGATGCTACCATTCAGACTGCTAACCTACAGGATGACTAGAAGGTCTATAGGGATTGCTACCATTCAGACTGCTAACCTACAGGATGACTAGAAGGTCTATAGGGATTGCTACCATTCAGATTTTGAAAATGAGCTACACCTTTTTGGCATACCTTCCCCGAATTTCAAGCATTCCCTTCCAAATGGACAAAGCGTTTTATATGCAGTTGCTATGGTTGTTTTGGGGGCCATCATACTGCCCGGGTTTGTGATACTCTCTTACTGTAATACACTTTTCAGGTTACGTTGGTGTGGAGGGTGTCTCCAAACCTGGAGATTCTGTGATCTCCTAGCTCCCTGAATGTTGGTATTATTTATTCTCCCCACCCTACTGATTCATCAGAAGTAGCAGATCTTGGGAAAGCTGATGAGTGGTTACTTTCTTAAATGTCTTCCCTGGCAACAGCACATTATCATTGTGGGCTCTCTAACCGGCCCAAGCATTGTAAACGACCCCAGCAGGTCTTGTCTTCCCTCCTTCCCTCTCCCTAAAGCATTGGATGAATTCCTAAAGCTAGCCAACAAGGTCTAGTCCCTTACTTGGCCACTTCCATATGCTTGACTAAAACGCCAAGGTCCAGATATCAATCAAAATGAACTACTTGGTTACACTGGCTAGCCTGTCCAATCAGGTCTTACCAACTCACCCTATCACAGATTTTCCCTTTTCTCCTTAAAACCCTCTCCCACAGAAACACCTGCTGCTGTTCTTGTCTGATTCAAAGGCAGCCACCCCACTCCCCACTCCTACTGCTGTTTGTCCCTCTGGGGTAATAAATGTCCTTTGTCCTTTGAAATTGGTGTGTTCTGTATCGACTCCACGGTCCCTTCAAGTATAGCATGTAGGTGCCACAGATACTATTTCCCCAAGATTTCATGACTTCAATAAGAAGAATTTACTTTGGAACCACTATATGTTTTATGATGAAACTTAGAATTTGATCCATGTGTATCTTAAAATGAATGAGATTTGGTAAGGTGGCTCAGCAGGTCAAGGCTCTTGTGACCAAACTTGATGACCTAAGTTCAAGCCCTGGAAATTGCACAATGGAAGGAGAAAGTTGGATTTCACAAGTTGATCTCTGACCTCTGCTTGCATGCTGTGGCATGTACCTGCACAAGAGACTACACACATGTGGCATGTACCTGCATACGAGCATACACACATGCACACCAACAAATATATTTAATTGAAAAGTGTAAAGAATTAAAAAAAAAAGAGATGGATATTTAGAGCAAAGTGGATGTGTATGTGCACATGGAGAAATATTTCATTTCTTCTAATCATTAAATGCAGTGGTAAATTTAAACAGACTATTAAATGTACAGATTTGTAGTTATAAGGTTGCTTGTTGAGCGCTTATACTCAAGTTCATGTAGTTTGGTTTGTATGTATATGTATATACCTATATATGTATGTACATACACATATATACATGAACTCAAAGCCCAGCATGGAACTTTCGGTTTTGTTTGTTTGTTTATTTATTATGTATACAATATTCTGTCTATATGTGTGCCTGAAGGCCAGAAGAAGCCACCGGACCTCACTACAGATGGTTGTGAGCCACCATGTGGTTGCTGAGAATTGAACTCAGGACCTTTGAAAGAGCAGGCAATACTCTTAACCACTGAGCCATCTTTCCAGCTCCCTAGGCTTTGAGTTCATCTGCTGTCTTAGCAATGATTATGGAGGTGATGGAACAACTTCTTGAGATCTTGACTCATTTTTTTTCTACAGTAAAGAAGATGCTTTCTGTGTCATAAAAAAATCTATGTGATGATAAAGTGATTCTTGTAGAGTTTTAGGAAGGCAATGTGTCAGGCACGGATATCTTAATTTTCTTTTAGCCTCTAAGTGCCTTTAAATTCCTGCAGCAGAAATCAGTAAATGGGAAACAGGAACATGGACCACCACAGTCTGAGTGATTGAGAAAGAAGCTGATAAGCAAAACCACATTGAGCAAAGCATTTTGCTGTGGTGAAGATGCAGAGCGAAGGCACAGAACTTCACTAATGCTGAGCCACAGTGAGCCCCATTAGCACCCCTATCGCTCTCCCCACTAAGACGGGGTGACATCACTCTCATCTGTGTTCCCACTTACGATAAAAAGAACATTCTGAATTCCTCAAAGCCACGGCGCACGCAGCACCACTGATACCAGATGACTGACTGCACTAGCCCTATTGTTCTCTGTGCACTTACACACGCATGCATGTGTACAAACAAATGTGGTGGCCTGCTCTTGCTGGCTCTTGGAAATCGAAAGTGGGTTGTAGATATATGTATACTTGACTCTAATGGATAGAACCATGGTGGATCAGAGTAAAGAGTGTTAAAACAGAAGCCTCCAGGAATGAAGTTTG
This sequence comes from Chionomys nivalis, assembly GCF_950005125.1. Taxonomy (NCBI): domain Eukaryota; kingdom Metazoa; phylum Chordata; class Mammalia; order Rodentia; family Cricetidae; genus Chionomys; species Chionomys nivalis. Next base: position 19,903,216 of record NC_080107.1, read on the forward strand.
CTGTGTGATCCACTAGACTCAACTGAATTGATTGATCGTGGCTTCTGAAGCTAGGACAACAGAAAATGACAAAAAACTCATACCAGGAGCATCCTGGTGAGCACTGCAAGCCCTCTCCATACTTTACCTGGTAGCCCCTTCAAGTCACTGCTCACATTTTCAGAAGAGCCAGCTAGCCAGACAGAAAACGATGGCAGGAATTGGACTTTGTCAATGGAAAAAGAGGGAGGCGAGTAGAGAGACATAGTAAGAAGCAGCCTCCCCCTCCCCACCTCAAGATCTCAGTTTGAAGTCAGAAACCAAACAAAGGGCATCCTTTGGGAGAAAGCAAAAAATAAAAATAAAAAATAAAGTTTCTTTTCCCGCCTCTTCATAATGAAGTATTATCTTCTGGGGAAAAAGAAAAGAAACCCACAAAGCAATGCTGTTTACATGTTAATGTCTGAAGAAAACTAAAGACTGGCAGCTGGCAGTCGATGATGGGACAATGGACAAAGAACAGAGCCAAGATTTTCTTCCCTTCCCAGTCTTCCACCTTCAAGTTTCCCCAGAGGGGAGACTGCAGATGTGAGTCAGGGCTAGAAGATGGAGTTCTTGAAAGCCCTGTCCCAGCTCTCAGAGCTGAATCCCAGGAGGATGCTGGGCAGCCCCAAGGGCTGTATTTCTGGAAGTCATCCAGAAACTGCCAGGACCAGTAAATCTCTTCCTATGACAAATAATTTCACTGGCAAAGACCCTGACAAGCAATTGCACCTTGATGTGGGGTAGGAATGGATGCCAGAGATGAACTGTCTGAGAGAACATGGATGCAGCTGCCTGCTCACTCCCCTTCCTGAGAGAGACTACCTTTGAGGTCCTGGCCACCAACATGGACCAAGGCTGCCTCCTTCACTTCATTAACATACAGTCTTCTCACAGACCTACCTGTCCATTCTTAAAGGTGACACTGTGTTGTCCCTTACGCTACTGTGGTGGTTTGACTGAGAAACGTCTCCCATCCCTAATGTGTTTGAATACTTGGTACCCTATTTGTGGTGCTGTTTAGGAAGGTTAAGGAGCCTTTAAGGGTGCAGCCTTACTGGAGAAGCACATCACTGAAGAAGGGTTTTTGAACTGATAGCCTTGTTCCATCTCCAGGTTCACTCTTTCCTATGTAGAGTTGAACTCTGATCTCTAAGCATCTTGGTTCCTGCTACCATGCCTTCCATGTACTTACGGACTTCTAGCCCTGGAACCCTAAGCTAAAACTCTTCTTTGAGTTGCCTTTGTCCATGGTACTTTATCACAGTAATAAACAAGTAACAGATATGTTGACTGAGGTTCTTGTCCTGCCTGGTCCTGCAGCCCTTTAGTCCCAAAGAAACACACAGAGATCTACATTAATTATAAGATGGTTGACCTAATAGCTCGGGCTTCTTATTAACTCTTATAACTTATGTTAGTTCATAATTCTTGTCTGTGTTAGCCATGTGACTTGGTGCCTGTAGAAGTTAGCTTGATTCGGGAAATAACCAGGCTAGCTAAAAGAAAAACAACTATATTTTTTATCTATTTTAAAGGGAAAAACTCAACAAGGTCAGCTGTGCAGCGAGGGAACCACACAGAGAGAGCACCTGGGCCATGTGCCCGTTTTTCTCTGGGTTCCAGAAAGCCACACCCTAACTTGGTCCCACCTCTTGAAGATAATTCATTAACAAAACTTCCCCATTACCTCCCCCTTTTGTCTAAATAAGAGCAATCCAAACCCAATACAAAACTATATACAATAGGAACAGATATCAAGTATAAAATTACAAACAACATAAACAATATTAAGCAAGGAACACATGATAAATGTTTTAATAAACATTCTGTTCTGCCTGTTCTGTCAAGTGACTGCCTGCTCTTCCATTTTACTGGACTGATAAATCATGAATACTTTCCTAGCCATTCAATAATCACTTCCTTTCATTTTCCCTGGGCACCACAGGCAATCTTATATGTGAAGGATTGTGCACATACATACACACACACACGCATGCATGCAGGCACTGTCTTCAAATAGCATATAACAACAAATACTCCTCAGAGATTTTCAAGCTGAAATTTACCAGCGACCTAAATTCTAGCACCCTGCTCGCCAAAAAGCAAAGATGTATGCCTTGTATTACTTAACCTTTCTGAGACACCTGCTTCTTATTATATTTTTTATTTCATATTCAATTTCCTATTTGAAATTCAAACATCTTATTAAAATCGTGTGTATGCCGTTTGAGCTTAAGTGGAACATTCTAAAATCTGGTGTGCCCTGTATAGAAATTGTTTTTAGGATAATTCATTCATTCAACAAATATGGAGTGCCAGATGTAACCCAGGTCTTCCGATATTAGGGATAGGTCCGTACACACAAAGGAGGGTAATAGCCGCCTTCATAGAGCTTAGAATTCTAGCGTATCTGGGGGAGAAACCCAGGCAACATTTAACTAATAGTGTATATTTGATGTGGCAAGTGTTCCGAAGAAATAGCAGGGTGGAGACATGCCGAACTCCAGGAGTATGCCGAATACACATGTGCTGGGAGGCAGTGGGGTTTAAGTCTGAACTGAGGTGTCATGAATGTCGTGAACGATTCCATCGGAAGGGTGGCTTTCAGCCCAGATCTGGAGCCCAGGAGAGAGTTAGTTATGAAAATGATTACTTCCTACCAATAAAGAAAGCCCTAAGGCCAGAGCTGCCTGGGACATCCAGGGACATTGCCAGCTGCGATGTAGGAAGAGGGGGACATTACAGCATGAGATAAGGTAGAAACAAAAGATCGTAGGACCACAAAACAGGGAAGTGGTTGGAAGAGGAAAACATGAACAGTTAGTGTGACCATGAATGGAGACAGCATCAATGGGCAACACAAAGGAAACATTCATCTACCAAAGTTGATATAACCTATGACATAAACATATAGACCCCAGGGCTGAACTTGCTACTGATATTAAGCTAAATGGTTATGAAGGCAAACTGCCTTCTGTTCATACATATTAATTAATACTTAAATTTAGAACCTTAGGCTAATTTCACTACCCATATTGACCAGAGAAGCTTCTTTTTGTAGCAGGGGATGGTAAATATAGAGACTCATAACTCATAACTGACCTAAATACTGAGACTAGCTGACAAGTGGTCAGCTTTAGACAGGACATCTGTGTCCTCCCCCTCCGGAGCCAAGGAACATAGCAGGAAAGAGAGCAGAAAGATGGAAAGAGCTGGAGGACGGGGAGGAGTCCCAGGAAATTCCATGTTTCAGATAAGACGTGGCTGCCATTGTCATCATGAGCATACAGCAGCTATGGTTACCAATAAAAAATAAGGCATGAAATTAGGAGAAGAAATCATAGAAAGAGGGGGGTCTGTGGGATGGGAGGGAGTAATGAGAGTAATGGAATGACTATGTTTGTACTATATTACATACATGTATGAAATTGTCAAAAACTAAATTTAAAAGTCCAAAAAGAAAGAAAGAAAGAAAAACTCCTGCCCTTTGGGGTTGATGCCCCAGTGAGGGCTAAAAGAATAATACTTAATACTAATACCAATACCAACACTAACACTGATACTAAAATATTAATCCTAATACTAAAATCCTAATACTAAAACATTAATGCTAATACTAATATAAACATAAACTCTGTAACATGCTAAAACCTGATTCAAACAAGGGAAAAGATATGGACATAGATCGCAGGAGGTAGTTGTTTAATAGTATGCAGTCACCTAGAACAATCTGAGAATGCACAGCTTAGTTCTTTATTATTAAGTTCTCAACACCTTAGGTGCCACTAATACAAAATCATTGCTGATAGGCGGGATGGCATGGGTAGGCTGTGCTCTGTGCACAGAGGACAATGCTGTGTGATCAAAGGAGACACTTGGCTTCGTGGGATTTATAGGTTGGTGGCTGAGACAGCATTGATCAAATAATCACACGGATCAATTTCAAACTGCAGACCACCACGGTGAGAAGTATTTGATATAAGGGGAGAAAGCAAATTTAAGGGTATGTGTGACAAGATATCAATCTCTCTTTAATATGTCAGTACTGATATTTACTTTCCCAAACAAAATGTCTTCATGTCAAGACAGTGAAATAGGATCCGGAAACAGTGCAAATGTGCCCCGTCCTGTCGGGACGCACACTGTCTGCGAGCTGCTCTTTGGCGAATTGGTGCCCACATCCCCGAGCTCCCCTGCAGCATTAGCTTCCTGGGAATCTGACTACAGGAGCAGACTTTCATTGGTAATTGCAGGGACCATACAAAACAGACGGCATTGTACCCTGAAACTAGACAAACTTGACTCATGATCTGGAAGAGGCCGCAATGCTGTGGGGATTCTTAGGACAAAGCTTTCCCCAGATTCCGGGATAGACAAAAGATACAAGTGTTTATTCCTTCTACGAGGTCAGCAAGTCTGACTCTAACTCAGTAACTCACTTTAGATAAACCCATTTCCCTACTCGGAGGATGCAACTTGGGCTATTCTTCACTGTCCATTATCTTAGATGACTGGTGACATGATCCAACAATCGAACCAGAAATATATTCACTCACCAGCAGCAGGGACATATTTTTCTGCATTAGACTTGTCCTTGGCAAAGAATGCCCAGCTGCCCTGTCTCTGTCTTGCTGTCGGCTTGATAAACTGGGTGAGCTTCCTTCCCAGCAGGGCTGGTGCAAATCCAGGTTGCAGTACAGCCTTCTCCAACAGGCTGTGGCTATTGTCCCCTGGCTTCCCCTGAGCTCACCGAGCCCACTGGAGTGCATAGAGAGTAACCCAGGAGGTGCTGGCAGCCTCCGACTGGCACAAGGAGAAAATACAGTTTTGCTCTGTTCTGCTAAATAAATATTTCTGCCAGACTTTACAGAAATGTGATGCCAAAGGAGTAAAATAAAGTTAATTTTGTCCATTGCACCAAGCTATTTTGAAAATTTACTGCCAGGCTCTTGCAAGGGATAAATTGGTGTGTTTTAGTTCTTCCTTCAAGCAATGTGTCTAACTCGTTGGTTATTCTGTCATGGGTGGATTTTTAAGAAGGCAGGCAAGAGCCAAATAAGTGTATTACTATTAGATAGTTTTTAATTGTGTAAAGAGAGAAATAGCATGTGGTAGAATATAGAGACTGATAAAAATTTACTTACAGAAGGGCTAGGCCTGTCTGAGCATTTCAGCACGGAGTTAATAGCATTAGTTGACAGCATCAGCAAGGTACCTACAGCTTCCCCCGAGTGCCCAAGGTCTAACTGGGAAATAGTGGGAGCTAAAAAAGAGAGGGCCTAGGTGGAAATCTGACTGTGTGAGGTTATGACCTTGAGAAAGTTACTGGGTCCCTGGTGTCTCCCTTTCCTCTGCTTTTTGTTTTCCATTTAGATTTTTATATTTATTTATTGAAAATAGATTTTCTTCATATAATATATTCTTACACAATAGCAATGATCCTAATGATTTATAAAGACTGAGAAAAGCTGAGCAAAGGATACATAGCAAGCCTTGAAACGAATCTATCTCAGCACAACGCGTGTGACATAATAGTTCTGTTTGTGGCTATCAGTTGTTTACTTTGCACAGCCATCAAGAACTTCCTAGGTTTTTCAAGGGGCAAATAGGTGAACTGAATGGGGGTATCCCTTCATCCTTGAGTTTTTAATGAAGGAGCCAGTTTCTGCAATCCCTCTTGAAATGAGGCGCCGTTGTCCCTTTGTCTTGTACAAACACCCAATGGCTCTTATTGTAGAAATCGGTGTTATCACTTAGATGGTTCTTTCAGTGAAGCTCTTATTCCACGGGGTAGAAATCAGTGGAATATTCTGCTGGCTGTGAAGCATGTGCATGAGAGATTAAGAAAAGAACCGTTCAGTGGAGTCTGAAGATGGTAAACAGATGGTAAAACCAGAGGGTTAGGAATATATCTTGGTGTCTTAGCTAGGGTTTCTGTTGCTGCTATGAAACACCATAAGTAAAAGCAAGTCAGGGAGGGAAGGGGGCCTTTCATTTACCCTTACATATCGCTGTTCATTGTTGAAGAAGGTCAGGATAGGAACTCAAACCAAGTGGAAAACCTGGAGACAGGAACTGATGCAAAAGTCATGGAGGGGAGCTTGCTCCTTGTGGGTTGCTGAACTTGCTTTCTTAGAGAACCCCAGGACTGCCTGCTCATGGGTGGACCCATTCCCAATAGATTGGCTCCTCCCCCATGAGTCACTAATGAAGAAGATGCCCCACAGGCTTGCCTACAGCCATACCTTATGGAGACACTTTCTCTATTAAGACTCCCTTCTGTCAGCCGACCCTAGCTTGGAGCGAGTTGACCTAAAAACTAGTCAGCACCCTTGGGAAACACTTTCCTCAGATCAGAATTTTCAGGCTCCAGGTCAGGTTCTCAATTCGGCCCCACCAATGGATCTTTTATTTCCAGACGCTATGGTGTGTTGTAGGATGTTAAAAACATCTCACAATGGCTTCTGCCTGTTAGCTGCCCCTGCCAGCTGTGGCAACCAAATATTTCCTGAGAGAGCTATTGCTTAGGTGATGCTTGCCTGCTCTCCTGAAACCAGGTGCTTGTAGCCGTCCCTTAGGAGATGGCGGTATTCTTCAAGACACAATGAAGGTGAGATGTCATCAGATTAGCCCAGAGTACATCTGGTACGAGCAGTGATGGCTAGAAGTCCAAACGGGCTAAGAAGATGTGAGCCAGGCAGAAAGTGTGTCTGACTCAGAAGAAGGCAGTGTCACCACCTGTCACAGGTGGCAACCCTGAGGCTGGGGGAGGTGAAGCCATTTAAAAGGAGCTTGGTTCATTAGGAATAGAGATGAACAAGACCAAATATTTCCCCTCGGGAAATTTTCAGTCCAGTGAGCCATGAAATATTATATAGTAAATTACATAATAAATAAAGTATTGATAAGGTCACACACACAGCACATGATAAAACTGCAAATGCAAGGGGTTTATTTGGATTTTAAGTCTTTATTCGTATGGTAGTACGGATATGGCCCCTGACTTTATTTTATTGGTGCACACTAGAATATTTGCTAAATCGTCCTGATATCATTTAGTATGCCTAGAACTGTAATAAAGGGGGTATTCCCACTTCTCATTTTTCAGAGAATGAAGTGGCCATTTCTCGCACTCTCTCATGTGACCTAGACACAGTACGCTTAAAGAGGCTTTGCTTTGTAGAGGATGATGGCCCAAGACTGATCAAAATCAATTCAGACAGGCAGGAACGCGGGGAACAGGCAAATGCAGCATGTCGCTAGAAACAAGAGAACCCCGTTTCTGATTTTCCATTAACTCTGTCTGTATCCCGTGGCGGTGTGAAGAATTAAGATACGCGTTATGCTGAGTATCTCAACTCCTTTTCAGAGAGGCTTACAGAACTGTGGAAAACTATCTAAAAATATGGAACGAATGTGAGAGAAATAACGTTGTTACAAGAGAATGAACAACTAAGGATGATGGGAAAGGGAAGAAATTGCGAGATGCAGCTAATTACCAGGGAAAGCCCCTTGACACTGAGAAGGGTGAGCCAGGATAATGGCCTCCTGGGGGCAGTGGCAGAATCACCATCAGTTAGTACATTTAAAAATAGGCAACAGAGCACTAGAAACAGGGCTTTGGGGAATAGTCTCGCAATACGCAGGAAAGGAGGTAATTGACTAAGTGACCTAATATTAAGCTTTCTTTCTCATGACTTTCTTGAATTCTGAAAAAAAAAAAAAAAAGATAAAATCTTATAAGCTGTATACAGGAATGTAGGTACCTAATGACTGGAAATACCTAAATATAGTCTCAAATTATTCATAAATGCAAAACGAAAGCAGCTGTGCCCCAAATGTCACATAATATGAGGACCGGAGGAATAGGGGGTAGACAGTGAGTGGCGAGATGCTCTCAGCAGCCCTTTCTTTCTTTCTTTCTTTCTTTCTTTCTTTCTTTCTTTCTTTCTTTCTTTCTTTCTTTCTTTCTTTCTGTCGGCACTCAAGTGACAGACCTGTGCCCAAGTGCACCTAGGCAGTACGAAGGCCGAGTCAGTTGTTCATCTAAATCCCTCTTTCCTCTTTGCTCTTCCAATCCCGCGCTATAAACAGCTAGAGCAGCCGCTGACCACTGGCTGTAGACTCCCGCACTGGCCATATCTTCTAAGTCAGTTTCTTTTTCTTAAAAGTGGCGAATGGTGAGATCATAAAAGTGTTTCCTCATGTGTGACCCCAAAGCTTGACTGTAGGCTGCAGCTTGACTCTAGGCTTGCTGAAAGTATAGATTTTAGAATCTTCCTGCCGACCTAGCAGCTGGCTGGGCACTGGTGAGAGAATCTGCATTCCCCCTCCCCTAGGGTAAGACCTGAGAGCTAAATCAAAGAAACTGCAGGGAGGGATGCTCCTGCCCACTCCCAACCGAATAAAATCTTCTAAAGTCCACGCCACGCACACACGTCTGAGTGTGTGTGTTCTCACTCCTGCCACACGTTTTACTTGCTTGCTAAAGGCTTTAACATGATTTTCTTGTCTGTGTAAGATGTTAGTTATCATCGCTGTTTTGCATTTATTATGACTTCTTTTGAAGGCAGAGATTATTTCTCAGTCATTATTCTATACTTCATGATGCTGTAGTAAAGAACAGTTATTTTTATTGAACATTAATAAGTCAAATCTTCAAAAAAAAATAATAATACCCCAAGGTGTGCAGTTGAAACCCAGGGAATGTCAGCTTTGCCAACGCAACAAGTCCTCACTGGGAGACTGAACACTTAGCTGGGTCTCTACTTCCGCCTCTACCAATAACCTCATTTGGAAAATTAAGCAAGTCATGTGACTTCAGCTTCCCTTCCTGTAACCAGAGATAGCAATCACTTTCTTATTTCTCTCACAAAGCATGAGGGAGTAAGCAGGATAATATCACTGTTGAATATCACTTTTCACTTAGCAAAGCTAAAAATGATATCAACATTATCTCCATCATCATTTTACCCTCTCCAAACAGCTGAACAGGAGTGCAGTCTGGATTCCCCGGAGATAATTGCTTTCCCGCACATCAAGACATACAAGAAAAGATAAAACAGGAAGGAAAACAAAGATTCCAGGAATTACCTCGAGCTATAATGCCAATCAGTAATCAGTCTTCTAATACAGTTCTCTAGATATCAGGACTAGGAAAACAACTGGCATTGTTTAATTTTTGATGAGCTACCTAATGAACAGCCAAGCCTTTTTTTTTTTTTTTAACAGAAAGCAGAATTATGTGGTTCTTCTCCAATGCAGCGACTGTGTTCTAAAGTTAATTGGATTTCCCATTATGATGAGGTTTGTTTTTCAGAATTGAATCTCTGAGTCTCTTCCAATTGCTGAGCTGATGGTGAGACAGAAGATGAATAGGGCATGTGGAGTGAGTCATGGGTTTGGGAGCAACCTCATTAGGTCAGAGAATCCTCAGGTTTGTTGGCGTGTCGTAATGGGGCAAAGAGGAGCTAGGGGCGAGTAGATGTGTCTCCCCAACACGGACAGTTTCAGAAGGGGAAACTGACACTCTGTCATTATCCCTGCCCGCACCCTCCGTTCAGACGGTAATGTGTTTTCATTCCATTAGGAGGTTGAATGTTATCTGTGCAGTAGGAACGAAACGGCAATGCCAGCATCCTTTCTAGTCTGAGAGATGGCTCTACAGATTACCTCTTTAGCATCAGTTTGTTTGCTCTGGTGTTTTGAAAAGTGAAAAGAGCTTTCAAAGCAAAAGAACCAATTTGAACAAAGATCCAGCCAGCAGTAATGGGCTAGGTGACAATGGGGCTTTCCTAGTTATAGAAACGGCAGCTCACACTGTCACTCTGAAAACAACAAGGGACAACAATGTGGCTGCAAATATTGCTCCAGAGGGCCAGTGAGGAGTTCTTGAGGAATACTGAGCAAAGTATCAGTGGGCTCAGGGGCTGTGGGGAGGCTGTGAGGGCTATTTGATCTATAGCAGCAGCAGCAGGAAGAACTTCAGAGTTCTGGTTCTGTCCACGAGGAAGGATGAAGTGATTGTGTCTAGTCTTATGTAGGGAGGCCATCTATTCTTTGTATGTAAATGTTCAAAACACATCAGTCTGGCTTATCCTAGTAAGATACCACATCATTTTGTAAGTTCCTAAGAATAATGTGACCAGGGTATCTGTGAACGCCAAGAAGCTGACCACCTGTAAAACCTGCTAGCCCGCCCTACAGCAGTGAGGAAAGCTCCCAGTCAGACTCCTTTAGATTGTGGGCAGATGTTGAGAGAGGTAAACTAGGGGGTCGCTGAAGAGAACCATGAGCTTGGGTCAGCTGTATATTCTTACTCAGGATTTAACATCCGAGTGTCTTCCAATTACTCTCAGTCAATAATGACACAGAATGTCCTTGAGTTACAGGCACACCCTTGAACATCTCCTACTACTAATGTCTCCGAACCCCAAATTTAACTTCTGTCTATGTCAACCTTTACACTAAACCTACACAAATTTTTGTTCTGATATCACATTGAAGGAGAACAAGAGAATAATGTGGTGTTTGGAGAAAGACAATCACACGACAAATTGATAAAACTCTAGATTTAAATAGGAACTGAGCTCCAGAGCCTCAAATTGTGGTTAGATCACAATTCTTCTTTTATGACGAAAGTTATCTCAACCATGCAACAGCAGCAACACATATTGGAATAGTATCTCACACTTTTGAAATCACTCTCAGATTCTCTCAAAAAATTCTCCCAACAGAAGAACATTGCATAGTACCTTCCATGACGTAGTGGGCTTTTCTTCTTTTCTTTCTAGCAAATTGTCTCAGAAGTATCACTGCTTATGATAATTTCATATGACAGATGAATAAATGAAGGTAGAGACTAGAGTACTATGGGATCTAGAAAAAACACAGACTGACTTTACCGATGTCAAGGTACACCTGCAATCTAGCAGATTAAAATATACTTCCTGTCCTTTTAGCTGAGCACCACCATCTGGGTTTCCCAACCCAATCTTAAAGTAAAACACGGCAATTAAAAGCAAAGTTCCAAACAAAAATCTCCGCTAACGCTTTGCAGTCCACGTAAGTGTAGAAGAAACCTTGGGGGAGATTTGAGTCACCTACACCGTCCACCAGACATCAGGTTTCTAAAGGCAGATTTTTTACACAGAACATTGATTTATTTTTATTTGATGTATGTGGGTGTTTTGTCTGCATGCATGTACCACGTGTATACCTGATGCTCATGGAAACCAGAAGAGGGTGTTGAATTCTTTGGTACCAGAGTTACAGAGGGTCATTACCTGCAATGAATATCAGGAACAGAACCAGGGTCCACTGGAAGAGCCAAGTTCAACCACTGAGCCGTCTTTCCAGTCCTTAAAGGTAAATTCTTGAAAAATACTTGGGTCACCACCTTAATGAATATGGCATTTACTTCTTCATCCACCTGACCTGAACTGATGAAGGGAAGAAGTCACAGTTCTTCCCACTAAGGTTATAACAACCTCACGGGGAAGAAACTGACACCAGAAACATGTCTACAGCAGTGTGCATCATTTAAGAAAACTATTGCTTTTGTTTTTACTGGCTATAAATAAGCAATGTTCCTGGATGATATAAGACTAACAAATGTCAGCAGTTTGACCACGCAGAAGGGATGTGTTTCCCAGGGTACTTAAGAACAAAGAGTTTAGTCTACTCTTCAGCAGCCATCCATCCAAGCATTCATGGCTTTTCCATAATATTTTTAATGTATAAAGTTGAGTTGTAGCTAGACAGCAGTTTTCTCCCACTGAAAACTTAATGTAAAGGAAACATAACACAACTCTGAATTACAAAGTTGTTGTAATAAGAGCGGCTGGGCTGCGTCCCTGGCACCCAGCTGCCCGCATGGCTTTACCCAAAATAATTCCATGGAAACTGTATTCTTTTAATCACTGCCTGGCCCATTAGTTCCAGCCTCTTATTGGCTATCTCTTACATATTGATCTAACCCATTTCTAATATTCTGTGTAGTACCACGAGCTGGCTTACCAGGAAAGATCTTAACCTGCATCTGTCTGGAGTGGGAGAATCATGGCAACTGCTTGACTCGGCTTCTTTCTCCCAGCATTCTGTTCTGTCTACTCCACCCACCTAAGGGTTGGCCTATCAAATGGGCCTAGGCAGTTTCTTTATTAATTAACCAATGAAAGCAACAGATTATAAAGAAATCACTCCCATATCATAAAGTTGCTTTAGAAATGGTAGTAAATGCTAAATGCGGGATCAGCTACAAATGGATAGAAGTATACCTGTGTAAGATAAGTCTGTTTACATCTATCCTTCCAGCTATCATGTGTATGAACTAAGATTCTTGATCAAAGCAAGCCTCAACAGTATGCTAACAATGAACAATGAACTCTAGCAGGTGCAACAAGGAAAATTTCTTTTGAGCACATCTTGATCTTCCTTGGAGCATTCATAGTCCCCAAGTGAGGCTCTCTACCTTCCTGGGGGCTTTATCAACACTGCCATCTTATTTGTCAAAACAACAGTGTCTTGAAGTGTATTGTTGAATTAGGAATTCAACAATATCCATAGGAAAACTGATGGAGGTGGGTCTTGTATTAATCTGTTACTTTCATTGGTTAATTAATAAAGAAACTGTCTAGGCCCATTTGATAGGCCAACCCTTAGGTGGGTGGAGTAAACAGAACAGAACGCTGGGAGAAAGAAGCTGAGTCAGGGAGTCGCCATGATTCTCTCACTCCAGACAGACGCAGGTTAAGATCCTCCCTGGTAAGCCAGCTCGTGGTGCTACACAAAATATCAAAAATGGGTTAGATCAATATGTAAGAGCTAGCCAATAAGAGGCTAAAACCAATGGGCCAGTCAGTGTTTAAAAGAATACAGTTTCCGTGTAATTATTTCGGGTAAAGCTAGCCGGGTGGCGGGACACAACCCCACTGTTCCTATTACTACAGAAAACCTCACACTTAATATACTCTCATAAATAGTTTTTACATTTAGGATGACATCAACTGTTTCCAAGCTCAGTCCCTAGAGCACAGTGAACATGGCCTTAGTGTTCCTGAGTCGCCAGCCTTCACAATCTGTGTCGAGGATTAGAATAGGATTTTCAGCAAACAAAAGGTATACTTCATGCATACAGCATGCCCATGGAAGTCCTGGCTCAACAGGGTATTATATGTTTGCCAAAACTCACCAGAACTCATTATATGCAGAGCCAGCCATTCATTTATTGATCTATTTGGTCACTGAAATATTTATTGAGTTCTTACTACAGACTCGATACCGCTTTTGCTTGCTCAACAACTTTACTCTTCTTTGCGCACGGCGAAAATCCAATTGGTTTAAATCAAGCATGATTGATCTTAATGTTCTTATAAGGCATTGATCTCTGAGGGGCAGAAATCCCAGCACCAACTTGTGAAAACCAAGAGTTTGTCTGTTGGGGACTTCTGAGAAAGATTTCTTAGCTTTTAAAAGGATCTGTACATGGGGGAAACTCTTTGGGGTGGTTAGTTTTAAGGGACTGCTTGCTTAGTCTATTGTACCTGTGTTTTCCAATCTAGATGTTGCTATAAAGGCATTTCTTACATAAGGAGATGCCTATAACCGGTTGAGTTGAAGTGAAGATGGTTATTATTGGTCATCTAGGGGTCATCTAGGTAGACTCCATCTGATCTTTAGGCCTTTACAGAAAAACTTCCTTGGGAAAGCAGAAATTCTACCAAAGAACTGGAGCATTAGCTTCTACCCAGAGTTCCTTGACTGCCAACTTATTGGATGGATCTTAGATTTGCCACTTCCTGTAACACATAAGCCAATTACTTGAAATTACATGTATCTCCTTCTGGTTCTGTTTCTCAGAGAACCCTAATTGGCAAACTGTCCTTTTTTCAGTCTCTAGAGATGCAGATGGAGAAGTATATACATGGAAAAGATCTAATCTGAGTTGATCAGCTCGGGAGCCTGGCTAATTTGGGATTCCCTGCAATGAGAGAACAAGTCCTTTTATCTCTCAAGTCATTTCGAACTCAGTCTTCCATTTATTTTTTTTAAAAGATTTTATTATTTATTTATTTATTTATTTATTTATTTATTTATTTATTTATTTATTTATTATGTATACAGTGTTCTACCTGCAGGCCAGAAGAGGACACCAGATCTCATTACAGATGATTCTGGGTCTCCATGTGGTTTCTGGGAATTGAACTCAGGAGCCCTGGAAGGGTAGTCAGTGCTCTTAACCATTGAGCCATCTTTCTATCCAGAATCTTCCATTTCTTATTGCTGGAAACAACCTTACTAACAGGAACCAACAAGAAAATGCTTACTGCCACATAAATCACAATGAACCAACCCCAAAGAACTGAAGGTCATGATATATTAGTAGTATTTGGGTCACCCCCGGCCCCAGATAACAAATTATGCACTTCCCCTGGCTTGAAGGTCATTATAAATGAATGTATTGGGAAGTCCAGAAACTGAATCTTATCTCTTCATAAAGACTGATGTAGAAGTTGTGAAACCGCCCCCACCCCCATTAGATGGAAATGGCTCAGTGGGTAAGGATGATTGCTGTCAAACGTGATGACCTGTGTCCTACCCCTGGGACCCACATGGTGGAAGAAGAGAAGCAGCTCCTACATGTTGTCCTCTTACCTCCAAATGTGAGCTGTGGAAGATGGACAGACACACAAACACATGCACACACAGAGAAAATAAAAGTAAATGAATTTTTATAAGTAGGAAAAGAGACAAAATAAATGTATGTTCTCTCGTGGCCAAAGGCTGTTTGAAAGGAAATCTTAAGAACAGTGATCATACCGAAACAAACAAACAAACAAACAAACAAACAAACAAACACAAAAACCAAAAGCAAGATAAGACTATGGCTCCGGCTTTCAATAATTTCACAATGATTTGTCTCTTCCTGATTTTGTATTTTTTGGCCTTACCATAAACGATTGTTTGGTTGGTTTCTTTGTAATGCTAACACTCATAATTCACCTAGTTCTAGTCTACACATGGGGGACAGTTACAGTGAAATTACAAACAGCTGTTGTTCCTGTCCCAACAATATGTGTAGGTGTGTGCAAAATGATTAATGCCTTCGGCAGGAAACAGGTGTTCCGCGGGCCGTCCAGGCTGGAATGAAATAAACCACCCTCGGGATGAAGCTGTGTACTCTGGTTGCTAAGATTTGGCTGCGTGACTTACACATCTATGAAAAGAGGTGGGGTAACAGACACGGAGGCTCTCGCACACAGAGAAGGCTGCCTTGCACTGCTGTATCATCGACACACACACACACACACACACACACACACACACACACACACGAATCCTCTCTGAAACATTTCAGCTGCTTTAAATTACAATGACACAGATTGCAAAACTGTAGGTGGCAGCCTAAGAGGAGCTAGAGGAGTGACAGACTGGAATCTGCAGGCTTTCCTTGCCTGCACTCACTCAGCCTGCTCTTTGACTTTTTGTTGGGCTTGGTTTATTTTTTTAAAGGAAGGTTTTTGTTTTTTGTGTTTTGTTTTGCTTGTTGCTGATGTTTGGTTTTTGCTCAGGCTAGCCTTTGCAGCCTCTATTTAAACTGTAATGAAATGAGATTTGCATTGGTCACTTACCATTTACTCAGGGTCTTCGTACTAGGGTTGCAAAGATGGAGAGAAGGAAGTGATTTCCAATGCAATGGAGTTAGAGCACAAGAAACTTCCAGTCAAGAGAAAATAGTTTCTGAGCTTGGTGGAGACCTCACATCCCTGCTGGGCTGGTTCAATCACTTTGGCTAAGGGACTACCCTTGTTGCAGAGATAGCAGAATAATTAATACTTTAAGGAGATGCTGTATTTTTCCTTCCCAGAATCCCTACCCCTAGTGAAGAAGCTAATGTGTTTTAACCTTATAAGGGCTTTAAGTCTGCCTGCTTTTCTGAGTTATGTGAATTCCTCCAGTTCATGTCAAGTCTCCAGGACATTGTTGTTTGAGAAGAGAATCAAATTCCTTTTCCCTTGATGGGTTAGTCCGAACTTATTCTTGAGGTCTTCCTACAGTAAGAGAGAACAATTCAGGTAAATGCTGTCGATGAAATCAAGTTCCTTGAAATATCCTAGTAAATAGAAATTTAGTATCGACTTCCACAATCTCTAAATGTGTTGCACTGACCATGTGTACAAGACTCTGTGGATGTTCGATCAAAGCAGGATGCTGCTGATTGCTGTCCACCGAAGCCACAGAATCAGAAGTTCAGCCACCTCCTTGTCCCGGAAGACTGACCAACATAGACGGCAGTGACAGGGTCTCTCACTTTTGGACTTTCAGTGCTTTTTGGCCCAGGGGTTTGGGATAGTTGAGTGGGTGAAAGAGAAAAGTGAGGTACTCAGTTCATTTCCTAGCTGTGCTTTTGCCCCATTGCCTGAAGACACAGAACCTTTCTTTCCTAATTCCTAGGACTATCACCTCTTGTCCCTCAGGATCCTTATATGGTAGCTGCTCCCCGGTGGGTTACTCACCTTGCAACTCCACATTCTCACCCCAACCTGCTGTACTTTATAAACATCCTCTCTATAAATGAATGCTCTCCTTGTCTAAAGGAAGGAGCCACTTGCTTTCTGTAGAAACCCAGGTGAAACCGAAGCAGGTATAATTGGTAATATTCATGGCTTAACTCATGCCTTGCAAATCAATTTTTAAATTTCTACCACATAGTGTGATATAAATTGATAATAAAGTGTTTTATTTATTATTGTTATTTATCATCATTATTATAAGTGTGTGTGCTGTGTATGTGTGGTTTACCGTGGTATACATGTGGAAGTCAGAGGTCAATTTTGTGAGGAAATTTCATTCTTCCTCCTTTTTACATGGAAGCATTTTACTAGCTGAGATATCTTGCTGGCCCCAATGAAGGGGTTTTTAAAGACGACCTTTGATGAATAAGAAAACCGAGTTCTGAAGCTCTTGGGAAAGTTCCCTTGGTTGGTCAATAGAAAATCAGATGGGAGGCCCATGCCTTTAATCCCAGGTCTCAGGAAGCAGAAGCAAGTGAGTGAGTACATAGGATAATTGCCTTTTTGGGTCTGGGTTATCTCACTCAATATGATGTTTTCTAGCTCCATCTATTTGCCTGCAAATTTCAAGATGTTATTTTTTTCTTCTGTGTAGTACTTCATTGTGTAAATGTACCACATTTTCCTTATCCACTCTTTGGGTGAGGGGCATTTAGGTTGTTTCCAGGTTCTGGCTATAACAAACAATGCTGCTATGAACATAGTTGAGCACATGTCCTTGTGACATGATTGAGCATCCTTTGGATATATATCCAAAAGTGGTGTTGCTGGGTCTTGAGTCAGTTTGCTTTCTAATTTTTGAAAAATAACCAAACTCATATCCAAAAGGGCTGTACCAGTTTGGATTCCCACCAGCAATGCAGGAGTGTTCTGCTTATCCCACAGTCTCTCCAGCATGAGTTGTCATCAGTGTTTTTGATCTTGGCCATTCTTAAAGGTGTAAGATAGAATCTCAGAGTTGTTTTGATTTGCATTTCTCTGATGACTAAGGATGTTGACCTTTTCCTTAAGTGTCTTTCAGCCATTTTAGATTCCTCTGTTGAGAATTCTCTGTTTAGGTCTGTACTCCACTTTTTTTTGTTGGATTATTTGTTCTTTTGGTGACCAATTTCTTGAGTTCTTTGTATATTTTGGAGATCAGACCTCTGTCTGATGTGGGATTGGTGAAGATCTTTTCCCATTCTGTAGGCTATTGTTTTGTCTTGTTGACCATGTTCTTTGCTTTACAGAAGCTTTTCAGTTTCAGGAGGTCCCATTTATTAATTGTTTCTCTCAGTGTCTGTGATACTGGGGTTATATTTAGGAAGTGGTCTCCTTTGCCAATACAAGTATACTTTCCACTTTCTCTTCTATGAGGTTCAGTGTGGCTGGCTTTATGTTGAGGTCTTTGATCCATTTGGACTTGAGTTTTATGCATGGTGATAGATATGGATCTATTTTCATTCTTTGATATCCAGTTATTCCAGCACCATTTGTTCATATGCTTTTTTCCATCTGATATTTTTTGTTTCTTTATCAAAAATCAGGTGTTCGAAGGTGTGTGGATTAATATCTGGGTCTTCGACTCAGTTCCATTGGGCCTCCTGTCTGTTTTTATGCCAATACTAGGTGTTTTTCAGTACTGTAGCTTTGTAGTAGAGTTTGAAGTCAGGGATTTTCATGCCTCCAGAAGTTCTATTGTACAGGATTGTCTTGGCTATCCTTGGTTTTTTGCTTTTCCATATGATGTTGAGTATTGTTCTTTTGAGGGCTATGAAGAATTTTGCTGGGATTTTGATGGGCATTGCATTGAATCTGTAGATTGCTTTTGGTAAGATTGCCATTTTTAATATGTTAATTTTACCTTCCCAAGAGCATGAGAGATCTTTTCACTTTCTGGTGTCTTCTTCAATTTCTTTCTTCAAAGATTTAAAGTTCTTGTCATACAAGTCTTCCATTTGCTTGGTTAGAGTTATTCTGAGATATTCTATGCTATTTGTGGTTTTGTGAAGGGTGATTTTTCTCTAACTTCTTTCTCAGTCCATTTATCATCTGTGTAAAGGAGGGCTACTGATTTTTTTTTTTTAGTTAATCTTATATCCTGCTACATTACTGAAAGTGTTTATGATTTGTAGAAGTTCCTTCGTAGAATTTTTGGGGTTGCTTATGTAAACTATCATATTATCAGCTGTTGAAAGAGGTTTTTGTCCCACCTGGTCCTTTAGTCATTCAGTCCCAAGGGAACTCACAGAGATCTACATTAATTATAAACTGATTGGTCAGTAATCAGGCAGGAAGTATAGGTGGGGCAACAGTTACCAGGTAGGAAGTAGAGGTGTAGTTAATGAGAATTATGGGAAGAGGAAAGTTTCAGTCTACAGCCATCACCCAGATGCAGAGGAAGCAAGATGTGACTGCCTTGCCAAATAAGGTGCCAAGCCTTGTGGCTAACATGGACAAGAATAATGGGCTAATATAAAATGTAAGAATTAGTTAATAAGAAAAGCCTGAGCTACTAGGCCAACCAGTTTATAATTAATGTAGACCTTTGTGTGTTCCTTTGGGACTGAACCACTGAAGGACCAGGTGGGACAGAAACCTCTGTCAACAAATGGTGCCCACATGGACAACTGCATTCACATAAAGCCTGAGAGAGCTTGGGAAGTAATACTAGACACAAAATAATAGAATTAAGCATGACTTATTGATATCAGCACTTTCTCGGGTGGGCTCTGCTTTCTAGAAGCAAGCACTCTCATTTAAGAGAGGCTTCGTGACTCAGCTTTATCTGCAAAACCTTGCAGCTCTTTGAAGAGGTCCTTCCATGAAACACTTAAATGGTGTTGATGAAAAGCTGACCACATGCTTTTTAGTGGTGGCAGGGACCATAGAGTTATGATGATAAACATGGCTCTGGCAAGTACCTTTGCCATGAGGCTAGACTCTCAGAAAAAAACTAAGGAATGGGCTTGATCTAGCCATCAAAGCCACAGCTTTAATCCTAGCCATACTGCTTAGCAAATTAAAGACTCATGTGGTCAGAATTAGAGAAATATACAGTAAATATAGACTCAAAGATGAAGAAAACCTCTAAACAGTTTACTGTGTGTTTAAAAATATATGTAGGCTTGGGAGGAATAAAAGGATAAAGTCCTTAAAAGAAAAAAGAAAAAGAGAGCATTTGGGTGTGGTGGTACACACCTTTAATCCCAGCACTTGGGAGGCAGAGGCAGATGGATCTCTCTGAGTTTAAGGTGTGATGGCACACACTTTTAATCCCAGCACTTGGGAGGCAGAGGCAGGCAGATCTCTGTGAGTTCAAGGACAGCCTGGCCTACAGAGTGAATTCCAGGACAGCCAAAGCTACACAGAGAAACTCTGTCCCAAAAAACCAAAAATTAAAAATAAAAGAAATAGAGAAAACTTTATATAAGAAATTGTCAGGACCAATGAAAGGTTAGTGAACAAGATTACACTGAAAATATGCAAAAAAGGTAGAGTGATGTGTCACTGAAGCAAAGACACAGACTAAAGCCAGTGTCTATA
Organism: Chionomys nivalis; assembly: GCF_950005125.1. Taxonomy (NCBI): domain Eukaryota; kingdom Metazoa; phylum Chordata; class Mammalia; order Rodentia; family Cricetidae; genus Chionomys; species Chionomys nivalis. Next base: position 19,923,339 of record NC_080107.1, read on the forward strand.
TTAGTAGATGCCCAGAGACAGCTTGTTTGGCTGAGATATGAGAACAAGAGATGCTAGGTGCCTGGGAAGAGCACCCTGCAACTTACATGGAAGTGTGTCAAAGGCTAAAAGTGATGGCTAGGTATCAATTATGTTTTTCATGATGATCTGGTAGAAATCATTGCAATGAGCAGGACAGACTGGAAGGAAAGGAGTACTGAAACAATCACTACAAAATTCAACAGCCAAGGTCTGAATAAGGCAGAACAAAGACGTTGCAAAGCATATTGCTACCCTTAGGGACCAACAAATAAATGATGTGTGTGGATACTGTCTGAGAAAGAGGAGTCAAAGGCAGGTAGAGTTGCATCAAAGTTGGCTAGGATAACTTAGGAGAGAGCCTTTGAAAACCAAGATGATTTCAAGGCAACAAGAGAACTGGAGACTTATAGACTGATCTTCAGCTTCAAGAAAGGGCAACAACATGGAAGGACCTTCTTTGAGATGTGACATGCACTGGACATTCTTTTCAAAGGGAAGTTCTAACGCTTCAAGCATTTTTTTCCAGGTTATCCTTATATTTCTATCCAGGTCACAGTAGAATTCACTTTTTCTGAGCTTCTGATTCTAAACTTGTGAGTAATTTAATGTGGAGAACGAGGCCCTAGGAACTTCTCCCCACTAGTATCTCTAAATGCACTACTGAACAAATCTAATTGCTCAATTCCTCTGCCAGAAAGTCATCAATGTTTAAATGATTTCAATAGTATTCACTTCAAAGTAATATTATGAAGCTTAATTAATAAATGCCTTATTTATAAATCTTTACAGAGATTTGTTTTCCTTCAAATAGTCAAGATGAAACAAAATTGAACGTCAGTCTTTTGTGTCAAAGGCTTTTCAAAGAAAGAATCTCCCCCCCCCCCCCCCCCGTGTGTGTGTGTAGAAATCAGTGTAAACATGCTTGGAATTTATCTAAACCAAGGAGCGGGGCATTTTCATCATTCCGCAATGAAATGGAATTTTCCTTATAACAGAAGTACCTTTCTGTTCAGTGTTCTGTTTCTACTTGATTTTACCTTCTCCCACTGCCTGTCAATTATCTAGGACTAGGGAACACTTAGACTTAAGTGGTGAACAGAGTTTATCCAAGGAGACAGAATCAGGGCAAAGTTGCATATTACATTTATCTTTAAATTTCTGCTCCCTTGGCTGTCTGTGGCCTGTAACTATAGCTACATGATCAAATATTGTTTTTTCATATCTACCTCTCTTGGGGTACGTGGGTAAATGCCAAAGAACAAAATAGCTGGGATAATACTTTTGAGAAATCTCTCCATGTTTTGAAAACCCATTCGTTGTACGGAGGAGTTGACAAATCTATGTAGCAATATTTTTATGGCTTCCGTGCAAAAATAACCCCATGGCTCGCTGTGGTCTTTGGCTACCTCCCATTTCTTTGTTTATTCTTTTGTTAAGGGTAAACAAGGTTAGACAAACCACAAGCAGCATTCTAGTGGAGTCAAGGTTAGAGCAAAGAAGGAAAACTGGTGAGAGACAATCCCAGTGGCTGTGGGAACCAGAAAGAACAGTAAGTTCTGGAAACGGGAGATCTAGTCACATAGCAAGTAAAGGCTCCCTGTGATCCTCATCCCTATACCCTACACCCTGCACCCCACAGCTTGATCTCTGCCAAAGCCCAATCTTCACATTGCCTTCTAGACTTCTGTGCCCTCAGATTTCACCAGAACCAGAAAAACTGTTGCTATGAGCTGGCTGCTGTGCTAGAGAACACAAGGCAATTATCTCACAGGGCTGTGCCCAGGTGAATGTGGGCCTCCTTATGTAATAGGGAATGAGGTTGGGTATGCTCGAGAGCTTGACTGGAAATGCAGAAGGAAGTGACTTTACGACTCCAACAGTAAAATGTTCGACGCTGGGCAAACTGCTCAGAGACTTCTGTTGGAAAGATCAAGTCACAGAATGTAGTGGTTCTTCATCCTTTCCTCCTAAAGCTTTAGCACAGAAGAAGAAAGAGGATTGCGTGAGACGCCTGCGCCGTGGTGCCCCATCCGCATGCAGCCTGATTTACAGAATGAAAGAACATCTTTCAGTGATTCAAAATCAACCTGACGTTTTTGTTTTTTTTTTAAAGTTTCAGCTAGAACCCAAGGCTGAGGTGCCCCAATCCCCACGAGAAAAACACATTTTGCAAGCCCCCAGCCCAATCCCGAAGACTCAGGCAGTCCACAAGGCCATTAGCAATTGCCATCTAAATAAAAAACTAACACTTTTAGCTTCTTATCCTGGTGAGGGTATAGTTTCTTGTGATTTACCAGCTCTAGGGATTTTTAAAAGAATAGTAGAGTGGAAAATGCTTTAAAATGATACTGTTTACATACCAGAAACTTATTTTCTGTGAAACTTATTGGCTCATTTTGTAAGGGAAAAAATTGGCAGCGAATACATGTGGCTATATTATTATCACACTGTGAAGAACCACAGATTAAGAAAAAGCTAAGAAGAAAATAAGAAAAATAAATTTCTGTTTTTATCTTCCAGGGCAAATAAATATTGGATTTCTCACAGGAGGCCTGTAAAGTATTTTATAAGCAATAAATTCTTAATCTCTTCAGAAGGCAGCATGCTATGTTGTAATAGGAATCAGAGAGCAGTTTTTCTCTCTCTCTCTCTCAATAGTGCTGCAATATTGAGTAAGTGTGGCAAGGACACTTGGTTGTCTACTCAAAAGCCATTCTTCCAGGCTAATAGTTCCGCTCATGAATCAACTCTCCCCCAGGTTGACAAACTCCAGTTCAAAGGAGCAAATTTCTCCAGACCCCCAGGGACTAAATCATAGTGCAAGCTAGTAACAGGGCACCCAGTTCCTTTCTCAGTAAATGGGTGGATGACTATGTCATGTGTTCTGGCCAGTGAGATGAGAGGGGAAGTCATTGGGACAATTCTCTTGGAGGAAAACCTGCTTTCTACTTCAAAGAAGAATACAAGAGATAACTAGGAGTTCATGATATGTGTGGGGGTGTCCGAGTGGCAACCTGAAACTCCTGGTGTATTGTCATATGAAGCACGTGATTGGCAGCTATAAAACATTCTTGACAAAAGGGTAAGAAGTGAATCTGTCCATGAGAGAGCCATCACACCTCATCTTAGGAATTCTGTGTGAGATGGCTAGTGTGGATCAGTGCAGAATATCATTCTTACAAGAGACATGTCAACAAAAGTTAGGACAATTATTTATATTGTAGGTTATCAAAGTTGCTTGAGATGACGTTTGATCGAATTTGGGGTTGTGAGGGGTGGGGGCTGCTCTGTAAGAGATTTTGAGATGAATGAGGAAATTCAAAAATGGATTACATTTTAGATGATGCTTTGCAACATAAGTTAGTTTCTGCCACACCTATCAGTATCCTGGCTATATGAACTCTTCCTCTTGAAAGTTATGCTAAAAAAGCTATGCTGCTGAATTTTGAGGTCTGTTGATATTTTCAAATGGTTTCAGGTGGGCAGAGTGTGGTAGTTTGAGTGAGAGTTGCCCCATAGGCTCCGATATTTGAATACTTGGTCCCCAGTTGACAGAACTGTGTGGGAAGAATGGGGAGGTGTGAACTTTTTGGAGGAGGTGTGTCACTGTGGGTGGGCTTTAAGGTTCCAAGAGCCCATGCCTTTCCAATCGGCGCCCTCTCTGGCTTATAGCTATTGCCTCAACATATAAGCTCTTACCTACAAAATTTCTGAGTCTTCTAGTTCATAAATGCAGAGGTCTTGTGGGGAATAAATGGATTTTAAGGGCATGGGATAATGGTGAAAAGACTTAAAAACTAGATCAGGCTGAATCTACTCATATGAGTCTACTGAGCAGAGAGTCTTCATTTTCACAGTTAAAAAGAGGTACTGGGTCAAATGATGAATGAAAAACGGGTCAAAAGATGGCTTGTTGTGAATGAACTGGAGATGTCTGGTGTTCCTTGGTTTCGTGCATTGATGAAGGGATTCAGGGCTCAGGGAACTTGGAGTGCAGGCTTAGATTTACTGGCCTTCACTCTTTTACAGTGAGGGGTGGGGTCAGAAGGCGTGCCCGTCACTAAACACAGCAGAAGCAGATTTGTAGAAGAAGCACCGGCACTCGGCCATCACTCCTCTCTCCACGCCAGACCTAGCGGTGAGAGCTCCAGAGGCTGCTCAATTGGAAAATGTAATGCACTGGGTCTAATTAGATCCGGAAGTAGCAGGGGCCAAGTGGCAGCTGAAGGCAAGGTGAGTGCACTTACAGTAATGAACAGCGTAGGCAGGACAATGGTCATAACGGGCTGACTTGTGTAGACCTTTGGTTCTGGCTAATTCATCATGGTGTTCCCAGAAATGAAATACATAGGAAGCCTGCCAGATTTTTCTCCATCTATATAAGCAGAAAAAATTCCAAAGCAAATGAACCAAAATCACTGTCTGTTAAGTAATGTCCTGATTTGAGCCAGTTTCAAACTCAGAACGCCTCAGATGAAGAGTAGGTCAAGTCCCTTGAGGAAAGACCTTGCTTATATATAAATTATATATATATAATATATATATATAAAAATTTGTGTATATGTATATATGTGCATATATATTTTAAAAAGAAAAGAAACAAGTTACTATTAATCTTTCATTTTTTTTCTCAAATAGATTTATATCCTTTTACCAGAAAAGCTATACATTGGCATAAAAATAAAAATCAGACCCTTTGTCACCTAGAAGACACTGGCTTAGAGCTGATGTTGATTCTGGGACATGGCAAACAGCACTGTATCCCTCTACCTAAAGATTAGGGAGGTCAAGTAACCAATGCGGTTCTATCCAAAGTCTGACTAATTGGTACAGGGGGCCTCAAATATACCCTGTGGTTATTTCCTCTAGTCTCAGAATACATAATTGGGATAGATAGCCTTAAGTGTTGCTGGAATTTCCACACTGACTCCTGTAGAGTAAGGGCTATTATGACTGAAAAGGCAAATGGAAGCCATTGGAGCTTCCCCGACCAGGTAAAATAGCGAAATAAGGCTAATAACACATCCCTAAGATGATTACATCTACTAGCGAGGAACTCAGAGATGTGGAGGTTGATTCCCACTTCACCCCCCCTCCCCCCTTAATTCTTAATTCTTCGATTTGGTTTCTGCAGAAACTGGATGGATCATGGTGAATGACGGATGATTATCAACAGGCCCCTCCCTGAGATTATATCAACAGTATTAGCTGCTGCAGAAGGCAGAGGCTCTGACCTGATGAGCTGCCTACAAGTTGAGCAAGAAGCTCCAGCTTTGCCCAGTGAGCACTTGGGATGGAGAGGACTTTGCAGTGATGTAGCTGCTTTTGAGTTCACCCACGCTTTTAAGTCAGCCCAGTAAGTGTATTGGCTTGTCAAGTTGGACTTCAGTGGCATTATGATTTTAATCCATCATTCGTTCCCCATCTGAGGAGGGTAGCCATTTGTTCCCTTCTTTCCAGGAAAAGTTACCTAATGGGGCTTCTTTGGATTTTTGAGGGAGCACATTTTGTTCACTGGAGTGTATATTTTTGGCTCGTGTACCAAGTGACTTAAGGAGCTGCTAAAATTGATTGGGGCCTAGGATAGGATGATGTTCCGCAGCAGGTTCAAGTTGCTATGAAGGTTGCTGTGCCACTTGGTGGATGTGATCCAGTAGATCAAATAATACTTGAGGTCTCAGTGGCACAAAAGGATGCTGTCTGGAGCTCTTGGCTGGTCATCATAAGTGAGTCATGATGCCCTTGGGAGTTTGGACCAAGGTGCTGCTGTTATCGTCAGACAACTATTTTCCTCTCGAGAGCTAGCTTGTGGCCAGCTTATGGGCCTCCATGCAGTGTGAACTCTTGACAACAAGCCAGCGAGTTACCAACTGACATGAGCTGCCAGTCATGAGCGGAGCATTGCTTAACCCACCAGACCATGAAGTTGGATGTGCACAGCCGAGCAGAAACGCACCATCAAATGGAAGTGGCACACACATGGTGATGTCTGAGAAGATCTTGAAGGCGCAGCTAAGTTACGTGAAGAAATTGCTCAAATGTGTGTGTGTGTGTTCAGTCGTCTGTAGGATATGATGGTGGGCGGAACTGTGACTTTACTATTGTCATCTTTTGGAAATTCAGCATGATATGAGAAGGCGTGGTTGGGTGTCAAGTGACAAGGAGTGGACCTGTGAAGGCTAATTTTGATTGTCAGTTTAATGAACTGGGCTCCACCTCTGGGTGGGCCCACGAGGGCATCTCTAGGAAGGAACGACAGAGCAGATTCTTGTCCAGAGCCAGTTTTACCTTCTGAAAGTTGACCCAGATATAAAGAGTTCTGAACAAAAAAAAAATAAAAAATTAAAAAATAAAAAAAATAAAAGCAATGTTGCTCACTTCCTGGCCTTTGCGTCTTGTAGTTGAGTGTACCTAGCCTCTATTGATATCAGCCTCAGGCTCTTTGACTTCTAAAATAGACAAAAGACCAGCAACTTACTGAAGAAGGTCGCTTAAAAGAAATCACACACTAGCTCAGAACTGAGTATAATAGAGGGTTACTTATTTAGGGGTAGACTCACGGATCACAATCCTCTGCTGTAGCGGGGAACAGCAACTGAATCCCGTAGCCAGAAAAGAGGCTGGACTCACACTTTACATGGGCATAAATAGTATAAGAGACCATGCCCAAGTGGAAGGGTAATTTAAAGGCTACTGGCTGTAGGAATTCTTACAGCAACTTACTGGGAATCTTCCAGGCTTTAGTGTTAGATTGGGGCGACTTAAACTACTGAAGCAGCTGGCTTCAGGAGTGGTGCAGCTCTGAGGTTCTCAGGTCCTCTTCTGTGCAGACGGCTGTTGCTGAACAGCACAGCCCCTGTTTGTTGTATCTAAACATTCTCCTCCTCTGACGATATATGCACATTCTATCCGCTCTGTTCCTGTAGAGCAGAGGGTCTCAACCTTCATAATACTGTGACCCTTTAACACAGTTCCTCATGTTGTGGTGACCCCCAACCATAAAATTATTTTTGTTGCTACTTCCAAACTATTTTGCTACTGTTATGAATTGTAAATACCTGATATACAGAACATCCGATATACAACCCCCAAAGGGGTTGCAACCCATAGGCTGAACCACTGCTCTAGAAAATTCTACCTAATGTGATTATTTTAAAATATTATTTTATACGTCTGAGTGTTTTGTCTGTATGTATATCTGTTCTCCATGTGTGTGCCTGGTGCCTGTGAAAGCCGTAAGGCAGCATGGAATACCCTGGAACTGGAGTTATAGATGTTTATAGGCCGCCTTGTGAGTGCCTGGAACTGAATCTCAGTCATCTGCAAAAACAGCACGTTTACTTAATCACTGAGCCATATCCCCACCTCCCTAATATGATTTTTAAATAAAATTCAGTTGAGGAATGCAAGCAGCAATTTTTAAAACAAGCATTCTAACAATACAATCCAAAAGATACAATAATTTGATACATGCTGAGGAATGATAGTAGCAACACATTGTTCTTTATAATTAAATCATTATGTTTCTATGAGAACAGAAAACCTTGTGCCACAGTGAATACACTGCAATTGATAACATCCGGTCATCTTAAATCCCAGCTGAGGTGTTTTAGGTAGTGTTTGTTGTTGCTGTGGTGAGTGAGAGCAAGCACAGCACAAAGTGTGCGTGCTGTGTATTCAGATCAAGGCTGTGACAAGGACGCACAGTGCAACACAGATGAGCGCTGGTAGCCGTACCTCAGATTCACTACATGCTTGATTTTGGATTAAGCTTTAGTTGTTGCCTGTTTAGAAACCTCCCACTATTGCCATTGTCCCTAACCCTTTTCCATTCCTATACTCGATGTTGTAGCTCCATTTAAAATTCAGTCTCAGAGTTTAAGAAACTGGATTTTAGACACACACTGTTCATGCTTGTAGACAGCACACCAATCAGTTACTATTATTTCCTGATGGTCTGGAGTTTGAAAAGGTGGGTCTCTTTCGGGTCTCTTGTGTGATTATCACTTAGTAGTAGCTGTGGAGACATCAATTGTAAATGGAGACTGCACTTTCGTTTCCCGGCTGCCCAAACTCAAATAATTGCACAGAAACTATATTAATTACAACACTGTTTGACCAATGGCTCATGCATATTCCTGACTAGCTCTTACATATTAAATTAACACATGATTCTTGTCTATGTTTAGCCACACAGCTTGGTATCTTTTATCAGTGAGGCATTCTCGTCTTGTTTACTCTGTGTCTGGCTGGTAACAGCATCTCTCTGTTTCTCTTCTTCCTAGGATTCTTAGTCTGATTGCCCCACTTATACTTCCTGCCTGGCTACTGGCCAATGACATGCTTGGCTCCTGGGCTGAGAAGTCTGGAAATAGATGAGGGCTAATCCAACTGGGCTTGTTGTTATCTCCTTCTTCAACGTGCCCGCCCCCATCCTGAAACCTTCATCATATCTGGATTACACAGAGGCTAGAGGTTTCTAAAGGGGCAATTTCCAAGACACAGGGCCAAATATCAGCCACATCAGCGCTTATGTGACCTGACTGTGGAAGCCACCTAGCACTTTTCCCACCATGGTCCTGTTTGCAGAGGCAGGTACAAAGGTTGACACAGTTTCAAGAGAAGATGGCATGGACTATCATGTTATGAAGAGGCAAGGGTTAGGAATAGCAACTGTCAGGTAATATACTGTTGTGGTCATTTGGGCAAACAGTCTGCTACAGAGAACCCTGTAAATTCTGGACCATCTAGAGATGATCTGTACTCCATTCTTTTGAATTTTGTCAGATGCTTTTTTATCTTCCCACCACACTTGCCTTTCCACCATGTTTATGTGCTACAGTGCTAGTGTCTGTTACCTTTAAACAAAATGGTCTTGACTAATGGGTCTATGTAATGACTTCAGACACTTTTTTTCATACTTGACATCTGTCTTTAGTGTGAGTTCATGTCAAACCCGATTCTATTCTAACAGGTCATGATTAGATGGGTGTTGTTAGGAAGCACACATAGTCCTTAACTGATGCCTAGGAATACAAGCGCAAGCAACCACCTGGGTGGGAGGAGTCTTACTCCAAGGAGACACCTGGGAAGGTCAGCCAGACCAATGGTGCACGCATAGGAGCAACCCCATTATGGGTTCTGTGGTCAGCAAATTTTTATGCAGAGCCTGTTGAGTGGTGTTTCCCAAGAGCATGGGTTTGGATGGTTATATTAAGATTCATTTTCTTGGGCAGAATCTCTGGCACAGAGCACCCAGGAATCTGCAGTGAAAGGCCCTCTGTAAAGCTCCTCCCTAAATCCTTGTTTCTTAAGTGTTACTGCGCATCTAGAAAGGGGTGTGAAGTTCTGCGTTTCTAAGTTCCTCCCAATGGTGCTGAAGTTCTTAGTAGCCAGACCTTTACCTCCTGGTGGTTGGAGAGTTTGAAAAGATGGGTTTCTTTGAGGTCTTTTTTTTAATGGTTCCTGAGATAGCAGTTTCTAAGATGTACTTATTAAAAATGCAGATTCTTAGGCCCTACTTCACATTCTCTGACTGGGGAAACTGGGGGTGGGTGGCTTGGTCAGAGCCTTCCAGTTGATTCCGATCCTTATTTTTGTGTGAGAATCACCGACTTGAAGAATGGTCAAGTGATGGAGAACAGTGATTGTCTTGGTGGCCACTGGACATTTTTACAGGGTCATGGTTGCAAAGGGCTAATTCCAGGAGCCAGAGAGACAGAAGGAAGTCATATCACCCTCTATGACTAACTTTGGAAGTCATCTAGCTCTTCCAAAGAGAATTAAAAGTCGGCATCCTCTGGGGTGAGAAGGAATGACCTGCATGGTTCTAGCCGTTCCATCTATGCTAATATGCACAGTAACTTCTAAATCAGTATGGGGGTGGGGCCTGTCCTACAGGGATTAGCTAGCAAGGCAGTGATCTCGAGGACAGGCTAAGGCTTTGTAAGGCAAAGAGGGACCAATCCGGGAACTTCTCAGGTACCATGTGGCAAACCCTGGCCTCAGACTTTTGCACAATACAATTTAATTTTCCAACGTGTCCTAAATCGCCAAGTAGGATTATCTCCACTTGATGAAGACTAAAGAAGGGAAAGTCAATAATTTGTCCTACAGTCACACAAATAGTAATGGAACAGAAAACGAAAGCAGACCTCATTTATTTTAAATATTTTCCCACTTGATTCTGTAATTCAGTGGTTCTCAACCTTCCCAACACTGTGACCCTTTCATACAGTTCTCAAATTATTTCATCGCTACTTCATAACTGTAATTTTGCTACTGTTATGAATCATTATCTATATATCCGATACGTAGGCTATCTGATATGAGACCCCTGGGGAAGGGGTCGCGCCCCACAGGTTGAGAACCACCGCATTTACTGTGGTTTCATCAGGTGGTTGGAAGGAGGTGCGAATGATGAGGAGGGTTTGGAGAAAGCCTGCCATGGAAAGCACAGTATTGAATTAATGGCACAGGAATCCATTTTCCCACTGGCACTCTGCTTTTATGAAGAGTAAGGTTCATGTGGTCGTTTTTATTATTCACTCAATAAAATCTCATTAGAAATCTACACTGTAAATAGGTGCTCTTTCAGTGCTGAGGACCCTTTAATAGGAAAAAGTGGTGCAGGGAGGTGGTGATGCTCTCTGCCTTTGTTTCTCAACACCAACTGCAGCAGATACCACACAATAGATGGTCTGTGATTCTCCTGGGTGGATAATCTAAAATTAATGGTGGAGTCAGCCAGAGCTGAACTAGAAGCCAGGGTATAAGCGAAGGTGTAGTCTGTCAACCTCTGATTTCATGTCCTAGTCTGTTGGATGCAGCTTTTGTTTTGGTGGGTGAGGCTCGACGATACTAACATAAACAGTACACCGGTCCATGGGACAAGTTCCTTAGCAGCCCGGAGCAGCAGCATGGGGAAAAGTAAATAAATCCTGGAAATCAGCTAACTGGAGTTTTCTTTAAGACTTTTAGGTGTGCGTTTTACAGAAAGGTTGCTGAATGCCTTTCTCACGTTTCCTTTGAATGCACTAGCCTGGACACTTTCAAAGCAAGTCTTTAATTGTCTCTGGGATGAAATGAGATGCTAACAGTCTAGAATGTTTTAAAGTTGATATATGGAGTCATGAAAAACACACTTATTTAATACATTTAATTGAACAATAATCTGTGAAAGCTTTCATTTGCCTTGCTATTATTTTAAACCAACAACATAAAGAATCACAGTAATGAAAAATTCTTCCCTACCAGTTGACGTTTGTTCTGTTTTTGGTTTGTTTGTTTTAGAGACGGCGTTTTATTCCTTAGCCTAGGCTCGGCTGGCAATCCTTTCCTCTCAGTCCCCCGAGTGCTGGGAATATGGTAAGACCCACACAAGGTTAGCACTCATTGATAGGACTATTGAGAGTATTAAAACTCTATTTGAAAAGGACAGCAGTGTACCACTGATATTGCGGGTTGATGCCTTTGAATCTTTCTATATCTTTCTCCCTTCCCTTTAGGAAGATCATGAAAGAGAAGCTGTGTTACCCCTGTTTAGGCTTGAAATAGTAAAGCGGCGAATTGTTGTTAGCCCTTTAAGACTTTTTCAGTGCCTGCTTATACATAATGGTCACCAACCATTCGCCAAGTTGACTAGGCTATTTCCAAAACAAAACAAAACAAAAAAAAAAAAACAAAAAAAAAAACCAAAAAAACCCACTTATCCAGTAGAACAGCCCTTACAGTTATTACCTGACACATATTTCCCCCTTATAGTTGAAGACAGTGTTCTCAAGAATGCATGGTTGTAGGAGGCCTCACTATCTAGTATGAGGTCCTTCTATAGCATCTGAAGGGTTGATTATTGAGTAACTTGCAAAATTGTTATATTTAAATGGCATACACAACAGAGTTATCATGGGGTCCATTATTCAAAACTAGAATAGAATTTAATGTATTTAGAGTAATCATTATACCCCCAATAATCTTCCCCTAAAATTTACAAATCTTTCTCTCTCTTTCTCTCTCTAATATTCACACTGCAGAATGCATTTCCCACTTTTCTTTTGTGCTCCCAACATTCTCCCTTCTCTAAGTTCCTGGGCATATGCTTTTCTCATCAACTATAGCTTCCTAGGGAAAGGATGGTGCTGTCTTTATCCCATGTCTCTGGCTGTTGGAGAAATGAATTAAAAGTTTTACCAAAGTACTTTGATTATTAACAGGCTGGATATTTTGAATGCACCGTGGCAAGTTTTTCAACATTTATTGAACACTTAATCATTGTTCTGGGCACTTAAGATAAAATGTCCATGACAAACAGAGAGCATGCTCCCAAGACTTCCTTGGTTTAATGCTTCACGGCTACCAGTCACATGCTGCGATTCACATTGCACTGCAGAGGTGCGTGGTGCCGGGCAACCTGTGCGCCCATCAGCGTAGGCCCCAAATGCCTCTTACGTCGAACAACAACAACTCACACCCGTTTATGTATCAAAAGGGAGACAGAATTATGTGCCGCGTCCCTGCGTGCGACTTGTGTGGTGAGCATGTGTTTGGCGTTACCTCACCTCATCTTAAGTTCAGGACATCTGACTTCATACTGCAGAGAGGAAATTCAGCGAAACTTAGAGGGAGGACAGGAGGCTGTGTTTTTAAAGAGAATAAGACTTGACCTTCCCCCAATGGAAAACCGCCATTTCAGACAGGATAACTCCTCAATATTCCGAACTTGAGAGCGTCTGTGAAGTTTTGCTTCCTTCTCTGCACTTTTAGAACAGATGGCTGGGGCATGCGCCTGTCCTCAGAATGAGACTCTAATGCCAGACACCTGCACACCTACGGCTTCCTTCTCCCTCCTCAGCTGTTTGTTCTCCCTCACCCTCCAATAGTCTCTCCTAAATGTCTTCAACAGTGTCGTAGGAGGTTTCTAGTGGTTCCATATACTTCTGCTTTCAAAACAACATTTTATCTCCCTGACTCATGGGCGGAGTGGAAAAAAACTCACACCACGGCAAACCCCTACACATTCAAAGTAACCCACGAGGGAAGACGGCATTGGGAATCATATTGACATATAATTATCCTGTTTACAATCTCTCTTACATCTTTTCTCACAGAAAAACGAGGATTTGGAAACAAAGCAAGACAAAGATGCCAGAAAACCCTGGCGAGGCTCTGACCACTGCCTGCTTAGGAATGGCTGCAGAGGGAGAGAAATGTGTTTGCAATTAAGACTGCCCAGAGCAGGTCAGATTACATCTGCACAGAGCCAAGCTGAAGAGCTTTCCAGGGTGAACTTGTCCTGTGGGCCTAAGTGGATAAAAGGCAACTTGGACTAGAGCCATTACAAGGAAATAAATGCCCTTCCCTTGCGCGTCCACTATCACCCCGCCCTTTCCTGGCTCATTCTTACGGAGAGGAATAAAATCACTAGCATTTCAAGTTCTCTTACGTTATACAGTTCACGGGGTTTTTATGCAACCCCCCCCCAAGTCATGCACTATAAAAAGGGAAATAAAATGATTGCTGTATAGCGGTTTCCAGCTGGTTTCAGTTTGCAGGTTGATCAGTAGGTGTTAAAAAGGTCCCATCAAGACCTGGAAAGAGCCAATGTCTGGTCGGCCCACCTCTGCAACATCTGTATTTATTTCTGGGCAACAGGGCACCCATGAGGACTCTGCTGTCCTGCTTAGATCTGGTTGTTCTCCAGGGCACAGCGTGTTGTTCTCTGGGAAGAATTCAAAGCTGTCCAGGTTTCTCCCCCTTTCCCACAATTTCCTAACCTAAAAATGTTTCGCCAGAGCTGCTGCCACTCCTTCAGTTAAGGGACAAAAGCATAAAACAAAACTTTGAGTCTCTCAAGGTGCCTGGATTTTCTTGTTGGGTGAGGGTTGTGCATGTCGTGCTCCACGCAGAAAAACTAGCTCCCCATTCTTCCAGAGACAAAGACGACAAAGACATGGTCTGATAGCCAGGCAGAAATTCACCCCCACAACCCATTTCCTTGATTATCCCTGGTTCATGTTTTCCAAATCGGTCTCGCAATTATTGCTTTTTATATTTCTTGGATTAGATATTAAAAACTGGAAGGCTATTACTTTGTAGGGCATCTGCATTCAAAAACACTATACACACATAGCACACTCACATATGCACACATACAAGACCACACATACACATCACATACATACACACACACACACACACACACACCCTGTATCTCTTGCTAGTGGCATTACTGTCTGTGCAACAATGAAAGCGTCAACATAACCAACAATTCTCTAATGCTCTGTTTTCTTTGTTTAATTGAAAGTTTATCAGGGGCTGGTGCTTTTATCGAGAACAATCTGCTTTAGCTACCTGTGTTGTCTTTCTACACATAAACATGTCTTAAAATGAATATTCCTGGATAGTAGCTATACCCTGGCACTGATTTATTCTCTTATTCTTAAGCGACTTGTCTAAATTTACGGAATTGTGGCCAGAGTTCACGTTTCTCTCTCTCTCCCTCTCTCTCTCCATTCTTTATTTGTCTGGTTTGTTTGGAGCTCATGTCCAAGGTGCATGATGGCTAAAACAAACACAATCTGGACCCTGGGACCCAATCCTGTACATTTGTTTGGCATGTTCTCGTAATTCCCATAGTTTTTCTGAAGACGTCCTAGGCATTTGGGAAAGAGTATGGGGAGAGGGATGTTAGTGATCACTGCCCCATTAACATCAGAAAAGGGGATGTTCCTAGTGACCCTTCTATGTGTGATTATTTGGGACCTAATGGTGGTTGGGACAGGAAAGCTCCGCTTCCCTTTACAATTCTCTAGATGAGACAACAATGAATTTCAACTATATATATATACATATTATATATTAATACGAGTATATTGATATTTATCACAATATCTATATTCAAATCTGGTGGCTTCCCAATTAGCTATGGATGGCCATTCATTTCTGGTGACCAACTCTTAGAAAGTCATTCTGGGGAACGCTGTCTTTCTGGCTAATTGGCTCAAATGATGTGACTTTGTGTCCCCTGGATTGGCCCATATCCCTCCTGTAATTGCACTTGTTAGTGTGACCCTTCTCCCTGTACTGGCAACATTTCTCTCGCGAAATGTTTGATTTTGAGAATTATCCTTAAAAAGAGTTTCATTTCCATTTGAATTCAGTATTCTACCAGTGTAACTTTTGCTATAATTGAGGCTAATTTTTTCCCCTTTAAAGTTGTAATTTGAATATTGTGGGCTTGAGAAATGTCATCCCTGGAAATAAACTGATTTTGGATCAATGGCTTTTCCCTCCTTGAATACTAACTAGGAAGCTTTTGTTTCAAGACCTTGTGCTCATGACTGAGCCTCTTTCACACTTTCTCAAATGAGGTGACCTTCTCTCTTGATTTTGGTAGATACATGCTGGTGGATATGAATTTTCGTTGTCCGGATGAAGGACAGAGGATGAGCGGGCCCCTGTGTCTTACCTGAGAACTGTTATAGCAATGCCAGGAGCAAATGAAGAATGCTGTCTCTAACTGCCCTTGGCTGACAGTTTTCAGGGACTGATTAAATATTTGCATGATGTGGCCATGGCCGAGGATAATAGTGAGGAGGCAGAGAAAGAACAGCAACCCGGCCTTTCTGTGGCTGATGGAGAGGCACCGCACAGTAGGCTCAGTAACACGGTAATGCAAAGGTACAGTATCTTTCCTCAAATTATTCATTGCTCTCTATTCTAAAATTTCACTACATTTGTATACAGTGATAATGTCACCGTGTGCATAGGCTCTTCACATTGACGCTTCCTTTGCCTTGCCATGCAGCTGAGCATTATTTCCAAGGGAAATTCATAAATCAAATTCAGTTATCAATTCAGTTATTAGGGGCAGCACTGGCTACTTGACTGCACTCTTGTAGGAATGATGAAGAAAGCAGAGCAAGGGACTCTTCTGGAACACAAACCGAAGTGCAGTGCCCTGTGGAGGGTCCAGGTCTCCCTGATGGGATACAGCATTGCCCTTTGCAGGGACATTGCTGGGACAAGGTGTGTTCTACATGGGAACACATGTTCAGACAACCGGGGCCTTCATGTGCCAGTACTTTTAGATCTTAAGAGTAATGATGAAAACCTTTTCAAATATATAACAATTTCTTGCTTTCTTTAGTAGAGCAGACAAAGCACAAGGTATATTTATTTCTTTTTTTGATGCAGGAATACTGTCCTAACTGTCCTAGGGTTTCTACAGATATACTAAAATACAGAAAAAAAAAACCATGGGGAGGAAAGGGTTTATTTTAGCTTACAGTTCCACATCAGTTCATTGCTGAAGGAAGTCAGGGCAAGAACTCAAACAGGGAAGGAACTTGGAGGCAGGAGCTGAAGCCAAAGCCATGGAGGAGTGCTGCTTACTGACTTGCTCCCCATGGCTTGCTCAGCCTGCTTTCTTGTACAGCCCAGAACCAGCTGCACAGAAATTGCACTGTCCACAGTTAGTTGGGCCCTCCCATATCAATCATCAATCAAGACAGTAGCCCACAGATTTCAGATTTCACAAATCTTATGAAGGTGTTTTCTTAGTAAAGATTCTTACTTCCCAGATATGTTTAGTTTATGTCAAGTTGACAAAGACAACCAGTACGGAAGTCTAGAAATGTTGCCAAGTCTAAAGTAGGGGGAAGGCTCTTGTTGTGTGTTACCTTTAATACATATCCTACTCTTCAAAAGACCTTGAGCTACAAATATAATAAATTATGTACAATAGGTGAGGTTATGTTCTCTGTTAGGTGCTTAGGGTGAAGATACATTTTACCTTGAAGCAATATGCACATGTTTTCAGAATCAGGAAGCGAGATGGATCTCTTGTTTTGAAAGTCAGAGTTGTTTCATTCATTCTCTTTTATCTGGAGCTCTGTCTTGCACCAGTGTGGAGGTGTCCTAAAAGAGACATTTGCTGATGTAGCTATAGAACCACCTATGGGCTCCTTTCATTTGGAATATGAGTGTCAATCAACCAAACACTTTTCCCAAAAATCAGATGTCACATTCCCAGAAGTCTGTCTCTCCTCACCAGTTCTGCCTTTGTATTGCCTCTTCACCCTCTGCTCCTCTCATCTGTCTTCCTCACTGTCTCCAAAGTCATAAACCCTGGTACCATCTCAGTTCTCAACTGCTTCCTTCTACCTTCTACGACTCTCTGGTCCTGCTTTTCCCTCCATAGCCAACGAGACTTCTTCAAGCCTCTTCTACACCTAGAAGCTCTGTGGCTTAATCTATCCTTTCTTCTTCTAGAAAGAGGTCTAGAGGAAAGTTATTTGGAAAAAAATGTGATTTAGTTTAATAGGTTAGGGGATTAGTTCAATAGATTTAATCTACTTAATGCGTCAAAATGCATATTCAAAAAATGAAATGCTGTTGTTAAGGGTCTGTTAATAGTTTATTTGGCAAGAAACAATGAGTTACTGATTCCTATAATTATCTTGAAGAATGTGAGCATCATGATTAGGCATGATGACAAAGGTATTTAGCCATAGTCCTGAAACTATGTCAAACTGCAAAACAACAGGAATCATGCAACAACATGGAAGATGAGAGTCACTCAAGGATAAACAATAAAAGAGCAAAGCTGTTCATAATTGCTCAAGGGTATCTCTGAATTTCATAGTCTGTGCTGGTTTGGTGACCTTCATGCGGATCATTGTCTTACTGGCCTTTGAGTGACTCTAAATTAAGTTTTCTAGTTAGGCTATGGTGACATAATACTTATTACTAAAAACAATTTGCTTAAACTGGCTCATCTGTACTTATGGGATTTCTTCTTAGCATGACTCAGATTTCGTGTCAAGAGGATTTTCCAGCTCAAGTATAAAAGATCAGGAAAATGCACCAGTTTTGTGCTGACCTTTACACATTCATATTGTCTTGCTTCTCAGGTCTTCCTGCCATCCTCTTGTGAACACAGAGGCAAGGAAGCGGGGCCTGGCTCAGAGCTTGGCTCCTGAAAAGTGAGAGACACTTTATGGAAAAACAAAACTTTTATTCCTCAGTAATAAAACCCTGGGTGTTCCTGATACATGAGATTTGTAAGGTTGATATTGTAGTCAGTCTTAATCATGGCTATTGGGAAGTGGGCAGTCCTTAAGAGCTGTGTGTGTATGAGGGCGGGAACTGGGTATGAGGGGAAGTAGCAGGAGGACGTTTCTATGGACCAAATGTCGGCTCCCCCTCCAGGATTCATATATTGGAACCCTTTCGTCCATGTAGTGATGTTAGGAGACGGAACCTCTGAGGGATAATGAGGTCGTGAGGGGGGAGCCTTATGATTGGACCTCCTAAAGTCCCCTTTATATCATGTGGGGGCAACTTGAAGATAGCCCTCAGCAGAGCTCTGACCTCAGACCCCCCAACACTCAGATTTATGAGAAAAAATTCCTGCTATTTACGAACTTCCCAGACTATTTTGATAAAGGAGTTTAAATGCACTAACCCAGAGATTAAAGCCTGTTAAATTTCAAACCCAGGTAGGTGGTGGGGGATGGGGGGGGTGAGACAAGGAATGGCTGAGGTGCCTATTTAGCATATCAAAGCAGTCCTGGCTAAGGTCTTCCCTCAGTCCCTACTAGTTACAGAGCATGGCTGGCATACCCTGCTTCCTACCCTGAATTCCCCAGATCGGGGATAAAGGGAAAGGAAAGGACATGGCTGCTCCTAGGTTTGGTGGAGGAGAAAGTTTATTACAGCTATGTGGGCGAGCATAGTCAGAGGCAGGGACACCTGGAAGAGTCCAGAGTGGACAATGACCAGACTGGGTGGTGGGGCAGGGACGGGGTAAAAAAAAGGTGGAAAGACAAACCAGGTACAGCAGCCAGGAGACCAAAAGTAAAAAAGGCATGGGTAACCAAACTTCTGGAATATATAGGGACGAGCCTCTGGAGGAAGGAAGGGCAGCCCAGCCTCTGGGCTGGAAGGTTCAGGGTCGGGAGCCGGGGTATGCCTGCTACACACTGTAACTGGCAGGAACTGAGGGATTCTGGGAGAACATACTTTGATACGTCAAATAGGCACTGGGTTTGAAACTCCTGTACTTCCGTAAATATTCAGGAGATGAAATCAGCACAACTTTCTTCTCACATTATAATTTTATATCTATTACTGACACTCATGTAATTTCTGGAGTAAATTTATTTACTTTATTATTTTGGTGGGTATCGGTGCTGTGCTTTTAAGATAAAATCAGCTATCATTTAGTATTGTACTGCATGTCAGTGGAGCTTCTGAAGATCCAGCAGGTGGAGCTTGGGAAGTCAGACAGTGATCTAGGAAGAAGGGGCGTGGTCACACGAATACAGAAACTCAGAGAGGTGACTGCTGTAAAGAGCAGTGTTTGCTAGGTCCCAGATCACTTTTTTCTCTTCTCTCCAAATTCTGAATCATGTCAGTAGATAAAAGAGGTACACAGGAATCCAAAGTAGGCTTTCTTGCCAGTAATGGATCGGAGGATGTAGGTTGGACTTAAAGCTAATAGGCTTTAACTGTAGGAATTAACCTTCTGCCGGAATGAGGAGAGAGGTGGTTCTGGCTTGTTCATAGAAGCTAATGAAAGAGCAGACCGTAGGTTATCTGTGGCTAACCCAGTGCTGACAAAGTTAGAGAGGACAGTCTCTAGGTAGGAGAGTGGACTTGAATTCGCAGCACATGAGTGAAATATGTCTCCCTTCTTTCCACGGGAAAGATGAGAATGTGCGGCAACAGGGCTCTATCTAGTAAGCATCCCGGCGATGTCCAAACATTGTACTTGAGTTAAAAAGTGTCCTTGGGGTGGGATGGATAGAGTGCTTTACTTATTGAAGGGGAGGGATGAACTAAAATGGGCAGTAAACACAACATGGGGTGGGGGGATATTCTCGCAAGCGATTTCCAATAGACATTGTAGAAGGCAGTCTTGCAGAAGAGGTTGTTGGTGACGTAAGTACTTAACTTACTCTCCAAACTGGAGCCTCTCTAAATCATACAGCTCTGTGGTCTCACCAACAGGAGGCATCTGCATCCTTGATGGATATTTTTCAGGGTCGATGCTCTACAATAAAGGAGATACATATGCTGTCACCATACCAATGACAATGTCGACAATGTGCACAGGACGTGGTGCCTGGCATCCTTGTGGGAGACCCTTCATGATCCTTTGGCAGCGATAACTTTGTAAGAATGGAATCCTCTGGATGTGATTTTGAGATAGAAATGCAGTAAGTTATCTGAAAGATCTTTGCGTATGTGATAGGTGCTGCCCCAGTTTAAGTAACCGATGTGTTAGTCTATTGAAATACAAATATGTAGGGGGCATTCTCCACATTTTCCATTTGGAGAGCTGCATCAGGAATGTAGGCTTCTGTGTCTGTCTAATTTTATTTAATCTCGTGCAGAATGTAATAGAGAAAGCCCTCACCAACATCCCAGCTCGAGTTAAGGCAGCAGAGGTCCAGCCTCTCTTCTGGAAAATGCCAAATGTGAACCCTGAAACAATGCAGGCAAGGGATGAATAATGATCCCGGAACATTCAAGAAAGTACTTCCCCAGATGCGGACGCTTCGCTCACTCTGCTCATGGGTAGTTGAGGTTGCTTAACCACACTGCAGATTTGAACAGTTTTAAGGGCTGATCCCATCAGTGTGTATTCATAGAGGTAGCTAACCAGCTGATTGGCAAGATCAAAAACTATATTAGAATCAGGTTCCAAAACAGACTAGATTTAGACTTGACAATTTTGGAAATGTCTAACACAAACCTGTTCAATATCAAAATCCTAGAACAAGACTTGAGTCCTGAGTCCTTATAACTGCTTTTAAATGTACAAAATTATGGAATGTGCTGGTAGATCCTGTTTTAAACCTGGCATATTTAAGGTGTATGAAAACCTCATTATATTTATTAGAAGAACAGTTTTGTTTTTCTGTTCGTTTGTTTTGTTTTTGCTTTTTGTGTGTGTGTGTGTATGTGTGTGTGCAAATCACGTAAATGAGTAACTTTTCAAGTGAACTAAGAAAGCATTTGCTCAGAATGCCTGGAGCAGGCATTTTACTTCTTTAGGAGACTGTTTCGTACTTTTGTGCTCTTTGGAGACATGATTCGCGATTGCCTCCCCCAAACAACAAAACAGCAAAGAAGTAAGTTAGAATTTCTTCATTGTTTATCAGAGAAAAAAACCCACCTGTGCCACCTCCACAAAAAAAAAAAAAAAAAAAAAAAAAAAAAAAAAAAAAAAAAAAAAAAAAAAAAAAAAAATCACCCACCCAGAAAGGTAAGGAGAAGCAGGTTGGGGTGCTGTATCTGGGAACTGACTGTGATGATCACAAGCACCTCAGCTTGTCCCAGCTCCCATGATGCTTCAGTGAGTGTAGCAGCAAGCTTCACAGATAATAAGGATCAATTTCCAATGACCTATTTTCTTTCACCTTCCAAAGACCTTAAAGCTTTTGCTCTCTCTTTTTTTCTTTTTAATGTAACTTCCCGCTCTATTCTCTCTGACTTCAACCTTGCTCAGCCACGGGTAACTTCAAAACAACTCACCGCACGAAGCTAGGCTTCCTTGTGAGATTTTCATTCCACCTCATAAAACACTTTTTTGCTTATAAACATCACTCCTCCCAGAAACTGGGGTGAAAGGGGTCATTCAAACGGGCCCATGTTTTCTTTAATAGGAAAATGTTGGGAAGAGGAGAACCGCGGCTTCCTTCCGTGCAGTAGCATAATTTCTGCTGGATATATATATATATATATATATATATATATATATATATATTTCACTTTCTCCTCTTGCACTTGAGGTAAAAGTCACCTTTAGAAACGGAGGCCATAACTCTTAAAACTGAAATCACTAGTCAGAAATCCCCACAAAGAGATGGAGGCCAACATCCATTGCTCCTCTTTGCATCTTCTTTACCAGGAGATTTTTATTTTTCATCAGTGTTCCATCACGCTTTTTATAAATCTTTCATATTTTCAAAGATCATTTTAACGCTATAAACACATCCACTTTAAAAGTAACGTTAACCCACGCAGGATCTGCATAGAGGTGATACAAACAAGCTCTAAGTTACATTTAATGATAACTTTCAATTGAACGATAACATATAGCCAAATTTTCTAAGTGGTAAGTGGTTATCTTAAAAACTAGAGCAGTTCTAGAAACTGGAAACAAACAAACAAACAAATAAACCCAGAAAGCTGTATCCACACTCCGTTCTGGACACAGATAATCAGAACAGTCTGTAGCTGTCTGTGGCTAATGGGATGTTTCTCCCAGCGCTGTCACCATGGCAAATACTTTGTAATACACAAACAGTTGTAGTGCTAAAAATCCACCCACTCTTGTTGAAAGATGGCCAGGTTTTGTAAAATTACTTTCCAGTTAGTGCTACCCTGCTGGTTTTTAAGATACGTCTTTCTGTTTGCCATTCATGAGCTTAACAAAGGGCCCCAAAGGAAAAAACAAACAAACCCCACAATATTTAGTTTGCAAACATATTATGAACTCTCATAGTCCAGTACTTTGTAAAGAAATACCTGCCAGTAGGTTTTAGCAATGGCCAGATTTGTGGTAGGAGGAGGTTACGTAGCAGTGGCCACGGAGGGAAGGCTGGCTAATCTGTGGGTTTGTAATCCTCCCTTGAAATTCCATCATTCTTTCCAAATAAACAAACACCCAAAGTGAAAATGCACATCTGTGGAACAAATGAGCCCTCTAGTCCCCTTAAAAATCAGATTGCTGCCCCTAAGCTCAGTTGAAGAATTCTGCGTTATCTGTCCTTATAATGAAGTGCACCAGGACTAGTATTTGGGAACCGGTAAGGCACCCCCCACTTCCTGTTCGGCCTTGGAATTGAGGCTGGGAGCGCTGCAGGTACAAGCAAAAAAAAAAAAAAAAATGTTCTTTCTATGCTCTCCGCCTTCTTAGCGAAGACAGCAGAGTAGCACGTCCTCCAACTCGTTTATTCTACAGGATGGGGAAGAAAGCCCTGGTAACTAACACTCCCTAACAGAGCCAAGAAGCAATGCCAAAAAAATTGCAGAATACGTGTAACTGGGAAAAAATGTCGCGAAACAGTATTTCCCGCAAGTGGGTGGAAGAGGACAAGTCACAGTTTGAGAAGCATAACATAGGTGTGCAGTGCCAGGAAAGGCCAGTCTAAATATTTACATGCGACAGCAATATATGAGGAGAAACTTAGCAGAATGCTTGAGGGAGAAAGAGAGAGAGAATGCAAATGTTACTGGAAGCTGTAGGCACAACACCGGGTTTGTTGGAGACCTGTCTGGGTTTTACAAGCCTGTTTCCTGTGTCTGCTACCCCAGTATCATCCTGCTGCCTCATATGGCCTGGCTCAGAATCTCCAGCATCAAGCAGGAAGGCAGGAACCAAGGGCCAAGATTCATTGCAGAACGGAGGCCTCTTCCAGGAAGGAAGCCCTCTTCACAGCTGTTCAATTTCATGACCATTAACTCTCAACAAATGCATCCTATTTGTGTCTATAAACCAGTCTTGGTGGGAGTGGCAGTTCCAAGCAGAATAATTTGCTTTTGCTCTACTTTTGGAAGCATTCAGATGCTTGTTCCAAATATACCTTTCCATCCGGGCTATTGTCTAGGGTACCGGGAAGGTAATAATACATCAATTAACATTGGGCTTAAGTCATTGGGTACGTAGGCTATCAACCAACCTTGCAATCACATTGTCCCTATATGCCTCAAGTGAAATGCCAATCCTAAATGGCTTTGATTGTCAGCAGAAAAAAAGGAAATTTAACGGAAGTGACTTACCTTATTTGACTTTATGCTTACGGGTCGAGTATTCTATTAGTGCCTACTAGCTATAATAAAGCCTACTTAGGAGAGAAAATCTAGGTTTCTCCCCTGTAATGGTTAGTTTTTTTTTTGTCAATCTGACACAGCTCCATACCACCCAGGAA
Source organism: Chionomys nivalis (assembly GCF_950005125.1). Taxonomy (NCBI): domain Eukaryota; kingdom Metazoa; phylum Chordata; class Mammalia; order Rodentia; family Cricetidae; genus Chionomys; species Chionomys nivalis. Next base: position 19,947,302 of record NC_080107.1, read on the forward strand.
GAGAGCTTCCATGAGAGATTCTCAGCATCAAATTTGCTTATGCTCATGTCTATGAGGGATTGTCTGTTTTCAATGGTGGGAGGACCCACCCTGAATATGGAGTCTCCGTTTCCTGGGCCGGGCCTTAAACTGTGCAAGAATGGAGATGAGCTAATCATCAGTGGGAAAGGACTCACGATTTTTTTCTCTCTCTACTCTTGCCTGTGGATGTGGTGCAGTGTCTGCCTCAATTTTCCCATAATAATGGCCTATATAGCCCAGAATTGTAGTTCAAATAAATTCTTGACTCCTCTGTGTTGTGTTTTGTCATAGCAACCGAAATGAGACGAAAACACCCCTCTTTCAAGAATTAAATAAATTACAATAAAAAGGAAGTAAGTCTTGGTAAATATCTGTTTTGTTACGGACTTGAATACTTTATCATGACATTTCCACAAGTTACATATTGCATGTGCCCACACTGGAGTCTGAGCAAGCAGCACCGATTTAAAGCTGCCCCCTTGAAAAGCAATGCTGACCTTCTTCACACAGCTAGACCTGCGTCTGCTCGGAGCTAGGCCTGAATCTGTTCAGAGCTAGACCTGCATCTGCTTGGCTTGAGCTCCTGACCTGTCTCTAGGATAGTCAGTGACCTTCTGTGTTGGCCATTTTGCTTGTCTCCCTTCCCCAGGGACTTCCTTTGCAGTTTGGACTGACCCCCAGTCCATTCCTGACCTCCGTTCCCTCTAAAGGAAACTAAAAGCAGCCCGAGATATGTATATATAACCCCAATTAGTTTCACAGTTTTTCTTAACTCCATTACTTCCCTCTTGATTAATGTGTGGCAAGTCAGCTGAGCATCTATATAGCACCTCTGCATTCACATATAGAACACCCTCTGTGCATAGAGGGGCTTCCTTCCCTACAAGTCCTAGGCACAAATTCCCTTAAGCCTTTGTGAGAAATAGCGTGGTACCATTTAATTACATCAGTTTTATTCAATATAATTCATTACTTGGAAACAATATTTATTCCCATGTCTATTTTCTATCTTTTTTTAAAATTAAAACCCACAGTAGACTCAATTGTATCATTTTCTTAGATGCACACATTAAAGAAGAATAATGCAAATAAAACTACTTTTTTTTTTTTTAAAATGCGACATACCCTGGGATCATGTTTGAGTGACAATAAATATGCTTGATGGGATCCTGTTTCACCTCTAGTGCTGGAGAGGGTGGAACACTCATAACTGCTTGATAAGATAATTTGCAATCTTCCCCTTTTCCTCAGGGCAACTTAATGCATGTGTAAGCTTGTTTGTGCTTCTAGAAAGGTTTTTTAATATTTCCCCGAAATTCACTGCAACATTTCCAGTGAAATATGGCTTTGCAGTTTGTTTCTTTGTGCTAATTGAAATGAATTATTATACCATGCAGAAAAAGCCTTCTTCCATTCTAAATTGGACTCTGCAGATATCTCCGATTTACCTGCTATTAGATTACAAGGGGAAGACAATGCTCCCCAATTACCTTGTTAGAGAGGGAAAATGCATCTTAGCCAAAGCAAAGAGAATGACAAAAGAGAATTTGAAGAAAAATGCTGTAAAGTCATTCTTATATTTAAGTAAATCTACCAGGTGTCAGTTTAATATAATTGTGCTAGATCCTTATTTTTGGCAGATTGTGGCATCGACTGGGGTATCTTCCCTCCCCCATTTTGTATCATGAGGCTCTAGCTAAAGAATGTGCTTATTATCCCTCTATAGTCTTGTGATTTTTAGAGCTGAGAAAAACGAAGCCTTCCACTTGTGGTTTGCATGGAGCTGTTGCTCAGTCCCAGTGCCTCCCAAATCTAATGTGGATGATTGTATTCTGGATTTCTTAGTCTAAAATAAGGGCTAAAACCTAAAGCTGTTTCCAAGTCTTCTGGTCTTCCCAGGGTGGCCATTGTATAAGAGTTTTCTTCATGCCCCTAAGCTCCCCTGAACCCCTCATTCAAGTCATGTTCATCATGCTTAGACTTGTTTCCTCAGATTCTAAAAATACACACAAGCAAAACTTGGGGCAGGCTTTACCCTGAAAAGTTGGGAGTAACAGAAAGCAGATTTTCAAAAGTATTCTTTCAAAGTTTCATATAATAATTATATATATTTATGTCCATAGTGTGGTAAATACCATGTATACCATATGTAATAATCAGATAAAGGTACGTGAGCTATTCAGCATTTCAAATTCATTATTTACTTGACACTATTTGATGGCTGGTGGGCACTTGTGTGTTTTCTCTTTTCCGGTTGCATGTAGGCTACACACTAACACTCTGAGATGCATTGTCTACACTGTGTTTGTTTTTTGCTCAGAACCCTTCCAAAAGTCTCCTCCCTTTTTCCACATTCCATGCTTACCAATACCCCTTTGGCATCTCAGATGAAGACACATCTCAGCCACACCCACTCCTAGAATCTGATCCGAGACCAACCTGAGAGGAATGTTGTCCACATTCCTGGGCTCCGTGCCTTAATGGTCTTGAAACCAGTTTCACAGGTCCAATCTATGTATTTATTCTTCTATTTCTTTTGCAATTATAGATCCACAAAGAAATTCTCAGGTACATATACAAGGGAATTGTATACACCATCTCGTCTAGTCCCCTCTCCACCAACATTTGTATAGCTCTTACAATGAATATTAAAGCCAAGAATTTGGAATTGGAAAATTCTATGCAGTTTTATCCCAAGTATAGATTCATGCAACTATCAGCACAATCAGGGTAACAGCTGAAGTAAGATCAGTCTAGACAGTAACACACACAGAAAAATAAGGATTCTTCCGTGAAATCCCTGCTTTGTGATAACTTATACACATACACAAATATGCATGCACATGGTTTTTTCACATTAATTACAACTATATTTGCACATGTAACATATATTATAGCATAAAATTCATTCTTGCTATAGGTCAGGATACACATATTTGAAAGTCACAGTTTTAGCCCATTTTTACTTAAAATGTGATCTATCTCCCCACCAGTAGCATTCATTGCAAAGGGAACTTCTGATAGATGAAGACTCTCAGGTCCCATTTGAAACCTCCAGAATTTAAACAGGTCCTGAAACTATTTTCCCATACAATATGGACCGAGAAGAAGTAGACAGGTTCACTGAATATTCAAGGGGTCAAATGTCATCTTTGCCAGTCTTTGAGAGTTGGGATTGAGGACACTGGGCTACCATCCTGGGCAGTTGAAGTGGGGTTCTAGCATCATTGGTGCTTTTTTTGCCTGCTTTAACAGGAGATAGACAGAGATCATCTATCATGCAGGTTGTGGCAGATATGATTATCATGTTTATAGGAGAAAGATCTTTATTCTTTCAGGATTTGGTCAATGTTTTCCATAAACAGTCAGGATGAAAAAAAATCCTTGGTCTTTTTGGGTTTCTATAAAATGTTGTTGAAGTCTCAGCAGGGAGTTCAGCCCATATCAATAACAATGGTTGAAAGTTAACTATGTTGTGCACTGCCCCACACATACACAGAGGTAGACCCCTATTTCCACTTCTCTTTTCTGAGTAGATTGACGAAAGAAAATGTATGTGGAGAAAATGAGAAGAAATTTGGTCAGTCTCATTAAATATTAGAACTGGGCCGGAGAGGATGATTAGCAGTTGAGAACAGCTGTTGCTTTTGAGGGACCTGAGTTCGGTTCCCTGCACTCACACATCAGGCAACTCACAACTGCCTGTACCTTTGGTTCAAGGGGTTCTGACATCCTCTTCCAACCTTCTTCGGGACCAGACACTCACAGCGTATACACACATACATGCAGATGAAACATTTGTACACAGATAATAAAAGAAATCTTAAAAATTAATAAAAAGAAAGATTAGACCCAGAGGTATTCACTGAGCTTCTATATGAAATTAATATAATTATTGAATATTATTTTCATAGCATAGATGCTTCCATATTTTTTGGAAATGACACGATATTAGCGATGGGAGACACAGTGGGGTTTCCGAACCTCAGCTTCTTTCAGTAACCCTGAAGGCAAAAGAGGCACTGGCAAGTTGAGGGGAAGGGAGGTTCTGGAATGCCAGTGATCTAGCTGGGGCTTATTCCACCAGCTCTAGCTAATTAATGTAATTAACACATTTCAAACAAAATAACCCACCCCAATAGTAACACAGTGTCTTTCATAGAACAACACAAAATGTGGTGTCGTCATTTTATTTCTGCTTGAGAAGGCAATATTACGAAGGAATGTGAAATCCTTTAATTAGGCACAATTTAAAAGCCAGACAGAAAATTGAGATGCTGAGAATTCTACCTAGAGAAGCAATATTTATACTTCAGAGCACAGACAATGTACCACACACAGACAGATGCTTCACAGTGAATGAAGATTATCTTCTCATACCAGAATATTATGTGATTATAATCACATCCAGACACACTTTGAGCATATGTTTTAACTTATAACAGCATTTAAGGTCTACCCTGTAGATACCTACAGTTAGACTTACGAAAGAAATTCTGATTTTTAATTTTTTTTGTTTGGTTTTAGGTATCGTCGTATAGGTATATAAATAAATCTAACAGGTGAGAAAGAAAGTAGGTGGCGCAAGGAAATGAAGTCTAACCAGGCACCCAAGGGAGTTCCACAAATATAAAATTGGCCACTGCTTTCTCTCTTGTGCTTATTTGACAAATTATAAAGAATACTGACGTGGGAATCGCCACATCTAGTTTGTTGGCTCGTTTACAGTAACGTGCTGATTTAAAGAACACAGAATAGTAAGATACAATGGTTTTGAGACCCTCAGCACTCTTCATGTCAAGGGACTTTGCAATCTGTCCCGAAGATGCCCAGCGTCTCGATTGCTGCCCCATTTATAAACTTAATTTCATGTCCTTCAAAGTCTTATCCCATAAAGACCAACATTTCGATGCCCCGTCACCCCAATCAGTGATTCAACTGACTTCAAATAGTCTTACTAATGAATGGTTGAAAGTTCACTGCGCTGTGCACCACCCTCCACACATACACAGAAGTAGACTGTTGTTTCTACTTATCTTTTCTGAGTAGGTTGACCAAAGCATACATAGGTGAGGAATGAAGGCCCTCCTCCCCACCCCCACCTTCTAGCTTTTCCCTGGGCACATAGAGCCTGACCACCTGGGAGGTTCTCAAACTCTGGCCTTTGTTTCCATCCCCTACTTTAAATAAATGTGCTAAATAAAATACCTTTAGGGCTTTAAGCCTTTAACTGCTGGAAGAATTAACTAATTTCCAAGTCTCAAATGAGGTTTAAATGACCTTTTAAAAAGAGAAAAATGGTGGGGCCTGAATCCTCTTCTCTCCTGTGTTGATTGATGTGTTTTTCTTCTCCTGACTTTTCCATGCTTTTGTCTCCTACATCCGTCCCTTCCCACCTGTCAAAATATAAACTAACCTACAAATTGAGGGCACAGATGAATGATATAATCATGATCATACCTGGAACAGTTGCTGTGGACTGATTTGGAGAAGCTAATTTAATGTTCTGCCTTTTCCTAATAGATGGCCATATGTGAGTCACTCTTTCGAGCTAACAGGACTAAGTGTCACATTTGCTCAAGACCTGTGGTTGGCTCTCTGGTACAGTCTTGTGAACTCTTGCTATCTAATAAAAAGCTGAAAAAGATGAATAAGAGTGAGCCCATGAAACACCTTGGAACATCAAGCATCCTTCTTGGATGATGATGAAACCTTAGCTCGAAGAATGGCTCTGGTACTAGATTTCTACAGCCCATTTTAAGAGGCAAAGATGACCTAGGGCATTTCTATGGTAACCAAAAATACTTAGGAGAAGGTCTAACACAACATGGTCCAAATGTTGTGGTTCAGAAAACAACACCCTAAAGTTTTGAATTAAAGGATGCTTGAAGGCCTCTTAAGCAAAGTATTTATCTAATCTACCCCACTTTTTAATATGTAGCCCTTTTGCATAAGGCTAGTAAAATTCTTCTTACTTAAGGTGGTCACAGTAATTAAAATCTTCTTCTCAAAAGCCAGCCATCAAAACTGAAAATTCTACGCTCCTTTTCCTCTGCCTTTCTAGGTAAGAATCTGCAAGGAAGGGGTTCTCTGATGTGCTTATCCCATAAGAGAGCATGTGGTCTTATTCTAGAGATGGCACAGACTCATACTGTGGAAATGTCAGAGAGAATGAGATTGAGACATCCTAGGTGACCCCCTGAGATGTCTGACCCCCCACCCCATCTATTACTGCTTGGTCACATCCTTTTGCTTTAATGAGTCTTACCTAGTTGCCTAATCTTGATCAGATTTCAGACTAAAATGGACAGTTTTCCCTCTGTGTTAGGGCTTTTATTCTAAAGTCCACAGACAGCTTTGATCAGATAAATGTGAATATTTTTCTTCTGTTAGCTGATTTTGCTATGGGAGTGGCAGCTGGGATCCTCACGAGGTAAGAAAAGGCATGACACTTTTTTAGCCCTATGCAATGTACTTCCTGTGTAATTTAGATCCAGTGAAAAAGATGACACATAAAATAGGATTTCTATTATAGTGAGCTGGAAAAAGAACACAACAAAAGTCAATGTTTGGGCAATACAGGGAGTTGTGAAAAATAAATATGAAAATATTATTCATCTTCCCATAAGTAAACAGACCTCCTAACAGCAAGCACTACAGCAGTGGCCAACATGGAAGAAAGAGATGCTAAAGAGAGAGAAATAACACAAGGAGAATAGAGAAAGCAGGTAGTGTAGAAGGGGAAGGAAGTTTTAGTAGCCAAGAACAGAAGCCATAGTTGGTGTCTAAATGAGAGGACACAGCATTCTCTTCCAATGTACCATGTTCTTCCACAATTCAGTGCAGAGCCTGCCCAGGGAAGCAACGGGCATCTGTGGGGACAGAGATGCCAGTAGTGATGAACTTGAAATGGAAACAGCTATTCAGATTTCCTGATGCACCAGTTATTAAAAACAAACAACAACAGAAACAAAACCAACCAACCAAACGTACAAACAAGCAACAACAACAGCAGCAAAACAAAGCTAAAACTTGGAAGAAGAGCCTTTAAAATAGTTGTGATATTAATTATATAAGCAGTTAATTTTTGCTTACATTAGGATAAGGTTGTACTTAGAAATATGCTCAAAATGCATTTGACTACAGACTGAAGTCTTTTTTGGTCAGTAAGTTTACTATCTTTATGAAAAGGTGGAGGGAGGAAAAGGTGTTGACTAAAGTTTCTGTCCTGCCTGTTTCCTGCAGTCGTTAAGTTCCAAAGAAACACATGGAGGTATACATTAATTATAAACTGATTGGCCTGGTGTCTCGGGCTTCTTGTTAACTCTTAAAACTTATATTAGCTCATAATTCTTGTCTGTGTTAGCCACGTGGTTTGGTGAGTCAAATGGTGAGGCTTAGTCTCCCATAAACTCATTTATGCAGCTAGTGCTATCAAGCCCCACCACCTGATAACTGCTCTACCAGGCGTTGAGCATCCAACAGGAATATCTTTCCATCTGCTCCGCCCACAGCTGAAGCTTCCTCTCCGAGAGACGACTTCCATCCCTCTGCTCTGAGCCTTTCATGGCCCAGGGAAGTTACCTTTGTGTTCTATACCCAGTTGTTAGTCCCTTTCATTTGCCTGCTACCATGAAAAAAAAAATCTAAAAAATTCTGTCCTTGCAGCAAGTAAAAGGTAGGTAAAATTTGGGATCTAAGATGCAAACTAGAGCTTCCTCATTTCTCCTGGGTAGACAGCATTATCATGATGCTTCTTGTGATGCCATCGAACGCCACCTGCTCCATGAGGACATTAGCATTTTAAGTATATTTTCTGTTGCAGAAGAATATTAAGGCTGATGTATGAGGCAAGAATTTGTGTTTTGGTTATCTATGGCCTCTGAGATGGCCAATAATTCTAATCATGAAGGAAAGAAAATTTATACTTAAAAAATCATATCCCATAAAATTAGACAATCAAAAAGACAAAAATCCCACTCACAGAACCTTCCAGAAACTGATGAAAGCTAAATGACAAAGTATTTCAATGAGAATAACAGGGAGAAGAGTAATTTCATTACATCCATTTAGAATAAGTGGAATGAGCAGTTTTAGCTTGCAGAGGGTGAACATGGGCTGTCTGATTGCAGAAAAGCTGCCTACCACTGGGGAAATAAATTAGGAAACACAATTCTTAAATGGACTTGGCTTTGACATTAGAAAGACACAAACCTGCACTCTTTGCTGTCACATGGAGTGGTCATGGTTATATACTACCAAGGGAAGGTATTAAATTGTGTAGATTGGGGAGAAACACTTGAAAACAGAGAGCCAGGAGAGCTGGGCAATCCATCCACACCTCAGTTATTCTACAGCACATCCTTGCCATAAATATCCCTTATCCATCACAGAAAGTTCCCAGAGAAGGGAACCTTTATTGGTCAGCGGTCAGACAGATACATATCAACTACACCATGGTACCCACTCTGAGGTTAGCTTAGGAAGATCTGAGAATGTCTGAGTTTTCTAAATCATAAGTGCCCAAAGGGTCTTAGGATGTCAGAATGCACCTTGGCAGTGTGTATAGTGGACCTCATGAATAACTTCGCAAAGCAATGATGTTCATGTCAACCAAAGACTTGCCATCTTCCCGCAGACGGTTAGCTAAGTCTTACCAACCCAGCTGACTTGGAGACTGTTCAAAAGAAGAATGGAAAAAGGTATAAGGGCAAATACATTCAATGTTTGTCAGGGGGGGGGGGTAATGGAATTAGAACTGACTAGGGTGATCCTCGCTTGTTTTTATAAAGATCTTCTGGCACTTTACATATGGTTATCTTGGCCCAATAAACAAGGACTCTGAGGAGATAATGTGAAAGACTATCCTATCCTTTCAAAAGGCAATGGGCCTGAAATACAGAGGCTGGGTATTGTTCTGGTGAAATGCATAGATCTGCCCTTTTCTGGCCCAAGGTGGTAAAGGAAAGGTAGACGCACTCCCCTCTCTTGCCCAGAAAAGGTCTGTTTAGGCTGCAAAGTGAAGATCTCTCTCTTCCTCTATGGGGCAAGGGGAAGCATATGTGCTGACAGCTTCTAAAAACTCTGGCTTCATGATGCCATCCCTTCCGTGAGGCTGGGAGTGCACATGGAGGGTGACACCAGGGAGAGGCTTGGAAGGGAAGGCTGGGGACTGGGATGCTGAAAGCACAGTAGCATCTCTGATCCAGATGTGATCTTCGTGTTCCTGGTCAAAGGTATGCATGTGTAACTGGTCCTCCGCTCCCCACCCTCACACTGCTCGCCTAGCACATCCATATTGACTCTTAGATTAGAAAATATTACAATTCTCAGAGACAAAAATGCCCCCAATGAGTTGAAATAAGCAGATGACTTATGGTCTGCCATAACAGTGACTTCTATGTGTGAATTCGACCACACCTTGGCTAACCAGGTATTTGGTTAAATATTATTTTGCATGTGGCTGTGATGGTGTTTGGAGACTGAGTAAAGCAGACTGTTCCTTCCTCATGTGGGTGGCCTCATCCACACAACCAGAGTCCTGAACAGAATTTAAAAAGTTGAAACTGTAAATCCCTTAAATAGGACGGAAGTTGTCAGTTCTGACTGCTTTCAAACTGGGATGTAGGCTTTTTCTTGCCTTTGAACTTAAATATCAGCGTTCCCGTGTTTTTAGCTTGATGACACTCCCTGTAGATGTGGGGACTTGCTGGATTCCACAGTTAAACAGGGAAAGCCTCTTCTCTTCAGCACACACGGTTTTATTATGAGTCACCCACAGACACACACCCATGAGTTCTGTGTTCTGGAGAACGCTGACAACTCACTTGCTTTGAACTTAAAGAAATAGACCCAGGGCCAGGTTTTCTTGCTTTACATAGTTGGTGTCCTAGTTTTGTTACAGGTTTAAAGACTAAGGCCCACCTCAGGTCTAGTAAGGAATTAACTGCCATTTTATTAAACAGAATGTGGTCAAATTACCTTCTGAGTTTATATTTCTACCCACAAACTGGTGCTGCACTCAGCCTTGGTCAGAGAAACTTCTTTTGTAGTGGGCAGCAGTCAATGCAGAGATCTCAAACTGGTCAAAGTGCTGATAGTGGCTGACTGTTGGGACTTAACCTCTAAGTCAGGCATCCACTGTAAGCAGAGAATGTTCCTTTGTTTCCCGGCTGCCCAAACCTGAATAATAACACAGAAACTGTATCAATTATAGCACTCTTTGGTCAATACCTTAGGCATATTTTTAGCTAACTCTTACACCTTAAATTAAGCCATAATTCTTGTCTGTGCTACCCACGTGACTTGGTACCTTTTATCAGAGAGGCATTCTCATCTTGCTTCCTCTGCATCTAGATGATGACTGCAGACTAAATCTGTCCTCTTCCCAGAATTCTCCTATTCTGGTCACTCCACCTATACTTCCTGCCTGGCTACTAGCACATCAGTGCTTTATTAAACCAATACAAGTGACAAATCTTTACAGGGTACAAGACCATTGCCCCACAGTAATCCACAATACCCTTCTCATGGCCAAAGGAGCTCTGAGGAAAAGCCTGAGGGTGGAAGAAATGCTATGGTTTGCTGTCTGCTGTGACATAGCCAGTGCAGTCAAAAACACGCAACAACTGTTGCTCCTGTTCGTGACTGGGACCTTCAACTTGATACCACGGATGGGGGAAGGAGGTCATCTCACTACTGTGCCTGAGTAGCTATTGGTAGTTGATGGTTGCTCATAGATTCAGTAAATAGTCCTTACCCATGCTCATAGGTGCAATCCTAGTAAATCAATCCACTGAGTCTTCCTGCACACTCATATAAAAACAGAAAAGTAGGAGTGTATGAGTGTGTGTGGAGGGGGTAGTTAGGAAGAGAAAGGGGTCTTCAGGTAGAGGGTGGTAAGAGAGGGTAATGGGGGTTGACTGTGGGCACAGTATATTTTCCGTATGTAGGAAAGTGGTGGAGAAAGGACCATAGGCAAATATCGGGATATTTAAGGACATTTCCCATTCACTTGAATCTGTCAGCACATCTGCAAATAATCCTTCTCCAAAGTTTCTTTATTTGGACCAAGCATGATACATTTTACTCTAGAATTCAATACCGGAGGTAAAAAGGACAAGGGCTATATGAGTGACACAATATTGTTATTAAATTACTGTAAATTATTGCTTCCATGTAAAAAGTTGATAAAGGATTTGCTTTCATTGGCTTCTTTCACAATCAAAGCAAAACAAAGCCCCCAAATAATCTATCTATAAAATCATAACTATATGATAGTCAGGTTCTCAGAATCAGGACACAGGAATGATGTGTTCTTTCAAGGCACAGAAGAAGAGATAACCATGCTAAAATCTGTAATAAATTCCTAAAGACAAGGGAGGCCAGAACAGCAATCTCGCATACCTAGAAATCCACTATATACAATTGCATGGAGCTCAAACTCAGGTTCCAGCTTTTCCCCTGGGGATCTGTCAGGAACTCACAAGGTCCATGGGGGTAGAGAGGAGCCAGGAGAGAGTCCTTCTTAGTGGTACAGGTTCATAAAACATGATTGGATGCCACTGGGAGAAAGGCCACAAGGCATAGCTCATTTTCCTGTACCTTTCTATCATACGAAATAAAGCCACAAGGTATTAGCATTAGGCACAAACATACCTTGCCTCTAATACCTCAGGGGGCAAAGAGGACATCCACCTGTTCCTTGGAGTAGCCAGGTCGAGAGGCACTGTTTCTGAGGAACCCCCCAATTGACTCAAAACTGAGAGAACACAAATCTGCCCAGGACTTAGGATTCTGAACATCCTCAGTAGAAGTTCTCTATTTGGAAAGAGTCAGGAAATTTCCTGTAGCTCAAGACACACAAGGCAGAGCTTGGCTGCTGTGGGGTAGGATAGATGTCTAGAGCAGGAATACTAAGGAGAAAACGCCCAAAGTCTACACTCACTGGCCTTAAATCCTGACGTTGAACTGAAACAGCCTAAACTCCCACTCGCTGGACCCAATGTGAGCCTAGCAGTGAGCAGCAGGCAGCACTAGCCCACTGGGGGATAAGAAGAGGGTCCCTCATCTATGGAGGATATATATATATATATATATATATATATATATATATATATATAATCTTAAATGCCTACCTAATAAATTGTTCTAGTGTGTATATATATATATATATATATATATATATATATATATATCCCAAAAAGAAAAAAAAACTTCTAAAAGCTAAGGGCAGAGCAGCGAAATTGAGAGAAATCCTCCAAGCATCTGGGCCCCACACTGAGCACAGAGGAGGAGGTATTTGAGACAATGAGGAACTAGGAATGACTGGTCTCTGTACCACAAATGAGCTGTTCACTTGATGGACTCAGGCCTCACATAACTGTATTCCAGAGGATGGAAGCTCGTGCGTTTAGATATATGCACTATTTAAGACAGTCTCTGTTGCCCATCAGCACAGTTGCTAACAATTATAAAACCGATGACGACGATGATGATGATAATGCTACTACTACTACTAATAAATCATAACAATTATTAACAATAAATAACTCAAAATACAGACACTAGAACTATTTATTAGGTAGGCATTTAAGATAATACAATTAATATTAAAAGGTCTAGAGAAAAATGTCGACAAGATGCATAAACATGGGAAATTTCACTGATAAGATTAACATTAAAATTAGGTATAGAAATGTTTAAATTAAATTAAAGCACAACAGAAAAAGAATTCGTCAATGGGTTGACAAGCAGATAGAACATAACTGGGGAAGATGTCACAGAACTGAAGATGAGTTTCTAGAAGTTCTCTAAACTAAGCACAAATTGCTAAGCGTAGAAGGAACCAAGGAGAGAGCCCTTACAAGCTCAGAGATAATCAAATAATTCAATGAGCCTGTAATGTGAATTACAAAGGGAGGATAAGAGGACTGGAAATAAAACCCTTTCGAAGGATATTAGTGGCTGGTGAGATGACCCAATGAGCAAGGGTGCTTGCCCCCAAACCTGACCCAATGACTTGGGTTTGATCTCCAGGCCCCACACAGTGAAAGGAGAGAACCCACTCCTAGAAAGTCGTCCTCCATCCTCCAGAGGTGTGCCCCTTTCAACATACATACATGTACAAATACTAAATGAATTTTAAAAAATTAAAAAGAAACGTCTTTAAAGATGAAATAATGGGGCATTTGACAAAGAGAGTACAAAGTAACAACAGAAGCTGGGCTGGCTAGTTTTTATCCACTTGGGTCAAACTAGTGTTACCTGCAAAGGGAACCTCAACTGAAGACTTGTCTCTGTCCTGTTGGCCTATGGGCATGTCTGCGGGGGCATTTTCTCCATCAATGACTGCTTGATGCAGGAGGGCTCAGCCCACAGTCACCCCTAGGCAGGTGGGTCGGGGTCGTAGAAGGATGCTGGCTGAACAAGCCAAGGGAGGCAATCCAGGAAGCAACATTTCTCTATGGCGTTTGGCCTCTGCTCTAATTTGAGTTCCTGCCCTGTCTTCCTTTGATGATGAACTGTAACTTCTAAGAAGAAATAAACCTTCGCCTTCCCAAGTTGCTTTTGGTCAGTGTTCTATCATCCAGAAAAGCACGCCGGCAGACAGGCGCATTAGCGTAAATGAAATCACAGAAATGATGCTCCAGTGTTATTTGTCTTATTTTGGTGTTGTTTGTTTGCTTTTAAATAGGGGAAAAAGAATGAAAACACACAAGGATGAAGGGACAGATAATTGCCAATTTTGTAAATTTGAGAAGTATCCTCATCCATTCTTTTTATTTTGTGCTGGTGAATATAGAATCCAGGGCCACGGACATGTTAGGTCGAAATGTAAAATGTCCCTAATAGCTTATGTGTCTGAAAATTTAGTCCCCAGTTAGAGTGCTGTTTGGAAGGCATTCTGGACCTTTTAGAAGGTGAGGCCTGGCTGGCATAAGCAAGCACGAGGGGAAGGACTTTAAATGGCCCAGTTTCTGTTTCTTGTTTGTCACTGCAGTGTGAGAAGCTATCTCTTTCCTGGATGTGGACAGAATGTTCCCGTCATGCCTTCCCCACCGCAGTGGACTAGAAAACCTAAGACCAGGAACCAAAATCAACCCTTTGTCCCCTCAATCACGTCTGTCTGGTGTTTTGTTATAGTGAGAGGGGAAGCAAGCCAAACTCTGGATAAGCACTCTGCCACTGAGCTGTGTCTGTAGTACAAGTTCGGAGGTTTACATACAAGCACATCCACAAATGACAGAGGCTATCAGAATAGATAGTAAAGCAAGATCTAACACCCTGTTCCTTGGAAAATGAAACACACAAACCAAAAACTCAACTCAACTGCAAATATAAGTGTCCAGGCTAAAAGTGAAATGACAGTTCGAATTATGTAATTTGAAACTAAGTTTGTATTGTAAAATTTCTGTGGAGAAAAAGCCAACCATACATCCACAAAACAAGACTCTTTGTTTCCCTCAGTCTGTCTAGCATACATTTCTTAAAAATGCAAAGAACCTGTATTAGAAATAATAGCTACCAGTATGGATGGATATGGAGCTGGGGGTGGGGAGGTAGAGTTACAAAGTCCACAGTTCAATAAAGAACTCTTTATTTTGTTAAGTTTTTGACAAATGGACCAAGGTAAGGTAACATTTTAATATTAAGGGAAAACAGGGAAATTATCTATGAACACTTTCTGTCCTTCAGATTAAAATGAGCACTTTCCAGTAAGCATGACAGAAGTATGCCGGAGAACTCTATGGCTATGAAATTCAAGACAAAACCCAGCAAACAATAATGAGAGTGGTAAACCAATTGGAGTTTCTCTGTACAACATCTTGGTACTAAAACCTCTAGTTCTTTAGAACCAGGCTCCGTGAAATGCCAAGATCATCAAACACAGCCACAACAACAGTTCATTCTCTCCTTTACAGAAAGCACCAGGCTCAACAATGAAAGAAAGATCAAGAAAGACAAGTACTGAAAACAGTTTAAAAACCAGTCCCGCTATGATTCCAGTTTCTTTACATGAAGGGAAACAAAGGACCTGGATGGCCAGGATCACATATCCTAAAATATTTGCTTCATTTACAGAGCAACTCAAAGATTGCAAGGGTTGAGAATTTTCACTTTTCTAACGAATAAGCCAATGCAATCAGAAAGTGGATTTGACCTCAACTTGGGCTGAAGTAAAAGTCTATACTCTTTTCTCTGTCCAACATATTGTTTTATTTTACTTTAGTTAGATTTGTATGTGTATGAATATTTTCCTATTGTAAGTCTGTACACCACACATGTGCCTGGTATTCATAGTTGTGGAGGTCAGAGAGGATGTTGGATCCCCTGGAACTGAAGTTAAGAGTGGTTGTCAGTCACCATGTGGGTGCTGGGAACCAAACTCAGGTTCTCTGCAAGAGCAACAAGTGTTCCTAATTGCTGAGCCACCTCCCCAGCCCCTCTGTCCAATATTTTAAAAATGGCCTCTCATTCCAATGTTACAAAGCCTTTAAAGCCTGCTACCGTTCATCTGTTACCTCAAAATATTAATGCAGTTGTTTGAGGTGGAGTCCTTTTCTGGGTGTCTTTTAACTCCTCATCACCACAATGCCAGTCATATTTGGAAATGGAAATGTGTGGAATCTGCAGAAGTGTTCATTTTGATTAATACTGGTTTCATTTTGAGTTGAGTTTTCTTCATCTGGAGCTTATAGATTCTGTTAATCAGAGAAGCTTTTCCTTGTCAGGAATAACAGGGTAATAGCCTGCACAAAGGTACTTCAGTCATTAGATGTATCTTAGTGAGGGTTTCCCTTGCTGTGATAGAACCCCAGGAACACAAGTAACTTGAGGAGGAAAGGGTTTATTTCAGCTTATAACTCACATGTCACAGTTCCTTGCTGAGAGAGTCAGGGCAGACAATTAAACAGGGAAGAAACCTGGAGGCAGAAGCTGATGCAGAGGACATGGAGGGGTGCTGCTTCCTTGGCTTGCTCCTCGTGGTTTTCCCAGCCTGTTTTCTTATAGAACTCAGGACCACCACCCCAGAGGAGGAACTGCCACAGTGAGCTGGACCCTTTCACATCAATCATCAATCAAGAAAATGAACCACAGGCTTGCCCACAAGTCAATCCCGTGGGGATATTTTCTCACCTGAGGTTGCCTCTTCCCAAATGACCCGGTTTGTGTCAAGTTGAAATGAAACTAGCCAGCAAAGGTCTCTAGGAACTCTTTGGTCTAATAGGATGATAATGATGATGGGCTGGCTTAATACTTGCTATACATTTTTTGAATCAAATAGATGTCAACGGACACCATTAAATCCAAACCAGAACAAGGCTTCCTGTGTAATGTTCAGTTCTGATTAAGAACATGAAAGCTGAGATCCCAGCATAGGCACTACTTTTTGAGACCTGACTCTTGGACAGACTGGGCTTTAAGATGTTCAGATTCCTGTTTGAAAGACCAAGCATCCTTGTAAAGCGGCATTCCATTTGTTTACAGAAAAGGGAACTCAGTCCCAGAGCTCACACGGCTTACTCGAGCTCACAGCTGCGTGGGGAGGGGTAGGACTCAACCCAGAACTGTGTGATCTGAGAGCCAGTGCACTTAATGCTAACTTTACACCAGGGGAATGTCAAACATCAGATGAAAACGATCCTTCCTCACTGAAGCTTAACTCTGAGAACATCTGGCCACATTCTCACGGCCCTACCCTGGGTCCATCTAGCTGCAACACAAACCTCACCCTCTTTCTCAGGACCAGTCTGGCAAGCAACACTTGGGGCTGATCTCCTGCGTCCTCTCCTCCAGCACCAACCTCACCCAGGACCCTGGAACACACTACATGATGAGCAGTAAGTATTCTTGCCCTTCTTCTGCCTCTTCTTTAGCCACCTTGGCCCCGCCCCTACCAACCAGGTGTTTTGTGTTTTGTTACTCTCTTAGTTACTTTTCTATTGCTGTGAAAATGCCATGACCAAGTCAACTTATTTGTTTATTTTTTTTAAATCATTCAATTTGGGACTAACAGTTTCGGGGTACTAGAGTCCATGACCGTCATGATAGGGAACATGGCAGCAATCAGGCAGGCATGGAGGAGGAGCAGGAGCTGAGAGCTTACATCTGATCCTCAAACACTAATCAGGGGGAGAGAGAGAGAGCGTACTTTAACAGGAAACTTCAAAGCCCACCCCCAGCGACACACCTTCTCCAACAAGGCTGTGCCTCCTAATCCTTCTCAATCAGTTCCACCAACTGGAGACCAAGGACTAAAACATATGAGTCCATGGGGACCATTCTCAGTCAGATCACTCCCGGCACTAAGCAGGTCTCCTCAGAGCTAGAGTTAACTGTAGCTCTACGTGTTGGGATTTGTGTTTCTCTGACATTACCCAGATTTGGCCCCTTTAAACTATGACACTATGTGTCCTGTATTCTTATCTGATGAACCTGGCCACCATAGCATGCCTGGTCATCCAGATTGTGTAAATGTAAACACTAATGTGGGGGAAAGGAGATAAAAAATTCTAAATTCTTGTCATAATGGGATATATACAATAGGATTCTAAAAGAAAAACTTTAAAAGTTTTCTTGTTTGGGTATCAAACCTTTATATACATCAGTAAAAACTGACTTGACTTGGTAAAACACCTCACTATTTTTTTCTCTTCACACTTTGGTGAATCTAATAGTAACATCTTTTTTTTTTCTATTCTAAAAATGCTTTTCTTGTGTGTATTTCTCTGTCTGCAACCTCTGAAGAATTCCTCATTTCTTAAAAAAAAAAAAAAAAAAAAAAAAACACACACACAAAGCCAAACCCTATTATACTCATGTAACATGAAGAGGAAAAGCCACTGACAATGCCACTATACAAACTAAATGCAGTATTTATGAGACTTCTGAACGTTAGCAGGATTTGCTAACATGACAAGAGAGTTACAAACATTGCACTAATTCTTGCAACTCACCCTTGAAGAGACTGACATCGTCTTCAGTTCTACAGGCAGAAAAGAGTGGGTACCAATAGCTAATTATCTTTTTTGTCACTGCTAGCCCCAAGTTCATCACCTACCTTCCTGTTCTAGACACACA
The DNA here is from genome assembly GCF_950005125.1 of Chionomys nivalis. Classification (NCBI taxonomy): domain Eukaryota; kingdom Metazoa; phylum Chordata; class Mammalia; order Rodentia; family Cricetidae; genus Chionomys; species Chionomys nivalis. The sequence goes on from NC_080107.1 coordinate 19,965,407, forward strand.
AACAATAGTACTTCATTTTCTAAAATCCCGGCCCACGAGTTACTAAATAGCTAAAGAAATTGAAAATTAAAAACTGAAGAAAATTCTAGTAGGTTATTTTAGAAAAGTGTCAAGGAACGTCATGCCTGTGTCGCGTTCCTGAGGGGTGGGGAGCAGCGAAGAGCGGAGGAGCGCGTTTGCCCAGCATTCCTCCCAGCTCCCAGCAGCAAATGTGCCTTGCCCTCAAGTGACTCGTAAAATATAAAATTAAGCCTGATGTATGTAAACGAGCCCTGGTTATTCAGGCTAGATACGCCGTGATTTGTTTTCCCCTGATATTGTATTGCTCCATCTATTACGGGGCAGCTAATGTCCGTATATTCAATTTGTGAGCCTGTTCCTAAATGTCACCCACACAGGCCCATCTGCCCTCGCGGGTCACACAAGTTAAATTAGTCTCCATCTCTGAGGTCGCCACGGAATTGTTTGCCCTCAGTGGTACAGCCTTCTCCAGACACAGGCGCGGTGACAGCCAGGGTTCTTTGTGTATGTCTGGGCTGGGAGAGCTGGTGGCCTTCAGTCTGCTTGGCCAGGTGACAAACGACTTGGACATGCGTGCTGTGTTTGATAATGTGGACAGATTCCTACTGCGTCAAAGTGCAAACGTCTCTAGGAATATAAGCAAAATGTTTCAGAGGGAATTGTGACCTTTTCTTGGAGGACATGACCCAAACTGGTGGTATGTGTGAACATGTTCCACCTATATAAGCGGCACAAGGAAGGGGGAGGCTGGTGGTGAAGTGCACTCTTGACAGTCTACTGGGCAAGCATGCGTCTTTTCATGGGATGGCCACAAGAGTTGCCCCTTAGACTCAGTAAAAGCAAGAGCTTAGTGAGGACTCTTTTGTGCACTAAAACGCAGCCCATTTTCCCCCTGCCCTAAGCCCTGTCCTGAAATGGGTTTCTAATATTATGTCTGAATTCCTTGTTCACTGAACCTACAAGGAACTTATGGAGCAAAGGAATTAAAAGATTAAACCTTCAGCCACTGGCGTTAAGTCTTTAAATGCCTTATGAAGCACAGTTTACATAGCAACGCGGCCTGCAGTTGGAGTGTGCGGACTCAAATGCTTTCAGACAGTCTTGGAGATTCAGGTGTTGTGAGAATTTGACTTAGCTGATTTTCTGCTGACGGCAGCAGCAGGCAGTGGCGCTGTAATTCCTCTTGGTGCACACCGTTCAATTTTCACATACAGGTGTGTGGATTTCAGGTGGGCATCAACTTTGTAGTCAACATCACAAGTGACCTCACGTGGGCTAGCCTTGGGGATTAGGGTCTGAGTTGGACATTGCGTATTGGTTTCACTTTTCTGAACATACGTTCCTATCTGTAACTGCATACCTCTGTTATGTTTCAAAGAGATCCTCAGTTTTACCCAAGCCCTGTCCCTCCTGCTGTCTTCATCAGCAAGCTGATGGCAGTTCTGTCCCTCTAAGTGACCAGACTTATAACCCAGAACCACCCTCCAGCCCCCGTTCTCTCTACTTCTCCTCCAACGCACCAGGAAACATCCAGGCCTGCGCCTTCTAAAGTCTTGGTGGTTTATAAAGAAGGGGTTTTTAAATAAAGTGGAAGGCTTATTAAGATGCACCAAATACACGCTTAGTTCAAAAGGCAGGGGAGACCTAGTGTTTGGGCTGAGATCTAGCTGTAAGAAAGGGACAATACTAGCTACTTAAGAGGAAGTACAAGCTTCTGCAGAGAAAGCCATCTAGATTTTTTTTTTCTGTTTAAAAGATGTATCTAGAGTCCTTCTTCATTCTTTCCTTTCTAGTAAGTTGTATCATGGTTTCTAGAAGTTCACAGATTTATTTCTTTGTTAGGTCCTCTGATGAGTCATAAGATCCTTCCACATATTAGTTACAATTACTACATTGTTCATAATGTCAACATTTAGGTCATCTCTGGATGTGACTTTATTGGCTGTTTTTACTTTATTACTTTTAAAATTATTTACACATATTGATTTCAAAATTTATGTACCAGATGTTATGTATATATCAGGAGAGAATGATTTAAAGGGATCTGTATCCAGAAATTTGTAGGTTAGGCCTTTTCTGCAAGCTCTTAGTCTGGAACTGAGCATTGTTGGGATTTTGGTGTTATTGCTTCTCTTAATTCTCCACAGGCTTCATGGGTTTTGCTTTTCCTTGGCCTTAGTGAAAAACCCAGTGCCCTGGAAGACTTTTTCTTGGCCTTAGTGTGGAACCCAGTGCCTTGGAGGACTTTTTCTTGGCCTTAGTGTGGGACCCAGTGCCCTGGAGGGCCTTTCCTTGGCCTTAGTGTGGAACCCAGTGCCCTGGAAGACTTTTTCTTGGCCTCAGTGTGGGACCCAGTGCCCTGGAGGGCCTTTCCTGTGGGCTCCTTTTGTCTTCAGCTTAAGCTGTTCTGTTTGCCGCCTGTGCGCTAGACTCCAGAGACTCTCAGAGCCCCTCCCACAGTGGGTTGCTGCCACCGTTGCTCCCGTGCTAGTACCACAGTGGAGATGGACAAATTCCTTTTCCTCCTCTGAATTTCAAGTTTGCCTTTAGAGTTTGTCCTCGAGAGGCAGTACCTTGTCATTCCGACCCCACGTCCCTATAACTGCCACACTCTGCTGAGGATTGTGATCGACCTTAGACAGGGTAGCATTGTCTCGTCCTCTGCCACACTCTGCTGAGGATTGTGATCGACCTTAGACAGGGTAGCATTGTCTCGTCCTCTGCTGGAGGAGCAGGCTTCTGCTTGCTAGCCCAGGATCCTGCAGTCATGGTGGTCCTCTGTCCCTCCCCGAGGAGCGGGGTGGGGGGTATGGTGGGGGGTGTTTCTCTACAACCTCCTCACAGCTGTGGATCCGTGCCAGCCTCCTACCCTCTCCAGAGGGAGACAGGATTGGTTTCTTCTTCCATGGAAACAAGGCATTTTGCCTAAGGCCTGAGAATGAGGGGGTTTTGCTATTTCCCCAGGCGGCTTTAAGGCATTTCCTTCATAGGACAGAAGGATCCCAAGAAGCAAAAAAACAGGGATATTTAGTTACCAAGCCTGTAACTTGTCCATGCCTCTTCCTGAAAGCGTTAACTTTCTGGAACTTCCGGCCCCGCTGTAAATGTGGACCAAACATCTTTGTTAAGGCTGCCGGAGAAGAGCTTCTGGAAAATGATTTCAAATTCTTTCAACTGGAGCCGTCAATGTGGACAGCAACAAAAAGAGGTTAAGGCATAGACATTGACTGCGGTATGCGCTCTCTCAGATGACAGAAATGTACACTCTGCTTGTCTCCCCACACTCTCATTCCCGAGTGTGTTAATAACATGTAGTCAGGCTCTGCTTAAACGGCCCAAGCAACCCAAATGAGGTAAAGTCAAAACTTCCAGGTAGAAGACGTGTATAAAACTGAAATATCAAATCCCAGTGACTTCTTGACACACAGCACCGGGAAAATGCACTCTTTCCCCTGTAACCAAAGCTAAGATACAAAAAGAACTTAAGAAATAGCTTACAGGGGGCTGGAGAGATGGCTCAGAGGTTAAGAGCACTGACTGCTCTTCCTGAGGTCCTGAGTTCAATTCCCAGCAACCACATGGTGGCTCACAGCCATCTGTAATGAGATCTGGTGCCCTCTTCTGGCCTGCAAGCATACATGGAAGGAATGTTGTATACATAATAAATAAATATTAAAAAAAAAAGAAATAGCTTACACTCTTCTAGAAAAGGGCTGAAGTCATTGATGACAAAGCGGCTCTTGCAGGGAAGGTATTGCTGGCTGCAAAGCCACAGCTACGTAAAAATGGCTACGGCTGCTCTGTACAGCTAGGCAGAAGCTGTCATGAGTAATGCTGGGAGGGAGGGAGAAAATGGAGCCGGAGGGAAGGAGGGTTTAACTCGCAGTCTACACCAGCAGTGATCCTTCTGGGGTAGGCAAATCTACCTGACCAACATCCTGGGCTGTGGGCACTTGATGCATGAGTTGCAGGAGGGCATGAGGGTTCTCTGGAGTTCCTCTCTAGACAAAGTGTTGGCTGTAAACCAGGATGGGAGCCAGGAGAAGGCTCTTGTCAATCTACATCCACTTATTCATTCCCTTATCAAGAGGATGGGCTTCACCTCTTAAGGAACAATTGCTAGTCAGTGGGCAGCCACAGGAATTCTCTCCACCCTCAGCTCACACCTCAGGGTCAAGGTGTTGCAATCCTGAGTCACAGGGCTTTGTGTTTGCGCGTCTGACTCAGTCAGCATCACGGAGAAGCTCTGTTGAAAGAGAAGCGTGTTCTCTTTTCTGATGAACCTGAACTCCGAGGATGTGAGTCAGAAGTGCACAGGGTCACGATCAAAGGTTTCAGACGAAAGCAAAAGCCATGGGAGACGGGGCCAACATGTTGGGGAGAAGGGATGACATCATTCCCTTTTTTTCTGGAGCCAGCATTACACCCACCAGAATTTCAGTTGCATGAACCGGGAAATATTGATTTTTGTTTATTTTTATTATATTACTACTGTGTGTGTGCACATACATGCCTGAATGCATACCCCATATGCATGTATATGTCTGAGGACAACTTGTGAAGTTGGTTCTCTTCTTCCATGTGGTTACTGGGGACCAACCTTGGGATGACCAGGGTTGGGGGCACCTTTACCTACCAAATTCTGTTGCCAGCTTATTTATTTTCATTTGAATTTTCTATCACTTTCAACCAAAAGATTCCATGTTGACTGATACATACATCCACAATGAACCTTCTGGAGTCAGAGAGTAATAAAAGGCAGGTGTCCATCTGGCATTTCCTGTAATGTCATAAAGGTGTTTGTATGAAGAAGTTAAGTTAGGGTGCCCTGGAAACTAACTTTAGGGTGATTTAATATATATTTGCTTTAAATAAAATTTGTTAGGAAATGTTGCAAAGATGTGATGGGGGTTCCCAATGTACCCTTTGCACGTTTCCCCTACTGTTAGCTTCTCAGATGACTGTGACACACTTGTCAGGAGCGTGGTGCTTTGCAACCAACAAGACTATAGCTTTGACTTGGATTCCTTGGCCCCTCCCACCAAGGTCCCTTCTCTGTTCCAGGACCCATGCTGCATTCAGTTGTCATAGCTCCTTACCCACGTCTGGCCTGTGCCAGTTTCTCCATTTCCCCTGGTTTTCACGACCTTGTCAGGTTTGCAAGTACTGGCTGTGATAGTCGTTAGGGAGGATGCCATTTCATTTGAGTCTGCTGGTTTCGTCATGATTAGAGTGAGAACATTGGGTTTTGAAGAGGAGCACTGCTGAGGTGAGTGGAGCAGGGCTGGACCAGGTTTGGTTAGGCGACTAGGACATGAAAGCACTGTGTGTTGAGTGAAGGGGACTCAGGGTGCGTGTGGTCTTTCTGTGGCTCAGCATTGCTCTGAATCAGTGCTCCTAACGCCAAGCAGGGAGACAAAGGTGCACAGTGATCTTTATGTTATGTGAAAAGTTAAATGAGACTTCACTCGGGGAAACTTAAAGCACAGGGGTATTAATTCATTATGGTAAATTAAAATCCCAGCCCTCCAAGCCCAGCTTGGAAAGTAGGGCCCTAACCCTGCCTTTTTCACTGTAAGAGAACATCTTTATTATGCCCAGACTTTGTTCTTTGTTTTTGCTATTTGACTCTTTTAACTGGATTTATGCTTGTGTCTCTAAATAATATTTTTTAAGATGTTGCAATAGTAATGACCAAATTTCTCTCTCTCTCTCTCTCTCTCTCTCTCTCTCTCTCTCTCTCTCTCTCTCTCTCTCACACACACACACACACACACACACATCATCATCATCATCATCATCACCATCACCAAAAAGTTATAAGGTTCCAGAGATGCATTGTTAACTTGTCTTCGTATGCGAACAGAAAAGAATAACTAGCTCTTACACTGCCTTCTCTCTACTAATCCATCAATAATTGTGGTAGTTATTGAACACTCAGTGCACAGAGCACTGGGGAAAGTCAATAGAAAAGAATCCAAATGATGCAACTCTTGCCCAAAGGCCTCATGTTCAAGCACACACATTTATCATTCTTGTGTCCAAATCAGTCCCTGTATGCCAAGTGCTATAAGACATTATGTAACAAGGCTGGAAGAATTAACTTTCTAGTTTGTAGACTCAAGAGAGTCTACAAAAAGGCAAATTTATTCTGTATGCTCCGTCTTCCACTACTCAGCATGCTTACGAAGTATGTTTACCTTCTTACCTATGAATTTCACTTACCTATAGTTGGGAGGTATTACCTTGTCTTTTAAATAGTAGAATTAGAAATTAGTTTATGAGCTGGGCAGTTGTGTTGCATGCCTTGAATCTCAGCACTTGGGGGCCAGAGACTGGCAGATCTGTGTGAGTTTGAGGCCAGCCTGATTTATGAAGTGAGTTCCAGGACAGCTAAGACTGTTACACAGGGGAACCCTGTCCAAAAAACAAATAAATAAACAAAACCAAAGAAGAAGAAGAAGAGGAGAAGGAAGAGGAGGAAGAGGAGGAAGAGGAAGAGGAAGAGGAAGAGGAAGAAGAAGAAGAAGAAGAAGAAGAAGAAGAAGAAGAAGAAGAAGAAGAAGAAGAAGAAGAAACTTAGTTTTACAAAAATTTGTTATTGTTGTTTTGCTTGTTTATATTTTGTGTCTCTATGTGGTCCTGGTTGGATCTGGACATAATGATTTCCAAGAGTTGAGATTATAGGTGGTGCTGGTCTAAGCATAATTGTTTATTTTTCCTTGCACATGTACGTTCAGTAGAGGTATATAAATGGCTTAAAATGGTAGCACACTCATTCGGGTCATATTTGTTTGATCTGGTCAGCAGTTTGAAATATTTATTACCAACATTTATATTTAAAAGAGTTCTTCTGAAAGGATGTGCTCTTGACTTCTCATTGAATTAAAAGATTTGCTGCCGTTGAGTGGTGTTGCTTCTTAAACACAGAGAATGTAACCCTTAACATGTCATTCTGGCTTAAATAATTTATTTTCCTATCTGTGAAAAGAAATTATAGTTTCTGACCCAGATATATTTAAAGTAGATTGTGTAAAATGCAGATGGAATACAGTCAATTTATGTGGTAGCTTTATGCTGTAAAAGTTAACAATCCCAAAGCTGCTCTGTCTTGCAGACACCGAGTAACCAACAAAAGGACCGAGACACAGAGATTTCTGGAAGGCAGTTGTCCAAGATGGGAAGATGCTGGGGGGAGGGCAGGGGGATAGGACTCTGTGTGTATTAATAACAAACTGCTTAGGTAAGAGTCTCTAGTGACTGAGCAGGTCATAAGGTGCTGGCACCACAGGGTTGACAACTTCTCCTAGCCCTTGGTGGCCTCTGCCAAGAACATGGAGGCTACTACCTCAAACATGGGAAACCCATGCCTGTGCCCATTTTCTATGACTCACGTGCCCAAGAGAGAAGGAAGGTGTCTCAAAGATGAGTCATGAATCCCAGTGGTGGTGGTGGCACACGTCTTTAATCCCAGCATTCGAGAGGCAGAAGCAGGTGGCTCTTTGTGAGTTCAAGGCCAGCCTAGTCTATGGACCAAGTTCCAGGATGGCCAGAGCTACATAGAGAAACTCTGTCCTGAAAAACCGTTAAACCAAAAGAAGAAATCAAAGACCAGTTATTTTAAAAAAAAGGTCACGAATTTGAAAAAGAGCAAGGAGGGATATATGGTAGGTTTTAGAAGAAGGAAGCAGAAGGGTAAAATGGTTTAATTATATTATAAACACAAAAAATAAAATAAATGAAACAGACCACTGGTGCTGGAACTCAACTTCTCAACTTCTTCCTAATTATTGTATTATATATATTATATAGTATATATTATACTATATATATTATATAGTATATATATAATTAATGAGAAGGTATCTTTAATTAGATTTTAAAAATAAAAAATTAGAGCATTGTTTTCATTCCTGGGTTTGGAAGAGAGTATTCTTGGGATTATAGTATAGATGTCACTTTTGCTTTAAGAGAAGGTTATTATTTAATTTAATAGGCATGGGTATATGTACAAAATAATTAATTGTTTAGGTTCAACTGCACATTCAATTAAGTTCATTCTTAAGATTGTGTGACCAAGCTAGGTGGTATTTGAATTCTCCGTAGGTCCTGATGGGTAACAATAGTGTAACCCAAGGGACTCACCACAGTGTAGCTGGTGAAGGAGGTTGACTTATACAGGATGCCAGGCAGAATAATTTAGCCAACAATAAAATAATGAAGGTACAGCCAGGTAGTGGTGACACACACCTTTAGTTTCAGCACTTGGGAGGCAGAGGCAGGAGGATCTCTGTGAGTCTGAGGCCAACCTGATCTAAAGAGTGAGTTCTAGGACAACCGAGGTTACACTGAGAAATCCCGTCTCAAAAAACAAAAAATAATAAAGGTACAGATATATCTATCTTCATTTTGAAGCTACTGTCTCTCAACACATGTACATCGCAGAGCAAAGTTTGAAATTTAATGGGAATTGTAGTTCTTAAATCCAAATTGACAGTTTGCTAAGTTAAAATTTGCTATTGTCTCTTTCACAACCATGAATAATTTTATATCACTCTAACCTGATAAACAGGTTTGATTTCTGAGCTCAGGATGCACACATACAACTGCCAGATGGTATTTCCCAAGCAAATTCCACACTTGGAAAAACCAGATAAGGCACTTCAGATTCATGTGAGAGCCCCACCAAGTTACCCTCTTCTGTACTCTCATTATCTGAGTTAGATGCCTGGGAGTCACAGCTAGCACCAAAATCTCACATTATGTTGGTGCTTAGATCCCCTGCACATTATACTTTTAACTCTTCGGAGAATGGAATGTCAGATGGCTCTTTACCTCTCCAGCTACTCATACTCCAAACATCCATCATCTCTGGCCAGGATCATTGATTCAGGATCTTCACTGACGTTGACTTCCAGCTTTAAAACACCCACCCAGGAGCCTGCAGAAGTCCACCAGGAGAACCCGGTAATAATTCATTTAAAAATGTATTGACACAGCCACTTTGGAAATTGTTTTAATGAAAAAAGAATAGTCTTAGCATACACATGATCCAACAATCCAGCTCACAGTCTTTACACAGTTGTTATGAAGACAGATCTACAGAAGAGCCTGAACAAAGATGTTTTAACAACTTTATTCATAATTGCCACAAATGAAAGCAATCAAGATATCCCTCAATAGGTGACCAGATACACAAGCTGGTATATTCATGCAATAGAGTTCTATTCAGCAACATAAAGGAATGTGATCTTGCACCATGCAAAGATGTAGATAAATTTCAGACAAAATGCTTTCATATGGTATCATTTCATTTCTATAACAGTTTTAGAAATGGCAAAATTGTGGGCATGACAAACAATAGTGTATATTGGGGCGTCTAAGGTATGAGAAAAGGGCAAACCACACAGTTGAAGCAGAGGGTGCACTGGAGGGTGGGGAAACCATTCTTGGCTTTAATGAATAGTGCAACAGTCAAAACCCACAAGACTTTATAATGAGTGAGTAGTAGGGACATGGGAATTTATAACTCATTTAAGACATGAGGTTTCAGAACGGAATGTGACATATTATGAACATATGAAACAGCCTCACTGATGGGGGGAAAGAAAAAGGTCCTGACCCAAGCAATTTTGGAAGTGATTGAATTATGTAAAACTAAAGGAAAAGGGAACTGTATATAAACACTGTCATCTAGTTAATGAAGCCTCCTAAGAGTTCATGAGTACATGTAGAGTGGAATTGAAAACCTGAACCCACAGAGGGATCTCTCTCTCTCTCTCTCTCTCTCTCTCTCTCTCTCTCTTTCTCTCACTTTCTCTATCTATAGAAATCTACCTACCTATCTATCTATCTATCTATCTATCTATCTATCTATCTATCTATCTATCTATCTATAGAGAGAGAACATCTTCATAATTGTTTATTAGTTATTGTCTCACTAACAGACAATAATTTTCACAAATCATGGCCTATTCTTAATGGCTGACATACAGTAGACACACAGATATTTTAAAGATTTATTTTTAATTTTAAAAGCTATATATAGATGTGTGTTCCTGTGATTAGGTACACATAAGTGCAGATGCCTGTGGAAGCCAATGGCTTCACATCCCCATGAGCTGGAGTAACAGACAGTTGTCAGCTGCTTGACATGGTGGGAGGAATTGAACTTGAGACCTCCAGAAGAGCAGCAAGTGATCTTATCCTCTCTCAAGCCTGTCATAACACATTTTAAAGTAAATGTTTAATTTTAAATGTTTCAGAATTGCAGAAAACTTATAGCTATAATATGGCAAAGATATGGTTTAATTTATTTTCATTATTATATTACTATGCTTAATTTTATAGTAAATATATGTTGGGGGAGGCTGCTTGTTTGTTTTCCCAGCTGTCCAGACTCCCAAAATAATCACACAGAAACTATATTATTTAAATTGCTGCTTGGCCAATCACTTAAGTGTATTGCTTGCTAGCTCTTACATCTAGAATTAACCCATTTTCAATATTTTATACTTTAGCATGAGGCTCGTGGCCTACCAGCAAGGTTCCAGCTGACAGCTCTTGATTTCCCCTCTGGTGGTGACATGGCATCTCCCTGACTCTGCCTTCTTTCTCCCAGAATTCAGTTTAGTTTTCCCTGCCTAGCTCTGTTCTGCCCTGCTATAGGTCCAAAGCAGCTTCTTTGTTAATCAATGGTAATTGCAGCATACAGAGGGTGTAGGCTCATATTTCTTTATGGTGTGGCAGCCAGGCTCTGAAGCCATAGGCCCACCTGGGGAGTCCCACTATATACTGTACATATATATATATATACACACACATTTATCTAAAACCATAGTAAAATGTATACATATAAGTAAATGATGTGCTGTTAATACTAAATCCCATACCCATTCATATTTCCTTATAATACATTTTTGTTTGAGAAACCTGTCCAGAATATCACCTTATAAATCATTATGTTTTCATTTACTCTCTTTTATTATTGTTGTCATAGATAGGTATAGACCTATATCTATAGATTAGATAGATAGATAGTAGATAGATGATAGACAGTTATAGATAGTTATATATAGAGAGGATTGACGTGGGATTCCCCTCTGTATGCTGTGAATACCATTGGTGAATAAAGAAACTGCCTCAGCCTGTTGATAGGGCAGAACTTAGGTCAGCAGAGAAAACTAAACTGAATACTGGAAGAAAGGAGGCAGAGTCAGAGAGAAACCATGTAGCCCTGCTGAAAATAGATACCTGGTAAGCCACTGCCACATGGTGATGCACAGATTAATGAAGATGAGTTAAATTCAGATGTAAGAGTTAGCTAATAAGAAGCTAAAGCTAATGGGCCAAGGAGTGATTTAATTAATACAGTTTCTGTGTGATTATTTCAGGTCTGAGCAGCTAAGAACCAACAAGGGACCTCCCTACAACAGAGGATACAAATACTAAAAGCTAAAGAATAGTATGTGTCAAAGACCCAAGGCAAGAGGAAACTATAGCTTTGGTGAGGCACATAGTTCATTGTTCTTGAAATTCTGAACTCAGAACAGGAGAAGAAAGAGAGAACAGGGACCTGAATTTTGACTGGTTTCCAACTTGGATTCACAGATACATCATGAGTTGACTGATAGAATTATTGATTTTCATAGAATTGGCTTTCCTCTAACCTTACATAGTTTGTTTTACATTAAAAGTAAAAAATTCCGAGAGAGCTCACAGTCTTGCCTAGAGGACTCCAAATGCAGTCAACACATTATCAGGCAAAGAACATTAAAGTTTATCCCAATGACAGGGGGTTATTGAGCCATTTTAAGCCACACTAAATCCTCCTTGGTTTGGCTTTTTAATAAAGTACAACCCCCCTGGCAAGTCCTTCAAGATTTTCTATGAAATGGTCACTACAGATGTTTCCAGTTTTGTTAAATGTTGCTCAGTATCTTCTCTATCAATGTCACAAGGCCTGCTAATCACTGTTTTTTTGATTTATTCTCAGGCTTGTTTCTATAACACTCTTTCTTCTATCTACTTGTGTTTCTAAAGTTCATTCGTAATAATCTTCCCTATTTATAAACCTTTACTGTCTCCCTAGATTGTGGCTCATTACATGCTAGGTGTGTTAGGCAGAATTCTGGCCCCTAAAGAGACTCAGGCCTAAGTCCTTGAATTCATGACTGTGTTATTATAGATGCTGAAATGTTTTGTAGGAAGATTAAGTCAAAGAGCCTGAGACAAGAAGATTGTATCAAATAATAGATCTAGTGTATGTTATAAGGAGACTGTTTCTTCATTTCCCAGCTGCCTAGATACCCGAAATAACCACACAGATACTGTATTAATTAAATCACTGCTTGACCAATTACTTAAGCATATTACTAGCTAGCTCTTACATCTAGAATTAACCCATCTCTATTATTTTATATTTTACCATGAGGCTTGTGGCTTACCGGCAAGGTTTCAGCATGCCTGTCTCTGGAGTGGCTCCATGGCTTCTTTCTGACTCCTCCTTTCTTTCCCCCAGCATTCAGTTTAGTTCTCCCCCCTGTAGCTACGTTCTGCCCTGCAATAGGTCCAAAGCAGTTTCTTTATTCATTAATGGTAATCACAGCATACAGAGGGGAATCCCACATCAGATGTAGACCTGGGGCTCTTTAGAAAAGAGGAGGTTAAAGTATCAGAGTTAGAAAGTAGATGGACTGTGGGATCAGCAAAGGTGGGGACAGAGTGCATATAAATGGGCATGGGTGTCATGATTTGAAGATGGTAGAAGTGGCTACAAGCAAGTAATACAGGTGGCCTTCTAGAAACCAAAAAACACAGAAACAAGGTATCTCCTAAAATATTCAGAAAGTTCATGTTTTAGGGACTTCTGAGCTCAAAACTATAGAAAAGTAAATTGTGTTGTTTTTAAGTCATTTAACTTATAGTTGCTTGTTACAAGGAAACAATATCCTAAGACTATACCTGTACAGCTTTTCTTCTGTGCTAAAATATTTTTTATGCACTCCAATTAGTTATTGCTCTTCAGTTACCTTTTCAACAATAATAATTGTGTATTGCAGCCCTTCACTGGGCTTGGTTTATATTATGACAAATATAATAAGGTCCTAAACAGATGAAGGCTCTGATCTTATAGAAATTATTACCCGATGTCTGACAGATAGCAAGAATTTAAAGACATGTGTTGAGGGCCCCTGTTACAGCTCCGTGATAAAGGATGCTTGCCCTGGATGCACCAGGCCTTGGGTTACATCTCTAACATTACAGAAGGGGGAAAATGTCTAGAAATGTCTTGAGCAAATTGATCATGGCAACTTCATAATGATGGCTAAAAGAGACCCAAGTGGGAGAGGGGTATAGCTTAACTGTAGAACATTGTGAGGCCTTGTGTCCTGTCTATCATACATTTAAAGCTGTGACACAGATATTTTTATCCAAGTAGAAATTGTATAGGAAAATGTGGGCCTGTAGCATGCCAGGGAAGTAAGACCATGACAAAACTTGATACCATGGTAAATTTTACATCACTATTACTGAGCATGGAGGGAGCTGCAGAAAGCGGGAATTCTCATTACGTTTCCAGTTCTTGAAAAACCAAAAGGACATTCTTTACATTTTGTGTGAGCAGTTGATTTTAGCTAATGATACTTGGACAGATGAGTGGAAACTGCCCTGTTTGGTTTACCCAGAAGGCTAATGATGTGAAAACAAGCCCAAGCAGGAAAAGACTGGGGGCAAATCCTTAGAATTTTAGGAACACATTTCAAGGTTAATATATGGCTGAACAATATTCAGTGTAATGATAGTGTACCTTAAATGAGTGTTAAGCTTAAAAAAAATTGAGAGGCAACTCAGGATAGGTTTTGAACTCTTAATGATCTACCCTTCTCAGCGTTGAGCCTACCAAAAGTGAACCACACATCTAGTAACCAGTTGTTCAACAGATATTAAGAAGGTTCACTAGCCCAGTTCTGAAATCCAGTAGACTCTATTTCTAGGTTAAGGTCATGACCCACCTGTATGAATTGTAGGCAATGGAAGTTGTAGAAGAATGGATACAGTGGGAGGGATAAGTATCTTGGAAAGTGAAAAGTGGGTTTATATAAATCTGGCAGCAGAACACATTTGCTCCCCGAGGACAAGCTTCTCGAAACTGAAACAACACACATCCCGAGACAATGTCTTAGATTTCAAGCAGAAGATTTTGTTGGCTAAGCCTGGCTGATACCAGCACTCAGCACACATTCTTTTGTGGTCAGAATAGAGAAGAAACTGTGGCAATGGCAGTGTAGGGACGGTGCTTGCACTCACAGGAGAGACGACTCTAGTAAAGATAATTTCTTTCCCTTCTAGCACCTCTCTAAATTGATAAGGCGGATCAAGTAAAGCATGAACTCATAAGAGCAGGGAGAAATGAATAAGTGCCTTTAGCAACTGTAAGCTTTTGTTAGCATATTCTACAATTTGAATGGATTTAACATTTGGGAGCCTGCCCGCACATCGCTGTCTTTCCCTCTAGGTAACATACTAAGCTAATCCATTGTATTTATTCATAATAGAACAGAAGGGCCGACTCTGAGGACTTGGTTACAAACAATTTCACTTGATGAGCTTTAGATCACGGATCCCACGGAGCAGCACATCTTTGCTAGGCCAGCAGGATGCTTGAGAGATGCAGCCAGGGAGCCATCAGAGGCATGGTGACTGAGCAGGTGCAGGAAGCCATGACCTGAAGCGCATAGAGAGGAAGTCTGGAAGAAGAGAATGGTTGCACGGCAGTCCTGGTGGGAAGCTCAGAACTCAGAGGACTCAGAAGCAGAGGCGAGGAACCAGATCAGACATGGGAGCTAAGTGAAAGACTGGGTTTGAATACCATTTGCCCGTCACTAACTAAACTCTTCTTTGCAGAGAACCAGGCAACTGCTCATCCTTCGCACACGGTCACTCTTCTCCAAAGAGGATGGAATGTGATTCTCATTCTTCATGCTTATTTCTAGCAGAACAAAATGCTACAAAGGCAGGTCTACCAGCAAGGCTATTAAGCCTAAATACAAAAGCCTGTGTAGGCGTTTTCTACGATGGAAGGCCTGAGAAAGGGACTCACAGTGTGTTTGCATGGGCCCATGAACACTAGTAAATGCTGTGAAAGAAAACTGTTTCAACCCCGATGGAGATTGTTTCTTCCAGTTCAGATCCCTCTAGCCTATGACCATTCTTCACAGCTTTGGAGAGGTAATAAGCATTGTGGGGTGTGCTTAGGGGAAAGGTAAGTGAAAGATGTCTTTAATTTGGATTTGTTATATTTACATAAAATGCACACATTTCTATATATAGTTATGATACTGCTAGATTGTCCCAGGTAGAAAGGACTACCCATCATTTAAACTGTCAATGTGACCCAAAGGTACAGAGACAAAAGTTACACAATAGTGTGAAAGTATTCTATGGTTCTCACCATGAGACTCTGTGGATCATGGAAGATAAGTAAGCTAGTTCATGGGAAACACTTCCGCTCATCAAATTTACAAATAGTAAGCTGAGCATTTGTTTTTCATCATAGCTGATCCAAGGGGAATTCTCTCCTACCAGAAACATGTTTGGTAATAAAGTATATACAGTTGATAATGTACCAAACATTCGTAAGAGAACCACACATAGTAGAGTAAGTAGGAATTCCTGTTTATGGGGAATACAAACATATGCAGAGAATTCATGTGTATGAAGTCACATGACTTATTTATTCAAATGGATCAGATTGTTTCAGAGGCTGTGTGTGTGTATAATGTCTTTAGAGACAGAAAATTTCTACAAAAGTTTAAAAGAATATGAAACACAAGTGATAACAGTGACAATGTTCCAAGATAGAAAGCAATATGAACCCATTTTTAGCTTCTTCTAGCACTAGAATTTACCGAGAGAAGAAATTTCAATGTAAAAATAAATGGATTTGGGCAAAATGAGATACCTCAATATGTATCTGATTAAGATCTCTGGGACCTAAATGACAGAAGGAGAAAACTGATGACCTAAGTTACCCTTTGACCTCTATGAATGCCGGGCACGCACCTTTCCAAGTAAATGCAATGAAAATAAAAATTTGCTGAAGAAATAATGAATGTGCCTTTGGGCAATTTGATAATCCAATTAATGAAGAAATAGGCACAAAGAACAATTTAATTTCTTGCTGTTTTTATGAAATATTGGCGTTGTAAAGATAACATAAAAACTCATCATAACCTACCATAATGAAGACACTTATGACAAGCTGGCTAATGAGTGTCATCAATTTAAAAATTCTGTAAGACTAGCAATTATCCAAGACACCTTGAAATGCCTTGAAATTTTTGGTTTTGTAATGAAAGAAATGGAATAGAAGGATTTTTGAATTTGACAATAGGCTTAATTTATATTACAGTACCAATGAGGTGTATAGCAAAAAAGATATCTCTATGTTACCAATATTAAAAAATAATCAAACTAAAAGAAACACACACATACTTTTAAGTAAAAAAAAGTATAGAAATTTGCAGAAATACTGTGAATACATGTGACACAGACTTATTAAATTATTAAATATTAACATTATTCTCTATTCTCTTCAGATATACCTTAAAATAAAATATAGTTGAGGACTCTGTTTCATATGGCTCAGTCAGTGAAATGCTTGTCACATGAGCATAAGGACCTGAGTTCAAATCCTCAGCATCCAAATGTCAAATGTGGTGAACATTAGTAACCCCAGACCTGGGACGGTGGGGACAGGGGCATCCCTAGAGCTTGCTTGCTGGCTAGTCTAGCTGAACCTGAATTTCAGGTTCACTGAGAGAGTATGGAGAAATGGAGGCTGATACGGGAAGAGATGCACCTGTGTACACACACATACACACACCACCACCAAAAGAAGGGAGAGATGGGAGAAGAAAAGTGAAGTTCACAACCTATGAGAATCATCACGAACTCAACAGAACCAAACGTCCTCTGTGAGCTCATCTCTCTCTGTCACAGCTTCTTGGTTCCTGTGATACCCAAGCTGGTTCTGCTTTGACTCTCATACTTATGTTTCCTCTGCTCTCCATTGTCTGCTAGATCTCTCTGGTATTGTTTAGGTTTCAGCTCAGTGTACAACCTGCCCTGGCCACCGTCACAAAGGAAGATCTCTACTCTCCTATAGGCAGTTGCATTTCTTTGTGGTCTTTTATGTATTAATTAATTTTTCTTAGGTCAAGGTCTCACTCTTTAGCCCTGGCTGGCCATGTAGGCTAGGCTAGCCTCAAACTCACAGAGCTGCATCTGTCTCTGTCTCCGGAATACTAGGCTTAAAGGTGTGTGGCATAGCATAGACCTTTTGTGCTCTGTTGCTTTCTCATTGGTTTTCTACTTCATTCTCAGCACTAGTGGGAAAAGCTCTGTGTAGGTGGGGCTTCTGCTTTTTTTTCCTTTTTCTTTTCTCCCCTACCCCCCTTTGGTTTTTCGAGACAGGATTTCTCCGTGTAGCTTTGGAGCCTGTCCTGAAACTAGCTCTTGTAGACCAGGCTGGCCTCGAACTCACAGAGATCCACCCGCCTCTGCCTCCTGAGTACTGGGATTAAAGGCACGTGCCACCAACGCTTAGGGGATTCTGTTTCTTTATGTGCTGTTGTATTTTGAGCAGAGCCTGGTCCTCTGTAGGCGATCAATACCGATTTATGGGACAAATTCAAATGAGGCTTTTCACCACCACTGGCTGTGAGTCAGTAATGGAGCAATGACTTTAAAAAAAATCTGGGAGATTGTGATCTTAACCTTGGAGCGGAACATTCAGCCCAGAGATTAAGCAAGTGTGGGAACGGGAAAGGACATTTCCTGACGTGCTGGACCAGAACCTGTATTCCACTTATCTCTGTCTTGAGAAGCCTCTACTTATAAGAAGAACTAAAACAAGCGAGATGGAGCTGCTGGGATCCAGCGAGCATTACATCAAGCCCTGGGGTACAGGAGGGACAGCTCAGCCAGAGATCAGGGGGTGCCAGGGGGAGGTTGCCAGGAAAAGGAGCATCTGATACGATAGGTCACTTAAAAACAGATGAAAACAAAATAAACAGGAGGACAGTATAACGGCACTTTTGCAGAATATGTAGAAGTGATATTTTCAGAATCACAAAACGTAACTGAAAATAGCAATGTAATTGATTTGTATTGAGAAAATGGGCTAACAGAGTTAAAGCCCTGTTTAACCTAAGAAGTTAATGTCTGAAATCAGTGATCAGGGACAAGCTGTTTATGTATATTATTTGACAATGGGAAGGTCGGCACCAGTAACTACCATTTTGGACAGTCAGTCTGGTGGGTTGAACCGTGTAGCGGGGGAGACGAGGAGAATGGAGCGGGGAGGTTGTCTAGCTTTCTTCTGAGTCTCTCAGTGCCATCTGGCCCTATGACTGGTGAAAAGCCGTTGTCCAAAACTATAAACCCCGATTTCTTCTAGTAACACACAAAACCACAAGACCCAAAGTGAACACACAGGCAGTGCTGTCTCTGTTTCCATTCTGCATCCAAGTGGAAAAACTACATGGCTTCCAGGGGCTTTCTCTCTGATTTGTGAATGACACCCATCACTCCTTTGGGGTCACGTTGTTTCTGATAAACCTTAAAGATTTAAAAGCCAAACTGTACTATGCACTTGTTAATAATGGCTTAGGAATTGTATAGCTGTGCTGGAGCGTGGGGAGGACAGAGAGAGTGAGAGAGCAATGGAGAGCCAGAGTCGTGTCTGGGAATTGTTGGTAAATCTGCACCACAAGAAACTTGAATTTTTCTAATAG
The DNA here is from genome assembly GCF_950005125.1 of Chionomys nivalis. Classification (NCBI taxonomy): domain Eukaryota; kingdom Metazoa; phylum Chordata; class Mammalia; order Rodentia; family Cricetidae; genus Chionomys; species Chionomys nivalis. The sequence goes on from NC_080107.1 coordinate 19,984,228, forward strand.
AATCCCCAATTGGCCTACAGCAGTGCTACTTTGGGGGAAGAGAGGCATTGTGCATGTGGTAATGTAAAAGACTTTGGAAAAAGTCTTTTAAATATTAACCACACTCTTTGAAGTGAGTTTGGAAATATTGCAAATAACTAACAAAGAATGTCCTTTTGAAAGTGGTGGTTCAGACAAGGGTAGAAACGACTTTTTATTTTCATAATGGTTTCTGAAAGCAAATAAACAATCTTTAAAATAAAACACGAGAAGATAATAGTTTAGTTTTTGTACTTCTGATGGCAATGGGAACACAATAAAACATACTAAGAATTTTCAACTTCGCTTTCATCAGAACCAAAGAGAACTTGAAATATAAACGTTGTGACATTTGTAAAATGAAACATCTTTTGTTATTTGATATAATCCTAAATAGTTCCCCATTCCGAACTCAGTTGTTGTTCTTAATACAATAGTAGGTTGCTTCATTTTCACCATTATTGGGCAACTCAGGCAGGGTGATTCAACAAGTCCTTGTTGACTAACTTTACCCACAGGAGTGGATTGAGTTGACCTTATTCCCTGTGGGTGAGGAGCCTGTTCCCAAGGCTTTAGAAAAGCAGGCAAGGTCTGCCAAACCTCACTTCCTTCCTGAGTCATTTTTGATGCAAACATCCTTGGCGGCAGCTAGAGAGGGTATGAGAAATGTATTTGGAAGATAAATGGGGCAAGGAGATAAAGAAAAATTACAACTGCTATTTTAGTGACTGGTGGAAGGCGGACGCTACCTTACTTTTCTGTTTTATGGTTGAGAAAGCGCAAATAGGAAATGCCTTGGAGATAGGCAGAGCGGTGGTCTCCTGGGGACTATTACCAGTTATCTGCTGGATAAGGCAGTTCTGGGAAAGGAATGCATGTCTGGAGCCACAGCCAGTAAAAACAGAGTGAACCGAAACAAACAAACACAGCCTTTGCATCTTGCCAGAGTTTAGGAGCCTGGGTGTGATAGACTCTTGCGGCAAACAGTTCTTCATTTTCACCCAGCTTGTCTCCCTCCCTTCCTCCCAGTCATACTCCAGAACCCTAAAGTCCTAGTCTTCCAGACTCCACCTTTTGAGAGCATGTCCCCGATGTGAGGTGTCCCACCCCAACCCGGAACTGCATCTCGGTGGAGAATTAGTTCTCTTTGGAGGTGAAGCTCTAAGAAAGTGAGTTAGAGAGGAACTGAGTCCATCATTCTGGCCAGTGAAGGATGGCTGATTTAAGACCAGAAAACCAAATAAGAACACTGAGAAAATTTAGAGAGGAAAAGTGTGTGAGGGAGATGATGGCTGAGAAAACTCAGCGGAGCTGAAGGGGAAAGCTGTGGTGAACGATGCTCGATGCCGCTTCCTAGCCATGTCTGTCTTTGGTTTGCTCCGCTACTCCCACCCCTTTTAATTTAAAATGATTTCAGTGAGGTCTCGGATTCTGATGCAAAGACACAGCCTGCCTTAAGATAGGGTAGTGGTCTCAAAGAGAATGAGGGAGTCAATGTGGCTTTTAAGATGCTTGATTTTGTGACATGTTGTCAGCTGCGGAAAGAATAGTTACCCAGGAAGTCATGAAAAGTAATAGATCTACCTAAGTATAACTGATACGAAAAACTGTATGTATTAAGATGTACAATTTGATGAGTTTGTAGCTATTAATGCACCTATGAACTATCCCCAAAATAAAAACAATGAGCAGCTACCTTTCTGAAAAGTCTGCTTGCAAACTTTGGTAATTTCTCTCTTCACCTCTTAACCCACCCCAGTCCCCACTTAGATAATGAACTGCCTTCACATAAATAAAATTATCTTATTTGTTCTCATTTACTGTTTATCTGTTTGGGATTTGAATTTTTCAATCAACAGAATTGTATTATTCATCCATGATGGATATGCCCACAGTCTGTCTGTGTGTCTCTGTTTCTGTGTCTGTCTCTGCCTCTTTGTATGTTTGTATACAGGTGTGTGTGTTCCTTGACTCGTTCTATGGTGCACCATGGTTGATTTGTTTATCCATTTACTGCTTAAGAGCATTCAGATTATTTCCAGTCGTGAGGATTTAGACAAAAAGGTGCTATGACATTCTGCATGCTTCGAGTGTGTGCTTATTTCTCCTGGGTACATGTGACGCCATGGAGACAGTGAGTTGTATAGTAGAAATTAGGTCTGGAGTTTTTTCTTTTAAGCCAGTGAGCTGTTTATTATGTTAATTTCAGAATCTTTTCCTATTAGCAGATTATTGACGTCTCCTCCTCTCCAACAGCTGGGATTGTTCACTTTCCAGTTCTGTCTAGGATGACATTGTGTGACTCTAATTTACACTTTAAACACTAATGGTCTTCAACATTTTCACGTGCTTGCCTGCCATCCTGACACCTTCTTTGGTGACTTGTCTGTTTAAACCTTTAAGCTTGGCTAGTTCTTTAAGAATTGAAAGCAGTTTCCCTTGGGGACAGCTTTCATACAATAAAGCCCCCCACTGTAAGTCTACAGATCAACTGTTGTAACACACTCGCATAGCTGGGAGGACAGCACCACCTCAGCGGAACGTCTGTCGGGTCAGAATGTTCTCTCTCACACATTCATAGTCTTCACCCTCATCTCCACCCCAGGCACACACACATTTGCTCTCTGTCCCTGCAGATTTGCCTGCACGGGGCCTTCGGCTCTGCGCTGGATCTGACTCTTCCAAGCCTGTCCCGAACTCCATCTGAACCCCTTGCCATGTGCTCTGTGGTAGTCATTCACAACCAGCAAGGTTTCCCACATCCCCACTGACTCTGTCTTACCTTCATAGAAGACATCTTACCCACAGCCTTTCGAGATCAACATCACACACACACACACACACACACACACACACACACACACACACACACACACCGTGTGGGTCCATTAGGACTAGGAGGCGCTGCCCTAAGCTTCTGCTACTCCTCTGGGAACAAACAAACAAGCTAATGAGATTTGGATCATTTGGCCTTCCCAGTCTCCCACTCTGGGCTGTAATGTCCTTTGTCCTCTATATTTACTGAATTCTACCTTCCTCAGCCTCTGCTTCTGATTCCTTCCAGTGTCCAAAGAGTGTCTTCTCCATCTCACTCCGGTCGCTTCTTCCAAAGCTACACTCTGTCAGTTGTCATCACTATGACGCCACTACTGAAATGACACGCCTCTTGCTGACGACAAATCCCCAACCTCCCAAATTGCTTGGTAAAGTATCTTTTCCCCAAGTGTTCTTTCATCTCATGGTGACTTCCCAGGCACTGCTAAGTAGGCACTGGATGATCTATCAGCCACCTCCTGTTTCCACACCCTCACCACCCAGCCCAAGTTTCTCACAGAACTCTCTCAAGCATTTTTGTTAATGAACTGTAATTTAATATACCTTAAACTTTTGTTAATGAACTATAATTTAATATACCTTATACTTTTGTTAATGAACTATAATTTAATATACCTTATACTTCCTTCACATATAGATTATTTTGCCTCTTTTTTTTCCTTAAAAATAAAACAAAAACTAAAGCTTAGAAACACCACCACACATCGTCATCCTGTGTAGGCTCAGGAAGAAGGGGTACAGGCTTCCTACGTTCATGGTCTCCAGCACTAATTAGCTCTCACACCCCTGGTGACATTTGTCTACCATGCCTTTCAGAAAGCCACCTTCAAACTTTTCCACTCCTCAAACCTCCTTCCTGAGCAATCAGTGCCTCCCTTCTCAGTGTGTGACTCTGTCCTTCGTATCATAAATCAAACCCGTTAGACACAGAGTTCCTTAATTTACTCCTGACCCCATCTACAGTTCCACCCACAAGGGGTTTGCATTTCTCCCCCCACACCTGCCACCCAGTTACAATACAAAGGTCACTTGTCCCTCTGTAACTCATTGTGTTCCCTGGACTTTGCATGTAGCTTTCTTAGGAACTCTGTTTATTCTGTCTCTCACATGTATCTTTGATCTTTAAATATTTTTTTTATTTTACCTAATTTTTCCAAGTAGTAGTTAAGACAATGACAGCCACTTCCACATGAAGGAAACATTCCCTTTTTGCCTCTTAAAAATGCATACACTCCACCAAACCACTTCCAGAAACTTCCTTGGACCCCGCATCCTCCTTTAACTGCAGCCTTTTTCCATCCTCTATTTTCAGAGTTGATGTTGTCTGTAGTTATCTACTCTGGCATCTCTGTCCTACTATATTGCTGAAACTGTGTTGTTGAAACAGTGACTCAAGTCACTAAGACCTTCTATAAAGCTAAATAGCACAATCCAAGGTCTTAATCTTACTTGACTATACAAATTTGATATGTGATGTACACTTTCCCATTCATAAAACAGGTTAGGCTGCCCAAGAGACAAAATGTGTAATAAAACAATACATTAAAACCACGGAACTAGAGATTGACAGCTGGTTTAATCCCTAGGACCAATGCAGTAGAAGGAGAGAATAATTCTTCCATGTTGTCCTCTACCTACCTACCTACGTGTGTGTGTGTGTGTGTGTGTGTGTGTGTGCGTGCCATGGTGTATACACACACACACACACAAATTAAAATAAAAGCATCAAACTAGATATCTGGATTTAAGGCATCTTTTATGTAATTTTTCTACCTGGTCACTTAGTTCCTATAGCTCCACAGTTTGATATGAAGACTTCATGTATGTGAAGGCCAGGGTAGACCAGGTGCTCTTTGCAGTTCTTTTAAGCCCGTAGAATCCATGGTTGCTGATTTCAAGTCTCACACAGGTAAGCAGTCACATTTGTATGCATGGTTCAGCATTCCCATCTTTGAAGTGAGACATTTTCTCTCGCTGCCTAAATTACTTCTAGGTCATAAATTCTCCTTTGGAAGAAATATTAACTGTTTCAGGTACCCTAGTGCTTTGCACTGAGAACTGGATTAGCTGGAGACGAAGAGTTGTTTGAAATGCTGTTAACTTCCTCAGTGTGCTAAGAATCTTCAGCTGTTCTAATTCATAGAAATGAAAGTCTACTTCCTCTTTGGAACACGTTTCTGTCCCTAAAACTGATCTATCAAGAAGACATACCCAGTGCTTATACTGTCCTCAACACTCTTGTTACTTCTTTAGTTTTATTGAAAAATAATTTTGTAAAAAGATCCTTTGGGGAAAACAAACATTAGTTACAGAAAAATATTTTTTTCTTTGCCTTTCTACCTCCAGTATGTTGTAGTAGAAAGAGAACAGACCTGTCATGACCTGGGTTTTGATTTGACCAGCCACCTTTGCACTGTGAACAGGAGCCGGCTTCTATGACTCACATATCTGTAAATGAGGTTGGTGATGTACTTAAGGCCCTCCCTAAGATAAGCATGAGAATCAAGTGATCCTGTGAGCATAGAATTGTCTGCAGAGGGAATCTCTAGACAATTTCAGATGTTGGCTCACAGAGAAGCAGGGCTGTCCTAGTAAGAAAGGACTACTAAACAAGGCATCTCTGTGAGGTCAACACTTCAGGATTCCTGGTCATCGTACAGACATGGCAGAGTCGGAAGCTGGTAGTGGAGAGACTCGGGTTTTAGACAGGGAGGCTGATGGGAGCTGTTGCTTTCCATCTCTCTGCATGTTGATGTTTTAGATGGCAGAAGTTGGGCTGTAAACTTAAAGAATGCAGTTTAATGACTTCTCAGTCAGAGCAATCACTCTTTTGCAAAGAATTCGCTTAAAGAACAATTTAGAAAGACGTGAATGTTAATGGAGCAAAGGTTTTAGTTTAAATAATTTAAAAAAAAAACACCCTATGCAAGGGAAGTAGAAGGTCCCTTTGTCCATCTTACTGAAATGCATCTCAAAGATATTAAAATTAAAATTTACTTCAAAAATCAACATAGATGCAACAGAGTATTTGAATTTAGTTAATTATTTTTCACATTTCTGTTCCTTCTTAAATAGTCCTACAAATAAAACAGTTATGTTTTACTTATAAAATTTCCAGAAAGACCCAACAGTTACACATAATGTTTTATACATCAAAACATATTTTATGGCCCTTTTATTAGCGATTTGAATTATAGCCAAGTGAATATGTATACAACTTTCTCCCCAGCCCTCTTCCATGGACTTCCTGCCTTACCAACACTCAAGAGCCTGCAGCTCAGCAGCAGCGTTTTTCTTTCTTTTTATCTTTTTCTTTCTTTTTATTTGTTTGATTTTTTTTTTCTAAGACAAGGTTTTGCTGTGCAGCCTTGACTGTCCTGGAACTCATTCTGCAGACCAGACTGCCCTTGAGCTCAGAGATCGGCCTACCTCTGCATCCTGAGTGCATATGCCACCACCACCTGTCTGAGTCCTAAAAACAACATGTTTTGAGAAATGATCTGCCTTACCCAATTCAACTAAAGAAATAATGTTTTCGTCTCAAGCATATTCATGCTTTTTGTTTGCTTGTTTGTTTTCACATTTTAGAATGTAGGCTATCCTACTCTATTTACTTTGTAAGAATCTTGTGATTGCAGAATTCAATAGAGTTGGTTTAAACAAGACATCATCTATTAAGGGTTTTCATTTTAATAAATCTTTGGATGCCTGTAGAAAGACATTTGCTTTTAGCACGGCAGGCAGTGTCTGCCATTTGGCACTGTGATTCGTTAGGACCCATGTGTTTCCTGGGGTGGCTGGCATGCCTAGCTTCATTCTGAAATAGTGTGTGTATGTGCATACACAATGTGAGCATGTATATGGAGGCCCCAAATGGACATTGGACATCTTTAATCACTTTTAATTCTGTATATTAAAGTGGGGGTACTTCACTTGAACCCAAAACTCATCACTTCAACTAGTCTAGTTAACAAGAGTGTTCCAGGGATCCTGTCTCCACCTCCCATTGGCTGGGTTTACAGACAACTCACCACAACCAGCCAGCATTTGGTGCTGGGAGTCCAAACCCTAGACCTCATGTTTTCATGACAAGAACCTTGCCCACCAAACCATCTCTCCAGTCCATATGATTCCATTTAGAGATTTTTTTCTACTCTTACTAATATATTTTTCTATTTTATTTATTTAAAGAGGACACTTTCTGTGGAAGCTTAGAACCTTCAGCAAATAAGCAACTGACATTAAATTTCCATTCTGTTGGTTTGGTCTTACTACGTATACTTTTTATGCCTGGTATTAATTTTGAGTCTCCAACTCATTGAAGTTTCCTTTTAAAATAAAAAGAAAGTTAAATAAACACAAGAGTCAACATGCAGAAACTATTGAATATATCACATGGCTAATAAGTGTATGTAACTAAGGCCATGAAAGAGAATGGCAAACTATTAAATCACCACCAACACCACCCTGTAGAATGTTCCAGACACTCTCAACATGGTGTATTAATTTTCCATCTATATGTCTCTAGATTTAATAACCTCAGAGCATAGCATGAGAATTTAACATTAGATAGATCCAGATTCTGACCTGCTTTTCCATTGTCTAGCTTTGTGTGTAGAGATATATTGTTTACCCTCTATCTGAGTTGCTTTTGTCTGCAAGATGGAGACAAATTTAGCATTCAGAATGGAGTGGCTTGCACAGTGACATGAGTAACTCTGCTGCAAGGTGACCACCAGCACAAAGGAAAGTTTCAAAACATGGTAGATGGCAGAAGGCAGGTACTAGACTTCTCATTTTACAGATGAGAAATGCAGACTCTGAGAAGATGAGTGACTAGCATCAAGTTTTTGCGTGAAGTTATTTCTTGAGCATTGATTTAAAAATGTCAAAAGTCCAATTTTACCGCCTTCCATGATTGAGTAGTTATGAGGCACTGAGGCTTCGGCGCAATTATAAATGATTAGTCATTAGTTAGAGGGACTTCAGAGGATGCTGTGTGTAAACAAACCTGACCCTAGACACAACCTTTCCAATGTCCTGTTCCGTGACCACAGAGTGCAGTTGTCATGAGACTAAAGAAGGTGATAAGAAGGCTCCAATGGAAGGATGCAATGATAAAAATTAATCTTTATTACTGAAAACAATACAGAAAGTGGGGCAATTCCATTTTTTAACCTTTCAATAAGATGTCCAGAGAAGCACGGGTTTTGGGAGCACTTAAAACAACATGTAAAGCAGTTGTACACACAATACTTGAAACAGTTGTGCACACAACACATGAAGCAGTTGCATACACAACATATGAAGAGATCATACAAACATTTGTTTTCTCTCACATGGTAAGCACAACCCCATCGAAAATCATCACCATCTTCTGAGCCTACCACGCTGTATCCAGCCTATGCCAGGTCAGACTGCTGTATGAAACCCAACTTGTTTGCTCATATCAAACATAGGGCCAGCAATCCGTAACTGAAATTCTGTCACACATTTCTGGTACAACTTCTCCATTAGAAAGCAATCTCAACCTGGTCAGAATGGCCACCATCAGAAAACTAGGTGACTGTACTGCTGGAAGATGTAGGGAAGGATACACCCATATTCACTGCAGGGGTGAATTGTAGTACGAGCACAGAACAGTAGAACTGTTACAGAAATCGTTGTGGAAATTCCTCAAAAACTAAACACGGATGGAGCTGGAGAGGTGGCACAGCAGTTAAGAGCGCTGGCTGCTTTTCCTGGGGACCTGGGTTTGATTCCCAGCACCCACATGAGGAAGATTCGGGAAATCTAACACTTTCTTCTGGTCTCCTCAGACATCTGCACTGATGTGCACATATGTACACATGCTTACATGTAATTAAAAATAAAATCTTGTGAAAAATAAAAAGAAATGAAGCCCAGAACTACTGTATGACCCAGATATACCACTCCTGGGTATGTACACAAAGGACTCTACAGAGCTACAGAGACGCTCATGCATCCGTGTTTACGGCTGCATTGCTCGCAGTGACAAGGCAATGGGAACAAGCATGGGTGACCCTTGAGCAGAAGGCTGGGTGATGTAGATGTGGGGCATAGACACAATGGAGTCTTAGCTGTACTGAAAAATGAAATTTGCAGGGAAGTGAGTGAAGCTGGGAAGTATTATATTAAGGGAAGGGATCCAAATAGCTTGTTTTCTCTCATGTGTGAACCACGTTTGTGTGTAAGTTTGAATGCGTATAGGCCAAGAAACCAGAAAAGAGGTGTTGAGGAAACAGGTGGGGCCTAGGACACAGGTGGCGTGAGAGCAGAGGCTACTGGGACCAGAAGGATGCAAGTTTGTGTGGGGGGTAGTAAGATGGGAAGAGAAGCAGGAAGCAGAATCAACAGAAGCGAATTTTGTTTGGAAAGGCCACAGCGTCCTTTTGTATGCCCATTAAAACCTTTTGGAAAGAATATGAAAGTAACCAGTTTTGTTACAACCCCAAACCTTGGAACAGGATTGAGATCAGATCATGAGTCAGTGGGGAACAAATGAGGAACTGGCATATCCTGATCTGCTTCATAGCTTATCTTGGGCTTGGCCTCCTCCTTACACACTCCCTCAATGCAATCTGCTTGTATGTATTCACGCGCTTCCCTAAGTGACAAGAGACCCTCATTGTGGTATTTGTCAGCAAGCAATAATCTTTCTTAACCAAAAAGATGGAGTTGTCTGGATCCCGTTCAGCATTCTTGTTGCAGGGTTGATTATACTGCCACAGACGGTATCAGCAAAGCCAGTTAAACAAGGATGCTCATAAAGATGAGAATCCGAACATCACCAAATGTCATCAGTGTAAGGAGCTGTAATTGCTTCCTGAAGCCGGAGATTGGATCTACGTTTCACATAACATTTTTGACCAGTACCTTTGTAATTTCTAGGTGACCTTTCTTGTCATTTGATTGCTTAGCAAATTAGATATGTAAACAGAAAACGATAGCAATGAAAATTGTTGCTTGTTTATTTGGTCAAAGCTGACCAACACGTGCAAATAGTAAATGTCTGTGAGAAACACACAATTCGGGCAGAAGAGAAAGACTCCCATGAAACAGTTAATCTCCCAGAGAAGCCAAGCCATTTGGTAAATTCAGGCATTTCAGCATTACTAGTAAGGCAAAGTGGCAAACTGCCAAGGAGAGATGGAACAGGTTCACAGGCATGCTTGTTACAGGCATCTTGATTTGTGGCAAACTCATTTGCCGCAGGAAGTCACTGGGAGGGGGAGGAAGGGGAGTAGAGTCTACAGTTGTGTCTAACACGAACCCAGACAAAACAGTAATCAAAACCCAGGAGCTGACATTCAATCATTAAAGCATCCCAGTCATTGGTACCGTGTTATCTGGTCGAAGCCGAGGACATTCCAAAGAAGGCAGAATTTCAGTTTCTGAAACCAGAAACCAGAAAGCAGCATCTAAACAGCAATATCTGACACAGTAACAGCATTAGAATAGCACGGGTTTAATAGCAAATCTTGGTGATGCGACTGCAGGAGCAGGGAAGCGAATTTGTAGCGTTCATTTGTTTTGCTGCCTTTTCAACAGCATACAAGTGTATTGTACGTGCACACACAATGATACCATTATGTAATGGCAGCGGTTGGGGAAATGGCTACAGCTTGATTAATTGTAGAACAGAATTGCTTGACAGCAGAGCTGTCAGATATCAAAACACTTGCCAGGTTCTTTAATTGGACAAGTCGAGGAATGTATAGTGTTGTGCTGTAACCGAAATCAATCTACAAATTGAGTAAAAGTTAACTCTTTAAGACGGTCTTCCTCCTTATCTGTAAAATGTTGAGAGAGAGAGAGAGAGAGAGAGGGAGGGAGGGAGGGAGGGAGGGAGGGAGGGAGGGAGGGAGGGAGGGAGAGAGAGAGAGAGAGAGAGAGAGAGAGAGAGAGAGAGAAGAGCATACCAAAACTTCTACAGAGTCTACTTCTAAGTGAGTCTATGCATTCAAGATTGGTAACTGATAAATAAAAGAAAGGACAGAATTTGCAAAGATCTTCCAAATTTCCAAAGAGTTTTTATGTATAGTGTTTCACTTAGTCCTCATAACACAGACACCAGCAAAGAAGTCTTTCCACTCAACTACCTACAAAGCCTACTCCGTGCCAGGTTTTACGCAAGTACTTGAGAGAGAAGAGCATGACTGGCATTCCTGTAGCCAATGAATTTAATAAATGAAGAAACCGAGCAGAGCAATGCAGATGGCCTGTTAGTTTTTACACTAGATGCCACAAATTTCTATCTTTGAAATAAAAAGTTAATGTTTCTATCTCTTCACTAGGCTACCTCTGAACCAAGTAGATCAAATTAGCCAAAATAGAACAGGTTTTCAAAATGGAAGCTGGCTTCCAAGGCACTCCGAATTTCATACCACCAAACTAGTTTAGCAGAATAACTCAATTCTAAGAGCACCTGTCTATTAAAACAAGGTTTCTAGACCACTGATTTTATTTCCTTTATAGCAAAGCTGAATAGCCTTGGATTCAAACAGTGAATTTCTCATCATCAACATGTAAAGTGCTCCAAAGACATGCTCTCCTGCCTTATGAGAAGGCTGGGCAGACTGGAAATCGAGGACTTCTCTTAGGCTCACAGAGAACAGGGTTTTCTGACAAAAGCCACAGTATCATTTGGAAAGGCCAGTGCTTCTCTTCTTTATTTTCCATAAAAGCCGCTCCTCTTGAAGAGATTCAGGTAAAGCGAAGACTTTGTCACCGCGTCCCCCAACCTGGGAGCTCCAGTGGCACAGTGTCTCCCTACAATAATGACTGGAACGATGCAAGTTTTGATGACAGGAGTAAGGTGGCAATTGCTGTCTCTCTCCGCTGTAGATAGAATAGTTTCCATGTTAGTGTCAAGAAACTGTGGGGGTGAGGCTTCAGTAATGGGACCACGCCCTATCTCTGCACCCAGTGGCTCTGACATCCATTGATACTCCTTGGTTGAGTCAGCTACCTACCTCACAGCAACTTGCAAAATTGTCAGATTGGTTTTTTGTTTGTTTTTGTTTTGTTTTTTTGTAGTTTTCGATTCCTTCTGTGGATGCTTTTAAAATCTTCTCTAAAGAGGTTTTTTTCCCCTCATCAACTAGATATAATGGCTCTTACTTCCCCCCAAAGAAAAAAAAATATCTTAGTGCATATTAGGTTCTTTAATATTAACATTAGACATCCTGAAATAATATAATAGTCTATTCCAAGGTGGCAAACTGGGTTTTAAGTCTTTTTTAAATCCCTCCCTACTTTGTTTTCTTCTTCTCTCTCCCCCCTTTTCTCGGGAGTCATATAGATTATTATTTACTTCCATCATTTTCTATAATGGTGAAGCCAAACTTCAGCCAGTGGAATGTTCAAGTGCCCATGTTGTGTACCACGCTACAGCCTCCTTACTTTCCAACAGGATTCTCCAGCATCCTCACAAGCCCCACCTCTGACTGCTCCGAGACCTCAGTTATTTTCGTTTAGACACTGAGGTCTGCACCTTGGATTGCGCTCAGTGCTTCTGAGATGTTTTCAGTGATGCAGTAAGGAATATCTTTGATAAAACACTGCATCCCTGTGGATGGTCAGAGCATAATGGAGAATGGCATTAGAAGACATCATTATTGCTGACTGCATGAAAAATAAGGCCCAGGGAAGAGAACTTGTCTTAGGTCATTGTAGCAAAGCTGGGTCTTGAACCAGGCCTGTAGCCCCTAAGTCTTCAACTAAGCTATTTCTAGAAGAAACTTCTATCTTGCTTATATTCAGTAAGTACTTTTATATGTTAGAAAAATTTCCATAATGGTGATTCCTGATTCTTCTAGTTAGAAACCAGAATTTATTGTTTTAATAAACAATAGGCAGGTGCTAGCCTGGCCAAGTATTTGAATACACGAAGATTTCAATTTGAAGAATGGTATGAATATGTGGGTACTATACAAATTTTATTTGATTGTGGTTATTGTAACAGACCTTTGGTTGTGGAGATCTTGTAGAAGGGATTCCAGAATCCATAGTATAAACAGTGTGATCTCCCACTATCCAAAACAAAAGCAAAAACAAATAAAAAAATCCTGGGCTTTTTGATAGAGCAACCCTTCAGCATAGCATGGTCAGATTCTAGTTGTACTTTCTCTGAGCCTGAGTGTTATTCTCCTAGATTTTAGTGAATTTTGATGAGTCATTTCTTTGTTTAAACTAGTCCAAGTAAAGAGCTGTAAACATCAAAGGTGGTTAAACAGCTGGTTTAAGCTGCTTTTCCCAAATAGTGTGTCATGGCAGATGGGTGAGCCTCAATGGGAAGTAAGTATGAGTTCAGGTCATTTCCGAGCTAGGTTGTATCTCCTTACCCAGCTGCCCCCTCGTAAGTAAGTGACTCTTGCTGTAAAGTTCTACTGTCAGGACTCTTCACCTTCTGTAATGAATATGATGGGAGTGAGGACGAGGGACAAATGAGCCACTGTAGCAGGGACGAAGATGCTAACGTCTGGGGGAGCCAGCCCTGTCTGCATCTGTGAAGACAAAGCCAACACTCAAACCCGAGGCAAAGATGCTGTCCCATGAACACTGTTTACCACTCAGTGTCCCAGCATCTCCCCAACATGTGAGGCAATTTCTTCTTTTCAGTAACCATTTTATGATTTGAAGACCCAGTGGAAGATTGAAAAGGAAAGTATCAATTCTTTAAATATAGAAACTGCAAGAATAGACTCCTTGTTGAGTAGACACTTAGCAAAGACCATGGGATGCATCGATTGTAGAAGATTCCAGAGAAGAAACAACTAATTTTTAACAAGCAGTCAACCCATAACTCCTCTCTTCTAATGGAGAAAGAAAGGTTTCTGTTGTACCAACCCTCTGATTGTAGAGCTTTGAAACTGCAATGGCTGTCATCACTGTATGATGTAAATCTCAGGTCTCTTAGACTTCCTGCTGCCGAATGTCTAGAGAAGCTCCTGAGAGACTGTGCATGGGTATTCCTTGTGAATACCATGGTTTATGCACAGTAATCACACTGTGAATAGTAAGATGCCGGGGAGCTCCTCAAAGGGGCATTTGGTCTCTTTTTATATCCGGAAGCTTTTCCTGGAGTGGAGGTTAACCTGAGACATGAGCAGGTATGAGTCAATAAAGTACAAGGGGAGAAAGGGGAGACATTTTCTGAGGCCTTCTTTGTGTATTGTGGATGTGACTGAAGAAGCTAGAGGCCCCATCTGCACTGCTGGGAATAAACAGAACACTTGAGGCTCCCTTCACAGTAAATAGGACACAGAGTACACTCCTAGTTTTCTTGGTAAACTTGAGATCGCCCTTTGAACATCATGATACAGGCAAAGACAGCAAATTACTTTTAGTTTCTCAAAAACTTAGCTATTAATAGTTTGGTTTTTGGCCAGAAGTCTTACCCAGAACATCAACACTCAGTTAATGGGCTAGAGAGATGGCTCAGTGGTTAAGAACACTAGCTGCTCTTTCAGAGGTCCTGGGTTCATTTCCCAGCCCCCACATCATGGCTCACAACCATCTATAATGGGGACTTATGTCCTTTTCTAGTCTAAAGGGGTACATGCAGATAGAACACTCATATACATAAAATAAATAAATCTTGGAAACAAATTTACCCCTGCATAAACACTCAGTTGTACATATTTGATATATCCCTCAAGGCTATGAATATGAAAATACAAAAAGAATTGAGACTCGACTTTTGACTTTCTCAAGCTGTGTCAAATGAGGAAGTCAGGGTTACAGCAGTTAACGCAGGAGAGGAAGGTGGCCAAGAAGTGACCATAGACCAACAGCATTAACCAAAGTGAACTTTTCAGTTAGGATTTGGTGCCACACTTATGGTTGCTTATATTTCTATCCATTGTAAATGATACCATGTGTAATTTGTGTCTGTGTCAGTAAATTCTGATCAATTTAACTTAAAAAAAAACTTTGTTAGTTGAAGGCTGGAAATGGTGGAAAATGACTACTATCCAGAAGTATTTTCAGCATTCTTGATATAACTAACTTAATTTTTTCCCAATGTTTTAGACTATGGGGTACATTTGCCATTATTTTCAAATTATCTCATGTCTCAAGAAAAAACGAGTACAATTGCAGTTCTTACTTATGCTACTCAAAAATCAATTATTGTTGGAAATACAAATGGGTTGGGAGAAAGATCAGAGTCCCCTAACCACCGGTGTAGGATGGTAAGGGGAGGGCCTGGCTTTCATGAGGAAACACAGATATATACAAAATGAAGCTCCTCTCATACAGTGTTGACTTATTGAGAAGTAGGAGGATGCTTTCTTCATGGTCTCATTCTTGGTTAGAGAGAAGAAGGTAAGGTTAAATTTTGGCTGGATTGATATTGTGCAGATCTTGTTCAAGTAACCACAGATGCTGTGGGATAACATTTACAATAACCTTGACATGTCTAGAAGCCAGTATTTCACAACTCCTCTCCCATCTACTCTTATATTCTTTTTGCCCCCTTATTCGCAAGTTCTTTGAGGCTTGGATGAGAGGATATTGATGCAGATGGTTCATCCACAGCCAAACATTCATAGTTTTATATACCAGCATTCTAGTTAGGGTTTCCATTGCTGTGAAGAGAAACCATGACCACAGGAACTCTTATAAATGAAAACATTTAATAGTGATGGCTTATATTTTTAGAAGTTTAGTTCATTATCATCATGGCAGGACATTTAAAAATGAAGTTCTCTTACCAAAGTTGAGAGCAGCACAAACCTACGGGTATAGAACCAACATAAATATTTGCAAGTCAGTTTGGCTGCTTGATCAATTAGCAAATCAGTAACAGTAGGATTCCCCGAAGGGCCTACATTTTCCCTATCTACTGTCTTTTGATCAGGTACATAGTACCATGTATGAACTCTGTCCTATATAGCAGGCCTTATATCTAATTAGAAAGCAGTTGGTTGTCCCCATAATCATCATGCCATTATTGTACAAAATTAGCCTGGAACGTTGGTTTTATAGCATGCAGAATCTAGCACTGAGTATGACTATTAATGTTCCCAGTAGCATATATAGTTCCTTCTGACACCACGCAAGCTAGCCATCAGGGAGAGAGTTTCTTAGTCAATTTGAGGTCGATTTCTCTATGTCCTGAATCCAAAGTGAATGAACTTGTACTTTTCATCAATAGGGTCTTACTATTTAGTCATGTTGGGCAGCAAAAACAATAGCAATAGCCTATACTGTTTGAGGTATACTCTGGAGTCTTGTTGATGAATAATTCACAGAGAGGTGTCTTATGCCCGACATTGAGTTTTTCATTTAATAACTCAGGTCTTTTGGGAGCAGCATTATCTACTCACAAAAAGTATGTCTATTTAAACCCCCTTACAGTTATTATGGAAAAATGTATCACATGAAAGTTACCACATAAGTATCTGTTAAGTGTGGTGTTCTTTATCATAAATATGTTGACACCATTGTAAAATTCTCAACACCTTCCATCCTTAGACCTTTTTTTCATTTTTCCCCAAATAAGAGACTATAATAGTTACCCATTCTTCTCTCTTCCATCCTATAACTGCTTTGTAATTCTAAAAGTCAGATGCTAATTCTTTCAGATGTTTATAAATAAATAATACTGCCTATCATCTGTGAATGAAGACGACTTTATTTCTCTCCCTGATCTGCCTACATTCATTTCCTTCTCTTATCATTTTGCATTTGTTGGAATTTTTAGTATGAAATTGAGAATAAATGCCAGGAGAGGATATCTTTTCTTTATTCCTGGTGTTTGTAGGTAAGCTCCAATTCTTTCTTTGTTATGTATAATGTTAGACATACATAGCTGATTTTTAAATCGGGTTAAATATGTTCCTTTACTCCTAGCTTACCATTTGAAAAATTGTGAATAGATGTTAGGTCATTGTTAAATACTTTTGGGGGGACATTTTCCAATATGGCCATTTAAATTTCATTCTTTAGCTTTCTGAGGTGATAGGCTAACTGATTTTAAATTGTTGACCTAGTCTTGCATGCCGGGAAATAATTTTATATAATCATGGGATAATTCTTTTTAGACACTGTTACATTCAACTTGATAATATTTTTGAGGCACTTTGCATCTGCGTACATGGGAGATTATTAATCTCATTTTCTGCTGACGTCTATCTGGTTCTGGTATTAAGATAATGTAAATTAGAAAGAATTTTCTCTGCTTTTATCTTCTCAAAGAATTTGTAAATTATTGATCTAGTTTCTCCCCTGAATGCTTGGCAGAATTTACTTGCGAACCTGTCTTTTCCTGTTACCCGATGTATGGAAAGTTATTGATAATTTATTCAATCTTCTCACTATTTATGTACTTATTCATGTTGTTTGTTTCTTCTGGTATGAGTTTTTGGCAGGTTCTATCTTTCAAGGAGTTCAACCATTTCATTTAAGCTATCAGCTTGTGATGCCGGGCGGTGGTGGCGCACGCCTTTAATCCCAGCACTCGGGAGGCAGAGGCAAGTGGATCTCTGTGAGTTCGAGACCAGCCTGGTCTACAGAGCTAGTTCTAGGACAGGCTCCAAAGCCACAGAGAAACCCTGTCTCGAAAAACAAACAAAAAAACAAACAAACAAACAAACAAACAAAAAAAGCTATCAGCTTGTGGACTGGAGTTGTTCAGTTTTCCGCCACTATTCTTTTAATGTCCAAAGGATTGATGACAACTATAGTTTTAGTGTGTGTGTGTGTGTGTGTGTGTGTTGTATGTTACATGTGCTGGATGCACAGGAATGGGCAAGTGCACAACCCATGTATGCCAGTGAAGAGGTCAGAGCAAGACATTGGGTGTCTTTCTCTAATAACTTTTGGCCTTATTGTCTTGAGACAAGGTCTTCACTGACTCCAAAGCTTACCATGTCAGTGAGGCTGACTGGTCATTGAACTTTCAGGACCTGCCTGTCTCTGTCCCCCAATGCTGAGTTATAGGCTCACACAGCCATGCTTTCCCTGATTGTTACATGCATGCTGGGAATTCAAACTCTGGTCCTCACGCTTGCAGAGCCATCTCTTCAGTCCCCAATTTAAACATCTTTCATTGGTCCTTAATCTTTACAACTACATATAAAATACCCAAGTCTTGTCAGAATTCTAACCTCATCTTTTCAATGCCTGATGCATATGCTCATAGTTCCCTGGGGTCATCTAGCACTTCGTTTACTGGTAGGAAAGGAGAAGAAGCTGAAACATTATCATTAAATTAGAGGGAATTTTGCTTTCTCGATCCAGGCAACTGACATTTTACTAGATAACAAGCATGCTAGGTCTAAATATCTCCTCGGAGATAAATGTTTAGTAAATGTAAAAGAATGAAAACCTTATGTTCTTGTAATCCCACTGGGGAAACAGAAACTGGGAAAACACAGACATTGAGCATGAGTACCTTCAAAGCCCAGGGGATGACGTAAGCGCATCTTTACTACTAGACTCAAGTAATCGCTCAGCCCATACACAAAGCCAGAAGGACACCCCTGCTTTCTGTTCTGTTCTTCTTTGGTTCCAGTGCCAGTAGAGGAGGCAAGTACTTTCATCTGTTCTCGATGAGTGGTCAAAGCAGCAACTCCTCCCTGTATTAATCCCTTCCTCATCACTCTGCAAGAGTGGAGCCTTTCTCACCTTATCTATCCCTTCCTCTCCAGATGCCCCTCCCCCACCCCCCGCACACTCCTAGTTCAGCCCTGCTATGAGGCTATTATTCTCAAAGCCAGCGAGAATAGACAGGAAGTCTCAATATGCCACATTTAACTGATCTTAAAATAAATATGTTCAAAAAGGGAAAAGTGTAGACAAATTTCTTGCCATGCTGCGGTTATGCTTCTGACAACTGAGCTTCCCTCCCTGCCTCAGAGCTACATTAAAAAAATAACTGGAATTATGCAATAGTAGCAAGGTACTTCCCACTCTGAGAATATGCAAAGTTCGACAACAGTATCTGTGAAGTGACTGCTCTGGCAATAATCTCATTTAAGAAGATGAGATTTAAGAAGACAGCTGAATCCCCTTTTGCCTCCCACTCTATCCACACACAGAAGATCAAGTGTTCCAGGTTCAAGTTCAAAAGGGGAGAATTTCTTTCTGACTGACTCATAAATCCGAGAGCCTGGGCCTGATAAAAACAAGGCTGTGTCTCTTGTCCCCAGTGCACATTCCCACTTCCTTTGAAAGAGACAAAAGGAGCCAATCATTTTTCTAACAGGTCTTAACATTTAAAATAGGTCTTCTCCTAGAGGGATTCCAACTCAGCCAAGAATCAACAATACTTAACCTGCTTTAAAGCCAGAGTGTTCTTCATCTATTCAAGATCTTCCAGCACCTGGGATGATTCTTAAACTCTGCCCAAGAAGGAAAGAGAGAGGAAGAAGTTCACCCAGGAGCTGAATCCAGAGTTGAAGTTTTAGTAGAGTCTGTAATGGATAAGACAACAACCCAAACTCCTCTGAGCCATGCATAGGTCAAGTCTGGCTCCCAAAACAACAAAGAAACATGAAAGAAAGACACAGGCCCACAACACCTGCATCTGTTCCCATATGCTATCCCTTAGTGGTGTAATTCTGCCATGTTAACTCACTTCTCAAAATCAGATACGATGTAGAGATTTGATGCATTTCTGAAGAGGTTCATTCAATAAAAACATGATCCATAGCTCAAGACATGGTCCCTAACTCAAGTCATGTTCCCTGGCTCAAGCCATGGTCACGAGCTCAAGACATAGTCTTGAGCTCATGACATGGTCCCTAGCTCATGGCACAACTGAGTTCTGCATGGAACCTTAGTGGGTAAAACCTAGTTTAAGAAAGCTGGGTACTTGGGCTGGAGAGATGGCTCAGAGGTAAAGAGCACTGGCTGCTCTTCCAGAGATCCTGAGTTCAATTCCCAGCAACCACATGGTAGCTCACAACCATCTGTAATAAGATCTGGTATCCTCTTCTGTACTGCAGGATACATGCAAGAAGAACCCTGTATACATATTAAATAAAAATCTTTAAAAAAAAAAAAGAAAAGAAAGCTGGGTACTCTTTTCATGCCCTGAAGCAGATGCTTGTCAGTCTCCTTCTTTATTCTTTTTGCTCCCCATAGGGACCAACCAAGCAGCTTCTTCTGGCAGGTGCTCCTGGCAGGTGTGATAATAGTGCCTTTGCCACCAGCCTGAAAGAGACCCGCCCGCTCAGTGGTCCAGGAGAAGCCTCAGAACACTTGAGACAAAGCAACACCTTCTTCCTCAAAATCACTTCAGGTATCTTATCAGTTATAGAAGCTGTCTAAAACAAAAAGGCATTGGTGAACTGGGAAGTGGAGAGAGAACAGAGTAAATGAAGGATTCCTTTTTCGGTGACGGAGTTTCAAGTCCTACAGTCCTGCACAAATGTAGAACAGTTAGTATTTGGCCGCTTCTCCCATTCCCACTTTCTCTTCACCTTCTATTTTGCTGTACCTCAACTTTACAATGGTAGCACATTTCTAACGTATACATCGCACCTTTTAGCACATGCCTTTACCTATATTAACTTCCTGCCTCCCTGACTTGGTTTTCTATTCAGCAATGATAAGACTTGTCTGTATACACATAGGTGTCTACTTGGTCGCCTTTGTAAACGCAGGCTTGTCTCTGCCAAATAAATAGCAGCTGTTTTGTGATGGATACAGGTCTCTTGAAAGGAAGTTTCAGATTCATCTTCACTACCTCTCTGTTAGCCTACCTCCCTGCAGGCAAACCCAGACGAGTAAGCTGTGTTGCTAAGACACGAAGGTGCACAGAAGCCTTACTGTTCTCTTTGATCACACCTGCATCTCACTGTACAAGCAGCAACAACGGTGACACCCGTCAGATAATGCTCTGCTGTCTCTCTGAGGAGAGCAGCCAAATGAGGGCAGTTTCTCATGTAGTATCTGGGCGCTCCGACAGGTCTACTGTGTTCACACAAAATAACAAGGCACAATGTTGCCTTTGTACTGAATTCAAGCCTGCTCCAGGGCTAAGCCTCGGGAGCATTCACAGTGTTCTCCCAGCTGCTGAAAAGCTCACCTACACAAAGAGATGCATCGTGTATTCCCGCACAAATGGCCTGGTATGCACACCTTGCCTGAAAAGCCAAAGGAATATTTCAATCCCAGATTGTTGGCTGAGGAAATGCTCCCTCTCACATGAGACTCTGTTAAATATGAATAAAATGTAGATCATGAATCAACTCACCACCGACTCAGAAGCTACAACAAATTCAAGAACCTGACCAAATATTTAAGTGACTACGGTGAATGTATGTGTGCGTGTGTGTGCATGCGTGTGTGTGTACGTGTGATTCATGACCTCTGGAGGTTTAATTTGTATATTCATATAAATCTGTTTTTCTTCTACACGCTGGTAGAGGATTTCTGCTGAGGAATTTCATTATATTAGTAATATAATTGCATATAGAATTTAATTAAATTAGAATTTCAATACTTTTTTTGCTAATGATGACTAGAGATAATCAACTTTTACTTTTTAGAATTCATTAGTAGTTTTGGGAGATGCAAACAGCGACCAAAAACATTTGGGAGATGGCACAAGTGGAAGGAACTGAAGACGCTGTACAGAGGACAATGAACTTCTTAGAAAACTCAGGTGCTGTGGGGAGCAAAATTGCAGCATCTCAATGGGAGAGATGGAAACCAGAGAGAAAGGTCCTTAGCCGGGAAAAGATGTTAAAACTTTGCATCAATATGCTTCAGCACTAACTAGAAGTGATGTTTAATCCTGATTAAAGTCATTTGCTTACCCAGGACTAGGAACCCAATCTTCAGGAAAATCCATTTCACATGTAAGTTTAGTGCACCAGGAGAATGGAAGATTCCATGTCTTATCAAGAGGAGGACTGGTGGGGAAAGGTAAGGGGTAAAGAATTTGAGCTTCAGGTACCATATTAAATTATAATAGTAGGAGCTGGAGCTTGAGATAACCAGGAGATGGAAGGCAAACTGAGCAAGCCAGCAGCTGCAAGCCAGTAAGCAGTGTTCCTCCACCATCTCTGCTTCAGTGCCAGCACCCAGGTTTCTCTCTTGAATTTCTGTCCTGCCTTCTCTCAGTGAGGGACTGTGATTGGGATGTGTGAGCAAATAACCCCTTTTCTCCCTAAATTGCTTTTGGTCATGGTGTTTACCACAGCAACAGAAAACAAAATAAGAGATAGGCTTAGGTTGCAGGAACTGGGATGTACAGTTATATGAGTTATATTTGGGAGAGTGCATAAAAACATGAAATACAAATC
The DNA here is from genome assembly GCF_950005125.1 of Chionomys nivalis. NCBI lineage: Eukaryota > Metazoa > Chordata > Mammalia > Rodentia > Cricetidae > Chionomys > Chionomys nivalis. The sequence continues at coordinate 20,006,367 of NC_080107.1, forward strand.
AGCACAAGTATGCTTTTGCATTGAAAGTAATTTAGGGTAGGGAGCTAGTGTGTATCCAGTGTTGTACCCTAATAAAAGTCATTACTTCCCAGAGAACATTTCCAGATCCTCTGGCGCATTCCTCAAATATTTTCTGCCCAGAATCCAATCATTTATGGAATGTGATAGTCAATGACGTAACTGCTGTGTTATGCTTCTCTTAGTGGGTTCTGTATCATGTTGTGTGACCATAGGGTTCACAAAACTAAACCCAGGACACATTGTGGGCACTGGGGTGAGACTGCCTCTGCCTCTAATATATCTAGAGCACAGAGAATGGGAGAGATGCGACCACAGAAAGGTGTGATAAGTATGTCATATAGATACAGATGAGAAGATGTGGGCACTCAGAGAAGGGAAGGTTCTATTGCCTGGGAAAGAAGCAAGCAAGAAAGAGAAGGAAGCATTTGTTGGCAAGATGATATTTGAGCTGTGCCTTGAGAGAATTTGCCCAGAGAGAAAAGGAAAGCAGAGCATCCCAGAATGATAGAACAATATACACAAAAGCCTGCAATGATGAGACGCTGGATTAGGAGGATGGTGTGACCTGTTTTAGATGGTTTTTAGACAGGAAATGGAAGAGAAATAGAAACCAAATGCCAAAGGACTAGGAATGCAGCATTAAGAATTTTGACTTATAGGAAGTCAGAGATGCCCTGACGCTCACATGAATTCATCAGCTGGGATAATTGTGGGGTTTTGTTTTGCCAGAGAGGAGGAGGGAAAAGGGTCTAGAGGAGAAGTGCAGCAAAAAAACATCTTCTGAAGTAGAAGTGCTGTGTGTCAAGGCAAGCCTAAAGATGTGTTCTGGATGAGACACAGCCACTAGACTCAGGAACTCCCTGCTGCTGTGCTTATTTGCAGAAGATCTCTACAAGATCGGACCTGTTAGCATTTTATCACAAGTGGCGGAGAAGCCTTCTTTGAGGAAGTACTGGGAGTTAATATTTGCAGGTAGAAAGGGTGTCATTTTTTTTCAGTGGTATAGTTGACCATGATGCAGAAAAGAACAAACAACCAACTTCCTACCCATGCTCATACAAGAAATTTTAATTCAGTTCAGTGGGTCACAAAACAAAGACAAGTGTATAAAAGAGACGTTTTGGTAAGAAAGGTTTTAGAGAGGGAAGGAGGGATGTAAGAGAAGGGGATGGAGGATAAAAATAACTAAAGTTCATTATATCCATGTATAAAACTGCTAACAATTAAGAAGTGCAAAAAATATATATATATAAAGGAAGAAAGGAAAAGGGGTGTGGCAGAATTCCTGCTGGGCTTTATCTGGCCTAGCTCTGGAGTTAACAGCTAGCCCTAGTCCATCCTTAGTTTAGCAGATACCTTTTGCAGCTCTATGTGAATCTTGTCTGATAGTTTTCCAAGGATACAAAGCCTATGCAAAACTTGGTGAGAATTTGCACTTGGCATTGTCTTTTTGGAAGCTTCATTAAGGTGGTTTTGAGCATATGGAAATCAACTGGCTTAATTGTAAATATAGAGAAAATAAAAATACCCTGGGCAAAGGGAACGCACTTCAGTCCATCGAGGCTGGATGCCCCCTACAGCTGCGCCAAAGGCTAAGTCACTTTTTTCTTTTCTTTCCTTTTTTTTTTTTTTTTTTTTTTTTTTTTTTTTTGGTTTTTTCAAGACAGGGTTTCTCTGTAGCTTTGCAGCCTGTCCTGGAACTAGTTTATGTAGACCAGGCTGGCCTCAAACTCACAGAGATCGACCTGCCTCTGCCTCCTGAGTTGGGATTAAAGGCGTGCACCACTGCCACCTGGCCCTAAATTCATTCTTAAAGTGTCTCTGAGCCTTCTTTGGATGGACTCACATAGCACAAATTCTAATTTCTCTTAATAAATAAAACCTGGAGTCAGATATGAGGGGGGTGAAAGCCTAAGGATCAGAGAAACAGAGTGCCAATCACTAGAGAGTTCTTTTACCCATACCAATGCTCAGACCTAAGGGGTGGTCCTATCCTCAGACTGCACTACTCAGCTCCCCTCCCACCTGGTATTCCTCTTTCCTGTCTCCACCTCCCTAGTGCTGGGATGAAGGGTGTATGACTCCTGAATACTAGGATTAAAGATGTGTACCACCACTGCCTGGCCTCTAGTGTCTTAATTCTGCACTCCAATCTTCAGGCAAGTTTTATTTGTTAAAACACAAACAAAATATCACTACGGACTGGCGTGAACCCACACCCATGTCTCAACAGCATTTGCTCAGTGACCAGGAAAACTGGTTAAACACGTTCCGGAAACTCCATATCCTCTGTCCAACTCTCACCTTGGTGTTCTCTCCCCATAGTCTTCAGCCCTTCATGACAGTTGCTCCTATTAACAATAATGTATGCTAAATGATGCTTAAGGCTCTAATTTATCATTTTAATTCATACATTTTAGTCAGATATGATTCAGATAAAATATCAGTGCAGGCAGAAACACCTCCATGGGCATGATTTGTTCCAGAATCTTCTGTTTACTTCACCTTATCTGCATCATTGCTATCATAATTTTATGTTAAAAAATAGTATTACAGACTGAAAAGTTGGACCACAGAACCGTAGGGGAGTATTCTCAGTGTATAATGACCATTTCAGAGAGTGTGCTCACCTTTATCTGTGATGTCCGAAAAGATAGAATTGATCATTTACCAAAGTGATTTTACAGATGAAAATTCTCATATAAATATGTTTGGTGTAAAGGATGTAAAATTATCTTTTTGAAGCATAGTAAAGAAAAAGGTCAGTGTTTCAAATATTTCTTTGCTTTTCAGCTGCCTCTTGCACTGGTTCACTTACCCAGCTTCTGTGATTAATGCCTTTGGAGAAACATTTCCAGGAGACATAGCTTGTTAATCTGTATCTTGTTGCTATGTAAATCAGCTCTCAGAACACCTATACAACCAAATCAGGAAAGGCTTGGGTTGGCTCCCTGTTGCAAAGATTTTATTCCATGGCTGCTTGACCCCATTCCTGTGGACCCTAGGCTTGCCTGAGCAATTTGTTGGGGAGAGGGAGAGCTGGAGGATGGGAGGAGTGCTATGAGTTCTGGAAATGACATGCTTGCCACACTTAAGAGCTAACATCAGCCATAGCTGTCTATACAAGACCCATACAAGAACAAGCCAGCCAAAATTCTGGCATAGATGGGGGATAGGGAGGAAGGCTCAAAGTCCCACTCCTAATTGAGAAATTATCAGCACTTGATAGCTTCTGGGAAAGTGAAAATTGCTCTCCTTTGGGGGTGGGGTGGGGATGGTCCCATACCCATGCACATATGGGCAGCAGTAATTAGACCGAGTGGGCTGGAAAACAAAAGAAGAGGGCATGAAGTTGGGAGGGGACATGATGAGGATCCAGGGGAAGCTGGACTAAGAGAAATGAGGGATGGATAGGATCATTGTTCACTGTATATATGTACAAAATCCTCAGAATAAATAAATTATAAGAAAAAATAAGCATAGTAGAGAAAGACAACACACAACAAACACACCCTCTTTCTTTTTGCAAAGTGCCAGGAATTGAACCCAGGGCTTTGTACAGTTGAGACAAACACTCTACCACCACATTATATTTCTAGCTCCAATACCAGCTCCCAAGTTTTCTGAAGGAAGGTTCCACATATTTCTTCATTTAGATACAAAAAATGTTGGGGAGAGGAGTTTTTGTTCTGAGTAACCATGTTTCCAGACACAGATCATGAATTCTGTTGCTAAGGAAAAAAAGAAAATGCAAAAAAAAAAAAAAAATCATGTTGGTAAATCCCAGGCTATCTTTTTGATACACATCTCCAGGGAGCAAACCCTTTTCTTCTGGAGCTGAGTTGCAGATAGACAAGAGTAGAAAGAACAGGCCTCCAAAGGGGGTATGGAAATAAACATGGTATAATAATGAAGATCCTATTCCTCTTAGAAATTTAAACTCAAGAATTCCATTTTATTAGCTTTTCTGTTCTGTTTTTGCTTTTGTTTTTAAGTATTACAGACAGATCTGAGCTTAAGACAGAGACAAGCTAACTTGACAGTCTTCGGACTACATTTGGTGATGAACTCACACTCAAAGACAAGACAGTTATCCCTAGATGTTAAAGCATGTATAAAGAAGCATAATAAATGAGTAACTATAGAGGGGTTATTTGCTACGTTAAACTCTGTAAAGATACCAAAGGTACACGGAAACCATATCAATAAAATCGTCTGAGGATGCCTCAGTGTTGTGGTCCATCCTGGGAAAGCTGGGTCTTTCTCAAGTCTAAGAGTTCTGAATGAACAAAACCTGATGTGAAAGTAAACCAAGATTCCTTCTAAATTAGTCCTGAAATCACTAAAATTTGATATAGGTGTTAAAATAAGTGTAATTTCTGTTTTCCAACATGATAGAATACACGAAAATGCCATTTGGGGCATATTCGTTAAGTTCTGTTCTTGGCACTTGGCTCCTCTGCATGCAGGATTACATTTCAGGCAGGGTATAAGTTTTCATTTTTTAATCACTCAAGTTTTTCACTCTTTGTGAGAACCTAATCTCCTCAAAAGTAGAGTAATGTTTAATCTCTTCAATGAACAATGATTCCTGATCTATCAGGAGGCAAGTAATTATAAAGACATTCTAGAGTCTACGGAATATAAAGCTGGAAGCCCCTCAAATTCTAAATCCGTTTGAGCTAATCTGCAGCATATATATAGCCATGATTTAGATCAATGAAATCTAATGAGGTGTAAAACACAATTTTTACGTCGGATTATGCTAACTCTTCTTAGACATCGGATTTAGTGACTTTGAGGTTAACTGAATTTTATGGCAGATATCAAGCCAGTCCATTTCATTACATTCAGTCAATTTTAAAATCTCTACTAAAAGATATATTTTTAAATATATGTATATCCGTTTTCAAAGACTTTTGAAATTAGCTTCTCCTTTGGAAAAAAATTAAATATCAAAAAACAAAGAAATAAAACAGGGTTCCAAAGTTTGCTGGAAAACCGAAGCAAAAATGAGAGTAAGAAAGTACACAGCTCTGAAATATCTGCCTCTGCAAATAGTTCTCTCTGACTGTCACACCAAAGTCATAATCTCCATCAGACTCTGTTCTTTGCTTACCTAGAATATATTGAATTACAGATAAACTATAAGAGGCCAGCAATGGTTAAAGTGTGGAGGAGAGCCCTCGGGTCAGCTCCCTGTAAAATGCTATACCTGATTATCCCAAGCAGGGACGGTAAAGGGAAAACTTTGTTCTAAAAAAGATGCAGTGTTGACTTGTGGCAATGCTGGAGTAGGAGCATCGTTTCAGAGTAATCTGAAGGTGACTAAGATGTGTCCTCCCTCTGTCTACTAGGGACCACTGGCAGCACAAAGCACAACCCCCAAGGGCTCTACATAGGACTGACACTTCCTCGCCAGTTTTTAATACCTTCTGTTGTCTCAAAGTTTAGACCATTTGTTAAAAGGATTACAAGCCAAAAGCAACACTAGTTTTTAAAAGAATAGAGGAACCAAAATAACTTTGTCCAGGTCTCTAGGAAGCAAAGGGTTTTTATAAGAAAGGAAATATTTTCTTGTGAGTCTTCTTGTTGAGAGTGGAATTTGTACAACCGTGACTGCCTAGTTTGATGAATAAAATGACTTTCAGATTAAATTAAGATGCTAAAATACCTTCAAGCCATCAGTTTATAGCTCATCTCAGAACAAAAAAAAATAGAAAAAATTAAACATCGTTATTTGTTTTCATTTTAATAATATTTATTCAACTTTATTGGGGTACATGTGTTGACTGCATGAATTTATGCACATCTGGTGCATGAAATGCCTGCAGAAGTCAGAAGAGGGCATTGGATCCCCTAGAACTGGAGTTACAGTTGGTAGTCAGCCACCTCATGGGTTCTGGAAACTATATCCAGGTCCTCTGCAAGAGCAGCAAGTGCTTTGAAACACTGAGCAGTTTTCCAGTCCCTTGCTATTTTGTTTTAATTTTTAAAATTGAAAGTATGTCTTCAAACATATGTCAGAGATTCTTCCATAAAAGTATATCTGAAAGAAAGTGTAGTTCAATTTATTTTCTTAATTTTTTTGATAATTTCATACATATATGTAGTGCATTTGGATTGTGCTCACTCTTATCTGTTCTGACTCTCACTATCACTAACACTCCTACCATACCTGACAAGTCCCCTTCCCATGTTGAAGACTTTTCATTTTGTTTTGTGACCCACTGAGCATAATCAGGACCAGTTTTGAAACCACATATACTGTGGTGGTTTGAACGAGAATAGTTCCCATAGGCTCATATATTTGAGTGTTTGGTCCCCAGTTGGTGGAACTATTTGAGAAAGATTAGGAGGTGTGGCTTTGTGGCTTTGTTGGAGGATGTGTGACCTTGTTGTTGGAAGAGGTGTGTCACTGGGAGTAGGATCTGAGGTTTCAAAAGACCAAGTCAGATGGGTCTCTCTCTCTCTCTCTCTCTCTCTCTCTCTCTCTCTCTCTCTCTCTCTCTCTCTCTCTTCTCTCAGGATGTAAGCTTTCAGCTACTTCTCTAACATTGTGCCTCCCTGCCAGCAACCACACTGCCATGATGATCATGGACTTTCCTCTAAAAGTGTAGGGAAGTCCCAAATACATGGTATCTTTTATAAGAGTCATCTTGACCATGTGTCTCTTCACAGCAATAGAGCAGTGACTAAGACAGGTATGAAATTATTCAATGAATCAAGGTGGGCTCAGAAGAGGATATGCACCTCAAGACAATGACTCTTCCCCCTAGAATTCATCAGTAGCCAATAATTCAACAAGAAGCATTAGGACTTCATGAACCATTTCCCTATTCATGATTGGCTGTTGACAGGTCCAGGTTTGTACAGACTCAGTACAAGCAACTGCAGCTTCTGTGAGTTCATGGTTGCAATGTCCGTGTCATGTCAGAAGAAAGCATTTCATTGCCCTTTACCTTATCTCCTGCCTCTTACATTCTTCCAGTCTCTTCTTCTGCAATATTTCCTTAGCTTTAAAGGGAGTGGCATTAATGTCCTGTTTATGGCTGAAACTCAGTTTTCCTCTTTTCTCTGCACCTTGAGCAGCTAAGAGTTTCCGTACTGATTGACATTTATTGTAAAGAAAGCTTCTCTAATTAAGACTGAGGGAAGCATTTATCTTCGAGTATAAACCTCAATGTTTAGAAGGTGGTTTGACATCGTGTCAGCTTATATAAGCAACACTAGCTCATTCCTTTTGAGGATCTAAGCCTCCTCAACTGTTAGTTTTCAAATGGGTTTACGGTGTTAGACTTGAAATCCTTCCTGTGAAGTGGACCTTGGACTCTACCAGAGATTGTGATTAGCTGACACCATAACAATCATCATACTACTGCACCAGTAGGCATATCTTGCTTGCATGGAGCATTGCCACTGTAGATTGTGTCACAGCTGGATAAGAACTGCTTATGAATTTTCTCCTCCAGAAGCCCGCATATCACTTTCTAACATTATTAGAGTTATCCATATAATATCACAGGATAAAAACCTAATTACCATCTTCTCAAACAATGCTTATTTGCTACCTACTACCTACTACAATGTGCCATGTTATAATAATGTAAATTTCTAGTCTCAAGGAACATCCAGTCAAGTTGAAGACATAAGACAAATCAGTGAAATTAATATATGTACAAAATAATTATCTCTGGAGATTGGGGAAGTGACTAAAAGGAAAATATAATTACTATGATTATTAAGCGTCTAAGGATTTTTATTACTGTGAAGCGACATCATGACCATGAAAACTCAAATAAAGGAAAGCATTTAATTGGGGCTAGCTTACAGTTCAGAGGTTTAGTCTATTATCATCATGGTAGGAAGCATTAGGGCATGAAGACAGACACGGTGCTGGGGGGGTAGCTCAGAGTTCTACCTCTAAATTCTCAGGCAGCAGGAAGAGAGAGTGACACTGACCTGGCTGGAGCTTCGGAAACCTTAAAGTCCAACCCCACTGACACACTTCTTCTGAGAAGGCCACATCTACTCCAAACAGAGTCATACCTCCAATAACGCCTTTTCCTATGAATTGATGGGAACCATCTTTTAAACCACCATATTAAGGTTTAAAATATTTTTACAAGTAATGAAGAATTTTAAATTAAATTTTGACTGCTAGTCAATGTAGGCTGACTGTTAACAATGCATCAATTTGACTAGGCTATGATGCTCAAATATATAAACTATCTGTCCACTTTTAGCTGAATTCTTAACTGTATCTGTATGAAGCAAAACTCAGATCCCAATAAAAAGCAATAACTGAAAGATTGAAAGTGCAGGGGAAAATTCAGAAATTGCCTCTTTCCCATAAGATAGCAATTAGATTTCAAATTAGAGTGACATATAAAAGTCAGAGCTTCTGTTAAAACCAGGGAATGGATATCATTTATGAATAAATAAGATTTAGGAACTGGTAACTGTGTTCTTGAACTAAAAATAAAATTGAAATATACCTGCTCTAACAAAGACCACAAACCAAGATTCTTTAGAAATAAAGGTACTTTCTAGTAATTTAACTGCTTGGTGGAGCTACACTTTATAAAACTAAGAGAAATGTAATGAATCCAGGGCATCTGATACTCCTCATTCATGATTCCCATGATTCAAACAGAATTCTCTGGGCATGAAAGAGGGAAAATATAAGTAACATAGAGCAGAAACGATTAATAGAATAGTAGATCCACAAATGTCTCATTATTGAAATGAATGGATTTTAATAACTAATGGTACACCAATAAATGTATAAAAAGATAGAGATGGAATGCTGGGATTTTGAGAGAAATACTGAATCTAAAGAAGAAAATGGAAGTTGAACTGAAAGACACATTATTTGAATTTTAAACAATGGCTGAATGACTTTACCAAAGATTAAACACTATGAAAGAAATAATTAGTTACCTTGAATATATGTCAGTGGAAGTGATTTGAACTGATATGACGAGAGAAGAAAGATTGAGGAAACAAAGTATTTCAATGGCCTTGGGATAGCATCAGGTGGTATTATAAATATATGTTACATATATTATATATGATATTATATATATAATAGAGTGACAAAGAGAGAACATTAAAAATACCAGTGAACCTTGGCAAAGAGTTATTTTTAATTTGTTTGAAACATCAACTCAACACCCAAGAAGCTTAACAAATCTGAAAGTTCAAAGGAAACAGTGTCTAGACTTGTCACAATCAAAGCACCAAAGACAAAGACTAAGTGGAAAATTCTTCTAGTCAGAAAAGGAAAGAACGTCTCAGATAAAAAGTCTTTAAAAGAATTCCATCTAATTTCAAAATCCCAAGCAAGAAAACAATGTAGTAGCCTCTGTTAGTTGATAATAGAAAAAGAATAAATTTCAATTTTGAACTCTGTGTCCTTTGACATATGGGATGAAATTAAGGTATTTTCACAAAATGAAAATGAGGAAATGAAAAGTAAGGACATTAACAGCCAACAAATCCATACTTCAGGAAGTTTTAGGTTAAGTTTCTTAGATTTAGGGAGATAGTCTCAGACAATTAAGATCAACAAAAAGAACTAGAAGACACTGAAAAATTACAAATGTATAAATACTCTTTTTCATTTCTTAAATTTGAGGAACAAGCTATTAGATGTTTAAAACAACAACAGCAAAGGCAATGTATTGTAGAATTTAAAAGATACAATGTGGTTGAAGAAAGCACCTCTGATATTAATAATATGACAACGAGAATTTACAAAACTTAGCAAAAAGCAGTAGTAAAAATATGCAGAATAGGCTATTCAAGAATTATTTAGCAAAAGGTGTAGTTCATACATCATGGGAGAAATGAGGGAACAGAGCAACGATGATTAAAATTTCCCCCAAATTAGCATCAGATGTGAAACCACAACACCAAAAATGCATGCATGCACATGTGCACACACGCGCGCACACACACACACACACAAAGAAGAACTCACGTCAGAAAAGCAAAACCAATGCTACATTTGTGAATGTGATGTTCTAATCAAAGAAGATCAATGACAAAGAAAAAATTCAGAAGGAAGCCAAATGAGCAAACACTTTGTCTATCGAAGAATAAATGTAAAATGCTATTTAAATTGTGAGAAACTGCATGAAACAACACAAGGGTACAGTGAAATAGCCAATCTCTTCAGAAGGAAGGTTACAAACCTAGAATCCAATATATATCTATATAGAAACTGGCCATTAAAAGTGAGGAAGAGCCAGGTATGGGAGCACACACATGTAATTTCAGCATTAGGGAGGCTGAGGCAAAAGGATCTCTAGTTTGACATAAACCTAAGCTCTACAATGAGTATGAAATTAGCCTGTGTTACATACAGAAAGCTGCCCTTAAACCTCCACCCACCCACCTACCCATCTCCATGATCACCATTAAATAGAAAATAAAAAATGAGGAGGAGGAAATTACTTGCTCAGAAAAAAAAAAAGTTCTTGAAACTTGTTTCAAGTAGACCTGCCTTAAAGGGAATAGATTGGCATTAAAGAAGGAATTAAAAAGAAATTCCTCAGAGAGAAAAACAGTAATATAGATCAGGAGCTCAATGCTTCAGGGAACCAAGACAGTCAGAAAAGCAGAAATACAAGTAAATATGAGCTTTCATTCTTCTTAAGATTTATTTTTAAAAAGGTTTTACTTATGTGTTAAAATGTAAGCAGTAGCCAATAAGAGCATAGAGCTAATAGGACAAGCAGGGATTTAATTAATACAGTTTCTGTGTGGTTGTTTTGGTGCTGAGCAGCCGGGGACAAACAAGCGGCCTTGCTACAACAGATTGGTGCACCAACATGGTCCACTATATCCATGTAAAACCCAAGAGAGCTTGAAAGAGAGCTTGACAAAGAACCTTCCTACAACATATGTGCATTTGAGTGTATTCCTTGAGTGTATGTCACAGTTGCGAAGGTGTCTGTGTAGGTCAGATAAAGGCATCAGATGCCTTAGAGCTGGAGTTACAGGGTATGAGCTAAATGATGTGGGTATTGGAAATCACACCCAGCTCCTCTGGAAGTGCAACCATCACTCTTAACTGTTGATCCTTCTCATGTGATTTAAGGAAACAAAAATTTCAAAGCAATGGCAACAACACATGCTGTTAATAGGACATAAGTGCAAGTGAATCTAATAACAATGATCATATATAGGACAAGAGAGGGAAGGTAGGCCCCTCCTAATATTTGAAGTGGGTCATTACTGACTGCAAATGCACACTGGGAACTCTAGGCAAAATAGTAAAAACAGTTTTGAAAACTAAAATTAATTTTCAAAGGAAGGAGAGAAAATGAAGGCATAAAATGCTTAATAAAAACTACAAAAGGAAGAAAAAGAAAATAAAACAAAATAGAAAAAACACAAGCACTAAAGAAAAACAATAATAGCATGGTGTATAGTAATCCAAACATATTACTATTCATTTAAAGTTAGATTTACATATTATACATTTGGTAGTATTTTAATAATTATAAGTGTATAAATATTCTTATTCTAAAGCATCAGGGTAGAACAAAAACCAACATTTATCTACATAATCTATGATAAACCTATCTTAAATGTAAAGATACATACAGACTAAGAGAAAAGTAATGGAAAAAAGTTACCATAATAAAACTAATTAAAGAAAGCAAATGTTATTTCAAATAGAATATACTTCAGATAAAGAAATTATCAGAAGAAAAAAGAATTATAAGACTGAAAACAATTTTAAAAATCATAAAGTATGCATGCAATGATGGTATCAAAATATACGAAGCCAAATGGACCAAACTTCAGGGAAAAATACAACAATCAGCCTCATTATATAGAATTTCAAGGAGCAATACGGTAATGAAGTCCCTTTAGCTGGACAGTTCAACTTCTCTGTAACCAAAATGGATGAATCTAAAAAGGGATAGAATATAATCAAATATAATACCACCTTTAATCAACTGGATATAATTGACAACTATAGTATAGTTCATTCAACATTAGAATAAATATCAACAAGACAAATAATGTCCTGTACTCTAAAACACTTTAACAAGTTTTTTGTTTTGTTTTAAGAAATTATTCAATATCTATTCTCAGACAATAATAGAACTGAACTAGGAGTCATTAAAAAAGAGTTAATGGGGACAATCTTAAAATATTTGAAGACTAAACAACACACTTTAAATAAAACATAAGAAACAAGATAAATCAGTAGAAACAATTAACTAATTTGAACTAAATGAAACAAAATTAAAGAACAGAGATTGTGGGATATAGTTCAAGTGATACTTAGGAAGAAACTTACGACAATAATGCCCAATGGAAAAGAAGAAAGATTCAAATAAAAAAATCTAAGCATCTTACTTTCTAGGACACTAGAAAGAACAAATTAAATAAAAATAAATATAGTAAAAAAAGCAGAGTTTAAATCAATGAAATTATAAATTCCAAGTCAATTGAGAAAAATAAAAGAAATCAAAACCTGCCTACTTGAAAAGAGCAATAGAATTGATAGACCCTTTATAATCTTAACTGAAAGAGAAGACAAAATATTATTAATATCATAAATGTACAAGGGAGCATATTACAAATCTTTTAAAAATGAGGCTTTTGAACACTCTTTGTCTACCAATTGAAAAAGATCAATTTCTTGAAAGATAAGATCAACGAACACTCAAATGAACAAGGAAAACTAAATGTTGTCCAAAAAAATTGTACACTAAAGCACTAAGACCAGACAAGCTCACTGATGAATTCTGTAAACTATCTATGAAGACATTATATCAATTGCCTACAATCATTGCAGAAAGTGGTATTGGAGCCCTTTTGAAATGATTATGTGAGTCCATCATTATTTGGTTGCCCAAGCTAAATAAAAACATGCTTTAAGAAAGGACTATACAGAGATAATGCATACAAAATTTCTCAAAAAGAAGCTGGCAAATTTTATTCAATAATAGGAACTAGACATGATGATAATGTGGAATTATCTAATTTCAGGCATGCATGGCTAGTTGAACATTTGAAATCAATTAATTTAAGAAATAATATTATCAGGTTTAAAGAATAAAAATGACCCATTCATATCAATCCATAAGCACCACTGCCATTCATTTAATAACACTTTGTAAAGTAGGAATAGGGGGAGCAGAGCAAGCAAAGCAAACTCATATAAAGCCACAGTAAATGTATACTTCATAGTAGATTTCTCATTAAAATAAGAAACTATAAAAGGAAAAGTCCTTTAATCATGTCTTTTTGATATATTATTAGAAGTCAATTCAGTAAGAAAAAGGAAATGAAAGGCATATTATAGGAAGGGATAAATTAAACTACCTTTGTTCCCACATGACATGATAATATACACATAAGAAACCTCAAAGAACTGACAAAAGCCTTTTGGATTGGCTAAGCAGTTTTGACCAATTATAAGATACAAGGTTAATAGGCAAAATTCAATTACCCTCCTGTAAATAAACAATAGACAAGAGGAATTGGAAAAAACACAAAACATCTATATCTTATCCAAAAATTAATAATTAGGTATAAATCTTGCAAAACATTCTTAAGTGCTATATGAGGAAAATTAAAACAAAATCTACCTCCTAAGAATCAAGGAGATTGACTGATAGTCCATATCCATAGGAAGGCTCTATGTTGTCAAGATGGCATTTTCCCATCTTTGCCTACAAACTTGATACAACCCAAACCAGAGCCCTGTAAGTTACTTTGTGGATAGCATCACATCAACTCACTGATTATGAAGTTTTTATTAGAGAAGAACTATCCAGAGTAGCCAAAACAATATTGAGGACAAAAGGATGTATGATTGACACTACTTGCCCTGAGGATGCTACGAAGCTACAATAATTCAGACACTGCTTTGTCAATCAAAGAAGAGAAAGATTGATTAGTGGGATAGAGCATCTAGAATAGAACCACACAAATACAGACAGCTGATACTTGACAAAGTAACAAAGGTAGTAACGTGAATCAGTCTTTTCAACAAATGGCTCTTGAACAACTAGACAAACACATCCAAAAAATGAATCTATCTGCAGATATTTCACCTCTCGTAAAAAACCAACTAAAATAGTTATAAACCAAAAATCAATAAAAAAAATGATTTCCCCGGAAATCACAACAGTGACATGCTAGATGCCCTTGGGTACTGTTTTTAATCACTGTGAGAAAAAAAGACCTGAAAAATAGAACTCAAAGAAGATAAAATTTATTTTATTTTGGATATCATTTTAGTAATTGCAATCCACAGTTGCCTGGCTCCACTGTTCCGTGACCTGTTTTGAGGCAGAACACTATGGGGGAAGGATGTGAGGGAGTGGAAATGTTAACCTCTCAGCAGTCAGAAGCTGAGAAACTGGACCAAGAGAAGATACATCACTTGGGTGCACATTTGCAGTGATCTGGTCCCTCTAACCAAGGTAAAAAAGAATGACAAACATTAGAAAGACAGATGTTAAAGCCGGGCGGTGGTGGCGCATGCCTTTAATCCCAGCACTCGGGAGGCAGAGGCAGGCGGATCTCTGGGAGTTCGAGGCCAGCCTGGTCTACAAGAGCTAGTTCCGGGACAGGCCCAACTTGAAAAACCAAAAAAAAAAAAAAAAAAAAAAGAAAGAGAGAGAGAGAGAAGAAAGAAAGAAGGAAGGAAGGAAGGAAGGAAGGAAGGAAGGAAGGAAGAAAGAAAGAAAGAAAGAAAGAAAGAAAGAAAGAAAGAAAGAAAGAAAGAAAGAAAGAAAGAAAGACAGATGTTAGTAATGGATGTTGGTGAAGAACCAAAACCCACAGAAACCATATAGCAGTGGCCGACAGTGGCTTGGCTATGTATTGAAGAAATACCCACAAGAGATGTAAAAACATGCTGACAAAATCTTGCATAAAATATCTGTAGTATATTTGTTTAAAATGATTATCCCTCAAACTGGAATCGACTCCAATGGCCATCAAAATGAGAATGGACAAGGGAATTGTAGCATGTCAATTTAATGGAATTTAACTTAGTGAGAAAAAAGGAATGTATTTTTGACAGCATTTGTGGGTCTCGAAAACATTGCATCAAGCAAGATCAGTAGTATGTACTAGGGGCTGGAGAGATGGCTCAGCTGCTAAAGGGGCCTTCTGCCCTTGCAGAGGACTCCAGGTCAGTTCTCAGCACACACACAATGGCTCACAGTCATGTGTTATTCTAGGACCAGGCAGTCTGATCACTTTTTCTGGCTTCCACCAGCATCAGGCATGTATGTGGTGCACACATATACAAATACTCGTACACACAGAATGTACAACCCAAAGAACTGTGAAAAGAGTGCACACCCTATGATCCTCTTTATATAATGTTGTAAACAGACAAATTTGTTGGCAACACTGGTTGTTTCTTAGAAAAGAGATTAAATCAGAAAGTGCCATGAATGAAAAACTTCCAAGTTGGAGATTACACGTATGCAATGAATTTCGAGCTGGAGATTGGGTGTATGTGCTGATTTCAAACATTATGATTTTCTTAAAGGTGATGATTTTTATTTCAAGTAAGTTAAAGCTCAATAAAAATTAAAGTAGTAGAAGGACAAGCTATTCTTATTTCTTCTTGGAAACAAAAATGCCACCTTCACTTGCCCTCACAATTTGAACAAAACCTTTATCTATGTCTCCTTTTTTACAGAAAAAAAGAGAATCATCTAATGTGTGGAGTGTTTACAGAGTTGATACCAAGCTATGGTTTTAAAGGGAGAAAGTCCAGAAAAAAGTATGTGTGAACAATTTTATCTCAGTCTTATCAAGATGCAACTTTGAATTTTCAGACACTGTGGAGGGAATGAGTTATCTTTGTACAGACAGCAGGAATAAAAATGACTGGCATTGCTACATGCAAGTGTTTTTTTGTTTGTTTTTTTTTTTAACTTCAGCTTGCTTTCTATTCGTGCCTTCTTACCCTTTTGCCTTCTTTGGAGAAAGGAATTGCAAGCTTCAATTCTCTGTCTCTACTCTTATATAACGAGATGTCAAGAAATTTTAGAGACTGACATGGTCGTGAAAAGGAAAGCGATGTTATTAGTATCTATTACAAATCCCCTATCCTGCCATAAAATAATTCAGTTCTTTCATTAGCTTAGAGGCACTTACACCAAAGTATATTTTACCTACTTACACATCGATAAATTCAGCAAACATTTTTTGTCAAATGCACAGTAATTATTTCTGCAACACAGTCAAGGCCGTTTCGGTCACATTCCTTTAGCTTCAGAAATCCTGGCAGTCATGTTTTAGAGAATTTGATGACTCTTTTTCAACTCTTTAGAAGAAGGCTGCCAGATGTATTGCTGTGTTCACATATGTGCACGCATGGGTGAATAAAGTAATTAAATGATACTTCGGTCGTTTGCTAAGCCTTTACAGAGAGACTTTGTTAGAAAACTTGGCATCTCCTCCTCCGCTACTGATCTTGCTTCTCTATTTCCACCCAAGTGTTTGGTGCCTAAAATTGTACTTAGAAATTAATTTACCTTATGTCAACTGATGAGTGAGATTTATCTTAATTTGAAGAAGCCACAAATGTCCACTCATTGGTCAGGATCCTTATTAAGGCACGGTGCCAAGAGATACCATGTGTCCGGACCAGAGTTGACTCAAATATAAGATGAACCCTTTCCTGATATTCAAGAGCTATGAATCCTCGACCTGACTTTGAGCCAAATATCTAATGCCTGAATCTTGATTTTTTTTTTTGGTCTGGGAAGGAAGAAAGAAGGCTGACTATAAGGGATATAATGTTCAGTTCTTCAGTTCTGTGGACATTGGTTGATAGCATATTAGTTGATACCATAGCAGTACTTGACTTAAATCCTTTGTACAAAGACAAAAAGCTAAAACCAAGAAGATACCTTGACCATGCATCATGCTGTAAAGCAGTGATGGATATGGCCTTTATCATTATGAAAGCTCATCTTCTATCTTGGGCCAGACGCTAACATAAACAATAAAAGCTAGCATCAACCTCTAACAAAGTAGAAAACACTACCTAAGTGCTAAAGGTTAGAGTCATGACCCCGGCTTCTAAGGGACAACTATCAGCTACAGTTCACAAAAGCATTTTATCCCTAGTGTCTCTTTCTTGGCCCATAAGATTTTACTATGATATGGATCAACTGATTTTTGTCCCACATTCTCAGAAACCAAACAGAATAGCCCCGAGCGGACAAAATAACAGCCCGGTATTCATCGGTAATTTATGGAGCTCTGCATCACTAATCAAGCTTCAAACGTGTAAATGAGCACTCTACCAGAAGGAAAACCAATCTAAAATTAGGGAGAATTGTTATATGATATTAATATTTTCTTCTCCTTAAGGTTCAGACAAAACAATCCTTTAGGCACGAATTCACATTGCTGGTTCCATTCTACATTTGAGTGAGAAGTCTCTAAAACTAAAGCTGTTCTAAAGAGGCAAGATATTTACCGGCTGCGTAGTGATGCAGTGAAAGTAAGTGATGGCTCTGTAGGAGACACCCAGCTTCTAGTGGAGGAGAATGCCTGCACTGTCGTCCTTGCTGGCCTTCTGGGAGTAGGAGCAGGCCACCTTTGCCGCCGTGAAACAGGAGAAGACGTTCTCTTCCCAATTATTTCACGGTGCTCCCTTCCCTCAAAGCAGCCTGTACCGTGTTGGATCCTCTTTTCATGGGTATTTGTGTGTTTTGACAGTTTTTATTGTTTAGTTTTTATATTCTTTCACCCTTTTTACTTCAGTGAACCTTCAGAGATAAATGCTTCCATGTGTAAAAATTTTTATTTGGTGGCATTTCAGTTGGATAAACTTGGAACGCATTTGTGATAATCTATTTCTTTCTTTCTTTCTTTTTTTTTTTTTTTTTTGGTTTTTTTGAGACAGGGTTTCTCTGTAGCTTTGGTGTCCATCCCGGAACTAGCTCTTGTAGACCAGGCAGACCTCGAACTCCCAGAGATCCGCCTGCCTCCGCCTCCCGAGTGCTGGGATTAAAGGCGTGCGCCACTACCGCCCGCCCTGCTGATAATCTATTTCTTATAAATCTTCATTCAGTAGCAGAAAGCTGGAAGTTTAAAGTACCTTTCTGGTCTGTGCTTTGAGTGGATTTGTGACACAAGATGGAGTCTGTCATTTTGGAAGACAAAACCTCAACCGAGAAAATGTCCCCACCAGACTAGCCTGTGGGCAAGCCTGTGTGGGGTGCATTTTCTTGTTTAACGATGGATTTGGGAGGGCTCAGTATACCGTCGGTGGTGCCATCCCTGGGCTAGTGGTCCTGGGTTCTACAACAAAGCAGGCTGAGCAAGTCATGAGGAGTAAGCAAATAAGCAGCCTCCATCCATGGCCTCTGCATCAGCTCCTGCATCCAGGTTCCTCCCTGTTGTAGGCTATAACAAAATAGTCCCACAGTAGCCCAGAATGGAGTAAAATAGAGGTTTCTTTATGTAGGGGTAACTCACAGGTCAGCAGTCATCTGCATGAGAGGAGAACGGGAACAGAATCCAGCAGCCAAGGGGTCATGTGAGTTTTTTACATCTGTATATATAGTACATGTGGCCATGCCCAACGTGGACCAGTATCTTAAAGGCTATTGGCTGAAGGAGTTCCCACAGAACCTGCCCTAACTATACTTAGTGATAGATTATGATATAGAACTGGAAGCAGAAATAAACCCTTTCTCCTCAATTTTTTTTTGGTAGTAGTATTTTATCACACCATTAGAAACCCTTGCTCAGTCAAGTTTCTACCAACGTAACAAACACTTTCTGAAGCCTTACCTTCCTATTCAAGACAGTACACCTTTTTCATTTGACTTAACTCTCTAAGACAGGGGACAGGAGATAAGAGTTGAAAAATTGGAAGGGAAATTGCAACTGAAAAAGGATACAATGTATCTTTTGCATCTTTAGAAATATAAGTTGAAAAAGTAAAAAACTACCTTCCTTCCTTTCCCTTCCCTCCTTCCCTCCTTTATTCTCTCCCTCCCTCCTTTCCTCCCTAGCTCATTGTAGCCCCCAAATTCTATCAGTATTCTTGATTCTGCAACATATTTAGAATGCACCTAGCACACAGCCACCTCTCCTGCAATAGATCCCAAATGTTTTCTTTTAAAATTCAGCCCAGGTTTTCTGAAATTGGAATTCACATGCAACTCATTTGTAGGATGGAACATACATCTTATAGTACACACTGGCATTAAATTGAAACCTGAAGGATGAGAAGTCATTTGCGTGGGCAGGAAGCCAAATCATTCCTGGAGTTCTGTATGCAGGCAATAATTTACATCGACAGGTAGACAACATGTTATGTGCTCTTGGTACAATGATGCCACAAAGCTGGGTGATGACTCATAGCTTGGCTAGCATTTAAAAATGTTCAAAATGTGTGGTAGAATGGGTAAAAATTGGTTCTTGTCCGAACTCAGAGGTAACAGGGTCCTTTAGACTTGACACAAGAATAATGGAACAGGACCAAAATAGATGACAGATGGATAGATGGATGATTGGATAGATAGATAGATAGATAGATAGATAGATAGATAGATAGATAGATGATAGATGGATGGATGGATAGATGATAGATAGATAGATAGATAGATAGATAGATAATAGATGGATGGATAGATGATAGATAGATAGATAGATAGATAGATAGATAGATAGATAGATAGATAGATGATAGATGGATGGATGGATAGATGATAGATAGATAGATAGATAGATAGATAGATAGATAGATAGATAGATTGATAGACAGATAGAGCGAGCTTTGGCTTTCCTCCCTCTATCATTTCTGGTACCATGAAGAACGTGAAAGAAGAGGTAGTGACATCTGTTTTGTATTCAGTGCTTCATTTATATAAGATAAAATAAGTAGCATTTTTCCTTCCTATCTTCATCATTGTTATTGGTTATATCATTTGTCGTATGTCTTTCCTGCTTCCCATGAAATTGTCAATTGTGAACTAAAGAAAGGCAATACAGCCATTCCCCTTAAAATTAGGGACATTTGTTTTCTGTTAGCAGCTGGTGGGAGCAGGCTAGACAGAGGGGAAGAAGGGGACAAGCCACAGTCAGTGGCCTGCCTAATGCCAGCATAGTCAAAATTCCAAGACAATGATGACTGTAGATTTATGGCAAATACCACTCTTCCAGGGCCAAACTGTATTATTTTTTTCATTTTCCTGAATAACAATTGCTGCTTTCTTCCCTTGAACTTATTCTACCCCCGAAAAGATCCTTTTATATAACATTTAGGGTAGGGGTGGGGGAGGAAAAAACAAATAAAAAAGAGATAAAGGAATTCAACTTTTGCCCTAGTTAGCCAAGAAATGAACAAAAGCAGCCACTGAGCACACCTAGAATGATTTCCTCTACCAGCTGTGTCCTATCCAGGCACACTGCAGAAACACCACCTTTCCTCTCGGTCCCCATGTGTACCTCACAGCCGTCCACTTGCGGCCTCAGTCGTAGTGTGCACTGCGAAGTGCAAACAGGAGTGTTCTCCCCTGTTGTGGTAGCAGGCCTCAGCTGCTGGTGGATCGAGCTGTTTCCCTCTAGACACTTAGCTCAGAAAGGTCTGGGTTTGGGGGCAGTCGGCTTTGTCCTTGTACTCTTGGCGGTGCGTACATCAGCCCTCCGGTTGATGTGAGTAAGGCAAAGTTTAAATCTTGAATTGAGAAGAGTCTGGAGCAAGTTCCCACAGGTGGTACTGTTCAAACAGCGGTATCAAGTGCTTCCTTTGTCGTTAAAACCAACCCTGTAATCTGTCCAGAGTGAAATGGTGCATTGTTCCCGAAACACCAAAGTGGATGGCTGCTGCTCACCAGGACAAAGGGGACTTTGTCTCATGGGGCAATTGTTGAATAAACTTGGTAAACAGTAACCTGTGAATAATAGAAAGCCCTCAGACCTCAAACAGCAGATGTTACTCAGTTTTCATGGTGGCTGTGTTTTTGCCATCCTTGACAGGGAGTCTGTGAACGTGAAAATCAGAGAAGAGCTTGAGTTCATCATCCAGAGGGCATGCTTCGCTGTTTCCCTATGTGCCGAGACTTCTCGGCACACAGTGGGCTCTTTAGAATTAGGCGAAGTAAGAAATAGGATGGAATAAATTCTTGTCCGCTGTCATTAGATCTCTTAGATAGGATTAATGACATGTGCTAGCTTTCTGAATGCTGTGCACACTCCCAATTCATTCACAAATGTTTGTGTATACCAGGAAATCATATCCTGCACACTCCTACCCTCTTACAGCCTCACTTACCACAAAGTTTTTGTACAATATGTCAAGACTTCTGCCTACACCCTGTTACTGTCTGTTTACACTAGTACTGTATTTAAATAGTCGAGTGAGATAAACACCTTTTATAACTACCATGAAGTCAACTTAGTTCACAAGGACATTGAAGCATTGGCTTCTCTTTTGGCCTCTCCATTCTTCCTTTAATTCTGTGAATTCAGTTTGTTTTTCTGACAATAGTTCTTTTCCCATTGATCATCTTTTTATATCTTAGGACAGTTTGCTGGTTTCTGGTAAGATGGTTAATGTTTCAGACTTTCCTTGGTGCCCTTTGGACTGATATTTCTTGCTAATTAATTTATAAGCTCGGTGTTGTGACGCCTCTTAAAATCCCCGTTCTTAGATGGCTGAGGCAGGAGGATTGTGTTTGAAGCCAGGATAAGCTACCTAGAGAGAACCTATCTCAAAATAAACTTTACCATACACAGTCTCTTATCATCTCTTTATGGGGAACTAAGTTGGTTTGTTGCACCTAAATTTCAGCACATTAATATGGGTAGAAGTCAAATACACTTTTTGTGCACTGAGATTTAACACATAGGTTTGGCCTGTAAGTACTCTCTCTCTGCTGCATCTACTCCACCAAGACGCCAGAAGGAAGCGTACCATGCAGAGGCCCACAAAAACATACTGACCTCTCCCAAGATTCTTCACTGTCATTTTCTTTTCTCTCAAAACACAGCGAGCCAGGCGGTGGTGGCGCACGCCTTTAATCCCAGCACTCGGGAGGCAGAGGCAGAGGGATCTCTGGGAGTTCGAGGCCAGCCTGGTCTACAAGAGCTAGTTCCGGGATGGGCACCAAAGCTACAGAGAAACCCTGTCTCAAAAACCCAAAAAGTAAATAAATAAATAAAAACACAGCGACACCTATATCAAGGACAATGAATGAATTATGGGAGGCCAAGGAAGACACTTGTTCTGTCTTCCAGAAACAATCAAAGTGAGGAGAGAGGAGTGCTTAACAAGAGATAGTAGCAATCATTCCTAAGAATATGTGACTAGGAAGCATATAATGATATATTCAGAACGAACTAAACAATTGATGGGGCCTAGTGCAAAAATGAAGATGAGGAGCCCCTTGACAAAAAGTGAAGAGTGTCAGACCCCTGACTGCAGACCACTGAACAAGGACATGTAATGGTATTCAACTGGTGAATGAGCTATTTTGAAGTTTCCAATAATCCCTATTGATTTTTCTACTACCATAGTAGAGGCCTAGAAAACTGGGCTCAAATGAGATTGTAACCTAGGAAAAAAGTGCATGAGACATCCAGCAAGACAGTTAATGTCACTGGAGTTTTAGATGGTGGCTTGATAGTTCCAAGAACAAAGAAACAACCTATGTGGTCTTTTGTCAAAAACTGAACTGTTAGAATTCTGGTAATGAATTCTCAAAGAGACACTGTTTAGTTCAAGATTAAGTTGACTGCTAGCTGAAAACAAACAAACAAACAACAACAAAAAGCACAAATGTATTTTGAGTTAATAAATACCACTTTGAAAAGAATTCAGATGATAAAACATGGCCCAGGAGAGCAAATGATAATTCTATAATTGGCTGGAACACATATCTTTCTACAGTTTTCTTGGGCCACGTTCACTTAAACGTCAACAGGATACAACACTGCTCACAGAGAGAACACAGCCTAGCATGAATACAGACTTCACACATAAATTAATGCTGTACAGCAGGCACATGGAGATGCTAGCAAGCAGGGTAACTTCACTGTGGCTGAAAGTGTTTGGGTGGACAAGATAACTCAGCCATTTATTATGTGACCCCAATCAATACATACAACCCTTTGTGCCTCACAGTTCCCCTAGCAGGGCCCACTGCACACAGTTTTGCAACAATTATGTAGATTCCAACAAGCAAAAAAGACTCAATATTGGTGTGATACTATCCCGGTCCTATTAGACAGGTATGACGCTCGAACAGCAAATTCATGAGGATAGAGAAAAGGAAACACAAATCTAGCAATGGAGCAGGTATACACACTCTTCAGTGACCATTAAGCGCTTTGCAAGTAGATAAGACATTATTGAACAATGGGAAATACTTGTAAAACAAGAGCGCTTAGAGACAAAACTTATTCAAGTTGATAAGGCTTTTACAAACTATGGGAATTTTTTTTCCAATAAATTCCAAAGTAGATGAATTCTAATTTTAAGCAATGGTGATCTGATAAGACACATGGGGTTATTCCAACTTTTTGTGTC
This sequence comes from Chionomys nivalis, assembly GCF_950005125.1. Lineage (NCBI taxonomy): Eukaryota > Metazoa > Chordata > Mammalia > Rodentia > Cricetidae > Chionomys > Chionomys nivalis. The sequence goes on from NC_080107.1 coordinate 20,029,942, forward strand.
TGTTGAGGTTTGCTTTGTTACCGAGTATGTGGTCAGTTTTTGAGAAGGTTCCATAAGGTGTTGAGAAGAAGGTATATTCTTTTATATTTGGGGGGGGGATATTCTATAGACGTCTGTTAAGATCATTTGAGTCATAACATATTTTAGTTCCCTTATTTCTCTGTTAATTTTCTGTCAGTCCTGTCCAGTGGTGAGAGTGGGGTGTTGAAGTCTCTCACTATCAATGTGTGATTTAAGCTTTAGAAGTGTTTCTTTTACATATGAGGGTGCCCTTGTATTTGGGTCATAGATGTTCAGCAGTATTGAGACTTCCTCTTGATGGATTTTTCTTGTGACTAATATGAAATGTCCTTTGTCTCTTTTGATTGATTTTAACATGAAATCTATTTTTTTAGATGTCAGGATAGTGGCATCAACTAGTTTCTTAGATCCATTTGATTGGAAATTTTTTTTCCCAATACTTTACTCTAAGGCAATGTCTGTCTTTGAGATTGAGGTGTATTTCTTGTATGTAGCAGAAAGATGGATTCTGTTTTCATAATCAATCTGTTAGCCTGTGTCTTTTCATAGGTGAGCTGAATCCATTTATATTAAGGGTTACTAATGACCAGTGATTGCTAGCTCTTGTTATTTTAGATTTCAACACTAATTCCAGAAAGCCCACAAACACATGGAAATTAAACAATGCTCACCTGAGTCATCAATGGATCAAGGAAGAAATAAAGGAAGAAATTAAAGACTTCCTAAAATTCAACGAAAATGACCACACAACATACCCAAATTTATGGGACACAATGAAAGCAGTGTTAAGAGGAAAGTTCATAGCACAAAATGCCTACATAAAGAAGCTGGAAAAATCTCACACTAGCGGTTAACAGAACATTTGAAAACTCTAGAACAAAAAGAAGCAAACTCACCCAGGTGAACTAGACGACAGGAAAAAAATCAAATTGAGAGCTGAAATCAACAAAATAGAAACAGAAAACAATACAAAGAATCAACGAGACAAAGAATTGGTTCTTCCAGAAATTAACAAATAGACAAAGCTTTATGTAAATTAACCAAAAGGCAGAGAGAGAGAGAGAGAGAGAGAGAGAGAGAGAGAGAGAGAGAGAGAGAGAGAGAGAGAGAATATCCAAATTAACAAAATCAGAAACAAAAAGGGGGAGTAACAACAGACATGGAGGAGACCCAGAGAGTCATTATGTCATATTTCAAAACCCTGTACTCCACAAATTTGGAAAATTTAAAGGAAATGGACAACTTTCTGGATAAATATCACTTAGAAAAACTAAATCAAGACCAGATAAGCAAATTAAACAGACCCATAACTGCTAAAGATATAGAAAGTCATCAAAAGACCCCCCTCCCCCCAAAAAAGCCCAGGACCAGATGGTTTCAGTGCAGAATTCTACAAGATTTTCAAAGAACTAATACCAATATTCCTCAAATTGTTCCACATAATAGAAGCAGAAGGACCATTGCTAAACTCTTTTTATAAGGCTACAATTACCCTGATACCCAAACCACACAAAGACATTACTAATAAAGAGAATTACAGACCAAACTCCCTCATGAACATTGATACAAAAATACTCAATAAAATGTATAGTTCAGTTCAATAAAAAAAGAAAATAAAAAACTCTAAAGTTGAAAAAGGTTTAGAGATATTGTTTCACTCTTTTTTTTTGAGTTTGATATATAAGATGTCTAGCCTTTTAAAAGCCAAAAAATTCATGTTTTGGCCATTTCCATTTTTGCCAGTACTGAATAAAATCAATATGAACTTCACTTTCATATGATTTTAGCCATTTCTTCACAATATTCTTTCTGCTATTAGTGAGCAGGGGCCACTTCACTGCAAATGCAGGCAAAATTCAACCTGCTATAATTCTGTTCTTCACATCTAATAATGCTGAGTACCTGGTATTGGAATTCATTGCTGCTCAGGGAACAATTCCCAGGGTATTATTTACTGCGAGCTTCTGATTGATGACAGTTTTGACTGAGTCAGGAAAATTTGCATATTAAGGGGTGGACATGGAAGTTGTTGGAGAAAGCCTCACAGGTTAGAAGTCGCCCAAACTTAAAGCACCACATAGCACACTATGGGGCGTTCATGACCGAGAAGCATGAAGCAAGCAAATTCTCACTGCAGAAAGAATTTGATCTCAGGAAGATGAAGTTTCTAACACCAACCTTCCTTCACAGACAGACGCTAAGACTATGGTACTTAGGACATGGGGAATCTATGGCACCTTCATTTGTTTCTTCTTTGGCATTTAGCACACCCTAATTCACCATCTAACTGCCACACGGACACTGGCATTAAAGGGTGTCTAGTCCTAAAGGGACTTGTCCCATATAAAATGGAAGTATCAAAATCTGTTTTCCCTCACTCGTATCACCTCTCCAAAGTTTTATGTTCTGAAGTTTTCCTTAATAAATTATTAATTCAAAGAAAAAATGATAAGTTGGGTTTTTTTGTTTGTTTGTTTGCTTTGTTTTTCAGATTTTAGTGTGATCTCTCTGAGATACTTCTGGAAAACCTAGAGATTTCATTGTATTCTAACTACTTGGTAGAAGAAAAAGTTAAACCAGTTTGTGTAGATGGTGTGGGATGTCCTTCTGTATATGTGTTTCTTTTATTGGTTGATGAATAAAAGCTGTTTCAGCCTACAAGCCTCGCCTATCTTTGTTTGGATTTCCTGCCTGGCTTTACTCTGCTAAGCCATTGACCTAAACAGCTTTATTCATTATCCAATAAAAGCAACACACATATAGGATATCCCACATCATATAGTTGCCATGATCTACTTCCTACACAGGGCTGAACTGACCACCTCCTCCTCCATCTTTATCCATTTGTATCTAATACTTTCAAATTTTCATGTCAAATACAACTTTTGTAGCATTTAGTCAACATATTAGCCTCAGATAATGGCCACTTGGAAGTAAAATGGGGAAAAAAAAAACTTCAGAGGATCCTAACAGCTACATAACAGAAGTCTATTATTCTAAGAACAAGGAATCATTAATAACACTTTCCAGGCATATCCTACCAGAATATATCCTCTGTGTTTCTTAATTCTTCCATGACCACTCCAGGATTAAAATCAAATCTTGATTTATTGGGATCACTCAGAGCTTAAGAAATATCCCCAGTTGAAGTCTAAAGGAAAATAAAATTTCTAAGGTCAAAAAAATGTTTCCCTTCCACCAGAATCAACCTATCCATATGACTTTGATTTCTTTTCAAATTAAAAAACTCAGGAAATTGTGTATGAAAATCTGGCTTTCTAGTTCCTTTGACAATTCTGAAGGTGAAGAACTGATACATGGCACACTAGTTGGTTGGAGGTCATCGGCCGGAGCTTGTCATCTCTTCAGCATTTGGAGAACGTGCGACAATTCAGTTCTTCCTGCCTCTGCTTCCCTGGCGCAGTTTTTCTTCTTGATCTCACAAGTTATTCAACAGGGACAGAGGATCAGAAACACACGCTCCAAGTCCACTGAGCTCTGAACTTAGTGGGCAGCTGTTTTGTTATGTGTACCTAAGACTTTGTGTGTGAAGTGCCCATGGTATTGGAACACCTCAAGTTTCCTGTTTCTTCTAATGATTCTTCATCTGTGACCAGCTACCTCCACCATGTTCGTCCAGTCAAGGGATTCCTGGTTTCATGGAAAGAAACCAAGCAGGCACATTTTTTACTCCATATGTTTTCCAATTCCATTTTCTTAGGAATTGTCTGTTTGATGAGTTTCTGTTTCCTAATGTTTCCTATCCTGTATTAAGACTTTTGATCCAGAAATAATAACTAATCATGACTAGTTGATACTTCATGTCAAACAAGTGTACAGTTTTCACTTGTAAGTTAATATCCATCACTTCAAAAAAGTATCTTAAGAAATTTCACATGCTATAAACTTGTATATTTAAAGTAAACAACTAAAAGAGTTTTAAATTTTATTATGTAAGCATGCTTAACCTGAAATCTACCATCTCCATCATTTTTTTAAAAAAATTTAAATATAAAACAAAGAATGGTAGACCCCAGGTCCAGTATTGCACAATAGATCTCTAGAGTTGATTCCTCTTCTTCAAATGATACTTTGTGGTCATTAATAAAAAATCCTCACTCCCCTTCCCCCAACTTTTATCCACTATTTTTTAACTGAATTTATGAATGACTATTTATAATACCCCCTACAACAATCAGTATTTTTCTCTGGCTAACTCCTTTTGCACATTCTAATATATTTTAATAATAGTCTCATTCATATTACTGCATCTCAGAGAGTTTCCTTCCTTGGAAGTATGCATTATATACTCCTTGCCACGGTTTTATTTTATTTTATTTTATTTTTTGTTTGTTTGTTTTGAGACAGTATTTCTTTGTGTAGCCCTGACTATCCTGAAACTAGCTCTGTAGGTCAGGCTGGTCTTGAACTCAAAGATCCACCTGTCTCTGCCTCATGAGTGCTGGCATTAAAGGCATGGACCACAACCAGTTGACTAAAGTTATTTCTTCAGACAAACAAAACTCAGCTTCCATCTTGTCCTGTGTGTTTTATTGGAAACTATAGTATCCATCACTGACCTATTAATGCAGGCATACAATATTTTTTAATTTTTAAAAAACGTATTTATTTAGTGTGTATAGTTGTTCTTTTTCTGCATGTATATCTGGGTATCATGTTCATGCATCATGCCCAAAAAAGGCCAGAAGAAAGTGATGGATCCCTGAGATTGGAGTTACAGACAGCTGTGAACCTTCACGTAGGTGCTGGGAATCAAACGTAGGTCCTCTTGAAGAGCAACCAGTACTCTTAACAGCTGAACCATCTCCCCAGCTCCCATATTTTATATAAATATGTGAAGTAAGAAAGGGGAAATGCTTATACTATCCTTTAAATAACACAAGAATCTTTCCTTGTGCTCTTTACTGGTTAATGTGACACCAGTTTCCATGTGTACCGCTTGTTTTGATTCTAAATCATTTCCTTTACTATTGCTTATGAGGTGGGAAGGTATGGTGTTTGGAATGAGAAATGTCTTCCATGTGCACAGGTCTTCGAATACTTGGTTCCCAGCTGGAGGTGCCATTCGGAAGATATTACCAATCTTTCGGGAAGTACAGCTCTGCTGAGGAAAGCATGTTTCTGAGGGAGGGCTTCAGGAACATTCAGTCTTTCCCCACCTTCAGTTCCCTCTCTGCCTCGAGTCTGCAGCTGAAGATGTGACTGCTCACGTGTCTGCTCTGACTTCCCACTGCCACATCTTCCCTGTCGTCAACAACTCTCTCTCTGAAACCATAAATCAAATACACTCTTTCTTCTATGAGCTGTCTAGGTCAAGGGGATTATCACAACAAAAAAGGGAATTAGTACAGTTAGCTATCAACAAGTTACTCCTGTTTGCATTAATCTCTAGCAATGTGTTTAATTAAGCTTTAATTTTGGAGACTTCTGGGCATGGCGTGATTGACAGATCTTGCTCCCAGGACCTCATGCATGCTAGCTTTGAAGAGCTGTCTGTTAAGCTTTTGGAGGGTCTCCTGATTTCTCATTTTGTTTTTGTCCTGCAACATTTCAACCTTCTCTTTGGCTTTCAGAGTTTCTGCAGTGTTGCCTGCTGTTGGTCTTTCTGTTCTTATCCTACTTGGTGATTGTTGAGCCTCCTAGATGGGTAGGGCAATTTTCTGGGTTTCAGCTGCTATTTCTTTGAGTGTTATTTCTGCTCCTTTGCTTGCTTGCTTTCTTGTAGTCCCACCATGCGTACGTTTGTGTGCTCAATAGCAGAGCACTTTCTTTCAAGACTGTTCGTTTTCATCCATTTTTAATTTCTCTCGTTGTTCTATGAGTAACATATCCTCTGCCAATATATTTTTTAGGTGGCCTTTGCTTTCATTACTGGTTTGGTTTGGTTTTGTTAAAACACGGTCTCATATTGCCTCAAACCTTGTTACTGAGGCTTGCCTTAAATTCCTAATCATACTGACCCCAATCCCCAAGTGATTATGGCTGTGTGCCCCAGACCTAGCCTTTCTATCAATGTATCTCCAAGTTCATTAATTATTTCTTCTGCCAATTCAAACTACTGTTGTACCCATCTAGTGAATTTCTCACACTTTCAAAATACAGATTTTCTATCTAGTTTTCCCCCTTCACAATTTTTCATAAATATGATCTATTTGAGGCAATATTGCCATAAAGATTCCTTTACTTCATTTTAAAGATTTTTCACTTAACAAATGATAATTGTATATATGCTAATGGTACATAAGAAGATACTTTTACTGTTGAGAATTGACTCCAGGGCCTTTGAGAAGTTTAGGCAGGTGACCCATCACCAAGCTGCCATCCTCAAGTCAAGATGATATTTTGATGAGTAAATGGAATAATTAAACTATACATTAAAACATCACAAATGACTTATTTTGTGATACAAACTTTACATTTTTATTCTGCTAGCAGTTTCCAAATGCACAATGCATTGCTGTCAGCTACAGCGCTGCACAATAGATCTCAAACTCTTTTTTTCCCTGATGTAACGCACTGAACTGTGGTTACAATGAATATTACTAGGAACCTGAGAATACAGCATCCCTTTGACTCACTGACTCCACTCCCTTTGAATATATATCAGAAGTGAAATTGCTAGGTTCTACTGCAATTCTATCCCTAAATTTTTTTTTTTAGAAGATTTCAAACTTTTTCAAAACGTTAATTTCTATTTTTCACTCTCATTTTCTCTCCTTTGTATTATTTGATTTTTCAAAACAGGGCATCCCTGGGCAGTGTGTGATACAGGCGATCCTCTAACTAGAGATTGTCCCGCCTCAGCCTTCCAAATGCTGGGATTACGGCATCCATCTTCATGCGTGGCACTAGTTCACAAGTCTGCTAACCATTACAAGGAGTCCCGTCCTCTACGTTCTTGGCAACACTGGTTAACTTTTCTCCTCTCGGTTTTAGATATTTCTACTAGGCATGAGGTGACAGCTCTGTGGTTTTAGGCTGCAATCCTCTAGCAGTGTAGGATCTTTACTCTTATCTGTCAATTTTACAACTTCCATTAAGAAATGTCTAATGAAGTCCTTCACTAGACTTTTCATTGACTTCCTTTTCTTGCTGTTAAGTTGACTTCCTTATGTATTTTGGGTACTAACTCCTTGTCAGATGTGTGGTTTGCAAATATTCCCCAACAATGGGTTGGCTGTTCCTTTATTTCCTTAGTCTTGGATTCTTTGGTCCGGTTCTTTGAACGCACTTACGCTGATTCGCTTGAAGAGGTTGTCAAATTGGACACCCGGTCATTCTTGGAAGCAGTTTCTGATGCCTTTTATTGTTGTTGTTTTGTGTTGTCTCCGTGTATGGATCATACTTGGCTGTTCCTCAGATGTTCCTTAGTTTGCTGCTGGAATCTAGACCTTTCCAGTGACCTTGTGTGTCAGACCTGGGGACTCATCTCTTTCTGGCTTGTCTTCGCTGATCCATTGATGGCTGTCTTGACTATTTAATAAAGCTTGCCTTCTATTTGGGTTAAGTCTTTACCGTTCCTCCTCTTTGGCTATAGCATTAGTTACACACTGAGCTGCTGAAGAAAGTCGCTTAAAAAAAAATCCACACTAGCTCAGAATTGAAAAATAAATGGTTATTTATTTAGGGGTAGCCTCACAAATCAGAATCCTCTGCTGGAATGGTGATTAGAAACTGAATCCGCAGCTGGAAAAGAGGTTGGACTTATGCTCTAGAGCAGCATAAATAGTATAAGAGGCCACGCCCCAGTGGGCAGGTAACTACTGTCTGTCGGTTTCCTACAGCAAGTTGGCTCTGGAGTGACAGTGATTCTGGTATCACTTTTCTAGTTTCCTGACAAAATTAGATTTTTAAATTCCCACTCAGCGCTTTCTCATATTAAGAAAAGCCCGCTGGTAACAGTTTACTCTCTAGTGCGAATGTATCCGATCTGGGCTCCTTGGAAGGGAATATCCCTTTTGGTGTTTGACTTTTGTCTTGACTCCTGGCAGTTTCCTTTTGGCTGTTTATTTTTCTACTGTTCCTTACACCAAAGTAGGTAGATTATGATGCAGTCTACACCTATCCAATAAACCGGCCAATCTCCATTATTTTTTATAGTGCCGCTGAGATTGAACTCCATGCGCTCTCAAATGAAGTGAGTTCCCTCTGAAGAAGGGAGTTATTTTTTTCATTGGATCCTTTGCCTAAGGAAAAACCTTCAGAATTTCAGCTGCATTACTGGGTGGGGAGAATAGTATGTTTTTCTATGTATAGTATGTTTCTGCTTCTGTAGTTGCTAAGAGTTTTAGGGGCTCTAGTAGCTCCAGGTTATTTCAGCATGTCTCTTAGAATCTATGACAAATGCCTCGGGCTCAGCCATTTGCAGTAGCGCCAGACCCTCTATGAGTGATGACCCTCAACAAAGGAGACCTCATTTTTTTCCTTTTAAAAAAATATTTATTTATTTATTATTGAAAACAGATTTTCTTGCATGCAATATGTTCTGATTGTCGTTTCCCCTCCCCCAACTCCCCCAATTCACCCACTCACCCAAATCCACACCTTTCTTTCTTTCTTTCTTTCTTTCTTTCTTTCTTTCTTTCTTTTCTTCTTTCTTTCTTTTCTTCTTTCTTTCTTTCTTCTTTCTTTCTTTCTTTCTTTCTTTCTTTTTTTCTTCTCTCTCATTAAAAAATAAATAGGCACCTAAAAGCCAAACAGAGAGCAAAGCAAACGAATAAACAAACAGAAAAAAGGAGCCAAATAAAAAGAAGCACACATAGGTGCCTGGAGAGATAGCTCAGGGGCTAAGAATACCAGCCAGCTCCTCTTCTGAAGGAACCTGGTTCAGTTCCCAGAATTCACATGGTGGCTCACACTGCTTGTGACTCCAGTTCCAGGAAATCTGATGCCATCTTCTACTTCACAGATACATAGCCACAAGCAAACACACACACACACACACACGAATAAAAGATAAATAACTAAATAAAATTTTAAAAGAAGCACATACAGATGCTGAGACACACATTCACACAGAGAGAATAAAAGAAAATCAAAAGATCTGTAAGGTGACTTAACACAATCCTTGTTAAAATTCCAACACAATTCTTTACAGACCTCAAAAGAACAATACTTAACTTCATATGGAAAAACCAAAACCACAGGAAAGCTAAAGCAATTATGTATAATAAAAAAAAAACTTTTGGAAACATCACCATTTCTGATTTCAAGTGGTAATACAGAGCTATAGTAATAAAACAACATGGAATTGCATAAAAGCACATAAGTAGATCAACAGAAGCGAATTGAAGTCCCAGATGTAAATCCAGACACCTATGGACACCTGATTTTTGACAAAGACTCAGAGTTATACAACAGGAAAAAGAAAGCATCTTCAAATGGTGCTGTTATAACTGGATGTGGGTATATAGAAGAATACAAATAGATCCGTATCTATCATCTGCACAAAATGCAAATCCAAGTGGATCAAAGACCTCAACATAAAACCAGATTCACTAAAGTTGATAGAAGAGAAAGTGGGGAATAGTCTCGAACTCATGGGCATAGGAGACAATGTCATGAATAGAACACTGGTAGCAGAGGCACTAAAAACAACAATCAATAAATGGGACCTTGGAACTGCAAAGCTTCTCTAAGACGCCAATGCAACAAAATGTCACCTCCAACCCCACATTTGACAGAGGGCTGATTTCCAAAATAGATAAATAATTCAAGAAACTAGACATCAACAAACCAAATAATCCAATTAGAAAATGGGGTATAGCTCTAAACAGAAAATTCTCAGCATAAGAATTTCAAATGGCAGAGAAACACTTAAGGAAATGCTCAACATCCTTAGCCATCAGGAAAATGCAAACCAAAATGACTCTGAGATTTCATCTTAGACCCGTCAGAATGACCAAGATAAAAAACACAAATGACAACGTATGCTGGAGAGGATGTGGAACAAGGAAAACAGTCCTCCAAATGTTGGTGGGAGTGAAAACTTGTACAGCCACTTTGGAAATCAATAAGGCAGTTTCTCAGAAAATCGGGAATCAATCTACCTTAAGACCTAACTATCCCATTCTTAGACATATACCCAAAGGATGCTCCATCATATCATAAGCATACTTGCTCAATTATGTTCGTAGCAACTTTATTTGTAATAGCCAGAACCTGGAAACAACCTAGATGCCCCTCTACTGGAGAATGGATAAAGGAAATGTGGTACATTTACACAATGGAGTACTACTCAGTTGTTAAAAAAACAATGACATCATGAAATTTGACACAAATGGATGGAACTAGAAAAAAATCATCCTGAGTGAGGTAACCTAGACCTAGAAAGACAAGTATGGTATGTACTCAATTATGAGTAGATACTAGCTATAAAGGTAAGGATAACCATGGTGCAATCTGCAGACCTAGAAAGCCTAGGTAACAAGGAGGGCCCAAGGGGGGATGGCCCAGATCTCCCTGAGTAGGGGAAATAGAAGAGATCTTCCGGGTGGACAGTGGGCAGGTGGAGCTAGGAACATGGGGAATCAGGTCGCAAGTAAAGCACTCGAATACATGCTTCCAGTGATCCAGTTGTTCTCACTGGGCCCATTTTGACCCCTTCCTAATAATGCTGTCATATGATGAACCCAGCAGGAGATTTTTTTTCACTTCTTAAATGAGAGCAGAGAGCCCTCTCAGTTGGTACCTATCTGCAAACGCTCTTACAGACTGATGTGTCCTGAGGTGTGCCTTATGAATCTCTTAGGTACCTCTCAATTCAGTCAAGTTGAAAATAAAAATTAGCCACCATAACTCTTCTACAATGCCATTTGGGGAATGAAAGAATAATCTTATATTGCAAATTGCATTTTGTGTCTCATACATAGAGTTTATTCTCCTTAAGGAAACCACCTAAAGTCATTTCTTACAGTGATCCTAATTGGGTGATCTCTTATAACTCCTTACATTTAGCTCATCTATAAGTGTAATGGAAGGTAATAAGATACACACACACACATACACACACACACACATATATATATATATCCTCACTATTCTTGACTTTAATCTGCTTGCATTTGAAAAGAAATATTCTTTTAACACTTTATATGTATTATTGAATTCTTACTCATTTTACAGCAGAACAGCTCCAATTATGAAGACTTTTGCCATTTGACCTTTTCTGCATCTCTCTTCATCCTGAGACGCAGTGCTCTGCCCTGGTATGAATGGCATTGCTGTAAGGTGTGACATTCACATTTTAGTATAACCTTTCTGATGTCTCGAAATGTAAGGGTGCTGCTTCAAACCGTGGAATTTAACCAGTCACATTAGCCAACTGTTCCATAATGAGTTATAATAACTTTTAAGCAAGGGAGTGTTTCTGCAACGATGTGGCCTTTGAGAACAGAGAACATCTGCTTTCTACCTACCGGAGTGATTTCCAATGCCATCAACCCCTAATTACCTTAGCATTTTCCTCACCGAATGTGGAATGCCATTTTTCCAGGCATTTTAATCATCCCCTTTTGTCTCTGATTCAAGACATGGGAATGAACTTGAGTATTCATCTTTAAAACATAAAATTTGGGGCAAGTATTTATTCTCCAGTTCCTGAAATAGGAACCAGTGTTTGGATAGTTTTTAATCAATTAGAGCCTACAGTATGATACTTGTCAACCAAGGTAGCTGAGAGTTCCTGTATAGCACTGCAATATTATGCTTGGGGACCTTGATATTTTTTTGTCAATAATTGTTTCTATTATTACACAAAATGATGGATTTAATTATGATATTTGATACCTACATATCCTCATACTTTGCCCATTCACGTTCACCCCTTTTCTACAGTCTCTTGTTCCTATTCCCCTCTCTTTGGTCCCTTTGCTCCTCAGAAATAGCTTCCTTTTGCTTTCATATCAACACACACACACATTTTTATATTTTATGTATGAGAGGAAGCATAAGGTGTTTGTCTTTCTTACCACCCCATTACTCCCTTATCCTTTCTTTCCCTTCCCTTTAGACTCCTTCCTCTGTCCACTTAGTACCACTTCACTTTCATGTCAAGTATGTGCCTATAAACCTAGATTCTGCATATAAGAGAAAACATATACTATTTGCCTTTCTGAATATGGCTTACTTTGCTTCACTTTATATCTATTTACCTGCAAATACCATGACTGCATTCCTGTTTGGGGCCAAATAAAACTTCACTGCACAAATACATATCACATTTTCTGAACCCATCCCTCAGCTGATGGGCATCTTGGCTAATTTCACCGAACTGCTGTGAATACTACCTCAGTAAACATGGGTGTGTAGGCATTTCTGTGTGCGCTGATTTCGATCCCTTCAGAGTACACCCAGACGGAGTGACAGCTATCATCTACCTGGTAGTCTGGTTTTCAGTTTTGTGGGAAGTCTCTCTACTTAACTGATTTCAATATCAACTCGACTAATTTGTATTCTCATCAGCAGTGTATGAGAGTTTCTTTTCCCTCTGAATGCCAATCAGCACTTGTGTTTCTTTTACAAAGATATTTCTAATGACTCACAAGTTACAGTTTATAAAGAGTAACTGACAATTGACAATTTCATTACATACTACACTAGTTTGGGGTAAGAAGATATCAAAGAGAATTGGGTGAGTGGATCCTTAAAATCGTATGTGCTTTTTTTTTTTTCAAGCATTAAGATTATTTTAAAGATGGTTTCTCTTTGCTAAGGCTGGTTATGGACATGTCTATGATAAAATGTTCCTTGTGACTGACTTTCATGTCAAACAACTCCTGTTATTTATAACTGTGAAGTGCTTATTTTGATTTGGATGTGGCTCATAGTCTGAACACCTGGTCACTCACTGACAGCGCTGGTTCCGAAGGTTGTGGAAACTTCAGGAGGTGCAGCCTTGCTGGAGGCATTGTATCATCACTATTTAAATGCATAGTCTAGTCTATGTATTTGTTTTTTGTTTTTTTGTTTTTGCTTTCCTGTTAGTAGCATCATGCTCAAACTCTGGAGCAGTGTTGTGCCCATACAGGATTCAAACCCTTTAGAGTATCCTGTGTATGCATCCCGGTGGGGAAATGTCTGACAGCACAACCTAAGGATGTTGGATGCCAAGTCACAGAGGTGTCAGACTGCCCTGCAGGGATCAGTGTGGTGGAACAAACACAGCAGCTCCTCTCATAGAGGCCAGGAAGCAGAGCGAGTGAGCCAAGGTCTGCAGTGCCTGCCTTTCTTCCTGGCTACTTATTGTTCTCTCAAGAAGAAATAAAGTCTTTTGAAATTCTCATTGCACTTGCATGGGGGCCGTAGTTCGCTCCTGGGAAGCTGACATATTAAGAAGATAGAATCTTTGGATTTCTTAGCATAGTATTTCCCACTCACTAAATCTTTAATTTCTTTCTGCAGTATTTTCCTGCTTTTAATGTAGATGTCCAGCATGGTGTGAAGGCTATCATACCATACCATACCATACCATACCATACCATACCATACCATACCATACCATACCATACCTAACATTTTTTTAAAAAAATTAAAATTCAACTACTAATACATAGAAATAGTATTGAATTTTTTATTTTGCCTTTTTTCTTTGTAAATTTGGTAAATTCACTTGATGGTTTCTTTTTTACTCTTTTGTAACAGTTTGAAGATTTATCATAAAAATCATATTGCATGATTAAAACAATTTTGTTCCTATTTAAATACTTTTTTTCCTTTTGCTGTTTGTTTGAGTCTACTGAACATGCTAAGTGAAAATGATGACCTTTTATGATGCCCTCCCATGTTGACAGATCAGAAATGACTTAGGGTTTCTGTGACTGAGCTGAGCACCATCAGCAAGTTGGGGAGGAAAGTGTTTATTTTGCTTATTCATCAGGACAGAAACTCAAGGCAGGAACCTAGAGGCAGGAGCAGACACAGAGGCCATGGAGGAGTGCTGCTTTCTGGCTTGCTCATTGTGGCTTGCTCAACCTGCTTTCTTAAAGAACTCAGGACAGCTTGCTCAGGGTTGGTATCGCCCACAGTGAGCTGAACTCTCTCCCATCAATCACTAATTAAGAAAATGCCCTGCAGGCTTGCCTACAGCCTGATCTTAAGGAGACTTTATCTCCAGTGAGGTTGCCTCTTCTTAGATGACTCTAGCCTCTAGCAAGTGGACATAAAACCAGTCAGGAGGAGGAAGGAGAGAGATGAATGTTGGTGCTCACTTCACTCTCTTTTCTCTCCTCTGGTCACCTCAAGACCCCAGCCCACGGGATGGCACAGTCCACCTGCAGAGCAGGTCTTTCCTGCTGGTAAAATGCCCTCATAGACACATTCAAGGTGTGTTATATCTTAACACAGTCAAGTTGCTCATCAAAATTAACCACCACAGCCTTCAAAGTTAAAATTTCCTGTAACCCTTACTTAATCCAAATTCCACACCTTTTTATCTTCTCTGATTCAAAATATGGCCCACTTAGAAATTTAGTTAAATTTCTTTTGTATAGTATTAATTTAAAAATTATTCATTTAACTTTGTTTTCTTCATTATTTAAAGATATAGTTATGTTTATTAATTTCTTTATTTAATTCCTCTATATTTAGATGCTATGCAATCTCAATCTTTTGAAATTATAGAAGATAGATTAATAGAAAATCTTGAAGCTTACTCAAGAGCCCAAGTATGGTCAACCTTAGTGAATGTTCAATGTGTTCTTGACATGAAAATGTATTGCCTTATTTATTCATCTGTAAATTTCAACCCAGACAGGTCAATTTGTAGTGTTGTATTGATTTCTGGTCCATTCCTAAGAGAGAAGTGTGTTAAAATATTCAGCAAGTGCTGTGGTCTGGGTAAAACTCACCCATTGAAGCCTAATTATCAATGCGCAAGTTTTAGGTGGGGTACTCTTTGGGAGATGGTTAAGTCATGAGGCCAGAGCCCTCCCTCAAGAGCAGTCCTCAGAAGGAGGTCTTTTTGCTCTTCTGTCAAGCAGTAACAGAGGTTGAGAAGTCATCTCAGAAGCAAAGACTGGTGCCTAATCCTAGATGGAGTCAGCCTGGAGCCCGGGCTTCCAGATGAACCTAGGAAATAATTTTCGCTCTTTATAAATTACCTGGTTTCATGTATGTTGTTAGAGGAAGAACACGAAAAGCCATGGTTGTGGGCTCGGTTATCTTGTATTTCTGTCAGCTCTGGTTCTCTGATACTCAGGTTGTAACTGTAGATGTATTCATAGTTAGGATTGTTCCATGTTTGATAAACTAGGATTCCCCACCTCTCTGATGTCGCTCATCATCTTTGAGGTTTGGGATGTTAGTAATAAAGTCAACCATCTTTCTTATGACTCATGTCAGTGTGACATATAATTTAACCCTGTTATTTTCAGTTTATCTATATACTTAAATTGTCTTTCTTATAAGTAGGAAAAAGTATTGGATTTTTGAAAAAGTTTACTCTGATAATCTCTTGATTATATTCTTCTGGACTTTTTCATTATGCCCACTTTATTTTTAAAAAAATATTCTTAAAATGTGTCCTTTTAAAGTCTTTGACTAATCATTTCACTATAAGCATTTTTAAAAACTCATTCCCCACCTCCTTTTCTCTATAACCCATCATATTTTCCCACTTGTATGGTTTTAACTTGTACAGTGTATTTTTATTGGATGTCGCTATTATAATGATGCATTGTATAGAGTTCTGACTATATTGTGTTTCTTTTAACAAGGATTCAATTTTGTTCCAGCAGCTAATTGTTGTGAAACCCTCTAATCTTGCTAACTTTGAAGTTATACTTTGTTATTTGGGGTCTGTTTTCTTTTTGTGTGTGTGTGTGTCTTTTGTTTTTTTAATTAGTCTTAGGGTATGACTCTTATTCTAGTGATGATTGGTTTTTCTGGGGTCGGTGTATACTGCGTAGTCAATATTGGAGCTAGACAAGAATTCCAGTATCATCCAGAACTTCATGACTTCTTCTGTGTCCTTGTAGCTGTCAGCCACACAGGGACCTCTCCAGCTTTTCGTCTTCCCCACACCACTGCTTGTTGTTTGGTATCTTTCGCTGCTGCTTCTGGTCACATCAGCATCCCGTAACTATGGCCTCAGTCTCATCCATTCAGCAACACTACTTTCCCTGCTCGTCTCCAGGAGCCTATGCCAATTGTTAAGTGTCTCTGGGCAGAAAGCCAGGGCAAATATGCAGCTCAATTTATGTGTTTTCCTTCTCTCAAAGTTCATAATCCTGTGGTTTCTGTGTCCAATACTGAGAACAT
This sequence comes from Chionomys nivalis, assembly GCF_950005125.1. NCBI lineage: Eukaryota > Metazoa > Chordata > Mammalia > Rodentia > Cricetidae > Chionomys > Chionomys nivalis. Next base: position 20,046,241 of record NC_080107.1, read on the forward strand.
TTGCTTTACCAATGATGTCTTTTTGCTTATAGCCTGGCCAGGCTAGTGCAACCCTAAGCACAAATTCCTACCTTCAAGTTTGAAAAAAAACAAAAAAACAGGAGTTAGCAATTTACATCTGGAGGTTTAATGTCTAGCCTTTTATAGCACAAATGAGGTTTTAAGTTCTAAGAAAATGAAATTTAACAGATTTAAACATTTAAAAGTATAAAAATAACATTTGACTCCCCTTACAAGATTATAAATTCATAGTAGAATATGTCTGAACTTTTCTGATTCTGAATCTTCTTATATCTATTTGAAAGCCCTACCTACCATTCTAAGAGAATAGTCTTAATGAGGGTCCCCTGAAGAGCAGATCGTGAGACTAGGTCTCAAGGACTAGATTACAGACAGCAGGCATGGGCTTGTTCTCAGGACAGGGGATGATAGAAGATGAACAGTACATAGAAAAGAAGAAGCAGCTGGCATGAAGGTTGATTTAGTAGTGGCTACAGGCTTTATTCTGGCAGCAATCTCCTAAGGACATGGCATATGCTGCCAAGTCTAACGACCTGAGTTCTGTGCTGGGAACCCACATGGGAACATGAGAAAACCAACTCCTGAAAATTGTTCTCTGATCTCCAGCACACACACACACACACACAAAACGCACATGCACACACACGCACACGTATACGTACACAAACAATGCAATTAAAAAACTCTTCTAAAAAAGTTTTTACCCATGGGTGTGATAGGACTCTATTTGTTGAAAACAGGATGAGCCCAACATGATTTTGGTTCACATATAATAAATATCCTTGAAGACTTTTAATGCCATTACAGTAGCTAACATGAAAAAAAAAATGTTGCTTGTTTGCTTTTTACCAAAGTAGCCATAAATTACTGCCTGTTGACTAAAATCCCAGTTTTGTATTTCATTATCATGAAATTCAGCACTCATATTTTAGTATGCCTATTTTCATTGAAAAAGCAGCAATAGCAATTGGATGGAGTAATAGTTCACCATTCCTAGCCAAGAAGACTTACCAATTCATGTGGGGCATGAAAAATTCACTATCCATCATTAGCATGGAAATGTCACCTGATTATTTAGGGTTGCATTCATTTCTCGCAGGGCAATGACTGACTTAGGGGTTTTTACAAACCCCACACTAGACCTTTCACTTCTGTAATAGGGTAGCAAAAAAAGGGTTTTTGTGTGCCCAACTCTGAATGAAAAGTCAGAGCAATGGATGATAAACTATTTCAAAGAGACGAAAGAAAGAGCTGTAGGGAGTCAGGAAAACAATACTGAGAAACAATAGGAAGGCAGATGGTTGGAGCAACAGTAGAGTAGCCATTCTGACCGTAGAGGTGGCAGCAGTGTTGCTATCTCTATAGATAAGTCTGGGAGAGAGAGTTTGCCCTGGTGACAATAGATTGACCGGCAGTCTGAGCCACAGGTGAGACCCACCCATCTCCAAGGTCTTAAATCCAGTAAGGAGGTTTGGGTTTTTTGATGATGTTTTGGCATGGAAACCTAGAACTGCATAAGAATTTCACTATTTCTCTCGTGTGGGAGAACGCTGCAGTCAGGTGCATCCTGGAGAGGGAATCCATTGTTTCAGACTCCCCCTCCCCCGGCAGCCATCAATTGCTAGTACCTGCTTGGCTAAGGACAGGAACAGGGCTCCCTGAGTGCCACCAGGCTCCTGTCATGTCCCCAAGTGATGATAATGGCTAACCCTCTGAAACTGTAAGCAAACCCCCAATAGAATTCTTTCCTTTATCTCCTCACAGAAGCAGAACAGTGACTAAGACTGAGGCCCTCACATAAAAGCGGAAGAGATATTCATCCTCAAGGATGTGAACATGTCAATATACCAATATGAGGAGCATAGCGAAACATGCCTTTTAGACATAGAAATAGCTTAGTCAGGATCCCCACTATACCCAAGGTTGCACCTGATAACCAGAACTCAGTGATAGCACTCAAGATAACTAGACACAGCCCGAGAGGCCCATGAAGACCACTGGACAGTGTACAAGCAGAGAAGAAGAGCATTGTCTGCTCTGTACATCTGAAATGAGGCCATCTTGATTTTCCCTGTAGCTAGAGAGTCTCTCCCAAGATCCTGACTAGTCTAGTCTCTCATGTTAGAGACTATATCTGACCTTCAGTTAAGTGAGCAGCCTTGAGGAGACAGGCTTAGGACCATAGTTAGGAACTTAGAGTATGAACCTTGTGTGAGGACCAGCAGTCTGATAAAATATAACTTTTGTTATATAGTGTGTATCTACCTTCTTGCCTGTGGTAACCAATACAAAAGATAATTAAAAAAAAATAAATTCAGCACCTCCAAAGGTTTGTAACTGTTGTGTAGTGAAATCCAGAGATATCAAAGTGCATGAACTGCCAGACAAATAATTCAAAATGATGATTTTAAGTAGGGTACAAATAAACTGCTGAACGAGGTAAGGAGAACAATACAGATATAAAAGATAAATTGAATATGGGCTAAAAATTCTAAACAAAAGGAAAACAACAATACCAAAACACATAGAAATCAGAAATGAAAACCTTTGTAAATCAAAATAAAACTCAGAACAAAGAATCACCAATAGACTGTGTCAGCTATAACGAGTAATAGAGTAGGGTTGAAATATATGATTGGGAGATGATTCCATTCAAATACTAACAAAAGATAAGAAATTATGGCAACAGCCTTAAGACATCTAGGATACAATTAAGGGATTATCCTAGTCAGTATTCTATTGCTGTGGAGAGACACCATGACCAAGGCAACTCTTATACAGGAAAAAGTTTAATTGGGGCTGGCTTTACAATTTTAGAAGTTTAGTCCGTTGACATCATATCAGAAAGCTTGGCTGTCTACAGGCAGACGTGGAGCTGGACAGGTAGCTGAGAGTTCTAATTCTGGAAAGGCAGACAGTAGGAAGAAACACCAGGCCTGGTTTGAGCATTTGAAACTCCAAAGCCCACTCCCAAGGACACTCTTCCTCCAACAAAGCCACAACTGCTCCACTAAGGCCACACCTCCTCCAGCAAGGCCACACCTCCTAATTACTGGCAATTAGTCCCACTCCCTAATGAGCAAGCATTCAAGTATATGAACCAATGGGGGCCAATCCTATCCAATCCATCATAGGGATCAAACTTGCAAATCTTTGGCCTAGGAAAAAGAGCTAAGACAAAGGCTGGTAGCATTTAAAATCCACCCCATCAATAGGAGACAATTCCAACCTCTAAGGAAATACATGGACATTTAATTTCAAGAAAGGTAGGTCCAAACCAAAACCTCTCTATGTCATATGTTAAATCCAAAAGTGAAGAACAATGCATCTCAAAAGCTTCAAGAGACAAGTGCCAAGTTCCTGACTCCAGCAAACCCAGGAGAGGCAGCAGCAGCAGCAGTCTTCTAAACAGAAACACCAGAGGCAAGGACAGAAGAAATGATTAATTCAAAGGCCTGAAAGGAAACACCAGCCAAACAAAATTACTATATGCACCAAAGTTCTGCTTTAAAACCCAAGGAAAAGTAAAGGCTTTTTCTGATAAGCACAAACTAAAGCAATTCTTCATCATTAAGACAGAGTTTCCAAGCATGACACTCAAAAAAAAAAAAAAGATACACATAATCATGAGAGTATGGGAAAGAGTAAATCTCATTAGAACAGCAGATGCAGGAGTAAGGACTGAGAAAGAAGGCAGCAGCATCTTCGAAGATGCAAACTTGTAAACTTCCAAGATGAATGAAAGAGAAGAATACAGAATATTTGATAACTACACACACACAGTCACAATTAAGACAAGACCCAGTAATTTGTGCATACTATTTAATAACAGCCCAAAGCATAAATCTCCAATTAGGAGGCACACCTGAACTAACTGGGCTAAAATACGATTATCGTCTGCAAGAACCTCCCCTCCTTAAAAATGACTCTTTCACAGACTGGAAATGAACGGATGCAAACTGGAGCTTCAATTATATGACATGCAGAAGGAAGTGGGAGTTATACTAAATATGGCGAAGATTTCAAGCCACAATTAGTCATCAGAGGTAAAGATGGCCATTTGATTCTACTGAGGGGAGCACTCTATCAAGAAGATAAGAGAATTATAAACACATAGATATCAAATACTGTTGTATCTAATTTTGCCAAAGAAACACTGTTAAACTTAAAGTGCTGAGTCCAGAGATAATAACAGTAAATTTGATACTCTCTTATCATCAATAAATAATCTAGATCCCCCCACAAAAAATAACGGTAAAACTTTGTTGTTAAACTGAATCATAAATTAAACTGATGATGGATTTCTACAGAATATTCCAGCTGAAAAATAATTCCCATTTTCCTCAATGCCCACCCCCATACAACAGTTCAAAACAGGCTACAATTTATGCTCTGCTATTCTGTGTGCACATCTACAGGAACCAAGTCAGCACCTTGCACATATGTTTGCACACCAGTGTGTACCGTGGTGTGATGAACTATAGTCGAGAGGTGGAACCATTACCAGATAAACAGATAAGGAACACGTAGTATGTACATTCAATGGTGTAGTACTTAGCCATCAAGAAGAGCAAAAACAAGTCCCTAATACCTCACGCCTTTGTTCATATGTGTAGAACTACAGCAAAAATAAGTAGAAAGGGATTGTGGGGATGGAAAGGGGGTCAGGAAGAGGCTGGAGGGATACAGTTAGATGAGTATGACCTAAGTATATTTTATGCAGGTACAAAATTATGAGATGCATTATTTTGTATAATTAGTGTACACTAATGAGAAAGTTACAAAATGTTAAGGCATGTAGTTCTCATATTTTAGGGTAATAGAATTTGTGTACTCATAACCAAATAGTTTTCTCAGTGATATCATAATCCTAAAGAAAATCTAAGCTGGAGTATAAAATTCCTAGCTTTTGCATTAATTTGTTCTGTGGCAAAAAGGTAATTAACATTGAAAACTGCTATGGAGAATTAAGCCATCATTGTGACATATGGCTTGGAAACATTTGGTTTTCCAGAGTAATGTGGATAAGTTTGGAGCTATAGGCTAGAGGAACCCTGTCTACAAAGAATGTCGTAGGTCCTCCAGGGGAATGTCTCCTAAGTAGGTCTAAATTCAGTCATACTGCCACACCCTCCTTCACACCATCCTGCAAAAAGCAAAGATTTATGACATGAATTCAGTTGTCCTCCCAACATTGGGGCTGTCCCCTGCAAGTCACCATGTGCTGAAATGCATCACTAGAAATGCTGACCAGTCCATTACTGATGGATGTATCAGAGAAAGCAGAGTCAAGCCACATCCTCCCATCCCTGGCCAAGAGCAAAACATATCTAATAAATTTCACAAGAGTCAGAATTTTTAAAACTGGAAATTTATAAATAGCAGGCCAGCCCAGGTTCATTTGCTAACAGATCAACAGATATGCAGACAGTGAGGCTCGGGAGGCTTCAGAAGAAACTAGGGTTCTATTTGGAATTGAGCAAAGGGCCCTCGTGTATTCTCACAAAAAAATCTGACTGTGTTTTGCCCACGCCCTGGAAATATGAGTAGGACTGAATTAAAAAGAAATGGACTAAGTTGCTTGGCAGAGACAGTGTCAAGACAACACAGCCTGCAGGCTGTGGTCAGTTAGTTATGATGGCTCTTAGCTCTGCAATGGAAGAAGAAAAATGTAGTCTTCCTGGAAGAAAAGGTGGGGCGTGGGAGTGTGAGCAAGTTAGGGTGGCAGGGGAGAGAGCAGACAGGACTGTTAGAGACCGGGAAGACAACAGGAGACCATATCCGGAGGGCAAAGACCACACCTCTACAAGCCTCCCCTGGTGAGAAAGTGAAATTTCTTTTGAAATGGGAGAGCTTGAACTGAGAGGTGTGGTTGCAGTGTTAGAGGTGGCAGGTGTCTAGACCAGGTGTTTCCAGGTTCTTGGCCTCTTGTTCAAAGGATAGAAATAAGACCTCACATAGATTTTGCAGAAGGAGCATGGTAACTTTATGCAAAGCAAAGAGATAGAGCAACTGGGGGTATACCTCAGGGTTGGTGTGCTATACCCACAAGGCCCTTGGTTCAATCCCCAGCACTCCTACCTGTCCTCGTAAGCTTTCCAAAAATATGTCAAACATAAGTCAGAATTTTATTGTTCCATTACAAAGATAAGAAATTCTGAGTAAATACAATGAAAAATTTAAAAATGCATATCAGAGCTCAAAAGCAGTATATTTGGAACCTGGTGACAGCAACCAAGAAAATTGCCTGAAGTTTAGGTTTCAAGATGTAGCTAATATATTTTAATGCCTGTATACTAAAGCATTGCTGAGGAGGAGGCAACGTAAGCTACGTTTGACTATCTCCCTTCTCCCATGTTCATGTTGTCGTTTAGCTGCTGTGTTGGTGTAAGGGCAGGACCTTTGCCTTCCACTTTCTATAGCATAAATAAAATGGTGGTGACTTGATCACTGGCTTCCAGCCTACAGAACGGGACCTGATGTATCCTAGGCCTGGAGTTTCCAATCGTACAGGGGTTGGGGCTATCCTTGATCTTTCTATACTTGTAATTTTCTCAAGAGTGTTTGCTGGGAGGATCCGAAACATTAAAAAAAAAGTCAAACAGAAAACCTAGGTAAAAACATGGAAGACTGAAGGTCTAGTTGATGCTGGAGTAGAGAAGACAATAGAGGAGGGAAAACAGATGTGGAGAATAACCTATATAAGGAGCAGATTGTTAAAGACTTGAGTCCTCAAATGGCAGTTACAAAGAAATGGAAACTCCAAAGAAAATCGGGGAAGGACAGATTACCCATAAATGGTGAATCAACATCTTTGCCCTGAGGGAAAAAAAGAATTAAATAAGAAATTTGTGTGTAAGTATAATATTTTATTCCTGCAAATAATGTGGAGCAGTGGTGGCGCACGCCTTTAATCCCAGCACTCGGTAGGCAGAGGCAGGCGGATCTCTGTGAGTTCGAGGCCAGCCTGATCTACAAGAGCTATTTCCAGGATAAGCTCCAAAGCTACAGAGAAACCCTGCCTCAAAAAACCTAAATAAATAAATAAAATAATGCAGAGCAAATGTGGAAATATTACTGTGAACTTTTTCAAAAGGTCTAATATCTGCTATATTACTTTCTCCTTATTTACTTGCTTGACATATTTCGAACTAAAATTAAAATGTGAATTGTGGAATGTGAGATCAGTAGAGGACTTGCCTTGCCTGAATGAAGCCCTGTGCTTCAGTCTAGCACAACATGAAGCCTGGGGTAGGAGTCATGATGATAATCCCAGCACTTGGAGGCAAAGGCATCCTCAGGTACAAAGAATTTTAGAGAACAGCCTACGCTATATGAGAGCCTGTCTAAAAACACTTACATGAAAAGTTGAAAAGGAGTGTTTAACATTTATAAATAAAATTTCAATTGCCTTTTACGATAACTTTTGTCTTCTCACTTCAATACATCAAATCCCAACCCTGAGTAGCAGGTATCAAGCACAATTAAGAGGACCCTTGCTTCTGTTCATTTGGGTGAGAGGCAGCAATTGCCTTAATGGCGGAAAAGTCCTTTACATGAGGAGTTGTCGAACCACAGCCTCAGACTGCTGTCTGCTTCGATAAGGAAGATATTATAGGAATGCCAGCACCTACGTTTGCTGTGTGGCTGATTTCACTCTGATCTGTAAGCTTAAAATGTTTACTGTCTACTCCTGCCTTAATGAGGCCTCTTTTTATTTCCCTTCCACAAATTAGCAGTTAATTTTTTTACAGGGAAGTCACAAATCTTACAAGATTTAAGAATAACAATGAACTAATTTAATGGTTATAGATTTGTTACAGAGGAAACCTGATGTCAAAGTAAACAACGAGGAACTAAAAATAGCTTCCAGTGTTTGCTTGGTTGAATTCTCCACCTTCAAGAGTCTTACTACTCTAGCAAGACTGGTTTTGGGGATAACATGAATGGCCCTATTAGTTGTCCTGATTCTTCAATAGGACTGATTATTCTCACACACAGCACTTTCCCTATGCTGCCCAGACCCAGCCAAGGCCAAGATAATTTTACATTAGCTTACAATGTAGAGAAATAAAGAATTTGTCTGGGTGTGGACTTTAATGTTGTTTTTAAAAATTCTCCTTCCATATTTGTCAGTTTCATATGGAAGCAATGGGAAGACTGGCTCTTTACGGATATTTAAATACCTAAAAATCATATTCTTGTACTATTAACTGTACATGATGCTCAACGAGATTAACTCTACCATTGACCATGGATGGGAAGGGAGGCCTTTTCTTGTTTCTTTCAAGAGCCAAGTTCTCTTCATTAAAACTCGATATGTTTCTGATTTAATCACTTAAGTCAATAGCAATTATAATAACATCCTCTTTAAAGACATACTATGACTTGTGCAAACAACAAGGAAAATTACTGCCCCTGCACTCCGTGTTCTTTCCTTTCAGACTCCACTTCCCCATTCTGATCAGCTTGTTCTTCGGATCTACCGCACCCTGCCCTCACCCACCTTCCACACAGCCCTGCAGTTGGCATCTGGTTCATCCCCTTTAAACATGTCTCCCAAGGCTCAGTTCCTTTCGCAAGCTTCCAACGGTCAGTTCACAAAAATACATTGAACTAGTTTGTTTGTTAATTAGCTGATCATTGATAAATCCCTAAAACCTATAATGAACTCTCTCTCTCTCTCTTCTCTGAATTCTTGTAGCATTAGTAAAAAAAAAAAAATGAGTACTGGATAATGTGTATTTTATATGCAAATAAAATATTATTTTTCCTGTAATCTCCTTCAACATCAATGAGTGAGAGACAGACAAATAGACAGGATCATACAATGTGGTAAAGAACTGGGGATTTAGTTTTCTTCTTCTATTTTCCATTTATGTCAGATTTTCTAAGATGCTAAAATGGTTAATTTCCAAAGAGCAGCAAACAGCTCCCAACTCCCGTAATAAATTAATTTATAAGACTCTCTTTCTTTACAGAAACTTACAGATTCTCAACTCCCCTACGGTATCCTTCCAGAATACTTCTGCCCCGACACCACACACCTGCCCCCAGGATTAATTCTTCTCCCTCCAGGGCTGGGGAGAGCCTTGGCTCCGTTCTATCCCGTGACTGCCTTCAGTTGTAGTTGCCATCAGCACACATAGCTTGTGCTGTCCAAATAAAAAGAACTAGTGTGTTTTCCAACTCCATTCTAATGAAAAGTCCAGCCACTCTGTGTCGCCTTCTGGGCCAGCTGTCAGAGGAGGTAGGTGGTTGGAAGGCCATCTGAGAAAGAGAGAGATAATAATAAATGTCTGTGAGCTGGTACTCCTCCTACACCCCCAGGACAAAGAGAAGCATTTTCAAGTATTCTGTAACGAAGGAAGATTAATGATGCACTAACGGCACAGCAAGTCTGTCCCCATAGAGCGGAACTGGATGAGACAGGAGTGTTTTCCCTGGGATGATTCACCAGTGGTTCATACTAAGGGGAAAGTGCTGAAGACAGAACAATGGCCATAATTCATTCTCACCCTCTAAGACAAGACAAGCACCCTACCCTCTCATCTTTGAGTCTCTAATTACTTGGAAACATTTGGTGCATAAATAGTTGTTGAATCGAGGTAATCAGTTTGTATTCTTCTGGGCTTTCCTCAGATATATTAGCACTGACTTCTGTTACTCTTTGGGTATCCATTCTAAAATGCTGCAACAACAGGGGCATATACGTGTGTGTGTGTATGTGTGTGTGTGTGTGGTGGCCAGGGATCAGTCACTGGGGTGTTCCTCTCTTATTGACTTCATATTTTGATGGAAGTTTAACTGAACCTGGATCTCATCAACTCAGCTTGAGGAGCTCCAGGGATCTGCCTGTCCCTGCTTCCCCCATGCCTGGGTTACAGATATGCCATGCTACAAGGGTCACAGATGAATTCTGGGGATACAGCAGGGTTGTCCTGATGATAGGTAGGTAGAGATCAATGCCTCTGATCACCTGCAATTTCAGTCCATGCCCAGTGAGGTCTTCACTGAGAAATGCCATTGACTCAAGATGTCATCATGGGTGGATTAGGAAGGATTCAGAAAGTTTGAGTTGAACCTACCCACAGCTGCCCCCTTTGAATATACCCCATTTAATGGCAGTGTTCTCCTGATCCTTCTAGCTGCTTTGGACTTCTCTCTCAGTAGTCCCAGAATACATATTTGTTATATCCATCTTCTTTCCCATTACTTCTATGGAGAACGCACCCTCCTACACCTTAGGTCTCATTGAAAATCAGCTCCTTCTGTTTGATCATCTTAGTCCTTGGTGCGTCCAACCTACTACCCTACAATTCTTCAGTAAAAGTAGAAGTCTCAGTGATTCAATGCTGGTAGTTTGCTGAGAAGGTAAACCTAAAAATACTAGTAGAAAAGATAGGCAACAAATGAAGTGTACAATATTACAATATCTAAATAGCCTTTGGAAGTTATTCTTGCTGGAAATTTTAGGGGTTGGTGTGGTACATCTACCTTCGATTCACCTCGCCAAAGGCTGCTATGTCTATTCACCAATTCCCAGGATTGGCAGCTGAAAGTGGCAGTAGGGTGGTGAGGGTTAATCCTCCAACATTGCTAACCTCCCCTGAGCACAGGTACAGCATGAGTTCACAGAGCACAGGCTGGCTACAAAGGAAACGACAGGGCAAAGAGATGAAGTGCTGGGAACTAGATGTGGGTTCCTGCACACAGCAGTTAATGCTGGGGATGTACGAACAGAAAGCCAGTGGTATCTGCACACATCTGTAGACAAGCATGCGTTCTCTTTCTCTCAAGGACTTTTTATTCTAGCTAGAGGAATGAGGGAAAATTTCAAATGGCTGCCACACATTATCTGAGGCTATGTCTCCAGGAATATGACGTATGGCTCCGCCCACTCTATCAGTGACTCTTCAGGACTAACTGGCATTAGAAAAGGGGATTGGTGCTGGGGATGAAATTTTCCTCCTTTGAGTAGCCTGGTGAGTAAGGAAGGGTTGTTTATTATATGTTGCTGAGGGCTGAAGGGCCCTCTAATGGGCATGAAAGGGAGGGAGCAGGGCATCTTTGAGAATCGCTCTAAAGAGAAGAAATACTGGGGCTTGGTAGAGTTGGAGAAGGAAGAGAAAGTAAGCATATATCAGGCTGACAGCCTGCTAGGGACTCCCAGGATCTGGAGAGCAGGCGTCCCTTGATAGAATAAAAAAAGACAAAACTGTCCAACCTAGCAGAGATGGCTATGACCTGAGTCTGCTCCGCAGCGGAATCATCTTAAATGTATACGATAAAGAAATATCACTTATAGTTACTGTCTTCCTATAGTCATAACCATAGGGGTCCACTTGGGAGACAGGGAAATTGAAGCATCTTCCCACCCTTGACTTTTCCCTGGGGACCAAATGCCTCGTTTTCATTAGATTAGTCGGTAGTGGTTATGTTAGTTCATTCTGCGCTGTTGGACAGAATGTTCAGATTGGGTGCTTCCTAAAGTAAAGAGGTTTTCTTAGCTCAAAGTTCTAGAGATTTGAGAGCATGCTGCCAGACCCCTGAAAAGGTGAAAGCTTCCTGTTAGATGTCACACAACGGTAGGAATGAATGAGGAAGAGGTGAGTGGTACAAGCAGAAGAGGGACTCATTAATAGAAAGTGCTTTTTTTTTTTTTTTACTGTTTTGCAGAAACTAATCCAGTTCCATGAGCTCTCCCTTATTCACTCCTATGAATCGTGTCTCCGTGACTTATTAACTTACTCACTTTCCATTAGGCTCCATTTATAAACTTTCCCCACTGGAACTTAAATCTCTAGAAGGGACCTTTGGGGGACAAACCACATTGAAGCCATCACAGTGATAACATTTATTGGGCATTTAGTATGTGTGAGCTGATCAGGTGCAAGGCAGTTTCCACGCAGCCACTCACTTCATCGTCTCTAAGCCAGAGAGGTGTGTATTAGCATTGGCTCTATATTGAAAAGGAGGGGCTAACGCAGTAACTTGTTCCAGATGTCACCCATCTGACTGCTAGAGCTGATATCTGAACAGGGGGAGCCTGGCACCAAAGCCTGCACTTAAGCCTTCCCTATTGGATAGACTACTCAGCCGAAGCCCCTGCCTTTACCTACACCACTTCAAGATATCTGGGAAAGGACATGCTGGAAGGAGGGTGTGTGAGAAGACGTGGTGCCACCCGGACCCCCAGAAAACGACTGGAATCTCGACGGTATTTTTAAGTGGATAGCAGTCCTGGCTCATCTCATCCTGGAGAAGCACGTTCAGTATTTACTTGACACCTTAGAAGGGGAGAACCCGAGTCCTAAGTGATGGTTTTGCGGGAACTGAGGTTAAACAAGGACAGCTCTACCCTTCTGACTCTAGTTAGCGAGTTCTAATAACTCCCTCCCACTTCTTCCCTCGCTAAGGCTCAAAGAATGGGACTAGAGCCCCAACCGCGGCATTGCCTGGGAGCTTCATACCCTCTCCCTGTCTTGCCCATAATTAAGATGGAAAAGGAGGTGTCATCCACATGTTACAGGAGTCTTTCTGTGACTTTTCTCAACTCCACTCAAGAGCCATAGCTGATTTGGGGAAACGCTGGTTTTGTCTTCCTTCCATTTTCTTGTATCAGCCTTCTCCTCTTTCAGAAGCTTAGTGACTGGCTACTCCCTGGCATCCATCTGATTTGCTTTCAGTTGAGCTTCCTACAAGAAAAAATATAACATCATTTCTACTCAAAGTGATGTCTTCCCTTGTGGGGACTGGACGAAGTCCTGAATGAATGTGTGTTGTTGACATAGGCACAACTATGTCAAGGACCTCAATGTTGCTGTCTCCAACAGAACAAGCACAGTCCATGTGACCCTAAATTTCCTGTAGGTCTGTTCGTTATTTTATTTTCAATGTCTGTCATTTCTTCATGCCTAAATCACCTGAGTCAGGTTTCCAGGACAGGCTCTGCAGGTAGAAATCTGAGAAACAGTGTGTCCCTCCGAGCTCAGGAGACCCTGGAACTTGGTCAGCTCTAGTTTAAAAGAACCACCCATCAAACAAACAAGCAAACGGAACAAAAACCTGGAAGTTGAGTTTCTTTGTGCTATAAATGAAATAATTACTAAATGTGGCCTCCATGCAGTTTGGAGGATGTTGGAGTGGAGCTATAAAAAGGGAGGTGAGGAGGTCTCAGCATCGACCCAGACGCTTTTCCTTTATGGAAAGCGATTGACCTAGGGTTACCGAGAAGGCGGTCATTTCCTGCTCTGCCGTGGAATCTTTGTCACACATCAGGCGGCCGGATATACAGGTTTTAATCTAGATGCTTCAATTTGCTCAACATGGCATTTATCCATGTTTCGATATCATGCTCTTTTAGTTTGGATCGCTTTACACTAAATCTTGCTGTCTGAGAGTGGAAGGTTTCCAGCTTAGATCTATCTTTCTTTCTTTCTTTCTTTCTTTCTTTCTTTCTTTCTTTCTTTCTTTCTTCTTCTTTCTTTCTCTTCTTCTTCTTCTTCTTCTTCTTCTTCTTCTTCTTCTTCTTCTTCTTCTTCTTCTTCTTTCTTCTCCTTCTCCTTCTTCCTCTTCCTCCCCTCCTCCTCCTCCTTAAGATTTATTTATTATGTATACAATATTCAGTCTGCATGTATCCCGGCCCACTAGAAGAGGGCACCAGATATCATTGTAGATAACTGAGCCACCATGTGGGTGCTGGGAATTGAATTCAGGACCTCTGGAAGAGCAATCAGTGCTGTTAACCTCTTAGTCATTTCTCCAATATTTGTTTTTATTTTACACATATGTGGTGTGTGTGTGTATAAATAAATACATCAAAAATGCAAGTTAGGATGGGATAACTGAGTTTTATAGCAAGGGGAATACCTGCTGAATTTTTTATTGTGGCGATATTCAGATCAATTTGGGAGAAAACAGACACCAAGTCTTCCACTTCAAGAACACAGTATATGGAATTTCCTATATTTTAGCTCAATAAAGACTTCAGTCAGATTGTCCATCTTTTCTGAGAAAATGGTTTATCTGAGTCTCTGTTTTGATTTGTTGCACTTTAAATGAGACGATATTTCTCAAGTCTAACTGGTCACCAGGGCTCAAGTGTCAGTTGAGGACGTGCAGCAAGAGCACTTTCAGAAGAGATGAGAAGAGCTTTCCCAAAACCTCAGACAAGACATGAAAACAAAGCACGGCTTTCCCCTGCCCAAAGCTCGCGGTTGTGCTGGCTGTGACTCTGTTCTTTTGTCCTGTGTATTCACTTTATTATAGCCAACTTGGTATATTATGATGGCATCCTTTATTAAGAACTAATACAAAGGTTTCCTGTGAATCATTTTATTTTTTGAAAAATATGTACTGACAAGTTAGTTTCTGTAAAACAACTTGCTACACTTTTCCTTTTTTCAAGGATTCTGGAAATCTGTTCCCTGTGTATATTTAGTACTTGGTGCATGATTTAATTATCAAATACCCTACTGATAATGCATTTTCATCACACACACACACACACACACACACACACACACACCAGCAAGACATTTCCTGCAATTTTTGTTGCTTTAAAATACATCATCAATACTGACAGAATTGTTGTTTATGAAATTATATTTCAAACAATTATGATTGGATACCATTAGAATTTTCTTTTTATTTTTTTCTTTAAAATAAAAATCAGTTGCTAGGGTGCCTCTATTCTTGACCCAATTTTGCCTACACAAATTTATTTATTTAAAACATTTTAGCTTAAATTCTGTAAAAGACCGCACAATTCTAATTCTACCTTTACCAAGCTCCCGCCACCCATTTCTAGTACCTTCTTCATTTATGCTTCTTGGCTAACTCTCAACTTTACTAACAAGCTAGCAACAGAAACCCCAGAATTTGTGTTAAAAATTTCATGCTCCCAAGATTTCCTAGGTGGATATAAATCTTTTCTCCACAGGGTTCACAAAATTCAATACAAATTTAATTATCCTCACAACATGGTCAAAAGTTGGGGGAAATGAAGAAAAAAAGAGAGATGAAATTCATATCAAGAACAAAACCAAAATCCAAAAACCCATAATAGCTAAAGAATGCTCAGCAATGTGTGTTCCAAGATTAATTTCAAAGCTTTTAGCCCCTACTCTAACTAACCTAATTCATCTTACTGTGTTACCTAAAATATATTTGTTATTCATAAATATATTACATAGTTAAATGCTACCAAAGGCATAGCTTTTAGGAATATATGTGTCATTTAGAGAAATGTCATACCTTGCTTTTAGAAGGACATCATAACTAGGAAAAACTAACTAAGCAAATTTTAACACACAATTTTTTAAGAAAATAGAAAATGTATTTATTTTTATAAATAAATGAATTTGACATATTTAACATGCCAAGGTAACCTAATGCTTACGAGTAGCTCTAAGTGATTTCTACACTGGTGTGTGCCAGGCCATTGTTGATGTTTGGAAAGTTGGCTCATGAATCTTCAGGTGTGAGTTTTGATGATTTTCCACTTCATTGTGTAAACCGAGATGCTGTCAGCAGCCGTTTTCTCCAGGATCGTCAGGTGGTTGTGGGCTGTCCGACTCTGCGATGCTGGTTTCCACGGGAACCAGAGCCTTGTCCAGTACCCTTGAGCACCATTTTTTAAGCGGCTGCCACAAAGAAGCTATTAAAAACGAGCTATACTTAACTCTGAAGATGTTATTCTTAAAATTGTTTACTTTTGGAAAGAGAAAAATGTTTTCACTCTCCTGAAAATTAAAGACTATTATGACCATAATCCAATAGCCCCGATTCAGAAAGCGGCTGTCACTATTTATCTAGCTTTGATGAAACTTGGTGCTTTGAATACAGCTTAGATCATTAACCTCTTAAAACTGGGGCGAAAGACATAAGGAATGAGAGAGGTAAAGCTAAAACCTCTGTCAAAAACAATCGTTTCAGAAAAGTTATTGAATAGGAAATACGATTTTCCCCAATGCCTACCTCTACTGTCCCCCCCTTTTATTCTGCAATATTTAGAGGTTGACATGTTGAAAAATGATTCAGAAAGCATAAGAGCAGGATGAAAGAACTTGAAGCCAGACATGATGGTCCTCAACTATTGAACTGACTGGTTTTGTGGGTCAACTTGACACAGCTAGAGTCATCAGAGAAAGGGGCCTCCGGTGAGGAAATGCCTCCATGAGATCCAGCTGTAAGGCATTTTTTCATTTAGTGAGCAATCGGACAGGGCCCAGTCATCTCTGGGCTGTTGGTCCTGCGTTCTATAGGAAGGTGGACTGAGCAAGCCAGTAAGCAGTTCCCTTCCATGCCCTCTGCATCAGCTCCTGCCTCTGGGATCTTGCCCTGCTTGGGTTCCTGTTCTGACTTCCTTCAGTGATAAATAGCAATGGTGAAGTACAAGTCAAATAAATCCTTTCCTCCTCAACTTGCTATTTTGGTCACGATGTTTCATCACAGCAACAGAAACCCCCAACTAAGACACCTAGTATCCTATATAATCCCAACACTTGGGAGGCCAAAGCAGGACTGTGAGAGGCCAGCCTGAGTTATACAGTGAGACCCTATCTCTGACTACAATAGACCAGAGCCTTCAGGACAAAAGGCTTTTGACTCTGGACCGTGCAGAGATGTATAGTGGGAAGGACCCCGAGTTTTCAGGTTCATGTTCTCACCTCTGAAAATGAAAAACTGGATTGTAGAAGTCCCTAGTTGTCAATCATGATGTTATTTAATGTCGCAATGAGGACAAGGAAGTCTGTGTTACAAATATGTATACATGATCTTGGTGATGCTGACACGTTCGTGGGCCAACCACCTGTGTCCTTGTTAGAACTCTCCTCTCCAGACACCACTATCATAAAGTCCAGAACAATCGTCCCTTTATCTCTAACAAACAGTACTCTGCTTTCTGCATCAAAAACTACCCTTGTTCAGAACTGAGGGACTCTGTCGCCTCATTTACAGTTGCGTAGTAAGGGTTGACAAATAACTTGTTGCTTTCTGTGGGAAAGCTTTTTGTGCTCTCCTACCTCAAAGTTATTAAGCATGTCCATTCCAGAATGTTCTTGTCTTCCTTCTTCTGTTGTGTTTAAATGCTCTAAAACTTGTCAACAGCCCAGCGTCTACAGGTTAAAAGTTAGTTCTTCCTTGTCTCTTATTTCTCATTAGAATACTTCCTTCTTCTACTCCTCATTCCATCTCTTTAAATAACACGTACCTTCCCCTTCACACGGCTTTAAATCAACATCGTATGTGTTCATCAGCTAGGTTACTCTCTGCTACAATTAATTAAAATCCACACTAACAGAAGCGTAAACCATCAGGATACCAACTGTTTACATAAACAGAAATCTGGAGGCCGACCTGTGTCTAGGAGACAGCAGATCAAATTAGACCCATAGCTGTTCCATGGCTTCTAGGGTGGCAGAAAGCAATCTGATTTCTGTCAGTCTGGGCTGAGTTGGTAATTGAAAACACCTAGCTGAAGGGAGGGCAGAAGCAAGCAGCAGGCAGATCATGTCAGAGCTGGGGATAACACATACCAACCTGCTAAGATAAGCTATTATAAGGGACTTGACAACAGCTAGGTCCCACAGAAATAACAGGCAACAAATCTGTTTCCTGTGAAAATTAGATAGGCAGGGCTGGAGGAAAGGGCTGGAATGCTAACACATGACTCTTGCTCATTTATCACTCATTAAATTGCTACTTGCTGCCTTTTAGCCACCCGAGCCCGAGGAACTTGGGGCACTGGGGACTGAAGACTAGTCTCATCTTCAAGCTCATATTCTTGTTGAAAACACACACACATAAGTTAGCGCAATTCCATGTGTCCAGGGTTCGAGGAGTTACTATATAAAATGATGGGAAACCACAGACAGCAACTAACTCTGCCTGTGACTGCCGCAAAAGGCACCCCTATGAAGGACGCCGAGGAAGGGATATCTCAGTCTCCTGCCCTGCTGCCGTAATGTAACACCAAGAGGAAGGCAACTTAAGAAAGGTTTATTCCTACTAGTGCTCAAGGCTACAGTTTCCACAGTAGGGAAACTGAGGCAGGAGGAGTTTGAAGTAGCATCATGTTATGCCTACAATCAGAAGCAAGTAAGTGTTCGCTCAGCTTGCTGTCTCCATTCTATACAGCTCGAGGTTCCCTGCTCAGAGAACCGTCCCACCCTCAATTAAGATGAGTTTTTCCCTATCAAGTAATGCCATTAAGAGAGTCCTCCATGGGCATCTCCAGAAGCCCATCTCCATGGTGATTTTAGGTTCTATCAAGTATACGGCTTTACAGAGCCCGAAGGCCAGAACACCTTAGGAAATAAATGTGGAGAATGAGCCCAGGAAGTCTCTGCTAAATTTTGCTTGCGTCAATGTTATAAATGCACATTTATGATACAAGGATTAATATATTAAGAAACTAGTAGAAACTATCTGTCTCTGGTTCTTACCATATGCAGCTGACAAAAGTTTTAATAGCTAAGGGACTCTGTTATTTCTCAAAGTGATAGCTACATAACAGCATACAATGATATTTCAAATAAGAGAAAGTCATATATTCTTGAACTACATGCTTGTAGTTTAAGAATTACATTCTGATTTCTGGTGCATTCGTAATTTCTACATGGAACAATGTGTGTAACGATACATATGTTCTATTTTCAGATTTACTCTGTATTTACAGAAACTGAGTAGTGGGGATGGGCTTTTTTTTTTTCAAGCTGCTTGGCAGTTTCAATGTGAATTTCACTTTAGGAAACGGAAAAAAGGAGAAAATACACAAGTTGGAAAAACTGTAATTCCTATCTAGTGAAAGCCCAATCGCCACTACCAAAGCACAAATCAAGTTCTTAAAATTGTATAACTATTTTTAAATGCCACACAGCACAATCCTTGCCATCAACATTGTCCCCTGAAAGCATATTGTGCTTGCTTTGTTTCTGCTCCCTGTTGTTAGCTCTAGCCACTGAATTCATCTAGCAGTCATGATAAAGAATGTGCTCCACACCCCCAGTGTAATTGTTGGGTGGAAGACAAACTCTTTAAAATAGGTTGAGAGAATCTGCCATGTATCGCAAATGCTGTGTGGGCGGGCAGTCAGATTTCATTTTTAGGGGCTCCAGAGCCCCGCATTCAGAAGTTAGGGTCAGTTACTGTGGAGCTCACAGTTCCATTGCAATGGCCAATAGAAGTCCACCAATAGCCGTGTTGCTGTCCTGAGGGCCATTGCTTACCTAAGTAGACATCCTTTAGAAATATATTCTCTTCCTACTTCTGTTGTCTTTGATCCATGCCTTCTTGAGACTATGAATGTCTTGCCCTTCTTCATTAATTACTGTTAATCCTTAATGACCAAATCTTAGCTACATAGATCTTGCACAAGGCAGTTTTATTTCTATTCTTGCCTTCACCAGAGACCGTACTTTAGAGTAATCCGGCTTTCTCAGTATCAGCACTGTGAGCACTCAGAATCAGATAATCCTTGTCTGGGGGCCACCACTGTAGGGTGTCTGTCAGTGCCCCTGCCCCTCTACCTCTGGATTCCAGTAGGTTCTCCAAGTTGTAACAAGTGTCTTCTAGACATGGTCAAACATTTCCAAATATTATACAAGACAGTAAGCAGCTCCATGTTTCACAGAAGGAATAAAACTTTTACCAAAGAGCTCTTGTTGGAAGCATACAGATGGAACTCAGAAGGAACTGACCCTTCTTAGCTGCGCCAGACATCCTGGGGCCATGAGAAAAGGAACACAAGGGGAAGGCAACCACAGAGATGCTGTCTCATATGGTCCCACAATTGTCAAGTGTGCAATGTTAGGAACACTGCCTTCCCCGAAACATTATCTGGGAAATTAAAATGTGTTTCAAAACAAATTTGTGTGTAGAGCAAACTCGGTGTTTTTGAAGTTTCCTGCCTCAAAAACCTGAGTTTCAAACTACTCAGGTAGTTAAGATGGGAACAGTTCTCCGACTTTAGCTTTCTGAATAAATACGGAAATCTATCAGTTCCAGACTTAATCAAATTAGATAAAACTACTTTTTAGGTCTGGGCAGATGGCTGAGTAGTTAAAATAACACACTGCTCCTGCAGAAGAATAACACACTGCTCCTGCAGAAGACCTGGGTTAGGTTCAAGCACCCACATCAGGCAGCTCAGTAGAGCTGATGCTCTGACTTCTGAGGGTACCTGTAATAGTTTGCACACATGCATGCGTGCACACATACACACACACACACACACACACACACACACAGAGAGAGAGAGAGAGAGAGAGAGAGAGAGAGAATTAAAAATGATAAAAGAAAAGGAGTTTTAATTTTCCCAATAGATGAGCACTAGGTCCTTCACATCACCAGCAGCCTGTAGACTGGACAGCCTGTGTACTGCCCATCAAGGTCACTTCAATGACAAAAGGGGAAGGACTATGCAGTGGCCACTGATGACAGCGTAATCCCATTGTGGATATTTAAAGTCGTATGCCTTTCTCTGTCATTTCCCACCCGTCTCCCTCACCCCACCCCCAGCATTCAAACATATGCTCATGGCTCTCAGGAAGGAAGGAGACTACCCAGGAGGTACGAAATGAGCATGATTCAAATGTTTTGTCAGCTGGAGTCCTAGCCAGCAACCAATTTTCACAAACTCTTCTACGTTATTCAAATTATCATAATATTATTCAAATAATCATAACCCAGCATTGGGTCTTTGACCTATTAATTATCCTTTCATCCATTCCCTCCCTGCTGCCGAGCTAATTAGTCAGATGGCGGGGTCTCTGCCTTATGTACATTATCTCTGCCGCGGAGAGCCACAAAGTCGTCGCCAGAGCTGCAGCGCTAGAGCCATCCTTTTCCGTCCTAATAATCATGTATGCAAATTATTTTTTAATCTTCTTCTTCTCGATAATAGCCTTGCTATTCATAGGAGAGGCAGCAGCCTTCATCTCTCTGCCCCTGTGTGTGCTGAGGAAGAAATATGTGACAACTAGCCACCCGATACCCCAGACTGCATCCTGTCCCAGTTTTTCTCTCCTCGGAACAGAGGAAATCACGTCTTAGGCAAGGAGAATTCTCTTTATCCTGTCCTCTGTGCACCCAAGTCGTGATAGAGTGTCTTTGATTGACACTGTTGGTGGGATACGGTCCTGTCTTCTGCTATACAGACACCATGGGCTCATCATTGAGAAATCTAACCTCCAGCAGCTCACAGAGCGACTTTCTAAAATTCCTTTCTCATGTAGCATGGAGCTTGCTCTATGACATCGAGGCCTCGGTAGGTAAACAACAAACCACATATTCATGTCAGAAATGCTGGAAGGGAAATATATATATTAAACTGAATGGATTTTCTGTCAAAGTTTTTTTTTTTTGAGCATAAAATTCCCTTACAGATTGACAAGCAAGAATATTTTAGTGACTGCAACATAAAAATTAGCATAGCTTTCTTTCCCATTCTATCAGTGGAAGCTCAGTGAGAAGACAGAAACTAACTATTTCAAAGAGGGGGAAAGCAACACGGTGAACTATCCCACCATGATGGAAGAATGAAGAAGTCGCTTAGGGAATGAAGGCAACCCAGAGTTCACTGATGGCAAGAAGGCACAATGACTCTGGGGATGAGGCTAGAACTGGAAAGCTGGCACTTCTAGATGAAGCTAGTCTGACAGAGTTGACTACCCAGGGAGCTGGGGCCAGACAGAAGTGTAATCAAGATGGGAAAACAATGCACACGGTAGAAATAGAAGGAAAAAAATACCCTGATTTCTTCCAGTGGAATTATCTAGAAGCTGTGTATAAGGAGCACTGGATGCAGTTATTTTGAAGAAGAATTCCAGATGACCCAGAAGTTGTATCTATCTGCTCTTGTGCTGATAGTTAAGTAAGAGCGGTTTAATGAGTATCAGTCAAATGACAGATTTTCATGGCCCATCTACAAGAGCACAGGAATTTAGCCTTCTTCATCTAGAATTGAGAAAAGCACCCAAGAAACCAATGATATCAAGTACAATAGTACTTCTTTGGGGCTGCAGGACAAACAGCCCTCCAAAGAGCCCAAGCTGTATTCCTATATGCTACTTTATAGAGCACAGCCAGGTGGGGTCAATGGTTTATTCTGGTCATTTAAGGCCTTGAGATCAGATTATCTGGATCATCTGAGAAGGTTCAGTTTAATTGTAGGAGTCCTTAAAAACCAGAGAGCCTTTGCTGAATGCATTGAGAAGCAAAAAAATGCCAGGTAGCATCAGAAGGCTGATGTGGGATTCCCCTCAGTATGCTGTGATTACCACTGGTTAATAAAGAAGCTGCTTTTGGCCAATGGATTAACAGAATATAGTCAGGCTGGAAGAGATATATAATTTTCAAGACTTAAGAGGGTAGCAATAGAAAACCAGCACACACACTAGCATGACCAGCCACCCCAGTTCTTCAGGTTCCTCTCATGCTCTGCTTTTCTTCTTAACCTGAACCACTCAATATCATTCATCTGACAATGTGTTTGTTATTACTTGATGCCTGTCTCCAGTAAGTTATAAAATACGAGGGTTTTTTTGTTTGTTTGTTGTTATTATTTTTGCCTATTTTCTCTTGTACACCATACCTGCTCCCGTGGTACCCAAGTAGAAAGGACAGGGGTTGACAAACATTGATTGAAAATACCTCAAATTTAAGAGTTGACATTAGTAGGGCAAACCATATCTGAAACTACTCGCAAGCTATCAAGCTGAACCCCAGACGACAGAGTCTGCCACACCACCATAGCATATCTCCAGATTCCGGACTTAAAACAGTCTCTTTAAGGGCGTCTTTCATTTTCCTGCAGTAAAACTCACAAAATAGCGGTAAGTTGGTGTATCCACGTTAATTGTGTCTATGACCTGCACTGGTCAACTGGAGGAACCCCTGAGCCTGCTTTAATAATGGATAGTGCTTCTACAATTCCATCTTCTGTTTAGAGACCATCCTTCAGCCATAAATCAACTCTATGACTGAAGAACGGGGCAGGAGATTGTCAAAGTCTCTTTACTGAGTAATTCCAGAAATGCCTTAAAGCTCAACAAAGGAGCCAGCTGACATTAGAAGCTGGAATTTATAACAGGGGAGCCCCAGCAGGGCAAAGCAAAACACTGGGCTGAAATCCCCCTGAGATCTTTTCAGTTTATCTTTATAGCAGTCCCTTCATGTGTGGGGAAGGCCAATTAATTTGCTTTTAAATGAAAAAAACAAAGCAAATTAATTGGCTAAATCTCACCTTAAATTGTAACCATGGCTGAGTCTTTGTCTTTGCCACGAGTCTTTCTAATGTTAGTGGAGGCGATCATGGAAACCAAACTGTAGGGCTGATTGGCTGGACAAGGCACGAAGCAGCCTTCTGAGCTGGATGGGAAATTTCCACCATTCATGGTGAAGAGTATAGGCTGCATCCCCTTCCATGACCTGTGGACCAACGTGAGCCATCCAGGAAAAGCACTATGAAAGCTGAACACAACTTCCAACATGAAAAAATTCTCTAGAAGACAACTTGACTTAAGCTAAGGAAGGATGTATTTTATTCCAACATATTTTTTAAAAAACCCACAATGACTTCCTGTCATTTGTGGACATGCTATGCAATTATTTTTTTCTTTCATCAAATGAATCAGTGGAAGATTTTGATCTAGTTTATTGTTTTCTTCAGAGTAACCTGTTCATATTCTATCCTCATTAAAGCCAAGGCTAACCATTCATGACTAAAGATCTAAACACACCATTCTCACTGAGAGCCCAGGAGCTGCTGGACCACATTACACCAGATATTCTTAATTGCTTGTTTGCTAAATTTGGTTTGAACATGGAGGAAATCTACCCCATCTACCAGGTAAACTCAGATGTGAGACAGATTGGAAGTAAACTTTTTTAAAAAACAAAACAAAAAAAAAAAAAACCGTGAGAGTAAATTTGGAGTTAATGAGCTGAGCTGTTTATTGTATTACAGGTCACTGAGCAATTAAGTACAAAAATTATTGACCCAAGAAGTTGCTCGTCCTTACAATTTGAAGAACTTCTTACAGAAGTCTGTCTTTACCATGGCCCTTAGTTTCCTTGCATCTGGTTTCTCACGTACCTACTCTTGGTCTTAAGGATTTGGAGAGTAATAACTTATTTTTTGAGGGAGGCAAAAGCCATGTTTTACCTCTCGTCAGTGACCTGGCTAGGGAAGTAGGAAACTCATTAATTCAGCCAAGGTAGTCACCTAGAGAGAAGTGCACTCCTTAGCAGATGGGAAGGGAATTCAAAATGACCTTGCTAAGAGGATAGACACGTGCAGAAAGATGGACAAGATGGGAACCACAATAATTACAGGCAAAGAGAGAAAAATAAAGAGGCAAAACAGAGTAGCAACCTAGGAAAAGAAGGTTCTGAAAGGCCTGAGATTTGTGGGGCCTACGCCAATTAAATAGCACAGAACAATTAATTGAGCAAATGAATAATTTAAACAAGCATAATCTTCACTGTAGATTCATGCCCATTTGTAGAAAAAGAAAAATATTAAAATGTCTAAGTTTAGAGAATGAAAAATATGGAAGATTATTATAGAAAAGGGACCATCAATTTCTCCATGCATACTACATGTTAAGTAGCACGAGAGAGACAAAGCTGTACTCCAGTTTATTGTTCGATAGCAAAGGGTCTAACAAAAGAGCTACAGGGACTGAGACAATAGCTCAGTTGCTAGAGCATTTGTCTTGCAAACATTAAGATCTGACTTTGATTTTAGAACTCACTTTTTTTTTTTAAATTTTTTTTTCAAAGCTAAGTTGGGCTGGCAGGATGCCTCAGGTGGAACTTGCCTGGCCATGAGTTTAATTTCTAGGACCCACGAAGGAGAGAACCAGTTCCACTGTGCTGTTCCGTGACCTCCACTTGTGTGTCATAGCATGCAATGCTCCCTACAATCATGCTTTCACACATGCAGGATAATAATACATTTAAACGTTGTTTAAAAAAAATCCCAGACGTGAGAATGTGAGCTTGTGATCTCAGTAAGGGGATGGAGAGATGGGCGGCTCTCCGAGGCTTCTTGGATAAGTCAGCCTTGTCCCATTACTGAGTTCCGGGCCACTAAGGGAACCTAAAACAAAGAGTGGGGCAGCACTTGAAGAAAGTGCTGAAAGATACTTGAAATTGTCCTCTAGCATTTAACATGCGCTCCACACACACTTGTGAGTGCACTCCAAATACACACACACACACACACACACACTGCAGGCAGGTGAACAAATGCAGCAAATCAATGTGTTAATAGAAGAGTGGTGCAAGATTTGTAGGAAATTTGAAGTGTAAACAATATTACTAATAATGAAGAAATTGTGACGCAGAGAAATCTGACTCCACAGCCCCACACGAACCTTTCTGCACCATACTGCGCATGCGAGAGTGCACAAATCAGAGGTTGTAGATAGAGTGGGCTAGTGCATACAAAAATCTGACAGCTGATTCTCACACTCGAGCACCAGTTTCTACTGGCTCCTATTCAGAGAAGTCTGGGCCAACTAGTCCCTTGTAATAAATGGGCTATTTCCATAGCCAGCATGGGATACCACACTCAGAGACCAATTTCCATCAATAATAGACAGTCATTTCCTTGGTACAGCATTAATTTTGGAGGAGATGTGATAAGAATTATTTGCATAGTCTCTGAGTAAATTAGGATTTTAGCCCAAGAGTGGAAATAGAAATTGATGAAACAAGAACCTCCCCAAGTAGGCCTGTTCCTCCCAGAAACCTTAGGAAGATGTGATTATCCCCCAATTCTGTCTCTCTCTTCTTTTTCTTCTTTTTCTCAAAACAGGGTTTCTCTGTAACAGCCCTGGCTATCCTGGAACTCACTCTGTAAACCAGGCTGGCCTAGAACTCAGAGATCCACCTGCCTCTGCCTCCTAAGAGCTGGGATTAAAGGTGTGCATCACCACCATCCAGCATCCCCAAATTCTCCTGGGAAGAACATTATTGTAAAGGACTGACCTTGGCAAAGTGAAGAGGTCAGAAATTTATGTTAAGGAGGTTCTAGGAATCCCTCGGCAGGAGGTAGCTGAGCTCCTGTCAGCAAGGTGGTTTTACTTTTGATCTGCTTTTCCTGTTTTTAGAGCTACCATCCAAACAATCTATTATCTTTCCCCTAATTCCATCTGGTTTTGTTCAGGCTTCTTTAAGAAAGCATCATATACTTTTGCTTCTCAAAAACAACCAGAGTGAGAACACGGTCAGTCTGTTGACGATATCCCCATTAAGGTGGTAGGCTACAGACTCTGCATCTCCCCATGCTGAAGGAGACAAGATTATTCTTTGCTTCTTATAAAGCTATTCTAGTAGTATTGACTGTTGACTTAGGGAAATTTAGACTCATATAGGAGATGGGCCTCTGAGTGTGCCTGTTAGAGACTACTTTGATTATGTAAATTGAGGTAGAAAGACCTGCTCACTGTGAGTGACCCCATGCCCTAGGCAGAGGGTCTTGGGCTATATAACAGTAGAGGAAGCCACCTGAGCACTGGCATGCATGCATTCCTTGTTGCCTTCTCCTGACTGTGGATATAATGTGACCAACTACTTCAGACTCTAGTGTTCGACTTCCCTACACTGATGGGCTATAACCTGGAGTTGCAAGCTAGAATAATCCATGTTTTTCCCTTGAGTTGTCAGGGTATTTGATACAACAACTGGAAGAGAAAAATTGTATAGAGTATTAGCCATGTTTGTCAGAGTTTTAGCCCTAAAACATTATGACCTTTGAAAGACCCCACATCCCAACACCATCATATTGGGTATTTGATTTCAGCATATGAACCTGAACCCAAGCATGTAGTTCACCATGCTGTCTCAGACTGGTCTAGCACACAGATTCTGCTTTGTCATCATTTCAAGGTATCTGTGAGTCTGAACACCCAAAACCTTCAGCCTTAGCTTTTGTTTGTTCCTCCACCGCCTCACCTGAATTCAGTTAGTGAAGCAGATTCCAGGAGGCCTGTTAAGTACATCACCTCTGTTAAAAGAGAACAGTCAATGCTAGTTGGCTTTACAGGTTTAGGCCAGCCATACTGGTTTGGCTGGCTGTGTATTTATGAAGGGTGTCAGTTTGTTGGGAGTGAGGTGGGGCATGGCTTGCCTACTGAGGTCAGAAGCTGGCCGTGTCTGTTCAAAGACAGTGTGATGCTCAAGCTTGATTGTCAACATGAGCAGAGTAAGAAATATCCTCCTGGGTTAGGGAAGTACACTTGTGGATGTGTCTGTGATGGAACTTCTGGAGACAGAACACAAGAAGAGCTCTGACCTAATCAATATGTTTGATTTCTTTATGGATTCATAATATGATGACATTTATAATATGATGTCATAATTGAAGGACTTAAGTGACTAGGGGCATATCCTTGGAGCTATATTTCGCCCTGGCCCTTTCCTATCTCTCTCTCTTTTGTCTACTTCCTGTCTATCAAGAAGTGAAGCTCGCCATCCATCACATGTTCCCACAGCCATAATGCATGGGGCCAGGCAACTGTGTACTAAAATCTCTAACATGATTAGCCGTAATAAGTCCTCCCATCCTCAAGTTGCTTATGTTGGGCGTTCCATCACACAGTGAGAAAACTAACACAGACAGTATTCAGTCTCACAGCTTCTGCTTCCGTGAGATGAAAGCAGGGTTTCAGTATGAACCCATCTGCACCAGTCCGAGGTTCTGGCCAGTCCTAGGTTCACGCCGTCCATGCGGCTTCCCATCGCTGCACACTTCTTCATCTCCGAGAGAGACCTGAGGTGATGTTGAAAAATGAAAATAGTTTTTGAAAAACTAGGCACTGTAGAAAAAATATTGAAATGAAGTAGATATTCGTATGTATATTTACTTTCTTGGTTTTATTGAAGGCTTAAAGAAAATGGTACGCAAACAGCCTTAGGTTGCAGTCACCAAATCCTGCTCAAATGAAAATGTGTGACCAGACAGTCTCAGAAAATCAAGAAGAGCACACAGTTTGAGCAACTTCCCTTGCTCAGTACAGAGTAGACCCATTAATCCTCACATTAATACAGGCATTCGGTCATCTCTAGTTTGAAAATTCAGAAACTGAGGCAGAGGAAGGGGAAGTTCCCTGTTAGAGGTCAACTAGTTAACAGCAACTGAGCCAGGACTCAAGTACAGGCTAGATGGCTCCCTAGCCTGTGTGAATTATAACCTTCATTGTTTTGCTATTTTCTTCTGGCATGTACAAAATATTGTTGTTGGTGAGTAGTGTGCCCTGACTCTCCGCTGAATAAATTTTTAAAAGTTACATTTTTTAAGATGCAAATGCTCAAATTTTCTGCAATAACAGAGGGGTAAAT
Organism: Chionomys nivalis; assembly: GCF_950005125.1. NCBI lineage: Eukaryota > Metazoa > Chordata > Mammalia > Rodentia > Cricetidae > Chionomys > Chionomys nivalis. The sequence goes on from NC_080107.1 coordinate 20,074,618, forward strand.
CTATCCGAGGTAAAAGCCTGTCTAGATTACCTTTAAAGCAGAGCCATGTTTCGGTCCCATAGAGTTACCTTTCCATCCATTTAGTCCTGACATGTGAAGAGCTATGAGTCATGCTGAAGTCTGTAAACAATACAGTATCAAGCATTAATTGTATCACTTACTCTTGAAAAACGACGCCTGAATATTGAACTGTTCTCATTGTTGCTATAACAACTTCAATTCGCCGTTATGATTTCCCCTTTCAACACAAATGCCTATGTTTATCAGAACTGAGGTTCGGGTGGTTGAAACACCAGATGTGTTTGCGATGCATGTCACTTAGCCACCTCACTTGCAAAGGAGAAGAATGTACAACTGGCAATAGGTGATGAGTGAAATTCCCCAAGAAACGAAATCAGGAAGTTTGTTATGAAACCTGGTTGTATCTGTGTGAAGAAGACTTTGACTGTGGCCATGCACCTTCCCCACATTATCACTGCCTCGATGTACCCAGAATGATGCCTGGCAGAGCCATTTGCCGAATAAATGCTATGTAAATGATAGATTCCCATTTAGCACCACAGTAAGCCTCTGGTCTCCTCAGTTCATTCTATGCTGATATCAAGTCAAACACACGGAGAATTTGCTTTAACTTAAAGAGTCAGTTTTTCTTTTCTGGGTTCTTGTTTTCATTCTCATTTTTCTAACAGAAGAAGCATATTCAACAAGTAATTAAACACTACTGACCCATTAATATTCAAGGAAACAGATTCACGTGATTTAATATTCATAAATACCAATAAATTGTTTAAATTATAGAGCTAACTCAATCTTTATTGCTTCCTTCAAATATAAATGAGACTGATGAGACAGAGTTCATTGGTGCACATCAAAGTGACCTACAGTGACGCATCCAGGGAGCCTTGGGACATTCTTCATAGGAAAGAGCATTTCCCAAGGTGTCACTCAATAAATTCAAGTCTTTCACACTCCCAGTTTAACAGTAGAACTGTCTAGAAACACTGGGTCCAGGAGACAGATAGCCCTGAATTCCCTAAAGTACATCTTGTTCTGACTTGTGGATTCTTCTCCAACCACGTGGGCAGAAAAGAAAGCAGGATCCCAAACTGTGGGCAGTAATGGACTCCTATGGTCCAGATGCAAAGGAAAGAGCCACTCTAAGAGCCAATATCATTATCTCATTGTCACATGTCTCTGATCTCATGCAGACATTACATGAAGACGGGTGCCCAAGCCCATCCTCTGGGCAAAGCAGGACACACTTGCCAACAAATTTCATTATTGCCTACCATTGTCTCTTTTCCCCCATTACTGACATGTTTACCCACCACCCCGTATATATATATATATATATGTGTGTGTGTGTGTGTGTCTGTGTGTGTGTGTATTATGTGTGTATATATGTATGTATGTATGTATGTGTCCAGTAAAGTCCATAGAACCAGGGCAAAAAAATGAACATTAATGTGTGTGTTATGAGTAATTAAATGATATGAGCGCTCATGTAGGTGCAAGTCAAAGTTTGAAGCAAAGTTGAGATCTGACATAAAATAGCTTAAGAATCAAGATTCAAGGAATTCAGGATGTTTAGGGGTTATGGAACCAGGCAGAAAATAGGGACATGATCCAAACAGTAGGCACCAAGATCCTATAATGGTCTCTTGAATGAAGAATATGGTAACTAAAGGGTCATTTTAAAAATATATCTAGAACTTGATTCTAAAACAAAATTAATTATAAATTGCATCAAATGTTTAATACCATCTTTTCAGAAGGAAAATGTTCATAAATCAATCACACAAACACACACCTTTGAAGGCTGAGGAAAGCACTCACAGGTTGGTATAACTGTGGACAAACTTCCGTCATGTACTTAGCAGCAGAGTTTGAGCTGGACTTTGCTTAGCGTATTGTCTAGAGTTACTTTCAGCCTTGACATATCTGTCTAGCATCACGGTGACAGGCTGTTTCTCATAACCAGTGTCCATCATCTTGGTTTCTGTAGCCCTTGATGACTGACAATATGATTCTGAGCTATATTGAAAAATATCGGAGAGGATTTTTTATGCATTTTCTGTTTTGTTAAGCTAATAGTTTCATTTATTTTCCTTCATTAAATCACATATCCTAAAAGTCAAATGTTTTTTTTTTTTTTCAAAACCAACCCAAAGCTCTTGACAGATATGCCACTCACCTATTTCTGCCCTGTCTTGGCAAGGTGTCACTTTGTATAGAAAATAATAAAAAATCAATTCTAATCTTTAGCGTAGTATTTTTTTTAATGTGAAGAGAATTTACAGTCCCTAGGAAAATCTATTTAAATGTCCTTTCTCTTTCTCCTTCTACAGCTGGACTCTCACAAACAAAGCAGAACAAAATAGCTCCCCAAATCTGTAAAGGCCATTCCTTTCTAAACGATCTCTTCTCCCCTCTTCCCTCTCTGCTTTCTGGATCTTTCCGCTTTTCACAGAAAGTCCTCTGACCTCCCTAGGGAGAATCTCCAAAGTTGGCTCTGGTCCCCTCCTCCCTCACCAGACATTTGATGAAATAAGTGGTCAAAGCTTGAGTAATAATTGTTTAAGTCTCTAAATTCTTTCCTTTCGGTTTGCTTAGGATTTAGCCATATCTACTTCCTTAACTGAATTGCCTGGCAGGTGTCAGCCAGTCATAATAACATGCGGCCAAGTATAAACATTGAGAGAGCATTTTAAACAGCACTCAGGTCCAAGTAAAGGTCAATATTAATTGCTCAAAAGCTAATCTTGTGTATTTTGTGCTTTAATAGGTAATTGCAACTACATCAAAATATATTGATCTACACGCAACTGCCAATTTTGCCTTGTTGATTGCAAGAAGTACCTTAACTCCAAGATGACTAAATTATCTAGTTGAGGAAATATGATAATTGGAGTACTCCTGGGTCTTCTGTGGGTCATATACATAAAATGTATTTACAAACAATATATTATACATACAGCATATTTATGCATATGAATACACATGTAGCATGTATGCCCACCTCTCTTCTTCTCTTCTTCTTCTTCTTCTTCTTCTTCTTCTTCTTCTTCTTCTTCTTCTTCTTCTTCTTCTTCTTCTTCTTCTCCTCCTCCTCCTCCTCCTCCTCCTCCTCCTCCTCCTCCTCCTCCTCTTCTTCTTCTTCTTCTCCTCCTCTTCCTCCTCCTCCTCTTCTTCTTCTTCCTTCTCTCTCTCTCTCTCTCTCTCTCTCTCTCTCTCTCTCTCTCTCTCTCTCTCTCTCTCCACTACACAATCTATATATTATATATTGGATGTTTTATATATTGTGTTATATATATATATACATAAAATTAAGAAAAATTTGTTTTTTGAAGAGCTAAATTTATTCTGTTTTTCAAATTAAACCTCAAAATTTTCAGGGATGATATTCCTAACAAAGATAATGAAGCACCCAGTACTAACTAATCGACCTTGTTTTCTTCATCCATTTAAACATTATAATATTATTATAATCTCAAACAATATCTAATTGGTATAAATAACTGGATTTTTTAAATTATTGTTTTTGAGGCAGGGCCTTTCTGTGTAGGCCAGGCTTGACTTAAACGCACAATCCTCCTGCCTCAAACTCCTGCTATAACAGCTGACCTTTGCCATGCCCGGCTAGTACTATAGCTCTGATCAAATGTACAGTCATCTAACACTACTCCAACCAAGGTGTAAAACAGCCCTATCCACACCCTTTCTGGCCTCACTCATACTATGCTACCTTTTCCAATTGGTTTTGTTCACTTATCGGGGCACATTTGAGATCCATCCACATTGTGAAGATATTAGAAGTGCGCTTCTTTTTATTGCTTGATAGTCTCCCATTGATTCTAATACAAAACAGCCCTCAACACAATCCACCTCATTCCCCAGTGAAAGTATGTGGTATTCAGCAACGATGTCTGTGTGTCTGCAATGGGCCAGTTCCCTACCTTTTAGACAGTGACTTTAGGTCCCTGGTCCATGGGAAATATCCTTATGTAGATGTTTGCTACTATAATTCAAATTTAAATGATTATTTTTCCAAATCTCATTGTCTCGGTAGAGCTAACTGGCCATTATTTTTACGAGTTTGTGAGGGGGGAACAAAGTAAACACAGGAAAGTATGAAATTTTTCATTTTAAAAGGGCTGACCAGATTTAATATTGAACAAATATTATCTTTATAGCTATCAGTTTCCAGTTATGGAACAAGAATAAAATAAGGATATTCATTCACAGTCTTAGGATGATAAAGTGAAGTTAGTATATATGAAATACCAAGCAAGTATATGAGCACAGAAAGCACCCAGTACCTCAGCTCACACAGTACCTCAGCTCATGCTGTACCTCAGCTCACACAATAGCTCAGTTCACACAGTACCTCAGCTCACATAGTACTCAATTCACACAGTACCTCAGATCAACAGTACCTCAGCTCACACTGTACCTCAGCTCATGCTGTACCTCAGCTCACAGCTCACAGTACCTCAGCTCACGCTGTACCTCAGGTCACACAATACCCAGCTCCTGCAGTACCTCAGCTCTACTCACTCTGTGCTCTCAGTCTCATTGTGTGTACTATCTCACATAGTGTTTAGAGACATCTAAAAATAAAAGTGCTTCTGGGAGTTTTGTTTGTTTATTTGCTTTATTTCATCTTTTTAACCTCTTTTTTCCCTCCTCTGTTTTAAGCTGGGCACCAGCCTGAGAAAACAGTAGTACCATAGCAGACCTTGAAAGTGCTGACCCCACAAGCATTTCTTGCATCTATTTTCTAAAAATCTTTCTGAAGTCTCAGAAAAAAATGTAAAGATAGAGGACTTTCCTCATGAGAAACTGTCTTTCTCTTTGGGGTGAGAAAATGGTGGGAGAAAGAAAGGGTGAGTCTGAGGAGGTACACCCTAACAAGGATACCAGACGTGAGAGGAAGCAGCGTTCATGCCCAGGAAAATGAGAATTCAGGGAACCTCACCAAAAAGCCCCCTACTCCTGCCATAAAGATACACCTGGCCTGACAAAGCCATGGAGACAGCAATGAGCAACATCTCCATTGCTCCCTGTGGTACTGGCTGAAATAAGATTAGCAGCATCCTTGCCTCCAAATGTAGTACAGTTTCAGTTGCTGGAAATCTTAGGAAATCCCCTGGAAGGATGATTCCCAAACAAGGCCTGGAGTCCCCTCCATGTAATAGAATCAGCGCCTATACCCAGGAGTCAGGTCCAGCTAGATAAAGTGAAGATCATTTTACATCATGCATATTCAAGTTTTTTAACGCACTATGGTCATACTTAGAGACATACTTACATACTGACAGAAACTTGAACGCTGTTTTAGGTTTTTCAAAATGTGTGAGGGAGGGAACAAAGTTACCATGAGGTGTGATCCTCAGTTACAGTGGTCATTGTCAAAGTATCCTTCTGAAAGATCACGAGGACACCCAATTAGTTCTAAATATCATTTCTCTGCAAATATTACATCACCAGATTGTCACATCCTAACATGGAAAGGGACCAGGTTGGAAAAGAAAGCACACGTCCGTGTGATGACATCTCCATTTAGTTCAGGTAGAAATGTGGACAGTGAGATGTTTTATCACACATATAACTGCTTCCTGAGTATTTGCCTCCATTTTTATCCATGACAGATTCGTTCCTTCATTTGCTCATTCACCAAATGCTTTCGCGGGTCCTAGACACTTTGGTCAACACGTTCATGTCATCTTTGGGTGTGCAAAGCCTTTAACTGCTCTAATCTGACCCCCCCCCTTTTATTCGTGACATGTATCTGACCTCTATTTTCTGAGGATGAAAATCAGGCACAGGGAACATGCCTAAGTCCCTGACAGGGTTCAAGGGTTCAGATTCCTTTCATTAAGAGAAAGGAATTCTAAATAGAGAGAGATCACCACTGTTAACCTACTGTGAATTCCCAGAATCCTACTAACGGCACTGAAGAAATAGAGTTTGTGCAATAACAGGAAGATATACTAACACTGTCATTATATGTCCATGGCAAAAGGCCTCTGAGAGAGCACAGGCAGGCAGGGCTTGCGTGAGAATGAAGAAGCACTCAAATAAAAACTGTAGCTCAAACACTGAAAAGCAAAAAATGCCACAAAGATTTTGGTGACCATTTTTCTTATAAACTAAAAACCTTTTACATATGTTGCAAATTATGGGTTATTAACATAAAAAAATCTTAAATATACCAGGAATAATTCTTGTTTTGAACTTTGGAATATGCTTTAGAAAGAGCTTTAAAATTCTCCAATTATAAACTTCAATTTTATTTTCCTTCTTTAAGGTTTGGTTTTCATTTATCTACATGAAAATGACCATAGTGTTCTTAGGTCTGTGTTAATAATATGTGATCAGATAAGGCAAATCTGGAACACTGATTTTTGTGTTGCTAAATCACAGTTCTTTATATCAGTAAATTCTCTTGATTGCAAACAAAATACTCAGGAACAAGGAGAGAACTCTACTTGTTTTTTAAGCGATCTGGGTAGATGCTGCCAAACATAGTGTGGGAATTTTAATAAAAGACTGCAAAGTAAATGTGTGGAAGGTCATGCAAGAATATCAATAAATGCCTCAGTAAGAGATGACATGGATGGATCACAGCCTGTCAGGGAGACCTGTCCATGATCACTTCCAAGTGTCAATTGAGCATAGCGGTGATGGATCTGACTGGTAAAATAGTCAGAGCAACAATGCCATAATGTGATGTGTATCATTCCCTCCAGAGCACAAGCAGAACAGGATTTCCTGTCTAGAGACTTAGCCAGATGAGCCAGGGCCTCAGCATCTTCGTCTATGAATTGAGAAGGCAAAACTCAGCCTCATCAGTTGTATGTTTGTACTCAGTCCAGATTGGTAGCAGACAATGAAATAATCCTTTTGAACTCTTTAAACCGCTTGGCCTCATAAGACAGTGTGTCCCAGGAAGTCAAGTCTGATGACCTGAGTTTAATTCCAAGACCCAAAGGTAGGAAGGAAGAACCAACTTCTACAAGTTCTCCTCTTATCTTCACACATGATATGTAGTACATATACAGCCACACATGAATAGATAGAGAAATAGATAGATGGATAGAAAGAGAGAGAGAGAGAGAGGGAGAGAGAGAGAGAGAGAGAGAGAGAGAGATGTTTTAAAAAGTAAACCCTTCATTTATAAGGATATTTAGAGGAATACAATATTTAGGAATAAATTTAACAAAACATAACATAAAGCATTGTTAAAAGGTTCCTGTGGAGACATAAATAAATGAAAAGACAGCTGTAATTCATGAATCAAAAGACATGGTTGAGAGGGCAATCCACTCTAAGTAGATTAACAAACTGAATGCAATCCACATGAGAATACCCATCTTGATATTCAAATGGAGCAAACCATGCTTAGGTGATGAGGCACAAGGACCTTGTAGTATTTTATGTATACACAGGGTAGTGGACCTGCTCCATTTTCCTAATCTTATTCTAAGTCAGGAATATTAAAAAGTGTACATAACTTAGTAAGTAAGCCTCTTTTTTCTTTAGGTAGATGATAGGCTACAGATGTGTCAAGTTTGATGGAGTTTCACAAACTCAGTCCAGGCTCACAACCACCATCTATATCAGGAGACCTCATATCACCCTCACCTCAGCACATTAGTTCCTCACAAGGGAGGTGCACTGAACTGACTTCCAACCTACAAAGAAAATGAGTTTATATTTGATTATGAATGCCACCATTGTGTGTGAGCAGAAGTTGGACTGGAAAATTTCTAGTTTTGATTGTGCAACTTCCTAGACAGCATGAATTTTTTGCTTTTGTAAATCTATTTGCACAAATTTTAGCACCTTCACTCCAAGCTTCTTGAGTTACTGATGCTTAGTGATTTTTATCTTTCCTTCGCTCTTCCTACCAACAACTGTGGCCACACTCAAGACTGGTCATCACAGTGAATCACACCATGAACTCAGAGGAGCCTCTGCCGCAGCATCTTTCATGCCCTTGGCTACTACATCACTATTTTAGCTTCCTGAACTCCTGCCCCCTCTTCTAGTCCATCAATGATGGGGGTGGGAATGGTAGTTATTACCCTAGAAGGGAACACATGTGACAACCATTGCAATAAAGATACTCTACTCAATGGTCAAGGATAGCTTTTTGTGGTACACCTTATTTCTTTCAGGGTGAGGTGAGACAGCATCTACTCTCTGAAATGAACAGAACTAAATCAAAGCAAATGTTTGGTCACATCTTATGACCCCTGCTCCCCAATAGCTGAAGGCCTAGCCAGTGCGATTGTTCTAGACAGTCACTACCAATAAAGTACTCATTTCTGTTCTGACACTCAAAGCATGGCCTGGCTATGAAATCTGTCTTGTTTTTCCTCATTCTTTAGATCTCCTTAGAGTGTCTGTGTCTTCTTCCTGCTGGCCCTTTAGCTGTTCCTATGTTCCTATGCTCTCTTGTTCTTGTAGAGGAAGCTTGTGTAGCTTCTTTGTGTCTGATTGCCAGACAACTGACAGTGATCAGCAATGAAAACCTGCCCCAATGTGATAAAAATCATTTTCAACTCTTTGGCAGTGGGTGACACACAAGGACAGGCAGAGGAAACTATGGAAGAGCAGATAGCAAATGGGTGGAAGAGTGGGCAACCAAAGATGTGAGAAGGAAAGATAATTCAAAGTGGAAAATGAGAGGAAGAGAGGGAGGTGGGAGATGGAAGAAAGACTAAAATTGAGCAGAATTGCTTGAACATATTAATTGATATCTTTTAACACACACACGAACACGTGCTCGCACGCATGCAAGCACACACAAATGCACACGCACGATTTGTTAAACTTCTTACTAAAAGATTAGGCATTCTGTTGATCTTTGCAAGGCTTAAAAACCAAGATTATGCATCCTTGCTTTCTGTACTTGTGCCCATCATGTGCCTACTACAAGGGCTCTGTGTTGTGAGGCGTGCCACTGTGTTGGTGCCCTGAAACGTGAGGTGAGAGGGTTTCTAGGTGGGCTCAGTGTTTATCTGTGCCTACATGGCCACACTAACTCCAAGAGACATCTGGGTTCAATAATACCCAACTCTCGGATGCCAGTTTGAATGCACTGAAGGGGAATAGAATCACTGTGGCAGAGTAGAAACCAGGGTCAGTAGAAGCTCGATTTCTTAGCTGTTCACATGGTGGAGGAACTCAGACACTTCAAGACCACCCAGCACTGAAGCCCACCCCCAACCCCCAGGGCAGCAATCTGGAAGTGCAATCCCACACCTCATCCTAACCCAGAACTGAACTACCACCTGGGGCAAGGGTCATGGCTTCCCATTCATGCCACATTCTCTGATTTGCAGTCTCCCCCACAGCCTCCGTGTTGCCATTCAGTTCAGAGAAAGCCTTTCAACAAGGCCACAGAGGTCAGAGAGCTGTCTTGAAGCTCTGGGGAAGGCGGAGTTTCCCATTTCCTGACTTAACATCTGCCATTCAGCTTGAGACTCCCTTTCTTCCTCTTAGCTTTAAGAAGGAACCTTTATTGAATAGCCCAGGGCTAAGGGGATGAAAAATCTCATTACTTCTTCTCTGCTGTTGTCTCTCAAGATCTATTTCCTAGTCAATATTCATGCAACAAATCATTTTTAATTTGAAAGTCACACTCCACCATAAAAATTGTACACAAGTACTAGGAAGCTGGGCAGGGAAATGCTATCCTCAGCATATGGTAAATACAAGAACCGCTTCCCCAGTGCAAGAGGAATAAATTATCAATTTATCTTCCCATGGCTGTCTCATCTGGTTAGACATGATAGCAAAGCTTTAACTAAATATAAATATTGAAGTTCATTAAACTGCTAAGATTCCATCCAAAACCGAAAGCAAAACAATGGAAGGCTGGGATTTCTGTCCCATCTCAGTAAATATGCACGGAGTACAAATTGACTTAAATTAAGCAAAATCATATTTAAATGCTGTTTAGAAGTAGATTTTAAAGGAAAGTCATCCTAAAGGCTTCCATAAAAATGAAAATGACTTGTGGCTTTCCCTACTTTATTGCAAATGAAACTGAAGCTAATTATTTACTTGCAAATAATTCTACAAACAATTTTTATATGTCACTTTGCATATAATAATCTTATATTAGAAAGATTGAAAGATACCTTTGTATATCCCTCTATCTCCCACCTTCTACCCAAGAACTTGTGGAAGCTAGCCCAAATGATACCCAGGAAGAAACTTATATAAAGTAGAAACCATGCCTATCATGTCTGCAGTTGGACGTGCCCGTGTAAGCATATGTATTGATGAAGCTGTGTAAACAAGCTTGCTTGGAATTTTTATTTTACTGATTTGTGTACAGTCTGAAGTTCCAAAAATTAAGTAAATAGCTCTGGGTAAACTTTAAAAAATGTTAGCATAATTCATATGGCAGATTGTTCTAGAATCCAGAAGCTAGAAGGGGCCTCTGTGGTTGTCTCTTTTCGAAATCTACCATTGAGCCTACTGAGACCCAGCATATGTCAGAGGTTCCCAAAAGTCTGCTGTGTCTGAGTCAGGCTTGGTGTATGTTCATGGTGTACTTCTCTCATTTTCACGTTTTAAGCAAAAAGGGAGTTGTAACCATAAAACCCAGAAGAACCCATATGCAGGCAAGCCACTACACACGCACTGCCCTTCAGTAGTGAGCACAGTGCTGACCTACGCTTCCAAGGCCACAAATCTTAGCTCGGGGGCTGCACATTGCACTTGACTACGAACATTCACACAGAGTAGGAGAGCTGGAAAACTCCAAGATCCAACCTTAAGGACAGCTGAGAGTATCAGGTGAGTTGCTGAGTTGTAGCCAGCTTGGGTCTCAGGAGGACTAGAGAATGCCAAGTTGGTTATTTACCCCAGGCCTTTACAGAGGCTGTAAAAATCAACCAGCAAGTATCAATTACACTCAGGGAAGAAAATCTGAAAGATCAGAGGCAGCGAAGCCGTTGTGAGTGTCACGTATGAAGGATGGAGCAGGCGATAAGCAGACAATGAGTCAAGAGGTTGAGAAATGGATGGAGAAAATGGCTCTGGGAGAACAGGAATCTTGACTCTGTGTGCCCCTGGCTGTATAGCAGAGGGAGTTCCTCAGATGCTTATTTATTCCTACACCCTTGTTAAAACTGGTAGCCAATGCACACTTGAACAGCCTCTTTGTAAAAGCAGTAACTTTATCACCTCCATTATATTGATAGCTGTATTATGCACTGATATTTACATTTAATGTTGCCTAGGTCTTTGACCAATTTGAGTGTTGATTACAAAACATGTGGGTTGTTTTTGTTTTTTTTTTTTTTTTTGTGTGTGTGTGTGTAATACAGTTTCCCCAGTTGTATTATAGGCAACAGTTGTGCAGCAATGAGGGCCCGTAACAAAGCTATTTCATAAAAGGCCCTTAAGGCTACCTGCATAAATCACTGAAGAAATGAATGAAAACAAGCTATTGATTGACATCATTCATCAGTCATGTCTATCATGTACTTATTATGATATGTAACTACTAATTTACATAAAGGAGACAAAAAAAATAACTAGAAAGAAAGCCAGTCTCTGTTCTGAGAAATCCCCCTTGGCGGGGGACAGTCAGGCAAATATGGCTGTAAATATCACATTAGCAGTGACATACAAGGATGCACAAGGATCTAGGCACAGCGCAAATTGTTTCTTAGGAGTATAGATGGGATTGCGTAGGGCAATTATTCCTGGATAAGCAAGTCTCATAGACATCTTAAGATGGAAAAGGTTTTTTATTTTGCTAAGTTAAATCAGTTTTCTAAATCCATATATACAACTATTAACATTTCATAAAGATTTTTTTAATATCAAAAAGTAGGGAAGACATAATTCTGGGAAATTAAAAATTCAGTCTTCTAAGTAAGTACATTTATTATGATTAAAAATCCAATGATTATCTTTCTTTATGCTTTAATACGTGAAAGTATCACAAATTGATGTGCATTCAATAAGGCCTCTGGCATAACCAGTGAGGGAGTCAATAAAAGTTTTTTTGAGTAAAAGAATTAGTAAAACATTTCTGTCCTAAATCAAAATACCAAGAGAAAGAACGGATTGCATTTAGATCATTAGCCATGTGCTCCATTTAATATAATTATCTACTTTATTTTCTTAACAAAACTAGGACGGGTAGCAGTTGTTTTGGGATCAACAAACTCTAGGGGCCAGATACGGTTTTAGGTTTTACATACACCAAAATTTGTCACTGAGCAGAGCAAGGCGATCCAGAATGTCACATCAGATTAAGAATGGTACATACAAGTCATTCTAAAAGTACCTGAAAAGATAAAATTCAATTTTGAGACAATCTAGATCTCTGTAGACTTAGAACAATCTGATTTGTTTATTGCTTTGTTCATTTTATACTATTAATTCCACAGAGGAGTCCAAGGAGGCAACTTTGGTTCAACATACAATTTCTTGTGTCTTTGTGATAAATGGTGACATCCGACCCCTAATCAGAGAAATGCTAAGTGATGGATGAAATCCCCAAGCCTTCCAAGTTAGTCTACTTGGAATTCACACCAAAATGTTCAGATGCATATCCCAGGCTCATGCTGAAACTGCTAAATTGGGCAATAAATCTCATGAGAGTTCAGAACATGAAATCTCTGGTATTTCCTGCTTTTAATTTGTCCAGAAATATTTCTAACACAGCTTTGCTTATCATATTCCAGAACATGCTCTTGTAAAACAGGGACACATTGGAAAGACTTGGTGTGTGTTAAAAAGGTTGGTGCAAATTTGGATCAAGACTAGTTATTGTATTACTGCAACTACTGAGACTTTGTCTAGAAAGGAATTGGAAATGTTTTACAAAACCAAAAAGGCAATTGGTAAGGTAACATTAGCAAAAAAAAAAAAAAAAAAGAAAGAAAGAAAGAAAGAAAGGAAAAGAAAAGAAACTTACAAATCCAAATTAGAGCACAGAATAGAGATTTAGGGAAATGCCTCTGTTTTCAGGAGGAAGGACTGAAAAACTGTCCGCACACCATTAAGATCTTTACAGTCAATGTACAGGGTTTTTCCTGCTTAAATGCTGCCTGCTCTTATTTTTTTTTTCTTCTTAAATAGCTAAAATGTCAAAATGCATTGACCCTGCAATGCATACCCAGTGCCCTCTAAGTGGTACGTCCTTATTTTTCTTAGTCAGTGGTCTACTCCTTTAAAGGGAAGCTCCCTAATCTGGAGGCCTGCCGAGAGAGAGAGAGAGAGAGAGAGAGAGAGAGAGAGAGAGAGAGAGAGAGAGAGAGAGAGAGAGAGGAGAGACAGGAGATAAGCATGGGACAACAAAGAACTTCAGCATGCCTGTTGATAATGCCTGGGGAACTGATAAGCCTCAACACAGAAATAGCAGCAGATGATTCTAGTCAGTTTATTGACTATTCCCATACAGATCTCAGATGAGGCTTTTGTTAGCGGGCTGTAAAATCATCTTCTCAGGGAATTAGTGTACCCTGGACAGGGACAGTTTCCTGCTTTGTGGGACCACCATAAACTTATGCAATTTGGAGAGTCATTTTACCGATGATAGATAGATAGACAGATAGATAAAGGCCTAGGTGAACCAAAGTAGGAAAAGGAGGTGACTGGATACAATGGAACCAGTAGCTTCCCATTGCCATCCTTCTCCACCATGGTGAATTATACCCTCTCAATCCGTGAGCCCAAATAACTCCACCTTTCTTCTATGTTGCTTATTGGTCAGAGAAATGAGAAAAGAAACTAACGTAACTGAGGAACATACTGAGGCCTTTTAAATGTTAGTTAATGGGAAAAAATCTCAGTCCAGTCAATGATTAAAGCATGTACCTTGTGCACCCCTTAACCTTCATAGAAAAAGACTGGCTCACTTGAACACACCTACACAAAACACACACAGAGAAAAAGAGAGAGAGAGAGAGCACACTATTAATACACATGGCTCCACACATATATAACTACCCCAATTTACCTATGGTTGTCTTGATTGTAGCACTGAAATTACAACTGTTAGTCACCCCCACAATTATCCTTGAAACTTTGTGTGATCTTTACAAGATTATAATAAAAAGTTAAATGAATCAGATTGCAATAGGCGACTGCAAAGGGGTCTGATGTTTTCTGGTTTTGCGATTACAATTCAGGTGTTAGGCTTGGTTCATGAATAGTCTTCCTTCTGATTCAAACCTCTACTAAGTTGGAATGACTTCCTGGAGATAGTGAGAAGGGGATTTACAAACCTGTCTGTTCATGAGCAGGAGGGATTGCAAACAGCCCAGAAATAAGCCCGCTATAGCAAAGCAAGAGGTAATATTGAAAGGTTTCTTATGCCAAGAGGCATGGAGGCTACGCAGAGGAGTCCACTCTTCTCTGCAGACAGTGGGGCAAGTGTCAAGGGTTTCTCTTTTCGCTCCTGGAGAAGAATCACATCTGTACACTTGGATATTAGAGGCACTTGTTAAATGTATCCTCCATGGGTCAGAGGCAGGAAAAAGGTTGGAAAGCTATAGCAATGGCCAAATGAGAAAGAGAAAATTGAAGTAGGGCAGTGTCTTTGGATCAGAGGGAGAAAAGAGATCTGAAAACTGTTAAGACAGTATTTGGGACAATGTCACGGAGCAGGTGAGCACTGCTAGGAGCCTAGGTGGCCTTTTCCCTGGGGCTATCACTTTCTAAAGCAGACATCTCAAGCAGAGGTTAGCCTCCTGACCAGGAAAGAGAGCACTAAGTGAATATAGCTCAAGGGGGGGGGGGGGGAGGAAGCATCAGGAAGGCTGGAGCCTAGACCCATAAACAGACAAAAGAGACTACTTCCAGTTTGGATGTGGGGACAACAGTCTGGGGCACCCCTGTAAACTGCCTAAAGGGTTCCATTTCCTTCTGACTTCTCCAGGAGACTCCTGTAGCAATTAGCCCTCTCTTCCTTATTTTCAACTTCTCTGTGACTCCTTGCCTCCAGCCATCCCAGTTTTACCTCAATCTCTTCCCACAGCTCTCTCTTGGCATAGGGCATGCTATATTTATTTCCTTGGTTGTGCTCGAGTGTGTACTCTCACACGCCCCCTTTGCACAGTTCTTCCACTCTGCCCGAGTGCTCTTTCACACGCCTCTTTTAACCTAGCACCTCCTTCCATTTCTTCTCGAACCCATGAACAACTCTCGCACTATGCTTCCAGAAAGCCCGATACTTCATGGCGTTGTGTCCTATTAAATTGCTCTATAAGAATCCGGGCGGTGGTGACAGGCACCTTCAATCCTAGCACTCAAGGCAGAAGAAGGTTGGTCTCTGTGAGTTCAAGGCCAGCCTGGTCTACAAGAGCTAGTTCCAGGACAGGTTCCAAAGCTACAAAGAAACCCTGTCTCAAAAAAACAAAAACAAACAAACAAAATGTTCTATAAGATATAGTCTATATAATTATTAGTTATTACTTATCTAGTGTCTATTGTTTATGTTGGACTTTTTTTTTTTTCATAAAAGCAAGAGCTCTGGGAACTGGAGAGCTGGCTCGGAAGTAGAAAGCACTTGCTGCTCTTGCAGAGGACCTGGACTCAGTGTCCAGCACCTACATGGTAGTTCACGACTTTATAACTCCATTCCACGAGATCTGATGAACTCGTATGACCTCCGTGGGTTCCTCTTCTCCCATGGCACACAATGGCACACATACCATGTGCCTTCAAGTTTGCTATAGAACTGCCTGATCTTTACCAGTATGGAAATCATTTCCATCTTGAAAAGGGAAACATATTTCTGTTTGTTTAGTTGTACATTCATCTTTAGCCTCTGCAATTTTTCTACTGTCTACTCCATGGGGTATCTTGAAAGCACTGTAGTTCTATTCGTGGACGCATTGGGAGCAGAGCCAAGAAAAGAAGCCCCGCAAGGCAAGCGGTGAGATGGAGGCCTAAGAACTGCTGACCACAGTGCTCCATAGACTCAGTTTCCCTTGTGTCTTCTGGCACTTTTCCTTTAACACACGGCTGTCTTCCTCCACGGTTCAGGACTTGTACTGAATCTGTTTGAGTAAACGTATGTGCTGAAGCTAATGGGAAATCCAATAGTTGGCTTTCGATTGTTATGTTGACCCCTTGGCAGCCCTTAACAGTGTGGCCTTTCTTTCTTTTGAATGAGCTGTTTCCACGAGCTTCTCAAACACATTTCCCTAGATCCCTCCCTCTCTGCCAGTCTCTTCTCTGTTCCTTCAGCATCTTTGTTCCTAGGACATCTAATAATTTCAAGTTCTGCCCTGAATCTTCCTGGCTTATTACTGAGATTGGGTGTAATCTCCCTCAAAACCAAGCTAAGACTTTGGAAGCCTTCCGTAAGATGGTTCAATGAAATTTCTACTCCCTTCTGTGAAAATTGAGTCCGGAACATAAGTATTGTTGGGGACAAGATGGGTGGATGGGTGGAGTTCAGCTTAGATGTAATTGAAAGGTAATGGGAGGCCTTCTCCTGGGACAGAATGACAAGTGAGGGAGGTGATGAAAGTAGTAAAGAAGTGCAGTGAGACTCGGGAGAGATGGAGTGCCCTGGGTCTAGAACACTCTCGCGCTAAGACACAGGGAACACCACTGGGCTCTGGGGAGCTCTTGCAGTTCCAAGAGCCAGTTCTGTTTAGTTCAGTCATGCCTAGACCCACCCAGGAATAGGGATTCAGATGGCAGGTTACGTGAGAAAATAAGGGGGTGTGTAAATCAAGGGGCTGGTGAGAGAGTGGGTGAGGACAGAATAGACAGCTAAACAAGGAATTAGGACGGCATCCACAGGAGAAATGAAAGGTGGCCGGATTCCTGTCAACAGAAGAGCAGTTCTTGAGAGAACACTCTCCATGAGAACAGGTAGGAGGGAGCAGCCAACCCTCCTCCTCTCTGGCACTGGCTTCTCTCCTGTCTTCTTCTGGTCCTCTTTTCCTATCAGTCACAGGAACCATTACACCACAGCCATCAGCTTTAGAGTGCCATAGTCTGGCTGTCCCATCTACCACTCGACTTTGGGGAAAGTTTTAACCTCCCTAAGCCCATAATAACAATCTTCTGCTCATGGACTTGGTGTTCACAAAAGGCTCAACAAGAAGCCCAGCGCTCAGCAAACAGTAGTCATTAGCACCAACATCCGAAGAAATTAGTATTTGGCAAGAACTACCTTCTGATCCGGAAACATTTTAGACAACATTTTTATCACAAAGTGTAGAGTCTAGTGGGGATTTTCCACTCTGGGCTTATAGCCTGTGCTGAATTAGCACAATACTTGAGTTGGTTGTGACTTGTTGCCCTAGTGCCCATCTGAGTCCTTAATGCCCCGTTGGGATTTTATTTCAGTCTTGGGATGCAAAAGTTTGAGATTTACAAAATACTGGCAAACTGGACAACTTTGTTCAGAAAGCATACTTCCTTGCCCAAGGGTGACAATGTACATTCCTCATTTGTCAAAATACTGTCCTCGGCCTCCCGGCATCATTTCAGTGTACCTTGGGTAGGAGTTTTGGCTGGTTAAGGATTTTTTTGAGCTGTGTTTGTCAATCACTAGAACCAAGCAATTTCTGATTTTGCTATGTCAGCATGACACCATGCCTTATAAACCAGAAGGAAGCTCCAGCTGGGCTTGGGATGCACTTCAACTGGTGTCTAGTCTGCTTGTGCCACTTATTAATTAGCTTGTGATTTAAATTAATTTACTTAAACCTTTATAAGCCTCAGGTACTCACCTGAAAAATGAAATAATAATGCAGTTGTCTACTTTAGGGATTTGTGGTGACTACTAAGAAGTTATATATAAGGATATATAAGAAGATATGTATACATGTAAGAGAATCATGATTTGTTAAGTTGTGTTATGGTAGTGACCTGTTAAATCATGCTATGGTATTGACCTGTTAATGCTTTAGTTCATTATAAGATGTTAATGATTAGAAAATGTCTAAGAAGTTTGACACTAGCAATGAATTCTTGAATTATTTAATAAGGCAAATTTAGAGTTGGATATAGCTGAAGTCACTATACACAGGCAGAACTCTGATAATTCTGGCTAATTATTAATGCTTACCATTTTTCATCTATCTCATTCATATTGGTTCATCCATTTAAGTGAAAGAGCATTTGAAGAACATGCTAGGTGAGTTATTTGATCAGTCTCTCTCTCTCACACACACACATACATGCACACACACACACCCACATACAAAAGAAGATAAAAAGGAAATTTTGATTTAGCAAAAGTAAACCTCTTCACTCCTCCATCTTTCCCATGTCTCCAACACTTCTCCATCTGTCCTAGTGACATTGGGATCCTTGGTGTGTCACACAGTAAACCCTCTTGTTTAATCACCTATACTTGCTAACATTCATTGCAAGGAGTCATTAGTCTGGTTCAAGACCTCTAGCTTCTGATACACCATCATGAGTGGCTCCTCACTGAAACTTGCCTGGGATATTCCGCAGCAGCCATGGGTCTTGGAGAGCCTGAATTGTGTAGATTATGCTGGTATCTTTCCACAGGCCCAGTCCCTTAACAAGCTCCTACAGGGCCTAGATGGTGTAGATGTTAGGGTATGCAACCCAAGACCTAGCTATGGGTCTGGGTGGCAGCTGAGTTGATCAATCCAGGCCACTGGGGCTATCCCTCTCAGGCAAGGGGCAGAGTCAGTTTCCCTATGCCCATGTCATCAGGGCCAATTCTCCCACGCCAGTGGTGAGGGGGTGAGGCCATCTCTCCCGAGTGTGAGTGGGTGGAGGGTATCAGCTCTCTCATGAGAGTAGGGGCCAGTTCTCTTGCAGCAGTGGCCAGGGAGGGGCAGGGCCAGTGAACGGTGGGGCTGGCTCAGTGTGGCTCTCTATTTTTATCACACATAGTTCCTGTGTCCCTTGTGGTAACAGGGGTCACAGATAACATCACACACCCCAGCTTCAGCAAGACCATGGTCCCAGACACGTCCCTCAGCAGCAGCTCACCTAGAGAACAGCATGATTATTGGTGGCAGCACAGGTCACTCAAATCAGCATGGTGAAAGCAAGGTCCTTTTTCCCAGATTTTGGGACAGACCCTGGGCTTCTATGTGACCTTTGGTGGCAACACAGGCCTCGGACTTCATCACAGACCCTGGCTGTGGTAGGACCATGTACCCAGTCATGGCCCTTGGCAGCAGTAGGGGCCCTGATTTCACTATGGCACCTGGTGGCAGGCAGGCCACCCAGATCAGCCTGTTTCTCACTGTTGCCTTCACGTCTTCAGTTTTTCCTCTCTCCACAGCACACAAACCACTCAGCTCCTCTTTCTTTCCCATTTCTCCACCACACATTTGCTCATCATAACGAGCCCCACCTACCCTGCACTACAAGGTGCCAGGTGGGCCCATGGTTGTCTTCCGGGCAGCCCAGGTGTTGAGTACCCAGGCTGGCCAATGGGTGACTAACACCCACCTGAGCTGAATGGGATCCGAGGAGCCGTGGATGTCTTCTCGGTAGCCCAGGCCTTGAGGGACAATTTTTAGTAGTTTTAAATGACGTAAGTCACTTCAAGTATAAATAAATGTGCGTGTCATGAACACAGAATATTTATTTTTAAAACAGTGTATGGATGAAATGGGAAAATGTCTCTGTGTATGACAGTTCACAGATCAAGTACTGCCATTTCCACAAGCAGGTTCAACTGTCTTTAAAGTGGTCCTGGTGGTTACTGGGATGCCCACCGTGACCGCACCACCGTCTTCATTGAAGAAGGCACCATAATCCTGAAGTGAGGTTGGAATGCAGAATGAGCTAACCCTGTCTCTGAGACCTCTGGTGTCTGTGGACCAGGACTGGAGAAGTCCTCACCCTTCTCTCTGGAAGGTACGGGCTTGGAAGTACGGGCTTGGAAGTGACCCGGCTTGAAAATATGAGAGGACTGTTTCCCAGTAGCCCCGCTGCTGACTAACAGCTCTTGGGCAGGTTTTTCTGCCCCATAATTAATCTCTTCTTAAGAATTAAACTGCTTCCTCAGGTGGAGATGGACAACAGAAACACCGGTGATTATCAAGGAGAGTGTGGGTGACACTGTATCATAATGACAGCTACAAATTCATTGAAATGTCTAATGATGTCTTGCCATTCATTAATTTGGTTTCTTAGGGATTATGTTTTAAAATCCACAAAAGTAAAATATTCCTGCAAATTTTTTATCTTAACTGAGATAAAGTTATATTATTAATTTTTTGTTATCATTATATAAGTTATATTTATCTTAACTGAAAAAACAGTCACTTTCAAGAAAATGGAAACCCCATTTACTGGATGACTAGATTTGAGACACATGCTGTTCTAATAGAAAGGTCCTGGCACTTTTTCACCTTTTCTAAATAATTGTACTTCACTAGAGATAAATTTGCAGTTGAGACTTTACAAATCACATTTGAGTGACACAGTTAAAAAAACAGCATTCCGTGAATCTGTTACTATCTCAGCTAAATAAAATATTTAGGTGGGATGATTTTTGCAGAGCATAGAGTCTTCATGGACAGCCATCCCCTGTTACTTCAGTCTCAGTAATGCCCTAAGCGAGCCTATTCAACACAGACCAATGCTTAAGTCATCTTGTACTTCTCATGCATGGATTTAATTTCCCATTTACATTGCATTGCTGTAAATGGGCAGCAAAAGTCTATACAAAAAATTATCAATGACTTCAGAAAAAAAAAGTCTCCAGTGCATAAACCAATATGTAAGGACTATCTAGATTTTGCTGTTCCAGATAGGGGCAAAGAGAATTCTACTGCTGATGTCACCAAACCTAATCCCCCTTATCAAAAGACTGAGGAGAACCCTAGACTCAGCACACATCACGTGCTGTATCTGCAGCCAGATCATAGTCCTTCCACTGCGCTGTTCTAAGAGAGGAGGTATTTACCCTTGTGATGCTCGTTAAGGAGCCAGAAAGAACCTGACTGAGGAATTTCTCCCATTCCATCTGCTCCTCTGAATGCCCCCTGGACATTCTGCATCCAGAAATGAAATCTCATTGCCTTCTTTTGAACCTGGGGCGACCTTAGAGACATGCAGATAGTCTATAAATAAGACAGGAGCAGTGATGTTGTCTGACTTGTATGAGTGAATTAGAAAAGGGTAGATGGTCTCCCCTCAGCTCCTTTTCGGAACACAATCCCCGTTTGGAAAGATCCCAGCCCCATAGTGAGGTCGTTCTGAAAGCCTTTGGTCAACAGACTCAACTGAGTTGACCCTAGTTATCCTCCAAGCCCATTAAATATAACACCGAGTTAGCCTGGAGTCTGGCTTGCTGTGCCGTCTGCCTCTTGCAGTCTCTGTCACCAGGATCTAGAAAGGCAAGCCCTGCTTTCACGTTTATTCTGTCATCTGCACTAGGAATACAAGTGTAGCTCTGCACCTAGGGCCTACCCCTCAGTTGCACTGTCATTCAGATCATCCTTTCCTTTGCATTTAAGTTAGTCAAGGAGGCGTGTTCTCCATACTCTGTGTTCCAAAGACTGAGCACCTGTGCCCTCTGAGGGTGCCACACCCTGCACATCTCATACCTCTAAGATCATAGGGAAAGGAGCTTAGGAGACATTAGCCCAAATTTCTTCTGTCCAGACAAAGTTTGCTTCCTTTGTGGGTCATGCACCACAGGCAAGTTTCTCCAGAGCATCTGTCCTGTGTCACACAGATCCTTGAAGCCATCAACTGCTCCCACGTCTTTCTATCTAGGGCATCTGGAGGGAGCAGGTTGCCATAAGTCATTTTTATGGCACTGCATGTGGACAATGAACTATTCACAATAATTCTTTCATGTATTCAAGGTTCAGTGTCTGTCCAAAAAAGTCTGTCGGATGAATCCACCCTGAAGATTTTCTTGTCACAGTGTTGATGGTGATTAATCAGTGTCTTGTCTGGGGATTTAAAAGTGAATTTTTTTATCCTTCTTCTCAATAGCTTTCCTAAATTGAGTTAATTTCATCTTTATGCTTTTAGAGTTACTTTCTAAAATAAGACAGTGGTACCCTCATAACCCCACCACAGCTCCCAAACTCTAAAGTAATAACAAGCTCACAGGTGCTGACCTCAATGTATTTTTTCAAATATTTGTCACAAAGAATTTATTTTTCAATTCATCATCAGATTATGTCCTTGTTCCTGCTCAGTCTCCTGATCCACTATTTTTTTGTTGTCCACTCTGATACTCTGATATCCTAAATGAAGCATAAAATGAACTATTAAATGAATGAGCCACAATGTTTACGCACATTTTCTTATTCTTCTTTCATCAGTTACAGAAACACTAGCCCTTAACTGTTTTCCCCTCTGATCGACTTTATAAAGACTAGTATTTCTTCCCGGTATCTTTGATTTAGGTTGTTTCTTCATTTGTAAACTTTTTATGTTTCTTTCAGCATTAAGAACCCCCTTTCTTTCATTTTGTCTCCCCATTTCCAGTTTAGTCAATTAATCACTAATTATTAGTAAAAGCCAAGGAGCTAGTAGACCTTCCCGATGGCCTTCTGAACTGCCAGTTTCCTGTTCTTTCTTCCTTGAAATTTCTAGAAAGATTTCTGTTTTGGAGACCCAACACTGGCTGATCCACTACTTCCAAATTCCTTGGAATAACAAAATGTTTTAAAGCAGTATTAATAATATAATGTGTTATCTATTGAAAATTTTGGGTTATGCTGAAATATACCAATCAGATGGAATCAGATCTTTATTTAAAACTAAAGTGAAGGATGGCACCCTCTGAAAAACATGCCTTGAAAGAACACTGTGCGGGTGACAAAACGGCCCCTTGTGAGTGTCAGTTGTGACCTAGAACTGCTGAAAAGGAGGGGAAGACACACGGGACCCTTATGAAGCTGACCAGAGAACTGCACTGGGGATATTGGGAAGACTTCCATCATCACACACTCATTTGCCTCCTGCTTATGCTGAAGCCGGGAACTGAAGAAGATGAGCACAGGTTAGCACTTGTTCTCAACTAAATGGGTCCAGAATCACCTAGAGATAACTGTCTGGTACACTTAATAGAGAATTACCTGGATTGGCTTAGTTTCTGGTCATGCTTGAGAAGGAATGTCTTGATTGGCTTAATTGAAATAGGCTTAGAACCTGAGCTGCATAAGGAGGAAGCAAGCAGAAACAGATGCAAATGACCTTGGGCTTCTTCCCTTGAACTCTGAGTCGCAGCAAACCTTTTCTCCCTAAAGCTGATTTTGTTGTTGCCATCATTGGATGTTTCTTATTACAGCAACGAGAAAAGCAACTACTACACAGGCAAAACCAAGGAGCCTTTCTGCCCAAGACCAGACAGCTGATCATCCCCTAGTGAAAACACAAAACTGCTGGGTAGAGTTAAAAACCTGATCTGCCTTCGTTTCCCTTGTCCCGACTCTTGCTTACAATCATCCTTGGTTTTGTGAAATACAGAGAAGTGAAAAGGCATTTTCAAATAAAAAGAAAAGCAAACAGCCCAGAGTTACCCAACTATTTGAGGAAAAGCAATAAAAATCATATTAGAGAAACCCGAGAATCCTTTGACTTAGAGGGCTTACCCTTGGTCATATGTTAAGGAACAGACTTTAAAGTAAGTAAAATCAATGTACATGAGATTTAAGAAAGGAAAAAAAAATCTGGAAATTCCTACAAATCTGATGTCATCAATAATGCTAGCATATACTTTAACAGGAAAATGTTAAGGGTAATATTTGAATAAGAAGATTTTCACAGCCAAAGAATAACTTGTTGAGCTGGGTCAACCTCTAGAACGGCTCACAGTTCAGCCTACATGGATAGTTCTGTGAAAGCATGAGCATTGTCTGAGAGACATAAGTAATAGACGCAGAAGCTCTCAATCTACTGGACCCAAACCCAGCAAAGGGTAGAGAGAAGGGCGAGCAAAGTGGTAACCACTGAAATAACTAAATAAAATTTAAGTAAAATAAAATTTTAATTTCTTATAGTTAAAAGATAAGCAGAAGGATTGTAGAAACGCTGGCAGGGACTGGCAAGATGGCTCAGCGTTTTAGACTACTTGTTGCTCTTGCCGAGGACCTGGGTTCAATTCCCAGTACCTACATTTTGGCCCAAAACCATGTGTAATTCCAATTCCAAGGGCTCTGATGCCCTCTTCTGCCCTCTACCCTCTGCTTCTTCTGATCTCCTTAGGCACCAGGAAGGTACATGGTACACATAAATATAAGCAAAAATAAAACAAAAAACATAACTCATACATATGAATAAACATTTTTAAAAAACAACTCACTGGCAAAAATACATCATCATGAAATTATAAAGCTATAGAGAAAATTGTGATTGTAGAAAGAAAATAAACCATAGAAAATATGATATTGGTAGGACATATCAATATGTTTCAAGAAAACAGTAAAAAGGCTCATCAAAGTACTGAGCCCTGGAGAGATGACTCAGCAGTTAAGAGAGCTTGGTATTGTTGCAGAAGGTCAGGATTCAAGTTCCAGTACCCACAGGATGGCTTACAATGGCCTACAACTCTAGTTTCAAGGGATCTGATGGCCTCTTCTGACCTCGGCAGGTTCCTCCATGCATATGGTGTACATACGTGCACTCACACATACAAACATACCCATAAAAATGTATCCCATATTTTGGTGGCTAGTGGGATGATCCAAGGTAGTATACCTAGGCAGTTGAAGCCTTTCCGTAAGCACTATGTATTAAATGGACTGTGCACCTCCAAAACAGAATATGTGGGTTCATCTGTGTATTACCAGATGCTTCTGATGAGCACCAAGACATTTGAAGCCACGTTCTATGTTGTTCTTACTAACAATACATGACGGTTTCCATTGGGTGTGATTTCTACACAATTGCTCCAACCAATTTATCCACAATTACCTAGACTAGTGATTCATGAAACTCATTTATTTATAAGTGTTGATACTGGCAGTTAGAAGTGGAGAATGATTGTTTGCAAGAGTTTTGTGGCTATCTAATGTTTAATTATTCAATCGTTCTGAAAGTAAGCTCATAGTTGATGCAATGAGTAATGTTCAATACATGTCACCCCCACCACTTTTAATTTCTAGCATAGGTATGTTTATATAAGCAATGTGCTGAGACTTTCACAGACATAGGGTTTAGTAATGTCTGCCTATTTGATCCAAAATTGTATTGGGCTACAGACAATGAAAACTTTTTGTAAGTATATTATACATGCACTCATCAAGGAAACAGTTCAAACATTGTAGTAATAAAATACATTTTAAAATAACAAAAATATTCTAGGGTTTTAGTAAGTTTTAAACTGCATAGGAAATATATGTGTTAATCCAAGTATTAATGAAGGAGATGTGGACAAGATATAAAATGACAGACACAGAGAATAGGGAGCTAATAAACAGTTCCATGACTGTATGCCTCAGGATGAAACTAGAGGCAGTAATTAAACTGTAAGAAAAGATTCTCAAGGCGATTTAGATGCACACATACACACACAGAGAGAGACACATACACCAGAATGCACGTTCATACCTGTAGATGAATGCATTAGAATGCACATACACACACCAGAATACACACAGAGACACACAACATAATGCAACATGCTTACAAAACGATGTCTAAACAGCAAATAAACAGACATCAACAAAAACAACTCCCACACTTTTCAGCGATTCGAAACCCTATTAGTCTATGTGCAAAACTGAAGATCAGACTATCCTCATGAGCTCTTCTCACTATTAAAGATGCAATGGTGGAGTCAACCTAGAACTCTCAGGTTTGTCATGCATGTGGACATGCAATATGAGAACCCTAGACATACAAAGGCTCAGAAAACACTTCCCAGGTGTTTCCTCACCAAAAATTTACCTAAAGACACACATGATCTGCTCAAGAGAGTAATGAGATCACCAATCCCGTTTTCTAACTTGCAAAATGCACAATGACAAGAAAGCTTGCTCGTCTACTGTAGAGATAAGAGGTGACAGTGGTTGGGCACTTATTTCTTTTTCGTGGCAGGATAAATTGGTGCGATTTTTTTGAAGTTTATTGAAAATATCCAGCAACAGCTAAAATTCTTATGTTTTCTCCTAGATAGCAGACTGAAAACGCATAGAGCAGATATGGGAAGAGCATGGGATTGTCCTGGTAGCATCTGAGTCAGATGGGAACACTGACATATACACAAAGGGCAAAGGCTGGAATGCAAAGTGCAAAATATGGGGTTAGTGTAGAAAAATGATTTCTCTGTGTGTATGTTCATTTTTTATTGGCACCAGTGTGTATGTGTGTGTGTGTGTGTGTGTGTGTGTGGTGTGTATAGGCTAACCTACTTTATTAGCATGAACCAGGATCACCTTGGTCAGCTTGCCTGCTTGCCCTGTGATCTTTAGTTCTTCAAGGGAGTGTCTCAGTGATCATATTCATACTCAGGTCCTCCATGACCGGAAGGATCTCACTGGTTCAACAAACCTAGGGAGAGCTGCAGAGGAAATTCAAGTCAGTTACCTGTGCTGAATATGTTTGATTGTGTCCATAGTTATTCAGATGATAGAGACAAAACAACAAGTGACAAAAGAAGCAGCAATAGTTAGGGCAGCAGAAAGTAACTCTCAGCCTTAAAGAAAACAAACACACACTGCTAAGAACCATCCAACCAAAGAGTACCAAAGAACTCACAATGTCAAAAACATACAGAATTCAATAATAGATTTAGAGTGATGGTCAAAGAAATGTAATTAAAGATAAACCAACTTGGAAGAAAAGACACAGCCAATCCATCCAGCAGTTTTAATTCACATTTAACAGGAGTTTCTAGATTGTAGAATAAAGAAAAAACAATAAATTAAAGAAAGCAGATCTTCTAGAACTCAAAAATTTCTTTGGATGTCATGCTTTTTGTGGATTGCATCCAAAAACAGTTGACAGTAGCTCCTAACACACATTTTTTTTTCTATGAAAATTTGTCACACTTTCCAGCAAAAACTAAACTTAGACTAAATCTCAGAACATAGCTTCTGAGAGACAGGATGCTGCTGTGCACCTCTGTCTCCCCTCCTCTAGAAATGTCAGGTGCCAGACAGCAAGAGAAATTAGTTAAGTGAAGATCCAACTGGTAGAAGAAAACATGTGACCAAACACCAACACGACAAAGATTAGGAGGGAATCTCAAGGTTTTTCCAGCCCATTTCTGCTGCCAACTCAATACAATCCAATAAATGGCCCTCTCAGCTGCTTTGTGGTGAAACGATTTCCCAGAGCTATTATTTATATCCTCAGTGTCCCCCAAGGTCCATGCAATGAAGTCTTGCTCCACAACTTGGCACTTCTTGGAAATACTGAGAAGTGAAACAGAGGGAGAAGACTTTGGGTCATTGGAGATGTGCTTAAATGGAATCCTGGGACTGTAGTCTTTGTCCAGTTCCCTCCACAATCATGACGTAAGTGGTTTTGCTAGTCACGCACCCCCACCATGATGTACTGCCTCAGCAAGCCACAGACCCAACCCACTATGGAAATGACCCAGACACTATTCAGAACACAAGGGATAAGTTAAGAGCCTGCAAAGAACAGTTATATATGAAAGAGTGAGGATTAGAATGGTGTCTAACTAGTTAAAAAATTGAATTTATAATTATATCTGCCTAAAATATCAACTAGATATGCTTGCAAAACAGATCAAATTTTAGACACGGAAAAGATCAGAAAATTTATGAAACCCAATAAACGGTAAGGCTGAATCAAAATACAATAAAAAATTCAGTTTGGCAACAGTCTGCAATCATAAAATAATAATTAAAACATAACATTGGAGTCAGTTTCCAACAAGAATATCTTAAAAGGGAAACCAAATTTGGTGAAAGAGATAAATGATTATATATCAATACAATCTTTTTAAGAAATACAAACATGCTGTAATAGAAAAGATGAGGAGAAAGAAAATTTATATGCCCTTTTTCTCTCCCTCTTTCACCTGCTCATTTGGACCATCAAAATATAGATCATATTTTCCAGAGGAAATCTTAATTTTTTTACTTTGAACTCTCATACAGAGTTTGAAATTTTATGGCAAATGTTTATGTTGCTTATATAACATATATATTGCTAGCAATGTTGAAAAATACTGCTTAGAACAATTTTGTTATGGAAAAATAAATCATTTTCATTTAATCTATTTATGAGATTAGCAATAACTGAGATCTTGAGCTGAAGCAATTATTGATATTTTTTCTTCATGGACTTTCAAATTATATGTACTAGGAACTAAAAACAACGATATATATTTTTATAAAAATCTCTATATTTCAAAACTCCTAATACTGTAAAAATTCACTAGATAGATCATGTTAAAAAAAATTGAAACATTTTGTAATGGTCCATACTTTCTGTGCTTCACTTCCCAAAGCTCAAATAATACCTTCGGGGATGAGAAGCTGAAAGATCTATTTTTAAATCCATTTAGTTTTACTTGGTAGTATCATTAATCTTGTACATTATGG
The DNA here is from genome assembly GCF_950005125.1 of Chionomys nivalis. Classification (NCBI taxonomy): domain Eukaryota; kingdom Metazoa; phylum Chordata; class Mammalia; order Rodentia; family Cricetidae; genus Chionomys; species Chionomys nivalis. The sequence continues at coordinate 20,103,105 of NC_080107.1, forward strand.
TATAGTGGGAACATCTTGACATATGCATATGAAGAGAATGGCTTCAACTTTGTTTAAATGTAAAAGAGTTAAAGTTAAGATGCCTTTTGTTCTCTGTGCAATTAATATTCCGGAGATTTTTTTTTTTTATCATGATGTGACTTTCTAGCATGATCAGTTGTTCATTTTTTTAAAGATTGTGTATTAGTATTTAGAGCTTAGATCTTTACTAGAGATGCAGCTGACTGGCACATAATTTAGTTACCTCTCTGCGTGGCACATCTGGACATGGAAAGTGTGTAAATTCTGTAGAAACTGAAGTAACTTTTAACTGAGCAACGGGAAATATGCTGCTCGATAGGAGAAGGAACAATCTTTTTAAGCCAAAAAGAAAGTCTGGAATCAGAATGGGGAAAAAAGCTTCATTGGGGAGCTCATTAATATTGTCACATTGTTTTCTGTGGTGGCTAATCTCAGTTATCAACTTGATACACCTGGAAAGGGGTAACCTCTAGTGAAGAAATGCCTGTGGCGTATCTGTAGGGCATCTTGACTACTAGGTAATAGAGGAAGACCCAAATCTAGGCATATGGGCCTGGGTCATGAGAAATCCCACCATGAGAGTCTGAAAGCAAGCCGGGTAGCGGGGTTCCTCCAGTTTCTGCTTCAAGCTTCCTCCTTTAGCCCTTGTCTTCCCCTCCTTGACGCATTGCGACCTGTAAGATGGACTAAATTCTTCCCCTGCCCCAGGTTGTTTTCAGTCACAGCAACAGAGACGCTAATTAGGACAGTTTGGGACATCAATCGATCCAAAGCATCCGACAAGGTCCTTGAATTAAAATGAAGTAAACCCCAAACGGGGAAAGGTCCTTCACAAGACACAGCAATTCTGACTCAATCTTTCCACAAACCCGTTCCAGGTAATAACAGCCCTAATAAATGTGGTTCCTGTACAGCACGTGGTCACCAGGGCAGGCCATCTTCTGCGGCCTTGAAATAAAATGACTCCTGTATTATAAAGTGTGGCTCATAGTGTAAAGTCAGGAAGGATGAGTGCAGAAATGAGAAGCATGTCATGCAGGCTCAGCCTCCAGCTTTGATCCACAGAAAAGTGACGCATGTCAGTCATTCCCTGTAGATGCAGTTATGGTAAAGAAGGCCATTTAAGAGTCTCAGCACCATTAGCTATGGGCAGAGAGGAATATATTGTACACACATAAAACAAGAGGGGCTGGAGAGACCTGGAAAAGTGATCCAAAAATTAAAAAGAAGTGAAAGGAAAACTGGAAAGACAAGAAGGGTGAGAGAAAGAAAGAGGGAAGACAGTTTTTAAAAACTGCAGCAGGAAGAAGCAAGATGCCCTTGACTGTAAAATAGTGTCTGGAGAGGGTATACAGCAGCTCTGCTCGTGGCCCCAAACCTTTAAGTGCTATCCAGGAACCTGACTGCTCTGGTTCCAACTATGTTCCACACCCCCACCCAGGAGCAAAGAAATAGGGCCACAAAGGTGGGGGTCTCTTACAACCCACATTGCCACTTCCTGATCTCCTTTGATGCATTTCAGACCAAGGCATTCCCTGCAGAATGCTGTCCCAAATGCCATGTAGTCATTAGAGCTGTACACAGGCTTTTTCACAAGTTGCCCTCAGAAGGTAGTTGTTTACATCTTTGGTATTTGCACTCATATAACTAAGGAATAGCCAAAAACCAGTCAATTTTCATGTGGAGCTATAGCTGGAATTTGGTAAAGACTAGTATTTTGGTTTAAATATGCAATGTCCCCCCAGAGGCTCATGTATTCTCTAGCTGGTGGTGCTGTCTTGGGGTGCGATGGCCACTTTAGACAGTATAGTTTATGTTGACATGTCAACTGGTGTTTTCATTATGCATGCCTTTTTTTTAAAGCAATGTAACTATTGCCACTTCCCTTGGTTGCCTCACAGGACTTGAAGGTAAGATCCTATTGCTGAAGACTCTACATACTTCAGACACAGAATTTGGAAGAATCTAGTTGGAACTTACCTAGAAGCCTCCTCTCTGAGGACTAGCTCTCATGGTTTCAGAGGGTACTGTGTTGCCAAGTAAGGAAAGAAACCAATAGTCCTACCCAGCTGTAAAGCTTGTGAGCTATAACAATGGCCAGTCCACACAGTGAACATGCAATAGTGGCACGTTTATCTTAAGGGTAACCAACAACTACTCAGTTGTACTTAAGTCTCAATAGGAGAGAATTTATGCCTGATACTATAAACCTAGCTAACCATTCCTGACTGGAGAGCTCCGTTTTTCCTAAACCAATATATCTCCAACTGTATTTTGAATAGCTACCCTTGCACCTACAGATAAATTTAGCTCTCGTCCATCATCATAGCAGTTTCTTTGTGCAGCAGACAGAGGCTATTACGGAAATCGACAACTGTTCAAAATGAAGAGAAAATGTACTAGGCAGTGTCTATAGCCAAATGGTCCATCTACAGTGCAATCCCTACACCCAAGGCACAAGGGACAATCACAGAAGAGGCAACAAAAATAGTGGAAGAGCCCAAGGACCAGGACATCTGCTGCTAGGTTGTGCTTTCTGTGTGTGCCAGAGAAGCTGCACCTGAGAAAGATTAATTTAAGAAAAGAATAGATAACCTGAGGAAAGAGAGCAGATAGATAAATAAATCAATCTATCTGAGTTATAGGTTTTTCCACATTTACAACAGTCAAGACACTAACTTTCTAACATTTTAATCTATATTTTAAGTTAGCATTCAAAGAATTTCATTATAGCAATTTCCTACATTTGTATCACTATGTTTTGCTCTGATTAAAACTTTGAGAATCTGTACTTAGTTGACATTAACCACAGACCACCTCACAGCGTTTAAGATGGCTAGTATCAAAGAAACAGAAACTAAAAAGGGCTGAAAAGGATGTAGAAAAATTGGAGTTTTTACCTCTTGCCGGGGAGATGGCAAACTTTCCCTCAGTCAATGTGGAAAATAGTATCGTGTACACTCAAAAGTTCAAGAAGAGAATTGTGTTATGATCCAGTAGTCCCACTTCTGGGTGTACACGTGAAAGATTTGAGAGTGGAGTCTTGAAGAGATATTTGTAACCCCACAGCAGTATGACTTACTAGAGCCAAAAGATGGAAGCCACTTGGGCATCCATCAATGGATGAAGCAAGATATGACTTGTAAAAGCAATAGAGTACAATTCAGCATAGGGAATACATTTTGGCATACAACAAACATGGGTGAACTCTGAGGATGTTCTGCTATGTGAAGAAAATAAGTCAAAGAAAGACAAATTCCTCGTGATTGCACAAATATCAAGTACCTAGAAGAGTCGATTTATTGTGACAGATGATTGAGCAGTTCTTAACAGGAGCTTGAAGTGGAGAAGTGATGGGGTGTGTAGATGTTTACTGGATATGAAATTTCAGTTTTCCAACATGAAAGGAATTCTGGACACTAGTGCCACAATAGTATGAGCTCACTGAATAGCACTGAAGTATTTTGTACTGTGACTAAATTAATAAGTTTTATTAGTATCCATGATTAGAATGTTTCTGATTAATAAAGTCTTTTTTAATCTCTGTGATTCTGGGGTTTGCCCCAAAATTTATTCTCCTACTACTATCTTTTTATAGAATAAATTCATAAGAATTTTCTTTTAAATTTATAAAAGCACAATTTCTAATGAAACAATATTTATACAGAAAAAAGCCAGGGAATCTGACAGTTTTTATTTCTTCTTTTCTAATAATAATGCTATATTTCATCACTGATACCACTTGGTAGAAAATGTCTATTCAAAGGCTGGTGATCATAGCCCCAGTCAATGTCTATCAAGGTTCGTTTCTTGTAGCCATTATATTTCATAATATTTTATCTATCAAGTTTTAGAGACATGCAAGCTGACTGTCATGAAGTGTTGCTAGATAGGAGCCATTATTAGTTAAAGAATGACCATCCACAAATGTGGAAGAGTCATCATCCTGTGCAGAGTTGAGCTTTCTCACTACCACAGTTGAATAAACGAAAACCCTTTGCAATTGCTTCGGGTTACTAGTAGTTCAGTTCAAACAAAAAATCTGCATTAGCATTCCTACGGGGCTTTGCAAGTTTAGTTTCCCAGGTCCAATGCATAACAGATGAACTGCTTTTTAAAATACCCCACAGAGTTTATATTTGGGGGGGGAAAGTAACTTGAAGTTTAAAAATGCAAATACATTTATTTATCTAAAAAGAAGCAAAACGTGCAAAGTCAGAATAGACTGATTAGAACTGAATGCTTTCCCCAGTGCTTTCCATTTGTTTGCATTGGGGAGAAAGCCCTGCTCAGCAGAGCCACTGCACACAACAGTGCTGACCTAAATTATCTTTTGCTTTCTATCTTACTATTTGGCCACATAGAGAGAAAAGAATTTCTGTTAAACTCCCCAAACTCGAGACTACTAGTTCAGTAGGAATAACTTCATAGTGCTGTCATGCTATTTTTGTTTTGATTGATTGATTGATCGAGACATGGGCTCATGTTATCCTTGTTTATCCATTTAGACATGGTCTTCTATAATCCAGACTGGCCTTGAATTCTCTGTCCCCATGAATCACCTTGAGCTTCTGATCCTTTTGCCTCTACCTGGGACTGCAGGCATGTGTCATTTTTATTAGCAATACTTGGGGTTGTTTTACAATGTCGTGGCCTCATCAGTTCATTGTTAGAATAGCATTATGGTCAAGAGTATGTAGTCCTTGCAGGCAGGTTTGGTTTCACAAGTGAAGTCCTTGGTTTAGGCTTCTGTTATAATGATGAGGACACATGAGTCCTGGGTGTTCTTAAAATCCTCATTGATGCTGGGCAGTGGTGTCACATGACTTTTAATCCCAGCACCTGTGAGACAGAGGCAGGTGAATCTCTGAGGTTGAGGCCAGCCTGGTCTACAGAGCAAGTTCTAGGACAGCCAGGGCTGCACAGAGAAACTGTGTCTTGGAAAAACAACACAACAAAAACAACAACAGCAACAACAACAACAATCCTCTTTTCTCCCTTCCATTTGTTTTCATCATATATAATAAATACTACTGAACTTTTTCCCTCAAGTTTCCAAGAAAAAAAAAAACAACAACAACAACAAAACAATCAACCTTCTCTGTTGTAGGGAGGTTGCTTGTTGGTTTCCTGGCCACTCAGACTCCCCAAATAATCACTCAGAAACCATATTATTTGCAATACTGCTTGATCAATAGCTTACACATATTTCTGGTTAACTCTTATATCTTCATTTAACCCATTTCTATTAATCTGTATATTGCCATGAGGCTGTGGCTTACCGAGTAAAGTTTTGGCGTCTATCTCCAGCAGGGCTACACTCTCTGACTCTGCCTTCTTTCTCCCAGCATTCAGTTTAGTTCCCCCCTCCCCGACCTGCCTAGCTAAGTTCTGCCTTGCTATAGGTCCAAAGCAGTTTCTCTATTAATCAATGGTATTCACAGCTTACAGAGAGGAATACCACATCACTTCTTTGTCTCAGTTTACACCCTTTCTCTATTGTTTTCAATTTCCCTTCCCTAACTTTCTTTTACATAAATTGGCGTTATATAGGAATGAGATTTTCAATATACACTGTCCCCAAATCATCCCTCCCATGTTCTCACTTTGTAGTCTACCCCTAGGTTGTTTGCTTTGTTCTCTCTCTACAAATCCAGGAGAACCGGAAAGACAGTTTGGACGGAGGTAGGGAGGTATAATTGAGCAAAGCTGACATGCTCTTTTGCACACAGTTGGTAACAATTCGGAAGAAACTAAACATCTTCATATACCGGTCACTCTTAGTCCACTCATCCTAATGCTTACACACTTTTCTGAGCATCCAGCCAAAGCCTAAAGCTGTTCGCAAAACATCTGGAAACTTAAAATCCCAAGCAGTAAGCATTTGATAAATTGAAGGCCTTCTTCAATTCCTCTCAAAAGCCTCCGAGGCCCGAAACCCTCTCAGAGGAGAGCTAGTGCAGCGGCTTTTGCACAGCACATTTTTGTTGCAGAGATTTGGAGTGGTTTAGGTCAAAAATTTGACCCCAAGCACTATGAAATTCCCGCCCATGATGTGAGTCCCAGGAAACATCTGGAGTCTTGCGCAGTGAATCTCTAAATCTTCATTTCCCCATGCAGTACACAAACAGGTTGCACATTATGATTTAATCAGCTGTCTTTAGAAAAAACAGGCACTCGGAATTCAAACACATTAGACCCGGTGGTAGTGTCTCAGAGCAACAGCAGGACCACACTTCTACCCCGGAGCAGCCCTGGCCAAGAGTTCATTGTTTCCCTTTTTAATTCCTCCCCTGTACAAAGTAAACTTTCCTTCCTTTGGTCAAAGGGACAGAGGATGAGCTATCTCACAGAAAGCCCAGGGCTCCTGGGCCTCATGAATCACTGCGAGACTTGGTTCAATGTTAGGTCACCATGGAACACAGACTGTAACAGAAACACATAAAGGCTCCAAACGGGGAGAGGAGGGACGCTATTCTGGAATATCGTTGCCAGAGTAACATAAACCTAGTGTGTTTTCACAAGGAAATGAGTCACTTGTTTCTGTTGGCTAAAACTCTGTTTTCTTTAATTTCATATTTTAGCTTGTCTAATATATGCCAAAAGAGCCCGGGGTTTCCAGTCTTCAGACAGGGATAACTTGCTAATTAAAAGCTCAACAGAGGGTTTTGCACGGCAATCAAACAGAAGGGGATAAAAGGAACACTCTAGCAAGTGGGAGCACACAGGGAACACGGAAGCAAGAGCACTCAAGGCACAATTCAGAGGGACACGAGCAGCGTCTGCATCGGAGACACCTCAGGAAACATCCCCTGAGCCCCTTCACTGAAATGACACTGACACTCAAAGTCAGTCAGGTTTTTGTCCGAAACCCCTGGGTACTGCGGGGGTTTTTACTTTCAGATGGTCTGACGCTAGAAGGCACAGGAGCTGCAAGGGCCATGAGGCACAGACTCTTTCAAGGAAGACAGAAGCAATCACCTCTGGGCTGTCAAGAAGTAATGGGGGCTGTGGCAGTCAGTAGAAAAGTCCTCAGCAGTAGGTAAAGATGGCACCCATCAGACAGCTGGGTTTATCCTGTAGGGCTTTGGATGAGTTTGTTTTTTTTTTTTTTTTTTTTTTTTTCTGGAAGGCCAGCGTATTATTTCTTAGTCTTTCTATGAAAGCTGGCCTTCTTCTAAATACATCAACTGATTAAAAAGTCAACCTTCCCTCTAAATTACTATAAGAATAATGCAACTACACAGAGTGTCAGAGAGAGAGAGAGAGAGAGAGATCAGATAATTTAAACATCCTTGTCCAGAGCCCTGGTTATCACGTTACAGCGAATTTATTGCAACCATTTCCTAATTGGTCTCTGTCTGCAATCACCCACTCCTGCAACCCATCCTACTGGCTGCAGTGGATGGAATGTTTTGAAACTCCACTGAGTAGGACTCCTCCCTGCACAAAGCTTCCCATGAAACCCTGTACCTTACAAGCTTGGGCCTGTAGGTATTTTGTACCATATTCCAGCTTATATTTATTTTTAAAAAAAATGAATGAGTTTGATTCTCATGTTCAAGAAATTTTACCATTCTTACAGGTCTACTGGAGTGCACCTGTAGACTCAGTTTATTCAGAAGGCTGAGGCAGAAGGATCGCTTGAAATTAGGAGTCCTGACATACTTGAAGAGCCTCTTGAGGCCCCATCTCAAAAAGAAATTAAATGAATAAAGAATTCTTAACTTTCTGAAGAAAGGTCTTTCTAGTAGATTCCACAGTCTCAGTGACGTAGCTACAGTATTTCTTGAACAAAGATGGTAATTAGCTTAATAATGTCATCTGTAGCTAGTGAGCCTGAGTTGAATGTTTTTAATACATTTTAATGAGTATGTTTTCAAGATGTTCAGAACTTCCTTTATAGACATCATTTGTTCATCTTTCATGCATGTCTGAAAGATTTAAGAACATTAATTAAATGTCTAATCAATTTACATCATAATTAGCTCCTTCTAAATCCCTATTTAGCACCACGGTCTTTCTTTTCCCCCTTAGAAACATTTCTCTAGATACTTTTCCTGCAAGATCTGTGTTTTTATTATGTATGTGTATTTATTATTCTTCATTCTATCTTTAGTTTTAAGTCACTATTTGGTTTCTATACTTTATTCTAGAAAAGTACAAGGCATAAATATAGTCTTCCATCTTTTCTTTTGACTAGAGTACAAGAAACAAGATAGCTGGGTGTATGACTATACGCATATGCAACTTTGTCTGATAAAGCAAGCAGTCATCTGGATGAATATGATCTGTCTTACATCCACAGAATCCAAGAGCACCTGGACTTCCAGGCTTTACTCATGCGATGCATTGGCAAACTTTGAAGGGTTCTGCCAGTTTCAGGGGTGAAAAAAAAACTTATTAATGGTAGCAGTTTTTAAACCGCCCTTATTGAAGCTTAATTAATATAATAAAACCCATTGCAAATCATTTGATTTTTGACTCACTTACAAGAACATCTCCATGACCCATGAGGATGTCTCCTCTCCCTTCATACCCAACCTGTTCCCATCTTCAGGCTCTGACAGCCACCCACTGCTGTTGAATCACTACTGTGTTCCCCTTCCAGAACCTGCTCTATAGGGGTCAACCAGTTCATACTCTTGTGAATGGCTTCTTCCTTGGGGAAAGCTGTGAGCATCTTCCATGTCGTTATGTGTACCAATATTTAATTCTTCTTACTTAACGAATGATAATCTGTTGCTAGCTATAATGGTGTCAAGAGACAGCCATTGTTGGACTAACCAGACCACAGCCTAATAAGTCACCCTAATAAGTCCCCTTTTAATACATGTGCATTCATTCCATCTCTTCTATTCTTCTAGGAAACCTGGCTAACACATTAGGATAAGCCAAACTTTTACCCAGCTGCCAGTTGATGGGCATATATGACCATGTCTTGTATGGGCTATAATAAATGAAACCACTACAAATAATTCAATATAAATGCTTATATAAAGATATGCTTTTATTCTCTTTTATAAACATATAAAAAAGCTGCAAGTAAGGTTAGTGAGTGGTGTGATGTCTATTTTTGGTGTTGTAAGAAGTCGTTACTGTTTTTCAAAGTGGCAGTGCCATTTCCTAAACCCCGCTAATAGAGTGTGAGCATTGCTTACAGTTCCTCATTCACACCACATCACCACCACAGTAGAACTGGTTAACTAACTGAAGTTTAGCTTATTTTTGTCCTTGTCACAGTCAATGTTGAGTATTATTGCCTGTGCCACTTATACATCTTTGACAGAGTGTCTTTACAATTTTGAGGCTAACCTAGACAACAAAGCCAGATCTTGAGTCAGAAAAGCAAAAGCAAAGCAAAATAAAAATAACATCAAGACTAGGTTGCAAACAGGGTAGATTTTATAACAAAAAGTACTAATAGTGTGCTGGCTAGTTTTTAATGTTAACACAAGCTGAGAAGATAACACTGCACCTGAGAAAATGCCTTCTTCGCATCTAGTTCTGGGCAAGCCTGTAGAGCATTTCCGTAATTGGTGATTGAAGTAGAAGGCCCAGATTAGTGAGACAGTATCACTCTGGTCAGATGGTCTTGGGTTCTATAAGAAAGCAAGCTAAGCTAGGCATGAGGAGCAAGCCACTAAGCTAGCATTCCTCCATGGCCTCTATATCAGCTTCCGCCTCCAGGTTCTAGCCCTGCTGGAGCTCCTGCTCTGACTTCCTTCCATGAACTGTGGTATGAAAGTGTAAGCAAAATCAGCATGCATTATGCCTGAAAAAACTTGCAGTAAACGTCCTCCCTATGACAAATTGCAAATACCCGCTAAATACAAAACAAACAATAAATCCCCAAAACCTTACGTGTTAAATCACAATCACTGATTTAAGACTGTATCTTTGCCAGGGCATGACAGAGTCTCTCGGGATCTCCTCAGAGGCACTCCAACCCTGCCTGGTGTTGCCTTGTCTCACCGCTCTCCCAAACCACAGAAGAAGAATCCACCAACCACTTTAGTATTGGGTCTTCTACATCTCCAAACCTGTAGGACACAGAGGACTCTACCAAGTTTTACTGCTAGCTCGGGGCAAACCTGCTTTTTCAGACCACAGTGGCAGCAATCTCTTTATGTTGAAAACTTTCCAAGAGCAGGAAACCCCTTAGGCTCTTGCCTTTCACCTTTCCCAGCTGGAGACATTGTTGGGTGGAATCTTACCCTCAGGACCTTCCTATTGTTCCATTGCAGAGTGGAAACTTTCTCTTTAACAGCGTTGATCTCATCAGTGACCACAGCCTCTTTTCCAGCATGGGCTGTAACTTTAGCACCCATTTCCTCCCTAAATTGTACATTACAAAATTTCTTTCTACCCCCACCTGTTGTTCTTTTTCACTGTAGATCCACACAAGTATACTATGTGATGGTTGATAATAATGATTTCACAGACTTGATGTTACACTATTGAAATTTCTTCCCCCACCAAAGAAATTAGTCGACTACTTTGTAATCTTGACCTAGATTCTCAGAACACTGACAGAATGCAGCTGGATTCTTTGCCAGTGGCCCCTAGTCCTATTCCCAATAGGATCCTTGTTTCCCTTTGAAACCTCAAGTACCAGACCGCCACTGTTCACATTTTTCTCAGTATTGCTTTCTCCCAAGTTCGCAATAGGTCGGCCTGTTAATCTGTGCTTACTGCACCCAGTGGCTTTTCTTACTCAAAGTTCCAAAAGCTTACAGGGCCCTTCCACGAAACAGACGCCTATAAGCCACACACCCAGGCTGGCCACTGCAAGGGCAACACTTTTCAGTACCACTTCCTGTACTGGTTTCTTTTCTTTTCTTTTTCTTCTTTTCTTTTGTGATAAAGAAAGAGGTTGTTTAGACTTACAATTCTAGAGAAACAGATACCACTGTAGAAGCCAGGCCATGGCAACAGGGAAGGAAGGCAGAGGGAAGGAGCAGGGAATACCACTAGGCTAAAAAGCCCAAAGCCTGTCCCCAGGGCCTCACTTCCTGCCCCATGAATTCACCTCTTGAAGGGTCTACAATCTTTCCGAATAGAGCCATCAGCTGGGGACCACATGATCAAATACGTTAATTTATGGGGGACATTTCATGGTCAAACAAAAACAGTGCATCTGTCTCTTTTTTCCATTTCCCGTTTTAACTGATTAAAAAAATATTCTAGGTGAAAAGTTTCTTGTAGTGCATTAAAGTCTCTCCATCATCTTCTGACTTTGCCTAGGAACTGGTAAGAATTCTCTCACTCCTAACTTTGTTCTTCTATGCGTTCGTGTATATTTTCTTTCTACTTTTAAGGGTTTTTTTATTTGTGGTTTTCAACAATTTGTTTCATCCTAATTTCTTCACTTTTTATCTCTCATATTAATTGAATTTCTTAAAATTATGGGTTTCTGATTTTCATCTAATTTTGAATTTTTTGATCAGTATTTCTTCAAATATTTTTGTCTTTGCTTCTTTTTCTACTAATTAAACACATATTAGACAATTTAATTGTGGGTAATAAACCACTAGAGATCAGTTATTTCCTTCAGTATATTTCTCTGAGTTGTTTAATTTAGGTATTTCCTACCGCTGTCTTCAAATTTATTGATCATGTAGTCTTTAGTTGCCAACTTACAGATAAACTTACTGTATAAGTTGGGGTTTTCTGGAGAAACAGAACTGATAATAAACAATATATTTATTACTAAAAGGATTTTATTAGATTGGTTTACACAATACCCATGTGGTAGTCCAACCAAGGCTATCTGCATAATGGAGAGGTTGCAGACCCAGTGGCTGATCAGTCCACGAGGCTGTTGCGACAAAATCCTTGACAAACGCAACTACAGGAGGGAAGGGTTGATCTGGGTTCATGATTTAAAAAGGGAAACAGTTCATCATGGCAGGCGACCAGGTCATGGTAGCACCCCAGGCAGCTTTCACTGTGTTTGCAGTTGGGAGAGCAGAGAAGGAATGCTAGCACTCAGCTTGAGTCCTCCTATTTATTTGGTCCAGCATTCCAGTCCAGAGCATGGTGCCGCCCATTCAGGGTGGGTCTTCTGCCCTCAGTTAACACTCTCTGGAAATTCCTTCACAGACATGCCCATACATCTGTTTCCAAGGTAGTTCTAAATTCAGGCAGGTTGGCAAAAATTAGCCAGCATAAGTAGCATTTGCTCTTGTGACAGTGTCCAAGCCTCAAAGTTTTCTCAAACATACAAAACATGCTCATCACAGTTAGGTTAGTTAGCATCTTTGCATTCCAGTATCCTTGTTTCTGTCTGTTTGCATTTATTAATTTTTTAATATATTTTTAGAAGGAAACTATTTTTTTTTTTGATCTGTTGTTGACTTTCTTTTATTCCTCTGAATAATTTGATTGTATTATTGGGTACAGCTGAGTAATTTGAAGTCAAATGGATCATTCCGAGACCTACTGTTAAACTTTGCTAGTATAAATCTCGTCGGTCTTCAGGGCCAACTTGGCCCTACTTCTTAGTATTCTCTTCAATTCCTCTCAGGCTGGTGTGAACACAAGCCATTTCCAGTCGCGTCCAGGAACTTGTCTACATAATGATTTCTAGTGGTTTCTGAATGCAGTCTCAGGTAGCTTCCTCTCAAGCCTGTGCAAATCCTCAGTCTTCAGCAGAGCTATTCTCTTCTCTTGGGTGCGCCTCACAAGTCGCAGCCCTGTATGCCAGGCTCAAAATCCTCCTCTCAGTAGGACAGCCTGTCTTCTTGGCTCTACCTTCTACACAGGAAGTCTGGAAACTGTTTCCAGCTCTACTGCATTAGTGCATTAGTGTATTAGTGTGTTTAAAGCGTGATGTCTTTCTGCCCGTCTGCCCCCCCCCCTTGTTCCCTCCCTTCCTCTCTCCATCCCTCCTCCCTTTACTGTGTTTTACTTTGCTTTTATTTTCTTTCGGGATACAATACCCAGATTGCTTATTGTCCAGTTACTGTAAATTTTTATTTTATCTCATATAGTTTAGTGTTTCAGTTTTTAAACAGAAAGTTAAATGTGGTGCCCTTAACTCTGCCTTGTGCATCAGAAGTCTATCAGATGTATCTGTTTGACTTCCTCATTAGGACTTCATAGAAAAGGTTGCATAATTGCTGAGGAGACTGCTTTGAACCTGTAGAGATAAAGGTTATTGCTGTAGCCAGTGTATTCTGCCATAAGCAAGAAGGAGTTTCCTGAGTACGTGGGAATCAGTTATAGAAAAGAAAATAAAAACAGGAGTCTCGGTGTGTAAATTTCTACTGTCTCTAAGAAGACTGAATACTTCTCTTCAAGTGTAAGGAGAGACATCTGTGTTGCTGCCCCTAAAGTGTTCATGTCCTCCATGCATTTATTGCTGTTGTTGCTTCTTTCCTCGCTTTCAATAACATCATTTAATTCTAGAATTCTGCTCGACTGACTCTTTATTGTTCAAAAATAGTATTTTATTCATTGATATTTCACTAGCTCTTCCTAAAATAACCATTCTTCTGATATCTTTTTATAATTTTTAAAATAATTTATTTAACTTTATTTTGTGTGCATTGGTGAGAGGGTGTCAGATACCCGGGAAATGGAGTTACAGACAGTTGTAAGTTGTTGTGTGGGTGCTGGGAAATGAACCTGGGTCCTCTGAAAGAGGACACAGTGTTATTAAGCACTGAGCCATCCCTCCAGCTGCTTTTCTGATGTCTTAAAGACTTCCTCCTATATTTATATTTGTGTGTTTCTCTGCTTCCTGTATAAACATTAAGTAAACATGTTTCAAATATCTAAACCCCACATACAGGGACTCTACAGTGAAAAATGAACAAACCAAGCAGAGTACACTTTTTGTTCTTCAAATCCTTCTTATAATATTTATATAGACAAAACTGTGCATATGTGAGCTTATAGGCATAACATGGTGGGGGAAGAGATAAAGAGAGGGACCAAATCAAAATTATAACATGAATTAAGATTATTCCTGAAATTTCTCCCAGAAAATAATGGATCTCAGCAAAATGGTCACCAAAACTATAAAATCTAAACATACTAGAAAAAAGCAAGTGAGGTAAAATTTCCAAGGTAGTTGAAAAAAATGTGGAATGGGGAAGAAATTAGCCGCAGAGTTGGGCACTGTGGCTCCACTTCCAGACAAGCTCCACTTACATCCTGCCCATTAGGAGAAAGTGAGGGTCCTGAGAAATGAAGTCCAAATTAGCAAAAGCCTGGGGGAGCTGGCCACAGAGATCTGAAGCAAGGATGGTGCTGCCTCATGATTAGACAAGGATTAGATTCCCTAATTTATCTATTTATTAATATTTCCATGGATACTGGTGTGGTCTTAAGCTCATTGCTGTCATGTTTAATTGAGGGCGCCCAAGGGTTTAACTGAAAGGGCATGAGGATTCATTAACAGGTTTAACTGTTATTAACCGTTTATGTAAAATCCTATTGCTAGCTAAGGTCTACTATGGTTCCTACCCACAGATAGTTGCACTAGCCTCCACTATAAATGGAAACAGTCCTTTTGTTTCATGGTCCCCAAGACCTAGATAATCACACAAAAACTATATTACACTGTTTGTCCAGCTGTTCAGGAATATTCCTAGCTAGTTCTTACATCTTAAATTAACCCATTTTTAGTGTTTTATATTTTACCATGTCGCTTGTGGTTTGTTACCTCACATCTTGCTTTTTTGGGTGGCTTCATTGCATCTGCCTGACTCGGACTTCTTTCTCCCTGCATTCAGTTTAGTTTTTCCACCTAGCTATATCCTGCACTGCCATAGGCCAAAGCAGATTCTTTATTAACAAATGGTAATAAAATATATTCATAGCATACAGACGGGAATCCCACATTACCTCCACTTTCTATGACTGCCTGGCCAGAGTAAAGCTGTTGGCCTCTCCTAAGCAGACTCTGGAAGACTTGAGATGTATGGTTTTATCAAATCACTTGATAACCTGTCCCTGCAGTTGCATCAGAGAGCAGAGTCTCCTGATGATGTTTACTGACCATTCTGGCTCACCTTGTTATTCTTATACTGGTACCAAGTGAGAGCCTCCTTCTGTCTCACTTGTGTTTTCTTGGTCTTAACTCTACAGGACCCCCACTGTTATGGCACCTACTTTTCCCCATTAATAGCTTGTCACTCACCTGTGAATTGAACAGAAGACTTCAGATCTTGACTAGTTCAAAACAGGGGTTAGACAAGTAAATAAATATGCCTTTAGTCAAAAGGGTAAGAAACAGCAAACATCAATGGTAGATTAGAAATATTCAGAAGAATGGGCAAATTGTCAAGAATAATTAATGAATGGAGAGAAAGCCCACCAAACTTATGAAAATTAAGAAGAAAGTCAATCTAAGCATGGTGTTCATGCCTATGGCCTCAGCCTTTGAGAGTATAAGGCAGAAAATTGAGTTCAGGAATTTGAGACTAGCCTAGACAAAATAGCAAAATTCTATCTCAAAAAATTTTTGTTTGGTTTTTAAAAAGAAGAAATGAACACAATAAATTTAACTGTAAATTTAATTTAAATAGATAGAATAAGCATTTCAATTATTTTGCATAGTATGATCAGGTCTTCCTTCTTAAATGTGTATTCTTGTATTGGTATTGAAAAGTCTGAATGCTATGCTTGCGTCAGTCACCTTTTCTGTCACTGTCAGAATGACCTTGAGGGTAGGAGGGTTGATCATGGCTCAGCTCCAGCGGATGCCATCCACCATGATCAGGCAGGCATGGTGGAGTTGACAGCGGCAGCAGCATGCAGCCAGAGCTCCTGCATCACAGAAAACAGAACTCCAACTGGATCCAGAAACAGGCATAGCCTTCAGGACCTGCCCCCAGTGACCCAATTCTGTCAGCTGGGTCCCCCCTTCCAAAAACTCCATCCCTTGTCTAGTGAAGTCACCAGCTCAGGACCAAGTGTTCTAACATATTTGGAGACAGAGCACTTTGCATTCAAACTATAACACTGTTGTTCATAAAACACAACCTTTCAATAATGGAGATTTTTAAAGAGCTATATAATGGTGAATTTCAATTGTCAACTTGACATAATCTATAGATTATATTATATATTACATTATATAGTATTGTATTATATTATACATAATATAATACATTAGATTATAACCATGCAGAAAGAGAATATTCATGAAGTATTGTTTAGATAGGGCTGCCTTAGGGGATGTCTGTTGGAGATTATCTTAATTGGGATAATTAATGTAGAAAGACCCACACTGGATATACATGGCAAGATGTCATGGTCTGGGCTCTGATCTGAATGAAAAGGCAAAGACAAACCAAGTGCAGCATGCATTCATTCTCTGCTCTCAGTTTCTGGTTGTGGATGGGAGCTGAGAAGCTCCCTTAAGCGCTCTCAAACTCTGGAACCTTGATACATGAACTGCAATAAACCCTTTCTCATCTAAATGGCTTTTGTCAAGAAATTTTGCCATGACAACTAGAAAGGAAATAAGACAAGCTAAAGAGCAAAACAGAACAAAATTACACGACAATCACAAACAAAAGTAAACAGCAAAGGACTATGAATCGACAGTTCTCAAAGGACAGAATTCAGACTATCAGTAAGTATGTGAAGAAAAGTGTTCAGTCTCATTAACTATCAGAGAAACACACATAAACACTACACTGGATTCCATCTAACCTGCCTAGAATGTGAGTCATTAAGAAAACAAGCAACAACAAAGACTAGCAAGGATGTAGACAGGGTGAACCTTGATACTCTGCTGGTGGGAGATGTAACTTAGTCCAGCCACTATGGAAATCACCATAGAGGTTTCTCAAGAAACTAAAACTGGATCTTCTATATGACTCAGTGAAACCATTCCTGGATATTTACCCCAAAGACTCCAAGTCAACAGATCACAGAAGTACTTGTGCAACAATATTATTACAACACTGTTCACAATAGCTAAATTTTGAATCCACTCACACAAGAGATCTGATCAAATAAACAGGGAAGGAAACGATGACATATAAATGATGGATTTTTTTTGTTCATAAGGAAGAATAAGGTTATCCCATTTACAGGAAAATGGATACAACTAAAGATAATCATATTAGGTGAATTAAGGCAATCTCATACACTCTCGTTTGTGGTCCCAAGATTTTATAGAGGTACATAAAATCATGTCTGGATATACAACATCAAGACAGTGAAACTGTCTGGGGATACAGGGAGCTAACGGGAAGGGAAGATAAGAAAGGGAACATGGGAAAGTTGTTCAACATACAATATATACTTGCACGAAATTAAACTTGTCCCAAAGTAGAACACAGAATTAAGAGAAAATATAATGATAAAGGTCACGAGTCATAAGATAAAAGTCATAGCTTCAAATAAGATGACATTTTTGGATCTTGTTTACATAGCATATAAACAAGATAAGACTTTAGAAATGTAAAACCAATATAATTATAGCTGGGAAATTTTATAGTGTTTCTTTTTTGGCCTGGGTTCTAGCTCAGTTGTAGAGCACTTGCCTAGCATGCATGAGGCCCTGAATTTGATCCCTGACACCACAAATCAATCAGTCAAGCAAGCGAGCAATGAAATATTTCTTTCTGAAATGGGCTGATAAGGATAAGTAGAAATAAGAAAAATTAAATGGTGAAATAAACAGTTCTAACACTGTAAATAGAGATGTTTCAAATAGATAGCATCTTCTCCCCCTCAGGCCTAGGGAACATTTGTAAAATCAATTCTGTACTGGCTGAAAAAAGCATCATTAGCAAAAGTAGAGATTTTTATCAGCCATATTCTATAATTTTAATCCAATAAAATTTAATGAGTAATAAATATAGTCAAGCAATTCTATCTACATGGAAAATAAGATCCCTCTTCCTAAGAGACCCTTAGAAATGAATGTGTGGAGAAAGCCACATATCCCTTGGACACAGCCCTATGTGAAGAGACAGACATCACCCTCCTGCCCATCATTCATCCAACATTGTTGGCGTGAGCCTGGGATAGACATCTGACTGTTTTTTTTTTCACCACTGATTTATTCCGCAGAAAATAAACCAATAATTTAACAACAAACTAAGTTGCCCGATTTAAAGAAATCAGAGTATAAGGTCATTTTAATTTTCAAATATATGGTTTAATATTGCTTTTGTGCATCAAGGTATTCACATACACTCACACCGTATGGAGACACATAGGATACAGCATCGCACAGTGTGTCACGCACTCAACACTAATTATGGCTTTTATTTACTGCCCACTTGCCAAGCTTAATAGGAAATATTTCCCTGCTGCACGTACTGTGTGCTCCTTTACGAGATGGATGACTCTCTCTCCACAGACCCAGTCCTCATTGTCCTCAGAGGCTTTGGGAACTGAGACTTGGACATCGCTTCCTGATGCTGGCCTGATGCTGGGGAACTTCTGGAAGCAGTCAGGAGCCTCCATGCAGTGTGTGCTGTGGGGTCTGCCTTTCTAAACATGCCTGCATAGGAATCACAGAGGTCCCTTCCTACTGACTGACTGGGGATTCGTGAAAAGTGAAAACAACCCTCTATTTCTGGTCAAATGTCTGTTCCAGGTCCCGAAACAATCATTAATATACTTGCCGCAAATGGGGAGAGGGGTCTGAATACAATCAAGGAAAGCAATAATAGTAGTACGTCATAAATGTTATGGAAGATATGAAACAGGGTGGGTAGACCAATCAGGATCCAGGCAGGAAAACAGTGGTCCAATAAGCAGCCAACCAGACTCTAAAGGAGACAATTAGCTACAGCGATGTCAGAAGTGTTTGAAGAGAAACCAGGCGGTGAGGAGGCTTTCTGGAGATACAGCCATTGCTGCTTCAGAATAAAGAAACGAAATGGGATTACAGAAGCCCCGTGAAGCCAATGCCACTCTGAAGATGCCAGAAAATGTAGTTGAGGTCATTTCTGATGTCGCCCAAAAGGGGAAAGATATTTCTGGTTCGCTCTATGTCCATCTCCAACCTCACATTCAAACTGCCCGCCTGAGGGTTAATAGCTCTATCATTGGCCAAACTTAACCAGAAGCCAGTTGGCAGAGAAAACTTTGGGGAGTCATTTACAGGGCCTGTCTCTGCAGAGCAGAGAAAGATGGGATCTGGGTCCGAAATGGAACAGACCAAACCGAACTCAATCAGAGACTTGGACTTGGACTGACCGGTGATGGGTGGGGACCATTTCAGAGAGGATGGTTAGGAAAGATCTGGAAGGAGATGTCAGTCACGCAGACACCTGAGAGGAGTGAAGAATGACGTCTCCTGAATAGTTGAGGAGACAGGGCAGAACGGGGAACAAGTGCGACCCTCTGGCGAGAAGGGAACTGGCTGGGACTGTCCTAGTGAGGCTGGGTGGGTTGAGCTCAGGGTGCGGGGTGGGGGGGGAGCACAGAAGGGAAACACCACATCAGAGAGATAGGAGAGAGATGCCATAGGTGAGGGCCTGTTAGCGCAGACTCAGAAACCTTGAGTTTGAGCCAACAGCCACGAGAAATCACAGCCTGTTCTTTGTGACCAAGTAACGGGAAGTGAGCATTTTAGAATTCCATTCATCTTGAAGATACAAGTACCTTTCTCCATTGAGCAGGCTCGTGTTCTATGAGTCTCTGTGACATTCTGTCTCCCATCCTGCCCCTTTGGTGCCCTTCCAATTTCATGACAGAGCCCAACATGCCGAATAATCCTCACACATGCGCTCACCTTCAGTGACGGGTAGACAACTTCTAACGGTTTGTGTAACAGCACACCTTATCAATTCTATGTTGATTCCTACTGCTAATCACGAAGCACCCTGCGTTACCCTGGCCTCCAATTCGTCTTATGAAGAACTGGGTCATTTTAATAGAAGGCTCCTTATAGATTGGAAGAAGCTTGGACACCAATATCAGAAGCCATCCTCAGATATTTGGGAAACTCTGTTGTATAATACTGGTCCTTGATGCCTCCCATGGAATCACCTAACTTGTTTAGATCTGCAGATCTGCCCTCAAAGAATGTAACCCTTATTATCCACACCCTTTACTGAAAAACAGAGGCCTGGTTCTCCGTCAGAAGTCAACTGGAATAAAAACAGAGACAATTTCCATGGGTCACAGAATACTATGTTTGTGTACATGCATGTTGATCAATATTAAAACTCATTCTCAAAATATATTCCAAACAGAGGTGGTCTCTGGGCTCCTGGTCACCAATTTGTTCTCTTAAATAAAGTCTATCATGCCCACTGTTCCCAGGGGCTTGTCTAGATGTGAGTGGAAACCCTCAGGATCACCAGGGGTTGAAGGGTGTCTGACAGAGAAGCCAGGAAACAAAGAAGCAATAGCTGAGAGAGGCTTTCACAAAGAACAGAACTATACAGACAGGAAGAAGCCCATCCCAAGATACACTGGCCCAAAGATGAAAAAAAAAAAGAGAGAGAGACCAGATAGAAAGGGATCCCAAATCAAAATGCCACCACTTCACCCCACACCAAAACTAGAAGCTAGGAAATAATAAAGTCATTGCTTCAAAATGCTGAGGAAGAAAGGAAGAAATGATTTCCTACCTGAAATGGGTAGCAGGCCCTGAGGGGTTCAGGGCTGTGTGGGCTACACACGAGCCTGACATGGGTCAGCAGCAGAAATCCCCACTTTCCGCGGAGCTCTGGGGCTGAATCGCTGATACAGATCAGATAGCTGAGTCAACGAAAACCAGGCCATTATTAGCAAGAGTACCAGGATGTTAAACAGGGAAGAAACTATCAGATGCACTATGTGACTCAGCTGTGGCCAGAGACCTCTCACAGCAACATAAACAGTGACTCTCGACCCAGAAGCACGGGTGGGACTGGTGTGGAGGGGTCTAACAGAGCTGATTATCATCTTCCAGGGGAGACAGGAAATTAGAACATGATATCTAAAAGAAGATCTGTGGTCTTTTGCGTTTTCATATGAATTTTAGGATTTTTGTTTTCTAGCTCTGAAAATAACGTCATTGGAATTTTTATGGGAATTACATTGCATCTGCAGATTGCTTTGGATAATACAGCCATTTTATAGCATTAATTCAGCCAAACTAGGAACATAGAAGCTTTCTATTATCTGTTTTCAATATCTTAAAATTTTCCTTATAGAACTCTCTCAGCACATCGGTGATGTTTATTCCTGGATTTTTTAATTTTTTAAAAAAATATTTTATGTATGTTTATTTTATGTTCATTGGCATTTTGCCTGCATGTTTGTCTGTGTAACGATGTCAGATCTTGGACTTACAGACAGTTGTTAACTGCCATGTGGGAACTGGGAACTGAACCCAGGTCCTCTGGAAGAGCAGCCAGTGCTCTTCACTGCGGAGCCATCTCTCCAGCCCTGTTATTTTCATTTTTTAATGCTATTGTGAGTGGGCTAATTTTTCCTAATCCCTTTCTCAGTAACTAATTAATCTTGGATATTGATCCTGTACTCTGCAACTTTAAAGCGTTTATGGGCACTAAAATGTTCCTGTCAAATCTAGGGGATCTTTTAAGGATAGAGTTAGTCATCTGTAAATAGTGATAGTTTGATTCCTTCCTTTTCAATTTTTGTTGACTTAATATCTTTCTCTTGTCATATTGCTCTCACTAAGATTTTCAGACAAGAACTTTTTAATAAAACTCAAGTAGTACAGAAAATAGTTCCAAGTATTGGCAAGTGGAATTGTTTAAAACAGAAAAGCTTCTCCTTAGCAAAAGACTGTATGATAAAGTAAACAGCCGATATAATGGGAGAAAATCTTTGCCAGTTATAATTCAGGAAATAGGCTAATAACTTTAATATGTAAAGAACTAGATACCAAAAAATCAAAACCCTGCCAATCTATAAATGGGCCAATGAATTCAAAAGATGTCTCTCAAAAAAAAAAAAGTTAAAATAGTTTAAAATTTTTTTAAAGTATTCACCATTCTTAACCACTAGGAAAACACAAGTTAAATTATTTTACAATTCCATCTCGCCTACGTCAGAATGACTATTGTTAAAAAAAAAATGGTAAGTTTGGTGAGAAACCTTGTGGGTGAAGGTGTTTGACAAAAAAGCTGACCACCTGAGCCCAATCCCTGGAATTCACAAGCTTTAGAAGGTGGGGGACAACTGAATCCTGCAAGTTGTCCTCTAAATTCCACACATACACAGTGAATTATGTTATGTACACACACACACACACACACTCACGCATGCACAGACTGTACTGGCTGGTTTTAAGACAACTTGACACAAGTTAGGATCAGAGAGGAAGAAGCCTCAACTGAGAAAAAGGCCTCCATAAGATCCAGCTGTAAGGCATTTTTAAGTTAGTGATCAATGAGGAGGACCCAGCCCATTGCGGGTGCTGCTACCCCTAGACTGGTGGCCCTGGAGTCTGTAAGAAGGCAGCCTGAGAGACATGGTCATGGCGTAGGCCTTTTAATCCCAGCATTTAGCAGGCAGAGGCAGGTGGATCTCTGTTAGTTCAAGCCCAACCTGTTCTACCGAGCTAGTTCCAGGACAGCTTAGGCTACCCAAAGGAATCCTATTTCAAAGAAGAAAAAACAAACAAACAAAAAACAAAACAGACTGAACAAACCATGTGAAGGAAGCCAGGAAGTAGCACTCATCCATGGCTTCAGCTCTCGTCTCCAGGTTTCTGCCCTGCTTGAGTTCCTGTCCTGACTTTGTTTTGTGATTGATGGACAGCAATGTGAATAGATTAATTGAATAAACCATTTCCTCCCTAACTTGCTTTTTTGGTCACAGTGTTTCATTGCAGCACTAGAAACACTAAGACAAACATACACACCACGCACGCACGCATGCATTTATACACAAGCACGACACGCACACATACACACACAAATACAATAAAAATATGAATACAAATGGCAGTGAATGGATAGGATAACTTATATTCCCTGTTGGTAGATAGGAGTATAGATAGGATAATTTATATTCCCTGTTGGTAGATAGGTGTATAAACTGGTGCAACCACTTTGGAAATCAATGTGAAAGTTTCACAGAAAAACTAAACATAGAATGGCTATATGACCCAGTTACACCACTCCTGAGTGTATCCTCAAAACTCTGTATCCTATTATAGAGATACTTGCACATACACGTTTATTGTTGCTTCACTCAAAGGCGCAAGGAAATGGAACTACTCATGATGTCCTTCAACACAAATAAGTAGTGAATTTATGGTGTAATAACACACAATGGAATTGTGCAAAAGAAAACTGAAATCATGGAATTTTCAGGAAACTGGTCTATTGAATGAAGTAACTCCAGGTCAGAAAAGCAAACCCCACATGTGCTCTCTCACCTGAGAATCCTGGCTTCTAGTCTTCATGTGGGTGGGAGTGAATGTATAGAAACTTGAAAACTAGAAAGGGCTGTATGAAGAAGGGAAGAGGAGGTTTTAGGGGAGCGGCATAGAGGTGATAATAAGACATGTTTGACATGAAAAATGGAAGGAAGAATACTGCCGTGGGAGGACAAGAGGCAATGGAAGGCAGGGAGATGGGGGGAGAGGAACTGATTGGGAAGGCACCACCCAAAAGCACATAAATATAAAAATGCCATAAGGCCATCTGTTGCTGTGTATGCTGACTGAAAATAAAATAAAATCAGGCTGCTGAGATGGCTCTGTGGGCAAAGGTGCGTACTGCCAAGGCTGAAAATGGGCTCCATCTTCAGGACCCACATGACAGAAAGACAGAACTCCCGGCAAGTCATCCTCAGAGCCCTCTTGCTCTTTGTGGCAGGAGATCATCCTCACACGGTCATATGTGCACACAACACAAATAAAACTCAATGAAAAACATAAACAGATAAATGCAGTCTACACAAAGTTAGACTCTAATCTGCCCTGAAGAGGGAGGACGGTGGGATGGTAGCAATCTCTGTCAGGTAACCTTCTCAGAGGTGCTTTCTGGAGACACATTGCTAGAGAGGCCCTCGTCTTAGTTCACCTCAATTACGTCAGAGTCACTGTCTGTGTGTCTGAGAGCCACTGAAGACCAGTGAGCAGAGATTTAGGTCAAAGTTGGAGAGATATCAAAACAGAAGCCTATTTAGCCAGAGAACTTATTGGGGAAGAAGCCATATAAGAAGATGAAGCAGTCAGAGCCCTCCAGAGATGTCTTAGCAACAGCAGATGCGTCCCCTTCAAAAATTAATCCAAGTGGGCCAAGGACTGAGAAAAGACAGTGACGCAGAGGTCAAAGCTGGTGATCTTTTCAGACTTTGTTTTTCCTTTGTTTCCTGCTACCCTGATGCTGCCCTTTTAGCTGGCAAAAGGGCCACTGGGCTACTCTGACCTCCACATGGAGGAACACGAAGCCAGCCCACAACGAGCAAGAACAGGGTATGTTGGCTGCGAAGCAAGCTCCAGCTGTCCAAGTTTTATTACTTATTACTTCTTACACAAACACTACTAATACCACAACTTCTGGGCAAGAGATAAGCTTCAGTTTGGTTAACTTGGTTGTCATTCCTTTCTCCTTCTTCTTGACAGCCTTCCCCCAGCACTGGGGCTTCCTGGCTTGTGCCCTGCATTGAGTCCAGTCTAGGCCTGCTGTACAATTGACCATACAGCATCTTCCACTTAGGCTGTACTTAGTATGCCTTTTAATATCTAAGCACAACTATCCATGAATTTCAACCAGAGGGACTTTCCCTTGTCTTCCTAGACCTCATGAACCAACTGTTTCCATGTTAGAAGCCACAAGCAGTTACACAGTTCATGGCGCTTTTGTCCTGATATTGGTACATCACTGTGCCTGATGACCCAAGAATGGGAAGAGGCAGCACTGTGAGTTCACATCCCCATGCATGTGTCTGCCTGTGATACTTGCTCAAGTAAATGGGATTGTTGTGACAGGGATGGGTATTTTAAACAGTTCTCCATTAAAAATGAGCCCTCTTCGTTTGTAAATGCCACAGTTAACTTAGAATATCAGCTTCAGAAATACTAATTGTGTCAAATTAAGAGAACTAGATAGTGTCACTTAAGGACTACATGGGCACAAAAACACCTGGGGTGATATGAAGAGTGCATCCAAACATATTCGGCTAAAATGATGATTATAGGGCTGGAGAGAGACCTCCACCATTAAGAACACTTGCTGCTCTTGCAGAGGACCTCAGCTCCTGAGGCTCTCATGACCCAAGCTCTGTTCTCAGCACCTACTTACAATCACCTCTAACTCCAGTTCCAGAAGATCCAATGCCCTCTCCTAGCCTTCTTTTGTGACAGCATACATGTGTGTGTGCATAGACACACACACACAAACACACACAAATAAGATTTAGACTTGTCCTGGTAATTGGTATCTTTGTTGCTTAGAAACAGGCTCAGTTTCTTCTTTTACCAAATGGCAAAAACACTTCCTGCCAAACTAATGGCACAGTAGTAAGGATTTATATCCAAGATGTTCACAAGTTCATTTTAAGATTCCAATTGTGGATTCAAAAATAAAATGTAGATAAGTATAACCTACTGAACTAATTCTACCAGGGCAGAGACTATCTGAATGATCAAGGATGCTGAGAGTGTACATTTATTTTGGGCTAAATATATTAAAAATCATTGCTCAGGTTAATTTCATCTTTTAAATTAGTAATTCTTCAGTTGACCAACATCACCTGGGGACGCTCGGGGGAGAGAGGGGGGCAGGAGGCCAGGTAGGAGGAGGTAGACTCATGTAGCGCAAGCGTGCTTCAAACTCATTCTGTAGCTGATGATGACCCTGAACTCTTTCTTCATTCTCCTGCCTCCACTCCCAACTTGCTTAGATTTTACATAGAAGTCACCATGTATGGTTTCTACAAAATCACCTGATCTTGCTCCAAATGGCAATATCCAGGCATACATTTGAACATCTGTCTGAGAGGGTAGATGGCATATTTTTTTTTGTTGAAAATGGGCTTTGGAATCTCTAACTTAGAAAGCTGAGTGACTTTTTAGATTTCATTTAAAATATAATCACATCATTGCCTCTCCTACCCCTACCATAAGCAGCCCTCACACTCCCTCCCAAATTCACAGGGTTCCTGTTCTTTAACCGCTATTGTTACATATGCATTTCATACATATAAATATAAACTTTTGAGTCATTTCAATGCTGCATATATATGTAACTAATATTATATGCTTATATATACATATTTATATGTATATATTGGCTGACAACTTGGTATTGGACAACCACTCATGGGCTCATCCCTGGGAAGGACAAACTGTCCCTCTCTTGGAGGTTGTTCACTGCTTATAGCTCTCCATCTAGGGGTGGGATCCAGTGTGAGTTCCCCCGTCCATGTTTGGGGTTGTTGAAATTCCCTTTTCATTTATTGTGTCAAGTTGCTTCTCCTGTTTTAAAAAAAAATCAATATATTCATTATCTGGTGATCTATAAAATGTGTGTGTGTGTGTGTGTGTGTGTGGTGATTTATATATGTCAACTGCTTATGCAAAAGAAATCCCAAAATAGAATCTTGAAGCCACCTATTAATGGCTGCCTAGCGCTGAAATGCTGCATTAAATATGCCCTTCTCCACTCTCTCTTCACTCTCAATCTGCTCAATTTATTCCCAGGACATAAGGAGAGTGAATAAATTATGTAAAAATGCATTGGAAAATTTAATGCAACCCCTTTAATCATCTGTGTCAGGCTAATAGGTTCATCAATTACTTCATAGGCTTTTTCTATCTGTGTTTTCTACCTCCTTCCTCAGTTCAGGTGTTCAAGTCTTCCTCTGTGATTTGCGAGTTATTGACTCAGCTGTGGAAAAAATAAAACTGTCTTTCTAGCTATTTTCCAAAGGCCTGCTTCCTTAGAAGGTAAGAGGGGACATTAATGTTGACAGAAGAAACAGCAATCTGGAAAATGATTACCCTAGTGAATATACTTCCTGGGGTGGGAAAAGAAGTAAGGCATTGGCCTCTCATGCAGAAGTCAGGAGTGTGAGAGCCTTATAGTCAGCCACTAGAGGTTATATACAGAGTTCAGATGCGGGCTAAATTTCTGCTCCAAAAGTGTACCTAAGTCCCAAGAACTGTATTCAAACAACAGGAACTGCCAAGCCCAAGAGGTACTATGAACAAGAGAGTGACATCATTATCTTTGAGGCCAGGAATACAGAAAACAGATGCCTGCCACTCCACGTCAATCCCTGGTGTGGCCCAAGGCCCTGGGTTAGTTCCCTGGGGCTGCTGCTTTAAAGAACCACAAATAGACTAGCACAGAACAGCTGGTTCTTCTCGGCTCTCAGCTTAGGAGTCAGAAAGGCTAAGGTCAGGCTGTCCATGGGACGGTGCTGCAGAAGCCTGCCTTGGCACCATTTTCATCTGTAATTAACACTGGGAGTCTTTGATGGTCCTTGATCTGCAGAAACATTACTTGATGCCCCTATCATCATATGGCTATGTCCCCTCTGTGTCCTGCCTTCTTTAAACAAGGACAATAGTCACAGAGAATTAAGACCCCGAACCCTTCCATTATTACTTAGACTTAACTAAGTGTATATTCAATGACATGTTTCTAAGTAAGGTTACATTTTGTGCAATCGCCTGTGAGGATCTCAACACATCTTTTAAGGACCAGCAATTCAATCCATAATAGGCCTCAGCATCTTGACATACTTCTGAAATGACAAGGAGCCCCAAGAATTCCTGAGATGAACTCTTCCTGCAAACTGCTTAGATTGGGACTGGAATGTCCTTAAGCTAACCGTAAAGAACACACTTGAGTTGGTACTCTGAAAATCAGGAGCATTGTATTTTCATTCAGGTGTTTTATCTGCATGCAAGGGGCTCAGCATTTGAAGTCTGCAGTGGATAATAGTCTAACACTCCTCTGCACAACTCCCTGACTTCATTCTGTGTTTGTGTTAGCACACTAGAAGCAGCTGTCAAACTGAAAATAAATGAATAAATAAGCCTATCATGGAGGATTCCAATAACAAGCATATAACTTACTGGAAGCTTTAAATCGACTCTGAATTCACAAAAGAGATTTATTTTAAAGGATACTCTCTGAGCGTGTGTGTGTGTGTGCGCGTGCGTGCACGCACACACCTATGTTCACATCAGTCTCAGGAATATAAAGCCACTGAATTCTTTCTACAATATTTTTCTTTGCATATTTCTAAAATACTCATATTCTGAACTCGATGTTATGTGAAGAAGCAGCTCTATTTCTCTTCCGTTTTTCAACTTGGAGAGTTACTTCACACACGATTTATTTGATGTTATTTTCCTCCTTCAGAATGCTGATCACTGGGGAGTTGCAATCTCTCCAGAAATTCTATATGCAGGTACAACATTTAAAACTCATTTGATTAAAATCATTCCTTAGAACAGTGGCTTTTTGAAAAGGTTAATTTTCTTCTAATGTAGTCAGATTTCTAAATCAGAACACCAGTGCTCCTGTAGCTATATTTATTTCAGAAATGTCAACCAAAAACTCAGGCGCTCATAACCAACCAGGAAAATAATAGTTACAGAGCCCACATCACTCTTGAATTGTACCAAAAAGAATTTATGCATTATATAGAACCATTTTTTTAAATGGGGCTTGGATTAACTGACATAATATATTTAGTGACCTTGTTTCATGGCTAAAAATAGGCAAATGTTCCCCTCTGTCTTCCTCATCTTTTTGAGGAAAAAGCAAACGATAAAGTCAGATGTTGGCATTGTTGGGTTTGAGTTCCCCCACAGAGGCCATTTAAAGCTTTTTCATAGACCCTGAATTCACAAAAGAGATTTATTTTGAGAAAGAGTGTGTGTGTGTGTGTGTGTGTATGTGTGTGTGTGTTCACATCAGTCACACAAAGTCCTGACTTCTTCCCTCAAGGAATCCCTTTATTTTGATGTTTCTGTTGATCTCCAGCTGCTGAAAGATAATTCAAGGCTATTAAGCTACTCTTAAACATCTACCTCTCTGTTTGTTTGAATTCTTACATCGTCATCATCTGAGGACTTCCTAGGCCATTATGTTTGTGTTTCTTTTGAGTGTGCAAAGTTGGGGGGCTGTCTCAGAAAGTACAACGTGGGTGTCTTAGCATAACTCCCTGCCTCCCATATGTTGACCAAGCAAGGAGTTAGAATCAAAGGAATCCATAAACATTTGACTTTCTAACAAGCACTGGAAGCAATGCCAGTGGCTCAGTCTTGGTCTAATTCCATTTGGTTTAAAAACACGGAAAGGGGTGAAAGGGGAAATACTTGGTGATCTCAAGGGGGAAGAGAAGATTTTTGTGCAATGTCAGAACATTCTCATAGGAAATAAGTTATTGCACCAGTGCTTTTCACTGTGGCCCTTGAGTCCTTCATCACAGAGACTTCAGAACCAAGCTGGAAATACTTCTTTGGTTCAATCTCACTCTGAGCAGTGCCCATGAACTTGATATAGTACCTGCATTACAGACCATAGGCTCTAATGAAGATGTCAGTACATGGTATGTTAGTCCTACTGTGAGGAGGAATAAGAACAGTCTATACTTAGAATATTTTATTTTTTGTCGAAACCATCATTACATTTTTCTAAAGCCAGAATTCTGGCCGTGACCAGGTAAAAGTTTTGAAAGTAAGGGAGTATTGGGGCTGGTAGAATGGCTCAGGGGGTAAACGCAATTGCAAGAGCAGCCGGATGGAGCTGGAGTGCCCAGCATATGCATTAAAGGTGGGCGAACAGAACTGCTTCCTTTAAGTCGTTCTTGACCTCCGTGCACACCGACACATGTTCATGTTATATACAATAGCAATAAAAAATGTTTAAATAAGAGTCTGAGGATAGAGTTTTAAAACTGACTTAGGACTGGCCATCTACTTAATAAACAATTATGGAATATGCTATCAGCCTAGATGTTGGATGCACATAGATGAACAAAAACCTGTACTCAGAGCACTTGAAATGAGCATAATTTGCTAAGAAAGAGGAATTAAATGCAGGTAACTACAAGGTGGCAGGCAGAGTGAAAGAAATGACAATGTCAGACAGGGTATTGCATAATTCCAGGCACACAAAATGTCCTGAGAGACAAATTAGTAAACTAGAAAGCAGCCAGCTTGTTACTGCACATGACAGCGGCAAAGGAGAATGGCGAATTCCTGCCAATGGCATGGCTTTATTTAGATATGACCAAATACTGTATGATAAGGATTGCAAACTGACATGAGGATGTTTTCAATGTTGAACATGAGCAATTAAACATAAACTTCAGTATGTAAATTCAATTCCAAATGCTAAAGAATTTAGGAAAGATAGGCACATTCTCAGAATGGTAAAATAAAAATAATTAAAAATTTTTAAAAGGTGTACTTATTCTGTGCCGAAAGTGCTGAGAAGAAGAGATAGGGCGCACTGAAAATCAAAGACTGAGAGGTTAAAACCCTGAATAACGCCGGGCAGTGGTGGTGCATGTCTTTAATCCCAGCACTCGGCAGGCAGGACTATTGCACAGAGAAACCCTGTTTCAAAAAAACAGAACAGAACAAAACAAACAAATAAAATACTAAATAGCTGGTTGCTGGTGACTCCCGAATGCTTCACCGTGGCTTGTTTAAACCCTAATTCTCCACAATGTTGTAACACGGTGTTTCAGAAATAATCTGACATTGGAGTTTCCTGCGTAAAACTAGGTTGAAATTCCTACAATTATCTCCCTCCAACCCTAAAATGAAAGTTCAGTGTTTCCAAAAGACTTAGAACTTAGTTATAAAGTCAGGGAAAAGACAAGATGCAGAAACAGAGTGATGCCGACCACTGGCGGGACTCACACGCAACAACTGTGAGTCAGAAGATACGGAAACAAGGGTTTCAAATTATTGATGAACAATCCTTCTAAAATAGCGCTCTGCAGCCAGCCAAGATTCCGCTAAAGCTTGAAGCTAAAAAAAGATGTCTCAAAAGTGTATTCTCACGAGCCCCTTCCCAGGAAGCTAGCAAAGGATGTCCTCCAAATAACAAAAAATAAAAATAAATGAGTAAACTAAAGAGGAAAACACAGGACCCAACTTAAGGGAACGAAAAAGGATTTCCCATGATGATAATAGCTCAGGAAACTCAGCTGCCAGCCCAGATGGGAAGATAAGAACAGAGGCCAAGAGAACTTCTGGGAATGGAGGGGTAGGTGTAGCCAGGGTCAAGCTAAGAGTTTATTTAATGTGTGCATCCATGCTGAGAAGCATTTTGTAGTTTGTTTTTGTTTTAATTAAAAGCTGAAATACCAATGTCTTCCAAAATGAGACAATTATTAGCTACTAAACTAACAGCTATACAACAAAGGAATTGTAATTCTAATATACCACATTAAAAATGGTGATCAGTATTAATATGAATATAATAATATAAACTGAGCGTTTACTCCAAAACGGGATATAATTTTTATTTTTGAGAATTTCATATATAAGTATTTACACAATATCCCCACCTCTTTTCTTCCTTTAACTCTTCCCACATCCCTCCCATTCCTCCTCACATTCATGACCTCTTCTTTAATTATAATTGTTATATAACTAGCCATATATATGTATGTGTATATATATATGTATGTATGTATATATAATGTTTATAAACACAAACTGCTGAGATAGTTCAGTGTTGCTTATATGTGTTTAGGGCTGACCTCTTGGAACTAGCTGGCCTAGCAGGAGCTCAGCCCTGGAGAAGACTCAGACCTTCTTCAAGGGGTGAAGCCTTGTGAAAATTCCTCATCCATGTTGACCTGTCAGCTGGTGATGTCATGGTGCAGACTTTCCGGGTGCAGCCCAGCTGTCAATAAAGAAGACACTATCTTGAAGCAGATCTAATCTGGAGCCTTTCTCTCTTCCTAAAGAGGACACAGGGCACAGTGCACTGTACGGACACCTCCGCCTTGATCAGAAGAGAATGGACAGCAACGAGAAGAAGACAGAAGGCAAACACTATTATTCTATCGTAACTCACTGTGTCGTGCCTGTCACACTGCAGATGCTCCTTCCACCAGCTAAACAATACCTCTCTTAGCAAGTCCACTTCCTCCGCACATCTACTGAGCTGATGATACAACCTAACCTCTTCTACTTTTTATGCTTTGCAGAAGAGTAGCACTGCCTAGGAAGGAGTTCATGCATGTTGGTCAAGCATCCGACCACAGTGCTGCATTCTCCCACAGGTCAGCTTTTTACTTATTTTGTGTCTTCTAGACCTTTGCTTAATAAAAAGCCAAGACTTCCAAAAGAATTATTTTCTTTCAAAATCGATCGCCGGGGCTGGAGAAATGGCTCAGAGGTTAAGAGCACTGCCTGCTCTTCCAAAGGTCCTGAGTTCAATTCCCAGCAACCACATGGTGGCTCACAAAATTGATCGCCGTATGATCTGCTTGCTAGACATATCAAGGATGACCATACGTGAGGCTGTGTCATTGCCACCGCCACTCCTCCTTTCCCAAGATGGGTGTCCCATCTAAATGACACTCCCTGCTACAGGAAATGAAACCTCGCTTTCAGGGACAAAGAGTTCATTGACTTAACCAGAGTTGAAGCTCACACACTGAGCAGAGATCCATCAGCACAACAGGAACAATTAACACAGGGTCTTGGATCTCTTGTTGCAGGATTGGAGCCCGATTTATTGATAGTAGGAACATTTTCTGAATGGAGAAAGAGCCTAATAACCAATATTCAAGGCTATTGCTGAGAGTTCTTGGGTACAACTCCCTTGTCATAAATAGAAGACACTATCTCGAAACAGTCATCTCACCTTGGAACTCTGGCTCTTCCAATCTTTTCTCCCTCTCGTTCTTGATGTTCCCAGAGCCTCATCAGCAAGGAGGCTCTGACGTTCTAGCTCTGACAACTTTCAGGCACTTATTCAATGATACTAAAAATGAAACATAGTTAGAAATAAAGACAATAGAAGAGGAATGGAAATAGCTTGGCGAATAACCGCATATAAAACCTAAAATAAGACAAATACTAATAATAACAGTGTGTTTGCATTGTGTGGTTGGTGACAGGCAGTGTCCCTGCATTGTGTGCTATGGTGACAGGTATGTTGAGTCCTTTCCACACCACAGTGTCGTTAAATCCACTGGAGTAGACATTATTATCAACACCACCATCTACTTTCCAGCTGAGGAAACTGGGGCGTTATAAAGCGACTTGCCACAAATTCCACAACAAATAAATAATTAGATCTAAGATTTGAACCCTATTGATCCATTCCATGGGATGTAAAACTATAGAGAGATTGGATATCCAAGAGGAACAGTGGTATATGTATAAATGGTAGGTTTTATGTAATGTGATGGCTAATCTTGATTGTCAACTTGACAACTTCTAGAATCCACTAAAAACCCAGCTAACTTGGCACGCCTCTGAGAGACTTTCTTGCTTGGATTGTTTGAGGTAGAGAGATCCACCCTGAGCCTGGGCCACACCTTCTGGTGGCAGGCCAGATAAAAGAACATGGAAGAAGGTAGCCTTCTGCTTTTTGCCAGCAGGCCTTACTCTCACTGACAAGTTCAGTTACCCTAATGTTAAGGCATTAGGTTCTACTTCTTTGAGATTCCAGTATAGTCTGAAGACCAACAGCTCTCTAGGAATCCTTTGGGACTCCAGCACCACACTGGGACTGTTGAAACATTCAGTCTGAAGAAACTGAACCACTATGGGATTCTTGACCTTTCTGTCTGCAGGCAAATTGTTGAACTACCAGGACCACAGTCTATAAGACACCATATTAAATCCCATATGTATAATGGTATTATATCATAACACACACACTCTATAAGTTTTGTTCTTTTAGAGAAACCTGACTAATGCATGTGAGTTGAAACACTCATACAGAATCACAATTATGATTCAAACATGAATTGGGGAATGAATGGGTACAGGACCCAGAAGAAAGCCATAGGTTAATAGTCAACAGAATAAAAGGGACATCATCAAAGGCAGAGCACTGAAGAGTTAAGGAGAATTCTCTGCTATGTACGCAGAGCCTTCCTTTAAGGGAAAAGGATACTCAACAGCATCAAAGGCCCTAGAAATAATGGGCAACTAACTGAGAAAATGGCATGGGGCTGGAAAAAAAAAAGCACAGAGAAATTCATTCTAGAGTATTTTACCTGACAAGGAAATTTTGTCAGGGAAAGGTACTGTGTTGATGCCACAGCTTGAGAAGGTGATAGGGTAAAACAAAGATTTATACTCCTGGGTAGGAAAAAAACCAGACATAGCTAAAGGCAGAGAATAGACAGATGTTTCCAGACATCAACCTTAACCATAAAGAGTGTACATGAAAACACTGAGAAGCCTATTACCCTCATCTCTGTAAATAGACTACTTAGCCAGATACTATTCCTTCTTTCTGTCCAGTCTGTAGTCAGATAAAATGCTTTCCTCGATCTTAAGAAGACCGCTAAGAATCAATGAGTTCCTTACTCATTGTTACTCACCCTACGACAGAGATTGCAGTCAACAGTGTGTCTAGAACACACAGAATGAGTGGTTGGTTCTGCCAGAATTAGTTCAACGCCAGGAGACTTCCTCCTGGAATTGGAACAAGGTCAGTGCCAGGGAGCTGGAGTGGAGAGGAACTGACAGGAATGACAAAGAGCCAGACATTTCCCAGACAACTGAGTGGGTGTTCACGTCATCAGTTGGCAAATCTCAGGCAGAGTCAAGACCCTGTGATTCTGAGGTGGCAGTCTGTCTTCCCTGCACAGGCAAGGAACCGCCTTGAATGAGAACCAGTCCTGCTCTCAGTGCCTCTTACCCTCATGATGCCAGCTGGAACGAAAGGACAAAAGCCCAGATCAGCCTGAAGTGCTGCTAGATGCCCAAGCTATTGTTTTCTAGCTGTGTGAACCTCCTACACACCTGTCAGGTAAAAGGCGAAATTAATTTGCATTTCTCCTTGATCAAAGCTAGAACTGAAGGAATCTGGGAAAATCAAAGTCTGCTAGTCTGAGTCCCGTAGCATGATATTTGCAGAAGGGAAGCTAGAATCTAGCATTCTTGTCTCCCCTGCGAGAGATTTTCTCATTAGCTATGTTAATAGTCGGCCCGTCCAATGAGTGACAACCCCCCCACCCCTCACAATGCAACCAATTTGGTTATTTGACATTTGTTGTGTTTTTAATTTGAATCAGAAATTCCTAATATAGAGTTAAATCCTTAGGCAATAAGTTTGTCCTTTCTAACCATGGTGAGTAAAACCCCTCACCTCCCCTCAACGCCCAAGGCTAACAATTAATTTTCCATCTTTATGTCTATATCAAATCTGCCAAAAAGGAAAATAAAAAACATTCTCCCTGAAACTCAAAATTCAAAAGCTTAAAAACATCTTAAGAATTAATCTCTGTGCCCTATTCTTTGGCTGGCAGGTTAAAAACTGAATTTGCATAAATCCATAGCAGTGAGTCCTCTCTTAATTGTAAGGATAAAAGAGGTGGGGTGGGGGTAGTTTTTCCATGCTGGGGGAGTGAGAGCTGACCTTGCTCTTACAAAGCCATGAGAAAAGGTACAAAAAATGAGGACAATGGGGTGGGTTAATGAGGGTCTAGAAAAGACTGGAGAACAAACTAAGGGTGCATAGGGAGTGAGAGAAGGCTCAGCTCTCCACTGCCTAAGCATGATGGGTCCTAACAGCCCTGGGTGTGGCAAACATGGTGCCTTATCCTTTTACCTCCTTTCCTCTCCGTTGCTAGAAGCCATTAGATTACATTCCTAAAGCTAGCCCCCAAGGCCTAGTCCCTTATTTAGCCACCAACTCATTCCTGAGACAAAACACCAAGTTCCAACAATCAATATTCATTATTTGGCTAACATGCCCAATCAGGATTTACCAACTCACCCTAGCATGAACTCCCCGTTTTTCTCCATGAAAACCCACTCCTGCAAAATCCCCGCTTGCTGCTGCTCTTGCTGTTTGATGTCTGCCTGTGCAGCCCCTACTTGCCCCTCCAGGGTAATAAATCTGCTTTGTGCTGAGAATTTGGACCAACTCTGAGGGGGCGGTCCTTACAATGGTTGCTTCTAAATCTTAGAGGAGGGAACAAGGAGAAAGGAGACTAAAATTCAGATGTAGTTTATTGTGGTTTCTAATGAGTCTTTTTCTGTCCTGCCAATAAGTTCCCCCCCAAAAAAACATGACACAGAGATTACTAAGTATGAAATAAATTACTTAGTATGAAAGCTTGGCCTATAGCTTAGGCTTATTCCTAACCAGCTCATAACTTAAATTAACCCATTTGTATTAATCTATGTTCTAACCCATGGTATTACCTCTCTTTCATCTTGCACCTCCTGCTTCTTCTTCATGTCTCTGGGTATCTCCTGCATAGCTAGATTCCTCCACCCCTTCCTTTCTCTCCCCAGAGATCCCACCTATACCTCCTGGCCATTCAGTTTTTATTACACCAATCACAGCAATACACCTTCACACAATGTATAAATCTCACACACTTTCCCCTTTTTGTCTAAATAAAAAAGAAAGGTTTTAATTCTAACATAAAAATGTATACAATAATAACAATTATCAGGTAAGAATTATATTTATAATATCCAGTCCATATGTATTTGGCAAATTCAAACAAAATACTGTATTATCTATTTTGCCTTAGTTAGTCCAAAGTTTTATACATAAACCATTTTCTATAATAACTTGTATTACCATCCTAAAAATATCCTTTTAGATCTAAAAATATCTCCTTATATAAACAACTTAAGCTTTTATGTTTCTCAACCTTATATACTTTATACCTCTTATGTAAGATGTTTTTTCTGAATTTGGTAAGAAGGGAAACTGTATACCATCAAGTCTTCAATCCTTATTAGAGACCAAAGAAGGATATAATATTACCTGGAAAAACAGGAAGTACAGAGCAAGCAACTTCTAAAATGATAGAAATGACAGATACAGTTGGCACATAAGCTGGACAGTCACCCAAGGTTTCTCTGCAATGTTGGGGCATCCATCTTCTACCTACAGGCCTAGAATATCTGACAGACTTTTCTATAAAGCAGGAATATTGAAGGACTGTCTTACCTTGTCTTGGCAAAGTTTGGCAGTTGTCTTCTTTTGTGTTCTGCTTGTTCAGATTGGAAATCATTCTGTCAGCACTCGGGGCAAGAGCAGTATCTTCACCTAGTGGATAACTTTGCCACAAAGAAAACAAATTCCATATAAAAGTTCTTTGATGCCCATCATCCTTTTTTGAAGTAAATTGGTGTTGCCAGGAAAAATATGTTTCACTGTCATGAAAAGACTTATGCTATTAAAACATTTTAAATAGCATATTCTGTAGACCTTTGGAGTGATTGAAGACCATCTATCTCCCTAAAATATATTTCTGTATGACCTTGAATACATACCTAACATAACTACAAGTTTGACTGTTATAGATGATGACCTACTAGCCTGTCTTTTTTAATAATCCTAAATAGTTTCATGGACTAAAACTTTATTACATTTCTAAATTAGTTGCATAGGTATAATACCTTAAACAAAAGTAGAAGCATATATAGTATAATAAAATAACATTAAATTTGTATCAGTATACAAAAACCCATACCAATGTAAAATATTTAAGACTAGTAGTTGCTTTTGTAGTTTGAAAGTAGATTCATAGTCTACCTTTTATGCTAACATTTCTATCTCTCCTATTTCTTTTCAGAATGAGATTATCTGAATCTTACTTTCTTTGTTGAACTTTTTTCCTGATCATTACCAATAGCAGCTTGTAACCAACTCTCCTAAATGATGACAAGCACCCATAACCCACTGAATGACCAAAAACCACTCACCCCGCCTCTTGGGAATGTGAGCATCATGTACTCTAGACTTCTGCCTGTTGTCTTGGGACAACAGCATCTTTAGCAGTTCTTGAGAAAATTGGGGTAATGGCCAAGCCCCGGAAGAGTTGTATGTATTATATTTTGTTTAGTCTTTGTGTGATGGGAGAATGTAGAGCTTATTTGAAGTCTTGCTGTAGTAGTCTGTGAAGCTGGACGATCTCAGGTGGCCCCTTTGAAGTTGTTCTGATGTGGAATTTTAAGGAAACTATAACAGGGGCATTCTGGGAGACTGGATCACCTGGGCTACTTATTTTTATTGGTGTCTGATCCTTTTTTTCTAAAAACACATAAACTTTTAAAGGTAGCATATACATCTGCATTAACACAGGTAAGGAATTTTCAGTGTGTACAAGTCAGTTAAAAATGAGTTTTTGTTTTATGTTTGAGCAGATAAAAGGCATCTGCTAACTTTATGTTTGTTTGGACTGTATAACCAAACCTCCATTTAAGCCATATGAAAGGTTGTCATGTAATAATAAGTCATGAGGACTCTGGAGTCAACAAGACTTATCATGTCTCAGAGCTGTTCCCATAGTAAAGAGATCAGCATATACATCACCTGCTCCATAGTCTGTTTTTTTTTTTATGTCTGGAGCCAAGATTTTTAGGAGTTCTCCCCCAATAAAATCTGTCATCATTAATTTTGAGGAGAACTAAAACTTTTTGTTTCCTGTGGAAACAAAGGCATAACCTCTCTCCCAACACAACATATTTTCTGATTTCCATTTCAAAGTTAGGACATTCTGAAAATATATAGGTTGGTTTGACTTAGCAGTTTCCATAGTCCAAAGTCTCTCACAGCTATTGTTTTTGTACCTTAGCACTTAAAAAATTAAAAGTCAACAAAACACAACACAGGATCCAGACACCTCATGTGTTTCCCATCTTTATGTGGTTTATTCTTTTTATATTAATTTATTCCTTCTTTAAAAACTTTATTATTTTTAAACATTTATTTTTTCTATGACTGACGTACTAAGTTTTTTCTTTCTTTAGCATCTAAGCACATTTTTAAACATACTGTACCTTTTTCGAGGTTTTCTATGTCTGGACCTGGCTTTGCTAAGTGCCTGCAACATTCTCTGACTGTGTGAGACAAATATTAAACTGCCATGTCAGGCACCATGAGGCTCTGCTTAGTATATGGTACTTGCACATTGAGCTGGAACTGGCTCCAGTCTGAAGGCAGCAGCTAGTAGCTGCACCTCTGTATGCTGTGTACTGGCCCACCTGAGAGACTGCAGGATTAGAAACCCACATCTGGCTCCTTGTCTAAAATTTAGTTCTTAGTTTTCTCAGCCCCTATGTTTGGATATTCTAGCCTCCACATTGTATGTCATATGTAGACAGACTTTTCTTTAGGCTATCATCTCACAAATAATGACATGGAAGCTTATTTTTAATTACTAAACATTGACCTATAGTTTGGGCTTGTTTCTAACTAGTTCTTATAATTTAAATGAATACATTTGTACTAATTTATGTTCTATTACATGGAACTCTCTTCCATCTTGCACCTCTTGCTTACTCTCCATGTCCCCTGGCATCTCCTGTGTTCCTAGATTCTTCCTCCTCTTCCTTTCCCTCCCCGAAATCCTGCCTATTCCTCCTGCCTAGCTATTGGCTGTTCAGATTTTTATTACACCAACTACAGCAATACACCTTCACACAGTGTACGAATATCCCACAACAGGAGTTTATGACTGCTTATTGATTCTAGCTCAGGCCACAGACCCCTATGAACTTCCATTAACTTTTTGACTGACTTCCTGGACTCCACATGATAAATCCTGGACTGATAGGTGAATGCCCATACAGCCAGCGGCTGGTCTCTCTGCTCCTTGATTGATGTCATGTCATGCCTCGGTCAATATTTTAATACCACCCATGGGTACATCTAAAACTATACTCATCAACAATTCTTTTTAATTATTATTATTATTATATGTGTATATACATGTATGCTTGTATATATGGTTATGCCCATTGTGTATGCCTGCTGCTCTTGGAGACCAGAAGAGGCCATATGTTCCCCTGAAAATGGAATTAGAGGTGGCGATAAGCTGCTGTGTGGGTGCTAGTAATCAAACTAGATCCTCTGGAAGCTGGGCCAGTACTCTTAATCAATCACTGACCCATATCATTGGCTCACTATCAATTCTTCAGAGCTGAACTTACTTTCCTTCCTAAAAACAGTCCTTCTTCTTTATATTCATTCTTCTATGACTTCTCTGTGTTCCAAATCTTCCACTTAGCCCATTAGCATCCAAATCCTGCCTTATATTTGTCTGTCTTTCCCCATTTCAAGCAACTCCCAAATTAGTACAATTTGCATGGTGTGTATTGAATTTCCTGTCCACCCCTACGCTGGACAGGAAACTGATCAGAGACAGTGTCACTCACATCTGCAAGTAGGGATTAGAGTGAGAAGTTAGATCTAATGGAGTTATAGTTGCTGGTGACTGATTTTTCGCCTGGTGACAAGAATGAGGTCAGGGGCACAGAGCTATCCAGGTGTCACCAAGCCATCTGTAGAGATGGGCAAGAGATGAGTAGGAGTTGAGTCTGCAGGTGTCTGATTAACTAGGTGTCTTTGTTTTCCAAGCAAGTAAAACTTGGAACCAGTCACACAGTTGGTCCCATGTCTCATGGTTGGTTTATTGACTAGTGACAAGGTTAACACTAGCATAGAGATAAGCAAATGTCCTATCAATGGTTGGGGAGAGGAGCTAACAGACAACACAGGTCTCAGAAAGACAGGGTAGTTGAGCAGTAAGCAGGAGAGAAAGTCAGCACCCCAAGTGAAAACAGGATATTGCTGCCAATTGCAGTATGCACCAGGAAAACAGGGTCAATGACAAAAGCTAGTTCACAGAATTTCAGCGCTCAATACATTTGCCAGCTACCTGCTAGGAGTCATCACAGTGGGGCTTGGGAAAG
The DNA here is from genome assembly GCF_950005125.1 of Chionomys nivalis. NCBI lineage: Eukaryota > Metazoa > Chordata > Mammalia > Rodentia > Cricetidae > Chionomys > Chionomys nivalis. Next base: position 20,143,915 of record NC_080107.1, read on the forward strand.
GATTTAGATGCAAGCGTGGATCTCTCTAAGTGCTAAATGCAAGTGTATATGCGATTCAGAAGTGCCTAGGGGAGAGGTCATGGATGTGTGACGAGGCTCCACTGAAGAGAAACTGCACAACCAGATGCTAGAAATGGGAGCCGACCCAGCAAGATGGAAGAGGCATTTTGGAAGTGTGACAAAGGTCCTAAGTGTGTATGTGGCTGTGCAAAGAACTCCAGGATGATCCTGAATCGCTGCCAGCAGGGAGCTGAGATGTTTCCGCAAGAACATCTGTGTGCATGGGTGTCCCAGTCTCTGGCTGAAAGTGTCCCTACACATTCAAGCAGGGCTGGGCTTGAAGATCAATTTCAGGTGATATAGGGAGGGATTCCAGATATATTTAAGATCCATAAGGCTTAATGCTAAGCACCTGTTTCCTCTTGATTATCCAGGGCACGGCTGTAATCCACAGTGTCCAAAGCGCAAAGTGTATCTAAATTAATGCAATGGCTTTCTAATCAGTTTCTCCAGTTAGATGACTCCGCCTCCTTCCAGTCCGCTGAGTGTTTTAGTCTCCCGGAAGCACAACTTCGAACATGCTGTCCTGCTGAGAAGCATCCTTTTGTTTTTGCGTGAATGGGTCCGAATCAAGCGTCTCAAACAAATTTTATATTTCAAGTACTAGTGTATGAAAACAATGAGAAATCCACATAAAGGTAGCAATGACCTGAGGGGCGACAAGGGACAGGTGGAGGGATATATACGCTTGGGTTGACAAAACCACAGAATGTCTTGATTGGCCTGGCCGTCTTCTGGCTTTCTGAATCTTAGAGTCTTTGCAAACACTCAGTCTTTAGGAGTGTAATCACAAAGTCAAGGATCCAGAGCCACTATGGATGGGGGTGTTTGTGACTTCTGACAAATGGAATCTTCTAAGACACTGCCTTATGCTTGAGGACTTAGACCTTACACTTCCCAAACTTAATGACTAGTTAGCATGATTGTTCAATGGCAAATTCATTATTCATTCATTTACAAATTTATTTATTTGTTGTTATGCAGGTGGAAATGAAATACATTTTGTTTATAAGTTTTACAAAGGCATAAAATACACTGTGAAAAGTAAGATGAGGAAGAGGAAGAAAATCAAAAGGGGCAGCCATTGTTATTACTATCAGCTTTTAAAGTCTGACTAATATGGTTTTAGGGTTAAAAATCTTAAAGTATTAAGGAATTTCTAATTCCACAGTGTACTGTTTCCCACACACACACACCAAATGTTGACTGTCATACTCTCAAATAGAACTGCAATGATGGGTAAGAGGGCCTCAGAGTTGATACATAACACATTCAGACACAAAAATCTCAGCACAAAGGAGTGGATTTTAAGGAGAAAAAAAAGGGAATTTATGTTGTTAGGATGAGTTCGTAAGTCCTGATTGGCCCTGTTAGCTAGTATAACTGAAATAGGAATTTTGGTTGCTGGACCTTGGTGTTTTGAAAACTGGATCTTGTGTTTTAGTCAAGCATAAGGAAGTGCCCAAATAAGAAAATAAACCTTGGGGCTAGCTTTAGGAAAGCAATCTAATGGTTGAGCAAGGAAGAGGGAAGGGGGGTGAGCAGGACCTGGCAGCACCATGTTTGCAATGCTTGGGCCCGTGTTAAGGGAGGTACGCTTGTTCGTTCCTGGCTGCCCAGACCACAAAATAATCACATAGAAACTATATTATTTGCTATACTGTTTGGCCAATAGCTTAAGTATATTGCTAACTAGCCTTTACGTCTAGTATTAACCCATTTTCATTATTATATATTTTACCATGAGTTTCGTGGTCTACCAGTAAGGTTCCAGCTGGCAGCTTGCGTCCTTCCCTTCTCGCGGCTACATGACATCTCACTGACTCCACCTTCTTTCTCCCAGAATTCAGTTTAGTTTTCCCCACCTATCTTTGTTCTGTCCTACTATAGGCCCAGAGCAGTTTCTTTATTAATCAATGGTAATCACAGCATACAGAGGGGAATCCCACATCAGGCCTGTTAGCCCTTCAACAAGTGATGGCAAAACATTAAAAGTTATCTTTGTGATGAGTAATTATCTATTAAATATTATTTATTTGTTTGCTTTTTAATTTAATTTTATGTCTGTGGGTATTTTGTCTGCACATATGTTTATGAACCATGTGTGTGCCAGGTACCCATGAAGACCAGAAGGTGACATTAGATCCCCCATCCCTGGAGTCACAGATAGTTGTGAGCCACCACAGGGAGCTGGAAATCAAACCTGAGTCCTCTGGAAGAGCAGCAAGGGCTCTTAACAGCTGAGCTATCTCTCCAGTCTCCATAATCTATTTTTTAAAAGCAGCTTTTGGTGTTAATCAAGAGATAGCAGGACAGGTAAGATAAAAGTACATTTTAACTTGTTTTTACAAGTGATTTTTGTAAGTGGCCAAAACAGTATTATACCACTTCGTAGTCAACATTTTATTCATATAGTCACACACACACATATATATGTATGTATACATACATATATACATTTACATGCATACACACACACACACATTTCATACTCCACTCTGAGGTTCTGGTTTCAATTTTAGTGAATGCATCCAAGAGGGAAACAGTTTACCTTATGCAGGAAAGTCCTTAATATACAGCTTCATTTTCAAAGACATAAATGACTTTGTCTGTTAATAGTCAGCTTTTAAATTCTATTCCCCTCATATGACTGAAGAGATTATAATTTATAGGCCATATTCGAATTTCCTCAAACATCTGTCTATCCATAAAACTAAAAGCTCTGAAAACTACCATTGGCTCCAAACCTGAGACTTTGTTGCAAATGAAACCAGGAATTTGGCACAGGGAGGAAGCAAGGTCAGTCTTCCTGGCCCATGTGGCCGGTGCTGGCAGAGCAAATTCCTATGGCTTCCAGTAGCTGGAGCCTGCTTCCGAGTCGCTGACCACAGCTATGCTCCCACAACCTAAGACAAGTACAAAGGCATAGAGGCCCAACTACCATTTCCAAAACTCCCTTCTTGAGACCGGGACCACACTGGGCTTCAGGGTAAACAAGGGCCACAAGCGGAAACCGAGACAAAGGAAACCATCTGGAGAGCGGGGAACAGGCCCACTCCTGAAGCCTACTCTCCAGTATGCTGCCTAGGATTGCTCCTGAAGCCCACACTCCAGTATGCTGCCTAGGACTGCTCCAACCTGATTTCTGTTGCCGTGATAAATGCCATGACCAAAACCAACCCCAAGAAGAGGACATATTTGGTTTACACTTCCAGGTCACAATCCGTAATTGACGGAAGTCCAGTCTTGGCCCACCGTGGGTGGCACCATCCTTAAGCAGGTGGGAATGGGCTATATAAGAAAGCAAGCTGACCATGAGCTGGGGATTGTGCTAGAAGTGATCAGCATTCCTCTGTGGCTTTTTCTTGAGTCCCTGCTCTCGCTTCCTTGTCCTTTGTATTTATTTATGAAAGTCTGACCAAACGGAGGTGGTGGCTGTAGCTCAGAGCAGAAGCAGCTACAGGGTATAATTTGATAGTGTCCTTGTCACTCACAGAAACAAACATATTCTACATCAGCGCTTCTGAAGCTTCACATTTACTAATGAGCTCATTTGCAGTGACACACGACACTATTTCCCATCATGCACTGCTACGTTGGCCCACATAGATCCTAAATCCAAGGTACACAGCTACCTTTCTGGGGGATGGATGGTTTGATGGTGGTTGGTGCATATGATACAAACAGTGCAAAATATTCTTCTAAATGATGATCAATATAACCGGGAATTTCTGCAAGATTGACACTTCCTCCCTTAGAAAATGAATATTTAGGAATTTATCCATGCACTTAAACCGTATGACTCAATATCTTCACATGCAAAATCCTTGCAGCACATGAGTGACTTTATGGGGAAGGCTATTTATACTTTTGACTAATAAAATGGATTTCTTTTTTCCAGAGAACTTTTGCTAAACTTGGAAAGCAAGAGCTGATTATTCGGATTATTGGATCTGTCCCCAAGGGCAAAGTGCCTGTGGGTTGCCATGGGAGGGCCCCAGTTGGTCTGTGGGAGAAAGGGTATGATTATCACCAGGCCATTTCGCTGGGCTTTGTCAATATTTGTTTTATTTCCCAAAGCTACAGGGCTGCCTATTAACAGCTCAATTACACACAAAGCTAATCAACATTTTCTACAGGAAATACTGTGCTGGCATTCAAACCCACTTTTAGGATGAAAGATAGGCTAACAAAGGAAAGGAACTCATTAGCTGGTTTGGGGAATTTGAAGTTGGAATAAATTAATATGCATGGTCAGCACATAGACCTTTACCATAAGCCAGTGGGTCTCAACCTTCCTAATGCCGTGACCATTTAATACAGTTCCTCGTGTTGTGGGTGGCCCCAGCCATAAAATTATTTCATTGACACATCATAGCTGTAGTTTTGCTACTGTTATGAATTGTAACATAAATGTCTGACATGCAGGCTATGTGATATGGGACCCCTGGGTCACAACCCGTAAGTTGAGAACCACTGGCATAAATGGTCATTGCAAAATGCGTCTTTTCAATACCAAAAGGCTTTCTTCCCATCCCAACTTCGCTATTTATCCCTCCTCTCTCGTGAAGATGGTCCTTTCTACAGCAGCAGAGAAATGAATGTAGAAGAGGAAACCACAGTTAAAACGCTAATGTCTTACCTGGGAAACTCACCAATTCCTGAGGTTTTCGGTTATTACAGTAACAGAAAGTAAGCAAGACTGCAGAAAATAGGGCAGGGAGGAAGCTGGGCAGGAAAGATGGGCTTTGCTGAGAGACCCAAGAGACTTGCTGACTCCAAGAGGCTCCACACCGCCTAATGGCTTGTGAGAGGAGTCGAATCCTGGAGCTGGGAACGTAGCTCAGATGGTAGGGGGCTTGCCCGGGTTTGATCCCCAGTACTCCATAGACTGGCCATGGTGACTCACAACCCTGCAGGCAGGAGGCAGAGGCTGGAGAATTCAAACTGTAGCCTTCCTACAGTGTGAAGAGCAGAAAGAACTGGTTTTGATTCTGTATCCATTAGACTTCCCCTCTTAGGATGTTTTGAAAGTCAAAATAAGAGTTCAGAGAAATTCATGGATATGGGAAACCACAAGCCTTAGTGTATGGCATTGCTTTGTGGATGAGTATTCTCACTGGACAAAATCCAACTCATTCAGGAGCACCAGGTGAGTGGAAACGAGGTTCACCTGGAAGTGATAAGATTTGATACTCAATGGTGTTCAGTAGCTGGGTGACATTCCATACATCATTTCCTCTCTGAGTTTCAACGTCCTCATCTGAAGATGGGACTGACTAGATGGCTCCTGAGGAGACAGCTCTCAGACTTTTGATAGGTTACTGACGGAAACACGGTGAGAAGCGAACAGTGCAGATTGGAAGGTGAAGCTTCTGGAACAAATCAAACTGTCCACAAACAAGGCCAAGCTTTTTGCCGTTAGTGTGTATCAATCTCACCAGCAACCCGGAAGATGATGCATGAACGTAGAAGACACTGAGATCCCTGGCCGACACGTCCCTCCAGGCTTCCTTTAGTATCCCACACAAGGAGAGCAGAGGCCTGGGCCCGCCCACCTTCTCGTTGTGTTAGCATAGAACGTGAATGGAGCTGTTTCGTTGCAGACTGCGAGGATGCTTAATCAGGCACCTGTGCAGCACTTAGTGCTCCAGAAATGCCATTTCGTTCTCACACACAGTCATCCTGAAAAGATTTTTAGATTTTGTGCTTTCAGCTATGATTTGTTGCCTTACCTATGCAACCTATGACATATTACCATGTAACACGTCAGTATATATGTTGCTAAACTGCACTGTTTTCTTTGCCAATATAATAAAAGAAGTTTTCGAGAACACTAATGTAACTGAGCATAGCATATATGGCTGTCTGAGAGCTAAAACCATAAACTGTCTTGAATGAGATTGCCTTTGATTGACGGTTATATTTCAAATTGATTCTTCTAATATAGCTTTCGGGTCACATAAGTATATATTAACAAGAAATAACCATGAATATTGGACTCAGATAAGCTTATATTTGTGTGCTAGAAGAAAAGAAGTTTCTGCATGTCATTCTTTGTTTCCACAGGAAGTTAATAATGACTTTCAGGATATCTAACTAAGTAGAAACGGGATTCAAATTGACCAAGAAATCAAGCAAGCTCCAATTTTTACCTTAGATGCAATGAGAACTCTAATTAGAACTAAAGGAAAAATATCTTGTTGGCAGAGTGTATGTGAACACAATCTATACACACATCCCTAAATCACATATACCCAAAAGAACTGGAATTTTAATCAAGTAAATAGATGTTAATGGTGAACATGCATCAAATTCTCAAATGTTATAAAATTTTTCCTTAATTTTTCAGTAGAATTTGATTTTTTTGGAGTATTTCTTTTAGCATTTCCTGCTATAGATTAGAACAAAATAAAAACAAATGGACAAAAAATGAACTTGGAAAGTCAAACTAGTGGGACAAGCAAATTGGCTCACCATCTCCTTGGGAAAACGCAGCTTATCTGGTGTAAGGTGGATGGAGATGAAAAATTAATTGATGTCAAGATCCAAATTAAAGTTATCTGCCTCTCTCCTACCCACCATATGGTTAGTGGGTTTAACCACCTCAGGCTGCTTTGGAGAAATGTCTCCATTCCCTACGGGCATCTCTATCTGATGATCAACCAACTCCAATAACTCTGCACAGGATACGTTTACTGTGGCTGCTGGCAGAGCGCTTAACCTTCCCCAGGGAAACTTGGTCAAACCTTGTCTTCCAAATCACAAAAACTATCAGGACCTCTCCCCACCCCCCCACCCCCATTCTGCTTCTCACATCCTCATCCTTTGATTTGTCCTGTGCACAGGATGTCTTGGAGTTGTCTTCCATCGCCCATTCTTATTGGCAGATTTTTATATAGCAACTTAGCAAGCAGGTTCCTTACAGCCACACACAGGTGGTCTCTCTCTCTCTCTCTCTCTCTCTCTCTCTCTCTCTCTCTGTGTGTGTGTGTGTGTGTGTACATTCCAGACAGAGGTTGATGTCTGCTATTTTCAGTCATTATTATTCTCCACCTTATTTTCTGGGACATGGCATCTCATCAAACATGGTGCTTACCTGATCAACTAGGCTGATTGACAAGTGAGCTTCCAAGGATCCTTCCATCTCTTCCTTTGCCCCCAACACAGTTACACATGCCCATCACCAAATCCAGTTTTTACAGGGGTCCTGGGGATCAAATTTAGGTCTTCACTTTTGTTCCACAAGCACTTTATCAATGGATGGAGGTATTGCCCCAACTCCTCCTTATAGTCTTTTAAAGCAAACCTGTGTCTAAGTATAGTATGGAGGAAAAGAGTTGTGCAGTCTCATGTGCAAAGTGAACACACCAGCATATTCAACACAAGATGTATGCAAAATAAACATATCAGCCTGTTCAACACCAAGTGTGTGCAAAGAGAACACACCAGCACAGTCAACATCGGGACAAGAAGCAGAAGCTGTCTTATCACCCCAGAGGCTATCTCTGAAGGAATATCATTTTCATTAACCCTTGTGACACTTAGGAGACTATGCTTGTTTGAAATTTACATGAATGAATTTGTGTGCTGTATACACTTTCTGTTGAAAGCTTTAGCTCAACATTATGCTTCTAAGATTCCTTCATGTTCATTTTTATTGCTATATGCTGTGCCATTTTAAAACACAGCAGAGATCATTTACTCAGCATACTTTTGGTGGGCATTTAGTTTATTTCTAGTCTGGTGCCATCACGAATTGTGTGCTATGAAGCATAATTTTGTACATAAATATATTGCATATATATACATATGTATGTATATATATACACATTCATATATATGTATATTTTTGGTGAACATATAAATGGATCCTGTTCGATATAAAACCAGAAGTGGAATTTCCCAATCAGCCTTAAAAGGAGCTTCCAAATGGTCCTTGAAGATAGCAATAACCACTTTCACTCTCATACCCAATTTTTCCACAGCTTCATCTGGGTGCATTATAGCTATCGTTATGGTTTTAATTTGCATTCTCTATAGTCTGATGAAATTGAGGGCCTTCCTATAGATTTGCAGCAAGTTACATAGCTCCAATCCTGAAGTGCCTCCATAAATATGTCTGTTTTCTATTGGGTTTCCTGAATCTCTCTCTCTCTCTTTTAAAAATCTATATTCTTGCGAGAAACTGCCCTTGCTTCTAATGAACAATTCTTTGTGTGTGTTACTCAATGTGATTTATTGTTGGATTGAGGGGGTTTCTTTCTAAATTCATGAAGGGAATTAGTTTTAACTTTCTGTTCCTATAACTATCTTGAAGGCTTTACCAGCAGAATTATACAAGCTCCATGCAACAGACTAAGCAGTACCCCCCCACACACACTTCCTATGCTGGAAGAGTTCATACAGTATGGGACTGGTATTATTTCCTCCTCAAATGTTTGACCTAACTTAACAATGGAGTCTTAAAGCTATCTATGTGGAAAGATTTTAAACAGTGGACTCAATTCTTATTAAATAAAAAGGTTCTTATTAACAAAATTAATTGTTAACTTGGCCCCTTCTACTCCAGGAAAAATGGGTCTTAGTTAGGTTTCTATTGTGATAAGACACCATAACTGTGGTAGTTTGAATAAGAATGGTTTCCATAAGCTCAGATACTTGAATGCTTAGTCACCAGGAAGTAGCACTATATGAAAGGATTAGAAAAATTAGGAGGTGTGGTCTTGGAGGAAGTGTGTCACTAGGGGTAGGCTTTGAGGTTTTAAGCCCAAGCCAGCCAGTCCAGTCTCTCTCTCTCTCTCTCTCTCTCTCTCTCTCTCTCTCTCTGCCTGTGAACCAGGATATAGCTCTCAGCTAATGCTCTAGTGGCATACTTTCTGCTATGATGATAATGGGCTAAACCTTTGAAACTGTAAGCAAGCTCCCAACTAAATACTTTCTTTCATAAGCATTGCCTTGGTCATCCCGTCTTTTCACAGCAATAGAACAGTGGCTGAGACAATGACCAAAGGGCAAATTAGGGAAGAAAGGATTTATTTTACCTTATAGCTTACAGTTCATCATGTAGTGAATTCAGGGCAGGCACTCAAGCTAGGAACTTGGAGGCAAAAATTAAAACAGAGGCCATGGAGGAATGTTACTTACTAGCTTGCTCCTCTAATGGTTTGCTCAGCCTGCTTTCTTATAGAACTCAGAATTATGTACCCAGGGTAGAACCACTGAATTGAACTGAACTCTTTCACATCAATTATTAATCAAGAAAATGCTCCACAAGTTTGCCTACAGCCTAATTTGATGGGCCATCTTTTTAATCGAAGTACCTTCTCAGATGACTCTTGTTTGTATCAAATTAACAATAAATAAACAAATAGGTAGGTAGATGATAGATAGATAGATAGATAGATAGATAGATAGATAGATAGATAGTAGATAGATGATAGACAAAAAAAATGAACCAGCACAATGTTTCTTCTGAATTGTCACATTCATTGAGTAAAGCGGTCTATAATATTCTAGAACAAATCTAGAATACAAATCTTAAATACAAATATTGTCTATGTAACATGAAGGGCTTGCTTGTTAAGATTTCTGTCCTGCCTGTTTTCTGCAGCTGGCAAGTCCCAAAGAAAATCACACAGAAGTCTCCATAAGTTATAAACTGATTGGCCCATTAGCTCAGGCTTCTTATTATCTCTTATATCATTATTAGCCCATTATTCTAGTATATACTAGCCACATGGCTCAGTACCTTTCTCATCGGGGCAAATCACTTCTTGCTTCTTCCAAGGTCTGAGCAGGAAAGCGGAAAGAACTTTCTTCTTCCCAGAATACTCCTGTTCGTTCTCATTGGCCCACCTCTACTTCCTGTCTGCTTTTCCTGCCTATACTTCCTGCCTGGCTACTGGCCAATCAGCGTTTATTTAAAATATAATTGACAGAATATAGGCGATTGTCCTGTACTAGTCTAAAGTAGTGTTTGCTTTTCATGTGTAACATTGGATTTATACACACACATTTTCTTTTTCATAGTCATGGCAGTGGTTTCTTGATCATACTAACTTTTCAAAGAACAAAATTTAACTTTGCTGCTTTTGTTTATTTTGAGTTTGTTTCTTTAATCACTTATGCTGTCTTTACAGTTTCTTTCTCCTTCCTGACTTCTTCTTTTCCTGGCTTTATTGAAATGAAAGTTTATTTCCTTTATGTACTCTTGCTTACTGTGTGTGTCTTTAAGTATTGCAGGAGTATAGCACAGTTTTAGTGAGCTGTACCCTCTTCATCATTCAGTGCACATTTCTAACTTGTGTGCATGACTTCACTTAGAAGTACATTAATTGTGAAAGACAGAAATTTTAACATTAGTTCATTTAGAGCTCAACTCCACTACATAGTCAAAGCACAGATTCTGAATGATTGCATCTTTGAAATTGGTTGAAGCTTGCTTTATGAGCCAGCATATGGACAATCTCAGCAAATGTTCCCTTTGTACTTGAAAAAACCTAGAAATTTGACATCGCTAAGCATTGTACTATAAACATAAATCAGCTCAAGGTGAGCAATTCTATCATTCAGATTTTCAATAGCCTCGCTGATCATTGTGTTCTCTCTACCACCTGCTAATTAGGACTTGAAGTGCCCTACTATGATTATGGATTTTTCTGTTCCATCTTTTATTTCCAGTACATTTGCCTTATACATTTGAAACTGTATTATTAGGTGGCTATAAACCTAACATTATGGTAACTTCCCAGGGCACTTACTCTTTTTTTGAAGTATCTCCCAGTGCATCTGTACACTTCTTCAAGTCTCATTTGTTTGGAACATACCTTTCTTTTGGTAAGTGTTCACATCGATTATCTTTTCTACCTTTTCAACTTGATCTCTCTGAATCCTTAATTTTAGGCCAACATCTTCACTAGACTTTTATTTCTAATGTAGTCTTAACTTCTCAGTTTTAATGTTAATATATATGATTCCCATTAAAAGTATTTTTGTTGTTGTTGTTGTTGTCTTGGTTTGGTTTGAGGGTTTTTGGTACTTTGGGGATTTTTTTTGTTTATTTTATTTTGGTTTCTTTGGTTTTTGGTTTTGTTTTATGAGACAGGATTTCTCTGGGTAACAGCCTTGGCTGACCTGGAACTCACTCTGTAGACCAGGCTAGCCTTGAAAATACAGAGATCCACCCACCTCTGGCTCCTGAGTGCTGGGATAAAAGGTGTACCCAGACCCTTATCTCACCCCCATGTCCAGTTTTGATGTTATTATTTTTAATTGGAATTTATCTTTTCCACTTTGTTTGTTTCTTATTTAACCCTATTTTATGCCTTTTCTCTATTCTTGAATTATTTTCAAGTTGTCAAATTTCCTTCATCTTCATTTTCCTCTGTGCACCTGTAGCTCAATAGTTGTCCTGGAGATTCAAACTTGCACTTTGCCAATTTCTTTATGAGTTTCCTAACTACAGGGAACTTTAGAACACTTAAAGTCCATATAGCTCTTGCTTTCTTTTTGTACTACTGTCATTATACATTTAACTTCTATATTACTGTACACCCAATAGATACCAATGCTGATGTTATTTATAAGTAAGGTTTGGTATATGTTTATTCACATAGTTGACTCTTCTGATATCATGCATTTGTTCATGTGTTTCTGGCTGTCTATCTTGATTAGTTGTTCTTCTAAATGAGTACATATATATATATATATATGTACATATATATGAATATTTTTGATTGTTTTTCTTTTGGTTATAAATTGTTTGTTTAGTGAAGTATACTACCTAAACATCTGTTTGTTCTTGAAAAAAATATCTTTATTACAGATAATTCTTTTTTACCTTTAAGATTTATTTCTATTTAATTTCTATGAGTGTTTTGCCTACATGTATGTCTTGGAACCTATGTAAAGATTTGTCACTCATATTAGTTTAATAAGATGGTGACTGGCCAGAAAGGAAGTATAGGCAGAGCAACCAGACAAAGAGAATTCTGGGAAGAAGAAAGGCAGAGACATAGTCATAATCTAGAAGCAGAGGAAGCAAGATGAGAATGCCCTATTGAGAAAAAGTTTCAAGTCACATTGTTGGCAAAGGCTCCTTGTTCATTTCCCAGCAGCCCAGACCTAAAATAATTGTACAGAAACTGTATTAATTATAATACTGTTTGGCCAAAAGTTTAGGCATATTTTTAGCTAGCTCTTATATCTTAAATTAACCCATTTCTATTATTCTGTGTATCACCACAGGTTGTGGCTTACCAGGTAAAGTTCTGGTGTCTGTCTCCTTGACAGCTAGAGTATCTCTTTGCCTCTGCCTTCTTTCCTCTTCTATCTGCTTAGAATTCCCACCTTACTCTATTCTGCCCTTTATAGGTCAAAGCAGTTTTATTCATTAATCAATAAAAGCAACACATATATGGAAGGACTTGCCACATCATTTCTCCTTTTCTGTCTAAATAAAAAGGTTTAACTTTAACACAGTAAGATTACATACAACAAAACAGTTATCAAACAAGAATTATAGTAACAATATTTAGTCCATTTACACTTGGCAAATTAAGGAAAATACTCTATCACCTATCCTATCTTTGTGAGTATAATGTTTTATATTTAATTTGTCTTTTATAATTATAGATATCTTTTTTAACTCCATCAAAGACTTCAGAAGGATAAAATATTACCTAAGTAAACAAGAAGTGCACTATAAACAACTTCAAAAACTCTAGAATTGACAGAGATATCTCGCTGCCTGGACAGTCATCCAAAGTTCTTTTGTAACATTGGGGCATCCATCTTTAGCCTACAGGCCTATAGTATCTGGCAGACTTTTCCATGAAGCAGGAAATTTCAATGACAATTTTGCCTATATTGGCAGTTTGTCAGTCACTTTCTTCTGTGTCCTGTAGAATGTCTGGCAGATGCTTTAATGAAGCAGAAACCCTGAAGGACTGTCTCACCTTTAGGCAAATTCAACAATCATATTTTTGTGGGTTCAGTGTGTCCAGTTCATACAACATACCATCAAGCAGTCCAGGCAAGAGCAGTTTCTTGTCCAAATGGCTAACAGACTCCATAAGGAGCCTCTTCAATGTCCATAATTCTCTTGAAGTAAATTAGTGTGACCAGGGGCAGATGTGTTTCATTGTCATGATAAGTTCTAAATTCTTAAAATATTTTAAATACCACATTCTGAAAGTCTTTGAAATGTTTGAAGAATACCTATTCATCTGAAGTTTATCTTGGCAATCTAGAAAATCAAACTAACATGACTACAAGCTTGACTATTGTAAATAACTATTAGCCTGTATTTCTTAATTATACATTATATTTTTAATGAGCTGCATAAACACAATACCTTAATCAAGAGAAGAAATATACATGTGACAAAATTGACCTTAAATTTGTATCAATAAACCAAGATCCATACCAATGTAAAGTATTCATATCTATATCCTATTCCCCTTTAAATGTAAATGAACATTTATAAACAATATTTGGGAATTTACATAGACAAGAATTATGGTTTAATTTAAATTGTAAGAGCTAGTTAATAATAATGGTTAGTTAATAATAGTTAGCTAATAGGCCAAACAGTTTATAGTTAATATATATAAACCTCTGTGTGTTTTTTTGGGACTGAATGGCTGCAGGATCAGGTGAGACAGAAACTTTGGTCTACATACCACGTGTGTACAATGCCCATGGAGGCCCAAAGAGGACATCAGATTCCCTGTAACTAGAGTTAAAGGTGCTGTGAGTTGTCATGTTTGTGCTTGGAATCCTACCTTGGTGCTTTGGAAAAGCAACTGCTGAGCCATCTCTCCAGCCTCTAGTTCAAATTATTCTTAGAATCTAATTTTTCTAAGTGTAAATTTTGAGGTTAGCTAATACTTGATTTTCTCTGTCCCTTTAAAGATGTCATTCTGCTAGTTCCTAACTTCCAGCTCTAGAAATTTGGCCATAACTGACCTTGCAGTTTCTTTCAAGAAAATGAAACCATTTGGGCCACTTTAAATTTTTGTCTTTGGTTATCAACAACCTTTCTTTGGTTATTATTGTTTGATTATTGGTTGACTAATTGTTTATCAAGATAGGGCCTCTCTGTATAGTTCAGGCTGGTACTAAATTCATTATTAGTCCAGGCCAATCTTGAACTTGCAATTCTTGTTTGATTATTTGGTTGACTATTTGTTTCTTAAGATAGGGCCTTTTTATATAGCCCAGGATGGTACTGAGATCCAGGCTGATCTTGAACTTGCAATCCTCCTGTCTGAGCCTCCCATGTACTAGGATTACAAACATGTGCCATCACACTTGGCTGCAACAGTCTTTAATGTATGAAAATATCATGGTTTAGATATAGACTGTCCCCACAAAGCCTCACATAGTGAAGGCATAGTGCCTTAAGCAGCAATGCTCAAAGGTAGGACATTGGGAAGTGAGAGGATTAGTGATAGATTCACAATTTAATGGACTATTGGGAAATGATGGAAGCTTTGGGAGTCAGGACCTAATTGAAGGACATAAGCCACTATAGACGTGGCCATGAATGGCTCCTGGGGCCATGTCCAGTTCTTCATGTTCTGTCTCTGCTTTCTGGTGCTACAAGATGAGTATCCCTCTTTGCTGTGCTATTTCTTCTCACAGGCCCCAAAGCAATGAGCACAAGTGACCACATACTGAAAACCTGAGCGTTGGCTCAAATAAGCCTTTCTTCCTCCCTTTTCCTCAGGAATTTCCTAATAGTGACAAAAGCTGACTAACACACATTGTTTGTTTTTTGGTTGGTTTTTTATTTATGTTTGAGTTTGAGATATAACTTAAATCTGTAGGCTTCTTAGCTTAAAGGAAATTTTACTAATGTGGTATGTCTTCAACTGTTGCTTGTTCTTCTCTTATCTTTTATTGAATTAAATTACCTTTTGGCTGTATTGTATTGCTTATATTTTCAATACTTTATTCTCCTTTTGTCCTATAACTTATTTTGTTATGAAACCAATTTGTTGAATTCTTAATTGGTTTTCAGTTCCAAACTTTCATCTAATTCTTCTATTAATAAGTTTGAAATCTTGGGTAAAATCTTTAAATGTGCCTTATTTTTTTCCCATTTCCTTTTCTGAGACAAGATTCCCTTTTACCACCCAAGCTAGTCTAGAACTCCTGGGCTCAGCGTGACCCACCTACATCAGTTTTCCAAGTAGCTGGGATTATGGGTACTTACCAAAGATCCTTGTATGCTTATATCAGTCTCTATAATCTGGAAATGCATTTCTTTCAACTGTTTTTTTCTTTCTATTTTGATCATAGTATCCTAGATTTTAGGATAGCCAGTAATTTTGTAATAGAACACCAGACTATGTATATGTGTCTAAATAGATTTGCATGTGCATGTTCACATACTGTAAAAGCTTCATATTATACTAAGTCCATTGACAAAGAGTTCTTCACCACCACCACCACCACACACACACACACACACACACACAGGAGATAGAGACAGGAGTAACTGGTCGACCTAATCAGATCAGGTTGAAGCCACTCAAGGTTAGAGGCAACGTTTCAGCATAATGAGACCACACAGCATCCTCTCTGGATACTGTAGACTTTTTGCTTGGTTTTAGATTTTTCAGGTGCATTTGGCTCTGCGCTTGGCTGTATATCACTCACACTTCTCCACTCACCTTTACCTAGCAGCCCAACTACCTCCACTCCTACTATAAAGCCCTTTGCCTGGATTTTCTGTACCCTACCAGCAATTCTTCTCTCAGGGGTCAAATTCCAGATTTCTCTTTTCTCATGCCCAGAATTAACAATTCCCCAAGAAAGGGGGGAAAACAAGTGTTATCAGTTGAAATCTCTATCTTTGACCCTCTCCCTTTCCCCTAAACATTCTCCCCTTTCTCGGTTCTTAGCGTTTCTGTACCTCTCCCATGTCGTAAATGGTTTGGCTTATCTAGCTTTTCTGTTTGGGGCTAGCAAACGGTCTGCTGTAAACTACTGCCACAGAACAAGAAGTAAAAATCCATATTGTTCCTTAAAATGAGTTGGGGGGACCCTTGCTATAGAAGCTGCATCCTCTGGTGGGGATGTCTTTGAGTTATGTTGTGCCTCGGTTACCCAAGAATCAGAATATCTAGATATAACCAAGCTGTTTATTAGCATGCTGTGAGTGTGAAGGACAAACCACCAGTCAACGTTCTCCACTTAAAAAAAAGTGAGCATTATCTTCCCTTATTTGATACAGGTGTAATGAGAAACAAAATGTTTACTTGCGGTGGCGCACGCCTTTAACCCCAGCACTCGGGAGGCAGAGGCAGGGGATATCCACGAGTTTGAGGCCAGCCTGGTCTACAGAGCGAGTTCCAGGACAGGTTCCAAAGCTACAGAGAAACTCTTTTTCTAAATGGATGTCTTTCTCCCGCAACAGAACTTTTACAATTTTAAAGAGTGGTGCCTTCTAATTTCATTTTATTTCCTTCAGTCCTACATACAAGAAATGTTTGTTTAAACATATAGCTGAAAATTATGTCACCTTATCCTACATCTACCCATGCTAAAGCATTCAGAAGGGCAGGTGGTCAACCTTGTTACTGTCTGTATGCTTACACTCACCCAAAATCTATAAACTGAGACTCTTTCCCCTATGGTGTTGCTATTATGGAGTAGGGCCTTTGGGAGACACGTAGGTCATGAGAACAGAACTCTCATGATTAGGGTGTGTGCCCTTCTGAAAGTCACACGTGATACCTACCGCATAGGACAACGTGGAAAGATTTCATCTGTGAAGCAGCCCTTCACCAGGCTGCCTAGCTTTCAGAGCTGTGAGAAATCCCTTGTTTATAAGTTCTCTGGGTTATAATGTTTTATTACAGCAGCCCAAATGGCCTAAACAAAGATTCATTTTGACAGCTTAGGGAACATAATTATAACGTACCGATGTGGGGGACAATTTTTAGTCATTATTTTTCTCTTTCATACTTTACATTCATCAAGTCTTGGGGTAAAGAACTTTCCACTGCATGGAGAACAGATGACTGACTCCTCCACCGGATGGCACTTCTGAAAGCCACCGTCTTTGTGTGGTGGCTATGAGCACGTGGTAGAAATGACTCGGCCCTCACAAACCGGGAGCAATTTAGTGAAGCGCTTCTCTACCCATCAGCACCTACCCCTCTGACCTTTCCTTCTATCCCAAAGCAAACGGAATCAGTTGCTTATTTTAAGGTCGTCTTGAAAATCATTTAGGCACAATTAAGGATCGCAATATCCCGTAAGCAAGTATTATATTCTAATATTTTCTGCCAAGAACTGAATTTGTTAGGCATGACACATTTATTGCTGGCAGTAGATGTACCAAAACCTACCAACACCAGGGAATTAATAAATACCACAGCCCTCCTATGGAGCAAGTTGCATGAATATTTAATAGGAAATGCATGATGAATTTCTTGCATGATTATGCCGAAAAACATTTGGGAACGGTTGCAGCTGTTACGCAAACAAGCTCAGTCTCTTTCTCCCATGTCTCTCCATCGCTATCAGTCTCAGTACTTTAACTTCAGCAAGAAGCCGTCTCCAAACAGGAGGACCGCAGACACCTGTCAGCGTTTCAGGAAATGTATGACTCCTCACAGATGCTCTAGGTGTGCGAACCTTACAGCTCTCAGGGGTGCACTGCAAGGGCCCCCTGGAAACCTGAGGGCCATTGGGGAAACCTGATTCAAGAGAGGAAGGGAAGGAAGCTGTGCTCCCATGGGTGTGATCAGTTCTCTCAGACGGCAAACTTCAGGCCTCTACCTAAGCCACCCTAAAATATTCCTAGCCAATCTGAGGGTGTTTTTTTTTTTTTTCAGACCCTGATTTGTTTCAGTACTACAAAAATGTGCAATTTAGTCCCTCCCATTTGTACTAGAAATTTCTTAACTTTCCCCTTTAAGCCAGTAAGCTGTTCCTTTAAGATTTTGGAAGTTTCCATCATATTCATAAGGCTGAAAGGGCACAGCACAAAAGAAATTCTTTTTTAAATGAATCGAGAATTAGATTCTCATCACAATTGTTTGAGCAGCGAGGTCAGATCCGCTCGTACCGAAACCTAATTGGTTGGAGTCCTCCGGAGCTTTAAAGGGCATCCCTCTAAACAAAAGCCTTCATCAACTCATTCAAATGCTCCCAAATTTATAGCAGATCCTCAGCACAACGTCTCCAGGGATTAGGAATTCTAGAAAATTCTCAAATCCTAGAACCTCCATGGGCACAGAACAATGTTATCAAATCGTTGCAGGGAGCTCAGATGTGCTCGGGTTTAACAATGGTCTGTGACCTTCTTATGAATTGGAAGTGGCACAGGGTCCGTACCCCCTCAATGTCACTTAGTGTTTACTAGACGCCGTTCTCGAACTGCCACACTTAAATGACCAAGTTGTGATGATACTTTTGGCTTCAATACAGGAAGAGAAATCCTCCTTAGTCACGTATTTGTTGCCCAAATGTGTCAGAGACACGAGCTGTACCTCCTAATAGGGTGACTGTTTGCCCTCCTCACACTTTGGGAGCTATGTGGGGGAAGAAAGAAAGGTTCTGCCAACAGGAGGATGGGTGAGTCTTCACCAAAACCATTGTCTCTGTCTTCAGAAAGCTTGGAGGACATTAATACGGTAAGATCTCAAAGCTTCAGGACAGGTACCCAGCGAGGCAAGCACAACTCTAGAAAACAATTTTCTCTTTCAAAAGCGGGACTGCCACATAAGCAGGACAGGCTAGATTCTGGTTTAGATGCTGGTTTCCCTACCGCCACCCGCTCTTTAGGGGGTGCTTCTCTCAGTACCTAAGGTGAAGGCACATGTTTAAAATCCCGCAGAAAAGGTTCTAGCAGAGTCTCCCTCTATGGAGTGTGTTCAAGGCAGCATTCAGCATCTCAGAAGAGGCACAAGAGTGCCCTGGCCCACACAGGATTTTCCCATCAGTTAGTGAGGATCCATTGCAGAACCCTTCCCGGCAGGATCCTTAGACGCAGGATTCAAACGAAGTAGCCTTGCATCACCTCCACTCTCCATTTTGTTAAAGTTTAAACTTAAAACGAATTCCCCAAAAGTCAAAGGGCAACTCAACACTTATTAGCTTAGCCTAGATCCTTTATTAATGGGGGATCTGGCATTTAGTATTTTTTTTATTTAATTTTTGAGACAGGTCTCACCGTGTACCTGGAATGTCTGATGTTGACCAGGTTGACCTTGAGCTTAGAGAGATCTACCTGCTTCTGTCTCCCCAGTGCTGGACTTAAAGGCATGCACCACCGTGCCTAGTCAACACTTAGACTATTTATACATAAGCAGAAATATATATGTCTAAGAGGAGACCTAAAGGGATTTTGCTATACCACAATGGGAAGACTGACGCGCCTTTCTATCTAGAATAATATGTACACTGTTACAATTTAAACTTCAGCTTAGGATGGATGGCAGTAGAAACCTCAATTGAAGCGGAATTGGGAGGTTGGTAGAAGACAAACTTAAATGCTAATGTCCCCCAAAGGCCTCTTTAAAAAACAAAATAAAACAAAAAACTCTACATTATCAGTTATACACAGTTAAAATGCTCAAATACTTATACAAATCCACACAGGAAAAAGCATTGAAAGGGCATTGTCTTTCCTCTTTGTGCCTTATAGTTAATTCAGTGTTAGCTCTCATATGAAGAGAAACAATATAAATTCCTTTCTGAAAAAAATCTAGTTTTAGAACTAATGTTTAATATTTTAAATTTCATATAGTCTGAATCAAGCCACCCATTGGGAAGGAGCCAGAGTGTAGCTACCAACTTCCTGTTGCCTGGGTATTTTATTACATCAACTCATTACAACTCCTTGTTTGTATTTGCATTTTACTCTTGGGCAATTTTACAACATAGAATAGTGATAAGCTTGTAGTCTGTTCCTACTTGTTATGCTTAACCATAACAGCAATAAGGGAGCTCATTGTCTCCTGCCTCTATCTCCAACACACTGCAGTGATTTTCAGGTAGAATTCTTGACTTACAGTAGCCTTGGAACACGCTTTCTCTATCCTTTCTTTTTAGCTGAGCACTTGAAATATACAACAAAAGGCGTACGATAAGCTTCGCACGATCTCCATTTGTAATCAGAATGTATGATTAAAACTAGAGAAAAGGCTTGCCTCGAAACAAACGTGTGCAGAAAAGAGAGCTAAAGAGAGGGAGAGAATGAGTGAATCTCATTGGGGAGTTAGCAGACCCATGCCTGCCCACACATCCTTGCTTTGAGACGTTTGTCTTAGGATGGTTCAAGAAGACCCCTGTGCGGTCTTGGGTTGCTTGCCTGCACATTATGGCTTGGATTATAGTTTCACAAACTAATGCTTCAAATTCTGGCATAAGTTACTAATTTTCTTTATGTTAATGAAAAACACACAGCAGTTCCTTGAGATTCCCCAAAGCAGCATCAGCCATTAACTATAGAACTTTTGGGGTGGTGGTGGGGGGCTGATTCCAACAGAAATAATTGAGAATGGGCTCTCTGCCCCAGAGCGGTCTGTAAGGGAGAACAGTTGAGATTTGGCCCTCCTGGCCCCGAGTTCTCATGAATTAGATTTGGCCCACCTGGTCTTGAGTTCTCAACAAGCTGAAGAAACTAGAAGCTCCCAGGGAGCACCAGTATGCAGTAAAATCATGGAGCTCTGGCCCGGGAGATATAAAGAAGTCTGGTTCTGACTTCAAACCTAGCAGAAGGAAATTTGAAATATAGCCATTTGATCTTCCATCTCAATGTGACAAAATATTCCTCATTGGGGTCAAATACATCAAGCTATTTAACAACTGATACTTCATGCACAAGAATATTCTAAAGACTCAAACAAGCACAAATAATAAATTTGTTTCCCATGAAACAATTTTTAAAGCATCCAGAGGGCATACTACGTGTCTTGGATAGAGTTTCTTTTGCTATGATAAAATACCTTGACCAAAAAGCAACATAGGAAGGAAAGGGTTTATTTCATATTACCACTCTCAGCCCATACTACATCACTAAGGAAATCCAGGGCAGGAAGTAAAGACGGGAACCTGGAGGCAGAAACTGAAGCATAAGCCATGGAGGAACAATGCATACTATTTGCTCCTCAAGGCTTGCTCAGCCGGCCTTCTTATAGCATCCAGGACCCCAGCCTAAGGGTGGTATTGTACTTTCAAATCAATCATCAATCAAGAAAATGCACCACAGGTTTGCACAGCAGCCTTCTGGTGGGAGATTTTCCTGCTTCTCAGATGACTCCAGTTTGGTCAAGTTGATATAAAACTAGCTAGCACAGTGTATGTTCTCTCTCTCTCCCTCTCTCCTCTCTCTCTCTCTCTCTCTCTCTCTCTCTCTCTCTCTCTCTCTCTCTCTCTCTCTCTGTGTGTGTGTGTGTGTGTCTGTCTGTCTCTGTCTCTCTCTCTCACTCTCTCTCTGTCTCTCTCTCTCCCCCCATCTCTCTCTCTCTTTCTCTCTCTCTTTCTCTCTCTCTCCCTCTCCCCCCCCCTCTCTCTCTCTCTTTCTCTCTCTCCTCATTCATGGAGCCATTTTAGTCCTAGTTATCAATGAGAAAAGAAAGTTTTGCTCAATATAATATAACCTACAGGTAAAACCAGAAATCTCACCAAAAGGTTAGACCATATTCTATATAATGTCTCTCAACTTGGGCATATTTAAAACACACATGCTTGGCGGATATTTTACTAAAATTATCTTCTGTAAAACATGAACCAGGCAGGAAGCCTGTGCACAGTGAACTGATTTCCAGCTCTTATTTGTAGCTGATTTGAGGTTAGAGAGCATCTCTGCCCGGTGAAGTGGTACAATGAATGTTTATCAGTTAGGATTTAAAAGGTCCATTATCATGCAGACTCAGGAAGGTTCTGCCACATGAAACTGAGTACCAGGCCAGCAGGCAACTGATTCAAGAGACAAGGGGAGAGCGGTAACAGCCCTCCCATGCTAATGAAACACATTCTAGAACTCAGAAGGAATCCTAGCTCAGTAAGAGGGCAGATCGAATTTATTAATCAGAACTCTAATTATAGACTTCCTTCAGGTTACAAAATAAATGGATGCTGTGTCAATAAAGCAATGTTTTGTATTTTGAATCCTGTATTCCCATGGATTTCTCTTATAACTGAAAGTGAGTTTTGATAGAAAAAAGAAAGTATAATCCCGTTAACAGATACAGTCAGATAGCTAACTCCCAATCCAATTTCCAGCCTGAACTTTGTGATTTCTAATTCTATCTGAAATATTTGCCAGGGAGTCAAAAACAGTGATGTCGGTTGTGGTTCTGCCAGTCATTAGATGTGGAACTTAACTCAGCTTCTGCCCAGGTAAGGTACAGGTAAGAGGAATGGAATGATAGGAATCTACAGACCCCATCCTTCCATGGGAATCTTTGTTTGTTTGTTTGTTTGTTTGTTTGTTTCTGAGACAAAGTTTCTCTGTGTAACAGCCCTAGCTGTCCTGGAACTAGCTCTATAGACCACGCTGGCCTCTTGGCCTCCAAAATCACAGACATCGCCTTCCCCTGCCTTTCAAGTGCTGGGATTAAAGGCAAGTGCCATCACCACCCGGCCCCACCATGAGAATCTTATGAAAACCATGGACCCTCTCTTTTTTAGAAAACACATGTGTATACACAAACGGAACATGGGACACATGAAGACCAGAATTCCATCTTTGGGAACCACATGGTGGAAGAAGATACTGGATTCCCACAAGTTGCCCTCTGGCCTCTGCATGTACACTATCACACACAATGCCCCCACTCCTGCCAAATAAATAAATAAATCAATAAATAATTTTTTTTAAAAATAATTAAAGATGTAGGACTCTGACACATATTCTGCTATATCAAGTACCAATCTGCAGTGCCACAAAAGAAGACACATCTGTATGAGTAAGCTACGATGTCAAAGAATATAAGTGCAGATATATTATGCTTAAGGAAAGTCCTATGGAGCGATCAGTAGGCAATGATGTCACATGGATGCTACATGTTGTAGTTGGAAGTGTGTCATGCAGTGTTCCATCCCCATAGAGTGTGTACCTCACAGTCTATGCAATAGTCCAGTGTTGGTGTTACCGGTAAGTCACAGTTACACATTTATAGAAGAGTTCTTTCTACCATTGTTTTGAAATATGAAAACAAAACATTTGTCAAATGCAAAATGAGACTCCTTGTCAACTTTTAAAATTATCAGACAATATATCTAGAACCTTCGCGCTAATTCCTCACCCAAAGATCAGAGGTATAATGGGAGTGAAAGCAAAGTTGATGGTGATGGATAATGAGGGTGTGGGCGCTCTAGAAGGTCACTAAATTCACAGTTCCCCTTCACTATATTTTACCAAAATGTGACCCCAAAGGAGTACTTTTCAGTCTCTCTAAAGACCATATGTGAGGTCCTTAACCCTTTCCCTGACACAACCAATAAACCTCAAGGGAATAAACCCATGACTAGTAGAAATTTGCCAAAGAAACAGTAGTGTTGAATCAGCCTACACCTGCCTGCCATCAGAGCACTGCCATTAATCCCAGCGCTGACATCACCAGCTAAATGGCAGAGTCACACGAGTACAGTAAGTAAAGATATCCTGTGAACAGTAAAATCCACCCAGACTTTGCAGAAAGCCTGTGAGATGATAAAACCAAGAAGTGACTTGACATACTTCAAGAAAGAGGCTTTGCAATGGCCAAGGAAAATAAGAAGTACCCACAATCACAAACCACCAAGAAAATGCAAATTCACCACCACTTAAATACCACTGCCCACTAGAAATCATAAAAGAGAGCAGCTGGCAATATAAATCATAGGAGAAATGAGAAGTGGCCAGGACTTGACGCTCTGCTCATGTGAGCCTGAGCTGAGGACGTCTTTGGATATAGCAACTTCATCATTGGTCCACGTGCACCAAAATTATTTACAAGTTGTACCTAAAACATGCATGTGGCATACACACACAAACATGCATATACATAAATAAAATATTCCTTAATCTTTTTTTAAAAAAAGAATGGATAAACATATTGCAATATATTCACACAAGGGTAAGTTTTATGACAAACTGCACTTAGATACAATGAAACTGATGATATCACAAACATTATGTTGGGCAAAAGAACCAGACACAAAGAATGGAACTATGGGAATCCTTTTCTGTGAATTTCAAAAGGACCAGTGTTTGCTGGTCTGCAAGGTTCCAGACAACAAGGCATCAGAAACACACGGTTCAGACAGTGCTCTGAAAACACAGAGCAGAGGAAAAAGAAATAGGAGCTACGGACCATCACTAAAGATAGAATATTTATCAAGTAAAGCACCAGACAGACATCTGAAATGTTCCTAAGCTAGACTTTTTATAATTTTCACTTTCAAATGTTAGTCCTTAGCCATCAATGCAAAATTGGCTCCCCACACCAGAGTCAACATCCTACGGATGAAAACAAAATGACATTGTGTGACTTAAGTACAGCGCTATACCATTAAATAAGGTGATGCGCGTCTGTGCCTGTGTGTGTTAGTCCCCCTTGTCCATGCGTCTCACTTTCTGCAGTTTCTGTTACCCATGGTGAAGCATGATCAAAAAATGTTAAATGCAAATTTCCCCCAAGAATTGACTTACAAAGCTTGCATTGCACACAGTTTTTAGCTGTGTGGTGAAATCTCAAGCCACCTCACTCCATTCCACCTCGTTACAAAGCATCCTTTTTCCCAGTGTGTCCATCTCTTGTGTGCCCAGGCTCATTAGTCATCAGTAGCCACCTCGAGTATGTCAACCACTGAGCCGTCACAATGCTTAAGTTCAGGTAACCCTGATGCTCTACCACCATTCCTATGCCCCCCGCTCACCTTATCTTATCATGTATGTGTGGGATCCCTCATGTCACCATGACCATGATGTTGTATAAGTACTAGATTTTGAGAGACAAAATGAGACCACACCCCTATAATTTTTATGACAGTATTATTGTGATTGGTCTATTTTATTATCTATCACTATTAATCCTTTACTATGCACACTTCCACAATAAAATCTCATAGGTGCGTATGTAGTTTTTAAAAGTATAAATTTGGGGGCTAGAGAGATGGTTCAGCAGTTAAAAACACTGGCCATTCTTCCAGAGGTTCTAGGGTTCAATCCCAGTACCCACATGGCAGCTCATAACCATCTGAAACTCCAGGGTATCAGTCAACCTCTTTTGACCTCCACAAGCACCAGACACACGTGGTGTACAGGCTTACAAACCAACAAAACACCCATACACATAAAACAAAACAACATAAAAGTATAAGCTTTGATGCTATTCCTATGACCCAGCTCCTGCATCATTGACCCCCACAGGCAAGGGTTACCACTGAACTTGTAGAGCCTGGAGCCCACTCAGTCAGAAATAAGCTTTCAGTCATCATTCAGGCAGCACAACTGCTTGCCAGACTCCTATACTCTATGCGCAAAATAATCTCATGGTCAGGGCAGCACATCCTCAGTAGGACCCACATGGAACTGTGAGTGTGGGAAAATAGTACAGGGCATCGCTGCACAGCTTCCTAAGGTGGTGTGGGAGGTCCTTCTGTCTAGGTGCTGCTTTTATTGGTTAATGAATAAAGGAACTGCTTTGGGCCTATAGCAAAGCAGGGCAGAGTAGAGCAGAAGTAGGCAGGGAAAGTTAGGCTGTATGCTGGGAGAAAAGAAGGGTGGAGTATGAGAGATGCCAGAGACAGACGCAGGTCGGAACTTTAGCAGGTAAGCCACAGCCATGTGGTGATGTACAGATTGATGGAGATGGATTAAATTAAGATGTAAGAGTTAGCCAGGTGAGTTCGAGGCCAGCCTGGTCTAGAAGAGCTATGGAAAAACCCTGTCTCAAAAAATTAAAAAAAAAAAAAAAAAAAAAAAAAAAAAAAGAGTTAAAAAAAAGAGTTAGCCAGTAAGAAGCTAGAGCTAATGGGCCAAGCAGTGTTTTAATTAATATAGTTTCTGTGTGGTTATTTTGGTTCTGGGTGGCTGGGATGAACAAGCAGGATGAACAAGCAGCTTCCTTCTACACTAAGGAATGAACAGCTAAGGTTATATGATAGTTCTAGCCAAGACTGACTTTTCCTGACTGTCAAACAATTATCTTTTTGCCAAAATGGTAAAGAGAACCTTTCTGAACCGGTTGTGTGGTCAGTGCCCTCCACTAACAAATCATCACAGTTGGGTGATGGCAGTGTGGATCTTGATGAGCCTGGGAAAGCCAGACAGAGCACAAGCAGCTACTGGCAAAATAACATGTGAAAGTTATCAATGATTAATCCAAACACTTCACAACGAGAAGGAAAACACTTTGCAAACGTTTTTAAAAACGGCTATTTTCCACATAGCCAACGTAATCAGGCCCTGTTCTGAGCACACAGCACTTCTGGATAGGTGTCAGCGGGGACTGGGGAGCTTGAAGAGGCCCCAGAGTGGTTAATGGGAGAATTAGCACAATTCAGAAAAGACATTAATTAGGTCAATCTGCAGTTCTGCAAACCCTTAGCACCTCTCCAATGCTATTAGTGAGTTAATGGCTCCAGTTGCTGAACAATAGACAAAGATTAACACAAAAGTTTGAATGGTGTAAGCCAACTTTAGAAGAAGTGTAAAGAGAGAGCTCAAAAAGTTGGGAATTTACAATAAGAATTAATGGAGGTGTGCTTATGAATTAAAAACAAGACAATGAGAAAGTGAATCTGTCTAAAAGGAGTCCTCAACATCAATCACACAGTTGGCAGGATAGGAATGGAAATCCCTGTGACAGAGTGTCTAGACCCTATTGCTTCTCTAGAGAAAGCAGTTTTCCTCAGATAGAAAACTTAGATTGGCTCAACGATACACCGAACTAAGTATTCTGATTGTTTATATTATTTATTAATTTTTTAGACAGGCCCTAGGTAGCCAAAACTACATGGCCCAAGCTCAGCAATCCTCCTGCCTCAACCTTCTGTGCTAGAATTATAAATACAAGCCACCAAGCTCAGTTAATTTTCAGAGTTTTAAATTAAATTAGTTCCAAGACCAAAACACCCATATCAAAATGTGTTACGTCTTAGCAGGCAGGCTCTTTTGGTGACTTACATCTTACATAATACCCTAAAAAAAAAGTCCTTTCTCAGTTCCAAGGTCGTTCCCAAGCTACTGCTCCTGCCATTTGATACTA
Source organism: Chionomys nivalis (assembly GCF_950005125.1). Classification (NCBI taxonomy): domain Eukaryota; kingdom Metazoa; phylum Chordata; class Mammalia; order Rodentia; family Cricetidae; genus Chionomys; species Chionomys nivalis. The sequence continues at coordinate 20,171,199 of NC_080107.1, forward strand.
TCATTGGCCCCTGATCTGTACTTTCCATGAGCCAATGCTGGGTGGGCATGGTGACACAAGCCTTTAATTCCAGCACTCAGGAGGTCTTGTGAATCTCTGTGAGTTCAACGCCAGGCTGACCTACAAAGCAAGTTCCAGGACACCCAGGAAATAAATAGAGACCCTGTCTCAAACAACCAAACAAACCAAAAGGGCAGAACTGACCTTCCCAACTTCCAAACTAACCACTGAAGTCTTCTTAGGAATTCTACAGTACCCACTAGACAGTGTGCTAACACAGAAACACCACCTTTGTCATATGGTCTATGTTTGCAACCCATATGCTGCAGGTAATGACCATCAGTGGCACTGGCGCAGGATCACATACTTTGACATGCTACTTGTCTCAAATTATAAGAGAGCACAATCAACAAATCCTTTCTTTTACTAGAAAAATTATACATTAAAATTCAACCAAATATCAAGATTTGGGCCTCACTTTTAAATAAAAAGCAAATTAATATTAATAGCTAATTTAAGTGTGTGCTTTCTTTTCTCATGATATAAAGTCAACATTTATTTTTAAGAGCTAAAACTTCTGTCTCTGCACAAATAGTTTTTCATGTATTATAACTAGGAAAAAAAGAGCAACATTTCTTTTCCAGAATAACTGTCAAGCCATCAAAAAAGGGATTTTTTTTTATGTTGAGATTAAACAATGTTGATTGCCTTGAATTCCTCATACTGACTTCCCACCACTTTCATATCTGCTTGTAAGATTCTTTTTAATGTGGGATTTTATACAATCAACTAATGACAGCATTTCGTCAGTTTTAACACATAGGACAGCACTGGCATTTCAGTGAGAGCTGAGGTAATGGGATCTGTGGGAATAAGGGTCCAAGACATGTGGAGACATTCCCTAAATTTGCAGACAGGGTTTCAGAAACAGATTGCAGAACAGATTCTGACTTTCTTAACTAATGATACCTAAAGAGCACAGTTCTTTCTCAGAAGCAAAGCTGAAGGAGACTCATAGTGGGTGTCAGGATGTCTTGTGTGATTTTGCTTTCTTCTCCAGCCTCACACAGTTTTCTGGAATCAACTGATAATAGGCAAATTAAACAGGAGGATATATATATATATATATATATATATATATATATATATGTATATGTATGTATATGGTGTGCATGGGGAAATAAACATTCCAAGCTAAGAATCATATACAAGGTATAAGAGTACCCAATGGACCAGAAGATTGAGGCTTAAATAATTTCCCTAGCTTTAGAAAGACAGAGAGGGGCCTGGATAGGGAGGGTCTTGACCTGTGCTGGGAGGTGCTGAAGATAATCTTGGGGAGGGGTGAGATTAAGAACACTGAACAAGGTTGTTTTCTATTATGGTTATCTCTGGTCTGGCCACAGAATAGATGAGAAGTCTCTCCAGGGTAGTGGAAATGTCTGGGTGTGGAGACATTTATTCCCAGTCTTCTCCCACAGTTATTATTTCCTGGATACTGAAACTTCCTAACAGTTGCACTCCTCCCAGAAGAATGTCCTAGACTTGAGAGTCTAGAGGAAACCGTTTACTGCACTTCAAGAGAGAAAAGGATTAAAACACCGGAAGCAAAAATGACAACCTCTGAGTGCTTCAACTTGACAATGCGTGAAGACAGAGGACCTGCTGAGAATGACCAAGCAGCACTAGATAGAACTGCATTCATTTACTGGACATATTTGTAAACAATAGACTAGAGATGAAGGAGGGAAACAGGGTAAAGAGAGGAAGGGAAAAGAAGAAAAGAGGAGGAGGGAAGAAAAAAGCCAGTGATTCCATTATCAGTTTCCAGATACAGTAACAGTCTGGCCCATCTTGTATCCTTTCTAGGGCTTTGCATGGCCCTCAGCCTGCATTTCCTTATATGTACTGGAACCTTCTATTATGTTTTTAAGACTAAAAACGTTATGCTGCGATTCTTTCTTGTTTTTTAATCTGAGAGTTTGCAGCCGCGTTTAAGGAGCCTAAGAGGCTTTCTTACTGGAAGTGAGTCATAAAAAGCAGAAATGAAACAAGAAGAGAAAGGGAAGGGCCGAGTTCTTCTTGGAGTCTCCAGGACTGCACTGTACTCATGGCAAATACCATTCTCTCATCCCATTCATTTCTGTGCTAAGAGTGGTCCAGGGATTTCACAAGTGACCAGTTTCTACACACACACACACACACACACACACACAAACACTTGAGGAGCAGAGTCTATTCAATGTTTTATCTTGCTCTTACCAAATATTGCTTTGTAATCTTAATTCTCTGCACCAGGGCAATATTCTTTGCTTTAAATCGTATCCATAGCAAATATTCAGGCACCTTTGTGTGGAGAGGGAAGGACGCCACGCTACTTCCCCATGTGGTACTTGAACAGCCCTCTATAACAACATCTTCAGGCATTCGTTGTGGGTTATTTCTTACCCCCCAATTGGTTGAAGGAATATTAACATTAGTTCAAAAATTATTTTTAAATAATCTGATAACTATGTTTATTTTTGACACTTCGACAGGTTTCTTTAAATTCATTAAATTGGGCAGAGGAAGGAGCATCAGTTTCTCACTTTATTGAAAGTCTGGGCCCATCTCAAATTCAGTTTTCTCTTTTTCGACTCATATAATGGTGCCTGTGAAGACATTTTTGAAAATAACACTGGATGGTTTTGATCACTTTTTCTGCAACTGATTATCATAAGGATGGGAACAAGACTGAAGTCTACGCACAACGCTGTCCTCAATCAAGCAGAGACTAAGGGACCACACAGATCAAGCAATCCCCTGAGCTCTAGAAGTCAGTCCAGCTCTTTTCACATTAGAGACGTGTGCTAATTGGCTTTTGTCAATCTGACACAAACGAGTCACCTGGGAAGAGGGAACATCAGTGGGGGAATTTCCTCCATCAGACTGGCCTCTTTCTGGGAGGTGATGGATGTGGGAGGGACCACATGAGTGTGGCCTTCACTGCACAGGCAGGCAGGCAGGGTTGAGTAAAAAAACAAGTTGAACACCCCATGGGGTCGGACCAAGCTAGTAAGCAGCCCTCTTTCATGACCCCTGCTTCAGTTCTTGCCTCCAGGTTCCTGCCCTGACTTTCCTCAATGATGGACTGTTATCTGGAAATATAATGCTGAATAAATCCCTACCTTCCCAAGCTGCCTTTGGTCAGTGCTTTATTATAGCAAGAGAGAAAAAAAAGAGATAAATAAATATGTAATAACTATTTACTACATGCTGGTACTTTGCTAAGCACTCCCCAAACATTTTAAGAGGTAATCCTCACTACAAACCTGAGAAAAGGTGACTGAAATTCAGGATACTTTCCAATAATTATAGTACTGACAGTGACTAGTTAATTCAATGGCTACTGAAGTCATCTCTAACCCCTCTAACCCTTGAGCCATTCCAGTATATACCTGGATGAAGACTAGCCACATCTCCTAGACGAGAAAACTAGGCTCAGAGGGATTAAATAGCACACCAAGGTATTCATGTAGAAGTGGAAGAGTCGGGATTTGAGCACAGATCTCTTTGATGCCAGAGCGTTAAGTACTTTCCTCCACAATACACACAATGTTAGCTACCACCGGAATGACCAGCTCCTTAGCAAGAGGCTTTTGTGAACACTCAGACACTGACTGGCAAGTTGTCATTCATAAGATAACCGTCTTGGACGGCCATGCCATCTCCTGTACGAGCACTGAGACTTTGGAGGCAGACATCTGCAATGTAACCCCTTGTCAATGATCTCTAAACACCTGGCCTGACAAACTTATACTCCACTGTGAATTCCACCAGCTCCATAGACCTGGCACTACCATCACTCTGGCTGTCCAACCACTCTGCACGTGCACTTGGACGTTCCTCTTTCCTTTGCCTGTGCTCCGCCTAAGCCAAGCATGTGGGCACCCTTTAACCTCAGCTGGAAGCCAGTATCTCTCTGAAAAAAACAACTAAAAAATTGTCTCCTTCACTCAAATACCCACAGGAGGCAGCCCAACACACACACACACCCATGTCTTTCTACAACGCAGCTGTGTCCCTCAGCAATGGCAGGTCCAAGGACAGCTTATGTGTCACATGGCCAGCAACCAAGTTTCCTCCCTATACTTAGTCAAACAGTGCTAAATACGAGACCCAAAAATCCTGTGAGACTAGGGCTGCCAACAATGTGGGATTACTCGTAAGTGGTACTGGAAGCAAGGAGAAGCAAATTGGGACAATTAGAACATGGAGACTAGGGTCATCAGAGACTGTTTTCTGCCACAAGTTCTATTTCCCGTGAGGTCTGAGCTGTATTTGAATTTTATGTGACCGTATATTTCCACAATTTCTCCTTTACCTGAATTAACCAGAGTAGGTCTCTTTCTAAAAGACCAGAACCCTGCTAGAGATCAGTTTCCTCCGATCTGTGTTGAGAATTCATATCTTCCTGCCAGCTGTTCCACCAGCCTTTTTAACTTCTTCTTCAGTTTTGGCACTTTTATATCTCCTCCAATTAATGTGAATTATGCACATGTCTGTCGCCCACCTTCGCTCCAGACGGAGCCTTGTCATCTTTGTTTCTCAGCACCCAACAAACAGTACCTGGCACGCACCGGAGTTTTCACGTGTTTACTGAATTGAGTAATGTTTGATGATGTCAGTAACAATGGCATTAACTGAACCATGCAGAACTGCATTAATGACATTCAAAAATAAGTCTGTTTTCACTCTCATCTGTACACTTGGTGTCGACTCTGAACAGTTACAGAGAAAGGGAAGGAAGTGGCGGTGTCTAGCTTGTCACTCCACACTGTGACGCCTCTGCCGTGGAGCTGTCACGCTCCCGCACAGAAGCCAACCCCTTTACATTTAGCTAGGGTTAGTAGATAGTTCTTTCCTATGAAGTGGAGTCAAGAAATGTAAACCTCTTCCACACCAAAGTGTCCAATAAAAGTGCTTATGAGGGCCATAAGTGTGGGAGGAGCCTAAATCCTGTGAAAATCACAGTGATGTAGCTTGAATCTCAAATAATCTCCAAAAGTCCACACAGAAAAAAAAAATGGTTCCCCATTGGGCACTATTAAGAGGTAGTGGAGTCCTTAGGAAGTTAGTGGCATTGTGCCCCTAAGAAGCCAGTGGCCGTTCAGTCTCTACCCATTTCACTGTTTTGGTCCCTGGCTATAGGGATATCTTATTTATGTTCTAATAAATAAAGCTTGCCTAAAGATCAGAAGGGCAAAGTTAAGCCACTAGAAGTCAGGCAGTGGTGGCATATACCTTTAATTTCATTTCCTGGCCACCCAGACTCCCAAAGTAATCACACAGAAACTAGTATTTAAATCACTGCTTGGACAATCACTTGAGTATATTGCTAGCTAGCTCATATCATTGGTTAACCCATTTCTATTTTTCTGTGTATCGCCATATGGCTTTGGCTTACCGGCAAGATTCCTGATGGCAGCTCATGTCTTTCTTTTCTGGTGGCTCCGTGGTGTCTCCCTGACTCTGTCTACTCTCTGTCTATATCTTTTCCAGCCTGGTTATATTCTGTTAAGTCACTGGCTGAAAGCAGCTTCTTTATTCATTAACCAATAAAAGCAACACATAGACAGAAGGACCTCCCACACCAACTCACTTCACAGGCCAGACTGGTCTTGAATCACAGCAACCCACCTGTCTCTGCCTCAAAATTGCTGGTATAAAAGGTATGCACCATTATGCCTGGCTCTGGCATACTGAGTACCATCCATGGCAGTTCTTCGGAGTAAAAAAGGAAGCCAAATCCTGTGGAAAGCAAGAATCAAAAATGAAGGTTTCTAACTTTTGATTTATTTCCATGTTTTGTTTCCTGTCTCTTCCTACCCCTGGAGTATGTGTCAGGTTCCCCAAAACTTATAATAATGCACCATTTTGCTTTATGTTTCTGATACTTTAAATCAACTGGGGCAGTTAACAGTCCTTAAGACTTTTGGAAATATAAATGAATACAGACATATATCTCAGTCTCTAACTTGACAACACATGGTTAATACCGTAATGTCCTTTACAACCCTTTAATAGGGTTATCATATTTTCAGCTTAACTAGTATAGAGTCAGATGACAAAAATGATATAAGTCAATATGTTAATCTCAGAAGCATTTAAGTTGACACATTTTTTATCAAAAAAGGAAATTTTATATAACACAGAAAAAGAGCTGCACTGCAGAGAGATGCTCTAAGATATATAAAATCACAGAAGAATAAAGAAACAGAGCTCCCAGTGCTTCAGAGTAGAAAGATGTCTCTTGACAAGCCCTTCTTGGAAGACAGATGGAGATAGTAATGTCTCATGAGTCATCACTGAGGCCAAGCACGAGGCTTTAAAGTTTCTCAAAAGAAGCAGAATGGCAATATTAAGGAAGGCACACATTAAGAATACGAAATCCAGGGGACTGGGGAGATGGCTCAGTAGTTAAGAGCATTGGCTGCTCTTCCAGAGGACCAGGTTCAATTCCCAGCACCCACAGGGTAGTTCACAGCTGCCTGTGACTCCATTTGCAGGGACCTGGCACCTCCAGACATATACCTCATTGCATAAGGAATAAAAACAAACTTAAACAACAATACCAAATTCATAAATAAACATGTAATACAGATGCAAAAGCGAAATGAATCAAGAAAGTCTAACAGAGATTCATGGGATCACGGGGTTGTTAACTGGACCTAGATCTACAACCCTTTCCAATCTGGAGGAGCTAATTAATTACATTATCAAAGCATTGTTCATAGTACACTCACCAAGGAGAGACTGATGGAAGGGGAAATTGTAGGCACAAAAGCACTATGCATAGGTTTGCTGTAGTTTTAAGATTACAATTTAACATCAGTCCCAAAATCTTTGGGAGAATATATGATAGATTCCAAATTCAAGAAGTTGGGGGCAAATTCACCTACATGATCACTACTTCTCAGCTGCTTTCCTAAAACATCTGATTCCTCTACATGTATGTTCACTGTACATGTATGTAGATACACACTCCCTCAAGGTAATTATAAACAGAGTAGGTCAATGTTTTCACTCATGTAAAAAGTGGTACCAAGAACCGATAGCATGAAAGGGGGATACCCAAGACTGGGGTTACAGGCATGAAGTAAACACACTAAATCCCTGCTCTCGGGTACTTTTAGGGAGAGGCATTGAAGAGTAAGGTAATAATCGAACAAAAAGATGCATCCCTTGCCATATAGTGATAGAAATGATGAAGCCAGGAGGGGCAGATGAAGCAGGGAGAGAGGTGAAAGGGAACGAGTTGTTGTAACTGCGTGCTCAAGAAAATTCCCTGAGAAGAGATGACCTTTGAGCAGGAAGGAGAGCCCTTCCAGACAAAGTGAGCCCTGAGGAGGGGCATGCCGTTCATGTCTTAGGAATAGTAAAGGTGAAAGGGCTGTAGTTAAGCTCAGAATGAGGAAACAGGAGGGGAAAAAATGAGCCCAGAAAAATATTAGAGAAAGATGTGGTGGTGGTTTTAACATCTGTAAGTTTCACAAAAACTCTCCTTTTAAAAGTAAAAGCCCCCTAAAATGTGGGTCACATTTTAAAACTGCATTCATGACGTGATGAAGGGCTGTTATGTAACTTCCAACATTAGATTACTGAAAAAGACAGCTCTACCCTCCTGATCTCTTGAAGCATCATTTATATTCTACAGAAATCCAGATACTACATTGTGAGGACACCCAAGCAGTCATCACAAAGAGTGAGAGATACAGAGGCAGAGACAGAGATAGAATGAGAGAAGGATATAAGGGAAGGAGGAGGGAGGAAGAGAGAGGGATATGAAAGAAGGGAGGGAGGAAAAGAGAGAGAAGGAAGGCTTCTACCAAGAACAGCAGTATGAGGATCAACCTCCTTAGAAGTTGTGGTCCAACTCGGGAGGCGGAGGCAGGTGGATCTCTGTGAGTTCGAGGCCAGCCTGGTCTAGAAGAGCTAGTTCCAGGACAGGAACCAAAAAAAGCTACGGAGAAACCCTGTCTCGAAAAAAAAAAAAAAAAAAAAAAAGTTGTGGTCCAACCTCGGCGAAGTGTGCTAAGATCCATAGCCTCAAGCTGGAACTATCTCATATATTGGTTGTATTTTTTTTTAATTTTCCTAACTCAAAGAAAGTCTAGAGTGAATGAATTTTTATTGCTTCTTTGAAATCACTATTTTGGAATAACTTGTCATACAGCAATGGATTATATAGGATATAGTAATTGATGGCACAGACAGTTAATTTTATTCTAGATGAGCAGTGGTAGCATTCATGAGGAGCTAAATAACTTGACTTTCTCGAAAGCATCGCCCTGGCTGCTCTGTAAATACACTGTAGCAGGAAGCAGGGCCTAGTGGTGATTGCAGGAGTCCAGACTGAGGGGTGCACGGGCTTGTAAAACAGCAGTGGTAATTGAGGAAGTGTTTAAGTTGTAGATAAATCTAAAAGTAGACAGTGGACAAGGTGTATAAGACACTGAGGGAGGAGAGAGAGAGAGAGAGAGAGAGAGAGAGAGAGAGAGAGAGAGAGAAGGAAGAAGGAGAAGAAGGAGGAGGAGGCGGAGGAGGAGGAGGAGGAGGAGGAGGAAGAAGAAAGAAGAAGAAGAAGAAGAAGAAGAAGAAGAAGAAGAAGAAGAAGAAGAAGAAGAAGAAGAAGAAGAAGAAGAAGAAGAAGAAGAAGAAGAAGAAGAAAAGAAGAAGAGGAGAGGGAGGAGTCAGGAGTCCCTTTGAGGATTTTTAGACTGAGCATCCAGAAGAAAACAGCCCAGTACTTACTGTGTTAACTAGGGTATGGCAGGCTTGGCAGTTTATTTATGAACATGGCAATGTAGATGACTACCAAGCATCAAAAATGGAGATGCTAGGAAGGCAGACTCACTATGGAGTTTTAAGTTCAGAGAGGGAAAGAGTTACAGCACTGAGTGACCTGAAATGGCAATGATAGAAGAAAGGAGAAGGAGGCCAAGGGTGGGCCTTCACTGGATCTTGATATCTGGACAATGAGAAGGAGTTGCACAGGAAGACAGAAGCAAGAGTACGGGATTGTGTGACGGGAGAGCGTGAGGAAGTTCTGTCTTGGAAACTAAACAACATTCAAAGTAGAGCAACTAACAAAATAAAACACCAGATGAATAAAATGAAGACTGAGAATCTGTTATTGGATTTAAAATCTGTTTCTTTAATGAGTACTTTCAATAGCAGGATGGACTTGGAAGCTCAGTTAAGGAAAGAATTGGGAGGTTAAGTCATATAGGAGAACTAATCCCTTGAGCAACACCAAGAAAATAACAAAATGTATTTTGGAAAAATTGTTAAAGTAATTAAAACATTACATCAGAAAATTATAATTTTCTTTTAATATAAGGCCTTTTAATAAAGAAAAAATACATGAACAACAAATAGATCCAAAACACACAAAAAACAGTAATCTAAGAAAGCAAAAGTATATCCAACTATAGCAAGAGTACATGTGAATGGAATCAATAGTCAAATTAAAAAGCAGAGACTCTCAATCTGTATTTTAAAAAAAGGCTTAGAGGATATAAATCAGATTCAAACTTAAAAGATAGAAAAGATTTACTGTGCTGACAGTAAATATGATACATTTTTAAATATACAAATCAATAGAAATATAGAGTGATGTACTAATGTCAGATGAAACAGACTAACATAAAATATGGTTCCAGATGTTGGGGATAATTTCTATTTTATAAAAAGGGTCAAATAATTAAGAAACTAACTACACGTGTGTGTGTGTGTGTGTATGTGTGTGTGTGTGTGTGTGTGCCAACCACAGCCCACCCACCCCCAAAATGTGGCAGGAACTGAGGAGAGATAATAGCTAGAGATTTAATAATGGATTAAAAGAGCCTCCAAGAAAATTTCCAAGAAAATATAAGATTTCAACAACGCTACAAATTAACTTGCCTAGTAGATCCTATGGGCCCCCCAATAGCAGCACTATCCCATGCCCCAACATGTTCTTCACAACTGCACACAGTACTTCTCCATGATGAGTTTGGATGACAATCCTGAAATAAACAATTCCAAAGATGTTAATTCACTGAGGGTGTAACTTGGTGACAGAGTGTCTGCCTAGCATGTACAACACCCTGACTTTACTCACAAGCACCACTCAGAAACCAACCAATGATCACAACCCAAAATGCTGAAACATAAACTGATCAAAATTCCTAAAGTCCAAAAATTCAGTCAAAATCTGATAAACAATAAGTGTAGAAAAATACCTCAAAGCAATACTTTGAAAGACACCTAATTGGAGATAGAAACATAGGCCAGTGGTTAAGAGCTTGCCTAGCATATACAAGGTACTAGGTTTGATTCCTAGCAACACACACACTTATCTACATTTTTTAATAGAATACATTTGAAAAACTTAAGTCTTCATAGGCTACTTTGAACAATAAAATGGACAATAACATTATTTTTGCAAGCATAGACAGACATACCAATAATAGTTACAACAGTTTTGAGTGGATTATATTATAGTCCATCAAAAAGCTAAATGTTTGCATCTGTTATATGTGGTTGGTAATTGAATGCAGATGGCCTTATAACTGCCATCATCAAAATTAAATGGTAGAAATCTAAGTATTTTCATAATATTATTTTAAAAATCACAATATGAAAATATTATTTTCAAATTTTTAAAAAGTAAATGAAGGGGGTGGAGAGATTGCTCAGTGGTTAGAACTGGCTGTTCTCCTAGAGGGCCCAAGTTCAAGTCCCAGCACCCACATGGCAGCTCACAACTGTCTATAACTCCAAGATCTGACACACTCACACAGACATGCATGCACACCAATGCACACAAAAAATAAAAATAAAAAAATTAATGAAAATCACAAGTTAACCATTGCCTTTTCAGTCATCCAAAGGGTCAAGATCTTGAAAAACTGCATACAGAAAGGGCATCTTCTCATTTATTATTGACCTTCCTATGACTTAATATATATTCTCAATGCTGACATCTAAGTTCAACACTATGGTAATACACTTTTGCTGAGTCAAACCTGTAAATAATGCATGAAATGAATCAGAAGTTGTTTAAAGTCTATAAAATTTACACTTTTAGTATCAAAAATGACAAGATGATGAAATATGTGGTATAGAAAAAAAATGATGAAATGTAACACTGAGGATTTAAAATAATATGGGAGCACTAAGGAAGTTCCTGCCTAGCATGAGTGAGACCCTAAGTTCAATCCCAAATACTGCCTCAAAAACCAGACAATCTAGTATACTAACAAAGCCATGAAATTAAATGATAAGAACCTAAAGAAAAACTGAGGAAAAAATGAACACAGAAAAGGCACTTTGCAGACAGAGAGTGGGCAATTGCATGTGAGGCAGCCCAGAGAGCTAGCTAAATGTCTATCATTAACTGTGACTTTGAATTTCAGGCCATGCTGAATGGCCTCTCCTTTTGCTGGGATGCCAATCACATCTTTACACGCCAGATGTGTGCCTCATCCACTCAGGCTCACACCATAATCGTACACACCCTCAGAGACACACCCCACATACTACTTTACCAGTTTCTAGGTGTTCATTCACCTGATACGATGCAGGTATATGGCACACACCAGCAGCACATTAATCCCCTCTGAGGATTTGGCTTTCCGTTGCTCTCACGTGACCTTTCGTTCCCTTAATAGAAGCTTCCATCTCCGGATTTCAGCATTCAGAACTTCAAGCATCTGGGATAATGATTTTGGCCTTTAGAATATTTTAACTTTGGAGATTTTAGAATCTCAAGCTTTTGGTGTTTCGGGGGTTCCAACATTTGGCAGTATGGCATTGGGGCTGTAATTTTTAGACTTGGCACCATTCTAGCACTGACTGCATACTAAGCTATCAGGCAAGCCTCAACGTGCTTAAAATAAGGATCAAAAACACATAAAAATGTTCTCCAACTATTTGATTGTGAAATCAGAAGTCAATAACAGAGAAGCATGATAAATCCACATTGTGTGTAAAGTAATTAAAGTATAAAAACACCCACAATGTGTGTAAAGTAATTTAAGACACACTTACATAATCAATATATCAAGAAGAAACCATACAGGAAATTTCATAGATAATTGCATACAAATACTTTGAGATGAAGGAAAGCTAAAGGACTCATACCAAAATGTTTGCAACATAGATAAGCAGAGCACAGAGGGAGGGTTACCCCATAAAAGTAGATTTCAAATCAATAATTCAACCTTCTACTTGAAGACACCATAGAGGGAGAAAAACTAAACTCAAAGAAGAGAGAGAGGAAGAAAGAAGGGGAGAGGAAAGGGTGGAAGACCAAATTAGAAAAGACACCAAGGGAATAAAGAATAGGAAAACAACAGAAATGATAAAACTTAAGACTGATCTTTGAAAAGTGTAACATGATTGATAGACATTTATCTAGACTATCCAATAAAGAAAATGGGCCGGGCGGTGGTGGCGCACGCCTTTAATCCCAGCACTTGGGAGGCAGAGGCAGGCGGATCTCTGTGAGTTCGAGACCAGCCTGGTCTACAAGAGCTAGTTCCAGGACAGGCTCCAAAAGCACAGAGAAACCCTGTCTCGAAAAACAAAAAAACAAAAACAAAGAAAATGGACAAATTATCAAATCTGAGAAAAATAGTATGGCTATTTTATTTTATTATTATAAAATCTTACGAAATAAAAAGCATCTATAGATATCAACATAAACAACTATACCAAAACAGGTAATTTAAAAAAAAAAAAAAAAAGATGCGCAATTTCAAGAAAGATAGAAAGGACTCAAGAAGAAATAGAAATTCTGACTGGAGTAAAGAATTAGCAATAAAAGAATGTTAAGAAAAAAGGAAAGTCAAGGTGTCTTCATTGTAAGCTTTACCAAACACTTAAAGAATTCACACACAAGAAATTGAAGAAGAAATGCTCGTGCCATTTTATCAAGACTGTGTGACCTTGATTCTAAATTCAGACAAGGTCATCATAAGAAGAGTACAGGCCAGTGTCTCTTGAATGCAAATACAAGATTATCAATAGCATATCACCAGTCTGACACCAGTCAGTGGTAAGAAGTATCATACACCATAACGGTGGTTTATCATAGGACTAACACCTGAAATCCCAGGGCTTGAGATAAAGTTGAGTACAAAGAATATTTTCTAAAACAATGCCCTGAGTTTAACACCCAAGACTGGGGAAAAATTAACATATCATAACATAACAACGAAACAAAAGGTGAACGTACATGTAATCATTTTGAAAAATGAATAAAAGATTTGACAAAATTCAGCACTACTTCCTAATTTAAAGAGGTACTCTATAAACTAGAAATAAATAAAAATTTCTCAGGTCTGATTAAAGATAGGGGTGGGGCACAACATAGAACTTTAAATTAATGGTGAAACACTGAAAGTTTTTCCCCTAAAACCAGGAGCAAAACACCAAAAAACTGTTTTCCCTAACCACTTCCAGTAACATTAGTGATCAAAGCCAGAGCAATCAAACAAGAAAAGTAGAAGGTATTCTGACTGTGGAGAAAGAAGTAAAATTATCTCTTATTTGAGGGTAACATAATTCCTGTATAAAAACCTTAAGGGTTATGTATAGAAAAAGCTCCTAAATCCACAAGAAAGTCTATTGGAATTAATAAACAAGTCCTACAAGGGTACAGTATCATATTCAATGTGCAATGACCAATGGTGTGTCTATAAAAGTACTGAAGGGAATGAAAACGAAAAATCAGGAAACCGTGTCTTTCAAAGTAGCACTGTCTTAGTGAGGGTTTCTGTTGCTGTGAAGAGACACCATGACCATGGAAACTCTTATAAGGAAAAACATTTAAATATGGCTTACAGTTTCAGAAGTTCAGTTCACTTCATCATGGCGGGGAGCATGGTAGCATGCAGGCACACCACAAGGTGCTGGCTACATCTTGATATGCAGGCAACAGGAAATGAACTGCGTGTCACACTGAGCAAAGCATGAGCAACAGAGGCCTCAAAGCCTGCTCCCACAGTGACACACTTCCTCCAACAAAGTCACATCTACTTCAGTAAAGTCACACCTCTTAATAGTGCCACTCTCTTTGGAGGCCATTTTCTTTCAAACCACTACCAGCACTAAGAATAATAAAATATTTTCCAATATGTTCACTAAAAGAACTTTAAAACATAAACTCTGAAAACTTCATTTTTTTTAATATCAAAGAAAACTTTAGTAAATGGAAAGATATCCTGTATTCATGGACGTAATGTTGCTGCAATATGAAAATTCTTGAACCCATCTGGAGATTGACTGCAGTCCTAGCCAAATCTCGGCTGCTTTCTATGAAAATTTAAACAACACAGAATAGTCAAGATAATATTGAAACAAAAGAACATAGTCAAGATAAACTTGAAACAAATAAAAAATAGAGAAATTTTGCTTCCTAAGCTTAAAACTTACAATATAGTCTGATACTTGTATTAAAATATATAAATAAGTTAGTGGTATAAAATTGAGACTTCATAAAAGCACATACATCTGTCATCAATAGATTTTTGACTAAAGTGGGAAAACATTTCTCTAGTCTTTCAATAAACAGTGTTGGGACACTGGCTATCTGAATGAAAGAGAATGTAGTTGGAACCTTGCCTCACTCCACATGAACGAATCAAAACCTATACAGTTGCCCAAAGAGAGCACAGGGGTGTGCTGCATGGGTCAAACGATTGTGCCTTTGCTTTGATACCAAAAAGCATGGGTACATAGGACAAAATAGATAAGTTCGCCTTTATTAAAATAAAACGTCTGTGCTTCAAACGGTACTGTTATGAAAAGGCAGCACACGGTATGCCAGCAAATAATTACGAGCTGTGCATCTGATAAGGGACTTGTATCTACAATACGTACGTAATCCCTACAACTCGATACAAAAGATCAAATAACGCAATTAAAATCTGGGCAAAGGGTATGCAGAGCTATTTCTCTAATAGAATAAGCATATGAAAAGTATTCACTATTATTAGCCATAAGGGAAATACAAATCAGCCATAATGAGATATCACTTCTTGCCCACTGGGATAACTGTAATAAAAAGAACAACACAACGGTGAGTAGGTTAGGAAGGAAATGAAAGCTCTGTATATCGTTGGTGGGAATTTGGAGAACAGTCGGAGGTTTTCAAACATTAAACATAGCCAGAAAATCTACCATTAGATAAGGAAATTTCTTGTCCATGCAACTCTTTTAAAAATGAAAATGTATTCCCACACACAATTTATCCCTGGGTGTTTAGAGCAGCATTGGCCATAGTAGCCATCAGTAGCTACCACAGCCGTAGGGCCTCCTATTTTAAAGCCATTGTAAAATGGAAGGAAGTTTTCAAATGAATCATTTTCAGAATCTTGGAAAAAAAGTTTCAAATAAGTGATTAGCTTGCGGACAATTTGTTCGCTCCCAGATCCTTCAAGAGACACAGCTTGCTAGAACACAAAGATCTTAGACCGGGAATTTAAGTCATGGTGGAGGTCTTGCCCAGCATGAGCGAGAATGGCCAGGTTTCAGTTACAGGGCTGTTTTACAACTTATGTTTCATTGCCTCCACCCTACAGAGTCTTTGAGGCATTTGTCTGATTGTCCCCATGAAAATTTAATACAACAGACCTATGCTTTATGCATAAGCAGAACCAGTTTTGTCCCAGTTGAGAAATCATGTATTAGAGCAATAAATCCAAGGGACTATTCAAAGAAGGGGTTGAAAGTAAATGAAATACCAGACACCAGGGCCATTCACTCACACCACTGAAGTCTTTACATAACGATGTTGAATTAGTTAACAAAGAAAAGAGGAGCAGATGGAAGTTAAAACAAAATAGAATAGCCACAGCCAGTGACTGGACCCATGTGATGGCAAGCTATACACTGTACATGCCAGATTTTAGAATACCCAATTCAAGATAACTGTTGGCTATCTATTAAATATCTTTGTTCAGAAGAAGAAGATACTAATTATTTGTTATGAATCTGTGTTTGAAAAACATACCCTAGATAGTTCTGTGCTTTCACCAAAGGGAGGTTCCCACATCCTTACTGTCAACTTTAGAAAGCACACAGACCTCCTACATGTATGGACTGCGTTGACTCCTCCACAAGCTTTGTGATGTCAATATCTCTTCATTTCCTGTGGAAAAATGAAGGCATTAAAGGAAAAATGCACAAGTAGTTGTGGCATTGATACCATGCAACAATGAGAAAGGAGAAGGAAAAGGCTGTTTTAGAATCCACAAACCAACAGGGAGGGAGAACAAAGAACAACCCCTGAGGGAGGCCTGTGGAAGCCACAGCTGATAGGAGCTGAACCTCTACAGGTGTTGACCCACGTGCCAGGAAGCATCCCATCTTAGCAGTTCTCTCTGGACCACTCTTCAGGAGTCAGCTACATTCGCTAGCCAGAGCTAAGATGCTCAATGCTCATGAGAAGCCCTTCTAGCACAGAGTAAACAATAGGTTTTACTGTGAAGGAAAGGGGAGGGGACGAGCAGAAAGAAGGGGAAGGGAAAGAAGAAGAGGAGGAGGATGGAGGAAGAAGAGGAGGAGGATGGAGGAAGAGAAGGAGGAGGAAGGGCTAAGGAGATGGGTCAGTGGGTAGAGTGCTTTCTGATGCTCAAGTGTGAAGACCTGAGTTCAAATCCCTGGCACTCACATTGCTTCTATTCTTTTTCCCTTTTCTTTTCTTTTTTTTTTTTTTTGTCTCATTAGATGAACACCAAAATTTACTCTGTATCTTGGCTATTGTGAATAACTTTTCAATAAATTTTGTTTGTTTTGATTTGAGATGCCATGGAAGGGACAGGAGGAATGTTTGTTTTGGTCTTTTGGGGGGAGGGTGCTTTGGGGTGTTTGTTTCTTTGTATTGATGGAGATCAGTCACAATGGCCTTAGCACCCTTTTGGTCTTTATTTTGGTTTTTTGAGACAGGGTCTCTCTTTGTAGCCCTGGCTGTCCTGAAAACAACTCTGTAGAACAGCCTGGTCTTGAACTCACAGAGATCCACTTGCCTCTGCCTCCTGAGTGCTCCAGCATCACTGATTTTAACACACATATTTGTAAAAGCCCAGCACAGTGATATACATCTGTAACCCCAGTGCTGGGGAGACAGAGTCAGGAAGATCCCCAGGTTTTATTGACCAGCAAGTTCCAGGTTCAGCAAAAGACCCCATCCCAAAAACATCAATGAAGAAGACACATGATATCAACTTCTGGCCTCCATAGCTGCACAAATGGGAGAGCCTACTCACACCCATGTACCCCCCCACACACACACACACAGAGTCAGAGAGAGAGAGAGAGAGAGAGAGAGAGAGAGAGAGAGAATAGACCTAGCACTTGAAATCTGAGTATATTACACAGCCCACATAGGCATCTTGTCTTGAAAGGAGTCTTAGACATGGCACCCCCAGATCACCTTCAGAAAGCATTGATAGATGTCCATGGGCAGAACCATAGCTCATATGACTGATGACATATTCAACATGGGAAGGACCTTCTCATGGAAATGGGGCAAAAGAGTCATAGAGGATTTTAGGGTTGGATATATTTGACTTGTTATATTTGATCATAAACCCCATCATTTTAAGTAGACGATATATGTGATCCACTTATGTGGTAAGCCCTTTTCAATGTTTAGCCACACTTCTTACACAAAACCTTGCTTACAGGCCTGTCTATTTTGCTGTCTTGATTCTTTGAGGTAGCTTTCAGAAGCTGATGGGGATTGCTGGGGACCAAAGTCCTTCCCTGGTCACACTGTCACCACTTGAATGCATTTCTGAAAGAATAAATGTGAGACTCTAACCCCTCCCTGCCCGCAGCCTGCAGCTCCACAGCTGCCTCCCCATGCCTGGCTTCTGACCCCAGGCTGTCCTGGCCTTGGTCTGGCCGTTCCCATCCTGCCTCTGACAACTGCTAGTGATCTCACCCCATTGCGGGGCCCAGATAGGACAGTTGTATTCTGAAAGGTCACCAGTCAATGGAGTGCTTGGAACTCCAAGAATTTCCCCATAGAAAACCAACATTATAAATAGTGATGATTCCCAGGCCCTTCCACAAAGGCCCCTTTAACTCACCACGGTGCCGCTGCAGATGGACTAAGCCACCTTCTTTCCCAAGTCTATGAAGTTGGCCTGGAGGCACAGAGCAAAGAGAATGGTGGCCCCTCGAGATTTAACAGTCCCCATGGAAACACGGATGGGGAAACTCGAGGTGGTGCAGAAAAGTCAGAAAAATGTTGATGGGTATCTCAGACTGAGGTCACCGAAGCAAAGGTGCAGGGGGCAGGGAGTTCAAGACACATAGCCCGGGGCACCTCTTCCCAAAAAGGGCTCATAAAGCCAGAGCCACAGCAAACCAAGAATCCTGGGGTCAGGGAGTGCGACCAGCTCCCTGGTTATTACTAAGTAGACCGGCATGGCCCCGGTCCCTCTCTTGACTGCCCGGCTCCTCCCCTGGTTCTAACCAAGCTCCAGATGATTCTCTGGATCTTTGACTATGACTTTCTGCTTAGTGTCTACAGATTACTGACTTTTGGCATAGCGAGAGTGACTTTCTGCTGTTGGTTAGCTCCTGTTTTGGTTGAAGGGATAATTTGTTTTGGCTGTGCCACATCCACACTGTTTCTGTAAATACGTCCTCAATCCTTCCCAGAAATCCCTCTTTCCCATGTGTTCCTCATGCCCAGAAATCAATCTGCCATCCCTTGTCATCTCTGTCTGATTTACTCTTCAGTGTTTCCTTAAATCTGGAGATAACTCCCTATTGTTAAGCATATATAAATTCCCAGAATCCCATAATCCCAAGGTGATGGCACATGGCTGTAACTTCAGTCCATGGGAGATAGAAGCAGGAAGATCCCATGTTTCAGATACACGGGGAGTCTGAGGCTAGTTTGGGCTACAAGAGACCTGTTTCAAACAAATCAACAAACAAAATCAAAACCTTGGAATGTTAGAGTTTTTTGGTGTGTGTGTGTGTGTGTGTGTGTGTGTGTGTGTGTGTGTGTGTGTTGGTGAGCAAACTCAGCTTTGGTGCATACTAGGCAAGTATTCTGCCAGGGGGCCACACTCAGTTCACTTCACTCCTGAACAGACTCTTAAGTACCCCGAATTCCTCAGTGCTTAGGACCCATCAGGGCCTTTGCTATTGTCCTTCCTTGAGAAGAGAAAAAACCAAAACAAAAACCAACTCCACAGTACCGTCTTCTTAGCACCTGCCGTTTCTGTCCCTCCAAAGTTCTCATCCCCAGGCTGCGTGTCTGAGAATCCCCATCTCCACACACTGCCCACATGACTGCAAGACCAGTGGTTCTGGAAATGCTGATCTGGCCACTCTGCTCGTCTGCTACCACATGCTTTCAGATGCTCCACCCACTTCCATCCATCTGTCTGTCCTGAGACGTCAAGGCTTTGGCTGAATGCTCCTTACACTTTTAATCAAGGCACAGGGACGTGATTCCTGGTGACAGGAATGACAGATAAAAACAGGTCACAGTCTCCACCCCGTGAATCCGTGGGCAAATCTTAAAGTTACCTACTTGGACCAAGTTCAATCCATTTGGGGGTGTTGCTGAACTGAAAGGGCACCTGCTTACTGATAAAATTGCAGGTCTACTCAGTGAAAGACACGGAAAGCCTCAGTTCTTTGTGGTGATCATTTTATTAGAACAGAGCCACGTGCACACAATGAGCTAAGAACCATCCCAACCTGATCAGGAGAAGCAGAAGCAGCCCAGCCCAGAAGCCTGCGTTGACAGGCATTTCAGTTTGTATTCAAAAGCTGGGCTGATGGTGCATGGCTTCGATCCTGGCACTTACAGAGTACAGGCAGGGGGATCTGATTAAGAACAGCCAGGGCTATATAGCAATCCCAAGGCCAGCCTTGTCTTCAGTAACAAGAACAACTGTCCCCAAAGCTTTGTGCCTGTAAGGGCAGGCCCAGCATCAAAGGCAGGAAAAAGGGCAAGCGCATAGCACAAAGGGATTTTCTAGTCTCCCATCTGCCCTTCCGTGCCATGAGAAATAGTGGAATGTTGGCTCCAGGACAAAACAAGTGGGATTTCAGATCTGGACATCACACGAAGCTCTTAATGATAGCCAGTCTTAACCTCAAACTACCACCAGGAGCCCACAGGAGGGTTTACAATTATTAAATGGGACAATATCCCAAATGTCTGGGAAGAGACGTCTTAGCAGCAGAGGTGGCTGGGAGAGCAGCTACTCCTCTTGTCCTTTGTTTTAATGTTTTCCTCCTCAACTTCCTATCTCTCCCTTCTCTACAGAAGAAAGGGGCTAGAAAAAAAAATCCTCTTTATGATAGCTGCTCCAGTTTCTGCCCTGAGAAATCCGCTCTATTTATTAACCACGCCTCTCAGTGAAGAAATTCCACTAAAATTCCTTCAGGGCCTGGCTGCCTTTCAGCTTCTCTCTGCACATTCTTGCCTCTATGTATGTCACCATCTTAAATAGCTACGCCTTCTGTGCTTTAATAAGGTCCCTTCTAGAATCTTTTTTTTTTTTTTAAAGAACACAGACCTAGTTTTTCTAAGTTTCTGAATACCTCAGATTGTAAAGCTTCCACAATACTAATTAATCTCTTCTCTGCCTTCCCTGTGTCCTCACTGGTCTGCTAATAGCATAAGGACCGGCGCTGACCTCATTACAATAACTTCTTGCATGGAATTGGAATGATCCCTCCAGGCTGGTCATTTGGATTCCACCCCTCCCAGCCTGCCTCCTCCCACAGGCACCACGTTAAAGATTTAGGTGTGTTTTCCATCAGACGTTCCTATTCTTTCTAGGTCCCAAATTTGGGCTACTAAAATTTTAAAGAAGATATATTGTTTCTTTGGTGAGTTCACGACGTGACCAACCATGGCACCGTCTGCATGAAAAATCCTAAACAATGAAAAGCATAGGTCTGAATTACTGTCAGCCAAAAGAAGAAAAGGGGAGGAGGGGAAGAAAACTGTAAACATCCTATTGTCTTCTTTAGACAAGGGTTTGCTCGAAAAGCTTTTAGAAGCTCTTAGGAGGAACATCCCACCCATAGGGTAGAAGCAGTCGGCAAACATTTCGTTTTGATTGTACCCAGATGGAAGCTTTTGAGAAACATCCCAGATTAGTGAAGTGTTTCATAAATGCACTCGTCCCTTTCTCCATCCTCACCCCTCTCGCCCGCTTCAGTTACCTTCAAACCCTTGCTCACTCGTCGTGCATAACCCAATACTGAAAGAGAGAATGGATAGACCCTTCTTGCAGATGACTGGACTGCACAGGGTAAAAACACCCCTGTCAACATGCTGGACCCCTTCAGTGACCACTTTCATGGCCTTTGGACATTTCCCATGTGGCTTCTGTGAACTCGCAAGGCAAAAGTGCTTTGGGCATTGCTACCATTTTGCACAGTGATATTGAAGTAATAACTTGGGGCTTGTGGTGGCCCTTCTCAACCTCACCCTTGCTTGCTCTGGCTCTCAGTGTTCTCTCTCCTGGGTGTGAGACTTTCTTTGCCTAAACAGAAAAGCACCACTTCCGCTGCCGTTCACTTTGTGGCTTGCATCATCACGATACCCTGGATGCCTCCATTAGCACTGGGATCTTGCTGAACTGTGCCCCACAGTACACATTCAGACACACTAAACCTCTTAGTCATGCCATACGGGTGAATCTGAAGCCCGGGGAGAGACTTAGGAGCCCTCACTGGAAGCTCTACTTAAAGACTCCCCTGCTACCCTGAGCTGTGGCAGCCAGGGATTTTTGTCCACCTTGATCTTTATACTCTTTAAAACAGACCCTCCTTTTTGTCCTCCAGATTTTCAGCTCTCCTCCTCACTTCTCTGGCCAAGCCTCTGGGCCTCGCATCCAGTCTTCTACGCCCTGGGAATCGTTCTCTTCCCTGAGAGGGATGCCTCAATGTTGGATGACAGAAGTCCTCTGGACATGGGGATGAATGACATGATGCAGCCTTGGAGCTGCTGATGGCTCTCTTCCTTCCATGGTGAAAGGATGCAGGAGGTCAGGCTGCATAATGAGGCCCCATGTGGCAACAGGCAAAAGAATCCACTGCCCTCAACCCTGAGGCAGTGGCGCCTAAAGGTCTTCCTTTCAGCTGCTCAAGCGAGTTCCCTTTGGGAAGCCTCCAGCATCTTAAAATCCATAAACATGTATTCATTAGCTTGTACTTCAGGCCGTTGTCTTCAGTCACTTGGGACCAGAACCACCTTCACTAGAGCCTCTTCCCTGTGAATGACCGATAGACACGTTCTGGGGGTTGCATTGGCGATATCAGAATAACAGCAAACATGGGAAGAAGCCCACACACTAATCTAAGAAGGATTAGTGTGACTCAGACTGAGGAGACATTGTGGAGATATTAGAAAGCATTAGAGAGCTTCCAGGTGAAGTGGATAACCATGAGGTTAGCAAAGACACACAACGGTTGATGCTGAGGAAAGGAGAAGGTAAGAAACCACAGCACTGAAAAGCGGAGGCGAGGAAACAGCAGGACAACCAGAGGATAACATTTAACCACAGAAGACCAGTAAAAAATATCCCCTCAGCGGGAACAGGTCTAAGGAAGCTACATCTAAAACATAAGCTTCAAAAAGAATGGAGACTTATTTCAAGGTCTAAGCAATACAGCTAGGGCCCAAAGCCAAGCCAAATACATAACAGCTCTGGTATGGCCTGGGCCTCCAGACCATCTCCAGAAACAGGAATCGGGGGTCCCCATTATGTCTATATGTCTGTCTAATGCCTCTCTCTCTCTCTCTCTCTCTCTCTCTCTCTCTCTCTCTCTCTCTCTCTCTCTCCCTCCTTCCCTCCCTCTCTCCATCCTTCTTCTCCCATAATAAAGTGGAACATTAGTGGTCCCTAATCTTTAGCTTTATGCTGTTTATTTTATTTTTGAAATGCATCTAGTTTGCAAGAAATTGTGCTAGTATAGTCAAATAAATATGGAAGTTAAAAAACAATCAAGATATAGTCAATCCATGGATGGATGGTTCAGTGGTAACGTGAAAATACCTCACACGCATGACTTCTAGGAGCAATCCTACCCAAATAAACCTAATCTCTAAAAGTGTGTTAGTGATTTCTTCCTGTTGCTGTGATAGAGAATACCACGACCAAAAACAAGTTAAGGAAAAATGAGTACCTTAGGGCTTAAAGTTTCAGAGGGAGAGTCAGGAGTCACATCAGCAGACAGCCTGAAAAGGAAGCGGAGAGATCCAGTCTGCAACCAAAACTACAAGGCAGAGAGAGCAAACTAGAAGCCAGATGAGGTTACAAATTCTTAAAGCCCACCTCCAGCTAAGCCCACCCATCTTCAGCTAAACCCATCTCCAGCTAAGCCCATCTCCAGCTAAGCCCATCTCCAGCCAGGCTCCACCTCCAGCAAGACATTGCAGTTGAGTTGAGTTCACATTCTTCGAGAGCACAATGGAAAGTCAGGCATGACTCCTGTGGTACAGTCCTGAGCAAGCTATTTAACCATCCTGCTCCTCAATGCTCTCTTGTACCATGAGGACAGGAGGAGCACAGGGTGTCTGTTGTAAGGGCTGGGTTAGCACATATGAAGAGCTCCAACAACACCCGCTAAACTGCGAATGCGATGAAAGTCACCAAGTTGGAAATTTCCGATGCTGAGAAGGGCAAGCCAGATTCTTTTCCCACAATCCTCTTCTTGTCACACCACGGGTTAAGAGAACAGGTTAAATCAAGACAGAGTCAGGAAATGCCAAGCCCATCTTTCCTTGCCTCTCCCTTCCTGCCTCTGTACACACGGTCTTCCCGTACCCCTTCCTCTTTAGCTACTATTTCTGCTGTTTTGAGCCTTTTGACAGTGGGTTTTCTTTGTTTGTTCCATCTGAAATGCATTTCCTTCCAAACTAAAAGCAACAAGGATTATTTTGTTCTCCTCAGCACCCATGCTCTTTGCAGGCTGGGCTTGGCTGATTGGTTCTGTTGATGTATGAACTCATTCTTCCAGAGGGTTTTAAATTGTCAAGAAGGTCCAGTGACTGAGTTGTAGTCTAGGGTGTGCAAAGCCTTGGGTTCAATCGACAAAGAAAGATGAAAGAGTAAGAAAAGTAAAGAGTGTGTGAAAGGAGGAGAGAGCAGAAGCATGACTAAAAAATCCAGGGTCCCAGAGAAAACTACGGCAGTAAAGTTTTTTTAATTGTTAATCAGTTTTTTCATACAATAATTTTTTTTTTTTGGTTTTTTTTTTTTTTTCGAGACAGGGTTTCTCTGTGGCTTTGTAGCCTGTCCTGGAACTAGCTCTGTAGACCAGGCTGGTCTCGAACTCACAGAGATCCGCCTGCCTCTGCCTCCCGAGTGCTGGGATTAAAGGCATGCGCCACTGTCGCCCGGCTCATACAATAAATTTTGATCATGCTTTCTCCCTCCCCTAGCTCCTCCCAGAATCTCCCCCCACCTCCCTACCCATCCAACTTTATGTTTCTACTGTCTTTGTAAGAGTCAGAGGTGGTTGAATGAAATTGGTCCCCGGAAGATAGATTCCAAGGGAATTGCCTTCCAGATGCAACAGGATGGATGCCCATAGACCAGCAGCACACACAAGAACTCCACAAGTTCCCGGCACTGAGAAGGAGACGTGGACATGGGGTTCCACCTGGAACCAAGGATTTATCTGTAATTGATGCCCACTGGTGAAGGGAAAATTAGTGTTCTCTAAGGGAATGTCATCAGCTATGCTCAACACAGTCTAAGGCAGACCCCATGCCTAGGAGTAGTTGACCTACACAAGACAAACTCCATGGTTTATGCACTTTTGTGTGCATGTGTACTTTTTGTTTCATTTTCTTTCATTTTAGCGATCTTGTCTTCTTAGTCTTTTGCTTATTTGTTTTTATTTTTTGTTGTTGTTGTTTTAAGAGAAAGTGACAGAGCGAGAGAGAGAAAATGAGAACATTGGGCTACAAAGATGATAACTAGTTCAGTAGTGAAATACACTCAGGGGACCAGATTTTGGTTTTCAGATCCCAGAACCCATGTCAGCAAACTCACAACCACCTTTAACTCCAGCTCCAGCAGACCCACTCAATGTCTTTGGTCTCTATGGCATCTGCACTCTATGCACATATCCGCATATCCCCACATACATGTGGGTAATTAAAAATAAATTCTAAAAAAGCTTACCTAGTACTCTTGGGGAACCTGAAGTAAACATTGGTGGCAACAGGAACTTGCAGTGGAAGCCTACACAAAGCTGCTGCAAAACACACCTGAGGCTAGGTTGTCAAAATGCTTGAGAATTTCAGTCTGGTTAGAAAGCATTTTAAATAAACCCTAACCCAATTAATTTACCTCCTGTAGCCTTGTGTTAGGAAAATCCCCCAGACGCCCCTGAAGATTAACATTTCCCCATGTACATGTTCTTATTCTCCTGCCATTGAGTGTGAACAGGACCCACGGCCATGAGCAGCAGTCGCTCTCAGAATTGGGCTGCAGTGGTGAAGGACTTTGCAAAGGTAGACCATGGTCCTCTTGCATCCTCTTGATCTTGAGTTCATACAAAAGAATTTGATGGGCCTGGACTTAACAGATGAGTCTCCAGAAAGCTCCAAGTAACTATGGTTACTCTCCACTGGCCTTGAAGAATCCAGCTGCCCTGTTATGTAAGGGCTATGTGTCCAGGGCCTGAAAGCAAAGACAGGATACCTCCAGTCATCAAAGAGAGGAAAAAGTGGGGTGAGTTCCAAAATTCAGAATTCTGGGAACACCCATAGGGTTTGGAAGCAAACCCTGACTGTCAAGTGAGACTATAGTCTCCATCAACACCCTGATTTTTAACCTTGGGGACCCAGTCAAAGTGTACCTAGACTTCCGGCCCAGAGAAACTGGGTGATACTTTATGAAAGCCATCCTAAGCCACTGAGTTTGTGGTTATTGATTTAAGTGACTGCTTACTTGTTGTTGAAATTGCAGGCAAATACTCCAAAAGATGAACCTGAATGACTAGAGGGGGACCGGGGAGTCAGGGAGCCTGAGTAGAACTTCCTCAAGTTGATACAGGGTTCTTCATTCAGAGAAACTAAACGAAAAGCCTGGTAAAAATCAACCCATGGGGAAGGAAGCCTGGAGGTGACCTGTGGTATTCACAGCCCAAGGGACAGCAGAGTGTCTGGGAACCTAGTACAGGTGGGTCAGAAACACCTGTGTGCAGCATGAGAGAAAATTTTATGAGCACATAGTAAGGCCACAGGAACGGTGGACAGTGTCATTTGCAGGAAAATGACTGGAAGTGGAGACTCGTCAAGTTAATCCAAAGAACCAGACTCACAAGTCAAAAATTGGGGCCTGGGGAGGTGGCTCGGTGGGTAATAGTACCTGTTGCATAAGCGTGCAGACCTGAGTTCAGATTTGAGATCCAGTGAAGTGAGGAGAGGAGAGAGATACTGCACTCTTTATGTCATGTGCAGTCTAGATTCACACAAGAGAACAAAAGGGAGCCATTTGAGACGAGGAAAGACAAGAGGGAAGGTCCGAGGAGGGCGGGGAGGGTCCAGAGAACAATGACACAGATATTACAGAAACCCATGCTTCATACCCTAAAAATATTAGTTAAGAAAGAGGGCTGAAACAAATCATACCTATCTTTGGATTTTGAATATTAAATCACACTCACTCAGGAAAGTTTGCAGAGAACACCCATGAAAACATTTTAAAAGATGTGTTGGTAATATAGTTTTCGCCATATGCACTTGGGTTCTCTCTTGTTTTGTGTGTCTTCGTGCGTTGTGATTGAGACCGGGTATCACGGCATACCTAGCCCAGTCTAGCTTCCAACTCTGGCTCTTCGAGTCTGCCTCATGATTGCTGGGGTTACCGTTGGAAATGGCACACTCTGCTCTTTCTCTTTCTCTAACCTAGTCACTAATACCCTTGTTCATTGCATTTCTCCATCAGCATCACTTTCTAAAAGCAAATACTGCAGACGATAAACCATACTAACTAGATCATCTCACAGCGCATGCGTGCAGTGGTTTTCTTACCTAGCCTCCTATTAGCAACAGTTAAAGTTCTTCCTGATTCAAAACTATGTACTCTGAACCCAGGCAGAACCTTCAAGCACCAAAACCTGCAAGGAATGCATTAGTTTCTGGTACATCTTGCCTGGCATTTGACTTCATTCACCACGTAAGAGTCTGAAATGAGCAGGGTAGTGGTTCGTGCTGGCCGACAGCCTGTTTATTCCCTCACTGGTTCGTTTCCTCGATCCTCTCATACTCGCTCTCCTTGTTCAAACAGGCACTGGCTCCATCCAGCTTATCTGTTCTCATTGCAGTTCCTCCCCTGGGAAATCTGCTCTTTCCTGGCCTCTCTCTCTACCTCCTTTGTAAATAGTAGGTATCATACAAGGTTTGCCCTGAGCAATGTTGACTTTCTCCTTACAGAAAGGCCTGGGGGTGAGGTGGGTGGGCTGGTGTTACTGCCCCTCTTTTCTGAGCCCTGCAAAGTGAGCCCTGCAAAGCTCCCACCCAGTGACCTTGTTTTCCTGACTCTTTCTCCAGTTGACATTATCGTCTCTCCAGCTTGCCTGTCTACAATGGCACATGGTAGCACCCAGCATGGAGAAGCCGAAGGTGTGGGCACATGGGAATGTGAAGACAGGCTTTGACTTCAGGCCCACCGTTGATGGGTGACTGGCATGGTGAAACCCCTTCTTCGGTGCCCTTCCCGATCTCTTTGGTAGTCAGTACTGTGTGACAACATGGATGTTTGCAGACACACCTGCAGACATGTGCCAGTTAAGCCTGAGCCCAGACAAGTTCCGTTACCATTGGCTTCAGTGCATTCATCTGCAGCATGTGACTAATATTCTTACCACTGTTGAGTTCAAGAACGGATTAATATCGCAATGTTTGGCCCTTGCTATCATAGGCTTTGATACACCATAATGAGGTCAAATTAAAGCCATGACTATACGTAGGTTGTTCCTAATTGAGGATGTTAATTTCATCCTGAATGGTTTGGGATTTCAAAATTAAGGATAGGGGTAGAGAAGGTAGAGCCAAGAGGTATTTTCATTTGAAGAGAACAGTATATGCAAAGAGCTTGGGCAAAGAGGGAGCTCAACTCAGGAGTAGCAACAAAAGACAGCACGGATGGAGTGTGGGTTGGCGGAGGTGCAAGGATTGGCCAGATGTGGTTGCATGGCACATGTCATTTAGCTCTCAATCATGAACGCCGTAGGAAATCATTCAAATAGTTCCAGCTGGGACGAGGACTGAGAAGAAGGTGATAAGATCGTATTTGCATTCCAGATGCTGGTCCTCCTGGGAGCAATTCAACGACTGAATTGGGGACTAAGCTGTAGATATGGGACTCTGGTTAGCAGGCTGTGCCACAAGGGTTAGCAAGGAGTGAGGGTTGTGTAGACAGACTGAGGGCTCTGATGGTAGACAGAAGCGAATAAAGTGGAAAGGTGTGAGCTGAAAATGAAGACAGCGCAGATGCCATAAGACATCAAGGACCAGGCATGTGCACAAGATGTATTAAGGGGCATTGCCCAAGAGGAGCATTGCAAAGGGAAATGGTTTGAGGAGATCATGGTAGGTGAACTTGTTGGGCAAGAGGCTACGTATGTCAGTCTGCCTCACAAGGTGGTGAGAGATGGGGCATGAATGGAAGAGGGGGTGCTGGGCATGGACAATTACATTCCGATCCCTGGGTGTGAGCTAAGAGTATTGGTTCCTTCTGCAGCTCCTGGGTGGCACTCATGTGCAGGCAGGACTGAGAATGCTTGTACTCCACAGTCTGTTGGGAGATGGGAGAGGATGGACAAGGGATCAGTACCGTTTACATGTCAAGTTGATCTTCTGGCACATTCTCTGATAGCTTACCCCCTCCCTTTCTGGTTAATGCTGACATAGCCCCATGATCCTCTGGCTTCATGCAGATTCCTCAGAAGACTCTAAATGCTTCTCCAAAGTCATCCCCCTCCAGCAGGTCTATTCATGGCTGTCCCTTCTATCCCTAGCTTTTTATCTACGGTTAAGATTCTCTTTACCTTCTTAAATAGAGCAAAGGCCTGTCAACTCCTTCAAGCCCACTTTCATGTGTGTGGTATTCCTTCATATATGGGCAAGAGCACATAAACGCCATACACATTCATCCATGACATTCCATGTCTTGGCCCTACCACTCTGTCCCATCCTCTATTGTGCTACTCAGACCCTGATAGAGTGAATAAGTACTCCACCTAACAGACTCCCTATGGAGTCTTCCTAAAGGAATCTAATCTTTCCACCCTAACTCCCCTTCACAGTTTTCTGCATAGCTACCTTGTCTGAAACTGTGAGTGAGATCATCCCCGCATCATCCTTGTAGAAGGTTCTGGAGTATTAGTTGGTCCAAGTCTAGTGGAACATTAGATTCACCTGAAAAGTACAGGTAGGGAGAGAAGAAGGAGGAAGATGGGAAAAGACAAGGAAGGAGAGGAGGGAGGGATGAAGGTATAGAAGAATAGAGGGAGGAAAGGAAGATGAAAGGAAGAAAGAGAAAGAAATCAGGCAGGCCCAGTTTTCCAAGTCTAAGGTCCAGGAAATTGGTTTTTAATAATTCTTAGATAGATCTACTTTTATGACTTTTCTTCCTTTTAATATTAAATTTTCTTAGCCTTAAGTGTATTTTGTATATCATGGTAGATCCTCTTGCAATTTTAAAGTTTTGTTTGTTTGGTTTTGTTTCTGTTGTGCTAGAGATTAAAGAGAGAGCCCTGAGCATGCTGGGTAAGGGCTATTAATAAGCTACATCGCGGTTCCACATAGAAGTTTCAGAACTAGAGTGAGTCCATGCTGCAAGTTGCTTTTTGTGGTAACAGAAGCTGCATTCACTCATCTTTTCCCAGGTGGACCACTTATCCAATTAAACCTTGTGGTAGTTTGAGGAAAATGGCGCCAAAGGGAGTGGCACTATTAGGTGGTGTGGCTTTCTTGGAGTGGGTATGGCCTTGTTGGAGGAAGTGTGTCACTGTGGGGATGGGCTTTGATGTCTCATATGTGTTCAAGCCACTCCCAGTGACTCAGTTCACTTCCCATTGCCTTTTGGATCTCCAGCACCATGCCTGCCTGCATGCTGCCGTATTCCCAGTCATCATGCCCCTTGCCATGATGATAATGGACTAAACCTCTGAAAACTTCCACCTCAATGATTTTTTTTTCTTTTTTAAGCACTGCTGTGGTGATGGTGTCTCTTCACAGAAATAGAAATCCCAACTAAGACAAGTACTTACAGAAACTGAATCATACAGTGTGCAACATTTTAAATTGCGTCAGTCACTTCAATTCTGTGGACTCTTTGTCCATATTTTTGTGTGTGTCAGCTATGAAGATCTGGTTCCTTTCCACTGTAGAGCCAGGAGACATGATAGAGATGTGGCACTGTTTGTTTAATCAAGGACTTCTAAAATGTTTGCAGCTTTTTATGATTATGAACAAAACTACTTTGAATATTTGACAAATGTTGTTGCACATCCAAATCTCTATTTCTCTGGTGTAAATGCTAGAGAGAATGGGTAGTGGTTGTGTGGTAGCTTATGTCTAAAGGAACTGTACTGTGTTGGAAGGCTAGTTCTTCCAATACTATTATAATCTGAATGCCACATGACAGGGAACAAAAGCAATTAAATTTCTTATATAACCTTCCCCTGCTACACATAATTATGCCACTAGAATTTACTGCTGAAGTTTACCAGACAATGCCTCGCGACAAAGGACCTGGAAAATGTTCTCTCTTCTGAGTGTGTTGCTGTTCTAAATGCAACTGGGTACCATCATTCAGAATCAACTGGATTATGCTGCAGTAACAAAAAAAAAACCCAAATCTCAGAGGCACCTCTATGATTACCTGACCCCCCTTCACTGGTTAGGGCTCTCTGGTCTGGGTTGTATTCACTCTGAAGGGAAGAACTCATATCAATAATATCACTAATTATCATGGCATGTAGGAAGAGTGGGAAGACCATGCCCAAATCCAGTTTCTGAAAATCTGCATTTTATTGGCCAAAGCATGTCACATGACATATGACATCTCACAAGGGGACAGGAAATGCAATTCTGTCATTTCCTGAAAGAGGAAGACAGAGGAACATTTATTATACTGGTTAATTTAAATGTCGTCTTTCCATAACTTAGAATCACCTGAGTAGAGAGCCTCTCCAGAGAAATTGTCTTTATTGCCTTAACCGACGTAGGGAGTCCCACGGCAGATATGCATGGCAGCTTCTGCTAGCAGCACAGACACAAAAGGACACAGACGAGGAAGACAGGAGATGAGTGTCTTGCTCCCTTGTCTTTCCCTCTCGCCACTGAGTTAATTTGCTCTGTTAATGCTGCTGCCTATTGATGCCTTCTCTGACGCTCAAACCAAATATTCCAGGTTTCCAACATGGACTGAGGACCCGTGTCTCTTCAGGAAACCTCCACATCTTTAGCACCAGACTGGGACTCCTGAGGCCCCAGATTGGTGGACTGAAGAAGCATTGGGGGACACTTGGCTTCTCTAGCACCAGACGGTCATTGTTGGACTGCTCTGACTGCCTAGGCACCCAACCTCAAGAACTAAGCAGCCGCCAGGTTCTCAGGCTCTCAGCTGTGACAGAGCTGCTCTTACTAACACAACTGTATTGCACATGATAATTTAATAAATTTATTTTTGTAAAAATTTATTGGTTCTGTTCCTCCAGAGGAACCTGACTAATGCATGTGTTGCACAAACAGGGAAGACTTGAGTTTGAATCCCCAGTACAAAGTCAAGTGTGGTGGTACACACTTGTAATTTCAGTGTCTGAGAGGCAGAGACCTGCAGATCTCTGTTGCTCACTGGCCAGCCAATCTAGCCTAATCTTTCCTTCCAAGTTATAGAAGAGACCCAGTCTCAAAGAACCAAGGTTGGTGACTCCTGAGGAAAGAAACCCGAGGTTATCCTGTGGTCTACACACATCTGCACACACACACATGCACATATATCATAGAAACACACAACACAGAGAGAAGGATGGATAGCAATTGATACTCTGTGGCAACCTCTGACAGTCCCAGTCATAAACATAGGTCCTTGAACACCTGCACCCACCCCCTGCACACGAAATCTGGAAAGAATGAAAATAGCTTTAAATTACTGTTAATCTTCCATTTGCTCTACTTTTTCAAGGAAACAATTTAGTTACGAGACAGTTTACCGTCACTTACAACACACCCATGGATTGTGACAGTGGAACGGAGAACACTTCTGCTGGAAGAATAGCTTTATAATTACAGAGCCATGAGGGAGCTCTTCTCCCCGAGCTGATTATTAACGCACAGGTGTCAGACTGGAGGGTGGCTCCTGGTGATGCTTAAGAGCATTTTGCCTTAAAAGACTTCATCCAGTGTTAACGTTCATCACAACTTAGGATGAATATGGGATTCTGTGTACACACAACCAGACAGCTTGCATTCACTCTCTGGTTCTCCCACTAATGAGTTGCATAAATGTCTGCAGGACATTTCATCTCTCATTAAGTGCCTCTGTTTCTAGTTCACTGGTAAACGAATTATAACAGCTAAATGAGTCCATATATGGAAAGCAGTTGAATCATATTTTTCACAGAGTAACATATCACACTATAGGAGTATGAGCATTAGTAAGTAACTTGTTGCAGAATATTTATATGCTGTGAAGATGTGTCTTTGTCAAGGTGCCTTCTGATTGGTTTTATAAAGAGCTGAAGAGCCAATAGCTAGGCAGGAGAGGACAGGCAGGATTTTCAGGGAGAGAGAGGAAGAGGAGGAGGAATCTAGGCACACTGATTTCTTGGAGAAAGTCAGACTTGCCGTACTAGGAAAGGTAAAAGTCACGTGGTAGAATGTAGAATAATAGAAGCAGGTTAATTTGAGTCATACGAGCTAGTTGGGGACAAGCCTAAGCTAAGGCTAAACTTTCATAATTAATAAGAAGTCTCCAGGTTATATGGGGACTGGTGATCCAAAGAGAGTCTAACAAGAAAGCTTGCTGCAGAAATTGATAGACGTCCAGGAGGTTGTACTTGTAGGTCAGAGCTGCAGTGGAGTCTATGGTATTTAAGGCTTCATCCTTTCCAGTTGTCTGGATATCAAGTACACACAACAAAATTGACCCTCTTAACCACTGTAAGTGCACACTTCAGTGGTGGTAAATATGTTACATTATTTTGCTACATCATGGCTATTATCTCCAGAACTCTTCCCACCTCATAAAACTGACAATACCTTCTGAAGTAAACAACAACTCCTGCTGCTGCCCGCCCAATCTATACCCTGTTTCTGTGCTTTTGAAACTTCAAGTACCTCCATCAGTATTTGTGTAGCGAGGACTGGGGCTTAATTCATTTAACATAATCTCCTCAGGAGTCAGATATGTTGCAGCAAATGTCACATTTCTATTCTGTTTTTTAAAAAAATATTTATTTATTATGTATACAATATTCTGTCTGTGTGTATGTCTGCAGGCCAGAAGAGGGCACCAGACATCATTACAGATGGTTGTGAGCCACCATGTGGTTGCCGGGAATTGAACTCAGGACCTTTGGAAGAGCAGGCAATGCTCTCAACCATTGAGCCATCTCTCCAGCCCCCAGATTTCTATTCTTTTAAAAACTGAGTAACAGTCCATGGCATGAATGTATTGTGTTTGCTCACCCACACTTCCACCAATGGACATTTAGATTGCCTTCACATTCTAACTACATGAAGCTGCTATGGGTATAGATATTCAAGCATCCCAAATGAAATCTCCTATTTTAATTATTCTGGGTATATACCCAGAATGAAAACTATGGATCATGTGATAAGGTTCTGGTTTTGTCGTTTAAATAGCTTAAGGAAATTCTATTGCTTTTCACAAAGGCTGCATTTTGCATTCCCATCAATAGCATGTAAACGTGTTACCCCAGACACTCTCAAACACTCATTTCACTGATTCTTCTGAGATGTGACATCTCATCTCATTGCAGTTTTAAATTATATTAAATTTACACGACACATGATTGGCCACTAGCTTACCTTCTTTGGAGAATATCATAGTAAAGTTTAGCAATTTATGGATTCAGATGTTTTTTTTTTTTTTTGTTGAAGAGGCTATTCTGATAGAACATTCCTCGGGATGATGCTGATGAATGTCATTTGCTCTGCTCAAGATGGAACTGGAGCCTGAGCAGTCACGACTCTCTGGTAGAGTCTCAAAGTATCGTAGATGAATTAAAATTTGTTGATTTTAATCGAAGCTGAGATGCAGGAACTATTGACAGAATTAGACAAATCAGGCTGCCCGAAAACCAAATAACCCATAGAATAGAATTTCGAACTTGTTTTTAATGATACCTGTTGATTCCTATAGTAAAATGGGTAAACTTTAACATAACAGACTCTGAGTCCGTATGACAAAAGAATGTGTGTGCTATCTATGGACCACTAAGATGACTTAGGAAGTAAAGGCATCTTCTGTCCAGCCTGATTCATATTCTCTCTCTCTCTCTCTCTCTCTCTCTCTCTCTCTCTCTCTCTCATGCAAACACACAATATAAATGAAATAAATAAATTGCTCCTTGTGTCCTTGTGAGCAGGCTAGGGGTAAGCTGTTCTGAAATATGCTAAGCTTCTGGACCTCCAACCATAAAGTCTTCTACATCCTAATGACCACATGGCCACAAGTGTGTGATGTCCATTAACCCTCAGATGGGTTTGGATTATGTATCCTTTGAGATTAACCCCCAGAAACAAATATCCTAAGATTTTTATCTCATGAAATTCTGAGAATTCTGCATTTTTTTCTTCCTAAATACATACTTAACTGTTTCCCATACTATAACCTCTTAGGCTCTCATTGGTTGTTTTCAGGCTACTGGCCAAAGAGCCTACATTTCTTTTTTTTTTCCTTTCTTACCAAATAAGTTAAATACTCAGTGTGTTCATTATTTTTTTAAGGAAATGAAGTTGAAATGATTAAACAGGAAATGTGCACTTAGCTCCTAATGTTGGCTACCTCAAGACAAAATCAATTCCATTTCAAATGGAATGTGATCGGAGAGCTGTTTAGAAACGTGTTGATAGGAAAGAAATATTGAAGGTGAATACTCCAGAGACAGGAAATGAGAAACGTAAAGGTATCTTTTAACACTAAAAGGCACTCTGTCTTTCCTGTCCTAGAAACCTTGAGAGAGAGAGAAGAAAAAAAAAAAGAAAAAAAAAACAATCTTTAAAATGCTCTGCACATTTAAGACACTAATACACCGGGCTGAGAGCCAATGACACTTGAATAAAGACCCAAACTGTTCTCCCCTGGGCCCCCTGTGGAAATTCAGAAGTTTACATTTGCAAATGCCCCAATCACTGGCCACACCTGCCTCCACTAGCGTGAGCCAAGGAAAAGAGAGGCAGAAAAGTCTCCCTAGTTCTGGAGCCTTTACATGGCTAGCCCATGGCTATGGCTCGGGGGCACTGGGGTTTCATGGAGTTTCAGCATCTTGGGCCTGAGGAGCCGCTCTCAGGTTACACAGAGCAAAGCTTCACCCCCTTGCAGTGGCTCAGCTGCATGTCAAAGAGAATGTTTCCAAGTGTCTCCAATGCCGTGCAATGCTTCCCACCAGACTGTAAGTTTTTCAAGCTGGTCGTGTGTATCTGCACCTTGCTTGTGGGTTGTTTTAAATTTAAACTTACTTTTTGTCCAACCCACGTTGCTTGTGGGTTGTTGTAAGTTTAAGTTTAC
Source organism: Chionomys nivalis (assembly GCF_950005125.1). Lineage (NCBI taxonomy): Eukaryota > Metazoa > Chordata > Mammalia > Rodentia > Cricetidae > Chionomys > Chionomys nivalis. Next base: position 20,207,000 of record NC_080107.1, read on the forward strand.
TTTTTGGAGAATTTCCTACATAAGCACTAGATTTCCATCATTTCCACCCTTACTTCTCCTCCCCCAGCTCCTCCCATGTCCTCCCTGACTCTCTCAAATTCATGACCTCTATTATTGATGATGGCTAATAATAAGTACATTATTAGTTATTGACATTCAGAAAGGAGGATGGAAGCATGGTCTAAGAGCTGACTATATCATGTCTATTCCATGCTAGCTGTGTGTTTTAACCACAAGTGTGTATGGAGGTATCACATGTGTACATACACAGGTGTCTGTGATGGCTAGTTTTATTAGAACATGAAATAAGTCAGAGAAATCTGGGAAGAAGAAATTGCAGTTGAGAAAATGCCCCTACCAGATTGTCTGGTGGGCAAGCCTGTGCTTCATTTTCTTGATTGAAGACGAATATGGGAGAACCCAGTCAATTGTGGGTGGTGTCACCCCTAGAAAGGTGGCACTGTGTTGTATGGTGGAGGAAGGTCATTGGTTAATTAAAAAAGAAACTGCTTGGCCCTCATAGGTTAGAACATAGGTGGGTGGAGTAAACAGAACAGAATGCTGGGAGGAAGAGGAAGTGAGCTCATACACCTTAGCTCCTCTCCAGGGCAGACGCGATGAAGCAAGCCGCCAGGTCAGACATGCTGAATCTTTCCTGGTAAGACTGGTGCTACACAGATTATTAGAGATGGGTTGATCGAGATATGAGAATTAGCCAGTAAGAGCTAGAGCTAATGGGCCAAGCAGTGTTTAAAAGAATACAGTTTGTGTGTTGTTATTTCGGGGCATAAGCTAGCCAGGCGACTGGGAGCTGGGGTGGCAGGAACACAGCCTGCAGCTCCCCACTACAGTTGTATTAGAAAACAGGCTGAGCAAGATAGTAAGCAGCAGCGTTTCTCCATGGTCTCTGCTTCAGTTCCTGCCTCCAGGCCCCTGCCTTGCTTGAATTCCTGCCCTGAATTCATACCCTTCGTGATGGACCATGATGCCATGATGTGAGAGCGTCCAGCTGGAGTGAACTCATTTCTCCCCAGGTAAAGTCAGTCTTTTATCACAGCCATAGAGACTGAGCTCAAAAAGCTTCTTCGGAAGGTGGAGATTCTGTGATCTTGAAATTTAAACAATCTAATCTTCCTTACAAATTGTAAAACATTAATAATTTGATTTACTCATAAGAAATAAGTAGCACTTGAGATGATAACAATCATAATGTGTTTAACGCTGGTTTTAAATTTAAGTTTTCTTATGAAACTCTTTTTCTTCAGGGTAAATTATGGACAAATATCTGGGAAGAGTAAAGAAAACAACCAAAAAAGGATGCTTTTCTACCTCCCGCACCCCAAATTCAAGTAGAATGCTATAGGGACAATCTCGCCTGTTCTTAGATTTCCCCAGGTTTTCTTGGCAGGATCATTCCCAACTGGAATTTTAAAAATACATTTAATAAAGAACACATTATATTTTAATTCTCACAGAAGACCATCCATGTCTTGACAACAGACCTTCTATATGGTCTTTTTATAAGGGACTATCTATAAAGGACTTTCTATAAGGGGTTCTATATGTCTCTACCTGAGACATGTGATTTGCAAGAGAGTGGACACATGATAACTGTTTATTGAATCATCTGAGGGCAAAGAAATAGATGAGAGAATGGGTGAAGGAAACGCGAAGGTACCATGTTATGGGAAGCTGAAATACAGCTGAATTTCCAAAATGATGATTCCTACAGCATGATTATAATGATTAGCAAGGACAAAGTGACATTGTAATTCTACATCACTTGAATTTTTCAGCGTATTTTCTGATTTTCCTCTAAGTACATACCCAGCAATCACTCACTCACTGGCAAATGTGCAAAAATCAGTATTTAAAAACTGCACAGTCTTAGGCAAGAAACTTGAGCCCTTTGAGACTTCAGTCTTCTCTGCAAAATGGGAATGATGAGGGTAGCAAAGGGACATGATTTATGGCTCATAAAGTACTCAGAGGAGGGGCTGGCCTGCAACAAACCAGAATTACTAAAGTTGTTATTATCCATCTCCTATGCAAAGTAATCGGGTGCAAGGAAGGTAACAAATTATTTTCTAATTTTTTTTTTTAAAAATCAGATCCTCCTGTAGCAATGATTTTAATTTGTTTAAAACACACAATATTTGTTTAAATACACAAAAGTGGGAAAGTTCGTGGTCGTGTTACTCAGCATAGCAGCTCCTATGACACACCATGCAGGCCATTGCTCAGTGGCAGATCTAAGGCAGCCACGACCTGTTGGTAAACTCCTTACAGGGACTAGCATATGAGAGAACAAGCCCTCTCCTTACTGTGAACTGGCTTCACCAAAACTTTGCTCATGAGCTCAACTTCTTCATTTCTTTTCCAGAAACATCAAGAATTTCAGTCCCATGATGAAGAAGGCTAAGTCTGTCCTTCTGGAAGTAATTAGCAAAGGGAATTGTCTAAACCTGAAGCCGCCCCAGAAGGTAAAAGACACGGCTGACTCCAGTGGAAGAGTTTTGTGATAGAGATGCTTGTCAAAGAAAACAATGCTGGGGGCCAGGGGACCCCACTTTGGAGATGTACAGATCTGTAAGGAAGGCAGGAAAAAAGATTCATTTCTGGAGAGGAGAGACCAGCATATCTCACCAGCCTTGCCCATTGAAACTGTATTATGCCAGCCTGGATCAGATCCCTCAAAGCATCTTTGAAGCAACGCCAGGGGAGAGACACAGTGAACCTTACTTGAGGGATGAAGATGCTGAGTCATGGAAGAGTTCGAAATGTGCCCACAATCATAGCTGACAAGTGGAAAGCACAAGATTTAAGTCCAGCCAAACAGATGGCAAATACAGTTTAAACAGCACGTGACAGTGTCCCAACTAAGTTGGCGCCGTCTTCTGCACTGTGACTGAATATCTAGGCTTAGATGAGATAGGCTTAGTTCACGGTACCAAAAGGTTAAATAAAACTAAACAAAGGGTTTGTGTTCTACAAGTTCCAAATACTGTTCATCTCTGGGTCCAGGGTGTGGAAAAAGGTAAAAAGTCAGTAAAAAGGAGAAAAAGAAGGAAGTCATTGGAGTGAAAATTAGTGATAAACTTAGACAATTCTTACTGAGGTACAGGAGAGAATTTGGAAGACTCCCTTAACAGAGTTCAAGCAGAGCAAATGGAATCCCGTTGCACACTGCCCTCTATAGCTGTGGTTTTATGGTTTTACACCTGACCCAGACTTCCTTCCTTCCAGCCTCTCTGCTCCTGGGGCTCATTTGAATTCTGAGGCTGACTCTATTACAGTACTGTGCCCTCACAAAGTCCAGCATCCTTCTGATAGCCGGGACCATTGAGGATGGGCAGAATCTCAAGGAGCCATGGGTTTTTGACAGATTTCTAAAGAAAGCGTTGGATCTTCTTGACAAACGGGTGTGCTGTGAGCCTGGAGTTGGCTGTCAGTGGGCTTCTTTCAGTGCTAACAGGCAAAGTCTGTCTCAAATGAAGAGAACACCAGGGATGAGACAGCTGGGGAGGCATGTGGTTTCCCAGGGGTCTCACTTCAGTGTCTGCTGAACCTACCAACTCAACTCATTAGTTCTGTGGGCCGAGAACAAAACCTGTTTCGAAATTCATTTAATTTGGCTTTCTGCCATTTATAACAGAATCCAGACAAGTATATTGAGTCATGAAAAGAGTCCAACGGTGGTCATTTTATTTAATCAGACATCTTTACTATTGTCTTTTGTGGGAACACAAAGGAATGTTTAAAAGGATAGCTCCATTTAGGACTTGAATCCCCTGATCTTATTCCTTTAAATTCTAAAGTGTCTTCCTTGTACATTCTTCTTCCATGGTGTTTTTCAGACCCTAGTTCTCACATATCAAAAGAACATCATATAGCATGTTAAATATTTTGCCATGCAGCTGTCTGGTTAAGCTGCCACTACTAACTACAACAAGGGAAAGATTTTTGTTAAGAACTTAATACAATACATATCTTTAGCCAGCTCATGAGATAACTTAAGAAATTTCTTTTTTAAAAAAATACTATAATCAGTGTTTGGGTTTCTATTGCTGCAATGAAACACCATGACCAAAGCAAGTTGGAGAGGAAAGGGTTTATTAGGCTTATACTTCAGCATTGCTGTTCATCACTGAAGGAAGTCAGGACAGCAACTCAACCAGGGGCACGCAGGATCTAGTAGGCAGGAGCTGATGCAGAGGCCATAGGGGGAGTTACTTACTGGTTTGCTTCCAATGACTTGCTCAGCCTACCTCCTCCTCCTCTTTCTTCTTCTTCTTCTTCTTCTTCTTCTTCTTCTTCTTCTTCTTCTTCTTCTTCTTCTTCTTCTTCTTCTTCTTCTTCTTCTTCTTCTTCGATTTTGAAGTAGGGTTTCTCTGTGTAACTGTCCTAGCTGTCCTGGAACTAGCTCTTGTAGACAAGGCCTCGAACTCACAGAGATTCACCTGCCTCTGCCTCCTGAGTGCTGGGATTAAAGGTATGCACCACTACTGCCCGGTCCAGACTACCTTCTTACAAAACCAATGACCAACAGCCCAGGGATGGTACCACCCATCACATGGTGGGCCCTCCGCCATTGATCACTGAATGAGAAAATGCCTTACAGCTGGATCTAAAGGACGTAATCCCTCAACTGAGGCTCATTTCTCTGATGATTTTAGTTTGTATCAAGTTGACACACAAAACCAGTCAGTACACAATGGAACTCTAAAGGTAATGAATTTAGGTAGAACAGTATTCTTCCGATTTTAATAATAATCTCCTAGGAAGCTTAAGAAATTGAAGAGTACAGTAAGACATACCAATTTGGAAAATTTGGCACAAAACCCAGAAGCCTAAATTTTCACTAAATCCTTAGGTGATTCCAGTATGATTCCAGTGTCTTTTCAGACTCAACTCCAGGAAGTCACAAAGTCTCGCTGAACATTAGCAAAGACACTGGTTTACGGTTGTAGGTTCTGAATCTCTGTCTACAGAGGCAGTCAAGGATGGCTCTTGAAAGATGAACATAAACTTCTCCACCATATTTTCTTCTCATGTGATCAGGGTCAAGTGAGGTGACCGTCATGAAGGATGCTCTACAATTAGCTAGAAATAATTATTTTTTACGCACTCATTAAACTAGAACTAAAAGGCAATAACACACTTAAGCATCCTGGCATGCTTACATAAAGTCCATCTCTAGTGTCTCTCTCTAGAGGTGTTAAGATTCAAAAATGCTAACAACTAGATTGGCTTTATTCCCACAATGCTAAACCTTCTGGGCTTCCCGGATTTAAGGAGAACAGGATGCGACATTTGTGTGCGCTTCTTTGACCCGTTTTCCAAGTGACTTGAAAGCTACAAACTCAAAGTCAACCTCCGCAGAGGAGATGTGTGGCATGCCAGGCTTGCAGTGCAGGTGACTTTAACACTTCGCCTTCAAGCTCAGTGTCTTCTAGTGTTTAAGCACACAGTCCCAACCAGGACAGTCAGGGAAAGAGCCCCAGATGTCCCAAGACTCTCACTGCCTTCCACTTCTCTGTATATTAATTCTCTCTCTTGGTTATTTTCTTTCTTCTCAGTTGATTTAAGGTTCTGAATTGTTCACAAGCAACCCTGGTCTTGAAGATCAGCACCCCTGACAGTCAGATGAGGAGCTGATTATGAAAACGCTGGCAAAGTTGAGCAATCCGTGTCTGAAGAAAGCTACTTGCTGATCTAAAATGTGCAGAGGAGGAGACTCTTCTTGATGGTCCAGTATTTTGTTTTGAAGGACCTTATAAACTTTTATAGTAATCCCTGTTGGGGAAGCCAAACATGTGATCTCCAGCATTGTATTGTTGCCACGCAGCTGCTGACATGCCATATACTTCAACAAGTGATGATTCAACGGGGAGAACAAGAAGACCGGTTGACTAAAGAGATGAAACCGCTACCACAGAAGACCTCACTTCACAAGTACAGCCCTTCAAAGAGCAGAGCAGATGAGAGAAGCCATATCCAACCAACACAAGAGTCCAGCCCTCAGGAAGGGTGTCTAAAGAAGCAAAACAAACAACAAAGGCTACCCTGTTGAGGGCTGGAGGGGGGATCCGGAAAGTCCAGTAAAGGTCATAATCTGAAACAATGTACCAAGACTCCCAAAGCACAAACTGACATGCAAGTCAAGTAAGGTAAGCACATGTTCTGCCAACACAGCACGATTGGACACATGGGTTCCAGGAGAAGACACTGAAAAAGTCCATGACATCTCTGCTGGACCCTGGGCTGGAGATAAGACTAAAGACTACACCCATAGTTTGGTTAAAAATGCTGTCAGCCCCATAGTGGCAAGACCAACCTCTAGCCAGAGACTAATTCATGTTCCTCAATATACATGATTCGTTTATTTTGAGATGGCCCATCATTCGGCAACACATAATTCTCTTTTGACACAGCAAGTTAATATACCTAACCTTGTATTTCCAGTAGGACCTAACACCAACTACTTCATCACCCAAATGTTTTTAGTGTGACCAAATAGTACAATGACCTACCAGTGATTTGGCTGTACAATGGCTATAAGACAATATCCTAAGTGTTACCCCATATGCTTTGATTCCATACCCACGATAGTACTGTTTCTCCCATAGCCAGAATAGACAAGTTTAGGAATCACCCAGGGATAGAAGTAGGGGAGTTTCTATCCATATTAGTTGATGTCATCTCCCTATTTTGAATTCCACAGATCTGGAGTCTTAGGGAAGTGCAACCACCAATGAGCACAACAATGATTCCATTGAACTGAAAACCGAGACTCCCAGCTGGCCGTTTTGAGCTCCTCTTGTCATTGATTGAATCAGCAACCAAGGCAAGGGTCAGTCTGTTGACTTGAGGTATTTAATCCTGTTTAAAAAAAGAAATCATGGTTACAAGGTAGAAATGAGAAGGAATGTGTGGAGTTCATATATTTTCAGTAGCAAAGCTTGCTGCAAACGTAAAAAAAAAAAATTAAAGGAGGCCATGGTCACTAAAGTTCTGGACATTTTAATGTTAAAGATCTGGGTCACCTACCAGGTAAAGGAATTAGGCCAGTTGAGCAGCTGGCCCAGCATGAAGAAAACATGAGCTGCTTCAGAAGCTATTAATATCACTAAACCTAAGAAAGTGATGTGTGGTTTATTACTTCCTTATTATAGATATGGTATGTAATGCTATTCGATAGGGTATTATCATGTTTATTTTGTTATACATCTGTTAGGGTATATGTAATCGCCAATGTACTGTACATTAAAATATACTAATTAATAAGTTTATTTTCCTCTTTTCCCAATTATTTTGAAAGAATTATTAGTAGCAATTAATTTTGCAATTTAGTCATTACACCACAGAATAGTCATATGTCATTGGGAAATAAATTAAAGACTAGTATCTAGCCTAGAGATAGACACTATGTCACCCGTGTAAAATGCGTGAAGGAAATATAGAAGTTGACTGGAGCAGCTGCATGTCTCCTTTTGGTGGGGAGACGCTAGGATGAAAGCAACTGCTTTAAGAGAGCTGCCTGCATTTGTTGTCGTTGCACCGAGAGCACTCCGGTGTGTGTAAGGCTGTAGATGGATGGTGGGTGACCCAAACCTTGGACTATGTGCATTTTCAAACTTTTGTCTCTTAGGTCTAACTCCAGATCTTTTTTGATATTTTGCTTTGGAAACCTGATGCCCAGAATCTTCACATTGTCTTCCTCCTCAGCCAGTTTGATGAGCTGCGTTAGTAGAGGATGATAGAAGGTGACCGTCTGGAGATAGAGTATGAAGAACTCTTTCAGGGCAACCCCACCACTGTCCTTCATTCTGTCAATTGAAGCTGGGTATATGTGATAATTTTTTTGACACTCTCAGAACCAAATAAACAGCATCACCTCAGACATACCAGACTGGACCAGGTAGTGTCGCCTCAGAAACCACTTCTGGCCTCTCAGCATTTTCTAGGTTGTCAAATTCCTACGCAATTCTTTTTGTTTTTCCAGTCTTAAGTGGTGACTTTTCCTGGTATTAATGCAAACTATGTTAATGCAAACCATGTCCCTTCCTGTTGCTGTGGTAAAAATACTCTTTCAAAGCAACCTAAGGCAGAAGGGGTTTGTTATGGCTCACACTTCAAAGGAAGAGGTTATCATGACAGGGAAGCCAAGGCAGCTAGTCACATGACATCCAAATCAGGAATCAGAGAGATGAATGCTTCCAACTGTTCATCTCACTTTCTTTATCTTTTCCAATCCCGGATCCTCTGCTTAGGAAATGTTCCCACCCACAATTAGGGCTAGTCTTTCCACATCAGCTAGAATAATCAAGATGATCCCTTACAGGCATGCCCTGAGGACCATCTCTCATGTGATTCTGGATTCTGTGATTGACAGTCAACCATCACAGTCCCTTTCTGTTTTTGCATTTGCTAGTAGCCACTTAACCAAAGCCTGTATATTAAAATGATAAGGATGGATTGTGTTTTCTGAACAGTGTGGTGGTTTGAATAAGAATGACCCCCATAGGCTCGTCTATTTGAATGCTTAGTCACCCAGAAGTGGCACTGCTTGAAAAGATTGAAAGTATTGGGAGGTGTGGCCTTTTGGGAGGAAGTTCATCACTGGGGGTGGGCTTGGGGTTTCAAAAGCCCATGCCAAGCCCAGAGTCTCTCTAAGCCCCAGAAGATCAAGATGTAGCTCTCAGCTACTTCTCCAGCACCATTTTGCCTGCATGCCACCATGCTCCCCACCATGATGATAGCAGACTCAACCTCTGAAACAATGAACAAGCCCCCCAGCTAAATACTTTCTTTTTATAACAGTTGCCTTGGTCATGGGAACTCAGAGCAATAAACAGTGACTAAGACAGACACTAACACAAAAACAACAGTGCTGGCCATTGACGGTTGTTAGTCAAGAGGTGTGACCTATGTAGTCACGAATTCCAGCACTACCATTCCAATGTTCCCGTACAGGACAACAAGGCTTTGCTCACATTTCAAGATCAAAAATGTTTCTCAATTCTTCTGATATTGGAAAGGCAATAGTGCTGGTCCATGATGTCACATGATCATCCAATGGATGTTAATCTTTAACAATTATTAAATTGTTGATGAGGCATTTTGAACCTGTATTGGTAAAAATGATCAATAATTAATCAAAGAGCTCAGTTGTTTGGCTGTTTTTTTTTTGTGTGTGTCAACTGTAGTCCAGATGGCCCGGAACTCCCAGCAATCCTCCTACCTCAGCCAACTGAGTGTTGGGATTATAGGATCCTTAGGGAAAAAAAATGTAAAACAGAATTCAGGTGTTTTCCAAAAAGCATAAGAAACTATGAGGGTAGAAGCAGAGGGTAATAGTGGGTACAAAGCCTTTGGATCCCCCTTTAACTGTATTCAGAGCAAAGGACCCCCATTTACCTGAGAATCAGTGAGCTGGTCCTATGTTGTCTGGGAAATTCTAGTCTGATGGCCTGACAGAACACCATAAAACATCCTTATCTGAGATGGGGCTAATGAAGTTATGTGCAGGAGTCAGACAATGCAACTCTACAAAGAAGATGGTGACCATGCCACATGGGGCATGTCCTAACATGCCAATTTTTTATTTGGACCTTTGATAATTTAAAAATTCACAAGAAAAAATATGTATAAATGTATTACTGGTGATCTAAACGCATTCAGCTAGCGGCCAGAAGAACCAGAAAGAAAACCAGGTAGCAATTATTTCTCTTGGGAATTAGGACCGAGGAAATGGAAAATGAGAAAGCAGCCGACAGCTCTTTGCACCAGCATTTCTGTATAATTTGATGTGTGACTAGGTGAATGTATAAATTCCAAACACTGTAACCACTGTTCTAAAGTGTGCGTGCTGGGGATGCAGCGTGTCTCTGTGAGCTGTGAAAAGCAAGAGCTTATCCTGGAGAAAATAAACTCAGTTTTGTGCTTTCTGAACAGCAATTTAAAATTCGTTGCAATGACACCCATTTAAATCAAGTTCAGTAAATTTGCACTTCTAGCTAACCCAGAAAAGAGTCTTCCAGAAAACAACCTAAACAGTAAGAATGGTCTTTTCCAGAGCTAGGGAGATGGCTCAGTCAGTCAAGCACATAAGTTTAAATTTCCAGCATCCATGTAGAAAAGCCAGGTGCTGTAACCCCAGTGCTGGGGGAGGGGCAGAGACAGAAGGGGCCCTAGAGCAAGCTGGGCAGCTAGACAATCAACCAGCCAAGCATAACCACAGAGCTCACACTCACTGAGAGACCCTAGCTCAAAAAGATAAATGGAGAGCAATTGGGGAAGTCATCAATTGGCCTCTGGCCTACACACACACACACACACACACACACTTATGCACACACTCTCTACACACACAAATATACTCTTACACACACATTCACACACACACAAACAAACACACTCTCACAACATAGCAAGATCCTTTCTCAAGAAACAAAGTCATAGGCAGGGGAAGGAAAATATTATTTATATCATTTATGTTCTGTTGCTGTGATAAAATATCATAACCAAACAACATATAGAAGGGAAAGTTTATTTGTGCTTATGGTTCAGGATAGAGAGTCCATATTAGCAAGGGACGCAGGGCAGCAAGTGGCTAGAATAAGAAGCTGAGAGAGCGCATATCCAATATCAAAGATACAGGAGGCGGAGGCTGGGCAAGGCTATGAATTCTCAAAGCCCCTCCCCCTCAGTGTTGTTCTTCCTCCAGCAGGATGCACTGACTCTCCAAACAGTGCCACCAACTGGGAACCAAGCATCCAACACCTTAGCCTGTGGGGGCATTCCTCATTTAACCACCACATTTAATTTTTAATGTGTTTTCCAAACACAAAAATGAGGACAACAATAATGGTTAAAACGACAAAAGATAAGTGAAGTCAAACATATCATCCTCTCCTAGTAAGATAAATCTATCTGTTAAATGCATGAAGATCTCAGGAAAGCTCAGAAAACCAAACAACTATTTGCTGTATGCAAAAAATAGATTTACTGAAAAAACAAATACCCCAGATATATAACACAATCACAAAAAGAGGTTAATAAAGTGGCTGCATTATTAATGTCCAAGTTGAGTTCCCTCAAGAAACATAAGAGAAATACGTTCAGCCAATAATTATAAAAGAGTTGATTGATAGTTAATATGACATGGAATACTAAGGCCCTCAGCATGGAAATCACTTCTTCAAATAGAAAACCGCAGCCCAACTGTCTAAAATTAGGACCATTAAAAGTTTCAAATTAAGACCAGTGGTGGTGTGGCACACACCTAGAGGCAGGCAGATCTCTGTGAGTTTGAGGTCAGCCTGACCTACAGAAAAAGTTTCAGGACAGTCAAAGACACAGAGAAACTCTGTCTTAAAAAGCCAAAAACAAAAACTCAGAAACAAACAAACCAAAAGAAAGAAAGAAATTTCTAATTAAGAACATTAGAAACTGAAAATCTAAGAAATTTAGATAACAGCAACAGTGAAAAGGCCATGCATCAGAATGCATTGTTGGCCTCAAAAATCAGTGATTTGAAGAAAATTTTAAAGCCTTACTCAAAGTATTAATAAAGAAAAAGAAAACCTGAGTTCATATTTAAAACAAGGGATAAGAAAAAGAACAAGAAAATAAATATAAGGAAGGTAGTAAATGATAATTAAAGCCAAAAGCAGGTACTAATGATAGGAACAAATTATGTAAAAATAATAAACATAAAAGTGGTTTATTTGAAAGAACCCATATCAAATGATTCAAAGGGCTTTATCTCATTTTCAAAAGAAAGTATAAAGTAAATACAAACATACAAAGTCAGCAATTAGAATGGACTAAAAAAGCAATAAAATAATTGCGTGGGAATAGTCTGCACGTGCACTGGAAAATTTAGATAAAATGTGTCCTTTTCTAGGGAAATAACACCGTCCAAAAGACTAACACCAATTACCAGTAACGGGCGATATGGAGAAAGTTGTCAAAGATAACCCCCAACCAAACACCAGATGCCGTAAGTCTAACTAATGACTTCATTCAAAATGCCAAGGAATAGGACCACATCACACTGATCCTAAGTGATCTCTGTGTGTGCTTGGGGGGGGGGGCGCGGGGGAGAAACAGGAGACTGACACTGAAACTAAAAAAATAGAGTGCAAAAGAGAAAGTACAGATCAATACGTCGTTTACAAGTAGTTTAGGAGTGATGGAAAATGAAAGACATTAGAAAGTTAACGTTACGATAGAATGGGGTTCATCCTGGAAACACAAGGAATCCTTCAAAATTAGATTATCTAGTTATCTATAATTAGCAAGTTAAAGGAGAAACTCCACTGATCATCTCAATAAATAGTAGAATCCCGTTTTGCAAAGTTGAATAGTGGCGTATACCTGCAATTCCTGCAATAGGGAGGCTGGGGCGGGAAAATCAAAGACTCAGAGAGACGTGAGCAAACCCAGCCCAGCCTGCAGAGCAAGATCATGTCAAAAACAAACCCTCCGAATAACAACAGCAAAAAGCTGAGCATACTGCACACCCCAGATTAAAAAGGCACAGTTGCTTATATGTAGAGAGACAGAGCTTCACATACACAGGCATTCCCATACGTATATTTACACATTGCGCACACACATACCAACCAAAAGCTAGCATCCTGCTCAAAGAAAATTCATTGTAATTAGCCTCATTAGCATACGAAACAGGAGGGTAAAGGCCGCCTTTGAGAGAAAGGCATTGAGACATCAGGGCAGGCCCAGTGGCAGCTGCTAACTATGAGAGCGCAGCTTCAGAATGAGAGGAGGGACCCTTGAGTGTCAGTGTGCTGGGTGTCTTACTCAAGGACAACATCAGAATGGGTGGCAGAAATAGCCCGGCAGGCTCAGGAAATTCGCTATACTCAGGTGACTGAACAAACAAGTCAATTGTCTAGAAATAAGGAGAGACAGGCTTTCCATTAATGAAGAGGAGAAATGCATGGATTTTCGTGAAACTAAATTTGGTAAGGGATTGACACCAGACTCCTTCATGGGAAAGCACTTTGGTTTTTCTCTTAGCCATTAGCAGTGAGGCTATTCAATGACAATTACAAAATGGTGGTTCCCTGATGCTCTCCTTCCTGCACGTGCACCCGCTGGTGTCCGTCTATCAGACTAGTTCCTATCCCCTAAAAAGATGGGATACGTTGTCATTTCCCCCTTTAACTACAGATTTACAGAGTGAACACTTGATGCAAAAGTCACCTTCAAGGTGGGAAATGAGGCATGAGCAGTTTCTCTCCTCCCTTCCTCCCCTCTGGATTTAAAGGTTACCTTTTACAGTTGGTTATCTTTTAAATGTTAAAATCACCCCGAATTTGACCAGTAAGAGGATGTTCGTCTCCTCAGGGTGGTTTTTAGGAAATCCCATCACAGGCCCCATGGTCTCTTCCTTGCTTTGGGCAACAATGAGACATATGAAGCCTTCATTCATACTTGCTCTGCCACACACCTGGGATTTAGCCACTGTTTCTTTCCATTCCAAAATATTTAGAAAGTAAGACTAGAGAGCTAAATGCAAAGGTTGCCACTAGGGTACCATTGGTCTTATACAATTCAAATGTGGAAAGCTTGATATGAAAACCAGTTATTTTGTGTTTACATTTACATTTAAATTTGAATACAACAGGATTTTCCCTCTTAATATCATTGTCAATGTGTGTCTTTTATTTGTTTATTTATTATCTTATCTTTTAAAAATCTTGATTCTTAGTAATTTTAACAAACTATCTTATTTGCTACTATTTACCATTTATTCCACATTTACGGTGATAGCATTAATTGCAAGCAGTAAAATATATTTTGGATTACCTTGTGATTTTTTTTTCTCATGTGTGTTATGGGAGTGTGTGTGTGTGTGTGTGTGTGTGTGTGTGTGTGTGTGTGTGTAGAGGCCATAGTGGAGTTGCTAGGATCTATGACAAATCTACAGTTAGTATTTTAGGAACTCCAAGACTGCTTAGGAAGTAGCAGAAGTCTTTTCGCCTCCGTCACTGACAGGCAAGAGTTGCAGTTCCTCCACATCCCACTCAGAACTTGCTCCTATCTCTGCTTTGATCACAGTCATGTGCGGGTATACGACAGTCTCTCGCTGTGGTTTTGATTTGTATTTCCCTGACTACATTCTTAGTGTGATAGTCTAAGGACAAAAAGAACCGGGAACAGATCTGGGATAATAGCTTTGTGGGGAAAATGCCCATCACACAAATGTGAAGATGATTTCAGATCCCTAGAACCTACCATTAAAAAGAGAGCCCATCACCCGCCCATAATCCCAGCACTCAGGAGAGAGAACAAGTGACCCCTCTGGAGAGATGGCTGTCTACACTGTGGGACTGGCTAGCTCTGATTAGTGAAGAGCCTCGCTAAAGAAAGTGGAGAACAATCAAAAAAGATGCCTGGTACATACTTGCACCTCCATGCCCAGACATAGAGAAAAGAAAGGTATTAGTAAGAAATAAGAATGGGCTGGATGGATGGTTCAGCACATTAACTGGCTTACTGCCAAGCTTCGAGGCTTGAGTTCCATCCCCGTCTACCATCCACATGGCAGGAAGAGAAACTGTCTCCTGCAAGTTGCCCTTTGAACTACACATACAAAACAAAACAACAAAAAAAAGTAAACGTAAGGAAATTAATAAGAAGCATTCAAAATAATGAAAAGATAAGAGGAAATATTTGTAATCTAGTTGGTAAAGATCTGGAATGTAACTATATGAAAAAACTTGTGCAGCTGCGTAAATTTTGTAAATAGCAACTTTATTTAAAAAATTAAGATTTGAATGACCACTTCATATTTAATTAGTCATTAAGTCATGAATGGACGGTCAATGTTATTTCCCCCAAAAAATGTAAATTAGAATCACAATGAAATACCATGATACATCCAAATCAAAATTACTAAAGTTAAAAAAGCCAAAAAGAACAAGTGTTGGCTTACGATTCTCATTCTTTTCTGGTGAGACAGAAAAATACTACTTTCACTTGGAATTGCTTTGGCAGGTCCTTACGGTGTCCAAGATTCACTTAGCAAAAGCTCCAGCACTTTCATCTCATGGTATTTACGCATCACCAGCGTGCATGGCACCTGCTCACATGCGCTTTGGGTGGCACGGTGTCCAGAAGTTAGACTATAACTCAGAGGCAGTAGGAAATACCCAAGATTTTGGTCAGAAGTCAGATGTCAAAACGGTCACATAGTCAACCATTTGAAACAAACAAAAAATGGGTATGCATACATACATTCGTACATACACACACACACACATATAAAATGTGGTCCCAAACATAAACATATAGATACCTATGGACCTATGAGTGGACACTCATAGGTATGAAGATCTATATATCTTCTGTCAGAGTCCCTGGCCACTGTTCATACATAGGAGACCTTAACCAAAGACCAAGTGACTTGGACAGCTGAGATCAGTAATCTCGCTTAGTAAAGACACGGACCCTTTCCTTTCTAGAAGGGCCAGAGATGAAGCTCAAAAGAGATGAATACTGTAGGTATAAACTTGCCTTTGTTGCTTACATGATTTCAACAAGTATCATGATCTGAAGATAACAGAGTTCTTGATCCACAAATACAGGGTCTTCCACTTGTTTAGGGATCCAGTTCAGATCAAAGAATGTACCAGAATCTTCTCTTCCTCTAGGCTCTATTGTTCCCAATCATGCATTCCCACAGTAGTTAGCTTACTTCCTGAAGAATTTTCTTTCCTATAATCCAACTTACTTATGATGACTTGCCTTGTGCCCATAAGTTAGACGAATCTACCCCTAAATCCTTTCTATCACCTGGCAGTGAGGATCCCAACATAGCCACAGTTCAAGCGTTTCCCCAGACAGGGTTCTGCACTTTCTGTTCACACAGTGGGCTTATACCTTCTGGTCCTGTTCGCGTTCAACCCCAGGAGTCTCTCCACCTCTTAGAGATGGTTCCTGACCAGTTTGATTTTATTCCTTGAACAAAACTCACATGACAAGGCAGGTTTCAAAATGCATGGACATTTGGCTGCCACTCCCCCAATCAGGGCTCATTTGCAGCTATGGAAAGACGACAGTTTAGATTATCTCTATTGCCGGGCGGTGGTGGCGCACGCCTTTAACCCCAGCACTTGGGAGGCAGAGGCAGGCGGATCTCTGTGAGTTCGAGACCAGCCTGGTCTACAAGAGCTAGTTCCAGGACAGGCTCCAAAACCACAGAGAAACCCTGTCTCGAAAAACAAAACCAAAAAAAAAAAAACAAAAAACGATTATCTCTATTTTCCCATACAGCAGTTTTGCTACACAGTCTCCAGTTTCTATACATGAATTCCTGGAACAATACGCACAAGAGTTCAGAAACTGTGAGTGGAGCAACAGCGGCCTGACACATTCAGAGGGTGCTGATTCCCAACAACGGAGGCAGAATTCCACGTCCTAACGTTTGTATTATAAGCTTGTGCCTTGTTCTTGGTATTAATTTTCCTTTTGAAACTCAAAACAAAGCTTCAGTTCAAATATGACTAAAGGTTTCCAGTGCTTTGGCATGCTCTCTAGCTTTCAGCTCTGTCTTTATTTTATTAAGCATATTAAAGGCCTTGTGATTAATATTAGCAGTTTACTTTTCATTAAAATTTGGGCAAGAATAAAAATAAAATAAGATAGTAAACTTATTACTTGATTCAACTAATTGTCAAAGGTATCAGCGCTGCCCATACCAAAGTGTCACTGGCTCCTAAGATCAGCATAGAAAAGTTGAGAATTCATCTATCAACTAGTGTTCAAAAAATAAATTCAGTTACATAGAAGGGTTTTAGGCATTTGAAAGGTTGTCCAAAAGTCAAACACAAAGATCTATTACTGCCTGTATTAAATTTAATTTAAAATTTAAATTGAATTACTGCCTTAATAAAAATGGTATTTGACAAGCTGTGACTTGAAACCCACACATGCAAACCATTCCGGGGAAAAGTGGCTGCTGCAGTTTGACTGAGTGTCCCCCAAAGGCCTGGGAATCTGGGGGTGGGCAGGGTAACCTTTAAGAGGTGGGGCCAGGTAAAAGGAAGTGAGGTCAATGAGGGCATATCCTGGTGGGGGATATTAGGGCCTTGCCCCCCACTCCCATTCTTCCCTGGATGCCAGGGAGTAAGCAGACCTTCTCTATACACTCCCTTGATCCTCTCTACTGCCTCCCCATGGGCCCAAAGGCAACAGAGCCAACAGACCATCAAGTAAAACCTCAGAAATTATGAAGCAAACAAAAATATCTTTCTTCTGTATAAGCTGATTGTCCTAAGCATTTTTTATCAATGAAAAGGCTACAAATACAGCGGCAGACTGCTTTTGTGTGGGTAGGTTCCAGGCAGTGACTGCTGTGACAGCCAACCCGGGTCTCTCTGTCCTCACCACGTCTAAGCTCCTCTGTGAGCTCCAAGAATTTCACAGGCCTTTGTCTAAAGTGCTGAGCACTGACTGCGAGTGAACAGCCCTCTTCTGCATTCTTCCCAGCAGCCCTCAGGGATTAAGGGGAGTTTGTGTGCGACGTTTCCAGCTTCTGTGGGATCACACTGGGAAACAGGCTATATGGCAATTTTCAGGCTCTCTCTCAGACAAAACTAAAGTCGTTGTCTCTTGACATGGCCCTTTCTCTGGCTGCCTGACCTTTGTGATCCTCTTCTCCCTCACCTCCAAGTTCTCCTGTGTTTCCTCCACATATTGGTTGTGTGGGCATTCTCCTGGGCTGTGCCTCCCACCATTTGCTACCCCTGCAATCACAGCTATGAATTGAAATGGGAGTTACCTGTCCACTAACCTCTGTAGCTATGTATTTTGAGACCTAGAAGGGTTCTGAATCCTGAAAATTAATGTGATGTGGTATGCCTTTCTGTATGCTGTTAATATCTTGTCACCATTGGTAAACATGATTTGGCCAATAGCCAGCTGCCAGAGCTTTACCAGTAAGTCACAGGCCTCATGGCAATACACAGGTTAATAGAAATGGGTTAATTTCAGTTGCTAGAGCTAGTTAGTAATAAGCCTGAGCCATCAGCTAAATAGTTTGTAATTAAGCCTCAGAGTGGTTATTTGGGAACTGGCAGGTAGGAAAGAGAACTCCAGTTATAAAATGGTGTCCACTGTCTGGCATGGATCCACATAAGGCCTAAAAAAAGCTTTAAAAGATTCTCAGCACAAACAAATAGTTCCACACTGGGTTTCCTAGTCTCTCATGCCAGACACAACACAGAGACACATTTCACGACAACTGCTTGAGAGATGGAGCCAGCCACCAACCATCATGGGTTGAGTCACATGGCAGGTTTCTGCAGTCTCGATTACATCAACTACAATAAACAGGTTCCCAGTCGCTGCCTGCAGGCTTCAAAGTACAACCATGGGCTTAAGAGCAGAGCTGCACATTAGAGTCTTAGTACTGCTTCCCAGAGTTGAGATGTGAGCATGGCTCCAGAGCTGGCAGTAAACACACCTCCTCCATGTTGGAAAGTAAAATGAGGCAGAGCCAAGAGCCAGAGTTATGGCTTTGTTCCTAACCATACCCACTTAACATTTTAAAAATTCTTCTGAATACAGATATGCAATAAACACAGATTTAGACCCCTCCCCCCAAAAAAACTGACTCTAAACAGGTCACAGTGTGTTTAAAAAATGTATGTAGGCTTAAGAACAAAAATGAGTATATGCAGTTATAATAAAAATAAATCATTTTAAAAAATAAAACAAAGAAAGATGCAATAAAAGTAATATAAAAAAGCCACAGATAAAATATGCAGAGAGTCTGAATTAGGTATATTAATGTGTTTTCTTTGATTTTTTTTTTAAAAAGGGATATAATATAGAAATGATGAAAAATGTAGATTGTTAAATCTACTTTAATTCAAAAAACAATTGTTAATCTCAAATTACTTTACATTGGTATGGATTTTGGTTCATTGATACAAATTTAATGATAATTTTGTTTTACTATATGCATATTTCTACTTTTGTTTAAGGTATTATGTTTAACACATTTACAACTGTAATATATAGTTAAAAATGCAAATTAGTAGTTATCTATAATGGTCAAATATAGCCAAGTTAGTTATGTTTTCTAGATATATAAAGATATATTTCAAATGGATGGGTAATCTTTAAACACTTTAAAGACTTATAGAATATGCCATTTAAAATATTTTAAGAACTTAGACTTTTCTTGACATGAGCTGCATCTGCTTCTGACAGCACCAGTTACTTCAAAGAGGATGATGGGCATCAGAGAAGCTCCTTATGGCATTTGCTTTCAGTGTGGCAAGCCCAGCCATTTGGCCAGTTGCCAAAAAAGTAAGATGCCAGACCATTACTGGTGGTAAGCCACAGGCCTCATGGCAATACACAAATTAACAGAAATGGGTTAATTTAAGTTGTAAGAGCTAGTTAATAGTAAGTCTGAACCATCAGTCAAATAGTTTGTAATTAATATTAAGCCTCAGACTGGTTATTCACGAACTGGCAGGTGGCACAGAAATCTCCAGTAGCACTAATGAACTCAACAGATCCATTCTTAAGGTGTCTACATGTGGAATGCTTGAGAACAAGAGTTGATGGTAGAAACTTAGAGACAGTGGTCAGGGGACAGGGAACCACGGGGACAGAGGGGTAGCACAAAGGACTGGTCATAGTCATGGGGCACAAGCTTCACTCATGGCTCAAGATTCCTTTATTGAATGAGTGAACCCATACTTAAAATTCTCACCTTCTGCCTCAAGTGTAGCTGCTCAGTGCTCCATTTTCTGTTTGAGAGGCCAGTAATAGCTTACATGTTTCAAATATATTATTCCAAGTACCTGAAAAAGTATACATGAAAAACTGTGTTCTGCACCTGACATTTCAAAGGTTCAATAAAAATGCCCTAGATTGTCAATTGCTCCAAATAATCCTATACTGGAATTTAATATCCTCCAAGGTTTTAAAAACTATTATTTCTCTTCCTTCTGCAATTTTCTTCCTGCAAGCTTAGGTATCAGTTTAAAGAAAAAGTCCTGGAGAGCAGCACCAGTTCACTCCTTGTTGAAGGAGATATTGTATATCTTCCTTCATCACAGCCCAGACTGCAGCTAACAAACACACGGCTGCACTTTGGGACTGGAAAGAGATTTGGGGGCTTAAAAAAATGTAACAGCCTAGCAAAGCTATTTTAAAGGAAGAAGCACAGCCATTTGCAGCTTCTTGGAACTAAGTACAGAATAACACAGTATGTTGGAGGGGGTTGGAATATTTCTGTGCATTATCTGTGCTTCCGGCTCAGGAATATTTGAGGCAAGCAGGGCACATATTACCTGCAGGGTGTGGAAATGAGAATGTGAAGGCATTTGGTCAACTCAACAAGGTTTAGATTGGTAGCCTGGAAGCCATGACCTAAACCTCCTAGCCCAGCATCTCCATGTTTCCCACAGCTAGGGTGATGGGCTGTTTGTAATCTGTGGTGTTAATACTATGAGTCCTTTGAGGGGAGGGGGACACGTTCTGATTTAGAGGCTTGGGGATGCATAAAATAGACATCCATCTTCTAATGTAACCAAGATATGTTAAAGAGAGATTTTGAAAAAAAATAAATAAATCTCTGAGACTCAAAACAATTTAGAAGGAGCATGGTGTTTAGAGTTTGATCTGTTTTAAAAGTCAAAAATATCCCAGAAGTCAGCCTTCCTCTCTATGCATTCAACCTAACACTTTCTTTTGAAAACCACTGGGGGAAAAAAAGCAAGAAAGTACCACAGTCGTTTATTCTGGAAAGGAAACAAAACTTTGCAAATGTACTAAACTTCATTTCTAGCATTTCTAGCTAATTCTGGAGCTAGAATTTTGTCCCAAGATGCTATCTGGCTCCTGATGGATATAATGACCAGTAAGTACTATTTTAAAGGTTCTATCAGGGAAATAGGCATCACAATTTATTGTGACTTTTACCACTTAGAGCCTATATGCTGTTTAAAAAAATAAGCTTGAAGTTTTCTTTTTGGTGCTTTGAAATGCCTGCATTTTATTTCTGCATTCATTGGACAATCTAGACGAGAATGAGTGGTTGCTGCTAGTTCCCCTTTTAAGGAATAAATTGGTGAATTGAATCTAAGGCTCTCTGCGTCTTGATCCTTCATACTTAACTCAGTTCTGGCTGAACTGTTAGCTGACCTTTATTTCTAGCAAACAGTGGCATGGGACCTCAGGAATTTTATAATTAGACCCTGTGGGCCAGCTCCACACCCAGCTTCCAAGGAGGCTTTGGAGAGAAACTTCAATGACAGCTTCGCTCCAGGGCAGCAGGAACCAGCCTGCCTCGGACACTACTAGGATGCTTTCAATACTCAGAGGTCTGTGGGCAGATGCTGCCTCTACCTTCCAAATTCTCCAAAATCCCTGCAGAGATGTCATGTATGCAAAACACACAAAAACACATTTCTACCCCCCTCCCCCCACACACACACCCAAGTAACCACAAGGTAAAATTCACTGTTCTTTTTTCATTGCATTTCACCCGGATATCTTCCCAAGCAATTTCTTCCCTTCTCTCTACCTGGTGAAGATTGCTCCCTCACAAGGTCACCTAGAAAGCCCCTGTGGAAATTTCTGAATGTGTTTTGGGTTTCGGCTGTCAAAGCACATTCTTTGGGTCACAAATCATTCCTTTTCCCCTCTCCTGCACCATAGCCAGAGCTCGGAACAAGCTGCATTTTGAGCTGAGAACTCTTGAATTAACATTGATCTTCCAAATTGGTTGAGAATCGTGAGAGTCAGAAAATTCCTCTGTGAAGGTTATCTATTATCCCCGACAATACTGTTTCCTGGAAAAGATACACGACAGCATATTTACATGAATCTGATTCATAACATTTGGAACTCTTTGCTGTGTGTATATTTACTTTACTTGAAAGAAATATCCTGGGTTGACATAGGTGAAGTCTAAAGAATACATTCAGCATAACTCAGCCAAGGAGTCTTGTCTGATAGCCCATACAGAAAAGGAGAGATCAATAAATGAATGAGCAAATAATTACATAATTATGAAGTCATTTAACTCTCTCACCTTTTAAGTCTATAATGTGTTTAATAAGTATTCACAACATAATATGTGCTAAGCATTTAGATACCATTATAAATAGTATCTACAGGAGACATTGGTCATTGTGTGTGTGGGGGGGGGGGATATGTGGGTGTGCATGTGTATGTCTTTGCCAGAAGACAACCTAAGGTTATGTTCCACAAGTTCTGTATATTACTTTGAAACAAGATCTCCTCTGGCCTGGAACTTACCAAGAAGGCAAGGCAGGCTGACCAGTGAGCCCCAACAGGTTTGCCTGTCTCCATTTCTCCAGTGCTGGAAGAGCAAGTGTATACCACCAAACCTTCCTTTAAAAAAAAACCAAAATGTTGTTCATGTCGCTGGATTTCAAGGCAAGCCCTTCAGCAGCTGAGCTATTTTCCCGACACTGGCACTGGTCCTTTCTAACTGCCTGGGCTCCATGTCTGCCCTGTATCCATCACATTGGTTATGAATACTTTTGATTTCAGAAGCCAAATGACCCCACAGCCCCTGTGACCTCTCCCAAACTTATCTAAGGAAAGCTCAAATCCTGGCTGCTCCATGAACTTTGCATACTGGGTCAGGACCAAACTAGTTTGAGAAAGATTCACAGTTCTCACAGGGGCAGAGTGTGGGAGCCAGCCCATTCCCACAGTGTAACCTTTCTCTTGGTCCCTGTAGTTAACAATGCTGTTTAGCTCCTGTTCAGCCTTAAGTCATGTGTTCAAGTTTTCTATTCGTCCTCTGTTCACTTACACCTCTCCCTGCCAAACAAACAAACAAACAAACAAACCAAAAGCAACTTAAAGGGCTTTTCTGCTGTTTACTTTTATAAAAGGCATGAATCCAGAACCAATCTATTAGATCAGTAAACATCCAAGAAAGACAGAATGCTACTTTGAAAAGTCCCCTGAAGAAACAACAGTAGGTTGAGCTCTATCTATGTGATGGTATCTTCACTGTCAATCCTACTGGATTGGGAGATGCCTACAAGATTAGTAAAGTGCATTAACTGGATTTCTGTGAGCACATTGCTGTAGACCATGGTGATATGGGCCAGTGAGCTAAGGGAGATCTACCTTGAGTGTGGGTCACACTGTCCATTAGGCTGGGGACATTCACAGCACAAAACAGCATGAAGAAAGCCAGGAGGCACAAACATGCTCTGTCCTGATTTACTAGACACATATATTTCTGCCGTCACTGCCCTTGGATATTTTTTTCCAGTGTTTGAAAATAGACTCCCACCAGAGGTTCTTCAGAGAACTTCAGGTCTCCAGTCTTGGACAAGGGTAGCCTTGGTTCTTTCTTCTGAGGTTTCTAAATTCACCAACTGAACAGCCACTGGTTGTCCCACCTCCAGCTCAAAGATAATCACCGTGTAACCACCAAACCTCTGATCATGTGAGTGAGTCAAATAAATTATCTTTCTAACTTTACATGCAGTCTCTTACTTCTTTTCCTCAAGAGAACCTTCCCTAGTCCATGAGGCCAGTCAAGACATGGCATAGAGGACATGGTATGTGGAGGTCAGCCTCCCAGAGCAGGGCACAAGCCACAACATGAAGGCAAGTGTCTGAGTAAATTTCAGGGACAGAACAGTCAACACAATAATCCTGCAGACGTTTGAGCCCTTTCAATGTTTGCTATCCCCTAGCAACTAACTGTAGACCAATTATTAATAAGATTCTTACGGTATCACTGATGATTGCTATTTTATTTGACACAAAGCCTTGGCAAGCCATTCTGAAAAGAAATTAAAGTCAACATTTATAGGTCTCCACCAATATACTTTATATTACATGTAAATATATGTTTATAGGTTTATATTTTAAATATATAATTTATATTATAAAATTCAATTTAAAAAGTAACCTTAAAATTTCATATTTAGCTTCCCTGCCCTTCATTCTAATTCTCTACTTTCTGCTTCTTGGTTAGCCACGGTGTGAGCAGCCACCACGTCACACTCTCGCCCCCTCTGATGGGACTGCTCCTGCAAGCATCATGTCTTCCTCATCATGTGAGATGGCAACTTGAGAAACCAGGAGCCAAACAGGCCTTCCTTCTCTAAGATGTTTTGCTGGGAATTCTGTTACAGTGGTGAGAAATGTGATTAGCACAAAGAAAGAGTGTGCAATCATATTATGTGGACATATAGTATAACACGGTGACAATGCAAAGCATTATGTATGTAGTGTAATATGATATTAGAGAAAAGCCAGAAATTTGCCAACGTTAACTCATCCCCATTGGTTTATAATTAAGCTAATATCTAATGATACACTCAAATGGCCAGGCCTTACACATCTGTGCAGCTCTATCAGGAAAAAAAATAAAATACCAGAAGAAAGCAGTGAATGCAAGATTAATATCAGTTCAACAAAATTTGAGGCAAAAAATATAATAAAGAGATTATTATGTAACAAAAAAGTCTTTGTATAAGTGAGTTGCAAAAATCATTGAAGACATTAAGATATAAAACTATGACACATGAGTGACATAAGTATGTCTCTACTTCTTGACATATTAACGAAAAATTGCAAATTGAAATAGTAATAACATAATTTATAAAAACTGATTTGTGATTATAAGTGGAATTTAGTATTCAGCAAACAATACTGAAAAAAAATACTACTCTTATTTTAAAGCTTCGTGGAAAAATCTTAAAATTGATCATTCGTCAAGAGTAGAAAACTTCAGCGGAGTCCAAGAAAGCAGAAATTAAGCAAAGCAGTGTCTCTGACCACAGGCCATTGCAATTAAAAATTAATTTCAGCAGTGTAAACTGAAAAAAAAACCCAGATGATTATGAAGAAGCCATTAACAGATGTCTCTTGGGACAAATCTGAAAGTCTGGGTGTTAAGGAGAGAGCAACAATGGGAACCTGATGTCATTACCAGTGAGTCACAGCCAATGCACTAGTCTGAGGCAAACTCAGAACACAAAGAAACAAAATGAACTATGTATTTATCTCAAGGAGCCAGAAAAGAGTAGCAAAATAAATGCAACAAAGATATAAATTAAGAAGTAATTTTAAAAGGAATTAAAATAAATGATCGGCAAAATATAAAAATGAGAAATAAATAACTTTAAGAGCTACATACTAGAAGATGTAGCTACATACATGAAAATGGTGATCCTAAGGATACAACAAAATGATCATCCACCATGATTGAGTAGGCTTCATCCCCAAGATGCAGGAATGGTTCAATATACAAAATCAGTAAATGTGATCCATCGGCCAAATAAACTGAAAGAAAAAAAAAAAAAAAGATCATCTCATTAGAAGCAGGAAAGGTCTTTGACAAAATTCAACACCTCTTCATCATAAAAGTCCTGAGGAGATTAGGGACATAAGGGGCATACCTAAACATAATAAAAACCATTTACAGCAAGCCCATATCCAACATCAAATTAAATGGAGAGAACTAAAAGCAATTCCACTAAAATCAGGAACAAGACAAGGCTGTCCACTCTCTCCATATTTATTCAATATAGTACTTGAAGTTTTAGCTAGAGTGATAAGACAATTGAAGGAGATCAAGGGGATATGAATTAGAAGGGAAGAAGTCAAAGTATCACTATTTACAGATGATATAATAATATATAAGTGACCCTAAAAGTTCCACCAGGGAACTCCTACATCTGATAAACACTTTTATTAAAATGGCTGAATACAAGACTAATTTTTAAAAAAATCAGTAGCCTCCTATATACAAATGATCAATGAACTGAGAAGGAAACCAGAGAAACAACACCCTTTACAATAGCCTCAAATAATATAAAATATCTTGGGGGTAACTCTGACAAAGCAAGATTAAAGACTTGTATGATAAAAACTTCAGGTCTTTGGAGAAATAAATTGAAGAAGACATCAGAAAATGGAAAGATCTCCCTTGCTCATGCATCAGTAAGATTAACATAAGTAAAACTGGCCATCGTACCAAAAGCAATCTGCAGATTCAATGCAATCCCCATCAAAATCCCAACACAATTTCTTTACAGACTTTGAAAGGATAATTTTCAACTTTATATGGAGAAACAAAAACCCAAGGATAATAAAACAATCCTGTACAATAAAAGGAATTCCAGAGGTATCACCATCCCTGATTTCAGGCTGTACTACAGAGCAATAGTAATAAAAAC
The DNA here is from genome assembly GCF_950005125.1 of Chionomys nivalis. Lineage (NCBI taxonomy): Eukaryota > Metazoa > Chordata > Mammalia > Rodentia > Cricetidae > Chionomys > Chionomys nivalis. Next base: position 20,233,237 of record NC_080107.1, read on the forward strand.
CACATGCTATTGGCATAAAAACAGACACATTGATCAGTGAAATCAAACTGAAGGCCCAGACATAAATCCAAACACACATTTGGACACCTTATTTGGGTGGGAGAGAGGAGCCAGAAATATATATACTGGGGAAAAAAAAAAAAGACAGCGTCTTCAACAAATGGTGCTGGCCAAACTGAATGTCTGTGTGTAGGAGAAAGCAACTAATTCCACATTTATCACCCTGCTTAAAACTCAAGTCCAAGTGTATCAAAGGCCTCAATATAAAACCAGACACACTGAGTGTGTGTCTTAGTTAAGATTGCTACTGCTGTGAGGAGACACCATGACCATGACAAGTTCTTATAAAAGAAAACATTTAACTGGGGCTAGCTTACAGTTCAGAGGTTTATGGTCATCATGGCAGATGACAACGGCAGCATGCAGGCAGATATGTGCTGGAGAAAGACCTGAGAGTTCTCTATCTTGAACCATAGGCAGCAACTGTGTCACATTGGGCATAGCTTGAGCACAGGATACCTCAAAACCCATCCCCAACAGTGATACAGTTCCAACAAGGCTGTACCTACTCCAGCCAAGTCACACCATCATAATAATGTCTCTCCCTGTGGGGTCCATTTTCTTCCAAACCACCACATTCCATTCCCGGCCTCCACAGGCTTGTAGCCATATCATAATGCAAAAAACGCTTTCAGTCCAACTTCAAAAGTCTCCACAGGCTACAACAGTCTCAAATTTATTTAAAAGTCTAAAGTTCAAAGACTCTACCGTGAGTCATGCAATCTAACTGTAATCCCCTATAAAATTAAAATCGAAAAACATATCACATACTTATTACCATTCCAAAATATAGAAAAGGGAGCATAGTGAAGAAATACTGAACCAAAGCAAGACCAAAAACCAGCTGGGCAAACTCCAAACTCTGCATCTCCATGTCTGATGGCAAAATGCTCCTCAGATCTCCAACTCTTTTCAGTTTTTTGGTTTTTTGACTATAACACACTTCTTTCTCTTGGGCTGGTTCCGCTCCCTGTTAGCAGCTCTCCACAGCAGGTACCCCCAGCTCTGGCATGTGCAACATCTTGGGGTCTCCACGGCAATCCAGGCTTCACCTTCACAGCTTCACACAATGGCCTCTCTGGGCCTCCACGAAAGGACACCCCTGACACATGCCTGGCCTCCGCAGCTCTCCTTAGTCACTTTCTTCTATCCTTGACTCTAAAACCAGAACCATGTGGTCAAAGCTGCCAAGTTCTGCTGTTTGTTGGGACTGGACTATGGCCTCCTTGTTCAATACATCTTCACTGGCTTTCTGTTTAAAATGTTTCCTTTACTGCCTAAGCTTGGCTGTCCTGAAACTGGATTTGTAGACCAGACTGATCTAGAAATCGCAGAGATCCTCCTCTCTCTGCCTCCCAAGTGCTGGGATTAAAGGCATGTGCCACTACCACCTGACCCCGGTACCAACTTCTGTTTTAAGGTTTCTACTACTCTGAAGAGATACCATGACCATGATAAACTCTTGTAAAGGAAAGCATTTAATTGGGACTAGCTTACAGTTCAGAGGTTTAGTCCATTATCATAATGGCAGGTGGAAATGGCAGCATTCAAGCAGACATGGTGCTGGAGAAGGAGCTGAGGGTTGTACATCTTCATCCACAGGCAGCTACTATGTCACACTGGACAGAGATGGAGCGTATGAGACTTCAAACCCTACCCCTACAACGACACACTTCTTCCAACAAGGCCATATCTACTCCAACCAAGCTTCCCTTCTTAATAGTGTCACTCTCTATGGGGGCCATTTTTTTTTTCAAATCACCACAACATGATAGAAGATAAAGTGAGGAAAAAACCTTGAATGTGTTGGTACAGGAGTAGACTTTCTCAACAGAGTACAGATAGTGTGGGCACTACAATCAACTATTAATAAATGGAACCTTGTGAAACTGAAAAGCTTCTGTAAGGTAAAGGACACTGTCAATCAAAGTGGCAGTCTACAGAATGGGAGAAGAGTTTTTAAATAACTCTACATCAAAGAGAGGACGAATATAAAAAATATATTAAAAAACTCAAGAAAGTAGATAACAAAAAACCAAATAATCTAATTAAAAACGGGGTACATATCTAAACAGAGAATTCTCAAATGTTGAGAAACACTTAGAGAAATGCTCAACATCCTTAGCCATAGGGGAAATGCAAATCAAAACTATTTTGAGATTACATCTTATACATGACAGAATGGCTAAGATCAATAACACAAGAAACAAGAATGTAGAACAAGGGGAACACTCCTCCATTGCTAGTGGAAATGTAAACTTGTACAACCACTATGGAAACCAGTGTGGTGGTTCTTTGGAAAATTGGGAATCAGTTCACCTCAATACCCAACTATGCCACTCTTGGACATATACACAAAGCATATTCTATCCTACCACAGGAACACTTGATCAACTATGTTCATTATGGTGTTATTCATAACACCATGGGAAACAGCCTAGTTATCCCTCAAAGATTTAATAAAGAAAATGTGATACATTTACACAATGGAGTATTACTCAGTTATTTTTTTAATGTCATGAAATTTGCAGACAAATATATAGAACTAGCGAAATTCATCCTGAGTGAAGTAACCAAAACTCAGACAGACAAATATAGTATGATAACTAGATATTAGCTGTTAAGTAAATAATAACCAAGCTACAATCTGTAGACTCAGAGAAATTAGGGAAAAGAGAGGTATGGGGTGGAGGTAGGGGTGGTGCATTGATCTCCCTGGGAAGGGGGAATAGAATAGATCTTAAGGGTGAACTGGGGGCAGGGCAATGGACTGGGAAGGATCAGGTGAGGGGGCATGATAGAAGGAGAGGATTCAGAGAGAAACACCTAGAATTGGGGGAGGCACTTAGGGACTGGTGTGGAAATCTAGAGCAGTGGAAGCTTCCTGAAATCTATGAAAGTGATCCTAATGAAGACACCTTGTAATGGGGACTACATAGTCTCAACTGGTCATCTCTTGTAGCCAGGCAAGACTTCCAGGGGATGAACTGGGTTGCGCTCAATTGAGTTGTTGATCAAAATAGTCCCATCGTAATCTCCAAACAACCCAGGCTGATGCTAAGACAAATGGTTGCTCTCTGCAAACTGATATCAAGACCTTGTTTCCTAGGACAACATTCATACATCTCACTGAACATGGAGAAGTTTATCTGCATGAAGCTTTTACCCATATGTTCTATGTTCTAGTCCTTTTGATGAAGGAATGTACTCCTCAGGCTACCAAAAGAGAAACATGGACATCAACTCAGCCACAACCCTTTGACCTACAATCTTTCTTGCCTGCAATATATGGTAGGGGAGCACTGGGATAAAACTTTTGGGAGTAGCCAACCAATGTCTGATTTAATGGAAGGTCCACATACCCAACACTGCTCAGGTAACCAAGAACCACAGAGAGAGACTATATATCTCAAAGACCTGGGGTGAAACCAAACACAACTGGTCTAGAAAATCAATACAATTAATCCTAATGATAGTTTCCTATACTCATATTTCAGTGCCATATCCAGTCTTCATCAGAGAGGCTTCCTCTAGCAGCAGGTGGGAACAGATGCAGAGACTCACAGCCAGGCATTACATGGAGGGAAAATCTAAAAACCTCCCTTCAGCTCTCAGTGGATCCTGTGAAAGAGGGGGCAGAAAGATTGTAAGATTCAGAGGGGATGGAGAACAACAGGAGAATGCAGCCCTCTGAACCAACTAAGGAAGGTGCATATGAGCTTACAGAGACGGAAGAAACAAAAGCATGAGGCCTACATAGGTCTACACCAGTCCTCTGTCTATATATTGTAACTATTAGCTTACTATTTTTATAGACTATGAGAACAAGTGGATCGCTGACTTTTTTGCATGCTCTTGAGTATCTTTTCCTCCTGTTGGTTTGTCACGTCAAACTCTGATATAAGCATTTTTGCTTTATCTTATGATATTTCATTTTGTCATGTTTGATTTTTATGTCTTAGAAACCTGTTTATGTCTTAGAAACAGAAGGGGAACTGATCAGGAGGGGAGGTGGGAAAGAACTGGGTGGAGAGTGGGGAGGGGAAATGATAATCAGGATGTATTGTATGAGAAAAGAATTTGTTTTCAATAAAAACGAAATATATTTTCAATATAAAAACAAAAATCATGGTGATCCTACTACCTAGCCAAATAAATAAAAAAAGGACAAAACACAAATGTATAAAGATAATAAAAATAATGAAGATACAGACACGAAAAAAGAGAAATATTAAAATTATAATGCTACATATCATCCAAAGCAATTAGTTGCTATGTCTCAAAGAAGTGGACTACTGTCTAGAAAAAAATGCAAATCGCCAACAACAGCTCAGGAAGTGATGAAAAATAAATGAAAGATTATCAAAGCCTTACCTATGATAGAAGTGTCAGGTCCCGGGGGCTTTCACAAAGCCCAAGAAACATTCAGTCTCTATGTTATCTCAACTATTCTCTGTACAGAAATTATACAAACATTCCCAAATCCAAACTCTAAGATCTACAGTGTGTAACACTAGCCAGCAAGGTGTCTTAGTGGATTAAGGTGCTCGCACCTAAGCCTGGCAACCTGACTCTAATTCCTTGGACCCATGTGATAAAAGGTGAGAACTAACTCCTGTACTTGTCCTCTGACCTCCATGTCTTCTCAGTGGTATGAGGGCATACACATACACACATACAAAACACAGAATCAAAACAATCTGCGGGGATAGAGGGAAGGCTCAGTGGTGAAGAACACTTGCTGTTCAGGCAAAGGACCTGGGTTCAGTTCCCAGCACCCATATCCAGAAGCTTATAACCTGCAGCCGTCCATCAGAGTGGCTCAGCTCCATCTTGACATAAGGTCAGAGAGTTTGGATCTATTATTGAATCTATAATCTATCTAGGTCAAACAACAGGATGTTTTGACCTAGGATGTGTTTACTTGATGTTTTGGGTATTAAGAAGGTAACTACTTTTTTTGTTCTTTGTATCTGGGTCAAAAAAAAACCTTTCGCCTTTTTCCACCTTTCTGGATTGATGTATAAAAAGGCTTTTAGAAATAAACACGAAGCAGATTCAGTATTCACTGGAATGCCCTTCTGACTTTATCTTCAGTCTCTCATCTATTTTTTCCTCAATCCACACTCCTTCTTTCAATCATGGACCAGATAAACCGGCAGGACCGAGACAATAACCACCTGTAACTTGTTTTCCGGTGGATCAAATGCTCACTTCTGACCTCTGTGGGTAGAAGAGGTAGATGCACATGGCACCTCTACACCCAGGCACAGAAGCATACACATAAACTAAAGATAAATAAGTCCCAAACAAATAACAGGACAAAAATGATTTAAAATTATAATTTTCCATAGGATGAAAATTCATTGATGAATTGAATAAATGGTAGATAGATTACAGGGCAGTGGACAGAGGAATGGATGGATGGATGGATGGATGGCTTGATAACTCTCTCTTAAATGTAGCTGTGATCCTTGGCCTTATAGTGATATGAAGTCAGTCTATGTTACATTGGACCATTTATCAAAAGAATGATAATAATAAATACAGATACAAAACAAATCCAGAATCTGGCCACTTCTCACCATATTTCCAATGATTAGTCTGGCTCAGTCACCATAGTCTAAACCTACTGAATGATCTCTTAGCTGATGCCCTTGTCCCCTGCAGATTACTTTCCACACAACCGCCAGAGAATTCCTTTTAAAGTATAAGTTATAGCATGCCATTTCTGTTTATATCCTCCCAATTACATTCCACTTTCTTTCATATTAAAAATCAAAACTATTGCAATGGTTCGTCTCTAAGCACTTAACATGATCTGTTTGGTACCCAAAGACAGCACATACCCAGTGGTTCCTTTGTATACACTCCTTGTTTGCTCCCGTCTACTCCCCTTGTCCTTCTTGTAATTCCTTAATGAGAAGAGGAAGCAGGCTTCTACCTCAAGGCCTTCCTGTGTTCTGGCTAGTCCTCTTCCTGGAAGCTCTTAGCTCAGATAAAGCAAGAGCTCACTCTCAAGCACATCCACTCTTGTCTGCTTTATGCTCCTCCAAAGCGTTTCACCCTCTGACCGAGTATATACTTTATTTTATTATATATCTGCCCCCTTACCAATGTATAAACTCTGCAGGAAGTTGACTGGTCTGTTTAGTCTTGTATAACCAGTGCTTAGAATGGTGCCTAGTATATACAATGTTCCCAATGAAAGCAAATTGCAAAATAGAGCAAAAGAATTTTAAGAGTGGACACTACAAAACTGAACAATTTGCAAAAAGAAACAAACAAACCACACACAGAGATAGCTATCTAAATTATTTTTAAATTTATTTTCTTCATTATTAAAAAACATAAAGAGGAATTAGACTTACTGGTTTTTATACCTTAAAAAATTCTTGATATAATAATTGTTAGTATTGAAAGTCAGAGCAAAATATAGCATTGCTAGTCCTGCTTAAGTTGATACAAGTGACCCAGAAGGTATTTTAGTCATATGTTTAAAAAACGTTTTTAAATTGTTCATTTCCTTTGGCTCTGTTCCTGAGGAATCTGTTGTAAGGGGGCTGGTGAAGAATATTCCAGAGGAATGGGCTGCAGACATAGTCCCCCTTGCAGGGTTTGGAGTCATCTGTAACAGCAGCAAAGGGAAGTCTTCCACCCCGCCTGCAGTCAGGAGAGCCTGTGTCAGATGCAATGCGGGGTTTTAGCGTTGCAGAATCAGTGAGAACTAAGTAGACTCAGAACTGAAGAAGAGAACATGACGATTCAAAAAGCTGGAGGCCATCACTAATTATCCCGGTGTGTAGGGATGACAGCTTATTTTATAAAAAGCTTTCCTTACAATGCAATTTCTCTACCCTAAGTGTGATTTTAAAATAAATGATAAAAATTAATTTGCTTTCCAAAAAGGGGGAAATGGGGTCTGGGCAGATGATGAATAAAGCTCTTGTCATGCAAGTGTGAGGACCTGAATTGGAATTCCCTAGAAGCCACACAAACCAGGGTGACATCGTGTGCCATGTGGAAATTGAGCACTCCTATGGCAAGACAGGAGAGAAGGCAAGGACAGAACAACCAACCCTTCGAAGCTTGTGGACCATGGCATGAGCTAATCAAAAAAAAAAGACAACCGACAGAAAGGCGACATTGTCCCAAAGAAGGTGGAAGACCTTGACCAAGATAGATGTGGGGGTGTCCTCTGCTGACGTGCACGCGGGCACACACAGACACACACACACACGAGAAACTAAATGACACTGATCTAATGATATTGAGACAAGTAAAACTATATAAAGACTAGCAATAGGCTTTCTAGAAAGGTTATGAACTTACATGTGATATCAATAAAATATTTCAATTTAGAAATTAAACTAGAACTCAGGCTGCAAAAAGTTCTCTAACTATTTTGAGAATTTGGGTTCAAAATGGTACCTGAACACATGGATTTTTCTCTTTACCATCTTGAAACATGTTAAAATAGAAATGGAGGATTTAAAAAAAAAAAAGAAAGTATAATTTCCTAGGAAGGAGACAGGTTAGGGGGATTTTTAGCTCGTTAATAAGTGATTTCTCCAGATTTCTGGAAAATGAAAAATTGATTAAAGGGTGTCTCCAGATAAATGGAAGAGGGCAAAGAGAAACAGCCTTGAGTCCACATGGAAGGGGCCACAGACAGGAAAAGGGTAGACAGTGGAACCCAGGAGAAGCTGTGGACTCTTGGGTGCCGACAGCAGCGAGGATCCGTGAGTCTTAGGAGTAAAGCTTGCAGCACTAAGGAACAGTTACTAATTACATCTTTCCTTTACTGGGGCCTCCCTAGGTGTTGGCTAATTGTGCTCATAGGCTCTCTCCGTGTTTGCCAGCTGAGCACAAGTGTTGTGCTTCACGAGATGGAGGCAGAGGCGCACATGCTGCCTGCCCACGGTCACACTGTCCATCTACAATAACAGTAAGATCTGAACTCTTACCTGTCAGACTACTGCTTCGCACTCTCTGTCACTGTAGACAGACAGAGAACTGGGCCTTGAAGGAAAAGGTAACTCCAACAGACAATATTTTATTCGAAATTCTAGAGAAGATTAGAATTTTAAAATAAGAAAAAGAATGATTGCAAGATATACGCGCTCTTGAAATTTTCAAATGAAATTTCAAAAATGTTCACCCCAAATAGAAGGATAAACCACGCAACTTCTTTCTAAAAATGCAGAACACAGAGAGCAGGGCATGTAACAGAGCATCAAAAAGGCCACACCCATCTAATAGCACAGAAAACTTAGAAAACGACGAAAGCAGTGGAGTGAAGATAACAAAAGGAACATACTCACACATAGTAAATAAAAAAGTACACTTGATCTTCGCTAAAAAGTCAAGAAGTAATTAAAAATTAGATAAATGATAGATAGATAGATAGATAGATAGATAGATAGATAGATAGATAGATAGATAGATAGATAGATAGATGGGGGGGTAGATGTGTGGGTAAGTAGTTTAAAATTGGCACACATTGTATCAAACAGCAAGTCTAGCATTTGAAGACAGGACCAGTAGACTGGAAAATGAAGCAGGAGTCATAGATGCTACAGTAGTCTTGGGGTAGACTCCCTTTTTGTTCTCAAAGCCTTTCTCCTGGCTTTATAAAGGCCACCCCGATTGTTGAGAGTAATGTCTTTTTCTTAAAGTAAAGCTTCAAATAAAGCCCATTACAAATGTAAAGAATGTCTTCACAACACATCCAAGGCCACCCCTATGCTGTTTTTATGCTGTGGTAAAGCCTCACCCAACTGTGAAGTCTAACCAGCCACCTGAACCGCACCGGCCTTCATCTTCTGTCGAGTTCTTTGGTTCCTGTTTTTAAGACAGACACAGGATAGGGGCTGGAGAGATGGCTCAGGGGTTAAGGGCATGTCTTGCAGTGTCAGCAGAACACGGTCCAGGAATGGAGTCCTGTGAGGAGAAATCTGAGTGCTTGTGAGAAAACTTCAAGAAAACAAGAAAGACTCTCTTGTGACCTCAGTTTCTTCAAAAGCATGAAATTATTCCCGAAATGTCTTTTCATGCCCCTCCCAGGTATAGCAGATAGGAGTGAGTTTACTTCAGATTATTCATTACAACTGGATATTGCTATTGATTTGGTGTGTGTGGCTTGTCCTTGTGATTGTACACTTTGCTCATGTGATTCCTCTTAACCCCCAAGCTATAAATTGTCAGATGCTCTCAGTAAAGTTGGCTATTGCATGAGACTTTAGTCTGACTCATTTATCAACTCCATTTTCTCAGATCCCAGGACCTTTAGAGCTGTAAACACCAAGGACCCAGATTTGGTTCCCAGTGACCACATGGTGGGTCAAGCTGTAACAACTGTTCCAGGGGATCCTATGTTCTCTACTTAACCACTAAGAGCACCAAGCATACAGATATTGCATACATATACACGCAGACACACAGGCAAAAACAGTCTATACATGTAAAATACAATAAAATACTTTTATTTTTATCAAAACTGTATATTTACCAAAAATAAAATAAATAAATAGGATAAACTTCACCATGATAGTGTGTGAAAGTTCATACGTTCTCCCATCCTTGTCATTCTTTCCTTTTTCTTTTTCTCTTCTCCTTCCCCGTGGGAGTACCCCGGGTGTGAGGTAGTATCTCACCATGGGCTTGTTCTAATTATACTAATTACGGAATAACATTGAACACCTTTTCATGCACTTCTTGGAAACCAGAATATGTTCTTTGAGTAAATGTGCATTCAAAGCCATATTGTATTTATTTGTCTTTAGACTTAGAATTGTCTTTTTATTGTTGATTTACAAGAGATTTTTATATTTTCAGACCTTTACCAGAGACATGATTTTAAAATATGCCATTCCACGGGTTGTTTTTCATTCTCTTGATAGCATGCTCGGAGGAGTTAAACCTTTTGATTTTGATGAAACCCAATTTGTTTTTCTTTGGTTACTTGTACTTCCAGTGTTTTGTCTAAGAGGCGCATAGTGTCACGGTTTCGCTCAGGTTTCTCCTGAGAGTTATATACTTTTATCTTTTATCTGGGTCTTTAGTGTGTTTTGAATTAAGTTTTATATGTGAAGGAAATTAAGAGTGCAAGTTCATTCTCTTGCAAACAGATATCCAGTTGTTTCAAAGAATTATTGAAGGTCTTCGTTCTTAGAAAATGGTCTCAGCACTGCAACCAACTGGCCCAGAGAGAGATGAGTTTTGGCTTGTGCTCATAATTATAATTCACCAATAACTTACGCATCATTGTGCTGACTTGATGACTATCATTCTAAATAAGTTTTGAAAATGGAAAGTGTAAGACATCCAATTTTGGTGGGCTTTTTTTTTCCATTATTGGTTTAGATTTATTTTTTTAGGCTTGCCAATTTGAATGAATCTGAGAGATGGCCTCTTGTGAGCTTTGATGCACACTGCATTTGACGCACATTGCATGTGATGCACACTGCATTTGATGCACATTGTGTTTGATGAACACTGCTTTTGATGCACATGGCATTTCATGCACATTGCACTGGCTCCATCAATTGCTTTGGGTACTGATACCTTACCAATACAAAACCTAATCCATTCATGTGTATGTTTTCATTTGTTTGGTGACCTTTAATTTTTTTCAGCAATGTTTCTGCAGTTTTCAGTGAATAATTATTTAACCTTCCTCAGCTCCATTTATTCCACAACCTCCAGTTTATTAAAATAAAGTAATCACTAACTACATTCTAAATAACTTTTTTCTATCCATAGATAAGTGTAGACCTCACCCCTCATAAAGGAAACTTTTCTTTACAATTGGGAGTATTCCAAAAAACTACAACTGATCACAATGTAGAGCTGTAGAGCCCAGGTTCATGGATATACCTACAAGATGCTGTCTCCTAAGGCTCAGAAAATGTTGCAGGAGAGGGAGCAGGAGATTGTAAGAGTTAAGATCAGAAAATTTACTCTGAAGCTGTGTCTTCTAGTAATGTCAGAGCTACAACCATAAAGTCCCATCAGCATAACTGTCTAAACACAAGCTGAACAAGGACAATAGACATGCCAAAGAGGATGGGGGTGGGGGAGCATGAAACCTCAACTCTGTATAAAGAAACACAGACAGCGAAGAAATTCTGAAAGTGGGAGAAATAGTCCTCCCCAGGGAAGAGCACAATTAGTTATCTAATATCAAGTGGTCAGCCCTGAAAATATACATACATGTAACATTTTACAGACTGAGCATGTTATAGTTAGTAAAAATATATGTATATATGTATATTACATGTGTGTGTGTCATAGCAAATCATAAAAATAAAAGGGACCATGAATTTGAAATTGACCAAAAAAGGGGTGTATGGGAGGGTTCAGCAAGTGGAAAGGAGGCGGGAAATGATGAAACTATATTACAAACGCAAAATAAAAGGCAAAAGTAAAAATAAATAAATAGATAAAAGTGATGTATTCTTTGGCTTCTGCTAGAAACAGACTGGTTTCCTCATTTTCATTTTGGATTGTTCCTTGGCGATGGCTAGAAATAGGACTGAACATTGTATATTGATTTCATGTCCCATAATTTTGCTGAATTCCCTCTGCAGGTTTAATCATTTTGAGGAATGTTTTTAGGATCCCCTGTGTGTAAGATCAAGTCCTGTGTAAACAGGGAGGGTAGTTCTCCCTTTTATTTCATCTTCTGGCTTAATTTCTCTGGCTAAACATCAGTTCCTGTCTGAACAGAGGCAGCCTTTAAACACTGAGTGTGATGTTAGCAATATGGAGATATAGTCTTCTTATCATGTTAGGAGGTTCTAAGGGAATCTTTTTATTTCAACCTGGATATCTACACTCAGTCAAGCTCTCAATCAGAAGTGAGAACAAAATGAAAGACATTTCAAACTTGTCAAGTCTCGGAACCCTTCACATGGTACTTCTTTTCAGGTGCAGCGAATTGAAAGTGGACGACAGCAAAACAAAGGGGCGCAGCAATCAAAGGAAAGATGGAGCTACCAAGAAGCAATAGTTCCATTGAGCCCAGGAGTACAGGAAACGGAGCATTAAGATGACCGTGAGTCCAGTAAACAACATTCTAAAATGTAATACTGGCCGACTAAATGATCCCACAGAGATCTGGGGTAAAGGTTGGGGAAGGTTTAAGCATGAAAATATTGCTCTGCAGAAGAAGAAACGACAAATTCAGGCAGGAAGCCGGTACCCTTAGGAAATAATAAAAACAGATTCTATGTAATTTTTAGAAAAGAGGAAAAAAAGAGCTATTTAAACATAGTAGGGAAGACACCATAAGAAAACGATCCAAGCTAGCAATTATGAAACTAAACTATAGAATGATCTGAAGGTTGCCATAGAAGGACACCTTGGCCGGAACTTCACATAGAAACTAGTTCCTGGAAATGGCACTAAGGCCATTGGGCAGCCTCTAGATGTACCCTAAGGCTATTGGACAGCCTCTAGTGCATCCTAAGGTCATTGGACAGCCTCTAGATCGACCCTAAGGCCATTGGACAGCCTCTAGATGGACACCAACGCCATTGGACAGCCTCTAGATGGACCCTAAGACTATTGGACAGTCTCTAGATGGACCCAAAGCCCATTGGACAGCCTCTAGATGGACCCTAAAGCTATTGGACAGCCTCTAGATGGACTCTAAGGCCATTGGACAGCCTCTAGATGGACGCTAAGGCTATTGAACAGCCTCTAGATGGCCAGGATCCTCCCCACCACAGTAATGCTAAAGCCACTTGCTGGCTTGCCATGCTCACAAATCTACAATGAGGGATTTAATTATGGTTACAGAACACAAGGAACAAGTGACCTATCTGACGAGAAGACAAAGCACATGTTTTAGACTATCATTTGGACAAGGGTTTGTTTTACAGTTGCTTGGTATCCATGTTAGGTTCTTCATGGTAAATAGACGCAAGCAACAAGACCTGCCAGATGTGCGGGAGAAGTGACAGGTCTCTAAGGGAATGTGAAGTGTCTTCATGGCATCCTAAAGAGGACAGTGGTAGGAAACTTTTCAAACGGGTTGCATTGAAAACAAGCGAGTTATTCTTTCGTTTCCCAGAGAAGAATGAAGAGATGCTGCTAGGAATATTTGAAGTGGAGGAGAAGAAAATTCCCAGAGAGTTAGTTTGCCAGATTTCTCTGAAAATCCTATCACTATTTAACTAGTTTCTAACTTTTGCCTGAAAACTGAGAATGAAATATTGCATCCAACTCATTTTAGGCATAAATTTGAATCCATGAATAAACTTTTTCATTTTTGTAGACACCACACCCTTTCCCGTTCTCTAGCTCTTTTCAATTTTGTTCTATAAGACAATCATGCCATTATGTTCTATGGAAACCATTCCATGCATTCTTGGCATCAGCTTTTGGTTATCTCAGTATCTTTAACTCCTATTAATATGAATAGGCATGACATCAGTATCAAAAGGTCATGTAGCTTGGCACCCATCACAAGATATGCTCATAATAGATTATTTTCTGTACACGTAATATATACAGATTCTAAGCCTGCCCAGCATATAAATAGTTCTTGAACATATTCTGTCCTTTTTTTGAAAAGCAATGCTGTATTTATATGCATAAACCCCATGATTCCTCCTAGCCATTTTGGACATATGATACGTGACTTCACCAGAGAAGCAAAGTGGAAACTTAAGCAATGATCCAATGAATGTATTGGATGGAGACAGTCAGTCTGGACCACATAAGTGGTAAGACATCTTTTTTCAGAATCTCTTTTTGAAACTCAAATTATCAATACAGATACCTCAACCTTTCAGTTATTTGTGTGTGTGCTGCAAATTTCTCGGAATGAGGATATTAAATGGCAATATTTACCTGTTTTTATAGAAAGAGCAGAAATAAGTCCTTTCTAAACAAATGTTAAAAGCTTGGAGGTAGATACAATTGAGATTAATTTTTTTTCAATGGTAAATGGTGTAGCATAAACTTTAGCGGAATTTTGAAGATTGGGTGTTTTCCAGATATAATGTGATCTAACATTTTAGAAGTAGAGGAGCAGGAGGGAAGACAGATCCTCCTAGATCCTCCAGTGACTTGTCACAGAGGGGCCTCTACAAGTCTGTGCACGTTGTAAAGAACCTTTGGGGTCAGAGTGTAAATTAATAAAAATGTATGTATCAGCACCTTGATCAAAAGTCAAGGTATGTCGTTAAAGCCCTGCAGTAGTGTAAGCTCTGCTTCCACTCTTGTGACACCTTAAAATGACCTCACAGGAAGTGAGAGGAAGAGTTTTATCTTCCAATTTCCCCAGTCTGGTAGTTCTGTCCTAGGCAAAGACAGCTAGCTCACTAGCAGTATCACAGAGGGCTTGATAATATCTGAGACTGAGCCAGCAGATGCTTCAGCCAGGCTCTTTCTTGTTTTTTGGGTTTTTTTGTTGTTATTGTTTTGTTTTTTGAGCACCGTGTATAGACATTCTGAATATGGAGATGACATCAGCTATAGAAGACAAATCAGAAATGCACTCAGAATTAACTATAAGACATGGCCAAGAAGTTATTAGGCTAAATAAAGACCTGTCAACTATTTTCAGTGTTGTTTGGTCAAATAGTATAACTGAGAAATTTCTGCAGCAGACCTATATTTCTTGGGGATTTCAGTCTTCCTCTGTATATGTAAGCATCTTCATTGCCCACCCTCAGTATTCCCCCTTTTAAAATTACCCCTGTCCTCTCTTCATCAACAAATGTGCTGTATCTTCTACTTCCATTTTGTGGTTCTCATGAGGTCACATACTCAACCTCCACATTCTCTACCTTGAAAATCTCAGCTCTAAAATTCCCCCCAACAATTGAGAGAATTTCCATTTGACATCACTCCATCCATCCATCCATCCTTCCTCCCATTCAGCTCAGTTTTCATTTGGCTATCAACACACTCAAAAACCCAATATATATATTTAGTTTTTCTATTTCACTCTGTCTGATCCACCTTGATAGTCTCTTAAAAAAATACCACTTAAAGATAAGTCCCCTTTTTATCTACTTAAATTCTCATCAATAGATATCTTCCTTTAAGTTCAGGCTACCCGTACTATGCCTGTATATTAAACAGCTGACCATTTGAACAATGTATTCATCTGACATCCTTTAGATATTTGCTGTTTCAGGCAACCCCAGCCTGCTCTTGGCCAGCAGTGTTCTCCTTTTAACCCTTTTCTTCTCCAGCCTCCTAAGTGTCTTTAGAGCAAGCCACCCAACCTGTTCATGGGTGTAGTTCCTAATGTGTGTGGTCCAAACTCTTTTTATGCCGTTCTTGCCAATGCCGGTCGTGCCAAGTGGATAGTTGAGCTGTTCCTGGCATTTGTCATTTTCCTTACCCCCAGTATGTCTTCACTATGAAATATCCCCACAGACTCATGTACTGGGGGCTTAGTTGCCAAATGAGAGGCTTTGGGGAAAAGGTTAGGCAGTGAAGACCTGCCTTCATTGATGGGTTATTTATTTATATATTTAAAACCCAAATGGAACTGTATTGGAGGACGTTGTTCCCTGGGCTTTAGGGGCATGTTTTTTAAATGGCTCACACTGACCCTTTGCTGTCTTTTGCCTTTTCCTTGTTCTCCCCCGCTTCCCTGTCTGCTTCCTGGTCACGCTGTGGTAAGTAGCCCCTATGGCCCCGCTACTGCATGAATATCTACTGTGTGGTCCATTTCTACTGTCCTACTGTCTGCCACACTGTGCCCATCTGAATGGATCTGGCCACCTCTGGATTGAAGCCTCTGAAAAGGAAGTAAAGCCTTCCTTGTCCCAGCTGTTTGTGTCGGGTGTTTGCTGCAGCAATGAGAACTACAACAGAGCTCACAGCCTTACCCTTTCTTTTCTCTTTCTGGGAAAAAGCTTTAACATCACACTTTGCTAAAACTGTAAGCATCATCTGAGTTGACACATCTGGCAAGATTCCTGCGGTCTTTGCTCTTGTTCTGTTTTATTTGTTGCAAATCTGAAGAGTTTTCTCCCCCCGCCCTCCAGCTCACATCTTATTATTTCCCCTGAGGCCTTGCCTCGCTCTCTGCTCTGCTGTAGGGAAGCCCAATAACTTGCCCATAATCACATAGCTTGTAAGTGACAAGAGCTCGTCTTCAAACCCAAGCAGCCCTCTGTCAGCGGCATGTTTACCCAATGTGCACATTGCCTCACCCTTGGTTGCTGCCTTCTCTCTTCCCTCATCTTCCAGTGCCCTGAAGGGATGCTCTGTCCTTGATTAAGTCCGCACTGATCACTCTTAAATCCTACTGTTTTCCATATAGCCCATCTACTACCTGAATTAATTTCTTCCAAGATGCTCTCTTCTAAAGACTTCTCCCGTGTCCATCATCCTCAACATTCTAGCGGATCTGAATTCTATTGGTTGGACAGAAATAGCAGACGATAACTCACATTTCCTATGTAGTTGTTAGCTTTCGGAACCTTTGCATCTGACACAATTTCCTTCTTACTGCACTGTGAAATAGGTGATAGTCCTTTTCCATAGCTAAGAGAAAATACTTACAAAATAAATGTACTAAAGGATTCACTGAAACAAAAATTTATCTTAAAACAAAGAGACTAATTAGGAAACCAACAATAAAAGACAAACCCCAAATTTTAAATAAGTCAAAGCTCCAAGCGGATGCTTTGCCAAAGAGTGGCAAATAACTAAAAAAAAAATAAAACCATTGACTATTAGAAAACCACAGACACACCCTCCTCCAACATACTTGAATGATTCAAGCTAAGAGCTAACAATATTAAGTGTTGATAAATATGTGAAATGATAATAGCCGGTGCCAGTGTGGGTGAGAAAGGTCAAATGTTAATATCAACTGTGAAACTATCTGGCGGTTTTTATCAGAGTTAAACATGCATCAGCATGATCTAGGAAGCATACTCGGACAGCATGTGTGTTCACACCGAGATTCACACTCAGATGCTCAGAACAGTTCTAGTCAAAACTACCAAGAGCTTGGCAAAGCAAAATCCTCAGCAGCTTGTGAATGGGTAAATAAATTATCAAATCTCATTATTCAACAGTGAAAATGAATGGATTACAACACCTGCAGCTATATGCACAAATTGCAAAGATACCATGTCGAGTTAGAGCAGGTCTGCACAAAAGGTTATTTATGTCCTACTTTGCCTTCTGTTGCTGCGATGAATACAAGTGCAACTGAGGAAGGAATGGTTTATTTGATCTTATACGTCCACAAAGGGAAGTCAGGCAAGAACTCAAGGCAGGAACTAAAACTGAGACTCTAGAACACTGCTTACTGGCTTGCTCAGCTTGCTTTTCTTATACAACCCTGGACCATAGAACCCCAGGGGTGGCACCACACATGGTGGGCTGAGTCCTCTCACCACAACCTTTAATCAAGAACATAAATGTCCCATAGACTTCCCTATAGGACATCTGATGGAAACATCTTCCCAATTAAGGGTTCTTCTTCCCAAGGGCACAGGTTTATGTCAAGCTGATGAAAACCAAGCAGCACTACATATGCCATACATACATGCAAACATACATACATAGTAGGAAACTTTGCACTGACAAAACCATTTTAATAAGAGGGTATTTATGAGAAGCAGTACAGCTGTACTCTAACCCAGTGATGGGAGGAAAGAACCCAGTGTAGAAAATAGGAGGAATCATGGGCAATGATGAAAATGCTGCCATGATGGCCAGCTCTATAAAGCTATAAGCGAGAGGTCACATGTGGCTAGATTTTGTTGGAACCATTTGGAGTCCTGGCCTCCAGCTGCTCTTCCCTGCTAGTGATCTTTACTTTCCTTCTGATTTGAGTTACTGAAAGCTGTGTCAAAGTTGTTTACCAGCTCTGCTTCACGAGCACGTGTTGCCTTGCCTTGAGGATCAGAGGATAAGGTTTTCACCTGTTGGCTCACCTGACTGTTGGGTATATAAGCCTCCATGGTGCTATTGAATAAAGGACTTCTTACCAGGGACTTAGAGGTTCATGTCTCTACCTCTCTGTGTGTCTTTGTGTGTTTTGATCTCCAGCCCCTTGCCCAAAGCTCGCGAACTGTATGGTAGCACATACAGATACTTCAATAAAACAAATAATTAGAAATAGAGATGTGAGACTATTAGACAATAATCAGCAGCTTTAGACTCCCTCCAACCTCATTATTTTTTCTTCCCAGTCCCCAGCCCACAGTTCTCTACAGCCCTTACCCTGTGCTGTGCAGCAGTTTCCTCTGAGATGGAAACATTCCATCTTGCAAGCAAGCCCCTTAAACCAAAAGGCAAACAATTCAAAGTTGTTACAGGAAGCCTCTGAAACCAAGAAGACCCACTAGGTCAATTTTATCCCCATAGGGTGTCAGTGCTGCAAATAATTTATATTGCTTAATCATAGAAACTGACTTAAATGAACAGGATGGACCCTATGGATTCATGTGTCACAGAGTCTCATGGCTAGATAAGCAAGGCTGTGTTAGAAAGAGCCAGAGCAAGCTATGCTATTGTAATGTCACCAGTGAGGAAGCACTAGCCAAATCAGAGTCTGGGGCTCTGTCACTTAGCCCTCCAGGTTGACATACTTTTTCCTTTGTCATTTCCACGGTGTGGATTTTCTGTTTCTACTTCACTGTCGTTAACATGTATCTCTTCTTCATAAGCCACCTAATTACATTTTGGGAGATAAATGAACTACAAATAAAGGAAGTAAGGTTATAACAATGATGATAGAGCTTCTATGATAATGGTTCTAGTCCTATATATGGCAAGGGCTGGGGCGGTTTATACTCCATTTATAGTCCTTTCCCCAAAGCACAGAGGTAATTAGTATTTCCCAGTACCAGTGTGTCATGCTCTGAAATTATAGGAAAAGAGAGAGAGATTTTCTCATTGGTTTCTGTACATATAAAATAAAGTTAAACTTATTTCTGCACTTGAGAATGTAGCCTGGTTTGACCCCTTAATTTGAGCACTTCCCTGCTCTTCTTCAGGAGTGGCAGCTGCCTGATGCACAGAATAGTTTCTGGTAGCCCTTCCAGATCTTTTGGACTGCCTGGGTGAGCATCTTTTCCTCTAGCATCTGTTCTAAGATGACCCTGAAGGTTCTAATGAAGCTCTGGAGGGCAGGATGAGAATTAAGTGAGGGATTTATCCCCCTGCCTCCCCCTATGCCAGTATACAAGTTAACTGAACTTCTCTTTCAGATGTCACACCGCTGAGAAGTCCTTCTGTCCTGTCCTGATTGCAGTGATGGGCTCTAGCTTCCAGGGGGTGTTCCCTCCCCAGTCCCTCACTACAGTGTTTGGCTCTAGGTTCCACGGAGCACTCCCTCCCCTTCCCTCTGCAGGACTAGGTATGGTAAGGAGAATCCCAAAGTGTCTTATTAGAACTCGTCTGTTTCCCCCAGGTATGCTACAGTGTATCGAATGGTGGCCCCAAAGTGGTATGTCCACATCCAAACCCCAGACAGAAACTGCGACCGACAATCACCATATTTGGAAAAAAGATCTTTGCAGGGATGATTCAGTTGAGGATCTTGAAATGAAGGGGTAATTCTTAGCTGGCTGGGTGGGCCCTAAAGCCGATGATGAGAGTCGCTATAAGGAAAAGGTTAAAGGAGATTCGTTCTGATGGTGTGGGCAGGGCAGAAGATAACAGGAAGAAAAGCCTGCAGAGATAAAGTCACAAGGACATCCAGTGCTGCCAACAGCTACTAGACCCGGAAAGGATTTCCTCTTGAGCCCCCAGGAGGTAGTGCAGTCCCAGGAAGCTTCAGTCCCAACTTCTGGCCTGCAAGCAAGGAGAAGATGCATTTCTCTTGCTGTAAGCTATCAATTCTGTTGTGAATTGAGACAACAGACTTGAAAAACCTATGCACCTGCCTATACCTTTCTTTATACATAGACCCTCTTAAAGCTCTTGCGAGTGTCTCATCACCACACCTCTCAGCTCTAACGGTGTCTTGGTAACAGAAAATGAAAGTCGGTGTTTATGGCGCTCCTTCTTATTAAATTGGCTTTAACCTTAGAGACATGCATAGCTTTCTTCTCAGCGTGCATTAGGTCTACATGAATAAGATCCTATCATGGGGGATCATGGGGCTAGGCTCTGTAGTAAAGAATTACCATTTTAAAAATGTTTTGTGAAAGTTATTGCTCAGTGGGAGTTGATATTTTAAAATAAAACTGTCAGTTTCATGAATAATCATTTTTATTGCTAATTTCCACAACAATGGCTCTCATAGAGAATACAATCACTAGGAGGTCTTCTGAAACAATCGGCACTAGAGGGGTCCTAACAAGACAGTGGCGCGACTGTTGCTTATTTTCAGAAAGAGTCAGGGCACATTTGCGAGGAGAGAAGAGCATTAAGACCAATCATGGGAGCTCGGGGTGAGCAAACGGTGGGAGAAAAAGCAGAGCACCCTGGGCGGCATGAAGGGGAGCCAGGTGAGTTCCTGATACTGCTTTTCAACAAGAGCTCCAGGGTTCAGAACCCTAAGCGCTAATTAAAGAACGCAGGCCCAGGGACTTTCAGGAGAGTGCCTGGGATACAAGCCAGCTCAGGAGGGTCTGCTGACTACTGATAAGGGTCTAGGGTTCTGGGTCAACTTCCTAATACACAAACACTGCCTTTTTCAGAGCCATGGCTTTGGTCCTGGTTCTGCACTTTAACTCCTGGGAGCTTTTAAATGTTGCCAGCACAGGAAGGGCCACCCCAGAGCAAGCAGGTCGGGTTTTGAAGGAATGGAATCCAGGCAACGCCAATGTTGAAATGTTTCTAGGATTTTCTAACGCACATCCACAACCGACAGCCACTGCGGAGGGGTCGAGCGAGTCAGCCTAGGCTCAAATCCAACACACTGGCTGTTTCCACAGAAAGAGCTTCCTGGGAAACAGCTGCATCCATTTGCCGACCAGCCTCCTGTCAATGGTCACTCTCAAGTTACAGCAGTGGGGCGGAGTCCTTGCCGAAGGCCATGTGACCGCGAAGATGAAAACAGTAAGTCTCTAGCTCTTTCTAGAATGAATGCCCAACTCTTCATGGAAAGAGTCACTCCTACTTAGCTTTACTGCTTTCAATGTTTTTTACAGACTATACCTTTATAGTTGGAAGCTGTCTTGTATGTTTTAAGGCAGTAGGACCCCGTCACACCCAGCTTTGATAATGAAAATGCCAAATATCGCATGGTGTACCCCAGCAGAGAAACATACTCTACCGTACTGAAAAAAATGGATAGTTGCTTGTTGTTGTTCATAGTAGATAGTTCTAGAAAAAGTCACTACACACAGATTAGTGAATGCTTAGCCATGGTGCCTAAGGGAAATACAGCATCAATGCATTTCTCATTCTCACAATTTCCTTAATCGATCAGCTCAAACTCTTGCTTTCTGCATTATTTAAAGTTGTATTCAATATGCATTTCCTTAAAGTAATTAGATGCAGCGTTTCAGTGTAATAACATATCAGTCTAGAGGAGGTTAACATTTTCCTAACCTAGCCAAACATACTGTAAATTTTGTAGGTTGTAGCCTCACTGCTTACTATCACTGAACGCACAAATTCAGCCACTTTCCATAGCTTCATGGCTCACTAGGGATGGTGCTTGAACCCCGCTTAGCTAGACTCATGTGCAGATCGGTCGACTTCCCCTTCATTTCTCCCAAAATGTAATATCTCTGGTTCATTAGCACCGCACCCACTGCTGACAGTGTAAACGCACGGCTGGATGAAGCTGTGACACGCGGATTTTCTCCACGCCCTGCAATACAGTCGTCTTGCCAGTAGGAACTCTAGACAGACTTTTAGCACAACCCTTGGGCTCACATTGGAGGTGAATGTCACCAATTAAAAGCACAAACCTGAAACACAAAGGGAAAAGGAAAGAAAGAGGATTTAAAAAGGCAATAAATAGCAAAAAGGGCAGCATTGGCAGGATGAAGCAAGCAGGCAGAGCTGCGCGTTGTGGGCGGGGAGTCAAGCTCATCGGCACTCTTCAGGGGTCTGCAAATGATGCCAAAGTGCCACAACTGTTGATTTGGGTATGACAGAGGAGCTGAATAGATGGACTGACAGTGAAGATGTGAGGGTCTAACACCAAACTGTCAGAGTTTATTTATCACGTTTTTATACGTAGGGCATTTAGTAAATAGTTATGTGATAGATTAAAAAATAATGAAGCAAGTGTTCAAATATGCCACAGTCTTTTAAACTTAACAGTTCTTAGGTGTTGCATAAAGAACAGGATGACGTTTTCAGAGTCTTCATGATCTTTTTAAAGTGATCTTGTTATGTTTATTTTATGGGTATAGTAGCCTTCGTGTATTTTATACACCACATGTGTCTGCTGCCCTCAAAACCAAAAAAGGGCACCAGATCACTGGGAATTGGAGCTACAAATAGTTACGAACCAGTATGTGGTGACCGGGAGCTGAAGTTGGATCCTTTGCAAGTGTTTATGTTCATAAACACTGAACCATCTCTTTGGCCCAGGTCCTAGTGGTTTTTGTGAACTGCACCGTGCTATCCAAAGAAGTTTTCAACTTAGCAACTTGTTAAAAGTGTTATGGTCACAGATGAAACCCCAAAAGTGAGTGGAGAGTGACCAGGGAAAGGCGGGAAGAATGCAGGTTGGCTTTTGTTCAAGAAAGTTTGGAGCAGTGGTCCTCATTCTGCCTAATGCTGTGACTCTTTAATGCAGTTCCTCATGTTGTGGTGACCCCCAGTCATAAAATTATTTTTGTTGATACTTTTTTGTTGTCTGAGGCTGCTTGTTCATTTCTCGGTCACACAGACTCCCGGAATAATCACACAGAAATCTGTTTCAATTGCAATACTGCTTGGCCAATAGCTTAAGCATATTTTTGGCTAACTCTTATACGCTAAACTAACCCATCTCCATTAATCTGTGTATCGCCATGTGGCTGTAGCTCACCAGGTAAAGTTCCATCCCTATTGTCTGTCTCCAGAAGGGCTACATGGCGTCTCTGACTCTGCCTTCTTTCTCTATGTATATCTCTTCCAGCCTGGCTGTATTCTGCTTAAGCCATTGGCCAAAAGCAGCTTCTTTATTTTTTTTTATTTTATTTATTTATTTTTTGGTTTTTTTTTTTTTTTTTTTTTTTTTTTTTTTGAGACAGGCTTTCTCCGTAGCTTTGGTGCCTGTCCTGGAACTAGCTCTTGTAGACCAGGCTGGCCTCAAACTCCCAGAGATCTGCCTGCCTCTGCCTCCCGAGTGCTGGGATTAAAGGCGTGCGCCACCACTGTCCGGCAAGCAGCTTCTTTATTAACCAATAAAAGCAACACATACACAGAAGGCCCTCCCACACCACTTTAAAACTGTCATTTTGCTACTGTTACGAATCATAATAGAACACCTGTGTTTTTCCATGGTCCTAGGGGACCCCTGTGAAAGGTTTGTTCCAGCCCAGAGGGATCATGATCCAAAAGTTGAGAATCACTGGTTTAGAAGATGGAAAGCCATCACCCATCCTGACCTATACAGTTCTGATCAGACTAGGCTAGCCCTTTTCCCTCAAGAAGAATAAGAATAGCCTCTGAGACTCTTCATGGACGATAACTGCACTTCATATGGGACCTTGGACCAGTAAAGGGTAAATTCCAGTGGTCCACGTGTCACCCAAGGCTGTCTGTACTACCTGGAATACAGATATCATTTGAATGCTCCTTATTCTCTTGACAATTATTTTCAAACATAGTTCGTA
Organism: Chionomys nivalis; assembly: GCF_950005125.1. NCBI lineage: Eukaryota > Metazoa > Chordata > Mammalia > Rodentia > Cricetidae > Chionomys > Chionomys nivalis. The sequence continues at coordinate 20,257,020 of NC_080107.1, forward strand.
CTAATGTCCAAGATAGTGGTGGCAGCCACATGCTGAGACCTAGCCTCTTAAAATTATCATAGCTAATGTAGGGTATCTTGTTACTATTCTAAGGGATTTTTACATAAAAATGGATTTAACAATTTATGAACAGGAAGGATTATCATCCTCCTTATCTTGTAGTGAGGAAACTGAGACACAATGGAGGTTAAGTGATAGAATAAAAGAGTAGATTATTGAATTTACTCTGAAAAGAAAAAAGGAAAAATATACATATGATGAAAAAATGTAGATTATTGAATCTACTTTTTAAAAGCAACTACTAGTTTTAAATGTTTCAGCCAATGGCTTAGTAAAGAGTAAAGCCAGGTGGGAAATCTGAACAGAGATATAAAGAGAAAGTAGGCAGAGTCAAAGAGATGCCATGTAGCTGCCAAAGGATAGAAACGCCTGGAACTTTACCCGGTAAACCATAGCATTAAGATTTAAGAGCTAGCTAGAAATATGCTTGAGGCATTGGCCAAACAGTGTTGTAATTAATATAGTTTCTGTGTTATTATTCCGGTCTGGGCATCTGGGAAACAAACAAGTAGTCTCTGTCTACAAAAGGACTAGACATTGCTGATGTATTTATTGCCTTCATATATTGTATATAGTTATTGTACTTATTGTGTATAGTTTTCTTATATTAGTTACAGTCTTCTTTTTTATTTTAGACAAGAGGGAGAATTATAGTGTTATATCATTTATGTTTGTATAAATAAAGCTTGTCTGAAGGTCAGGGTAAAGCAACCACACTAGTCAACCATACAGGCCAGGCAGTGGTGACAACACACCTTTAATCCCAGCAGCCACACTAGTTAGCCATAGAGGCTAGACAGTGGTGGTGTATGCCTCCAATCCCAGCACTAGTGAGGAATATAAGGTGGGATGAGACAGGAACTCGCTCTCTTTCAGTCTGAAGATTTCAAAGAAATATGAGTCTCTCTAGTGACTTGGCTGCTTTTCTTTTCTGATCTTCAGGTTGAACCCCAATATCTGCCTCTGGGTTTTTTATTATTCATGCTATGGTTAAGTAGCTTTACCCTGTGACCACCCAGCAGTTCAGTGTAGACTCCATAATAACAACATGAAGGTAATGGTTGCAGCAATAAGTGTTCTAATTAGCACAAATGTGGCGATCATTTCACAAGGAAGATAGATCAAAAAGTCATATGTCACACCGAAGATGCATGTCATGGTCATTTGTCTATAGCACCTCAATAAAGCCAGAAAAAGTAAGTAACTAAGCAAAGATCCAGAGTAATTCTGACTCCAGACCCGAACCTACCAAAAGCAGGTGTATATGCACTGTCAAGAGACTGTGCTATAGCTTCATGCGATCAGCAAATTCATCTTGCATTAGATTTCCTGAGTCTGCAGACCTATTAACCAATTAGTAGTATTTGCAGATCATCTGGCTCCCAGATACTCAAAATACAAGATTTCAGTGCCCTTGGGGAGTCTGTAGATAGTCTACCAGAGCCTGTTGAGAGAGATTTACTCTTGTCTGTGTTATCTTCATCTCTTATTGTGTCGCCTTTGCTCTATCTCACTAATGTTACCTCTCAAAAATTGGTTAGAGCATGCGACCTAAGGTATGACTTATTTAATAATTTCATAAGTCAAGGGACAAGAACAAGACAAGTTGAGAGGCGCTCTTTCCTTCAGAACGGGGTTATCATTCTGGAAATCTCAGAAGGTGCTGTGGCATGAATGGAGAAACCAATTGTTCCGACAAAGACATACTTTATTACACAGAAACAAATGACTTCAGAGCAGGGAGAGCTTCTGACTGTGGCTGCCAGAAGAGCCCAGAAAATAGATTCTGTTTGGCTCACAACAAAATTAATCATGTGCAGAATGGTTCGATCGCATTGACGTTTCTTATCTAGTACCTGTGGCTGCATATCCGTTTCAGTACAGAAACAAGCAGACGGGAAGGCAGGGATGAAGGGGATGTCTACATTTTTGTTCACAGTCTTTAAGACAGAAATTTGATGAGGAAAAAGAAATGAGGAAACCAGGCCTATCAGAATGTTGATACTGGAAGAAAAGAATCTGTTGTGTAGGTTGATTTATTAAGGGGGCTAGGCTAAATGAACACAATTGGTACCAGGAGCTGTGAAAAGGCAGGTCTGGGGAGAGCCTCCTAGAGAAGTGAGGGCTGTGAACTGGAGCCTGGGCAGCAGAGAACACAGGCTGATGACAGCGAAGGGGCACTCATCGGGTAGGGGTTAAATCACCACTTCTCTCCTTGACTGCTCTTCATCTTTTCAAGCCTCCTCCAATTTTCAGCTTTCTGATTATCTATTATCTTTGTGTCTATCAATATCTATCTATCATTCATCTATCGCCTATCTAAGTATGTATGTATGTACGTACGTACGTACCTACCTACCTACCTACCTATCATCGTTCTATCTGTCTCTCTATCTAGGATCCATGCACATGCATGTGTGAATGCATACATGTAGAGATCACCAGACAACTTAGACTGTCATTTCTCATGCTTTTCAATGTCAGGTTTATAAGCTTCAACCACTGCAATTGGCTTAAAGACAAACAAACAAATAAGCAGCAACAGAAAACAAAATAAGGGTCCTGAGGATCGAACTCTGATCCTCATGCTTGCAAGACAAAAAACACTTTACTGACTAAGCTATCTCTCCTCCCTGACTTTCTTATGTTTGAAGGAACTAAAATAAAAGCTGATGGGAAGCAATTAGCAGAAAATGAACAGAACGATAGGTAGTGGTTTGTTTTCTCTTTAAAGCTGTCTAACCTGACTTGACAACAATAGAATTGAACTCTGTGTGTGGAAGGGGTGGGGGTTGTCACTACTGTGTACCTTAGATATAAGCTAATTTCACTGAAGCAAGAAAGAAGTCATTTGGATGAGTAAAGCCTCTTAAACACCATTTCTTTCTAGTCGAATGTCTCCAGACACTCAATATCTGTATTTACACTTTTAAAACTTGAGACTATTCATAGAAAGTATTGATAATATATGTTATAATGTTATGACTTGACATTATGCTAGGATATCTAATGCCACAGAAAATAAGAAATATATTTGTCTCTTTAATCTCTACTTACTATTTCTTAACATTTAAATTCATGAAGGATGTCTACAGGATTAGACACAAAGTTTTAAGAGATGTGCAGAGCTTCTCCATTCATAGAGTAAAAAATAAAGTAGACGTGTGGGTAGGTTCTGAAATGGAGTTGCTGAGCGAATAAGGGATACTCCCAGGCTCTGCATCTTGTTAAATATAGTCTCATCTGTCTGGCCCAGCTGGGGTGTGGCCTCAGAGGGACTAGAAAAGATGACTGCACACACGCCTGACTTCTGAGGAAACCATGATTCTAGCAGTGTCTGGACTAGGACACATGCCAGTGGAAACCCCTTCTGAAATTTCGCTAGCCACCAGAATCTGTAAAGTAACACGGTCTTCACTCCTGTGGCTTTCTGTAACTGAATGCCACCTAGAATCTATGACTAGCATTGTTGGGCACAGGCATTGTGGCAGCCGTGATCATACTACAAAGGGCTGAAGATATTCACATGCTTATGAGAGTAGCTCTTCACTTTGAGAAAGTGAACCTTCTGAAGATCCGTGGACAAGGTTGCTTTTTAAGGGAATTTGTTTTCTTTGAAAAAAAAATCATTTAACCTTTTCTTTGCTTTCTTTCTTTGACTATATGCTAATTTTCAAAAGCCAGGTATATTCTTGCTATTTAAATGTCACTGACATATATTTGAGTTTTTTTTCAATGACTGAACATTTAGCAAGCGTATCTATTGCGCCATTTCTAAAAGGATAACTGTAAAAGCTCTACCATGTGGGACAAGCACATTTAAAAGAAAAAATGGGATGGAAGCGTGTTTTGGCAGTAGTGTTTGCATTTGACTTTGATCCCAGTAGCACCTAGATAAATAAATATGGAAGGAAGGAAGGAAGGAAGGAAGGAAGGAAGGAAGGAAGGAAGGAAGGAAGGAAGGGTAGAGAAAAGATACAATGAAAGGAATATTACATGAGAATTATGGAACCTGAAGCTAAAATGGTGTATATTTTATTGTTACAACAATCTAAATCTATCAGTAGAAGCTTCCTAAAGACAAGGATGGCTAAAAAGACAATGCTATAGAAGTGCGCTTACTAATTTTCAAACTAATTATGAAATTAAACCGAAAGGTCATGTCTTTGTTTACTCTTTGTTTACAGTGAAATAAGGCATTAGGCATTGAGTGTAAATTCGATTCCAGTCCTAATTTCTCTACCCTGAAGCTTTGGCGAGATGTAATCTTAGATGTAACCTTACACAGAGCTGTCCTGTCGTCTGCCAATTCAAACCTAGTAACCTACATAGCAGGGAGATTGTGGGGATTAAGTGAGATAACGTTCTGTAAGTGGCTGACATTGTGTGAGACACACCAACAGTATGACACAAAAGTCAAACGTGAACCAACAAGAAAATGACAGAGTAGAAATGGATAGGCATACTTTGCCCATTCTGTGTCAGCTCCAGTTACCCACGGGCTTAGGAAGTGACAAAATAAGCTGGCAACCCAGAAATGTGCAGCCACTCTAGTCTTCCTGCACAGCACAAAGAGGTGCTAGCTCTTTCCTCTCCGAACAGAAAAGGACAGCCTTTGAAAGAGTGGGGATACTCCAATCACCATGTAGTGTACACACGATAACCCCACAACTGCATTACCTAGGCGTCTAACTTACTTCATTCTAAGCACCAGGATGCAGGGCTGTCCTTCTGAGCACTAGGTTAGGTTTCCTCCCCTTAGGCCCAGCATTCTCCATGTCCAGAAAGTGTCATCACAAGCATCTTGATAGCACGGGATCACTTGCATTTCGTTATCACGGGTGTGTCGACCACAGCATATTCCAAGTGCAGAAAGTCCTGACCGGGGGTGGGGTGGGGGGGTGGGGGGGTGGGGATGGTTTACAATCACTGCATTCTCCATCGTGCATGCAGGAAATGGAAACAATTGACATTTATATGAGATAGAATTTAGCTCTCTAGACAGATTTACAGTCTTGCTTATGCTCCAATATCCATTAGAGGGAGAGGGTTACAGACGTAGAAAGGTTCATGCAATCCTCAGAACATAATTTGATGGAGAATAATATCCCCCAAAGTGCAGGGGGACAGCTTAGTGGCAATCTAATTGAAAGCCACTACACTAGGGTGACTTTTAGATCCCCAGTGTTGTCCAGTGTCTCCTTTTAGGGACAAAAAGAAATTGGAAAAAATTCTCAGTTCTGGGAAGATAGAAAATATGACATGATTATTAAGACTTAAAAATACAAGGAGGAAATTTAAAGTGTTTATAGAGATATGTGTGAAACAAAGCATTTTAATAGAAAAAATGAGAAGGAAGCATTAACTGATGTTCAGAAATTAAAATAGTCCCTACTGACACAGTAGGAGGAATGAGAAGACAGATATAAAGGCAAATAAAGGGACTTGAGGTCATGGTGGAACAAGTCAAAGATACTCATGCATCAACAGGAATTTGTCTTACTCCCTTTCTAAATAGCAATATCACATGGTAGTCTTCAAAGGAAGGTAGACTGCAGGACCTCGGCAGAGCAGATGAGATGACAGAACCCATTCGGCACCTTGGAGTCTCCCACTGAATCACAAGGCGATCCATTACAGGGGACCTAGAGAACACACCACACTATTAGAAAATATGAAAAGATGAACATCCTTGGTTATTTAGTCAATAGAAAAGATGTCTAAGGAGTTACTTGTCTTGTGGGGCATAGACTGAATATTATTCATGTTCTACAGGGATGAAGGTGTGTTCTTTGTGCTATAAATTACATTCTGAGCACCTAGAAGGGAGAGATTTGTTGATAACAAAATTGTTTTAATATATGTAAATATATTATATATATGTGTGTGTGTTATAAAGGAAAACATTATTCTACAAGGTCTAGAGGTCAATGGCAATTGAAGATCTCTGCCTTATGTGATCCTTTGATGTTAAATAAGAACATACGTAGATGTTTAACTTAATTCTTGTATACTATAAACACTGCAACTCTACTTCTTCCTCTGACCCATTGCTTTGTGTGCGTGCATTCTCTCCTGAGATGATCCCGTCCTCTCAATTTTTACTACAACCCATACACCACGACTGACTCCCAAGTCTCGGCCTATCTCTGTTCTTTCCTCTTAAACGGAGGCTCACGGATACCAGTGCCTACTATCCACAGTGACGAGGATGTCTACTGGTATCTCAAAATCAGGATGACTGTAACACAAATAATGAAGAGCACGTGCATATGCCCTGTGTCACAGTGGCCGGTGATGCAACCAACTTAAATATCCATCAGCAGACGAACACGCAGACCAAATGCGATATATGTATGTCTATGTAGCAGAATCCTATTCGGCCATTGAAAGGAATAAAGCACTGGCCCTCTATTGCGAATGAATCAGCAAAGCAGAATGCCAAGTGCGAGGAGACTGGCACAAAGGTCGTGTGATATATGGCTGTGTTTAAAAGAAAGATTCACAATTAGTAAATCAAAAAGGGAAAGCAAACCGCTGGCTTTCATAGGCGAAGAGAAGAAGGGAACGGAGGAACAAATGCCTAACGAGTAACCTTTGGAGTTAGCACCCATGTGACATATGGTGTTTACTGTATGAGCGGCGAGAGTGTGCAGAGCAGTTAAGTAATAGAAACGAGCTTAGTACACATTGCTGTGGTGATCAACCTCCAACACAACATCTAACCTCCTCCGTGTGTAGTCAGTCCATCACCATAGTGTTCCTCCTAGAACAAGGCAGAGCTGCATGCATTTTACTTTTGAGATGAGGCTATCAGAGACACCACAGCTTCTGTCTTGGTGAGCCATGTACTTAGTCCTCTGCCCTGTCTGTCATTGGCTTTTGAAGCAGTTAGCAGTTAGCGATCCTGTCATGATTGAGTATTTCCACAGATATGCACACGCTAAACAGGCTCTCAACGAACAGCCTGGAACTGGATACGTAGGCCCCAGGTGAGCTTTCAGGCAAGTTCTCCAAGAGATCTGCTTGAGCTCACAAGTGACTCTGAGCCAGCTAAGGCACACCCCTAAATTCCTGGCCCTCCAAAACCATCTGAAGGGATGCATGTTGAGTGGCTGAACTCAGGAAGCAATTATCAAACAGCAATCAGTAATTAATACAATTAGGATATAGCCCTTATGATTTTTATTGCATTCTAAAGATTCAACCTTGTTACACCATCACAAATGGGATTAAGTTTCAACACAGGAATCTGAGAAACATTCAAACCATGGTGCTATATGCTTTCCATTCTGAGTCGTAATTGTCGGTTATACTTACAGGAGTAGATAACATACACACAGCCTAATCTTTTTGCCCAGAATCCTCCCAGCTTTAACTCTATGTCTGCTCTGTTTCAATCTATCATACCCCTATCTTCTAGGTAGGTTCATATAAATCAAGTTCAGAGAACAGCTCATACTGAATGCTGTGGGAGGGGGACCACACCCAACTTGAAGAAAGTCTGAAGGAGCCCACGGTGAAGGACAGAGTAAAAGTGAGCCAGGTGAAAAATTCTGAAAGGTACCCAGAAGTCCAGAGCTGGTTGGATTTGTACAGTAAGAAGCCTGGAAGAAGCCGGAATGGATGGGAAAGGAGAACTTGAAGACAAAAATAACTGTGCAGTCTTAGAAAGCGAAGGGCTCATGAAGACATGAGTCGGGAGTTGTGCTAGAAAGTCAGAATGATCAGTGCATCTCAGAATCTGGTGAGGCATGACTACTCTAAGAAGTCTTATATTCCTCTTCATGATCTTCTAAAATGTACATCAGTATTTATAAGCAAACCCCTCTTCTTTAGCAACAACACACAGTGTTCAGGGCAATCTTTTGCCGTTTAGTTTTGTTTTGAGACAAAGTCTTGTTGTGTAGCATAAGTGGCCTCAAGACTGCCATCTTCCTATCATCAAGTCTAAAGACTGTAGGCATAGAAAATTGCCCCTGGCTACACTCAAGGTTTGCCATGTCTAACTCAGGGCTCCACAAAATAAGTCTGAGTACAAGCATGCGCAAACATCAGACCAGAAGATATAGAGACAATCTTTCTTAAAGGCTATGAAACCAAATAAACAAAATAAAATTCCCCGTTCATGACGAAAGCCCATCATTGATTCAGGACATTGCTTCCTCTAATCTGCTTTATTGTTCTTTCAGCCCTCTAAGAACCGGCATCTGTGTGTGGCAGGCAGACTTCTGTCATGCAGAACCTCCAGGCACTTCTTTTTAAGTGTTTTGCAGACATATCTCATCACAGAGTATGGAAGGAAGACAACCTATCAAACAGCAGTTTCTACTTTTTGCATAAAGTATTTTTTTTTCTCATGAGTCGAAACCCCACGGATAGCCCACTAATGCCTGAGCACAGGAGCTTTTTGCAGCAAAATGGCTAATTTTATCTGTCACTTATTTCGATACTCTCAGACAAATGGCATGAGAAAAAGCGGCATTAATCAAAAATAATTTGTTTAGTCTGCTTATGATTTACTATAATAAAAATGTTTACCTTTGTTTATAAGTGAAACTAATTTGAAGAGCCTAGAAAAACCAGTTTCTGCCCCCAGGTTGTCTTATGCAGAAACGCAACCTTCAACTTTCCACCCATGTAAATCCTTGCTGCTGATCCATCATTACTAGATACCCCTGTGGGACTTTCCCTCCACGGCTTAAAACTCCTAACCCAGGTCCCAGCCTCCTCCTGATTCTCTTGCTTTCTTTGTAGATTTTAACTGAGCTTTGCCATTATCTCAACTCTGTCACTATCTTTGACCCCAAGTCTCATGAAGCACAGACCAATTACACTGTCTTCCCAGGGTCGTGCTCATAGAAAACGCTTCTTCAACACTGACTAAACACAAACCCACAGGGAAAAGTACTCCGCTGTTTAGTTGGTTCCTTCTAGAAGTCATCTAAACACCACGTTTCCTCTGAAAACTTTCATGACCTCTTTGCTCCACATGTGGTAAGCACACAGAATATATTTTAAACACTTTGTTATTATTGTAATTTATTTTTTAAAGCAATATGATTTTAAAAAAAATTTTAAAGCAAAGGCATGATTTTCTTCACAAATGACTACTTAAAATCTGAACAAAATGGCATAAAAACTTGGAACAACCTTAATATGCTAAAAAGAAAAGAAAAGGAAAAACACAACAGCAACTATAAAAGACTATTTGGGTCCAGTAAATGTGACTAGGAGCTAATTCAATGGGCTCCCATTGAACAAAGATGGGAGCATCTACAAAAATGATGATGGTCAAGGACTGAAGCCACCTAAATTGATTAAAGTCCATGAAATCAAGATGTTCAAAATGATGATCTTTAGATTTTCCTATGGAAACAAAAACTGTTTTCAACTTCTCAAATGAAGGAAAAAATATTTAAGTTAACCAAAGAATTGGAGAAAGAACTCCATAGACACTCTCCAAATAAGTACAGGCAGAATGCTACAATTAGAACACTCCAAGTTTCTGCTCCTAGTGAAATATTGTTTGGTTAACTTCTGAATATCACACTAGCCCATGGATGGTTGATGGGGATCTTTATAATGAGTGAGTCAGGCTGATAGCAACCGCACTTCTAACAAACTTTAATACCATCACTAAGAACAAGACAATCAGTCATCACATCTTTGATTGTTACTCGGGGCACACACCCAGTTAATTAGCTAGCTAGTTAGGGGGAACTAGTTAGTTCCCTCAAAGGGAATCTGCATCTAGTCAAACTTTCAGAGCTCAACCATCACTTAAAATATGACTGTGATGTTGCAGTCAGTCAGGTGAAAAATTCTATAGGACAAGTGTTCTAAATCCTTCAACAAATAACCATCCATTTAAAAACTGATTGGGGTGAGGTTTTAGATGTTAAGATGCTCAGGAGCATGTAAACCAACTTTAATATGCACCATCATTTCACTGAGACTTAAATAAGGGGATTTTTGACAGCGGAGGAAAAATGAGCAGTCAGTGGGAATTAACTGTTGTTAACAATTTTTTTTCTAAATGTATTAGATGTGATAAAATTAGAGACTACTCTTATTTGTTAATGGGTGAGTCTTAAATTTACCTGTGAACTGCTGGTGTTAGAGATAGCCTTTAAATTACTCCAGGGAAATAAAAGTGGTGTGTGTGTGTGTGTGTGTGTGCGCGCGCGCGCATGCACACACACACACACACACACAAGTACAGGAATCCATGGAGGCAGAAGAGGGTGATGCATCTCTTGTAGTTAGAGTTGCAGGTGGTTGGGAGCCAGAAGTTGGATTCTGGGAACCAAACTTGGATTCTCTGAAAGAATAGTGTGCACTCTTTACCACTGAGCCAACTCTCCAGCCACTTTCCTTGCTTCTTAGCACAGCATTAAACTTGAAATGATGTGGACTGATGCTTTTAATTGTAGTTATTTTCTTCTTGTCATTTTGTGCCTATATACCAAGGATTTTTAAACCATTGCAAGGCGGATGGACATTTATTTTTAGTGTTGTATGGATATTCCTTTGCACGTCCCCTGGTGTGTAGAAGACCCTATAATGGGTATGCACCTGCAACTGGGTTATAGGATACATGCAAATAAAGTTGGATAATGGCAAACTACGTTTTGCATTGGCGCATCTTATGCCTCTTGCAATATCCAATGCTCTTGATAATTTCCCTTCTCCTTCCTTCACCGGCTGTTATTATTTTCATAGTTCTTATTTTGTTTTTTGCCAGTCTGCCAAAAAGAATAAAATGATATCTTATTGTAATTTACCATATTACAATATGGTAACTACATATTTAGTATCTTTTCATATGTCGGTTGAACATTTGTTGTTATTCCTTTATGAATAGATATTTTAAAAAAAACTTTTATTCTAACAAGTTGTTTCTCTTTTTCATATTGATCTTGAGTAGCTAACCTTTTGTAGTTATTTGTAAAAGTAATTATTTTGTAGCTCATTTTCTTGCTCCTTCTACAAACCAAGGATCTCAATAATCTTTTCCCTTATGAATCTTTCCCCACATCAGGACCGAGTAGCTACCACTCTGTATTGTCTTCTAACAGCCAACTGGAGTCTCTCTGACTTTGATAATTGTGAGCCAGGACTTTGGTTTCCTGTTTTCCATGTGGATAGCCAATTGACCCAGAATCATGTATTGAAAAGATCATTTTTTTGCCCACTGTCCTGAAATACTGGCTCAGTCATAAATCAAACATCTATCTAAGTCTGGGTATGCTTTTGGGCTCTTGAAAATGGACTGAATTTCCATCATCCAAAAGGAGAATAATAGTAAGTAGAACCGTCTAACTTCTGCAATTTCCTATGCCTTGCAAACCAAGACCTACTGAGTTCTTTCTCAACTTAATTCTCCCCCAGCTAGTCACTCCTCCAAATGCATTATTCCCAGTCTTTCTGGGCCTCTAGCACATCAGGTCAGTGAGTTTTTACCTTACAAACTAAAGCGTTCTCATGTTGAAACAATATGAGTAACGTTCACCTCGTTAGACAGGGCAACATCCTAACCTGCAGGTTGGCATTAATCTCCACAGTGCCCAGCATGTGACAGAAATGAAGCAAACCCGATTTCTCGTGAGATTTTATAAGGATGAATGAGGACGTACATGAGCTGCTCCTGACATGTCGGGATTGTGCTCACATGAACTACATCTATTTTATTTTTGTCAAAAAAAAAAAAAAACCTATGACCTAGAAACTTTCTTAAATCATACAAAAGATAAGGGCTCCAGCTCACTGTTTTATCAATTTCGAAGTCCGTCTTACAAAGTAATCACATAAAGATCCGACTATTGAAGAAAATCATGCATCTCTGTTCTGCTGATTTACTTGTGCTGAGAAGTGATTCCAAATAAAGGGCAAAACAAAGCAACTGAGTTCTGTCCAATAAATGTTTTTCTCGTTGCCTTTTATCAGCTGTTCAAGGACACCAACTTAGGGACATCCCCCCCACCATCCTGTTGTACATTTCATATTGTCTCTTTTTTAAGCTAGAATATAAAAGTCTTCTGCAGGCAACTTCAGGGACCAATTAACTCCATTAAATTCTATCCAGTTATGTAGTGAAGTGAACCGCTGCTCGTCTGGGGCTGTCTAGAGCTGAGACAATTAGGAGATGGAGAGAAGCAGAAAGAGAGATTGATTTTATGTGTCACCGAAGCACGCTGCAACAATATGCCAGCGTGACTTTCAAAATGGCCTTAAAATATTCCAAACTCAGGGAGTTTCCTTGCTCCTGAGTGGGAGTTGACAGACTGTCTGGCAGCATTAGAAAAGGCAGGGAGAACGTCTATATTGTGTCCTGTAATAACATTCTGCCCCTTTTCGGCATCTTCGCCTTAGGTTGACCCGCTGTTTGTTGTGTGGTGTGTGTGTGTGTGTGTGTGTGTGTGTGTGTGTGGTCTTCTCTATGCAAAGGGCGTGATTTCACCTCTGGGAAAACCAAACTGAAGGACACTAACCTTCCCAAGGTCACTTAAAAATGAGTGCTGTAACCTGGTGCGTAGGTGAAACAGAACCCAGGTGTCCTGGCTCCAGCTTTGTGGTTCGGCATTGAAGCATTTTCCATTGTGGGGGGGAAAAAATAACCGGTCGGGGGATTTAGGGGAAGTGAGAATCAATCTGATTTCCTTTCCCTGCCACCTTACCTCCCTTCTTCCTTACGAAAATTAAAAACTCGGGAAAGCCAGAGGTGCCTTCTAGGCAGTTCTTAAGCAGGGTCCACCAAACCAACTCCCACCCTCGACACAAAGCGACCGCGGATCCCAAGGATTCTGGGCGTCTTCTTGTGAGCCTGGGAGGTGAGGAGTGGTGGAAAAGTCAGCCCTCACCTCCAGCGGGTCCCGGGCTCGGCGGCTCCCAAGCCCCGCCCCCGACCGCCCTTCCCCCGCGGCCTCGGCAACCAGCCCCTCTCCCCTCTCGTTGTCGGGCGCACCCACCCCAGATGCCGCCTGGCACCGAGCGCAGCCGCCGCCGCCGCCGTACTTTCCACTTGTATTGATCACTCCTAGCTCGGCTCAGCCTGCTCCCGGAGCGCAGCGCGGCCAGCGCGCCAGCCCTTGGCAGCTCGGGCACAGTCGGGCTCCCAGAGGAAACTCCTTGGGAGCGCCCTGTCCGGGGTGTCCTCTGCGCTCTGCAGTGTCTTTCTGTCTGCCTGGAAGGAGGAGGAGGAGAAGGAGGAGGAGGAAGATCAGAAGGAGGAGGAGGAGGTGGAGGAGGAGGACGTCGTCTGGTCCCGGTTGGGAGGTGGAGCAGCGGCAGCAGCAGCCGCCGAGGCAGCCGCCGCCGCCGCCTCCGGAAAGGGAGAGGCAGGAGAGATCGGGACTTGGAAACCCCAAAGTGTCGGCGACCCTGCACAGCAGGCTTCCTTCCAGCTTCATGGGCAAAGTGTGGAAACAGCAGATGTACCCTCAGTACGCCACCTACTATTACCCCCAGTATCTGCAAGCCAAGGTAAGGAGGCGCGAGGAAGGGTCGCCAAAGGAGGGGACCGCGGAGGCTCGCGCGGGGCCGGGCTGGGGAGGGGCGCGCGGCGACCCCGCCGTCCCCGGGCGCAATTGCTGGGGTTGCTAACTATAGCGCTGGCCTGGGCAGAGCGGGGCTGCGCGCGGGGCGGCGGCTTCCCGGGGAGCAGATCGCGGCGATCGGGTTACAGAGAGTCGCGGGGCGGGGAGGGAGGGGGGCAGCGACTAGACAGGAAAGGACCGCCGGCCCCTTCCTGGCCGGCGAGGAGGGGAGGGTCTCTCGGCCTCGCGGCGCCCCTCATCCAACTAGAGCTAGCGGCTGGCCGACGCTTGGGGGCCCGCGGCAGGACCCGCTAGTGGCATGGCTTTCCGACCTCTCCAGGGCCTCGCCCTGCGGGCGGTAACTCTGGGGTCCCCGGGAGTGGCGCGCGGCACCCCCCCCACCCCGCCCCGCCCCTCGGGACTCCCCTCCAGCTCCCGCGCGCGCGACGAATGTGGCCGGAGGGGGCCGGGACCGTCTCCTCCCCGCCTCGGGCCCTGAGCGCCCGCCCCTTGCCTCTGATCTTTGTGCGGTGTGGCACTTCACCTGGTTACTGATTTCCACTTTTACGCTGGTGTTTTGGGTAGAAAAGTGGCCAAAGTTCACTCCGCATTCATTGATGTCCCTTTTAATCTTTTCTGTAGCTTTTACGTAGGGAGGGACAATGGGCAGATTTCGATGCGCAGAAAGAAGTGACTTTGTATTTACTTTTCCCCTCTTTTTTTTTTTTTTTTAACTGTCTTATATGTTTGCGACAGAGTGATTTTCAGTTCTGCTCAAAAGTGGCCTCGGCACACTCTTGGGTAAGGACAGCTGATGACATACAAATTATGGCCGGCTTTCGAGGGACCCCGGGTACTTTGTTGATGGGCCTATGCTAATTTTACAACAGTTCGATCCCTCCTAAACTAATTTTAAAAATTATCAGGGTTCACGAAAAGCGCATTTATCCACCGTGGGGACATCTGCAATAGTGAGGGAAAGCAGGAAGTGTTGGTGGGTACACTAGCCTCCTTTGGTAGTTAACACCTAGCATGCCCTTCTAGATCACAAAAGAATCAGGTATGGATGTGGCGTTTGAACTTTTTCAGGGGATTGCTTGCGGGCAGATGGGTATTTCTGCCCTGGTACCAATAATCTGTGATTCAACCTTGAAAGCTTTCTTCCTTTCGGTGTGTGTGGTCCATGTTATCTTGTACCTACATCATACCTTAGTGTTTGTCCATGGAAAAAGGACTTGTCAGCAGAGGCCAGACATTTCCCAGCACTCAAAGACCTCCTTGCAGCTCCCTCGCCATTCCCTCTTACCTTAGATCGCCAGAGCTGGTTAGGCACTGGCAACTGAGAGCACCACTGTTGGTCTACATGAGGTTGTCATGTCGTTGTTTCAAGAACTTGAGGGAGATGCTTGCTTGGCGTGTGAGTGTGTGTTTGTGTGTGTGCTGCCCACGCCCGTGTGCTATGCCAAAGCTTTTTGAAGAAATTCTGTAACGTAATCAATGTGCTACCTTTTAGATGTGTTATATATTTAATGCGCTTATTTAAATTATGCAGCATTCCGGTGCCTGAAGGACAGCCTATTCAACACTTAACTCCATAAATTATAAATACACACATTCAGGTGAAGAAGAAGAAAAAGCCATGTTTCTATGCAACATTTACCTTAGTAATTTTTATGTACCATTAGTAAGTTAGAAACCAAGTACATAGCATTTAATATAGCTAATGCAATGCCATTTGGCTTTTTTTGCCCTGTAAATAATTGAGGAGAGAGACAAACGGCAAGAGCCTGCTGGAGTAATTAGGGCTGGATCCCAGGAAGCTCTCGGGCCCATTTTCTGAAAGTGTGCTTCCTGCATAAAGCATTTAATATTGATTTGTGTTACAGTAAATGACAGTCTCAAAACAGATTTTGCCGTTTCTCCTATGAAATCTGAAATCCTATTACCCCGGCTCCCTTTGTTTCGGAAGGAAGGTGCGTCCTCAGTTGACCTATATAATGCGGTGTTTTAAAAAGTTTGGTAATTAAATCTAAACTCCCTATTGTAAAGGTGTCATAATTAGTTCAGAAAGGAGCATCTCCAAAAATACAAAGGCACCAAATGCAGGTTTTAGATGGGAGAGTCAGAGGCAGGGACACACACCTTCCTTCCTCCTCTCTGCAGCCATTGGTAAGATGGTGGCGGTGGTGAAAGTCATTAAGAAAAATGGAGACTTTATTTGGTTTCTAGTTTAATAACAAGCATAATCCACCTGAAAAGTTAATCAACTCCGCGTGACTGTGTTGTCTACAACAGGGCTGGTGCTTGTCCGTGTGTGTTCTGACCTTCCTGAGAGAGACTACGTCACTCTCCGTAAAGTACACTGATGTGTTTGGCTAGTCCCAGTTGTTGCAAACTTGTTTGGAAGCTGGATCAAAAACTAAAGAGTGGTTTGGTCACTGAAAAAGGAATTTTAACCTGTGAATGTGAAGCCGATGTGGTTTCGTTGGATCAGAAAGGAACAGATGAAGCTGATGTATTTCATCAGAGGAATAGGTGATTTTAAAAACTACCTGAAAATGAGTTTTATGGTCACACTTTCACAAGTTGCAGGTGAAGAATGCTTCTTGTGTTAATCTAAGCACAGACTGTTTTGGCAAATTTGTTTTGAAAGATGCTCCCATGAAACACATCAATTCCGTGTTTTGCAGTCAAGAAAATAGCACTTGGAGCCAACAACTGCATTGGTGGGCATCATGCTTTGACAGAGAGAAAATGTAACATCATCTCCAGGGAGCATCAGGTACCTGTGAGGCCGCTGAGAAGAGCAGGCCCTGGGTGGACGAGATGTAGTTTCCAGTGTGCCTTAGCCTACAGTCACATGGAGCTCAAGTACCCGGGGTGGTTTTGTTTGTTCTGTCGGTTTGTTTCTCCGTCAGTACTGCCTTATTCTAGCAGGTCGCTTTATCGCCTGGCACATTCATCCTGAAATAGCCGTCCATGAAGTTTTGTAAACACAAACACACGCTGTTCTAAAGACCATTCCAGATGTTAAATGACTTAGGTGATATTCCGAAAAGTTAAATACGTGCTTCAGTTTTCAGCTGTTCAGAAAGAAAGAAAAATTGATTAACATTCTAATTCAAAGATTTGTATGTACAAGTTGTCAGCCAGTGGCTATAGGAATTTCACTTCTGTACAGGCTACTGCCGTACTTGAGAGACACTATGGCATGCATCAGTGCTGGTGTGCATGTTTGAATGTTACTGGGGATACAATATGTAATCTTTCCCTTTTGAAGAAGAAATACAGGTTTTTCTTTATATTGCTTTGTGGATATTTTTACCAGTTGAAGGCAACATGACACATATAATCTTTGTTCATATACCTTTGGTATATAGTTCTCTAAAATATAGAAGCTTCCATTTTGTGCATATAGCGGTTTTCTGTAGCAAAGAAATATTCTATAATAAAGAAATGTTTTTTTATGAAGGAAAACATAGTTTTTGTTGTTGTTGTTGTTGTTTTTGTTTTTTGTTTTTTTTTTTTTTTGATTTTTCGAGACAGGGTTTCTCCGTAGCTTTTGGTGCCTGTCCTGGAACTAGCTCTTGTAGACCAGGCTGGCCTCGAACTCACAGAGATCCGCCTGCCTCTGCCTCCCGAGTGCTGGGATTAAAGGCGTGCGCCACACCACCCGGCAACATAGTTTTGTTTTAAGACGATTTTTGTATAAATGGATACCAAAAAATATATCTGAACTCAGCATCAAACTCTGAGAAATAATAAAGTAATTTAGATTTCCACTAATAAAAGCTGTAGGGACAAAACAGTTCTGAACTCACCCTCTTTGACACACAACCATTTCACTGGATTTCCAAACAGATATTTATCTGTAATCAACAAATATTGTGCCAAACAATCTGAGTCTTCTAGAAATTAAGGTCATGATTCTACATGCATAAGTAGCAACTATAACAAAGAATGAAGCCATGGGTACTTTGCATCTTATGATATACATACCTATGTTAGCTGGCTGTGGTGGTGCATGCCTTTGATCCCAGCACTCGGGAAGCAGAGGCAGGCAGATCTCTGTAAGTTCAAGGCCAACCTGATCTACAAAGAGAGTTCCAGGGCAGCTAGAACTGTTACAGAGAAACCCTGTCTCTAGAATAAAATAAAATAAAAATAAAAAGATGCACTTACCTTTACCAGGTGAGTAAAAGTTGCTTAAATGTATCAGCTTAGTAATGCAACATTAATTTCCTTAGTAGGGTATTTGGAGTGTCTGGACATGGCAGAAAAACCCATGGTTATGGAATTGTTAAGGGTGAAGTTACACATTGTAGCGCCCTTGCAGGTATGTTTAGAGTTTTGCAGAACATAAAATATATAGAGACACATATTACTTCTCTCTGTTGAGAATGAAACCTTAGGCCACTAGAAGAGGATGGGGAAGGTGTCTGGGGGAGGAGGAGCACATCCTTGTGCATCACTGCTCTGGATAGACCTCCGATTCTTTGGCAGTGTACGTTTTCAGTGAGAGAGAGAAAAGCTTTTGCTAATATGTTACTGTGTCTGTGTTTTGCCTAATGATGTTTTTGAAACTCTAAAGTTATTCCAGCCAACATGATGGGTAATAGAATTTAAAGTTTCAAACCTTTTAGGTAAGTGGAAGATATCTCTTCTTTCTTTTCTTTTTATGTAAGAAAGACTGTCCAGGGAAGCAAATCATACGTTTTCTTCTGCATCACGTTATCCAATAGACACAGAAGAAAGACCTATCTAGAATGGAGAAGTTGGTGTTCTATAAAAATGACATGAACAGCTAAGAGCTCGTTCATTCTCGTAAAGAAGAGGGCTTTCTTGTCTAGTTTGTTTTCTGCTGGACATTCATGGTTTGGCTGGTTTGTTTTCTCCAAGCATAGTGCCACAACTCCTCTAGAAGCCTGTCCCCAGATTCACCAGTGCTTGCTAGCAGACTAGTGTTATTCATTGGGGGAAGGGAGAGGAAGAATGCAAAGTTATTTAAGGACAGAGACATTTTGTAGACACAAATCTACCAATATAACAGTTCAGCCTAATTTTCTAATCAAATCAGAGTAGAGTGTGCTTTGTTATTTCCTTTACTTTGTTTCTGCAGTAAAATGATTTGTGAATTAGTAAGAACCCTAAAAGGAACTATATATTGAGAGGTCAGTAATTTATGCAATCAAAAGTTCCTCTCCTTTCTCACTCTTTCTTTCTCTCCCTTTCTGGGTGTGTGCATGAGCGATCATAATAAAGAGTATAGATGCTAGCAAAAGAGCCACCGTGATCCATTACAGAGCTCTCACACAGTGAATTGGCAATATAGCCTACCTGGGCTTCTGTCATCAGCCCACCCCTTTTACCAACCCTGCTTGAATGTTTTTTGCTTACTCTTTCAGAAAATTCCTTTTTGGAGTATACTTCAGCCTTGGCAAAAGTATTTACCCATCTAGTAATAACAGCCAACACACAAACTAAGACTGAAATGCAGAGGGTCATAGTTGTCTCTCACTGTGTGACCCTGAACTTGGCCTTTGTCTGTCTAGCTCTTAGATCCAGAGAATATAGTTTTTATTTCATTCACTGTGATTGTCTATCTAGCTCTTACATTCAAAGAATATAGTTTTTATCTTATTGTGGCGGTTGAATAAAAATAACTGGAGAATACATCAAGTTGTCTTCAAGTGAGAGAGCGTCATTCAATGAAAAAATAGCTTATTTAAACACAAGCATAGAATGATGTCTGTTTTCTTAAATGCAGCACCATAATATTTGGTGTAACATCAAGGTAAATATTCAAAAGTTGAGCATTGGGCTTAGGGATGCTGTGCAGGGTGGATTGAAGTACTCTTGTTTCTTTGCTCTTTCATTTAAAGTGGAAGGTGTAGAGCTTGGCGGGGCTTCATGAAAACATTCTGTAGATGGTACAACTGGGAGCTTCACCATGCCATACACAGAAAACAGCCTCCTAGAACCACATGTGCCACACACACACACACACACACACACAGATTTGATATTGGAAACTAAACATGTCTGATTCTAGTAGTCCTGAGAGGTCCAGTGGAAAGGGGATATGGTAGCCATGCCAACAAACAAAAGAATACACCCAAAATCTAATTGCCATGTGGACAACCAAACATAACCCCAAATCTAATTCCTTACATTTGCTTAATGCAGCTAGTCTCCTTTCCATAATTATATGAATATTTTAATATTGTGACCAATCAGAGGGCAGTAAGTATGTTGACATGATGAGAGAGAAACAAAAAAGGGGTTAAAATGAGAATCTGGTGTTTTGACTACTTGGCTTAGCAAATCTAGACTCCTGAGCATTGTTGTTTCCCCTGTTATCGTCCAGCAAATTCTTAAATGGATGCATCTGTCATTTTAGAAGATGATGAGGAAGGAGAGTCTTTTGGATAATGACTAAAAATATGGGTTCTCAAGGAGAGATTGTATGCTAATACACAGCTAACTGACACTATAAGCACGCAAAAAATCATCGTCTGGTACACGATGCCCTACAGTGGCTATAATATATGCATGCTGAAATTAGGTTAAGTTTTCAGCCGGTTGCCTGTTGATAAATTGTGAGGCTCACAACAGAGTAAAACACTTGCCCCATCTATTGTGTTCCTGAGTGAACCCAGTATTCCTGCTCTGCATTTGACGTTAGGATGCTCTGGGGAGTAGGATATCTGCTCCCTGATTCCAGCACGCTGCAAAACACTGGGGCAGACAGAGTGGACACAGGACAAGAAATAAGGAAAGGAGAAGTGTAAAACAGCGTCCTTGGACTACAGCATTCCAGCCAGTAGTCTGGGTGACAGAGAAGGTACTCAACTCTACACGGGCTTACAAATTTACATGTGTTTTGTGAGCCAAAGTAGAGTTCCAAAAGAAGCTACAACTAATCTGAGAATTTTAGAAGAAATTGGGCTTGAAATAAATGAGTGGAGATTTCTTGAATTAATAATCAGCTTTATTTTATTTTGTTCATTTGCTTTATAATTCTCTTGAGGGCATTTTGAATTGTAAAAGAATTACATTTTGTTGTACTTTATGTTAACCCTTCCCTTAAAATCTCATACTCAATGATTCTATTTTACATTATTTCCAGTTTTATGCTTACAAATGTGCCGTTAAGCCAACCTATTAGTGCTGTGGCAGGCTGGTAATGTAATCTCTAAATGATGACATAATGGACATACAGAAATTTTATTTGTATTGTTATATTTTATTTAAAGTAATGTTTATTTCTCCTAACCCATTAGCCATACTTATGGAAACAGCAAGAAAACAAATTTGGGGTTTTAGATATTTCTAACTAGATCTTTGCCTACATTGCAGGCACCGATGATGTCTAGTGTGAGCTGGCATTGCTGGAAGATTTTTCAAAATTATTCCTGCTCTTTTGTGAACATCCATTTATGGGGTCATTACCTAACTTTATTTAAAACGAGCTGTTATTCACCTGTGCAAATAACCAAATGCTGTAGGAATCATACGGTCTTCTGCTTGCCTCTGTATGGGATCCAGAAACCATCCTTCCCCCAGCTTCTCCCGGGACATGTGGTACACAGGTGGGGCTCCTGGGTCCCAGACAAAGGGATTTCAGGGAGATGTTTTTATGCAACCAAATGAGACCATTCCATCGATGCCGTAAGTCGTCTCACTGGTCCTGAAGGACAACTTTCCCAGCTCTGCAAGTGTGGGCTCACTTTACAAAATACCAGTTTTCTTTCCTGTTAGTTGAGTTGAATATTCAGAATGGCGCAATTGGGTAGATGCCTTTGCTGAATACTGAGATTCCTGACGGGAAAATAAAAGTTCCCCAAAATAAATTTCATGTCATACACTTACATCTATAGTAGTCTCAAGTAACAATACCCCTTGTCCCCTGCTAGGTGTCTCCCCTCCCAACAATTGTAATGATTTTGAGTTGACAGTAAAAGTAAATTTGCACAGGAGTTCCTCTGGTAAGCAAGTGTTTGCTTACCCAAGAAATATCTTTATAGTTTATGTTATAGGGTATCAGGTTATATAGAAAAGTAAACTTTATTAGAAAATTATAATGCCACCCAAGGTTATTTATTCTTCTCAACAGCGTTTCAGATTTGTCATCAAACCAAAGTGAAGACTATTATGAAAATAAAAATTTTCAAGAAAAAAATTATTTTCCAGTTGTTAACCATAGTACTCTCAAAGCCTCTTGGCCTCCTATATGGCACAGCTCTGATTAATTCCCATGTTTTAAACATGCAAGTCATAAAAAATACTTGTCCATGTGACCATGTGCATACTTCTAGTTTAACAAAAATAGAAAGAATTGGCTCCTGGACAATTAATAGATTTTGTCCTCATTCTCTTTGCGATCTGTTTGGTGATTAGATACACCTTAATTTAAAAGTGAGTTGGATTTCTTGTGTGTGTGTGTTTGTGTGTGTGCATGCACATGCGTGTCCAGGCGCACACCAAAGTGAGAAGGTGATGGCAGATATTGTTCCTCCACAGGTTGAATCCACTTTAGTGTCTTGAAACCAGGTCTCTCCTTGGCTTGGGCTTGCTTATTAGGGTTAACTGGCTAACCAGGAAGCCTAGGGGATACACCTGTGTCTTTCTCCCCAGCCCTGGGATTACAAGATCGCAGTACCATGCCCAGCTTGTTATTTGTGTTCTGCAGATATAACTTGGGTCCTTGTGTTTGTCTACCCAGTGATTTACTAACTGAGCAATTTCTCCAGCCATTCAATGAGTTTTATCCACAGTTCACTTGTCAATCGGTGACCCCAAACTGGAAACTCACTTCCTGTGCAAATTGTCATACGTAAAGGTAGAGTTCCCACTCCACCCATGTGAACCTGTGGAAGTAATCTGTGTTATAAGTCATTAACAGGTCTACAACAATTCTATCATCTAGAGGATGCTTCTTGGAGAACAGGATGAGTGCTAAGAGTTGGAATTCCTGGGGCTCATCTTTGCCTTCTTCGGGAGTGAGGGAGCTTGGTATAGAGTTCTGAAATAAGGCTTTGAGTTTTTGGGACTGGGGAATGGGCTTTAGAAGATGAGAGATGGGGCTCATGACATCAGATAAGTAAGATATTTGCAAAGCAGCTGTTGATGATGGAACCTCAGGCTGTGGTCAAGACCTGAGGGCCCTACTCACAGGCTCTCCACTCTCCACTTTTCCTGTTCTAGACTAAGAGATAATCTCTGGTTTGCTAGCCTCTTCTTCCCAATTAAAAAAATAGCAGCCCCAAGAGGCAGTACTAATAGCGCTTTTCAGCCCCAGCTGTACTGATTCATAATTAAAACCTCTCATGTGTCCTTTAGTTTCCTTCAACCCTGAGCCAAGCAAATCTGGCATGGCAAGGAAACAAACACACCAAGTCCCACACTGTCTAGTTCTATCTCCTTTTTGCTTTCCTCCTAGTCCTTGGAGGGCTCAGAACTCCCTGGGAACCCTGGGTCTTCTTGAGACAGTATGCATTTCTATTTGAGTTCTTACCTAGAATCTCCCTTTTGGAGCAGAGATCAAGGATCAGACCCTGAAAGGAGAACAAAGAATGGAACAGCCCATGGTTAAGAAGACCCCTTTGCATTTTGTCTGTGGACTGTGGCTCTACCAGCTTCCAGTGTGAAGAGCTGGACAAACACTGTTCACCAATCTTGGGGGGTTTCCTACCGGCCTGTCCCCTGAGCCCTGCCCTCAGCTTTTCTTCCTACACAAAGAGTTGGGCCACCGTGGGCTGACTTCTGAGCACTGACAGAGCTGTGCTCTGGGTAGACCCCACGGTGATGTCACCGGGAAGCTACTATCTCTTGATCTGCCCAGGTCTGGGGCCAAGTGGGTCCCACTTATTTGGACTAAAAAAGTCTTTATTACCTTTTAAGGCTATAGCTTATGATTAAGAATTTGCTACCTACAGTTACCATTTTGAATTGGTATTTTCTTCTGATTTCTTATCCAACTTTATATGGAAATTTAAAATACAATTTTACTTGGTAATGCATAAGCATTACAGAAGCTTTGATGTGAGGTCATACTTTGAAAAGATATAGAATTAGCATACTATAAACTATTTGATGACAAATGTGTATTCTTAATGAGATTATAACTTAAATATTCATAATTAAATGGACGATTTACAGTTTTTTCTTAATCCACAGTAAAATTTGAAGTCACATGAAAGCATTTTTCTATTTTTTAAGTATTTCAGTATTTACTCAGCAAATAAATGCAAAAGAACTCTGCCTATCTTAATTTTGAAGACTTAAAACAGCATGTATATTACTTGGTAGCAGTTTCCCAGATTTAAATTTTAATAGCAGAAATCTTAAACTTTGATTTTGAGTTTTTTTTTTTTTTTTTTTTTCGAGACAGGGTTTCTCTGTAGCTTTGGAGCCTGTCCTGGAACTAGCTCTTGTAGACCAGGCTGGCCTCGAACTCACAGAGATCCGCCTGCCTCTGCCTCCCAAGTGCTGGGATTAAAGGCGTGTGCCACCACCGCCCGGCTAAACTTTGATTTTGATTTTTGTTTGCTTGCTTGTTTGTTTTGTCCTCTTCTTTGAGACAAGGTTTCTCTGTGTAGTCCTGGAACTCGGGCTGTGTGGGCCAGGCTGACCTCTAACTCACAGAAATCCACCTGCCTCTGATTCCAGAGTCCTAGGATTAAAGGCGTGCACCACCACCACCTGACTAATTGTGATTTTTAAGAAGGAGATTTTTTTTTTAACAGACAAAAAAATAAAAAAAGGTTCGAGATGATACTGGGTAACACTTAGTCACTTAGTCCTTTTCTGTGTCTGTCCCAGAATTTAGAGGCCTGTCTCAACTGCAATGGGGGCTCCAAGGAGCATCCTTTAAGACTGCAGAATTAGATTTGACTGGGGCTGAGGGTTGAATGTGAGCTAAGTGTGCTGTGATAGTATCTGTGTCTGGGCCCCGATGGACATCAGCCTTCTAGGGCTGCCAACAGCACCTTTCTTTGTTTCCTGTTTCTTTGCCTCTTAGATACAAATCTTGTCAAACCCAGCAAATGGTCTCGTTTTTGTTTGTTTTTCAATATGCAGATACCCCTATCTCCCTTTATAGGGGAAATAAACCCAGATATTTAAATATAGATACTGGATAGCCAGGGCCTACAACTCTTCTCCATAATTCAAGCACATTATACAAAAATCATCTAGTTGAGCTCATATACATAGAACTACCTGGTCAATTTAGTTAAACTGGACAAACACCTATAAAACAGGCATTGTGTTATACCCTGAAAATTATGAATATGTAATGAAGACATGATTTGTATCACTATGCAACACAGTGAGGTAAAATATTTAATTAGTCAAAGATTTTCATTGAGATAGAATATACTGTATGGTAAAATTTATATATATATATGTTTAATAGGTTCATATAGTCACATGACAGATCCTTAGGTGGCAAAATAACATTGCCAGCTTCCCAGAACATCCTCATTTGTGCCAGTCACCCCTAGCCAGTCATCCAGCTTCTGTCTTTGAAAATTGTTTACCTGTTCTTATACTTCCTAAAAATGAAATTCAGCCATCTGTCTCCTCTTGAGTTTGTCGTCTCTAGTTCGTCATTATTTTGATTTAACTCATTGGTGTTATTATACGTAAAGTGTTTTAAAAACACCATGTAGTAGTCTGTCACAGATAGACCTTATTGTATTTATCCATTCTATTATTCATGGGGGTGTGGATTATTTCAATTTGGGGCTATTTTGCATAAAATTGCTATAATTATTGTTGTTCATATCATGCCTTCGATGCATTACTCCTAATCGTGGAATTACAGGTTGTGGGGAATGCGTATGTTCAGTCTTAGTAGTTGTTAACAGCTTCGACTTCTGCCAGCACAGCACAAGAAAGCTAGCTGCTCTGCACCCTCGGTAAATCTCAGACTTTTATTCTGTCTGCTGGCTAGTAGTCCCCGCTCCTTCCCTCCCCCCTCTTGGTCTTTCTTTCCCTTCCTCCTCTTCCCCCCTTTCCCCTCCCCTCTCCCTCATCTTCTGCTTCATCTTGTGTTCTTCTCCCTGCCCCCAATTTTTAGGATGTTTCAAACCCCTGGGTTCAAGGACCTTGTATAGATTTTCATAAAACTTACTGGTCAGCTCGCGTCGTCTTATAATGTCTGTTTCAAGCTTTCCGTTCCCTTTTTGAAAATAACCATTTTCTTGGGCTGTGATCCAGGTAGCAAAGAGCTACTTTTTACTTCCTGTCTTACTGGGTTGCCTTTTTTTTATTACTTTGTAGGCTTTTTATAATAAATTCTGGAGCTATCTTTCATCTCTTTCATCAGACATATATGAGGGTATCTCCTAATTTTCAATTTTCTTATTCTGTCTGTCTGACATCTTTTAATAAATGGAAGTTCCTCATTTTAATGATGGACCATTTGTCAATCTTTTATGATCATTGCCTTTGGTGTCTCAAGGCAGTCTCTCTGCTGCTTTGAGGTCATGCGGGTGGTTCCCTCCTTCCTACTAGAAACAGTACTTTGTTCCCCAAATTCGGGTCTGCAAACCATTTCTAATTAGTCTCTGTGTATCATATGTATAAGCTCAAGATTTTCCCCAGCTGGGTGCAGAACGACTCGGCCCCCTTTGTGGGAAAGACGTTTTCCTTTTGTGAATGTCGGTGCCGCTTGTTAAGTCAAGTCACTGCATTTGTGTGGGCTTTGTCTGAATTCTTGTTTGGTTCCACATTGAGCCTTGTGCCCAGACTTCGTCGTCTCAATTACTGTGGCAACACAGAACAGAACATGTCTCCTTTGTGATGTTGAATCAGACTGGGCCTTTTACCTTGCTTTACAGATTTCAGTATCAGGTTGTCAGTTTTCCTTCAAAAAAGAAAATG
This sequence comes from Chionomys nivalis, assembly GCF_950005125.1. Lineage (NCBI taxonomy): Eukaryota > Metazoa > Chordata > Mammalia > Rodentia > Cricetidae > Chionomys > Chionomys nivalis. The sequence continues at coordinate 20,283,509 of NC_080107.1, forward strand.
TACTAGAATTTAAAAAATTAAAATGATATGAAATCCATTAAAAAGGGAAGCATCGATCAACACTAAGTCTTTGCAAGGAGAGCGCAGGTGTGGTGGCTTTCCTCTTGAAGACAGCTGTCTTTAACTGTTTATGTTTGCTAAACGTATCCACTCATTTCTTGAAAATGTATAGTATGATAGTTACCAACAGTTGTGACAAAAATAATTTTTTGGAGAGAGTGTGAATAATATTGATTGTCAAGAGTCAGGATTAGATTTGAAGGCAGCTGACCATGGACACTATTCTTGAAAACAAATGGCATCCTCTGGATTGTTCATTTATTCTGCTCAAGATACGTTCTCTGTCTGCCCTGCTTTCTCTTGGTCTGGTCCTGAAACTCTGCTGTCATACCTTATGCATGTATGTATGAACACAGTAACACATTTAATTCAATTATTTTTGTTTGGAAAATTTCTGACACCCTTTATGATTTTGTTTTTTAACTGGGCATCTGATAGAGAGAAAGCAAAGACTGGCTTCCTACTTCAGTAGTTAACTTCTGAACAATAGATCGGGCTGCCCTCTGGGATTCACCTCCTTCAAAACTTTTCTTAGATGTTCTGAAAACTTTACATATGTGTTTTTCTTGCCTTATAAAGTTTTAAGCTTTGATTATTGCCATAGTCAGTCAGCCAAAAACAACCATGTAGAGCCTTCAAAGCGTATTAGTTCTGGCTCGCTTGGCCTAGGTCGAGTGGGTGGTTGAATAGATGATTTCTGAAGTTCCTTTCAACTTTGAAATTTATGATTCTGGGAATTTATAACATCCAAGAACCACGGAATGTTAGAATTGGAAGGAACTTGAGGAACATCTGGTCCAAGACATCCTTCTGCAGATGAGGATGCTGTACAGAATGGGGAGACTACAGGGGTACAGTAGGGGTGGCAGGTAAGCCAGAGTTCAGGGCCGTGTCTGATCTCATGTTGTCATGTGAGATGTCACGGCACTTCAGCGCCCTGGCCAGGAAGGAAGAAGGAGACCTCTTGTGAGCTTCAGGACTCACTCCAGGAAACGGGTCGCAAGGCTGGATGGGCCAAGTGTCAGGAGCTGGTGTCAATGGGAATCAGTAGTTGTTGGTCTCTGAGGTCATCCTGCAGGGCAGGCTGGCTGGCCTCGCTTCCTTCTACCAGCATGACCACTTCTACTTTGCCAGAGCCAGACTCTGGGCCAGCTCTGATTATCTCAAGGGTTTCTGTCCTGCTACAGAGTAGCTGAGCGGCTCACAGTGGGGCCTGCTCATCTTCTCTTGTAGGTCCTGGATTATCTGTGTCCCTTTTCTGTTTCTGGCTTCTTCGTTTATCATGTTACTAAGGAGCTTTCTTTTCACGATTGCAAGGCACATCCCAAACTGCTTTATTGTTGTGTCTCTCTCCTGCTGTCAGTGACTTACTGTAACCCACTTGGTCCACAACAACCACAATCTCAGTGGCTCTTCGATGAAGCACATCCTCTATTTCTTAAATTTTCTTGCTCGTCTTCTTTATGGACAGCATGTTCTTAAGTCAACCACTACATGGTCGTCTCTAGTTTTCTCTCAAGATATGAAGTTTGGTTAGTAGGAAAATGGCCCGAGACACTCCATCTTTCGATCAGACTTCAGGATTTGTTTTTGCTAGCTATATGAATAACCTTGGAAAGACAAAGGCACAGCATTAGCATCCACAGGAACCAGTACCAGCGGCACAGCTTCTCTCTTGTGCTCTTTGTATGTAAGTCCTCCATCTGCAAAACACACAGTGTGCTGTGCACTTGGGGAATCAAATACAGAAGCTGGGATATTTTAAGGAGAGAGGAGATAAAGCTGTTTCCACAATGAAGATCCACTGAGGCCTCCTTAGTTCATATCCATGCGTCAAAGATCCTTACAGACCACTGGCTCTTTGGCAAACGTATAGTTTAAAGTTGGACTACCAGAAGGCATGATTAGTAAAGGCTAATTCGAGATCAATCAAAATGGGAAATTATTTGGAAATAGTTGAAATCCACTGGAAAAGATGAGCCTGCTGTATTTGACTGACACACAACTTTGTAGGATGACGGGAGTGAGTCAGCTGCAGCTGTTTTGACAACTTGCGCTTGCTTCTTTCTCGCTGTTTTGCGCATCTTCTGCCTCAACCCTTCTCGTCATCCTCAAAGTGTGTGTAACAATAACTGGCAAACTCTAGAAGCTACGGGAACTGTCAGAGAGGACTGTTGGGCAATTTCAAATCCTGTTATCTGTAATAGAACCAAGCTGTGCGGACCACTGTTATTTGACACATATCATGGGCAGGGAGACTGCAGCGTTTTAAGGATGTGGAGAAGCACACCCGTGTAGGCAGTTGATAGAACCTTTTATTATGTAGTCACTGGCTGCTTGCGACCAAGATCTTCTTAGTGAAAATGGAGATTATTGTTAACACATCGAATCAAAAGATTTTGCTGTTAACTGTATCCATGTATAAATATTTTTTCTGAATCTTTCCCAAATACAGCAGTAGCCCTGCATTTTTATTTTCTTATTTAATCTTTCTTTGTGAAAGATAGCCACGCTTGCCGCCTTATAAGTCGAGTACATTGTTCGTCTGAATTTGAAATGCATATAATCAAAGAGAGAATTAAAGTCTGAAAGACAAATGGAAGGTTCGGAGAAATGGATGGGTCGTTCCTTTGTATTGATGTTCTGATGAGACTTTATTTTTATTTTATGTGTGTTAGTTTTTGCCTGTATGTTTTTTCTGTACACCGAGTGCATGCAGCACCCACACAGGCCATAAGAGAGTAGAAGAGTCATCTGGAACAAGTTATAAATGATATTCAGCCACCATGTGGATGCTGGGAATCAAACCCAGGTCCTTTGTAAGAGCAGCTGGTGCTCTTAACTGCCCATCCATCTCTCCAGCTCCTCCCTTGGATTAAAAGACACTTCCTTTCTCAGCTAAGCTGGCTTCCGAACTTACAAGATTCAGTACTTTCCCCCACTTTCTCAATGGATTATGAAGCAAAGTTTACTCACTTTTCAAGAATGCACAGGCATACAACCTAAACAGTCTGGCAGAATGAAACCTCATTCTTATGAAATGGAAAAACATGGAAGACATAGAGTTTATTAATTGAATTTTTTCTTTATTTTTACTTTCACATTGAGTGGTATTTTATTTAGATTACATGTATAATAAATTTGTTTACATTGGATATTGGATAAAGACCTAGAAATAAAACATTATAAAGTTATACGTTTGGTAGGTTTAATATAGCATTTTTATACATTTAACTTTTTTGTATTGTTTTGTTTTTGCTGTTTTTTATTTTCTTTAGTGTAACAGGACGGTCCTGTTAGGCAGCTGATGTTAATCTTGACCTCTTGATCCTCCTGAGTGCTGAGTACTAGGGTTATAGGTATACCCTCAATGCCCAGCAAGAATGTAAGATTCTTTTTTTTTTAACAAAAATTTTATTCATCTTTCAATTGTTTTTATTGAGCTGTACATTTTTCTTCACTCCCCTCCTTTCTTTTCCCTATTCCTTTCTATCCTTCCAGGTGGTCCTTAAGCTCCCAATTTACTCAGAAGATCTTGTCTTTTTCTACTTCCGTGTAATGAGATCCTTGCATGTCTCTCTTAGAGTCTCTTTGTTGGCGAGGTTCTCTGGGATAGTTAATTATAGTCTGTTTTTTCTTTGCTTTATGCCTAAAAGTCACTTATGAGTGAGTACATATGCTATTTGTCTTTCTGGGTCTGGGTTACCACACTCAATATGATGTTTTCTAGATCCATCCATTTGCCTGTAAATTTCAAGATGTCATTTTTTCCACTGTGTAGTACTCCATTGTGTAAATCTACCACATTGTCTTTATCTCTTCTTTGGTCCAGGTTCTGACTATGACAAATAATGCTGCTATGAACATAGTCATCTTTGTGGTATGACTGAGCATTCTTTGGGTATATACTCAAAAGTGGTATTGCTGGGTCTTGAGGAAAGTTGTTTCCTAATTTTCTGAAAAACCACTAAACTGATGTCCAAAGCAGCTGTACCAGTTTGCATTCCCACCAGCAATGCAGGAGTGTTTCCTTTACCCCACAACCTCTCCGGCATAAGCTGCCATCAGTGTTTTTGATCTTAGCCATCCTTACAGGTGTAAGATGGAATCTCAGAGTTGTTTTGATTTACATTTCTCTGATGGCTAAGGATGTTGAACATTTCCTTAAGTGTCTTTCAGCCATTTTAGATTCATCTGTTCAGAGTTTTCTGTTTAGATCTAGACCCCATTTTTTTTATTGGATTATTTGTTCTTTTGATGACCAATTTCTTGAGTTCTTTGTATATTTTGGAGATCAGCCCTCTGTCCAATGTGGTCTTGGTGCAGATATTTTTCATTCTGTAGACTGCCATTTTGTCTTATTGACCAAATACTTTGCTTTACAGAGCTTTTCAGCTTCAGGAGGTTCCATTTATTAATTGTTTCTCTCAGTGTCTGTGCTATTGGGGTTATATTTAAGAAGTTATCTCCTGTGCTAATGTGCTCAAGTGTACTTCCCACTTTCTCTTCTATGAGGTTCAGTGTGTTTGGTTTTATGTTGAGTTTGAGGAAGACACCAAAAAATGGAAAGATCTCTCATGTTCTTGAGTAGATAGAATTAACATAGTAAAAATAGCAATCTTACCAAAAACAATTTACAGATTTACTGCAATGCCCATCAAAATCACAGCAAAATTCTTCACAAACCTTGAAAGAACAATAGTCAACTTCATTTGGAAAAGCAAAGAACCCAAGATCACCAAAACAATCCTGCACAATAAAGGAACTTCTGAAGGCATCACAATCCCTGACTTCAAACTCTACTACGGAGCTACAGTACTGAAAACAGCTTGGTATTGACATAAAAACAGACAGGAGGACCAATGGAACTGAATCAAAGACCCAGATATAAATCCATACACCTACGAACACCTGATTTTTGACAAAGAAGCAAAAAATACAAAATGGAAAAAAGAAAACATATTCAACAAATGGTGCTGGCATAACTGGATATTAACACTTAGAAGAATGAAAATAGATCCATATCTGTTGCTGTGCACAAAACTCAAGTCCAAATGGATCAAGGAATGTAAGATTCTTAAAGATAAGAAATAGTGTTTTTGCCCTTACTATAATACTTTGGTTCTTAACAACCATTTTTGGATTGACTTCTTATCATACTTAAAAGAAATGGTGGGCACCCACAGATTTTTGTGGGGGTGGCATGCATCCACTTCAAGTGCACACATGATTAGATTAAACATGAGCTCCTAAGCTAAATTACCTAAGCGGTGTAACCAGCACAGAGTGTTCTGTTAGGTCTAGTCCTTGTGTCCTCACACAGATCATTGCTGTTAAACGCCTTTGTTTTTGTCACTTAAGTACTTTAGAAAGCATAAGAACAAGATGGTTGATGACTAGTTTAGAGTAAATGCGGTTGGTCCATAAGGTGTGGTGGTGTGCATCTGTATCCCAACTTCTTGGAAGACCCAGAAAGGAGACTCAGTTAAGTTCAGGGATCCAAGACCCTGGTAGACAGCATTACAGGAATGCCTCTCAAGCAGCAGCAAAAGCAAACCGAGTACGGCTGTCGTTGGCTTTCCACAGGGAATGGAACCTCTCCTCAACAAATACCCAAATCTGCGGCTGCTTGGGCTTCTTGAGTAGAATACAATGTATCTGTGTACAACCTACACACTTCTTCCTCTAGTGTGTAAATCATCTCTGATTACTAATAATACCCAAAACGAGAGGAATAATGGATAAGTTGTTGTTAGACCATATTGTTTTTCATTTGTATTTTTTTAGTATGTTGTTATGCTATTTTTCTCTCTAAATATTTTTAGTTATGGTTGATTGAGTCTGAGGATGTGGAACCCTCATGTACAGATAGCCAACTGTGTATCTTTTGCATATAGAGATAGTTTAGTATAATTTTCAAGCAATGTAGATGAGGCATTATTTATTATTTAAAATTTTAAACCATTATTTTAAAAGTCGAAAAAAGAATAAAGGGCTACATTTCTAAAGTATGTTTCTTAGGATCGTCTCTAGGTGGTTAAGCTAGATCCTTGCATGACAAGGTTAAGTGAAGTTATGAGTTAAGTTTTCATAGGAAACATGGCCGTACTCACTCTTTGGTGTGGAAGGCATGGTCACTGAAGACTACCTACAAATCATGCTGGCAAAACTTAGGCAATCCAAAACAAGTAATGGCATACTCTGTAAAGAGTAAAGAATATGCAAAGTAAATTAAATTTATTTACTGCTACTTTTCTTGATCTATAGCTTTGCTTCCTTTCCTTAACAGTGATATTTATTACCTTCTTAAAACCTATGATTATTCAAGGATGATAAAGATGCACTTAGTGGTTACTTACTATGCACATAGCATTTGATGGGCATGTCTTTATCAAGAAAGGATAACTTTGTAAGAAAATTAGCTGTGGGTGAAGCTGCGCGTTGCTTCCCACTTTCAAACCACCAAACAAGTGTTTGCATTGTATTTTGAGGTGACATTGTAAAGTGGCATTGGGGAACTTCTTATATAATTAGTCATAGAGTCAGTGCAGCTCTCTCTAGCCGAGCTTCGGAGTGATAAGAACATTCTTTGTCTATCTCTAACCTCTGGAGACTGTTAAGCATTTGGAGTTGAACTAGTGTGACCCAGGGACGAAAGCTTTTGTTTTAGCCACGCTTGGTTCTTGCATGGTACATATGTGACTAGAGCAAACTCATGTAGACCAGGACTCCCTGGTTTCCCTTTTGCAAATTCGTTTTGAAATCAGGAGGTGGGTCTTGCAATTTCAGGTATTCAAATCATGAATAGCCCTAACCATCCTGGTGACCAACTTGCAAAGGGGAAAGGAAACAAAACTAATGAGGAATGATTCTAAGCCATTGGCTACTCAACACTTAGGCCAAAAGTATGAGAACCCTTTTATGTATGTAGTAAATATTTAATAAAGGTAGGTATATTTACTTATGCTGAACTATAATTAGACCAACTGTATTCAAGTTTCTAATCATTTGGAAGGTTACTTTAATTAAAAAACATATAGGTTGCTAGTGTACATTTCTGTAATGTAGTTTTTCTGGACATTTGATCCTTCCCACACTAGTTGCTCATGAGTGTAGGCAGCCGTTACAAAGAGTTAAGATAAGAAATTTACAACATACACAAATAGAAGAAAACATGACAGATATGCTATAAATATGACATAAAATATTAAAGCTATATTCACCTTTTCTTCAAGATTTTGACATTTATTAATTTTAGTTCTCAGCTGTTTGTTCATTTTCTTTGGCTTAATGATATGTTATGTAGATCAGCTTGAAGATGATGTCTTTGAATCTTTTCTTAATGTTCTACTTGCCCTGTTAAGAATATTTTATCTTCTCTTTTAAAGTCTTCAGAAATCTGAAGGGAAAAAAAAAAAGGAATGACATGAACCTCACGGCTATTCTGTAAAGAAACATGTCATATTGTAAATATGAAATAATTTCTGTATTGCAAATGAACATTATTTTGTACATATATAATCCATGGGTATTTCCTGATTACTCCTGTTCTATTTGGGCCTACCTCTTGCCATGCTTTAGTTGGCCTGTCCTTTAGACCTAAGGATTACATCTGAGATTTCCGCCTTTTAAAAGGATCATGTTCCAGGCTGGAGTGTTGGCTCAGAGGGCGTAGGTGCTCATATCACCTAAGTTGGGTCCCTAGGTCCTTGATGGAGAAAGAGAACCAACTCTTGAAAGTTGTACACTGCTTTGACTTATACCCAAATACATGACAGGTATATTTCTAAACACACATATATGCACACACCACATGCAAACACACATGCATGCATACATACATTCTGAGTAAAATGGATCAAGTTCTACTTATTATCATGACACATTATTAAACTATCTCTTGGTATACAGACTGAAGAATTTTTTGTTGTTTTCTTATTGTGTGGAGCTGACAAAAAAATTACTACTTAAGCCACTTTTGTGTATATGTTTAAGTGGCACCCAGTATTGTCTAGGCTGTGTAATTATCATGGGTTTTGAATGTTTTTTCATCCTTAATTGTGTACGGTGATGTTTTGGTTTCATGGGATTTCCAAAAAAAGCAGCAATGAAATTTCCCAAGTCCCCATTCATCTGAGAGTGGAGACGCTGCTAAAATTCTATCAAGTGATATTTGCAGCAATCTTAAGCGCACAACAAGGTCTCCCTGAAAAAGACATCTAACATCAGATGTCACTTTATGTAAGACAATGCTGCTACTTTGCACCTTTCCATTAGTCCTCTGAAGGGATTGCATCAGAAACCCGGTTACCCCTGTAGTCCAGTGATACACTGTGCAGGAGGGCGCCCCGCTTTTAATGCATGGGCTATGCCTCACTTTGTGACTTACGTTCCTTTACTGTGACTTTCAAGTGTGTATGGTTATCTTTGTTGTTTATTTAATTGAGTTCTTGAGATGATAACACAACATATTTTTAGTGTACTTTTACATGTGATAAAACACACAATTAACTTACAGCGTTTTATGAGAATATAAGGGATAAGACCACCTTCTTTAACATGGGTGCAGCTTTCCTGTTGCTATGGTAACTGGGTAAACACTAATACAGCTAGATGAGTATAAAATTATTACATAACAATGTGTTGAAAATTCTTCATAGGACCCTCTAAAATAGTTATCTGAATAAAGTTCAGACCAGAAGGTACTATACAAACTTCCAAAGGAGGTAAGCAAATTATGTTACCCAGCTATGAAGACTGTGCACAAGAATACCAACATGCATGGCAGGGTAGCACTAAACATCTCATAGTGGTACACATACCTCGGTGGTCACCAGTACCTGGGACTAGTGAAGACCTGGCTCTTGGAGGAGAATCTGCAACTACTATTTTAGCAAACCAGCATAACCCCCAATTCCATTCTAAATATTTATCTTCTGCCCATAGATAAGTGTAATGCTCATCCCTCTCAAAGAAATGTCTCCATTCAACAGAGACCATAGCAGAAAACCACAGTGGATCAAACACACAGAAAAAGAGATCATGTTGTCCCAGCCCCAATGGAAACATCTACAGTAAAACTCCTGCACCTAAGGCTCAGGGTTCAGTGCAGGAGAGGGGGTGGGAAGATTTTAAGAGTAAGAGGAACACGAAGTTTGCTTTGAGATTGTGCCTCCTAGAAATGTCAGAAAGGCGGTGCCCATGAAGTCTCATCAGCATGGTTGCCTAAACAAGACCTAGCCAATGATGATAACACAGTGGGCATGCTAACACGGAAGGGCAAAAGCTCAGGAGACCTCAACCCTGAACACCCAGGTAACCAGGGAGTGGTGAGAGTGGGGGAAAGGATCTTCCTCAGGAAAGAACCTCCCATTGGTTATCCAGTACCAAGTGCTCAGCTCCCACATCATATGCTTACAGGTAACATTGTACATACTGAGAAAGTTCTATCTATGTGTTTAGGAATGTACATATGCATATTTGTAACAACAATTAAAGAGAGAGAGAAAAAGGGGTGCATGGGAGGGGTTGGACGGAGAAAAAAGAAGGGGGATGATGGATGTAATTATATTCTAATTTTTTAAAAAATTAAAAAGTCATTATATAAAAAAAAAGAAAGGAGAGACACAAGCTCCAGAAGAGAAGTAGTCAAACTGCTTGAATATTGGAAGAGAGCTGAGGGGGTGTAATTCTATGTCGCTGAGAAAGGGTTTTCTGAGCAGGCTGTTCGGGTATTTTATACCAATTATGTGCAGCTATTGCTTTGAATAATTTTGCTGCCCTGCTGAGATTTTCTTTTTTACAAATCCTGGCGCAATTATAAGATGGAAGTCTGGAATGTATAAACAGTGTCCTTTGAGCAGTAAATGAGCCGCGTTCTTCTAAACTCAAGGGTAGGAATGTACTACCTCTTATCCTGTGGTTTTCTGTCTTTCCCTTCTTCTTAATCAAAAGCTCAGAAGCCAGCGTGGAGTTCAAGAGTGTATAGAAACATGAGGTTTTTCTTCAAATACTTTAAAATAATAAATTCCATCAAATTAACAAAATCTTGAGGTCGCTCTAACATAATAGCTGGTACACTTAATTCCATTCTGTGCAGCCAGTGCTCAGAGATCGTCATTCGGTTGTGTTCTGTTTCTAGCCTTAACACGAGAATCTGTAATAGATTACCTTCCTCTATAGCTTTGAAACAAAACACTGCGCCAAGTCGGTGCACTTGCAGGGAAAATGACACCCTTAGCGCATAGCATTAGGCTGAGTTTCTAAGTGCCAGCTTGTTTTATGTGACAAAGCAATGTGCAACAATCACGGCAAACACGGTATAAAACCCTAAAGAGAAGTGAACTGTCACTTGAAGTTAACTGTAAAAAGCCTGAACGCCATTATGTTGCAGAACTTCCAGGCCTCGTACACTGTTTACAATAAGGTTTGGAGAGTTGCCTAGCATTGGACTATATACAATTAAACAACGTGGTTGAGTGGCCTTTTATGCTAGCCTTGCCAGAAGACTGCCAGTATGCTCATGTGATCATCCTTGGAACTCCTAACATAAACAAGAGTGTAGAACATTGATTTGTAACTCCAAGTGCACGCGGGACTTTATTTTATTCACGCAAACCCCCATGGAAGCTAAAGATAGCGGTATTAAAGGGATCCCCAAAAGGGACTTATTTCTTTGAATATCAAAGAACGTAATACTTTTATTTTGTTTGCAACTGAGCCTAATCATTCAGCTCCCTGGATTTTTATTTTATTTTTTTTTTTTTTTGTCTAAGCTGAGATCAACATAGGGGACTGTATTTAATTAATTACAAAGTGGATTTTGTTTGAAAATAATGCTGGAGAGTAAGACAAAAAACCACTTCCTGTGTCCTCCTTCCTTGGTTTCTTTATCGTAAGCTGGTTGAATGATATAGATAAAAATGAAACAAAGCCCATTTCAGTCCATGCCATATTTAAGAAGTTAGATTAGACCACTTTAACAGTTAAAGCTAGCCTAGAAGGGTTGATTCTTTGACATTGATGGCAATGATAGGAGAGAAAATACACAATGAGGGTGAGTGATTTAATTGTTTAGGAAAGTGGAAATTCATAAGGGATTGATTTATAGTTCTATCTATATCTATCTATAGTTTATATAGGTATATATAAACTAATATATATTTTAATGTACCTCCTGCATTTTCCCTGAAGTGTTTTTCCTGTCAGTTTCTCAGGGATGTTTGTTTTTTCTAATTCTGAAAAATAGTTCATATTGACACTCAAATGAAGCACGGCTCTGTTGCTGACACAGAAAAGCGAAAGCCTGCCGATACCAGGCTGAGCTGAGTTCACTCAGGGCCCCGGAGTCGGCGGCTCCAGCTGTTCCAGCCTCTGGTTTCTATCTAGTCTGTTGTCTGAAATTGGGAGATTTGCTAAGCATGATAATAGAGAGGTTTGAGCTGCTAGATCCGAAGTTTGCCTGTTTTGTTTGTAAAGCAGATGACTCCTGCTCAGAAATGGAGAATTTGGGGCGTGTTTGCTTGCCACGTGTCAGAGTGGTGCTGACTAGTAGATAATCTTGTGTGTGGATCTTCCCCGTATAAGGTGGAGTGTTTGCCTCCCTCTCTCCCTGCCCTGAAACTCACAATTTAGAGTCTGCGTTATAAAGAGTGTTTTGTCCTTCATTTTCACTATGCTATACAGCCCTTTCCCCCACTTCTCAAGATAGCAAATGGGCCACCACTTTTCATTATAAGATGAGAAAGTCTGTATTGAGCTAGACAAAGGACTTCCTGGACAAGGGTTTGTAGGTCCTTGTGGACAAGAAGGAGGGACTTTGGAGTACCATTTGTCAGCTAAAATAGATCAACCAGTTGCTCCAAATATCCTTAAAGTAAACAGCGGATAAACTATCTTTAAGTATGCCTGAACCATGCTTAGACCTGCTTATGTATTTAGTATACAGTATTGTAATCCACATATACTTATTAATTTCTATTACCTTATTTTTCCCCCCAAATAAACATTTCAAACACTTTTTTCTTGGTATTAATTTTCTCATGATGTAGAAGAAAGCTAATTGTGATTTTTACAAACATTAAAAGTATCTCCCTTGAATTAATGTTTTATCCTAGACTGAAAAAAAAATCCTAATTTAAAAATTGATACTTTCATAGACATCTCTCTTTTTGGTCCTTATTTTATTATTTTTAAAGGGCCTTCATTATAGCTTCCTAGAGTGGGCAGTTTATATGTGTCTGTATTTTGCATCTGGTAACATCATGTTTTCAACTTAGTTGCATTAAGCAACTGTTCCTCCATGGTAAGTGTTACTCTTTTGAGTAAGAGCTCATGTCAGGCTGCTGACTTTCAAGAGTAGTTCTAAATCACCCAACCAGTGGCCCAGTTGTCACTGATAATGTAGTGATCTGTCAGTCATACCCTTTCATATATAAAAAAGACTGTCTCCTTTGTATTCATTTCCTATTGTTCTTCTGCATCATCTTCTATGTAGATATTGAGATCACTGTGGACCCCTTCTTTCTAAGACTACACTGACGCTGATATCAAATGTAGACATAGGTCTGAGAAAGACCATTCTTGGGACTGAACATAGCAATCACATAACAGTTAACTTATGATAAAGCTCTTTGTAGGGGTACTTTTAATGAGGCTTATAGATAATTTAGAGTTAGGAAAGCATAGGCCAAAAGAGAGAAAGTGTGTGGAGGGGAGCACAAAACAGTCCAGTTGAAATAGAACAAAGCTACCAACATCAGTAAAACAAGGTGAGAGTCAAGGGTGACTTCAGGAGAGATGCCTTTGGGAAAACTGAATAGTAACACTCATTTTTGTCCAGGGGAAGTAAAACATCCTCTATGGGTAAGGTAATATTTGTGCCCAATTCAGAAAGGCAGCAGTGTTGGCGAGTGATGTTAGTTTGGGAATGGGAGCAGAAGCAGGACAGGTGCTTAGTCTGCCCAGACTGCCATAGCAAGATACCACTGGCTGGATAGCACAGACAACAGAAATGCTTTCTTACAATTCTCCAGGATAGAAGTCCTTGGTCAATATATGAGTAGGGTTGGTAGGTGGAAGAGAGGGAAACGGACATAATCCTGCAATGGCTAGCCTCAGTTCCATTCATGAGGCTCTGGCCCTGTGACCGTAACACCTCCAAGTTGGCTCCAGTTCCCAGTACTGCATATTGGGAACTAAGTGCCCCAGTTAGTTAGTTTTGATGGGATACGCAGTCTTCAGACCCATTCAGATAAGACAAAGTGATTTTATATATATATATATATTCCAGGATATCCAGGGCTACACAGAGAAACCCTGTCTCAAAAAACCAAACCTCCCACGCCCCCCAAAAGGAATCCAAGTTTATAAGACTTAATACTAGAAAGAAAATCCTATAGACCATGGTAAAATTAGAACTAATGTAAGGGACATTATTATTAATAACAATGATGGCAATGATAATGATTATTGTTAACATCTATTAAATATTTACATGCGGCAGGCTCCAGTCCACAGATTCATATGTATGCAAATCACTGTTAAAGTACATGGCTAGGCATAAGTGCACTTCCTGGTAGAATAAACAATAAAAAAGAACGGCGACAAGCTGATGCAGTTGTTAAACAGAATCCATTCCATCTATAAATATTCTCCATTCCGTGTAATCAGGAAAATACATATGTACTCTGCCGTGTGGGGGAGGATGTTACTGTTTTATACTGACAATTTGAAATTGTTGATTAACATATGCTAGAAAGTAAAAATAAATTGGGTTGAGAGAATAATATTTGGGGAGTGTGATGTGAAGCTATTCCAAGCAGAACACCAGCTTGGATCTCCGTCTACACCCGCACAACAGCCGTGTCTTGCGCATTCCCCATCTTGGCTCTGGAGTGAGTCCCATACTCCAATAAAATCATGCTTGCCATCCTTCCGTCATTCAGCTTTTAGTGCCGCCAGTGCAGCCACGCTTCTGTTGTTAAGGATCTCCGTTAGCATCCTCCCTTTGCATGGGAAGTGTTTCCGTGCAGCCCGGTTTTCATTGCTTTATCGATGCACTAAGATGGATCAACTTGGCGTCTCTTTGATTTTATTTTATTTGTTGAGAGGTGTTAATCCCTTGCAATGTTACACTCGGATATGTGTGTCCTATAATTAGACATGTTATCTTATAGTAACTGGTGTCTCCGCAGAACCCCTGCTGAATTTGTAAGCTTGTGGAAGAGCTACTTGTAGACTTTGTCATTAAGGTCATGAAAGAAAACCGAAGGTGCTTGAATAGATTAAAAACTTAATGGCACTTTGAAGACAGGGTTTCTAGGAAGGTGGTAATCAGATGGACACTTAAAGAGTTCTGGATTGTGACTCTATCGACGTGGTGTCTACCTTCAAAGAAAGTACAACCTGCTAGAGAGATGAGCTTAGACACTGGCCTCAAGCCTGTCTGTTACCTCAGTGTGTTGAGGCTCTGTGTGGGCAGAGACCTCAAAGACCCGGGTGTGACTGTGATGGTCAGAGGAGCCTAGGCCATGGGAGACAGTCCCCTTCGGAGCTCTGGATTCTGCCTTTCTGGCAGATAGGCAGGAGGTGGCTTGGAGTTGGATATGAGGGTGACTCAGAAAAGAGCTGCCAACACCATGGAGAATGTGCTAGTTTGTCAGCTGGAGCTGGGCCTCGAGAAATTTGAGGACTGTTTACCTATAATATGTCTAAGTTTTGTTTTCTCCCCCACTCTCTTTGTGCTTATTTACAAACAATGATTAAGTCAGACATTTTTTTTAATATCACAAATGATTTCCTGAAATGACTTGTGGAGCTGAAGAACCCAAGATGGGGGATGAAGATATTACTTTAAGACTAAAGGCCTGAATCCAAATGCCTAATAAGGCCGAAGTTTCCTCAAGTGGACTATTTATTTATTTATTTGGTTTTTCGAGACAGGGTTTCTCTATAGCTTTGGTGCCTGTCCCAGAACTAGCTCTTGTAGACCAGGCTGGCCTCCAACTCCCAGAGATCCGCCTGCCTCTGCCTCCCGAGTGCTTGGACTAAAGGCGTGCACCACCACCGCCCGGCCTCAAGTGGTCTTTTATACAAAGCTGTAATGATGCCTTGTTACACTGTATCTATAAGAAAATCCCACAAAAATTTTCTGCCCTCAATAGCAATTAATCATGTCCACTTAATCTATATAATTCAATAAAAGAAGTTGCCTGTCTTACAATGTGTGTATGTTGTAGAATAGTATTTTAGCTGGGCAAAGATGTGTTACATTCTTTTATGTTGCCTTTGCTTAATGATTTGAGTGTTGTAATTGAAAAAATAAAACTGAGCGCTAGAGTAAACACCATGCAACAGAACTCATGTGGAGGGGATTTTATTAAAGGAAAGGGAACATAAAAGAGAGAGAGAGAGAGATGGGAGGTGGCCAGGGCCCTTTTCAAAGGGAAAGGAGTGAATGTCCTCTTTCTTAGTGGCTATAGCTGAGGACATACCCCGTCTGAACCCCAAGGGCAGACCAGTACAAACGCCCGAATACTACCAGTAAGGATGTGTGTCTAATTATATAAAGATGGGTTGCATTTGTTTCACCTTGCCTGCTTAAGGCACCTGTTGAGTCTAATGAAAAGCTGAAGGTCATTAGCTAGGCAGAGAAAGGATTGGTGGGCCTGGTAGGTAGAGAGAATAAGAGAAGAAATCTAGGTAGAAGGAAAGAGAGAAAAGGAATGATAAGAGAAAGGGGAGGAAGAGGGGGAACACACCCAGGGCATGAAGCCAGATAGCTGCCAACTAGCCAGACAAGAGACGCAGTGAAAGTAATATACAGAAGGAAAGAAAAGTAAAAAGCCCTGAGGCAAAAGGTGATAAAGAGAAACAGGTTAATTTAAGTTAGAGCTCTCCAGAAACAAGCCTAAGCTAAGTCAAGCATTTGTAACTAATACTAAGTCTCTGTGTCTTGATTTGGGAGCCGGTTGGTGGCCTAAAAGAAAAAGGCTGGTACATACACAATAATACTGTGTTGGAGGCAAGCTAATCAGATTAGAAAGTACCTCGCATGATCTCGTTAAAACCGGAAAGATGAAAAGCAAGTTCATTTCTACCAGAGCTGACTTTGATAGATACCTTTCCGTATCAGACCAAAGATCCGGCCTGAGTTCGGGGCAGGCACAGTCAGTTACTCTCCTTCTGCAGCCGTGCGACTGGGCAAAACACTCTGAAATGAAAACAGACACGGGCTTGAAACCACATTCCAAGGCTACCTGGGAGCCAAGCTTGCTTCAGAATTCCTGATAGTAGCATGCGGGTATCACTAAGCAACACTTGCAGAGTAGTCCAGACCCATGCATCCTACCACCTCATTCTTTGTGATAAATAAATACAAACTTGGGGTACTGCATTTCTTTAATTCCAATTCATATACTTTCCCTATCTTCAACACCCCTAAAGTCTAGGTGTGTCTTATGATTGATAGCATGCTTGAATGGCTTATCAGCATGAATGAAGCTGACGTCTTCTGTAGATCTAGGGACTTGTGTTTTCTCGGAATCCCCATCTAGGAACAAGTCCCATCTGATACCATGAAAAACTGAATCCTTTGCTTAAGGCTTCCTGAGACCACGCTGGCTGTGCAGTCTCAGTACCAGCTGGTAAGTCAGATCAGATTTTTAGGAGAGATTTTTTAAAATGTTCTTCAGCTGGTCTCAAGCTTGAGATATGCGCATTCTCTTGCCCTCTTTTGGTGTAGAAAGTCAACTTCTTGTTTACTCTTCCCAGAAAATGGGACCTTTTGCTAGCGCAGTGTTTGTGGTGGCCTTTTATAACTTTATTTCTTTGGAAGCATTTTTTATTTACTAGTGCTAAGTAGAATAATAGTATTCGCTACTGTCGATGTCATTTTAGATTTGTCGAAATACTGTCCTTGTTTAGATTGCCATTACCTGGGGAATCTGAGGCATCTCAATGGCCTCCTAGAGGGATCGACCAGAGGCATGTTTTTATAGAAGAGATGGCTATGACGCCCTTGAAGGTTTGAAATCAGAAGTATGCCTCATTGATTGGCACTATCTTAGCTGTGAGCCCGTGGGACTATGTCTGTATTTCCTCCCATTGCTGTTCCCGTCCACTCTAAGGTGAGCTTGAGATGGTGCTTAAGTGATGGATAAGGGGCAGTCTTGATTCTTCTCCTTGCTCCTTACTCCAGACCCTTTCTTGTCCTTTGTGGCTTGGCCAGTGTGCTGTCAGTCTTTTGTCATTGCTCTGTCTGTGGATGATTGTCACATCTCCTTTGAGGAAGAGGTGGCAGGGAGAGAATTAATCTCTATTTCCTACTTTTATAAGGTAAGACACTTTATGAAATTGCTTGATCCCCACATCCAACTATAGGAGATAATAATTATTACTCCATTTTCATTAAGAGAAGACAGATTCAGGATGTGTGTGTGTGTATGTATTTGCATGCACGTGCACATGTGTGTGCACCTGCCTAGAGTCATTCAGTACCTCAGGAGCACAGTCAGCTTCCAGTGTGACTTCCACAGCAAGTCAGACTTCTGCCCAACTTCAAAACTAAACTTTCTCTTTACCTCACTGCCCTGGGGTTTGTTGTTGTTGTTGCTGTTTCTTCCTGTGTTTTAAAAGCTTTTATATACTCATTTAAGTTATTTATTCATAATAAAAACTCAAAACATGTGGAGAAGTCAAACAGAAACTAATGTTGTATCTGGTGGTACTTAGGTGCAGGCTCTGAGGCTTGAGATGTGGGCTTAATTCTGCTTTGTGTTGTGTGTTTGTGTGTATACACATGAAAGCTGTTGGCTGCCTTCTTCATGTTTAACAAATGAGAGTTTCAAATTTAAAAAAAAAATGCTGAGATTCTTTCTGTTCTATTTCTCAAATTAAAAAGTCTTATATTCAATATGACACCCTCTTTGGTGTTTCTTTCCCATGAATGTCTAATCCAGAGGATGGTTGTTTTTGCTTTTCCTTTTTTACGATGATATGACAAGATATCAATGGAAAGGAAACAATATTTTATATTTACATTTAGTTATGTTCTGAAGAATCTTTTGAATGTGTCACTACAGTATAGCTTATTGAATACGTTTGATGCCATAAAAGAAAATAATGAGAGAAAGCTTTTGTCTTTATGGGTGTGATTGACAGACATGGTGTAACTCTTTTGAGATGGCAATAAAGTGCAATAAAGGTGTAATAAAAGATGCCGAGTGCATACATGCCACATGATAAGACACTTAAAGCTAATAGCTGCTTTCTGGTAAGTGTTGGAAGTTTTTAGCGGAAGGAATCTGGATGACATAATTACTAGATGAAGATTGGAACGCTAGGTATATAAATCTGGGTGTGTGAAAGAGAGAAACCGGAGAATAGAGCCACACACAGGCTCTGCTTTCTTTAGCTAGCCTCCTCATTGTTGTTTGATTGGGCCAAATTTTCATTATGTTAATCAGTCTTGTAATCTGATTGACTGTTGACGAATATACTTATGAGAAGGATTTGAGGAAGCAGAAAATTTTGTGCTCCTCTACTCGTCAGTCATTGGTATTGTTTCCTGGGATAAGTCCTGAATGGATGTGAACTTTTTTCCTATCTATCTATCTATCTATCTATCTATCTATCTATCTATCTATCTATCATCCATCCATGTATTTATCTACACACACACACACACACACACACACACACACACTCACATGTTCCTTTGTGGGTGACACACAGGATAACCTGCCATTGGAACTGACAATTGACATTCAGTGACCTAAAAGTACACTTCTGTCATTGTTAGCAAACTAGTAAGTTGAGGGGAAAATGCAGGCATACGTTGGACAGAAAAATGAATGTTGAGATTAACCAACAGTATTGCTGATGATGCGTGTTTGTTCTGCAGAGAATACACATCACTAACCCAGAGAAAGACAGGCCAGATGAGATCTCGGTGTTGAATTTCTGGAAAATTCAGCCTTAGGATGTTGAACTGCTCTTGTAGTGTCCATGCCAAATTCAGGCTCTGTCCTATCACGTGGCTTGTCATTAATAGTGACAGGCTGGCCAGTCAATCTTATCTCTTTGGAAAACCTTCAAAGAAAGAACAACTTTTTCAACTTTGTTGTTCTGATTGTCTGTTTGAACATCTTCAAAACTCATTTTCTTAAATGACCTTAAAATCTCTTAGCAGGAAGAAAGCTACATACTGACAATTATATTTTTGGAAATACATTAGCATGATATGCAGCAAAAAAAAACACATCATAGCTATTCTTAGACAACTTCAAAAATAGAAATCCTTTCTTACTGTATACAAAAACCAACATTGCGCAGTGTGACGAGATTCCTTCCCCGTTAGGAATGAGTACATTTTCGTGGGGGCCTTGCCGGGAAGGATATTTACTTACTCGGTGGCTCAGAATTCAGGGCAGGTTCAAGAAACATGTGTTGAGCACATGAGGAAATGGCAGTTGAATGAAAGGAAAAACTTTGACCCTGATAAATAAAAATAAACTCTGTTGTTCAAACGCAACAGCAACAAGAAGAGAGCTACAGAGAATCATATAAAATACCTATTATGTGCCTGATAATCTTAAGGGATTAATGCATCTGTTCCCAACCTGTGGGTCAACCCTTTGGGGGGTTAAATGACCCTTTCGCAGGGGGTCACTTACGACCATCTGCATATCGCATATTTACAGTAGGATTCATAACTGTAGCAAAGTTACAGTTATGAAGTAACAACAAAAATAATTTTATGGTTGTGGGAGTCACCACAACATGAGGAATTGTCTTAAGGGATCGCATTATTAGGAAGGTTGAGAACCAAATGTTCTAAAAGATGTCCTTTCTTTAGGTAGCCTTTTCATTCTAGTTTGATTAGGCCAGCCACAGGCTTTACATTATGTTAATCAGGCTTGTAACCTGATGGACTACTAATGAATATAAGAAAGCAGGACATTTTGTGCCCCTCTGTTCCCCAGCAATCAATACTGGTGGACTAGAGTGCTGGCCTTCTCTGCTTTACATTTTTCTTCTTTACCCTTATTTATCTATTTTGTGTATGTTTGAACACATGTGTGCCAAAGCACACATGTGGAGGTCAGATGACAATTTGTGGGCTTTGTTTTCTCTTACCCCCTGAGCCACCTCATTGATCAGGCTTTTTATATTTTAGAGAAAGAAATAAAATATTGTTTTTGCTTCTTTCTAAAATTATAAATTTTGAGTCTATTCTTCATAGTCATGCTGTCCCTATGTTTTTGAATGTCAGTAAAACAATGTATTACCCTGTGTTTGAAATTTCTAATGTCATACTATGCACTGCTGTCCTGCACAAGTTTATCACTTGATATTGTTTCTGAGAAATGTTCATATATATGTTCATATACATACATATGCACACAGACACACAAAGACACGCACAGAATTGCTTAATAGTTTTTTGTGTGGAGGCCAGGCGTCAACATTGGATGGTATTCTTCAGATTCCACCTACTTTGTTTTTTTAGGTGAGGGCTCTTCACTGGGATTCAGACCCTCAGAATTAGGCTAGGCTTGTGGGACAGTGAACCCCTCTTTAGAACTGGGATTACATGTGCACATTACTATCCCTGGCTTTTACATGGATACTGGGGATCAAACTCAGTTCTTTCATGTTTGCATGGCTAACAATAATCCAACTGGGCTATTTCCCAGCCTCCAGTTTTCTGCTTTCAAAATCTTGTATAATTTACCCATTGACTTTTGATCAGCAGGAAGATATAGGTTGTTCTCAGTGGTGAAAATATAGGGAGAGAACATTGTTATGGCAATCTGTCTGCATATGCAGTAGCTCTGAGGTGTGTCAGGAAGTGGAGTATAGGGTTGTGCTGTGGTGGGTGCTTTCTGCAGTGGCTGGCTCAAGTTGTCCTTAAACAAGCATGCAAGAGAATAAGTTACCTCTGCATTTCGAAGAGGCTCTGGGGTTCAGGTAGTAAAATGGCTACCTTAAAAAACAGTTGAAGTACTACTCAATTTCTTGACATTCAGATTCCTTTCATAACTTCAAAGAAAAACAGACAGCATAATAAACAAGCTGGTGAGTGGGGAAAAGCAAGGACAAAACCAAAAACACCAAATAGGGCAGTGTGAGAGACATTAAGTTAAAACGACGTTTATTGCCCTGAATGGAGGTCTCTATTGAGTCTGATGCTATCTCATGAACGAGAGCCTCCCTGCTTGAAAAGATCACATAATAATCATCTTGAGTTCCAAATTCCTAACTTTGAATGAGCCCGAATTAGTGGGTTTTTAAATAGGAGGTATAACGCATAATGAAAGTAGAAGTAGCATTGAAAGTTTCTATATTAAATCCATCAGAGTAGAATCAGCGTCTATAGATATTGGGTTAACCACCTTCCTGACAATTCATCACTTCCTTTGGCACCTTTCATATCTAGGACAGATAGGTTTTTAATTTGCAAGCTAGTTTTATTAGAAGTAAAACTCTCCTGGTTTCAAAAAGAGAAGAAAAACATTATGACTAGTTTTTATAGATAATAATTGGTTGTTTTCGTGTTTGTCTTGTTGGGTCTTCTGACAGATGCATGCTTCCATTTCTTCTTTTATGTAGGAAAGCCCAGTTCCTTGCTTGGTTTCTCTTCTAATGTATAAATGGCAAATGTAACCCCGTCTCAACTTTTAATCTCTTTATTCATCTTGGGCTTTTATTCTTAAACTGAGTTGCCTGTCTCAATCTAGAAATGAAAACGGCTGATGTATATGTATGTTCATTATCTTTTGCCCATTGTCTCTATTTTTCCTGCCAAATATTCTTATCCTTGAGGGTGTCATTCCCCAGTAGTAGAGTCTCAAAACCTGTTTAGTGCCCTTCCTTGTCATCAGAATGTCCTCTATTTTTTTTTTGTCATTGGTTCCAACTCCCTCCTTCCTTATTTTACCCTTATCAGTGCTGTGCAGTTAAATAAATAATAGGTCCAAGAAGACCTCTTCATGGCTGCTACCTAGAAATCCTAGACCAAAGGATTGTCTTTGTCAGGTAGTGGTTACCATATTTTCGGACTCAATAAATGTGAAACACAAACTCCCATGTGGCTACTTGCCACTTCCCCTGTGATCAGTGACTCAGTGATTGATTTTCCTCAGAACAGAGTGTAATATTGGGCCATTTCAATGTCTTTTCCTACGAGTTACATCCAGGTTTGGGCCCTGTCATGTAAGGTGAGGAGAACTTGGGAAGTGAATCAGTGGGGAAGGGGAGAGCAGGTCAGGTGTCCCCCAGCAAATACTGGGAACTTTATAAATCCAATGCTATATGGCAAGGCTCTGTCATTTGCCTATTTCTATCAGAGCAATCTGAAGATGGATTGAAATGATTAAATCAAGAAGATGGTGATGCTAGTTCCACCCAGTTGCCTACAGCCTTGAGAAATTCCTGTACAGCCTGAGCTAACGACAGCATGGCCAGTGCCTCAGAGAAATCACTAGCAGATATGAGGGACATCATAACCTCCTTGCCATTTTTTAATGGATATTTGTATTTGTGCAAAAGTTCTGAATCCTTCGCTGTAGGCAAATACTGGTTTAAGCTCCGTGGGATACGGAAGAGTGAATGCAGAGCTTTTGACTCAGGAAGGACAGCATGTGTGGCAGTGATGGGTGGGTCAGGTGGGAATGTCTTCCGCAGTTGCAGCCCTGGCGCATGCGGTGGCCCTGCATGGCTTAGGCAGCAGGCAGCAGAACCGTCCACCAGCTGTCTGCCCAGAATGATGGGTGTCCATGCTCTGTCACCTCAGCAAACCCAGTGCTGACTCCACAGAAATAAAGGCAGAGGCCAGAAGTCAACTTCTGTCCTTCTGCTTCCTTTCATTGGACTAAGGAAAGTTCTAGAACATTTGAGGCCACCGCTACCCTGCCTTGCTCCGATGCTTGTCATGCCGCCCCGCCGTGTGCTTTTTTTTTCTCGTTATCATTAGCAGCTTTTATTTTTCCAAGAACACATAGTCTGCCGAGACTAAAGCGACATTTTGCTGCTTATAGGGTCTGGGTGGAGAACAGAGAAGGCGAGAAGATGCTGTACGTCTCCTCCTCCCCGTGACTGGTTAGTAGTGAGTGGCCACACCCCACTGACCTCTGACCAGATGCCAGCTGTTCCACTGTGACCTTAGAGAGGGTGGTCGTCTCTCACCCTAGTGAACACATCTGTGAAGCTGAGGAGGCTGCCTGCCCCCAGGGCTGCCGCCAACACCGATTAAATTGCCATTTGCAATTGTTGGAGGTGTGCACGTGTCTGCTGGAGAGTCCCTTAGCCTTGGTGATGTGCCCAGTGAGGAAATCTTGCGGCTCAGGCTACCACCTCTTCCTCCTGCTCCTCAGAATCATTCAGTGGCTTCCACTTCGTCTTCCTCACAGGAAAGCCGATGTCTCACACAATGGATAACCAGAAGCAAGGCCTGGACCCCAGTGCATCGGGTCAGGTAAAGGTGGAGTGGCTGAGGGAGGCCTGAACTCATGTCTTGCTTCTGGAAGCGTCTGCCTTCTGTGGTCCCAGAAAATGTAACTTATCTGCAAAGTTAATGGACTTAATTGTGTGTTAGACCGTAATTAGGAATTCTTCCCAATCATGTTACCTATGTAAGAAAAGGTGTAAATCCTCTCACGGCTTGGCAAGCTCGGGCTTACAGTGAAGGGCTGCTGGGAGGAGATGCCTGTCTTCTAATACATATTTCCGTGCACAGCAGTTCAATCAATATTGGCGCACCAATCTCACAGAAAGAAGATACGTGCATTAGGCCTCAGCTCATTTGTTCGTGAGGCGGCGGAGGTGCTGGGAGTATTAGTGTCAGGGCCTAGTCTGAAACATTGCTTTCTTCCTAATGGAAAAGAGGAATAAATTATTTATTAAGAACTTTGATCATAAAATATCCGCTGGTCAATGAGATTAGCCACATAAAATGTGAAATAACACACGATTTGGGTTCACAGTTAATAAGGATGCATGAGAAAAGAAAACGGAAAGCATTTTTTTTTTCAACAGGTCGGAAGCACAATGGTCGTGTTGATTCTGACATCCGTTTAAAATTTCTCAGATTAGTGTGTATATCTTTTTCAGTTACTTGGAATATGCCACCAAGAATTAAGGGTTCTGAGGGGGAGGGAAATGGGAAACGGGGAGCAGTTGGAAATTTTAATTAAAAATGAATAAAAAAAATGAGAAAAAAAAAAGAATTAAGGGTTCTGAAGTTTCTCTACGATCTATCTAATCTTTTAAGCATTTGTGCCATTAAGAAGATCCTGGTGATCAGGGTAAAGCATTTTGAATGGGAAACCTGGGAGCAGCGAGAACGGCATTGCTTTGTCTCACTTCCTGTTTATTTTTCTAAAATGTGATTAAATCTTCTCTATTTGAGGGACCAATCGTACTTTTCTCCAGGGAGGAAAATAGCTTAGAAACACTGAGGAGTGGATACTGAGGGGACTTGGAATGCGTGTGCTCCATTGTCAGGAGCGACAAAGAAAGCTTCAGTCTGCGTGAATGGAAAGTACCTAGCATGCCACATCGCTGCATTAGCAGAGCCGGTGAGAGCATAAATCGGGGCTAACCCTGGGCCAAGTGATCCCCACGTCGTATGTCACAAGCCAAACAAACAAAATAACGACAAAAACAATTACATCGCCTGTGCGTCACCAGGTCTTTCTCCACAGCAAAATCCTAACGGTGCTGCTGCCCAAGGAAGGATGGCTTTATTTGACATTTGTGGCTTGTGACTTAAGCAAAGTCACAGCAGCATGGAAAGAGCTAAAGAAAGTGGCTGTAGTGACAGGGTCTGTTCCCCTATAGCCTCCCCCCCCCACCGCTTTGTTTATGCAACGTTGCGTTGTTGGTCTCAAATGTTTCTCTACAATTTTCTGAGCTTCTGAGACCCTGGGAGCCCAAGATGTGGTCTGTGATTCCTCTTGCAGGTTAAAGGAAGTTTTCTGTTTGTTTTCAGGGGGAATAATTTACATAGGAAACTGCTTTAAATGTGAGAACATTTGAATGAAAGGTAATTTGATCTTTAAAATAACAAAACAAGGTTGTGAATTCTGTTTTACCTTTTGGGGTGCTGGGGATGGAAACATAGGATGCATGCTAGGCAATTGTTCTATTGCCCTCTGAATCTACTTTGAAAGATTGATGACTCTAACGATTATTGGAAATAAATGCAGATTCACATTACGCCACTAGCTAGACTTTTCCTGCCTCGCACTTTCCTTAGTACTAAGGAGTTACTTAGCAAATATTGATTAAATCAGTGTAGGAACTCCACCAGACCAACTGCAAGACAAAACAGGATTTTTGAATGAGATGATCATAAAGGCACTGGAGTAATGAAACAAAATAGTTGATGTTGGCAATATCTCAAGATTTCTAACTTGCATTAGAGAAGCACATACTTCATTGTGTGTTTGTTCACTCCTGTTCAGTGGTAAGCTGTGCCCAAGAGTGCTGGGAAAGCACCAAGGGGCTCTCGTGGACGTGTGGCAGCGTGACCTTCAGTTATCAGGCTGGTACCAGTTCAGACACAGCTGGCTGTCTGTGCTACTGTTGTTGCTAGAGCAAATCCTGGCTATTTCTTGCAGTCGTTACTACAGCAAGAAAAGATTTGTCTTATTCCTTCAAACCCACTGTGGCAGGAAGTGGAAGGGCAGAAAGACCATGCTCAAATCTCAGCTTGCTTTTTTCCTGCTGGAGATCAAACCCAAAGTTTCCTATGTACCTAACATGGATGGGCTACACTACCAGCCAGTAGTTATGAGCCTCAGGTTACTCTGCTGTAAAATGGTAATACTGTCAATTCCTGGAATAGTCAGTCTTCTCAATCTCTACTAAGCTATATGAACTCCTCAGCTCTGGTTGGCTGAGATTTGCTGGAGGAGGTAGTGTATGGGTGTTGGATCTGGCTTAGGATGACTACTATTCTTGCTGATGAATTTTGTTTTTGATGATGAACATTTTTTGATGATTTGTTTTTGATGATGATGGAGAAGAACTATAAAAATGTACCCAACTGAGCTGATTGGAAGTTGGTAGACAACAGATGGTGTAGGAGAGCTATGGAGAAGAAGCAGGCAGTCTGGGGAGAAGGAAGGGCAGGTTCCTTCTAGAGCTGAGCATCACTATGGCTGCCAGTGAAGGCTGTGAGCCTGGGTGTGTAAACAGCCAAGTAGATAAACCAGGAGTAACTACTTAGACAGCAGCATTCTGCTTTCAGTGAAGGGTAAGAAGAAGAAAACAGACCTGTGGGTCTTAGCACACCCTGACCGGTCAGAATTCAGCTATGCTTAGTCTACTGTGAATTATGAAGAGAAATTCAAATTCTACTGAGGATAGCACAGAAGGGAAACCTAAAATATGACTTAGAAAATTTTTATTTTACAGTATTAAGAAAACCATCTCTATCATTTGTAATTTAAATCCCTGCTACCTAGATTAAAAATACCAAAGCTGGGTGGTGGTGGCGCTTACCTCTAATCCCAGCACTCAGAAGGCAGAGGCAGATGGATCTCTGAGTTCAAGGCCAGCCTGGTTGACAGAGTGACAGCAGAGACAGCAGAAAACCCTTTCTCGGGGGGGGGGGGGGAACCCAACCAACCAACAAAACAAAACAGAAACAGAGAAATGTTTGGGGAATTAATTCACATGCAGAGACTGCAGTCTGACGAAGCTGCCCCCACATTCCCAGGCTAGCTTCCAGATCCTGGATTTAACACTAGTTTTCTTATCGTCCATACAGAAATAGCCGTATTCACCTCTGTAGAGTTCATCAGCAGTTTAAATCAGATGAACCACGGAGAGCATTTAGTACAGGGCCCAAGCAGCATGTGTAGAATATCTGAGCTTTTATTCTTGGCAGTGTTATTATCTGAGGTGTAACTGGTATTTTCCCTCTTTTGAACTCCCCCCTCCGTTTACATTCCGTTCAGGTGCCTTGTCTGCTCTTTACTCTCTTCTTTGGTCTTTCCAAACAGTGTTTTTAACACAGCTAAACCACTGCTTATGAATCGGGGATGAAGTTTGCATGGCAGAGTATGTGTCGGCCCCAAGTTCTTCTCTGTTGTCCTGCTCTTCTGTTTGTTGGATACTTGGCTGTCCTCTCGGTGCATGGACAATATTCCTTCCGTAGCACTAAACCTTGTTGCTAGAACAGCATTACGGTTCGATATCCAGAGTCTCTGCACTGACGTGTGCACTGATATCCCTCTAGCCTTTATTAGGCCCAAGCGTCTCTGCTCCTTTTCTCTTGCCTTGTCTAGCCATCACATGTCTTTTGGCTTAAGAAAATGTCACCAGAACGTTCGAGCGATGATACTGCAGTTTCATCTTTTCTTGTGACATAACTGTAAGTCTAGTGAATCCGTGCTCCACAGAGGGAAAGCGTGTGACATTTTTAAACAAACAAAAAAAGCAGCTTTTGCTGTGTCGTGCCTGCCGCTCACAAAGCGTCCACTCAGGTGAGAAAGGCGGGGTTTTCAACTGAAGTTAAAATGAAAATTTGGAGTTTCAGCCAACATCGGATGCCAGTCTTTATCTTGACAGGAGGCTTTGGAGATGTTGGCGCAATTAAAATTCCATGGCATGTTCAAAGTGGCCTTCTAGGAGCCGTTTCTCTGCTGTATGAACTATGCTGTCAGAGAAACAAAAATACAGACGGTGGTTTGAGTTTAATGACCAGAGACCAAAGCGCCACTGAGGGGTACATTTGATTGACAGCTGTTCAAATAACTGGCATTCTAAATATATTGAAAAGTCAGAGAACTTGGTCCATTTCACTAGCCATCTGCCTAACTTTTAGTTTTTACTTAAGGTTATTTATTTTTAAATATGAATCTCCTGGTTGGAAAGATGGCTCAGTAGGTAAAGTGCATGCCACATAAGCATGCTGACCTGAGTTTGCTCCCCCCAGCGCCCACGTGAAAACCTGGGTGTGGTAGCACACGTATGTAATCTTAGAACTAGGTAGGGAGGCAGAGACAAGGAGGGTCCCCTGAGGTTTGCCCGCCTCTGACCTCGGCAGGCACGCACACACAGACACACACAGACACACACAGGCACAGACACACCATAAATCCAGTCTCCTCCTCTACCCCTTACATAAACTCTTGAGTGACTTGCAGAGGCCCTCGGGAAAATCACAGTCTTCCCCCATAGATCCAGCATAGTTTAGAGGAACCCTCACTGCCTGAAGTCGCCTTTGCTCTGCCAGGGTCAGGTTCTAGGTAGGCTGGCCATCTTTCACGTTCTCAAGTGAACCGGCCAGCTCCTTCCTCTCTCCTCTGTCGCTCTGGACCTTCCAGTACATCCTCCTCCTTTTTGGATGCACTTTCTCCTATTCTTTATGTGACTAATTGCTCCTTGTTCATTACTTCCCATTATTGCAGTGGCTTCCTCAACGATATCCCCTTACCTCATTTCCTCTGTAGCATTTCACAGTTTACGCTTGTATTCGTGTGTGTGTTTGTCTCATTCACAATAGTGACCAAGCAAATAATGAACAATCAAACACTAAGCATTAAGTTTCTAAATCCCCATGCACAACAGTCTAAGAAAAGAGTGAACAATTAGGATAGTAGGTTGTCCTTGCACACTTTCGTTGTCTAACCTAAACAATCTACTAACTCTAGTCTCCCTCCCCCTTTCTGTTTGTTTTAAGGGAAGGACTCCCTACTGTAACCCAAGGTAGCCTCTACCATATCACCCTCTAGCCTTAGCTTTCCAAGTGCTGGGATTACAGGCATGAGCCAAAACTCTCAGCTTCTATTCTAGTAGCCTCTTCATTTGAATAGCAACAACATTGACAGTTATGATTTATGAGCTAGATGTAACACCAAACAAATTTTATGTAGACGTAGATTCTGTCTTCACAGGGCTCGTAAGCTGAGGTAAGCATTTGTCTAACTAACTGGAGGACAGCATGGGGAGTGTTGGTCAGCAGAAGGCTCTAGGGCTGTTCTGTGGACAGATGAGGTTGGCGCCCAGTGGGCTGGGAAAGGAACAGTGTAATTTTGCTGCATGCTGAGGTTGAAAGACTATTCGACATAGAAAGGAAAATGAGCCAAGATAGAGGGGCATGGAGTGTATGGTGTGTTTGGATAACTGTGGGAAGTTCTGTGTGGCTGTGGTGGGTGTGAGGGTTAGCAAAGAGAGTGGCAGGAAATGACCTTGGAACAATAGACAGGCTTTGGTCCTGAGCCATTTGGGGGTGGTTTTGCTAACGATCATGGGTATGATGCTGTAGGAAAAAGGAGGTCTCCACATGTTCTCACCCTGGGAAATGAACAGATTCAAGTTGAGGAGACAGTACCACAGGCTCTCTGTGGCATCCTTTCTAAGACAGAGAGGCAGTTCGGGAGTGACAGATGCTGAGGGGAAAAGCCATGCCCTGAAACAGTTTGTTACAGGCAAAGAAATAATGGGAGCATCACTTTAAAAATATTTCATTTTTTTTAAATTATGAAGATAATATATGCTTAGTTGAGAAAACTTGGAAAATGTAAAAAATTGCAAATAAAGACGAAAAGAGGAGAATGTTCTTAGGGTAGCTAGAGTGAGAAGAGGGTTTTTAATTTATTTAGTTTATTCCCTTTTTATTTCCACTTTAGATCTGACTTCTATCCACCTAGGACACCGAAGACTTTGCATATAATTTGGGTACAAATTTTGTGTTTGCATATAATTTTTTTCTATCTTGAATAGCTCTTCATACTGCCTCTCCTCTCTTTGCCAGCCAACTTTTGTTTTTCACCCAAATTAATATTTAAAAGAATCATAGTCATCACTGTAATTATAAGATAATTGCAGAAACATATATGGATCATTTATACTGTGCTTGTCACTGTCATTCATGATTTCATTTGTCATCTAATCTAATCCTCACCGGCATTCCTCAAAGTAGGTACTATTTTTCCATTCTACAGGTAAAGATACTGAAGTTTTATCAAACTAAATAATTTGAGTATATATAAAATAATAACACTTTCTCAGGAAGCTGTGCCCCCGCTTCCAAATTAGGAACCCCTGTAATGTCATTTCACAGTTCCTATTTTTTTTTTCCTGAGAAACTTTTCTCTTCTGAGTAATTGTTCATGACCATCAGAGACGTGTTCTCTAGAGGCTGTAATCCCCGTGACAACAGGTCATGTGTCTGTTGTTTCCCTGTTATTCTGGCCAGTGCTTAGTTTGGTGGTTTCTGATGCACAGTATGTTCATGGTCACTACCCCTATCAGAAGGTCCGTCTATGCCCATCAGACAGTGACCTGATAAAACACATACTGGAAGGGACTGTTGGCTAAGTGGGACAGACAGCCGTGAGACTCAGATAAAAACGATGCTATTTCCTAGGGGTGGAGCAGCAGGCCGCTTGTTCGTCCTGGCCTACCAGCACAGAAATAATCACACAGAAGCCATATTATTTAAATCACTGCTTGGCCCATTAGCTCTAACTTCTTATTGGCTAACTCTTACATTAATTTAACCCATTTTTATTAATCTGTATATCACCACAAGGTCGTGGCCTACCAGCAAAGTTTCAGCACATCTATCTCCGGTGGCAGCTCCATGGTGTCTCCCTCCACCTTTCATCTCCAAGCATTCAGTTAAGTTTTCCCCACCTAGCTCGGTTCCTCTATAACTCTGCTATAGGCCCAAAGCAATTCCTTTATTCATTAACCAAGAAAAACAACATATAGACAGAAGCACCTCCCTCACCATAGGGGCAAGGAGACCTCCAGATCAAACTTGCCTTTCTATAACCCCATGGAGCCTTCTCAGAAGCCATCAGACTTTGTGGTTCTTGATTACATGCCTGCATATCTCCAGAAGACGGGGTCCCTAGGCCAGTCCACATTCACACTTAGGTTCTACAAGCAGTCTCCTTTATGGGGCTCGGGTTTGTTTTACACTTAGGGCTTGATCCATTCGATTTGAACTGTACTGTTGTAAATTGAAGACAAATTAGATGGAAATCATAAAAAAGTAATTTTATAAGATATTGGTGTATTAAAGTTTCATTTTCTTATTTTGTCTGATGCAGTTGTTAAACTAGATTTGGAAGGTATTAATAAAAGAACACCCAAATGAAAAATTATTGGTGTTGATTTTATAATGCAGATTTAAGCTCTAAAGCAAACAGTGTTTGGAAATTAGCTCAGAACCTGTTGCTTCTTTCTTCCATTTAGCAAGGGAAATAAAAACCATGATGTGCTAGAAGGCGGACACTCTACTTTTCTATATCAGGATGCTCTGACCACCACCATCAGCATCCAAAGAGCAAACGTTTCAACTAGTCTAGCATAAGCAAAAATAGTGGAAGGAGCTTGTCATTTAACAATACTTAATATTTAATTATTAAGGGAAGATGCAGATTATGACTGCTTATGTAGTTTTAGACATTTGAGGGTCCTCCACCCTTAACAAAATAACCCAGGCACTGTATTTAGAAAAGTCCTTGCCGGGCGGTGGTGGAACACGCCTTTAATCCCAGCACTCAGGAGGCAGAGGCAGGCGGATCTCTGTGAGTTCGAGGCCAGCCTGGTCTACAAGAGCTAGTTCCAGGACAGGAACCAAAAGCTTCAGAGAAACCCTGTCTCGAAAAACCAAAAGAAAAAAAAAAGAAGAGAAAAGTCCTTAAGACAGGTCAACACAAGTTGCAAAATTTTGGCTCAGGAACACTTCACTCTTACCCTTGCCTTCTTGTTTATTTTTAGACCAGGAAAGGAAGACAGCTTTTCCTGCCTTTTCAATTTCCTGATTGCTATCTCAGCTCGCCCCGATTGAGTTCAAAGGAAAAGCTTTCTGCGTCTGTTCAACTAGTGCCCTCAGATGTAAGCAGTTAAGGGACTTATGCCATTGACTTTATTTAAAAATCATCCAACTTTCCAAAAACTTCTTAGCCTATGGTTTGTTAGAGCTGATACTATGGGAATAATTTTGTGTGCTGATAGTATTGTAAACAGCTATAAAATAATAATTATAATCCATAGTTAAAGAAACTCCTTATACTATTAAACATTGGTTGCTGGTCTTTCTATTAAATGTTGTCGCTCTTTGCCTGAAATTAAATTACTACGGCCATGATCTCATTTACTGACTTATAAAAATGTCTCTGAGTGTTTATATTTATTTGTCAAACAGATACTTTCTCAGAGTGCTAGGTGCCAAGGACTCCATAGTGAGCAAAACTCAGCACACAATCTCCAAAGGGAGATCGCTTCAGCTTGCCCATACTTTGCCCGGGAAATCCTTCAGTCCATTGGTGAGGGATCCTACACAGTCTCTTGGCCCCCAGTGCTCAGAGGTGCCATGCTCAAGCACATCTTGATCTTCAGATATTTCACTACTGTTTTGGCAGGCTAGGTAGGAGTCCAGAAAGAGCACACAGAAACTTACCCATCAGCCCATTTGTTTTCAAACATGAACTGACTTTGCAGTAGGACTGCCCTGTGCTACATGTGGGTAATAAGAAAAGTAAAATCATCGCCACGCCTGTTGCGGTGGAATGTGTCTGCTAATCTCAGCACTTAAAATGTTGAGGCAGGAAGATGATGAATTCAGAGTCAGCCTGGGCTACATAATTAGACCCTATCTTGAGGGGAAAAAAAGGAAAAGAAGAAAAGAGTCACATTGCTGTCTTCCAGGAAGTCACATTTCAACTGGGATCATGAGTGAGCTATACTATCCCAGTATAGCAAGTGCTTTTATGCTTATTTAACTATCCTTTTATAATGGAGGGGTGTAGTGTTTTCTTACCCCCTCTTTATAATACCAGCCCTAATGTGATCAGTTAGCTGGGCCTTTCCTGGAAAACCCCTGGGGAGCAGCAACCTTCCAGCTGCTATCTTTCCCAGCCTCCTTTGCAGTCAGTTTTGGGTCTTGTGATTGAGTATGAGCAGAAGTAACATTCATCTTTAGTCTGGGCAGGAAGCCGCTACACAATCACTTCTGATCAGTAACTTTTCTAAGTTGCTCTTGAAGGCCAAAAGGAAGGCAGCCTTCTCAAATTGGAGGAAGCTGAGTTCTTAGAGACCACGTACAGTCACCAACACACCTTTAAAAATGTCTTGACACCCCAACAATATTGGAGTGTAAATGAGGTGATTGTGGTGTCCCTTAGTCTTGAGGGTTATTTTCATAGCAGTTAGCCTATACTGAGACAGCTCTTCACTCTCAGGCTGCCTGCCCACGGGAAACATTAGTCGCCTTGAGAAGAAGGAGGAAAGATGTTCCAGGCTGAGAGGATCATAGAAGAGGGGGAAAGCTTGGAAATTTCCACCTAATAGCTGAGTGTCGTGGGCAGGGTGTGGTGGCAATGAGAGGGAGTCTGTGGATGGGACTGAAGAGGGAAATCAAGGTGAAGACGTGGAGGATTGTGTGATTCTAGCTACAGGGAAGGAATAGGGAGACCTGGAAGACTGGTTGTAAATAGCTGACTGCACTCTGGTAATCCATTTTATATTATTAACAAATGAACTATGATGGGGATTTTTTTTTTAATTTTTATTTTTTGGTTGTTTGTTTTGACACGGCATTTCTCTGTGTAAATCTGGCAATCCTGGAACTCACTCTGTAGACCAGGTTGGCCTCAAACTCAGATATCTGCCCATCTCTGCTTCCTGAGACTGGGGTTAACTGAATACTGGAAACTCAAAAAGCTATGATCATTGCCTTCAAACACCCACTGGAAAGACAGAAAGGGTTCTGCTTGAGTGGGTGTCCCTGAAGGTCAACAAATTTATTGAAGGGTGAGCTGACAGAATTGGGTTCAGCCCAGGGTGCTAATTACCCAAAGAGTTTTTGGTCTATCTTAGAGAAGTTAACCATGAGCCCTATCAAGAGGAAGAATTCAGGCAGACTGGATCCATAGCCCAAGGAGGTACTTCAAGAAATAGATAAGATAAGGAATTGGAGTAATTTAGGAAACTGTTGCTTGTAAGTCTCACATTCTATGGTTCTTATCCAAACCTTAAAGCTTTTGGAAGGTTGATGTTACTTTTGATTTTAGTGTGAAGGAAATGTTTCATATAAGGTTGAAAAACACCTCCCATGGGAAAAAAAAGGTTATATTTGCCCAAATGTTTAACTATGTGATTCTTTATTCATTTTAACTGGAAGCGATGAATGTGCATTTAGTCTGGTTAACTTGGCTGAATGACCTTGTGGTGGTACCACTGATGCCATCTCTAGGAGTGCCAGAGCTCAAGAACCAGGCAGTGGGTAAGTGAAAGGCAGATAGCATCTTTCTCTGAGATTAACTCCCTTCTTTATCAAAGCCAGATAGCTCAGCCCCTTCTCTGCAACTGTCAGAATTTCCCCATCAACACCTCTGAGCTGATGGATAGGGAATCAGCCTTGCTTACTAAATGTGCATTGTAGCAAGACACAACTTTATTTAAAATACCATTAAGATGCAAACACATTATAGCTACTCTGAAGGCCTTCTCTTGAAACATGAATTATTCAAATAGCTTCTTAATAACTGCATTGATTTCCACAGTTAAAAGCAGATCCGATTATGGAATCTGCTCAATACCACTTAAATGTTTACAGATGTTAGAGTTGACAAAGACCTTTTAGACACTGATAATTCGTTTCACAAGCTCAGAATGCCGGGTACTTGGCATCACTAGTATGCCTTGCTATTATTTTTAATAAATGGGACCACTCAAAGAACCTCCATTTAAGGTCTTCATTTTTATTCCATTTTAGCCCCATGGCCATTGCTTGAAAATCTAGTTATGCTAAAAATACGGCCAGAAACTTTTACCTTCATATTGATCAGAAGCTTTTATGTTTCTCTTGCAAAGATCAATGCAGTAAACACGTCTTAACCTGCATGTATGGGGATGAATATTGAAAATATCCATGAATATTTATAATGCTAAAATCCAATAAGACTCCAGTTTCATGGCCACATCAAAGGGTACAAAGGACAAGTTTGCTGAGATAAGGAGGATGTGTGGGTGAAACAAAGATTCATGTTTATGTTCTTTCTGATTTTGGGGGTGCTGGGAAGAGTGATCTTCACGTTGTACATCGGCTCAATCTGTTATAAATTGTATTGCTTAAGCAACAGAAGTTTATTTTCTCCAAGTTCTGAAGCTAAAAGTTCAAGATCAGGGTGACAGCGGTGGGGGGAGGGAGGAACTGTTGAGAGCTGTCTTCCTGGCTTCCAGATGGTTCCTGCTAGCTGTGTGTCTATAAGGGGAGAGAAGAGAGAAAGAGACAAGGGCTCTTCTCTCCCCTCGACCTCCTAAAAGTCTCCTGATCCTTCAGGGTTAGGATACATTTCTTAAGACCTCGTCTGACCTCACTGCATTTTTTAAAATTTTTATTTATTTATTTATTTATTTATTTATTTATTTATTTATTTTGGTTTTTCGAGACCTCACTGCATTTTTATAGACCAGTTTTTAAAACACAGTCATAGTGGAGATGAGGGTTTCAGAATGTGAATGCAGGGAGAGACCACTGAGTGCATTGCATGAGGGTTAGCGCTCTGGAGTCAGACTGCCTGGGTTGCAAGTAACTTAGGTCAAGTTATTTGCTCTCCCTGTGTCTCAGTTTTCTGCACACTGAAAATAAAGCTATTGTTTGTAGCCTTTTCTGTTGAGTAAGTGAGTTGAGACATGCAGTGGTATCCAGAGGTATATGGTATTTATTAATTATAAGGTAAATGTTAGGGGTTACTAAATACCTGACTCAGTAGTGAAGCATTTAGCTGATATTTTTAGGATGATGATCTCCAAGTACTTGTTTTTCGTATCAATGGTTAACCACATCAGTGATTCACATATGACTTTGAAATTTTTCCCTGAACCTTGATGGATGCATAAGTATAAAAGTGTATTCGACTGTATAACATTCTTACAAAGAATTTGTTCCCACCAGTGCTGATCTAGTCAGTCTGTGACCCTGGAGGATGGTTGCTCTACATGCAGTTTCAAGATCTCCTCTGTCCTAAAGATTTCAGGATCAAACCATGCACAGTCTACAAAAATAATCAGGACATGGCTTTTTTAGTACTTTCCCTACTTTTCCTGTCTTTCCACTTACCTCTTACATACACATGCGTGCACACACACTTTCATGCTTGTACCATCAAACAGAACTCATGGTAGTGAACAAGTAACAAGGTTACTATAGAATTCCAAGTATCCCAAACAGACTAAATAATCTAGTTATCTTTGGACCCCTGTAGGAAGGACAGGGTTAAGGCTCTCTCCATCTAGTGTCTTGGAAAGCCCACTAGGAAGCAGTTGACAGTGCATTAGAAACTCCACACATAAGCAGCAGCGGCCTACTTCATTGTCCAGTTTTTAGTTTCTTCTGTTGAACTAGACAGAGAATAGAGTCTGAACTTGGATTGAAAAGGTAGAGGAAGCACATTTAACTGCTCCTCAAACAGTGAATTCTTGCTTCCTGGTTTGCACCGCACACTGTCGGCAAGTCTCCAGCCCTTCTGGAATCCTCTAAGGCTGGAGGAGTAGCTGTGTTCTTTTTCAGCCTAAATCAAGGTCACATCTATTTTGCAGGCAGATTTTTTTTTTTAATGGAGGAAGATGAAGGCAGGGCTGCCCACGAGTTTTGCCAGCATTCATCCTAGCAAGCAGCTGTCCTTCCTGCCTTCTGAATCACGCTGCCCGAGCTGGGGCCGCGGCTGCCTCTCTGGTTCATTTTGGTACATGAGCCAATCATGGATATTTTACACTTATAAACATTTCATTCTAAATACTTGTGAGTCAAATTATAAAACTTTTACTAAAATTAGAAGACCGAAGTCTTTTTATATCTGAGCTCTTGCTTTAAAAATAAAATCAAAGCAAAGTATTTCTGTACAGCAGCGTCTTCAGCTGCGGTAGCACACAGTTTAGAGACCTCGTTATAACATCTCTCAGCGTTAGGACGGTTGGTTCTACTAGAATATTGACAGCAATGGAAAATAAAATCAGCGCGTGTGGGCATGTGCAACATACTCGTAAGCTGAGATGTCTGAATACTTGGTGTCATTATTCCCTAAACTGTGGGCAAATGCCTTAAGAAAGGGAATTGCTTTGTGAGGTGACACATGGCCATGCTTGGGATCCCAGCACAATCTAGACTTCCTTAGAGGGAATTTAAGTTCAAGGTTGACTTGGGTTACCCAGTAAGACTCTGTTTCATATGAAGTCAAAGAATTGAATGATAAATGTTCAAAAGAAAGATTGCAAGTGACCAGCAAAATAACAAACAAACAAAGAACAATCCCCCCCCCCAAAAAAAAACAATGCCCAATGTCATTTGGCACCTTGAGTTGTCATCATCCAGTCATTGTGGGAGTATAATTTGGCATAACCATTATCGAAGTGTTCAAGGGCTTTTTTAATGAACTGCTGAGATTATAATATACATTTAGAAAATAAACGTACAATTTATTGGAGTGTTTGTCACACGCACTTTGAAAATCACTGCCCGGAGTGTCCTGGTTTAAATATTCATCGACTGGAGAGTGGAATACTACATAGCAATCAAAAAGAGTACCAAAGCAGCAGCATGGATGACTCTGGAAGACATCCGGAGTAAAAGAACTCATTACCAAAAAATAGATCCTTAATATGTAATGTAATTTCCATGAAATCAGAATCAGGCAAAACTTATCTCTGGTGATAGATGTCATATAAAGGTTGGAGGAGTTGGCCAGAAATGAAAATGAAGGAGCATCTTGTGGATTAAATTGCCCGGAGCCTTGGGAGTGGTGTGGACATGGCAGTGACAACTGAACACTTCATCTGTGTCGTATTCTGTCCTGATTCTATACGTTTCTAAAGAAGAATCCCTCTGCCCCCACTGAAACAATTGCAGACTGATGAATAAAGAAGGAAAGGCAGAGACTATAAGAAAGAGTTCTGCATATGACTTCATAGGAGGAGAAAATGGCTGCCCATGGTATAGCAATACTCAGATTCTTAGAGAGGGGAGCAGAGCCTAGAATCAACAACCTATAAGGAAACGGACGATACAGCTTCAAGTACCAAGGGACATCATTGATAGGCCATTTTAGGGTGAACAGATTTTGGGGAAGGGGAGAGGATAGGGCACGGGGTTGCCTGAAGTAAAGATGGTGCCTTTATTCATGATTCATCTAGAGGAGCAGGTGGTATACAGAGATCCTTCTTGGAAGGCTTCTCGTTCCCTTGCTTGGGAGTTGCCACCCAGAAGAGCAGTTAGAGCATGTGACTGATGGTGGTGCTGAGGTAGCAGCCTCCTGAAGTCAGGGGTCCTGGATTAGTTAGCTGTTAGGATTGTTCTCTTGTGAGAGGCTGGGGGATGTTGGATCTGAATTCCTTCAGGGGGTGGAGCCTCGAGAAGAAGGCTTCCTGACAAGAGAGTTCTTTATGTTCCTGGTTACTGGAAAGCATTGACCCTTCATAGATCGCCTTCCGTCTTCATTGACCATGGATTTCTCAAACTCGATTCTCCCTAGAGTTTCTCACGAGGAACAGAGTATTCTTGACTTCTGAATTCTTGCAGTGCTTCTGGAAAGGGACAAGACAGAGGTCAAAGAGAGTGTCAGCCCCAAAGTGTCCTCCTCCCACCACAGTGGAGCAGCAGGGCCATAGGACGTTTCCTGTTTCTCGTCCAGATAGATCCTCTCAAAACTCAGCAAATGTACCCACTCGTTCACAGGAATAATATTAGAACAGACAGTGGGATCCTTCTGTAATTTTGAAGTGATTTGAAAACTACGTTACGAAATTCTCCCTCTATGTCCTAAATCCCTTAAGTAAGGAAATACCTAATATGGCTTCAGTGTATCCCTTGGGTCCTGCACTGGTTTTGGTCCCTGATTACTTTTATTTATTTGTTTGTTTACTTATTTTGTGACCATGGACTGGTGTTTTGCCTGCATGTATGTCTGTGTGAGAGTGTCAGAAATCTTGGAATTGGAGTTGCAAACAGTTGTGAGCTGCCGTTGTGGGTGCTGGGAACTGAACCCAGGTCCTCTGGAGGAATAGTCAATATTCTTAACCCCTGAGCCACCTCTTCAGCACCCCCTCCTCATTGCTTTTATAGCAACAGCTGTTCATGTTGCCTGTGCCACAGACCATTATACCTGCATCCTTCACATTGTGAAGATTTCCTGCGTTATGCATCTAAGCAATGCCCATCAGACCCTTGCAGAGCTGACCGAAGTCTCATCTGCACGTTGTCTGTGTCTGTATTGCTATAGACA
Organism: Chionomys nivalis; assembly: GCF_950005125.1. Classification (NCBI taxonomy): domain Eukaryota; kingdom Metazoa; phylum Chordata; class Mammalia; order Rodentia; family Cricetidae; genus Chionomys; species Chionomys nivalis. Next base: position 20,322,820 of record NC_080107.1, read on the forward strand.
TTTCAGGATTCGTTTATCAGCTACAAAATTGGTCACATTTCAGCCTCTGCTACCCCTGCGCTGTTCCTGATGGAAGATGAAGAGCTGGATATTGTGTGTGGTGAATACTGGATTGGAGTGTTGGCATTTTTGACAGAACTGGCAATTTTCAAATTGAGTGAGGCGTCAGGCTGCCTCTGCTTTATGGATTATATTTCAGTTTCTTATGGATTAGAGACTAGTCTTGCTAATTGTGTTAAACTGGGAGAGGCTGCAGGACAGTGAGCACAGCCGGTAAGGAACCTTTAGAGGGGCTCAATTGGAGCTGCAAGCTATGTAAAAAAATGAAGAAGGTAGCAAGGGGCGGGGGGAATAAGAGAAGCCAGGTGTTATAGAATACAGTGGGGCTTGGGTGGTAGCCATTAAGGTACCAGTTGCCAATTTGCCATTCTGTTTTTTTTTTTCTTTAGGGGTCCCATCTAAATAGACTAAGACCTTGAATGTGAGTTTTAGCTTAGAGAATACACCCACTTAAAAGAAAATCCACATTTTAGGTACCTTTAGTTAATCTGCCTCCTCCTTTTAGTAATAATATGCTTAAAATTTTGTCAATTTCAATGTTTTTTTTTTCAGCATAATTTCACAGTAGAAAAACAAAGTCGTCTCCTCCACACCAAACAAGATGGAGGTGGAAGTGTGGTGCTGATCGGCCTAGGCTTACAATAGTTGAAAATCCTCCCACTGCTAAATTAATATTCATGGCATGAAAAGAAAAGGTAGCAGGTAGCGTGTGGGCTGGGCAGGGTGAGTTCTGGGATGGGCTCCAGGGATGGGAAGCCTGGCTCCTAGGTTTATCTGGCCATCCCGCACCTTCAGATCCCAGCCTCCATCGGGATTCTTTTGCTGAACACTTTCTTTCTCAGTGATAGAAAGAATGCGCTCGGCTTTCCCGGGAACCCATTACTCCATTAGCTCCCGTTTTATTTATTTTAGTTGCTGGCGACAGTAAGAATGAGACCTGTAGCAAGAGACCTGGGGGGCGCGCTCTGCGTGGCAGTGACACTCGGAGATGTGTTCAGGCCCGTGTAAACTTGAGTGGAACTCGATCTTCCTCGTTCCTTCTTCCATTCAGAAAATGTTGATCGCAAGTTGGGTGGTGAGGTTTAGCAAGACACGGGGCAGCACATCCACTCAAAGCTGTGTGGCTTGAGACGATTGTCATTTATTGTTCCTCATGGTCAGACATTTAGACAGTGCCTGGCCGTTCTGGATGCGGGGAATTGGTGCGCGTCAGTGGGTCGCATTCAGCCGGCTTACCCGGCTACACTCAGCAGGCAGTTGAAGGCTGTGCGTGGTAGCGGTACACTCCCGCACTACCTGGGATGTTGAAGCAGGAGAATTGCTGGAGTCCGGGAGTTCACTGCCAGCCTGGTCAACATGGCGATCGTTTGTCACAAGCAAGCAAAACAAATAAACACACCACGGAGAGCTTGGATGTGCTAGGAAGGAAGGAAGGTCTCGCCGTTACCAGCTGTTTTAGCTTCCTTTGCTGTCAGTTTCTCTCTTCACACAGGTAGTCTGTTTATGTTGCTTCTGGCGGCTTCGCTTCTTACCTGGTGGCTAGCTGCCAAGAGGAAGAGTTAAAGCTGCCTGGCGCATGTGACTTACTGTGTCTGTTGGTCAAAGCAGGCCACCCTGGCAGCCGGTTTCAAGCTGATACGGAGCGGTGGCATGCCGATGGCAGAAAGGAAGGAATCCAGAGTGGCACTTGCAGAAGGCCTACTCTTGAAGTTATTTGCATGTGTTGCCTAACCATTGTCGAGAAACTGCTAATTTTAAGTCAACTTCTCTGACGATTATGCAACCCTTCCCAGTGGGTGGAGTGCACTAGGGACTTATAAATCCAATGCTGATCAGAACTCCTCCCCCAACTGGCTTATAGTTATTTATACTTATTAAATAATAGCCTGCCCCTGTGATGGAATGTTGATTTATGTATTGTAACTAAGTCCCTTGGATAATTTGATGAATGCATTCTTAATTGGGAGCAAATTTAGACAAAATTAATTTAGTCTAGACCAGGACCTCCTTCTGGCATTGCAGCGTTGTGTCCTGGTCAACCTCTTTTTGCATTTCCTCCTGTTTTCTGGGGGAATGATGCAAGTTCATTTTCTCATATCCAGGGATGATCTCAGAAACAAGTGTAGGCCTGGCAAAGAAAGTTCCAGCACAACCAGGGCTACATAGAAGGACCCTGTCTCCAAAAACCTAAACCAATCAATCAATCAATCAGTAAAGCTAGAATTCTAACATGGAAAAGTCTCAAATACAAAGACTACTTAGTTACTCTGAGGCTTGATGAATACGAATACCTGACATCCCTATTGCATTCTAATTATAAAATGTGGCTTATAACTCATAAGTATTTAGTCATCTGAAGAAAGGGAGATAGAGTAAGTGGGAATATTGATGTCCTGGGCACCTTTTGCCATTTGTTTAACTTCAAGCCTTCCTTTTAATAAAGTGAGAATAATTCATTCTCTGCCTGTCTCAGATGATTAAATGATTAAAAGTATTTAGGACCATATATAAGATATAACCAGGTAACCAACGTATTGATATGTAAAAACTGAGAAGCAAATTATTTATATAGATGATAAATAGATAGATGGATAAATGGATGGAGAAATAGGCAGATAGACAGATAGACAGACTGAAAGATAGATAAACAGACAGATAGATGATCTCCCTTTCAAGGGGCTCAGTCTCATCATAATATTTCCAATAATAGCCGAATATGGTGGTGCATGCCTTTAATGCCATCACTCTGGAAGCAGAGGCAGTCAAGGAAGTTCAAGGACAGCCTGACCTACATACCAAGTTTTTAATTAAACCACAGCAATGGTTTAAAATATTCCCAGTCATTTCGAGAATTGATTGGCAATATCTACCTTTTTTTTTTTTTCAGTTCTGCTTGGCTCTACCAAGTCTATCAAAAGTCTGGGTCAGGCTGAACTACCTTGGCTAAAGTTTAGCCTCTCAATGTCTGCTTTCTTGTTGTAATAAGAGTAGCGGGGCTGCATCTCCAGCACCCGGCCGCCCACATGGCTAGCTTATGCCCCCAAATAATTACACGGAATCTGTATTCTTTTGAACACTGCCTGGCCCATTAGTTCCAGCCTCTTATTGGCTAGCTCTTACATATTGATCTAACCCATTTCTAATATTCTGTGTAGTACCACGAGCTGGCTTACCAGGGAAGATCTTAACCTGCGTCTGTCTGGAGTGGGAGAATCATGGCGACTCCCTGACTCGGCTTCTTTCTCCCAGCATCCTGTTCTTTCTACTCCACCTACCTAATTTTCTGTCCTATCAGGGCCAAGCAGTTTTCTTTATTAATTAACCAATGAAAGCAAGAGATAAATCCAAGACCCACCTCCATCACTTTCTGGGAAGGGTAGTAACAGTGGCCACGGGATTTAGGACTATGGTATCCTCTCCGTTTCTTCCCCTTTTTTCTTTCATTCTTTGCAGTCAAAATTCCTTTTCACGACAGATTTGATAAGGCTTTCAGAAGATAATTTTAAAATAAAAATAATTCAAGACTTGTGATGGCCGTAAAACAGTTGTTATATTTAATCCTATGCAGTGGTTTGCGTCTACATTTTTCAAGGGTTGGATGAGCTACTTGTGACTGTTGAAATGTAAAATAATTTAAATAAAAAGCACAGGTCTCAGTCCTATTAATTGTGTAAGCAGGGCTTATATATGCATGTGTCCAGTATCACCGAAAAAGTCTAATGGACAGCAATATGGCAAGGCACTTCCCAACCCACGTGCTACAGTTTATTTTCCTCGAAGTCTCCTTCTCCCTCTCATCTGTCTTGGGTTAAGCAACTGGGAAGGGAGTGTAAACGTTTACAGTTTTTTAATTGTGTTAAGGAAATTGTTGGCAATTGATTGAACAAATCTGCCCACTAGACTAAGACTTTTAAATACTTAAAATTTAATTGACACGGGATGTCTTTTAGTGATGGTTGTGAAGGTGTTTGCTTGTTCTTTTAGATTTATTTATTTATTTATTTTATCTTATGTGTATGAGTGTTTGCCTGCATTATACATGTGCACCACGTGCATGCCTGGTGCCCTTGGAGGCCAGATCCCCCTGGGCACTGAATCCCTTGGAACTGGAGTTAGGATGGTTATGCACCACCGTGTGAGTGTTGGGAACCGAACCCAGGTGCTCTGCAAGAGCAGCAAGTACTCCTACCCACCGAGCCATCTCTCTGGCCCTGCATGCCGGTTGGTTTGCTTTCTTGCTTGCTTTGGCTCTTAAACAGACCAGACTCGTGTGATAGTTAAACCTTCTTGTGAACTGGTGACTACCGTCTTGCATTGAGTGTTTCATTTCTTCTAAAACCTTTACGACAGACTTCTTTCCCGTAGCGAATTGGGCAACTTGGCTCTTATCAAAGTTAGTTGAAGGGCTATGTGCCCTTTCCTCAGTTTAAACAAAATTTCTAATCCAAGATCTGTGGGGATCTTGATACCTGCCAGTTAAAATATTGACTTTAAATAGAGAGGTCATAAAAAATGTGAGATTAAAATGATTCGGCGCTGAGTCGTTATCACACAACCCACAGTAAATGGAGCTTGCACACTGCTGGGCTTCAGCTCCATGGCTCCTACTCCTAGGTGTTCTAAACGGGGCTTCGATCACGGCACTTTCCGCTGAGAGACTGATGTTCTTTAAATGCTTGGGAACAAAAATGTACTTTGTGTTGAGGGGTTGCTGAAAGGCATTAAGATAGTGCCACGAAGATCTGGCATGAGAACGGATGGTCCTCAAAGCCAAGCCACATTTCTTGGGATCAGAATCAGAAAATTTTGTGTAAGCATCGTGGTTCACCAGACATGCCTTCCTTAACGGAAGTCTGTTTTCCACTTTAATGTAGACATAATTTATGCAATGCCAGGAAACCAAATTTTACCTTAATGTCTCTTAATGCTTGCCACTTGAGCCAAAGTTTAGTGATTTTTTTTTTTAATGGTGAAACTAAAAGTGAACTTTTGTGGCCGACATCTTGCATTCCACACAAAGGTGTTATTTTCCTGTCTCGTCAAGAGTAGCTTGCATACCAAAAAAACCTGACAGTTGGAGATGCCTCCCCAACCTGGATCTTGGAGAAAGAAACCCGTGTGAAGACCTGGCTGCTGGGGCAAACTCCCTGGCTTAATTCTGCTGCACGCTAGATAATTGCTGGCTACTTTGTATCTACTTACAAATGCCAAGTCCTTAAGGGAAGTGAAACGTTTGTCACCAGTGTTTCCTAGTACCTAAGTTAGAACATACCACTATATGCAAAGTTTCGGTGTAGTGGCCAGCATCCCTTCTCCCCAAACTCCAGCTCCTGGTTCTCCAGGCTACCTACTCCCTTTGTCCCCAGACACTTTATATATTGCATATGAACTTAAGGAAGGTGGTTTCTTAGGCAGGGTTGGCTAGTGGCTTCTATCCAGATTTCTTCGAAGGCACTGAGCAGTGAATTGCTGCAGCTGGTTGAGAATTTACACCCGCCTAAGAGTTTATCATTACAGAGCAAGTTCCTCGAGAGAGCCCTAGTTCTGCCTGATTAAACCACCACTGCGCTGTTTCCTGAAGTCGGGAAGACGTGTGGGGAGCCAGGTGAAAACCCAGAGTGGATGTCAGGAAAACGGCTGGTGGGGTGATAACACTCAGGAGCGTGTCAGTCTTGCCTGATATAGCAGGCACTTTCAGGTTCTCTTCCACCAAAGCTTTCCCTCCTCATCACTTTCGGTCTCTGTCTTCCTGTGTATCAGTTACTTTCCGATTGCCATGACAGAACACCATGAGCAATGCAGCTTCTAGAAGGAAAAGTTTATTTGGGCTTAGAGTTCACAATGTTCAGAGGGTTAGAAGTCACATGGTAGAGAGAAGGCATGGAGGCAGGATCATGAAGCTGAGGACTGACATCTTGAACCATAAACATGAGAGAGAGCTAACTAAACAAATGCAGGAGTCTTTAAACTCCCAAAGCTCGACTTTAATGACATGCCTCCTCCAGCAAGGCCACTCCTAGTAAGTACCCTCCTCATAAACAGTGCCATCAACTGGTGATCAAGTATTCAATTGTCTGAGACTCTGAGGGGCATGTCACTCAAACCAGTGTACCTTATTGTTCCCCTGGTGTTATCTAGATCTTTGACATATCACTGACCCATCTTGCTTTGTGTTTTCCTTTTCCTAATTTTTTGTCTCTATGTCTTAAAAAATACTTGCATAACATATAAAATTTATAAAGACACATAATTTGAATTCCTGAACTAGAACTCAGCGAGAAAGGAGAGTTGAAAAACTTGTGACTACAGTGAACATAAGCAAGAAATGGACTATAAAGGGTCATTTCAGATTCAAAAGTCTAATTCATAATACTGCTTGAAATGCCAATGCTTAGTTTATGAAACTTTTAGATTGCTGTTTATTAAGCATCAAGCCAAACTAGAAGTGTGCACAGGGTCAAAGACACAGGTCCAGAAAGATTGTTTTCTCTTTTAATCCACAGGCTAAGCAGAAACTAATGCAGTTATTTGGAGGGTCAGTTTTAATTGAAAACAAAACTAAAGAGAATAGTTCCTAGTCAATAAGTCATTATTTGACAATCATTATTCTCGTTAGAAAATAACACAATGAGGAAGACAGTATTCAGGTAAAAAGAACTGTTTTCAATTGTTTTACTGTTTTTGTTTTGTGATGTTTTGTTTTGATTTTTCGGGCAGGGTTTCTCTGTGTAGCCCTGGCTGTCCTGGAACTCACTCTGTAGATGAGACTGGTCTCGAACTCACAGAGATCCGCCTGCCTCTGCTTCCCGAGTGCTGGGATTAAAGGCGTGTGCCACCCAGCCTGGCTAGACAGGGAATTTCATCATGACCTGGTTTCCTCCTGTGTGGCATGACTGTGGGAGTTAATGGATGTGAAATCGGACATGGGCTGTGAGATGGCTCGGCAGTTAAGGTCCTTGCTGCCAAACTAAATAACCTAAGATCCATCCCTGGGATCCACGGGGTAGAAGGAGAAAACTGACTCTTGAAAGTTGTTCTCTGACGTCTTAGGCACACCATGTGCCTCACTCTGACACAAATAAACAAACAAACAATGTAAGTTAAAAATTTTTAAAAATCAGACATCATACAAACATGTTAACTAATATTTTTATTATTTTTTACTGATTATCATGCTACCACAAAACAATGAGCCATGCTTTTTATGATTCCTTTGGTAGAGTCGGGTTAGCTCAGTGTTCCATGTGACTTTGGCTAGGCCACCCATGCAGGTGGATGGATGCCTTTGGGAACTCAGGAAGGGGTGGAAGGCCCACAGCGATCTCACACATTCTTGAGCTCTCCGGCTGTGGCTGGAATACCTTGGTTCTCTATGTGGTTTGTCATTTTGCAAGACACTGCTCCATGTGGTCTCTAACTAGATAGAAGACTAGTGTAGACGTCCTCAAACTGCGTTATAGCTGAGAGTCCTCAGTGGCGATGCCTCTGCAGCTCTGTTAAAGTTTGAGGGCATGGATGTTGTTCACTTAGGAGCGTCTGCCTCCCACACATGAAGTACTGCGTTTGAGCCTTAACACAAGAGAATGTCAAAAACTCACCGGCACTTACTTGGAAGGTTGAGGCAGGAGGATCAAAAGTTCAAAGTCATCCTGACCCACATAGCATGGTTGAGGCCAGCCTAGGCAATAGAAGACAAAACAAACGAAAAACAAAGGAAAGCTTGAGAAACTAAAAGATTCCATTCCCGAGGAATAAGAGACTAGAAGCAAACTCAGTTTATGGCACTTAGAGGGATTAGAATTTTGCTCTTAAGTTGCACATGTGACTGTACATACTTACGGTGGCCTTTCTGATTTACCCCCACCAAAACCACTTTGAATTTATCCCCACCGAGCAGTGAGGAAGAATTGCACTGTACTCAGACTTAATGTTGCTCCAGATGTTAGCTACACAGTTCTAGTGTGCTTGCTGCAAAGGCAATTTTGAACCCCCTCTAGTGGCAAAAATTGTTCTTATATTTTTTCCAAAGATTTTTTTTTTGAATTAGTAAGATGGCTGACTAACATAAAACAAAATATAGTTTCAAAAACTCATGGTTCTTACCACAGCCCACTGCCTGTGTGTTACAGAAGGTTTTTAATCTCTTATGGCAAATGCTCACCTTCCTCAGCAATATTAATCATATATTTCAAAACAAAAGGAGACTTCCTGTTAACCTTTAAAGAATAAAATCTCCTAGCTGCTCCTTTTAGTTCATGTTCTTGAATAAAAATGTTTGGGCAAAAATTAAAATATTCTGGTGTCTGATTTTAAATAAGTAAGTTGAATTTTAATTTCTCTTTGAAGAATTGGAGTTTTTTTTTCTCAGTTGTTTTGGTTTGTTGTATTTTGTTTGTTTTTATAGAGGACTGTATTTAAAACGCATCTGCCTTCAGCTGGAGAGCAATAGGTATTGATTGAATGTGAAGCTTGCAGGGCACCAGAAGCCAAACTTAAACAAATACGGGTGCCAAAGTCTTATGCTTTCATCTTTAAAAACAAAGTTTGGATTTGGTGTTTCAGAGCCAGTGGAGAGGCAGTACTCGTAACTATCGCCATCAGTCTGCACAAGGGTGGGAACACAAAACCGCTCCCCATGAGTGCCGATAACTTCGCCCGTCCCACTGTTCAAGCTAATTAATGATACTCATTAGCTTACTACATTACCTGCCCGTCTGTGGACAGAGCTAGTCCTCTACTGCTCCTGGAAAAGGCTTCCTTACAAAATAACACTCGCAACTATTCCTGGAAGCTGATCTAACTCATCCTGCACCCCCTGGCAGGTTGACAACCATATCCCTCTCTCTGTTCCCCTGGCCTCACGGCAGGAAAATAGCCAAGGGGTGGTAAGAATTCATAGGGGTTTTGTTGTTCGTCTTTAAACCTCCAGAAAGTAGAACCTGGGGCTAGCCAAAGACTTTCCAGAGAGTTTGTTTGAGAGCATGGGATGGATTAAGACACTCTACCCAATCAAAAGTTAGATTTTTTTTCTTTTCAATACCTCTAAGTTCTGCGTTTATAACCAAGTGTGTGTCTCTTGTGGTCTTAATTACATCCGGTGCTGTGAGCTGGCAGCATTTCCTCTGTTGAGCCCGCCCCCGTTATTTGCCAGGTTTCATTTCTGTGAATACAGAGAGAGGAAACTGAGTTGTACTAGAGAGTGACATTTAAGAAAGAGCCGAGTTTAAGGACGACTTTGATTTTTTTGGGGGGAAAACCAAAGAAAAGAAAAAGCCCCAAACAAAGGCACAGTATCTGTTATCCACTACCCTGTGAGATGGTCATTAAAACCTACAGGGGACAAAAGACCTCAAGCTGTGCTGCCCAGCTCAGGAGCCCCCTGCACGCGTGCTCTCCTGAATCTGCAGAAAACTCTCCTTTGAGGAAGAGAGACCAGAGATTCCATGCCTACTCTAGCTGCACAGACTTGAGATAATGAAAGCGAATTTGCATTTCTCAAAATGGTGCTCTCATGGAAATGTGTTTTGGAACGGTAGTCTCCGCTCACAGCTGCATTCAATTGAGGAGAAGTGACTTCCAGAATGAAATTCAGCTTCACAGTTTGAACTCGCCTGGAACACGGTCCTGTGGTCTGAGCGCTCTCCACGATGAGGAAGCTGGACACAGGTGCCCAGCTGGTGATTTCTTGTAGATCGTACCCAACAGGAACCCTTAGGCCGTGTCAGTGTTTCTAACTGAAGATTTACTGTTCTAGAACAGTAATAGTACTCATTACTATCTTGTTTTTCAAGAGTCCCCCTCTCAATTTTAAAGCTGCATTTTAGAGATGTAATTCCCTTCTGGAATTCTATTCACAGAGACTCTATATTACAATCTGTGTGTGCAGAATCAGTCAAGTAGATAAATGTAGATGTGTATGTAGTCGAGCTTTTTGGAATTTAAAAATGGCATTCTTTACTTTCAGGCATTTTATTTCCTTTCAGTTTTAGTCTCCCGTTCATTCCTTTATGGTGGGGTGAGTACAGTTCAGTTATGTATTTTTTTCCTTGGCTTCATAAGATCAGATGATTTTCTACATATATTTCTCTACAATGTCATTATAGACTTTGTGGGGAGGGGGTCAAGACAGGCTTTCTCTGTGTAGTCCTGGCTGTCCTGGAACTCAACTCTGTAGACCAGGCTGACCTTGAACTCAGAGATCTGCCTCCCTCTGCCTCCTAAGTGCTGGGATTAAAAGTGAGCACCACTACTGCCCAGACATCTTAGATATTTTTGTATAGGTTTTTAAAAATCTGTTGGCTAGGCATCGCTGACTTCTATTTCCCTGCATATTCTATTTCTTTGTTTTCAAAAGGGAATGTTGCATTACTGTAACTTGGATACTGCCAAACCTTAATGTATGCGGTCTTCAGTGAGGGAAATGTAGGAAAGCGGGGGATGAAGTTTCAGTCAGAAGTTATCAGGTTGAAGCAAAGTCTTAACACAGTAAGCCAGAATTAACAAACATAGATAAAAATTCCAGCCTTCTCAATTGGCAAGAAGCAAAACTATTTCCGGCCTAACTCGGGTGACAAAGAAGCCAGGCATTTTTTCATTACTTGACCAACCTACTAAGTTGCCTTGAAGACCTTTATTTGTAATTTGTTTTCCCATTCTTTTCCTCTTGAGGAGTAGCCCTCCTAGCAGTGAAATCCTAATGAAAGAGAAGCCACTGTGACCCTGCCTGGTTCCAAAGTCACCCAGAGTGAGGTGACGGCACAGATCTGGACAGGATGCGCTCATTCCCAAAGTATAACACGGTTCTTCAAACCATCTCATCACAAATCTCCTGGCTTCTAATAGCAAGAGAAATGTCCCCTTTGACATAAAACATGTATGTTTCCAACCAGAAGAGCCCGGGACTCATATAATTTGCAAAGAACTGTTACCATTGACATTAACTTGTAGCTATCAGATTATAATATTTTTAAAGACACTGAAATATGTAAATATTAAAGATGCATTTTAAAGTTGAAGAAGGATAGTTAATTTGCATGTTTTTTTTTCCTTTTGACGGGGAGGTGTAGATGGGAGGGTGCTGTGTCAAGTTATTCCTGTCCTAGAATCTGAGGCTCTTTGTTTTTTTCCAAAACCTTTAATTGGAGTAAAATTAATGTGTTGCCTGCCACTGTTGTAGGTGAAAATACTACAGCATCTTTAATAATAAATGTTTGGAAAGAAAAAAAAATAACACCTTAAGTAAGCTGGTGGGGTTGACTTTCCCTTTTAAAATGTCTTAGGAGTCACAAGCACTAACCTATAAAGGCTGAGGGTGCGCTCCTTAGTAGAACGTGTGTCCATTGCCCACAAAGCCCGAATTCGATCCCAGCACTACAGAAATTAGTTATTAAGATTAATTAACCTGTAACAGTCTTTCTCACAAAAACTTTCCTACTATTTGTTTAGTGAGACATTCTGATTGTAATAGAGACTCTATTGGAGTGAGACCGTACCAAGGACATACAGAGGAGTCAGAACCTGAGTTAGGAAAGCAGAGTTCAGGAAAGTCTAAGTTTGCTGCCTTCCCATACCTCGGGACTGACTCTAGTGAGCATGGGCCCTGCGGATACCAACTGGGTCAGTGCCTTTGGTTCAGGCATGGTTTTAAAGGGAAGAGTTTGACAGCATCCTCCCTAACTCCTTCCATCCTGTCGTCCAGTTGCTCTTGGCTTAGCAGGTTTCAGGGGCTGGCTCCATTGCTTCCTGATACCCATGGGATTCTCTTGCTTCCGGAGTCTGTGTTGAAATCCTGTGAGTCACCCTGGTGTCGTTGCTTCTCTTTCTTAACATCGGCTGGCTCCTCCTTTGTACTCGGTATCCAGTGGCTCAACTGTAGTCACTCATCAGTATCGGATGAATGAGTTGAGGAACAGCTGGTTAGGGATGAAAAGTATTTTAGAGTTCTCTTCACTCAGGCTTCCGAAAGTGCTAATAAGATCTAAAACAACTATAAAGCAACTATAAAGGAAAAGGGATTTTGAAAACTTTAGGTTTCAAACTCCTTAGGTTAAAAAGAATTCACTGGACCAGGCTGTGGTGGCACATGTCTTGAGGCCCAGCACTAGGGAGGCAGAGGCAGGTGGATCACTGTGAGTTCGAGTCCAGCCTGGTCTATAGAGCAAGTTCCAGGACAGACAGGCTATGCAGAGAAACTCTGTCTTGACCCCTGCCCCCTACCTTGCCAAAAAAAAAAAAAAAAAAGAAAAGAAAGAAAGAAAAAAGAAAAAAAGAAAAAGAACTCACTATAGGGGCCGAGGTAATGGTTCAGCCGGTAAAGCGATTGCCTGCAAGCTTGAGAATCTAGGCTCTCCCACTCAAAATAGTATTGCTTTAAAATCCTCCCACTCCACGCTGCCCCATTTAAGCAGCTGTACCTTCAGGCATGGCGATGATGAGTTAGGCCCACATGCCAGGTAGAACAGCCTCATTCTCAGTTCTACTGAGACCTGAAGAGGACTCTGGTTGAGGCCACCTAATATCAATCATTTCTCATGAGAATAGCAATTCCTAATTACTATAAGGTCAGCATCCTTTATTTATCAATTGGTACTGGGACTTGAACTCAGATCTTTCCACATGCCTCGCAAGTGCTCTCCCACCGAAGTGTGCTTCCAGACCAGCAAACATCCTCTTCGTATTTGTCTTTAGAATTCCTTCCCTTCCCATTACTGCCCCCCTTATACATTTTAGTTGCCCAGGAAATCAAAATAAATCTGGGGAAGAGTCCTCAATTATTCATTCCTGTACATCCTTTTATTTTTAAAACTACAAAGAGGAGTTCTGAAATTCATGATGCAGAATCATTTCTTTTTTAGATTCTGCTACACGTCTAGTTACTTACGAGTGCGTAGACAGTAGATATAATCACACCCAAGTGTGTGATTTTTCTTTTCATTTAAAAATATTCAAGCCAAAGTTGTGCTGAAATTCAATTTAAAATTCAGCTACTCGGCTCTTAGTGCACGTAGACCCAACGGTTGGCCATTAATGGGGCTTTCATTGCCCTGCACTTTGGAAGCAGGCTGCCTTCCCAAATGCATTTAGGACTATTTCCACTCGTTAGAGAACCAATTTTTCCCAGAGCCGTCTCTGAAGACTTTCTGTGTAAAAACAAAACAAAATGGGCAGTGAGAGCGCCATACGAATTGAGGACAATTTTCTTCTTAATTTTATAAAATTATATTTTTTATTAGACTCTTAAGGCAATTTTTTAAAAAAATCACATTTGATTCCAGAATTACAGTAGTATAGAATACAGGTGGCTATAGTGAGGAAATTTGGGGGAGGCGGGGAAGGGGTGGGAGGAGAATGAGAACAAAAATATGCTGATGATGGGGGGGGGCACACAAAAACTCAAGAAAGTATGGCCATGATGAGTTTGGCTCCCAGTCAAAAAGTTTAGCTTGGAACCGTACACACGGGCTTCTTTGGTCCAGTGGCGATGATTAGGATTGCTGTGGGTGAGGTCATCTGTTGAAAAGATCTGGAACAGATAAGAGAGGGGAACAAAGGAGGACAGCAAAAGTCAGCAATTTGGGATTCTGTGGAGCAGGTTGGTGACATGGATACAGAGCCCAGTGGTGCTGGATGGGCAGAGAAGTCGTGCAGCGTTGAGGAGAGAGCAGAATTCCTTAGCTAGAGTGCGAGCTGCCCGTGTGCAAGCTTCTATTGCTGAGTGGCCATTACTCAGTCACCCTGGCTGTGAGGGAGAAAAGGAACTCAAGGTCTTCATTAACAAGAGATGCCTTCTTTCCTTGTCTTAGGGTAGAGAAAACTTGAGCAAGTAAATAGTCCAGGGAAAACCATTACCTTGTCTTTCCTTGTTTCTAAAGGGAAGGCATATTAATGTAATGCTTTATTTTGCACACTTGTGCAATAGTCGTGCAAGCATAGGTATGTGCATATGCTTGCAGCCGACAGAGGGTAACTGCAGCGACATCCTAAGAAATGCCTTCTACCTTCCCTGGGAAAGGGCTTCTCCTTGGCCTGGAAGCCAGCAGTTGTCTAGATGGGCTGGCCCACAGGCCCCAGGGATGCTCCGGTCTCTTCCTTCCAAACCCTGGAAGTGTGTGTCTGAAGTGTGTGTCACCATGCCTGGCATGTTGACAGGACTTCTGAGGATGGAGTTCAGGTCTTCATGTTTGTGAAGCAGGATCTTTCCCACCTGATCTATCTCTTCAATCATGGAAAAAAAAAAAGACTCACTGTTGAAAACAAACAAAACTATATTTGATGTGGGGGGATTTGGATGAGAGTGGGGATAAGGAGCGGTAGAGGGAACTTCATTTAAAGTAAGAGATAAATGGCAAAACTCTTCATCTTGTAAAGAACTAGAGACACACACAAAAAAAAAAAAAAAAAAAAAAAAAAAAGCCGGGCGGTGGTGGCGCACGCCTTTAATCCCAGCACTTGGGAGGCAGAGGCAGGCGGATCTCTGTGAGTTCGAGAAGAACTAGAGACACTTCTGAAACTATTGACATGGAGAGCAATGCCAAGAAGATATGGAAAAATATAGAGATGCATTTCAGAAAGAACTGAAGCCACTCCCTATAGTTTCAAGTGATGGCTCATTATTTGGCACTGAAGGGAGAATTGAAGGTTTCAATTAGTTCACGAGGGATGGGGCCAAGGACACTTGGAGATGCGTAAACTGGAGATTTCCCAGGACTGATGGTGTAACTAAAACCAGGTGAATGTCTAGTGGAATTTTAAGTGGGTATTGCTATGGTTTACATGGGAGGCTTGTTGGCAGTTCAAGAGAGAAGTAGAAAGGTCTTGTCTGAAATGCCCCCTCCAAAGAGGCCTGGAAGAGCTGTGAACACTACCTGCTAGAAACAGCACTCTGGAAGGGCTTGTGGGTACTTCAGATTGATGAAGTGAAATGAAATGTAGACTGGTGATGCTGTTGGTGATGATGAGATCTCATGGACCGGAAGTGTGAGAGCACAGAGAATTGGGAAATATAGTATAAGAACGAATGAAATGAAGACTCTGAAATACTTGATTAGCAATGTCTCTTAACATATTAAGTACTGAGCCGGGCGGTGGTGGCGCACGCCTTTAATCCCAGCACTTGGGAGGCAGAGGCAGGCGGATCTCTGTGAGTTCGAGACCAGCCTGGTCTACAGAGCTAGTTCCAGGACAGGCTCCAAAGCCACAGAGAAACCCTGTCTCGAAAAACCACACACAAAAAAAAATATTAAGTACTGAAATGATAATGTCTAATACTACCATTCTTATTTTATTTGGTTTGGTTTATTTTTTTTTTCAGCACTGGAGATGGAACCTAGGGCCTCATGGTAGGCAACCTAGCTACTACCATCGATACAAACCATAGATACTACCAATGGATGCAAACTCTGTTTTACTTTTTGAGACAGGGTCTCACTGTGTTGCCCCAGTCTTGTCAAGAGCTCATTCTGCACATCAGCAGGTCATGAAATCAAAAGTATTTTGCCTTGGCCTCTGGACTAGCGAGACTTACAAACCTGTACCTCTAGGCCCACCTAGAACAGCCAAGAATGGGAGGTTAAGAACTGGATGCCATGGTGTTATCAGTCACCGAGAGGAAGTGGATACTGTAGGTTATCTTGAAATCAAACTGTAAGACTAGAGGTGTTGGGTTATTTTTTCCCCCAATTAACTTAGGTAGTTGCTTTTTTAAAAATAATTTTTACTAAGTTTGTTCTTTGACAATTTTGTGTATTCTATGGCACATTCTGCTTGTTCTCACTCCCCAATTTTTAAACCTCCCCCATCTCCTCCCTACAAGACTCTTTCCACATTCACATCTTTTTCTTTTGTTTTGGGACCCACTGAGTTTGACCAGGGCCGTCTATGTAGCCATGAGTTTAGAACTATCCTTTGGAAACTCCTATACTCACAATGGGTACATAGCTAAAGACAAGGATCTTCTCCCCCAGAACTGAGAGTAGCCTTTGTCTATTAGTATAAACACAAATATTTAGAAGAGAGTTTGACATTATGTCGGTTTAGGGAAACAATAGTAGTAAGTTTTTCCTAAGGCCCAAGACCTTCTTGGCCATGAGCTTTAGGCCAGGTTTGCAGTATGAGACTTCAAATTCAATCAGAGGAGTTGATTGCCCCATAGCAGCTGTGACATTTTGGCACAGTGAGGACACCTTACCTGGCAGGTTGGTATTCATAGTTCATAGGCTGCTCAACATTGAGCAAGATCATTGATGCTATTTCTCTGGTGCTCGGCACAATGCCTTCTGGCACAGCCACAGCTAACCAGTAAGGAGGAAGCTTACAGATTTCCAGATCAGTTCCAGCTTGATTATTAGTCTGTACCTTGAAACCGAGGTGTATGGTATTTTCAATAGGGTCTTACCAGCTGGTTCTGTTGAATAATGAGGCGGAATGGCGACAGTCTGTATTGTTTTAGGGGCCTCCACACCTGGCACAAGAAAGTAGTATCTAGCCACGCAGGATACTTTATAACATTTTTTTTTGGCTTACAGAGTAATACTTTTCCATATGGTTTTTTCATATACTCTCCTTTTGGTTAGTCCTCTCAACCTTCTTCTTCTTCCTCATTTCCTACCTCTGTGTTTAAACACTCTCATCCCAGTCTTTTCCTTCTTTTCTACTTTTTACATTAGCTATGCAATACTATCTCCCCTCCCTTAAGGCGTCCTTCATGCCCTTCTAAATTCCTGGCTTCTGCAGGTTCTCCAGAGTGGACACACAAATCTATAGTTTTGGAGCTAGGATCTCTCTCTCTCTCTCTCTCTCTCTCTCTCTCTCTCTCTCTCTCTGAAAGAGAACATGCAACATTTATCTTTCCAAGTCTGTGTTACCTCATACCTCATTCATTATTTTCTCTTCTTTGACCAGTTCCATCCATTCCATTCAACTGCAAATTTCATTTTTTTCCTCACAGCTAACAAAAATTTTGTTGTGTCTACACACCATATTTTCATTATCCATTTATTAGCTGATGGTCATATAGGCCAATTACACTTCCTAGCTATTGTGAAAAAGAGAAGCAACAAACACGAGTGAGCATGTATCTCTCTATAGAAGACAGGGTCCTTTGGCTATATGCCCAGGAGTGGTATAGCTGCACTGTATGGTAACTGTAGGTTCTAGCTTTTGGGGGAGCCTCCACACTGATTTCCATAGTGGCTGTACCAGCTTATACTCCCACCAACAGTGAGTAAGGATACTTCTTTCACTACATCTTCACCAGGGTTTGTTTGTCATGTGCTAGCCATTCTGACTAGAGTAAGATGGAATATAAAAGTAGTTTTAATTTGCATGATCCTGATGACTAATGATGACAAATGCTTTTTTTTTTTAAAACATGTTTGCTTATCCATTTGGAATTATTCTTTTCAGAATTCCCTGCTCAGATCTGTAGACCATTTGTTTTATTTTTCTGTGTGTGGGTATTCTACCTGCATGTACCTTTGTGTACCACATGTGTGCCTGGAACCTGTAGAGGTCAGAAGAAGGCACCAGATCCCCTGGAACTGGAATTAAAGAGAGTGGTGAGCTGTCCTCTGGGAATTAAACCTTGATCCTCTGGAAGAGCAACCAGTGCTCTTAACTAGACATCGCTACAGTCCCCATTTTTGATTGGGTTGTTTTTTTTTTCTTGATCTTATATTTGTATTTTAGTCCTTTGTATAGTCTAGTCCTCTGTTGAATGTATCACTGGCAAAGATTTTCTTCCATGTCGTGGGCTATTGTTTTGTGTGCCTAATGAGTCGATCAACCATCTCCTTCCGTGCTTTCTTATTTCAGAGATCCCATTGGTCAATAGTTGGCCTTCCTGTTTGACTTGTGCCACATGTAGAAGGTCCTTACTTGTGTCTTATCTTGTGGCATATTTTCTGCCTTTACAGAGTTTC
This sequence comes from Chionomys nivalis, assembly GCF_950005125.1. Classification (NCBI taxonomy): domain Eukaryota; kingdom Metazoa; phylum Chordata; class Mammalia; order Rodentia; family Cricetidae; genus Chionomys; species Chionomys nivalis. The sequence continues at coordinate 20,340,798 of NC_080107.1, forward strand.
TCTATACTGTATGTTTTTGGCATCTTTCTCAGAAAGAAAAAGGGGGTGGCTGTAATTTTATGGACATATATCTGGGAGTCCAAGTGTTCTGTTCTATTGACATATGTGTTTGTTTTTGAACTAGTACCAGTCTTTCATTACTACAGCTCTGTAGTATGATGTGAGGTAGGTGATGATAATCCCTTTAGTATAATAGCCTTGCCTATCCAGGGTCTTTTGAACATCCGTGTAAATTTTAAAATTGTTTTTCTGTTTCTCTGAAGAATAGCATGGGGCTTTGGTTAGGAGTGCATTGAATCCATAAATTGCTTTTTGGTAGGAGGATCATTTCAGAATATTTAATTCTGCCACTCCATGAGCATGGGAGGTATTTCCATCTGATAGTGTCTTCCTGGAGTTCTTGCATCAGGGTTTTAAAGTTTTCATTGTCGAGGCCCTCCAGCTTCTAAGTGGGGTTTATTCCAAGATAATACATTTTTAAGACTACTGTGAATGGAATTGTTTCTCTGATTTCTCTCCCAGAGTGTTTTCATTGGTATATAGAAAGACTGCTGATCTGTGTGTGTGTGTGTGTGTTAATTTTGTATCCTGCTACTTTGCTATTTATAAGTTCTGGGGGTTTGTGATGGAGCTTTTTAAATGTCTTATAAGTAGAGTATCATCATCTGATAACGGGAATAGCTTAACTACTTCTCTTCCTATTTGAGTCAATTTTATTTCCTTCTTTTGTCTTATTGCTCAAGCAAGATTGTAGAGTACTGTTTTGAATAGGAGTGGGGAGAATAAACAGTTTTATCTTAGTCCTGATTTTTTTATGATTGCTTCAGATTCTTTTCTATTTAGCATAACGTTGACTACAGGGTTGAAAACAGAGCCTTTATGATGCTGATGTGCGTCCTTTCTAACATTATTCTTCCTAGGGTTTATATCATGAATGGATTCTGGTTTTTTTCCAAAGGACTTTTCTGTGTTTATTGAAATGATCATGTGGTTTCTGTCTTTGAAGTCCATTTATATGACTTATTACATTTACCAGTTTGAGTAAATTGAACCAGCCTTGCATCTCTGGATAAAGCCAACTTGATCATAGTAAATATTTTTGATGTATTCTAGTTTTTTTTCCTCTTTCTCTTCTTTTTAAACAAGGTCTGTCTGTATAGCCCAAGCTTGCTTTAAACTGATGGTGCTCCTCCTATCTCAACCTCCTGAATGCTGGAATTATGATGTAAAGACAAGCCTGGAATCTTAGGTGAAATAATGTCACTTATGAAAACTTCTTATCTAGGTGCTTATGTTATCTAAAGAAGGTTTATTTTGCTGATGATAAAAGATGATAGTTTACCATTATAATTTAATTATATTATGATTTTCATAATTAAGGTAGGTATTCCGTTTCCTTTTGTATAGCTATAGATTTAGATGAAGGTTGCTAAGCTAATAAATTTATATTTCTCTTTTATTTTTTGTTATAGTTTTTATTGAAGGCCTATGCTTGTCTACTACTATTCTATGATAGCAATGGCAGCAGCAGTTTGTAGATGGTACAGTGAGATAAAATGGTCCGCAGAGAACTCTACTGTTTTGTGTTTAAGAGGAAGAAGGCAGAAGCAGATGCTTTGAAAAAAATCAACCATCGGAGTTTCAAGGGTTTGTGTCATGAAAGAAAATAATTCCTGGTTGTGTCAATCATTCTGAAAATACATTTAGTGCTATTTTGTATTTTAATAAGTAAATGTTCACTCAAGAGAAAGAAAATATTTAGTTATTCCCAACCTTCTTAGTTCAAGAAGCTGTGTTTTGTGTATATCTTATAGCAAAGATTTTTTTTAATAATAAGGAAAGGTAGATTTATGGTTGGGTGTATAATGGTTGGATGAATGGATGGATGATCGACAGACAGAAAGGGCTTTGAGGTTATCTGCACCTATCTTTTGTGTCCCTGGAACCACTTTCTGGCTCATTCTCTATAATGAAAGTCAGGATGACAGTGTGTGTCTTTATCAGTTTTGGTCTTAAATCATTAAGGACTGAGCCACAGGCACTGGTGGTAGCTTACAGAGACTCTCAAGAGTACTGGACTGGCAAGGAGACTGGGAGGGACTGATTTATGGTGCAGCCAGGTCGCTGGGCATGTACTGCTCTCTTGCTGGATGCCTTTCCGCAGAGCAAATAGTACAGAGTGCATGCAGTGTCTTGGCATTTCCTCAAGGGAGTTCATAATGTACAACATGTTGTGTAGTAAGATGGCCTAATTTATGTATTAAGACAGCCCTTAAAAAAATAAAGCAAGAAGTCTCGGGAAATGAGAGCAGGAAAAGCTCAGAGGGGGCAGACCATGAGCTGTGATTTTTAGCAGAGTAAAACTGAGAGATGCATGAGTGTGATCTGGTGGATGGAAGAAGAGAAGCTGCTTCCTGGCAAATCTCAGAGCCAGGAAGGAGCAAGTCCATGGGCAGCCAAAGCATGAGGAGTAGCTGGAAAAATCCGTGGGTAGCCAAAGCATGAGGAGTAGCTGAGAAATCCATGGGTAGCCAAAGCATGAGGAGTAGCTGAGAAATCAATGGGTAACCAAAGCATAAGGAGTAGCTGAGAAGTCATGAGTAGCCAAAGCATGTGGAGTAGCTGAGAAATCCATGGGTAGCCAAAGCATGAGGAGTAGCTGAGAAATCCATGGGTAGCCAAAGCATGAGGAGTAGCTGAAATAGACTTAAAGGGACAGGGGAGTCAGAGTGGAGTGCCTTGAGCCTGAGTGTTTTAGAAGGTAGAATGAACAGCCAGTGGCAATGAAAAGCTGTTTTGAAAGCTTAGGATGTAGCATTTGGACTGAATAAGGAAAGGTCACAGGAGAAAACGGAAGAGACTAGTAGTTATGGCCTGGAGAATATAATGAGTAAAAGAGGTGGAGAAGGAAAAGAGTCAGCAAGAATCACAGAGTTCTAATTTAGAAGTAGTCAGGGTGAGGGATTGCCATTAATTATGGAAATTAGCTGAATCCTCTCTGTTTCATCCCTTAAATTTATAGCATTTCCAAATGGAGTCACCGTTGGCTCTTATATAATTATATGTCTCAACTTTTTAAATGGCTTTTCTCTATTTCTTTCCTTCTTTCTTCTGGGACAATTCAATTAAGAAAGGGGAAAATGGGCATTTCAGAGAAAACCATCTTCTTTTTTTTTTTTCATTTAAAAATGTAATGTATATAGGTTGTTAATAGATAAGAGAAAACTATCTTCTGTGTGGTCACTTCCTACATCAAACAGCACTAAGAATAAACTCACCTCAATTGTCTGGAACATCTTGAAAGTCAGCTTTTGTATACTCCCATCAGCGGTTTGTAAACTCTTAGCAGCTACAGCGACTTCAACCGTGGAAGACGCCATCCACATATGAGAGTAGAAACAATAACAGGTTCAAATAGTCATCGACAGTTTGGCCATTCTTATTTGTGTGTAGGGATGTTTGGAGTTCTGTGATAGAGCGGAACAAATCATCTGATTGTCTTTTGCTAGGGTTTGTACGCCGGCTTTAAATAATCTACTAGTCACCAGAAACCTAAGCAGTGACTTTCTAGAATAATCTACTAGTCACCAGAAACCTAAGTGGTGACTTTCTAGAATAATCTACTAGTCACCAGAAACCTAAGCGGTGACTTTGTAGAATAAGTGACACTGACTGACATAGATGAGGAGGAAGAACAGTTCTTGCAGCGTTGATGGTGTTTTGTAGTGGGATTATATTTAATGATTTACCCGTCCCACGGCGTGCATGAATTTTAGGTCCTTATGAGAGCCTCTAAAATAGAATATATTTTCAGTTACCCCAGAGGTTGCAAATTAGAGACTCTAAAGTGATACTCTTTAATACTGAGAAGTTTTGTCTGACAGATGAGAAGTTTTAATACTTACTGACAGATGAGAATTTTTAACTTGTTATTGATTTAACGTGGACCTCAGTAAGTAGCCTTGTTTCTAATGTTTCTAACGACACGTATTGGGATAGTTCTTACATACTTCTTGTTTTGCTTTTGCAGCCCTGGAGGTTGAGCTCAGGGCCTTGTGAGTACCAGACAAGCCTCCACCGCTGTACCGCATCCTTGGCCCCTAAAACATAGTTTTAGAAGGGACTGCTCCGTTGCTAATTTACATATTAATGAACTAACATTTGAATACTTCTGTGTACCAAGTCCTGAGTTAAATGCTTGGTATATATCTTTTGTTAGGTGTGTTCCTAATATCTTAAGATGATTTTCAGGGTTGGAACAATGATAATTTTCACTTGTAACAGCAGAATGTTTACAGGTAAGTGAAATTCATAGCTAATCCCAGAGCTTTGGTTAAAACCAGTCTGTTTTGCTTTTTCTTGTGGGTCACAGCATTGACATGATAAGAAGAGCCCTGTAAGGCCAGGGAGGAACTGCCAGAAGACCAGTCAGTTCCTGGACGCAGGAGTCCTTATGTAATGGGTGTTGCTCCAAGGACAAAGCTCTGCCCATAGCTGGCTTGCCTTGTCTGTAAAGTGATGGGTTTTCATCCACGTTGTCATTCTCTCTGTTTTAAAGATGGTGATAGCCATTTCACATATGTCTTTTCTCTGACTTATTGTGATCACACAACAATTCCCTTTCTAATCTGAAGCCCTAGGATGACTGAGAACGGCCACACCAGGTCCTGGAGATGCTGGGAATCTGTGAGAGGTGTAAGATGGAATTCCGCTGTGTCGTAGGAAAGGGTGGGCCTATCTCCACCTGTATCTGCCATTGGTACCTTTCAAAGCACTAATAGCAGTACGTGGAGAAGAAGAGTTGGGCAAAGACTTAAACAGATTTCAGTTCAACTTCCTTTAATCTTTCTAGTGATATAAGTGCCTGCACAGATCGCTGGGTATGATGGTGAGGAAATGGCCGAGGAAGGAAACAGGCTTAACTTGTTCTTTGTGATGGTGTTTCTGGGGAGAGGAGGAGAAGTGTTCTCATGTTGATGCCCTCTGCCTGCTCTGCTATTGTCTTTCTCCTCGGTGGGATTGAGTGTGTGATTCATTCCCTCTGTGCTCTTAGTTCCGAGGAAGGCTTCCAATGAGTGTCTGTGAGAACATGCTCCTACAATATAAGTTATGAATGGAAAAGACACTTGTGTCTGTGTGCATGAAGTGTGCTCTGCACCTGTGTACCATGTTGTTGATAGTAAGACTCACCCTTCAAATATCAAGCCCTCTGAAATTAGTATGCATTATAGTTTATGATGTTCTGTAATTACTGTCATCTACCTTATTTTTAATGGTAGCGTCTCAGTAACTTTGGGCACTTATAATAACCTCTTAGATTACATGATGTAGAGTTAATGTCTAAATATTGATAGGACATTGGTGGCAGAGACATGAGGAAGACACTTCTTTTTTATCCAAAAAGGAAAGCAAGAAGATTTTTTGTTTTTTACTCCCAACAGTTGAGGTCAAGAGAGGCCATTTTACAGAATTCCATTTCTTTTAAAGTCTCCTGTTGGGAGAGCCCTCACAGACTGTTAACAGTGAAGAGCAGTTCCAGAAAACCCACATTTGGTTCCCAGCTCACAACCATCTACAATTCCAGCTTCAAGGGATCCAACAACCTCTCTGGATTCCACGGGAACCTGCTTTCCTGTGCACATAATCACAAATAAAAATTTTTTGAATGTCACATACAGATACAAAATGCAGCACGTGCTATAATCTCTCTCTAAATCCCAAATCGTCGAGAAATTAAAGCAAAGATTCACTGTAACAACATTTGTAAAATATATTCTCCAAGATTTGCTCACTTCTCTGATACTCAGCTCTTTCTGACTCACGTATTCATGGTCTTGGACGGAAGAATAAAACAGCCACTGTACCATTTACTTATTTATGTAAGAAAGCTATCTTGTCCTGCCATTCATTCAGCCGACAAAACCTCCCAGATGCAGGACAGTATGGTAAGTAAATAAGTAAATAATCAAAGGACTTACTCACTGCTTGGGCAATCCCAGGAGGTTGTGGAGACCCCACCAAAAATGACTTTACCCCGCTTTATAAGGATATAGAATATAGAAAAATTACTTTATAAATCTCCAAAGGACATAGAATCTGGCCCTGGAGTAGAAGTGATGTTTCCAGAGGTGGTTTAGCCTTGAAGTTTGCTATGAATGTGGGCAACTTTAGAGTGACGTGAGACATTCATCATTAGCTCGTGTGTCCAAGGAGAGAGAGCAATGTTCATTCAATCACCGAACTACTTGTCGAGGGTTCATCTGATGGCTCAAAAGGTAAAGGTGCTTGGCATCAAGCCTGATGACCTGATTCCTCTCCTCGGGACTCATAACATGGGAGGAGAGGACCAACTCCCACAAGTTATTATCTGTTCTCTACATATAGAGCACATACACCCCCATAAATAAATACATGTAATAAAATAAAATAATCTTACCTTTATTTTTAAAAATATTTGTCAAATGATTATTGTATGCTAGACATAGGGATTCGCCCTTAGAACAATTCTCTGTAGCCTTGAAATTCTGTAGTTTTGGCCTTCATGACTTTTGGCAAGTTGCCTAACCTGCCTGTTCACAGAGAAGCATGGAGACATCTGCCCTGCCTACATCTCTTGAGTCTTTAATGGAATGATAAAATATTTTTATGAATGGCAACATGCTAATGCATATATTATGCCTACAACTATGAATACATGTGTGTTTATGTGTCTGAAATATTCTGATGTCTTCAGAAGTTATCTACTTGCTCCTGCCTCTCTCTGTGAGCAGAGTCTTAGATTTTTACAATAATCCTGTGGTTAGCACATCATTCTCTCAACCACTGTACTTAATGTTAGGTTGGGGGTTGGATGGATGGTGGTTCAGGGAGTATGTGCTTGATACGACTTGATTGTTCTAGGAGTGTCCTTACAGTTTGGAATTAGGAATTGCTGATGTCATGAGCAGTCATATTGTCATGACAACCCCAGAATTTCCTCATTTGCCTTCCCTTCACCTTGGGAGTATCAATTTGACACAGGTCTGTCGTCACTATACCCCGTGTGTTAAGTGTGTTAGAGAACTCAGAATTTGTCGTTCTTAAAAACACTTGGGGCGGGGGGGAGTTTATGTAAGCTCCTTAAGGTATCCTATTTCAGGATTCTAAGCTACATATCCTAATGTTGGAAAGTTTGCCTTCATACATATTCAACTGAGTGGAAATCCACTTGTAATTCTATTTATTCTGGCTTGAACTTTATAGTTCACTGGAGAACGAAAAGCTTTTCAGCAGTCTCATTCCCATTAAGGACGTCATTAATTATTCCAACATCTTCCTCTTCAGGTAAAAGAGACCTAATTTAATAACGAGCTCAACAACTGAAGAGAAAAGGAACTTTTCATTGGTTTTCTTTCATGTTTGGAATGTTTGAGCTGAACACCTATTAGAGACCTGCCCTGATGTTTAGCATTGTCTTATAACAAACCTTTTCACCCTTCCCAGGTGACGTGGGGTTTGTTTGTCCCAGGTACAGTTTGCTGTGCACTGTCAAAGTTGTCATTCATCTAACTGAATTTTACTCATGGAAAGGAGGTGGCTATTCCAGGTTTGAATTCATTTTGTTTTCCACGATTTAAAGATGTTGGCTCTAGTTTTGACAACTCTGTTCACTTTCCTAACTACTTTCTGACTCTTTGAAGATGCCATAGCAGAGAGGTGGGTGCAATTAGGAATCCCCCCCTCCTTTCCCCAGCTGTTACTCTTGCCCCAGTTTGCTCACGTGCAGAGATGATTATCTTACTAATTTCAGAGATTACCCCGTAATGATAGCTTTCCTTCAGAACTTATGAGTTTAACTACAATTTGTGGAAACTTCTTTGAATTATCTGAGATAGTTTGAAAACAGGCCCTCAGACTTTTATAGGTCTGCCCATAGTCCAGCAGCTCCCATACTAGGTCTCCACAGTGAAGAGGGTAGAAGATAGACATTTCCATGTGGGTAGTTCAGGAAAACGGTAACTCACAGTGTCTGAAAATGACTTTCACCTTATCCCAGTTTCTCAAAGACTTGATGGTTTTTTTCTATAGAGTGTGAGCTGCAGGTACAAATTCATTATCATACAAACCAAAAAAAAAAAAAAGTACAAAATACTCAAGTTTTAACTTGTTCATTTGAACAATTTTGTTCTGTTTTGTTTTAGAAAGACTAAGCTATCTGTTATTTTTATTAAAACACATAGGGAAGAATATATTTTCTAGAGTTGTTATATCAGAAGTTTAAATGATCTTCTAATTTTTATTAATATTTTCAAGCTGAGAGTAATAACTGCATCCAAATTATTTATAACTTTAAAAAATTTTGAAACATGTTTTTTCCATAGAAATAAATGTCTTAAATGGTAGTTAAGGTTTTGGTTGACATATAATTTTACAATTAAGCTAATCTCAAATATGTCTTCTATGGCTTTTTGAGGGAAAGTATGTTGCCAATTTCATTTAAGAATTCTAGAAGTTTCTTAACGTCATGCCAGCCTGTGGAAGATAGTCCTTCTTGCCTCTATCACAATTCCATCCCTCCAGTTGTCTCCCCAAATAAAATGGGTGGCCAGAGAGCCCACCTTAGTAACCACTAGTAAAGTGAGATCTAAGTATTAGGTTGAAGCTAGAGTTTATATCTGAACCATTCAAAATATATTCTAACAGTGCAAGGTTTGCCCAAGCCAACTGAATAAGAAGTTCAGTGTCCAGATCTCCTTAACCTAAAATAGGGTTGCACTCTCATAAGCCCAATGCAACTCCATCCAATGAGTCCTAAATTGAAAATGCATATCATAGGTTTTATCTAGTGAACAACATGACTTGGTAATGCAAGGCACTTCAGAGGATTGGTTGTTCCCTAGATCTGTGGCTGATGGGAGTTATGGCCATGCCCCAACATTGTAAGAGAGTGCTATAATGCTATATATATATATATATATATATATATATATATATATATATATATATTAAACTTTATTAATAGTTGGTAGTATATAGACATCAGATTTGGTTTGGGAGTGGAGAAATCCAAGTTCAAACCTCACTTGCACTATCGATCGGATCTGTGACTTTGGGTAAAAACGATGCGCATTCTGACATGTGCTGTGTCTGTAGTATGTTTGTGTGAAATGACACAGTAAATGACAGCTATTATTAGTTAATCATCCATGCAGACAGGCTGCACTTGGGCCAAACTCTTGTCTCTGCTTTGCTCACTAGGAGCGATTTCGGAGCAATCCAAGCATGGCTTCTCGTAAGCGTCATCAGCATGTGGCTGTGTTTATGGTGTTCTGTGTGTATTCTAGACGTACAGCTGCAGTTTTATTTTATTGTAGTGCTGACATTTCTGTATGTGTGAGTTTGTACATCTCTAGGGAGCCTTTGAGTCTGGAAAAAGACGTGCAACTTTTTTTTTTATAAAAAGCAAAATAGTACATTCTAGAAAATATGGTTCTATTTCAGAGAGAGGGTACTTCCTAACTCTATTTTGTATAAAAATGGAAATATAAGGAATTTGTTGACCTCATATTTTTACTTCTATTTTGCTAGCAGTCAGTCAGAAGTTTGTGAGCTTTTAAACACACTCTTAAATGGGATTTTTTTATGTGAACAACTTACACCAATATTTTATACACTAAGGGTTGTGATTTGCAACAATGTTGAAAAAAAATTTATTTTTCCTTTCGGTTTCCAATTTGACCCAAATAAAACAGGGTCCTTCCAGTGTTTTAGTGTGTGGCACGCGGACAGAGCCCACTGTAGACCCATTCTTTACTGACAGGGGTGTTTCTTTCATCTTGTTGAACAGCCTTTCAGAAGTTGGCGCCACCACACTGTGTCTTTCTGTTCACACAAGTGTGCATGTGTGGGTGTGTTCATACACGTGCTTGTGCAGATGCTGGCATGTGGGGTCCAGAAGATGACCTTGGGAATCATCCTTAAAAGCACATCTTTTGACACAGGGTCTTTCGTTTGCCTGGAGCTCACCAGTTAGGCTAGCCTGGGTGGTCGGCAGGCCCGAGGAACTGCTCGATTCTGCCTCAGCCTTGGGTTATAATTGTGCTCCACCACACCACCACACTAGTGTGGGGACCAAATGCATGCTAAGCTCCCACGGTAGACACTCTTCAAACTGAGAAATCCCTCAGCCACACTGTTTTTGGTTGCTTGCTTTGGTTCTTAGTCACTCCACTCAAATGTTGCTCTCCTAAAAGAGGCTCAGCACTATGGATACTAGTATGTATCGGGGTCGGAACCCGTGGGCTTTTGACTCTTCCCCAGCATTGAGCTCAGCTCTGACGACCCCACAGACCTTGTCTGTGTCTTTTTTTCCTGGTCTTCTGCACAGGGTTCCCTTCTGAACATGCTCCCAAACAAAACATTTATGTAGCTGAGCATTCCATACCCATGTTGTATCCTGTATCGATCTCCCCTGCTGTGGACTGCCACAGCACATTACAGTCTAGCCCACTTGCCCAGCACTTACCACTTAAGGCCTTGCATTACTGCTGCAGGGGTTACAGAGCCTTACCTAGGAACTTGAGATAGGTCTTTTTTTTTTTTTTTTTTTTTTTTTTTTTTTTTTTTTTAATGCAACATTACAGATCTTGAGAGAGTTTCAGGGCTTAGGCTTTGAACCCTACGCAGTCCTCAATTTTTAAGAGTACTCTTGATATTGCTTAGGGCCTCAACAGGTAGGTGAATCCGTTTTCCTTGCCTTTCCTTTTCTCCTCTGCACCATAAGGTTTATAACCCTCTCCCCTCCTGGAGTCTTTACGAACATGAAACTCGAAAAACCAGAGTCTTGTTTTAAGATCGTTTCTGTGGGATGAATGTCTTCTAATGTCATCCTCAAATTCCAGTTGTGCAAGCTCTTTGCTATCACGGAAGGCATCATTACCCATGGCTCATCCCCCTACCAGCTCACAGGCTTCTGCTTGTCCCGGTTGCTCCATTGTCATTATCCCTGTGTGCACACTTCGCCTGACCCACGGTGTGATCTTGGAGAATGCTCCGTTTTGCTACCCATGAAATGGCTGTATTCTAACACATGGTTTCTTGGCAGGACACTGGAGAACAAAAGATAGAGAAACTCTTTAGGGGATCTAGGCTCTTGGAACAGACACTACATCAAACCGTTTTCTTGTTGCTGTCCTCTGTAGTTAGAAAGCTTGAGAAGGCATTTTCATTCAGCCGTCCAACAAATACACGTTGAAATGACCTCCCCTTAGCTAAATGCGCCTGGTACTTGCCATGGAGAACCAATGTACACTCGCTCTGTTCTTCGATGATCTTCCAGGCTTACTATGCAAGCATGAGATATTATTATACCACCCTCCACTGCTATAAAACCGGGAGGACAACAGTAGCAGCTGCCATTTATTGAGCCCGGAACCTTTTTGATGTAACACTGTATGAACAGCAAGCTTGTGAAAACAACCTGAGCCGCTGAGAGGCCAACTAAACTTGCTCCAAATTGTGCGCCGAGCAAGTGGGGAACTGAAATAGAGAGATTTGTTCGGCTCTGCTTTTAATTTTGCATCCTGTGTTATAAAGAGACAAGAAATTCTTTCAATTCATCTAACCAGGGGTGTGGTTTAAGCGCATATATGGTGTCTGAGGGGCTGCTACTCTGAGGAGCCTAAGCATCGTCAGGAACAGCAGCTCCCTCCAGCATCTATCTCACCACCAAGTGCTCAGGGCTCCTGGTGTCTACTCTGCTAGCCTGCTGTCTGCTGCCACTCAACTTCCTGTTTACTCATAGTTTCTGCTTCCTCATAACCTTGGCTCACATATGGTTTTGGCTTGTCGTGGCCTCCTCTCTACCCTCAGGCACTCTCTGTTTCTGTCCCTTTCCTAACTGCTTTAGCCCTAGGAGTTTTCTGAATCAGATTCCCATGGGTGAGAGTCAGATGGGCGAGTTCATGTTTTCGATCCCACCCAGATCATAGGTCACTGGCCAGTCTGTGGATTGCCTGCCCCTTGGGTCAGGTTCCCACAGCTTTACCTAGGGCTGAGGGTGGGGGAGGAGGAGGTGTACAGCTCAGGCCACTGTGCTCTCTGTTTCCCTGCACAGAGGACAGGATCTCACCTTTGATTCTCACCTTTGCAGTCTGACTCTCTAGACGGTTTCTTCTCTTTTTGTTTTAAAATACATCTCTTTAAAAAAAATAATAAGTTCATATTTCTAACTGGTCCTCACTAGACTCCATTCCTGTCACTGTTCTTACAGCTCTGTGCTCATGGATTATCAAGAATTGGTCGTATATGTTATATACATGATTTCACATCCCTGTTACTTCCCTTAAGTTGAGTATTTTGAATATGAGTAACCTCGTTACCTTTTATGCATTTTGAGGAAGATCAATCTTCTCTTCTTTGTATTAATGCTCCGTAGCTAAATTCTCAATCTGTTTGATGTTTAGAACTTTTGAACCCAAAAGTACTTTCTTTGATGTTGTTGTTTTTTAAGCACATCCTATGTTTTCTCTTTATTAAGCAGTTTATGTGACACTATAAACTACATGTCAATTCTTAGATATTTTTAGTCTTAAAGTTCTCGTTCTTTCATTTTTTTGGGGGGGGTGCACATTCTACTAGTATCAGAATATTTTTTGTTGTCTCTTTAATTTTTTTTTTTTAATCAGCTAACATTTTATCTCTAGAGAACTACTATCCAATCGAGTGTTAACATTTCGGAACAGAACAGCATCCAGTGGATCAGAACCCAGCAAGTGCGTTATGACTTGAGGGGAGAGCCATAAAAAAATTAATACTGCTCTTCTGTGGTTTTGATTGTGGTTTCTTAAGAGACCAGTGGTGACAACTGAGGTTGTGCATGGGGCCTTTTCTATAGATGACTATTTGGAATCGTGGTGATGGCTGAGGGGACAGGGTGTGTGTGGAGCTTTAGTAAGTCCTCCGGAAAAGTTGGAACAGTTGGAACTAAATTTCTCCACTTTATATTTGTGCTGGGTCATGATGAGAGGAGACCACAGCTGCATATATGGAGTAGTGGAAGATAGCTCAGGCCCGCTGTGCTGTAATCTTTAAATTCTTTAAGGGGCAGAGATCCCGTAAATTTTATGGAGAAAGTTTTTACTTGCCCATTGTGCACCAAGGACCCCATCTTTTCTTTTTCTCCTTTTTTTTTAAATACCTGAAAAGAATTGGGATTACGTGTGTGTGTGTGTGTGTGTGTTGCTCTCACTAGGACAGACTTTACTATCTATCTCTTTACTTTTTTGGAGCTTTGGGGAACATGGAAGAAGTTTGCCAAGTCACCAGCAGGATATCTGGGAAGTCTATTTTTCAAAACTTGCTGTTGTCAGAAAGGCCTCTGAATGGCCTCACTTTTGCTAGAAAGCTTTCGTTCACCGCTTCCATGGTGACAGCCAGAAGTTGAGTCCCTTCACTTGTTAGACAAGCTGGGGTTTTTCATTATCATAGCAGATGGGCCTTTCCAGGAAGATGTTAGAAGCCAAAGAAGACCTCTGTGTGTGTGTGTGTGTGTGTGTGTGTGTGTGTGTGTGTGTGTGTGTGCGTGCGTGCGCGCGCGCTTGCCACGGCTGTAATCCCGGAATACTGGAATACTCGCTAGGGAGTCCGCCAATTTAAAGACTGCAATCAGTCATAGTACCCTACCCAGAAATGGCATGCATGTCATGACCACTCGCTTTTGAGGTTTCTATATCACACAGGTTCAAAGCCTGATACATCCCGAGGGGTGACTGAAAAGAGCCGCGGGAGAAGCAGTTTTTATTTTTTTTTTCAACCTGGGAACAAAGGAAATTACTCCTGGCTTTGTCCCTTTCTTGCCCTGTCGTATTTAATAACTAAGTTGAGGGCACATTCCTGTTCCAATTAATATCGTTTTCAGGAAGGACACATCTTCCACTCAGATGGCTTGTATGATTTTCACTGCCTTTTTGATACTGTCCTTTTGAAGGAAAACTCTTCCTCTGTGGCACAAGAATGAAATTGAAAACTTTCCTGGGCGTCTCTGGGTGAGGGACCGGAGAGAAAAACCCGTTTGCTCTACAAAAGTGTAGTATGCGAATTGGGGGACGAAGAGGTGTGTTGGAAGGCTGATTTTGTACCGGGAAGTGGGAGTAATTATCCGCGCCTTTTCGGGAATAGGGGCTCATGCGGAAGATGAAAGAAAAGGCGGCCAGTTGGCTTCCTATCCAGGTGTTTCGGCGGTTCCCGAAGCGATGCCCTTAAAAGGGGCCACCAAGTGGGGCGCGAAGCCTCGGCTACGCGTCGCCAAAGGAAGGGCCTGGGGTGGCTGCTCCCAGGAATGTGCGGCCCGCGGGGCGCCAGACCCAACCATTGCGCGGGATGGGGGCGCCGCGCAGTCCGGGTTACCGCCCCAGCCGGGGAGGCCGTGCGCGGGGGCCGAGGCCGGGAGAGCGGGCGCGGCCGGCGAGCAGGCGAGCCGGCGGGCGGGCGGGAGGCGCGGGAGGGCTGGGCGCGGCACTAGGCGGTGCGCGGCCGCTTCCCCGCCCCCGGTCGGCGCGCTCTCGGGGCGGTGGTTGAGGCGGCGGGAGGTGGGGACGCGGCGGCGCTGCTCGTCCGCTGCCGCCGGCACCGCGCGCGAACTCCGGTCCATGGCACGCAGGGCGGCGGCCCCCGGAGCTGCTCGAGAGTCGCCGGCCGCGCGCGCCGCCGCGCCGCACTTTTAGGGCGGGAGCCGCGAGCCAGTCCCCGGCCGCCGCCGCCGCCGCTGCCTCCGCCGGCCCGGACAGCCAAGAGGGAGTTCCCCGGAGCGCCGCGGCCCGCCTTTCCCCAGCGCCCCGCGCCCGCGATGATCTTCCCCAGCGGCAGCGGCCACCCCGGCGCCGCCGGCGGCTGCAGGACGCCCTACCGCAAGCAGGTGAGGCTGCCGCGCTCCCCGGGCCTGCGGCGATCGCGCGGGGCGGTGACCGTGTCTCGGAAGAAGGCGGCGGGCGGGGAGATGCCCAGGGGACCGGGACCGGGACGGGCCGAGAGGTGGGACGGACGGGCGCGCGGCCAGGAGCTCCGCCGGCCTGCAACAAGTTTGGGATTTTCCTGGAGACCTTTGTGTGCAGAGGAGCCCGGCATAAGTCGGGGGACACCGTTGGGCATTGCGCTGGGGACCTCCAAGAAACCTGTCTGATTCATAGGGAACCCGGAAGACGTGTGTATGTGTGGTGTGTGTGTGTGTGTGTATTCGCGCGCGCCCCCTTCTTATTTTTTTAAAAAGAAAGAGAAGAAGAAGAAGAAGAAAAAAACAGGAACTTCTGTCACTTTCTCAGGGTTTTTAGAAACACAGGGAAATCCTGTGACAGAGATACTGGGATACGTCTGAGTCATACACACGCCTTTTCCTATTCTAATTTTGTTCCATACATTTTTCTAACAGATTGAACGCCAAAGGCTCTTAAAAGGTTAGATCCGAATCCCCTGCCTGGAAAAGGAGTGCAGCCGGCAGGTTTTAGTTTCGATCTTTTGTTTTTCATCTTTGTTTTTGAAAGGAGGTTACTGAAGCCATGTTGTGATAAATCCCACAGCCTCAGCAGCAGCAAAAACAAAACCTAGCTCTAAATTATGTTAAAAATGTGTAGGTCTGTTTAGAAAAGGTTAAACTCATTTAGAGGTCAGTGGCAGAATGCTTGTTGGGGGAAAAAAACCTGAACAGTATTGTGGATCTTTTCCCTCCATAATAAATCTCTAGTCTACATCCTCAGCCTCAGAGACAGATCAATTAAGTTATCCCAGTAATGATACCAGCAAACCGTATCCCTCCCTGAAAACTGTGGTTCCATTAAGATCCAGATGTGTGGCCTTGATGCCTGGTGACTGTCTTGTGGCTCTTCACAGGATTATTTCTCCCACTGTCTAAATTGCTTTTTTAAACAAAACAAACAAACAAAAAAACTCTGTCCCACCATCAGTCCACCTGAAATGTTTCCACGTTGTCAAAAAGTATCATTTTCTATTTTCTTCTCTTTGACTCTTTGTTATTTAATTTCTCTTTAAAAGAGGTAAATGTCCCTGATTTTCATGCCCGCCATGTCCAAGTCACAGTCACTTTCACCTGGATGACAAAATTAAAATCTGCACTGATGCCTTAGCTGACATCAGTGCCCAGATTGTCAGGGTTCACAAACAGGCATCTCCCAAACTCACTTCAGGTGGCTTTATTTAAAATAAGTGCCCGCAGATGCTCTATCCTAGCATCAGCTTCAGAAGCCAAGCCAATTTACAGGAAGTCTTCTCGCAGCCCCTCCTCCCCCACCACCTCTCTCTACCTGAAAAGAGGGCTAATTATGTTAGGGCCTTGTCTGTTCATTTATTTGTTGTCAAAACCCAGCAGGGTGTTAGCTCTGAAATGGGAAAAGGCTCTGAGGGGGAGGCCTTTTGCTGAGAGAGGCTGGCGGCTTGTGTGTGGAGGGGGACAGCCTGCTGGCTGGAGCTGGCTGATAAGATGCAGTCTTTTCAGGACTCTCCTTAGATTCAAAGACGAAAGGGCTTTGACTGAATCAGAAAAAACAAACAGACTTTCTTTTTTTTTTCTATAGGCAAAGAAAGAAATGAATGTGCAGGCATTATACAGACACAAGACCCCGGGTACCAGTGGTATTTGAGTCAAAGGTCTCTTTTGTTAGTATTTTGCCATTCACTGGCAAAGCACACTTCCAGCAGGGACCTGGGTTACCCTGAGTGACTTCATGATCTCATCCTGGCTTAGCCTGAATGGGAAAGCTAATGAATCATATATATATATATATATATATATATATATATATATACACACACACACACACACACACACACACACACTAATATTCTGTGATGTTAAGCTGGCACCTTTTAGTTTATACTGCTTTCAGTTTGGTGACAGAACTGGCCATTTTAAGGCTTATAATGCGGGTTGATTTTAATCTAGGAATACATAATCAGCTGTGAGAGCTGATTTCAGATAACTTCCTTGAGGAGTAAAACAGGAGTGTAAGGGATACTTAAATCACCTTTGGAACATGTTCAAGTCAGAATCACTCTAGTAGGAGAAGCTCACTATCTGCTTCCTGGTATTTTAATGCTTTCTGTGGATTAACAGATTTCACCACACTAGTAGCAGCCCTGTGAGGCAGGTCATGTTAGTCTCCACTTTATAGTGGGGATTAAATAACTTGCCCAGAGTCCGCACCACCCAGTGTGCAGAGCCGGGACTTCAATTCCAGCCAGTTGGCTTTAAGACCTCACACTACATGCCTTCTGCCATGTTCAGCTCATCCCCGGGAACACCCATGCAAAGTTTCTTGGTGTCAGTCCCCATGGCTCCCTCGTCCCCTCCCCACCCTCGTCTGTGTGTGGGCGTGGGCTGTGGCACAGAAGGGAAGGGTGTGACAGCGCTTGATGAGTTCATGGTGTTTGGTGTGAGCATCGATGTCTGAGGTTTGCCCTGCTGAACCATGGTTAGTCCATTCTGCATTTTACATATGTAGGAGTCACCCACTTTCAGTGGAAGCAGAGGTGGGCCTTGCTCATCCTTCTCTCCCCAGGTGCTGGAGCCAGGGCACCTGGGATAAACAGGATTTTCCTGCATCACAGGCCCGTGGGTACATCCACCTGCCAGGCTCAGGCCAGCAGCCTAGGCGTGTGAGTGCTCGCGGGGCTACCTGTTAGTCAGTGCCTAGATAAAAGTAGTTTAAGCCTCTGACGACATGGACTCGTACTATCACTAGAGGTTGTGACTTGTAGACATGATACTCCTTAAGTAGATACAGTCTGGTAATGTGCAGCCAGCATCCCTCAACGGAAATGAAACCATCGATCAGGACTTTTGCAATTGTGAAAATATATCTCGCTGTGACCTGAAAGGAAAAGAAAGTGCTTCATACATGAAAAGTCTTTACAAACTGAAAGTGGGTATTTCCAGTTTTATTTCAGGTTATGTATCTTGAGGTTTTTTTTTTGTTGTTGTTGTTTGTTTTTTTGTCATGTTTCCTGGCTTCCTTCGTGAAGTTCCTTCTTGGGATAGCTGACTCGGTGACGTCATCCCGTATTAGTTTTGCAGATCATGACATGTAGCAAAGCGTTTCTGGCTGAGTGTGTTGCCCTGGTGGTTTGTCAGAGGGTTCTGGAAGTAGGTGAAGAATTTCAGCGCGTCTGTCTGTCTCTCTCACCAGTGAGCCCAGCTTGCCATCTAAGAGGAGTTCCTCAGTAAACTCGCTTTTGGCGAGTGAAGTGCTTATCACCCCGGTTTAAGTAGATTTACACAGTTTGCTGCTTTCTTAAAGATTAACTGGGTGTAGTTGCACGTGAGGAATTCCACCGTGATTCAGTGTTTGGCCTCGTTTAGGAGATGACATAGAAAGCTGTTGATCACTCCTCGCCAGTTTCCGTGCACGGCAATTTGTGCTCAGTAGATCGTGTTTCGTGAAGTTTGTAGACTTGAAGTTGCATGTGGAAGATATTTCAGTGACTAGTGCCTAAGCCAATCCCAACATGTTTTTGTTACACAAAGGCAAACATTGAGGCGGAGATGGGAGGTTAGTTTGGTACGTGTGAATAAAGTTCAGCCTCTTTTTATATTGTATTCTCTCTGTGTTTGTGATTCAGTAGTCTCTGTGATCACGCTAGTCTCTGTCATCCAGAGTGATGGGTTTCAGGTGTCCACTCACAGGCTTTTGTCAAGGGTGGACCCCTCCATGGCTGCACACCGTTCCTGGGAGGTGTGCCTGTTGGCATCTCACTCTGTTTTCTGTAGTTCATGTTATGTTCTGGACACATTTCTGGATTTCCTTTTCCCCCTTCCTTCATGAGATGGACGGACGGACAGACAGCTGTCATGAACCCGCGCCATAAACTGTTAAAATGATTGCATTTTTGATCTGTTTCTTTGTGGGAGGGGGATCCAGATTCCTGTGGCTAATGTTTCTGCCATTCTCATGGAGCAGGAAATACTGGAGGCGTGTGTGTCATTTCCTCCCTTCACCTCAGTGAAGTTTAATCCCCACCATTCCCATACAAAATGGAGAAGGCACTGGAAATCAAATGGGCAGTGAAATTAAATGGCCTGGTTAGCGAAAGCCAGGTCTTTAGGGTCAAGGGCTGTGTCTGCTACTAGGAAAAAAAAGGAAGATGCCCTGTCAAGAGCAGCTGAGAGCCTTCTGCACTTCCCTTTACTTAGCTTCTGAAAGACATGTAGTGCACAGGGTGTCTCCATTTAACTGGGGAATTGAGGCACTGTAATTTATTGGTGGTTTTTGTTTGTTCCAAAAAGGCCTTTGCTCCAGGGTTGTCAGCTAGCATATTGGATGTTGAGTAAAATTAGGATCTCAGATAACTTTTTTTTTTCAAAGTCTAAGTGTCTCAAATTTGTTTTGCTGCGTGTTTTTATTTGCTAAATCCAGCAATTCTATCTTGGGGAGCCCAATTCACTTTTGTAAAACTAGTTATAAAACATGATTATAAAACATCCTGTTCTCGTTTTTCCATTAAAAAAGTTTTTTTTTGTTTGTTTGTTTGTTTTTTGTTTTTTGCCTCTTAGCACATCCCTTAAGGCCCGATGAAAACGCAGATCTCACCCTTCACCTTCTTCAGCCTCTGTGGTCCGCAGCTTCCTCCTGCACTGCAACATCTTGGCTCGAGCTCTGGCTCTGCCTTTCCCAGGTCTTTTCACTTCCCTGACCTGAGGTTCTGCTGAGTAAAGATAATTGCGCGCACTCACAAGGTGGTGGTTGTTAAGTCCTCCTAAGGTGTGATTATTATTAATGTCCCCGCAGAGCAGGCAGCAGCAAGGGGTCCCTGGAGACACTGTGAGGTCCTACGAGACCTTGACATGGTCTCTAAAGAATGGACCCTGTTTACAGTCTCTTTAGAAGGGACTGTGTTTAAGGCTGTGGGCAGCCACAGAGGAGGGTATAAGCACTTAGAGTTCTCAACCACATTTTTAAAGAAGAAGTACTTAGCAGAAAGGTAGATCTTTGCCTTTAAACAGTTCCTCCTGTATTTATTTATTTATTTGGTGCCGTTTACGTCTGGAGAACTAAGCCCTCCCATCTCTAGTTTTTACTTTATGCAGGTATTTGAAAGCAGAAAGCAAAACCCACGGATCATCCTTAGCCATTCTCAAATTTGCTTTAAAAACTGGCAGATTTGATCATCAGCGCAAGCAGGCTTAGTTTCCCAGAGTCCATCCTCTGCTGCGTTTGTGCGTTTGATTTTTCAAAGATGGCATCTTTACCTCACTCAGAAGCAGAAACATTGTTTCGTTTTGTCTTTGGGTGTCTGTAGGTGTTTGGAGGGTGTTTGTTTCTCAACTTGCATTTGTTCAGAGTGCTTGGCTCAGCTGCATTCTAAAGCCTCCCGGAGTTTAAAATAGGATGGATACATGGTAGACAATGAGAATACGGTTTCCTGGACTTAGGATAAGGTTAATAAATAAATAAATAGGGAAACAGAATTCTGGGTTAAGCTAAGGAATCAATGAACCTGTTGGTATTTAACAGTTTGTAAGTGACAGTGAGAATAAATGAGACCTTTATTCAGATTCCTGTGACCCGGAGAAATAAATGAGATAAATCTATGTGGACCCCACTGTAAGCACAGGGAATTTCAAAACAGTGAAATGCAAAGTAGGGGGCGTTACTTTGTGTTTCTTAATTGCATACTCAATGCAATTTTAAAAAACTTAACTTTAAAATACTGGGACTGAGTGTGATGGTTATAATCAGAGCACTCAGGAGACTAAAGCAGGAGGATTCCAAGTTTGAGGCTAGCCTGGGCTATTTAGTGAGACCTTGTCTCTGTAAATAAATAGTAAACAAAGTAAAACTGAACCAGGAGGAAGTGTTCTAAAATGCTCATTGCTGCTTCTGTTGTAGATCATGACTGGGTTCTTCTCTTGGCTCTTCATTTTGTTTTATTTTTTCAAACTTTTCTTAACTCTTGCCACTTAGAATACAAGTACAAAGCTCTTGGGTTATCAATTTTTTTTGAAAATGAAAACTCTTAGCCGGGCGGTGGTGGCACACGCCTTTAATCCCAGCACTTGGGAGGCAGAGGCAGGCGGATCTCTGTGAGTTCGAGACCAGCCTGGTCTACAAGAGCTAGTTCCAGGACAGGCTCCAATACCACAGAAAAACCCTGTCTCGAAAAACCAAAAAAAAAAGTCTCTCAAAATTGTGGTGAAATACTAAAGAATTCTTTCATGTTGAGAATGTTAAAGACTAGCATAGGGCTCGCCTCCAGGGTGCATACCTGTAGTCCCAGCTACTGTGGAGACCCAGGTGGGAGGATACTCAAGGTCAGACTGGACAGCAAAGCAAGAGTTTATCATAAAAACGGACCCCCCCCCACATCACTGCTTTCTCATACATATACAGCTGTGCTTGTTTCTCATGTATACATGAGAAACATATGTGCATGTGTGCATGCACAATCTGTGTGTGTGTGTCTGCTTGTTTCTCTTCTTGGGTCCTAGCTTTAAGGTAAAAAATCTTTCTTGTTATTTCTGATTCTTTACCTTAAAAAAAAAAAAACCCTATGCCACCCTTTTGGAAATAATTTATCTTTGATACTTTTTTACATTTAAGAACATTAGATCTTCCCATCTTGAACAGATGACCTAAGCTCTTTCAAAAAAAAAAAAAAAAAAAAAAGAAAACAAACACACACAAAAAATTTTAAGCCAGTAATTTAGTTCCATGAGCTAGTGTGGGCGACATGCAGCCAAATATGTGACATTTCATATTCTAGGTCACTATTGTAGTTGCGCTTCTGTTGCTGTCTTAAACACCATGCCTAGAAGCAGTTTGGGGCCAGGAGTGGAGCATTTTTATTTGGCTTACACTTCCACATCCCTGTCCATCAGTCAGGGACGTCTGGGTTGACCTCAAACTAGGAAGCCAGAGGCAGGAATGAACCGGAGACCATGGAGGAGCACTGCTTACTGGCTTGCTCCCAGTGCTTTACTCAGCTTGCTTCTCACCCCTGCCCAGGGTGACACTATGTACAGTGGACTGGGGCCTCCTACATCCCTGCCAATCAAGAAAATGGCCCACAGGCTTGTCCACCAGCCAATCTTAAGGAGGCAGTTCCTCAACAGAGGCCCCTTCTCCCAGAAGACTATAGTTAGTTTGTATCAAATTGACAAAACGAACCAGCATGGATACTTTGAAGGATAGCTGTTGTAAGGGTTGAGAAAGTATTTCAGCTGACCATTTTCTCTGACTTAACATTGCGGATAAGTACAGCAGTTTTGTGGACAGATTAAATACCCACACGCGTTTTCGTTGCTGCCTTACACACACGGCAACCCCAGGTGGTTCAGCTTCTGGCACGTTCTCCTCTGGTTATAATTTATTTTGACTAGTCATGATTGTCTTCGTCGAAAACTGCCTTTACAGCTTTTTCAAAGTGCAGTTTGGTGGGAGGTGTGACTTCCAAGAGGTGTGTTTAATGTATAACAAAGCGCCCGGAGGATTTCTGTAAGCAAGCGAAGACAAACACAGCACCGTAGAAGCAATTCTCAGTATGCAACCCAGGGGACTTGGAGTGGCTAGGGGACGTTGCTGGTATGTGCTGCAGAGACTCCAAGGTTTGAGGAGCAGAAGAGGACGAATAAAGGGCCAGGGGTTAAGGAAGAGGGTAAGAAACAGGCATGGTGTCACTGTGCCAGTTTTTCATCTTGCTCATCCATGCCCATCCATAGGTCAGCTCTGCAGGGTGTGTAAATTTGGTGCTGTGTAGGTTGGGAGCAATATGTAGTAGCTTCGTTATTTCCCATTAATTTAAATTCTGTCCTCCTCCCTGCTCCCGTTCATTTCATTCCCATCATCTAGCACTTAGGTCCTGTGTTCTTTTCCCTTCTTTGGGGAAACAAGTTATAAAACATTTTGACTGAGTGGTCGTGGTGTATGCCTTTAAATTCCAGCACCTGGGAAGCAGAGGCAGGTGGATCTCTGTGAGTTTGAAGACCGCCAGCATGCTCTACAAAACTAGTTCTAGGATAGCTAAAGCTACATAAAGAAACCGGTCTTGAAACCCAAACCAAAACAAAACAAAAATGAGAGAAAGGAGCACATCATTCTGGATCAAGACCTCTCGCTACGGTCAGCCTAAGCATTCCTATTCCCGTGGTCTGCAGGGTACTTGCATCTGTTTCTTCCTGTCAATCTTACTGGTCAAACTCTCCACCAACTCAAGCAGAGTTCTTTTTTTTCGGTTTAGGGAAAGTTTAGCTGCAGCTCAGCAATGTCGTGTTGGTTACTGAGTGTGTAGGATAAGTTTAAAGTTTTCTGAGTACTCACACGTCCTAAGGAAGTAAGGAGCCAGTCAGGCTAGTGAGAAGCACCCGGAAGCTGAGTGTCCTGCCTGTTGAAACAGCTAAGGGATGGTGAGGAACCATAGGAAAGCAGTTCAGGGTTTTTTCATAGGAGGAGAGACCATTCCCTTGCACAGGCCCCAAACTGTTGCGTTTATTGGCTGTTCCCTCCGGAGGCTTCTGTGGCTGATGTGAAAACTGGCTCTAGCACCCGCCCGTGTTTCTTAGGAGATGGATGTCGGCTGCATCATTGTGCACGCGCTTCTTTTCAAGTGGATGCTGAATTACAAGAGAGGCTTTGAAGGTGGGGAAGGTGGGTTTCACTGGGGGACCAGTGAGTGGTTGAGGTTAGCAGGATGCAGGGCAGAGGTTGAAGGGCAGAGAGCCATGAGACCACGCTTGCCAAAGGAGATGAGAGCAGAGCCTGAGCTTTGAAGGTGTTGCCATCAAAATAGAGATGCCACATGAACTGGTGGCAGTGGGCCAGAGTGGCCCTTGCCATACTGCTTGAGAGAGGAAAGGGTTTCAAGAAAAGGAAGTCCTCTGTTTTAGTCTTGGGTTAGAAGGTGAAAAACTACGGTAGCTTGTTTGCCTAACACTGGGCTCGGTGATGGGAGAGCCTGGACTTTCTGTTACAGAGATTTTCTACATTTTTAAGATGTTATAATAAGGAGGAGTAGGATTGCTAAATTTTACTGCTGGCATTCTGTCCAGACACCAGGAATGCCAAGTGTCCTGTGGAGTTCACAGCAGTTTCTTTGAAGGGAAGTGTTCAGTTTTAATGGGTCATTATACTTCCAGGAGAGAAACACAGTGGGCTGTGTACATTATGTTGCTTTCTTGGGAGTTGCCTTCAAGTCAGGGTGGACTTGGCTCACTCGCATGGGTACATAGATTTTTTTTTTCCCCATGATCATCCTGACATTCAGAGTTCTCCTTTTACCATGTGGATGCCAGGGATCAAACTCAAGAAACCAGATATGGCAGCAAGCACCCACTAGGCCATCTCAGAGGCCTCAAATGTGTTTTTGTTTGGTGTTTATTTGTTTTGGTCATCTAGACCACCTAAAACTGTGGAGTTATTACATCTATGAAATAAAAAAAAAAAAAACACAGATGGTGTGGGGGGGCACGCCTTTAATCCCAGCCCTTGGGAGGCAGAGGCAGGTGGATCTCTTTTGAGTTCAAGGCCAGCCTGGTCTACCGAGTGAGCTCCAGGACAGCCAGGGTGACACAGAAATCCTGTCTCGGAAAAAAAAAAAACAAAAACAAAAACAAAAAAAAAAAACAAGACAGGTGCCACAGGTTAAAACATCTCCCAGTTCAACAGGAATATGACAGACGTACAGGTCACAAGAAAGGGCTAGCAGATTCATTGCCACATAAGGAAGAAGTTTCTATGGAAAGGCAATGAGTTTGCCCTGACCATTTTAACTTAGCTCCATCAGTTGCTTGTTATTCTCCCCTCTGATGATCCCAAGTTTGTTCAGAAGGCAGTAACAGTCTAGAAGTGGAGCCTGGGGAGAGGAGCGCTGGGAGTACATGAACACACTCCAGGGAGCGGGGTGTCAAAAAAAGAAATTAAGTCAGACCTTGGGGAGGTGAGTTCTAACCAGGAAGGAGCAGCTCTGCCTTTGACGCGGTAGGTGACAGAAATACCAGGACTCCTAGAGAAGGCAGAGACTGAGAAGCCCTTTCAAGGAGAGCTTGTTGGCTCCAGTAAATGATGCCCAGAGGTCATGGAAGACAAAGACTGGTGAAAGGCAGTTAGAATTGTCTGTCGGGAGGTCCTGTTGAGTGTCTGTGGATCTGAAGTTTCCACAGAGCCTTATGTGTGCGATGGGGCAGGAAGGGGGGAGCAGGAGGAAGCACATTCCAGAAGGTTTAAAGAATAGATGAGTGAGGAGGGTGTGTCTTTGGAAAGTCAGGCACCAAAAAAGAAAAAAAAGAGAAAAAGGAAAGGAGTCCCTCCCAGTTAAGAGTGACAGCCTGCAGAAGTCTGTTTTAAAATCTGCGTCCAAGACACTTGGAAGAGCCGTGGAAGTAGGCTTTCTTTAAAGAAAGACTAAGGTAAGTTAGCCCTACAGGAACTGGATGTCAGATTGTCAGTGACAGGCTTGGGTTAGGTGTGAGACAGAGCCACTGAGGGAGAAAACAGAGGGGTGTTAGGTCTTCTCAACGGAGAGACAAGACTGAAGCTTGAGAGGGGCGGCTGTCTCCAGGAGTCTGACGGGAGCATTTGGAGTTCTTGGGGAGTTGGTGAACACTGAAATGGGGTGAGGTAGCAGTGGTGAGAGCTGGGCAGCCTATGTCAGTGGGGTATTCTGATCTTTTCTTCAGTAATAAACCAGGGTGGGTTCTGGAGAATGGGTCTGTGCGGTGTTTGTCATCGGTCCAGGGGGAACTATCTAAAAGTTGAGAGCTTTGTTAGGAATGCTGAAGAGGCTGTGCATGTTCGGGATTAGGAGTGTGGCCTTTTTCTTCAGACACAAGAAAAGTCTGGAGAATGAGGGGATTTTGTTTTAAAAAAAAAAGCTTTGTTATTTCACGGTCAGGTTTTTTTTAAAACTACGACATAGTTTGACCATATTCTCCCCCCCCCGCCCAGTTCCTCCTACATCTTGCCCACCCAACTTCATATTCTTTTTCTTACTCTCACTCAAAAAAAACCTAAAATTAAAATGTCTTAAAAGGAAGAAAATAAGACAATACTAAAACAAAACAAAAGGTACACATTTTAAAAAAAGATGAAGCCGGAGTCCCTTTTATGTTGACTCCTAGGAATGGGGCCTGCCCTGGTAAATATGCAGGGTCAAAATCCTGAAAGTGGAGTAATTATAAGACTGTCACCCTTGACTACAGTTTGGGAATGAGGGTAGAAACCATGACCTTACCTTGTGGCATTTTGGGGGTAGATAAATGTAAGGCTAGTGACTGTCTTCCTTGTGTGGGGCAAGGACTTGGGTGCCCATTACTATTAAGAAGTGCTCCCCAATGCTCGCATAATTATGCCACCCTGCAACTTTTGTTAGAAGCTTTTACTTATTTATTTTCTTCTTGGTTTTTCAAGACAGGGTTGCCCTGTGTAGTTTTGGAGCCTGTCCTAGAACTAGCTCTTATAGGCCAAACTGGCCTTGATCTCACAGAGATCCACCTGTCTCTGCCTCCCGAGGGCTAGGATTAAAGACATGCGCCACCACCTGTCACTTGTTTTAAGCTTTTATAAATGAGTTGTATTAAAGTTTTTTTTTAAAAATGAAACAGGATCTCCCTTTATAGCCCAGGCTGGCCTTTGGGATCATAATTTTCCTCTCCCATCCTTCCAAATTTAGAGATTAGAAGACTCTACCTCCATACCCTACATCGATTCTTGTTTCATGGAGATGTCAACCAGCTGTGAACCACAAACTGAATACTGTGGTTTGGTTGGTTTTTCTTTCCCCTTCCCCCCTGCCTGACCTACAAGGTAAACTTCACTTAGAAAATTTCACCGACACTGAAAGCATCACAAATTACTTTGAAAGACAAAATGTGGAAACAGGTGTGGATTTCAACTGATTCGTTAGATTTATGGTCGCGAGCACATTCCTTGTGTTTTCTAGGTCTTTTCTCAGCCCCCCGAAAATTGGGATCGTGGCTGCTTGACATTTTTTGAGATGGAAGATGGAGTCACGTGTGACATCTGACACAGCTGCCCTCACTTGTCTCTGCCTCCCTTGAAGTGTTCCCTCACAAGTCCGTTTACCTAAGAGTGTGGGTCAGGGAAATTGTGTGATTGTAATAGCTGGAGAAGAGTGTCATCATTCCAGTCATGAGCTGGGAATGTGGTGAGCAGCACCTGAAACAGCCTTTCAGCTCTCACCGGGGAAAGCTTGCACAGTTGGTGTGCCTATCCTGCTGGGACTGCCCAGACTTGTAACCAATCCCGCGAAGCTTAAGGGTCTTGCATGGACGCCCCCACTGTTAAACGTCTTGCTTCTCTTGGTATCTGGTTCTAAGTTTGATTCCTGAAGTTTGTTGTTTAGAGCTGTTTCCCAGTTGTGCTCGCTGTGATTCTCAGATTCTATTAAACGTTGAAAATCTTCCAGGAATTAGAGTATTCAGTGATCAAAGAAAGTTGGCGATATCACGTGCTGCGTAGTACTGCCTAGGAGAGTAACAGTTTAAAATTTCAGAGACGTTTTTGAAGTTCTGCAGTGAAGGCATTTGTCCAAATGTATGTATTTCATTCATTTTCTGGAATTGTTTGATCGTGGAATTCCTTAACCCTGCATTATTAACAATATGTTGAGAAACAGTTTGAGCAACGGTGACTTTCAAGGAACATGTGATGTTGGAAGGGGCAGAAGAGACTATCCGACTGGCTGCCGATTTCCATTTCCTTCATAGGAACTGACATCCAAAGCTATGCAGTCATGCTCCGGTCTCCCAGTTTGAAAAGCTCAGCTTTTGGATCCTGCCCTGGCCTGCCGTTACCATTTTCACCTTTCCAAACGTGCCACACTCTTGCACCAAGATTCTCCTAACGAATAATTAGTACGGTGTCTGCCTTTTAAAAAAAATGATTGATGGAGCTTCAGAATTCGTTGTGTGTTTGAAAGCCATTCTCTGACCTGAGTAGGCCGTTGGCAGTGCTGTGTTGAATAATCATTCATTTCTATTTTTTTGTCTCTCTTTTAATTTCTTCTCTCTAAAAGCCGGTTTCCCCACCTCTTTTCTGACTTTTTCAGGCCTCTATCAAATAAGGATAACTGTGACTTGGGAAATCAACCCAGTGTAAAGTACCAGTGATCTGGAAAACCCACACACAAATTATTAATGAATACTCTTTTGTTCTCCAAATTAGTTTTGTCTTTTCCATATAATTGGCTGTGGGTAGGCAAATTTGCATGTTAGCCTCTTCCTGCCTCCCTTACTCTAGCATGCAGGGTTTGCTCTGTGGTTTCTAGGTGCAAGTTCCTGTGTGAAGGAGACCACAGCTGAGGCTTCGCAATCCCGCAGTGTCAAGAGCCCATCAGGGATGCCCGCCGTGTGTCCTGAGTAGCCACTCGCCTGACTGTCACTGAGATACTACAGACACAAGCTGCTCATGTGTGGCGTGTTAGCACTTACAGTTGACTGCTCTAAGGAGACGAGGTAGAAAGCCAAGTATTGGTAGCTTACACCTGTGACTCTAGCTCTAGAGAATCAGATGCAGTAGGAGTCTGAGTTCTAGGCAACCCTAGACGCCTACCAAGACTCTCGGTCTCAAAACAACATGAGAGTGATGTGGAAAAACTGGAAAGTGTTGAGGGAAGTTCAAGGGAGAAAGTATTTCAGATTCTGAAAAGTCCCTTCTCATTGTTACCTGGTCAGATATAAGAAGTAGGATTGGAAACAGGACCCAGAGGAACTGGGATTCTTGGTGATCGAGGGTAATAATTGCTGGAGGTGTGCTATGGTGTTGTTGGTGTCTTTCATGGCTTACCTAGTGCTGCGCTGACAGTTGTTCAGGCTTTGTTTCTCCAAGTCTCTGCCATAGTTAGGACCAAGTTTGCAACTTGGAAGCAGCTGTGGATGATACAGGGATGGCTGTTGTAAAAACTAAGTACAAAAGCCAGTGTGGGCTGTGCTCGGTCCGCACAGCATAGTTGGCTTACTCCTCATTGGTAGTTCCTTCTTTGTTCGTGAGCTCTGCTACCAAAAGGTGTGCAAAAGGAAAAGAAAGCGCATAAGCCAAAGCAAACGATGATGATATCTGTTAAATAGTCTGTGTAAGGTGTACACAAGTGAATCCAACAGAGTCTGTGTAAGGCGTACACTAAGTGAACCCAACATAGTCTGTGTAAGGTGCACACCAAGTGAAACCATGTGAAGTTGGGTTTGATTCATTGCTTGGTTTTCACTTTGAGTTCAATCTTAGATAAGTTTGGTTATATATGGGGAGGCATTCTCGTGTTTATGTCATCAGCGCTATAGTGACTTTCTGTCTGTCTGCCTCTGTCTGTCCGCCCGTCTGTGTGTGTGCACACACACGCACATGAATGCATATGGAGGTCAAAAATAGATGTCAGGTATCTTACTCTATCACCCTCTACCTTATCTTTGAGACAGGTCCCTTGTGAACTTGGAGTTCACGGGTTTGGCCAGACTGTCTGTGTCTTCCCATCTTCCTCACTCTGTCCTTCTAGCCTTGCCTGCCTGCCTGTCGTCTTCTCTGTCTCTCTCTCCTCTCTATTTGTGAGTATAGGTGTTAGGATGTGAACTCAGTCCTCATGTTTCTGTAACACTTTACCAACTGAGCCATCTCCCCAGCCCTACCTTTTAGTCATTTTCTTTTAAATTTTAAAGATTTGGCCACAATTCTGAATTGGAGAGAAAGTTGTGGTAAAACCCAGAAGGCTACCTGGAGGGAGGGAAATGCCGATGTTCGCCTTTAAACTTGCTGTTAGTGACACACGTGTCTGCACTGAAGCACTGTGCAGTGATGCATTAGGCCGCTGTGACAAAGTCGCACTCACTAGGGTCATTTCCTGTTGCGGGGAGGGTGCTGGCAGGCCCGTGCCACCCCTGCAGGACCCCAGAGAGCCCTGCAGCGGACTTCTCGCCTGCTTTTTGCTATTCCCTGACATGGCATTGTAACTCCAGCATTTGTACGACGTTCTCACTGTGTTTCCCTGTGCCCAGATTTTCCTTTTCGTGCTCTGTACCAGTCACGGTGTTTGGTTCCCTCTGTTTAGACATTGACGGTAAAAGGTCACATTCCAGGATTCTGGGAGGTGAGAATTCCAGTCTGCTTAGGGGATGCATTTTGTCCCTAACAGCCTTGTACTAAGCATACATTTGTTCGAGGCAAAATTCATCAGTTGGGCCTGTGAGTGAGGCCAAAATACTTAATGACACATTGATAGTTAGAGGAACTTCCATGGTGGGAGTATTATACTGAAGACCCATTGGATATAGTCTGAGGGACTTTTTCTCTTTTGGGGTAGAAGATACATATTTTTGTAGATTGCTTCATAAATGATTCCAGAAGCATCTACTTGACACTGTAGCCTTTAAGGGGCTTATAGAATTCCTGCTTTGTCTCAACAAGGTTCATTTATACCTTTCTGGCCGGAAGTTCCTCCCAGCTTCTAGAAGTTTCTTTTTCACTCCTCTTTCCTAAGCTTTTGTTTAGAGCATTTCAAGTAGCCTGAGAACGGCAGAATGCCTCCCCACCTCCGTTCACCTCCCCCTTGTCTCTAAGGTCTGCCTGAAACTTCTGCACGAATTTGGCTGTGGTGTTTTCATCTACCACACCTGAGAGGTGTGTGGGGGTGTGGTGGAAAAACCCAGCCACTCTCTCAGTACTGAGAAGGGGATTCCTGGGCCACCAGTTTGGAGGTATCAGGTTGCCTCTGAGGAAGGGAAGTGATTCCTATCATTATTAGGGAAGATGGTTATGATGTAGAGATTCAGAGCAGTTGGGTGAGAAGGTAAAGTGGTATTAAAGTCGAACTTTTTAATACTTAAATAGGAACTTAAGAACTTAAGGTGTATATGCGCTACGTTAACAAACAGGTGTTTCACTTTTGTTAGCCTTGGTGTTAAAAAAAAATCCCTTTTGTTACATTGCAAATTGCAGGTGGCATTAATTTTTAAGAGAGTCAGCTAAATTAGTCATTTCTTTTTTCAAGAGACCCTTCCTTGTCTGTAAGGATTGCATGCATTGCTCCTTAACCTTCTGACTAGGTATGTTTCTCCTTACCAACTAGATTGCTAAATATATATGGACCCTAGAGCCTGTCTCTTTCTTTGTAGCATTATATTTATGCAATTTGTAGGTATGTTAAGGGCATGATATTTGCTGATTCTCTTCAGAGTTTCTGTCAAAATCCTTTTCCTTACTGTATTGAACACAGCAATCTACTCAGGCCCAGTTTTCAGTAACCGCTTCCATTAAGTGACGCTAGACATGCTTAGGGGTTATTATTTCAGCAAGTTTGTGTCCCTGCTGGGCAGCCCTGAGTATTAGGAAGGACACCATAGGTGCCCTGTACTTTCTGCCCAAAATGTAGTTATTGGGATTTTCAGAGCAACCGGTTATGTTTGTTTTAACCTCGGGAGGCACAGAGAGTTGTAACCTGGAGAGCTGGACATTGAACTCGTGACACGACATGGAACCTCTCTCTCACTTGGGTGGGTGCTTGGCAGTGTCAAAGCAGGGACACAGAAATCGCTTGGCTCAGCTGGTCTCAAAGAGGATCTGGAGGGTGTGACCAGAGAGGGTGCAGTTTTAGAATCAGGAGACGCCTTTTCCTGTTGGCCCTCCCGTGTCTTCTAAAGAGCTGGAAGACAGCCTGTAGGGAATGGGGGACTGGGTGGTGGCTGCTTTGTAAAAGGCATAGACACAGTCGAAGGACCCCAGGGATGCAGATTCATTGAAAGGACCGTGCATGGGACTGAGCTTATATAAGCGGTACCCCTGGAATCTCAGCCCTGCTGTCTCCTGCTTTGCTATTTCTTGAATGTGGTCTCAGTCAGAATCTCAAAAATGGAAATGTTTGTCTCTGTCTGTGTCATGCCTTCCCAACAGGGTGGGGACATCAGAGGTTCTATGTGTGATTCAGAAACTCTCAGAAACCCGAGGAGTCCCTCCGAGAGTTATGTGTCGTTTCAGTGGTAGAATGAACTATCTCATAACGGTTCCCTTTAAGCCCAGAGGTGATATAGGCAGGAAGTGTACAGGGTGATACAGGCAGGAAGTGTACAGGGAGCTTGGTGAAGAATTGACAAGTTCACGAGTAATCGAGTCAGAATTGACTCTACAGAAAAATAGGGATGCTTCACTTAAAGCTGATGTAAGAAAAGTCACAGCACACGCTCCTGGGAAACTCCATTAACCTGAGTCCTGGCATAGCTGAACTCATGCACTGGATCCACCGGAGTGTCTGCAGGAAAGGGTGTCAGGACGTAGTCTGCATAGGTGCTGAGCCAGCAGAAACCCCAGGGCCACCAGAATTCCAGAGCCTGGCTGAAACCCAGAGACCCAGGAAGAGGAGAGGCTGCTTGCTGCTTTTCTTGTTTTCTTTCTTGCCACATTTTTACTTGGTACTTTTTCAACTCTCTGGGGTGTGTGTGTGTGTGTGTGTGTGTGTGTGTGTGTGTGTGTGTGTGTATGATGGGATCGAGGAACTAAGGGTCTTGTGGGAAAGACGTAGAACCCGAAGCATCTCAGCGACCAAGTAAAGGGATGGGATGGTGACGAATTGGAGTTTTTCTTCTTCTTTGACCTCCACATCTTCCCTGCTGTCACCCCAGATAAGGCGGGACTTCCTCCGGCAGCAGGTACAGGAGCAGTTTTAGGGCTTGTTCCATCACACAGAACCCCCACCATCAATCAGCAGTCTGACAGCCCAGGCAGGAGGCCTCCAGGCTATGGGAGCTCCTGCCACCATCCCTAGAAATTCAGTCTCCGGTCACATAACTTTCCAGTAAAATTCATTATTGTTCATTTTAGGGAAAACAATATTAGTGATTCAGAACTCTTACTAAAATGTAGAGGTTCACCTAGATCCGATTCACCCCTCCTGTAAAAAGAATTCACCCATCCTGATAGAAAGAATGGTTATATAATGTAACCCTGTCCCCTTTTTTCATCATTATAGGCACCCCAGCCTCTTACAATTAAAAACGCTATTTTTGTACACCTCATACACTGTATAGGGCTTTTGTGTAGCTAGTGAGAAAAACAGGCAGAAACAGCCAGAGTTGGAGCTGTCAGATTTGATAAACACTCCAAATATCTTGTGATCAAGTTTATTGAAAATGGCAACTTTTACAACCATGTAGCCAGCATGTTTGTCAGTTCTTCAGATGACAACCATCTGGAAGGAATGACAGGCTACGTGGAATAACAGTTCACTATGAGCGCACCAGAGAGGACCACCAGTTAACCAAAGAGACTAATTAGAATAAATAATTGTGTAATCCTACATTCGGTGAAAAATACTGAGAGAAACGGAATGTAACTCTGAATGAAAAGAGGTGTGTGATTGCTGTCTTGGGCAGCTCCAATGAAGGAGATGCTGTGGTGGTTTATGGAAGTCGGGAATTTCTTTCTCTCAATTCCAAGAGGTAGATGTTGAGATTGGCTGCTGGCAGGATTGTCTCTGGAAAGGGCTTTCTTTTGGGTTGCACATCTGCAGTAGATAGAGCCTATGGAGGTGCCCAGGAGTCTGGTTTTTAATCTCATTCCTGAGGGCTCCATCCTCATGACTTAATTCCCTTCCAAAGGTCCAGTCTCTTAATACTGGGCAAGGATGGGCAAGAATAATTTCAGTGTATTTGGGACAGATATAATTTGGAAGGGACACAATTTAATTAGTAACAATTGGTTTGATTGTAAATAAACTGATTTCTTAATAGCTGTTTAGATCATAGTTTAATCTACATTAATAAAATTATGTTTACATTAGCAAAACCATTGGGTGTGGTTGTATACATGTGTAATCACAGCCTTGGTGAGGCTGATGTAGGAGGATCAATAGTTGGAGTCCAGCCTTGACTCCATAGGGAATTCCCAGATAGCCTAGGCTAGCTGGGCCTTTTCACAAAACAAAACAAAACAATCTTCCTACCTCATAGTAGGAAATATTTCCTGAGCTGAGATTTTTATAGTCAAAACACACACCCATCCTCTGGATTTGATGGTTTAGCTCCCAAGTTTTCCTCCTGAAATTTTGTTACTTTTCAGACCCCCAAGTTAGTCCAGAAACACGATAGGATTGATAGCACCAGCTTCAGTTTTTAACTTCTGTGAGCAAAGGTCGATCGTACACATTGGGCAGAGGGAAAATATCCTTAGTGATGGCGAAAGATGTAAATTGCCCCACACTCCTTCAGGCTTGAGAAAAGCACACAGGAAGCGGCCCTGATGGAATGCATGCACATCTCTGATACCCTTACCCCTTCCCACCTCACTTCAGGGCTAGAAGGTACATGCTGGGATTCCAGGAGTTAAAACATGTGCAGTTAGAACTTTTCGGTCATTAGACTAGCCAGTAAAAAGTGCAGGCACGCTGATGGTTCTGAGCAGGATCCCCTTTTCTAGGGAACCACCTCCCCTTCCCGCCACCTGCTTTTCTCTATTGCCATTTGAACTCCCAGTGTGATTTGTTCCACTCCGTCTTTAATGTGCTTGTGCGGAGGAGTCTGCAAGTAGGAGGTGAGAGACTGTAGCCGCACTGTGTATAGGTCAGCTTTAAGATTAGAACTGGCCGTGGCATATTAAGGGAGGGGCCTGGGAAAGGTGGGCCTGGTAGAGACGGCACTGCCTGAGCACTTCCTCCAAGCTTGACATTTTCTTGGGGGCTCTGTAGTCTGTACGGGCACAGTGTTTTGATCAGCTCGGAGTTGGAGTGGATTAGGTGGCATAGTCCTCGTGTTACACATCAAGACTGGGGGAAAATAGAGCGCGGCCACAGTGACATCTCAACTCTGGCAGTCTCTTTTCAGAGTCCACCTTCTCATCCCCAGTGCTGTACCACTTCCTTCAAGGTCACCCCCTAGGTTTGGAGGAGTACCACTTCGGAATGACCTTTATCATTAAAGATTTAAATTTGACTGAAAGAACTGGAGTCTAGGCTTGTTCTGTAGCGAGTAGCAATAGTGCAGAAATAAATTAGGACATTTGCTAATTTCTAATAACATTGTGTTTTCCCAAAGTGTAACAAAACTTCTGATATACACACCTACACCCACCCCAGATGGGGACCCTACAACAAACCTAAGGATGGATACCGCCAATTGGGGTTACGTAGAAGAAAATGGGCGAGGGTTAGTTTCAGGAACAGAAATGACCCTACAACAAACCTAAGGATGGATACCGCCAATTGGGGTTACGTAGAAGAAAATGGGCGAGGGTTAGTTTCAGGAACAGAAATGACTCTAAGAAAGATGCATTACTTGGAGCACACTACAAAGCCTGCATGTAGCAGATTCTGGTCTATACCTTTTCCAGAGTGCTGGGCTGGTTTCTGCTTCTTCCAGGAAGCTGGTCTGGTTTGAAGAGTCTTCTTGGTAGCTTGGTTGAGCTGTTAGTCTTCCTTTGTAGGTTAGTTCAATCTGAGACGTATAATAAGCTTTTATTGTTTATTCTGGTAGGGGGGATAGCTAGGAATCTAGTCAGTTTCAGGGACTTGCTGATGCTATTTTGAATTATTTACCTTCCTGCTTAGAAGTCGTCCCTCAAGGATGGAATGTTTCAGCCTTAGAGGAAAATGTTACACAGCACTCCGCCCCTCCCTCCTGTCCTTACCTTCTTTTGTCCCCTCTTCCACAATGATTCCTGAACCTTGGGTAGCTATAGCTGCCCACCTGTGACAAGGAATTTGGTTTGGCGTATTTGGCATCACTGTGCCCCAAGTTCTCCAGACACGTGTTCTCTAAAGGATCTCTAGTGATTCTGAGGTTGATGCTGACAACAGTGGTTATCTCTGGGCATGAACACACATGTTTAGAGGGCAACTTGATAGACTCATCACATCCATGTAGTAAAACAATAAAAGTGGCTTCTCCATTGGGACCTATGACCTTCCCAGCCACAGGCTTTTTGTCCTGGTTTACAGTACCAACTCCCACTTGTGGAGCAGGCTATAAATCCGTCAGAAAGCTGTTGGTCTTGTCCCCAGTGGACAGGCAGGCACATCCTGCCTTGTACGTCAGCATTAAGGCACACAGGAATGTTGCTAACAGTTCTCTATCCGCAGCCAGACGGCCTCTTCCAGCACTGTAAAAGAGCCAGCAGGGTGGGTGTTTCCGGTTAAGTCCCGGCTTCATGTCTTCATGTCCCGTAGTCAAAATGTGGTTTTCAGCAATATGGTCTTACCATCGAGTTCTGGCGTACCACCAAGAGCAGCAGCAATAGCCTTTATGGGTCTGTAGGACCTTAGGCTTCTCTGGCCAACAACTCACAGGCGCATAGCTCGCCCTGGCCCTGGGTTTTCATTCAGTAACCTTATAGCTTCTGTGAGTATCCATTTCTACCCAGGTAGGGTACTCTTTGGATATCTTTCCCTTTCAGTTAACCCAGCTCTGGTAGGGATGTAAAGAAGTCCCCTTGTGCCTGGTTGTGTCTCCAGTGGCTTTCCAAGTCTGCAGAAACACTCAGAGATCAGCATTTTGTCATCTGTATTTAAACCTCCTCCAGACGATGGGTGGGACAAGGCAAAATCCTAAACTACTGTCTCATCACAGATAGTGGGGTTAGAAAAGTCACTTTGGTGAGTCACCCTGAAAGTCTGTTGTCATATGTTCCTAACAAGTGTCAGGTGATCCCAGAAGTTCACAGTGAAGAAGATACTGAAGTTGGACGTAAGCACGGTTGAATCCAGCATGGACAGGTTCCATCCGTTTACATCAATTGCTTCCTCCAGAGACCATGATTGGGTACAAGCATGGGTAGGAGGCGCTAACTTAATTAGCTCCCTGTGATCCTCAGTCATCCTCTCTCTGAGCTGTTGGGTTTCCATATCTTGAGCCCTTCCATGGAGCTTCCCAGAACCTTTCTCCTCACTTGGTACACTCAGTGGACCTGACTTAATCTGCTCAGGCCCCAGGGTTAGTGCAGAAAACGGTCTTGCTCTTCTCTGCTGCACCTTCTGCCTCCCTGGGTCAGACAGGGCCCTGGGTTTGCGCTGTAGCTGTTGCTTCTCCATCCACCATGCCTGGCTGTTGTTGGGGAGTTCCTGTCCAGGCAAACCATTTCCACCCTCCTCAGTGTGGGGCGATCATCACCCACCCTTAGGGCAGGCTTGATCATCTTCAGCGAGTTGTTCTAGCACAGATGTCTTCGGTGAACTGCTCCCCAGAAATGCCTTAACAAGCGATTTGGATTTCTATCAGTTTTTTTCTCTAGGAACTCCACCCTGACACAACTGCTGCCCCATTTGTCTTTGAATGACCCAGGCAGACCTCTTCCTCTTTGACCGTTTCTTTAGTGACTCTGTCTGTTCTTTTACTCCGTGGACACTCTACATGCTGGTCTAAGTCACGGAGACCTGGCAAAGCCTTTTCAATTTTATCATATTTTTGCCCACAAAGGGCTCAGTAAAGCCACTAAGGTTCCATATGAACATTGAGGCCCCTGCTGGATCCATTTTTTTCTTCAACTCCTATGTGAACATAGTTCTATCTGGACCAATGAGATGGGGTTCAAACACAGCTTCTTTTATTCCCAGTTCCCTCAAAAGCATCTGTCCCCTTTTTATGGTTTTCCATTCCTGGACATTTATGGGGACTTAAGATGAAGATAACCAAGTGTTCTAGTGACTCTGATAAGCCAGCACTGCAGGGACTGACTTCTCATACTGTCTTAGGTTTTGCAGCCTTTGCCTTAGGGAGGGATGGGTAGTTACCTTGTTGGGTTTCCCTGCCTCCATAGAAGTCTGATTGGTCCCATCCGCTCCATGTCCCACAGCCTCACAACCCAAACTGAGACAGGCTCTTTCATTGCCTGTTTAAGTCTTCCTTAATTTCAGCAGTTGGAAGTGCTGAGTATTTCCTCATCTCTTAGTTTCTTGGACCATTCTTACTGCCCACATCTGCATACTGGATTATAGGTTTTTCCCTCTTTTTCTACCAAAGGTTAGGCTTGAAGGTATCTTCTATCCCTTTTACCATGGCTGTCTCATCCTCTTGTGTATCTGATTTTCTCTCTAAATCAGAGGTTAACACGGAGGGCGCTGCCATCTCTCTCTCTCTTGTGACCATTGCTCCTATACACAAACAAGTCCCCACTTGGCTGTCATGCCTTCTCAGCCTCAGGTGCCTTTCTAATGACACACAGCAGGCCAGGCAACCTCTGCTGCTCCTTGCTGACAGTCTTGACCCTTGTGCACTAATCTTAAAGGCTGAGAAGTTTCCTTTAACTTTTCACTGTTTCCAGGACATCTGCGCAGTCACCTGGTGGACTCGGCTCATCAAGCAGGCATGCCCCACTCCACCCCCCCCCCCCCGCCCCACCAAAGCACAGAGACAAGGTTACCGTCCAGGGATTCCTCCCACAGACACTCTCAATCCTGATGGCTCATCCTTAGTTGCCTGTCTCACTACCCATAGCGCGAGCCATGCAACAGCTGACATAGCACAAACGCACACTAACACACAGCATCTCGGGAAGGATTGCAACAGCTGTCATAGCACAAACGCACACTAACACACAGCATCCTGGGAAGGACAGCTCTATGGTATTTCCTCCAAGAATGCCTCCCCCCCAGGCCTCCCAGTCTTGGTTACATAACTTGTTCCCTGTAACCAGGACTGTGTGCTCACCTAGTTCCAACTCGTCTTTGGTTCTGTGATGTTCCTCGTTGGGTTGAGTAGGCATGTGTGTCATCTCCCCATGAGAAGCTGTGCCACACAATGTTAAGTGATCAGGGAGGTCATAGGTCCCAATGAGGAAGCAACTTTTATTGCTTTATTAGATGGATGTGATGTCAAATCGTCTTCTAAACATGTTTGTGCCTAGAGATAACCATTGTCAGCCTCAACTTATAGCCTCTAGTAATGCTCTGGAGAACAAGTAACTAGCTATGCCTAATTTGTAGCCAAAGGTGGACATTTAAGTCACCCCCTCCAAGACTCAGGGGTCATTGTGGAGGAGGGTGTGGAGAGAAGGTGCAGGAGGGGAAGGTGGAGTGTTGTGTAACAGTTTGCTTCAAGATGGAAATGTTTCATCCTGCAGGGAAATGCTTGATAGCAGGAAGGTAAACAACTCAAAATAGCTTCAGGAAGTCCCTGAAACTGACCAGATTCACTAGGCTATTCTGCCTAAAATGAACCATAAAAGCTGATAGTCATTCTCAGACAAAGGGAAGTCAAACTGCAAAAAGAATAAACACACCAGACCTGCTATCTGGGAAAAAGTTTAGACCTTCTGAGGCTCCTGCATAGGACCCTCTCCAACCTGTTGAGTTGTCTGCAGGTATCCATACTTTGGTTATGGGCTTCTATCTGAGATGAGTAAACATGTATTGCATCTCCCGAGTGGAAAAAAGTATGACTGGGGGAACAAAATTAGGCCTTTAGAGGAGTGGTCTTCAATCTTCCTAATGCTGTGAGCCTTTAATACAGTTCCTCATGTTGTGGTGACCCCCAACCATAAAATAATTTTGTTGCTACTTCGTAACTGTAATTTTGGTACTGTTGTGATTTGTAATGTAAATATGTATTATGCAGGATGTCTGATATGAGATCCCTGTGAAAGGGACGTTTGATTCCAAAGGGGCTTGTGACTCTTGGGTTGAGAACCACTGCTTTAGAGAAAACCATGGTGGTGGTTTAAATAGTACCCACACAAAATTCATTGACTAGAGCCTTGGAGTGTGACTTTATTTGAAATACAGACATTGCCAGGCTCTTAAGATAAAATCGGACTGGATTTCAGTTGGGAATGGTTGTGGTTTGAATGGGAAATGTCTCCGATAGACTCATAAGTTGAACATTTGGTTCCCAGTTGGCTGCGTTGTTGGGAAGGTTATACACACTATCAGAAACATGTCTTTTCTGGAGGAAGAGTGTCACAGGGGATGGGCTCTAAGGTTTCATATCCTAACTTCCTATTTGGATAGGCCAGTCTCACCCACCCTCTTTCAGGGACTGTATCCCCTTTGGAACTGTTAGCTAAAATAAACCCATTCTCCCATAGGTTACCTGTGCCAGGTTATTGAATCACAGCAACAGAAACAAAGCTTAAAGCAAGCAAACCCACTAACTCCACAGAACCTCTTTATCTCACACGTTCCTAAGGTTAAAATCAATTAAAAGCATGGGAGTGAAGATGTCATACTTGAGTTGAACGTCTAACCTGTCTAGCCAGATGTGGCCGTTACCAAAGGACAGAGCAGCCCAGAGTGACTCCATCTTCTGGAGGGCTTGTAGTGGTTCTGACTGATGTGTACTGAGAAGACAGACCCCCTCATAATTCATGTATCCAAAGCCAGGAAGATTAATAGGACTCATGAGTTTGTTTTGTTTTGTCTTTGGATTATCATTCTTACTATCAGGCATTTGTTTAGCGTCCATAGTGTTTTGACATTTTAAAATTCCCCTCTTACGGAGGTGGAGGTAGAAAATTGTTCAGTGATACTCCAGTCTGGAGAGGAAATATAGAACTTTCTTAGCTGGGTGGTGGTGGCATATGCCTTTAATTCCAGCACTCAGGAAGCAGAGGCAGGCAAATCTCTTGTGAGTTCGAGGCCAACCTGGTCTACAAGAGCTAGTTCCAGGACAGGCTCCAAAGCTACAGAGAAATCCTGTCTCAAAGAAAGAGAAAAGAAAAGAAAAGAAAAAGAAGAACTTTCCAATGACAGTAAGATCTCATTTCAACAAGGAAAGTGACATTGTTAATATAATTCTCCCAGATGTGGGACTCTATCCCCAAGTACTTAGGCACCACAACCATCCAGCCCTGGCTGAGGTCACCAACCTCTTTACAGCCTGGGGCTATAGAGCATTCAGCCTTTGAGTCAAGGAAGTAACTTAGTAGCTTCAAAAGTGTTAGTCTCTGTTCTTGACACCTGGGGTTTTATTACAGCCTCTGGGCATTAGGGAAGCCTGACTAGAATTGGCTGAGAGTAGGGTGGAGTGGGGCGTGGTTTATAGGACAGTGCTGTGGATTTGATCTTCCATTCAAAAATGATAATCTTTTGTTGAGATAAATATCCTAAATTGGGAGAATTGAAAAGGACTTGAATGATTTTTGTAGCCGCAATCCTTCCCTCCTTGCTGTGCGGTGGGTGTGCAGGAAGGAAGGACTCACAGCCGACAACCAGTATCTTGAGACTTTTGGTTGTGTTTTATCCAGGCTTTAATAGCTGTTCTTATGAGTGTGGTTCATACCAAGCTGAGTTCTTCCAACAGCCTTAGGTGGTGAAATAGTATTGTATATCAAGTAAGGCGCCCCAGTTCTATGAAACTGTCACTCCCTTCCATTCCTCTTCTGATTAGCTCCTAGATATGTCATCACAGTGATCTATCTTATCAACAACCTCTTCTGTAACCTTGGGGAAATCCGTAGGCCTCTCTTATCTGTAAAATAGCAATAAATGTACCTTTTTGTCATTAAATAAGAGAGTTCATACAAAGTACTGAAAAATGTAAAAGTGTGTTCAGTAATTTTAGCCATTGCCACCATGAGTAATAGTTCTTCATGAATAAAATACTTTCCATGAATTGTCGTGGATGAAAATAATTGAACCTTTTGAGTTTTGCAGGTTGAACAGTGCTGGGGATCAACTTGGGGCTTTGCATGAGCTAGGCAGCACTGCACTGCTTAGCCAATATACTCTGTTTATTTTGCCGTTCTAAAAGACTGCCTAGACTGCTTTGATGGTAAGAAAAAGGAAAAGCGAGGATAGAGACAACCAAGCGATGTGGCTAAACCTAGAAGTGAGCCCGTCTTGTCTGTTCATAAGCAGCTGCTGTTCTTGTGTTCCCGGCATTTTATGATGACTGACTCCTGAGACTTGCATTATCAGCTGTTGTTAAGAGATAAGATTGGCATTTCCGGTAAGTAAGGGCAGGGAAGGAGAGTGTGCAATGCAAACAGGCCTACCTGAACTTCTATGGAGAGCATAGTGATAGCTGTCCTATTGAAGGGGCAATTTCTGGCCCTTACATTTATAATTCATGTTTAAAAACAATCCAGGAAGGATGATGTGAACTTTGAGCCCTTAGATTTGAATTTTCTTTATTGGCCTTGTGGTAGAGGTACTTCTATAGGAAGTCACGTGGCAGTGATCTGTTGTGTCCTGCAGGGAAGACCATTATTGCTGCGTGCAGCTGATGGACGTCTCTGGTCTCCTGGCCACAGTGTAGACATAGGACCTTGTCTTTTCCTTCCTAGTAGTTTTCCTTACTAGACATTTTCCTTGCTTGCCTCTGGCCCCAAAAGAATAAGCCTGTCCACCATTCCTCTGCAGTTATTCCTTTTGCTCTGTCCTAATT
Source organism: Chionomys nivalis (assembly GCF_950005125.1). NCBI lineage: Eukaryota > Metazoa > Chordata > Mammalia > Rodentia > Cricetidae > Chionomys > Chionomys nivalis. Next base: position 20,383,081 of record NC_080107.1, read on the forward strand.
TTTAAACCTGGCTACTATTCTGAGATTAAATCCAGTTAAAAACTGGTCTTAAGGAATATCCAGAGGTTTGAAGTGTCATGAATCTGTGAGGTTGTCTTTACAAAGGAATATTTCTCCTTTCCCTGAATTCTTGTCCTTTTGAAGTGGTTTAGTGATGTACAGTACTTGGTACTTGGGTTTCAGTTGTATGGAGTCTGTTCACTTAACTCAGAGACCATCGCGTCAGTATGAGCTGTACCACCTTTATTCCTATCTGCTCTACCCATGTAAGGACCATGCAGCGCCATGCTCCAGCCTGGCTCTCCCTTTTCTCTTGGGGAACCCTTGGCCAGGTGCTTGAGTGTGGGTGGAGCAGAGCTTGCTTACTACTGTAGTATGAAATCCCCAAATGCCAGTTTTTCCTTACCTCTAATGTGCTTCCTGTTTCCTGTGGTGGATGAGGAGAGGGGGTCGTGATGGTGTCTCCTCCTTTTGCTCACTCAGGAGAGCAGGGATTTGTGAGACCCGTTGTTATTAATTTGGATTAATGTAGGGTAGCAGTAGACAGTGAAAAACTGTCTATTCTGTTACGTGCAGCAAAAGTAAGATATATACTAAAGCTAATTTAATGAAAGGATGGGAAATACAAACAAGGATCCACGTTTCATTTCAAAGCCCTGAGCACAGGCTGGAGAGCTGAAACTGTGCACTGCACAGAAAACCTTGGTGTGCAGGGCAGTCCATACTGGGAGAAGATGAGCCCATGACTTGCAGCTTCAGTAAGAGAAATGTAAAAGGTGTTCAGCAGGCTTCATACTTCTACTTTTCTTTTGTTGAGCGATACATTTTTATACAGAATACTGTGAAATCATTCATATTTTAAATCTAAAGAACATAATTTATAATCTAAAGAAGAAAAGCTGTGATTGAATTATATAAACTTTTGATTCCCCCCCCCCCCTTTTGAAATGGGATCTCACTGTGTAGCTCTGTCTGGCCTAGAACTCACTAGGTAGACCAAGCTAGCCTCAAACTCAGAGATCTGCCTGCTCCTGTCTCCCCAGTGCTGAGATTAAAGGTATGTGCAACCACCACCCAGTTGAATTATATAAAATTTGAAGCCTTTTCCAATATTCTGATTCACAGAGCAAGGTTCTCTTTGAGTCTGCTTCAGTAAAGATAAAAAGAAGAGGGCTGGAGAGATGGCTCAGCGGTTAAGAGCATTGCCTGCTCTTCCAAAGGTCCTGAGTTCAATTCCCAGCAACCATATGGTGGCTCACAGCCATCTGTAATGAGGTCTGGTGCCCTCTTCTGACCTGCAGACATACACAGAGACAGAATATTGTATACATAATAAATAAATAAATAAATAAATAAATAAATATTTAAAAAAAAAAAAAGAAGAAGAAGAAATGGCTGATCCAGCACTTGACTTTTAGTACCCGAGTCATCTCTATATCTAAGTTTGACCTCACCATCACTGTGCTGGTGGACCACCGTGTGTGGGGATGACTTTGTAGACCAGAGGAGAGTCTTGCAGTGATAGTTAGACAATTGTTCCCCCAGGTAGTCAGAATTTGACATGTAAGAAACCGTGTCCATGGGAAAATGGAAAACTTCAGGTCAGGTCTACTGAAAAGCAGTTCTCCAGAGTGTCCTCAGGACTGCCGGAGACAGGATCTGTTCCTCTTGAAGGAAACCCAGTTTGTGTAGAGAATTAATCGAGTTTATACATTTATGGATTTAGGATAAAAAGGAAACATGAAGTACACAAAAGAAAAAGTCTTAGAAATAACTCATTTAAGGAAACTAAACAGTTGATGCCACTTTTAAAAGTATATGGATTTATGAGATGTAGGGAGACAAGAGTGGGTAGGCTCTTCAAGGGTTTCTAATCCAAGCCAATTAAAGTGACAGTTAACCCTGAGTATACTCCTTAAATGAAAGACATCAGGCTGCTACAATTAGTTTGTTTGATTCTTGTATTTTCTTGGAGATCACAAGTAAAGATCAGTTATGCTAGTTAACAAATTTTACTACAAAAAATATATACAAAATCAGGATGAGTGGGGCTTCCAGGAATGTTTTAGGTATGCAAGAAACCAGATCTCTGGCATAGATAAGGACATCATGGTGAAGTCCCCTAGAAGGTGACATAAACATGGGATGACTGTGATGTGCACCATGAGCCATGCTAAGGAAACACTGTTTCTCTGATATTTTGGCAGAAGTACAATGTCAAGTCTATTGATTGTGTAAAAGTACCTTGAGGAAGGTTGCCTGCTATTGTTATCCGTGTCACGTCCATAGCCTTTATGACATCTGTGGCGGGAACACAGACCTGGCTTTCCCTTTGATTTTCTGGGTGTCATTGGATGCATGGTTTGAATTCAGGAATCCCAAACAGTGACAAATTAGGCTCCGTTTGTATTTCTCAACATTTTAAAGTCAAGCTCTCCCTTTTTGGGGCGGGGAGGGGGGAGGAATCCTATTCTTCCTCATTCCTGAAGGGGGTGTCTTTATTAAATTCTTCCCCTCAAGATACAGTGAAATCTATTGGAAATAGGAGGTGGAGAAAACATATGAGCCAGAGGTGGGGATGACCCCAATGAAACAGCATCTCCAGACACAGTAAGACTGTTGTTACTCACGAATTCACAGAGACTGCGACAGCACGCCTAAGACCTGCATAGGTTCTAACCAAATAAAATCCACATGCTGGAAAGAGGAACTGGACGCAAAGTCCTGCCTCTAACCCAGAAGTTATTTGCATTTGATACCTCCTGGGAAAGTGAAAATCGCTCTTCAGTGAGCACAGCAGCCACACGCTCCCTGCCCTGGCTGGCACACAGTGGACTCCATGGTTTGGTTGTGTGCTTTTTGTTTTGTTCTTGTATTTTTTTGCCTTATTTTTTTTTTTCAGTTTATTTGGATTTTTGGTTTTGGTTTTGTTACTTTTCCTTTTGAGAGAGGGAGGAGAGAAAGAACATAAAGTTGGGTGGACAAGGAGGTAATGGAGAATCAGGGGAGGGGAAAGTATGATTAAAATGTATTGTCTGAAAAAAATTTTATTAAAAATTAAAAAAAAAATTTATCCCAGCCTGTTTACTCCTGACCTTCAGGATTTCCATTTTACCAGTGGGTATATTTGTAATACCCGGTGTTCCAGTCCACCATGAGTCAAAGGCTTTATTCTTTGCTGCAGCTTACTCCGCCTTAAAGCTGGCAGGGGCCCTCCTCATTTGTCCCCACAAACCAGGAGCAAAGGCAGAAGGTGGTTATAGTGCCCCAGGGGAAATGACTGAGTCAGATTTTATATTCCTCCTGCTCCTGAGTTGTAGGCCTGAGTTGTAGGCCTGAGTTGTAGGCCTATCAGTTAGAGATAGGATTGCAGACTATTGTTTTTTTGACCCTGCTGGAGGCTGTTAGCAAATTCAGTGTCACTACCAGCACATCTTTCTGATAAACAAACTAGAAAATACTTAGGGTTTAATACATATTGTAGAGCAAATGTTATCTCTTCTAAATGTTTTCAGTTTTGCATGTCTGTGCCTGTTCGTGTATACAGGGTGGAGCTCAGGCAAGAAGTCAACTTCTAAGGCAGATCCCAGAGGGAAAACTTTCTATTATGATGATGAAAGTTATAATTCTAGGCAGTCTGAGCTGAGAGCCGCTGCCCCTCCTTCCGTCATTAGGAAGTCTATGCTAGGCAGTACCATCGTAGTCAGGGTCTTCTAGATCATTCCAGTGAGAAACAAATAGAGATGTAATCAGGGCATGGGTACAAGTGCCCACAGCGCTGAGCCCAAGGTTCAGTACATGGGTGTACAGGGGAAGAAAAAGAATTTTTTTTGCTTTTGAGTTCCTTCCATTTATAACACATAAATAACAACATCAAAGCGAAGTGTTTCGTGTGGCTTCTTAAATAAGGAGAGTTCCAATCTTACTTACCCAGTTTCCTCAGTATGCAGAATGCTTTGTTCCCTAGGGGTTCCTTCGTGAAACCACAGATAAGACAGACGTGCTCACTCACAGGTGTCCCTCTGCCCTCTGCCTCTAAAAGGCACTTGTGGGTTTTGAAGGCATTAGGGGTTTTGCTTTGTTTTTAAAGCTTGTTCCTAATTTCTGACTTACTGCTTGCTCAAACACTTTGAAGTGTTTTCTCTCTAAGTATTGTTTTGCGGAAGAATTTCAGAATGCGTAATTTCCACTCTTGAGAATTTTACAACTTCAGCAATATTTCTTCTTGGAAAAGAAAGTCTAAGCAAAGGCCAGGACTGTGCTGTCAATTAGCTCTGGGGGAGAGCTGGAATGGTGGATGGTTAGTCCTAGAATCCCTGACTTCCCAGAACGTATTGGGGTGCTCAGAACCTTTGCAGCAGAAGCAGCAACTTCCATTTGTTTTCAGTGAAGACAAGAGGAAGGAAAGGAAGCCTTTGTTCCTCTGTTGCTCAGAGGCAGAGAATTTGCTTGGCTTGGAAGTTCCACATTTGGGGCTCAGAAGGAGAAAAACCCTACACACCTGTGTTAAGAATTCTACTGTGTCCTTATTCTCGCACCTGAGTTTAGCAAGGATTTGTTTGCCATGTACTAAGAATTGCTTGTTTATGGGTGCCATTTACTTTGTCTTTTTTTTTTAAGCTTGTTCTGGAGCTATTGCAAGTGAACAACACCCAGTGTCACTTTTATATATGCCCCAACTCTGGGGTGCCTGGCTGCCAAGGAGCATGAAGTCCCAGTGTAGCTGAGATAGCCAGGTGATTTGGGTTATGAGTTCTGGTTTCTCTGTGCACCAGTTCCCAGACTCCGAATTTCAGCCCGTTCTCACTTTAGTTTCGTTTAGTTTATTTGGGGACATTTCCTCTAACTCTGTGATCACCTAGTAGCATAGGGCTGGCCCCAGGGTGTGGGCAACCATGGCTTTGCATGGTGTCTGCTCCACTTAGTTGCCCAGGTTAGACAGACGCTGTGTAGTCGGGGTCTGTCCTTCCACTCTGTTGCTCCACCTGTCTGTTTGTCTGGCAGCAATTTGCTGCCTTCTGTCTGAGTGTACTTTAGCTGGTTCTGGCAAGGACTGTGAATCAGCTGTATAATTTTCGAGCTGGAAGAGCAATTGGGCTGTCCAGAGATTCATCCATTCTCCTTCCTGGCCAGGGCAGACTGAATCTGCATGCTGATTTTCCTGCCTTTTCTTTTCATTGGGGATGAGGACATGCGTGTGTCTAGTCTGATACTCCCCACAAGCAACCCTCTTAATCTAAATGCCAACACTGTGTTTCTGTGAGACTTTGGGACCTATGACATCATGGAGTCTAACTTGCTTTCTAGGTTCTCCCTCAACTTTGACAGTTCTCCCTTCCCATCATGCTATCAGAGCTTCCTGCAAACCAGACAGATTGGGTGGTGGCCTATTTAGTTTTGTCAACTTGACCCAGGCCAAGGTCATCTAGGAGGAGAGGACTTCAATTGAAAGAATACCTCCATCCAATTGTCCTGTAAGCCCATAGGTCAATCTGATGGAAGTATTTTCTTGATGAATGATTGACGTGGGATACTCCAGTCACTGTGGGCAATGCCACCTGTGAACAGGTGGTCCTGAATTGTTAAGGAAGCTGAGTGAGAAAGCCAGTAAGCAGCCACATCCCTGCTTCTCTGTGGCTCTTAGTTCCTGCCTCGAATTCCTGCCCAAACTTGCCTCAGTGGTAGACTGTACCTCAGAAGTGTAAGGCAAATAAACCAAGTCCCCCAACCTCCAAGTTCGTTTTGGTCATGGTATTTATCAGAGCAATAGAAAGCAAAGACAGGTGTGTCACTGGCAATCTTTTGTGATGGTCCTTCATCCTATACCCATGCCATCCAGGATGCTGATATTGGTACTGAATATGCATCTTTCTCATTTACCCACCTTCTTTGTGAAGCCTTCCCTGTCATGCTCTCTCCTCCCTTTCTCTTCCTTGATTGAACTCTATTTTTAGCAACACATCCCACACCATGACTTGTGATTCCATTAAGGGTAGGTAAGGCTAGGGGCCTACTATCAAAAAGCTTTCCTTCCTAAGCCTAATTCCTCTAGCATAGATGTTTTGAAACTGTTGTCTTAAGTCCTTGCTTTCCTTCTGGGCCCTTCTGTTTTCTGTAAGGGCCTAAAATTTAGCATCTGTTTGCAGCTGTCTTTATGTTGGTCTTTAAGTCTTTTGTGTGTCACCTTCTCACTTATGAATATGCTAATAGAAACCAGGAGGAACACACAGGACAAGAGACATGCCATATTTACTGGCCTGAAGCTCTTGGTGAACGACCTAGCTGGTGGTGGCAATCTTCGGGAGAGCCATTGGAATGAGCAGAACTATTGGGCTGTTGTATGTGGTACTGTAGACGTACCATCATAGTGTAGAGACATGATATGACAGACATAGTGTAGAGACTATATGACAGAGAATGTAGTTTCTTGGATGGATCTAAGACAACTTGACCTCCAGAACCATACATTATGGCTAATATATGTTTCCTACCATGGATTATTGATGTGTGCTCCTCATTCTTGTCTTCCGCTTTCCAGCCACCACCTCATGACTGTCCAGTTGTTTCACCCCTAAGGACTTTCCTCTGCCCTCTAAACTGCTTCTCACATCTGCCACGAGGTCTGCATATTCACTCAGTCATGTTGTATTTAACAGTGGAACTCTTAAGTTTAATTTTCTGAATCCCAAGAACACGATACTTTATCCTTGACCTTAAAGTAAAGCAATTTACAGGTGGAGATGTAGTTACCTGCAGGGATTGGCTCTGATAAGTGTCTTGGAGAATTAATTGTGAAGCCCATTAGATAATTTTTTACAGTTGTATTTATTTTTATGTTGCGTGTGTATTTTACCTACATGTATTTATTTGCATTACATGCATGCCTAGTGCTCATCAAAGTCAAAACAAGGTGTCAGATCCCCAGGATTTACAGACAGTTGTAACCCACCCTGTGGGTTCTGGGAATAACTCGGTCCTCTGCAAGAGCAGCAAATGCTCTTAACCTCTGAACCATCTTCCCATCCCAACTAGATAATTTCATTTTTAGATTATATTTGAATGGTTAATACAACATGTGCCCCTTTCCTTTGGCAAGCTTACATCCAACCAAAAAATATGTAACAATTCATTGCCTGTTTTCATAATCTCGAGAGACTACTACCAGGTTTATGATAAAACGAGGACAGCAAAGATAAGAGAACCAGTTTCATCACCTAATTGAGTGGGTGGGGAATTACAGCTATACTATTCACATGTTGAGGGTTAATATATACTTCCTCGCTTTCTGGATACAGCCCAGTGGGAAACTACCCATTGGCTGGTGATTCAGGTCATCTGGCTCTGATCGACCCGTAAGAACAGCAGCTTCTTGGCTCTCCATTACATTCTGCTCAGTTTTCCTTCTCCACTCCCCTCCACCGGCACTTCTTTCTAGTCCCGAGGAGGATAGCATCCCAAGTGGGATGGGATCAGCCTGTTGGAGTGCCCTCCCCCACTCTTGTTTGCTAGTTCCCTTAAGGTCGGCTACTTTTGCATTCTGGATTATAGGGAAATACAGCAGTATGTGACCATTAATACCCTATGTAGTGTCCTTGTATATTTTTCATGAAGGCATGAGAGTATGCTGTTTCCTGGTGTTCCATAACAACTCTCTGTTCTGAGGAATAGTAGAGAAAATGGAAGTAGTTTGTGTGTGTGTGTGTGTGTGTGTGTGTGTCTGTATGTGTGTGTGTGTGTGTGTGTGTAGGGACTATAGAAGGGGTGAATTATAACCTTCTTAAATTAGGGTGGGCATTCTGACTTCTGAGTATCAACATGGTAGTCTTAAAAGAGATCAGAGGCAACTTCAAAGGTCCATCTGGGTTTCCTTTCCCTTTAAAATACACCGGACTTCTTAGGGAGGTTCCCAAGGAAAGGCCATGGGAGGAAGACAGGAATTCTTTGGCTTATTAGTGATAGAAAGGAAATGAAACATTTCAAATGTCAGGTCTTTAGTTTTAATGGTCTTGGCTGAATTACCATCTCTAACAATTACATGGTGACTAATGGGTTTTAGTTCACGTATAGTTAGTATTGCTTCTGTAAAGGCCTTTTCTCCTTGCATTGATGTAGAAGACGTGCCAGGTGTTGTTTAGGGGTGTAGGATGCAAGGACAGAACCTTGCTTACCTTTGGCCTGCTTCCGGTCCTGGATGAGTGAAGAATTCCTAGCGGGTCTTCCTGGTAAGGTGGGCATTGCGGCCTTTGCAGAAAGTGCTCCCAGAATGCTGTTCACATAGGAAGCCCCCCTGAGAGCTAACAGGAAATTCTGCTGATACCATTTACCCACGCAGAAGTAGAAAGCCATCTGCCATTACAACCACCTGTTTGTTCCCCACTGGTTTAGTTTTCTATCAATTTTTGGCCTGCAAATCCTGCAAGTTAGTTTTGTCAACCAAACACAAACCTAAACATGGCTCTGAAGAGAGTATCTTAGTTGAGAAAATGCCTAAGATTGGCCTGTAGGCAAGCCTGTAGGATATTTTCTTAATTACTGATTGCTATGGGAAGTCTCAGGCCATTGTGGGCCATGCGACCCCTGGGCAAGTGCTCCTGGGGTGTAGAAGAAAGGCTGAGCGAGACAACAGCATTCTTCCATGGCAGTGGTTCTCAGCCTTCATAATGCAACACTTTAATACAGCTCCTCATGTTGTGGTGATCCCCAACCTTAAAATTAATTTCATTGCTACTTCATTATTTTGCTTCTGTTATGAATTATGTGAAGATCTGTGTTTTTGATGGTCTTAGGTGATCTCTGTGAAAGGGTCATTTGAACCCCAAAGGGTTGGTGACCCACGACTTGAGAACGATTGCTCTATGGCCTCTGCATCAGTTTCTTCCTTGAGTTCCTACCCTAACTTCCCTAAATGATGGGCTTAAGATATAAGATGAAATAAACCCTTTCCTGCCCAAGTTGTCTTTGGTCATGGTCTTATCACAGCAACAGAAATCCTAACTAAGATACAAATTAAGCCCAGACAGATGTTACCATGAAGACTCTCTTACCTTGTTTTCCCTGCCCACGGAGAGACAAGAAGTGTGGTCTGTTAGGAAACCTTGTTCAGTGAAAAACTAGAGAAGGCCGGGATAGACATCGGGCTCTTTGGGGCTGAATGAGCACTAACTATGGTCCTCTAACCATCCAGCAGGTCCCTGATTAGACTGGTTGACCTGCTGTGAGCTTCATGCTCAGGGTGGCTTTTCACATTGCAGGGCAGGCTAGGGATTTTCCTAGGCAGATGCGGGAGACATCAGTGACCAAGCAGGCAGGTGAAAGTTATCCTTTTTAAGTTTATTTTATTTTAGTAAATTACCATCTGTTCCTTCTAGACACATACTCTGCAAGTATAGTTGCTTGGGATTTATCAAGTTCTGAAGCGATAGTGAAAGACTCAGTGTTCCAGTCTATGAGTGAAGGTTTGATTTTGCCTGACTTCATGGCCAGCATTCTGAAAAGCAGACTCCCCATTTCCAGCATGACTCCTCGGTAACTTTCAGAAAACGTGTGGAAGTCATTCTCTCATCTTTAATTTTTTTTTTATCAGATCAATGGTTTATTTGCTTTTATTAGTTAATTATCAGTTAAATTGTTTTAGCTGATACTTTAGAATACACAGTGGTGCTTGTTAATGGAGTAATGTGACGTTCCAATGTATCGTCCATTGTATCATTTTAAAATCAGGATAAACCTCTCTCCTCAAACATCTCTCCTTCGTGTTGAAGACTTTCAAAGTCCTTTCTGCCCTCTGAAATGTACATTTCATTCACGGTATCAGTCCTTATGCTGCTGTGGACTAGCACGCCAAAGTCTCTTCCTCCTGTTTAATTGTGGCTTAGCTCTGTGTGATAACCCTTCCCCCCAGCCCCATCCTCTCTCCTCTCCCCAGCCTCTGTAGTCATCATTCTGTGCTCAGATCTACTGCAAGATCGACTGTTTCAGATTTTACTTAGGGTTAGCATCACTTCTGTGTCTTATTTCACTTACCATAAAACCTCTAGTTCCATCTGTGATTTTTAGTAGCTAAATAGTATTCCACTGTGTGTGTGTGTGTGTGTGTGTGTGTGTGTGTGTGTGTGTGTAAACATCTTTTTCACCCATTCATCACTTGGTGGGCATTTAGTTTGTCACTGGTTGTTGGCCTTGATGAACAGTTGGTGATGTAATCAAGGAAGTGTAGATGTTGTTTTGTTCATTTCCTTTAGATGGAGTGTGATTATTAGGTCAAACGATAGTCCTGTTTTTGTTTATGGGTTTTTTTTGTTGTGGTTTTGGAGTCTCACTATCTAGGCCAGGCTGTCCTCCAGCTTTGGATCCTCCTGCCTCAGGTACCCAAGTCCTGGGATTCTACATGTGAATCACATGCTAGACTCGTTTTTATATTTTTGGTTGTGAGCCTAGCCTTTTACAGCTAATCCATCTCTCCAGCCCTAGACTCTCATTTTTAATTTTTAAAAGAACCCCATCATGTTATCCTGTCAAAATCCCTTCTTATTGCTGGGTGTAGTGGTATACACTTCCAATCCCAGTGCCCAGGAGGCACAGTGATCATGAAGTGGAGTCTAGCCTGGGCCTCCATAGTGAGACCCTGTTTCACAAACACAAAGATTAACTCCTGTTCATCTTTTCTTGCACAGTGTGGAGTTGAACCTAAGGTCATGTGCATACCAAGCTGTCTCTAAGCTTTTACTCCCCCACCTCAGAAGCCATTCTTTAGGGGAACAATTTATAAAGCAGGATTTATTTAATCCTTCTTTTTCAAGCTAATGGGGTTTTTACCTCCACTAGTTCACTGTGCGCTAATTAGAGTAACCCACAGGCACCTTTTACTCTAGCATAGCAGAGTCACACTGCAAAATCACAAGAATTTGGTAATTAGGTTGCAAGAGGATGGGCACGGAAACTCAAAGCAATATGGCACATTGAAGAGATGGACCATGTTTGGGGGTTCTGACTTTGTTATCTGGCAGATCTCAGTTCAGAATGCAGCCCTGCCGCCTACTTGACTGGGTGTCACTGCACAGTGCTTAAACACTCCGAAGACACAGTTCCCTAATCTTTGCAATGAGAGAACAGTGCTCTACCTGTCTGTCTGTTGAGTTCAATAGAAAGCAGGACATCATATGCATCGCTTAGCAAATGGACACTTCTTTATGCTATGAGTTCGCAGACTGTCTGTGATTTGTTTTGTTTTATGTGTTTGTTCATGTTGATGGCACCGGAGACTGAACACAGATCCTTGTGCATGCCTGCTACTAAGCTGTGTTCCCAGCCTGGATTTAGTGACTTCTAAATAGTTCATCTTTAAAATTACACACACACACACACACACATATTTAAACAAGTCAAACCCTTTCATTCTCTCTCAGACATCTGCGTGTCTTCAGCTAACTGTGGGAAGTGTTGATATTTAGGTAAAATTTAACTTGAACCTTGTGCTGTAGGAGTCACTAGCCTCGTGGTCCTCCATGTTTGAATTTGGGACCCTCTTGTCCTTCCTGGAATCTGAACTCTGGGAGCGCCTGTACCCTAATTGGCAGCCCAACAGGAAGACCCAGGTTCCTTACCTGCTTCCCTTACTGGGAAAGTATTGTGAAAAGAAATATGGATGACAGTCAGACATCATACAGTAAATCAGTTATATATTCAGAAGTACAGATCATTGATCTCTTCCTTTTATCAACAGTAAATACATACGGAAAGCCTACTTTTAGTTCCAAAGAGTCACCTAATTAACCTAAATATCCCAGGTGTTTTCTTCTGATCAGAACAAGGCCACACCCACCGTGCCCCATCAGAACCAGACAGGATCAGGGCTCACATGGACCCAGTCCTGGAATGCATATGTCAGCCAGTACACATGCTTGCCCCTGCTGTGTTCCCACAGAGAAACTAGGAGACCGGAGAGGCCGAGCAACAGCTGTCATCCCCGGGCTGACACATAATTATTTTATCCAGGACTCTGCCTGTTAGGCAAGTGTTCTCCCTCTGAACCACAGCCTAGCCCTTCATCCCTGCAGATGGATTTTTCTTTGGGTCGCCAGCTCCTAAATAACGACATGGAGACTTACTATTAATTATGAAAGTCCAGCCTTAGCCTAGGCTTGTTTTCAACTAGCTCTTATAACAACCCATTTCTATCCATCTGTGTCTGCCACATGCCACCCATTCTGCTTCCAATGCGTCTCCTGGCATCTCCTCTGTGCACCTAGATTCGTCTCTAGATCCTCTCTTTGCCTGCAAGTCTAGCCTATTCTCTCTGCCCAACTTTTGGCCCGTTTAGCTCTTTATTATACCAGTCAGCAATACACCTTGGCACAGTGTACGGATATCCTCTAACACATCCCTGGTGTCGTTCGGTAGCTGGTGTCCTCTGTCCTGTGGTTAATACCAATCACCTTGTGCTCTGGGATGGTATCTTAGGCACGGATCACGTCCCATTTAAGAGAAAAGTCAGGCTTACCTACTTCTGTCTGTGGTTACAAGCTGTCTTGTCAGTCAGAGCTTGGAAGATGGGGGCTAATGACTGTACCTTTCTAGTACCTCAATCCAACCCCGAGAAGAAGAGGGTAGGTAACTGGAGATACTCAGAGACTTGAGAGAAGAAAGGCAAGATCCTTGTGTGACATCTGTATCAGAGCAGGGGACAGGGCTGAGTACCAATTTTTTTATTTTTAAATACTTAGAAACCAATGTCTTTAGTCCTTAGAGGAAAGCCAGTGGTGCAAGGACAATGTGTAAATTCACTTGCCTGCCAGTGAAAGGCGTGAATCACAGGGGGGAAGGGTGTGATCTCAGGCAGGGCAGTCTGGGATTTGGATGAAGCAAGTCCCAGTTCAGGTTCAGCTCTTAAGGAAGTAGAATTTCCTCACTCTTTGTTTATTCTTCCAGGAACTCCCCTCCTAAAAGAGTCTCTTTAGATGAAGAAGTATTTGCATGACAACTTAGCAGGGACCCAGAACGGAGGGAGGAAGGAAAGGCCCAGAAGAGTCTCTGAGTTCTCAGCTCAAGCTGTACCCTTAGCATGCCTTGGCAGAAGCTAGGTACAGAAAGTGGAGTCTGCAGCGGTCATCCAAAATGGCTAGCAAGATAAACAAGAGTACATTTATTATATATGTGTGCTATTAGCATTTTTCTGCTGTACAGTTTAGTTTTTCTTCTATATGCCTTGCATTTTTGTCTGTAGTTATAAATGTCTGGCATCAATATTTGAAATCTTTGTTGAGTATCTAGCAAGTATGTAAGTTCGTGTGTTCAAACTTGGTGTGTAAGTGTTGCTCTTGGCTTAATGTTTGTCACTTAGAAAATAGAAAGGAGACTATACCTGCCCTGCTGTACATTGCCTGTTTGGGTCCTACTCACTGTCCTCAGGCTGAGCCCTTTAACTTCCTCAAAAGTCTTGCACGGGCAGAGGGTCAGAGAGCTGGGGTTTCCTTCCAGAAGCTTGCAAAGCAGCAGTACCTAGGTGTCTGCTGATTGGAGAGCCAAGCAGACTCTGCAAGATGTGCTCCAGGGAAGCTTTCTGACTGCCACAGCATTCTCACAGGGTCTGCCAGAGGGATAGGCAGCTTGTGGCGAATCTCATCCAGATGTCTCCAGAAGCCATGGATCTAACTTAGAAGTTTGCAGCTCTGGCTGAAACTCTAACGTTCTTACATATTAAGAGAGGTCTCTTTTTAAAGAGTATTCTAAATCAAATAGTCAACTACTTTCAGATAGTCTTCAGAATCTGGACACTGTTTCAAAATTAGTGATTTCTAAATTACTGTATATTAAGATGACGATATTGTGTGACTTCATGCAAGTTAATTTTGAGTCTCAGGAGATAACGTTTCTTAAAATGTGCAGATAAATTGATTATCTATACATTTATCCACATTTCAGGTACTGCTGAATAAAGTTCTTTCATGTTGAAAGAAGGGTTTTTTTTGGTTTTTGGTTTTGTCTTGAATAGATTTTTTTTTCCTACAAGTTGAATTTTACATCACAGTAGCTCAGGATAATCTTTGTTTAATCTCAGTGTCTTTATTTTATTTACTTGTTTGTTTTATTTTTGTAGCTCACACAGCCTCTGAGTGGTGCTTGGCCCCTTACCTCCACTCTGACACCCTCTGTTTTTTGCTTCCAGCAGTCTCTGGTCCCAGCGCACCCCATGGCCCCTCCCAGTCCCAGCACCACCAGCAGTAATAACAACAGTAGCAGCAGTAGCAACTCAGGATGGGATCAGCTGAGCAAGACAAACCTCTACATCCGAGGCCTGCCCCCCAACACCACTGATCAAGACCTGGTCAAGCTCTGTCAACCGTGAGTATAATTGCTCTGAGTGCCTTAGCTGCTGAAGACTTCCTTGATCATAGCCATAGAGGATATGAGTTATGTTGCAGGAGATGGGCATAGGATAAAAACATGAGACCCTCTAAGCGCTAAGCTCTTGGGCATTTTCTTAGTATTCAGAATGCCTACATACAGATGAAGTTAGAACATATTCTTGATACAATTTGACTTGGCATGTGAGAAGTAAAATAAAAATTTAAAAAAAAATTGATGGCTTGGTCTTTTTTAAGAGTATTCCTCTTTCATGGAAGCCTGCAAGGGGCCCATGAATTCTGTGAGAGAAATCTGCTGACAGTATTTGTCAGAAAGTGACCAACACGCTGGCCTCGTCTTGAGTGTGTGTCAACTCTGGGTTCATGCAGGGTAGTATCCTGTACTCTCATGGGCACCTGGAGCTCTGTGGTGCATATCATTCACTGGATTTTCCTTTGAAAATAAGAACACCTCTGCTTCCTGCATCTTCAGAGAAGGATGCATGTGCTATAGGTTCCAAAGTAAATTTGCATCTTCTACTAATGTTGATAAATAGAATACAAATGTCTTATTCCTTGCAGTTACATTATTGCAGCTAAGTAACAAAATACTAATATAAACCAAGGAGCCAGAAGTACCTTTGAGAGAAAAGATTATTGTGGAAAGAGTTAAAAACATCAGATCTCATTGAGCACTGCTTACACATAACAGCACTTTGTATTTATCTGAGGACAGTAATGGTCTTTTCCAAAAAGAAATTCTGAGCCAGGCGGTGGTGTCACACACCTTTAATTCCAGCATGAGGGAGGCAGAGGCAGGCAGATCTCTGTGACTTTGAAGCCAGCCTGGTCTACAGAACAAGTTCCAGAACAGAAACCAAAGCTACACAGAGAAACCCTGTCTCGAAAAACAAACAAACAAACCAAAAAACTAAAGAAAAAAAGAAAAAGAAATTCTGCATAACTACATTGAGCCGCCTGCTAGAGAGTGTTGCCCATTGCCTTCCAAATGTCTTGCTTGACGGCATTTCATTTCTGTAGTTCTGGGTAAAGCTCAGATTCACTACTCATTTGGGGGTGGGGGGAAAGAAAAAAATATTCAAAACTAATGAGCATTATTTCCAGACTGAAGTTAAAGCTACAGTCTGGCCTTGATTTCCTTTGTTTTGAGAAGCAGGGTGGGGCGATGCGTGGTGCTCCTCCAGGCTCTCCAGGGTTGTGCAGAAGGCCATCTCCATGAAGCTGAGCTTCTTGTGCCTTTTTTCTTATCGCACTTCCGGTCCAGTCCTTTTGGAATCTGGGAGAATGCATCACGTCCTACACTGAGGTCTGATCTGAGAGGAAGTCTAGCTCTTGGGAGTTGGGAACTCTGCCAGGCATGCCCTGCCCTGCAGCAGCCGTCAAGACCGTGAATAGGCCTTTGGCTATCTGGTATGCTACTGGCCTTTCATTGGCGTCTTCTGATGCTTCTGCAGCATAATTACAGGTGGATAGAGCGCCGTAGAGTCTAAGAAGCTAAAAATACACCGTAGGAACAAGGGAATGAAGCAAATTCTGTCTTGAGATTTAAAGGAGAGGATTTCAGACGAAAGCTCTTCCTCAGCTGGTTTTAAGTTATGTAAGAGTTGATGTCAAGGAGAAAGCACAGGAGCCATAAAATGATAGATCCATATGCCATGCTTTATAAACCAGAAATATACTTCAAAATTTTGGCCAGTAGTTTTTTTTTAATTGAACCAAATCATTTTCTAAAAATGATTTTTTTCCCTAGACGACTTACTCCATTTTTGTTTTTGGTTTCTTTGATGTGTGTAGGTTTTCTTAATTATCTGTAACCACTATTCTCTTTGCTGTTATCATTAGTAGCGGTAACTTAGCCATTCTCACCATGTCTTGTCATTTATAAATGGAGGCTCTTGCAAGATCCCAGGTTTGGTATTAAATGCTGATGATCGTTTTGGCAGCTGTGTCTATGGAGGCAAGACACAACACTGATGGGGGGGATGCTGCCTCAAATCCGCTACCGGCTTTGTTCTCCTTCACCCGGAGAATTGAATAAATACAGACTCTTACTTGCTGACCATGTGTGTCTTACAGTATAGAGAAAGACGTAAAGCAACATTTGTGCTCTGACCTTGACTTACTTCTGAGAAAGCGTAACTAGTTGGTGGCCTCGAAGTGATGCCAACTTTATGGCAGAATGGCTTCCTTTAGGACCTAGGAAGTCCTTTAAGCATAGAGATTATAGAAGAATATGGGAAACTTTGCAGGAAGGGTAGATAAATCCATACCTCTGAATAGGGGGGAAACATTTTAAAAGTGCCAACTTAGCGCTAATTGACCTGGGCACTGGAGATGGGGAGGCGGGGCTGGGGAGGTGGGGGTCAGCCACAATTGAAATCAATGATTTGTTTCTTCTGAGATTTAGCTCTGCTCCAGTTGTCTGAAAATGGAGAAAGAGGCCAGGAATGTTTGTTCCATAAAATAATGCGTGGAGCTCAGAAGCAAGTATGGCAAAGATTTTACACACTGGAGAGGAAAACAAAGTAGGTTTTGGAAGTAGAACATGGGACGGCTAGAAGGTTAGGAGAGCTGACAGTGGAAAGGTAAATGTTGTGGTGTGAAGAGTTCTGATGGTAAAGTCAGCCTCCCCAGTGCAGTGCTCACGACACTGGGTGATGCAGACCACCATGGTCAAGATGGGGAGGGGGTGGACCATAATACTTCAGCTGGGAAGGCAGTGAGTTTAGGCAACTGAAAACCAGCAAGGAGGCTCTGACTATGGACATGGCGGTCATGGTCAAGTGATGTGGGCTGTGAGTAGATACATCTGCAAGAGTGCTTTAGGGAAGACACGAACAAGCTCTAAATTGTGAAATGTTGGTGGAAATGCAGGGAGCATGTAACTCCAGGCTGCTTCAGGGTTCCTCCATTTCTACTAGCCGATCTACTCAAGAAGAGTCTGTCAGCATGGAAGCCCATCATGTTTAGGAGATGAAGTGCCTCAGAGAGCAGAAGAGACCAGTTTGTCAGACCTGGGCCACAGATACACTTCATTCTCCCCATTTTCTGAAGCCAAGCCAATCAAATACCAGTTTGAGCGTTCTGATATATATTCATAAGATAGTTCTTTCATTTCACAGTCCTGAGCTGAGTTAATAGAGTTCTAGGGGCTCGCTTCCTCGCGTGCTCAGGGTCTCAGCTGCTCCTGCCTTGCCCTTATGTCTGTCATATTGTCACTGGTGTCCGTCTCTGGCTAAGTCTCGCCGTCTTTCATCTCTGTGCCCTCTGCTTGTTACTCTTTCACAGCAGTGCTCCACACTCTCAACTTATTATACATTTTCTACTTGAGTGTCTTATCTGAGCCCCAAATTCACTGGTATCTTCCTTACCTCAAAACTGTGACTTATCTAATTGATTTTCTCCACTGCAAAGCTTTGGAGTTGTTCCGGACCACCCCCCATTGTCTTCTCCCTACTCATCACGTCACACATTATGGGCGTTTCCTTCCTTCCTTCTTACGGTGTGGCCTGGCGGGAAAGAACGTTTGCTCTCCTTGCCACCTCACCTGAAATTGTTCTCCGTTTTTCCCCTCAATTCTATGAGGCCGTGGTCAGGTTTTCCGTGCCTCCTTCATGCTTGAACCACGCTAAAACCATGCACCTTCTTACCTCCTTCATGCTTGGACCACGCTAAAACCATGCAACTTCTCATCATAGATGTAGCACTCACCGTCTGCATTTCAGCTCCATGCTGTCCTGCTCTCCGCATTCCTGTTATGTTACTTGGCAGTGTGGCTCTTGCTAACAGTGTCTTAACCTCTGCAGATTGCTCACCTGCCTTATAAAGACAGGATGGTGAGGCTGCAAACTTTTGAAACCCTAGTGCCATCTACTACCTACAGGGCTAGGCAGATGGCTAGTGTTTCAGTCCGTAGCCTGGAAAGTAGGTCAGAGCTTTTATTACAGAGTTGTTATGAAAAAATCGAAATCCAGGTTATATCTCCTCTATTAGTGTGCTTGGGACAAGAAATATTTTACGTTTCAGGCTTCTGGAATATCTTTATGTATACAATGAGATATCTGGGGGAAGGAACCCAAGTCTGTACACAAAATTTAGTTATATTTCCTATAAACACATACCCATATCCTGAAAGTAACTTTATACAGTGTTTTCAGTGTGTCTGCATTTTGACTATGACTTACCACATACCGTTAGATGTGCGATTTTCTATTGTGGTATAATAGCCGTGTGCAAAAAAAAAAAAAAATTAGATTTTTGTCCCACTTTGGAGTTTGCATTTTTTGAGTGGTGAAAGAAAAACAGCTGATCCAGTCCCTGTCACCAAATAAATATTAATCTTTCTTTTTATCAAAACCCTGTTAGGAAAAGCTTTAAGTATGTATACTCTTACATTCAAAAATAAAGAGTAGAAAAGAACCCCACCAGATTGTGATTTTGAAACTGGGGGAGCCAAGGAAGTAGTTTGAATAAACATAACTCAAGCCTCCTCTTCCTTCAGGCTTTTGTTGGGTACTTGTAGACGGCCGGTTTCAGGGTCACGCAACCTTCCTCATTCCTTCCTGGTTATTATTTTTACTGTGGCGTGGGAAATTCTCCATTTTGCCCACACTTTTATTTAGAAGATGGACCAACTGTTTGGAGTGGCATACGGTGGTCTGTCCCTCCTAGCCCTGTGTTTGAGAGGTGAAGCCATAAAGCAGCAGGGGTTCCAAGGACAGTATGGGCTACAGTGAGGGTGTCTCAAACTAACTGTGCAAACAAAAACAGTACCACCAAGACCAGCTGGACTGGGACTGAATAAGCATGGGTTGAAACTGGACTCTCTGAACATGGCGGACAATGAAGGCTGATGAGAAGCCAAGGACAATGGCACTAGGTTTCGATCCTAATACATGAACTGGCTTTGTGGGAGCTTAGCCTGTTTGGATGCTCACCTTCCTGGACCTAGATAGAAGTGGGAGGACCTTGGTCTTTCCGCAGGGCAGGGAATTTGGACTACTCTTCAGTATCGAGAGGGAGGGGGAATGGACTGGGGGGAGGAGAAGAGGAGTGGGGATAGGGGGAGGGGAGCGGGGGGAGGGGGCAATATGTGGGAGGAGGGGGAGGGAAATGGGAAACGGGGAGCAGGTGGAAATTTTAATTAAAAAAAGAATAATAAATAAATAAATAATAATAATAAAAAAACAGTATCCGTGCGCAGTTTGTTCCACAGGGCGTCCTGATTTCCGGTAGGAGCCCAGGCCTCAGCTGGCTGACTGTTGCAGCTTCAGGCTCTGTTGCAAGGTCCAGGGCTCTCGCTGTGTCAAGAATGTGTTTGAGCTGAAGGGCCATGTGTGGATTTCCAACAGTGCTCCTCCCCTGCCCGCATTGCTTTCCCTCTTCCTAACCCTACCCGCCCACCGCTTTCCTTGACTCAGAAGCCCTCTAATTTGTTTATCTGAGCCTGGAACTGACTCTACTCTCTGACATGCCAGACTCTTACTAATCGAAAGGGATATCCTTAAAATCCTTAAAACAGAATCAATTTACACTGGTCTTGATACCCAATGCATTTTTATTTCCTCTCTGCTTTTGGTTCTCTGCAAGTTGTCCCGTTCATTGGATACATTACAGCTCTTTGAAAGTGAATTAGAAAAGCAAGACCTGTCAGCAGAAGTTGACAGAAACAGCCACCTGTCATTCGAGAAATAATTGAGCAAACATTTTCCCCCTATGGCAGTGTGCGAGAAAACCCAAGGAGAACTCAGGTTTACATGATATGAGGGCACAGAGTAGCTTCCAGACATGACAGAGAATTTGGGTCTCAAATGACAGAGTATGTCAGGAAGGGCAGTGGCTGGTGCCCAAAAGTTCTAGGAATCTGAGAATGCTGGCCCTTCAGACACAGAGGAAGAAGGAAGTGAAAGCTTGTTGATACACACCTGGGTATCCTGCAGTACCTGGTAGTTACGCAGGGCTCCTGGTGAGCCAGAAGAGAGAAAAAGGAGGAAACACTGCTGGGAACGTATATCTGTACCTTGGATCCGAAGCCAAAGGTTCTGGAGTTGATTCTTCACAGGGGACTTAGCTCCTGTTGGAGAGGAGACACATCGTTCCTCCATCTTTCGCTCTCTCCCAGATGGTGGGTCTGAGTCCAGGAAGAAGGCTTGCTTAGGGGGGAGGATGCTCAGGTGTAAGAGGAGGTGACTTCCATGAGAGCTGTGAAAGGGATCCCAGTGGCTATGGCGTGGGACAGTAAGGAGTATGGCAGGATCTGTCCGCCTGTTGTGACACAGGACAGTAAGGAGTATGGCAGGGTCTGTCCACCTGTTGTGACACAGGACAGTAGGGCGGGGCCTGTCCACCTGTTGTGACAGAGGACAGTAGGGCATAGGGCAGGGCCTGTTTGCCTGTTGTGACAGAGGACTGTAGGACATAGAACGGGGCCTGTTCACCTGTTGTGACACAGGACAGTAGGGACTAGGGTGGGGTCTGTCCTCCTGTTGTGACATAGGGCAGTAGGGAATATGACAGAGTATGCCCATGAGCTGTGTCATGGGATAGTAAGGAATATGGCTGTGTCTTTCCGGTGGGGACATTGAGGGCTGAGCCTGACTGAAAATGACTGTAAGAGCCGTGCTCTTGGTACAGGAAAAGCCTGAGATGTGCTGAGCGAGCACAGGAAAGGGCCAGCTTTTAAGGGCCCCCTCTTGGAACCCAGGCTCTAGCATCCCACTACGTTCCCATGGTGACCATACTCTCCACATGAGATTCACAAATAAGGCCAGTAAACCACTGTTCTGAAACAACTGGTTTGTCAGGCACTGATTTAAAAAAAAAAAAAAAGTATAAGTTGGACCTGGCAGGTAATTAGGTGGGTACGGACATTTGTCACCATGTCTGATGACCAAAATTTTGATCCCCGGGATCTACATGGTGGTAGAAAAGCACCCACTACTGAAAGTTGTCCTTTGACCTCCACACATGGTGTGCGGGCACACACGCATGCACACACACAGATGTAATTAAAAAAATTTTAAAGTCTGCTTAGATGAAGAAAGTTTTAAGTTGCTCTGATTGTCTAAATACATACAGGAAGCTAACGAGACAAAATGGCAACCTGGAGTAATCCCACTGTCTGCATCTCCATCACGTCTAACTGGAGAATATCTTCAGCTTTCTCCTCTGGAATATTTCTCCTCTACCCTGGGAGTAAGTGACTGTTGCTTTATCCCAGAATGAATAGGTTTCTGCTACAGTTGCTGCTTTGTAGCATCGTTAATAAAAACAAATGACCATATTGTCACCATTCATGACTTGAGCTTTTTCAGGCTTACATGTTCCCAGTCTACTGAAAACCAAACCTTTCATTTTTATTTCTTAGATTTCTTTGAAGGGCTGGGGGGGGAAGAAACAGACAATAT
Source organism: Chionomys nivalis (assembly GCF_950005125.1). Taxonomy (NCBI): domain Eukaryota; kingdom Metazoa; phylum Chordata; class Mammalia; order Rodentia; family Cricetidae; genus Chionomys; species Chionomys nivalis. The sequence continues at coordinate 20,404,850 of NC_080107.1, forward strand.
TAGGAGAATAGTTCTGGTTAAATGTGTCCTTTAAAAGTTGTCTACAGCCTCCCAAGGGTGCTTGACTTATCTATAAGATTCTCAATACAAAATAAAAACAAAGTAGAATACTAATCACAGTAGTTCTGGAACTCTGCTCATTAGCATAATAGAGAACACACAGCACAGCAAGGGCTCATGCCAAGGTACCCAAGCATCCTGCCCGTTGTTTTGACTCTCTCTCTTCATTTTATGAAGAAGCGCCAATGTGCCAAACCAAACTGTTGAGTTAGGAACTGTAACTTAATTCTGTTCTCCTGGCCAGTATGTCTGAGATTCCCAGTAGTTGAAGAATTGAACAGATGCTATATTTGAGACTGGGAAAAATAGATAATCTTCATAAATTTTTTTTCTAGCCAAAACATAGTTAGGAACTTGGATACAATATTGTGTTTCATCGGCTCTTCCTCTATTTGTCTCTGGTTCAGCCATGTATTTAATCATCTCAGGTGCTGCTTTCCTTCCTTCTGGGGGAGAATTCTGGAAATGTAAGAAACACTTAATATACAACAGACATTTTACTAATATACTCTAAAGACTGTTGGAATTCACAAAAATAGCTGTAGTATTAGAAAAAAGAATCCCCAGGAAATACAAATGCATGTTTCCAAATAGAAAACTCTCTCGCTTCGACCTCTATTACCATGTCTTTGATTTTATAATTAGAACTGTTTATTTTTAGGATGAAGGCAATTCTCTAAAGTCAACATGGTATTTAATCCTTGAGAGTTGTCCTGTACAAACACAGAGTCGAACCTTACTGAAATACAGGTCCTGGGTGATGAGCCTGGCCACCTTCAGGCTACACGACTTGCCTCCCACTGCTAAGACCTCCTGAGATTCAAGTACATTCTGCAGCACCGTTTAGAAATAGTGGTACCCACAGTGTTTCCAGTGTCCTCATGAGTCGCTGAAGCCTCCAATGCTCATGTTTGCGAGGTGCCTACTATGTGTGTGTATTTGACATTTTGGCAGAACTCTGTTGTATTATTTTCTGATTTATCCTCTGTCAAATAGTTGGTAACCTTGGGTACCTACTATTCATTTTGCCAGTTGTCTTTGGGGGTGGGCTGCTTCTTAGGATAATAAAGAGAAAGAGACATCTTGCCCTGCAATGTCCAAACTACATAGGCAGCTGGCACCCCACCTTCATTATCGGCCTTAGCAGAATGTACCTGGGAAGCCTGAACAAAATGATCGTACCCCACAGGTACAGATCCGCCTGTCTTCCGTGAGCATAGAGAGTGTCTGTTAGACTTCTATTCCTTGTCTGTTTATGTGAACCTTGGCCTTGTGTAACAACACCTTGGAGGTGTTTAACCAGTATATGAAGGTAAATGTGTGTATTGTCATTTGGAGTGAAAACCTTGAAAATCTTTATCTGGCAGTTATGGTGGGTTTTACTTAGAGTGTCCTTATTGAGTTGCCATGAATCTCAGAAATTTACAGCCCCTCCCCTGACCTTTTCCCCACTTCCAATTCATATAAACATACAAGGGTGAGAGAGGGATGTGTGTGTTCTGTGGGTGCAGAGCTGGAGAGAGGGCTGATAAAATGCACATGAGGGTGACTAGTGTTGATAATATGGTGTATTTTTTTAAATATTTATTTATTATGTATACAATATTCTGTCTGTGTGTATGCCTGCAGGCCAGAAGAGGGCACCAGACCCCATTACAGATGGTTGTGAGCCACCATGTGGTTGCTGGGAATTGAACTCAGGACCTTTGGAAGAGCAGGCAATGCTCTTAACCTCTGAGCCATCTCTCCAGCCCCAGTATGGTGTGTTTTAAAATACATATTCTCAAGCATTCATTTAGCCGTTCCTATCACAAAGGCATGTGGAGTGCTTAAGGTGTTGGATATGCTAATTACACTCAGTAGGTCATTATGTAAAGACCTGAAAGATCACGTGGCACCTGGCAAATGTGCTTAATTATTTTGATGGGTCAATCAAAACTGAACTTGAGAAAACACGTGTGGAAAATCCATGTGTTATATATAAATGTCTAAATGATCCTTGCTGCCAGAGTTTATATTTAATTCTTGCTGGTTGCTGGTTGGTATGTGGAAATGACTTATTCAGTCCTCAGAGACAGTTTGCATCCGGTAATGCTGCCTAAGTTTTTTGTTTTGTTGGTTTTTTTTTTTGTTTTGTTTCTCTGTGGTTTTGGAGCCTGTCCTGGAACTAGCTCTTGTAGACCAGGCTGGTCTCAAACTCACAGAGATCCCCCTGCCTCTGCCTCCCGAGCGCTGGGATTAAAGGGGTGCGCCACCACCGCCCGGCTGCTGCCTAAGTTTTAAGAAGTTGGAGGAGACCTCCTTCTTATTGATCAGGATCGTACAGCAAACCATGGTTGAGCTGAAACTTGGACTCTGACTCTTCAGACTCCAAAATGCATGCTCCGAGGACTGTTTTTCTGAATGCATTCCTGATTTCTCTGTTTGCGCTCATCGCCAGGGCCTATGTTTCCATTTGCCACCATCTACAGAGACTTGTAACTGAAGGCCCCTAAAAGAGCCATCATAGATTTAGCAAGACTTTTAGAAAAAAAAAAGGCCTCCTTATAAGTCCACTTAACCAGTCAGCAGAATCAGAAGCTCAGAGCAGAAGCCTGAGAAAAGAGGTAGAATCTGTCTTTCCTGATACGTAACAGAGCCATCCCCTTGTGCATAGCTGGTCACCAAGACAGAGCTCATGGCTAGCTAACATGCAACATCCTAACATTACACAGCACAGAGAAGGTGCGTCGTGTTATTTGCTTGATGCCTGTGAGAGTTTGATAAAAAGAAACATTCTTTTAGGGATCTTTGTCTGACAAATCCTGACACTGTGTTAGAAAAGAATGGACTGCGTAGGAGCATTATAATTTTCTTGTGAATGAATAATACATTTGATTAAAGCAGATCAAGTCATTCTTCGGCGGAAGTAAGGGATGCGTCTCCTTTTTATCTGAGTTAGCAAACATTTATAAACACCATGCTGGTGATGTTGCTGGACCATCACTAAGACGCATTTGCCCACCTTTTAGGAGGGTTTTACTGAATAACCAACGTACAAGAGATCGTAGAACTGTAGCTGCTACAGGAATCTCATGTAATAGGAGTGACCAAGGAAAGCTAGCCTTTACATGAGTCTTAATGCAGTGGGCTGCCCAGGCCCAGAACTGAAGAGGGTACCTCCTCATCTGCCTGCTCTGTCTTGTGTTTGTTAGGGAGTTGGGGATGTGGTGAGCAGTCTTGAACACTGCAGTAAAGAGGGTGGGCGAGATGACTCAGCCTCAGGGCTTACCTCTGAACTAGTGTGGGATTGAGGATGTGTCTAGGGGCAAAGAGGAGTAGAAGATGACTGGAAGATTCTGGGCTAGAAAACCAAGAGTTTGGTATCATTACAGACATGAGGATCAAGAGAAAGCATTTATTTTTATGGTTGCTGGAAATACTTGCCCACTCTTGGGTGAAACTTTTGAAATTGTGTACCTATTTGCTTTCTGAACTTGTGTCCATGAAGTGTAGCAACTGAGTGGAAAGAGGTAAGCCACCAGTTCCACACAGGTGAATCTTCATTGCAGAAAAGAGACTAGTAATTAAACGTTATGATTGTCATCTGGAGTAAGTGACCTGTTCATGAACTGCTCACTGACCCCTAGGTACGTTAGAACTTTAGCAGAGAGGCCGGGAATAATAATATTTGTGTTTCTTCAGAAATTATTTTTAAAATTCTATAGTAGTACCAGACCTGGTAGTCCATACCCGTAATCCCAGGATTTAGGGGCTGACACAGGAGAACTGGTACAACTTTGAGACCAGCCTGGGTAACAAAGCAAATATATTACTGAGTCTGCCTTACATAGCAAAACCTCACTCAAAAATAACCAGTGAAAACTCCAAACCAAAATATTATAGTTGTTTCGAGGGATTAACTTGTTTAACAATGGCTTTTATGTACCAGAAGTCTGGCAGTGTCCTTGAGTAGGGTCATTTGGCTTCAAACTGGACACTTCTGAGAGGAAATTTTGGTGAGAACTTGGTCAAAGGAAGAAGTGAAGCTGCAACCCCATAATTGGGGTACCTAAAACATTAATAGGGTACGATGAACATAAGTGGGTTACCTAAAAGATTAATAGGGTACCCGTAATTAGCAATAAAGTAGACTCAGTACATATAGCCCCGGCCATGTGTGTGGCTCTGTCGAGAGATGCCAGAGTCCTCTCCTTGATTGTCTGTTCTCCCTCTCACCTGCTTAGGTTGGCCTAAACTGCTTCTAGGGAACAAACCAGCATCTTTCTTGTTTTCTGTGTATGCAGGAACATCTGCCTGTCTCCATTATAAACTGTAATGTCCTTCTGCGTGTAATGTCCCTTGTCAAACCATCAATCTTCACACTCATACTTAGATTGCCAGAATTACAAAGAATACTTTGTTATGGCGCAGGGGCTGTTTCTTTAAAGATGAAAAGGGGAAGCAAACATTTCTGGTCCTGGTAGCAGATGAAACCTGTGAAGACATTTGCATATAAATGTTTTATGATCATCTCCAGATTCGGGCCACAAATGATGAAGCCATCACTGCCCCTTCATGTGTAGGTCTTTCTCCATGGATGTAGCTCACTAGATATGTGGCTAGCCCTTCATACATGTGGCTTCACCACCTCATGGATGCAACCAAGAGTAGATTGAAACTGTTTGAAGGAAAAGTTGCATCTGTGCTGAATGTGTCCATGTCTTCTTGTCATGATTCTCTGAGAAGTGTGTTATAACAGCTAATAACTGAGCATTTACATTGCAGTAGGTATGATCAGTCATCAGGAGATGAAGTGTGGAAGTCATGCATATTGTACATTAGAACCTTAAGCACCTGCAGACTGTGCTATCGGGGTGTAGTGAGATCAGCGAGTCATCAGTTCAAAGGAGGACTGTGTTTCAAGACTTTCTTCATACCATCCTTTTATTCATTACCTATAATTGACATTTGATACTACGCAGTTGACCGTTAAAAGATATAGTAATTAATTTTGGCTCAGATTTTTGAAGTTAAAGAGTTTGAGCATTTGATTTCAAAATTTATTGAACTCTTGCCCCTTCTGGTTAGAATCAAGAACATGGTATCTTGATTGTTGAGGCGTGCTCACTCTCTACCTCTTGACTAGATTATGAAACAGCCTCCTGATAACTACTGTGATTGGCCCACCCCACTTCAGCCCTTTAAAGAAAGAAGAAACATAAAAAGTGCCTAAGAGAATGAAGCTTTGCGTGTCCAGACTCTCCTGTAGCTTCTGCGTCAGGGTAGAGAGAGGCCCTGCCACTCCCACCTGCCCATGCCCCTTGCTTGGGTCTCTCCCCACCCCTCACCCACCCCCACCCCCCATCAAGCCAGGATGATGATAGTGTCTGTGGCACACAGTTCTCGCGAGGACGAAAGGCTTTAAAGGGGCTTTGGATATTTAGGGGCTTGGGTTTGTGTTCTGCTGTCATGCGATCTAGTCTTTGTTTCATTTTTTAAAAGCCTCCCAGGAACAGGTTCTGACTCGGGGGTGCGGGGGGGGGGGTCAGTTGATAACTGAGAAAGCTGGATTAGGAAGTGTCCAGGTCAGAACGAATTTAGTGTCTTCCGAAACAGCTGATCTTGGTTTGACTCCTTAAATTTCCTAAGTAACAAGTGCAGCCGAACCCTTGCTCATAAGGGTGAAGGAGCTGCAAGTCCATTTCTCTCTCAGGAATAGAACGGTGTCTCCTCTGCCAGGTCTTGTTGTCCAGGTGAGACGCACCCAGCCTCGGGGCCTCTTCTGCCCGCAGCAGCACTGTCTCAACCAGGTTCATTGTTTTGTTGTTGTTGTTTTCATTTTTAAGTAGGACCCCAACACTGGTAAAATGAAATAGTAAGCAAAAGCTCACATAAAACGCTTAGAAGTAGTGGTTTTATCCTATTTTGTAAGTGGAAATGTGTAATATTTACAAACCTATCAGTGAGGCCAATTCCCAGATCTGAGATGAGGGCTCCTGGTGACAGCTGCCATGCCAGAGCAGTGACTGACATGTCAAGTGTCAAATATCTGACATCTCTGTCTGATTTGGGTTGTACAGCTTTTGGGAATTTATCGATCACATGCATAGTCAGTTTTAAGATACAATTGACAGTTGTTAACTTATTTTCTGAGAAGATTTTTGCATGAGTCCGATTTAGAAGGTGGACACAAATGGGAACTCTTGGTGTCTCCAAATTCCTAATCACACAGCCATTGACAGGCTTCTCAGTAGACGTAAAAGCGAGACAGGAGCACCTAAAACTTGGAACCCCTGCCAGCCCATGACGTCACTTCATCATGATTCCACTGGCAGCCTGGTCCCTGTTATACAACTGGTCCTTGGACGCTGGGAGGATTTGTGCCAACCAGTTGTACCTGCTTCTGGCCTGGTGCGTGTTTGAGAGTGATGCGGATGTAGGTCGTTGGTGCGATTTTATATGAATGAGCATGCACAGGCTTGAACTCACCAAGTGAAAAAAAAATATAGTAAGGCTGAGTAAACTTTCTTAGTGACTCACGTGTGAGTTCGAATGTACCAAAGAGATAACAATAAACATGTTCATCCGGTATCGGCACATGAGGTAACTTAATACAGATGCAGTCATCAGCACATTAAAGTGTGTCATCCATCTGTCCACATTTCCTACTGTCTGTCCTATTTAAAGGTTAAGAGGTAATAGTAACCCAGAAAATCGATGATATAGTACCTGCCCAGAGCCTGTTTTGATAATCAGTCCAGGGAGCATAGATTTCACTGGGGTTTCAAAGCCATCATAGCCGTATACATTAACCCTAGAACTATCTGCCTGTAGCACACACCCTGGTCATTTGACTGGCATTGCACACAGGGTATGGCTATGAGAAAGACACACCCACCACCCGCCTACCTCGAGGAAGTACCTTCTGACTGTAGAGCTGAGAAAATCCAAACGCCCTTTGACTCAGGGCTTCTCTTCAATGAAGACTCAGTTTCATAATTACATGTCCTTCTTATTTTGTTGATAAAACATTCTAAGTTGAGACGAAGCCGGTGTTGGCAGTCCAGAGGTGTTCCACTGTCTGACTCTTGTATCTGGGGAGTAATGTTGTCCTGGCTTTACTTTCTGTTCACCTTTAACTTTCTATTTCCATCCTGCGCCACCACACATATATTTTCCAGAACCCTTGACCTTTTCAGGGGAAGAGGTATACATCAATATTTCCCATGCTCTCCACCTACTTGTTCTGATGTTGTAGGACAAAGAACATTGCTTCATCATCGTCTTTTGTCAGTTTGTATAGCAGTCATTTCTCCTATCAGAGTGGCTCCTTGGGAAGACTGGTGCTGTGTCAACATCTGATGGCCAGCCATTCCTCCGGCCAGGGAATCTGATCCTTTCTCTTAAGGGTCCTTCAAAGAAAAAAAGTCCATGCACAACATTTCTCTGAATTGTCAGTAATCGTTAAAATCAGCAAACATTCAAAATTGTCCCTCACAGCAGTTCATAGCTTGATTGACATCTTTAGTGTAAAAGGAAGAAGTGTGTGTGTGTACATGTGCGTGCTCATGTGCATATGGTGTGTGATTTTGCTTATTTGTACTAGGGACCCACTTCATTGCCTTTCTTCATTTTGAAGGTAGGAAAGAACCCAGCCAGGACATGTGTTTTAGCCCCAGAGGTTTATTGCACTTGTATTTTAGTTTCATTTAAGAAAAAAAAATCAGCAATGGTACAGGACTTGGTGGCACACATCTTTAGTCCCAGCACTCAAAAGGCAGAGGCGGTTGTCTTTCTGCATTCAAGGCCAGTCGATCTATGTAGTGAGTTACAGGCCAGTCAGGGCTATACAGCAGGACCCCTCCACCCTAAAAAACAGACACCCAAACAAATAAAATCACAGTTTACAATTCCTGGTTCTAGCCTGTGAATTACCTGTAGGTTGGAATTCTGCATTCTTAAAGGGTCATCTCTTGGAAATAACCCATCCTGTACATGCTAAGTCATTCTCCACGATTGCCTGTCTGTTTGGATGTCTGTTCTGGTCGTACACCTTCCTGACCAACCAAGACATCACTAGTACATCATCTGAGTTTTCTAGGATTAGTCGTGCATCTTCACAGATCTGATGATTTTCTGACCCTGGTACCGTTTGACTCAGGGCCGTTGCCTGGGCCCCACCAGCAAACCATGTCAAGAGTGGAGATTTAATGCCATGTCGAAGAACAAGGTGATGCTTTCGCCGGCCTCCCGGACTACAGCACATTAGTGGCCCCCCCCCCTCTGCACAGGTGTAGCTGATCACTTAACAAATATCCCTGCAGTGCAGTCTTAGGCATGCTGGGGCCACAGTGTCACCGTTGTAGACTTGTCCCAATCTGAGCCTGTCTTTGCATGTTTTTTTTACCACGATGAGCTGTAAAGATAAACATCTCTGGGCGTGTGCCTGAAATCTCTGTACTCCACCGCTGTCCACACTGCACAAGCTGTACATGTAGGCTCTGGGTCCGAATACCGGGTAGGACAAAGCAGTCTTGGTCTGTTCCACGTGGCTTTTGCACACCTTCTGTTTTTCTCCACTGAAACTTCCACAGCGATTGCTGTGGCTCTCGCCCTGTCTGCTCTTTGCCCTTTCCCCATGACTTTTCTGACCTTCCCTCCACTCTCTCATGCCAGCAATAGAGAGCTCTCAAGTGCTCATCCACACAATGGATATAGTTTTACCGTCCAGTCCTTGGACTTGTATTCTCCCCCTGCCCTGACTCCCTCCATCTGTTTCTTAAGACCCTGCGTGGGTCGCTTTCTAAGCAGCCTGCCTTTACCACCATGTGAAGAAACCATGCTGCCTCCGTCTAACCTTGGGCTTCACATCTCCCCGTCTCCTGGCACTTCTCACTTGTCAGGATACCACCCTTAAATCTTTGTACTGTGCAGAGGCTGGGGGTGGCTCAATAAAACATCTGATTGTAACAGGAGTGCAGTTTCCAGATTCCCATGAGAATGCCTGATACGATTGTACCCTTCTAATCCCAATACTGGGGAGGTGGAGACAGGTGGATGCTTAGGACTTGCTGGCCACCCAGTCTAGCCTAACTGGTGAGCATCAACCAATGAAAGACCCCATCTCAGAGGAGGTGGGCCCTGTTCCTGAGGACGACCCTCAAAGCTGTCCTCCCTCTTACACACACGTGCAGGCGTGTCCACGTGGATACCCATGGACACTGAACACATACATGATTAAAAAGTCACTCTGTACAACTTGGTGGGGGCGCTATAAGCAGGTGTATTGATTGGTATGTAGTTTTTAATTAATGAACGGAATGACTGTGTATGTCACTAAGAAAGATTGGAATGTAAATTTAGAGCCCAAATTATATCTTGAAATATATCTTGATGGCCAGATAGAATCAATTAACTCTGCTGCTGCAGATACAGATTACTTGGTGTTAGGAATGACCTTGGCAAAGGAAGACTTAATACTTCCCCCCCCCACACCCGTCACACACACCCTTCCCCTCACCCTGCTTTTCTCATCTGTTTACTGTTATCTTGTTATATGTGTTTCTGTAGCATCAATTAATTTTTATTCTAAGGCAAGTCACAAGTAACTAAACAGATTAAAAGATGATAAACAAGGAACCAGCACTTTAAGCTGCTGCCTCTCTTCCCTGGTGACATCAGCAAACTGAACCAGAGATCAGGAAACAGCAGTCAAGTGGCCACATGCTAGCTCCCTTCCCCTCTCCAGTGGAGCTGCTAACATGGCATTGAGGCCACTCTTCCGGCTTCTTGGATTCAGCCTTTCCCTCCCCGCAGGACCATGAGTAATTCATCAGTCAGCGTGCTAGATGACAACTGCTCAAAACTCTGGGCAGATTCCTTCCGGCTCTGATCTGCAGCAAGGAGAAGGACGGGGCTACTCTGTTTTCCTACAGAACTAAAACCTTCACTAGTCTCAGTTTCTTTGTTTTTTTCCTGTTAATCTCTTGTTAACACTAATAATCCATGAAACACTAATAATCCCAAAGCATCCTTAACTGGACTATCTTCCAGGATCGCCAGAAAGTACATGGTACTAATTAATCTGGTTTTCTGATTGTGAAATTTTACCTTATTGTTGGTTTTCAAGGCAACAGGATACTTTGAAATCTATTTCCTTTTTACGTGATTCGGGATACAGTCAACACTTTTACTTTTAAATCATTATCAGAGCCAGTCATCATCAAATTATGTGTGTGCAGTAGAACAGCTTGAGATAGGCTTCTTGTCAATCAGGCATTTTGTCTCCAGGTCATTTTCCTGTGTTTGATCAGCCCCAGTTGATAGTCATCGGATAAACAAACTCCTCAGACTCAGCCGCCACACGGAGAAATCTTACATTTCCAACAATAGATTCCTGTCGAAGCCATTTCATTCCTGCACTGGTTTTATCTTTGTGTCATGTATCCCTGTCATAGGCTCCTTAGATCTTTATCTTCTACTCTATGTTGCTTTATAAGCTAATTGAGACTATGTTCATGCATAGGCAAACTCTTATACATGTACAGATACCTGTGTATCCCGTGTGTATGCACACATTTGCGTGCATACAAGCTTACATGCTTGAATGTGAGATGGATACAGGCTAGTTTTATGTTAACTTGACACAAGCTAGAATTGTCTAAAAGGAGGGAGACTCGATTGAGAAAATAACTCCATAAGAACCTACTGTAAGGCATATTCTTAGTGATTGGTATGGGAGGGCATAGCCCGTTGTGGGTGGTCACATCCATGGGCCAGTGGTCCTGGACTCTGTAAGAACGTCAGGAAGCAGCTCCCCTCGGTGGCTCCTGCATCGTCTCCTGCCTCCTTGAGTACCTGTCCCGACTTCCTTCAGGGATGGACTGCCATGTGGAAGTGAAAGCCCAATAAACCCTTTTCTTCCCAACTTGCTTTCAGTCCTGGAATGCATACAATTTTTATTTTTGCAAAAAAAAAAAAAAGGGAAGTTTCATGTAGAAATATTTGTGTTCCTCTTATTAACAGTATTTTAAGTGGGTTGCCTTTTCGAAATGTCTTAGAACATTCGGGTATTGAATGTGTGTTGTTAGCAAAATATTAGGCAGTATAGGCCATTATACAATAGCTTCCTTTCTTTCTGCATATTATGTGCAGTAGATAGAATAATGATCTTTAATTGAGTAACAATTAGAAAAAAAGCTTGTTTTAAGTAACAACAGTAGAGATAATTACTATACTGGCCATGGTTCTGGTCTCAAAGGGTCAAAACTCAGACACAGCTGTCCTCTGTCCCACCCCCTATTCTTCCTGCAATGGAAAGTGTCTGATTCTTTTTACTGTTTATTTTAGCTTCTTTCTCAACCATGAGCACTAAATTAAGATTGAGATAATGAATGTGAAAGGGATTTATGAAGTATAAACATGCCATCCAAACAGGGTCAAGAGTGTCGCAGCCTCTCTGGTATGCTGTTGGGTTAGATGAACTGACCATGGATTGCAAGGAAATTTCTTAGTTTGGAAACATAATTCATGTGAGAATACATGAGAGAATGCTTTCTTATGGCTTTATGGATCGGTAGAATTATACCTGGAAATTACACATAATATGAATAGAAACCATTACATAGACATGAAAGTTGGTTTCATCCATCCTGTTCTGGCTTGGTTGTATGTCTAATCCTTTAGGGATAAACTAATTAATTAGTCCTGCTATGATCTTGTGTTCACCACTATCCTGCTTAGAATAATTTTCTAGATTTGCAATCTCACTTGTTCTTTCCTATCAGTGAAGTTCATTATCGTGCTAATATTCTTGCATCACTAGATAGTACAAGGATGTTATGCAGGGATAAAAATAAGGTCAAAGTAGCTTTTCAATAAAGAAGCATAGTGTGGTGTTATGACCCATGAACACTTGCTGTATAAAACCTTGTGTGTATTTGGACAAGGTTGGATTTACTTTGGTTTGTTATGTGGTTCAGAGTACCTTGTGAGCAGCAATGTTGGGGTTTTCAATGGAACTTTAAACCTCATGGATTCTTAGATCTACAGGGACAGTAGAATACTACTCTCATACTCCAAATACTTAATTACTGGTCCTTGGAAAAGAAAAGACATCCCTGGCCTCACTTGGGCACTGATACTAAAAATAATTTTCTCCCTTTAGTTCAGTCATTCAGGTTGTCTCTGATACTCAGTTTCTTTTTTCTTCCTTCATACAGAATCTTATGTAAACTAGACTGGCATCAAAGTTACTGTGTATCTGAGGGGGCCTTGAACCTAATGTTGTGGCCTTCATCTCCTGAGTACTGAGAGCAAAGGCATGTCTCACCATGCCCAGTTTATGAGGTGGTGGGGTTCAGCTTAGGGTATCCACCATGCTAGGCAAGCAGTCTACCCTCTGCTACATGCTAGCCCTGACGTTTTATTTAAAAAACAAAGGCTCACTCTCTGACCATGCTTTTACACTGATTTTGTGGGGGTGGGGCTGTTCATTTGTTTTATTAATAGTAGTGGGACTTCTTTTCAAGTATTTCTAGGAAGCAGTTTTATTTTGTCATCTTCTCTTATAACGCTTTGTTTTTGAAGCATCCCTCAATATAATAGTTACATTGTACTTAAATTTATTAAGTAACCTAAATGAACAAATATGTGTTGTTGCTTTGGTGCTTAAAGGTCACTTTAAGAAATTTTATGTGGAACCTTGTAATGTTCAAGAGATTTTGTGAGTGGGTGAAATAAGAGTTGCTTTTCCTCTCCAGCTCTTTGCTTGCTTTGAATTGCTTTCAAAGACCGCATTTTGAAGAGAAGCTTAAGACAAACGGGAAGCTCCAGTCATGATGGGAGTCATAGGAATGAGCACTCAGTTTCTAGCACGGTGGCTGCTTCTACCCCGTTCCCATGTTGGTGAGCTGTGCTTTAAGAGGATGGTGTGAGCCAGCCTTACAGCATCGGTGCTCAGGCTGAGCCTGACTACATGGGAAGGTGATTGGGATATTGTCTGTGTGCTCAGATCCTTGTTCTCTATAGTTTCAGTAACCGAAATGCCCACTTTAGGAAAATCGCCATGTAGACCACTACTCTGAAAGAATGATCAGGTGTTTAGGCTTGCATACGCCATCCGGTAGGCTCACTGGAGGCTGTCCTCCATTTCTGTATCATGCCAGGCATTGGATATGCTTAGGCTCACATCAGGGCTAGTTTTTCCATGCTAAAGAGGAGAACTGTGATGGCAAATAGTATTGTAGCCTGTCCTTGGTTAAGAATTGTCAAGAACCAAACTGAGGTCCAGAATTGAGAACATACATAGCCCCTGACCAGGGCAGGGTGTTAGGGCCGCCTCTTAACACCTTATCCCTTAATGGAGTTTTTAGGGATATAACTTACAGCCAGACCATGGTGGCACATGCTTTTAATCCCAGCACTCAGAGGCAGAATCTGTGAGTTCAAGGGCAGCCTGGTCTATAGAGTGAGTTCAAGGACATCCAAGGCTGCACAAAGAAACCATGTTGGATGGTTGGATGGATAAAAAGGATATAACTTGCGTAATATGTCTAATAAGTAAAATATATAACATATAAAATTAGCTCAGAAGCAGAATGGCCCTGATTGTAGGCCTAGGATCTTCCAGTTACTTCTAAGGCTTGATAGAAATGAACCCAGAGCAACATTTAAGTAAGCTTTTAAGCTCCTTACATGGAAGTGAGATTGTGTTCCACAGAAGATGAATTGATGGCCCCTACTTCGGGTCTCACTTTTCTTGGAAGTGGGTGGTTTCAGTTCCCCTTGGAGGAACTTGTCATGGTCCTGGGACACTAGCGTACTGTCTGTGGGCTGACTCCTTCTGCCTTTAAATGCTGATAGTTTATTTTTCCTTCACCTCCCATATTTCCAGTTGGTCTCAATAAACCAGGAAGTCATGGTGTGGAAATGTCTGCTGAGGCCTCTTTTTCTGAGCTGCTGCTGTCTTGTGTCTGTCTTGGAGTTAGGATTCAGAGTCCCATAGGGAGTTCCATCATGGGGCTTCCCATCAGCGAGGAACACAGCTCACTCTTCACTCCTACTAGAATTAAAATGGACCCTGAACAAATCTTCCTGAGGCTCGGTGGTCATTTTAGTAAGATAGGGAAACAGTGCTGTGGTTCTGTTTTATGTTTAGCTACTGCATGTGTCCTAGATGCCACATAGACCAGCAGCCTCACTGCACACAAAGCTGGATGTTTCTGTAAGATATTATTGATGGCCATTGTTTGGGTCACCTGTCTGGTCTGATTTTTGAGCATCTAACTGTTCATCGGGCATTGTGCCAAATAATACTGCCATTTATGTTAGTAGTAGGCTCAGCAGTCAGAGAGAGTGTCTGGAGCGCATTCAGAATTTCGTGAATGTTTGCAGTGTAGATAATGAAATGAAGTTAAAGTGTCATTTCAATAGAGAAGCGCGGTATGGCGGCATATCAAGAAGAGGTTTACTACATGAAAGCGTGTTTCGGAAGCTTGTGTTTCGGCCATCGCCCCTGATATTGACCCAATTGTCTTGTCGTATGGGCTTTCTTTCCTGTCCTGGCTGGTGTTGTCACTGATTACTCACACGTAGTAGGCTCTGAGTAGATAGTTGGCAAGTGATTTAGTTCAGAAATGCTTTGCCATTCCAATATACTTCTCAAAAACAAAAATCTGATACCCTCCTTTGGAATAGCTTGCGTTTTTGTAGAACACCCAAGTTATTTTCATGTGTTAGAATAACAGATGAAAGTGCTCATCAGAAACATCCCAGAAGGAGGAGAGCATGCAGACTTGTGCCTCTTGCCTTCTCCCTCTGACTGCAGCCAACCTGAGAAGCAGGAAGGTAGGTGCCTAGTCTGAAGTTACAGTTCCTACAGGACAAGCTGTTTCCTTTTGGTGGGAACACCTGCTGCTGTGTCCCCAGTGTCCTGCTTACTGCTCACCTGTTTCTACCTGCTAGCTGCTGTGAGGACTGGGAGATAGTAGTTTTGTAACGAAAATATCAAACTGAATCAGTTCATTGATTTCACGTCGACTTTCGAAAAATATAACTTTCAAACAAGAAAAGACTAAAAGCCATTACCTTAGTTCTAAGATCTTTGGATTTCTAATTAATTACTTCTATCAAAGTTTATCATGCAATAATCGAGAATAACCAGTAGTATTTCCCTAGAAGATAGGGGTACAGATTTGGAGAGCAAGTGATAGAACAGCAAATTGAATATGCCGTTTAAACATGCATCGGCAGGTCCCGCTGTGTTGTCTCACTAGTCTCAGTGAAGTTCAGTTTCTTGTGGCTCACGTTCTAGAGCTTTGAAAAGTACACCGTATAATTTGCTGAATTAATAACACATGAAAAGATACATTGTGGTCTCAGGTTCTGGGTGAATTATTTTTAGATTTCAGTAAGGGGTTTTCTGTAATTACTCTGGTAATGGCGGAGCAAAGAGTATCAAGTAGTACTTTACAATCACAGATGCCCCGCGAGCAGCCATCTCCCGTCATCTTCACTCCCATTTTCTCCCTGTGATAACTAAGTTTTACTCCAGGTGACTCAGAGCGGAGGTCAAAGCTTTTCATAATAGCAGTAAATGCACATTAATAACTCGGTGTGAGCCAGCAACACTGTTCTTAATTAGAACCAGTAATCCAGTGGGCTTAATAATAGAACGCGAGGGCCCATTGCTCTGGTTCAGGTTCCAGACGCAGATTTAAGACAGACCTATGGCCGCCATTGGCTATGGCGAGACCACAAAATGTGGTCCCACGCTAACGAAGCTAGTTTTCCCTGACAGTGTAGATTGAACGTTTCCTCCCTCTGAAATGATAGAGAATTTGGGAAATGCAGAGCAACTGTTGGGGCAGGTCTTTTGATGGGCACACTGATTTCACTCTAAGAATGTTCACTGAAGTCTGATGCTGTAGAAAAGAATTCTTGATTTCAGCTTTTACTCCTCTTTGGATAATTTAAAGTGAGCGTTTTTCATCCAACTGTCAGTAGGCTTTTTCCTGGTATGGCCTGGCATTGTGGTTTGGTGCCTAAGGAAATATTCATGGTGGCTTCCAAACTAGAGAAATTAATATGCGTCTACTGCTTCATGAGAAGGGAAAACTTCTAAGTTAAGTTTCTGCAAAACGACAGTTCATAAGAACATTAGTACATACCTAGGTTCTTTGAAAGCTTAGAAATAAAAACCCATGTCTTAGAGGAATGACTAATAGCATAACTGGACCTCAGTAACCACTTGCTGTTCTTTCCTTTTGTAAAGCGTTCTCTTTCATTATACATCATAAGCTTGCTTTTAGAAGACTGTAAAGTCGCTTGTTATATTGGGGTTGGGGGAGTCTGTGTATATGTTTGTGTGTATGAGTAGGGGGGTGTGCATATGCACACACCTGTTAGCCGGGCACTTCAGAGCTAATAAGAGTTGAAGACCAGTGTGGGCTACAGAGTGAGGCATTGTCTTAATATGTATATATACAAGCAGATGGATGAATAATAATTTTATCTGAAAAGAACTATGTTAAACACATATATGCTTTTTTACTTAATAGTATAATCAGACTTTTTTAATGGCATTAAATATCCTTCAGAAACCTATACTAATATTACTTGAGTGGGCACTATGGCGTTATTAATGATTTCTACATACTCAAGTTATTTCCAGTTTTTTTTTTTTTAAATCATTGCAAAATGATGCTGTGACAAATGCTTCTCTCTAGTCTCTGCCCTGCAGTCACTTCCTCTTTCTGGGCGCTCACTGCTCCTGCAGCTGGGGAAGGTGTCTCCCCAGCTCAGTCCCCAAACTGAAGCTGATTCCTGGGGTCAACTGCAGAGACAGGAATCCTCCTTGGCACACCCAAAGGGTCAAGGGACCCCAGTCTTCCCTGTAAGGTGGGAAGTTCAGAGTCTACAAATAAAGCAGAATTAGGAGGATAAATCCCATTAGGGTGCCACAGAAGGAGATGTGCAAATTAGGTGTTATCTGAGGACACTTTCCTGGTTCAGAGGGAGATCTAGAAAGGGGTGTGCCTAATGGGGGGGGGGAGTAGAGCATTTGAACTGTGCCACCACCAACTTTCTGTCATCAGCAAGGCACCCCAAAATGGCCTTAGAAACTTATCCCACATTTTGACTTCTCATTCACTTCAAGACGTGTAAGTCATTGTAAAGCAATATCAGAAGTGAGACCTTTTATGTCTAACCCAGTCATGTGTTTTCAGACATTTGCAACCAAATTAAAGAACTTTGTGTAGCTTTCTAGCGGTATAGAAGGGACTGAACGTGTTCAGCTCAGACTATCCCAAAGATAAGTTCCGTAAGCGTGGCGAGTAATTGCCTAAGCCATTGGTCTGTCCAGCATTGGCAAATAAGTCTCATTTCGTGTTCTCCATACTGAGTTTTAAAACCTAGGAAAAGTGCCTAGGAAATCAAGAGACAGTAACTTGTTTCTCAAAGATTACATTGAGATTGCCTGGATTCTGAGTAACTTTGTGTTGCTGTCAGTTGCCAAGATTTATCTTAAATAGCTGAATCTTTCTCAGAAAAAAATAAAGCTCCTAATAAGTGGCGTGAGACATGAAACACAGGGGCAAAATAATCTTCTGACAGATGTGTCTGTGTAGCAGAATCATTAGTAGCTCTTAGAGTAACCGGTGAAGCGAAGTGTGCAATGCAAAGTAAGGAAGCCCAACCAGAAAGACACCTAGGAAGCTGTTTGCGCATTCTCATCTTCCAGGCCCTGGCTGACTGCAAATGCTCAGCTCAGTCTCCTCCAAGAGCATCAGGGCAGAATGTCACACACACAGGTCACAGGTCACACACACTTCCTTCACTCTGAAGCCTCGCTCCGTGTGCTCACACCAGAGTCCTTGAAGCATTTCGGATGAAAAAATCAGCCATTTTAAAAGAATGGGCTTTTTTGTTTGTTTTTGTTTTTGTTTTGTTTTGTTTTTTTGAAAAGAATTTTTCTGCTGTCATCACTAGCTAGAGGTCTTTGTATTATTTAAAAACCGTTCTCTCCTCACTGGAATCAGGACCCAAGGGCTGTTTCTGTTTTCTTTTTCTGTAGTGTGCCCGTGTCTTATGAGGCTGCATTGGAATTTTGGTTTTCACCCTTTCAGGTGGTTCTGTTGGATTGCACCTGCCTCAGCTGTGTTCTGGGCACCGCTGGAGCCTCTCGACTTCAGCCTCCTGAGATTTCTCCCATTGCTTCCGGGGGGGGGGGGGCTCCTTTCTTCCCTTTTGCTCACATACTCTAAGGTCAGCTGCTGTGTGTCTGCTCTCTGTATAGGACTGAGACCACAAGTGTGGGCCTCCTGGGTGTGTGCTTTGGGAAATTCTTCCCTCTAATATGTTACTCTCATGTTTACCACGAGAACATGAGCTCAGCTATGGCTGTTGTAAAATGATTGCCTCACTGTTTTTAAAAGATGTGGACCAGGATTCTCTGACTAGTGTAGCAAAGGAGAGAGTATGTTCGCATAGTTTGTCTCAAAAGCAATATATGTGCATGAGAAATTAGAAAAAGATAAGAAGGAGGCTGAAAATCAAAAATAATCCTATTGTGAACCAGCCTCCGCTTTTTGGTTGATTCCTTTACTGTGCA
Organism: Chionomys nivalis; assembly: GCF_950005125.1. NCBI lineage: Eukaryota > Metazoa > Chordata > Mammalia > Rodentia > Cricetidae > Chionomys > Chionomys nivalis. The sequence continues at coordinate 20,423,505 of NC_080107.1, forward strand.
TTGAGTCACCAGAAGCTGATTCTTTTGGAGCTGTGGAGTACAATGCACTACATTTTCCTCCTGCATATCTAGTCATATCTGTGAATGAGAATGACTGACACATAAGAAGGGGTTTCTAAAGGGAAAGACAGGCAGTGCTTCTTAGAATTCTGAATATTGTGTATGTCCAGTGAGCAATGATGATGATCCAAACATCATTAATGTGTATATATGTATATATATGCATATACATTAAAATATATTTTCTATAATAATAAAACACTGGAAACTAGTCTTACTTTCAATAACTATACCTTATTATAATTTACTTCAATCATAGTGGCTATTGTCCACTTGGGAATGTAGAGACTCTTGTATGTATTGAACATGCATGGCCACTGGGCTTCTACGTACATTCATTTTGCCGGTTTGGATCATTCAGTAGGAACCCTTCTGAAAAGACACCCAACAGTGTGTGATAAACACACTGTTGTGTCCCAGATCCTGGAATTTTAGCAAGAACTAATTTATAAATGTCCTTCCCAGATCTTGTAGTTCACCCCAAGTGGTTTTAGAGCATCAACATGTGTTTGTTTCCAGCTACACCAGAGACACAAGGATTAACATTTAAACTCTCGTTATCAAAAACTACAAAGAAATTAGACCTTTAAGTATATATTGTTCTGAAAATTTTTACTGAACAATAATATTAAAACAACTTGGTCATCAATTTAGAATTCCTCTCGAGACTATAAGAAAAGATCTGTGTTACAGGTCACAGAGAGCAGGGACATATGACCCCTGACCTGGACAGCGTACAGCCTGTACAAACCAGAATCTTGGCTTTTCCTTGGACCATTTTCTGTCTGGGATGGGAGGAAATGGGTGTGAGCTGATGGTAAGACCCGGGCAAATCCCGGCTGTCTGTGCAGTCGATTGAGGCTGGCTGGACATGCTGATTTTGCTGGCTAGCCTCAGTGCTCTTGGATGATAAGATGGGGGATCATAATGCCTGCCATGAAGACGAAGTGGGGTGACGTGTGTAGAGTTCCTGGACAGTGTCCACCCAGCACAAACAGGGATGTAAGCAAGGCTGTTTCCTTCCCCTCCCATCTTCTGACTGTGTGTGCACCAGGTTTGCTTGTGTTCACACTTTTCCATCTCTTAGAATCATTGCTTTTCTTTCCTGTTTAATTCTTTTTAAATGAAAAACAATCAATTCGACTGCCATTTTTTAAGCACCTGTCATTTAAGAGACATTGTGATAGATAGTAGATTTAAAAAAGATGCATGTGACATAGTTCCTACCCTAACAAGATTAAAATATATTTGAGAAGTAAAGGGAGGTCAGTGGATAGATGGGTGGTGGAAGGATGGATGGTGTAGGATTCTTGTGATTCTGATATGCAGAAATACCAGATTTGTTCATGATGAGTTTGATAGGCATTTTCATTTAGACCATATTTAAATAGATCATTGATTATCATGTAACTTTTTAGTATCAAGCATATAAAGTTCAGTGCCCCATCCTATATTCTATGTTCTGTTACTATTATAGTTACAGAAGAATTCAAAATTGCACCATCCACAAGCTCCCAGTTGTGTCAACCCCTGGTCTCTCTTGGAATCCTTTTTATGTACGTCATAAATATTTATAAAAAATGTTCTCTTTAATTCGTGATATATGTATAGTAAGGACTACCAGCTAGTTCCAGATATTGAGGTGCTTAAAGAATACTCGTAACTTACAGATGGACTGCTGTCTCCAAGGCTCTTAGCTCTGCCTGTTGCTAGGTGCCAGGTGAGGCATTGCTCCTGGGACTCTGTACAACTGAGGAAACTGGTACCCACAGAAGACAGTTTTCCAGAGTCACGTGAGGCTCAGCCCAGCTTAGCCTCCTTCACCAAGCCCTCAATCTGAGATTCTGGCTCCTTCCCTACAAGATGCCCTTTTCTCATTCACAAGAAAGATACTTGATGGGTCAGTGGCTGCCCAGCTTGCTTCCCTAGTTTCATGGGGTTCAGATGTGAAATTGGTGACACACAGAAATCCCAGATCTGCTAGGCTGGCTAACTTCAGACTTACTCAGATTTTTAAAAATTATTCTCACTCTTAGATAGTAAATATGGCTGATTTTCCAATGTTTTTGTCTCTTTTCTCTTAAATCTTTTATATAAAAAATTAGAGAGAAAGAGAAGCAGACTTACAGACAAGACAGCTTATGGCAGTCAGCATCCTCCTTTCTCTAAATTAGTCCCAGGAATTAAACTCAGGTCATCAGGTCTAGGGGCAGGCAGGCACCTCTATCAATGGAGTCATCCCATAGCCCATAAATGTGGGCTATCTACCATTCTAACATGTGATCTCATATCATATATGCTATTCATGCACAAAGTGATTGCGGCAAAGATTATATGGAAAGTTGTAAAGTTTAGTCTGCGGCTGAAGCCCCAGGCATTGGGAATGACCAAGGAAGAACTAGGGAGTGCTGACTGTCCACAAGATGCAGCCTGAACAGGGAGAGTAAATACAGAACCTTGCCCAGCAAGCTGAAAGGAAACACAGCTAGGACTTTCAGGCAGATACTGCTCTTCAGAGGGTCTCAAAGATCAGTCCCAAAAGGTGAGTGGTTATCACCCTTACACGCAGCATTAACAGCAAGCATAACAAGTATAGAACTCAGGTTGTGTTAATGATTTGTACCCACTTTAAAGTAACTGCCACCAGCGTAAGATAGCAGTGAACTCACTTTCACTGTGACAGGAATGATGCCAAGCTGCTGTCTGCCACAGCAAGGAATGTGTTAAACCAGGAAAGAGACACCAGCCCCCAAAACGTGTGTCTGGCCAGACGACAGCAGCCAGCACCCACAGGTCTAAGTAGGACACACACCAGATCGCAAGTGCTTGTGGGAAATGTTGCCCTACTCACTGCCTTTTTATAGTCATTACAGATTGGAATGAGGATATTTGGGGCCTATTGGGTTAAGGAAACAATTATTAAAATTAATTTTTATGTTTTTTATTTTAAATATGAATACTAGAAAATTTTAAATTATATATATGTATATGAGTTTTATATATATATAAATGGGTTGTATATGTGGTTTTATTTTTGTGGAAAGCAGTGATCTAGGTTTGTGGGAGGGCTATGTATGGTTTCTTCACAATGTGTGACTGAATCTAAGAGAGTTTTTGGGTTTTATTGCTTGCTTAATTGTTTTTTTTTTTGTTTGTTTCTTAGTGTTGACTGTCTCCTCATGGAAACAAGGATATACCGTTTCACCAGCGACATGGTTTTCTCATTCACACGCTATTCCATGGTGTATTTAGATCCCTTACAAGTTTTCCCTACAGTCTTTGCTGCAGTCGCTGGTGCATATTTGCAGTGGTTTTCTTAGGTGTATGTTGTAAATGATGTAAAGCTTCTGCTGTATGTTGGCAGTGGCTTCTGGTAGAATCATATGGCCATTTTGCCATTGTCTTCTGCTTTAAAACTTTTTTTTTCTTTTTTGTAGTTAATACATCTTTGCCAGTTGGCTAAGTAGTACGTAGTCTCTGTTTCAAAAGAAAATACAACTAAATTTTACACTAGCAGGAGCTGCCCAGTGTGAAATAATAGAAGAGTGGAGCTTGTCCTAACCCTGATTGGATAGAGGTTAAATTCACCTGTGGTCATTGCAAAAATACATCAGACCTGGTAATTATTCCAAGTTATACTTCTAATGAATGGCTGTCCTCTTTGTCAGCCACAAAAAAAACATAAGAAATAATAACGTAAAATGCATAGAATCCTAGCAGGGTGAATCTTGTGGGAACCAATCCATAGATATGACCTAGAAACCACATCTCATGTAGCTTTAGAAATACATAATGACTATCCTAAGGGAAAGAGTCCATCTCAACTGGGAAGTTTTTAATTGGCATGGCTACTTGGGATGCAGTTACATCAGGATTGCGTATCCAGTTAGCCAGGAGTCTCCAAAAACTCCGCCCTGTGCTTTCTGAGGTGGAGACGCGCACACGGAAGGAGGCTAAGCTCACGTCAGCTCTCCTTTGTGTCTAGCAGGAGCAGGGGGAGTTTATACCGAGAAACTGGTGGTTGCTGTGGTCTCAAGCATCCCAGCGTTCTCATACAGCCACCTGAATGCCACCTTGGAGCTTGTTGTCTCCTATAATTGTCCTCTCTGGGTTGGCTGTGTCACCGTGACAACAGCAGCCGCTCGACCAGTGGACAGCTCGAAGGCTCCCAACCTCTGTTTTGGTGCTTTCCTTCTCCTCAGGAGCTGGGAATCATCAAATGTCTGCATTTTCAAAAGATGCTTTGTTACTTTCCTACTAGACTACACTTAACGAAACACTTCCCCCATCCAAAAAAACAGCTTACACATTCTCTTTTTTGCCTTTTTAAGCAGTAGATCGTTTCAGTCAGATAACCATTGGGCCTGGAGTAATTGTCTGTCTTTGCTGTGCCTATAAGTACACATCATTCTTCTCAGAACGTAAGGCTACTTCCCCTTTCTGCCGTGGAGATTGGGCGGCATGGTTGTTAATCCTCATCATTTTGCTCTTGTTACATGGTGAGCTAAAGGAATTTAGCCTCCTTTTATGGGATAAATAAATCTGCTTTTCCCCCTCCGTTTCAATATAAATCTTAGGTATATATTAAACAGGATTCCTCGTTTTACTCAAAGACTATTAAGGAGGTGGTTTCCCCCATAATCTTTTCAAGTCTCTACTTGTTTTTGTATAAATTTCAGCTTCCGTACCCTGGAACGGTAGAACTAAAGGATTGGATGGTAGTCTTTCTTCTTCCTCAAAGATAGGGTTGTGTTATATGATTTCCCTGGTGGGTGCTTTTTGTGGCACGAGTCCCTCCTTGATCCTAGTAATGGTCTGTTCTGTTTTAATTATTTCCTTAACACACATTGTCTGTCACTCAAGTTTGGCTGCTAAGCAAGCTGCAAAAGGAACTGGACATGAACCCATTCTCTCTACAGAGTGATGTGATTTCTCACCTGACTCGTTTGCGCTGAGGGGAAGTGGAAAGATTTGGTGTGTTGGTGCATTTCCCTGGATATTATTCTGCTTCCTCCGGAACCAGGACTAGCACCAGTACCTGCTTTTCTGGAAAGATTCTGTGTGTTGGTGTGTTTCCCTGGGCATTACTCTGCTTGCTCCAGAGCCAGGACTAGCACCAGAACCTGCTTTGCTCGCTGCCAACGGTCCAGACAGGATTCCATGTGGAATCCCTCCCAGAATCGGCTGTTACAGATGTCTCAGAGTTCATCCCAGAAGCACTTGGCAGAGCCTCTTCCTGACTCTTACTCTACATGCCCACACGTTTATTATAAACTTAGCACAATTACAGATCCCCCATTGTCTGTTCGTTCACTTGATGTTTTTTTGTGGTCCTAAATACATAATACGAAATCTCCTTATGGAATGTTGCGCCATTGGAACTCTCTAGTACTGTAGATGAATGTTCTATGGGTAGAAACACAGTATGTCCTCATTATAAACAAAAACATTCCTAGAATTGAGTTTGCAAACTCATCATGGTGTCATCGTCAAGTGGATGAGCGGGCATAGGCATCTTGGGACAGGACACATGGTCATACATTTGATGTCTTCTCAGCAAATCGTCCTGCATCTCTTGTCATTATCTCGTGTTCTGATCGGAAAGTACTGCAGCTTCATCTCTCTGAAGTGCCTGTTGGTTTTCGAAAGACTGACTTGTCACTCACTCACTGCCTTCTGAATTCCTCTCGCGGTTGTTTCCGCCTCCCCTGTGGTTTAGGGTCTCTTGGCTAGAAGGAAATTTCACTTTCATTTAATGAACCTGGTCTTAGTGTCTGGTCTTGTCCACTCCCCGTGCCTTTCTGTCCTGCTGCCTCTGTGATGAAATCTAGGATTAGAGAGGGATGGGAGTCAGGCCTAGGCGCTGCACTGATCTGCAGCCTAAGGCATTTTCTGCCACCTTTTCGAATCCAAGTATTTTTAAGAGGAAACTTAGAGGACTTGGGGCAGGTGATTAATGACCCAGTGTAGGTCTGGGTATTACGGGGGCAGTTATAACCTTCTTTCTAAATGCAGTTTGGAACAGGCCTGTTGAAAGGTCTGAGGCTGGCCTGGTGGACCTGGTCAGGTAAAAGAAAACAGCATTTTGATAAGCTGAGCTCCTAACCGTTGAAGAGTTAGAGAGGTACTTGATTTTTGTTTGGGACTTTATCTTGTATTCTACTCCAGTTCTAAGACAGGTACTGTATTCCTCATAAGAGAGGGGTTATAATATCAGGATCAGAATGGAATTTATGTGTATTTTGTATTTTTTTTCCAAATGAGCAGAAGAGAAATATTCTTGTCATATCCCTTTTTAATTCAAGCTGAAAGAAAGCCCACCTGGGACTAGGGAGGTGGCTCGGGGGTGCTAGGTGCCCACAGCAACGTTTTCTGTTCAGTTGCTAAAGCACTTGCCCTGAATTTGATCCCCAGAATCCGTGTGGAAATGCCAGGGTGTGGCGGTATACACTTGTAATCCAGTGCTGGGAAGGTAGAGACAGGAGGGAGGAGCCCTGAAGCTCACTAGTCATCAAATCTAGCCTAATTGGTGCATTCAAGGCCAGTTCTCAAAGGATATATGACGTCCCTGAGGTTGTCTTCTGTCCTCCACTGCATAGTTATCCACACACACATAAACATGTGTGCACGCATACACACACACACACACACATACTTTCAAAAAGAAAGTCTATCGATATATTTGTATATGATATACAATATATGTATAAAGTGTACATATTTATGGTATACCATATATATGGTATATCTATATACCAGTATATGTATAAAGCACACTATATTTTCCTCCTAATTACCTCATTATCCAGCAGCACCTTGGCCTGGGTCTGCAAACATATGTTCACCTCCATCTGAGTGGTACTGTAGCCACCCCCCTCCAGAGATGGTGCACTTGAACTTTAAAGGACAAAGTAGTTTTTAGTTGAAAAGAACTGTTTGTATATATGCTTGTGCATACAGTGTGTTCATGTTGTGTGGGGACATTCCCAGCTGCACTCGTTGATGTCATGCTTTCAGATTTTCCGACAGCACTGGTGTTTTTGCTCCCTTTTGAAAACTAGTCATTTCTCCCCAGAGTCTAAGGGGTCTCTTCAGGGTCCATGAAACACTTCCCTCATGTTGGTACACATTTTACTTTAATTAAGTTTCTTTAATTATAGTTTTTATTCTTGCATATGTGTGTGTGTATGTGTTTATGCTAGCACACTCCATGACATGTGTCAGAAGACACCTTTGTGAGGGCCAGTTCTCTACTGTTTGCCTTCTGTGGGTTCCAGGGATCAAACTCCATTCATTAGATTGCGGGGCAGTGCTCTACCCACTGAGCCATCCTTCTGGTCTCTTTCCTTCACCTTTTTCAAGCATAAAGTCTAAACAAAGCAGCCAAGGAGGGAGGAAGCTCAGGAGCAGGCTGCTCTGCTGCCTCAGCAGGGTGGTGACAGGAAGTGCAAGGAGACACCATTGCTGATAAGTGCCCACAGCAGCCTCATCTGGAGCGGCAGGAACACAGCAAGCCTTCTTGCTGCTATCTTGATGTTCACATGTGAATTCTTTTGTTTGTGGCCTGCTTGGTTCATAGACAATTTTATAGAATTTTATTGAGCTCTATTTACCTTTTGATTTGAAGGTGAAATTTACAAAAAGTAAATCCTATCAAGGGTGATTTCTAAAGGGTATTATTGAGCCTGCATTTTTCACTCAGTCATCTATATAAGCAACTCTTGTTATTGACATTAATTCTATTGATCTATCTAGCTCCACTCTCAAAGCAGGAAAACTTGACTCTTGCTCTCCAACACAGAATATTTCCAGATTTTTTTTAAAAAAAAATTTATCTGTTAGTAAGGTAAACAAAAATGGTTAGCCTCAGATAGACTTGAAGTTTTATGTAATGTTAGAACAAACTGAGGCCTGTGAGAACTTTCAAGAAAGGTCAGAATCACAGAATAAATTTAGCTGTCAGGAAACTTCTTTGCACTTACTTTTTGGGTTATCACTGGTGCCCTACAGTGACCGTGGAACCCCTCTTAGGTCAGTTTGTAAAGGACTGTGTACCCCCCACCCTCCACCAGGCAGTCACCTGACTCACCCTAGAAACACTTCAGACTCCCCACTGTTTCCCATAAAAAAATGGCCTTTCTTCCCCATAGTCTCCTCTCCCAGGTCAGTGCCCAGGAGGCCTGCATCTGTGGCTTGCTCTAGATAAGGCTCTGGAGCTTCATACATGGCTCTTCGCCTTTTGCAAGTGCTTGTAAGATTAATATATCACCCTCCTTGTTGCTGTGGCTCACCCTGTGAGAATGCAGGTCACCGTGGAGGGGGCCATGGGAGCAGAACAGCTCTCAAACTGCAGGGGCCAGAGCATGAGGCTGCTTGCTCCTAGCTGGGTTGATCAGGAAGCCGAGAGTAGACATGTAGTAGGGCCAGACTATAAAACTTAAAGACCCACCCTAATGACTCCCTTCCTCCAGAGGGGCTTTGCTTCCTGAAGGTTCTTCAACCTCCCATAGCATCACTACCAGCTGGGGTCCAAACCTTCCAGTTCAGAGCCTATGTGGAACATTTCACATTCTAGCCACAACCAGGTTCTCGGAAGCATTCAGAATAATTGTCTTCAGACGTGAAGTACTCAGTCAGAACAGGCTGTAAGTACTGCTTCTCCACTCTTCTCCTCCTTAATATCGAATGTTCATTATTTATCAGACACCATGCTGAAGCCCCACGCTCAGAGTGGTAAACAAATCATCCAGGGTTGCAAGCCTGGTTAAGATAGAGCCATGCAGGGAGCGTGGTGTGGTTGAGGATGCTGCTCCAGGGCACTGTGTTGTGGGCTTTCGTGGGCACAATGCAGAGGCAGTGTCTAGCTCATTCTGCAAAGGTCAGGAGAGGCTTGCTCTGGGGAAGTGCTGTTGAGTCCTGCAGAATGACAGTGCATTTACCATGTGAGGTATTGTGTTACAGAGCAGAAAATGAAGATTGAGCAGAACGGGTTCAAAGACCTATAAAGAAATACACAGTTAGGCTAAAGCTGGGTTTTTTCTGTTTGGCTGCCATAACCAGGTGCCACAAACTGAGGAGCTTAAAACAACAAATGTCCATTATCCTCCAGTTCTGGAAGGTAGAAGTCCACGTTTGATGTGTCAGGAGGGCCGTGCCCAGGAGAGGCCTCTCTTGTCTTTTCCTAGCTGTGACATAAGGTGATTGACAGTTCTTAGTGCTGGTAGCCTGAACAGCATCCTGCCCTCCGTGACCTGCACCGTTGCTTAGCCGCCTCTGCCTTTTTATGCATTGGTTTTCCTCTAAGAGGGGTACTGGTCTTACTTGACTACAGCCCCCAAGAGGGGGAGCATATCTTGTCTTGATTACATCTGCAAAGAGGACGCTGTTTCAAAAGATAACATGCAGAGGACTTTGTTAGAGATTCTGCAGTATTCTGACATCGTCCCCTCCCATCTAGCTCTGGGACATTTATATATATGAGAGTGTACCACCAGTCACTTGATGTGTAGGGCACAGTTTTTGTTTTTTCTATTTTCATTTTTTTAGAACATGCTGGCTGAGGACCAGACCTTTGGGCATGTCCCTTAGAGGCTTTTCTTCATGTTAACCAAACACTGGTTCCATGAGTTAGCCGCTTCTCCACCAAATTTCACCTTTCCTGATCTCATCACGTGAGTTGCGAGCACATAATTTCTGTGTATTTAGTGCAAATAAAGCATCCCCCTCTTTCTCACCACTTCCCGAATAGAGCCAGCATCCTGTGCACATGGCTGGACTGTTAAGGAATCCACTGGTTGTGTGAGTTTTCCAGGGAGACATGAGCACACGGCTTTCTACCCAAGAGAGGGCACAGATGACACACTGAGGAACCATTAGGTTTACTGAGGTCATTTACAGAAGAAGCATCATCAAAAATCCCACCCCAGTATGGCTGACAATGCAAAGCATTGCAAGTTGCTCCTGAACAATTTACAGGCAGATCCGCTATGGCGTGGCCTCACTTCCAAGTACTGCCTGTACAGCCTTGTGGGGTGGCCTTGTGAGTGCCGAGGTTCCTTAGCTTTGAGTCTTAGGGGCGGCTTCCTCCCTCCAGGAGGGAGTATTCCCATTTAGAGGAAACAGCCACATACTGGTACTTGATGTTTTCCCAAGTCTCTCTAGTTTTTCAGAACTTGGCTTTCAGTCAGTTTTCACTTCCCCAGCTCTTTATGTCTAGCATCTCGGGAGTTCTTTGTTCTTTCAAAGAATCTCACATTTTACAGCACAAGCTTACCTGTCCTGTTGCACAACATTCTGCAAAACAACCAAGACTGGGGAAATTCTTATGACTGGGTCAAACAGTAGATAAGCATTTACCAAATCATTGTTACTTACAGCCCCGTCCCTTGCCACATACAACCAAAACACCTACTGGAAAATGCCGTGAATTTGAGGTACAGAGAGTGTGAGCCTAGCACCTTCATTTAGGTTGTGGCAATTGAGTGGAACTGGCATGGAAGTCATGTTAGAGCATCCGCTCCACTTCTGCTGCATTCTTTCATACAAAGCTAATTTCTCTCTGCCTTTCGTACGGTGCAAGCTTCGGAGCCCTCGCATCTCCACTCCTGTGTCTTTGAAATGCTGGCTCATCTTTATCTGCAGCATCTAAGGACAGTGTGGTTCAGGGACAAACCTGTGGGTAATCAATATGGGAGCCTTATTTATCCCTCTCCTTCATCTCTGCTCTTGGAGCTGCAACTGTTGTCACAAGTGACCTTTTGAGCTGAGTAAATTTAAAGATGTCAGACTGCTGGCTGGCGTTCCCTTATGTAGACCAAGTGTGCCCTTCACCATGATGGGTTTATACCGTAGTCTCTCCACATTTGTAAGAAGTGAAATAAGGAAGGTAGGTGCTGTTTCCCTCTTCAGTCTTCTTCTCAGCCTGGCGCCACTGGACTGCAGGCCAGTGGAGCATTGCTGCCCTCCCAAAGGCTGAAGCGTACTTGGTAACCAATATACTGGTGCCCCATTTTGTATCACGGCCAACTTGAGTGTAAGTCCAAGAAGCATCCAGTTTGACTCTGATGCTTTTGGCTTGTGGCAGAGTCAGTTACGTTGAAGTAATTTTGCATTCTGTTCTGAGGGTTTCAGAAAACATGCTTGCCTTAGGCCTCTGTCCTTCTGCACTGCTTTGAATGACGTGGTCATTTATGGCTTTCAGTGCTGGAGTTGTGAACATCCAGTTTCTGTAGCCTCTGACTGGTTGCGTGCATGCATCTGTCTGTCTGTCTGTGTGTGTGTGTCTATGTCTCTTGAGATTTTCGACTTTGCTTTATTTTTTTAAGTACATCGTATTAGAGCTTCTCCCAGGCCCCAACTCTGGAATTTTCTATTTGTTACTAATTTTTTATCTCATGTTAAACTCCTAAATTGCTTTCATTCCTATGATCCTATAAGCTAAATTCGGATAAAATTTCCACCCATATCTATTTTCCAAGACAACATATAGGAGTTCTCTTCTATCTTTGTCCATTCCTTCACACGCACACACTTCTTTCTCTTTGGTACCAAGCACACTTTCATTGGGAAAAAAATTATATTGCCTGTTTATGTTTTATGTATTCAACCAACATATGTTGAGTACTTATGTGCAATATGCAAAGAAAACTGCTTTAAAAGTAACAAAAATGACAGGTCTGTTCTTTCTCAACATATTGCAATATAAGGTCACATTAATATTTTGGTAAGAAAGTACTTTAGGTTGTTGTCATTGGTATCCTTATTTGGAGAGGAGGGTGGAGGAAAAGCCATTATGGACCAAACTCTGTCTTCTGTGTGGTAGCTATTGCTGGCTTTTTTATAGAGGAGGATACCAAGAATGTCCCAGAGCTGGTCATTGGCTGTATTAGAACTTGAGGCCACATCTCCATAACTGCCTTCTGTCTGTTATAACCAAGTTTTCCTTATAGTAAATTACTATATAAGGTGAGACTATCAAGGCAGCAGAAGAAATACATTATAGATTTTAGTGGGAGAAGAAAACAGTTTAAAAAATAATCATGATGGATATATCAATCCAGAAATAAAAGATTACCTTTTAGAGTCAAGTTGTCTTTGCTTTATGGCTTGCATATTAATCAGTGTATGAGACTTTGAGATCAGTTGCATGACATACACTTAGAAACCATCCTTGGTTCTATTTCCAACATATAATACCTCTCCCTAATATAGTATTTGGGAACAGTAATTTGGGTCCAAGCATCTGTAACTGTAGAGAGCTGCGGTATAGTGACTGTGTAAATAGTGTCAGGATGTATGTGAGCATCGGTGTGCTGTGCGCTCTTGAGGAACTGCTTGAGCTTGGTTGCCAATTGTGATAGAATTTGTTCTAAACTGCAGCCATAAATCCATGCTGTAAACCCAAGTCTCTATAATGCTTTTGATTTAGAAGAGAGGCTGTACATTTTTTACAGAATATCCCCCTCGCCCATGAGCATCTTTACTGTTCTTTAACAAGATTGGTGATTCTATACACTTTTTATTTCCAGCTGGATATGGTATGATCAGTACTGGTTTCATGGAGGAAAGTTGATGGCAATGGTTTATTAGTTTATTAGCTCCAAAATCTTGAGGAAAATGACTGATTTCATTTGAATGTATAGGATGTATTGATCTTTTAGTGTTGAGAAGAAACAGGTGAGTAGGTCTGTGGTCTGTGTTACCTCTTGAAGAATAAGGGTGGCATAGCTGTTGGTCCCAGAATCTCCCGTCAGCTCACCAGCTGCAAGACAGCCAGGCTAGTTGCCCCTGAGACCACACGATGATGAGCTGAATTCTGCAATTCATCCCAGCCAGCAGGCTCTGGGCCGAAATCTCTGACTTCTCCAGTTCAGAAACATGAACTAGAGGGTCTCCTTCTCTGTCTTCTGAATTCATGACAGGCCCCTGGCTCTCCCAGCAGACACCTGGGACTGTTTTTCTCAGAAGTTTAATTGAGCTTTTAAGGCTCCTCCAGAGAAGCCATTTGTCTTAAGTCTCTGCTGGCCTCTGGAAACCCCCAGCTCTCATCAGTCGTCCATACTAATTTTTAAGCATACAAAGCAAATTAAAGACATGGCTCTCCTTGCTAATCTCGGGCATAAAGTTTTCCATGAATCTTGCTAAAATCTTGCTTTTGCCATATAATTCTAGAGTTGAAAAGTCTGCAACCAAGATCAGTTCTCTTTCTCTGGAAGGCAGGCCACCCCAGGACCATCCCGCCTTTGATTTCTGTTGTTTTCTGACGGGCTTGCAGGAAACATATTCTGTGTTCATGGTTTTTCCTAGGCTGGCCCTGGATTTCTGTGCACCCCAAAGGCCGACATGTTGAGCCTGACATTCCTTCTGTATTTATGCCTTCTTTGTTTAGGATTCTGCAGACAAGATCTTGGATTTTTATTTTAGTCCTGAGGTGGTTTTGTCCTGAAAAGTCCTCCCAGCCCTCAAAGGGCCGTCCCCTTCATGGTCGATCTGGCATCTTATGCATTTTTCATAGGCCTTGCGTGGTGAAGGTCACACTGGGGCATGCTATGAATACCGGTGAGTTGCGTTCTTGATCTGATCTCTCCTTTGGTGCTATGCTAGTCTTTCCTGTGATCGGCTGGCCTTCCGCACCAGGGCTTCAGTTGCGGCTGACCTTCAGTTCTGCAGTTGCTTTTCTTGCCAAGCGTTTTTCTTCTGGAAACTCTGGTTTTGTCTCCGGTTGTATAAGACCCAGGTCCCTGTGCTGCATATACACCACCACCCCTCGGAACCATACAACACACACAGATGGGGTGATTATCTGAGTTTGGCTACAAAAAAAAAAAAAAAGAAAAAAAAAGAAAAGAAAAAAAGAAATGTCTTTATACATGCTTAATATTTTCATGTCCTAGACCGCTTTTCTGGAAACCATGAATGTTGATAGCATGAAACATAAAGTCTTAGAAAATCTGTTTGAACTTGATTACCTAATTGAAAAATTTCACATCTTGTACCTCATCTTTAAATCCTACTATTTCCTTTGCTAAATAGAGAAAATATTAACCCATTCAATTATTTAGGGCAGTGGGCAAATCACTCCTCCTTGCTTACTAACAGAGTTTGCTGTTAAACGGATGTCATTTGGACCCTATTTTCCTTCCTCTGGCCAAGCACAAAGTTCAATGAGCTAAAGCAAATTTTAGGAAATCCCCTTTTCCTGAGAGGCCCTTGGCAAAACAAAGTAAGAGAAAGGGTAAGCTAGAAAACTTCCCCTTCAGCATCATCCTGTGCCCGTCAGGGTAGGAGTGAGGTTATGGTTGTGGGGGGGGGCAGGCATTAGCTGTAGGTGTGCACTCGAAAGGTCTGAGCGTGAAGATAAGTTTGAATTTTTTTCTGTTTTGTTTTGTTTTTAAAATTTTTATTGTTTACTTAACTTTATTTTATGTGTATTGGTGTGAAGGTTTCAGATCCCCTGGAACTGGATTTTCAGACAGTTGTGAGCTGCCATGTGGGTGCTGGGAATTGAACCTGGGTCCTTGGGAAGAGCAGTCAGTGCTCTTAATCGCTGGGCCATCTCTCCAGCCCCTTGTTTTGTTTTTCTGAGACAAACAAACAAAAATCTGTGTATCCCTGACTGTCCTGTGACTCAATTTGTAAAAGATTGAGGCTGCCTTCGAACTCAGAGATCCATCTACTTTTACCTCCCAAGTACAGTAAGTTTGTATTTGTATATGAGTTTTTATTTTCTTTTCCCCTAACAATTCCAAAATAACAAGAATATATTTGATTGACAGTCTCCAGATTTGCTCCCATGGGATTGATCCATGAATTATTTCTTGTAAACTTTGAGATTAGTTGTCCTTCCTCTCGCTGATATATTTTATTGGATGTTTTATCCCTAGGTAGGCCAGCGTGACCTCTTTCTGAATGTCATCAGCGTCTGTCCCAGAGACATTAGTGGTGGCAGTCTGCCCTTTACTCATCGAAAGCATGCAACTCAAAAGTGGAATTGCTTTGAATCTATCTGTGGTTGGTGACCAACCCACGTTTCTGTAATTGTCAACACACATGGCCTTTAAACTCCAAAGCAAACTTCCTGCCCTGGATCTTCGCTACTTATTAGCTGTGTAGCCCTGAGTGGGCTCAGTCTGTTCCTAAGTTTCACATTTGTAGAGTAAAAGTTATATACCACTTACTCAAGAGGAAACGGTTGTTGGGAAGGTTAAATTAAGAGTCCATCACTCAACAGCCCATGCCACAAAGTCAGAGCTGTATTAATATAATGTCTTTGATGCCCCGCCCAGATTTAACTCACTAAGTCACCAGCTTCGATGTTTTGAATTTTTCTTAGTTTTTCCTCACTCCATACTACCTGTCCTTCTTGCTGTCTGTTATCTATATCGTCACCTCATCTCTCATTGTTCTTAAGAAGTGTTCTTGAGTTTAAAGTAAACATAAAAGCCATTCTCCTGTATTCATGAGCAGTATTTGGCTTTCTCAAATGTAATGCATCTTTTTTGTTAACATTATAAGCACACATTACTTGTAACTGTTGTTTAATATGCTCATTGCTTTTACAGCTTTAATAGCGTCCATAGTATACCCCAAGTCTAGCATGAACACGGCCAAGTAGTACCTTAAACTTGAAATGACCAGTGTGTTGAGATAACATATCAGCCAAGATCGCCATCTCTTGGTGGTGGTTGGTGTAGACGCATCTCTTCCAAGCCCTGGCATATGTTAACTGGGAAAAGGGGATGGGAAGTGGGGAGGGAAAGAGTGTGTGTGCACAGGATTGCACATCCATCGCTTACAACCTGTAGAGAAGTGCACTGTCATTCATATCTAGGACTTTGGGTGATTTTAGTTTTGCCAACCTAATATCTGTGTTCTAATTCCAGTAGTCTGTATTGATTTTGTGATTAGAATAAACTAAAAAGAAAGGGATATTTAAAAGGGAAAGAGCTATGGGAACAGAAAATCACTTTTTAAAAATTAAAACTAAAATATATTTGCTTTTAGTCATAAGTGGAAATGGGAGAGAAAGGAATAAAGGTATATGCAAACTGAAGAAGGCTTAGTATATTCTAAGCAGCTCTTGAGCCTTGTCCACATGAGCGAGTAGGTCTCTGTGAATTTTTGCTTGTTATCCTCTCCCTTTGAAATTCTAATTATCCTGCAGTCGTCATGTCTCTTAATTACTCTTTATCCCTTTACTGCCAGCGCTTCCTCTGGAGTGGATTAGCTACTCTTAGCCAAGAGCATCCTAATCAGGGCAGCGAGGGCTGTGGTCTGAACCTCGCTACTTTGAAGCTGGATAAAACCTAAAGAATCCACATAGGCACAGTAACTTCCCCAGCCCTGCACCTTGCATTCTTGGGTGCGTTCTCCATATTCTTAGAGTCTACATTCTACAAGTCAAGAGCCCCTTAATTTTTTTTAAGCAAATTAAGCTAAGCTGCAAATGGAAAGCAAGTTTTGGACACTTTATAAACTTGTAACCAACCCTCTGTTAATCTTGTGGGCACTGGTGATTTACACAAGTTCTAATTACCTGTAACATCTCCCCATTATTAAATCTGACACCAAGTAAAGCTACCAGAACAGCAGGGACCATTTCGCATTATGCTCCGAGTGGAAAATGTGGAGACTTTAATGAAAGGGAAACCCCTTAGCGCCCCTCACTGGCTCCAAACAATCACCTCCCTGTGTGCAGGAAGCCAGCAGAGTGGAGTAGAGCCTTTCCACCCCTCAGTGAAATCACCGTCTCTCGGTCCTGATGAAAGTCGTTGTGGGAAGGCAAACTGATAAATTTCAGAAACGCCTCTTCTGTTCCTTTCCTCTTTGTCAGGCTCGAGCCATGCATTTGTTTCAGGTTAAAACAACAAAAACTGCTGCCCTTGGAAAAAAGAGAAATCTGTGTCAGTATCGAAATGGAAGGGACCATCAAGTCCATCTGTCTGTCTGTTGTCTCCTTTTATAGCTGAACTAATGAAGGACAGACTGCTTCTTACAACAACTTCATAAATCTGTTGCAATGAAAACTTAAATACTGTGCATTTTTTGAACTTTGGAAATTTAGGCACATCTTAGACTCAAACTGTGATTTTTTTTTTAACCATTTCCAATAATGGGAGCAATAACAGATTGTGAAGATAAATAAAGTATGTAACATGTATATAACACACCACACGTAGCTTCATCATGGTTTGTGGCTCAGCCTTAAGAGTATAAGTAGGAATTTGGTAAGTGTAATCCCCTCTATTATTTCTTCAGTGAATCAGACAATTAGGGCTGGCTTCTGGGAAAAAAGATTTGGGCAGGTCCTTCGGGATCAAGATAGGTAAGCTGGGGTAAACGGACAGATGGGGTAGACGTGTCTGGAGTGGTGTTTGAGGTAAATTTACGCACAGACGGGTCCTCTTTAAAGGACTGGTGGAGGCAGGAGGACCGGTGCTTTTTATATAAGTCTAGACAGCACAGGGAAGAGGGGGATTTGGGGAGCAGCAGAGACAAAGCTCAGCAGGGTTACAGTCTTCATTCAGAAATGACTGTGTTGATGCGGGCCCAGGTAACCTGAGCCTGTGGAAGATTGGGAGAGAAAAAGTATTATTGAATAAACATACAGGGAAGAGATGGAGTATGTTTTTGGGATGCTTCAACAATAGAATTTAGAAAGTGGTGCCCATAAGGCGATTTTTAACTAAATACTATCTTAATGAAATACTAAGACGTTTAAGTAGAAAGAAAGAGGCAAAGACATAAAAGCCCTCACAGAAGTTGTGTGGAAAAAGTCAGGAAAGAGAATTGGCATTTAAAAAAGTTAATTAAACCTCCGTCTCTGGGTAAATGTCCAGATAAAGGCAGGGTTGAGAATCAAAAGCGAAATGTAAAGAGGGAGGTAAGGAAGTGGAATGACAAGGAAGCTCCAGTGGGCCACCGAGATGGAATAGAGCCACCCCGTGGGGCCAGTTCCCACGGTGAAGAGAAGTGCCCATGGTGTAGGCGTGAGAGCCAGCGCCAGTGTTGGGAACACTAGAGAAGAAAGAGTTCAGTGGGGCAGGGATGTGGTGTGGCCTGAGTGTGACCCTCTTCATGTCGCCCTACATCTCTGTGTCCTTGCCATCATGAAGTGTTCAGAGCAGCAGCAGAGGGGACAGTGCCAACTCCTGACCTTCTCCTAAATGTCCTACTGTTTGGCTGACAAAAAGCCCTCTCTCTGAGACCTCAGGCGTAGTATCGTAACTTAAGTGACTTTCAGTCCCTTTACTCTAAGCTGGAGTCACACCGACTGCTCCCTGCTTTTAGAAATGAGTGGGTGACAAAATCTAAGACATGCTTTCAATAAAGACTGCAGATGGGAGAATGCTAGGAGCCACGAAGCCTGTGACCTCGGACGTGGAGGAGCTGCTAAACGGTCATCTTCGTGTCCTTGTTTGGTGTTGGCATGTGTGCTTGTTTATATCTATTTTTTGTAAATGTGGTGATCCGAGTTGATGTTATTATAAATGCTTGGTGCTGCTTCGGGGAATCGAAGGTGTTTGTGTTCATTATGCTTCTTAGATGTAGTTATCACTGGAACCTTAAATTATCTTTCCTTTCATGCCTAGTTAGAACTCATTTGACTGCGTGATTAGACAGAGTGGAAAGAAGAGAGTTAAATGGACAGGAGAGGTGACTCATGCCGTTTGTATCTTCCAGACAAATGTATTTCAGCCACTTTCAATGTACAAGTATAAGTAAGTTATATTCAGAGTGGTGTAAAAAGGGATGTAGATTTCTTAGATCGCCCTACACACTTAAGATACTTGAGGTTTTTTTTCTCTCCCTCCCCAGTGCCTCTGTGCATTTGTGACAGGCTCGACAAGTGCCTAGCCACCTGGCTACATCCCCAGCACTAAAACTCATTCCATCTTTCAATTCTCAAAAGTCAATCATGAGAAAGGCATAAGAGAACATGTTTAAAATCTTGTAAATTAGCAATCAGGAAAGTGGAAGTTTGGAACTTAGCTATGTAGATGTGAGGAAATTTGGGCCCCAGATTCATGAAATATGTCCTGCATGTTTCTCTTGTTTGCTGTGATTTTAAAACAATGCAAATATTATTTTTCAAACTTTTCCCCGAGTCGTTAGAAAACAAGTGTAGGTAGCAGCTCCTCTTCAGGGTCTGCACCAAGAAAGAATGGGGTTAATATCCACATGTGTGTATGAATTACATTTAACTAAATCAGAACACTCTACATTTTCCCTTGCTTTATTTATTAAAACACACGTGAAATGTCACTGCATTTCCTCTCCCCAATTTCTGTGACACCTTAATGAATTTAACCACATTTCTTATGCGCACAATCATTGTGTTAGTGATTAACCCCTGTTCAGTTTCATAATCTCAACCTTACACACATACACACATGCTCACTCTCACCGTGCTAGTAATACCCTAGTTATTACTGAGTTCAAAAGTGACCTTAGTAACAAATATTCGGCAAAAGAAATAAAAAAACTGTCTTACCTGTCTTCCCTTATCTTTTAAGTGTGTTAAGCATAATATATATACAACTGTCTCCCAGCCTGTGACCACACAGCACTGTTCACTGAGCCAGAATGAATAGAAAAAATACAACAGCTTTTTTTGATGCCTGTGTTTCATAAAAGCTATGTGGGTCGTCGAACTTTAATAGATCTGTGGCCTTGTATTTGGCTTTGTAGTTGACTACAGACATAATGTTACCAGAAGGAGGGAAAAAATTGTATAGAGTATACAGTTATTTTTTTTTCCCCTAAAGATTGTCGGGAGAGTACCTGTTCTTCAAGGCTAGACATCAGACTTAATACAGAGCTTCAAAGGCAGATCCTGGCCATTCCATTTTTTAGTTAAGTTCAGAATTCTCATTGTGTGCCTCTTAGTAAAGAACATTTTGTACTTTAAAGTTTGCAGATGTTTGAAAAAAAATGTGTGTGTTCTTTGGACTTGGACATGAATAGGAGTTCCTTATGACTTCTTCTTGTTCCCTTTTGTTTTAGATATGGAAAAATCGTCTCCACGAAGGCAATTTTGGATAAGACAACCAACAAGTGCAAAGGTATGTTTCTGTGGACAGTCATTTCCTGGGCCGTAGCCTTAGAAAGATGAGGGAATGATCTTCAGTTTCACAACTAACCTCATGGTGTTAAAAGGAAAAGCAGGCCTCATATGTCACCCGGTTTCTGTCTTGCACAATATCAGCATATTGCTTACGTTTGTTTTGTCCCTAGTTGAGTTTTGGCTGGAAACCCCACAACTAGCAGTTTGCCAGAATCCTGGCTTTGGCGCCAGTAGAGTTAACATGTAAAATACAATTTGGCATTTAGCCCCTGCCTCTAAAGGGGGGAGTCGGGCTAGAGAATAGCTTTTCTTTCCTGAGCCCGGGGAGATTAGAGCTGCTTACTGGAGACCACTGGACTATACCAAAGAACTGAAAAGATTACATATTGTGTAAATTGGCTCTATTAATTAGAATAGAGTAGTTTTAAGCGGTACTTAATTACATGTTTCAATACTCCCGATTGTTCTCCGCTGAATGCCTGTTGACAGTATTGGCAGCAGGGAGGAGGGAACCATTTTCACTGACCAAATTGTACCAGGGAGGGGAGGTCACGCGCCCCTTTGAAATATGCTGCTGCATTAATTTGATGCACTGACCTTCAGTTTTCCATGCAATTAGGATGAGCTCATCCAGCTCCTTGAGCTGCACGTGGAAGCGTCCGGAGCAGGGCGGCGCAGATGCTCTGTGCATCTGACTTTTAATGATCCAGCGTCTTAACAATAGGCATGTGATTTCTAGGAACATGGAAGAATGGAGTCAGCTGACTTTGACTCTAACTACGGACCCCGGGAATTGAAGGAGGGTTGACAGGAATAGGCAGCGAAGGCAAATCCCCTCATTAATTAGACCCCAGTTTCTTAAGTAGTGCTTGGTGATAGGACCTTGACTTAGCCATGAGAAAGGCAGAGAACGTAAGTGAAGCCTAGGGTGAGGCCTCCCCTTGTAAGCCAGTCCTTTCCTTCAATCTAGACTTGAAGTGGCCCATTGTAGTCGCCCCTCTTCAAAGTGCCTAGATTTAAAGGAGCTATTGTGGCAAATATCTAAGCCCGTGTTTAATCAACATGGCATATGAAGGCAGTTTTGCCTTAGGACAGTGAATAGAGTGTGCTTTATGTAGAGTGGTACCCAATGAATATTTAAAATGAATTAAGCCGGAGAGAGGCAAATGCATGCGGAAATGCATGCACTTAGTTGCCAAGATTAGTCTTATTTAGCATCAATAAATAATTTGGGAGATCAGTCAGACACACACACACACACACACACACACACAAGTCTTTTGGTTTTGTGGAGAAGAATAGGCTCTTGCCAAGCACAAAGCAGGAAGCCGATCTCAAAAGTGAACTTCAAACCGGGAGAGAAATCACAGTGGATAAATGGTTTTAGTCCACCCTTCCTCCCTCCCTTTTTCCTCACTCCAGAGGAATCTGATGTGGCAAAACTGTCACTGGAGTTGGGGAGAGGCCCTCCTCCCAGCAGAGCTCTTCAATGCCAGACTGACAGACAGGTACTGCTCTGTGCTCTTCTCCAGTGGCTGCCTCGTCCTAGAACCCAGAATTCTACCCTGTGTTCAGTGTGGTCTGGGCAAGAACATGAGTGAAAAGAAAGGGCAGGCAGTCTCACACTACCGAACACAAAATTGCGTGGTTGGAAAGTGGCCACAGACAAAGTGGAGAGATTCACGGGGCTTCCAACAAAAGGAAAGGTGATTCGGTGCTGATGGTCAATCCAGAGAGTCTCCTGGATCCCTTCCCAGCAAGCCGGTCTTGGAAGACACTACCCTGTTGGGTCAGGCATGGCCCTTCCCAAGATTCTTGGTCTTGCTAGCCTCTGGGACTGTGCATCAGCAGCTGTGTAGGGAATGGAGTATGGGGTGTGGGAGGTGATCCAGAGTGGGTTTATAAAGTTATGCAGGCCAGAGTGAGTTTGCAGGATGGGGAAGACACAGGAGAACAGTTTGGTTTGTAATAGAGCCAGACAGTGTGCCACCTACAGTAACTTGCTGTGGTTGAGATAGATGGATGGATGGATGGATGGATGGATGGATGGATGGATGGATGGATGGATGGATGGATGGATAGATGGATAGATGGATAGATAGATGATAGATAGATAGATGATAGATAGATAGATGATAGATAGATAGATAGATAGATAGATAGATAGATAGATAGATAGATAGAGATATAAATAGATGGATATAGATATATGTGTGTGTATAGTTTTTCACATAGGATAGTCTGAGTGGCTATAGATGAATTAATACAGAAGAGACACATAGAGAATTACATAATTGAGAAACACTATAGTAAATACAATTTTTAGAGATTGAATTTATTTAAGTACTGTACACATGACACCAAGAGATCTTAGAAGGTCATGAGACCTTTTCACAGACTTATTTGGGGCCCTCTATTTTGGCCAAAGTTAAGTTGAAGAAAATGTTAACTCTAAAATAAGGTACATTATTTGTTGAAGATTGTTTTTATTTTATATTTCAATTTCTGTCAAAATTTAGCAAACAGAAGGCTTCTAAGTGTTTATCAGTAATGTCAAAAGTAGGTTAGGACAGAAAAGCTCGGAAACTGCTTTTAGATGAGAGCATGGATTACATTAACACATAAGAAAAACATGGGTGAGGATAAATCAGGCTGGTAAAGTGAGGACAGAAAAGGCCATTTTTATCACAAAATGAGCCTGTGTTTGGTGGAAACCAAAGCAGATGTGCACAGCACAACTCTGCCCATGTTCAGTCATCTGACAGTGAGGGTAGACTTCAATAAGCAAGATGAATATGACTACTGATGTTCCCGGGACCTGATGACTTAGTCTCCTCGCATCATCAGTGAGCAAAACTACGTGTTACTTTCCACCTTCAAAGGCAGCTGCATCCCTGTTGATACAACGAGCTCTAATTAATTCTATAGACCCTACATAAAATTTTATAGACCTTACATTTACTTGAAAATAGCACAGATAAATGGACAGCGCATAGTTGCATGGTTCCCTGTCTTGTTTCTCTTTAGTAAGTGGTTATGAATTCCTAGAATAGGATTCAACCAAGGCCAGAAACACGTGCTTACAATGACTGAGTGTAACAAGTGTGTATTTCTCTTTTTAAGACAATAAAAACAAAGAATGTTCCTATTACATGAGCAGTTCACAACTTCAAGTACAATAGGTAGCATCCTAGCAGAGATGCTCTGCTTAGTGTAATGTGTTGGAGGTGGCAGAATTGGTAAAAGGCAGTGTCTTTTGTTTGTTTGTTTATACTCTCTAAAGATTGTGGAGTTGTATGAGAAAGACCAAGGCAGAGCTTGCCTGAGAATCTAAGCATGATGCCTATTAGCATAAGCCCCAAGTATGTCCAACCTGTCTCCTACCCTGGCAGTTAAGGAGAACTGTCTGCTTTAGCTGGCATCAGCTGCCTCCTTTTTCTTCCCAGCCTGGCTGTTCCTGTGCTGGCTAAATCCAATCCAGCCTCTCTCAGTCTAGTTCTGAGTACTATAAAGAAGCTGCCGCTTGTTGCAGCTTCCACATCCACATCTCCTGAAATGTCCACTTCTGTAACTGATGGCTTGTTCTGCTCAACTTCCTTTGCAAAGAATCAGGGTTAGAGGCTGGGGCTGCAACATGGCTGTTGAGTGTTTCTGTTTGACTTCGCTGTTGTAGGCGTCGTCACTGTGACCCAGTTCAGTGCTCTCAAAATTACTGTTTCTTTGTCATTTCTGAATATCGATAGTAGGCCTGGCTCCTCTGCTTCCCAGCCTACTAAATAGAGCCATTCTTCTTCAAATTATACTTATTAAGATTAATTTTAGAGCCAGGTGTGGCAGTGCATGTTCTCATGAGGCTGAGGTCCCAGGTAGCCTGTGTTACATAGCAAGACCTCGCCTCAAGCAAAAATTTTAATAAATACATGTTTGTCAATGTGTACACATAGCACACAAGTATAATAGAAATATATGCCTATATAAAAATCAGATTTCATGTGACGAGTTCAGAGAAAAGGTGGTATTTGGCTGGACTCCTGGCTAGTCTTTTAAATTGCACTAAAGATGCTGACCCATTCCTCATTGTATGACGAGGATGCAACAGTTGTGACGGCTTCCGTGCAGTGATTTCTGGTGGATCTGTGAGGGGCGCTGCTGCGGCAGTTCTTCCCGCTAGTCTGCACTGCTGGTGCTGTCTGTGTGCACCTCAGCTCCCCACCCCCTAGTTTCCTGTCCTGGTTTATTGTGACCTGGACCATAGA
Source organism: Chionomys nivalis (assembly GCF_950005125.1). NCBI lineage: Eukaryota > Metazoa > Chordata > Mammalia > Rodentia > Cricetidae > Chionomys > Chionomys nivalis. Next base: position 20,447,886 of record NC_080107.1, read on the forward strand.
TGATGAGCTCATCGACAGTGTGCAACCGCAGGTGAATGCGCACTGAAGAGCGGCCTTCCTAGGGGCGTTCTGCTGGATTGCACACTGTCTTCAGTCTATACACAGCGAAGGCGGAAGTCTCGGTTTCAGGGAGCTGGAGGCATTTTCATCCTCTCCTTTGTTTTGAAGGGAGCTAATGTTACTTTAGGTAAATGAGCACTTTTAACTAGGTACTAAACGTTAGATCATCTTTTAGTAGCAAATGGTCATACTTGCTTTAACTTAGAAAACTAAGGGATAGTCTGTAGAATACATAATTTTTGCTCCTGTCACTTTTGAGCTCAGTTATTTAACTCCATTTTTTTATATATCCTTTAAAAGCTTTTTTTTTGAAGTTGTCTCTCACAACAACCCCAATGCCCCTTTCTCCTTCCTCCCTTTCTCCTTTCTCTCCCTTTATTTATTTATTTTTACCTTGATTAGCTACTTTAATGTCAGGTGTTTTCCAGCTCAACTCTAGGACACCTTAGAAGATCTTTAAGAAACCAAAGCTCAAATCCCCACCCCCCCCACCCCCACACACTTTAAGGGATGCTCCATAGGACCGAGGAAGCCACTGACCATAGACACGTCTACTTCTACCGCCTATGTCTGAACCAGGATGAAGTCCTTTGTTTGTTTGTTTTTAACACTTTATATAATCAAAAGGTCATGGTTTAAGAAGAGTATCTTTTGCATTTCAGGTTATGGTTTTGTTGACTTCGACAGTCCTGCAGCAGCACAGAAAGCTGTCTCTGCCCTGAAGGCTAGTGGAGTCCAAGCTCAGATGGCAAAGGTGAGTGAAGACCTGTGCTCCCAAAGGTTGCCACTCCTCCGTCCCTCCGAACACTGCCACGCACCCAGGCATCCTCAGCAAGAGCAATTATCCAGAGATTTTCTTCCTCGTATTCTAAAGGAGGGTGGGCAAATGTGTATACTTTACATAGTAAAGTATGTAACCCCATAAGTAAATCCAGAAATAGCACCCAATTTTCTTAGATAATTAGAATTCCAGAAGGCTTAAACATCTATAGTTTTCTGAAACTAGAGCTTAACAGTTCTTTGCACAAAGAACTAATTCATTTTAGGCATACCTCAAAGAGAAAGTAATGGATATATATGTCTCAAAGGCAGAATGAGAAGTATTTGGGGGAAAGGTGGGAGACTAGCAAAAAGAGAGAAGGAATAGACAAGTAAATGAGAACAAAATATAATGTGTATGTATAGAAATGTCACAGTGAAACCCATTTCTTTATATGGTAACCAGAAGATGTATCTAATAGGGTATTTGGGGGATGGAACTGGAAGATGGCTGGTTGGTAAAGTGATTGTCATGCAAACATAAGGACTTGAGTTCAGATCCCTGGCAGGCATGTAAAAGCCAGGCTCAGTGGACTACTTCAGGAAGCTCTGTGCTGGACAGGGAACAGGGGGATGTCGCAGACTTGCTATCCAGCCAGTCTAGCTGAATTTGGGAACTGCAGGATCAGTGAGAGATCCCTGGCAAAAAGTAAGGTGGAGAGCTATTGAGAAAGTCATCTCATGCAAACCCCCAGCCTCCACACGCAGGAGCACACAGTTAACGATCTGAAAGGTAATCGTGCATAGTATATAATAAATTAGAAGGGATGTATAGCTGACTCACACCTGGGTTTATACAGATGTGTTTAAACAGCCGTAGATGCTGTTTAATCTCTAATGGCCAGATGATTTTCACATTCTGATTATTTATGTAATATGAACCTATCCTTTGGTAGTTTTATGTGGACTTCATCCGAGACTTATTTCTGATGAACTTTAAGCATTCTAGCTGAGGAATATTGTTGGAATATTCCTCCAAGTGAGGAGTATGCCTAAAAGTGTTCAAGGGCTATAAAACGGAGACCATATGTTTCCTACTTCATAAGCATTCTACCACAGTATGCCTGGGTTTTAATTACTGTAAGACATAATGCTTTTTCCCAGAATTGTGTTCTCTTTGCTAGTTTTCTTGGAAAGTTAAAAAGCTAGAATCCAGGAAGGCCATCCTTTAGAAATGTGAATGGCATGGCTGGCTAGGCTGTGACTTTCAGATCAGATTCACTGTCAAAGTCCGGCTGCTGCTGGAGATGGTCAGCTCATACACACGCTTGCTGCCATGCCTCATAACTGGGGTTCAGACCCTGGAACCAGGATAGTAAAAGGGGAGAACTAACTCGTCCAACTTCTTCGGTATCAATAAGCATACTGTCACACGTGCACAAACACACCCAAATGTATAAAATGTTGAAAGCCTTAGATGATGTGATGCACTTGGGAAGATTAGTTTAGCATGAACAGAATCACTCACCCAGAGCTGTTACAATCCTAAAGCTCTCCAGCTTGCTGTCAATGAGCCTTTACCTTGTTTTCAAGTCAGGATCTCACATATCCCACCTGGTACTTCCTGTGTAGCTGAGGATGACCTTGAACTTCTGACTCTTTACCTCGACCTCCTGACTGCTGGGATTATGGATAGGAGCGACCACATGTAGCTTTCCACTAAGCATATTTTGACTAAAAAATAAGAATCAGAAGCAACCCTTAAAGCATCGTGCATCTCTTAGGTGTTGTATTCTAAACAGAAATTTTATTTCACATTAAGCACATCTCAGAGTCGCATTAACTAAACCAATGCATATGTCCTGGTTTTTATAGGGCAAATGTAAGCTTGAATGATACCCTTAAACATAGAACCTGTAGTACAGCTATGAAGATAATCATGTTTTTCTTTTCCTGCATCAGTTTCTGTGTCAGATGTTTTCAAGCCTAAAATTTGGCAGTTTGTTATTTCCAATCTTGTTTTCAGAAGAGCAGTAGTTTTCTATTAGCGGGCTTTATGAAGTGCAGAGGGAAATAACTGGGTACCGTCCTTGGCTACTTCTGAATAGTACCACACATGATCCCTCCCTGAGGAATGTTCACATGGCCAGGAAAGAAGGCTGACGCAAGCTCAAGGGCTATGAGGAAGATGTGTATCACCTGAGAAGACCTGAGAGATAAGTTAGCTGCCCACAGCCCTACAGCTGCCAGCATAGAGATACTTTGACTATGAGAATCGGCCCACATAAAGATCTCAGGAATTCATAAAAAGGATTCCTTCCCTAAAGTAATCCCTCCCTATAATCCTCACAGCTTGGCGCCGAGTTGGCCTTTGGGCGTTCTTCACCTCCAGGGTAGAAGTTAAGACAAACAGAAACCATAAACTGGAAGCATCCCAGTTTTCAGATGATTGCCCATCATGTGAGCCGTGTCCAGTGTTGGCATTGAACAACTATGAGAGTGTCAGCACCTTGTGGACACAGGGAGCCTGCTTTGCGTTCTAGTTTGTAGCACATTTGCTCTGTCCATGTACTCGGTGTGCGACTGGACATGGGATAAGCAGGACATACCCAGAAAACCACAGTTCTGTCTTTCACTCTGTGCATTCTAAGTCACTCTGCGAAGCTCTGCCCTTCTCTTCTGATAATATCCAGGAGAGGTCTAGTGGCTTCTGCAGCTAGTCCCTTCTCTTGAGTTTTCACACCTAAATGCCGTAAAACATAGTGTCCCTTTGAGTATGTCTACACCCATCCCTGTCTCTATTCATGTTGTCCAGCCTCATTCAATGTGATGCTTAAAAGAGAGTCTGTTGCAGGGAGAGCACCAGTACGTTTTAGATACAGCGTGTACAATGTGGGTCATGTGTAGAGGTCCCACAGACTGCCCAGAGCCCTATAAAATCTGTGAATCTTGGCTGTTGCTGGTTCCGAGGGGCCATCACAGACTACTTTGCAATTCTTTGCTGGCAACAGTATTGACCGTTTAGGTGATCTGGAAGTGCCATTCTGAAGGTTTCCATCCCAGCGATCATTTATTATATGCCCACGTAGAATGGCATGTGATGAATGGGCCTCGTTACATTGTAGCTAAATCTAATTACATTTTAGAAGATTGGTTGGGGTTGTGACTGGCATGTAGTATATTATGATTTTTTCTTACTAAAATAATGCAAAATATTTTAACATTTAATTAACATTTTGAAGCTAAACACTTGAAGAAGAGATTATTAATGTACCATGTGCAGTGCTTATAATTTAAATCCACTGTCCTGTTTCACAGAAACTCTGAGTATCACGTAACAGTAGTGAAGTTTCCCTTCCTGTGAGTCAGGTCTGCCCCTGGCAGTGTGTTCTTACCCAGTCTCTCTCCACTCCCTGGATGTGTTTTCTAACCCTTCTGAGTTGGAGCACTAGCAGAGGACAGGAAGATCTCTTGACCTCACAGTGATGTAATCTGACTTTCTCTCACAGGCAGCAGGCAGATGTTCTTCCTCATAAAGTGCCCTGGATGCTTTTCTGAGCTCTCTCCCCAACCTATCACCCACCCCGCAAGCTGTCATCTTCCTCTGATGAACTCTCTCTCCCTGCCCGCCTAGGCAGCCTTCCTTGGGGAACCTAACTCAAAGACTTCTCTGTGTGGTCCACTTCTTTTGGCTTTCTTGGAGGGGATTTACCACATAGCCCGGGGTGAAGTTTGAGTCCCTGATTCTTGCACCTCTGCCTCCTGAGTGCTGGGGTTATTCTCTGTATTACTAAGCCAGCTTCCAGTAAAGTCCTAATTCTCATCTACCTTTGCCAGCCATCAGTAAGAGAGTAATTACTTCCCAGCCACTCTGGTAGGCCCTTTCAGTCTGTGCTCTCCCTTTCTATCGTTCAGCTTTTGAGTCATACATACATACATCAACCCACTGTATCCTGTGAGCCGGCGGGATCCAGATCAAGCTTTCTGTCAGGTCTGCTCAGAGCCCTGTTGCTTGGCTGCTAATGAGAGGCTAAAAGACCACATGTGGAGGCCCAGAACATGGCTGCCTTTCTCTCCATATAAATGTCAGTCTCGGCCTCTGTGTCTCTTCCAGACTGATAGGAGCTAGACGGTCAGCCACTCATCCTAATCCAATCGTAGCCATTGGAACACCAACACCCATTGTCAAAACTCAATTAGAAAGAAGTCTGTTGAAAAAGGCAGTGGCCTTTTTAGGGTAACCTCTGCATACCATCCTAGCACCTGTAGTATTAAGCAGTATAGTGTATTAGATAGGCGCTGTTTGGAGACATCTATAGTGTGTTGATTTAAAACAGGCTTGGGTATAGGTTGACTGTATAGGTCATATCAGGGATGCAGTCTGAATGCCAGCTTCCGGGAGGGTTAAGAACTAGCCCCATCAAAGGCCTTCACGGCTTTCATCTGCAGGGGACATGATTCTCCATCTGTGGGAAGGACCAGTGCACAGGGTCAGGGTTGCTGGCGCATTGTCTTTCAGCAGATCTTGTGTTCTCTACCATTGCATCATGGGTTTGAGCATCTGATCTTCATCCTCTTATGCTGATGAACTCAAGGGTTATCTGATGCACTTCTTGCGGGGGCAGAATTTTTATGCACGATGTTGTAAGTCTGGCTTGTGTGGTTGTGCTATAAGGGACCAATTGCTGTTTAGTTTCTTACAGCGAGTGAATCAGAATGCTGCATTGTGTTTAAAACCCACATATTAAAGTCTGAGGGGCACTCAGTTGAGGTAATGTCAGGGTGCCAGGGGTTAGGGATAAACTCACAGATACTTAAAGGTGAATTTCAAAACTGTAACCCGAGAACATAAGAGTAGCTGTTTCTCATTCATGTTCTAAGCTCCACAGCCCCGCTCAGTACCTGCCATGTGGTGGGCATGAAGTGTTTGCTTTATTTATTAAAAGTACCAGCTAATTAAAAGAAAAGCCTTTATTCCAAGGTCAGACACTGGGAATTGAGAAAAGGGATTCTTGGAAATGATGTCCATGGAATTCCTGGACCCTGCTGAAACTTAACAGACATGGCTTTGGACCTTTTGGAAAGCCAATGTATGTGAAACATAGCAGATATTTCAAATGTGTATCTTCTTCTCAAGTAAATATTCAGATGCTAAGCCAGGTGTGGTGGCTAATGCCTGCAGTCCCAGCATGCGGGAAGTTGAGGCAGGAGGATTGCTATGAGTTTGAGGCCATAGCAGTTTGAGGCTGAGCTATAAAGCAAGTTCCTGTCTAACCTAAGCTAGATGTGAGACCCTACCTCCAGAAGAAAAAAAAGTCAGATCCTATTAAAAGAAAAATTGGTAACTGACTAAAGAGATGCACGGCTTGACTCTGAGGCTGTTGCTTGAGACAGAATGGCTCCTACAGGCCTTTGCTACCTCCTGAGGCTGGCTGGGGGGTCAGCAGACCATCAGAGGTGGCAAGCTTGCACACTTTTCTCAACACATCAGCAGGCAAGTGAGCAGAAATGCAGTTCCCCTTACCCAGAGGCCCGCCGTGCTCTGAGTAGTTTGCAGGCACACACCCGTCAGCGGCGAGCTGCCGGTGGGTGAACCTCTTTAGTACAAGAGAAAACAGACAAAAACAGATGTCTGCTCCTCCTGCCAAGTCCCTTTCTTGCATTTTAGGAACCATTCCACAAGCACAGGGAGGGTTCTGTTAATTTCTTTCAGATGATGACTGAGTGCTTCGCACCCCATGGGACCTCCAAAGCCTGGTTTTTCTACTCAAGTGAGCGTTAGTGCCGTTCAGCCCTCTCACAGCCAGGGTGGGACTTCTTTGTCCATGTGTGAAAAAAGCTCCTGAACCCCATCTGTACCTGGGGACATAAAGGGGCCCATTGCACCCACTGTTCTTGGCTACCTGTAACCGGCAGGATGACTTTTTTCAGACATGGCAGTTTATTATTCGGACATAATGAAACAGTTAGCGTTGTGACTGATTTTAAAGAGACTAAATTAATCTTCATTCAAAACACCACCAATTACTATAAATACTTTATGTCCCATTTCCTGTGAATATATAAACTAATGAGACTTCATGGGCATTTGAAGGATTTGAGTGGGGTTGTATGTGTGGCTGGTGCAACCAGCCTGGGGTTTCATCCTGTTCTTTTGTGTTTTGAGTTTTAAATTAACTGCAACATTGTGGGTGCTGTTTGCAGTACAGGTCGACCACACAGAAAGAAAGAATATGTAATACTAGTTGTAGTGGCCATCCCAAATGAGGAAACTTAAATGACAAGGTTGTTGCTATGGGAAACAAATACCAGAAATCTTTGCAGGCCTGGGACGTGGCTCAGCAGTATAGTACATGCCTGTCATTCAAAAGGTTCCTGAGTTCAGATACCCAGGGTATTTTTTTTAAGTCATAGGAAATATTCACATATATTTAGTTCATTGTATATTACTTTTATCAGAGTGCTTGATTTCCCCCTGACACACATACCTCCGTTCAGGTTTTTTACCTTTTTTTTTTTTTTTTCGGTTTTTCAACACAGGGTTTCTCTGTGGTTTTGGAGCCTGTCCTGGAACTAGCTCTTGTAGACCAGGCTGGTCTCGAACTCACAGAGATCCACCTGCCTCTGCCTCCCGAGTTCTGGGATTAAAGGCGTGCGCCACCACCGCCCGGCCTCCGTTCAGGTTTTTAAACATTTTAATATTTGGGTGTTTTTCCCCCCATATTGTTACACTTGAAGTTAAATTAAAACTCTACAAAGTATGTATAGCTTTCATTAATACTTATTCCAGAAGCAGCTAAGACACATTAGAAAGTACTCACATCTACCTTGTCAAAAGACTTGAATGTGTAAAATATTCTGTGAGCTTGCTTGAATGTGAAGTCAATGAAATCTTTATAATCACGATTTCAAAAATCTCTAAAGTATTTGGGTGTGCATTTCTTATATAACAGATTTAGGTTGTTACAGCATATCTTTGTCTAAAACGTATTTTTATGACCTTAAATTAACCAGTTCCTGCTTCGTTCTGAACCTAAGAATGATTTAGGAATCGTAATTGTGCCCCTCCCCTACTTGGCTGCCTCAGAAACCTTCTTGTTTTGCAGAGTGCGGCTGTCAGAAGACAGCCCCTCGTCCATCCTCTCCCAGCACACCTGCGGGAAAGAGACATCCCAAAACATGGCAGTTTGTCTCCCTAAAGTATCAGTCCTGTAACGGTATCCAGTTCCAGAACCTGTTTTTCTCCAAAGTCAAATCGTTGTAGAAGGCAAAGTTTAACTCTCACGTTGGATAGGGATAGATACTGAGATAAGAGTCTCACATAAACTAGTCTTTGCAGCCCAGGCTGGCCGTCAACTTGTAGCAATTGTCCTGTCTCAGCCTGTACTAGCATTGGGTTCATGAGCACAAACTCTAAGATAAAGCACAGGGCTTCAAGGAAGTTGTGTAGCTAGGACAAGGTTGTGTGGTCATTTTCTTCAATGTTAGCACTCCAAGAGTGGGAAAAAAAATCTAACACAGTAACTGACAAAATAAGGTCGCCTCCTTAGGTTCCACCTCACAGTCTGTCTGCATATTGACTTAGCTTGCTCTAGATGCCCTGTGTTCTCTCAACAGACTTATCCTTTCATCTTTAAAAGAGTCCCCATCCATCCCCCCCAACATATCAAGCCTTTATCACGTTTTCTTTCCTCTCTATTGATCAGTAAGCTACTAGAAGGTGGGGCTGAGGACATAGTTGCTTTGCAGTTAGAGTCTGGGACTCATGGGATACATTGGAAAAGCCCTTCTTCTGTGAAGCCGTTTTCAGGGAGCAGCGACCCTGCTTGCGTAGGTTTCCACAGGAACGAAACTTCAGTGACTTGGGAGGTTGGGACTTGGAGGAGCTGTGTGATTGACTGGGTGACATTGGTGGGGGCAGCAAATGAAGTGGAAATAAAGGGATAAGGCTTCCCCTCTTACCCCACCTCAGCACCTGAAGACAACTTTATTGTCTTTCCTTGTGTTTTGAAACACTGCATGCACTATTGCCCTACATCTGTTAAATAACTTGGCTCATTTTCAGCATCAAAGATAATACTTTATCTGGCTGACAATAAGATGTTTTGTTCAGTATCAAATAACCAGTGGTATCACACTAAACCCTTCTAATCTTGGCTAAAAAGCAAAAATAGGTGCCGCTTTGATTTGCCCATGAATGGTCCATGAAGGAGATTGTTCAGTTGCTTGGTGTTGTGCACTGTGAAATTTCTCATTTTTTGTTGGACCTGCCCATAACATACCCTAGAACCTGGATCACCTGGGCTCAGAGCCAGCGCTCTTTGCCTTTGGCCTGATTGTGTATTGCCTTCTTTCTCACCTGGGCTGGGAAGGTCTAAGGACAGTGTTGATTTCCGTACTTCTGTCCCTTTTAGCTTTAATTCTTGGGAATGGCAGGACAGCTGTCATTCTGTAGGAAACTAAATTGCTCCAGTGGTTTATCCTCTTCGTTTCCATATGAGGTGCGGGAAGTCAAGCTCAAGGTCCCATGCCAGACAAGAGCTTTAACAGTGAGCTGAACCCCAGCTCTAGATGATTTTAAATCTTAAAAAGACAGACAGGGTACAAAAGGTTAGTGTTTGTTATTACTTGAAAATTATATAAAAGGAGAGATTTCCTTTCAGGTTTATTTAATGCTAAGTTACATTAGGAAGACTTTGTACAAGTGCAAACATACTCAATGCTTCATACATATTTTTAGAACACCGTGTCTTCAGAAATTGAGGAGGTCATAATGAGGATATTATTCTGTTGCCAAAGGCTAAGACATCAATTAATGGCTTTACCAGTAGTGCTTCAGAAAGAGAAGTCAGCTCATGTATATCAATGTGTAAAGATAAAACTGGAGGATTGGGGATCCAGTTCTTTGGTAGGACGCTTGCCTAGAAAGCCCTGTGTTCATCTCCAAAACTAGAAGCAGGGGGAATGTCAAAGGAAAATTTGAAGTGATGGTTATACCAACCTCAGTTGTATAAGTAAACTTTGAGTTAGGCAGAAAATATTCTTGTCAGATGGGCTTGCTGTACTGGTTTGAATAGCGTACTCTTCATATGTGTGCATCGCACTCCCTGGGTACCACACAGTTCAGCCACATATCTTTGGTTCCAGTTCTTTGCAAACTAACAAAGGAAGACAAATGATCCGATGCGAGTCTCTTCTCAAACTCAGTGTGCTTGTTAATTAGATGCACATCTTGTTAAAATGCAGCTCCTGGTTCTGCACTTGTAATCCAGTACCCAGCAGGTGCAGTCTGCTGGCCTGTGGATGCTAGAGGACCCTTTGTGGAACAGAGACTGACCCAACCTGCCTTCCTCATAGTGCTGTATCGTTTGCCATGGCTTACAGTTTCTTGTTTAAGTTAGGAGCTATCCTTTTCCTTCTGGTGAATAGAGTGGAGCCAAGTAATGGTGGGGCAGACATCTCTAATCCCAGCACTCAGGAAGCTGAGGCTAGGGAGAACACGCATGTATCAAAAAGAGAAGAAAGGAAGAAGTAAATTGATATACATTGTACCATGGGGAAGTGAAGGAGAAGTCGAACCCCCAAGTACTGGATTCCACAGAGTTGGTCCAGAATCTTTCTCCACAGATCTCCAAGCTGAATTATTAGCAGCAGTGAGCTTGGCATGGACTTCTGAAAACAGCAGTGGTTGGTTAGTTGTGGAGTCACTGCATGCTGCTGACACTTGTTTTGTAAGAATATCTTCCCAAACTCGATGCAGACCAGTGGTGCTACTTCCACATCTGCTGCACATGACACTGGGGACCACGTTTGGCGTGTGCAGGCTGTACAAGAGTCAGACATGATTTTCAAGCGTCCGGGGTGGCTTATGTGTTCTGGACACGCCATGGTCTCACTATGTAATGTTTAAAGGACTCACAGATCTGAATGAAAACGTGCTAGCATGGTGTCTCCTTCTGCCGGAAAGTGACAGCTGACTTTCTGTTCTGCCTTAGCAACAGGAACAAGATCCTACCAACCTGTACATTTCTAACCTGCCGCTGTCCATGGACGAGCAAGAACTTGAAAATATGCTCAAGCCCTTCGGACAAGTTATTTCTACAAGGGTCCTGCGTGATTCCAGTGGTACCAGCCGTGGTGTTGGCTTTGCCAGGTAAGCACACTGCCGTCTCCTTAGGAACAGTTGTGGCTCTGCTAAGTCATTCTAGAAAATGAAAAATGACCAGAAATAGAACGCTTGAGCCAGGGTCGTGGGAGCCAGTTGTACTGAGGACTTAAGTTGCTTGTGACTTTACACATGAGATTTTCCAAGCCTTGGGAAGTTCTGGGCTCCCCAAACCGAGCACTGTGAAGTACTCAATGGCTCGTGGCTGGAACTGTCACAAGAACAGTGGCCCTGGACACGTGGTCCTGACAGCTTGACTCTTCAAGATGCTTGTAACCATCTACAGACGAACAACCTCCTGAGGCTCATAGATAAAACCATGTCTTTTTCTCAGACAGAAATCTGATTTATAATAAAGCAGGTTTAAAGGGTTTTTTTAAGCTAACTATTTCAGACATTCAGAAAAGGGAGTATAAAACCTAGCCATCTCATCAACTCAGAAGCTACTAATGGTTTATAATTCTTCAGGTTTGTTTCTCTAATGAACACCTAGACACCCCTACCCTGCTATAAAATCTTTGTCTTCCTCTTCCTAGAAAAAAACCCTTTAGTGGCTAAAATGGTTTCTAGACAACTAAACAGAAAGCTTTGATTCATGGCAGATTTATAATCTTAAGTCCCTACACAAAAGCTAATTTTATAAAGAATTATTTAATAATTTATTAGCAGTGAGCAATGACAGATAACATCAGCATTAAATTGTAAACTGATTTTGGACGGGAATGCTGACATAATTAACAATAAAAACGACATTCACATCTTACCACAAACTCAGGATGTCAACAAAACATTTATTTGTTAAAGCATTTATTTCTAAGGGACCTTATCGTTGTCACCTCGCCACTAAGTCACAAAGGCCAGGGATGCAACTTGGTTCTGTTGGCTTTCAGTCACTTGCTCCATTGGGCCACAGTCTGGGATAAAACCCAGACAGCCTTTCTGTGGTGTCAGTAGTATATACTGATAACATCATTGATGAAAAGGCTACAGGCAAGACATTTGGTGCTCTGGCCTCATGTCATTCCTCCATGGTTCCCTTCTGAATGCAGATCACCCTATAGAGTGATGTCACCCTGACAGAGTGAGACCACCCCTTCAGATTGACATCACCCCTTCAGAGTGACGTCACCCTTACAGAGTGATATCATCCCTCCAGCGTCCAGTAGAATTCTGCTGGTTTTTAAGATCCATCACTGCTAATTAAAACTGAGGTGTGACTGAGTGAACCTGAGTATAACACGTTTTGAGAAGGTGATTGGATATTCCCACTGAAGAAAGAAAGGTGAAGGATATTTCCAAGTCAGAGTCATTAAGTCCCCAGAAGTACTTCTCAGCTATATTTAGTCACCTGTAGATGTAAAATAAACTGTAAAATTAGGCTCCAGTCTTTAATTCCCACTCCAAAGTCAAGATGATAAACTGCATAATTAAGTTCACTAATTTAATTTTAAACTCGGAGTGAGTGAAAGTTAGAAACACATAAGGCAAAGCCTCTGATTGACACGAGCCATTAGCATGAGTTCATGAAAGGAAAAGACCATCTTTAAAACAAAAAATCTGAACTGTTGTTTTTAGCACAAAGTCATGACTAATCAAATTATGAATTACTTTAAATTATGAATTATTATAAATTAAATTTCAAATTTCCAACCATTAGGAACTCATAATTTCATATGACTGCTTTGAGGCACTCTTCATAGAATTTACTGTCTTTCATAATTCAGAATATTCTGTCTTTTGCAATTATAATAACTCTGGGATCAGTTATTTTGCTGTAGAAATGCCAGAGTAACAGCTAATGAGAGAGGAAGCCCTCTTTTTCGTTATCATACCCATGATCTTCTGCTAGGTTTAGGTTTCCTCTGTTTCCTAAACCTATAGCAGGAGTTAGACAAGCTCTCTTAGTGCTCTGCGTGTGCAGCGTATTTATGGATGTCTTATTTTTATATGACTAGGATGGAATCAACAGAAAAATGCGAAGCCGTAATTGGTCATTTCAATGGAAAATTCATTAAGACCCCGCCAGGAGTTTCTGGTATGTTGTTTGCCTAAAGTTTTATCAGTCATCTTGTATATAGCATGTATGTAACTTCAGCACACAGTGACTCTTCAGATCCCCCAAACCCCTCGCTTCTCTGTGACGCTTACCTGTTTGTATTGGCAAATATGATTTACGTGTGCGCCAGTCAGGAGAAGCTGGAGTGTCAGCTCCTCGTAAAGAGCTGACTCGCCAAGCATGGTAGAATTGACTCCTTTGACCTGTGATCATATTTTAACTCACCTCGCCACCATCCACACGAGCCTTCCTGGGCATGGGCACATTCCCTGAGAGCTCACACCCAGACTTCTGGTAGGCTGTTCTGAAATACAAGGAGCTCTTCCTGTTCTTGCTGAGAATTGACTTGTTAATCTGTTTCCTGTCTTTACAAAATCTGGGGTCTGTTGATGCTACAGTCCTTCCTTGAGTGGCAGCTTGGCTTCCTTATCCATTCGCCGTAGGTTGTGCCTGCTGGAAGGATGCTGAGACCATTTTCTCTGTCTCTGTGGTGCCATGAAAAATCGTCCGGACTCTCAGCACTATTGTTTCTCCTGCTGTTCTCCCTTCTCCCCTCACCCATCCAGGTATCTCAAAGAGGATGACCACACTTTCTATTTAAGGAACAGACTCTGGGGTACCAGAAATGCCACCTGATTTCTGCGTCCTCTATTGAAGGACCACGCCTGTGCCCTGCTCTTTCCTTTCCCCTTCCAAGAGGATATTGGAGCTGTTTGTGATCTTGTCCCATTGGGGCTTTGCTATGCCTGCCTTTCCTATAATCGTATCTGATTTTTGCTTATATCCCACTTTCCTAACAAAACGAAAAATTTTTATTTGGGGATCTATATAATAACATGTCCCTGACAAGACTAATTGGTGAGCAAATGGAAGATAATCCACAGACAGTTAATATTCTACTTTCATTTCTATTGCTGTGATAAAAATGCCCTTAGAGAAAGCAAGCAGCCGCGGGTTTATTTTAGCTCAATATTGCAGGTTACTTTCTATCACTGTGGGAAAGCCAAAGTGGCGGCAGGGACTCGCATCGCATCCACAGTCAAGAGCAGGGAGAGAATGGTTGAATTCATGTCCGTTTGTTTATGCATGGCTTGATTTCTCTCTTTTCCTATAGTTTAGAACCCTTGCTCTAGGGAATGGTGCCACTCACAGTGTGTGCTGGGTCTTCCATAACAGTTCATTTACAACCACCCCCAGACATGCCCATGGCCATTGGTACTTTCTCCCAGGCGACTATAGGCTGTGTCAAGTTGGCAAAACTATCACGATTAGAAACAAGACAAAAAGAAAAAAGTGAATGTAGCCATTATGGATGATTTTAATCACAAGATTTAGTGGCTAGCAGTGCAAACTACTTTATGTTAGGATTCCTCCAGAGGAAGATAATCCATTTGTATTTGCAATCATCCTGACCTTTTGTGTTCTCGAAGCTAAGGCTGTGTTTTCCTAAAAACACTTTTCAATGGGAGTCTCACTTACCATCACGCCTCAGTCCTCCCCAGGTTGGTATCTTCTCCTACCATATAGTTCAGTTCCTTTAGGTGAGCATTCTGTGTGCTGGGGCAGCGGTAAAAAAAAATAGCACAAATAGGAGATTAGTGACTCTCCATTCTGAGGGCCAAAAGTCCAAGCTGGAGGAATGAATACAAGGTAGGTTCTTGCTGAGGGCTGGAGGGAAGCGGCTATTCCAAGTATCCCTTTTGCTTGCAGTTGGCCATTCTCTTTCTGGGTTTCCACATCACCTTCCCTCTGTGTGTTCTTTCATTTATAAGAACACCTCTGGTTCCCCCTAGTGATGTCATTAGAACACCAGTCATGGCGGATGAATGGCCCACCCTAGTGATGTCATGAGAACACCAGTCATGGCGGATGAATGGCCCACCCTAGTGATGTCATGAGAACACCTATCATGGTGGATGAATGATCCACTATCATGATATCTTTTTATACTTTGATAGGAAATTTTTAAGTTCCTGTCTGTAATCAGGGTCACATTCTGGGGTGCTTGGAGCTAAAGTTCTAGCATGTCTTATGAAAGGGAAGGGCACAGTATGATAGAAACACAGTTGAACAGTTGCTCGTGACTGACGTCATCTGTGCCATTTCTTTCCCATGTGTCCACTGTCTTCAGAGTGCTGCTGCCCTCACTGCTCTTACCATCTTTACCTCAGCGGAGTCAGAAACCCAGGACTCGAGTCCCCTAGCTGCCTCTATCCTTCCTTTCTTCCACTCAAATAATCACTCAAGTCCTTGATTTTTCTCCCTAATTATTTCTGCCCCTTTGTTCTATGCCTGATGTCACTTCCTGGTATGCCCCTTATCTCTGCCAATGACTTGTCCTGTCTGGCCTGATTTCCCTCACATTGCTTTCTACGTATCCAGAGAACTTTAGACAAAGTACATCCTTTCTGTTTCTCTGTGCTCCCAAGGCCATCACCACTGAAGAAAAGACCAAGGATTCCCAGAATGACACCGAAGGCCATAGTGACTAGAGCCCTTTCTCCTCAATGCTGTCCCTCCACTCCTACCTTCTGGCCTGTGTCCCCAGTAGTGACTCACAAGTAGAACCCCTTCTACATGGTGCTCTGTCTTATCTCCTCGTGTTCTCTCCCGAGGCTCCTATACCTTGATCTCTTTGCTTCCCACTAAAATGGAGGTCCTCCCCTTACCTTCATACACTGTTCAAGGCTGCCTTCTCCCTGTGGGGATCTGCTCTGACTCAGCTTTGTTACATTCTGCCTGGGGCCCCCCCAAAGGATTCACATCGCCATGAGAACACTGATTGGGGTTACACGTGTCAGGTCCCACACTATGCTGGAAGCTCCTAGAAGCCGTTTTCTCATCTTTTTTTGTTCATGCCTTGCAGTGATTGGGCTGTACCAAGCAACAGCCAGTGTGTGTTAGTTTTGAATGGATTTCATTATGTCATAGAACCAAGACAGCACTGACTCCTAACAGAATAGGAGGTGGGAGAGACCCAAGTGCCTTCCAGTTTGCCGTCGGTCCCCAGGGTGCTCCCTGCCAGCACACAGTGTCTCCAAATTCAGAAACCACTTCGCCTTGCTTTGAAAGAGACACACTGGACAGGAGAGAAGCACCTGCTGCTTTGTCATAGCCTTGTCATAGCCTACCCCGCTGTACGCTCAGGCTCACTCCTGGCTCTGGATAATAAGTCTGTCCTTATGGCATCATTGTCTGCTTCTGCATACCCACACCTGGCCTATCTACTCTTGCTTGTGTAGAAGTCTGCAGAGGGGTCCCTTCAAGGTGTTCCTTCAGTTCCCTGCCCACTTGTCTCACTAGGTCAGCTGCATCAGGAAGAATCAACCCAGAAGCTCTTTGAACTCACCCCAAACCAGGGTAACTGTAGTAAACAACCATGCAGGAACCCAGAAGAGGAGGAAACCGTGCCATTTGGCCAAAGGCATCTTTGTCCCCAGAGTGTATCTGACTCATTTCATATGCAAAAAACCTTTAATCCAGAAGTAGATCATGTGACTCGAACCTTAGTAACCTAATGTTGTTCAGACCCCATCTCTGAATGGCAGTAGCTTACATGTAGTACCTTGGTTTGTCACATAGGATGCAGCCGGAAGGCACCGAGGTCTCTTGAAGTTTGTTTCATTCCATCCAGGATTCGCTGGAGTGAGCCGCTGCTCTTAGGCTGTGCAGGGGTGACTAGTGTGGGGTATTTATCCTTCAGAGCTCCCGGGTTCCATCTTTAACTGGATGACTGATGAGGATGAGTAGATCGTCCCTTTAATTTTTGGCATCCAGTTCTATTTCGTTTCATGGAGGAACTAGTTTGTATGTCTATGTAGTACCACAGGCCACACCTGATCTTGTAATATTAAAATCCCGACAGCACATCACTTCCGAAGCTACCGTTGGAGGTGAACTGCCCATAGGCACCCATTCGTAACATAAACCTAGGTCCTGGAAAGACAGTTGTCTGAGGAAGTCAGCCTAGCAGAGAAGCTTCCTTTTGTTCTCTGAGTTGGGTTTCTTTTTCCATCAGCACCACTTGGATGCAAGGAGAGAAAGGAGAATGTTTTCACCTCAGAGTAGTAGACGCCTGCCCTGTGAGTTTAGCACATTGCCAGCTTGCGTCCCCTTTGCATGCTCAGGATCCCACACCACCCACCCAAGCTCTCATCCCCTCCTGGGACTGATCTGTACCTACTTGTGGCTTTTTTCTTAGTTCTTTCTTCATGCAGCAGCAAGGGTGACTGAAAAAGGAAATGCATCCAGGGCCAATTGATTCAGCCTCAGATAAAAACCTTCCAATTCCCTCCCGAGAGAGACTTCGCAGAGAGTCACGGATTGGGCGAGCAGTTTCCTTTGTTCTCTAGAGGGCTTGGTGGTTATCATTAGACCATTTCCTTTGAAGTGGGTTCACAGACTGCAGGTCACACCCATTTAAGGAAAACCCGGTGATTTCCAGACCACATAGAGATGATTCTAGGAGCCTGGACAACTCTGCAGCTGATAGAGAATAGTTTCTTCCAAGCTGTACCGAGGGACAAATGAGTACAAGAGACAGATGAGTCCCATCATATTGCAAGCATGGCTGCAGGGAGCATAGTGTTGCAACCAACCCATCCTCTGCATTCCCAGCCGTGCTTAATGCTACTTCATCTCCAGATGCTTGGTAATCTCCGAATGTGCTGATCTGGGTTCAGGACTAGGTTGCAAGTCGGTTGTGGGCAGGAGCACTTTTCTTATTTCTGTGCCCTGCCCTGTACCTGCTGGAGTCATTGAGTGGTTTCTCGGAGCATTTGTCTGCAGCACTCATTCCAATACCCGGAGCTACTTGGAGGCCCCTGACATATAAATGAGGTTGAATTGCCTCCGGGCTGAGTTGGGGATTTGGAAGCACACTCTCACGGTGAACTCAGCCTTTCCCCAAAACAAGTCCCCAGCACACGTTGGAACCCATAAGGGATCTGAATAGTGTTCAGCTTCTCTGGACTTGTTCCTTTTGTACACACACTGAGAAGAGCTTTGAAAGCTAGCCAGCATCTCAGGGGCGGCTCTCTCCTCATCTGGGGAGTACTTGAGATTATCCATCCAACCGGGTAGAAAATAAAATGTCGGAGGTGGGCAGGTTATGTTAAATGAGACTTCTTGGATGTTTAAATACTGCAGGCTCATTGCTAGGTAGACATAACATCTCATAAATAGTCAGAAGGTGGCTTGTTTGATGACGCATTGTTTAGCTGGCATAAGCAGAATTAGGACTTGGACTCTTGCACAGTTAGCAGTTTGCCTGCTGACGCTGGAGCCAAGTTCAGAAAAGAAATGCACTGTGGCTAGAATCACATCCTGCCGCAGCTTCCATCCTGCCGCGCTGAATCCTCAGAGGGGATCTGCTGGTCTTGAGTCATTGGCAGAGCCAGTTAGAACCCAGCTCACATCCTCTCCAGTAAAAGGAAAACTAAAGAGGTAGGAAAGCCCCCGAAGATAAGCTCTAAGTGAATAATGACATCATCTTAGCTGTAACACATGCAGACTAGCTTCTAGAAGGCTAAATGGAGGAGGTCAAACTGGGCATGGTGGTTAAGGCAGAAGCAAGTGGATCTCTATGAGTTTAAGACCACTATAGCATACAGAGCAAGTTTCAAGCCATTTAAGGCTGCATAGTGAGACCCTGTCTCAAAAAAAAAAAAAAAAAAAAGTCCATGTTTGAATACTCAGTTCTGTGTTGCCCATCATTCTGCCAACCTGTGTGTTTATATTGACATTGGGAAACCCTAGCTGGGGCCATGACGTATAATAGATATGTTCATAGCTTTGTAAAAAATCTGAGGTACCACATTATAACTTTAATGTGAATGCTTTTTTTAAAACACACTGTTTCCTGCTGTTACCATATTTTGAGGAGTCTGTTCTTTCTTACTGTTTCTTTAAATTGTTTATAAGTTCTGTTCTTCCACTTTTCCCCACTTATTTATTATTATTTTATATTATTTCCCATTTCCTTTGAAAATGAGAGGGTGTTATTCTTTATGCTTACCTTGAGTCTGAGTGCTGGCAGGTTTGAAATAGGTCAGATTTGCTTGACGGTCCCTGGATAGAAGAATCTTGGTTGATTTGGTTGAGCTTTTCCCTACTTGGTACTGATTGATAAAAATCCTATTATGGGGGGCTGGAGAGACAGATTAGTGGTTAAGACCGTTGACTGTTCTTCCAGTGGGCCTGGGTTCAATTCCCAGCACCAAGATGACAGCTCACAACTGTCTGTCACTCCAAGATCTGACACCTTCATACAGACATACATGCAGGCAAAACACCAATGCACATAAAATAAAAATAAATAATTTTAAAAATCCTATGATGGAGAACTGATGTGATAGCGGTTTTCCACTTAATGGAACATTGGAAACAGAGTGAGAAACTTCAGTTATGTAGGGCTCATGTCCAAAGTGGGACCTGTGCTCCAGGCACAGACGCCAGTCATGACCGGCACTGGGATTTGTCTCAAATGCTCTTCTACAATCCTCTGGAAGAGGGCAGGTTTTCTGGGAAGAATATGCGTATGGCATTAGCTGGCAAACTCCTGGAGCTGTGAGCGCCCCTGCCACTCTGCTGCCGTCTCCCATTGTACCTCAAGGACAACAGCGTGTCTAGTACTGCAAAACACGTCATGTCTACCCATCTCTCAGGACCTCTGAAGTACATTGAATGAGTTCATGTGTGCTAAGGAAGAGTAGGTGTGTGTGTGTGTGTGTGTGTGTTTGTGTTTTAAGCACTGTGTTAATTGGAACAACCCCTGAAAGAAGGTACTATAACCCCCATTCCACAGGTTATGAAACCAGAAGCATCAGATGGCTTACAGACCTTAACTAGCAAGTTTCAAACCTTGGAGAACTAACCTGGACCCAGTGTCCTAACCACTGTACAGTGTAACCAGTATAGCTGTTAGCTGCCCTGCGGAAACTCTGTTTGACCCATTTCCAAACTTAACACTGGATAGCCATTAAACAGATGGGTCTTTGAAAGAAGGGGACAGACCTACCATTACAGATTGCAAAAGTGAATGCATCTACATACGCTTAGAAAAGCAGCAGGCATGGAAGAGGAAAGCCTTCCAGGTGGGGGCCCTGCTTTCTGCGTTACAGGACTCCACTCTCTCAGGGGTCTAGAGCTAGTTGTGAGTTGAGAAATAAATCCCAGTTAAGAATCAAAACCCATGGGAGGCCTGCCCCTTTCTGAACAGAAACAGAGAAGGAGTGGTTTGAGGAAGGTGGAAGAAGGGAATGGGAGGAGAGGAGGGGGGAAACTTTGGTTAGGATGTAAAATTAATGAATAAATTTAATAAATCAAAAACCAATCCGATATGAGACAGGTGTGAATAAGTTGCCAGTATCATTTTCCTCACAGCTGTGGAAGAGACAAAAGCAGGTGGGGCTCCTAGATCTCACCACATCAGCCCTAGGAATAACAACAGTTTGGCTAGAAACGGCAAAACAGGAAGCAGTATGCCTGTCAAAGACCAGTAATCGTTAGTGCTTGCTCACGGGGAGCATTTAAGGGCAAAGCCTGGGGAGTCAGTCTCTGGCATGTTCTTAGTGGAGGTATATTTTTACCTTGTAATAAATACTTTTTCCCCACAAGAGGGCGCCAGAGCTCAGGACGGATGGCCGCCAGTCACCGTTCAGGTGCAGGGAATCGAAGTCGGAACCTCTGGAAGGAGAGATGGAAGGGCAATCAGGCGATGAGTGTTCTTAACCGCTGAGCCATCTCTCCGGATGGTTAATAAATACTTTTAAAAATATTTAATAAAAGTCATGCAGTAAAAGCTGATCATAAAAAACACTCCATGTATGCATGGCTGACTATAACATTTTTTGTATAGTCTCACAGTAATAGGGAATGCCAACAATATCCATTCCATTTGAATTTGTTCCATAGTGCCCCATCTTAAAACCCAGTGTATCTAAGGTCTTGAAATTGTTCTGAACTTCACGGGTCTTTCTAGAATAAAGGGAAAACCTACCCAGGGATTTTGCTTAGGAAACATATTTCCCATATTCATTTTATGTCTTAGAACTATAAGCATGTGGAGGCTGGAAATACAGTCAACAACTTTGGGTCTGTTTGTGCATCAGAAGTCTGATGTGTTGTCTTCAGCAGCATAGCCAGTAAAAAAGGTTTTATGAATGTAGTTCTTCTCTTCTCTTACAATGCACCCCTGATGGTCTGGTTAGGGTTTCTGCTGGGATGAGACACTGTGACCAAAAGCAACTTTGGAAAGACAGGCTCGGGTTTTATCTTACAACTCTCAGTTCACACTGTGGGGACTCAAGGAAGGAACTGAAGCTCCCCAGCTTTCTTATCCCGTCCAAGACCACAAGCCCAAGGCGGGTACTGCCCCCTCTCTCCCATGAGCTGGCTCCTCCCACACCCGTCATCAATCAAGAAAATGCCTCCATTGACTTGCCCACAGGCCGACGGGGTGGAAGCATTTCCTCATTTGATATCCCCTCTTTCGTGTCTTCTAGCGCGTGTCAAGCTAACAAAAACCTGGCTGGGAATACCAGACTTTTCTGTGTGTCTGCAAGAGCTCCCCCAGTGTCTCCACGGGGTTCCACGTCATAAGCTGCTAAAGTCATTCTCTCAAAGGTCACTGCATTAAGCAGTACTCGAATAGCGTAGCCAGTGACTTCCACACAAGGAACAGTACGCTTACAACTTTAGATCAAAACAAGGGTTTTAGAAATTGCTCCATTCTCAGCCATGAACTCACAACAGAGTAGAGATGAGCTAGTGACTTCCTCCAAATACAGGTGACCGGATGACAACGTGTGTTAATATTAGCAGCCGTTAATGTGGTATTCCCTGCTTTCTGGATTCTAAGCACACACGGGGACAGTGGGCAGCAGCTGTAAAAACAGAGCAGAATTCTCATGTTGGTTCTGAAGCCAGGGGTCAGATTTTCTGGAGAACCCAAAATCAAGTGCAGATTTTTAATTTTTATTTATTTATTTTTGCTTCACAATGAAGCAGAGATTTAAACAAACAAAAATATTAATTTAAAGGTAGTTGATGCCAGCTGAAGTAGAAAGGTGGAAAGAGCTTCTATAGGAAAAATGATTCCTGGGTGTTGCATGGGGACGAAACCCTGTCTCATAAAAAAAAATTCTGGGAACTTCATTTTTCTTTCTACCGGGCCAGTTCCCTGTGATAGGACATTTTTCAAGTAGCTGTCATTACCAGAACTGATTGAGGTGGCTGATGCTGCTCTTCCAGATCGGGTGAAGAAGCTTGTCGAGGACAGTCTACACTTTGCAGTGTGGTGACTAAGATCAAATACTGGATAACTAGAAAAAAAATGGGATCTGTGGAAAGGGTGGGCTCCCCAGCGGCTACTGCTCTCAGCATCTGAGCGTGAAAGCATGAAGAAAGCCTCATTTAGGATGCACTGGGGGATGGTCTGCTCTCTGGGAACTGCAGAACTGACCCCAGCTGACCCCCCGAGGCCAGGTAGCTAGGTGAACACAGTGATGGGCAAAGATCCCCCTCTGCACCACAGTGCACCCAGCGGGCACTGAGGACCATCACAGCCTGAGCTTTGGGGGCCTGATAAATACATCATGGAAACTGCAGCTAGGCATTGTGGGTATAGCCACTCCTGCTGTCTTTGGAGGGAGTGTCAGCCCCACAGAAGCAGGCATGTGTAAAGAGCTCCAGCTATAAGACATTGGAAAAACCAGTAGTGCCATTGCCTTAGATGGCTCTCACGAGGTGCCAGGAAAAATGAGCTCACTGTCATCTGTGGTACTGCCTGGGGCTCTTCACTGTGTTCAAGATAGTACTACGGTCATCAGAATTTGGAAGGTACCTGTTCCTCTTGGTTCCGACGCATAAGGAAATACCTCTCCTGGGTTGGGTGATAAGAAATCGTGACCTGGGAAATCACACAAGATGTCATAGCTCACTCTTATTAAAGGTACATTCAGCCTAAGAGCGCTTGTATACTTGGTTCAGTGTAGTATGTGTGTGTGTGTGTGTGGTTTATGTATATACCCTATCTTTGTGTGAAATAGATGGAAGACAATGCATCAAGGACTAGGGAGATGGCTCAGTAAATATACTGATGCCTGGGGCTCCAGAAATAAGGTGGGGGAAGATGAATAAGGTAACAGACATGACCAGCTAGACATGTGTACACATGTGAACAACACACATACACACACACACACACACACACACACACACACCACTCATCAGAACTCTGTAGTTAGCCTTTTCCACATCTAGGTACAGCATTACTACTAAAGAGGCTGGAGAGATGGCTCAATAGTTAAAAGATCTTACAGAAGAGTTAAGTCCCCAGAACGCATGTTGGCCAGCTCACTTGTGACTGCTTGTGACTCCAGCTCCAGGAGAGACCCAAGACCTCTGCTCTTTGGCCTCCGTGGACACATTCACAAGGAAATAAGGAAAATCATAAAGAATACTTATTCTAGAAAAATGACCATGCTAAAGATTGACTGTTGCATACTAATTCTGTAACGTTCATCCAGCCAAACTTAACCACTGCTCAGGTCACATTGCTGGTACTTCTGGCATGTCATTTGTGCCCCAGTATCTCCTTTCTAAAAGACAAAGGAGGCCGCCTGAAGGTCCCTGCTGTAGAGCAAGCTGACATCACATAGGAATTCCTGCTTCTTTAGTCTGGAACCTGTGCTTCAGGCTTCCAGAGGCGAGCCAAGGACCTGCACTGCACAGGAGAGGCTCACGAAGTGAGGCCGCCCACCAGACTTGCACACAAACAAAATACAAAAATCTGGCCCACTTCTTATTTTCCCACCCGAAAATCTAACCACCCTCACCCAACTGTTTCACAGTGTCAAGATAACTGTCAGTTACAGTGAATTAAACCCTTTGTGGCTAAAGACACCGGGAAATTCCCTAACATTGTGTGGCTTGCCTTTCCTAAAGCAGCTGGGTGGTCTTTATGGTCAGTAAGGCATTAAGAACTTGCGAGCATGGTCTCTTTCTTACCAATGCCCCCCAAGTCAGTGGAGCAGTGTCAGGAAAGAATGGCAGCTGTTCCTGCATCTGTATTTGTTTCGGTGGAACGTTTTTATTCAAGCACATGTGTCTACACTCAGTGTTCCATCCTATTAATGACTAAACGTACGCTAGGACCCCTTCTCGTCCACTTTGAACTCGCACCTCTGCCTTACGGACTACTCTACTAAACATCTTGCTCTTGCAGACCTGACACTTTGTAGACTCTGGGACAAGTAGACCGAAGAGAATTTTAATAGGGGAAGGAAGGTGCTGGGATTTTTGCTGTTTCCCACGAAGTGTGAGGCATTCTGGCTTTGCTGAATGGGGAGCTGGTAACTGTCCCACAAACATGCCATCTCTAACTGTTTACAGTTCTTTAAAGTACGAGACTCTTTGCTTAAGATGGACTCTCCGGTGAACACGCTGCTTTATCTCCTGACTGTTCACTTTTAGGGGGAAAAAATCTTAATGACAGCACAGAATAGTAAATAGAATTCACTTTGAAAAGGAACTTCTCCCATTCTGTTTGTTTCATGGTAAATGCTGTATTTACAAATACGCCACCCCTCTCCGGACCTTCACCTCCACACCGTACAGTTGCTGGTGCCTAGGGTTTCTTTCTGACAGGGCAGAATCCAGATGAATAAACATGCCTAGGAATCATGTTATCCCCAGATAGCGCATTGGCCACCAAGCATATGTTAATGGTCTTGCTGCTTAGCCACTTACCTGGAGATGCACCTTAGAGTGAGCCCCGCCTGGTTGCCTTCGCTCTGTGTGAGAATTTTATGCTAATGCAAGAAACTAGTTTGCATTTCTGACAAGCCAAGTAAATAGTTTTTCTAAAGCCTCCTCACTGTGAGCATGGGCAGAGGTCCAGCCCCTCAGGTTACCTCCTGCTCTCCCTGACCCTAGGGGAGCATATAAAACTCAGTTGTCCAACCTGGAGCAGCAGTGGGCTCTGCACAGTGGATTTTGCTTGTCTCAGCTGAGCTCTTGTTTTGTCCTTAGTCATCAGCTGCACCAGCTTGCACCACCACAGCCCCTTTTGGTCCTGCACACAAGGTCCCTCACATAGGGACCTGGGAGAGGCTGGCTTTAGTATTGAAGTTTAAGAAGCCACTTTCTGATTGCCTACAAAAGTGGGTAACTTAAGGGAACGTCAGATGTGGTAAGTCCCTCCTCTCAGGAGGTCATGTCTCTTATATGCTGCTTTTGTTAGGATGCCTTATTCTCAGCCTGGATTCCCATCTGTTCCATGCTAGTCCAGTTGTGGAGTTAGAAGGACCATTGGTCATTATTACAAAGTTGTCCTGATCCATTGTGTGAAAGTGTTTACCTTCTGTGGATATTAGGCAGAATTTCCCAAAAACCATAACCTTGTATCGGTTGGACAAGTTGTGTAGTTTACTTACATTGGGGACATTTGACCTCTGCCCATCCATCTTCCTTCGTGCTCAGTTTGCCTTAAATGGGATTCTTCCTTCATGAAAGTCTGGGGTGGGAGAGTTAGAATCAGGAGGTAAATAAGAGCGTACACGAGATTTTCATCAGACACCTAACGGTTTCATTATTAGCTTTCCCATCCTGTTTCATTACTGTAACAAAATATCTGAAGCTGAGCAGCCTTTATAAACAAGGGGTTTATTTAGGTCATAGTTCAGAAAGTTATAGGGCCTGGTGTCAGCACCAGCTCAACTCCAGTGAGGACCACGTGGCAGTAGGGAAAAGGGGTGGGACTCACTCTTGGGAAACCTTGAGATCTCAGGAGAGCCACCCTCATTACTTCTGAGGACGTGGCCCCAACGTGGCCCCAGTGACCTAAGGGCCTCCTGCCAGGCCCTCCCTACCTTGGAGCATTCCAGGCTGAGCTTGCACCAGGGGAAGATGACTTACATCCGCACCATAACGCATCCACTTAGAAGTGGGCAGCCCAGGGACACATGCAGAGGGCCAGACACTGGGAAGGGATTGCAGCTTGTATTGTGTGTGCTGTGTTGTAGGTGGGAAGAGACAGTCTTGCTCCCACCCTGTCATTAGTGGGTGGGTAGTGGTGATATAAAATAAGAGCTGAATTAGGATAATGAGAGGCAAAGGGAAAAGGAGCAAATTCCCCACAAGTGATGTTTTTCTCTTCATGGTTGTTTAACTTTGAAAAAGAACTTGAAAGGAGTAGCCGTGGTTCTCCAGGAGACAAAGAACTGAGTGCGGGAGCCAGACAGGAAGGTGTGAGAGCCTGTACTGCAGTAAAGGCTATACAGGAAAACACACAACTCCAGGACCGTGCTGCTTTGCCTGTCACAGAAAGGCAAAGTGGAGGGGAAACCATGGATGGTCTGTTGTGCCACCTGCATCTCATTTTCAGTGAGGGTATTTTTGTGTTGTTTTGTTTTTGAACGTTCATTTCTTGGATGTTTCTTTGGATCATGGTGAATGGATGGTAAAACAACTCCATGGGAAGATTTGAGACATGGCAGAACCTTTCAGTAAAAAGGACAGGTGTTTGTAACTTCAATATTTCATTCATGTGTATGTGCACATACGTGTGCTCACGTGCATATGTGTGTCCTCACAGGCCAGAACAGGGCATTGGCTCTCCTGCACCTGAATTTGCATAGAGGTGGTTTTAAGATGCCTCATAGGTGCTGCTGGGAACCTAAGTCAGGTTCTTTGAGAGAGCAGCAACTGTCCTTAACCACTGGATCATCTCTCCAGCCCCTAAGCTTTCTTTAGTACAAATGAGACCCACCCATATTTATCCATGCCTGCAGTGTGGCTGTACTGTAGGCACCGGGGACATGGTAATAACGGAACAGACGGGGAGGAAGACAGGCAGTCACCACACTCACGAACAGCTACACAACTGTAAACAGAAACATGGTGTGATTGACATAACACGGGCTTACCGTCTGCCAGGAGCAGAGCGCTGTCTGGGAAGCTGGGAAAGTGTTCCGGGTCCCTCTGGGGCTGTCTGCTGACTGTCCAGTGGTGGAACTGTAGAGGGCCCAGGGTTGAGAGAATCACAGCGCTGCAGTGTTTAGAGGTGGCTTCTCCGTCACTCTCCAGTTTAGAGACATCAGCCAGTGCTGCTGTTCCTCCGTGGAGTCGCAGGGCCTGAGATTTTGCCTTCAAAGTGTTCCTTCTCGGCACCAACAGAGCTCTCCTACTGAAAGAGAAACCCCCGTCCATGTTGTCAGACATACTTAGAATTGTGTGCTCACATCAGCTTCCTGTGTCCACAGCTCCTACAGAACCGTTACTGTGCAAGTTTGCGGATGGAGGACAGAAGAAGAGGCAGAACCCAAACAAGTACATCCCTAATGGGCGGCCCTGGCACAGAGAAGGAGAGGTGAGACTTGTAAGTCCTTTCTTGAAACTTGAGTGTGGCTGTGCCATCCTGAACACTCACGGAAAGCCAGCCCTACAGGGTCATCTTGACTGGACTGCCACACTTCCAAAACAGTCCAGACTAAACCTCCCTGTGGGTGCCTTGTCAAGCAAAGGCTGTCGGACTGCAGCTGTCTCTGGTGCAGGAGTACTGAGCATGCCTTCCCTGGGAGGACAGGTAGAGATGGGAAGAGCTACACTGAGCTTCTGTAAAACGAGGACTATGAAGGTGTTTGAGTGTGGAGGTTCAGCTTTCTCAGTAGGTTTTCATTCATCGTAGTCAGGAATCTTTAATGACCTCAACATTAAAATAAATAGTATATTTGTCACCAAGAATTGACCTTTATATTTTGGGTTGTTTTCTTACTGAAAAAATATTGTGTCATACAAAATATTCTGATCATGCTTTTCACTCCCCACCTCTACACACTGTTTCTGTTTCTCTCTCTCTCTCTCTCTCTCTCTCTCTCTCTCTCTCTCTCTCTCTCTCAAAAGCAAACAGACAGGCAAACAATCTTCTGAAGCATCCTTTTTAAAAAAAAAGATCTTCAATTTCTTAATGCAGCTTTGGGCTTCCTCTTCATTGTAGCTCAATAATTTTTTTATGTTTAAAAAGATCATAAAGACCTCAGAATGTATGAAGAAAATGTTTTAAACCTGTGCTGTCCAGTGACAGGTGCATTGGCCCTCAGCGCATGTGATGTCTGGCTCTATTCCTGGAGGGATTGCTTTCTATTTAATTTTCAGTAGCTCCTTGTGGTAATGGCTGCCGTGTGGGGCAGCACAGTGGAGCTCAATTCTCAGAGTTTGTAAGCATACTTGGCTAACAGAAACTTGCAATTTTATCCAACGTGACTATTGCCATCATACGCTACAGGGACTCTATCTGACACTGTTTCCAAATCATGCCTTTCTGGATGGAGTTTAACGTTTCCTTCTGCTTCCTCTAGGCTGGAATGACACTCACGTATGACCCGACTACAGCTGCTCTCCATAACGGGTATGTCACTAGGACCAATGCGTCGTGGCGTGAGGGACGGTGAAGGTGAAAGTGTCAGACATTGTTCCGTGAATGATTCCTTGGAAGGATTACTTAATAAAGGCTTTTGTGTTTGTTCTAGATTTTACCCTTCACCATACAGTATTGCCACAAACCGAATGATCAGTCAAACTTCTCTTACACCCTATATTGCATCTCCTGTGTCTGCCTACCAGGTTTGTACCCCAGAGCCCGACAGCAGCGCACCTTGTATCTCTGCTGCATTCTCATGTGTCTTCGAATGCTGAACAGTTTTAAAATAAAATCTGAGTCAAATTTTATGCAGCTTCACTACCTACTTTGCAATAAGCTGCCTTCTATTTGGCGGAGCGATGTGCTCCTCTGTGTAGGAGAGTGGAAAGCCAGGGAAATGCTTGGGATCATCACATGGTTCTTGAATTGGGATGAACCTGGGTCCTTCCCCCATCATGTGTCCCAGGAATGAAAACTTAGGAGAGTCACAGACTGGCTAGTGGATGCATGCTCCTGTCTTTGTTTACTCACTAGCAGGAAGCGATTTTTAAAAAGACAGTTAAAACTGCTAACACAGGATCGTCTCTATTAGGTGACAGTAACTGATGAAGTTGAGATTTGAGGTCCTTCCCCCCACACCAAGAAGCAAGAGGCCATTAATTAGCCCCCGTCTCGTTATTTTTGCAAGACGGCTTTACCTTCAACTGTGTTCCCAGCTGAGGAATGAACCCTCATAAGCTCCCTGTCCCACACTGATCTGATGATATTCCGGGGTAGCGAGGCACATGCGCCTTCCTCTTCCCGCAGCAGGTGCATTGCCTGGGTCCAGTCAGCTTTGTTACCGAGTTCAATTACTGACCTGGGGGAGTTCTCTTCTGTTGACTGCTGGGATCTGGTGTGACTAAACCTCAGGTTTTCTTGTTTATGATACTGAGTTAGATGCTGTCGTCCTGATGTCTGGGCTTAGGGGACTACAGCATCTGATCTAGTTGATGTGCTGGTTGATAGCCGTAAGCCTCGGTTTCCTCATCTTTAAAATGGGGATCGTAGTTTCTCCCTTACAAGCTTGAGAAAATTCTGAGCACTAAATGAAAATAGAAGGAGCTCCACCCAGGACTGACATAGCATTAATATTCAGTAAGTATGAGCTAGCAGCAGCAGCAGCATTATACATATTAATGTATTAAGCACTTTTTCAGTAATTCTCAGTATAAAGTAATATCAAAGTTGGCTCTGCTGAAAATCTATGAAAATAACATATAAAAAGAGAAGGCTGTATACCGGAAGCAGAGTCTCACAGCACTGTCTGCCACTGTTAGCCTCTAGGGTCGTTCCCCCCCCCCCATCTCCATACCTTTTCTTTCCTTTATCCTCCCTGAGTTATTCTGATGTGCCAGTCATCTGGATGTGGTAGTCACTTATTTAAGTCTCTTCGGCTGCTGAGGTGTTACGATGCCAGTCTGTTCCTTGTCTCTCAGCGAGAGCGGGTGGATATAGCGTATCTCCCTTCATAAGCAGTATTTACAGCTGACATTAAGATGTCGTCTCTGATGATCCGAAAATGGCGATCCGTCGTGTCTGCATCGCTAAAAAAAAAGGGGGGGGGCACGTGTGAGCTCACTCTAAAGCACACAAAAGACGATCAATTATCATGTTACTATAGACTCCTCAGCTCTTACTCCATCTCTCTACCACTGATTTCCCCTTCAAAGCAGTTCGCCTGTCTGTCGTTTGATAGAATAAAATATCAGATCAGTGTTGGGAACCAACAGGACACGGCTAGCTGCGGATAGCCTATCATTTCAAGGCCTCATTTCCTTCTTTGGGAATTCTGTGATTTTGTAAGACCCATGTAGAATTTTTTTCCCTTTGCCTGACACTCACTGTGGTATAACCTCTCAGATGATGGGTGCCTACCTTTATATCCTTAAGAGCCCAGCAGAGGTCGGTGGATGTGCTCCCAAGTAATCCCAGGTCCCTTCAAGATGTTTGCAACAATGTTGTTTGTGTACAGTTAGTTTGGGATGGAGTTCTTTTCATTTCAGGTTTTCAAAGAACCAATGGTAAAAAGGTAAAAGATTATTATTCCCATTTCATAATTAGGAAACATTGAGGAATAGTAACTGATAATGGCTGCTTTCGCTGCTGAGATAAAAAAAAAACATGGCATTAGATGTCACAGCTCCCTAACCTATAATACTCTTGAGTGCATAGGCAGTTATGACCATAGAAGCATAAAAAAGTGGGGGACATCAGGCCCAGATTGGGGTTTCCTGGGAGCTGCTCGCCTCTCGTGCTGTGTCTGTAAGGGCCCACACTCACGTTGGAGTTGGCCTTCTCCACTAAACCGCCATGTGCTTATGCAGTTGGATTTGAGAAGGCGGTGCGGTCCCCCAGGGGAAAGGCTGCAGCCCAGATAACTGCAATGTTAACAAGGCAGAAGCACTTAACTTTGGTCTGCCTTAGGTGGCAAAGGAAACCAGAGAAAGCAAGTATCGGGGCTCTGCTGTCAAGGTAAATGGCGCTCCATTCTCTCCCATGACTCTTCCCCGTGTTCTCTCTGTAGAATCTCTGAAGTTAACACTCAGGGACAGGACAGGACGCAGGAGGGTTCTGATGCGACCTGGAAAACGGAATGTTTCCTGACAATTCCGTAGACCTTGAAAAGCCACGGGCATCGAGAAAGCAGACTCCTTTTCTCTTCCTGGGCAGGGTGTTCATTTCCTTCCCGCCACAAACCTGGCCCTCACATCTGCTTTCTCATTTTGGAGGTGGCTGTGTGGATGCCCTTTTAACTTAACCGTTGATGTCAAGATCTGATTACCTCCCATTTAATATCCTAAGTCTGCATTTCAGACATTCTTCTCCTCGCTAACTAGAAATTGTTGAGGACTACACACAATTCCTCAACTTGTTTTCCTCATTATCAAAGAGAATGCATTTGGTTATTCTTCATAAATAGTATGTGCTTGGAGGGTTAGTTTCTAATGAAACGTTCTACGATTAATCCTCATTCATCAGTATCCCTAAAACGTAGTTCATACCTTGATTATAACACGTCACTAATTTGGATTGTGTACGTTTTTATTTCCTTTCCTTAGACAGTGTCTTTCTCAAGGGTGAAAGGCCCATCCATGCCTTCTGCTCCTTGGCCCCTAATGTTCAGTAACTCCATACTGAGTGGGCAAACTGATATTGGTTCTGAATGATCGTTCCATCTCAATTTAGAGTGACCAGTTGGTCAGGAGCTCTAACTGCCTTAACCATTGTAATCATTGATAGTGTTGTCTCATCTTCCTTCTGTAGATTTTTAACACGATTAAAAAGAATTGTAGAGAGTTCGATTACTGTTGCAGAAGAAATCAATGTTTCTTTCTAAATCCTCCCTTTTCTAGGTGCAAAGTCCTTCTTGGATGCAACCTCAACCTTACATCCTACAGCATCCTGTAAGTGTCTCGTGTTAATGACCTTCTATCCTCTAAGTAAGCTATGTGTGGTATGTTGCCTGTTGTGTTAAAACCCCTCTACCAAAAGATGGGGGGCAGGGGGTGGAAAAACCCAAACATAGAATATGAAAATGGACCAACTTATTATGAAACTTTAAGTCAGTTTTGTCTTAAAATGAATTATTGGTAGACATTAATTTTCATATAAGAACTTAAAAATATACCCTATTTGAGGCAAGGTCTTCTACTAAGCCAGTTTGGTAGGCTACCATTAGTTGAGTAACTAAATATTTTACAATGTATGGAAAGAATTTTTTTTTTTTTTTTTTACATTCTTCGTGATTTAGACATAAAGTTCAGGTCCAGGCAGGGTTCTTCATCGGTGTCTCCTAGCCCATCTATAGAAAGGATAAGCCGTAAGAGAGCAGTGCATTCCTTGTTAATAACAAATACGATTTTTTTCATCAATTTCAACATTGGTTATACTAATGTATGTTATTCTTTAAACATTATATTTGATCTTATGGTACAGTTGTATGCCTTTCATACATACATAAAATCCATAGGGTCAAAAGTTAAAAACAAGTGTGTAGAACCAACTCAAGATCACTAAAAATGCCCTTGGTGACCCACACACTTACCACAAAAAGGCCACAGGATTGGCCCTTCGGTTTCTAGTTAACCAGTGCAAATTTGGCATTCTCATATGCAAGAGACATGACAACATTTATAATACAAAAGCCAGATCGTTTGTTTAGGAAAAGAACTCAACTCTTGGCCTTAAAACGAGACAGAAATTTCTCTCACGAGTCTCCAACAGTGGACACTATACTGGGAGGCCATGTGGGTAAAATAGCAGCAGTCAGTAGCCGAGTGCTGAACAAGAAATACTGCCATAACCATTCGGATGCAAATAAAATGTGTCTTTTGTACCTGTTCTTCTGCACACATACACACGCATCCACAAGTCTACACATCCTGCACCCATGTTCTTGACATGCAGTTACACATTCCCATGGCAGTGTGTGTCCTCATACCTGATGGTATCATTTGAGAAGGTGGAAGTCAGTGCACTTGGGGGCCCCTTAGTGTATAGGGGTGCCTGTAGATGAGGAGGAAGGATGAGGAAATCCATTCCCCACCATCTAGACTTTGCATCGTTTTTGTTGCTCTGTGCTTTTTGATGTTGTACCTTAAAAATGAAGTGTATCCTTTTTTTTCGTGAATTTAGAGACAAGTACTGCATATATTTTAATTGAACTCTTTGAGGAGACCTGGGTTACTGTTCTCCACCCAGATTCAAACTGTATGAAACACTTGCTTGTGCCCTGAACTGGTGTCTGATCATTAGTAAATGCCAGTGTGTTTCAGGGCAACCAGCTACAGTGATCTCAAACCACATACGTGTTCATAATTATAGAGTAAAACAGAATACTAGTGTGCTATAACAGATGGCTGCAAAAATGAGAATGGTAGAAATCCATTGATTATGTAGAGAAATTTAGGCAAAGGTCCGAACAATTCCATTGTGGTTGCTATAGCATCACTATAGCATCATCTAGCCATTAAGATCAATGGCAGCAAGGCAGTTACCATTTCCAGTAGAAAAACTAAGTTATAAACAAGACTTCAAAGTAGGCAATTATTCGTGTTCTCTGATGCAGAATCTAGCTTCCAGTAAGATGCTGCTAATGCTGGTTCTGTTAGAGAGATCATATGAGTGATGTTTTTTCCTTTCCTGTTTTCTTATATACATTTAATTGAATTGTTGATGCCAAAAAAAAAAAAAAAAAAATCCAAGCAAAATTTCCAAGCAAAAAAGAGCATGGAACTGGAGTAGAATTACCAAGATTGACTTCCCAGGCATGGGACAGAAAGTTCTGAAAAATACCCAGAAAAGAAGAACGTACTCTTGGTCCTACCTACTTAATCTCGAACCAGAAGACTACATGCAAAACATGTTTAAACAAGCTGCTATATTGATCACCTATCTGCTGCTGTTATTGTTGTTGTTTTTGTGGCTGTAGAAAGCAAAAGCGGTTTCTCCCCCTCCCCAACATCTGGCAGCCCTGGAAGGCAGTCGGCCTCAGTCTGTTTGATGCCACAGCCCTTTCTGCTGGCCTGTCTGGCTTTTCGGTTAGGGCAGACAGAACACAGGATTTCAGTGGGATGAAATAGCACCGCTGCTTCCTCTCAATGCTTGGTGAAAGTTTCAGGAAAGCAATCTGGGATATTTGGGGTAGCTGTTCAGGGTACCTCTTGTAAGTTTGAAGGAGGTTATGTTTGCCTCAACACAGGGTTTTCCTTTGCAAATTTTAGCTGCAGAATCTTAATTCTCCCGCAATTTGTATCTCTTCTCCCCTTCCCAGGGTGCCGTGTTAACTCCCTCAATGGAACACACCATGTCACTACAGCCCGCTTCTATGATCAGCCCTCTGGCCCAGCAAATGAGTCATCTGTCACTAGGCAGCACCGGAACAGTAGGTGGCAAATTAATATCCTGTGCTTTTGCAAATGGAAGAAAGTGAATTTAAGGAAGCCTGTGTCTTCCCTGATAAAAGTATAGGCTTGGGGGGTGGGGGTGACAAAGATTGTGTCCAGGCCCCTGCCCCATCTGTCATTGCAGATGCATCCACAAAGTCAGATAGAACTCACATTATTCTTGATGAGTTGATGACCTGTAAGCCCTTCTGTGGATATGGCTCCCTCACCCACCTAGCGCCCACGCACGCCCATGTCTAGCTTTTACACGTTCCAAGGTACAGGTCACAAAGGGAAAGATGTGCAGGTCGCAGAGGACGCGCAGTGCCCCATTTGTTCTTCCATGCAGTGTTGCAGCACTGAATTGCAGGTTTTTTAAGGACTTGCTTTCCTCCAGTCAAGGAACCTCCTGGCTTAGAAGGCTGAATCAGTACTAGGCCACCTGTAAAAGACGGAGAGCGGCGTTCAGTCCAGCCTGTGTTTGTGGCGGCAGAAAGGAGCAAAGGGCACTGTGTTTTCCCTCCTGTTCTGCAAACCAGCAACAGCTTCTCATGAAAGTAAATCCGGGACAATAGGCAGCCCAGAAATAGGCTGCCTAGCTTTAGGAAATGAGACTGCTATTAACTAGACCAAGGGGGGTTCCTGGGCCACATCTGCAGGGGCCTGCTCACAGTCCCTTCAAGTCTCTCCCTACACAGATAGTATGAGGCATCAACTCAGGGGGCGACCGAAAAATAATGTGGCCTCTTTAGAGATCTTTATGACACCTTGTTGATACTGAATTACTGTAGATGAGAAGCACTAATGGCCTTCACATGGGCAGGCTTTTTTATTTTGTGGTAGATTCAGAGAAACATGGCATTTTTTTTATTTGACCTTCCAATGACATAGTCATGTGCATTAATTAAGCTTTGAGGGGAGCCCATATAAATTTATTCTCTGCGACTTTCAAGTACTCTACAGCCAGCTCAGACCCCGATCCCCCCCCCAACCAGAAATCTGAATGTTGCATGGCTTGCTGCTGCGCACCCTGATCACCTTCTCCTTTTCAGTACATGCCTGCGACGTCAGCCATGCAAGGAGCCTATTTGCCACAGTATACACACATGCAGACAGCGGCGGTTCCCGTTGAGGTTGGTATAGAGCATCCGAGCGGCTATTGCGGCAATGGGTAGTTTTACATTTGACTCATTGAAATAGGTTCTTGTTGTTGTTGTTATTCTATCGGGAGTCTACTATTTTATCAAGGCATAATAGAATATGCCTGTTATTCCCAGCACCAGAGAAGCTGAGGCAAGAGGATCCAAGAGTTCAGGCCACCTTCGGTTGTATAGCTAAAGATGTGAGTCTAGAAAGAGTATACACATAGTATTATTTTCCAACTGTAAAATACTCTTTATGCAAATTAGTATGGCAACATCCAGATACATTGTAGCCCATACTTCCCCCAAATAACTTTGCAGTCTTGTAGCACATGTCATAGGCTTCAAGACTTTGTCTTGTTACCCCCCCAAATGATACTTACAGACACATTAAGATAAAATTGGAGTTTGTAATTCTAGTCCTAAAGATTGAACCAATGGTAAGACTCACAGAAAGACACTCGTCATAATTCAGACGATGGAAAAAAGAAAAACTGGTGTCTCTAAGTGACAACAAGCATGAGAAGCAACCCTCCCTTTTTTTATAGCTAACTACTCTTGGTTATTATCTTGGAATGTATTGCATTTGTAGAAGACTGGCGTTGAATTATGAATGGACAGGAAGCATAGGATTGTCTTGCAGAGTATTCTCAAGAATCCAAGGAAGTTTATCAGTCCTGTTATCAAACCCACTCAGCAGATCCCAAAGGTTCTTGAGAACTATGGTTGTAGCATTTACATGATCATACATCTTTGAAGAGTCACAAGTGCCTGAACCCATGGCATTTTATATGCAGTTCTCCATAACGTGAAACCTCCATAACAATGGAAAACAAAAATGTGCACTGTAACTACTTCAGCAAGGCCTGACTGTCTTTCAGACACGGTGTGAACTGAGACAAGACAAAATATCCAGAGTACTCTGGCTTTTTGTTTTATTACTGATTTATTCTTATTTTAGGAGAGGTACAGCCAGGACCTCTCTCATGCCAGGCAAATGTTCTGCCATTGAGCTATGTCCAAGTCACTTTTAAAATCGTGACCTCGTTTTGTAAGCCAGGCAGGCTGTGAACTTGCACCCTCTGCTTCCCCTCTCCAGTAGCTGAGGTTACAGGCTCTGCTTCCATGTACTGAGCTGAGTCACACTTTCCAGCATATAAATATGGGAAAGTTTGATTGTGAGGTGTGGTAGATGGCTTGGGGGGGGGGGAGGCTATGACATGCAACATTTGCACACTGTGTCTCAGACTCTAAAAATCTGAAAATACTGAATTATAAACTATATCTAGCTCCCAGGAGAGGGAGCCAAGAAATTTCTTTGATCAGTATTTACGTTAAACATTTAGATGGGAGGTTCTTGGGCTCTGTCATATTTCAGCCGCATTAGGGTAATGATTAGCCTTAGAAGCTCTGTTTGACTTGAAGAAATTCACTTTGAAGAGTGTTTGTATTAAGGTGCGTGTCCTGGACTTGGGGCCGCAGCAGCCGAGTCACAGTTCCATGGCTAACGTGTCTCGTGCGTTCTGCTTTGTTGTAGGAAGCAAGTAGCCAGCAGCAGGTGGCTGTGGAGGCATCCAGTGACCATTCTCCATATACCTTTCAACACAATAAGTAACTGTGAGGTATGAGGGAAAAGGCTCCCTAACTGCAGGGCTCCTAGGAAGCAGTCGGGGGTACTTTTATCAAATGATGCCTAGAAAAAAAAAACACAGATTTAACGTGTTCATGAATTTATAGACTCTGTCTGGATAAGGACCAATGATTTATATTGAAATCAAATCTGTATTTCCTCTATCCCAAAGTCATAATATATAAAGCATCATAGAACATTGATTTCCAAAATCATCCTATAATAGAAGCATCCTGTTTATATCGCTTAAATACTAAGGAGATGCAGCTTAAGATGTTGCTTAATCAAGTCTCACAAGGTCAGCCACACCTTGACTAGGAATTCAGAACTAATGGTCCTATTACCAGCTCTCAGTGGTGTCACGGATTTCCAACTTCGCTTTACCACACGTATTTCAGAAAAGCAATTCTATGTGGGATCCACTCTCTGGGCTGTCTTGTAACAATATGTGGTGTTGATCTCATCCAATCACCCTTCATTTGAGAGCGGTGTGGAGTTGGCCCTGGCTGCCTTAGAGAAGAAAGTATCCCAGACTTGAAAGGGGGACTCAAGGAGTTGAAAGTGACCCTCAGACCCCCAGCTTATGTCCCTTGGTCTCACCATTGATGAGCACAATCTTGTTCAAACATTTAATCTCTTTCAAATGAAAGATGATGAAACCCTGTGGTGTGTTTGTTAAGTCAGCAAAGACATGGGTCTTTTATCTTTCTCTTCCAGATATACCGAAGGGAGTTCTTACATGAAGAAGGGTGTGAAGGCTGAACAATCATGGATTTTTCTGATCAATTGTGCTTTAGGAAATTATTGACAGTTTTGCACAGGTTCTTGAAAACGTTATTTATAATGAAATCAACTAAAACTATTTTTGCTATAAGTTCTATAAGGTGCATAAAACCCTTAAATTCATCTAGTAGCTGTTCCCCTGAACAGGTTTATTTTAGTAAAAAACAAAAACAAAACAAAAAAAACAAAAAAATCAAAGATTTTTATCAAATATAATGATGCAAAAAAGAAAAAAAAAAAAGAGAGAGAAAACGAAAACTTCAATTTTCTGGGTATGCACAAAGACCACGAAGACTTATCCAAGTGCATGACCGGATTTTTGTGGTTTTGTTCATTTTGTGTTTAATTTGTCTTTTTTTTTTTTTTTCGGCTGTATGAAATGGGCTTTCTGAAGTTCCGATTGTCTCACTGCGCCCATGGTGTTCTGTGCTTGCGGTGCGTGTGTTGCTGTGACTCGGTGTTGCCCTCGATGTCTCTCCTTAGCTTTCCATTTTTTTCTTTCGACGTAGTGTGACGTGTCTTATCCTTTTCTATGAATTCCAATTTGCCTTAACTCTTTTGATGCTGTAGCTGTTTCAGTAAAGTTAGTTCAAACTAATGGTGTAGAATGCTTTGACCAAATGGGCTGGTCTAGTACGCCTTGTAAAAAACTGCAGCATAGGGCTTTTAAAAGGTAGTCAATAAAAGTTGCTGAAATTTTGGCTTTTTTAAATATGTAGTAGGTGTTTTTAATGATTTTTTTCACGTAACAATGTGTAGGGTAGCAGAGTGCAAGAAGGGAGAACTGTCTCGTGTGAAAGACATTTTCTGACGGGGGGGACTTTTAATAGGGTAAACCGTTTGTAAGGCTGCACACCAACAGTTTCCTCTGCTAGTTTTGACCAGTTTAGGATATCTGCTGTATGATGCAATGTAAAGTCTTTTTTGCCTTTTTTTCAGGAAGAAGAAAAAAAAAAACTTAACGATGTTCTAGATTTAGTGTAGGTAGCTTTGGCAGTGGGGGTGGGGGAGGGGGAGGGGAGTCACCGAATGTTTTGTCCTTTATACTAACGATAGTGCTTTAGAATGAGAACCATGCCTGTGATCTGGCAAACAGAAGGGGGGGGAGGGATAATTTTGCTATTGAAACTAAATGGCAAAAACTAAAAAAAAAAAAAAAAAAAAAAAAACCACAAAAAAAAAAACAAAAAAAAAAAACAAGAATTTCTCTTCAAATCTGAGCTGAGATATGAACAGAAGAAAAACAATTGGCTACTAGCTCTCTCTCGCTCGCTCTCTCTCTATTAGGTAAATCTGAAAAACTAAAAAATGACTTGGCACTTTTAAAGGTAACTTCACCAAAGACCGAAGAGCCAGTAGCCAGGAACTCCACCTTGTCTCAGCACCCCATTTTCTCTGCTCTTTATTTTTGCCGGACCAGTTTGCGGTTAGGAGAACGTGCCTTTTTTGTACCTTTGCATTAGGTTTTATAATTTTAACCGATGTATGGACTCACAGAGACAAATTTAAAAAAAATTAAAAAAAAAAAAGCATGAAGGAAGATTTGAACCCAAGCCGTGCCACACTTTCCGTCGTCACTACAGGTGTTTAAGTGTAAAGAAAACCAACTTTGAAACTATGAAATTCCTGATTCATAAACAGTTATTTCTACTTTAGTACATATGAGATAAGTCATTGTTATTAATGCTCTTTTATTATGGCAATTGCATACGTTTTAAAAAGCAATGGTAAATTAAGTTGTCTTCCAAAACTGTGTACTTGTCTGGTCAGCTGTGTATGATCAGTTATCTACCTCAGAGGCTATTTCTTTTTGTGCTGGGACAGGTTGCTGGCCCTCCCTGTTTCCACCGACCAAATCCTCCTAGCTCGGGAGCTAGGGCTAAGCAGTTGCTTCTTTTGAGTATTTTTTAGTTCTTAAATTTTATTGCTCGTATTTGATGATAGATGTCAGTGACATTTCATAGTTTCAAACGTCCTTGCTGCTCTGAGAAGTGTAGATTCTAGTGAAAATTACATAGTCATAAGAGAAATGTGTTTTTGTTCTTGTTTCCTTTTTTTTTTTTCGTTTTTTTGTTTTGTTTTGTTTTTTTGAAGAAGTTGTGGTATTATTGGTTCTATGCTCCCTAAAACATTGTGCTTTGTGGAAGTCCAGACTGAATGCAGCGCCCTCCGTGTCTCTGTGTACCTACTATGTTTATCAGCCCGGGACTCTCACTACTTGACATTTTTTCCATTACTTAAGACAGAAAGAGGATAGCTCAGTCAGTAGGGGAGGGAAATCTGCTGCTAGGTTTGTCTGAACTAAGTGCCATACTCGTCTGGGTCAGATTCGGGAAACAACCTCTGTACATACTAAAAAAGAAAAGAAAAAGTCAGTTAAACATCACATAGTAGACAGCCATTAAATTATAAAAAAAAAAAGTTAATTTATGAAGAAAGACCTTTTGTACAGATTGAAAAAAAAAGATTTTCATAGAGATATCTATATGATCAAGAGAGTTAATTTTTTATTTTTGTTCTACTAGTGCTACATACTTGCCAGCGGTGACTTATTTACCGCTTCAAGATGACTCTGTAGTTTTCTTTCCTGGGACTTGTTAAAACGCCAAAAGACATTTTTGAACTGTACATTTGATCAGATTGTTAGCTTTTTCTGTTTCATTTCTTTTGAGAACCTTTGAATAAAAACATCTGAAACTCTAGTCTCCCTGTCCATCTTTTGTAAGTAGATGAAGCCCACATCTCTGCTGATTCAGCCCAGGAGAGTGGATCCGAAGTCAGCTGAAAATGACGTCAGATTCCATATGACTGTGTCAAAAATGCATTTTCTCCAAAGGGATTGAGAAACCTTTCCTGTGACCACTTGTTTAAATATGTGCTGTGACCTTAAACGTCACATCTCACCTTGGCATAAGTCCAGCCAAAAGTACCCGACCCTTTGTCTGCTTGGGGGTTTCAGGTTGGTTAATGGTATTAGTAACAACCCTGGGCCTCTGACAACCTAGGCGCATGCTCTTGCATGGATCCTCAGCCCCTGATAAAACTAAAAACATCAGGTCCCCTTCCATTGTTTAGAACAGAATCCTGTGTGCAGCCAACACAAACGTGTCAAAATGATCTCATCCCATTAAGCAATATAGCCTTTAAAAATTGAGCTCGCTTTACTGTTCCCAGATGGCATTCATGGAGTGGGGGAGGGGGGGGAGCTCTCTTTTCCCTCTCTGCCTTGCTTTATTGGAGGTATGTAATACAGAAAATGGACTCCTACCCAAAGTGGATTAAATGTTTTAATGGAGTTTGCATAGTATTGTCTGTTCATTGGCTCACCATAGTGGTTAAAGGAGGGAATAAGAAAAAGTGCCACATTTTTATAGTCATTTATATATTTGTTGTCTGTGTGTTTGGTTGAAGGCTGCTCATGCAGCACAGTGCATGTGGTGGTCAGAGGACAGCTTGTGTGAGTTCTCTCTCTCTTCCTCTCCTGCCCTGCCTCCTCCTTTCTCTCCCCTCCCATGTAATCTTGGATCAAAATCAGGTCATGAGACTGGACGCAAGGTCCTTACTCACTGCAGCATCTTATGGGCCCTCCCTCTATTTCTGAATGGTTCCTGCAGCCCCTGGGGTGCAGAATGAGTTAGATAAGAGACCTGCCATAGCTGAGAAAGCCCCTTGAGGAGAAGCAGCATGTTCTTCTTGGTGCTGACCAGTACTTCAAAGACAGAGGTATCACAACATAGGGTAAGCATGGTGTCAGACATCTCAGAATGTAAGCCATAGACCCTAGCCTAGCCTAGCGTGTGTGCATACTAACCACACACTTCTGTGTCCTTCCCCGTGAATATGGCAGAGGTCACAGGAGGCACCCGGTTACCTGGCACCTTGGGCTTTGTTAACCTTTGTTAACCTTTTCTTTGTTCTAGTGTTTGGCTCAAGCTCCATGGGTATCCGCCTGACTACATTGGATAGTCATCCCTTGATATCTGCTGCGGGGGATGGATTCTAGGACTCCACAGAGGCCCAGACCCACACAAACTTAAAAGTCCCTTAAATAATAAATTTACATATAACTGCCTAATAGAATTGTCACTAGATCTTGTATGACGGCTAATGTAATATAGTGTTGTCTGATAGTTACTCTAATGATGGGAAGATAGTCCATACATGTGTAGTGCAGAGGCTTTTTTCCCCCCAAAATATTTTCCATCAATGGTTAACTCTACACATGCAGAATGCATGGGTACAGGGGCTAGCCCCTTACAGAGGTTCCTGAACACTCTTAGGAAAACCTCTTTGTAAATGGAACTTGACCTAGTGACATGTTGGCTCGGTAAACAGAAGGGCCAGCCCTTTCGTGGATAAACTAAACTTTGCTGAAACGTTAACTGGTTTCAACGTTAGCTCTTAGTCTGAGAAGTGGGAAGCTGGACCTGTGGGTTGGAAGAAAGAAGTGGATAGGCACAGCAGTTGCCCTCTGTATGATTGCTGCCTCAAGTCCCAGTCACCCCAGCATCCATGCCCTTCATGAGTAGTGGCTCTCTATGTCCAATGCAGTGTGAATACTATAATTCTACATCTTGAATTGCATGCAGTATCGATGGGAGAAAGGCGATGCTCCCTAGCCTGTCCAGCCGTTTAAATGCTACCACCCAATTGACAGTAGCCTCTCCCCACCAGCATAGCCAAAAGGGGAAAGATTCAGAAACATTGTTACAAAGATCATCAACCTATCATATCCTCCCTTTCCCCAAGACGCTTAGGATGTCCACTAGCTAGAGGAAGGCAGAGCACTCTGAACTTGAATTGAGGAAAGCCAGACAGTTTCTTGCCCTCAAATAGCAAGCCAGTAAGATAAGCGTCCTCAGCCATGGCTGGGTACAAGCTGGTGATGGTGTGCCCTCTGACTGTGGGTGCATTGGTCAGGGTCATCTGGGGTCACACTGGCCCAGCTGGGAGGTGTGTGTGCATAGCCTTCAGGAGGATCAGCTGTTCAGCAGTGGAATGCCAGTCCTCCTCAGGCTCCAGAATGTCTCGGGCACTCAGGCCTGATCTCTGTAGGGTAAGATCATGTTTGAGCTGGAACCACTAGAGGGAGGATTTTATTCCTCAGCCTTCGGTGCGAGCCCAGAAAGAGCCCTGGCACAGTGAGTGCAAATTGCAAGGCCACCTGCCAGCCAGTGTTTAATGCCTCAAAGCGCACACTGCTAGAGTCTAAACACACGTTCTAGGTCTCAGAGATGGGGACAAGAACACAGCAGTGACGGGTGGAACTTCTAAGGCTCAAAGACACCAAGAGACGAAAAGGCCTCCAGCCTGGCCCAACCATATAGCTGGGCTCTCGTAAATCTCCCTAAGCTACTCAGAATGAGAAGCAGGTCGTGGTGGCTTAAACACAAACTCCAGTGCTATTCATGCTTGTAAAGTACGCGACTCAGGTAAAGATGCGATCAAGGGCATTCCATCATTTGTGCAGACATCATAAAGGAGAACAGGCAACCCCCCCCCCATACCTCTAAAAAGCTATCCCCCTACTTGAACACCATTACTGATGTTTCCCCACACCTCACGGAATATCTCTTGATAATAACCCTCAAACCTGTTTGCCAAGCTATAACTTGGCCGTTTCAACTCCCAGCTTTGGATCTACCAACTGGAATAAGCCGGAAATCTGCTCCAGAAGTCAGTTGTTCTGACGAATACAGCTGTCACTTAGCAGCTCGGTACTTCTCTGGGTTGAACGTTCCCTCTCAGCTTAATTGCCTCCCTCACCTCTGGCTGCTCCCTCAACACAACAGCTCACCATCCACATGTA
This sequence comes from Chionomys nivalis, assembly GCF_950005125.1. Classification (NCBI taxonomy): domain Eukaryota; kingdom Metazoa; phylum Chordata; class Mammalia; order Rodentia; family Cricetidae; genus Chionomys; species Chionomys nivalis. The sequence continues at coordinate 20,491,638 of NC_080107.1, forward strand.
CCTCAGCTGACAGCACTCCCTGGACCACAGGGAGTGGCCTCAGGCTTCACCTGTCTCTCCTGACCTGCTCAACCTTCAGACACAGGAGAGTTTCCTTCCTGACTTTCCTGGAGGACATAGTAGAGTCTTAAAATTTGTAACTCAGAAAAATCTATGTCGCTTCGGTAATTTTTTTAATATCAACAGCTAATTGTTACTGAAAGTATGAAGGGAGTGCTGTGGAGTCGTTTTGAAGAGAACTTTGGTGACAGGAAAGTGTCCGTGCCAGCATGCTAAGTACAGAATCAGATACTGTATGACCCTGAGTATAAGATACTTGAGTATGAAATCTGAGAAAGTATTTCAGAGTGCTTCGTGGGTGAGGATGTTAAAGAAAGGGTTATGGAACTCTTAATATATTTCTGAATTTTTTTTAAAAAATATATAATTTATTTTATAAACAAGTTCTGAAGTTACTTTCAGATTATTTGGAACTATGCAAGCCTAATATTGCAACTGACCCAGGGTTGGAGAGATAGCTAAGTGATTAAGACCATGGCAACTCTCTGGGATCCAACTTTAGTTCCCAGTATGCAAATCAGGTGGCCCCTAACCACCTGTGACTCCAGATCCAGGAGATTTGACACTGTCTTTTAGCCTATGCGGGTACCCAAACAGACACATAATAAAAATGAGCATACAGCACATTGGAAATCAAGATGATGACGTGGTCAGGTCCTAGACCTGAAGGAACAATTGAGGAGGAATGTAAATTTGTTGTCTCAAAGTGGCAATGTCACAAGACAACCAAGTAAGTGTGGGGGTCCCGAGGGACTAAGACCCTGTCGGCATTCCCCTGAGAGACTCTTACACACCCATTTCCTGCTACTGATCAGAATTACCCCAGAGCTCTCATTGCTTCCCAGACCAAATAGCAGTTTGTGAGAAGGCCAAACAAATAGTTCTGCTCTTGCCAACATGAGACTTGGAGCAAATGTCCGGAGAGTTGGCCTTTCCTTGACAGTCCTGCTCTGAAGATACCTACATAACAAGACGTTGTTTTGTCCTTCTGTTTTTGTATTTAATCAAGCAGTATATGGGATACTTTCCACAAGGCGTCTTGATTTTTTTATAAACTGGTAATCATTTGCTCCCAGTTGCTAGACTGTCGATCAGCAAGCACTTGCAATAGTTCTTGAATACCTATTTATTGAGTAGGCTTTTTCTTAAGGGGCATGTTGAAGGACTGTTCACTACAAGTGATTCTAGGAGGTTGTAGATTCATATCAGTGTGCTGAAATACAGGTTCTAGCTAAAGGCTCTTACGCCATAGTACTTCATCCTTCTTAGAGCCCATTGCTTTCACTTTGAAGGACAAAAATCTCACAAACGTTCAGAACCTTCATTCACTTCTGCATTCCACTCTTTAAGCAAGCGCACACACACGTGTACACACACACACACAGTGGAAGTGTGCATGAGCTCACAATCCTTCTAGTGACTTAGCATTTCATACTACTCTGAGGATGCTGTCGAGGCTCTCCTCTTACCTGAAGCAGCAGCTCAAGGCTGTTACTGCATTGCACATTTGGGTAAGAGGCCCTTCCTATAACCAGTTCCCTGGAGAACAAGGAAACCACTGCACCTTTCCTGGGATTCCCACAAATGATAGTGCGACTCTATTACCAGCCAGCAGACCCTTGGGAGCTGAGAACAGAACACTGTGAGCATCCGTCCTCATCCCTTCTCCTTAATTAAAGAGAGGGTTCTGTTGCCATACTGTATCTTTCCACCAGGATGACATTTGATGTAGTAAATATTGAAGTTTTCTTCAAACGCCAAAGTCCCAAATACAGTACAAAGAACTTCTCTGATTTATTTGAAAGCAAATTCCTGGCCTATGGGTCCACACAAAGGACTTCCTGTATGATCCCCATTCAACTATGAAAATACGGGAAGTAATGTTTTACCAGTGATAAACCCTCAGCCCACAGTCAGAGTTTCACCAGTGATTCTGGTTTCATTCTTTGTTGCACAAAGGTCCGGCTGGAAATCACACAGTGCAGTCACTTGTCCCATTTTTAATTTCTCTCAGTCTAAAGTAGCTCATCCATCTGTCCTTGACTCTCATGACCAACACAATTGAGGATTATAGACCAGCCCCTTGGGAACATAGCCTCCAACTGGTGTATGACATTTCTGGGTCATCCACACTGGCAGGATTACTACCAAGGAAAGCTGGGTCCCATCAAGAAAGCATGATGTCAACTCGCTTTGTTTCCAGTGATGTCCTGCTCCTCACTTATCCACAGTGACATCTGCCAGGCATTATGTTCTGAAGGTACCCTGGGCTACTTGGCATTTAAAAGTGTCTTGTGGGAAGTACTTTGGAAATGTTCCTATCTTGTTACTCATTCCCTCGTCTGTATGAATAGGGATTGAGGTTCCCTTATTTTATTCAATGGTTTAAGCAGTTGTGTTCTTAATAGCCAGATCGTCCCATTTGGCCAGCGCAGCCAGTTACTGTGTCTTTCAGATATGCCCAGTGTAAGCACTGTCTTTCTTTCTGGTCTGTCTCGGTTGTTCCCTGCCCCAGGTAGATGATACATTTCTCTCAACTTCTTTTCAGCAGAAGCTGGCATTTAGATGCTAAGATCTGGGCCTGTACTCTTTGTTCCCAACATATCACTAATCCTTGACACTGAACAGAGCAGAGGGAGTCCATGCACACCTTACTGAACACGTTAGAAAGTGTGAATTTCTACCTCCATACTGCTGCTTTCAGACCAACAAACACCACAGTATTCGCTTTCCTCTTCATTGTTACATTTCTTTTTTTTTCTGAACTCCGGGAAACCTGGTATCCTTGATACGCTTGTCCATTTGATCAATCCCCGTCTCACCAGTCTCCCATCTCTTACTTCCTAAACCGCCAAGTTTCAGCCTGGACCCTCAGGCTCCACCTCCTCCCCCTGTGGAGCCAGACTCCCTCTGTGTAGCCAGAGCAGGCAGCTGGGCGGGGCTCTACCCTACGATGTCACATGAGTGCCCTCTGGCGTAAGCTAGTCGACGTCTGCTTATCTCTGTCCTGTGAAACAGGGTAAGGTTGGAGCAGTCAGTGAACAGGAAAGGGGACAGCAGGAAACCCAGACAGGAAACAGAAAGAATAGGAGTAAGAAGGAGAGAGAGAACAGAAACAAAAGAGATACCAACTAATGGAAGGTTCCAAAGTGCTTGCCAGGCTGGGAAATGTAAGAATAAGTACAGGAGGGAAAGAAGATTCCCACTGCTCCCAGAGCTGTGACCTTGCAATAAAGTCTTAGCCACCAACCTCAGTGTACATTCTGTTGAAGGAAGTGCCATGTTTCTAAGATACCAGCAGGGAGTTGCCCTTTCTGAGACTGTAAAGCCAAGTCCTGCACTGATCTCCAGAAAGACCCAGACCTCCCTGGACTTCTCTCTCCAGTACATCCCTCCAAGAACCAGAGCCTCACAACACGAGGACGTTCTCACTAATCGAACCTCTTCATTCAACATGCGTTGTTGTTTTTTAATATTACAATAATTATATTTTAATTGTATCTTGTTAAACTGGGGGAGAAGAATAAAAATAAAACCAATCTTGAAAATTACTTTGTTTTTATCTTGTATGCATTTATATCAGTATGCATGTGTGTGCACAGTATGCATGCATGTGTATGCAGTATGCATGTGTGTGTATACTATGCCTTGTGTGTGCACGGTATACATGCATGTGTGTGTGCAGTACGCATGCATGTGTGTGCAGTATGCATGTGTGTATACTATGCCTTGTGTGTGTACAGTATACATATACATATTATATATGTAGTATGGATTGTGTGTGTGTGTGTGCACAGTATGCTTGTGTGTCTGTGCAGCTGTGAGTATGGAGTTCAGAAGTCAGCCCCTGGAATGTTAGTCACATCCGTAGGAAATAGTGATTTTCCTCCAATGGAATCCATCCGATCTGGTTGCCATCCCACTTGGCGCTGTACAACTCGGGCCAGGACTGAAAACCCATTTCTCTCCACTTTCCTACCTCCTGCTTCAGCTCCCCCTAGTGGAGTCTGGCATCTTCCCATTCTCCTCAGCTCAATGACCACCTTGCCATTTATGTCCTTGCTTCTTTAAATGCCACACCCTTGCCACAAGCAACTTTTGCTAAGTATATTACATATCCACAGCTTATTTTTGTTGTTAAATAGTAGCCCGTTGGGTACCACTTTACTGTTGCTAGATTGTGGTTCTCTCTAGTCAGTAAACACAGTGACAAACACTTGCACACATCTGGTACATCTGCACATGTTTCTAAAGCATTCATGACTTGAAGAGTACAAGTGTTAGATCATGGGGCAGGCCTAGCTTTTGCTTTACAAAATTATATAAAGTATCTCTAGAATAGCAATCGTTCCAAGGTTAGATACAATACTTCTCTTTCTTGCAAGAAATGTTTCTTTTTGCCACAAAAAGAACAGACACGCTCGGTGATTGGTAAAAATGAACAGTGAATGAGGAACCCTATCTTGGAGAGGGCTAGCCTGCATGTGCGGGGTGAGGCAAGCTGCTGAGCCCAAGGTGTAGTATGAACGAGCTTCTATGCATGCCTATTTGCTCCCCCCGGTGAGCACCACGAATGGTGCTCCCTCTTCCTAAGAAGAAGAGGCTCTCTAAACACAGATGCGCTTCCCAATTAAGGGGCTCCAGTGCCTCGGTTCATGTCCCGACAGCTTCCACAGACAGTCTCAACAGCTGTAGAGCTGACCAGGCTACTTCTGGACTCGCTTACTGCTCACAGTCCACCCCAGCCCCTGACCTGGAGAAACTCACCTTCTAAGTCTTCTAGAGGCTTCCATGGCTCGGCCAGTCTCAAGTTTAAGTCCAAATGAGAGCCTCCATGTTCTAATGTTACCACTGTGTGGGTGTGGTGGTGGAACATTCTTGTAGACTCTTGACTCATGGTTCACCAGCAGAAACAAGGGACGGGGGAGGCTGGAGAAAGAGCTCCCGGGTACCTGTATGCCTTCCTCCTTTTCAGTTTTGGAAACCAGGGCCTTGCCTTACTCCTCAGTGTAAGTGGGACTTACTTTCTAGTCCCGCCAATGCTCTGCCATTTCTCTACACTGCCACTATACATCAGCCAGGGGTGGACAAGAGCCCCCGCCCTCAGGATTCCCTGTGTCATCTACCAGAAAGCTGTCAGAGCGGACACGCTGCAATGGCCCTATGAGCTGTGCCCCTGCAGCGGTGTGTTTCCAGCTGTCTCAAAAGTTACAGGCTGCTTAAATATTTAAAACAACCCAATGTTTCTACCAATGATGGTACATTCTTAAAATTAGGTTGTCAGAGCCACTAACAAGAAATAGTGATTGAAATTAACATTAATTACTACCTTTTAGCATAAAATGTACCGTATATACTTATTTAACTTCAGGTCATTCAGAACTGCCAGCCAAAGGAGTTTGAGTTTTTAAAAGAAAAAAAAATACCTAATGAGGAATTTGGATTACATCATGACTTAACGACCCCCCTCCCCCCGCCCCATGTAGAGCTAAGAAGCTACACGTTGAAGAACACAAGAACAAAGAATTCGCAAAAATCTACTCAGGTTGTTCATTATAGAGATCGGCTTTACGACTTCCGGGGTATTGCTTGCCAACCTAAGTCCATGGTCAGGGTGTTGCAGAGCCAAGCAGCATGTGTTTAGTTACATAGGATGAGCAGGGAACCACTGGAAGCTATATAGACAAAAGAAAGATTTTAAAACGTGCCTGACCAGTAGGAGGCACATGTTTTCCATGTCTGCTTACAACAGAAACCTGTCTCTAATTTGCACGGGAGCCGGTGCTGTCGACCATGCCCACAAAGCCAGCCGCTCCACACAGAACACTCCATTCCTTCTTTCTAGGCCCGCTGTGTAGAATGCTCCTAAATGTGCTTCCTAAGTTCAGCCGTCATGACCATGACAGTTGCTCTTCAGTGGCAACTTGACTGAGACACACTCTGAGCGTGTGCTTGAACAGGTGTCCAGGGAAGTTAATGCACTCCGCATGGGGCAGCACTGTCCCATGGGCTGCATGGGACGATTGAATAAGATGCAGGAAAAGGAGCAAGGTGGCCGAGCAGCAGCATCCGTGTCCCTGCTTCTCGCCTGCCCCAGCTGCCTCAGGCTTCTGCTGCCTTTCCCCTGCGATGGACTTGACCCTCAACCAAGGAGCCAGGTAAGTCCTTCCTTCAGTTGTTTTGGTCAGGTATCCTGTCTCTGCCACAAGAAAGAGAACTAACAGAGCCATCTTGTATGCTGCCTACACTATATAGTCCTGCGAATTACTCCTCTGCCTCCCAGAGGACTGACTTTCAAGGGGTCCTTGGACAACCTCACTTGCCTGCTGGGTGTATCCAGCAGGAGGTACCAAGAGGCTGCAAGGTGGGTAGAAGAAAGAGAACAATTGGTTAAGACGTGATTGCTCAGGCTCCCTCCCTGTGATGTCCCCGTCGGACTGAACTGTATCCCACCCCATTCCTATGCTGAACTCAATCCTCAGAACCTAAGAATATGGCTGAAACTGGAAACTGGACCTAGTCCTCAGGACTTCAGAATGTGACCAACGCTGAAAATAGAATTCTAGTGTCCCAGAACATAGTTGTGTCTAAAATTGTCCTTAACCCTCGGTACTTCAAAGTGTTATGACATCTGGAGAGAGGCAGATGAGTTAAAATAACCTCACTGGGCATGCCTTCATCCAGGGTAACCAGAAGTCCTGTAATAGTGGGAAATGTGGACACAGACACAAAGCCCAGTGGACAATCACACAAAGGCACAGGAGAAAGCCAATAACGGAAGAGTCCTTAGAAGAAACCAACTTGCCAGAACCTTTGCTCTGGGCTCTATGTCTCCAGAACTTCGGGAAATTGATTTCCATTGCTTAAGCCGTCCAGCTCTGTTTTGGGAGCCAGAGCAGACTAAGACAGTTCCTGTAACCAAGGTCACATCCCCTGGTCATGGTTTCCTCAGGAGTTGTGAGCTCTTGCCTTTTCCCCTTCAGATTTGAGGAGGGCAGTGGGGCTCCCTATTACTTCCTGTTGATGATGGTTTCTCTGAACTGGGGGCTCCAGCCTTGGTAGCTGCCTCCATTCAACAGCCTTCACTTGCCATGGATTTTCAGCAGTCTGCTGTCACTTGTAGGGACACAGACCTTCATTCTGCTCCCTGTACAAGCTGCCTATGAGATTTCTAAATGCAAGTTCCCTATACCAAGAAAGCAGACCAGCTCAGTGGGGCAGCATCGCTCCTGCCACGTTACTAGATAGAACGTTTTTCAGAATTTTTAATGACAAAAATTTTTTAGAATATACAACCAAGAAAAATTTAGCTCTGCAAAAATAGAGGCTCCTAGCCTGCCCTACCCTGGTAATGATGACATTTTACCTGTTGTGAAAAAACTTGAAATGTAGACAATACTTCCAAGAAGGACATTTTACTTGTGTATTTATTTCTGTCGTGGCGGGTGTTGAACCCACACCTCTGGGCATGCTAGGCTAACACTCTACCACTGCTCTATATTCTCAGCCCCTAAAGAGATGGTTAGAGAATTGTTTTCACTGCTGTGTACACTGGTTTCTGGAAAAAAAAAAAAGGTACCTCTATTAGGTAGCTTTCTGGTGACTGTGTGATGGCTCCTGTTCCTTTTCAACTCATCAGAGTCTATCCTCTCCTGGGAGATAAGCCACCAGGCACATCTGGAAGAGATATCTAGATTCAAGGGAGCCTCTAAGAATGTCTGAGGGGTTATCTTTATCATGGTCATTGATGTGGGAAAACCCCTCCTAATTACAGGTGGGATCCTCTCCTAGCCAGAAGATGCTGGACTGTGTAAACGGAGAACGGAAACTGGCAGTGAGCACACATTCAACTTTCTGCTTCTTGACTGTGGACTCAAGCTCTGGCTACTGTGACCTCCTCACCGCGATGGACGTAACCTGGAACTGTGAGTCAAAATGACCCTGCTTGAGATGCTTTTAGCCCAGCAATGGGAAGTAAACTCCGGTGGAGACCAGATACCTGAGGGAAATAGTCTGAAGGAGTAAAGATTTATTTAGGCTCCAGGTTTCAGCATCTGACTATCAGTACCACTATCATAGTCTGCAGTACTACTGCTATTGACCCAAGATACAGCTGAGGAAAGAATACTGTGTTACATAAGTAGCAGAGAAGGGGCCAGGGCAAGGTGGAGCCCAGAGATGCCACCAGTGTGTTTTCTACTACCAGGTCATACTTTCCGTGATCCACCGTTTCCTAACAGATTCTTCAAGTTGGAATTCACTGATAGATTGATCCAGTGAAGAAGGTAAGGTCCTCTGCCTCTTGCTTATATCATGAACCAGGGCTTCAATACTCATTGAAGAATTTTAAGAAAATGCTTCATGTCTAAATAATAACACCATATTTAAAATATTTGACTTCTGCCTGAAGCAAGGGTACTGAGTACAGATCTTTACCTCTTCTTCCTCTGCTCCAAAGCCAATCTCTCAGTCTCACTGCCAGCTCTACAGTAGCCCAGACACTGAGAACAACAATTAATAAAAGAAACCTCTTGAAACTGAGAAGCTTCTGTAAGTCAAAGGACACAGTCAACAAGACAAAATGGCACCCTACAGAATGGGATCCATGTATATCACTCTTAGAGTCTTCTTTGTTCCCTAGGTTCTTTGGAGTTATGAACTAGAGACTGGTTGTCCATTGCTTTATATCTACTTTATTATCTACTTATGAGTGGGTACATATTATAGTTGTATTTCTGGGTCTGGTTTATCTCACTCAGGATGGCTTTTTCTAGTTCCATCCAATTGCCTACAAATTTCAAGATGTCACTGTTTTTTACCACTGAGTAGTATTCCATTCTGTAAATGTACCACATTTTCCTTATCCATTCTTCAGTTGAGGAACATCTAGGTTGTTTCCAGGTTCTGGCTATTATGAATAATAGTGCTATGAACATAGTTAAGCAAATGTCCTTATGGTGTGAGTGTGTATCCTTTGGGTATATGCCCCAAAGTGATATTGCTGGGTCTTGAGGTAGATTGATTCTCAGTTTTCTGAGAAACCATTATACTGATTTCCAAAGCAGTTGTACAAGTTTGTACTCACACTGGCAAGTGGAGGAGTGTTTCTCTTACTCCACATCCTCTCCAATGTAAGCTCTTTTCTTTCTTTATTCTATATATTTAGTGTTTTGATTATTAGGTGGTGAGGGGACCTTTTTTTTGGTCCAGTCCAGTCTACTTGGTGTTCTGTAAGCTTCTTGTATTTTCATAGGCATGCCCTTCTTTAGGTTGGAAAATTTTTCTTCTATGATTTTGTTGGGTGTATTTTCTGTGCCTTTGATCTGGAGTTCTCTTTCTTCAATTTCTCTTATTCTTTGGTTCAGTCTTTTCATGGTGTCCCAGATTTCTTGGAAATCCTGTGTTAATAATTTGTTGGATTTAACATTTTCTTTGACCAGTGAATCTATTTCCTCTATTGTATCGCCTGAGATTCTCTCCTCCATATCTTGCATTTTGTTGTTTATGTTTACAACTGTAGTTCCTAATCATTTACCCAGATTTTCCATTTCTAGAGTTCTCCTGGTTTGTGTTTTCTTTATAGTCTCTATTTCAGTTTTTAAGTCTTGAAATCTGTTTGATTGCTTTTTCTTGGTTTTCTTTAAGGGATTTGTTGAATGAAAAGTGGGTCAAGACAGAAATAAAAAAATTAAAGACTCTCTAGAATTGAATGAAAATGAAATCATATATACAGCATACCAAACTTATAGGACACAATAAAGGCAATTCTAAGAGCCAAGTTCATAGCACTAGGAGCCTACATTTTAAAAAATGGAAAGCTCTCATAATAGTAACTTAAAAGCAGTTCTAGAACAAAAGAAGTCAGCCAAAAGGAATAGACAACATGAAATAATCAAACTTGGGCCTGAAATAGAATGGAAACAAATAAAAATAGAACACTATAAATAATCAATGAACCAAAGAGTTGGTTCTTTGAGAAATAAATAAAATTGACAAACCCTTATCCAAATTAGCTAAAAGTAGAGAGAGAATAACCAAGCTAATATGTAAACAGAGACTGTGCATTGGTTTCCCGGCCACCAGACCAGAATAATCACAACTATATTAATTACAAGACCATTTGGCCTATTAGCTAGGCTTCTTATTAACTAATTCTTACATCTCAAACTAACCCATTTCTGTTAATCTATATGTATCACTATGGGGCTGTGGCTACCAGTAAAGTTCTGGTGACTTTCTCCTTTGGCAGTTACATGGCATCTCCTTGATTCTACCTACCTGCTCTATTTATCTCTGTTTGGAGTCCCCCCCCCCCCGGCTTTACTCTGCAAAACCACTAGCCAAACAGCTTTAAATTCATTAACCAATAAAAGTAACACATATACAGAAGGACATCCCACATCACTAATACACTTAGAAATGAATAGGGGGACATAACAATAGTTACTAAGGAAATCCAGAGTATCACTAGGTCATACTTCAAAAACCTATACTCCATCAAATTAGAAAATGTAAAAGAAATGGATAATTTTTCAATAAATACCATTTACCAAAATTAAACCAAATAAGCAACTTAAAGAGACCTATAACCCCTAGTGAAATAGAAGTAGTTATTTAAAATCTTCCAAACAAAACAAAAATAAACTAAAACCAAACAAACAAAACAAAAAACAAAAACAAACCAAAAAACAGGACTGGATGGTTTTAGCACAGAATTCTACCAGACTTTCAAAGAGTGACTGCCAATATGCTTTAAATTACTCCACAAAATAGAAACAGAAGTAATATTTCTAAATTCATTTTATGAAGCCACAGTTACCCTGGTGTTCAAACCACATAAAGCTCCAACAAAGAACAATAATCACAAATTAGATTCCCTTATGAACATATATACAAAATTTCTCTATAAAATATTTGCAAACAGAATCATAGAGTACATCAAAAAGATTATCTACCATGATCAAGTAGGCTTCATCTCAAAGATACAGGGATAGTTAACCATGTATAAATAAATAGTTGTAATCTACCATATAAACAAACAGGGGAAAAAAATCACATGATTATCTCATTAAATACAGAAAAGGTCTTTGACAGAGACCCACAGCCAGGCATTATACAGAGAATAAGGCACTTTGAAACACTCAGCCATTAATAAAATGTCTCTATCAAATCCCTCCCCTCTAGGCTCAGGGAGGCCTGTGGAAGAGGAGGAGGAAGAGCCAGGATGGAAGAAATCAAGAAAAGAAGCCATCTAAATCAACATAAAGCTCATATGAATGCACAGACTGACACAGCATGCACAGGGCCTGCATAGGTCAGCAGCAGGTCCTCTGTATTTACATTATGGCTTCCAATTTAGTGTTTCCCTGGAATTCCTGAATATGCAAACAAGTGGGTCGCTGTTTCTGTGCCTTCTCTTGGCTCTTTTCCTTCTGCGTGTCCAGTGTGCCAGCTTTTGTTTTATCTTATTTTATTTTGTATTATTATTCTCCCTTAGAAGCCTGTTTGTTTTCCAGTGAGAGACAGAAACAGAGTGGCTCTGGATTTGAGGGGGTGAGAAGGAGCTGGGAAGAGGGAGGTAAAACTATAACCAGGTTATGTTATGTGAGAAAAAAAATCTATTTTCAATAAAATTCTAATTCTTACATATTTGAAAAACTGGGGAATAGGGTTTTCTAAATTATTTAAAGGTATTCTAAGTGTGGGGGCAAATGGCCCATCATTGGTTTGACTTTTCTACCTTGTCATCTTCCATGGGTCTGAGCCACGGGAAGCATCTTTTCATGAGGTTATAATAGCATTTGATTGACACCGAGGCAGATGGAAATTTCAGTGGAACCTCTGAAAAGCCATTAAGCAAGATTGAAAACAAGTGAGTGATGATTTAGTTCAGACAGTGCCCTTTCTGTGTTTTCTCTGTAGCATGGCTTCTAGTTGAATGAGCCACAGAACCAGGTATAAAAATAAACAGAACTTCACCCACAGGCGACTCAGATCACAAAATACTAAATGAAGCTTTTCAAGTGACAGATGCCGAGCTCTGTCCATACCAATATAAAGTAAGCTTACAACCTTAATAGTAGAAGCAAAAATGGGGAAAATACACAACAATGTGTAGTAGGAGGAGCGGTGGGCTGTGTCCTACCACCCGACTAGCTTATACCTGAAATAATCACATAGAAATTGTATTAATTAAATTACTGCCTGGCCCATTAGCTCTAGCCTCTTATTGGCTAACTCTCACATCTTGATCAACCCATTTCTATTAAATCTGTGTATCACCACATGACTGTGCCTTACCGGCAAGATTCTAACCTACGTCCATCTCAGGCTGGAGATTCATAGCATCTGCGACACTGCCTTCTTTCTCCCAGAATTCAATTCTCTTTTCCATGCCTACCTAAGCTCTTCCCTATCAAAAGGGCAAGGCAGTTTGTTTATTCAACCGATAAAAGCAACACAAATACAGAAGGACCTCCTACACCAACAATGCTTCATCTTTCAGTTTTTCTGTTTAGTTATCACAAAGTATTGATTTAGCGGCATAAGCATATGATTTATAAATATGCTGTAATACCTATTTAAAATTTTCAGCTGACTCTGATGGGCTATTAGAGCTTTGGAACCACAGGGGTTGTGGGAAAGGAAGGGAGAAAGGGAGGGAGGAAATGTCTATAGAAATCCAAGTTTTAGGTCTTCACAAATCCTATGTTCAGTTCAACTTCAAAGAAAACAAAACCAGGATGTGAGGGTAAATGCCTGCCCAACCTTCCCAGAGTTAGATGAGTGTGTACATTTGATTGACAGTCCTCCTCGCAGAACATTTTAGAAATATTTGGAATGAAGTAGGAGACCTAAGTGACCACCCACTAGTACCAAAAAACAACAGGGGGCAAAATGAGGATCAGTCTCTTCCCCTTTACCTAGGCTGGCCTGCACAGGCGGGGTGTGACAGCCATCTTGTTCGACTCAGCTTGCATCTCAATGGCATCCCTAAGTGCCACATTGGGCAAGAACCTTGGAAATGGATGTTAGCACAGCACGCAGGGTTTGAAGGTGAGGGAAACACTCCAGGCAGAGAAGAGCCATGCAGACTAGACAGGGGGAATGCCTAGAGCTTTATTCACCCAGTGTGCCTTTTCTCTGGTGCCGCCAGCCAAACAAGAGCTCAGCCTCAGGCAGAGTTGTGAGCAGTATACTTGCATATTTATTGTCTTGACTTTCAAGCAAATGGTTAGGAAAACACATTGGCGAAGTAGAGATCTCATTATAGGGCTCTGAATTGGGAGCTGCTTCCAAGCTATTGTGTAGTACATTTTTATTTTCAGGGTTTTCCACTGATTAAAATTAAAATTCGGTTGTAAAGCAAGGGACCCACAGAGACTGGACCTCTCTACAAATGTATCCTGCATCCTCCATCTTTTCTTTTCAAAGGCAGGGCAAGTCCAAACCAGCAGCTCTGCGGTGCTGACGGTGTACCAAAGCAGTTTCACATTCCTGCGCAAGCCTCCAGACGATGGAACACTTGAGTTCTTTGCAATTAGCAAGAAGAAACTGATGATGTCAGCATGATATTTCCAGCTACATTCTGAACCGCATCTTTGTAAATTAAATACCTGTCATTTGTTGCTGCTTTGCTGATTGCTTGTCTTGAATACTCATCAGGGGACTGGATAAACCATGTGCTTTATCTGCTGAGGTTTTCAACCTCCTGGTCAGCTCACATAAAGCCATTCAAACACAAAAATTCTCTAGTAGCTAGAAGGGCTGAGTCCTCTAAGCCATAGTCACACTGGGAGGGTAGTGATGACAGATCTTGCCTTTTACAGGACTGTAGATTCCAAACTGGTTTTTCCCTTTTTCGTCCCAGCAAATAAGGAAGCGGCCAAATCATTCTCCCAAGAATGATCTTCATGATTCACAGGGGACATCCAACATCCCCCAGCTAGAAGGTGTTTGTCTTTTTCCCCATGCTGCTTCAGCTGGCTGCAAAATCTGTCTGCCTCCTTACCATTAAGGACCACACACACACACACCACACTTTTAAGCAACTTTGATGTTGATAAATGAAGGTGAAGTCTTGATTTATTGTGACCTGAATAGCACACTTGACAATTCCAACAGATTGCTGAACTTGAGGCATGTCTGTCATGTTTTACGGCTGGGACCATTCCCATCTTGGCTGAGGAGCTAAGAGTAGGATTTTAACTATGAATTTCCTTGTGTTTAATAAGCTAAAGTCAAAAAGGCCACAGTCTGCTTTCAGATATGCATAAACAACTTCTAACTGGAGTTACTCATATGTATCCGAGTTTAGTTAAAACACTCTTAGGCACTTGAAAGAAAAAACAATTTTAATGCACATATGGAGGAATAAAAAGGTGTGACTAAAATAATAAAATTTGTTCATTCTTTGGGGTGAAGTATTTGGTTTTGGAGGAAACAATCCCATTTGGTCATTTTCAATTCTAGACCTGCTTGTCTATTTCATCCTTATACGCATTGACCTTCTCTGAGTCTAGCTTGAAAGGCTTGTTAGATTAGCCCTGTGCTGTTACTTAAGGGGCTGTTGTGGTATAGTAGAGCACAATGAGTCTGGACTCAAAAGAAACAAGACCAGTTCCTTTCGGACAGCAGTTAGATGCAGGCGATTCGGTCTTTCTAAGTTTCTAGCCTTCTAAAAACTATTGGTTTTGCCATCCCTATAGTATGAAGAATTCAGAGGATGGACATTCAAACAACCCTTCTATTTAAAGCGTGTTCTGGCTCTTCAGGCTATTAGGTGCCATCAGTAGACAGCAGGTATTGAAAAAAAATGTGTGTGTGCATATACACACACCTAGTAATAAAATAAAATAAAAATGGAGACATTAAGACCAGCTTATCTAACAGAGATTTGGGGACAATATGGAGCAACTGATTAGGAAAGGAATTCCAATGAATATTAATGACAATGAGCACTTACTATGTCTCCTTTGATTCAATAATTCCACATAGAGAATTTGGAGTGGAACGTAAATGAAATGAACCCCAACTTTCAGGAAATGAGAGTTTATGCTCCCTATATATTCCTAGCAGAAAGATACTTTGGTTATATTCTTGTAATGATAGACGAATAAATGGGGCTTGAAAATACATATTCTGTTTGATCCAAATTTGTAACAACCACAAAAATATCAAAAAGACTGGAAAGAAATCAAAGACATATTTTCAACATTAACTGTTATAAGATGCTTTAGATGAGATTATTTGAAATTTTGAAGTATAATACTTTAGCTAAAATATCTTGCTCAAATAGTTTCTAATTAATCAAAACTTTACTCCACCTATCCCTCCAAAAGCAATATGGAGATATCTTCCTGAGAGGTTTGGTCTTATTTTTGCATCCAGCTATCTGTAAGTTCACAGATATTCAGTCTAGTGCGTTTGGCATCTGGTCAAACAGCAAATGCTTGGATTTAGTCAGTGAGTGTCATGAGGCACAACATCAAAGGAATGTTTGGTCTTTGCACCCCCCAAATGGCATGGTCCATGTCATTTAAGCCTCAAGAATGCTGAGCTGGGGGTGACCCATGTCCTGGTGAGAGAGCCAATGTATATGTTTCTATCAACTGGGGTGGGGTGGGGGGTGCACAAATTGTGGGTGGAGTTGGTACACTGAGAGAGAGCTTATCCCAACCTCAGAGTGCATTGATGTACAAACAAAAAGGAGAATACAGTAAATAGAGCCTGTTTGTTTATAAAAGAAGACTAAAGCACACAAAATGAGCACGACTATGTGCACATGTGGTTTCCTAACCCCTTGGATACAGCAGCATCTTCATATGAAAGTCAAATCGAGTGGTGATGCTGTAAAACTCTGTAGGTAGCAATTAGTTTTCTTGTTGCTATGACAAAGGCAATTTAAGGAAGGAAGAGTTTATGGTCTGGGGGTACAGCCCATCATGGCTGGGAAGGTGCTGCAGCAAGAGTGGAGGTGTCTGGTCATGCTACACACAGCCAGGAAGGAGATGGAGCTGGAGGCTGATGTCATGTCTTGTCTCTTTTTTCTTTTATTCAGATCAGGACCACAGAGCATGGAATGGTACTACCCACATTCAGAGTAGATTCTCTCTCCTCAATTAGCCCTCTCTGGAAATACCCTTAAACGCATGCCCGGAGGTGTCTCTCTTGGGTAATTCCAATCTAGTCATGGTGACAATAGAAATTAACCACCACAGATAATTTTTTCCTGTTTCAGCACATCTTCCAGGACTCTCTGTGGCTCACTTAGGTGAAACCACGCCCTCTCTGAAATGGAGCCTTTCACCTAGGTGATGGAAGGTCTCTGTGCCACAGCTACCTCAACCCAAAGCGAGCTTGACAGAGAAGAGTAGCATTCCTGGGGCAAAACTGAAAGCAGGTTTTGAATTTCAAATGAAAATGTTTCCTCACATCCAAGTTTGCATAAAAGACCAAATACATGCCTCAATTACAGAAACTTAAAAGCCGATAGAAGACTCCTGAAATGAAGAGAGATGTGAGGGAGGTTTAGCCATCTCCTCATACTCCTCCCCCTCCCCCACCCCCACTTTTGAAAGATGACGGGCAAGCTCAGATGCTGGGAATTTTTCTAAGATGCCCCAGCCAGTGGAGTCTAGATTCAAATCCAGCTCTCTCGACTTTCTCTGTTCTCGCTCCAGCATTCCTCAAACCCTGCAGAGACTACAAGCTGCTAAACCTGATCAGCACGCACACTGCGTGTTCAATCAGCAGTGACTCAAAGGGCTTGGGAGCCATAAAGTCTAAATCCTGAGTTTCAGTGCTGTGCAGCTCTGAACAGGACAACTAACTTCTCTGAACAGCAGAGTCATCTAAAGTAAAGACCATATGCTCTGCTCCATGATGTGAGGGTGGGAAATAAATACACCAAGGCACAGCAAGTGCGGAGTGGGGCTCCCGGCATGCCACAGGAGCTCAGGAAACAGTGTCTGGTATCAATGTCATGCTACTATCTTAGAGACCTGACCTTTCAACTTCAGCCTAGAAAGAGTGATCGGAATAGTTCACCCTTCTTGACAAACGCTGTTTGGACATTTCTGTTCTCAGCTGTGCCTAGCCAAAATAAACCTAATCCAATCTGGCCCATTTACTGCTTTGGCACCATTTTGAACACTAGTCTCATCAGTTGTTATTTTCAGTTTCTGGTTTACCCAAACAGGCCATTTTTAGAGAGCACTGAGTTTAAACCTAAGCTGCCAATAAAATAGATTTGTCTTGAAAACAGCAGGACCTTTCTGAAGGAATGTCACTATGAATACACACAGAGCCCCAGGATGCTCCGCAAGCATTGTCCCTGGCCTGGCTATGTACTCAGCTATGAACTCTCCCAATGATATTGGGGGGGAGGGGTCCTGTCTATATGCGCTCTACCAACCCAGCCGTCCACTAGGTTTGGGTGTCCTTTAAGAGTGAACTTGATCCTGGTGCGCTTTTGGTCTCCCTCCAGGGAAGCGAATGCGCTGACATAGCTCTGCCATTTGTCAGCCAGAAGTCTGGCTACACATTTGCTCGTCAATCTAAACCTAACCTATTCTCATCCGCACACTTGGGGGCTTGTGTAAATCAACCAGGCGCTCTGTCACTCACCAGCGGTATCTCCACAGAGTGGTGTGCACCCACATGCCTTCGTGAGCTGTCTCATTATGCCGGTGGGAGAAACATTCACATGAATGCACTTTTTCAGGGATGGTGGCAACAGGATGCTTTGATTCTGTTCACTACCCCCCAGGATCAATGGCACTTCTGCCAAAGACTTTGCTCACGGGTACAGTAACGCATGTCAGCACTCTCTGAGATTAGAGGGGCTCCCTTGAGAGGTAAGTGGACCAAGTTTTCTGCATGACAAATGCAAGTCTGAATTTTTAGAGCTGAGTGTTTCCTGCCCAGCCATTGATCATTACAGACCAACTCTGCTTTGGGGATCCATGATGTCATTTCTACTTCAGAACCATAATGCTATTTCTACTTTCTTAGCACTTAGGAACCCTGAAATATGACCCCCAAGATTTATAAAAGAACAAATTCATAGTAGCTCAGTGTGCTTTATCGTGACCCGTCCTACACTAAATTCACAGATGCTTCGAAAAATTGTAATAGACAAAGGACAGGAATTCTTATGTTTGGTAACATGCTTTAACTATTAATCTGATGGTCTTTTTAAAGAAGATTTTAAGATATTTGCTTACGATTGAGGTCATTGTGATTTTTCTTTCAAATGGACAATGAGACTAGCCTTTATTGATTCTCTCTAGTCTTTTCAAAAGGCACAAAATGAATGATCAACTGAGAATTTAATTGAGAAAAAAACAGACAGACAAACCTGTTGGCATTGACCTGCAAATGACACAGGATGAGTTAACCAGAGTGTCTCTGGATTTTATGTAAAAGAGTTTTAATGTTCAGCTAGTGCATGAAAACCATGGGGGCACCGGGAAGGGAAGCCCATCCATCCTAGCTATCCACAAAGAGCACATTTCTGGGAGTGCCTGGATTGCCTGGTCTCGTTGCTATTCACTGTGAGAACTCTGAGTAAGACCAATACTGCACTTTGAAAAATTCAATATCTGTGAGAGGTTATTCATCTAAATAATGTATACCCTAAAATTAAGGACTCATAGACACACTATATTGTATTGGCTCTCAAACTGTCTAAAACGAACACAATATAGATTCATTCCGTTTGGAGGGTAATAGCTTTCTCCTTGCTGTTGTGGATCCTAAACAGCTACAGCAGATCATAGGAGTTTGAATGCTGAATTCCAACCATGCAGTCACTTGGCCACATTATAAGCATTAGTATCTGCCTAAGCTGTGTACCTTGGTGAAATTTAAAAGAAAGGAAAAAAAGCCTTCCTGGTTTCCCGGAGCTCCCTCTTCCAGGGCAGCCTTTTCTCTCTGACTTCTGCCCTCTTGTGTTCCCAGGAAGAAGTGCAGTCTCTGAAGTTCAAATTAGAAGTAAAATGATTACTATCTGCAATACCTCAATATTTTCCCCAGACATCATATACTAAAGCGCACTTACCACTACGTGTGCTGATGAAGGATTATATGATGGCAGGAATTTTACATCTGAGGATCCAAACCCAGTACACCCTTCACGCATCCTCAGACTCCCAAAGGGCCAGGGACTTTTAAACTAGTTCTTAAGGAATAAATTCCTTCTGGGCTTTGAAGCCTTGCTTTTATTGTGCTATCCAAAAAGGTAAATTATGCAAACCAATAACGGTATGCAAACAGGCATTTCTTTGACGTGTTCCCCAGGGGAAGAACTTACATTTTGATTCTTCTAAATTACATGAGATGTTTAAGGTATTTTGACTCGAGAAAAAAACAATGATTAATTTTTTATAGAAGCATATGCCCTTAGTCAATGAGAGGACTAGCCACCGGGAACTCTATTGCTTGTGACCACGTTTTCTTTCTGGAAAACAAAATATGCTTCCAAAGCTGTCTCTTGCTATTACTGCTACTCTGAGTGTCTGCTAACTTTAGACCAAGGTCATCTGGGGACCAACCCAGGCTGCTCACATGGCTAATGCTCACACTTAGCCATGGTGCCCAGTTAGCCTTGCCAATCCAGCCAGGCCAAACTGCTATTTTCAGTCGGAGTTCCCAAGCGAAAGCCCTTGACTGCCCTTCACGCTGCTAGCATTTACTTTACTACTCAGCCATTCTGAACTGTCTGTCCTAGGCGTGATGACCTCTCTGCTCCACTTTATCCTAGTTTTTTGGAGAGCCCAACGGCAGGTATACAGGTGTATTACACTCTGATATTAAAATGAACTTGGTGTGTAACAGAACAAAGCTCACCCACCCCCCACAGCTCTGCTTCATCAAATAGCTTCACCAAGTGCCTGCGCAGGAAATCTTAGGCTGTTTCAGACCCTGCCTCCCCTCATTCCTGCCATCCCTAGCCTCCAGCCACAGCCACCACCAGGCCTTATCTATGCTCATAGGCCAGGGTCTGCTGGGGCCCTCTCCTCTCCTATTCCTGCTACCCTCCCCCATCACTGCAGCTCATCCTTTCTCCAGGCCTCAAACTCAGCATCATCTGAGGAGCAGAGCTGAATTTATCGACCAGAGCCCAGACCTAGGAGCTTGGGCCTTTTTATCTCACTGAGTCATGGGCTGAGGTGTGCTAGTCTGCAGAGTGAGTTCGGGGCTAACTTGGGCCAGTTTATTTTTAAAGGCACTTGGAACAGAATTCAGCAGTAGAAAGCTTGCGACTCAGGAGTGATACCCTAGGTTCCAGCTCCAGTACAGGAAATAGAATTGCACAAAAAGCCCATTACAGACCAGGAAACTCTCTTCTTGCTTGAACAACTTCAGTGGTCCTCATCATCTATATGATTCCCAAATTTAGATTCCCCCAGTATGTTTAGTCCGTTTTAATGCTTCTAACAGAATACTACAGGCTGGGACACTTAGAACGGACAGCCAAGTTTTGCATTGAGTTGTAAAGACTGAGAGGTTCAAGGTCAAGGGGGCCAGACATTAGCAGCGGGTTCTTTGTTGGGTTATTCCATGATGGCAAAGCAAGGAATAGTGAGCGGGAGAAATAGAGGCCACTCCTCCTTCCCTGAGGAACCAGAATGAGCCCACTCTTTCAGAAACAACAAGCAGGCCTTCTGTCCCCAACACATTGTAAAGATCCCATTGCTTACACTAGTACACTATTTGTGTCACCGACACATTGTAAAGATCCCATTTTTCACACTAGTACACTACTAAGTTAAATTTCTAATACATGGATTTCAGACCCCAGCACCTTGGCTGTGAAAAGAGTATTTGAAACCTGGACATTCCTAGTTACTCTTCCTCAGTGTCTACAGTTCTTCCTTAGTTCTGTCCAAAGAGAATTAGGGACGGGAGATGAAGAGGAAGAGTACAATACATCGGAAGGGATTTGTCTGCTTTCCTTCAGTACTCATTCGGACCATCACTTTTTGATAGAGTTTCCCCTACTCACTCTGTAGCCCAACAGGCCTCAACCTCCCAAGTAAGTGGGATCAACATGCCTAAGAGTTCAGGGAAGCACTCCAGTTAGTTTCCACAGTGAATACATTTAGTCATTCCATCCTATGGGTCTTTCCAGAACACTGTAGACTCTTCTTATACCTCCAACAACAACCCCCATCTCCCCACCCCCATTCACAGGACCTTTCCTTTGAGATGTAGGGGTCTTAATATAGAAATTCAATGTTGAATTTTGTGCACAAGATACCTAGGGACATACCTAAGATTAAGCAATAAACAGATGTGCTATATGAATAAAAATGCACATTTCCAACAAAAGAGCCAGCATCATCAAAGGAAACATACTTGGAAAAAATTCCTGCTTTGACTTTTCCTTCTACTTACTATAGACTTGATTTCAAGGTCTATGGCTCTACATCTGTACTGCCAAAAATTATTGCTGCTAAAAGCAACTGGCAAAATCTTGGGGTGTAAGGAGTGGGGTCATAAGGTGGAAAGAGCAAGATGTGTTGGGGGCTGGTATTTGCTGCCTCATGAGTCCATCTCAGTGCTGGAAGACTTGGGAACCAAAGGGCTATTAAGATAGAGACAGGCCTGTTGACAGAGGTTTCTTTCCCGCCTGGTCCCACAGTCATTTAGCCCCAAAGAAACACTTAGGTGTCTACATTAATTATAAACGGATTGGCCTAGTAGCTCAGGCTACTTATTAACTCTTACAACTTATATTAACCCATAATACTTGTCTGTGTTAGCCACATGACTCAATACTTTTTTGGTGAGGTAGTCACACCTTGCTTCCTCTGCGTCTGGGTGACAGCAGCAGACTGAATCTTTCTGCTTCCCAGAATCCTCCTGTTCTCATTGCTCTGCCTCTTCTTTCTGCCTGGTCGCCCCACCTATATTTCCTGCCTGTCTACTGGCCAAGCAGCATTTTATTAAGCAAGTACAAGAAACAAATCTTTACAGGGTAAAACCATTGTTCCACAGCACAGGTCTGGCAGCGGTGGTGCACAACTTTAATCCCAGCACTCAGGAGGTAGAGGCAAGTGGATCTCTGAGGTCAAGGCCAGGCTGGTCTACAGAGTGAGTTCTACAACAGCCAGGGCTACACTGAGAAACCCTGTCTCAAAAACAGCAAAACCAAACCCAAACAAAACAAAGCAAGGACCAGGGAGAGCCACCACACGCAGCTCACATATGCATTCAGACTCACTCAATATCTATACATGTGGCTCATCTGTACAAGTTCCTGTGTGGCTGGAGGCCAAACCTGGACAACTCAGCTTCAGTTCTGAAACAAGCACAGGTCTACCACTGCCATTCCTGGAGTGCCATCAGGCCTTTTATCAGAGCCGTCCAGAAAGGCTGACTGGGGACAGTAGGCAGAGTGAGCCAGGCTTCCTGTGCTCTCTATATGGCTATGAAGTTACTATGACCTCAGCATGGAGCAGATTAAGGACAGGAGGTAAAATCTGGCCTTCAGTGGGTTTGCTCAGCATAGCATGTCATGTAATTTTTTTTTCTCAACCATCATTTATTTGCTCAAAATCCTTAACAATTTGTGCTGGGCACAGTGGGCATGGTTTGTTTTATAGGTCTCTTTTGGGCTCAGATTATGAGTACAGGCCAAGTCTCATGCACATCTCATGGAGAACAGGCTGCCTGCTGGTATGGATTCTCAGTTGTGTGGCCACGCTGGTCAGTTTGATCTTATTTTCATGGTGGATCCATGGATACACCGCAGCAGTCGTGGCCAAGCCTCAGGTTTCTTCAGGTCTCTACTTGCACGTGTTTGCTAGAGTTCCTTTATCACACAGCCCAAGGCAGAATGAAGGACTGAATATAGACAGGAAGAATAGAAAAAAGCCAAGTACACAAAAGCGTGGTTTGGGGGTCATTTTGCCATCTACTACAGAGGCTTTTTTGGGCTGTCTTTCTGAAGCCTGCGTGTAGGTTTGACATGCCTTCCTTAACGACCACCACACAACGCATGCCACCCTATGTAAGTTTGAACAGACCTTGGGGAGATGGTCCTGTTTGTCCAGATGAGAGCTGATTAAGCACTTCCCAGCCTCCTGGGAACAAACAACAAACACCTCTACAGTCACACACAAGCCTTCCATCACTTACAGGAAATGGAAACACTAGAAGAGACATGGCAACGTGCCCTATGAAGTGGGCAAACACAGTATTGCAGAGAATACTGAAGATGCAGGATATTAGTGGGGCCCATTCTTACACAGCAAGAAAGCAGTGTGGTCCACATTAGCTTCTTCTCCCTATCCACACGCCTTCCAACTGGATGCAATCCCTACCACTTCGTTGTGACTCTTCCAATGACCTCAGTTACCTCTTAGAACTAAGTGTCAGTTACCACTTGTCCTGGCTTTTAATCCACTGTAGAACTGAGGGTGGTACTCTATTCTTTACTGAAAATGAGAAAGCTAGAGACACATGAGCAGCCACTGAGCCAGGGAAGGAAAGACTATTCATCTATTCATATATGAGAAATAAATATGGAAAATGTGTCTGGGTAGAAAAAATATACCTTAAGGATGCTATTGTGCCATAGCTTCATCCATTCATTCATCTGTCCATTCATTTACTCATTAATTCTTTCCTTCATATTTCCTTCTCAGACCCCATATTCATTTGAGCTTTGCACTCTTGATTAACAAATACTTTATTTTTCTTTTTTTTTTTTTTTTTTTTTTTGATTTTCGAGACAGGGTTTCTCCGTAGCTTTTTGGTTCCTGTCCTGGAACTAGCTCTTGTAGACCAGGCTGGCCTCAAACTCACAGAGATCCGCCTGCCTCTGCCTCTGAGTGCTGGGATTAAAGGCGTGTGCCACCACCGCCCAGCAAATACTTTATTTTTCAAGCAAAGTCCTGAGCAACCTGAAAGGTCCTTCGTCTTGTCACTCTCTGAACTGCGGGGGAAATGGAAGGGGCATCACTATGCTGATGTTCTGGAAGAGAATAAACACAGAGACGGGGATCCCCTCCATCTTACCTGAGCCAAATGGCCAATTCACAGCTAATCACTGCATCTTAACCAGTGACATCTGGAGCTTGCAGCTTGCGTCCTGCCTTCACGTCTTTATTCCATCAGTAAAGGCAGGAAACAGAAGGGCACCACACATAAGAGTCACAGACACTCACCAAAGCCAAGCCACTGACATGGGAACTGAGCAAGCAAAGGCTTCAGGGCTAACTGTGGAAGTGACGGTCAAGAGCATGTTCCACAGCCATCAGCAGCCTCCGCCTTATTCTTTGTGGGTGAGGACTGAGGAACAAGTCTCCTTCAGTTTTCCAGCAAATGGGCAGTTTCAGGAAAACACGGGGCTGATGAATGATGTGTCACTCAAGGACAAGCCTAGCTATAGTGATGTAGTGATGTACTGCGTGCTAGTGATCTACCAGAAAGCCTGCCTGGCTCTTCTCCATCCCTTTTAGGAAGATGAGAGTCATCAATCTGTAGGAGCACCAGGCTGCTTCAGATGGGGTGCAGTCTGGAAGAAATTTCAGGGTTCTGGTCTCAGGTCTAGGGGGGAAGGTCAATTTTGTCTTCCCTCCAGAGAACCAGGACACTCTGCCTAACTTGACTTTGGAGAAAGACTTCAAATAGCCTCGGGGCTTGAATTTTCAGACATCTAATACAGGAAGTCATGTATTTTCCTTTAAAGATTTATTTATTTATTATGCATACAGTGTTGCCAGCATGCCAGAATCTCATTATAGATGATCATGAGCCACCATGTGGGTGCTGGGAATTGAACCTGGGTCCCCTAGAAGAGCAGCCAATACTCTTGACCTCTCTCTGAGCCAGCTCCAGCTCCAGGCATTCATTCTGTTTATGTCCATGAGACTTAGCCCGTGTTCTCAGCTCTGACCTCTGAGCAGTCTCTAACTTTGAGAGACAACTTTAGTAATGATTCACTGTAGATTAGTAAAACCCTTCTCCTTCCCTCTGTGAGAACAATTATTTGTGTCTTCAACAGGAAATAGCACAGGTGTCCTTCTGACTAGAAGCACATTGTGCTAGAAGCTGGATCTGTGGTCAAAGTACAGATCTATGTCCTTTGTTTTAATAGTTGTGTGAAACGAAGCAAGGACCTTGACCTTGGTGGCCCTTCCCTTTTTCTCTCCAATTGAGAAAAAGTTATCCGTAAGAGAAAAGGTAGAAGAGTTTTGTAAGATACTAGCAAGGCTGAGGACTGGAGAGAAGACTCGGCAGCTAATAGCATAGCACACGCTCACTGCTCTTCCTGAGGTCCCGAGGTCAGTTCCTAGTACCCACATCAGAAGGTTCACAACTGCTGGGACCCTACTTCCAAACGATCTGACGCCCTTTGGCTTTTTCCAGAATATGCATGCACATCTTGCATATAAATTAACACAGGCACACACACACATACATATAAATAAAAATAAGAAATAATTTTTAAATGGCTGAATTAGAAACTGGTCTAGTGTGTTTCCCATTGCTCTAGCAAAATAACCATAGCCACATAATTTAGAAAGCAAAGAAGTTTATTTTGATTCCTACTTATGGAAGTCCAAGCAGACATGATGGATCTCTTTTTGGCTTCTGGTGAAGGCCTTGTCCTTTTCAACACATGTCATATAAACTGAGGCAAGGGGAAGGGAGGCAGGGTACAGAGTCACAACTGACTTCACAACAGCCTACTCACGATGACTAATAATTCTTAGGACTCACATTAATCCCTTCAGGACAGTAGAGCCCTGTGACCACTCTTTAATGGTGTAGAGACTCACCACCTCTCTATACCACTAAACTGACAACAGGACTTTAACAGGAGTTTAGCTGAGGACAAACGGTATCCAAACCACCGAGGAAATCACAGTGTGGGAGAGGAGTGGCCAGTGACTCCACTAGCAGCTGCAGACTCAGGGCGAGAGCCTGGGTGTGGTGACAGGGCCCAGCCCAGGAGCAGCTGCCTGATGATTTTCCTCTGCCTAGGCTTGCTCTCGTGACAGACCAGAACTTAGCAGCCTGACTCTGTCCAGTCCTCGGGGCACTTGTCTGTCTCTGCTGCAGTTTAGACCAGGTTTTTCTGACTCTTAGAAACTAACAGCTATATGTCAGGGCCCACCTGGTATTCTTCAATGGAAAAGATATAGAATGGGAATCTATAGCCTAGCGACTTGGCACGGAGGTAGCAGGGGCCTTCCTGCATCTCTGCCCACAGTACTCTGCTGGGGGCTGGTCAGGATGCACAGGACACTGATCCTTGATCCTCTTAAAGGCCTTTGAATGCTTCATTTTCAACTCTCTCCAAGGTGTTCTTCCTGTTCCATCCCCCACCATTACTCAGTAAAGCCTCTCACTCTGTGGACTGTGGAAGGGTCTGCGCCCCTAGAGACAACACTAAGGAACCCCATTCTAGATAAGTGTCATTAGCACCATCCTTCCTCCTGGAAGTTGCAGGAAGAGGCGAGCACTCTAAGTACTATTTAATGTAGCTCATGGCGTGTGCCTTAATTATTAGCATTCGGTGGCCAAAGAAAACAGCAGTACTCCATTCGACGCTTGAGTAAAGGAGCGGCCTTTACACAGCACTTGTGCGGGCGTGCAGAAGGAACACACACAGGCCCCACGCATACCCCGGTCGCTCCAAAGTGTCCCAGCTGACTCATGCACTCTGTGACCACGTACTGAACTGGCAACTGCTTTTAGGTGCTGGGAAGACAACAGCAAAAGAAAGAGATGTGATCCTGTCCGTGGGAGCGCACAGTCTAACGGGAGGAATTGCGGAGGTTCAACGAGAGACGTGAAAAATAAGGGGGCTACACAGTGTGGTGCAAATAACATGAAAATATAGCAGGACCCGAAGAGTGAGGAGAGGGCTCTCCTTTCTGTGGTATCGGCTCAAGTATTTCACGGCTGAGAAGCGATGCTCCACATAGCCGGCGCGAAGGCCCTAAGGTGGAAACTGATACAGATGTAATGCAAGGGGTTGAGGAGCAAAGGGGAGATGAGGGTGTAGAGGGGACCATGGACAGACAGGTAGGCCCTGAGAAGCTGAAGTCTGAAGCCTGCATCCCCAGGGTGTGGGGAGCACACAGTGAGTGACACGACCTGGCACAGGGGTTCATAGGTCCTACTCTGGCTTCTGTGGTAGATTTCACTGTAGTCCAGATGAGTCCCCAAGGTCACCAGCACCGATAACCACCACTCCCACTTCTTTCCTAGAAGCTGCTCAGGATTCGCAGCCTTGGTTGGCTCCAACTTAGCTCTGTGGTGTCCCCTGTCACAAATCCCTGTCTCCTGTCATCCCATCGCCGTGGATCTTAGCAGCATATAGAGATGGCCAGAGAAGAGGATGAGTTCCCTGGTTCCCCCTGCAGACTCCCAGGAACTCAGCCTCTACCTAGCAAGATCCATTAGCGCTAATTAACAAGTCCCTTTCGGTGTCTCTTCCCAATGATTAATTCTGGGTCAGACACAGAAAACCCATTCCATTATGGTTCTTTTAAAAAAAATTATTATTATTCAGGCTTCTAATACTGGCACGAACTGCGGGTGAATTTCTGAAGCCGTGTTCCCTAGCTGTCACAACGAGTAATAGAAAAATTCAATTTATGAAGAATTAGGGGAGGCAAGAGAGGCATGCTTCTCGGTCTAGAACAAAGGAGATCAATCCTGACACAATGGCAGCATGACATTCGGGGACTTTGAAGATTCCAGGCTTCCTCTTCCTTAATTAGAGAGAATCAGGAGTTCTGCTGGTTAATTATTTGCAGAGACTGTGCTCTGCAAAGGCGGATGCCAACTCGCTCCAGCCACAGCCAGCTGCAGCTCCCCAGGGCAATTAAGTCCTGTGTCAGTCCCTGGCTACATCATCTTATTGGCAACTGTACACTCGGAAGGCTACTACCATCTACAACCCCCGCCCCACCTCAATCAGACAAAAGTGTGGTCACGCAGGAGACTTCCTAGCACAGAGATATCAAGAGGCTATGGATGAACGACCCCCCCCCCCCAAACAGGTGGATCTTCCAAACTCCACAGAAGCTTACGAGTCACCTACTCTCTCAAAAAATATGTTCAGTGTCTCAAGGATATTCATGTGCAGGGCTAGTGGATTCTCTTGGACTCTTACAGGGTTATCAAGGATACTAGAAGCCAGATTTATTTTCAATTATAAAAGTACTAAATACTCCACGCATCAACATTAAGCAATGTGGAAGCAGGTAAGGTGGAAATTATAGCTTCTCAGTGAGCCTTTCCACCCCACCCGCCTAAGAAACACCCAAGAGAGCTTTGAGGTGCGTCTTTCTGGGGTCCTTGCAGTCTGAACATTTGAAGCTTCCTTCTCCCTACTCATCAGATACTGATAGACAGGGCAGGTGCATATCCCCACTATTTTTCTGTTCCCATAAGAACCTTGGCCCTCCTCAGCTTCTCTACATGCCCAAACCGAGGAACAGATGCAACATCAGACTCCAAGCTCAGCTTTGGAGTCTTGTTAATGACTCTGACCGTGTGGCATTGGAATGCAGGGATCCTGGCATCTACTTGAATGATCTGAACTCCAGAATAAGAGGTAAAATCCATAACACCACTGTTGTGTGAGCAATGCAGCCACAAGTCTGATCTTTAATTAGAGCTTGCATAGTGCCGGGAAGAGCATGGAAGGGCATTCACCTCAGAAAAGCTGCCAGGATTGTGGAAGGGAACAGATGCTCTCGGTCTGCTTGCACCTGTTGGGGAAGCAACCAGGATGCCATGCTACCACCCCAGAAATAGACTGTGTCTGTGCTCAGCCCAAGTGGCATTTACCATGGGGCAAGGCAGCCGACAGCCCCGAGCCAAGGCTGTCATCTGTCCCTCCATCAGTTTCTTAGGGAACTTATCCAAAGGACTTCGGAGCAAGATCTGGACAGGGACCAGGCTGTCTGAGTGGCATTCGGAACCCCCAAGCAACGAGGCAAGCGGCTGCCTTGCAGGGTTTTCCCCAGCTACCCAAACGGCCTAGGGTGTTTTGACATTTGTTGTCATGAAGGCATATGGGTCATTTCACAGTTCACTTATTGGAAGTATTTTAAACTCTTTCTGCAGGCAACTAAGGTTGTAATATTAGCCCAGCTGACCTCAGATATGTTCTTAAGTTACTCAAGGCTATCTCGTCCAAAATAGAAGTTTGTAACTTGTATTCTGCTTTCTGAGCAGTCTCTCTCTCTCTCTCTCTCTCACTAGAAATTCCTCTATGCCAAGGCAGGGAGCATGTTGGAAGTGGTGCTGGCACCTGGCTGGCTGTGGTGACAGTGTAAGACCGGATCTGTTTCCCGGCACTCGTGTGTGTGGTATCTGAGAAGGACTGGGAGGGTTGTTGGTAGTGTTTATGTGACCCAGGGTACGAGGCTCAGCTTAAAGCGTACACTTGGCTAGGCTGGAATACCCAGTTATTAACTTAAACATTGCTTCAGATATTCCCAGGGAGGTACTTTGTAGCTGTCACTGCCATCTGCCATCAGCTAACTTTAAAGATTGCTCCTGATGCAACCTGCATTCATTTAATCAGCTCAGGCCTTGAAAGCAAGACACAAATTCCGACTCAAAACCACAGCTCCGGCTGCTGACTGCTGCTTGAGGTTTCCTAGGTCCTTGAAGATTTTGAATTGGCCAGCCACAAACGTTGGATGAGCCAATCCTTTAAAAACAAAAAGCAAAACAAACAAAACAATAACCAACCAACCAACAAAAAGCCAGTC
Source organism: Chionomys nivalis (assembly GCF_950005125.1). Taxonomy (NCBI): domain Eukaryota; kingdom Metazoa; phylum Chordata; class Mammalia; order Rodentia; family Cricetidae; genus Chionomys; species Chionomys nivalis. The sequence goes on from NC_080107.1 coordinate 20,521,454, forward strand.
CTCTATTCATCTAAGCTCACCGGTTATCTACCAGAGAACCCTGCCTTGCTGTGCAGGGACCCCTGCACATCATTTATGTCCTGATGTCATATTCGAGTGGGAATGCCATGTTATGCACAGGGCAGTGTGCTGAGGAATAATAATTGAACAGGCAGTCCCTGATCTCAGGCAGGGCCTTAAGGCAGGAGGCACACAACGGGAGGGGAGCAGAACGTGCGTTTGCCAGGTGTCCGGAAGGGAACACCCAGGCTCTGTGACACCGAACACAAGACTCAGTGAAGCAGGAGATAGGCCAGTCGGGTCCACACCTTTGAGAGGAGAAAGTTTTCTCCACTGCAGGTGATCTTTCTCCAGAATTCCCCTTCCACATGACCTCACTTCCTTTTGCAAAGGCCTGGGATTTCCCGTCAGCCTGGAAGCTTCGGGGGAAAAGGCCTGGTTTGGGATCCTCACTGAGCACAAACACTCAGAATGGGAAGAATGCCTAATAAAAGGAGGCAGACCATTTGCTCTTTGCAAACTCAAAACTCAAAGTAGCACCCTTCAAATAGGCTTTTTAGCTGTGTTATCTCATTTTTAAAAGCTAACATTTTATTTGAAATTTGAAAATAAGTATTAAGAAAGTGGTGAAGAAACAAGAAGGCTCAAGGAAGGGAAAAGTTCATTTGTCTTTCACAGAAACGAGTCGGGACGGGCCCCACCAGGCTGAGACAGCTGTCGCCAGGGCTCCCTTCCTGAGAAAGAACATGACCAGTCCTTTCTCCTGAGAAGGGAGGGTTGTGGCCATAGAGAAGGCAGGGTTCTGATTAATCACCATGACCCGTGTGTGCTGCCAGAGTTCGGGTAGAAGTAACTGAGTCCATAGAGCACCATGGACGAATGGGAACAAGAGTCGCTCTCCTCCCAGACACTTGATTTTCAGTGGCCGTAAGACAGTCTTCATAAATGTGCAAATCTACAATGCATATGAGTTACAGGTCACCTCCTAGAGGTCTGCGCAACAACACCGCCCTTGGTCCGCGCAACAACACCGCTCTCGGTCTGCGCAACAACACCGCTCTCGGTGGTCCTAGATAGAACCATTTAGGCTTCCAATCCCAAGGCCCAACATGGCATCCAAGAAGTGTGCATGATCTCAGACCTGCTGATGTCTGGGAACTTCCACAATCTGCCACCAAATTACTTCTGCAGGGGGAGGCTTTCTCCAGTCTCTCAGGGACCACCTCCCACCCCATTGGCCCACCACAGCTCCACATGAGTGACGGCTCCAACCATACGGCTGGAATCCCACCCACCACAGCCACAATTTGTCCCGTACCTATTGTCTCCTCTTCACTGCCCTCCTTGTCTAGTTTGAACTGACCTTCTGGAACTCGGATATAATCCCTGCTCGCAAGTCTCTTGTTCTTAGGAAGATTATGAAGTACTTAGGATCAAGAGCCGCGGCTTTCCTCCATGCAGTTTTTGCTGTTTCTTCGGCACCAACACCTAATGAAAATAAGAGGTGCAGCTGTTCAGACCATGTTTGAAGAGTCAGTGAGAACAGGTGGTTGGTTCTGCTGGAGTCCCGTGCGCTCGTGGCCTAGCGCAGGTGATCCAGCTCAGACAAAGGCGATCTCATAAAGCGCGGTTCGCATTTCACAGCACACCACAGTCTACGTGCACATTTCAATTGCTCTTTAAAAACGGTCTGAATTATTGTTTATATGTGAGCCGTGCAGTGCGAAAACCTAAGGCTCAAAGTGGTTATGGCAGAATAGGAGAGCTACAGGTCAGACAGGCTCTGCTGGCTCCAAGGCCTGGCTTTCTCTCACCCTTTCAGATGCCTCTGAACTTACAGGGGGCTCTTCAGTCCTCATATCCCGCTCCCTCCCATGCCCCTCGGGAATCATGGGGTTTGCAGATCCACACATTGATGTTACACATTTGGCAATATAGTTTTCTAGGCCTTGGCGCAGGTATCCCGTTTTCACCCATTACGGCTGGTCCCTCTGTTGAAAATTATCCACCCATTTTTGGTGGCGCTCCTCATCATGATGAGCAAGCCGGTTGACCCTTGAGGGGTTATCACTCATTTGAGCAATGTAGGTGCCTAGGAAGGCTCTTCACCCCCCACCCTCAACAACTGTCCTGGCCATATACTAGCCACATACTGGCCATGGATGCCTTGCTCGTCCAGCAGCCTGTCGTACTGAAGACAGAGACAAAGAGAGAGGTCTAGCCACTTCCTGCTTCCATTTCATGCCGCTAAAGCCAAGACCAGGGCTTTATAAAATAAAGGGGCCAGGGATGGGGTTGGGGATTACCATACCGTTTTGGAGGCCGTTAAGTCCGAGCTCTGGCGACGATCTTGATCTCAAAACTTGGTTTGTAACATCACACAGCTCAGTTTCAGTCAGTGCAGTCTCGAGAAGAGAAATCACAAGGAAGAGACTGAAGGAAGGGCCAGGCCGCCTTAGTAACAGCTGTATCTGCGGTAACCAATCCCATTAAGAGAACTAACTGGCTTTTACAGGAAAGCGAATTTAAACCCCTTCCCAGGTGACGCCCCATGACGTCAGTTCCTCTTAGAGCAATTGCTCTCAGCCTTCCTAATGCTGCGACCCTTTATTACATTTCCCCATGTTGTGGTGACCTCTAACCATAAAGTTATGTTTGTTGCTACACCTGGCCCTCCTCCACACTTTTTATCTATAGCATTACCTATTATCTTCAATAATTTGTTGTCAATCTATGCCCTTCAATATGAAATTATATGGGCGCAGAAACACCTTCCCTTTGTATAGCTCCCACTCATGGGCGAATGCCTTCAAAGATGACTTGTTTGGCTGGCCCTGTTTGGTGTGATCTCTTGCTTAAATGTCTACCTCAGAGAGAAGAAAAAAAATTCCTATGGAGAAAGAAAAAAATTCCTGCAGAGAAAATAAAACCTTTTTTGTGCTGTTCAAGGATATTGGCAATTATCAAAAATCCAATAGTTCCTGTCTTTTGTTTCTGTTTGCTTAGATTTAAAAAAAAAATCAATGTTACAATGATTGAGATTTGGGATTAGGATCTATATAAGTATGAAAGACATTTTAGTAGGTCTTTCTTCCCCCTAGAATAAGGCCATGTCATAGTGTGCTGAGTTATAATGGAGTTGACCTCCACTTAGTAATGTGAGCTAGAGGTTTCTTAACACCTCTGTGCTTTGGATATAACAGGAGAAAACCTTCCTGGGGGCTGCAGATGCCTCGATCTTGCCATCTAGATGAATCCCTGAGTTAGCCTCTAATGTTGATGGTGCTTTTTCTTCTGATCTCATAGACAGTAAGGAGGGACAAATAGCATCATAGAAATTAGAGCTGTTCTTACGAGTTAAAAACTCTAGATGGGTGGGATTATACATTACCAAGCAGTTGACACCCGGCCATCTCCACTATGTTGATAACCTGGATAATAAGGAAACTTCCATCTTCAGACAGTACTTAGGATAGCCCCGGGCAGATACAGAGAAGAAGGGCCACTCTGGATCTGATATTTTTCTGGAATCATCATCAATATCGTAAGTGGGCAGTTCAGATCTTAAGAGCTCTGAAAGCCATATTTGCACAAGGAGCGGCCAGAAGGAACAAAGGCTGTGTTGAGTGAATGCTAACATTGCTTATCTCCATTTTCCCACTGCCTGGATAAGGCCTTATGCACCTTAGAATTGGGCGGGGGTGGGGTGGGGGGTACAAGCATTCCGAGTATGACCCAGATCAAAATCTCCCTGTGTCAACTGCAGAATAAGGAAACCTTCTCCTAAGGGGGCTGACTCAGGTAACTGGAATGCAGACCTATCTATAAATAACACAGGAATTCGGCCCTCTTATTATTTTTTTTTCCACCTGAGTTATTTAGGGATTTCAGTTCACTCTAGGTAAATGATTAGCGTGTGTCCTTGTAAAATAAATGCCATAGTGTGAGACGGATTCATGAAGGATGACGGCCATCTGTGTGACTCTCCTTGTCAGCTGGGGACCCATCAGCACTCAGCACCTTTTACTGTGAAGTAGGTGAGCAGAATTCTGCTCTCCACACAGGGAGTCATTAGAATCAAAGAGAGGGGATCTGGAAGCCAGAAGCACCTCTGGAAAGCGAGAGGTTGAAGCACAGCGGCTCTGTCTAATGGAAAGATAGCAGACACCACAGACCTGACCCAGATGTGCAAGTGACCTTCTTCTAGAAGTCGTACCATAAGAAAGTAAACGGAAGCATGAATTTTTTTTATTTCATCATAATAAATTAAAAACTAAGATAATTAATGTTCTTTTAAAAAAAAAAAAACTAGCCATGCTAAACTTTTAAAATCCAATGCATAGTTGATACTCACATGTCTCCACTTAGATTCTTCATGTCTCGTGGGTCCTGTGGTCACATTTGGCAGTGTTGCATTGGACAGACAGTAGAAGGTCAAGAAATCACTGATTGACTTAAAAGTCTTGCCTAGAGCTCTCACACCTATTTTGTGGGGATCAAAGAGAACTGCCTTTTTGAGTCCTAATTTTGTGCTATATAAAAATTATAAGAATAACTTGATTTATTTTAGGCATCCCAGCTAAATGGCAGTTAAAGAGTAAATCTGTTGAACTGGGCTCACTCTCCTGCCTCAACCCCTACTACCACTTATTATTTATGCTCAGTGTGTCTCCGTCTGCTTTGTCATCTCTAAAACTGGTGATAATTGTATTTAGCTTATGAAGCTATTGGAAAACCCTCAAAAATGCCTCATGAACTATAACTATAAACACTTAGCAAAAATAAGATTAAGTTTAAGTGTGATTCATGGATGGTCCTCCAGTGTGCTGGGTGCTTGGCTGCTTGGCGTGTCTGTCTTCATGTTTATAATGCTCTGAAGGGCACAACTACCCAGTCCTTAAAGGGGAGGAAACCAAGGTTCAGGAAATTATCGGTTCACACAAATGGGGAATATCATAGTTAATCTCGAATTTGAAAACGGGTCCGATTCTATTCATGACACCGAGAGAATGAGTCTAGACTCTCATTCCATGAAACATTCTCATATTTTAAAGCCAGGGTTTTGTCATTGTAGGACCACACACAAGCACATCGCCAGCCAAGGGAACTTCTCAATGACCATTCCAGTTTTCTCTCCATTGTGCCCTCTCAGTTGAAGCCATCTCCTGACCATTGAGGGTTTTGTTTTTGTCTTGGTAGAATCTCACTATGTAGCTCTATCTGGCTTGGAACTCACTGTTTAGACCAGGCTGGCTTGGAACTCACTGAGATCCACTAACCTCAGCAGTGCTGGGATGACCTCAGGTTACTTTTAGAGTCTCAGGTAAAGAGCTAATCTTTGCGGTTGAGCCTTTTCAGAGGAGGCTCAATGTACCAAACTGTGGGTACACCCTTAACTATTTGTGATGGTACTTCAGTGGGCATGCATGTACCTCAATGCCTCTTCATATTCCCTAGGGAATCTTTAATGAGATGCTTTATCAACTTCGATAGCTCCAGCCTGACTCATGCTAATAGTAATAATAAATATTATGATACCCTAACTGCACATGAGGCATTGTTGCTCAGTATTGCTTCTACCCCAGCAAGTGACACAATGAGTCTATATTTCTTCCGTGTCCTTACCAAACCTCTCACCAAACAGTCTGATTGGCTGCGTGGACAGTTTAATGCTTCCCAGTCTGTTCCTTGATGCCTACTGTTCCTGCTTCCCAAGTGCCTTATTCCTGAGTGTCCCCGTTCATATCCTGATAGCCCTTCGGGAATCATTCAGCAGACTGACTACTTCAAGGAGGAAATCTTTCGACCTCCAGCACCTATATCTGCACCTCTCATTTGGCCTCTGCTCACACACCACAAACTACTTCATGCAGAAGTTTCTGTTTGTTTATTTTTTTTTTAATCCAGCAACACAAAGGATTCTTAAAGACAAGGCCCTTGCATCTATGTGTTTCATATCATAGTGTACTTAAACTATTTTATTGACTAAGTACATGAATATACACCTGTGTAATGAAGCTGAGTTTATAATAGATGTGTAAGACCCATTTAATTCAACAATTTTCAGCTTGAGAACCACATGAAATAGTTCTCTTTGAAGCCACAAAGCTCTGCCATGGTTTTAAGGTTTCTAATTGTCTAATCCTCCCCTCTAAGCTGTCTCTTTTAGACCTTGAATGTGAGTTACTCAACCTCACTAGATTTCATTTTTTTCTACATCTGTTTGAGAGGACTTTGCTACCATTTCTCCACACTAATATTGTGTGTTATTAATATCCCCAAGCAGAAGAATGAATTATCCTGCAAAGAATACAATCAGAGTGATGTGGAAAGCAATAAAACTATATGGGTACAGGAAACCTTGGCCCCAGGTGAAATTGAAAAATGACTTGAAAATAGTGACTCAGCCGCGTCTGCATTCTTCCTCCTTCAGCGAAGCAGCGAGGAGTGCTCAATAGCCACGGGTAAACTCTTCATGCCCTTCGAAGTAATGAGTCACTGCGTGTGACTAAGGACGAGGAGAAAGAGTCATAACTTAAAGAAAAAAAGTGCTCCTGTGTCTGGCTGGCGGGGGACACTCCCCGTTCTGGGAATCATGATCATGTCACTGGCTTGAGTCACTTTACTGCTGTTTGTGGAAAAAAAAAAAAAAACCCTAAGAAACAGTATGGACTTTAGGGATAAGTACATGATAACATTCAGGGATCTGCGAGTACCTTGGGCTCCCAGAAGGTCCTGTTCTCTCATATCCACCCTTTTGGGCATTTTCATATTTTACACTGAGTTGCGAAATTAGCAAACACAGAGAAATGGTGACTGTTGGCAAAGCAGGACTTCCTTTGGAGTCTGGGTTTGGGGCCCGTAGAGAATAGGTGGCAGTTTTCATGAGAACAGGCCTCAGGTTTATTTCTAGGTAAAACAACTTAAATTCAGATGTGGGGCTGCTCTCAGAATCCCCGCCACCCCCCAGCCCCAGCCCTCAGTTCTCATTCCCGCTGACACAGGTAGTTCAGCAGGGAAAACAGAACTTCTGGCCACTTGAATGTACTTTACTCATCTTGGGCTGCTTTCAAGTTATTTGACCTTCTAGCTTGTGGAATTAGTTACGCTTTGCCCGTCGAGACTGTAATTTAAAATATTCGAAACCAAAGGCTTCCTCTGGCATTGGGGGTAGGAGGGCAGTCCTTGCCCTTCCTGTGAGATTGCCACTGTCTAGATCCTCCAGTAAGCACCTGGTCTAGACGTCCTGAATCTGAGCAGGCAGGAGCTTCTGGTAGGTCATTCTTGTCATCTAGAGATCCTGGGATCTTCTTGATCTACTCATAAGAGTCCTGTCAGCCCCGCCCCCAGAGACTCCACCCCCGAGGTTCTCCAGGATGGATATGACTAACCTGGCCTGGTTGCTGTCTTTCCTCCATTCAGCTGAAGCTGAGTCCTTCTTGTCCTTTCTTAGACCCCATCGCTGGAGACTCCTCTGTCATAGCGCCAAGATGCTCGCCGCCTGCTTGCTCTCTCACCGTTCCGTTCTCTGGAGCTTGCTTTCCTCTGATCTTTGTATGGATGGATCCCTTTCAGTCAAATTTTATCACTTCCTCAGAGATGCCTTACCTGGCATTTTGCTCTAAGGAGTCTTCTAGATACACCTCATTCTATCACCCCAAATCAATATTCTGTAGATATTTTATTATTAATCTTCTTATTGCTCAATTTATTTACGATTTATCTCTTCCCATCCAGATATTGTCTTGAAAATAATTTCTTCCATGGAAATTGTATATCAGATTGTGGCCTAGGCTGGCCTGGAAGTCACTCACTATGTAGCCCAGGCTAGCCCAGAACTCACTATTTAGCCTAGGCTGGCCTCAAACTCATAGGAATCCTCCTATCTCAGTCTCTTGAGTGCTAGAATAAGCTGCCATACTTGATTCAACTTAATAGACTGCTAGATAATAAAAATAAACGCCATGGCCAGTAGCCATTTCACAATGTCTGGGGAGCATTAAGCATATGCAAGGATCTAACCTCTGGCCACACAATTAGTCACTTACTACAGCTATAACTTTCAACATTCAGCTCAATCAACCCTGTGGAAACAGTGCTGGACCACTCAGGAAAGGGAATCAGGCCTTCTGCAGAGAAATCATGAACTTCATCCTACCTAATGCCAGGAAAAGTTCACATTCTGGGGGCTTAGGGCTTCTCTTCTAGCAGGGAGACTGCCAGGCAGAAATACGACCCAGGAACCTGGGGTCCTTGTCTTAGCACAGCTATGGGTGGGTTTGAGCTGCATCATCTTGTGTTTAGCTAAAGGAGTCAGGAGGTATCTGGGTCCTAAGGAAGAACTAGGGTGGTTGAGGCACAAAGGATGAGGAGGGAGGCCCAGCAGGACTGGAGCCTCCACTAAGAGCAAAGCCAGAGCCAAAAGCCAAGCAGAGCAGCCTTGGGATTCAAACTATGTAAGGCAAGGCAGGGCAGTGAGGTGCTATCCCCAGGAGGCAGGAAGGGTCTTGGCTGGTGGTAGGAGGAATGTGGGGAATGTGTGCCTCCCCAGCACTTCGCAGCTGAGCCAAGGTGGAGGGTTAGCTTCATGCCACTGGCAGAAAGATCCTACCTACGATATGTGTGGTAAGGGCTTGCATGAGCTGTCCTGGTGTTCTCAATTGTGCAATGGTTTTAGTTCGCCCAGAGCCTTCTCCGAGGTCACCAGCTCTCAATATTCTCAACACCCCATAATCTCAGCACCCCAAAGCTCATGTAAGGTACCGGGTGGGGCTGAGGGGAAGACTTAGCCCTAACAGAGGAACTGGGACACAGGCTATCAACATAGTGACAACTTCCAGTGACCAACAAACCATGAACAATCAAGATCTACAAACTGTTCCCGAGCGTGTCTGAGTCCTCCTGTGGACTTACCCCAGAAGCAGAGGGACTTTGAGCAAGATGCCTCAGGTGGAGCGATCAGGTAGAACATTTGACTGGAAGTGAGGTCTAATTGGCCCCCACAAACCAGCGAGGCCCGGAGACGTTTGGTTACACACCTGCCAGGAAGGCTCAGCAGACAGGTTCAGACTTCCCCAGTTGGAATGCAATTAAGCATCAATGCCAAGAGGGAGCCAAAGGCAACAGTGGGCAGAACAACAGCCCTGTTGTGGAGCCCAGCATCCCACAGGCTGCGGGGACGCTGCTCCAAGCCCACCCCTGCTCTGCTTCTGCATTGAAATAGGCATAATTAATTAACACTCGCAGACTGTAATTGCTCTGCCCTAAGGCTCCAGTCTACACACATTATACAAAATATGGAAACGAGCTTCCTTCCTTACGAGGACACTGTGATTCCCACGGCAAAGATCTAAATGTCTGCCCCAGAAGGGTTCCAGTGAGACTTCGGCTATGAAGTTATCATTTCAGAGTTACGTGCGAACCATGTAACTTGCCTTTTATATTGCTAGCAAAGCAATGTCAGACTGTTGTATCAGAGGGTAGAGACTTTACCTCAGCTGCTATTACAACCTGAGAAGCTTGCCTGGGATCTTGCACGTAGTAGGTGCTCAGCCAGTGTTACCTAAAAGACTGAAACTGCAGCAAGAAATAAATGTTCCAGCTGGGTGGTGGTGGCGCACGCCTTTAATTCCAGCACTCAGGAGGCAGAGGCAGGTGGATCTCTGGGAGTTCGAGGCCAGCCTCGTCTACAAAAGCTAGTTCTGGGATAGGCACCAAAGCTACAGAGAAACCTTGCCTCACAGAAAGGAAAAAAAAAAAAAAGAAGAAAGAAAAAAAGAAAGATTCCTTCTGACCAAGGAGCTCAGCTCCAGTAGGAAAACCACACAGTGTGGTATGACATATGACAGAAACCATTACCTAGGGACACTCAGAAAAACCACGTCCTTTTTCCCATCAGCCCTTTCAGGAACAAACTTTACCAAAACACAGCTGTATTCAAATTAAATAGGGTGATGATGAGTTAATTCCACCTCTGCCATGATTCAGCAATGTCCGTTCTGAAAGACTCACACATCTGATTTTATTCCGTTTGTCAGAAGCTCTGTGTGTGTGTATGTGTGTGTGTGTGTGTGTGTGCATGATCTGTGAGATATGTATAACCTGTCTCAATGAGCTATGTTAACAAAATAGCAAACATTGTTTCATTCTGTAGCCACGGTGGTGGCGAGCAATGCACACGACCCTGTTAAGCAGCAAGAATGTAAGTTCTCAGGTATGTGAACTGGAAACTTAAAAACCACCTAAAAGCTTTGGGCAATGAGTCAGTCTTGTGGAGCCCTGTAAAGCAAGAGCTATAAAAGCAGAGCCTGGGTCAGCGCATGGGGTGGGGGAGGGGCCAAACCAGGAGGAGAGGCTTTGTAACAACAGATGATGGCATTGTTCACAGTGTTTCCAGACACTTGCTGTGGTGGCATCAGGAACTCACGTCTCCATCTGTTTTGCCCTCCCTTAAGTGAGCCACCCTGGTGCAGTTTAGCTAAGTAGCTAACTGGTGATACTGGTCGGTGTACAACCCAACCACTAGCTTTAGGAAGGCTGCCTATCCCACAGCTCGGTGTGACAAGATGCATCCCATAAGGACTGTCAGGTAGCTCAGAAGGTCTCCGGATTGCATTAAACAGTAGCCATGGGACCCACAGTGACTGCCCCTGCTGCATTGCCCCAGCTGCAGTAGCTAAGAAGGCAGTGCATCTTGCAGGAAATGCATCGGTCCTGAAATGGTATCTAGTCACTTTAGAGAATCCAGGTTACCCAAGACCCTGACTTTATAGTCCTATGGTCTGTAGTAGTCACCATTTAGATATTCTACAATACCACAGTCTGAAATGCCCAGAAGAACTCACGGGCGGCTCTAGAGGGCTCAGTGTTTGCTTTGGGTTGGAAATGTAACTGCCCTACTTTGAAGACTGAGGTTCTTTCCGAAATGGCAGTGACTCATGTGTCCCCAAGGAACAAAGGTGAATCATCCACGAAACAAGAAATCCCTTTTCTGACCTGGAAGACCTGGGTGTAGGAATTCAAAAGCCAACCTTGATGTGAAAGGAATAAGCCAATGATCCTTAACACCCCAACCTGAGCAGAGCCCATTAAGCCTCAAATAAATTTAATCCAGTTTTTCATCTACCACCTTCTAGTTTTATTTATTACTACCCATTGAGCCAAAAGTAGAATAGTCGAAGCAGTCCCAGGCGGGAAACAGGAATATTTAAAAGCAGGCGGGAAACAGGAGGAAGGAGGCGTTATATATTTGCGTTATCAGACAAGCAATTTCCCAGCTCTCAGCGTTTGAACTGGATTTCAATTAAATAAATGTACAGGTGTTAATGAGACCAGACCGCTGAATCACAGGGGGGTGTTCTCGTAAATCCAAGTAAGATCCCAACCCCAAAGCATTGATATCATCAGAGAGAATGGCGCAGATGGGCCTTCCAGATACCTAGAAGGATGCCTAAAGAGGAAGGCATCTCCCTGAGAGGTCAGAAAGGGTTTGCTGGTGTGGAAGGTATTGTCACACCTACTGCCAGGCTACAAAGAGGGTTTTACAGTATAGTGGGTCTTTTCATCCACGCAGAGGCGGTATCCGTGTGTGTGTGTGTGTGTGTGTGTGGTTGTTTTTTTTTAAGAAGTGTTTTCAGCTTCATACCAGCCAACCTAAGGTAGACTATTGGAATTCTCTAAGCTAAGTTTACCAACTTCTATGCTAACAAAAGTAATAGCAGTGGCTATCCAAAATGGCTGCCGATTTAAAAACCATTACCTGCCCACCTCAAACCACGGTCTCTCATCTTGCCTGCCCTCACCCTTCCCTTATCAATGGTTCCAGTCCCCCACACAGCCCCCCAACACAGCCACGCACACAGCTCCTGACACACAAAGCCTCTTGGCAGGCAACCCATGGGTACTCTCCTCCTCCTCAAGCTGGGCTTCTCCATTTTAGTGACCTCCTTAGAGAGGTCTATTGACTGTGCTAAATGAAAGACCAAAAGGCTTCTCCCACGAAGCCAGTAAGTATATGGCGAGTGAATCAGCAAACTCCCAAACTCTCCAGCGGTTCCTGACCTCTGGCTACATGCCTTAATCCTGAGAGGTTCCAAAAGACACATAGAATAGACCAAATTAGCTGCTCCTGCCGTCCTGCAGGCCCGCTGCCTGCGTTTGTGGTGATTGATCGAGATTGTCAACTTGACTGAACTGGGAAGTGCCCAGAAGAAGGGCTTTAGACTTTCCTGCTGGATAAAGAGTTGAAATCACACACTTTTCCTCACAGTATCTCCTACTTTCTCCTCAGTTTTTCTCTCCAGAACAAAGGAAAACAAAACAAATCCTGTGTGGTTGTTAGTGCTTTTATTGTTTTTAGAGACAAGGTCTCATAGTCTAATCCAAGCTGGCCTAGAACTTCTGGCAATTCTCCTGCCTCAGCTTCCTGAATGTAATAAGTATGGGTATGAACCACCATACCTAGCAAGAAAAAGTGTTTATGCTTCCGTTGTTCACAGATACCAAAAGATGCTAATAGAGCTCAATAGAGCTAAGGGCCTGAAGGAGGAAAAGGTCTAAAGAGACCATGGGTGTCCACGCAAAATAGATCAAAGGGCCTCTTCCTTAAAGTAGTTTATTTCTATCTCTGAGACAATTGTCATTGTAAGCAAATCTAAATGCCAACAGGAGCTCTGTTTCCAATGTTCTGTTACACTATAGTTATCTGAACTGAGAAGTCAGTAAACTTGCTCAATTATGATATCCATCATTACCAGGAGGACGATGAGCAATCTGGCCCTTCCCACAATTTTTAGTCATCTCCCCATGACTAGTCTCTCTCTAGTCTCTTTCTAGATCTATGGTGCAAGAGCAGTGTGAATGTCCTGACTACCCCAGACCTAGCTCCTCCTCCCAACATTCGAGGTACAGACCTGATTGTCTACAGCTTAGAGCCACCTGGAAGAAAGGGGAGCAGTCTAGAGCAGGGGCAGGCCAAGCCAGGCCTGCTGCTGACTTGAGACACACAGTTTTCTCCTTGTCAGGTTCTACTGAGGTCACACTGCCTGGAGCCTGGGAAGGAGACAGGTTGAGACCGCCTCCTCCCACATTCTGTTTGGCAAGCTGAATAGCACAGGCTGCAACAACATACCTGGAAGAGACGCCCAGCCCTGGAAAACAGTGGCCAAGAGAACAGCATACTTGTATAGTTCTGTTTTGTTTTCTCTGATTCCGTCAGTTCCACGAGGTATCAATTATCCTCCTGCTAATGATAAGAAAAGGCAGAGAAGTCAGAAATCAATGCATGACAAAGCCAGGGTTTATGGGATGCCTACTATGTGATTGGAATGGTGTTAGTTCTCAAAGGAAAGAAATTGAAATATAATTGAGTTAAAGTATAAATGTCACAACAGAGTCCACAATAAATCCCAAATGAGCAATATATTTGGTGTTGTGGGATCCCTATAAGATTGGTATTGTGACCTCAGGGTACGGAAAAGAGACTTGGACATGAATATGTCAGATAAAGATGTACGGTGTTTGCATGATCTAAGTACCTCTGTGGGCATGTGCAGACATTTCCAGCAATGGAAAGAATATACACAGAGATTTGGTTTTGTTTGTTCATTTGTTTTTGTGTGTTGTTGGGAATGGCTTAAAAACAATCTGTCATCAGGAAATGGGTTTCTGGGATAGCCCTACACAGTAACTCAGTGATAGATTGGGGCAGAACTCTGGGGGACTCTGAATAGGGTAAGGTCATTGGATTTTATTCTGTAGGCTGTGAGTAGACACCAAAGATTTACTGGAGTCAGGTGTGTATGCATGGGCAAGAGAACAAGGCTTAGGAGGTGAGACACCTTAAGCTTCTTGAAGAAGACTAAGGATGCTTTAGTCATCTCTGCGTGAATGGAGAAGCTTGACATGGCAGGTTTGGGGGTAATGGAAACCATTTTATTAGACTAAGACTCATAACTGTCATTTGTGGAGGTGGGGTTGGAAAAGATGAGTTGTGAAGTATATTGGTGGTTTGTTCAAAATCACACCATCCTGTTCTCCCAGGACACGGATGCAAGATGCGGGTATAAGATCTGCCTTGCCCAGGGATGTAATATGGTAGAGAGTTGGTCTCAGAAAGTTAGAAAGGTTTCCATTTGCCAATCCCCGTAACCCATAATCTGGCCTTGTTACTCTTGTAAAAAGTCATACTTCCTGTGTGTATGTGTTTGAGTGTATGTGTTTGTGTATGTGTGTGTGTGTATGCCATTTTGTCCATTTCTTTCAGTAATGCATCCAGAAGTCAATGAGCAGACACAAGAGGCTAAGTCTGGTGATTTCCAAGTTTGGGACTTTTCTTCTCACAAATGGCACCTCTGTTTGTCCCATCTAATTATTTGAAAAAAAACCCAGCAACTACAATAAATGAAAAAAATTATTTAACAAAATAGTCCTGTTCCTGGACTTTGATGAATAAAGACGGTACTGCTCCCAAATGAAAATGTGGGCCATCTGGCCGGAGTTGTATACACTTCAGTAGGACGTGATTTCACCAGCCGGTGTATGGATGTCCAAGTGTGAATCTTGATCAGCCATCAGCAGGGTCACACTGGAGTGAAGCTAAGAAAGTATGGGTTAGATGGAAGTGGAGCCTTTGTTTCATCAAGAGATTTCGATCTCCAACTTTGAAATTTTGTCAGGACACATTCCTGTATCTTTTCAAACGTCAGGGTCTCTCATAACTTTGGGGTTTAGAACATTCTGGCAATATTGACCAAAGTAACATCAAAGAGAGTCAAAAGCTGACTCATTTTGGTTACCCTACAGGAAATCCAACAGTTCAAGTAGGTTAAATAGGAAGAAGTAATACAAAAACTTTTATGTTTGCAGGCATGTGCATGTGTGTGTGTTCAAATAAGCAGAGGCACTTCTGTGTTTCCTGAATATTTTTCTTCAGAAACACTAGACCCTAAAAGATGTGCAATACAAATGAACCGTGCCTGGAACTCACAGGCTCAAGGGTTAAGGAATTTAATTATGCTAAAAAATATTGAAAAGGATTTGATTATACCTTTCTAAATAGGAAACCCTAGCAATACTACATAGTATCACATACTCTGTCCTACACTGGAACCCCAACTCTTACAAATATTTATAGTTACCAGTGAGGCTCAGGAGCGCATGTGTTTGTATCTCATCTCGGAGATAAAAGGATAAAGATGTCAGTAGGGTTCAGATGATCTAGAAGCAGGGGTCTTCTGCTTGCGTGACTATTATCCTCTCCTAGATACCTTTAACAGTCTAGCAGAAAAGAAATGTTTCCACATTCTACAATAAAATACACATTGTAATAAAGACCAACAAGATTGAACAGTTATCGAAATACTGAAAAACAAATGTACTTTACAACACATGTATTCTTTATTCGCACTGTAGATAACAGGTCCACTGGCGATCCCAGTGTCTACTGTGATCTTGATAGGATGCTTCATGTAGGTCTTGTTTTGAGATGTCTGCAGCAACTGTAAAATGATGGGCAAACGCGTGTGACCTGTCTTGACGAGAGCTGTAGGAACTGCTAATATTACAGCGATTTGCTGTCTTACTGGGAAGAAATGTTTAGTTGGTTTCAAAGTAATTCAAAGTGGGATTGCCACAAATGAAGATACAATCTTTTCTCTCCTTCCAAAATCATAGACCCAGTAAGTTCTGTCAGCAGCTAAACCCCAGGTTAAAAACAGGTATGTTAAGATGTTTCTAGGCAAAACATAGGCCCTCAATGATTACTGAAGACTATATAAGCAAGCTATCTACTTAGCCTGAGAGGTACTTACCCTTTCTGGGCTCTTGGGAGGTTGACCTTTGAGCTTGCTTAATATTGCATATTGCCCCCTGCCTAGCACGGTGCCTTGTGGGAATGAATGTTTAAAGCAGTCTGCTCAAAGAAGGAAGGACTGGAGAGGCAATGGAGGGGGCTCCGACTTGGCAGGTTAAGTTCCCTGCTTGCTCTGACCCTCTAAGACTCTGACAAATGCAGAAAGAATTTACTCGAACCAGCTCAGAGACCTGTGGCTGTGAGGAAAGACCGCAGTGGGTGGAGTTTCAGTGCAATGCAGTAGGGTGGGGACCAGCCTGGCGCTCAGTACCCAGCTGGAATTCTGCCCCTCAGATAAAGATCCTGAACAGAAAGCGGAAGCGCCATAACCAGTGACCGCAGAGGCTAACCCCAGGGCAGGGAGCAGCTGAGCTGGCCAGTTGTTTTCCTGCAGCCTGTCTATCAACCTGGACAAGTGAGGAAATGCATTCATCCCGCTCCCTGGTTTGATGAAGAGACCCTTTGTAGGTTTTAAGCAGCCTTTTAAAAAGGGTTTTTAAAGCTTTTGTCTTTTGGACAAGGGTCCTTAGGGAAAAGTCTTGACTGAGGGTACCCTCTTTGTGCTCTATCTCAGTAACCAGAGAAAAGGGGGTGGGAGGGGAGAAACCTTATAAAATTCCAGATAGAACTAAATGTTACAAACATAGACACAACCAGATCTATAATGTTACACAATGATAAGGTAGACAAACAATATAATATAATGGTAGACAAACAAACTAGTCATGGATGAGTGGCGTGATTGCATCCGGGATATTTATCTAACTTAACACCTGTGTATTGAGAGAACTTATACAAAATAATGATAACAAAAACAATTGTCTGAAAAGTTTCTGCACCCCCATAAGCCTCTTTGCCAACTTAATATCCGAATTAGACCAAATCAAACCCAATTAGAAAAGAACCAGGCATAGTGGATACCAAAGTTCTCGGATGGCTTTCCAGCCCCCAGAGAGGGGCCAGGGAAGGAAGACCAGAAAACCACATGCTTGTTCTCTGGAGGGCAGTTTAAATACCTTGTGGGAGTGGTCTTGAGTATCTCTGGGGAGGGGTCATCGTTTGACGGACTTTCTCAGGGTTAGAGTCTGGACTGAGGCAACTCACAGGAGAGGGAGCTGAGGATGGAACCTCCAGCGGAACATTCTAGACTCTTTGGATATCTGGATGGCAGGGCCTGTGTTATGACCTTAACCCAAATATTCCAGACTCTTTGGGTAGATGGATACGAGGACCTGGGGTGAGGCTTCCAGCCAAACATCCCAGATTCTTTGGGTATATAGATGCCAAGGGTTGGGGTGAAGCCTGAATCCAAACATTTCAGATTCTTTGGGTATATAGATGCCAAGGGTTGGGGTGAAGCCTGAACCCAAACATTTGTGGATGCCAGGGGCTGGGGTGACACTTCCACCCAAACACTGTCATTTTAAGAAACATGTCTCCCATGTAGGTATCTTATATAGTTTTATCTCATTTACTCCTATAGCAAGCCTATGTGCATTACTATCTGCAGCGGTATCAAAAGTGGTTGCATCCGAAAGTTACATCCACCTTCATGATGTCTGTGAATGCAATCTTATTTGGAAAATGACCTTTTAGATATGCCTAGGCTAAGGGTCTCCTTGGACAGCATCCTGAATCTTTGGAATGGTCAGAAGTTCAATAGACCAGAGTCCATTTAAGAAGAGGAGACACAGAGAAGGAAAGCCCATGTGAAGGAGATGGTCCAAGTAATAGATCTGTGAGTCTGGCGAGCAAGGGTTGCTGGGGGTCGTCTGGAGCTAGGGCAGAGGCCAGGGCCCATTGAGAGCCTCCAGAAGGAGAATCAATTTCTGTTTTTTAAGCCAACTGCGATCTCCAAAATCTCTTCACATTCCCAAGAATGGGGGGCCTACTGTTCCATTGTTACAAGGTGCCACCAGACTCAGTCACGCATGCCACTCTGCCAGTTGCCTGCCAGAACTGACAAAGAACTATGCACTTCAAGATGAAATAGCATCATTAAGGGAACAACAATTTAGAGCAAAGGTTCACCAAATGTCTGTTCTCAGACTGCATGGGTTTGAGGCCAGCATTCCCGCCTATGGAGCTAGGAGGCTGTGATGAGTTGTTACCCTCCATGTGTGCCATGCTTGTTCTTCTGTAAAATGCAGAGAAGCCACAAGGTCTCAAAAAGACACAGCCAAAGATAGGATGTGGCACCCTAATCAGATTCTTAAATGGAAAGGGGTAAGATAAAAGCAAGTAAATCTGAATGAGGCACGAGCTTCAGAAAACAATAAAATATGGGTATTGGCTTCTTAACTATAAAAACTGTGTTGGACAAACCAGATGTTAATAATAAAGGAAAATGGGGGTACATGGGAAATCCATAGATGAATTCATTGAACTAAAACACTGTATAAAATATCTCTAAGTGGGGAAAATATGTCTCACCTTAGAGTGTGATAAATATTTAGAAGAGCTCCTGGCACATTGCAAGAGTCATTGTCAGCTACTGCCATTTCAGTGATTAGCAAGACTGAGAATACTTCCTGTCTTAAGACAGGCTATTGTTTTTAAAAAGGTCCTATGTTTGTGAAATAAATTATCTTAGTAATATTAATTATTTATTATTAATAATAATAAGTATCTGAATAATATTGTTTTAATTATAGTTTGTCTCATCCCAAAGATAAGTAAAATAAAAGATAAGTAAAACTAAGCCAAAATCTCAGTGATGCTTGGGTATCAGACACTTTCGAGCTGATACCCACCATCCTACTATTTGCATGTTGTTTAAATGATTCAGATCTATTTCTTCTGAGAAAAAAAACACCTTTTAATGTGGTCTACCTGCTTTTTTACATCAATCTGCTAGCAAATTCAATTTTTTTAAAACACGCACATTGTATTTCATATTTTGCTTAGAAAACCAAACAAGATAAGTTGTGGTGATCCCTTCTTAACTGCTTTGACATCACACAAGGTAGACAGGTGTCATTGATCCTGTATATTCACTTCGATTCCCATAGCAACGGGAGAATAATATCTTTGATAAAACCGCATCATTGCATAAGGATGACAAGACAAGATGCTCTAAACTGATGGCAGCCTTCACATTTCAAGCAGTGACTGATCACTTTAAGAAGTGAACGGTTCTTTTCAGACAGCCAGCGTGTTGACAGGAGAGATCCAGATGCGAGCAGAGTGTCCCTGCCTTGTGTGGCAAATGCCACCTCCATCACAGGACCTAAACAGCTCCATGAGAAGAAGCAATGAAATAAAATGCTGCATCTTCATCAGGCAGGATGGAGCCAACTCCAGGAAGGGAACATGGTGGCCCTGAGAGAACTTCTCTCCGGGACCTTTTGCAAGCCAGATAAGTAGGAGGACAGATAAAGATGAGAAGCTGGGGCTGCTGTGTCCCAAAGGATCAGCTAAGGGTTGACACAGCAAAAACTGGGATACTCTGTTCAGAGAAGCAGGGGAAAATCAATGGAAAGTAATGACTGGCTTAGGGCCTGTTTCAAAGGGAAGCCAACTGGGTCATTCACATGGAAGACCTAGTGCCTGGACTTTTTAAGCAGCTGAGGTCAAAGCTTGGCTCTGAGTCTGGAGATGTATGAGTCGTCTCTACCCCAGGGCCCATATCTGAACTATCCCTAAAATAGACTAGCCCTCTGAACTTTCCTTGGAGAATCCTCCCCACCAGGGACCCAATCTGGGGAGTCTTTGAGGGAACAAGACATTCTGAAGACAGAAGCAGGGTCTCCCTATGAAAGCTGGCGACCATGAGGCAGCTTGTATTGGATTCTGGTTTCTCTCTCCTGGTAAACCTGAGATTGAATTAAGTGAATGGGTTTTGGGAATGCTGGAAATCATGTGTGAAAAAGGCTTTCTCTGGGAAAAGCAGGTTCCTGTTTGACTGTTAAACAAGATTAACAGTTTTCTTCCCTGTGGAGCTTTTTGGAGTGTTTACTAGATTAATGGGCACCATGACTTTCTGATGAGGGGATTTAATAGGCTATATTAAATAAACTATAGTGCATTTCATTATGAGGGTGAGGATTAACAGCTTTCTTTCGAACACAGTTTGGGAAAGCAGGTACTTCCACCAGCGACATACATAAAATAAATCATCCTGCCAGTTCAAATCCCATCCTCCTAATCTTTGGTTGCATGAAGTTTAGACCCTAAATCACTTCAAGACCAACTTACAAAAGATGCTCCCATCTCACCTGCCCTCTTACAGAGTGGCTTCAGAAGGAATGCATACATATTTACATAATTTTTATTGGGCATACCAAACAGATGTTGACATACTAAGTAAACGGGGAGACTCTTTCTCTATTAAAACTGGCCCCGATTAGTCTCTACCAACACAGCCATAGACAATCATGGGATCAAAGGGATTTCTCAAATTTTCTTTTATTCTTCAGGTTCACGGAAAATTCCAGAACTGAAGATGCCAGTCAATCTGACTTTTACTGGATTGAAGGAGTATTTACACAGCATATAAACATAGGAACAGAGCTCTTGCCTGAACAGTCTAGACTCTTCTAGCTCATCCCTTCAGCCCCCTTTGTCATAACTCCCCAAGTCCTTACAATATATCCCCAGCTCTCTATGACTTTGATGACAGATGGGTACAATGCCATATCTCTCTGGTAGATCTAGAAAAATCTGTCAGAGATGCTGAGCTTATCTGGCAGAGCCTTCATAACGTTTCCAGTTCTTATTGCTCACTTCATTTCTCTTCCTGCCTTGAGCAGTCCATTTAGACATCTGGTCAACCTTGGATATATAGATGCAGGATCCAGCCACTTGTCACTGCTTCTATCACTTCCACCATGGTCCCAGCTAAATACTCATCATCTCTGGCTCCCACTGTTGAAACAGCCTCCCATGAGCTTCCGTCTTCCAACCTTGCTAACTCTACAGAGTCTACAGAGGGATGCCTTCAAAACACAACCAAAACTTCATTAAAAACTGCTCTTTTCATGCAAAATGCACATGCAGATTCCTGGCTGTGGGCCCTCTTTCTGTTCCTGAGTGGGTTATTTTCTGTTTTCTTCTTGTGACCCTGTCTCTCATTATAGGCTCATCCATTCAAACCACACCAGGTTCACATCTCTTCTCCCAGCAGCCTGTATGCATTCTTCCCATGGCAATCATGTGATTCTCTCTTTTTTGCTTTCTCACTGGGCCTCTGTCTAAATTACTCCCTAGCAGAGAATAGTCTCTGGTCTTCCATTTGAGAACTCTCTGATCTTAATTCCTTGCTATTCCCTTAGCTTTTATCACCCACTTCTTGATACCTTTTTGTGTTTTTATTTATCTTGCCCTATAGACTCCAATAAGTAGGCACCTTTTCAGTTTTAATCTGCATTGTATTCCCAGAACAGTCCTCTGTATATATTATGATCTCAATAGAGAGCTGATGAATTAAAGAATGAACAAATGAATGAGAATCTATTTTTTTTAACCTATAATGCTTGGCCTATTATAGTCTTAATAATAGTAGACAGTTCTCATTGGAAAATATCTATGTGTGTATGTATGGGTATGTGTTAAAAATTGAGGACTCCTGACTCTTGTTTGGATTGCTTGTTTTATAATTTGAAATGAAAAAGATTGGAATGCTTATCATGTTTGCAAGCTGTGAATAAATCACCTGGCAATCAATGTCTATTTGCTCACATGGACTTCCTGCCGTAGCAAACCATTTGCTTGGTTCATGGACAGAAAAAACGATAAGCATGCAGGAGAGTGGAGTATAGGGGAGAGTATATAATGAGTCTCTTCAGTGGCTAGTCAAAATAAACTTCTATTTGCTGGTATTTTGGGGGGGATCTCATTTTGAGTTTATTTCACAAGCAAAAAGTCATGAAGAGCTCAGACTTCGAAGTAATTTCTGATTCCTAATGGGGGGAAAGCTGTTCACGCAGCTGATGCTCAACCCAGGGAGAGTATCCTGTGTGCCTGCTAGGTTCCAGTGTGGGCAGGTGGCAGGCAAGCCACAGGACTTACATATCTCCTAGCCCAGGAAACTGCAGGCCGCACTTGGTGCCTGGCTACCTACCAGTGACTACGGCTTCCCCTAAGGGGTCAAGCAGCATGGTTTGTTCATTTTGTCTGAGTGGTTTGAACTAGACTTCAAACAGAGAAGGAAGAGGAAGGACCATTCAGGACAGAATGGCAGCTTTGTCTCATTTTCAGCAGCAAATGACCCACAAGATGAACAAAACAAATAACAGATGGATACAGACTGAACCGGAGCAGAACAAGAGACATAGAAACACAGAAATGCATGTTTAAACTCCTTTGTTGCCTTGTTTTCTTATGGGCATCTATTTCTGTGATACTCTATGATTCTGTGACCATCTCTTATTGTCACAGTGCTCTTGAGCTCATGGGGGCAAGGGGTGGGAGCAGTGACCTATCTTCAAGACTCTGCCCCATGAGTGCAGTAACAGTTGCATGGCTTCCCAGGGCCACAGTCTATTTATCAGATAAATGGGGATGAACTCACCTCTACAGGATGTGTGTGTGTGTGTGTGTGTGTGTGTGTGTGTCTGTGTGTCTGTGTGTGAAATCAAGCCAAAGGATGAAATGTGTAGCGGTGTCTGGTTCTTGGTAAGCATTCGATAACACTGAGCTACAATAGGCACAAATCCTGAGAAGAACAGATGAGTTTACTATGAAATGAACACAGTCTAAACTCCGTCTGCCAGCTTCCACAGGCTCCCGGAGCTCTTGGGAGCGGCAAGTGGCTCCATGTGGAAAGGGAACAGATTCTAGGTAGAGTTTTCCCATGAACTGCCTGAGGTGATGTCAAGGAAAAACACAAAATGAGCAAGAACACTGGAATCTTCATGCCTTAGGCATCTTGTCAAGGCTTTCTTGCCTTACCTGTGAAAAACACAAACTTTCGCATTACCTTGCTTTCTAGTTTTGCATGTCTTTCTTGAAGAGGCTGCCCCAAGAACCATAATCTCAGCCCCTACAAAATTCTGAATTCACCCCAAAGTGGTTATAATTCAATCTTCTCCAAAATCCTGAAAGGTGAGTGTTAGTATTCGTTCATAATCTAGAAACTAAAGAGCTGAGAGAAAATCAGCATCCCTACAACAGACAGCAGGGATTGGCAAGGCTGTAGTTTGATCCCAAGCTCCCTATGGCCAACGTTAAAAATTCTCCCTACTGTACCCACAAGCATCAGAAGCTTAAAGTAGGCTCTGGAGTCTGCGGGTACATGTACACTAACACCCACAGCATCACCATTCACAAGAGCCAGAGCAAGAAACAGCCTAAATTTACATTTCCAGCTGAATGGATCAGTAAAACGTCTTATAGCCATCCGGCAGAAGACCACTCAGCCTTAAAAGGAACTGGAAAACACAGACTAAAACATGGGCGAAATATCAGCACACTATGCTAAGTGAAAGAAGACCATCACAAAAGGACAAACAATTCCAAAGAGTGTGTCTTGAAGAGTTAAATTCATAGAGATGTGCAACAGAATGGTGCTTACTAAGAGGTGGGGCAGAGAAGTGTCTTCATCATTTAATGGGTAAGGGTGATGGGAAAAGGTCTTGAGACAGATTGTGGTAAAGATTGTGTAGCTTGTGACATGTACTTAATGCCACTAGGTCATATTGTAATTAATAATACATACTGAAATATATATAGATATATACATATGTATAAAATTGCCACTAGATATATACTTAGAAGTGTTTGAAATGGTAACTTGTTTCCCATGTGTGTTTTACCACAATAAAAAAAATAACTCTTGCCTAAACTGTAAGGTCTAGGTCAAGAAACAGTTCTTCACTTAATACATCATGGGCATTATACCCACAATGGCAGGATAGCAGGAAGTCTAAACATATCTGTTTTTAAAGATCATTTTCCCAAAGGTCTTGAAATTTGAGACAAAGACATCCATTTCCAGATTCTTTGACTGTGTTACCCACACCCAGACGAGCCATAGCATTCTGCAAGCAATTGCTGTGTAGACCCACAAAGTTGTACCTACAGCAGACTCAAAGACAACACACCCATTCACACTATCTTCTTTGAACCCGTCACTATCAAATATTTTCACAGGGAAAAAAATAAGAGAGATGTGTCAGTGGCACTTAAGAAAAACAGGTAGCCAGGCAAGGTCAGCCCAAGTCAATGGTCATTATTAAAGCCCTCATGATCCGATTGGTCTCCAGGCAGGTTTGCTCATATTTCGCATTCCAAGAGTGCTTTCCTGAGCCCTAGAGCAGGCCCAGGGGTGTTCTAGACAGCCATTCTTTGATTTGGAGTAATGCCTGGGCCAAAGCTAAGAGTGAGACTAGCATATAAGCTTCCCAAAGTCATGGACTTCATTCTACACCTTCAGAATGAAGACCAGCCGAGGACAGGTATGACTCTCAAGCGTAGTCTGAGTCTCCAGTCTTGACCCTAAGCCAACAGGATGACAGTGTTCTATGAGTTTAACCACCCTGTCTGAAAGTGTAAACAGCCTGGCAAGATCTTTGTAAGCAACACAATGATTCATTCACCTATAAGAAATGGGGACTTGTTATTAAGGGTTTACTGTTCCCATGGAGAGAGGATAATGGGGAGAGCTGGGAAGAGCAGAGCCTTACTGAGAGCCCACCTAGAAGGAACGACATTTGCGATCACAGAAGTTCTTAGCTCAGGTCACATTCCTTCAGCTGAGTAGCATGGGTTTGTACATCAGACGTGTTTTTCCATCCGTGTGGCTCAGAGCCTTTGCTACTGGTCCTGTCATCCTGTTGCCTTGTTTTTGACTTGATTTATCTTCCCCCTGCTTTTGGCTTGAACATACTGCTGATTCAGCCTAAAGCAGCTTGTTCCTGAAGCATCATGTTTCCTTCCCTGCTCCCCCCAAACCAGAAGTGCTGAAGTATCTCTTCTCTAATCCCCCCCTGCCAACATTATCCCTCACGACTGATTTTCCACCTATATTTCCCACTCAAAGTTTCATACAGTATTTCCCTTATACTCACCTGTTGTAGGAGTCTGCTTGTATGTTCCTATCTTCTCAGACTCCCAAAATAGCCACACAGAAACCATATTATTGGCAATACTGTTTGGCTGATAGCTTAAGCATATTACTAGCTAGTTCTTATATCCTAAACTAACCCATCGCCATTAATCTGTGCGTTACCATAAGGTTGTAGCCTACTGGCAAAGTTTTGACTCTGCCTACTCTCTCTCTCTCTCTCTCTCTCTCTCTATATATATATATATATATATATATATATATATATATATATATGCGCCAGAATATCTTCCTGCCTGGCTATATTCTGTTAAGCCATTGGCCAAAAGCAGCTTCTTTATTAACCCATAGAAGCAACACATATACACGAGGACTTTCTATACCAGTTGGCTGCTTGTGGGATCATCAGGGTTGGCTGCCTACCTCCCCTTCTCAGGACAGGGCACTCAGCACTACATCTTCAGGAAGCAAGACCGTGCCTTCCCTGAACCTCACAGCCTTGAAGATACTGTTTAGACCAGGATCAATGTGGAGACAGAGGAAGGATATTTTCTCACTCTCCACTTTCTACTCTTTTATTTTCTCTTCAGTTCCTCCCTTCAGCTCAGTGTTCTCCCAAACAATGTATTCATTTGCTCATCTGTTTGCTCACTATCTGTTGAGGAATTTCCCTGTCTCAGGTGAAATGCCAGGCAATGAAAACCTACACTTCATCATTCTGCCCTATGAACATAAGTGTCCACTTATGAAGTGCCATGCATTGTGCCACTTCCTGGAAACAAACAAACAAACAAAAACAAAAACTAGATGCAATTCCTTCTGGCTGCATGGTAAGAATTCAATAAATTCTTAGTAAATTAATGCCTTGAAAAAACTCACACTCTAGTGACAGCAAGTGGTCAAGCATTCAGACAAATGCAAGCAGTGGAAAGGGGTGTCCTGGAACATCTGTGGGAATCGAGGACACAAGAGACTCAAAATCAAAAGCCCCTCAGAAACCAAGAACAGTGAGCTGAACTGGGCAGGGGAGATGCAGACAAGGGTTTGCAGGCAGCAGGAGCTGAGTATGAGGGCCTGGAAAGGAGGGAAGGCATGAACAGCAGAGGGTTACTGCTGGGAACACAAAAATAAATGTCCCTAAGTGACTGTAATTTTCTTGACTGGGATGGAAGTGTTTATATGAAATATTACATTAAAAGTCCAGTTCAATTTAAGGTACTCAATTTCACAAGTCAAACTGGGTTTTCTCAATTCTCTCAGGACCTCACTGCCTCCATCCAGTTGGCAGGTCATGAAATAATACGCACCATCTCCCACTCATATCCCATTTGCAAGAGCAGTCACTAGAGTTCTCTTGACCACAACAGAGTAGGCCCGCTGCCCTGCAGGAAGAAGAGGCATTTGGTGGCCGCTAGAATCCCAGCAAAGGTGGGGAGAGAGTATCTGGGAAAGTGTGAGACACCCGTGATGCCAGCTCACCCACGGCCACTGACGCAAGCAATCTGAGAAGTGTGGTGAGCAGACAGTTCTGGGGCCTGGGATGTTTCTGGATGCAGGCATCTCTATGCTCTCTCAGTCACACAGGGGCATCCTTACGGATGCAAGAGATCTTTTCTCCCAAAGCAGTGCTGGAAAGTTACATGTTCTGTCTGAAGAAAAAGGTGTGATTTGAGGAGATTGTCACAAACCAGGAAGGGCTGAAAGCCTCTGGGGTTTCAGCGTGCTGTCACTCTAAGCTATCTGACCTTAGACAGGTTCCTTTGTGTCTGGGCTCACGTCCTGGGAGACTGTCTTTTGAAGGTATGTTTCCAGGCAAGCGTGAGAAACCTGAAAAGAGAGGAAAACAAATTATAGATTACTTGGATTTTTTTTTTTTTTTTGCCCAGAAGCCTATATTCAGTTTTCAACTCTCATATACAAAACCCTGGGAGAAAACAGAAAGCCTCCTACAGCAAAAATCCAGGTTAGAGAGCTGAAAGATGAACCTCCGAGAGAAAAAACACAGCTTGTGGAATTTGGGGCTATACCTGAAACATGATTGAACCATGATTTTCTGTGCCCATGATATTGCTTTCATTTGAAACAGCCAGAAGGTGTTTTCTGAGCACTTACATTGTGTCAAATGCATTCTCTTAAGATACACACTTTTATTTTTAATTGACATAATAATTGAATACATTCTTAGGGTGAAATGTGGGCTTTCAATGAATGTATACAACATGATCAGGTCACTGGCATATCGTTACCCCAGAAATGTATCATTTCTTTGGGGAATGTTCAAAATCCTCTCTGATAGCTATTTTTAAATATTCAATAAATTGCTGTTGACCAAAGTTGACCGACTGCGTTTTAGAACATTAGATGTTACTCCTACTCAGAAACTGCATACTGATACCCATCAACCATCATCTCTCCATTCCTCCCCCTCCCTCTTCCGTTCTTCTATTTGTTACTTCCTTGAGCCCAGCTATTTACTTTCCATTTATCTATGAGCATGTGTATTCATGTTTGCCTTTCCACATCCAACCTTTTTCCTTGGACAAAAGTTTCCATTCTATTCAACTTGCTGTACAGGACAGAATAAAGGTGACATTTCTAAGCACACCAGCTCAGGTGTCTCTTTCAATGTATGGACCTCAATTTCTTTGGCTATGTGCCCAGTAGTGGAACTTCTGGGTCATAGGGTGGGTTTTTGTTTGTTTGTTGAATGCCTACATTTTCTGACATTCTGTGTGTTCTAAATTTCTTGTTTATTTACATCTCTGTGTGTGCGCGCGCATGAATGGTGTAAATGTACCGACAAGCTAACACAATCACTTGTCATGGATTCAGGGTACTGACTTAGAACAGGATGCCTGTGACAGAGATAAAGAATGTTATCGTTCACAGCAACAACAGTGACCTGACCGTCAGCGCTTTATCTCATCCATCTCCCAATCCCAGTTCTCAAAAGACGACCCACAGGAACGCGATGCCTACAGATGGAGTAAAGGCCGTCTCCAGGACAGAAAGCCCGAGTTAAAGAACTGGAGCCTTTCATGATGGGCAGCCAGCAAGTGTGCCTGCTCTCTCTCTTGCTAACTTTGCAAGGTGTATGCACACCTAACTTTTAATCTGGACAGAGACACTGCCTGGAACTTTCAGAGTCGTCAGCAATTTTCCATTGACGTTAGAGAGACTCTGTGCCTCTCTTCAAAGGCTGCTCACTTTATAAACATTCTTGGAGTCCAGACCAAAGGCAGCCATTGCCTCTGCCTGCAAGAGGTGTGGAAATGAGAGACACTCAGAGAATTGTGTTCTGACAAAGACAGTTCCCCCTTGGCAGATGGTGTGGACATTGGATAGCAGCTTCCTTTATTCTATACTGCGCCTCTGCCTGCTAGATAATGTTAGGGCCAGGCCTCAGCTCTCAGGGCTCCTCCTCATCCATGGTCACTTCCTTGGAGAGCTCATTCAGACCCCTGATTTGAATAACTCCAGCCCCAAAGCTGCTGCCACGCTGGGATATCCAGTTCTACAGTATGGTACTGGTACGTTGTACTTTGATATTGCCCCAAGTCTCGGGATTTGATGTCCAGTTGCATTCATGGTGTCTTCTGGAATCTCAAACATGCCGTGCTCTTGATGCTCACCCTCCACATAAAAGCTGCCATTGCCCCTCTCTCGCCTCTCAGGCAAGGGCACTGCCACTCAGTGTCTTGGGCCATAAACGTTTCTTCCTTTTATATTCCATCCAATCCTCAAACACCGTCTCCTCCAAAAACATCCTGAATCCCCGCTCCCAAGGAATACAAAGCTCACAGAATTACCCACAGACTGTGCACATTTTGAGGTATCACACTTTCACTTAACAAATAAATCAGTTCCTATGTGCCAAGTCAGGGACTAGAAGCCACAAACCTTTTCTTTTTTAATGTTGCTTTTTGGTTATGTTTTGTTTGTTTTGCAATCTTGGTACTTGAAGACAAGCATAGGACCTTCCTTGTGCCCACCAAAGGCTCTGTGTGGTTCCCACCCTGAAGACTGCTTCAGAAATAGGGGTTCAGGATCTTACCTGCTATTTCTCTTTGCGTCTGTTGTGTTGAGATTCTCTTTATTTTGGCCAAGTTGATCTTATTACCCTGTGTTTTCAAAACACTTTTTAAAATAAGGATTTAAAATAGGAATTCTATGCTTGTGAAAAAAATATCTCATATAATTAGAAAAATAAGAAAACTGTGTTTTGTTCTCCTTGATCTAACTTCTAATTTGACTGTAAAATAATGTTTATATTTTTCAGAGCTTATTTCAATTCTCTACAGAGGCTCTAACATGAAAAACAAAAATCTCAGGTATTTTCAGTAGGCTTCTTTTTTTTAAGCTTCCTTACATTTAGCTTAAATCCTGGCATTTTATTTCACATCCTTACTGCATTGAAAATTGTTATTAAAAACCAGGCATTTCAATTGGTCTTTGGACGGCCCGTTGACCACCATTTTACGAAAGCCTACCAACTTTCCCCAGGACGCAGGGAGACTAACAGAACTGACACACACAAAAATGTCTCCTGCATGAATCTCCCCACCTTCCCGGTGATTGTACACCTGCTTTCCTTATATGGCAAACAAGGAAGTAACCGTGTTGAAGTTGCTTTTAAACACAGCTTTTCTTCTTAGCCTGTCCAGGTAGCTTCTGTTTTCATATCAGTCTTAATGAAAGCTTTTGGGTTTACAGATCGAGTTACTTTTCAAAGCAGCGTAAGTAGTTTGACATTTTTTTTTTTTTTTTTTTACACTGCAAGAAAGACTTTCACGGCCTCCAGCTCTGGTCTTGTAACCCTGGAGGTAATTCATTTTTAATCTGTCTGCACAGTGAAAACTGAACCGAATGGGGATTGAGCTGCTCTGCCTGTTCCTGCTACTTCTAGGAAGGAATGAACTCGTCCAAGGTAAGAGAGCTCTCCCGTTTATCACTCTCGTCTTCGCTGTACGCTCGACAAACTGTCATTTGCTCCAGAAGGCAGACCCGCCGTCATTTTTCATCTGATCTGTCTGATGGCTCTCTTGGCACAGAGACACTTTAACAAACTATGGGCAGACTCGGGAATTTCCTCCAGCAAACGTTCTAGGTGCTGGGCAAATAAATACAAAGGTTGCATGGGCATTTTAATGAGGAGAATTAGACAGCCTTCCTACACAATGGGACTTCTGCATGTCGTTGGGATCACCACTTGGGAAGCTTTTCTGTTCTGTTGTACGACAAGGCCATCCACTTGGGAGTCATAATATTGAGAGTGGAGAAGGATTTTAGAAACAGAAATGCCGAATTTATAAGATAAACCTTTTTAATGGGTACAGATAAGTTTTTGAAATTACACGGCAGGTGCTGAATAGGAGAATAAGTCAGATGATTTAGTACAGCTGAGCAGTTAGACACTGCTGTGGTTTGAGACAAAAGAGAGCTAATTCCTGTTCACATGCTGTATATATTCCCAATCTGATGGGTATAAACTATAAACTCAGACATGAGTTAGTAACCTTCAGAACATTAATCTTCTAATATAGCTTTGCTCAAGTAAGAAGTGTGAGGCCCATAAGCAGAATGAATGAACCGGCTTTAACTCCCACATCTTGCTGGCTTTGCCCTTAGGTGGTTGTGCCTGGGGCGGTGCAGAGACCTGCTCAGACTGCTTGCTCACAGGACCTCACTGTGCCTGGTGCTCCCAGGAGGTAAGTCACTGGCTATCACCCCGTTTGAACACTGTTTACACATCAGTTAAAGTCCTCAGTGAAAGCGGTTCTCTCTGCAGGGTCACGTGATTAAATCAGATCAAGAGAGGAACCTGAGTGTCAGAGGATCAAAATTATATTCATGTGTACTTTGAAAACAATTTACTCAAGGAATGGATGTCAAGTTATTTTTTTAAAAACTTAACTAAACATCTTTTATTAAATCTAGCAACTTCTCCTAATTAATTAGTTAATTAAATATGCTTTTTAATTTTTATTTTTGAGATAGGGTCTCACTGCATAGCTCATCTGGAGCTCACTTTGTAGACCAGGATCTGTCTGCTTCTGCCTCCCCAGTGCTGAGACTAAACGGGTGCCAGCCCTCTGCTTCTCTTACTTTAAAGGTTTTCTAGCTGTTTATAGGTGTAACATTCTGTCTGGATAACTGGTAGCCATGGAGATGATATTGTTCAAAGTGAAGCAGGCATTTAACGTTGATACAGTGTGGTTCTGTTCCACCTGGGACCTGAGATCCCTTGTGAGTCTCTGCTAGGCACTTCAAGAAGGGAAAAACCATAATTCATGCATGGGGCAATTCTTTCATGCATGGGGTAATTCTTTCATGCATGGGGCAATTCTTTCACAAATCACACATGAACTGAGTGTCTCTCGCGCAGCCATTGCAAAGCGTGGAAGAAACAGTTCTTGTCTGGTCAGAGTGAAACCATGTATGTGCAGGCCAGGAGGGCTACAAACAAGACAGACCAAGTCACAGCCTGTGTCTTAATGCAGAGAGCAACGTGGGAAGGATTCACACTAAGAAAAAGAGCCCTTGGCTTTCAGGATTTTAAGTCCCACCCACTGGAAAGAATCTAAATACCAATCAACGCTTATAAATGCCGACAGCAAGAACCCAGTAGCAAGCTCAAAGGGGAAGGAATGTAGATGCTTGGCTCAGAACTGGGCTGTAGCTGTTAGGACCCAAATTCCACATTCACTGTGTGTGTGGAGTGTTGCCTCACAGGCAGGAGAGCATAAACCAGCTCACTCTCCCTCCACTGCCTCGACTGCTTAGTCCACAGACAAAATTCAAGGCAACTGTGCTCTTTTGAGTTCATGTGCTCATGGAGGCCGGAAGTGGGGATTAGATCACCTAGCACTACAGTTAGTTATAGGCAGTTGTAGGTTTCCTGATGTAGGTGCTGGGAATCGCAATTGGGTCCCCTGGAAGAGCAATAAGCATTCTTAGCTGTTGAGCTATCTCTCAAACCCACCAAAACTTATATTTAAATTCATCTTTCCATTAGTAAGTGCTTCCTAAGGTGCTTCTGAGAGTTTTCCTTGTAGCTGGCCAAGGGATCAGCAAGTTTCAAGGTCAGAAACTTATTCAGAGGCCTCTCCAATAATCGACGCAGTCCTTAGTGCATCAGCTGTGGCAGACAGCTGTGACCATTAGAGCAAAGAAGGAACAAAGCTTAAGGTGTACACAGACTGCTAATACAGTTCATGCCACCTCTGTTCTTTCCGCAAAGGCTGAACACAACTGGTAGCCATTCCACTGTGGTAGGAAGGATTCTGAGGTCTCGTCCAGCCGCTGTTTGCCTTTGTAACATCATGGGAAGTTGCAGAGTTTGCCATACCCAGGCTAGAGCCACAAATCTGTATATCTGTATAGGTCTGATTGGTAAGCAGGGAACAGCTGTATTTTCAAACATCAGTTTTAGAAGAATGTAACCCCTAGTTGGGGAAAATAAAAGGCGTGACTTAGAATCCTAAGGGGCAAGGAAAAGATGTAAGCATTAGTTTGGTTCGTAGTAGACTCCAAACTGGTTTCCATGAGCCCCCCCGCCTCTTTCTCAACACACCACACACACACACTCACACGAATCCAAGGGCCTCATTTCAATCTGCCTATGGTCACTTCGGCTCAGGAACAACTTTGCCTGTCAGTAGCACCTGCTCTGTTCTTGTCTTGGCTCCATCTCCCCGCTCTGGGTGCTGCAAGATCAGAGCAGCCACATCTCTGCTAGGCCCTACATGTCACAGCCTTCTTTCTCTCTGGATGGACCTGAAGGAGTGGGACTTTCTGGAATTCCAGACAGAGTGCAGATTTAAAACCATATTCTCTTTTAACCTCCAAACCTGAGAGAGAGCTCTAAGAGACCTTGAACTAGAAGTCTTGAAGATGCTGAGCTTAAAGTCCCTGAGAGGTCACCTTCCATGAAGAGATGCTGTAATTGATGGGGACACATCAGCAAACAGAACCAACTGAGTGCCAGACAGGGAGATGTCAGGTGCCCTGCCCTTAGGAATCGACAGGAAATGTCTCTCTGGGTTTGGCGACAGATTTACAAAGCATGACAGTCTTAGGAGTCCAGAAAAACAACCATTCATCTTGAACAAGTAAATTCACAGGAGAATGTCAACTTTAGGAGCTCAGCCATTTTAAAGATCCACTCAGATCATGGGAGAAACTTTAAGACATGAACTTTGAATTAAAAAAAAAAAAAAACTTTTAAGATTTGACTTTAATATTTGACTGAGTATAACTAAAAAGAGGCTCCAATTTTGTTCAAAGTTTTACTGGCCAACTTCTCCAGTTATCACAGACTCCACCTGACAGTCACCACCAAGCTGTGTGGGGATAGGTGGTACTTAGCAAACACTTATCTCACAAAGCACATCAGAGAATTAATGTCTGGCCTGCTACAGAGTGATGCAGATTTGTTTCCTTTTCCTCCTGGTGATTTTTTCCATTTTTAGAATTTTACCCACCCATCCGGAGCTGGCGAGAGGTGCGACACACCTACAAACCTTTTGGCCAAAGGATGTCAACCGCCCTTCATCGAAAACCCTGTCTCCCAAGTAGAAATACTTCAAAATAAGCCGCTGAGCGTGGGCCGACAGAGAAACAGTTCTCACATTGTTCAGATTTCTCCTCAGAGCGTGGTTCTTACACTGAGGCCAGGTACGGAGTGCTCCATTGCCTAGCTTTGTCGCTGACAGTCCACCAACACCTCTGCCACCCAGACGCATCCTTGGTTGCGGTGCCTCTCGTTTCCCCTTCTGAAGGGCACGGGAATCACGCGTCTCTTTATGGCACTTTGAATGTGTCACTGCAGACAGCTTCTCTAGGGGTGACTGTTTGAATTGCTCAAATGTCTCCCACATTAACTGTACATTTCTTCAAGGGCTGAAATGTAGATTTAATCTCCCCTTTATTCAGTTCACCTTTTCTAAAGCCTCACATACAAAGACATGGCTTATCTTTCATCTAAATGGCTGCTCCTTCTCCCAAGGAGATATAAAATATCCCTACATCCACCTCCTTCAGTCCCTCCAAACTCACCGCTGGGAGATTTCCATGGACGGTGTTCATTAAGAGACGCTACTGCGCAGTTCATGAGATGGCGCGCACCTTACTAAGGTCGCTCTGAAATACAATAGCGGGTTAGCTCAGGATTGGTCAGTTACAAATGACTGTTGTGTTTATGGATTTGTTTCTCGTGGGCCATTATAGGCGGTGAGCAGACCGTGCAAGTGCAGGTTCGCCAAACGGAAGATTACCCAGTCGATCTGTATTACCTCATGGACCTCTCGGCCTCCATGGATGATGACCTCAACACAATCAAAGAGCTGGGCTCCCGGCTTGCCAAAGAGATGTCTAAATTAACCAGCAACTTTAGACTGGGCTTTGGATCCTTTGTGGAAAAGCCCGTTTCTCCTTTTATGAAAACAACACCAGAGGAAATCACCAACCCTTGCAGGTAAGTGAACTCCTTGGCATCCCTGGGCACTGGTTTCTACAGATGTAATCCACACGCCCGAGCTGCCGTGCCAGGAGCTCATTAACGCCCTGGCATTTCTTTCTCAGGTTGGAATCTCAGCAATTCTCTGTGGTCTATGTAGTTTCCAGCCAAGGTGGGGTCATCATAGCTTCAACGTTCTAGCCCACAGACCTGCATCAGCTGCCAGGTTTGCAGGTCAGGATGCAGCCAACTGGGTTTCCTGTCTGTGGGCAAGGAGACATTGTCTTTCCCTGTTGGCTACACAGACAACACATACCAGTCTCTCAGAGATCTTCAGTCCTCCGTCACCACCACTTCCTAGGGTTCTTTCATACAAACCCACGTGCTCTCTGAGTCTTTCCATCAAAATAACAATTTTTGCAGTTTTGTCTGACGCACTTTGGGAAATGTGGCTTTCTCTCACCTCTGAGGGAAGCAGCCTTCACTGCAATTAAACTCAGTAGGAAATGAGGCAGTGACTCTATTACAAAATGCTAAATCAGTCATTAAAATCACGTGCTATACCAATGATAGTCAAGGGCAAATGGCTTTGAGATGGCTTACTCATATGGTCAATGCCATGTCCAAAATCAAGTTATTTAAAATTCTTCCACTGAGAAAGAGCTACCATTTGCTCCATGCCAACCTCTATGCTGAACACTTCATATACATGGCCTTCCTCCAGCTTCATAATGATGGAAGGTAAAAGCTGGTCTTGTGAGTTCTGTACCCAGAGGAAGTGACAAGGAACTTGGAGATGTCAGCCATTTACCCAAGACCACATGATAAAACGAGGATTTGTAAGATCTGGTTTGATTCAAAATATTAGCCTCATACTACAATCCCCCCTCTCTCACACACACACGTGCACACACACACACACACACACACACACCAATTTCCCAAATGTATGGTAGCATTTAATATTTTAATACATCAAAGGGAGCAGAATCTATAAGAAGGAAGTGATGGTATTTCAGTTTAGAAGTTTAGTACAGTTCTCACAAGTTGGGCAGTGGTGGCACAAACCTTTAGTCCCAGCAGAGACAGGTGGATCTCTGAGTTCAATAACAGCTAGTTTAGCTGGTTTTGCAGAGCAAGTTCCAGGACAGTCAGGGCCATACAGAAAAAGCCTGTCTTGAAGAAGGAGAAAGAGGAGGAGGAGGAGACTAATCTAACACAACCCCAAACAATTTTACTCTTACCGATTCTATTTATTTTTAGGAACTGCGTTTGGTTGCAAACAACAGAGATATTGACTTAAAAAGAGAATTTGTTCTCTCTCCTCCACATAAAGGAGCTGGAGAAGGCCTGTTCAGGACTGGCTCAGCATACCTAGAGAAGGGGCAGCTCAGGGCTGGTTCAGTAGCTCCACACCCAGGGATCCAAGGGTTTCCTTCTGTCTGTCTGCCATTGTTGGTACTTGGGTTTTGTCTTCATGGTCCAAGAAGGCTGCTGGGACACTGATCATATCTTTATTCTAGAAAGTAGGAAAGGAGGAAAGCAGGCAGATCAATAAAGGTCTAATTGGAACGCTCTAAAAAAAGCACACAGCAAAAACACTGTTTGATGAGCTTGGTAAATGAGTGCACCCAAATAATCTACACCCCAGACTCGCCTTCCCCTCAGAAGGATTCTTCATGGCCTATTAAAGTCAGTTCTGCTTCCTCAGAAGCAACCACCTTTTGATTTCTATTATTTAGGCTGTTTTTGCCTGTTCTTGGTTCTCAAATAGATGTAAGAGGGTGTAGTATGCGCGCTTCCTGTCTGCCTTCTTTCTTTCTTTCTTTCTTTCTTTCTTTCTTTCTTTCTTTCTTTCTTCCTTAAACCTTTTATTGATTGACTCTTCGTGGCTTTTACACTGTGTATCTCTATCCCACCCATCTACCTGTCCCCTTGACTCCACCCTCTGCCCCCCCCGCAATCTCCCCCACAAAATAAAATGAAGTAAAATTTAAGAGAAAAGAAGAACAAGAATAAATAAATAAATGGATAGATCTTCTTGGACGCTGTAGTGTTGTTACGCAGTGAGTCACACAATATACCTTTTAGCCCATATTTACTTTGCTTGCAGTCAAGTGTTCTTTACAATGAGTCACTGGCCTGGTTCTAGGCCTGGCTTCTGCTACACTAACAATACTGGACACTCACTGGGACTCCTCTTGGATATCCTATCGTTGCCCTCTGTCGTGGAGATCCTGCAGCTTTGGGTCTGCAGGACCAGCCCCTTCACATGCTCCAGCAGATCATAGAGGGAGTGGATGTTGGCCAACCCCTAGCCCTGGTTCTAGGTCTAGGATGTAGCTGAGTTGGTCAACCCACCAGCTCTTCCCAATCCTCACTACCAGGGTGAGTTCTCCAGCCCTGCCCCTGGGTAGGGTCAGCCTTGCAGCAAGGAGTGAAGGGCAGGGCTGGTTCTCCTGCTCCGGCTCCTTAGGACCCACTCACCCATACCTACACCACCAGGGCCAGCTCTATTGTGGTGCCAGGCAAGGTGCAGGGGCCACTCTCCCAAGTGCTACGGCTGCTAGGAACAGGGCCAGCTCCCTCGCTCTCTTTACCTCAGGGTCAGCTCTCCCATCTGCCACAGGTGGCGAGGGGTAAGTTAGAGGAGGGATCTTTCCCTCACCTTGGATACCACATGGCAGACGAAGGAAGTGAGGCAAGATTTCTCATTCTCACACCCTCAGAGCCAGCTCACAGTAGAGCTGACCCCGTTGGCAGGGGGCAGCTCTACTGTGCTGCCCAGGCAAGGTGCAGGGCCCGCTCTCCCAAGTGCTGCACCTGGTGAGGGAACCGGCCAGCTCTCCCACTCTCGTGTCCCAGGGGCCAACTCTCCTGCCTGCGGCAGGTGTTGAGTGGGGGGCAAGGGGGGCATCGCTCTCCCAGCCATGCCATTACATGATGGAAAAGTAGGGGGGCCAGCTCTCCCATGCTCACAGCCTGGGGCTGGCTAACCTGCTCCTGGTGTCTGGCTTCTGTTCAGCAAAATGCTTTTACATGTCTTTATGACATGGTTGTACATATCAGCAGTCTGCTCCTCTTTAACACACAGCCCTTTATGCCTCTGCTACAGTTTCTTTACTCAGTCATCCATTGATGGATAGTTAGGTTGTCTCCAACTATAAAAATAGTTAGCGTGTCCTATTGGAACATTGTGGAAATTGTTGGCATGATCACTTGCATATAAGTCTTTACAAAAGTGGACTTTTTTGTTTATTTTAAATGCATAGGTAAAATAAATGTGGTGAACTGTATAATGATTTCAATTTTTCAAGAAACTACCAGATTCTTTGCAAAGTAGATGTACTGCCTTTTATTTCTAAGAACAGGTTTGCAAGCTTTCCATGTGATGTGCATCCACACCATCGTTAGTGAATGATGGAGTTAGCAGCATTAGAATGACTAAGTTTTCACTAAAAAATCAGTCCTTTTAATTAGGCATTCTGATGAGTTTGCAAGCTTTCTAGCTGTTGCTGTAATTTGTGTTTATTGATGAATGATGTTGAACAACTTCTCATGTGTTATTTGCCCTAATGTCACATTTTGGGAAATACCTTCTCAAATCTTTTAACTATTTTAAATTTTTTGGTTATCTTATTAACATTGTTTTCTATGGTTTTTTTTTTCATTTTTATCTTATGCGTATGAGTGGTTTGTGTGTCTGTGCATTATGTGTGTGCAGTGCCCTCAGCATCCAGAAGGGGGAGTCAGAACCCCTGGAACTGGAGTTACAGATGGTTCTGAGCCACTCACTATGTGGATGCTGGTAACTGAACCTGGGTCCTCTGCAAGAGCAATAAGTACTCTTAATAATAAGTGCATCAGATCTCATTATGGTTGGTAGTGAGGCATCATGTGGCTGCTGGAAATTGAATTCAGGACCTCTGGAAGAGCAGTCAGTGCTCTTAACCACTGAACCATCTCTCCAGCCCCTCTCCTGCCCCCTCTGTGTGTGTGTGTGTGTGTGTGTGTGTGTGTGTGTATATATATATATATATATATATATATATATATATATATATATATTTTCGAGACAGGGTTTCTCTGTGGTTTTGCAGCCTGTCCTGGAACTAGCTCTTGTAGACCAGGCTGGTCTCGAACTCACAGAGATTCACCTGCCTCTGCCTCCCAAGTGCTGGGATTAAAGGCGTGTGCCACCACCGCCCGGCCTCCCCTCTGTGTATTTTGGATACAAGTTCTTTGTCCAATATGTTCCTCAGATATTCTTAACAGATTGTAGCTTGAATTTTATTTTTCTAACAATGTCTTTTTTTTTAGTTTTGATTATCAGCATATCAATTTTTAATTTTGCAGTTCATATTTTTTTGTTCTGAGAAACTTTGGCCTACACTGAGGCGGTAAAATTTCTTCTGTATTTTCTTGTAGAAACTTTAAGATTGGTTATTCCAGAACTATTTGTGAAGCAAGATTTTCCACACTGGATTAGCTTGGCGTCTTTGTGAGGGATCAGTTGGTTGTAGGGGTCTGAATATAGACCTTCATTTCTCTTTCACTGATCCCTTGACTTTGGGTCACAGAACAACACACACACCTCAGTCTTGCTTACAGCAGCTTTGTCAGAAGAGAAATCAGGAACGGGGGTCCTCCAGCATGGACCTTCTCTTGATGTTCCTGAATTCTTTGCATTTCCACGTAGATTTTAGAATCAGTTTATCAATGTCTCCAAAAATATATGCTGAAGTTTTGAAAGAGACTGTAATGAAACCATAGATCGGTTAGGATAAAGTGGACCTCTTAAACCTCTTGAGCCTTCTGGTCATATCACATGACATGGATCTCTGCTTCTTTGATTCTTGTTGAATGTTTCTGAGGCCCACTTCACTGTTTCCAATGCAAAACCAAACAAAAAAACCTCTCACTTTCTCCTGTCTTTCTTTATATTATCTGTTGTTTGAGGTTTGTAAAAATCCCAGTTTTTAATAGTAACTTACATATTTTGGATATTCATGTTTTTCCTGAAACCTTTACAGATTTTCTCTCATTAATTCTTTTCTGCTTTTGCAGACATCTTCTGATATTCTAAGCACAGTCACATCATCTGTGAGGGACAATGTCTTCTTCAATGCCCACTCCTCTGTTTACCTTCTCCTGCCTTACTGTGTTAGCTATGATCGCTGTTTATCGAGGCCCGCCCGCACAATTTTTAACTGACGTGATGAGGGAGGACATGATGTGGTGACATGACCCTTGCCATGTCAATGAACTTTGGAGGAAAGATTCAGGTTCACCATTGAATATGCCGTCAGTTTCATTACAAGGCAAGAAAGGGCCCTCTGTTCCTGCTTTCAAACATTTCTCCCCTTCGTGATAAATGAATGCTGAATTTTGTTTTCCCAATTTAAGAGGGTTGGCCAGAAATTTTACCCAAAAATCCTACATCTATTTACATAACAAAGAACCCATTCCTGCCCTAAAAGTGGGGGGTTCTTCTGTTCCTGGATAGATGGACACTAGGTGGCTTCTAGCAATGCCTGTAACACAAGAAGTGCAGATGTCTAGGAAGAGAGATAATGACTCAAATGCACATTAAAATTGTCAGGTAATAAGTAGTGAGGCGTGGCCACTGTTATCAGTTACTCGATCCATCTGTGGATGTAAATTAATACATATGTTACTGAAAACATTTTGTCTGATATGACAGCATCCCCTCTGCTTCTGGCTTTTTCTCTGGTAGACAAAGAGCTCTGTACCCGCCTGAAGCTTGTATGTATCACATATCTTCCTGCAACAAGTTTCAGTCCAGCCTAATGGAGGGCAGTTCCATCAGTACCACCTACTTCTGTTTCAGTCTGCCTGTCTTGGGCCAGATAAGATGTAGCAATTTGACGTACAATAGGGAAACAATGAGTATAGAATGTTTTCAAAGAGACAATTGAAATTAACAAAGTTAGACTATTCAGTTAAATTGGTATGCAACACTTTGAACTAGCAATGAAACCAAATCTTTAAAGAAGCTTCTAGAAACATCAAAGTAGTTTGAATTTTTATTTAGTTTTATGCATACATTTTATTTCAACATTATTTTTGTTTTGTTTTGCTTTGTTTGAGTCAGGGTCTCATGCTGTAGCCAAGGCTGGCTCTGAACTTGCCGTGGAGCTCGACTGGCCTTGAAGCTAAAACAACCATTACACCTTAGCCCAAGTACTGAGATAATTGGTGTGAGAAACCATGCTTGGCTTACATTCAAGTAGTCTTGCGTTCATTTAAAAAAAAATACAGAGCCTCGAACAGTATGCTAAGTGTCGAAATACCCGGGTACCGGGGATCTGGACCCATTCCACAAGGAACTGGAATTCTTTAGTGGACAGGCACCTTGGAAGACAATACGGGTTCCAGAGTCAGCTCCGTATAGTCTTGGCTCATAGAATCATTCCTGACAAGGCCTTAGCTGGATCATTTCTCCTGTCAAATCAGGTTTCTTTTTCAGTAAATCAAGAGTCATAGTTCTAATTACACAGAGTGGTTGAAAGGATTAGGTCAGATCATGAATGGAAGCATTGGCTTGACCTTGCTAATTCTCAATAAATACCAGGTGCCCTTAGTAATCATAGACCATGATCAGAGGAGACCAGACCACTGCACAGGGTGTAGCTAGTAGGTACCTGAAAGAAGACTGTGCATTTGCTCTCCTGAAAGACTCTATATATCTTTTTTTTTTTTCGAGACAGGGTTTCTCTGTGGTTTTGGAGCCTGTCCTGGAACTAGCTCTTGTAGACCAGGCTGGTCTTGAACTCACAGAGATCCGCCTGCCTCTGCCTCCCAAGTGCTGGGATTAAAGGCGTGCGCCACCACCGCCTGGCTAGACTCTCTATATCTTGCTCGCTAAAGTTGCTTCTTTATTTATTCCTAGGAAAATTCAAATTGTAAACCAAAAGTACTTTAAAAAAAAAAAACCTGCAACACCGTTTTCCTTTCCCTTATATCTCGAGCTCTCTAAGTTCCTCTGTCCAGCTAGCATCCCACATGTGTGCACAAGATGAACACGTACGTTTCTTAATCAAACCCAATCTTCTAATATAGAATAAAATGTTATTAAGTAAGAAGACAATGAAAGGTAAGAGGAAAATAGCCTGAAAGGGTTCTGCAACGCGCAACAGCCTTTGCATTCAGTCTCTTTATCCATATACGGGGAGGATATTGATACTAGAGTAATCAAGAGATTGAATGAGCTCAGAACAACAGACATTCAAAATAAGCATCAATTTCCTTTCCCTCATTAATTCAGTACCTCGTCTCTAGTTATTTCCTTCTAGTGGTCTCCAAACTTTCAAATCCCAGGACTCCTTTACTCCTTTACTCCCTGAACACCTCTTGGGCAATGAGGATAGCTCAACAGCCAAATGTATTTGCCATGGGAACCTGATGACCCAAGCTCAAACCCTGGATCCCGTGGTAGGAGAGAATAGACTCCTGAAAATTGTCCTCTGACCTCACTCATGTACATACATAATACAAGCACCACACATAAACAGCAATAGTAAAAAGATAATGCCTCACCCATGTTTGGTATTGTAAGCTGCTAACCCAGTTTATTGTAAGAGGATCCCAAGTGAAAGGTCAAACTGACCTACAGAGAGAGATTCTGACTAAAATGATGATGATGATGGTGATGATGATGATGATGGTGATGATATACCTCCAAGAGAGCTTCAGTTTATGTGGGCTATATATATTAATAGTTACTTTATCAGAATATAATAGAACAAATAAGCATTGATTTGTTGGTTTAATACTTACAGTAAGAAATAATGCATATTATTATAACATGTTTTAAAGAACAATAACTACATTTTCAAAACAAAACAAAAATCAGCAAGTCTTATTATTAAACAGAGTGATAATAGTCTACTTTTTTTTTTTGCAAATTTCTAAAGCAGCTGGTTTAATTGGATTAAACTGGATTACCACATCCAATTTTCCTTTTAATCTATGGCAATGTTTTTGATAGAATTCCTCAATGAAAGTCAAACCCACAGGGAAATGTATTTGTCAAAGGAGAATCTCACCTGATAGCTATGTCCCATGGCTGTGTCCACTTGTCTGCTCCCAGATTAGACTAGGTTACAGTGCCCAATGTAGAATCTGAAGTAGTATCAACAAACCCCTCCTGTACTGCTGCATTGCAGTTCGTTGGTCTGACTGCACATGGGTGACTCCCACCACCCGTGAGTTTGCAATGTGAGAGTTTGGTCATTTGGAAGCCATGAGTTCACTGAGTTTGCGCATCCTCCAGAACCCATGATATCAAAAGGCTTGCTTGTTAATATCACCACCAACCTCATCACGCGTGTCTTGAAGCACCAGAAAATGTTGGGGGGTATTGTCAATCACTCAGGGAGCAAATGAGCAATTCTGCTTCAATTCAAATATTCTAGTTTCCTTGAATTTTGCTACTGACAGCAAATGCCAGCATTTACTTTCTTGGAAATGACAGTATTGCTTTGTTCATTTTTAAGAACTTGTCTGTCAGATATTCATAGTGGATTAACTCAGGTTTAGCTGTCAATCATTCCTTCAGGTGAAAATGATGCTCCAGGAAAAAGGGCCAAGTCAGCTGGCTCATGCAAATGCTTCTTCTCTGTATTTCACGGGCTCTACGCAAACTCTCCATGTGTTGAAGAAAAACCATGTATTCAGAAATGCCCTGCCACTAATACCGTTCATGATTTATAATAGTTGACTGTCCTCAGGGACAATCAAGTGAAACTACCATTTCCTTTTACTCAGCCTAGCGCTTCTTGAGAATTTATTCTATCAAGACACTTAGTAGAGCCTGGCGCAAATGCTTCAACATGGTGGAGGCTCCAGCCCCTCCATTGCTCTCCAACTGGCAGTGAAACATTGCAAGGTAAAAAGAAAATGGCAGCTATAAAATGCTTAAGGGGATTTTCTGAACTGTTAGTACACAGCATATAGCTTCTTCCTGCAAAGATAAGACAGCTGTGTGCAAGGAAGAAAAAAAGACAGACAAAAAGAAGGAAATGGAAGTCATTTCCAATTCCTGACAGAAAAAGATAATGTTCGGTATATGTAAGTATAGTCTTATTTTATCAGTACTTACTTATTTTAAAAATGAACAAAATGTAAGCAGTACCTCTTTGCTTTGTGTTTCACAATTATCCTGCAATGGAAATGCAAATCCATTGTTATCTAGGACCTCGGAATGTTTTTGGTGAGAAGAGCCTCTACCTTTAATTCTGAGGCTGAGAAAGTAGCATCCAAATGTGCCACTCAGTAGAAGCAGATCTCTGACAACATGAGGGTTTCTACTCCAGTTTCTCAGCCGTGACCCACCTCCTTTCCCTGCATGCCCCCTGTCCTTTAACCAGCTGAATGTATAATAGTAAATCTTCACTCATTTCCCCAAATCATAGAGTGCTCATAAGATAATCATTCTAATTAGTTCACTATGGAGACGGCTGCAGTGTGCACCTGTGATCCAGTGTTGGGGAGCTGGAGATGGGATGTTCTCTAGAGGTCCCTAGCCAGCCAGGCTAGCCAAACTGGTGAGCTGCAGGTTAAAGGAGAGATCCTGTCACACAAAATTAAAATAAAAAATATGATGGAGAATGACTGACAAAGACACAAAAGTCTACCTCTGGTCTCCACATGTGTACAACACACACGCACACACACACACAACTATCTCCTTATCAGAGTCTCCAATCTGAGCAGCAAAAATGCAAATTTCTCATATCAAAGTCAGTTTCCAGTTCT
The DNA here is from genome assembly GCF_950005125.1 of Chionomys nivalis. NCBI lineage: Eukaryota > Metazoa > Chordata > Mammalia > Rodentia > Cricetidae > Chionomys > Chionomys nivalis. Next base: position 20,565,545 of record NC_080107.1, read on the forward strand.
TTTGTTCAAGAAGATGACCCCAGTATGATGCAAACCAATAGCCCCAAATAAAGGATTCAGACTTTCTAAGAATAGTTAGGTCTCGGGGAAAATGCTAAGCCCAATAGAGCTATCCATTTCCTGTGTCATATAATCTTTTCAACTTTGGGAACTAGGCAAGGACTCTGAGGCCCAGGAGTGCTGTGTGACCTGCCTAAAGATAGATAGCTGCTTAGTACATCTCTTCTAAACTGAGTACACGTCTACTGCCCCACAGCTTCTCCAGACACTGTGGGAGCAAGGAGGACACCTAGCAAAAATGGTGATCATTTTAAACATTTGACTTCTTCCTTGCATTGTGCTTTAAATACCTCTCCATTTAAGTAAAAAATAAATAAAAGTTTTAAGGTACACATCTAAAATATAAAATTAAAAGACAAAGGTAAGAGACTAGTATTGTTCAGAGAGCACACAAAACTAAAATAAAAATAGCCCAGTAGAAGAATATGCAATGGATAGAGGTCCGCTGATTGAAAAGGGGCTAAAAATGAAGTGCCAATAAAGATAGACACCTGCTGAGTCCTGGTCATTAAAGGAAATGAAAAGCAATGTTCAGATGACATTTCTAGCCAAACAATTCTCTTGCTTTTTCTCATTTCTGTTGTGAAATGGTATGGCCTCAGACACTGCCATCAGAAACTAATGGGAAGGAGTTTGTTAATATGGGTCAGGGGCAACCCAGCAAACCCCCATCAAAGAAATTCTCTCTAAGCAAAGGGATGGCATAACTTATAAATGGGAACCTAAATGGAGGGCTCTATTATTTAGTTACAGAAAGATCATGGCTACTTTACTCAATTGTTCATTTTTGTTATTTTGACAATTTTATTCATGTACATAATGTGCTGTGATCATAGTTACCCCAGGACCCTCTTTAACCCCTCCCCTTAGTCCTGCGGCCCCTTCCTCTTCTCAACTATCTGCCTTCTTTCATGTAGTATTACTTTGGGCAGGTCTTGTGCAGGCAGCCAGAGCTGCTGTGTGTTCATGACTTCAATGGCCATATCATATCCAGTAGGCAGCATTCATGATGTACCCAAGCTTTATTTTTAATAGACAAACTTTGGAAACAACCATGTTTCCATATAACAGAACATTGCTTCAAACTATAAAGAAGCAAGCCAGTAATTCATACATCCGTGTAGGTGAGTCACCTAGTTAGAGAAACCAGAGAGGTAGTCACATGTCACTTTAGTGGTGGAAGCACAAGTCTGAGAAATGTGATGTCAAAGCTCAAATACCATAGGCTGCACTTACTAAGATAAGACATTGCTACTCAATATAACCCGTTGATGCAATTAAGAAATGCTTAAGATGCCACCAGATTTTTTTTAATGAATTTCAGCAATAAACGGTGATTAAGTCTAAAGAGATAGCTCACAGCCATTGAAATTCATTCTTATTCACTTCCTGATATGTTTGTATAAGCACAAGTTTTCTTCGATGAACCTTCACGTTTATATTACTTTTATAAAAGAGAGCATGATCCTAACGTTATCACTAATCAAATCCATTATCTGTCCTCGGGTGTGTGCTCCTCTGTGTGAAGAGATCTCTGTAGGAAACGGCACTGCCTTTTCACAGTGCATCATTCTGAATGGCTTAGCTTCTACCTGCCATGGAGATTTCATGTGTGGTCATCAGTTTAGTTTCAAAGAAACCTGACACACAGTACTAAGAGAAGAGAATTGCAAATTGAGAGTTAAAAATAAACACCGTGAATCAGAAAGGACATAGAAAAACGTGGCCTGGAAATTTACATTTGCTCCTGGGCCAATTAGACCAGGTGTCTCCATATGGCTGAAGTAATAGACAAACCTTGTACGCCAGGAGAGCAGAAAACACTGTTGTGTGATATTTTAATTGCTATTCTGACAATAAAGTTTGCTTCAAGTCAGAGGGTAGATGGGGCTAGCCACTAGCTGACCAAAATTAACCATAGAGGTTTTGGAGGACTGAGGACAGATAGGAGGCAGGAAGTAGTAAGGCAAGACTAAGAGAAGATCTCAGCCTCTTTGAATGGAGGAAGGGAAGAGATAAGAGGCCACTGGTGGCTTCTCCACCACTTCTCTGATTATTCAGGTTCTTACCCTGCTATCTGACTCCTGATTTTTTTATTGATAAAGAGTAATTAGATAAACTCATCAAAACACGGGGACACAGAGGCAAGTGTAGACCGTAGACCACATCCAATCAATGCTCTTGCTATGCTTCCTAGCCCATTGGCTGACAGATCAGATTTTAATACTCTCTTTGGCTGAGGAAGTGGAACGAAGGGCAGGAGGTACTTTCTGGGATGTCTTTTCTGGGGATAGATGCCTCAAGATATTCGAGCTGTGCCAGTCACTGGTAGGCTTCTCAAACTGTCCTGTTCTTACAAACTCACCGAGACTGAACTGTTTGCTATGCATGTCTACCATCTTCATGGACAACAACATTTTTGTCCCCATGAGATCCCCAGCCAGTTCTGTAACCTTGCCGGTTCTCATCACGTATGGTACTGTTTGACCTACAATATGTTAAAGATTGTTCCAAAAGGAAGTGGATTCCTGTGAACCTTTGCTTTAGCTAACTGACCAATAAACACCTTTATTTTATGTGCATCTCAGTTTAAGGGCATCCAATCTAATTGACATTATTGATTTATTACCATTGGACTGTAATTAATGTCTGAAGAAAGTTTATTTCTATACAAATCCACCTCAGCCTTGCTGCACTTAGGAACACTAGACAGCGTTTCAATGTTAGCGAAGTCATCAATGGAAAGTACTAAAGAAATGAAAAATGAACCCGGAGTCACTAAATAGACTACTAAAGGTCACTTGTTTGTGTGTATTGTGAGTGCTGGGGCTGAATGAGAAGCAGAGCTTGGCCTTGCTTGGCCTCAACTGGGAATTTGCATAAGGAAATCGACTTCTTTGCTCTCGCTGTTCACATCTGCGAATAAGAAAATGATACAAATGCTGGGTTATTCCGTCACCTAGGAGGCTGACGCAGGAGGATCACATGTGCAAAACATGCCTAAGTTCATTGGGGAGTTCAAACCCAGCCAACCTGGGTTACTTAGTAAGACCCTATCCCTAACAAAGTCACACACACACACACACACACACACACACACACACACTGACTCAATGATTTGGGTCCACTTAAGCAAGTCCATGGTGAAGTAGGTGAAAAAAAAAAGAAAACAAGAAAAAACAAAAAAACACCAAATCTAAAAATAACGAAGATCAAAGTCGACCTCAGGTAGTATGTGTGGCTAACAGAAGCCGGACTCTAGTAGATACACCTGCCCTGGTGTGCTGACGGATCTGCAGGACCAAGGCCAGGGAACTGAGTGTGCTCTACAGCGATCACCCCATTATCTAAGACAATGTACCCCACTCTGGCTGGGGCTCCTTCTTGCTATCTCTTTTCTTCTATACGAAGGGTTGGTAGACCTTAGCTTGCATATGGAAGACTTGATACAACACAGATTGCTAAAACTATCACTATCATTTCAACTGAAGATAAGAAGTAGAGGCCTAGATGGTTCATTTCTACAGGTGATCCTGTAGCTCTCATGTCCAAAGACTTAACTTGGGTCTACATGATTGGCTCTATTTTTTAAAAGGAAAAGCCCAAAGCTAAGAAGGCTTTAGTAACTTCCCCAGAGTTTTGTGCATAGCTAGTAACTGGCTTCTGAACCACAAGTATAACTGAATCCCCCCGTCGGCTCTTCCCATGGACTTTGATGCAGGCTTCACACTACCATGACATTTCAACCATAGGTTTGCTCCCAGGCAGGTGGGCCATGATGTATTGGAAATATTGTTTCCTAGGTTTATGTCAACTTGACACAAACTAGAGTCATTTCAGAAGAGAAATCTCCAAGTGAGAAAAGCCTCCATCTGGTTGGCCTGTGGGCAAGCCATAGGGTGCATTTTCTTACTTAATGATTGACGCTAGAGGGCCCTGCTCACTGCACGGGGTGCCACCCCTGGACTGGTGGTCCTGGGTGCTTTAAGAAAGCAGTCCGACCAAATCCCGAAGATCAAACTAGTAAGTGGCACTCCCCTACTGCCTCTGCATCAGATCCTGCCTAAGGCTCCTGCCTTGACTTCCTGCCTTGACTTCCCTGGTTGACAGACTACAAGCTATAAGATGGAACAAATCCTTTCCCTCCCAAGTTGCTTTTGACCTTTGTGTATTATCACAGCAATAGAAAATCTAAGACAAAGGCCAAGAGTTTTGCTGCGGGCTCTGGGTCCATGGCAGACAGGATTAAGAGTAGAGGAGAAAGGAGAAAAGTTCCTCTCTCCTTTGCTTGGGGTTGACTCATGCTTGATAACAAGTTAAGATATCTGACCACAAAGCAACGCGAAGTGGTTGTCATCAGGTAAACTTAACTTATCAGGTAGATTTGGGTTTGTAGTCAGTAGAAGGAAGTAATTACAAGCCCGGAACAAGGATCTGAAGACAGGATCATCAGCAGTCCCGTTGGAGCCTGCCTACGATACACAGCAGGCTTCAAATCAGTGTTAGCCGATAGAGTCTACATGGGGAAGATGGCAACTTCAAATGGAAGATTCACTGTCAAGTCATACAGTGAGGCCCTTTAGAAAAGGAATCATCCTTTAAGGAAATGTCCCCAGGATATCAGGTCTACTAACTGCCCCGGACCACACTGAAGAATATTTTTCCATTTTCCTTCTGCAGTAGTATTCCCTACTTCTGTTTACCTACGTTTGGATTCAAGCACATTTTACCGTTGACTGATGATGCTGAGCGATTCAATGAAATTGTGAGAAAACAGAAGATTTCTGCTAATATTGACACGCCCGAAGGTGGATTTGACGCAATTATGCAGGCTGCTGTGTGTAAGGTAGGGTGTGGGGGGCAGGGGTGGGGTCAGTACTCTGTCCTATTAACATAAACTTTATCTTTTATTAACCAGTCTGCTTTGGGAAGCTTAACTAACCGTCTTTCCTTTGATCACCCTACTTCTTCATTTGATTCTTTTCTTAAAATGTGAAACTTCCATTCAGTATTTAATTTAGTCATGTTGAAGGGGGAGAATGTTTTATGTGTGTGATATTTGAATAATCAAATAATAATAATAATCAAATAATCAAAGGAAATTTTGGTTCAAAGAACAGATTAGTTATTTTTTAATCAACTATAGTAGGAAAAAATTAAGGGCAGAATATTAAAAAACAAATTTGAAATGTCTGACTCAGTATATAGCACAACTATTGTATTTTACCTTTCTCATGATGTGGGCCTTGTTCGTGCTAGGTAAGCTCTATACTAATGCTACTAATGAGCTACCCAGCCCTTGGTTTTGAGAGGCAGAGTTGCAGTACATAGTTCAAGATAAAATCTGTTGTTTTGAAGTAATAAAGTCAAGATCAGAAGTCACGTTATCTATGCAGCCCTGTCAGGACCCAGCTTCTCCTTGACTCTTTGAGAATAATCACCCTGTCTAGACATTAGTCCATGGTGGGAAATACCAGGAAATGTCCAGGGCGGAAGCTTCTGGAAGGCAGAAGGGTCAGGAGTTAAAGGAGGAAGGAAAGGATAAGGCAGGTTAGGAGAGCCGGGAGGAGTTTTTGCCCAAAGGCTTCCAAGACTAATATTAGATCGCTGCTAATACACAGATTGCAGACTATCTCCACTAGTAGGACCCTGGGGCCATCTTCAATCAGCAGTTCTTATGCTTGTGTTAGATGTATAATTCTCAGGTGACATCGTTAGAAATACAAACCTAAATGTTGGGTGACATTATAATGAAACAGGCTTACTTTATAACCAGTTTTCATTGCATTTAGCTTGAATTTAGAATGACTGTGACCTTTCCCACTACCTCCTCTCATTCTCTGACTGGCGAATCGAGAGCTGAGCAATAAAGATCAATAACTAGAAGCCAAGATGAACCCAGCATCACTGGTAGTGGAACTAATTTTTGTGATGCGAGGAAACCTGAAAGTTATCCAGGAAAAAGCAAATGCTGTGGGATTTCATCCCTTTACTAAGCCTCAAATTCACTCTAGATAGAAAGGCCAGGATGGGCTATCCACGCACTGTGAGAAGCCGCATAATCCTCAATTCGGACCTGCCCCTCTCCATACACCCTATGGCGTCCTTCTCACTCTAGGAAAAGATTGGCTGGCGCAACGACTCGCTCCACCTCCTGGTTTTTGTGAGTGATGCTGATTCCCATTTTGGAATGGACAGCAAGCTAGCCGGCATTGTCATTCCCAATGATGGGCTCTGTCACTTGGACCATAGGAATGAATACTCCATGTCAACCGTCTTGGTAAGTAACCCTCCCTGTCTTCAGCTTTCAGAGCCACAGGTAGACCCACACGACGGCAACCGCCATGAAACCATGTGTAATGACTCACTTACTTGGTGAACATGGTGTCTATTTTCTACCTTAGGGGCTAGACATCGCTCTCTTCTACCTCACCTGCATGCAGGCTCCACACAGAGCTCACGTGACCTCCGCTAGGTAGGTGGTGGGCCTGTGTTGAGACTTTAAATCTGCTAGGTCACAGGCGAGCCTAGAACCTCTCTAGCTTCAGAGAGATCCCGAGGCCAGCAAAAGAAGCAGATAGCTCTCTATTCTAAGTCAAAGTGGTCCAGGTCAGACTAGTACCAGAGAGGGCTTTCTGAGCATCGTTATCTCTCAGTTGTGCCGCAACCATGGTGGACAGCGAATCAAGTGGGGTTTGGTTTGTGTTTAATAACACTTAATTCATTTTCTGTTGTTGAGAAATGCTGGCAACATTTAAAATAAAGAAAAAAAACTTGACCGTTGTCAAATGAGGTAAAAATTTCAGAGGCCTTTGCCCCAATGGTCTCATCTGATCTCCAACAGGACTCTGTGTCACTGCTGTTTTGAAGAACAGACCATGTAGCTACTGGACTTGTAAATGTTATGTCCTATACTGGGGAAACTACATTGCCCTTTATGACTCAGTGACCCTCTTTGACCTCCTCTGGCTCCCAAAGCAGTCACTTCTCGTTTCATCCTTATTCATGATGTCGGTCTTCACGTACATCTCTATGTGGCAATGGGTTCGCTTACGCTGTCTTTCTCATGGTGCCTTCCTCAGAGCCTGGGGTGGTTTATTATCTTTGTTTCCTAAGCTCAGTGCCTACGTCACAGTGGGTGCTGACGGATGTATAAGATGAAGGAAGTCCTTCTGTGCAAATTCAATGCAATAGGTAGCATGGCTCAGAAAGGCCAAAGGACCCTTCAAATAATGATTTATAGGACACATAGGAAGAAGAAGGGGGGAAACCCTGGAATTCCAATGTCAATTGAAAAAAAAAGCTATTTTATGCAAACTCTACTGGGTAAACAAATTTAGACCATTTCATTCTTTGGCCTAATTCTGAACTTCAACCTAGATTTTACCCCATCTTTGAACAGTTTTATTCCCCACACATACATGGTCTCCATTCTTAATCTGTCCATTTGAGAATCTCAATGATTATTACCAACGTTTGTCTTTGACTCAATGCGGTTCCAGTAAACGGGTCCTTTTATCATGAATTTGTCGAATGTCCCATAAAAGAACTCTTAAAAACCAAAAATCATAGAACCAAGCAATACACGTCACCTCACATGACTTTCTCGTTTAATAAATATTTATCTTATTGTTTTGAGTAAATATCTGCATGAGTACAGATGCCATGGGCCATTTTCCGTCGCCCCCGAGTCCTCTGGCTATTTTTGTGGGCTGAAAGCACAGCTAGATTCCCAGGGCCACCAAACAGAACCTGCTTCCGGCCTTGAGGTTCTATAGAATTATAAGCACTCATGCAACAGATGTCATTAAAACATAAAGCAGCATCCTATGTGGGCTGCATGGTATGATCCAGGCTCCACATGAAGCAGCAGATAGGAGTGTACCCATGGAGGTGTGGAGCACCAGTGTGGAAGGTCCTTCAGCTTTAGAGTAAAGCATGCTTGGAGTTTGGGCAACTGAAAAGCAAATGACACTAAACCTGTCAGACCAAGGAACAATTCTATGATCTGTTATCTCTACTAATAAAAATCCGAATGTGGGACTGGAGAGACAGCGCAGTGGTTAAGAGCACTGACTGCTCTTCCAAAGGACCCAGGTTCAAGTCTCAACACCCATATGACAGCTCACAGCTGTCTGTAACTGTAACTCCAGGACATCTGACACCCTCACACAGACATAAAGATAGGTAGGTAGGTAGATAGATAGATAGATAGATAGATAGATAGATAGATAGATAGAGAAAAATATGGAAAGTAAAAATCCAAATATGACAAAAAAAAAAAGCATTCCCAGTCTGAGTCACAGCACAGTTGGGAAGTTTCTCTTGGCAATTTAGACAAAGGAACACTTTTGCTAGACTTGTACCTAACAATAGCCCCAACAGAAAGACTGGCAGTCCTGAGGATGGGCGAATACACTATCTCATGAACAGAAGACTTCGTTCTCAGAGCTCCTCCATTTGATGGACTGCAGCCATAATCCATAGTCCTAGTTTGATCTGCCTCCGGTTGCTCCTTTACGTGTCTTCTTTGTGAACATCTGCTTTTGGAGTCATAGGGGAGCCCAATGTGTTTCATGTTTTCTAGACTTGGAAAGTAAATTCATCTGTAAATTTGATAATTTGATAATGGAATAACTTTTTTTGTTTCTAAAAAATTATCCACCTCACTTGAAAATGAACATTGCAACACCAGAAGGACCAAGTGTTTTCATTAGTGCTGAAAAAAATAAAAGAGTAAAGAGTACAGGATCCCATACCACCAATTTATGACATTGCAAAGGCAATAAAACCAACCCCGAGAACCGGTGTGGGCCTGTCTCAAATCAGACAGCCATAAGAATTATACTGTATTCATCAGTTTCCATCCCTTCCTCAACCTTCATGTCGCCTCATCTAACTCCAGTCAGAGTTACAAGAGCCCCTCGTCATCTACACCATACACCACAGTCTCCCCACCTGCCCCCTACTTTAACATCCCTACCTGCTGCTGGAGGCTCTTGGCGGAGATAATGTGACACATTAGAAGTCTTGAAATAAATCCCCAGGGGTCTGCTTAGGGAAACTGCTTAGCACACTCCCCGTCTCCGTTCTTAGGACTTACCCGAGCTTGCAAGACTGAGCTAAGTGAATAAATAAAAGTAATAAAGAGTGTTTCCTTAGCATGACAGATAAATTACCTGTGAATATCGACCTTCTCAACTGTGGAAGGAACGTTTTACAATGGCACCTTCTGTGGCTAAGATGATATTTGAAATCTGTGTATCAATTTTAGGAATATCCAACAATTGGTCAACTCATTGATAAGCTGGTACAAAACAACGTGCTCCTGATCTTCGCTGTAACCCAGGAACAAGTCCACTTGTATGAGGTAAGTGAGTAGGCTGGGAGAAATCCCCTCAAGGAGATGTGTGCATCATGAAATGGGAAGGTTAACTCTGTGACTCACCCCTGGAAGGGCTCTTGGATAATCATTAACTCATACCAAGCAAACCGAGAGCTTGGCAAGGCTCCTTCATCTGCTGTTGGAGTTTTAGGCAACAAGTCGTGGAGGGCCAGCAGAAAGTTGGGGCACACATAGTAGAACAATAAAAAGGTTGGAGGTGAAAAGGGTAGGGGAGAAGGGGGTACCAATGAATGCAGGTGGGGTCACTTAGTGCCATTAAAACAAGCATTTCCTCTGAAAAGGAGTTAAGCAAGAATAGGGACGTTATTAAGAGTGTGAGGGCACTGACTAAATATTTGCTAACATGGAAAGACTCAAACAGAAAGTTGAAAGAAAATCAGTTCTTAATTTGGGTCAAAAAAATAATCCCTACCCACTCCCAACCCCAACCCCAAATGTAGTTGTGTTTACAGTTCAGGTATTGGAAGGAGGCACCAGTGTGGAAAGGGGAGTCTTTCGTTAGATTTTCACGACGCTTGCTAGCCACCATATAAACTGTAAAGCGCCTGTGCAAACTTAAGATTTCTGTGGTCTCTTTACAACCTAAGAAAAACAAGGTGTCAAAATGCTGCAAACGGTGATAACAGCCAGGGGCCTCCTGGAAATATGCAGTTTCTTAGAAAAGCCGGAACAGCAGAGAAATGCAGCCGTTAGACGGTGCTTTCTATGCAAAAGGGCTGCTCAGATACTCCTGAGTTCAGACTCCGATTTCCCACTCCTCTTGAAAGGGCCTCTTCACTTGGTGACTTTGCAGGGGATACTCCAATTTTTTTTTTTCCCCCAGAAGGCTTTGATTAAATGTACTCGCTACTCAGAATGGTGCAGTCCATGAACTTGCATCAGATTCTATGGAAAGAGTCCAGGAGGAGATGCTATCTTGTGTTTTTCATGAGAGGAGGGTATTGTACTCCAGGAGAGAGACCCTTACTAAGGAAGTCCATTGCAATCAGGCTCCATCCTCAAGGCTTTTGTTTCTCGGGTCACCTGATCTGGACGTTTTTTTGAAGGCGGCTTAGTATGTGATACCGGTTTCCACTGGTTTTCAGTGGTAGGGTTGCAGTGAAGATATATTTTTAAATGACCTCAGCACAATAGTGGGTCGACGGTGCCTTTGATCCTGAAGGCTAAAGGGAGAGGACCCCAGAGGTCGCAGCGCCTCCTCCCCAGCAGGGCTGTAGTTTAGAAGCTGGAGGGGTAGCTACCCAGAACTTACTTGCAGAAGGGAGTCTGGGGAACACGATTGATGGTCATGAACATAGACTCCCATAATTCATGTTGGTAATAGTCTTTAAGACCCACAGCTCGTTTAGATGCCTCCCCCAAACCACCATTAAGAAGACAGAGGGGGATGAAAAATAACTATGTGGCAAAACAGAATCTGTTGCATTCAGGTTAGTTGCACATGGTTCCCCTGTTGCAAAAGAAACGATCATTTCCAAGGAAAACACCAGTTATAGCCTGCCTCTAATATAACAGCAGGACATTTATTTTGTCTGCCTACTAATCTCATTATGAGGAGAATTTATGTCCTGTCATGATCTGTGGTCTCTGCCATCCGGGCGCCACTAAATTCGAAGGAACATTTTCAGGGAGCCACAGCCCAGCAGCCAGGTCAGCAATCTGCCCTGACGGGTGTCTCCTTGCTCTGTTTCCCTTCTGATGGCCCATCATACCATCTGCATTAGGGGGCCAGGAGGCAGCTTGGTCTAAAGATAATGACAGCCACAAGTACTTCCCTGAAGGCTTCGCATAGCGTGGAAATGCTGATCTCTTGTTTTATTGATAATGAAAATAGAAAATAGACCAGTAATGGCCTGTGTCGCTTTTCCATTTAAACCTCTTAGAACACGCCTTTTGTGTGCTGGAGGCCAGAGCAGTATGATGTGTGGGGTAGCTGTGAAATAAAGAACAAAAGCACCAAAGAATCCTTGAGCAATAATCCAGCAGTGGGATAATTTAAGTAGTGAGATCTAATGGAAATTCCAGAAGGTAAATTATTTGCCTGAATTATATAATAAGGAGAGTTCCGTGCTTGCACTGCTGGCAGGGGATGGGTGAGGTTCAATGGCGGCTCTGTCTTGCAGCAAGCAAGATTTATGTTGCCCACTCATGTAATTCAGGAAAAATGACTGTTGTTTCAACCAGCTGGGTAGGATGCTCTGGCCTGCCCAGGTGTGGGGAACTGCTGGGCCCTGTCGTAAGGATCTGAACAAACAATGGAAGGGATTCCGTAAGCAGTTTCCTTTCAGCTCCCGACGACTGCAGTGTGCACCCCAGACTCCAGCAAACAGACAATTAGGAGCAAACTTATTATTATGAATAGTTTCTTGTTTGTCCAATTACAGGGTCCAAAAGATAATGATAGATAATCGGCTGAGCACTAGGTAGTATATTATATCCTAGTACAAAGTACCATTTAAAATGAAGATTTGATTACCCAAGCTAAAAATAAAGAATAAAGAAAAAAAGTTTACACCTCGGTCTGTTGTTTTTAAACACTCACTCAATTTACATTACGATAGTATCAGTAAATTGAAGTCCAACTGCTTAATTTGCGGTGGCTTTCCTTCCTAGTGAGATACTGAGATAAAGCAATTAAATCAGTAGTTTTACTATACTATCAAATCATGTTATTAATCACCTCATATTATTTGCAAGGCTTAACAATATCTATATACAGACAGACACTGCTCGCTTCTTTCCTGGCCACCCAGACTTGAATAATCACACAGAAACTATATTAATTACAACACTGTTTGGCCAAGAGCTTAGGTGTATTCCTAGCTTGCTCTTACATCTTAAATTAACCCATTTCTATTAATCTGTGTATCATCACAAGGCTGTGGCTTACTGGTAAGTTTCTGGAGTCTTCTCCTTCGGCAGCTACATAGAGTCCCCCTGACTCTGCCTATTCTCTTTCTCTATCTCTGGTCAGATTTCCAGTCTGGATTTAAACAGCTTTATTCATTGGCCAATAAAAGCAAACATATACAGAAAGACATCCCACATCATCTATATGTTTCCTAAATGTCTACACCTGGCAGGAAGGATGCGCTGCATGGAAACATAGCAGCGATGGCAGTTACAGGAGCTAGTGTTGGCAGCACGATGCTAATGCAATGAGTCCATCTGCAGCAGATGTCTCCAGGTCAACCACTGTTATGGCCACCCTAACTGGTGCCCTGTGGTCACTAGGACAGAGTAACAGGTAGATTAGGCTCTTATGCATTCGGAGGACCCTTTCCCTTAGAGACAAGAAGCTCTCGGCTACTAGATGTTTGAAGAGAATGTATCTTACCCATCTTCTTGTTTAGGCCAAGCCTCAGTGACGTTGTTAAATAAATATAAAAATACAGTAGAAACATCTCTCTTTTTTGTTTTCTAAAATTGAGCCAAATGTTCTTCAGGACTTGGAGTTTGATGTGACAGATGCATGTAAAGGCTGAGGCTGTCTGAGCACATAGGGCAAGTATAGGGCGCCTAACCATTGACAGGATGCTCTGCCGCCTAAGCTCTCCCCGTCTTCTGCCTTCCATCCTGGACCCAGATGGCAAAAGGAAAGCAGAGCCATGCCATCTGTCTCAGGACAGACCTGCTGGAGAAGTTCCATGCGTCCTTCACACTGGTCCAGTAGGGAAACCCCTGAGCGATTATCCACAGGCACACATTAGATCAAACAGCAAGTCTGACGAGCAGTAGTAACACACTGTAAGCCTCGTGCTCTTTCTCACCTCATGGAAATAACATCCTGTCCATACACATCCGTGTTTCAGGAATCAGTAACCCCAGTTTTCTTTATCCCCTTCTCCCTTTGGCTATTCACTGTAGCGAGAGAGGTTAGGAGGTAAGGTGAACTAGAGGGAGATTAAATAGAAATTGGACCTCCTTGCTGTTCGTTAGTTGGTTCGATTGTTTTCTTTTCTACTGATCTCGGTGGAAAAGATCAAAACCATTTCAGTTCAGTGGAAATCCCTTGATCTCTCAGGCCTCAGTATTTGTAAAATAAAAAGATTAGGCCTAATGGCCTCCATTTTTAACAGGCGATGACCAGTGCTGGAGCTGGCCACGCGTTCTGATGATCCACACACAGATAACAAGGTTCACTAGTTGGCACCGTGGCTGATGTTAGGGTCCACTCTAAAAAGCCATTCCCTGGCCTCTCAATCTCATGCTATAATTGGATATTCCAAACTTGGGATTTTTAATGCAAATAAAATCGTCTGGGATAAAAAGCAATTTCACGATTATGTGGCATTGCCATGGAGTTAATAAATTGCTCTCGATTCAAGGATAATGGGGAAGATTTTTTATTTCTCCTTAATTGACGGTCTCTGGGAAGAAAGCCCGAGGAGAGCCAGCTGCCTACACTTTCCTCATTAGCTGAAGCATCGCTCAGAGAGGGAGGCTTTGGAAAGAAAACTCGTGTCCCCAGATTACTGGGCATCTACCAAATAAGGCTAACTAGTAAATCCCAACCATCAGCAGTTACTATTAGCTAACTCACAGGACTTTTAAAGAATCTAAAGGCTTGTATTTCACAGCATAAACCTAGGAGAAAAGAAAGACACAGGTCTTAAGTAGAGTCTTCATGAGATCACCTACTAGGTCTTCTCATATAGGAGATCTTGCCACTACACAGTCTAAATGTTTGAATATTTGCATAACACCTAGGATGTCTACTGGGCATTATATCACTGGGCAGTGATGCCCTCACTACATAGTCACACATTCATTCATTCAAGTATCTCCTGGGTATCTCCTGGGAACAAGGTCAGAGTTTATGACCAGAAGAATAAGCAACAGTGTCTGCCTCAAGAAGTCTCAAGCAGCACTAACAAATTTGTAAATCTATTATTAATCTCAAAAAGTAATGGTGAGACCACTGTAGAGACCCAGGGGGAAAAGACACATACACACGGGGTGGGGGGGAGGGAGAGGGTAGAAGGAAAGAAGGGAGGGAGGGAAGGAGAGAGGGAGGGAGGGAGGGAGGGAGGGAGGGAGGGAGGGAGAATTTTGCTAATGCGTCAGGATTTCTTCTGTCAATCAGTGGTTTTATATCTGCTCATCACCTTTGTTAGAAGAAATAGCCGATTAGCTGACAATCATGAACTGGTTTTGATGCCAACAAGAGCAAAGCGCAATACCTAGTCTTTTCCTTTTCGGGGGTGAAAACTGAGGCCTGAAGACGCCTGCAGCAATAACCATGATATGGAGAGAGCAATAAGCAGCCCCCAGGAGACTGCGCTTTACACTTATTTTATCATTTAATCTCCACGTGTCACTATGGACCCCAAACTAGCGAAACAAGTTGACAGAAGATAGACCCAGATAACTAGAGTCTATAGCCTTAACCACTGGGAAAAAGTCACAGCTGAGCCCTGAACCCAGGCTGCGGTAGTGGCAGAGCACAGCAACTTCTGAACACTAGAGCACCAGTCAAGCATCCCTTCCAAGGTCAGCTTTAATGTCTCTGTAAAGGCACAGAGTCTGAGAGTGGAGCAGAGCCAGACAGGGCGACGAGTAGAGGAACTCTTTAAATGACAGTCCTTCAAGGCTGGGCAATTCTTTACCGCTCGCTGCTAATTTAGGTGAAGGAGGCAAGGTGAAATGAGCACCCCCTACTTCTTCCTTGTGGTAGAAGAGAGGCTACGTAACCAGCACAATGCATTGCGCTGCCATCTAAACCCCATCTAAGACACTCAGTATCTCTGCTTAACAATGGGGCCAGGGGGGTCTACAAAGGCTATAGATTTAGCAACTGGACACAACTTAAGCACACGGAAAAGCAGGGCATACGTTGAACAGTGGCATACCTACTGGTAAGTTTCCCCCAATCTAATAATGCCACCGCGTTGGCTCATTTGAAGAAGGAAAACATCTAGCGTGCAATTGCCCTCTGACTGACACCCCATCTCATTCCTTCCCCTTCCTTTCCGCAAGGTAAGCAGGATCCTGAACTCAGTGTTCATCATCCGTACACGCGTTTGTATGCTACTAAAATACAGACACATCCACAACTGATTCTATATTAATGACATGCTGGCACATTTCATTGTGTGCACGCCATTTCTACCGCTTTCTTCTGAAGAACTGAGCTCAATGACCGACAAGATTTAATAGCGAATGATTGATCTTGGGAAAAGAGGAATTCTAATGACCTGCATTGGCGGGGGGGGCGTATTTTTGTTGTAATCTCATATTGTGGTAAAACACATATAAGGTATGCATTTTAGGGTTTTAATTCATGTTTCAGTGCATAGTGCTGAGGCATTAAGCACACTGACCTTGCTGTGCGCAGCGGTCTGTGTCTGAGGCTAATCCAGGCAGATGCTGATAGTGCCAATTGAATCCATCACGTTTTTCTGTAACAGAGCACTGAGCCACGTGCCACTATCCGGCACCATGGATGCTGTCGCTGTACCCATCCCTACACTTCTATTCTCCATCACAGATCCAGCACAGCTCCAAGGGAGGCCCCTGGGCCCCAAGGAATCAGGGTCTTCAAAGTTACCGAGTTTGTCCACGTTGCTACTGTACTGGAGACTCTCTTGCCGGCAACGCGGTATGAAAGCGCCAAAGTCCAAACAAAGCAGAGCGATTCCATTCCTAGCTACAAAATTAATGCGACATTTGCACAAAAGGGAGGGAGGCAGTGAGGTGATGAGAGAGCAGGAATTGAAAATAAGGATCACGCATAAACCAACCCCTCAGAGCTAACCACTGTTGACATTTTAGAATAAGTCTTCCTTCCCCTTTCTTTGCATGTCTTTGCATATTTTAACATAATTGCTATCATATTGTACATATTAAGTATGTTCACATTTTTAAATGGGTTTTTATATTTATAGTCTTAGAAAGGCATAAGAATTAAATGCTATGTAGTTATTCATTAATCACTTTTATTAACAAGAATAACATTAGATGGAAATCAAGGTTGTCCTGTAACACCCTGAGCTTATGGGTTTTTATATTTATAGGTTCTCTGCTGTAAACTAAACACAAACTGAGCCTTACCTGCTGGCACAGCCCTGTAATACTACTTCAGTTAGAGGTAGCAGCATGGGGGGAGATCACAAGTTCAAGGCCAGTCTCAGCAACTTTTAAGCGCATTCCTCAATATATAAAATAAAAAGAGGGCTTAGATGCAGCCCAGGGGTAGAACACTCACTAGTGTTAATACAAGTCAGTGCTCAGAAGTTCCAAAAAAAAAAACAAAAACAAGATAAAATAATAATTGTTCCCTCTCAGTGCGGGTAAGTCATTTCCCCTCCAGATTTAATTTTTCACATAGTCTTATGCTTTGTGTTTTGTTTTGTTTGGGTTTCATTTTGGTTTCACTCACCGCGTCCCTTTGCTGAGAACCCCACCGTCTGTGCACACAAGTAACGATGTGGAACTGCCCTGCCTCTGCTTTCTCTGGGTGTTCCTATGGTTGTAATGGCTACCATGTGCGTATCACTATTGTGCACACGGGGAGCTTGCTTGTCTGTCTTGATGATCTTATGGAGTAGTCTACGTGGTCTAAGTGTATCTAAGCTTTTTCCGCTTCGCACTGGCTTTTAAATGCTCACTAGAGCATCAACCCAAGGGGGCAAGTTAAACTGATGGCCCACCAGACACAAAGCTTGGGAGTATTATATATTTTAATCTTATGCACAATTGTCAGAGAAAACCTATAATGTACTATAAAGGGTTTCTATTAGTTCTAATAGTTGAATATTTGTTGCCCTTGCAATATTGAATCTTCAGAAAGTAAACAGAAAATCTAGAAAAAAAAATGAGAACTGTTGAATTTGAATAGTTTTGGCATACTTGATTCATTATTTCAGGATCTGGAACACCTATTTCATAGGATTAACAACAGCTTTTTGCTCACAAGATATAAAATTCTAGTTAAAACTAAATTTCAAATAAACAAATATTTTTAGTAAAATTATGTCCCTTGCAATACTGATGATTCTCTTATAGTAAAACAATGTTCCATGTTCTAACGACACACAAGTGTTGCTTTGTATCACTGTGAGGGCAAGACCTGAGAAAACAGCGACAGAAAGACAGTCATTCTGGCTGCCAGTGTCAAAGGTCTCAGCCCACCATGGTGGGGAAGGCATGGAAGAGTCCCATGTGGTGGGAGTGTGTGGAAAGAGCATTCACATCACAGAAGATCAGGAAGCAAAATGAGGAAGAAACCTGAAGCTGGCTACCACCTTCAGAGGCCTCTCCCTAGTGGCTTGTTTCAGGCAGCCAGCCGCTCCACCCACCCTGACATCTAAAGGTTCCACACCCCCCACCAAATAGCACCAACAACTGTAGAACAAGAGTTCAAAACACGAGCTTGTAGGAGACATCTAAGACTGAAAGTCCAAGTACTCAACAGGCTCTATTAACTCTGGAAGCCTATTAGTAAGAATCAGATAGTCATCTAAGCCTTGTAAGTCATAAGCACACAACTGGACCATACTGTGTGAAGATTCATAGGTGTCTGTTATGATAAAGGATTGTGACGAGTTATGGTGGTTTGAATAAGTATGGCCCCCAAAGACTCTCAGGTGCTTGAATGCTTGGTCCATAGGGAGTGGCACTATTAGGCTGTGTGACCTTGTTGGATTAGGTGTGATCTTGTTGGAGGAAGTATGTCACTGTGGAGGTGGACTTTGAGGTCTCATATACACTTCAGCCATGCCAAGGGTGACAATTCACTTCCTGTTGCCTGTGGATCAAGATGTAGAATTCTCAGCTCCTTCTCCAGCACCATGTCTACCTGAATTCTGAAACTGTAAGCCAGCCCCAATGAAATGTTTTCCTTTATAAGAGTTGCCATGGTCATGGTAGAAACCCTAAGACACAGGTCAATAGTTGTCCATAGGTCTTAGTTTGCTCATTCATTCATTCATTCATTCAAGTTTTTATGTGTTTTATACTTTCCAAGAGCAGATCTAGGCACTGAAGGAGTAGACAAAAAAATGCAAATTCTGTCTGTCCCCATGGGCATATGACTCAGATAATAATAATAATAATAATAATAATAATCCACTAATAAATAGCCAAGAATGACTTTTAAATGTGCTGTTGAAGGAATGAAAAGGAATAGTGTCCAGCAATAAAGAATAATTAAAGGGGAAAACTGAGTTCTTCATTGGAGAGGCTCTTCAGAGAGGGCTCCATCCAAGAGATATTGAGACAGCAACCAGAAGGTTGAGAAAGCATCAACAGGAGATGCATGCAAAGGCCCTAGGGCAGCAAGCAACCCAAATTCAGAATATATGAGGAAACAGAATAAAAATGTTCAAAAGTCAGCTTGGAGTGACTTGAAGTGGAAGGAGATAGAGAGGGTGAGAGACATTGGAAGCAGGTTCATGGAGACACTCAGGAAATTCCACCTTTGTGGCAAAGCAGAGATATCAAAAGTATTGGACAGGCTGAATACTACATATGACTTAGGGATCTATGTCTTAAAATTATAATGTCCTTATTTTCCAAGTCACAGACTATTTTTTACCCATGGTTCTCAATCATTGATGCTTATTAGAATTGCCTAGACAGCTTTTAAAAGACAGATTCAATGTCCCGGCAGCATTCTGACCTGATTAAACTGACATCTCTGGATGCAGACACTAGGTTTGGCGTCTGCATCTCCTCTGTCTAACCATCATTCTGTGCCTTACGAATATGGATTCTGATCCAGGATGCCTCCTTTATCCACGCCTTAGCATCTCTGACAAGCTTCAGAGAGATGCTGATGCAGTAAACCATCTACATCACTTGAAGTGTGGGGGCTCCTGTCTCTGCACAGTCCTTGCATGCACTCTGCTTGGCTATCTTCTCGTTCCCCGAATAACCTTCCTTCCAGTCATCCTTCAGGGTTTTATTGCCTGCCCATTGGTTTGCAGAGCACACGGGCTGTCACGGAAACTCATCTCCCTTTCCATTTTCAAATGGCCTTCTAAAGCTTAGGGAGTCAGGACATGCATTCTGTCGCCAAGGCGTGTCCTCTGTCTCTGAGAGCAGGCCACTAATCTCATTAAGAGGAGCTGTGAAGCATCCTGAGTAACAAATACTCCACACAGCCCCTTTGTTCTCAGAGTCTCCCTTCCCCATGCCTGTTTGTCTCCTAACAGTTTGCATCGTGGTCCATTCATTTTTTTCCTTATCACGGCGGCTGCTTCCGAGCACTCTGTTCAGCCGTGTGCTATGGCTTCGGGCTGACAAGATAATTACATTCTGAGCAGCATGGGAGAAAGACAGCTAGTGCTCAAAAGTTCCAAGACTGACTACCTAGTCATTGCTGGTACAGACTTCAAGATCAAGCACCTGATCTAATTAGCACACTCCCATCCTGCCTGCCTGCCTGCCTGCCTGCGGAATGCTGACAATGGAAAGCCCAAAGGCATTGCAGATATCATGCAACCCGGAGACAGACAGTCATGCCACCCTTTTGCCAGAAACAATTACATGTTCTGCTTGGAATCTTGGGTGTCCTGGTAACAGAGTAGAGCCAGAGGGTAAACTTTTGCATAATACCGGGAGCCCTGCATTTACTGATAATGAACCTGAGAACCAGGGAAATGAAAAGCCCACAAGAATGGAAGTCCCCTGGAGAAGCAAGCCTTCCGGTTGCCTTCAGAATCAATTATGTCAGCAGGCCCAGGCCCCAGCACAGGGAGAATCATGCTCTTCCACAGAAGCAAGGCTTTTCTGATGAAGAGCTGTTTATCTTCGACCAGTACTGGTCTCCTGGGAACTCCCCCACCCAATCCTTTCATTCCTCCCTACATTTCTTTCCAGATTCAGCCTTTGAGTTTGATGAGTTTGAGTTTCTTCTCCCACCTTTTCTGCTCGTATCGGGTAGGCAAGTGTTCTAAGATCCCAGTTGCTAAGCACGCGTATCAGGCATTGAGATCTTCATTTTCTAATGAGATGCTCATGCTCATTTGCTGCTGGCATTTGTACCCATTCCTCCCACGGCAGCCTGATGTAAGGTGGTGAGCATTGGCCTACAGCCACAGTCTGCTTCTACCACTTAGGCCGCGGCGCCTGGGCAAGGTGCTGCCTGCCCAGATTCAACTACGGGTGTGAGGCTAAAGGCAATGAAAGAACCATAGCGTTGTGTTCTGAATCATGTCCTCCAGAAAGATATGTTAGAGATCGAACTCTGTTACCACAGATGTGACCTTATTTGGATGTAGGCTCATTGGGGGCACAATTAATTACCATAGGTCACACATAGACTCTCAATCTAATATGAACAATGTCCTTTTATGAAGAAGAAACACGGAGTGTCAGATACTTGAGGCAAGAATACTGTGGGAGAATGGAGTTAGAGAATGGAGGGATGCCATCTGCAAACCAAGGAATGCTGGGAACCAAACACTAGCAAAAGACAACGGCAGGCGAGGGACACAGCTCCATGGCAGAGCGCTTACTTAGCTTGCACGGGGTAGTGAGTTCAGTTTCCAGTAGGGTGTGTCTGCATACACATACAGGAAAAGACAGTGGGGGCGGGGTAGTAATGACTTCACTTTTGGTTTTGCTCATTGATCTCTAGCAGTGACATCACACAGTAAAAAGAGCCAGTAGGCACCTGACAAAAGTGGTCTGGCGCCAACAGAGGAGGGTCCAGCTCTGCTTCTTGGTGTAATTTCAAGAAAGTTAGCTGAATCCTCTGAATCTCTGTATTTGACATCTATTCAGGGATAATTATAGTCTACAAATAATAGAGTTTCTATGAATAATAAAAGGGCAAAAAGGCATGAATATTGTTCTAGTTATTGTCCCAATGATGTGGGAGGTTCTAGGCACCTATGCCCTATCAACAGCGTGAGATCTTTGATTCTGTGCAGGGGTCCAGGTCGCCTCCTCCCCATGCATGCAATCCTCATAACAGCAGATGCCCTAGGGTCTAGGAGCTCCATGGTTGCAGGGTAGGAAATACTTGGTGACATCAGGAGACTTGTAGAGACTCTCCCAACCCCATGGTGAGGCCCCTAGGTTGGTAGCTGCAGTCAAGGAGACTTGTCCTGGGAAAGGGAAAGGCTTGGGAGCAGGCAGAGGAAGTAGCCATGCATGCTGAAGTCAGCCTGGTAACGCCTCCCATGGCTCATTTCTCATGTAGTGAGATTCAGGTAGGAGCTGCGTATTCCTTAGTCCTTGACAGTTCTGAGTCCCTTGCAGAATCAAGCACAGTTTAAATGACAACTCAGTTGCATACCCTTGACAGCATCAACAACAACGAAGGTGTTTCCCTACATATGCCTCCAAATAATCATGCACGCTATGGCTCTGAACTGTAAATGCCTTGGAGAAGAATTAAAAATCATACAGTGTGTTTGTGTTCAACCCCTGTGGGTCCTGACAACTATACCTTCTCTCCCAGCAGACGAGATCACTGTCAGTTCTTTAAGTTTTGGTCCTTCTAGTACATGCACGTTAGCATTCTGTTGTCATCTTAATTTCTGTTCTAGAAATTTAGGTGTGAAACATTTTGTATATATCTGTTTGTTACTTGCATGTTCTTTTTTTATTAAAGTTATCTTTTCATGGTGATAGGTAAGACTCTTTTACATGTTCTAAAGTCAAACCCATGATCATTTATATCTCTCACAGATACTTTCCCCCATTTTATGGCTCTCATCTTTTGGGGGGAACAGATTCTTAATTCTAAAATGCTTTTAATTTTTAGAGAAGTCTGTGTTCACAGCAAAACTTAGCAGCAGGTGTATTAATCTCCCATATAGTGCCATGCTGCACAGACGTAGCCTCTCATATTACTGCCCACCTCAGGGTGGGATAGTTGTTAGAATAAAAATCCTCACTGTATTGATTCACTGTGATTGCCCCAAATCCATAGTTTCCATTAAGGTTCACACTTTTTCATTTTCTAAGCTTTGGCAAATGCATAAGGCAGTGTATCCATTATGGATTATCATACATATTAGACTCACTCCCTAGAAGCCCTCTGTGCTCTGCCTGTTCCCTCTTTCCCTCCCTCCCTCTTTCCCTCCCTCCCTCCCTCCCTCCTTCCCTTCTTCTCCATTTCTCTCTCAACCACTGATCTTTTTTCTTGTTCTGGGTACTAAATTCAGGGTCTTACACATGGTATGTGAGTGCCCTCCTACTGAGCTACTTGCTCACCCTCAGCCACTTTTTTACTGGTTTCATGGATTTACCATTTCCACATCATATACTTGGGATAATATATTATGTATCCTTTTGATGGATTTTTCCACTTCATAATACACATTTAAAGTCCTTCCATATCTTTGCGTGCCTCAGTCATTCTTTTCTTTTTAGTATGGAATAACAGATCACTTCAGGATACACTCAGTATATCAATACATTCGCCTACTGAAATGTATTTTGATTGCTTCCAGGTTGGGGCAATTATGAATGCAGTTGTCATATAACACACATATGCTGGATTTGGGGTAGACAATTTTCAAAGTATTTTAAGTAAATATCAAGGAACTCGAGAGTTGGATTATATGGGCAGAGTGTGGTTTGCTTTGTATGAAAGAAGCAACTGTTTACTGTGTATAGTTGCTATACCATTTACCATCCCCCCAGGAATGAATGAGAGTCCCGTTGTTCTTGAGTCTACACCCTGGTGAGAATTTGATTTGATGTTAGTACCACAGACATCGTTCCTTTAGTAGATGTGTGGTGGTACCTCACTGTGGTTTCATTTGTATCTTCCTGAGGGCATGACATGGAGTGAATTTTCAGGGTCTGCCTCGATGCCTGCATTTCTTCTTTGGTGAGACATCTGGGCAGGTCTTCTGCTCCTTTTAGAAGAAGATTGTTTTCTTGTTGGGTTCTAAGAGGTCCTTATACTCATAAATAAGAAGCCTCTGTGTGATGTGTCCTCTGGAGGTGTTCTCCTTCAGTCTTCAGTTCATCTTCTCATGCTCTTAAACTGCCTTCCACACATCAGAATTGTCTTCGTTTACACCTCACCTTGTGGATCAAATTTTTGGTTTGGTAGCAAAATGTCATCCCCCAAAGTCAAGGCCAACTAGATCGTCTCCTCTAACTTCTTTTATGTGATATGGTTTTTCATCTTTCAAGTAAGTTTGTGATCCAGTTGGAGTTAAATTTTCTGGAAGGGGTAATGTATATACGTGTCTAGACTCAGTGTCGGGGAGATGTGCACTTGTCTCAGTACCATTTGCTAAGAAGACTAATTTTGTTTTGTTCAATGTTCTTGCTCTTTGGGAAAGATTCATTGATTTTATTTATGTCAGCTGGTTTCTGGGCTTTCTATTCTGTTTCATTAATCTATTTATCGAAACCATACTTTTTGAGTATTGTAGCTTTTTAGTAAGTCTTGGATCTAGCTTCCTCTCTCAATTTTAGTTGGCTATTCTGGGCCTTTTGATACTTCGTATAGACTTTACATCCATTTGCTGAGAGCTACAATGTAACTTGTTTGTACTTTGATGGAGATTACATCAGATCTATAGACGGAATGCTTCCTTTGAAGTCTTACTTACCACTCTTCTTATGGGTAGTGATTTTTGGGTTCTACTTAAGACATTTCTTTTAACCCTAAACCCATGAAGATTGTGATGGCCTACATGAGACTGTCCCCATGGGTTCATGTACTTGGATACTTGGTCCCCAGTTGGTGGCACTATTTTAGGGGGCTTAGAAGGTATGGCCTTGCTAGAGGAAGTATGCCACTGAAAGGGGGGGGCTTTTAGAGCATAGGGCTTTGCTCTCAGTTTATTCTCTTGCTCTAAGATGTGAGCTCTCAGCTGCAGCTTTGCTGCCATGCCTACCTGCTGCCATGATGATGATGAACTCCCATGTCCCTGGCACCTTAAGCCCAAGTGAATCCTTCCTTCTCTAAGTTGCCTTGGTCATGGTGTTTTGTCCCGGCTGTAGAAAAAGTAACAAAGACAAAGACCTCTCCTCTAGATTCTATAGTGACAAGTACGAAGTTTTTGTCACACCTTTGAAGGCGGTGCAGTCATGATTGGTAGCACACATAAATAGCCTCAAGGTTGTCACGGTAGCTATAATTGCTGACTTTTAAACACCCATTGACCTGTATACTGATTGTGTATATGGTACATATATGTATAATAGAAAGAAAGATGTGGATAATACTAATAGGAAAAAGAGAGTAAAAATAGATAAGGAAGTAAGAAAAATTTTGATGTGATCACATAAAATATTTGTGAGCAGATTAGATATGAACCAATGTTCTGGTAAATGCATTTCAATGAACTATATTTCATAAATATATTTTAAGATCAGAAACACTCAAGTAGGTTGCGAATGTAATGCTAAATACACGATGCTGAGATAAAACAGTGCTGTGCATGAGATAAAGTCATGGTGTCAGTGACACCTTAGGACGTCTGCATAGAAAGGAGAGAGCAAACACAGAGCCCAAAGGGCTGCTCTGAGCATTGCGTTTTGTAAATTGTTTATGAAAACTTCCAGTCAACTTGTGAAAACTTGGCTTCGGATTTCCACCATCTAACAAGAGACACGAGTAGTGTCGTCCCTGGAAAATGATTGCCCGTGAGGTCAGAGGTGATGAAGAGTCTTTGAGACCACAGCAAAAATACTACAAGAGGAGGCTGTAGAGATCCAGGCTTGAAGCCGGGACTACACAGAGAAGATCTGGGCTCGACTCACCATCAGGCGGGGCAAAAACCAAATCAAGATGGCCTGAAAGAGGACAGTCAATACTAAACACCCACCTAAAAGTCAGCGGTGCTCTTGGGAGGTCAACAGGAAGTATACCAGAGTAGGAATGGACAGCCTGCTAGGAGCTTTTGCTAGCCAGACAGAATGCTAAGAGCCTTCCCAAAGCACAGGAATGCTCACCAAGGTGCTCAGCCAGAGTGTGTCACAGGAGAAAGTCACTCTTGTCAGTCCGCAGGTGACATGGGTGCGATCACACACATTCCTCTGCTCTTAGCAAGTGTGCCCACCTAAAACGGGTCTGACAACCAGGCATTAAGCACCACCGAGCGTGGAGTTGCTCTCTGAAGAGGAGGTCAGGGTGCGGGTGTGCATTTGGGCACCGTGACCTCTGATGCCTGCCGACTGAATGACCCCTTTCCACTTGCAAACATACTGTTTAAACAAACCAGTCACCATTTTTTTAAAGCAAGCTCAGGAACTCCTGGGAGGTAGAGCAGGGGAATCCGAGAGCATCTGTAATTAGGATAATCCACAGAAGGCTAAGAGAGCGTTCACGCCCACACGTGGGCCCTTGCATTTCTAATCAGCTCACGTGTCATGTTGACGTCCTTCTGACGCCAGGGGTCAGCGTCGGATGCCCTTCACTGCCGCTGATGCCAGGGGTCAGCTTCGTCTGTCTGAGTCACAGGGCTGTAGTTCTCCAGCATGCACGAAAAGCAGCACTTTTTCTAACTTTAAACGTGCTTAATCACAACTTACAGCACCGCTTAAAGATTCGAATGAAGGAAAGGCGTTTGCTCTATCTTTACAATGATCACAATACTGTGAAGATTTAAAGTATGCTTTTCCCCCGTGTTGGGGTAACTAAGCCAAGCTGTCATGTTTTTAGTTAATTATTTGAAATAGTTTTGGGAGGAAAAAAATCAGCATTCAAAAATTAATGAATAGTTTTCCTCTATATAATTGTCAGTGTCATCCCTGGCTACTGCTATTGGATGCCAGCTCCTTTGTTCCCTGGCTCTAGTGGCAATCAGCAAGCGCGATTAACATTAGCCACTTGTCCTAATAGCCAAATGCCAAATGTCATACCGCATGCAGGATCGTAATTAGACATTAGAAAGCGGAGGGGATTCGCGTTATTAGCCAGGAATTAACCCCAAATTCAGAGCCACTTGAACCGGTGCTTGCAAAACTACAACAGCTCATCTTAGCTCATCCGTGGGGATGCTAAGATGTCCTTTAAGTTCCGTGCCCAGCTAAGGACCTTGAAATTCCTTTTCCAAAGAACCTAAACCTTTCTTTGGCAGGAACAAAAGTTCCCACAGTTTTCTCTTTTAGGATCAGGCAAATCCACACACTCCACTGAGTGGAATTCAAGTTCCTGTTTAGG
The DNA here is from genome assembly GCF_950005125.1 of Chionomys nivalis. Classification (NCBI taxonomy): domain Eukaryota; kingdom Metazoa; phylum Chordata; class Mammalia; order Rodentia; family Cricetidae; genus Chionomys; species Chionomys nivalis. The sequence continues at coordinate 20,592,097 of NC_080107.1, forward strand.
TGTTTGCTATTAACCACAGCCTCCTGCTTCACGGCCCTTTGTGACTTGTGTTTATATGAAGAGGTAAGCCAACAAAGCAGGGCCTTCCTCCATTTTAACAAGCTCTCCCTTACTCCGAGACCTGGAAGGGGCCTTCTCTAATATGATGTGATTGGAAGGAGTAAGATGAGGTATGCCTCCTGCCATGGCTCCCCTCGACCCCCTCAATACAAAGATACAGCGCCAAAGTGGCAGCAGGTAGCACATCTGAGAGTTCAGATTCCAGCAACGGTGAACATGAATACAGAAGTAAATGGATTGTTGCAAAATTTACACGCAAAACTGAAGCCCATTATTCCCATACTAGAGATGGAGAGAGCTAGCATTTCCCCAGGGGTACCCCTCTGACAGCTCCCTGGGGCCACCAGGCCCTTTGCATTCTGACATTGAACTCTTTACAACTCCTCTGCTTCTCCCCACTGGGCCTGACTTCTTATAGTCACTATTGTAATTAATGATAATTATTCTAATTGAGTTTTGTGTATTTCTTAAACAGCTTCAATCGTCTTTGGAATAAGATGATGTCTTAGTTAGAGTCATTATTGCTATGATGAAACACCATGACCAAAAGCAACTTGGGAGGACTGGGCTGTAGGCAAGCCTGTAAGGCATTTTCTTAATGAGTGATTGGTGGATGAGGGCCCAGCCCATTGGTGGGTGGTGCCTACCTGTGGTTGGTGGTCCTGGGATCTATTTAATTTCTTTCCTTAATCTTTGCTTTATTTTGTTTGAAACTGAAATTCACACACACACACACACACACACACACATATATATATATATGTCTCAAAATTTGCTGTGTAGGCCAAGCTGACCTCAAAACTCCCACCTTGGCCTCCCCAGGATCACAAAATCTTAGGTATTTTCTGCCATGTTTGACTTCTCTGTGGATTATGAAAGACTTTGATGATAGTAGAATTGTAGTTAATATTGAAAGTATAACTTCATTTCTTTAAAAAAAAAAAACAGCACCGATATATTCTTGAAAGTCTCTGTTGAAGAGAAGGCAGGGATAGACAGAAATACTTCAGAAAACGTCACTTCTGGGGTTGTGGAGATGGCTCTGTCGGTAAAGCGCTTGTTCTGCAAGTTTGAGAAACTGGATTCAGAGCCCCAGAACCAACACACAAACGAGCAAACAAACCAACAGAGAGGGTTATGAGCAACCGCAGGTACCTGCAATTGCAGGACTGGGGAGGCAAAAGCAAAGGTTCCTGGAGTTTGCTAGCTAGCCAACATGGCCAACTAGACAAGCTCAAATTCCAATGAGAGAACCTGTCTCAAAAAATCAGGTGAAAAAGATTGGGGAGATAGCTCACAAAGATCAGGGTTCAGATTCCCAGAATCCACAGAAAAGCTGGGTGAACATTAAAAGCTTGCTTTTAATCCTACCAGAGTGAGAGAATTGATGAATCACACTGGCTATCCAAACTAACCAAACGACAACCTCTGGGTTCAATGAGAAAGCCTGACTCTGTGTATAAGATGGATAATGGTTTAGAAAGATTCCTGACATCAAGCATAAGCCTACACACACACACACACACACACACACACACACACACACATACTCCTACAGGCACATGTAAATGTGCACACACACCAAGGCAATAAATAAGGTGGAGAAAATAGAAGAAGGCACTCAACATTGACCTACACACACACACATGTGTGCATGTGCACACGCACACACACATAACACACTTTTCATTTGAAAATAAAGTATTACAATATAAAACTTAAAAGAGAATAGTCACGTGTCTAGATAGCTTGCTCCCAGCAATACTTTATCTCTTGGCCACGCTCCTTGCCTAGGCTGTTGATGAGACCATAGTGGAAATCCTCCCCAGGTGGAAAGGACAGCTCACAACAGTCAATGTAAGTGGAGAATGCAGACTGCTTAGGATTGGTTCTAAGCGATTAGGATGCATTAAAGCTCAATCCCACCCAACTCTAGGACTACTCTGACTCCCTGTAGGGTTGCTGATTACAGGTAGAGGTGGGGAATTAATAGCTAGCATGCAAGAGTTCACTCCCTTTCTCTACTAACTGATTGCTCATTAAGAGCTCTAGACCTAATGACTTGAAGCCACCTGATTCCTTCCCTGCCCCTGTGTGCACCAAAATTTGGTTTCTGCAACAATGGGAAAAGAAGGAGGAGACGTTTGTAGAAGTCTTCCCTAAACTTCTGGAAAAATGATGTTATATAAATCTTATTAGGACGTGATATAAATCACAGCTGTGGAGTATGGCAAACCTAGTCCCTGGATTTCTCCAGTGGCATCTTAAATCTACTGGGGCCTGCTTTCCTGAGGCGAGTTAAAGAGAGGGGCTCACAGACAACCAAATGAACTCTGCCCTTAACATATCTATTGTTAATACCAATCAGAATTGACTGGTTCCCTGTTCTTTTGTTGTTGTTTACAGAATTACGCAAAACTCATCCCTGGGGCGACTGTGGGACTGCTTCAGAAAGACTCTGGGAACGTCCTCCAGCTGATCATCTCTGCTTATGAAGTATGCTATCTCACTTTGCGAGCAGTTGGCTTCCTTTTCAGCATTTCACTGGCATCTAGACACTAAGATGTAGGTAGCGAAGCACACTTTCATTTGTTTGTAGGAGGACTGCCCATCCAGAGAAAATCCCTCTGCATTCATGCAGCAAAAATATACATTTCTACTTACTTCACCCATCTTCCCAAATGGAGCAGCAGGTAGAACAACCAAGTCCTGACCCCAACTGAGGCTGTTGTAGAATAGTGGCCTGCAGAAGCCTGGGCCACAGCAAAACCCAAATACAACCGAAAAGACTTCTAGTTGTGATGACTCCTCTCTGCTAAAACAAACAAACAAACAACAAAAAAAAAACAGCATAAATTGCTAGCGAGTAATAGTTATGTGTTGAACCAACTCCACAGGTTCAAGGAGAGCAGATCAAACACAAATAAAACTACAAGGCCTGACCCCAAACCAAAATATCAAGCCCTCTTTGTATCAGGTCTCCAATTCTGTATCTCCAGAGGAGTGAGGGCCCTATCTGAACTTCTTTCCCTGTTGCTCTGATAAGACAGCTCGAGAAGAACAGCTTAAGGGAGAAAGGTTTGGTTTGGGCTCATAGTTTCTGGTCGGAGTCCATCACAGTGGAGCAGTCAGGCCAGGAGCTGGGGGAGCAAAGTGAGACACGCTCTCCTCTGACACATGCCACATATCACGTGGTAGCTTTCAGGCTCCGGGAGCCTGGGCTTCCCACTGTAACCTGGAACTCGGAGCTGAAATGAACCATTTGTCCCCTAGATTGTTTTTTATCACTGTTTTTATCACAGAAACAGGGAAGGACACAAGACAGACACAAATCGATCTATTTATTTATTTAATTTGCATTGACTTGTGAGCCATACTGAGGACTGAATTCCCCTCCTTGACAAAGGCATACAGATGAGGTTGCTGTGTTTTCTTTGCCCCCATTGTCTAATTCAGTTGGTCAACACTGGGTTGCCATTGCTGTTTTTATTTTGGTCCTAAATACCATTTTCCCTTCCTGACCAAAAAATTAATAACAATAATAACAACAATAACAACAACAACAACAATAATCCAATTTGGACAGGCATAAAAACTTTTGGAGATGTTCTTGGAGTGCTCTATTCTTTCTTTAAAGAGTGTTTACCTAAAGCCAGGCGGTGGTGGCACACACCTTTAACCCCAGCACTCGGGAGGCAGAGGCAGGCGGATCTCTGTGAGTTCGAGGCCAGCCTGGTCTACAAGAGCTAGTTCCAGGACAGGCTCCAAAACCACAGAGAAACCCTGTCTCGAAAAATCAAAAAAAAAAAAAAAAGAGTGTTTACCTAAAAATGAATGAATTAAATTCTCCAAATTTTTGATCTTTGAAAATTGCACATTCATAACCTATACTTAATGACATTCACTAATACTGGGTGTCTGCCAAGCCAGGGTTCCTTGATTAAATAACAGGCCAGAGTTACCTGAGAAGCTTTTAGAAAAGCTTGTCCTGCTCAGATTCCTTTCAGACGTCCTGTAGGCATTCAGAGGAAGGGGAGGAACGTGTTTTGAGAGAAACATACCTCCCGTGTGGTTTTGACATCACCCCACCGATTCTGAAACTTGTGCAACAAGGAGGGAGGCAAGCTGGCCCTTCCCAAAAATGTCGTTTTTCAAAGAATGAAACACAGTTCTATCCACTAAAACTGTCCAATGTTGGGGATTTTCCTTCCTAGCAATGCTCAGATGTTACAGTTCTCTTAGCGCTCATCAAAAATTAATCACCATGTCAGCTCATCCTTAAAATTCTTCCAGACAGGAAAAACTGTCAACAAAACTCACAGAAACACCCCTCCCCCATCCTAATGCACTAATTAAAGTTCTAATGTGTAGAATCAAAAAGAATCACAAAGCAATCCTCCACTAGATTATAATGCATTTCATTTTCTTTAACTTTATTCTCTCAAAAGTGTTGACTGCTAACCACTTCAAAGAAATGAGGCAAACGAGGAAACAGGGGATTGTCAAAAATGTTTACCCACCCCATCAGCAAACCCCCTCCGCATCCCTACTCGCTCTGTTCCAGGGTAGGTCTCACTTTGCATTCCCAAATTGCTCACAGAATTTACAAGGTAGCTAAGATCAAGTCATTACACATTTGAATGGTATCTTGGGTTGTTATTGACTGCCTCAAAAATACCAAGGCTTGGGGCTGGAGAGATGGCTCTGGGGTTAACATCACTGACTACTCTTGCAGAGAATCTGGGTTTGATTCCCAACATGGCATTCCACAACCATCTGTAACTCCAGTTCCAAGGGGATCTGATGCCCTTTTCTGGTCCCCACTGGCACCAGGTACACACACAGTACATAGGTATACATACAGGCAAAACAACACTTGTGTATATAAAAGGAAACACCAAGAAGCACCTGTCACTCTGCTGAGTTACATTATCCTGGAGTTCTTTCTGGAGCAGTGTGATCTATGAGGTGACGTGTGCAAGATATTGTGACATTTGTCTAAACTTATTACTTTTTTACGCTGTTGTTCTTAAATATATTTGAAAAGGACTTTCAAATGGAAGAAACTATAGACTGAATATCTTCTTCATTATATGAAGAAAGAATATATTGAGAGAAAGCAAAGGGCTTCTGGTTGACTTCTAGCAAGACAGAAGCAATTTGTGACTAAAACATCAGCTAAGTATTTTTAAATGCCATCTTGATATTAAAAAAAATCTTAAAACTGCTTGTGCACTTGCTCACCCACTCACTAACTTTCTTCCTCCCCTTATTACACACTAAAGGCAACTGGTCCCAGGGTCGGCTCCCCTATTGGAATTTAACCTCTGGGAAGAAATTCATTTGTGTTCTTTGCCCAGCCTTGTAGACGACGCTTTAAAAAAAAATTAATGAGTGAAATGATGAGAAATATAAATTAGCATTTATATTCTTTCCTTGGGAAATGTGTGTTAATAATATTCCCAATCAAATTTGCACACTAGTACTCATTCCAATGCTGAGGTTCTCTTCACTTCCGTTAAACAATGCTACCCACTAGTCCTTATTATCGTCACCAGCACACGCGTTCCTCTTTCCTTACATAGCTTCTGATTCCCTCTGCCACACTCTCCAGCACTACTTCTCCCTAATTCTTCATGATTCTCATATAAGTACGCTTTGGATGGCTGGGGTGATAGCTTGTTCAAAAACGAGCTCACCTTGCAAGTGTGAGCACTAATGTTGGATCCCCAGAAACCATAGAGAAATGCTGGGAGCGAGGGCACACGCTTGCAATCCCATTCTTGTGAGGGCAGAGACAGGCAGGTACCTGGAGTTTGCTGGCTAGCCAGCCTGGCCAACTTGGTGAGTGTGAGGCCAATGAGAGACCAGACTCAAAAGACAAGGTGGATGGTCTCACCTGACTTGTCCTGTGGCTTCTGCACACACTTGTACAAATGTGCACTATTGCACACACATACACACACATACCAGATTTTGGAAGAAGTAGAATTACCTTTCTGTGCAGTTGGCAAAATTATACTTCATAAAAAATTGAAGCCAAATGTGTTTTTATAAAGTCAAAAATGAGTGAAGGGGATATAGCTCAATAATAGAGTACTTACCAACACATTCAACTACCAGTATCAGAGGCAAATAGACAGACAGACAGACAGACAGACAGGATAGATGATACATGCCAACAGTAAAATAGGTATGAACTCAAAACCTTTAGAATGAATTGAAATATATCTCAACTCAGTATGGCAAGTGTTTTTATTGTTTGATAGTTTGGTTTTGTCAAGAAATAGAAAGGCAAGTTGAGAACCTTTCAGAACAAAAATCCAGTCTTGATCTGCCAAGATCTATCTTGAAATTCAAGGCACGATAATTCTCCCAAATAGCTTCAAGGTGCAATTCTCACACACATCACACTTTAACAGCCTGAAAATCTGGAGGGCTGGAGGGTGTAACTCAGTAGTGAGCACTGGGGAAGGCTGGAGAGTGTAACTCAGTAGTGAGCACTGGGGAAAGCTAGGTGTAACTCAGTAGTGAGTGCTGGGGAGGGCTGGAGGGTGTGACTCAGTAGTGAGCACTGGGGAAAGCTGGAGGATATAACTCAGTAGAGCCACAGGCCCTATGTTTGATCCAGCCTGGCAAGAAAAGAAAATATAGATCCATTTTGTAATTATTGAAGTCTTTACATCACCCTATGCCAGGTGGCTATCATGGTACAGTCTTCATCCACAATTGAGATTACTGCCCTTTTGAGCTATTACATGCGTTTTTGCTACTTTAAGCGTTGTGTAGTTACTGTTGTAAAACATGCTTAAAATTTTTGAACTGTGATTCAACACTAAGACAAAAAGTTGTCATGTAGGCAGAAATGTGCCCAACAAGCAGCAAGCTGTAGATTTGTTTTCAGTGAAGCAACTGTTCATTGTTGGGGGGTGGATGTGATTCTTCTCTCCTCATCAAGCAGCAGGGGCTGCTCTGTGAGAAGTAAGGAACAGCAATGCATTCAAGTAAAGGATAGCATTGTAATATTTTACTACTGGTACATAAGCAAAATAATTATCTTTTTGAAACCAAGTTATGCAACCCAGGTCAGGAGACTTTCCTGAATTCTCCAGAATGGACGAAACAGCTGTCACATGCCTGTCACACACATTTGCTCAATTGCCGTAAGATAGTATATCTTGACATTGATGATGTCTGAGAAATATATATATGTATATATATAAAACATATTTGTATATATATTTCTCTATATATATCTCACGTTCTTACTTGATTAATGAAATGATGAATTTTATATCAATTTAGTTTTATTAATGTATAGTTGTTTCTCCTTGTGTGTATGATGTTGAACATGCGTGAACACACTCACGCGTGTCCCAGCACGCATGCGGGTGTGGTTCTCACCTTTCACTTTGTTGCAGACAGGCTCTCTTGTTAATTCACTGCTACATACACCAGTATGCCTCCGAGGCTTCTCGTGTCTCTACCTGCCATCTCATCAGAGACTCCAGGCTACAGGCTTGCAGTCCGGATCCCTCCTTACCTGGGTTCTGAGACCTGAACTCAGACCCTCACACTTCTGCAGCAAGAAGCTTTTCCCACAGAGCCATTTCCCTAGTTCTTTCTTTTGTCCTTTAATGAAAACGATTCGGTTTCTTCTTCTGGCTGGATTTATTTTTGATTCAGACTTCATTTAACCCTTTCTTATCTACACTAAAGGAACTGCGGTCTGAGGTGGAACTGGAGGTATTGGGAGACACAGAAGGACTCAGTCTGTCTTTCACAGCTCTCTGTAACAATGGCATCCTCTTCCCCCACCAGAAGAAATGCTCCCACATGAAAGTTGGAGATACGGTAAGTAGATACCCAGTAGATCTTCAGAACTACTATTCAGATGGGTCAGACTCTAGCTCAGCTTGCTAAAGCTGGACTCCTTGGGAAATTTTCAATCTTTTCCTACTAAATGCTTTTGGCAAAGCCAGTCTCAACCAGCCTTGTCCCAAAGTCCTACAGGCTGCTGGGTGGAGGAAGCAGATAACCAGCGTTTTCTTTTCCAGGCATCCTTCAATGTGACCGTGAGCATATCCAATTGCGAGAAGAGAAGCCGAAGCCTTATCATAAAGCCTGTGGGACTGGGGGACACCCTGGAAATCCTCGTCACCGCAGAATGTGACTGCCACTGCCAGAGAGAAGTAGAAGTGAACAGTTCTAAATGCCACAACGGGAACGGTTCCTTCCAGTGTGGGGTGTGTGCCTGCAACCCCGGCCACATGGGCCCTCACTGTGAGTGCGGCGAGGACACGGTGAGCATGGACTCCTGCAAGGAGGCCCCGGGACAACCCTCGTGCAGTGGAAGAGGGGATTGCTATTGTGGGCAGTGCATCTGCCACTTATCGCCCTATGGGAGCATCTACGGACCTTACTGCCAGTGCGACAACTTCTCCTGCCTGCGACACAAAGGCCTGCTCTGTGGAGGTAAGCTATGGCTCAGTACCTCTTACTGCAGCTGTTGAAGGGGTTTCGTCTTTCCTTCCTTCCTCACACTCCTGGGCTTAGTGGTTGTTCAGTAACTATTTGCTGATGGCTGTAGTGGGCGAATCCTTAGATTTGGTGTAACTGGGTTATCTCTTGCATTTGCTGCCTGTTTAACTTTCCTTGGCGTAACTGGGATATCACTTGCATTTGCTGCCTGCCTAACGTTCCTCTGGGGTCATTTGAGCTTATATTTACATTATATTTAAATATTACTATTTCATAAGGCTAGGTAGACCAAAGTCGGAGATGTCGTCTTTCTAGTTACCACCCAGATTCCACAAAACTGACTATGATCTGAATTCCACTGTCTGCCAGACTTTTCTAGAATAAGTGCTGGGTCTGACCCTATTCTTATATCTTTTACTTTGAAAAAAAGGAAGAAGAAAAAGTAGTAGTAGTAGTTAAACAGAGAGTTCCATCCCCAAAGAATGGAACCAAGGAAAAGGCCCAGAAATGCTATAGATTCAAGGGCCTTCACTTATTACACATCCCTCTCTCCCACCCTCCCTCTCTTTTTTTCTCTTTCTCTCCACTCTCTCCCCTCTTCCCTCCCTCCGTGCCCCCTCCCTCCATCTTCAGGTTCACAGTCCTCCTGTCTCAGGCTCCCAAGCACTGGGATTACAGGTGACTATATCATACCTAGCCATGAATACTCACCAAACATACGAGGTTAGTGACTGGGCCAAGTAAAGCCAGGCAAGCACACATGTGAGAAAGCCTTGAAATGAATGAAAGGCGGAAATAGCTTGGAATTTCTTGAAACTTTCAAGAAAGGTTTAAAATGTAAATACATATGCTTTTATTTCTCTTGTAGATAACAGAAATCCAGTAAGAACACACTACAGAGACCAGGTGTGGTGACGCACGCATGCCTTTAGTACCAGCACTTAGAGGCAGAGGTAGTCAGATCTCTGTTGAGTTCAAGTCTAGCCTGGTCTACACTGTGAGTTTCAGACCAGCCAAGATTATATAGCAAGAATCTCATCTCTCTCAAAACAAACAAACAACAAAAGGAGTTGACTATAGACATGGGAAAGATGACTTTGTGGTTAAGAGGACATACTCTTCTTTAGGGAAACTGAATTTGATTCCCAGCGCTCTTTTTTTTATTAATTAATTAATTAATTTAATTATTAAAGATTTCTGCCTCTTCCCCACCACCACCTCCCATTCCCCCCCCTCCCCGAATCAAGTCTTCCTCCCTCCTCAGCCCAAAGAGCAAGCAGGTTTCCCTGCCCTGTGGGAGGTCCAAGGACCACCCACCTCCATCCAGGTCTAGTAAGGTGAGCATCCAAACTACCTAGGCTCCCACAAAGCCATTACGTGCAATAGGATCAAGAACCCATTGCCATTGTTCTTCAGTTCTCAGTAGTCCTCATTGTCCGTTATGTTCAGCGATACCGGTTTTGTCCCATGCTTTTTCAGACCCCGGGCAGCTGGCCTTGGTGAGTTCCCGATAGAACATCCCCATTGCCTCAGTGTGTGGGTGCACCCCTCGCGGTCCTGAGTTCCTTGCTCGACTTCTTGAATTTTGCATACAAATGGACGGAAATTGAAAACACTATCCTGAGTGAGTTAAGCCAGACCCAAAAAGAGGAACATGGGATGTACTCATATTTGGTTTCTAGCCATAAATAAAGGACATTGAGACTATAATTCGTGATTCTAGAGAAGCTAAATAAGAAGGTGAACCCAAAGAAAAACATATAAGCATCCTCCTGAATATTAACCTTCATCAGGCGATGAAAGAAGACAGAGACAGAGACCAACATTGGAGCACTGGACTGAAGTCTCACCATCCAAAGGAGGAGCAGAAGGAGAGAGAGCACGAGCAAGGATCCCAGCGCTCTTGATAGATGGCTTTTAATTATAACTTCATTCCATGGGCTCTGATGCCCTCTTCTGGCCTCCATGAACACCTGCACCCATGCAGCATTCACTGATACACATACACATAAATACAGATAATAACAATAAAGTTTTAGGGGTTCTGCAGTTAGCATATTCAGAGGACCTATGTTCAATTCCTAGCACCCATGTCAGGTGACTCACAGCTGCCTATAACTCCAGCTCCGGAGGGTCACATCCCTCTAGTCTCTGCAGGCACCTGTACTTGTATGCACAGACACATATGTACAAATAAGAAAAGCAAGCAGTTGAAAATGAACCTTTTAAAAAGAGGGAAAAATGATGCTAAGTCAAATACAATTCAAAATTATTCTGATACACGTATTTAATTACAGCCTATGTCTGGTAGGAGCTGTAGCTATGTTGACATGGTTTTAAATGTGAAGTTCTAACTGGCTCTTGACTAGACACTCTGGTTTATCACATGATGTAAGCAGATGTCGCAACAAAACGGAACATCATCTTTACAGAAAACTAAGCAAGTTATTTCCAAATCAGTATCAGAAACAGATAAAAGACTAATTTTCTTAGGGCTCAGGGGGTTGAAGTAGGAGAATCAGAAGCTGAAGAAAATGAGACAAATAAATAAAACAAACAAACCAAAAATCAAAGAAGGAAATGAAAAGAAAGAAATAAAGGAAAGAAAGAAGAAAGGAAGGACAGAAGGAAAGAAGTAACGGAAAGAAGGAAGGCTCAAAGAATTCCAAGTGTTTTTGAAAACCACGTGAAAGCATTTACCCTGAAAAAGATACATTTCCCTCCCCTTTTAGTTCCAGGACAGGCTCCAAAGCCACAGAGAAACCCTGACTTGAAAAACCAAAAAAAAAAAAAACAAACAAACCACATTTCCCTCCCCTTTTCATTCAAAGTTTCACTTTTTGATTCCAGTGTGTGTGTGTGTGTGTGTGTACAAACCCACGTCAGTTATCTATCCATCTATCTATCCATCTATCTATCTATCTATCTATCTATCTATCTATCTATCTATCTATCTATCTATCTATCTATTTTGGCAGAACACAACCTGTAGGTGACAAGAAGCCAGTCAATGTCAAAGCCAACCTCACACAGTAGGAGGGATACATTTGTCAGGCGCTCACACTGCCTTTTTAGTAAAATGCAGGTTCAGAACACATGAAAATCTTTTTGAGAGCCCCAACTGTAACATAATCTAATCTAATCTAATGGGGATAGTAACCCTCCCAATATTCCAGTACTAAATCCTGCATTTAAAGATCGAAAACAACAGGAATTGCTGGCGCATGCTCTACAACACAGTGTTCCCACCCCCATTTCTTTCTTTTTTAAAAAAATGTGTGCAGAGCATCGGGAATACACTCAAAAGAGTTTACTCAACTTATACAATGTATAGTTAAGATGATCAGACAATAATGACATTCATCAAGTCAGATGCAGGAATCGCGAGAAATTCTCTTTAGAAAACAAGATTTCTTTAGCTGCACTCAGAAACCTTGACCAGTGCCAAGTTCCTTCACACTTGAGTGCCTTCTCCTCTAAGAGGCACAGGAAAGTACAAACAAGTATTCAAGTCCAGCCAGGATTGGCAGGACAGCCTCCGTGTGTCCAGGACTGGGCACAGCACAGGGATGGAGGCTCTCCCTCCCTGTGACCAGATGCTGTCCTCCCAGCCATGATAGCCCGAAGTCACCAGATATGCCACTCACAAGTTGCGTGGATCTCACTTACGCCATCAGTAATCGACCTGACAGCGCGCTGCTTCTCTGAAAAGCTTTTATCATGGCACGCTTTGTCGTACAGTGTCTTTCATCCATCTCAGAGCACTCAGAGATAGAAGGCTCCATTGATTCTGTTTACCCTTGCCCAAATTCCATTAGTCTATTTTGATTCTAAGGGAATGGGAGCCATATCAGGCAAATGACATTAGAGAAGAAACTCCTTGTGATTATGCACTGAGAGTTATTTTTCAGGAGCATTCTGGAATGATCTATCCCTCGGAAAAGAGCATCTAGATCTTGGGTTATTATCTGGCTTATACAAGAGACCAATATAAAGGCGGTGCTGTGGTGGCCAGAGCTGGTACTGCAGAGAGTTTGTTGCCCAAGGACCTCAACTGGCACCTTCAATGACCTAGATGATGGTCCCGAAAGGCCGGTGGAATAGAGGGTCTCTAAGTTCTGAAAGGCATATTTTATTTTTGCTGTAGTGGTCTTTTTTTTTTTTTTTAATGTTCCAGGAAGGGTTTTCTAAACTGCGAAGGAATTCTTGTATACAGAGGTGTAGTGGGCAGCCTCAGGGCATCTGGAAAGGTACATTTATGCCCCGTGCTGATTTTCAGAATAAATTACAACCCAGAGCTTTTCTCCCTTTCGTAGATGTTTCCTCTTCCCTGGGGAAGTGGGAGGGAATGATACTGGACACAGAGAATACACACACATCCCAGGGGCATTCAGAACTCAACTTTGAAAGCTCTGTGGTTTAGCCAGCATATGATGGACCCTTCTATCGTCCATCTCTTAAGGCCCACGAACACAGCCAGAAATGTAACAAACTACTAGAACCCAGGTTGCAAGAGAAGTCGGTCATCCGTTCCATAGTGAACGCGCAGGCATCTTCTACAAGGGGAAGCATGCACCATCTATTCTTTTGCCATGTAGCTTCTCGTTGTCTCACTTGCTGTTATGAATTCTAATGCAAATGTGATATGCAAGAATATCTGATATGTGACCCCTACGGGGGTTATAACCCACAGGTTGAAAATCACTGACATAGAAGGATGGGTCTGTCCTTCATCTCTATCCTAAAACTGAACAATTTGCCTGAGAGCTCCAATGGGCTTGTCCATATGATCTCATTTTGACTAGTTATTTACTCTGTTTGCTGTGATTTTCAGTTGGAGACAAATTAGTAAATACACATGGCCAACAAAGCACCTATCTACCATCTTTCTGTCTTTCTATCACCCATTTATCCATCATCTGTCCATCTATCCATCTGTCTGTCCATCTAGCCATCAGTTTATCATCTATTTATCTACCTGTCTATCCATGCATCCATCTGTTGACCAAGGTTTCTGTCCCACCCAGTCCTGCAGTTGTTTAGTCCCAAAGAAATACACAGAAGCCTACATTAATTATAAACTGGTTGGCCTAGTAGCTCAGGCTTCTTATTCATTAATTCTTACATCTTACATTAACCCGTTATTCTTGTCTGTGTTAGCCACATGGCTTGGTACCTTTTTAGGCAAGGCAGTCACATCTTGCTTACTCTGTGTCTGGGTGATGACTGCAGCTGACTGAATCTTTCCTCTTTTCAGAATTCTCTTGTTTTCCTTGCCCCACCTCTGCTTCCTCCCAGGTCACCCTGCCTATACTTCCTACCTGGCTACTGGCCAATCAGTGTTTTTTAAAAATACAAGTGACAGGGTACACAGACCATTGTCCCACAGCATCCATCCATGCATGCATCCATCCATGCATGCATCCATCCATGTATGCATCCATCTATCCATGCATGCATGCATCCATCCATGTATCCATCTATCCATGCATGCATGCATCCATCCATGCATGCATCCATCCATCATCTATCCATCCATCCATGCATCCATCTATCCGTGCATACATGCATCCATCCATGCATCCATCCATCCGTGCATCCATCCATCCATGCATCCACCCACCCATCCATCCACACATCTATTGCTTCTGTCTCTCTCTTTGCCTCTTTCTCTGCTCATCCCCTCCAACCTTTCAAAGTGTTTAAAGGTAAGGAGAAAAGATATTTCCCCATCCTGGAAGTGGCTTGGGTCATAAGCAGCACAGTGCACATGTTATGTTTGTATTACAGATAATGGGGACTGTGACTGTGGCGAATGTATCTGCCGGGAAGGCTGGACAGGCGAGTACTGCAACTGTACAACTAGCAGGGACTCATGTGCATCTGAGGATGGAGTGATGTGCAGTGGACGTGGGGACTGCGTCTGTGGCAAGTGTGTCTGCAGGAACCCTGGAGCCTCAGGACCCACCTGTGAACGCTGTCCCACCTGTGGCGACCCTTGTAACTCTAAGCGGTAATGTCTCTACTTTGTTCTCTTCTGTGGCAAGGTTTCCGTGTGTTCGAAGTTTAAATGGCATCTAGTAAACTCAAACCTCTAATTGTCTCAGCTGGGTTTGGTCTCCATCCAGCCTCATCAAAACTCATTGCCCAAGGGCCACTGTGGTCCTCATCCTGGAAGGTCAGCCTCTCATCTGCCTCTTTGTCCTGATTATCCAAAACCAAAATCTCTTCCCAGACTGCTCTTCCTATTTATTCTTTCTGCCTGCCAGCCTTGCCTATCCTTTCTCCTGCCTAGCTATTGGCCATTCGGCTCTTTATTAGATCAATTGGGTGTTTTATACAGGTAAATACAGCTCACAGTTAAATAAATGCAGCATAGAAGAATGCAACACATCTTTGCATCACTAAACAGACATTCCACAGCATAAACAAATAACACATCTTCAACTAATATTCTATAACAATTACCGAGGTTGTTTCAATTTGGGAATCAGCATCTTGATGTTAGTTTTGAGAAGAGTCTATTCTTCCTTTTTCTCAGGCATGTGTTCATTTACCTAACATTACATACATGCTGCGTGCCAAAAATAGTGACAAGTCACAGGCATGCAGTTAACAGTTATGGTTTCTACATTCATATGTGCTAAGGGCCTAATGGAAAGATGGACTTTATATTTTGCATGTGTATATGTATGTAGTGGGGGCACATGTTTGCATGTGTATGGTACACATGTGTTGGTGCATGTGTGGTGGTTGAAATTAGCTGGCACGAGTGAGAAGGAAACACAGAACATGCAACAAACCTGCTTAGGAGTTTATTAGAGGTAGCATGTACAGGCCAGGGGAAGTCAGTGTGCAGAGAGACAGACAGAGAGAGAGAGCATCCAACTTTTAAAAGCTGCCTAGCACATGCGCACAGGGGGTTGACATGGCTATGTCATACACAGATGATGGGACTCGTGCATGCGTGCAACGGCTTAGCTGAGTCATACATGGATGATGTAATATACGCTGCATGTGGGTCACACGGGGCTTTTTAGCATCCCCGGGGGCCATTAGGCACTTCTCCCCGAGGGTTTGTCTGCACATGCATGGCCCCTAGAATCTGGAAGTATCAGCCTTATCGTGGCTGAAATCATTATATTCCACCCTTTTGTTTATTATAAAAATTTAGGGACTTTGGGGTCTTTAATGGGTGGTAATGGGGCATCTTAAGGTCTCTCGTGACTGCTTCTTGCTGATTTTGTGGGTGTCAGAGAGTACAGATGCTTGACCACATCCTGGGGTCGCTGATGACTTTTATGTTTCTACCAGGCTCTGTGAAACAGGCTGGCTGGCAGCTTGGCCCTCACAAGATGCTGGAAAGGCAGAAAATTATATCTGGAAAAAAGTTTTAGATCCTGTGATTAAGGGAGGAGAGTTTCAAGATGGAAGATAGAGGGGTTTTATTTTGGAGTCGTGGAGGAGGGAATTTTCCAGGGGATCCCGAGACCAGGAATGATAAGGGAAGAACTAAATGATATTTATTCCAGGTGAGTCTGATCCATGTAAATAGGTCCAACTGGATCCCTGGAGCTTATGAAAAAATGTTTGAAAAGAAATAAATTTTAGACATATTAAATGCTTATAATTACAATGGTATAGTGTTGGAATAGAAGATGGTAGGGAGGAGGGAGGGAAAGTAGGGGAATTATTGGAAAGGGGAATTATTAGACCCCTTAATGTTTTACTTGAAGCAAATCTTAAGGCGCTTGTTCTCTTTAGCATCATGGTATTACCTTAACATCCAGGAGACATGGCTGCAGTCAGTGACAAACCTGTCATGTTAAAGTCTGTTTTGTGAGTCTGGAGCTGTGAATGTCCCCAAACTCATTATTGTTCCTTGCCACCTGGGCTTTTGGCAATTCTTATACCTCTGACTCTATGTTTAATAATGGTCCCTGTAATAATAGCTGAGTGGTTAACTGGAAATTTAGGCATGACAGTGGAGATACAAAGAAGTTGGTAAAGCAGATAGGAGAAAGAGGAAGAGGGAGAGTATATGGAGTTTTTGGCACAGGAGAGGTGAGTACAGTGATGAGACTTATTTTTCTTGAACTGGAGCTGATCTTGGTGTCCTCTGGAACTTAAGGGAACAGGGCCCTGTTTGAGTTACCATACACGAGGGGGTATCTTGACCTGGAAGAGTAAAACGTTTGAGATGAGACAGGTGGATCCAATGAGAGTCCCTTGAGCTTGGCAGCTGTGGGAGTTACAAGAATTGCTTTAAAGGGGCCCTGCCGTTTAAGGGAAAGGGATGAGGGGCATTGGTCTGGGGGATAGAACAGTACCTGATCTGCTATTTTAATTGGTGGTGGGCATGAATTGGCACACGGTTGAGGTAATGAGTAGTCAGTAAAATCCTATAATAGGGAGTGAAGATGAAATAACAGCAGAGTAAGCAGGTCATCAGGAAGGGGAGAGGTTTTAGGTGAGAAACCAGGGCTTAAAACCGACTGCCCAAACATGATTCAAAGAGCAAGATGGAAAGGGGGCTTTTGGGGAGAGCCCTAAGCCTAAGAAAAGCCAGAGGCAAAAGTTTTACCCAGTCAAGATGAAGCTCCTGTGACATCTTAACAAGAACATTTGAAGAGGGACCATTGAAGAGCTAATGAGCCAGAGGTCTTGAACCAGGCAATAGGTTCTATTAGGTTTTTTAACAACAAGTATAGGGTTGTTTAAGGGAAAAAGAGGTGGGGCAAACTAGTTTTTTTCTTAGAAGGTCAGAGATAAGAGGCTTAAGTACCCTAAGGCTCAGGAGAGAGAGGGGTACTGAGCTTGGGTAATGTATTTAGTAGAATCTTATAATTGGATAACAATGGGGAAATGGTGTTTAGCAACAGAGAGGTTTTGGGTGTTCTAGACTTGGGGGTTCACCTGAGAGGCTGATAGAGGAAAAGACATTGGAGCTGGGAGTTTGGGAGGCTAGGAGAAGGAGGAGGGGAGTTGCTGGAAAGTCTGGGCAAGGTGAATGGAAGGAGCAAATGCAATGGAAGCTCTTCCTTTTGCTAAAAATCTCTTCCCATAAGAGGTACCAGCCAGGTTGGTATGACTAAAAATGAATGAGATAAATACCCCAAAAACAGTTAAGTGATGGGGTCTTCTGAGGTAGATAATGCTGTCCCCCTACCCCAACAATAGGGAAACTAGAATTCCCTCAGTACCGAGTATGTGGCTCCAGTGTCCAAGAGAAAGGAGATGGGCCCTACTGATACCGTGATGTTTACCCATGGCTCCCTGTTAAAGATGATGGTTGTGGTCAGGTCAAAGGAGCCCAGGTAGCCTCACCTGGCTTTGATGTCTCTATGCCACTATATGCACAAGGACAATCAACTAACTGCCCAATGTCCTTCCCTATGGCATCTTGGACAAGGTTCCCTGGGACCAAGATGAGGATTAGGTCATGCTCAGGCCCAGTGACCAGCTCTACCATATTTGAAACACAGGCCTGGTGGTTTTCGAGCCCTGGTGGGCAAGGGAGCAGCAGGGACAGCATGGATTGGGTGGTCTGTTGCCTTGATCAGCCAGAAGGCTGTGGCTAGCATGTGACAGTGATGATTGTGGGCTTTGTCATTCCTCATATGGTACACCTTAAAAGCCAACTTAAGACTTCTACCTATGGGGTCAAGGGGCCTTTCTCCAAACGTCTAAGTTTAGCCTTTAATGTCAGGGTAGCACTGAGAAAAAAAAAATGAGTCATGAATAACTGCCTTCCGTGGTTTCTGGATCTAAGTCAGTATATTATGCAGAGAGAGGGAGGAAGATGGCGTGTCCAGCTTTTAAAAGCTACCTAGTGCATGTGCACGGGGGTTTACATGGCTATGTCATACACGAATGATGGGCTCATGCATGCACACAAGAGCTTATCTGAGTCATACGTGGGTGATATAATCCATGCCATACGTGGGTCATGCAGGGCCATTTATCATCCCTGGGGAGTCATTAGGCACTTTTGCCTGAGGACTTGTCTGCACATGCATAACCCCTAGAACCCAGAAGTATCAGCCTTTTTGTGGCTGAAATCATTATAGTGGTTTTGCAGGCAAGAAGTTGCTTGGCATCAGATGTCATCCTTGATCACATCCCCCCTTTGTTTATTGAAGTGGGGGTCTGTGAACCCAGAGTTCTTCAATTCCAGATAATCTGCCTAGCCAGTTTGCCACAGCTCCCCTGTTCTGCCTCTGGTCTGGAGTGCTGGGATTACAGGTGGCTGCGACACTTGCCTGGTTTTTATGTGGACTCTGGGGATCTGAACTCTGATCCTTATACTTGCATACAAAGTTCTTTATCTACTGAGCCTGTCCCACTCCCTATTTCTTTTTCAAGTAATTAACAGAGATATGTGGGCTGCAGTCACAGTGGGGCTGTAGAGGATGCTGGGGATAGGCAAGATGTCTGGGGCCATCACAGTGAGACACACAAAAGGGATTGAAGAGTCTCTACAGGGTGCTCCAGGCCCCCACAAAGCCTGCCCAGAAATACTCAAAACACAAAAGCAGCTTCAAGACCAGACTGTGCTCTCACTCCCACATGGTTGCTGACCCAAGCCCTGCCTATAGAGCAACAGTTCTCAACCTGTGGGTCTCGAATCCTAATAGACTCACATATCAGACATCCTGCTTATCAGATATTTACATTAAGATTCAGAACAGAAAAAGAGCAGTTATGAAGTTAACAGTGAAATAATTTCACGGTTGGGTGTCCTCACAAAGGAAATACAGCTTCAGCTGACATCCCATGGGCATGAGCATTAAGTCCTTTGAAGACCCCCATACCCCAGCCGTGTGTATGCACACAGAAACTTCTACAGATTCGTCCTATTGCAAACTGGATCTATTTGTAAAGTTATTTGTAGGACAAGATACATTCTAGGCTTACATATTACTTTTGTCTATAGGCATCTTATAATCCTTGTATTCTTGGAAATATACTTTCTAAAAGCAGCAATCTTTTATTTAGAAGCCTGAATCAATGAAGATCCAGGCTATAATCCTAAGCCTTAGAACACACTTACCAAGATTTATACTTATTCAAAAAGAGCAACATAAAATTGAATTTTAGAATAATCCTATCTGACATATATTAAGAGCACCCACCACTCTTAGAATTCTTGCTGAGATATGGATCATTTGGGCTAAGAAATTCATTACTTTGCCTAGATTCTAGTCATATTTATGGGTATAAACTCTCCCTTACGTCAAAATATGAAACGAAAACATAGCTAAAACACTGAAGCATTTTTTCTTAGCCAATCAGGAGCCGTCACTATAGAATAGACGTTGTCATCAAGGCTGACTCAGGGAGCACGGAGTATGGAGTAGGAGTCAGAACAATTTAGCATTCTCCTAGAAGTCACCCAACTCTTTCTGAAAGAGGTCAGTCTCACCATTGAGATGAGTAAACAGCGTGCCGGCTGCATGCCTGTTCTCTATCATATGAGCTGATGAACTCTGTTGTCCCTACAGGAGCTGCATCGAATGCTACCTGTCTGCAGATGGCCAGGACCAAGAGTGCATGGAGAAGTGCCAAGCCGCCGGCGCCACCATCAGCGAGGAAGGTGCTCCTTGTCTTAAATCCATAGCTCTTGAGAGGCAGAAACTGTGGGAGTCAAGGGACTCCCAGGATCGTGACTTCATTTGTACCAGGAGCTAGGTGCTGAGGTTTTTTTGTCCCCTTTTGAAGGATAAATGCATTTTCTAAATAAATAATGGCACAAGAAGCAAGCAATTTAAAGTCATGGCTATTCTATCAGTCTTCAGTTCTGTTAGGGAGTTCACCCCTGCTTGACATGGGTGCCCAGTGTATCCTAAAAGGCTGTGTATTTCCAAACTAGTAAGAAGGAATTGGAAGAAATGACTCTTAACTGCCACTGACAGCCTGAAATTTTTCTATATCACAGGCTTGCCTTATTTCAAGATAAGATAAAACCTGCCCTAACGGATTGCCGTACTGAACTTTTACAGATCCTGGAAGTAGTCTGCTCAGGAGCTGGCTGGATTTTGTCTACCCCTTCCATTGTCCCTCCTAGTGATTTTACTACCTCCCAGACATGGGTATTACATCACCATCCCTCCATCCCTCTTGATTCATCCTCCGAATTCAAGAAGTCCCTCTTCTAACTGCTAAGAGAGCTGGGCTTCTGCTTTCTTCTGTCATATTTAATTATTTAAAATGAGGATCTAGTGGCAAAATCTCATCCCAAATATTTAATGCCCCTGCATGTTATATGGGCAGGAGAAAAGACATTTAAAAAGGGATGTGGGAACTTTACAACAAAGGAGATGGCCGACTCTTCCTTAAAGGACAGCTAGGACCATCTGGGCTCAGAGCATCTCAAACTGCATTAGATTGCTACACCGGCAGGGCTCTGTGTGTTTTAGAGGTGTGGTTGGGATGTAGCTCAGGTGAAGGAGATCCAATCAGAGGATAATATGGCTTGTAGGATACATATATTGAATAGATTGAGTTAAAATATGGAAATGAATATATTTCCAAAATAGAATATATAAAGACATATTTTTTAAGTGCTATGCTTCAAAATTGTAGTGATGCTACAGTTGAGCTACTGGGTGTGGCCGGACCTGATGAGTGCTCATAAATCCCCTCGTCTGTGCTTTTCTGGTGACCAAGGATAAGTCTGCCAAATAGCAGTGAATGGAATGAGATGCTGAGTGCTTTGTCTGACAAAGGCGAGACACATAAGAGCGCCGAGAAAGAGCAGCATTTGTGGCATCAGTAACTAGCAGGCATCTCAGAGCATCCTTGAGGCTCACGTCCCAGCAGCAGGGGTATTCACCAGCTGTCTCTGGGAAATGAGTAAACGTTGCAGAAAATGCCTGCAAATGTCTGCGAGTCGATTCGCCAGCAACACGGGAAATGCAGTGTTCTGAAAAAGAAGCGAAGCAGCGGCTCACCAGCCACAGGTGTGAACAGGGCAGTCGCTGTGATTGGCAGAGATGCTCGCACTGGGGAGAAAGACTAGCTTACGTGGCTTTTAGAACATTTACGTTCTTTGGGTTTGAGCGACGTCTCCTTAAGAGAGGAGGATATTACTGTTTCTTACTTGGAAAATGAAAGCAGCCAGTGATTATTAACCCACTCTAAGCACTAATCTGGACAAATGTGAGTCAACACGAGATTTGGCCAAGTGTGAGGTTAAAATACACCTTTCAATCGCCTTCTCACAAATCATTTTGAACTTCTAGCCTACTGATGGCGTTTTCACACTGGGTCGTTGTCACACTAGTTTGAATAAACGACCTCCCATCTGCTCATCTAAGGGTCTCTTAGCCCCGCTTTTCCTCTACTGAGGATGTGGAGTAGACAGACCTACTGTCTAACTCACATGAATTTACCCATTGTGCATCTGTGCCCTGGGGTGGGCACATCTAACGTTCATTCTGTTTTATTGAAGGAGTCGTGCTTCTTAATTTTCCCCACTATTCAGACACTCAGATCCTTGTTGCTCAGAGCTTGTCCCACCAGATACTATCTCTGAAAAGTTCACGTAAAGCACCCACAGTCATACACATTTCAGAAATGTATTCACAATCAATGTATTCATATACATTCTGAAAATGGGAAACTCAGGATCCCAGAGCTTTGCAAGTCTTCAAAATTGCTATATACATTAAATTAGCATGAGTCTCCAAGAGGGCCAGGAAAGGTACTCATGTAAAAGAGATATCCAAATGTATCTCAGGGAGAACCACTCCTCCTCAACACACACCGTGACCACCTTTGGGAAACCGTTTACTTCCAGAGCTGCTAACTGATCCCAGAGTTGATGACTTAAAACACAGGGCTGTGAGTCAATAGAGACATTTATGTTTCCTACGTTCTTTGGATCTGCTTCTCGACCCCCACCACCACTTATATGTTTTCCTTCCTTCATTAAACATGATTTCCCAGACTGCCTGAGATCTTATTTTCCCTGTATTATTCAGTGGCAGTAATTCAGGTCTCACAAAGAAGGGGAAAGAGAAAGAAAGAAAGGGCCATTTTCTATGAACAAAAGAAAACCTTAGCAGCTAATTATGCAAATCTTTCATTGCACATCCAATCGTACTATTTCAACACCCAAACACTGCAAAACGGGGCATATTGAGCCTGCAAAAGTCAGGAAAAGGAATGCTGGAGTAATTAAAGCACAAGGGGGGAGTTGTGAACCAAAGGTCAGATCTGCAGTTCCATTAAAACCTCAATAACGTGAGGAGGCTAAACCAGCTACATACGTTCAGCCTGAAAGCTTGGTGTCCCACTGAGTTCAAAAGAGGGATGTGGGCCTCTCACTGATGCAGCAAAGACTGAAGAAGAAAAATGCTCCAAAATGCAAAAACACTCCAAGACTTCATGAATCTCAGCTATTGGAGTGGGAGTTAAGCACTGGAGAAGCAAAAGTCATAAAGAGGACCAAACTATGACTTGAACGAGGATACCTGCTATTTACCATCAAACACATGAAATAACACAGGCTGAGTTGCCAAAAGCTCCCCAAATCTCATCCAAGACATCTTATTAGAATGTTTATTCTAATAAGTCTAATAACCACCTAATGCCCGAGTCCTGTGCATATATCACAGTCTCTCCCATTAGAACACCCAAGCTGGGTCCCCAGACCCAGGTGAATCAGATTGTTATATACATAGGAGAATGATCTAACATGAAAAATTCGCATAAAATTTCTTAATATGGATATGTACATAAAGAGATGCTTCTAATGAGTGCAAAACCAGTTTAGGTCATGTAAATCTATTGAACAAAATCTCATTTAGAATGGTGAATTTCTGATTTACTGGTCCCTGCTGTCATGAATGATAAAAGGCTTATCAGTCACAGGACCTATCAGGGGTTTCTCTTAAATTTAAATGCAAAGACAAACAATGACAACTTGATATTTCTATATTTTATGGCTAGCATTTCTGCGCCCTAAATAGGCTCTTTATTTTTTCTTGTAAGAATGCACACGCACGCGCACACACACATACACACAAATTCTATCAATACCTTTTAGAAACTTAAGCTGCTGGCTGGTGGTATCACAGACCTTTAGTCCTAGCACTTGGGAGGCAGAGGCAGGTGGATCTCTGAGTTCAAGGCCAGCCTGGTCTACAGAGCAAGTTCCAGGACAGCTAAGGCTAAACAGAGAAAACCTGTTTTGGAGAAAGAAAACAAATTTAAGCTAATTGGGGGAAAAAAAAATCACTCTCCAGAAAGAGTAGGCCCAAGATTACCTGGGATAGTTTGATTTTCATATTGTATTGTCTTAATACACTATTATTGAAGCATATGTCTTAGAAGTTTAGATTCAGAGCAAATGTTATTTTAATTATGGGTTTCTGAAAAACTGTTAATAGTTTCATCAGGAATTTCCAAATTAGAATAAGAATTGTAAAACTAATCTGTTTGCTTTAATTCAGTAATACTAGAGGAATCTGGCAGAGTAGCTGGGCCATCAGAATTTTTGATGTGTGAACTAAGAGTTTTACATTTTTATCACCATAAATAAAATTTTATTACTAATTATCATGAAATTCACTTTCTAACTCTTAAGCTTCATAAGGGAAAACCATTTGAGGAAGATCTCGCTTTCTTCTTAGGAAAGAAGGCATACTGTGTGTCGGAGAACCTGGGTTCCTTTTCATCTGAGGCTCCCCCTTTATCCTGCAGGTCTCCGAGATACAGAACCCCTCTGTCTCAGCTTCCTGATATTAATTTCTTCTCACCATGTGACAAATGTCAAGCCAGCAATTCAGGCTGCACCATGGAGAAACCCTCTCTGCTAGTATCAATATCCATCTGCGCTGAGCAGAGTGTCACCTAGCCGACCTCCCAGATGCTCTGAGCAGAGAGGAACACGCTGCCCCCCCCCACCATCATCATAGCCATTCTGTCCCAAAGGCAGTGGTGGGCACCTGCCCTGTACTGCTTTCGCTCGATTGAAGTCTGCCTCCATCAGACAGAGGGAATTCTTGGTCAGTCCTGATTGATCACATCTGCTATGCTTCTCAGTTCCCATCCGACAGAACTGAAAACCCTAATTTGCATACTGAAAGACTCAATATTGTTTTGCTTTAAAAATGATCTCTTTTGAAATCTCATTTACCCTAATGAATGACTCTCTCACCTGCAGATTTTTCAAAGGATGCTTCTGTTTCCTGCTCTCTACAAGGAGAAAATGAATGTCTTATTACATTCCTAATAACCACAGACAATGAAGGGAAAGCCATCATCCACAGCATCAATGAGAAAGGTGGGTAGCTTGGCTTCCATTGTCAAGGTCAAGGGATACTACCTTTAGAGGCACCCAGAAAGTCACTTCAGGTAGCTTGCCAGGAAAAGACATTTCAAAGTTTGGGGTGAAGTGCTTCTCCCAAGGTTGAAAGATCCTTCATTAAAACCTTTGCTGTGTTCCTGCGTCTTTTATGAAGATGAGGCAATGTGATAACTTTCATTGTCCCAAGCATCACCTCCTTGACAGCTAGCTGCTGGCCCTGAGGAGAGGTGGACCAAATAAATAAATAAATAAATAAATAAATAAATAAATAAATAAAGACAAACTGGTTTGCTTTTCTGAAAAAAAACTAGCAGGAAGGAGTAACAGATTCTAAAACCAAGTTTAAGTGGTGGTTCAAAAACTGTTTTGCTGTGCAATCACCACTTGAGATTGTGGAATCTTCTTGCATCTCCAAGCCTCTATTTCCTCATCTGTAAAATGGGAAAAATAGTGGCACAATCTTTTAAGAGATGACTCAAGGAATAAATGAAACAATGAATGTAATATACGTGCCAAAAGAGGCTTCCCAGCAATGGTCCATTAAAAGACTGTTGGATCAGGAAAGACACAGGCAACAAATCAGGGTGTGGCTATAGATGTCGAAGTGTCGGGACAGCGAGCATACGCCTCTAATGCCAGTATTCAGGAGAATGAGGCAGGAGGTTTGCTTTGAGTTTGAGACAGCCTCCACTGAGTGATGTCAGACCAGGGAAGCCAAGAGCCCATTGTTTCTGTGCTTTTGTAGATTTTCAATCATTGTCAACTCGTGGGATCAGTTTCCAATGCACCCCTAGAAATTCCATCTCCAGCTAAGGGAAAAGATGAGTTTATACACCATAGAAAGGGAAGCAGTGGAGAACCTATCTTTAAGAAGCTTTCAAATTGTGCATGTATCAGACTCCCCTGTTTATCTAAAAGGCTGTTATCCCGAGTCAGCAGGCCTGTGTGCGCTGGGTCTGCATTCCAACAATCCAACTTAGCACAGATGGTCCAGGCGCTTTTGGAGCCACTGTGCTAACAAACCCTGGCGGCGTTCTTAAACAAGCACAGGTGACTCACATTTTCTGTCTTCGGCAATGACCTACCCCTCCCTAAAATGTCCCAGAGAAATGACAGCTGTGTTAAGTGACTTCATCAGGCTCGGGTTTGGAGCCCAAGGTGCGGCCCAGACAACAGCAGCACACACAGGGCGTAAAGTGGTCGGGGTTTGTTGTGTGGACTTGCTTTTCAATGCGCTGGGAGAACGTTAAGTCCTGATCTTGAAATCAAAGCTATCAAATTGATTATCACACTGAAGGTTGAAAAGAAACCAAATACCTGCAAAGTGGGTTTAAACCTCATGTCACAATCAAGAAAATGGTGAGAGAAATGTCACATTATCCTGCCAACAGAGCTGGAGGTCAGGCACAGTTTGTGAAGTGTGGGGATGACTGGGAATGTGGATTTGATTCTTGCGAGGGCAGGACGCTCCCGGCACATTTCTGAGAAATATAAACACAAAATGCATTTTGCAGTCAGTTAAGGAAGCAGGGTGAGTCACACTGTGTAATAACCAAGTTATTTCATAAAACTAAAAAACCTGTCCCCTCATTATGAGCTTTATACAGTTACAATTGCAAACCCCCATCGCTGTGTTTGTAATTGTGGTAGTGATTTTAGCATGTTAACGTGAAATCAAAACCACCCCTTAAACCGATTCTATTGGGAAATCACATCCAGAACGACAAAGCGACTTTCCGCGGAAGGCCTTTGTTTTCATGTGTGGGTTCCTGTAGCACGAATAATAGAAACCCAGAGACAGATATTGGGGTTCAGTCTGAAAACCAGAAAAGCAAAGCAGTCAAGGCATCAGAGAAGTCTTACCTCTACCAAGGCTGGGTGACTGCAAACTCAGCAGATCAGAGCCTCTCTCCTCCCGGTTTACATTCCCTCCAGTGCTGGGTCTAAAGGCCTGTGACTCCCTAGTACTGGGATTAAACGTGTGAGCCACCTCCCCCTGGATTTGTTTCTGCATTGATTTTGTGTAGCCCAGGGTGGTCTTGAGCTCACAGACATCATCTGCTCTGTCTCCCAAACCCTGGGCTTAAAAAGAACGGGGTTTCTTGAACTCTTAAAAGAGAGAGAGCAGGCTGTCCCTGAACGGCGAGGACACTTTCAGCAGCGGAGATTTTAGACTACACAGAGATGAAATGAAGGAGAAGAGTGGGTTCCAGCCAGGCTGAGGCCCGTACAAGTACCCAGAATCAGAGTCGTGAGCAAGAACCCACGCCAAACCCCAGGGTCAGCTGGCAAAGAACTCCTCCGGAAAGAAGGTCTTCAGAACGCTTCCGGGGAAGATATTGAAGTTGCAGCAGGTCCTGATGGACCATTGCTTACAGTTGACTAGCCAGTGAGTGCAGAACCTCTCACCAGAAGACCAGTAAAGCACACGAGCCTCTCAGAAGCGGGAAAAGAGGATGGGCTACCTACTGTCCCAGGCGGTCAACCTCATATGGGCTGAGGCGACAAAGAAACTGAAGTTTAAAGAACCTTTACCTCTCTTGGACACTAGATGTGACTTCGAAACTGGGCAGCAAGCCCCGTCATCTTGGAAGCCTGTTTAACCAGGTTCCAGGCTGGGTGGTTTTGAAGCCGCCTTTGTCAGCCATGTCCTGTCCAAACGTGGTATTGGCACCTATGGTCTTTACCACGCCAACTTCCAGAGCTATGAGGCCTATCAGAGAGACAAATTCCACCTTGGTGCCAGCAAGAACAAGCTTCGCTTTGACCCGATAAAAGAGAGGTCGTATCGGTGTGGCATGAACCTCGGGGACGCGGACCTGCTGCAGTACTCCGACCGGCAAGGGCAGCCCTTCCTTCAGAAAGCGTTCACCATCTTCTCGACCCACGACTGCAGGGGCACTTACACCTCCTGATTCAGAAAATGTGGTGGTTCTCAATGGCCCCTGCTCAGGCTTATATATCCTCGCTGGCCAGTGTTTTGTGTGACGCAGGTGTTGCCTTTCTGATCTCTACACAGCGCTACAGGTTTCTGGGCTTGGTTGGCTTGATTTTCTTTTTTCTTTCTTTCCCTCCTCCCTCCCCCACCCGTGGAACATGTCTTCAGCTGATCAATGCTGTCTCGTTATTGAATTCTTGTTCGTTCTTTTATTCTTGTACACAGTGTGAGAAGAGCACCAACATGCCATCCATCAGAGGACGCACAGAAGCCCGGTGCCTTTCTATTGTAGTGTCTTATTTATCCCCTAGTCTTCTGTAGTAAGCGGAAGAGAAGGAAAAACAATCTCGCTGAGATTTCACAAGATCTCCTGACAGGCCCAAGGATACCTCGAATGCCCCATTCCTGGGCAGGCCTGGTGCTTCCAGAAGCCCCAAGGTATCAGGAGTTCCTTCCTCCCTAAGCTGAGACCTGTGGCTCTCAAGTTAGAAAGTAGGATGAGAAAGAAGGTCAAATGAAAAGCAGGAAAAAGCAGGGAGAGGTTAATGCTTCCCAGTGTCCTCTGAGCAAGCTGAAAGGGAGCTGGTCCAGCATGCTTGCTGTTGCTGAGGATGCAGGCACAGCCTTGCATCCCTCATCTTCCTTCTGTATCTGGACAGAGCAGTGGCCCTCAACTTCCTTAACGCTGCAGCCCTTTAATACAGTTCCTCATGTTGTGGTGACCCCACCCCAACCCTAAAATTATTTTGTTGCTATTTCGTAAAGGTAATTTTGCTACTGTTATGAAACATAATGTAAACATCCGTGTTTTCCCATGGTCTTAGACTACCCATGGGAAGGGGTTGGACCCCCTAAAGGGATTGTGACCCATAGGTTGAGAACCACTGGGACAGCATGTCAGAGTCTGCAAGTCATATCAGATATAAAAAATATGACAGCCAAGCCTTCTTTGCTGGAAGAAGCCAGTCACTGCAGGTGGTCCATGTGCAAACTGAGCTTGAACAAGCCAGACCTTTGCCTTCTGGGAGACAGAAAAGGGAGAGGAATGCATGTGTTGTCACTGTCCCTGTGTTTATGGGGCCCTTACTAACCCCTATGTCACTCGTGTTTCTTATGTGCTGAATCACTATCTTCAACAGCCCTATAAGGTGAGTACTAATGTTATTTTTGACCTACAGGCAAGGAAACTGAGGCATGGAAACAAGGGTACTGCTAGGTCTTGCAGTAATTACTCCCAGAACTCCTTGCCTGGGGAACTCTGACAGCCCGGCTCAGAGCCCAGGCTCTTAACCACTGTGCTACACTGCCTCCCACTGGCTGCACACACTGTAATAAATACCTGACCCTAAACGACGTTGTTACCATTGTCCAATAGGATGGTCAGGCAAGCTCTGGATGAAATGTAATGTTTTCTAGAAGCCTCATTAAAAAGTCAAAAAGAAAATAGGTGAAGTTAGTTTTCTTTACCTTTGAGTCGAAAATATTCTCATTTTCACATGGAAATCAACATAAAAATCATTTAGATTTTACATTTTTCATACTTAGACTGTGAGATAACCGTTTAGTATTTGTAGTACAACCTGCTTCAGATGTCACATTGCCAGTGCCTGATAGCTACATATGGTTCAGCTACCAGCTTAGCCAGAGCTAAGAATTAGGTGGTCAAGACCTCAGTGTTAGGTACAGCTGTGACTGAACTTGACAGGCGGTATTACACACAGGGACCTCAGCGTTAGGTACAGCTGTGACCCAACTTGACAGGCGGTATTACACACAGGAGCAGAGCTACCCCTCTCCTCCCGCCTAGTTAGCGCTCTTCAGTCTAAGCCCCAGAGGAATATCATGGAGAGCATGGGAGGTAGAGGCCTGTGCTGTGAAAGCCTGCCTTGGAACATGGGTGGAAATCTTTTCTTGAGAAATTCACAGTAGCCTAGGACCTTAGGTTCTTAAAACGAGTCTCTCTTCCAAGCCACACCTTCTCCTCATTGACTCCCTACTTGAGCATCCCCGATTCTCTCTCCAGCTGCAGGTCCTCGCAAACTGTGTCCTGCTGTGTACAGGAGCAATGTGAACATTGCTTAGCCAAAGATATAGCTGGGTCCATATATTTTCCCAGGGACACAGCCATGCCTCATTTGCTGGCTACAGTACATCCGTTAGCCCTTGGTACTATCGTAAGCAGACCATTCAATTCTGCTTGTTTCTTCACAATGTACCTCCATGATTTTCCACCCAGAAGAAGTATATGAGATTAGGCATCATGCTGCTAGGGGGTTATTCAGATTCGGGTCTGAAAAGCCACTTGATCCATCCTTGGTGTTCAACTCTCCATTATTAACTATCTAAGAGTGATGTTTTGGAAGCTAGAGGAAGTGGGGTTCATTTTTCCCCCACAGACTGTGAGGTGTGGCCTCACTTCCTGTGGTGGGATGCAGATATTTAATGATCATTTGATATGGACTTTCTTCCCAGGAAAGCAAAAAAAGGGCTTAATTATAATGCTCCATTAAGAGATTTATCATCTTGCTGGCACATTGCAAGGGTGATCAGTCATCTTACTGGCAATGGAGGAAGGTGCAATATAATTGCAAAACTACATTATACAATCCATCGAGCCAAAATAAAATTTCATAAAATCTTCAAGTTGAGAATATCACACTTCCCTGCTTGTAAGAGTGACTTAGATACGATTAATAATATATAACCTCTGGTATTACCCAAGACCCACTGAAACAATATTTTGGGGAGGGGTCTAGGAGGCTGTGGTTTTGATAAGCAAGACTACCTCAGCATGTTGCTGTCATCAGGATGATCGAGGGAGCGCTATGCTTTATTTCACAGATGAGGTCAAGAGACTCAAGGATTGAATCCACACAGCTACTGTACATCAGATTGAACCACCCTCTTCTAGGCTAGGAAATCAGCATTGCACAAAACAGAAAGCTATGATTATCTTCTGTCTTTACAGGGGGAAGGGGCAAGGATCCCACAGTAAAGGGGAATCTTTTCTGTTCTGGAGGTGGAGCCTGAACCTTTGCACATGCTAAGCAAGTGTTCCACACTCCCAGTCCTCTGTTTGTGAGGCACGGTCTCACTGTGGAGCTCAAGTTGGTCTTCAACATGTTCTGTATCCGCCTGATGCGTTCTGGGATTGTAGGCATGAGCAACCGGGCAGGACTAATAATTTTTATTACTAAATAATAAAATAATTAGACTGTTCATGATTCAATGAACTCCTTGACAAGACTGTCGCTTTGCTGTATAAAAGTTCTAAAGTCAACCGTCCAATTGAGTCACCTCTCCGTATCTGCAGGAGATTGGGTCCAGAGCTTCCTGGGCCAAAGAAACTAAAACCTGTGAATACTGAAGGCCCTTATACTGGCATAGAATTTGCATGTCTTCCCACATACCTGGAATCGTTTCTAGGTTTCTTGCAAAATATGATGCAGGGTTTGAGATGTAACTAAGTTAGTAGAGTGCTTACCTTGCACAGATGAAGCTCTGGATTCAATCCCCAGCACTGTATAAAACTTGGCATAGTATGGCACATCTGTAACCCCACACTGGGGAGAAAAAGGCAGGAGGTTCAGGTGTTCAAGGTCATCCTTGGCTGTAGAGTTTGAGGCTAGCCTGTGATGCAAGAGATGTTAAATAGAAGAAAGGAAGAAAGGAGGGAGGGAGAGGAAGAAAATAGGAAGGAAGGAAGGAAGGAAGGAAGGAAGGAAGGAAGGAAGGAAGGAAAGGGGAGAGGTAGGGAGGGAAGAAAGAAGGAAAGAAGAAAGGAAGAAGGGAGAGAAGGAGGGAGGGAGGCAGGGAGGGAGGCAGGGAGGGAGGGAGAGAGGGAGGGAAGGAAAAGGAAGGAAGGAAGGAAGGAAGGAAGGAAGGAAGGAAGGAAGGAAGGAAGGAAGGAAGGAAGGAAGGAAGGAAGGGGAAGAGGTAGGGAGGGAAGAAAGAAGGAAGGAAAGAAAGAACAAAGATTGAAAGCCAGTGCAATGTGTCTGCTATCGAATATATATTACACTTACCATCTAGAGAGCAACAGCAAGGGGAAAGACAGGGCAAGCCCAATAAAGACCTACTTTCAATCCATAGTTTGTTGAATCTGTGCATGCAAAACCAAGGATATGGAAGGCTGGTTATAAATTCATTTTTGAATTGTTGTGAAACTTTTATTCCACTGAGACTAAATACAAAGCTCTCTTTAAAACAAGTAGCTCAGTTTTAGAAGAAAAAAATCCAACAGAACAAGAAGATATCACTATTTTCCCTCTCCTGTAGAAAATTCGTGACTTGAAAACCCAGTGAGAAAGGTCTTCCCATTCCGTGAGATGGGGGTGTAGCTTAGAGAGAGAAGAATTGTACAATATGTTCAGTGCTCTGGATCTGGTCTCCGCATTGAAATGAGGGGTGAGGTAAACCTAATTGTCGCAGCTTCTAAAGATTATTCCATCTGCTTCCACAGACTGCCCCAAACCTCCAAACATCCCCATGATCATGTTGGGAGTGTCGCTGGCTATCCTGCTCATCGGAGTCGTCCTACTGTGCATCTGGAAGTTGCTGGTGTCGTTGCACGACCGGAAGGAAGTCGCTAAGTTCGAAGCAGAACGATCAAAGGCCAAGTGGCAAACGGTATGTGAACTCGGGAGACCTGAAAATGGTGGGGGACTCAGCCATGCCCTGTAGAAAAGAAGAGGTCAGTTGTTCATGACCACGCTCTCTGTAACCCCAACAGCTTTCATTTCTCTCTTGCTTAGCGAGCCAGAAGAGCCCATTGTCTGGTTCCGGGTTGTCCTCACGACACCCGGTGTCTCAGTGTGGTGGGCTTGTAACACCTGGGGAGGCTCATGAATCTCCTGCTATGGTGGTTTAGGGCTGTCGTGGAGGCGACCTCATTAAATAGAGCCTAGGTTCTATAGCTAAACTTTTCTGCTAATTGATTATATGCCGGCTAATGGGATAATGTTAATGGAGACTGTGACCGTTCGTGCCAATTTCCATGGAAATACTTGTTGCTGATATCACGGGCGACAAAGCAATATTGATAAGCCTTTTTAAACACCAAGCAGTTTTTTCCCAAATAACATAAAATTTAAGTAGCTACATGAAATAAACTTCTCAATATATGTATTCAATGATATAATTTAAATGTCTTCTCAGTAGGCAAACAGAAAACAGGACTACAATTTTCAGTGTTGCTTTTCCACAGGAAGAGATAATTACATTTCTAGAGACCCCTGGAAACAATTTCATGGTTTTAATTTCATCTCTCAATCTCTAATGGTGTGTCTAGCTATCTAATAGCAATTATCTTACACCACTGATTCCAACAACAGCGAACTCGCTGGAGAAAACACAGGCAAACACAATGTGCCTTTGGGTTCATCTGCCTAAATAAATTGATGGCAACACTATTTCCCCTATATTGCTCTCCTCAGTTCTGAAAGAAAATACAATTTTCCATTTTTGATAATGAACATTTATAATGGGCGGGATGATTTCAAACTAATCATAATGTACATCTCAGGGGGAAAAGCTAATAAAATTTAATCTACCTTATCTTTTGAGTAAAAATGCTTTAGTTACAATGAACAAATGTGATCTATGGACCCGGTCTGAGTCCTGACTTGGAAGGGTCCGGATGTAAGATTATATTTTTAAGACAACTGAAGAAAGTTTGATATACTCTGGATACTAGAATTATAGCAAGGATGTATGTTTGATTTGATCAGATTTCACAAAGGCCTGGTGACTTCCTGAGTGCACAGTCTGTGGTTTTTAGTGAGGAAACTGGTGTGTAGGAGTGAGGAGAAATGAGGACAGGTGTTGTACTTAAAAGAATTCAGCCAAAAGTTCAGGTCTCCCCAAAGTCTTGGTACAGGTAGAGTTGAGCCCCAATCATGAATTTGTTCTAAGAACAGCCCTCGGTTGAAGTGCCTGGAAATAATGAGGTGGGTATTCTGATTCTGCCAGCAAGCCCTTGGCTGTTTTGTGATGCATGTCTACTAACGAGCATATTTTAATGCTCTCCGACGTGGGCGTGAGTACTGACAAATGATTAATATCTTTAGAATAACGTTTTAATTAACAGTTAATTTCCCCCAAAACATGAATTGTTCTCCCTCAGGAAGCTAAACATGACTGAAATTCAAATGCCTAAATTTAGCTGTTTCTTCGTCTAAAATGGGACAAAACCACATATTAGACAGATAAAAGCATAAATGGAAAATATTATTTCCCCGTTAAATTGAGTTTCTTTGAATAACAAATGTTCGATGTTCCTGACTAGATGATGACCAGGTAATAATTATTCATTTACATGCAAAAGAGGTTCGATTCAATATTCAGCCCTAATTTCACTAACACATCCTCCTCCCGAGACAAATGTATGCTTGGCGCGTACACTTAAAGGTCTTCAGTTTAATTCAGTTTTTAATCTAAAACCTATTTCTTCTCAAGAGGTGAACTTAACTAAGTCTTAAAAAGCAGGACAGAAAAAACAGTGCGGTCACCTGACCCATCGAGCTCCACAAACTCTTAAGGGGACAGAGTTGAAGACACATCTTGGCTCTTGCCCCCTGAAACATTTTGTCAGGACTTAAAGAAAGGTTATCTTTTATTACATTAAAAAAAAAAAAAACTCAGCATTTTTCTTCTGAAAATACAAATGGAAGACATTTAAATTCATCTTTGATTTGACAGTTTTTCCCCTGGAAAACAAGTGGACTTGTGACAGAAAAAAAAAGTTTCTCCTGCCATTTCTTGCAGCCATGGATTGACTTTGTTCTGTCCTAAGCAAATCAGCCCTGCAGGTCGCAGTTAGGCAGTCACTAAGGAAGCTGTGAGCCATGATGGAGCCTTCTTTGTTACTGCTTTTGCTCAAGCCTGAGAAATGTGCCACTGGCTGCACAGAATCCAGGCTTAGGCCAGGGCCTTGATGTTCTGGAGAAACTCGGCCTGGACACCTTACATACTTAGAACCAGCCTTGTCTAAACGTGGACACTCCCCCACCATAGAGCAGGCATTAAGCCTGAGTCTCAACTGGACGTCCCACAAAGGGAGGTCACTAATGAATATGGCACTGGCCATTTTCGTATCTGCTGACAAAACCCAACCCTAGCATGCTCTCCTGAGCTCTGATCACCGTCTGAGGTCAGTACACACCTCCTTCCCCCACCTCAACAGTGCTGTGAACCTTTTCTTCTCTGGGTTCTGTATCTCCCTTACCTTCCTACTGGGGTAGAATCTTAATCCATTGACCCTACACAAGGGACCCCAAAACTATCCCAGACTTGCATAAATGAAGTAGTTTAAAAAGAAACAAAAACTTCACAAAGGTGAATGGTTAACTATCTACAAAATGACATTGTGTCATCCCCTTTAGAGTACTTTAAAATCTATTTCGTGGGGTTACGGAGAGCCTTAGTAGGTAAAGTTTGCAAGAAAGAAGACCTGAGTTCATATCCCCAACGCCCTTGTAAAAGCCAGACCCTCAACTCAAATCTGCAACCCTAGTGCTAGAGGACTTGGAAACAGGCAAAATCCTAGGGCTCACTGGCCAGTCAGTCTAGCCAAAATGGCGAGCTCCACAGCACTGAGAGACTATCTCAAAGCAGGGATGGGATAGAAGACGACACCCAGCACTGACCTCTTACCACGTATATATATATATATATCACACATAAGCAAGCATACCTGCACACACATGTTTAGCACGTGCACACACACACATTACAATTCTACTTCATGAGGGAAGTAGGTACATTTTAGTATGATTGACAGCTATGGAGTGGGGCCTACAAACAAAGATCTAAGCAGGCCCAGATCACAGCCAATTTATTTTCCTATTCCCTAACCTCCCCATCTCTCTTCTGTCCAGGCTTCAGCCTACATCCCCACCCGCAGCTCATGCTATCCAACTTTGACTCTTCAATTGACTACTTTGTCAACTAATTTCTAGTCCTTAAATTTCATAAAACGTCTTCTGAATGTTATTGCAAAAGAGACTCTACACCTCCCTGAGACCACACAAGTTTCTCTGAATCTTTAAGAGCTCTTAATTCTTGTGGCAGCTGGATTAACTAACCAGGCAGACTTTAGGAGTAGAGACAGTACAGTAACCCGGCTTTTACCCGCCATGGACTCTAGCCACGGAACTACCTCTACTTACCCTCAATACAGAGATGGCATCTGACTCTCTGAAGTCATATGACCAAAGGCAACATGGCACTTGATCAAAGGTTGGGACACTGGCTATCAGTAGGACAGAAGCAGCTTCAGGGATGGTTCCCACTCAGAGGAGATATGACCATGACTCCAAGTGCAAGGCAGGTAAATTCAGGAGATGTGTCTGTTTCCCTCAGTTCTTCGGAGAGCAAATACGATTTTGCTTTGTCAAGTAGTAGATAAAATTCCTTCCCCCAGGGAGTTGTAAGCTGTATATACTTTCTTCCTAAAGCCCCATGAGAAACCAGGCACAGTTTACTCTACAGGACCACTGAGTGGTCCTTCTATACTTCACAGAGTATAGAAGGGGTGACTATGAGTGTGCTGGTGTTCCTTACACAAACAGCCCTGGAGATTGCTAGCCTGCCCGTCTAGCCAAATTGGTGAGCTCCAGGCTAAGCGAGAGACTCTGTTTCAAAACATAAGGCAGAGTGCCAGGAAGAATGGCTTTGAGGGTAATGGAGCTTGTGACCAAGCCTGCTGGACTCAGTTTGATCTCAGGACCTACATGATGGAAGGTGAGAAATGGCTTCCAGGTACCCTCTGACCTCCACAGGTATCCTCTGACCTCCACAGGTATCCGCTAACCTCCACAGGTACCCTCTGACCTACACAGGCATACTGGCACATGAATGCCCCTCTTCTAAGTAATTAAGTACAATAAAATTAAAAATAATAATTTTATAAGTATGCATATGTGTGTGCCACACCAAAAAATGAAATAAATTGAATAAAATTAAAATTTATCAAAAATCATTCAAATAACTTCCAAGATTGAGCTTGACACTTTAATTTGAACTATAATGCAAACATTTGAAGATATATTAAAGTGGTATAATAACAAAATGTATCTTTTTATTTTTGATCCCTTCCCCCCCATCCTTTAGGGAACCAATCCGCTGTACAGAGGCTCCACTAGTACCTTTAAGAACGTGACCTACAAACACAGGGAAAAGCACAAGCCTGGCTTCTCCATAGATGGGTAAACAGACCTCCTTCAGCCAGGGAAAGTCAACCTCACTGATGTTAAAGGTTAATGCACTGTTTGATTTGCCTTTCTTTGTTGCTTCCAAAGCAGGTTGACTTAAGATAATACTAGGTCATTTGGAGATCAGTCATTCTCAGCACGAAGGTGAGACACTGTTGGCATGTTCAAAATAATCAAGAGAAGAATATCCTAAGTGAAGAGGTGAATTCAAGATCGCTTGAAGAATATGAACCCTGTTGCATTGATGCCTCATAAAAAATCGTCAAAATAGTTCATGGTGACTTGATTTGCATTTGAAAAATGTTCAGAATTATAATTTCATTTGCTTTCTGAATCCAGCTACCTAAAACCTTTGTCTCCACAAAGTCACCGAGTCCTTATGGTTCTATTTTGTACC
Source organism: Chionomys nivalis (assembly GCF_950005125.1). Classification (NCBI taxonomy): domain Eukaryota; kingdom Metazoa; phylum Chordata; class Mammalia; order Rodentia; family Cricetidae; genus Chionomys; species Chionomys nivalis. Next base: position 20,629,500 of record NC_080107.1, read on the forward strand.
TACACTGGCTGCTTTTTCTAAACATGCAGAAAAATCTCCCATTTCCTGGAGGATTTTTGTTGTTGTTGTTTGGTTTGTTAGTTTTGGTTTTGGGTTTTTTGAGACAGGGTCTCTCTACAAAGTCCTGGCTGTTCTGGAATTGACCAGGCTGACCTTGAACTCACTAAGATCTGCCTGCCTCTGCCTCCTGAGCACTGGGATGAAAGGCATGTATCACATCATGCTAGGCGATTTTTTTTTTAAGTATGAGAAATGAGATTCTGGTTTCTCATCCACAGAAAGAATACAGTTCTTCCAGTAATATCCCAAGTGAAAGATCGAAAATTAAATGTTAGTAATTGCCTTAGATTTGTTCGCTTACAAGTTATTTACACAAACAAGTGTTTTGTTTCACAGATGAGGAAGGAGTAATTTATAAATTATGTTGCTAGTAAGACTGAAGATAAGGGTCTAATATGCTTGGTTTCCCTCTTGTCCCCAAGTCCCCCCCTTCCATCCTCCCGTATTTCTTAATTACTTCACCCAGCTTCACAGTCTTCAAAACTCCACCTTTGTCATATGAAAGTGTCCATTTAAACATAACTCAAAGTGGTTATCTTATCAAAAAAAGTTTCAGGACTATAAAAGGAACCTTGGATAATATAATAAAAGGTTACATGACTTTACACCCAGCATGTCCCTCATGAAGTCTGGGCTTCCCGCAGGACACTGTCATCCCGTCCACACTACCCAGCATTCACAGCCCAGTTTCACGGGCTGAATGTGTCACCCACAGGCTCTAAAAAGTAAAAACCACTTACAAAATCTACACCGGCAGTCAGCAATCCAGTAGCAGACTGGAGAGGAAGTCGCTGGAGACTTTTTATTTCTTCTGGTTACTGCTGCATTGCAAAGCTCTTTGCTCTCGCTGGATCTCCACAGAGAAGCTGAGAGCGCCGGCGGACAGATTCTCCACCTTCTAACTCCAAGCCTTTGCTCTCCCCACTGCCTTAGACTCTTTTGTCAGTAAAACGATAGAAGGTTTGTGTTAGTTATGGCATAACTATCTTAGTTTGAAAGTGTACTGTCACGAAACAAATAGCACTTAGGTCCCTGGAATGCGGGCCACTTGCTCAATTTTTGCGCAATATGGATAGTCATGTGACTGGATAGTCACGTGAAACCATTCACTGGATGAGCAGCTTCTTCAGAGTGGCGGCTTCATGGTCATCCACTGGATTGTCAACTTAGTCTCAAAGTTCCTTCACTCCTCCTGGATATGTCTGTGCACGTTTTGATTGTCTGTAGTCTTTCTTTTATGTATTTTTAAATAACTCAGGTAAATCAGTCAGTTAGAGAGTACACAGCTAAACCTAAAAGAAAAAGCTGAATGAATCTCCTTGGATCCCTGAACAACCTAATAATATGGCGCTCCCAATAATACGGCAGCACTGCCCCCATTACACGGGGCTGTGTGTGCTATTTTTGTGTTACTGCTGAAATGAGATTTTAGAACATAGAGGTTTCTTTCATGTGTGTATTAGGAAGAATTTGTTCTTTCCCTAAATACCGTTTTGACCCAAGGCAGGACCTTGAAAAGGTCAAAACATTGACAGTAGTGCTTCTGTTCACTGAAGAGTTATGTTACATGAAGATGAGATGGTTGTTTTTTTAAGTGGTTTTATTGTATTTTGCATTGGCATAAATAAACATAATTTAAACAGTGAACCTTGGTTGGATGTGAATGCCTTTTATTTACTTCATATGAAACCCTCTTCTTACATCTCTGGATCTGTCTGTGACTTACTCCGACATACATTGCTGATTTCAATCAAGGGCCAAGGAGAAGAACAGAATATTATCCCTCATTGGGCAAAATCAAGTTCTTACGGATTGGTGTTATGGGCTCAAATATTTTGCTTGAGTACTGTCCCAAGGAACCATGTTAACCCCTAGAGTCTTAGAGTGTGACCATACAAGTACAGATCTAATCGTTAAAGAGGCAACTGAGTTTTAGTGGTGTTATGGTGTGGGTCCCTCATCTGACATGACTGATGTCCCTTATAAGAGGGGAGAGGACAAAGATGTACACAGAAACACTGTGACACAGGAGGACTGTACACACATGTATGCGTGTGTGTGTGTGTATGTGTGTGTATCAGAGGTCCTGGAACTAACTAGCTCTTGTAGACCAGGCTGGCCTAGAACTCACAGAGATCTGCTTCCCAAGTGTTGGGGTTAAAGGCGAGCACCACCACCCAGCTTCGTCATTGTTTTGATGCTGGGGTGGGTAACGGTCATGGCAACTTTCAGAGGTCATTTTGTTATAAAGGACCTAGGTAATAAGGAGATCAGTCTTCCAAAAGAAGAATGCAATGCTAGGCTAACATGAGCTGTAAATCACTAAGCCAAGGCGGAGAGAAAAAAGAAACCACTCTGGAGAAGAGTGGGGAAGTTAGAGAAAAGAAAGAAAAACCCTAGGCAGGAATGCTACTGCGAATGAAACGTGGGATTTTCCTTTTGAGACATTCCCTGAGGGCCCCAGCCAGCAGGATTAGCTCTATGGTAAGAGCAGGAAGGCCAGCTATGTGGAGATTTCATCCACAAGATGACTTTCATTTTCTCTTCAACACTAGAAACAAGGTCTGAGCCTGGCCATGGTGGCATACACCTCTAATTCCAGCATTCAGGAAGGCAGAGTCAGACGGATCTCTATGAGTTTGAGGCTAGCCTGGTTTGCAGAGGGAGTTTTAGGACAGTCAGAGTATATGTAGAGAAACCCTGTCTCCAAAAAAAAAAACCTTATGAAACAACACCCCCATAAGTACCATTTCTGACCCAAATAACCTCCCTAATTAACTGAAAGTCCTCTGATTTTCTGTTTTTTCTTCATCTCTCAATTACCTATTCCTTCTAGAACAATCTTGTAGGCTCGAGGTGCCACAGAAGCAGTCCCACTACCAGCATTATGTAACTATCAGAGAAGGCTGACCTTCAAAGCCTTCACTTAAATATTGATACAGGCTGGCGTTATTTCTCAGTTGTAAAATACTTGCCTTAAGTGTTGCAAGCTCCCAGGCTCACTCCCCAACAACACCTCCTCCACAAAATATTGATAATTCATATTTATTCCCTATTATTCTTATAAACATAAATAGGAAAATATACCTAGAAAGGAAACGGGAACTGAACAGAAGAAATAATTTTGTTAGCATTCATTACTCGACAACAGACTCAAACCAACACAACCCAAAAACAAGAAAATGTGAGGCTTCACCGTGGCCATGACTCCCTTACCAAGGTGCTTGGGCTGAGAAGTTCTGACTCTAAGTGAAAGACTGTATGTAGCTACTACTGAAGGGTGTTAGTGGTTGAGTGTACCCACACATTGGACCAACACATTGATCCCTTTGCGTTGCAGCATACAGGGGGCTGGATGCTGCCCTCTGTTTTAGCAACCTGCCATGCAAAATCTCTCTGCACGGAGAAAAGGCTGGGGAACCTGATTTTCTCTTCTTTCCCACTCGGTTGTGCAGTCAGTAAGGAAGAAACTGTAACTCAGAAGTCTTCCATCCCATGAGCTTTCTTATAGCTATGACCTCTGGCAAAGTGGCAACCAAAGACACAGATCTGGACACTTCATGTTCTTTTGATGTCATTGATAACTACAAGATATAACAAACCCCATAGAGGATCGTGTTGCACTTGAAATGTGCTCTGACCTTTATAGTTTCCAAAAAATGAGTTCTGGGAAGGAATTTACTGCTCAGATAATATCTGCTGGGTTAAGTCTAAAATGTATTGACATTTGTGGTTTGAGTACCAGTTGATTGCATTCCGGGTCTATAGCTGCAGGTGCTGCCGTAAAATGCCATTGGTTGTCAATAACTGACCAGTTGAAAAGTCATGTCCATTTCTTTCATTCAGTTGCCTTCACTCTGTCAATATAAGGAAGTGTGTAGACAGAAACACAAATGCATCTCTTTCTTATTTTAGTAGGCGTATCTTATCAGCATTAAATACCTTGTGTGGTTGATAAAACTGGAGAACAGCTATTGTTCTAAAGTACAGTAATTATTATATGCTAACTCACTGAGAGCTTGCGTGGACTCTGTAGGGTAGTATTATCTCTCATTTTAAATATGAGGAAACGGAGGCATCCAGCAAGGGTTGATGAAATGTCCAAGGTAAAAAAGTCTGTCACTCACTAAACTCATAAGGACAGATTTTAATCGGCAGTACACTGCTGCAGCAGAGAAGATTCCAGACCAAACCAAACCCCCTGCAATATGTCTTGAGACAACTGAGCATATTTAAGTGGAGAATTGGGCATAGTAACAGTATTTGAGTTCTTAGTAGTTAAGGAAGTAGAAAAGAACCCAATGGGAAGAGTTGGTACGTGGGAAACATGGGGTTTATTGGCATACACTGAAGATAGTCTCTTGTCTGCTCACAGAGACAAGGTGGGGGGCCCTATCTCTGTGTTTTGTCTGAAGAAATAATAAAATATATCGGTTGTCTTGAGAAATCCATAGCAGGAACTCTCCTGGGAGCTGGAGATATGTGCAATGGAAATGGTTTTGAGTTATTCAAAACTACCTTAGTGTATCAGTAATGTCTCTAGAGGCGGATATTGAGGCCTAGGTGAGAAGAACCTTGGTGGAACCTTACTAGACTGTAAGAGTCTTCGCTAGAGGCAAGTGTTTGATATGTAAAATACATACTTTTCCACACTGCATTCTGTATCACACATTCTAGGTCATAGTATTGATGTATTGACAATCTGCTGTCACTGGTATTGTGGAAATGTGATGAATCATAGCAGTTTTAATCTCTAAAGGGATTGCTTTTCCTCTGCTCCTGGGAAGAGGAAGCTTGGAAAGTTAAGAGGGTTTTCTCAGAATTACTGAGTTTATAAGTGACAGAGGTGGGGCCGGGACCTGAATAGGCCTGGCTGCAGAGTCCCCTTCAGCCCCATGTCGTCCTCTTCAGCCCGGTGTCATTCCGACATCCCTGAAGGTGGGACACACACCACACATACATACACACCACACACACGTACACTCTCAGACCCCTTGCTCTGCCCCTCCCGTGCATGAGGAAGGCGTTACCTTAAGTTGCTCTGTGGGCCTTGGCTCAGGTAACTCTTCCAGGTTCAGTAAGGGATTTACAATGCTCCATGTAGGCCTAACCGTAAGATTATAATGAAACCCAACTATGAAATAAAAGCCTTTTCAGGGGATTGTTCTCTAGGCAACCGTGTTAAGGAAATGAGGTAGAGAGTGTTCTGTTCTGCTCTCACGCTGTAATCCTGCTTTCCACCCCTTAAGTCAGACCATGACAGGACGGCCAGTATGCACATACCTATCAATACGGTTATTTCACTACCATAGTTCTAGAGAGAGCATAAGGTTGTTTTGGAGGCAGAGGTTTTCTAAGGTATATGGGTTACTTTTTTGTTGCTGTCATAAAACATTGTGACCAAGGTAACTTCTAGGACGAGTTTATTTTGTCTTTTCAGTTCCATAAAGGTAAAAGCTCACCATGACACAGAGGCGCAGTAGGAGGAGCTGGCAGCAAACCGCTTTCAAACACACGCACAAAACAGAGAGAGCGAACTTGATGTAGCTGGAGGCTGTTGGTCTCAAAGCCCACCTCCAGTACCACTCTTCCTGTGGCGAAGCCACATCTCCCACTCCTCCCCCAAACAGCACCACCAACAGGGAGCCAAGTCTTCAAATACCAGAGCCTATGGGGGACACTGTTCATTCAACCACCACACATGGCAGGAACCTAGCCTCAGAAGCAAAGACTGATATGTGCATGTGGAAGCCAGCTTGTTCTAGAAGTAGAGGCAAGGGCTCCCCAGAACAAGCTGGTTAAACAGAAACGCCAGATCGATGAGAGATTCTGCTTTAGTATACAAGGTGAAGCGCAACCAAGAAGGATACCTGATGTCAGCTTCAGGCCTCCACATGCACATATATGTGCTCATACATGTCAACACACATGCACACACACCACACACAAGTATACATAGAATTAAATAAAAAATAAAAGATCGTTTAAGTTCACATTGTGTAAAACTCATGAATTCAGGTATAATCACCTTCATGAAATGTCTTACAAGATTTCTGAAGCATTTTAATACTACCAATAAACTTAATAGTTACCTTATCATTTCTATGATTAACAAATATTTTCTTATTAAAATTTTTTCATGTCTCTTGTTTATTCATTTTCTTCTGTAACAAATGACTAGCGTATACTATCTTCTCACAGATTATTATTGGCTTTATAAACTTTACGGTGGGATAATAAAAGTTTAAATTAAGTAGGTGGTTAAATGTATTTTTTGCTTACTCTCAGTATATTAAATATCCATTTCATCAATTCAAGAAGTGTGTCATATTTTAGAACCTTTTTATGAAGAAGATAGAATTTGAGAGATCAGATATAAACAGCAAAAGATTGGAAACATTGAGCATAATAAAAGATACGAACTTGTTATCAAGACAAAAAAGAAAATATACAATGTTTTTCTCTGAAGCTTCCTTGATCTTGGTCACACTGTATTCAGTCACTGTTTGATATAATCAAATCTAATATTCATTTAAGAGATAACCAACCCATACTTTAATAAAAGTCTATGATTCATTCAAAACCTGCAGTGGTCTCTGTTACTGAACAACACAAGAAAAGCACACATATAATTTTTATGCTGTGGTCGTAAGGCAACTTCCTCATCATACAGAGGGTCCTTTAATATCCTAGGCCTAAAAGAAGTTGGCAACTGACTGTGAATGTTGAATTGTGTCTTAGCATCGCATACTGAGAGGGTCACAAAGGAAAAATAGCAACCCTATGGATATCTGACTTTATGCTCTGTCTCCAGCAACTCTTAGAGTTGCCATGAGAAGTGTATGGCATATTAAAGCCTTTAGACTCAAAGTGTTCGCTGCATCCATTATCTGAGTGCATCCTACGGTCACCCTGACTTAAAAGGGCAGAAACCTAAGGTTGGGGGATTGGGCAAAAGAGGAAGAGGAGGGTAAAACAAAAGACAGATATTAGGAAAGAATGTGAAGATGGTGAAACAGCACTGCCTTGGAAGTTCTTGAATACTGGTTGAGCCTTCAACCCTTCTAGGCATCATAATAGTGGACGCTGACCACACAATTCAGGATGAATGTTTAAAATACCTCATTCAAACCCACTGGCTATTGATGCTTAGAAAGGTTAGGGACGTCAAGGGCGGACATATAGGGTATGAAGAGAGACAAAGGAGAAACAATTTACACCGATGTTCCTCATCTTAGCTTCTGTAGACCCTTGGAGGTCTTAGCTCAGTGCTAACAGCAATTACACAACCATGTATCGTACTCAGCTCTTTCTCTGATTAGTCTTTACAGAGGGACAGCCCACAAAACAAATCACAATCATGGGTTCTTCGGAGAAATGGGATGGTGCTCAGAAAATTGTGGGGGGGGGGCTAATAAAGGAATGTAGGACATGAGGACCTACAGGCAAATTTAATAATACCGATGGAAATCACACCACCACCGCTATTTATGAAAATAACGAACACAAAGGACAGTGTTCAGACTTGTTTTTTCAAGAAATGCAAGCATAAGAGTCAGGACCAGTTCAGATTTGGGTGTATCCCTTCTAGAAAGTAATCGCTTTTACTGAAACAGTGACTCACCTGAACGGAATGCACAAGTCAAAATGCAGAAAGATTTAGCAAAAAGAGATGCATAGGCATTCATTGGGTCACACAGGTGAGTCACACAGCCCTACAGGGAATTCAGTTAAAGGTCAAAGACCAGGGGAATCCCAGAAGGTGGAGCATTTCTATCACACTGACAGACTGGAGTGGTTTAGAAAATACAGTCAAGCTTGCATCTTAATTTCAGCACAGCGGACCTTGATCCAGGCCACAGAATAGAGACACACCAACCCTAGATTTGGAAATAAAATTTTTCAGAAAGTAAAAAGCCAACCAAAATTCAGGTGGAAATGCAGAGATTTGGTAATCCACAAACAGCAGTAAGGCAACTAAGATAGGGCCCTGATAGAACATTCAAGAAAGACCAGTGATGTTCTTTTTGGCTGTCTAAGCTGAGGAGAAGGGATCAATGGTGAACCAGTGGTCTTTGTGGGGCCTAGGAAAGGGGATAAAGATGAAGGCAAGACTTGAACTGAAATTTTGTACAGGAATGAAGAATTTGTTGGTTATATAAAAATTAATAAAGGAATTTTTGCCATATTAGCAAGAAGCATTTGAATGGCTCACAGACGCAGAAGCAGTATTTGACAAAAATGCAATATCCATTCCCCCCAAAATCTCTCAGCCAACTAGAAATAGTGTGGGGCACGGGTATAGAGGATCTCCCTAAGCCGATGGAGATCTACTAAAAACCTCCAATTAAGTAAAAGGCCAGGTGCCTGTGTTAGATCATGAACGCAACAATGAATATCCATGTTTAACAACTCCCACACAGTATAGGTTCTGTACTAAAGGTTCTAACCAATGTGATCAGGCTGAGGATTTGAAGGAATCTGCAAAAATGATACAAGGGGGAAAATGAGTTGATTTAGCAAGATTGGATGATATAAGATTTACATATATATAATCAATTGTGTTTCTATGTACTGGAGACAAATAATTGAAAACTGAACATTTGAAAAACAAAGCTATTCACAATAGCATCAATAAAGAAGTCTATAAGTAGATCTGATAAAAGATATGGGAATAAGGTGGATATTAAAATGCCAAGGTGGATATAAAACAAGCCATTTGCCTTGACAGCCAAGGACTCAACTGAGGAAGGTAGATCACAATTTGGGGGCCAGCCTTGGCTCCATGGTGAGAGCCTTTCTCAAACACACACACACCAGCCAAAACCAAACCAACAACAACATCAAAAAAACTTAGAAAAGAACCACCCTCACACACAACTTTATGTCCATCTTATTAGCCCACTGAGTCCAGCTTGTATTTTCCATACATACTTGGGTATGCAGCCACTGACTGTGTGTGGCTAGCCTACTAAACACAGCCCTTAAAGAAAACCAACTCTTCCTCCCTAGCTGCCATCACTATCAATAGCTTCTGAGTTAGGAATCGAAACTGAAGATTGATGGCAGAAGATATAAAGTAATCCCACACGAGTTTAGAATTACGAATAATAGTTATTTATTTTACGAATAATAAAGAGTTATTTATTTAGGGGAGATTCAATACCACTGTCCAAAATCACAGTCCTCTGCACAAATGGTAAACAGAAACAGAATCTAGCAGCCAGGAGAGAAAGCTAGAAGCAAGAGAGTGAGGGCAGTGTTTTACAGTTGTTTTTATAGTATAAGAGACCATGCCCAAGTGGGTTGGTGTATTAAAGGCTATTGGCTGAAGAAGCTGAAGGAGCTCCCACAGCACCTCTCTCTTTTGTCAACAGAATCCTAAGTTATTTAAATGCCATGTTCTACAGATCTTTGAAGTGGTTAAAGATTACCTATCTATGCAGTATACAATCTTTATGTATCTAAATAACCTAATTAGTCTGACTAAAAGTATAACAAATATGAATGACTATTGACCTATAATAGTTAATACCTATAAAACTTTATATCAGAATATTAAACAATCTTCAAACAACTGTGCAGTAAAGGAGGACAATGACCTCAAAATGTAAACAATGTATACATATCTTAATCAGAAGTAAAAATATATGATACAATATGATAAATATTTCCTAAAATTGTATCAATATACAAAATGTTTTAAACAGGGGTAGAAACATGCATGCATACAATCTGACAAAATAATTTTACATAGGTATAAAAATATTGTAAACAGAAATAGGCTCATATTCAATATAACAATTATCTTTTGAACTTGTAACAATATAAAAATATCTATACCAATATAAATTGTCCACAAATAATAGCTCACAAATATTCACTTTATTACTCATTATTATTATTATTAGTGTAAGTTTACACTAATCTACCTATTATTCCATTCAGTTTTTCCTTTTTTTTCATTTTTGAGTTCTCTGAGCCTACATAATTTCTACCCCAACCCCATATGAGTAATAATCAATCCCTAAAAGGTGTCCCTAATCATGAGGACAAACGTTGTTGGGAGAGGGTACATTGCCTTCTAGAATTGCTTCCAGCTATCATGGGGGTTATGTTCTTTTTTATAGGATCCTGTAAAAGTAAAATGATGATTAAGTTTCAAGATTGCTGTTTTGTATAATTGTAAATGTTCTCTGAGTAGTAATAGAGTTTTTGTTGTTGTTGTTGTTGTTGTTTGGAGTTCTGGCCAGAATGATGTAGAAAGGTGCACCATTTCTGCAGCTGGTACCCCAAAACCAGTCTCATAGTAGCACTATCAGCATCATGACATCATACCAACCAGGTACAGTCATTATTGTGGGGTCCCATCTTCTTCCTGGAAGCTTCAAAGATTACTGCATAAAAATCTACTGTTCATTGTTGAAAACTTAAACACCATTCATATAGATATATATTCAACAAAAGATATGATATAGACAAAATGTGCATGAAGAAAAGTAAAGTATTTCCTTAAGATCTATATTCTTTCTATCCCATACCAAGTGATTCCTGACATGAGGCAGAAATTCTGAATATTTCTTTTAACAGCATGCTTGGATTTAGAGAAGGATAGAGCCATCATCCAACACCAAAGCCAACTCTGATTTTTAATTATATATGTGTGTGTGTGTAGATAATCAAATTTTACCATGCACATTATACAGCATCATAAGTCAGTTTTCTCTTTGCTTGTTGATTCTTTCTGGATAGCTATGTTTTCATCTTTAGGCATTTAGAAGACCAAAGTCTCTCGACTCTTTGAAGGTGAGTATTTTCCAGCAAGAACAAGAAAAGAACCCTGCCCCTACCCTTATGAGATTTCCTTACCAACTTTATGATTGTCACCTCTGTGAACAAGCTATCATTTCTCTTTATCAAGAGGTTTCTCTTTTTCTAACCAAATCTTTATTAATTTTGATGGTATCTACAGCTTTTCTTCTCTGGTAGAAACAAGAGTGAAACCCCCATCTTTTCTTCTTCTGTGTAAACAAGAGCAAAACCCCATCCCCAACATAGCACATCTCCTGGTTTCCATTAGGAAGCCAGCACATCCTTGAAATACACCAGCTGATTTAATTCAGAAGTTTTTCTATTATCCAATGTCTCTCTGCTGCTGTTCCTTTTTCATTAGCATTAAGAAAATTCAAGGTTAAGAAAGCATTATGCAATCTATTTCTGAGGGTATTTTTCATCCTTTTCTGTTTGTTTAGCATATCCTTTATAGTTTGATTTGATCTTTCTATAACTGCCTGACCTGTAGGATTGTTTGGTATAAATGTAATATGCTTTGTATTATAATAAGCAAAAAAACTGTTTCATTTTTTTAGATACATATAATAGACCATTGTCTGTCTTTATTTGTGCAGGTCTACCCATGATGGCCATAACTTGTAATAAATACATGATTAGTAAATCATCCTTTTCTGAGCTGATTTAGTAATTTAGTAATCAGCAGTTGCCCATTGAAAACCTGAATAAGTGTCAATGGTGTAGTATATAATTTTTAATTTTCCAAACCCAAAGTTTTCTGTCTGTGCGAGTTGTGGACTGTGTGCACTGTGGGAATCGCAGGCAGCAGTATGTGGGCTGGCATGCAAAGCACAGAGAGGAAGAATGTGGGTCACAAGCAGGGGAGCTGTAAGCAGCAGCCTGCTGCAAGCTGCAGACAGGAGGTTAGTGGCAATGTGTCACGTGGCTGGTGGACCAATCCCAAAAAGTGTGGACTAGTCCCCACATTCTGGCATCAGATGATTGCAGAAGATACAAAATAATCCCACACTAGTTCAGAATTGTATAATAAAGGATTATTTATTTAGCGGAGACTCACAGATCATAGTCCTCTGCTCGAATGGAAACAGGAACAGAGTCTAGAAGCTGGGAAGGAGAGCTGGAAGCAAGAGAGTGAGTACAGGCTTTACAGCTGCTTTTGTAGTATAAGAGACCACATCCAAGTGGCCTGGTACTTAAAGGCTACTGGCTGAAGGAGCTCACTTCTAATCAAAGTACAAAGGCAGTTAACTTGAGGAAGGATGTTCTGTACAGAATATTTGGAGAGTCATATGAAGAATAGAACTCTGAAACATATCCAAATCTCAGCTCCAAATGGGCTACAAACCTAACATTAAATCTAAAAATACAAAACAGTTCGAAAAAACCATTTGCACTTTCAAAAAGATAATATAAAGAGAAAAGAATATAAGCTACAGACTGTGGGAAATATTTTTAAATTATATGTCAAGTAAAGAGCTTAGATCCAGAATAAATAATAAACAATAAATTCTCTCAGAACTCAGTGAAATGACTCAATGGGAGAACAGGGGTTTGAACAGGTAAATACTCTACCAAAGAAGATATGCAGATAAGAAGTGAGCACACAAAGTGATTTTCAAAATCGTTAGTCAGTAAAGAAGTACATATGTATACCACAGGGAATATCATTATGCTCCTAGCAAAATGGTTGAAATTGAGAACATTAGCCATACCAAGTATTGGCCTAAATATTAATTTCTTAGACCACCTCTCTCAAACCAAAGCATATCAAATGCATGTCACAAGTTTGCAAAACAAGAATTTATTGTTTGAATGAGAATGTATGGTTTAAATATATAGTTTATTACTGTGCCATCGATAATGCTACAACAAAGGGCTCATGTCTTTTTAAATTCCACTAAAAACAAGTTCATTTTTTTTAACTTAATAGGTCAGTCTTTCTTGCAAAAACTGAGATTGTTGCCTCTATATTAGCAAACTGTTTTTCTCGTGTCAGATGCAAATAATGCCTTCATGCAGAATGGCTGTATTGTATTGACTGACAACAAAGGGAAAAATTAAGTCATATTCATGGATCCCTGGTCCCTCAGCCATCCACACCTCTTCTTACAAAATCCACACATTTGACAACACTGGGATTCCTGTTGAGAACAAGGGAAAACGTTTAATTAACATTATAAAAAACACACTCCTCAGGAGGAGCCCTCAGAGACATAGTACCATAAAACAGGTTTGCAGAATTCTCAGCTCTCTGCTCACCCAGCTTTGAAGATCTCCAAAAGCTACAGTCAACTTTATATTTAACCGGGACACATGAAGACCTTTTGTGTACAAGTTTCTAAAATGATCTCCTGTGTATCCATTCTGTGCCCTTCACTGTGAACCTTAGCATCTTGAATTGTTTAGAATAAAACTCTACTGAGTCTCCAACCTTCGGAGCAAGCAAGATGGGACTAGCGCAGACACACCACAGCCTCTTCAGCCTGGATACTCTAAGCAAGACAAATCTCCCTCCAGTGAACCGGCTGTGACTGGACTGCAGGAGGACCAGCTTGTGCTTAACATTTGACTCGGATATTTTTCTCATCTTACAGTGGATACTGCAAGGCAGGTGTTCGTTGTTCCATATGTAAAAGATGAAAACTTAGCCTGGTTACATGATTTGACCCACGCTGTGCCGTAAGATATAAGTTTAGGAAGATAGTGTGACATTTCCTGCCTGCTATCTCTACCTTCTCTCCCTCCCCTTTCCGGCTCCTTCCATGAACAAACACAACAGACTCCACTCCTATTTGGGAGCCACTTTGTACAACCAAAAGACCCCAGTCCCTACGTTTTATTAGTTTTATTTAAAAGGAGCATCAGTGATTACAGAAGAGATCTTATATATGCTTTCTTCAATATTAAACAGGAGAAAATGTCAAAATTCCTATAAATCCATGACTAGATGTCAATCAAATTCATTCTCTGGTTTTCCCTTTATGGAGTCTACAGGGTGAAAGGGGAACCAACTGAAGAACCAAAGTTCCTCCATTTTGTCCTTCACCTCCATCTTGAGTCTTGTGTAAGCTATTTCCCATAAAACATTCCAGTCCTCAGAAATGACTAAGGGCAAAAGCAACAGGGTAGCCTTCTGGAAAGTAAAGATAACCGTAGAATGTCCCCACCTGAAGGTCAGCTGATAAAAAAAAACTTGACAAGCAACAGGTGAGGGTTAAAAATAAAATTTGTGAAAAGTCCCTAAATACAAACCAATCAGGACTGAACCCATCACCCCAAACCCTGTTAATGTAACTTTTCTGGTTTTGCCTTTAAATAGGGCTCTCTAGAAAGGTGGGACACTTCCTCTCTCTGCTGTGTTGATGAGGTCCCTGCCAGCTTGAACACATGTACAAAATAAACCTTGCTTTTGCATTTCAGTGAGTTGGTCTCTCTGGTGGTCTTTTGGGGTCCCCACGGACTGGGTATCTGACGATGTCCTGGAAGCATTGCTTCTTACAGTGGGGTTCCTGGAGTCAGGCAGCAGCCTCCTCCTCAGTGGCCACACATCTGCTATAGCTTTCTATGCACTGTCCTGGCCTCTCTAACACCCCAAACTCTGGGAGGTTCCTTGCTGATTGCATTTCTTTTCATGCTCTAAGCATTAGCTCCTACAAGTCCCTACTGAGACCCCAACACGGTTCGTGCTAATCAGCCCATTAGCATCCATCACCTTCAGAGCTTAGAAAAGAATACTGATGCCTGATGCTTGCTGCTATCAGACTACTCCCTGAACCAGAATCCCTGAGGCGGAGGGGCTGAGTGCTGGCAAAGTTCAGGAGTGTTGGAGCCCACAAGGCTATACAGTAAATGTACAGCTAACAGAACAATAGACTAATCCACAGGAAGTGTATATGCACGCATCCACATGGAACAACCCATTTTGCAGAGCTGCGGGAACACTTGTCTTTTGAAAAAGTTAAATCTGTAAAAACCTTGTGAGGTCATGATTCTCCCTTCAAAATGGGATTCATTCCCAAAACACCTCTGCAATGTAACTTCTCCTACATGGGCAACAGAATGACCTTTCCATTCCCCCACACCACGGGGCCTTAGAGCAATAACATTCATTCTTTGTTCTAACAGTCAAATTTACATAGAGTCAATCTCACAAAATTACTTGCTAACACACCAAATAGAAATTTCTAAAAAAGACAGTCATTGAGTATGAAGGTAGCATGCTTCATCCTTGCTAACAAATAAATCTGGGTGTCCCCATAGCTGGGAAAAAAAGAGATTGAGTGAGGGGAATAGGTGAGTCCAGGCTTCAAGACATTTAGTAACTTTATCTAATGGTTTGGAATATCAGGTATTTCCCCTTAGATGTTGACTCTTTCCTGGGTGGTGTCACCTATTTCAGAGTTCTGCTTTGTCAGATTCTACCTGCCCTTTTGGTTATTGATATGCATATTATCATTGTCTTTGCCTATGGAATTTTTCAACTATTTCTATAAAAACTAAAAACCTCATAGAGATTCTTCTTCTTCTTCTTCTTCTTCTTCTTCTTCTTCTTCTTCTTCTTCTTCTTCTTCTTCTTCTTCTTCTTCTTCTTCTTCTTCTCCTTCTCCTCCTCCTCCTCCTCCTCCTCCTCCTCCTCCTCCTCCTCCTCCTCCCTATCCCTCCTCTTCCTCTTCTTCTCTCTGCTTCTTTGTGCAAAGGAATAAAGAACATGTAGCAGTGATGTATGTGAGTTGATTTATTCCATTTACCCTTAGATCCAATTAGCCAATTTTCACCTGCCATAGCGAATCTTTCTGGACCCTGAGAGGTTTAATGGGCATAACCCCAAAACAAACCTCAATACAGGAGCTCTGCACACCTCTGTCCCAGGAAGAAGCTCTACTGCACCTGTGTGAGCTTCAGTGCCATAATGGCAGGCAGGCGCTGTCTGGAACAGGTCACCTTTTGCATTTAAAATTACAGCCCCTTCACTTCCTCTGTGTGTCTCTGCAGCCAGGCTGTGGGCAGGCAGGAGGCAGGGGAGGCTTGGCAAGCACACAAGACGCCCTGTGCACAACCAATCAAGACAGAGAACTTGCCTGAAACTCCTGACCAAGTGGAACTTTTTTTCTGGTTGATCACCACATCATGGGAATGCTGTTAATTGAATTAAATTGATATAAATTGCTGTTTGGGCTATGGTAAAAAGCTCATTTATTAATTCCCTGTTAAAACTGGCCCTCTGCCCAATAAATTTTCACCTCTGAGTGCTTCAGCAATTGCAGGCATTAGGAAGCACCACAGTACTGCTAAATCATAGCACAAAATAATAGTTTGACCATACTCTTCAGTGTTTAATAAACATTGGGAGAGAGCAGTTATATGCATTAAATAGGTTAGAAAAATCTGTGCCTTATATAAATGAATGTTTTATCTTATCTATATAGAGTTCTCATTTACTGGAAGATTATGATATGAAGTTAATGGGGATAAGGTAACAAAATGCCATGGGACCTCTTCCAGTGTCCTTATCAGAAAATAAGTGTAACACTGTGTTTCACGGTGTCACTGCCGTGTTACTTAAGCACAGTTACTTTCACCAGGGCTCAGCCTTTGCCAGGTTGTAAAGGACTTCCATGGGCTGCTTTATACACTAGATACTCCATTACTACCATTTTACAGAAAGGAGACTAAGGCTGGACAAGGTGCAAAGACTGATCCCAGAGCAGATTCCCACTTAGAGCCTTAAACTTTTAACCACCCAGAAGGCTCAGTATACACAAAGCCTGATTCCCCTGAGCCCTCTGTGAATGCCTGCTGCTGAGATGAAAGAGGGGTGTTTTTTGTCTGATGATGGTTTTTCTCTCTGCTCTGTAAGACATCCAACCATATTCACTCTGTAATTTCCCAAACGTTCCTTTGTTAACTTTAATTAACAGTAACTCATAATAAAAACAACCTCTCGAACTGCTAATAAAAACAACCTCTCAAACTGCTGTGATGTCACTGTGACCACTGTACCTGTTTTAGTCTCTGAGGTGAGCCAAGAACACAGGCATTGCTGTTGTTATTCTAATTTTGTAGGTAATTAACTGGAGTTTAACAACTTTGCTGAGTCACTGGACTAATAAGTAATAAGCCAGGACTCAAAACTAACCATCTTTCCCTGAAGTCCCCTCTGCCTGTCAACATTGGTCCATTTGTGATCCTAAAACCATGTCTTTCAAAGTCCCAACACAACCTTCTTCTTGCTAACTCCTTCAACTGGCCCATGTGCTCTTCCTGACTGAGTGACATCAGGCTGGAGAAGACTGATGTCTACCTTCTCCCTGCCTGTACCTGAGCACAGAACAGAGGCCGGAAAGCACATGAGCCACTATAAATGCCTTATATCACATCTAGCGAGTCCCTTATCCCCTCCTACATTTCCCCAGCAGCACTCTCTCTGTCCCTATGGAAGTCAACCTCACCCACTGTCCCCTCCCCACCTCAGGTGAAGGTCCCCACTACTTCACAGCACTTACTAAGCAGAAGCTAGAAACTGGCCAATGGATAACTCTCAGCTATGCAGCTCACACAATTAGCCCTGTGGACAACCCTTCCTTCATTCCTTCCTATACAGGATATACCATTTTCTTCCTAGGAAGCTAATCCCTTACTTTTTGTTATGGGAGTTTCATAAGATCCTTATTTTGAATTTTTATTGATTTCTCCCTGTCTGGATCCTTCCCATAATTCAGACTTGCTTAAGATGTTAATCTATAATATATATGTGTGTGTGTGTGTGTGTGTGTGTGTGTGTGTGTGTGTGTGTGTGTATTGCAGAGGAGATAGTTCAGTGGTAGAGTGGTAGAGTGCTTGCTTGGCATACACAATACCCTAGGTTCATGCTTATTCTCTAAACAAGCACATAAATAAATAACAAATAAAATACAATATGGGCTGAACATGTGGTTCAATGGTTGTCTGAAACCAGCTTTGTCAAAATACCACTTACCAGGGTAGGGGCATGATACATACTGTAAAAGAGTAGAAAAACTGTAAAAGAAGACTGTTCTTTCAGTAGAGGTTGCCAAGACCTGAATAATCACATAGAAACTATATTAATTACAACACTGTTTGGTCAATAGCTTAGGCATATTCCTAGCTAGCTCTTACATCTTCAATTAACCCATTTCTATTAATTTGTGTATCACCACAAGACTGTGGCTTACCAGTAAGCTTCTGCTATCTTTCTCCTTCGGCAGCTACTTGGAGTTTCCTTGACTCCACCTACTCTCTCTCTATCTCTGTTCTCTCACCCACTTTGGACTGTAGGTGTGCCGAGCTTCTTTGAGTCCCTGCTACCCTGACTCCCCACAGTGATGGATTTACCACAGTGATGGATGATAGCCTGAATTGCAAGCTAAAACAAGCTCTTTCTGCATTAATGTAGTGCCTGCACCATGGGATAGAACACAAGCAGGGAAAAGGGGCTAGAGATTTAAACACATACACACATACTGAGAGACACAGGGACATGGGTCATCCTTGAAACAAGAATGCCCCCTTTATTGTGGTCCAGGGCAGCTTATATAGGGATAGCCATGCCCCAGCCAAACCCACCAGAAACTACTCCCTTACCATCAGGAACTCCTGAGGGTCTTATGCCAGAGCAGCTACAAACACAGGGGAACAAATTGTTTTGCTCAGAGCAACTACAAGCATAACAAGTTGTTTACAGGAAACTCAATCCTTGGGATTCTGTGTCTATCACTCTTGTTCCAAGGAGCAACAACCTTCTTGCAGGGGTATTGGGAATACCGACTGTGCCAAATGGGGATGTGTGTCCACTGGAGGGATTAGCTGGTTGGCCTCTGTCCCTGGAGACTTAATTACTGTTCAATGGGCAGGGGATATGAAGACAGTGGGGATAGGAACTTGCCCCATAGGCAGCAAATGAATTGACTGTGGACCCTGCGATACCCCAACCACCCCAGGTCGACTGCTTAGGGTGCTGCAACCAGCTTGTCATCAAATTCACCGAGGTAGGCAAAAAGGCTGATTGGACCACCAGTAATACCTGGGGCCTACGGCTCTACCGCACTGGTTATAACCCAGTACTGACATTCACCATCCGCAAAAGCCCAGTCATTAAGGTTTCTATAGGACCCAATTGGGTCATTAATCTACCTCGGTCCCCGAGCCTGCCACCCAAGTTCCATCCGGGGGGGGGGGGATGATTCCACAGCCAACTCAGGTGAATGTCAGCTCTAGCCTCATGACCACGTCAACCATCAACCCATTGGATAGACTGTGCCTGGTACTGAATGCTTCCCAACCCAATTTGACCAAAGCTTGCTGGCTCTGTTATGATATAGCTCCTCCTTACTATGAGGGCCTAGAAGTTAGTACTACTGTTTCCATGACGACTGACATTAATCACTACTGGTGGCAACAGAACAAACAAGGCCTTACTATAGAATAAGTGACTGGGAAGGGACTATGTGTAGGACAGGTTCCCCCAGATAAAGCTTCCATTTGTAATTCTTCACTGTCTGCCCACATTATCACGCAGGATCAGTACTTGCTCCCACACAATGACACTTGGTGGGCCTGTTCCACGGGGCTTTACCCCTTGTGTGCGTATCAAAGTCCTAAACCAGACCAGGAGATATTGTGTACTAGTCAAGCTCATCCCGAGAATAATCTATCACACTGATCAGGAGTTCCTAGACCTCGTGCAGCAAGGATGGAGCCAGTCCTCACAGCTATGGAGACATAAGAGAGAGCCTATGACAGCCCTCACCCTTAGCCTACTTTTAGGCGCTAGCCTGGGGGGATTGGGTATGGGAATCTCAGCACCAGTAACCCAGAATCAGGGTTACTCCAGTCTACGTGTTGCCATAGATGTGGGTATAGAGAGCACAGAAAAATCCATCTCCCACCTAGAGGAGTCCTTTATCCTCCCTGGCAGAGTTAGTATTACAGAACAGGAAGGGATTAGATCTTCTCTTCACACAGCAGGGTGGGCTCTGTGCAGCGCTAGGGGAAGAATGTGGTTTCTTCACTGATCATTCGGGAATAATCAAAGACAACATGGTTCAAGTTAGAGAAGGACTGGCAAAGTGGAAAAGAGAAGGCGGGGCCAGCCAGGGTTGGTTTGAAACTTGATTTACAGTTCCCCTTGGTTGACCACTCTATTGGGACCCCGGTAATTCTGCTTTTGTAACTGACTTTTGGGCCTTGCATTCTTAACCGGCTAGTAAAATTCAGGTTGGGTACAATACAACATATGGTCCAGAGATCACAAATCTACAGTCCCCTCAGGACTGAAGATATTCATGAGTTAACTGTTAGGAACCATGATTGGGTTTACTATAGCTACTAGAACAAGGGGAAATGAAGACCCAAAGTTGCTCCATTTTGTCCTCCGCCTTCATCTTGGGTCTTGTGTAAGCTATTTTCCATAAAACATTCCAGTCCTCAGAAATGACTAGGGGCAAAAGTAATAGGGAAGCCATCTGGGAAGTACAGATAACCGTGGAATGATTCACCTGAAGGTCAGCCATAAGAAAACTTGACGAGCAGCAAGCAAGTTTCGAAAATAAAATTTGTGAAAAGTCCCTAGATGAGAGCCAATCAGGATTGAACCCATCACCCTACGCTCTGCTAAAGTATCTTTTCTGATTTTTGCCTTTAAATAATGCCCTCTAGAAGGGTGGGGTACCTCCTCATGCTGCTGCGCTGACGAGGTCCCTGACGGCTTAAAAACGTGTACACAATAAACCTTGCTTTTGCATTTCGGTGAGTTGGTCTCCCTGGTGGTCTTTTGGGGTCCCCACGGACTGGACATAACAGTTCATTCTTTAAGTGAGCTTTAAACACATACTTTTCTTAAGCATTTTCATCCACATACTTCAGGTTCCAAACAGTTTTATCAAGTTTCTAATGACTTCAAATACTATAGTCCTTTTATTTATTTATTTATTTATTTATTTATTTATTTATTTATTTATGGTTTTTCGAGACAGGGTACTGTAGTCCTTTAAAACCCATCCTTTCTCCCCTTCTTGCCTTCCTTCCCTCCTTCCCCCCTGACCCCACACTTTCTCCCTCTCTCTCCTTTCTTTCTTTCCTCCTTTCTTTTGCTCCCTTCTTTAACAATGTCAATGGTGGCGGGTGCCTAGGCCTGGTGTTTCCAGGCTCTTGGCCTCACTCAAGAATGAAATAAAAACCCACACAGATTGGAAAGTGGTAAGGAAGCTTCTGTTCAGAGCAAAGCAATGGAACATATTGGAAAGGAATACAGTGCAGGGACTGAGAGCAAGCCACACAGGGAAGACTCCAGGGCCCGAGTTACTGCAGTGTGTCTTTTCTTGGCATCTAAAAAGAATGAGGAGCCGTTTACTGGGATGGTGAGTATTATGCTTAGAGGATAATTCACTGTGTTGGAAAGTCTTGTAAAAACAAAGTTGTTTTTAACTCGCAAGCTGTGAGGAAGCTGCTGTTATCTTGAAAGTACCCTGGCAGCTAACTTGCCCAAGATGGACGACTTCCGGCACAGTTGAACTATTCTTAAAAACTGTTGATGGTTGTAACATCTTTCACTGCCTCAGCTATTCTTACAAGGAAATGGGGTCACAAGATTCACACGCTAACTGTAAAGTTCTGCCTTTGTATGAACCCCTTGTTTGCTTGGATGGTGGAGGCATTTGCAGGACATCGGTCACAAAACCAAGCTTTGCCTGCACCTAAACATGGCATGAGTTAAACTGGCTCCCCAAAATTGTAACTTTGTGATTTTTGCCTTTAAATTCCTTGGATTAACAATAGTCATGGCCTTACCTAGAGAACTCTCTGATTGGGTCCTGGCCAGGCTTTTTGTTGTTGTTTTTGTTTTGATAAAATAAAGACTCCATTTTACTAAAATTATCGAGTCAGACTGGTTGACTAATTGAATGGATCCAGACTCATATTTTACTAAGGGATATAGTTTGGGTGGTTCTCTAATTTGAGTGAAAGACTGGGTGACATAAACATTTTTTCAATGTGCATGTCCCTTCCCATAATTCATCTTATTTTAATTATATGCATGCCCAAGTGTGCACAGTCATAAAACGGTAAATAGGAGAGTCTCCCTAAAAGCTCAACTTGAAGACAGTTTTGGCTTATTGCACGTGAACTCAAATAGTTTGGTCCAGTTTTGTCCGGAGGACTGTGCAACCAAATTGTTCTAAGTTTGTTGTTAAGGGGAGGAGAAATCTATCCCATTGTTCAGAGTGGTGTGTGTATACATCCTACAGGCAGGTAAGGTTTTGGGCTGCAGGGTACATTATTATTATTATAAAAGGGGTGTATAGTGGGGTGCCAGGATGCTAAGCTCCACTCTGCATATTTGCCTCAGCAGAAGCTCTTAAAGTGCTTATTAAATGTCGGGAAGTATGGGATTCAGGAGACTCAGAAAAAAGTACAATACAGGCAGTTCTTCAAGATATGGTCAGGTGAGACATAGTAGACAGCCCTAAGCCAAAGGATAAAACAGATGAACACACGTCCACAGGGGCAAGAGACATCCCCAGTGACCCACCGTTCTGCAGTCTTGCTCTGAGTTTGAGTCTGCTCCTCTGGCTGTTTCCTCCCCACACAGTCGCAGCTCCTAAGGATAATGATTTCAGCCACATAAGGCTGATACTTCCCAGATCTGGAGCCATGCACGTGCAGACGGGCCCTCAGCATGGAGATGCCTGAATGTTAAAGGGCCCCGCGTGACCCACATGCGTGGTTAAGTCCACGATGACTCAGCTAAGCCCCTGTGCACATGCATGAGCCCATCAGCTGTGTTATCTGTGTATGACGTAGTCACGCCAACCCCCTGTGCGCATGCGCTAGGCAGCTTTTAAAAAGCTGGACTTGCCTTCTTACCCTCCCTCCCTCCCTCCCTCCCTCCCTCCCTCCCTCCCTCCCTCCCTCCCTCCCTCCCTCCCTCCCTCCCTCTCTCTCTCTCTCTCTCTCTCTCTCTCTCCACACCGATTCCCCAGGCCTGTACGCACCCCCTCTAATAAACTCCTAAGCGGGTTTGTTGCGTGTTGCGTGTTTCCTTTTCACTCGCACCGGGTAATTTCACCAGGGATGGGTATTCACAACAGGTTAAACTGTGCTACGCACTTTGCTTCCATTAGTTCATTTAATACGTTCTGAACGTGACCCCACAATGAGATGTTTTTCTCCCCATTCTATAGACAAAGGTTTAGGGAAAGCTAGTCACAGTGCTGGCAGGTGGTGATGGTGATACACGCCTTTAATCCCAACACTCCGGAAGCAGAAGCAGGCGGATCTCTGTTCGAGGGCAGCCTGGTCTACAGGAGCTAGTTCCAGGATAGGTTCCAAAGCTACAGAGAAAACCTGTCCCAGAAAACAACAACAACAAACCAACCTGAAATGGAAGTCTAGAATAAGCAGAATCATTCCTTCCTCAAGGACTAAAAATTCCACCATGGATCTTTGCCTCTAAGCCATGAAAAAAAAAAAAAAAACGGTAGCTATTCTTGAGTCTATAATGGCAAAGAGGATATGTGGTGTCACAGGCCAGGAAGCTGTCCTCACCCCTCTTCATTACTCTAATTGCTCTGAGGATGAAATATAACTTGTTTCCCTTCCCCTCCTCCTCGTCAGAGCTCTGCCGCTTTAGAATATTCTCTGCATGGATCAGAAAAGGCTCCCCGGCCTCATTATACAGAGGCTAAAATTGAGATCTCAGAAAGTAGAAGACCTAACTTCCTAGGGTTGCCCTACTTCCTAGGGTGCCCCGTGGCTGTCCCGGGCATACAACCTCTGTATAAGCACTTCTTTTTAACCTTTGTCTCTTACAACTTCCTGTCCCAGTCCGCGGCTTCTTCCCGCCACCCATCACCCATGCATGGTGTGACCTACAGAGCCCACTCCACATCCTCCTGTCTCTCTCCCCTTTGTTCCCACTGCCCTGCTTCTCTCCAGAGATTAACATCTGTAACCAACCCTGTTACCTAACTAGGCCACCTGGCTTGCACCTGCCTGCCACGATGGATGCCAGGCAACTTAATCAGGACCGAATCTTCCCACTATAGGCAATAGTCCCACAGCAATGTGCTTCTGAGGTCAATGGAGAGAAAGCCACTGTTGCTGGCTGCAGACTGTGTGGTCTGCTGGGCTCACAACGTGCCTTTTTCTTTTCTCGCATATTCTCAGGCATAGATACTGACTTCTGCATACACTGACAAGCTATGGATTGGAGGTACACGCTGGGACATCTCTCCTCCTATTCTCCAGTTGCTTCTTACTCCTTCAGTTTTCTTCCCAGAGGACAACCAGACAGTACCCCACCTTTCCTTAAGCCAGGCACCTGACGCCTTCAGCCTTAGGCTCTCACCATGGCAGAAGTTCACAGACCTCCCTAGTTCCCAGAGTTCCAGGCTTATTTCACCCTCCACCAGAGGCTGGGAAGTGGAGCCCCTATCTCACTCTGGCCTTCACTCCGGGCTATCAGTTCCAGACAGAGGCATGTTTACTGAGTCAGGCACTGAGCTACCTGTACTTGTAAGTTTTGCAATCGACAAAACACAGAAGACAAACAGGTCCTCCAAGAGATCATATCACCTGTTCCCCTTTCCCCACCAGGTTCCCTCTTGCTGTCCTCTAATTCCAAGGTCTTGCTTAGGGTGGGTCTTGTTAAACCTGCTCCCTTGTGAGTTGAATGCTTCCAGTGTGGTTAAAGCTGGTTATCTAAGGGGGAAGAGGGGCAATTAGAAAGACTGCCTCTGGTCAGGATTTGGGGACTTGGTGTCTTGTATCTGTTTGTCGTTGTTTTGTCTCTACTCATCTAGGGAGTAAGTTTTATTGAGTTAAAGAGTAAGGGAGATCCAGTCACTCACCTCTCTGGCTGGGTTTCTCAACTCTACACTGGGATATTTTATTAGAAAGATGATCTAAAGAAACAGAAGCCTAGGGTTATTTTAAGTCAGAATAAAGCTGGATACTGGAGGCTCCTTCTAGTTACTCTGGGGCGATGTTGGAGACCCGGGAGGGCCCCTAGATGTTTCCTGTGTTCAGGGGCGTCCCAGGCTTGAGTTCATCAGACAGCCCTTTTTACTCATCTGCAGCCTGCCAAACCCTCTTGCAAATCCTCTTGGTAGGTTTTCTTCTCCCGGAGAGATCAGCTCTCTCACCCTCCGAGGTGGGGAGGGGAGGGGGAGCAAACCCGAGTGAGAGAAGGTTGGGTACTGAAGGAGCAGGAAGGGCAACCACGGGACCTCCTCAGTCCTGCCTTCTTCGAACCCCAAAGGCAGGAGTGTTTGGGACTGCTCGGGGCCAGGTCCCTCTTCCTCCTCCCTCCCCAAGGCCCCGTGTGCAGGGCGGGGAAAACTCGGCTATTTGTGTCTCCACGCCCAGAGCCAAAAGTATTCCTACTGTGGCAACGCAACGAGGGAGGCGAGTTCATCTCCAGGGCTCCTAGGTGGCGTAGTCCTCAAGAACGGTGGAGGCTGCTCTTGCCTCCTGCACCGAAGTCCAGTGCAGGGGACACGATCGTGGCCACCTAGAGTGCCTGATGGTGCAATGGTTAGCAATGCTGCAGCTTCTCTGGATGCAGCAGCTGCTGTTGCTGAGGGCTCATCCGGGCAGCGCCCAGGATTTAACTCTCACCCCGGAACCGGCCCTCGAGTGGCTAGGTGAGTGTCCCCAGCGCTGGAGTTGGGGCAAATTGGCACTCGGGAGTCAGGGGCGGGAAACGGATACGGGTTGAGCAAGACGTCCAAATTTGTACTGTAGTCCTTAGTGTACTGTCCCGGGGCAGAAAGGACAGACCCGGTCCATGTCGTCCCTTCGGCACTCCTATTGGCCTCCGAATTCGGACGCGGCGAGAGGCAGGACCTCTGGGCGAGCGAGTCACACGGGATTTAGAAGGGTGGGAATAACTTCAAAAAGCAAGCTTTACCAGAGTTATTCAGGAAGGTCACCTTTTAGATAAAGTTGATGAAGAGCTGTCTAAATTTCTTTCCCTACCAAAGCGAGTATTTGGTTCACCGTTGTACGACACCGTGTGTACGACAGATGACCCCCAAACAGGCCTGTCTGCTCCGCCCCTTGGGGAGGTGGGGTACCGCGTTCCATCTCTCAGCGGGTTCCGCCGCCTTGAGATTTGTACAGACAGACACAAACTACCTTCTGCTCCTCGGTTTCTCTAGGCTGAACAATGGATCTATAATATTCATGGGATCACTGAAAATTAAGTTATGCAGCCCAAAACACGTGCACAAACTGATAAATTCAGCCTAAGTTTGAGCACCAACCACAGACAGTATGACTTGCCAGTGAACGTGGAGGGAAACCCAAGGAAAGATCAAAGCCTTCAGGGACCAGCTCAGGAGCCAGTCTCTGAGATGTGGAAGGTGTGTCCCAGAAGGCATGACTGTGACCTTAAGCCAGATGGAGCCTCCTCGCAGCTCCCAACCCCTCTGCCCTAGGAATACATTTGGAATAGAGGCATAAAGCAAGATGTAATCCAGGTCTCTGTTCTTTTATTTTCCTTTCAATATATACACACATTTCTTTTTCAAAAGAGAACTTTTTTTTTTCTGGGTTGTACTTCCTAGCACTCTCTAGGGGCTTTATGCTCACCATGGCTAAATCACACCAACACTTCCTCAGCCCCAAGTTGGAAATGCTCTTAAAACATTGTTCAGCTGAGTCGAACTCCCTCTCAGTACGCGTCACAAACACACACACATCCTGCAGTTGGCTGCCTTGCATCTTAGCATCCAAATCTTGGGCTTAGGTGGTAGGAAGCAGCTTGTGAGAGAGACAAGCTGGGAAGGAGCCACATATAGCCTATCTGGGGATCCTCCAGTCAGAGTCAGCACCCACCGTGACCTAATCTTTTCTATATTTGGCAGACCCAAATCTTTCTAGGAGCTGCCTGCAAACCTGAAGTTCAATGTCATGGGCAGAAAGATTGTTCCAGTGCAGGCACTGCAGTGGGTGTGCTAAAGGTACAGGCACTCTGCAATAACTGCCATCCGGGCTCCCTTCCAGACCCTATCACCTGCACCAGCAGAATTGCAAGTGAATTGTAGGCAGATGTGAATCAAGTTTTTATTAGCAAAGAAGGAAGAACAAAATACCAGTATTCTGGAGGAAACCTGAAAGCATGTCTACTTCTGTCTTGGGGTTTCTATTGTTGGGCTAACCATCATGAGAAAAAGCAACTTGGAGGAAAAAGGGCTTATTTCACCTCAGTCCATCATGGAAAGAAGTTAGGGCAGGAGCTCAAGCAAGGGAGGATCCTGGAAACAGGAGCTGATGCACAGGCCATGGAAGAGTGCTGCTTACTGGATTGCTCCCTGTTGCTTGCTCAGCTGAGGTGAGGGAGGCACCACCAGCAGTAAGCTGGGCCCTCCACAGAGTGGCCTGAGGGCAAGCCTGTGGTGCCAGCCTGTGGTCCGCTTTCTCAGCTGAGATTACCTCTGCACAAATGACTCTAGCTTGTGTCAAGTTGCCATAAAACTAGCCAGCACAGCTGAAGTTCGTACTCAAGTGCGGGAGCCAAGGAAGAGCTGCAATGTACTTAACCAAACATGTTTTGGAATGTCTGCCTTTCTCCTTGCTTCAGCTCCATGTTGATTTGCCTTTAGCCATGATTGGCATCCATCTAGCAGATGAGAACACAAATCGTTTTAGTTCCATACTCATTAAGAGTGGCTGTACGTAACAGGTTACACGCTCACTAGTGTTCTGTGCATTCCAAGTACTTACCAGCCCCGAGAGGCAAATGGTACTCTGCTGTGCTGACTTCTCAATCAAATATCAGTCAGTGTGTCGTATGGCAGTAGAGTTCACCGAGTTTCAGATCCCAAACTGAATCCAACCCCTGCGTATGATATCTGTACCTCAGTTTCCTCCTTCGTAAAACATAGAGTCCCAAAATGGCATGTGTCCTCCTTTGGTTGTAGGATCGTCACAGCACGTTCTTCCCCTGGGTGGTCCAGGCTGTTCTGGAAGTTCAGCCACCCTACATCCATCATTTCCTGTTCTCTGCACTGCACTTGGCAGATCCTGTCCTCCACTTCCATGCTGACTAAACCAAAGGCCTTTTGTGGTTGACTTTCCCTCACTGAGCCCTAACAAGTGTTAAAATTTGATAACAGCGCTGTTCTGGTTAGTGTTCTCTTGCTGTGAAGGAACCCTCTGACCAAAAGCAACTTGGGAAGGAAAGGGTCTACGCACAGGCCCCAAGTCTATCATTGAGGGACCTCAAAGCATGAACCATGGGGAACACTGCTAGCTAGATCTCTGGCTCACTGGGGCTCACATTCGTGCCTAGCTATCCTCATATGGCCCAGGACCACCTACCCAGGAAGTACTATATCCCCTTATGGCCTGGGACCTCCTTCATTAATTATCAGTCAAGAAAATGCCTCATGGATTTGCCCACAGACTAACCCAACAAACTCAATGGAAACTCCTTTTCCAGGTGATTCTAGGCTGTGTTGAGTTGTCAAGTTGACCACTCACCTACTATACTGGGAGGGCAAAGGGAGAATAAAGAGGGAGCTGAGCATCCCGGGGAAGGACAGGCAAAGTCTTTGCTAAAGGAAATCAGCCAAGTGGGCATAAATGCATTTTGAATCTACGCTGAAAGTTAAAAGCCATAGCTGTGAAGTGGCCCTGATCAGAGCAGAGTGAGAGAATTTCCTCCGTGGATTCTCCAGATGCACAAATCCATCAGGCAAGGGCGCTTCTTCTGAACAATTAGTGCCAAGAAAAATGAGGATATGGCAACTCTGAGGTCATTATCTTGACCTTGAGCCCTGTCTAAAGCAAAGACAGTGGAACAAGGTGGGTGACAGGGAGAGGAGTGAGCGATGGCTGAAGGCCTCCCTGGTTTCTGTGCAATAAATGGCGTGTGCTCTTTCCCTGTGCAATTTTGGGCTCCTCAGAAAGCAATCCCTGAGATGTGCATCTCATGCAGTGCAGGTTGTCTATTTGGGGGGGGGCAGTTCTAGGAAGCATGGTAAGGGAGAGAGGGAATGAGCAGGGAAGAGAAGAAACCCACTATGGGCAAATGAGGTCCAATTCCACAGTGAGAAGACCCACTTAGAAGCCTCAGTAGGCCCACACAGGGACAGAAAGCTGTGGCATTTTCCACTAACACATGTCCATCCGTGTGTGTGTGTGTGTGTTTGTGTGTGGTGTGTGTTGTCGTCGTCGTCATCCCCCACCCCCCGTTGATTGTCATTCCTGAGACGTTGATTCTGGAAGACCAGAAACACCATCTGTTGGTGCGTAGGTCTTGTCTGCAGATGAACAAGCACCAGGTTAGCAGATGTGGGCTCAGAGCCAGCAGCAGCAGCTCCACGCCCCCATATTGGGGAAATAAAACCAGGAGGGATAGACACTGTCTCCAAGAAGGCAAGAAGCCAGAAACACAAACAACCGGGAAAAGAGCAGTGGGTGGCAGGACAAGCCATGAGGAGAGTGATGAAGGGATGCAGAGCAGGGACTGGCTGAGGAGCCAGCAGCCTGCCAAAGGGCTCCTGTCTTCCTGAGGAATAAGTAGGGGGTCGGCATATGAAGAAAGGGAGATACGGTATTGTGTTGTGTTTTATGTGAAAGCCCCAGAACCCTGCATCAGACACCGTCAAACGTCAGTGAGTTGAAAGCTCCTGGTGAGGCTCTTACATTTGTGAAGAAAGGGGCCTGTTAAGGTCGCTGAGGCAAAGGGTGAGGCTCATTGTTACTGTCCCAGAATCTTATGGAAACCCAAGAATACTGGCCACTGGAATGAAGCACCCCCCTGCAGCCCAGCAAAGACATCATCTGGAAAGTTAAGGTTGAGCTAAGTCAGTTCTAAGCATCTAGTGTGTATTTTAAATATATATTTATTATATTTACTTTTTTATTTAAAAATGAGTAAGTGAAAGGAGGTTGAAGTTCTTGAAGGGGGTGGGGTAGCAGACACGGAAAGTCCCATTTGGAAAATGTATCCATTCTGGGTACCGGCGCCAAGTATGTGTAGCTCCCACAGCTTCCTGGGAAGATGTGGTTGTGGGTGTAGTCATGAAATTGAACAGTAAGTGAGAAAAGAGATTTGAAGCAGAAGTCAAGAAACCAACTGGTCAGAGTAATACTAGAGCCAAAGTCAAGAGTGTAGTGTTCATGGACATATTTCATACTACAATGCACAGTACATACGAGATAAATGTATAACCAGATGTTTCATTTGAAAGATGCCTTGCCCAATAGATCATACTGTTTTTCTTACTCTATACTATTGTGTTGAATCTGTCTTAGTGATTATGATACTAAATTCATTCCTACATTAGTAGGCACAGCCACCAGTAGGCAAAGCACTGTGCTAGAGAATTGGTGTATCTGTGTGGGAGCTAAAGATTTTCAGATGAAGGGAACAGAGAGGAGCCTGCTGCCGCCAGAGTCATGGTGCATGTGAGCAAAAGTGGTTCAGGGCAGTAGGCCCCAGTAGAGGAAGAGAAGAGAGACTGCTACCTGGGAGAGCTTTCAAGAGAGGAGGCTGAGGATCACATCCTGGAGCCGTGGTGGGGAAGAGTCGTGACTGTGACATTCTCCCTTAGCACTGTTTCTGATACCCATGGCAATGCCCTCTTTACTGACCCTAGTAGTTTTGCACACTGCAGAGGATTCTGTGCCTGTTTCCACGCATTACTTTGAATCTCATGACACTGAGGCAGGCCACAGCAATCTATACCTGTCTAAGAGGGACGCTAGGTTAAGCAGCTTGCATCTCCAGGACTTAGAGAGTAGTAGGGAGGGCTTCAGACCAGCCATGCATGCGTTGATTCAAAGTGTTGGATGTGTCTCTGCAACCCCATGGCCTAGTCCAGTCTTTCTCCTATTCTATACTTGGAGCATGAAAATCAATTTAGCCCTGGGGTGATCAATGGGTCTTCGTACTATCTGTAGCTCCTTGCTTTCAAATCCCACATTCACAAGTAAATATTTTTGTAAAGCAAAAAAATGTGCAAACCTGTTGATTTATACACCATTCTAGCAAACTCCTATGTCCTTAGGCAAAACGCCATTCTTCTAACCTGGAGATTGGGAGTTTAAACAAAAGCATGACCAGACAGACTGTTTTCCCTGGCCACATATCACTCCAACCTCCTGGACCTCATTTCTCTCATCTCTGCCCAGCATCTTCAGCATCTCTCTTCGGCCTCCTGTGCTTGGCTCTTTACCTCACTCACTTACTTTGCACAGTAACATAGATTTCCAGTTTGCCTGGTCCTTTTAGCTCTTCATTATTGTTTGGAATCTTGTTTTCCATTGTTCATTGTCATAGCATCAGGTGCCACCCATACAGGTTCCGGGCCAATGACTAGAAAGGTTAAGTTCCATGGGGAGTCCAGTCGTCCACACAGTGCCTCTTCTTTGACCTGACGAGTCCCGTATTTATGTCGGGTGTCCTGAAGCAGCATTGTGTTTGTGCTATGTCCTTCTAAACTCAGCCCCATCCATCAGAGGGACAGATTTGAGACATCTGTGGACCGTTCCTTCCTTATGCCTTCAGAAACTCTCCTTGAAAGCTTTTTAGGGGAAAAAGAGCTGGCATATAGCTGAGAGCATAAGTCATGGCTTGAACTGATTGAAATGAAAAGAAATATTATTATATATATATATGTGTGTGTGTGTGTGTGTGTTAAATTATAATTTGGAAAAAACAAACCAAAGAGCACCTCATAAATACTAGATTACCTATAGTAGCTCTATGATGTAAAGCCACTCAAAAAAAAAATGAGCTCTGTTCACTTTCTGCTTTCGTGAGTGGTCACATGACTTGTTAATTTATGTTACTTTCCAGACTAATATTGTTCCAAAGGAATAGGTCATTACTGTTGTTGAAAATTTGCAAGGATGAAAATAAACAGGAAATTCAAAGAGATTATGTAACTATTATGTAACTATGAACATTGTTTTTATGTTTTTCACTGTCCTGACATCCAAAATTAAGATTTGTTTTCACTTGTATTGATGTTTCCAAAGTGTTCCGGATGACCAAGGGTATCCCCCATGAGGAACTTTTGGTGCTAGGTTGAACCTTATTTTGCAGATGGGGAATCCAAGGCCGAGTCTTTTTTTAGTCTCAGGCGTGTGTTCTGTAGCCTGCCAGTCTTTTCTCCATGGCACTGACTTAGCTCAAAGAAGACTGGGGAAGGATTCATGGGCACGTACTCAATGTAGTTTCTTGGAATCCCAAGCTCAGAAGGGCCTCTAGCATAGAGTTTAATGCTCTGTAGTTCAGAGGTCTTAATCAATTTTATCTTTGAGTTTATGTGCCTTATGTAAGTCTGATGGACAGGGAAGAACAAGCCAGAGGATCAGGATTCAATCCACCTGGCTTTTCTTCTCTGGGGTGGGCTCTTGACTACTTCCTTCCTAGTACATGCCTATAACCACTGCTATTTTCCACTTGGAATGGCAAACACACAGTCCGGGCCTGATGTGGACTGCTCGCTGGCCAGGACTTCATCACATACTGTAAGAAGACTAAGTGGGATCTGGTCACCTATGTCCGATCTAGATACTAAATGTGTGTCAAGGAGTATTAAGGGATAAAGTGTAATCCTTGTGGGCCTGTGGGAATGAGAGCTATTTCTGTGTTGTTAGCCAGGGATGCTTGTTCTTGTTTTGCATGGGAGTCTGCAAATGATCTAATAGGGAAGATGGTGTATTAACTGCCCTTCTGCTGCTGTGGTATAACACCACAGCCAAAGGTAACGTAAAGAAAACAGAGTTCATTTGGTTTCAATGACAAGGGCGGTTTGGCAGCAGAAGGCCAGAGCAGGAAGCTGAGAGATCACATCTTCAACTTCAAACATGAAGGTGAGATAGCAAACTGGAAGTGGGACAAAGCAACGCATTCCCAAATCCATTGCCCAATGGCACGTCTCCTCCAGCAAGGCCACAGCGCCTGCCAACAGTGTCACCCAGGGTTCTGTATACCTGAGTCTGTAGGGGACATTTTTTATTCAAACTATCACAGATGGAGACTGTCACCGTTTGAACTGTGTCCTTAACCCCCAATCATATGGTAGAGTCCTAAGCTCCCAGCACCTCAGAATGAGAGCGTATTCAGGAAAAAAAAAAAAAAGTTTTCTCAAAGGGAAACAAGTTCAAGTGAGTTAGTTAGCATGGCCCTAACCTTATGCATTGGAGTACTCCTGGTAAGGGGAATTCAGCGTGAAGAAGTGCAGAAAACAGAGAGCTGAAGAAACTCGTGAAGACATAGCAGATCCACTACAATGACAGGGTGACAGGGCTTCCTTCCCTCCCAGTCTCAGGACGACCCAACCCTGCCCTGCTTGACCTCACCCTTCAGCCTCCAGAATCAGGAGAAAATACATTTCTGGTGTTGACGCCACTCGTTTGTGTTAGAGATATTTCCTAAGATGGCACAAAGAAATCCAATCAAACCAGATAAGCCAAATTAAAATGCCCATGTTTAATAAATGTTGCACTCTCGGGTGGCCAGGAGAGCATGGCAAGGGAGAGAGAGACAGAGGGGGATCCACACAAACCCCCCAAAGAAACACATGTTCTTCTTTCCAGCACAAGCATAAATAGCCTGGCAGAATGGTCCTGACCCTCCCCGGGGAGGGGTCACCGCTTGGCAGGCTGGGAGTTGGAGTCCAAGCCAGGGCAACTGCCTGGCTAGGGGCTTCCATTCATCCCAGACTTCTTGGATATAAGGGTGTGACTTTTGACCAAAGAGTTTGTGGCAACTAATACAGATACAAACAACCCCCCTCCATGTTACATTGTATTTCCCTTCTAAACACCTACCTCAAGTTTACGTTAATTTTGAAGCAGGCACATTCTAAAGGTATATTAGTCAGGTCAATGTAAACTTTTCCGCCTTTAGAGAGGTCGTTTGCGTTTCCCAAGTCTTTTTTTTTTTTTCCCTCGGTTGACGACGGAGCTGTTTTCTGTTTGCTCGCTAGGTTCAGTCTGTATCATTACCCCCAGGGCTTTAATATTCAGGCATTTGGGCAGGAAGTTTAACGATCCTGCTGTGTCCTGCTGTAACTTGTCCTTGTAAGCATGCTCCCTGGTGACTAAGATGTGTAGTTTCAACACTGGCTGTAAGAAGATAACAGAGCCATGGTGAATAATGATTTTTTTTTTTTACCCCAGCGATGTCTGCTGGATACTTTCCTTTTAGATGATGGCAAGATGACGCAGGAATAGGTTGAAAACGGAAGAAAAGAAACATGTTCCTGGCTCAGCTTTAAATCTATTTGTAAGATATGGAATTATGACGAAGAGTCTGCCTGGGGGCTTGGAGAGAGGAGGGAGAATGGTCCAGGCTAGCTGAGACTGTCAAAAGCAGCCTAAATGGTTACCACACCTGCAGGGGTTGATAACAAGCAATTTGAAGCCTCACAGAGTGTACCCAGTGGAGCTGATTAAGCTGGGGTTTGATTTCCCCACTTGTGACAAAGGGCATTGTGTGCATCCTGGGACCTGGACTGGTAATTTGGGGAGATTAGCGAGAAAGGGGACACGAACACGTAAAAAGATTTAGCAGGAGGGGACCCATGGACCTGGGGAGGTGGTGACTATTCAGGTTTACAAGCAGCAGGAGAATAAAGACACCTTGATTCAAGGACGATGCTAGGGCAGGGAAAGAGGGAAGCGCTGAGGGAGGAGGAGCTGAGAGAGAAGGAGTGTTGTGGCTTGGGTTTCTGTTTTATTTGTTTGCTTTCTGCACTTAAATAACTTGTTAGTTGATTAATAAAAGGCAGTCGATAGGACCCCAAGGACTGTTTAAAAAGTTTACATAACACTCAGGCAATTTGAGAAGAACTGTGCACTTATGTGCAGAGAGGCATGGCAAAGACTTGCTCCCTTGCCCCTCTCTTGGGTATCCGCATCCATTCTGTGGAGAACCAGGCAGTTCCTCACTTCTGGATTCCAAAGTCATACGGAAGAAAACCAGACTTCTCTGCCCCAGAGCTACGTGGAGTTTGGTTCAACAACTTACAATCCCCTTCCTGCTACAGAATCATAAGCATGAGGCTGGGTCTGAATCCCTGCACTCACTAGGACACAGACAAACCCAAATACTGGAAGCTGATACAGCGATAATACTTCTCCAGAGAGAAGATGCCCACCTCAGACTAGTTACAGGGTCGTGCCTTCCCATTTATCTTCACACCCTTCTGTATGTAAACAAAGATAGTGTCAGAGAGGCTAGGTGATGGGTTAACAGGTGTGATGTGCAAAGATGAGGGACTGGGGTTCGAATCCCCACATGAAAGAAACCAGGTGTAGTTGCATGTGTTCTTGTAACTCCAGCATTGGGGAAGTAGAGTGGGCAGAAACAGAAGGATCTCTGATGCTTGTTGGCTTCCAGCCTAGCTCTAGGTCAGCCAGAGATCCCATCTCTGGGATATAGTTGCAAATGACAAAGCAGGGCACCCAACTTCTTTGGCCTCCATTAATACCTCAGACACAAGTGCTCATGCATATACCACACATATAGATCATCACACACGCACATGCACACACACACACACACGTGTGTGTGTGTTTGCAAAATAAACTGACTCAAAGAGAAGATCCAGGCCTGCATTTGGGGCCAGTGGGTGATGTTTGGGTGAATGGGGTCAAAGAGACCTCAAGCTTGGGGAACTGAGAAAGGAGATTGACACTGGGCACAGTTCACAAGCTATGACTTCTTAGTAGTTTGTCTTAAGCATTGCACTTGGTGTGAACTGTGAACTTGAACTTGCCTTGCACTCCCCAGACATAAAGCAGCACAGAGGCCAACTTCCTTATGGAATTACCTGCTGAAAACTAGAGAGCCCTTTGTGTGCCTAAAATGCCACCATAGCATGGGATTTTTTTAGAACTCTGTTTTGTTGTTGCAAGTGGTGTTTGCTAAAAGTGCCGATGCCATTCAGAGAATTAGCAGTTCAAAGCTTGTCCTGGCTATATCTTCATGCAGCGGCTTCTAAGAGAAGAGCTGTCTAACCCAGGAGACACTAAAGACAGGTAGAAGTAGAAGGTCCTCAAGAGACACTTCCTACAGGTGCCTTCAGTTGGCTCAAGAAGGATTCAAAGGTACTTTAACTCGTTATGGCACAGTGGTCTTGACAGGGTTCATTTTCTCTGATGGTTAAAGAACTAAAAGGCAGGAATAATCTCCGCTGTTAGGAGGTTACAGCTGAGATATCCTCAAACAGAGCCATCAGTTGGTGAAGGAAGACTTTACTGATAGATGAGAGAACACACACAGAAAGACCCTCCTCAACGCAGACAGGGGACTAAGAAATTGAAGTCCAGCTCCGCCTCGAAGGCTGTAGCTTTTTTAAGTCACTGAAGAGGGGGGTCTTCCTTCCCTAATTTAGCATTGGCCAGTTTGAAGAGAGGTAAGATGACTGATAGGTTCTCAGCTGTTGTGTAAGCACGCCCACACACAGCTTTGAACTTCGTTGGGCCAATCCAATAGCAGCAAGGGAAAAAGTCCAAAGGCCTCTCTGTTTTACCATGACAAGCTTTTGTCTCAGGTCAAGAGGGTGAAGAAGCCAGCCATTTTGGGGGCTCACTATCTTTTTTGGCACCTAGTTCTGGTCCCTGTCCCTGTCTCTCTGCCTATCAAGGAGACAGTCTAACTCCTACTGTCTTACTCCGACCTCAAGGAGCTGGGAGACATCTGCTAGCCATTTGAATCCATGAAGTCAAAAATCTTAGCCAGTACAAGTACATGTTGATGTGAAAACCACAGTTCTCATCTTAGAGGGAATAAGAGACAGTTTATTCTGGAGCTATTCTGAGTGGCCATGACCTGGGAACACAGATTTAGGTTATGTCAAATTCCATCAGTTTCACAGCTTTGTTCTTTTGTTTGTATGTTTTGGTTTATTTGTTTTTGGGTTATCTATTTATTAGTTTTATAGGAAAAAGAAAATCATAAATCAAGAAAAGTTTAAAATACATCGGTGGGTACACTAGAGAAGCAGATGAGAAGAGAGGAGCGCTTCAAAGGCCCAAGATGTTCTCTGATGACTTAGCTGTTGGGTCCGTGGACACTAGTGTTAATGCCTTCTAAGAGATTTTTCTTTGTTATAACAAGGTGTTAGTTCAGATACAGAATGAGGCAAGGGATGTCTGTTCCAGAAGGCTAGAACTAGCCCAAGATAAAGTAACTAGCCTCGGAACCTACAAAATCCTAGTCTCTACAGTACTGAGATTCCAATCGGCTGTCAGTCTCAGCAGACACAGCCTCCTCCCCGGGGTTTTGTTCACAGCCAGCACAGCTTCTTTTCAGGAAGCTCTGTTCATATACTGTTCCAGAATCCTCACACAGTGTTCAGCTTTTTGTTGCTGTATGAAGTAGCCAATATTGTGAGTTATAAAGACGTTAGTCTCATTAAGTTCACGGCTCTAGAGATTCAACAGCATGGAGCCAGCATCAACTCAGCTCTAGCAAGAAACTCATTGCAGGGAGCATCACAATGGCAGAAATATGAGTAGGGACCCAGCAAGACAGGAAATTGGGGATGGCGGTGATCGGTTTTACCAGGAGTGATTAGTTTTACTTTTTTGTTGTTGTTGTTGTTTTGGTTTTTTGTTTGTTTTTCAAGACAGAGTTTCTCTGTAGCTTTGGCTCTTGCCCTGGAACTAGCTCTTGTAAACCAGGCTGGCCTTAAACTAGCAAAGATCTGCCTGCCTGCCTGCCTGCCTGACTGCCTGCCTGCCTGCCTGCCTGCCTGCCTGCCTGCCTGCCTGCGCCTCCTGAGTGCTGGGAATTAAGGCATGTGCCACCACCGCCCAGCCAGTTTTACTCTTTTTATAACAATATTCTCATAAGAACCAATCAGAATTCCTTGAAAGTTGTATGAATTCTGTCGAAGGGTGCGGCGTTCAGCGTTCTATTACTTTTGAGGTCTCTCTTAAACCCACCACCACTACAGAGAGCGCAAGCTCCCATCGTGTGAGCCCTTGGAAGACACACTCATCCCGGTCCAAACTGTAGCACCTACCATCCACTAATAGCCATTTCTTCCCCCTTTGCAGTGTTTCCCGGGCTTCCGGTCTCTGATCTGGATCATAACTATAATTTCCAGACTGTTCCTCAAACCCACTTACATACCACCTCGTTCCACCTAAACCAGAGTGCCTCTGAGGCAGGAGCTTCGTTATTTGTCTTTTCTTGTCTGGGCACCTGAAAGATTGCTGGGCACACAAAAGTAAGCAATAAATGTCTTTCTTGAATGCTATTTGACCATAGTTCATCTTTTAACCCACAGCCTCAGCCATGTTTTGTTCTAAAACCTCCCTT
The DNA here is from genome assembly GCF_950005125.1 of Chionomys nivalis. Lineage (NCBI taxonomy): Eukaryota > Metazoa > Chordata > Mammalia > Rodentia > Cricetidae > Chionomys > Chionomys nivalis. The sequence goes on from NC_080107.1 coordinate 20,667,688, forward strand.
TCATAGGAATAATAATATAAACTTTTTGAAATAAAGGTCAAGATCGTGACCCCAAAGCACAAAGAAGTCAGTCTAACTTCATGCTCTCCTGACACCAACATTTTCTTCTTTTTAATTGTTTTTTATTGAGCTATATATTTTTCTCTGCTCCCCTCCCTCCCTCTCCCCTCTTCTTTTACCCTCTCCCATGATCCCCACACTCCCAATTTATTCAGGAGCTCTTGTCTTTTTCTACTTCCCTTGTAGGTTAGATCCCTGTATGTCGCTCTTAGTGTCCTCTTTGTTATCTAGTTCTCTAGGATTTCGAATTGTACGCTGGTTTTCCTTTACTTTTTGTCTAAAAGCCACTTATGAGTGCATACATTTATTTGTCTTTCTGGGTCTGGGTTACCTCACTCAAAATAATGTTTTATAGTTCCATCCATTTGCCTGCAAATTTCAAGATGTCATTATGTTTCCAATGTGTATATGTACCACATTTTCCTTACCCATTCTTTGGTCAAGGGGCATTTAGGTTGTTTCCAGGTTCTGGCTATGGCAAACAATGTTGCTATGAACATAGTTCAGCACATGTCCTTATAGCACGATTGAGGATTCTTTGGATATATACCCAAAAACGGTATTGCTGGATCTTGAGGAAAGTTGTTTCCTAATTTTCTGAGAAATCACCATACTCATATTCAAAGCAGCTGTACCAGTTTGCACTCCCACCAGCAATGCAGAAATGTTCCCTTTACCCCACATTCTCTCGAGCATAAGTTGTCATCAGTGATTTGATCTTGGCCATTCTTACAGGTGTAAGATAGAATCTCAGAATTGTTTTGATTTGCATTTCTCTGATGGCTAAGGATGTTGAGCATTTCCTTATGTGTCTTTCAGTCATTTTAGATTCCTCTGTTGAGAGTTCTCTGTTTAGGTCTGTACTCCATTTTTTATTGGATTATTTTTTCTTTTGATGATCAGTTTCTTTGGTTCTTTGTATATTTCGGAGATCAGACCTCTGTCTGATGTGGGGTTGGTGAAGATCTTTTCCCATTCTATAGGCTACCATTTTTGTCTTGTTGACTGCGTCCTTTGCTTTACAGAAGCTTCTCAGTTTCAGGAGCTCCCAATTATTAATTGTTTCTCTCAGTGTCTGTGCTACTGGGGTTATATTTAGAAAGTGGTCTCCTTTGCCAATGAGTTCAAGTGTACTTCCCACTTTCTCTTCTATGAGGTTCAATGTGGTGGGTTGAGGTCTTTGATCCATTTGGACTTGAGTTTTGAGCATGGTGATAGATATGGATCTATTTTCATTCTTCTACATGTTGATATTCAGTTATGCCAGCACCATTTGTTGATTATGCTTTCTTTTTTCCATTTTTTTTTTTGCTTCTTTGTCAAAAATCAGGTGTTCATAGTTGTGTGGATTGATATCCAGGTCTTCAATTCAGTTCCATTGGTCCTCCTATTTGTTTTTACGCCAATAGCGGGCTGTTTTCAATACTGTACCTCTGTAGTAGAGTTTGAAATCAGGTATTGTGATGCCTCTAGAAGTTCTTTTATTGTAGAGGATTGTTTTGGCTATCCTGGGGTTTTTTGCTTTTCTATATAAAGTTGAGTATTGTTCTTTCAAAGTCTATGAAGAATTTTTCTGGGGATTTTGATGGGCATTGCATTGAATCTGTAGATTGCTTTTGGTAACATTGCCATTTTTACTATGTTAATTCTACCTACCCAAGAGCATGTGAGATCGTCCCACTTTTAGGCATTTTCTTCAATTTCTTTCTTCAAAGATTTAAAGTTCTTGTCATACAGGTCTGTTGTCTGAGGTTTTCTGTCCTGCTGGTTCCCACAGTTGTTAAGTCCTAAAGAATCGCACAGAAGTCTACATTAGTTATAAAATGATTGGCTTAGTAGTTCAGATTTCTTATTAACTCTTATAACTTATATTTGCCCATTATTCTTGTCTATGTTAGCCACATGTCTCAATCCTTTTTCAGTGAGGCAGTCACATCTTGCTTGCTCTGTGGTTGGGCCAGGACTATGGACCAAGCTTTCCTCTTTCTAGTATTCTCCTGTTCTCATTTACCCACCTCTGCTTCCTGTCTGGTTGTCCCACCTATACTTCCTGCCTTGCTACTAGCCAATCAGCATTTATTTAAAATATAATTGACAGAATACAGACCATTGTCCCACACCACAGGTCTTCCACTTGTTTGTTTAGAGTTATTCCAAGATATTTTTGTTATTTGTACCTATTGTGAAGGGTGATGTTTCTTCTGATTTCTTTTTCAGACCATTTATCATCTGTGTAAAGGAGGGATACCGATTTTGGGGGATTTTTTGGAGTTAATCTTGCATCCTGCTACATTACAGAAGGTGTTTATGAGTTATAAAGATCCTTGGTAGAATTTTTGGGGTCACTTATATAACCTATCATATCATCAGCAAATAGTGAGAGTTTGACTTTTTCTTTTCTGATTTCCATTCCCTTGATCTCCTTTTTTTGTCTTACTGCTCCAGCTAAAACTGCAAGTACTACATTGAATAGATATGGAGAGAGTGGACAAACTTTTCTTCTTCCTGATTTCAGTGGGATCTCTTTGAGTTTCCGACTATTTAATTTAATGTTGGCTGTTGGCTTGCTGTATATTGCCTTTATTATGTTTAGGTATGTTCCTTGTATCACTGTTCTCTCTAAGACCTTTATCATGAAGGGATGTTGTATTTTGTCAAAGACTTTTTCAGCTTCTAATTAGATGATCATGTGGGGTTTTTTTCAACTTGTTTATATGGTGGATTACATTGACAGATTTTCATATGTTGAACCATCCCTGTGTCTCTGGGATGAAGCCAGCTTGATAATAGTAGATGATTTTTCTGATGTGTTTTTGGATTTGGTTTGCCAGTATTTTATTGAGTCTTTTTACATCAATGCTCATGAGTGATATTGGTCTGTAATTCTCTTTCTTAGAAATATCCTTGTGTGGTTTGGGTATCAGTGTAATTATAGCCTCATAAAAAGAGTTTGACAATGTTCCTTCTGTTTCTATTGTATGGAAAAATTTGAGGAGTATTGGTATTACTTCTTCTTTGAAAATCTTGTAGAATTCTGAGCTGAAACCATCTGGTCTTGGGCCCTTTTTGGCTGGGAGACTTTTGATGACTGTTTCTATTTCTTCAGCAGTTAAAGGTCTGTTTAGTTTGCTTATCTGGTCTTGATTTAATTTTTGTAAGTGAATTTATCCAGAAAATTGTTCATTTCCTTTAAGTTTTCCAATTTTGTGGAGTACAGCTTTTTGAAATATGACCTGATGATTCTCTGGATTTCCTCCATGTCTGTTGTTATGTCCCCCTTTTCATTTCTGATTTTGTTTATTTGGATATTCTCTCTCTGCCTTTTGGCTAGTTTGGATAAAGGTTTATTGATTTTCTTGAAGAACCAACTCTTTGTCTCATTGATTCTTTGTTTTGTTTTCTTTGTTTCTATTTTGTTGATTTCAGCTCTCAGTTTGGTTATTTCCTGCCATCTAGTCCTCCTGAGTAAGTTTGTTTCTTTTTGTTCTAGAGTTTTCAGGTGTTCTGTTAACTCACTAGTGTGGGATTCTTCCAGCTCCTTTATGTAGACATTTAGTGCTATGAACTTTCTTCTTAACACTGCTTTCATTGTATCCCATAAATTTAATTATGTTGTATGTATATATGAACATTTTCATTTAATTTTAGAAAGTCTTTAATTTCTTCTTTTATTTCTTCCTTGACCCATTGTTGATTCAGCATTGTTTAAATTCCATGTGTTTGTGGGCTTCCTGAAACTAGTGTTACTATTGAATTCTAATTTTAAACCACAGTGATCCAATAAGATACATGGGGTTATTCCATTTTTTTTTAATCTGTTGAGGTTAGCTTGCTTGGGGCTGCTCCCGCTGAAGTTGCTGGCTCAGGCCTGCTCCAGCAGAGGTCGCTGGCTTGGGCCTGTTCCCACAGATGCTCCTGGCTTGGGACTGCCACTGCGAAGGTCCCTGGCTTGCCAACTACCCAGCTATGCTGTCATCGCCCAAAGGCAAACTATTGTCATCATCTCTGAGCTGTGTCAAGGGCATCCTCTTTGCAGGATCCCTTGGTTGACCACCAGGATATCTATGGACTCAGTCCCCTGCTATTAACGAACACTGAACATTGTGTGATAAACAGAGGCAGCTATCTAGAACCAGTACACACCTGTGGTTACAAATATCAGGCCCCTAGTCAGCATTTCTTGGGTGAAAATATGAGGACTGTGATCCTTTGATATTCAAGACCAAAATGATGCCATTTACCTCTGGTTTCCACCGCAACGGACTTCTGTTAGGTAAACGTAAGTTTGGCCTTGAGTTACAATCACCTTCGTCCCTGGCACTCACTCCCGAGGGCAGCACTCTGACATAGATACCTTCCATCAGCAGGTTCCCAACAGTTCAGTCACTGCATGTTTGCTCTTGGAAATTTTGAGCTTATTTTCTTCTTTCCAAATGCTTTGACAGGATATATAAAAATAAACCACAGTGGAATACAGTCCTCAGTAAATTTTGAACTTGTATCCTAAGGCAAAGTGAACTTGGAAGAGAAACAGTGAATGAATGGTTCAATTAGATAAGTTGTCCTAGCTGACTCTGAAGGTCACGGGTCTGGGTTTACAGGTGAATCTTGTCTCCTCTGCTAAACTCAGGTTCTACCCAGGGCTGTTCAGCTTATCTTCCCTGGAAGATGGGAAAGCACAGGTATTCACATGCTCCCTACCTACATGGAAGGAAGTCCCATCTACTTCCTACTGACAGCTGTGGGAGGCTCCGTTAAGTGTCTTTTCGTGTGATCTATCTTCTTTGTCCTGGATTATTTTAATTACTTATTTTCACAGGCTCATTTTGAGTGTGATTGTAGTCATGTTTCTTCAGTGCTGAAGGGACTTCCTTCATTATACTAGCTAGGGCAGTTCTCAAGATCCCAGAACACGCAGATTGATAGTTTCCAGGGACAGAGAGACTAGCAATTCTTGGCCTCCAGGCCTGTCCCTCCCACACGGCTGGCACCAATGAGTGTTTTGGAATGAGTAAGTGAAGGAAGGGGCCACCCACAGTCATGAAAAAAGTATCTTAAGATGAGCAGCTGATCAAGCCAGGGTTCCTTCTCCCTGCTTAGAAATTCAGAAGGGAAAAGCAGGTGCTATTTTACATGTGCTTTAAGGAATGTTAATTAGCTTGTAGGTTTCTTCTAATAATCCATACCTCTCCTCCACCCAAATTTATAATTAGGAAGGGAAGAACATAACACTTCCCTGCAAAGGTATTTAGTAATTCAGGCAGTACTTCATTAATCATTTAGTCGCTGTTCAGGCAGAACTGATGTCCTTGACATATATAATCAATCTTGATTCTTCCCACACTTGATTTCCATCCTCTCTGAAATCCAGCAACTGCACACACTAAAGATTAGTGGCCTTTTGCCACATTGCAGAATTTTTAGGGACAGCTAAGATGTGCACACAGTAGCAACTCTAACAATGATGCTTACAGTGTGTCTCTTCATGGTCCACTGGGAGATTGTTCGTTGTTTGTGAATTCAAGGAAATTGAGGGTGTTGGGCGCCAGGTGTGGTGGCTCACACCTGAGATCCCAGTGTGTGAGAGGCTGGAGCAGAAGGAGGAAACCCAGGACCGGCCTACGAAACAGCAAGACCCTGCCACTAATAAAGGGATGGTAGACAGACACAGAGACATGAAATATTAGGATCAGATTGTGTTGTGACTTGATGGAAAAGTGGCTCAAATCATTTGTTAGCTTGGTTCACTGGGAGGCAGAACATTTGTTCATGCCTACTCATTTAAGATATACACTGATTCACTTTCCCAAAGCAGCATCCTAAAGGAAGCTGAAACGGAACCGGCAAGGCCCCTGGAGCTCACCAGCATGGACCAGGCTTATCTGGTTGTATTTTATGCTTTGTGAAAGATTTTGGTGATTAGTGGTGTAATCTTACCATACCTGATTCTGCCACTCTTTTCCCTTAAAAATGTATTAATTTGGAAACTTAAAACATTATTTTTTCACCTTAAATCCCGGTGATGTGCAATTTCTTGGACCATTTATTTAACCTGCCGCCAATATACTACTTGTTCATGTCACAAATTTTTCTTTTTCTCAGGTTTTTTTAAGTATATACTTTGCAATGAAGGGGGTGTGGAATCAAGAGTCTTAATAATAATAACGGTACATGAACTTGAAAAGGTGAGACTAGGATTTTTTTTGTTACTGTTTTATTTTGTATATATATATATATATATATATATATATATTATTTATACAGAGAAACCCTATAGCTCTGACTGTCCTGGAACTCGTCTGTAGACCAGGCTGGTCTCAAACTCACAGAGATTCATGTACCTCCCAAGTGCCGGGATTAAAAGAGTGCACCACCACCTCCGCCCAGGCAAATCTGGTTCTTTGAAGAGTGTGATTCCTCCATAAAGGATGATAGCAGATTCCAGGATCATTTTGCTCCACTGTATGTGGTTAAAACAAAAGTAAAAATAAACCTTCATGATAATGTTAAAATAAGGAAGTCTTTGGCAGATGCCCAGAGTAGAACTTCATAAAGCCCAGCGAGACCTACAGGTCTCTAGCATGCTCTCAAAATCAAGAAGTCTGAGGAAGGCTACTGAGTCATGCTTACTGGCCCCTTCTTGCTTACCATGGTAGTTTTGCATGGCATATTTACTGGACTTCCCTTCACATCCTATGGATTCATATGGTACACAGTTCCAACTCAAAACAGAAAGTGAGGTTCCCAGAGATCCAGTCATCAGTCCACAGATACATAGCGAGTCTGTGGTGGGTCCACCTGGGTCCAGAGCTCTTACCCACAATCCAATTACCCAATGTACCCACCTCAGACGCATTAATTGAGGCCCAGTCCATAGACATCAGAGCTGAATACACTGGAATATGCACATTAGATAGAAGCTAAGCCACAGATTGATTGTAGTAAAATAATTATCCCTTATTGAAAAATTAATGGGACTCTGAGTTAGCTCAAAAGCAATTAGCAGATTACAGCCAAAATTAAGGCTACCGTGCTGCCCAGGCGTGAGAAGGTGAGAAGTAGAGTTGGAGGGAAGGTTAATTACTAAAGTCCATATCACGCTGATGAGAGGCCGATTTGATTTTGAATGACTGGTACTAATAACCACCCAGACGTGGCTTCCATTAGGAAGACAAACTTCCAGACTGAAATGAAATCTCCTGAAAACCATCATTCCCCACCCCACCCCAGCCCCTCGACACTCCCTTCTCTCCTGCTCTGAAGTGAGGTAATCAAAGCATTTTTCTGACAACTAATTTACCTCCTCAAACTCCTAGCTATGAGCAAGGTTATCAATTATTAGATGAGGTACGGCTTTCACTAAAACACAGACAATGGTTTTTAACAGAGTCTTAAGTGATTTGGGTTACTAGAAATCAGCTCTTAGCCAGATCAGTTTTGGAAACCAAAAGGATTTCCCCCAAAAGGAGGCCCTGCTCTTCATTCTCCTGTGTTGGGAGGCTCATCTGTGTGCTTCCACATCTGTGTGCTTCCACATCTGTGTGCTTCCACATCTCTCAGAGGCTCTCCCTGACTCTGCCTACTGTTGTTCTATGACCCCCCACTCCCCTAAACCCAGCCATTTTAAAGAATCCGATAAGGTCCCTTCAGAATTTTAAGGATTAAAGGAAAAGTAAAACATGATCTGGGAGCCTAGTTCAGGGGAGGACAAAAGAACTCGTGGATGTGAACAGATGTTCTGAGAAAAAGCCGCTTTAAGCAGCAGCTGCTGACATGTCCAGTCAGCATCACGCACTTACTGAATTGAGACCACAGAACCAAGACAGCATCAGCATCAGGAGAAGGCGTGTGAGGAAATGTGTGCCCAGTGATGGAGTAGGTGACATCTAGGTCAGAAGGCAAGTAGTGGACATGGCTTCTCTCGCTGGATCCTACCAGCCTTTTCACAGGAAACTGGCCAAGGGAATATTCTGTCTTGTCCTGTTCTAACTTGTTCTTCTCTACCGCTGCCTCTGTATCCCATGCCTCTTTTGTATCTAAGCATCATGCATTCTCTTGATGGCACCGGCATGCTCCCTAGGTTGCTCGTGATAAGAATTTCAGATGTTGGCACCTTCACATTCCTGATGGATCTAGACAGAAAGCCATCTGCAGAAGGCTTAAGTTCTCGCTCTATCAGACAGCTGCAGACAAGGGCTTCTGTTACCTTGTGAGTCTCTGCATGAACATGAGGCTAGAGGTCTCCATCTCAATGGCTCTTGGCTGAGCCGCCCTGTTCCAAATACTAAGAAATTTCTCTGAAGACAAATAGATTATGGCCACACCCTGGACACCCAATGTCCCTCCCACTGGTCCCTTGCATCACTGTTCTCTGTTCAAGCGTTATAAGAACTTGGACTTCCAGGAAACCCTGTTCATCCATGCCCAGGGACCTCCTAGGTCAATGGTCTCTCATGATTGCCAATAAAGACTGATCTGCTTGCCAGAAAACTGTTTTGTGTAAATTAAGCCAGTGGACCCTGTCCCTCAACTGCAAAATGACTGGCAGCTGTGACTTATCACAGCTCAGATACACGCACTGGGATCATCACAGGCCTAGCTAATTACACACAAAAATCGTATACCGCATCTTTCATTTCTTCTATTACAGATAAAGGAATTTTCATTATCCAGAGCGAGAGCCTCAAGACGTGCATTCAGGCAGGTAGATCCATCCTGACCCTGAAGGACTGCAAGCAGCCAAATAAGTACATGCTGTGGAAATGGGTTTCAAACAGCCACCTCTTTAATGTGGGAGGCAGTGGCTGCCTCGGCCTGAATCTATCTAATCCGGAAGAACCACTAAGCCTTTATGAATGTGATTCCACCCTCATTTCCATGAGATGGCACTGTAACAGGAAGATGATCATGGGCCCACTCCAGTACAAGGTCCAGGTCCAGCATGGCAACACAGTGGTGGCGTCATGGAAACAGACCCATAATTGGATCGCCTACATGTCGGATGGTGAAGACATCTGTGAGCATCTTCACAGAGGTAAGAGTAGATGTATAGAACATGTAGATAGTATTTCGTGTGAATATATCGTATGAGATATATATCATAGAGCCCACCATGCGGAGACTTCTGGGAAATTTCCATCACTTCCTTGCTTATAGTACAGGATTCTTGGAATCTTGGAATGGATGTGCTAAGTCTGCTAAAGAGACAACAATCTCAGACTCTAAAGGTACTGAAAGAAAAATTGAACTAGCATTGGGAATCAGTACAAAGGAGCAGAACTAACAAGAGGGAGAAGAGGGACAAACAGAAGGGAAGGTACAGAAAAGGAAGGCTTTTACACTGATGCATAAAAAGCACCCACCCTTGCACCCTGCACTTCTCCAATTGTGGAAGTGCAACCCCGCCTATGGTGAGCGATGGGGGTGTCTCTGGGGCCTTCAGAGACCTTCCAAGCCTGGCTGTCGCCCGTGTGATAGTCGTGCTACAAGGCGCAGAAAGATAAACGACACACTGTTGTCAAGGGTTATTTGTTGCGTACCAAGCATGGATTGTGGGGAGGCATGATTTATAGGGGGGCTTTCATTTTCTACAGTTCTGTTACTTTTTGGCATTTTTAAACAGAAAAAGAATGGAAGCCACAAAAATAAAGCTCCACGGCAAAATGCTCCAGGCTCTGTCCCCCGCCCCAGTTCTACCCATTTGTTCACTCATCCATCTGTCCGGCACACATTTTACCTCCTTGAGCACTGACTATTGATCAGACACAGTGCTAGGTACCTGGTGTACAGAGACCAGGCAGGTCCAGTCCTTCTCCTCAAGGTGCTTGGTAAGATTAAAAAATTCTAAGACACTGTACCAGTCGTTAGAAGTGCATCAGGGAAGTCCTAAGTCCTAAGGCAGGACCTTCTGGTGCTAGTGTAGCTCAGTGAGGGGCTGAAGAGTTGGTGCCAAGCCTAAGACATTTGCTGGGCTTATATACAGCATGCTGGCCACCCTATGACTCTCAGGAAGAACTTGATGCTTACTTTATGTTAGCATTTTAGGTCTCTATCCCTACTGACAATGCACACAGTAGCCCATGCTTCTGAATAGGAAAACAAGGGGCTGAAAGAGATAAAAGCCTGGGTCCTGAAATCTTCTAATTCCGATAAAAACTTGGCCGTGTGCCATGATCTCAGTCCAGTCCCTAGGAATTGTGAGATGGCATAGAAATCTCCATAGATGACCTTCTTCTATAAGGCCTAATGGCCTCCTAAAGTATGGCTTGAACAACCCCTGTTTTGAAAATCACCTTCTGAATCGTGGATGGTTTTGTTGGTTGTTGCTACGGCCAGCGATGGTGGAGTTTTGCAATATTCTGAGTAAGCAGTCAGCAGTACTGCACGGCTGTCTTGATGAGAACAGGAAATAATAATAGTGGCCATCTTGATGAGAACAGAAAGTAGAAACTGGTCAGGTGGGTTGGGGTTCTGAGAATGTTTTTGCTGAAGGCCTGGGAGGACAGAAAAGTGCTGATTCCTGTTTTCCCTTTCATCTTCTGAAGGAGCACTGTGAGGCTACGGGTTTCTGACTGACAGACTAAGAGGAAGCAGCCGGGCCCATTCATTCATCTCCCTCCTCAGACCTCAGCCCAGTGTCTGCCATAAGTCCCTTAGAAGGCCCGGACTGTAAGCTGGGTGGTCCCTGCTTTCCAGGGAGTCCTTCCTGCTAAATTTACAGGTGCCCCCTTCCCCAAAACCTTCACCTGAGACTCTATAATAAATATTTCTAAGACTCGCCCTCTGGAGCCCTGGATTTCATGCTTTGAACTTGTGAGACAAACACTGTCTGGGAGCACTGGGAGCACTGGAAGCACTGGGAGCACTGGCTCAGAGCTGCTCTGCTGGCCTTGTCTGAGACCCTGGCTCCCCTCGAAGGACTCTTCCGTAATCAAGGACACCCCAGCATTCCTACGGATAGAAGCTGACTCACTAGTTAGCCCCCTTCACTCTCTCTCCATTCACACTGTGTCACGGTGCGCCCACTGAATTTTTTTTTTTTTAAGAATGGGAGTCTGGTTTCTCATTTGAAACCTGCCAGTAAGCCCCGCGGTGGTGGCGCACGCCTTTAATCCCAGCACTCGGGAGGCAGAGGCAGGAGGATCTCTGTGAGTTCGAGACCAGCCTGGTCTACAAGAGCTAGTTCCAGGACAGGCTCCAAAGCCACAGAGAAACCCTGTCTCGAAAAACCAAAAAAAAAAAAAAAAAAAAAAAAGAAACCTGCCAGTGATGTCCCACTGCCCACAGGATAAAGACGGGCGTGTGTAACAGCCATCTGAGAAACTGCTTCAGGAGTCCACTCCAGGGGCCGCCTTTATTCTGCAAGCACTCTTTTTCCCAGGTCTTTAGACCTGCAGCTCCTTCTGTGGGGACAGTTTCCCTCCCCACACTAGTAGCATCCTTGCTTCAATCAACTTGACCACCTGTTGCAAGGACCACTCCGCGACACACGCAATCTTCTTATCCTATTTTATTTTCCACGTGGAATTGATTATTACCTAAAACTATGTTTACATATGTGTTATCACACGTTCTTTCTCCACCAAGCCAGCTGTTAACAGAAAGGAAGTTTTACTATTCACTACTATATTCCCGGCGTAGATATGCTAAATGTTCAATGCGTACTGATTTTTTTAATTTTAAAGGATTTGTTTATTTATGTATAAATGTTCTGTCTGCACATATGTACATTCACTACACGCATGTCTGGGGCCCACGGAGGCCAGAAGAGGACTTTGTGTCCCCCAGAACTGGAGTTACAATGCTTCTGAGTCAACATGTCAGTGCTGAGACCCGAAACCAGGTTCTCTCTCTGCAAGAGGAACAAGTTAAACCATCTCTTCAGTTCCCAAAATATCTACTGGCTGTTGTAAAAATTCCTTCCCCAGGGAGAAATAAACAGCATCAATCCCCCTACATAATGACAAGCCAAAGGTGGGGTCCACCAGAGTTAACTCTGAGGAAGAAAATGTTTGTCAGGCTTACTTACAGAGCATGGCTGATGGTCACGGGCTGGAGAGTGGGTAGATCTGAAGCAGCCATACTGGAATGTCTGTGCCTAGCGTGAACAGCAGCCCCCAAGATGAATAGATGAATCCCTCTTTGTTTAGCCTTCCCCAGCCTATGCATCCTAGTACCTCGGGGATCTCTCAGGTCACTTGCTGTTAGGACATATTAGTATACAAATAACCATTGCTAGATACTCAAGTGAGAGTCCTGTGATCCTCCCCATCCCTTTCTTCTATCAGGAAATATCCACAGTCCACGGGCCCAGCCATGATGACGCTTGCACAGCTGATCTGGTGAAGATGGCCGCTGTTTTGTTTAGAGGACTATGGTCTACAGCATCAGCCTCCTGTAGGGAGGCTGCAAATACTTTAAAAGAGAAAAACTCCATTACACTTTTTTCTTTTCATTCCTTCACAAATTTGCATGCCCCTGCGAGGCGTAGCTATAGGAAACAAACCACTAGATACACAGAGGAGCAAACCGTTTGCCACCACTTCTGCAGGCCTGGTGTGTCTGCACGCACTAGCTGGTGAGGCCCCAGGGCTCACAGAGCTTTTAACACGTGCCTGCCAGTGGCGGGGGAGGAGTTCAACCAATAAAAATACACTAACAGAGGATAGGTTCTAAAGAAGAAAGCGATGCTGTATTTAACTGTGATTTTTTTTTCTCTCTTCTAGATTTATATACAGTCAAAGGGAATGCCCACGGGATGCCTTGTGTGTTTCCCTTTCAGTACAACCAGCAGTGGTACCATGAATGTACCCGGGAAGGGCGGAAAGAAAACCTGCTGTGGTGTGCCACTACAAGCCGATACGAACGAGATGAGAAATGGGGATACTGCCCTGATCCTAGTAAGACTAAATATGTCTTCCTGTGTCGTGAATGAATCAAGCATGATTGGAATCGTATCTGTAGTGAAAGCAGACGCTGGGATTGACGGGTTCATGTCTGTCTGAACAAGTGCCCTGATTCCATCCATCTAGATTTTGATTTGAGCTTTGTTTTTGACTTGAAGAGACAATTCTAATTCATAGTCCTGTCTCCACTCGACATTCAAAAGATGCTAACTAGCCTTTCTTCATTACGCTTGGTGCATAAAGATGATTTAACTGGAATCAAATTAGAATAGTCTGTGATCTCACCAATGCCAGCTCCCCAGCAGAATGCTTCCAAATAAGCAGAATGCAGATAAAGCCCAGCCCATCTTTCAGTCTATGGCCTCCTAGGAGCTTCTACCATGTCTCCACATCTAGACTGCTCGTCTTGCCTAGTGTCCGGTCCTGACATCAGCCAGCCCCTTAATGATCTTCCTGTCGCATTATGGTGGCCCTCACTTGGTCGTCAACAATGAGCTCTCTCTCATCTTGACTTCTCACTTTTTCAATCCTTCTGCTGCAGCCTCCAAAGCTTTCCTCAAGTTCTTAGTCTAAGTTTCAAGTTTCAGCTGTCATGTCCGACCTCTTGTTTGTCAGGTGCTGCTTGATTATTATTTCCTATTTAGCTAGAAGATTTTCTATTGTTTCTGAGCTTGGAGAAACAGTTGTACCTTCTGTTTTCTGTATTCTGTGTCCTTCATGTTGGTTCCCAAGACTCAGATATTGTCCCACTTTCTCTCCCTCCATGCCTGCCTCCCTTCCAGGCAGACACTAAGATGCAACCATTAAATTGAAAACAAAGGTAAATTAAAGAGCTAACTCCCAATAATGTGACCTATAAGCTAGCCTCATAGTTATTTTCTAGCGTAAGAGCCACAGGTTTAATAAATAAGAAAGAGTGGCTGTTTTTAATTTAGACATACCAAGATGAGGCCAACTTCCTCCCAGCAGAGAATCTTTGGAAACTCCCCCATCTGTTTCTTTTACTCTCTGTTTCCCTCATGACGAAATGAAGACCATAGCATTGCCTCTCAGGGTGATTGTTTATGTTCAGTAAGATAGTGTGCATCAAAGACACTTAGAGGAGTGGGCACTCAGAAAGCATCCTAAGGACTGGCTGCCGCTCATCTTTCCAGCACTTTTGCTGTTTTGGCAGTGCTGAGTACGGAACCTAGGACCTTTAACAGGCTGAGCAAGCACTCTAACCTACATCCCAGGCCTTTCAGCATTTCCTTAGGAGGGAATAATTCCTTCCTCTTCATTGCTATCCCCTACCTCTAAACTGTGCATAGTAGTGAATGCCAAGAGTTTTAGAGCTTTGGATGTTCCCCTCAAAGAAGTTGGCATCTAGACTTAAAGCAGGGCAGGCTTGCTCTATGCCAGGAAATGCAGACAATATTTGATGGGATGCACTAGCATTGCTTGGGGGAAGAAGCCCCGTGATCCAGGATGTATGACCTGGAAGACTGAGTAGTCCAGAGCGTGGGACCCAGGCAGCTGCATTTTTGACAAGTGCTCAAGTGATTCTGATGCACATAACCCTTTAGCAGGGAGTTCACAGCATGCAAGTCATTTCAGGCTATCTCTATCTATACAGCAGGATGGCAGGAAGACATCTAACAACTGGCGTCACACCAGGAACCAACCATCCCAAGTGAAGACCTTAGTGTGTATGAAGCTCTGTTCTTCACGTGGAACTGTTTTTAAGCACTGTGGTACTTTAAAAAAAGAATCATATATTAGTTTATTTTCTGTGGCATTGCTATAAAACACCATAACCAAAATGCAACTTGGAGCCAAAAGGGCCTTTTTGGCTCAGAGTCCCAACCTCAGTCCATCATGAAGAGAAGTCAAGGCAGGAACCTGGAGGTGGAGCTAAAGCAGAGGCCACAGAGCAACACTGTTTACTGGTCTGCTCTTCACGGCTTACTCAGTTTCCTTTTCTATACAACCCAGGAGACCCTGCCAAGGATGTCTCTACTGACAATGGGCAGGGCCCTCCCACATCAATCATTAATCAAGAAAACGCTCCCCAGACTCATCCACAAGCCACACTAATGGAGGCATTTTTCTCAGTTGAGGTCCCCTCTTGCAAGATGACCAACACTTGTGTCAAGTTGACAGATTGGCCAGCACAAACAGTTTTCTTAAGTTTCTGAGAAGAATTTTGTCACCATCCACAGTCACTAGTAGCCAATTTCAGCTTTGTCCCTTGGAAGATCGGTTTTCTTGGGCTCAGGGCTTTGACACTCCCCAGAGCATTTATTCGGCTTCCTATAGCTCAAGAATTCCTCAGCCTCCCCACCCCCCATTCCAGCTCCCCTGACCTTCTCCACAGCAGCAGAGAGCATGTTTCTATGGTGTTAAATTACAGCTCTGTTTTCCTCCCTTCCTTATTACTATTGGTTTCTGGTGGCCAACATAACTCAAAATGATCTGTCAAGGAATGAAATTTGAGTGCGCTGACCGTCCTTTCTGTGAGTCAACAAATAGACAGGTCAGAGAGAAACAAAATATAGATTCACACTTCTGTGTCTTATCTAATTTCACAAGAAATATTTTTAAAAATTTCTATAGGTAGGATGATGACTGCCTTTAATAAAAGTTGATTGGAAGGGAACAAAATTTAAACTTAACACATACATGGCCAAACACACTATCCCTGAGAGTGTAGTTAAACAGCGTCAGGAATAAACAGGACTCATGCTGGTTTGCTCAGAGGCAAATTTGTGCCAGGCCAGCTCTCTCTGTGTTGTATACCTTACGCAGCCAGAGAATTACATTTAGAGATACTTTTGGAATTCTATCCTCTGGAACAGTGGTTCTCAACCTTCTTAATTCTGCAATCCTTTAACAAGGTTCCTCATTCTGTGACCCTTAACTACAAAATTATTTTCATTGCTACTTCGTAACTGTAATTTTGCTACTATTATGAATTGTAATGTACAGATCTATGTTTTCTGATGGTCTTAGGTGGCCCCTCCCCAAAGGGTTGTAATCCACAGGTTAAGAACTGTTCCTCAGGGCTGGAGAGATGGCTCAGCAGTAAAGGGCACAGCCTGCTCTTCCAGAGGTCCTGAGTTCAATCCCCAGCAACCATGTGGTGGCTCACAACCATCTGTAATGAGATCTGGTGCCCTCTTCTGGCCTGTAGTCATACATGCAGGCAGAACATAGGATAAATAAATCTTTTTTAAAAAACAAAAGAATGCTGATAGTTTTATTAGTAACTTGAATGACAGAACAGAATACATTGGTACCAACTGTAATTGTCAGCCTCACCAGAGACTCTAAAAATGAGTAAACAATGTGTTATGTCTTTCTTCATTAATAAAAAACAAAAACACAGGGGGCTGGAGAGATGGCTCAGTGGTTAAGAGCATTGCCTGCTCTTCCAAAGGTCCTGAGTTCAATTCCCGGCAACCACATGGTGGCTCACAACCATCTATAAAGAGGTCTGGTGCCTTCTTCTGGCCTGCAGACATGCACACAGAGAGAATATTGTATACATAATAAATAAATAAATATTAAAAAACAATGCTTCAAAGAACATACCAAGACACTGAAAAGAATGGCTTAGTGCTTGCCTAGTATGTTAGAGGTCCCAAGTTCTATCCCCAGAACCCTTTCCTCAAAAGATCTCCTGCAAATGGGAGGAAATATTTATAAATACTTTGCCCTCTAGGAATATTGTAAATAGAATATAAAAGGAATTCTGACTTTGTGCAATCCAAGGAGTTCCCAGGGCGTGGTACTGCCGACAGTGGGCTAGATCCTTGTCTTAGTTACTGTTTTACTACTGTAAAGAGACACCATGACTATGGAAACTTAGAAAAGAAATCATTTAATTGAGGGATTGCTTACCATTTCAGAGGGTGAGTGTTGAATTTTCTTTACTCTAGCGCCACATTGGAATGCCAAAATGTTGTAATGCTATATTTTTTTTTTTTATTCTGAATCTTTTGGCTCTTTACTCTTTTGGAGGCCTGTGTTGACAGAGGTTTTTGTCCCACCTGGTACCACAGCCATTCAATCCCAAAGAAACACACAGAAGCCTATGTTAATTATAAACTGGTTGGCCTATTAGCTCAGGCTTCTTATTAACTAACTCTTACATCTTAAATTAACCCATATAGGTACCTTTTATCAGAGAGGCATTCTCATCTTGCTTCCTCTGCATCTGAGTGATGACTGCAGACTAAGCCTGTCCTCTTCCCAGAATTCTCCTCCTATTTATTCTCTCTGCCTGCCAGCCTGACCTATCCTTTCCCCAGCCTCACTATTGGTCATTCAGCTCTTTATTAGACCATCAGGTGTTTTAGACATGCAAAGAATCACAACTTCACAGAGTTAAATAAATGCAACATAAAAGAATGCAACACATCTTTGCATCATTAAAACAAATGTTCCACAACATCAACAAATGTAACACACTTTAAAACAATATTCCACAACAACAGGTGAGTCCATGACCATCATAGCAGGGCATATGGCAGGAGGCAGACAGGTGTGACGTGAGGGCAGTAGCTGAGAGCTCACATCTCACAAGTACAAGTGGACTTTTGAAACCTCAAATTCCATCATTGGTGGCACACCTTCTCCAACAAGACCACACCTCAAACAAGGCCACACCTCCTAATCCTTCCTAAACAGTTTACCAGGTGGTCATCACATCCAATGGAAATTTCCATTCCTCAAACTCCAAAAAGTTCTACAAATATCCAGAAATGAGCTGAACCTGGACTATAGGAGGTCTTCTGGTGGTTAGATAAATGTCAGAATTCCTCAGGAATTTGTGAAACCGGTTCCCATCTGTCATTTCCTTACTCTGCAGAAGAGACAGGTGACCCCATTGACATATACCTGTGGTTGTATATCACAACCCACACTGGACTCCAGACTCCCTGGATATCATAAGTAACTGTTTTACATTTCAAAGTCCACACTTAGCATCCTAGACTTTCTTATTTCCTTCTCCACCTTGACACCCTTAGCTCCCCAGCTATTCATACTTCTGATACCCTGTCCTTTCTCTCTATACACTCTCTGTTCTCTGTCTCTGTTTATTCTACCTTCTCCCACAGATAGCCCTGGCCATGTTCAGTCTGCTGCTTTTTCTCTCCGTTCCCTCTCATGTTTATAATAAAAACCTTCCCCTTAACCATAACATGGAACAGTCATATGAGCAGTTTCTTTACTCTAACCCCTCATACACTTGGGGAACCAAAATTTTGAATATGGAACCCATTCTCCTTCACTCCATCACAGTCCTCCAACATCAACCATTCATCAGGAAAATACCCCCACAGACTTCCCACAGGCCAACCCAATGGAGACAATCCTTTAACTTTAAGGTCCCTTCTCCCACATAACTCTAGCTTGTGTCAAATTTGAAAATTGCTAACTAGCATACCATATAATACATAATTTTGAGCAGTATAAAATAATGAAATATTGCTACATGCCATAACATACATGACTCTTGAAAACATAATGCTAAAAGATCAAAGCCAGCACATATTATATAATTTCAGTTATATGAAATATATACAATAAGCAAATCTATAGATATGGAAACAGCCTGGGGTAAGTTAGATTTTACTTGGGTATAGACTATATGTGCTTATTTATAATGGAGAAAACTTCAGTCAGCACTTGAAGCAGACATTCATACATCTCCCAACAAGTCAGCTCATTTGCCATTCATATTTGTTAAACTCAAATGTTAGAATTTATGGTTCTATGCAGGTAGACACAGGTGATGTCTGTAGGCAAAAGTTTCTGTTCCACCTGCCAGTTCTGAAATAATAAACACAGAGACTTAATATTAATTATAAATTCTTGGTCAATAGCTCAGGCTTATCAATAACTAACTCTTACAACTTAAATTAGTCCATTTCTATTCATCTACATTTTGCCACATGGCTTTTTTTTCTATCCCATTTTGTGTATCCAACTCATTTTGCATTTGGCTGGCAACCTTTTGACTCTGCCCTTCTCCTTCCCAGCATTCTCAGTTTGGTGCATCTGCCTAACCTTATTCTGTTTATCTATTGGCCAGTTAGCTTGTTTATTAAGCTGATCACAATGACAAATCTTTACTGTCTACAAAGGGATTATTTCCCAGCAGATGTCTGCTTCTCTAGATGGGCTGTGTTACTCTACACATCTCATTTGAAAGTTGTCAATCAACTTTCATGGTAGCACATGCCTTTAATCCCAGCACTCAGGCGGCAGAGGCAGGAGGATCTCTGTGAGTTCAAGGCCAATCTGGTCTACAAGCTAGTTTCAGGACAGGATCCAAAGCTACAGAGAAACCCTGTCTTGAAAAACCAAAAAGAAGAAAGAAAGAAAGAAAGAAAGAAAGAAAGAAAGAAAGAAAGAAAGAAAGAAAGAAAGAAAGAAAGAAAGAAAGAAAGAAAGAAAGAAAGAAAGAAAGAAAGAAAGAAAGAAAGAAAGAAAGAAAGAAAGTTGTCAGTCAGATTTCATGGTTTCAGCAGTTACACCAGATGAACATGGCTAATCAAAAGTCTAAAGCCAGTGTACTGTCCATGTCAAGGAAGGCCTACCTTCTTTTACATAAAGGTAATGATGAAGGATCACATCTCAATGATAAAGGATTTTGTCTTAATGAGGACATTCTAACCACTCCAGCAAAGTGATTTCTAAAAATTCCCTTCTCTCTTCTCCTTTCCCTTGAATGTTGTTTGGTGATGACCTTGTTTTCTGTCTTTTCCAATACTGAATCCTTCTATAAATACATGTATCAGCCAGGAAATACTGTAGACATCTTTGAATGTATAATAATTTACTAACTTCCAATCACCTAATTTGGTTCTGGAAATGTGTGCAGTAACCTGACATGAAATCAAACCTTCCAAGTTCCTCAAGAGAATTATCGAAGTACTTTAGGGAAAAAATAACACACAGAAAGATTTCAGTGTCAGGTAAGTTTCAAGTATATTGAGTTACTATTAAGCAGGTTTCCTAACCACAAGACTCTTGGGGTCTTCACTCTGGTAGTAACGAAATGTACTCCCAGGATAGGCATTATGAACTGAGTTTGAGTTCTAGAATTAGTTTACCTTGGGGCTTGGTTTAGAATTTTAGCAAAAGCACCCAAATAGGTCTTTGCTTTCTGTCATTTCAATAAAATTCAGATTTCAGATCCACACTTCATACTTTATTGAATTTACTTTTAAACTATGAAATCTTTGACTAGTGTCTTACAGATGAATTTTGCTTCTATTCCTCTTCTTTGAAAGAACTATGTAAAATTAGTATCATCGTCCCTATGCCTGATAAAAACGTGTTCATTTTCACATATGTATCTGCTTACCACTTTCACTCCATTTTGGCAGTCTGGTATTAGAGGAGAAAGGTTTCTGGAGCAGCATTAAGAGATATCCCAAATTAATATTTAATTCCCATGTTTGACATGCACTTCTAACATTTGCTTATTAAAAAATCAACGTATTATTTTCACAAATACTTCAATTCCATTTCTTTCTCTTAAAACTAGTTTCTCTTATGCCTCGAAGGTATCAGAGATTCTTTACTGATCATTTCTTGGGTTACCTTAAGTAAAATTTGAAAGAGTTTAACCATGAAATATCAGTAGAACAGCAAGGCATATCTCGCCTAAGGACCTAGTCAAGGCACTGAAGTTTTAGAGGCTGTGATCTGGAGTCATATTTATTTAAACTCATCTTAGAAATATTTGATATCACTAACAGCACAGAGAACACTGTTGAGTTTCTAATGAACATTGTTTTTAGCCTCCACAGAGGTATTCTGTGACGCCGTGTGGCACAAGGATTTCAGTTCACGTGTTTGCTACCAATTCAACCTGCTTTCATCTCTCTCGTGGAATGAGGCACATTCTTCATGTCAGATGCAAGGAGGCTCTTTATTAAGTATTACAGATGAAGATGAAGAAGAATTCATACGGAGTAAGTATGGGAATGAAGCACATGGATATTGATGTAATAAAATGGCTAATTGTGAACAATTCTGTCCTTGGATCACATATATATATATTATATATATATATAATATATATATATTATATACACACACACACTTATATATCCTTATATCCTTAAAAATGTTTTTCTTTTCTTAATATAGCCCAAATTTCAATTCTGAATTTTTAAAACAGTTTATTCAGCGTGTGTGTGTTTCTATATGCACGCAGGTAGATGTCAGAGGACAATCTTATAGGAGTCAATTCTCTGCCTCCAAGGGGTGGGTTCTGGGGATCAAGCTCAGGTTGTCAGGCTTAGTGGCAAGAGACCTTACTCACTGAGCCATCTCACCACCATTTTGATCCTGAATTTTATTTGATTGATTGATTGATTTTTGAGACACAGTTTCTCCACATAGTCCTGGCTGTCCAGGGACTCACTCTGCAGACTAGGCTGACCTTGAACTCAGAGATCCACTGCCCCTGCCTCTCTAGTGCTGCACCACCACAGCCCAGTTCTGGATTTTCATGTAAACACTATGTCATTCTGTTTGGCACCTACTCATGTCTTAGTTTTCCCCTTGGGGAAGAGAATTTGAAGCTATAGTGTGTGACCCAGGTGAGCTGCAACTCTTGCAAGTGGATCAGAGGAGCTCCTAAAGTTAAGTACCAATTCTTGTCACCTGTAGAACTTAGACAGATTCCATTGGTAAATAATTAAATAGTCTATTTGTTAATAGTGTATCCATCATTCATTCAAAACTTTAATATTCGTGGGAAAATAAAAAACACCCACATGCTAACTAACAGTATAAAACTATAATATTTCAAAGTACCAGCAGGGATGAGAATGGGGGGAACAGTTTTACTTTGTTTCCATGACATTTGTTCTCTTTCCTTTAGGGTTCTCCATTCAGACAAAATTAAGATTTGCAGCTTTGACAAAGAAAATAATCATATAGACACTCAATATTATAGAGCTAAAGATTATTAAAAGACATTCCAACATAGATCTTAAGATATAGGGTCAAAACAAAATATAGAAGTGGCCATTACTACTAACCAAAAGCTACGGAGAAACCCTGTCTCGAAAAATAAAAAAAAACAAAAAAGAAGTGGCCATTACTAGTACGGTTTGGGTCCTGGAATGTACTGTTTGGGGAGACAGCTTTCGTATGGTGTCTCAGACTGCTATTTTAAGCCATGACTGGAGACATCAGTAAATCAGATTTTATGGAAATATCTTTCTAGATAAACTATGTGTTATTTTTATCTGAACCAAGAATGGGATATGGAAAATGCCATGGGATTTTTATCTTCATTTCTAATAACACTTATTTTAATAAACATCACATGGTAGCCAGTAAACAGAAACAAAGAAACCAAGATGAAATGCAAGTTGTGTTTATCAAGGAAGAACAGTCAAGGAATCGTCAGGGAAACATGCCAACAGTATTTTCACTGGGTCCCAGACAAGCCCCCAAGTTGTCAATACTGAGAAGTGCAGAGGCACAGCTACACAGCATCCCCCACATCAGCCTGAAGGGCTTCCTGTCTGTTAGAAACCTCTATTGACAAACAAAGCTTGTTGCTCAGTGGGTGAAAAAAAATTAAGAGTATACCAATATGAAGCAGAATTAGAGATTTATTAAATGATATTTTAAACATGATCTTAAACTCAAGGGTTGCTAGAGAAGTACTCAGGAAAAAAATGAGGCAGACCCTAACATGGATATCAGCTTCTCAAGAGTCTGTCTAGGTGTTTTTAGAATGATAGCTGTAGAATTTTGGTGGTCTCATCTCTAAAGGTTGCTCAGAAATCATTCCTCCCTCATCTTTAAGCATTTCTCAGAGATATAGTTTAAACTAATGTTGAAGGAGGGCACCACTTATTCATCCTGGCCACCCAGAACCAAAATAACCACACAGAAACTGTACTCATTAAAACATTGCTTGCCCCATTAGCTCTAGCTTCTTATTGGCTAACTCTTACATCTTAATTTAACCCATTTCTATTAATCTGAGTATCGCCACGTGGCAGTGGCTTACCAGCAAAGTGGACCTCCTACACCAAACCAATGTTAAAAATGAAAGAATTTTCTTCTAAACAAAGTTATCAGGTGATGTATGAAGGGTCCATGTACCACAGAGGACCAGCTGCCTAGGGGTAGCATCAGCAACAGTGGGCTGGGTCCTCCCACAGCAATCATTAATCAAGACAATGCCCCACCGACTTGCCTACAGGCCAACCTGATGGAAGAATTTTCTCAATTGAGAGTCCCTCTTTCCAGATGACTCTAGCTTGTGTCAAGTTGGCTACCACAATAAACAAATAAAACCTAACCAGTGATATCCATAGAGATTGGTACCGTATAAAACCCAAGGCATTGTTATGCAGGACTTAGATGCAAAGAGAGAGACAGCTATATGTGTTTGAATCCTCCAACCACCACCACTTACTGGCAGGGCTGCTCAAGAAGTAATTCATCCTCTTGGCATGTCAGTTTTCCCCTCTATTGAGTGGAAATAATGATAGTAGCTCCTCGGTATTGTGCATTGCATCTTATAATGCACGTGGAGACTTAGGAAAGTGTCTGGCATGCATAATAAATGGTGTGGGTTCACCAACTGACATCTATATGCACCATTTTATAATCTGTTTATTCAGCTTACCTGCATGTGCTCGTTGTGCATGTCTGTAAAGGTGAAAAAATAGTTCTGCATTGGAGGGGGGGTGCGTGTGTGCATGCATGTGTGTGCATGCGTGTGTGTGCATATGAGTGTGTTACATGTGTTTAAGAGTATGCAGATGCATGTGTTCCAGCACACACGCAGTTGGAGGGCAGAACAAGATGTCAGAAGTTTTTCTGTATTGCTCTTTGCCTTATTCACAGGTTCAGGTAGGCTAGCTAGGCCAGTGAGCTCCTGGAGTCTTCCTGTATTTCCCCCTAATGTTGAGGTTACAGGCATCCCGGTGACATCCAGCTTTTCAATGCTGGGAATTTGAACTCAGGCCCTCATGCTTGCAGAGCTAGAACTCTTACCCATGAGCCATCCTCCTAGCCCTACATCTTGTTACTCCATTTTGTTACACAGAAACAATTTGTTGCATTGTAGTGCAGCTTTGTAATAACATATTAATCTGCCATTGGAAGAGGCAGATAAAATTGTTTTGACATTTGTTTGTTGCTGTTGCCAGCCATGCCCACATAAACCTTCATGCAGGGTCCCCGTTGCTGTTTTCTGTGTTTATGGAATGAAATTCACTGGACGGAAGAAGCAGACTTAAAACGTTGCAAAGTCAGAGAGGCCTCCCAGAAGGCCTGTGATAAATGGGTGTACAGTGCACATTCGCCTTTCCTGCGACAGCTCGGCACAAGTGGGGAGTTATCATCCAAACTAATTTGAGCGAATCGTATTGGAGTAAAATACCAATTTCCAAAATCATTACTAATGTGCAATGGGTCTTATGCAAAAGCTTGCACACCATTTATGAATTACGGTTGTTATCTGTCTCAACTGCTGCAGTCTCTCAGGGGAGAATTTGGTACCTATTCATCAAGCCTGAATAGCAATTTTAAAAAATAAGATCTGTCACTGGATTTTATTTAAACATTCCAAGTCTATAATTAGGCTTTGGGGATTGTTTGGGGAAATAGAAGTCTATTCATAAAGACAGAAACTGTCCCAAGCAAAGGATTTTGAGGGAAGCTCGTCACTGGTGAATGGATTGTGAGGCAGAGAATTATCTGGGCTGTCACAAATGACAGGAAACATTCAAAGGAATTTCATTCCCAGTTTGTATTTATGTGTTAAGGGCAAATTCTGTTACAAAAGTAAATAGACTGGTGGGGGTTGTTTGTTTGCTTTAGTTGTTTTTGTTTGTTTGTTTGTTTTGTGTGTATGTGTGCCTTTAAACATGGATTACAAACTACATGATGTTTTCATGCATTTTAGTAAACAAAATTGCACAGTTTGGAGCATGTGGAGTAATTCCAAGAATAATTTAATATTTGAATTAGGTTATTGAAAATACCACTTAGCACTTTGCCTGGGTATGGAATATGGAAATCTCTCCCTGTCTTGTCAGTGAGTGCCTCAATCCACCTCTCATCCTCACGGGAAGGCTAACTGATTTAATCCAACCATACTATTGAAAGCGGGAAGCAGATGAACATCAAGAATAGACTGAGTAGACTGAGTATAATACCACAAAAACTTGGACATGTTCATGTGCAATATGTTCTATTTAGTGACAAAGCACCTTCTGTGGGTTTTTCCCCAGTGTCTGGCTTCCTTAGGCTTCCACTCTGATATTGAAATGTCCAGTTGTTGAGGAAGCAGCAGATTTATTTGAACACACTGAATCATTACCTTGGTAATCCTACCCTATGGTCCAAACTGAGGAGCTTAATAACAGTTCTGAAACTACAGGAAGGAAGGAAGCCCAGACAGTCATTCTCTGTAGGACCTGCCTATAATCTCTGGCTAGGTCCCTGCATTGAGAGAGTGAGAGACAGAGAGAGAGAAACACGCAGGAACAGGAGATAGGAACACAGAGAGAGACAAACAGAAAGATACAGACAGAAACAAAGACAGCGGGACAAAGAGACAGACAGACAGATAGAGATAAAGAGAGAAAAGGAAGTGAGTTATTGCAGAGCACATGAACCAGAAGAAAACGTGCTCTTTTTAAAAGAAGAAATGTCAAAATGGCAATATCTGAGACAGCCACAAAATTAACTATTTTTACTAAAAGTCATTGACATGGCTGTTCCCCTACCTTAATATTATTGTACAGTGTAGTACATGTTCATACTAGCAAAATGGTTTTCAACTTAGGCGCACTAAAAGAAAAACCATAATCATACAACTTCTCCAGGCACGTTTTTCTGTGCAAGCATGTCAGTCAGTGTTTATTTACAGTATCCATTGCACAGATGTGGTCAGATTAACGGGTGAGTTACTACAGAACCATGGTTAGAAGCAGGCACCGCAGAACTGCAAAACCCTCTTCTCAAGTATGCCGAGCCCTGGCCTGGGTCCCCGCTGCTGAGGCCTCCAGAACACTGGGCTCTTACACTATGATGCTTCTCTTCAGACAGCGCCCAGCAACTCAGGCGGGCCTCGGGTCACCTAAGTGTGTGTGGGTACTTGCTTCCATCCACTCCCTGGGGGCGGCCCTGGACGTCTCCACCTCCACCATCCAAAGCTGGAAGCTTGTGAGCTGGGGAACATGGGAGAGCCTCGCACAGACCAGAGCTGGTCATTGCTTCTTGCTGTCAGAAGCTTCCATGTGGCTGCTTTGTCACACTGAAGCCCCAGCATGAGGGTCATAACACCTGGTGTTATCATAGTCTGGCATTACCTATGGCTTTATGACCTGAAGAAATAGCAATTTAAGAAAGCAGCAGAGTGCTGGGTTTGACTTTCACTGTGTTTGTTCCGTCTGTTCTCCTTTCTGTGCAAATACCATGGTTTTCTTTTCAGAGCAGCTGAGCAGGGAAGCAGTGGAGGTGTGGATTGGCTTGAATCAGCTGGATGAAAAGGCTGGCTGGCAGTGGTCTGATGGCACAGCGCTTAGCTACCTGAACTGGAGCCCAGGTACCTGTAGCATCTTATTTACCTTCAACATGCCAGGGTATGTTGCAGACTTACACATAGCATTCTGCAAGTGGTTAATATTTTTCTCCCCTTGAGTCAGGGCGTCCAATGCTCTCCACGCAAGTCTGAAGCTCTCAGTTCTCTTCCCTTGACCTCTCAAGTGCTGGGATGTAGGTGTATGCTCCACACCTGGTAGTTTATAAGTATTGGTTTACCCTTTACTGACTTGCAGAAGGCAGACGTCAGAAAGGTAATCTATTTAGCTTAACATTGCAGCAGAATTGGGGTCAGAGATAGACTGCTGTCTTCAAAATAGCAACAAATTGCAAAATATTCCCTACTCTAAAGCAACAGATGTGTCTCTTTAGCTATCTTTGGAAAATCATTTCATGGTCATGCCTGGACTTGAACTTGGAGATCACAGATAATCATAGCAAATGTCCTGTAGGGGGCGCTAAGCAAGGCACCGTAAGGACCAACTTTAAGGGCTTGGGGCGTTAAGGCTAACTTTAGGGCAATCTTTAAGGGCAAATGTCTGTGCTGAAGCTACATTTCCATGCTATTAATTTTCAGAGATAAGTGATGGGCCATTTGTTGAGTATCACTGTGGAACACTGAAACCTCCCTCAACCGCCTGGAGGAGCAGGGACTGTGAGTTGGCCTTGCCTTATATATGCAAGCGGTACCTAAACTACACTGCTCAGGAAACATTTGGTGAGTGCTCCTCCATCTTCTTTGGTTGTTCACACGCCCACTTCATGCCTTCCTTAGAATTTCTCTATTTTTGCCACTAATTGGGACTTAGCAAAATTGGGTTTACAGTTATATAAATAAAAATGTATAAATGGCATCTTAAACATGTTAGTTGTTAAGAAAGAGGTGACTTTTTAAAAAATGACTGGCGAGATGGCTCAGCAGTTGAGAGCACAGGCTGCTCTTCCAGAGGTCCTGAGTTCAATTCCCAGCACCCACCTGGTGGCTCACAACCATCTATAGTGGGATCTGATGCCCTCTTCTGGCATAAAGTCATACATGCAGATAGAGGACTCATATACATAAAATAAATAAATCTTTTTAAAAAATGTGTAAGCGATCCCTGCCATCCTGGAGCACCATGGCTGCAGCAAATGCATTTCCGCAGAGCTACAACATAGCACGAGGCAAGCAAGCACTTCTTTCTTCCTTTCTTTAAAAAGACCTTCACCCTTCATTGTTCCACATCGGAAAGCCAAAGTTTGCTTTCTTTTGTAGTTTTAAGTTTATTTTGTGAGATTCCTCACACTTAATGATGAAGGGAAATAACTTAGTACTTTTTCTTCTTTTGGTTTTCTTTTGCTGACTTTTTAACTTACTAACCATATATAACTGTGAAGTACAATGTGCTTTGACCCCTACATGTGTTGTGCAATGATCAGCGTATCCATTGCTTCAAATATGATCCTTTCTCTGCGGTGAGACCATTCAAAGGTCTCCTGGCTATTTGAACGTTCCAATGCACCCTTGAAACTCTGGTTCCCTGGTGTGCCTCAGAAGCAAGGCCGTTCATCCTGACTCCAGCCCTCTGCTACAGCACTTCTGGAGTTCCCACCAGATTTCACGTTTCATATGGGTAACACACCTTCCCCACTAAAATAATGAGCAAAACTCAGGTTATAATTAAGACTCAGCTGATACCTAGTTATAATCTAATATAATATAATCTCTTAGATATATATGTAAGTCCAATTCTATCATCCTCGCTGTTTTTTATTCATCGGCATGTATGAGTGTGTGCACTATGTATGTGCTGATGGTGTCCAGTGTATGTATAAGGCATGTGATGTATGGGCACATGTGTCTGGGTGTGAGTATCCGTGTGAACGTACTGAGTCCAGAGAACATCAGCACCATTTCTTGAAAAGACTTTTCTTTCTCCAGTCCATGTTTTTATACTCATAAGAATTTTGTCTGTTTACTTAGTTTTGTTTTTCGAGACAAAGTTTCTCTGTGTAGTCCTGGCTATCCTGGAACTTTTTTTTTTTTTTTTTTTTTTTTTTTTTTTTTTTTTGTAGACCAGGCTGTACTTGAGCTCACAGAGATCCACCTGCCTCTGCCTCCAAAGTCCTGGGATTAAAGACCACTACCCAGCTGTGTTTATGACTTTTGTTGAAGATCATTTGCTGCAATGCATGGGCTCACTTCCCAGCTCTCTATCCTGTTCCACTGGCCGATGTGTCTGTCTTTATGCCATCCCGTATTCTTTTGAATACTAGAGTTTCATAACACGTTCCAAAGTCAAATAATCTAACACCTTCCATTTTATTCTCTTTGCCTAGTGTGGTTTTGACTACTTGAGGGATTTATGATTCCAGATAAAATTGAGTCTCAACCCTAAAGCTTCAGGGCAAGTGACCCTGGAGAACATAACCTAGAGTTCACATCCAGTGTGACAGCATGGAGCGCGGATACCGCAGTGACCTCGAGGGAATAATAGTGAACATCATCATCCTTGTTCTAAAAGAAGTAAACAGAGTTTTAGTCTATTTTAACTCAAGGATAAGAATCTGCTCTATCTACCTACTACCTACCTTTCCTATACAAAATCCATAGAATACCATTTAAATTATGGTCCAACCAATTCCATTCTCTCTCTGTCTCTCTCTGTCTCTCTCTGTCTCTGTCTCTCTCTCTCGTGTGTGCGTGTGTTGGCTGTATGTATGTATGTATGTATGTATGTGTACTGTGTGTGTGACCAATGCTTGTATAGCCCAGAAAAGGGCTCCAGATCCTCTAAAACAGGAGTTACAGATGATTGTAAGTCACCCTGTGGGTGCTAAGAATCAATTTTGTGTTTTACTTACTAAAAGTAACCGTACTAATGACAATTTGCATAAAGGGTGTTAAATAATATTGGAAGCAATTGTGAAAATGATGTTCTCTGTGCTAATTTGTAAAGAAAACGACTCTTGGACATACCATGCCACTCACTGTGATCCTGGCTGGACGCCCTTCCACCGTAACTGCTACAAACTTCAGAAAGAAGAAAGGACCTGGCAAGAGGCTCTTCACTCTTGCCAGACTAATGACAGCATGTTGATGGATGTGACGTCATTAGCAGAGCTGGAGTTCCTTGTAGACCTCCTTGGGGATGGTAAGCACCAAAGACTTTTGATTCAAGACCTGTGAAATAGCATGTTTCTAGTTTTTGAGTTTAAAAGAAACTTTAAACTATTTAAAAGTGATTAGTATATATATTATATATTTAAGGTGTGTATATAGTATATATATTGTATATTTATGGTGTGTATATAGTATGTATTATATATTTATGGTATGTATACAGTATATATTTTATGTGTGTATGTAGTATGTATATTATATATTTGTGGTGTGTATGTAGTATGTATATTATATATTCATGGTGTGTATATAGTATATATATATATTATATATTTATGGTGTGTACATGGTATATATATATTATATTTATGATGTGTATATAGTATATATGTGAGTAGATATGGAATATATATTCATAAATAGATATTCAGAATTTCTAAAAAAATTCCAGAAATCCATAAGTCATATTCAGAAGCTAAGTAATGTTTTCACATTTGCCAAATAAATTAGATACATTCTTTTAAATCTTAAGAGGTAACAACTGACCATGGGGGCAGGGTCCAACTCCCATTGGTACACATACAACTGCCGGAGTCCAGCTCCAGATGAGGGCAGGGTCTGAAGATGGATGGATGTAAGAGCAGTGATGGGAGGATTCAAACACGGGACACTTCTTAGTTTCATTTTAGGAGAGATGGACAGGGGGGATGCACATCCCTAGTGAAGATGCAGGTCCCAGCAGGGGATGTAAGGAGTGGACGAGGGAGGGAGGGAGCCAGGCTATGATGGGCAGGAGAATCTTGCACCCTAACTGACTGGCAGCCAGAGTGTTTCTTAATCTATACAGAATTTAGTAAGCAGGAATACGTTCATGTTGCTCCAAAACAGAGATCACATCACTTTTGGTTTTAGACATGCATTTCACTTTTGCTCATCTGTTAGTCATCATTAATAAACTATGACACAGCAGAGTTATCATTGCCAATCATTTTCCCTCAAGTTTTGACTTGATCTTTGATAAACATTGGTAATCACTGATAAAGAGTTATCTTTTATAATCATTCTTACTCGTTAACCCCATGACCCAGTTTTTAAGAATCTAGAGGCATATGGCAGCCTGTTCTCAGGCTATGAGGACACTAGACCAAAACAAAGTTTCCAAGCTAGTCTGGGCACATTACTGTATCCCAAGTAGTGTGCTATTAACTCTTCATGGTTAGAGTGCCCCAAAAATATCCTCAGGCCAAACTTGCTGCCGTTTTTCTTTGAATTCTGGCATAATGCAATGTTTAGATTATAGCATTTGTCTTTATGTTTAATCTTGGCATTCTGTTGTTCCTTGGCCATATGACACCACATTGGCTCTGCATGTGTTAACTTTTCTAAGTAAGGGAAGTCCTGACATCTCATTCTTTTATCGTCTTCTCCATCATTCTAGGTCCAACAATATAAGTCTCTGGGTAGTGCAGAGGTAACTGTAGCTAATCTCACTTTGTTGTTGTGTGTGTCACATCGCCTGGGTATACAGTGGGAAGAGGTTTGCAGCCTGATCTGTGGCCAACTCCTCTAGCCCACCAACGGTCAATTCTCTTGACCTTTTTGAGTTTACTTTGTTTTGCGTATTTTGTTCCTGTGAAAGTATAGGGACAGATATTTCAAGAATATCGCATAGCCTCATAAAGAGACCTCTGGCTGCTTTATGTGTGTCACAACATCCAGGGCATAAGAAAGACCTTCAAGTAGATAAGGATATCTCTATATAGCGGGGGTAATAGTATGTTCAGGACTGTCCAGGGGAAGAAGCTTAGAAGCAGCATTCCTAGGAGAAGGCATAAATGATTCACAAGAAAATTTTCCACCAATTCAATATTCCCAAATTGTGCAAATATTAAAAGTCTCCCCAGGAGGCAACAGGTAGAGATGAAAACCAAAGGTGGCATGGTGGCCGTCATGCGGCTCGGCTTTGCTGGATGGTTGTCCATCAGCTGGGCTGGCTTTACAACTTTTTCTGTTCCCCTCAGATATGGCTGTGCCATACAACCCATACACTGAATGCTCTGGAAAATGTATGGAAGACAGAACAGAAAGACTGTGAGAGCCAGATGACCAGGAAGCCTGCTATGAGATAGCATCTTCTAGACATAATAGGGAAGTGGCATCCATGAAATCCTAACAATACAATTGACTAAACAAGACCTGCGTAATGACAGCGCCCTTGACTTGCCAACGTAGATAAGGGAAATCTCACAGGACCCTACCCCTAGAAGAAGACTTACAGCCAGTTAAGCTACAGAGAGAGGAAGAGCCAGTTCTCTCTGGGGACGAACCCCTGATAGGTTATTCAATCCCAAGTAGTCAGCCCTAAACACACATGCATGCGAACAACACTGACAGGACAATAGATTATGTGCATATATATGTAGTAAAATAATTAAAGAAGAAGAGATGAGTTTGAGAGGGGGTGCAATAGAGAGGGAGAAGGAGGGGTAGAAGTTATGTAAACATAGTGCCCACACATTAAATTCTCAAAACAATTAAAAATTTAAATTTAGAAAAATATTAAGGAGTAGACATCATACCAGTCATTCCTTGCCAAATGGTGATGGCTCATGCCTTTAATCCCAGCACTTGGGAAGCAGAGACAGGAGGATCTCTGTAAGTTCAAGGCCAGCCTGGTCTACAAAGTGAGTTTCCGGACAGGCAGGGATACACAGGGAAACCCTGTCTCCAAAGAAAAAAGAAAGGAGGGAAGGGAGGGAAGGAGGAAGGAAGAGGAAGGGAAGGGAAAAAAGGAAAGAAAAGAGAAGAGAAGAATATTAAGAACATCAAAGAAAAGAAAAAAGTCAATCCTAAGATTTTCTATGCAAACTCTAAAGCTGTAAATTACCTTTATGGACACTGGCTAGCCACAGTGTGCTATGCTCTCATAAAGGGAACTACTTCAGTAAATAATTTAAATAACTTCTTTTGGCTTGGTGTTTTTCAGGCTGTGTGTCATACTCAGAGGTTCCAGACTTCTGGGCCTCCCATTTTCAATTCTTCAGAGCAAGCCAGGCCCCACTTACCCTTGCCCCATGACATACATTAGCCATGAAGTCTTCCTAAAAATCCTAGAATTATTGATTTCATTTTTCAGTGTTTAAAAACAAAAAACCAAAAAGAAAAAATCCCTCAGCTCTATGTGGTGACCTTTGAGATGTTAGGTTTTAGTTTGCAAACACAAATACTTCTATGTGCTTTTCCCTAATCCTTTGCATTTGGGATTAAAAGAATCCTGCAGTGTCCCCTGTATCAACAAGGACACTTGAGCATCTCTTTGCTACCTGGCCTTTCTCACTGCATCCCGGCTGTGAGGCTCTGTTTGTTTTTCCAGCAACCCGCTGTTCTGTGAGAGATTCTGCTTGTTTTACTGTGCTGGGCTGAGGTGGAGGGAGAGCAGAAAAAACGTTCAAGTTACACTACGGTGAAGAGTTCTGTTGATGTTTTTTAATGTTCCCCTTTCAAAATCCAATTGAACTCTTCATTTTTCCTTTTCTCTAGGCACCAAACTAGACATTTTAGGTCACTTTGAACATATAGGAGGAGCTAGAGTCCCGGACTTGCTCTGACCAGTGCTCGCTTTGGCTTTAGCTCACATTGGAAGGCCTAAATTGAGCAAACCTGGATACTAGAGGGGAAAGAGGCCTACAGAGGTTTATCATAGTGAGATTCAAACAAGATTTATCACACGTGAAAGGGTATATCTTACTGATATAGTGTGCCACAAAAATATACATAGAATACCTTACGAATAATTTATATTTATTTCTTACAGGAAACGCATCAGAAACATGGATTGGTCTGAGTAGCAATAGAACTCCAGTCTCCTTTAGATGGTCCACTGGCTCCTCTGTTGTCTTCACTAACTGGCACCCTCTTGAGCCCCGGATTTTTCCCAAGAGAAGCCAACTGTGCATTGCAGCAGAGCAAGCTGTAAGTTGGTTCATTTGGTCCATTTTGTGGCTCCGACACTGAGAACCACACAGGCCAGGGTCTTGTGTCATAGTAGAGACTGAGAGAGGCAGTGCCTGCTCCTCACGGGGCTGCCTTACACACAGTAAGGCTACGGTTGTTACTCTGAGGAAAGAGGGGCAAAGCTTGGATTACAGCAGGTGCTGCTTCAGACAGGACATGGGAGGGATGGCTTTTTGAACAGATGATGTTTAAGCTGTGACTTAAAAAAAAAAAAGCCCTTACACAACAGACAAAAACAGTTCTAAGAAAAACACACAGGTAGACAAAGGCTTGCCCCTCGTCAATATCCAAACAAATGACCGGTAGTAAGGAGATGATAGATGGGATAAGGGAAGTAAAATGTCCTGGCTGGTATACCAAGGTACAGGAGCCATTAGAGTACTCCAAGGGCAACAGAGGGAAAACATGACTTGAAAAATAACTATGGTCATAGCATACAGAACGGTTTGCAGAGGACA
Source organism: Chionomys nivalis (assembly GCF_950005125.1). NCBI lineage: Eukaryota > Metazoa > Chordata > Mammalia > Rodentia > Cricetidae > Chionomys > Chionomys nivalis. The sequence goes on from NC_080107.1 coordinate 20,701,812, forward strand.
GAAGAGCAGAGAAACAATTGGGTGGCTGTTCCACGGGTAGCCTAGGGTGGAGGCTGTGCAGAGGAGAGGAGAGGAGAGGAGAGGAGAGGAGAGGAGAGGAGAGGAGAGAAGAGAAGGAGAAGAGAAGCATCATGATGTTTCAAATAACAAGATTCATTGTTAGCTAAATTAGACGAGGAGACTCAGATGCAGGTTTTTGTTGTTGTTGTTGTTTTACTTGAACAAACACCATTTTGGTAGTGGCGGGGCCGACCATCCTGGTGCAGAGAGAGGGATGAAGAAGGCTGGAGGACACTGGAGAGTGGGAGTTTTGAAGCTCTGTTAGCTTACTAACATGCAAGCCATTGTGCAGGATGCGAAACCTCTTTGAAGACCATGGATCGGTGGCAGATCTCACTCTCACACGAATGGGTGGAGTCAGTGACCTTAGCGTTATGCACATCCTCAGGCTGCCCTGTCCCACTTCTCTGAGGCATCAGATTATGCAGAATTAGTCTTAAGTCCAAGCCATCTGAATATTTATTAGACATTTTAAGCAAATATTCCCTCTCTGCTCAAACAGTTGCGGAGCACTGGTTGAGTTTAAGGGGGGCTGGAGGGCTTGATAGAGGTCCTCATTCTTTCTAAGCTCAGGATGTTGTGTGGAGCACCCCCAAGAAACAGCTCATTAAATGCTACTTAAGTAGCTTGAAAAAGTAATTGTGCCAACCAAACATGAAAACATTTCAAAGCACTTACTTCTGTGACACCTTTCACTTTCGTTATCTTTTGAGACTTGCAGAAACATGCGCATTCATAATTATACATGCTACCAATGTGTGTCTGAGTGGCATTCAGGGAGGAAGCTGCAGTGATCTCTTTAAATGTCTGTTGTGAATCTAGCTCTGCTGAAACCCAGCACAGTTACAGGAGCTGATGGTTTTTGGAATCACTGGTTTTATATATAGTTAAAATGACCTTCATTTCCTATTGCCTAGTGTGACTGTTTCACTTACCATATTTATAGAACAAAAGCTAACATTTGGATAGGGATTGTTTTAATTAGTGTATATTCATTGTACACAGTAATGGGGTTACAGTGACATTTTTGTCCAAGCGTAGCACACACTTTGACCATATTCAGCCTCTTTACACTAGAAAACATTATTTTGAGTGAGGTAACCCAGACACAGAAAGACAATTATCACATGTACTCACTCATAGGTGGTTTTTAAACATGAAGCAAAGAAAACCAGTCTACAAATCACAATCCCAGAGAACCTAGACAACAATGAAGACTCTAAGAGAGACTTACATAGATCTAATCTACATGGGAAGTAGAAAGTAGAAAAAGACAAGATCTCCTGAGTAACTTGGGAGCATGGGGACCTTGGGAGAGGGTTGTACGGGGAGGGGAGCAGAGAAAAATGTAGAACTCAATAAAAAAAAGAGAAAAATGGTTAAAAAAAAGTATAAGGTGGAAAACAATTGAGAATGACACTCTGTCAACTTCTGGTTTACACACACACACGTGCACATTCACCTCCCCCAACACCTGTATGTTCACCACACACATATCAAACAAGAAAGAAAAAAAGGAATGAGGGAGAGAAAGGGGGGAAAGAAGGAAAAGGAGGGAGGGAGGGAGGGAGGGAGGGAGGGAGGGAGGGAGGGAGGAAGGAAGGAAGGAAGGAAGGAAGGAAGGAAGGAAGGAAGGAAGGAAGGAAGGAAGGAAGGAAGGAAGGAAACTAGTTGGCCCCTGGTATGTATGTAATTCTGGCCCTAGTACTTGGGAAGCCAAAGCAGAAAGATTGCTGGACTGAAGCAATTGTAGCCTGGAACTGCATAGCGAGACCCACTCTCAAAAATTAAATATATTTGATCAATTAAAGAGAAAGCTGAGTAAGGAAAGATGTTGGAGTCGAACATGAATTTTGACCCCGAGGATGACTGGTGGTAGCTTCCAGGTATGTCCAGCAGCAACCAAATTCCTCCCCACTCAGGTCCACCCAGCTCTGGACTGCCTTCGCACTGCCACAGGCAGAGGGCCATCACCAGGCTACTGAGTGATGGGTCAGGCAGGGTTCTGGACGACCACCCCACTGGGAGCGCTTGCTAGTCACAGCCTGGCTCCTGACTAACACTGCGGCCCACCAGCATCCACGGAACCCGCTCGCTCATCCTGTGACTCTTTTTCCCTTTAGGAAGGACTCTGGAAAGTGAAAGACTGCCAAGAAACACTCTCTTACGTTTGCAAAAGAGCAGGGCAAGTCCTTGATGATGACGAATCAGAATGTCCAGAGGTAAGCATGGCGAACAGGACAACTGGGTACCCGGACTACAGAGCTAGAAGAATGTGCCCGCCGTGGATTATAGGGCATCCCTTCTGGGTGGGACTTTTCCCTTACTAAGCAGATAGCACCTGGGGGCACCAGAAAGCTTCAGGATGTGCCCAGCCAATTCACTGGTTAGTAACTCTACTTAAGTCCCTAAGAACCACACAGCGGATGCGAAATCAAACTGAAAATTCCATAATGCTCCCCACTACCTAGACCTGGCTTGGCTGTACCTCCAAGTTTGCTGTCTCTACTCAAGGTCTCTCCCCCATTTTCTCCTTTGATCGTTGGGAAACATGAACACTACTCTTATCCCTACTTGGCAGATGGCAGAACTAGATGTGGAGAGATTGTGTTTCTTCTATTTCTTAAAATAATAATTTCTTATATTATGTTTCTTATATTTCTTAAAATAGTAATTTCTTATATTATGTTTCTTAAATTATGTTTCTTATATTTCTTAAATAATGCATTCATCACTTTAAAGTGGCTTAGTGGGGAAGTCAGAATTCAAACAAATGAGTGTCCTCCCTTCATGGCCAATACTCTATTTTTACCCAAACATCGCAGCCCTTTGAAAGGAACTCTGTGAGTTTGAAGAAGGGAGAGAATGGTAGCTCTTGAGTGAGTATCCCACCTGTTTCATTTTGTTCTGTTTTTTAGTGTTTCCCCCCTTTTTTCAGTTGTGTTTAAGTTTTGAAGTTGGTTGCATTTTTTGAAACATAAAATAAGAAATCAATTAAACCTGCAAGTGGCGATTCCGATGTAAAAAATACAAAGTGACAGGAAAAGAAGATTTCAATCGAGTCAGAAGAGAAAGCAGTGCAGGCAGAGGAGGGATCTCTTGGCATTAACTAAACCAGATCATGTTTCTTTTTCTTTAAGGGATGGGAGAGACATGGCAAATTTTGCTACAAAATCGACACTGTCCTGAGAAACTTTGAGGAGGCGTCCAATGGGTATCATTGCCATCCTGCCCTCCTGACCGTTACCAGCAGGTGAGTGCAAACTCTCTGACCTGACTGCTTTGCCAGGGGCTTTGTAACGACAAGAGTCTGTCAGGAGAGCCTGTCTACATGGAAAGTGGGTTCATAGTAGAAGAGGAAGTGATTGAGTATTTATTGACGTGAATTAAAATCTGGTGATATTTCTAGCTTGATTTTTAAAGACAAATGGCAAAACTTCAGGTGGCTTTTACTGTCCGAGACATCCGTCGGTTCTCCAGGTTTGTTATTACAGACAGCTGTATTTGGACTTTGTCTTCTGTTTGTAATGAGACAGTCTTTGAACAGTACCTGGCAGAGGCTTGGCTGGCAGGACACTCACCCTGCCACATGCCCACAGTAGTAATTACTTCTCACACATTATCTGACCATGCCAAAAAAAATCATAATCAAGTCAATTTTTATTAGAAAATTACTTATTAACTACCAATTTTGGGAAGAATATCGTATTTAACACCGACATGCTTTTTAAAGAAATAAAGGTGGCATGACTGTACACAGAACTGAAGAGGTAGAACCTTACATAAGTGGAACGAGTGCAGGAGGAGGAGTAACAGAACAGTTAGGCAAGGCCAACGTAGCTCTGCAGGTTTCTTGCAGTGCCAATGGGAACCAAACCAAGGCACAGATCTGCTAAAGTGCAAATCCCTCCTAGTCTACCTATGGGACCTCATGCAAGTTAGATTCTGAGGACAGAATGCTTCATTTCCTCCAAACTGGATACAAGAGGATACTATAAATGTTTGGGTTTTTTTTGTTGTTGTTGTTGTTGTTGTTGTTTTGTTTTTTTTTTTTGTCTGTTTGTTGCTTTAACAAACTACATTTAGCAGCTAACCCTTAGGAGTAGTTAGACTCCAAAGCAGAGCATCACATTTGGTGTTTTGTTTTGTTTTACTTTAATCTCAGCCATGTCTTAGGGTTACTATTGCTGTGGTGAAACACCAGGACCAAAACCAGCTTGGGGAGGAAAGGGTTTATTTGGCTTACACTTCCACGTTGAAGTTCATCACTGAAGGAAGTCAGGACAGGAACTCAAACCAACTGGGAAACCTGGAGGCAGGAGCTGATGCAGCAGCCATGGATGAGAGCTGCTTACTGGCTTTCTCCACGTGGCTTGTTCAACTTGCCTGCTTGCTTTCTCTTCTAAATTATTTCTTTCTTTCCCCTCTCTCCTCTCCTCCCATTCCCTCCCCTCACCCCCTTTCATGTACTGGCCCCACCAGCATCCACCCCTTTTCTCTTTCTGTCCAGAAAAGGGCAGGCCTCCCATGGGCATCAACAAAGCATGCTATATCAAGTTGCATTAAGACTAAACACCTTCCCTGTGTTTAGGCTGGGAAAGGCAATTGTGTGGGAGGACTAGGTTTCCAAGAGCCAGCTAAATCACTAGGGACAGTGCTCCCACTGTTAGGAGTCCCACAAATAGACCAAGCTACACAACTGTCACATATGTGTAGAGGGCTTAGGTTGGTCCCACGCAGCCTCCCTGGTTGTTGATTCAGACTCTGTGACTTCCTATGAGCCAGGTGGTTGTTTCTGTGGGCTTTCTTGTGACGCCCTTGACCCCTCTGGCTCCTACAATCCTTTCACCTTCTCTTCAGCAGGATTCCCTGAGCTCGGTCTAATGTCTGACTATGGGTCTCTGCCTCTACTTCCCTCAGTTACTGAATGAAGACCCTTTTTAATGACAATTGCGGTAGTCACCAATCTGATCAAAGACAATGCAGGTTATGTAGCCGCTATTGTTTGGAGTCTTAGTTGGGGTCACCCTTGTAGATTCGTGGAAATTTCCCTTGTATCAGGTTTCTGCATGTCCCTGAAGAGCTCCTAGCCCCCTTTTCCAGTCATCTCTTTCAGCACTCAGCCTCTCCACCCACCCCCAACCCGATTCCTTTCCAACTCCACCCTCCCCCAGTCAACTGGGAAGATCTTCTCTATTTCCCTGTCCCAAGGAGATCCATGCATCCACCTTAGGCCCTCCTTGTTACCTAGCCTTTTTGAGTCTGTGGATTTTAGCATGGATATCCTTCACCATACAGTTAATATCCAATTATGAGTGGGTACATAGTATGTTTGTCTTTCTGGGTCTGGGTTACCTCACTCAGGATGATTTTTTTCTAGTTCTATCCGTTTGCCTTCAAATTTTCTGATGTCATTGTTTTTAACAGCTGAGTAATACTCCATTGTGCATAGGTACCAAATTTTCTTTATCTGTTCTTCGGTTGAGGGGCATCTAGGTTGTTTCCAGTTTCTGACTATTACAAATAAAGCTGTTATGCAGGGTGACAGTGGTGCACACCTTTAATCCCAGATCATGGGAGACAGAGACAGACAGATCTCTGTGAGTTCAAGGCCAGCCTGGTCTACAAAAGCTAGTTCCAGGACAGGCTCCAAAACCACAGAGAAACCCTGTCTCGAAAAACCAAAAAAAAAAAAAAAAAAAAGAAAAGAAAAAGAATTGTGTGGGAATCTTGATAGGAATTGCATTGAACCTGTAGATTGGTTTGGTATGAGAGTCATTTTTACTGTGTTAACCCTACTGATTCATGAGCATGGGAGAGTTTTGCATCTTCTGGTAGCTTCTCCAATTTCTTTCTTCAAAGACTTGAAGTTCTTGTTATACAGGTCTTCTAACTTGCTTGGTTAGAGTTACACCAAGATATTTTATATTATATGTGGCTATAGTGAAGGGGGTTGTTTCCCTGATTTATTTCTCAGTCCTTTTATCACTTGTAAGAGAGCTACTGATTTTTTTTTTTTTGAGTTAATCTTGTATCCGACCACTTTGCCAAAGATGTTTATCAGCTATAGGAGTTCCCTGGTAGAATATTTGGGATCGCTTATGTATACTATCATGTCATGTACAAATAGCAATACTTTGACTTCTCCAGTTTATATCCCCTTGATCTCCTTCTGTTGTCTTATTGTTTTAGCTAGAACTTCGAGTACTATATTGAATAGATATCAAAAGAGTAAACCCCTGCAAAGGGGGTTTTCTCAAACTCGGGAGACCCACTAACAGGCTTAGGGATCATCTGCTTCCATTACCGATTTCTTGTTTGAGTTATGGACCCTCGTGTCACTCTGAGCACCTAAGCTCGTAGTTACTTGTTAATTGGTTTTTCCATTGTCTGCACAACGGAGTGGCAGGTTAGATGGGTGCAATTAAAACCACCTGCTGCAAATTACTCATTTCTTTTGTTTTAAGGCAACTACTTCTGGTTTAGGACTTTTTAATGGCACTGTGGGATAGAAAGGGGGAGAAGAGCAGAGCCCTCTTTCTGAGTAACAGATTTTGATTTACTGGGTTACTGTTTAAAGAAGAAAGAGAGAGAGAGAGAGAGAGAGAGAGAGACAGAGAGAGAGAGAGAGAGAGAGAGAGAGAGAGAGAGAGAGAGAGAGAGAGAGAGAGAGAAAGAAAGACAGACTTCTTCCGGTCTGGCCCTTTGCTTCCAGACAGCAGGATGCAAAACCTGAATTACAATGATACCATAGAGTGCTGTCTATATGCTCAATAACGAAGTCAATAAACCATGAGTCAATCGGCCATGAAAAGTTTTGTACAAAATAACGCCAGTGCTACTTGATTTTGTAAATTTGCCCAAAAAGACATATAATGCCATATCTCTCAGTGCCCTGTTTTGAAAGCCATTTGCCCCTAAACACAATTTGAATTAACATGGTAAAATAGTCATGAAATAAAATGTGCCACTGTCACCACTTTAAGAGAGCATCAGTGGTCTTAAATGTATTCGCAGTGCTGTGCCTCCGCCAGTGCCATCTATCTCTGGAACATGGTTCTTCTTTTCATACTGAAAACTCCATACTGATTCAGAAATGCTTCTCATACTCCACCCCCCCACCTCCTGATGAGCAGCTTTCTGTTTTTATTCTCTAGAACTTGGACTATTCAAGGCACCAGATATAAACAGGACCACCTTCTATGTGTGTCGCTGTAGCTGGCTCCTTTCACTTAGTGCATTGCATCCATTGCCAGACTTTCCCTCCTTTATAGGCCTGGTTAATATTCCATCATCCATACACACATCATGTTTTCCAACTTATCCATCTGTAGATATGTGAGTTGCTTCCACCCTCCGACTACTGGGAACCTGCTACTTTAAATGAATATACAAATTTGAGTCCTTAGTTTCAGTCCTTCAAGCATATATTCAGAAGGGAGATTGTTGAATCATGTGATGATTTCATTTTTAATAACTCCTGTTGAGGAGTTGTGACACTGCTTTCCATATTGGTCACGCCCCCACCAGCAACACACAGGACTCCCGTCTCCGCATTCCGATTTTACTTCTTATTCTCTCCTGGCTTTCCTTTCTTTTGTTTTGAGACTAGCATCCTGAGTACGCCATAGTATTCCATGATAACTGTGATTATTATTTTTATTTCTCTTGGTGATTACCAGTGTTGGACACTTCCTAATGTGCTTTTTACCACTTGTACATCTTTGTTAGTGAAACTTCTATTTAAGCCCTTGGCCTTTTTCAAACTTAGGGTATTTACTGCTGAATTATAGGAGTTCTTGATGTATTCTGTTTATTAAACCTATACCTGATACACGATTTAAAATATTTCTTCATTTTGTGATCGCCTTTGTACTTTTTGCATCATTTTATCTTTGATGCTCAAAGCTTTTTACTTTGATGAATCCCAATTTGTCTGTTATTTTATTGCGTGTTTTTTAGTGTCAGATTCGAAAAACATTACCAAATTCAATGTCATGAAACTTTCCCCATATGTTTCATCCCAAGAATTTAACAATTTTAGCTTCACGTTTAGGTCTTTGGTATACTCTGAGTTCATATTTTAACACAGTATAAGGAAAGGGTCCTATTTTGCAAATGTATATTCAGGTTTCCCAGAACCACTTGTTAAAAGGACTGGCCAATGGTCTCAGTAGCTCTTTTGGAAATTATTTGATCACATATGCAAGCTTTTATTTTTGTGGCTATTTCCAGTTTATCCCACCGGTCTGTATGTCTGTCTTACATCAGCATAACTGCTTTGATTACCATAGTCCTAAAATGGAAGTTTTGAAATTAAAAAAAAAATCTGAGACATCCAACTTTGTTCTTTTTTCATGGTCATTTTGACGATTCAAGATCTTGAATTTCTGCATAGATTTTATAATTAATTTTGTATTCTGCAAAAGCAAATCACTGATATTTTCAGTGATTGAATTGAATATATAGTTTACTGTGGTAGTGGTAATAATAACTTTTCTCAGCTATAAATGTGGGATGTCTTTCCATTCATTTTCATTTTGTATCTTTGTGGGGGGTTTGTATGTGATTTTATTTGCTTGCTTTGCTTTTCAAGACAGGGTTTCTCTGTGTATCCCTAGCTGTCCTGGAACTCGCTTGATAGACCAGGCTGGCCTTAAACTCAGAGATCCGCCTGCCTTTGCCTCCTGAGTGCTGGGATTAAGGATGTGCACCACCTACATTTACACAGTGGAGTACTACACAGCAGAAAAAACAATGACATCTTGAAATTTGTTGGCAAATGGATGGAGCTAGAAAACATCATTTTGAGTGAGGTAGCCCAGACCCAAAAAGACAATTATCACATGTACTAACTCATAAGTGGTTTTTAAACATAAAGCAAAGAAAACCAGCCTACAAATCACAATCCCAGAGAACCTAGACAACAATGAGGACCCTAAGAGAGACATACATAGATCTAATCTACATAGGAAGTAGAAAAAGACAAGCTCTCCTGAGTAAATTGGGAGCATGGGAACCATGGGAGAGGGTTGAAGGAGAGGGGAGAAGCAGGGATGGGAACAGAGAAAACTGTAGAGCTCAATAAAATAATAAAAAAGAGGTACACCACCACCAGGCATCGTTGATATTTTTTAACATCTTGCAGCTTGTTATTCAGTCCTTTTTATTTCTTATTTGGGTTTATTCCTAAGTATCTCATTCTTTTTGGTATTATGGTAAATGGACTTCTTATCTTAGCTTCCTTTTTGTATTGTTAAAGATAAGAAAGACTTTCTTTTTAATGTGAGATTTGTATCCTGCAACTTTGCTGAATGCTTTAAAACTTCATAGAATCTTTACTTCACTTAATTCTCACTACGTAGCATACTATCCTGCTCTCCTGGTTCAAAGGATAACATAAAACTATATATACACAATGGTATTCATTTCCTAAACGATGATAACATTTGATTTAACATCATGAAATTCAAACAAAATGGCCAGGCGACATACAAATCTGAACTTTTCTGTAAATGATTCTAAAACACAGAGTAGAAAGACCTTTGAAATGTTACTGTCTGTTGCTGTTTGAATGAGAGTCATCCCTATTGGTCCATATATTTAAATGTTTGGTTTGCAGTTGGTAGAACTGTTTGGGAAGGATTAGGAGGTGTGACTTTGTTAGAGGAGGTGTGTCCCTGAAGGTAGGCTATAAGTTTGAAAAAGCCAATTCTGGTTCCCAGTTATTCCCTGTCTCTCTTTCTCTCTCTGTCTCTCTCTCTGTCTCTCTCCCATCAAATGTAAGATCTCAGCTGCTGCTCTAGCAGCATGCTTGCCTGCTGTCATGTTCCCCACCATGATGGTCATGCCTTCTAACCCTCTGGACCGTGAGCCCAGATTAAATGCTTTGTTTTATGAGATACCTTCGCCATGGTGTCTCTTCACAGACACCATATGTATTATCATAATCAGAGCTTTTCATCCAGAATTTGAAATCAGACAGAAACTGGTAAAGAATATAAAACTGCTTCTTTGCCAGCTGGAAATAGATACTCAAGAGCTTGCCCCAGATCATGTACTGGAGTTCCCAGACAACTCTAGGAGGATATGTTTGGTTTAGAATAAAGACACACTTGCTGAGTTATTTTACTAATGGTACCATCTTATAAATTAGAACAAGGAAACCTGAGTGATTTTTTTTATTTGAAGATGTTAATGTTTGAATGTCATATGCATGTCATAAAAATAGACGAAACTCAACAAGTAGGTTTCTATTGTCTCAAACAATAAGGACAATAAAATAGCAAATCAGAGTGGACTAAATAACTCTGTAACCAACAGGTTTTAAAAGCACTATTGCCATGAATGATGATGCCCAAGGCCAAGTTTACAAAGTCATTTCTTGATATTCCTTGATAAAGTAATGGAAGAACCAGCCACAGCCCTGGTCTTAGCAGCAACATAACTAGCAGTGTTCTGCCTGCAGCACAGCAGTTCTGGGGAGCAGAGGGGATTGGTAAAGCAGATCTTCCACTGTGGCTGCACAAGCCAATAAAGAGTAAGAAGAATTCCCACTGCATCTAGATGATGTTTAGCTTTCCATGTGTTCCTCGGAAATACACGTCTGTAACGTTCTGCCTCTGAGGTGTGGCTAGAAGTAACTTTTCTGGTTTTAAAGGTGTAATATTTTGATTGTTGGTAGAACATTTGCAGAAAATATTACTAGAATCTGATGAAACCCGCATGCTCTGCCACAGGGAGCATCTCAAGCGCTGCACTGGGGAAGCCCTTAGGATCTTAATGTCACCTTTTGTTCCTCTGTCATTCCCTCCCCATTCCATTTGCGGCTCCTCCATTTTACAAATGGTCTCATTGCCTTGGTTCCCTGTAGCAAGTGAATAATGCATGCAATAAAAAGAATCTCAAATTGAATACTAAAAGTCCAACGCGCTTTCTCCTGAGGTTTCTTGGGTAATTTTACCAGGCCTTATGTTTTCCTTTGACTCAGCAGATATGACCAGAAGCCATCACCATTTGGAAGTCCTTTTAACTTTCTGTGTTTTAAAAGTACTTTCAAACTAAGCTTTGAATTCAGTGCTAGTTGAGTTTGATACTTGTACTTTGTTAGAGGTGTGTGTGTGTGTGTGTGTGTGTGTGTGTGTGTGTAAGCATGTATGCACAAGTTGTCTACATCTGCTTTGGGTGTATTTGTAGTTGAAAGGCAGCATGGCCAACAATCACTGGGAGCAAATTCAATCAACTGCCTGGGGGAAATGCTAGTGAGGGAAATGCCTTGGATTTGTTGAAATCTATGTTCAGTGAAAACACACATTTGAACACATTTGAATAAGACAAAGACCCCATATGCCTGTGAACAGACTGATTTGGGAGGCATAAAATTGTTCCTCCACTTCCTTCCTTCCCAAGCAAGTGCGGGGAGAGGGCACACGTGCACTCCATGGTAGAAAATGCACTTCAGAGAAGCATAGTGTCTTCCCTCCTCCCTTCTGCCTCCTCTAACCCTCGCTCATCCTGGTAAAGTGTGAGGTGTGCAGCCTAAATATCAAATAGCTATCTTTCTCCTAGAGGACAAAGGAGATGCATGGCCCCACAGCAGAGCCAGACCTGGTCTCTGGTCCTTGGGACAATTACAATAATTAAGTCTTCAGGAGTCACGTTCTCTCCTCTCATATATTTCTGAAGTTGCACTGACATTTAACATCTTTTAACAATACTAGGGTCCTTGTGTATTTTCTTGTGCTGTGTTCTGGAGAATTAACAAGAAATGCTTACTCCGGTTCTATTCTGTGCCCTTCATTATGTTTTAATGATGTTTCATATCATCCGGAAACTTAGTATAACAATTTGCTTTCCTCTTTTTATTTTTCAAGGTTTGAACAGGCTTTTATAAACAGTTTCATCAGCAGTGTGGCAAAAACGAAAGACAGTTATTTTTGGATAGCTCTTCAGGACGAAAACAATACAGGAGAGTACACTTGGAAGACCATGGGGCAGAGGGCTGAGCCGATGCAGTACACACACTGGAACACACATCAACCCAGTGAGTCCCCTGCAACACCAGCTCACCCCACCCCCACCCCTGCAAATCTGTTTCCTTGGCCCCAAACTCTCTCTACCCTTTGGTCACGTCCTTCTATTCTCCCTCAATGTTTTCTTAATGTCTCACGCAACTGAAGTGATCACAGCAGCCCTACCTGAGGTGACACGGGGTGGCCATGTTAAAGTTCATATTTATCATGTGATGTTCTTAGTGATGCAGCAATTGCTGGGGACCACGCTTGCCTTTGTTATCGGAAAGTTTTGCCTTCCTTATGTCTTTTTCCTATAGACCCTCTTCGTGGTCCATGATTCACAGGGGCTTAACCAGCCTAGAATAACCCAGATATAAGGAATAAGCCATCTAACCAGTTCATAGTTGTTGACACCTGGCGTCCCTCGGGGAGTGTAGGTTCATTACTGAAATGCTGTGTTTGGGGGTTCTCATGGATTCCTGAAGTTCTTTGATCAAAGCCATCAGCCCTATTAGTTCATCCTAACACACACAGCTCTGGGGCCCAGTCCACAGATCTGTGCCTGGCTGGTCAATTTCAGAGGAACTCATGGCGTCAGCTACAAGCTACAGTTGTAGCTTCTCAAAAAAAAAAAAAAAAAAAAAAAAACACTTCAGGCTCTGGGGGAGCTTAGGGTTACAGCCTAGACTGAACTTGCATGTGCAAGTGCTGCACTGAGCATGTGTGGCAATCAAAGGAAAACTTTTGGAAGATCATGCAGGTCCCGGGTTGTCAGGCTTGGCAGCAGGTGCTATTATCGACTGAGCCATCTTGCCAGCCCATCCTTTTTTCCCCCTTCTATAAAAATTTAGTCCAATATTAATTCCTAATTTCACTTCCAGAAAATGATACGCAAAGTGTCTTTAGTCTGTGGTTTTTGTCAGTAATTCTCATTATGGATAACATGACTATGTGCCACGAATTTCCCTGATCAGTTAGTTCCAATCTGTGTCTGTTACCTTGCAGCAATGAATTACACTGGCTTTTTACTCTGATATTTTCTGTTGGGATGAATCTCTATGAGTTACATGGGCGCTTTAAGAAAAGGGAAGTACAGTAAGGAAAAGGTGGAGACTTTCTCCTCACCTCCAAACAGCAACACTTCTGCTATTAACTGGTATCATCCCACTGGTTTTTATGTGTGTGTTTACAGTCTTTTGTTTTTGTTTTATATTTGAGGTATGAGTATTTTGCCTGCATGTGTGTCTTTTTTGGGGGGTGGGGGGGTCTCTGGAAACGCCACAGCCTAAAGGGTCAGTCCACAAGAGGCCAAAAGGCAGATCGGTTCACCATGACTCAGCAGATGATGCTGGTTCAAACTTCAGGAGTCTGGCCTTGAGTCGTTTATTTTAGACATATTTAAGCACAGAAAAATTTGGAAAAAGTTTCCTGGTGGTAATTAACTCAATCCCATGTCCACAACAAAGTTTAAGACATGAGCACATCAAAACTCTTTGGAAAGTATAAGTGACATCTTCCATAAAGATGGGCTTTATTCATTAACTGAGAAAACAGGCTCAGGATAAGGGTCTGGGGAAGGATCCAGTGTGACTTGGCCATGCAGATAGTGCAAGGTCACCAGGCTATTGCCCACATCCACTTCCACTTCTGGGTGAAAAACAGATTCTACATCTCTCCCTTTAAGAGACAACCCTGTGTGTTTAATATTCCTGATTCCCCTAGTGTTTACCTGTGAGCACAGGACCTACATGCTTCCCAAGCATCATTTGTGTGCCTGGTACCCACAGAAACCAGAAAAGGGTGTCAGATCCCCTGTTACTGGAGTTGTGAGCCAACATGTGGGTGCTGAGACTTGAACTCAAGTCCTATGGAAGAACAGCCAATCCTCTTAAATATGGAGTCATCTCTTCAATTCCAGTCTTTTACTTTTTAACTCACAGTCTCTCCTGGAGAACTTTCTACATTGGTATTTATCAGTCAATACTTTTAACATCTTAATAGATATTGGTTTCCCACATATCAATTTTGGAAGTATGTACCCCTTCAGGCCACAACAATAGAAATAGAAGGAATTAGTGCTTTATGAAATACAAAGTAAAACACTCTTTTTATTTTTTGTTTTACGAGAAAGGGTTTCTCTGTGTATCTCTGGCTGTCCTGGAACTCACTCTTTAGACCAGGCTGACCCCGAACACACAGAGATCCACCTGCCTCTGCCTCCCTGAGTGCTGGGATTAAAGGTGTGCACCACCACTGCCCAGCAATATAAAACACTCTTAATGGTTAAAGCCAGAAAGGCTGATTAGGAATTATCATAGACATCCATAGAAGTACTGCTCTACCTACAATTCAAGTTATGGTCGAATTTGATATAATTTTCTAAGTTTAAAAATATATGGAGCCAAGGAATCATTGGGTGGTGCTCAGAGATTTCTGTGATTCCAAGTAACGAGAGAGTAAGTTATATGGAGAATTATGAAGCATAAATCCAAAGACACAGTGAAACCACAGCTTGAGGTTTTAAACTCAAGATTTTTCACTTACTCTCTGAGTATGGGAAGCCGTGAAGGGTTTGGATCAAGTAAATATCAAGATCAGAACTGCCTGGCCGTAGAGTGCTGTAGCCTACATGAGACTCTAGGCCACATCACCAACACCAAAACAATACTAGTCTTCACGGAAGACATTAAGTAGGATGAGAGCAGTAGCCACGAGAATTCATGTGGTAGAATAGCTTAATATGTGCAGAACGCTGCGGAGTCATATTCAAGGTGAGCCCCCACTGTATGATTTTAGTAAAGTTAGTTCCTCCATCTCTGCTTCTTTATAATGAAGATAAGTATGGTAATACTGTCTACACTGACACGCTTTTGTGAGGATCAAGTGAAATTTTACACAGGGTCTTCTGCATTGTAATCTTAGCCTCCCTGTTGCCATGTGTAAGACCTTGCTTAAGGCTAGGACACCTAGGCTAGACTATTAGGATTCCTCATCCGTACACTCTAGATGCGTCTCCTCTCTTTGTGAGGGGCCAGCCCCTGGTGTGAGCACTCTGGAAATTCATAAGACTCCAGAGGAAAGAATGAATTACTGATGTTTTCTTAATAATTTTAACTCAGCTTTAACTGTGTTAAAAACATCCCTTTAGCCCGCCTGAACTGAAGAAGACAAGGGAAAGATGAAAGGAGGGTGTTTATGTTCTCTTAGTTAGCTGCGTGGTTTAAACACCTGCACCTTCTGAAGGGTTCCAGGTCCTAACCTAGCATGTAAGAAGCTCAGAAGTGGCCATGCATCCTAACAACAACAAAAGATTTATTTTCCTTACAATAAGTCTTGATTATTATTTCCCTTTCCTCTCCTCCTCCTGGCTCTTCCCACTTCCCCTCTCATTCAGATATATCCTCTTTCTGTCTTTCGTTAGAAAACACACAGGCATCTAAGGAATAATAATAAAGTAAAACAAGACGAGACAAAACAAACACATCAGAATAGGACCATACAAACAGAAGGCAAGAGTCCAAGAAAAGGAGCGAGAAATATGTATAGAACAAGAGGCCCACCCATTCTCACATTCAGGAATCCCATGAGAGCATAAAACCAGAAGCCATAAGAAGTACACAAAGGACCTGTAGGGAAAATAAAAGGGAATCAAAAATAAAAATAACTTTTTAAAAGAAGACCAAAAAAAAAAAAAGTCCAAAATGGCATTATGGGACAAGGAACCTCCAAAGATGTCACTGAGTTCATTTTCTGCTGGCCATCTCCTGCTGAACATGTCACCCACCCTTAAGAGTAGTTTGTTTCCCCAGTGAGACACCTCTGGAGAACACTAAATTTTCATTTGCAAGTGACTATCGATTGGAGATAGCGTCTGGGTTAGGGACGGGGCCACGTGTCCTCTTCTTTCAGCTGTAGGACCCCATCTGGTGCAGACCCACGCACCTTGTACATGCCGCCTCAGTCTCTGCGAGTTCATATACGCGTTGGTCCTGTTGTGTTTCCTTGGTATCCTCCATCCCCTCTGGCTCCTACACTCTTTCTGCCTTCTCTTGTGTGTGGTCCATGAAGCCCTAAGGGAGGAATTTGATGAAGGTGTTCCACGTAGGACTGAGTGTTCCAAGATCTGTCACTCAGTGCATGTTGTCTGGTCGTGGGTCTCTGTATTTGTTCCCATCTACTATAAATGGAAGTTTCTCTGATGATGGCTGAACAAGGCATTGATCTGGGACTATAGCATAGGAGTCATTTTATTGCTGCATTGCTTTAGTAGAACAGTAGTCTTTGGTTTTACTGTAGATCCTAGCTATCTAATCTCAGGTTCTTGGTTACAATGTTGGCCATGGGTTCTATCTCATGGAGTGGGCCTTAAATCAAATTAGATATTGGTTGGCTACTCCCACAAGCTTTGGGCCACTGCACTAGCATCTCTTACAGGCAGGACACTATTGTCTTTCAGAGGGTTTGTAGATGAGTTGGTGTTTATCCTTCTCTTTTGGAAGTATGCAGAGTACCTGCCTGTACCAAGAATACTAATGTGCAGCGGTGAAAGCTCTAGGTAGGCACCAACTCAACTTCTCCGTGTTCAATGAGTTCTACAGGTGTTTGTCTTCAGCAATAGGACCCTGCTATCAGTGTGTTATATAACCTTGGCAACAGTATGGGTTGTTTGGGGGTTCCCATGGGGGACCTTTGATCACAACTCAACTAGATATAACCCATTCCCAATACTAGAAGTTTCATTTGGTGACAAGAATGTCCAAATGGGGCTGTCTCCCCCATTATTTGGAGATTTGGAGATTTCACTTAGATTGTCTTCATATATGTTTATATTTTGCACATCTTCTACTGTATTGGGTTTCCATACTACTCCTCAAATGGTACTGAATTTTAAGCTGTCTTTCCCTGCATTCCCTCCCTCATCCTCCTCTCCCCTTCCCGTTCCTGCTTGATGGGTCCATTACAGCCCTACCTCTCACCCCTGGCTTCTATTCATAACTATCTATTCTATTTCCCTTTTTTAGGGAAATCTATCTGTTCCCTGCTCCCTCTCTCTATGCCTAATCTCTGTGGTTCTGTGGACAGGAGAGTTAATATCCACATATAAGAAAATTCATATAATATTTGTCTTTCTGGGTTTGGGTTACCTCACTCAGGATGATTTTTTATAGTTCCATTCATTTACCTACTAATTTCATGATTCCATTGTGTAAATTCATCACATTTTCTTTATCCATTCTTCTGTTGAGGGACATCTATGTTGTTTACAGTTTCTGGGTATCGTGAGTAGAGCAGCACTGAACATGGTTGGGCAAGTATCTCTGTGATAGAATGAAGCATCCCTCGAGTGTATGCCCAAGAGTGGTTTAGCTGGATCTTGAGGTAGATCGATCCCCATCCTTCTGAGGAACTGTTATACTGATTTCCATAGTGGCTGAACAAGTGTGGGCTCCCACCAGTAGATCAGTGTTCCTCCTACCCCACATCCTCACCAGCATGAGCTGTCATTTATTCATTGATCTTAGCCATTCTGACAGGTAGAAGATGAATTCTCAAAGTAGTTTTGATTTCATATCCTAGATGACTAAGGATTACACATATCATTTTCAAACTTCAGATAAATAAAAGACAAAGGAGCCAGAGTAAGAAAGCACCTTCCATGAGCTGGAGCATAGATAAGAAAAGACTTCTGGCTTCTCAGGAACCAGCAGGCAAGAAGACTCTGTGAAATCCGGTGATAAAGGCGGGAGGGAAGCCACTCAGGGTCTATTCTCTGTAAAATTATCCTTTAAAATTGAAGGAGGGCTATTTTTATAAGATAAAAATTGAAGGACATAGTGCCAGTTGGCCTGGCCTTGCAAGGGAAAGGACAGAAATGCAGACCTGCATTTTCTCCTATATAAATGAGACACCTAACAAGGACGGGAGGGACTCTGGGTGATTGTGATGTGTCATTGTAGGCTCCTCAGTTGTGACAAATGTGCTATCTAAAGTGAGGGACAATGTGCAGGAGGCAGGGAGGGGGGTGTGAGAGCATTCTCCATCCCATCTAACTCTGCAGACCTATGACGACGGTTTGACAAGTTTAGCCATTTTTTACTTCTTCTTTTTAAAGATGCACATAAAGTGATAACAAATGTTGTGTGTGTAGGGTGCATGTGTGTGTGGTGTGTGTGTGATGTGGTTTGTGTGAATGTGGGGGGGGGTGTGTATGTGTGGTATGTGTGTGGTGTGTGGGTATGGTGTGTGTGTGTGTGGTGTCTGTGTATTTGGTGTGAGTGTGTGTGTGGTATGAGTGTGGGTGTGTGTATGTGTGTGGGGTGAGGGGTGGTGTGTGTGTGTGTGTGTGTGTGTGTGTGTAAGCACTGATTTAAGAAATCTATATGGAGACTGTCAGCTTGCCACAGCTGACAGAGAGAGGAAGCACCACAGCCGGAGCAGCAGGACAGTCTCCTCGTTCTGCACTCTGAGCACCACAGAAAGCAGCACAGCTCTGTGTCACTATGCAGTTAAAAGGGACTCACTCGGGATCGCGTCTATATCCCCTGGAATTTGGTTAGGAGTGTCTATATCTGTCAAAATAAATTAATACATTTTGAGCAGACGACATTTTTGGTTTTCCATGCTAACTTCCTCAGGGCATATTTAGATGTCTAAAATCCGGAAATGAAGCCTAGCGCCCTGTCATTCATAAGTTTCTGCGGTAATTTATTTGAGTGGCATTACTCTCTCTCTTTTCCCTGAAGCAAAGCTAACGCTGTGATGCTCAGCGTGGCTGTGCAGACTGACTGACATGGAGTAAATTGTCTCTGAATAAGATGAAAATGTAAATCGTTTCTGGAGAAAATGGCAATATAAAAGCCCGTGTTTCTCTGTTCCCTTTTAAAGTGCAGCTTGTAGAAACAGCACTGTAAATCGCCTCTCCTCTCCTCTCCTCTCCTGCCTGTCACAAAAGAATCCATTAGCTCAGGCCCCGTGTCAGACTCTTAATCCAGCATAAACTGACTACCTAAATTGACCACTGAACAGAAAGCCCAAAGCTTTTAATAAATTCTGCCAAGTCTGTCCTTAAGGCATGCCTACAAGATGGCCAACCCATGGTGAAATCACAGTTCAGTCATTTTTTCCCCCAACTTTGTCTTATGTTCATTGAGTATTATGATGAAGCACCAAGCAATTATTGAGCCATAGTAAGTGTTGTCTCAACTCTAACCTCAGTCCTGTCTGAGTTTTTTCTTGAAACAGATGATTGTTTCATCCACATGTATTACAGTATTGTCACTAAAATAGAAGGCCTTCTCTGTCAAGAGCATTTCTGTCAGTTAATACCCAAATATCTAAATTACACAGCCCCCCACAAATATTTTAACTACTATATAGTATATTTTAAGGTTTGTTTGAATGAGGACCCAAATAACATTTGCACATTGCAATTGATCAATAGTCTCCTAAAGTTTATTGTAATGTCTAGATTTTCCATCCATCCTTTTTCTTTTAAAGTGTATTTACTAATTTAAGAGGCTATTCATCTTATAAATTTTTCTAAAGTCTATATTTCATTGTTCACCAAAGACCTCGTCAAAATTGAGGTTTATTTGATTTTAGAAAACCTATTTTTTAGGTAGTTGTTTGGTCTGTATAAAGTAATACAATCCATAGTTTTCTCTTTGTGGTGAGAGGGTGTGTTTGACGATCAATATGTAGATTCATTGATTTGGTGGAGTTGGGTTTTGTTGATGTTTGTTTTGGTTTGGGGATTAAACTCGGGGTCTTCTCCTAATAGGCATGTGATCTACTAGCAAACAACATTCCCTGGCCTACCTGGAGTGTCTTCATTTACAGCTGGGATATTTCTACACAAAAGTAACTCTCTGCCGTCAGTGTTTGCTTTTGTTTGCTTTTTGGTACAGATTTTATAGGAAAGTCAGAAGAGGTGCTTGGTCATGCCTCTTCCTAGTTTCCAAAAGAATTATTTCCTCGTTAGTGGCCTCCAGCGGTTGGGGTTCCTCCAGCGTCACAATGAAGTAGGAGCTTTAAGCATTGATATACCTTCATCCATTGCAATTATCCTTAATGCTTAAGCTCCACCTGTTTGATGGGAATGTCTCAAGGATACTGGTACTCCTGAGTACCGGTGATATGACACATCCATCTTCTGTAGGGTCCTTGTTGACACTATGACAAGATGTAAATTTCTGTGCCACTTCATCAAGAAACCCTGCGTTTTATTTAATTTAATTTAATTTTTTCTTTATTTTACATTCCAACCACAGTTCTCCCTCCCACTCTTCTTCCCAGTCCCCCTCCTCCCCTCTGACCCACCTCCCATCTACTCCTCCCAATGAGGAAGTGCTCCCATGGGGAGTTAACAAAGTCTGACACATTAAGTTTGGGCAGGCCAAGTCCCTCCATCCTGCATTAAGGCTGAGCATGGCATCCCACTATAGGGAATGGGCTCCAACAAGCTAGCTCATGCACCAGGGATAGATAGCTCATGCACCAGGGGCCCCTCAGATAGTCTAAGCTTCATCACTATCTCCCATACATGGAGGACCTAGTTTGGTCCCATGGAGGTGCTACAGCTGTTTGCCTGGAGGGCTGATCTCCAAAATATATAAAGAACGCAAGAAACTAGGCATCAAAATACAAAATAATTCAATTAAAAAACGGGGTACAGAGCTAAACAGAGAATTCTCAGCAGAATATCAAGTGGTCAAAAGACATTTAAGGAATTGCTCAACATCCTTAATCATCAAGGAAATGCAAATCAAATGATTCTGAGATACCATAAGGAGAGAGTCATGCTGTGGGGGGAGGGAGAGGGGACTGGGGCCAGGGGGAGCTCAGTGCAAGAGGAAGCTAGGTCTCATTAACCTTTTTAAAACACTTAAAAGCAACTTCGGAGGAAAGAGTTTATTTGGCTTATCAAATAATCACCATAGTCCATCATCAAGGAACTCAAGACAGGAACCCAGAGCCAGGAACTGAAGCAAAGACAGTGGCGGAACACTGCTGACTGGCTTGTGCCCTCCAGCTACCTTTCTTTTATAGCCCAGCCCACCTGCTCAGGGATGCCATCGCCCACAGCAGACCCAGCCTTCCTGTATTAATTAGCAATCAATAAAATGCCCCACAGACATGACACAGGCCAGTCCTCAACTGAGGCTCCCTCCTCGCAGTTCATGTCAAGTTGAGAAGAGTTAAGCAACGGCATAGGGGCTATAACCCGAGAGAACTCTTTCCTCCTGGCGACTGTGTATTGATTACATCTCCAGGCCTCAGTGCCACCTCATACTTAGACGCAGATAAGTCTCGTTTTCAGGCTAGGATCACTAACTCTGTGGCGTGTGGAGATCATTAAAATCTCTGTACCTCAATTTTTCCATCTGAAGATGAGAGAATTGTGGAAAGAAGCTGGAAGTAACCAGGCAGACCAAGTAAAATAATGGTCTAGTGGTACCACGGCCCAGCGTAGTTCTGCCCTGTCTGATACCACAAATGTCTTGATTAGTTTGTTTATATTTAAGAATTGGACCAGAGAGGTCACAGGTGACAACTTTCACATAGAAAAGTCTAGAATCATGAGTTATAATTTCTTAATTACAGAAAGTTTTTCTGCTGATGTTTAAGGGAGATGGTGAAGGGGAAGAGGGAGAAAAGGTGGGTCAAGAGAGTCATTGAAACGTGAGATTTGGGGTTCGCCAATGAAAAGGATGACCGCTTCCCTTCTCCAACAGGAACGGAGTTATCCGATGGAAGAGCAGTTTCCTTGGGAGAAACCTGCCTCTGCCCTTCTACCCTTCCCTTATTATTTGGCCTGGCAAGTGTCCCCATGAGTTGACTTACAAATTCCCTTTCTATCCCCTTTCGCCCAGCCTCCCTTTATTACAGCACTTTACTGCTTCTCTGGGGCTGAGATGTTAAAATTTGGGTCAAATGATACATTAAATGAGCCACTTTAGAACACCAATAACACTCCTGCAGGACTTCTCATCCTCGCGGTGGGCCACAAACATCTTCCTTACTAATGAAGACGACTTGAATATCCACAGCATCTAAAACCATAGCTAGTTAATCATTGTCTAAAGTGGGGAAGTGAGACAAAATGCAAGGCCGACAAAAAAAGTATTACTGTAAACTTGCTGATTCAAACCTTTTAAGAATTCTTGAACACATAGCAGAACCTGTGTCACACACACACACACACACACACTCACAAAATCCCAGTTTTGTAACAAAAATGCCCATAAAAAGTTTAGGGGTGGTTTTAACTTTCTGTTTCATGAAGTCCTTTTTAGTAATTATTTCATTTGATCTTCATGAGGACCCGTGAGAAGGAAAGGAATTATCTCTTTTCAACGAGACTTATTGTAGTTAATTAATCCACTCAAATGTTAAGTTATTAAATATTTGTACTGAGACTAGAATCCCAACCTCAAGGCTCCAAATTAGAAGTTCCATCCAGGAGACATCCCACCCTTCACAATAACCACAAATAATATAAAATATCTCGGAGTAACTCTAACCAAACAAGTGGAAGACCTGTATGACAAGAACTTTAAATCTTTGAAGAAAAAAATTGAAGAAGACACCAGAAAGTGGAAAGCTCTCCCATGCTCTTGGATAGGTAAAATTAACATAGTAAAAATGGCAATCTTTCCGAAAGCAATCTATAGATTTAATGTAATACCCATCAAAATCCCAGCAAAATTCTTCATAGACCTCGAAAGAATGGTACTTAATTTCATGCAGAAAAGCAAAAAACCCAGGATAGCCAAAACAATCCTGTACAATAAAAGAACTTCTAGAGGTATCACGATCCTTGACTTCAAACTCTTCTACAGAGCTACAGTACTGAAAACAGTCTGGTATTGGCATAAAAACAGGCAGGAGGACCAATGGAACTGAATTGAAGACCTGGATACACCTTCCAACACCTGATTTTTGACAAAGAACCAAAAAATATCAAATGGAAAAAAAGAAAACCTATTTAACAAATGATGCTCGCATAACTGGATATCAACATGTAGAAGAATGAAAATAGATCCATATCTATCACCATGCACAAAACTTAAGTCCAAATGGATTAAAGACCTTAACATAAAGCCATTCACACTGGACCTCATAGAAGAGAAAGTGAGAAGCACACTTGATTGCATTGGCACAGGAGACCACTTCCTGAATATAATGCCAGTAGCACAGACACTGAGAAAAACAATAAATGGGACCTCCTGAAACTAAAAGCCTTCTGTAAAGCAAAGGACACGGTCAGCAAGATGAAACGGCAGCCTACAGAATGGAAAAAGATCTTCACCAACCCCACATCAGACAGAGGTCTGATCTCCAAATGTACATAGAGCTCAAGAAATTGGTCATCAAAAGAACAAATAATGCAATAAAAAAAATGGAGTACAGACCTAAACAGAGAACTCTCAACAGAGGAATCTAAAATGGCTGAAAGACACTTAAGGAAATGCTCAACATCCTTAGTCATCAGAGAAATGCAAATCAAAACAACTCTGAGATTCCATCTTACACCTGTAAGAATGGCCAAGATCAAAAACACTAATAACAACTTATGCTGGAGAGGATGTGGGGTCAAGGGAACACTTCTCCATTGCTGGTGGGAATGCAAGCTGGTACAGCCCCTTTGGATATCAGTGTGGTGATTTCTCAGACAATTAGGAAAAAACCTTACTTAAGACCCAGTAATACCAATTTTGGGTATATATCCAAAGGATGCTCAATCATACCATAAGGACATGTGCTCAACTATGTTCATAGCAGCATTGTTTGTCATAGCCAGAACCTGGAAACAACCTAAATGCCCCTTGACCGAGGAATGGATAAGGAAAAAAAAAACAACATCTTGAAATTTGCAGGCAAATGGATGGAGCTAGAAAACATCATTTTGTGTAAGGTAACCCAGACTCAGAAAGAATATTATCACATGTACTCACTCATAGTGGTTTTTAAACATAAAGCACAGAAAACCAGCCTACAAATCACAATCCCAGAGAACCTAGACAATAAAGAGGACCCTAAGAGAGACATACATAGATCTAATCTACATGGGAAGTAGAAAAAGACAAGTTCTCCTGAGTAAAATTGGGAGCATGGGGACCTTGGGAGAGGATTGAAGGGGAGAGGAGAGGCAGGGAGGGGAGCAGAGAAAAATGTAGAACTCAATAAAAATCAATAATAAAATAAAATAAAAAGAGTCTACCTCATTTTCCCCATTCTCCACGGTGGGTGGCTTAGAGTCTGGGTCTTTGTTCTGTTTCTTGTGTGCCTTGAATCCATTATTCATGTGACTAGCTTGCCCTGGTGCACCTCATTCTCAGGGGATGAGCACTGTGCACTTCGCGTTGTGATGCTCATAGTGTGGCTACAAAGCAAGTCCCCGAGCAGTGGGGCCTTCTTGGGCTCCACATCAGAACAGCACCTCATTTCCCATCATTTACCATCTGAGCTCAAAGCAGACAATGTCCAAATTTCAGGCTCCACAGCTTCTTTTCTCTCCCGGTTCTGTTTTCTGTTTTTCTCTCCAGAGATGAAGAGAAGCGAGATAATGGTGCCAATCAAGCGTCCTTTTTCATCTTCATTGTTCTTCTCCAGTGCTTCATTATGGCATGTCGATTATTCAACACTCTGGGGAGATGTCTTTGGAGCACAAAATGTTATGATCATCGCATATTAAAATGCTCGACTTCTGCTTTTAGGCTACAGTGGTGGCTGTGTTGCCATGCGAGGAGGAAGTCCACTTGGTCGCTGGGAAGTGAAGGATTGCAACAACTTTAAGGCAATGTCCCTGTGTAAGATGCCAGTCAAAACCTGGGATAAAGTAGAGCTCGAAAGAAGGTGGCCCTTTCGCAAATGCTTTGCGGATTGGGAGTCGAAGTCTGGTCTAGCCAGTTGCTTCAAGGTAACGTCAAGGCTATCTGCATATTCATTTGGTCCATGTATCCCTATTCTCTTTTCTAAGATTTCTTTCTTACAAGTGCCTGGTACAGTCACTATCTATTGCCTCTCTCTCCTTATGTTTACACTCCAAATAATTCTAAATACAAAAAAAAAAAAGATAGCAGATGCTCCCAGTGTCACTGAAGGCAGAAATACCATGCATCAGTATTGAACTCAAGGAAAACGACCCTATGCACTGGCCATCAGCCCTAGGAAAGGGCTCTAAATGCCTGACCAGTCCCTGGGACTGGCGGAAGGCTTTGAACAATCTCACTTACCAAAGTCCAAGTTCAGGATGACAGAACAGGCCCACAGCTCAGGCAAAACAACTTTACTGTTCACAGATAGGCAAAAGAAACAGTAGAATCCTAGGATCCTAGATAGCCTGCCTCTCGAGGCTCAGGAAAGCAACTCAGGGTGGCAGACGGACTCTTTCCCTACTGCAGCCCAGGGCTTAGGAGAGCACCCTTCTCTGGCCTTCTTGCCTCACGAGCTACATAGATCCACTGGAATAAAACACCACAGAACCTCCTCCTGTTCTGGGAGGGACAAGGACAGTTCCTCCTTTCCTCAGGGTGTTGCATTCTCCATACACTCTGGACTAAAATTGCAATCAAGGAAGAGGAAAGCAAGGCCAGCCATGGTCGTTAATGGAATTGTCTTCCTATAATAAGAACAAAGATGCCTCGCACCGTGCCCCCGTGTCTGCGCTCTGAGCGCTGGCACCCAGTTACCGAGCTTCGGGCAAGGGGGCTGGAGGTTAAAATACACAGACACACACAGACAGAGAGACAGCGACACGGGTCGTCCTTGAATTCCCCAAGAATGCTCCCTTTATTGTGTTCAGGGGCAGATTATATAGAGGTAGCCACGCCCCAGCCAAACCCACCAGAAACCACTCTCCTGCCATCAGGAACTCGTGAAGGTCTCGTGCTCAGAGCAGCTGTAGGCACTCAGATCAGGGGATTACAAGAAATTCAGGATCTGGGGTCTCACTGCTCCCAACACAAAGATACTAGTCAATGCTGCTTATATTGCCAGCATATACCCAATAAGTGAAGCCAACACTCAGTGGGTATTAGAATTGTGCCGTTCTGTACTGTTTGTAAGCCCATGCATAAAATACTTACTATGAAATCATTCTTATACTAAAGATAGACTGTAAAGCCTGCCTGCTAGACACCTGAAAATCAAGCAAAGTAATACAGACAGTTGATGTACACACACACACACATATGTAAATACTCAGAGCAAGAAGAATTTGGGTTTAAGGTGTTGATAGTTACATACACATAATGAGATATCATGGGGTTTGTACGTAAGTCTAAACACAAAATTCATCTGTTTCACATACACTATGCACACATAGCCTGGCAGTCATTTTGTGCAATGTTTGGAACATGAAATGGTCTACCTACTAATGACAGTAAGAAAGTGAGGATGTCACTCCCAGCGTTCCATATTTTAGATCCCAGATTAAGAATGTTCAGCCTTATTAGTTGTAGCATATTATTTGTGCTTTAATAGATAAAGCTTGCCTGAGGGTCGGTGCAAAGCAACCACACTAGTCAGCCATATAGGCTGGGCAGTGGTGGCACACACCTTTGATCCCAGCAGACACACTAGTTAGAGGCTGGGCGGTGGTGGTGCACCCCTCTAATCCAGCACTAGAGAGGAATATAAGGTGGGATGAGACAGGAACTCGCTCTCTTTCAGTCTGAAGATTTCATAGAGGTAAGAGCTCTCTAGTGGCTTGGCTGCTTTGCTTTTCTGATCTTCAGGTTGAACCCCAATCTGTCTCTGGGTTTTTACTATTCATGCTACACATGAGATGTACATGTGATATCCAAGTGAAATTCTTGAAGAAATGTCTGTTTGCAAATCAGCTTCAGAGCCTAGATCTAAACCAATTCTTGCAGCCTTCTTACTAGAAATACATACATTTAAAAAATTACTCTTATGGTTGGCACTTTTCTCTTGGTTCATTCTTCAGGTAGCAATTCTCCACATCCGTGGAAAAAGTTCATCCCCATCAGCCGGGCACACACTGGATGAAGACAGGCAGTATTACCCAGACACTGTGGTGCAGACATAGCAGGAAGCGCAAGTGGATTCACTCTGGTTAAATGTACACAAGAAATCCCTACATAAAATTCATAAACAAAAGGCCCAGACATGATGTCACGGAGCAATAAGTTTAAACTTCAGAGCTGAGTAAACTGAGGCCAGGGTGATGGAGTGATTTGTACAAGATCGCAATTATTCGTTGACAGCCTTGGAATCAATCCCTGGTCTTGGGACTCCCAGTACAGTGTTGCTTTACTGTCCATCACCCTGATGTGTCAGCAAAGGCATAGTGTGCTTGATGTGCGTGGTGGTAGGATTCATGAATTCTGAGAGATTCAAGGGGAGGTTCCCCAAGGAAGCAAGTTTTGACATATAATTTAAAAGATGGAAAGGCTGTGCTGTGGTCCACAGGACTTGGGAAGGCATTCGTTCTGGTCTCAGCAAATCAGAGCCTGGCAAAAGGTGGCCCTAGAGTGTCCCTGCAGCATCAGAGGGTAACGCTTAATGACCTTAGTTACAAACAGCAAGGGTGCAGAGGCCCGGGATTGGACAAAAGCAGAAGCTCCAACTAAGCAAGCTGTTACCATAACAGCTAAGGAGTAACAGAGAATTTAGAGACACACCAAGGAGCTGCCAGCTCAGCGAAGACACAGAGACTCTAGAAACAGGCTTGCTCTGAGCCTTTAACCTCATGTCTCCTTGCCTGTGATGGATCCCACAACTTCATTGTCATTCCATAAATTCTAACTGGTTCATAGACAGGCTGCCTTAATGAAAATGCTGAATTCTGGAGACAAGGAGTCCTGGGTCTAAACCAGGTATCTAGGTGTTTAATGTCTCTTGGCATGACTTTCTTCATATCTTGACAGATATTTATTAAGAGAAAACTCTATCTCTGCCATAAGAGGTTTAGCAAAAAAGAAGCCAAGGAGGGTATGTGTTACCTCTTCAGATCAAAATTTCAATGAAGAATAATGAAGGGGCATGGGTCTGGCTCAGCGGAAAGCGTGTGTACTCAGCCTGCAAAAAGCCTCCCATTTCTTGCCCTTCACACGCCCCAAAAGGAGAAAGAAAACAACCTTACGCAGAACTTGGCAGCCTTATTCTAGTTTTGTTACCCTGCAGGTGTTTCACAGTGAAAAGGTCCTGATGAAAAGATCATGGAGAGAAGCCGAATTCTTCTGCGAGGAGTTCGGAGCTCAGCTGGCAAGTTTTGCCCATACAGAGGAAGAAGAGTTTGTGAATGAGCTTCTACATTCAAAATTTAACCGGTAAACCCTTACTAATTCGAGGGAAATGGGAGTCAAAAATTGTCTGTTAGTAGTGGCTTCTTAGGGATGATTATCCCAAGTGGTTGTTAAATACTCAAATGCCTAAAAATAGCTGGGCACAACCTGTAAAAGAAAAACTATATCCCCGTACAGTTTTGTGTCTATATGGCATCAAGTTCACGTTGCGTATTGGATATCCAGAATCGTTTCATGTGCCTTCAGTGAGATTTTTAGAGCTTCGTTGCCAGCGGTAACTAGGTTGGTGGATTTCAAAGTCTTGTCTTGGAGTGAAAGGGACTATTTGGACAGAGCTTCAGGTCCTTGCTTGCTAGCTCCCCAGAAAACAAAATCTCATTCCACCATGAGACACGGGTGAGAGTTCAGTTAAGATTTTGCTAGGGAGGGAAGTTCCAGCAGTTTAAAACAAAGTCCAGGCTAGCTCTCTAATTGTGCATTTAAATAAGGATCTATGTTTACGTATCAGGGTGTATCAATTATTTGAATGTCCATGCACATGAACTTAGAAATGTAGTTTTCGTTTGGTTGGTTGGTTGGTTGGTTGGTTGGTTATTGGTTTGTTTGTGGGGATTTTTCTTCTAGTGGTCAAACCCAGGGCCTGTGTACTCCACCACTGAGCTAAATTCCCAACCCTATTAACTAAGTTTAAATTTTAAGAAACCTAATGGCTTCATAAGGCATTCCCATAAGTGAATATGTAACAACCATCAAATTATTCACTTTTAGCATTTACAAAACGACCTTGCGGGTGAGAACAATTCCATGAGGGAAAGGTTTGGTGGAGGGGTATTGTTATTGTTCTTTGGGAGGAGGTAGGGGATATAGTATCAGAGGAACCAAATAAATTAAAAAACAACGTACAACATTAGAAATATGGTATGTAATTAGTATTGTGGAGGCTTCTAGCTCTTTCTCTGCAAAATGCTTTTCTCCTTCTTGAATATGCTTCTTAACATCCCATAGAACTGCTAGTCTATACAGGAGCCACTGGTCGACCCCTTGGTTCCAGACAGAGCCTATATACTGGGCATCTTGGGATACAGAGCCCTCTAGGCCACCTCAGACTTCGTGAGACTGGTATCAAAGAAGCTTCCCCATTGGCTGGATTGTTTGCAGCTATGGGGGCACCTTCCACCTTCCACTGTCCTGTGTTCTGTTGTGCTTTGATACTTTAATCCCTTGCAAGGACATGCTTATACTTTCTGTCCACACATCAGGTCATAAGTGATTTCCCTTCAACATAATCAAATATAATAATGTGCTTTCTGGCTAAATAAGGGTCCACACTTGAAATTCCTGGTAGAATTCTGTGCATCTTTCAAATTATTGATCTTCAGCATCTAAGTACAGAAGTTGTATGATGTATGCTTTATTTTTGCCCACGCTACCGAGGGAATTCAGCTGTGTCAAATGTGTGTTGTTTAAAAATTACACAATTGAGGAAATGAGTGGAGAGAAAATAAATATCAATTTGTCTTCCATGAGCCAGTAGAGCAGGAACAACCAAGAATGCTGAAATCAGTGGGGAAATAGATGAAACACTCCCAGTGTAGGGAGAGCGAGGCTGGTTTCTAGCCTGTGCTATGGCGACAGATGCCTGACCTTCGAGAGGTCACCCTCACATTCTTAGAAGTTTGGCATCATCAGTGCCCCCACCCCCAGGCACCAGCGACCTCAGATGCTCTGGCCTGCACTTGACTTTGGTCCCTGTCTTTCACGTGTGAGAAGCGACCCTGCAGAAGGATTGTGCTTCTCTGTGCTGAGCAGGGGAAAGTATCTGTGACAACTTCCGAGTCTCTTAAATCTTTAATTCTTCAAAATTATTCTCAGAAAATTATCTTAGTGAGATGGTTCATCATACAATTAGGCTTTATTGCTTGATTTATTGAGGGCTCTGCAATTTGACATATTTGTTCTCTGCCTGATAGAAGGGACGATGGTTCTCTGGGAAGCTTCTTGCCAAGTCTAAACCAGTGCTGACTGCCCAAGTTAATCTACCATGGCCCAGGCTGATTTACCACAGAGTTCTTTATGTTGGAGACTGGGGGAAAAAAATCTACGAACCTTCTGTGTACCTTTTATTACATGGGGATGACAGGGATAAACTTGCAGAAAATACACAAACAGTTGATAGAAGAGCCACACATCAAACCATAGTAAAATAGCACAGAAAGCAGAATGAAGTAGTAAATAGAACAGCAATATGTCATCCAGAGATGCTGTGCTCTGGGATTTCCTAGCAGCTTGTTTTCGTGTGCTCATCACCTGATTGGAAGACATTTCCATTCTTGTGAGAGGCTCATGTTCTCAGTATAGATCTATTCTTCTCCCTGTCTTAGTTAGGGTTTCTATTACAATGAAGGCACACCGTGATCACCATAACTCTTATAAAGGAAATCATTTAATAGGGACTGGCTTACAGTTCAGAGGTTTTTAGTCCATTATCATGGTAGTGGGAAGCATTAGTGACATGCAGGCAGATATGGTCCTAGAGAATTAGCTGAGAATTCTACATCTGCATTGGCAGGCAGCAGGAAGAGAGTGAGACACTGGGCCTGGCTTAAGCTTTTGAAGCCTCCAGGTCTACACCTAGTGACATAGTTCCTCCATCAAGGCCACACCTACTCCAAGGCCATACCTCCTAACAGTGACACTCCCTATGGGCCTTTGGGGTCCATTTTCATTCAAACTATCTCGCTCCTCATTGTGCATGAGCCTGGAGCAAACCACACAGGAGTGCGTGAGTCTAGATGTCTCCTCTCATTTTATAGCACAGTTTTTTACATATAAAAACAATGTTTGACCCATTTATGCCCAACCTGCCCAATCCTGCCATTTAGCATCAGCTCTTTCCTCTTCACATGAATGTTTTGCCATATCTCAGAACCTTTCATCTAATGTCGGGAATGAGATTGGAAAGACAACACTCTTATTTCTTCTCTTCCTAGGACAGAAGAAAGGCAGTTCTGGATTGGATTCAATAAAAGGAATCCCCTGAATGCAGGTTCTTGGGAGTGGTCTGACAGGACGCCTGTAAGTCTTTTCAAACTGCGCACGGGACATGAAGTCAAGCCAGGTGGTCCTGGACCCACTTGGTAAAACAACCAAGAGAGCCTGGAAGCGGCTGTAGCACCCTGGCAAACTTACATTAGGTCTTGGCTGTGGCTGTGATTGTACCACAATCCTAGGAAACCCAGGGTGACCGTACTGTTCTAAGACCTGAGAAGAAATCCAAATCTCCAAAAATGCTCCCCTAAACTGCCTCCCATTCAGAAAAAATAGCTGCTTTTATAAAGGAAAACATTTAATTGGGGTTGACTTACAGTTCAGAGGGTCAGTCCATCATCATGGCAGAAAGCATGGTAGCATGCAGGCAGACATGGTGTAGAGAAGGAACTGAGAGTTCTGTATCTGGATTGGCAAACAGCAGGAAGAGAAAGAGACACTGGGCCTGACTTGGACTTCTGAAACCTCAAAGCCCATCCCCACTGACACACTTCCTCCACCTACTCCAACAAGGCCACACCTCCTAGTAGTGCCCTCTGTGAGCCTATGGGACCTATTTTCATTTGAACCACCACACATCACAAGTTCAGAATGAAGCAAGCATCTGATTTCTTCTGGAGAAAACAATAGAAAAATGTGTGTACGCGTGTGCATGTTAGTACGTGTGTGGAAGCCAGTGGCCAATGTCGGTGTCTTCCTCAATCACTTTCTATATTTTTTGAGACAGGACCTCCAAGTAAACCTGGTACTTGCCGATTGGGCTACACTGGCTGGCCAGACGGTCCACGGTTCTTATCTTCACTTCCACAGTGCTGGGATAGCAGGCATATGCTACTATGTTGGATTTTTTTTTAAAAAAAATTTTAATGTGGGAACTGCAGACTGAGCTTGGGTCTTTATGCTTGTGCAGTAAGCACTTTACCAGCTGCCTCATATCCCCAGCCCCTCATGCCTCTGTAAAACAAAAAGAGAGAAAAAAGGAAAGGAAAGAGAGAGAGAAAAAAGAAAGAAAAAAATGCTAAGTACCCATTAGCTTAGTCTTCACAAATGTGGACAGTCTAACCCTGGAATGACATGCGGACATTTCTGAAGATCCCTCTGAAGTCTGTAGAGCAGTGGTTCTCCACCTTCCTAACGCTCGAACCCTTGAACAGAGTTCCTCATGTTGTGGTGTCTCCCAACCACAACATTATTTTGCTGCCACTTCATAACTGTAATTTTGCTACTGTTATTAGTCACAATGTGAATATCTGTGTTTTCCAATGGCCTTGAGTGACCCAGCAAAGGCGTCGCGACCCACAGGTTGAGAGCCACTGCCCTAGCTCTTGTATTCACAGATGCCTTTGCTGATCTTCTGATCTCTTTTCAGGGACCATCATTAAGGAATAACAAGCTTCATCTGTTGCAGGTTGTCTCTTCATTTCTAGACAGTACTTACTCTGAAGATGATGCAAGAAACTGTGCTGTGTATAAGGCAAACAAAACATTGCTGCCCACGGACTGTGCTTCCAAACACGAGTGGATATGCAAAATCCCAAGAGGTATAAGATCTTTACTGTATATGAGTTTTAACGACGTGTAGCACTTTCTCAGATGATAGTCACAGAGATGCAACATCTCAGCACTGGGACGTGAGCCACACGGCCGACAGCCCACCTGATGGATCCAGCTACTCCAGGGTAGTTAGTAAGCAGGGATAACAGGCGAAGGAGAGAAAACAGAGCAGTGCCCTGTGCCGAGCTGTTCCTTAGGAATGAAAGTCACCAGCTGACATGGTTGCGTAAGCACAGGTGACAGAAATACCACTCTGACGTTACAAGCACACAGCATTACTTATACGGTGTGGAAGCACCTTGCACAGTGAGTGACCCGCAGAAACCCCCAGCAAGTGTCCATGTCCTTTCCTTAGACTCTCTGGAGAGTCCCCTTCATGGTAGAACTCCTCACAGAGTCAACACAGTATAGTGTCTGTCCTTAAAGTTGCGTTTTAAGGTGACATAGGAGCCGTGTGGTTAGAGGGAGGTCGTTCAGACACTGCGCCTATGCAGAAGGCTCAGTGGCAATGCTTTGCTTTCTCTCTGCAGGTGTGGTACCCACTTTTCCAGACTGGTACGAATATGGTAAGAGCCCACGTAGCAATTCTCAAGCTTCTAAATACACAGCACAGAGGGGGGAGTAATACCTCATTGTCTTATCCTTCCCATATTGTTTGTTTTCTTACATATTAACCTGAGCTAATTTGTTCAAGAAGGCATAATCCAAGTGATAAGTACACTCATTAAGTAGGATTGAAAATTAACATCATAACTCCATTTTCATGGCATATTATTTTAAGATATGTATCTATCCCTGACCTTTGAAAACTAGTGGAGGGGTCTCAAGTGAGGTAGACTAAGGAAGTAAGCAAATTTTATGTGTTTGTGTGTGCACATGTGTGCATGTGTTCATCCGTATTTACACCCTTCTTTAAAATGCCAAGTGAGCAAATTACAATTTACTGTAGGTGTCAGTCACAGCCCATGCCCCTTCGTGTCTGCCTTGTATCTCTCACTAGTCTTGACACGGTCCACATCTGGTTCCCTTGCAGATGCGCCCTGGTTCTTCTACCAGAATGCCGAGTACCTCTTCCATACCCACCCTGCCAAGTGGGACGACTTTGAGTTTCTCTGCGGCTGGCTACGGGGCGATATCCTCTCAATTTATTCTGCTCAGGAGCAAGAGTTCATCCTCAGCAAAATCAGAGTGGTACCCGAACACAAATCACTACATGAAATTCATAGTTTACACCTACTCCTGTCCTTGGGGAAGGAGATAAGTTTAAAATTTGACTCCATGCATTCATTTGAGTTTTCGTAAAAGTCATGTTTGGTTTTTTGTTGGGTTTTTTTTTTTTTTGATGATTGTTTTCCTTCCCACTCTACAGATTAATAGAAAATCATGGAGACACAGGTTTATTATGTTGCTATGGCCTTTGGCCTCATTTTGTTCTGGAATAGTAACTGTGTTAAGTTAGTCAAGTTCTGTTTAGTGAGATTCACTCATCACTCTCTGCGCTCCAGAGGGCTCCACGCTCCTGATCTAATCACTTACTAGAGGCTCCTACTTCCTAATCTGCCATCTTGTGAGGAGTTTAACATATACTAGGGAGGGTGGAGACATATACAGATCAAGTCTGGCAGGACCTAGCTGTAGCTTTCCAAGCCATATTATTTTTGCCCACGAGTGGTACTTTTGTCACCAGTAGTGTGGTGGTGTTTATGGCAAGCATTAACATCTCATTGTTAAGAAGTCTTGTGTCTAAGACTATCCTTGCAGAGTGGGTCGCTGCAGAAATTACTGATTCCAGGATGAGGGGTCGAACTTCTAGAGGTCATGTCACGTGATCTTGAGGCACGCCCACCCTATAAATGTCAAAAGGTTTTCATATCACTCTCCTATGATGAATCGTCACTTGGACTGTGAAAGACAAAGATAATACTTACTTGGAGTATAGAAGAACTTAATCTAAGAGAGAAGGCTAGGTGCGGTTCTTAAAGTCTGGAAAAAGTGATTTTTCTTTTGAAGAATGCTTATGTTTCCTTGCCCTCTCTGAAAACAGACCATGGCGTGTTATCAGGACGAGCTTTGAATGTTTCTCTTCGGCCCATCTTCTCTTTCTGATCAATGATGAAAACACTAAAAGCCATAAGGGCTTAAGGGCCACTGGGCATGGATGTCTTGCCAACCAGTCACTTGGCTCCTCCTTTTTTCTGTGGTCTACAGTATCTGCTTTTTAAAATGACAACTCACTATTACTTTTAAGTTGTGTTTATAAACACTTCTGAAACTATGCATCAAATCCATTACTTCTCAAAATCTGACATTTTAAGCCCTTACAATAAATCAAAGCCCTTGATCACTCTGGTAAAAACATGGACGATGACAGATTGCCTTTTCTTTAGAAAGCTCGGTGGATGAGCTGTTGGCTTGTGTTTCTATTTTGTTGGAAAGTGGCCTTCCATGTAATGTGAAGATCTTTCCACACAAGGCTATTTTACCTGAACATCTTTCAGCTTGTCCTGTGACGTTCTCTACCACATACATCACAACTGTGGGGTGCTCTAGAGATTACCATACCTTAACTTAGATGGGAGTAAATGTGCTAGTTAAGATGTAAATGTCATGATTTCTCTTTAAAGGTCCTAAATTGGAACAGTGAGTGATCAGTCCGTGGTTTTGACTGCTGTTGCCCATGAGCCTTCTCTATCATCTATCTATCTATCTATCTATCTATCTATCTATCTATCATCTATCTATCATCTATCTGCCTATCTATCATCTATCACATATCTATCTATCTATCATCTACTATCATTTATCTATCTATAATCTATCTGCCTATCTGTCTGTCTATCTGTCTGTACATCTATCTATTTGCCTACCTATCTACCTATCTATCTACCCATCTACCTACCTGTCTATCTATCTACCTATCTATCTACCTATCCACCTACCTATCATTTATCTATTACCTACTTACCTTCCTATCTACCTATCTATCTATCATCTATCTATCTATCTATCTATCTATCTATCTATCTACCTACCTACCTACCAATCTATCTATCATTTCTATCTATCTACCTACCTATCTATCTATCTATCATCTATCTACCTACCTGTCTGTCTATCAATCAATTAATCTATCTATCTATCTATCTATCTATCTATCTATCTATCTATCTCCCTCCCTCTCAGTTTTTCAAGACAGGCTTTCTCTCTGAAATAGTCCTGGAACTGGTTTTGTAGACTAGGCTGGCCTCAAACTCACAGAGATCCTGAGTGCTGGGTTTAAATGTGTGCTCCACCACCACCTGGCAACTCACAAGCCATCTCTAGGTGGGATGAAGTTGTGGTCTTCCCACCGCACCCTCAGTCAACCTCAACAGAGCCATTCCAAAGTCTGAAAATGAAAATCTGAATTTAGTGTGTGGTACATGTCCATAAAACAACTCCTCAGGGATCTCAAATTATAGTAGTTCCCCCTTGCGATATTCCCAAATTGCTGATCTGGCAGACAGCCATGCTGTTTAAGGAGTAAACGCACACTTGTCTCAAAATTAGAATGTTAGCAAGCTATCACGTTCTGTTGTACGATGACCTGAAATTCATATGGAAATAAATAACATATCTTAAAATGTATCCCCAAGCCTTCTCAAAATGAAACAAGAGTACAAATTTAAATACATAGTGCCTTAAAATGAGCAGGGTTTTTTTTGGCTTATAAACGTTAATTTGAATTTCAATACACACACAGAGGGAGCAAATACACCATAAAGCACAGCACGTGAAATGGTTCAGTGAAATCCTTTCTGTCCCTTCCTCTTTTATGGCTAAAGAGGGGGCTTCAATTTCCTGGGCCATAAGTCCAGCATACATCTGTTGTGCACTGTGTACATGTGTGTGCATTTGATACTTCACTGTGCTTAAGCTGAGTGATTGATACTGGCTTTAGATTAATAAGATGGATAAAGGGTAATTTTCTAGCTGCCAGACATTGGAATTCTGCCGTATTATTTTGTCCTATGTCATGTCTCTCTCTTTGGATGCTGACATTGTTTAAAGCTTACCAGACTAGTACATACACTCGGAATCTTTATTCTGCTAATGTCTTTGTACTTTGTTTGTCAAATACATGTGACATCTGCAGTGAGCTTCCATAAATCACGGAGAGAAGATGCCACTAATTATAGTCAGAAAAAGAGTCCATCTTCTCTTTTATGTTTTATGGCTTCTTACAAAGTTAGAAATTTGGCTTTTCAAGCTGGATGAAACAGAAAATACTCTCAGTGGTTTATTTCTACTGTCTCATGGTGGACAAAGAGTGTTTTAGAATACTGCAATATCAAGCTTTCTCTAGATACTAGCCCTTCATTCCTCCTCCTTATGTAACTAGGTAAAATCGCAGTAAACAAAGAGCTAATAGCATCTTCATTGATCTTAATAGTGAAAAATGTAAGCAAGAACAATAAATGTTGACTTTTTTTTCTTCCCTTTAATAGCTATCAAAGCACGGTGTAAATTGGTGGATTGGAATTGAAGAAGGAGGAGCCAGCGATGCAACTCAGTATGAACCAAGATTGATCTGTATTTAACACTAGTTGACAAGTTGTATGTGCATAGTAACTGCATTGGATTTTGGTGACCGCTTTACTGAATAGCCTTCAACTGTTATCCTTAACTTACAAGTTTTCATTCCTCTAACCAAAGGCGCAGGCGTGTTTTAGCCATCACGGGCCTACACCACAGGTGTGCCCATCACTTGTGAAAGCATCTGCCTCCCTTATTTTGTGTGTGTATGTAATAATAAAACACAGCATATACCTTGCTTTTAGAGAACTTTGGTGCACACAATGCAGTATTAGCTGTAGGTACAATGCTTAATTAAATTGTGTAAACTATTATACTTGCAGTCCATATCCCAGAACTACAAGGATGGACTCAGATACTGAACATGCCAAATGAGACCTTAATATTTTGTTTTAATTTTTCTTGGGCTGGAGAGATGGCTCAGTGGTTAAGAGCACTCACTTCTGTTCCAGAATTTGGTTTCCA
The DNA here is from genome assembly GCF_950005125.1 of Chionomys nivalis. Taxonomy (NCBI): domain Eukaryota; kingdom Metazoa; phylum Chordata; class Mammalia; order Rodentia; family Cricetidae; genus Chionomys; species Chionomys nivalis. The sequence goes on from NC_080107.1 coordinate 20,739,802, forward strand.
GCACCCACCGGACAGCTCACATACCCCTCTAACTCAGGGGAGCTTGACGCCCCCTTCTGGTCTCCACAGGATCTGCATGCATGTGGCATAAGTATATACAGACACAATGATAGAACATGACATACGTGTGAAAAAATAAATCTTTTTAATTTTTAAAAATTTTCCCACAGTTGGCATAATGGGTCACCTGTGATATTCCAGGACTGGGACAGAGGAAGAAAGAAGAGCATGGATAACCAGAGCCAGCGGTGTGCCTTCATTTCTTCCGTAACAGGTTACTTCACTTATTCTTGTCTGGGGTTGCACTGCAAACACCTCTAGAGGCCGCCAGGCTCCTTCGAATGCTTAATTTTGTTTTCCGTTGATGGCGTGCAATCTCATCAGTTGTCAGGGTTCTGGATCCTGCGAAATTCATGCAGTCACATTCCTGTACATAACTTGCAAATGGGTAAGTCCTCGCGTGCCAGCAGAACCTGAAGTGAGCCTGCTGGGACTTATAGACACGAGCTCCTGTCTAGAGAAATGGCTCAGGGGCTCAGAACACGGGCTGCTCTTCCAGAAGACCTGGTTTCTCTTCCCAGCACCTACGTGGTGGCCCCCAGCCATCTGTAACTCCAGTTACTTCAGGGGATCAAATGTCCTCTTCTGACCACCTCTGGAACCAGACACACATGTGGTAAACATGCATGCATTCAATCAAAATGCTCATACACATGCAATAATGAAATTAAGAAATCCTTTTCTAAAGACAAACATGCACCTCATTTTCAAATATAACAAAATAGATGTTTCTTGTCCCTACCCAAAACAATTAAGAATTGTTCATTCATTTTACAAGGAAATATGCTAAAGCTTGAGAATGAAGTGGGAATAGAATTAAAACTATACAGGAAGCAGCTGCATCAAAGAAGATGTGAGAGGAAAAGTAAAATGTACTAAATGTAGAAAGTACAGAGAAATTACCATAACTGTAAAGGTGAAATTATTAAAATGACTCAATACAGTGAAAAAATGTCCTGTAAACGCTGTTCTCTGTGAGACCTCAGTGTGCAGGCTATTTTTCATCCATCTCTACTTTCCTGTTTGTAAACTGGCTCACTCTGTGCAGTTTACAAATGTTTTCCCACGTATAATTAAAACCTATGTTCAGGGCTGGAAAGATGGCCCCAAGTAAGGGCACTGGCTGCTCTTCCAGAGAACCTGGGTTCAATTCCCAGCACTGCATGATAGCTCACAACTGTCTGTATCTCCAGTTCCAGGGGTCTGGTATCCTCACAGGCATACACGTAGATAAGACACCAATCACTTAAAAATAAACAAATCTTTTTTTAGAATTTTACATTCAGTTCACTGTTTTATTATTTTTTTCTATTGTTCATTACAATTTTATTATTTCTGGCACTAATGACTGCTCACCTGAGATGAGCATCTGTTTGCAAGTTAATCCGATGGCACCCCGAAACTAAAGATTGGCTTCTCCGTGTTCTGAGAATAGTACTGCCTAGTTGAGCATCTACTGACACCAGCCATTCTTTCAAAAAAAAAAAAAGAAAAAGAAAAAGAAAAGCCATGTTCATAACTAATATGGTCAGGAGAGAAATAGAGAGAGAGGAGAAGTGCTCCCTTGTGGGCGGGCCTCGGCAGAGCTAGGGGAAAGCTGTAGCTAATCCGCTTGTTTTGCCAGCAGATGTCACAACAGCCTATGGAAAGGACTGTTTCGCGAGAACAGCTGAGGATCGGCACTGACAGCCACAGCCCAGCCCCACCTTTGAAGCTCATGGTTTTCATGCCTATTTTAACACACAAAGCTAGACCCGCCTTGCGCTGTGCACACAGCTTCTTTGTCTGGCGTTTTTTACTCAATACGATCAGGCATCCGTCACTTTCCTCTGGAATTGCAGCCCTTCTAAACTAAACGATGGTTTGCAAGAGGCTGGGAGGTTGGAGATCTGTCTTAGAAAAGACATGTTCATATAAGAGTCTGCCTCATACAAGAGTCAAGACCGAGCAATCCTCCTTTTTGAGAAGTTCCTGATTTAATCGTTCTACAGTATTATGCAGGCTGAGCATCTTTTATCCAACAAGAGTAAGACAGGAAGTGTTTTGATGCTTGCAAGTTGGGGATGTTTACAGGGGCTTTACAAGTGAGCTGTTTCCTGGCTAAGCATCTAAAAGTAGAAATGCCTTTCCAGACACCATGTCAGCACTCAAGCATTTTAGGATTTAGATATCTACATTAGGTATACTTATCCTGCATTTTCGGAAGAAGTATTATAAAGTTTAAATATGATGATCTATTGTCTTAGAATTATTTTCCCTGTACTGAAGAATACTTAAAAACCTGAAGGCTTATTTTGCTTCCCAAGTTAAATATTCATATGACTTTAAATTAATCTTATTTCAATTATAGCATTTGTTTACTTTTGTGAAGTTTTTACATTCTTACCTTCTAATAACTCAAATGGCACCTTTCCCAGAGTGGTGTCACTAGAGATCTTTGTACTTAATAGTTTAGTTCAGTTTCCAGAGTTCAAAAAAGGAAATTATGAAAAACCATAGCAGCCATGAAAATTGATCCATAAAGATTGTGAAGGGGCTATCCTGGCTCCACAGCTTTTCTGACCTGTCTCCTCCCGCAGGGCTCTGGGACACTGAGAACTGTTCTGTTTCTATGCCCAGCATTTGCAAGAGAGAGGAAATGTGGGTCATCGAGAAGAAGAAGCCACCCTTGCCACATGGGACGTGTCCCAAAGGCTGGCTTTATTTTAACCACAAGGTAAATTCCTTCTTGTACCGTCGTCTTTGTTTTTCTTTTGTGGAACGCCAGTTGAAAAGTAATTCAAAGTGAGAGCGGAGTTGGGGGAGTATGTTTGTTTGTTTGTTTGCTTGCTTGCTTGCTTGTTTGAAGCACCAGTTAGCCACAGGACCTGAGTTGCCACTGTCACACCTTTCGAATGACTTCAGAAGCTTTCCCTTTGGGAACCAAAAGGGTTTGTGCAAGGTGGCTGTGCCCCCACACCTCGTTTGTGGAGGCGTTTTTTCTAGTGATGTCCCCTGTGCTGTGTGAGTCACTAGATAGGATGTGTGTGTGTGTCTGCAGTGCGTGTGTGTGTGTGTATACACCTGTGTGTGCCTGTGTGCCAATTCATCCAGCCCTACCCCACCCCGCAAGTAAACTTTAGAGAGCCCATATACTGTTCCTTCTCCTCTTCCCCGCCCAGAAGCCACAGGACTCCACCCACCTGTAAACTGATGAACTAATAATGCGATTTGGTCAATGTCATCTTGAACTTCATAAAGCTGATGCTTCGGTGCCGAATTCAATTTCCGAGTAAAAGTTTGCCAGCAGGGACGCTGCCAACCAGGTTTATGATCTTTGATGCGCCCATCCGGGGAGGCTGAGACTTTGCCTCCATTCCTTAGGTTTTGTAATAAAATAACTTTAGAGGCTTTGGGTGAAAGTGACTAAATGAATCCCAAACTGTAATTGCTTAACTCTTAGAGAATTAAGAAATGAAACAGTGTCATAATTCCATACGCTAACTTGAAATTGCTCTTTAATTGTGGACAGCCAGGTTTAAATCTAAGTGTTCGGTCACACCGGCAGGCATATTCTTCTTCACCATCTTGCTGCCACTGTTAACTCAGGCAGTGAGTTACCTGAATTCTGTACACACACACACACACACACACACACACGTATGACTAGTTACATATGGCTAGTTTAATTATGGTGAAATACAATTACTGTATGATTTTCTACCTTCGTCATTTTCAGTGTGTGGTTTGCCAGTGTAGCATCAGTGTGTACAACGCATCTCCAGGTTCTTTCTCTTCTTACAGAATCAAACTATATTTATTGAGTAACAACTCCCTATTCTTCTTCCCCATCACATCCTACATTCTAAATAAATGGCTCTCCCGTTATATCTCATGTCTCTCTGAGCTAGAATCCTGAACATGGAGACATGAAGTGCCCATCCTTTTATAACTGGCTCACTTAGTAGGATGTCTTTAAGTCTCAGCCATGTTATGACACATGACAGGATTTTTTTCTTTTAAAGGCTGAGTAATATTCTATGGCATATGTATTGCCAAAACCCCTTCCCAGTGGGAGATATAAACACTATCTACCCCCATACCTGAGGCCCCAAAGACAAACCAAGGTGTTATTCTACCAAAAGCCACTCTGGAGAACCATTCAGTTTATTGGGCTTCCTTCCAGAGTGTAGGCAAAGGGTTGCTTATGGAAAGTCTTTACCTATCAGGGATGACGACCTAGCCACATGGGCAGAGCCTTCCTTTCCTAGTTTTCCCCTGACTGTATACCCTAGCCCCTCCCCCAGGCCACCTGTAGTTAGATCGTGTCACATAGACCAGGTGGTGTGAAGCAGCTAGATGAACTCATCCTCAGGTTGAGGGTCTCACGAGCCTCTTCCTCCCAGTGAGAGGAAACAGTCAGCAAAGCCTGCTGGGATAATCTGCTGTAAGGGTCACAGCTGAACTGCTGATGGTAGATATCTGGCTCAGAACTATTCCTGTATAGCATGTGGCCACCTTCTGCTCAGCCTTCTAGCCACCCATCATGAATACTTAGAGTGCCCTCACCTCTTGGCTGATTTTGCTGGGTGGTTTTGTAAATATTTCTTATTTGATCTGATTTTTAAGATAGATGGTTATTGTTCTGATTTTGCATCTGAAAAATTTGAGGCTTGCACAATTGTATGACTTTTATGAAAATACGGGCCAGGTCAAAATTCAGCCTCTGTCGTCGTATATAAAGAACATGTCTTGTTAAACAAACTTACCTCCACCCCCCCGAGTTCAGGTCTCAAGAAACCACGTGGACCATCAGGTGCAGTAGCACACATGCTCCTAATCCCAGCACATGCTTCTACCTAGGAGGCGCAGGCGGGGAAAACCGCCGGAAGCTCATGAGCCAGTTAATTCGCATACACAGCAGTGAGTAAGAGAGACCCTGTCTCAAGCAGGGTGGAAGGCAAGGAGTGAAACCCTAAGCTGTCCTCTGAAAAGACGGGTGCCTGGCTCTCCGACTGGAACACACGCATGCGCGCATGCACGCACACACACATACACACACACGCACGCACACGCACACATGCACACACACACACACCAGTCTCATATTCTTTTTTAAAAAGTTGTATTAGATTTATTTTTTTAAATTTAATTTATTTATTATGTATATGATGCTCTACCTGCATGTAGGCCTGCAGGCCAGAAGAGGGCACCAAATCTCATTACAGATGGTTGTGAGCCACCATGTGGTTGCTGGGAACTGAACTCAGGACCTTTGAAAGAACAGGCAAAGCTCTTAACCACTGAGCCATCCCTCCAGCCCTAGATTTATTTTTTTAAAGAATTGCTCTTATTAAAATATCAACACTACTCGCAGCAATCTGCCGAGTCAATGCAATCTCCATCGATATCCCATGGCATTTTTTCACAGAAATAGCAAAAGAATAGTGCTACAATGTACATCAGTGTATACATTTCCAAGTACCAGTGTTCTTTCCTCTTGGAGAAAAACCTAGAGGCACAATTGCTAAGTCAGGAAGCTCCTGTTTGGTTATTTAACTGACAAATGTGTTTTCCCAGAAAACAAACAATTTACAATTGCATAGGTAATGGGAGGTTTCATTCATGGACTTTTTTGGGGGGGATTTAATTAAATCCTTTGTCTGCATTTTAATTAAGTCATTTGGTTTTTTCTTGATGAATTATAGAGATTTTTTCTAGTATTATGTGTAATGAATTCCTATCAGATTTTACCCCTAACAATTATAATGGTTTCTCCCTTATAATTAAAATGCCCTTTGATGCACGTAAGTCTATAATTTTGATGAAGTCCAGTCCAGTGTATCTACTTTTTTTTCTGGGTCTTATGCTTTTGGTATCACACCTAAGAACACAGCCTCAAACCACGTGTCAGGAATACTTTTCCCTACATCTTTCTTCTCTGTGATTTTGACTCAGATTTGGATTCTGATTGACTTTTACTTCAACCATTTGATGGTTTGTTTCTTAAGGCTGTTAGGACAAGTGCATCCCAGAGCTAGTTGCTACAGACAGATACAAACAAATGCCTATCCTGTCCCAAAATTTTATTTTAAAACAGAATCCAAAGGCAAGTGTTTGCATCTTGAGCATATGTGGGGGTGAGGAGTAGGCAAACCGAGAAACAGAGACTAGGGTCCCATGGTTCTTTGTGAGAGTGCACCTGGATTTCATAACGGCTTCTCCTTCAGCTTCACCTCTTAAATGTCCACAGCACCTCCCAATGCAGCCACCTGTAGAGAAAGCCTTTCTGAGGATCCTTTTGAGAGCTATCTTCCATTTATAAATGAGGTGGGTGATGAAACCGTAAGGATTATTGAGCTCCCTCGGCAGTTAAGGGCCTGTACTGCTCCTGCAGAAGACCCTAGCTCAGCTCCCAGTGCCTACATGTGGCAGTTCACAGCTGCATTTAACTCTAACTGGGGGGGGGGGTAGCTCCTCAGACACCTGCCCTAACCTACACATGTATAAATAAAGAAATAAATCCTTAAAAAAGGAGAGAAAGAATCACAATAAGCAATGATAAAATAAAATGATGTCTTATAACAAAATTAAGGGACTGCCTCCCCTCTTGTTCCCACACGCAGAGCCTACCTCTGTCAATGCCTTCACTCTTCTGACTGAGTCCTTGAAAGGATGAAGTGAAACCATGGATAAGAAGGAACTGGTATTAATGGGTTACTCAATCTGGAAGCCAGAGAAGAAAGGATTGTAACTGAGGGAAGTAGCAAGCACTGTGGGGCTATTCCCCTCCTCACATCCCCACACTCCCATTAACTCTTAAAGCTACAGGAAGAAAAGTGGGGGAGAAGTTCAGAACAAATTTCAATACATGATAGGCCATTAAATTTTACCCCTTCTTCATCAACTCTTCCAAGGACTAATTTTTATTACTTTAAAAACCTCAGCTGACAAGTTAATTGCTGTTTTAGAGTTTTAAAAACCAAGATACCTGGAAGCTAAGCATCCTTTCTTATGATTCATAAATCATCTTCTCCATGTGTGATAATGTAGCTTAATGACATTTGGGGAGGTTGACAAGATGTTACCCTAGGAAGGACAAGTCAGCAGGGCCAAGAGGGAGCTCTCCTTTCTTTTCTCCTCTCCTCCCCCCTTTGTGTGTGTGTGTGTGTGTGTGTGTTGGTTCCCTGCCAATGGCTCCTTCAGTAGCATCTAAGGCAGAGAAGGGGGAGAGAGTAAGGATATTCACCAAGTTCCAGATGTCAACATTCAATGACAGGTGGAAAACTGAGAAAAGACCAAATTTGAAGGAAATATTATAGATTCTATTGGCAAATGTTGACTATAAATTATTTTGGAACAAAGAAATTTTATTACTCCAAGCTCATTTGGAATATTATAGAGCCTCCTTAATTCACAATTGTGATCAGAGACGCATATAACTCGAGCACAATTTGCAAACTTGTCAGAAGGTAAACAAGTTAAAATCGAGGGTGCCATTTTCCTTCAGCTTTTCTGCCTTATTGATTAGTGATGTTGTTTCCGAGTTTATTAGTAAATATGGTATATTTAGAAAATAAGCCTGTGACAATAGGAAGCCGTACCTCCACTGTCAAACTGACAAATCTTGGATGCAGGAAACATGGAAGGTAGTGAAGGGAGAAGCTTTCCTGGAGAGAAGGGTGGAGCAGAATGAGCCAGCAAGAGTCACTGGTGTTTATGAATGGTTCAATAGCGACTATCTGAACCCAAGGCGAACTCACATTAAATGATAAGACTTCTCAATAATTAGCGTGTGCCGCTCGTTGGGATTTGTAATTAGAAGAAAGGAGCAGAATAAAAAGGAACAGATAAAAGGGTGGTTGTTAAAAAATGAAGCTCCTGTAAAGCCAATTCCATTTCTTTGTGAAGCACACAAGAAAGAGAAATGCAGGAGGCTTGGAAACCCACTCCTCTCTTGATCGGTAACTCAGGCTACATCACAGTTTCTGGCTTTTAATCCTAAAAACTGTATAAATATATACTGAAGCCCTAAAGAATGACATTATAAGAACTGAGTTTTGGGGAAATTGGCCCTGGCACTACTGACATTTTGGGTCAGATAGTTCTTTTTTGGTGGGAAATTATATGGTCACTCACAGCAGTATCTGGCACCTAGTCTCCATCTGCGTTTGCCCGTGGCAACTCTTCCAGAACTAAGAATAACTAAGAGTGTCCCCAGACTTTGTCGCAATATCCACAAGAGGGAAAATTGTGCTGTATGAGAACCGCCGTGTTAAGTCTAGAATGTCTGAGAGCGTCATTGTGCGCCTGATTGCAAGGAGTTGTGTCTTGGAGAGTGCCGAACCAGAAACACAGCAGGAGATGAGAGTGGGAAGACTTGTTGCCTGCAACAGTTAAGGAGAGTGCTGGGGTTGTCCCCCGAATACTGCTCTCCCCAAGGCACAGAAAGGTGGTGACCTTTGCCGAGAGTCCATCCCGACTCCTCTGGAGAAGTGCCGTGAGGTGGACACCCATGAGCTTGCTCAGTTAAGGTTATAGTTTAAGAAGGAAAGACGATGGACCCATCTCTGGGCATGTTCAGATCAAGGTCATAGAGCACATTGTCTACAAGGTTAAGGTAGAGGATGTGGACACTTCTGGGCATATTCAGTTCAGTGTCGCACAGACAGAGGGCATGAATACTTTGGTTCAATGTTGTAGTGAGTGAGACAAGTTTACATGCCCAGAAGAATTGGGTAGAATACCTCTATGGGGTTAGTAATTTGCACTGATTTTTCTTTGTCTTTAAATGCATGCACCATGTGAGTGTATGAGCAAGTGTTTGTATGTGTATGTACACATGATCACATAGCTGCATGTATGTGTGTCTACGTTTGTGTGGAGGTCCAAGATTAACATTGGTTTTCTTCCTCGGATATCAGCCCAAATGCTCTTCACCTTACAGATTGAGGTGGGCTCTCAGTGTTGGCTAGCTTGCTCAAACCATCCCTGTCTCCACCTCCTGCTTGCTGGAATTATAAGTGGAAAGCCCCAGTGTCACCTAGCTTTTTTTTACATGAGTTTGGGGTGGGGGATCCAAATCCCAGTAATCACAGTGTGTGACAAGTGCTCTCCCACTGAGCCATCTCAACTGCCTTCTAACTGGATTTCCTTGTCCCCCACCCCTCAAAAAAGTTTACACTGGAGAAAATAAAAACGGAAAGATACATGAATACTATTTTAATGGAATAGTTCCCCTCTGAGGTTCCTGCCTCGCTCGGTGACTTGAAATCGACAGTCATTTCACAGGCCATTCTTCTGTCTCATGGATGGGTTTTTAGGGATTATCCTTGTGTGCCAAAGAAGACTGGCCCCGCTTTTTCTACAGTGATGGTTGGCTGTTGGGAGGGGGTGACAGCCGACAGATGGGAAATTAGAGACTGAGGGAGAAGAGTGCCATCCCAGAGCAGGACAGGAAAGGTGGTGCTCTCTTATGTGAGTTTTTGGGTGAACTGGGGTTAGTTTGAAATGTTCACTGTGGCTCAATCCTGGGGTCGCACCTGCCAATGACTAGGGCTGCCTTGTTCATTGAGGAGGCAACTGAGTAGAAAGAGAAACTGCCAGCACTTTCTGCACTGAGTGTCCCTGCATGAAGGCTCTCCTGACTTCACTCTCCTGACTTCTGTGAACCCTGTCCGGAAGTGTTAGTGCTGTGGTCTTCTTTCTACCTCATGGCTTTACTTCAGCTTTTCTTACCATGTTTACATTTTATCAGCAAGATGAGCCTACTAGACTGTAGTTGGTTGCTTTTTACTTTTTGTTCTTTTGGGGGCCCGCCACCCAGCTCCCGGATAAATCACTTGCAGAAGATTATTCTTTCTTATAAATGCCTGGCCTTAGCTTGGCTTGTTTCTAACCTAAATTATCCCATCTACCTTTTGTCTCTGGATTTTTTTTTTTTTCCTTTTCTTACTTCTTATCTTACTCCATGGCTGGCTGTGTGGCTGGGTGCCTGGTTGTCTGGCCCCTGGTGGCCTCCTCCTTCTCTCTTGCTCCTCCTCCTCTCCCAGATCTCTCCTATTTATCCCCTCTGTCTGCCAGCTCTGCCTATCCTTTCTCCTGCCTCGCTATTGGCTGTTCAGGTCTTTATTAGACCATCAGGTGTTTTAGACAGACAAAGAACTACAGCTTCACAGAGTTAAGTGCAGCATTAACAAAAATAACACACTTTAATATTCCACAACACTAGGCTAATTGTATCATTCTGATTCTCATCCCATTGGACAACAAGGACACCTCTGCCTTGATGGTTGGCTGACGTGAGTTTGGTCCCTGGACCCCACAGTGAACTGACTCCTTAGAGTTGTCCTCTGACCTTCCTGTGTGTGGCATAATAAAGATTTTTGTTGTTGTTGTTGTTGTTATTGTTGTTGTTGTTGTTGTTAAAGATGACCACCTCATTGTGAAGCTCCAGCCTGTATTTTTATGTTCCGCTTAGAGTCAGTGGTGATGTTTGTCCCTCAGTCTGTCTGTTTTGTTTTTCTGCCTTCCTCTCATTTCCCCCGTTGTTTTTCTGTAACTTCCTGTGTGTTTCATGTTTAATGGCCGGCTCTGAGCTTCTAGTGAACTTCAATCCTCCCTGTCTCTCACTAAAGTAAGCAAGTCGGCTTCAGGATGGGTCTGGCTAAGCCACTCCTTCATTCTTCTTCGACCAAATCTCCTACTGTAAACCTTGCAAACTGACTCCTTCTTAGGAAGAGTGCCCCTCTCCACAGAGCAGAAGACACCGTGGTGACATTCCAGATGACAAACATATCCCTGCCTCTGCTCTGCCTCACGTGAATGAGACAAATCGCTCTTCACCCCGAAGCAGCTTCGTTAATGCGTGCAGAGCAGGCAGAAAGCTGATTGATGAGTTCTCTACCTAAGAAAATTATCATTTCCAAGGCCGACCTTCGGTGCCTTTGGGAACTTGCTTTTGTTCGCGTGGAACAGTGCGGGAATGAACGTGTTATGTTGTTATTGTTCGTAGTGCTTCCAGGTGTGGATTCCCAAAGACACCCGCGAGCTGAAGACCTGGGCAGGCGCTCAGGACTTCTGCGTCGACAAGGGCGGGACGCTGGTCTCCATCGAAAGTGAATTGGAGCAAGGTAGAGTCCAATGGTTCAACCAAGCCAAAATGGCCACCATCATTCTAATAGTAATCAAAACATCACCTCTAAACTTTCTCTTACAAATCAACATTTAAAACAGTACACTGCTAAGACACAGAAAATTTCAGTTTGAGCGCCAGGGTTTCTACCACGACATTTGTGAGAGTCGGTAGCCTGCCGAGAAACTGCTAACTTTAGAGGCTTTAACTGGATGGCTACACTGGAGAGAATAAGGATATATTTATGTGTGTTCTAGAATGGCTAAAGTAATTTCTCAGGAATATCTCCTACAATTGCGTGCTAAGTTTTTCAAAGATCATTTTGAGTCCACCTATACATTTTAACTTGAAACTTAGGCATTTACATACTTCTTTTTAAATATACTACATTAATCCTTGTTTGTTTAAGAAAATAGTAAGTGAACACTGGAAATTGTTTTGCTAATGATCTGATAAAATCTCAAGTTACCCAGCTAATTTAGTTCAATTTAAACTGAAACCAAAACGAAAGAGGCTGTGTTACCTTAATGAGAGCAAAATAAGGAATTTCTACACTTGATTCATAATGAAGTTTTTCTGTCATTTAAATATAATGATGTCTATGAGCAGCATTTGATGAGGACCCAATGGTTTATGTGGCATTATTAGATAATGTGTTTCTATTTTCCAGCTTTCATTACTGTGAACCTTTTCGGCCAGACCACGAATGTGTGGATAGGGTTAAAAAGTGACAATCACGAGACGTGGGTGAATAGGAAACCTGTGGTATATTCTAACTGGTCTCCGTCTGACGTCATAAATGTAAGTTTTAAGTTACTGGGGGCACAGCTTGCTGGGGATCAGACCAGGGTCTTGTATACTTTAACCTTTGTGCTGTATTCTAAGACCCTCAAGATTTATTTTTTTTACACCTTTTTAACAAGAGATCGTAGCTGAGACTTACTGACTAAAACTGTTTTCTTTCTGTATTTTGAAGCTATAAATTTATATTAGTTTACCAGCCCATATGTTAATTTTTAATAATGTAACATTATAACAGTTTCATGCATACTATAAACACAATTACACTATGAATCATGATGATTGTTTATCATGGAGGCTTTGAAGAGATTTCTGAATTGGTTCTAATTAGATGTAAATAAGATAATAATGGTGTTTTACTTTTTCAATTTATGCTCTAAATCAAATTTTTCAATGTGACAATAATGTTATATTTATCATATTTTAATAATGTGTATTCCTTTAAAGATACCAAATTATAATACCTCTAAAATGAAAAAGCATGTTCCACTCTGTGCCCTGATGCTAAGTAGTCCTAATTTTCATTTCACTGGAAAATGGTATTTTGATGACTGTGGGAAAGAAGGCTATGGATTTGTTTGCGAAAAAATGCAAGGTAAGAAATAATTGGGGTTTTATTCCTTTTATTTCCAACCTTGCTTCCACAGCTGTTGACTATCAGCTTTGCAGCTATAATATAAGTCATTGTCCTCTATACTTAGGCATGTGTCCCCCACTACTTAGGACTGCAGAAACCATCTGACAGATAACCTAGTTTATACACCAGCCCTAGCACCACTAAATAGCTTTCTGTCTGTGTTTTGGGAGTCTGCGTGGTCCAGTCCATTTTCCTAGACTGTGTGATGTTAGCAGCAACACAGAGAAAAACACTTTTTTTTTTGATTCACGCATAGTTCTGTTTCAAAGTCAAAGTGATGACATCTGTTGATCTACCCTGACGGACTTCCAAGGTGTCACATTATAAAGCAAGAGCCTGGGGTGAGCGCATTCTGATCCTTCTTTCCAGTTAAAGCCACCAAGATTCAGTCAGGGGACCCTGGTAGCCTTACTTCAGCTTGGTCACCCTCCAGAGATCCCACTTCTGAACTTCACAGTCAGATAAATTTCTTCCCACTCAATCCTCCAGACTGGGGGTTAAATTCCAACATACAGCACTTCGCAGAGAGCACTGACAGTAGATCTAATCATAGTCTATTGTGGCAATTTTTAAAAGTCTCCCAGAATGTTGAAAAAGAATGAGAAGCTGGAGCTGGGCAGTAGTAGTGCACACCTTTAATCCCAGGCAGGCAGGCAGAGAACTCACTGCCTGTGAGTTTGAGGCTGGCCTGGTCTACAGTGTGAGTTCCAGGATAGCCAGGACTGCAGCGATCAACATTGTCTCAAAAAAATAAAAAGAAAAAAAAATGAGGAACTGGTTTAGTTTTGTTTTTTGTTTTTGTTTTTTTTTTTGTTTTGTTTTGTTTTGTTTTTTGGATTTTTCGAGACAGGGTTTCTCTGTAGTTTTTGGTTCCTGTCCTGGAACTATGGAACTAGCTCTTGTAGACCAGGCTAGCCTCGAACTCACAGAGATCCGCCTGCCTCTGCCTCCCGAGTGCTGGGATTAAAGGCGTGCGCCACCACCGCCTGGCGAACTGGTTTAGTTTATGCCTTATAATTCCTTCACTTGAAAGACTGAAGTTAAAAATGGCAAAAAAGAAAAATAAATAAATAAATAACTTACCAAGTTCAAGTCCACCCTGGACTACAGAGTGAGTTCCAGGACAGCCTGGGTCACAGAGAGAGACCTGACTTGAAACAAGAGTTATAAAAATAAACCAGTACACACTCACTCCTTTTTCCTTTTCTTTCTTTCTTTTTTTTTTTTTTTTTTTTTTTTTTTTTGATTTTTCAAGACAGGGTTTCTCTATAGCTTTGGAGCCTGTCCTGGAACTAGCTCTTGTAGACCACCAGGCTGGCCTCAAACTCATAGAGATCCGCCTGCGTCTGCCTCCCAAGTGCTAGGAATAAAGGTGTGCACTACCCCTGTGCAGCCTCACTCCTTTTTTTTTAAGCTTCAAAAATAGTATCTGTGGCTAATATGACATGCGGTATATTTCCATATCTGGGGAAAAAAACTCCCTAATGATTTCTGGAGTGTAATATCAAAGCCATATGTGATAGCTTCCCCTCCCTGTGATAGAATATCTGAACTAATCAGCTTATAACAAGAGAAGGTTAATTATATTGGCATAATAATTTTGAAGGTTAGACCCATTGCTTTGGGGCTGTGCCAAAATCAGAAAGCTATGAAGGGATCAGGAAACAGAACACAGCCATCCAACTCATGACTGGGAGGCAAAAGTATAGAACAGGAAGAGTCCAAACTCCCATAATTCCCTTCAGTGGCATGCACAGTGACCTAAGACCTTCTACTGGGCCTCACCTGTCAAATGCTCCATCAGGTCCAATGGTCCCACTCTGGGCATCACAATTGGGATACCAGGGCCTTTGGAGGATATTTAAGATCCTAATTAAAGTGTGATACTATCACCCATATCCAGTGGGATGACTAAGCAGTGTTATTGTCCTTGAGTAACCTTCAATAATAAAAATAGCAAAGACAGCTCCTGCTTTCACAACCTGTGTGTCCCTGTGCCTGGCACCATGCTTTGGGTTTATAAACATTATGCCATAAAACCTTCAAGACCATTCCAGGAAATAGGTCAAAGTCTTTCCATTCTATAGATAAGGAATGTTATTCTTAAAAAACAAAACAAACCAAAGCAACGGTTAAAGATAATAGTGATTCCATTTCTGCAAAGTTGACCTCTTCTCATATTTATGCGCTGATTGCTTTCTTTGGCATTTGGGGACGAGCAACATAGGTGCTCTTTAGGTGACTCTGCAGGACAGAGGGGGAACACAAGCCCCATGTCTGACCAGACAAGTTCCCATTTCACCTCTTTACACAAGCGTCAGCAAGAAGTTCAGAAGTGAGGTCTCTGAAGGGTGACTGAGCTGGAGTAAGGCCACAGGGTCCCCTGACTGTACCTTGGTGGCTTTTACTAGAGAGAGGAACCACAATACACTCACCCCAACTCTTGCTGTATAATGTGACACCTTGGAAATCTTAGAAATCTGATCAGTAAAATGACTGCATCTTCTATGAGCCTTGATTTCAATTTCTGTAAAATGAGGTAAGAACTGTTTCATATGCACATACAAAGCTTAGCATAGTTCTCAGAATGTGTTTAACAAAGGACGGTTTTTAAAAATGATTATTTCTGAAAAATACTATTAAACTTTCATTCTTATTACAATGAACACCTTGTATTTTCAACATAAATATATGCTTATATTGGGCTTGAGTCAAAAATTGCTATGTTCCTGAAAGAAAAAAGAAATATGAGTAAGCCAGGCGGTGGTGGCACACACCTTTAATCCCAGCACTCAGGAGGCAGAGGTAGTTAGACCTCGGTGAGTTCAAGGCCAGCCTGGTATACAAAGCAAGTTCCAGGACAGCCAGAGCTGTTACACAGAGAAACCCTGCCTCAAAAAAAAAAAAGTAAAAAGGAAAAAGAGAAAGAGAGAGAGAGAGAAGGAAAGGAAGGAAGGATAAAAAGAGAAGCAAAGGCCAGAGGAGGTTGCTCAGTGGATGAAAGAACTTGCAGTACAAGCTTGAGGACCTGAATTTGAATCCCCAGCACCCAGTAAAAGCCCAGGTGCATGGTATAAGCCTCTGTAATCACAGAACTCCTTTGGGGAATTGGAGGGCAGAGACGGGAGGATCCCCTAAAGCTCATAGGCCAGCTAACCTGGCAAACACAACAGAAAAACAACAGAGCAGGACCTTGACTCAAATAGAGAGAAGAAAAGAAGCAACATCCATGGTTGTCCTCTGATCTCATGCAAGCGTTCACACACAAATGTACACACATGTGCAGAGAGAGAGAGAGAGAGAGAGAGAGAGAGAGAGCGAGAGAGAGAGGTCGGGAACAACTCAGTATCCATAGATATTTCTTCCAGGATAATGAGCTGCAAAATCACATTGCTCAAAATCATGTGTGTTTTGTTTTGAAACTTGGAAGGACTAATTGCACTGGGAGAAATTCTTAGGTATAAAAGCAATGGTGTAACCCAGTAAAAGGAAACAAAAAAAATTCAGTTACATTACTGTGGCAATTGTCACTTTAAAATAGACTTTGTGCCATGCAGATTCTGTATAACTAGCCATAAACTGGGAGCATAGGCTGGCAAGCAGGCTTCCAGCCAAGAAGACACTGTGACCAAGTACAGTCTGTCACAAGGTAATTAATAAATGGGCTCATTTTGCTTCTGTTTTACAATGTGTGTTTTCTAAATCAAGCAACAGTAACAAAGGCAAAAGGCTACTTTCCACTTTGCCATTTTTATTGGGGAGAGCATGACCAAAACAGGAGAGGGCAGTGAGGAGCAACATTTATTAATTGTTGGTCTGTCCTGGATGCAATAGAGCATGCTCTGTGTGGATACCGCAGTGAATTCTACACACACCCTCCTTAGGAAGAACTTATCAGTTCTTATAGACCTGAAATGTAAGTTTTAGAAGGACTGATTTTCTCCAGGCCTCTTAGCCAGGGAGGGTCAGGAATGGGATGCAGTCCAGGCCCTCAGCCATTCACATCTCAACATGCCCTTTAAGAAGCCCAAACAACTTACTGACTTAGTTTTCAGCCTAGTATGCAAGAGGGACTAAATTCACTCTAGGTCAGATGCACAAACATTTTCCTAAATTTAGGCTGTTCTATGGATACAGCAGAATACAGGACAAAAAAGAGAAATGCATACAACTTAAAGAGAAAGCACACATAGGCATGTGTGCGCATGTGCATGAACACGTGCGCACATGCGCACGCACACTCGCGCACGCACACACACAGTGCTAACTGGAATGGGCTTTTTAAACTTCAAAGCCCACCCCAGTAACATACTTCCTCTAACAAGGCCACACCTCCTTATCCTTCTCAAACAGTTCCACCATCTAAGGATCAAGGGGTCAAATATTTGAGCCTATGAAAGCCATTTTCATTCAAACCACCACAGTGTTCCAGTGCCCTAGCGTCACACACCTTGTAGTGTCATTGTTTTGAATTCATCACTTCTGGAGGAAAAACTCTGGTCAGTGTCGCTGTTAGTGACAAAGATGCATGTTGAGTCTGACATCCTCTGTAGTTCAGACGCCACAAGCAATTTTGTTGTTGTTCTTAATCTAGATACTCCTGAATACCGTGCAAATGTGTCTGAAATGCATTCAGTCCCCAATATATTAGAATTTGGAAACAGAACTTATAAAATCATTCATGCCAATATGACGTGGTACACAGCAAGAAGAACCTGCCTGATGCATGGAGCAGAACTGGCCAGCATTGCAGACAATTTCCAGCAGGCCTTCCTCACAGTTGTTCTCAGCAGGCTGGGACATGCCCACTGGATTGGGCTCTCCACCACAGACGTAGGTGTTCGAAATCCTGCCAGTCATCTTTGCAAAGTTTCTGTCTGCTTCCTTAGGGAGACAGCTACTGGAACCAGCATGCAAGCATAATTCCCAGACACAATCATAAGTATAACATCCCAACAGCTGCTTTATACAGAAACTATGGGGGGTTTTGTTGTTGTTATTTTCAGATTTTTTATTTTGGCTTTGTTTTGTTTTGTTTTTGAGGACCCTGGGGCTACAAAACAAGAGTATACATCTTTTTAGGATGAATATGCACATGACTGATTTCTAAATATAATGCCCCCATGGGTCCTTTGAAAACTCTCAAGAATCCCTGAGTACTGAATCATTTATGCAATGAAACACATCTCAAACTCAAGTACCATGTTTGGGTAATTTGTTAGATTTCCAGAATCTCCATAAAAAAAATGATTTCTGCTTCCTGCTCAGAAATTATTATTAACTAATTTACTACCCTTGAAATATAACATACAGAGTTCTGTTTGTGTGATTTTTATTTTTTGTTTTGTTTTTGCTTTTGAAAACAAGAGTATTACATACTTGAATTACTGAAAGGTAAACTCTATTCCATTCATGACCTCCGGTTCTTTTGGGAAAAACATGTGGAATTTGGAAGGCGTGTGTGCTTGGGCAGTTTGGGGTGATTCCAGCAAGTCATGGCAGTGAAGTGATGCTTTGAATTCCCTCTGCAGAATGGTCGTACTTTTGACTGGTCAGATGGCACCAAATCCCCTTTCACCTATTGGAAGGACGAAGAGTCCACCTTCCTTGGTGACTGTGTTTTTGCTGACACTAGTGGACGCTGGCATAGAACAGCCTGTGAGTCTCTTCTGCAAGGCGCCATTTGTCGTATCTCCACTGGTAAGTATCATTCCATTCAACAGAGCCAATGTGTCCTGGCCTTATGAATGTGCGCAACTGCAGAATACAAACATGAATAATAGAAAGTCTCAGCCCTTGGGAAGCCTTGGTCTATGATACAAAGACAAGCAGCTGTCATGCCAGGCATGGCTGGGAGAGGAGGTAAGAGGGATTATCAAGAAAGGGGTGCATTGTTTTCTTCTTATGCTGCCGTCCCCATGTCTGTAGCATAGTTAATAACACTTTGCTGTTTTTAAAAGAGCATCCTATCTGTCTAGAGAAACAGAAGGGCTTTTTGAAGGGCGTGGCAGTATATGTAGATGGAACTTAAAGAATGGGCAGGGTTGATAGGAAGTCACAGAACATAGAGAAGCACTCTGAGGCAGAAGCTTAGACACAGACAGAGGGGTGCGGGATGGGGATACGGACGGCAAAGCTGGTGCTGACTTTGCCGGCATACCAGGTTAGGGTAAGAGAAAAACAGGAGGTCACACTACAAAGGTGTGCTTTAGCCTCTGTGGAGAATCTGAATTGAGGGTTTGAGACAAGAGTGCTAGATTCTTGAGCAATGGTTATGGCGGTGGTAGCTGATACTCTATGTCTAGCCCACACTTTGCATAGTATCCCATTTACATGAAGTTCAGTTGAACCAAACCTTTATGGGAGATGAATGTTAACTGGGAGCATTAAACAGATTCCCAAGGCTCCATCCATCAGGAGAACAGAGGGAGGTTGTCTCCTCACCCGCTGACGTGTGTGGTCACCCACTGACGTGTGTGGTCCCGCTTTCCAGGTGTCTTCTTTGTTGCTATCATATGCACCACTAGTTCTCCCTCTGATCTCTCATTTCATAAAACAGCATTATTTACTTATATTCTGGATACTTCGACAAATAGCACACATCCTTTACATAATTGTAGATGAAAGCAGTTCAGGATTAAGCATGAGTGACGTCTATATGCATGCATATACATATGAAAGCGTAAGAAATGCACACACCTATATAGCAAAATTAGTTCTTCTAAAACACTGTAAGTCCCCTTCCTTTTTTGATAAAACTGTACACATTTATTGTAGACTTTTAAGGGTGGCTGGGCAGGATGGCAAGATGGCTCATCAGATAAACGTGCTTCAGAGCAAGTCTGCATCCTGAGTTCAATCCCCAGAAGACACATGGAAACAGAGAAAGAAGTGACTCCCAAAACTTGTCACAATGCTCTCACACACACTTGTCTATATGACAATAATAAATGAAAGACTTAAAATAACAAAGGCCAGATTTTAACATATCTAAACTGTTCGAACTGGGGGAAAGAATGGCATTGCTGTTAGCTCCCTGTTACAAAGAAATTGAGCATAGGGTGTCATACCCAAGGCCACGCAGCTAGGAAGCTATGGGGCCAGGAACTCAGCATGGATGTATCTGACTCTCAGGCTTGGTGGCAGAAGGAAAGCCCCCTCAAACTCTGCTTATTTATTTCATGTTGTGTTTCATTGTGATACTCACTGAAGGTGCTGTCCTCTCGCAGGCTTACGGACAATTAAGGATTTTAGAAATCCGTGACACTTAGCCCTGCGTAGGACACGTATTATCCGTGTAGACATCCTTTCTCCAACATCATTCAGCTCCCAGTTCCTCTAGTACCTGTATCTCCCTGATGCCCCAAGCTTTAGGCTAACAGTAGACAATGCCTTCACCAGGCAGCACTCAAAGGAAACAGACAAAGCAATCTGTTAACACACTCTGCATGTTTAGGTAAAGAGTAACAGAAATACAAGAACCTAACCCTCATTTGTAACCACTGACATCAAATCCAGTCTTTTGGGGTATTATCATGAAAATCTTAATGAATGCATTGATTCTGGCCTTATGTTGACTGTAAAATAAGGGTTATCTCAGTATAGGATCCCAGGCATCAGCCTGAAATCATGCCTGGTTTTTTTTTTCATAGAAACAAAGGCATTCGAGCACCCAGTGCTCTGCCCAGAAACATCAGTTCCCTGGATAAAATTTAAAGGTAATTGCTACAGTCTTTCTACAGTGCTGGACAGCAGGAGTTTTGAGGATGCTCATGAATTTTGCAAAAGAGAAGGTAATTCTTCTGTGGCACTAAACGCTGTCATGGACTCTTTGACGTTGCAGTAAACAGTGCGCCTGCTCCAATGCTCATTATCCAGTAACTTTAGGAGCCGTGAAAACCACTGAAAAAAAATAAAATAAACACTGTTGAATCCGCTTGTTAGGGGGACAGCTAATACAGGCAATTCAAGTTCCAGTGCAGACTTTGAAAACCCAAGATGGTGCCTCAGTGTATAACATCCCCCCAAAACTCTTCATTCTAAAGCCACGTGTACTATGAATCTTTAATGTTCTCTAAACTGGATCGTCAGGACTTTCGTTTTCTAAGTGAAAGCTTGTATACATTGTTATAAATGTAGTTTTACCTTAAAAGCCTTAAATCGTAGAGAATGGGAGGAGAGGAGGGAGAGGAAACCTTAGTGTGTAAAATAAATTTTAAATTGTTAATTAAATGAAATAAAATTTAAAAAGGCTTAAATCATATTTTAGGTGGGTATGGTGGCACAGGCCACCTAATAGTCAGGAGGCAGAAACAAACCTTTATGAATTTAAGGGCAACCTGGTCTACATAGTGAGTTCTGGGCCAGCCAGGTTACATAGTGAGAACTTGTTGGGTTTGTTTTGTTTTGTCTTTAATCACTTTAATTTTTTTATGTATGTGGTGTGTGTGTGTGTGTGTGTGTGTGTGTGTGTGTGTATTGGGGGGGCTTGTGTGTATATGACTTATACTCAGGATTTTTCTCAATCACTCTTCACCTGGTATGTTTGAGACAAGACATGATCTCCTCCTGAACCTGGTCAACAAGACTCAGGGATCTGTCTCTGCCTCCCCAATCCTGCTCTTTACCTGAGTCCTGAGGATTCAAACCTGGGTCTTCATGGTTGTTCAGCAGGCACTTTACCAACTGAGCTATCTCCCCACGTGCTCAATCACTTTTTAGCCACGGAAACACAGAGTTGGGGCTGTAGCTCAGGGGTAGAGCAATTGCCTAACATGGCAAGCCCTGGGCTACCAGCCGCAGCACCAGAGAGGAAAATAAAAATATATTGAGTGATGCAATGTTGGCTTTTCAAAGCCCAGGTTTCACAAGACAGGGCACAGAGACATTTGTGAATCGCACTTACCTCGCTCATTGGCTGCTCATCTCTTTTCCAGGATCTAATCTTTTAGCCATCAAGGATGAGGCTGAAAATTTATTTCTCCAGGAAGAGCTTCGTGCTTTTAGTTCTTCTGTCCAGATGGTTTGGTTGAATGCCCAGTTTGCTAGTAACAGTAAGTGATGTGGGCACAGAGGATGAGTAAATAAATACAGAGCCGTTAAGGTCTCTGGGAGTCACAAAACTCTCCTTGGACACATTTGCTATGAAAGTGTAGCATGCATCTGAAAGCCACCCCTCCCAAACAAACAAAACAGATGACAAGTTAACCTTCATACTGACCATAAAGATGCTTGCTCCAACTCTGTCCTGAGCCTTATGGCAAAGCCACATTGATTCTCTTAAGTGTTACAAAGCCCAACAGAGTCAGGGAGACATTTCAATGATTAACTGCGCTTTTTGAATTCTTACAGGCTGCTCATAAACACCAGTGTGTATAAGGAGGCACACTCTTCTTTTCTTTATGTAACTGATGTTACTGAAAAGTACTTATAGTGAAAAGCATTGTAATTGGCACAGAGAGAGCGCTGCCCTGGTGGAGGAGGCTGGGGGCAGAGACCATCCTTGCGTATTTTAATCCTGGACATGGTTTGAATTTCTAGCAGTTGGTGATAACCAAAAGCAAGCTGACTTATAGTTCACTTTATTGTTGGTTTTAAATTCGTTTCAGACAGCGCCCCCTACACACACACACACAAACCACATTGACCACTTAGAGGCTGAACTTTCCCACTGAACCAGTTCTAGGATAATAACAGATTCAGGAAATAAGCCCTCTTGTGGGGTTGATGTTGGGCTTTTGAGGGAATTTCTATACATTAATTAATTTCATTTCATTTCCTGTGTGATTTATTTAAATTGGCTAGAAATGTGAACCTATTTTTAAAACTCAAACCAGGACATTAAGAAACAAGACATCTGTATTTAAAAATAGAGGCAAATTTAATGGATACGTTCCTATTTTTGTGTTTTGTTCATGAGCGTACTTATGGATTTAAAAGTGTCTCCTTAGATTTGGGGGCTGCTCTTATGGCTTAGCCCAGTCTTAGACTGGTAATCATACACATAATTCATAATAAGTCAGAAGTTTTTCCACAGATGAAACCTTGAGGTGGTTTGATGGAGCACCCACAGACCAGTCAAGCTGGGGCGTTCAGAGGCCAACTGTAGACCCCTTCCAGCCCCGTCCGTGTGTTGCCTTGAGGATCCTGGAAGGAGTGTGGCAGTTTACCCCATGCGAAGACCAAAATGGGTTTATCTGTAAAATGGAGGCAGGTGTGTGAAGGGAGAGGGTAAGTCTCCCAGTTGACTCTTCCCTGCTTAAGGCTGACCCACCACGGTAGCATTTAAAAAGTTGAAACTGCCGATATTCCCATTGAAATAGCATTCATCAACACCGGCCACTAGATTTGATGTATGAGCAATAGTTGGATTCCTGCTTTGTCTCAGTAATGACCTAACTTTACTGAATTTAAGAATTTTTTTTTTTATTTATTTGATTTTAGATGTTCCAGCAGAGCATCCAGGAAAAGGTAGGTTTGGAAGAAGAGAGGATATTTAGCTGTTCCTTAGAATCAATAAGACGGGCAGCGGGTGTGTGGCAGGATCTACTCTCTTTTTCTTTGTCTCCCTCCAGGACGGAACCACAGCATCGTTCCTCTTGCAGTCTCGCTGACGCTGATGGCAATCCTGGCCTTTGCTGTGCTCTGCTTCTGGATCTACAAGCAGAACAGTGGCTTCTTCCAGAGACTCACAGGGTCTCGGGGCCTCTACTACCCTACACTCAGCTTCAGCACAGCACAGTTAGAGGAAAACGTCCACATCTCCGATCCCGAGAAGAATGACCAGTGAGGATGAAGTGAGAGAATGCCCTCACTATAAAGAACAAAGGCGGCCACGAGGAGAGTCCTGTCTGCGCTGCCCCTTAACAAGAACGCCATGATAATGTGAATTGTGCCCTTCTTTTAATTATTCTTCAAGCACTGGTTTTTAATTTTAACCAAAGCAGATGAGGTTTAAAGTATTCATTTCCTTTAACTGCGGCCCATTCTGCAAAGGGGCACTGCGTTATTATTTAGAAAGACAAGAACCACTAAAAAGAATCCTGCCTTGAGAACTCTCAAGGCAATCTGGCATGTGTTCAGACATGTAAGTTCACTCAATACATTCAAAGAGAAAGGGGGCAGGGCTATGACTTTATCTGCGGGGAAGGTGCTTCTAAGAATCAGTGTTCTGTTTGATTCTAATTCAATCATTTTTAATAGCCTGCTTTGGGAAAGTCCTTGAATCTAAACATTCAGGCTGTGGTCTCTCAGCTGATACTTTGGAGGACATTAATTTTTATTAGGTTTGATTCTTAAGCTACACAGGAGAAACAGCACCTTCTCCTAAATGCAATCTTGGTATGCAGGTGCTCTCAGGAACAACCGTGCAGTTACAATTGTTGGGCCAAAATTATCTCAGGCCCTGTACCTCGAGGCCTGTAGGACAGAAAAAAGCCTGGCTCGAGTTTGAAGGATAGTCTCAAAGCTACCGAGTGGGGATGACACAGCAAAATCTAGGTAGATGCCCCTCCAGCCAGAGGAAGGGCTTGGCTGTTTCTCATTGGCTAGAGGTACACCTGCATCACATCGGCTCCTGTGATGTCACTTACTCTATATAAGCAGATGCTCACTGTAATAAACTGAGTTCCTGCTTTAACTTGACTCCCTGTTGTATCTGATTGTCCTGCATCTGATTGTCCTGCGTCTAATTGTCCTGCTTCGTGGGGCTGCAGAACAGGCAGAGAGTGCACTCACCTTTACCCAGGGAATAAGGCTAAGGAGGCCTGGCACCAATGTGGCATAGATTCTCCCTTGCTAAGTGATTGCCATGTTAAAGGTATTTTCTAGGTAAGTTCAAAGAACTACAATGGGAGTTCAATATCAATAACGTTCACAGACCTTATTTAAAACTAAAGTAATAAAATAATATATAATGATCTTAACTGGGAGATACAGAACATGTAACTCAAACCTAAAGAGAAAAAGGTGAAGATCTGAATTATACTCCCATTAGAACCAAACGAGAGGTGATGTTGAGAAATACTAACTAAAACAACTCTGCAGTAGTAACCTAGATACGATTGTCATATGTTCACTTTGTGCGTTTAAATAAACTATCAATTTTGACTATCTCTTTTTTGTGTTGGACTAGTTGATGCCATTGGCTGGTTAATGAGGATTAAAAGTATGATATCTGAGGCTGGGAAGTTGCTCAGTTGGTAAAGTGCCTGTTGTGCAATTACAAGGACCTGAGTTCAGAACCCCATTACCCACATAAAGGCCAAGTGCAGTGGTGCACATCTGTGACCCCAGCTCTAGGGTGGGGTGGGATTCAGGGGTGCACATCTATAACCCAGCTCTGGGATGGGGTGGAACAAAACCAGGTGAATCCCTGAAGCTCATTTACCAGGCATCCTGGCCAAATTGATGAATTTCAGGTTCAGTGATGTCTCAAAAACTAATGTGGAAAAGATACCTAATTGTCAACATCTTGCCTCTACATGCCCACACACAAATTAAAAATTTAACGTATACTTTCTGTAAATTAAAAAAGTCACAGGTATGATGTTCCTTCATTAATTTCTGATAAATAAAAGTAGCTCCATAATCAAGATTGAAAAGTTACCTCTCATATAAATGTTTACTGAACATCCTATTAAGACAGATGTTCTGTTCTAGAATCGGTCCTGGGTGTGAGCGAGTCAGGGAGTCTCTATGCTCATGAGACTTTACCCCAGAAAGGCGAACTATAAACAGGAGACAGCAGTGGCTATGGAAATTAAGTATAGTCCTGTGATAAACATGGGGTTTCTCCAGGCTTGCCTGTGTGCATTTCAACCAGTGCAGTCAACTGCCTTGGTGCTAGTGGCCACTAGTCATAAGGGGGAGCTCTGAGAAAAAAATATGAATGTGTTTCTGCACAGCAAACTGGGATCGTTAACAATACAACACGAAGTTAATAGTCCTCGTGGACTATTAACAGTGCATACAGCTCCTAGCCACGGCTCTTTGCTACTTCCGTTGAGTAACTGACACACTGGGACAATCCACTTTTATTTTTTCTACATCTTAAGACTTCACTTGTAAAATCATTACATTATGTATCAGTTGTATATTTCTGACTCAAAAGAATAAATGTCTTAACTAACCAGAGGGTATAAAAACTCAATTTAAAAATCTATCAAGTAAAATTAAAATTCATTTCATTTTGGTAGATTTGTTGAAGCTGTAATCAGTTAACCTCCCAGTGAAAGTATATACAGTCACACATAACCATGTGACAAAGGTATGCCATTGCAAAAGTGGTTTTGCTGGAAGAACTGACATCACTTGCCAAAGCTCTGCTTTTTGACATTTAGTGTGACCCTTACCTGCAGAGTCTGTCTCCATAAACAAATCATGCATTCATTTTCATTGAAACTTCAGAAATAAATAGTAAGTACTAAGGCACCCTGCTTCTCCTGCTATCAACACTCTAAAGTCTTCTGTACACACCTAATTTTCTTCTTTAATTTAAAAGCATTTTACATACAGTATATTTTGATCATATTCGTTCTCCTCCCCCAACTCTTCCCAGCTCCTCCTCATTTCCTTCCCCACCCAATATCATGTTCTCTCTCTCTCAACAATAAAATGAAAAGGGGGCTGGAGAGATGGCTCAGTGGTTAAGAGCATTGTCTGCTCTTCCAAAGGTCCTGAGTTCAATTCCCAGCAACCACATGGTGGTTCACAACCATCTGTAATGAGGTCTGGTGCCCTCTTCTGGACTTCAGGCATACACGCAGAAAGAATATTGTATACATAATAAATAAATAAAAAAAAAACAATAAAATGAAAAGTAAAACAAACAAAAACCCCAGTAAGACAAAAAACAAACAAACAACATAGAACACACACAAACATACATGATATTCATTTTGTGTTGGCAAACTGGCTGATATACCCAGAATTACGTCTTCCAGGAGGTGTCAATTGCAAATATCTTCTTGGTTGGGAGTGGAATATACATGTATTTTTATCAGAACCTAATTTATTTTTTATTTATTTTATGTGCTTTGGTGTTTTGCCTGCATATTTGTCTGTGTGAGGGTGTCAGATCCCCTAGAACTGCAGTTAGAGACAGTTGTAAGCTGTCATGTGGATGCTAGGACTTGAACCAGATTCTTCGGAAGAGCATGCAGTGTTCTTATCCACTGAGTCATCTGTCCAGAGCCCAGAACTTAATTTCATAGCTACAGCATACGCTAAAATAAAAAAATAAAATTAAGGTAGTAGGAGTACAAACTCACTCATGATTAATATACACCTCTTAAAATATATTATTTTGCTGAAGAGCCCTTGACCCCGTGTTGCTCTAAAACTTAGTGGACATTGGTACCATTAAAAATTAAAATATGTATATGTGCAATTTTTCCTGTGACTGACCTGAGTATCTTTATAGATTCCCAAGGATTGGAAAGTCTTGAATTTGTTTCAGTTAATAATCTCCTGAGTCCTTCCCATTCTAAATTGATGACTCTTCTCATTGGAAGCGCCACACTTGAATGATCTCTTTAGATGAATGTTTAGTCTTGACATCTCTTTATCTCTTCGAAATGGCCAAATTCATATACAGTAACTTCTGAATATCCAGGACAAATGACAATCACAGGAATGACATATATAATTACCTTGACATTGTGGTTAAATCCATTTAATGTCACTTTTTTATATAGTGATTTATAGTTGATACTGGAGTGAGTCAGAAGTGGCAAGTGCCTAGCCTTCAAATATGACCTCACATGAAAAATCTCAGTTTAACATCTATATCAGGTCATGTGTTGCATGACCAACATAACATATGCTGTAGTTCATAATTTTATAGGCATAAAAATAGCAGCACACATCCTAAGAAACTAAAGGTAAGTACAATTAGAAAGAGCATTTAAAAGTTCCATGTATTTTAGAACTACGTAAATTCCATTTCCAATAGAACTCTGAGGTTCCTGGAGGGTGATTTATGAGAGTACATGGCATTTATGTTTGTGTACGGTCTTACAATTTAACATAACTAAAATTCAGACTTGTCAATTGCTTATGTCGCAAAGCCCTGTTAAGCCTTCTGAATGTGGCTTTATAGATTCAGCTCAAAGAAAAATGCCAGTGCTGTAGGAATGCTGTAAATAAACACATGGAACAAGTGTTTCATCTCCTAAGTCCATCTCATTACTGCTATTGCATTTTCGTTGTCTTTAAAGAGTCAACAAAGGTGCCCAAACATGAAGTGCTAGATAAAGAAATGAAAATCTACGCAAGCCTTTAATTCCTGGTGAGGAATTCTAATTGCAGAAGAGAATATCTCACTAAAGCCACAAATTGAGCCCCACGTATGCCAGTGACCTTCTCTACTCAGAGTTAATTAACACAAGCACTTGCTTCTTGCAAAGCACTTTGCTGTAATTTAGAACAAATTAAGAGAAAAATCATTCAAGTGCTGTTTTTCTTCACACCATGAAGTAAGCGTCGTGGATCAAATTTAATGGATTTAAAATATTATCATCCATTTCTTGTAATGGTGAATAGCAATAAATACCAATATCTTCCTTTAAAAACTATCCCAATCTGTTATTTTTAATGTTTCCTATTTATTAATGAATGCTGAGTTTCAAAATTAATAAATGTCTTTTCTATTGTTCCCATTAAGTCTCTTATTTACATTTGATTCATTGTATGCATCCTTGGATATTTCTTAAATAATATGACAAACGGTTAAAGAATCAATTTGATTTTCTCTTGCCTCTTCCCCCGCTTCTGAAATTACAGCTTTATTATGCTTTCCACACGGTTTATGTCTTAACTGGAGTTCCTCCCCCTGAATCACACCTTATGAGGCCCTATCTTCAGTGGCTGAACTTTAACCTCTTAATACGTAGGGCTAATCATGGACATGATTAGCTTTCTTAAGTAATCAATTAGTTAATGCTTGATTAATGATTAGTCCTCTTTCCCAGTAAACCCTGGAACCTCCCAGAGGAGATGTGGTGCAAAAGGAAAACCACCCAAAGACTCACAGGAAGGAGGGCGGAGCCAACAGGAAGTGTCACCTAGGTGAGCTACAATACAAGAAGCACTTCTGTAGAGGCCTGGGAGGAACCCATTGGCTTCTGAGCGAGCTTGATACCAGTGATGCTTACTCAAGCCGCCCTACTAGGAGTGCTTAATCAAGATGCCTCTAATCCCTGCTCTAATTCCATTCTGGACAACACTTCAGAATAAACAAAAACTCCGAGTCTCCACACATTGAGCAGGAAAGAAGCTGCGCCTCTGAGCACAGGAAGGAATCTGAGAGCTTCCCGGAAATGAGACTATAGCAGAAACACCCCGGCATTGATAGTGGATCTTGTTCTAAACTTCCCAAGCGAAGAGCGGTGTGTGTGTGTGTGTGTGTGTGTGTGTGTGTGTGTGTGTGATCTGCTGCCCCTCCATAACCCACTAAATAAACTTTATACCCAAACTCTCTCTGCATGGCATACCTGTCTGTCTCCCACCATGGCCTCAGGTCCCATTGGGACCCTTGTGAGGCCGGCCTAGGGTCACCAGCGTCATGAATGATAATGGGGGGAGCGGGGGATGGCATATAAAGAAAGCCGTTAGCCTGTAATGGCATATTAATGGTAAATTAATATTACAGTCTAATTATAACTTGTGTCTGTTACCTAATGAAGTTTTACAGATGGCAGCCACTGAGCTTATCACATGGTTATTACTCCTACTGCATACAGTGCAGTTATATCGGACTCAGCTGAGACCTCTAAGAACTTTCTTTTAAATCAGTTACGTCGCAGAATGAATTGCAATGTAATTTGCAATACCTAGTCAGCTAGCACAAGTAGATTTGTTTAAGAAATGTAACCAGCCAGTGCTGAACACAGGGAAGAATCAGTGGGCCCGGCAACCGGGCCACATCTTGTGTAGACTTGGCAATTGAATGGGGTAGTTAAGCAATTAGCTTTTGGGGCTCTCAGGGTTTGAGGCTTTACTCTGGATTCAGAAAGGAGACTTTGCACCAGAATTTAACTCGGAATCCTCGCTGGTTGGGTCTAAACATAAACAGGCCAGAAGAGAAGACAGCTCCGAGATAACCTGTCCAGAGGGTAACTTGATGAAACACGCCTGAAGAAGGAAGCGAGAAAATGCTGACGAAGCAGACGCCATGTCAGAGGAAGCAAGCCCCGACAGGGCATCCTCAACAACCCAGGCGTCAGACCAGGGCGTCTGAAGGCAAAGCTCTTGTGGCATTTGAGACTTCAGATCTATAAGAACATCCTCTGGCGAGATGGATGATTTATCAGGCTATCTTTCCTTCTGCCATGAGCGTAATGACTTCATTTGTTCTATTTTCTTGCTCACTAGAGTCACTAGTTAGAGAATTCGATCTTTGGGATGGGCTTGCCTGATACTGAGAAAACATGTGATTCCCCCAGTCTTTGATTCTTAGCACCTAGAAAAGTCTTTGCTAAAAAACAAACCACCAATAACAGCAAAAACCCACAAGGGCTTGTTGCAATTTAATTTCCCAGGAGGCTTCAATAGAGGTATTGATGTGTAAAGTGGTGGTTCCCATTCTTCCTAATGCTGTAACCTTGACCCCCTCAACCATAAAATTATTTCATTGCTACTATTATGAATTGTAATGTAAATATCTAATATGCAGGATAATTGATATGCAACCCCCAAAGAGGTCTCAACCCACAGATTGAGAACCACTGATGCAAACATTCTAGACTTAAACATCTTTGTCTCTCTGTGTGTGTACATGTATGTATGTGGAGGGGAGTGCATGTGCCCACGTGCTTATGGAGGCCCAGGTTAAGTCTAAGGAGCTCCTCAGACATTGTCTTCTCTTTTCTGATGGGACCACTCTCTGGCCTGGAACTCACCATGTGGTATAGACTGCTAGGCCAGAGAGAACCACCTGTCTCCATCTCCCCAGTTCTGGGATTACAAGAGTACAGTACCCCACCACACCTTCCTCCTTTTCTTTTTTATTTTCATTTTTATTATTTTTGCACAGGTTCTGGGAATCAAACTCAAGTCTCTGTGTTTCCAAGACAAATGCTTTACCAACTGAACTGTCTCCCCAGGCCTTGTCTGAGAATTCCGTTTATCAACCAGTACAATTGACATCATGGTGCCTTCCTCAGTCCTGTGTATGACTTTGCTGGGTCGTAGTAGTTCTGGCACATTGCTATAGAAGAAGATCCGTATAGGCACCATAGTCTCACTGGGAAGGACATCTAGACCTCAGGAGCCTGTCCCAATGCTATGACTCCAGAACAAGCATGCTCACTTAACCGGTCTAGCAGCCACAACTTGGATTTATTATGCCTACCTACCTCAAGCAGCTGCAGGTGCTTAAGTATAGTCAGCCAAGGTACCACACTTCCTTATCCCAGAAAATGGTCTGTTTCTATGACAATCAAGAAGCAATCCCTAAGAGCCCTGGAAGTCTCCGAGGTCCAGTCCATCTCTATTCTGACTCTCTTTCCTGGAAGAACAGTGAGGCTTCCTAATGGATCACTGGCTCTCATTCAAATGACTTCATAGCAGGGTTTAAAAGATCACAAACCTATTGCAAACATCATTTTATAGATGACAAGAGACAGAAACATTCTGTTTGTAGGTGATACACCATTGACCTGTAGTGAGGTTAGACTCCAAATCACAATTCGTGATTCCCAGTCCTGTGCAGCTCTCATCAGTAGTTCGTGTTGCCTGCAGGATGACTGACATCCAGAACACAGGGCAAAGGGGTGAGGTTGGAGGAAGTCACGGGAGACCTGGGACAGTCAAAGAGACCTTGTTATTTGACCAGGAAATCAGAGAAGGGCAAACAGTCTCCTTACTCAAACACACGGGGGGGGGGGGGGGGTGAGGCAGTTGCGCTTTGGAATGCCAATTGGCATTCAGAACAGGGCAAGGAGGCCCAGCAAAGCTCTGAAACTGGGGAGTTGAACAAGGAGGCTCAGGGAGGGCGGATCAGGAGCCCAGAGGAGCCGCACAGAACAATACAAAGACACAGAAGCAAAGTTACCCCAGTTATTTTTTTCCTAATGAATCCTGTACGTGGTGATACTTTCTCCAAGCTCAGCTGGCACAGTGTTGAGATCTGGTTGTTTCTAGTTTTGGTCTGTGCTCCTAGAAACAGCTTCGTTCTCATGAAGGCAGGTGAGTTGCATTCCATGCAGACTACAGATGCAAGACAATCCCTTCTGAAAGTTATGCAACCCCAGGAAACTGAGAACTTTAAGGAAGTCTCTTTGGCTAGTAGAGAAAGGAGAGAGGAAAACAGCAACTAAAAATTGAGTTTGATTCTAATTGGTTACTTTTATAACAAATATGATGGAGGGTTGGGTTTTTTTTTTTTTTTTTTTTTGGCATCAAGGTTTTTAATTCATCCTTCTTAGCCTTGTGTGGGCAGCCTTTTCTTCCTCCCATCTACAGACAACCCTTCCACACTTTAGGGAGCATGACCAGAAAGACCCCATTCGGCCTTAATAAGTCAAATGGAGCCTTTGTTAACCACCCAAGCAGATTAGCAGATGTGTTCGTGACCTCCAGTTGGTTCCAGTTTTTAAGGGCAAAACGCAATTGTGACACACACAGACCAGCAGCTCCGGACGTCTGCAGCAAGCAGGTGCATTTGCAGAAGTGTAGAGACAACAGTTAATGGGCAGGCAGTTAACCTTAGCTCAGGGTCACACTGTACAGGAGCTTAAGGCAGGGCCAGAAACCCGTAGAAAATGTATGTCTGGTCTAAGTGACCAGAGACCAGTTTTACCCATGACAGTTCTAGTACTTAAAATAGTCTTAGGAATGCTTTCATGAGATGTCATAACTATGGTTCATAAGCCCACTATGCTATGAGCCACAGTCGTAGTCCTTAGATGTCCTTGTCTTGTAGCCTCAGTGAGGCAGCCCAATGCAGGCTAGGAAAGAAGAGTCAAGGACAAGCCAGAGAAGCAAAATTGGGCCTGTGGGTTCCCCAAATCCCTCCGCGCCTTCTGCAGCCATGTGGAGGTGACTTCTTGCACTAGGCCTTCTATCTGTCACTTGCCTGTCCCTCAGTTACAAAGCTGAATCAATTCCAGGTCTAAGGCCACCAACTCCATATGCTTCTTCAGGCCTGGACCGGAGAAAACTCCCCAGTGCCTGAAGTTGGAGCTGAACTTTGACTTCACACCTTCACCAAACTGTTTTCAATTACCACGCCCTGTGATCAGGCTTCTCCTGGGGAGCCCTAAGAACAAGCGTGGACCCCGCTTTCGATGTTGGGATGGTTACTGTTTAGCCGTCTGGACTCTCTGGGAGGGTGTTTCTTTCTTTCTTTCCTTCCTTTCTTTTTTTTTTTTTTTCCGTATGAAGCTTTTCCAACACAACATAAAATTCCAATTAAACACATGTTCAGCCCAACTGGACTCCAAACGCGAGCCTGGTAAATCATCCCCCAGTAAACCATTTTTGAACTGAGTGGTCACTGTCGAGGGAGAAAAAGGTTATTATCAACTCAAACTGTTAAATTATACTTTCATGACTGAACACAACTGTAATCCATATTATTATTTTAAATTGCACTATAAAATGCAGTCATTTATCGCCTTTCCAAAACCGAGGGATAATGTATTACCAAATTATCAAGGGTCCTTTAATAAAGCTCTTGAATTTGATTCATACTGCATGATGGAGCTTATCCTTGAGAAAGAGCCACTAAAAGGTATCCCTCGTCTTAAACCTAGTGACATAAAATCTCCCTCTAATGAGCTGCCAGAAAGCTTCCGCTTCGATGCTTTGTTGATACTGTGTCAGCAGGACATTTAAGCTTCAAGCTTTTTATGTTTGATCAAATACCAACATTACACTGAAGCAGAAGAATTAATTCAGAGTGAAGCTTCCAAAACCCCCTATAGGCCTCCCCTTCCTTCCTCCCCACCACTGAAGAGGTGGCTTGAATCAGAGTTTGGTGACAGAAGAGTCCGTGAGCGTTGGATATAAACAAAATTGCTGCAGAACCAAAGGGGAACCATGCACCAACAGACTTTTCTAAAAACATCAGTCACGTCTAAGACAGCAGGCTGGACCCTGGGCTGGGAAGGAAGAATGTGACCTGGATTTTACTTCATCTTCTAAAGAGAAGGGGAACACCAGAGAGGCTGAGAGGCTGCCCCAAGTTCTCAGCTAGTGTGTGGGAGGCTGGAATCAAGCACACACACACACTGTGGGCCTTTCCTGAAGGAAATCCCTCAACAAAAAAGAAAAAGAAGAAGAGGAAGAAGAGGAGGAGGAGGAGGAAGAGGAGGAGGAAGAGGAGGAGGAGGAGGAGGAGAAACCTCCAATTTTAGAGGAAAATAATCATTTTCTCACCTAACTTTAACTTTTTCCCATTGCTTTCTAAAGCTTTCTGAGCCCTCTAAAAGGAAATTTTTATTATGCTGCCATATTCACACACACACACACACAAAAAAAAAACACTCAAAGGAACAGATTGAATTTTCAGAGTCTCAGAAATCAACCAGAAAATGTCAACAATAAAAACAGTGTTCTTGGGAAATAATTTACACACAGAGCCCAAACTACTTGACTGCCATCTATGCAGTTGGGATAAATGCTGACCCGATAATCTTTTACCTGGTTCTCTCTCATCCTTGAATACACACACGCACACCCAAATGTAGCATTACTGTCCCCACAGTAAAGACCCTCCTCAGCCTCAGAAATGCCTCCCACCATCCCCACTATGTCATTGACGAGACCTGTCAGACCTAAAGATTATCCAGTAGGTTCTTTTCCTAAGAGCATGATTGGGAAAATAAATATCGCCTGCTACTTCAAGGTGAGAGGAGATGTGGGGGGAGATCATCGCTAACATAAGGGAGCACATGGGAATTGGGGAAGTGGACAGGTACAGGAAGGACCGCTTCAGTTTGTTGGGGGAAATTACATAGTAGGGGGTTGAAACTGAATTGTTCTCTTTCCATTGCCCAAGTTCTACCCACCATAACTTTTTGGTCAACGCGTGGCATCAAAGTGGTGAGAAGAGAGAGAAATGATGCTATAACCAAATGTCATTCTTAGGGAATTTAAAAGCTAATTGAATTTCTCTTTTAGGATCCAGGGACAGACTTTCCTGCCGTCGAAGAACACTTCTCCATGCTTGCATCCCATCCTCTATGTTTTGCTTTGTTTTCCCATTAACCAAAAGCCAGAGGAACCATATTTTCAGATCAATGGGCTGGCATGTCTCAAAATCTGGAGTATGAAACACTCAGCGTCAGATAACTTTAAAGAGCCTAGGTAGTTCATGATGTAGAAGCATGGGTTGCTTTTGCTATTGGTTTTGTCTTGGTGGTTTGGTTTGGGTTGGGTTTTTTGCCAGTGTTTCTTGGTGTAGCCTTGGCTGTCCTGGAACTCGCTCTGTAGACCAGGCCTGCCTTGAATTCACAGAGATCTGCCTGCTGCTGCCTCCCGGGTGGCATTAAAGACGAGTTGCAGATATCTGACGTGACTGGGAGCCCTATCATCTTCAAGCACCTTTTACTTCCCAGGATGCCTTGTGGTTCGTGAGTACTCATGATCTAGGGTCCACCAATGAGATGTCCACACTTAAAACCTCAATTCAAAAGTGAAGAACACCGTGGCAGGCTTAATAACAGTCTTCAGAGATATACAAATATCACTTTATAGGGCAACATTTTGGCCAATGTGATACTTAGATGGGGACATTATCCTGCAATTATCCAGATGAGTACTAGGTACCATAACATGAACCCTCTAAGAAGGGGTAGAAGGTCATTTGAGGGCAGAGGACATACACACAACAAAGCAACATAAAGGCAGAATAAGGAGGGTTTGAAAATGTGGTGTTGGAAGGTTCTAGAAATGCAGCCACCGCAAAAGAAACCCAGTGTACCATATGTTATACAAGAAAGGACGGATTCTCTCCTGGTATTCCAGCCCAGAGGACCCCGTTCTGGGCACTCTGGTCTCTAGAACCAAGACAGAATGCATTACTGATGTTTTAAACCACCGAGTTTATGGCAATTTGTTACACAATGAAAACTAATATCAACCTGAAGAAGTTGGCCCTGCACAGAATCTGGTCTGGAAGGGCAGTGGAGGGCACACAGGCTTCCACACAGAGACCGAGAGTGCAGGACTACCTTCCAGTCATGGTGAGTCACCACCTCTGCCCAGAGGATGTGACTGTAGAGAACGCTGGGTGACTTGTGTTGTCTATGACTCTGTATACCCTCTTTTGAGCTCATACTTTTACAAAAAGTATGTTTTTGTTGGAACTAGAGCGGGCTCTTTATTGTGCATCATGGAGCTCGGGTCATACAATTATGGTTGCATTACCTCGGACATGCTGTGCTGTCCTGGAATGCAACAGAACCCAGTTGCAATAGTCTCTCTCCCATAAATTCATGTCGTTCAACTCAGATGTCTGAGTAACCGTGGAGCAGAGCTAAAAAGGTGGATTCAGAAGCATATCCATTATAATTCAAATAAACTCTCCATTGCCTAGTTAGCCATCAGAGTCAATCCCTGTTCATAAAGAGACAAAATGAGAATGTTAAAAACGATAGCTCAAGAGGCTGGAGAGATGGCTCAGGGGTTAAGAGCATTGCCTGCTCTTCTAAAGGTCCTGAGTTCAATTCCCAGCAACCACATGGTGGCTCACAACCATCTGTAATGATGTCTGGTGCCCTCTTCTGGCCTGCAGACATACAGACAGAATATTGTATACATAGTAAATAAAAAACAAAAAACAAAAACAGTAACTCATTGAGTGTAAATGCTAAACAGGTCCTGCTGTACACACCTATAATA
Organism: Chionomys nivalis; assembly: GCF_950005125.1. Lineage (NCBI taxonomy): Eukaryota > Metazoa > Chordata > Mammalia > Rodentia > Cricetidae > Chionomys > Chionomys nivalis. The sequence goes on from NC_080107.1 coordinate 20,776,260, forward strand.
CAGGAAGCTCAGGCAGGAAGATTGCTGCAAAGTTGAGGCTTGTCTTGTCCACATAGCTAATTCTAGGCCAGTTGGGACTACATGGAAGATGCTGCTGCAGATAAATAGAAAGCTCTTGCCCTGTGCATTAGAATAAGATTGAGCTTCTTTCGAGGGCAGTAGTTCTCAACCTTCCTAATGCTGCGACCCTTTAAAACAGTTCCTCGATTTTGTTACTACCTCATAACTGTAATTTTGATACCGCTATGAATCGTAATGTAGATGTCTGATATGCAGGTTATCTGATATGTGACCCTGTAAAAGGACAGTTTGAACCCCTAAGGGGTCTTGAGCCATGGATTGAGGACTACTGCTCTAGGGATTTGCAAGCGTGGTCCAGGGAACTCAGTGTCACTCAAGAACCGATTAGGAAGACTCAGGCCATCACTGAGAATTCCTGAGCCAGATCCTGCATTTCAACAGGATGCTCATGAGATAATCCTTGTGTATACTGAAGGTCAAGCAGACCTTTCCAAGGGGACAAACTGGACCTTCCAGAGGGAAATGGCACTTGAGTTGTGGCTTGGGTTTAGTTACAGAGAAAGGCACCCCAGATAAAGAAAATATCCAGAGCAGCGTATGAAGGTAGGGAAGCATAGGCCACCACAAGGGATCGTGCAGTAGTTTTCAACCGTAGATAAAGGAGACATGAACAGGAGGTAGTTAGAATTAGACCATGAATGGTCAAATGGGAGAGTTTCCACATTAACCCAGGGGCACTGGAGTGACAGGAAAGGGCAGGTGAAATGGTGTGTACTCTAACCAAACGTGTCAAAGTTGATTCAGGAAACGGCTAGAGATAGGGGACATATGGCAGTTGTTCAGAGAAGAACAAAGTAGCAGCAGAAGGAGGAAAAGGAAGTGTCTGTGTTACAGGGCAGGAAAAATAAACAGAACACAGGACTGTTCATTTGGCCAAGGATGTAAGGGATGGAGAAGATTGGAATTTTATATTAAGAGTGTCCAGGAAGGAAGAGAGAAACTGATTATCAAGATGAAAGTTAATGAGCCTGGGTTAGTCTGGCTGATTTTGATGTCAGAATGTCATCCAGGGAATGTGCACTTGGTAATGGAAGATTATCCAGTCCTCAGGAGAGAAGAGGGAAGCCTACAAAGAGACTGGGAGAAATGGTCACAAGGGGAGGGCTGTTACCTGAGAATTAAGTGAGTTTTCCAAAGGCCAACATTAGGTGGGGATGGGCAGGCAAGAAGAGAACATGCAGAATTCCTTCACTTAGAGGGGGAGAAAGACAGACAGGGTGCTGGCTACATAACTTAGGGGCAAACCACAGCTCCCCAGTTCTGGTGCCCTAGGCAGAAAAGGGATTTCTCCAGAAAATATTTCCAATTGTCCCATGCAAAAGTCTCAACTGGACGCGACACCAGTTGGGACCTAGTACTTTAGCAGGAAGAGGAGGGGAGTAGAAGAAAATGGAAGGGAAAGAATGGGAAGTGGGCGGGGTGGAGAGAGAAGTTACCGCCCCCTTCCAAACCCCATGGATTCTTCTACCTGCCTTCCCACCACATCCCAACTACTTCCTCAAACAGATGCAGGTCCTGAAGTTGACAAACGTTCACTAAAGGAGGAAGGAAAGGCAGCAAAGAAATCGGTACTGCGGCCTCACAGGAGAGGGGAAAAGAGTGGTCACATGATCACTACACAGTCTGGCTGCAAAGGGTGGTTCACTAGTAGCCTTTGAAGTTGTGGATCATCAGTCGGTCCGCAAATGAGGAAGTAAAAGCCAGACTTTAAGAAAATAATATAGAGACAGAGTGAGGTGGCAACACAGTTCGTACATAAACTATCTTTTTTTAATTAAATGTGGAGGGAAGTGTTAGGGGCGAGCCACTCTGCTAGGAGTCGATGGCCAGAAAATTCCTTGAAGGACCCCCAATAATATAAGCCATTGCCTGCCCACTAGCGGTGGGTCGTAAGACCTGACAGCTGAAAACACCTCAGAGTTTGGTCCCCGGCTAGAGAAATCAAGTTGACGCTGCGCTGGGCGCTTCCTCCATGCTGGGCCGCCCTGACACTGCTGGAAGCGGCTGTGCAAGCTGCAGGGGAGGAGACTTCCACTAAAAGTCAGCCATGCTCAGCTGTGGACTCTGTGGGCCATACTAGTGACGATCCAAGCAGCACGCGCACACTGGTGCAATAGCACGCTCTAGGGGTGCAACCACCTTCCTTCCGGTTGCATTTGAGGCCCGCTACGCAGGAGGGAATTCATATCTGCTACTGTAAACCTGGGCAGAAACCTGTGGTTAGGGAAGCCATAAGCCCTAGTGTGGAATCGACTGCTGTCGTTTTACTCACTGGGGACTTTGTGCTTCTCGAATTTGCCTTCTAAATATTGGGCTGTGCCCACATAGATTAGTGCTGCCGTCTGCTGTAGTAAGACACGCTTGCTTTCCAAGTGGGCAGCGGATGTTGGAAGACCCATGACTGGTCAAGTGCTAAGAATTAAGATGACTGTGACGTGCTGAGCCCTAAGTGGGACATGGATATCAGTCTCTGAAAGACCCAGGGAACATCGTTGAAGAGAGGGTGGAAAGCATGTAAGAGCTAGTTCCAGGACAGGTTCCAAAGGTGCAGAGAAACCCTGTCTCAAAAAAAAAAAAAGAACTGTGGAAGTGAGGAAGTGCTGTAGAGTGAGATCATCCAGGCATGGCCTGGCACCATGCTCTTGACCACTCAGCATCCGTGAGCACATAAGGTGTGCATGAGATTGAGCCTGTGGCATGCTGTCAACAGGCAGATCATGAAGCTACCCCTCTCTGAGGATGTAAAGACAGCAGTATTACTGAGGGAGGAAAAGACATGGTCTTTCGCGATACTACAGCCACAGGTAAAACATCCAAGCTTGTAAATATGTTCCCATAAGCAACCCCAATTAAACTCCACGGGTCGTGGGGGGTTGGGGGAGATGCCAGTGGAAAGGGGTCTTAGTTTCTTTTCTGTTTCTTTGATCAAATACACTGATGAAGCAACCTACGTGGGGAAGGGTTTATTTGGTCCACAGTCCCAGGTTACAGGGAAGTCAGAGAGGTGGGAGCTGGAGAGAACAGGTCACATGACATCCACAGTTACGATCAGAGGACAATGTATTAATACAAGCATGCTACTGTTCAGCCTATCATTCTCCATCTTATATAGTTCAGGCCCCCTGTTCAGGGACTGTTCCCATCCACAATTAAGATGGGTCTTTTCAAAACAATTAATAAGACAATCCCACATACACATTCTGGTCTATTATAGGCTGAAGCCCACATTCCCTGCCATTCTGGGGCACAAGGACATGGATTGAGTTTATCAGCTAAGCACATAGGATTAAGAGCGGCAGCCATCAGCCTAGTTCTGTGGCAGGACTTTGCCTGGGTCATATCTACTGCTTCCTGGGGTTCATTCTCAGAGCCGAATTCTCTGGCCTTCCAGCAGTTCCACAAGTCTAGATATACCTGAATGCCTGCCTGCTGGCTACCAAGCTGACAATACTACCATCACAAAGAGGAACAAGTTAGAAAGAAGAAAGGCAGTGGGAGAGGGAATGGGGAAGAGACAAACAACTGGGAGCAAATATGATGAAAACATGTAACATACATGGATGAAAAGTGTTGAAACCCATTATTCTGCTTAGTGGAGATGAGCTATCCATTGCTATAGAGTGTGGAGGTAAAGTCCAAGGAGAGAAGCACAAGAAAGGTTACTTATGATAAATGGACATTTGGAAGTATTTCAGACCAGTGTGCGGGACTCTGCAAAGGCAACAGAAAGTTCCAGATGAAAAAGTAAAATCTGATCCTGGCAAACACAGGAGGGGGTGCTAATTTAAAAAGAGACATGGGTAGAGGGGGTGGCTGTAAGGGGAAGGGCACGGGGACAAGCAAATCCTGGAGGGGTTCCTTGATTTAGTTTAACTGATGTGAAATATTATCCCGGGCAGGTATTTCGCTGGAAGCTGCGGCGTGCACAGACTGGAGAAGGGCAAGTCTCATGACTTCTGTGAGCTGATGAGCTAGGGCCCATTAGATTAGATGAGTGCTAATGTTCATTCAGACTTAAATGTGTTAGCACTTTAATATTTTAAACTGAAAACATCAATACAAACAAGTGAGAATTTAATAATGCCGAACAAGACGCACATTGTTATGGGAGTTTGGGACAGAAAGTAAATGCTTCTGGCTGCAGGGCTTCAAGGACAAGGCTGAATCCTGAAGGGCAAGGAGACAAGAACGCAGGGAACATTTGTCTGAAACTTCTCTGTCTCTCTGTCTCCGTTTCTGTCTCTATCTGTCTGTCTTCCTCTCTCTCTCTCTCTCTCTCTCTCTCTCTCACACACACACACACACACCGGGTATTAGAATAGACCTTTATATGACTTGGGGATGTAGCTCAGTGGTAAACAGCTTGTATAGTATGTGAAAGAGCCTGAGTTTAATCCTTGTTATAACAAAGAAAATAAATAAAATGGGTGTTTATTCATCCCCTTTCTCCCTTTCTTTGAGTTTTCTTTATGGACAAGACAGAACCGTCTCTCTTACAAAGAGCTGAGTCTCAGAATTGAGCTCAGTGTTCACAATCCCTGCCACTTAAGTATAGGCCCAGACACATGGGTTAGGTTAATCAGTTAAGCACACTTTCCTGGGTTCAACAGTGGCAGTCGCCGCGCTAGGCCTGTATCATATCTACTACCTGCCAAGGTTCACCTCAGACTCTGGCTGTCTGCCCTTCCAGCCATTCTACAAGTCTTCTGAAACTCTTTCAGTAAATTTATTTGCGTTTTTAAGCTACCTAGATTTTCTGGTGTTTGTATCCGAACATCCGGATTCATACCAATGTGGTCACAGGAAGCCCACATCCCAGCTTTGGGGAAGAAGCAAGCGAACGTTAGCCACAGATGGTTATGTCAGAGAAACAGAAACCTCGCTACCTGTGTCAAGCAAAAGAGGCATTTGATATAGGACATGAGAGGACTGCTTAATCTCCAGAAAGAACAGAGGAACCAAGGCCAAGGGATCCTCGTCTGAGATTTAAGAAGTTAAAGAGTGTTGAAGGAGAGACGAGGCCTGCTTTTGGTCCTCTCATTGGAGATAGCCATAGCACCCAAAGGTTGTATGAAAAATTCTTAGTACAGCATCCACAGTTAGTACATCTGTGAACGAATGCAACCTGCTGGGCATGTAGGCCCCAAACTCTAACATCTGCTGCTGAGCCTGGCCTACCCAGGCTTCCTCAGACTTCCAAGTTGACGAAGATTTTCTTTTTAGTTTCTAAAGCAGTCTTTTATTTCATCTCTTCAAGAGGTCCCAAGCTGCTGACTCCTGTCCCGTAAACCCTGGATGCACAAGATGATCCACTTGTTGTAAGAAGACTCAGCACTCCTGCTGATCGAAAGGTGTGGGTTTGCTTTGTGTGTCACTCCAAAGAAGAAACCAGACTGCTGAGACAGCTTAGTGCACCAGGGCCCTTGTTGCCGAGGTTGAGACCATGACTCCACTCCCTGGGACCCACGTTATGGAAGGAGAAAGCCCTGATTTCTACAAGCTGCCCTCTGACCTCCATATGTGTGCTGTGGGACACACATTAATTAATTAAAACTATAAAAATAGAATGTAGGAAGGAAGAGCAGAACCAGGCATGGAGGCGCACGCCTATAATTTTAGCAATTGTCAGGCAGAGGGGAGAGCATCAAGTGTTCAAAACCAGTCTCAGTTACATAGCAAGTCTGAGGCCAGCCTGGGCTACATGAGACCTTGTCTCTAAAAGGAGGAGAAGAAGGAGGAAGAGAAAATGATTGTATCTTTATCTAGATCTACAAATGACAATATGATTATTGTGACTAAGTTCTTATTTGGTAGCCACCGATAACGTCATTGTAACATAACAGGTCCCTAACAAAATGGGGAAATAAACACCTTAGGGAGGGAAAATACATTTTGTCCATGTCTAAATTGTTTTGTTAGTAATTACTATATGTATTGAAAATATATGCATGTAACTCATAAGTTAATATACATATACTGATTGAACACAAAGTCTAACTGAGTTAAACCATATCCCTGCAAGTGATGGTCTCTTGTGACTTTCTTCTTACACTCTGGCTTTTTACTTGTGGCTACGTTCATTTCTCCTCTGTGTTTCCCCTTTGTCTGACATGTAAATATTCCCCCAACTTCTTCATTGTTTGGACATTCCTGTAATTTTACTTCCTCTGCAGGACTAGTGCTTCAGCCTCTGTCTTCAGGACAGACCTCCTCTTATCTCTGAAAGGATTAGTGATTCTGTTATTTTTCAGATTATAATACCATTATATCATTCCCTCATTTCTTGTCTTCCCTCCAAACCATCCCATATACCACCCCCTTGCACTTCAAATATATGGCCTCTTTTTTCATCAATTGTTGTTATATGCATATATATACATACATATATACATATATATATTCCTAAATAAAATCTTCTCAGTCTGTATAATATTACCTGTATGTTTCAGGGCTGACCATTTGGTATTGAATAACCAGCTGCTGTGCTTCCCTGGGGAAGACTATTTCTCCTACTTTCAGCATTCCTTAGCTGCCTGCAATTCTTTGTGTAGGACTGAGACCTCCTGGGCTTTCTCCTATCCACTTTGGCATGTCTATCATTGTCCTTGCTGAGCTCCTGTTTAAGCAGTCATGTTGGTGAGACTTTATGTGTGTAACTTCTGCCATTGTTAGGAGACACAATCTCATGCAAACTTTCTGATAATCTGTGTGTGTGTGTGTGTGTGTGTGTGTGTGTGTGTGTGTGTGTGTACAGGTTTCTCTGTAGCTTTGGAGCCTGTCCTGGAACTAGCTCCTGTAGACCAGGCTGGCCTCAAACTCACAGAGATCCACCTGCCTCTGCCTCCTGAGTGCTGGGATTAAAGGCGTGCACCACCACCATGTAGCTTCTTGCAATATTTCTTATTCCTCTTGCACAATGTTCCCTGAGACTTAGATGCAGGAGTTGAGACTGGACTCTACATCACTGTATTTTGATTGGTGTGGTTTCCTGCAATGGTCTCTTTCTATAGCAAAGAGAATTTCCCTTAATGAAGGGTGCAGATTACATTTATTTGTGGGTATAAGGACAAATGTTTAGAACATAGAGATTATGATGGTTTAGTAAAGTAGAGGTTCTAGATTCTCCTTCAAATTCCATGACTTCACTAGTCCTGGGTAGTTGACTAGGCTTCCAATGCCAGGCATGCTTTTCCTTTTGTTGATCAGGTCTTAAGTCCAAGCAGAGAGCTGTTGGTTACCACCAGAGTATAGTGAGCCACTATTGCGCCCTTACAGTTATGATGCCATTCTGGTCATTGTTATGTAAATTCATAGGTGTCATTTCTGGGTAGGGCTCTTGATTGCTTTCCTCTTTTGGAAACTTCCGTGTTTTCTGGTACCATGAAAGCTAGTTCTCAGGGAGACAGAATTCAGATCAGTTTCAGCTCAGCGCCCTAGGATGGCATACACAGTGTCTTCAGCAGTAGGGCGCACTCTCAGGGGGTAAGCGAGTGATTTTTTTTATTATCTATATGATGGGTACCTTAAATTCATCCACTCTGAAAAAAAGCTTATCCGCGCTTGCATCCTCCTTCCTCCTGAATCCTTTGTCACAGCTAATGATGGCAGCATTTGTCAGTTGCTCACTTAGAAGCCTGGGATTAGCTTTCCGTTCCATGTGTTGATTGTTTCCCCGATTGCTGTAGAGTGTCACCTACTCTCCCTTTCCACTGCTACCCCTCTCACTTGGGCGCTGGGTGACAGAGACAATATGTAATGTTTAAGAGCCAATGACTGAATCTGCGATGTAAAATCTAAATGAAAAAATAATTTGCATCATTAGTTTATCATGCTAGAGTTACCAAGATCATCCAAATGGCCCCGAACAAAGACATCTGCTGTTGGGAAGTATGTGCCAGAACTCAACACAATATTGTTTTAAGCCTATAATTACCTGGGATGTTGAATTGATTTTTTTTTTATCTTATAATTTGGTGTCTAGCGCCTTAAGTATCCGACTGTTAGAGAAAATCCCATTACGATTTGGCAAGCGATTCCAGACTGGATTGATTAGCCATGAAATGAATGCAAGCACTCTGTGCAGTTTAAATATGCACTTAATAGTTTAAATATGAGATGACATTGACAGCTTTCCAAACAGTGCTGAAATCCTAATGAGCAACCCACCAGCATCTATCAACGCAATCCTTACGCAGTAACATTTCACAATCATTTTCCCCCTTTTCATTTGTCTCTCGACTGCATTTTTAATTCTTCATTGTGACGTTTCTTGGGGACAATAGACGATCTCAAATACTAGTTAGTTAAACTACAACAGCCAGCAAAAGATCACTGATTGTTCTGCTCTTCTAATGATTGCCATTTGAATAGAGACGATTCCTTTAGGTAGATGTGATAGCAAGTTGGGGCAACAACTATGACAAGTTGAAGAGCCAAAAGTGTTGTCTGCACTCGGTGTAGAAACGACTATGTATCATTTGCAATCAGGAAGCGATATTATAAAACATGAAAAATATACACACTGGAAACAAATCCATGAACACAGCTTCAATAGAGAAAACACAACATGTATACAGATATGCATGTGTGCATGTATGCCTCGCCCCCCAAACACATAAAAGCCCCAGAAACCCACCCTTATCTCTGAAAGCAGCAGGAAGCTAAGCCACATATAATAACTTTAACAATGCCTCCTCAGCTCCCGTTAAGTCACAGGGGAAGTCTGACCACCTATGGGGCAGAAACCTACTACAGCTATTTGCAAGGTAGCAAAGATACACCTTTATTTATTGCTGTCTTCTGCTTTTAGTTTTTGAACTGTTAAGTACATACGTTTCATTCTGCACACTGCACAAAGTAATCTGGTAAGTGATTCCTAGATTAAATTATTGTTCCACAAGATTAAAACACTTCAAATTTAATAGCTGCATAGCTCACAGAGACATATCACAATACATCATCAACATTATAAAAGAAAAAAAGCCCAAACAATAAATGAAATGACAAAACCCACTGGTGTCTTAGAAGGAAATGAGGTCAGAAATACTCTCCTGGTATTCTTTCTGTTGCTGTGATAAATGCCATGACCTAAAGGAAGTGGGGAGGAAAGGATTCATTTCACCTTACGGGGCACAGTTGAGGAAGTCGGCGCAGAAACCTGGAGGCAGGAGATGAAGTAGAAACCGTGGAAGAATTCTGCTTACTGACTGGTTCGCTCCCAGGTTCATGATCAGATACCCTTCTTGTACACTCAGGCCTACCTGCCCAGATATCACTACTCAGAGAGGGCTGGACCTCCATGTATCAATCACCTGTCAATACGGTGCCCCACAGACATACCTCATGACTGATCAAGACAATTATTCAAGACCAGGTGTGTCACATTAACAATAAAACTAATGAGAATGGATTCCCTGTAAAGGCTCTCCCTGGGTTCCGTGTGGTGATGTCATACAGCACAGGAGTCCAAGCTAACACCCAGAAGGGAAAGGAAAACCTAGTGTCCATCAGTGGAGCAGAAGAAGGCTTTTGTTCTTACTTCTACACTATCAGCCATCATTGACAGGCAGTGTTCTCGTCCTTACAGTTAAGAGTCATTGTGAGGGGCTGGAGAGATGGCTCAGTGGTTAAGAGCATTGCCTGCTCTTCCAAAGGTTCTGAGTTCAATTCCCAGCAACCACATGGTGGCTCACAACCATCTGTAATGAGGTCTGGTGCCCTCTTCTGGCCTGCAGACATACACACAGACAGAATATTGTATACATAATAAATAAATAAATATTTTTTTAAAAAAAAAAGAGTCATTGTGAGCTGGTGAGACAGCTCAGCTGGCAAGGGTGGTTGAGCCAAGACTGATGACCTGAGTTCAAACCCTGAGTCCCACATGGTGGAAGAAGAAAAGAGACTTCCTCAAGCTGTCCTCTGACCTCCACACACCGGCCATACCCTCCTACCACACACTAAATAAATTCATGTAATTTTTAAAATTAGTGATTGTGCCAGACAATAGTGGATAAAAATATAAGTCTGTGACAGCTATCACAGGGATTTATATACAAAAGAAACCCTGGAAGGCATCTTCATTTTAACTGATGGAATGAGAATTGGCCTTATGGAAGAGGTCTATTTGCATTTGGAGGTAAATTTAGATTTCCCGAAGATAAGGCCAGAAGCATGTTGGGACCATTTGGAGTCCTGGCCTCCAGCTGCTCTTCCCTGCTAGAGATCTTTACTTTCCTTCTGATTTGAGTTACTGAAAGCTGTGTCAAAGTTGTTTACCAGCTCTGCTTCACGAGCACGTGTTGCCTTGCCTTGAGGATCAGAAGATAAGTTTTCAGCTGTTGGTCCACCTGACTGTTGGGTATATAAGCCTCCAGGGTGCTATTGAATAGGGGGCTTCTTACCAGAGGTTCGTGTCTCTTTCTCTCTGTGTGTGTTTGTGTGTTTCAACCTCCAGCCCCTTGCCCGAAGCTCACAATCTGATATAGCGCATAGAGCGCAGACAGGCGTTTTGTGCTGCAGAAGCAGGATGGCCATATTCCAGTGAGAACCAGTTTTCTCAGCCACAGGTTAAGGCAAATCCTCCAAACCTTGGCATTTTTTTCTTTCATTCAACTTTCTTACAAGAGAAGCAGAAAGCCTGATGGTGACTTTTTCTTACAAAAGAGAGTATAATTAATTTCTGGAAGTTTCTGTGAGGTATCTTATTATTACCACTACTACCACTAACATTCAGACTTCAGTAGTTTCCCTAGGCCCTTATAAGGTTCCGGATTGATCGCTCCATCAATCTCCAATCAAATTGCTACCACTCTCAAACCAACACTATTCCTACATGGTTCTCATGAAGCTGCTCTTTCTACTCAAAAATCTAATGAGACTCAAAACATATTGAGATCAAAACAAAATGAGATCAGGCACATATTCCCCCAGCTAAGCATTCAGACAGATGCAAAATCTGGCCAGAGTTTAAAAAAAAAAAAAAAAAAAGCAATGACATCTTCATGAATTCATGAAGGAAAGATCAGTGTGCTCCAAGTGCAGTCCCTTAAGTCAAATATAGTTTCAACAAAGGCAAATAGTTTATTAAATTGAAACTAACTTCGAAGTTCATAAATAGGAACAAGAGGGCAATAATATCCAAGATAATTATGAAAGGAAAAAATAAACCAGGTGAACCATCTTACCTTACCAGAAAGTGAGATGATTTTTTTTATAAAGATGTAATGTGGGCCTCAGGAGATGACTCTGTCAGCATAAGGTGTTCATTTGAATCCACAGCTCCCACGTAATAAAGTCAGGCATGGCTGCTCCCAGTGTTAACTCCAAAACTGGACGGGGCAGAGACAAGATCTTTGGGGCTCACTGGCTGCCGGATTAGTTTGAGGTTCAGTGAAAGATCCTGCCTCAAAAGAATATAGCAGAGAATGATATAGTAAGATACACAACATCCTTCTCTGGCCTCTGTGTGTATGTGAGTGTGATTGAATGTACACCAATACACACACACACATGAATGCATGTGTGCGCTCACACACACCCTACTAAATAAGTGAATAACATTTTTTTTTTTTTTTTGGTTTTTTCGAGACAGGGTTTCCTCTGTAGCTTTGGTGCCTGTCCCGGAACTAGCTCTTGTAGACCTGGCTGGCCTCGAACTCCCAGAGATCCGCCTGCCTCTGCCTCCCGAGTGCTGGGATTAAAGGCGTGCGCCACCACCGCCCGGCCCAAGTGAATAACATTTTAAAAGAAGTTCAAGTCATGTTTCCACAATAAGCTCAAAAACATCCTGGGCCACATGAGACCCTTTCTCAAAAAGAAAATCAATTTAAAAGTAAAGATATAAGCTGGGTAGTGGTGGCACACACCTTTAATCCCAGCACTCAGGAGGCAGAGGCAGGAGAATCTCTGTTTTTGAGGCCAGCTTGGTCTACAGAGTGAGTTCCAAACAGCCAGGGTACATGAGAAATCCTGTCAAAAAAAAAAAAACACAAAAAACAAAAACAGAAAAAAATAATGTATAAAAATTATAATTATATAATAGGAAATAGGTGAGTAATGTATAAAAATACATGGGAAATTTTTTAATGAAACTATACACAGATACATATATTGTCCTGTAAATTATGGGTAAGTTTACATAAGACAGGTGGTACTACTAGACAATATGGAAAGAATGAGTTTGGTATCCTTAACTAAAATAAAAATATTATTTCTGTTTCTCATCACATAGTCAAATATACGCTAGGCCCTAGAGTCTAGAAGAAGTGAAAATCTAAATGCGTAAAGGGATGGTCAAAATAAGGAGTCTCAGCTCACAAAGATGTAAATACAAGCAGGAAACGTGAGATGGTGGACCAATTGCTGGCTTCAGTATAGGGCAATGCAAACAGGGAACTTAAATTGGTATAATTCTGAGAATGGCAGCACAACCATGCAAATATCAAAGTATCTAGTTATTTCTTGCCTACTTATATATTCCAGGAAAAAACAAAACTTTTAGATGTGGTCTCAAAGAGCCTTTTGGTCACAGTTTTCTCACGGGTCCATCAAATAACAGCTTACCTCCACTGTTTTGTATGATGTGGGCTTCCTCTACCCCTCAACCCTTTGTGGAAGTGAAGGCAATGAGGTATACAATGGGAGCAAAAGGATTTTGAGCCTTCAAATTTGCCTCTGCGCATAAGCAAATAACTGTTATTGCTATTAACTATTCTTTTGCAAATGAAAAAGATGACTTTAATTGAGTGTCTTGCTTACCGATATATCTAGAACACTGTAGAGTGGGCTAAAACCCACATTTTTCTAACTTCAGAATCTACAATGGAAATAGGGACCAACTCAGCAAGAACGAATACTCCCATGCCTACTAGTGGCCTCTAACACTTTCTGCTAAAAGCAAAGAACCCGAGGAATGGCCGATCTGGAGTCTGGGACATGAAAAGCACAGATGGTGGCTGAGATATCGTCATCCGGGTCACAAAGAAGCCTGAAAGACTCCTGCATCTGTGTCTCCTCTGAGATCACAGGGCAGGAGCAGCATCAACCGCAGCAGCAGGAGCAAGAAATCTGAAACACATCATGTGTGCTTAAGTGATGAATAAAGTATTAAATTCTACTGTCTCTCGGGGACGCTGTGGGACCACCTCCCTACTTTCAAAATATATAAGTAAAGGGAAATGGGTAAGTAATTAGATCTATAACCTCATAGAAAAAAAGCTTTCTAAAGAGAGAGCGCTTCTCCTTAAAGAAGCATCCAGCTAATAAATGAAAAGTAATGGAATGTCTCTATACGTTCCCATTTTTAACAGATGAATAGATTCAGGTCATTTATCAGGGGTGCTAGCATCATCAGATGAGCGGGAATGATGTGTACATCCTGATAGGACAGCCCAAAACATATGAAATAGTATTGCTAAAAATAAATTGAATCTAAACCTCCAAAGCCCAACAGTAATTTGTGAGGAATATGAAGGTTAATGGAACATGCTAAACACGACAACAGTGGATGACCAAGTTCCAAACTGCAGCGCCCTCCAAGAGCAGGATTCGTAAAGGAGAATAAAATATAAAAATTTTTAAAAAGCCCAAAAAAGTCTCTGAAGATTTAATGATACTTAAGGGATATAGCAACTAGGCTTAATTTGTAAAAAACTTGACTTGAATTCTGATTCAAACAAACTGTCAACATTAAGCAAGGCCCCTTTAAGGTAATTTGAGGTATACAAGCATTGAATAGCTATTTAACAGGACTAAGAACAAATAAGGAATTATTGCCAATGAGTTTAGGTGAATCATGCATTGGGGTTCTATTTTTAGAAGAAGCCTTTAATGTATATGTGTGCATGTGTGTGTTACAGTGTATGCGAGTGTGTCTATGTGAGAGACTATGTGTTAGATGTGTGTGTGTTTATGTGTGTGAGAGTATATGAGCGAGTGTGTGTGTGTGAGTGTATATGAGAGAGTATGTGTGATTGTGCATGATTAGTAGTGTGAGAACATGTGTGTGTATGAGTAGTGTATGTGTGTGAGTGGTGTGTATGCATGTGTGAGTTGTGTTAGAGTTATATGAATGTGTCTATGTGAAAGAGTATGTATTAGAATGTGTGTGTGTGAGTATGCATGTGTGAGTGTATGTGAGAGTTTACGTGTGATTGTGCATGAGAATATGTGTATATGAGTGGTGTGTGTGTGTGCGTTATTGAGTGGTGTGTGTGTTTATGTGTGGTGCATGTGTGTATGAGTGGTGTGTGTGTGTGTGAGTGGTGCATGTGTGTGAGTGGTGCATGTGTATGAGTGATGTTTGTATTGTGTGAGTGGTGTGTGTGCATGTGTGAGTGTGTGTTAGAGTATGTATGAATGTGTCTATGTTAGAGTATGTATTAGAATATGTGTATGTGAGTGGTGTGTGTGTGAGTGTGTGTTGCATGTGTGTGTGAGTGGTGTGTGTGTGTATGAATGATGTGTTTGTGTGAGTGACATGTGTGTGTATGTGTGGTGTGGGTGTGTGGGTGTGTGAATGGCATGTGTGTGTATATGAGTGGTGTGTGTCTGTGTTTGTGTGGTGCATGTGTATATGAGTGGTGTGTGTGTGTGTGTGTATTAGTGATGTACTTATGTGTGTGAGTGGCATGTGTAATATGAGTGGTGTGTGTGTGCGTGAGTGGTGTGTATGTGTTCGTGTGTGGTGCACGTGTGTATGAGTGATGTGTGTGTATTAGTGGTGTATATGTGTATGAGTGGAGTGTGTGTGTATGAGTGGAGTGTGTGTGTGTGTGTATGAGTGGAGTGTGTGTGTGTGTGTGTGTGTGGTGTGCTCCAGAGACTGAGCTTCTTACTTGGTGTGCCATCACTCTGCCAGTGAACTGCACTCAGGCCCAGGCCTCTTCCCATTGTGCTGATGTGTTCTGACACATCTGCAGACAAAACACTCTGCCTCTGCCATTGACTTTAAACTAGCCTGTCGGGAACAGAGCACGAGGAGAAGAAGAGGTGAAACAGTCTGCGTTTGTAGCTGCTGGAGGAGGGCTCTCGGAGCAGCGAATTCAGAACACTATTTTTTCCCACTCTAGTGTAGTTCTAAAATTATACAGTAAACGGCTAAAAATAAGAAGAATTTTAAGACATGCTTGACCTATGGCTGGAGAGGTCACGGGCCCTAGAGGAGAACCCACCACTGATGTTCTGCTAAGTGAATTGCTGTCAAACTGTCTTCTAATGTTTGTTTATGCTCAAACATTTGTGCTGCTCTTAGCCCTCGTCGGAAAAGCTTTTTGCAGAGGGTAATGGAGAAGGTAGAAACTTATACCGGGTCGAAGTGCTGAGAATGAGTGACTGTTGGGTGCTTGGCCCTTAATGAGACACCTGTGTCACTTCCCACCCCAAGGATCAACGAATGTTTCAGAAGAAGAGGAGAATATAGGAGCCAGAGGACACTGAAGAGCACAGGGAAATGCTGTCTCTGGAAATGACACGGCCATTGTACATAGGAATTCACACAGCAGTGGCCGTCTGCACAAGAGCTGCATGACATTGGGCTTGCCAGCTAGCTATCATGGATGGGGGCTCCGCCTGAGATATTAAAGGCAGTTAATTGCTGCTGAGTGTAGGAACGTGTGTGTGTGTGTGTGTGTGTGTGTGTGTGTGTGTGTTATACTCATAAAGGTAATAATAAGTGAACAAAACCCAGTAGTGACGATGGCAAGTACAGTGATGTCATAATACACTTCTTGATGCTAAAAGTTTCTTAGTGGAACCTTACATCAAAAAGACAAAACTCAAGAACTCAGCTTTCTTACGCTTCCACTGACCTGAGAGGTTAGATGGTCTAACCTTGTCTCTGGGTTATGAGTCAGCTTTGGTAGAGGCTCACATCAAACTGACTCTCGATGTTTAAAAAAAAAAAAAACTGCCTCTCTCTTGTGCTAAAGTTGGAAAGATATTTTTTAATGTTTTGCATGATCATTTTCCCTAAAGAACTAAGTCTCCTGGGATTTGGTTATTTATCCTCGTAGCTGTTGTTTTCTTGGGATAGATTTTGATGATGACTATAGTTAGTTATGAGCAAGGGTCTTCCAATTACCTACGTAAAAATCAAATGTGTCATCCAACTTTTTAACTCCCTGCCAAAACAGAGAACATGTGTGTCTGTCAACATAAAATTGTCCCTTCACCACTTTTCTTCTATCCAGGATATGATCTGTACCTCTGAAATTACTGTTTTATTATTATTTATTATTATTATCATCATCATTATCCATGGGTTGCAAGTGTGCTAAAACTGCTTCCTAGAGAATTGTCACCATTTGTGAGCTATTGTTCCATTCCGTACACATTTCTGACACTTGTAAGTCAGTCCCACAAACAAAAGCATTCCCTTGATCTATGATCTACCCACCCCTCTATGCCCAAATTTTTCTCTTGTTCTGTTAGACAGTTGGCTCGAAGCTCCTCTCATCAGTATTTTTGGACTCTCGCTAGCCTCCGCAGTACATATCTAACCTCTGACACTTCTTGTATTCACACTGGATACTGAATTCTCTAGGCCTCTCTTTCTTTGCCTTTAATCTACAATCCCTGGAGTCTCTGCATGGTTAAGCTAACAAGGGAAGGAGTCAACAATATCCATTCCTTGTCCAGCCCTTTGGGTCTGTGTTCTTAACAAGAAGATTCTTCATTGGAAAATCCTACAGCTTACAGCCTATTGAAGGAAGTTTGATTTATTTATTATTATTATTGTGTATGAACCTGTTTGAATTATACCCTTATACTGGCCCTCTGAAGTCTACCTACGTCTTGATTATAATCCCCAAGAGTTTAGTTATGACCAGGAATGAAAGCAGATCTTCATTACCATGATGCAGTGGGAATTGTTTAACATTTATTTTTAAACCAAGTCCTTATCTGAACCTCCTGAGTCTTGCTTACCACACCTGTGGCCATCTACGGGCAGGTGTCGGCCATTGTGCCGTTCAGAGCAGCCCACACCGGCTCTCTCTGCAACACTCAGGCTGCTGGATATGCTTCGTGTTTAGTTTTTCTCCCTCACATCTCCGTCTTGGATGCTGTCTCAGAAACCACTCTTTCCTACATTGAATCAGCGTTGGGAAGGTCCAGTAAACCTTTTAAAATTCTACACTAAGTACTTCAACACATAAAAGGTAACATAAGGAAGTAACTCACTACCGAAGTTTTCTGAATATGTGTTAAGGAAGCTCCCTAAAAAGCATCAGTTAGAAGAGGCTACCGTTATATACTAGGGAAGCGGTGCTAGGATCCATGGCTATTCCGTGGGAGCTAGAACCCTGGAGACAGGACCACACAAAAAAGGAGCTAGAGGCACCGCAAGAGCTGCCTGATGGAAACTGAGAGAGTACAGATCCCAGACAGGAGCCGCAGCCCCAAAGGGATATCAGAGCCCTTGGTAGGTGTCTTCCCAAAGAAGAAAGGAAAAAAATACCCTTGCTTCTTCTACTCAGCGCCCATTTCTTGTGAGGGACTCTCATTGGCTGAACCTAACCAATAGGCAATGGGCAAGGGAGTCTGGGAAATTCAGGTTAGCCCCCTGGGATTCAAACAGGGAAAGGCAGGGAATGACTCAGAGAAAACGGGCAAACAATCTGTCCAAGAACAGAGTGAGAGAATGCAAGCAGCCACTAAGCATAGGAAGTTATGTCCAATCTCATCTAGTAGTTAAGGAAGCACAGTTTTAACAGAGGAGGGTTTAAATGACTGCGCTCAGCGATGGGAATGCTTATCCACAATAGCGACAGACCACCTTGAAGAATCACTGGCCCTGTCTGATGCACCGATGCTGAGGCACCCTGAGTTCTGGAAGCTCCATGTCTAGGAATACATTCTCAGGAGATGGCAACAACATGCATTAGGAGACAGCTGTGTTCATGCTGGGGACCAGCAAGGCAGTGGGTGCCGTGTACCTTATTCTTATAACAGAACGCTAAAATGAGTGGACTACGGAGATACACCGTGAATCTCACAGCCATAATTATAAGCAAAAAAGAAAGGCCTCAGAAGAGCCTACCTCAAAATGCGATTTATAGAATTTTTTTTTAATTTGTAAAATTAAAAGCACTATTTACAGGCTGAATCGTACATACACGGCAAGACTATAAAAACAAACAAAAACCACTGGAGTAAATGAGATGGTTCAGAGGCTAAGGGCACTTGCTGCCAGCTTGATGATCGGAATTTAATTCCTGAAACCCAGAAACTGAAAGGAGAGAACCGACTCCCAAGACTTATGCTATGGCAAGCACATACTCGTGTACACACACACACACATACGGGCACATACATACATATTTAAATAAAAGTTATGAAAGAAAAACCAACTACCAGGAAAGGAATAATCAACTGGGGTCTAAGGTCAGTGGTTGAATACATGCTGAGCATATTTAAGGACCTAAGTTCGAATCCTACCACTGAAAAGAGAGGACAAAGGATTGATAAATAGTTCAAAACAGTGATTATCTTGGCAGGAAAAAAAAAAAGGCAGCAGCTATGACCAGGAAAAAAAAAACCTACAGCATATCAACTCTTGATTTTTAGGTACAGAATATTTTATCACTAAAAGCAAGACTTTAGAAGCCCCAAGAGTTCATTTCATCTCCTCCCCTTAACTGTTACTGGGAACATTATTTTATTGTACTTAATTAAATGTTATCTCATCTGCTCACGCAGGTTCTTTACGGAGAGTGCCACTGATATCTTAGCTTGTGGTTATTAACCTCGACTCAGATATCCGTCCTCCATATGTTCTTATTTTCCACACCCACAAAGTGAAGGTACCGGGAATGCCTGTTTCATAGGGTGATTACTAAATTAGATTGAATATGAGAAATGCTTATTCCAGTAGTCTGGTACCCAGAGATCTGCAGAGGCCACTTCACCCCCACTGCTACCTCCTCACTGTCTTTTACGACTTAATGTAGGCATCTGAAGACATCCAGTCCAGTGTCTGAAGACCCCTCCTCTTGCCCAAGTCCATTTCTCCTTCTTCTAAATACATAAACTCCTACTGCTTGTACCATTTTATGAGGTATCTTCTATCATTCATTCATTCATCCAGGACCCCATGCCAGGTACTCCACACACAGAAGTCAGGAAACAGTCGCTTCCCCGATGGAGCTGGCATTCTGGAGGGCAGAGGAGGAGAGAGAAGGGGATGGAGAGAAAAGAAGTGAAAAAGGAAGAAAATAGAAAGGGAAGGAGGGAGAGAGGGGGACAAAGGAAGAAAGAGAAGGAAGGAGGGATGGAGGGACAGAGGAACTAAGGGAGGGTGGAGGGACTGAGGGAAGTAGAAAGACAGGCCGCAATTATCTAACCCAGATGTACTGAGTTCTGTCAGGAAAGAGGGCGGGATGTTTAGGAACCCTGGCGCAACGGAAGGTCATACAGACCATTCAGTTCAGAAAGACTGATTTCTTTTTTTTTAATTGTCTTTATTGAGTTATATATTTTTTTCTGCTCCCCTCCCTTCCTCTCCCCTTGCCTCCTACCCTCTCCCATGGTTCCCATGCTCCCAGTTTACTCAGGAGGTCTTGTCTTTTTCTACTTCCCATGTAGATTAGATCCATGTACGTCTCTCTTAGGGTCCTCGTTGTTGTCTAGGTTCTCTGGGATTGTAAATTGTAGGCTGCTTTTCTTTCTTTATGTCTAAAAGTCACTTATGAGTGAGTGTTATGATATTTGTCTTTCTGGGTCAGGGTTACCTCACTCAATATGTTGTTTTCTAGATCCATCCATTTGCCCACAAATTTCAAGAGGTCATTTTTTTTTCTGCTGTGTAGTACTCCATTGTGCAAATGTGCCACATTTTCCTTATCCATTCTTTGGCTCAAGGACATTTAGGTTGTTTCCAGTTTCCAGCAATGACAAACAATGCTACTATAAATATAGTTGAACACATGTCCTTGTGGTACGATTGGGCATCCTTTGGGTATATACCCAAAAGTGGTATTGCTGGGTCTTGAGGTAGGTTGTTTCCTAATTTTCTGAGAAATCACCATACTGAAATCCAAAGCAGCTGTACCAGTTTGCACTCCCACCAGAAATGCAGAAGTGTTCCCTTTACCCTACAACCCATCCACAATAAGTTGTCATCAATGTTTTTGATCTTGGCCCCTCTTACAGCTAGAAAGACTGATCTTTTAACAAAGATGACAATGAAGGAGCGACATGAGAGATACACCATCTTTTGTTGTCACCACTAGCAACATTTGTCTAGGCTTTGTAGCCACAGCAGAGTATCCGTGCACACGGACCCAAAGGAACATCGGGGACAACAATGCTCAGTGCCAAAGGCAGAGTGAACAGAGTGGACGGCATTGTGCAGATGGAGGGGATGCTCCTGAGAGGCAGGTGTAGATAAAATGTGAATTCTGGTGAGAAAGTTAAGGGTAGAATGGAAATAAGGCAGGGAGAGTGGGGGGCACCCTAGTCCTGTTGTGGAGCCACACATCCGTGATTCCAGCACTTGGGAGTCTGATGTGGGGTTCCCCTCTGTATGTTAGGAATATGTTTTATTCCCATTGGTTAAAAAAGAAACTATTTTGCATTATGGCAGGACAGAATATAGCTGGGCGGGGAAAACTAAACTGAATGCAGAGAGAAAGAAGGCCGAGTCAGGCAGATGCCATGTAGACACCCAAGAAGCAAGATGTGAAGTAACAAAGCATGAGCCTTGTGGTAAAATATAAAATAATAGAAATGGATTATTTTGAGATGTAAGAGCTAGCTGGAAATATGCCTGAGCCCTTGATCAAACCTTGTTGTAATTAATAAAGTTTTGGTGTGGTTATTTGAGTCTGGGTGGCCAAAAAACGAAAGCACGGTCTCCATTTACAGGAGTCTAAGATAAGAGGTTTAGGGGTTCAAGACCAGGCTGAACTGCATAGTAAGGTTTTGCATTTTTAAAAGAAAAATTAAAAAGCACTTTCTTTTTCTTTTACTAAAAACATTTTTCATACAATATATTTTGATTCTTTTCCTCTCCCGCAGCTCCTCTCAGCTCCTCCTCACTTCCCTGCTCCCTAACTTTTTCTCTCTCCCCTGCTTTCAAGCAAAACAAAAAGCAAGAAACAAAACCAAAATCCTCCAAAAAGAAACAACAACAACCAAAAAAACCCACAAAAATAAAAGTTGGCAAAAGCCTAATAAGAAAAGAAAAACCAAAGCAAAACGAAACAAAAAGAGCACAGAAGTACCACCGAGTTCATCTGGGGCTGGCCAACTCCTGCTGGGCATGGAGCCTGCCCTGGCTTCTGATTGATAAACCCAGTGATACTTCTTTGGAGAAAACTGATTTTCCCTTTGCCAGCCTGTGTCAATTGTAGCAAGCAGTGCTTTGGATATGAGTTTGAGCAGAAACTGAAAGAGACAAGACCAGTTTCGACAGGTTGATAGAAACAGGAATACATAGGAAGGGAGTCAAAGAGCAAGGGTCACATCATAGAGGGGCTCGCTTTATCTTAGAGGGAGTTTTCTTGGGGGGGGGCACTGCCTTCTTTGACACTCTCATGAGAGTCTTGAACCCCTCTCCTACAGTAAAAAGTGTCTTTGTCAAGACAGCCACCCGCTTCAAAGAGCTCCAAATCAGGGGTGGGCATACTGGATCTGCAGCAGCTGTTGTACTAAGGCTTTCTACTGTCTGAGTCTTACAGGGAGAAAGCCATTCACAAACAAACACCATCTCCTGTTGTCCTTCCACTTAATCCCTCCCTGCCCCCCTTCCTTCCTCCCTCCCTCC
Organism: Chionomys nivalis; assembly: GCF_950005125.1. NCBI lineage: Eukaryota > Metazoa > Chordata > Mammalia > Rodentia > Cricetidae > Chionomys > Chionomys nivalis. Next base: position 20,798,107 of record NC_080107.1, read on the forward strand.
CTACTCTGGACTTTGAACCCCACTCTGCATTCTTGTCCCTCTACCTCTGCTCTGTCACATTTTACTCCCTTGGTCATCTTCCCATCTGTTTTTTAAGTCCCTGTTGATCGGTTGCCTTTCTTGCCTTTGTCTGATGTTCCAGTGTGTTTTGCCCTGAGTTACTGTGGAGGCTTCATCTCTCCCACAACTCCATAAACACCAGAAGGCTAAGATGCCGTTCTAGCATCCCAGCTCATGAAGTGCCTACTTACTGTGATAAGTGCCCTCTGTAGCCACTAAATGCCAAGACCAGAGTCTGGGAGAAGGGGACAGAACCAGGATGGGTTTGGAGACACATGGACAGTTGGAACCTGGAAAGCTGACCTGGATATATTCTGACAGTAATAGGCACCTTTCGGGAATAGGGGTGTGGGCTATCTCAAGTATATACCCCCAATCAATAAGTATGAGTTCAAAATATAAAATGTCCACCTCTAGGGAAGTTAGTTCATAGAACTTGTCCTATTAGTGATAGTGTTGTCCAATGGACAGAATAAGTAGGATTGAATTTCAGATTCTAGATACAGACTTCCACATTTCAACTGGGTTATTACTACTTGATTAACAAAGAAAAAAGCTTTCAGAGGACAAATGGCTAAAACGCCTTAAAAAGTAGTATAGTGGCAGGAATAACTGTTACTTTCAATATTGTTTGGCAACTTCAGGTCAACCTCCAAGGGCCTTTTTTTCTATCTTTGTTCATGTAACCAAAATGATTAAGATGTTGCTAAGTAGAACTGAGGTCTTTGGCTTGACCACAGACTCCACAGATCCAAGCGTACACTTCCCCAAGCCGGAGTGGGCAGGTTTGGGTGCGCATTTCCAGCCCTCCACGGTACGAAGTTCTCTCTCCCTGCCTTGTCTATCTGCACCGAAGGGCAAGTCCTAGACGAACAGAGCCGCACTTCCCCAACTTTGCTGCAGAAGAGGGGGAGCCGGTACCCCATGCCCTTTGGTTTTCCTGAGCGCTCTTCCCGCCTTCTGGAGGTCCCAAGCCCTCACAGAGGTCTGCAGTGGGTGGGGGAATCCTGCACGCCCCCGCTCTCTCAGGGACCCGAGGCGCAGCTCTGATTGGTGGAGGGCGGCGAGGGCGGGGCCTGCACACCCCAGAGGTTGCCCCGGCGGCACCGTGAGCGCGGCGGGACTCACCTCAGGATCCGGTGTGAGCAGCCGAGGCCTGGGATGGGAGATGGGGACTCGCTGGGCCACCCCGGGCCGTGCAGCGGGGCTGCTCGTGCTGTTGCTGCGATGCTTCGAGTTTGCGGAGCCTTCCGAGCTCTCAGGTAACCGGGCTGCTGCTCTGAGCGTTTGCCTCCTCAGGATCAGGTCACTGTCGCCTTGCTCTCTGTCTCTGGAGTAGACAAATGGGGAGGTCTGGCTTAAGAGAGCGGTGGGCAGGGGCCATATGGTGCGAAGGAACGCTCTGCATAGAGGAAGCCTTACCACAGTCTTCTCAGAGTCTTCTCTGCCCCCTGTACCTCGGCTGTCCCCTAAAATCATGTTTTCCCGGTGTTCCCCATTTTCCCTTGCATCCCTGTCGCCCCTTGGTTATCTTGGTTTCTTCATGATAAGGTTGAACCTTCACCCACACCTCAAGGAATTCCCAGAGAACCTGACTTCATTGCGGGCACTGAACACATTGAAAAGGAAGTCAGTCAGGTTCAACCACCGTCTCCAGAAGTCAGCCAAGAGTCTTGGGATGCCCTTCCCTGTCACCTGAAGCAGCGGCCCTTCTAATTTGGTTATTATCTCCAACTATTCCCCACTCAGGCAGCTGACCCCAGATAGAAGTGCAGGTCACTTCCTGTCAGTGGGGAAAGGATGCCTTCTGTGAAGCTCAGGGTAGTGCCAGCGCCACCAACCCACTTAGATCTTGCTTTTACTTTCTTTTTGCTTCAGCAAAAGGTGTGTTACTGACCTTGTTACTTGATTGTGCTGTAGATAAGCTGTAAACATTAACCCACTGCTTCTGCCCTCTTGAAGATGGTTAAGGTGGATTTGAGGGCTGTGGCTCTTGTTTTCTTTGGAGTTGAGCTTAGTTACTGTCTGACATAGATTGCCCAGAGTTATGGGAAGTTTCCTGCAAGGGTGGGTGTCATCAACCTCTCTGCACCAAGAAAAAAACCTTTAATGTGTCCTGTCTTGACTCACTCCTCTTGATTTTTCTTTGACCCTTTGCTCTGGAAATTGCCAAAGGAGATATTAATAGTAAAATAGCTTACTGATATGAGAGTTCAGTTCTATCTGCTGCACAATCCAAGAAGAAAAATCGACCTGCAGCAATTTCCAGCGAAAGAGTGCTGACCTGCTGCCCTCCAGCCATGCCCCCTTCCACTCTCTTGCCTTCCATCCTGAGTCCTGTTTCATCCCCTCACAAATTTTTAGATTTCCTTAATTTTCCAATGGCCTAGTTGGGGTCTGTGTGTTTGTTGCCAGCTCAACACAAGCTGCTGTTACCTAGGAAGAGGGGCCTTGATTGAGAAAGTCCCTCCATCAGACAGACTGTCCTATAGGCAAGCCTTTAGAGCAGCTTCCTATTCATGGTTAATAAAGGAGGGCCCAGCACACTGGGAGCGGGGCCATCCCTGAACAGGTGTTCCTGGATGGTAAAGCAGGCTGAGCAAGCCAGGGGAAGTAAGCCAGTAAGCAGCATTTCTCCATGGCCGCTGTTCCGGTTCCTGCCCTGAGTTCCTGTGCTGAGTATGATATGCAAGACTAAACTGAAATAAGCACTCTCTTCCCCATGTTGCTTTTGGTTGTGGTATTAATCATAACAATAGGAACCCTGACTAGCACACCACAGTCTCCATAATCCCTATTCTGTCTCACTGACCCAAAGCAAAGGATACTAGGCTTACGTCTGTTCCCCTGTACTGTATCCCTTCTTCACGTCTCACAGCTGCCCTGCTGCTTTTCTTTCATTTCCAGGCCAGATTTGTGGATTTACATTGGGATGAACATACAGAGTCGTATGTGATAGTATGTGTGTGTATGCGCGCGCGTGCACACACGTGTGTACGTGCTCGTACACGCACACACGCGCACATGCCAGAAAGCCAGAGAAGGATGTCCCATCCCCTGTTCTATCACTCTCCACCTTATACTCTTGAGACTGGGTCTCTCAATGAACCTTAAGTTCACCATTTTGTCGAGCCTGGTCGCTCTCGAGCTCCTGGGATCTCTCTGTCTGTCTCCCCTTCAAGACTGTGGGGTTGCAGGGATTCCTCTTTTCTTTTTTTCCTGACATTTAATAGAATGTGGGCACTGGGGATTCAAACTCAGGTCCTCATGCCTGACCAACAAGCGTTCTTATCCATTGAGTCATATCTCCAGCCCAGAACTGGAGTTTGACCTTACGTCTGTTTTCTTAGTTTGTTTGGCAGAGGGTCAGATTCAGGATGCTAGCAATGGCATGCACTTGGTCACATGAATGCAGGAGGCTTGGGCAGCTGGTCCTGACCACTCAAAATGCTGAAAGAGTATCTCTCTGTTCTTGGGGAGATGCCAAGTTTTTATTAGTAGTAGTAGTAGTATTTTGCTTCCTTGGAGAGCTAACACCATGAAGTAATGTGATCCTTCAGGGATTTCTGGGCATCTCACCAGTAACACCGTCCAATCAGGGTTATCGGCTTTCTGATACTCAGTGTACTACCATGGACCCCATTGTACCTCTAGGACTTCTTTTGAACTAGCAAACCCAGATGTGTGAGTCTCCCCTGCATCTGTATGCTCTTTACACTCGACAGAGATCACAAAACACTTAGCAAAGAAAACTTTGACATTCCCTGGGAATGATCAGTGCCACCGACTCTGGCCTCTCCTCTTCCCCACGCCTTTTTCCTTCCCGTGGGTCTGTGGTTATGATGGGTATTATAATGGGTAGTTCTAATGCTCACATCCAGCCTCCCTCCCCGGATGTGCAGAGCCCTTTGTGCAGGGCCTAACAACAGGCCTCGTGACTAGACAACGAGAAAATGTTGGAAGCGGCGATTTTCTTTGCTAAAATAATAATGCTAAAAAAAAAATATTGTCAGTTATGACAGTGCTCTTTGACTATTCCCTTAAACCTCACCAAAGTCTTTATATAAAATGAAGCATATAAAAAAGACGCCAAGATGCAGTTAACGTCTCTTGTCACCAACCTCTGCCCTTTAGATTTGTCCCAAACACAAATTTGGAGGGGAATGTGAAAACTCCGTTGAAGATCAGTGCAAAGATGGAAAGTGGACCGTGTGTCCTATAAAGCTATGGACAGAATCCCCTCTGGGGCTCGGGAAGACCTCAGTGCAAGGGCGCTCGCTAGCCTGCACAAGGTTCTGGATTTGACGCATAGCACCAAAAAATAGTCATTAAAAATTGCAGTTACCTCCACAAAATGCATTCCATTTCTCAGATAGTTTATATGACCTTATAAAACATTTTTTCTAAATAAGAAATTATTTTTAGTTTATCGGTTTTCTTTCCCATTCTTCAATCCACAATCCCATAATGCCACAAAACCGAGGCAGACTGAAGGGCTATCACTTAAGGATAAAAGTGATATAGAAAACTATTATGAGAGACTCAGTCTTTCCCCCCAGCAAAGATATTGTTTAGTAATACTTACACATACATTATATATGAAGGCCAATGATAAGTTTCCTAAAGCATTAATGATGAATCACTGTCCTTAGAAATCTCATTGATGTGTCAAACGTTGGTATTGATTACACACTCGGTTCATGCACAGGTTTACTCTGACACACATAACTACACACATTCAAAAGCATGACTTACTTAAGATCCTTGGCAGCTTCCCCTTTGCTCCTCTCTACCACTCCACACCCCACCTGTAGTCTGCTCCCTACCAAGTTGGTAAGCCCACAAGTGTCCTGGGAGTAGCTTAATTGTAGAAAATGAAAAGTGAAACTTACTTTCTTCCGGTACGTGTTGGTAAAGTGGGACTTGTGTAACTCCACATGTTTACTATAAATGACACGAGAATGACTTCAAAGGCCACTAGCAGGATAGCAGTGTGAGCTAGTAATACGGTCATCTGCGAGAAGAAGACGCAATGACCTTAGCAAAGGTTAGTGAAGCCTGGGGAGCTAGGGCGCTGGTACTTGGTGAAGGCATGAGAGGCCAGCTATGCAATGGTTTACCCATATTCTACAGCTTTTGTCTGATACTCAGAGATATGAGGACCGTGGGAGTGGGAAGTGGCTTCCGCGAATCTCCCAGCGAACGGTCGTAAAAGTAGGTCTTCAATCCGGAGAATCCAATACTTTGCTTCACTGCCCTTTTCACCACACGCGGACCTAAACTGGTGAATTTTATTAAGAAATCTGTAAAGCGTAGAACTTGAAAAGAAAGCAAAGCTGCTGCTTGCCCAGGAAACCTGTTCGGGGTCAAGAATCTGGAGCTAAGTGTCCAGGAAAGAGCTCAGTGAGGGAGAGCCATGTGCCACAGACTTTTCTTACCTGCTGTAGCTTGTGACACTTTGGAACACAAAGTATTTGGAGCCCAGGGAGAGAGTAGTGTAGGAAAAGGTAAGTCAAGGCATCTGAGAGGCAACTGAATATGTTGGAGAAGCACATAAGAGAAAATCTTCCTTTTCGCTCACTATCTTCCCAACCTGTAACCATCAAAGAAAAAATGACAGAGGGTGTCAAAGAAGAAAGAGTGGGGACAGATGCTGTTGCCCAAACCTACCTAACAGCAGCCCCGTGCAATGTTTTATTTGTGTGTGTGTGTGTGTGTGTGTATACATGCACACTACACACCAAATGCACAATAAAGAGAGATTGTTGGTCCCCACGTTCCACCTTACTTGAGATAGGTTTTCTTTGTTGTTCTGTTGGTTTTTGTTGATAGGTTTGGCTTGGTTTTTGTCTGCTTGTTTGTCGTGTATGCCAGGCTAACTGACCCAAGAGCTGTCTGGGATCTCCTGTCTCTGCCTTCATTTCCTGTGGGAACACTAGGATTGTGTATGCTTATGCTACAGGTCAGCCCTTAGGCGGGTTTCATGTCCTCATACTTGTGTGGCAAGTGCTTTTAACCAGGGAGCCAGCACCCCAGCTTGTGATCTTTTTAAAATTCAAATTTGAAAGCGGAAATAACCACCGCAGGTTTTCTTTGTTATTTCTCATTGTTTGTCTTGCTGCTGCTGCTGTTACTTAAAGTGAAACAAAGCAAAATTCCACCCAAAGTCCACATGATCAGAATTCTGTAGCTGTGGCTTACGTGATGAAATTTCCCCTCTAGCCAACAGTGCCTTGCGTGATCATTTTTAAGTCTTTAACCCGTGACTTGAGGAACTTTTCAGGGTTGGTAAGCTGGGAAGCTGACCTCAGAATGAAAACACCTTTTGAGAACTAAAATTTTTCGTGCCGTTCTGCTGTACTCTGACTCATTGACAATGACTGTTTAAGCTTCTCTAAAATAGTCTGCCTTTAGGTTCATCACCGTGACCATCTACGCCATACTTTTTTCTCTTTGTAAAGGAACTGACCAAAGCGTTTCACTGTGATTTGTTGTTGTAATCACGTAAATCCTGGTCCTCAAACTCGGGTATCTAAGAAACACCGAATCACTTTGTTTTTAGAAAATCAGTTAGATTTGGTTCTGAGTTCCCAATCTACTAAGGTGAGAGAATTTTTTTTTTTTCTTTTTGGTTTTGTCGAGACAAGGTTTCTCTGTAGCTTTAGTGCCTGTCCTGGAACTCACAGAGATCCGCCTGCCTCTGCCTCCCAAGTGCTGGAATTAAAGGCGTGCGCCACCACCAGCCCAGCTGAGACTTTTATCTCCATCTCTGCTGAGGTTCTCCCCAGGTCCTGCAGAGTGCTGGGAGGTCAGTCTGAGAGGCCCCATCACTAGTCTTCCACTTCCGCTGCTTAATACTCGTTTATTTTCTCTTGTCCACACATGCCAGACATTGGAGCTGGTGGCTCGGGTTGTCCCTGAAGCCCAGTGTCTGGTGCTTTACTTGGTGAATCCCCAGCCTCTGTCTCTCCTGGCCACAGCCTCACCACCCTCAGAACCCAGATCCTCTATTTCCTTCCATTGCTTTACCCCAATTTTTCTACCCCTGCCTTCTTGGAAGCGTTCCCATCTCCACTGACGGACCTCAATGAGGCAGGCTTCCATGGAAGGCTCGGGAGAAGTGGTTTTCTAGTAGATTCCCCTTTGCATGACCACAGTAACTTGCCCTGAGCCAGAGGAACATAGATCCCGGCCTTCACAACTGGTGACGGGGAAGGAGCTGAAGTGAGAGCAAATTCCAATAGCGTGGTCGCTGTACTGTGGACACTAAAGCTGCAAGACAGAGATGTGGTCCCAGGTAGACGCAGGATGCTTTTTCATTGGCCACAGAACGCTTGTGGAGGAAAGGGGGACGCCAAGGAGTTGCTGTGTAGGCAAAACAGGGAACCTTCGTGGGATAGCAACATCAAGTGCACACCCCACACCATGCTGATGTGGGTCAGCTCTTTTCCGCATCCCCACCTCAACAGTGTGAAGTGGGTGCAGCCTCACAAATGAGAAATCCGAAGTAGAAAAGCTAAACAATTTGCTCAGCTCTCATGGCACAGCAGAGGCAAAGCGTAAGGCCAAGCAGACTGGCTTGAGAGGCCTTGCCCTTCACACACACTGACCCTCACGCCTCGTAAAACGTGTGAGTTTACCAGGCCCAAGGGTCAGGGCCATCCTATGCTAATCACTCTCCTCCACAAACAAGCGGGATCAAGGTGCACTGGTCATGTGATTCAGAATCCTGAAATGTCTTCCTTTGGCTGTCCTGACCCAGGTAATGATCCGTTCACCATCATGGATGAAAACACCGGCAAGTGCATCCAGCCACTGTCCGACTGGATAGTGGCGCAGGACTGCAGTGACACCGGAAGCTTGTTATGGAAGTGGGTGTCCCAGCACCGCCTCTTTCACCTGGAATCCCAAAAGTGCCTGGGCCTAGATATTACCAAAACCACCGACAACCTGCGCATGTTCCGCTGTGACTCCAGTGCCATGCTGTGGTGGAAATGTGAGCACTATTCCCTGTACAGTGCTGCCCAGTACAGGCTGGCCCTGAAAGACGGCTATGCCACAGCGAGCACCAATTCATCCGCTGTCTGGAAGAAGGGAGGCTCCAGGGAGAGCCTTTGTGAGCAGCCTTACCGTGGTGAGTACAGGAGAGGGATTTTGGCCCTCTTACTGAAATGGTTGTCTAATTTGGCATTAAATATCACACCCAGCACAGCTCGGACCTGGGAGCCTTACTGGGTTCAATGGGCTGTATGTAGTCTGATTGAGCGGTTCTCTCTACTGAAGCGACCCAGAACCTCAGTGCGTTTGTTAGGAAGAGCGCAGCGGGAGGGGCTGCCTAACCCTGGCACGAGGTCTCTGTGCGCTAGCAGTCTCCAGCTTTAAACGCCCACGAAGAAGAACCTGCAGTTGCTAGTTTTAGCACACACACCGGTCAATCATAGGTAATCACTTGTACTTGAACCACAGGAAAGCCTTGCCTTTTGCAGCTTGATCGATATGGAGAAGGCTTTGCCAACTTTCCGTGTTTCTGAGGCATTGGCCCTTGGTGTGGCTGTGCCCAGGTCAACAATACACTTTTCACTCAGGCTTTCCTTGGTTCCCATGACTGAGTTTAAATAAAGTCACAATGAGCAGGCACCGTGAGCTGCAGTCTTATGCACCTGTGAGGCTGCTGGGTACCTCACCCGTCCGTCCCCTTCATAGATTAGAGTTAAAAAAGCTTAGGTGTGTTATCAGTAGGCACACGGCTTTTTGGTGTGGTAAACCCAGTCCTTGAATTCCTATGCCTCGTTTACTTCCTATGATGCCATTCTGAATGCTAGGGGAAAAAATGTTATATATACTGATAGGACGTACTTCATATAAGCTAGAGGCACATAATCTAATAATATTGATCTAATCCTAAATTTAAAAAGAAAAAAAGAAAGAAAAAGAAGTGTTTTTGTTCCATGCCTGAGAAATTTAATATAATGGAAATATTTTGAAAGTCTTATGGGTTTTTATAATATTTTCATCTTTGGCATAGGTATCACTTGTTGCTCTTTGTCTTTATGATTTGACATTTTAAGTGTGAACTTTTCTTAGGTCATTTCCAAAAACAACTATATGAATATTGCCTTGACATTTGCTCTAGATTGCAATGAGTCTTCGAGAATTTAATGCAACATGTTTTGATCATTTTTATTTCCACCTCCTTCTCCAGATACTACCCAGGCCCATCCCCCACCTTAGCTTCCAAATTTATATCATTTTTTTAAAATAATATCTCACTGTTTTTGCTACTCATGTAGTCCCAGCTGTGGGACCTTCCTCTGGAATACAGTCAACCTATCTGTAACATCCTTCAAGAAAACTGACTCTCCCTGCCACAGACGCCATCAACTGTCCATAGCTGCTCAGTTAGAGATGGGGGTTCAAGAACCCGCTCCTACCCCATGCTAGAATGTCGACCGGCTTGACCTGGGCCACATCTTCACTTTGAGCTTTTGTGTTGGCCCCCACCACGACTGCACAAAGAGACTTGGCTGCTGGGGTCTGAGAGCTGTGCTAAGCAACGGGTAGAGAGGTACAAGTTTAAATGGAGGTTTTATATTATGTCCATTTCACAGACTAATAGTCTGTGAGCTCTCCAGCCAGAAGTTCTAGATCAGATTCACATGCCAGGCCTGTGCTTCCTCCTATGGAGTGGGCCTTAAATCCAATCAGGCATTGACTGGCCACCCCATTACACTGTGCCACTGTCCTACTGATAGGCATTTTCTTGCCACACTGGTCATCACTGCAGCTCACAGTAGTCATAGCTGGGTAAAACTGTTGGCCGACTCCCTCCCATCTTCCAGTACCATGGAAGCTACCCAGCAAGGTGAAAACTTCCTGCTCTGTGCCAACTTGATTTCTCCACATCCTGTGACCAACATGTGTGGTATCTTCAGCAATAGGGTCTGACCATCAAGTTCTGTTGGGCAACTGAAAGCAGTGTCAGTAGCCTGATTGGGGATTTGGGGGACGCCTCTGACCAACAACTTGAGGGGAAGTATCGCACACTTGACATTGGGCCTTTAATTTGCAACCTATGGCTTCTGTGTAGGGTAAGGTCAAGTAGCTTCTTGCATATGAAAATATGTAGATATTCATTTATATGAAACTTCTACTTTAAAAGTAGGGTTTGTATGGCTTTTTTAAGCTTCCTAAGTGTTAATTATTCTTCTCTAAATCCCTTTTCCACCCTAGACTCCCACTCCTCTCCCCACTTAATTCCCTCCCCCCATAATTTCTCTTTTCCCCTCCACACCACCTGCGTTCTACTCTTCCCCCTCCCTTAAGATATCTTTATTCCCTCATCCTCAGTCTGTGGCCATAGTCAACATCAATGAGTTTGAAGGGAAGGTAAAGGACCCCTCTTAAACTTGACCATAGACTTAGGATGGCAGCTTAATTCCCCATTCTAACCATGATCTGCTCAGGATTTTCTGCCTAGAGGATCTCTTCCTATTTCTTGTGAAGATAAAAAAAAAATCAGGACTGTGTAGTTCTCTCCATGAAGAAGTATTAGAGACTTAGAGTGGGGGTTTTCCTTTCCTTCAACTCCTAATCTTTGAATCACTAAATTGTTTCTCTTGGCCAGCTTCCTTTGGAACTTCAGGATTATTACCTGAGGGCCAGCTCAGTGTAGAAAATGCTCGCTGTGCAAGCGTGAGGACCCAGAGTTTGACTCCTCAGCACCCGTGGAAGTCCTGGGTGGGTGTGGCAGCCTGCTTATAATCTCACTGCCCCCGAGGTAGAGGCGAGCAATCCCTGGCTAGCTAGTCTAGGCCAGTCAGCAAGCTGTGGATCCAAGTTAGGTGAAGAATGATCGAGGAAGAAAACCAGTGTCAACACTTGGCCTCACACACATGCACACGAGTCTGTGCCCACACACATACAAACATACATACCCCTCAGAGAAAGAAAGAGAGGGAGAAGGGAGGAGGGTGGAGAGGTGGGCAGGCAGAGAGAGACAGCGCACACGGGAGAGACGCAGTTGCTGCTTGGATGTAAAGCAGTTGTTTTCTGGATACCCCTTAAGGACATACTTAAATACTGTGTAGCAAGAATCTCTAACGCGACAACCAAAAGAAAACACTGAACCCAGAAGAATGGCTCTGGACTGCGTTTTATTTGTTTGTTGGGGGATCAGGAAGGATCACTTCCTCAGCAGGACTTTATTGTCCTCCTGCCCACGGGACTTTTGAGAGAATAGTTTGCATCTCAAACTCCCTCACACCCTTAAGGGTCTCCATTTCACTGAAACTTGTTTTCTTTCTTATTTTATGTATTTTATTTATGTATTAATAATATCCACACAACTGCTAACATGATCACCAGCACAAAAATGAGGAGGGGGGCCTTGAACCCTCCTCGGCAGTGCCCAGGAGAGGGGCAGAGCCAGCAGGACAGCCAAAAGGCCGGCTTTGTTTCTTTACCTTTCTAAATGTAATACTTGAAATGTTAAAAAAAGAAAAAAAAAACTGTTTAGACCCTTAGTATGCCACCTAATTTAGATTCACGTCAGATTTTAGTTGCACAGAGGCCAAGGTCAAGGCAGCCGCCCTTCCCAGAGCCACTCAGTTTCTGCAAGCTGGGAATCTCCAAGTCCCTCTTGAATTGTCTTCTCCCACCACTCAAATTTAACCAGATATTAAGTTCTAACGTAAATGCCAATTCTAACTTCTAAAATTTACCTGTGCCCCTTCCTATTTGAAAGTGAGAAACCTTTTCTGGGTCTCTCTAGCTTCTGATTCGGGTCCATGCCCATCCATGCTGTCTATCAAAATAGGAGTAAAGAAAGAAGGGTATTCAAGTCTCAACCAAGTAAAGTCCAAGGTCACCCAGCTTGTTGTAGCCAAGCTGGGGATCAAAATTAGGATTTGTTTCTCCAAATAACAGTGTCCTATTTCTCCCTTAGCTTTTGTAGCCTAATTTTTTTATATTGACTATATTAACATTTATTTCCCATTATGTTTTGGGTTTCCACAAACTTCATCATAGAATTTATCTTTATACGAAAAATGATTTAACTGTAAAATTTTTATGAGTGAATTGCTTTTAACTAACTATGATATAATAACAATTATATCACAAGATATCTTGACCCAACTGGCATGTTCACATCCCAGATGTTTGTCAACTCATACACAGGATGGACTAACTGTGAACTCTGTGTGCTCGTGGTGACTCTTTGAAGCCTGCCAAACTCTTTAACTAGTTGCCTGATGGCTAAGGCAATTTGTTTTCCCTGATTCACAAATTTGTGTCAATGACACATTCAGTTGCAAGCCTGAAGACGCTGTCACCTCAGACCCACACACCAGAAGAGGAGTCGTGTCAGGAGAAGCTGTCTTACAGAGAAAACCCGTGGGATGCGGGTGGTCCATCAACAGCAAGGGGAATAAGATGCCTAATTAACAGAGAGCATCAGTTAGCAAGGCACTGTGTGACCCAGAGAACTGTATAATGGCAGTCATCTTTGAGCCATGTGTAACTCGAAACCTGTAAAAGCCATCAATGGTGTGGAGTTGTTGTGTGTCGGTGAGCAAAGAGGCTGTCCTTATCCAGTGCTTCGCAAAGAGCCACCAAATGTGTCCTTTTCCTCAAAAGTGGGAATTTCACCAACAACTCTGATCTCACAGGTTTGTGGTGAGGACTAAGTACAGAAATGTGTACTCGGAAAGCACTTTGCACGGGGAAATTAAAAGCTTTAGGGAAATCTGACACTCCCAGCAGCGGCAGCATTGTGTCATGTTCCGGGATTGTCCTCTTCGAATCGTAATAGGGAAGGAAGACTGATCATTTGCCTTGGGGAATTTTTTTTCTTTTTCTTTTTTGGTTTGGGTTTTTCAAAATGGGATTTCCCTATGTAGCTCTGTCTATTCTGGAATTTGCTCTGTAGACCAAGCTGACCTGGAACTCAGATAGCAACCTGCCTCTGTCTCCTGAGTGCTGGGATTAAAGGAATGCATGATTCCCAGAACATTTTTCATGTGGTCAGATCTGAAACATATGTGATACGCATGTTCCCTATAAAACAAAGGGCCACCACACTCCCTAGCAGAATTGTTCTCTGGAAAGCCATTCATGTGGCGTAGAAAAACAAAATCAATGACCCGCAAAATATTTATTTTTCTTCAGAAAGCATCTAGATGGTTCTCACTTCTTCTTTTTGTGTGTATGTGTGTGCTTTTTTTAAAAAAAAAAAAAAACAATCTTTTTATTTTATATAACAGTCCCAGCTCCCTCTCCCTTTCCTCCACCTGCTCCTCCCACCTTCCCCCCACCATAACCCCCATCCACTCCTCAGAGAGGGTGAGGCCTCCCATAGGAAATAAACAAAGTCTGTCATATCACTTGAGGCTCCCCGCCACCCCGTACCTAGATTGAGCAAGGTATCCCTCCATTGGCAATGGGCTCCAAAAACCCAGTTCTTGTGCTAGGGATAAATCCTGGTTCTACTGCCAGTGACCTCACAGACTGCCCAGGTCATGTAACTGTCATCCACATTCAGAGGGCCTAGTTCAGTCCTATGCTGGTTCCCCAGCTGTCAGTCCGGAGTCAGTGAGCTCCCACTAGCTCGGGTCAGCTATTTCCGTGAGTTTTCTCCATCATGGTCTTTTCTTTTCTTTTTTTTTTTTTTTTTTTTTGGTTTTTGAAGACAGGGTTTCTCTGTAGCTTTGGTGCCTGTCCTGGAACTAGCTCTTGTAGACCAGGCTGGCCTCGAATTCCCAGAGATCCGCCTGCCTCTGCCTCCCGAGTGCTGGGATTAAAGGCGTGCGCCACCACTGCCTGGCCCCCATCATGGTCTTGACCCCTTTGCTCATATTATCGCTCCTCTCTCTCTACAACTGGACTCCAGGAGCTCGCCCCAGTGCTTAGCTGTGGATCTCTGTATCTGCTTCCATCAGTTACTGGGTAAAGGTTCTATGATGACAATTAAGGTAGTCATCAATCTGAATGCAGGGGAAGGGCAGTTCAGGCACCCACTTCACTATTGTTTAGAGTCTTGGCTGGGGTCATCCTTGTGGATTCCTGGGAATTTTCTTAGTGCCGGGTTTTTTTGCTAATCCCATAATGGCTCTCTCCATCAAAATAACTCATCCCTTGCTCTCCCTCTCTGTCCTTTCCCCAACTTCACCTTCCAGATCCCTCATGTTCTCCTCCCTTCTCCCTATCCTCCCTCCCCTCCTCCTCCCCTCACACCTTCCACCCCCTACACACCCACACTCCCAATTTATTTAGAAGATCTTCTCAGGGGGATCCATGTATGTCTCTCTTAGGACTCTCCTTGTTTCCTGGTTTCTCTGGGGTTGTGAACTGTAGGCTGGTTGTTCTTTGCTTTATGTCTAATATCCACTTATGAGTGAGTACATATCATGTTTGTCTTTCTGGGTCTGGGTTACCTCACTCAGGTTTTTTTGAGTTCTATCCATTTGCCTGCAAACTTCATGATGTCATTGTTTTTTACTGCTGAGTAATACTCCTTTGTGTAAATGTACTACATTTTCTTTATCCATTCTTCTGTTGAGTGGCATCTAGGTTGTTTCCAAGTTCTGGTTATTATAAATAATGCTGCTATGAACACAGTTGAGCAAATGTCCTTGTGGTTTGAGTGTGCATCCTTTGGGTATATGCCCAAAAGTGGTATTGCTGGGTCTTGAGGTAGACTGATTCCCAATTTTCTGAGAAACTGCCATACTGATTTCCAAAGTGGTTGTACAAGTTTGCACTCCCACCAGCAGTGGATGAGTGTTCCCCTTACTCCACATCCTCTCCAGCATAAGCTTTCATTAGTGTTTTTTGATCTTAGCCATTCTGACTGGCTTAAGATGATATCACAGAGTTGTTTTGATTTGCATTTTTCTGATGACTAAGGATACTGAGCAATTCTTTAAGTGCCTTTTGGCCATTTGAGATTCCTCTGTTGGGAGTTCTCTGTTTAGATCTGTACCCCATTTTTGGTTCTCACTTCTTTTGTACTGCAGCCTGATACCTTCCAAACTTCAGTCTCTGCTTCAGGCATGGGAGCACTGGCGAATGATAAAGGATGTAGGTGGGATCAAATGCTATCTTATGCATACTTTAAACCAATCCATGAGACTTTCTGAAGGACCCCAAAAGCCTGCTGAAGGTTAATGAGATTTGATGACTGTACTCTCCCTAATGGCCATTCTTTCATTGGATAATAACCAGAGTTTTTGAGGAAACTGAAGCTAAAGAGAAACAGATGACAGATACATGATTAGCTGCCCTGTAGGACATATTTTCAAGAGAACTATTATTGGCACAGTATTGAGCACTTTCTCTGGGGTCACATATCTAAATTATGATCGTTTTCCAGTGCCTCTCTGGGGACCAGAGAAAATTGTTAAAATGAAAGCTAGACCTGCCACCTCACCACTCACCAGCTTCTCCCATCACGGCCCTGTTAAGTCCAGTTCTTTTTCCTAGCCTGAATTATTATGTCCTGACTCTTTCCAAAGATCTACTCAGGAATCCAGCAGCTTTCTTCCTCCACTTCCTCAAAAGCCACAACCTTTTGGGCAGTGATGTCCTTTGTCCATATGGCCAATTGCATAAAGGTTCCAGGTATTTTTTCTGGCCCCACTTTCACTAAAGAAATGGAGGAGAGTTGAATTTCCATCAAAATAGCCATTTTGAAGAAGTAGCTGTCTCTGCCACCCATGCTGGACTCAGTCTCTTCTGACTTGATCAAGCCAGGGTCTTTCAGTGCTTACATCACAGAAAGGGGATCTTACTCTGTCACCAAATACACAGTGGACAACCCTTGAGGTAAACACTGATAGTCTCAATGCAGAAACTAAGCTTGTCTCTAGGCACAAAGGCGACCCCTAGCTTTCAGAGTACAGTCAGAATCTATGCTGTTTCCACGGCCGATAGCCAGCTCAATACTGTCGGCTCATACGTGAAACCAACACTGTCTCTTTTACAAGTCTGAGAAAACAGCTATCCTAAGATGATTGCTCAGCTTCTAACTCCCCTCTGCTTCCTCCCCATCCCGCAGAGATATATACCAGAGACGGGAACTCCCACGGGAGACCTTGTGAGTTTCCATTCTTGGTTGGTGAGACATGGCACCATGACTGCATTCTTGATGGAGACCATAATGGGCCCTGGTGTGCCACTACCCTAAATTATGAGTATGATCAAAAGTGGGGCATCTGCTTAAAAGCAGGTATGTATGGGCTGGTGAACTCCAAAGCAAGGAGAGAGAACCCTTTATATGAGGCAAAGGGGGAGAGGAGTTGTTGAAGATGACCTGAAAGTGTCTGCAACAGATGCTATCCTGGATGAGGAATGCACCTTTGCAGGAAGGGGAAGAAGTCACGCGCAGCTTGGAATTGGCCTTCAGACGTGGGTCAGGAAGAGAAGCAGGATAGTTTGGGTCGTGGAAAACTAGGAAGGGGAGAATCGCAAAAGCTCATATACATCGGGGGAGAGCGGAAAGGGCATGAGCAGATAGGAAAATGCAGCATCCAAAGACGAGTGGAAGAAGAAAGTGGAATATAGGAGACTGTAGCTTGAATATAAGGATGTCACCTTGGTGATCTCACAAATGGGCTGAAAAACCCTATTTAGGATGGTGACTACATGAAGTGTATTGACGATCCCAGCACTTGGGAGGCAGAGGCAGGCGGATCTCTGGGAGTTCGAGGCCAGTCTGGTCTACAAGAGCTAGTTCCAGGACAGGCTCCAAAGCTACAGAGAAACCCTGTCTCAAAAAACCAAAAAAAAAAAGAAAAAAAAAAAAAGAAAAAAAAGAAAATGTATTGACGGCCTGAAGCCAAGACTGGAAGAGAAGGAGACGCATATCTTGGACCCTCTCCAACTTAGTGAGAATGTTTGCTCTGCCATGCCCGTGTGTTGATTGGCGTATGTTTTCTAGTTGCTTCTTGTGAAAAGCAGAGTATCCGGGCTATACTAAAGTGTTCACTCTTCTTTAGAGAGATGGTCAGATCAAAGGAGTGCTTGTGTTGATGTCTGGTATATAACAGAGACAGTGTCTTAGCAAACAGGTGAGAGTTACAAAGGACCACACTAGCTGGCGTGTGATAGACTGTTAGGAAGTATTAAATGCCAAGTAGGGTAGCTAACATTTTTTATCTCAGCGCTTGTGAGCCTGAGACCAGAGAAAGGAGAGCTTCAGGTCAGCCCGAGCTGTAGTAGCATGAGAACACTATCTCAAATAAATTTATGGCAATAGGTGGAAAGAAGCTGAGGTGTTCTGATTATACTTCCGCCACAGACACCTGTGTCGTTGTCCTCATCTTCACATTCAGCAGCGGATATCTGAGCGCCTTCCCAGTGTAAAGGTCCATGAGTCTATCTGATGTGTAACTGGGGTTAGGGAAGTCCCTTGGAAACCCCTGGGTGGAGCTTAAGTCATGTGATCTAACCTGGATTGGCTAGTATATTTTTGAACCCATTATCTCAAGGTCTATCTTACTCAGGGTACAGTTTGCAGGTTCTTTATTTGAAACACACATTTCTATATCTGTAAAGAATATACCATGGGTCTGGATGGGTAGCTAAGTGAGTAACAGTGCCTGCTATGTAAACATGAGACCTTGAATTCAAATCTCTGGCACTCAAGTTTAAAAACAGAAAGCCAGGCATGGCTGAGGATGCCTGTCGGTAACCCCAGTGCCATGGTGGGTGAAGACAAGAGGATTGCGGGGCTTGCCGGCTGCCAGCCTAGCTTCAGGTTAAAGTGATAGATACTGTCTCAGGGGAAGATGGAGATTGACAGAGAGAGACCCCTGGGCCTCCCTCCTGCCTCTGCTTGAACATACACCCACTAGCACAGGCACCTGCAGGCGCAAGCATGTACACGTGTACCACATACACAGAGATACACACTATGGATGCTCTATATTGTGTTTATTTATGTATAATATATGTTTCTATGCTTGTATATACATCTGTAATGTGAGTTCTACAATATCAATTCTATTCATGTATTCAATCTTCTATTTAAATATTAAGAAGAAATTTGGACTAAATTTCCAAAATAGAGGAGTCTCTATGCTCAATATATTTAAGCAGCATGTCTGCACCCACACGGGCTTCCAGTTCTTTCTCTGTAGGCATGTAGACAAGTCTGTAGATACCTTTGCCAAGCTCTGGTAAGCATGTTTTTCCATTGGCTCAGTGTTCCACACCTGTATCTTCAGGCAAAGGTTACACAGGAACACTTGTGAAAATCAGCGTTGTAGTTAACAGGGGATTTAAGGAAGGTGGAAGAGCCCACCATCTGGAGTCATTCGGTGTGCTCTGACTACCATTTCAGAGCATAATGAGAGAACCAAAACATGGCCCATGCAATTTATCTTTTTATCAACAGAAAATGGCTGCGAGGGTAACTGGGAAAAGAATGAGCAGACTGGAAGTTGCTACCAGTTTAATAATCAGGAGGTTCTTTCTTGGAAAGAAGCTTACGTCTCCTGTCAGAACCAAGGAGCTGACTTGCTGAGCATCCACAGCGCTGCTGAACTGGCGTATATTACGGGTAGGCTTAACCTGCACGTGGTAGGGCCGATGGCTGGGACTGCAAAGGTGTTTGTCTTCTGCTCCGTTTCCTATCCAGGCATGCTCTTTTGATGATATCTTTTCTGGCCTCTCTTAAAACTTAGACCTTAGCACTGAAATCTGCACACACACACACACACACACACACACACAAAGAAAAAAAACAGATTGAATGTAAACATAATATTTCCATGTGTTAAATGCATTTTCAGATAGAAACTAGAGAGAAACTGATGTTTAGAAACTAAGTTCCCACCCCACACTTATATCTGTATCTAGACTGCGGTCCCTCCAACTTCTCCAAAGCTCTTCCTTCTCCCCAGAATTTTTATGCCTTACTGGCCATTGTCTCACATTTTCATGGCTATCACCACACCGACTCCCCAACTGCCTGCACCCCATGTGAACATTCAGCATTGAAGGTTTGGCTCCTGGGGCCTGGAACTCTGCCTCCTTTCTTTTCTTTTCTTTTTTTTTTTAAATATTTACTTATTTATTATGTATACAATATTCTTTCTGCGTGTATGCCTGAAGTCCAGAAGAGATCTCATTACAGATGGTTGTGAGCCACCATGTGGTTGCTGGGAATTGAACTCAGGACCTTTGGAAGAACAGGCAATGCTCTTAACCACTGAGCCATCTCTCCAGCCCCTCTGCCTCCTTTCTTAACCCAGGTCCTTCGCAAATCCTGAAAAGTCCTGCTTTATGCATTAGCCTTCTATGGTATTCAGTGAGGAGATCATTGTATAGAGCCAAAATAGCTCTTGAGAAGTCCTCCTAGTCTGGATATATTTATTTTCTCTCTGTGTAAACCCTGTAGTCTATAATACATACACATAGACACCTGCTAGGGACATAATGTAATAATATACGTATTCCCCTTGGGATAATTAGGAAACAGTATTAAGTCATTTACAGCTGAAGAATACTCCAACAAATTTACAAAATTAATGTCTGTCAGCATCCCCTTTGTCGTTTATAGACCATTTTTCATCAATTGCTCTGTCTCTTCTATCGGGCTTCAATTAATTTTTCAAATTCTTCCCTTGTGGTTTTGGTAAAGTCTTTCTTTCCAGGTTTATGACCTTCTACATGGTGGTACGAATCCTTACTATCATTCTTCTATTCTTTCTGGGTTTTCTCCTATCTGTATGGACCCGCACAGGCATGGGCACATCCGTATGTTGTGTGTACATTAGCTAGCATATGGGCAACTAGACTCACTGCAGAAATTATTTACACTTCCCTGTCCTCGTCCCTTCTTTTGCTGATGGTCTTGATTATGAAATAATACAATTGGATGATGCATCTCCCTGGCAACAAGGGTGCATGTGTGTGTGTGTGTGTGTGCGTGCACGTGTGTGTATGTGTGTGTGCATGTGTGTGTGTGTGTAAGTTCCAGAGAACCAGGGGATTGAATATATAGCGAAACTGCTGCTCTGAGAAAACTCCTGGAGGTGTTAGGGAAGGGGAAATCATAATCAGAATGTATTATATAAAGACCTATTTTTAATTTTAAAAATTATACAATTCCTGCAGGAAAGGAAGACATTGCTAGAATTGTTTGGATCGGACTGAATCAGCTCTATTCTGCTAGAGGCTGGGAATGGTCAGACTTCAAGCCATTAAAATTTCTTAGCTGGGATCCAGGTAAATGCTCTCCCTCAACAATGTATACAGAGTAAAAGCTTCAAAAACGGAGAACTTTTTACTCATCTGGAGCCTTTAGAAGTTCATGTACAATGAGATCTCATGGTTGCTGTCTCAGAAGTTTTTCTAAGACATTCCTAACTGTGCTGTTATTTTAGCCAAGTTGAACTACACCATGGGCAAAGGAGCTTTTCCTTCGGGGCTCTAGAGCAAGTACCCCTGGGGTTTGAAGAACAGAATGAGCCAGACAGCGGTGCTGCAGGCCTTTAATCCCAGCACTGGAGGCAGGGGCAGGCGGGTCTCTATGACTTTGAGGCCAGCCTGGTCTACAGAGCCAATTCTAGTACAGCTAGGGCTACACGGAGAAACTCTGTCTCAAAAAGAAAAAGAATGAACCGCACAACATGGCCAGGAACCATTCTAGAGCCCACAGGGTCTCGACTGCCAGTGTTGTGCTTAGTCTGCAGCTTGACTTTAAAGCAGGAATATCCCTTCCTTTTCACATTCTTCGGCTTTCCCCCACTATGGCGCCTAAACACTATGAGCACAGCAGCTGGACCTTAGTACACAGATACCTCAATGAAAACACCATCCCGCTTAGCCATTAGCTCTTTCTGCAAAAGAAAGGACCAGGAACGTTTGAAAGCTGAAGTCTGAGGACGGCCAAACCTAAATAACATTCGTAAAAGTGTCCTACCTACATGGAAGAGAAATGGATTCAGTACTATCAAAAGGCCATGAGGTTTTTATTAACTAAATCTTTTTTATTAGTAAACAAAGTAATACTCTATTATGTCAAAAATAGACTATTCTAGGCTCTGGCGCTGAGCTCCAGTCCCAGTCCTTAACGCAGTATTTAACGCCTTAAAGGGCAGACTAGTGTGTCGGTGTTTCATCTGGTTGTAAACATTCACAGAGAGTAACTTTAGTATAGACTCAGGGGTTCTGGCCACAGGGTGTGTCGTGGAAGGAGCTCTAAGGCAGAGGCTGATGTGTTTCTCTGCTGTGAGCCAGCTATCATCAGAGCGCTTCCCCTCCATCCAGCGTTCTAGACCAGGCATAAATGAGCATGTCGTTGTTCATCGCAGCTTGTCGCTTTTCAGTTTAACTGAAAGTTTGAACCATACTGTGAGTTTCCATAAAGACATAAAATTATGAGTATTATTTTAGGCACCACTAGGACCCTAACCTCTTTCCACCTCCTGGAAAAATCTTCCTCCCTAAGGCACGCCCATTGCGCCTATGATTGGCGGGTCCAGCTGCGCGAGAATGGACACGGAGTCGGGGCTGTGGCGAAGTGTTTCCTGCGAAACCCAGCAGCCCTACGTCTGCAAGAAGCCTTTGAACAAGACGGTGGCGCTCCCAGGTGCTTTCCTCGCTTCCTCATCCGTCCAAATAAGTCTGTGAAGTCGAGTAAACGCATGCCAGACACCCATTTTGACCTTTCCTTCACCGGATATCGCCAATGTTTTCCCCATCCCCAGAACCTACGCTGAAATGCCATGGTTGTGCATGTTTGAAATCCGGGGGCTGGGGTGCAGTCCTGGAGGATCCTGACGCTTGACTGCCCAACCACTCTAGCTTAATAGATGAGCTTCGGGTTAATGAAAGACTCTATCTCAAAGAACAGAACAAAATGATATGCCTATCATTTTAATTTTGTGAAAATATGTGTTTGTGGATACAAAAACTAGAATATGGCAGTGATTGTTTGAGTGCATTTACATGTGAGTTTTCTCTCTGTTCCTTTGCCATAACTGAACTATCTCATAGTAATAATGAATGTCATTTAGAGCCTAAGTTATTGGATTATCAGCTTGCAAGTATGAGACTAATTGAACCTAAATTTGATCAGTTTGCTAAAAAAAAAAAAAAAAACTACAATTTTTTTAATATTTATTTATTTTTGTTTGTTTGTTTTTACATCCCAACCACAGTTCCCCTTCTCCTGCTAGACACCCCTCCCATCAACTCCTCTCCTCTCCCCTCCCCTCCCCTCCCCTCCCTTCCTCTCCCCTCTCTTCTGAAAAGGGCAGGCCTCCCATGTATACCAATCAGCCATGGCATATCTAGTTTCAGTGAGACTAGGCACCTGGTAGGAGGATTGGGTCCCAAAAGCAGTCTGCATAGTCAGAGACAGCCCCAGCACCCACTGTTAGGAGGCCCACAAGAAGATGAAGCCATACAACTGTAACATATATGCAGAGGGCCTAGGTCTGTCACACGGAGGCTCGTGGTTGTTAGTTCAGTCTCTGTGAGCCACTGTGAGCCCAGGTTAGTTGATTCTGTGGGTTTTCTTGCGGTGTCCTTGGCCCCTCTGGGTGCTACAGTCCTTCATCCCCCTCTTTCAAAGGGTTCCCCCAGCTCTGCCTAATGTTTACCTGTGGTCACTGCATCTGTTTTCATCAGTGAATGCAATACTCTACATTTTTAAGATGACTGAGTTTATTTGTAAAAGAAAACAAAAGAGAGAGAGAGAGAGAGAAAAAGAAAGTTCCAGAGAGGATCTGGATAAGTTGAATAGTTTCTAGTTTTGCTAAACAGAGTAGTGGCCCTTTGCCTCTGAAAGATTAGACTTCTCTGGGGGATTTCGTCACCGTCAAACTGAGACTCACTGCTCTTTCAGAGCGGATGAAGGTGTATGAAGAAGCCGTTTGTCCTTCCCTCCCCTCCTGTACCATCTGAGAGTACATAAGTACCACAATCCTGTTCCTTACCTCTCTGCTTGCCCTGTATTCAACAGTTAGTGTTAGCATGCAGTCAGTTGTTAAGCTGGTCACACAAGAAAAGAAGGCTTGACGTGGGGGGGGGGGTGACCTTCCAAATCTCAGAGCTGGGAAATGTTGTCAGCATCTGGCTCACTCCACACCTGTCTTCCACCTCTTAGGACTAAAGTCGTTTCCTTCCCTGGCCGTATCTATGCCCTTGAACAGTCTTGTCCATAGCCTGTGTCTCGCAGCAAGTGCATATCATATCTGAATCTCTGCGAAAATTTTGATGATGTCAGACACGCATTAAACACAGCATCAAATTCATGTCTCCCCGATAGCTGACATCCTGTCTCCCAATTTTCCAGAAGCATTGTGCTTCAAGAAAGAAAAATTCGCAGTGTTGTTGATTCTAAACAGGTCTGTCTTTACTGGTAGATAAATGGCTGCTTCCTCCCTTCCCTTCCCCCCACCCCCAGATGTTTGGACATATTCGGATACCCGCTGTGATGCGGGCTGGCTGCCAAATAATGGATTTTGCTATCTCCTGGCAAATGAAAGTGGCACCTGGGATGCAGCCCATTCCAAATGCAGCGCCTTCGGCGGTGACCTCATCAGCATTCACTCCTTAGCGGACGTCGAGGTGGTTGTCACAAAACTCCATAGTGACGGTGAGTCATTTGAATTACTTTCTTTTGCTTTAAACTTCTTGCTTTAGGACTTAAAGACGTTTCTACTCTCCCTGTTTTCAGACTCTTGGTGGGAATGGGAGGCTTCCAGCCTGGCCCTGGATCAGCCCATCTGGGGATGGGGGTGGGGCGGTCAGTGGAAATGGACTTATCCTGGGCCTGCCGTGTCCAGCGCTGCAGCTACCACGTGGTTTTTGAACTCTTGAAAGGTAGTTAGGAAGAATGAGGAGCTGAACCATGACTTTTGTTTAATTTCCATCTCCTTGCGTTACAGTTCAGATAGCTGCTGCCGCCCAGCAGCCACTGTGTCATCAGAAACTCTCCCCCTCCCACAGTAATGCTAAACCGTATTTAAGTTCTTCTAGAACTGGTCCTGACGATCATTTCGCTTTTGTAATTCTCTGGAACAAGACTGATAAACAAAGGCATTCTAGACCGCTTGTCTTCCGCCCTCTTCCTAGACGACTCAGGCTGCGGAGGTCCCTGTTCCTCGTCAGCAGGGTGCTAATTGTTTCCCCTGTGAAGACAGCAGTCATTTCAGGGCAGCGTGGACACTCACTATTTCTAATTAGGATATTTATGGTTGGATTTACAGAGTTTCACCCATTCCCATGAAGCAGCATTTATACGGTAGGCCTGAGACACCACTCAGCGCACCCTTCTCTCTAGGTACCTTGCCTCTGTGAGTCCAGGGCATCAAGACCCACCCTGTCTGCTCATCAACGTATCTAAAAAATATACCACAAAGCTCCTAAAACGACATTATCAACACGTAAAAATCAGTAACACATATTACAACATACGACGGAGCAAAACCAAACAAAACCAAACATTTTTCTTTCAGATGTCAAAGAAGAAATATGGACAGGCCTTAAGAACATAAAGAGCCCCACTTTGTTCCAGTGGTCAGATGGTACGGAAGTTACTCTGACGTACTGGAATGGGAATGAGCCTAGTGTTCCCTACAATAAGACTCCCAACTGTGTTTCCTATTTAGGAAAGGTAGGAGCCTCCCGTGGCTTATTTATAGTCTTTTTGTTAGAGCTATTAATAAGAACATTGTGCTAGGAATTTGTGTGCGAGCTGAGAAGGAAGAGGTAAAATCCTGCAGCTTGTCACTCTGAGAGCTACCGAGTGGAGGGTAAGTAAAGGCAGCTGCCGAGTAAGCAGTCTGAGCTCTCACTGCCTTCTCGAGACGATATACAGATGTGGTAGAACTCATGTGTCAGACTGTCTCGGATAACCTGCTGTCTTCGAGGGCCTGAGTCTCCATCGGCCTTTCTGCTCGTTATGATTGACGTTTGGCAGGCCAGCACAGGTTAGCCTGGAAGGTGCCATCTTTCCATGCTGCGATTAAGTTTTGAATTCATCCTAACTTGAGGCTAATTGGAAAACACTTTCCAGTATTTCAGTTTTGCATGGTTTCCAATAGTTTAATTTTTTTAAATTTATATAAAATATTGCATTAGATTTGTCCATAAAGCTATCTTTTCCTGAAATGTAGCTTGCTAAACATTTGTTGAATGCACTCTGGTTAGGAACCTAAAATAGACTGAGTCTTGTCCAGAAGGACTTAAGCACCTCTTTGGTTTATGATTGGATTGCTTTCCTATAGGCAGCTCTCTGCTGGTACTCAGGGTGACTGTCACCCAGACATCTAGAGAGGTTTTAAATGGAAGCAACACATTTAGTGTAGAACTGGTTCTGTGGTGGGGATGTGTTTGAGAAGGTGTCACACTCGGTGGCCTACTTTAAAAGCCAAGATGTCTCAAAACATTGTCAAAAGTGGAAGCAGCGAATGAACAGAAGGAGCGCTCCACAGCCTGCCCGGATTCCACACTGACCCTCGTTACAGTCAAGCCGCTAACATTTCACTTCGGGAAGCAATGCGACTTAGTCAGTTCTGCAAAATTAATTCGATGTAGCGTATTTGAAAGAGACAATTTTGATGTCTATACTGGAGTAGAATTAAAAGAATCTTTTGACCCTAGACCCCTAGTAGTAACTCTCATAACCACCGTCTTCCTTATGCGTCTGAAGAAATGTGACCAGACATTAGCTGATGCTTCCCAAAGAATTTTAATCTGTGAGCAAACTGCCCCCGGGTCACAGGGAAGCCACTAGAATGCTGGCCTCTTGGGGTACTTTTCTCTGTTCAACTAAATGTTCTTCGGTAAGGTTTCCTTGTTAAGCTTGTAAAAAAGGGCGTGTGTATGCGCTGTGTCGTAGGGATGATGGGTTGAGACACACTACCTTTCCTGGCCTCCCATAGTTATTGTGATTTAATTCTAACTATTTGGCAAATATTCTCTTTGGTAAGAAATATTTTTGTTTTCTTCTTTAAAAGTTAGGTCAGTGGAAAGTCCAGTCCTGTGAAAAGAAGCTCAGATATGTGTGCAAGAAAAAGGGAGAACTAACTAATGACACGCGGTCTGACAGGCTGTGTCCTCCAGAGGAGGTGAGTAATCCTGTTGTGAATTTCCCTGCGCAGAATGAGCCCTCCTTGGTTAAAGATGATATTTGAAGTTTAAACGATTCAGTCTTGGGAAGTAAGAACACTGGTTTCTGTTCATTTATTTGAACAGAAGGAAAAATTATTTAAAGCGAGAAGGAAGAGAATCCTAACACACTGGTGTTCTTACAGTAAGAAAAGATGTACCTAGTCATGGGTCCCTCTCAGTTTGCAAATATGGCTGCTTTCCTCATTGTTGATAGCTCTCCTCCAGTGACTGTGCTCTTTCTGAAAAATAGTTCAGCTAGCAGCTGCAGTATAGGGTGATTCGGGTACCAAGGACAAAGAAAATGGGGCCTCGTCTCAGTCATGCGGAGGTGTTTGGTGAAACTGAGTTCCAGCCATATCCAGTGAATAATCACGTCCTCCACCTCCCTCTGATTGTACGAGTTTGTCAGAGTAGCAGAATCCCGCTTATTTGGGGGGGGGGCATCGTTAAGTCACAAACAGTGGGATGATATTCCTCTTCTTTACTTAGGGCTGGAAGAGACATGGAGAAAACTGTTACAAAATCTACGGGGACGAGGTCCCTTTCGGAACGAACTGCAACCTGACCATCACCAGCAGGTGTGACCCTCAGTACAGGTGTACTAGGAAACTTTCAACTGAGTTTGCCTAAACAATTTGGGGGGGGGGGGTTATTGCAAAAACTATGAGACATTTGCGAGATTGGTCCATCTTTTGTAGATTTGAGCAGGAATACTTGAATGACATGATGAAGAAGTACGACAAGTCCCTTCAGAAGTACTTCTGGACCGGCCTGAGAGACGCCAATTCCCGGGGGGAATACAGCTGGGCTGTCACTGGTGGACTAAAGCAGGCTATGACTTTTTCCAACTGGAATTTTCTCGAACCCGGTGAGTGTTTGATTAAGGGTTGACAGCGCTTCAGGACTGAGTTCACAAGGGCGGAGCGGGTGCAGCGCTGAGCCCAAGGCTTCCGCGTTACAACAGATTTGCAGTTGCTCGTTCCCCTGTCTGCAAAGCTTGCTTGTGTCTGTCTGTTTGGGTTTCCCAGGAGACACAGGCAGTTAGAAGGCCGTGTGGCACTAGGGACAGAGACAAGCAGTCGCAGAAAGGTGATTCACAGGAGGCCATAAATGATCAGTGTGCCAAGTCCACCTGTGATTCTGATTTTATGATTTTTCTCTAAAGCTCATTGTTCTAAGGTGAGAGGTGGAGTGAGGAGCTTGGGGAAGCAGAAGCTATTCTCCTGCTTGGGATTCAATATCTATTTTAAATGCTGACTTGTTAAAGATGATTACACTCATGCCAAATGGTTGTAGTGATGAGGTGGGGGCAGGACGTTTGTAGAGAAGGATAAACGAGAGAGAGAAAGTTAAGGCCCAGGCATGGTGCACACACCTTCAATCCCAGCACTCAGAATGGAGAGGCAGATCTGTGAGTTCAAGGCCAACCTGGTCTACATAGTGAGTTCCAGGTAACCAGAGCTACATAGCCTATAGAGGAAAACAAAAGGGCACAGGCTCAGTTCAACCAAAACAAACAAACAAAATAACAAAAAACCTATGAGAAATACATGGCTAAAACAAAAGTGTCAACTGTAACATGAGGGCCTGTTTGTTGGGGTTTCTGTCCTGTCCAGTTCCATGCAGCCATTTAAACCCAAAGAAAATCACACAAAGAGTCTGCATTAATGATAAACTGACTGGCCCATTAGCTCAGGCTTCTTATTAGCTCTTGTAGCTTATATTTACCCATTATTCTTATCTATGTTAGCCACATGGCTCAGTACCTTTTTAGCAGGGCAGGTCACATCCTGCTTCTTTGGTGGTCTGCGCAGGACTGGGGAAAGAGCTTCCTTCTTCCCAGAATACTCCTATTCTTATCGTCCCACCTCTACTTCCTGTCTGGTTGACCTGCCTATGCTTCCTGCCTGGCCAATCAGCGTTTATTTAAAACATGATTGACAGAATACAGACAATTCTCCCACACCAGTCAACCTCAGTGAGTTCTGCAGGAAGTCCCTTGAATGGGCACCTTAGTATAACACTACCTCCTGACAAGGTTTGAGAGAGGAAGAGCCCCATCCCTGCTCTTTTAGTTTTAAGAGATTTAAAGGGGGTGTCATAGAGGATGCCAACAAAAGAATACTAAGTGCAATGTGAGGAAACTCTAGTTTTGTATTATGAAGATAGAAGATACTACTTAATTTTTAAGAAACAAGGTGGCAGTGGACCACGATGTCCCTCCTAAGTATACCTGTCACCTGTGTTTGGGTATAAGAGAGTCAGTAATCTTCAGAACTGAAGTCTGTGAAGCCAGGAACAGAAATAGGCCTGCCCACCCCCCACCCAGTCCTCTCCATGAAGTCCAGTGCTTTCCAAAGCCAATGTCTGCCTACCCAGAGCCAGCCTCAAGAGTGTGAGGGCTGGTTTTTGTTTGTTTGCTTGTTTGTTGTTACTCTGGGGTTTTGTTTGTTTTTTGGTGTGTGGGGGGGAGTTTAACATTTTGTTTTTCATCTTTTTAATGTAAGTCTTAAATAAAATCTAGATGTTTCCTGTGAAGTATTTTACATTTTTCTCTCTCTGTCACCTAGCTTCATCTTGCAGAGTTAAAGGTTTGTTTGTATTAGTCTAAGTGAGCAGAAATGAGGAAAGCAGTGTAAGGTAGCATTTATTTCAAAAGTTAGTTCATTTTTCTCCAAACAACCTCAAGCGTTGGCCATGATTTGCTGTGGAAACTAGGATTTGATGTAGAAGGGCCACGGAAGACCCATCTGATTTTAGAGCTGAGAAAATAGAGGCTTCAGGGACTTGTTTAATAAAATCCAGATCTTTCTGACTTCCAAGCCAGTGCTGTTTAAATTTTGCTTGAGTAAGTTAGAAGTCCTAAGTCACTTTACTTTTCTCTCTTCAAATGTTTGATATTTTCTTGCATGATCTTATGCAATGTGATCATTAAGGTATTTTTCTATAGCATGGAAACTGGACTGTGTGGTCTTACAATAGAAGACAGTATTTTAAATGGAGAATCTCCACAAAATCTGTGATGCATGATCATGACTACTGGTGTAAGCATAATAATAACATATTCTACCTTAGAGAAGGCAGAATATAGATGCCAGTCCTGATTAAATATCACTTAAGCCAGGAATATTCTAATGGGTAAAACATAGACTTTTTGGTGGCATATGTCTGAAATCCAGGCACTTAGGGTTGAGTCAGGAAGACCTCAAGGCTGAAGGCAGCCTGGGCTATCTAGCAAGAACTTATCTATTTTTTTTTTTTAAGATTTATTTATTATGCACACAGCATCCTGCCTGCACGCAGGCCAGAAGAGGGCATCAGATCTCATTACAGATGGTTGTGAGCCACCATGTGGTTGGCTGGAAGTTGAACTCAGGACTTCTGGAAGAGCAGTCAGTGCTCTTAACCTTTGAGCCAGACCCTAGATTTTGGTTTTTCGAGACAGGATTTCTTTGCATAACCTCAGCTATCCTGTCATTTGCTCTATAGACCAGGTTGATCTCGGACAGAGATCTACCTGTTCTGCCTCCTGAGTGCCAGGATTAAGGGCATGAGCCACCACCACCTGGCTGAACTTTGGAAATTTTAATTTTTAATTCGTTTTTCCAATTCAACCACAGCCTCTCCAGGCGGGTGTGTGGCCATGTCTACCGGAAAGACTCTTGGCAAGTGGGAAGTGAAAGACTGCAGAAGCTTCCGGGCCCTTTCAATATGCAAGAAAACAAGTGGCCCCCAGGAGCCCGAGGAGGCAGCCCCAAAGCCTGATGAGCCCTGTCCTCAAGGCTGGCAGACTTTCCCCTCCAATCTCTCCTGTTTTAAGGTAAAGTATCATCTGCATTCAGTCCTTCGGTGGAGTCATCCTCCTCCCAACCTGGTTTATGTTATTACACAAATTATGTGAGCACACAGAGCCTAACAAATGCTTGAGAGTATGGGGTCCTTAGCAAAGCATCATGGGACTCTCAGACAGCTCAACCCGCACCCTGCCCATGTCCAGTCCTCAAAAGAAAGACCAAAGCCAGAGTGATCCCATGGTGTTGTGTGACTCTTTTGACTCTTTGGGGAGGGGGCATCACCCAGCTCCCAAAATAAATCACACACAGAGGCTTGTTCTTAGTTAGGAATACCCAGCTTTAGCTTGGCTTGTTTCTTGCCAGCTTTTCTTATTTTAAATTAACCTGTCTTTCCATCTTACTCCATGACTGGCTGAGTAGCTGGTGGATGGTCCCTGAAGTCCTCTTCTCCTTGTTCTCTCATCGCTCCTTCTTTCTCTCTCCTCCCAGATTTCTCTATTTATCCCCTCTGCCTGCCAGCCCTGCCTATTCTTTCTCCTGCCTCACTATTGGCCATTCAGCTCTTTATTAGACCATCAGGTGTCTTAGACAGGCAAAGAATCACAGCTGTAAAGAGTTAAACACATGCAGTATAAACAACAGCAACGCATCTTAAAATAATTTTCTGCAACACCGTGGTCCTTTCCTTCCGAGAAGCTGAGTGACGGGCAGCATGCTGACATCACGTGTAGGATTCTCATAGGCCCCTCATCCTTCTTATTGGATTAAAATTCCTTCTTGTATAATGAAAGCCAGTTCTAACTGTGTTAAAAAAAAATAATTTGGGGTCTGTGTCTTAGGGTTTTCATTGCTGTGAAGAGACACCATGACCATGTCAACTCTTATAAAGAAAACATTGAATTGGAGTGACTTACTTACAGTTTTGGAGGTCCAGTCCATTATCATGATGGTCGGAAGCATGGTGGCATGCAGGCAGACGTGGTACTGGAGGAGTGGCTGAGAGTTGAAGGCAACAGGAAATGTGCTAAGATACTGGATGGTATCCTGAGCACAGGAAAGCTCAGAGCCCACCCCCACAGTGAGACACTTCCTCCAACAAGGCCACACCCACTCCAACAAAGCCACAGCTCCTAATACTGCCACTCCCTGTGAGATTATGAGGGCCAATTACATTCAAAGCACCACAGCCTGTAACATTCATCTAGTTCCATAAAACAAACCTTTCAATGCCACTCCCAAACTGCACGGTGATTACATTTAGTTTCACGTTCATAGACCTCTTGCTCTATGGTTTGACTGATTGGCTGTGAATTCTTCCAGCTGTTAGCTGTGCTGGGCTGTAGGCTGTGACCTGGTTTCTGTTAGCCTTCACTCTAGGGCTCAGGCTTAGGGATGCCAGCTATCAGATTGTTTTTCTCATAGTAAATTACTGGAGCCCAAGAAGGCAATCCCCACCAGGTTGGTGCATTTCAAGCCTCTGCTCACTTCACTGCCACTAACCTAAGCATAGTACAGGGCCAAGCCCCTTGTAAAGGTGGAGAGAAGCATGTTCCTCCCTCCTGGAGTCATGGCTAGAGTGTATGTACAAGGGACTGAAGAATCCACGCCAGCCATCAGACAACTGTGGCTCTATCTTCTCTGCCTGCTCCCCCCGCTTCTTTCTCTTCTTTGAAATAGCTAGGGCTCTTTTGGCATAGAGTTAATCATCACAAATCAAAGAAACAGTCAAAAGCGCCAGGTTTTGATTTGGCACCATCTGTCGATGTTCACACACCCATATAGATAGTTCTTTGATTGTTCTTAATCAGAAAAAGAGCCCTGTTCTTCTGCAAGCTTCCATGTTTGGTGCTCAGAATTACACTGTTGGCACATTTCTTGGCAGAATATGTCTTCCAGAGTGTTCCTATGTACCCTGTTCAGCCTTGACCCTTGGTGCACTTTCTCTTCAAGGTCCTAGGAATGTACTTGTTGGAGCAGTTCCCCAGCCTGGCTGGGAAAGGTCACTCCCTTGGTGACAGTGGCCATCTCTGTGTGGGCCTTCAGTTAGTTCATTCTGGGTAGGGCTTGCCCTGTTTGCTGTATGTGCATTTAGTTATGCTTCCATTACACGTGAAAGAATTCATGTCAGGAACCCACAACCTTTGACTGAAACTGAACAAAGATGTAAATATTTTATGATTATTCCAGAAGAACAACATTCTTTTTTCATTAAGGTGTTCCATATAGAAAGAATTACAAGAAAGAGGACCTGGGAAGAAGCTGAAAGATTCTGCCAAGCACTTGGAGCACACCTACCCAGCTTCAGTCATCTGGATGAAGTGAAGGACTTTGTTCATTTGCTACAGGACCAGTTCAGGTAATATTTCTGGAACAAGTATTTTCGACCTAAGCCTTTCGTCTTCTAGGTATTCAGGTTGTTATGAGTTAACATCTAGAAAGCCACCCAAGCTTCACACTCAAGCCTTGTCAAGCATCCTTACTGCAAAATACCATGAGACCAAAGTGGACCTAGTCCCCACCCCTTTGTGTAGCACCTACCAACTGCTGGGTTAAGAAAAGGGTGGCAAAAATATAGGGCAAAGATAAGGATGTAGCATGAATTCTGTTTGGTATTAATAACAAAAACTCAGAGCTATTGAGATGAAAGCTGAAGGATCAAAACAGCAGAGTGGTCTGCCAATACAGAGTTCTTACTTTCGCCAATGCTTAGACCAAAGGGGCGATCCTGTGCTCAGACTGCATCTCCAGACTGGATCCTCAGAATGACGGCCTCAGACTGCACTGAGCTCCTGTCTCCTCCTGCTTTATTTTCCTCTCTCTGCCCAGCTATATCACTCCTGTCTCTACCTCCCTAGTGCTAGGGTTAAAGGCATGGGATCCCAAGTTCTGGGATCACCTTTGTGTGAGCTCTGTTCCTCTTTTAGACTGGATCGGTTTTGTGTAACACAAGGTGGCCCTGAACTCACAGAGATCCATCTGCCTCTGTCTCCCGAATCCTGGGATTAAAAGTGTGAGCCACCACTGCCTGGACTCTAATGGTTTAGCTCTGCACTCTGATCTTCAGGCAAGCTTTATTTGTTAAAACACAAACAAAATATCACTACATTTCTCCCTTTTTATCTTAAATAAAAAAGAAGGCTATAACTAATATTAGATAAACTATATACAATAAGTACAATAACTTTATACAATATATACATGCAATAAGTACATCAATAATATCTAGTCCATTTGCATTTGACAAATTCAGAGAAAATACTCTACTATCTATCCCATCTTAGTGAGTTTAAAGACTTGTGCCTAATTTACTTTCTATTCTAACTTGTATTACCAACTCAAAATAATCTTTTCTCTGTCTTTCAATCTTATATACTTTACATTTCTTTAGTGAATTTCCTTTCTGAGTCCGGTAAACAAGGAAAACTATAGCTACAACTGTCCCGTCTTCAACTCCCAAGAAGGAAATATTAGCTGAGTAAGCAGGAAATGCGAGCAAGCATGTGAGCGATGACAGAAACTGCTGGTTAGCTGGACAGTCACCCAAGGTTCTTCTGCATCACTGGGGCATCCATCTTCAGCCTACAGGCCTAGACTATTTGACAGACTTTTCTATGAATGGGGATATTCTGAAGGGCTGTCCCTCGTCTTGACAGTGTTTGGCAGTCCCTCTCTTTTGTGTCCTGCTTGTCCAATTTGAACATCAACAATCAAGGCAAGAGCACTTTCTTGCCCAGTGACTTACTTTTGTCCCAAAGAAAGTAAATTCTATGTGGAGTTTCTTCAATGTCCACTATCTTCTGTGAAGTAGATTGATGCTGCCAGGAGCAGACATGTTTCATTGTCTAAAAATAAAACCAAAAAGGAACCTATGCAATTAAAACATCTTAAATGCCATATTCTGTGGATCTCTGAAGTGTTTGAAGGTGACCTGTCAATCTAAACTATATCTCTTTTGACCTTGATAGAATACCTAATGTGACTACAAGTTTAATTATAATAGGTGGCGAATTACTAACCTGCATTTCCTTATTATCCTAAATAGTTGGTAATAATAACTTTCAAGGATTAGAAATTTGCATTACATCCTTAAATGAGCTGTATAGTATAATACCTTAAGATTAGAAATATATGTACAATATGTTTTAAGAAAATTAAACTCAAATTTATATCAATACACAAAATCTGCATACAATATACAAAATTTAATCCAATGTAAAATATTTAAAACTAGTGGTTTCTCTTTAAAAGTAGATTCAATCATCTACCTTTTGTCATATATATCCTTCCCTTTTTCTTTTCAGAGTAGGTTCAATAATCTATCCTTTTATCCTATCATATCTATATCCCCCTTTTTCTTTTTAAAACAAGAATCCTGAATCTAATCTCCTATGTTTAGCTTTTCACCTGACCATTACCAATAACAACTTGTAACCAATTCCCCTAAACAATGATAAGCATCCATAATTCAATGAAAAGCCAAAAATCACCCTCCCCTCCTCTTGGGAATGTGTGCATCATGTTCTTAAATTTACTTCCTGCTGTCTAGGACGATGGCATCTTTAGGCAATTCTGAAAAGAAAATTTTGGGTTAATCGTCAAGTCCTGGGAGAGGTAGCTGTATCATTTGTTGTCCAGTTTCTGTGGAATGGGAAAGTGCAGGCCTTGTCTCAAGTCTGGCAAAAGTAGTCTGTGAGGCTGGATCATCTCAGCCAACTTGAAATTGTTCTAAGAAGTTTGTAGTCCAAAGCCAACCTTTAAGTGGTGTTTTTCAGCTTAGCGGTGTTATTATAGCCCTGGAGAAATCGTCATTGTGGGATCCCATCATCTTTTTGGAGACTTCAGAGATCACATTAGGTCAGATTATTCCTTTTCTTGGTAATATTTTTTCTTCTTCTTTGGATGCTTATTTGTCCAAAGGACTTAAATTCCTCAAGATAGTAAGGAACCAGATGGGGAGGGGGTAATTCTGGTGCAATCAGGGCAAATGTCATGAGAGGCTGAATCTTAGAAGGCAGACAGTATTTTGAAGGGTAAAATAGGAAGAGAAGCCAGAGAACCCAAAATATAAGCAGAGGTATGAAAAGAGAATAGACAGCTGAGGACGAAAGAGCCATGCACAGAAAGTGGGATTGTATGAAAATGGAATATACTTGCTAATCAGGGAAGAAGTCTGATCTTAAACGAAATTAAGCAAAGTTAGTCTCCAAATAAGTTAAATTGCAAAGAGGCTAGTTGTTATAAATCACCTACGTTCCCATGAACACACTTGTGCCCAATCACACAGACAGGTCCAGAGCATGGAGTGGTAGCATGCTCACCTAGCATCTCTGAGGCTCCAAGTTCAATCCCCAGGAACGCACAAGTAAATTAATAGGAATATGAAGAGCAGGTCTGTAGGTATTGGGCAACTAGTGAGAAAACTGCAACAACTACCCCTGTGGGAAGCCCCATGGAAGAAGAACAGTAAGGAAGGAAACTGGGAAGGCATCAAAGTGGCTGCAGTCATTGTGGCTATGGCGTTAGTGTGGAAGGCTCTTCTGATGTCCCCGATGTCCGTCAGGACAATATAGAAAAATATAGGTCATAAAATATGACGCTTTCCATACAATCACAGGGATTAAGGCCTTCAATACCACAAAATTACTTTTTCTTTACTTTTCTGAAGATGACAAGGTTGTTTATTTAATCAAGGTATACTAGGATAAATGACTTTAAAACACACACACACATAAATATATCCTAGTGAATACTTTCTTATGGCTCCTAATCTGACAAAGCCCTTTCCCCAAAATAAAAGTTTACTAGAAACTGAGGACAATCTAACTAGCCTTAATCTTTAGGACATCGTTAAATATAAAAGCTATGTGAAGACCGCCATCTAAAGCGTATTAAGTGGGAGGTGCTTGCAACATGCTTAGCTCCCACCTAACTTCACTTTTGAAGAGAATGATTTGAACGGTGTAGCTTGCATCCTTTGGGAAAAAAAAAAAAAAAAAAAAAAAAAAACACGTCACGGACATACCTTGGCTCATACATGAATTTTAAAAATGAAGAACACATAGAATAAGTAGTTTATTATAAAAGGAGCCAAAGCAAGAATATAGTATAACCCCACGTCCTGACAGTTAATGTATGTCAGAACAAAACGATCCTAAATCTTAAAGGAGAAGGACATACTAACGGAGCATTTCAGGGGCTGTGGCGCTGACTCCACAGGTGAAAGCACTTGCCACACATGCCTGATGATTTGCGTTCCAGCCCAGAAGCCGTTTAAAAACCCAGATGCCATGCACACATCGCAGCTCTCCCGTGGGGAGATGGGAGGTACAAATGGAGAAATGGTCAGGAGCTTGTAGCCCTAGTCCAGATATGCAATGTCCCAGAAACAAGAAAGACCCTGCCTCAACAGGGTCAAAGGAAGGGCTGAGTCTTGAACATGGTCCTCTTACGTACACACAGGCTTGTTTGTTTGTTTTTGTTTAAATCTTAAAAGGAATACTTTGTTAAATATCAGGTTTTAAACACTCTTTCTGAATAAAACCTGGAATGTAGAAACATAAAATAATTGTGAAAATATGAAGGCATAATAAGTTATTTTATCTGGAAACTACATTTTAGAAGCACAGATCTTATAAATATTAAAACTTAACATTCAGTAGAGCTTAAAAGTATGTGCCCATAAATCAGATGTAGCCGGGGAAAGAATCTGTGCAATATTCATGTGGAGAATTATAAAGAAATGAAATAACCAAAGATTAATCTAGCATAAAATAAGTTGGCAATGGCCCAATTTGTACATTATCAATTTTGATTAAGTCCAAGTCTACAAATTTGTTCAATAATGAAATCCAATTCTATTTTGCTAAAACATAGATGAAACAAATCTGGCCATTAGCACTTGTCTAGCCTTGAGATTATGGTGCTTCCTGCGTAGGTGGAAAGAAGCACAAAATGCTTTAAAATGGTGCATTTTGGTGATAGCCCTCTTTAAAGGGTAAAAGAAGCGGTGAGGCTTTGTGCACAGAGCACTGAGTAGTGGACACGGACACGGGCGTCACTCGGTTTGCCATGCCCCTGGCTTATTATGTTTTGCTCCTTTTGGCTTGCCTCTGCTGTCTATGTGGTTGTCCCATGTTAACACAAATAGAAGGTATTAACGACCACAAGCTTGAGATCTTGTGATTACAATAGGCACTAAAACTGCATCTAGAAAATCCCTAATTTATTTCTGGCTTAACATATAAATATATCATATATTTGATTGTTTAATTAATATATAAATACTTATTAAACACACACACATGCATACTATCTAGTGAAGCGTTCTTGGAAAATATTTACAAAACAAGCTCACGGTTCTGTACAAGGAGTTATTATCTTATATTGGAACTAGAAATGTCCTAGCCCTGTAAGGGAGAAGCGGCCATTAAGAGCATCTGTGGGCGGCGTGGGTTCCTTGAGGAGGCAAAGGTGGGTGGAAGGTGGCTACTTTTATTGATCAGTTTCCTCTTTAGCGCTATCGAACACCCTCCTTAAAAACTGATAGTTCACGTGTGAAACCTGGAAAATACTTTAAAAAGTAAAGAAGAAAACGAAAACCGTTTCCAGTATTACTTAGAGGCAACATTTTGTGGAAATATTTTCCATTTTCTTCCATTCCTGTACACATTTTCATAAAATTGTCTGAAGCATATACCACTTAAAATTTTTTTTCTGTCTGCAAAAGTAATGCATATTGAAGTTGGAAAAGATGAAAGTGTAGGGAAAAAAACTCCATAAACCCTTCTTCCCCGGGAACTGAATTGTATTTGTACACGCGTGCCAGCAGGCCAGCCAAAGGCTACCTCCACAGACTGCTAC
Organism: Chionomys nivalis; assembly: GCF_950005125.1. Taxonomy (NCBI): domain Eukaryota; kingdom Metazoa; phylum Chordata; class Mammalia; order Rodentia; family Cricetidae; genus Chionomys; species Chionomys nivalis. The sequence continues at coordinate 20,835,948 of NC_080107.1, forward strand.
CTGATTAATAGACACGCCATTATAAAGCGATTGTTTGTCTGGGCTCTGCTTAGAAAGAGAGCGTACTTTAAAACCAAGATTGCCACAATAGTTTAAAGGAAAGGAAGGAAGCAGAATCATTTATGAAGTTCACCCCCGAATGTGCTGCTTTTGTTCCTGGAATTGACCTTCTCAGCAAGAAGCCTACTGTCCACCGCAAATCCGCGTCACATGCTAGGAGTTAAGACTGATGACCGCTCTATTTCTCACAGCCGAGGTTCTATATCTCTGTTTATGTTTCAGTAAAAAGGGATCATGATACAGCAACTCATTAAAGCTCTTAGATCATTGCAACTCTTAATGGTATCCCAACGGGAAGCCATTGTGGAGCAGAAACAGTCCTGGGATTAGAGAAGAAAGCCTAGACAGCCACGGCTGCTGTGTACTTCCCCTCCTGTGAAGAGGCACGAATGGCTTTCAATATAAATCTCGGCTTTGCAGACTGAGAGCCCTCATTAAATAGTATTTATCTGGGGCTGTGCCTGAGATACTGTTTTCCTTGGAAACCAAGTGCAGCAGGAAATTGCGTTGACAATCAGAATTTTAACACACGTACACTGACTAACCTTTCGCACGGTGTCTCCTAGATAGCCTTAACGCTCTGTGCTTAGGGGGCGGGGTAGAAACGGTTTAGGAAGGAAATAGGAAGGTTGCCTTTTGATCTGACTCCCCAATTATGGTCAGGAACGTTTGTGGGTTTTCTTTTTCTCCAGCATCCTTGAATTCTGCACTAGGGGTGTGCAGCAGACGATGTGGTTTTTTGGCCTATTCTTTCCTTCACCTGGCAGCAGCTAAGGAAGGTCAAGTTCAGAACAGGCTGTGATGTAGAGATGATTTTCTCCTCTATCCCCCCCCCACCACACACACACACACACACACACACATACACACACATACACACACATACACACACACACACAGTACCTGCTCGTCTCTGTATTTATGACACTAGGGAATCCCTTGTAATGATACTGAACACTAAATTCAGGGTCGAAATGGAGTTTATTTCTGAAAGGAGTGACGCTTAGAGATATTTTGGACAACTGAGCATACCTTTCTCTGAAAAACCACCCTCTGCACTTCAGCACAGGACTCAGGGATGAACTTAAAGCAGAGAAGTTTGTCAGTGGAAGGAGGGGGAGATGTTGGCTAAGAGGAGACTGATGAGTGCCCCCCAGGAAGCTAAGAAGGATCGGGCAGACCTCTGCAGAGGCTGGGGTATTGGGTAGCTGCCTGAGTCTCGGCAATGGGTGATCATCTAGTGAATAACAAACTGTTACTAATTAATAATTAAGATAAATATTCTAAAACACATGTTAGGGGAAAATTTTCCCACGCCCAAGCATGTAATAAACAAAGACTTGGAAGAAACAGTTACATCATCATATGAGTTTGAGGAAGGAAACTTAGCCCACCCTGTCTTAGCTACCTGTGTGCAGAAACTGTCTAGACCTCGTGGTTCAGGGAAGAGTGATACAGGGCAGAGCCTGTGAGACAGCTGTCAGCCTAATAGCTGAAAATACAAATTCCTTATAGGCGCTGAATTAAAACTGGAGTTAATTATCTCTGCTGGGTTTAGCTGGTCTACAAATAAGTGGCTGTTCTCTACAAATATAACAACAGAACAATGAAAATGTAAATGAAGAAGTCTCATCGTCTCTAATTAAACAAGTTGAAGTTGAACAGATGAGAAAACACTGACAGATATTAAGCTTGGGGAATGTTGAGAAAAGGAGAGCATGTGTTTGTTTTTGCTGTTGTTTTGTTTTGTTTTTTCCTATGACAGGGTCTTGCTGTGGAGCTCAGGCTGAACTAAAACAGGCTAAATAACTCAAGCTGGCTTCACAGTCACCCTCCTTCTGTTTCTGCATCTAAGTGCTAGGGTTATACATGTGTGTTGTTGTGACCAGCGGCAATTATTTTATTTAAAAAGTAAGAGGATGGTGTAAAGTAAGGTTTGTACTTTAGGTCGCTAAAACATCGTATATAGATACTCAGGCTTGCTGGGTGGTGGGGCGCAGGCCTTTAATCCCAGCACTCGGGAGGCAGAGGCAGGCGGATCTCTGTGAGTTCGAAGTCAGCCTGGTCTACAGAGTAAGTTCCAACACAGAGAAACCCTGTAAAAACAAAAAACAAAAACAAAAACAAAAAAAAACCAAAGCAGAGTAGAATTTGCCTTTCATACACAGAAAATAACTTAAACTTTAGTTTTAAGCACGAGGTACCTTTCCTATGGTTGCTCCAGGCTAAGGAGTGGATTTCATTTCTTTCTTTGTGTTCCTTGAGGTCATTTTTTCCTATGGTGTCAAATCTGAATACACATACGTGTCTCAGTCACTTTAAACACGTGAATGCTAAATATTGTCGTTAGCAAGTATTGTCATAAACTAACGTGGCCTCTTCCTTTTTTTTCTAACGCAGTGGGCAGCGCTGGTTGTGGATTGGTCTGAATAAAAGAAGCCCTGACTTACAAGGGTCCTGGCAGTGGAGTGATCGGACACCAGTAAGTTAAAACTTCCTTGTCGGGAGAACAACATGGGAGGAATGTTTGCTTCAAAAGCTAGTAAGGCCGGGCGGTGGTGGCGCACGCCTTTAATCCCAGCACTCGGGAGGCAGAGGCAGGCGGATCTCTGTGAGTTCGAGACCAGCATGGTCTACAGAGCTAGTTCCAGGACAGGCTCCAAAGCCACAGAGAAACCCTGTCTCGAAAAACCAAAAAAAAAAAAAAAAAAAAAGCAAGTAAGTTGGTGGGTTTTTTTGTTTGTTTGTTTGATTTTCGAGACAGGGTTTCTCTGTAGCTTTTGATTTCTCTCCTGGAACTAGCTCTTGTAGACCAGGCTGGCCTCGAACTCACAGAGATCCGCCTGCCTCTGCCTCCCGAGTGCTGGGATTAAAGGCTTGCGCCACCACCGCCCGGCTAAGTTGGTGGTTTAAAACACCCACATCTAAAATGTGTGTGGAACTGCAGAAGGACCTGACTAGCCAACGCAGTCTGCAAGAGAAGAACGACTCCGGGGATATAATTCTACCAACTTCTAATCATTCGATCTCAAAAGGTTGCAGGAACCAAAATAGCGTGCTAGTATCAGAGAAAAGGAGAGAAAACACAGAAATAAATAATGAACTGAGAGCCAACCTGTTGTGGGAGCTGCTTCTGCTCCTTTAGCCAATAGCCGCTTTTTTAAAGGGAGAGAGACCACGCCCCAATGGGCTGGTATCTCAGCGGCTATTGGCTGAAGGAGCAGAAGGAGCTCCCACAACACCAACCGATTACTGACAAATTGCCAGGACATGCAAGAGGGAAAGACAGTGCCTTTTTGGAGCGGTGCCAGGAAATCTGTGTACCCACACACACACCTATATGCACATCCATGAATAAAAGTGAACTCAAAATACACTGCAGACTTAAATGCAAACTATGCAGCCATTAGGGAAAGGGTAGCAGGAAATCGCATGGCATGGTCTGGATAATGATTTCTGAATATGAACTCAAAAGAACAGAGAACAAAAGCAAAAATAGACAGATGGGATTCCAGCTCAAAGTTCCTGTGCAGTCCAGGATATCTGAGACCTTGTCTCAAAACGAGAAATAAAATCACTGGCTTTGTGGTTCTTGGATTTTTATAGAGAGGCATAAAATCATGTGTTTTACAGAGATACATAAAGGCCTGTGATATGGCATTAAAATAGTAGCACAACTGTCTGGAAAAACAAGGGAGACCAATGAGAAGGATGGGGAGGAGGAAGGGTAGGGTAGGGGATGCGGGTAGAATATATTGGTAGACATTGTATACTGTATGAAAGTGTCCTTATGTAACAGCGCCATGGGTACAGTGAACACATCAAGAAGGAAAACAGAGAGAAGGGGAAATCGAACGGCAGCTACTAGGGACTGGGACAGACTGAGGCAGGGGAGATGTTTCTCAAAACATACGAAACTTCAGGTAAATGAGCAGTAAGTTCAAGAGATCCATCGTTGTGCAATGTGGGACCCTTCCCACTGCATCCATGGCTGCTGTGACCAGAAATGCAGCTGCTCACTGGCTAGATTCCGCTGTTCTCGGTGTGAACTTTAAAACGGCAGAGAGGCGTAAACACTTCTACCTCGATTAGAAAGACAGGAAAATACATCTACATCGTTAGAATTATTTACACACACATTTCGAAATAGAAAGACATTTACTGATATGATGCAGGAAAGAAAAAGCAAAGTGTTAATCTTCTTTCATTTAATTACTTTTGCTATTTTTGAGTGTGTACCTGCGGATGGTGCAGTGGAGGCTGCTGAGCAACTTTCAGGAGTCAGTTCCTTCCTCCCACCATGTGGGTGCTGGGAATTAAATTCAGGCTATCAGCCTTCACCCAAACTGAGCCTTCCCACTGACTCCATTTATTTTTACTTTTTAAAAACTTGTATATTGCCGGGCGATGGTGGCGCACGCCTTTAATCCCAGCACTTGGGAGGCAGAGGCAGGCGGATCTCTGTGAGTTCAAGACCAGCCTGGTCTACAGAGCTAGTTCCAGGACAGGCTCCAAAGCCACAGAGAAAAATCCCAGCACTCGGGAGGCAGAGGCAGGCGGATCTCTGTGAGTTCGAGGCCAGCCTGGTCTACAAGAGCTAGTTCCAGGACAGGCACCAAAGCTACAGAGAAACCCTGTCTCGAAAAACCAAAAAAAAAAAAAAAAAGAAAAGAAAAACCAAAAAATAAAATAAATAAATAAAAAATAAAATAAAGAAAACTTGTATATTTAGTTTCTCTCTATAGAGTTTTTTTATTAAAGAAATTGGAGGTATACAGATACCATGGTAATCTTTGAAGAGCACAAATCATTTTTCCAGAGTTTTCATTTGTACTTACCTTGTGTTCATTTCTATTATCTATTAATAATAGAAGAGTATTTATTTTTTATCATCCAAAGACATTAATTATATAAGGAAGAAAGTATCTGTATTAAGCAAGATAGGCAAACCTGAAAAGGTCCTTAGATAATACTTTTTGTATTACTTCCTTGTCTCAAGAAAGGTACATGACATTTCTAAGTGTCCATTTCCCAGAGATCATCGTTTTCAGCTCAGAGCGTTACTTGGGTCAGTTCATTCTGTGTTTTTGCAAAACGTAAGTGTCCAGGCTTGGGTTTTCAAGTTGGAGGATATCTGAAATTAATTGATCAAGTACACCGCTGATCAAATACACAAATACTGAATATAATTGGTCAAAATACTAAAAAGTCACTGGGTGTGGTGGCGCACGCCTTTAATCCCAGCACTCCAGAGGCAGAGGCAGGTGGATCTCTGTGAGTCCGAAGCCAGACTGGTCTTCAGAGAGAGTTTCCAGGGCAGCCAAGGATATCCTGTCCTGAAAAACAAAAACAAAAACAAAACAAAACCTACAAAGTCCTTTTTAGCTGTTGCTGAAGCTGTTGCTTCTGATGCGGAGGTGACCTTAGCACCCAGCTGACTGCACTTCTGAGACTGGAGTTGGTGGGAAACATAAGACCTTGTGGCAGTTCCTGAGTCCTCTCCTGATGTGACGTCCAGATCTTCCACAGAGTGAAGGATGGAACTGTTTTCTTTCAGTGGCAAATGGGCATGCTTGAATTAGGAAAGCTGCCTAAGTTCTATGTAAGTAGCTAAAGTCCCATCAGGCTCCCGTCCTCAAGGCAGGCTTGTCTTTCCAGGTGTCTACTGTGATCATGCATCAGGAGTTCCAGCAGGATTATGACATCAGAGACTGTGCTGCCATCAAGGTCAGTACCATACTGGAAAATCGGCATGAAAAATAAAACCCAAGGACTGAGGCTGGAGCTCAATGATTGAGTTTCTGCTTACCTGTGTGCGGCCCTGGGCTCAGTCCTCGACACCACACACAAATCTGACATCATGTATAGTCAGGCAGAACATCCATGGAACACCTTTTGTTCATAGAGTGTGACGCCGGCGCAGTGAGAAATGTGCCCAGACAGTCTAACTTACACTAATTGAAGAAAATGAAATCCATAGCTTTATCATCATTATGTAGGATGATGGTGCTTCAGAAGAGTGGGCTGAAGGGAGCTGAGGAAAGGTCCAAAGAGGAAGCAATCTCTAAGACCTGTTCAGAAAGAACTGGGACTTGACCTTGGTCTCCAGGGAGAATAGAGTTTGCGCAGGGGCAGTAGGGCAAGGCTTTCTGGTGGGCAATAGTGCAGGAAATGAAAGTGGACTCTGATGATGGGCAGCAGGAGAACAGGGTATATCCGGAAGCATTATTTGGTTCTACATCAGAAACAATACTTGGGGAATGGGAGATGGCTCTTCCAGGGGACCTGGGTTTCCTCACGATGGCTCATAAGCCTCCTAACTCCAGTTCCAGGGGATCCTCTGCCCTCTTCTGACCTCCACAGGCACCAAGCACTCGGGTGCACAGACACATGCAGGCAGAACACTTTTATGCATATAATTACCTTTTTAAAAAAAAATTTAAAAAACCACTGTTGGGAAATTAGGTTGCTGTCAAGTTAAGATAGTACTCTTGAGCTTTTTGGTTTTGTTTTTGGTAGGCAGCAGGATGTTTTTAAAATGGAGAAAGGGCAACGTGAACCAAGATTGTGAATGTGAACCAAGAATGTGAAGAAACTTTATCTTGAGATGTATTTCGAGATACAGCAGTTAAAACTGGAAAATATCACAAAGACATTAGGAATCTTGTGCAGAATCCGTTTGTTTATCCATTTTATAAGCGATGAATCTGGGAGGTGCATAAAGACACTAGAAGCTATCAATGACAGGCTGTGCTCTTCAGAAGAGCACAGCAATAGCTAGACAATGAAATAAGCCATGGTACTATTGGGTAAGGGCTCCAATATGCAAAAGAGAAGGTGTATGCCATGAGGTGGTTATTATGAGAATGAAAACGGTAGTGGCATTCTGGTGGCGGTATCGAATATACAGATTCCTTATGAGCCGGACACTGAGGTAGGCATGTTGCCTACATTATTTCACCTAGTATATACACAACATGTGAAGTAGGTGCTGTTACCATAATCATCAAGTTGAGGAAGAAATCTTAGCGTAGGTGTGTCAGAAGTAACACTTCAGCCCACAAACATCCAGTTCCAGGATATTTCGTCACTGTACTACTTTGGCACATCCTAGCACATTGCCAGGGCTGGTCCTGACCCGGGTGCTGAAGGAATGAAGAAAAGACAGAGACTCTGACATAGAAAAGCCATCAGGAGGAGGACTGGGGTCTCTGCTGGAGAAACCACAGCACCCCGGGAGTTCTTCATATTGCTTATATAGAGTTCACCTGCAAGGTGGCGTTACTGCAGACAGCTGATCAAAGAGACAGGCTCAGCTCATCTCAGTAGGAGCGGTCTCAGTAGGCGAGTAGTCTCCTCGCGCTATAAATTTCCAGGGGAGAAAGCTATGGTACTCATTTCCGCACTGTCAGCATCTACATTCTTAACCCCTGGGGAAGGTTTGGGGGTCCTTGACATGACTGTTCCACGTCAACAGGACACATTCCTCTGGACTTCACTCGCTCATGGCTTTCTCCGCTTCCTATGTGACGAGCCTTTCCTAGAAACAGGCAGAAGAAGCAGTGTCTTTCACAGGCTGTAATACGTTACGGTTAAATATGATAGAGGTATGAGACACGGCCTACAATAAGTCGCAATCTAGGAACTAGAAGTGAAAGGGGGGAATCGAATGTTTACGAAAGCAAAGGGTCAGAAGCAGTTTTGAGGAAACCACAGAAAGGAAAAGAAAGCCAGGGGTGAGAAGACTACAGCTCCTTCACTCCGTAATCCAAGAGGGTCGGGAAGGTAAGGTGGATGCGAGAGAAAAGGGGAAGAACGCAGTCTTCAGTGCAGCCCTTCCCAGGGTCAGCATCACAGCATCGTCCATTTTACAGGATTCACAACTCAGAGCAGGTAAAAACCTCAGAGAAGCTGACATAGTTTTCAGAATGGTCTAGAACAGTGATGCAATGAACTGGATTTGAAAAGTACATAGACCTCCACGTATAAAGAGATTTTAAACCTACCGGAAGCAAAATGAATGAATAGAGGGGGTGCCAATACAACCAGCATCAGGAAGAACCCCAGCCAGGGTCGTGTTCTCCCGTCTAGAGATGCATGCCTCTTCCACCACAGTACCCATGAATTTGGCCCCAAGAGAAAAAGAATCGTAAGAGAGATGGAGGTTCTTTGCAGCTCATGCCTTCAGCGTTCTTTCCAATCCTGAACCATGAGCATAAATGGGTCACACATCCTAGAAGGGGCACAGCGACACCAAAGCCAGAGCCCGGGCGGCTGGGCCTGGGTGTCTCTGTCACTTTCTAATCTGCTCTGTCATAGTCGGGCTTAGATACCATCAAAATAAATATGTGTTTCTATTTAGTCTTTCCCAAACTTGGAAAGTGTGAGATGCTCAGCATATAATATACACCAGCATATAATATACACCAGCATATAATATGCACCAGCATATAATATGCACCAGCATATAATATGCACCAGTATATATTAGCATATAACATATATTAGCATATAATATACACTAGCGTATAATATATATTAGCATAAACTCTTCTGCAACACAGTACAATAAATGCATACAAGGAGAAGTTTTTATTATAATTTTAAAAAGAAATGAAAAAAGTATAAAGTCTAAAGTTTTATGTCAACAACAAAAAAGAGAGCAATTAGCCTTTTGAACATAAACACAACTTTGTTTCCTTTGTCACTTGGAAAATTCTTGCCCAAGCTGCTACCATTTAAACATTCCATGCCTTCATCCGTTAATTTTGCGAGTATGACAGGCGCTGGAACTGAAGTAGAGATGGATACCCTAGCTTACAGTGTTTGCAAAGAGCTGGAACAGTTTCAGAATATTCTGCCATCCTCTTCCTCCTTTAGGTACTTGAAAGTCCTTGGCTAAGAAGCTGGTATTTCTACGACGAGAGAAAATTTGTTTATTTGAAGCCTTTTGCCTGTGATGCGCAGCTTGACTGGGTGTGCCAGATTCCAAAAGGCAAGTGGTCCTTACTGCTTTTCTCCACCTTCAACACTGCAAACCCTGCACTAGGAGGCAATCTGGGGAGAATGAAGCAATGATAAAGAAACCAATATCTGACAGATTCTTGTAAGCTTTAGAAGCAATTTTCAGTAAACTCCAAGACACTAATATTTTATGTAAATTAAAACTTGAGAAGCTAGTTAAAATGACAGTAGAGCCTGCAATGACAGAGAGGTGGGGACGGGGACATCAGGCAGAGTGGTACACACCTATGGACCCCAACACTCAGGGGCTGAGACAAAACAGCCAGACTTGCTGTCAGCCTGGGCTACATAGTAACACCCTGTTATAAACAGGAAGCCATGTACAACTTTAACTGTCTTGTAGCACTATTGTGAAAAGTATCCAAAACCTGGAGTGCTGTCTCAAAGAGAAAAACTAAACACACATGTTGTGTAGGCAGCCTCTGAGGAGGGGCTTGTGATGCTTTGGGTTTTATGACCGCATGAATTTCAAGACCACATCAAATGAGGCTCAACAAATTTACCCCGTAATTTCAAAGGTTGAGCAAATTATATATTTATTGTAATCAGTGTGACTGCAGCTGATATGCAAATGATGTGGGAAACCTGGAATCCTGTGTCCTGGTGCCTCTTAGGCCCAATCGTGTGATCTTCTCCACCTTTGTGAGTAGAGGCACTTGTTTACGGGGTAGAAACTGGAGGCTCATGGAGCCGGGCGTCTCATCCAGAGCCTTGCAAAGACAAGGTGTGCACAGGCATGTGGATACTGACCCGGCTTTAATCCTATGGAGCATACCAAATTTCCTGCTTCCATCCCAGAATCCTGAGTGACTAGCTTGTTTTCCTCCATTTTATTTAATCTTCTTAAAAGAGTCTCTAATACATCATTGTATATTTTTCCAATACCATCTTGGGAATTTGTAAAAATCCACCCCATGTTTACAGACTAGATACTCAGGATCCTTTAGAACAGTGCCGGCTCTTGCTGTACATCCCTTGGTGCATTGTGTGATGGCTACAGAATCATCATTTGCTATTTGTACTTTGTAATTGCTGGTCACCTGTTCTTTGTGACTTCCTTAATACAAAAGACTTTCTAAAAGACAGCCAGCAAGTCTTTCTTTCTGTTCTTATAATGGGGATTGAACCCATGGCCTTGTACATGCTAGCCAAGTACTTTACCATCGAACTACATTCTAAATGCTAGACTACTAGCAATACTTAATAAGTCTGCCTTTGTAGAAGATCAGCACGAAAGCACACGTTCATATAAACTCTGAAATATTCCATTCAGAAATTCCTAACTCAACATTCCAAAAGGTCCACAAGGCCTCATATCACTTCCATGACTCCACTTACAGGATGCTTGCTTTATAAGCCAGTACTAACCATAAGCCATTGTTCTCTTCCTTATGCAGGTAGCACTCCCCAAATACCAGACTGGTACAATCCAGGTAAGCTGAGCGCCAAAATTTAGCCAGAGCTACTTCCATCTTTTTTGATCATGCGTGTTGTTTGTTGTTAATTGCTAATTTTTTTCTCACATCCTCAAGTGAGATGCCTGCAGGCAGCAGAGGTACATGAATGGCATGGGATGAAGGAACAGAGATGGAGTTTCTTTCTCTGAGCGCAGGGCAGTTGGTGTAGCGACAGGCTCAGAAGTCCTTATTTTGTTATGGACAGCACTTCCTCCGGTCAGACAGCCAGAATCTTAGTGGGTTACGGGGTTAAATTAACTGAGATCATTACATTTTTTTAAAAGGCTCCTTTTGTCTTAGAACTTTGAGGTTTCAGCTGGGAGCCGGAAGCACTTTGGCCTGTGGTGATACAGGATGTCCTGTGTCAGGGAGTCGGTGATGTAATAAGCTGTTCATGATGCTGGACGGTGAAGGAGGAAAGGGAGGTACCAGGGTCACAGTGCCCCCTGTGAAGACACTCTTCAGTATAACCAGACTTCCGACTAGGCCTTGCCTCTTAATGGGTCTTCCACCTACCAAAAGAATCCTGGCCTGGTCACCAGCATGCCTTCGAGGCACACTTATCTGAACAGTCGTGGCTACTACATAGGACCCATTTTGAACACACCCGTGCTTAGCCATGTTGTTTGACCATCACGGTTGTAATTCCCTTTTCTTCTTTAGAGCGCGCTGGAATTCACGGGCCGCCCGTTATAATCGAAAGAAGCGAATACTGGTTTGTTCACGACCCCCACTTAAACTACGAAGAAGCTGTCCTGTACTGTGCCAGCAACCACAGCTATCTTGCCACAATATCGTCTTTTGCAGAACTGAAAGCTATCAGAACCAAAATAGCAAATGTAATTGAAACAGAGGCTTTTTTTTTTTGAGATTGTCTTTATTTTTATGTTATGTGTTTGCCTAAATATGCCATTTCCACGTTCATGCAGTGCCTGCAGAGGCCAGAAGAGGGCGTCCCCTAGAACTGTGGTCACAGCCCGTGGTGAGCTCCAGTGTGGATACTGGGAATTGAACCTGGATCCTTATAAGAGCAACCACTGCTTGAAACCTGAGCCATCTTTCTAGCCCGCCCATGATTGATAGTAAATATCAGCTTGGTAGATATCAGTATAGAATGTAAATAATCCTTATTCTTTTTATTTATTATTTATTTATTCTCTCATTTATTACATCCTGACCACAGTTTCCCCTCCCTTCTCTCTTCCCAGTCCCCTCCACAGCTCCCTTCTCCCCAGATCCACTCCTCCTCCTTTTCCACTTAGAAAAGGGCAGGCTTCCCAGGGATATCAACCAAGCATGGCATATCACGTTTCAGTAAGACGAGGCACCTCCCCTCCTATTAAGTCTGGATGAGGTAACCCAATAGGAGAAAAAGGGTCCCAAAAGCAGACAAAAGAGTCAGATGCAGCCTCCACTCCTGCTGTTAGCAGTCCCACATGAACACCAAGCTACACAGCCATAACATATAGGCAGAGGGCATAGGTCACACCAATACAGGCTTCCTGATTGTCAGTTCAGACTCCATGAGCCCCTATGAGTCCTGCTTTGTTGACTAATCCTATTCTTTATAATTTTTAAAAACTTGGTAGCTAATTTCTTACTTGGTAGCTAATTTTCTACTAGTATAAAATTTATAAGAAATAAGATTAAATTGCAAAATAGCTTTGGGATTTTAAAAATATTTTAAATAAAAATATATATTTTAAAAAAATTATAATTACCCGAATTAAGATACTATAAGCCCAGTTAATACATTGGTCCAAGTATATATGGCTATGCTTATAGCAATCATTTTCTGAATCTCAACAGAACCTATGAATATATAAGATATGTCCAATTATATTTTTGCTGGAAGGTCCTGGTGTATATTATTTTTTGAGACCAAGTACTTGAGTGTTTAGAGATTTTCATGACTTGTGGTTGCAATAAAACAGAATTTTAGATCAAAAGTCCCCCAGACAATCTAGCACATGTAAGGATGGTGTGTGGTTGGTTTTCAGATATCTGGCGAGGAGCAGAAGTGGTGGGTGAAAACGAGCGCGAACCCCATGGACCGTTACTTCCTGAGGTACGTCACACCTTCGATACCAACTCTATCACAAAAGAAGCCGTCCTGCGTGCCCCGTGCCAGTGGGTCGCTCTTCTAAACAGTTTTAAACACTAATCCAGACATTCGGGAAACCGAGTTCCTTTGCATGTCGGTATCCAAAAGTGGTATAAAAAATAATGTTAAGGGGCTGGAGAGATGGCTCAGCGGTTAAGAGCATTGCCTGCTCTTCCAAAGGTCCTGAGTTCAATTCCCAGCAACCACAGGGTGGCTCACAACCACCTGTAATGAGGCCTGCAGGAAGAATACTGTATACATAATAAACAAATAAATAAATATTAAAAAAATTATGTTAACATGAAACTGATAACCGCAATAATTTAGGGTAAAGAAGATGGATGGGACATGTGATTACTTTGGGAGTTGTCACCTCGCTTACTTTCTTTCAGATCCCGACACTCGTGGCATCGTTTTTCCATACCTTTTGGAGATGAATGCTTGCGCATCTCGGCCAAGATGTGGTTTCTTGGTAAAGTCTATTCTTTGTTTTCTTTTCTTTTCGGTTTTTCAAGGCAGGGTTTCTCTGTGTGACAGCCCTAACTGTCCTAGAACTAGCTCTGTGGACCAGGCTTGCCTTGAACTCACCTGCTGCCTTTGCCTCCTGAGTGCTGGGATTAAAGGCGAGCACCACCACTGCCCAGCCAGTAAGATCTTTTCTGATGCTTCAGTGTTGACCACATAGTATGTGTACTTCAAATCCAGTGACTGCCTAATCTGTCTCCCTCTTTGATTGAAGGTTCGGTGGTTTCTTCGTTTACCACTGATGACAGTCGCTCGGATTCCAAATAAAAGCTCCTCCCAGTGTGGACGTTTTCAGTTATTTTTATCCTCCAGCAGTTACTTCAGCCTAAGCTTAGCACGTTCATAATTGATAAGCAGACAGATGAATTTGCAAGGCTTAGCAGGCAGTGGCCCTGCCCACTCCCTTCCTGTCCCATACCATCTTTCTTCCGGGGGCATGGCTGCTTTACCAAGCGCATAATTTTTACAGGCTATATCACTCTTGATATGATTATAGTACAGTCAGAAATGAGTAGAAAAGGCCCAGAATATAGTTTAACTATCAGGAATGGCTGCTTTAAAGAGCCTTTCTTGGGGCTGAGGGTAGACTTCAGGCCATCCCTAGCACCAGAAACTGTGTGATAAAAAGAAGCCCGTCTTTCTTATTATTAAAATGCACTGAACAAAAGATTCTCATCACCGCAATTCCGGCTCTCCTTCTTCAGACTTAAGTAAACTATCAGACTGTAATGACAAGTTGCCGTTCGTCTGTGAAAAGCATAATGTGTCTTCATTAGAGAAATACAGTCCAGATCCTGCGGCTAAAGTCCGGTGTACTGGGGAATGGATTCCGTTTCGGAATAAGGTAAAAGGGAATTGCTGCACTGTGTAAGCCATGATTGCTTTCATTCTGCTTGTACGGCCTGTGGTAGAAGGGCAGCCCAGCCAGACGCCTCTCTGAGAGGGGCCTCCAACATGCCTGTTACCAGAATCACAGAAGATATCGATCTCTTCTCTCAAGTTAAGGATGCCTATAGGTAAGTCTTTGCACTATCGTTCCCAACACCAAAGTTGCTGAAGATGCTCTGACAGTGACTCACAGTCCACTGAATGGTCGCAGCTAACCCCGCTCCCTGAGGAAACTGACTTCATTTAAGGCTGCTCTTCCCTTTTCTCCCTGAAGGAGAAAATCCAAGCAGCGTTGTCAGTCACCTTGGGTCAGAGAGCACAGGTGTGTTAGTTACAAAGTGCTTATCTTTGATTTCACCCATGTGAGAGTTTAGTGAAGAGCTAGGTTTGGGGAACGGTGAGTTCTCTGCCCGCCTCTTTGGGGCGTATGTGCTGCACTGCTGTCTCCATCTATGACAAGATTATTGGGTTGCTAAGAAGAAATTGTCACCAAATGCGACCACTTTTTTTTCTCTCTCTCTTGAAAGTTGAAAGGGGTTCAGGCCAGGCTGGTGCCAGAACCCCACAAAGCATCAATGGCAGCGAGGTCCTTGTTTCTGCTCTACCATCCTCAACGCTGGGTTTCTCTGTTGGAGCCCAGCATGGTCCTTCTGGGACTGTTTCTGGAAATCACCAAGTGACTGCTTGTGGCTCAAGTTCGTTGAAGCAGCCAGTCTGTAAGAGAACTGAAGAAAACCGGAGAATTATTCAGGGAGCGCTATTTGAGACAAACTATTCCTCCCTAAACTGTCCATAATCTCAGAGAAAGGAAGAGATATATTTGACAGCAGAAGCACCTGTAGTGAAACTGGAACTGTGTTGATGTCTGGATTAGTTGTGGGGCGGGGCAGCCGGCAGTGTAACTATCTCTGAGCTATGCTGCCAGCCACATTTTAAATTGGGAAAAAAAAAAAAAAAAAAAAGGATAATCTTTTTAAGTCCCCCAAGGTGCTGGAACTATGCGAATGTGCATAGTGATATAAGCTTGCATTAGAATGTCTTACCCAGAAGAAAAGAGATGTGTTTACTATCTAGAGTGATGACTAAGAGTTTCGATGTCAGGTGGCATAGGATCGGAATGCCCATTTTACCACTCGGTAGTTACCTTGCTCACAGATCAAGTTGCTTCGCTTTGCTGTGCCTCGATTTCCTCATTTGTTTTGAGGACTAAATGAGATTATGAGATGGTCAGCTGAGTACAAAAACTGCATCACAGTGAGACATCTTTTAAAATACACGGACTAGCTCGAAGGTTGCCCGTCACATGTTTATATCAAAGGTATAAATTTGAAGTTGTGCGAGAGTGCTTACAGCTTACTAGCAATGCTCCAAAGGGTGAGGCAGTTTCTGTTCGTGCGGTTTACTTGCGTCTGAATCTGAGAGTCTTCATGTGTGTCTCTTATTTACAGTGCTTTTTAAAAGTCAACTCTGCGCGGGTTCCGTTTTCTCAAGCAAGTAGCATCTGCCATACCTACGGTGGCACCCTTCCTTCTGTGCTGAGCAAGAGTGAACAAGGTACCAGGAATGCTGGGAAGGCATGGCTTTTGTTTGTCTTTAGGTAACGCTGGGGACCAAGCTTAGGGCCCCAAGGCAGCTGAGTAAGTGCTGTGTGCAGGGGACCTTGTTTCATTTCGGGTTGGGAGCCAAGTTAGTTTTAGGAGGCTGTGGGGAATTAAAATAAAGTTATATAATGGAACCATTTTTCCATAGAAAAGGTAAAAGGCTATCTTGATAGATAATCCAAATGCTTTTCTACTGTTTTTGACTTTTATTTGTGTGTATGTGTGTGTGCGTGTGTGTGTGTGTATGTGTGTGTGTGTGCGTGTTCACATGCACACTTGTGAAAATCGGAGAACAGCGTGCACTAAGGAATCTGTCCTTCCTTCCTTTCTAACATGTGGGTTCTGAAAATCCAATTCAGGTCATCGGGGCTATCTTTCTCTCTGGCACCAACTGCTTTTCTAAAAATTTCTTTTTTTTTTAACAGATTTTATTACATCCTTGCTTCCGGAAATGGAAAGCAGTTTGTGGATTGGTCTGCGCTGGACTGCCTACGACAGGATCAACAAATGGACAGATGGCAGAGACCTGACCTACAGCAACTTTCACCCGCTGCTGGTCGGTCGGAGGCTGAGCATCCCAGCAAGTGTGAGTTATGTGGACTGCTGGGGACAGTTGCGTCTCCCGTAAATGACTAAATCAAGAGCAACAGCCCAGGGACTGGGGATAGAGCTCACTTGGTAGAGTGTTTGTCGAGCAGGCACAGATCCCTGGGTTTGATTCCCAGCACCACGTAAACCAGGCAGCGTGGCACACGCCTGTAATCCTAGCACTCGGCAGATAGAGACGCGGGGGTCGGATGTTCAGTTGCCCTCATCTACATAGTAAGTTTGAGACCAGTCTGGGATATATACAACCCTATCCCAAAATGTTTTTAATAATAATACTAAATGAATAGCCTGTTGCTTAGTTCCATTTCTATGGCATGATCTGATCCAAACAGGCAGATTAAGAAAGATGGCATAAAGAATGGTTTCCAACGGCCAAGGAGGTTGGAAGGGGGACGCTGTGGGGGTACGAGGCTCCTTTTTAGAAAGCGAAAATCACCTAACACCGACTGAGGTGATGGTTGCGCAGCTTTGCACGTACATTCAAAGGCACGGGCTGCACATGCTAACCAGGTGACCTACATCAGAACAGCTGTGAGCCCGCAGTCTTCAGGTGGACGTCCTGGTTCTCACAGTGGCACAGACTCCCTAGCACACACCTCACAATCTTGTAATTATCCGGAGACCAATACAAATGTTTGACCTGAGGTAGGGGATGTGAGCGCTCCATTTCCGTCTCTCAAGAGGAAAAGACCAAACAACAACCGCTCACCGTTCCTCTCTTTTGTGAGGATGCCATAGGTTTAATTTCAGGTCAATGTTCTCATTAATGGGAAATAAGGGAGGGGAAGGGGGCCCTGTACTGACAGCAGTGAAACAGATACCTTGCGATGGCCGCAACACTGAAATCCCTGATGAGATTCTGCTAGATTTTAGGGGAAATCAGACACTTGTCAGTCACCCGAGTTGGAAATGTGGGATACAGCATCTCATCATTTCTCATCTTCCTTTAGGTCATGGTGAAATATTCCACCTTCCTTTTAAACCACTGGCAATGGCACTTTTTTTTTTCTTAATTGTCTTACCGTATTTAGAAAGATGTTGCCTGAGGATTTTTGTGTGATTTTTTTCCCCTATAGGCATCTGTATTAGTTAGGTACTTTTGAGTCAAGGTAACTGCAGTGCCTGGACAGCTCAGCGGGAAAGATCTATTGTGAACTGTGGTTTCAGGTTTCTGTCCACGGTGATGGGGGACACGCAGAGTAATTCACAGTGTACTGGGCAGGGAGCAGAGTGAGGAGGGCTGCCGCTCCCTTCCACTTTCCCTCCCCTCCCCACCTTTTCTGAGGTGTGGGTCCTCAGCCCATGAGTTAGCATCACCCACATTCAGGGTGAGTGTTTCTCCTTCATCTACTCGTCTCTGAAGCGGTCCTCACAGACACGCCCAGGGAGGTACCTTATCAGTCTTCCGTTTCCTTTCTGTTTTTATTTTTCTAGACCAGGTTTCTCTGTGTGGCCCTGGCTGTGCTGAAACTCACTCTGTAGACCAGGTTGGCATTCAACTCAGTGATCTGCCCACCTCTGCTGGGATTAGGCAGGTGAATCTCTGTGAGTCTGAGGCCATCCTGGTCTACAGAACAAGGTCTAGGATGGGCTCCAAAGCTACAGAGAAACCCTGTCTTGAAAAACAAAACAATAGAAAAAATTTTGAAGAATTCCTGTAGTCATTTTTATCTTATTTCTAAGAGTTTTTCTTTGTTTGAAAATATGTGTATCTAAGCCGGGCGGTGGTGGCGCACGCCTTTAATCCCAGCACTTGGGAGGCAGAAGCAGGCGGATCTCTGTGAGTTCAAGACCAGCCTGGTCTACAAGAGCTAGTTCCAGGACAGGCTCCAAAACCACAGAGAAACCCTGTCTCAAAAAAAAAAAAAAAAAAAAAAGAAAAGAAAATATGTGTATCTATGTCAACATTTTTAATTTCTAAAGTTAATTCCATTTTTTTTTATGTCTTAAATGTTTGTCATGGTGTAGGCGGAGTTTTTCTATCCCTTCTTCTAGCTTCCACATCACAACATGGAGACTAATATTAATTATAAAACCTCAGCTGATAGCTTAGGCTTGTTCCTAGCTAGTTGTTATAACTTAAGTTAATCCATATCATATCTTTTGATCTACACCCTACCACCTCTATCTACACCTCTATCCCATTTTGTGTGTCTGACTCTTTCCGAATCTGGCTCCTGGCCTCTCTGCCCTTCTTCTTCCCAGTATTCTCTCTGCCCTGAAAATCCTGCTCAGCTGTTGACCATTCAGCTCTCTATAAACCAATCACAATGCTGCATCTTCACAGAGTGCACAGGAATATTCCCACAACAGCATGGTTTTGTCATTGCTGTCATTTTGTCTTTCAGAAGTTTCACGGTAAGTCCTCTCAAGAGTTTTGGTTTGGTTTTGGCTTTGGTTTGGTTTTGGCCCTGGCTCATTTGTTGGTTTGTAGGGGAAAGAAGAAACACCAAGATGCAAACTTTTCTTGCAAGGATCTTCAGACTATTAGTCCCATAACTGTGTTACTATTTTCTTTTTAGTTCTTTGATGACGAGTCTCACTACCACTGTGCCCTGATTCTCAATCTCAAAAAGTCGCCGTTCACTGGGACCTGGAATTTTACTTCCTGCTCCGACCTCCATTCTCTGTCTCTCTGTCAGAAGTACTCAGGTATCGGCTGTCACCTAGATATCTACCATACTTTATGCTGTTAGACAGGCTTCCTTGCTAAAGTCTTAAGGATAAATTTATATAATTTTATAGTTGTGTAGCTTACATTTTTAGCATAGACAAGTTCATATTGACACAGTGAAGCAGATTATCACTTATAGACTGTGTTTTTTTCAAGTATTATTACCACAGTTAAATATAAAATTAAATCTATAGTAGAACATGTTAATAGTTGTCTAATGAGAGTCATAGTTCAATATTCTAGTAAGCTGTGGTTGAATGTTCTTTCTACTTAGACATTTTGCAGATTTTTGTTTTTATCTGAGGAAAAATTCAGTACTGTACAAACACTGACTGCTAAATTTAGCTGACAGAAATTTGAGGAAACTCTATGCATGAAGCCGTCTGTGTCTTCCCATGGTCAAGATAATGTAAAATATGTATTTCAAAAGTAGAAACCAAGCCGGGCGATGGTGGCGCACGCCTTTAATCCCAGCACTCGGGAGGCAGAGGCAGGCGGATCTCTGTGAGTTCGAGACCAGCCTGGTCTACAAGAGCTAGTTCCAGGACAGGCTCCAAAACCACAGAGAAACCCTGGCTCGAAAAACCAAAAAAAAAAAAAGAAAAGTAGAAACCACCCGTGCTCAATGTGGTGGCACACCCCTCTGCACTGGGGAGGCACAGGCAACTGAATCTCTCTGTAAGTTCAAGGCCAGCCTGATCTAGTAGTGAGTTCCAGGATGACCAGGGCTACATAGTAAGAAGAAGAAAAAAAAAATTAAATAGAAACCACCCAGTTTTTTGAAAATGCATTGCATTATTTTTTAATTGACCATGATACGTTTTTGACAAGTGTTTAAGTAAAAGTGTTTGCTACACAATGAGAAGTTTAAGCACAAATTTCATGTACCTTAGCAAAGCTTTTCTTGCTAAATTAATCTTTGCCCCTTTGGCCCATCCTCTCAAATGACTTCCTTATTCAGATAAGAACCCTAAGGCAGTAACAAGTGGCTCTGCAAACTCTTTTTCAGGGTAGCTCTGCCACTTGAAATAAAGGAACACTTTTAAAAGTTGGTTTTATTGATTCTTTGAGAATTTCATACTCAACTCCTTCCACATCCATCCTTATCTCCCTACTCTCTCCCAAAACTTCAGTTCCTATGTTTTGTTTCTCAGTAGCCTCTTGACACCACGTTGTGTGGCTTGTATAGTCGTGGCTGTGGAGCCAGCAGCCAGAGCCTGGTTAACCTACCGGTAGCCACAGTCTTAAAGAAACCTGCGTCCACAGAAGTCATCAGCTGTTCCTAGGTCTTCAGCTGGGACTGGTGAAGCACTTCCCAGTCCATGCTCAAAGAGGACCGGCTTGGTCTCGTGCAGTCTCCTTCAGGGACCCGAGCCTCTGGGAGTTTACAGTGCGGCAATCCTGCCATGATCCAAAGACGCTGCTCCATTCCAATTCAGCCCGACCTCCGGCTCTTACAGTCTTTCTGTCCCCCCTTTAGAAAGGGTCCCCGGTCGTGCAGGTGGTGGGGCTGATCAAGATGTTGTAAGGGGAGACTTTGAAATCCTTTTCCTAGCAAAGCAGTTCACACAAAGGAGGTGTTTGTCACCAACGTGGAATGATAATCTTATTGCAGGTGACTTTTTTGTGTAGCTTTTCTTCTCCCAAATGAGAACAGCTAAACGGAAGTGTCCTGATTTCAGGAAGATGCAAGTCATATAAGTTTTCCTAACCCATTCAGCAAGATATAGCTTAATCTCTCAGTAAAATTCTAAACTAAGTAGGCAAGTGATATCTGAAGTAAACCAGGAAGGGATGAGCTCTGGAAATCTGACAGGCCTCTATGACTTAGCAGAGTGCACTGAAGGAACTCTTGTTATTGTTTTCTTCTACAATAGACGTTGAAGACGGACAGCCCTGGGAGACCAACTCAGAAACTGTAAAATATCTAAATAACCTGTACAAAATCATCTCGAAGCCTATGACTTGGCACGGCGCTCTGAAGGAGTGTCTAAAAGAGAACATGCGGCTGGTGAGCATCACAGACCCTTACCAACAGGCCTTCCTCTCCGTGCAGGCCACGCTGCGCAACAGCTCCTTCTGGATTGGACTCTCCAGTCAAGATGTAAGTTTGCCGTTCCTCCCGTTAGCTCCTCTTGTAGACCCAAAGAAAGCGTGTTAAAACTGTATGCGGTTAATTCCTTGGGTGTCTATTTTTATGCCAGTTGTCTTTTGACACCAAGTGGAAGATTGGGTTCTTCAGAAACGTTCTAGTGGGTATGGCTCAATGAGCGCTTCTTTTTGTTCGTCTTTGTTTGGCAGAGCTAGAATCAGAAGTTGTCAGGTCTCCTCAACCAAGATGAGAAAGGAAGAATTTAAAAGTCTGGTAGGGTTGGGTGTGGAAGAAGTATGGAGAGTTTTCCATCGCTTTCAGAGTTAGCAGAAAGATGTTAAATCATAGAGGCAAACGAGAGACCCTTTCTCGGACAAGGTGAAAGGTAAAGACTGTCACCTGAGGCTGTCCTTAGACCTCTACACCCAAGCCATGGTGGCACATACGTACCAGTGTGTGCACACAAACACACACACACACATCTCACACACATATACACAAACACACACACATCTCACACACATATACACAAACACACACACACATCTCACACACACATACACACACACACAGACATACACAGAGACATGCACACATCATACACACATTACATACACGCTGACATGCACATATCACACACACACATACATGTAAGATTTAAATTTTTAAACTATAATAAATTAAAAGAATGAAAATTAAAATCACTTGTATTAAAATCAATGTCAGCGAAGTGTAATGCCAACACTTGGGAGGCTGAAGCAGGAGGATTGTCATAAATTCAGGGCCAGCCTGGGCTCTAGGATGAGTTCCAGACCAGCCCAAGCTGCTGAGCAAGATTCTCATTGTTTAATGAAAAGTCACTCATACTAAAGTGTCAGTAGTTTACCTGTGGGTTAATATTTTGGTGTGCGTTCTTGAGTTACTGTATTTATAAGTTTATTTTTAAAGCAGTCAGAGTCATGTTACATAACTTTCCTCATTTCCCACTTAATGATTTTATTTTTCCTTAGTCTGTTTTCTATCATCATTATAGTGTGTGTGTGTGTGTGTGTGTGCCCATGTGCGTGTGTGCACATTGTGTGAGATGGGGGCACATATGTGGAGATCAGAGGACAACTTTATGCCGTCTTTCCTTTCCTTCCACCTTTGAATAGCTTGCTCTGCCCACTGTGCCCTCTTGTGTTTTCAGTTTTGACCTGTGGGTCTCTTTTCCCTTCGCCCTTCATTTTACATATCCTGTGTACCTGTTGTCTGTGAGTCTTCACAAGCTGCCTTTAATCTTTGGAACTTGACAGGATAAGAAGATGTAATAGTGTATATTGAAAGCAATTAAAAATTTTATAACAAAACAGAGATATTGTAAAACTTTCTATTCTAGTAACATGACACTAGCTAGGAAAGTATAGTGAGAACGGGTGCAGCATGGAGCCTGAGCTGTGGGGACAGTCATTTTTATTTACTTTTTAAGGAAAATAATGTTGACACGAAATAGAGCATGTTCACCATATCTCAGGTACAGCAATTCTGGGTAAAATGAAATCCAGAGCAGGTTACAGCAGTGTGTCATTTAAGTACTGAAGACATCCAAAAGCCAGCGGTTGGGACAGAAGGATGA
The DNA here is from genome assembly GCF_950005125.1 of Chionomys nivalis. Lineage (NCBI taxonomy): Eukaryota > Metazoa > Chordata > Mammalia > Rodentia > Cricetidae > Chionomys > Chionomys nivalis. The sequence goes on from NC_080107.1 coordinate 20,858,597, forward strand.
AGCAAGGCCTAGGACACTGTAGTGAGTATCGGGAAGGAGCAGGGGACGGGGAACAAGTCCTCGTGTAAGACTCATGTCAGAGAGAGGCATGGAACCTGGAACGAACAGCAAGGAATGTCAAAGGAGCTAATACCCACAGCCTGCCACTTAGAATCCTTTGGTATCTAAGGAAAAAATTGAACAGGCTTCCTGTGTGTAGCTAAAACAGATTGTTAGCTTAGAAAAGCCAAGTTCACATTAAGATTACTGAAAGATTAAATGTTAGAAAGTTTAGGCATATCGTCTTGATCAGGAAGTTTCATATTCATTACGGACAGGGAACACAAGAGGATTTATCTGTGGGGGAAGGAAGCTCCAAAGGCCATTGGCCGGGGCTGGTGGCACAGAGGAAGACTGGGACAGTGTAGGCCAGAGTGTAGGTAAAATCATGCCCACATGGCTTTCCTGATTAACTGATGGAGCATTTGCTAGCAACCAGGAGGCCCTGGATTCAACCCCTAGCACTACCAAAATAATGAGGCATTTAGTAGCACTAGGTTTGGCTATTTCCTGGTTTTGAAATAAGGATCCTATGTGTGACTTTCCCTCAGGCCTCAGAAATGCTTAGCCCTGTCGTGCAGTTGGGGCAGCATTGGCTATTAAGGCCTAGTGCATCATTATTATTATTATTATTATTATTATTATTACACAAATGGGAAGTGTCATATCTATCCCTCAAACTCGCAAATCCCAGTGTCAACAACATAAAGCCGTTGTCAAGACGGGTGGTCAGGCCCTGTCAAGCTCTAAGACAAGTGTTTAGAGGCTTCCAGAATGACATAAGTACTGTAAAGGAAGCTGCTTTGCCCCAGAGACCAATGCGAAAGCAGCAGAGTGAGCTACACTGGCCTGAGTTGAGACTGAGGAAATGAACATTTTACACTTGGCTAGTCTTGGGTCACAGCCATCTCACAGATCGGGGGGGGGGCTGGAAATTGGGAGAGTCGGGCTCACACATCAGAAGCTCGTATGTGATTGCGCCGCTGCGCACAGCCAGCTTTCTGTCTTTCCAGTATGCCATGTCGCCACCATTGTACCCCATGCATGTACTCCGCACTCCACGTTAGCTTTCTGGTCTCCAACTAACAGTTCTGATGATCTGTGGGTAGCAGAACATGATGGTTAGGACCCCAAAGTCTAGGATCTAAGAGCCTGAAGCGGGGTTCTAGCTCTGCACTCACCCTCAGTTCCCTGATTTGTTAAAAGGAGACAAAAGGGACCCTCTCAGACGCCCGTTCCATGGATTCAGCAAGCCAATATTTATCAAGCTTTTAAAATAGTGCTTAACACAATATAAAATACAACTGATAATTATCGGACCTTATGGGTTAAAATAATATGGAAGGGATGATGTGAATATTGTCTCTTTGAAATGGCTTTCTGCCCCTACTAGGATGAGCTCAACTTTGGCTGGTCAGATGGGAAACATCTTCATTTTAGTAACTGGGCTGTCAACAATGAGAAGCTTGATGACTGTGTGATCTTAGACTCGGATGGGTTCTGGAAGACAGCTGACTGTGATGCTAACCAACCCGGCGCCATTTGCTACTACCCAGGAAGTATGTAGATCTCAAATGCACTAGAGTTCTGGGCATTTGGTTTTGCAAAATCTTATTTGGGGATTATAAGGAAATCGCATCCTTTTTTAAAATTTATTTTCACTGCTTTATTGTGTGTATGGGTGTTTTGGCAGTATGTGTGCCTGTGCCCCTTGTGCGTGTCTAATGTCAATGGAAGCCACATTCCAGAACTGGAGTTACAGGTGTTCTAAGCTGCCGGGTAGATGTTGGGAATCTGAACTAGCTCCTCTGGGGGAACAGACATCTCTTAACCCTTGAGCCATCTCCCGCTCCATCATGTTAATTTTTTTCCCCAACAAAACTTGGCGCAAACATTTGTACTCAAGAATTATTGATTATAAATTGTTTTGTAATTAGTTTTATTTTGGATTTTGTCTTTCTTATATCAGCTGACAATGCTGACTGACATATGGAGTCCCATTGTCACTCAGCCTCCTCTTACGTCTGTTTTTATTCAAATATATTTACAAAACTAACTCATGGAAACGCTTTTTTAATTCATTCTTAACGTTGACAACTAGCATCTTAAACCACGGTTAAAGCTCCCAGGCGTGGTGGCACACACTTTTAATCCCAACATTCAGGCGTAAAGCAGAAGATGGGCAAAGCCTAGCCAAGCCTGCGCTACAGGCAAACCCCTGTCTCAAAAACAAAGACTCAGCTGATTGTAAGAAGCAGCAACACAGGCGAGGGAGCTTTAGTCACAAGGGCATTCTGACCACCACCCTACAAACAAGCGTAGGTCAGCCATCTGGAGAAGGAGCCTCGGAATCCCGGCACTCGGGAACCTGAAGCAGGCAGCTAGCTCTCTGTGAGTTTGAGGCCAGCCTGGTCTACATAGCAAACTCATGGTCCATGGGCCATCCAAAGTGACAGGTAAGATCCTGTCTCAAAAAGCAAAAGTGAAACAAAGAAAAAAAATCCCGACACCAACAAGAAAACATAAAACCAGAACGTGCCACATGCCTGTCCTGTTTCTCCGTTTTTTCACTCTGCCCTTGTGAAGTTTCTGTTCTCTCTGCACGCGGAGGAACAGAGCTGCTCTGCTGCTTTCACTTCTGCCTGTGACCAAAGGTGAGTTAATGATTTCTGAATCCCACGTTTCCAACTCGCAAGACCGAACAGGCTCAGCCTGAGCTGGCTATGAAATCTCCAGCCCAGTCAGGGGCCCACATTTGTGTGTTTGTGGTAGAAAGTACACATTATTCTTTGAGACAAAGGGATTGGTCACAAAATGGAAGAAAAAAATGCCCAATAGTCACTATGACATAGTAAATCTTTCTGAGTTATTTTGAGTTCTACATTACTATATTTGGATCTTCTAGACTATATGACTTTTTCATAAAATGAAAAAGATTAAATATTCTAAAGGCCATGTTTTAAATGATATCTCTAATTTTGCTAAGGGAATAACTATTTCATTAAGTTATCTCATTAAAATTAGAGATATCAGTAAAAAGAACCATGAGAGTGAATCTCACCATTAAAGTTAGATGCCTATTGTTAATTAATATGTTTATAGAGCTCCCCTGGGAGGATCCTGGCACTTGACATTTAATAATGCAGGAAGAAAGAAACTCATGGAACCTAAAAACACCTCATTTTTAACATTCCTGCACTCCACAGCAGGGGTAAGAAAATTATGTCAAATAATTTCCTCCCCGCAGAAAGCCAGCATTCTTTATGCTATATTCGAGTGTAAACAGAGCCAGCCTCGCCAGGCTGCTACTTCCTCGCTTCCTGCATGTTTCCCACAAATCAAATCTAATGACTGTGAACAGGATCTAACATTCACGTCCGAAATTAGATTTCTCACCGCTAACCCTTCTTCCTAGATGAGACGGAAAAGGAGGTCAAACCGTTCAGCAACGTTAAGTGTCCGTCTCCTGTGCAGAGCACGCCATGGGTGCCGTTCCAGAACTCCTGTTACAACTTCATGATCACGAAGAATAGACATAAGACAATCACGCCGAAGGAGGTACACGCCGTCTGCCAGACACTGCGTAAGCATCTTCTACTGCCCTCCAGTACTGGGATATGCTCGCTTTGCATGTCACCCGTTATAAAGATTCCTGAGTAGCTCTGGTGACTGGCTCTCCTGATTTTCACACGAGAGGGCAGAGAACTGGTTGTGGAGCACCTAGACTGACTGACCTGAACTAGGTGACCCTGTGTGGCATGAAGCCCAGTTACACCACTCATCAGAACCAAGGTAAAGGCCACCGACCCTGACCGTATACCACCAGACCTGGAGCTATTCCCAGCTAAGTCCTGAGGGTCTGTAACGTCTGAATTATGGAAAGAAAGGAACTATGCACTTTGTGCAGAGTTTCTATGAAAAGTATCAAGTCATTATACTTCAAAGTGTGCTGAGTCTTAACAGCACATGTTTTAAGAGAAGTTCTACAAAAAATTTTAAAAAATAAAAGAAAGAATAAGGGTGGAGAAACACTAGATTGTATACCCTCTGTGTCAGAGTACATCAAGATATACTTTAAGAAATACTGGCCTAGCACATGAACTCACAGAGACTGAGGCAGCGTGCATAGAGCCCTATGGGGTCCTAGAGCTGAAAGGCAAAGCGAATGTAAAGCTATGTCCAATGGATAACTACTTGCAAATGAAGCTTTAGTTTTCTTCAAAGGAGTCTGAACCCCACCCCAGTCCCCTGCACAGCAGGAGCTCCCTCTTGGACCCTGGGTGAGGCGCAAACCACACCCAAACACGTTTCCCCAGAGAGATCCTTTACTAAGTGGGGAAGACAGGTTAAAGTGGCTGCTCTCTGACTCAGGCACCAATTAGCAGCAAATGACCTTGCAGGTGTAATTTTTAAGAGGAGAAAAAGGAGAGGTCTGAATTAGAATGGGCTAAGATGTGGTGGTAGAGGACATGGGACATAAGAGAAGGGAAAAGGGACAAGAGAAAGAGGGCAGGAGCATTTGTCCTGGGGGACAAAGGACTGTCTCTGGATAGAGAGGAGACAGACGTGGCACCTAGGCAAACGGAGGTTTATAAAGGTAAAATGGAAAACCCCATGTGAGGATGAGGTGTTTAATTTTAATTGGTCATGTTAATTAGGTGAGTTAAAGGGGGCTTCCGATTGCTGGATTCCAATACTTTGATAGGTAGACCTTGGTAGTCAGCCTCAGGAGGAGGAAGTGGCCAAATAAATGACCAGTTTTAGGAATATAATCTAATGGATTTTAGCAAGGCAGAGGGAATAGAGGTGAGGGGCAAGGCCTGCCAGAGCCACCTGCTTGTGTGGGCTGGTGTCCCTCCAGAGTCTTTGGAGGCTTCTTGTCTTAAAATGTCATGGCAGGGCTTTTTCTCTTTATTCTTTTTTAGTTAATGCTTATTTTATCTTTTTATTTCTTATTGTTATTTTGGCCCTACAGGTCTCTTGCATATACATTATGATCTCTGGTCCTGTGTTTTCTCTGGCATTCCTGAACACGAACATGAACGGCCCTCTGCATCTATGTCTGCTTCTTGTGCCTTTTCCTGGGTTCTTCCTTTCTGTTTGTTTACATCTTATTATAGCTTATTTTATTCTTATCCCCTAGATGCCTGTTTGTTTTCTAATGAGAGACAGAAAGTGTGGTGAATCCAGGTGGGAGGGGTGGTGATGAGGAACTGGAGGAGTAGAGGGAGGGGCACCACAATTGGAATATATTGTATGAAGAAAAAAATTAATCTATTTTCAATAATTAAAACTGTACTAAAGAAGCATTATTACAGGGTAGTCATTAACAGTATCCCATTAATATTGTGTGGATTTGTGCCTTTGGAAAGTGACCGTTAAATGAAGGGAAAGAGAAGTGGGCATCTTATGTTCTCAGCTCCGCTACCAGATCCCTGTGTCTTGTGGGGGCCAGATGGACATCAGAATGTGTGAACACTGCACAGCCTGCCACCTTAGCTAGCTGATGGTTGGTTCAGAGTAGCTGCGTCTGGGAAGTAGGACTTCCTGACTCTCTCAGGGAAGGCAAAGTATTCTGTACAAAGTAATTGCTAAAATTGGCCTTTTTTGTTTTGACAGATTCGAAAGCCCAGATTCTGAGTATTCGGAATGAAGAGGAGAACGACTTTGTGGTTGAGCAGCTTCTGTACTTCAATTATATGGCTTCCTGGGTCATGCTAGGGATAACCTATGAAAGTAAGCAGGGACTGCGGCTTTCTCTGTTAGCAAACAGCCCTAGCTGTCCTAGAACTCTGTAGACTAAGCTGGGCCTTGAACTCATAGAGCTCCACCTGCCTCTGCCTCCCAAGTGCTAGAACTAAAGGTGTGCGCCACCATCATCCAACTCAAAATGCAATCACCAGCATGTGTTATGTATTTAACATGGCGTGTAATAATACCATGAAGGTTTTTGTGTCTCTGCTCTGCCCCACTTAGATTTAAATGGTAGAGAATAATTTCCCATCTCCACCCTTCCTTCTGGCAACTCAAGACTGATTAAAAATGACCACACTTCCATATATATCCCCAGTTTGCATTCCCATTATAACTATGTGGAAAAAACAAACACAAGGTACTTTTCTAATGATGCTGCTCCTTTGGGTGTATAGCATTATCTTGGATATAGTAAGCAACAGAAGGATAAGAGTCTTAGTCTAAGAGTGGGGAAGGATATTTGAAATTTGGATTAAATACCATGTCTCCAAAATACCACTGATACAAACAAACCCTAAAACGTGTGTCTCATAGTAAATAGACCAATTTAGAAGGAAAATCAGAGGTATCCTGAAGTTCGCGGAGGTCTTGCAGTTAGGGAGGGAAATCCGTCTATAGGCATGTCATGGAGGAGTCTGGCGTTTCTTCTCGTCTCTACCCGAGCAGTAGTCATGGCTCTTGAGCTCCGGAAAGAGGAAAGAGAAGAATCCAGATTGGACGCAGTGATCGAGTTGCATTAGAGCAAGCATGGAAGCAATACAGCTGTGAGAAAAAGCAGCTCCAGGCCTGATCCCAGCAGGCCATGCGCTCTGTGTTCTCCTCTCCTTGTTAGGTTCTCTCTTGTGCTTCCCTCGAGTGCACGCTTCCAGGGAATGCCTGTGCTTTTCCAAGAAGCCCATTTTACCCAGAGTTCAGTCTGTATAAGTAAATATGTAAGATACGAGAATATGTATAAAAGTATAAGTACTCCTAAAATTGAAAAGTTTTCTAAGGGAAAGGGTCAGGTCACTCAGTGCATGCTCCTCTGGAAATGGTGGTACGGTGTGGAGGACACCAAACACAGACGTACATATTTGAATTGTACCCCCTGGGAATGGAATGCATAGAACGTGAAAACAGAAAGGGACTGGGGAGGGAAAGTGACAAGAGTGAGGCAGGGGGACAGAATATATCAGGATGACATAAAATGAAGCCTTTGCCTTTGTCTAGAAATTTAGTAAAATTAAGTTATACCCTCTTACATACTTTGTCATAGCATTATCAAAAGCAACGAAATTTTTTTTTTTATTTTAATTAGTTTTTTTGAGGCAGGGTTTCTCTGTGTACTGGCTGTCCTGGAGCTCACTCTGTAGATCAAGCTGGCCTCGAACTCACAGAGATCTCCGTGCCTCCCCCGTGCTGGGATTAAAGATGTGCACCACTACCACCTGACTGAGTTAGTTTTTTATTGCGGTAACAGCAAGGAGCTCACATTCATAATTTTGTGTGTTAGTATCCAACTATTTGGCACAGTTTGTTGAGAAACTTAATCTCCACATTGAAATGAAGTGTGTTACAATCTTTCACTCACAAGTATGCCCAGTTGTGTCCAGAGAAAATAATTTCTTTCACTAATTTTATAAGATATCAATAATTTTAAAAAATAAAATAGTTATTATTGTTTATGTTGCAGTTGAAAGGAGAATGGATAGTTGATGAAAAGAGACAAATATGCTACTAAAGAGTGGAATTCTAGCTGGGTGGTGATGGTGCACGCCTTTAAACCCAGCACTCAGGAGGCAGAGGCAGGCAGATCTCTGTGAGTTCGAGGCCAACCTGGTTTACAGAGCAAATTTCAGGACAGCCAGAGCCACACAAAGAAACCTTAACTTGGAACTCCCCCCCCCAAAAAAAAAGAAGGAGTGGCATTCCAGTTAATTTTTTTCATATTTATAATTTACATTTTCAAGTTAAAAACCAAGCATGATTTCCTGTTACAATTAGAAGACATTTTTTTAAAAAGATACCATTAACCTGACAGTCTTTTAGAAGGTAAGGAACGGAGGAAATAAATCAGTAGTCTGAAATACTATCATTGAAACTGAAATCTTGATCTAACTCTAAGTCTAGAAACATGTGTTTCTTTCCTAGACAACTCTTTGATGTGGTTTGATAAGACCGCATTGTCGTATGCACACTGGAGAGCCGGAAGACCAGCTGTGAAAAACCACCAATTTTTGGCCGGTCTGAGTACTGATGGCTTCTGGGATATTCAGTCCTTCAATGTTATCGAGGAAACGCTTCGTTTTTACCAACACAGTATTTTTGCTTGTAAAATTGAAATGGGTAAGAGTCGTAGTTGCTTCTCTGTTTCAAATGGTAGAACAGCCTGACAAAGGCAACTTCCGGGAGAAGGCGTTTGTTTGGGCTTGTGGTTCTCAGGGGGGGGATATGGTCTGTCGTGCTGGGCAAGGCATGGCAGCAGGCAGGGAGGGCATAATGGCTGGAACAGGAGGCCAGCTGGTCCCACTGCCACACACTCGTGATACCTCAAGGATGCAGGAAGTAAAGCAGGGCGGTCAAGTCTCAAGGCCCACCCCAGTGAACCACTTCTTCCAGAGAGGCTCTGCCTCCTGAAGGCTCCGCAATGTCCTCAGTGTCATCAGCCGGGGACATTTCATTTTCCAGCCACAACAGTAAGCAAGAGAAGTGTTGTCTCGGCCCGGGGAAACAGGGTGTAAAGGCTTTAGTTCCACTAGCAGGACTCGCACCTGTCTGGAGAGCTAGCTCCAATGACGGTTAGCCCATATGTGGAACCACAGAAACTGGCAGAAGAGAGCAAAGCCCTTGGAGTCCTGGTCGCCACCTCCAGAAGGGAACCCTTGCTGGTGAGACAGCATTAACTGTTTTATCCTTGCAGGAGGTCTTAGAGTATTTGGTAAACAGAAAGCTCGACCAGAATTAGGAGGCGGCAGTGGATTGAGTCTTGAAAGAGGGATCGAACTTTTATAAAAAAAGAATGTTGGCATAGAATTTAACATTCCAGGCAAAACACATGTCTTTCAATCTTGTCTATTCCTTACATAAGCCTATTTTGAAACGTAAATTGTGTGTAAATTATTATCAGCTTGAAGACTTGAATAGTAGCAGCCTGCTCTGGTAAGCCGAGTGCTTACCAGATGTGGGGCCCCATGTCCCCTACACTGCAGACCTGAATTTTTGTGCATCTTTTGGACTCCCCGAGTCCCTTACGGTCATCAGTCTCACTTGGTTAATCATTTGCCATCATGTCACAACAGCTGTTTTTTTTTTTTTGTGTGTGTGTGTGTGTGTGTGTGTGTGTGTGTTTAAGAGCCTTATATGTGCTGTGGAAATAGGAAAAACAAAGTTTATATTTGACCTGTTAAGTTACTTTGTCCAAAGTAATGCATTTGAAACTATTTAAACTTAGCGGCCCTTTTGTTTTCGGTGTTACAGTCGACTACAAGCAAGAGCACAATAGTACCCTGCCAGAGTTCATTATGTATGAGGATGGCATCTATAATGTTATTCAGAAAAAGGTGACATGGTACCAAGCGTTGAACATGTGCTCTCAAAGTGGGGGGCACTTAGCAAGTGTTCACAACCTGAACGAGCAGCTCTTCCTGGAAGACATTGTGAACCGTGATGGATTCCCTCTCTGGGTTGGGCTTTCGAGTCATGATGTAAGTCTTACTTCGTTTCCAGAAATTTTTAAAAATTTTTGAAAATCTGAGATTTTTAACTTAAGACATTAACTCATAATATTTGTTTAATTCCTTTTACAGCATGGAATAAATAATATCCAGTGTCAGGGACGATCCTTGACAAAAATACCTCTTGCCAGGGTAGAGGCATGGGGATTTTGAATTATAGTAAAGAATATGAGGATGTGAATGAAAATAATAAAACGGAGAAACATATAGGATAGTATCAGGAGGGAATTCTAGAGAGTACTGACATTTGCCTGCATTTAATTTTCAATTGCTTTAAATAGCCCTGACCCCAAAAGGTAGGAGTAAGACAAAAAACTGCATTAACATTATACAAGGAAATAAACAGACCAATTGAAAGTCATGGGCTACAACCATAGTTAAACGTTCTGTTGCTAGAACAATTCATGCTCACACCCTAGACCAAAACATTCTGTAGGTAAACCACTCCCTGGACAGAAACCAAAGTTATCTTCTTAAAGGAACCGGACCCTCAGATGGATCTTTAGACTCTTGTTTCAGATAGGAACACATCTCCTTCTCTATTCCTGGAATGCAAGGTCTGGCTGTTAGCCACACCTATTGACAATAACCTTGAGAGAGCAGAACTCTCTGGTCTCTGACTAGGTGAGACCTTTGTTTGAGATAGAAGCACAATAACCTTGAAGGAATTAGAGACAAGTCAACTTGCAAATAGGCTCATATATTTGGGCCTCCACAGTCCAGGCCATCCCAAGGGTTCTGTGGGTTAATAACTCAACAAATTCTTGTAGTCTTTTGGTTTGGAGTTCTTTCTGTTGTGTCTGTAGTGATCAAGCCCCTGTGTTCCATGTCTGAGCTCCATCCTTGGTCCCTGGAGCTTGTTTAGGAAGGACCAGTTGGAAAACTCATGAAGTAAATAACATAGAATCAGAAAAACCTTTCAGTATTGATGGCACATCTGTCACGGTAGTGAATGAATTATCTACCATTTGCAATCCTATCTCCTCATCAGTAAAATCACCTAATATTTGCTTTCATATTTTAACACAAAAATATATATAGCCAGCAACCACAATTCTTAACAATTAATGAATAATTAATTCTTGGGTTTGAGAAGGAGGACACAAGAGACATTGGAGACAGGATGGGCAGGGGTGGAAATAATGTAAATACAGCACTTAATTGTGAAATTCTCAAAAAAAAAAGATTAACTAAAGAAGATTAGTGTATTGATATCACATTTTTGGTACCATCATTTGAATCCTATATCTCTACATGTGCTTCTAATAATGTCTGGCATACAAAAATAGCCATCCATTGAGAGTTGTGGGCCTCATTAAATAATATTTTGAAAAGAATGGAGAAAAAATGAAAGAAAGGAAGAAGGGAGGAAAGGTGCAATAAGATTATGGATTCAAAAAAAAATATGGATTCAAGCAAAAGCTGAAAATAGTCTCCTCGTGTCTAGTTCCTTGGGGAGAGGCTGCCTTTTCTAGCCTCTGCTGTATGATGGCCTCTGCAATGTTGCCAGACACAAACCACAAAGCTATGATGCTCAGAAAATGGCTTTGGAGACCAGGATACAGCTCAGTGATGAAGTACTTGCCCAGCATGTGTGAGCTCTCTGGGTTCACTTCCCAGCACCACTAATAATGAAAAGAATAGCATGAAAAAAATTTCAGGCCGGTTGTGGTGGCGCACGCCGGTAGGATTTGCTGAAGGAGGCAGAGGCAGGAGGATCGCGAGTTCGAGGCCAGCCTGGGCTACACATTTTTGCCGGGCGATGGTGGCGCACGCCTTTAATCCCAGCACTTGGGAGGCAGAGGCAGGCGGATCTCTGTGAGTTCAAGACCAGCCTGGTCTACAAGAGCTAGTTCCAGGATAGACTCCAAAGCCACAGAGAAACCCTGTCTCGAAAAACCAAAAAAAAAAAAAAAAAATTTCAGAGCAACACGATGGTTGGAGTCTAAATCTTGAATTATGGTAAAGAGGTAAATGGAAGCCATTTGCATGTGTTTTCCTAAATCCAGTCTTTAAGTAAGTAAATCCAGAGACAGAATATAATGACTCTGTTTCTAAATTTAAAGTGCTGCTTACATTCTGTCAGAGCAAATGCTCTAAATCACTGGATCAAAAGCAAATCTCTGGCATTATAGCTAGGCCTAAACTTACAATATAATATAATATAATAATATAAGAAAATCATTATCACTCGTGTCTTACCATGCATGCATTCTTCTTATATTCTTTCTGAAGTCACACACCTGAGCTCAGGGTCTCCATACTGTTCTTAAACAGGGAAGCGAATCAAGCTTCGAATGGGCCGATGGCAGTGCCTTTGACTACATCCCATGGAAAACCCAAGGGTCTCCTGGAAACTGTCTCATCCTAAATCCGAAAGGAATTTGGAAACATGAAAAATGCCTGTCTGTTAAGGATGGTGCTATTTGTTACAAGCCTACAAAATGTAAGACTTGATTGTGAGCAACTGTGTATTTACTATAATTTGATATGAATGTACACACATGAACATTTTTTATAGGTTTTAAATAAGGCTTACCCGCAAATTCTATAAAAAACACTTTCTGATATTTTGTGAATGGATGTATAATTGGCGTATCTGTCAGGGAATTTGTTCCCAAGGAGATTCATCATTCTTTTGCTACATTTTCCTTTAGAACCTGAAGATTCTTGCTTCACATAGAAATGGATCTCAAGAGCTGTGGTGTTCCCTTAATTTCATCATCAAAAGCCAGCTTCTCAAACATAGGGGGAAAGGAAATGTTAAGGAAAACTGTTGGGATATATGATAAAGCACACAGAGACAGAAAAAAAATCCAAGAAAAGAGATGTTACAGGGTGGGGAATGGCCGTCCAAAATGCAAACAAAGTATTATTGTATGGCCCAGCAAGTCCACATCCAGGGTTAGACTAAAAAGAACTAAAAGCAGATACTCAAACTGATATTTGTACAGCCACCTTTAAAGCAGCATGATTCATAACAGCCAAAGGCAGAGAGGACCCAGGCATCTTCCAGTACATGAGTGGCTAAGTAGAATGTATGTGTGTAAAACTGTGTATAGATATGCATATGAAAAACACACACAGGAGTACACTTAACCTTAAAAAGGAAGGAAATGCTAACATATGGCCAGATCTTGAAGACAATATGCTAGGCAAAACAAGCTGGTGATAAAAAGGAAAATTCTATATAATTTTCCTTATATGAAGCACCGCCAATCCTCAAGCTCACATAGCAGGACGTCTAAGGCTAGTCTCTTGGGATCTAGAGAGGGTAAGGTCTAGACAGGTACTGGGTACAGAGTGTCAGTTTGGCAAGACGAAAACGTTCTGCAATTGGGTAGTAGTGATTGCTGTGCCGTGAGTAGGCTTATGCCACCGAAATGCATGCTGAACCATGAGGAAGATGACGGTGTGTGTGCTGGAGGAAAAAAGTGAGCTCAGAGCCTGTCAGGGCTGCGTAGTGTGCTCTAGGGTAGCCTCAAGCTAGAGAAACAAAACCCTGTTTCAAAATAAAACAGAAAACGAACAAAGTTAAGGCGATGGTATATGTTACGTATGTTTTCCTGGTAGGATGAAAAATGGGGCCAGAGGCTGTATACGGGAGCTAACTTCGTAAACCATTTAACTAGCACAGGTCCTGTCCCAGCTCTCATAAACTGGACCTGCTGATGTGTGCCTATAATTCAACCCCTTGGGAGCTGGATGAGAAGTTCCAGCTAATCTTGAACCTACCTGAGCTACATGAGAAAACATTTCAAAATCCATTAGATAATGTTCTTTCCCTGACCAGGAACCCAGTAGGGCTGGAATGTAGATGAGGGTTTAAGTGCTCGCCTAGCACTTGAGAGACCCTGTGTTGGATTCTCAGTGTCAAACAACAAGAAAAAAAACAATAACAAACTTATTACAATGCAAGACCTTAAAAAAAAAAAAAGAAAAGAAAAAAAAAAACCAAGCGTTGGAAACACAATTTCATAAAGATCAGGAAGGGAAGGAATGTCGGCAACACAAGGCAGCCCAGCTGCAGATAGTTCTAGATGTTAAGAGGCCATATGCCCTGTGGTGCTGATGGGTGAGCATCTACTGAAGCACCACACAGCTGTGCCCACAATCACAGGGCGATACCCCTTTGGCCCATCAGCTACTTCCACAAAGTGGTAAAGGCACGAATTTGCTGGTCGCAACTCCATCCTTCCACCAGTGAGGAATTTAAGGGTCGCGTTCATTCTGTCAGCAGCAGTTCGGAAACTGATCCACTCCTCCAGCTGTTGAACTGACTGGCTGGGGAGTACGGTTGGGGGTCAGAGGTGCTCAAATAAGAAGGCTAAGACAACTGAAATTGGAAAGCTTTGGTCGTGCCTCCTGGCAGAAGACGGAAGCAGAAGGGACGAGTCAACCCAAGGTTCTTGATAAAGGAAATGGCAGAAGCCATTTTTTTTTTCCTGGAATCACAGAAGCCACAAATAAGAAAAGTTCCCCCCACCCACCTCTGTGACCTGTAGAACCCACAGGGAGAGTTTAAGGGGGTACAGAATGCACGGTGAAGCTGAAGTCAGGACTGAGCTCACCACCTGGGACAAGGCCAGAAATTTGCCTCAGATGAGCCCTGCTTAGCCTCTTTCCAGCTCTGTGCTCTTGAAAGGGAATTACTCACAAGCTCCAAGGGACCCAACCTTCCTCCATGGGCTTCTAGCATTACTCGGCACAGCTAAGACACCAACAAAACAGGGTAAGGAGAAACCAGAAGAACTTTTAAGAGCTTGAAAAGATAACATCTTTACTTTGAAAGAGATTGACAAATGGCCTTTTTTTTTTTTACCTGTGGCTGCAACTTTTAAAGTCAACCTTTATGTATCTAGACAAATGTTGGTTCCCATTTTCACAATAAAAGAAGAGCCAAGGGAACAAAATTTATTTATTGGTCAGAGTCCTAACAGGCCTACCAAACCTGTTTTCTTCCTTTCCCAGTCTGTGTCTGCTGTGCTAAGTTAGTTGAACTCCATCCTCAGGGAGAAGTGTTTACCTCATCTACCGTGGAGGTTTGGAAATGGCATTCCAAACAGGTAACCAGAAAGTATCTGTAGAATCCAGATGGTGGCTTTCGCTGGTGTATGGATTGTATGTATGGATTGAGTTCCAGGCTGCTTATCCACAAAGCACAGGTTTCATATAGGACCATTGAATGAGATTTGAGGGAAATACTGACCTTCCTCTGTACGTTATGACAGCTGTGTCTAACATTTTTCACAGCTAAAGAGCTGTCCCGACGTGCAGACTCATCAAAATGTCCAGTGGCCAAAAGGAATGGTTCCCAGTGGATCCAGTACGGGGATCACTGTTACTCGGCGGAACAGGCATTGTACAGCTTCTCCGAGGCCAAGCAATTGTGTCAGGAACTTGGTAAGTTAAAAATTCACTTGTTTTCTTTTGAATAATTTAGCTCTTCAGAATTGCTTTCTTAAGGAAATAAAGGGGGAAATTACTATATCTTAGACAGTGTTTTAAACGCATTTTTGTTTTATAGTAGCATTATCGCCATATTGTCCAGTAGTAGGGAAATAGTTAAGTATTTTATGCATATGAGCGCAATGGAATATTGCAATCGCCATTAATAATGATTGCTGTAGACAGAGGATATGGCTCATTTAGCATATCCACACTAACCCCCTGGGCCTGATCCCCAGGACCACATGTACTGATGGCGCATGCCTTTAATACCCATACCTATGAGGTCTGAGAATCAGAAATTAAATGTCATCCTCAGCGACATAGTCTAGGCCAGCCTGGGTTCCATGAGACTAGCTGGTTCCCATACACGTAGGGAAAGGTTTAAAAATAAATCAAGGCAGACCCTGAAAATCAGCCAGGGCGGCCCTGAGCTTTCCTTTTCCGGTGGCAGTGCCGTGCCGGTGAGGAGCTCATATTTGCCGCTCGGCTCCGCAGGGCCAGCTGCAGTCTGTGCAGGCCTTCAGACCCAAGCAGCCACAGCCAGGGCACACTGCAAAAGGGGAAACGGGCTCATCTAGGAGACCGGACATCCCCTGGAGACGATCGAGCCACACACGCTGCAGTAAAAGTTCTTGGACCCCGTTCTGCTTCGGGGCAAGGAGCAATTTGCTGATGTGGATATTTGGGTCCTTGTGAAGGGTCATGTGGCCCAAAGTTATGCTATCCGACAGTCCATCTCCAAAGCCCTGGTGGCTTATTACCAGAAGTATGTGGATGAGACCTCCAAGAAAGAGAGCAAAGATATCCTCATTCAGTGTGCTTGGACCCTGCTTGTGGCAGACCCGCCTACTGATAAACCTATCTCAAGGATCAGGGCTTTCCTTTATAATAAACATTCTAGGACTTTAGTGTTAAAACTAAATAAAAAGTCGGGTGGTGGTGGCGTGCACCCCCAACACTCAGGAGGCAGGTGGGTCTTTATGAGTTCGAGACCAACCTTGTCTACAGAGTTCCAGGATAGCCAGAGCTGCACAGAAAACCCTGTCTCAAAAACAAATATACATCAATATGAGAGTAAATATATTGAAAGTAAAAACAGAAAGAAGTTAAAATGCTAAGTGATCTATTAACATCAAGTAGCAGAGATAACAAATGAAACTGATTTAAATATACTTCAAGACCCTTCTAAAAGGAGGTTAAAGAGCAAAATATAATTGACTCTGTAATCTATTACTGAGATTTTAATAGTAAGCTGATACTAAAGAGGGCACTGAAATCAACTGAGCATAAGTTGTCCATCCATTCTGAATAGGATTGTCCCACATCCTCAGAACCTAAATAAGGGACAGGACTTTAGTCTGCATATTTAGTCATTTCAGAAAAAAAGCAGCAGTGACCGACTGCCTCCCATGAAGGGACCCAGGCACTGCCTCCAGTCAGAATGTAAAATGACTTCTAAGAAAGCCACCTATGGTATTTCAAAAATCATAACGATTTCATTTCATCCTCGGGGCACTGTGTACCCAGGCAGATGGCATTTAGCTCATTTATTTTGCTAACTACTGTGGAGGCCGTTGGCTGGTTAGGAAACATTTTAGTCACTGCTTAACTACATAACAGGAACGCTGTGTGGGAACCTTGGTAAGCTCCACATGTCTAAACATGAGGAGAACTATTATAAGATAGATCTATGCATTTACATGTGTGTCTTTGCCTCTTCCTCCACGGGGAAAATGAGAACATTGGCTGTACATGTAGCGTGTGGGCAGGTATGATGTTTAAACTCTTGAGGCAGACAAGCTGAGTTCATTTCCCGACTCTTGGTCGAGTAGACTCACTGACACCACGGAAGTTACAGAATGGTTTCTCTTCTCTTCTAACCAGTGAGAAGGGAAACCTGGGAGTCTGCGACGCTTGGGGGCATCATAGGAATGGCATAAAGTGTGCGCATATAGCCCAGAGCCCTGAAAACAGTCAACTCAGAAACATTCTTCTTTCAGAGGTTTCGATCACCTTTTTAAGTTCTCGAGCCAACTGACTCTGTAAGCCCAACGAAATTACTGCATCTTCTTGACTCTCAGCTTCCTGCCCTGTAAAAGGTGATAATACCTTTGGTGTTATCTCCTGGACTGCATGATGTTAAACACAGTCAATGCAGGGGCGAAGGCTTTCTTCCCTTTTAGGATGAATTTCCTAGCCTACTTATTATTTATTTCTATTCTATTTGACATAATTTTTAACACTATTTTCTCTATGTGTTTAGAAACATACTAAGCTTGAAGAATATTCACTTCTTCACCCCCATGTCATCTTTAGGAATTTATGAGCGTAGTGACCAACCACATTTCTGTGAGCGATACGGTGAAAGAAGGGTAGATGCTCCCTCAGGTCACAAGCCAGGCTTCTTTGAATTCTTTTTCAAGCATAAGCAAGTTTAAATCCAAGCTACACAAAAATACTTTTTGAGGCGAGACTTAGAAATATACAGGTAGCATATACTCGTACAGTCACAAGCTCCAGTTATTTCAGCTCAAACACAAAGGTCTCACTGATTTGGCACTTCCAGAACCAAAAAACATTGCCAGATTCATACTTTCAAAATTATGAAATTTCTTTATGCAGATTTTGGATTTAAAAATATTTCTGATTTCTTTGGAACTATTATTTGTGGGAGCACCTTTAATTTTTGACGTTAATGCCAAAAGTTTTAAGAGAGTCTCTGAATGAAGCTTGAATTTCTCAGTGGTCTTGTTCACAATAAATACTGTTTTTTTTTTTTTTTCCAAATGGGCTAGTTCAGAATACAACCCTTGCTTTACATGGTTCACGTGGAGTTAATTAGATACAATTTGTTTCCTTTCAACAGATCATTCTGCAACTCTTGTCACGGTAGCAGATGAAAGTGAGAATAAATTCGTGAGCAGGTTGATGAGGGAGAATTATAATATAACTATGAGAGTTTGGCTTGGACTATCTCAGCATTCACTCGGTAAGTGGGGTGTGTGTGTGTGTGTGTGTGTGTGTGTGTGTGTGTGTGTGCGCGCGCGCGCGCGCAGAGTTCTAAAGTTGGGCATAGTGGCCCGTGCCTGTTTTCCAACACTCCAAACAGTTTTACCATAGTTCAAAATTAAGTCTTACGAGTCTATTTTTTCCAATAAGCTCAGTTAAATCTAACAGGAGTTTGTGGGAGAACTTTTCAGTAAAGAACAGATACAGGCTTTGAAAGATGAAGCTGGAATTGATAAAAAATGAATTAAGTGTATAAATTTGGTAATCTGTTTCAAACTTTATGCAAAATTGACTATTAAATAATTAAAATAAATGTCAGCTCTAAAGTATCAAGCCATTTTCAAAAAATGAATGGATTCAATATTAGCTGTCTAAATGAATTATTAATGGTGTTTACACACTTATCATACGCTAAAAAACAATAATGGGTGGGGTGATCCCGAGCCCTTGTGGTCCCTAAATGTATTTATCGCAAGCAAGCGTTCTGTACCTTTATCTAAACACGTTTGGGTGTCTAAGAGAAATAAATGGCTTAGTGGCTAAGAGCACTTGCAGCTTTCCAGAGGACCCTAGGATTTTCTCCAGTACCCACATCTGTTGTCTCACAACTGTCTGTGACTCCAGCGCCTGGGGGAGCTGCATCCACAGACGCAGCACTCGCATGTACAGAAACACACACCTACACATAATTTAAAATAATAAAAGTGCATCATTTTAAAAATGAAGACCTTCTAGTAGTGGCCTCATCGACTACTAAGGCTTAAAGGCCTTTGCTAATTTCTAATGAATTTCATTGGATGTATCCTTGTTCATTTACATATATATATGTATATATAAGTGGGTATACATTTGTATGGTGGCTAGAGGTCACTGTCAGGTAGCTTCCTGAATTTCTCACCACCTTATTTATGTTCATAAGCACACATGTCCATATGTGCATGCACATATGTATGCATGTGTGTGTAGGTCAGAGGTCAACATCAGATATTTTTCTCAGTTGCTCCCCCACCTTGTTATTTGAGATAGAATTTTTCACTGAGCCTAGTGCTCACTGATTCAACTAGAATGACTGGCAAACAAAGCCCAGGGGTCCGGTCTGTACCTCACCACTGGGTTTATAGGCGTGTGCCGCGGTGTCTGGTTTCTTCACGTGGTGTCTAAGAGCTCAGACTAATGTTCTTGTGCTCTCATGGCAAACACTCTACTGAATGAGCCATCTCTACAGCCTGTGAGCTTTAGTTTTAAACAATAGCATCATATAAAACAACACCATGGGGCTGGAGAGATGGCTCAGCAGTTAAGAGCACCGGCTACTCTTCCAGAGGTCCTAAGTTCAATTCCTAGCAACCACTTGGTGGATTACAACCATCTATAATAAGCTCTAACACCCTTTTCTGGCGTGCAGGCATACATGTAGACCACTCATACATTTAAAATTAATTAATTAATTAATTAACACCATGCTAAGAAAACGAATTATTTCAACCTCATGCTTTTTTTTAAAGCTTTGCAATTAGTAGCCATAAATATAATTACATTTATTATCCTTCTTTAGATCAGTCTTGGAATTGGCTAGATGGATTAGATGTGACATTTGTCAAATGGGAAAATAAAAGCAACAACGATGATGGAAAATGTAGCATTTTAATAGCTTCAAATGAAACCTGGAAAAAAGTTGAATGTTCACGTGGTTATGCAAGAGTTGTCTGCAAAGTTCCTCTGAGTAAGTATGCAACCTGTCCTTAAGGGAATAGTGAGCAGAACAGGCTAAGGAATAAATCCAGGGATGTTCTTGCAGCTCAGTGGGAGAGCCCTTACTTAGTGAGCCCTTACTTAGTGCTGCCAGTGAGTAAATAAATAAATAAACAGCCCATCTATGTACTTGGTTTTTTTCCACATAATTTTAAGTATTTATAAAGCATATCTCAAATATCATTGAATCATAGAGATTTTTATATGATATATAAATATATAATACATCTAGAATTCCAAAATAAAGCTATTAACCTAAATTCTATGTAAGACTCTCCTAACTAAAAATGGAAACTGTCGTAGAATTGGGGAGGAAATTCCTTTGAGTATGTCCTCACAATCTATTTTATTCTGTATTTTCCCTGTGTAAAAGCTTAAAGGTCTGCTTTTGTGGCTAGTGTTTTAGTTTGCTGCTGGTTTCCTGTTGCTGCTTCCTTTTGGCTTGAGCAGGAGGATAGAGCCCCAGATGCTGGGAAAGGCATGGTAACAGGCAGGCGTGGCAGTGGGAGCAGGAAGTTTGGCTGATTCCATTGCCATCCACACACAGGAAGCAAAGAGAGCAAGCAGGAATGGGGCAGGGCTGTAAACCCTCAAGCCTTCCCGCTGTGGCATACTTCCTCCGGCTAGGCGTACTTCCTCCAGCTAGGCACCTCTTACTAAAGGTTACATAACTTCCCCCAAACAGGGGGACAAACTGGGACCAGGCATCCCAATTCATGAGCCTTTTGGAAATATTTCTCATTAAAACGACCATAGCTAGTTTGCGTCTTTCTCTGGTCCCATAAAACTTTAATAATAAATTTTATTTTATTTTATTGTTTTGGGATTTTTTTTTTTCCAAGATAGGTTCTTACTATGTAGCCCTGTCTATCCTGGAATCTCACTGTGGAGGCCAGGCTGCCCTCAAACTCACAGGTATCCACCTGCCTCTGCCTGCCAAGGGCTAGGATTAAAGGCGTGCACCACTGCACCTGGCCAAAAAGAATTTTAAGACCATCTAAAACTAGATCTAACTACTTAAAGTGCTCATGGTAGCTGTATAAAACTGAGACTTGAAGTTTAGTTTGTCATGAATTGATATATAAAAGAACCATAAAAATATTATTGAGCTTCATTTATGGAGAAAAGGCTCTAAACCTTATATTAACATTCTAAAACTGCTGGCATAGGCATTCCATGTGGGTGCTTTAAATATTAAAGGTAGAACTCCAATTGCAGTAAATGGTATATGTTTATACATGCATTGACTTGCACCACCCTCCTTTGCGTGTTTTGCATGCTGACATGCACCTGAACAAAGCAGACCAGCTACATGTCCTCACAGACTGTCCAATTCCATGAGGAAGATGGATTAGTGACAAACAAGTCAAGATTTTTGGTTTTTGTTTTTTAAGAAATACAAAGAGAGGGAAATAACAAATAGTTAGAAACTCTGTGTGCTGAAAACTAGGTGGGTGGCTGTTATATACTTTCTAGGAAGGTATCTCTAATGGAGGTGCTGAGGCTGAGCTCAGGAAGGTGAAACCAGCAAGTTCAGGAGACAGGCACAGCAGAGAGGAACCAGGCAGAGCGAATCCAATCGCAAAAGGAGCGCTGAAGCTCAAGGAAGAGCGGGATGCTAGGCAGACAGACCCTTCTTAGTAGGGCTGCAAGCAATGGTCCAGGGTCCCTGGCTCTTTGCAGTTTGCATTTTAGGAAGCTACTAAAGCTTTTGTGGGGAGAGGGGACAGCACTGGTATGATAAAAATGACAGTTCTGGTCTAGGCCATTTTGAGTTTGGGATATGGAAATCTATATGGGAACATCCAGTCTGCAGCTGAATACATGAGGGAGATGGATTGGCAGCTTAAGGATGACATTTGAAATCCTGAGCGAGTGGTAAGGATGTAGTTTGGTGGGGAGCTTGCCTTAGCATGTGCAAAGCCCTGACATCCAACCCATAAGGGAAGGGAGGGTAGAAAGGGCAATAATACACGCTCAGCTGTTCTCCTAAGGAGGGTGTTGAGTAAAAGGAAATAATGGCAAGTCTTTAATTTCTTTGGGAGAAAAATCTTTCATCAATGAAAAGAATTTTGATGTAAAGAAAATCATTTCTAGCTTAAAAAGAAAGGAAGGAAAAGAAAAAGAGGGAGGGAGGAAGGAAGGAAGAAAAAGAAAGGAAAAATGAAAGAGGAAGGAAGGAAGGAAGGAAAGAAAGAAGGAAGGAAGGAAAAGAAAGGAAAAATGAAAGAGGAAGGAAGGAAGGAAGGAAGGAAGGAAGGAAGGAAGGAAGGAAGGAAGGAAGGAAGGAAAAGAAAAAGAAAGCAAGCAGTTTGGTGTTTAATGGTGGGTTTGGAATTCTGTCACGGCTATGAAACAATATTTAATCTGTACAGGATTCAGTGTCTTACACACAGTTTACTGAATAGAATCAGAAACAATGGCAACTGTCTCATTTCTCTTACAATGTCACACTGGATTCCAGGTCCGGATTACAGAGGCATAGCCATCCTGTTTGCTGTGCTCAGCGCCTTAGCGCTCATTAGCGGACTCATTTGGTTCCTTGTGCAAAGAACTCATTTCCGCTGGACAGGTTTGTCCACTGTTCGCTATGAACATGGAGCCAATGAAGACGAGGTGATGCTCCCTTCGTTCCACGACTAACTTCTTCCACGAGTTTGTTCACTGGCACCAATGTTCCAGAAGAAAGATGGGCCACTCAACATTGTCCGGCAATCAGTGCTTAGGGCCACTTTTAGTTGGCGAGTTGCTCTGCTGAGGCGCCACGATTCTGTAACTCGCTAACCGCCATGCTAATTCCTCCAGTTACCAGAGCAGAGAGGACTTGGAGCCAAATGGACATTCAGATTGTTTACAGGGGGATAAATGTAACTAATGTGAATTTCCTCCGTAAGAATGCCATTGCTAAATAGATATGTGCATGTCTTAATAGCGTTTTAACAGCTTCACAGAAAACTAAAACTTTCAATATTACTAAGTTCCACATAGACCTTTTTAGTTTACATGCCCATCGCGCCAAATGCAAACTTAGTACTTCAGGCACAAACAACTACAAATAAGATCAACGATGTTTCAAAGTAGCCTTTTATGGCACTGGGGAAAAATACTTAGTAAGGTATACTTTTTGCACAGAAAATGGAACCTCTTGGAAGATGTGTCTTGTGTCTTATATTATTTCAAAGATATTTATACACAATATTAATTAGTTGTAACATTTTCTGTTTATATATAATTATTCATATTCAGTGGAGATTTTTTTTTGAGAAAACAGAGTTTAATGTGGGATGTTACTGTTAAATTGACTAGGCATGCTGTATCAGCATGTGTTTGATGACTTTCTTTTTTACAAGCACCCAACTACAGATGCGATTCAAACATTTACAGTTTATATATTTCACACAGCACATCAACTTTTGATGAATGTGTTATTTTGTTGCAAAAACATACAAGCAATCTTTGAAAGGTGGTGTTTGCTAACTTTGTATTTGTAAAATGACAGCTACTATGATGTGCAACTTGAAACTTTGTGATTAATATGGAAATATTTAAAAACCCAAATGACTAGGGGAACATTATTTTGTGGCTGTATTTTCCACTTTAAGACCTGGAATATATTCTTACAAGCCGTGTCCACTAAATAGGGTGACTGTTTTATTCAGTGTTTAATTCATATTTATACTTTAGAATATTTTTTTACAAGATCCAGATTTATTTTGTTTGAGGTGTTTATACTATCATAAAGTTGTAAATAATTTTCTAAGACTGTTTTAATATGGTCTATAAATGTCCTAAATATTTTTATTGGGGCGCCTTTTAAAGGATCATTAAGAGTCTCTTCAAAGAACTAAACCAATGCAATGTGACTACAGGCCTTGCCAAGGCTGATGCCAGGGTAAAGTTGTCTTGCCTTTTAAAAGTGTTGGAGTTGATCCTTGTGTGCAACGCATCTCTGAATTGATTGTATACCATGTCTCGGACAATGAGAATGTGTCCTGCTATTACAAGTTGAGGTACTGAAGATTTTCAAGCACTATTTAGAGAATAAATCCCTTTATCTCTAACTGATTTTACTCTCCTTGGCTCACAAGTGCTTCTCTCTCTCTCTCTCTCTCGTGTGTGTGTGTGTGTGTGTGTGTGTGTGTGTGTGTGTGTGTGGTACATACACATGAGTATTTAGGTGCATGCTTCCATGTGCACTTTTACTGAGACCAGAGGGCATCAAGGGTTTTTCCTCTATTGCTGTCTGTCTGTTTGCTTATCTTGTAAACTGGAAGTTTGCCATTTTTTCAGAAAGCTCCAAGGATCCACTGGTCTCTGCCCAGAAATGTTGGAGTCTCAGAATTCCAGCATGTACAGAGCATGTACATCTCCTTACATGGCAGCTGGGGATTCGAACTCTGGTACTGAGGCTTGCACACTAAGTACTCCTACAGAGCCTTCTCTCAAGCCCTCATTGTGTCTGTCATCATCTCTCAGCAGGGCTCCCATCTGCGTTATATTAATTTCTCATTGTTTGTGCTCCTCTTAGAGGATCCTTCGTACTTGTTCTCTCCAAGTTCAAATGCACAGTTCCAGCGATGAGCTATTGGATGACAGACTTGAAAACTCTTCTCAAAAAGTCTAGAACTGCCCCCTAGTGGTTCCTTTTCCCATTTCCCACTCCCAGATATCTCAAAAACTTAAGGCAACCCGTCCCAGCGTTTTCTGGCTAACTAATTCAGTTACTACATCAGGTCTGGTCAAATTTGTCTCTTTAAGGCAGACACCTAAAAAGGCAAGTCAGTGACCCCAATAAATAAGCATAAGAAACAAATACAGAAGCGTTACCAGCATTCACTCCCTTCCTCCCATCCCTGTCCTCAGACATCTGCAAAGTTTCCCTAGTAAAGGGCTGCTGTATTGTTTTATTTTTGAGACAGGGTTTCTCTGTGTAGCCCTGGCTGTCCTGGAACTGTTTGAACATCAAGCTAGCCTCTAACTTAGATCTGCCTGCCTCTGCTTCCCAAGCCACCATGCCAAGCTAAAGAAAAAAAAAATATTTTTTTTTTTTTTTGGCTGTATTCTTAGTAAGCTCCATGCCTGACCCTTTGCTGAGATTCTTGTGGAAGATGTTGAGATCCCTCTTCCTTCATCTCAGGCTTCTCTTAATGCTAAAAACCCCCTTGCAGAAGCAGAAACCCCATTGCTATTAATTAATGAAGAAACTGTATCTCACTTAGGAAGAGAAATTTGAATTAGTTCTCAAAAGAACGCCTTTTCAAATTAAGCCTTCATGAAAACTCTGTGTCAGAAACATAGACAAACGTGGTTGTGACAGTGTCGAACTTCACTGACTGTCAGGTCACAAGGCCCAGCAGTTTCGGTGACATGTCTGCTTCCTTCATAGTTCTGACTGAGGCATGCGTTCATCTGTTACAATCTCAATTTTGTAAAGATGCATTTTGTTTTTATTATGTGTATATGTGTTGGCATATGCACTTGAATGCAGGTGGCTGCTGAAGCTAGGATGGGGTCTTGGATTCTCTGGTTTGGGCACTACAGACACTATGAACTTCCCAACAGGTGCTGGGAGCCAACCTCGGGTCCTCTGGAAGAGTAGCACATAGCCTCTGAGCCAGCTCTCCAGCCCCTGAGATCTACTAACTTGTAGATCATCTATCACACTTACATAGTGTTATCTACCTATATGTATGTATGTATGTGTGTATGTAAGGATGGATGAAAGGATGGATGGAAGGATGGATGGTTGTTACAGAGTAGCTACAAAGGATTCAAGAGACAAGATGTTTCAAAAAGGCCTAAGAAACCAAAGCCCAGAAGCCAGGCAGATGGTGCTGGTCACATGTCCACCCACTGCACAGTCATTCTCATCCTCAAAATAGTCCACAACTACTTGTGAAATAGAGCCTCTGAGGGCAGAATACATCTGAGAAAACACTGCTTTACACAGTGTAGAGTGACTTAGAGGGGACCAGCCTGACCTCAACATAAAACTGATGATCAGTGCACTCAGCTCAAATTCCCTGAGTGTTTGATTAGAATGTATCTACCCCTCAACGAACTGAGTGTTCATACATTTCCCCCAACTAAGTTAATCACGAGCAGGATTTGAAAAACTAACCCACTTCACAAGCCGTTATTATATTAATATTAATTAATATGGAGAGGGCATAATTTTTGTCTCCAAGCTAGAAACCCAGAAGTCACCTGTAAATCCTTTCTCATCTTCCCAGTCCAGCAATTTTCTCAGTTTTGCCTGGACTTCTCACAAGAAGGGCAATTGCTGGACACCAACTATCGTATTTCAGATCTTTGTCAATTTCTCCCCCGGACCTAATGCAGAGTGATAATCATTCATGGCCAAGGAGTCTTTTAATAGAAGATAGCATCAAGTTGGTACTTACGAAACAGCAGAGAGAACTGTTAGCAATAGGAGAGTGTGGCCATTGGGAAACCTTTGGCCATCCTAGCTGGTGGAAAGCCAGCAGCAGAGTGGAGCCAGAGTCCGGAGGGAGTGAGCAGAAAATAAAGAATTGGGAAATGGGAGAAATTGAGAAATATAATGAAAGTATGGAAGTATTCTGAGAGGATCTATTTTGAAAAAGTTGTTTACGAAATCTGGTGGAGATAGCCATAAAAGGAGAAGACTGGTCCATGGCAGGTTTAAGGGCTTCCTCCCTCTCTCCCTCTCTCCCTCCTTCCCTCCCTCCCTCTCTCCCTCCCGCCCTCCATTCCTCCCAAAAGAGATGAAAAATAAAGGTTTGTTTCTGTAATGATAAGGACAGAATACAGGGACTTGGCTATGCATGCTACACAGATGTGTTGCCACTGACCTAAAAGCCTAGCCCTTGGTTCCTTTGGAAAGACTATCACTATGTGGCCAAGGTTGATCTCAAACTCCTTATCCTCCTGGTTCCTGAATGTTCAAAGTACAAACATGCATCATCATGGCAGGTCCACGTGTTTAGAAGACAGGAGGAAGGAAAAACTCAGTTTCGTAAAACAGTGCATGATGCAGAGGAGACAGGGGGAGTCATCAATGGAAGACAATTTTGAAGAGGACGCAAGAGGGGTGGTTCTCAAATCACACAAAGAGGAACTGGGCCGGCCTGTGATGAGGAACCATGTCTTCCTCTCTGAGGCTACAAGGGAAGTGCCGCAGATAAGCATTTAAAGATGTTTGTCTCTTGCTGAGAGTTGATGGCCTCCGTTTTCTTGTTCAGCAGAATGCACTACGTTTTTAGGAGGAAGCAGACGAAACCTAGCTTGAAGATAGCAATAAAAATTTGTGTATGCAATGAGAGGGACGGGAGAAGACAATGAACAAGATAAAAAGAAAAGGATTGCAGAAGAAGGATCTAGGACTCGAATGCACTGGAAATGACAAATGTTGGAAGAATGGACTTGCTCTTGCAGTCCTTAGTTATTGCAATATACTTGGCGGGAGTTGAGGGGATTGAAGACAAAAGAGGATCCAGGCTGAGCGCTGGCTGGGTGATGCAGCAGAAGAACGGGGTGGAGACTGATGGGAATAAAAGGGAGAAATGGAAGGGAGCAGAAGATAAATGGAATGAGACCAGAGAGGAGATAAGTTGGAGAGAAAAAGTTGAGGTGGGAGGTATGATTAGAGGGGAAGATGCGGAGTGATCCAGAAAGATGGCTTCCGTGGGTTCCGCATTAAGTAATCAGTTTCATGTCTGAGCAGGAAAAGAGAGGCAGTGTGTACCAGAGTTGCCTAAGGGAAGAACATGCCTTCCTTTAGTTAAAATGATAAGGCAAAACTCCTGCTGAATAAGGTCACAGCTTAAATTATACCAATTCATTGGATCATCAATTCTAGTCCATATCTAAGATGTCTTTGAAAATTAGTTGAATAGAAAATAATCCGCATTCATAAAAACGCTTTGGAGCCCAGGGTGGTAGTGAAGAGAACTTTCTCAGTTGCACGAGTCCATAGAACTGTTGGATAGTTAGTGGGCAAAAGAGCCAAATTCAAGATGTCTCCATATTTAAACATAGAATAGTTTTAGAAGGATTTGCTTTCAGTGTGAATTTAGTGCATGAACCCTTTATTGACTACTTACTAAGACTGAAAATAAATGATAAGCAAAGTCTTGACTCTGGGCAAAGAGGCTGAGCCTGGAGTCCTGGGAATGAAGACCCGCCCACGCTGTCTCTAGAGCTTTGTGATGCCCCTGTAGGTCCTTTGGTGAATTGCACTCTGTATGCATTCCCACCAGCAATGGGCTGCTTGCTACTCCACATCTTCCCACCAGTGTGTCGTCGTTCTTTGGGATTTGAGTCATTCAATAGGAATGTGGTAGTATTTAGTTTTTGCTTTAATTGGCAGGCCATTTAATGCCATCTTTTCATCAGCTTGTTTTCTGTCTGCTCATTTCCTTGAGAGAGAAGTTTTCTCTCGACTTTGCCTAGTTTTCACTTGGGTTGCTTGTTTTCTTTGTATTGGGTTTGACTTGATTTTGTACACCAGTGACGTGAAGCTTACCCATGAATCCTTGCATGGTTCTAGTTCCTATTTCTGGTTGCAGTTATAACCGCCTTGTTTATAAAAAAAAAAAAAAAAGCATAGTTTAAAGAATCTGCTTGTAATCCAAGCACTAAGGAAGCAGAGGCAAGGACCATGGTTTGAATCCAGAATGGGATACATACATAGCAAGTCCTATCACAGACAAATAAATGTACTTTATAAAACATTTTATTAACTCTTTGAGAATTTCATACAATGTGTTTTGATCATAATCATTTCCCTCTCCCGTTCTCCCCTCCCTTGCCACCCAATTTCTTTTATCTCACACCCACACCACTGAGTCCAATTGGTGTTGCACTACCATTCTTGGGAATGACGCCTGCCCTAGATTGTGGTTGACCAACTGAGGCGGGGGTAACACACCATTAAAGAGAATGGACTCTCCCTTTCTCAGAATTATCAAACACTAATAGCTCTTCTGGTGTGGGATTCCCCTCTGTATGCTGTATGCATTAATGAATAAAGAAAACTGACTTGGCCTGATAAGGTAGGTAGGTGGGGAAAACTAAACTGAATGCTGGGAGAAAGGAGGCAGAGTCAGAGAGAAGTCATGTAGCCCTGCTGGACACAGATGCCGGAACTTTACCTGGTTAGCCACAGCCTCGTGGAGATACACAGATAAATAGAAATGGGTTAAATTAAGATATGAGAGCTAGCCAATAGGAAGCTAGAGCTAGTGGGCCAAGCAGTGATTTAAATAATATAGTTTCTGTGTGATTATTTCAGGTCCGAGCTGCCAGGCAGCTGGGAAACAAGTGGTCTCCCTACAACACTCCTCATCTAGCGGTGGGACTGTGTGCCTACCTAATCCCTCTATGCTGGGATTTTGTCTGGCTTGAGCTGCCACAGGTCTCATGCTTGCTGTCAGAATCTCTTCAGGTTCATATGTGCATCTGCCCTGGTGTATCTGGAGAACACTGTTTCCTTGATGTCATCCACAACCTCTGACCCTTCTTCCTCAAAGACCCCTGAGCGTTGTGGGCAGGGATGTGTACACAAGTCCCACTAAGTACTCCGCAGCTCTTATTTTCTGCACGTTGACCAGTGAAGAGTCTCTGCTAATCGCCTTCTGCTGTAAGGATGTGGGTAGGGAGATACACTCACGTATGCACAAAGCAATAAGCCACTAGGAATTACTTTAATACTATCTTCATTTAGCAGAAAAGCAGTATTGTGTTCTCCCTTAGGGCCTATGACCTAGTTAGCCACAGGTTCTTGGCACAGTGCCAGGAATGGGTTCCATCTCATGGAGCGGTCCTTATATCCAATCGTAAAGTGGTTGGTTGCTTTCATAATCTTCATGCCACTGTTGCAGCGGTAGGTATATTTTGCTAGGCCCATCGTTGTAGTTGGCAGGATTTGCATCTGGATGAGATAGAGGTGTTACACGCACTACTTCTCCTCCAGTAATGCATAGAGCAGGCATCTCCCAGCACCGTGAAAGCTAACTGGTAAGGAAAAGGTTTCCAGGCTTATACCACCTTGAGTTCCCCAAGTTTTGTGACTCTGGGATGTGGTGTCTTCAGCAACAGTGGTTTACAAACAAGTTCTGAAGATAGTCAAGACTTAACTCATGGGGCTCTATGGGACCCCAATGGCAACAGTGAACCAGCCCACTACTACAATCACCTCCTTCCTAGTCTGTTGCTCAGGCCTCTAGAGGGCATCAGGAATTTTTTGTTTTGGTAACACTGGATTTTCCCTGAGTTGAAATCGGTTGAAATGAGTTGAATTGCACTCCAGAGCAATGCAATTCTGAATCTGTTAACTCAAGAAGTAGCCGAGTCCTGGTATTATTATTATTTGTTAGGTTGAGGTGTCTTTCCCTCTTGCAAGGTAACTCCATTAAAATCCCCCACCCCACCCCGCATAATAGCCAGTTACCACCCCAGCCCTTGCTTCTAGCTCCCATTCCAATTAAGCCCTTCCTGTTCCATTATTCTGCTTTACTCTTGATGATAGTGCAACTAGCGATGAAGACATTATTTTCCTAAGAGACATAGTTCACTGGGAGGAGCTTGTGAAATAGGAGGTTCTGGCTGCGGACACCACCTTCAGCAAATGACCAAAGTACATCACACCTTGTCCCTTCCGTGTGACACTTGCCGAAACGGCACAAACTGAATTCTATCGAGAAGAAACATCATACAAACCCAAACTGAAGGATATTCTTCAGAGTGATCAGAACTCTTCCGGGACAATTTTTTTTTGGCGGGGTGGGGGCGTGGGGGGGTTGGGGAGGGTGCTGAAAGGCAAAGAGTAGCGGAGGATATTCCTTGACGAAAGACATTGAAGAGACATCACCTGTGACCTATAAATGTAACTTTTGTTCCTGGATTGGGTCCTAGAACAGAAATGCCACAAGCTCTACTGTGTTCCACCATTGGTCGCTTCCCGGTTCTGATCATTGCCCCGATGTTATGTAAGATGCTAATATTTGGAGAAGCTGGCTGAAGGGGTTACAGGAATTTCATTTTGCAACATTTTAGAAAGTCTGCGATTATTCAGTCCAAATAAAAAGTTTATGTTTAAAAGAGAGAAGTTGGAGGGAGCCTGCAGCGCGCCGGCCGCTTGGGACTCTGGGCGTCCCAGCTGTGCGACCCTGGCCTCCATTCCCCCGCCTCGAGTGGGAGGCGTCGCGGCGGAGCTCAGAGCTCCGCACGCCCGACAAGCGCCGCCCCCGGCCCGCTCTTGGCGCCGCGCAGTCATGCCCCACGCCGCGCTCTCCACGCTCCTGCTGCTGAGCCTCGCCACTGCCACCGTCGCGGGTAAGCCGCCCCTGCCGCGCCCCCGAGGGCGCAGACTTCCCGCTCCCACCCCGGCTGGTGTCTCACCACCCCTCATGCCCTGCGCTCAGATCACCCCGCACCCATTTTTCTGGCTGAGTGCCTTCCAAGAGCCCGACCCGGGGCAAAGGCCATGGCGGAGGACCTTCCTCCCGCTTCCACCGTGTCTGCATTCTGAGCTCCGACTCCCAAGAAGGTTGGCTAGCTAGAGGGCAGAGGAACTGAGAGTCCCTGGATGGGAGGCAGCAGGGAAGAGATGAGGCCTGAGGGTGGAGGGAGAGAGGAAACAGGCCCTGTTCCTTGGCTGGTGGTCAAGTTGTTAAAACAGCAAAGTTCAGCCAAACAATCCCTCATCAAGAGAGAAAAGAGGTCAGCCTTGAAAGCCACTACAAAGCTGAGTTAGAGAATCCTTTGGTCGGTTGGTATACTAGTGACATCTGAAAAAATTAGACATAATTAGTTACTTGCAAAATGACTCCCGAGGAAGACAGACAGTTACACCCACCACGTGTTTTTCTTTAAAGGAGCTTTCCGTGGAGGCATGTCGAAAGTATGTTAGTGGGGAAACTCCAAAAAACACTATCAATCGACCATTTCCGAGAATGAAAGAACAAAATAAACAAGCCCTAAGTGAAAGCGTGTGTGGGCTTCAAGAGCAGGATTGTGCGAGAGATTTTCGCCTCCTGGATTCCGCTGGACTTCTAAATGAGCTTCTCTATGAAGCCTGCTGCCCGCGGGGAATGTTTCAAAGGCCCTGGCTGGTGGAGACCCAACTTGAGCTCGCCAAGCTCTTTTCCTGGGCTCCTGGGGATCAGCTCTTAGGACCACTTAGACCATCTGCCACCTAGCTAAGAAGCAGAAGCAAGATGTGCAGTTTTACACCACTTGAGTGGCATACGTTAGTTTTGGCTAAGGCTGTACTAGGATTTCTGTGACGTCTGGGCCGATTCTGAGTCCTCCTTGGGCACCCCCTTGTTAAATCTAAGCCATCGGAACTCCCCCTTAGCTCACTTTCTACAGTTTCAGACCAAAAAAAAAAAAAAAGTACTTTATTTTTCACCAGTGAGATGGTACATGGGTAAATATTCTTGTTTTGCAAACCTGGTGAAGAGAATAAGAACTCCACGAAGTTATCTTCTGACCTCCCAGAAGGTACACTGCACACATACACACACATGTGCCGTACACACACACACACACAGTGCTAGCAAATTAAAAGGGAAGAAAAACACATTCTCAGCCACTCTGGAAAGATATGGCGTTTCCAGATTTTGGTATCATCTGTGAAGCTGTTTTGGACAGAGTCTGGTCTGGACAGTTCAGGCTTGCCGAGAGCTTTAGGTATAATCCATGGCGTATAAATTCACTCTGCTAGTCAGCTTTTCTGTCAGGCGACCTGACTTATTAATGTAAAGATTAATGTAAAAATGAGCACAAGTGCTTCGCTCACTAGTTAGCCAGCTTCTCTGGACGTCAGGTAGACTGGAGATGACATCACTTCATAGAGCTGCTTGTGTGTATCGAGGGAGAACCCTGTCTCATACCTAGTACCGGCCTGCGAAATCCTGGTCTCTTTCCTTTTGCTCTGATCATAAAGCATGAAAGGCAATTGCATCAACGGAAAACATCCTAAGAGTGCCAGGCTGTTGCTGTGTATGGTTACCAAGCACACTTTCACTCATGATGGAGAGAGCTTATCAAGACCAGAACTAGCTAAATGGCCAGACCTCGCTCCTAAAGGAACCTCAGTGATCCAGCATAAAGTCTAAACTTAATGCTGAAGTGGAAATCATTCTTATTTTCTCTGTTACGCTGGAGTGTATCAGTGAAAGTGAGCTTGTTGGTTTTCGTTATTAGCTCAGAATTCACAGTGGCTAAAACATTGCTTAACTTGCGAAGGTTCTGAAGCAGACCTTGATGGAGCTTCTCTGGCTTGGGTTTGTTTGTTTGTTTGTCTTATGTGAACACTGCTCTTCACCCACTGGGCCACCTCTCCACATCTGGAGCCTCTCCATAACTGTGCATTGCACACAGGGATGTGCCTGGGACTACCGGGTCAGTGATTTCCCACTCACAGGAGGAGTGAGCATGAGTCACCCTCTGTGCTCATCATGTGGGTCAGAATCTCGGTCTCTGATTTCAAGCAGCTGCTGCCTACAAGCGGTGGCTTGGGACCCCCGCCTTCCATCTGATGCTATCTCACTACCCTCCCTGCTCTCCACTGAGTTTCTCCACACTGACCTGGTAGTTTCCTCTATAGAGGCTGCCTATCCCCCTGTTGTTGACACAGTCATTCCTTCCCCTACCATTTAGACCTGTGTTATTATGTCATATCCTAAGACCTCCCCCCAACACCTACGCTTTGTTACGGTGTTTTCTCTTCAAAGCTTTTGGGAGTGTACATTATCTGTCTGTGTTCCTGGCCATCACTCTCTTCCCAGGAACAAGATATTTAACAGCAGGAAACTTACTGTCTGGATGGGGTTTGTTTTATTTTTATGTGTCTTGAAACTTTATTTTGTAATAAGATGATGAAACTTGGATGATTGAAAAAGTATGGGGGAAGCCGGGCAGTGGTGGCGCACACCTTTAATCCCAGCACTCGAGAGGCAGAGGTAGGTGGATCTCTGTGAGTTCGAGGCCAGCCTGGTCTACAAGAGCTAGTTCCAGGACAGGTTCTAAAGCTACAGAGAAACCCTGTCTTGAAAAACCAAAAAAAAAAAAAAAAAAAAAAAAAAAAAAAAAAAAATATGGGGAATTAGCTGCATTGTGGTTTTTTTCCAACTGTGTCGCTTCTGCCTGAACTTGTAACTGGATTCATTACATTTGCATCTTGTAAATCCATAAAGGCCACTTTTTCTCAACATCGCAGATGGAGCAGTTCTATTTCAGAGGAAATTATCTCAGTTTAGATGTAAGAATATTTTTATGAGGACTGGAGAAATGGCTTAGCAGTTAAGAGCACTGGCTGCTCTTCCAGAGGACCCAGGTTCAATTCCCAGCACACATATGGCAGCTCACGACTGCCTATAACTCCAGTTCCAAGGGACCAGACATTCATGGCAAAACACAATAAACATAAGATAAAAAATAAATTAAAAACAAAAAGAGATTTGTTTTAAAAAAGAACATTTCTATAAATTTTAATTTTAGTTTTGCCAACAAGAAGTTGAATGCTCAAATAGTTATTATTTTAGGATTTCTTTCATTGTTGAGAAGCCTTTGAGAATTTGTTGCTGTGTTAAAAATCATTGCTGCCACTCAAAAGCATGTGTTCCACTCTGCGTGGCTGGGTAAGAATCTAGACCAAACCCAGATGTCTGATATGTTTGATGGCTGAAAACTCCTATAGATGGCTTCCGGCACAATACCTCACAAATCCACCCAGACGATAGAAGCTGAGTTTGGCTTAAAATGAGGTCAAGAAAGAACAATTTTTGCATGATTCATGTCAGACATGTGATGGATATCCATGATATCTGAAATATTTGGATTTTGAGGAGAAAGCAGGAGATTTAATCCATTAAAAAAAAAAATGGACCGGTGGTGCCCAGTGAGAAAGGTACAGATGTTATAGCAGTTCTTGGAGGATGGGCTTGGTGGCAAAGGCTGTGGTTAATTGAACATTCGGGCCTCTGTTCCTCCAGGACTCACACGCATGTAATAGACAGCGCCCTCTTGCCTTGCTGAAGTTGGCCCGTGGCGGGTGAGTGAGCGTTAATGCAAGAGCAGATAGGACATTACGCTTGCCTTGGTCATACAAAATCCACTGTGGGGACAGCTTTTCATTCTTCTAGGTAGGTAGGTAGGTAAGGCAAGGGATGGATGGATGGATGGATGGATGGATGGATGGATGGATGGATAGATAGATAGATAGATAGATAGATAGATAGATAGATAGATGATAGATTTATATAGATAGATTTATAAATAGAGGATAGGTAGATATGTAGATTTATATAGAGAAATGATAGATATGTAAAAGATAGATAGATAGATAGATAGATAGATAGATAGATAGATAGATGATAGATTTATATAGATTTATAAATAAATAGAGGATAGGTAGATATGTAGATTTATATAGAGAAATGATAGATATGTAAATAGATACATAGATACATGCATAGACATATACATAGATATATACATAGATGCATACATAGATACATGCATGGATATATACATAGACACATACATACATACAGAGATAGTTGGCAAAATTTTTTTATATGGGTGCTGGTTTCCTGGAAGATTCTAATACAATAGCCAGTAGAATATTCCAGAAATGAGGGAGTGTGACAACCAAGCCTGCATTCTGTGAAGCTTTTCACTTCTGCCTTGCACCACGAATCCCTCACTCTTGGGAAGCCATCTGCTTGATTACCTTTCTCATTGCTGGGATCTAATACCTAACAAGAACAACTTAGCGGAGGAAGGATTTGGGCTCCCAGCCTGAGAATAAAATCCATCATGATGGCAGGAGTGTGAGGTTGCTGCCCCTCGTGTCTCAGGAGACCAGAAAACAGAGAAAAGACAGGACTCAACCCACTTCTTGCAGCTAGGCACCGCTTCTAAAAGTTCCACAACTCTCCAAAACAGAGCCCCGGCTGGGGACTGAGTCTTGAAACACGTATGCTCAAACCAGGGCATTCATACTTGGTTTCCGTAGGCTGTGGCCATCTCATAATGCAAAATGCACTCAGCCCAACTTCTAGCATCCTCGTAGATTCGCATTCCCAATGCTGTTCTTGAGATAAACTCTTGGCTTTGAGTCCCTGTGATATAGAAAAACAATCCTATATTTTCAGTATACAATAGCACCGAATATCTGTCATTTCTAGATGAAAGGTAGCAAGGAAATGCTGGACCAAAGCAATACTGAACCCCAACAGGGCAGGTACCAGATCTGCATCTCCATGTCTGGCATCTGGAAATCCAACATCATGGCAACAACTGGTCTCCAACAAGCTTGGGCAGCCCTGTCCCTCCAGCCTACTGCACATGTGACCATTCCCTTGAAGCAGCTGCACTCAATGTCAGCCTACTGCGCATGTGACCATTCCCTTGAAGCAGCTGCACTCAATGTCAGCCTACAGCGCATGTGATCATTCCCTTGAAGCAGCTGCACTCAAAGTCAGCAGCTTTTGTTGGTAGATGTGCTGTAGGTATCTCCAATATCCTAAGAGGGCAAGCGCAACCTAGGCTCCACCTTCATAGCTACATACAGAAGCTCCAAGCTCCATGCATGGACTCTGACCATATTACACATTTCCTGGCTCTGGTAGCTTCCTGAAATAGTGGCACAATCCTCCATGAATCTCTCTTCGGCTTGTGTCTTTTATGTCTACAAAAACAGCACCATATAGGCCATGGCAAATTCTACTGCTAGATGAGAGCCTGGCCCTCTTTGACCACAATATACAGTAGCCTCTCTGTATCTCCCGGGCTGAACAGAACAGAATACTTCTCCAGGCAGCTTGGCTGCCCAGAATGCTTTTTGTTCAGAAACACTGTTTCAAGTGAAAGTTCTTAAAATGGATTTGCACTGTTATAATCTGGTGCTCTCAAGGGATTGAGTCTTGCTTTTAGGGCACCTTTCCTACTGACTCCATGAAAAGGGTGTGGGTGGGGAGGGCTCCTTGTTAACACAATGACCTCATTAGCCATTACTAGTTCTATATTCACACCTGCCTTGGCCCAACTTCTACCCCTGCCCCTTTCCATTATTGAACTGCACATTTTCCATACCCTTGGGCTTCACTTCCTGCCCACTGTCACTGGAAATCTAGCCAAGAGCAATTAGCAGTATGGCCATACCACAGCCTGAACACCATGTCGTCCTGAAATTTTTCCTACCAAACAAATCAGTCTTCTGCCTTTTAATTTCCCCTAATTCAAGTTTTCAGGATGGAGGCAAAATGAGGCCAGTTTCTTTGTCAGATTATAAAGCACTATTGGTCTGTGAAACCACATGATCACAACCTTTCTGTCTGTACCTCCTTCATCATCCTTCCTTCCCGTCTGTACCTCCTTCCTCATCCTTCCTTCCCGTCTGTACTTCATCATCCTTCCTTCCCGTCTGTACTTCCTTCATCATCCTTCCTTCCTGTCTGTACTTCCTTCATCATCCTTCCTTCCCGTCTGTACTTCATCATCCTTCCCTACTCCGACTGGGATCACCCCTTAAGTACTGCTTAAAGCATTCTAGGGCTTCTCTAGCCTCTAGCTTCAAATTCCTCCACTTTTCCTCCTAAAAACCTAAGAAATATGGTCAGGTTTCTCCCAGGAGCAACCATGACCCCAATTCTCGTTATCAATTTTATGTATTAGTTACTATTCTCACAGCTATGACAAGACACCTGATTAGAGCAAGCTAGGGGAGAATTCGTTTGGTGCAGTATGAGAGTCGAGTCCAGCATGGTGTAAGGATGGCTCGTGACTCTGGTAGCAGGAGTGGATGGATGCTTGCTCATTTCTCTGTCCAGAAAGCATAGAGAGGACAGGACAGGAAAGATCCACACAAAACAATGTCACTTGCTTGAGGATTAAATGGTCGAGCACATGAATGCATCGGGGCCATTTCACATTCAAATCAAGATATATAAAGCCTCATCTACATTGCTGTGGTGAGAAACTGAGGTCTCCAAGCCACACCATTCATAGGAATCTGCCTTCTCAGGACCGGTATTCCAGCTGTAGTTGAGTGTTGATATGACTGCTGCCCTAGCCAACACGTTGACTGTGTCTGCATGGGAAAACCCCAGCCTGACAACCCAAGTAAGCTGCTGCTTCCAGTTCTTAACCAGAGACACTAGCTGAGGCGCCATTTCTTGCTTTAAGCTGATCATTTGTTCCACAGAGGAAGATTGCTAATACACCACCTTAGACAGTTAGCTCCAATTTGACATAAAATAGAATTACATGGGACAGGGCATCTGGGGATTATCTCGGTTGCATTAATTGGGATAGGGAGATTTACATCTATTGTGGGTGATCCCATTGGTTCCTACTGGGACTGTAGAAGTGAAGAAAGGCTAAGAGGTAGCAGACATTGATGGCTCTCTGCTTTCTGACTTATGGGGGCCTTGAGTACCAGCCACGGTACCCTCAGGGCTCAGAATAGGACATCTATGGCAAGTAAGGATCTGAAGGTAAAAAAATTAACTCAAGCCTGTTACCTCTGCTTGTTTTTTATTTTTCAGGCGAGGGGAAAAGTGAAGAGAAACAGCGATCTCCACAAGGTTTTTAGTTTTTACAGATGCAGTTGGAAAGATTCCATAGGCAAAGACAATATCACATGCATTTTAGGCTCACGAAAAGGGGCAGGTGAACCTGACAAAGCAACACTCTGGAAAAGGTGACCCCAGCCGGTGAAGAGCCAGCATCCAAGGGGAAATATCTGTCATTCCAAGCCATTAGATAAAGTTACTAAACGTCCCTGAAACTGGATTTCACCCACACCCAGACCTGTCTGTCTGGTAAGGGTGAGGCAGGCTACCTTCTTGCTCAGTGCCCGTCTTCTATATGTAAATTTGACTGTTAGCACAAAGGAGTGAATGTTACCGCTCTAAGGCCCCATGGTGTGGGGGAATGGAAAGAAACTGGGGCAGAGGACAGCCTAAGTATAGACCAGAGATCCTGTTGGAGTCAGACTTTTCTCCACAACCTAATTTGCTTGCTCAGAGCCATGCACCGCCTCACTCCTACGTGTGCTTTTCTGGGTTGTGTTCCACACAGCACAGTACTTGTTACTTATGATATAATTAGATTTAAGGCTGGATCCCTGCTGACTCACAGTCAATAATCAACCGAGGAAATAGATAACTACAATAGAAGCCAATACTGAATGTATTCAAGATATCAGGTGGTAGCGCAGCCTCTTTTGAACAAGGATGGCTAGCTATGGGTCCTGGTTGTTTGGCACAGTCTTATGTAGCCCTGGCAGGCTAGGACTCACCAAACCTCTTGTAGCTTGTGTGCTTTTACCTCTTACTAGTGTTAAAACAGCAATAAAATTTCAACTGATTTGGGAGGAGACATTGTAACTATAGCATTCTCCAATCCAGCTCTTCCTAGAGTGAACCATGTAGGACGGTGAGCCATGCAGAGAAGGCCCAGAAAGACATTGCTTGTTATTGCTATAAGGCTGTAAGCAGGAAGCTAGCAGCACATTCACCAGTGAAACATTGCACACATTGTGTAACAATGAGAGATGATAACCCACAGATACAAACTCTAAAACAAGTGACTCTCATAAAAGTGATATTTGTCAGAAGAAGCTAGACACGAGAGTACATTGTGCCATGCCTGATTTTATTACTCTAAAGTCCAAAACAAGCAAAATTGACCTATGGTGTTCAAAGTTAGGGAAATGATTTCGTTTTGAGAAGGGGTGATAACCAAAAGAGGATAATATTGAGTTTCTTCATTTTGCTGATGTTCTGTTCTGACGTCTAAACGCTTGCTCTGTCTGCTCATTTGTATCAACAACAAATGGGGGCTTAGGAGAGAAAGAGCTGTGTGGTGAAACTGCAGGTAAAAGCTGAAAGAAACTTCACTGCTGACATCTCAAAGAAGGCGATCCAGAAAAAGGGTCTGGTCCTCCCAGGATGAAAAGATGCTGAAAATGGTTCAAGGCCTGAAAGTAGATTTAAAGACATTAAAGTCTTTCTTTTTTTAAAAGGCCAGATGTCCACAGAAGGAGCAGAGGCATAGGGTGAAGCAGAAGTGGCTGAGCGCTGCTTCACAGGAAGAGAAGGCTCCTGGCTGCTCCAGTACAGCCTTCCACTAAGTGCCTTGTTTTCAGGTCCCCTTGACTTTCCTCCTGTCCATATCTGTCAACTCCAGCCCCTCAATCGTTCTGGATGTTTTTGCTTTGCAAATCTTAGGTTCATACCACCAGGTTGTCACAGCATGTAATGCAAGTGTTTATAAAACAGTCGAAGACTGGCAAGAAGAAAGGTACCTGCCACTGAGCCTGAAAACCCAAGTTTGATATCATGGACCCACATGGTGGAAACAGAAAACTGACCCCTGCAAGCTGTCCTGTGACCTCCACTTATACACTGTGGCATGTGTGTATGTGTGCATGGATTTGTGCATGTGTCTTCGAGCACACACACACACTGAAAAAATGTAGTTAGCTTTTTGGTTCCTGTCCTAGAACTAGCTCTTGTAGACCAGGCTGGCCTCGAACTCACAGAGATCCGCCTGCCTCTGCCTCCCGAGTGCTGGGATTAAAGGCATGCGCCACCACCGCCCAGCTATTTTTTTTTTTTAAAATAAGATATCCAGGCATGGTAGCATGCGCCTTTAATCCAAGCACTTTAAAGGTAGAGGCAAGAAGATCTCTGAGTTCAAGGCCAGCCTGGTCTACAGAATGAGTTTCAGGACAGTGAGGGCTACATAGTGAGATCCTGCCTCAGAAAAAAGAAAAAAAAAAGAACAAAAACAAACTAAAGATAATAGGAAGGAAAACTACTTCTATGTAAAATGAATTGTGTCTTAGAATACTTCCTTGTCCTAGAATATTTTGGATACATTTACTATTAAAAGTGGCAAATGCAACTCACACTTGGGATGATGATTTAAAGTGAGATAGGCGGGCTGGAGAGATGGCTCAGAGGTTAAGAGCATTGCCTGCTCTTCCAAAGGTCCTGAGTTCAATTCCCAGCAACCACATGGTGGCTCACAACCATCTGTAATGGGGTCTGGTGCCCTCTTCTGGCCTGCAGGCTTACACACGGACAGAATATTGTATACATAATAAATAAATAAATATTTAAATAAATAAATAAATAAATAAACTGAGATAGGCATGAGTTTGTCCTAACTGACATATGAGTGGCCTGAATTAATGGATCAATCCAATGTGAGTAGGACGCATCCATCTTGTTGCTCTGGCGTCCTAGGGTGCTTCCTTTGGCCACATGGTAGCTAATATCATCTAGCCAACAGGTAAAGGAAAATATGGTGTGAGAGAAATCTTGACTGATTTCTGCTCACCCCTCATCCTCCAGAAAACTGGGAAATAATCTGTTTTGGTGGCAGTGAGCTCTGTTCCGTCAGAGGCCGAGGTTAAGTATCAGGGGTAATTAAGGTCAAAGTTTGACCTCGGTAAAATCAAGAATGTTGACTTAATTGAGCGTACTGGAGCTGATTACTCAACTCTGACCTTCATAGGAATGCTTGCTTCTATTCCTCTATATTAGATTGTAACACATACAGAACTTAAAACTGTATAGCTGAGAGCTTGCCAATTTTATGTAAACTTGCAAGAATATGTAAGCTTAATATTTGTTGCTCTGTTTTCCACTAAAATTAATAAATCCTTTTGTATACTTCCAATTTGTTTCCGTGAAATCAAGTTCTTCTTTTTTGCATGATGATCTTTTGTGTCCTAGGCTTAAAAGTTCTATAGCTTCATAATGAACAAAAGAAACTAAGGTAGAGATAGGGACAGCCTTCCTAAATAGCGGGAACAGAAATGCTAAGGTTCAGCTTCATAAAATCCCTATCAATAAAATAACTAAATTAAGAGCATACAGGGCAAGCCAGGTGGTGGTGGCGCACACCTTTAATCCCACCACTCAGGAGGCAGAGGCAGGTGGATCTCAGAGAGTTCAAGACTAACCTGGTCTAGAGAGTGAGTTCCAGGACAGCCAGGGCTGTTACACAGAGAAATCCTGTCTTGAGAAACAAAACAAACTAAACAAAAACAAGCAAACAGAAAAGAACACACAGGGCTTGAAAAATAGAGCTGAGTGGGAGAGCACGTGGCCAAGTGTACGTGAAACCCTAAGTTCAATTCCTAACCCCACCCCTCACACACACAACACACACACTCGGGAAGAAAATGAAAGAAAAGGAAATTGAACATTAGTCTTGTTTGCTTGCATAGCACTAAAATTGCCTGGATATTCATAATCTAGATACTATCATCTGTTCTTGCAAGTAGAATTCGAACAAAAGGATTTTGCAGAACTCTTAAGACTTTTTTTTTGTTTTTGTTTTTGTTTTTGTTTTTCGAGACAGGGTTTCTCTGTGGTTTTGGAGCCTGTCCTGGAACTAGCTTTTGTAGACCAGGCTGGTCTCGAACTCACAGAGATCCGCCTGCCTCTAAGACTTTTAAAACTATTGTTATATATGACAGAGATAGACTTCAGAGAGGCTTTAAGGTCTGACTAGCTGATTTCTTTGATAGCCGGTTGGTTTGGCGATGACACCTAATTTGCATGTCTGAATTGCTAAACAGTCAACATGCCTGTAACTGCCCTACGAAGTCAGAAGCGAATCATCAGCACACTTTTTCCTTCATGTGAAATGGAGAAAAATGAATTCCTTTTACCCTGGTTGATTTCTTGTTTTAACAAAGGAAATGACGTGTGTGTGTGTGTGTGTGTGTGTGAACTTTTAATATGCAATATCCTTAGCATCAAGAACTCAGATTAATGTTATTTTTCTTTTTCCAAATAGACTGCCCTTCATCCGCCTGGGTTCAGTTCCAAGGCAGCTGTTACACTTTCCTTCAAGTTACCGTCAACGTGGAAAGCATAGAAGATGTCAGGAACCAGTGCATTGGCCACGGTAAGGAACTACTTTAAAAATAGTAGCAATCCTACTGTCTTTTAACTGTGCTCCTAGAATTGATGTGCGGATGGTGGAATTGGCCATGCGGTTTCTCCCCGGTTGGAAGACAGTTGTTGGACAGATAGCACTGCTCACATTGGAGCGTCAGAACCATAACGACATCGGTATCTAGTCAGTGTGGGAACCGTGAGAGCTCTGTGTGAAAGGCACTGACTCTTAGAGTCGGATGACCGAGACCAGTGGTCCTCCACCTTCCAGATGCTATGACCCTTTAATACCGTTCCCCATGTTGTGGTGCCCCCAACCATAAAATTGTTTTCACTGCTACTTCATAACAGTAATTTTGCTACTGTTATGAATCATAACATAATTATCTGCATTTCTCCGACGGTCTTGGGTGACCCCTGTGAAAGAGTTGTTCAACCCCAAAGGGGTCGCGACCTACAGGTTGAGAACCGCTGGCCTAGAGCAAGCCTCTGTCCACTTCTCTCCAACAGAAGAGGGGCCTCGGGATTTATTGCACAGCATGCCAAGTATGGCATGGGAAGGAATGAGGAACTTTTTCTTAAAGAACCTTTATTCAAGTTTTACAAGTTGCTTTTTTGCTGGGCGGTGGTGGCGCACACCTTTAATCCCAGCACTCAGAAGGCAGAGGTAGGTGGATCTCTGTGTGTTTGAGGCCAGCGTGACCTAAAACAGCTAGTTCCATCGGGAAAAACTAAAACTAAAACAAGAAAGAAAGAAAGAAAAACAAGTTCTCCTGGCCCAGAACATACTGTTTCTCAACAATGATATTAGAGCCGATCATGCTGCTGTCCTCCCTCTCTCTCTCTCTCTCTCTCTCTCTCTCTCTCTCTCTCTCTCTCTCTCTCTCTCTTTTCCTCCCTCCCTCCCTCCCTCCCTCCCTCCCTCTCTCTCTCTCTCTCTCTCTCTCTCTCTCTCTCTCTGTCACACACACACACACACACACACACACACACCTTTTCTGGTTAGGAACATGGAAGGGAGAGGTAGGGGGAAATGCCTAAATTCAGAGTTCTCCATTCAACTTAGCTTATAAAAGTTGATGACATGCAGAGTCCATGGCACAATAAGATTGATTACACCTTTTAAAGTATTTATTTACTTTGTGGGTATTAATATTTTGCCTGTATGTGTGCAAAAGCATCACATGTGTGCCTGGTGCCTGAGATCAAAAGCTGCAGTCAGATCCCCAGGAATTGTAGTTACATATGGTTTATGAGCTACCCTGTGGTTGCTGGGACTTGAACTCCCGTCCTCTGTAAGAGTAGCAAGTGTTCTAACCCTTGAGCCTTCCCTCTAGCCCCTATATTGCTTCCTTAAAAGAAACTTAAATTTAAACAAGCTGAGTGCTCTGCCTGTAAACAGACTGAGTACGTGGTTTTAAATGACCTCAAGGCGTGTGATGAACTTGGTTACAAGGCTGAGCAAAAGCTCAGTTAGTCAAAGCCAACTACAAAATGTGTTTTCTGGAAAATTCATTCCCACGGTGTCCCCTGCCTGGCCCCTTAAGCTCTTCACAGTTTCCATGGTTTGACCTATCATAATAAACCCATTGAGTGTATATTTATTCTTCTTTATCAAAATTAAATTCAGTAGTTTGTTTAAAAACCACACAGATTAATAATAACAGAAGCCAAGATTAGGACCTAGGCCTGGTGCCCGTGTTTGCACACAACGTGCTCGTTTGTCCTTGCTGTCTCTGTCTCTGTCTCTCTCTGTCTGTCTCTGTCTCTCTCTCTCTCTTTCTCTCTCTCTCTGTCTCTGTCTGTCTCTCTCTCTCTCTCCTGTCTTCCCTTACCCAGGATCTGACAATGTGAGTCTTCGGAGACAACTGCCAACAATGTTTCTTCCTGATTACTCAGTTATACCTCTCAGTCTCTTTGCCCTCCCCATGATTCTAGGCTGGTTGTTGTGACTTGCTTACAACTCATGTGACATTCTGGGACATCCGAGGTCTAGACCGTACAAAGACTAGTAAATTTTCTGGAAGCCAAGAGAAGAAATTGATTCACGGAAGAGCGAGTAATTAGCTGTGTCAAGGCTGCTACCGGCTCAGCGGGGTGGGGGTCAAGAACTCATCTTCGGATGCACGGATGTGGATGTCAATTATGATGTACACAGAACAAATTCTGCACCTCAGAACAAATTCCCAACGGAAATGGATTCAAGGAGAAAAGTAGGAAGGAAGGTTGGGAAGATGAATATCCGTGATTCATCCCTTGGTGAAGAATCCAGGGACACAAGAGCAACAACTGTAGAACAATGTTACGCAGCAGGAATGAGTTTTATGGTGGCAGAAATAGCATCAGCTTGTCTGAATCCTATAAA
The DNA here is from genome assembly GCF_950005125.1 of Chionomys nivalis. Lineage (NCBI taxonomy): Eukaryota > Metazoa > Chordata > Mammalia > Rodentia > Cricetidae > Chionomys > Chionomys nivalis. The sequence goes on from NC_080107.1 coordinate 20,903,593, forward strand.
ACGGTTCTGGTTCTTAATGTTCACCTACAATTTACTGACAGTATCAACTCACTCTAAAAACAAACAAACAAAATCCCGTGGGATTCCTAAAAGCAAAGTTAATGCTTGTTACATATCTTGGCAAATTATCTTCTTTGTATTCCAACTCCATAATGTGTAACAAGTTAGCATTATTTAGTTTATAGAGTAACAGCAAGCAAAAAGCCCTCCAAATCCACAGCCGGCTCAGTTGTTCATGTGTGTGAGTGTGGGTAAATGCAGAAGACAGCTTCCGGTGTGGGTCCTCTCCTTCCATCTTGTTCGACAGGGTCTCTTGTTGTTCACCGCTTCATATGCCAGGCTGGCTGGCCTGTGGGCTTCTGGAGGAGTCTGTCTCTAGCTGCTGTCTAGCCCTGGGAATCCTGTGGTTCTATACATGTGCTACAGTGTCAGCATTGCTGATTTCTGGGGATCCGAACTCGGGTCTTGATGCTCGTGAGGCAAGCACTTTATCCACTGAGCCGTCTCCTTATATGGTTCAAATTTAACAAATAAGTTGAGACAGGCTGTCATGATTTACAGGTGTCACCCTTCTTTGTAGCAGGGGCTACAGCATTCCCCACACTCTCAGCAAAATGCTTTTTTTTTTTAAGACAGATTTTCATTGTGCACCTTGTTCAGGCTGTCCTCAACCTCCTGCCTCGGTCTCCTGAGTAGATAGGATTACAGGCATTTGCCATAGGACCCCAACAACATTTCTGTTGTTTTGAGTATCCCGCAGACACCCTGGGTATGGTTACTGAGCCCAGGTCCTCACACGGGCAGACTATATGTGCTCCTGCTCCACCAGTAAACTGTCCCGCCAGTGTTCTTTGGTTAAAGGTGTGCTTGTTGTAGTGACAGCTTACATACTCGACTCTTTGTCCCCAAAGACATGCTTCTGTTAAGTGCCTTGCATGAAATCTAAAAACCACACAGCCTTAGGTGAAATATGAGTTGGTGGCGTTGGACTTAGTCCTTAAAAAGTACTGTTACTCCCGTGGTAAACCTAAAACTCCACCTGATCATCTCATCACACGTTTCTCTCGGTCAAACTCCCAACTCCGTTACCTAGAAATGCCCTGCCTACCTTTAATTCTGGCATTTGGGAGGCAGAGTCAGGCAGATCTCTGTGAGTTCCAGGCCAGCTAAGGGATACATAGTGAAGAGGGGTGGAGGGATGGGGGGAGACAAGGAAGTATCTGGGTGTGGTGATGCCCCCCTATAATCAGGAGGCAGAAACAGGATGCTCGGGGGTTCAAACCAGCTTGGCCTACATAGTGAAACGATAAGGACTGGGGGCACACTTGCGTGGTTGAAGCACTTGCCTCGCATGTACAAGACTCTGAGTTCAATCCCCAGGGCCACCGAGGGCAGCTGGTGTAAACGGAAGCAGACCATGGTGGTGATTCGGGTTATCAAGTTGACGGGCTTGAGGGATGCTTAGAGATTCGATGAATGACTTCTGAGGATGTTCATGAGGGTGTTCTCTGGGGAGGAAGGCCTACGGATCCACACACTTACTATGGAAGACCCTGCCCTGGGAGTGGGTCTGTGCAGTCTAGTCAGCTGGAGCAACGAAGCTGGAAGGACAGAGTGACAAAGCACCCTCCCTCTTGTCCTTCCTTCAAAAGCGGGCGTTATGGTCCACCACTACAACCCATGGACCTGGTTCCAGGTTCCGCAGCCTTTGGCCCTGGAGCTCAAACTGCTTCCGGGCGTATATTGGACCTTTGGGCCCGGATGTAGGACCTGTGCTAAAGCGTCTTTTCTTGTTCTAAGGTATCTTGGACTTAGCCACCATAGCTTCCCTTGGCTCTCCACTGTGCTAATGGCCATTATGAAATTTCATAACCTATTTGATCATGTAAGCCAATATAATAAATCCTCTCACTTAAATAAAATAAAATTAAAAACTGCAATTTCTGGAAACCTACTAGTACAACATTTCGGAAGGCTATAAAATTATACTAAGTATATTTAATTAAAATCATATTCATTGCAGAAGGAATAAATGGAAATATACTTTTAGTGATTCTGTTGAAGGACCACAGAATTCCGTGCGTTTTGACAGGCTCTCATTGTGTACATAGGCTGGCCTGGAATGTCTGATCCTCTTGTTTCTGCCTCTTGAGTCCTGGGATTACAAGTGCATGCCAAGACTGCCTGGCCACATTGTACATAAACACATTTATTTCCCCTTGAAAAGTTTATAGCTATTAAATGGTGTTAACATGTTGGCTTTTACCAGGGGGAAGACGCAATTTCTAATGCCTATATGGGTTTATTTCAGGGCAACTGGGTAGAACAGCAACTTTTTGAGTCTTAAGAGATTTTTAAAATGAGATTTTTTTTTTCAAAAACCATTTTTAAAACAAGGCCATACCACATAGTCTATGTGGAAAGCCCAAGCTGGCCTCCTGCTCCCCTCCTTCTCCTGCCTGCACCTCCGAAGTCTGGGGCTACGGGCTTTCACAGCCATGCCTGATGGCTTCCTCTTTCTCAACAATTCATAGTACTTATATTTAGACGCAAATGTAGATTCCAGTAGCATGAACTATATTGGAGGCTGCAAGCCATGGAAAGACATGATCCTATATTAGCTCATTGTCAAGCCTTTTCCCCCCTTTATTGAAAATACAGCCTTTATATGTATCAGGTAAGCAACTGTTTATTGAACACAAGCAAAACCCCTTCCTGGCTTCCTCTATGATGCAAATATATTTTCTTGAGCAAAGCAGATAAAACTGAATTTAAAACACCGAACAGTTTTGTACCCTGATTCCCATTGCTTATTCTGAACTCTTGTTGGGCTTCTGTTGAAATAAGGAACCTATCTGGGAACTTTTAAATTACTCTTGGGTATAAATGATATCTTTTTCTGAATTAAAAGTGTGTTCAAGGATGTAGCACAAGGTTTTCGGTTTAATCTCCAGCACCCACCCCATCCTTAAAACATAAAGTCCTACTGATTTTATTTTTTAAAACTCTTTGTGCATTTCTAATAATCCTACGTGTTTTCTTTAAAAATCTCATTATTTCCACCCTACAAATTCCCACTTAATGCGTGAATTAGAAAGCTAACAATATCAGCATACTGGTGTTATGTAAATGAGCGAGTGGTAAAGGGAAAGGCTGGTGAGATGGAGCAACAGGAAAAACACTGACTGCCGTGCAGGCCTGACGACCCGAACTCAATCCCCAAGGCTCATGGTTCTCATAGTGGAAAAGGACCAGCAATTCCAGAGTTGCCCCTACTCCACATGTGTGCTGTGGTCCATGTGCATATGCCCTCACAGATCGATATCGCTATCTCTCTCTCTCTCTCTCTCTCTCTTACACACACATTAAACTGATTAAATAAAACATGGTAGGCCGGGCGTGGTGGTACACACCTTTTGTCCCAGCACTTGGGAGGCAGAGCCAGGTGGATCTCTTTAAGTTCGAAGCTAACCTGGTCTGCAAGCAAGTTCCAGGACAGCTAGGGCTGTTACACAGAGAAATCCTGTGTAACTTCTTCTTCTTTTTTTTTTTTTTTTTTTTTTTTTTTGAGACAGGGTTTCTTTGTAGCTTTGGTGCCTGTCCTGGAACTAGCTCTTGTGGACCACGCTGGCCTCGAACTCACAGAGATTTGCTTCTGCCTCCCAAGTTCTAGGATTAACGGTGTGTGCCACCACCCCCTGACTTTTTTTTTTTTTTTCCCATTGGTTCTTGACATTGGTTTTCTTTTCAAATTATTTCAGGAGCAGACATGATAAGTATACACAACGAAGAAGAAAATGCTTTTATACTGGACACTTTACAAAAGCAATGGAAAGGCCCGGATGACCTCCTGCTAGGCATGTTTTATGACACCGATGGTAAGTGGTATTTACCCTGTGATTAACTGTTAGTGAGACTTAGGATGTTTGGTTCCTTAATTCTCTACATTAGTGGTTCTCAACCTTTCTACTGCTTTAAAGCAATTCCTCATGCTGTGGAGACCCCAACCACAGAGATATTTTCATTGCTACTTCATAGCTCTCACTTTACTGCTGTTATGAATCAAACATCAATAAATATCTGTGTTTTCCAATGGTCTAAAGCAACCTGTGAAAAGATTGTGTCCCGCTCCCCTAGGGATCATGACCCACACGTTGAGAACCACTGCTCCAGATGAAATGCATGTCTCTGGCATTGCATTTTCCAGTGTGCACCAGAGACTAGTGTCCACAGAGTGTCCCCGAGTCCCTCCAAGTGCTTCACAAATGGGAAACACACTTGATCCTCTTACTTGAATCAAAGTGTCATTAGAGGGTTAGTATTTTCTTAAGATGCCATGGTTTACACGAAGTGTTAGTGTTTTCTGTTAATAGGGTAGAGATAAATTATCTTTTCCAGGTTACATAATAGGAATGTAAATTTTATTAGTATGCAACACTATAAAGCATATGTATTTTATAGTGTATAATATACAATTATATATTATAGTATAATATACAAATATATAAAGCATGTATATACTTGTATACAGAGGTATTAGTCACATACTTTAAAAAAGATTTTATTATGTATGCGATGTTCTGCCTGCATGTTTGCCTGCACGCCAAAAGAGGGCACCAGATCTCATTATGGATGGTTGTGAACCACCATTTGGTTGCTGGGAACTGAACTCAGGACCTCCGGAAGGGCAACTAGTGCTCTTAACCTCTGAGCCACCTCCCCAGCCCCATTAGTCACATTGTTAAATGTCATGAAATGACTGAGGTTATTAATGTTATTAACTATTTTTAAATTATTTCACCAAAATGTTTTTCTTCACAAAAACGACACCTTTTCCAGAATTCTCTTTAATTCACCTTTTGATAGGATATAGTGGTCCTTCTACAACTTTTACTCCTACAACCAAAAATTAGATCATAAATATGTAAGTTTCTACTTTGAATCTAAATCTTTTCCTTTGCGTCTTAACACCTTTGAAAACTGTCATAATGTTGAAACTATTCCTCAATTGACAGATGCAAGTTTCAAGTGGTTTGATAACTCAAATATGACCTTTGACAAGTGGGCAGATCAAGATGGCGAGGACCTGGTTGACACCTGCGGTTTCCTGTACACCAAGACAGGCGAGTGGAGAAAAGGAAACTGTGAAATTTCTTCTGTGGAGGGGACACTATGCAAAGCTGCAAGTAAGTGAGACTACCTTTTTCCACTCTAGGAGGGATGAGGCACACAGTTCTGGAATACTTTTCTTAGACATAGTATGTCTCACAAGTCAAGGGATTGACTTTAGAATATGGCTTGATGGAAGTCAGCAATCCTTATATTTCAGGAGTGGAGCTGGATCATGGGAACCAGATATAATTTATTCTGTGTGCCTATTCTTAGGAGGTCCTAACAGTCCATAAATTTCTTGTTTTTCAAACAAATTTCCATATCCTCTTTGCCTGTGATCTGACTGAGAATTGGTAAAGAATAATATTGAATAATCTTAAAATTCTAACATTAAGGAATTAGATTCCCTACAAAACTAATACCTTTTGTTTAGGCAAACAAAATGACATATTAAAATTGAACCATATTTCATAATTTATTCTGTATTAAAATATACTTTCTGATCTATCAAAGTTTAACAAACAAAATTAAAATGTTCCACAGTGTTTTCATGTTATTTGTTAAACCCTGAGTATAATTTGTTCTAAAATTCTGAGTATTTTTTCAGTCAGCAAATGAAAAATGAGAACTATAAATGGTATGGTATGCTTAAAATGTGACTCAGCTGTTTTCCAGCTCAGCTCCTTTTTTTGTTTTGTTTTTCAAGACAGGGTTTCTCTGAATAGTCTTGGCTGTCCTGGAGCTCGCTCTGTCAACCAGGCTGGCCTTCAACTCACAGAGATCGGCCTCTGCCTCCAGAGTGCTGGGATTAAAAACCACCATACCTGGCCCCAAATTCAATCCTAAATAGTCTTTTCTTAACTGTGAAGCAAACTGTCCCTCTGGCTCCGAGTTTTCCCATTTCTGAACTCTACTCTTACTTTACCAGGCTCAGTCCTGGTTATGGTTTTATAGGAGTGGCATCCCAACTTCAAGCATTTTTTGTTTTGTTTTCCTCTATGTGTGTGGACGTTGTGAGCTGAGTCTGGAGAGAGATGACTCTGGCTAAGATTGCGGGCTGGAGAGAACTCAGAGGTTAAGATCACCGACTGCTCTTCCAGAGGACCCTTGACTAATTCCCAGCACCCATGTAGCGGCTCACAACTGTCTGCATCTCCAGGAGCACCAGGCACACAAGGTGCAGAGATGTGCATACAGGCAAAACGCTCATTTACATAAAAATAAAAATTTAAAAATCACTATCTTTTTAGCCTCCAGACGGTGGTAAGCAAATACCCACCTGCTTCAACTACCTCCATACACGCAAATACCCACCCCCTTCAACTACCTCCATGCACACACACGCAGATTGGCTCCTTTCACCTACTGAGTTTGAGGGCACCATTACATAAAACAAACACTAGTTAAAAATACCAGAAGACGGCTGAAGAGATAGCTCAGAGATTAAGAGCACTTGTGGCTCTTGCAGAGAACCAGGATTTAGTTCCCAGCACATACTCAGCCAGTTCCAGTTCTGATGCCTCTTCTGACCTCCATGGGCACCAGGTATGGGACGGATTGCACATCCATGCAAAACACTCAAATGCATGAAATGTAAAACTATTAACTAAATCAATAAGAAGCACTGAGCAAATCCACAGCTGATTAATTTTTGTTTTCTAAAGACTCTCAAATCACAATCATTTTATTTCTATCATCTACTACTATTTTTTATAAAGCTCCTTTATTCTTTTTCCAGCAACCAAGTCAGTATACATTTTGTCCAGCTTAGGTATTTAATTTCAAAAAATTAAATTTGACATCGGGCAGTGGTGGTGCACACCCTTAATCCCAGCGTTCAGGAGGCAGAATTAGGTGGATCTTTGAGTATGACAGCCAGGATACAATGAGAAACCCCGTCTCAAAACAAGGAAAATAAAAAACTATATTCAAAACAGGTAAGATAGTTGATGAAGCAGTAAAGATGGGAATATTAACCTCATAGAGTATCCATTTTAAACAACTGTATAGAAAATAAATCTTAAGGCATCCTTAAATGTTTAATTTTCATTTCTTTTGTATTTTAGTTCCATATGACAAGAAATATTTATCAGGTAAGTTAACATTCTGGTCTTAAAATTTTCCATACATTAAAATATATATTTAAATTCTTGTATGTTAAGATACTACTGTTAATCCATTTAAAAATATTATGTTGGTGCATGCCTTTAATTCCAGTACTTGAGAGGAAGGCGGATCTTGGAGTTGGAGGCCAGCGTGGTCTACAGAGTGAGTTACAGTAGAGCCTGTCTTGAAAAACAAAAAACAAACAGAATAACTATGTAACATAAAGACCTTTTATCAGAATATAGAAAGGTCTAAATAAAGCATCGCATTAGGGACTGGGGTGATGGTTCCATGGCTAAGGCCATTGGCTGTTCTTCCAGAGATCCTAGGTTTGACTACCCAGCACCACAGTGATGATTCACATCTGTCTGTAACTCCAGATCCAGATTTGATCCTGTCTTCTGGCCTCCTCAGGCACCAGGCATGTGCACAGGGCACAGACATACAGTCAAAACATCCATATACATAAAGTAAAAAATTAAATTTAAAAAAGACCTGACATTTAAAGTAACATATGCATGAAAGGACCCCCTTTTAACGTTTTTTTCTGTGGAGTGCTAAAAGAACTACATACTGTTTAAAGGTTAGACCCCATAGTTGTAAGTACAGTTCATAAAACATGTCTTATGCATTTTTAAAGAGGGGCAAGTATTACATGATTTGAATTCAAAACTATATAAGGCAGCCGGGCGGTGGTGGCGCACGCCTTTAATCCCAGCACTCGGGAGGCAGAGGCAGGCGGATCCCTGTGAGTTCGAGACCAGCCTGGTCTACAAGAGCTAGTTCCAGGACAGGCTCCAAAACCACAGAGAAACCCTGTCTCGAAAAACCAAAAAAAAAAAAAAAAAAACTATATAAGGCAAGCATGGCACCCATCTACCTTACTGTAGTTTTACCCTTACTGGACACCATTCTACCCATTTCTATAACGTTTTTAAGTTGGAGAAGTAGGCGATGGGTGGGGGTCAGGGGCTGAGAGGGGAGTAATGCACCTCCTTATTAATAGCGTAGTGATCTTTTTCATTTCCCTTCCTATATATAAACTGGTCTGCATCCCCTGCCAGTATGTAGATATACACTACCCAGTGTGCAGCTTGCATTTGATCCTTTCCATATATTTACGATTATGAACAGTGGTTCAATAAACAAATCACCTAGCACAAGTGTCTAGAGACTGCAAAGCTGAAAATGAAATCTGTAACTGACCAGTATTGGTCTTGGTATGGAGTTGTACTACTTTGCATTCCCAGTAGCAATAAGTATCCATGGTGAAAGTTTCAGATTTTCATCAATTAGTAACTTTTAACCTCTACATCATTAGGTATAATAGGGCAATGTACACTCTTAAATGTTATTTGATGATTATGTGTCCACCAGTAGAACTCTGTCAAGTCATATAGTTAACATCACCACCACCCATGTTCTCACCCTTCCGTTTAAAGGCCCATGTCACCACCCAACCACTGGGCTCTATTAACACATCTGCTGGACAGCTGTGTTGCATCATCATGTCTATACCTGCATATTGCTCGTTGATCGCAAGTACTCCAGGCACTCCTATTAGTCACTCTTCCATAACCCCCATCAATACAATATTGTCTGGCTAATTTCACTAAACACTTCCTCTCCATCCCAGTGCCTAACACAAGAGTTCTTCATGAAGTTCTTCATGTGGTCTACAGTATGTGGATTTGTTGCTGTTGCTTTTTGTTTTGATGAGACAGCCTGGAACTCAATATAATCAAGCTGGCCATGAACTCACATTGATCCACTTTCCTTTCCTCTTCAGTTACTTTATATATTACTCTGGCTTCTCCCACTCTGAAACTTTGCAAATACTCTTATTTTCTCCTACTGCTTAGCTGTATTAACATTTTACTCTTGCTTCCTAATGGTTTAATTTCTACTTTGAAATGAACAGGAATAGAGCAACCTACATTCTCTTTTCTTGACCAACATCCTTAAATATATCCCCCAAAATATCTTGTAACACAACAGTTCTGTTAGAAACCATGTACCTGTTCAGTGGTAAAACTGGGTCACACTGCCACTAGTGAGGCACTGGGAGCTTGATGTGCTTTATACTCACATGATAGCAGTGCCCATTTCTGGTTTTGGTCATTCATGTAGGTGTATAACGAACTTACTGATTTTTCATTTTCCTGATGCCAGGCACTTCTATATTTTGTGAAACATTTGGTCAAGTCTATGTTTGACCAAGTTACTAGGTCGTTCATATTGATAGACATTTAAAAATGAATTTTATATATTTGAGTCCTGTATATATTAGTTTCATGCTTAATTTGTCATACCATATGAATTATCAAGAATGTGTGTGATACATCCTCGGTTTTCTATAGAAAAACAGAGTACCATTATAAAGAAACCATATCACAGTCCTTATCTGGTTCCTGAAAGACAAAGGAAAAGACAGTGGCTACAGTAAGCAGTGATGTGCAGAAATTATGCCTTTGTGTACTAACATGGAATATAAAGATGGTGCAGCCATGGTAGAAAAAGCAAGGCAGTTCTACTTTTGGATACACACCTAAGGAAAACTGACTCCACACACCTGTATTCACAATACTGTATTTTTTATAAAAAAATATTTATTATGTATACAATATTCTATGTCTGCAGGCCAGAAGAGGGCGCCAGACATCATTACAGATGGTTGTGAGCCACCATGTGGTGGCCGGGAATTGAACTCAGGACCTTTGGAAGAGCAGGCAATGCTCTTAACCACTGAGCCATCTCTCCAGCCCCCACAATACTGTATTTCTGTCAAAAGATGGAAGTAACTCAAGCGTGCATAAACAGATGGATGAGCAAAGTGTAGTAAATACTATTATTCAACCCCAAAGAGAATTCAATTCTCACACATGCTACAACATACACATACACAAGTCTGTCTAGAGGACACAAGACTGATCCAAATCAATCACGAGGCAAATGTGTCCTTAGTGATCTCACTTACATAAGGTACTCAGAATAGTTAACTTCACAGACAAACCTGGAATGAGTATGTTTTTTATTATATCAGAGCTGAGAGAAAAGAGTGCCAGTCAACTTGACTGTATTTAATGATAATGAACTGCACTTAGGATTTTACTATTCACTTATAAAACAAAAGCAATTTAGGCATGTTATTTGTAAACATGAAGACAACTTGCAGTCAATTTTGAGGAATATAAGTTGGGTAGAACAGTGGAATAGAAGCACAGTAGTTGTTTTTCAGACCTTGTATTTATTAGTCAGGTCTTTGTAAGAGTGACTTAGAGGCTGTGGTCCTGCTAGTCCAATGATGGCTTTCTACCATCACCAAGTTCAGGAATCCAGTAGTTGTTCAGTCCACAAGGCTGGATGTCTCAGCTGGTCCTCAGTATACACTGGAATCCCAAGAAGTAGGAGCTTTCACCACTGAAGGAACTTGCCAAAAAGAGTGAGGGCAAGTAAAAAGGAAAGCTTCCTTCTTCCTTTATATAGGCTGCCACCAGAAAGTGTGGCCCAGATTACAGGTGGCTCTTCCTACCTCCAAAGAGCAGGGTGAAAGGTGGCTCTTCCCAGTTCAAATGATTTAATTAGGAAAATGTTCTTCACTCATGTACCCAACCACTTTGGTTTTTTTAGAGACTTCTTACAACTAATATGTTTTAGCTGAGAAGAAATTAAAAAGTATGTTTGAGGTCAAAAATCTGTGAAGAAAAAGAGCACACGGTTCTATCATGGTTCTCGAAACCACAGGGCAGGCTTAGATTGTTCACATTCCAGGAAAAGTTTAAGTTAGGTTTCAATCATATAAGGCTGTAACAAAGCAGAAAGATTGAAGAAAAACTGCCTGATGCATTGACAGGCTTTGTCAGAATTCAGTAACAGGATCATTGAGCTGAAGCAAGGAAAACAGAATTGTAGCAGCAATTTTAGTGAACAAGTTCTCTACGCAAAGGATTTTAGAATGTTCTGGATAGAATAAGGACTATAGAGGGATGTACTAGGTGTGGTAAGCACATGGAAGTTAGTCTACCCAAGGATGCATGAAAAGTATACTATAGAAGAATCAGGTTAGCTGATCACAAAAAAACTGAAGTATATTACAGAGGAGACAAAGGCTATCCTAGTGTGTACAATCAAATGTCTGGAGCTTTTGCTATTGCCTATTTAATGGATTTAGGAAACTTGTTTGAATTATGCACAAAATAAATTGTGCACAGTAGATAATAAATAACTTGAAATTTAGCAGTTTTAAGTGATGGACTGTAGCTTTGGCCTCAATGACACTGTAACTTTGGTATGAAGACAGCACATTTTAGCTAGTCAACAGAAAGTCTTACAACTCACTCACAGGCCACTTGCATAACATGTGAATACAGACATACTGTGTCCCATCAATCTTGGCTGCTGTCCCACAGGTAAATCAAAAGGTCTTTTGAATCTGTGAATATGTATCTCTACACAATCCTAGATTATCATGCTGTTCTTTGAGCCTAAAATGTAGTTTCGCTACATTTCTGTGAGTATGTTATCACTAAAATATATATTCCTATGTTATTGTACATCAACACTTAATGTGTTCATGTGGGTAGAGTCAAAAGTCAAACACTTTAAGACTGTAACATTTAAGGTAACTAACTATACAAATTATCATTTGAACTAACAATTCATAAGTCTTGGCTTTTTTTGAGACACAAGTTGACCTCAAACTCTCTAACTGAGGATAACCTTAATGTTTTTATGATTTCCTAACCTTAAGACATTTGGCCAGAGCTAGCAAACTCATCTCTAATCATTTTAGGTCACACTTTAAGAAGCACTAGTTAAAATATTTAGCATATTTAAGTAAAAATCCATCTGCAATGAAGTTGTAATCTGGAATCCTTTATTATGTATAACACATCTGCCATCCCAGTTACTAGATGTTAAGCTGCATTCTTAGAGAAAGATCGAGTTTCGACTAGGCAACAACTGAAAGGCCGCACACATCTGTAAACCAGGGGATCCACACGCATGGTACTATATGAAGAGAAACAAAAATGCGGCTACTATAGCTTTTAGTGTTATTTCTGTGAGGCAAATTATAAATATCAAAGGCAGACAGACCATCAGACCCCACTAGATCCTCAAGAGAACAGTATGTGTGAATTCCAAAATTTTGAAGGAAGGGGAAAAAGAGACTTAAGTCATAGACAATGATACTCAGTAGAGCATAAAACTATAATGCTTTAATTCAAATTTCAAGCCTGGCTAATTTTCCCACAAATGCAATTTAAAACTATTTCACTTTTATTGTGTATACACAAGTGTGCACCATGACATGCACATGGAGGTCAGTTGGCTCCCCTCCACCTTGTGGTCCTAGGGAACAAATTCAGGTTATCAGTCTTACCCACTGAACCATTCTGCCTACCCAGAAGGACCAATGTCTAGTAAAGAACATATAACTTTTTTCTAATCAGTTGGGAAATTGTACATATAAATACATACGATGAAATGACTACTCCAAATGAAATATTTCCAACTTGTATTCTGACTGCCTGTAATTTTTCTTTTTTCCCTTCTAGATAACCACATTTTAATATCAACTCTGGTGATTGCTGGCACAGTAACTCTGACAGTTTTGGGAGCAATTATTTGGTTCCTCTATAAAAGGAATGCTTGCTCTGGCTTCAGCGTCTTCTCAACCACACTGCAATCGCCTTACAATGACGACTGTGTTTTGGTAGTTGCAGATGATGAATATGCTGTCCAGCTGGACTAAGACTTCAATATTATCAAACCATCGTATCAAATACCTGTGCAAGGCTTTGATATAAAAGTTACCACAGAAAACTGAAGCTTTTTTCCCTTTATTTTCGTAATATTTTCATGTACTCACTGTGACAAAATAGTAATGTTTTGGCTCATTTTTTCTTAAAAAGCAGGTTTTAGAAAAGAAACAACTATAGATCTAACTTCGAAGTTTTCTTGTAAACGAAACCTCCGTGTACAATAAAGCTGCTAAAATGCTGGGTCTTTTTTTAAAAATATTTATTTATTATGTATACAATATTCTGTCTGTGTGTATGTCTGCAGGCCAGAAGAGGACACCAGACCTCATTACAGATGGCTGTGAGCCACCATGTGGTTGCCAGGAATTGAACTCAGGACCTTTGGAAGAGCAGACAGTGCTCTAAACCACTGAGCCATCTCTCCAGCCCCAATGCTGGGTCTTATTACTCCTTCCATTAAGTTCCATTTTATCCTGCAATGACTCTACTTCTTACTGATAGCACCAGGAAGAAGCTGAACAAAGCCTGCCCTTTAATAGTGGTCTCACTGGCTATGGTGACAATGGTGTCAGTCAATTCCTTTGTTTCTCTTAAAGAGGAAGACATTTTACAGATTCTGATACTCCATGCTTGTTTATTGCTTTTATAGAACATTTGGGACAAGCAGTATTTAATTATAATCAAATAATTATGTTACAGATTCTTCCAAAGAAAATACAGCTCTAGCTAAGAGGTCATGGAGATGGTGGCCAGCCGGTTTAACCTGTGTGTCTCTTGAGCAAAGATTTCCTAGACCACCCTATCTTTAACTACACAGGGTAGATCGTTCTCCAACACTATGAGGAAATTACATATTTTGATGACACGAAAACCATACATGCCAGATCTGAGGGAATAACAAGTACAACCCTAGAGATAATGTTCAGTTTTTGGTATCCCTAACATAGTTTTTAAAGAGTCATCATCAGATAAAAATGGAAGAAAGCTCAAGTAATTCTGATTTCCTTTAGAAGTTTTATTACTTCAGAGATAGTACTGGAAAATACTTCATCTAATATTACATGTTTTCACTATGAATCAGAAATATGCCTTATCACAATTAGTGACACTACATATTTCAATAACTCCGTTTTTGAGACAGTCTGTATAGCACAAGGTAGCTTCCAATTGGCATCCTACCTGCTAATATCATAGGTATGATGGATTATGGCATCTAATGGCACTCCTAACCACAAACTGGTGATAACTTACCAAGAGTCATGTGACACTAAAGCAGCAAGTGTTATAGCAGGTCACACTAGCTGTAGCATTCTGTAAAGGAGCAACCTTATTGTCAGCTATTCAGAGTGCTAACAGGGAATATTAGCTGGTCATTGTCCCCTCCTTTTCCTATTATTCTTTTAAGGACTGGTATCAATCCTATTACCTCCTATAAACTGATTGTAGCCTGAGAATATCCACTTAGCTACTATCTGTATGTGGCTATTTAAGTTAAAAATAAATGCAGTTTAAAATCATCCACTCAATTATATTAGCTGCATTTTAAGTGTTCAAATCACACATGGCTTGTTATTATCATGAGAATCCTGTCTCAAAACAAACAAAAGGTGTTTTTTACTTAAGACAATGTATCGATAAAAGTTTAGAGGGGGCTGGAAAGATGGCTCAGAGGTTAAGAGCTCTTCCAAAGTTCTCCTGAGTTCAATTCCCAACAACCACATGGTGGCTCACAACCATCTGTAATAGGGTCTGGTGCCCTCTTCTGGCCTGCAGACATACACACAGACAGAATATTGTATACATAATAAATAAATAAATATTTTTTTTAAAAAAAGTTTAGAGCGTGTTCTGTTCAGGAGCTGTAGAGATGGCTCAGGGTTAAAACTATATGCTCTTTTTGCAGAGGACTTGACTCCCATTATCAGCACTTTCGTGGCAGCCCACAACCGTCTCTAATTACAGTTCTAGGAGATCCATCCAAAACCTACTCTGACTTCTGGAGATAATGCATGGACATGGAGCAGTCATATGTGTAGGCAAAACACTCACACACATAAAATAAAAAAGTTGAGGAACTAGTTTAAAGTCATTGCATGAAACAGTTGAAAATTCTCATTGGAGACCAGTTTAAAAGGAAAAAGTTCAAACTAAATCAATCAGTATCACTTTATTTCAAGCCAAGGTTTTACATTAATACCAACAAACTAAGCGTAGACAAACTGCTCATTCACATTTGAGAAATTACATGGTTTCTATTTAGATGTTGAAAAAGTTGTTGCCACAACATTGGACTAATCTGAAACCACCAGAAAGTATAAATGTGTATCCTAAGGGTGTTGACAGTGGAAACTATTATGGAAGTTTACATGACCATGACCATAGTGCAAACTCATTCATGTTGAATAAGTAATTCATCTGTTTTTGCAAAGGTCGTGAAAAATATTAACAATCATCAAAGAAATGCTCAGAATTACCAAGGACCCAAACAGGTTCTATATATTCTATTCCTCTATAAAGAGGTGACAACACTACAAACCAGTGAAAACCAGTGTTTTAAACTTTGAATGTGGGCTTTAAAAAAATATTTGTTAACTTGAGATTTTCATTAATTTTTAACCAAATATCATTTGACTGGCAATTCTGTTATAATTTACAGCTGTAATATTCCTGAAAGGAATACCTACATACCATGGCCTATCAAATATAATCTGCATTTTTGCAATTCAATACAAAAGTTATCCATCATTTCTACATCTTTTACATACTTTTTTCTTAAAAATTAGGTTTTATTGCTAAGTGAATTTAGAATTCAAATTAAATTTGGAAACCTAATATAATTATGCTCTTCAAACTTCCTGTTCTTTAAAAAAAATTAAACACTGGAAGAAAATGATTATCAAAATGTGGCTGTAACTTAAGGCATTTTAAAAAGGAAAACTAATTAGGTGCCATTGGCATTTTATTTCAAAAGTACATTTTATCTGAGTTTTCTCACTAGCAAGAGACTAATACACAAACATTTTCCCCCATAAATATGACTACAGTAATTGTAACACAGAGAAAAAGTTGATGAGCATTGCTTAGATATTAAAAGGAAGGGTGATGCTTTACCACTCACCTAAAAGAAAACAATGCTTCTGATTACATATTATAAACATGAGATTTGCTGGCCAATGTTAAAAGGTCCAGCTGAAGAATTTCAATTCAGCAACACTTGAGAATGAATATATATTTACATTTATACATGTATGTATATATATTCATTTTATATATAGTCAATATTTCTAATAGACATTCCCCCACAAAATTATTCATACTTAATTGCCACTATTAATAAACATGTTTAAGGATCATCCATTTGTCTTAAAGGAAGTTAGGCAATATCAAATGTTCTGTTATGGTCTCCATCTTCTTCAGACTCATCCTCTGAAGCTGTTGAGAGAAAACAGGATTATCAAGAATGATTTTAAGGGTGACAAGAATGTGACTTGTAAACATGAAGCCAGAACAGCAATGACTTGTAAAAACAAAAATCCCAATTTAGTATACTGTTTGATCAAAATGGTAAGTTATCATGATAGTGTTAGGGTGGCTTGTTGTGGGTGATGCCCATTCACAATGTTCCCACCCCCACATCTTTACTGTGATGCTAGATAATTTCCAGATAATGAAAATGCTTAAAAATGTGGTTTAAGAGCATTTTTCAAAAATGTTTCTGAGACCAGCTTGTGTTCACAGTAGCTAATGATATGTATATAAACATACACCAGAGGAAAAGTGAATTTAAGGCAAGTGCTCTCACACACCTGAGTAGAATCTGGCTTATTACCGCTGCATGTTTGATGCATCCGATGAGAATGAAAAAAAATGTACATAGAATAATAGGTTATGGATGTTCTTGCAATTTACATACAGCTATGTCTATACAATGCCAAGGAAAAGCTCTATTGAATAAGTAAAGCTTTATATAGACACAGCCTAACTTAAAATAATTGGCTTCAGAAAAAACAAACCAAAACCAGTAACAACAAAAAACCTGCTGCTGAGATTATCCCCATGTCTCCAAATTCTCAGAAACATTGTTTTTATAATATCTCCTACCTCAATTTACTCAATGGCCATTAGTGACGCAATATTTAATATAAAACATCCTGGAATGTCTTTGGGATAGCCAAGGCAATAAGAAGCTATGCAATACGTAATCTGATTTATATGTTAGGGAAATTTTAAGTTCTTTAAGATAAACATCAACTAATCTCTTTACTATTATCAAGAGCAAAAAAGCTTAATGAATGCTCTCTAGGATACTAGATCAACCCAAACTAAGAGTTGGAAAAATGTTAACATTTATGGATAAAATCTATTTAAAATAAGTGCTATCCAGCTCATGACTGGCATAAACCCTGTTGTGATGCTCTATGTTTACGTATCATACTGCTGAATTGTGTTTTAGGGAGTATCATGTTTCTAGTGACTGATTCCACAGGAAGATACAACTCCGCTAGTTTTCAGAATGTAGCAATACTCCAGTCATTTGAGATTCATTTGAGGCCGCACCATCTTCCACTGTCAGCTAAAGTTGTCTATATCTTACTTCTAGCTTTTTCTTCTCTCTTGCATACAGAAAAAAGACCATGTTATGCTTAGGAAATTATGTTTTAAATGAAAATACTTTTTTCAAAGTGAGAAAGCTTGGGGAAAAAATACTGAAACAAATGACCACAACAGTAGCCTACCAAAACAGAAATTAAAATTTCCAGAAAAAAACTGAACTTTTGTATTAGTCAATGAGCTATTTTTATTAATATTATAAATAAAAAATTCACAGTAAGCAGTAATTCCAACTAGCTCCTTTAATTTCACGTATGCTAATAAAAAGACCTAAGAATGTGCTGTCTGATTTTCTCTTAAATCCTGTTAAGACCTAAAATTAGTACAGGCATAAAAACTTATAAAGGCTAGATCTTAGAATATTTAAAGAAGTAAAAGGTTTTTATGAGGACAGATCCTTCTCACATTTATCTTCAAAGGATGCCAGGCTTCCTCTATAGGTAATAACCTTACATGTCTTCTAGATAAGAGGTATTCTAAAGGTGGAAATGCCTATCAACATGAAAACACACATTTCAAACACTGGAGACTTCACTGGGAGGGAAACCTGTTGCTGAGGGTGAAAAGCAAACAGGCAGGGATCGGATGGGTTTAATTTTCCCCACAAGTAGTTCTAAAGCTAATTTTGCCCTCGCCTGGTATGAAGCACCACGGGGGGAAATGCCTGTAAGATTTGGGATTAGGTGTCTTCACCTAACGAGAATGACAAAATGACCCTAAGAAATTTGAGCTGCCCGGAATTAAAGGTCCACAAAGAAATACCTATAAGTAAACAAAGAACAAGCAAAACCATTTTGTTATGGGCTCAAGCCTCTTTTCCTTATTTTCCTGGAACCAAGCACAAACCTAAAGAATTCCTTCTATGATCTGGAATTTAATTAAAAAGTAATTTTTTTCATATATTAAAAATAAAAAGCCTTAACAGATAGGACTTAGTTAATTTTATGTTTTCCTTTTAATCACATATAGTAAAATCAAAGCAGTTTACTGAAAGTTAGTAATTAAAATTACCTCCTTCCACATATTAAACATAACTTTAAAAAATACGTTAAAAAAAACTAGAGCCTATTTTCCAACCCATAGTATTCAAATAAGTTAACTGTGGTAGTATTAGGCCTATAACCAAAACTCAATTTGGTAGAAAAGAGTACATTTAGGTTTTGTTCTGTGGGTTTAATTTGCAAAAGTAAATTCAACAAATCTGGGGAGGGGAAATTCCACCTACTTTCGAGATCTTCCATATGTGCCTGAAGAGTTCTTGCAAGGTTAATAAACTAGAAACAATGCAGAAAGAAATACAGTAGTTTAAATGTTGCAAATGGATCTAAAGAGAAACACTAAAGGAGATTTATTTCTACTTAAAAAGCCAAACACCATTCTAATCCTTTAAACAGGGGTCTTTCTTCCCCAACGACATAAATTAACATTAAGGGTATTATGTTACATGTCTTACATAATCAGTTTTAATTAATCATGGGGAAACCAGTATCATGAATAGGAGCAGATATAATCAAATAATCATTTCCAATAATGCTGTCTTCCTAACACTTTCAAAAAAACTTATGAAATCAAATGGGGAAACAAAAAATTAGTTTTCTGGGCCTAAATGAACTAATGTTTGCTTGCCTAAACTTGGTAGCTAACTCAAAGCTTGTATTCTTAACATTTTTTTTTTTTTAAAGAAAGGCTGAATAGACCTTACTTATATGCTTTGTATGTTCTTCATTTACTAGAGTTAACAGCAAACCATTTTAGAAATCATTTTATAGTATTAACTCCAGATGGGGCATATGACTTCGGAAGTACTTAAAAATTAACAGAAAAGTTAAGAGCATTCAAAATGATAGCTTTCTTTATTCTTAATGCAAGTAATTATTAATTGGGTCACTTAAATATCTATATAAAAATGAAGCACAATAGTAATTTAGAAATAACATGTATTTTGAACTATACATTTTATCATTTTTCAGATAAAAACAGGTTACATTAGGCCGGGCGGTGGTGGCGCACGCCTTTACTCCCAGCACTTGGGAGGCAGAGGCAGGCGGATCTCTGTGAGTTCGAGACCAGCCTGGTCTACAAGAGCTAGTTCCAGGACAGGCTCCAAAAACCACAGAGAAACCTGTCTCGAAAAAACCAAAAAACAGGTTACATTAACACAAACTCAAATTTTATATACTTAAAATTATAAAATTGGTTAATTTTACACATATTTTATTGTGTTATGGACACATTTCAATATAGGAAGAATTAAGAATGCTGAATTAAAAATGTTGCAATAAGACTGACACACAAAATGGCCAGCAGCAGGGTGTAAGTGTCTTTTGACTCACTGAGATAAAGACACTGATTACATATATCTCACAAAAAGCTAGCTTAAATGTACAGCTAATATTAAAAATTATTTATTGCAACTAGTTCCTTCCTCAGCTGATAATATTATTAGTTCAAGGGTAACCCTTTACAGGATAACATCAGGTAGTAAATCTTCCATATTCTTTGGCCTCTGGAACTCAATTTTATGTTTCTAAGATGTGATGCTAATAAAGTCTTTTTTCCACAAATTCAAAATAACAAATTTTTCTGGGTGTCCAATTCTCCCTGAAATAATTCACTTACAAAAGCTGAAAAATCACTTCTTTCTCTAAACAACCTATGACAAATTTAGGGTATCTGTTGTAGAAGATAGCACTTTCCTTTAAATATAGACTATTTTTATTGCTAAGAAACATTTACTCCCCGCCACAAAAGGAATTAGGACTTGAATCCTAACGCATGAATCAATTGGCTTTCCAAGACTAATTCCTGTAGCACTGTCTCCCCCTCCTTCCCCAACACTAACAGTACTTACTCGAACACGAGTGCTTGGTTCAATTGTGTTTCCCATCATATCAGAAAAGCTTTGCTCACACAAGTGCAGTAAGACAACTAGGTAGAGACCAGAGCTGATGAACTCATACTCAGCCTTAAAGGGGAAGCACAGAAAAGAAACAAAGAATCAATACTAGGATTGTGACTGATGGTCACTGTTTATTGGCAAACTAAAGAAATGTATTCCAACACAGCTACTGCCTTACACAGGTGTGATCTTTCCTCATTCTATCTCTATCTCTCTAATTATTTATATCAAAGTTTACCTTTTAAGTCATTTGGTGAGATAACACATATTTTGGTTTTCTGTAAAGCTCCTAACAGATTTCCTTTTACAAACAAAAATTATCTCAGTCTTCTTTAAAATAACCTAAATCTATAACATGCACTATAATTTATACTGAAAATGATAACACTAGTCATTTTTTTTTAAATCCTGTTACTTTAAAGGTAACACACTGATATTAGCATGGTTTTTTTTTTTTTTTTTTTTTTTTTTTTTTTTGGTCATGTTGGGAATGAAAGACTCAGAAATTCTAAATAGTTTCAAAATTGTTATGAGTACCCTCCTCCTTTATCTTTTTGCTTTCATGGTCTTGGGGAATGAACTCAAGGTCCCAGAAATACCAGGCTAGCATTGTACCAATATAAGTACATCTCTGAACACAAATTAGGATATAGAGATTAAAAAGCCAATCTGTCCCTTTAAATTTTACAGTGAAAAGGTCAATGTACCTGCTTTGGATGATAAACGCATTTGAAATTAAGAATTGCATGTTAATATTAATTTTAGAAACTATTCATCAAATTCTACCTATCATTAAGAATTTGAAGTGAGCTGGGAGGTGGTGGCACATGACTTTAATCCCAGCACTTGGGAGGCAGAGGCAGGCAGATCTCTGTGAGTTCGAAGCTAGCGTGGTCTACAAGAGCTAGTTCTAGGATAGACTGTTACACAGAGAAACCCTGTCTCAAAAAAACAAAACAAAACAACAACAAAAAGAATTTATTTGAAACGAAATCTTTAAATGTTTAATAATTTTGACATTATTTGAACTGAAAGGGAAGTCATGTATCCGGGAAAGTGGTTTATATTATTTTACTTTACATAGTTATAATGGCTGTATCAGGCATGGTGGCAAACTTTTAATCCCAGCACTGAGGGACGGGAGGGGTGGAGACAGGAAGATCTGAGTTTTAAGGCTAGTCTGATTGATATAGCAAGTTCCAAGTCAGCCTGAGATATGCTGTAAATCCTTGTTTCAAAACAAAACCCAGTAACAAAAATGGTTATCACCTTGCAAAAGATAAAATTTTTTTAAAAAATAAAATTATATTGAACCAATCACTTAAAATTTAGGATAACTCTAACCACTAGAATCCATGATTCATCGAAGATAAAGCCAAGATTATCATTGTCTTTACAATGACTATACCTAGTATCTTCTAATACTTCTTTATTATGAAGAATGCAGGTCAATAAAATGATTAAATAAAAATCAAAACCTTTTTAATGAAAATGTGACTTAATTTTGAGAGAAACAATGTACTTCTAAAGGTAGCAAGAGAAAATAACTCTTTAGTTTAAGACAACAATATGTTATATCTATATGCTGTAAGTCCATAGAGTTCATCACAGACTTTCAATGTGCATGTATATAAATTTGTATGTAGGTATATGCATGTGAGTTTAAGCATTCTCAGATGCCAGAGTTATGAGCCATCCAACATTAGTGGGAGCAGAACTCAGGTCTTCAAAAAAGAAACCTTTTATTATTATGATTTCATCAACATATATTATCCTAAGCTGGTCAAGCTATAAAATATAATAGACTGTAAGGTGATGGTGCTGCTTACTTTGTGCCCAATTTCCTAAACTTTTATTAATTTTTAGGCTTACTTACAAAATCTGACAGTTTATCTTAAATTAGTCTTTTATTTAAAGGGAAATTTTTATGAAATTATAAACTCATATATTATGGTAAGAATATTACTAATGTAGGTTTTCTGACCATGACTTAATCTTTTCTTCAAGAGCTGTCCTTTAAGCACAGAACAGACACTTACCAAACTAGGCAAAATATACTAACTTGTTCATTTGCATGAGCTCTATGTAGTTCATGAATATCAAAATCCTCCAGGTTAAGTTGCAACTTCTCTTTACAGAGTTCACAGGTGGTTACAGCTTCTAATGAAGAACCTGACCCCAAAAAAAAAAAAAAAAAAAGTCAAACAGTAACTAGTACAGTTTTTCTGTCCTAAGATCAAGTTTAAAATACTGGAGGTAGACAAGCATGAAAGATATTGCATGGTATTGCAATAAACACATAATGCATACAAAATTAATGACGTACAATGGCAAATGTGCACGTCATGCTCTGTATTGTAACATTCATGCCTCCACCCATCATTTGGAGGCCTTTTTTAATCCTACACACTCACACATCCTGTAATTATGGGATGCTGACAATGAGGCAAAGGAATGTCACCTGTACTTACTCCTCCTTCCTAAAGTACGTTGGCAAGTTACAAAAACAATGTTTAATGACATAGCATCTTAAATAGTAGTTAAGGGCCAGTATTTTTGGTACCACAGCATACATATGTAGACCTTGTATGTGATCTAAGCAATGTGCCTACCCTGCTGACTCAAAGAGGAAAAAAGAGATCCACGTTTGTCCAGATAAAAGTAGCTCATTTCAGCCAATTAGTAGAATTAAGTCCTCATATATTTTATAACATGGCTCAACCCAAGATACACTAATAAAGAAGATGTTAATGGTACCAGCAGGATACACAGCAACAGGCTCAACACTATCATGGTCTGGGAAGAGGATGAAGTGCAGAGTTACAGCTTACTGACTACAAACTTTCTATATTGGGTGATGGAAAAGTTTTAGAAGTAACTACTCAAAGTTACACATTGGAAAACAATCAAAGTGGTTAATTTTCCTCACAGTATTTTTGGTATAATTTTTTTTGGAAAGCAGAAAACAAAAAACTTTTGTTCTGTCACACCCACTTCACTTTAGCAGGTAGTCATGTCTAATGACATATGTGGGCCCTTCCAATATTTGGGGATTATTAGATATGGCTACCAATTGAAAACTGTCCTCAAATAAGTTTTATGAGTAGCAGTGAACAGATCCAACTCCTCTTACATTTTTTGAGTGAACTTGCACCAATCTACAACTAGAGACTGTGCAGACTGGGAAGAGTAAGAACATCATCAAACTCGTTTAAAGGATAGTCTACAGGAAGTGTATGCAGTAAAGAGTCTGCCAACATCACCGCTCCATTATTAGTGGGGAGGGTTTTACTTGAGTAAGAGAGAAAAAATAAACAGAGGCATCTGGAGGAGTCCAAAGCAAAGAGAGAAAGAAGTAGACTGGACACAGTCAGCAGACTGAACATGCCGGGGCTATCTGCAAGAGGGGAGAAGAGCAGGGGAAGACCATAGAGAAAGCATAGTAAAGTACAACAGCAGGGGAAAGCCTTGCCATTGTGAAGAGCGGAGAGAAGCAGCATGCTGAGGGGAGGTTTTGATATGATAACCCGTATTTGTCACACTGAAAGCTTGGAGGCCAGCATGCACTTTGATGAGCAACCACAGGTTGCTGAGTGAATCAGACCCACTTTTACACAATTATTTCAGCTTACACAAAGTAAAAACTTCTCTCACTTTCTTATCACCATTCTGACCGGAAGTCTGGTCTTACCCTAAAATCTCTTCTCCAAAACAGCCAATAAAAATAAGAACATTTCAATTCTGCCCCCTTCAGTGGCTTCCCATCATACTTAGATAAAAACTTAAGCTCTAGTCTCTACCTTTACAAGTCTTGCATGAACTACTACTCTGTCTTATCCCAACTGCATCTACCAAATCTTTACCCAACTATTAATTGATACTAGTCATACCATACACCATTCAGTTCCTCAAATACACCTATGTCTTTCTTATGAGCTCTACTCTGCTAAAATGTTCCTTTCCTTCTGAAAGCCAGTTCTGTATATCAAGGTCTAAAATTAAATGGTGTTTCCTAAGAAAGATGCTCTCTTAATGACAGTAAGATGGGAACAGGTGCTTTTTATGTCTTGTGTATCACACTCTAAACCCCACTTCTGGAACTGTACCTGACTCTCCTACCAGTACACACAAAGGAATTCCCTGACAACCTGTTAAATGACACAGGCAATAAATAACTCTTATCTCAGTATACATAGCTGCTATATGGTGAGTGTGCTTGACTCAAAGGATTGTATATGCCATAACTACTGGTTAATTAAATTATATGGGTTAAACAAGTATGAATACTTTTAATAATACATTAGGAAAAGATTGTTAGCCAAAATGCCTACAGTATGTGTTATCTCTCGGGAAATGGTTTGAAAACAAAGTATCTAAAAGGGTGAATCTTACCAGAATTAATTTTGGCCTGTAACCACTTTTTCATACACTCTTGATGGACATACTGCAGACTCCCTGTGCATTTGCATGGCTCTATCAGTAAATTAGATGACGATGCAGCTGCCATTTGACAAATTCTACATAAGTCTCCTTCTTCTTCTTCAGAGTCCTCTAAAAGGAGGCTGAAAAATAAGGCCCAGATTTCAGAGATATCTTAATTCCTCCTAGCAGGACATCTTCATTACAGAGAATTCCAGTCTTCCATTTGTACTCATACTGAGTACAAAAAAGTAAACAGTAAGAATAAAGCAACAATAGTAACAATTGAGGGGTCATGTTATTATGAATAAAAACTGTTATATAAGACCAGTCATACTTAACTCAGCTTCAAATGGTTTACCTTTTGTCTTTGGTAACACACTTTAAGTTCACCTTTTTCACAATCACTAAGATTTTAATTACTGAAGTCTTCTAGATTATTTTAAATACAATAGTATAAGGGTAACATACACATCACTCTGTCCATTTTATCAATTGCAAAAGAATTCTGAAACTACCTCAGTTAAGTACAGAATGACTTGTAGTTTCTCATTGACATGTTATCAAAACTGACAAATTATTTATATTCATTGAATCAAAATTTTAAAAATAGAAGACTTAAAAATTCTCTAGAACTATACTCTCAACAATCTTACTAAATCATTTTGGTATACATATGTTTTAAAACATGAAACATTTTCTATTATCCTCTCTCTGTCCTCTATTTAACAGGCTAGCATGTACTATTCATATGAATTCACTTTATAACAAGCAAAGTTTCCTTCGCTTTGTATTTTGTTAGTTCACTGATAGCACATGAAAGAAGACTCAGTAAACTGATAGCATTGAATGAAGAACTGCTACTGAAACATAACCTGGGCTGTATGAGTGAATTCAGCAAGACATTTACTGAGAGAGACACACGGACAATAAGGTGACTTTTTGTCCTAGTTTAATCAAAATCATGATATCAAGCACAAACTACTCTGAAAAGCTGAACATTCTGCCCTGTATTAAATGTTCTTCCCTTCATAATTTCAATTACTTTTTAATAAGTAGATCCAATTTTTCTGTTTATTGATTTAACTGGTCAAGTCTTAAATTATATAAGGCAAAATACAATAAACACACAAACACGCACACTACGAACTCTGTCGAAATAAATGCTCATTTAAAACTACATAAGTAGGATCTGGTATGGTACATTTCTTTAATACAAGCACATGGGAAACAGAAGCAAGTAAGTCTCTATCAGTTCCAGGTCAACCAGGACTACATAATGAGATTCTGTCTCAAACAAAACATCAAAAACCAAAATTAAACCTAACTAGATAGAATAGTAAAGAATTATAGACCAGTCAAGATCAATAAATAAAACTATCTTTGAAGGTTAGAACTCTAGCTTATTCTTTAGATAGCTTACAATCAGAGGAAACTGCTACAATGAACAAGTATTAAAGCTAATATTACTAGGGGAGAGGAAAATTTAAAATCAGGAAAATAGCCCATGGCAAAATATATAAAAAAGGAAAACTGAGAAATACAAAAATCAGTGGTAAACCAGTTAATTTATTTTAAGCTAATTGAGATTGGTGATGTTTTATCATTTGGTTCCTCTCCCCAATTAAATTCCATTTAGCAGCAGTCTAACTATATAGAATTAAGGAATTAATTAATGTCTGTGTTTATCAAGATAAATTAAGATACCTTAAATTGTTTCTTGATAAAATTCATACCCTAGAACCTACCTTATTATTATCATCATTTGCCTGTAAGTCTCAGTAACACCATGTTTAAAGAAGAAAGCAGATGAGAGCCATTTTAAAATTTTAAACTGATCTAGCTTTACAATGTACAATGAATATTCAAATTTACCTTTCTTTTATTTTTTGCAGTTTTTCTGGGTCTCTTGAAGGTGCACTTTTAGCTTTATCACTTTTCCCATCAGCTGCGTTCCAGCCTGAAGGAATAATATCTACAGTAATCATGACATTGTCAGTCAGACTGCTTCCGAGTGTTGGTGGGACCGCAAACCGGAATAGGGAACCAGGAAGAATCCCTGCTAGTCCTGTACTTCTTCCACCCTGAGGCAGATCTGGTGTGGGGCCACCAGCAGAGACACTGCTTGCTGCTCCAGATGCTTGTGGTCTGTTGGCAGCAGCCTCAAGGGGATCACTTGGTGCTTCAAGGTGAACCACTTCATTTGATTCTCTTCTAAAAAGATGAGATCTAGGTGGGACATCTGACACAGATATCCTTGAAGATTCATCTCTTCCCTCTCGCCTCCTCCTAGAGAACAAAGGTGTGCATCTATTTCTAAGGGAGGAAGACAACCACGGTCCTGTACTTCTACCTTCTGATTCTTGATTAAAATTTCCCGCATCTGGTTCAGAGCTATGATTTTGGCTAAGAGATGACAAACCCCACCTTCGCCTAAGGAATCTAAATCCCTGAGAAGCTTCAGACGTCCTGCTATCACTGACTTCAGAGGACGATGCTCCATTACTCCGAGACTGTGAAGTCAAGGTTCTTGGAGAAATATAATTATCAGAACTCAATGATCTTGTATTCAAGGAATCTTGACCAGATCTTCGTGAAAAAAAAGTTGATGACATGCTAGAAGCTATCCGTGACAGCAATCTTCTAGTAGTACGCCTACCTTCATTGTCAGAAGATTCTTGAAATGGTCTCCGAGATGAACTAACCCTTTCTGAATTGCTTATAACTGGGGTATCATCTCTACTTGAAAGATATGAAAATGTGGGATGTGAAGCATTTCGAAAAGATTCTGATTGTCTTGGAGAAAAATGTGATCTGAAAGAATTTCTGCTAGAGTCCCTAGAACTTGATATTGTTTGATGTTCAGAAGGCAATTGGTGATTGGTAGATGATGAATTCAACTGTAAATTGCTCACTGAATTCTCTTTTGGTCTTGCTCCCTGTGAATATGAAGAAGGAACTCTTTCTTGAACATCTATTTTTGAAAGAAGGGAAGGCAACCAATTATGAAATAATTTAATTATTATTAAATGTACATTTATTGACTACTGCCAGACTGAAAGACTAGGTTTGAAATGAATACTGCTATCTATAACAGCTTAACTATTATAGGAAAAATTTATTTCTGAAGTATTCCCAAGTAAAATCAATACTACAAATTTATATCAAAGTATGAAAGCTTATAAAAATAAGTTGCTGAAGTAATTTGAATACATTAATGAGAGACCGATACAATAGAAGACGCTCAAGAATTGACACAGAACGTTAGTCCAAGTAAAACAGTGCAATGATAAAAAAAGCAAAACCATCCCAGAGAAATAGTCTTGAAGATTCTTATTCTATGCAAAAAGTTATTTTATGTGAATTCTATTGCCTTATATTTTTATAATATTCCTTGCTATTAACAGGTAAGGATTTCTTTAATTTTGGTTACTCATCAGGCACACCTTAGCCCTTTAATGCAAGTTTGGAACTGTGAGTCATACAGGTCACTGCTATCAGCTATCTGGGATGCGGAGGAGCACAGAATTCCAGGCCTGGCTGGCTTAGTTTGACCTTGTCTAAAGGTCAACAACAAGATAAAGACGGAACTCCTCAACAGGAGTTTTCAATCTGAGTGGAGATAAGAAACATTATTACTCTTTTGTGAAGAATACTTCCTATAACCCTTGTATAACAGGTACATTTATTATTGGGCTAATATATGGAGACCACAGAAAGAATAAACTACAACAGGTTGAATCTATTCCTGTTCTGTAATTTGACTAAAACAAGCATAAACCCACTTCTGCATGATCCTTTTGTTAACTCTGATTAGTGTTCTTTTCCTTCTGTTACTTAGGCTTCTGAAAAGCTTAAGTCTACATACAGAGACAAAAACTGTACATGCTTGAAATTTTAATAAAATCAAAACAACCATACAGTTCCAAATAATCCTTAAAATGGTTAATTTGGGAGCCAGAAAGATAGCCCAGCAGTTAAGAGCACTAGCTTTATCAGAGGACTTGGGTTCCATTCCCCAAACCCACATGGTGGCTCTCAGCCATTTTTAACTTAATTCTAGAGAATCTGTCACCTTCTTCTGGCCTCCCTGGGCACCAGGCAAACAAGTAAAGCATAGACATACACGTGGGCAAATACAGCCATACACATAAAATTATTGATAAAAATGGTGCAATAAACAATTATTTCATAATTCAGTTACAAGTACACATTAAAACTGTTGTAGACAAGTCGTACTGTAGTATAGAAGAATTATCTAGTTTTACTTTATTAAAATATATTAAATTTTTTTCATGTATAAAAATTTTGAAAGCAGACAGAAGCTGACTACTCAAGAACATCTGTTTTTAAACTATTTATTTTTTATTGTATTGGTTTTTTGTTTGTTTGTTTGGTTTTGGTTTTTTTTCGAGACAAGGTTTCTCTGTAGTTTTGGTGCCCGTCCCGGAACTAGCTCTTGTAGACCAGGCTGGCCTCGAACTCCCAGAGATCCGCCTGCCTCTGCCTCCCGAGTGCTGGGATTAAAGGCATGAGCCACCACCGCCTGGCTATTGTATTGTTTTTTGAGGCAACAGCTTTGTAGCCTGCCCTTCTTGGAACTCATGCTACAGACCATGCTGGTCTCAAACTCAGAGATCTGCCTCCCGAGTGCTGGGATTAAAAGCATATGCCACCACTGCCCAGCTACATTGCTTATATTATTTTTCAAGTAAATCAAGATGCTAAAAAATTAGACAGTTCTGATATGCCAGTAAGAAATTAAAATTTAATTTCCTCCACTGTATTGTTATCAATGTCAGAGATCATGTGTACTAACATATAAGCTATACTTAACAAAGTAGTTTATACATACATGATGAAGTTGTGAAATCACCACTTCGGTGATTATAATCCATAAGATTGCTAATGGAGGAATCTGTTCTCCTCTCCAAATCTCTCCTTTCTCTAATCAGGTCTGTTCCAAATGAACCAAGTACCATTGATGAAGATCTGGGAACTTGACTATGCCTCCAAGAAGAATCTTAAAGTAATGCAAGAAATTTTATTTCAGAGAAGGCTTTCAAGGTTCATATATCTTTAATACAGTAAAGATAACTATATCATTATAGCTATACCCAGTTATATAGCCAAATTTAGCAAAACAAAATCACCACTAATGAATTAATCATCTCTTAATTACCTCCCTGTTCAAACATTCTTCTTTTTTGATACTGGGGACTAAACGCAGAACCTTAGATATGGTAAATCTATGTATGTTAAAATTAGATGCTGCACACTGCAAATCTATTTTCATACATAACTTAAATGTCTCATTCTCTATTACACCTGCCCATGTATAACGTAACATTATGTTAAAATAATTATGAGTCAAAACTGAAAATCTGCCAAAGATACAGAACACTTCATAAAAAGTCAAAGTGATGATGGAAAACCACCCAAACCAGAACCAAAGGCAGGCATGGTGGCTTATCTTAACACTAGGAGGCAGAAGCAGAAACAGGCAGCCAGGCTTCTGTGAGTTCAAGGCCAGCCTGATATATAGAGTGAATTCTAGGCCAGGGCTACAATAGGAGACTCAGTTTCAAAATAAATAAAAATTAAAACCAAGCTATTTTGATATGGTAATTCAATTATAGAATCAAATACAATTTTATCAGGAAAAAAAACTTTTCCCTATGTGGGGAATTGGACTTAAATGTTTACATACTCTAAGCATATATTCTATCAACCTCAGAAATATTTTTACTGTCATATTTCAGTCTTTATAGTAAGAATTAATGTATATTTTGCGATGATACTCCAAATTTTATTAGATATGATTTCATTACAAAGTAAACTAAAATTAATTTTCAAACCTATTTTGTTTCTTCCTTTCTTAGCTTTTTTGTAAAGCAAAAAGGCAAAATGAATAGTCCACTCAGTTTCACCACCAATTTAAGGTAAAATTTTGGAAACTAATTGCATTTCCAGATCCACTATCACATATGAACTATTTTATTAAAAATATTAAGATATTAAGAATCTCAGAGAGGGAAAAGACTTTGATCCAAAACATTTCATAAAGTGGCTTTTAACAGAAACTGAGTAACTTCTTACCTGATACTGTATTTAAGCCACTTCCAGTATTTCTCCCAGCTGAGGTAGATGTACAGTTTGTACAAGAAAGTTTAGGTCTTTTTGAATCATGATCCCGTTGTGGGTTTTGTGCTCTCGATCGTGCTCCCTGAGTTATCTCAGATTCACTATACCATGTAGACTGGAATGGTGATGCAGATGCTGATGCTGACTGTAAAATAATTAAGAAAAACTGCCTTTCAAATTACTCAGTTTCAAAGAAAATACTAATATTCAAAAAAAAAATCAAACTAAAATCAAGCTAATGGTTGTTGGCAATGTGGATTCTAAAAGGCAGGTGACTAGGAGGTAGTGAGATGGCTGGGCTGGGGACTAACCAAACCATGGATTCTGGGATACTAGGTACACACTACTACTGAAAGAAACCCTGAGACAGACTGATCAATCAACCAACAACAAAAGCAGAAGTATTTACCGGCTGTATTGTTATTTTACCCACTGCTTTGTACATATATAGTTAAATTAATAAGTATTCTCACTGGAAGAAGTATTTATCCACAGATAAAGCCGTCCACCAACACCCACCACTTCAGCTAAAATTTATTTTAATTAATGAAAAGTTTCCTAATTTTAGAAAGC
Organism: Chionomys nivalis; assembly: GCF_950005125.1. Lineage (NCBI taxonomy): Eukaryota > Metazoa > Chordata > Mammalia > Rodentia > Cricetidae > Chionomys > Chionomys nivalis. The sequence continues at coordinate 20,935,222 of NC_080107.1, forward strand.
ATTTTATAAAGACTATACTCTTAGCCACAATTCAGAAGCCCCACAAATAATTAGCTATTAATTTTATCTCTACTTTAATAATTTAAGGTTGTTAAGATGCCTCGGGTACAGTTTTTTTAAAAAAAAAAAATTAATAAATGTGTCCAAAGCCTTTTGAATTTGACTGTACATATATATTCAAGTTAAAATACTACCTGATATTCAGAATCCAGTCTAAAGGAAGAGTCTCTAGAGTGATAGGGATCATTTAAACCAGCTCCTCTGTTTCCAGACACCATCCTAGTACTTAAAGAGCCAGAGGGTTGAACAGAAATTCTTCTTGGAATCCTGGAAGGTTTAGACTCCATGCTCAAGGTTTCCTGTGAAATGCAAATTTGTGTTAATTTTATTTTGGAAGACAAGCAAGCACTTACCTCCCACCCCCAACTATATACAGCAACAATTTACTCTAGAACATTCATTTAGTTTGAGACACAATTCAGGTGTCATAACAGAAAAGGAGCCATTGAAGAACTGGCCCGGCCAGCTCAAATTAGCAGGTAAAGGTGCTGCTAGCCTTGCAAGCCTGGCCTGAGAGCAGAGTTCCATCTCCAGAGGAGGCAGAGACAAGAATCCCCAATTCACCAAGAAGTTCTCACATCAGCTAGTCTGGAGTAAACATTCACCTGGGAGACAGATGAAATTCTGCCTCCACAGGGAGGGAGGAAAGAACTGACTCCAGAGAACTGTCCTCTGCCCTCTGCACATGCACATACAAAATAAATTTTAAAAATTAAAAAGCATCAAATAGTCAAATCAACTATTTGCAACAATATTAAACTATGAAACTCTCACCACCCTTCTCCTTGAAGGCCAAGGTTTGGTAACTCCAGTCAAGGTTTCCTAATGCCCATTTGAGAGATATGGCAATATGTTCTAGACAACACACAGATCTGTCTTGCAATGCCTCAACTTCTTCCTCGCATACATTTATCCTCGACTCTTGTGCCACCCTTCGTAATGTACATGCCTCTTACACTACTTTCACGTCCTTTAACAAATTTACTCTCACAACCCTTTTATACATCTGGGAAGCCTGAATATTCCTTATCTAATTTCTGCCCATCAGAGTAAATCTTTATTCTGTATAATTTCACTTTTCACACATTTTTCTTAAGACACCACAGCCTGTTTGTTATTTGCTTATCACTTTATTTCCCTTTCTCAACAATGAATTTCTTTATTCTCTAGGTCAGGATCATTTAAAGTACCTCTAAACCACAGCCTAGAATAGATAACGTACTGGTAGGAATTTTCTAAGGATAGACCTTTGTGATCCGCCTCCTTTTGGCTATCAGACTGTTAAGACTGTAACAAACCTAACAAATTGGAATGTCTCCAGGCCTGGGTGTCCCCCCACACAGAAGATTTCACACAGTCCCGACATGCTGATAAACTACCTGGCAGGAGAGACTGGAGCACAGACAATGATTGGTCAGAGATGGTAAGGACCACACTTTCATCATGACTGCTTAGTTATGCAAACCTCTTGCCTTTTACTGAAATCTAAAGCTAGAGGCAGGAGAGATAGGGTCAGCAGTTAAGAACACTTGCTGCTTGCTCTTGCAAAAGGCCAGAGATCCCAGCACCCACAAAAGAAAGCTTACAACCACCTTTAACTCCAACGCCAGTGTATCCATCCTCCTCTTCTGGCATCCATGGGCAAGCGCATACACATATAAATAAATAAAATAAATGAACCCAGACTTATGTTGGATGTTGAGAATGGAGTGTGTGTGTGTATGTATGTGTGTCTTCTTTGTTTCTATTGCTTCTCTGTGTAATTGGTCTGTTAGGACAGGTGGCTGAGCCTAGCTTATAAGAGCTGCCAGACTCTGACTCAAACAATGTGGGAAAACAGGTACTCAAAACATACAAGTTGAAAATCATAAAAAGAATAAATATAAAACAGGATGTAACACACCCCCATGCCTGCACCCTAGCATTCAGGGCCTGAGGCAGAACTTCGAGAGGCTAGCCTGAACTACACAGGGAAAACACGTCTCCAAAATAAGTATCTTCCTTTTATTTACCACTGATATGCTTTCTTAACTCTAACATAGATAAAAGTAATAGCTGGCATTTACCAAACACCATATGAGGGTAGGGGACCACTGATTACTCATTAGTCATCGCCAAAGTGATCCTGTGAGTAAGTGCTATACTAGTCCTCCTTTCTAAGTTACTTGGAATATTGGAAAGGAAAGATCTATAAAATATATAAACCAGAGATGGAACTAATTATATGGTAATTTACCAGCTCAGCTGGTAAGGTACTTGTTGTGCAGCAAGCATAAAAACCTAACTTCACTCACATATAACTAAGCATATATTATACCTAAAGAGGCTATGGATTCAGTTCCCAGCCCCCACACCCGACAGTTCACAACTGCATATCAAGTCCTCCAGCTACTGGGTATGTCTGGCTCTCTCTCTCACTTGCACATACCAAGCCCCAACAATTCAAACTAAAAATTGTTAAAAATAAAAATATTTTAAAAAGTTAAAAACTTAAAAAAAAACTTCCCTTGGGGTAGGAAGACAGGATTTCTCTGCATAGCCCTGGCTATCCTGGAACTTACTCTGTAGACCAGGCTATCCTCTGCCTCCCAAGTGCTAGCCCTGTTCTTATGCCTACCCACTTTAAAGCTAAACTAAGCCTAGTCACAGGATCCTTGCCTAGACTTCACACTAATCTGTTATTTAATTACTTGTGGTGATTGACATTAGTATCAGCCTACACCTTCACCATCATTACTGGCCACTTTAACCCTTTCTTGGGTTTTCTGTATCATGGGATGCATGACCAGGTTTGTTAACAGATATTACTAATTAAGACTGGAATATATATGGAATATATACTTGTGAAATCAATGGTAATCAGCAAAGTAAAACCAATAAAGCCTAAGTAGCTTGTGGATTTGTTATTAAATAAATTTTGACACTGTGAAAGAATACAAACATATCAGTCTGTTTCTGGCTATGACACAGCAAATATTAGATAACTTATAAGTCTGTAGTAAATAAGAAAACATGTCAAGTGTCTTATTATGTAACTAAGAAATTTTCAGCAAATGAGAAATAAGACTGAAAGCAAAACCGGATGTGGTTAAACCATATCAAGAACTACTGAGAACAGGCTACCTTCTATCTTCAGTTCTTTTGCTCACCTTTCAAAGCCTCATAAATGTAATCGAAGACTTAAATAAAAAAAAAATACAATGAGGGGGAGCTGAAGTAGGACAGGTCCAGAAACTCAGCAAAGGATGGTTCTATAATCTAGGGACCAGAAAGATATAAGAACTAGAAACAAAGTATTTTTAACCTTATCATCACAGAACAAAAATTTGTCACTAAAACAAGAGTAAGTGAATCAAAGACTTAAACCATTTTAAAAAAAAAGGAAGAAAAAGAAAAGACATCAGAACAAAATACAATTTCTATGGAAACAGTAATAAAAACAGAATTATCAGAGAACACGGTAATTCCATTTTTGGGCATCAACCAAACCAACCCAACCTAACCAACTGAAAATAAGGGTCTTGAAATTATATGTGCATTCCCAAACAGCAGTATTATTCACAACAGAGCTCAAATATTACCGATAAATGGGTAAATGGCTAAGTAAAATGTGGTGCATACATATAACTCATATCAACCAGCCTTAAAAGGGACGGAGGGCCAAGCAAGGTGACTTAGCAGGTAAAGGTATCTGGTGCCTTGCTGGACAATCTGAGCTGGATCTCTGGAATCTACAAGGTTGAAAATCAACTGCTACAAACTCGTCTCTGACTTCCATGCATATGCTGTGGCACACACACACACACCCATGAACATACACATCACTCACCTACCAAAATAAGCTGGGTGTGGTGGTGTATACCTTTAATCCCATTACTAATGAGGCAGAGGCAAGCAGACCTCAGAGTTCAAAGCCAGCCTGGTTTACACAGTGAGTTCCAGGACAGTCAGAGATACACAGAAAGACCCTATTCTCAAAAATCCAAAAATAAAATGATACACAGAAAGACCCTATTCTCAAAAATCCAAAAATAAAATAAAATAAATGTAATATTTTAAAAAAGCTTTAAAGGGGGCATTCTGACCCATGATAGACTATTAATCAGTCTTGAAGAAATTATACTTAAACAAGTCAGTCACAAGACAACTATTACATGATTCCACCTATCTATTTAACATAGTCAAAATCTTAAGGACAATAAAATCCCAGAAGGGCAGTTACCAAGGGGAGCCAAGATTTACCACTTAAAGTGTGTATAGCTTTAATATTATGAAAAGAATTATGGAGATGGGTAGTAATAATGGTTATATGTCAAATAAATATATCTAATAAAATCAATTGTACACTTGAACACAATTAGGATGATAAATTCTACATAATGCCATTTTACTACAATCAAAAAATTATGGAGAGAAAAAAGATGACGCATGGGGCTAAAAATTCCATTAATTAAAAACGTTCATTTGGAGAGGGCTAGGGAGACAAATCAGTCAGCAAAGCACTGAAGTAAGTCACGTGATTTATATTCAATCCTTAGTAGCTACACAAAAAGGCAATGGGGTGACATGTGCTTTTAATCTCAGCCATGAGGAGTTAGACTAAGTCTGGTTAGCTAACCTAGCCTGCTTGCCAAGTTCCAAGTCCAGTGACAGACGTAACTGACTCTCACTGACTCTCTCTCTCTCTCTCAGCTTCCCCCCCATGAAAAATGTTGTTAGGAGAATTATAATTTTCTATTCTTAAATCACTAAGAAACACAAGAGGTCAGGACAGAAAAGATGGCTTAGCAGTTAAAAAGGCAGAGATCTGGGTTCCATTCCCAGCACCTACATGACAACTCACAACCACCTGCAGGCGTATACATAGTGCACATATATACATGAAGGCAAAATAATCATACACATAAAACAAACCTAAAAAGATTTTAAACAGAAACAAACAAAAATCAGAAGATTTCCAAATAATAACATTTGGCATATTCTCAAAAAAAAATTATAGCTCAAAGTTAAGAGTGCTTTGTGGGCTGAAGTGATGGCTCAGCCAAGACTAGGATCACAACCAAAAATATAAGAGTGCTTCACTGGCATGCATGCAGGAGGCCCTGGTTTGATTCCTAGCACAGGGAGAGAGAGGAAGGAAGGAGGGAGGGCGGGCGGGCAGGCAAACAGGAAAAAAAACAACCTAGCTCACCAGAACTATTCTCCCCCCCAAGACCGCTATTTACCAACTATCTAACTTGCTTTTTCCTAGTAACAAACATCAAGCACAACGAAACTAAATACTCAATGAATCGATATTATATAAAAGACAAATCAAATAATGACAATAAAGAGATGATACAAGAAAGAAATTGGGGAGAAAAAGTTTGATTATCATCCTCAAAGGTATCAAAATAAAGATGTTTGAGAATATGCAACCAGGATTGTAAGAGTTGTGGAATTTCTAAATGAAATACACGTAAAAAATGAGAAAGATTGGAATGATCAAAGCATAAAAACTAAAATAAACCAAGGAAACTTCAGAAAAGGAAAAAATAAACATAAACATGAAAAGAATTGTTCAAAAGGATTACCATTTGATTGTGGTCTAACAAGAAGAAAACTGCCAGGGATTACCTTTCTACAACTGAAACACACCAACCTCCACAATGAAATGAAGCAAGCGAGATCCAAGAGAGTAAGAGTAGCATCGTAAGCAACACCATTTTAACACTGCACTGCTTTTCTCACTGCTGTGACCAAAAATTAAACAACAAAAAACCACGAACCAGAAGCAACTGAAGAGAGGAGGAAGGAAGCCGCTCTTCTGACTTCCAGTTCAAGGGATACAGCCCACCAGAGGGAGAACAGCAGGGCAGCGGGACATGAAGCAGTGACACAAAAACATTAGCAGTAAGACAGCAATGGAAAAGGTAAGTGAGGTTAATGTATGGAACCAAAGGGCTCACTCCCATGACCCACTGCCTCCAGCAAGTCTCCACTTCCTAGAGGTTCCACAGCCTTTCAACACAGCTCTAGCTGGGGACTAAATGTTCTATCTAACACATGAGCCTACAGAGGACATTTCACATTCAAGCCACAACCATTTCAGTGTGAAATTTCAGAAACAGAAACAAAGCGAAGATCCTACAGTCTGCCACAGTAGGAAAGTGGCCCTACAGGGAAATCTGGCAATATTCAACTATTAAACAAAGCATGACGTACTGAAAAGCATGTATAAAGCCATGAATTCTAATCCATGACCATGAGTTAAAGAACAAAACATTTGATTGGTTAAATCAAAGAACAAAAGGACTGAGGGCATATCTCAGCACTCCCAGAGAAAGCCCCACCACAGTATCTCAAGTGAAGAGCATGTCCTACCAAAGTAAACATGCGAAGCATGAAACAACCACATAAAGAACCTAGGAAGCTGTGACAAAGGGGAGCATTCAAGAGAACAGCAACAGCAAAGCTTAGGGAAGAACGCGTCAGCTGGGCGGTGGTGGCGCACGCCTTTAATCCCAGCACTCGGGAGGCAGAGGCAGGGGGATCTCTGGGAGTTCGAGACCAGCCTGGTCTACAAGAGCTAGTTCCAGGACAGGCTCCAAAACCACAGAGAAACCCTGTCTCGAAAAAAACAAAAACAAACAAACAAAAACAAGAACGGGTCACACTGGAGTGGGAAAAAGGAAGGAGAGGGTCTAAGAAATAAAGCACCATGTGGAAACTATATTTCATGGACAGTGTGGAAGAAATGATTGGCGGGTACAATTGGAAAACCGTGTACCTACAACAAAAGGGCATCTTTTTATTTTAATGAGAAAATTATTAGCATTAAAAAAACAACCTCATACTAATCAGGAAGCCATAAAATTAAACAATGACTACTGCAGAATATCAAACCTATAAAAAAAAGAAATCTCAAGAAAATTCACTATGATATGAGCACTGTGGCAAAATATTATACATTCCAGTACCGTATAATCAAGCAAAATATAGTTGCATTACTGGGTCCAGGACAAAATGGCATTGCATATAGTTTAGGGACAAATTCAACTGCAACAAATATCTATCATTATAATAAATATCCAACAAAGCAGCACTAATTCCAGATCCTGCTTACCAACCCAAAATACAACAAACCCAGCATAAACATGGTTTATTGATTTATTTCTGATATTCTAAGGACAAGGACTGAGGCTAGTTTGCTTTGACATGAGAGCAGCTATTGGAAAACTTAGTCTGTCAGGTACACAGTGCCTGACAGTTTTCAAGTTTACTGGCCTGACCGTCCTTTCCCACCTCCAATAACCAACTTAAAAGATCTTTTTTTCTTAAATTTTTATTTATTTGTTTGTTTGTTTGTTTTGAGGCAAGGTTTCTCGGTGTGTTTCCCTGGTTGACCTGGAACTCGCTCTATAGACCAGGCTGACCCCAAACTCAGAGATCTGCCTGCCTCTATCTCCCAAGAGCTGGGATTAAAAACATGCACTGCCTGGCCCAAAAGATCTTCTTAAAAGTTATTTTTGTAGGACCAGTGAGATGGTTCAGTGGGCAAAGACACCTTATACAAAACCTTACAACCTGAGTTTGATCCTTGGGACTCATATAATAGAGAACCGACTCTCTCAAGTTGCTCTGACCATATACATGCATACTCACACACACAAAATAAATTATTTTTTTTTTTTTGAGACAGGGTTTCTCTGTAGCTTTGGTGCCCGTCCCAGAACTAGCTCTTGTAGACCAGGCTGGCCTCGAACTCCCAGAGATCCGCCTGCCTCTGCCTCCCGAGTGCTGGGATTAAAGGCGTGTGCCACCACCGCCCGGCAATTTATAATATTTTTAAAAGGCAGCTGGGTAGTGGTGGTACATGCCTTGAATCCCAGCACTCAGGAGGCAAAGGCAGGCAGATCTCTTGTGAGTTCGAGGATATCCCGGTCTACACAGTGAGAAACCCTGTCTCAAAAAAAAAAAAAGTAAAAAAAATTTAAGGGCAATTGTGTTAATCTGGGAAAGAAGGTATTCTTCTATTTGAATGACTGCTAATATTTAGTCAGAACTGTATAAACAGGCTACTCAATTTTATTATGCTATAAAGAGGAGGAATTAAAGAGACAAAGATAATGATAACCAAAAAGAATTGCATGAAAAAACATCCTGAAGTAACAGCACACACAAATCTTTTAGAAATATGAAGATAAACAAATCCTAGGACAAACAAACAGCAAAAAACCAACCAATCAACCACCAGAATGGGGTAAAAAATGGAACAAAATGACTGATTTCCTTCTAAGTAGGATGCACATACTTCAATTACCCAGAAAAGTCTAAGTTTATAATCTGTAGGATCCTAGTTTAGGATTACCATACCACGATAAATTCGTCTCAAGACAAGGGTCACACTATGTAGCTCTGGCTCTCCTGGAACTCATGTGTAGACCAAGCTGGCCTGGAACTTACAGAGATCTGCCTAATTCTACTTTATAAATGCTGGGAGTAAAGGCTCACAGCAACATACCTCTCTCCCAGGATAATTAACAACAGTGCTATGCTGTTTTAGAAACTGCAGATGTTAGCTAATAGAGGATATGGTCACCTAACCCAGAAATCTCCCTACCACTTGCTTTTTCTCATCTATATAACGTATTTGTTAAGTCCATACAAAACTGTTCATTAGAAAGAAGTGAAATTTTGCACTGGAAATCCTAGTTCTTTCTTGTACAAAGTAACTTAGTAGAATGTCTGTTCAGAATAAACCTCTGGAGAGGAGGCAGAGAGGCAGAGTCCTTCGAGAGACAGAATTTGATACTGTATGAAGCTATTTTTGGCAATGCTACTACATAAACTGATTGAATTTTGACAATGTAAGTGTTATATGAAAACTTACATAATTTGGTTGCATAAGTTGTAGGTCAAAAGTACAAAAAATAGCAAGAAATAAAATGTAGTCCTTGAAAAATGTGTACCAAACAAAGATCTAGAAGGCATTTATTAAAAGCTCATTCACTTAATAGATTTTTACGGGATGTTTACTATGTGCTGAGCAATTAATTTTAAAGAAAGGAATGATTAAGTTGAGCAGAAAAGAATATTAATTAAGAAGCTGTAGCCTGGTGGAGAATAAACTATAAGACTGCTAAACACCATGAGAAAAGGAAAGGCATAAGCAGGAATAAGAGGTAGAACACAGAGCACTGCATTTGTATATAGTTACTTGAGACTGAAATGCAATTTTCATTACGCTGAACTGTACTTTAAGGCTTACAAGAAATCCCCAGTCATGAAAATACGGAATTCTATGCTCCTGTCCCTCAAGAACAAGCAAGCACTTACCGGTACAAGGAACTGCATTTTCTGATCTCTACGAATTGTTCTGAACACAGAAAAAACATAATGAGCCAGAAAATCATATTTTTTATTACAATCTCAATAAGGGTTTGAACTTGTCATTCTACTGAACTCTCAACTCCCAAGATAAAGTCTCTGGATAAAGACTCTGTAATTATTACTATTTACTGAATCATTTGTATTTTTAATGTATCCTCCCTCACCATAAAGCATTTTTTCAGATTTTTAAAAATTTATTTTAGGTCAGGTGTGGTGGTGAACACCTTTAATTCAGGAGGCAGAGACAGGAGCATCTCTGTGCGTTTGAGGCAGCCTGGTCTACACAGTAAGTTTCTAGACAGCCAGGGCTACACAGAGAAACCCTGTCTCAAAAACTAAAATTAAGTAACTAAATAAAATTTTATTTATTCTAAGATTTAAAGCCATTTTAATAGAGACTGTCAAATGCACCAAGAGTTATATGCACCAATTCCCATATTGGTGTACTCAGTAGCTACTAAAAAAGATGAACTTCCTCTTGCTATGGATAATTTCATTCATCTGAGAATCCTAGGAAGCCCTTCAGAGTTTTCTCTACAATTAGTTCATGCTTTTGGTGGTCTGTTACACACTACCCAAAGTGTATTTACAGACACACACATACACACACTCAAACAGCATTAAATGTATTTACATCTATTCCACGGAAAGAATCTTTAAGTTTTCTTTCATGTAAATTCCCAAAGAAATCTATGTCATCACCAGTTGTTAAAATCTGAAAATTAAGTCTCCATCTGATGTTAAGTGCCATCTACCAAGTTGCCTGTTAAACACAAGTCTCATTAATAAAACAGTATAGACCTATTTTGTGATAGTTTTTTAACAGCATTAATCATGCAGGCAAAGCCAAGTACACATAAGAAGAGAATATTGAGAACCCTAGCCAACTTCCAAACCCTTCAAAAGATGATGAAGGAAATCGGCTGTTGTTAAGGAAAGGCTAAGAAAATGCATTTCCTGCAAAGATTCTGTATTGATATAGAGCAAAAAGGTCTGTGGACACTGGGGAGGGCTATGAAACCCACTCAGCAATCCCTTCTGCCAATTAAAGGCAGAGATCAGCTGGCACAAAGGACAGGGCTTACATAAAATCTGACCGCACTCCAGACTCCAGAATGGGCAGAAGACGGGAAGGGGAGTTAGAAACTGAGAAACTCTCAGCTTTCAAGAGAATCAGGCAGAAAGAGTCCGCCTAAGACAGAAGCACTAATAGGATTAAAAAAAAAAAAAAAAATGCTTCCCTAAATTGGATTTTGCTAAGTTAGTAAAATGCAAAAGTAGTCTGCTGAGAAAGGTACAAAAAGCCAGAGACCCCTTTATGGGATAAGGCCTTCAAAACCAACCAACCAAAACTGAGCTTGGGGCCAACAAGATGGCACTGGCACGCCTCCAAGTCTAGTATCTGAGTTTGACCCTCTGGACCCACATGGTTCAAGGAAGAGAACCAATTCCCACAATCTTCTACCTGACCTTCAGATGAAGTCTGTGGCTCACTTGCACCACACACACAAAATAAAATGCAAAACAAAAAAAAAAATTTCCTATGGTTGATGCAATAATACTGAGAAGAAACCACAGAGGCTTCTAGGTCTCTAAGGACAAAGCAGTGGCAATCTACTATTTTAGTGGTTTTAGGCAAACAAGCAGTATTACAGTTTAGACTCAACTACAAATTAAACCAATGCTACTCATTACACTTACACTCCGGCAGAAATAGAGCACACAAATATGAACTAGGATAATTAATATCACACCTACATAGGACGAAAATAATGATTACAAAACCCTCAAAATGTGGGCCAGTGAGAAGACTGTTCAATCCCCAGAATTCACATGGTGAAAGGAAAGAAACGATTCCCACAAGATGTCCTCTTACACAAACACAAAATAAAAGTCTCAAAAAAGAAAAAAACATTAACCTCAAAATGTTATGGAAATACCAAAGTGCCAAAAGTTCCAAAAAAGAATGAAGACAACTTTACAGGTAGTATTTGAAATGACTTGTTGATAACTGAAAGCAAAAAAAAGTACACAAAGATATTAAAGCATTTTTTAAGAATAAAAGCGAGAAAATACGAAGGGTGCGTTTCAAAGCACAGAATAGGATCCAGGAAGAGTTCTGAAAGTATTAAGTGCAAAAAGCAGATTATTCCAAACAGTAAAAGCACTGGTATCCTCTGTTCAGGTGTATGTATGCAGGATCTCTCACTCCAAGGCTCTTCAGAGATGAAATTATTAGTATCCAACAGAATTTTTATCTCTGTTTAGCATTAATTCGTTCACTTACAACTTCTGTACTTTTTGTGCCACTAAAGGAACTTAAAAGTTAGTTTTCCTGCCTTTGTGGAAGACCAACCCCCAGTTTACAAGTCAATGCTATCAAGTTAAGCATTTACTCAAGATTCTGAAACAACCTCAGTTAAAAACAAACAAAAATCCCCCAAAAAAGGATAGGCAATACAAGAAGATAACTGGCTCCAAGACAATGTTGAGGACCCAAAGAAAAGAAATGAAATGGACAGAAGGCAGACTTAATACATACTTCCAAAGAAGAAAACAAATGACCTATAATAACTAGAGGGAGAAGGAAGCAATTACTCAGAATATTAATGGACTAAATGAATCTTAATACTTTCCTTTTTTGTTGTTTTGTTTTTTTCAAGATTGAGAGCAAGGAGCAATGAAGTACAAGGTAAGACAGTTCAAGGAATGGGGGCAGAGAAAGACAGTTGCTCAGTAGTTAAAAGAGCATAATATTCTTGCAGCAGACACAAATTTACTTCCCAGCATCCATATTGGGTGTGAAGGAGCAGAACAAACTCCATTTTGAAAAAGAACTCCATTTTTGACAGGACCTAACTAGGGGAGTGAATAAAGCCTGGCAAAGTAATAAACACTTTCAAAAAAATATGTCAGCCCTGGTCAAAGTGACCCACCAGAGTGTCCAAACAACACCTGCTTGTTTCAAATATCCTTGTGGGTATCTGATGAACTGCTGTTTTGAAATTCTTGTTTGCTGACAGTCACTGTTTTAAAATTCCCCTATACCCCAACCAACAAATTCAGAAGTTGTATACTTTTACCCAATTACAAAATGCCAAGGTTTGTGCCACTCTGCTTGCGGGATTTTCCCTTTAAAAATCCCTTAACCTGAAGCCTCGGGTGGTTCTCCCCCACCCACTGTGCCAGAGGGTTAGCTAACTTGTAATTAATAAACCCTAGTGTGTTTGCATCAGATACCAGCGCTGTGGTAGTCTTGTTTGGTGGTCCCTTGATACGGGCGTAACAGGTGGCTCACAACTGTCTATAACTTCAATTTCAGGGAAAAATACCCCTTCTAGCTTACACAGGCAATTGACAAGGTACACAATTATAGACATGCCCAATACATTTAATAGGAAGAGAAAGCTGTTGGCAGCACCTATGAAATAGCTCTTTGTATTAAAAATACCTGCTGCCAAGCCTCATAATCATGAGTTTGATCCCCAGAAATCACCTGGTGGAAGAGAAAACTAACTTTAAATTATTAAGTTATTCTCTGGCTTCTACAAGTGCCCATATACAGTACACAAAATAAATAAAATACAATTTTTTAATTGAATAAATAACAGCTAGACGTCATGATGCACCCCTTTAATTCCAGCACTCGGGAGGCAGAGGCAGATAGACCTAAGTTCAAAGCCAGCCTGGTCTACATAGTAAGTTCCAGAGAGACCCTGTCTCAAAACAAAGAAAAATAAATAAGTAGTATGAAATGACAAAGTCCAGAGGTTGTTGTTAATGAAGCTCTGAAAGCATAGTAGGGCATTGTGGGCTGATTAGCAGATTTTTAATCATGCCCATTTTTACCCTTTGACCAGCATTATCCCTTTGTTTTCTGTCTGTACTGTACCTTTTACTTGGTCAGCCTTAGCACAATTCTTCCAACTTATCTTTAACAGTAAAAATGGAGTCTAACTAAAGCTTTGAATGATAATGCATGTCTACAATCCCAGCACTCAGGTTGAGGCAGGAAGATTATGTGTTCCAGGCTAGCATGGGCAACATGGCAAGACATTCTATCAAAAATCAAAAACGATGGGGAGATGGCTCAGCAGTTAACTTGCTGCTTGAAGACTGGAATCCAGAAACCCACATCAATGAAGGGCAGCTCACAAATGCCTTAACTCTAGCTCCAAGGAACACTCTCCAACCACTTCTGGCATCTGCAGATATATGCAGGAACACACAGACAGGCATACACACACACACAGACACACACACACACATTTGTTTTGTAAGTTAATGGAAAACACTTGAAGCAAGAAAGTTCTGTTACCTGATTATGAGGACAATTTTGTTTGACCCCTACCACAAGTTGCCTGTCAATGGAAACTTGGATTTTCACTTACACAAATTTGAAAAGCTAACAAGTTATAAAGCAGAATAGTAATCATACAATCCAGAAGCAGTTATTTTCCTTTTTTTTTTTTTTTTTTTTTTTTGTAGTATTGGAGACTAAACTTGGGGCCTCTCACATGCCAGGCAAGTGCTGTACCACTGAGATATCTTAAACTGTAATTTAAAACATTATTTTAGTCAAGTACAGGTGGCGCACGCCTTTAATCCCAGCGCTCAGGAGGCAGAGGCAGGCTGACTTCTGATTTCAAGGTTAAACTGATCTAAACAGTTAGCTCCACGTCAGTCAGAGCTATATGGAATTTTTTTTTTTTTTTTTTTTTTTTTTGCTATTTTTGGTTTTGAGACAGATCACACTAAATTACCCAGAATGGCTTTGCAACTGTGATCTCCTACCTCAGCCCCCATAGTGGAATTACAAGCTGTATCACACTAAACCTGACCAAGTTCTGATTCTGCTTTGTCTCCTATCATAACACTGCAGATGACTGTCCTATTAACTTAATAATGGTTTTCATTATTCAGGTTGTCAAGTCATACTGTAACGTAGTAGACACAAACCACACTATGAGACTAACAAAAAAGATCCAGCGTATCCATATCAACCGATAGTTTCCCAAACCTAAGTCTTTTCCGGTATTTTAATACATTTCTTAACACAAACGTATTTAACACATTTACTAGTAAAATTCACCTACCACTTTACATAACAAGACACTGAAGTTTTGTAGGAAATAAACTGACTACTACCTAATTTTCAGCACAAGCCAACTTCAGACAATTTGTAGAAAAAAAGATAAATAAAATATAAGATGTGAAATCACTATAAATGGTATGATTATTTAATCTCTAATGCTTAGGCCTTTTACCTACAAAAATGGCGATACTACTTTCAAAGTGTATTGTGAGATTTGATGACACTGTACATATTGAACAAATGCTAGCTATTATAAAACACCACCAGAGTTAGAAATTTCACATAAATAGCTCAGAAAATCTATTGGCTTTTTATTATCTGAAATTTGTCTTTATCATATAGTAAACATATTTTAAGACTCAGGTTTATACACAAGTCATTCTCTGCAAAGAACCTTCTATAAGTTTAGTTATCTTAACAGTCAGTATCTTTGAACTAAGAATAATTCACTTGGGGCTGGAGAGGACTCTGCAATGAAACTGCTTACTGCTCTTGACAGAGGACTGGGTTTGGTTTCCAGCACCAACATGGCAGTTAACAAATCTGCCCTCAGTTCCAGAGGATCTGATGTCCCCTTTGACCTCACTGAACTCCTATACACATTTGGTAGACGTATATACATGCATGTACATAAAATAAACAAACCTAAATACCTGTCTGAGCCCAACTCCTGCTAGCTGTGAAGACTTCCAAATTGGGGGGTTAGAGCTAGAGATATATAGCTCAGGTGGCAGAATACTTACTTGCCTAGCATGCAGAAATACATACAACTGGGTGTGGTTGAGGCTTTCTGCAATCCTAGTTTATAATATGGTCATTCTTAAATATTTAAACCCAGTTTAGGCTAAAAACCCTATGTCAAAAAATAAATAAGAGACGGGGAAATTTCTTATTTTCTGCTCAGAAAGAAGGTCTGTAGCGCCCACATATAAAGCAAAATATAGTAATGCACAGCTGTGCTGTGAAACAAAGACAGGAAGATTCCAGGGCTCAGGGCGAACCTGCCATCATCAATGAGTTCCAGCTCATTTAGAGACTGTAAAGACTTTATTTCAAAAAACAAGGTGGAAGGTGATAGAGGAAGACACTAAGATACCAGATATTCATCTCTGGTTTCCACCCACAAACAGATGAGCTTGAGAACCCACATACATATGCAAACACAACACACACCAAATATAAATAGTTCTTTATACCTTTACCATCTACACAGAAAGTGCTGCAATTATAACTACTAAGATGAGGTCATAGTCACAAACAAAAGAGAGTTTAGATCATGGGGTGTGTAGAACTTAAGTTTTCTATTAAATTCTTAAACATACAAAAAGTAGGAAAAATTAACTTCCACATACCAATCAACAATGTTAAACAAATTATCATTGCGTGACCAAACTTATTTATGTACCATTTCTTCTATTAATTATTTTAAAGCAATTGTAATTTTGGCATTTTAAAGAATGTGTATTCTGGGCTGGAGAGAGATGGCTCAGTGGTTAAGAGCATTGCCCAGCAACCACATGGTGACTCACAACCATCTGTAATAAGGTCTAGTGCCCTCTTCTGGCCTGCAGACATATACACACAGACATAATATTGTATACATAATAAATATTTTTTTGAAAAAGAATATGTATTCTTAAAATGATTTAAATCTTCAGTGGATCATAAAATACAGCTACAAATTTCTCCCATGTCCCAGTAAGAACACATGTTGGCAATGCCATGTGCTCTGGGACTGGACAGAACACGGTCAACTTTTACTTTTCTATCCCTTGAATGCAGAGGTGTACTCAAGTGATACTGTATGATCTAAAAAAATCTTAAGAGGTCTTGTGCTTCTATTTTCATTCTTCAGATGCTATCCTGAAACATCATACCGTAAATCACTCGGAATAGCAAGATCCAAGGATCAACCAACACCACCACTTAAGTCAACCAACACCACTTAAGTGGCAGGGAAGCTAAATATGGCCGAATGAGGGAAGCTCTTAGACACACAAAACTTCTAGGGCCTTTTAGAAAAATCTCTCTTGATACTTAGCTATCACAGACTTAAGATATTCCTAATATTTTTAAGGTTTTCTTAAATACTTTTAAAAAGTAAAAATTTAGCAGCAGCATCAAAAAATCTGTTATATTGTCTATCAGTACTACAGCCCTTAAAGATACAACCTATTCTCTTTGAAGTGGTTTGCTGTTGAGACGTCACAATTCAATCTTCATTCAGCATTTTAGAGTTCTTTTTTACAAGCCTACCCTCCTTTTAGAGCTGTGGAAAAATAGGTGCAAAGGATTAGGTGATTTTAAAACCAGACTTTCAAACTTATCTAGCCTACCCAGTAGTCACAGGTAAAGCCAGCTTTGACCACAGTAAGGTTCATCTCAGTGTAGAAAACTAAAATTAAAATCAGACAACATCAAATCTCAGTCACCTCTTAAATTATAAAGCAATTTTATCACTTCTGCTCAGTCCTTTTGGGTTCACTCCCAGTAACTTTACTAATGATACAAGTTTAATCAAAAACAGGAAAACAGAAAAGAAGATAAATAAACTCAAATGAAATTATCTTTTTCAGTGATTCATCAACTTTAGTAGGAACTTGTTCAACTTAAATTGTTACCTAATTTGGCCCACTGTTGATCTAATAGTTTAATAGCTCATTATTTAATACGTAATTTGTTACTTATAAACACGACTTGATACAAGCTTATACATTTTACATAAGTCTTCCCAGGTTTCTGACACACACAAAACAATCTGCCAACAAAGATAATCTTTAGATCAATTTTATCGACACAGCAGTTCTTCATTCCACAGCACAGGGCACAAAACTTCCTAATGTATTACAGAAAGTTTCCATGACAACCTCTAACCTCCCTTCATTTCACCTTTGAGCCACTGTCACCTTCTAAAACCACATCACCACAAGCTGGTCCTAGCCACCCCTCAGCTGAGTGCAAGCATTTCTCCCTTCAACACTCCCCAAGCCTACACACACCATTTATGCCTCCACAGCATTTCTGCACAGTGTTTACAGCAAGGTACAGACAGCAGTTGTTTACACATCCGTCTGATGACTAAACTGTGAGTTGTGGAAAGATAGCGCGCCAAGCTCATAAGAATGGGAAACCCTAATCTAGTAACCAAGCAGTGCTTTATACCACTGGATACATTTTCCACAGTTAAGATTACCTTCTTGAAATATATTAAAATGTGGACAACTCTTTATAACAGATGAAAGAGGTGTGTGAGATGGATATGTAATTGACTAAGCATTGTCTATATAAATGCTATGGATGGCTTATGTATAAGGTGATTATCCAACACCTTCATGTAGAACAGGGGAAAATTTTACAGTTACGCAGGAAAACAAACCTCCTTATTCCAGACACCTGATCTGGATTTGGGGTTATAGTTTGGTCAGAGAGTAAATGCTTACTTAGTATACCTGAGACCCCACATTGCATAAGACATCTGACCCCATGAAACTGAAAATAAGATAATGGGGGGTGGGAGCGACACTAAATTCCAACATATACATATATGATTGTCAAAGAATAGAGAATAAAATCTATAGGTGTGGGGGAAAAAGGCAATGGTGTACCATTTAGGGCAAAACTAGAGCTGTGTAGTGGTGTTGGATCTGATGGCACACACCAGCAATGCCAGAAAGCTTAGGCAAGAGTATCTTAAGTAGGAGGTCAGTCTGGACAGCATTATAAATTCAATGCCAGCATGAAATACAATGTAAACAAAACAAACCCATATATACATGAACCTATGTGGATACAACTCACAAAGCCCAATTTTAAGTTTTTCCTGAGCAGAATACTTGGTTATAGACCCATGGCAAATTCTGTTTGTTTACAGTCATTACAAATTCACACTGCAAGTATTTTATGCCTTGTAGAGTGTTTGCTGACTGCTCCACACACTAGCTCAGCTCATTAAAAACACATCTCAGGAGCAGGGGAACTCATCTCAACCAAGGAATCTTAAGATAACTACGGTCACGATAGTGACCAGGGCCTCTGATTCTACTGCTACCCCTCATGGCCACAGCACATCGGCTGCTTCCCACTCACGGGAGCTGGAAACGAAACACTGACCCCATTTCTGGTTATCTTGTGAAAATACCAAGAAAGAATCTTCCTTCTTAGTGATAATACTATTGGGTTTGTAAATCAGAGATTTATCTCTATGCTCACCTACGTTATGTAGCTTCATTCTGGATACAAAGGGAGTAGAAGGGAGCAAGAAATAAGGACATTTAAAACATTAAACACAGTACTTAAAAACTACAAAACGGTGTGTGAACCGAGGCTGGCCGGCTCTTATTCAACTGTTTTCACACTGGTCTTGAGGATGTGCTCATTACCCACACGGATCCCCCCCTCCCATATACTAACATATATTTTGTGGGAAAGGAGTGTTCATTGTAGTGGTTTCGATGTGTGTGTGTGTGTGTGCGTGTGTGTACGCTCTTCGTCTTCGCGACGCAGTTTCAAGATGAGGGAGCATTTTATTACTCACACCTTGCGTGTCTAGAGTCGGTCATTTACACCTCTCGCCCCGGTTTGACTCTCAAGAGCCATCTTTTGCTACTCATGACAGTGTCACGCCACTCACGGCGCGGGGCCACGCAGAGGCCTACAGTCACCGACCCCGAGGGGCTCGACCCCGACCCCGACCCCGACCGAAATTCCAGGTGGGGTTACCAAGCGCGATCCCGCACTCCCGCCGCCCGGCGCCACAGGCCGCCGCGGGTCCCCAAGGGACACGCACCGTCCGCCCTCCCCCGCTCCCAGGGCCCGGGGGGTGGGGGTGGGGGGGACCGCACGCCAATGCTCCCCTCCCCCACCGCTGCCGCCGCTCTTTACCCTCTTCCAGCTGGCACACCGCAGGGAGCGTGGGGCTCACCGCAGCCACACCGCCGCCGCCTCCTCCTCCTCCTCTCCCGGTGCGCTCGGTCTCAGGCCACGGGGACAGCAGAGCAGTCGGCGACGAAGCACAATGGCGGCCACCCCTCCGGATGCGGCGCACAAGTGGCCGCCGCCGTTGGCAGCCCCGCCCTTCCTCCTCCCCCGCCCCCTTGCGCGCTCTCGCCCGCCCGCTTCTCGCGAGACTGGCGGCGTTGCGGGGGAGCCGGGAGCTGCGGGCGGGCTAGACGTGCCCCGCCGCGGGGTGGTGCTCTGACTGCGGCAGCCGTTGAGGGCCGCTTCGGGGGAAGCTGCCAGGCGCCACGGTAAGCGGCCGCGGCTGGTCGGCGACGTGCGGGCGTGCGGGCGCCTGGAGCGGCGCGGGAGGCCGGGCGGGCTGGTCACCGCCCGGGGTGCGAGGGGCACGGTGCTCGCCTCGCTCCCGCGCCCGCCGCGGGCCCCGGTAGGCCCGCCGCTCCGGGTCCCGCCCGGCTGGTTGCGTGGGTGGATTTTGTTTCTTTGCGCTTGGCAAGTGGCGCAGTGACAGTTGACGGAATCGAGTCAAACACTTGCCTTCTCCCACTTCCCCTTCGAGCCTCCCCTGGCGCGTCCCTGCCCACCTTGTAGGGTTTGACAGCGCTCCCTCCATCTACAGCCTCCTGATTGATTCCGACAGTTCCTTTCTCGTAGTTTCCTTGGAGTCGATAAGTTTTTAGTATTTTTTACGGTCACTTCTATCTTAAAATTACGCTGTTAAGCTTTGAGAGCGCAGCTACAGGTTTTGCAGCGAACATTCACTTATGTAGAAAGACCGAGGAAATTCTGTGACGTAGCCTGTGTATATGAGTGGAAACTTTCAAAGCCGCTCTCAATGTGGTAAAGTAAGATGTAAATGAGAACTAATAAATACGAAGGAGTGTGGGAAAGCCGCAAATGATGGGGAGTTTGACCGACGTCCCAAGCACCAATTGTTTGACGATAAATTCTTACGGAAACTTGGAAGCGTGGTGAAGACACGGGATTTTATGAGTGACGTTTGATTTGATTTAGCTTTTTGTTTGTTTGTTTGTTTTAAAGAATCCCTTGGATCCAGATAATTCCACGAAGTGAAATGCCACATATGTATGTGTGTATGTGTGTGTGTGTATTTGGATTTGTCATTTCATATGAACAAAGTGGAGTATCAGTCAGCAACCATCCCTGTTTCATTGGTCTGCGGTCATCACTGTAATAAATTTTAGCTACTACAAACTTGAGTGGATTTTTGTTTGCCTTTTGTTGACACCCATGTGTCAGCCTTTTGGGGTGTTGAAATGTAGACAAAGTATCTGGTAGGGAATATAATTAAATACGGATTACTTTTAATTTGTCCTTTTAAGAAAATTAATTGTTCCATTATGTTTGATCGACCATATAACCGAACACATAACCGAATTCTTGGGTTCAAATCTCAGCCCTGCTTCTTACTACCTTTATCTTCAGCAATTGTTTAAATTTGCTAAGAATTCCTTAATCCGGGCTTTTCCCCGTGGATTAGGGACCTAAATCCACAATACTGCCTAAACGTCATGGTGTTGTTGAAAGAATTAAATGAGGTGACGATATCATCAATTCTTAGAACATAGCAAGCATTCCATAATTGTTCAGAGTTACCTGTCTAAACCACCCCTGTGCCTTTCTAGAACTTAACATTGTATAGATCCCTAAACATCTTTTTGAGTGTGTTCTGTGTTTCCCTGAGTTATAGTAGTCAAACCTGTAGTGGGAACTTTTCTCTGGAAGCCCTAAATCTGGCAAGGATCGCATGTGGGTTTTGGCAGATTATGGCTTCGTCTCCTCCCAGTATGAGGATTTTATTATGAGAAGTGAGTGTGGTACCAGATTTCTATTTCACAGAGATTTCAGATGTTAATTGTTTAAGAACTTTAGATTTGTTTATTTATTTAGTGTGTGTATGGGGGAGGGCACTCACACCCATAGAGCATGTGTGAGGTCAGAGAGCGACTTTTGGGAGTGGGTGTCCTCCACCATGTGCGCCCTGGGGATCAAAGTCAGGCCATCAGGCTTGGCAGCAGGTGACTCTACCTGTTGAGTCATCGCTCAGGCTCCAGGTTCCAGATTGTAGTTAATGCTAGGTAACATCTAAAAACCACTGACATACGATTTTTTCTTTGAGAATGGTTGGGGGGGATTGATTTACTTTCTACTGTGTATTTTTAAGTAATTTATCATTGTCAACAAATAATTACTGAAATTTTGCTGTGTTAAAGACATTTTATGTTTCACTTGAAATTATGTATTTAAGTAGATATAATAGTGTCTATATGTTACCAAACGATAATCAGAGCAAACAATTGGATAGGCAAGCATCTGAAATCAGAGCTCTTTTAAACAAGCTAGACTCAATCTCCTTTCATTTGTACATTGGCCCGTCCTTGATAATCTATCCTCTCTGACTGTGGCTCCTTTCTGAATTAGTGTCTCTTATTCTAGTTATTCTGAATTAGTTGACTCTTGCCAACACCGTTCTTATTAATTTCCATCTCTTTACTTCTCCAAGGCAGTGTCTCACTGGCTTTTACTGACTTCATCCCTCTGCTTTATAGACTTGTCTGTCGATCTAGCCATGGTCATACAGTCCTTTATCCTTAGGCTTAATTGTTTAATACATTGGATTACTTAGAATTCTCTTTCAGATATTACATTTCAAGTTACCTTTTCTCTTTTCATCGTTGGACCATATAACCTTTGTAGAAGCTCCTATATGTGAAAAGCAATCATAAAGATATTCTTTACTGCTGAGAAGATAAGGCACTATTACTATTAGCTTTTTGCAAATTGATCATTTTCAGTTATAGATTATCTTAATCTTTTGAGAAACCTGTTTCTCCACCATGAGTGCTTTTTGGGGGATACCAGTTTCTTTTCAAATGAAAATCTTATTAATCCCTAGACTAGAGAAGGGAATCTGGGGTCATCAACTAACTTGACAATCTACTATTTAAATTTATAGGTAGTGCCTGTCATGGTGGTGCACACCTGTAATCCCAGCACTGGAACTCAGGAATCGGAGGCAGGAGGATTACAAGTTCAAGGCCAGCCTGGGCTACAGAGTTCCTAGCCAGCCTGGGCTATGAGACTCTGACTCAAATAAACAAAAAAATAATAATAAAAATAAACTCATAGGTAGGTCCCATTTTCTAAATTAAAGATCCCTATTTTCAATAAATGTTATGAAAGTCTTGTACTGTACATCTTTGATAAAAAAAGAATTCCTTTTGTGCCTAAAATTGTAACTCTTGTGTTTAATATTTCATAATTTTTAAATTTTCCTTAACAACTATTATTGAAAACATGCAAAATTTAATAAATGAATATCTAGAACGTTCCTTTAATTGACTTCTGCTTTTTTTGGCAGGAAAATTTTAATCTCCAAAGGTAATAATAAAAACATAAGAACATGTGAAAATAATGCCAAAACATTAGAGATCACATTCACTCATACTTGTTCCAGACTATCTGTTCTAGCAAAAATGATTTCCAACTCGGGGGCACAATTTCCACTACATGTGTGACACACCTTTTGCAGTGCTTAAACCCTAGAATGTGGAGCTAGAGAGATGATGACTCCATGGAGTGCCCAGTATCCACATCAATGTCTCACAACTGCCTGTACCTCTAGCTGCAGGGCGTCTGATACACTCCTCGAACCTTCGAGGGCCCTGAATTCACAAGCACAAACCCTCATACTGACACACACATCCATACCTAATTAAAAATTTAAATCTCAAACTGAAACGAGCTTAGTGAAAGCAGCTATCTTTTATTAATGATACAACTACGGTTCGGGAAAACCCAGGCTAGATCTTATCCACCAGCTGTTACTGTAAATAGTTTTAATGGAACAGTCATGCCCATTAGTTTATGTATTGTCTATGCATTAGTCAAGGTTCTCCAGAGAAGCATGGGCAGTCGTCTACCACACATTACCTGTCACTTACCAGGAGATTTACTTTAAGGGTTGGCTAATACAATTGTGGTGGCTGACAAGTCGGAAATTTATAAAGCAGGCTGGCACTTACATTCAGGAGTCTGACAGTCTTGAGGGAGAATTCCCTCGTTCCTAGGAAACCTCAGGTCTTCTGAGCTTGATTGGACAGGGCTCATGTACAGTTTTGAGAGTCATCTTCCCTTCTAGTTAACAGGTGTAGGTGTTGTCCATAACTACACAGTAAAGTTAGCATCACTTGGTGTAGTAATGAGGAGGAGCGGGCCACTTCCCACCGCCCGACTGGCTTACACCCTGGGCTGGCATACTACTTGTCGTCCGAACCACCTGGCTAGCTTATGCCTGAAATAATCACACAGAAATCTGTATTACTTAAATCACTGCCTGGCCATTTGCTCTAGCCTCCTATTGGCTAATTCTTACATCTTAATTCAACCCATTTCTGTTAATCTGTGTATTACCACAATAATCTGTGTATTACCAGGAGGTCGTGGCTTACCGGGAAAGATTCAGCATGTCTGACTCTGGTGACTCCATGGCGTCTCTCTCTGCCTTCTTTCAGCATTCAGTTCTCTTTTCCCCACCTATCTTAAGTTCTGCCCTATCAAAAGGCCAAGGCAGTTTCTTTATTCAACCAATGAAAGCAACACATAGAAGAACCTCCCACACCATTTCCCCTTTTTCTGTTTAAACAAAAAAGAAAGGCTTTCATTTTAACATAGTAAAATTACATATAACAAAACAGTTATCTGGCGCAAACCTTTAATCCCAGCACTCGGGAGGCAGAGGCAGGCGGATCTCTGTGAGTTTGAGGCCAGCCTGGTCTACAAGAGCTAGTTCCAGGACAGGAACCAAAAAAAAAGATATGGAGAAACCCTGTCTCAAAAATCAAAAAAAAAAAAAAAAAAAAAAGTTATCAAGCAAGAATTACAGTTACAATATTTGTATCTATTTTATCTTTTATCATAACAAAGGAAAACTATAACTATTCTTCAATTCCATCAACGACTCCAGAAGGATATAATATTACCTAAGCAAACAAGAAGTAAGCAACTTCCAAAACTCTAGAAATGACAGACATTTCATTGCCTGGACAGTCACCCAGAGTTATTCTGTACCCTTGGGGCATCCATCTTCAGCCTACAGGCCCATAGTATCCAGCAGACATTTCCATGAAGCAGGAAATTTCAAAGACAGTTCAGTCACTTTCATCTGTATCCTGCAGAATGGCTCGCAGACTCTTTCATTAATCAGGAACCCCAAAGGATCATCTCACCTTTAGGCAAGTTTAGCAGTGCTCTCTCTGCAGGTTCTTCATGTCCAGTTTATGCAACAATCCAGGCAAGAGCAGTTTCTTGCCCAAATGGCTAACCAACTCCATAAGAAGCCTCTTCGATGCCCATCTTCCTCTTGAAGTAGATTGGTGCTGCCAGGAGCAGACGTGTCTCATTGTCATGCAAAGCCCTAAGTTATTAAAACATTAAATGCCATATTCCACAGTCTTTGAAAGATATGAAGAATGCCTATCTGAAATATATCTATGCACATAAAGAAAATCTAACATGACTACAAACTTGACTATTATAGATGATTATTCATTAACAACCTATATTTCCTA
This sequence comes from Chionomys nivalis, assembly GCF_950005125.1. Classification (NCBI taxonomy): domain Eukaryota; kingdom Metazoa; phylum Chordata; class Mammalia; order Rodentia; family Cricetidae; genus Chionomys; species Chionomys nivalis. The sequence goes on from NC_080107.1 coordinate 20,960,296, forward strand.
GTTATACATTACATTTTAAATGAACTACACAATCACAGTACCTTAATCAAGATCAGAAATACTTATACATATAACAAAATTGACCTTAAATTTATATCACTAAAGAAAAATCCATATCAATGCAAATTATTCGTATTTATATCCTATCCCCCTTTAAAAGTAAAAGGACATTTATAAACAATACTTGGGAATATGGGCACAGTTATTTCTCTCCAAACTGCTTCCTGTTGTATGGGGGCACTGTTAATCAGGTCTTTCATGGTGTATCCTGTTAGCTAGGTTCCTCTCAGTCAGCAGTTGGGCAAAGTAATTTTCAGGAGGGAGTGGTCTATCATAACATATTGGTCTAGAAGCAATCCACAGGGTCTCATCCTCTGTGAAAACAAAAGAAGAATCTCTTTAACAAAGCATCACATCCTTAGACCCAAATTTTGAAGTCAAGATACCTTTAGAACATATATGCTGGTTTAGCTTAGCAGACCACACAATGTCATGTCTCTCTGTATTTAGCTCCTTCACAGTCAAAAATTTGAAAGAAAATACAGTAATATACAGAATCCAGGCTCTCTGTGAATTTTCCAATTCACATGGCTTTTCTTTATTTCTTTCAATCTATAACTATCTGTACTCTGTCTCTTTAAAGACTTTACCCTTTTTTCAGGTATTAACTTTATTTTAAGGCATTAACTTTATTCTCTAAATTGTTTTTCTTTTCTCTCCCAAGCCTACGAACACCCATCCAGCACTGTGACCCATTTAGAGGTCTTTTATGTCTCAGTCTGTCTTGTTGCATTGTCTTTAATTCTCTACTGTCTTAAAAAGCTTTTAAAATGCGAAGCAGCTTGGTTGCATCTGCTCTGGATGTTGGCTCCACCTCTCTCCAATTTCAAAATGGTAGAGGTACCATTTCTGCTAGCTCTGGGGCTGCCAGACAGGTGCTGAACTCAGCAATCCAACCTGGAGAATGAGCATGCCACACAGAAATCCTTTTTATCTGAGTTGCAGCCAAATCTGCCACGCAGAGCAGTTCATAGCCTGGAAACATCTCTCTGTATGGCGGCAGGAATCTGCCATGCTCTCCTGCCTGCCCAAGCCTGATTCCGCCATCTGCCTAGGCAGGAAGAGCTGAGCCATAGGCATGGTCTCAGCTACTTTCCTCCTGATCCCAAGCAGGCACACAAACACCCAGGCCCACAAACACTCTATAGCTGGAGTTTGCATCGGCAGCAGGGCCCAGGAAGCTACATTTTAAAATGGTGCGGCTTTTTTTGTTTGTTTGTTTTTCCTTATGACTGCTGAGTCAGGAAATTCTCTCTGTGGCACCCGGCCAGCAAACAGCAAAAAGTTATGTTAAACTCTCTGTCCTTTTTAAGCCCTCTCAGGTTTTTAAGTGAATTTAGTCCATCACGTTGGGTGCCAATCTGTAGTAATGAGGAGGAGCGACCTCGTCCTGCCACCCGGGGCTAGCAGGCTGCTTGTCATCCTGGCCACTCAGCTAGTTATGCCCGAAATAATCACACAGGAAACTGTATTAATTAAATCACTACCTGGTCATTAGCTGTAGCCTCCTATTGGCTAATTCTTACATCTTAATTCAACCCATTTCTGTTACAATCTGTGTATTACCATGATAATCTGTGTATTACCAGGAGATCGTGGCTTACCGGGAAAGATTCAGCATGTCTGACTCTGGCAACTCCATGGCGTCTCTTTCTGCCTGCCTTCTTTCTCTCAGCATTCAGTTCTCTTTTCCCCACCTATCTAAGTTCTGCCCTATCAAAAGGCCAAGGCAGTTTCTTTTTTCAACCAGTAAAAGAAACACATAGAAAGAAGAACCTCCCACACCAACTTGACTGTGATTATTGTCTTCCTACAGAGCCAGAATTGAGAACCCAAGGCAGTATGACTGAGAAACACTAAAATATTCACTATCTTGTCCTGTATCTGTTACTTTTCTCGCTGCAGTGATAACATACTGGACAAAAGTAACTTCAGGAAAGAAAGGCTTGTGCTGACTGCTTTTATGTCAATTTGACAGAAACTAGGGTGATTTTGGAGAGGGAACATCAACTGATCAAACATTTCCTTCCAGACTGGCAATTGGCCTGTGGGCAAGCCTGCATTTTCTTGACTGATGATTGATGTAGAAAAGGCCTATCTCAGTGTATGTAGTGCCGCCCCTGAACTGGTGTCCTGGGTACTCTAAGAAGGCAAGGTGAGCAAGCCAGTAAGCAGTGTTCCTCCGTGCCTTCTGCATCAGTTTCAACCTCTGACTATGACTTCCTCAGTGACAGAGTGTATTGAGGAACCATAAGCTAAAGTCCTTTCCCAAGTTCCTTTTGGTCATGGTGCTTTGTCCCAGCAGTAGAAGTCCTAAGATAGTATGATTTGTGTCACAGTTTGGGGCGGTACTCCTTCATGGGAGGGGAGACATGATGGCGGGGCAGTGAGTTGGCTGGTCACATCGCATCTGCAGCCAGGAAGCAGATATACAGTATAGAACTCTGCTCAATTTATTTAGTCTGGGAACTCTCACCCATTGAATGATGATAGATAGCTACATTCAGGATGGGTCCTCAACCCCAGCTAAACCATCTGAAAATGCCTTCACAGGTACACCCAGAGGTTTGTCTCTTAGGTAGTTCCAAATGACACCAAACTAACAAGGAAGATTAGCCATCACAATTTACCAAAAGTTTACAGACTTCTACAGTGAACCGTAAACCTAATTTCTGTTAAAATTAGATTAAACTAATTACTGTTCCTGTCATATAGTCTAGACACACACACATTCTTGAGCACACATAACACACACAGCTTTTGCTGTGATAATAAGAACTACACCTAATCTCCATTGCCTCTATATTTCAAGAGGATGAAAGCAGAAGTGGCTACGGATTGAAATTCTGTAGGTACTCCCTCTGACAGATTTGGTTGTGTCCCCCTTCTTACATTTTTATATGTCTGTATGTACGATTAATTTTAATTATCAACTTGATACAGTCTCAAATTCCCTGGAAATGCGATCTCAGGTATTGTCTAGATTAGATTGGCCTGTGGGCATGCCTGAAAAGAATTTTCTTAATTGAGCTTATTTGGGTGGGAAAACCTACACTAAATGTGGGCTGGGCTCTGGTTTGGATGAAAGAGAGCTGGCTGAACAGTAGCATGTGTGTGATTTCTTGCTGTCTGCTCTTGACTGCATGTAAATCCAGCTCTTGCCACTGTGACTTCCCTGCCATGATGGTCTGTAACTTGAAACTGAGCCAAATGAGCCCTCTCTTCATTAGGTTGTGTTTGTTAAAGACATCTATGTCCATTTGTATATAGATATAGTGCTTTTTGTGGGGGGGGATCTCTTTTTTCTTTCCTTCCTCACTCTACCTTCAGCTTTTTAATTTGGCTCTCCTGCCTCTACTGCTTCACAAGCATCCTTTGCGACCACACTGAGAAGTTACTGTGTGTCCTTCCACTGCTCTGTGCATGGCCATGCAGCCATAAAAGAGGAGAGAGAAAGCGTGTGTGTGTTATGTATATATGGTACTGTTTGTGGATAAAAGTGGAGTTTTTACCATTTGGATAAAACAGAATAAAATTAAGCATGTATCTAAAGGAATTGGGGAACTGTATAGTGAGAGAATATTACCTAGCATATGAAGTCTTTTTTTTTTTTAAAAGGGTTTCTTTTTTTTTTTAAATATTTCTTTATTTATTATGTATGCAATATTCTGTCTGTGTGTATGCCTGAAGGCCAGAATAGTTCACCAGACCTCATTATAGATGGTTGTGAGCCACCATGTGGTTGCCGGGAATTGAACTCAGGACCTTTGAAAGAGCAGGCAATGCTCTTAACCGCTGAGCCATCTCTCCAGCCCCCATATGAAAAGTCTTATATCAGTCCAAAACCCCATAAATTAATAAATACATAGTACAAATAGTAGATCACATGTTTAACTAGCAACTCTAAATAAAATGTAGAAATTTAATATAAATTTTACTTAGACATGTTTTTCTAAGAATAGATTATTTTATCATGTGAGATTGAGAAAATATTCACCCTGACCATTAATATAAAAAATTCCAATAATAGAAATTGCTCTGTTGGGTTTTTTGGTTTTTTGTTTGTTTGTTTGTTTGTTTGTTTAAGATTTATTTATTTCTTATGTATACAAGATTCTGCCTCCATGTATGCCCGCATGTCAGAAGAGGGCGCCAGGCCTCATTACAGATGGTTGTGAGCCACCATGTGGTTGCTGGGAATTGAACTCAGAACCTCTGGAAGAGCAGCCAGTGCTCTTAACCACTGAGCCATCTCTCCAGCCCTGTTTTTTGTTTTTTGTTTTTTTGTTTGTTTGGTTGGTTTTTCAAGACAGGGTTTCTCTGTGTAGCCTTGGCTTTCCTGGAACTTTACTGTGTAGACCAGGCTGTCCTCAAACTCACAGAGATTCATCTGCCTCTCCCTCCCAAGTGCTGGGTTTAGAGTTACACATCACCACAGACTGGCAAAATTTCTCTTTTATTATTGTTTATGAATCTCTTGTTAGGGAAGTGACATAGCCTAACTACAATAAAAGATATGTTAAAAAAATTTTTTAAATTGTTTACATGTGTTTATTTTGTGTGCGTGTGAATATAGGTATGTGTGGGGCGGTCAGAAGAAAACTTGCATGAGCGGGATCTCTCCTACCATGTAGGTATTGAGGATTAAACTTAGGTCATCAGGCTTGGTAGCATACACCATTAGTTACCCAGCCATCTTGCCAGCTCCTATGTGTTGAAATGTAATGGCTAATATAATTATATTAAGAACCGGAGACTTTGGGTTTCTTTTAAATTATAAGGACAAAGTTACCATGGACAGGGTCAAAGCCCTATTAAAACATTTGAGGGCTGGGCATAAGGTGGTATGGGCCTATAGTCCCAGACTAAGAAAAGAAGGCAAAAGAAAAAAGAAAAGAAAAATCTTCAGCTAGAGGCCAGCCTGGACTGTGTTGTGGGACCCTGTCTCAAAACAACCAGAAAGTATGAGGGTGGGGTGGGGTGAGAGGAGGTGATGTGATGTGGGATTCCCCTCTCTATGCTGTGAATACCATTGGTTAATAAAGGAACTGCTTTGAGCCTATAGCACAGCTGTAGGGGAACAGAGCTGGGCAGGGAAAACTAAGCTGAATGCTGGGAGGAAGAAAGCAGAGTCAGGGAGAAGCCATTGAGCTGCCGCCGGAGAGCCACTGCCACGTGGCGATACACAGATTAATGGAGATGGGTTAAATTTATATGTAAGAATTAGCCAATAAGAAGCTAGAGATAATGCAGTTATTTAATTAATACACTTTCTGTGTGGTTATTTTGAGGCTGAGCAGCTGGGAACCAACAAGTGGCCTCCTTCAACAGTGATATATGGCATGAAGGAATAGAATTACTCTTTTTTTTTAATATTTATTTATTGTTTATACAATATTCTGTCTGTCCATGTGTCTGCAGCCACAAGAGGGTACCAGACCTCATTACAGATGGTTGTGAGCCACCATGTGGTTGCCGGGAATTGAACTCAGGACCTTTGGAAGAGCAGGCAATGCTCTTAACCACTGAGCCATCTCTCCGGCCCCCTAGAATTACTCTTCACTTTATGCCACATAAAGGACCTCATGGAAACAGTGTAGTCTCTATCAGATACTGGTCCTCTTGACATCTAGATCTTAGATGGCCTACCGTCCAGAACTGTGAGAAATTAATCTCTACTGTACATAATACACAGTCTGTGCTATTTTTTTTTTTTTTTTGGTTTTTTTGAGGCAGGGTTTCTCTGTGGCTTTGGAGCCTGTCCTGGAACTAGCTCTGTAGACCAGGCTGGTCTCGAACTCACAGAGATCCGCCTGCCTCTGCCTCCCGAGTGCTGGGATTAAAGGCGTGCGCCACCATCGCCCGGCCCAGTCTGTGCTATTTTTCATATAGCAGTGCAAATATAGTAAGAGAGGTAGCAGGTTGATCTGAATGGCCAACTTTTATTGAAATAATGAGTGTTTAAGTACAAACTACTTTATAAATACTAGGCTTTAGTAACAAAATGACTCAACTGTTTACTTTGCTGAATGTTTTAATAGCAAGCCAATACAGAATGACCATTTTCTATAATTAAAAGGAAAATAATACTTAAGGGGTTGGTATAGAGCTCATTTGGTGGACTACTTGCCTAACATACTTGAAGCATGATTCAGTTCCCAGGACAGTGTAGAACTGGGACGCATGGTAATCTACGCCTGTAATCCTAACCTATTATGCCAGTACTTGGAGGTGAGGTGGAAGAGTCAGAAGTGCATAGTGTTCTGGGCTACACAGTGAGTTCATGGGACACACGAGAGAGACTTGAAGGAAAGAAGGAAGGAAGGAAAAAGGAAGGAGAAAGAAAATGGGGGCTGGAGAGTTGGCTCAGAGGTTAAGAGCATTGCTTGCTCTACCAAAGATCCTGAGTTCAATTCCCAGAAACCACATGGTGGCTCACAACCATCTGTAATGGGGTCTGGTGCCCTCTTCTGGCCTGCAGGCATAGACACAGACAGAATATTGTATACATAATAAACAAATAAATAAATAAATATTTTTTTTAAATGCAACACTTAAAAACATTTTTAAAAGACTTTTAAAAACTTAGGCATGCACATGTATGCCTGTGGGTAGATTTGTGCATATGAGTGCAGTTGCAAACAGAAGCCAGAGTTCTATTCTAAATATTTTAATAATTGCTATTTTTTCCATATTTAACACTACCTTTTTGTTCTTGAGAATTACACAATATATTTAAATTGTTATGCTTATGAAAGACAGAATACAAACTTTTCAGGATAAATATGTAAAACTTGTATTATCATAGCTATCTAGGTTGTATTCTAGAAATACAGTATTAATGCCAAATCTCAAGCTTTTTATTATTTTACCTTGTGCTATAGTTTGTACCCAGGTTATTATACATGCTAGGAAAACATTCTACTACTGAGCTATGTCCCAAGATCTCTCAAAGCTTTTGAAAAGGACATTTATCTAAAAAGAACAGTGGCAGGCTACTTCACATTGTTTCTGCTTTACTTACAATAAATGTATAGATAATTTCTAAGTTACGTTTTTGTGTGTACATGTGTGGGGGTCAGAGGACAAGTGTCAGGCCTGGTTCTCTCCATTCACAGTGTGGGTCCTGGGTACGAGCTCAGGCTGTCAGGCCTGTTGTCAGACACCATTGCCAAATGAGCCATCTAGCTGGTCCTAAATTTCTTATCTTTAATTAAGCATATATGTATGTGTCCGTGTGGGGCACATGCATGAAGTAAGACATAATGGATGATGGGCTGTGGGGTTGCAGGCTGTCGTCAGCGACCTGTTGTAGTGCTGGGAATCTGTCCAAGGTCCTCTACAAGAAAAATGTGCACTCTTAACCACTGAGCCATTTCTCCATATTTTAAATAATTTTTAAATTTTTAGTGAATTGCTTACATTAGTGAAGTGTGAGACATGGGATTTTAAAACTTTGTGCATCCTTTACTATCTTATTTGACTCCATACTGTGATATACACCTTCTGTATGCTTTTCTTTGACAAATTGGACATTCTTTAGGGTCACTTAAGTGGTTTCTACTTAGTGCGACATAGTATTGATAGCTTATCTATTTCACACTCAAAAGAACAACTGGAAGTCTATCATGTTTTTATTACTTGACCTCTCCAGTGTTTTAGAAAATTTTTATGTTCTTCATATTTGATTTTTTACACTGTAATGTCCTATATGTAAATATCCCAGCACTGTTGACTTCTATAGTTCCAGTGAGGAACTATGATCAGTACAGTCATGTGATTTCATAGTAGGAGTAAGTTCTAAGAACATTGTTAGGCAATTTTATTGTTGGGCAAACATTATTGTATTTCTAGGTCGTATAATCTTATGATACCACTGTAACACATGGAGCCTGTTGGGAAACATCAGTATGTAACACACGACTATAAAACTAAAAAGAAAGCCCTTCAAACGGTATATTATAGGCTCAGGATGTAGTTTATTTGAGTGTCTAGTGTACAGGAAGCTGTGGGTTTGGTCCCCCAGCACCAAATTAAGCAAAGCATATGACACAAGTCTAATGCCAGCACTCAGGAAGTTCAGGCCGAAGGACCAGAGGTTCAGAGTTTAAACTACATGAAATCCTGTCTCAATAAATAAAGAGCATATTTCAAGTGAAAAATGGTATATATTAGATAAGATCCTAGGAATTCTGAGTTAAAAGTCATTGAAATTTTGGATGAATCAAATTTTTTTTTTGAGACAGAGGTTCTCTGTGTAACAACCCTGACTGTCCTGGAACTCACTCTGTAGACCAGGCTGGCCTCAAACTCACAGAGATCTGCCTGCCTCTGCCTCCTGAATACTGGAATTAAAGGTGTGCACCACCACCGCCCAATTTGATGAATCAAATTTATTGTAGCATTGTAGATATGGTATAAAGTTTGGCAAGAAGAAGTGTTAGGGAAATAACTCAGAGAAGTGGAATGAAGCAAGAAGAAAGATGCTAGGTCATTATTGATCACAATGCTGGTATGCCCTGAAATTTACTGTATCCTCTATAAAGAATAGAATTTGAAAATTCAAGATGTTTTTAATTTTTAATAGTACCTTTGATGTGGTTAGGCCACCTTTGATATGGATTTGCTGTATAATCCAAAAACATCCAATAGAAGGGGCATGTCAGCCTTACAAGAGAAACTTCTGGTTGTATGTCATCACCCTTTTTGAGGATATTGCATATATCTGACTCCAGCCTGCCTTGCTAGTTCTGTCATCACATGCTACTTCCATTATCTGAAATTTCCAAAGTGTTGTCTGTGCAGGCAGTAGGCATTCAGTGTATATTGATGGACTCATCAAACTCATTGAGTTGACATTTGTAATTTGGTTGCTTATGGAAATTAAGTGATAATTATCTGATAGTATTGTATATGTACTTATTTGTAAAAGGGGGTAAAATATTTATTACTAAAATGTCTTCAGTTCAAGATCCTATTTCATTTTTTTTTTTAATTTGTTGTTGTTGTTTTTGTTTTGAGACAGGGTTTCTCTTTGTAACAGTCCTAGCTGTCCTGGAACTCACTCTGTAGACCAACCAGGCTGGCCTGAAGCTCACAGAGATCTACCTGCCTCTGCCTCCCAAGTGCTGGGATTAAAGGCCTGCACCACCACCACCCCACTTACTATTTTAAATTTTTATAGCAATTGGAAAACTTAAAGTTATTAGTTCTTTGAAAAAAGATTTTAATATTTAGGTTTTAATTCCTAAAAACTGTTAAGTGAGAAATAAAGCATTGATTTGGAGGATTATTGAAATCGTGTATAGTGTAAATGGTTATATGGAAAGTTGAACATTCTGGATGTATGAAGCAACTATTTTAAATGAAATATTTTATATTGAAGTGAAAAGAGACTGTTTTTCAGTATTAACATAATAGTATTTGTTAGCATGGGCTAAACATGCTTAGAGTGGGTGAAGTAGTAGTAGTTTCTAGTAAAGTAAAATATTTTTAAATTCCAGGGATTGAATCTAAGACCTTGTGCATTGTAAGCAAGTGTTCTATCATGCCCTAGTCTTCTTTTACTAAAGAACAGAGAAACAAAAGAACAAAAAAAAAATTATGGTTTGTTTGGTTTGGTTTTTTGAGACAGGGATTCTCTGTGTAATAGTCCTGGCTGTCCTGTAACTTGCTTTGTACACCTGGCTGGCTTCAAACTCACAGAGATCCGCCTACCTCTGCCTTCTAAATTCTGGGATTAAAGGCATGAGCCCAAATGCATGGCACTAAAATATTTTTATGATGAGGAGAAAGAGTAGATATTTTAAAACTAGGCTTTTTAAGATACCATAGTGACCATGCCGTAGCTTTGGAATCTGTTCTGGAACTCACTCTGTAGAGATCATTTCCCTCTGCCTCCCAAGTGCTGGGATTATAAAGGTGCACCCCACAACAAGCTAAAGATTTGTTTTTTAAATAGTTGTGTATATGCATGTATGTCTGTGCTTCAGTGTGCATAGAGTGCAAGTCCCTGCAGGGGTCAGAGATGTTGGATTCCCCTGGATCTGTGGTTACAAGTGGTTATGAGCAACCCAATATAGGTACTGGGAACCCATTACTGGAAGAGCAGTGCGAATTCTTTTTTTTTTTTCTTTTTTTTTTCTTTTATTTATTTTTTATTCTTTTTTAATTAAAATTTCCACCTGCTCCCCGTTTCCCATTTCCCTCCCCTCCTCCCAAATATTGCCCCCTCCCCCCACTCCCCTCCCCCTATCCCCACTCCTCTTCTCCCCCCCCCACACCATTCCCCCTCCCTCTCGATACTGAAGAGCAGTCCAAATTCTCTGCCCTGCGGGAAGACGAAGGTCTTCTATCTACGTCCAGGAAGGTGAGCTTCTAAACAGGCTAAGCTCCCACAAAGCCAGTTCATGTATTAGGATCGAAACCTAGTGCCATTGTCCTTGGCTTCTCATCAGTCTTCATTGACCGCCATGCTCAGAGAGTCCGGAATCAACCCATGCTTATTCAGTCCCAGACCAGCTGGCCTTGGTGGGCTCCTAATAAATCAGTTCCACTGTCACAGTGGGTGGGTGCATCCCTCGTGGTCCTGATTTTTTGCTCTTGTTCTCCCTCCTTCTGCTCCTCATTTGGACCTTAAGAGCTCAGACCGTTGCTCCATATTGAGAATCTGTCTCTACCTCGATCCCTCGCCAGATGAAGGTTCTAAGGTGATATGCAAGATATTCATCAGTATAGGATAGGGTCATTTCAGGTTCCCTCTCCTTAGTTGCCCAAGGTACCAGCTGGGGACATATTCCTGGACACCTGCGAACCCCTCTAGAGTCAAGTCTCTTGCCAACCCTAAGATGGCTCCCTTAGATAGGATATATACTTCGCTGCTCCCGTATCCATCCTTCCTATATCCCAACCATCCCAATCCCCCGAGCTCCTCCCATCCTCCCCTTCTCATATTTCTCATCCCATTTCCCCTTTGCCCCATGCCACCTCACCCGCAAGTTCCCAGTTTTTGCCCTGCAATCTTGTCTACTTCCCCCTCTCCATGCGGATGACTATATGATTTTCTTTGGGTTCACTTTCTTATTCAACTTCTATAGGATCACACATTATATGCTTAATGTCTTTTATTTATGGCTAGAAACCGATTATGAGTGAGTACATCCCATGTTCCTCTTTTTGAGTCTGGGATACCTCACTCAGGATAGTGTTTTCTATTTCCATCCATTTGCACGCAAAATTCGAGAAGTCATTGTTTTTTACTGCTGAGTAGTACTCTAATATGTATATATTCCACACTTTCTTCATCCATTCCTCCATTGAAGGGCATCTAGGTTGTTTCCAGGTTTTGGCTATTACAAACAATGCTGCTATGAACATAGTTGAACAGATACTTTTGTCATTTGATGTGGCATCTCTTGGGTATATTCCCAATAGTGGTATTACTGGATCTTGGGGTAGGTTGATCCCAAATTTCCTGAGAAATCGCCACACTGATTTCCAAAGTGGTTGCACAAGTTTGCATTCCCACCAGCAATGAATGAGTGTGCCTCTTTCTCCACAACCTCTCCAGCAAAGGCTATCATTGGTGTTTTTGATTTTAGCCATTCTGACAGGTGTAAGATGGTATCTCAAAGTTGTTTTAATTTGCATTTCCCTTATCGCTAAGGAGGTTGAGCATGACCTTAGGTGTCTTTTGGCCATTTGAATTTCTTCTGTTGAGAATTCTCTGTTCAGATCAGTGCCCCATTTTTTTATTGGGTTCATTAGCATTTTAAAGTTTAGTTTCTTGAGTTCTTTATATATTTTGGTGATCAGACCTTTGTCTGTTGCAGGGTTGGTGAAGATCTTCTCCCAGTCAGTGGGTTGCCTTTTTGTCTTAGTGACAGTGTCCTTTGCTTTACAGAAGCTACTCAGTTTCAGGAGGTCCCATCTATTCAATGTTGCCCTTAATGTCTGTGCTGCTGGGGATAAACGTAGGAAGTGATCTCCTGTACCCATATGTTGTAGAGTACTTCCAACTTTTTCTTCTGTCAGGTTCAGTGTGTTCAGACTAATATTGAGGTCTTTAATCCATTTGGACTTGAGTTTTGTGCATGGTGATAGATATGGATCTATTTTCATTCTTCTACACGTTGACAACCAGTTCTGCCAGCACCATTTGTTGAAGATGCTCTCTTTTTTCCATTGAATACTTTTAGCTCCTTTATCAAAAATTAGGTGTTCATAAGTTTGTGGGTTAAAATCAGGGTCTTCTACTCGGTTCCATTGATCGACTTCTCTGTTTTTATGCCAATACCAAGCTGTTTTCAATACTGAGGCTCTGTAATAGAGTTTGAGGTCAGGGATGGTAATGCCTCCAGACGATCCTTTATTATATAAGATTGTTTTGGCTATCCTGGGTTTTTTGTTTCTCCATATAAAGTTGATTATTGTCCTCTCAAGATCTGTGAAGAATTTTGATGGGATTTTAATGGGGATTGCATTGAATCTATAAATTGCCCTTGGTAGAATTGCCATTTTTACTATGTTGATCCTCCCTATCCAAGAGCAAGGGAGATCCTTCCATTTTCTGGTATCCTCCTCAATTTCTTTCTTCATTGACTTAAAGTTCTTGTCAAATAGATCCTTTACTTCCTTGGTTAGGGTTACCCCAAGATATTTTATGCTATTTGTGGCTATCGTGAAGGGTGATGCTTCTCTGATTTCCATCTCTGCTTCCTTATCCTTTGTGTATAGGAGTGCAACTGATTTTTTGGAATTGATCTTGTATCCTGCAACGCTACTAAAGGTGTTTATCAGCTGAAGGAGTTCTTTGCTGGAGTTTTTGGGGTCGCTTATGTACACTATCATATCGTCTGCAAATAATGAAAGTTTAACTTCTTCCTTTCCGATTTGAATCCCTTTGATCCCCTTATGTTGTCTTATTGCTATTGCTAGAATTTCAAGCACTATATTAAAGAGGTATGGAGAGAGTGGACAACCTTGTCGTGTTCCTGATTTTAGTGGAATAGCTTTGAGTTTCTCTCCATTTAATTTGATGTTAGCTGACGGCTTGCTATAAATAGCTTTTATTATATTTAGGAACGACCCTTGTATTCCTAATCTCTCTAAGACCTTTATCATAAAGGGATGTTGAATTTTGTCAAATGCTTTTTCCGCATCTAATGAAATGATCATATGGTTTTTTTCTTTCAGATTATTTATATGATGGATTACATTGATAGATTTTCGTATGTTGAACCAGCCCTGCATCTCTGGGATGAAGCCTACTTGATCATAATGGATAAATTTTCTAATGTGTTCTTGGATTCGGTTTGCCAGTATTTTATTGAGTATTTTTGCGTCGATGTTCATGAGTGAGATTGGCCTGTAGTTCTCTTTCTTGGTTGTGTCTTTGTGTGGTTTTGGTATCAGAGTAACTTCAGCTTCATAAAAGGAATTTGGCAATGACTTCTCTGTTTCAATATTGTGAAATACATTAAGGAGTATAGGTATTAGGTCTTCTTGGAAGTTCTGGTAGAATTCTGCATTAAAGCCGTCTGGACCTGGGCTTTTTTTGGTGGGAAGGTTTTTTATAACAACTTCTAATTCTTCGCGACTAACAGGTCTATTTAGATTGTTCACCTGGTCCTGGTTTAACTTTGGTATATGGTACTTATCTAAAAAAGTGTCCATTTCTTTTACATTTTCCAATTTTGTGGCATACAGGTTTTTGTAGTAAGATCTAATGATTCTCTGAATTTCGTCTGTGTCTGTGGTTACGTCTCCCTTTTCGTTTCTGATTTTGTTAATTTGCGTATTCTCTCTCCGCCGTTTGATTAGTTTGGATAGGAGTTTATCAATCTTATTGATTTTCTCCAAGAACCAGCTTTTTGTTTCATAGATTCTTTGGATTGTTTTCTGTGTTTCTATTTTGTTGATTTCAGCCCTCAATTTGATTATTTCCAGTCTTCTACTTCTCCTAGGTGAGTCTGCTTCTTTTCTTTCTAAAGCTTTAAGGTGGGCTATTAGGTCTCCAATGTGTGCTTTCTCCGTTTTCTTTATGTGGGCACTTAATGCTATGAACTTTCCTCTTAGCACTGCTTTCATAGTGTCCCATAGGTTTGAGTATGTTGAGTCTTCGTTTTCATTGAATTCAAGAAAGACTTTAATTTCTTTCTTTATTTCTTCCTTGATCCAGGTGTGGTTCAGTAGTTGACTGTCCAATTTCCATGAGTTCATAGGCTTTCTGGGGATAGCATTGTTGTTGAATTCTAACTTTAATCCATGGTGATCTGATAAGACACAGGTGGTTACCGATATTTTTTTGTAACTGTGTAAGTTTGCTTTGTTACCGAGTATGTGGTCTATTTTCGAGAAGGTTCCATGAGCTGCAGAGAAGAAGGTATATTCTTTCTTATTTGAGTGGAATGTTCTATAGATGTCTGTTAAGTCCATTTGATTCATTACCTCCCTTAATCCTCTTATTTCTCTGTTAGGTTTCTGTCTGATTGACCTGTCCATTGGTGAGAGAGGAGTGTTGAAATCTTCTACTATTAGTGTGTGTGGTTTGATGACTGCCTTGAGTTTTAGTAACGTTTCTTTTACATAAGTGGGTGCTTTTATATTAGGGGCATAGATATTCAGGATTGAGACTTCATCCTGGTGAATTGTTCCTGTTATGAGTAAAAAATGTCCATCTCCATCTCTTTTGATTGATTTTAGTTTGAAGTCAACTTTCTTAGAAATTAGTATGGCCACACCTGCTTGTTTCTTAGGTCCGTTTGCTTGATAAACCTTTTCCCAGCCCTTTACTTTGAGTAGATGTCTGTCTTTGTGGTTGAGGTGTGTTTCTTGTAAGCAACAGAATGTTGGATCCTGTTTTCGTATCCAATCTCTCAGCCTGTGCCTCTTTATAGGTGAGTTGAGTCCATTGATATTAAGTGATATTAATGACCAGTGGTTGTTAACTCCGGTCATTTTTCCTTTCTTTCTTTCTTTCTTTTGGTAGTAGAGTTTGTGTGTTTCCCTTCTTCAAGTTGTGCTGGTGAAGGGTCATTAGATGTCTGAGTTATTGTGGGCATTGTTGGACTCCTTGGTTTGTGATTTTCCTTCAATTACTTTCTGAAGGGCTGGATTTGTGGCTACGTATTGTTTAAATTTGTTTTTATCCTGGAAAATTTTGTTTTCTCCATTTATAGTGAACGAAAGCTTGGCTGGGTATAGTAGTCTGGGCTTGCATCCATGGTCTCGTAGTTTCTGCAGTATATCTATCCAGGACCTTCTGGCTTTCATGGTTTCCATAGAGAAATCAGGTGTAAGTCTGATAGGTTTACCTTTATAGGTAACTTGACCTTTTTCCTTTGCAGCTCTTAATATTCTTTCTTTATTCTGTATGTTTTGTGTTTTGATTATTATATGACGAGGAGATGTTTTTTTTTGATCCAGTCGATTTGGTGTTCTGTATGCTTCTTGGACCTTCAAAGGAATATCTTTCTTAAGGTTGGGAAAGTTTTCTTCTATAATTTTATTAAATATATTTTCTGGACCATTGAGCTGTAGATCTTCTCCTTCTTCTATCCCTATTATTCTTAGGTTTGGTCTTTTTATTGTGTCCCAGATTTCCTGAATGTTTTGTGATGAGAATTTGTTGGTTATGCTGTTTTCTTTGATGAGAGTGTTTATTTTCTCTATGGTATCTTCAGTGTCTGAGATTCTTTCTTCTATCTCTTGTAATCTGTTGGTGGTACTTGTCTCTGTAGTTCCTGTTCGTTTATTCAAATTTTCCATCTCCATCCTTCCCTCGGTTTGTGTTTTCTTTATTACTTCCACTTCATTCTTCAAGTCTTGAACCGTTTCCCTTACCTGTTTGATTACTTTTTCTTGTTTCTCTTGGTTTTCTTGGGTATCTTTGAGAGATTTATTCATTTCCTCTACCTTTTTGTTTGTAATCTCTAATTGGTTGTGGCAGTTTTTCACCTCCTGTTTAAGGTCCTCTATTATTTTCATAAAATTCACTTTTGAGTCGAATTCTTCTAATTCTTCTGGATTAGGGTGTACACTTCTCATTTCGGGATTCCTGGATCCTGGTGATGTCACGTTGCCTTTCAAGTTGTTGGGGGAATTCTTGCATTGGCGCCTGCCCATCTTTTCCTTCAAATGGAGCCAGGAGAGGCCTGATGTCTTGGACCAGTCTTTGCTGTGACTAACTCTCTAGGTGTATCTCCTCAGTGTAGGGGCAGGAACCGTTCCCTTCCAGATGAACTCCTCAACACCAAAACATGGATGCGTGGTATTCCAATGACCCGCGTAAAGAAGGCCGAATGCAAGGGGTCGGGCGGGGTCGAGTAGAACACAGGCGACACTGCAGTACAAGCTGGAGGTGCCTGCACTCCCTTTCGGGGGTTGCTGAGGCCTGCCCGCTAGGCAGGCACTCAGCAGTGCGAATTCTTAACCACTGAACCCCTAAAACAGCAATTTAATTACATTTCTTTAATAAAATGAATATTCTCATTTAATTTATGTATAAATGTATCTACATAAGATTCAGTTTTCTTTTTAACAGCATGACCTTTAATTTATTTATTTGGGCTCTTTTATTGTTATTGTTTTGAGACAAGGTTTCTTTGTGTAGCCCTGGCTGTCCTGGGTCTGGCTATGTAGGCTAGGCTGGCCTTGAATTCACAGAAGTCTGACTGCCTCTGCCTCCCAAGTGCTGGGTTTAAAGGGCTGCCTGGGTGTTCTCTCTCTCTCTCTCTCTCTCTCTCTCTCTCTCTCTCTCTCTCTCTCTCTCTCTCTCTCTCCCTCTCCCTCTCCTTCTCTCCCTCTCCCTCTCCCTCTCCCTCCCTCCTTCCCTCCCTCCCTCCCTCCCTCCCTCCCTCCCTCAACGTAAGTCATAAAAGACAGAATTGTTTAAGACTCTGAAACACTAATAGGCCTTACAATAAACTGTTATTAAACTTGACTATTTAAAAAAAAAAACAGTTTTTTTCTGATGGAAATTCCTAAACAAAAAGAGGTAATTCCTTTCGATTAGAAGAGTTTTGGAGCTAGAGAGATGGCTCAGAACCCGAGTTCGATTCCTAGACCCCATATAGAAAGCCTGCTCTGCAAATACCTGTAATCCCAGCCCTCTGGAGGCATTCTAGACTAGTCTGCTAGTCTAGGCAAGTGAGGCCCTGTCTTTAGAAAATGGGGACTTTGTCTAAGGGGTGTAGGTCATGGTGGGCCTATGGAACAAAATAGTCTTAAAATATCCTCTCAGTGGCTCATCTTCTAACCCAGTTAAAGAAGTCAGTTTATAAAAGCAGTGGAATTTGCAGTTTTACTTGTTTTCAAACACAGATTTTACTGATGGCCTTAGGTTATACCCTTCCAAAATCCTAGCTCTGGTCACATAAAATGATAAAAGGAACACGGCTTTAAGATTTCATTGTCTTTGTACATAAAACAAAAGGTGAAGCTCAGATCTGGGTTACATATCCTACTTCTTCTCCTCCCGATTCAAAATGTTTCTATTTCTTAGCCAATATTCTCTTAGATTTGCAGTTAAGCTTAACACATTCAAGCTTTTGCCTTTTCCCAGAAACTCAGTTTAATTGGTTGATGACAGCCACTCTGCCTCTGACACTATTACTGCTTTTACAAGTATACAAAGAACCCTTACCTTCTGTACTCTTCCTTTGGCAGCCTGTTGGTGCTACACCTTACTAGTTTAGGAACAAGCAGTATATTTGCAGAAGTGCTGTACATAGAAGAAGCAGAGAAGGCATTCTTGGATTAAAAAACTTTTTTTTTTTTGAAATTGATAAACTCTTACACAGTCAGTCTTGGTCAAAGAAAACAGGGCCAACGGCAACTTCAGCCATAGAAAACTAATTTTAAAAGAAGATGGAAAATGAGAAGAGGTCACTTGATGGAAATTCTTATAACACCTATCATCCTCTCCCCTCAAAAAAATAAAAAACAGGCATAAAGGTAGACTTATAGATCCTTGAAATGGAAATCAAGAATGCAAACATAGGCCGGGCGGTGGTGGCACACGCCTTTAATCCCAGCACTCGGGAGGCAGAGGCAGGCGGATCTCTGTGAGTTCGAGACCAGCCTGGTCTACAAGAGCTAGTTCCAGGACAGGCTCCAAAACCACAGAGAAACCCTGTCTCAAAAAACCAAAAAAAAAAAAAAAAAAAAAAAAAAGAATGCAAACATAAACATTTTATTTACATTAACTGACTTCTTTTCATCAAGAATGCTGAGAGAGTAAGCAAAGAAAACCTCTTAATCAATGCAGACTAGAAAGAAATTGACATGTAAAGAGTGAATTTGAATTCCATACCTCACACTGTAAACACAATTTAAAGTGAGTAAAAGAGCTGCATATCTAGGTATAGTAGTGCTTCTATGCAACTTCGTGTCTTCATGACAGGTTAAGGCCAGTCTGAGCTACATAGCAAAACTGAAACACACACACACACACATACACACACACACAAACAGGAAACTAGTCAAAAACTTTGTACAATTCAACAATGAAAAGAGAAGTAATCCAACTTTAAACAAAAGCTTTAAGTAGACATTTTAGTGTATATCAGTCATTTGGGAAATGCAGATCAAAACCACAATGAGGTATTTTTTCATATAGTAAGACAATAAAAAAGATAAATGTTCACAGTAACATGGAAAGTTGGAACCGTAGTACACCACTGTTGGAAATATAAAATGGTATAGATGCTTAGGAAGGAAGTTTGGCAGTTCCTCAAAAGATTAACTGTAATTACCAAAAGGATCATTAGCTTAATTCCTATAGATGCCCATGTATCCAAGAGAATGGACCGTGTGTCACAAAGGATCCAAGATACAAATATTTATAGCATTATTCATAGGAGCTCCAGAAACAACCTATGTTCATTGATCAACAAATAAACAAAATAGAGCATATCTGTGTGCAGTGCTTAATCATCATTTTCAACTTGAGTAGGTTTAGAAACACCTAGGATACACACTCTTAGGTTTGTCTTACAGGCCATTTCCACGGAATTTTAACTGAGTAGGAAAGAGTCACCCTGAATATGGTAGCACCATGCTATGGGCTTTCTGGGGTCCTGAGGTGAATAAAAAGGGGAAAAAGAGAAAGCCAACTGAGCATTCTTTTTTGGTCTTCTGATCTGCCCTGATATAAGCAAATTCCCACTACCAAAACCACAAGTAACTTCTTCACCATGTCTTCCCCCAACCCCCCACCCCATCATGGTGGACTCTATCCCTAAACCACGAACCCAAACAAACCCTCCTTTAAAGTTGCTGGTGCCAGTATTTAGTCCCTGTGAGAGCAGAGTAGCTACTACAGTCTAACTCAGCCAGAAAAATGGAAGTTCTGCTACATGCCCTAACCTGGAGAAATCTTGAAAATGTCATCATAAGTGAAAAAAATGTAAAAACAGAAGACATTATCGAGAGTAGATCTATTCATGGAGATGGAGGTAGGGTAGCGATTGTTGGAGACTAGGAAAAGCATGAATTGAGAATGCTAACCATTGAGTACGGATTTTCTTTCAGGGTGATTAAAATTTTCTGCACCTAGATGGTGGTGACAGTTTTATGAATTTGAGAATGTGCTAATTGCACTAAAACCCACAGATTGTGTTTTTATGTATTTATGTGGATAGGAATGCTTTAAGAAAGACTAGACAGACCTGGTGGCTAGAAATCTAAGATCAGCCTGTCATAAGAGTTGATTTCGTTCTGAGACAATCTCTTGGTAGGTGGCTATCTTGCTGTGTGCTTGTGTGGTTACCCATCGGTCTGTGTTTTGCCTGTCTTAACAGATTTTTAGAGGAGAACATATCTTTTAACTTAGCCACCTCCTTTAAAGGCCGTATCTCTGAAATCAGTCACGTTCTGAGGTTGTGGGCGTTAGGACTTCCACATATGAATATGGAGTTGAGAGATGGTGAAGCACTCTACTCTAAAAGATAGAACAGGAAAGACTAATGCTATGACATGTGTATTATATCTCAGGTTTGAAAATCTGAGACTCAGGCTGAGGATAGATCAATGCTAGGGTGTTTGCCTAAGCATGCAGATGCTCCTGGGTTAGAGCTCAGCATGAGAAACAAATAAAAACCTTAAGTACTTACATTTTAACTCCTCTGCCAGATAACCTGAAAACCAAGGCAAAAGATAATTTCCAAGCTAAACTGGGAATATCTCAATTAGCAATAAGGAAAATAAAATACTAAATAATAAACATCAAAGAGTGTACAGAAATTATTGTAGAAAACTTTACAAAATATATGAAACTAGAGTTGACTAATAAAAAGATAGTTCTAATTTATAAATGTAATATTACCTTAGCTCTGGGACCCTTGTTTGGGTTGGCCCTGTGCAGGCCCTGATCATGCTGCCACATCTCTGTGGGTTCAAATGTGCATCAGTCCTGTTGGGTCTTGAGGACCCTTTCTTTGAAGTCCTCCATATCCTCTTTTACAAGTTAGCAAAAGAAACCTGTTTTCTATACTTTTAACACCTACTGTTGTGGTTGACAGTTAAGCCTAATTTGATCTAGCTTGAGTTAGCTCCATACCACACAGGTCAATGGCTTGGACCCCCAAGATTGATTTACTCACTTCAGCCATACTGCAGGTCCCAGGTCTCCTATACAAGCGTGAGGTTCCCATGACCCTTTTGTATATCTGTAACTTGGTCAAAGAGCTTTCATAGCTAAGAGAGGAGCATCTGTATCCTTAGCACAGGCACCTCAGTTTCTGTGGAGTTTGAGGCACATCTTCCCTCCTCTAATGTGTTCAGCCTGGAAGTTCTTTTCTGAACCCCTATACTTAGGGGTTTATTGGGGGATCTATTATATAGGCATGATTAATTAAATATTGACCACTCACCAGTGACTTCAATCTTTGGTTCTTCTCCCCTCCTAAGCGGTCTAGAGGTCCAAAAGTCTCCACTCTCTAGTCATGCTTAATTTCTCTGTCAACGAGCCTTCATTATTAGGCTAATCACATTATTAGCATAAACTCAGTTTGTTTATGAATTACAAAACAATGCCCCCTCACCCAATTTCACACTAAGAAGTCCACGAAATTCAAAGAATCCTGAAAGCGCTGTACCAGAAACTGGGGACAAAAGTTAATTATTGTATTTACCAGAGTTGGAAAATAAGAATATTTGAAGACTGAGGACATAGGTCAGTGGTAGAGTATTTGCCTGCTATGTTGAAGGCCTGCGTTCAAGAGAAACAGTGAGAGAGAGACAGGGATAGAAGAGGGACGAGGAGGAGGAAAGGGAACAAGAGAGAAGCGTATTTGAAAGCTCTGGTACAGGAATGGAAACCAAGTCTTTTGGACAAAGGAGATGGATTTGGGCAGGAGAGGAGATAAAAGGCCTTACAACTAACTAATCCATGTTCTTTGGAGCGTCATTAACAAGGTCTGTGACGCCCTGGTCATCCAGTTTACGACCACTACAGTGTAATGCAGTCATGCCTTTTTAATAGGATTTGTTCCAGGAGCTGTAGGAGCTCCTAGAACCGTCTTCAGCTCCCCTCTTAGCTTTATTCTTGGGAGCAGGATAATGTGCTGTTGCACTTCAGAATATAAACCATAGGAATCTCCACCACCCTGCCTCCACTCCAAAGTCTGGATTCTAGAGTACATCTGCTTCCGGGATTTCAACTAAAAAACATTAGGTTTTCAATATTGTTATCTTCTGACTTTTCCTACTGCAGATGCAGTGTCAATCTTAATTTTCCCTTGTTTGTATTTTTTTTTTTTTTTGCTGCTAAGATCTTTCTCTTTACCACACACACTTCTGCTGTAGAGTGTTTGAATATGACTCTGTCCTGTTTGACACTGGATGTGACACTGTGAGTGTATTATTTTAGTCATTAAGTTCATGGAAAATTTGGATTGTCACATGTTAAATACTGTTCCTCTACTATTCTAAACATAACATAATTTCTAGATTTATCCTGTCTCCTTTATATTGTTACCTTTGAAATTTTTTTTTTTTTTTTTTTTTTTTTTAGACAGGGCTCATCTAGTCCAGGCTGTCTAGCTTAGACTGACCTTGAATTTCTGATCCTCCTGTTAGTACTTCCCAGTGCTGGGGACAACAAGTGTGCACCTCCATGACTTGTTTCTGTGGTGCTAGAGATTGAACCCGGCCATAGCTTAGAACGTGCTGGGCATGTTCTCTACGTGCTGAGCTGTATCCACACTGTCTGCCTTTGAATAGGAAACTCATCATCATATCCTTGTGATAGATGGTATTGTCCAACTAAACACGATTTTCTTCATTTTTTCTCTCAACTTACATTTTCCTTTGTTTACACAGTGAGTAACTATGTACTCTAAATAAGTAAATAAATAAAAGATCCAACAATGTAGGAGACAATTTGGCATTCTCTTAGAAAGCTAAACACTGACCATTCAACCCAGTTTCATTCCTAGATACTTACCCAACAGAAGTGGTAGTTTTACATTCATATGAAAAAAATGTATATTGATGTTCATATCAGTTTCACTTGTACTTGTTCAGCAATCGAAATACCCCCAAATACTTTACTTTGTGAATGAACGAAGTGTGGTATAGCCATGTGTGGGAAATTCTCAGTGATGTAGTAAGCTACAGTTATCCCTCCGTGCTTGTGTTTCTACATCTGCAATCTCAGTTGTAAGTAACATGCATTTAGATCATAAGTAGTAAATATGAACAGGCTTACAGTTATTCTCCAAACAATACAGTATAACAACTATTTGCATACCATTTATACTGTATTAGGAATTATAAGTAATACAGTGTTGTTTATAGAATATGGTAACGGATTTTGAGTTCCATTGAGGGTTTCTGGAACTAAAACCTCAACAAGTACCAAGAAATAACTATGTGAAAAGTGCAACAATGTGGATAAATTTTAGGTTCATCATGAGATATTTAAAAAGTCAGAGTAAAAAATCTACATACCATAATTATTACATTTATAGGACATATTAATAAAGGGGAAATTATAGAGATTAATGGTAAGTGGTTGTCAGTATTTAGGTGGCAGAAGAGTTGCCTCCTGTAATAGGCTAAACAATAGCTCCCAGGAAAGTCCATGTTTTAATTTCTTTTTTTTTTTTTTTTTTTTGGTTTTTCAAGACAGGGTTTCTCTGTAACTTTTGGAGCCTGTCCTGCAACTAGCTCTTGTAGACCAGGCTGGCCTTGAACTCAAAGAGATCCGCCTGCCTCTGCCTCCCAAGTGCTGGGATTAAAGGCGTGCGCCACCACCGCCCGGCCATATCTTAATTTCTAGAATGTGAGATTATTTTCTTACATGTCAAAGAGATTTTGTATGATTAAAGATGAGGTAGCTAGCTTAGCTTACCTGGGTGAGCCCTGAATGTAGTCATAGGGGTTCTCAGGAAGGGCAAATGGATTCGTAGGAGAGAAAGTGCCATTGTGAAGACACAGCATAGTAGTACTAAGATTGTACAAACAGTAGGAGATGGGAGAAGCAAGGACCACATCCTCACCTGAAGCCTCCAGAAGGAGTCAGCACTGTCACACCTTGGTTTTAGCCCATGTAACTTGTTTTGGATTTCTGATATGAAAAACTAAAATTTTATCAACACACAAAGTTTTTGGTAATTCACTGCAGGAGCAAGCAGTAAAGTCAGAAAAGCATAGGAGTGTTCATCCTTTCAGCTACTCTGGACCACGCTGAATGAAGAATTATCTTGGGCCACACATGAAATGCATGAACACTATGAAAAGCTGAAAAGGAAAAAAATCTATAATTTTCATGATATCCACCACCATAGATAAGCAAGGAAATCCTCATATAACCAATATGGGATCCTGGTCAGAGTTTGTTTTTTTAAAGCAGATCTCACATTTGTAATCATTAGTAAAAGAAATGAATATATCTAAGTAATAAAACCTTCATTGTTTTTTTTTTTTGTATTATAAAAGGTTAAAAAAAAAAGTGGTCTGCATAAACCTAATGGGATGTCTGCCGTAACTCTTAAGAAATGTATGTTGTCAGAAGTCTTGGTGAGTTCTTAACACTCTTATCATATAATTTGATTCTCGTTTTCCTCTTAGTGTGCCTCAATTTTGAAAGAGTGCTTACATACATAAGTGCTGAAAAGAAGCAATGACATGAATTAGGCAGGAGATTGGGCAGGAGGATGGCTGCAAGTATGAGGTCAGCCTGGACTTCATAATTCTCCCTGTCTCAAAAGAACAAATAAGTATTAATAATTAAAACAAATAAATTTAATCAAAGTAAATTAGCGTTCTAGTGAATTTCAGTAGGTGACTTTCAGCATAAGATTTTCTCATAAGTTATTACTTTGATTAGTAGGCTCATTTTAAGTAGGAGATGTGCTGTTCTCACCGTTTTCTTCTTCCTATGCTCTCCTATCCCTCACTAGCAATTTTCAAGCTACCTTTAACTATGCTTCAGTCTAGGAACAGGTTTTATAAAGTCATCTCTGGGTGGTTCTACTGCAATATTATTGAAGGACATTGCTGATCCTGATACAAATACATAGTCACAAGGCTATGTTTTTGTCTTCTTGAGTCCAGACATTTCTATAGAACTGAAGCCTGGAGCTGTCTATTGATAACATATTCCATAGCATTCTTTTGAAGTGGGAGTAACAAGCGGTATATCTTTATCATAGTGCACCTGTCTCTACTTGCAAAAGGTGAACTGGTCTCATTCCTTCTTATGACATGCAGCATATTTTTTAGTAATTAGAGAAGAAGTTTCCACCTATTAACTGCTTGGGTTGGATTGATGACTAGAGTACAGTCAAAATCTGCCCTTTGTTTGTATTTCTCGTCAGTGTTTTGGTACACAGCTATATTTATTTTTGTTCTGAATGTGTCTCCTATCTCTAATGTTTTACCTCTCACTTTTCTGGTTTTTGTTTGTTTGCTTGTTTTGTTTTTCGAGACAGGGTTTCTCCATGTAACAGCCTTGACTGTTCTGGAACTCACTCTGTAGACCAGGCTGGCCACAAAGTCACAGAGATCCCCCTTGCCTCTGCCTCCTGAGTGCTGGGATTAAAGTCATGTGCCACCACCACTGCCTGGGTCTTTTCTGTATTTTTCTCCTTTTTATTGTTTAGGAATTCTAGACATGCATATAATGTTTTGTTAAATCTACCACCCCCATTCTTGCCTTTATAATTTCTCCCTGAAACCATATACTTTTCTCTTCCAAACCTAATGGGCTCTACTTTTTTGAACTCACAGAGTCCACTTGGTGCTATCTTTGTGTGCATACAAATAACCTAACAATAGGCCCAAGATTTAAGAATAGTATTGAGCATTGTGAGAGTAATTTTATTGAAATGATTATTGTAAATATTTTTTTCTTAAACCAGAGATGAAAATTTGCTCAAGCAGAAATCTTAACCCTTATTATGTAGTTGATTTCTGCTTTGAACCGTCTGAGGCCACATTTGAGGCCTTAAATAGTTAGGCTGTGTACTGTGTGTGGAGGAAGTGGGGATGGTGACACATTGTCATTTTCCTCTTAAGTAAGTTATGACATACGTCTGTGTTTAAAGGAACTATGATTATTCAATCATTTCACTTTTTCCATACAAGTACGAATAATTGTCTTCTTAATGCTAATTTCTGAATAATCATGAAGTAATTTAGGCATTTAAATATTTATTAGGACTTCAGGGATAGATTAGCGGTAAAATGTTTGCCTCACATGTATCAGGCCCTGGATTTAATTAAACTCTCAGTACTATGTTAAAAAAAAAAGAGTATTTATATTTAAATTATTGTTCTTCTGAAAGTTTCATTTTCTAGGAACATTCTATATAAGCATCAGAACCAGGAAAGATATGTAATAATAAATTACCTATATTTAAAAATTAGAAAGCGGCCTAAATATAAATGCTTTTATAATCGTCATGAACTTAAAACACTCCAAATGTTCTTCAGTGACTGAATATATAAACAAACTATGTCTTTATGCTTCACACATTACATACTGTGCTGCGTAGTGTGTAATGTACTGTAGAATAATGCTCAGCAATAAGAGGAATGAACTGGTAGTACATTAAACAAGAATGAACATGAAAGGCATAGGAGATAGAAGCTAGTCTCTGAACAATAATATAATCCATATGATTATGTTTACAAGCTGTTCTTGACATATGTTAGCAAATCCATAGTTGGTAGCTGTTAGGGATTACTTGATTCTAAAAGCACAGTGAAAAGGATTTGGCAGGGGCCGGAGAGATGGTCAGAGGTTAAGAACACTGACTGCTCTTCCAGAGGTCCTGAGTTCAATTCCCAGCAACCACATGGTGGCTCACAGCCATCTATAATGAGATCTGGTGCCCTTTTCTGGCATGCAAGCATACAGGTAAGGAATGTTGTATACATAATAAATAAATAAATCTTTTTAAAAAAAAAATTTGGCAGAGGCTCAGAGATGTCTGTATTTTGATTGTGGTGTCAGTTATAACTTCATACATATTGTTGTTTGTATGTTTTGTTTACTGTCGCTACTGTTTGCATTGCTGGGTGTCAAACCTTGGGCCTTGAACATGTAAGGTAAGCCTTCCACCATTTAAGGTTACATTCCAGAACAACACATGTTTTTCAATTCATAAAACTATCTACAACTAATTTGGTTATAGGATTTTAATTGGACTTTTAAAATAACATAAAATGGTACTTTTGGTTTCAAGTTGTAAGCATGCTTTGCTAAATAATGAAAGAAACTTTCTGGGGATTGGGATAAAGTATCTGAGAAGCTATATGCAAGGAGATAACAAACTGAAATTTAGGGTTAGTATGTGACTTTGATGTGCATTTTGTATTAGGATGGTTGTAAAATGGTCCTTATCTTTGAATATCACTGTCTTGTTGATGGAACTTGATCAAGAAAATTAACTGCCTAGGACATTATCTTATTTTTCTGTAGTTGAGAAGATTGGACCCTATGCTTCTCAAAGTAAAATGCTTCCAATAGGCACTTTACTCCAATGAAGTTTGCTTTAGTGTAGAAATGTTTTAATTACTTGGCATTAAGTCACAGCAAAGTTCTAGGAAGATACTCCATAATTCTGCTGGTGATGTCGCATAGTCCTTGGCATACATCCTCTAGCTGTAATTGAAGAGAAGTTGCAATCACTCCCATCTTGTCTATGAAAGTCTGATCTGTATTATTTTATTGCCAGAGAATCCTTGAGTTTTTTGGGTTTTTTTTGGGGGGGGTGGGGAGTGGTGGTGGTAATTAAGTCAGGGTCTCTCTACATATCCCTGACTATCCTGGAACTCATTGTGTAGACCAGGCTGGTCTTTAACTCAGAGAGATCTGGTATACTTCTGCCTCCTCTGTACTGAGATGAAAGGTGTGTTCTTTTCTCTTTGAGACTATAATTTCATCATTTCCCCCTTTCTTTTCCTTTCTTTGAACTCTCCTTGCTTTATTTCAAAGTCATGACATTTTTTTCAGTAATTGTTACATGCATACATATATATGGGTCTACAGGTATATATGTGTATATGTATATACATATATATGGGTCTACATGTATATATGTGTATATGTATATACATATATATGGGTCTACATGTACATATATGTTCCTACGTACAATCTACTCAGTCTGTATAATGTTATTTGTATGTATGTTTTCTTCATTTTTAAATGTTTATTTTAAATACTTTGCAAACCACTAGGTGTGAGTGTAAACAATATAGCACTTGTTTCTCGTATAATTTGCTCCAAAGTAATTTTATACCGCCTTCCCTATAGTTCCCAGAGAAGAGAGGATAAAGCAAAGACACATGTATATAAACACTTGGTTTATATTCTTATGACAACCTGGATTTAGAAAAATTCAGCTTCTGAAACTATGAACTAGCATATTGTGAAACCACAACATGAGTTGAGTGACTGGAGTTTTGAATTTGTGAGGTTTGTTGCTGTCTTGTGGGTTCTTCTTGATACATGTTTAATGATATTAAATCAGAAATATTTAAGATTAAAACGATTGAGGTTGGGTTGTAGAGATGGCCAAGTGGGTTAAGACCACTTCCTATTCTTACAGAGGAACTGAGTTCTGTTCCCAGAACACATGGCAGGCAGCTCAAAGCATTCTGGAGCTCTAGGCTCATGACACACTGCTTTTTACTTCCAAGGGTACCTGCACATATATGGCATACACACTCAGCACACCACATCACACATGTACATGACACACAGACACACAATGTATTTTATGTGTAGGATTGTCTGCAGTTCTGTGCACCATAAGTGTGCTGGTGCCTGCAGAGAGCAGAAGAGGGCATCAGATCCCACAGACTAGAACTAGAGACAGTTCGTGAACTGCCATGTGGGTGCTGAAAACCCAGTCCTCTGGGAGAGCAGCTGGTACTCTTAACCTTTGAACCATCTCTTCAGTCCCTCTCCCTCCAACATACACACTTTTTTTGTTGCTGTTTTTTGTTTTTTTTTTTTTCGACACAGGGTTTCTCTGTGGTTTTGGAGCCTGTCCTGGAACTAGCTCTTGTAGACCAGGCTGGTCTCGAACTCACAGAGATCCACCTGCCTCTGCCTCCCAAGTGCTGGGATTAAAGGCGTGCGCCACCACCGCCCGGCCCATACACACTTTTTGATACTCTAAAACTTGAAAGTAATGTTTGCCTCTTTCAATAGTTTATAAAAAGTAAACTAGTTTTATGGCTTTATTAATCTTTTAAAATCTTCTACTAGTTTATTGTAAAAATTACATAGGGCAGCATGGTGGTGGCACACACCTTTATTTTCTTCTTGGGAGGCAGAGGCAGGCGAAACTCTGTGAGTTTGAGGCCAGCTTGGTCTACAGAGTGAGTCCAGGACAGTCAAGGCTACATAGAGATACCCTGTCTCAAAAAACAAACAAACAAACAAAAACCCTGAAAACATAGCTGGGCATGGTAACACATGCCTTTATAATCCCAGCACTGGAAGGGTACCTGTGAGTTCAGAAAGCTATCCTCTTCTACACACCAAATTCCAGGCTAGCCAGTACTACATAGAGAGATCCTGTCTCAAACGAACAAGCAAAGAGCAACACAAAAGTAAGTGTATCTTCATAGACAAAACACCACTGTATTGTACATTCTTTTCTAATTTTTTGTGTGTCGGTGTCTATGTCTGTCTGTGTGTCTGCACATTCTCACACTCTGTTCAGTAGTCTGCAGAGGACAGAAGAGGATGTCAGATCCCCTTGAACTGGAGTTACAGGCAGTTTTAAACTATCTGACATATGGGAAATATGGGAAGTAAATCTGGTCCTTTGGAAGAGTGGCAAGTGCTCTTAAGTGCTGAGCGGTCTTACAGTCCCTTTATAGTATTGTTTTGTTTTTGTTTTTGTTAAGTATTTCCTTTTAATTATTAGGAATCTACATTGATTATGCCTATCTATAATCGCAGCATTCCAAAGGCCAAACCACAGAATTGCTGATTAGAGGTCAGCCTGAGTTATATAACAACAGTCTATCTAAAGAAGAAAACTTGTTATAGATAGACCAGGGCTTTAATATTTTGTTGTTGCTGTTCATTGATTGGTTTTTTCATATCTCTAAAATGAAAAGAGTTGTGTATATTGAGTTGTTTTCTTGGGAAGTTTCTTTCTTGAATAGCTCTACTAGATTCAAATTGCATCTAGTTATTGACAGTAAGTTACATTTGCTTTGGTAATTAAACATCATTACTGCTATTAAAGATTTTTTTTCAGCATGAATGACTCCACACATGTAGTCAGTAAGAGCTAGTTCACTTTTGTTTTTTTTTCAGTCATCTCTCTCAGGTTTTTTTTTTTTTTTTTTTTTTTGCTTTTTCAAGACAGGGTTTCTCTGTGGCTTTGGAGCCTGTCCTGGAACTAGCTCTTGTAGACCAGGCTGGTCTCGAACTCACAGAGATCCGCCTGCCTCTGCCTCCCAAGTGCTGGGATTAAAGGCGTGCGCCACCACCGCCCGGCCCCCTCTCTTAGGTTTTTAATTAAATCTAGGTACCTTAATATTTGTTTCAGTTTAAATGGAAATATTTTAGCATATTATTATAATTAAAATGATTTATTCAATAAAGGAAATCTTGTCAGTTTCTAATATAAATGGAGGATAAATGATTAATTATTACATAGCTCTGAAATTCTTTGGAAAAATCTAGCTCAGAAATGATTATCTGAGACTATGATACATTTAAAGCATCTTGATTAAGTGTTACATCTCTCAAGAGAGTACTTCTTATAACTAAATGATGTTTTGTGTGTGAGAGAGAGAGAGAGAAAGAGGATGTCCCACTGTGTTACTCAACAGTATCTTCCTGCCTCAGCCTCCCAAGTAGCTGGAGTGACAGGTGTATGCCACACTGCCCAGCTGAAATGACTCAATTTGAGGACTGGAGCAGTTAAAAACACTGGCTGTGCCAGGAGGTGGTGGTGCATACCCCATAAGTAAGCCCCCCCCCCATAATTTGTTCAGAATTGCTGAAAAAATATTTAAACATATAACTGTATAGGCAAAAATCAGAGGTAAGAAAAAACTTAAGATGAAAAAAAAACACCAAAAAGGAAAACCTTAAAAATAAGTCTTTAGGGGCTGGAGAGATTGCTCAGAGGTTAAGAGTACCTATTGTTCTTGTGGAGAACTTGGTTTTGGTTCCAGGCATGCAGGTCACATAGCTCACATTTGATTGTTGTAACTCCAGCTCCAGGGGATCTGATATGCTTTTCTGTCCTTCACATTGATACACACACACACACACACACACACACACACACACACACACACACACAATGACAGGGTGAGCTTCTTTGTATGTGGTTTCCTGGGGTGTCATTTATAAAGAGGGTCGGTCCAGACTGGCTGGTGTACAGTTGTGGGAGGCTAATATGAGCCTTTCTGCAGGTTCTTCCCATTTGCATAATGTCTGCCATGCAAATAGTGGTCATGGACAAAAGTTTGAGTCACAAGGCTCAGGGCTTCAGTGCTGCTCTGTCAGGGTGCAACGTTCTTCGGCCAACAGCTTGAAATTCTTGTCTAAATTACTAAGTAGACCAGTCTTATTTCCTAGCCTCTTACTAATATTTTTCCCTTCATAGGTAATAGAAGCATTGAAAAGCATATACAGAAAGGTTAATTCAGGAAAAGGGAGAAACAGAGCAAGGCTCCAGCTGTGACTTCCTGGTTTTTTGGTTTTTTTTGTTTGTTTGTTTTTGTTTTGTTTTGTTTTGTTTTGTTTTTAAAAGACATGACTGGCAGTCCTTCCCACAGGACTTCCCACTTCCCACAAGCTTTAACTCCATTGGAGGAACTTGGTATAATCATGACTCCTCCTGAAGGATAGGCCAGCATTGGGTAAGAAAACCATTTTGTTGCTCCACATATCTTGAAGGTCTGTAGCTAGGTGCCATGTTAAAATGGTCAGATGCTCTTGGAGACCAGAAAACAGGGAAGAGTAGAATCTGAGAAGGTGGTTGGCGATGACTACAAGTAGCCCTGGAGGAAGGGGCCAAAGGTTTACAGTGGTTGAGCTCACCTAGGTTCTTTTTGTTTCCAGGTTCTAGGCCTTTTACCCAAAGAATTAAAAATGGAGACTCACCCAGATTTGCGTAAGTTGTAGATAACTTCAGTGCAGATTAGAAAAGAATACATGTCAAGAGTGACAGTGGGTCTCATAAGAGAGGGTTCTCAAGAGCCCTGATTATTGTTTGGGCCTTTCTTTTATGGGGGTTCAAGTGATTCCTAGTGTTCTCTATTTTGGTTGATAGATTGGATCGCATAGTTATTTTTTTCTACTGTGCTTGTCCCCATAATGCATCAGATTTTAATCTTAAGCACACTCAATCATGTATAGACATAAGATGGTAAATAGGGTTCCTCCCTAAAAGTTCTCTTGAGGACACAGTTTTTCTTTAATGCATAAAGAGCCAAAACCCGTTCAGGCTGGATTGGCCTTCTCATTTACTCTACATTGGGAATATATTTGAAAAGAAAGTGTCTATGCTTGATTGTTGTTAGAGGAAGAGAAACATCATTGTCAAGAGAGGGGTAAATGTGCAACCTAATATAGGAGGGGGTTGGAGGTTGCTAGGTACATTGTTTGGGGAGGGGTTTGCATGCACAAAATATACAGATAAAGGAGCTGGTCTTCCAAGACCATTATTAGAAAAGAAGGTTGTAAATAATTCAATCCAAGCAGAGTCCCAGGTTATTAAGCTATCCTGTGTTTGCTGGCCTCAGCTGAATGTGTACACACTGAGAAGTTGGGGCAACAGGTGCTTGGGCAGTTCTGCTATGCCAACCTCAGCAGCCTAAGGAGTTCCATTAATCTTTTAATGACCTCAACTCAGGCCAATTTGTGGGTTTGATGTAGAAAAGAATTTCATTACTATTTAGAATGAAGCAGACTTGGAGAATTCTTATTTTTGTTGTTTGGTTGGTTTTAGTTTTAGTTTGGTTCCTTATTTTTTGTTGATGTTGACTGTCCTTCTGTATATGTGTTGTTTTTATTGGTTAATGAATAAAGCTGTTTCAACCAATGGTTTAGCAGAGGAAATCCAGACATGAAAGCCAAACATATATATATGTGTGTGTGTGTATATCTATCTATCTATCTATCTATATATATATATATATATATATATATATATAGAGAGAGAGAGAGAGAGAGAGAGAGACAGAGAGAGAGAGAGAGAGAAAGAGTAGGCAGAGTCAAAGAAACACCATGTAGCTACCGAAGGAGAAGGATGCTGCCAGAACTTTTCTGGTAAATCATAGCCTTGTGGCGATACATAAAATAATAGAAATGGGCTAATTTAAGATATAAGAGCTAGCTAGAAATATGCCTGAGTCATCAGCCAAACAATGTTGTAATTAATATAGTTTCTGTGTGATTATTTGGATCTGGGCAGCAGGAAACAAACGAGCAGTCTCTGCCTACATTTTGTTTTTCAAGACAGGGTTTCTCTGTGTAGCCCCGGCTGTCCTTGAACTCACTCTGTAGACTAGACCGGCCTCAAACTCAGAGGTCCTCCAACCTATCCCTCCCAAGCGCTGGAATTAAAGGCATTAGCCACCACTGCCCGACTTTATCAAATATATTTTAATATAGACTTTCAACATGAAGGTTAGGAGAAAAAGTGCTTAGAAAAACACACAAGAGAACATGAATGTGGGGTTGAGAGAGCTGCTAAATGCCGGTATGAGCTTAAGGAAGCCCTGCAGTTGTTTTAGCAGGAGCCGTATCTACCATTTTAGTGGTTCTCAAATTTCATCTTAGAAGCTACAAAGAAACCTTTTTGTTTGTTTTGTTGCTTTTCTTTTTTCTCTCTTTAGGTAAGTGAGATTATAGGGTGACTTCAGAGATAACTTGTATGGAGTTACAATCTCATAAAGTAAATTCTAAAGCCACTAGGGTTACACAAGGGGGTTAAGACATGATCTTTTCCTACAAAGGAGTTTCAGGTGAGATTCCTAGAAAATTGCAGGTTTGTAGCTATGAAGGGAGAAAGGATCTAAGCAGTTGTTGATTGTGCTACAATTCTGTATCTCTGAGGGAAAGAGGCTTCAACATGACTTCTGAGTAAAGGGTTCCTCTCCTTCCCATGTCTCTGTAATTTTCTCTGACTATTTTGCTTCAGTGTGATAGTCACTTCAGTCTCGTTCCTTACACAGGATGGGACTGGAAAACTGTCACTCTGGCAGATAGAGGTCTGTTTCCCTAGATCTTTCTCTTAGTGCATAACTCTGCTTTTCCTTTCTGATACACTTCAGAAGACAGAAGACACAACCCAGGCTGCATAAACTCGGTTGTGTCTAGGGGAAGTGAGAACCTACTGGATCCACAGATCACAAAGCTAAGTTTGACTAACAACAACCATGCCATGAAGGGAAGCATCTAAAGTGAATTCAGTGTGATGAACACATGATTCTTGACCAGTCTTCTTACCACAGTTGTTAGGGTCAGAGCATAGATCCGCCTTAGTTCAGCCACCCACCCTTAGAGGCCAATGAAAACAGTCAGACACTGTTGGAGAAGGTAGCTGCTTGTTCGTACCAGCCACTCGGCTAGCTTAGCCCCGAAATAATCACAGAAACTGTATTAACTAAAACACTCCTTGGCTCACTAGCTCTAGCTTCTTATTGGCTAATTCTTATATTAATTTAACCCATTTCTATTAATCTGTATATCGCCACGTGGCAGTGGCTTACCGGCAAAGATTCGGCATGTCTGACTCTCCCTTCTTCCTCCCAGCATTCATTTCTGTCTTCCCTGCCTACCTAAGTTCTGCCCTGCTATAGGTCCAAAACAGTTTCTTTATTCATTAATGGTAATCACAGCACACAGAGGGGACTCCTACATCAAGACACAGCATAGTGAAAAAGAGAAAAAGGAAATTTATTCTATATAGCCATATACATATGAGAAGAGGAACAAAGTTATAATGACTCCCACTCCCTGCAAATCCTTTTTCAGCTTCTTGACTTAAGTTGGTTTTTTTTTTTTTGTGTGTGTGTGTGTGTGTGTGTTGTATATGTGTATGTAGGTGTGGGTATACACTTGTCCAGTGTGCATTTGGAGTCCAGAAGATACTTGGCATCAAATATCTTTGTCAGTGATTCTCCACATTATTTTGGGGGAGTGGGTTTTTTACTGAAGCTGAAGCTCCCTAAATTGGCTAGCTTGGCTATTCAACTAGTTTCAGGAATACTCCTGTGTCCACTTACTTAGCATTTCAGTTCTAGGAATATGCCACACACCTAAGTCTTTGTTTGGTTTCACATGGGTCTGGAGGAACTGAACTTTGGTCCTCATATTTGGGTGGCAACCACTTCACTGACTTAGCCAGCTTGCCAGCTCAGGCTTAGATTTAAATAGAAGACAAGGTATGACTAAGGTGGCCAAGGTGTGGTCATGTGCATCATTGCTTGGCTTCAGTAAGTTGTGAGAACCGTGTGACATAAATACCTTTCTGAGAGACCAGCCCATCCTGTTGTTGGCCACAGCCTCCCAGTCTTTTCTTTTCACAGTGTAAAAGTCCCTGGAAAATTCCACTTTGGGGGGAAACCATTTTTTTTCAGTAGTATGATGGGAAGCACCTGTATGTCTTTAGAATATTTTCAGTACTGATAGGATGGATGCCTGGAGCCTGGGCAAAGAACTAGCCTGAATGGATGAAATGAAGGACTCCAGCTTGAACACTGACCCCCTACACACTCGTACCTGGCAGATACAAGTTATCAGAGGATCCAGGAGGAAGTCACTCCAATTCTTTCTTATTTGGTAACAATTGGTGTTACCATGCTTAACTTTATTTCTAAATTCTTTGATTTTTTTTTTTTTTTTTTTTTTTTTTTTTTTTTGGTTTTTCGAGACAGGGTTTCTCTGTGGTTTTGGAGTCTGTCCTGGAACTAGCTCTTGTAGACCAGGCTGGTCTCGAACTCACAGAGATCCGCCTGCCTCTGCCTCCCAAGTGCTGGGATTAAAGGCGTGCGCCACCACCGCCCGGCTTCTTTGATTTTTTTTATTATCTTTAAATTTATTCCCAATTTTTAGTGTGTGGTCAAATTTTATCTCTCTCTTACTCATATTTTACTTCCTTTTGGTTAATCTTCTGTACTTTCCACATTTATTATGTTCTTAGCATAACTTTTTACTTCATAACTTATGCTTAGCATTATCTTTTGCTGTATTGTTTTTTTATAGTTATTGCTGGTGTGCAATTAACTTTAATTGATTTTGATTTTTTTCAGTGTCTGGTTTGGTTTATCATTATTGCTGTGAAAATGGTTTGTTCTCTTTGAGTAGTACACAGAATTAATCTTTCAAAAGAAGACTACTCACTGAGACAATCTCCAGATAAAGCCAGAAGGGATGGCCATCCCAATACATGTTGCAGATCACAATTTAGGAACCCAAAAACATGAAAGGGCAGGGCAACATGACTCTAGCAATATACCACAACCCCTAAGCACCAAATCTGAGATACTGAAAAGGTTATCATTCTGAAGAAAGTATTCAGAAGTCTCTTTTTAAGAATGATCAATGACCTCAAAGAGAATTCAAACAACCAAGTGAATGAAGAATGAAAGAAACTGGGCAAGAAATTTGGCAACATGGATAAGAAAATCAGGAAGGAAATTGAGACTTTGAAATATAAACTCAGAAATATTGAAAATGAAAAGTGACAAATCAAATTCACTAAAAGACTAGGTCAATCACAAGATAGACTCTCAGGCATTGAAGACAGTCAAGGAAATTCTACATTCAGACATCAATAGAGGAAAAGGAATGACTATTCTTAAGAGTTCTGTCTCTTAAGAGACAAAGCCTAAGAAACCAAGGAAGTAAATGAATGTCCTAATACATATACTAAAGTCATTGAAAGTGTGTGCAACTAAATCATAGCAGGAAAAATTTTTGAATTTAGGAAAAGATACAGATATCAATTAGATGTAAGTTTCAAGTAAAAAGTGACAGCTTTTTATAAGGAAAACATGTGATGATACATTTCAGTCACAAAAATTAAATAATTGATGACCAATACCACATGCCTCAAACTTGTATTTCAGGATCATTGAAGAAATGGCATTCCAATATAAGCACAAACTAATTCACAAACAATACTCTAGCATTGCCAATGTATCCTTGAAGAAATGTTATACACAGGGGCTAAGGCAGGGGCTCAGTTGATAAAGTGTTTGCCTATTAAGCACTAAGTCCCAGGATCCACAGCACCATAAATAAAACTAGGCAAGGTACTACATGCCTGTGATCTCAGTACTCAAGAGGTAAAAGTAGAAGGATCAGAAATCCAGGGTCATCTTCTACAAATAAAGTTCCAGCCAACCAAGGATATGTGAGACCCTGAAAGGAAGGAAGGAAGGGAGGGAGGCAGGGAGGGAGGGAGGAGAAGGGGGAGAGAAGAGGAGAAGAGAAGAAAGGGAAGGGAAGAAGGGGAAGAGAAAGTCATTTATAGAAGAGGAAGAAAGTCGCTCATCAGCTCAGGAAAGAATTAATTTCATGAGAGAAGAGAGACCACTGGGAAAATGTTAGCATGTCTGTTTCAGTGTAGCAGTGAACCCCTAGGATGAGTGAAAAGAAATAAAAAAATGAATAGTATTCAAACCAGTTAGGAAAACTATCAACAACATTACAGGAATCAACAAATACTTCTCAATATTAACGTGACAAAAATGGTCTTTTTAAAAACTGTTTTATTTAACTTTATGTCCATTGGTGTGAGGGTATCAGATCCCTTAGAACTGAAGTAACAGACAATTGTAAGCTGCCATGTGGTTGCTGGGGATTGAACCTGGGTTCTTAACCACCGAGTCATCTCTCCAGCCCCATAAAATGGTTTTAACTCTCAATTAAAAGATGCAGACTAGCTGATTGGATTTGCAATAATAATTCTGAGGGGCTGGAGAGAATGACTTAGTGGTTAAGAGCTCTTAACTGTTCTTGCTGAGGACCTGAGTTTGGTTCAAAGCACCCACATGGTAGTTACTGTCTGTAACTTCCATTCCAGGAGATCCAGTACCTTTTCTGACCTCTCGAGACATCTGCTGTGGTATAAATATATACACTCAGGCATACACATACACAACTAAGTAATAAAAATAATTTCCAACTATTTATTGTTGTCATGCCCATGTCATGAATCCCCCTCCCCCCCCGCCGCCAGAGACCATCAGGTAAGAGTTGAAACTTCCTTCACCTGGCCAGCCTATATCAATGCAAGTCCATTCTAGCTGACAGAATGTGGTTAACTTTTCCTTTTCTCTAGTGAAATACAAATGATGGCCTAGGTGACTCTTGTACATAATCTGAGAACCACAGAAGCTGACGCAGGAAGATCATGAATTTGAAAATGTCCTAGTGGGGCCTGGAGAGATGGTTCAGAGGTTAAGAGCACTGGCTGCTCTTCCAGGGGTCCTGAGTTCAATTCCCAGCAATCATATGGTGGTTCACAACCATCTATAATGGAGTCTGGTGTCCTCCTCTGGCATGAAGGTATATATGCAGGCGGAACACTGTATACTTAGTTAAATAAATAAAATCTTAAAAAAAAAAAGACAACCTCATTAAAAAAAGAGAGAGAGAAAAGAAATGTCCTAGTGAGACACATCATTTTGCACAATGAGAGTTCTAATATTTGAAGGGAAATGTTTTAATATATATTTCTTACCAAATTTAGAGAAACTTGAGGATTTTTTTTTTTTTTTTTTTTTTTTTTTTTGGTTTTGTTTGTTTGAGACAGGATCTCACAATGTAGTTCTGGATGGCCTGAAACTCACAGACATTCACATGCTTCTACTTCTCAAATACTAGGATTAAAGCCGTGCTCTACTATGCCTGGCAAATTTAGAGAAAATTTTGCATGTTTAATGTGTTGGTGAGTCCATGTAGAAACAGACATTCTTTTTTTTTTTTTCTTTTGGTTTTTCGAGACAGGGTTTCTCTGTAGCTTTGGTGCCTGTCCTGGAACTAGCTCTTGTAGACCAGGCTGGCCTCGAACTCACAGAGATCCGCCTGCCTCTGCCTCCCAAGTGCTGGGATTAAAGGTGTGCACCACCGCCACCCAGCTTTTTTGGTTTTTTGAGACAGGGTTTCTCTGTGGGTTTTTTTTTGGAGCCTGTCCTGGATCTAGCTCTTGTAGACCAGGCTAGTCTCGAACTCACAGAGATCCGCCTGCCTCTGCCTCCCAAGTGCTGGGATTAAAGACGTGTGCCACCACTGCCCAGCAGAAACAGACATTCTTATACACAGCAGTAGAAATTGCTATCATCCCATAGAAATGGATGTAGTACAATATGTGTTCACACTTTCAAGCTACAATTCTGTCTTTTTATCTAAAGGTGTTTTTTTTTCCATTTTTTTTAAGATTTATTTATTTATTATGTATACAACATTCTGCCTCGATGTATGCCCTCACGCTTGAGGAGGGTGCCAGATCTCAGCACAGATGGTTGTGAGCCACCATGGGTCGCTGGGAATTGAACTCAGGACCTCTGGAAGAGCAGCCAGTGCTCTTAACCTCTGAGCCATCTCTCCAGCCCTTTTTTTTTTTTTTTGAGAATTGTATATATGAGTACTTGGCTTACATTATTTCTAGCTCTTCTACACCCCCTCCAATGCCTACCATATCCCTTCATCCCTTCTCAAATTTATGATCTCTTCTGTAGTGATATTTCATTTGTATTTTAATAAATAATGCTTGCATGAAGATCAGAGAGTAAAACAGCATCACTGGTCAGCCTTACAAACTAGGCAGTGGTGACACACACCTTTAATACCAGGAGCCACACTAGTTTACCATAGAAACCAGGTGGTAGTGGTGTACACCTTTAATCCCAGCCCTAGAGAAGAACATAAAATGAGAGTACACAACTCTCAGACACAATTTCATTCTGAGATTCCTGGAGGCAGGATCACCATTTCAGACTGAGGTAGGGGTGAGAGCCAGTGGCTGGTTGTTTTGCTTTCTGACCTTCAGATTGAACTCCAATTTCTGTCTCTGGGTTTTTATTAATCATGCTACACTCTTATTCCTTAATTATTGTTTTACACACACAACCTATTGATCTATTGAGTATATTTTGTGTTGCTCATATGTGCAGGCTTTTAGGGATGACACTTGTATTAGATAACCCATCAGGGAGTATGTCCTTGGAAAAAACTGATTTTCCCTCTCTAAAAAACCATTGATTGCTTATAGCTCTTCATCTGGAGTTGGGCTTTGTGAAATTTCTCTTATCCACATTGGCATATCAACTGGTGTTGTCATTACTAAGGTCTTGCTTAGATGGTTATAGTGTTGAGATTTAATGGGTGCAACCTCTCTTTCAGGTCTAAAAGACACAGACTCATATGTGTCATGGTTATCTGGGTTTTAGAATAGTTTTACCCCATCTTGAGTGATGTTTCCTGAGCCTTAGTTGTAGGGGTTACGTGGTAGGTGCACCAATTTAGGATGAGCACCCCACAGAATCTTGGAAGTGTTCTCTCTGAAGCCCACCTCTCATAGTTTCAGAAGGTGCTATTTAAAGTACCAAGAAGGGGGCTGGAGAGATGGCTCAGAGGTTAAGAGCATTGCCTGCTCTTCCAAAGGTCCTGAGTTCAATTCCCGGCAACCACATGGTGGCTCACAACCATCTGTAATGAGATCTGATGCCCTCTTCTGGCCTGCAGGCGTACACACAGACAGAATATTGTATACATAATAAATAAATAAATAAATATTAAAAAAAAAAAAGAATATAAAGTACCAAGAAAAAAACAGTCAGTACTACCAGCTGTAAAGCCTGTAAACCATAACAATAACTGGTCTGTCAAGATATCCTCATATGGTGGAATAGTGGCACTTTTATCCATGGGCAACCAACAACTGACTAATTGGACATAAGACCTGCTAGGTAGGAGGGAAATCATGCTTGGTACTATAAACATAAAGAACTTCCCATGGCTGATGAAGTCATAGACCCTAGAGGAGAACGTACTACTGCCAGTAGGATTTCTTTCTTTTTTTCCTTTTTTTTTTTTTTTAAACATGTATTTAATTAGAGGTGGGCAGGGTGCCTTGGTATACAAGCAAAGGTTAGAGGGTGACTTGAAGAGTTGGTTCTCTCCTTCTAACATGTGGGTTTCAGGGATTGAATCAGGTTGTGTAGCATGAATAATAAAAACCCAGTGACAAATATTGGGGTTCAACCTAAAGATCAGAAAAGCAAAGCAGCTAAGCCACTAGAGAGCTCTTACGTCTATGAAATCTTCAGACTGAAAGAGAGCCAGCTCCTGTCTCATCGCACCTTATATTCCTTTCTAGTTCTGGGATTAAAGGCGTGCACCCCAACCACCCAGCCTCTATGACTAACTAATGTGGCTGCTGAAATTAAAGGTGTGTGCCACCACTGTCTGACCTGTATGACTGGCTAGTGGGGCTGTTTTGCATTCTGGTCTTCAGACAAGCTTTATTTATTAAAATACACATGAAATATCACTACAGGTTGTGAGGCTTGTCAGCAATGCCTTAACCAGTGAGTCCTTCCTCTGTATCCCCGCCAATACAATTTCTAACTGGAATCTAAATATGTATCCTTTTGACCACAGTTAAGTATAGCTTTCATCCCTAGTCAAGCTGCTTTTTGCAAAGATGGAGACTGTTACAGAGATCAACAGTTCAGTTTTTAAGAGTATAAAAAAAATTAGAGGCTAGAGAGACATCTGAGTGGTTTAAAATACTTGCTGTTCTTGTAGAGAATCTGGGTTTGGTTCCACGACATTGAGTGGCTCCACACTATCTGTAACTCCAGCTCCAGGAGATCCAATGCTTCTGTCTTACAAAGAATATAAAAATAATTTAAAATGTAATCACTGTGCATAAGGATGTGAGGACAAACCACATATCTACCAGAAGGTAATAATTCACTAAACTATTGTATATCACCACATCTGTTCAACACCAGGCTATCAAATGAAGGGGAAATATCACTGTAAATTACTGGCCTGGTTTCTAGGTTCAGGGGCCCAACAGGAAAAGGTACCAGTCACCAAGCCTGAAGGTCAGTCTTCACACGGTAGAGGGAGGAAGTTCTCCTCTGGCCTCCACACATTGACTGTGGTACATCTTACCCCTTCCATCAATAAATGAATAGAATAAAAAATTTAAACTGAGGGTCATAAAACTATGTAGCTTCTCTGTTTCATATTGGGAATAGTTCAGAAGGATAGAACCATACTAACGGAAGAAATGAGGGTGAAAGAAGTGTAAAGAGTTTCATTCATCGTATAACTGTCAGAAAAAACATAGAGATAATGTCTGTGTATTTGAAAAGCCATACACTTTAAAAGTATGCTTAGGTCAAAGCATTAAGCACAGTTGTACATGCTAGTTGTACATGGAGACTTATCTCTGTCTCTCCCAGTTCCACTGATCCAGTTTCTCTCCACTTATGGTCCCCGCAGCTGCTTACAGGATAATTAATTGTAATTGTTTCTCCAATGACTAGCTCTCACAATTAAATTAACCCATTACTACTAATCTGTATATGGCATGGCCATGCCTTACCAGTCATGCCCTGGCATGTTACTCCTTCAGCAGCTACATGGAGTCTCCCTGACTCTGCCCTCTTTCTCTCCATATCTTTGTTTAGATTTCCTGCCAGGCTCTATTCTGCCTGGCCATTGACTGAAACAGCTTTATTTATCAACCAATGAGAGAGACATATTCACAGCATATGGAAGGACATGGTACATCAGCTAGTGATCTAAAAACCAATTAAAGATGTGAGAAAGCAATTGCAAGATACATTCGTGGAAAATAGGAGATGAAAATCATTAAGGTAAAAGAATTAGGACATGGCGTAGGGGCACACACCTTTAATCCCATGAGTTCCAGGCTGGCCTGAAACATTTTAAACATGATGTATTTTTAAAATGAAGTAACATAGTCATGTCTTTATCAGACTGCTATCCAAAGTGAAAGAGACACCTTTACTAATCTCAAATACATTAAAATGACAAGATATTTATAGCAACATATGCTAATGTGTTTGTAAATTTAGCTGAAATGGAAGAATTCCTGAATGAATTCAGCCTACAGATAGCTATTTTATCTCTTTATACTAACAATTATTAAACAGCCTCTGAATTCTGATAGTGTCTGTACTACTTAGGAAGAAGGAACAAGATCTTCAAAACTTCTTTTAGAAATAGAATACAAGTAAAACTTGCCAACTC
Source organism: Chionomys nivalis (assembly GCF_950005125.1). NCBI lineage: Eukaryota > Metazoa > Chordata > Mammalia > Rodentia > Cricetidae > Chionomys > Chionomys nivalis. The sequence continues at coordinate 21,003,098 of NC_080107.1, forward strand.
ATGCTGAAACTAGATGGTGTTGACACCAAAAGCCGACAGTGACAGTGCAGAGCTGAGACTGAGACCGCAGTGGTGTGTGCCTGTAGTCTCAGCCGTGAGAGACCAAAGACCAGAGCAGGGCAACGTCAGTAATTTAAGTTCAGCTGTGCATGATTCAGTTAGGGTAACTGTAACTGTCAGGCATTGAATGGGCAGCCCTACTTTGGATACTCCTTGTATATCCTGTACCTTTCATTTCTATTTCTAGTATACCCAATTAAAATATGTGCACTAAACATATGTAAAAGAATCACAGTAACATTAGTCAAGATGATAATTCACATGCCTATGCATAATATGTATTATTCCTGTATTACCAGCATGTAACTATATATTGTAGCACATGTCTTTAGAAAGCATTTGAGAGGGAAGCAGGAGGATCAAGAGTCTAGGCAGTTCACTATGCTGAGAGTGCAGTAATTAGTAGGATCATGACTGCAAATGGCCACTGTGTCTGGGAAATGCAATGAGAACCATCTTTAAATTTTGTTGTTGTTGGCTGTCTTACTTAGGGTTTCTTTTGCAATGAAGGGACACTATGACCATGGCAACCGTTAATAAGAAAAACATTTAATTGGAACTGGTTTACAGTGTCAGAGTGTCAGTCCCTTTTCATCATGGGTGGGAAGCAAGCTGGCACACAAGCAGGTATGATGTTGGAGGAGCCAAGATTTCTACATCTGGATCATCATACAGCAGGAAGAGACAGCAACCCTGGGTCTGGCTTGAGCAGCTGTGAAACCTCCAGCCCTACCCTAGTGACACACTTCCTCTAATAAGACCACACCTCCTAATAGTGCCACTTCCTATGATCCTATTGGGGCCATTTTCATTCAAACCATCATACTGGTATACACATGATGAAATACGATGAAACAACAAATAATGCATAAAACTATGACTATATGCAACAACATAGATGAATCCTATAAGTATAATCTTTAATCAATAAATCTAGGTGTAAAATAATGCTACATACTATAATGGTATTATTTTGAAACTGTCAAAGTCTATGGTGTCTGAATTCATAACATTATTTTTTAAATGTGTTGTGGAAATTGAGATAGGGATATGATAAAAGTCTTCTAATATACAAGTATGTTCTGTTCCTTATTTTTTATTTTTTAATTTAAATTTTGTATTTTTATTTTTTTATGTTTTGGTTTTTTGAGAAAGGGCTTCTCTGTAGTGTTGCAGCCTGTCCTGGCACTTGCTCTGTAGATCAGGCTGGCCTCAAACTCACAAGGATCCACCTACCTCTGCCTCCTGAGTGCTAGGATTAAAGGCGTATGCCACCACCACCCAGCTAAAATTTCTACTTTAATGGTTTAAAATTTTTAGTTTTTCATTAAAAACTTAAACATTTATTTCTATTATTTTTCATTATGTGTATACATGTGGGTATGGACACATGAGTGCATGTACCCATACAAGCCAGAGGCCTTTAATTCTCCTGAAGCTGTAGTTACAGGCAGTTGTGAGTCACTCACTGGACATGGTTGCTGGGAATTGAAATCTGGTGCTCTACAAGATCATCAAACACCCTTAGCTGCTATGTCTTATCTCCAGGCCCATGTTATGTATCTTCAACACTTTTCACTATACTTGCTGTGTGTTCTTCTGTTGATTATACTTTGGTTTACATACTTTTAAAGGCAGGGCAATGGTGGCACACGCCTTTAATCCCAGCACTCGGGAGGCAGAGGCAGGCGGATCTCTGTGAGTTCGAGACCAGCCTGGTCTACAAGAGCTGGTTCCAGGACAGGCTCCAAAGCCACAGAGAAATCCTGTCTCGAAAAATCAAAAAAAAAAAAAATACTTTTGAAGGATTGGGGATGTAGTTAAATTCAAAACTTTTCTATCATGTGCAAAGCTGTTGGTTTGATCCCCTGGACTAGTGAACAGAAAGCATATTAAAGTTAACTTTCCTCTAAAAGACTTTAAAATGTATCAAATAAACTAATAGGTATATGCTGTTTTTGCTTTGTCATCTCAGAGTTAGAAAACATAGCAATAAGACAGTCGTACAACAAAGTTGAATAAGTAATGTCTGAATATTAATGTGAGGGGATCCCCACAGATGTTGCAGAAGGCAGAGACATGAACCTTGATGAGGTGAGGATGCAAACTTGGTTCAACCCAACTAAGTCTCCGGGCTGGATCAAACTTTGGGAGTCTGTATATTGCCAGGCGATTTATTGCCAACACATTTAAACACATTATAATTTGGAAAAAAGTTTCTTTGTGTAGTACAATCACAGGTACATAAGGAAGCATAATTACATAGAAACTCAACTCAGGGTACATGTCATTACTTCCAAGAAGATGGGTTCTGGAGATAGGATGCCTGTACTAGCTTAAGGGCCTAAAGAACGATCTGCCCTGGTCTTGGTTGTAGAGATAGTATAGAGGGAATTCAGTCTATTAGCCACCTTCCATCCTGGTTGTGGGAGCTTAGAGGAGTCCCTAGTTATACAGATGATGTAAGGGTCACTTAGAAGACTAGCCACCTCCAGTCATGGTTGTGGAAGCTTGATATGGCCTGGCCCACCAGATGACAGAGATTGCCAGGCTGTTAATCACCTTCAGTACCCAGCCTGCTGGATGGAAGAGCAGGTATTTCCTCCTTTGAGGAGACACCCTTGTGTGATTAACATTCCTGGTTTCCTTAGTGATCTGTGCATGCAAAAACCTTCATGCTCCCAACATTAATGCTATTAGAAATTACTGTTATTTTGACATGTCAACTTGTACAGTGATTATGCTATTTTTTAAAAGTTTTTAAGATTTATTTATTGTATATACAATGTTCTGCCTGTATAAAGCAGGTCAGAAGGGGGCACCAGGACATATTGTAGATGGTTGTGAGCCACCATGTGGTTGCCAGGAATTGAACTTAGGACCTCTGGAAGAGCAGCCAGTGCTCTTAACTGCTGAGGCCATCTCTCCACCCCTTAAAAAAAATATATGGTTCTAGGGATTTATGGCAGTTCATAGAATCCGTAGCCTCTATTCATGAAGCCTGAGCATGATTCCTAGCAGAAGTTAAATGATGGTGTGTGTGAGTCTTCAGATAATGTTGTTAAGCAAGTGATAAATAGAAGAAATGTATTTTCCTAGTATCCAAAACTATTTTGAAAGGATATGCTGGGTCGTTATGCTACCATTTCTGTTTTTCATTGTCCTTCAATATTTTTTTTTTTTTTTTTTGGTTTTTCGAGACAGGGTTTCTCTGTGGCTTTGGAGCCTGTCCTGGAACTAGCTCTGTAGACCAGGCTGGTCTCGAACTCACAGAGATCCGCCTGCCTCTGCCTCCCAAGTGCTGGGATTAAAGGTGTGCGCCACCACCGCCCGGCTCAATATTTATCTAATAATACTTAAAAGTTTAAAAATCAACCAAATGCCGGGCGGTGGTGGCGCACGCCTTTAATCCCAGCACTCGGGAGGCAGAGGCAGGCGGATCTCTGTGAGTTCAAGGCCAGCCTGGTCTACAAAGGGAGTTCCAGGACAGGCTCCAAAGCTAAAGAGAAACCCTGTCTCGAAAAACCAAAAAAAAAAAAAAAAAAAAAATCAACCAAATGTTTTCTACTTAAACTATAGAATTTTTTGTTGCCTACAACTGATACTAAACATTAGAGATACAGGATTACGGTTTATCAGTAAGGGCTGGAAAGATTCCTCAATATTAAGAGCACTTGCAGAGGACCCGCGTTCCTTCTCAGCACCCATGTTGGGCATCTCACAAACTCCCCTAACTCCAGCTCCAGAGGTATCTGATGCCTGTATGGGCACATGTGCACATATACACACAGAACATGTGCATACACATAATTACAAAAGTAGGAGTAATTGTTTCAGTAAAAAGCTTTTGGGGGCTTATGGGATGGCTCATTGTTTAAAAGCTGCTCTTCTAAAGGACATGATTCATTTCCGGGCACCCACATAGTGGCTCACAACGATTTGTAACTTTAGTTCCAGATGATCCATTGCCCTCTTCTGGTCTCTATGGGCATTGCACTCATGTGGTTCATATATATATAGCTGCAGGTAAAACACCCATACACATAAAATAAAAGATCTTAGGTGGGCACCTTTAATCCCAGCATTTAGTAGGCAGAGGCCGGCAGATCTCAGGGAGTTCAAGGCCAGCCTGGTGTTGAAAAACCAAAACAAAAGACAAACAAAAAACAAAAATTTAAAATCCTTTGATCCAGATGATAGTGGCACACACTTTTAATCATCCCAGCTCTCAGGAGGTAGAGGCAGGAGGATCTCTGAATTTGAAACTAGACTGGTCACTAGAGCTAGTTCCAGGAAAGCCAGGGGTATACATAGACACCCTGTCTCAGAAAACAATAACAAAAAAAAAAAATCTTAAAAAACAAAGAATTTCGCCAGGCGGTGGTGGCGCACGCCTTTAATCCCAGCACTCAGGAGGCAGAGGCAGGCGGATCTCTGTGAGTTCAGACCAGCCTGGTCTACAGAGCTAGTTCCAGGACAGGCTCCAAAGCCACAGAGAAACCCTGTCTCGACAAACAAAAACAAAAAAAAAGAAAGAAAACAAACAAACAAACACAAAATACAATGAACTTGGAGTAATTGTTTCAGTAGAAGCTTTTTTTGGTGGCCTGAGAGATGCTCCATGGTTAAGGGCATTCACCACCAAGCCTGATGACATTTCCATCCCCAGACCCTGACTGTCTTCTGACCTCCACATAACCTCCCCCAAAATGAATATACTGGAAATAACCTTTGAAGTGAAAGTCACAATGAGACAGTTGTAGAATATAGGTTTCCAACAGACAGTAGATAAGTAGAGACTGTGTACTTCTTAGCAACAAGATTTATAGTCACATCCAATGAGAGTCTAGCAGGCCTGGGAAGCACACTGTGAGGGTAAAGTACTGATATATTGCTAAGCTTCAGTGACCCAAGTAAACTATAAAAAGTTAACTTGTCAGTATTAGACAACAATGGGGCCACATCTAGAGGACTTGCCTATTATGCATGACACAGTGTGGAAAGATGAGGGCTATTCTTGGGAAAGGAAGCCTAGACACATTAGCAGTGAAACAAAGAGAAGCTGGAAACCAGTCTGTGAGATGCTTTTCATATAAAAGTCCCAACAGAAAAATGTAGATGCCAGTAGACAATAGAATATCATCGTAAAAGCTGCCACAAGCTGGGCGGTGGTGACGCATGTCTTTAATCTCAGCACTCGGGAGGCAGAGGTAGGAGGATCTCTGTGAGTTCAAGGACAGCCTGGTCTACAAGAGCTAGTTCCAGAACAGGCTCCAAAGCCACAGGGTTTCCGTGCCCAGTGGAAGTGGCCTTCAGGAGAGGAGTAATGACGGAATTAAGACAATTTTATAAATGGAAAACTAAGAGACGTTTGTCTTCAGCAGACCTGTGCTACCGGAAAGGATAATGGAAGTTCCTCATGTGAAAAGGAGAGGATATTAACAGAAGGAAGGCTTGGATCCTCAGGAGCACACGAAGGACAGCAGACATGGTAAATATGTGACCAACATACAAGACTACTTTATCTTTCTAAGGTCTTTAAAGATGTGTACATAGTTTATAGCATGATAGTGCTCCAGAGTTTTCACTGTAGTTACTATTAAATATATAATAAAGCTAATATATAAAACTGCTTTAAAAAACTGGGTGTGATGCAGCACACCTCTAATCCAGAACTGAAGAGACAGAGGCAGGAGGCTCTCTGGGCGTTTGAGGCTGGCACATTCTATATATTGGGATCCAGTACTACATAGACCCTGTCTCAAAACAAAACAAATACCCCTCCAAAACAAATAATAACATCAACTAAAAACTGCTATAAAATTACAAGAAAATATGCTATATGGGAGGAAGTAAGAAGAGAAATCTATGTATTTTCACGATACTAACTACATCTTATATTAAAAGAATAGTGTTCTAGTTGAACTCTGAAAGAATGAGGTATAGGGGCTGGAGAGATGACTCAGTGGTTAATAGCACTTGCTGTTCTTCCAAAGGGCACAGGTTTAGTTCCCAGCACCCACATGGTTGCTCACAGTCATTGGTAACTCCAGTTCCAGGAAATCTGATGCCCTCTTCTGACCAGTATGGATGTGCACAGTCATGCATGTGTATATGTATGTGTACCACATAATACACACAAAACTAATGAGTTAAAAAATTTTAAAATACTGAGTTATATATTAAAATCTTAAAGAAAGTATTAAATTCAAATAAATATAGTTAATGAAGCAATAAAAATGAGCTGGGCTTGGTGTGTACACCTTTAATTTCAGCACTCAGTCAGGCAGAGGGAGGGAGATCTCTGTGAGTTCAAGGCCAACCTGGTCTACAGAGTGAGTTCCAGGACAACCAGGGCAGTTACACAGAGAAACCCTGCCTTGAAAAACCAAGAAAAAAACCATTTAAAATGCAATACTAAAAATATTTGAATTATTTTTAAAATTGTATAAGAGGAGAAAGAATAATTACAACAAAGATTTTAAAATGCAATGAAATAATGAAACTGAACAAAATATTTAAATATTAAATACTAAATACCTCAATTTTTGGAAAATTGTCAGCACACATATAAAGAACATCAAACCATATTATCTATAAAAACTAATATAAGCCATTCAGTGGTGACACATACCTTTAATTCCAGCACTCAGGAGGCAGAGACAGGTGCAGGTCTTATGTGTTCAAAGTCAACTTGGTCTACAGAGTGAGTTCCAGGACAGCCAGGACCACACAGAGAAACCTTGTCTTGAAAAACTAAAGGGGGCGGGGGACAAAACACTAAAAACTTTGCAATATTGATATGGAAAAGTGATTCTTTATTAGAATAAAAGATAAAACATAAAAAAATGTATATTGACTTTAAAAATTTTTTTTTAAATCATCTGGACAGTATTGACAGGAACTTTTTTTCCTTTTTTTTTTCTCTGCTCCCCTCCCTGCCTCTCCTCTCCCCATTCAACCCTCCCCCAAGGTTCCCATGCTCCCAATTTACTCAGGAGATCTTGTCTTTTTATATTTTCTACTTCCCATGTAGATTAGATCCATGTAAGTCTCTTTTAGTGTCTGCATTGTTGCCTAAGTTCTCTGGGATTGTGGTTTGTGGGCTGGCTTTCTTTGCTTTATGTTTAAAAAACACCTATGAATGAGTACATGTGATAATTGTCTTTCTGTGTCTGGGTTACCTCACTCAAAATGTTTTCTAGCTCCATCCATTTTCGTGCAAAATTCCAACTGTCGTTATTTTCTTCTGCTGTATAGTACTCCATTGTGTAAATGTACCACATTTTTCTTATCCATTCTTCAATCGAGATGCATTGAGGTTGTTTCCAGGTTCTGGCTATGAGAAACAAAGCTGCTATGAACATAGCTGAGCACATGTCCTTGTGGCACGATTGAGCATCCTTTGGATATATACCCAAAAGTGGTATTACTGGGTCTTGAGGAAGGTTGTTTCCTAATTTTCTGAGAAACTGTGACACTGACATCCAAAGGGGTTGCATTTCCACCAGCAATGCAGAAGTGTTCCCCTCTCCACAGAAACTCTCCAGCATAAGTTGTCATCAGTGTTTTTGATCTTGGCCATTCTTACAGGTGTAAAATGGAATCTCAGAGTTGTTTTGATTTGCATTTCTCTGATGCTTACTAAGATGTTGAACATTTCCTTAAGTGTCTTTCAGCCATTTTAGATTCCTCTGTTGAGAGTTCTCTGTTTAGGTCTGTACTCCATTTTTTTTTATTGGATTATGTGTTCTTTTGGTGACCAATTTCCTGAGTTCTTTGTATATTTTGGAGATCAGACCTCTGTCTGATGTAGGGTTAGTGAAGATCTTTTCCCATTCTGTAGACTGTTGTTTTGTCTTGTTGACTGTGTCCTTTGCTTTACAGAAGCTTTTCAGTTTCAGGAGGTCCCATTTATTAATTGTTTCTCTCGTAGTCTGTGCTACTGGGGTTATATTGAGGAAGTGGTTCCCTGTGCCAATGCGTTCAAGTGTACTTCCCACTATCTCTTCTATGAGGTTCAGTATGGCTGGCTTTATGTTGAAGTCTTTGATCCATTTGGACCTGAGTTTTGTGCATGGTAATAGATATGGGTCTATTTTCATTTTTCTCCATGTTGATATCCAGTTATGCCAGCACCAGTTGTTAAATATGCTTTCTTTTTTCCATTTGATAATTTTTGCTTTCTTGTCAAAAATCAGGTGTTCGTAGGTGTGTGGATTAATATCCGGGTCTTCTATTTGGTTCCATTGGTCCTCCTGTCTGTTCTTATGACATTACCAGGCTGTTTTCAGTACTGTAGGTCTGTAGTAGAGTTTGAAGTCAGGGATTGTGATGCCTCCAGAAGTTCTTTTATTGTACAGGATTGTTTTGGCTATCCTGGATTTTTCTTTTCAATATCAAGTTGAGTACCATTCTTTCGAGGACCTTGAAGAATTTTGCTGGGATTTTGATGGCCATTGCGTTGAATCTGTCATGGATAGTTTTATATTGCATAAATTCCCACATTATAATACAGAGACAAGCTCACAAGGACACATCTTTTTTTTTTGGTGTTTTTTTGAGACAGGGTTTCTCTGTGGCTTTGGAGCCTGTCCTGGAACTAGCTCTGTAGACCAGGCTGGTCTCGAACTCACAGAGATCCGCCTGCCTCTGCCTCCCGAGTGCTGGGATTAAAGGCGTGCGCCACCACCGCCCGGCCACAAGGACACATCTTTGCACAAGAAGTGAACTAGATAAAATTTAAAAGCCCAATTCTGTGTTGTATCTTGTTGCCCTTGCAGAGTAACTGGAATACCTGTTTGCTGCTGACAAGAATATAAAATTTTAAAATAACTTTGGAGAACAGCGTTGAGGGAGCTGCGGGGCTGCGTTCCTGCCACCCAGCCACCCAGCTCCCAGCTGCCTGGCTAGCTTATGCCCCAAAATAACAACACACAAACTGTATTCTTTTAAGCACTGCTTGGCCCATTATATCTAGCCTCTTCTTTTTTTTTTTTTTTTTTTGGTTTTTTGAGACAGGGTTTCTCTGTGGTTTTGGAGCCTGTCCTGGAACTAGCTCTTGTAGACCAGGCTGGACTTGAACTCACAGAGATCCGCCTGCCTCTGCCTCTCGAGTGCTGGGATTAAAGGCATGCGCTACCAACGCCCAGCTATCTAGCCTCTTCTTGGCTAATTCTCACGTAATAATTTAGCCCATTTCTAATAATCTGTGTAGCACCCCAAGGTGCGCTTACCAGGAAGATTCTAGCCTACGTCCATCCTGGGTTGGAGCTTTATCGCGTCTGCCCTGGAGAGCAGAGGCATGGAGTCTAAGCTCACTTCCTCTTCCTACCAGCATTCTGTTCTGTTTATTCCACCCACCTATGTTCTAACCTATGAGGGCCAAGCAGTTTCTTTATTATTTAAGCAATGACCTTCCTCCATCAGAACAGCTTGTTGGTTGCATAAAAAATTGGATGCAGGGCTGGAGAGATGACTCAGAGGTTAAGAGCACTGACTTTCCTTCCAGAGGTCCTGAGTTCAATTCCCAGCAGCCACATGGTGGCTCACAACCATCTGTAATGAGATCTGGTGCCCTCTTCTGGCATGTAGGCACACATGCAGACAGAACATTGTATACATAATAAATAAATAAATCTTTTTTTTTTTTTTTTTTTTTTTTTTTTTTTTTTTTTTGGTTTTTCGAGACAGGGTTTCTCTGTGGTTTTGGAGCCTGTCCTGGAACTAGCTCTGTAGACCAGGCTGGTCTCGAACTCACAGAGATCCACCTGCCTCTGCCTCCCGAGTGCTGGGATTAAAGGTGTGCACCACCACCGCCCGGCCAGGATTTTCACTAGGAGAAAAAAGCGAGAATAAGAAAATGTAGAGCATATGCTTCTTAGGGACTACAGACAGCTCTAGTTCTAGTCAGTAGATAAGAGGTGATCTGGTGCCAGTGAGGGGACTCGGTTTGTAAAGGTGTCTCCCGCCAAGCCTGATGACCTGAATTCAACTCCTGGTTCCCACAGTGGAAGGAGGGAATTGATTCCTGTAAGCTGTCCTGTAACCAATAAATCTGTGCCACACATACATACTAAATTAAAAAGTAACTGAAACTTTTTTTTTTTTTTTTTTTTGGTTTTTCGAGACAGGGTTTCTCTGTGGTTTTGGTTTTTTTTTTTTTTTTGGTTTTTCGAGACAGGGTTTCTCTGTAGTTTTGGAGCCTGTCCTGGAACTAACTCTTGTAGACCAGGCTGGTCTTGAACTCACAGAGATCCGCCTGCCTCTGCCTCCTGAGTGCTGGGATTAAAGGCGTGCGCCACCACCGCCCGGCATTTGGTTGATTTTTAGACTTTTTTTTTTTGGTTTTTTCGAGACAGGGTTTCTCTGTGGTTTTGGAGCCTGTCCTGGAACTAGCTCTTGTAGACCAGGCTGGCCTCGAACTCCCAGAGATCCGCCTGCCTCTGCCTCCCGAGTGCTGGGATTAAAGGCGTTAATGCTTCCCTTTGAGGGCTACTTTTTTCCATCTGCCAATTGATATTCAAGCCAAACTTGATACCAAAAAACCATCCGGGGGTGGGGGTATCTCGGGTCAAAAGGAAGTATTCTCAAGGGTACCCAACAAAGGCAGACTCAGTAGATTAGCAAAAGAGGAAACACATTCCTGACTCCCTTCCTATTGGTTGCATTCAGAGCATCCCTTCACCTCCATTTTTAACCACAAGAGGGCCCTCTCCTTTGTCTTTAGGAACCTTATGAGGGGCCTGGCTTGGTACCGCTGCTGGCCTTGTTCTGATGGAGGTCAGAAGGCTTGGGCCTTATGCTCAGATTTCTAATTATATCTGGATGAAAGTATCCTTTAAAATGTCCTGGGCCAGTAAGAAGGATCTCTGCAGGAGGTTCTTCAGGGTTACTGCTAGCAGGGAGGGGCATTTGGCCTAAGCCATATCCAGATGGTAAAGTCAGCTTCTAGAGTTGAAGAAGGACAAACACGAATAGCAGGTGTAAGAAAAAAAAAAAAAAAAAAAAGAGCTATTCACAGAAACCGCTGGTATATCAGAAAAACCTATCCTATCTTATCTGGTACAAGTTACGCCATTATATAGTGGAAGGCCCCAGTGTAAAACTTGGGATCCCCATTGGCAGAGTAGTAAGTGGCTAAGTGATGAATTTTTTTTTTTAAGTATAAGGAGAGAGCTGGCCATTCTGCCCCTCTGTATGGTCTGTGTTAATGGGACCCAGAGTTAAATTTCCTCCCTAAGTTCCAGGACAGGCTCCAAAGCTACAGAGAAACCCTGTCTCAGAAAACAAAACAAAACAAAATCCACCCTACTAGCTGGAGCCAGCTGCTTGTCCTGTTTTCCATTGCCCTTGGAGCAAGAAGGACAGTCAGGGTGTGTCACTTCAAGAATCTGTTTAAGAATTCAATTCCTTAAATCCTTTTCTGTTGTCTTGCACTGCCAAGCTTCTGCCTTTTCAGATGCCTAGAGCTGTAAGCAGTGTCCACCTTGTAGGACTCCCCAGGCAATCGTCCGCACTTGTACAGGCCGTCCAGAGTAGAGGGCAAAGTTTCTACCCCAGGGAAGAGCCCTTCAGAAGGAGGATGACCTCCCTTCCAATACTCACTCAGGTATCCAGGATGACATTCTACCCAGAAGCTTCTAGGATTGTTTCTTCACTGAAAGTTAGGGAGAGCCTGTAAGGTCTTGTCATAGTCAGGAGAGAATAGAAACTGGACAAAGAATTGAAAGAAGGTCTTTATTATAAGGGAAAACTGTGCTCAGTGATGATCACAGGCATGCTCAGGGTAAGGGACTTCCACCAAGCTTGGAGAATTTTTTTTTTTTTTTTTTGGTTTTTCGAGACAGGGTTTCTCTGTGGTTTTGGAGCCTGTCCTGGAACTAGCTCTTGTAGACCAGGCTGGTCTCGAACTCACAGAGATCCGCCTGCCTCTGCCTCCCAAGTGCTGGGATTAAAGGCGTGCGCCACCACCGCCCGGCAAGCTTGGAGAATTTAATTTTGTGGGCAAACTGAGTCTTTTATAGGGAAGTGTCAGCAAGAAGGAAATAGAGAAAAGGGAATGAGCACTTTCAGAGGGGATCTCTGGTGCAAAGGGGAGCCTGCTGTCTGCTTACTAGCTGGTGTTCTTAAAGGGGAGAAAGAGGCAGGTAGGAAGGACATTATAAAGTTTCTTTTTTGGAGCCTGAGATTGGCCATTGCTGGGGTAATCAGGGTATGTTAAGTTAAAGATCCTTGGGTGATTATAGACATCTCTCCTGGCCTACATACCATTACTGGGAATTGATAGCATAGAGAAGACAAGAATTCAGAAAACAAATTATTTTTAGGAGCCAAATTGCTTTAGGTTTTGTAATTGTTACTGTCAGAACAAAATGGAGGAGCATTACAAGATATCATGACCATGGTTAACAACAGGAATTTTCATCCCTTATTCTTAACAAGTGAAGAAAGTTAGAAGTCAGTTCTGAAATCTTTCCTTCCTTGGGAGTGGAACTCTTAAGTGTTTGATGTAGGAAAGCCAGATGCACTGTGTCTCTTAAGTTGGACTAATGAAAATGTGCATGACCATCATTTTAGTGTGGGACTTTTGGAGTATAGAAGCTATACGTTTTACAGACAAGTCAAAAATAAAAGAATCAGTCCAGCGGTGGTGGCACACACCTTTAATCCCAGCACTAGGGAGGCAGAGACAGGCAGATCTCTGTGAGTTCAAAGCCAGCCTGGTCTACAGAGCAAGTTCCAGGGCAGGTTCCAAAGCCACTGAGAAACTTCTGGAAAAACAAAACAAAACAAACAAAAGGATCAAGTATGGGTGTGGAACAGTCCTTACCGACCAGTTAGGAAAGAGAAGGCTGATTTCTTAAGTGTGGCTCGAATTGAACAATCTATTGGCTTTTTTTTATTCTAATGGAGCAATTGAACCTCTTTGTTTGACGTTTGTACCCTTCCTGTATCTGACTGTAATGTTAATGAACACACAGCAGGAAGTCTAAACAAGGACACAGAATCTGCTTTGCTTAGTTAGCAGGGAATAGGGCAAAGTTGTCCAAAGTCAGCATGAGCCATGACCTGCAGTGCTTTGAAGTCATTACTTGAAGCTTTATATAATTATGAACCTGTGACAGTCTGTGACTACCAGCATCCTTTGCTGTTCCTCCAACTAACCCACTCAATGCCATGGTGTGTATTACAACTCTGTGATTATTGCAAGAAGGTGGGAGAGCAGTAGTGGGAATGAGGGCTTATAAATAATTATGGTCTCCATTAAGGACCACTTGATTCCCCATCTACGCTTTAATACCCCAACTTTACCCTCCCTGGAATTGATTAAGAAACATCAAGTTCACTTGAAGAAGAGGAAGTCATCCTCTAGAACCAAGTTTCATTTGGAGATTAGGTGGGCTTTTGAGAGAAGAGAAGAAGGGCAATGAGTCATGGAACCCGGAAACGGACTGCTGAGAGTATGCCTTCATGAGGGGCTATGGTTCTGGTCCAGTCGATCACCTCTCACATGTCTCTCAGCGTAGTCCTAGTAAACATGTTTTGATACAGGACAGTTTAATGGGAAGCTTTATTACAAATACCTGGGGCACTGCGAAGGGAAGAAATATGTAACACATCTGAGAATTATGTGATTGCTGAGGACTGGTAAAAGTAGCAAATAAGATCTTGGCCGTAGGTATATGAGAAGGTTTAGGGTCTCCAGGGGTCATCTGTGTAACATGAGCTCTGCTACATTAATGGGTCTCCAGTGATCCTGAAGTCAACTCCAACATTAGTATCTGAGATAAAGTGACTTGGAAACAAAAGGAATCGTCATCCCCTTTGTTGGTGTAAGGGGTACTGTATCATTAGCATGAATAAAGTTTGTTCGGCTATTGTCCAGGAAGACATATTTTATGGGTTGCAAGGGTTCCAAGTACAGATATCCAGATTCTTTGTTGTGGTTGTTGATTGTATTATAGGTGTGGATTCTAGTCCCTAGATACCCACTGGAGTTTCCAGGCTCTTGTATCTAAGGACAAAGAATTGCACCAGAGACACGAGTAGAAGAAATAGAGACAGTTTAGTCAGAAAGGAACACACGCCTGAGAAGTGGGAGTGGGCTGTTGAGCTGAAGGAAAAGGTGCTCAAAATGCCCCAGCCCCTTCTAGGTCATCCACATTCCTACCGCTCCCGTGTTTGTATTTTGCAGGCCTTTCTAAAGTGTGCTCTTTGTTGTGTGTAGGCCAGGTGGGGGAAAGTTTCCAGGCTTTTTCTGACAATTGTCTTCTTTCATGTTGATGATGGTGTTGCTTTTTCCAGTCTCAAAAAAGTGGTCTTATTTTGTCCCTTAAGTATAGCTTGGACAAGGAGGACATAGACATTACTCCTTTGCCTTTGTGTTTGGGAGAACTGGGGTAACATAAATGGGAAAAATATTGAGACACCTGAATGAAATTGGTCATGAGCGTAGACTGAATACGGTGGGTAATGGAAAACTCAGTTAAAGCACCCTGGAAGTGCACAGAGTTTGCAAAAATAAGTCAAATTATCAGCAGTGAAGCTGTTAATAACATTATCTAAATCCTAAATGTTTACTTTTATGGTCTCATGAACGGAAGGCTTAGATCTCTAAGGTTATATGTCCTGTCAGAGTTGTTTTCTGTTCCCTGAGAACCCAAAATAGATAGGTTTTATTTTAGAAAGGTGAATCCAAATGCTCTTCCACTTAGCTTGACAGCAGAATGTATTTAAAAGAACCTGGTGTGGCCTGGCAGTGTGGCACACGCCTTTCATCTCAGCATTCGGGAGGCAGAGGCAGGCAATTCTCTGAGTTTTATGCTACAAGTTCCAGGGCAGACAGGGCTACACAGAGAAAACCTCTCTGGAAAAAGAAGGGGGGGGGGAAGAGGAGGAGGAGGAGGGAGGGAAGGAGGAAAGGGACGAAAGGGACGGAGGGAGGGAGAAAAAAGAAGTCTTAACAGCTATTGACTTTTAATTTAGTCCAGAAGGGATACACCTGCTTCACTGAGCAGTGAGAAACAGACTTCACTCGCATCACTTATTGCAAGGGCATAAACAGCCCCACACCAGGAACCTTTCTGATTTAGATCATCCAACAGGGAAGTCACACCCTCTCACAATGCTAATGTGAAGGGCCATACCGGGTTTGTTGGTTATTTACTGTGTGTGTGTGTCCCCTCCCCCATTTTTGTTTTTGGTTTTTGAAGACAGGATTTCTCTATCTGGCTGTCCTGGAATTCCCTCTGTAGACCAGGCTGGCATCCACCTGTCTCTGCCTCCCGAGTGATTAATGGCGTGAGCCACCACTGCCCTACTGTTTGTTGTCTTTCTTTCTTTCTCTTCCTTCCTTTCCTTCCTTTCCTCCCTCCCTCCCTCTTTCTTTCTTTTTTTTTTTTTTTTTTTTTGGTTTTTCGAGACAGGGTTTCTCTGTGGCTTTGGAGCCTGTCCTGGAACTAGCTCTTATAGACCAGGCTGGTCTCGAACTCATAGAGATCCGCCTGCCTCTGCCTCCCAAGTGCTGGGATTAAAGGCGTGCGCCACCACCGCCTGGCACTCTTTTCTTTTTTGTGAGACAAGGTTTTACTATGTAACCCTGGTTGGCCTGGCACTCAGTGTACCCATTCTTGGCCTGGGTACTATCTTCTTGTTTCAGACCCCTAAATGCTGGGATTACAGGTGTGTGCCACCAAGCACAGTAACTAAGTGGAACACACCTGTAATCCCAGCACTTGAGTCAGAAAGAAAACATTTACGCAGGAAAGGCCTCTATAGCATATCAAAAGAGCTAAATTGTAAGGTATCTTTAGAAACTTTTCTTCTTTTGGGAAGGACTGTGGGTAGTAATTTTAGTGAAGACTAGAAATTTACGGACAAGGTCTTTAAGGGTATGATTAGCCTTTCCAGTCTTTCTAAGGGACTGGTTTTTCCATGCTGCGTGAGGTGATCAATGATGCCAAGTGCAGTGGGGTTGTCTTGTTTTTGCTGGGAAGGATGATTGCTCAACTCTGTAGGAAATACCCCTTTTAGTAATGGCTTTAGAAACTTTGTGTACCTTTTCCTCAGCCCCAGGTGAAGGTGCCAGTGAAGTGTAACTGTTGAGAGTCTTGCAACTAGTGATGAAGATGTTCTGCTTCATCCCAACCTAAGTAGGTACGCCTCCTTTGGGCTGAGTGGAAATCCAATCTTAGCTCTCCTCCAGAATAATTAAGGCCACAAATTGCATAAACTCTTAATCGTATCCTTTCCAGTTTGTGAAAGACCCGTTCTGATAATGTCTGTCAATTCAGAGCCTTCCTGGGGAAGA
The DNA here is from genome assembly GCF_950005125.1 of Chionomys nivalis. Lineage (NCBI taxonomy): Eukaryota > Metazoa > Chordata > Mammalia > Rodentia > Cricetidae > Chionomys > Chionomys nivalis. The sequence goes on from NC_080107.1 coordinate 21,019,470, forward strand.
CTCCCAGACATTATTTACTCCCACTGGCAGGTGCTGAAGCAGTAGTTGTTTTTTTTCGTTTTTGTTTTTTTTTTGTTTTTGTTTTTTTTTTGTTTTTTTTTTTTTTTTAATCTAGGGTCTATTATGGTTTAAATAAAAAATGCTGCACTGAGTCCTTCGGTGGTGGCGCACGCCTTTAATCCCAGCACTCGGGAGGCAGAGGCAGGCGGATCTCTGTGAGTTCGAGGCCAGCCTGGTCTACAAGAGCTAGTTCCAGGACAGGAACCAAAAGCTACGGAGAAACCCTGTCTCGAAAAATCAAAAAAAAAAAAAAATGCTGCACTGTCGCTGAGTAGCGGCAGTGGGCAGAGGCGGCAGTGGGCAGAGACGCCGAAGGTCCCCGAGTGGCAGCAGGCAGGGTAGGCAGGGATCCACGTGGCTGGTGAGATACCAAGACAGATAGGCATTCCATGCAGAGGAAGTGGGTATTTATTTAGTGAGTTATGGAGGGGAAAGGGAAAGTAGGGGAAGGGGAGAAGAGCAGAGAGAGGCAGAGAGAGAGAGAGAGAGAGGGAGGGAGGGAGGGGGGAGGGGAGGGGAGGGGAGAGAGAGAGAGAGAGAGAGAGAGAGAGAGAGAGAAATAGGGGAAGGGGAGAAAGGAGAGAGACAGAAAAGGAAGGACTCCGGCTGCAGGATCTGTCTGCCTCAGTTGTAGAGGGGGGTGGGGATGAAGGGTGGGAGGAAGTGGGCAGGGCTTTTCTTTTAAAGGGACAGGACAGACCATTACAAGGGTCTATTTATTCATGGGAATAAATTCATCTGTGTTCTATCTTATTTTTCTGGGATGGTAAAGCCATCTATGGTTCTTTCCATAAGGTGGTTTTCTGTAGAGTTTTCCTGCTGCCTGTCTATAAAATCACTTCTCTTAATACTATTAGTATCTCAGCCGGGCAGTGGTGGCGCACGCCTTTAATCCCAGCACTTGGGAGGCAGAGGCAGGCGGATCTCTGTGAGTCCGAGACCACCCTGGTCTATAAGAACTAGTTCCAGGACAGGCTGCAAAACCACAGAGAAACCCTGTCTCAAAAAACCAAAAAAAAAAAAAAAAAAAAAAAAATACTATTAGTATCTCTTTTTGTGGCCTTTTCATTGGACAACACTCAATTTTATTGGCTCTTGTGTTGCCTGTTAGAGGGAAAGAATTTATCTGCTAAGTTGTTATTGGGGGATTTTTTTTCTTCTGTCAGTTATTCCCTTTCCTGTCCAGGCAGTGATGCATGGCTTTAATCCCAGCACTTGAGAGGCAGAGACAGGGAGATCTCTGTGAGTTTGAAGCTAACCTGGTCTACAGAGCAAGTTCTAGGACTGGCTCCAAAGCTACAGAGAAACCCTGTCTCAAAACAAACAAACAGGGGCTGGAGAGATGGCTCAGTGGTTAAGAGCACTGGCTGCTCTTCCAGAGGTCCTGAGTTAGATTCACAGCAACCACATGGTGGCTGACAACCATCTGTAATGAGATCTGGCGCCCTCTTCTGGCGTGCGGGCATACATGGAGGCAAAATGTTGTATACATAATAAATAAATAAATAAATAAATCTTTTAAAAAAACAAACAAAACTACCTTTAAACACATGTGGAAAATACTTTATTAAGACATGCTTCATGAGCCAAGCAGTGGTGGCACAAGCCTTTAAACTCAGCACCCGGGAAGCAGAGGCAGGCAAGTCTCTGTGAGTTCAAGGCCAGCATGATCTACAAGAACTAGTTCCAGGACCACCAAGACTGTTACACAGTGAAAGCCTGTCTCAGAAAACAAAAACAAAAATCAAAACAACAAAACAAAATGAAAATTAAAACATATTTCATAATTAAAAGCTTTTTTTCCTTTTTAAGACAGGATCTCACTACATTTACCAAACTAGTCTTGAATTCCTTGCCTCAACTGATGCTCCCGTACCAGCCTCCCGAACAGCTATTAGTAGAATTGTAAATGGGTACCACTGTGCTATGTTGGACTTGAAAGTTTTTGTTTTTTTTCTTCTTTTTGATAACTTCATAAGACTTCTGTGCCAACTATACTACCGAGTTCAGCTGTCAAATTTTAGTCATTTTCCCTGCTTGTCATTGCCATTTGAAAGAATACAAGTAAATATGCTTCATGGTCGTGATGTCTCCACCTCTGTCTCTTTCCTCCTGCTTCCCCTTCTCCTTCTGATAAATTCACACTGTAAGCTAGGATGAGTGCCTGTCCTTGCACCCCTTCCTCCAGGGACTTGATCTGACTGGGGCAGCAAGGGAATAAAGACAAGACAAATATACACACAGATGTGTGTGTGCATGTGTAAGAGGTTGGGATTGGCTAGACTGGGCTGTCTGCTGCTAGAGAAACTACAGTACCCCAGAGCTCAGGGTGATTATTATATAGAATTGAACAGGAGGCAGGATTATAGTTTAGAGCTCCACGAGGAGGAGGGCTATAACATACAGTTGAACAAGGAGACGGGCGTCACTAACCTCTGTAAGAACAACCTCTATGAAGCCGGGCGGTGGTGGCGCACGCCTTTAATCCCAGCACTTGGGAGGCAGAGGTAGGCGGATCTCTGTGAGTTCGAGACCAGCCTGGTCTACAAGAGCTAGTTCCAGGACAGGCTCCAAAACCACAGAGAAACCCTGTCTCGAAAAACCAAAAAAAAAAAAAAAAAAAAAAAAAAAAAAAAAAAAAAGAACAACCTCTATGGAAACAGTCTTCAGGACATAAATATCCAGGCGACATAAACTATGGTGGGCATATTCTGCAGACACTGTCAACATCTGTACATGAACCAGAGGAAGGCTTTGCCACCCCTCTGAGCCCCACCTCCCCAAGGCAGGGCCTTTGCCATTTCCCCTGGGTTTGAGACTATGGTCCTTGACTTTGCTCTGCCCACATCAACAGCACATATCCACTCAGGCCTCCACACACTCAGGGCTTCCTCTCCTCTCCACAACCTTGAAGTCCAGTCCTCCTGTTTCCCTCCCAAGTTCTGCAACTAAATATGTGTGTTTCCACCCTCACTTTCTGCGGTGCTGGGGATCAAATTCCGGTGTTTTGTATGCTAGGCAAGTAGTTTCCGACTGAGCTACTTCTCCAACTTCCTTATTTTAAATTTAATTTCTAGAATATTATTCTAGAGTTTGCAATGACCTCACAGGCTACTCTTCCTCAATTTCCTTTCCTAGTTTTCCACAACTTCTAGATATCAGAACACTAAGGAGTTTTGTCCGTCGGTACTCTTTGGTGATTTCAACCATTTTGTGGCTTTAAATACTAAAAAAAAAAAAAAAAAAAAAAAAAAAGAATTTCTAAGGCCGGGCGGTGGTGGCACACGCCTTTAATCCCAGCACTTGGGAGGCAGAGGCAGGCGGATCTCTGTGAGTTCGAGACCAGGCTGGTCTACAGAGCTAGTTCCAGGAAAGGCTCCAAAGCTACAGAGAAACCCTGTCTCGAAAAACCAAAAAAAAAGAGAGAACTTCTAAATTTCTACTTCCTGCCTGATTTTTTTTTTGTGAAGTCCAGTTTGTATAATTTATCTATATTTATGCTTAACATCTTCACACGGATGCTGATCTTACCCTTATCCATGACTTAATATGTCTAAAGCAATCTACTGACCTATACCAGAGCCTGATTTCATCATCCTGTGTGTCTGTTTTTGCAGTCTGCCTAAGTAAATAAATCTTCAGTCCTCTGTTTCCTTAAGACAAAATTCTACTGAGCCCATCATTCAGTCGGTTCTTTCTTTTTATTATCTAGGCAACCCATCAACAGATCTTTCAGCCCTAGTTCGAAGAAAATTTCTGAATCTGAGCCCTTTCTAGTACCTCCCTCATTGTTTTCTTAATCATTGAGCTGTTGTAACAAAACACTGTGAACCATGTGGTTCACACACAGTAGGCATGTCTTTTTCACAGTTGTGAATGCTGGGAAGTACAAGATCAAAGGCACCTAGCCAAATGTGCTGTCTGGTGAGGGCCTGTCTTCTGGTTCAGAAATAGTGCCTTTTCATTCTTTGGTCATAAGGAGGGAGGGCAGATGAGTTTCTTTGGGTATGTTTTGTTGTTGTTGTTTTTATTTTTTATTTTTTGTTTTTTTACATCCTGACTGTAGTTTTCTCTCCCTCTTCTCCTCCCGGTGCCCCTCCCCTCTTGGGTCTATTTTATAAAGACACAACACCTATTAATGATCATTCTGCCCTCATGACTTAATCACCTTCCAAAGGCTCCAGTTCTTAATACCATTGTTTTGGGAATTGGAATGTCAACATATGAATTTGGGAGGCTTGACCCTTAAGACCATAGCAACTGCCATCTGGTTCTAAACTCCCCTCTTCCCTAACTTGGATGTTTTGAGGAACTTCTATGTGGTTTAACTTCCAATCTTGTTTTGCCACAGTGTTTCTGCACACCTCCTATCGTGTGTGTGTGTATGTGTGTGTGTGTACAAATTAGGAGCTAAAGTATGTTTAATAGCAATGAGATGCATTCTATAACAAACCCCAGCCGTATCCCTTACCTCATCATCTCCAGAAAAAAAGTAGTCTCTTCTAATATGCATCCATTTGCTTTTAATATCTCTAGTCAAGTAGTAGTCACATTTACCAGATTTTGAGTGTGTGCTAATACTAGTCAGTTGGACTATGTATTCCTCAAGGGCTATTATTTGTACTCCCCTCCCCACAGATATGTACTGGTAATTTCTGACCTTAAAAACATACATGCACAAATATAAACTGTAAATTTCCATGATATAAAAGAACTGTAATATACTATAAATAACAAAATATGCATTAGGTATCGTACAATTATATGGTCAGTTGATTGTCATAGTGCTTTAGTTGGTTTTCAATATACTCTTTTTATTGCTTGACTTTTGAATCTTGGTTCTGGTTTTGTGGTACTGGGGATTCAGCTTAGACCCTGGTGCTTTCTAGGCAGGCGTTGAGCTACACACTTCACCAAACTCATGTTCTTCTGTGTTACTAGCTGTAGCTATCTATTGTAGTTTTTGAGTAAATATACTAACATGAATGCTTATTACTATTTTGTTTAATTAAATGAATAAGATGAAAGTGAGCTAGTAATGGTGCCTGGTGTGGTGGTATAGTCTTGTTATAACCAGCTGAGACAGGAGGATAATCCAGCACTCAGAAGGCAGAGGGTGGAGGAGCTCGGAGTTGGAAGCCAGCCCGGTCTATAGAGTGAATTCCAGGACTACAAAGAGAGACCCTGTCTCAAAAAAACACAAAACTAAACTAAACAAAAAAAGTTTAGGGACAACAAACAAAAGAAAATGAAAAATAAATCGATAAAAGAGATGCACTGAAACTGTCAGTGTCACCAACTTGCTGACATTGTTCATAACTTTTAAATATTAGATTATTTCCTCATTTTTGGTTATTTCAGTGCAACACTTCAAATTTTATTCACATCATGTACATATTCACAGCCTCCCTTTTGAGTCAGGGTTTCACTCTGTAGCCTTGGCTGCCCTCAAGCTCAGATGTCCCCCGCATGGCTCATGAGTGTTGGGGTTAAAGCGTGTGCCACCGTCCCTGGTTCCCAGCCTGTGCTTGTTTGCACCAGTGGTTTTCTTTTCTTTTCTTTTTTTTTTTTTGGTTTTTTTTTGGTTTTTCGAGACAGGGTTTCTCTGTGGCTTTGGAACCTGTCCTGGAACTAGCTCTGTAGACCAGGCTGGTCTCGAACTCACAGAGATCCGCCTGCCTCTGCCTCCCGAGTGCTGGGATTAAAGGCGTGCGCCACCATCGCCTGGCTGCCCCAGTGGTTTTCAATCTTCCTAATGCTGCATCCCTTCAGTACAGTTCCTCATGTAAAATAAACTTTAGTTTCAACCTCCTACCTGTAATTTTGCTACTGTTATGAATCATAATGTAAATATCAGATTTGTAAGATGTCTGATAGGCAGCCCCTGTAAAAGGGTTATTCCCTTGGGTTGAGAAATGCTGGTCTAGACTAGTAACAAAACATTAGATTATGAGGAGATTCATTTTATAAACATTTCCATATTATGAATAGTCCCAACACAGTTCACTTTAAGCTACCAATGTGACATTACTAAATAGAATTGGGAAGAACCCTGTAAAGTGCCTCACTTTGTGGGTGTGGTGACTTGAATAAGAATGACCCCCATAGGCTCATCTGTTTGAATTCTTAGTCTCTAGGGAGTGGCACTGTGTGAAAGGATTAGAATGATTAGGAGGTGTGGCCTTGTTGAGGAGAATGTGTCATGGGGTGGGGGGGGGAGTGTAGGGGGCGCAGTAGGTTTTGAAGTTTCAAAAGCCCATGCCAAGCTCAGAGTCAGTCTTTCTGAGGATCGTTATGTAGCTCTCAGCTACTGACCCAGTGCCTTCCTGAATGCTGCCCTGCTTCCCACCAGGATGGTAATGGACTAAACCTCAGAACTGTAAGCAAGGCCCAGATTCAGTGCCTTCTTGGTAAGAGTTGCCTTGGCCATGTTCTCTCTTCACAGCAATAGAACAGTGTGTAAGGAATTGATTTTGTTAGCAATGCAACAGTAGGCACAAATAGACCTCAAGTATAGGGACAGTAGAGGAGCAAGCAGTTATGAGTTCTGGAGGTTTTTGTTTTGTTTTGTTTTTCAAGACAGGGTTTCTCTGTGTAGCTTTGGAGCCTGTTCTGGAACTCACTCTGTAGATAGACCAGACTGGCCTCAAACTTACAGAGATCCACCTGCCTCTGCCTCCTGAGTGCTGGGATTAAAGGTGTACACCACCACCGCCAGGCTGGATTATGTTTTTAATATATTGACTTTTACGTTTGATGATACTAATTCTCTCTCTCTCTCTCTCTCTCTCTCTCTCTCTCTCTCTCTCTCTCTCTCTCTCATTCTTTCTGTCAGCCCTTCTAGAGAGGCAGCTTCTGCCTCTCTCTCTTCTCCCCTCTTTCCTTCCTTTCCCCTCCATAACCCACTAAATAAACTCTATAACCCCCCAAATACTAATTCTTTTTTTTTAGTAATAAACTTAATAACCATCTTACAAAGATCCTGAAATTTTTAGCATTTCAATTTCTTGCCTTGGTTTCTGTAGAGGATTGCTTTAGAAAACAAAGTATCTATGCATGTACTATAATATTGCTTCAAATTTTCTTTTTAATGTTATTTGTATTTTCAAAGTTTATTGTAATGAACCAGTAAGGTTTTCATGTCTACCAGATAAAGAGGATGGAATTATATTGCCTTTGTGTTGTTAACCTTGAAACTCACAGATACACTGTGTGGCACACTACCTTGGAACTGTTGTTAGTTTAGGCCAATGATATTTTTAATTTTTCTGTGATATTTTTAAACTTCTTTGAAAATCAAATCTGTTTTGTAATCTGACATATATATGTATAGATGAACACACAAATGCATGTATATTTGCACAAATTCAAATTTGGCTTTCTGTCAACATCTGATAGGAAATTATTTTTTTTATTTACCCAGTTTTAAAATAATTAGTTGGGGCTGGGCTCTTTTTTTCTTTTTTCTCCCGAGACAGGGTTTCTCAGTTTAACAACCTTAGCTGTTCTGGATCTCACTTTGAAGACCAGGGTCACCTCCCAGTCACAGAGATCTACCTGCCTCTACCTCTGAGTACTGGGATTAAAGGCGTGTGCCACCACCGCCCACCCCGCAGGGTCTGCACTCTTTAGTAGAAGAGCAGTTCCTTATTATGCATCCGGCACTGTCAATGCTGGGGATTCCGTCCCCAGCACTGCCAAAGAAGGTCAGTGGGCTGCTCTTCCAAAAGACCTGGGTTCAACTCCCAACACCCACATAACAGCTTACAACTGCCCGTAACTGCAGCCCCAGGGGACTTGACACTTTTCTGTCTTCCTCTGGCACCAGGCACATCTGTGTTGCACAGACATACAGGCAAAATACCCATACACGTAACAGAAACAAACAGATCGAAGAAAGAACAGCAGCAACAAAACCCTAAGGAACAAATAATCAATGATTCCTGTTCTATGTGGGATAGAAAATGTCCCCCATAGGCTCAGTGTTCGAACTTTGTTCTCCAGCTAGCAGCAGTGCCCATAGGAAGTAGGACCGGCTTGGAAGAAGTAGATCTCTTGGTGGCAGGCAGTGATCTTACAGTCCTTTCCTTGCTTCCTGTTCTGTTGACTTTCTTGTGCATTCCCTGCCAAGGTAGGTTCTATTCCCTGGAACTCCCAGAGTGCACTTAGCCTTGAAGTTGCCTCTTGTCAGGAATTTGGCCAGCGCAACAAAAGTAATAGAGACTGGTCCCTAGCTAAATATGTGAGTTTTTTAAAAAAAATACTTATTATGATTTGTTCTCTTACAGTTCCTTTTTTTTTTTTTTTTAACGACATACATTGTCTCCTGTGGCCATTGGGAAATGTTCATATTAGTCCCCTCAAATTGGCTCTCAAGTCCTTTTGACAAGGTGTAAACAATTGTTAATGGTTTCCATACTTAGTATGGCAAGATATTCCAAATTCATCCTAAGTATTTCTGCCCCAGACTTGGAATTAGCTCTTGCTTCTGGTAATTCTCCCCGGCAGATGGTGTTTAGAGAGTGTAACCTGAGTACCATGGGTGTGGGCTGGTTCAAATCACACTACTCCCTGCTTCTAGATATTTACAGTGGGCACACGCTAAGAAATAGACAGTTTTAAATATAAACTATAGACTGAGTTCACTTTAAAGCATAACAGTTTTTCATGTTTCTCTTTTGTACCACACCAAAAGTTAATATTCCCCAAACACCAATTAATTTGTTTTTTTTTTTTTTTTTTTTTTTTTTTTTTGGTTTTTTGAGACAGGGTTTCTCTGTGGTTTTGGAGTCTGTCCTGGAACTAGCTCTTGTAGACCAGGCTGGCCTCGAACTCACAGAGATCCGCCTGCCTCTGCCTCCCGAGTGCTGGGATTAAAGGCGTGCGCCACCACCGCCCGGCCACCAATTAATTTGTTTACTCCCTCTTAGACCATGCTTGAAGAGTATTCTAGTAAACCTCCAGCATAGCACAAGGATATTGTTAGTGATACCAAGTTATTTCTGTTATTACCTTGAAATTTGTTTTCTTAGGGTACAGGAGGAGGAGTGTCTCGTTAGAGAATGATTCAGGTGTGTTTGCTAGCTGCTGTGCACTGAATGTAGGCTTTCACACATGTTAAGCATATGTTCCATGTCAAGCCACACCCCCAGTCTTCATAGTGCTTAAGAAGGACACAGCTCATTCTTCTCTGTACAGTTGTGCCACCAAATACAAGTTCATATTTCATGTAGATGTTTTAGGTACTCAAATCTGTTTTCTGATAGTTATTTTATGTAGTTCTCCCATCATGTCTACTGAACAATTTTTTTTTCTTTTTTGTTTTTTCTTTTGGTTTTTCAAGACAGGGTTTCTCTGTGGTTTTGGAGCCTGTCCTGGAACTAGCTCTTGTAGACCAGGCTGGTCTCGAACTCACAGAGATGCACCTGCCTCTGCCTCCCAAGTGCTGGGATTAAAGGCGTGCGCCACCACCGCCCGGCCTGAACAATTTTTTTTTAATGAGAAATTCACAAACTAGTCCCGTTTCTTTCACCACCCTGCTCTGTTCTCTCGTAGCTAGATATCTTCTGTTGTCTTAATGTATCATTTCACTTGACAGAAACCTAAGTGAAATACAGATGTTAGAAAATATGTGAGTTTTTCCTCTACCCTGCCTTTTTTTAGTGCTGTATTTTCCTAAAATCACAAAGTAATGTTAAGTACTCCCTTTCACGGTCATTGTCATTCCTTAAGCTGCATAGTATTCTGTTGTGTGGGTGTGCCATGAGTCATTCATCCATTATCCTACAGCACACACTGGTTCATTTCTAAGCTGTTTCTACAATGAGAATGCTTCACTGGATATTTCCTATATATTGATTTTCATCATTTTGAGTCAGATTTTTGAATGTGAGATTACGTATGTAACTGTTAGAAGCTGTCAGATTCTCCCATGTTGGGATTGTTTTTCTATTTTGTACTTCAGTAAGCTAAAATGTAAAAATAGGGTGTGGGTCACCCCGTTTCTCACAAGAGCCATACTATAATGCTATACTGTGAAACTTAAGATTTTTGCCAAACTAATGGATGAGAAATAGATCTGAGTGATTTAATTTGCACTCCTCCTTATAGGAAGGATGAGTGCTTTTACTGAAGAAGTTTTTGCATTTTTTCACATAAAATACTCTTTCTGTGTCTGGTTATTAGTTGTTTGTATATGGGGAAAGTGGCTTTCACACTCGATCACTTATGTTTGTACTTTGCTTGTGAGGGTCTATTTGATGTGGTCACACTCAGCAGTCTTTCACTTGACTGTACATGATTCTGACATGGCTAGGAAGCGTTTCCCCATCTCTAAGGAGTACATCTAAGGATGTACATTTTATACGTCAACATCTGGTTTCTTTGAAAATTATTCTTCGAAATATCGAAGCTCATCTTTCTCTATATGAAAACTCAGTTATTAAAACACTTAGTTAAAAGTCAAACTGTTCCTCACTGCTTTGAGACCTTTTATCTCTGCTAATGTTTTTGTCACTTGAGACAGTTTCTCATTCTTGGTAATTATCAACAGTTAAATTATAAATATTTTATAATTCAATAGCTGATATTTTACCCCACTCTTCTTTAAGACTGTATTTTCCACGAGTTGCTATCAGTTTCTGTTTATGGTGGTATTTACTACAAACACTTTTGGAGAGGAAGTAGAGGAGGAAAGCGAAGGTTCCAGGAGGGAAAGGAAGAAGAAAAGTGGAGGGGCAAATTGGATGGGAGGACGTAATATACTCCAGCTCATGGAGTCTCTTTGTTCTTCTAGCAGCTGGGCTGACGCCTGCATCACTATCCTAAACTGAATATTCTCTTCCTATGGAAGCTTATCATTTGCACTGCCTGTGCAGTTATTATTCCTTTAAACCAAGGTCAACCGTGTTAATCCTTTAGTAACATTTGTTGGTTCTCAGGATAAATTCCCCCACCTTACCATATAACCTTAGGCCTCTCGGTATTAGATCATAGGCGCCTCTTCTGGCTTCATCCCCATTATGCCATCTCTGTCATTTCTTCATCCCTCACACAGAATGTTCCTATTTAACTGCAATTCTTTTTTATTTTTTATTTTTATTTTCATTCATCTATTTATTTTACATCTTGGCCACAGCCTCTCCCCCAGTCCCTCCCCTCACCTCCCCTTGCATCCCCAAACTCCTCCTCTTCTGTCTTCATCCAGGAAAGGGCAGGTCTCCTATGTTAACTGCATTTAATTTAATTTTATCATTATTATCGTGTTTTTTCAAGACAGGGTTTCTTTATGTAATCTTGGTTGTCCTAGAATTCACTTAGTAGACCAGTTTGGTCTCGAACTCAAGAGATCCAGTGCTTTTGCCTCCCAAGTGCTGTGGGATTAAAGACATGTGCAACCAGTGCCCTGCTTAATTGCATTTCTTATCAAAGGTGGAGTCTTTTTTTTTTTTTTTTTTTTTTTTTGTTTTATTTTGTTTTTCAAGACAAGGTTTCTCTTTGTAGCTTTGGTGCCTATCCTGGAACTAGCTCTTGTAGACCAGGCTGGCCTCGAATTCACAAAGATCTGCCTGCCTCTGCCTCCATAGTGCTGGGATTAAAGGCATGGGCCACCACCACCTGGCCAAATGTGGATTCTTATGTTTTTTTGTTTTTGTTTTTTAAGATAGGGTTTCACTATAGTTTTAAAGCCTGTCATGGAACTAGCTCTTATAGACCAGTCTAGCCTCGAACTCACAGAGATCCACCTGCCTCTGCCAACTGACTACTGGGATTAATGGTGTGCACCACCACAGCCAGGCTCAAAGGTGGATTTTTAAGACTACCTCTTTTCCCCTCTCTAGCTTCTTTTGGTCAGGTAAGAGACCGTGTCCAATGCAGTCTTTGCTAATGTTTCTGAAAGCCTCCCAGTCAAAATCAGTGACCCCATTTTTATTCTCACAAAACTTTGCATTTATTTGTGTCTTTATAAAATTGTTTGTTAGCCAGGCGGTGGTGGCACACGCCTTTAATCCCAGCATTTAGGAGCAGAGTCAGGTGGATCTCTGTGAGTTTGAGGCCAGCCTTGTCTACCGTGACTTCCAGGACAGGCTCCAAAGCTACAGAAAAATCCTGTCTTGAAAAAACCATAAACAAACAAACAAATAGATTAAAAAAAAAAAAAACGGTTTGACTTTCAGGAATTTCATGTTTCCAACATCAAACAGAAAGTGAGTTCTTAATATTTTTGCAGCTTTTAGCACAGTGCATAGCATATAGCAAGCACTCAAATGTTTGGTCAATGAGTAAAAGCAAAGAAAGCTTCATTAGTGATTGAAACAGAAATAAGATATGACTTTGGACACCTCAGTATACTCCTTTAATACAGTTCCTCATGTTGTGGTGACCCCCGATCATAAAAGTATTCCCTTGCTACTTCATAACTATAATTTTGCTACTCTTTTTTTTTTTTTTTTTTTTTTTTTGTTTTGTTTTGTTTTGTTTTGTTTTTCGAGACAGGGTTTCTCTGTGGTTTTGGAGCCTGTCCTGGAACTAGCTCTTGTAGACCAGGCTGGTCTCGAACTCACAGAGATCCGCCTGCCTCTACCTCCCAATTTTGCTACTCTTTGTTTTTTTTTTTTTTTAAAATATTTATTTATTTTATTTGTTATGGTCCCCATTACAGATGGTTGTGAGCCACCATGTGGTTGCTGGGAATTGAACTCAGGACCTTTGGAAGAGCAGGCAATGCTCTTTTAACCTCTGAGCCATCTCTCCAGCCCCCAATTTTGCTACTCTTTAAATCTTTTAAAATTTTATTTATTTTTGGTTTTTTGAGACAAGGTTTAGCTTTGTAGCCTGTCCAGGAACTTGTTCTGTAGACCAGGCTGGCCATGAACTCACAGAGATCCACCTGCCTCTGCCTCCCCAGTGCTGGGATAAAAGGCGTGTGCAACCACTGCCTGGTAATTTTGCTACTCTTATGAATAGTAATGTAAATATCAGATATTCGGCCCCCAAGCGCTCATGACCCACAGGTTGGGAAGCACTGCTGTAGAGTTTTTCTTTGTTCAAACAGAATTCTTTTGGAACCACTGGTAGTATTCCCAGTAGTAAATTGGATCTCTCTGCATCTCTGTCTATCTTGACCCTAAAATCAGAAGCTGCTTTCTGGAAACAAGTACCGTCCGTTAGTTCACAGTGGGCAGGCCAATTGTATCCAGAAGTTCAGAATTATCATAAGATTAGAAGAGATTGCTCCGTCATTAAATCCTCTCACAACTGTGCCCACAGTTTAGTGCTGAATTAAGTGATCTTGAGTGGAAGACAAAGTGCTGTAAGAGCTGAATTGTAGTAGTTTAAGAGCTGAGTTGTAGTTTATCTGATTTTTCTCAACTCTATGGTCAAATTTGTAAACATGAGAAAGGAACAACATGATTTTAAAAAGACTTGATGCATAGCTTTGTGGGAAGGTGTCAAGTACATGGAGTAAGATATCTTAATACAGCTGGGCGGTGGTGGTGCACACCTTTAATCCCAGCACTTGGGAGGCAAAGGCTGGCAGAGGCAGGCAGATCTCCATGAGTTCGAAGACAGCCTTGTCTACAGAGAGTGAGTTCCAGAACTGGCTCCATAGCTACTGAGAAACCCTGCTTGGGGGAGGGGGGTGATTACTAATACATCATTACTAAAGTATCAGTTTAAAAATAGAGGCTAAAGGGGCTGGAGAGATGGCTCAGCGGTTAAGAGCATTGATTGCTCTTCCAGGGGACCCGGGTTCAATTCCCAGCACCCACATGGCAGCTTACAACTGTCTGAAAGGGATCTGACACCAATGCACATAAAATAAAGTTAAATAAACCATAAAAAATATTTAAAAAAAAATAGAGGCTAAATTGTTCAGAGGCAGGTGGATTTCTGTGAGTTCCAGGGCAGCCTGGTCTCAAAACAAAACAAAAAATATATACATAGGTTATATGGGATAGCTAATTTCATTTCAATGACCAAAAATATGTTGTATTTTAATATAAAAATATTTTATTACTGATATAAAAATAATGAAATTAGTTTATAAATTTAGGTGTCAACTATTGATTTGTCTTTGAGAATGCCACAAAAGTACTTTCCAGATTAGACAAGAAACTCTTGATAAGTTTTCAAATGTTCTTTTTTTTTTTTGGTATTTTGAAACAGTGTTTCTCTGTAGCTTTAGTGCCTGTCCTGGAACTAGCCCTTGTAGACCAGGCTGGCCTAGAACTCACAGAGATCCTCCTGCCTCTCCTCCCGAATGCTGGGATGAAAGGCGTGCGCCACCACCACCCCAAATGTTCTGAAATGACATTGAAATAAAATTCTTCACTGTAACCACTTTCTTCTTGTGTTCAAACCGTCTCTCAGGACGGTCAGGCTCATTTTGCTGTAAGTCACAACCAGAGACTAGTTGGTGACTTCAACTTCAATTGCATGAACATACTTTTTTTTTTTCTTTGTTTGTTTTTTGGATTTTCGAGACAGGGTTTCTCCGTAGTTTTTGGTTCCTGTCCTGGAACTAGCTCTTATAGACCAGGCTGGCCTCGAACTCACAGAGATCCGCCTGCCTCTGCCTCCCGAGTGCTGGGATTAAAGGCGTGCGCCAACACCGCCCGGCAACATGCATGAACATACTCTTAAGACAATTTGAACTCTGGTTCTATAATCATTCAAAGGAATGATACTTTTTGTAGTAACCAATTATTTTATATATATATATATTTCTTTATTAAGTATGTTTCCAAAATTTATTATACGTTATTATCATTTTCTTCCACATGTTTTTCCTCCCCCAAAGTCAAACAATGTAAATTGCATATCCTTATGAAACTCATTATATAGGGACCAACTTAGCATCTATAGACAAAACTTTACTTTAAGCAGAATAGCATTCTGGGTTGTACAAGTTACGGTGCACCACTCATCTTAATTTAAGGCAAATTGCATCTCAAGACAGCTCAGAAAATCAAGACAACCTGCAATCAGCCCCTTATTCTCCTAAGCTAATATTAACCAGGCAAAGTGCCAGTAACATATACTAAAATAGAAATATTGAACTTTATGTATAGAAATATCGCTAAATTCCATTTAAGTAATGACCACCATTATAGAATAATACAAGAACTTTTTTGAATGTGATTTAGGATCATAATCTACTTGCTAACATTCATATTTATATTTTAATCTATTCTTCCTATGTACATTATAAGTAAATTTTGAGATGGTGGGATTGTTGACCTAGTCATACATGTATAACGCTTGGCATCTGAGTTAATTAAATATGAGTTAATAATATATTGTACGGAAATTATTGTCTTTATTACAGTTATTAGGTAGTTACTAAAATTATAGTTTGAAAGGAATGCAGAGCATGGAAAACTCAGGATTAAATTATGCATTTGAACCGTAGGCCAGCTTTTCCTATAGAGACAGTTTTCTGCTAAAAGAGAAATTGTATGTCACTGAAATTAAATGCTTTTCTGGGGATGGAAGATTCCAGTTTTTAATGAAATTACTGAGTGTGGTGTAGTGAAATGATTAAAATCTGTATTCCGGGAATGTGGCAGGGAAAAAAATCAATAAGTGCTAGCACAGCTTTGCTGCTCAATGTGATCCTCAGATTGAAATAAACTACTACAAAAATAATAATTAAAAACATATCAGCACATTAATTTATTTAGCATCAGTCTCCCGAGACATCATCTTCACTAATTTTTAGCATACATTACTATGTAATGAGCAGCGTCTTTTCAGATGCCCCTATTAGACAGGCAGTATCTCTGCCCCTCCCCCAGGCTCCTGCCTGCAATCATTGTACTTGCGCTTATTATGTTACAAATGACCGAGGTAAGGCTGACATTCTCAGTGCGTGCAGAAAGACCTAGTCTGCCAGCTTTTTTTTCTTCCTAATGAAGCAGCTTTGTGAAATCTCCCCATGTGTTAATACTAATGAAGATCCTCCAGCACAATTAAAATCACAGCCAGTGGTTGAGGAGGAAACATAAAACAATAGCGTCTTTTAAGATACATCTAGCCACATATGTACGCATAAAATAATATATGGTCAAATTATTCTCCAATAACTAAATTTTTACTTGGTCTTTATCCTGAAAACCAAATCACCTAATTTGTAATTTTATAAACTTTAAGATTTTATTGTGTTCTTAAGGGGGAAAAACACCTTAAATAAATATTTTTTAAAAATTACTTCTCCTCCTGGATAATAAAATGTACCGTGGTTATGGGTTTTTCTTTTTTAAAATCGCTTTTAGGAGGCTGCCGTACACTGTTGAAGGGAACAGACTGCACTTTACCTTTAGTTTAACTTGATTGGTGGAAGGGACTTGGGGAGTGGAAGGCTAAAAACTGAGTCAGCTGGCTGACATTCTGGGGATCAGATAGTACATAGCCTGGTTAGTTGGTAATTTAGGGCAACCGGTCTTTTCAAGTGTTTAGTCTTTACACTTAAACTCGTGTTTTTTTTTTCTAACCGAAACTAGAAAAAATTGAGATTACGGCTTACAGTTTATACCAATAACTGCAAAAGACTTACTGTTTAAACAACTTTAATTTAATATTATTTTGACTCAAACCATGAACATTGTAAGCAGTTTAGCTCGTGCAAGGAAAAGCAGTAATAGTTTACCTTGAGATCGCCTTGCGCCCTGCTCTTTGAGTCCCAGCATGCACAAATTCTTGGCACATTAATTTAGCTTGTAGACTCCAACGCAATTTCTAGTTTACAAACGTAAAAAGTTGGTGGAGATGGCTAATCTATGTTCCCTAATAGTCCGTTTACGTTTTTAAGAAATTAAATATTCAGTTGCCCCCCCCCCCCCAAAAAAAAAGCAAAACAAAACATTTAAGTTTCTAACTTTTTCCTGGGACGAGGAGCGGTACAAACTCAAAGATACAGTATTCTTGGAATGAAGAGGCAGCCCCCTCCCTTGGCTCCTTTTAGAGCTGATAGGTCATTTATTATTGGAACTGAAATGGTATAAACAATTCTCTCGCTCTTTTTTCCCTTGTTAACAGCAACTTTCATTGTTAGAGAGAGGAGAGAGAGAGAAGCCTTGTTGGTTGACGTCACTTGGTTCATGAAGCCTTCGCCTAGAAGTGAAGCTGCTGAACAAACCTTGAGAAGAATCATCTCCTGCTTCAATCTGCTGCTGGATAGGAACTAATCAGAGAGAGAGCGGCGGAAGACGGGGCCGGAGGGAGCCGGGGCTTTCGCGATCACGGATCTCACCTCCACTCCAACTCCCTAGACTTTCTCGCAGAAATTATAAGAGAAATAAGGAGTCGGTGGAGATTCCGAAAAGCTTAATCTGCACCCGAGAAGGGCGAAAATCCCTTCCACCGCGCAACTCCGTTCGAAAGTGAAGGTGAGTTTGGGAGCCGGGGTGCGGGGGTGCGGGAGAGGTGGGATCCGGGCGGAGAGCGGCGGCTGCGGGCTGGAGCCCTCCAGAGGCGCCCGCCGCTGTTTACCCGCGCCGCCCGGTGTGTCTCTTTGTTGTGCGGGCTGCGACGCCGCGGTGGCTCTGGGGTCCCGAGTAGAGTTCTGGGCGGAGGGCGCAGAGACCTGGTCCCGGGCGGGGTGGGGGTGCGGGCTCGGCGGAACGGAAACTTTGCAGGGAGTGCGGGCGCGGGGCCGGGCGGCCGGGCCTGTCCCTCCATTGTGCCGGCCGCCCTTGCCGGCGGCCTCGAGGCGTTCTCCTGCCCGGCCCGCTGCAGCGCCCCGCGGGGCAGTTGGCGAGGCCCCGGCCTGCCCGCCTCCGCCTTCGGCCCGCAGCCTCGCGCCCGCGCCGCCGACCCGCGCCAGGCCGCCTGGTCTCCAGAGCCGGGTGGGGGTGGGGCTGCGGCTCCGGCCGGCGGGGGATCTGGCACTGGGGTCGAGCGGGCTCCCGTTCCCGGGTCCCCGGCGGCCTGGCCAGCGGGTCCCGCCGCGGCGGGCTGGGCTCCCTGCCCTCGGTCTCCGCGCCCTCCCCCGCGACGCCCCGCTCCCCTCCCCTGAAGTAGTTCCGCGAACCCCAGAACTGGGATTTGGAAAGGCTAGGAAGTGTGCGGAGACTGGGAGCCGGCCCTGCGGGTGGGGGCTGGTTCCTCTGCCCCTCTTCTCAGTATTTATCTTTTGTGTGTTGTTTCCTTGTAAAGAGAGAAGCAGCTGCAGTCCGTGGCCGAGTTGTTGAAATTTATCCCTTTGTGTATATTACAATATCCTCCATTTTTCCCCCTGCCCTCTAAACAACAAGCGTTTCGCCATCTTGGGCAATTTTTATTCCCAAGTCTATGTGTCTCTCTTTTAATTTTAAGGAAGAGAAAAAAGCCATTGAAATGCAAAAAGTGTGTCTGGATAAGGCTCAAAGTTTAGGAACGGTTCAGGGGGCCATGTGACGTCATATAAACTTTTATCAAGAAAATTTCCCCAAAGTGTGTGTATGTTTTGTTTTTTCCCCCCCAAATTTTCACGTTTTATGAAATCGTTTAAGTTAGAGCCTACTGATAAGTTGTGGGTTTATTTTTTTTTTCTTCTGCATTCAGAACAAACCCCAAAACACGCACACTTAATGTTTGGTGGCAAGTGGAAGATTATTTTTAAAAAATGATCGAAACTTTTGTTGTATCACTTAGTATTCACCTAGTTTTGTCCATGTAGTTTTTATTTTTTAAATTTTCAAATATATTTGTAACAGTATATTTCCTTCTTTATGTGGTTTCATAGATATGGCAAATTTAGCTCAGTTAATATTTACATCACTTGGGTTATGTACCTTCCCTTTTGTGATTGTGGTCTAGTCTTTTTGTGTTTTTTATATTTAAAAAAGCTATTCAGAATATCATGAGATTCTTGATACTTTTACATTTTAGTATTAAATATTAAAGTCAAAAGTTTGGCAAAAAAAGTTTAATATATGAAAGGAAGAATTAACCTTAAAAGAAGATAACTTATAATCTTTTGTTGAAACTTTATCAACTATCATAAGAATATTGATAAAAAGTACTATTAAAATTTGTTTGTCTATCATTGTTTTCACCTTACAAGAAAAGTTGAACTGATCACATGACCATACTTAATGATAAACTCACTGCCGAGTATATAAACAGGCACAGCAAATTGAATGGGAAAGTGTAATTCTGTCTCCAGTAGTCGTTTTCAGTCAGCATATTTACATCTCTTCTAACAAGGATGAGAAATTCTCTGTATTTAATTTGCATTCCCTTTGTCTTCTGGGTTGGAGAAAAACATTGACGACAATAAACTTTTAAAAAGCTAATAGAAAAAATTCTAAATACATTAAGAGGATTTTCTAGTGTATGAAAACTTATATTGTGAATGGTTTGTTTTAAATTTCTGTAGCAATATTCTTTACTGTTTTCTGCTATTTATTCAGGAATTTCCTGTATATAAAATGCTACACAGAAATCTTTTGACTGAATTGAACGCCTGCTATTTAGTGTATTGTAGGTAGGTGGAAATGTTGAAATAGTTAAAAGCACACAGGACAGATGGTTCTAAATTATACATGCAACAAAGGACTGAAGATTTGGCAGATTATAAATGGAAGCAACAGAGGATAAGCAGTTTAAGAAAATGGTGGTTAAGTGCATTGCTGTCTCACACCTATTGTAAACACTGCTGCACAATTAATAATTTAGGTGACATTATTGCATTTGTATGTTCCAGTAGAAGAGTAAGATTTTACAAATATTTAAAGCAAATCTTGAATGTAAATTTTTTTAAGTTATGGTGATAAATTTTTTTAAAAGATATTAGATTGTATGCTTTAAAACAGGATATAAGAACTTAATATGTTCATAGAATGGTTTTCAGAGAAATAGGAGTGGGTACATATTTTTAAATGTAGATAGCGTATCTGTACTGTTTTGGGTTGGTTAAACTAGTACATTGACTATGTTAACCTGCGCACTCTATGCCTGTGAGAATGGGATTTTAGCTGCTCAGTCTTGGGAAATGCATTGACTACAATACTGTTTGGCCTCATTTACTAGATAGTATGGAGTGAAAGAATATATTTTAGTTTTAATATTTGAATTTTGTACATAACACGTGATACTGACTTGAATATAGTCACTTTACTATAATATAGTTTACTGTTAATTTATAAATGTAAATATTTTGTGTAATTCTGGTCTTTTTGGAAGAATGTAAGTGTATTTGCTTTTTCAAAAAATAGACTATCTTACAAAGTATTGGACTTTGCAGAAATTTGTTTTTAGTTTATATAAACCACTTGCTTAAAATGCGTATCAACTGTAATGGGAAGCTTGGGGTTCGGAGTCTGCTGCCCTTTCTCCCATTTCTTTGTTTGCATGTTTATTATAGAATTGCAGTGTAAAGGAGCAGATGTTTTGCCAAATATCCTGATGTGTTGCTTTTTCTTATGGGAGTGCATAGCTGCTCCTTCTGATGCATCAACTTGACAGCTGGTTGATTTCATGGAGCTGCTAAGAAGCCATTAGTGGTGTCATTGAATTGAAACAGAAGAGTCAGTCCCAGCTTGAACTGTGATTGTTAATGTCTTTGTTGCTACTTTGTGTTACTATACAAGGTGTGGGATACCACAGTTGCACTGAGGTTCAAGGTTCCTGTCTTATCTCCTTGAATTAGTGGAGGGTAGTACATTAGACCTTGGTTACTCAGGTTTAAAGTTTTCACAAGAGAAAGGATTTCTTAGTGTTTGAACTAGTCTTCCTCAGAAAACTACTAAAACCAGAAACATGGCATAGTGCAAACAAAATCGTAGGGTGTGTTGACCTCTGTAAAGAATTATGTAATCAGGGTTCAGTGATTTTTTTTTTTTAATATACTTCATTTCCTGAGGGATTCATCAAATTATCTAATAAGTATTTTAGGAGGTTTTTTAATTACATAAAATTAAATATTTTGAGTAATAAAGTCTTAAAATATTGTGGTTTATTTAATAAATATTGGCTCATTTGGCTTAATGTTTCTTTAAGCTTTTACTGTGGGAAATGATCAGAAAAGAAATAATTATTGGCAGACATACCATTTTGCTTGTCATTTTCTGAGACCAAAATGCTGTTTAAAAATTCATAAGACTGTTCTAAATTATTCTCCTAGTAGCTATTTAATGATTTCCTTAAACTAAAATCATGGTTTTTTTGTTGTTGTTGTTTTGTTTTGTTTTTTTTTTTTTTTTTTTTTTTTTTTTTTTTTTTTTTGGTTTTTCGAGACAGGGTTTCTCTGTGGTTTTGGAGCCTGTCCTGGAACTAGCTCTTGTAGACCAGGCTGGTCTCGAACTCACAGAGATCCACCTGCCTCTGCCTCCCAAGTGCTGGGATTAAAGGCGTGCGCCACCACCGCCCGGCCTAAAATCATGTTTTTATTGTAGAAAGAGCATTGTTTTTTTCAAGAGGTGAAGTCCTGCCTGTGGCTCTTGCCAGGCTGGTGTCATTTCTACCTGTAGCTTCAGTTCTCACTAACTCAGGGCTCCAGCCTTGTCACTGTCCTGCTGGTGCCTGAGCTTTGTATTTTCTCTAATTATTTAAGTTGTTGTGTTGGTAGGAGGGGAAATAAGAAGTAAGACTACTGGTCTCAGTAGACAGAAGTATACTGTAAGAAAACTGGAAGTAACAAAACTTTAGGATGGTATGGTGCCAGAATGCAGTAAATTTTATTATTTTATCAAAAATTTTTTAGTCTCAACATTTATTTTTTCAAAGTTTTGGATCTTAAGTAGAATACAAATTTAATAACTCTTAAAAGAACATAGCTTACTTAAAAAAATAGACACAAAATGTAAAACTGGTCATTGGAATATATAATTTGTTGAAGTAAATCCTGTTGAAAAGTCTTCTTGTATAATTTTAGTTTTTTTTTTTTTTTTTTTTTGTTTTGTTTTTTGTTTTTCAAGACAGGGTTTCTCTGTATTGCTTTGGAGCCTGTGCCTGGAACTCGCTGTGTAAACCAGGCTGGCTTTGAACTCACAGAGATCCGCCTGCTTCTGCTGAGATTAAAGGCGGGTGCTACCACCTCCCAGTGTGACTTCCTATGTAATTAGTATGAGCAAACTTTCAACTTCTATGATACACCTGAGTGATTCTGGGATTATTTCCTGAAATCGTAAGTTGATGGAGTCTTTGGTTTTCAGGAAGTCACTAAAACTAGAGTTGAGGCCATGTGACATTTGAGCCTTTTTGTGCAGCCATAAAGTTCCTTAAAAAGAGAATCATTCCACTGCCTTAGACTGTGTGGGACTTATTTTAACAAAGATTTGTGTGTATTATTTTAAATTGTGTATGTGTGCGTGTGTGTGTGATGGGCAGATTTTGTGCAGATGAGGACAGGTGCCCCCAGAAGCTGGAGGAGTAAATGTCCTGGAACTGGAGGCTTTTGTGAGCCACCTTACGTGGGTGCTAGAAACTGACATCAGGTCCTCTGAATTGCTGAGACATGTCTGCAGCTCTGTGGCTTGCCTTTGAGGGAACATAATTACTTAACATGCATGTATTTGTGTCAACGCAGATAGTCTCACAGACCAAATTATGGGAAATCTAGTTGTTTATTAAAAACAGACTATTCATTTTAAAGAAACATAAAAGTTAAGCTCAATGATAGAGGTAATATTGTAGTTCTAACAGGTACCCTGCTATCAGTAGAGTGTTGAGCAATGTTGTCAAGGGAGCACGTTGTTCGACCAGTCCGCTGCCCATGCCACCTGAGTGTGCTGCTGCACATTTTCATCCCAGTTCTCTGCAGGCAGCGCGAGTCCAAGACAGTCAAACACCAGGGCTACACACAGAAACCCTGTTTTGAAAAACCAAAATAAAGAACTAAAAAACAATGGTTAATACATATATTTATTTCATTAACAAAAACAGAGAGTTATAAAATATTGGAAACATCTGCTGAAAGTAGGGAAATTAAATGAATTTATATGATTTTTAAATCTACCCTGAGTGTTGTTTGATTTGTGACAACTCAGAGTTTGAATGTAAAATACTTAATGGTGCAGATAACTTAAACTTATAACATGCTATTCATTGTTGAATTTTTGGTTGTCAGTTAAGCAGCCAGTTTTTAAAATTAATATGCTTTTATGAGAGTATGAGGTCAAATAGTTTTTGTACATATTTTGTTTTTATTATATAGTTTTGGAAATAAAGTCTTAAAAATAGTTCTTATATAAAATATGGCATGTAATTTGGCCTCTGAATGATTTTCATTCAAATAAAAATTGCCTGGGCAGGGGTAACAACAATGAAGGTAATGTGTCGATATGAACCCTTACTAGTTTTGTTTGTGTAACTGTTTATAATGTAAGAAAGAGATACATATGGTTTGAAGATAGTTTCTGCCCTGTACCTACCTATATGTCTACATAATTGCGTGATTTTTTTCCTCTTTCTGTTTTTTCCTCTTAACACTTTTCTACAAACATGCACTCATTAATCAAAGACCGTGCACTCCTGCTGAGGGCAGAGAGGTTCATCAAATTGGCAGTCAGCTTGGTGTAAAGAACGGTGTACTGAAGCTCTTAACTCACTGGGACATAAATAAATCTAAGGTCTTTGTATGCAAACCCTGGAGGTTAATACTGTATAATTCAATGTCCTGTCTTTGTTTTTATGATTGATGTTTCTAAATGTTTCAAGCTTAGTGCAAGCCTTCTAGTGGATCAGGTCGGCCTATCTGATTGACTGTAGTGAGAAAGCATTAGGTTGTCAGAGGACTTTGGAGTATGCTGCAGAGATTTTGATTTTTTCCCCCTGCAAGATCTTTGTCATATTGCGTGAGCTGTTATAGGAATGTACCAATGATTGACATTCCCTGCTGTGATAATGGACCTAGTGCATGAAATGCCAATAGTTTGGTTCTATTTGTTCGGAAGCTTACTGCTATTTGTATCCTTAACAGAGCTAACATGGAGAACAAGCAAAACTACTGGGATTTCTCTGTAGAAACAGTGCTGGGATTGGCTTTAACATGACTTGGTTGCATATTCATAATTTAAGAACAGCTGGTTACAGCAAGCACATAGTCATTTGCAAGCTATTATATACCATTCCACTCACATGGAGCCTGTGCTTGGTGGGTTGTTTTTTTTTTATTGATCTACCTGCATTTAAAATCTAGTCACTGCTGCTATTGAAGCACTTCATTTTAGCTGTGTTTGCAACACAGAACAGCTTCAATTTTAAATAATCTACTTAAGTTGGATTTTTGAATAAAACGAAGGACCTTAGAATGAAACAAGTATAAAAGGTTGTATCTTATAGGCAAAATATTTAATCTTAACTTGAGCCCAGCCAGCCACCTATCAAAACCTAAATTTTACAACTATTATAATTTTTGGACCGTAAGATTTTATAATTTTGACTAGATAAATAACTGAGTTGATTTTATTTGAGAATTTTATTACTCATTTTACCAGTTACATATAGTTTGAGAAACAATAGATTAATTAATTTGTAAAATAATGTCTTATGTAGAAAAGAAGTAGTACTTTTAGTTGTAGGTAGTGTAAAATCCAGCTAGACAGTTGACAGGATTTTGCACCTGGATTAGAATAATGTGAAAGCTATATAGCTACTCCAGCATTCCAGGAAGGACTCGAGTAAGTGGTCTCTTCTGCTATGAGGGTCACTTCCAAATTTTAAACGGTACCTGTTAATCCAGCTGTAATAGCTTCCTGCATGTTGTCAGTCGCATCTATAAGCAGAGAAAAGAAACCAACCTCAATATTCCGAGCTTCCAATAAGAATTGGAGAAAACTGTGAAATGCTGTTTTATATATCCTTTTATGGATGACAGGGAGGAGCACATTGCTTTGTCTATGTTAAAGTAAGTGCATACATGAGGGATTCATGACGATGCTGGTATCTGATCTTTCCACACAACGTGGTGTACACTTGTGCATGTGTTTGCCCCGTGCTGGAATGATGAGATAGCTCTCACACATCAAGGTTGAGAAACAGTCCTAACAGTGCATTTTACTCTCTTAGCTGCTCAAGTGACTGGATATGTTGGTAATGTAACAGAATATATGGCCAGGTTTAATCTAGTGATAGCAGGGTGTCCTTTCTTCTAAGTAATATATTCCAGGGTTATTAAAGGACAAAGCGTTACTTTTAGTTGTGAGTTGCATAGGATCACAATGCAGTTAAATTGCCATTATTTAGATTACTTATTTTGTGAATTATTCTATATCCTTTCTTTCCTTTTGGACAATTGTCCTTTCAGATATATCTCTGCGCCATAGAGTTTCATCAGTGAATAAACAAAGGAAATAAAATGATTTTGTTGTTGTTTTGTTTTGCCCTGAGGATTAAAGCCAGGGCCACAGGTGAAGTAAAGGCTCAGTAACCCTGGCTTTCTCTATTTCTTTCTTTCTTTTTTTTTTTTTTAGATGGAAGTTTTATAATTATATTTATGTACAGAAAACTCAGCAGTACATTTAACCCAGTTTAGTGGCGAGTTCTTTGGCCTTTGCCTTTTCCAGCTTGGCAATTCGAGCCACAGATTTAGGACCCAGGACGTTGCCTCCCCAGTGGCGGCGGATCTCATCATATCTGTCGTTGTAATTGGTCCTAATAGCTTCCACCAGCTTGGCCAGAGCACCCTTGTCTTCCGAGTTAACCTGTGTGAAGGCAACAGTGGTGCACGTCTTCCTGTGGACCAGCCGTCCCAGCCTGGCCTTTCCCTTGATGATGCAGTAGGGGACTCCCATCTTGCGACACAGGGCAGGCAGGAAGACCACCAGCTCAATGGGGTCTACGTCATGGGCAATCACCACCAGCTGAGCCTTCTTGTTCTCTACTACCAAAGTGGTGACTGTATTGACGCCCGCTCGAAGGACAGGTGGTCTCTTAGTTGGGACATCCCCTTTGCCGGCAGCTTTCTTCTCAGCACGGGCCAGCAGCCTCTGCTTCTTTTCCTGCTTGGTCTCTGGCCTGTACTTGTGGGCAAGTTTAAGCAACTGGGTAGCTGTTTGCCGGTCCAGGGCCTGGGTGAACTGGTTAATGGCAGGAGGAACTTTGAGGCGCTTATAGAGGATGGCCCTCTGCCGCTGCAGCCTGATGTAGCGGGGCCATTTGACGAAGCGTGTGAGATCTCTCTTGGGCTGGATGTCCTGCCCAATGCCGAAGTTCTTAGGCCTCTTCTCAAACAAAGGATTCACCACCTTCTTCGCCTCCTGCTTCTTCACGACTGCGGGGGCCGGGGCCACCTTCTTCCCCTTGGCTTTCTTTCCCTTGGGCATCTTGCCGGGCTGGAGGAGAGAGAAAGACTCTCTATTTCTTAAGATAAACGGAGAGCATGAGTTGCCTAGTGCCTCTAATCCCATTAATGAAACATAGGCAGGTGGTCTTTGACTCCCAGGCCAGCCTGGTCTACAGAGTGAGTTCCAGGATAGCCAGGGCCACACAGGGAAACCTCTGTTGAAAAACAAAACAGCAACAGCAACCGAAAGAGAATAAGATGGATAGTTATCCTGAGGTTTTCAGTGAAATTGAAGGATTGGAATTTTGTCCTCCAGTTTTTATCACAGCAGTAGTTGTATGGAGAGAAGAGGAAGAAGCATGAGGTAAATCAGTAAAACATAAAATTCAGCATTTGTTTGAAAAATGATTGAACTCAACATCAACCACAAGAGAAATTTTAGGTACACTTTTATTGTTATAGTAATAATAGAGGAAAGAGCCAGTGGCTTTAATTCTCCAAGTTTATTTTGCACACTTTGACTAAACATGCATTTGGAGAGAGCTATGGATAAAAGCCTACTGTAAATTTGAAATAGAAGCCAGGGAGATGTCTAAGGGAGTGAAAGTGCTTGCTGTGCGTGTCTGGCCATCTGAGCGGGGGACTGAATTCTGATTTGTACCATATAGAAAGAACGAAACAGTGGGCATGTAATTCAGTACCCTACAGCAAGACAGGATAGGGAGACTAGAGCATTGCCCACATAGCTCAGTGACAAAAACAGCCTCAGAAGCAAGGTGGAAGGAGGGGACCACCAAACCACCTCCTCCACATTGCTTTCTGACCTCACAGAGATGCAGTGACACCCATTGTCTGTATTCATGCACACAGTAATTTTTTTTTGATGTTTGGGTTTGTGGTTTTGAAGATAAGGGTTCTCTGTGTAGCCCTTGTGGTCTTAGAACTCACTATGTAGACCAGGTTGTCCTTGAACTCAGAGATCCACCTGCCTCTGCCTCCCCCGAGTGCTGGGGTTAGAGGGGTGCAGCACCATTGCCTACACACAGTAAATCTTTGAAAAATCAGAATAGGAGAGAGATGGCTTCTGGCTGGGATAATTTTAAAAGTCTCTTTGGTTAGGTAGCACTGAATTAGTCAAGAAAAATCAATGAAAGGATCCAGCAAAAGGAAGACAGTAGGGACTGAGCCTCTGTTAAGTAAGCCCATTAAAGCTATCCTGCTGGGAACCTGGGCATAGTTCTGTAACTTATTTGGAGATCATCTCAACTTAAACCTTTCCACCAGAAAGATGATATCACCGGGACTTTCCCTTCCTCTGTTGCTTTCAAAGTTGACTGACTTTCTCTGAAGAAAGTGGGTTAATGAGTCAGGCTCTTCAGCCATAGGCTTGACTTGCAGGCCAGGTTAAAAGCCACTGAACGGCTGCAGCCTTTTCTTGCCAGAGGCTTTCTGGCTTTTTTATGATTAACAGAGTCCCTCCTTTTTCTTCTGTTCTCTGCTTTTGTGAGTTTGTTTCTTTTTTCCTTTTTCCTCTGCTGTTCATACCTGTTCAACAGTAGGCATAGTGAAGAACGGCGACTCAAGACCCTTTTCTTCCCTTCGTGACATGCTGACATCCCAAGGGAGTTTGGTAGCACTAACTTGAAAAACTTCTCTCTCTCTCTCTCTCTCTCTCTCTCTCTCTCTCTCTCTCTCTTTGGCTTTTTGAGACTGGGTTTCTCTGTAGCCTTGTCTGTCCTAGAACTCACTCTGTAGATCAGGCTGGCCTTGAACTCACAGAGATCTGCCTGCCTCTGCCTCCTGGCCATTTCTTTTTCTTTTAGGCAGACCAGCTGAGCATCCCATTATAGCTACCTATAAGGACAAAAGGTGATAAAATATAGTCCTTACTTTCAGTAACATCTACATGGGGTATCGATAAAAACAGAATCTCATTACAAGTAGAGAACACAAGGGCCAGGGAGAAGGTGCCTGTCACCAAATCTGATGACCTGAATTTTCTCTCCAGTACTGAATCTAAAGTTGTTCCTTTGTCCTCTGTCTATGTACATGTGTGCATATACATACACACATACAAAATAAAATGGGTAACATAATAAAAAATTAAAAGCTAGCATTGAGAACAGAGGAGTAATCAAATACTCAGACACAGAGGTATGAAAAGGCCTTGTCTTGGTCAGTTAGAGGAAAGGAAGATAGAGCTCGGGCTTGTGGGGCAACAGCTCTCCTTACTGGCCCTTCCAAAAGGCCTCTCAGGAGGTATACTTGCCAAAACCAGGAAATTGCGGGAGTGTTTGGGAGTGTATGCAGATGTTTCTATATATTATGTGAAATGGGAGGTAGGAGAAAAGGCTAAATAGAATGACTAGGATGTCAGGTTTTATTTTCTGGTAGTTCAGGCTAGTCTAAAACTTATCAGTCTTCTCCCTCAGCCTTATGATTATAGAGATTTACTTTTTTTAGATGAAGTGTTTAATGACTCTAGTACCTTGAGTTTGAGTTTTCATTTTAATCTGAGAAACCTTTGTGAAATAATTGGAAGGAATGTATATGTTCATGTGTTTGTGTATTTTGGAGTATTTGGGAGGGCAGAGTGTAGTGGGAGCTGCGGGCTGTGTTCCTGCCACCCCAGCTCTTGGTCGCCTGGCTAGCTTATGCCCCGAAATAACAACACACAAACTGTATTCTTTTAAACACTGCTTGGCCCATTTCTAATAATGTGTGTAGCACCCCAAGGTGCGCTTACCGGGAAGATTCTAGCCTACGTTCATCCTGGGTCGGAGCTTCATCGCATCTGCCCCAGAGAGGAGAGCTATCGAGTCAGAGCTCACTTCCTCTTCCTCCCAGCATTCTGTTCTGTTTACTCCACCCACCTATGTTCTAACCTATGAGGGCCAAGCAATTTCTTTATTTTTCAACCAATGACCTTCCTCCATCAGCAGAGAGTGACCACACGTGTTCGTCATGTCTTGACTGACATGGCCTCTTGAGTGACACATCTTGTTTGCTGCTGCATATGCTGGCCTTCTCTAGACTTCAGGGATTCAGCTGTCCCTGCCTCTTAGGTGGCACAGGAGTGCTAGGACCACAGAGTGCTGTGGGTGAGGAAACAGAAACTTTGGAGTATAGAGCAGCTTGGGAAAGAATGAACGTGGAGAAGAGGCTACTGTAGCCATGCTGCTGGGTAGGCAGACTTAATCCCAGGTACTCAGTGCGTCCACTGAGGAAATTCCCACTCAGACACACATGGAACTGACGGGGTGACGTGTACCTATTAGAAATATCTGGATTAGAATTAGCAGATTTTCCCTTAAAATTTATTAATGTAAGTTGTGTAAACAGATGAGTTTAATGATACCTTCATACAGCCGGGCAATGGTGGCGCACGCCTTTAATCCCAGCACTCGGGAGGCAGAGTTAGGCGGATCTCTGTGAGTTCGAGACCAGCCTAGTCTACAAGAGCTAGTTCCAGGACAGGCTCCAAAGCCACAGAGAAACCCTGTCTCGAAAAAAAAAACAAAACCAAAAAAAAAAAAAAAAAAAGATACCTTCATACGTGTGTGTGACACAGTTTGATCATCTCACTGCATGTGCTACCCACATCCTCCGACCTCTCCCACTGGCCCATTCCCTCTGACACACAGCCCTCCTGCTTCCATGGCTCATTTCAGGGCCTGGAAGTCGCTGTGGAAGGCCATGCTCTCCTCAGGTTCGTGCCCTTGCACCTCTGACTTCCGTGTGCTGGGGCTGCAGGTGTGTGTGCATCATTCTCAACTGTGTCTCATGTCTTGTTTTACATCTAGAATATAGTGTACATCACTTACTGTGGTTTCAGTTCTTTCCACTTTCCTGTGACAGATTTTGTTCTTTACAACTAAATAATACATCTTTGTGCGTGTATGGGGTGGAGAAAAGAGGACAGCTACAGATGCCATTCCTCAAGCATTGTCCACCTTATTTGATGAGAAAAGCTCTTTCCTGGGACTTGTGGCTCAACAAGTAGACTGGGCTGGCTAGCCAGTGAATCCCAGGGATCTGCCTACTTGCATCTCTCCAGTGTTGTGTCCCAGGTACACACTACCATACCCAGCTCTTCGTGTTAGTTTCGGGGGTTGAGCTTAGATCCTTATGCTTGAAAGGCCAGTATTTTACCCTCTGAATTATCTCCCCAACTGCTGTTTGTCTGTCTGTTAATATACTATCCTTTTTCTGTGTAATTCTTTCTTTTTTATTAAATATTCAATATTATAATGTATATATAACGAGTAATGTATATATATCCATTCTGCATCCCCTCTACTCCAGTTCCTCTCCTATGTTCCCCCACTCCCCAGCTCCAAACTTGATGTGGTCTCTCTCTGTCTCTCTCTTTTAAAATTAATTCCAACTGAGTTTACTTAGTTCTGCCTGTATGTATATAGGTGTTGGATTATTCATACAGGCATGGGTAGGCTCTTAGGGATTTTATCATCCAGAAAAAGCAACTCTCCCTCCCATTAACTAGTAGGCATTTCCTGCCAGTGGCCCCTCAGCCTGAAGAAGGGGACGACTTGATAAGCCCGGCCTCCAACCATGCTGGGATTTTGGCTGGCTTGAACCTTGTTGTGTAGGTCTGGTTCCTGCAGCCGTCTCTGTGTTCATGTGTGCCGCCGTGCTGTCAAGTCCTGCACAACTGCTTCTCCAGGACATCCACTCTCTCTTCCTCCTGCATCATTTTGTCCCCTTTTCCAAGAAGACCCCTGAACCCTGTGAGGATAGTGTGGGATATAGACTTCTGTTTGTAGCTGAGCAGCCCACAGTCTCCCATTCTCTTCACACTGACCGGTTTTTACTCTGTATTAGATCTCCATCTACTGCAAAAAGCAGCTTCTCTGATGAGAGTTGAGAGACTCAACAATCTGTGGGGTCAAAAGAACTTAGGAACAGTTTATTGTTGTGCCCATTTATCAGGATAGTAGTACTAGGGTCTCCCCTAGAGTCTGACACCATGGGGGTTAGCCTGTTTAATGGTGTCAGGTATGGGTTCTGTATCATGCAGTGGGCTTCCTTGAATTCCTTATAAATTGTGGT
Source organism: Chionomys nivalis (assembly GCF_950005125.1). Classification (NCBI taxonomy): domain Eukaryota; kingdom Metazoa; phylum Chordata; class Mammalia; order Rodentia; family Cricetidae; genus Chionomys; species Chionomys nivalis. Next base: position 21,050,809 of record NC_080107.1, read on the forward strand.
TACTAATTCCCTGTCAGGTGAGTAATTTTTTACATTTTGTGGCTCTGACTATTCTATTGATTGGTTTCTTTACTGTGTAGAAAGAAGTGTTTTTAATTTGATGATCTCTATATTCTTTCTAATTCTTATTATTTCCAGAACTATTGGAGTCATTCATAAAGCAGTTGTTTTCCTCCAGTAGCTTCAAAGCTCCAGTCCTTATGTTAAAGTTGCTGTGTTTTGAATTGATTTTTGCGCAGGCAAGGTGGTAGGAACCTGATTTCAGTTGTTTACTTGTGGATTATCAATCTTTTCTAAGCTCCCCTTTGCCCTGAGACAGGACTTCTGGGTGTGGCCCTGTAGTCGAGGCTGGCCACCTGCCTCTGAGAGCTGGGATTAAAGGCGTGGCCACCACTGCTTGGCTTCCAGCACCATTTGTTAAAGTTCTCTGTTTCTAACACTGTTGTGAAGAAAATGGCTGCACCTGTATGAGTGATTTCTTAGTCCTCTGTTGTGTTTGGCTGGGCCTGTGCTTCTGTTTTTGTGCCTGTATTTGCTATACTATTATTGCTATGCAGGTAGCGCACTATGAAATCAGGCCTTGTGATACCTGCAGCATGATTCTTTATGTTCACGGTTACTTTGGCTGTTGGAACCTTTTGTATTTCTATATGATTATTATGACTTTTTCCTATTTCTATAAGAGATGTCATTAGTGTTTTGATGGGAATTGTATTGTTTCTGTAGTTCGCCTTTGATAATATGGCATATTTGCAATATTAATTCTGTCAACACATGATTGTTAGGTCCTTCCATCCTGCAGTGACTTCTTCATTTTCTTTCAGTGTCTAAAACTTCCATCATCAGTGTCTCTTATCTGCTTGGTTATATTTGCTTCTAGTTCTTTTGAGGCTATTGTAAATAGGATTGTTTTCCTGAATTCTTTTTTAGCATGTTTGGTATTGGTATATAGAAAAGGTCTTGCTTTTTGTATGTTGACTTTGTATTCTGTTATTTTCCTAGAAGTTATTTCTGAAATTCAAGAGCTTTCTGCCTGGGCAGTGGTGGCACCCGCCTATAAGCCCAGCACTCGGGAGGCAGAGGCAGGTGGATCTCTGTGAGTTCGAGGCCAGCCTGCTCCACAGAGTGAGTTCCTGGACAGTTGGCTACACACAGAGAAACCCTGTCTCAAAAAAATAAAAACAAAAAGCTTCCATTGTTTTCTTCACTGGCTCTAGGTTTGGTGTATGTGGCTTTTATGGTGTTGATGTATGATTTTATTCCTATATTCTTCAGGGATTTTTTTTAATCATTAAAAGCTGTGGAATTTTTTGAAGACTTGTTCTGTATTTATAAGATGATTGTGTGTTTTTTGTCCCTAATTTTGTTTATGTGTTCTTGTATGTTTATGATTAGTGTAATTTTGTCATTTTTTTTTTTGGCAGATGTGTATGGGGTGTGTCTGTGGTGGTGCACGTGCCAAGGTGCGAATGGAGGGCAGAGAACAGTTCTTCCTCTGAGTGGGCTCCAGGGGCCGAGCTTAGGCCTCTGGGCTTTGAAACAAATGTCCTTACCTGCAAAGAGTCATGGTGCTCTCCCCATTTGTCTGTTTTTGATGAACTGGCCTTGATATTTTTTGAGTAGATGATTACGCTAAATTTCTTTTTTGCGGTGCTGTTTTCTTTAAATCTGAATCACTGTAAAATTTTAGAAATCTGGCCGGGCGGTGGTGGCGCACGCCTTTAATCCCAGCACTCGGGAGGCAGAGGCAGGCGGATCTCTGTGAGTTCGAGACCAGCCTGGTCTACAAGAGCTAGTTCCAGGACAGGCTCCAAAACCACAGAGAAACCCTGTCTTGAAAAACCAAAAAAAAAAAAAAAAAAAAAAAATTTTTAGAAATCTGGGGTTGGAAAGATGGCGCAGTGGTTTAGAGCACATGCACACTAAAAATTCCTTATAAAATCTCAGAAATTCTTTGATTTATGGACTTGATTTGTGTGTGTGCACTGGGATTGAACCGAGATCTTTGGACATGTTCACATGTTGTTGGGCTGGGCTACATCCTTACCTTACAATATTTTCAGAATCAAGTCTTTTAAAATAATCTCATATTTGGACTAGATTATGCTTACTTGTTAGAAAGATGCTTTGGAGTATGGATCATCAACATAGGTATATTTGTTTATGAGTTGTGTAAGCTTACTAAGATTCTAGCAATTGATTTGTGGCTATACTGCACACACAGTGTCACCACAAGTGGAAGACAGGGGAGGATGTATGTGATGTGAATAATGTTCTGGATCCTCTAAGATAGGAAGATAGTTTGCTGATGGTGAAGGCTTATTTTATTTTGGCTTTTGGACAGGGTTTCTTTGTGTAGCCTTGGCTGTCCTGAAACTCTTTCTGTAGACTAAGCTGGTCTTGAACTCACAGAGCTCAGCCTGACTCTGCCTCCTAAGTGCTTGGATTCCATTTCCTGGCATGACTTTATTTCTTATTACCACTATCTCACTCTTTTGACATGGAGAATAGTTAATAATAATAGACATTGTAGTTAGAATAATTTCTTCTCAAGTTCATTTTTTTTCTCTGAGATCATCTTGTTTCACAATACAGTTTATAACAAGAATCAGCAAATATCAACTTGGACATTCGCATTGTGTTTTTATATTCTGTTAACTAGTAGTTATCTGTTGCTGGGACTTGAACTTAGGTCCCCATTCATTCTAGCCAAGCACTTTTATTATTATAGCTTTATCCCCAACCCCACTGGGAGTAATTTTTTAAAAGTTTTATTATATTTGTTCATGGTATGGGTGCACATACATGCCAGAGAACATGTGTGGAGGTCAGAAACCAGTTTTCTGGAGTCAGTTTTCTCTTTTTACCATGGGATCCTAAGGATCAAAATGAGGGTTCCAACCTTGGCAGCAAGTGACTTTACTTTGTCATTTTGCCAGTAGAACTAGAAGTTTTTTTGTTTTTGGTTTATTTGAAACAGGGTTTCTCTGTGTAGCCTTGGCTGCCCTGGAACTCACTTAGAAGACCAGGCTGGCCTTGAACTCAAGAGATCTACCTGCCTCTGCCTCACAAGTGCTGGGATTAAAGGTGTGCACCACCACACCCAGCAACTAGAAGTATTTTTAATTTTTGCCCCTCCCCATAACCTTTAAAGTCCTTTTCTTTGTTTTTTAAATGAAAGTTGATTTGAAGTAGTTAATTTAATTTAAAAATGTACTTTATATATTTTGATTATGTGCAAGACACTGACCACTAAGTAAGAACACCTCTGTGGATGTTCTTCTGTAGTATGAAATCCATGCTTTTTTCATCACTAGCTTTTTTATCTATATAAAGCATAACCTACCATTCCACTCTGTAGTAGTCATGGTCTCAGTCCATATATCATATATTAATAGCAAAATTTTCTCTAAATCGTGATGGAAGTTGGCCTCCATAATTTCATCTTAGACTAAAAACTGCCTTTACTATTCTAATTTTATAAAATTTTCTTGGTTTTATGGGTGTATGATGCATGTGTGTGAATGTGAGCTTGGTGTACTAAAGTGCATGTGTGGAGGCCAAAGAACAACTTTTGGAAGTTGATTTGTCTCCTTCCATTTCAACAGTGGAACTCAGGTCGTTGGGCTCGGAGATCTTCTGAGCCATCTCACCAGGTCCAATATTTCACTGTTGAAGAAATGCTTTTTGTTCAATACTTTAGTCTGCATGTAGACTCTCGCTCTCAAGAACATTTTTCTAGATTCTACTACTTCAACCAAGCTTTATTGTTTTGTTGTTAGTGTGTATCTCAGAAATCCGTTTCTTGGTAGTGAACTCCAGACATGTAAGGTTTTAGCAGAGCGTTGGCAGTTGATAAGCACTTGCTGTGGACGTGTGAGGGAGGACCTGAGTTCAGATCCCCAGAGCCCACTAACTAAAATGTCAGGCTTGACCACAGTGTGCCTGTTAACCCTAATGCTGTGGGTGCATGGACGTGGAGGATCTGGGAGCTGTTGGTCAGGCACCCCCAGGCTCAGCCTGAACAGAATAAAGTAGAGCTTGTGAGAGGAGCCACGTTCTCTGCCGTGAGCGTGCACGCTCATGGACACCACATCCGAATGCACACAGAAACGAACAAATGAGTAGATGGTCATGGAAAAGCTAAACCCACATTTATAAATTTTTTTAGGTGTAAAGCTAAGCATATTCTGCGCATATTAAAGATCTACTTACCTTTGCCTTCTGAGTATTAGGAAGGATTAAAGGCATGAGTCACCACATTTGGGTTTTGAAATGGTTTTAATAATTCTTCAGTGATACTTGGTTTTATAGATGTTCAAAATGACCTCTTACAGCAGTATGATGTTCAGATACAGCACAGTATTGATATCTTTACTTAATGTTTTTCAGTAAAACAAATATGCCTGAAATTGATAAATTGTTTCCAGCAAAGATAAGTGGGTAATAATTTTGGTAGCAATTTGTTTGTATATGGGACTGGCTAATTTAATTATTTCTATCAAGCAGATAATAAATACAACAAAACAAGCAAACTGTTTTGTTAATGGAGACTGGTTTTTCATTTCTGGCCTCCCAGACCCTAATAATCATAGAAAACTGTATTAATTACAACAGTGTTTGGCCTATTGGCTCAGACTTCCTATTAACTAACTCTTACATCTTAAATTAACTCACTTCTATTAATCTATGTATCGTCATGAGGCTGTGACCTGCTGGTAAGGTTCCCATGTCCTTCTCCTGAGAGAGCTTGGGAAGGAATTTTAGACCCAAAAGAACAGAGTTAAGCACAGCTTCTTGGTAGCAGCATTTTCTTGGGTGGTCTCTGTTTGCTAGAGGCAAGCAGAGGCACAATTCTTTTAAGAGAAGGCTTCCTGACTCAGCATTAACAGCCAAACATGTGCGACCCTCTTTGCTTCTGGATTCGGTTCAGTTCCCAGCACGCGAAGAGGACTGCAGATTGCTAGCCTTACTATGAGTTTATCCCCAAATAAATAAACGTTTGTCATGCTCCATTCCAGGCTATGTGGAACTGTTTGTGTTAGAAAATCAGAGCACTTTTTGTGTTTTCATGAAGATTGAACCAGAGACTTCACACATGTGCTCCACTGCTGACATGTCCTCAGCCCACATGAAGTTACATACTGTAAGGCTTGAGTGTAAAACCTTTTAGTTTTGAGAATCCTTTTGAGTTCCCTTTTAGTGTGTTGGATATAAAATACTATTAAAGTATAGATAATTAATAAGTTAATATTTAAATGTAGGCTTTTAAGTTTAATATGAAGATTTAATACTATTATAGAAACATAATTATTGTAAAGACAATACTATGTATCTTTAACATAAATAAAATGATTTATTAAAAACCTTGAGTTCCATCAGATATAGTGGCTTACACTTGGAATCCCAGCACTTAGGATGCTGAATCAGGAGAACTGCCGTGAGTTTGACACCATCCTAGCCTATCTGCATAGTAAGTTTCAAGCAGGCTGAGCTACAGTCTGTCTGTCTGTCTTACAAAACAGAAAGGAGGGAATGGAGAGACTTCTGCTCTTGCAGAGGACCTGGGTTCAGTTCCCAGCAGCCGCATGGTGGCTTCAAACTGTCTGTAACTCCAGTTCTTTTAGCACCAGACATGGTACTTAAATATATTTTCAGGGCAAACACTTATACACATAAAATTAAATATTATCCTATTTAAAGCCAACAATAAGTAGATGCTGTTTTTAAAGAAATAAAATGTTTTTAGAAAATGAGTTTTATTTAAATTAAATCCTACAAGTAGAAAAACGGAAGGAAGGAAGAAGCAGAGGGAAGAAGGGATTCTAGTTCTGAGTATTAGATCTGACTTACTCATATTTAAAATAAAAACTGAGTTTATATCAAGTCAGTAACAGTGACCTTTCTGGTCACACTGAGTGAAGCCTGAGAAAAAGAGACCTCAAAGCCCGCCCCACAGAGACACACTTCTTCCAACAAGGCCACGCCTCCTCACAGTGCCATTCCTTTGGGGACCATTTACAAACCACTACAAGGTTCATGGAACCCCACTGGCCTTTGAAACACAGCAGGCCAAGTGATTGTTTTCCAGTCAAAATCAGATGGTGCCTGTGTGCTCAGCCCACCCTGTATGCTCCTTTAGTGATGGGAAGGCTGGATGTGGCCCCTTTCACTCTTTGTCACCTCACTGTTTGATTATCGAGAAGATCTTGCTAAGTATTCCTGGGTGACCTCAGACTGCTGTTTTTCCACCTCAGCCTCCTTTGTGCTAGGATTAAAGGCAAGAGTTACCATGTCCAACTTGACACGCTTTCCTGATGCTTCTTCTGGGTGACTGGGCCAGCTAGACTAGGCTCTTGATTTCTTGGATCAGATCTCAGATATTTGCATTCCCTATTCTTTCATTGCTTTTGAGCTGGGAGGTGGGGTGTGAGGACCGTATGGGCTCATTTGCCCTCCGGTCCAGCCAGAGTGTGAGCTTCAGGTTCATTAAAGACCTTGTCTCAACTAATTAGGTGAGAAGGATGGAGGGAGATACCTGAGATTGACCCCTGACCCACACATGTCCTCATGGATGTGTGCACACACAGCAAAACTGCTGTAGGTCCTTGTACACTTTATAATACATATTTTAAAAATCTGGCTAGTGTATGTATTAATTTGTAGTTTATATTTTCTACTTGTGTTACAAAATATCAATGTATAAAGCAGTTTTCTCATAAAAAGTACACAGTAGCACATAAACGTTTTTTAAAGCGTTCCTTTATAGAGAGCCGTTAAATTTTTTTTTTTTTTTTTTTTTTTTTTTTTTTGGTTTTTCGAGACAGGGTTTCTCTGTAGCTTTGGTGCCTGTCCCGGAACTATCTCTTGTAGACCAGGCTGGCCTCGAACTCCCAGAGATCCGCCTGCCTCTGCCTCCCGAGTGCTGGGATTGAGAGCCGTTAAATTTGTCTCTAAGTTTGGGAAACCAGGGGCTAATGCAGAGTTAAATATTTTCTTTTTTGTGTCTTCTGGATCTCCAAAGAGGTTAAATGGTATGTACAATTATCTGATCATATTTCACCATAAAACTGTAATTTTTACAAAGAGCAGATCACACCATTGACGTGCACCCCTATGCCGCCAGACTGGGATTCTCTGTGTAGCCCTTGCTGTCCTGAAATCACTCTGTAGACCAAGTGGGCCTCGAACTACCAAAGATGCCTGCCTCTGTCTCATGAGTGTTGGGATAAAAGGTGTATGCCACCATGTTCAGTTTAATTTATGTATCTTTACAATAATCTTTCATAATTAATGCATCTCAGCAATCATCTTACTTAGATGGGAACTAAGACAAGTCAGAGGAAACGAGAGCTGTAGCCCTGGCGTCCTGACACTCCTCTGTGCTATTCTCTCTAAGACTCCATCACAGCAGTTTCCTTGTTTGTTGAGAGAGACAAAGAGAGAGACAGTGTGAGTGTGTCAGTGTAGATTTAGGCGCATGCACCATGTATGGCGTCAGAAGACAACTTTGAGGAGCCTATTCTTTCCACCTCGTGAGTGCCAGGATCAGATGCTAACCATCAGGTTTGCATGCTGGGGTAGTAAAGTACTTAAACATAGAACCAAATGCTCTTTTTGTTGGTGCTGGTCTATTCCAACTTTTAGTCTGTTCATACTGTTTTTGTTTGTTTTATCTTGTTTATTAGAGATCTAGAGTTCATAGTTCTCTTTTTATAGGTTAGATCTTTAGGCATAGAAGTTCAGTGATTAATTAGTGACAAATCTTTTCCAACTTTAAGCAGTAATTTTACATATTTCAATTTGGGCTTCATGGCGTTTGTCAGTTGGTGAGGCAGACTGCTTACCCTTCTCGACTCCACGAACTGTCTAATCTGTGTACTCTTGTTTTAGTGCACAAATCTGTCTAGAATAAGCAGTTGGGCAATGTCTGTGGATTAAATTAACTTGTTTTTCCTATTTTTATTTGAACTTGCTTTGAATTCTCATTTTTGCTTTGTTTCAGAGAGAGAGAGGGAGGGGGGGGGGGAGAGAATATTTGAGGTCTGAGGCAAGGTCTTGCTAAATAGCCAGGAAGCCTTGAATTTGAGATCCTCATGTCAGACCCACACCTCCTGAATGTTTAGATTAAAGGCTTGAGCCACTTGCTTGCCCATTTGCACCTTTTCATTTTTTTTTTTTTTTTTTTGCATTGCAGTATTTCTTTAGGTCTTAATAGTTGGTGTTCAGTTCTAACTAATAGCTAGATGTATAGAGAAGAGTACTCTTTGAGTCCAGTGCCTTCCGGAATTCATATTGAACTCTAAATGCAGGTAAGATTAAAAGGAGTTGCATCAAATCATAAGCATATAGAATTTTAGGATATGAACTAAGATGCTCACTTAATTTAAAGTTTTCATAGAATAGTACAAGATACAAATGTTTTGGCTGGGCGGTGGTGGCGCATGCCTTTAATCCCAGCACTTGGGAGGCAGAGGCAGGCGGATCTCTGTGAGTTTGAGACCAGCCTGGTCTACAAGAGCTAGTTCCAGGACATGCTCCAAAACCACAGAGAAACCCTGTCTCAAAAAACCAAAAAAAAAAAAAAAAAAAAAAAAAAAAAAAAAAAAAAGAAAAAGATACAAATGTTTTAATGTTAATCCAGTAACTATATGGCTTATTTCTGCAGGAATTTTTTTGAGAATCTCAGTAGCTTAGTTCAGCTAAAAGAAGCAAAGCTATTTGTAATTTTTCCTTAAAAATATAGTAACACCGCTTGTACATTCTATAAAGATCTATACTGATGGTTTGGATACTTTACACAACAATACTGGAGTAAAACTTAATAAAAATCAAATTACATGCTTTTCAGTAGTTTGTTTATTCTTAATGGTCAAGAGTAAATGGGGTGCACATGTCAGTTTGTGGTTAATTTTTTAATTTCATTGCCAATTCATGCATGCTATTGATTAAGCTTCTAAGAATAATCAATATACTGAAATACTTGTAATGGATTATAGAAATACCAGCAACATGGGCTAGAGAGATAGCTGTCAGCAGACTTGCCTTGTAAGCACGAGGAGTCAGGTTCAACCCCTAAAAGCCATGTAAAAATGCCAAACGTGGTATGTGCGCCTGCGGTGCCAGCACTAAGGAGGGTGTGATGGGAAGCTGCCGGGGAGTTGATGACAGCAGTCCCTACCTAATTGAGCTCCACGACAGTGAGAGACTTTGTCCTCAAAGGAGGTGGATGATACCTAAGGTAGTCCTTTGGTTTCCAGATGCACGTGTATGCATATGCATGTACACATAGATTTACATATACACACTCTCAAATATGCACATGATTTAACACAAAAGCAAAAGGAGCAATGTATTAAATTGAGAAAAATAGAAATGATTCCCATAATAATGATATACACGTTTAAACTACTGTGGGAACTCTGTTAGGGACAGATGAGGAGGCTTTGCAGGCTTAAACTGGGCAGTTATTAAGGTAGGAGTCTGACTGATCTTGAAATTATCTTCATTGTTATCCAGTTTGTGGCTCAGGCAGGCTGAAGGATGGGGCTGCAGGCTGATGGGGGCTCTGCAGGAGCACTCCACGGCAGCTCGTCTTGTACATCCTTGCGCTGCTAGACAGTTCTTTGGGAAAGTCACTGACGATTTCTTTTTTTTTTTTTTAAATATTTATTTATTTATTATGTATACAATATTCTGTCTCTGTGTGTGCCTGCAGGCCAGAAGAGGGCACCAGACCTCATTACAGATGGTTGTGAGCCACCATGTGGTTGCTGGGAATTGAACTCAGGACCTTTGGAAGAGCAGTCAGTGCTCTTAACCGCTGAGCCATCTCTCCAGCCCCCACTGACGATTTCTTATGGCTAATTGTGAGAAATTTTCCATACTCGTGTGCTTTCTTTGTAGAAATTGGCATAGTGATGCGCTCCCTTTGTGTTTCCGTTTATAAAGGAAATGGCTCCTTCCCCTGACTTTGACACTGTTATGGGAGTTGGCATATAGCTAAGTAGTAGAGTGGATTTTACATCTCTAGAACTGTTAAAGACAAAAATGAAACCTATCTGTACATTTTCTTTACTTTGTATTTACTTGTTTGTGAGCTGTTGACTGGTCATACGCTGGTCATAGGCCTTGTGCATCCAGGGAAGGACTTGCGTGAAGTTGCCATTCCCAGCCCTAGAATCGCACCTTTTCAGTAGAGGTGGATTCACAGGTTCTTCATGGTGCTTTCTAAATGGCTGCTGCTTCTTTAAAAAAAAAAAAAAAATGATTTTTTTTAATGTGCATTGGTGTTTTGCCTGCATGTGTGTCTGTGTAAAGGTATTGGATCCTCTGGAACTAGTATTAGAGACAGGTGTGAACTGCCTTGTGGGTGCTGGGAATTGAACCCAGGCCCTTCAGAAGAACAGCCAGTGCTTTTAACCACTGAGCCATCCTTCCAGCCCCTCTAACATCTTGTTATTCCTCAGCACCACATTATTCACTGCTAACTTTGCATTTTGACTTTGGTTAGGTTGTGTGCCATCTTTACACACTCATTTCAGCAAGTTTTTGATTCATAGAGTTTTGCATATTTTGATCATTTTGTCAAACTGTAGAATGTATCTGAATTTTGATTAGCACTGGGTTAAATTCACAAATTTTGCTTTGCACTGTCTTATTTAGTTTGTAACTAAAAATTTCCTATATCTTCATTATTTTGTGAGTGCTTTATTTACTTCATTTTTTTTATTATAGTGTGTGTGTGCATGTGTGTATAGGAGCATGCGTCACAGTGCACATGAGGAGAGCAGAGGACAACTTTGTAGGGTGGCCTTTTCCTTTCTGTCATTAGGTAGCATCCAGGGATTAAGCTCAGGCGACCAGGCTTTCATAGGAAGTACTTGTACTTGCTGAACCACCTTGTGAGCTTCCCAGCTCATCCCTTTTGGTTTTGTTTTGTTTTGTTTTGTTTTTGTTTTTCGAGACAGGGTTTCTCTAGTTTTGGAACCTGTCCTGAAACTTACTCTGCTCTGTAGACCAGGCTGGCCGCGAACTCACAGGGATCCGCCTGCCTCTGCCTCTTGAGTGCTGGGATTGAAGGCGTGCACCACCACTGCCCAGCTTTGTCATACCTTTTAATGACAGAATTTTTGTTCAGCTTCCTTTTTTTCATGTGAGTGTGGGAAGGTTAACTCACCTGCATATAAGAGTATACTTATGTAGGTCATGCAATATTGTGAACAACAATGGCCCCTATAGACGCTTATGTTTGAGGTATTATTGGTCCTCAGTTGGTGAAGGAGTAAGAGGTATGACCTTGTTGGAGGATGCATGCCATCAGGGTGGACTTTGAGGCTTCAGAAGTAAGCCTCATACGATCCCAATGTGCTCTCTGCCTCCTTGTGGTTTGAGATGTAAGTCCTTAACTGTTCCTGCTACCACACCTTTGCCCTGCCACCTTGGACTTGAAACTGTAGGCCCAATTAAATGGTTCTTTTAATAAATTCCCTTGAACTGGGCAGTGGTGGTACCCATCTCTAATCCTAGCACTTGGGAGGCGGAGGCTTAATTCTAGCACTCAAAGGAGGCAGAAGCAGGCAGACATCTATGAATTCAAGGCCAGCCTGGTCTACAGAGCAAATTCCAGGACAGCCAAGGCTATACTGGGAAACCTGATCTTGAAAACCCCCCAAACAAAACAAAACAAAATGCCTTGATTATGGTGTTTTATCACAGCAACAGAAAAGTAATAACAGGGCTAGAGAGATGTGGAGAGATGGTTCAATGGTTAAGAGCACTGGCTTCTCTTCCAGAGGACCTGGGTTCAGTTTCCAGCACCCAAATGGTGACTCCCAATTGTCTGTAACTCCAGTTCTAGGGGCTCTGACACCCTCACACAGACATACATGTAGACAAAACACCAATGCACATAAATTAAAAAAATATTAAAGTAGTAAGAGACCTAAGGATATGCTTGTGAATTCTTTACAGCTCTCTCCCGCTGTTTATCTGCAGTCATTGTTGATAAAATTCTATAGTCGTGAAAAATCTGACATCTATTTGTATTTCTTAAGTATTTTTTAATTTTAGTTTTTTAGATTTATTTTGCATTTTAAAGTTATGTGCTGTTGTGTGTTTGTGTATGCACACACAAGGTGCCCTCAGGGGCCAGAAAAGGACAGATCCCTTGAAGCTGGAGTTATAAATGGTTATAAGCTGTAACAGCCATGTGGGTGCTGAAAACTGGACCTGGGCCCTCTGCAAGAGCAGCAGTAAGAATAAACTGTAACCACTAATCAGAATAAAGTTAGAGATAAATGTTAAGAAGCTGCTAGGTTTATTTTCTTCCAGCCAAGCTTCTGCAATAGTGACAGTTTGGGATCCACGGCAAGGGAGAGACTGGCTGGCCCATCTTTCTTGGCTCCTTTACGATCATAAAGATGCAGGCTAAAACTTCCACAGTGAAGAGCTTTCCCTAGCAGACAGAGCTGATGGGTATTAGGCAATACTTACTGCTTGTCTTCCTGTGTGATTTTCATGTATGCTTTCCCAAATAGCATGTTTGTTTTTTACATCAGAATCTTCTTACACAGTACAATTTTACATGTTTTTCTTGAGAATGGTACAAAACGCAGTGTCACAGCATCTGTGGTACCATGAGGTGTCTAGGCAACACTGAGGAAGTAGCTTTATTGATTTAGATCCTACAGGATAGTCACAGTGCTGGGATTCTGTCCCCCGCTCCCCCCACCCCCTTTTTTTTGGATTTTTTTTTTTTTTTTTTTTTTTTTTTTTTGGTTTTTCGAGACAGGGTTTCTCTGTGGTTTTGGAGCCTGTCCTGGACCTAGCTCTTGTAGACCAGGCTGGTCTCGAACTCACAGAGATCTTTTTTTTTTTTTTTTTTTTTTGCATTTTTAAGACAGTGTTCGCTGTGTAGCCCTGGCTGTCCTGGAACTCACTCTGTAGAGCAAGCTGGTCTCGGACTCACTGAGATTCATCTGCCTCTACTTCCTGAGTGCTGGGATTAAAGGTGTATGCCACCACTGCCTGGCAGACACAGAGTGCTGGTTTCGCTTTTGCATAACCATTCCACCATATGTTTTGATCGATGTCATGTGACCAAAGTCATTCCAGTTGTGTCGCTTTATGGCATGTTCGCACTGAGTTGTCTGGGCCCCCTTAGGTCATCTAATCTCTCCGAAATCAGTTTCCTCATCTGCAATGATCTTAGCTCTTTGTATTTCACTGATAAATCACAAACTAATATAAAAGTATAATTATTCATAAATTACAAAATATGTATATGGATTTGAGGTAAGACACTATAATCTCAGAGAGAGTCATGAAATTTTGCCAGATAATTCTTTTACTTTGTTTTGTTAGTTTGTTTTATTGAGACAGGGATTCTCTGTGTAACAGTCCTGGCTGTCCTGGAACTAGCTTTGTAGCCCAGGTTGGCCTCGAACTCACAAAGATCTGCCTGCCTCTGCCTCTGCCTCCCAAGTGCTGGAATTAAAGGCGTGCGCCACTACTGCCTGGCTTCTCAGAACATTTTTTAAAACTTCAAAGACATTGCAATAGACATGTGTGAATAATACTGTGAACATAAATGTACATACACATACGTTTTCTCTTATTTTTAAATTTATTTTATGTGTATGGATATTTTGATTGCGTGTATGTTTGTGCCTTTAGAGGAAATTGGATTCCCTGGAACTTGAGGACAAATAGTTATGAGCTGCAATGTGGGTACTACGAACTGAAACTGGGTCCTTTCTAAGAGCAGCAAATACACTGGACCACTGAGTGCTGTCTCTCCAGACCCATTTTATCTTTTTTAAAAAAACCAACAGATAGGCTTGACCATAGATATCACCTTCTCAGTCTCCTGAGATATCTATTAGTTGCTTCTATGTAAGTATTTCTGCATCTTTGTACTACATACCATCTGCAGGACTGCTTGGCATATGATAGAACTACAAGTTGAGTATTTCTCTCTCTCTCTCTCTCTCTCTCTCTCTCTCTCTCTCTCTCTCTCTCTCTCTCTTTCTCTCTCTGGTTTTTCGAGACAGGGTTTCTCTGTAGCTTTGGAGCCTGTCCTGGAACTAGCTCTTGTAGACCAGGCTGGTCTCAAACTCACAGAGATCCGCCTGCCTCTGCCTCCCAAGTGCTGGGATTAAAGGCGTGCGCCACCACTGCTCGGTGAGTATCTCTTATACAAAACACTGAAGACTACAAAAATTTCAGGTTTCTTTTATTTTAAAATTTTAATGCATCTGGTTATATACAATGAGGTGTCTTAGGTTCAGGACCCAGTTCTAAGCATGGAATGTATTTATGTCTCTGCTATACCTTAATCACATAACCTGAAGATAGTATTGTATATATTTGTTCTGGTTTTTTCCAAACGTCTATATTTTGACTCCAGCCTGTTAGGTGAAGTCAGTCAGGTATGGGATTCGCAGTTCATGGATTCACATTGATGCTCAAATGTTTTGGAATTGGAAGCTTTTCAGATTTTGGATTTTCAGATCAGGGGATGTTAAATCTGTTTAGCATTTTATTGTCTACACTGTTTCACCTTTTTTCATAGTCTTTGTTTTTCATGTTTATGTAGTTTATAGCTCGTGATTTTGCAGTATTATGGTGTGTCATATCCACTGTTTTATGTCTGTGAACAGACAGTATGACCAAGGCAACTCTTACAAAGAAAGCATTTAATTAGGGACTTGCTTATTTTTCAGAGGCTTAGTCCATTATCATCATGACAGAAAGAATGGCAGGAGGCTGGTAGGCAGGGTGCTAGAGAAGAAACCAGAGCTATGTCCTGATCTGTAATCAATGAGGTGGTGGTGGGGAGGGAGAGGAAAGGTGGGGAGTGAAGACTGGGCTTAGCATGGGCTTTTGAAACCTCAAAGCCTACACCCAGTGACACCATACTTCCGCCAACAAGGCCATATCTCCTAATCCTTCTAATCCTTTCAAATAGTTTCACTCCCTGGTAGATGTATATGATTCTATTGGGGGTCATTATTGAAATCACCACATGGTGAAAGGGATATTATTTTTAAAAATTCATACAATATATGTTGATCATGTGTTTCCCTCTCCCAACTCATTCCAGATCCTCTCCACCAATTTTTTTAACCTTCTTTATCTTTAAAAAAAAGCCAGACCCCCCTCAATTCTCTCTCTCTCTCTCTCTCTCTCTCTCTCTCTCTCTCTCTCTCTCTCTCTCTCTCTCTCTCACACACACACACACACACACACACACACACACACAAAATCAAAACAAGTAAAAAAGTTGGGCGGTAGTGGTGGTGGTTATGGTGGTGGTGGTACACATCTTTAATCCCAGCACTCAGGAGGCAGAGGCAGGTGGATCTCTGTGAATTCTAGTCAAGCCAGGTCTACAGACCAAGTTCCAGGACAACCAGGACTACACAGAACCCGCCTGCCTCTGTCTCCCGAGTGCTGGCATTTAAAGGTGTGTGCCACCATTACCCGGCATCAAGTTTTAATTTCTTAAAGAGTCCTATGTGACTACGATATTATCAGATTTACAATTTTTTTTAAAGATTTATTTATTTATTATGTATACAACATTCCTTCGATATATACTTGCATGCCAGAAGAGGGCACCAGATCTCACTATAGATGGCTGTGAGCCACCATGTGGTTGCTGGGAATTGAACTCAGGACCTCTGGAAGAGCAGTCAGTGCTCTTAACCTCTGAGCCATCTCTCCAACCCCAGATTTACAATTTTAATTTGACTGATTTAACTGGTAGCTAATTATTACTTTTCATCACCTGGTTGAATGTCTTTCATATTGTTGCTAATTTAAATTGGACAACTGTTGCTCATATGCTGTTGATCCATTTATTTTTTAAAAAACTGGTTTGTTTCCTATGTATTACAGAATATTCGCTGGGCCGGGTGGTGGTGGCGCACGCCTTTAATCCCAGCACTTGGGAGGCAGAGGCAGGCGAATCTCTGTGAGTTCGAGACCATCCTGGTCTACAAGAGCTAGTTCCAGGACAGGCTCCAAACCACAGAGAAACCCTGTCTCGAAAAACCAAAAAAAAAAAAAAAAAAAAAGAATATTCGCTGGGATTGTCTTCTCATAACTTGTTCTTTCACATGATTAAAATGTTTTTGTTATACATTAGTTTTGATATTATTCTTTTAGGGCCAGTGAGATGACTTAGTAGCTAAAATCACTGGCTATGAAATCCTGATCACTTGAGTTTGATTTCTAATACTGATGGTAGAAAGGGAGAATTGATTCCTGATAGTTTTCTCTGACCTCCAATATGGGCCCAAACTCACCTCTCTCTCTCTCTCTCTCTCTCTCTCTCTCTCTCTCTCTCTCTCTCTCTCTCTCTCTCTCTCTCTACCCTCTCTCTCTCTCTCTCTCCACCCTCTCTTAAAAAAATAAAATTATTCATTTAGTCAAAGTCAAAAGGTTTTACTATGATTATGTGTAGCCAAAACCTTAATGGCTTGAATCAGTGATTTTATTATATGTCATGGTTTCTGTGTATTAGGAATTCAGAGCTGGTCTTGCAAGGCTGCTTTGTGTCTGTTTTGCAGAGCTCAGATGCGGGTGACAGCTGTGTCATGTGGTTGATGCTGGTCGTGATTAGACTTCAGCTGGGCTTCTAGCCAGAAATCCTACATGCTTGTCTACATTAAGTAGCAAGTTCAAAGGCCATGCTGAATAGAATTGACGGTAATAAACATGTGTTGTTTTCTTGCCCATAATAGGGAAGCGCCTTAAATTCATCGTTCATGCCTGCTAATACGTTGTCATGTTGAGTCCCCTGCTTACCCCTTTCTGTCATCCTAAATTCGATAAGAATTTTTAATCATGACTTGAATTTTTCCATTTTTGAAAGGATAATATAATTTTCTCATTTTCATTCATTAATGTGATCAGTGTTTATAGTAATTTAAAAATAGACTTGCCCTTGAATTCTTCCAATTGAACTTACCCAATCATAAGATACTAACCATGTTTTTGTGTTTGGATGGACTTGACCTACCAAAACAGTTGGCTTTTATAATTGAAATTGATTTTGCTTTGAAGTTGTCTTAGCGTTATACATTGTCTTGCCTTTGCCTTCTCTCTTTTCAAAGAAATAATTCTGAAAGAATGAAAGAGAAAAGAAGGAATAAAGAGCACGTATAACAAAAAAAAAACTAGAAAGGTGGTAAGTTTGGTGGCTTAACAGCACTGGTTCCTCTTCTAGAGGACCTGGGTTCAATTCTCAGCACACACATAACAGCTCAGGACTGTCTATAACTCCAGTTCCAGAGGACCTGACACCCATGGCAAAACAGCAATAAACACACATAATAAAAATAAACTTTTTTAAAAAGTAGGATGGTAAATTAAATCCATCTGTATCAGCAGTTAAATAGAATATAAATGTCCAGTGTTTACCAGCTAAGAGGAAATTGATTGTCATCTTGAAATACAATACTACTTTGTGCTGTCAAAAGAGAACCCCATTAAAATATAAGTAGATTGAAAGCAAAATGTTCTACAAATATTAGTAACTGGAAACTGGAGTGGCTCTGTTAATTTCAGACTAAGTAATATCAGACTAAGTAGATATTAGAATATTACAATAGAAGATAGACACTAATGATAAAAACGTCTGACCTAAAATGGATAATTTCCAAGAAATATATAAGTAAGCAGAATTGTTTTATTTTATTTTATTTTATTTATTTTTTTTTGGTTTTTCGTGACAGGGTTTCTCTGTGGTTTTGGAGCCTGTCCTGGAACTAGCTCTTGTAGACCAGGCTGGTCTCGAACTCACAGAGATCCGCCTGCCTCTGCCTCCCAAGTGCTGGGATTAAAGGCATGCGCCACCACCGCCCGGCACAAGCAGAATTATTTTAGCATTTAAAATCCGCATTAAATGAATAACCACTAAATAGGCTAGAGCAGGAGATATGACCAACTCTGGTAGAGCTTTGCGTGCGTGCTCAAGGCTCTGATTCAGTTCCCAGCTCAGAAAAGTGATACTAGCAAGGCTGTGCACATTAACAGAATAAACACCTGTGATGTGTATCTGTTTACTTTCCACTCTTTTATTACCTTAAACAAAATAGTTACTGTGAGTATTGTTTGAGTTTTTCTTCCCAAAACGAATTATTTAGCTCTATAATGCTGTGTGTCCAGCAATGTAAACCATTCCCAACAGTGTCCCATCCAGATGTCAGGCACAAATGGGCTTCCTGTCCCATTTGCATCTCAACCTGGATGACTACCATCGCAGGTCCCCAAACCTCATCGTATTCCATTATTTGGTAGATTGACTGACTGGATTTTTGAAAGTACTGTAGTTATTATTATTGCTATTTATTTGAACAGATCTAAATGAAGACCTAGATGAAGAGGTAGTTAGAGCACTATCCAAAAGGGTCCAGATCATAGGGACCTCCGTCTCCATGGAGGTGTGCCACCCTCTCAATACTGGATCTTTTACAAATGGAGACGCTCCGCAGCTTCCTTCCTTTAATTTTTAAGTGTGTTTCATTACATAAGCATAGTTGGTTAAATTATGAACTCCCATCCCATCGCCTTTCCATCTCCTCCTGTTGGTCTAACAACATTGTGATGCTGTCTAGCATTTCCACCCTTTAAAAGACTAAGTCATCTCAAGATTGCAAAAGATGATAGATTTTAGGATGTACGGGTCAGGTAGAAAACAGAAGCCAAAGACTTTTGTGGGTAAACTTCCTGTGCATCCCGTCTTTCCAGATTCCTCCAGATTAAAGCGCGGAGTGTGCCAGGGTTCCTTGTTTTATAGCAGGCTCTGAACTCTGTCCACATCAACATAATTCTTACCACTAAGGAACCAGAGAGTCTAATGAGAGGGAACAAACCGGCTTCACTATTAGTGGGTTTGTTTTTGCTTGCTTTGATGCTAGGCATGGAACCCAAGCCTTGGGCATAGAAGACAAGCACCATACTGAGCTATATTCCCACCACTTAAAGGAAAAAAACAAAAACAAACAAACAGAACCACATTGATAAAAGGAACATTCTAGATGGGCTTGGTGATAAATCCTTACATTTAGTAATAATCCTGACATTTAATGGTTGGAGGCAGGAAGATTATATGTTTGAATCAAGTCATTTCTACACGATAAGACCCTATCTCACGAATGAGAACAAGAAACTAGTAGAAAAAGTTCTGGCAACATTAAATTAGTGATTCAATGGCGGTGTTGTTCAGTCAGGACACAGGACATGCAGCCAAGTATAGCTGATGTTGAAGAGTGCAAGGTGGTGGTGGGGTTAAGAAGGTTTTCTGGAAGATGTTGCTTCTCACAGAGGGTGGAAGAGGTGGGATGGGGAATAGGGGGAAGGAATAGAATGTTCTGGGCTATAGACAGTAGTAAAGGTAGGGGAGTCACTCTCAGCGATGTATATATATGGTAGATTTTCAAATTGAACACACCTATTTTCCATCTCTTAACATTTTATATGTAGTGGAATTTCTTTAAAAGTACTGGAGTGAACCTGTCAGTTTTGAAGAGTGAAGTTGATTTTTAAGAGGATCGCTCCTAAGATTGATTGATTGATTGATTGATTGATTGATTGATTGATTGATTGATTTTTCTCGAGACAGGTTTTCTCTGTAGTTTTGGAGCCTCTCCTGGAACCTGCTCTTGTAAACCAGGCTGGTCTCGAACTCACAGAGATCTATCTGCCCTGCCTTCCAAGTGCTGGGATTAAAGGTGTGTACCACCACCACCTGGCTGATTCTAAGTTTTATTTACACCAAGGATAAAAGTCCATTTCTCCACATTCATATTACACCCCAGAGGGGCTGTTGACAACATTCTGCATGTTAGACACCATACACAGGCTTCTTCCACAGAGCTTCTGTTTGTATTAATCTCATAAGTGGATTGACTTTTAGTAATGGTCACCTTTTATTTATATACATTTAAAAAACAGTATGACAATAAGGCAGCTGGAAAAGTTAAGTACTTTTAAGAATATAAAACTAAGAAATGCATTTTTATAAATGTATTTTTTATATTCTTTCAAAAATTCCCAACTCTTTCAGTTTCTTAAATTAGTAAGCATATTTGATGTAGTGGCATAGCTGATATTTATAGCATTGGGGTGCTGAGGCAGGAGGATCACGAGTTTTGAGACAGGCTCGAGTACATAGAGAGTGATTAGAGACTAATCACACTCCATAGTGGACTTTGTCTTCCAAAGGAAAAAGAAAGTAAAACAACAAATACTACATTTGCATCCTTTTGTGCTGTTTCTGTTTAGTGAATTTGTGGTAGAGAATTTGCTGGTTGGTAAGCTGGATAATTATAAAATTATATAACCAATAATTATAAAAGAAGTTAAGCCTTACTATACTTGTGTAGATTCTTTGTAGTGTCTTGGTGTACAGTAGGAAACCAGAACACATTCTGTACATGTGACAGTGTGCTGATGTTCCTTGAACTCTTCAGAAACAACCACTCTCATCTTTAAAATTTATTTATTTATTTAGCTTTGTTTTTGAGACAGGGTTTTTCTGTGTATTAGTTTCGGCTGTCCAGGAACTTGATTTGTAGACTAGGCTGGCCTTGAACTCACAGAGATTGGCCTGCCTCTGTCTCCCAAGTAAGTGCTGTGATTAAAGGTGTGTGCCACCACAGGCCGGCAACATATTAATTTTTAATAAGTTCTTTCTCAATTAGTTAGAAACTGAAGGTAGCCATGTTTTTTGAAGAATGTTCATTTCATTTAGCATCAGTTGAAGACAATAGTCACCCTCCTTCTAGTTATCACATCTCCGTATGTTAGATTGGAAGTGAGGGGTCTGAGTACATAATGCTTCTGTATCATGAATGCTGTAATAAATACATGGTAAAAATTCAGGTCAGGACATAATGGGGGTGGGTGGAGAGATGGCTCAGTGGCTGAGAGCGTTAAGAGGACTTCCTGCTCAATTATGAGGACCAGTGTTTGGATCACAGCACTCATATTAAGTGCTTACGACTGCCTATAATTCCAGCTTCAAGAGATCTAATGCTTTCTTCTGACACCCTTGGGCACCTACACATCAGTAAGACATCAGTCACATAAACACAAACCCATAAATAAAAATAAACCTTTAAGAAAAGGAAATAAAGCCAGGCGGTGGTGGTGCATGTCTTTAATCCCAGCACTTGGGAGGCAGAGGTAGGAAAGAGGTTGAGACCACCCTGAGCTGCATAGCAAGACTGTCTCAGAAAATAAGAGATTAGTTTGTTAAGGAGAAGGTGACATTGGTGTGTTACTGAGTAAATGCTGCTTATTCATCTATTGGTAGACAAGCCTGTAGCATAAGTTCTAGTTGATCTCAATAATTAAAAACCTGGAGTCAGCCGGGCGGTGGTGGCGCACGCCTTTAATCCCAGCACTTGGGAGGCAGAGGCAGGCGGATCTCTGTGAGTTCGAGACCAGCCTGGTCTACAGAGCTAGTTCCAGGACAGGCTCCACAGCCACAGAGAAACCCTGTCTCGAAAAACCAAAAAAAAAAAAAAAAAAAAAAAAAAAACCTGGAGTCAGATATAGGAGTTAATGCTGAAAGATCAGAGAAGCAGAGAAGCCAGTCACTAGAGAGTTCTTACCTCTACCAATGCTCAGACTGAAAGTGCAACAAATTCTTAGACCAAATGCTGCCTCTAGGAAATCTCAGCTCTGCCTCTGAGCCTCCTGTCTCCTCCTGCCTTATATTCCTCTCTTACCCCAGCTATATCACTTCTGTCTTCACTTCCCTAGTGCTGGGATTAAAGGTGCGTGATCCCAAGTGCTGGGATCTCCTTTGTGTGAGCTCTGTTTCTCTTTTAGATGAGTCAGTCTTGTTGTCCAGGGTGACCTTGACCTTACAGAGATCCATCTGGTTCTGGGATTAAAGGTGTATGCCACCACTGCCTGGCCTTAGCTCTGATTTTCAGGCAAACTTTGTTAGATAACAAACAAAATATCTGTATACTAGACACAATTAATATGGGGACATGGTAGAAACACGCATGTGAACATACATTCTAAGAGGGACAAGGAAACTCAATTGCTTATTTACTGTAACAAGTGAATTTAAAATGATATCCAGTAAAGTTTAGATATTCATCTAAAAATGTCAACCTGTCATTATCTGTTTTCTTCTGTCAGCAAATCACATCATATAATTTTAAATTCTACTCTTAGAATCATTTAGGAAACTCAGAAATCAAAGTAAGAACTTTTAAACTTACCAGTTTGCATGGAGAACTGTCTCATACACGAGAGCTTAATTTGTTTAGCTAGCTTATAGTCAGCTTTATATAAACAATTCTTTTCAGTATTTAGTTTTTCAGTTTCTGTTGATGTGCTATTGTTTTTCCATCTGTAAGGTGTTGATTTGGATCGTTTCTCATGTGATGCAGACCTAACCTTTTCTTTTTGGCAGCTGTAAATTTCTGTTGAGTGCTAAATAATGTGCCTTTCTGTAAATACCATGTGATCAACAGGGTAATAGATCTTCCGTGTGAAGAGAGAATTCACCAGGGCCTACACAAAGAGTAGGGGACTGACTGCCTTAATGATGGTTTTGTTTTGTGGGGAGTAGTGAGAGAGCATTCTGGAATTAACACATCAATGTGTGTTACAACACTACTGAATCACACTTTGAAATGATAAAGTTGGATTTTTTTTTTTTTTTCGAGACAGGGTTTCTCTGTGGTTTTGGAGCCTGTCCTGGAACTAGCTCTTGTAGACCAGGATGGTCTGAACTCACAGAGATCCGCCTGCCTCTGCCTCCCAAGTGCTGGGATTAAAGGCGTGCGCCACCACCGCCCGGCAAAGTTGGATTGTTTTTTTTTTTTGGTTTTTCGAGACAAGGTTTCTCTGTGGTTTTGGAGCCTGTCCTGGACAAAGTTGGATTTTTATCTCAGTAAAAAGCTTTGTTACTTTAAAAATTGAAGCACATAGCCTATTGGATATTTCAGATCTTATCCTTGATTTGCAGTGATGGGCATCATTCTAGCTGCTAAAGTGCTCAAGCCTTTGACTTGCTGTCAGAAGTAAAATTGTCCACAGATTGCATGGTTGTCTCTTGTGTTTTTAAGATGATTTCCCCTCCTGAACATGTAAATAGCATTAAAATGAGAACTGCGCTGACAGTCCTTTCTCCTTTGCACTGATTGCAGTGAATGGAAAGGCAGGTCATCGGTTACTGTAGCATTGTCTTGGATTCCCAAATTATTTTGGCTTCATTTTATTTTCTTTCAACTTACCTAGTTCTCTTTTTATTGTGTATATTATGTACCTTTGTATGTTGCCTCCCATCTGATAGACCAGGGCAAAGTATAAAGATACACCAAAGGCAAAATAACCTTATAATTATAAGGAAAACGTATTCACATGTGAATTTTAGTAATGTCCCTAAGTTAATTCTGTACAAATATGTAATTAGCTGATAGTTTTTATAACGTAGCTGTTTTTTAGAGGCAAGAGCACATGGTGGGAATCATGGGTGGAGGAAAGGGAGCTTGGAAGATGATGGAGACTTGTGCGAATGATGGAAGAACGGCTTGCTGCTTGATTGCCTGCTGATTTAGAGTGTAAGGGGAGGAGGAAAATGGGTCAATAAGAGGAGGACAAAGGGAGGGATCGTGGAGACACTTTTCATTCTTAATTGCTGCCATCACTCTTTGTCTAATGTTGATCCTATTTAAATCCCACTGTATGTAATCAAATAAAAGCTGTGCATGGCATTATTTTTATTCTTCACAGCTGCATGCATGTCGTTTAGGAAGGCATTGTTGTCACATCATGAGATACATCATTACACAATATTTCCAACATGACAGCCTCTATTATAAAATAATGTTTCTAAAGAAATTTTAATTTAGTTATCTATATGTGGTATATTCTCTCCAGATTCTCAATAATTCTCAAATAACCTTTAGCTAGTCACAGCTTCTGTTCATTTATTTTCCAGTAGCTGGGACAATTTTGTACATTTATTAGGTGTTTTTTTTAATAATTAATCATGCTTCTGTAGCTCTTGCGTCATCACTTCCCCTGTAGATGAGCTGATCAGTTGACAGATGTGCTGTCCTGTCAAACAAACGCAGGTGCTTGAGATCTTGTCCTCTGCAGGTTACAGTCCCACCTGTGCGCCCTTCATGGGGAAATCCCTATCTTTTCTGCTTTGTTTACCTTCCTCCTGCCTTGGTCCTCATGATTCCAGGAAAAACATTATGGTCATGGGTACCATTAAATTTACCTGGCTAAATTCAGCCCTCAAGTGTTTTCCCAGCAGTAAGCAAGCAAGCAAGCAAGAAAAAAAGAAAGAGAAAGAAAAAGAAGGGAAGAAAGGAAGAAAACAGCAAGTTTATCAAGCTGCCTTTCCTGCAACTAGTGAAAACTAAACTCTTGATTTCTTCCTGCTGTCCCAGGAGCGTCACTACTCCAGGATTCTGCGTCTCATTGCTGAGCAGTGCAGTTCACTCAGTTCTCGCCCCTTCCTCCAGTACTGACCACCGATCCTGAGCATCATGTGTGCTTAAGTTGTTCTTGATTATGAGCCCAACCGTTTGTCAACACCAGTGATGATTCTGTGAGAGACATTTCCCTGAGCTCCTTGGTCTGTGTTTTAATTTTCCTCTCCCAGCCCCAACTCCAAGGTTATTCCTAACTGTGGTTAGTGATCCTGAAAGAAAAAAGGAGCCTAGACCTCACCACTCTTAGTTCAAGCATACTATATGGCTTTCAGTATCTGCCGGATTCTATCCTAACTATTTATTGTTGCTGTCTGGGCCTTCTGTGATATCTGCTTACTTCTCCTGCCCACGCTTACAACTTACACTATACCAGCCCTGGGCCTTCTGGTGGTTTTGTTTGTTTGTTTTTAAACACCAAGACTTCCCACTTTAAAGTCTTGACACTTGTTAGTTTCCTCATCTGGAGTATTCCTTCTGGATTCTTTCCAGTGTCAAGGTTTGCCTTTATTGCCATTCCTCTCTGACCTTGCTCTTCAGTGTCCTAAGTATGAATTCTGTTGAGGCTGAGCCGTGTCCTGTACCCTGCTACAGTTCCGATCTAGCACAGTGTGCCATAGAAAGCACTAGATCAAGTCAGCCGTGGTGGTATACGTCTGTAATCTCAGCACCTGGAAGGATTGTGTTTCAACCTTTACATTGTAAATCTTTGTCTCCAAACAAAATGAAATACCCAAGAAATATGAACTACATCAAATAAAAAGAATGATTTGATTGTTTCAAGAAGCAAGTGAATAAATTAGAAGGTTGTCTTAGTTTGCTTTCAGTTGCTGTAATAAACACCAAGATGAAAAGGCACGTGAGGAGAGAAGGGTTTGTTTTTTGTGTTACAATTCCAGTTCATTACTAAAGGACAGAGGGGCAGCAGCAGGCTGGAGGCAAGAACCGAAACAGAATCATGGAGGAGCGTTGCCTCCTGCCTTGCTTTCCCTGGCTGACTCTGTGTGCTTTCTTTTGTTACCCAGAACCAGCTGCCCAGAGGTGGCAAGGGAGGCAAGACCCTCTCACATCTATCGTTAACCAAGAAAATGTTGAGTCCGTTCCTCAGCTGATGCTCTTTTTTCTTTGATAACTAGTTTGTGTCAAGTTGACAAAAAATTACCCAATAGTTGATTCCTTGGTTCTCTTGTGCACAAATACATCACTATTAAACATAACCTTTTTATACTTGCTTGACCCTAAGATATTGTCTGACATCTGTAGCTCATACCACTTATCTGGTAGGCTCAGGCTGCACTTCATGTCTGGTGTTGTCCTAGGTGGTCATCCCACAGTCCTGGCATCTCCCAATATGCTGAAGTCTCCGCTACCTATGCATGAAGTCACCCATGGCCTTTTTGGGCCTGTTCCGGGACTCCAGCCCTGCCTCATTGTGCCAACCCCCAGCTACTCTCCATGATGCCTTTAACTTCAAATCCAGTAAAATGTGGAAGACTCATACACATTACCAAGCTTGGCTTCTAGCTTGAGATTCAGCCATGCCCTCCCCTGTCCCTCCATTCCCCTCCCTGTTTCTGTGTGCTGATATTGAGGAAATACTTCCCAGAAGACTTCGCCTCTATAATCCTGCCTCTTAGTGATCACAGCTGGCATTTCAGCTCCTGCTAAGCATCTTCTGTGGTCCCAGGAAAGCAAAGGTTTCACTTTCATGCTGTTGGGCGCCTGCTAACCACAGTTGATTCCTCAGCACCAATTAACCATAAATACAGCTTTCGTTTGTTTTGTTTTTTGTTTTGTGAGATTGGGTTTTTCTGTGTAGTCCTAACTGCCCTGGAACTCGTTCCTTAGAACGGGCTGGCCTCGAACTGACAGGTACCTGCTTCTGCCTCCTGAGTGCTAAGATTAAAGGCACACGCCACCACCGCCCAGCAAACTATAGATTCTTAAATCAAATGTATTACATAGATCCCCGATAGAGTCCTGTTCCCTCTAAAACTTAACAAGCCTTCCTCATCTGTATTTCTTTCAACACTTTTATCTTCTAAGCTTCCACAGAATAGCTCATTAGTGGAGCATTCAATGGCTTTTCCAGCTCAAAGTTTCAAACACTTCCATAATATGGTCAGGTTTGTTACAGCGATACCACAGATTCGGTGCTAATGTCTGCCCTAGTTTGCTTTTCATTGTTGTGATACACTTCATGGACTTGAGGGGAAGAGTTTATTTCCTGTTCAGTTATAGGTAACAGTTCATCACTGAGGGAAGTCAGGGCAGGAACTCGAGGCAGGAACCGAAGCAGAACCACTGGGGCTTTCTAGCTTGCTTTCCTTGGCTCACTCAATTTGCTTTCTTGTACAGCTGAAGACTGCCTGCCCTCAAGTGGCACTGCCCACAATGGGTTTGGTCCACCCACATTCGTCGTTAATCAAGAAAATGCAACACAGACTTGTCTCACCAGTTCCCTGGCTGATGTTCCCTCTTTGATTCTAGTTTGTGTAATGTTGACAAAACACTAGGCAGCATAATGGTTTTAAGATTGGTTTATGATTTGTATCTTAATTTTCTCACTTTAAAATTTTGTTGTAGCATACATTAAATTTATTATTTTAGCCATTTAAAGCCATTAGTGGCTTTAAGCATATTCCTGTAGCTGCACAACCGTCAGTCACCCTTGTTTCCCCCCTGGACGTTTTTCCTGTTCCCAGCTGAAATCCTGTACCCATTAAACACACCCAGCTGTTGATTGCCATATCCATGAATTTGACTTTCTTAGTGCTTTTGTCTTTTGTGACTGGCATATTCCACTCATCATAAGCGCCATTAAGGTTCACTTATATTTTTGTTGTTGTTGTTGTTTTTGTTTTTTGAGACTGGGTTTCTCAGTAGCTTTGGAGCCTGTCCTGGAACTAGCTCTCGTAGATCAGGCTGGCCTTGAATTCACAGAGATCCATCTTTATCTGCCTCAGGAGTGCCACCACTGCCTAGCTGTTGTTGGTTGTTTTTTAGTAGGATGTTTCATCAAATACATAGCAATTAATTGCATGTATGTCTTAAATCTTTCTCTTTTATCTGTGTACCTAAAAATATTTTATAATTCTAATTAACTAAAGTTTCACAATTTCCCTGTGAAGCTAATCATTATGGTATAGTACTGAAAGATCTCCTAAGTATATTGTGAACATGTGGTCAAATAGTAAGGACCAGAGTTACGTAGTTCTTGTTAACCAGAAAGCAATAAATCTGATTTTTTTTTTAATATTTTAATGATTTATCTAATTTTATTTTTATGTGCATTGGTGTGAAGGTGTCAGATCCCCTGGAACTGGATTTTCAGACAGTTGTGAGCTGCCATATGGGTGCTGGGAATTGAACCCAGGTCCTCTGGAAGAGCAGTCAGTGCTCTTAACCGCTGAGTCATCTCTCCAGCCCCTAAATCTGATTTCTTATATAGCATAGTATCATTCTAAAAGTCCTAAATGGGGAAGAAAGAAACCCAAGCCTGCCAATGTAATAATTGTTTAATATTCCTAATTAGTCATAACAAAATTATTTTAGTAGAAAAATGTCTAAATTTTCTGCAGTCTAGTTTAGCTTAGTTTTAAGTGTGTGAGTATATATATGTAAATTTTTTTTGTTTTCTTTTTTCGAGACAGGGCTTCTCTGTAGCTTTGGAGCCTGTCCTGGAACTCACTTTGTAGGCCAGGCTATTCTCCAATTCTCAAAGATCTGCCTGTCTCTGTCTCCCACCCGAGTGCTGGAATTAAAGGCGTGCACCACCACTGCCTGGTCTAAGTATATATTCCTTTGGCCTTTGTATTGTTATGTTGCATAATTGCCGCACCAGCCTTCCTAGCCACCCTTTGAAGTGAATTTTTTGAGTGGAATAGCATCATTTTATTTTCTTAGCTATGGCGTGTAAAAGCTCTGTATTAACTGTGAACATATGCTTGACTTGTTTCTGGCTTGTTCAAATTAGGGTGTATTGCTTAAGGTGTTTGAGTTCCAAGGGAGGTACGCACTCTGTTCCGAGCTAGTTCTCCAGCTGGGGATCTTCAGATTGGAAATAACCTGTAGATCTGATGGGACTGTTGATGGGACTACGGCAGGCTTAATTTTATATATATACTTAAATATATTATATATGTAATATATATAAGCTGATTTTTCATATTCAGATAATGTGATTTAATTTAAAGTCGTTCTTGGACTGTAAAGTTCCTGTGTTGCTACAATTGA
This sequence comes from Chionomys nivalis, assembly GCF_950005125.1. Taxonomy (NCBI): domain Eukaryota; kingdom Metazoa; phylum Chordata; class Mammalia; order Rodentia; family Cricetidae; genus Chionomys; species Chionomys nivalis. Next base: position 21,079,527 of record NC_080107.1, read on the forward strand.
AATTCCCTGAAGAACCTGTTGTTATATAAAGGTGTATCTGAAACAGCATGTACTCATCCTCAAGTGAAACAGCCATTGCTTCATTCAAGTGATTGGCTCACATTTGGATGTAACCTCTAGTGTTTCAGCACTGCCTGGCGGTGTTACCCCTCCTTCCTCTAACGGATGTCAGCCTGTGGCTCAGAAGTGGAACTGTGAACAAGTGAGCCCGAGTGCTAGCTGTGTTGAAAGAACGGAGTGGTAAACTGTGGGAGGACAGGCAGTACTTTTTAAAAAGGTTACCTGGTTCACCGGTTAGTTTTGCTTTGTGTGGTTTTATGAACAACAGAACGAAGCTCTCATTTGGGTTCTAGCCAAAAGTATTGGGCGAACCATATTCTAGAGCAGTTTTAGTCACATATAGTGGTAGGTAAAGACAGATACATTTTTTTTTTTTTTTTTGGTTTTTTGAGACAGGGTTTCTCTGTGGTTTTGGAGCCTGTCCTGGAACTAGCTCTTGTAGACCAGGCTGGTCTCGAACTCACAGAGATCCGCCTGCCTCTGCCTCCCAAGTGCTGGGATTAAAGGCGTGCGCCACCACCGCCCGGCAAGACAGATACATTTTGAGAGAGCACAGTATGTATGTATTTCCAGAAAGGATAGTGAGATAGATAATTTGATACAATTTAGCAATTTGAGGAAAAAGCCAATATAAAGACCTATAGTTCTACTTGAAACAAGTTGCTTAGTTTGAAGAAGCAGCCGAGGTAAAGCACCTCTGTTGCTGTATACTTGTGGAACCAGATGTGTTCCCACATAGGCAAGCCATTCTTTAACTCTATCAGCTCTGTTGGACACAATTTAGAGCTGGCCTCAGATCCCACAAGAGCACACCCTCTTCAGATGTCATATTCTCATCAATAATCTGTGAATTTGGGTTCTCCTGGAGTTCAGTAATTTGATGGAAGGGTTCACAGAACTCAGAAATATTTTACTTACATTTACCAGTTTTTTTAGAAAAATATTTCTGTGTATGTACATGCATCTGTGTGTATGTGCATGTGTATATGTGTGTGTTTGGGGAGGGAGGATGCCTGCAGGGGTCAGAAGAGAGTACCGGGTTCCCTGGACCTGGAATTAGAGGTGGCTGTGAGCCACCTTATGTGGATGCTGGGAATGGAACTCTGTAAGAGCAGTCAGCACTCTTAACCTTAACCACTAAGCCATCCTGCCAGCTTATGTTTTCCAGTTTTTATAAAGATTATTTTAAGGGATGCAGGTAGACAGCCAAATGAAGAGGAACATAGGACAGTGTCTTGTGTATTTCTAAAATATCTGTTTTTCCATGGAGTAAGGGGTGAGCTACCTTCCTGGTGACGTACTTAGAAGTGTATCAAATCTTGTTTAGTAATCCTTGTAGCAGTTAATCTCTAGTACGCACATCCCATTCCCTGGGATTAGTGGGTGAGCTAAAGTTCAGACTCCTGTTTTCTGGCGATTGGCCCATTCTGAGGCTCTCTTGTGTTCTGCCCTGCCCCCTTAATTAGCACAAACTCAAGTATGATTAACAGACTTGTCATGAACAAGAAAATACTAGAAATTTTAAGAATTTTGAGATTTTTAACAAATGGAGATGAATAGCAATTGTATTTTTCATTTTATCAGTGAGAGTCGGAATCTTGATAATGGATTTTTTTTACAATTTTAAAGAGATTGTATTTGTTCTTTGTTTTTCCACTGCTGGTTTTGTTTACTACTGAAGGAAATATTCTTAGAACATAACTGTCTTTTAGGTTGTGATTTGACAATCTGGGAGGGGATTAAATAAAATGATCATTTGATTTATGCCTAGACTTTTTATGGGAAGACAGGTTTTGAGCAGCTCCAAATAGTAACACACACACACACACACACACACCATAGTGTTTTCTCTGTATATTCCTGGCTGTCCAGGAACTCACTGTGTAGACCAGGCTGACCTTGAACTACTGAGATATCCCCCCCCCCCCCCCCCCCCCCCCCCGCCTGTTAGTTACTGAGATTGAAGTTAGGAGCCACCACCACCACCAGGCTCAAATAGCAGGCTTCTTTGTTTTGTTTTTGTTTTTGTTTTTTGAGACAGGGTTTCTCTGTAGCTTTGGAGCCTGTCCTGAAACCCGCTCTTGTAGAGAAGCAGACTGGCCTCAAACTCAGATATCTGCCTGCCTCTGCCTCCTGAATGCTGGGATTAAAGGCCTGCTCCAAGGCCAACTGGCTTCAAGTAGCAGACTTCTAATGATTTCCCAGGAACAGATGCTTTTACTGTTATTAAAGCCTACTGAGGTCACCAAAGCCATAGAATACCCAACAAATAGAGCTATGATATTGATGTTCTAGCTTTTGTTGATAAGGAATTGCCAAATGACAGGAGAGAAATGGATGGTTTAGAGCTGGAGAGACGGCTCAGTAGTTAAGAGCACTAGCTGCTCTTGCAGAAGACCTGGGTTCTGTTCCTAGCATACACATGATGGCTCACAACCATCCATAACTCCAGTTCCTGGGGTTCTAACGCCCTCTTTTGGTCTCCATGGGCACCAGGAATACATGTGGTGCACAGGCAGGCAAAATACACATATATTTTTAAAAAAATGGTTGCTTTGTATTGACAAGCCTGTAAAACTCAGTTCCTTCCATTGCTACAGTGAATGGATGTTTTAATCCACAGATTCAGTTATTCCCAGCCTTAAGAAAGACTATATTCTTTTATTGATTTCATTGTAGCTTAACAGGTACTCATTTTGCAACAACAGGAATATTTGCAACTGTTGCTTTTCTAGCCCCTTTGAAATTTAAGAAAGCACATTTTAATTTTTGCCCTTCCTTGACCTGCAGTTCTGACTTTACTCAGGTATCACCTAGTACATTCTTGTACTTTGGGCAGGCTTGGAATTGGAACCATTCTCCTGCAATCTGGCTATTTCCCTTCTTTTTCTATTTTGGATGTGTTAATGGCCTGTTTGTTTTGTAAATTAGGAAGGCAGCTCCAACACTTTAAATAAGCCTCCCCCCCCACCCCCCACCAGCAGATGCTCAGTATTAAAAAAAGTAGATATCTGAAACTAGAAGCTTTCCAGTTAGACTTCTAACCCTGAACCAGTTCATCCAATCAAGTATATGCGTTCTTCTTTCACTTCTGTCTGGGGTCCTGTGGCTGCCGCAGGTCCATCAGAACCTCTGATTCCGAGTGCACCTTGCCTCAGGAATTCTTTGTTCAGGTAAGCAATTTATTGTGGCTGAAGCTACGTGTTCATCTTTTTGGTTTTTTGAGTTGGGGTTTCTCCGTGTAACATTCCTGGCTATTCTGGCTGTCCTGGAACTCCCTCTGTAGACCAGGCTGGTCTAGGAACTCACTGAGATTCTCCTGCCTCTGCCTCCCAAGAGGGAGAATTAAAGGCGTTCCTTTCCCTTGTTAGGAATATTTCCTAATGCGAGCTCCCTGACGACACAAAGATTCCCAATCAAGCCAAATCAAAACAAGCCAGATTAAGAAATATCCAGGTTTAATGGAAGGTCTGCGCTCTTGGGTGGCCCCGAGGGGGAATCGGGAAGCCGCTGGAACGTGACCCCTCGGATGAAGAAAGGGAAACCATGTGTTCCTCTTTTGGGAGATCACTTAAGTACCCTGGCCTGCTGGGATTTGGAGTCCAGACTGGGAGGGGGTGGCGGGGAAGGGGGGGGGAGAGTGGGGAGGGGGTGGTGGCTACGCTCCCAACTTGACACCCCTTTCTTAAACAAAGTTTTCTCTGCCTGGTTCCAGCAAGGTGTCTGCACCAGTCAGAAAGCAATCTACTATTTGCTTGCTGCATTACATGTATTTTTTTAAAAAATTGGTCCTATTTAACACAGCAAAACTTACTGTTCACATGACTTCTATTAATGCTTTACAAAATAGTCCTTTTATTTTATTTGTTTGGTGCTGGAATTGAATTGAATGTATACTTAACTCTATCTCATTAGTAAGCGTACCACTGACTTCCACTGACACTGTAGCAGTAGTTTCTATTTTATGCTTGTTTTAAACTGAGAGGGCAGACTTCTTACACACACGCTAATCTCTTAGTTAAAACTTTGCCTTAAATGTGTGTGGTGGAAAGTTGTGATCCAGGCTCTTGGAAGGGTGAGGTAAGAAGATGCGTTCAAGGCTAGCCTGTGTTATATAGGGTAATCTGTTTCTAACAACCAAAAATCACAAAACCAACAACAAAGCTCCAACTTTGCTGTTGAAGCTGCTTACTTTTTTACTGTTATACCACAGGAAACAGGAAGTTTTTAGCAAGTGACGTTCCCAATGACCAAAACTATTCCAAGTGTTAATAATAAGATTGCCTTATTGCTTTCTTTGTTCTGTGGAGATTTTAGTCTTTAGCATTGCTTATAGAGGCAAAGGAATTGCAGCAAGTTCACCTAGCTGAATACAGCAAAGCAGATTGAAATGTAACAGTGTTGCAATCTGAAGAATTCTGAAACACATTTCATCTGGGTGTGGTGGCATACTTCTGTAATTCCAAATACTCAGGGAGATAACTTGAGGCCAGGCCTCACTAACTTGGCAACGGTTAGTTACCATCCTTGAAATTAAAACCAATAGCAACAAAAAGCCTCAGTTCTCTCAAACAGAGAATATTTCTCTTTATAAACACCATGGATAAACATTATAAACATTATGGGTTCCTTGACAAAATAAATGTTTTATTTTTTCCCCTAAAGTTAAACTTGGTAATTGTTTGAAGATAAGATAGGAGTTGGCTCAGGTTTTAAGCGTACTTGCAGAGGACCTGGGTTCTGTTGCTAGCACCCAACGTGGTGGTTCAGGACTGCCCCAGAGTCCCTTTCTGTCCTCAGTGGATATCAGGCATGCGCATGGTACACATACCTCCATACATGCAGGTACTTACACATGTGGGAATCAGCCATGATGATCTAAGTCAGGGCAGGTCACCCAAAGGAAGTTCTTTACCTCCAATCATTGATGAATTTAAATGGAGTCTGGAATCTCGATAGTTTACCCCAAGACAATGCCTGGTTGCAAGAGGAACCACAGACTGAGATTGCCTGACTTCCACCCAAGAGAGGACCATTCAAAGGAAATGTCTGGCATTCCAACTACTGTAGATAGGATCACCTGCCAGAACACCCTCAACAGGACACCCCTAGACAGATGTCAACCAATCAGAGGTCCTGAACCTCAGAAATTCCTCACCCCCCACCTTTACTGCTATAAAAATCCAATTCTAATTGAGCTCAGGGCTTTCCAGTTATTCCAATATGTTGAATGTGCCGAGAGACTTGAGTTTACAAGCTTGATTAAAAATAAAGACTCATTGCTTTTACATATGGGACTCGGTCTCCTTTGTTGGCTTTTGTGGGGACCCCACAGATTTGGGCATAACACATATACATATAAAATAAAAATAAATGAAAATTAAAAAGATAATTCCTTTTCTCCAGATTTGGGACTATTTTACTGAAGTAAATATTCTTCAAAAAGCCCCACAGAACTGGAGGTGCTCCTCTCTGTTCTTCTGGAGCTTGAGCTTAGTGCCTTGTGTTTATTGAGCATATACTCAATAAACTTGCTTTCACTCTCTAAAAAGAACTAAAACTGCAAATACTTAAGAGCATCATTTTAATTTGGTATTGGTATGGCATTAATAGATTCAGCGATGCATTATTACTGTTATTCTGAAATAAGGGATTATTTGGATCAGTTCTGGTATTTAGATCTGGATCATATATACATGCCAGGCAAACATGTATGAAGATACCCCAAAGATATCTTCAGCCATGGTTTTCTTAATTTATTTTGTCTATTTTTGTCTTATGTGCATTGGTGTTTTGCCTGCGTGTATGTCTGTGTGAGGGTGTCAGGTCCCCTAGAACTGGAACTACAGACAGTTGTGAGCTGCCCTGTGGGTGCCGAGAATTGAACTCAGGTCCTCTGGAAGTGCTCTTAACCAAAGCCACCTCTCCAACCCCACAGCCATCTCCAACCCCGGTTTTCTTTATTATATAACTACCTCTTAAAATGGTATACAACACAGGAAAAAAATAAACAGGAACTATTGTTTTTAATGACTCTAGGTGTGATCAGTGTTTATTTCCATGTTGAACTGGTTGGTGAATAAAATAAGTAGGAATATTTCTTTCAGTCCTTTCAGTAGACATAAATATCCTAACTTTGTAGTTATGGGAAGTTACAGAACACTGTCAAATGCAGGTTAAGATAGCATACTAAAATTGATTATATAGAAAGGCCTGGGCAGTAGATAAGCATGCTACTGCTTAAGCTAATAACCTAAATTCAGTCCCCACATCCCGAATAGTACTAGGAGAGAACTGACTTCCACATATATGCTGTGGTGCATATGAAAATACACACACAAACACACACAATCACACTCACTCACTCTAATAATAGTAACAATAATAATGATGGCCGGGTGGTGGTGGCACATACCTTCAATCCCAGCACTGGGGAGGCAAAGATAGGCAGATCTCTGTGAGTTCAAGGCCAGCCTCGTTTACAAGAACTAGTTTCAGAATAGCTCGTGCCGTTTTACAGAGAAACCCAGTCTCCAAACACACACAAACAGACACACACAATAATGATTATGATGATGTAAACTTAAAGTCCTGATTTGGGACAGAGCAAGAGTAAAAATTAAGGTAGTACCTACTAATTTCTTGAAAACCATGCTCATTATGTTATGACTAAAAATTGTTGTCTTACATCTGTAGGTGGAAACATTGGTATTTATTTTCTGAGGCTAAGTATAGTTGAAGGATTGCTGTGTATACTGGAATAGGACTTGTACACCAGTGGCACATAACCAATATATTAGTTGAATTATTTTCATAAAATAAAGCATTACTTTTTGTATGTATAATTTGATTGTATCTCCTAGTTTTAACACAATTTTAAAGAGTTATCTATTGCTTATAAAAGCCACTTGAATTTTATGAGAAATCTTAATATTTGCCTGGCTTTATTCTCCGGAGTCAATTCAGTTCTGCACAGTCTTCCCCCTCATGCAAGTACCTGCTAAATCATGTGTAAAATGCTATGACAAGGGAGGGGTGGCTAAACTTACTTTAGTACTGTGAGCTTGTTTTAGTGAAGCATATTTATTTTAACTGCATATTTTAAGTATATGTATATTTTAATATTTATAATTTTTTTTAATTGAAAAAAATTTTCCGCCTCCCATTTCCCTCCCCCTCCTCCCGCCCCTCTCCCCCTCCCCCCTCTCCTCTTCTCCTCCCTCTCCAGTCCGAAGAGCAGTCAGGGTTCTCTGCCCTGTGAAAAGTCCAAGGTCCTCCCCTCTCCATCCAAGTCTAGGAAGGTGAACATCCAAACTGTCTAGGCTCCCACAAAGCCAGAACATGAAGTAGGATCAAAACCCAGTGCCATTGTCCTTGGCCTCTCATCAGCTCTCATTGTCCGCCATGTTCAGAGAGTCTGGTTAAAAATTGAGCATTTACCTTATCTTTTTATCTAGTTATGAATATTCTTTTAGCCTGGCGGTGGTGGCGCACTCCTTTAATCCCAACACTTTATGAGTTAGAGGCAGGTGGATCTCTGTGAGTTCGAGGCCAGCTTGGTCTACAAGAGCTCCTCATCAGAGATGGCTCTTTCTTCCCTCGTCTTTGCAGTCTTCTCTGGTTTTCAGCCTTATGATGCTGCTGCTTTGTTTTCTCATGAACCGCATTTGAATCTCCCAAATTCCACTTCGCATTCTGTCCTTTCTCCATTCACCTGAGTGAACACGTCTGCCTTTTGATTTGAGCTATAATTTTATATGACTTATTTTCAAATCTTGGGTTGTTTTATTTTTAAAAAAACTTTAAATAAGGACTGGAGAGATGTCTCAGAGTTTAATAGCACTGAGTGATATTCCAGAGGTCCAGAGTTCAATTCCTAGCAACTACCTGGTGGCTCACAACCATCTATAATGAGATCTACTGCCCTCTTCTGGCCTGCAGGCATTCATGCAGGCAGAAGACTAATAAATGAATAAATCTTTAAAAAAATATTTTTTTTAAAAAAAAGAAAACCAAGTCCAGAAAGAAAGTAGCCTGAAGTGTGGGAACCAAGCCCTAAGAGGGAGGGTCTCAGATTCTAACTTATCAGGAAGGATTTCTCTAATCTACAGAGGAGCCTAAGGTCACTCCATGGGATTGAGGTGACCTGAGCTCTGTGCATTTACCAGGGTCTCCACAGAGCCTTAAGCAGAGCTACATCGATGATTTCTTTTTCTTTTACTTCTTCCTTCCTTCCCTTTTTTCTTTATGTCTCCTTTTTTGTCCTTCCTTCCTTCCTTCCTTCCTTCCTCCCTCCCTCCCTCCCTCCCTCCCTCCCTCCCTCCCTTCCTTCCTTCCTTCCTTCCACATAGCCATGAAGCCTTGGTGTGCTCAGCACTCACTTCTGACTGTTAAATGAAATGTTTTCATTTGCCTTCTCTTGCTGTGATAAAATATGATTAAAATGAATGTGGGGAGGGAAAATTTTTAAATAAATTTATTGTTAAAAAAAGACTTCCAGCCGGGCAGTGGTGGCACATGTCTTTAATCCCAGCACTCGGGAGGCAGAGGCAGGCGGATCTCTGTGAGTTCGAGACCAGCCTGGTCTACAAGAGCTAGTTCCAGGACAGGCTCCAAAACCACAGAGAAACCTTGTCTCGAAAAACCAAAAAAAAAAAAAAAAAAAAAAAAAAAAAAGACTTCCAAGGAAATAAAAATACCACATAACCCAAATTAACCATACTCAAAGTCTAGGGAACTTAATGAACTTCCATACTGAAATGGAAGCTATAAAACTTCTTACTAAGTTTTCCACTTCAGTATCATGTGTTATTTTAAAATTTCCCTGCTTTGTAGCCGGGCGGTGGTGGTGCACACCTTTAATCTCAGCTCTCGGGTGGCAGAGGCAGGCAGATCTTTGTGAGTTTGAGGCCAGCCTGGTCTACAAGAGCTAGTTCCAGGTCAGGTTCCAAAAACTACACAGAGTTTAGTCTTGAAAAACAAACAAACAAACAAATTACCTGCTTGTGGAATCATTTCCACTTGAATAAATGATAGTCACACGACCTTATGGGCTGTTCAAAGCAAAAGTCACCATGCTCTCCCACTGTGTGTTTGTTTGATTGTGGAACTTAGAACTTTGAATGGTCTTTGCTGTTATTATTAATTTAGCATTAATTCCTCCCATATCCTGCACTAGGGAGATGGCTCAGTGGATGACGCTATTGCAGTGTCTTGTCCACAGACTCCACATAAAGCCAGGTTCTGTGGTATTCATCCACAATCCCAGAGCACCTACAGTGAGGTAGGAAGTGGAAATAGGAGAACCCCTTGAAAATTGTGTTGTCCATAGCCGCAAATAGCAAAGACGGAATCCTGCCTCAAGCAGGTGGGAAGCAAGTCCTGATACTTGATGTGATAGCTGAGGTGCCCTGATCTTTACTATCATTGTAGACTCACACGCATGGACACACAAACACATTCATCCACACAGCATGCATATATACACCAAGTTTGGTTTTTGAAGACTGTTTCTCTGTGTGACAGCCCTGGCTGTCCTGGAACTAGGTCTTGTAGACAGCAGAGAGACATAGTGAAGCCCGAGCTGGCCGAGAAGTACTGTGAGAATTCTAGCAATGGTAGAGTTGTAGCATGGTTGGGAAGACTGAGGGTGTAGCTCAGTGGTAGAGCACTTTCGCGATCATGAATGAGGCACTGGGTTAGATCCCCCACAACTCACAACAAAATCTACCAAACAAAAAGAAAGTAACCGTTCAGTTCTCAGTGAGGCAGTAATAGTAGACAACAAGACTGCTTATATATATATATGATAATATAGATAAGCAATATCTTTTAAACCTTTGTTTATTGGTTTTATGTATCTGTGTGTATATATAGGGGTGGAAAGCACAAGCGTGCTTTGTTGTGTCATGGTGTGGGGTTTGAGGTCAGAGTACTAAATGCATGAGTCTTCTCCTGCCAACTGGGTATTGAACTGAGGTCTCCGGCTTGGCAACAGCATCTTTACTCCTGAGCCATTGAGCAGTCCCTTGAACTAGTAGGATAGCAATAATAGGTTTTGTGTTAAAGACAACGAGGAGCCGGGCGGTGGTGGCGCACGCCTTTAATCCCAGCACTCGGGAGGCAGAGGCAGGCGGATCTCTGTGAGTTCGAGACCAGCCTGGTCTACAAGAGCTAGTTCCAGGACAGGCTCCAAAACCACAGAGAAACCCTGTCTCGAAAAACCAAAAAAAAAAAAAAAAAAAAAAAAAAAGAGACAATGAGGAAAAGGAACAGGATGAATTGTGTGAAAATGTAAGGACAAAGGCCACTCCGTTCTGTTGAGCCAGTTCACATAATCTGCTGCAAGCTGCCCCATGAGTGTGTAATGAAGATAACACATCTTTTGCTTCTTTGAAGGGATTATTATGAGGATTTGTTAAAACAACACATGAAAGCTATTAACCTTAGAACACTGACAGTGTGTTGTTTTTTTTTAATACTAAAGCATTTAAGAGATGTCTTAAATAAAGCCTTGTTAATGAAGGAGTTTCTAGAAGGTCAGATTTCTTGGATAAGTGTAAGTCATTAATAGCTTAGGAAGTGACTTAGTGTACAGGTTCCCTTGGGTTCATGGCTTAACACTGGATCTGTCCCATAGATACCCTTAATCTATGATAAGGATTAGGTGTGTAGCAATTTCTCCTGTTTTCAGTAAATGACATTTTGACAGTAGGTAAGGTTGCTAATCATAAAGTATTTACAATCAGTCCCCCATTGTGATATAGTTAAGACACAGTGATTCTTCTTAAATATCTGGAAATAAACAAGACCTGTAACCCAAATGTCCTATAATTTATTTTTAAGTATAAAGTGTTGCTGACTATGAACACACCCACCCTGGCATACTTATAAGTGTCAGACATTTTGAGTGTATTTCTGCCTTGCCAGTTTTGTGCTTCCTTCACTTTAGGTCACTGTGGGGAGAACAGAGACAAAGTCCTAAAGAAACTGTTTCTGAAGTTACTTACTCAAGTGAGATTCAGCTGGTTGCTAATTCTGTTTTCTTCCTATTGCAGGTTTCTCAACAGTGATGTCACAAGATTGACCACATTGATCACAGTAAGACCAAAATGACTGTTCAGCTTCAATGGACGAGTTGTTTTCTCTGAGAATAGGAATTGAATTAGGAGATATTCATAGCATAAAACTATTATAATTTCTTCCACCAGCCAGTTGAATGTTTAGATATTCAGTGACTCATATTTCATATTTCTAGTTACTTAATACTTGTAAAATGCCTTAAAGGGCTTTAAATTGAAAATTTTATTTATAACTAAAATTATTATATACATATTTCACTGTGAATCATGCTGTCATCTTTTTCCATTTTGTTTTTACCAAAATGTGGCAAAGATTTAAGATTATTCCATATTAGGGAAAAACTGGAAAAATAAAATTACTTGAGATAAGTTATGGATTATTAAGGACTGGCTACAAAAGCATAGCAACTTGAGAGAATTCTCAGGCTTTTTCCTTAAAGTTTTATCGATACCCAGATGTTCTTATACAGCCTCCCAAATGGCCATGTTTGAAGAAAATGCTTCTTCGGTTTAGCTTTGTTTACAATATTCATTTCTGTTGCATGTCAAGGAAATGTGTTACCTATAAGTATACCCTTAAGAACTCCTAGATCCACAGTGTTGATTTTTGGATTGATGGTGGTGCTGAGATTGAACCCTGGCCTTATACATAGGAAGCATGAATTCTAAGACATGTCTCTGGCCTGGTACAGGATTCTTTTCTTTTTCTTTCTTTTTTTCAGGATTCTTTTAAATATTTATTTATTTATTTATTATGTATACAATATTCTGTCTGTGTGTATGCCTTCAGGCCAGAAGAGGGCACCAGACCTCATTACAGGTGGTTGTGAGGCACCATGTGGTTGCCAGGAATTGAACTCAGGACCTTTGGAAGAGCAGGCAATGCCCTTAACCGCTGAGCCATCTGTCCAGCCCCAAGGATTCTTAAGTAGGAAAGGCTACATTGTAGTAATGAAATCTCCCAGCATTAAAAAAGTATCTTCATAAGTAACGAAGGAATGGACTTTGAGTAAATTTTTATTGAACCTACTTTAAACATGCTTTATCTGTTAACTAAGCAGTAGTTAGGAGGTATTACAGTTATATAGAAGGCAAAGTCCAGATGATCTTTGTAGTCATGTTCAGAATTTCTTTTGGAAATTGTTTTAAATTTGACTACAGAATTTTTATTGTATCTCTAAAGGTTTTATGATTATTTTGTTTCACTGTGGCTTATGGAAACAGTTTTGCTTTCTCTTGAACATCCCCCTCCCCTTTCACTCCCTTCGCTTCTCTCTTCCTTTCCTTTTCTCTTTGGTTTTCATTCTTTGTTGTGGTAGGGATGGCATCCTGGCCTCACATATAAGGCAAGTCCCATATCCTTGAGTTATGTCTTCTTTTATAATCAGAACTTCATTGATGCAATAGGCTCTTTCACTATAACATGCTAAAGCATTCTGTGTAGCATGCCCTTCTTTATGAACAAGTTAAATTATTAAGTAGCTATTGCAGTTCTTAATTTCAGGAAGAGAAGAGGCCTTGTTCAGTGTTGTTAGCTATGAAGTAAAGACAAGAAGTGTTCCTTTGCGATTAAGTAACTGCAGTTAAAAACTGTACTTTGTGATGATGGTTGTAAGCCTTTCTTCACTCCCTGTAGTCATGAGAGGAGAGTGATTTCAACACTGATTCACGGTGAGTGCTACTGAAAGGGTAGTTCACTTCTGTCTTAGAGTTTCTATTGCTGTGAAGGGACACCATGATCATGGCAACTCTTGTAAAGTTTCATTAAATTGGTGGTGTACAGTTCAGAGGTTTAGTCCTTTATCCTCAGGTCAGGGAGCACGATGGGTGTACACGCAGACACGGTGTTGGAGTAGTAGCTGAGAGTCCTATATCTTGTAGGCAACAGGAAGTCAACTGAGACCCTGGGCAGTATCCTGAGCATAGGAAACCTCAACTCCTACCCCCACAGTGACACACTTCATTTAAGGAGGCTGTACCCTCTTCAGAAAAGCCACACCTCCTAAATAGTACCACTCTTTATGAGATTCTGAGGGCAAATTACATTCTAACTACCACAATTACCAAGCCTGGCCTGAGATTCAGCACTGTTAGGAAAAGACTGATTTCTTCCAAGGCAGTGGGAAGCCAAGGGCCTATTCGGAGATCCATCAGCTGGCATCACAACATGACATAGTGATAAAGTTGTAGACTTTAGCTATCTCAAACTTAAAGAGACAGATGACATTACTACATTCTATAATATATATATATGTATATACATAATATATATATGTATGTGTGTATATATTTTTTTTCCTTAAAACATTTTAGCAATTTTTAGTAAAAAGGACAATTACAATTCTTTCTCTCTGTAGCACAACCCACACAGATAGCAAAACTATTTCAATGAGCTTCTGAGGGATTGAGCTTTGTCAGTTCCATCAAAATTTGTACATGAGTCTCAGCTAAGTTAGAATATACTTGGTGACTTCCTGTTTTTCACTAGTTCAGACCCATACTCTAATCTGATGTCCTACTTGATTCCTGTATGCATTAAATACTCAAGAATAGCAACCTTACATTGTACCCAATCTAAACTACATGTTACATTAAATTTTTATGCCATTCTTATATCATTAATTTTACATAGGATATCTTTTTGTCTTTTCAAATTTACATATATTATTTTGATGAAAACAAATAATGCCCTGTCTATATTTAATTACCTCTCTGAGGTATTCTCTAACCATCCTAATTGAAAGTGATTTTCTCTAATAGTTTGCTAACACTTAATTTTTATTAGTTCTTTGTTACTGATCATTGACTCTTGTATTTTGGATTGACAAGTACATAAACCTTCCTATTGCACTCAGCGAGTGTTTGTTGGTAGTCATAAACATACTGAAAGTGCTAATTTACCTAATATTTTAAGTTTCTCATTATAATGAAAATAAGGAATTTAGCATATGTAATTGAACATTAAGGTGCAGGGTGAATTAGGAGGATGGGTTTTAGAGGTCACCGTGTGCTATTTTGCAACTGTATGCCTTGGTACGATCAACGTGAAGTGATGCATTGTGTGGACTAATTAAATAGAGTGTCTTTTGGTTTTTCGAGACAGGGTTTCGCAGTGGCTTTGGAGCCTGTCCTGGAACTAGCTCTTGTAGACCAGGCTGGCCTCACAAAAATCCGCCTGCCTTTGCCCCCTAGAGTGCTAGGACCAAAGGCGTGCACCACCACGCCCATCTTAAATGGAATGTCTTATCTTTCTTGCCTGTTCCTTGTGTTAACTGTAGCTTGCTCCTTTATAGGTTGCTAAGAGGCATAAATCAACTCTAAAAACCTCCTGAATATCGAAATTTATGATATTCATTGTAAGCCTATTATGTATATATCATGTATCATAGATTTCTACCTTCTCTGTGTGTGTTTGTGCATGTTCTTGTGAGTGTTTGTACACATATGTGTTCAGGTACAAGTGTAGAAGCCTTAAACCAACCTTCAGGAGCCATTCACCTTCTGTTTTGAGGCAGGGTCTGTCCCTGGGACCTGCTGAGGCTCTTCTTGGATTAGGTTAGACTGACCAGTCTGTGAGTCCCTCTTCCTCAGCACTGGGTTACAGGTGTGGCTGCCACACTCACCTTTTACATGGATTAAGGGGATTGAACCCAGGTCATCATGCATGATTGGCTAGCTTTTTTTCCAGCTAGTTTTATCTTCCCAACCTCCAGATTTTACTTTCTGATACATGTATGTTTATCACAATCACATACATCTCAATCTTTTAAAATCTTTAATTTCTAGCAAAGAGGCATTCAATTACAGCTACTGATATAAGGTCCTTTTATTTGTGATAAGGCTGGAATGCTAACCTCTTAAAAGGCCAGAATGAACTTCAGACAGTTTGGACTGGATATTGTAAATATGGATAGAGTTTGAGGGATGGTAGTATGTACTGTATTTAGGAATGTGAACTTGGGTCAGAAAATGGTTATATTTTCCTTCTATGGTTTCTGTGGTGGTTATAGTCTGTGCTAATTACTTAGGAGATCCAAGTTTCATTCTCTAGGAGTAGGACTTAGATCTCAGGAGTGTTGAATATTAGAAGAATAATGTTCACTAAGCACTTAGCACAGAAGACAGTGCACGCTAACTTCTTTTAACTCTAATACTCATTATCTTGCCTAAGACATTGATTATCTAGTTTTGTCTTGTTCTGCTATAATTTGTATTACTATTTTATGATTACCTCTTGAGTAAAAGTCTCTGTATAACATCTATACAATGCATAATATAGAATAATTCTATTAAAAATAAAGTGTGTGTTTTTCTCACTAGTATATATGTGTGTGTTTACACATAGGTGTATATATGTAATATACATACAACATACATATACACAGACAGACATGTGTATATATTTGCTTATGTATGCATATGTGAGAAAGTCTAAAAGTTTTCAATATTAATGTAAATACATACTTAGATCGTCTAGGATGTCCATTCTAGAATGAATATCTGCCAGTTGTATTCAGGGCTATGACTATAATATTAGTCTAATCAAATTCTACTCCTATAAAATTTATAGGAAAATTATTTACTTGTGCTATTGAAGACTTGTTGATAGCATAGTAAGCTAAATCAAAATGTAGTTTGTAGCAAGAAATGGTGGCACTCATTTAAACATAACCACAGTACAAGTATGAAAATTCCAACGTATTAGAAAGTGTCATGATTAGTGTTGTCAACTTGATAGTATCTAGGCTTATCTAGGAGCTGGACTTCTGCAAATGCCTGAGAGATTGTTTTATTATGCTAATTGATTTTGGATGACCCATCTTAATTGTGGATGCATATGTGGAAAAAGTGAACTGAGAACTTACATACATCCATTATCTGCTGATTGTGAATGTAAGGACCGTACCCCGGAACTGTGTGCGAAATAGAACCTTCTCTTCCTTAAATTGCTTTGTCTGTGTCTTTTATCATAGCTACAAGAAAACTAGGGTAGAAATTGGTATAGAA
The DNA here is from genome assembly GCF_950005125.1 of Chionomys nivalis. NCBI lineage: Eukaryota > Metazoa > Chordata > Mammalia > Rodentia > Cricetidae > Chionomys > Chionomys nivalis. Next base: position 21,095,675 of record NC_080107.1, read on the forward strand.
AGGGAGGGCTACTGCTGATAAGCATGACTGTGTGATGGTTAGGACCTTGGAATGTGAAAGAACGTTGTGCTAGAAAAGCCAATGTTTGCTGGAATCAGAAGGTAACAGACCATCTCTGTTTAAGACATGGTCTCTCTGTGTAGCTCTGACTGTCCTGGAACTTGCTATGTAGACAAGGCTGGCCTCAGACATGGAGATCCACCTTCCTCTGTGGCCAATGCCTGGTTTAATGGACCATTCTTGTGTTAGCTTAGGAGATAGGACTACTGAGGCAAATGGAGACAGCTTTCTCTGTGAGTTCGAGACCAGCCTGGTCTACAAGAGCTAGTTCCAGGACAGGCTCCAAAACCACAGAGAAACCCTGTCTCGAAAAACCAAAAAAAAAAAAAAAATGGAGACAGCTTGAGCCTGGGATATGAGGCTCTGAAGAAAAAAGCAACTAGTCCATCAGGAACTGGGGTATGGACCATTTTTGGGTGATATTTTGGCCAATAATCTGCCAACCTGAAGTGATGTTAAATTGTGAGATGATGAGCAGTTTGGTAGAGGACTGGAGAGCAGTCAGGCTGGTGATGAGCAATCAATCAGCTGTGATATGCCCCGACAGTGGAGCTGTCACGATAGCAGAGCCTCACCTGTCCAAGGCTTCATTTTATGGAGATCCAGATTCATCTAGCGGAAGAAAGCCTAAACTAAGGGGGTTGTCCGCTCTTTGAAAGCAGTTGCCTAGAAAAGTGCCCAGGGTCAGCAGACACAAGCTGGTTGACCAGTAGTCTAATGTGGGCAACCTACACCTTGAGCTGAAAAAACCTGGCAGCATTGTCCAGGTGTTAGTGGTTTTGAAGGCACAGCAAATGAAAGATGAGGGGTCGTGGAAAACAGCTGAGCTGAGGCTAGGCACTGTGTGATAGGGTCAGAGTTCTTAGAGAATCTCTGAGCCTACTGTGTGAACCTGTGAATGTGAAGCCTCAGTTGCCATGGAAACACCAGTATAGCGGTATATTATTTGTATTTTAATAAATAATACTTGCCTGAAGACCAGAGGCAAAGCTAAAGCCACTAGAGGTCAGGTAATAGTGGCACACACCTTTGATTCCAGGATTTGGGAGACAGAGGCAGAAGGATCTCTGTGAATTCAAGACCACCCTGGGCTACACAAGATCAACACAGAAACAAATCCAGGTGGTGGTGGCCTTCACCTTTAATTCCAGTCCTAGGGAGTCACAGGCCTTTAAAATGAGAGCAGAGAGAGCTGTAGGCTGTTAGTCTGCAGATTTCTCAGTCTTGGTAGAGGTAAGACTTCCCTAGTGGCCCAGCTGCCTTGCTTTTCTGGTTTTCAGGTTGAATCCCAATTTCTTGTTTTTTTTTTTTTTTTTTTTTTTTTGGTTTTTCGAGACAGGGTTTCTCTGTGGTTTTGGAGTCTGTCCTGGAACTAGCTCTGTAGACCAGGCTGGTCTCGAACTCACAGAGATCCACCTGCCTCTGCCTCCCGAGTGCTGGGATTAAAGGCGTGCGCCACCACCGCCCGGCTATGAATCCCAATTTCTGTCTCTGGGTTTTTATTATTCATAGTACACATCTGGTCATTGGCAATGCCAGGACCATGGGGCGCCCACCAAGGGGAGTTGTGAAGCCAGCCTAGGAGCAAAGCTGCTGTGTGCTACAGCAGAGCTAGAGCAGTGGGATTATCAGAGTCATTTCGAGGTTATTAGCCCCAGGTGCCAGGCATCGAACTGCAGTATTTGGCTTGTGACCTGTTGGATTTTGGTTTTGCTTTGATGTTATCGTTGCATGTTATACCCTGGTTCTTCCATTTTGAGTTAGGCATGTTTACTTTGTATTCCTAAGTGCTGAACATTTGTAAACTGGTTTTTTATTTTAGAGCAGTTCACAGTTAAGAGACTTGGGGCTTTGAAATGTTAGAATTGTTCCAGGCGGTGATGTAAGGTTTGGTTTTGTTTGTTTTTTGGACAAGGTTTCTTTGTAGCCCTGGCTCTCCTGGAACTTGTTTCTGTAGATCAGGCTGACCCAGAACTCAGAGATCCACCTGCCTATACTTCCCCCGAGCGCGGGGATTAAAGGTATGTGCCACCACCACCCAGCTAGTACTTCATGCCCTAAAAATTGCCATCACCTTAGCCTTCGGGGCATCTTATCTTTCTTGTGTTAGAGGCTCTCATGCTGACAAAAATCTAATGGGTGCTGACTGGTTATGGTAGCAGTCGGTGGCAGCTTCTTCAATTCAGATAATGAATTTGAAACAGACTTCTCTGTAGCATCTGGTGCTGCTTGATAGCATTTTACATATAGCAGAACTTTGAAAATTATAGTTGTCTAAACCCTGCTTTATCATTAAGTTTATGTCATCTCTTCCGCATCTTGCTGGACATTGTAGCACTGTCAGGAGTATCTTTACCAGGAGGGATTCAGTCTCACTTTCTATTATTTACTCATGCAGAAGAAACGGCTCATCACAATTTATGACAGTGTTGTAGCATTTGAGTAACGTTTCCATGTTCTACTTAAAACCCCTTTGCCAGTTCCCCCAGGCACCTGTGCTTGCTGCCTTCATTGAAATCTCTAAAGTCACCCTGGACGGCTGCAATCAACTTCTTCCAAACTCTTGGAATTGCTGATATTTTAATTGTTCCCATGAATCATAGATGTTCTTAGTGATATATAAAATGGGGAATCTTTCAAGATATTTTCCTTTCTTTGAGACATAGCCCAGGATGGCCCCAAACTTGTGATCTTTGTTTTTCAGCCTCTGCATGCTGGGATTATAATCATGTGTTGCCGTGCCCTGCTCCTTTATTGGTTTTCAATTTGTTCTCCCCACAATTCATTGTCTAGGACTGACTGGAGGGATGGTTCAGCAGTTAAGAGCATGGCTGCTCTTCCAGAGGACCTGGGTTCATTCCCATCATCCACATGACTGCCCACAACCATCTGTAACTCAAGATCCAGGAGGTAGAATACTCTTTCCTGGCTACTTCAGGCACAAGGAAGGCACGTGGTCCATAGATACATATGAAGGCAAGAAGGCAAGACACCATATACATAAAAAGAATAGTTTTTGTTTTGTTTTGTTTTGTTTTTTTTCGAGACAGGGTTTCTCTGTAGCTTTGGAGCCTGTCCTGGAATTAGCTCTCTTAGACCAGGTTGGCCTCGAACTCAGAGATCTGCCTGCCTCTGCCTCCCAAGTACCAGGATTAAAGGCATGTGCCATCACTGCCCGGCCTTAAAATAAAATGATTTAAAAACTAATTATAGAAGTCATTATCTATGGTAGGTTTAGCTCCGCTAAATGTATTTCTTCCTTAGTGATGCCTGAAAGTTAAAATCACTGCTCTATCATAGTATTGGCAGGCATGAAAGTGATGCTGACCTTATTTTGTATTTCACTGGGTAACTAGTATTAGTAAGCAATAATATTCTTGCTATATATATTCTTGGTATATGCATGTGTGTGAAAATGTGCATGCTGTTCCAGAAGTTGGAATCAGGTGTCTTTCTATCATTCCCACTTTATTTCTTGAGAAAGGGTCTTCCACTGAACCTAGTGATCACATCTGGTCAGACTTGCTGGTCAGTGAGATGGACAAGTCCGCACTGAGATCCACCTCTTTCTGCCCCACCCTATTGGGGTTACAGATGCGAGTTGCTGTGGCTGGTTTTTATGTAGGTGCTGGGACCTGAGCTCAGACCCTTAGGTTTGCACATATACTTTACCCAGAGTTATTTTCCACACCCCAGTAGTAGTATTTTAGAAGGAATCACTGTCTGTGAACAGCAGGTCTTAGCAACGGCCTTGTTCACTAAATCTTGCAAATAGATAGATATGTTGTCATCCAGAACTTTTCATAGGGCAAAAGTGACTTGGGGTGATTCTTAGGGCTCTAGGGCTGTCAGACTGGTAAATAGCATTGGCTCTAACTAGGTAGATTGACCTGCAATAAGAGAGCTGGCCTGCACTTTTAGGCTGACCCTAGGCATTAACCTCTCTTCTGATGTTACAAAGATCTTGGGGAACTTCTCATGGAAGGCTGTTTTTGTGGATAGCTGTCCTGGTTGTTTTTTGTCATCTTGACACAAGTTAAAGTATCAGGAAGAAGAAAACTTAGTTAAGGAAAAGCCTCCCTCCAATTGGTCAGTAGGGAAGTCTGTGGGGGTGTTCTCCTGATGAATGGTTGATGTGGGAGGGCTCCGTACTGTAGGAACCCCACCTGATAGGACACACCCCAAGACCAAGTTCTCAGCACAAAGGAGACATTTGCCCCAGAGGTCAAAGGACAGGGAATAACAGACAGGAGATGGATACAAGGGTAAAGAGGAAGAGAAGAGATGTTTGTTTGCCTTGGAGGAAGGGCTACTTCAGGATAGAGAGGAGGCATGGTCCATAGGCAAATGACAGTCTGTAAAGGGAAACCCCCAGGTTAGGATGAGTTTTGTTTTGTTTTTGTTTGTTAGTGTAGCCAAAAGGGGACTTTTTATTGCTGGACTTTTCAGTACTTTGTGGCCCTTGATAATCAACCCCAGGAGGATGAAGTGGTCAAATAAGGGAATAGACTTTGGTGACTAGCTTTAGGAATGTAATCTCATGTTTTGCTTTGTTTTCTTTTTGTTTTCCCTAGACAGAGTTTCTCTGTAGCTTTTGAGCCTGTTATGCAACTAGCTCTTGTAGACCAGGGTGATCTCGAATTTACAGAGATCCGCCTGCCTCTGGCTCCGAGTGCTGGCATTAAAGGCCGCCCAGCTGGACTCTGAGCTGTAGTTTAAAATATTTAGATTTGGCAGTATTAGTTTGTTTCTGTTATTGTCGTTTCTTTCCTAGCACTGTTCTGTTTGTTTGTTTTCTGAGACCATGTAACTGGCTGGCTTGGAATTCACTATTTAGACTAAACTGGCCTTAAATGAACAGAGAATCACGTACCTTTGCCTCCTAAGTGCTCAGATTAAAGGTGTGTGCTGTTGGGCCTAGCTCCCTAACACTCTTTAAATATGTTTCTCATTGCCATCTAGTCCCTGTGTTTTTGGGTGAGACATTAGCTGTTACTCTCATTGTGGATTCATCCTTCTTAAATTGCTTCTTTGCGTTTGAGAGCGTTTGTTGGGAGGAGATACAGGTGTTTCTGCATTTGCCTGGAGTTTATTAGAACCCGGATTCCCTCTCTATCATTCCCTCTTCCCCCAGCAAATCCCAGCATGTGTTGGTGGGGATCCACTTTCTAGATGGAGTTTGTTGATTTTGTTGGATCTGTAGATTTATATCTTTCCTCAAATTAGGGAAGATTTCAAATATGGTTCTGCTCCTTCCTCTTGTCTCATTTTTGGATACTCATAATTGATCCATTAGTTCAGTGCTGATGTTGCCTCTCGGACCGTCATCCCCGACGGCAGTCTTCTCATTTGCAGGCCTTTGTTGTTTCTCTCTCACGTCTCTTTAATTTGCACAGGAGTATTCACCTAGTTACTCTCACACTTATTATTATCTTAGCTCTAAATTTTCTGGTTTTTGTTTCTTTACTGATGTTATCTTATGCATTTTTTTTCCCTCTTGACTTCTCTTTGTGGTCTTTAATTTCCTTTAGGTCTCCAAGCATGCTTTAGAAATGTAATATGCTTCTAGTAGACCGATTCTAAAGCAATGCTGAGACCAGGTTGGCCTGGAATTTTGGGATCCGCCTGCCTCTGCCTCCTGAGTGCTGGCATTAAAAGTGTGTATTACCACCACCCTGTGAAGACATCCTAAGGAAAAAAAAAATCTCTGGCTAATTTAGCTTGAAGATAAATAAATAAATAAATAAATAAATAGACAGGAAAGAGAGGAGTTTGAAGAATAGAATCCTATGTAGCTGTAATCCAGAGAGCAAGGATTGCATCAATTAACCAGAGGTGAGGTGATACTGGAGGAAAGCTAAGACCTTGCTTTTTTGTTTGAAGCATGTTGAAGTTGTCAGAATCTCACACATGTAGACTTGGTGCTAGAGATTGATCCCTTATGGACTCTCTGTAGCCCCAATAACCTTGGTTAGGGTTTCTATTGCTGTGAGAAAACACTATGACCAGAAACAACTTGGGGAGGAAAGGGTTGATTTGCTTTATACTTCCAGATCACTGTTCGTCACTGAAGGAAAGCAGAATAGGAACTCAAACAGAACAGGAGCTGGGAGGCAGTGGAGGAGTGCTGCTTACTGGCTTGCTCCAATTAACTTGCTTAGTCTCCTCCCTCCCTCCCTCCCTCCCTCCCTCCCTCCCTCCCTCCCTCCCTCCCTCCCTCCCTCCCTCCCTCCCTCCTTTTTTTCCCTTCCTTTTTGGTTTTTCAAGACAGGGTTTCTCTTTGCATACTTTGCTGTCCTGGAACTCTAAAGATTAGGCCAGTTTCAAACTCTGGGGTCTGCACCACTAGCTGGCATGCCTGCTTTCTTATAGAACCCAGGACCACCAATATACCAACATATGATGTCCTCTCCTTAATGGGCACTTCTACATCTATCACTAATTAAGAAAGTGCCCTACAGGCTTGCCTACAGCTGCATCTCATGGAGGCATTTTCTCAGTTGAGGGTCCCTCCTCTCTTATGATTCCAGCGTGTGTCAGTTGACATTAAACTAGCCAGCACAGAGAGGATAAGTAAGTGCTCAGATTGTATGATGTTTAGATGACAGAACAAGTGTCACAATTGCTGAATGTGAGGGTAGTTCCCGTGTCCCCTTATTCCTAATACAATCTAGGAAATGTGTAAGAAATTGTAAGTGGTAGCACATACCGTGATCCCAGATACTCAGGAGGCTGAGGTAGGAGGAGCATGGGTTGTGGCTGCTCTGGGCAGCTATTGAGACCCTGTTTCTAAACAACAACAACAACAAAAACCTCTAAACAAATTAAAAATTTGAAGTTTCTGAAAGCATGAAATTGTCCAGTGCCTTATTATTCCAACGATAATCACTAAATTTCTACTCTGCTTGTGGGATAACATCTTGTTCTTTGCCAGTGCTGCTGCCCTTACATTTATTTTTTAAAGCCTGTTTGGATCTGTTGCTTCTAAGTAAGCATAGGAACTCCTCGTTCTCAACATCTATTATAACAAAGACATATTTGATTTCCCCCTACCTTTCAATTCTTGTGCTATGAGGATAAATTATGATGATGAATTATGTGTCAGGCAGTTTCCATGTGTTATTTTGTTATTAGTATAAAGTAACAATTCCAATTTGACACACTTCAAAAGGATTATTATAGCTAAGACTTACATTCATAGTTTTTAATCAGAGACAGTGATGTTTCTACTATAACGCACTCATTGTAAAACTAATTTGTTAAATAAGGCGTTAGAATATGTATTAGAAAATGCATAGCACTCATTAAATAGGTGTTTAATTGACAAACAGTATTATAGAAGAAAAACTATAGATAAGCTAAGGTGTTATGGTTTAACTGTCTTCTCCAAAAGTTATAGATTAATTGCCATTTTGACACTGTTAAAATGTATAGACTTTAAGAGGAGAGGAGATTAGGTTATAGAGCACCACCTTCTTGAATTAAGGCCTTTACCATGATAATTTAATAACAGTAGGTGGGGAAATTTTAATCTTTTCCCCATACACACTAACTCTGTCTCTCTCTCTCTCTTTTTTTTTTTTTTTTTTTTGTTTGTTTTTCGAGACAGGGTTTCTCTGTGGTTTTGGAGCCTGTCCTGGAACTAGTTCTTGTAGACCAGGCTGGTCTTGAACTCACAGAGATCCACCTGCCTCTGCCTCCCAAGTGCTGGGATTAAAGGCATGCGCCACCACCGCCCGGCTCATATAACATTCTTCCATGTTATGTTGCAACAAAAAGCAGGACAGAAGGAAGCTTCTAGTAGTTGTAGCTTCCAGAACCCTAAACCAAATGCGCTCAGATCACTCAGTTATTGACCTGTTAGGTTGATCAGAAGAAACAGATAAAGACGTAGTGTGGCTCCTAAGGTAATTTTGAATCACGTAAATAAACCAGTTTATAGTCTTATGATTCTGTTTTATTTACCTGTGATTTTTGTGTTCAGTTATACTATAGACACTAATAGAAAAGATATAAGCTAGATGCCAAATGGAAAATTGCTTGCTCTCAAATGGTCCCTAGGTAAGAATTATGAGCCTTCATTAACTCAATCGATACTCTCCGTGTGCTCACATTTCCTCACTCATTTGTGCATATATTCATTGTTGATCTGTGTTTTCCTTCTCCACGTACTGGGGATGCTGTGGTCAAGGACAAAGTTCTTCCATCATTAGGTTCACCTTGAAGTATGGGAGAGGAGAAAAACAGATATTCTCAAATATTAATAAGTACTTCAATGATTAGGGAAGGAGAAGGTGGTTCTTATGGGGGGTGAAGTTGAACTTAGGGCAGTATACACCTAAAAGTTAGGAGTGGCCCCCTTGGTAAAGTGAAGACCCGAGGGAACAGGGCAGCAGCAGCAATAGGGCAGGGATACAGTAAGTAGAGAGAACACAGGCAGACTGGTCTGATGGAAGAGGGTCATCTGTCTATCTGTTGCTTTCATTGGTTAATTAATGAAGAAAACTGCTGGCCTGATAGGTCAGAACATAGATAGACAGGGAAGACAGAATAGAATGCTGGGAGGAAGAAGGCAGTGAAGCAGACGCTATATCTCTCCTCTCCAAGATGGACGCAGGTTAAGATCCTTCCCAGTAAGCCACCACCTCATGGTGCTACACACATTGTTAGAAATGGGTTAATCAAGATGTGAGAATTAGCCAGTAAGAGGCTAGAGCTAATGGGCCAAGCAGTGTTTAAAAGAATACAGTTTTTGTGTAATTATTTTGGGTAAAACTAGCCGGGTGGCGGGAAGCGGCCCGCTGCTCCTGTCTCTACACCGGTCTGTCAGAGGTAGTCATAGGACTGTGTGGATGTGTGGATGTGTGTGCGCATGCACATGGGGGGGGCATTTGCCTAGCAGTTTGAAGTCTTACTTAGGTTCATTTCCTAATGCCACATCTTTCCAATGTGAAGTAAAGCCACTTGAAGGTTTCCTTTTATTAGATTTGTACCTGCCTCCCTGGTGAATGTTTAATGAGCTTGTTTTATAGTTAACATTCTTTATACTTGATATTTTAAAGGATACAACTATGTTTGATTCACTAGTGACATTAAGTCATTATTATAAATCTTCAGGCTTTGTATCAATTTATATTTTGTCAGCATTTTATGATTTTGTCCCTAGCTTGAACTTATTTAAGAATGTTTGATTGTCTTGATTTAATAAATACTGTATTCTTTTTAGCTTGCTAAACTTGTTTGTATTTTACTATGTTTTTTTGTTTTTCGAGACAGAGTTTCTCTGTACCTTTGGAACTAGCTCCCATAGACCAGGCTGGCCTCGAACTCACAGAGATCCACCTGCCTCTGCCTCCTGAGTGCTGGGATTAAAAGTGTGCACCACCACTGCCTGGCTTAGCTTACTAAACTTATAAAAGTAGAAAATACACTGTTCTATTCTTTAAAAGTTTATAGCCTAGTTGAAAAAGAGACACATAAAATGTTACAGGTTTACTGTAAGCCACGAGAAAAGTATCTATGTTTTCTGAGCATTTAAAGATGAATGAGGGCATGAGTTGATGTGCTAGGCATGAGAACTAGAGTTCAGATCCCCAGAATGCCATGTGAATGGCAGATGGGTGTGGTTGAGTGCTTATAGTTCCACCCTGGGTTCTGAGAACAAGCTGGCTGACAAAGCCAGCCAAATCAGGGAACTTTGGTTTCTGTTGATGGATGACCCTGCCTCAACTAGTAAGATGCAAGAATGACCAAGGATAATTACCAATATCTGTCTTGGGTCTCCATATATATGCACACATCTGTATGCTTTTTGAAACAGTAACAAGAGTTAACACCGTTTAAACCAAGGATCCTGATGTTGTAAACTGTCTTTTGAAAGAGCTTATGATTTCTAAGTTTTGTAATTTCCACACATATATATTATGGCTTAATATATATGCAGAAATTGAACTGTTTTTCTAAGCTAACGTTAGAAAAGCATGTGTCGCTGTTAGACAGTCCTGGACTGAGCATGGTTCCACCACAGTTTTTCAAGATATTGCAAAAGTAGCAGGCATTCAGTGGAAACAGTACTTTACATTTTGAATTGTGATCTCTGCCTCACTAGGTGATATTCTTATAATGCTGGGCAATGACAGCATGCCCAGCTCATCAGCCATGAATGCATAGGTCAGCACCTATACCCTAAAGTGTACTGTGAAACTGTGATATTCTGTAGCTTACATACAGTAAGTGTATCCTTTTTTTGTCATTTTTAATTGATTTTTTATTGAGCTCTACGTTTTTTTCTCTGCTCCCCCCTGCATTTCTCCTCCCATCTAGTAAGTGTATCTTTATTTAGCATATTGTTAACGTACTCCGAGAGTAACTGCACGGGATGCTGTCTTCATATTAGCCTTTCCGCTGTCTGATTTCTTTCACCTTTCATTCTCCATACGTGAGGTTTACATGAGCAGGGAAGAAGGTAGCTATTAGAATTGTATGGTGGGGCTGCGGGATTGGTCCCTGTGAAGCACAAAGCACTGCAAACAATGTAAACAATACTGTAAAAGAATTGCTCGTGGAGAGGAGGCTTTTAAGTTAATGTAGCCAACGTGTTCTTTGAAAATAGTGATTATGGTTATTAAAAGGGAAGCATTGTACTTAATCTATTGCAAAAAAATAAAATAAAAGGGAAGCAGAGGGCCAAGGAGACAGCTTGGTGCTATCTTACAACCAATAGGATTGAATAGGGTCTCACACAAAGAAGACAGAGAAGATGGTATGCTTAGACTCTCAGCATTGAGATTCATTCATTCATGCTTGGATTCTAATTAACATTTTGAAATTTTAGAAATATCAAGTCATCATGTCACCCATATCAGTGTTCAACCAAGAGATGAGACATTTGAATCTGATTGAACATTGGAATCTGATTGTCATTTACTACTACACATGATGTGTATTTATGGTAGATATTCTATCATTTATTATTTAACACTATTATCTCATTCAAAAATATAAACATTTCAAAATAATTTGTGAATATCTGAGAGATGACTTGGTGGAGAAGACCCGAGTTTAGGGTTCTCAATAGCTATGGTAGATGTCTCTGTAAGTCCAGCCCTAGGGGTCTGATGACTCTGGCCCTGCGGGCATATACACACAAACACACAACCCCCCTTTTAACCCCCTCATAATTAAAAGTAAAAAAATAAATCTTAAAAAAGAACAAAAGAAAAGATGTGTATCATGGATTGTGAGCTCCTTTAGGACAAAACCGTCTTCCCCCCATGCCTGTTCCTGATGTTGGGATTGAAGCCCTCAATCTTGTCTGCAAAGTTACTCAATTTTCTGACTTTTAAAATGTATTTTTGTAGGCATTGCTTCTGTGTTCAACAAATGTTTATCCAGCATAATTTTATAATACTGTTACTCAGTTATTTTCTGTTTTCTAAAGATATTAGAGATAAGATATTAATAATTTTAGACTTAGGGACTAAAAGTAAATTACCATAAACAATGAGTCACTTATATCCTTGCCATACATTGAACCCCTGCCAAAGAATTCTAAACAGTTACAGGAGCTCTAGACTCCTCCTCCTCCTCTTCCTCCTCCTCCTCCTCCTCCTCCTTCATCTCCTCCTTGTTCTCCTTCTTTCTTCCATTTCTCAAGACAGGGTTTGTCTGTGTCACAGCTGCGGCTGGCCTCTCACACAGAGATGTCTCTGCCTCCTGAGTGCTGGGATTAAAGGCTTGCTCCGTCACTACCTGGCCCTAGACCACTTCGTGATGTGGGGCTTGTATGAAAGTCAATGTGAAGAGAATGCTGGAGTTGTCATCAGAAGCCATACTTGCATTTTGATAGCTAACCCTCTGTAGTCTTAGCCATTTTGTCTCAACTACTGCACTGTGATCATTTACAAGTGGAACATTGACTTATTTGGTAAAACGAGGCTTTTAGCTGTTTTGGAGTACTTTTGCATTGGTCAAAGCACCCAACAGAAACAACACAAGGGACAAAAGGCATGGTGGAGTTGGTTGGTGACAGCAGGAGCTTAGGGTAGACTCCTTAATAGACACCAGCACAGAGCTGAGAGCTAGAACAGAATCCGGGCACTTGTAACCTGCGGACTCTGTCCACTGGTGCATAGCCCCTCCCCACCATACTGCCAGCCGACTCTGAGCAAACACTCACCTCAGAAACTTGTGGGGGAACTTTAGATTCAAACCTTAATATTAGTCATCCTACTTTCCCAATGAAATAAAGTATTTCAGTCAGAAATGACTCAGGAGGTCAAAGACCTTAGTAGAGGAACATGTTTTTCCCCAAAGAATATTCATCATGCTTGAAAGAGTGTAACAGTTGCCAATCTAATTATTTTTCTGGTTGAGTATAGTGTTAATGGCAAATAATTATTGAGGAATTAAAAAAGCTCTGGAATATGATTTTAACTATTTATTATCACACTCTTTAAATGGAAGAAATACAGCAATCTACTTGAAGTTAACCTCCCTTTTGTTTCTTAAAATTAATTAAATTTCTCTAAAAATTAATATCACTAATTTTAAAAACATGTTTGGAGTAAAAATCATTTTAGAATATTACTTAAATCCTAATTTCACTTGTAATAAAAATTATTTACTTCACTTGCTTTATACTTCTGTCCAGGATAAGTATTGTATCATGGGAACAAATGAAGTTTTTTTTTTCAGGTTTTTATTTTATGTGTATGTGTTTTATGCTTTTTATATATATCACTGTACCATGTGCATGTCTGGTACCTGCTGAGATCAGAGGAGAGTATTGGATCCCCTGACACTGGAGTTAGAGATGGTCGTGAGTCACTATATGGGTGCTGGAAAGTGAACCCAGGTCCTCTGCAAGAAAAAGTGCTTTTAACCACTGAGCCAACTCTTCAGCACCCCAAATATGAATTTTTTATTTGAAATTATGAGAAATCATTGTGCACATTAACAATATAAAATATCAGTACAATGTTCATTTAGCTGCCGCCCCTTTGTTAAATGAAGCTCTCTACTGATTTTTTTCATTGACGAGTTTTCATATGACTACCTTCCCGATTGCAGCTCAGATGCAATGTCTCCTTGGAAGTGATATTAAGTAATGGTTTCCTTGGCATTGCAATACATTTTAAAAAAGCAATTTTTATTATTTTACATGCTGCCGTCTCCTCTTTTTTTTTTTTTTAATCATCTCTCCAGTCATGTTCTGTTGAAACAAGAAGACAGTGTCTCTCCTGACTCTCCCTTTTTCCTGCCAAGGGTTCTGACTTGGCCTTTAGTGTTTGGGTAGTTGTGTAATGCATGTACCTGTTGCAGAAAAGTCACTCTTAATTTTCCTTTGTTTTATTTTGCTGTACTGCAAAGATTAAGATATTAAAAAGAAGGACAACCTCTGAAACCTGTCATCTTTAGGGAAGGATGGCTCTGTATTAGACATAGAACTGCATTGTAAGTCCACTCCCTGTCCTCACTTTGGAAAGAAACCTAAGAGTGGCGCTGTGTGACAGTCCCGTGGCACAGATTGTCACATTACTGCCTTAATTCTGTATTTAGTATTCTTTTCTGAGTAATGTGACTTTTTTCCTATTGGTGTTTTCTCTCTCTTATATTGTTTTAGTAAAATTCCTGTCTGATTTTGTGATTAAAGTCACAAATTTCCACATTAGATAGGAAATCCTGGCATCTCTAGATTTCTCTCTTCTGACCCTCAAAGGCCAGTTGACCTCGCCCCAATGTCACTTGATTTCCGCCACTGCCATCTCCAGCTCAGGCCGAGGCAGCTCTGCTGTTCACTTAGCACTTTCTGTTTCCAGGACCTTGTCTCCTCTTCTCAGACTGTGGATAACATTGCCACATTAATATATCTGAAGTCATGATTTTTTTTTCTCACATTTATTTACACTGTTCCCATTTTGTGGAAAAATCTTTTCCGACCTCTATGTGTAGTCAGATGCTGTACATCCTGGATTAACCAACTCCGATTCCATTTCCTTCTGGGTTCTGGCTGAAAGGGACTGTGAATTGCAAAATCTGTAGTCAAGTGGCTTCTTTATGACGCTTGGACTCTTGGTGTTGTCTTATCATGGAATGCCAGAGCAGGAAAGCTGTAGACTCTTCCACTTACTTGACTTTCTGGACCAGAGCTCTAAACAGATGCAGCTCTTCTATTCTCAACTCCGGAATGCTCTCTTCTGTATTTCACTGCCCCTCCCTGGAAAGCAAGCGCTTTATCATTTTAGAAAAGATAATTCATTATTTGCTTAACTTGAGACCAAGAACCTTGCTTTAAACTGTTTAGTATTCCTCATAATAGTTACATGTCAATAGTTTACTTGTCAGTCCTTTCTGTTGTAGCGGCTTCTTACTTTGCAGATAAGAACAATGACGTAAGTCTGCCATGGTTATGTGTACTTGTCATCTCAGCACTTAGGAACCCAGGACTCTGATTTCAAAGCCAGCCCAGGTTATTTAGTGAACCATGTTTCAAAATAAATACATAAAATAAACTAAAATTTTAAATAAAAATATATGCCCATTTGTAAAGATACTAATGACCAAATATCATGATGTATTTGTTTAAAAGGGATGCGGTGTTAACTTATATATGTATGTTTTTTTTTTGTTTTTTTGTTTTTTTTTTAAAAGTCAGAGTCTCATATATTCCAAGCTGGCTTTGAACTAACTGAGGGTAGCCTTGAATTCCTGATCTTCCTGTTTTTTTTTTTTTTTTATCTCCAGTGGGATTATTGGCTTATATTACCTCACCTTTTATGTGGTGTTTTGGGTCAAACCTAGACCGTTTTTATATGTTGGACAAGCACTTTACCAAGCGGGCTACATGCCCTGCCCCAGAGGTATTTTTAATAGCATTGATAGTAACCATTTATTCCTAAAGCTTTATTGAACGCAGACTAGTGAGAAACAACAAAGTGTAATTGAAAAAAATTCATTCTGTTTTGGATTTGGCTTGTTTGCAGTGTTAACAAGACTAATTTAAGTACAAAAGTAGACATTACATAATTTTGTAATGTAAATTTCTAAGGAGATGAGCTATTATTTTTTTAAAAATTTTTTTTTCTGGATAAGGATTTATTGTTTTTAGTGGATAAGGATTTATTGCAGGAAAGTGTGTGTGTGTGTGTATATATATAGTGTGTGTGTGTGTGAGAGAGAGAGCAAGGAAGGTACTTGGTCTATAGCACCACTCCCCATGTAGCAGATTTTATTATGATTTTATATTTATTAGATATGACATAATTCTTTAGATTATTTAGTATTTTGTATGTTTATGTGTGAGCATGTACACGTCATGTTTTGTGTGGCGGTCAGAGAACAACTTGTGTGAATTGGTCTTCTCCTTGCACCATGTGAGTCCAGAGGCTCAAGCTCAGATGCTTGGTGGCAAGAACCTTTACCCACAGTGATCTCAGCAGCAGATAAATATGATAGCATCCTGTTGTTTCGGTTCATCAGGCATTACTGAGAACTGCCTTTGTGAAGTCTTGGGTTGTAACATTTTTTTGAATATGTTCGTTTTAAAGTATGTAAGTAAAGCAGCTAGAACCGTAGGACATACATGCCTCTATAATGCCTTTGCAACGCAGAATGAGTAAAATCGGGGCGTAGAGAGCGACTGCAGCACCTCTTGGTGAGTAAAGCCTGGGCTTCATGCCCTGGCTGAGGATTCATCATCTGCTGAGCTGTATTGCAGAGGTGACACCAAGGTGAAAGCAGGCCTGCAGAATGGTTGGAAATCATTGATATTCTAACTTGGAGGCTGTAAATGGCTCAGTGGCAGATGGAGTCTTTGTCAAGGAAGAAAAATGGCAGCTTTCTGGTGCGGAGATGGTTTGCTAGCACCTCAGCGCACAGGCTGTGACCTTCTCGGATTCCCAGGCTCTTGTAGCGCTAATAAATTGTCCTCGGCTTTTATTCCCCAAAAGTAGATAAATAGTAGTCATTACATCTGAGTCCAAATTGAGGTGTTTGATTATGAAGAAACATAAACATGTTTTATTGTCTACTCTTTAAGGAAGTAGGCTTTTAAGAAAATTTGCATTCTTGTCATCAGAAAGCCTGTGTTTCTCAGTCGATTTGCAAGATTAAAAGCACTTAGTATAGTTTCAAAATCTTTGTTTTAGGATAAAAGAATATTACAGTTTGAAGGTATTAGAAAATCTTATTCTGACACATTCAGTTTACAGATGAAGAGACCAAGTGACTTAGGCTGATGTATTCAGTGCCTATTTTGCCAGTTCACCATTAGGTCTCAAACCTAGGACAAATGGTGCCTAGGCCAGGTTCTATCAGCACCCCTCAGTCCCTACCCTAAACTTTTTCAGTCCAGTGGCTGGACCGTCGTCGTTCCCTCAGCTGCCCTTCCCTCCACAGTCCGGCCAGTTTTGTCTGCCCTCTACCCTCCTGGCTCTCGCCGTTCCCTCTCCTCACATGTCCCCATATGGTCATGTCTACTGTGGACCTGTCTCTCAGATGTCTCTGCCTCTGCTGTGCTCTCCTCATGTCTGTAATAACCTTCTTCTCCACCAAACCTCGGAGCAGTCATGGGCTCATTTTCTTCTTTCTCTTTTCCATTGATTCGTGACTCACAGATTAATGAAGTTATTTTTAATTTTGGAGATACTACTTTAAGTAAAATTAAAAATTACCATACAAGGAACACACTTAGTTATAGTAGCTGCATAAAGAAAATAACTGTAGCCTTTCATTTATTATCCAGTTTCAGGTATTTTTATTAGAAAGAATTGCAGTTTTCATTGTAGTCTGATCACTAGAGTGAATAACAATTTTGCACTTGTTTGTACATGGACTATGAAGAGATGTGGGCTTTGTTAAGTGTGTGCCTTAACTGAGCTGTGCAGACAAGTCTCAAGCCTAGCATGGTTCATCCTACAGCACTGGACTTTCTGCTACTGTGGGAGCTCTGTGCATTCAGCAGTTGCTACACTTTGAAGTTTGATCTTTTTGCTCTGCTCGCAGTCCACGGGAAGAGCCAGAAGTGCGCCACAGTCTGTCAGCTGTGAAGTCACGAGGCTGAAAAGCAGTAATCTGTATTACACTATGTTGCTGACCTGATTTTATCAGTGAGACTTCAAAGTGCATTTCCACCCAAGACATTTTACCTTCCTTTGGTTTATTGGGACATAACCTGATTATTAATTCAGCAGTATTTGTTTTATGTTGTGAATTTTAGAAATTTTAGAAATACTACATTTAATGTTAAAATACTTTAAAGAGTTTAATACTTAAAGAGTTTTGTAGGTTGTATTCTGAAATATTTTGAAAATTTGTTGTATGTTTGAGAACTTATTTTTGACTTCTAGTGGAATGCCGGTGCCTATAAGAGTTCATTATTAAGCCGGGCGGTGGTGGCGCACGCCTTTAATCCCAGCACTCGGGAGGCAGAGGCAGGCGGATCTCTGTGAGTTCGAGACCAGCCCGGTCTACAAGAGCTAGTTCCAGGACAGGCTCCAAAGCCACAGAGAAACCCTGTCTCGAAAAACCAAAAAAAAAAAAAAAAAAAAGAGTTCATTATTATGTAGAGTGTGTTTAGTTGAACAACTAACCTTATTGGAGGGAGAGTAATAGCAGAATGAAAAATGGAAACACCACACGCCTAAAATCTATTATAGCACATGGCAATCTCTAGAGCAGTGGTTCTCAACCTCCCTAATGCTGCTCCCTTTAATACAATACTCATATTGTGGTGACCTCCAACCATAAAATTTTCGTTGCTACTTTCTATCTGCAATTTTGCTACTGTTATGAATTGTAATGTAAACATTTGTGTTTTCTGATGGTCTAAAGTGACCCTTGTGACAGAGTTGATAGCCCTTCAAAGGGGCCATAACCCACAGGTTGAGAAGGGTTGCTCCAGAATTAGAGAAAGGCCCCTAGCTTAGAGGGTATGCACTTTTGCATACAGAACTTCAGAGACTGACTTGTCACCCAGTGTCTGCAAGAGTGCGGCTAAAGGAGATGCACTAACGTGCTGTCTGTGTATAAAGCTAAAGGTATGAGTCTTAAAATAATAATAATAATAATTGTTATTATTATTATTATTATTTTCTAGACAGGGTTTCTCTGTAGCTTTGGAGCCTGTCCTGGAACTAGCTCTTGTAGACCAGGCTGTACTCACAGAGATCCGCCTGCCTCTGCCTCCTGAGTGCTAGGATTAAAAGTTGCACCACCACCACCGGACTCCGGGAGCTTTCAAATCATTCAGCAGAGTGATTTTAATTAATTATTTTAATTACTTATTTTAAATGAGAGAAAATAAGAAGTTTGAGCTAAAATTTTCCAAAATCCTGAAATGACTTTTTAAAAAATTACAACGTTGCTTGGCCTATTAGCTTATGCGTATTCTCTAGTTCCCTCTTGTCTCTTAAATCAACCCATTTCTATTATTTTATATTTTACCACGAGGCTCCATGACTACTGGGAAGATTCCAGCTGACAATTCACGTCTTTCTCCTTTATTGAAGTGTCTTTTGGTGGCGCATACCTTTAATCCCAGCACTCAGGAGGCAGGGGCAGGTGGATCTCTGTGAATTCGAGGCCAGCCTGGTCTACAGAGCTAGTTCCAGGACAGGCTCGTGTGACTTATTCTATGGGTAAAGGACAAAATAATGTCTAATATGCTGTGTGACAGTCGATACTATGAAGAAAAATGAAGCAAATTAAGGGCCATAAGTGCAGGGTGTGAGTCGACGCCTGTTGTAGACTGCTCATGAGAGGCTCCCTCTGATCAGATGGCAGCTGAGCCACCTGAGCTCCACTGAAGGCCACTGTTGGGCACCGTCCCGGTGGATGAACTCTGTGACACTGAGGACAGTGCTAGTGGAGAGGTTTTGTAGTATTTGGGTCTTTTTGTTGTTTTGCTTTTGAGACAGGGTTTCACATTGCTTTGTAGCCTGGCCTGGAGCTCATCATGCAGCCTAGACTGCCTTCAACTTCATGACAGTCCTCCTGCCTCTTGAACGCTGTGATCACAGGCAAGGTCCTTGTTGTCCAACCAGCGTTTTCCTAAGTAGTTTTGTCAGACTCTGGTTGTATGGAGCATTACTTAGAAAGAAGGTTCCATGGATAAGTAAACGGGAGGTGAGGTATAAGATTAACTTTAGGCCAGGCACATTCTGGTAATGGCAGTTTGGAAAGCTTAAACAAGAAGATTTCGAGTTCAAGGCTAAGATCCTGTCTCGAAAGAAAGAAGGGATAGAGGAAGAGAAGGGTGGTGGGGAGGGAGGGGGAAATAAAAGAATTGGTAAACAGGCTTTGTGTTATTTAGCAGCTCTTTCTGGGCATCTTTTACAGTACTAATGTGTTTATGATTCTACAACATATTCGACCCTTCAAACACTGTCTCAGGAAACTGCATCCTTCATGCCGTGGTATGTGCATGCTAGGCAAGACTGGAGGCTGACTACAGGGCAGTGAAGTGTTCTCCAAGCTGGCTTGTTGCACAGTCTCTAGTTCCCATGGCAATCCCTCCTGCCTGTTCTTTCATCGAGACATTCCTCTTTTCTTCTGTTTTTGACCCTTTCTTTTCTTTTCTCAATATATCTCAAATACATTCTTTTTTATCTGTTTATGATAAATCTCTGCTAAATCTTCTCGTGTGTGTGTTGTGACAGTGTCTATTCTGTATCCCAGACTGGCCTCAAGTTTATGGAAATCCTCCTGTCTCAGTCTTTCAAGTGCGGGATTCCAGGTGCGAGCATCCGTACCCAGCTGGATGCCCAAGTGTTCATTTAGCTTTGCATGATGTCTCGTTTGGCCTGTAGCGATAAGCTGAGTTGGTGCTCTTGCTGTGTCCTGTTTGTTCATCCTTGTCTTAGTGATGATCTAACTAGGTCATTCACCTACCCAGATCCTGCACTGACTTGCACAATAGAGTTCATGTCACTTACAAGTCTCATGAAATCATACATGAACTACCCCTTGTATCTGAAGTCGTACCTCTCAGCCTCTTGTACTACTTACTGCTCCCTACCATTTAACTGTATTAAAGAAGGTGCTGTGTGTGGAGCCTCCCCTTCTTCAGAGCTGTGTGACACATGCTTCTGCAGGGAGCCAAACCTTCCCCGCTTGGGTTTTGTTATGGTTTTGTTTTGTTTTGTTTTTGAGACAGGGTCTCACTGTGTAGCTCTGGCTTTCTTGGAACTCTCTATGTAGACTAGACCGGCTTCAAACTCACAGAGATCCAGCTGCCTCTACCTTTGAGTGCTTGTAATTAAAATTATGCATCATCTCGCCAGGCTATTTTTTTTTTATTTTTAAAAGTTTTAGAGTGGATGTCGTCTATAAGAACTTTTAAGATCTTCCTGGGTAAACCAGGTACTCATGCATAAATTACATCAGAACACTAAGTATGATGAAATAAAAATTCAATCTGCCTTCCCCACTCCATGCACTGTACTTTATAATTGTGTTAAAAGCTAATCACATAAGCAGATACGATAAGTAAGAGCTGAGATTAGCTAAGTATGGAAAGATCTCTCAAGTTCTCTTTCTCTCCTTGTAAAACTGATGGATTATAGATTAAAATACATAGCTGTAAAGTTTTAAAAAGAAGACTGGAAAATTATAAGCCCAAACTTGGGAATAAATTCTTTATGTGGCACACACAGACAAAATATTATCTCTAAAGGGAAACAGTCAATCGGGAATCATCAAACTTAAAAGAAATTTACTTTTCAAAAGATCCTGTCAGGATAATAAAAGGTCCCCCATGGAGTGGGGTGGGGCTCCCAAGTCCCCACCCACAGTTGATCTCTGCTGAGGCAAGAAGGGTCTGTTTTGTTTGTGGCCACTTCAAGCCTTCCTACCCCCAATTCATGATGCTTCTAGTTTGCAGATAAGGACATGACCAGATGGACTTGGTGTGTTAAGAAATAGCTATATAGTTTTTTTTTAAAGATGATAAAGGGATACTATGAGGAAATATTTGAAAGCTACATATCTGAGAATTTCTAGAGCATAAAAAGTACACAATCAATCCTGAGAATGTTAACTGTATAATTAAACATGAACAAGACAACAGTTTTTACTGCGTAGATACTTTCTGAGCCTATGAAGAAATGATTAATTTCCCCGGACACCAGGAAAACCCCAAAATGACTTTCCATTCCTCACCAACGAGAACAGTTAAAATAAAATTTAGGGGCTGGGAAAATGGCCCAGTGAGTAGGAGCATTTGCTGTGTAAGTGTGAGGACTTGTGCAGATTTTTCAGATCGTGTTTAAAGCCATGTGTGCTCATGCATAGTCTGCAACCCCAATACTGGGGAGTGTGGAAAGCAAGGGAGTACCTGGGGCTTCCAGGATACACGTACTTGTAGAGGACACTGCACATCCTTCTCGGGCCCCCGCACTGCAGCTTCCAGGATACACGTACACTGCACATGTATAGCACACACACAAATCAAAAAATGTTTAGTATAGTGATAACACATCCTGACAAGAATGTTGAGAAGTTGCTTTCCAAGTACATTACTGGTGGAATAGTAAAATGGTACAGCTATTCTGAAAAACAGATTTGGCAGTTTATCTCTCTCTTTTTCTGTCTCTATCTTCCTGTCTTTGTCTCTCTCACACACAAAGACACACACTATTATATATCTAGAAGTCACATTTCTGACCATTTATTTATATCACAAGATAAAAAAGCTTATGTATACATAGGAACTTGAATATGTCCATAGTAACTTTATTTATAATACACCCAAACTAGAAACAACCAAAAAGACTAACAACACATGAATAAATATAATATTGTACATTTCTACATGGAACACTACTAAGCAATAGACAGCCATTAACTGCTGATACATCCAACAACTTGCTTCCACGTCCAGTATATTTGAATAAAGGAAATGAGCCAATCATAAAAGGCGATTGTATGAGTCCATTTCTGTCCTGTCTCAAAAGGGCATATATGGTAGCAATATATAAGCCAGATAAAAAATCCTGTGGCTATTAGGGCTTAGAGATGTAGAGGAGAAGGGCTTGGGTGTAACTTAAGAGTATACAGCTAGAGGCCTTTTTGGTTTTGGTTGCATGGCAGCATGCAAACGTATTTATAGCTAGCTCTTGGTTTTGAAGTGCAGGCACCATATACAAAGTGTAGTCACTAGGGAACAGTGACTGACGCGTGACTGATATGTGGGACTTCATTGTATCATCTTGTCGTTTCCTACAAATGCAGTTATTTCAAAAGAAAATGCTTTTAAAAATTGCTGTACTGTGAATTGAACTGAGGGAGCCTTGCACATGTTAGGCAAGCAGTCTACCACAGAGTTATCCTCCAGCTTTTTTTTAAAACTTTTTGTTTGGTAAGAGTCTCACTAAATTGCCTAGTCCAGGTAGCCCTTGAACTTGGAACCTTCCTGTCCCAGCCTTAGAGGAGCTGTTGTTACTGACCTTTGCTACCAGACTGGGTCAACTCTTCCTGCTTTCTGTTCACTTCTGAGAGTAAAAGTATTCACTTCCTCATTCAAGACAAGACATACTTTACAATTTGTGTAGCCTTCTACCTCCTCCAGAGATTTTCCTCACTGATATACATAGCACATATCCACTGTTTCCCTCATGAGTATTTTTCTTCATTGTCAGCTGTAGACTTGCCCCATCCTAACTAAGATGATAAACATAAGTATAAGGGTTATTCCATCTGTGACGTCTCTTGAGTCGAGTTGGCATAGAAAAATTATCAATCTCATTTTTAACTGCTGTGTGCTATTTCATAATAGAAACACGTTATAGAGTCTGGAGAGATGGCTCAGAGGTTAAGAGCACTCACTGGCTTTTCTTCCAGAGGTCATGAGTTCAATTCCCAGCTCACCACCATCTGTAATGCGGTCTGGTGCCCTCTTCTGGCATGCAGACAGAACATAATAAATAAAGTATTAAAAGGGGGTGGGGTGGGCGATGGTGGCGCACGCCTTTAATCCCAGAACTTGGGAGGCAGAGACAGATGGATCTCTGTGAGTTCAAGTTCAGCCTGGTCTACAAGAGCTAGTTCCAGGACAGGCTCCAAAGCTACAGAGAAACCCTGCCTTAAAAAAAAAAAAAAAAAAAAAAAAAAAAAAAATGAAAAAGAAAAGAAAAAGAAACACGTTATAATCTTTTATTTATTTCACATTTTCAGCCTTTTCATTCTATCTTCAGCCTGCAATTTAGTTTGTTAGTATGATTCTTTTTTTTTTTTTTTAAATATTTATTTATGGGCTGGAGAGATGGCTCAGAGATTGAGCATTGCCTGCTCTTCCAAAGGTCCTGAGTTCAATTCCCAACAACCACATGGTGGCTCACAACCATCTGTAAAGGGGTCTGGTGCCCTCTTCTGGCCTGTAGGCACACACACAGACAGAATATTGTATACATAATAAATAAATAAATATTTTTAAAAGATTTATTTATTTATTTATTTATTATGTATATAACATTCTGCCTCCATGTATGCCCACACGCCAGAGGAGGGTGCCTGATCTCACTACAGATGGTTGTGAGACACCATGTGGTTGCTGGGAATTGAACTCAAGACCTCTGGAAGAGCAGCCAGTGCTCTTAATCACTGAGCCATCTCTCCATCCCCCTTAGTTTGATTCTTTATGCCCACGATTTCAGAGCTTTCCTTGATTAGATATCTGTAAGTGGAATTACCATGTTATAAGTTTCATGCAGTTTTTACTTTATAACGTACCTACTATCTTTGTATTGTCTGATAGCTTCCTATATTTATTATACCAGTTTATACCACCCATGTCAAAGGATTTCTGGTTCTGCATGTTAAGTATTTGCTTAGTTCTTCCTTTCCTAGTACCTATCTAGAACCTGTTATAAATTCTAACAGATTTTACCATTCAGGTTTCTATGGCCATATGACTGAACTTTACCAGTGTTGTCTGATATTAGAAGATAAGCAGAGTCTTGTTTCCTTAGTGTTGGATGAGAGGTTTTACCTCTATAATGTATATTTACATATATATGTTATATATAATCTGTAAATTATATAGTATGTATTTTCTCTATTTTTATAAATCTGCACATATGTAATTTCCTCTACTCTGACTAGTCAAAATATTAAAAATGCATTGTTTTGTAGCTTTCCTATTCATCTGTTTGTTTGTTTGTTTCTTTTAAGACTCTAATTACAGAATCCTATTCTTTCTTAAACTAGCTCAGTAGACAAAAATCCACAATATCATTCTCAGAAAGTCATTGCTGGCCTAGTGATGGTGGCACATGCCCTTAATGCCAGCACTCGGTAGCCAGAAGCAGGTGGATGCCTGTGAGCCTGGTCTACAGAGGGCATTCCAGGACAGTTACGACTGCTATACAGAGAACCCTGTCTTGAGAATCAGAAAGATGCCAGGCGGTGGCTGCACATTCCCTGTACTTGCGGCACAGGCAGGAGGATCTTTGTGTGTTTGAGACCAGCCTGGTCTACAGAGCGATTTCCAGGATAGGCTACAAAGCTACAGAGAAACCCTGTCTTGAAAAATAAAATAAAATATAAACAATAAAAGGAAAACCAAAAAGAAAAAAAAGAAAAGAAAAAAAGAAATTCATTCCTGTTCCAGTTTGTCCTATTAAAACCATTAGGTCTGTATCTTTGTATGAGCATATGTGGGTGTGCATATGCCATGGCCAGTTTGCAGAATCAGAGGACGAGTTGGCCCTCTCCTTCCTCTGTGTGGGTTCTGGCATTGAACAGATTGTTTGGCAGCCACACCTTTACCCACTGACCATTTGTCTGGTCCTTGTTTTTAGATCCTTTAGCCAATTCTTATTCTAAAAGCAAACCACAGCCTCAAAAACCATACTTGTACTTTTGAGGCGCCTTGATTTTTACTTTTCTCTCCCCTTCTGTACTGGTCTTCATGGCATTTTATTTAAAGAAAGGACTCTTCCTTAAACCATTAAAATTGTTCCCTTTAGCTACTTAACATTTCCCAATGTATTATAGAAGGGTTATTAGTCCTTCCCTTACTTCTTGCATGACTGCAAATTTCCAAAGAGAAATCCATATGAATGAGGCTTTAAATAATTAAGCAGGAGGTAGTCAGTAGATTTGGGTACCACATTGGCTATGAATGTTTCAGTGTTTCCTGGACTCATGAGGAGATGTTGTAGTATCAAAATGACTGGAATGAGTACATTAATGTACTTTGTACACTCCCCCCCCCCCCCCTTCGAGACATGGTTTCTCTGTAGCTGTAGAGCCCTTCCTGGAACTCAACTCTGTAGACCTGTAGACCAGGCTGATCTAGAACTCATAGAGATCCGCCTGCCTTTGCCTCCCATGTGCTGGGATTAAATGTGTGCATCACCACTGCCTGGCTATTTTCCTTTCCTTTTCCATCCTTTCTTCCCTCCCTCCCTCCCTGCCTCCCTCCCTGCCTCCTTCCCTCCCTCCCTTCCTCCTTCCCTCCCTCCCTCCCTGCCTCCTTCCCTTCTTTTTGATTTTCCAAGACAGGGTTTTTCTGTGTAGCTAACCCTGGCTGTCTTGGAACTTGCTCTATATACAGATTGGTCTTTAACTCAGAAATCCACCTGTGTCTGCCTCCCAAATGCTGGGATTAAGAGTGTGTTCCCCATTGCCAAATCATAGTCTTAATCTTTAATGCACAGAAGATTCTGGTTGGTAAGTTTGGCTGGGTCTGAGAGTTTGCATTTTGTAAGAGTCCTTTCAAGGGCTTTTGGCTGTCCCCTGTGTTTGACTAGCTAAGAGCCCGACAAACTGAGTGGTCCCCCGTAGAGTTGCTCCCTTCGCCCCAAATAAAAGTAGTGTTTTCACATTGATATAGACTTCGGTTTTGTTTATTTCTGTACAGTTTCATTGATATTTTGCTCATTAATGGAGATTTGTGCATTTCAGTAAGTATTGATTATAGGTTAGTTATTGCTCTGAGGTTCTAACATCTGTTTAAAACCATCCTTCTGGGTCAGCATCATGATGCTTGATCAGTGCAGGTTAACCGAGGACTTGGGGTGTGCTCCATCAGTGTGCTTCCCTGCTGAGTGACCCCCTCAACCCTCAGAGTTTATAGTGGCCTCAACAGCTGTGAGCCAGTCACAGGCAGCTCCCAGAAAATTGAGCTTCACAAGCAGTATTTCATTTATTTTTCTGGTAGAACTAGAATTCATAATTGCTCTTTGTTATTTTTAGGATATTTTTCTAATTTAGACATAAGTGTGTTACTAACATGGCAATAGGAAACAACTTCTAGTTTAACTTTGGCCATTTGTGGCTATAGGTACTGCCCTTTCCACCTCTGAAAGGCGAGAGTTGGTGCCCACAGCCAGCCATATCTGCACTGGAGGTGAGTGGAGACCAGTGCCTCTGAGTGGACAGCCAATGGGATGGATGGTCTGTGCTTATTAACTAGATGGTACTTCAAAGGGTGAAAATGGACTGGGTGTTCACACTTCAAGTTTAGTAATGCCAAGTAAATCATAAATCTTTGAGTAAAGTTTCAGAATTATTTCATTTTTGACAAATGCAATTAGTAATCAACATATGTAGACTCCAAAGTAAAACCTTTTGGGAGAAATGTGGTTTTTATTTAGAAACATTAAACTAATTTTCATGCTGATAGTTAATATACAGTCCCATATTATTACATGTAATAATTATCAGTAGTAGAAAGTTCTAGAGGACTTATTAAAAGTAAAAATTTAATTAATATTTCTTAATTCTTACTCATCATTCACCTTGTACTGAAAGTGTGCATATGGAATTTACATCAAACGTTGGCCAATTTTTCCCACCAGATCTAACTTGTCTTTAGAAGTAACCCTTTTTTGTTTTTTCTGGTTGCAGCCATTGATTTTCTTTTTAAAGGTACATTAATAGTGCTGATGAAGCAGTGCATTAAAAATAAATGTGGGGAATAAAAAGCAAGGCTGTATAATATTAGAGTCTCGGTTTTCCTTTCCCAGTAAATTCTTCAATCTAAAGGACAAAAATACTGAAGCAGTCTGGCGGGGGGGGGAGGGCAAAGAAGGAAAAAATGATGCAAAAAGAAAATGACACTGAGGTCCCTGTTTAATACACATGTATTTCAGGTTGATAGTTGCTTTCATTAGCAGATCTCATTGTTATGCAACGTCTGTTCCTCTGCAGCAAAATGGATCTTGTACTCACAGGCCCTGTTTTCTCTTAGGTACTGGAAAGGACATCTTTCTTTGGTTTACGTTTACCATCTTGTTAAGGAAAAGAAGGAAAATTGAATTACATTCTTTTGTTGGTAAATTTGTTTTTAAAACACCTTTTAGATTTGTATTACGAATGTTTTCTATTCTCTAGTGTAAGCAATTATAAGATGGCTAGTAATGCAAATATGTTAATTAAATAATTTTTTTATATTTATTGAGCTCTACATTTTTCTCTGCTCCCCTCCCTGCCTCTCCTCTTCCCCCTTCAATCCTCCCCCAAGTTCCCCATGCTCCCAATTTACTCAGGAGACCTTGTCTTTTTCTACTTTCTACTTCCCATGTAGATTAGATCTATGTAATTCTTTCTTAGTGCCCGCATTGTTGTCTAAGTTCTCTGGGATTGTGGTTTGTAATTATAATTTTTAATTGAATAACAAACTCAATTGATTTTTATTAGGTATGTAAGCATATGTTTAACCTTTTTGAATATTGGGAATGATTTTTTTATTGCAACAAAATATGATAAGATCTGAAAGCTGCTACCTTTTGCAATAACAAAAATTGTATATAGAGAGCATCACAACTTGAGTTTTCATAAAATAGATCTGAAATCTGTTTTACATTTGAGGTGAACAGTAGACAGCAATGCAGACAGGCCGAGTGCCTTCAGCCAGTGAATACAGGCATGGATCAAACTGAGTGGACACAGCTGGCATTTTGCAGTTTGATAGTACTTTACTGAGTCCCTTGGTTTGGGGTAATATTCTCAAAAATTGTCCCCGCATGAGAATCTGGGTTTGTGTAAGTACGAATTAGTTTTGTTACATGCAAAAAATATGTGTGGTAATAACTGACCTTTTGGTTCACTTAATGCAATCCTAACAATATCTTGGCTACATTGACGAAACAGGATGTTACAATATGTACAACAGGTTATTAATGCAGCATTCGGAGTTAATTTGTACTGAGGGTGTTTGCTACATACTGAGTTCTATTCATTGTGAGCAGTGTTCTAAGCTATTAGAACTTATTGTTAGACTTGGTGAAGGAAAGGTTTGTGGGCTCAAATAACAAGACTCCAAGAGGTTCTCCCTGATGAGAGAGAGAAGCGATGGGAAGCAAAAGAATACTCTGGGCAGTCATAGGACATAAAGTTAGCATCTTTACAAGACACAGAGACTCACTCCACTGTGGCTGTTTGATTTGCTATTACATATTTATTTCTCATGAAAATCAGAGTGTAGCTGTGATGAATTTTAATTGTATTCAATCCAGGTATGTAGCAGTTGATAGGGAGTAATATTTCAGGGTTTTCTTTTTTTGATGATGTAATTGGGTGTTTCTGTATTCATCGTTTTGTTGTGTTTCCCCAGATTAGTAACCTAAAAAAGTAAGCTCTGCATATGCAAACACAAACGTTAATTTGTTCAGGCTCCATGTGGAGATGGATTTGTCTCCCAGAATTAGGAATCCCAGACTGAATAGGAATAAAATTTATTATAGCTTTGCTCACAGCCAGACAAGTGGAACAAGCCCCTGAAAGGCCGTAGATGAAAGAGGGGCTGGAATTCTCTGCAGTACCTGCGTTTACATCCTAAAGTCTTCTTCCCGCCTTTCTGAAGCCACACCTTTCCCTGAATACTACTGTACTCAGCCTGTAGGAGAGACTAAATTTGGAACATGAAACTGAATTTAGCTGGGCAGTGGTGGAGCACGCCTTTAATCCCAGCACTTGGGAGGCAGAGGCAGGTGGATCTCTGTGAGTTTAAGACCAACTTGGTCTATAGAGTGAGTTCCAGGACAGGCTCCATAGCTACTGAGAAACCCTGTTTCAAAAATCAAAAAAAAAAAAACAAAAAAAAAAACAACTGTGAATTTAACAAAAATATATAAGGATTCAAATGAGATAAATTAGATTATTTTTGGCCAAAGTCAATTGTCTTTTATTATGTTATGGCTATGGCTTTTGCTGAGGAAATTATAAAGGACGATGACATAGGAAATCCATTGTTCTAACTAAGTAAGTTCTGAAATTTGCTGAGAAAAGTTTTATTGAAATATCAAAATTGTCTTCCTTGTGGGAACTAGGTAATTCTTTGGGTTTGTGAATTGGCATCTTATGGATGAGAGCAAGGATTTTGGAAATTGTCTGCTTCTCTTGCTGGCTAACCTCGTATCATGACGTGTATGAACCTAGCGACAGCATTTCTATATTCAGGTTTACCTTGCATTGTACTTTGAGACAGTACCTCTCTCTTCCTGTGGCTTTCTGAGTGTCAGGGCTGCAGGTGTGCTCCCGCATCTGGCCGTTGGTTTTCTTATTTATCTATAATTACATGGAAAGACTCTCTTTCCTACTGGTTGTGAGCCATGTCATGTTCTTCTGTCATAAGATGGGACATAAGTAGTGTTTATTACAGAATGGTTTTATTTGCTCCTATGTGTGATTGTAAGTCTGGGTGAGTATGATGTGGGTGTGCTTGTGGGGGCACTGACCTGTCACTGTGCACGTGTGAAGGTGAGAGGGCAAACTTGAGGAATCTGGTCTTTCCTGAGTTTCAGGGATCAAAATGAGACCGTTTGTTCTGGGTGGCAACCTCTATTATTCACTGAGCCATCCCATTGGCCCTTTCATCCAGCTGTTAGAGCTCTTTTAGTATGGTTAGATTTACCAGGGAGGGGGGCTCTTTTGGAGGCTTTTGTCTTTGTAGCCCCCATAATTCCAGTTAGCTATGTTAAATGTACCCTTTGCAAATGTCCGAGTGAGAAGATGGGATGAAATGCACTTGAGGAAGGGAAAAGAGCCTTTTGTCACCTAAGTCACATGCTGCTGTGTACAGCCACTGTCCCTTTTGTCTCAACTATGAGGTCTCTTCAGAATGCGCTCATTTCTCTCTCTCTCTCTCTCTCTCTCTCTCTCTCTCTCTCTCTCTCTCTCGTCTCTGTCTCTCTGTCTCTCTCTCGTCTCTCTCTCATCTCTGTCTCTGTCTCTCTGTGTCTCTGTCTCTGTCTCTCTCTGTCTCTCTCTCTCTCTCTCTGTGTATGTGTGTGTTGTCGTGGAGAGCCAGAACAGCTAGTGGGAATTAGTTCTCTCCTTCCACCATGTTGGTCCCGGGGTCAAATTCAGGTCCTCCATGTTGTCAGCAAGCACACATTCCTTGAGCCCAGAAGTATAAATTCTTCGTGGGAAAGCTCGCTGACTGTGCCTGCAGGAGCAACTTTGAATGACTAAAGTATCACACTTACTTTCTCTTCCTCTTCACAGTTTTCTTTACTGTTTCCAAAAGTGAGCTGTCACGGGACCTGACACAGTCATGGACCTTTGAAATAGTTGAAATAGTAATCTTGCAGCTTAACTGTTTTGTCTTGGCATATGAATAGACAGAAACTGCCTGTATGGTTGGAATTGCATTTATAGTTTCTCTGATGGACTGAGGACCATGTTTGCATGCTGGTGAAAATAGGATATACGTGTTACTGAATTTGACTACAAAATTTAGCTGGAACTCTTAACTGCTTAGTTACAGTGTTTTGAAAATTGACAGTTTCATTGTGGTAAAAGATTAATGGTGTTAACAACTATGCTAATGTGATTCAATACTCTTTTGAAGCAACACAGTTGATATTTATGAGCAGATTTCTGAGATTCTGTCCATCTGGTCCATAGTCTTCTGTTCAGGTGGATTTGGGATTTTTTGTATTGATTTTTATTGTTTTTACTCTTTCAGTACATTAGATTTTGCAAATGAGTTAATATAAGCTTAAATTAATCAAATGACTTAAATATTTGATATGCTTATAT
Source organism: Chionomys nivalis (assembly GCF_950005125.1). NCBI lineage: Eukaryota > Metazoa > Chordata > Mammalia > Rodentia > Cricetidae > Chionomys > Chionomys nivalis. The sequence goes on from NC_080107.1 coordinate 21,126,722, forward strand.
TATAAAAGGGTCTTTAATTACTCTTTGCATTAAATTATTAAATCTTGTATTCATGAGTAGAAATATAATATTAGTAAAATATTATATTTTTAGTAATTAGATTTTTTTATAATTTTGGTTGTGAGCCTAGCCTTTAATGACTGAGTCATGCCTCCAGCCCATAAATACAAGATTTTTAAAATAAGTACAAGTTTTACAGATTTTAAAAATCACCTAGATACTTTGAAAGTAGTAACTTGTTTTTATTTTGAGGAACCTAAGAATTTTAGATTTTGTAGTGATAATTTAAATCAATTTCCATCCAATTTCAGGGGATAGGGGAAAAGGCAAATTGGGTTGGAAAAACTGAGAACAAAGAAATGCAGTTTTCAGATTAGCAATTGGATTCTTGCATTTTTAAGTGCTCAGGTGACTATTATATTATAAATTGTATTTTTGAAAAAGGAGCTTAAAATGTAGGGAATCATTTTACCCCATGTAAACTTTTGATTCTTACCATATTTTTCAAGATTGCTGTATATTTATATAGTAGTCTGATTGCCCTAATACAAAGACTCATGTTTTGATAAAAATTGAGTGTTAATCTTTTACTCTCAGAAATTTCTTGTACCAACTTTTAAAAGCAGTTGAAATTAAAAGGTGATTGTTTAGCATGTTTTTGAACAGTTATTTTTTTTATTTAAATATTGTTAGCATTGCCTTATTTTTACAATTTATTAACCAAGCCAATGTTTCAAACCAGTGTTTGAAACCTACTTAAGGCTGTGAGCATTTTTTACTGTAAGTTGAGTTCATGCGTGGCAGAAACAAATCCTTCCAAAGGGAAGGACAAGATTCTTCTCTCCATTATAAGGTTTGACCTCAACAGAATTAAGAAAAGAACAATTACCTAAGCCATCCCCTTACCTGACTTAGTTTTGTCACGTGAGCTTTCTGGTTACCCGGGAGCTAAGTGCTCCACCTGCCTCTCAGTTTGTTTACCAGGAAATCAAGATGTGTAAACTGCAGGAAGTACTATTTGACCCTCTCCGACAGTATCTCATTACAATAATTGCTAATCTCTGAATAAGACAGCCATGTTTTGTGAGAGAGAGGCTGTGTTAGGTAGATTTTAGGTGTTTCAACAAACAGAGCGTTGCAAATGCTAACGAATTGTGGTTTCATTATAGCGCTTGATAAAGGACATATTGTGACCTTTGGGGTCAGCAGAGCTAGGATACAATAGTAAGTATTCTTTCAAGCCTTTTGACTGAAAATATCGTGGCTTGTTGTGGAGTGCTGCCTCTGCCTCTGCCTCTGCCTCTGCTCCGAATCGAAAGGATAATGGCTACTTCCTGATTAAACCCTCTCCACAGTAAGCTGCCAGTGTTGTGCTGAATGTCTTTCTCCCACTAAGGAGAGCCTTCGCTGTTTTCTGTATTGTGTATCACTGTGTTTTCATTGATGAGGCTTTTAGAAGTATTTCCTGAGCTTGAACTTATATTTTGAGTAGAAACTAATGTTTTAAGTTTGGAGAATTTTTTTTAAAATTGAAAGTATTTCTGACAACCATGTCATATACCAACTGTATATTTTGGTTACAGAAACAAGCTTAAGAAAACCATTAGCATGGTAAGTTATAGTAAGCTGCCACTTGCAAAAGTGCTCTTAGCAAAATCCTGAAATAACATGTAGTAAATCATATTGTTTTTAGATTCTGGAATAGATTCTAATTTATTTTTTATATAAGAAATTTCTATTTACATATTAACATAATGTATTGATAAATGTTTTAATTCTTACTAAATTGTTTTCGTACATTAATTGCGAGGACCCTGAGATATAAAAAGCATGTTAAGTACTCAAAGCATAAGAAGGAATAAAGAACCGCTTAGCTTTAATCCTTGAGCTGGCAGCCACCCCATCTGTGGCCTTGGGACAGTTGTTTAAACTGCTTACCTCATTTTCTCGTCTCCTACCCAGGTGATTAAGTAAAATGTGTTCATTTATTTATTACAGTACAAAATATAAAGGAAGCACGTTTTATAAAATAGAGAACTAACTGCCACCGGGAGTGTTAGTGTATAGAAGAGCAGGAGATTCATGACTTTACAATGAAATAAATGATCATCACATTTAAACAGAACTCTGTTTTTCTTAAACCATCCTCATGCAAGAATTACGAATATTGTTGGATTCATGAATAAAATACGAAGTAGAAAACTAATAGTTAACAGTCAAGTTCCAAGCATGCTTCTGACATTTCTAAGGATGAGCTTGTTCATAGAATAAAGAAGAATGTGTATATTATTTGCTAGGGAAATGTAGGTTATTTAAATATTATCATCTTGATATTTAAGCTTTAGTCATAGGTTTTTATGTAAGAGATAACATTTTAAAATTATTAAAAAATTAAATGTAACTTCTGAAGAAGACTATAGAATCTAAAACTAGGCAAACATTTAAAAGTATTCTTGGGGAATATAAATAATTTAGCTTGTGTTGAAAGAATTTAAGTACCTTCTTTTCAAAACACTTATCAAGTTCAAATTCACTCCGTAATTTTTAATATAAGTTTTTCTTATATCTTGGAAGGTTCTAAATATGATGTTTAATATCGTTATCAAAATAAAATTTACAACAGTGCCTCTTTAATTTTGTAATGATAAGTAATAGATACCATTTATTGTTACATAGAAACTGCCGAGCTAATTTATCATTTTATAGTCATATTAATCACATTAGGCACGGTATCATTGCTTCCATTTTCATTGCCGAAGAAATAATTGTAGAGAATTTAAATAATGTGAGTAAGGTCCTTTTGCCAGTGTCAGAGTCTTGTGAGGAACACCAACAGAACCCAAAATCCAGAACTCCAGAGTCATACAGAGGATTTAAAAAGTCAGGCACTTTTATATTTTGTTCATTATAAAGGTGTGCACACTGTCGATTTAGATGGATTTATCAAATTTTATAAAGGACCTCCAAGGTGACAGACAATGTAAGAAGTAAAATTACTTATAGTAGGAAGCCAAACAAAAGCCCTGTCTCCACAGTTTACAGTTTTAGTAGAAGCAGGAAACACTTAGGCTGTGATAGCACAGTGTGGTAAGTGATAAGTACAGGTAAACACACACAGTACTGTGTGCTGGATAAAGTCATAGTCAGTGTGTTGTTTTCATTGAAGATTAGTGTTGTTATTACTGTCTTGACTTTCTGATGATAGGGCCTTAGAAAACGTTAGGCAGGTACTCCACCACCCAGCTATTCCAGCCTACTTCAGTTACACGTTGAATTTCCATGTCTTTTGAACCATTCCAGATACATGGGAAATAACAGTAAATAAACCTTCCGAAAGTTTACTTTTATGAATCATACAGTTTAGGTGGAGATAAACTATAATGAATAATTTGTAAAATATATAGCATGTTAGACTGTAAATGTTACTAAGAAAGAAATCTAAAGAAAAGGGAGCAGGATAATTTTTATGGCTGTTCTGGGGTCTAGAAGGACTCAACCAAGGTCGTGATTGACCATTGACAAGGTAATCTTCTGCGCACACCTTTCCAGGCAGAAAGCCTTTGGCAGGCGCATGCCTGTTATGACCTTAGGAAGCAAATGGAGGCTGATTGGAGGTAAAGAGTGAGGAAGAGGGGAGAGTAGGAAGGAAGGGTAGAGGCTGTTGACATGAGACTTTTCAGAGCCCAGGCAGGACTTGATGGAACCCAGGCTTTTGCATAGATCTAGTTTGTGTTTTACAAGGACCATTCTATTGACTATGTTGAGAATAGACTGTAGTCATGGAACATTGTTACAGAGTTCTTTCATCTAACAGAAGGGAGTGACTTGGTAGAGTTTAAACTCGGGATGTTTTGAAAGGTAAAAAAGCTGAAAAGATTTCTTGGTGATGTTCACAGATGAGAGGGAGAAAAGATGTCTAGAAGGGTGATGGGATCCACCAGCTGTGAGATAGAGAGATTTTCCAGGTGAGCTTGACTGGATAGGGGTAAGGAGCCAGGACTTTTCCATGGGGTACATTTGAAGAATCTAGAAGTGCAAAGAGGTGTAGGAAGACTTTACCTAGACGATAACAGTCTAAATTGATACTGAAGAATGAATTTGACTTATCTCAGCATAACATGTTGTCTGCTAAAACTCACAGGTGTTTCCTGTAAAATCTTAGTACACCTTGACTTTGTCTTCTTTACATGCTAGAGTGGCCTCCAGTCATCCCCAAAGTATTATGATGATGATGATTATTTAAAAATTATTTTATGTGCATTGGTGTTTTGCTTGCATGTATGTCTGTATGAGGGAGTCAGATTCCCTGGAACCAGAATCACAGACAGTTATGGGCTTGGTTGGTGAGAATTGAACCTAGGTCCTATGGAAGAACAACCAGTACTCCCAACTTGGGAACCATCTTTCCAACTCCAATTGTCATTATTTTAAATGTAATAAAACTGTTTATGTCACAGAACTAAATATACTGGGCAGTTAGGTTTTTGTATTATTTCAGTGACCTGTCATGAGCTGTACCTGAGTGCCTTAGCTGTTGGTTGTCAGCATAGTGCTGCAAGGTAGATCGTGTTCTCATCCTACATGGGGAGAAAGTGAGGAGAGACTATTAACTGTGAGCCCTTCATGATTAGTTAGAACCTTAATCATACTCTCTTTTAAAATGTATACTCTTGAGGGTAATTAAAACAAAACCCAAAACTTTTTCTTTGAGAACCAAGAAAGCTTTTGAACTGTAGTTTCCTCATGTATTGTCGTGCAGGGACTCTCTTCAGGAGAGCTTGTGGGTTCTCGGTCATGGCCACGGAGTCAAGCCGTTTGTCCGTCTTAGGAATTCCCATGGTTTCCCTGTCCCAGATGTCCCTCCTCTCCTGCCCACAGTCCCCTTTCTAGTGCTCAACAGAGTAGATGTTTGACAAACTTCAGCTGTCATCATCGTCTCTTCATTTCTTTTCCTAATACATTGTGACCTTAGAAATCATAATTCAGTCCTCTGAAAATGATAAGATCTCAGAGATTAAGGGTGTAAGGACTTTGTAAACAATAAAGAATGTTTGAACTTGTGTTTTGTCAGCTTACACCTCAGTTTTGTTTGCCTCCCCGCTTTTGGCCTCTGGTGGTGTGGCTGGTGCTTGACCGACTGAAAACGAGTCAGGATGCTGTGGGTGTTCTCGATGGAGACGGGAACTGCCCTTGTTGAGTTTCAGTACAGAGTGGTACTGGAGCTGCTGTTGAAATGGGCTCGCTTTGGAGACTATTTTATAAGTACATGCCTTTAACTTTAACATCGTAAGCAGATTTTTCAAAGGAATAGAAGCAGTTCATTTGCCGTGTGTCAGTGGCAGACGCATGTAATTCCAGCACGTGGGAGGCAGAGGCAGGTGGATTTTTGTAAGTTTGAGGCCAGTCTGGTCTACAAAGCAAGTTCCAGGAGAGTCAGAGATAAACAGTGAAACATTGTCTCAAAAAACTAAACTAAACTAAACAAACAAACAAACAAGCAAACAAAAAACAGTTCATTCAAACTTTTTACACTTTTCTTTAAAGCCTTCTTTTATTGTCATACTCTAACACGTTTTATAAGTATAATTTATTTTAATGTCTTCATAACCATTAAATAAGCTATTTAAATTATTTGGTTGTCCTCCAAAATATCTTTAAAATAATTGTATTTAAACTATCTGTAATTTTCAGGTTTTTGAATAAACCTTAAAGAATTAGGGTTATATATGCTGATTGTTTCTTTGTAGGCATAGAAAATGTGAGTGAACACATTAAATGTCAATGTATTGCTCATTTTAAAAATGCTTATTTTGACAGCATCTTGTTTTTTATTTAGTCAGGGAAAATGAGAGGCAAGTGGTTGCTTATGCCTAAAATTCTAGCACTGAGGTTCATTTAGAAGGATTGCCTCTGGGTGGTGGTGGTGCACGCCTTTAATCTCAGCACTTGGGAGGCAGAGGCAGGCAGATCTGTGTGTGTCTGAGGCCAGCCTGGTGTACAAGAGCCAGTTCCAGGACAGGTTCCAAAGCAGCACAGAGAACCTTGTCTTGGGGTGCGGGGGAGAATTGCGTGAGGACCTGAGGCCAGTCGAGGATACAATTTATTTAAGGCCAATTTGAGATACAGTAGGATACTCTGTTTATTTTTTTTTTTTCAAAAAGGGCAATCGAAACCTTATGAATTTTTCTGGAATGTTTTCCCTTACCATTTGTTATCGAAATTTTCACTTAATATGTTTGTGGAAGTGTAGGACTGAATTTTGTGTTGCTTTGCATGTGGTGTGTTATTAGATCCTGTTTTGACAGCCTGAGCTACTACCAACATATTTTGGCAGATAAAATCCAAACAAATACTAAGTATGAGTATTGATTTGATAACTTAAGCAAGTTGCTTGGTGTTATAAGCAATGCATAATCAAATAATAATGTGTTACAGTAATTTTAAAACATCAGGCATCTCAAAAAGGGTCCAAGATTAATTGCTAAAGGAGTGAGCTATATAAATAAAACACTTTGGCAGTAAGGGAAATCTGGTAAGTAGAATGCCAGAAGAGGTGCTTTCATTAAACGAACCAGAGTGAGCTCTCTGAGCTCTAAAAAAAGCTTCCAACACTAGTTTAAGAAATAAGTTCCCTGAGATGGAATTAACTGTCTAGCAGATCACCCCACAGTACACAGTACAATAGTTTGATTTTATGTCATTTTAGAAAAACAATATTTATCATAAAACTTGCCATTTGAACTGTTTTTTTTGGGGGGGGGTGTTTGTTTGTTTTTGTTTTTCTTGCTTGTTGGTGTTCTAGGCAAGTGCTCTACCACTGAGGCGTATATCTCCTACTACCAACTTTGAACATTTCCCCCCTGTTTTTTGGAGACAGAGTTGCACTATAGTGCCCTGACTGGCCTGGAATTTGCTGTGTAGACCAGGCTACCGTAGAACAGAGATCTGTGTTTCTCTGCTTCCCAAGAGCTTCAGTTAAAGGCTGTGCCACTACGCCTGGCTCCTTGACCGTCTAATTTATGTGATTCAGTAGCATTGGTCATATTCAGAATTGTACAGGTATTCCTATTATTTCCAAAATGTTTGCCCCCCCCCCCAAATTTTGAAATCATCAACCAGTAACATCTCAATCCTACTATCTGTAATCTGTCTTTTGTCCTTATAAATCTCTCATATTCCTACAGTATTTATGGATTTATTGGGCAGGTTTATTTTAGTTAGCACAAAGTTTTCAAAGATTATCCCTCTCGTAGAATATTCAGAACCTCATTGCTTTATATGATTCAATTATGTAAATAAGAGAAGCATGCTCTATACCTGTATATCATTCATTTATTTGTCAATGGATAGTATCTTTTCATGTATTCACTTTTAGTTCTTGTGGTAATACTATGTTTAGCCTTTTGAGAATTGTCATGCTTCAGTTGAAAAAACTCTCACTTTATGAACCCAGTATTATATAGAAAGCATGGAGGTTGTGGAGCCATGGCCCCGTAGAAAAGTGCTTGCTATTCTTGTAAAGGACTAGTGGTCCATCCTCATCACCCAGATCAGGGTTCACAACCAACTCCAGGGCCATCTGACACTCCCCTTTGGTCTCCCTGGGCACCCACATAGCATGCACAGATGTGTAAGCATTAATAAGTAAAATTTAAAATACAAATTATGAAAAATACCAGGCGGAATTGTTGTTTTCAGCACATATTAGATATCTTTGGAAAAAGAGAAAAAGAAAAGCAGCTGCATCTGCTAAATGTGTGAGAATGTGTATGGGGACAAAGGGCTAATGCTTACAGTGATGCTATCAAAAATGAAGCATTCTGGTTGTACATGATCCTTATCTGGGTGAAGTATTTTACAGACAGTGATTACTGAGTCTGGATTACTCATCCCCTAGGAACTCTTTATGTAAGAATATGCATTGTTTTGTTTTTTGAGACAGTGTTTCTCTATAGCTTTGGAGCCTGTTCTGGAACTAACTCTGTAGAACAGGCTGGTCTTGAACCCACAGAGATTGGCCTGTCTCTACCTTCTGAGTGCTGGGGTTAAAGGTATGCACCACCACTGCCCAGCTGTGTTGATATTTCTATAGGTAATTCTTGTAACCAATGTAGTTCTTTGATAGATAGATAGATAGATAGATAGATAGATAGATAGATAGATAGATAGATGATAGATAATAGATAGATAGATGATAGATAGATAGATAGATGATAGATAGATAGATAGATAGATAGATAGATGATAGATAGATGATAGATAGATGATAGATAGATGATAGATAGATGATAGATAGATGATAGATAGATAGATAGATAGATAGATAGATAGAACACAAGTACTCTTTATTGAGTAAAGAATTGTATTAGACTAAGTACTTTTAATAACCTACAGAATACATATTTAAGTAAAAAATGTTTATATATTTTTACTGAGAAATTGTTGATCATGCAAGAAAATAAGGATTTGGGGACTAGAGAGATAACTCATTGGTAAAGAACTGTTGTTGCTCTACAGGGTACCCAGATTTGGTTCCCAACACCCAGGCTAGTCAATTCATAACTTCCTGTAACTATCTCCACCCTCTTCTGGCCTTTATGGACACCTGCACACAAATGGTATATACACAGACACATGTATATGCACATAAATCAAAATCAAGCAAGTCTTTAAAAAAACAGAAAAAATTAAAAAGTTTCTATAAATCCATCTGTCCATCTATTTTTCTCTCTTTTTAAAAATAGAAAATTTAAAGAGGGCAATAGCACAAGAGTCACACATGTATGTATGTATGTATGTATGTATGTATGTGTATATATAAAGTGTGTGTGTGTGCACACGCGCGCGCTTTCTCTCTCAAACACACACACACACACACACACACACACACACACACATGAGTTAGAGGACAACCTTGGGCATCATCATCACTAAGACCATCCATCTCTTTTCAAGACAGCCTCTCACTGATCTAGAGCTGACCAATTAGGTTACACTGGCTGGGTAGTGAGCCCCATACATCCTCCTGTTTCCATTTTCCTAGCACTGAGATTATAAACAACCACTCCAGTCTCAGTCCTTATACCTGTAAGGCAATTGCTTTACCAATCAAAGCCATCTTTCTTGTCCCTTTTTATATCAAAGAACCTACTAAGCCTTGATGGTAGAATATCTATTTACATGGCTTTGCCATATCCTATAACATTCATATGTGTATATATACACCCACACATATATAGTGTTTTTATTTTTTTTATTTTTTATTTTTTGTTTTTTGTTTTTTGTTTTTTTTTTGTTTTTCGAGACAGGGTTTCTCTGTGGTTTTGGAGCCTGTCCTGGAACTAGCTCTTGTAGACCAGGCTGGTCTCGAACTCACAGAGATCCGCCTGCCTCTGCCTCCCAAGTGCTGGGATTAAAGGCGTGTTTTTATTTTTTAAAAGCATAAGTACTTGCTTTCTGTGCAGACGTTGCTAACAGAATGGCCAATTCCAATACAACGGGCACAGCGACTTCTCTTTCATATCAAACAGCAAAACAACTCAGAGGAGGCTTGTCAGAGGAGCTGTAAGCACACTGGGTACCTTGTCACCAATATTATCACCCCAGATATCAGGAATTTATAGTCACTACTAGTAGGCCTACTGGTTTATACCTGTAATCCCAGCACTCAAGAACCTGAAGCAAGGTGATCACAAGAAACTTGAAGCTAACTGGGGCTACATAGTGAGATCAACAACAATAGTAATTTATAATCACTTCCCAGTTTCTTCCCCAGGTAGCAGTCACCCTTCTCTTTTGATTGAACAAATCTGCAAATGATGGGAGCTCTATGTCCAGTTTCAGGAATGTAGACCATGGACCTGCTTCAGAATAAGTGTTACCAGCAATAATTGCTGGTATTGTTACCAGCAATAATTGCTCATCTGAAAACTGGAAAAATAATACCTGATTTACCTATCTCTAGATTTGTTGTTAGGTAAAATGAGAATATGTGTATACTTTGCAAATTGCAATTTTAGTCATTGTCATATATTTTCATTCAAGCCTTTAACTGAAAATTTATAAGCTCAAGGCTCTAAGGAAGATAATAATTTCTACTTCTCAAGGTCTCATCCTGGTAGAAAGCCACATACCTGAACACCATGTGACTTAATTAGAAATATACAAGAGTAAGACGAGGAACCAGATTTCCTTGTGAGTCAGAATGCTTCTCCAGTTCTTGAAGGCCTGGAATGTGAGGACAGGTTCATTCAGCAAGGAATGGAAGGACTTTGCAAGCCTGTGAGTGTCTAGTGTGGATTAGAGGGGGAATAGGAAGAAATTTTGTCTCCTAGTATCAGAGTGAGAGTGAGAGAGCTTTCTATTTTTACAACGACTTGGAATTTTTAATTGTGTTGCAGAGAGTACAGAAACATTGAAAGAGTGTAAATAAGAGGGTGGCAGAATCAGTGTTCTATCAAAGGTTACTGCTTTTAAAAAATGTCAGGATCACTACTGGCTGTATGAAAGACTTTTAAAAAGGAGATGTGGGGGTTAGAGGAAACTCCCAAAGTGATTGAAGTGTTTACAATAAATACTGAGTGATGCTATAGACAAAGACACCCTGGAGCATCCTTAGTATCTGAAGCTTGCAGCTCCCTCTATAGCAGCATGGCCAGTCACGTGACTGTTGGAATGAGGTTGTGAAACAGGTCTAGCAGGTGCCAGACTTCAAATTAGTTAGTCCCTAAATTAGACTCATGTAGCTTTAGCAAGGTGGCTTTTGTTTTGTTATTTGAATGCTTACAACATGATGATGGAAGGTTAATTAAAGAGATGAGTACCTGAGAGTGACTTCCGTGTGTCACACATGAAAAGTTATAGGCACTCTATATTCAGTCTTGAACAGAGTCCAGAATCAATAAAGTCAAATGATACACTCTCAGAGAGCCAAAATGTTTGTTTCAACAGCTTTATGGAAATCTTATTTATGTATCATACGTGTTACCATCTCAAATATCATTCATTTTTTAGTGTATTCACAGATTAGTGCATCTGTCAATTCAATCACTTAAAATATTTTATCATCACCCAGAGTTGCCCAGTTCCTCATTTTCTCCCAACCTACACACAGCTCTAAGGAACTGCTACTGTGGTCTGGATTGGGATTGGGTGTTTGTAGGTTCTTGACCTTTTTTTCCACGGAACTGAAAATAAGGGCTCACACAGATGGGCAGAACTGGCAAGAGAACTTTATTCAAAGGAAAGAGGTAGTGCAGATTAGGAAGGGATACAGTGTCAAGATTGACAGTGGGTCACGTGAGTGAGGGTTCTCAACTCCTATTGTTTGGAGCTTCCTTTTATGGGGTTCAAGAGAGGAGTTTGATTGTTTCCTTTTGGACACTGATTATTTTCACACAAACTATCAATGTATTTTAACTTACCCTTTGAAATATCTTCTTTCTCTTTTTATTATTTTCTGCGTTTCGTAATTTGCCCCCGACTGATGTCCCCACATATTAGAATTCCATTAGATTGTATTTGAAAGGTTTAAGACCTTACGTTACAGTGTTCAGAGATGAATTTTAATGTGAGGTCCTAATAGGGATGTGGTATTTACCTAGCATGCCTAATGCCTTGAGTTCAATCCTGCGTATCACAAGCAGAATGACACACTTCATATGCACACCTCAAATCCATTTTAATTAGACCTGCATTGAATATATGGGCCATCCTTTGACAGAAAAACACAGGGATATAATGGGTATTAACTACGATAAAATGTTTTGAGTATTTCAGTAAAGTAAGACAAGTACTAACCATCAGTAAACAATTCTAAAAGTGAGCCGTGTAACACTTGAGAAGGTTCTGAAGGTATCCTTTAGAAATACTGTATTAAATTGTTAAATTTAATAAAATGTTAAGAAATTATTAAAGTTAATGTGATCTGGTAACTTAGCCGGACAGTACACCTACTATGACTACAAAATAACTGGTACTTTAAGTGCTCACAGAAGGTTCTACTTCTTACCTTGAAAGGATGTTTTATTCTTAGGCTCCTTAGAAGACTAAGCATAAAAGAGACCATGTGATCCGGCAATTCTGTTCTTACATGTCAGTCTGTTTCTTTATCTACATAAGCACTGTATGCTTATGTTAATATTCACTGTTTGTAAAATCTAAAAGTAATCCAAATGATTATTAAGTGGTAGGTGAATATTGTAGGGTACAAAATGAAATATTATTCACCAGTAGAAAGGAATAATGTATTATGCGTGCTATAATATGAAATAACTTGGAAATATGGTTTTAGGTCTCAGAAATGATCATTGTGTAATTCTTTTTATGCAAATTATCTAGAATAGATAAATTCATAAGAGACTGAAAGCTGGGTAGGTTCTGATTCAGGGAAGCAGAGACAATAATTTAGTGACTTGACAATACTTGGTTTCAGTTACTCAGTCCATACTTCTGATAATCTCCTTAGCTGCCCAGCTCCTTGCTTTCACATATATGAATATGTCTTCCTCTCTGGACAATGGGGTAAGGGTCTCCTCCCCTAACAACCATCATATTAAGAGTTTCTCACATATATTCCCAATCTATCTGAGTATGAAAGAAACACAAGCCCACCTGAATTGTTTGGGATGAATGTGAATTAAGATCAATTTGTGTTTTCAAGTAAGCATTTAGGGAACATCCTCTGTTTATCTCTTATGCATAATTGGGTATGCATATGATTAAAACTGATGCATTGTGGGGAAAGACATGTGACCAAAAGCAACTTGGAGAAGAATCAGTTTATTTCGGCTTACAGCCCATCATCAAGGGATGCTGGGGAAGGAACCTGGAGGCAGAAACCATGAAGTAACCCTGCTTAACTGCCTTATCCTGGTTGCCTGCCCACTCTTGCTAATCTATCTATCTATCTATCTATCTATCTATCTATCTATCTATCTATCTATCTATCTATCTATCTATCTATCTACCTACCTACCTACCTACCTACCTATCTATCTATCTATCTATCTATCTATCTATCTATCTATCTATCTATCTATCTAATCTAATCTAATCTATCTATCCAATCTGCCTGCCTGCCTATCTGCCTATTGTGCTTGGTTCTTCCCTGGGTTTCAAGGCTTTTTAGTCTTTGGGTTCCTGGCCATCCAGGCAGTGTAGGATACTGCCTCCCTTTAATGACATGGGCCTCAAGTTCAGCAATAGCTCACCACTCTTGATTAACTTTTATCTCCAGTTCACAGCCTTGATGTGTTTGCTTGTTTGTTCAGAACAAACAAGCAAAATCAGAAAGTAAATATTTTCCTCTTCCCTAAAAAACACACATTACTGAAATCTAGAGAGATCAATAGTTTCCAGTGGTCTTTAGCAATGACCCAGAATATTTTGGTGCTTAAAAAAAAAGATCCCACTATGTAGATTTCTTGATTTCTAAGGGGTGATGTTTAACTCAAAAATTTTAACCCATTATTATGCCTGTGACTGTTCAGTCAATGGCTTTCTCGGTCTTAAATTCTAGGGTTGGTAACCAGTGCTCAGACTAGTAGCCAATATTTTGTACATGTTTACCTTGACCACTGGGAAAGATGTTCATATATATACATAACAGTATATGGGCTGAGCACATTGTATTTATGTATTTAACAATACACACACATGTATATGTAATAGCAATTAAAGAAAAAGCCATGAATTTGAAAGAGAAGTAGAGTATATGGGAAATATGGAGGAGAAAATGGAAGGGAGAAACTATGTAATTGTAGTATAATCTCAAAAAATAAAAAATATCCTAAAAAGATATTCTCCTGGGATTCTGATGTGAGATCTGATATGGAAAGGCTGTGGATTGTCATCAGCACCAGTGAACAGGCAGTTCTAAAGTGTGAGCTAGCTGCTTCTGGATCTTTCCTCTGTTGCCACCTGGTGAGAGTTTCCAGCCTGTCCTGATATAACAGTGTTGCACAAAGCACAGATTTTTTTTTTTTTTTTTTTGGTTTTTACTAGGGATGTCTTGATGAAAGCAATTGAGAAATGATGGAATATGTAATTAGGTTCATTGATAGTACTTTCTGAGTGACTTTCCTACCTCTTGATAATGGCCAAATGCTCTCATCACAGGAAACATAGAGCATGGTGATTGTTGCAAGTTTGTCATAGAGGTCACTGCTGATGACTGCTGATTCAGATTGTTTCCTGCATCATTATTTCTCAGGAAAATTTGAATAAGGTAGTACCCACCCCAAACTACCATTAACTCTTTGACAGCCTTACCAGTCTCTTTACTATATAGCAGACTTCTTCACTAAGCAGGATGTCAGTCATTTAGGCCAGTGTGCTCTACAGTAGTATTTCCAGTGAGGACGTGATTGTTAGTAAACTCTTGACATATTACGGATGAGTTTCAAAGTTACTCAATTTTAATATTAAATTTATGCATGTGATTGATAATAATCCTATTGGATAATAGGATGTTTATGAATTATTTTTGTTTTAATTTGATGTATTTTGTTATTTGAGGCATAGTCTCCCTCTGTAGCCTAGGCAGGCCTCACATTTATGGCAATTTTTCAGCCTTAGCCTCCTAAGTGTTGAGATTACGTGTGTGAGCCACCACATATGGCTGTATGTACTACTTGGTTTATTTTTTCATTGTTGTTGTATTGTGTTGTTTTGTTGCCTAAGAAGGTGGAGTGTTGTGCTACACAGACTGACCTTGCACTTACTGTATACTGAAAGTCATTTTAAAATTCGGATCCTCTTGCCTCTACCTTGAAAGTGCTGGGATTGTGTCAGTTTCACACCTGTTGAGATGGTGAGGGGATCGAATCCAGGAATCTTTGTGTGCTAGGCAATACTGAGCTGCACTGCCAGCGTTGTATGTTGTTCTTGGCACACTGATTTGTGTTAAAAAAAATTCCTGCTGTCTAGTTGAATTCTGTCCTTAAATACTGCAGTAAGTTGTAAAGAGGGGGCCTATTTTTACATGTGGTCCACAGTGAGGATTATTTTAAATAATTTCTGGATATTATAGTTTGATTTTATGTCCCAGTAGAATATATTCTGAGACTCCAAAAGACTGTATTTATTGTATTAGTTATGCTATTACCATTCTGAAACTGTTGGTTGCATATTGTGACATAGACTAATGGTCATTGATTAAATCATTTTTATTTATTTATTTAGTATTTTGAGACAGGATTTCTCTTTGTGGTCCTGGTTGTCTTGGAACTAGCTTTGAAGACCAGGCTGACTCTGAGCTCACAGAAATCCACTTACTTTGCCTTCCAATGCTGGGATCAAAGGCGTGCGCCACCACCGCTCAGCTAATGTATTTACTTTTTAAAACTAATTCATTCTAATTGTTAGTTACGTTCCTTTTCCATTTCACATTACATCAGTAGAAAATAAGATTGCTAGCAGTTTTAGGCATTTATGTTTTTTAAGCTTTATTGCTTACAGAAGTTTTTCTAATATTTTCATAATTTGTTAGCTGCTGCTGCTTCTCCTCCAGTTTTTTTTGTTTTGTTTTTTTGTTTTTTTTAGATAGCTTTTTTTTTTTTTGGTGTGTGTGTGTGTGTGTGTGTGTGTGTGTGTGTAGTCCTGACTGTCCTAAAATTCATCCTGTAGACCAGGTCATCAAAGGTGCCCACACCGACGCCCAGCACCTTCTTTTTTCATGGTTAAGCTTTTGGTTTTAAATGGACCATTATAAGTAGTTTAGCAAAACAAAAAACAAAATACCAAAGAAAAACAAAGGCTGTCTCAGAGACTTACATACTTTTAGATTTTCCTTATTTGTTTAGGTGCTTGGAAATGAACCTAGAGTTTTGCACAAGCTAAGCTAAGCTCTATGACTGACCCACCCTCCCACACCTCACTTATCTTTCATTCAACTGTCGTTCTGCCACATAGTAATATTTATAGTGACTGATCCACAGATTCCTTTTATATATACACACACACACACATATATATAATTTTTTTTTAAAAAAAAAAGTGTCCAGAATGAATGTGGCATTCTAATTGTGTTCTAGCAGAAATGAAATCAAAATGGTTCTCTGTGAAAGAGGGTGCTGGCGGGTGGTTCTCCACACTGTGCTGTGGAGCTCGTGCCCTTCCCCTCTAGTTGTTGAAATAGTTTTGCTGTGTCAGACCAGCCTTGTAAGTGTGTGCCACCCCAGTCATGGACAAACTCTGTCTTTGACACTTAACCTATTTTGTGTATGGCAAGTTATTAACCTTTTTATGCCTATGTTTTCTTATTTGTGAAAATTAACAGTTATGAAGATAATAATTACACTTGGAGTTTGCCTTAATTAAAATAATGAAATGAAATTACTTTGCATAGTGCTGGTACAAAACATTGAACAAATAACGTTGTGATGGTGTTGGTGGTAAGATTTAAACAGTGTTGGTACTGGCAGTGCTAACAGGGCTGTGTTTCAATGCAGTAGGAGTCCTTTCCTCAGTGATGTTACATTTGTGTTCACCTCCCGCTGCCCCATGATTTAGTGCAGATGTATGTACATACATGTACCTATGGATAATTTTTTCTTTAACATTTATTTACTTATTTTATGTTTAAGAGTGCTCTATTGGCTTTATGCCTTAAGAGGGCATAAATAAAGATGACATACCACTTTAGATGGTTGTGAGACACCTTGTGGTTGCTGGGAATTGAACTCAGGACCTCTGGAAGAACAACTAGTGCTCTTAACCATTGAGCCATCTCTCCAGCTTCTGATTCCTACTTCTTTTTGATGATTTTCCATCTTCTATTTGTCTTATTTTTAGTTCTATTTATACCAACTTGCTTTGTTTTTGAACTGTGTTTTAAACTCATAATTGTTCATTTTATTACCAAACTTTCACCTAAAATAATGGTGAGTTCATTTTAATTCTTTTCAGTTTATTAAAAATATGTATAAATGAAAAATTCAAAGGGTAAAAAATAAATCCACAACTTTCTCATTTTAGCCTGCAAACTAAAGGACTAAAATTTCTAAAGAAATAGGGTCTGCGATAGAGTGCTGGCCTGCTATGCATGAGACCCTGGGTTCTATGCTCCAAACTGCAAAATAAAACAGAATTTTCATTTAGTTGTTTTTAAAGCTTATTGGTAAGATTGTTTAACCATACCTTTACCATGACAAGTGTGTCTGTAGCTCCATTACATGTTATACCCAGACTTGCTTGGCCAAGAATGCTGAATTAATCAAACAGCCTCATCTGTCTGTCTGTCTGTTATGATGCAAATGGAGAAGCTTTGTGGGTCTTGTCAGTGCTGTGTTATAGGGTCATTGATTATTTATGTATATATTTTTATCAATGAATGCTTTATGAAGAACAGTTTCTTAGTAAGGAAGATGTAGGTACATTTGTAAATAGAATTAGGAGTTTTCCCAGAAGCCAGAGAAGAGGAGGGATTGACTAACATTCTTATCAGGGTCAGATGATAGTCCAAGCTTGATGGATCTCATAGTTTGTCACAACTGTTTTGTGGCTATGCAGAAGTCATCACCACTAGTAAAAGGAAATTGATACCTGCTTATTGACCAAACCAAACTAAACAAAACAAAAAAACCCAGACTCTGCTTATATACTCTTTTTTGCTGGATCTTTGTTCTTAGTGGCATAGATAAGAATGATAGCAATAGTGATGGAGAAAACTGGATCAATTTCAAATTCACAGTACAAGTAAAATTGAGATGAATTGGATCTGATAGGGCAGAAGAAGGGACATATTCATGTCAACCCTCTATAGAGAGCACCAGAGTCATAGCTCATATGTGGATCAGTTTCATAACTGAAGACACCATTGCACAAAAATTTTTATCAGATTTGTATCTTCAAACTGCCTTAGTCCCAATTGATATTTGTGGCAACTTGTACCAACAGCTTTGTGGATTTTTGTTTGTTTGGTTGGTTTTTTTGTTTGTTTGTTTTTTGTTTTATTTTGGTCTTTTGGATGAATTCTGTACTCATCCTGGCAGAGCTGTAGCTTCGTTTGACCAACTTTGCTTAATTTTCATTTCACTACTTAATGTGATTTCCTATTAAAGTCTCACAGTGACACATTACAGAAATAAATGGAGACTGCTAGACTGGACCAACTATGGGTTATTTTAAAGGGTAATTTCCAGCAATAACAAACCATTCTCCTTTTATTGATTTAACTGTCATCAATACAAGAACCTGGTTAAACATTAAAATGGAATGAAAAGATGGACAGTAAAAGCTAATTCTTTCAGTGAAGACTCCACGTACCTGCTCCTTTTTCCTACAGTTAACAATTTCTCATATTTTTTTCTAGAAACATTGTCAGTATGTACACAGTAGAATACCTCCACCCCCTTATCCTGAGCACAATGAGACTAGACTGACTAGACCTTGTCCTTTTCACTTAATCGGTTAACACAGATCCACCTTATTCTTTTAAAAAAAGATGTGGGTTCAAACTTATCGATGGACATATATTGTTACTCGTTTGCTACTGTAACTTGCTAACGAGTATCCTTTCTATATTATTCATTTCTGTAAGCACATTTTAGTGTGTCTTTGAGAACTTCTTAGCCAGGAAATTGTAATATTAGAAATACACACCTGATATTAGAGTGACCAGGACAAAGGCAGAATTTTAAGTATGCTGTTCTTTATTTGTAATCATTTATTCTTTAGAATGTTTGTTTTTTCCCTCTGTTACATATGGACCGACTCTTCCTCAGCGCATTTCTTAGACCTCTTACACGTTTTATATGGGGCAGAAGGACTTCTTCTTTTTTTTTTTTTCATTTTTTTTTATCCTTTTTTAATTAAAATTTCCAACTGCTCCCCGTTTCCCATTTCCCTCCCCCTCCTCCCACATATTGCCCCCTCCCCCCGCTCCCCTCCCCCATCCCCACTCCTCTTCTCCTCCCCCCAGTCCATTCCCCCTCCCTCTCGATACTGAAGAGCAGTCCAAATTCCCTGCCCTGCAGGAAGACCAAGGTCCTCCCACTTCTATCTAGGTCCAGGAAGGTGAGCATCCAAACAGGCTAAGCTCCCACAAAGCCAGTTCATGTATTAGGATCGAAACCTAGTGCCATTGTCCTTGGCTTCTCATCAGCCTTCATTGTCTGCCATGTTCAGAGAGTCCAGTTTCAACCCATGCTTATTCAGTCCCAGTCCAGCTGGCCTTGGAGAGCTCCCAATAGATCAGTTCCACTGTCACAGTGGGTGGGTGCACGCCTCGTGGTCCTGATTTCCTTGCTCATGTTCTCCCTCCTTCTGCTCCAGAGAGGGTTTCTCTGTGGCTTTGGAGCCTGTCCTGGAACTAGCTCTGTAGACCAGGCTGGTCTCGAACTCACAGAGATCCGCCTGCCTCTGCCTCCCGAGTGCTGGGATTAAAGGCGTGCGCCACCACCACCCGGCCAGAAGGACTTCTATTAGGCATGTTGCAGCCCTCACTGTTTCTGTTAGAATGTTAACTGTCTTTCTGCGCCGAGCAAAGCTGCCTGTCTCCTGTTTGTCCTTTGAGTATCTTGCGTTGGGTTACTTAATCAGATGTTGTTGGTCTATCTTTCAAGTCTTTGTACCCTTTTTAGAAATCTCTAAGCTTAGTTGATATTTAAAGCCATAGATTATACCCATGGTTTAGTTGATCTGCAGACATTAAGTCTTGTTCAGATCCTCTGTTAATATTCCCATATATCTATTTTGTATTTCTAGAATAACCTTCCCTACAAATATTTCATTTCAAAGGAATACTTAATCTTTTGGGTAGAAAAGAATATTCCCCGAATAGATTATTTATTGAGCAGCATGAGAACCAGTGCTTTGCTTGCTCTTGGATTATTTTCTCATGTTTAGGTCTCCTGAGGTCTCAAGAGTAAACTTTTAAAAGATTTAAATTACAGAACCTGTAATTTAGCACAGTGTGCATTTGAAAATAGCAAAAAAGGCAATCCGGAGCCATGGAGGAAGCTCAGTTGGCAGAGTTCTTAGGACCACTTAAATGCTGGGCCTAGCAACATGTCTGGAACTAAGGGAGAAGGGACAAAGACAGATAAGAAACTGTGTGGTGTACCTAATGTTTAGTTTGTTTCAAGCTGAGTTGCAGGAACACACACCTGTAGTACTAGCTGTGGGACTTAGGCAGGAGAATATGAGTTTAGGCACAGCCCTGTTTCAAAAATAAAATAAAATTAAACTTGCTTCATAAATGTTTATCTTATTTTACTTTCTGTTGCTATAACAATATCTAGTACTGAATGATTTATGAAGGAAAGAGTTCTGAAGTCTGAGAGATGGAAACTCCCAGCCGCTATCCATGTAAGGGGTCACTCCCTACCCTGCTACCCACTTCACAAAACACAGATGTGTTTCATGGGAGTGAGAGTCCGCTCACTCCTGCCCAGTCCCATGAGAAAGGAAGCTTTAACATGAGTTTGGGAAGGGGTACTCTAAGCCATAAGGTCATTTTGTCCACATTTCACATTATGCCTTTTAAAAAGCGAGCAAAATGCACAAACATGTCTAATTCTTGAGTGATCCTGCCTGATAGAGCGTTTCCTTCTGTTGTAGACATGGAGTCCGGAGAACGACTGCCCCCCTCCCCAGCCTCCTCCGCTACACCAACGGCATCAGCTCCTGCTGTGGCTTCAGTGGTTTCCAAAAGCAGTCTTTCCTCGGGAACTGCTTCACTTAGCTCTGCAGTCAACCCATGTGGTGAATATCCTTTTATACTTGATTTTAGAGCACCATTCTTTCCATGGTTCTGTGTTTGTAACACTGCGCTCTAAATAGCATGTTGTTCTCTTGACCTTGGATAATGTCTGGGTTAAATGTGTAGCCTTTTGGTTTTGTCTGGATTTTACTCTGGGAAAGCACTAATTTCTCCTGGTTTTCCATACTTGTAACTCTTCTCTGAGAATTTAGTTTAATTTCTTTTTTTATTGTTTTTATTTCGCTATATATTTTTTTCTGCTCCCCTCTGTTATTGCTTAATACCCACATAACTAATTTGTTAGTAAATGTAGAGTTACAGGCACATGAAAGAGGAAAGAAATACAGATGTCCTTGACACAGGTTCTTTCTGTCCTAAGTCCCCCTCAACATTGTGGATTGACGATGCAGTGAGTTTGTGAGACAGTGCAGGAATAACACACTTTATCATTTAAAAAAAAAAAATAGGGCCGGGCGGTGGTGGCGCACGCCTTTAATCCCAGCACTCGGGAGGCAGAGGCAGGTGGATCTCTGT
Organism: Chionomys nivalis; assembly: GCF_950005125.1. NCBI lineage: Eukaryota > Metazoa > Chordata > Mammalia > Rodentia > Cricetidae > Chionomys > Chionomys nivalis. The sequence continues at coordinate 21,147,960 of NC_080107.1, forward strand.
GAGTTCGAGGCCAGCCTGGTCTACAAGAGCTAGTGCCAGGACAGGCTCCAAAGCTACAGAGGAACCTTGTCTCGAAAAACTAAAAAAAAAAAAAAAAAAAAAAAAAAAAAAAAAAAAATTTTAAGAATATGTGGTTTTGCTATTTTGCTTTTTTGAATCACCGAAAGTTGCTCATTTAAAGAGTGCCAATGCCTCTTTATTCTTGGCATTCGCAGCAAAACCATTCAGGGATGTTTAGGACCCATAAAACATTGATCTCCAGAATATACCTTTAGTTTTATTGCCATACTTAAGGTTAAAAAAAACAGTATCATTGCAGTAAGAACAGATAGAACTCTCAACATGTATGGGTGTTATTGGTTTTATGAAAAAAGTGATAATCACATCTAACAGGCCATGGACACAGAACAAAACCTGTAACGAATAAGGGCCAAGCCAGCAGGAGTGGTTGGCCCATTCATCCTAATGCCTGTAAGGATATTTGTTCATCAAGAAAACAAAGCCAAACTACCTTTTCTTTGCCCTTACGAGGGCTTGTCCATCTCCTTGGAGCCTTTCCATAGAACAGCAATTGATGCATACCTTAGTCAATATCAGGTGCCTCCCTACATCTTGGCTCCAACTAAAAGCTCAGAGAATGACATTTAACATAATTAAATAAACCAACCTCACAGAGTGCATTTGTTTGAGATTTTGGCTGTTTGGCCTAATACAGAGATAGAGCTTTAAGAAATTTAAGTAGTAGTTCATTTGTACCATAGTCCACTGCTTTCTTTCCCCCCATGGTGGTGTCCATTTTGGAAGTAGATTTCCTTCAAACAAATGCTAAATCACAGGCAGAATCTGTAAAACTGGTAAACTAAGACTGCTCTGGTTATGGCTACAGTCGGCATGCTTATCTTTAAATTAGCATTTATATCATTATCGCTCTTCTCTGCAAATGTGTGCCAGGTTAGCCTACACTGAGGAAATTGCACGGTGATTGATGTCTCAGTGCTGTTAGGATGTATGTTAGGTTCAGCAATGATTAACTATGCCAGGAAAGGATGGGAGACACGCCGCTCACAGATGGGCATCGGGATGTCCTCAGATCCTGAGGCTCTGGGTTTTAAATCTGTCTCCTGAAGTGTGAGACTTTGATTCTCACATGCGTACCTCACAGCTTCATGAGGGGTGTTCCATCTAGAATACCTCTTCAGATCAGGCCAGGGTGCAGTAGGAGCTGCGGGCTGTGTTCCTGCCGCCCCAGCTCCTGGTCGCCTGGCTAGCTTATGCCCCGAAATAACAACACACAAACTGTATTCTTTTAAACACTGCTTGGCCCATTATATCTAGCCTCTTCTCAGATAACTCTCGCACCTGGACTAGCCCATTTCTAATAATGGTGTGTAGCACCCCAAGATGCGCTTACCGGGAAGATTCTAGCCTACGTCCATCCTGGGTTGGAGCTTCATCGCATCTGCCCCAGAGAGGAGAGCTATCGAGGCTGAGCTCACTTCCTCTTCCTCCCAGCATTCTGTTCTGTTTACTCCACCCACCTATGTTCTAACCTATGAGGGCCAAGCAGTTTCTTTATTTTTTAACCAATGACCTTCCTCCATCACCAGGGGAATGAGATAAGCCAGGGTTGCATGCCAATAGAATGAAAGCTTTTCCCAGAAGCCCCACCTAGAGATTCCCACTGAATCTCTTTCCTTAGAACTGTGTGAGTGATAGTCTCAACTTCAAGGAAGGACAGGATGTATGGGTTTAACAGACCATATTACAGCCTTGAATAATAATAATAATAATAATAATAATAATAATAATAATAATAATAATAATAATGGGGCTTCTGTTAAGAAGGAAGGAAAGCTGGCTTGGTTGAATTATATATGTGCTACGGTGTTGTAGAGGAGAGAGAAAAGAAGAAGCCCAAGCTGAGGAGTAGGCCATGACAGAACATTTAGAACCAAATTTGACATTCATAAGAATTTATGCAGAATAATATAATGATTAAAATCAGTATAACCATGAGATCAAACCTTGTCTTGTCTACCTATTAGCTCTATGAGTTACCTTTTCTTAAGGTTCAGTTGCCTCATTTGTAAGGCAGGAGTAAAAGCTGCTTTTAATAATTATGAAAAGCGAAGTACTGACTGCCGTATAACTGGTGCATAGTAAATTGTAACCATTGTCTTTTCTTATACTCTACCTAATAAGAATGGTTTGGTTTAGAGACAGTGCTCTCAGGTATCATTTCTACCAGTGTGTTTAGCTTCAGTTTGTAAGAAGAATATAACGAGAGACCTTAAATTTATATTTATATTTATCATTAGCTGCTTACATTTATTCATATGAAAAAATGATGAAGCCCCAGAAAAGGTTTATTGGAAATGTGGTAAGAAACAAGTCTCTGGAGATATTTGATAATAGATTCTCTGGGATACAAAGACTGCATTTGTAGAAGGAGGCATATATTGAAAGAGAAGACTTGGCATGACTTGGTGGTGTGCTTACTGAAGCGTGACGTAATGAGAAATGTAGAGAGGGAATGTATTTGTAAGCATACAGGACTGGGCTATCTTTCCACTTGTTATACACAAGTTGTATGCATACTTATATCTGTGTTTTTACTGGTAGAAGTTTTAAATATTTACAGTTTTTATCAATTCTAAATACTGTCAGTAAGGGCATCATTATATATAGATAGTGATATATGTAAGTGAATACTGGTACCCATTGTATCCCCTTTTCTACCAGATACTTTTTATAATCCCGATCTAGGCAACAACTAGCACTGTCAGTGATGTAGTGCTTCATTGAGGTGTCTTTGTAGCTTTTTGTAAGGCTTTTAGCTTTCAGGGCTTCTTTTCTTTTTTTAATCCCTCTTTAGGGCTTTAGTTCATATTTCTGTGTCACTATTTTTCCCTAAGTATTTATGAATGGTCTTATTTATGAGATCTTTTACAATTATATGTATGGAATCAATTTTTCACAATTTGATATGTGTATTTATTTGTTTGTTGTATATTTTGATAATGAAACTCCTAACTTTGATGGATCCATTTTCACAGATTTTATTTCTGGTTGCTTTTGTTTCTTACTGAAGAGATCCTGCTTTGCATCTGAAGTTCAGCATTTATATTTTACTAACCTCTCGGCTTAATCTAATCTGGCTACTATTACAAATTACCACATAGCTGATAATTTATAAGTATTAAAAATTTATTATTCACAGTTCTGGAAGCTGGGAAGTCCAAGATGAAGGTACCACCTGACTCAGTGTCTGGTAAGTGTCTCACAATTGTTTTCTTTTAGTGTTGCAGAATCCTGGCTCGGTACTTACTAAGTTCTTAATATGAAAAGACACTTACGTGGCATTTTATTCTGATGGTAAAAAATTTAAACATTATGGGTAATATCTGGTGAATGATCCCTGGCTCACAACAGACATGGCAGGGAAGTAGAAAGAGAAATAGTTGTTTGGAGAAGGGACCAAGCACAGGGTGGCATTGCTTTATAACCATCTGGTGTCCATGAGAACTAAGCTGTTCTGAGAACTACAGCAATCACTTCTGATGGTACCCTGGGACCAAATCGTCTTCTATTTTTAAGGCTTCATTTTTTAACATGCTGAGGTATCAACGTCCAACACTTTAGGGGACAAACCGTATCCAATCCACAGCACTGAAAGCCTTTTTCCTTAGAGATTTCACCTTCTTGTTGTGTCTTCTCTCACATGGTAGAAAAGGGAGCAAAACAATTTGTTGTATAGCTTTTTCAGTGGAGTAAGGTTCACAGCCTCAAGAAATCACTGCAAAAGTGGAAAGGTAGGAAGATGGTTGTGAGTGACTTTTCCTGGGGGACATAAGCAAACATCTGTTCACTCCAAACAGGGAAGCAACAGCTGACCAAAGAAACAGTTCACCCAAATCTAGCCCAATGGGTCGCATTTGGTTTACTTGTAGGAACGTGGGCGAAGTGTTTCTTACAGGAGCATGGGTGACTCAGTAGCAGCTGCATCATCAAAGGTCCATGCTAGCATGGATGATCATTCTTGAAAGCTGTATCCCTGAAGCTCTGTGCATAACTTATGGGTAGCTCTGCATGTTGGAGAGGCCATTCTCCCAAACAATCGTTACTGCTTTTATTATCTTCCAGAGGAGTTTTGTGAATTTTGTAAGTTTCAGGAGACATCGGAACCCTATAAATTTCCTTTGCTTTATAAGTCCCATGAGTTGAGAGGCAATAGGTACAGAACATAGTTTTTTAACATCTCTTCTAAGAGCACTAGTGTATTGGTAAGGAGAACAGCTTTCCCAATTTCTTTCCCAAAGGCCCTACCTCACAATACTGTCTCTTTGCAGTTCTTACATACAAATTTTGAGGGAACACCAACATTCTCATTTCTACTATATAGAAAAGTACCTGATTGTTAGTTATCTGACCATTGTGACTGACTGAATTTAGCCTTTGAGTTTTGAAATTCTTACCTGTTGGATTTTGGTTATAATATGTATCAAGTCAGCTAGAGATAACATATACCACTAAAAGTATTTTAAGTAGAATGAAATTTAATTAAACTAATTGAGTGCTTAAGAAACTATAGAATAACTGGCTCCTGGTTCCCATGACGGACTTCAGAATATTGCCGCCTAACTGAGCTGTTAAGGAAGTTACCTCTGGTTTAATTCAAGCCACTCTCCCAACTGCTGACTTCATGATTTTACTACTTTACCTGCAATCTAGTAAACTTCAACCCCCTCCAGCCCCTTCCTAAAGAAATAAACAAATTAAAAAAAACAAATAAATGATCTAGGGCTTGAGACAGAAGGAAGACAGCTCGGACAACTTGGCAACTGTCAAAATTAAAAAGGGCTAATAATGTATTTAATGGCTAGAGGCATGCCTAGAAATTTTTGAGTTCAATCCCCGTGTTGAAGAAATCAGAAAAGGTAAGAAGGAGGGAAGGCAAAATGAGTAGAAGGCAGAGAGAAGAAGTCAACTCTGTCTATATATGTGCTTACTAATTTCTCTTCTATACTTTTTGTGCAATCAAATAATTAAGTGTAATAAATGCTCACAGAAATACAGCTTTTAACTCTTACAGGAAATGCAAATATTGATTGTCGCCTTTATAAAGATTATTAAGGTCTTTTCAAGTACTTCATTCTTTCTATATAGTATCATTATTTTATGTACCAGATCGTGTTTGGGGATATGAGAAGGTCTCCTATGTTCTCTGTCCTAAATAAGGAGGACGTTCCTAAAGCCTTCCTTTACCCCAAAACTCTTCTGATGCCTGATGCCTGCTCTGTTTTCTACTGAAGTTTTTACAATCACGCTTTCTCCAAGACCACACCATGTGCTTCTGTTTCTTTGCCTTCTGTGCATATTCTAGCTCACAGCAGGGCCTCCCTTCCTCAGCCCTGTCACTTGGCAGCTGACAGCTGACCAATCTTGCCTCCTAACTTCTGGGATATAGCTCTTAGCTTTTCTGTTCTCTCTCTAGCCCCAGCTTCTTAGATCTTTATTCATTTCCTTGCTTGCTTTGTTTTATTTGACTTGGAATTTGCTGATTGCTTTACTCATAAAGGTGAACTTGCCTGTGTCTTGGTCCTGAGGGTTTTTATCTCTTTGCTGTTCAAATGGACCTGAATGAAAACTGTGAACTTTCTCAGATCCTAATTGTACACATTTTATATGTATGTTTTATAGACACCTCAACCGTAACAAACGAACAAACACAAATCAAAAGTTTTCATTTTCTGCTAAAATCAGTTTCTCCTACACTCATCCTCGTTCATTCAAATATTCGGCACTGTTGCAGAGGTCCAGTGGCTTCAGTCATTTTTTTCACTCTCACATAATGATCTCAACGATCCTGCTTTCAATTTAAGTTGTAGCTGGTACCTTCTTTGCGGCCTGCTGTCACTTCAGTAGGTGGTACCAGAACCTTCCTCCGGTGTCACTGTAGTTCACCGAGTGCTCTCTCCACTTCCTTGCTTAGTCACCTTTAATTCATTCCTCTTATAAAGCAGTGAAGGTAATAATGAAAACTTCTCACATTTGGGTTTTTCCTTGGTTATAATTTATGTACAACAATAATTTCCACATTTGCTTACAGTTGTCTGTTTTAACTATGATGGGTAGGGAATTGTGGGTGAATCTGGGAAAAACTGATGGAGGGGAAGTTAATATAACCAAAACACATTTTTCAAAACTTTATAGAATTTTTTAAAAACCTTACAGAGACTTTAGGCACTTTTGAGTTGATCTGGGCATTTGGGAAAGTAAACTTTGGCTCTATATGAAAGTTTATCCAACATAGTTTAAAAAAAAAAAACCTCCAGAATTCTGAGGCCATGCAGTGTATTAACACTGGAATATGATAGCAGACAAATTTAGTTTAACCTCTGCAATTCATGGTGAAAGTGTAAAGATGCATAGAAGAAGGCCTGTGTGTACCCGTGTAGCTCCATGTTATCCACCCCTTTGGGGTCCATCTTTATTTCCACCCTGGCAGCCACTGCCCTGCTTTCTGCCACTTTTTACTGTTTCTGGACTTTTATTTAAATTAAGTCATGTGTGCTTTTGTGGCTTGTGTCTTTCATAATTCTTTTTAAATAGTTGTATTATTGTTTATATAGTAGCTCATTCTTTTATCTTACTAATTATATTTTGTTTTATAACTGTGCCAGAATTTGTGTAATCATTCACCTGATGATAGACATTGCAGTAGTGTTTTGGCTTGAGGCGATTATGAGTGTTCAAGTTACAAGCCCTTGTGTTTACACATGATTTTATTTCTCTTGGGTAAATACGAGCATTGGGATTGCTAGAGAGTATTCTAAGTATATGCTTAGTTTGAAATTTGGCAAGTGTTTTTCTAAAGTGTTTGTACCATTTATTTTATTCTCTAAAAGCAACACTAAGTAGTTCCTATGCTTAGTGTGTCATTAAAGAACATTTTAAACCAACACAGTTGATATATTATAGCATCTGTCTAGATTTGGTTTGGTTTTTAGTTTTTTGAATTAAATCTAAGTACATTTTTCCCTTTCTCTTTCTTCCTACCAACCCTTCCAGTGCATCACCCTATACCTTGCTCACTCTCAAATTCATGGTCTCTATTTTTTAATTGCTACATACATATTCCTAAGTATATGTAAATACAGACCGCCCAGTCCATATAATGTTCCTTGTCTGTGTGATTTCAGAGCTACTTGGTGTTGTTTTTAGTGTGCTTTCTCTGAAGACCGATGGAGACCTGCATGCACTCATTTGTCATTCGTATACTTTCCCCATAATGGATTTATCCAGATATTTCGCTCATTCATGCTAGAGGCTGTCTTTCTTTCCAACCTGTGTAATTTTTGTTTCGTTCTTTGCTTCGTAAACTTTTACTGTTTGGTAAGATATCGAATAGAACTGATGATAACAGACATCATTAACTTTTGAGTATTTTTTATTTAATTTAGTATCGATTTTGTCTTATGATTGTATCTAGTGAGATGCTGACACAGCCTTGATTTTTAACTTGCTAATAAGGTGAAGTAATTGACTAATTTTTTTATATGGTAAACCATTTTAGCAGCCAGGGATCTAATTCCAATTAATCATGCTGTATTGGTCTTTTAAAACATTGTTGATGTGATTTGTTGAGTTTCTATTAGGCAGCCTACATGACTACTCACCAGGATTACTGCTCCATTTTTCTTTCCTGTCATTCTCTGTTGGAAATTATTTAGGACAGTTCCCAGTCCTACTGTGTTCTGGGAGAGTATATAATTGTTTTTGCTTTTCTAAATATTTGACAAAGTTAAGCTGTGAGGTCATCTAAGCATTGAGATTGTTTGGGGTGTGTGTGTGTGTGTGTGTGTCTGTCTGTCTTGTCTATCTCTGTCTCCTTGTGTGTAAACTTTTATTATTGTAAGATATTAAGCCATAGCTTTATCTTTGAAGAACAGGTACAGCTAGGGGTAGATGAGCTCATTGGTTGGTGTCTTTCCTATGTTCAAGTTGTCTGGTTTTAATACTTAGTAACAGATATGTCAACACTTCAGGTTATCTTTGTATTTAAGTGAGATTTGGTCTTTGAAGGGATTTATCTGTTGTTCAATTTATGAGTCCAAATTGTAGTACTTTCTTTTTCATTGTTAATATTCATACTGTGTGCCTTTTCTCATTTTGTAAACATATACTGATTTCATTGATCTTTTTAAAGAATCGAGTGTCTGAATTTTCTTAAGCTTTTGTTTTCTGTTTCAGTGATTTACACCTTATCTTTATTATTTGTCTTTTTTATTAGTATGATTTCTTTTTCTTTTTCCTGTTTTTCATTACCCTATCTATCTATCTATCTATCTATCTATCTATCTATCTATCTATCTATCTATCTGTGACATGGTTTCTCTCTGTAGCCCTGGCTGTCCTGGAGCTTTATAGACCAAGCTAGCCTCCAACTCAGAGATGCACCTGCTTCTGCCTTCCAAGTTCTGGGATTAATGGCATGTATCACCACCAGCTGACTATTCTCTGTCTTTTAAAGTAAAAAATTGATCATTTATTTGAAACCTTTGTCCTTTATATATGTATTTATTACTATGCATTTCCTTTTTTTGTTTTCTTAGGCATTTATTTTATTTATTTTTATTTTTAATTTTTTAAATTAATTAATTTATTTATTAAAGATTTTGCATTTCCTTTTATAGTATGACCATAGCTGCAACTTGTGCATTTTTGATTATTGATTGTCTTATTCCATTAAAAATACTTATTTTCCTTTGATTATCCCTCTTTGACTAATAGATTTTATAGAAGTGAGCAACTTAGCATGCACATTTTAAAAATTGTTACCCACTTTGTTTTTATTGTGATCGGAAAATTTGTTTATGCTATCATATTCTCTGGTTACTGTGTTCTGATGATATTTTTAGAGAAGTTCCCCGTTTGTCTCTGTACATTTGAAAATACTTAGGTCAGCAAAGTGTTTTTTAGCAGAAACAAGTCTGCTGCATTGCAGTTTCCTTGCCACTATGTTTACCCCTCACTCAGCTGCTCTGCCTGCTTCGGACTCTAGTATGATGTGTTAGACTCCACTTCCTGAGCCAGGCTCCAAAGACTGTACAGCAGGGCATTATCCACCTCAGCAGGTCTGTTGGCCAGGGCTTTGCCTTTCGGGAGTAGATTTCCGCATGGTCTTTGCCAGCTTCTATGCCATTCATGTAGAATACTCGCAGACAGCTAGGCGTTTGGGTACTTGAAATTCTCAGTTTGCTTGGGTTTTTGTTCTTCTGGTAGTTACTCACTAATATTTTATGCCTCCAGATTTCCAGATATTTCTGTAACTCTGAATTCTGACATCTGTACCTCATGTAGCTAGTCTTGTTGTTCTGCTCTTTTCTGTCACAGCTGGTAGATGATGCAGCATAACTGGATAGGGAACCACCAGTGTATGCTTCTTATCTGAGGATTCTGGATTCCAGAAACTCTGTGTGATATAGGCAATGTAGGCATCATATTTTATCAGGTAAAAATGCTCTCACTTGCCGGGCAGTGGTGGCGCACGCCTTTAATCCCAGCACTCGGGAGGCAGAGGCAGGCGGATCTCTGTGAGTTCGAGACCAGCCTGGTCTACAAGAGCTAGTTCCAGGACAGGCTCCAAAGTCACAGAGAAACCCTGTCTCGAAAACCTCCCCCCCAAAAAAAAATGCTCTCACTTATGTAATGGGTACACGATACAAACCAGACTATTCGACGCTAGAGAGAGCTCAATGGGTATTTTTCTGAGCACTAAGATATTAGAAGGAAGGACCCCTCAGAAAGAGTGGACCCAAAGGATGGAAGGAAGCTGCATGTTAGTCATTCTGTAAACAGAGCTTCTTCATCCGGAGCGAATCTTTCCCAAGAGCTTTTGAGGTATGAGAGTCATCAAATTAACCTTTTCACATAGCCTGAATAAGATGTTTTGTGTATTTCATCCTGAGTAATACACAAGGTTGTCCAGTGTCCCTCACCTGACTTTCCCTGTTCATCACATCTGTCTGGTGTCCTTCTCATTCTGAGCCATTGTGTTTCAGCCTCCTGACATTCACTTCTTCACATAGAAAGCTCTCTTTTTTGGACCAGTGTCGGAAGTTTGCCCCATCTAGTCTGAGGAATCTTCCTGTGGCTGTTTATTTCTCATGCTTTGTCTCAGTTATCCAGAGACCATTGTCTGAATAACTGATGCTAATTCTGTGACCACTTGGCTGGAGATGCAGGACGCCTGAATTAAAATTTATTCCTGAATGTGTCTGCAAGGTATGTTTTAATGAGACTGGCATTTGAAGCTGTGGATTGAGTAGAGAAAAGTGCCTTCCCTAGTATTGATGAGTGGCATTCAATTCCTCAAGGCCTGGAGAAAATGGAAAGATAGAAGAGAAAAATTGTTTTCTCTGCTTGACTGCTTGATCTGTCAGCCTTCTCCCACGACTCAGACTTAAACTCCATCAGCTCTGTAGCTCCAGCTTTCCTTGTGGGCCAACATAATTTTATTTGCTGCTTCGTCATAATAAATCATTGGTTCCTACTGGTTCCACGTCTCTGAAGAATCTTGACTAATTCTGACCTTAATTATAGATGACTCCCACTGATCATAGTGTCTAGATAATTGCTCTACCATTATCTACCCCTGTACCTATTAATTTCCTCCATAGAACTCTTCACAGTATGTAATTATACATTTGATGTTGTTTTATTCGTCCTTTCCCTGGGTCTAAAGGGCAAGGACTATATCTGTTTTCTTCTACAGTATGTGTTCTTTAATTTTTTGCACAGAATACATAAGAAACCATTATGGAAAAGAGAAGGAGGGCTGAACTAGGACTTGAAAGTTAGATTATTGAGAGTTTTCTGGTTCTTTCACCATCTCTCTAACATGGTGATGCATTGGATGTCCTGACTGATGTCTTCAAGCATCAGTAGTGCCAGGTGCCTGTTAGGTCTTCTTCACACCTATCCCCAGGCTTATGTGAGGATCGGTCTTGTTATATTGCTAAGTCTGAAGATATGTCTCAGCTGTTAAAGGCTAGGCTCACATCCAGAAATATAGAACTTGTTACATTGGTAACTGGAATCATGAAGGATTACAGAACTGTCAGTGTTGTAGTTAATCCCACAGGCAGGGTAAACTTGGGAGTGTCTGACCGAGATCCATGTGCAGTGCAGAAGATCTAAGAAAGTTTCAGTTGACTGTGCAGAAATTTCAGCTGGAGATGGAGCATCAACAATGACAGTGTAAGGGACTGTGGGAAAATCAGTTAACCAACCACATACAATTCTTTAAAAAAACATTCATTTCTAACTTTCTGGTCACTGGCAAGAGAAGTTTTATGTGTGTTTTCTTATTTATAAAGGCTCATTGTACTCTAGAATTTCCTTTCTCATTTGTTCTCAATCAGAAGTAAATGTTCAGTGTTCTTGCTCTATGGAAGAGGGAAGGAAATTTTACTAAGGCGAAAGGGAAGATCCAGGAGTACTCCTAACTCCTGCATGGTGTAAAGTGCATTCAGAGGCTCCGACAGGAGTAGCATGCGTGGGGACAGTGGGTCCAAGGGGCTAAGAAGATCACTAGCTGCAAGAGCAGAATGTCACGCAAGAGCCAGCCACCATCCCCTCCTACCTGATGAAACATCCGCGTGAAATCCTTACTATGGCACAACACTCGGGTCCTGGTGGACTGCTAGCAAAGAGTCAGCTGAGTCTCAGGAGCTGTTGACTGCAGCACTTTCACTTCTACAAGCTGTGCTTGCCTTTGCAGGTCTGCATCAGTTGGGTTCTTCTGTTTCTGCCAGGCCATATTCTTTAAATAAATAGAAAATCTAAAGAGATATTTTGATGGAAGTATCCCAGGTGTAGAAGAAAGAGGACCTCTCATCTCAGATATTTTAAAGAACTAGAGAGGAGATGAAAAAAAAATTAGAGTCAGATTATCTGCTTCGAATTCTTTGACACTTGAAATTCAACTGGAGCATATCAAAGAGCATGAATAGCACCAAAGAGTCCTGCCTGTTATGTTCATGAACAGCACTGTCAAACTGAATGGCTTCATGAAGCTGGATCAAATTCCAGTAAATAACCTGCATGTCTGGTGCAAATTGATCAGTGACCGCATCAAAGTAATGAGCAATCTTTCGCCAAGTCCTGTTCCAGGGAAGCAGTAAAGGGATCAGTGCTGATTTAGGGTCAAAGAGCATCATAATTCAGCACCCTGCCAACATTATTTGAATTTTAAAGTCATTTAAATTTAAATTAATATTTAACATTATTTATTATTGAGAATATATATTTAAGTGGATTAGAAGTATTTATAATAACAGCTTTACCTAAAAGCAAATGTATGTCCATTAATATATTTATTTAGAATGCCTGTATTCTGTTTCACTTGACCCTTAGTCAATTAGGCAGGACTGTGTGTTTGCAAGACTAATCTCAGGGGCCAGCTAAGCAGCTGACGTAAGTCAGAGCCTATTGATTATGCATATATTTCACTTGACAGTAAAGGGAAGACAGAACTGAAATGACAGCATCAGGTGCTATCTGTTTTCAAATGTGTCAGCGTTCTGGTGCAGTACATCAGTGTATCAAACAGTACTTCTGTGCGTCAGGTATGGCCTGGCCTCCCATAAACAGCTGCATCCTAATGAGCCCACACCTTGTGCTTCCAATGTTGTCGAAATCTGTGACTATATCCAAGTACAAAGTAACGTATTTGTCTAGTTTGGCAAATTTAATACATGTGAATAAAGTGCTCTTTTTCAACTAATTAAAGAATCAATTGAATGTGCTAAAGAGGCAGTTTAAAACCCAACTCTGAGGTGTATTTGAAAAGCATCCAGGTTTTAGGTTTACAGCCAATAGAGGATCACTAGGGGATGCGAGAGGTCTTCTAGGTATTTAATAGATAAAGCCAACTTCAGGATTTACATCATGCTGAGAATTTTATATTACTATTTTTCTCTGCAGTTTCTTTGTTAAAAGCTTACAGGTTTCTGCAAATCTTCGATGAAGGCTTTCCATTGTCCAACTATCTTTTTCTCTCTTTCTCTTTGAATTTTACTCATTTCTTAGTTGTGTGCATGCACACACATGTTCTTGTGGAAGTCCGAGGGCAGCTCGGAGATCAGTTCTCCCCTTCTACTTTCTCTGTTGCACTGCAGACACTCCAGGCTGAAGAGTTCCAGATGTGCTCCTCTTGCATCTGTCTTTCTCATGGATTCTAGTATCCAACGTAGCTCATCAGGCTTGCCCAGCAAGCATGTTTACTCACCGAGCCATCTCTGCCCCTGTCTAGCTCTTCTTAACTGAGGTGTATTTAATGGGAGGTTGAACTCAAGGACCTAAGTATTTTTGAAATATTATTTTAATTTTTCTAGTAGAACTTTATAGTTTTAGTTTGAGACTTTAGTAGTAAGTCAATTAAGTAATTTTGATAACTAGCCAAGTGATACAGGTTAGATTGTGTCTTCCTGCTACAAAGAAAAATATGTGTTGGAGCCCAACTCACATTAGACACACTCAGATCTTGTTAATTTATCCATCATCAAACAAAAAACAGAAATTGTAGCAGACTGAAGAAAGTTAAAGCACAAAATTCAATGTAATATGGGATTTGGAATCTTGGGACAAAGAATGGTGTTAGTGAGAAATTTGATTTAGGCTAATAAATTTTTTTTGCCTAATTAAGGGTGATTTCTTGGCTTTGAAGTCTATAGACTTGTACGATGTTAGCATTAGTGGGACTAGACTAGAGAAGCATGTATAAGAACTTGCTGTTACTTTTGCAATGCTTGTAAATATAATATCAACTACTTGAAATATAAAAATAAGATAGGTTACTTGTGCATGCCTGCAATCGCAGCATTGAGATACAGAAACGGAAAGTCATCAAGTCCAATGCCAATGTAAGCCATATAGTGAGCTTGAGGCTAGCCTGTGCGTACCAGGGAGGCAGAGACAGGTAGATATCTGAGTTTGAGGCCAGCCTGGTCTACAGAATGATTTCCAGGACAGCCAGGGCTATCCAGAAAGACCCTGTAAATCCTGAAAAACAAATAAATGACTAAATTTGTTTGCATTCCATATACTTTTCTAAATATTAAACATAAAGCTTAAATGGCTCTAAATAAGAAGATACAGGAATGAAATGAAGATTATTTGAGGAGAAATATTCTACTCACATTAACTATAGCATTCCTTTTGCTAATTAAAGTTCAGTTTTATACATTGCTCATTTGAGTTTCAAAATATTAAACACTGATAGGAATTTCACGTGTTAACTGATAATTACTCAGTTTATAGCACATTCCATTGTTATTTAACATCTGTATTCAAATGGACTGCCCTTTTTTAAAATGATAGCCATACTGTACAGATTACAAACCAGAAACTAGATTTGCAGTGGTATAAAATCATGTTGGCAGTTTTAAAGCACTGAAGATTTGGCGCAGCAAACTTGTGTAGCATTGAAGTTTAGAACATTTCTGGCACACAGAAAATCAGCTTATAGGATATCTTTGGTTTGCTTTGTTCCTGTTTCAGTTTCAGGGCTTCAGTTCTTTATGTGAATTGTTATTTGCTTCATTCACGGGGGATAGTTTTCATTGAGATTGACAGAGGTGCTCATAATTCCTATTCCTCATGACTGACAAAGTGGCTTTTGCCTCCCAAGTACACTTGAAAAAGTTTCGAGCCTGTCATTTGAGAATCTTAACCTTGCCATTGCAGACAAATGTTCATTGTCTCGTTTATCCGTGGTTTCCCATCATCAGTTAAAGCAGAAGCTGAAGTAAAGTTAGCATTCATAATGGAAACTGAACATCTTCCAGTTAAAGGAAACAATATTGCCTTAGTTATCTAAGTTCACAGATATTTTCTTTGAGAAAACTTATTTTTAGTCAGATAGTTTTATTTGGGAGCATATGTTGTCATTAGGTATATTAATGTAAGAAGAATTTGCTGTTCCAAAAGTAGAACTTTGTAGTATTCAAATAATCTTGTTTTATATTTAGGAAACTAATAGATCCTATTTGATTTAGGTTTTGTTTCATGCTTGCTCTCTGGATAATACAGAACAAGCTTTATTTTAAATGTGATTTACTGTTTTAATTGCTTATTGATGATAATAGCAGCCATCATGCCATCCCTAGTCTACGATCAATTTAAAATTTCCATGGAGGCCTGGGGAGATGTTTGAGGAGTGTGAGAACCTTAGTTGTTCTCGCTGTCCCCCATGTAACAAAAAATAGACATGGTGACACAGTCCTCGTGCAGGGAGTGCGAGAGTTCATTGACCACCAGGCCAGGGAAATCGTAGAGTTCGCGGTTCAATGAGAGAACTTGTCTCAAAAATTATGTTGGAAAGTGATATAGAAAAACACTCAATATTGAGTATACACGTGAATGTGTACCCAGCTGTACACATGTGTGCATACAACACACACACACACACACACTCTACAGCAACACACAAATGAGAAAAATAATTCCCTGTGAACAGTAACTTCACATTTTAAGACAGTAGATAGTTCCATGGGAACAAGGGTGTACCCTAACAGTATTTTTGCTGTGTAAAAAGACTAAAACTATAATACAGATATTATTGAATTAGCTTCTATAATGATTAATTGAAGTTTAGTGATTTCTTTTGCAGTTAGAGCAGAGAAAAAGGTGGTAAACATTTACAGGATGAGGGGTTGAAAAGATGTTATATTTTTAGTTGTTTAAAGAATGACTCTTGGTTATTTTAGCCTTTTAAAAGGCAAAAGGACGAAAATCCTTTTGATGTTTCCTACAGTCAGTATTTAAGACAGACTTTTCTTTCATAATTTTGTATCCTAGTCATGGTATGAAGAAAGATTGTGACACAAATATACAACAACTTCCTGTTGTGTTCGGATTTTCCAGGAATGTAGGGTTCTAGTACAGGGAGATTCAGTTTCTGTTGTCATGGAACCCAGGCCCTGGCATAAAAACCACATGCACTGAGATGTTACAGCCGTGGTAGAGTGGAGGCAGGGAAGGGAAAGAGCTTTGTAAGATCCTTAAGAAGGCATGTATCTGTAGGAAGAAGAAAAACCCACTAAAATATCACACCTTCAGGTTCTTCTTAGACATCACTGTTTTATGGTTCAAAAATCTTTATTGTGATCAGATATCTTGCTGATTTTTATTTGTTGCTACAGGAGTAATAAGCACTCAGGTATTTTACGTTTTCTGCCCATAGAGAGACTCTTCAGATTTAACTCGTTTGCTTCTTCATGTTTAATTACGTATTTCTGAATGTTTTTTACTGCTAACTCATTAGTTCTCATTGAATTGTTTCAACCATCACTAATTTCAGCACTTTCCAATTTTTGTAATATTTTGTGTAGGTTTTTTATTTTATTTTATTTTTTTCCCCCCGACAGGGTTTCTCTGTAGCTTTGGAGCCTGTCCTGGAACTAGCTCTTGTAGACCAGGCCGGCCTCAAACTCAAAGAGATTCACCTGCCTCTGCCTCCCGAGTGATGGGATTACAGGTGTGCACCACCACTGCCCGGCTCATATTTTTTTTTTTCATTAAGCCATGATTACATACATATAGTTGGCAAGTACAATTGAATAGTACTTCTTTTTAAAAGTATAAATGAAATGGAGCTTGGGAGATAGCTCTGTGAGTAAAGTGCTGTCAGCAAATGACCCAAATTTCAGCTTCTGAACTCAAGTAGAAAAGGAAAAGTCCCAAACCAACAACTTAGTATGTTTGTTTATATGTATAATCCCAGTCCTGGGAAATGGAGACAAGTGGGTCTCTGAGGCTTGCTGGCCAGCCAGTCTGTTCAATGAGTGGTAGACCAGTGAGAGATACTGTCTCAAAGGAAAAGGTAGACAGTACCTGAGATCAACACCAAGGTGTCCTCCAGCATCCGCATGCTCACACACACACACACTCAGACACACATATACATGCACAAATGCACACATGGCATGTATTCATATGCAAATAAAAATGACTATTAGTTTGCCTCATTTGTTAGCAACATGCAGAGAAGGAAGTATAGTTCTTGTATGTTGTCAAATACAACTGAATCGAGAAGTTGGTTTATTTGATGAGAACCAGTGATGGTGATAACTGTATTTGTTCCTGTTTTAGCTCAGCTTCAAGGGTAATATCTAGAATCTGTAATAATTCAAAAGTACATTCAGATTTTTAAAAATTCATTAATTTTCTGTTCTGGCTTCAAAGAACAAAACCAGATTGATTGATGAGAATGTACACACAAGGAAGATATACTTGATACAACTCATTTTAATATTTGAATTTTAATGAAAATATTAGCATTATTTCATTTAAAAACATAAGGTTTTTATCAGTCTATGGAGGGCTATAGGTTTTGTTTTCTTTAGGACCAGACAGTTAACATTTGATAGACAACTAAGTGAAAAGCAAAAGTATTCTCATTTACAACTTACTTTTTCATTTACTTCAGACCTACTGTGTAAAACTAATGGAACTGTCATCCATAGTCATAGTTGACCTAGACCAGAGATAACACATGACTCCTACTCCGCTTAAACACTGGACTACAGGTGTATTCACAGAATCGCACACCTTTTCCCCTCAGAAGTACCTAGGGCAGGCCCTTGCTTACTGTTAAACAGTATCTACCTCCCCAGTGCTTGTTCATTTGTTTTTAAGTCAGTTTCACTAATTAGGCCAGGTTACACTTGACCTTATGCAGCCCAGACTAGCTTAGAACCTTCTGAGTTCTGGGTTACAGTTGCGAACCACTCCATTCATAGACGAAGTAGGTCTCATTGTGTCTTCCTGGCTGACCTGGAACTCCCTCACAGACCTCCACTCATAGAGATCTTCCTACCTCTGCCTCCTGAGTACTGGCATTAAAAGCCTGCCCTGCCATTAAAAGTAAATTCTTTTTTTTTTTTTTTTTTTGTTTTTTTTCGAGACAGGGTTTCTCTGTGGTTTTGGAGCCTGTCCTGGAACTAGCTCTTGTAGACCAGGCTGGTCTCGAACTCACAGAGATCCGCCTGCCTCTGCCTCCCGAGTGCTGGGATTAAAGGCATGAGCCACCACCGCCCGGCTTAAAAGTAAATTCTTTAAACAGACTAGAATACTGAGCTATTTTCTTAATATTTCAGACTAGAATAATATTCTGTTTTCATAGTAGGCAGCCAAAATGTCCTAATTATTTGTTGTAAGTACAGAAAGATTTTTCTTCTTGTTCTGCAGCCGACTACAGATATATTTGGGAATCCATCTAGAAATGCCATAGTAAGTGTATTAATTGTGCTATTTTGGCAGTATTTGACTTCAGTGGCATAAGCTGCCTTTTGGGAATCAGGATGCTTTTCTCAACAAAATGTTAGACAGGGAACGGAGCTTTTGACTGCACATGAAAACCATGTCTCTTTGCATTGAGTATGATCATTTGAATGTTGAATAGAGTTGGGATTTGCTTCATTGGTTTTCAGGGTTAGAATCATGGGATGTTTTTATTTTTCTCAAGAATGAAAGAATGTGATGTTAACCCAATGCACATGTTTTGACAAAAGGTCAGTTTCATTTCCTTAGGTCAGTTGTGAGACAATCTGAAATTCAAACTACTAAGGGTAGTTTAATTTCACAATGCTTTTGTGTTATTAAAGAAATTAGAAAATTAAATTTAATAGATAAATTATGTTGTAAGCATCATGAGTGCTGAAATCAGGTAAATCTCATCTGTTTTATCTAAACAACTTTAAGTGTGTTTTTTTCCCCCTCCCAGGACATTTATTCAGACCAGCTGGGGATCAGCCGTTTAACCTGTCCACAGTGTCGAGTGCCTTCCCAATGGTCAGCCACCCAGTCTTTGGTCTACATTCAGCCAGCTCAGGGCATTCAGAATTTGGTGGTTTGGGGACACTTGGTACACCCACAGCCTTAGCCGCACATCCCCAACTAACATCTTTTCCAGGTAAACATCTGCTATCTGTCACAGGAAAGGAGCAAGGCCTGCAAATGCTCAGACAGGCATTTGTTATTAACTGAACAGCAAAGCATAGTGTGTTAGATTCGTGGGCAAGAGTTGGCTCACTTTTATTCTATATAGCAAAATACAGTCACTATGTGTGTTGGGATGCCACAGTTAATTCGGTATTTAGGTGTTTGCCTAGATAACAAACACAGAATATTTAAGGCAAGTGTTTCTGGTGTATTTTACCAAAGTATTGTATGTATAAAAATGTGAGTGTACAGTTCTAATTCTTTTCAGCTTTGGTTTTTTTGGGGGTAAGGGCTGTGTGTGTGTGTGTACATGTTAATGTGTGTGCTGAGTGCACATGTGGGAATATATTGTGGAATCCAGAGGTTGAAGTCAGGTGTCCTCCTCAATCACTCTACTCCTTCATTTTTGAGACCGGGCTGTTTCACTGCACTTGGAGCTCTCGGATTTGCTAGGCTGGCACACCAGCCAGCTCCAGGTTTCTGTTTCCAGATGTGTGCTTGGCTTTTTACACTTGCTACATAGGATTGCTGTCTGTTCTTCATGCTCTTGTGGAAAGTGCTTTACTGACAATATTTAAATCAAGTATTTAACCTCACTTGAAATGTGCGCTGTGACAGAGCACTTGTCTTCCGTATATGAGACCCTGGGTGAGACACCCAGCACTGGGGAAAATTATCCTAGAACCTGAAGGTAGAGTCTTGCTTTTCTGACAACTATTTTACCTTTTTATTTTTCTCTACTTTGTTGGGAAGTTGAGGCAGAATCTTAAATATTTATACTTTTTCCTTTTTGAAAACTTTCCAAAGCATGTTTGGAATACATGTTTCCCCAGCAGTTAGGCAGTTGTCTTATATGCCTGGTAAGGGCCAATGTGACATGGAATTATGTTGACTATGGTCACACAATAGCTGAATTCACGTAAATGTTATTGAAAGTCCAAACTTCACATTAATCACTACATAGCATGGTTTAGTTTTAGCAAGGAAGCTTGGTTTAACAGCAGAGCTGAGTTCTAACTGGAAATCGATCTGAATATAAATCTCCCCTTGGACAAATCCCTGTCCTCCTTCTCATCCCTGGATTTTCAAACCTGTAAACTGAAAACCGTAAAACCGTAACATTCCCTGCTTTCTAGGGCTGTTTGAAGATTCCAGTAGACAAGCATGTCTAGTTTGCTGTCCAAACAGGCATGTGGAGTTAGTCCAGAAGAGCTATTGCCATTTTTTCCTGTCTGCTTTAATGGCAGACAAAGTATCTACTGGTTCTTTAAAAACAACCAAGTATCTTTTGAAACCCAGAGAACAGAAAAGATTTCGGGTATCTCTCAAGTACTATTTGTTGACTCACATTCTTTCCTTAATTTGATTGTCTTGGAGAGGGGATGGTGGGAAAACTTTGTGAACAGACAGTGTTGACCAAGTTTGAATATTTGCTTTACTATATTAACAGGAACTTTAGACATGTGTATATTTCTAAATCTTTTTTTTTTTTTTAAAGTATGTTTTAGGCATGCATCACCACGTAGCCCTAGCTTGCTTGAAACTTCTCTGTGTAGATCAGGCTGCCCTCAAGCATGCTGAGATCTACCTACCTCTGCCTTTTGAGCAGTATCCTGCCTGCTTCGTTCTGCTTTTAACATGGTTGTTTAGTACCAGACATCAATTAGCTGTCTCCTGAAATAAAAATTTTCCGATTCAGAATCTAAATAATGGCAATGTAAATAGTTACTGATTTATATCTTCAGTACATTCATTTTTTTTGTGGTCATTTATTTTAGATGGTCAATGAATATTAAAAAATAACTCATTTGTTTTGCTGGGTGGTCATGGCACACTCCTTTAATCCCAGCACTTGGGAGGCTGAGGCAGGGGGATCTCTGTGAGTTCGAGGCCAGCCTGGTCTACAATAGCTAATTTCAGGACAGGTTCCAAAGCTATAGAGAAACCCTGTCTCGACCCCCTCCCCCCCCAAAAAAAGCAGGAAAAACAAACAATCAAACAAAAACTTATTTGTACTTTAATAATGATGTTATTTTTAGTATATAAAACCAGAGGAGACCAATGAGACAGTTCAGTGGTAAACGGTGCTTGCTGCCAAACCTTAGGACCTTAGTTTAATATATGGGATCCACATAACGCAAGGAGGGAACCTATTCCCTCTAGTTCCCCTCTGACATCTACTGTGACATTCATACACATACATGTGAATAAACATGCAAACACATACAACAAATAAATAAAAAATATTAAAGAACCTAAACAAGCAGTGTGATTCTTGAACCCTCAAAAGGCATTCCCCCATTTCACCGGCGTTGTTCTCTGCATGAGACTGCTTATGCCGGCACACACCAGGGATAATCGGTGGCTTCCTAGAGACAGATACGTGTAGGGCAGAAGAATTAACGATAAAACGTGCATGTGTGTATGTATTTCTTTGCCAAATGGATAGAGATTACGGCTGATGATAGAGAAACCACTTTTGTTTAAATTACACTTTGGTGCAATAAGTTAAATATATAAATTCTCTATAGTTCAGAAGGGTGACTAAATGGCCACATTAGGAAAGATGTTTTCCATAGACACAAAGAAATCAGAAGGAGAAGTTAGCAATGTTAAGTAAAGTATAATTTTTTTAGGGATTATTTACATGTACCACTTTTTATTTCAAACAGCAAGTATAAACTTATGGATATTAATCAAAATTTCATTTTATACTAAAGTAGTGTTTTTGAAATTCATTTAAAAATGTTTAAAATTCTTTGTGTTTACATTTTAATGCTATAATTCTATGGAATTTTGGGATGTTTTTATATATGAGTGTTTTTTAATTTTTACCACATCACAGCCAGGCATGCACACATGTGACTATAATTATAGATCTTGGAAGGCAGGAAGATCACAAGTTTTATGCCAGCCTGAGCTAAACAGTAAATCCTGGTGCCAAAAAACAAATAACAAGAAACCTACAAAGAATTATACTGCAGGATCACGTCGCGATTCAGTGTGTACTCTAAAATATTAGCATCACACCTGGAAATAACCACTGTAGTGTTGCTTAGACATTCACCCTGTGCCTTCTACTTACGGTATTTTTGTTTACTATCTTCCATTTGATAAGTGAGTTAGCTAGTGGCTAAATTTGTATAGTTTCCTCAATATGAAAGCTACATAAACTTTCCATTAAAAAGTAATTTCTTGTTGAATAATATCAAAGATTTATCTTCATAAAAGGCCATTTTCTTTATTGTATCTAATTGATCTTGTATGTTTGTCTCTGGGATGCATACATTTTTCCTATTATTTTTCTCTAATACCTACTGTATCCTTGATTGCTAATAACAATTTGAGGTATGTTTTAATGTTGTTTGATTATATCTATCACATTTAAAAGCCTTCTACTTTGACTACTTTATTGACTTCTTAGTTATTTATGAATCTTTATATCCAACTTTTAGACTTTGGTCTGAAGTTAAATGAAACAATTATTGCTGTGAAATTGCATTCTGTTTTTGTCAACTAAGTGGAAACTAAGTTACAAACCTGCCAGTAGGAATGGGCCCCTGCCAATAAGATCGCTTTCTCCCCCAAAATATACCCCTCCTTTTATCCATCTAAATGTGGTTTAGACAGTGGTTGAGTACCTGACTGATTAACTGGAATTTATCTGGTTCAGCGTACCAGGATTCAGGGTATCATTTGCTAGCTACTCCATTTTCCAGTTTCAGCAATGGCCTTTCCAGTGTTTTACCTGTGCCGTTCATCACACACAAACACACACACACACACACACACACACACACACAGTGTTCATTTCAGTCAAAGAAATAATGCCATTGTTTAGGAGACTGTGAAGTTTAGTGGATTATCCAGTTGGAGATTGTTTCTAGGATGTGACAGGGGCAATCGAAGACAGTTCTTAGGATAATTTCCAAAGCTCTTTTTAATCTTTACTCTTTCTTGAATAAAACATATTTCATAGAAGTTGGTTTTCCCCCCAAGAGGTTTAAAGAAGAGCTACTGTTTGAATATCTGAATTGCATTCCATGATTTTCTCAAATCTAGTTGTTTGATATAAATTTTAAAAATGACTGTCATCTGTCATTTATGAACAGTGTAAAGGAAAACTCATTTCCTTATCAATTTTAAAGGTAGAAGTTTTATAAGCCTTTGTTTGTTTTTGAGAAAATGTTTCTTTGTGTAGCCTTGGCTGTCCTGGAACTCACTTTGTAGACCAGGCTGGCCTCAAACTCCCAGAGATCCACCTGCTTCTGCCTCTTGAGTGCTGGGGTTAAAGATATGCACCACCACTACTTTGCTTATGCATAACATTTTTTAATGAAAAGTTGTTTTGTAAATTTTGTTTGAGAACTGATTATTTGTTATTATAAAACCAAAAACGCTAATAAGTTTTCTTTTTTTGGGGGGGTTGTCTACAGAATTACTTAATCCATAAATGCATTTGAGATTCTCATCTGACCCATCAGATTTGTCCAAGTCAGATTTATATTGTATATAATTGGTGAAAACTCTTAAGAGGCTGCAGGCGTGAGCTTCAAATTTAAAGTCTTGAAATAGATTAATATTGGCTTCATTCTTTTTCTTTTTGACTTAGTAAGTAGATGGTATAGATTATCAAACCAAATGGTTCTTTTTAAATTGTAAGTTTTAGCAGTTTTTAAATTATGAACAATGTATTCTTTTTTAGCTTGATTCTAGAAAACTGTTAATGGAAGATTCTTGAATAATGACCTAATAATAAGAGAGGATTATATAAGTTCAAATTACCAGTTTACAGTGAAAAAATGATCAAAACTATGTGCCTTGAGAGTTCTATCCCAGGAACGTTGTTTCTCAATAAAATGTAGAAAATGGTCCATGCATGGTTTTGAAAGTTAGTTCAGTTTCCTTTTGTTTTTGAGGTGCAGAATGGTGGCGAGCCACAGACATTCACACTCGTGCAGGAGCGCCCTTCTTTCCACCGTTACTGGGAATTCCACCACTGTTTGCTCCTCCAGCCCAGAATCACGACTCTTCATTCCATTCGAGGACTTCTGGAAAGAGTAATCGAAATGGTCCTGAGAAAGGTACTCATTTCAGCACAAGTGAGGGACCAGAAACCTCTGCCTGATGCCTCTTTGCTGCAGAGTTTGCTTCTAAAAACATTTTTACAGCCTTGGGCTAGATGTTCCTATATCATCGTCCCTTAGGATTAGGTTTTCAGAGTACACATCTCCTGAGTTTCAGCTAAGGTTAGATAGTTGTGCTAGGAAGTATTGCTTATACACGATGTGATTTAGCCAGGATCTAAACCCAACTCTACTCCCTTCCCTCTGTATGTCCTTATCTCCTTACACTGAACTCGATAGAATGCCGCTTTTTCTTAACTCAGATATAATCCAAGCTAGTACCCTACATCTGTGTTATTCTTTTAAGTGTGTTTATATAGTTTCTAAGTGTTATTATGATAGTGTTTAGAAGTTACAATGTTTTAGGTAGTCCACTGCTTTTCTTTCTTAAATGTGCATTGGTGTTTTACATGCATGTGTGTCTGTATGAGAGTATTTAGTATTCAGGGACTGGAGTTACAGTTGTGAGCTGCTATGTGGGTGCTTGGAATTTAACCCAGCTCTTCTGGAAGTGCTGCCTGTGTTTTTAAACGTTGAGACATCTCTCTAGCTGTGCCCATTGCTTTTAATTTGAGTGTTTCTGAAAGAACAGTACTTATATGTAACTTATTTTCTAAACATGTTTGTTTGAGTGATAGTCACACAGTTTAATGCTAGTAAATAATTCAGTTGAATTTAATATGCTCATAATGTTGCATGATAGTCACCCACTATGGTACTCTAAAATTTTTAATCTTCAATAATACTATGCCCTTTAAGTAATCACTGCTCTCTGACCCATCACAGCTGTTGTTTTACCTTGTCTCTATAGTATATATTATGAATCTTTTATGTAGAGTCATGTGTTTTTTAGCACCTTTCTTTTTTACGTGCCGTGTTTGTAGTCTTCATCTACATTACACATGCGCAAGCTCTTCATTCCTTGTTCTGGTCAAATAATGTTCCATTATATAAATATGTTTCTTTCCAAGGTATAAATGGGTCAGTTAATGGCAGCAGTGCATCATCCTCTGTCCTTGGTGTCAGTGCGTCTGTACTATCCACTCCCGCTTCAAGTTCCATGGGACAGAATCAAAGCACAAGCTCAGGTGGAGGAAACCTTAAATGTCATCAGGAACAAAGCAAAAGTCAGCCTTTGGATGCCAGAGCTGACAAAATCAAAGATAAGGTAAGCTGTTTCTTTAAGAATAAGTACAATAAATCAATATATAAAGGAAATATTTTAAAAGTCACATCACCAGAACGTGTGGATTAATTTCTTATTTCCAACTCCTTTTTTTGCAGATCTTTTTGGTTTTTCGAGACAGGGTTTCTCTGTGGCTTTGGAGCCTGTCCTGGAACTAGCTCTTGTAGACCAGGCTGGTCTCGAACTCACAGAGATCCGCCTGCCTCTGCCTCCCGATTGCTGGGATTAAAGGCGTGCGCCACCACCGCCCGCAGATCTTTATTTTTATAGCATAATGCTGATATTAGATTAGATATCTTGGACAGTTAAAACTCACAGTGCCTGTACAAATAATATACTTGGTAGTGATAATTATGAGTTGAGCTTTTGTTTCTTTTAGTTCTTCAGTGGTGGGAATTGAACCCAGGGAATTCCACAAACTACGCCTGCATTGTACCACTGATGGAAACATACATATTAGATGTTAGCTCTATTCTAATTACTTTACATTTCGATTTCAAATTTCCCTTTGCCCTGTGTTTGGTGGATGTTAGTACAAATTGGAAAATAACATCAAAATAATTGCCTCGTAAGTGGCTGAGTCAGAATTTGAAACCAAAAATATTAACTCCAGAGTCTAGTTTAGGGGAGCAAAACTGAGAAATGTATTATTATGGGGATAATTTAGATAATCCCAATAGTCCAATTACTCCTGCGCACCCATTATGCAATCAAACAGTTGACCAGATTGAGCCAGTTCCATCTCTATGTGTAAGTTATCAATTTATTGTCTCTGAAGACTAAATACATTCTTTGTTTTTTTGTCTTTTGGCGTGAGATAGGCTTTCATAAGATAGGATCCTAGGCTAGGCGTGGTGGCTCACACCTTGAATCCTAGCCAAGGTGGACTGAGTTCTAGGCCAGCCTGATCTCCATAGCAGATTTTCAGGCTGTTAGAAGAGAGACCCTGTCAAACATAGAGCTATAAAACCCAAGAGACTGTAGACAGTGTTCTATAAGAGTAAGAATTTTTGCAGCTGGTTTAGTATTTCTTTTTCTTTATCTGTTTCTGTCTCTCATTGAATTCTGTGTATGTATGGGTTTTCCCCTCCATTTATGTTTATACACCACATGTATGCTGTGCCTATGGAGGCCAGAAGAGGGAGTAGGATCCTCCAGGGCTGGAGTTACAGACAGTTGTGAGTTGCCTTGTAGGTACTGGGAATTAGGTTCAGTTCCTCAGGTTTAAGTCCTCTGCTCTTGATTATGGAGCCAAATTTAGTGTTTCCTCCAATTCTAGTCCCCTTTGCTCTTGACTATGGGGGTTTTAGTGTTTGTTTTAGTCTATGCAGTCAGTGTGATACTTCCCTGTCAGCTGATGGCTGCTTGGCTGGTACTAGTCCAGATATAAGCAGTGGTGTACAGGACTCAAATGCTGCGCATTCTCTAGTTAGCTGCATTGGCATCACAACGGTTTATTGTTTCTCTGCAGCTGGCACAGCCAGTACCTGCTGCTCTGCAGTCCCTGGTCACTTCTCAGGCAGTGCACTTCTAGGACCTTCACATTTTGCCTGGTCTACCTCTTGCCCCATTACCAAACTACCAAATGTAGTTTTTCACTAAATCTTTATCATTCTATTTATCAATAAAGACATGGGAGTCAGAGGCTGGAAGATGGAAACCTAGCTCATAGAAGTTTAAAAGCAACTAACTCACCTTTTCTCATTGCCAGAGTCTCAGAAAGAGAGTGTCTCTCTTTGGGTCCAAACCAAAAAGGACCACTACACTCAAAGTCCCTCTCTCCTGCTTCCTGTCCATCTCTCTGTTTTCTGGACTCTCTCTCTCTGATTCCCTATGAACTTTCTATCAACCAGTTGCTGGCTCTACCTCCTGACCATGGTTGTACAAGTACAAACTCGGGTTTCACAGTGTGATCATATATCTTAGCAAGTTTTGCTGAAATATTAATGGGTACCTTGCTAGATAATTTTCCTGGTACCCCAACTGGCAGTGTTCCCCGTGTGCTAGGACCTTGGACTGTATGGTACCTTATTCCACAGTTCTGCCATACAGTGAACAAGAGTCACTTCTCTTCAATAAAATCTCTAGCTTAGCCTTAGGTGAATGGGATCATGAGAAAGAAGCCCTCTTCCTTAATCCTCCGGAAAGAATGGCTATATCTGTGATTTCTTTATTATTTAGAGAGGGCTGTTGATTATTTTTAGCAGGTATCTTCTACTAGATAATAGTTCTTAAAGTGTGGTTTTGTTTTGAGACAAGGTCCACCTTTTAGGCCAGGCTGGCGTAAAACATAAGCTCCTCCTGCCTCATTGCCTTCAGGTTGAATTTGCTGGTGTATATCAGCAATCCTAGCTACTTGATAATTCTGTTACCCTTTCTTGTTCAGACTGCTAATATAGGCTCTGCCTTCTGACTAGATCTTTTAAGAACTGGTTCTAGATGTAGAGGTATGCTCTATATGGCAAATTCACTCCAGATTTTAGTCTTTTCAAGCTTTTGGCTTCTCTTTTTCATGTGATACAATAGAAACCCTGACAACCCAACTTCATAAAATGTGGCCATCATTAAGTCCAGGTTTCCTTTATCCAAGACACCTTCAGATGCATTTTATCTATTTTTTCTTGATCTCTGTTTTTTTCAGCAGAAAATAGATATTTCCCAAAATATAGTACACCCATAGAAGAGACAGGTTGAGGGAAGTTACCTGGTGTCTCTAAGAAGCTTATTGAATGTCTCAACAGTCCAGTACAAGGCCCCCGGCCCCCGTACATTTTCTTTCTGCTTCAAACACCACTGAGCATGAGTGATGAAAGATCCTTAGCTCTTTCCTCCCAGCGATCAGTGTTAGGTCTGCTTTCCCCCTTCTGCTCTCCAGCTGCTCTCTGGTCTCCCTTAGGATGTGTTTCCAAGGGAGTCCCATCAGTGTAAGCTTCTGTTAGCTCCTGTTGTGTGACACACCACCTGCTCTTTATGAAGCCACCCTCATGCATTGTCATCGGATATGTGTCTGTATTGTATTTCTAAAAACCATGTGTCTGTTCTTTCAAACTTTGTCATCCTACCTCATGGAAGTAGTGATAAATATCTAGTGAAATGTACAACCGAAAGTGTTCGACAGGTTCAAAGCAGTGCACATAAAGGAGTGAACGTCAAACAGCCCTCTGTATGTTTTTAGTGAAGAACCTCCACTGATATTCTCAAGCAGAATTAGCACTCCTCACTACATCCTCTCCCCAGGAGCCACATTAAAACTTACCTGTAGACATTCCTCTTTTGTGAACTGTACACGCAGATACAGTACCACATTTGTTCATGCCAACAACTCAATAAAAGTAATAGTCTACAGACACTGGCTCTTAAGCAAAATTTAATCTTAAATTAGAATTTAATCATAATGTAAAATTATAATTTCGTATCATTTTAAACATTTTGAGTCATACATATGCCAACATGTGTTATGGTTACAGATTGCTTAAATAAAATGAACATACAATCCTGTATTTTTACTTTTTATTTTTCAAGGCTAAAAGCTTTGTAAAAATTTCCTCATTAGTGCTTTCCTGTATAGTTTGAAATAAATTTTTCCAGATAATTTATATGTCCTTCCTCAGAGGTGGAGTAGTGGTCTCAGGCCTCCTCATTAGAATCACTGATGAGTACATTTCCTTATGTATCACTTAGATAATAGTTCAGACTAGAGTATATAGACATGTAGCCTGTTTGGAAAGTAAAACTACTGAAGGTTGAAAGTATTCTGCTCTTGTAATTTTATATACATATTACATGTAGCCAATGCCATCTTTAAAAATTATTTATTTGCTTTTTTACTTATTTATGGCTTGAAGAAAATTTTAAGGAATATGAAATGAGAGTTTCCCTGGACAAAGTATGCAGTGAACCCTTAAGTTTAAAGTATTAATAGAGAATTATAATATGATCCAGTCATTCCATTTGTCAGTATGTACTCCAAAGATTTGAATGTGGAGTCTCAAATATATGAACTCTTCTTTACTTATTCATTCTAGCTAGAGAAGTGGTACGATTCTTCTAAGAGAGATTTATGTGCATGCACATGTCTGCTAGTTCCCAGAGCATAACTTGGAGTCATTTCCTGCTTTCTTCAGTGTGTGTTGTCAGGCTCAGGTCAGCCCCTGACCATCTCACTAGCCCAGGAGTTGGTGTTTAATGTGTTTAGTATTTCTGTGTCTCAAGATAAAAGTGTTCTGAAGATGTATTCTGATAATTATGTGTCACTGTGAATGTGTGTAATAGTACTGACCTGTGTACTTAAAAATGCTTAACTAGAGAGGAATATAAGACTCTTTGCCATGGTTCACTTTCTTTCCAAATTTGTCAATTTCCTCATTATTAAAAGGTACTATAATTTCTGCTGAGTCTATTCCTGCTAATTGACAAAGTCTCAATTTTTCTTTTTGAATTATCTCAGAGAACTTTTTCTTATAAGTTTTTGATATGGTAAAAAGATCCATTCTAAGATAATATCTTCCTTCTGCATTAAAATTCCTATAAGGGAATATTTGGAGGGTAATATGACCAGAATGCAGTTAAGATTCCGATCCACATGATCCACATGTGCCTTCTCTAATTTCTCTTCAATCAAAGCCAATTCTCTCTCCACTTCAGCTGATAGTTCCCTGGGACTATTTAAGTCCTTGTCACCATCTCGTGTTTAGTTTAAATTAATCAGGTCTTCATGTTTTATATCAATATTGCACAATATATGTGAAATGTCTCCCCGTAATCTTTGCAAATTCTCAAGAGTCTGTAGTCAGTCTTTCCTAATTTGCTCCTTTTGGGATCTGATTTTTTGTAAACCTATTTTATAACCTAAATAATTAGTAGAGGCTTCTCTTTGTAATTTTTCAGGCAACTTTTCTTCACTTCTTTCAACATTCTGAATTTTTGTTCTCCCTTCTGTCACTGTTCTTATTACTCAAAGGAGTGTGGGCTTAAAACAGGCATTAGCTTCTTCAGTTGCTCTTGGAAGGAGTTTCCTCCGTGATTGCAGGAAGTGACTGAACTTGATTTGACATAGAGGCTTGCAAGGAGCCCCTCATGGAGTTTCCCAATGGCAAAGAATTACCTTGAATATTCCTGGTTGACCTACATTCATTAATCTAATGCCTGTCTTTGCCCCACCTTCTGCATAATCCTGAAGGGAGGGGTGTTCTGAATGGATTATTCTTAGAAAAAACATTGTTTCTGGGAATATGCTGTTTAAAATCCCTTTTAAGGTGAGCTTGGTTGCCACCATTGAATTTTCTTCAAACCTCTGGAAATTACCTCTCCTAAGTATCATCATGAGATTCAATATGTATTGTATGTTGGATCCATTCCTCCAGTGGAACTGACCTTACCTTTAAGGGCCACATTCTCCTTTTACATTGAGAAATGACGTTTTCAAAAGCCAGATACTCAATTATTTGTCTAGCCTCTGAATTTGGTACTGCTAAAGCCAGTCTTTGTAAGAAATCCACAAAGGCTTCCTTTGGACCCTGTATAAATAACTTTCTGACCCAATTATTCAAAACTGCTTCAAGGCATAAATCCAGGGTATGATCATCATATACAGTTTTTTCTATATTAGCATAATCTCCATGAATTTGATCTTGAAAGATTTTCATACCTCTAGGTTTACCTTCTTCAATAATTTTTGCCTCTTCTCTGAATCAGGTACTCCATTGTAATTGTGGACCAGGCTCTAAAATCCTTTTGATCAATTCTCTGGTCTGTTCCAGCATATTCTATTCTATTAAACTGATAATGAGTTTTATAGTTTATCTCATATTCATACATTCCTATAATGGGCTTATATACAATCTACCTTCTTCATTCCTTCCTCCTCCACTTTCTCCTACATAACCCTCCCTCCCAACTTCTTGTTCTTGCTGATGTGTGCTCTACTTTGTATGTGCTCTTTCGTCCCTTTCCCTCTCATTACCCGCTGAGTAGATTTATTGTTGCCTGTATGTACATGGGTGAAGAACCATCTGTTGGAGAATGAGTAACCCCTCACTGCCTGTATTTGTAAGATAAGCAATTTTCTCTCTCCCAATGGCCATCAATTGCCAGTTTCTTCTCAGGTATGGGTTGGT
Source organism: Chionomys nivalis (assembly GCF_950005125.1). Classification (NCBI taxonomy): domain Eukaryota; kingdom Metazoa; phylum Chordata; class Mammalia; order Rodentia; family Cricetidae; genus Chionomys; species Chionomys nivalis. Next base: position 21,179,396 of record NC_080107.1, read on the forward strand.
CTTCAGAGGCCCTTTCCCATCATCTCTGGGATTTTGGTTGGTTGTTCCTCTTCAGGTCTTCTGCTCTCACAACCTCTTTGAATTGTGTGTGCCACTACACCTTCATGTCTTGAAAAGTATCCTTCACTACAGGCTTCCAAGTATTCTGGCTGTTTCTTAAACATAAGACTGCTTGTAAAATATGAACTATTGTCCCTTTCTGTCAGCTTTTAATATTATTCAATATTTTTTTCCAAAAAGTCTTAAATATTCTAAAATTGTTTTTTTTCTCCTGTGTGATCGAGTGATTAATTTATAATTTTGTTAAAAGCAAGGTATCACTCTGTATCCCCGGCTGGCCAAGATTCACTATGTAGACCAGGGCAGTCTGAAACTGATAGAGATACACCTGCCTCTACCTCCCGCCTTGGGTTTATGTAAAATATTCTTGTAAAGGATTACATTTTTTTCTTTTCTTTTCTCCCCCCCCCCTTTTTTTGGAGGCGGGGGTGGGGGGGCTTGTTTGTTATTTTTCCAGACAGGGTTTCTCTGTATATCTTTGGCTATCCTGAAACTTGCTTTATAGACCAGGCTAGCCTCAAACTCAGAGATCCACCTGCCTCTGTCTTCCATATGTTGTGATTAAAGTCATGCTCCCCCACGTCCGGCCAGGATTACTTTTTTTGACATAGCTCCATAAATCTCTTGCCGTCTACAGTGCCTTCCATGTGTCATTCAATACTGGATACTACTGCTTTTTGTATTTAAAATATGTTCTCTCCTCTCTGCACCATTACTCAATCTAGAGTTTCCTGGGCAACAATTCACTGTGGCACACGGTTCTCCTAGGTCTCTCAAAGGCTGTTTGGAGCATCTTAGGGAAATGTTTAAACGATAAAAACTGTATAGATAAAGACATTCTAAATCTGTGTAATTATTTTTGAATTTTTGATTCAATGTTTAATTTTGCACTATTTGAAGCATTGTGGTGTAGATGAATCTACATATGTGCGATATTTGTATTTTAACTGTTTTACATGGAACTGTCATATTTTATGCTCTATGCAAAGGTATAGAATTTACACATCAAGCAATGTAATAGAATTATTTGTAATCATTTTAAATAGAAGAATATAGGAATTTTTTATATTACAAAAGCTGTCCCCACCACATAATAATATTTTAGATCATTTTTTTCTTTCTTTTTTTTTTTTTGGTTTTTTGAGACAGGGTTTCTCTGTGGTTTTGGAGCCTGTCCTGGAACTAGCTCTTGTAGACCAGGCTGGTCTCGAACTCACAGAGATCCGCCTGCCTCTGCCTCCCGAGTGCTGGGATTAAAGGCGTGCGCCACCACCGCCCGGCTACATCATTATTTTTCTAAACAGTTTAACGGGAAATGCATTATGTGATAGCCATGTCAGATCTTAGAGTTTCTATTGATGATTTCCTGCCACATAAGTTAGTTAATAATAACCCTTATGATATATTATTTCTCTTTCCTAAAATGGTGTTTTGAAGTTGAAGATATCACTTGAAAATTAAAAGAGTGTGACTTTACTGAATCCTGGATTCCTTCAAAGGATTAGTTTACCAAATAATGCCTCTGTCTCCAGAAACCTAGGAAGAAAGCTATGGAAAGTTCTAGCAACAGTGATAGTGATTCGGGCACATCGTCAGACACCTCAAGTGAAGGCATTAGTAGTAGCGACTCAGACGATCTGGAAGAGGAAGAGGAAGAAGGTCAGAGTATCGAGGAGAGTGAAGAGGAGGACTCGGACTCCGAGACTGAAGCACAACACCACAGCGACACCCAGGTACCGTTTCCATGAGCCTGGGTCTGTTTCAGGGAGCCCTGTGCTGTGTCTCTAAGGGATCAACAGTGCCTTGTAAAATACTCTCTTTCTCCAAGTTATCCCACTTGCTGCTTTTAATGGATGCCAAGATAACTGCCTTTCACATTGTGTTTCCAGGTGCTATTACATGGTATTTCAGACCCAAAAGCAGACGGACAGAAAGCAACTGAAAAAGCCCAGGAAAAAAGAATACACCAGCCATTACCTCTTGTGTCTGAATCCCAGACTCACTCATCATTCCAATCCCAGCAGAAGCAGCCTCAGGTTTTGTCACAGCAGCTTCCATTTATTTTCCAAAGCTCTCAGGCAAAGGAGGAATCTGTGAACAAACACACCAGTGTAATACAGTCTACGGGATTGGTGGCCAATGTGAAACCTTTGTCTTTGGTAAATCAAACCAAAAAGGAACCTTACAGGAAACTCATAGTTCCTTCTCCTGATGTAATTAAAGCAGGGACTAAAAATACCTCTGAAGAATCTAGTTCTTTGACCAGTGAGTTGCGATCCAAACGGGTAAGTTAAATATTATGTACACAGGAATCTTACTGCTAAGAGTTTTGTTACAAATGGGGCTAAAAAATAGCTTAATTTGTACCGCCTTCTCAAATACGGAGCATAGCACTGGGTTTGATTCTAAACTCCAGGAGAGGAAGAAAAGATTTCATTCTGTGTAGCCCAGAGTTAGAATAAGGTCTGGTACAGTTCCCAGCATCCCCCAAAAATGTGTTTTCTGATTTTATAGTCATAGACTCCCCAGTTTCATATGTTTCTGACAAAACTATTGTATATCCCATCCCCTTCCACCCCCCCCCCTGCTTTGGCAGTAAGAGTATATTATAGTTGAATAAGATAAGTTTTATAATAGATTTTTTAAAATAATGATTTATTTTAATATTATTTACCTGTTGACGAAATTAACTTTTATGTAATTTACTCTTAGAATTTAAGTGTAGAAGTCTTTTATGAAAAAAAATCTATTTTGAGCACAGTAGTAGCATATGCCTATATTTCTGTCTGCTCTAAAGCCCAAAACAACCATGTTTTGTTGGTTTTTCATTTTTAATTTTATATGTCTTTAGAGTATGTATGCATTCTAATGAAAAGTTTTAATGTTCTTACTGTCTAGAGATCATTCTATAAGTAAGTTATTGAAATGATAAGAATTGTAAGTATTTTATGTTAACAGACATTTCTTTCTTTAATGTATATGGGTGTGTGTGTGTGTGTGTGTGTGTGTGTGTGTGTGTGTGTGTGTATGCCTTACAGCAGCATCCAGTCATCTGGTACTGGAGTTACAGATGATTGTAAGCTGCATATGGATGCTGGGAACCAAACCTGGGTCTTCTGGAAGAGGACCACTGAGCCATCTTAACTATGTCTTCAGGCCTGTGAATATACATTTGTATTAGACTCAATTCTAAATGATATTATCTATATGCTTTATTTAATATTATGAACTATTTAATGAATACTTCTCTTTAAATAATTTTCTGTAGAGTACTCTAGTGTATTGAATTTTGTCTTTAAGACAATCTCTTTTGCTCTACACTAACTGCTATTAATCCACTGGTCTTGTCCTTAGATTATGAATTTCTGATTTATGTTACCATTGATTCCTTCAGTGTTTACACCGTGAACTTATAATTTAAGTTAGTAGGTATGATATATATATATACATATATACATATATACATATATATATATATATATATATATATATATATATATATATATATTCCAGGAGTAGAATTTCATAGATCTATGTCAGTCAAGTCAAATCTGGAGTATATTCTTGCATTTGCAGAAAATGAGATAAGTGAAAATACATTGAGATCCCCACCCACTGGCACATGGGTAGTTGATGCTGTAAAACAGCAATAGATTTTCCACTTGTAAACACTATATTTAGACACTTTCCCTAACATCAAAATGGATAGTTTGTGTAGACTTAGGATTACCTGTCTTGCCATGAAATAAAAATACAATAAAATGCAAGTGTGGGTATAAATGTATGGTATGAAATTCTTAGAGTTAAAACCAGGAGTAGTTGCTGATAATTAATACCAATGTGCAGTGAAAACTTTACTTTAATGGAACCATTCGCTCCATTATTAGAAGAAAACATATATTACTTAGTAGAAGGTTTATTGTATGATTACTTCTATTTGTCTGAAAGTTTGTTTTCCTCAGATGCTGGGTATTGAACCCATGGCTTTCTGTAAGTACACAGCTGCTAAGCCTAGCACCCAGCTCCCCATTGGTCTCCCTATATCTTAAAATTTTTCTTTGAAAATCTTTTCTATCTGGATATGATGACTTGTGCCTGTAATGCCAGCTGAGACCGAAACAATGAATCACAGTGAACTGGAGGGCCTTTGGGTAGCAATGAGTCCCAGGGTTATCTGGACCATTGAATGAGATTCTATCTAAAAAGGCAAGAAGTAAACAACCAGAAGACTTTCTTCCTCAAGAAGTCACTTGGTGGTAATCTAGTGTTAGTCTCAGGTGAGTTCAAGTACAGGGTAGGTAATGTGTTAGGAAGACCATACATGACAGTTTCTGCTACAGAAATTTTTGGAAATGGAAACTAAGGTCCTTAAAGCATTATACATACAGACCTGTATAATCAAACAAAATTAGAGAATCACATGTTTGTTCTACATGCTGTAATCTAATGGAATTAGAGGCAGAAAGATCAAGAGTTCATTGCCAGCCTAGCTACTCAAAAAAAAAGGAAAAACAAAAAACCCAGCTAGAATGTTGTTGACTATCAGCCTGGTGGTGGAGGAAGGAGTTCTAGGACTGAAACGCACGTGTAAACCTGCTGAGTTAGAGAAGTGTGAGCAGTGGTTCACCTGTCAGAAACAGTTCCTGTAGACAAGTGATTTTAGCCAACTGAGGGAGGAGAAAAAGTGTGAGACGGTACTGTCCTTAGCAGTCTGCTTCAGCTAGAAGGTAGACTCTGGACGAATTATGAAGTAATTTGCATGTTACTGGATACATAATGTTGACAATGGTCCCAGAATCTAAGAAAAGAAAACTCATGTAACATGAAGTTTGTGTTCTTATAAAAACATTTGTTGGCAGTTGGGAAGGAGGAAATAACAGCATGGCCCAAGTTTTAGCATTTTTTAATGAATGAACCTAAATACATGGTAATAGACTAGTTTGGGGGTATTTTTAGGACGTCAGGATTGGATTATTACGAAAATGGGAGTCACAGTAAAGAGAAAGGACAGTGCCTTTTGAGTGTTTAAACAAATAAGTGTGACCATATCATGTCTAGCCAAGATTTAGCAGCCAGTTGTCCTTGCTGACACTCCTTCCCCAGCCCCTTGTATGTCATTCTTTGAGTTTCCAATGAATCTGTATTCTGATACTGACAAACAGAAGCAGTCTTTGTTTTCTACTCTATCTCAGTTTTTTTTTTTGTCTTTTTTTTTTTAACTTGTGTTTCATTAGGAACAATATAAGCAGACATTCCCATCACAAATAAAGAAACAGGAGTCGTCAAAGAGCCTGAAGAAGGTTATTGCAGCTTTGTCAAATACAAAAGCAACCTCTAGTTCACCAGCACATCCAAAACAACCAGTAGATAACAACCACCCTAATCCATTTCTGACAAATGCACTTTTAGGTAGTCACCAACCAAATGGGGTCATTCAAAGTGTCATTCAAGAAGCTCCTTTAGCACTTACTACCAAAACTAAAATGCAGAGTAAGATTAATGAAAACGTCACCAGTAGCAGCCCATTTTCCTCGCCTGTCAACCTGAGCACAGGTGGGAGAAGACCCGGCAATCAGACTCCTGTCCTGCCCTCTGCCTCTCCCATTGTGCATAGTCACGGGAAGGAGAAAGTGGTGAGCAATAATGTCACACCATTGAAAACACAGCATCACCCTCATCCTGCAAAGTCTTTGGTGGAACAGTTTAGAGGTGCGGATTCCGACATTCCTAGTAGTAAAGACTCTGAAGATTCAAATGAGGACGAGGAGGAAGATGATGAGGAAGAAGACGAAGAGGAGGATGATGATGATGATGATGAGTCTGATGACAGTCAATCAGGTTAGTTTCCGTTTTAAAATTTAAAGTTTATTTCTAAGTATATGCCAGAACATTTGAAAAAATGTTAATTTATAATCCTGAAATCATTGTCATTCACTTTTTCTTATAGTTGATAAAATATGAAAGTGATTGATATTGGAATTCTGAGTTAAATTTTGGCTTGTCATTCACCTGGATTGAAATGACTAATTTTAAAGTGGGTATGATGATGCATGAATCAAACAGTTTTATCAGTTGGCTAAATTTGCATTTCATTCAGAACCACTTATCCACAGTATGATTGTTTTTCGCTTTAAAAATCAGTTTTGGCCAGCCTGGTGTACAAGAGCTAGTTCCAGGACAGGCTCCAAAACCACAGAGAAACCCTGTCTCGAAAAACCAAAAAAAAAAAAAAATCAGTTTTGGCCACGTGGTGGTGACATATGCCTTTAACACCATGGGATATAGAAGCAGACAGATCTCTTGAGTTCAACACAGAGAAACTCTTTTAAAAACAACAACAACAACAACAATAATAATCTTGAGCCAAACATAGTGGTATATGACTTTCATCCCAGCACTGCCAGAGGAGCAGGGCAGAGGCAGGTGGCTCTTTGCATTTGAGGCAAGCCTGGTCTATAGAGCAAGTTCAAAGACAGCACTGCTGTATAGAGGAACTCTGTCTCGGGGAGGGAGGACCATTCGTTCCTTGAGAATTTCATTCAGTATGTTTTGAATATAGTCACCCTGTCCCTTTCTCTTCCCTCATTATACCCCTTCCCTTCTCCCCAACTAAAAAGTTGTCTTTTATCCATATCAAGGCCAAGTTTTGCTGTCCAAATATTCTTTAATGTATTTTATTATCTCCTGCAAAGTATTAAAACATTATTGGATATTACCATGATCATTCAAAAAGAACCAAAACATTAAGTAATTTTTGATACCAGAATTTACTAAGTAATATGGGCTCATTAAGTTAAGCCTTGACTAAATAAATCTGCATTTACTCTGTAATATTTTCTTTGTTTCTTCCTTTTAAGAGTTCTTTTAAACACATAAAATGCAAGACAACTGAACATTTAAATAGAGATTACATAAATATATTTGTATATATGTTTCTATGTGGGTTTGTTACTGCTCAGCCAGAAATTTTTCAGTAACCCATGTGAATAGGAAAATAGTCATTGTACGATTTAATGTCCTAATAATATTAATCCTGAAAGTGCTGACTGTCTGTAGTCTGAGCTTTCAAAAACTAGATTTTATGGAACTCCAGTGCAGGTAGAACATTGCTAGGATGGCCATCTGGATGATGTCCTGCGTGCGCATCTTTATGTATCGTTCTGTGTTTATCTGGAGTTTAATCCATTCTTGGATGTTACATGTCTAGAGGAGTATTACTAACATGTATTAACATTGGACTTCACTCCAGCCAGTTCTTTCTGTGAGCATAGTTTGTGAATCGTGAGAAGTCTGGTGGTGTCTTTATATAACTCGAACTACAGCTATAAAAGCAGAACATCAAACCAAAACCCCTCCCTTAAAATTGTGTTCTTTTGTGCCAAATCGCAAATGCCAGACTGATGCCTTGTTCCTAAGTAGTGAGTTTAGCACAGGGGACTCTGCAGACACTGGCACCTGTCAGTTTGTTTGCTCAACAACATCTCCTTATTTTACCTAAGATTCCCTGTTGAAATTAATGTTGAAAGCATTAAGCTGAACTGCAGTGTGAATAGTGTCAAGTGGGAACTATTTCGTGATTCAGATAGCAAGTAAAACTGATCCTTTTAAGAGAAGTTTGCAGAACCATCGTCTTCATACACTTGATTCAAATAGCTTATAAGATGCTAATTTTAACATTTGCTCTTAGTCTTGGGAAATTGCTTCCTCGAATTCTCAGTTGCAAATACCGGTTCTGAACTACTCCCTTTAGGTGCAAGCTGCAAGTGATTGGTTGTGACTTAGTTATAATATCCAAGTGCTTCTTTACTTCCCAGAATCAGATAGTAATTCAGAATCAGATACAGAAGGCTCAGAAGACGACGATGAGAAAGACCAGGAGGAATCAGATAGTGACACTGAAGGAGAGAAAACTGCCACGAACCTGAACCAGACAAGCTCCTCTGCCAAAAGCCCTCCCATCAGTCTCACAGCTCACTCCACACCTCACAGCCTCCACACAGGAGGCGCCCCGGGCTCCGCTCCTGCCGCCCTGTGCTCTGAGTCCCAGTCTCCTGCTTTTCTTGGCACTTCTTCTTCCACACTCACTTCAAGTCCACACTCTGGTACCTACAGTTTATTTTTATCGATGTAAAGTCAAGTCAGACTGCAGCAAGGATTGCTAGTTACACAGTTTTCAGGAGATGATCTCGTAATCAAGTATTGCGTCTAGGTTTTAGATTGCCTAAGTAAGAAACATGTATTTTAAAAAGACTTAATCTATTGCCCGATACTTTAATTATTTCCCTTGTGGTTTTTAATTGATGATCCCTCTTGCTTTTGAATTCTTTTTGGTTTTATTTCTGTTTTTTTCTTTTTGTTTTTTGAATGAGTAGCATTCTTAGTCCATATCATACTATATTTTTATGTATCTTTATAAATGTCTAGGCATTATTTTAAAAGATCCTCCATTTAACAATCCAAAGCTACTGTTCCCATTCAATAACTAAGAAAATACGGGTTTATATCATACAATATTTGGCTGTTGTTTCAATTAGTTTACTTTCATTGGCACTTTCTAAATTTTTTATTTCAACAAATAAGCATGGTGTCCGACTAATTTTATATTTATGTGTAGTTGTCTTAAAAATATACATATAAGCACAGTCCTCTTTTGTGGAGTAATGATTAATTAAAGGCCTGGTACTGTTTTGGGCTATGGATATCCATATGCACACAGAAATTAAATTCTCTTTTAGTATTTGAGCCAACCGTTAAGAATTTGTAGCATCTATCTAAAAACCTAGACTTTCAAAGCAGAGAATGAATTGGTTTTTAAACCCTTTCAGCTGTTTCCTTCCTGATTGTTGCTTCTACTCATGACAGGAGCAAAGCTATGTGCTGTTCTGTTCAAGAGAAACCTACTGTCTGTCATTAGGTCACAAGAGTGAAACACTTCTGTCTTATGTAATATGCTTTGTTTAAAAAAATTAGAAATAATGCAGTTTTCATAAGTATACTAATAATCTGTCATGTAATTATTTTCAAAGAAAAATTTTTGAACTATCAGGAAACTCTCGTGTGTACATTTTTATATTTCATGTCTTGGTTGGCTTCTCTTTAAGGTCCATCCAAGAGAAGAAGAGTGACCGATGAACGCGAGCTGCGTGTGCCTCTGGAATACGGGTATGCCACACAAGGCCCTCTTCCGTGTTAATGCATGTTTCATGTGTGCTTGAGTTCCTATTCTCTCCTCTCTACAAAATTATTGATTAGAACAGAAAAGCCGTAACAAGGGGCAAAATGTTGATTCAGCAGAAAACCGAAAGTACACCTAATTTCACATGAAGGGAAGGAAGGTGTTGCAGTGTTTGATGGGCTCATGTTACTGGAATGAACCAACAGCCAGTCACATGTCAAGGAGCTGGAACAATACTGTCAGAAGGCTTTGCGAAGACAGAAGTAAAGGACAGTGGAAGATGTCGTGAGTTAAGGCCAGAGTACTCAAGGAGAGATTGGTTTAACTGATTCCAGTTATAGGTACCAGTTCAAACTGGGTTTCAGGGCCCCAGACATAGAGAGGCATTTGTGTGCTCTTCATGTGGGGCTTTCTGCTATTGCAAGAAATACCAGAGGAGGGGCTGGAGAGATGGCTCAGAGGTTAAGAGCATTGCCTGCTCTTCCAAAGGTCCTGAGTTCAATTCCCAGCAACCACATGGTGGCTCACAACCATCTGTAGAGGGGTCTGGTGCCCTCTTCTGGCCTGCAGGCATACACACAGACAGAATATTGTATACTTAATAAATAAATATTTAAAAAAAAAAAAAAAAGAAATACCAGAGGAGCTTGTCTGGTTCACCATGTGCATTGATGAGTTACTCGAACGTGTAAGCCCTCAATGTAATTCCAGCTGTGCTTTCCATAAAGCTTGATACTTTAATGTTCCCAAGTCTTTAATTTTCTAGATGAATCAGTTAGCTAAAAATCTAAATCATTTTAGTAATAAGTATATTTGGATTATATGATTACATGTTTATTTTTTATTTTTTAATCTTTTCTGAAGAGCATGTGTACTTTTTCCAACTTTTTAGAAGTTTTCTTAATAAAATCAAGTGTCCTGTAATGCTCACTTCTGTTATATGTAGCTGGCAGAGAGAGACAAGAGTAAGAAACTTTGGTGGGCGCCTTCAAGGAGAAATGGCATATTACGCTCCATGTGGAAAGAAGCTTAGACAGTACCCTGAAGTGATCAAGGTAAATACTTTTCTCCATGTCCCATACATTTGGTTCTGATACTGCATTTTAATGCAGAGGAAAATGGACTTCTTTCTTAGATGAGGTTCCTTGGTACAAAACATTCTCTTGTATGGGTCTTCTGTGCTTAACCCACATTGCTCACCTAAATATAACTTCTTTATGAAATATGCAAGACATTTGTGTCTTAAAAGCTAACTGCGCATCAAAGATGGATTGTAATTATTAAAACCTGAAGTGGAAAAACGTGATTTTTATTTCACTGTCTCAGCAAAAGTGGACTAGTTACTGTCACAAAGGGCAATTTCAGCTTCAGTGCAAAACTGACCGGGTGGCATCTGTGAAGCCTTGAGTGGACCATAGGATCTACCTTTAAAGTGGTCTTTGAGCCAGAAAGGAGTACTGTAACCTAAATGAAGTAGATGTCACTGATTCTAGGTGGTTACCTTCGTTAGCTCACTCCTGCACTTACACACACAATTCTGAGAATCATTCCTAAGACCCTCACGCACTGTTCCAGCAGCAAAGAACTTTAATGTAAGAGATAGATGCTTTTCATATTTGGATCAGCTCTTACTGACTCATTAATTGTATCAACAGTTTTGTACTTTATATATGTATGAAAATATCTACATTGTTCTTGTGAAGTTTACCCTACAAAGAGTTTGGGACATCTGTGAACATCACGTAGCTTGGGGACAGGGTCTTGTCATCTGACCACAGCACATTGTGTCTGTTTACATGTGTTTTTAATTTGGGAAGTAGAGAATTGTATTAGGTGAGTGGAAATTCTAGTGCTTTGCAGGAATTGGGCTTTTAATTAAATATCACCACAGTTGCCTTTTTACTTGTGAATTAAATATATATTACCTTACACTCCCTCCCCAAAGCAACTTCCCAAGAAGGTCTCCTTTCTCTGATATTTCCTTGGAGATCATCCTTTGACCCATACATTTATCTGTAAATGCTTATTAGATTCCTGGTATCTTGACTGTTGAAAACATTTCTAGATTCGGGAGTGATGAAATGGAGATTCTTGTTCTCATGCACAGTCTTGTCATTCCAAACAATAGAATAATGTCCGTTTTCCTTCAGTTTCTTCATCTGTCATATAAAGACAAGAGTTACAACATTGTTGCCTTATAAGATTATGGCTAAGTTAAAATGAAATAACATCAAAGAAAATGTTTCAAATAGGTTCAAATGATTGAGCTTCTTGCTCCTTGGACCAATTATGAGGCACAGAAATGTTTTGGTTTTTGTGTGTCTCCCCCCCAAATTAACAATTTCTTTGTGAAAATGGCACAAATTTCAATATGTCTTTTTCACTGTTAGTTTTACAATACCAAAAATGTGAGATTTTTAAATTTCTACATAGAAATAATAGGGTTTTCAATTAATTTTTAAAGTTAAATTTTTTTTATTTCAACTCAGTTTGTTACCAGACTTTTTTTTTTTTTCAATTGTAGTGAGCCTCGGTGTTTTAGATAAACCCCTTACATACTAGTTCAGTGTTTTAAATAAATTCCTTACACACTAGTTCAAATTTTTAGTCACAAACATTTTGGAAGGCAAAAATTATTAGAAATTCTTATTTTTAATCTTTGGTTCATGTTTCAGGTCTTTATTACAAAATCATTTTCATGTTTTTTTTTAATTCAATAGACTTTTGTTATGAGAGTAAAGTTAATTGCTATTCAATACATGAAGTATTTTTGTATTGTATCAATAATAATTAGACTTAATCTATAAAGCCTCATTACATGGAGCAGAGTGTTCTTTGACATTCATTCACTTTTTATTAAACACAGTCAGTGTTCTTGCAAATGCATAGTGTTTTGTTATAATCAATTCCAGCTAGGAACTTAGATGAGTTCTTAGAGCTGCAACATGTCAAGCAACTAACATTTCAGAATGCACAGTCAAGATTACATGAACGCTGACACCACTTTATTTTTTTAATATTTATTTTGTTTACAATATTCTGTCTGCATGTATGCCTGCAGGCCAGAAGAGGGCACCAGACCTCATTACAGATGGTTGTGAGCCACCATGTGGTTGCTGGGAATTGAACTCAGGACCTCTAGAAGAACAGCCAGTACTCTTAACTGCTGAGCCATCTCTCCAGCCCCCTGACACCACTTTTTAGCTCAGAAAAATTAGTAAATTCATGTCATTTCAAGGTAATTTTAGAGAACTATGATTAAAAGTACCAAAGAAAATGTTTTACTTAAAGTATTAGAAATATTCATGCTTTCAAAATTCTTATAGGTACAAAGTCATATATTTTCATATATATCATTTATATGTTTGAGCATAGTATTAATCAAAAATTTATATAATTATGTAAGAATTTTCTGTGAAAATTAACAGGGTATCCTTCTATTAGAGTAACTGGCATAGAATTTTTGCTTTTAGTGTTGCAAACAAACAAACAACAATCTAAGTCAGAAGCTGTCTGTACCCTGCTTAGGCTTGACCTAGTCTGCCCATCTGGAGTTCCTTTTGGCTTCATGCTATATAGTTGTAAACTTTCACAAAGGACTTGATCTTTGACCTTTTGGTGATTTTCTTCTTGTCCATGGTGGTCACCTTTTGGGATTGTTGTTAATTCCATCCACTATGGCATATCATGGGGAAGGTCTGAGGTGCGATCGCCATGATGAAGGCTTTACACTGAAGGAACATCCAGCCAGGACAAACCACACGTTCCACATTTCTCCAACTTTTCCAGTTCAACAGCAGTCAGGCAAGCACAAACAGAAAGGACATTTGATTAGCTAAATGTCTGCAGGTTATAAAATACCGTTTGGCACAAATACATACATTATTGTCAGAAAGTTTTCTCTGTGTATAAAATATTTCTAACTTTATACGAATTGTATAAAAGTTTGATGTCTAAGCATATATTAAAAACAAAACTTCATACACCAAAAGGAGCCTAACTGGTATGGTGTTGCATGTCTGCAATACCAGCAGTGGATGGAAAAGGAGGGAAGATTGCCAAGTTGAGACCATCCTGGTCTGCATGTTGGGTCTGTGTTTTAAAATATAACAACAACAAAAATCCAAAAAGGAGGAAAAACATTAGTATATCAAACTTGATAATAACTTTAATTGGTCATGGTAGAGTAGATTGTTTCATTATTCTCTTTTGTGTTTTTTCTATGTTCTAAAATTTACTTGAATCAAGTACTGTAAGTGTTACAGCTCTGGAGGGGAAGCTGTCTTGACTTGTTGGGAACTCAGTCTATACCTAGAGCTGCAATAGCTCTGGGAGCTGGATCCTGACTTAATGAGAAGTCAGGCTATACCTGAAGCTGGGTGCAGTGGGGGATGGTCTCCTCCCAGGACGTAGTAATCCTGCTCCTCTCTTAAGAGAGCCTTTACTGCTGAGCTCTGTTCTGTTCGCCTAAGTGAACATCCTGGCAGAGATACCCGCTTCTGCTGTGGCCCAAGGTGTTTCTTTTTCTCCTTCACTTTGCTAAAGAGGAAGCCCTTGCAGAAATGTAGCAACCGCCTCCTTTTGGAGGCAAAAAGTTAATTTTATGCTTAGCCCTTCTAAGGGAACAGCCAAAGATGAGCTTTACCCAAAACTCTTTTAAGAAAGAGATTTATTTTGGAAGGAAGAGTCCAGGAGAGGTACTACCTCTGCCTGTGTGGAAAAGGACAACTTGTACCTGAATTGGCAGGGAAACTTATTTAGGGCTTCTTAGGGGTGGAGTTTTCCCAAGGAGAAGATTTTCTACTCCAAGATTGGTTAGTTTTGTTTATTTGGTATCAGGCCCACATTGTGTTTCTTTTATTGGCCTTTTTTAACCCTTGGCTCTAGTTTTGGGGCCAGGGCATATTTCTTTCACTGGCTCTGGTTCCCCGGCCAAATTGTATGTTTCTTAGGTTCTTTGTTCAGGGCTAAAGTGTTTATTCACTGTCTTTAGGTTGAGGGTCAGGGTATTAGAGTTCATGCTCAAGGATTGGTTGGTTTCTTTGGCTGACCTATTTGCCCTACAAGTGCATAATGTGGAAGACTGTTTTGTTTTGCTTTTTAAAATAATACCTCTCTACTTTGTAATGCAATGAAACTAAGAAATTTTTTACTTTTCAAATGTAGGAAAATTGAACATAAAGATTTCAGGTGCTCTGTATATAATGCATGTATTTGAGTTTAAAGGGGAAAACCGCTTTTTTATACAAATGTATTGTCATTTTTTAACTCAAATTGATAACTTTACTTGGGAATATAGTTTCTACATCACATCTTTATTCTTCATTCTAATTTTACTAGATGCTAGGGGAACATCAATTCTTCATTCTAATTTTACTGAAAGCAGAAAAATAATAAAAATATTCCAAAAATCTTATCAGATAGATAAAATTTAGGGGGTAATTTCTGCCAGAAGGTAATGTTTGAAGTGATAAAAACAACATTTTCTAAAAATTGTCCATTTTTATTCAGTATTTAGGAGCGCATGATAGTAATTATGTATGTATTTGGTGATAGCAAACATTGGTTGAAATTAGTGTTTGTGTATATTACAAGATGAAAGTGAGAACCTGTTCACGGGTGTCAAAGTTCAGGTGAAGGAAAACAGTGTGGTGATTATCTTTAATAACTAAAGCAGACACCCTTAATTCAAGAACAGAGGCTCTAGAAGGAAGCAGGCCAACCAAACCTGTATTCAAAGAGTTTTGTTTGTTTGAATTCACAGACATGGTAAGAGCTTTGTAGGATCAGCAAATGGTCATCATTGCTGCTAGCTTGATTTCAAATGCTTTCATAGTTTCTGTAAATCCCTCATCTGTCAGTTCTCTGCAGGCCGTGCTCTGTCAGCCGCCTGTCTCCAGCCCGATCTCTGCCCCTATGGCCTCTTTGCAGCCCCGTGGAAAGGATGCAGATAGATTTGCCTTTCAGAGTTCTGTTCCATTGCATCATAAAAAAACTTGTTGATCCTGATGTTTGTCAATATTTTTATTTTATTTCACTGTTTTGGTTACCAACATAATAGAAAAAAAAATGTCTGTGCTGTCTTGATTTTGGTAAGTTTGAGAGAAATGTTTCTTTTATCCACATTGGCCACAGGAACACAGGAAGGCGCTCCAGTGAGCAGTCGTTGATGGCCGAGGCTGTTTTGAAGTGTCTGATAAGCCTTACGTGACTTCTAATGGGGAAACTAGTTAATTAACTTTTAAAACTCATTTCGTATTCTTCACCATGTAAGTTCAAGGAGATCCCTAAAGAGGAGGAGAAAGGAAGGAAAGATAGACAAAGGAGGACTTACATACCATTCAGAAACTTTCTGAGTTTGGTTTTTTTTTTTTTAAGTATTCTGTTTAGTGGCATTGTGCCATAAGAAAAGTAAAATGCTTCTTTCATAAAATAACCTTTTTAAAGTCACTTTGTAAATATTTTTGACAAATAATGTTCCCAGATTATTCCCAAAGACATTTTTTTGCTCACAAAGGAAATTTGTGAACATACCTCTTACTTTAGAAATGAAGTTGAAAGTCTAAATTTGAAGAAAAACTAATATGAATGTGGATCCCAGATAGTACATTACTGTAGGAGTTACAAAGAACTGTGTTACTTGGTGAATTTCCTGTTGATCTGTTGCTGTCCAGCTATGATGGAAGGACTTTTCTGGTGAAGAATAAATGGAGCAATCATAATAATTTGGCAGCATATGGACTCTGCACGGTTGTAGTTCTGGTGATTATTTTAAATTAGGTAAAGAACCAAAGGTTGGGAGTCAACAACCAGAGTTCTACGCCAGCTCTGCTGTTAACTGCCATACCTGTGCAACCTAGCTCTGGCACATATGGACTCTGGGAACATGAATGGTCAGCACGGACAGGGGCCGAGCCTAGAAGTTCATGTCTTTGATTTACCAGGTAGGATTTTAGTGGCTAAGTGAGCCCTGTACCAGGTCTGAGTCCCTGCTTTTTGTCAAATCCTTTGTTTTCTGAACTAAGCACAGAAGATGTGATCTTAGAGATCACCTATTGGATCAGTTGGACAGTATAATCAACATTGTGGAGATAATTATCAGACCACACCTCTCTCCACTGTGTTTCATGAGTGACACTCCCGTGAGACGGACTGCCCAGTGTCCTCGTGTGAAGTACAGCAAGCTCTCTGTGCTGCGCTGGAGGTAGAAGGGAATGTGAAGTAGACCCAGGCCTAGGAAAACCAACAGAATCCCACTTTTCTTCATGTTAATTTTAACATTTGTATTAAGTTGTAGGATGTTCAAATATTTGTAAAAGTGTTTGATACATATGCTTTGCTCATGCCCTATGATTTTTTCTAATCCTTGTAAGTCAGCATCCTATGTCACTTGGGAGCTCTAAGGCTTATTTAATTTTCTCACCTGGAATGGGCCTGCGATCACCAGGTCTTTCATATCCCTGCTCTTCTGAGTTAGAGATACGGCTCAGCAGTGCAAAGTGCTTTGCTTGCTGCTCTGCAGAGGAACTGAGCTCAGCTCCCAGCCACAGATGACTCACGGTCACTTACATAGGGACAGGCAAAACATTTATGAACATGAAATAAAAATAAGTAATTTTTTTTAATGATTCATTGTCTTTTAGGTATGACATTCCGAAACGTTTCATGTGAGCTCTTAGATAGTAAGACGCAAATCACACTATCAGAAGGATGTTGGCTTTAGCTTTGTTATTGTTGTTTTAATCGCAACTTTATTTTTAGACTTAATTTTACTAGAAAATATTTTGTGAAAATCTGTTTGGTGAATAATCTAAGACTAAGAGATCTAAAATTGTTACAACAAATGCATTAATCTACTTCAATGTCAACCAGTTATTTTACTTCCAAGAGACAGGGATATTAGAGAAAGATCCCATCCCACGTTCTAGGCCAAAGCAAGACTACATAGTAAGAACCTGTCTTAAATTACAAAAAAGAAAAGAGAAGAAAAGAAGTATCTCTTATTCATTTCAAAGTGCTGGCCTTTCAAGTGGTAACTTGGAAAATCAGCCATTAGAGGAATGGAATTGTAGCTCCCAGCACCTTCGTGACACACTGAGAAAAGCGATCCACTTGGGTTGCTCAGCCGCCTATACACATTTACTGTTAGCACACTATCAAAGCTTGGTTGAGATGTAAGAGCGCGGCCATGACTATGTAAGTGTGGTGATTCCTGCTCAGTTTTCTGGTTGGCTTCAGGCTTCCCTTTCATATCCAGGTAGTCTTCAACTTTTGTTCCTTCTCCTGTAAGACCTAAGCATTTGCCGTTCTCTGGTTCTAGTCCCCTTCCCAGTTCTAGGGTCTCATAATGTGTGTATGATTCACTGAGACAGTTTCCTGCCCTGACTGCTAAAGCTTTCAGTTCATCACACTTGGTGATGTGGCCCCGAGTCACCCACACTGGAGTAGCCTGAGCCTTAGGTTCATCGTTACAGTGTTGCTTTGGAGCTGGGGATGGCTCCACAGAAGGAGCAGTGACTGCTCTTGCAGATACCCGTGGTGGCCATAACCACTTGTTGAGTTCCAGGGATCCAATGCTCCAGGGACTCTGCAAATACCATATATGGTGCACATGCATACATTCAGACAAAACACCTGTATGTACATATTAAAAAAATCTTTTTTGTTTTATGTGTGAGGGTGCCAGGTCCCCTAGAACTGGAGTTGCAAACAGTTGTGTGCTGCTGTGTGGGTGCTGGGAATTGAATAGTACTCTTAACTGCTGAGTTATCTCTTCAGCCCCTAAAAATATTCTTTGATGCCTTTCTTCTGGACTGGAGAGATGACTTAATGGGGGCAGGAACTGAGGAACCCAGTTGATGGGAACAGGGTTCCACGAAGTTGTTTCTGATTACCACACAGAGACACATTTATAAGTAATAAAAATTTAAAAGTTTAAAAATTCTGTATCTTTTCTTTCAGAGAAGCAATTCTAGATCACCGGTTCCAAATAACACATAGAGACTCTAACTTTTAAAAAAGTAATATATTGCAATGTTACAGTATAGTTTCACTTATCTCATATTTCCGTTTTTATGTTACCAAATTTGTTCAGTCTTCTTAAATAAAATGTAAAAGAATATAAATTAGTAACCCTTCAAAAAGAAGTATAAAATAATAAACATAATCTTTGATCATCTTCATAATGCTTCGTTTTATATGTGTCTTTTAAATCTTAGTCATGGAACATTATTTCTAGGAAACTTTTTTTTGTGTGTTAAACCTTAATAAAGGGCCAGGCGGTGGTGGCGCACACCTTTAATCCCAGCACTTGGGAGGCAGAGGCAGGCGGATCTCTGTGAGTTCGAGACCAGCCTGGTCTACAAGAGCTAGTTCCAGGACAGGCTCCAAAACCACAGAGAAACCCTGTCTCGAAAAAACCAAAAAAATAAATAAATAAATAAACAGCCAGACGTGGAGGCAGGGGCAAGCAGACCTCTGTGAGTTCAAGGCCAGTCTGGTCTACATTGCGAGTTTCAGAACAGCCAGGGCTAACCTAGAGAAATCTTATCACAAAAAAACAAAAAGAAAAAAGAAAAATTTTCTTCTAATTCTTGGGAACCCAAGCCAGGTTTTCAAATTTACTTTTTATCATATAATTTCTGACTCACAAGAGTTAGTCAAATATTATTAATTATGTCTAGTTAGAGCCAGACCATATGTCCCTACCTGCAATAATTTGGCTACTCAAGGGCTTAAAGCTGTGGTATAAGCCTGACATTTCCTAAGCATTTTATTCTTGTTTTCCGAAATCAAAGCGTTAGATGACATCACGTCTAATCCAATATATGCAGTCCCTTCTACAAGTACTAGTTCTCTAAATGCCATGGGCACAAACGTAGATTATAAAGTCACTACTGTCTGGTAAGTTTCTAGCACCAAGATATTCTGCTGACAGCAGGAAATTTTCCTATGTGAACATGGAAGTACTATATAAAAATCACATTTAATATGAAAAGGTACTCGTACAAGACCCTCAATAGTGGCATGAAGCATTATGCTGATTTGTTTACATACTCCTGTGTGCTCTTGTCACTCAGTCACAAATGTCACTAATAAAACGTTCCTTGACAGTGAGCACAGTGTGCTCCATCCTGTCTGTGCTGACAGTTTTCTTCTGAAGTCGTATGTGACCCAAAATGTACTCAGTGCAACTGTTGATTCTATTGACTGTATCTTTTTTTTTATTATTAAAAATTTCCATCCCCTCCCCACCTCCCATTTCCCTCCGATCCCCTTCCCCTCCCTCTCCAGTCCAAAGAACAGTCAGGGTTCCTTGCCATGTGGAAAGTCCAAGGCCCTCCCCCCTCCATCCAGGTCTAGGAAGGTGAGCATCCAAACAGGCTAGGCTCCCACAAAGCCAGTGCATGCAGTAGGATCAAAACCCAGTGCCATTGTCCTTGGCTTCTCAGTCTGCCCTTATTGTCCGCCACGTTCAGAGAGTCCAGTTTGATCCCATGCTTTTTCAGTCCCAGTCCAGCTGGCCTTGGTATCTTAATCTTTAGAGAATGCAATGTTTTTTCAAAATCAATATAAAAGTTATTTTAGCATACAAATCACTGACAAGCTGGTATTAGATTTTTACTGTTAGTAAGCAGATATGCAATACATGCACTAATTTTTTTTCCAAGACAGGGTTTCCCAGTAGCTATGGAGCCAGTCCGAAATTCGCTCTGTAGACCAGGCTGGCCTTGAACTCACAGAGATCTGCTTGTCTCTTTCTCACAAGTGCTGGGATTTTGTTTTGTTTTGTTTTGTTTTGTTTTGTTTTTCGAGACAGGGTTTCTCTATGGCTTTGGAGCCTGTCCTGGAACTAGCTCTGTAGACCAGGCTGGTCTCGAACTCACAGAGATCCGCCTGCCTCTGCCTCCCAAGTGCTGGGATTAAAGGCATGCGCCACCATCGCCCAGCAAGTGCTGGGATAAAAGCATATGCCACCACCACTGCCCGGCATGCACTAATTTTTTAATCACAAGTTTGGCTTGATACAGTCCTAAAAGTTGTGATCAGTCACTCATTAGCTTGTATATACTTATATAGCAAAAGCGGTAAGAACATCTTAACCTAAAAGTGTGACATTTCTTTTCAAATTGAATCATAGTTTTCTTCCTTGCTTTCTCGGTACCTCTAAAACCCACTGCCAGATGACTTAGAAGTGTTATGAAGATGAAATTGTGTGAATTCAGAATGCCTGGGCACGATAGGGTTTCTACTGTGGGTTCTTCGCTACCTTCTGTGCTTTAGCAAGCAGATTTGTAATTCACAGCTTTCATCATTGCATTCACAAGGCTGCTTTTTTCCCTGTGCTTTCAAATGTCAGTGTTTGTTACAATTTCCAGTTGTTAAATTTTCTCAGTAGTTTTTTTTTAGATCAATTGCCAAATAAGGCTGATGAATTCAGATTGATATACCTTTTAAAGTCTACTTAATTTTCCTGTATTGTTGGCTAAGCTTGTCATAATTTATTTGTTGAAGAGGCCAAATCATTTCTTGATTTCTTTCTGACTGGATTTTGCATGTATTTTAAAGAGATGTGTCTTGTTCAGTCTTGCCTTTAAAAGTTATGGAATAAATCTTGGATTTTGATCAAGTCCAGGATTACCTTGGGGTAGGAATAAGATTAGAGGTGATGTGAGCCTCTGTTAGGAAGCTGGTGATGGTCTGCTTGTCTCATTTCTGATGAAATGCAACCCATTCACAGGCAACTCTACTTCATTAGCTATAATATTCATTTCAGAAAGAGGTTTATCTGGTATCTAGGTAACCCAATGTTTCCGGTGAACTCTCAACACTCATGAACAACCCTAGGGTTCCCACACAGCTGGTCCTTTCGCATGTCTGCCACCGTTGTCACGGTTATATTTGGGAGTGGTGATTAATATTAGGTCTCTCTGTATGCATATAGACACAGATACAGAACTGTCTGTGTACTTAAGGAAGAAATAATTTGAATAAAAATGTTAAAGATTTACCATAGAAAAATTACTAAATTTAATTTTTAAAAGTTAAATTTTATACCAGCCTTATAAAATTTTTTTTTTTTTTTTTTTTTTTTTTTTAGTTTTTCAAGACAGGGTTTCTCTGTGGTTTTGGAGCCTGTCCTGGAACTAGCTCTTGTAGACCAGGCTGGTCTCGAACTCACAGAGATCCACCTGCCTCTGCCTCCCAAGTGCTGGGATTAAAGGCGTGCGCCACCACCGCCCGGCCTCTAGCTTTATAAATTAAAAAAAAAAAAAAAAACCTCTGGCTTTAACTAGAATTTTCTGTTATGTTGACCCCTTATTTTTAATGTATTTGTGACATTTATGTCTGCAATTTATTAATTAACAGGGAATGCAGTGGTGTCTTTTGAAAGAAGAGGATGTCATTCCTCGTATCAGGGCAATGGAAGGCCGAAGAGGAAGACCACCCAATCCCGATAGACCAAGAGCAAGAGAGGAGTCGAGGATGAAACGCCGGAAGGGTCGTCCTCCCAATGTTGGCAGTGCAGAGTTCTTAGATAGCACGGACGCGAAATTACTAAGGAAACTGCAGGCTCAAGGTGAGAAAGAAGCACCTGTCACTAGGAATCACACGAAAACCTAACAGTCATCCTTCTTATACTTTTGACTTGGAAGTGGTTGACACTGCTCTTAAATAAGGAATTCTTTGAATCTGTAGCCATTCCTCAATAGTTGTGCTGTGTGCTACAGTTAAAGAGGCTTGCACAAAATTGGAGCAGCTAGCCCTTGACACGTGCCCTAAAGTTGTCCCAACCTGGGATTCTCCTTGTTAAAGCTCCCAAGTTTTTGAAGTACCTGAGAATAACTTCAAAATCTGTGCACTTGTAGGTAAATTTTCAGCCGGAGAACTCCACTTACTGGTAACTAACGCAAGTGCTTTAGTTTGCAGTCTCCTGAAGTCTGGGTATACAACTCCAGGATGCTGAAATAGTTGGTGTGTTTTAGAAGGCATGACAAGGGCGCCAGAAAGCAGATTTATTAAGTTCACAGTACTCATATTCATTCAAAATGTACTTATTATTCAGAATTTCACATAAAGTGCCTTGGATCTGTTCCTTATTACACAAGAGGACTAAGACAAACAGTTGTTGTGCTGTGGAGTCTGAGCTACTTTGTACAGAAGTGAAGCCTCTTCAGACTGTCATGAGCATGTCATCTGTACAGACAACTGCTGGCTTCAATTTTTATTCATTAAAATCATAGCTAAAAGGCTATCAGAATTTTATGTCATTTCAGGAATGTTTTATCTCTAAATATAAAACCTAGAGAAAACATCCAAAATGTATTTTTACCCATTGTAAATAAATTGAAATCATAGGAAAAAAACTCATGGGACAAAATCCTTGAAAAGAAAGCTCTCATTCTCCCTCATCCATGGAGTCATAACAAGTTTCTGTTAATCTCTGTAGAAATTTGTACACATTTCCACATTCAAGCTTCACCCACACATGTTAATTTCTACAACAGGTTCCCGTGTATACCTTGTTCAGCCTAAATGTTGTCAGCTTGATCTTGTTCATCTTTCTGCAACTAGGAGCCAGCTTTCCCATGGTTCAGCAGTCAGGGATGCCATGTGTTTCTTTACCATTCTCATTAGAGCGTCACTCTCTTTTAATGAAGCTTTACCATCACAAACAATAATAACAAATATATGTTAAACATTTATAAGTATTTATTTCATGTAGATAACACCACTTGTTCATTAAGAGCAGATGAATTTTAAAAATTAGTTTAATGTTGTTTTTATGTTTGGGGGCAGTATTTGTTTTTTGTTGGTTTTTCAAGATAGGATTTTTTTGTGTAGCTCTGGCTGTCCTGGAATTAACTCTGTAGACCAGGCTGGTCTCAGTCTCACAGAGTTCTGCCTGCCCCTGCCCCTGCCCCTGCCTCCTGAATGCTGGGTATGTACCATCACGCCTGGCTTTAGTTTAAAGTTTTTTAAGTTGCATTTTAAATACTGTTTTTTTGATGTGTGTGTGTGTGCACATGTGTGTATGGGGACATATATGACAGCACATGTGTGGAGGTGAGAAGAGAGCTTGCTTGAGTCCTTTCCTTCCACCATGTGGGACCTGGGGATAAACACAGGTTGTCAGTCTTGATAGGAAGTTCCTTCACTCCTGAGCCATCTTGCTGGCCCTGAGTTTTAAAAATTATTATCTATAAAGCCATGACTCTTGTTTTTTTTTTTAAATATTTATTTATTTATTATGTATACAATATTCTGTCTGTGTGTATGCCTGCAGGCCAGAAGAGGGCACCAGACCCCATTACAGATGGTTGTGAGCCACCCTGTGGTTGCTGGGAATTGAACTCAGGACCTTTGGAAGAGCAGACAATGCTCTTAACCACTGAGTCATCTCTCCAGCCCCCAAGCCATGACTCTTGTGAGACTTGTGTAAAGGTAGCTGCATTGTATTTAAAAATGAGAGATTGAAGTGAACTGGTAGCCAAAATATCGTCTTTTTTCTGTTTCTTTTCATTATTAGTACATTTACCCTTATGTACTATCTAAAATAGAACATTTAGATTTGAAAAATTAGGGGCTTAGAGTTTAAGAGAACTGGATGCTCTTCCAGAAGTCCTGAGTTCAATTCCCAGCAACCACATAGTGGCTTACAACCTTCTGTAATGAGATATGGTGCCCTCTTCTGGTGTGCATACTTAGGTGCAAACAAAACACTGTACACATAATAAACAATAAATGAATATTTGATATTTAAAATGAATGAATGATGAATAAATAAATTTGGAATGTTAGGTCTGTTGGAACAAAGAAATTTGTCAGAATTTTTTTCATCTAGATTTCAAATTGATTTTATCCATGACATATTTGTCTTTGGTTGTAATAGGCTTCATTCCTTATTGTGCTTATTGTTTGCGTGCGTGCGTGCGTGCGGTTTTGTGTGTATTCTCTACATGAAGCAATCCCTTAGTGTTTCCTATTTACATTTATTAATTTACTAAGAATAGGATACATTTGTGTCACCACACCTTGTGGAGGTCACAGGATAAATTGCAGGTAATGGTTCTTTCCTTTCACCATGTGGTTTCTTGGGATCAAATTCAGGTTGCCAGCTTGGTGGTAACAGTCCTCATGCACTGAGCATCTCCCTTACCACAACATTCAATATTTAACAATAAATGGTTACTATATTTGGGCTAGCAAGATAACTCAATGGGTAAAGTTACTTCCTGCCCAGGCCTTGTGATCTGAGTTTTGTCCCTGGGACCCCCACACCAAGGTGGGAGGTGTAAAATGGTTTCATCAACTTGTCCTCTGACCTCTACATACCTGCCGTGGCCCATGCAGTCACGTACAATTGCACACAATAATATATATGTAAATAGTAGTTTTACATTTACAAGTATATGAATTTATTGTATACTCCTTTTGTAGAGATTAAGCAACAGCAAATAGTTTAAAATCTGACATTGTTCAGATATAATAGTGGCCCTATGTGTGTGTAAATAAAACCTGTGTGTTAATTGACCCACACTAATACCTCAAGTTGTGTACAGCAGAAAATAACAGCTGACACTGGGTGTCACAGAGTTGGAGATGTGGTAACAGTGCTTTCTCTATTGACTCTTAAGAAGGCGTGCTGATAGCTGCCTAGCACCTTCAGATCTAGTCATGCTGCAAAGAAAGGACGTGTGTCTAAAAGGTCACACTAATTCTATGTGCTAGGAGTTTGAGACTAAATACTTATCTTTGAAATTAAGGCAGACATTTTTTTAAAGAAATTTTATCATCTACTTTTTTGGCAAATTTTTGTTTTCATTGTGACATTTTTAGGATTTATGAAATCCATGCTTGTATTAGAGCAAGAATTTAGCTTAAGTAACTTTTTAGGAAATTGTTTTCTAAATCACATTGTCTTTTCTACTTAAGACAAAATTGCTATGGTAGAAAATTAGTGATGATCATTTCATAGACTACATGGCTAACTTACTAGAACTCTGAAAGCATTCAAATGCTGCTTCAAGGGTTTTCCTCATAGTGAGATGGAAACAGGCTTCTGCTTCCGCTGTGTACTTCTGTGTGCCTTAGACATTTTATTTATATGCTCTGTGTAATATTATTTGTTATAAAATAGCTATAAGTATTAAATAAAATCATGTAAATTTTTTGCTTTAGCCACATTCAATAAAGGTAGAAATACATAATCATTGTCAGTTAATATAGTTTATATAACATCTTTTTCAGCTACAAAATTTAGAGCTGTTGTTCTGTGTTGAAAGTAGAACTTTCTAAAATATGTTTCAGGTAATATGATTCATCCCTTTCAGAGTTAATAGCATGCAGATTACACTTGCCATTGAGGAGAATAATAACATTGTATGGTTTCTTTATCGATTGCCCCTGTCTACACTAACAACCAACCACTAAATCTCAACGACTCAGGGCACTAAGAGCTAATCATTTTTCCAGGTAGAATCAGTGGGAGCAGCTTCATCGGTCTTGGCTGGGATTGTTCACATGTGTGGGCTCAGTTGTCTCCATGTATTCAATATCCAGCAGCCGATCTAAAACATGTCCTTGGTTGGTGGGCAAGGCATAGGTACGGGGCAATAGAGAACATGTCTTCCCTTGAACACCCTCTGTCGTTTCAGCTAACATCCTTTTGACCATGGGACACCACTGGCTAAATTCAGAATCTCGGGGCAGAATTCATTCCATCTCCTGATGAGAGGGACTCCAAAGTGTTTTTGTCCCGGATCCTTCTAGCTGTCATTTAAAGTTACAAGACCTTCATTCATTGAAATGTTTTTAATAATATTCGTGTACGTGCATAATGATGTGTGTATGAATGAAATACATATGTGCCATGTTGTACATGTGGAGGTCAGAAAACAATTTTCAAGATTAGTTTGTTTTCTCCCCAGCAGGAGTTCTGGGAATGAGACTCAGTCAGCAGACTTACACAGCCATGTGCTCGTTAAGATGTCTGTCTGGCCAGTAGTCTCTCCTTTTTATTTTAAGAGTTTTAGTTCTTTTGCCGTGTAAATGAAAGTATCACTAGATTCAAGGATTTAATCACTGGCACAGCTAAGTGAAATACAAGTTTGGCTAGAGGTCTTTGCCTTTACAAGTATGTGAAAATGTGTGTGTTTACATGTGTGTGATATGTGTGTGTGTGTGTGTGTGTTAAGATTGAAGCTAGCTGATATTCTTACATCTCAGCAGGTCCTTAACTCAAAAGAAGGATGACAGGGATCACATTTATACAGTTATTCTTTTCTTCAGAGTTGATTAAATAATTTGGCAGTTCTTTTCTAACTTTTGGGGGCTTTAAAATTCATGATTGCTTTGTCTCAACTGCTCCATTGCCGGAGCTACCCCAGTCTCCTAATCTGGCCATTTCTAGGGGGAATGAACATGTCATTCTCTACCAAACTGCTTTCCTGCCTGCTCTGTATCTCCCCTAGGCAGTTTTCTGAAGTGCGCATCATTCGTGGTGACACAGCACAGTTCCACATTACTCTTCGAGTTTATCAGGTATATAATGTTGTTAGTTATACCCTGTGAAATTTGTGTTTTTCAGAAATAGCCAGACAAGCAGCACAAATTAAGCTTCTGAGGAAACTTCAAAAGCAAGAACAGGCACGGGTTGCCAAAGAAGCCAAAAAACAACAGGGTAGGAGACTTAGATGCATTGAGAGGTGGGGTCTGGGGTTGCTAGTCTGCCTTCCAGTCCTGGTGGGGTCTGGGGTTCCTAGTCTGCCTTCCAGTCCTGGGTTTCTCTGATGACAGATGTGCTTTGGTTTCTCTTAATAGCAATAATGGCTGCCGAAGAGAAGCGGAAGCAGAAAGAACAGATGAAGATTCTGAAGCAGCAGGTAAGTCCATGTGCTGCAGCGGACTTCTAGTCTGCCTTCCCGTGCATCTGCATCTGTGCGGACATGGTTCCCACCTGGATGCTTGCACAGCCACTGTTATGTGGAATGCCTCTGTCTGTTTAGAAAGTTGCCATCCTAAAATTTTTACTCCTTTTTTTTTTAATATTTCAAGAGATATTTATTCTCGTTGTTTTATATGAATGCATGTTTGCCTCCATTTATGTATTTGTACTACATCTATGTCTGGTACCCATGGAGGCCAGAAGAAAGCGTTGGATCCTCCAGAGCTCTGTTACAGATGGCTAAGAGCTACCATGTGGGTGCTGGGAACAAACTGAAGTCCTCTCCAGTATTCTTCACTGTGGAGTCTTCTTTCCAGACGTGCCTTTTTCTTCTCTTTTTTTTTTAAAAATGTGGGTTCTGATATTGGAACTCGGGTTCTCTTATTTATAAGATAAACACTACTAACTGAATGTGTGTGTGTGTAAGTATGTTTGTTTTGATTTCTGCTCTTCTGAGTCCAGCTAGTTTTGTACATATGTACATAGATGAAGGGTTGGCCTCTAGGGTCTGGGCAACATGTAGGGAGGCCCTATCTCTGAAGTTAAGGCCTTGTGAGCTCTTCCTGTATCCGTGGTGGGAATGATAACCCGTATGGTCTTGCAGGCGCAAACATTTTAAATTCATGTTTGCGACATTCCTGTCATTTCCAAAACACTGTTTTGCAGCAGTCCCCTAGCTCTCTGGCTCCTACCGTTTCCCTGACCGCTCTTATGTGATGTCTCCGAGACTTGAGTGGAGTCAGTGTCTGACTGATGAGGATCAGAGCTCTACAGTTTCTTTTTTCTGCAGTTAAACCAGTTGTGGTTCTCTGACAATCTCCATCTGAGACAAACAGAAACTTATTTATGAGGGTGTGAGCTGCACTTACTTGTTTATTAAAGATGAGTCTTTTGAAGACGGTTACATAGCATATTAAAGTGAGGCATTGGCAGAATGACGAGGGGTGCCCAGGGCTGCAGCAGTGGAACTGGTATCTGTCTGATTGGACTTGTACCCATTCGCCAAGGGGCAGCTCAAGTCTAGTACTACAAACCTAGCCTTGAATTCGTTAATGCAAAGATCACAGGCCCTAGATGAAAACCTAAATGAACTTCCTTTACTTTTAAATCATGTCCTTTTTCTTAAAGTTTTTAAGAAGCAAAATTTTATATGTAATATTTGTAAGTATCTTAATATTTTTGTAGACCTTGAATTCAAGTTGGTACCCCGAGATTGTTTTCAGAGTTAAAATTCATGTATCATTTGATAGAGGGTATTGCTTGAACATCCAAGTTTAGTAAGAAAATGTGGCAATTTAGTTAGTTATTTTTGGTGTTTTCAAGACAAGGTTTCTCTAACTTTGTATCCTGTCCTGGTACTAGCTCTGTAGAGCAGGCTGACATCGAACTCAGAGATCTGCCTGCCTCTGATCCGCCCGCCTCTGCTTCCCGAGTGCTGGGATTAAAGGTACATGCCACCACCGCCTAAGCTCATGTTGTTTTTCTATGTGTAATATGTATTGAAACTTTTCTTTGTCAATTTCATACATGCATCATAACTAAAAGTACCTCCCACTCTTTCTAATTTCCCTCCTACCCCTATTACCCAACTGTCTTCCCTGTAAGTCATTTTTCTCTCATTCATGTCTTATTTTTATTGTGTTTTTGATTTTGTTTTGAGTTCCTTGAATTTAACTAGGATCGTCTGTGTGACTGTGGGTTTGGAACTATCTATTAGAACCTGGTGGATTCCTTAGTGGTTACACAGTGGACAACAATGACTGCATCTTTCTCAGAATCCACAGCAGCCAGCAGTCCAGTAGCAAGGGTCCCTTCCATGATTCACAGCTGCTTTCTGACCTGTGCTGTCTTGTGTAGGCACAATAGAGGTAGCCACAACTACTGTGAGGTCATCACTGCACTGACTGGGCCGTGTTCAGAAGCCCAACCCCACTCCATCCCTGCCAGGACTTTCCGGATGCTTCATAAGGCCTTGACCACTGTGGGAGCTATGTGTCCCCATATACAACAAGAATCCCTTAAAGCAATTTTGCAAGATTCTGGAAGCATCATGATGAAGTAGGATGAGCACAGACACTCATCTGAGTTGAGTGAAACTCTTGAGTTCTGAGCGTTAGCATTAGAGCAAAATATTTGCTGTTAGAACTCAGTATCCTCTTAATAAGTGGGTACATAATATGATAGGAAATTTATAAATCTTATAAATGATATTAGTCTTCATGCTAGTGATAGATATCTGTAATATATCTATTTGGCTGTTAAGGTAAAGCTTAAACTGAATATATTTAACCCCAGATGACTTTTGGTCTAAGAATCTCTATATCCTCACATGAGAGAAGGATGTAATGCTTTTGCTGAGTGAAGGTCATACCCCTTTAAAAGTCTTATGATTGACAAAAAAAAAAAAAGATTTCATCAAGAATATGTTTCCCTCAGGTCTCAACTTTTTTTTTTTTTTTTTTTTTTGAGACAGGGCTTCAGTAGCATTGGAGCCTGTCCCAGAACTTCTAATATAAGTAAATAACTCAAAACTTGGTTCTTCAGTCTGTTACCTAGAAATAACATAAAAATACATACTTGGGTTTTTATTTTTGGTAAGCTGCAGCTAATATTCAGTGTCAGGAAAGGAACACCAGGAGCAAAGTCATAGAATGCGATAAGTCTTCAGAATTAGATTATTGATTTCTCAAATATCTTGATTGTGTTATATACCTCTGTAGAGACTCAATAATAACACAGAATGATGGAAAATCCACAGGAAAGCATAGTCAGACATATCTGGAAACTGAAAGAGGAACACAGCTTTGTTTGATATAGATGACATGTGTTTGCTATAGGAATTTAGAACAAATCCAAGTCAGAAATGTCAAGGTTTGTCGTTGCTGTCATTACATATTCATTCCTATCCAGGCCAGTCGGAAACTTTCTGAAAGAACATTTAAGATGGAAGTTCTGACTGTGATTGTAGCATAGAAGAGTAATTTTAAAAATCAACATGTAAATTCTTATCAAAGCGTATATGATTGCTAAATATAAAATATAACCAAATTAAAATATTTTACATGCCAGTTATCTGATGTAAGTAATTTCATGGATCATAAAATCAAACTAATTCCCTTTAAAATCTTGTGGGTTTATTCTTGTGGTTGAAAGCATTGTTCACATCATGTTGTCAACATGTGGAATAAATTTTAGGATCAGAGATTATTTTTAATAATGACCTTAAAGCTATGTAGTGACTATATAGCTGTGATTTTAAAGCATTCTTTAAATTTATGACAAGTTGACAAAGGCATGGATGTAAATCGTTTTATAGAAATAATATTCTTTGTTCCAGTTCATTCAGTAAGTGGTAGAAATCTATCTGTTGCTATATGTATTTCTGTTTTCTGTTTTATCTGTTCTTGCAGTTCGTTGAAAATACTGTCTGGATATATAACGTTAATCAGCTTTGCAATCTCTTTGTGTGTTTGTTTAGCATTTATAGTTTACCACTATGAGAAAATGTCTAAACTCCTATGAGTCTCCTTACAACAGGTAGCTGAATTTCGGATCCAGCACGGAAAGCTTTTGATAATTTAGTATTCATGCCTTAAATATTTTGACTCCAATTAAACCTTTTTACCTAAATAATTTATTTTCTCAAATTTTCATAATGTTTCCCACAGGAAAAAATTAAGAGAATCCAGCAAATCAGAATGGAAAAAGAACTCCGAGCTCAGCAGATTCTTGAGGTAGAATTCTTAATTTAACATAACTAAGATAACAACTCATAAAGTGCGGGGTCATTTCCGATGCTCAGTTATTACTGCATTCATTCAGATGAATGCATCCATTGGAAGTCTATTCAGAAATGTGTAGATAGAGGCCTTCTTTGACCCTTGTTAGTGAGTTCATCCATCCTAGCACTAAATGCCAGAAAGTGAAATAAAACATACAGCAACCAACAAAAGAGAGAAGACTTGAGAAGCCAGTATAGTTGTCATGGAGTTCGTGGTGTTTACCCTCAGGAAAGCCCTAGAGCATATAGTTAGACTTTTTTTTTTCCACTTAGAAGCTCTTCCATGATAGAAAATGCTATCACTAGCAGGGTTCCTAGTGTACCTCCCCTCTGCAAGAGGACTAGAATTAGGTGTGCAGGATGTGTTAGCATCAAAATTAGTAGCTAGAAATCAGCAGGAAGAAATACTGAAAAGGCGGACTTAGCACATCCAGGACTCATGCAAGTCCTGCCAGAGTCTGAAACTTTTTATCTGAATGGCATTTTCACGGGGCTTTGGTGCACAGTGTCGCTGCCACATTGTGAGACAATGACCCATGCTAGAAACAGTTGCCTCATCAAGACAAAGGCAAATATGTTTCATGTCCTGTATCAAAAGTAGTATATGTCTTGAAGTTGTTTCCTAAAAATATAGTGAAAATAAACTTTTTTGTTTTGGTATTTGGTTGTTTGAGAGAGGGTTCCTCTGTGTAGCCCTGACTGTGCTAGAACCAACTCTGTAGACCTCAAACTCACAGAGGTCCTTCTGCCTCTCCCTCCCAAATTGATGGGATTAAAGGCATGCGCCACTGTCAAGGGAAAATAAACTTTTGATAATTGCAGTTCTTTTTCCCCTCAGCTGTTGATGGACGGCTGCTTTGTAGAACTCTATGCCCTGAGATCTGCAGAGGCTTGGGTGTTCTTGTGTTGTAGTGCTTTCTCCTAGAAATGCAGACATTCCCTCACCCTGTTTAGGTTACTTTTATAACTCCCAAATTCAGAACACTTCTTTTTGGAAACAAATAAGCAATAACTTAGAGGTAATTAGGACCTTGCAGATGGTGAGTGACTTCAGGTGGTATAGTGTGAGGCTGGCTGTCAGAGTGCAGGCTCTGTCTTGTTAAACAACAAATGCTGAATCAAGACCCAGTATACAGAGGTAGTGAAAATCAGATTTACTAAATTTCATTTAATGTTTACAACCAAATAATGGATTTCCTTATCTAAAATATCAAGGAGAAAAGGAAGTTCCAAAAGTATATGTGCTTGAGGTTCTTTTTATCCATCAAAATTATTTCTGATTTTTTTTCAGTGAGTAAATTTTCTTTTAAAATCCTCAAAAATGCAAAACATGATAGTCGTTTTTCTTAAGATAAAATAATGTTATTTCAAATGTTTATCTGTTTATAGAAGAAAAGATGTTGTCTTGTGATTGTTAAGGGTGCTACAGATGTGTTTTAGCCCTGATGTTCCTTTGGAAATACTGCGAGGCGGGGATGTTTGTAACTGTCTGCATATGTGTTACATGATCGCTGTGTACCTTGTGAGGCATGTAGCTGCAAGTCTTAGCGGTGCTGTTGCATGACTTGAGACCTGTTTCGCATGCACAGGCTAAAAAGAAAAAGAAGGAAGAAGCGGCAAATGCCAAATTATTGGAGGCCGAGAAACGAACAAAGGTTAGTTTAGCCGAGAATCAAGAGTTTTTATTTTCAAAAATAAAAACTTCATTTGTGAAATACCAATCATGAAAAAATAGTTTTTCTTAAAGCTACTATTGAAAAATATGTGTGTAAATGTGTGCTTTTATTTGTATGTATATTGTTGTATGTTTTTTATTTCTTAATGTAGGTATGTGCTGTTTTGATGTATCAATGGAAGACATCAAGTTAGAAATTCAAATTATTGCATGGCATCTGGATTTAAGTTTGCTTGATAAGAATGCTCACCCAAACTAGCTTATGTGTCCTTTATGTTTATGGTTCAACCCATGCCGCAAACCTGACTGCCCCCTCATAACTCTCTCTTTGTTAGTGTCCAGTAAGTGTTTTAGTTTTAAGAAACAAAATGCATAATCTAGCTGTGGTGATGCATACCTGTCATGCCTGCAGTCAGGAAGCGGACTTAGGAGATGTGGATGGCAAGTCCAGTAGCAAAGCAAGACCCTGTCAATAAACAAAAAGTAAATAAACAGGCAGAAACACTGTTAGCTGTCATTACATAGTAATAAGATCAGTCCGTTATATTCTGTCCCAAAATTGTGGAGCAGTTTTGATTATAATTCCCTGGCATGAAGCATAGAGAGACGCTCTATTCATTCTCTTCCTTCCCTGCCTAGCTCTTCTCTTCCTCTGAATTCTGAATGGCACAGCTGAATGGACCTGCTAGTGCTTCGGTTGCCAGCACAGCTCTACTATATAGAGCCGCAGCAATGCTTTGCTATTTGCTCAGTTCTGTTTGGGGCACCATATAGTTGTGCTTGGGATGAACTAGAGTTTATGCCGCTAAGCAAAGCTCTGCTTCTAAGCTCTACCCTAAGTCTGGTTTGCAGTCTTTTCAACATATACTCCCGTACTTTGTTCTCTAGAATAAAGAGTAGTCTTAGTTCTTCTATTCTCCTTTATATTTACTTACCCTCAATAGTCATTTCACTGAGATTTTACCTTGTTCAACAATAATCAGTAGGTAACAGACTTATGTAATTGTTTTGCATTGCGTCCAATCCCCTTGGGGTGGACACACATGCGCCCAGGCATACACAGAGTATATTTGGGACCTTATGTTTAGAGTGAGAAAGGCTTTAATAAGCTAGTTTTAAGAGTTGAATCGTAAATTATTGAGTAATTGTTAAAATATATATGCAGTTTTTATACCCTATGTTTGACAATCTATTCAGTCAGTTTAGTGAATTTGCCATTGAAGTATGCTTTTTAGTTATTTATTAAATTTTAAGTGAAATGATTACTAGGCAAACATCCTTGCTACTGATTGTGCCATGCAATTTGTGTTAGTTAGCCATTAGGTAGAGCTGTATCAATGTAAGAAAGATGGAATAGTGAACATCTTCTGTAGTCAAAGCTATTAGAAGGCTGGAAATTTATCTGAAATGCAATTTTTATTATTTAATGTGCTCTAAATCTCTCCTAAAATCCGTATATCAAAAGTTTCTTATTTTTAAGGAAAAAGAACTGAGAAGACAGCAGGCTGTCCTTCTGAAGCACCAGGTCTGTATGCACAGAGCGCAACTGTGGAAAGAACTTTGTCATTGACTCAACTATTTGGGGGGTGGGAAACTTCAAAATACTTTCTTTAAGACTTCTCGTTAATTCCTGCTGCGGTTTTCCCTTTGTCTTACAGTTTAATGCCTTGCTTTGGTATTGGTGTCTTTGGGGGGTTAAAATTGGTTTTATGACTCTGTGATTTCTGTTTCATAATGTTGTGCCAACTCTTTCTACCAGGAGTTGGAGAGGCATAGACTAGATATGGTATGGGTATGTTTATTTTTGTACATCTAACACCGCATTGTGATTTGGTTGTGATATGGTTGTCATAGCAATGCATAAAGTGTAGCACTGGCTGCTGTCATATTACATACTGCTGCATGGCTTTACAGCACAGTGCATTGCATACATCTGCTTGTCTGTCTATGAGAAGTGTGATACGTCTCAAAGAGTTTTCATTGAATTGCATAAAGCTCCTCTCTAAAAACGTGCATTACTGATGTCACAGGAAAAGTTGACTCATTATACATTTAGATACAGTTATGACCCATGTTCTCCCATCCTTGTAGATGCAAAACTGCCATTACGAACAATGGGAATTTTGAATTTGCTTGATGAGAGAATATGAAATGGATTCTGGTTTTATAGTCAAAATTTGGAAATACCCCTTTGGGGGACCAAATATATCAAAGCCAAAATATTGATTAAGTAACAATAATATGCAATTTTTACATTAAAATTAGTTACCAAATTAAGGTAGTGCTTACCTTACTCCTATAGTGGGCATTTTAGATTACTATTGTTTGCCCATGGTACAGCTTTATGCCTTTAAATGGTGCATCAAGCATCAGACATCAGTAAATAGGAATATCACATTTCATTGGTATATGTGTATGAACCATGAAGAGTTTAACTTTTAATTGGTATAAACACTTTTAAATTTTTTTCCTAATTTATTGGTGTACTATTGGATTTCAAAATAATTTTGTACTTGAAATTAACTTAATCAATTCTAAAACCACAATGTGAAAGTGATTATGCATTAATTTTTGCCTGATCTTAAATTTTAAGAACAATGTAACCTTGTAAAATTGGCTCTAGTATTTTGTGGTTTTTCTAATAGCAGATGTAAGGTAACTGACCTGTTCCAGCCAACCATTATGCTTTTTGTTCTGGCAGCTTTTGAAGGAGCATCACAGCTGACCATAAGTAAACCTTGTATGCTCTGTTTACACTGTCTCCATGCTCATTGCTTCACCTTTTTGCTGTTGATTGCTCTTGTATTTGCTTTCTAAACCTGAACTAAAACATGCACAGAATGGCCATTCTTGTCTTATATTTAGTATTTACCATGACTTGTCTATAAATGCTAAACATGCTATATTGAGTTTTTGTTGTTGTTGTTGTTTTTGTTGTTGTTGTTGTTTTTCCATTTGAAGACCCAACAGTTAACTGTGGTTGAGTTGTTCTCCTAATTTTATCTGGCCTTGCAGGAACGGGAGCGAAGGCGACAGCATATGATGCTCATGAAAGCTATGGAAGCACGTAAGAAAGCAGAAGTAAGTGCGTTCCTGGAGGACTATTACCTTACGATGGAAAGATTGCTTTTCCTGAAGCAGTAGCTATTGTAGTTTTTTTCAGAGTACAGGTTTGCCGTGATTTTTATTGTGCTGATGACATTGATGAGCTAACTGTGGCTCCTTATTACTGTAACCAGGATGTCACAAAACTAACCTTATAACATGTGTAGAGGTTCCAGGCACTTTTATTTAGATCCTAATCATACCATCCACAACTTCTGCTATCAGAACTAGACATGCTGTGTGTGTTCTGAGGATCGAGCCAGGTCCTCTGGGAGAGCAGCCACTACTCTCATCTGATGAACCATCTCTCCAGCCTTAACCAAATTTGTAATTCTTTTCTGTTATTTCTTTCTTTTTTTAAAAAAATTCTTTTCATGGAATATATTTCAATCATTTTTTTCCTTCCCCAAACTATTCCCAATTCGTTGTTACCCGCCTAACTTAATGCCTGCTCACTCGTTTGCTCTCAAAAAATAGCTGAAATAAACAAAATGCCATTAAGACAAAAGGAAGATGCCAAAGAAATGAGATAAAACTCCCCTCTCCCCATACACACATCCACAAAAGGTCAGCATTTGTTTTGTATTGGCCAACTAAGTGTTCCTGGGCATTGGGCCTGCCCTGAACTATAATTAATATACTCATTGTCACTCTGTCTGAGAAAACTGATTTTCCCTTTCCCAGCAGGTATCAATTGCAAATATAGCATCTTGGTCAGGTGTGGGACTTTTGCCTACTTACCCTTTCAGTGCTGGGATTTTGTGTGGTTAGAACCTGTGCTGGCCCTGTGCATGCTGCCATAGACTCTGTGAGTTCATATGTGCATCAGTCCTGGTTATGTGTAGAAGAAACTGTTTCCTTGGACTCATCCATCATCTCTGGCTCTTAAAATCTTTTTGCTACTTCTTCGTATGATCCATAACCCTTGGTGACCCTTGGTTTGATGACAGCCTTCCACTTGGGACTCACTTCTCTGATGTTCTCATCCTCTACACATTGTCCAGTTAATTGCAGAAGTTTCTCTGATGATCTGAGTGAGGCAGTGATCTGTGGGTATGATGATACGCCATTAGGAGTCATTTCATTGCTCTATTAGTTTCCTGGGATGATAGCAGTACGTTCTCCCCTAACCCCTTAACCTTCCAGTGTCAGGCTAACTTCAGCAGTGTAAGGATTGGGTTCCCAGTCATGGACTGAGCCTTAAATCCATTTTTTTTAATGATTGGTTATTCCCACAACATATATGCCACTATTACCAGTGTATCCTGCAGGAAAGTAGCTGTCTCAGTATTTGTAGCTGTGTGATACTGATTGTTTTACTCCTTTGGTAGTTGTACTGTGCTGAGTACCTTCCAGTATGACGAATGCTGGTTCCTAGGCGTGAGGCTTATGGTTGTGCACCAGGTCAACGTCTCTGTGCTCAGTGGCATAAGTTAGTGTTTTCTTTTGCTGTAGGGCATTTTCTGAATCTAATGAGATGATCATGTGGGTTTGTGTCTTTCAGTCTGTTTATGTATTAGATATAGAACTATCCCTGCATCTCTGGGATAAAGCCAATTTGATCATGGTAAATAACCTTTTTGATATGTTCCTGAATTCGGTTTCCAAGTATTTTCTTGAGAATTTTTAAATATTCATAAGGGATATTTTTCTGTAATTTTCTCTTTTTTTTGTAGGATCCTTATGTGGTTTTGGTATGAATTATGAATAGCTTCATAAAAAGTATTAGTATATGTTCCTTCAGTTTCTATTTTGTGGAATAATTTGAGGCATAATGACTTCAGTTTTTTGAAACTGTGGTAGAATTCTGTGCTCAATCCACCTTGTCCTGGCCTCTTATTTGTTGGGAAAGTTTTAACTACAGCTTCTATTTTATTAAGGTGCTTGGGTCAATTTACATTATTTATTTCATCTTAATTTAATTTTGATAGGTTGTACATACCAAGAAATTCATCTATTTTAGGCTTTCTAGTTGGGTGAAATACAGATTTTTAAAGTCTGTTCTTACGATTTTCAGAATTTCCTCAGTGAATTATAATTTCTCCCTTTTCATCTCAAATTTTATCAATTTGTGTCTATCTTTGGATTAATTTAGATAATGGCTTGTCAACTTTGTTGATTTGCTCAAAGAACTATTCTTTGTTTTATCGATTCTTTGTATTGTCTTTGTTATTGTTTGTTTCTGTTTCATTGACTTCTTTCCTAAGTTTGACAATTTCTTGCTATTTACTCTTTTTGGCTATTATTTTTGGTTTTTTTGTTTGTTTGTTTGTTTTCTTTAAGTATTTCATTAAGTTACTTACTAAAATGAGATTTTTCCATTTTTACTTCTTAGAGATACACCTTCATTGTATCTCTACAATGCTTGGATATGTTGTGTTTTAATTTTCATTAAATTCAAAAGGTTTTGAATTTCCTTCTTAATTTCTGCTTTGACCAATTTTTCATTAATGAATTACTCAGTTTCCTTGAGTTTCTGTACTTTTTCTGTTGTTTGATATCCACCTCTAACCACGGTGCTCACATAACGTTGCAGGGCCTTCTGTCTAAGAAAGTGGCACAGATAGTGTTTATGGTTCATTGTGTACAGTACACTGATCTTACTTTCAAAAAGGATCTCAACTTACTGTTGGGTTTCTGATTTAGAAATCTCCTTTCTATGTTTTTTCTTTACATAAATAAATGGTTAATTTAGTATTGTACTATAGAGTATCTGAAATTGTGTTAACATTTTTTAGCATCTTCTAAATAAAGTTACTAAGAATAAACCAATTCTAAATTTTCACCCCAGTTCTGTTTAAGATAATCTCTGAGTTTACATTTATTTGCAACCTTGAAGTAAAATTTTAAGTGGCTTCTCAAGAGTTTAGTGAAATTTGTGATGGAAGTCTTATAATTGGAATGATAAAAAGAAACGGAAGACTAGAGACATCAAATTATCCTTGTCTATAGAAGGAAACATAAGGGAATTGCTTAAAGAATATGTTTAATTACCGACTCAGATGTTTTTCCATTGTTACTTTTAAGGCTTTTGAAGAACTAACCATTTAGCAAATTAATCACATGCTCAAGGTATTGTAGGTGTTATGTCATACTATATGCGTTAGAATTACATGATAAGAGTAAAAAATAATAGCAGTGTTTAGGCTAAAAAATTGTTAGAAAAAAAAAACTGGATGGTAGTGGCTGGGATTCAGAAAAATCATAAAGGCTTTCTTGAACTACCTACCAGGCACCTTATCCTTCTGAGGATGCAGTTATGTTAAGGAACAGGTGCACAGCTTGGGAGTCCTAATTTCAATTCCCAGCACCCACATGACAGCTCACAACTTTTTGTAACTCCCAATTCCACAGGGTCTGACATCCTGACACAGACAAATATGAACATCAAATTTAAAAAATGAATAAAATAGTAAAAATATTCAAATGTCAAAATACTTAAAAACAAAGTCCTTGTTTCTAGGCAATTCTCAGCTTATTCCTAGGCTTCTTAGAGATGATTTTGTTCATTGAAATAATAATAATTTGATCACTTTGGGAACGTCATTAGAGTTTTTTCAAACAGTTGTCAGGATTAAGATTTCTTGTGCATGATTTTCTCTTTCAGGAGAAAGAACGATTGAAACAAGAGAAACGCGATGAGAAAAGGTTGAATAAGGAGCGCAAACTAGAGCAGCGGAGACTGGAATTAGAAATGGCAAAGGAACTAAAGAAGCCTAATGAAGACATGTGCTTAGCAGACCAAAAGGTGATTATGATGCGTGAGCCATTTCACTTACAAATCCCATTTCTCCAGTTTTCTTACCAGTTTCCTTTTCCAGAAGTAGCACGAGTTTCCAGGCGTGGTCGGCTCTGCCTGGATTGTCAGCTGTCCTTTTGCTGGTCACCGCATCACTACAGACCTTTCAGTCCTCGTAGATGGACCCCAGAAATTACAAGGCAGAGAGACAAAGGCAGAGAGAGAAGCAGATGTGTCTCTGTGGCTCTCTTGTTCTATCCAGTAACTGAGCACAGAAAAGCTTGACATCTCTTTACCCCCACAGACACTTAGATTTATCTGAGTTCCTCCAGTTGGTCAGCTACTTTATTGAATGTGTCCACTGCATGCTGAGTGCCTATATGAATTCCTTGAAGGACATGTTTTGGTCTAGTCTTCAGTAAAGTCCCATGGCACTGGTATTTATTTGTCTCAATTTGTTGATGAAAAACCTGAGACAAAGTGGAACCTTGCCCTTGATCACACTGTTTGCTGTTAGAGGCCATGCTCCTTACCATCTTGACATCCAAGAAGGTGTGTCCAGCCATGGAACTGGAAGCTTGGGTTTTCTCTTCCAGTCTCACAGGCAAATGCAGTGTTGCTAGCGTACATGACAGTAGCTATTTGGAAATATCAGAGTAACCTTGGAAACAAGATGCTGTGCTATATTTTGGTGGAGAAATAAGCTTAATTTTGAATATAGCTAAGAAAATGGTGCTTATAGAAAATGATATCAATAATGCTTAAAATTTCTCTCGCCGGGCGATGGTGGCACACGCCTTTAATCCCAGCACTTGGGAGGCAGAGGCAGGCGGATCTCTGTGAGTTCGAGACCAGCCTGGTCTACAGAGCTAGTTCCAGGACAGGCTCCAAAGCCACAGAGAAACCCTGTCTCGAAAAAAAAAAAAAATTTCTCTGACCACCCTGTAATCTGTCACCGTGCCTGGTCTATAAAAGCTGTATGTATGCTTCTGCCATACCCACCTGTTAGGTATACAAACCCTGGTTTGTATGATCCCCTCCAGTAGTGTGATTAACACAATTATTTCATGCCTAGTAGGGCTTGTATTAAATTAACATTCAGTTTATTTTACTTAGCATAACTGCTTTAAGATAAAAATCAATATATACTTGTCAGTTTTTTTGTTTGGACGTTTATATTTTCCTAAGCAGAATGGGAAAAAGGAAGGCAAAATGAACTGGCTTTCAAGTAGAGCATTGGCTATTACTCATAATTCAGTGTTTTCAAACAATATTAAAAGAAATTCTTCAGTGAGTTACCTGAGTAAGTGCAGAGCAAAGGGCCGATTCAGATAATATTTATAAGTTACTTTTTTCATATAAAATTTAAATTACATACATGGGCAAAATATGCCTAATTTAGATTACGTATTGAGTGAATTTTTAATGTCTATAATAAACTTAATGTAGCTTAATTATTAGAGTGCTGCCATGTGTGCATACAGAAGTGGCAAAGAGATTTCTCTCTAATTTTAACACTAAAGCTCATATTGATGCTTTACTAAACACAGGGACCTACAGCCCTAGTGTTGGATTGTAACCAGACTCATGAGTTCTGGTAATGTGGACCCAATGACTTACTGCAGCCGTTAGCTGCTGATGGGCTCACTCTTTCCAACCAGAATGTCCATGGTGCAAACAAACTCAAAGCAGTTCTGAGCCACCATTAAACACGAAAAGCTCAGCGAATAATTACGTAGTGGTACGGTACTTTTGAAATGCTTATTATTTTGATTTGCTTGTTTTGTTGCTTGGTTTTGGTCGCGTGATTGGTTTGGTGTGGCTCATGCTGTTTTATAACCTTATTTTATCAACATAAGAAATTTTCAGTTCTTCTTTCTGCTGTCAAATTTGAATTCATATCTAGCTCAACCCAGATTTGCAGGTGATTGCTTGCTTTCAAAACCATTTACATATTAGTGCCTTGGGAGCTGCAGTAATGCTCACAGGAACTCTATCCTCCTATACAGGATAAAGAAATACAGCAGCTTAAGTTTCTTTGGATGATAGAAAATCCATGCTTTGGAGAACTGGAGAGATGACTCAGTCGGTGAAGGGCCTGCCACACAAGCACCAGCACCTGCGTGTGCATGCCCAACAGCCACATAGACACTGGGCACAGGCAGGGCCAGGTGTCGTCAACCCAGAACAGAGTGGCGAGAAATTCCCTGGCCAACCTGTCCAGCCAAATTAATGAGCCCCGAGGTGTTTAGTGGGAGATTCTGTTTTTAAAAATAAAGTAATTAATAGGTATGGGAGGAATGGCTAGTATCTTTGCTAGATGAGTAAAGTATTTGCCATCAAGCCTGACAACTTGAATTTGATATTCACCAGAACCCTATGACAGGAGAAAGCCTTCTCCTGCTGGTTCTCTCCTGAGCTCCATAGGCATACTGTTGTACACCCGCCCATACCCTCCTGCGTGCATACATCATAAACACATAGATAGATGATAGATAGACACATAGATAGATAGACACATAGATAGATGGTAGATAAACACATAGATAGATGATAGATAAACACATAGATAGATGATAGATAAACACACAGAGATGATAGACAGATAGATGATAGATAGACACATAGATAGATGATAGATAGAGAAGTAGAGAGATGATAGATAAACACATAGATAGATGATAGATAAACACATAGATAGATGATAGATAGACACATAGATAGATGATAGATAGACACATAGATAGATGATAGATAGAGAAGTAGAGAGATGATAGATAAACACATAGATAGATGATAGACACATAGATAGATGATAGAGAAGTAGAGAGATGATAGATAAACACATAGATAGATGATAGATAGACACATAGATAGATGATAAACACATAGATAGATGATAGATAAACACATAGATAGATGATAGATAAACACATAGATAGATGATAGATAAACACATAGATAGATGATAAACACACAGAGATGATAGATAGACACATAGATAGATGATAGAGAAGTAGAGAGATGATAGATAAACACATAGATAGATGATAGACACATAGATGATAGATAGACACATAGATGATAGATAGACACATAGATAGATGACAGATAAACACATAGATAGATGATAGATAGAGAAGTAGAGAGAGGGGGAATCAGTGTCAACATATCTGTACATAACCTTGTATGTACAAACAAAATCCAGACTTAATTTTTTAAAAGCTGTGTTAATTTTTCTTGTGTTTTGTTTGCAGCCCTTGCCAGAGTGGCCTCGCATCCCAGGACTTGTCCTCTCTGGAACCACATTTTCAGACTGTCTCATGGTGGTGCAGTTCTTACGAAACTTTGGTAAAGTTTTGGGCTTTGATGTGAATATTGATGTTCCAAACCTCAGTGTTCTTCAAGAGGGATTGCTAAATGTAGGGGACAGCATGGGTGAAGTCCAAGACTTGCTTGTGAGACTCCTCTCAGCTGCTGTGTGTGATCCAGGTCTAATTACAGGATACAAGGTAAAAACACCCGAATCTAACCCATTGCTTTACATCTGTACTCTCCTTGTATTGCTGGTTAAGTTTTCCATGATAGCAGAAGATTGTATAGATGTTCTTTATTTCATTGTTCACGTTTATCTTTTGGAGTTAAATGTAGATTTATATTAGTTACAGTTGGCAAATGTAGAAGAATCTTGGTAGATGGAGGAATGCAG
The DNA here is from genome assembly GCF_950005125.1 of Chionomys nivalis. NCBI lineage: Eukaryota > Metazoa > Chordata > Mammalia > Rodentia > Cricetidae > Chionomys > Chionomys nivalis. The sequence continues at coordinate 21,222,587 of NC_080107.1, forward strand.
ACCAGCCTCCTGGTTACTCTTTATTGCTCTAGTTGTAGGCATTTATGGAAATATGCCAGTGGTATCTGTCAGAAGCAGAATTCATAATTGCTAAAGGATTTAGAACTTGCATGCTGATTCTGAAGTTCTCCTTTGTCAATTGTTGTAAACAGCAGGCTATTGAATGCCATATAGGTCACAGTGTTGACTCTGTGTTGGTCAGTAAGTACTCCGTTCGTGCACATCTGTCTGTCTTATCAGATACACATTCAAGGTATCTTTTCTCTAGACAATACTGTAAAATGCTAAGCTTCCAGGGGCAATGGTGTTTTTCTCCATGTGCCTATCACTGACTTGACGTAATAAAGGTAGAAAATAATCACAGTGATTTTGATCATCAGTACTTTGCCATTCATTCCAGAATGTTTTTACAGAGAATACTTGATGACTACTTAAATCTGTCTCCTATCAATATTCAGATTTTTCTCCTTCCCTCAGTCCAGGAAAGTTTAATAAGGGGACAGAACACAATAGACATGTGAATATCTGTCTATCATGCTGTTTTATCTCCATTCCAGTTCTGTGATAAAGTCCTTATTAGTAATACCTAGAGCATATAAGCCAATATTTTATTCCTATTTTTGAATGAATGAAGGTGATTAACATTGATAAAAATGCCAAACTTTCTAGGCCAAAACCGCTCTTGGAGAGCACTTGCTGAATGTGGGTGTGAATCGAGACAATGTGTCGGAGGTTTTGCAGATTTTCATGGAAGCCCACTGTGGACAGACGGAGCTGACGGAGAGCCTCAAGACTAAAGCTTTCCAGGCTCACACCCCAGCACAGAAAGCCTCCGTCCTTGCCTTCCTCATTAATGAACTGGCGTGCAGCAAGAGTGTGGTGAGGTAAGCCAGGCGTTCCTGTTTCGAATGGGTCTAGTCATGGGGCACACAAATTGCTTCTAGAGAATTTGGAAGTTATTGACTAGCACCGAGAAGAAAATCAAAATCGTAAATCACCATTAGAAGATAGCCAGCAATACCATTTCAGTTCATTTCTATGTGTTCTGTGTTCTATGTGAACATAATGATCTTTCTGCATATATGTAATCTGTATTCTTTGTTACATGTATTGTTTAATCATTTTGCTAATTCTTCATGTATTGGATATCTTTATTGTTTGCTACAGTGCTAGAATCCAGAACCATTCTAGGAATCCAGAACTTTTTTCCTTGACGTCTTTGAGGACCTGATTTTCCTTAGTAATTCATAAAGCGATCCCGTTGCTTATTTCTTTGTATCCTAGTCTAACCTTAGATTTCTAGTTTGCCAGTGAAGTAGTTTATACTTTATTTAAGATTTCAAGTCCATCTGGCACTCTGTTACTTACTATGCACAAAAGTGTTAGCTAGTGTTCGAGCATGTCATCCTTTGCTTATTCTTAATTTGTCTAAAATTTACTTGTCTTACTTTTAGTCTTTTACCTTTTTAGGAAAAAGGATTTGTGAATTTGTTTTTACCATTGTAGACAAATTAAACCTTCTGTACCTGTCTTAGCTATGATATAGTAATATGATTGTTATCATTTATTTTTTGTGTCCTTTTCAAATATCCCCAAGAGTGTATTAATATTTTATGAAGGAATTATTTCATTATGCATAAGCATGATGACAAATAGTAATGCTGAGTGGCTCTTTAAAGTATATACACATAGAAACTCATTGTACAGAGAACATTGATGTTTTCTGTTTTGGAAAAATAAAGGCACAACCATTCTATTACCACCAGCGAATACCACAGCATCCATATTTTCCATCTTGACATGTAGACATACACAGAGATGTTATCTGTACATAAGTATGTATATATACTTATATACTTACGTAAATGTACATCTATGTCCTAATTTCCCAGTTGAATGTGGAAATGGTCATTTCCTAAATATATGCCAAACCCATCAGAATGCTATTTTTATAAGGAATTGTGAGACTGTATTACAGCCCTTTTGATTTAAAGTAGAAACCAAAGTAACTTTCCTAATAGTAACATTGTATCTAATGAAGAAATGATTGTTTTTTAAAGTCAGTGATGTTCTATAAACCCATGCAGATATGAAATGTGATTGTTTGTATCATTTTACCTATGAAAATGTATGATGTTGCATGCTAAATGGACACATTGTGGATTATATCTTTTAATACATCTTTGTTTTGGCAGTGAGATTGACAAGAACATTGAGTATATGTCAAACTTGAGGAGAGATAAATGGGTAGTGGAAGGTAAACTCCGCAAGTAAGTCCTATTTTCTTAATCTAATGTGCTGTCTTCCTTTAGTTCAAGTCTCCAGTAAGGCATGTGGGTTGGAAAAATGGAGTTTAAACTTTACTTTTTGTACGAGAAAGATACTATTTCATCTGGAGTCTGAAATAAGTGATGGAATCTAAAAGCAGACAAGGAAAATAGAATTAGATTCATTGAACTCATGTTTCAATTTTAAAAGAGACATTTTTCTTTTTTCTTTCAGCAAAGTCAAGCAACCATGTTTTCTGTTGTTGTTGCTAATGGATTGTGTTTGTCTTAGTTAATATCTGGACTATTACCTTTTTGAATTAAAGTTTGCTTCTACAAAATATAATAAAAATTATTCAGTATTAAAATTTAATTATCTTCCTTCCAGGAAATAAATTCATCTGCTGTGTTAAAAGGGTATATGACCCACACGTGTAATCTCAGCGTTCGGCATGCTGAGGCAGGAAGATCTAGGGTTTAAGACCACAGAGTTACATAGTGAAACCCTTTCCCCAAATTAAAAGAAATAAATAGACTAGAAGAACATTTTCTGGCCCGGAGAGATGGCTCAGTGCTTGGGAGTGCTTATTGTACTTGGAGAGGACCTGGGTTCAATTCCCAGCACTTACGTGATGGTGCACAACCATTTATAGATCCCACTTTCAAGAGACTTGATGCCCTCTTCTGACCTCTGTGGGCACCAGGCACTCACATGGTGTGTATACATACATGTTAACACATAAAATAAATTAAAAATATTAAAATATTAGTTTCTTTGTAGTAATTTGAATTGAAATGTAGTCAGGCACATAGTATAGAAGTCCGGAAGTACCAGTCGAACATTGTCAGAATCATTCATCTCAGCTTTCATGGGCGTTTTTTGTCAAATATGGAAACATATGTCTTAAATTTCCCTAGTTGATATTTTTACTGCCATTGATATATATTGTTTATTACATGAGCTTAAGACTTCACATTATGATCTGGATGTGGTGGTTCACACCTGGAATCCCAGCACATAGGAGGCAAAGGCAGGAGGATAACAAATTTCTAAGGCCACCTGAGCTACAAAATAAGACCTAACTTCATGTGCCAAGTACTGAGTGAGATAGTGATGTTTGCCTAGGAAACACTGTGTTGAATCCTCAGCACTGACAGAAAGAAGGGAAAAAGAAAGTTTGGCATTGTGCTCATAAAAATTACAACTTTAGTGGTGACAACAGTAGATTTTGATTCTGTATCTTTCTTTTAATGTTTAAAGGCTCAGGATAATTCATGCTAAAAAAACAGGCAAAAGAGACACTGCGGGAGGCATTGATCTCGGAGAAGAGCAGCATCCCTTGGGCACCCCCACTCCAGGACGCAAGCGGAGAAGGAAGGGAGGAGACAGTGATTATGACGACGACGATGATGATGACAGTGATGATCAAGCAGATGAGGATGATGAAGATGAAGAAGATAAAGATGACAAAAAAGGGAAAAAGACTGATATTTGTGAGGATGAGGTAATCCAGTCAGGTTCATGTGTAAGATTTAGCAAGAGCTATGCAACCTGCTAAAAAGCAACACGACATTTAAAGCCATTGAATTCAGCTTGTGGCATTTACTTGTCCCAGTTTCTTCATCTGAAAATTATTTCCTCCTCCTCCTCCCTTTTCTTCCTCTTCCCCTGCCAGGCTTGCCTGTGCTGTGCTCCCAGCCTGAAGATAGTGTTGTATTTGTCTATTCAAGTGTTTTGTGATAATTAAGGAAGCACTTAATTATTATGGTTCCATGGTTGAGCATGGAAAGAAACTTGGAAGTTAGATTTGCTTTGTGTGTGTAAATGCTTTACTCAACAGGTGTGTGACAATGGTCCCCTAAGCTCGTATCACCTGCTGACATTGTTGCCAACTTGTTTTGTTTCAGTGTTCTCTGCGATGTTCAAGTAATGAAATCACTAATACTGTATTGCTCTGAATGTGTCACGGCCCCCTCGTCCAGCAAGGAAGACGCGTAACACTGGAGCGCTTCTTGCTAAGCAGTTTATTTCAGGACTCCATTCACAGCAATCTTTTCCCTTCTCTTTCTCTCCCTCTCTCTCCGGGCAAACCTCTCCCAGCCCTTAAGTAGGCCTGGGCTGCCAACCCCAGATTGCCAGGTGGGCACTGCCCATAGGTCCACGCATATGACAGTCATTGCGTGATAATAGCATAAGTCAGGCTTTAGCCATAGGAGTTGATTATCACAGAGAGCACTCGCTTTCGGGATCGTGGAAGGCAGGAGCCAGCACCATCAGGTGTGACTCCACACAGCTCTCTACATTGCCATCAGGTGTGGCTTCACGCAGCTCGCTACATGAATGTATGTATCCCTGTTGTTAGTTGAAACATGACCATCAGCATCTTAGGAATTGTCTCTAGAGTGCTGTCGATTCAGATCCTCAGATATTCTCTCTGGTACCACTGACCCATTGTGTTACACTTGCTTACCACTCATGCCTCAAAGGTTTGGTCAGGTTTAATGCAAATGCTGTATTCCTCAAACTCTAGCTTTCACAGCTTTAACCGAAGATGGATGCAGCACTGGGCACCCTCACTACTGTCAGTGAAGAAGTTTTTTTTATTGTTTTTTGTTTTGTTTTGTTTTTAAGATAGAATGTTAATTGGCATAATGGGAAGATATTTGCAATGTAGATCACATGCCCATGAAGGACATTAGGCATTTGGAGGAACAAACTCTCACAAGTACTTTCTGCAGCCATTCACTGAGAACTACATCTCAGGGTGGATGTTCGCATGGGGAATGCAGAGAACAGTGTTTGGCAGCTGCTACAATGCTGCGTTTCTTAATTGTTTGGGCATTATTTTTTATGAAATGCAGTGGGTTGTTTTTCCACCTGTCCTTTTCTTTGCTGTGCAGGGATTTTTTTATCTGACGTGGTCCCACTGTTGAACTTTCTTTTGGTGTCAGAGCCCTGCAAAGATGACATTGAGATTTGTTGCAGAAAAAAACTGTTCCATAGTGCCGGACCTCCTCCAGACTTTCATGTTACCACTACTGGCTTCAAACTCGAGCCCAAGAGGCCAGGGCCTCTTATTGAGACTTCTGACTAGCATGGGGCTGCACGTGCCTGGCCCTGTGCCCTGATATAATGTGCTTAAACATCATTTTGTCACAGATATGTAAGAAGTATCTAATTTGAGAATCACAGACCCATTCATCAGTAATCTGTTTCATTTGGAAAGTGGAGCCGTTTCCATAACAAGAGCTAAGCCTTTCTGGGCTTGGTGGCTTTTTTAGATATTTAATATTATAAATTGGCCTAAATGTTGGCACAAATTTCTAGCCCTGCTTTGGGATTTCAGTGTGTTCTGCTGAGTGATGTCACTAAAGTGGGTTGATGGGTAGAAATTGTTTGCTTCACCTTGCTTCTGGTGGGGAAAGGGAAGACAGTCTGCTCATGTAGGCCATGGAAACCCTGGTTTCCCTTGGTTCATGACCCTTCTGGTCTCAGCTTTGTATGTGTGCAAAGCTTGAAAGATTAGAAAACACGTAAATCTTCAAAAGATTAAAGATTATAGCTGTGTACCACCCTACCCAGTCTCTGACTTCCTTTTTAATTACATAATTGGGAGCCATAGATTTTATTATTTATACATAGAACATGTCATTTAACATAGCTATAGTGTGAGTAATCATAGTTAGATTATAGGGTTTATTACCATTATATATCCTACTATTAACATGAGGAAATGGTATAAAACTTTTAAAATAATAAATATTTAGGGTCTTAAAAAACCAATTTATGTTTTCTTTAGCTAGATAGAATGACATGTGCCTATAATACTGCACTTAGGAGACTAAGAAAAGGAGAACAAGGAGTCCCAGCTACATACCATGGCCTTATTTAAAAAAAAAGTTGCTGTGGGAGTGGCTGGTACATGTACCTAGAGGCCAAGATACAGAGCATATCTGTGAGATCAAGGCCTGCTTAGGCTGCCAGGAGAGTTCCAGGGCAGCCAAGGCTGCAGTTTAAACCTCGTCTTAAATAGTTTGTTTGGTTTTTTTCTGCATCATTTTTATTTTTTTCTATTTTTTATCTTATATCATCTTTTCCCTCCAAAGATTTCCATATTTATGACCTCTTTTTTCCATTGTTATATACTTGTGTACATATTAAATAATCTTTTTTAAGAAAAGAAGAGCTTTTTTCCCCTTGAAATGATTGGAAGGAGTCTTTATAATAATAAAGGCCTGGTAGACACGTATTAAATATTGGCTAGTTAATAAAGTACTGATGATATCCAAGAGCAACCTTGGCTTCTTGCTTAACTCTAGTTTGCGTGTCAGTACAATAGTTATAGTTCTTGAAGAATTAATTACTGGGAGGTTTTTCATTAAGGCTCAGAAGATGCTGCCTTCAGCTAAGTCACACCCTTTGTCTCAGTCAGTTCCCTTCTGTTCCCATGCTTACTCCTCTTACACGTAACCTTCCCAATTGTTGGACTTGTGTTGAGACTCTGCTGGGCTGTGTCCTCATCAGGTGATGTACATGAGGTTGTGTTGAACATTAAATGATTAGCTCAAAGGCACTTTTGATTAAGAAGCAGTGGAGAACCATGGTGAGGATAATTTCTGTCTTCAGTTTTGGTAATTGTGTATGTTCTTTCTGTTGTCGCATACCTCTGATCTTCTAAGTTCTTTTATGTTTCCTAAAATTATGGGTTTTGTTTGTTTTGTTTTTTTGTTTTGGGGTTTTTCAAGACATGGTTTTCTCGGTGTAGTCCTGGCTGTCCTGGAACTTGCTCTGTAGACCAGGCTGTCCTCAAACTCACAAAGATCCAGCTGCTTCTGTATCCCAAAAGATTAAAGACGTGCACAGCCACCACCCATCTAAAATTATAATTAACCAAAACTCCTTTAATTAAAACTTAGTAGACTATCATTCCTTTCTCATCCTGAGAGAAGTATTAAAAATTACAGTTTGTAGGTTATTTGGACCACAGTTGTAGGATACTTGCACCACAGTTGTAGGATACTTGCCTTGTTTTCGCCAGGCCTTAGGACAGTCCCACAGCACTGGACAAGTGGAGAGGCTGCGTTTGGTTGATTTGGTTGGTGCGTTACTACTTTGTTGCCGTATCCCAGTTACCTGGAATGTGATTCTTGCTTTAGTAAATTCTCAAAACATTGGTCCTGCTTATGAAAAGGTCACTTTATATCAATATTTAAGTACCTAGCTGCAAGTCAGGATTTGAGGATTTGGAGGCTTGTTATCTTTTTATCCCAGTTAGAATTCATGTTACTTTTAGCACAGTCTATGTAAAAGCCAAAATAATTCTTGTCCTCTGACTTTGGATAAGAAGTGCATAGACAATGGGTGATTATGAAACTGTGAACACTTCCCTCCGTCGCCTCTGCTTACTAGATGTGCATCTCTTTTCTAATGAGTATCAACAAGTGCTGGTGACTTTTGAAAAAATGCTTCTTTTTGGATGGGAATGTCAGAAAAAATGCCCAGAGGAAATATCAAAAATTAATTGAAGGGCTAATGATGTAAATGATTGAATGCTCATGTGTCATGCACAAGTCCCTCTGTTTAAGCAGTACCCTTAAAAAGTGCTCTGAGTGCTCCGCTCAGTGTTAAAATTCCTCCTTTACTACTTCTATGCTTTATATGTAGCTATGAATGTGTGTGTGAGGAAAGAATGAAACTCTGAAGCAGATAAATAATTCTGTGTTTTATTGTTTAGGATGAAGGTGACCAGACAGCAAGTGTTGAGGAGCTGGAAAAACAGATTGAAAAACTGAGCAAAGTAAGCACACTCGAATGTGTGTTCACGTCTGCGTACAGTGTTCTTAAATCCGGGATTCGTTTCTTTCCATAAGTAATTAAACAGAAGGATTCCAGAAACACCCTCACAGTTAAACTAGACTGGCTGAATGCTGGGGTTAGAAGCCTCTGAAAGCATTATGCTTAGCCAAATCTGTGAAGAAAGAGTTCTAGACTCCTCAATTGGACCTTTAAATTAATGCATCAGTAAAATATATTCTCTTGGAACTAATTACTCGAAATTTCTGAGTTTCATAGTAATTTTAATATTTCTATTTCATTTTACACTTGTACATTTATTTATTATACTTAAATTAGACTTATAAACTGTTTATACTTCAGTATTTATCATTAAAATTTATGTTCTGTTTTCAGTATCATAATTTAAGATGAGTCTTTTTTAAGAAAAATTAAGGGTTCCTTTTTTTGTTTTTAGATTATACTATAATTACATTTCTTCCTTTCCTCCCTCCAAGCTCTCCCTTAGACCCCTCCCTACTCTCCTTCACGTTCATGGCAGAAAAACTAGTGGGTTGGATTTTTTTTTTTTTTTTTTTCAGAACTGAGGCCTGAACCCAGGGCCTTGCACTTGCTAGGCAAGCATTCTTCTGTTGAGCTAATTCCCCAAGCCCAAAAATTAGTTGTTAAGTACTATGAGATGCCTGTACATTATTGTCTCAATGTTCATTCCCTAGCTGTATGTCAAAATTTAAGCATGTGTTGAAAAGGCATAGAACATGTGTAAAAAGCTAAACAGATGTAGGCATGGTTAATTGTGTGGAAAAGTATTGGCAAAGTACTGAAATCATCCGACTCGTTCTGGCTTAGTGACGTATTTGATGACATGTACCATCGTGTTTTTATGTACTGGACAGTATGATGACACAGTAAACATAAGAGTACCTTTGCTGACTTTTATGGCACGCAGTGTCTGTGATATAATTATATGGATGACTTTTTAACAGCAACAGAGCCAGTACAGGCGAAAGCTCTTCGATGCTTCCCACTCATTGCGCTCAATGATGTTCGGTCAGGACCGTTACCGACGCAGATACTGGATTCTTCCTCAGTGCGGAGGGATTTTTGTAGAAGGCATGGAGAGTGGTGAAGGTAAGAACTGCAGTCTCCTAAATGGAATATTGTCTCCACTGCCCCCGCCTCAAACAGAGACCGCCTGCCTCTGTCTCCTGAGTGCTGGGATTAAAGGTGTGCGCCCACTGCCCTCTAGGATATTGCATTTTTAAAAAGCATGTTGCTACTGCCCTGTCTTGTGTCCTTTCATAATCAAGTGTGCTTTGTTACTGGGCATAGTGAGTGCTCAGTTCTCATCCCACTGAAGCCTCTTAAGCTGAGGGTTCGTGCCCTTGGCTTTTCTTCTGCTGCCAGTCTCGTGTGACGCTGCTGCACCGTGTGAGGTGGTCCTCACTGTCACCCCGTGACGCTGCTGCACCGCATGCTATGTTCAGAACTCTGTAAAGGAAGCGACATAGAATGACATTCCAAGGAGTGGGAGACACCTAGTGCACTCAGGGTGATCAGGGAGCACTCTTGAGAAAATGGTATTTAACCTGAGACTTGGCCAAGAAGTGTTGAGCAGAACACTGTCCTGCATGAGAACAGCAAGCACAGAGGCCCTGAAGAAAAACCCTTGCGTATTTGAAAAGCAAAAATAGAGGAGATGGGAACAGCAATATTTTCCAGGGCCAATGGTACAGAGATTATAGGGGTTTTGTCAGATACTGTGGAGTGCTGAGGCCTTGGTAAGGATTTGGGATTTTATCCCATTTTGCAGAAGAGTGTACAGGATTCTATTTATGCAGTACTCCAAACCATAAATTATATACACACCATAAAACAGGAACAAAGGGTGTGAACAGATAGAACTCCAAAGAAACTATTCAAGTGGGAAATAAATAACTTGAAAATGGTGAATGCCACAAGCTAGGTAGGGTGTGTGTGTGTGTGTGTGTGTGTGTGTGTGTAGCTCCTTGGAGGAAGTCACACCTATATAGATGTGATTAAGCATGTTAGTCTTGAGCAGCAGTGAAGATGGAGGAATAGGCAGGATGGACTGACTCTGTGCCCTTCATGACTGATTGATTATGTTAGCCTGAAAGCTGGTTTTCAGATAGAATAAAGTAGATTCATCATTTTAATAAAATTCATCTTTGAATCCTTTGGCATTAATAGGAGAAATGGTGGCCCACAAAAGAATATTTAGTGCACTAATGATCAGACGTGATCCAATTTAGTGTTTTGCCTCCTAGGCATTGGCAAAGACAAAAAAAAATATTGATAACATCTAATTTTGTTGAGGATCTAGAAAAAACACATATCCGTATGTGCTTCTGGGGTGAGTGTGTTTGGTCCTGAGTTTAACCCAAACTTTCTAGAGGACAGTTTGACAGTATATTTCAAGAACTCTTAAAAAGTATATATGTTAAGTTGACTATTTTAAGGAATTTGCCCAAGGAAATAGATTTTTAAAATGCACAAATGAAAAATACCATTTATTGTTATGTAAAAAAATATAAAAATTAAAATGCATATCATTTATTGTTAATAGTAAATAATTTTACTCTACTGCTGTCTTTGAGCAGAGTAGTCAGTCATGATATCATCCATTCAGTATCACATGGATACTAACTGTATCTATATGACATAGTTATTTATATATTTATTGATGTTTCATACATAGTCACAAATTATTGAAACAGGTAGGCTGGACTAGATTCTCCTTTTCAGATTACACAGGTTGAGAGGTACAGATCTACTAGTTCTTACTGTGTAGGTTTTGTTTTTAATAACTGTACATTCATAAATGTCATTGAAAAGAGAGTGTGTGTGTATGTGGGGGGGCAGGCACGCTTGTGTGTTGTGTTGTATGTGTCTGTGCCATGCATGGAGAGACCAGAGGAGAGCATCGGATGTCTTTCCTTACCACTCTTTATCGCCTTGAGACAGGGCCCCTGGCTGCGGAAGAAAGTCACTGTTTCTGCTGGCCTGACTGGCCTGCAGATTCCCCTCCAACACTTGAGTTCCAGGCACGCATAGCCTCATATGCCTGCTGTGTGCGTTCTGGGGATTCAAACTTGGGTCCTCGTACTTGCCCAGCCAGCAATCTTACCCACTGAGTCATCTCCACAGCCGTACATTTAATTTTTTATGCTAATGACTGAAAAAAATCCATAAGAAAATGAGGACTATAAGATGTGGAAGTTTGATGTATTTTTATATAGTTTGGCGAATAATAAAACTTAGCCAGGGCTGGGCGGTGGTGGTGCATGCCTTTAATCCCAGCACTTGGAAGGCAGAGGCAGGCGGATCTCTGGGAGTTCAAGACCAGCCTGGTCTACAAGAGCTAGTTCCAGGACAGGCTCCAAAACCACAGAGAAACCCTGTCTCGAAAAACAAACAAACAAAAAAAAAAAAAAAAAAAAAAAAAAAAAACCTTAGCCAAAGTAATGGTTTGATGTGTAGTAATAACTTAATTTAATGGCATCTTTTGCTTGTATAGGCTTAGAAGAAATTGCAAAAGAAAAAGAAAAGCTTAAAAAGGCAGCAAGTCTCCAGATGAAAGAAGTATTTGAGACTCCTGCAGAATCTTTAAATTGTTCCATTCCCGATCACTGTGAGCAGAAGGAAGACCTTAAAGAAAAAGATAACACAAACCTCTTTCTTCAGAAACCTGGCTCTTTCTCCAAGTTAAGCAAACTTTTGGAAGTAGCTAAAATGCCTCCTGAGTCAGATATTATGACCCCCCCAAAAGTGACTGCTAGTACGAACGGATGTACATTGTCCCATCAGAATGGGGGGAAGCATTCCCTGGGGAGCCTTCCCTCGGCAGCAGCGCAGAGCGGCTTGGAAAAGACAGAAGCCGCTGGTCTGTTTAGCTCTGCCTCGGGTAGCTGTGCGAAGTTGTACGGCCCTCTCCCCAACGACCAGCTGCTAAAAACACTGACTGAGAAGAACAGACAGTGGTTTAGCCTTCTGCCAAGAACCCCTTGTGACGACACTTCCTTGACCCATGCTGACTTGCCAGCTGCTTTAGCGACTCCTCAGTCTCAGCCACCATCAAAGTCACCGTCACCTGCTCCAGCTCCGCTTCTTGGGCCGTCTTCTTCTCAGAGCCCTGCTGGACTGAACCCATTTACTTTACCGCCTCTTCAGGTTAGTGCTGTACTTTGACCTTTGGTGATCTTCAAGAATCCTGAGACAGTCTGAAAAACCAAAGCAGTCAGAATGTCTGTCACCGGCTTCATTAGCTCTCCTGCTATCTAACCTTATTTAGTTGGCTTACTCTTCAGTTTGCTGGAGTTGCAGTATAACTAACATGTAATTAATTACAAATAACATGAAAATTAATATTGTTGCTAATGTGTGTAGTTTTTCTCTTGTTTTTGAAAGATAGAATTTGAATAAGTTTCCAAACATTCCCCCAACTCCTTAAATTAATGAGTACTTTGTTTCTGTTTTGTGAATGTTGTTACTACATTAAGTATATGGAGATCGGAGGACAGCTTGCAGGAGACAGCTCTTTCCTTCCATCCTGTGAGTGCCAGGGATTGAACTCAGGAACCGCAATCTAAGCTTAAGATGTTTTGTTTTACAGGTGAAAAGCGGCATGTCTATGATGGGCCTTCAGTTCTGTGGGTGGCCTGCTGGGGTACTCACTTCCAATGTCCCGTTTACATCACCTTTGCCTGGTCTGGGGTCAGGCTTGGGACTGCCAGAAGGAAATGGTAGTTCATTCTTGACCTCCAGTGTTGCTTCAAGTAAAAGTGAGTCTCCAGTCCCTCCACCGGAAAAGGCCACTACAGCTCAGCCAGCAGCTGTTGAAGTAGCAAAGCCAGTAGATTTCCCTAGTCCAAAGCCTATCCCAGAAGGTAGGTGTGAGCGGTGGCTTGCAGCCCCTCGCTGTGTCTTGATTCTTCTGTCATAGTTTATTTCTCTTTTGTAAATGTATCTCTGATGAATTTCCTTGTGGCTAACAAATCTCTTGAGGTTTGCTCTGCCATTATTTCCTAGTGAAAACAGTATAAACTATGGGCACAATTTGTCTTGACTTAGAAATGCAGTTTGGTTGGTGGAGAATTATTGACCCAGAGGACCTGAAAACATTGCTCAAAGTGCTGCATCTCAGAGGAATAAGGGAAAAGGCACTGCAGAAGCAAATACAGAAGCACTTGGATTATATTACTCAAGCCTGTGTCAAGAACAAGGATGGTAAGTGCCCAAGAGATTTCTGCTCATTTATCTGATTATGAAAATTCAGGGTTTTTTTTTTTTTTTTTAAAAAAGATTTTTATTTACTTTTTTGTTTTCTTTTATGGGCACATTTGTCTGTATGAGGGTGTCAGATCCCCTGGAACTGGAGTTATGTACAGCAGTAAGCTGTCGTATGGGTTCTGGGAATTGAATCCTGGGTCCCCTGAAAGACCAACCAGTGCTCTTAACCACTGACCCATTTCTCCAGCTCCAAAAGTTCATTATTTTACCCTAAAACCTTTTACTATATGTTAATTCTTTATTACTTTTATTTATCTTCAAGTTATTCTTATTATTTTTAATTATGTATGTGTGTGCATAGGCAGAGCTATTGGATGCCCCTGGAGCTTCCGTTGTAGGTTGTAGTAAGCCATGTTATGTGTGCTGGGAGTCAAACTGGCGTCCTCTGGATGAACAGTACATGCTTTTAGCCACTGAGCCATCTTTCCACAGACTTTATTATTTTAGATTTTGCTTAACAGTAACTAATTGCTTTTCTCAAATTGTGTTACTTACTATCATTTTTAGCACCTATACACATATTGTTTTGTGTGTCTCAGTTAGTTTCTTGTTCGGCAACAAAACTGTCCTCATTTGCATTGTACATTTGTCTATGTTAAGTTTATGGATGTAGTGTGTGTAGCATTTTACTCATTTGGGGGAGGAAATCACTATGGGAGGGCAGTTAGAAATCAAGTAGACTTCAGAACTACTTTCTTCTCAAATGTAGTTGCTATTATTGAATTAAATGAAAATGAAGAAAATCAGGTAACTCGAGATATTGTGGAAAACTGGTCCGTAGAGGAGCAAGCGATGGAACTGGACCTGAACATCCTCCAGCAAGTAGAGGACCTGGAAAGGAGGGTGGCATCAGCAAGTTTGCAAGTGAAGGTAAAGCCGGCTTGGCATGTAATCTGTCTTTAGGGTGATGGAAGGTAATTGTTATTATATAACTTGTGTAATGTAGTTATTGTACTAAATGTTTTCACACGATTTCATTTAATTCTCAACAGTCCTGAGTTAACCTCTCCTGTTGTACAGGTAAGGAAACGGGCTCAGTCATCATTTGAGTGGCAAAGAATGTGTGCAAGCCAAGCTTGTTGAACTGTGTAGCACATGTGGTTTTTTACATTTTGTATTCACAGAAATCATTTTGTTTTTACCATGATAAGCACAGTTTTCTCATAAATGTCAGCAGTGTTCGTGGAAGATCAAGGACTCCTTTATGTTTAACTGTTTTGTCTCAAACTTTTTCTATGTATAGTCTAAACTGGAAGGACAATACAGACATTAGGATCCACGGTCTATCAATAAGCAGATACACCATATGTGAAGCACATGTCTCTATCTGATGGGTGTGATGTCACAGGCAATGGTCAGAGCTGATTTCTGCTGGAGAGACAGAAGATGCTTACTCAAGATGCTCAGGCTTGGGAAGAGGGCAGTAGTATGGTTGTCCTGATAAGTAGATAGATATCCATGTGCTGACTAAGCAGAGAAACCTGCAGAGCTTTAGAAAACTGGGGTCTCTCATGTTGATTCACTTGATATTTATGTTTTATTCAGAGAAAAATGTATTACATAATTATATCTTGCTCAATAATTTAAATTTTGCTTCATAATGAGTTTTTGAAGTCTCAAAAAAAAACCCATCATTTTCTAGGGCTAGTATAATATCCCTTTTTTGCCACAAACATAATTGCTAACATTAGAAAACAAAATTTATTACTTCCTAAAACTATTGTGCTATGAAACTGTGTGTCTTCTCCCCTAGCCTGTGAACTGTCCGCACGCCTCATTTATCTGGCATCGTCAACAAAGGAAACTCCTCCACACGAGTTAATTTTCTGGAGAAATGAAAATTATTCCATTTAGTGCTATTTTTTTTAAGATGTTTGTTGGATTTCTTGTTTTATGCATTCCACTGCCTCCTTAAATTGAGAATAATGAGTGTAATTTACATTGTCTTGGTGGCGCAGTATCTTTAGCATGAGGACCAATGATCAGGCTGTAGCTCCTAGGAAATGTGGAAGGGTTTACTGAATAGTTGACTTGCTTTCTCACATGCTGCTTCTGCTTTCTATGCTCTGATGTTGCCCTCTCTCATGGTCACTTGTTAACTACTTGTTGGTGTTGGTTTATGCGGTTTTAATTTTCCTTCAACGTATTCCATCTAATTTGCCAGTGCTAACTGACCTCCAGTTGGGAAAGCATGTCAAGTGTTTACAGATTAGAGTGTGACCTGAAATCGTCACACTTGGATGCCTTGATCCCACCACATTGTTGCCTTCCGTGCCCTTGCTCATGTTCTTAGCAGCTGAAATAAGTGGAATTTGCTTTTGAGTAGAGTGTCTTGGCATCTTATTATTAAGCTGCTTGTGAATTATGTTGTTGTATTATTCTGAGAACTGAATAATAACTTGAATTGTCTTTAAGTGATGAAAAAGTACTAAAATAGTTATGTCTTACTATCTATAGAAGACTTAATCATATTTTTTCTTAAAAAGAAAATACTTTTACCCTGAGAAGCTTGCCATAATGAAAGCACATTAAAATTGTGCTGTTGATCTATTAGATATATTCATTTGCATTTTGTTTTTTGAGGTAGGGTTTCTCTATGTAGCTTTGGAGCCTGTCCTGGAACTCACTCTGTAGACCAGGCTGACCTCAAACTCACAGACATCCACCTGCCTCTGCCTCCCGAGTGCTGGGATTAAAGGTGTGCACCACCTCCATCTGGCTTGCGTTTTTAATGTTTGTGAGCTGACTATCCCCTTCAGCCATGAGCCCTATGAAATGGCTTCTAAGTTCCTGTTGTTTTCTGAAAAGCATGGGGGGTCTACAGGCTCTTTCAAATACTGAATCTGTAATTGCATATGATATAAAGATGACCACAGGTTTCCGTTTGATTTTACTGTCCTTAATCTGACCTTAAGTGTCCATTGCCACTATCTGAACTGGGGGCCTCTTTAACACCCACACCATCCCATGACTTTACTCACTATGAACCATCACTGAAATGTCAAGGCTACAATTTACATTTATCTTTGTTATAGTACTGTTAGCTTTATTTGAGTGTGCTTTTCAGCACAGAGCTACCTTTATCATAGTGTTACCCAAAACATTAAATTTTCTTCCTAGTTTTAAATATTACAGATTTATAGCAACCAACTTTGTTGTTCATTCATATTGTATTAACAGAGCAAATCAAATGAAGAGCCTTTGGTCACTGACACTTTTGGACAGAGCACAGCCTTCTGGCTTTTGATTTCCTAATTCTAGTTTACTTTGCAGAAGTTGAAGTATCATATTTACAAGGTTTCTGTTCAGCTATTTTGCTTCCCTTGTAGAATGTGGGAAGGTTTCTTTGATATAAGTTATCCCCGGGCCTGTATGTGACCCCTAAGTATTTGTGCCTTCCCCAGGTCCTCATGCTTGCCAGGAGTCCCCAGACTCATGATCCACCTCCTATGTCAGGTTCCCTGGGCTTCCTTTCCAGATAGAAATATTCCATTGAGATAAAGGAGGAGATTTGGTCTTGATACAGAGAATAAAAATAGTAATTTCTTAATTTAATTTGCAGAGAATTCCTTCTGAGTATTTTATTTGATATACTTTTACTCAGTAGCTGTTTTTTAAAATCAGACAATAGAAACTACAAAATTGGACAAAATGTGCTTCTAATTCCCAAAAAGCTTGCCTTATATCAGGAAGGTAAGATGTGGCACTTGGGTGAGGAATCTAGTAACTAACCATAAAGAGATGTAGGTTAGCGTGTGAATTTTAAAGAGTGGACTGGTTTCTGCTGGGTATCTGGAAGAGCTCAGTCCAAACTATGTAGAGTGGAGACATGTTCTGTTGTAGGAAAATGAGTGGGATTTTGACAGACAGGAACCAAGCAAATAGTAACTAAGAAGTAGGGGAATGAGCAGAGGATCAGGGACTGAAAATTTACCATGTTGCAAGTCATGGAGTCTGAATGCAGCACTGGTATGTGAATGGAAGTGAGAATGACGGAAAATTGAGGCACTTGAATGTCGGTGATTGAGAGCATGTTAAAAGCTGGGCAATCTTTGGTTTGGGGACAAAGGATTGTGTGAACAAACATTGTCATGAAATTGTTCATTTATTCAATCAATATGTATATATCAAGTGCCCGTTATTTTACCTTCACTATACTGGAAAGAAATGAGTAAAGGCCAGTATGGCCCGCACCCTTGTTATGGAAAAAGGATGTTGATGAAATCATCGTGCTGTTCTAGAGGTACAGCATGGCAAGGCTAGGGAAAGCCTACAGCAGGAGGACTTAACCCCTTCAGGGCGTGCTTCATGGTGGATGGGCTACATTGTAGCTGAAGACAGGGAAGCACAATATGGGCAAGGGGAATAGCTATGCTGAGCTTTACAGACAAACGGAAAGTAGTGGGTATGAGGACATGCAAAATGGGTTAGATCAATATGTAAGAGCTAGCCAATAAGAGGCTGGAACTAATGGGCTAGGCAATGTTCAAAAGAATACAGTTTCCATGTAATTATTTCGGGGCATAAGCTAGCCATGCAGGCGGCTGGGTGCCGGGGACGCAGCCCTGCCGCTCATATTACAACAGAACAGTAGAAGGCACAAGGGCAGAATCAAGAGAAAAGTTCAAGGCCACCAAGACATTTTCTTTGGTACATGTATCGCATTAATGAACATGGTAGTCTAAACCTTTGCAGTCGTTTGCTGAATTTTACTGCTTATGTAATCAATGTTATTTCTCACATACTTTCTTACCAACTGTTTTTCCTTTTTTGCTCTTGTTTTAACCTAAAATTAGGAAATGCAAGGTAAAACCTTTTAGTAAAGATCCTTGAGATCTGCTGGTGGTCGCTGCTGAATTTTACGTAAAGGTAACTCACCGGTCTAACAGTTTCAGAAGAAACCGTAATGACATTATTCTCTTGATGTATAGGGTTGGATGTGTCCAGAGCCTGCATCAGAAAGGGAGGACTTGGTATATTTTGAACATAAGTCATTTACTAAGTTGTACAAGGAGCATGATGGAGACCTTCCTGGTGATGAAGAAAACAGTGCACATGCACTGGCCCGGAAGAGTGACAACCCCCTAGATATAGCTGTAACCAGGCTGGCTGATTTGGAGCGGAACATTGAGAGAAGGTATCTGAAGAGCCCCTTAAGTACCACCATTCAGATCAAACTGGATAATGTGGGCACAGTTACTGTCCCTGCTCCTGCACCATCCGTTAGTGGTGATGGTGACGGGTAGGTTATTGAGATTAACTTGACAAATTATTGTGCTTCTTTGCTAATTGGAGCCTATTTTCTATTGCCTGTTATCTATGTATCTTCTTGTTTGTCTGTGATCCTTGTGGATCATGCTATTTGCATGGTGCTTTGTAAAAACTTTTTTTTTGTTGTTATGTGCATTGATAATCCTGCAAAGTGATCTTACATTTATCTGGTTGTGACTAAGCTTCAAGGCACGTAGCCACAGTCTGTGCACTACATCAAATTTAGTTGCTTAAACTTTATACTTATTGGCTGTACATGTTTTTTGTCATTGCTTGGCTTTCAGTGTGATGATTGTTTCACATTCAGTGACCATAAATCTGGCCATGACCTACTCAATTTCTCTATATCTCAA
The DNA here is from genome assembly GCF_950005125.1 of Chionomys nivalis. Taxonomy (NCBI): domain Eukaryota; kingdom Metazoa; phylum Chordata; class Mammalia; order Rodentia; family Cricetidae; genus Chionomys; species Chionomys nivalis. The sequence goes on from NC_080107.1 coordinate 21,241,582, forward strand.
TGCAGAATTGAAGAGGATATTGCTCCAGGGCTCAGGGTCTGGAGGAGGGCGTTAGCAGAAGCTCGCAGTGCTGCACAGGTAGCCCTGTGCATCCAGCAGTTACAGAGATCAATAGCATGGGAAAAATCAATTATGAAAGTTGTAAGTGTTTTTATTTAAGAAATACTATGACTGATTTTCTCTGTTCTGTTTTTTCCCAACCTCCAGATCTTTCTTAACTGTATATTACCATATTGTTACAATAAGATATACTGTACTTGGGAGTATGTCTAATTCTTAAATACTATACAATTTATTCTTTTTTCTTATCTTGAACTTTTTGTTGCAACCTGCCAAATATATTGTCTTCTCTTGCTCAAATTTTGGCTTTGTTTCCTTTGAATACTTGTCTGTAATGCTAACAGTTTGCCTCCTGAACTATATCAGCATAAGGTTGTTAATGGAAACATTTTAAAGGCTGTTCACCTGTGCGCACTCTGCATACTAGCATTATCCGCTCCGTTATCCTTAATTGTTTTACTTTTCTATCACTAATAAGAACACTAAATACAAAACATAGAACTTTGACTTGTGTGTTTGTATCAGATAAGGTTTGCATAAAGACTAGAACTTTTTGTTTTTCTCCTGATAATTAAAACTGACTTTTCATCTTTGGAAACCCAAGTAGTTATTGGATAGCAAGCATGCATTCTGGCATCAAATGCCAAAATAACAGCTATAGTGGACATACATTCAAAGAGACAGTTGTTTTAAATCATGTCCATAGTGCCCGATTACCTATTAATGTACCGGGTATGGAAGTACCTGTTATGAACTGCTTTAATATTTGTTTTTGAATTAAAGACCAGCTTCAAAATTCTAGTATTTGAGACTTGTTTTCATGAGTAGCTAAAGTTGAAAATTACATTCCTTGTAATAATCATTCCCCCAAGAAAAGAAGAGCTCCTAGTAATTCAGTGTTCCTTTCCTCCGTTTCCTCTTGGTGTTCCCACTGCTCATGGCCTTGTGTGCAGTGTACACAAATAAACTTTGTCTTCCCGTTTTCATTTCTTCCTAAAGATGTCTGGAATCAGAATCTGCAGCTTTTACAGTTTGTTCAGATTTAGGTCTGTTCAGTTGCATTAATTTACTATAAGCCTGAAAGTGCTGTGCAGGTTCTTTGAGAACATTTTCTTAAGCATAAAAATATTTAACAATAAAAATATATTTTCTTAAAATTAATAAGAACTATTTAAGTAAGTTTAATAATCTCCTTAGGCAAATATATTTGTTGAAGACTAGATTACAGTGAATAAAAACACTGGCGTTTTATATTAAAGTAAACTTTATAGTTATTTTTTCTTATCATCCTCTGAAGTCATAATAATTTTGTTATAAACCTAAACAAAAAGAAACCTCCAAGCTGGCTGAAAAGTGGTAGCTCACTCCTTTAATCCCAGCACTCCAGAGGCAGAGACGGGGTCTCTGTGAGTTCGCAGGTTCTCTGTGCAGCCTAGGCTGTCCTGTACTCCTGCCTGTGTTTCCCAGGAATGGAGACGAGCCAGGCCCCACCACACCTGACCCCTTTTGCATCCTCAGTTCCTTTCAGGTTTGAAATTAGCTTTTCCCATGTTACTGACTTGTTTGTATCATCATTTAACACCATGACAACAGTCTCTTTAAAAATGTTCACCAGCATATTATTTGTAGCATCTAGTTTAGCAGAGGAAGGCTTGCCTGGCATGCACAGTGCTCTGGGTTGCTCTCTCAGGACAACAAATAACGATGGTGGTGATCACATGGTTTGCTATTGATATATTAAGAAGTATTTCATAGCCTTTGATTAGACAGATATCTGTGACCATAATGATCCTCCTAATACATCCAGACAAAATGTTAAAGTGCTCAATACTTTTAAAAACTACTGTCTTAGCTGGATGGTTGTGGCGCACACCTTTAATCCCAGCACTTGGGAGGCAGAGGCAGGCGGATCTCTGGGAGTTCGAGACCAGCCTGGTTTACAGAGTGAGTTGTCACACAGTGAAACTCTGTCTCAAAAAACTAAAAAAAAAGAAAGAAAAAGAAAATATATCCTTAGCCAGATAGCAAACTTACTAGAACAGAGGAAACTGCCACTTTGCTTCAGGTAATTCTCTGTATAAGTTTTTTTTTTGTTGTTTGTTTGTTTTTTTTGTTTTTTGTTTTTTTTTTTTTAGTTTTTTGAGACAGGGTTTCTCCGTGGCTTTGGAGCCTGTCCTGGAACTAGCTCTGTAGACCAGGCTGGTCTCGAACTCACAGAGATCCGCCTGCCTCTGCCTCCCGAGTGCTGGGATTAAAGGCGTGCGCCACCATCGCCCGGCTTGCATAAGTATTTTTTAGCAAAGGAGTTAAAAGCAAATACATGTTCTCACTTAATAATTATGAGCTATTTCTGGGAGCTTTTCAAAAGTGCTAGAAAGTTGATATTTGTCACCTCTTCTCTGAAAAGATAAGAAAACATTTATTTATAAACTGGATATACCTTGTCCTTATTGTTTCTGAATAAGAGTTTTACAATAGAGTTCTTAAAGGTGGAGTGTGGATTTGGTGAAATACCATTAAGTTACTCAGTGGTGTGGGATTCAGAAAGTCCATGTAATGGAAACTTATTTTGGGGTTATTAAACTCTACTGCTTTCGCATTTACATACTTGACAATTTTAGTATTACATATATCTGATGTATTTAATAGACAGTTTTCATATCTGTTCCTTTGAATAGTGTGTATCTCCTATTTTGATTACATTTTTAAACTACCTTTGTGTATATATACATACAAATATATATGTTAAGTTATGTAAGATTAAAGTTTCCTAGGCTAGCATATAATGTATTGAAGTTAAATGAAGCAATTTTGAATTTTTGAACCATTTTTTCTTTAAGATTGCAAATACTTAACTTTAATATAAATGAATTCCCATTTAAGTGTAGTCACTTTTGAAGTACTGACTGCAGGGTGCTTTCTACCCTGGCAGCACTGTGCCCTGAAATCAGACGATGTAGGTGCACTCTGCTCTCACAGCCGCCCTGGAGGCTCTGCGCCTTTCCCTCTCTCTTTCCGAATTCTGTTATACAAACTATGTCTTCACAGGGGATACTTTCTCCCTTCATGCTTGAAGTCATTAATGGTGCTATACATTTTTCAGTAAAGAAGAAATATTTTTAGTTGTAGAAAATAAATCATGACTGTAAATTCTTTATCGTTTTCTTCCTTGGAGATAATTTTTAAGATACGTTTTCTATATTTGTGACCGAAATTTGACTTGGTTTGGTTTTCAGTGTTTCCTGTTTTAGACACATTTTTAAGTCAGTCATAAATCATGTATGAATAATATACAATTTAGGAATATTTTCTTATTAATATATAATTAATAATTACACTAAGATGAGTTTCTAAATCTTGATATTAAAGACTATTCTCTTATTTCTTTCTCAGAATATCATAAGGACAATAAGATAAGCAAAAGCTGAAACATTACAAGTCCCATGTATTAAAGCTATTCATTGCTTTGTGTGCTCTGATGTCATGTTGATGACTTCATACGTTGACGTGTACATGCTTCTGAAGTGTGTGAAGGCATTCAACCTCTAGCTCTGTTCTATGCAGTGTATCTGAAATGTGCATTTACCCCAAAAGAATTGCTCGCCCGTCATGTGGTCCATATCTGTGTAATGAGAGATACATAGATGTGTGTGGCTACTATATATTTGTTAGCAAGCGGAATGTTCATTATCAGTACAAATAGGAATTATGGTTTGTTTAACATCCCAACAGCAAGTACTCATAGCAGAGGACTGATGTTAAGTGGTTTTTGTGTATTTGTAGTACTGCCAAATCTGTCGGAAGGGAGACAATGAGGAGCTGCTTCTACTCTGTGACGGCTGTGACAAAGGCTGCCATACCTACTGCCATAGGCCCAAGATTACGACCATTCCAGACGGGGACTGGTTTTGTCCAGCCTGCATCGCTAAGGTAAGAATGGTAGGAGACTAAGCTTTAAATTACCAGAGTTTTGTGATTTGTTTTGTTTAAAGATTTAAATCACCACAGTTTATAAAATTCATCTTTTAACAGTCCATTGATTTTTAATGCATTCACAGAGCTGCACAGCATCACCACTACTTAATTCCAGAACGTCTTCATGATGTTTTCATAAGCCTTTTTACAGACATGCAGTATGTCTGTGTCTGCCTACTTTTTCTCACCCAAAATGCTTTGAAAGTTCATGTTCTAGTATAGTTCAGTATTTTTTTATCGTCAAATAATACTCTATAGATTTACTACATTTTGCTTATTCAGTCATCAGTTGATAAACATTTGCGCTGTTTCTACCTTCCAAATGATTATCTAATCGTGCATGGACCAGTTTTTATAAGAACTATATTTGGTTCTCTTGGAAACGTGACTTGGAAGTATCCAAGTTGGTTGTTTTCTTACTCTCTTACTTTTTTGTTCTTTTGGGGGCCTGCCACCCAGTTCCCCAGTAAATACACACAGAGGCTTATTCTTTTTGGTTTATCAAGGCAGAATTTCTCTGTGTTACTTTGGATCCTGTCCTGAAACTAGCTCTTGTAGACCATGCTGGCCTCCAATTTACAGAGTTCTGCCTGCCTCTGCCTCCCAAGTGCTGGGATTAAAGTGCCACCACTGCCTGGCTACAAAGGCTTCTTGTTACTTATGAATGCCCAGCCTTAGCTTGTCTTGTTTCTTGCCAGCTTTTCTTAAGTTTAAATGATCTCATCTGTCTTTTCTGTCTCTATTTCTCTATTTCTGTATATCCTTTCTTCTTATTCTGTGTCTGGCTGCATGGCTGGGTGGCTGGCCCCTGGAGTCCTCCTCTCCTCCTTTCTCGTTCTTTCTCTTTATTCTCCCTGCCTGACAGCCCCACTTATCCTCTCTACTCCCTGGCTATTGGCTGTTCAGCTCTTTATTAGACCATCAGGTGTTTTAGACAAAGCAACACAGCCTCACAGAGTTAAACAAATGCAACATAAAGGACATCTTTCCACCATTAAACAAAGTGTTCCACAGCATAAACAAATGTAACACATCTTAAAATAATATTCCACAACAGAAGAGAATGTTTAAGTCAAATGATAATGAACACCTGTATTTTCTGTCATTTTCCCATCACATTTAAAGTAGAAACCTGTAAAGCAAATTATGAGAGACCAGGTCAGCCACACCTTTAACCCCAGCACTCAGGAGGCAGAGGAAGGCAATCTCTCTGAGTTTGAGGCCAGCCTGGTCTACAAGAGCTAGTTCCAGGACAGGCTCCAAAGCTACAGAGAAACCCTGTCTCGAAAACCGAAAAAAAACAAAACAAAACAAATCTGATTTTCCACCTGCTGCTTCTGAAACTTATTTTCCTATTTGTTCTAGCTTTCTATTCCCTCTTCAGCTTTCCTATTAATAACCTCTATGGTTTGGTTTACAGATGTGCTTGTTCCTAGCTGTGTTTTGCTCTGTAAAAGAGCCCTGTGCACCTCACTTGGTTAGCAGACTAGAGGGCAGGAACATTGGCAATCTGCTCTACAATGCTGGATCTGCAGCTAGCTCCACGTTTAAGAATTTTTAAAATAACTTTTCACCATGCTTTATTGGGTGTCACTCATAGGAGAAGAAATTCCCAGATCTCTGTAGAAGAATAGAATTACCAACCTTCTAAAGCATAGTTGGTGCATCTTGTGGATCTTAGCAAACATTTATGGTTTAAAATAATAGAAAGTCGATAAACGGTTGTTTTCTTATACCCCATCTGCTTATTTTTTTTTTAATTAAAGGCAAGTGGTCAGACTGTAAAAATAAAAAAACTTCATGTCAAAGGAAAGAAGACAAATGAGTCCAGGAAAACCAAGAAAGGGGCGGTTGCTGGGGACACCGAAGATGAAGACTCTGCTTCCACAAGCGGCTCCTTGAGAAGAGGAAGCAAAGATTTCAAAAAGAGGAAAATGGAGGAGACCCCTTCCGTCAGCTTATCAAAAGTAGAAAGTGCTCCTTCTGTTAAGAAACCTAAAAGAGACGATGCCAAGGACCTGGCTCTTTGCAGGTATCTTTTCTTCCCTCCGGTTTTTAAATTTAGTTTGCGGAATGCCAACTGCAGGTACCGATTTCAAACATTATTTTCTGTAGTGTGATCCTGAATGAAATGGAAACTCATGAGGATGCCTGGCCTTTTCTACTTCCGGTAAACTTGAAGCTTGTACCTGGGTACAAGAAAGTCATCAAGAAGCCTATGGATTTTTCTACAATCAGAGAAAAGCTAAACAATGGACAGTAAGTGCATCATTTCTGTTCAGCACAGTAGTGAGTATTGAGAATGAAGGATTAACACGGTGGCTGTCGTGGTATCTGTAGAAGCTACGAAAGCTCATTTTTATGGGGCATAGGAAATGTGTCCTCTCGTTGCCGTGCACCTCTTGTCAGTGGGGGTCGCAGGGTGGCTGGAGGATTTGTGACGCGCGGTGGAGTTGGGAAGTTCTCTGGCAGAACGATAAGAAGGCAGATAGTAAATGGGATTGTGGGAAACTTCTGTTTTTGCTTCAGGATAAGGTCTTACTTGTAGCTGAGGCTGACCTCAAACTTGCAATCCTCCTGTCTCCGCCAGCTGGGTCCTAGAATTGCCGGGTGTGGTACCATGCCTGTCCTGGAGAACCCAGCCTTGCAGAGCACAGTGAATGTTTCATGCATGGACTTAGACATGTTCAGTGCGGTCATCCTGTTCTCCGGCTTTCCTTCTACTTCCTCTTTAACTCTGCTTCCTGTGGTTGGTTTGAGTCCTGAGAAGTGTCAGCGGCCTGTAACGGTGTGTTTTCTTTCAGGTACGCCAGCTTTGAGACCTTTGCTCTAGATGTCAGGCTTGTGTTTGACAACTGTGAGACATTTAATGAAGATGACTCCGACATAGGCCGAGCTGGCCACAGGATGAGGAAGTACTTTGAAAAAAAGTGGACAGATACCTTCAAAGTGAGCTGAAGTTGTAATCTCCTTTTTCTCCTTTTCCTTTTCAACAAGGACAAACAAGACCAGCAATGTGAACTGCATTTACACAGATGTGCAAGGCACATGCGTATTAACTTTTTTCCTTGAAATGAGTATATATATATAAATATATATATTAAAAAAGGTGAGAAGAATGACACCATTTTTAGAGGCTTCACTCCTCCAGCCAAGACCGTTGGTCACTGGTTTATGTGATTTATCAGCTAACTTAGGTAGAACAGGGAAGCACACCCAAAGAATGTTCAAAGAAAAGGGTGGAATAGTGCAATAGCAATGAAACTATCAGATCGCACTGAACAGCCAACACCAGAGCTCTAACGTGGGGAATGGTTCTCCTTTCCCTCTCAATAAATATCTATTTTTCATTTTTTTACTTTGTAGTTTATTTTTTAGTGAATGTATTTAATTTTATGAATTATTTATGATTAAACCACATCCAGAATCTTCGTTTTCTGTGAAAAGGAAGAACTAGAAAATTGCTTTAAATCTTGAAAATACAACAAGGAATGTTTTAAAATATAAAACAAAGCCAAGTTAAACTGTTTACACTGATGTGCTCTGAAAGCACCAAAAATAAACTTTACTGTAGAGTTCCAATTACATTTATATATACATATATATATATATATATGTTGCGCATCACTTGTGTAGGTAAAGTGTATTTCAAGCCAGTGGAAATTGATGTGTATATATTGTTCATTATTGTTTATATTGAGTCTTGTTTTAATATGTATTATGTGTATATATTGTTTGGAGACATTATTGTTTATGCCTTAGAAGGACTGTAGCATTTATCTGAAGGTAATTACAGCTCTCCAGCTTGTACAGCAATTATCCTCTACCAACACTGTGGCGTCTCCCGAATCTTGGTAGTGCCTGCCTTTGAAACAGGGTGTAGGGGATAGTAGTTTTCCATTTTTCTATTTTGTTATATAATTTTAAGCCACCAGGGCCTAAATTAAAGTATAATCATTTGTATCCATGTGGAATAAAATCGTGACAATTTCCTACACACACAGTATTTTTTCATAGAGACACTTCCTTCCCATCTGCCTTGCCTCAGAAATAAATTTAAAAGACATTTGTAACCACTGTGTTTATCTACTGTGTGTTGTGGCCTGTTGGAGGCAAATAGATCAGAGTTTTTTTGTACCTATGTAAAAGTACTTGAAGTTTTATTTAAAATAAAATGTTGTGGAAAAGGTAGCATTCTTTTTTTTTTTAAGGGGGTGTTATTTTTTACTGCTATGTGTGGCACAGATGAAATAAAAGAGTTTACAAAACAGGTAAACTCTTTTTTGTTGTTGTTTTTCTTAGTGTACCTTAACATGCATCATTCAGAAGGCAGTGACTTGAAACTTTAGTTTTGCAGAGTCCTAGTGGTGTGTGTGGTGACTCGGAGCGCCATATGCCAAGCGCAAAGCCTGGGTTAGGGTCAGTTCTCTGAGCTTCATGGAGTGTAAATTTCTCTCGACCTTGTTTTGTTTCACATTTTCAATATGGAAGCATTAGGATATTTTGCCCCGATATGAGAGGTATCTGTTTATAGATGCATACTCCCGTGCTCATAAAGCGTGGTTATTGGTCATAAAGTGTGTAAATTAAGCCATGAGATTCATAGTTGTAAGTTTTAGTGGGCCAAAGCTGGGCATTGGAAAGCCACTGGTGAACAAGATAAGCAGGACTGGGGAGGAGACTTGGTGGTAAAGTTGCTCAAGCCTGAGAAGCTGTGTTCAGATCCCCAGCCCCCACATGAAAGCAAGGCCAGTGCTTAACCCTAACTCAAGGGGGTATCACACAGATTCCAGGGGCTTGCTGCACAGCCAGCAAGTGGCAAGGTTTGTTGAGAGACTCCAGAGTAAGATAGAAGACTTTGATAAGAAAAAGACTTCACATCAACCTAAGACACCATCCTCCGACCGGGTGGAATGAGCAGGCACACCCACAGACACACATGTATACTTCCCAGCCCCCTGCCACACACACGGAATAAGTAATAAAAGGTTGGGTGTTGTGGTACATAACTTTAATGTCAGCACTCAGGAGGGAGAAGCAAGATGGCTGTCTGTGAGTCTAAGGCCAGCCTGATGTGTTTAGTGAGACACAGAACAGAGGCACTGAGCGGGAAAGGGAGGGAGAAAGGAAAAGAGATGACAGAAAGAAAGAAAGAAAGAAAGAAAGAAAGAAAGAAAGAAAGGAAGGAAGGAAGGAAGGAAGGAAGGAAGGAAGGAAGGAAGGAAGGAAGGAAGAAAGAGAAAGAAAGAAAGAAGAAAGAAAGAGAGAAAGAGAGAGAGAGAAAAGAAAGAAAAGAAAGAAAGAAAGAAAGAAAGAAAGAAAGAAAGAAAGAAAGAAAGAAAGAAAGAAAGAAAGAAAGAAAGAAAGAAGAAAGAGTAAAACTAGCCTGGCACACAGACTGTGGGGGCAGAAGGGAATGAGAGGAGAGAAAAAAGGCAGGCCACATCCCTTTTTGCAGACAAGGGGTGCGGGGATGAGGCCATGATGGAAATTGAACCCAATGCTTTGTTCACAGTAGGCAGTGGGTTTTTTGTTTGTTTGGTTTTGTTTTGTTTTTCAAGACAGGGTTTCTCTGTTCGAGACAGTCCTAACTATCCTGGAACTTGTTTTGTAGACAAGGCTGGCCTTGACCCCACTGAGGCCTGCCTCTGCCTCTTAAGTGCTGGCACTAAAGGTGTTCTACTGCTGAGCTGTGTTCATGCCCACAGCTTTTCATATTGAAAGAAACATTAAAATCTCCCAAGAAAATAATGCTTGACTAAAAAGACTTTGAGTCTTAAGTACTTTCTAGAACCTCTAAATTGTTTGTAGAGCTCTCTATGAACATCAGTTGTTGTATAAATATGTCTGTTTCTGTTTATTACAACAGTACCCTCGGGAAGCTTGGTCAAAAATAGCCATGTGGAAAGAAAGTGAGGTGCTGGGCTGGAGGGGTTGCTGGGGAGTCTCGGGGGGCGGGGGCTTTGCTGCAGGTCTGCATCTCATCTATATGAGATGACATCACCTCCATTGTCCAGGGCTGTTTTCATAAATGAGAAAATACTTAAATCTCTAATACACAAAGCAGTTTTCTAAAAGCAACCATTTTCTTTTAAAAACAGAACCTCCAAACATGGAGGCACACCTGTAATCCTAATATTCAGTGGCTTGGAGGCCAGTCTTGGCTGCATTCTGAGACTCAAATGAACAAACAGAGAAATAAGACGAGTGTTCCTCTCCCTGAAAAAGGGAGAGGTTGACAAATATTGGCTGCCTTGGACTTGTGTCTTCATTGTTAGTAGGCAGAGGTGACCACTGAAGTGGGCAGTGGGTGGTATCCCAGAAGGATTGCTACCAGGGGTATCTTTAGGTGTGTGCTTCTTTTGCAAGTGATTCAGGACACTCAACACTGCTCAATCTCACTAAAACCAGGTTCATTGTTCTCAGTTATTAGGTCCTAAGGCTGGCAGTTTGTCATAGAAACAGGAGCTAATGTGCCTATTGGATGGCTTTGAGGCAGGAGATTCTGTCTCACTAGAAATGAGGCCATCTCTTTGTTCTGTTCAAGCATCAGTTGGTTTGGTGACATTCACCCACATTTTAAAAATCTGTTTATTCTATGTAGTGACCTAGATGTTAATCACATCAGAAACTCTTTTAAAAAAAAAAACACTCAGAATATTTTTGGTCAAATATTTGAAGTGCCATTAGGGTGGCAGATGAAGTTAATCTACATCCAGCCTACGAATCTGTTCTTTTAGGATGTCTCCAAGTTCTGTGAAGATTAAATGTTAAACATTGGACTCCCCTCTCAGTGCATGGAGTTCTGTGTTAATAAATACTTACATGATTCCTTATACCCTTCCCTATTGTATTGTTCTTTATTTTTAAAGGTCATATCATTTCCCTTCCCTTCTTCCACTCCATGTCTAACCCCCACTTTCAAACTGACCGACTCTTCCCACCGTCGTTGCATAGACATATAAATGGATCAGAATAAATATGGTCTGTTTGTAATATGTTTTTATGACTGACTGATCAGGAGACTCATCCCTGGGGAGGAATGGTTCTTCCTCTCTCGGCAGATGTTAATTGTAGTTCTGTGACGTTCCCCACATCTCTGCTGGGGTACGAACTGTTGCACTGTCTAGGTCTTGTGTAGAGGCGACTGTGTTGTTGAGACTCTGTGGGCCTAGTTTTCCTTTCACAGCTGGAAGGCACATTCTCACAACGACTTCTTAGTCCTCTGGCCCTTCTTCTATGATGCTCCCTAAAGCTTGGGTACCAGTTATGGTTTACTTTTATCAGTTTGGGCTGGGCACCCCACAGCCAGTTCTCTGTGTTTCGACTGGTAGCGGATCTCTGTAATGGTCTCCTGCTGCTGCCGACAGAAGCTTCTTTGATGAGGCATGAGAGCTACACATTCTGTGCCAGAGCACAGGATGTCCCATCCAGGTTGGGCCTAGAGCAGGATATAAGGGACGACTGAGAAGCTCCTAATGTCTGTAATTCACCTTTAAGTCATTATGTTGCAATAAATAACTAATACTGTGGCAAAAACTCCTCTGGAACTGGTTCCTATGGGAGAGTTGTGTGCGTGCTTCCCACAGCCTTGCCACATGCCTCTGTTGGTGATGCACAGCCACTGTGCTCTCCTCCCAGCCATGGAAGAGAATGGCAGTCTTGCCTTGGAACAAATCCTTAATATTTGGATAATTTTCACAAATAAACTATCACAGATTTTGAATTTTGAAATGAGGCTGGTTTTCTACAATCATCTGAGCAGCTCCAATATTGGCTTGTTTCTCACAGCTTCTGTCCAATATAGCAAACAAATCCAACCGCAGCTGGTTTTGGAACTATGAAAATTGCCTCTGATGTGTGTTTGTCCAGCTGTGCTCAGCGTGCGTTCTGGTGACAAGGTGATCCTTGCACAGGCTCATGGGAAGGACGGAGAAGGTGCTAGAGGTGTTAAGAGTGAAGTTATATAAAAGTAGCATCCAGAAGGATGCTGGTGTCAGCTACATCTGGTTAAAGCACTGCTTCTGGGAGAGAATTCTGCCCGGTAGTATTTAAACCTAGGGGAGCCGGTTACAGAATGGAGAGCTGCTATCCTTTGAGCTTCTTCTGTTCTCCGTGTAGAATGTTCTCCTTACTAAACGCCTAAAGAAAAGCGGAAGATTCAAGTTCAAGGCCAAATGATCATATACTGAAAACTGAGAGCATAGTGTCTTTGCATCTTTGCTCACAGTCAGCACATCTGTTGAAGTTCGGTGGAGAAAGTGTTAGCATGGATACAGCATTGAGCTAAGGATTGTATGTGCGTTCATTTGTACAGTCAGCCAGCTCACAGGGAATACAACCGAAGCCACCAAGAAGGACAGGTGGCTGCATAGCAAAAGTGAGTAGGCTTGCACACTCGCCTGTTCTCTTCTGTGCCTGGAAATGATTCTTTTTTTTTTTTTTTTTTTTTTTTTTTTTTTTGGTTTTTCGAGACAAGGTTTCTCTGTGGTTTTGGAGCCTGTCCTGGAACTAGCTCTGTAGACCAGGCTGGTCTCGAACTCACAGAGATCCACCTGCCTCTGCCTCCCAAGTGCTGGGATTAAAGGTGTGCGCCACCACCGCCCGGCCTGGAAATGATTCTATCAAGGCTTAAGAGTCAGTGAGACGCACGGTCGCTCCCTCATTAACAAAACCATGAAAGATACTGTAAGCTAGATGACAACAGGAGGGATTCCTCTCCATTGATTAGGGAACCGTGGCCAGGTTTTGCATGTCATGATGCCTGGGAAGAGGATGGATCACCTGAAAAAGGACCCATGCACCCAAGTCAGCTGAAGCAGGTTGTGGTGAGACTGACAAGGGAGGGTGAACCGACCCTTCACCATGATATAGCCAACTGCAATGAAACCTTTCTGAAACTGGGCCCCTCCTGCACAAGGCATATTTAACAGCCCATTCTGCCCTTCAAGCTATTGTTTGGTTCCATAGAGCTGTTACCGAGGAACTGAAATACCTCAGCTTTCTTGATTACATTTTCTAATTCTGCCTCTTAAAATCCTTTCTGGCCATCTGAGTACAATTATGGATCATCTGGAGCTCACCATGAGTCGTGGCTTTAATTGACTTTTCAAAGTGTCTGTGGGCAGTGCAGTGAGGCTACAGATTCTCCACAGCCAAAGGAACTGCTGCTACTTTTACTGTTCCTCAAAAGATTGGGATACATATTTTTAGACCCATCGTTAATATAGCAGTTGATATATTAAAGATGCCAATGAAAGCACCTATAAGGCCTTCCCATCGAGGAGGTGGTGCTCCGCCTTTGCATCCTGACAGCAGTACCAACACTGAGGTTCTACATATCACTTAGATTTGACTTCATTGAGGCAAATGTTTGGCTTTTTAGAACTCTTGCAAAAGTCTGGTTTTATTTTTTTGGAGACAGGTCTCTTGTTTCCTAAGGTGCCCTGCTAGCTATAACTTCTGACAGTCCCCGTTCAGTTTCCCTAGTGCTGGGCTTGTAGGTGTGAGCCTCCCTCCATACCTGACCAAAAATCTTAGCTGTTATTTGTATAGATAGCTTGAACTGTGACCCCTTTGTTGGTCGAAAGACTAAGACCATCAGAAAACATAGATATTTGCATTACAATTCATAACAGTAGCAAAATTAGACTTATGAATTAGCAATAATTTTGTGGTTGGGGTCACCACATGAACTGTATTAAAGGTTAAGAACCTCTAGGCCTAGGGGATCCCAACAGACTGGCTAGCAAGCCCCTGGATGAGAAGGAAACAAAATAGTATTGGGAAGGCCTCGCATCCCGTTCCTCTGATCCCACCAGTTAGCTCACACCTAGGATCTCAGCACTCTCGAGGCTGAGGCAGGAGGATAGCCTTGAGTTTGAGGTAAGACAAGGATATATAACAAGAGCCTGTCTCAAAAAAAAAAAAACTCATTGAATGGCTCCTAAAAAGAAGTAGAATTTACAATTGAATGTAAATTGACCATTTACAATTCTTTTTGAGAAGCTAGTAGGTGACATAGCAGAAATCTATCGTGAAAGCAAAAACTCAGAAACGTCAAGAAAAGGTGGAGGGAAGCAGCTTTTGACCCAAGGAACTTTTGGGCCTTTGTAAGTTTGTCTGACTATAACTAATAATATGCCCACATTATTGTCAGATTTAACCGTGGGAGGCTCTGCTAATCCCAGAATGTCACAAGAAAGGACAGTCAACAGTGTACAGAGGGGTAGGAGAGAGAGCAAAGGAAAGCACATGACAAGCATGGAGTCTAGGAAGAAAGAAGTAAAAAAAAACTGTTTCAGATGAAGATCTTATAATACAGAAAATACTAAACAAAAGAATCTCGTACACGTAAAGAAAAAGAGGGGGTCAACATAAAAATTGAGAATGTGTGCATGTGTGCGTTGATGTGTTTGAGTTGTGGCACACATTTAAGCCAGAGGATAACATTAGGTATTGGTCCTCCCATCTCTCCTTGCTTGACGCAGGGTCCCTTGCTGCTTGCTGCTGTGTGCGGCAGGCAGGCTACCTGACTCTCAAGCTTTGGGATTCTGTCTTCATTTCTCATCTTGCCACAGGAGTGTAGGAATTATACATCCAGCTTTATGTGGGTTCTGGGGATCCAAACTCAGGACCTTCAGCTTGAACAGCAGGCAGTTTACTCACTGAGCCTTCTCCACCCTTCACTGTCCTCTGTGTTCTAACAATAAGAAAATCTGAGTAAAAATAAAACAGTTCCCTTGATACTAGCAAAAAGAATAAAATATTTTAAAATAAATGGACCAACAGCCAGGGCTGGTAGCACATGCCATTAATCTCTGCTGCTTGGGAGACTAAGGCAGGAGGATTCCAAATTTAATGTCAGTCTTGGCAACTTTGTGAGACCCTCTCTCAAATCAAACAGAGAGGAGGATGAGCCCAGAGCCCTTGCCTAGCAATCATGGGAATCCATAAAGTTAATCCACAGGAGAGACAGGACAAAGGAGGAATGAAGGAGAGAGACTGGAAGGACAGGAGAGAGGGAGGGGGAGGGAGGGAGGGGGGAGGGAGGGAGGGAGGGAGGGAGGGAGGGAGGGAGGGAGGGAGGGAGAAGGACAGGAACAGAAGAGCGTATCGTGAGCTGTTAAAACTCTACAGCACTGTGGAAAGAAGATCTTAGTTGATAGAAATACCATTTTCACTGATTGAAAGACTTGATGTTGAACTGGGTGGTGGTGGTGCACACGTTTAATCCCATCATTCAGGGAGGCAGAGGCAGGCAGATCTCTGTGAATTTGAGGTTCCAGAGTGAGTTCCAGGACAGCCAGAGATACACAAAGAATCCCTGTCTTGAAAAATAAAATAAATAAATAAAAAATAAAGACTTGGTGTATAATGACAATAGGTCCTGAAGTTTGTCTATATATCAAGATGTCATATAGCATTTAAAATTCACAGTGAAATATTAGAGACAAAGAAGAGCCAAATCTTGAGGGGGGGAGAGGGAGGAAGGGAGAGAGGGAGGGAGGGAGAGAAAAAAGGAAGGAGAGTGTACTCTCATGGAAGTTGGAGAGTCACACACGATCATTTTGAGACCGGCTATTTTGATGGGTGAAGAACAGAGAAGGCAGACATATTGCACTTTCTGAGGTCTGTGGTCTGTCTTCAGAACTGAGGATGGCCACAACCAAGCCACACAAGAACAACTGTCAGGGATTCTCATGACCTTCTGGTGGCCTTGTGAACTAACAACCATTTTGGAAAGCAGTTTGAACGATCCTCACAATGTGAAACTTACACTTACTATACAAAATGCAGAGCTCAATAAATATCAATAAAAAATGAGAGAAAAAGAAAAAGTATGAGCCACTACCACTTGGATCTGTTTCTGCATTGATCATGTGTAGCCCAGGGTGGCCTTGAACTCACAGAGATCCATCTTCCTCTGTCTCCCAAATCCTGGGATTAGAGGTGTATGACACTACTGTCTAGCCTCTAGTGGCTTAGTTTTACCTTCTGATCTTTAGGTAAGCTTTATTTATTAAAACATAAATAAAATATCACTGTAGTCCAAAGCTAGCTCCTTCTCTTAAGAGGGCCAAGAATTTGGGGCTGCAGAGATGGTTTGGTGGTTAAGAGCGCTTGCAGAGGGCTGGGGTTAGAGTGTTAGTTACAAGGTGTTATGGATAATGATCAGGAAAAAAGCTAAACGAAGACTAGATTCAGAGTTCTTATTTTGAAAAGGAAAAAGGGGAAATGCTGTAGGATAATGCTCTTGTACACTGTAAAGATTTGTCACTCATATTAGTTTAATAAAACACTTATTGGCCAGTAGCCAGGCGGGAAGTATAGGTAGGGCAACCAGGCTAAGAATTCTGGAAAGAGGAAAGACAGTCATCAGCCAGATGCAGAGGAAGCAAGACAAGAATGGCCTCACTGAGAAAAAGTACCAAACCACATGGCTAAACATAGACAAGAATTATGGATTTAAGTTGTAAGATCTAGTTAGTAATAAGCGTGAGCTAATAGACCAAACAGTTTATAATTAATATAAGCCACTGTGATTTTCTTTGGGATTTAACGACTGTAGGTTCTGGCAGGACAGAAACTTCAGTCTACAGGGAGGTACAGAGAACCTAACTATAATTTTTCTCTTTATAAGCCATTCCTATTTGGCAAGATAATTTAGAAAATTTTCCAAATTTCAAGGTTTTAGTCAAGAGGCCAGCTACTAGTTTGCCTCTTCCAGTCTACTTGTCCCGATGGCCTTGGAGGTGAATGTGCTACAAACATCTGGTGTCTCTAGGCAGCGTCCATTAGCTGTTTGTTTCATTGCTGTAATAAAACACATGCCAAGAGCAAAGTAAGGAAGACTCACAGTTCAAGGAGATAAAGAGCATCGTGTGCGGGAACATGGGCACCGCAACTTGGGGTTTGTTCCCATGGTTATTATAGACCGGGACGTGTTAACAAGATTAACCATCATGCAGATTTCTTTTATAGGTGATTGCAGCCAATCAAATTAATGGAGATATGCTGCATCCTTACACACGGCTCCAGGGGTTGACCTGACTGGACCCTTGAAGGAATGAAGAAATGACAGATTCGCAGAAGCTGGTATCACATGGTCTGGGCTCTCTCATGGAAAAGACTGCAGAACTCTGGAAGCTGGAAGCTCAGTGTGTTTATTGTATACAGTTAAACAGGGAGGCGGGTTTATTGTATTCAGCTGAATCAGGGGGATAGGCTTTGTAGTACACAGCTGAGCAAGGACACTGGCTTAGCTAATCGTAGCAGGAGCAGTCTATAGGGGAGCAGTCTTCAGGCCATAAATATCCAGGAAGAGACAGCTCAAGTGGACACTTTGTGCACCTTGTCATTGGAACTTGAGAGAGGAGAAATGGTTTTCCCACTCCCATGGTGAATCTAAGGTATTGGGCTCCTTAATATGGCTGTGCCCATATCAAACAAACACACATCCACTCAAGGCTTCATTCACTCACTACAGAGATATGAAAAGATAACACTCAAGTCTGGCAAGAATGTGGAGCAATAGACACCGCTACCCATTCTACCGAGAGTAAAACCATGCCTCTCTGGAGAGTCATTGGGTACTTGGCATGTAATGTACTTTTGAAGAATTTTAGGCTCATATACCCAGAAGTTCCATTTCTATTTAGGTATATTTGAAGTTTGTAAATGTGGATAAAGATATACGTACGAAGAAGCTTAATCTAGCATTTTTTTTCTGTGATCAAAAATGTTGAAGTACCATTCAGCTGTAGGGAAATATTCAATAAATTATGTTATAGTTCCAGGTGGACCATTAAGCAGAAAAAAAAACCTTCCAGGTAAATTCCCAGCACTATATCCCCTAGGGAGTCCTAGCCACGGGGCTGGCTGGGCTCGAGGACGCGCATGCGCGAGTTGGGGCGGGGCCTTGGGCGGCTCTCTCGGCGCCGAAGCCACGCCCACCTCAAGTCACCGACACGTGATCCAGTGAGCCCGGCTGTGCCCACTGCGCTGCCCAGCCCGGAGGCCAAGCCTCCAGGCTCCTGCGGTGCAGCCTCGGTGACCCGGAGCCCCGCGGTGCGCGCGCCGGGCTAGCGTGACCCCGGCCGTGGCGAGGCGTGCGGGGAGGAGCCGCCCCGTGGCAGGACGCTCAGTCCGGGTGCGAGGGAAGTGAGTGCGGGCAGCGGCGCGCTGGGCCGTGGCGGGGGCGGGAGGGTCGCGGGCGGGCTGTGGCCACGCACACCCTGCTGGCCCGCAGGCTCGCCCCGGCCTGCAGCGCCGGGAGCCCCGGGTCGGTTTGGAAAGCCTCCGGCTGCACTTGCACTCTGGGGATTTGGAACAGATCCAGAAAGCGCCACCTGAGCTTGTTTTCCCAGCACCTGCTGGCAAGTTCGCGCGCGTGTGTATAGGGCTCTGGGGGGTGGAGGGGAGTTCAATTTTGGGAAGAAAATGAAGTTGAGAACTTTTAGGATTTTAGTTGTAGAGATGACCATATATTAGATGAAGAAAGGAGATTGTGCACTTTACAAGTCGAGGCCACATCTGTCTCTTAGGAATATCAGAGCCACTATTATTATTGGTTTGTTGGGTTTTTTGAGACTGGTTAGGCTGGCCTCCCCTCCCTGTTTAGGGTGATCTTGAACCCTCTTCCTCCCTACTGCTGTTGGTACAGGCTAGCGTCACCAGGCCCAGTATTATTATTTTTGAATTGTTCCGTTTTTCCTATGCTGGATTTTTGTTTGCGAAGCTTTATTTTCTAAATCATTTCGCGCTAGATCTCATATAAAATATTTAAAGGCAAACTCGCTTGTTTTTGGAAAATAAATATTAAACGATGTTTTATTTGAGCAGATTATGTACTTGGCACTGTTGTGGGTGCTTTGGTTAGAAAAGAGCCGTGTGGACGCGGTGCCTACCTTTTTGTGGGGTAAGAGGGATTCTTGGTCACCGTTACTGGGACTGCACATGGATGCTGCCGCTGTAGAAATGAGTATGAAGGATTCTCAAAAGACGTAACATACTACCTAGCTGTACAACTTCAATACCCACAGGTCTGAGCCCCCACCGCAGAGACGCAGCACTGCTGCATTATAGGAGAAATGGAGCCATCCTAGATGTCTGTCATCAGACTGTTGGATTTTAAAAGTTGGTACATGTATACAATAGAATTGTACTTTGCCGTAAAGTGCATGACATTTGTAGGAAAGTGGATAGAACTAGAAATAACCCCGCTAAGTGAAATAAACCAAACTCAAGACAAATGCTGGGTTTCTCTCATGTGAATTTAATTAGTTAACAAATTTAAATTAATTAAATTGTTCTTTGACAGTTTTATACATGTACACAATGCATTCTGACTGCTCTTGTCCCTTACTCTTTCTTGACACCCCAGCCCACTGGCAACCCCCCTTCCCTGCAAAATTCCCACCTTCCTGTCTTTTTGTTTTATGTCCCCTGAGAGTTTTACCAGGACCATCTATGTTGCCATAGATTTAGAAGGAGTCATTTGAGCCTAGTGGTTCAGTGGTGGATGCCCAACTGAACAGTGCCCCCCTCTCCCAGAATCTACCATTGGCCAATAGTTCAGAAGTAAAGAGCCCAGGCCGAGAGCTGCTCCCTGACCCTTGGTTTGACAGGACCCGTCTTGTGCAGGTCCAATGCAGGTCATCAGCTGCCGGGAGCTAAGGACTGCAGGGACTGTGTTGTATTTAGGGGTGGAATTTCAGAACACCCCCCTCTGCCTGCTGCCTTTTGAATTCTCTTTGTTCCCTGTCCTACAGTTGTTCCTTAAGCCACAGAAGGGATGGTATCAGCATCTTGTTTAGGTCTGATTCCGCAGCTCTCCTTATCCTCAGCAGTCTTGAGTGGCTGTGAGACTGCATTCACCACTACTCACGGCAAACAGAGGTTTCTCTAGGTCTGAGAGTACCATTTGTCTATAATTATGAACATAGATATTTAGAAGGGCAGCTTGACATTTTGTCAATTAAGCTAAACAACAGTGGTTAGTTTTGTTGTGAGGGTTTCTGTTCTGCCTGGTTCCCTCTGTTGTTAAGTCCCAAAGAAATCACACAGAGGTCTACATTAATGATAAACGGACTGGCCCACTAGCTCAGGCTTCTTATTAACTCTTATAACTTATATTAGCCCATTATTCTTGTCTATGTTAGCCATGTTGCTCGGTACCTTATTCAGCGAGGCAGTCATATCTTGCTTCTTCTGTGGCTGGATCAGGACTGCATTCTCTTCCCAGAATTCTCCTGTTCTCATTGACTGGCCTTTTCTTCCTGTCTGGTGTCCTGCCTAGACTTCCTGCCTGGCTACTGGCCAATCAGCGTTTACTTAAAATATAATTGACAGAATACAGACAATTGTCCCATACCACAGTTTCCCTCCAAAGACCTATGACCTCTCGAGGCATGGATTTTGGACAGGTTTTTCAGTACTGGGCATGGATTTCCTCCATGGAGCTGTCCATATATCCAATCAGAGAGAGATTGGTTATCTCTATAACAGTAGTGCCAATATTACACTGGTGGGTACCCCTTGACTGGCAGATTGTGGTTAGAGTTCATAGAGTTTCAGCTAGGTAAGCCTTGTCTCTTCTCTCCAGCAGCCTTCATGGCACCATCTGGCACTAAAAGCTAGCCAGCAGGGAGGACATTTCTGGATCCAGCTTGATGTCTTTGTATCTTGGAACCAAGAGGCATGGAACTTTCAGCAGTAGAATCTTATCATTTAATTCTGGTGGGCAATCAAGAAATGGCCAGAGCCTGCGCTGCTTTGGGGGCCTCTGGGGCTTCTCTGACCAGCAATTCCTATGGAAGTGTGGTTTGAGTGAGAATGGCCCTGACAGGTTCGTATATGTGAATGTTGGGTCCCCAGTTGATAAGACTGCTTGGGAAGAATTTAGGGAGTGTGGCCGTGTGGGAGAAGAGGTGTCAGTGGGGATGGGCTTTGAGGAGGTTTCGAAAGCCCATGCCACTCCCACTTTATTTCTGCCTGTGGATCGGATATAAGCTCTCAGCCAATGTTCCAGTGCTATGCCTACTTGCTTACTGCCATACCCCCCCCCCGCCCCCCGCCGTGATGGTCATGGAGTCTACCCTCGAGAATCGCAGTAAAGCCTTTTATATTATAAGTTTTCTTAGTCATGGTGTCTTTTTCACAACAGTGGAGAAGTAATCAAGATAGGAGGTGTTCCACATCTGGCACTGAGATTTTTCCTCTATAATTTATTGCCTCTAGGGCAGCATTAGCAAATCTTGCAACTTACCTGCCTTTGAAACTTTGATATTTTTCAGTTGGGCTTCCATATGGCTTTGACACACCCTTTGGTTGACACTCTCCTTCCCTCATCTACCCCACTGTCCTGGCTTAAACCTTTCTGGCCCAGTATTCCTTCGTCTCTTCTATATGTTGAGCAGCCCATGAAACTCTCTCCTCCCTTAACGTCTCCCTATTCCCAATGTCCCCTTTCCGGCTTCCTGGCTTCCACCGATATTCCAAGTTAAACACACAAAACTGAAGAGCTGAAACTCGGGTTCTGGATCTGAATTCTTACATCTGTGCTGGGGATGGGGATATGGGGGTCATGAAATTAGGAAGGAGACCAAGAGAAGGGAAAAGCTCAGGAGAAGGGAAGAAAGTGATGGAATATGTGTGACATGAAGCTGGAGAGATGGTTCAGTGCTTAACAACACTGGCTGCTCTTCCAGAGGACCTGGGTTTGATTACTGACACCCACAGGACAGCTCATACCTGTCTATAACTCCAAATCTAGGGCCCTCTTTGGGTCTTTGCAGGCATTGCGTGCATGTAGTGCACAAATATGCATGCAGGCAAAACATTCATATACTACACACACATATACATATATATATTTATATACACACCACACATATATGCTATAGACACACACATATGCACTACACACATATATATACATACATATATATACACACCACACAAATACATACTATAGACACACACATGCACTATACGTAAATGCACATATATTACACATGACATGAAGGCAGAAGGGGGTTATTTCCAGAGGGAAGGGGGTCAGAGATCGGGGAGGGGAGTGGGGAGATTCAGCTAGACAAACTGAAAGGAAATGCCATGATGAAGCCATGACAGAGTGCTAGTTCTAATAAGCGAATCTAAAAATTACCTTGGAATAAACAACAGGAACACCAAAGATTTGTAAATAAATATTGCTGAAATAAAAAAAGGAATCAGGCCATAAGTTTTTATGAGCTATAAAGAGGTATTTAGATTTTCAGTCTTTACATTTTCTTTTCAGATAGCATATGGTCTGACCAGCTCTGTTTTCTTGGAATTTTGGTTTCCTCGCCTCAGATCTTTTGTGTTTTCATGCAAACCATGACAAGACAGCTTTCAATACAGCCACATTTTGAATGAGACCTTGGGGGTTTTACCCCCGAAAACAAGTCCTGTTGCAAAGCAAACAACCTTGGAGGGAGCAGCTGACAGAGTTCAAGCTGGAAATGTTTGAGAGGAACGGGTTTGAAGTGAGGCGGGATTTAGGCTAGGAAGGTGAAGCGAGTCTGTTGGGATGGCTGTGGTGGCTGTGATTGGCTTTCTGTTTTGTCATCTCCTCCAAATTATCCCAGGTTAATATTGTCCTAGAAATGGGAACAGAGGTGCTTTCATTGGGTAGATTTCTTTGCACGGACTTGGATTTCCAGGTCCCGGGATGGCAGGTAACTTTGCCCTGTTTAAAAACACGCAGGCTGTTCGATGCGTGAGGACCATGGTTAAGCTGATTCACACACTGGCAGATCACGGTGATGACGTCAGTTGCTGTGCCTTCTCGCCTTCCCTCTTGGCTACCTGCTCCTTGGACAAGACCATCCGCCTGTACTCCCTAAGTGACTTCGCGGAGCTGCCACACTCCCCGCTGAAGTTTCACACCTATGCTGTCCACTGCTGCTGTTTCTCGCCCTCGGGACACATTTTGGCATCATGTTCAACAGACGGTACCACGGTGCTGTGGGGTGCGCACAGCGGACGGTCCCTGGCAGTGATGGAGCAGCCCGGTGGCAGCCCTGTGCGCGTTTGCTGCTTCTCCCCGGACTCCGCATACCTGGCATCGGGGGCCGCTGATGGATCTGTTGTTTTGTGGAATGCACAGTCATACAAATTATATAGGTATGGCTGTTTCAACCCTGCTTGACCCCTGTTAAAATTAAATTTTACTTTTTATTGTGGTAAAATGGGCATAGAGTTGACCATGTTAGTTGAAACTGTTAAGTGCACTAGAAATTATGGCCTTTATGTTAACAATGAAAGTCATCTAATGCTCTCCCTGCTTGGTGTCTGCTGAGCAGGAGGGCCAGGTGGCCAAAGAAGATGGCGCCTTTGTGGTCTCAGCTGAAGAAGGTGATGCTTTTAAGTGGTGGGGGAGGGTTACCCAGGTTTAACCAGGCAGCTCAGATGAATGCGGGCTCTCTGATTTCTAGAAATGGGTGCCTGCGGTTAGCTAGCCAGGTTCGTGATTTCCACCTCTGCGGCGCAGCTTCCTTCCTACACGTGACCTGCACGTGACTACTTCTGTACTAATTGCAGAGTCCTTGCCGGTTTGTTTTCCTACCTGAGGAACCGTGTTGCCAGGACAGCGCTTTTGCCCTCTCTTCCCAGGAGAATTCCTGTTCACCACATGTGTTTTGTTTTTTTTTTCCATGAAGAGTTGGTTTGAAGATGAGGCACACGGCCTTATTATCTGAAAGATTTTTATACAGAGAGAAATTGAACGTGCTTTTTATTATAATAGCATGTCTTTCTAGTAAAAAGCATCCTGTATGTTTTAAATATGGCCATTGTTACTCTTGGTTGTTTTTTGCTTTTTTACGTTTTGGGGTCTTAACGTGCTCCTGTTGACCGGCTAGAGACGTGAGGATTGTAGTGACTCAGATCCTCCTGAGCTGGTTTCAGCTGTTATGTTTCGGTGCCCCCGGGACTCGAGAACGTGTCGGAGTACAGCATCTGATGCTTTATGTCGCAGGCAGTCGCCCCATCTAGTTGTGTCATAGGCAGTTGTCCTTTCAAACAGGACTGTAACATAAAGAACCTCACCTCCTCCTGCTTGGCTTTGTTTCAGGTGTGGTAGTGTCAAGGATGGCTCCCTGGTGGCCTGCGCGTTCTCTCCTGACGGAAGCCTCCTTGTCACCGGCTCCTCGGGAGGAGATTTAACAGTGTGGGATGACCGCATGAGGTGTCTGCACAGTGAGAAAGCTCATGACCTCGGGATTACCTGCTGTGACTTTGCCCCACAGCCCCTTTCTGGTTGGTTAGCCCACCCTCTTCCGCACTAGATCCCTGTGTGTAACTCCTCTGACTTGGTCCTTTGAGGCTTCATTCTGTCATTAGGATGGAGAGTCTGCCTATTCTATTACAGAATCATCCTTTTTCTCTCTTTAAATCAAAATATGAACTGTGAAGAGCTATTATATGGGGGGGAAAGGTTTTTTTTTTTTTGTCTGTGTAAGACCATTCTGTTTGTTACAAATTCTTTTTTTTCACAGACTTAACTGTTGCCTTTACTGTCTTTTTTTAAAATTTGACTTGGGATAAAAGTTGGAAATAATTATTTTTCTTTTCTTTTCTTTCTTTCTTTCTTTTTTTTTTTTTGGTTTTTGTTTTTTGACACAAGGTTTCTCTGTTTATCTTTGGCTGTACTGGAACTAGCTCTGTAGACCAGGCTGTCCTTGAACTCACAGATCTGCCTGAGATCCGCCTGCTTCGGCCTCTGCCTCCTGAGTGCTGGGATTAAAGGTGTGTACCACCGTGCCTGGCTAAAAGGACTTTTTTTTTTAAAACAGCAAATTCAGAATAAAGTTATAATCCTAAGTAATACCTATTTAGAAGAGATTCTGTAGCCATTCTAGTAGCGGTTTCATTGTTTTAGTGGTCATTGTCTACCTGGCCTGGATGAGTCCCCTTAGCAGATCTCCGCAGAATCAGAACTTTCTGGCTTAAATGTTTTACCAATTCTTTGTGTTTGTTTCTCTAACTTGCTGTTTTTAGGTGGAGAACAAGGCTTTCAGTTTTACCGATTGGCATCATGTGGTCAGGATTGTGAGATCAAACTCTGGTTTGTCTCCTTTACCCGTGCCTTAGGTATGTTTCCACTGTCTGAAACTGTGACCTATGGAAGACTTTCATCTTTTTTTTTTTTTTTTAACTTAAGATACTCTGGATATTTTAAATGACGGTAAAAAATTTGCTCTAAGAAACTTACTGAGTTGGCTGTTGTGGCACACATTTTAAATCTGAGAGTTTAGGAGACGGAGGCAGCAGGACGGTAAGTACTTTGGTAGCAGGCTCAGCTATGTAACATGGACAAGGCCAGCCCGAGCTGTCCCAGACCCAGCCTCAAAAGCAAAGGGAAACTTTGGGTGTAAACGCCTGCCGTCCACGGCTGTCTCTGACCACACCTTGCTTCTTTCCCCTCCTTCCCTGCACACCTTAAGAATCCACCCTGCACTTGACTTAGCGTTGACTCTTTCAGTGGTTTCCCTACTCTTGGGAAATGCTATTCATATGACCTTTACGTTTATTTATTGTGGCTGCTGTTTATTGATGTGTTTATTGATTCCTCCTGCTCGGTCTCATTGTCCTGGGTGGCCTTCCAGTCAGGACATACGTGGTGGTCCACTTGGGCCCCGGTGTTCTTTATAGTGTCTATATGATTCTTCTCCTGTGCTCTTTCTGAACCTCGGTCAGTTGGATGTGGGACCCCTCGAGTTGATCCTCCCCTCCCAGCCACACACACATCCACCTTTCCGGCTGTTGAATTTGTATCTTATTTTTTTCCACTCTTTGAGGAAATCCTTTACTTTTAATCTTTTGAATCGATCTCGTCAATTTCTAAAAGTTCATCTTTATGTCATTTCATTTTTTTCTGAGGTTACATATTGGGGTTGGAGAGATTGCTCAGTGGTCAGGTGTGCTTACTGCTCTTGAAGAGGGCCTGAGTTCAATTTCTAACACCTGTGTAGGATGCTGACAGGTTCCCCTGTGGGCACCTGTGCTCACAGATGTTCATGTATGTATAATTAAAAATTAAATATGGCTGGGTGATGGTGGCGGCACATGTCTTTAATCCCAGCACTGGGGGGTGGGGGGTAGAGGCGGATCTCTGTGAGTTTGAGGTCAGCCTGATCTATAGAGTTCCAATACAGGCTCCAAAGCTACAGAGAAACCCTGTCTCTAAACCAATATGTGTGTGTGTGTATGAGGGTGGGGCATACATAGTATGTGTGTGGAGGCCACTGTGGTTTGAAGTTGGTTTTCTGCCGCCTCCACATGGGTCTAGGCACCGAACTCCGCTCATCCGGCTTCTGTGGCAAGCACCTCTACCCCAGCCATCTCAATGGCCTTCTGTTTCCCTGTTATAGCTGGTTTGCTGCTCTTGTTTTAATGAATGAGAGAAGGAAGAGTTTCCCGAATGTCCTTCTGTTCTCATAACCTCTGGGCTTTGCCTTTGCTTGCCTGGATCTTTCTCATCCGCACCGCTCCCTTCTCCAGACGTGCAGTGACACTACCTGTTTCTATCTAGAGATCTGACAGCGAGGCTGTCGGGAGCTCCCAGCCCACAAGTCTGTAGGATGAAGTGGTGTGTTTGCCTTTGGGGGAGGGAGTGGAGGGCAGATGGAGCTTGTCTTCGACCAGCTTTTTCCTTATATAGGTTTCTCCTGGGGCCCATCGCCTGCCTTGTGCAGCATACTGTTGGGCGGGGCTGGGAGGGATTGAGGTGGACAGCGAGTGTTTCCTGTTCAGACTCTGAGGTAATTGTTTCTGACC
The DNA here is from genome assembly GCF_950005125.1 of Chionomys nivalis. Classification (NCBI taxonomy): domain Eukaryota; kingdom Metazoa; phylum Chordata; class Mammalia; order Rodentia; family Cricetidae; genus Chionomys; species Chionomys nivalis. The sequence goes on from NC_080107.1 coordinate 21,268,441, forward strand.
TTGTTCCCTGGCTGTTGATGGTCCTATCTGAAAGCTTTTCCTGGGACTGAATATTTCCTCTTCGCCTTTAGTCCCCTGCACTGAACTCTGGGCTGTCATCTCTGAGCTGCCTGTCCGTTGACCTGTTTTCTGACCTTCCACAATTGGGTTCAGTGTTCTGTGGAGGCCTCCTTCTCAGGCACTTCTGAATGCATTCCTATCTTGATGAATCATTCATTGTCATTTAAGGATTCTGAAGCTCTGTGGTCTTACAATTTTTTGATCCACGTGCCTCAAAATCGGGTGTCACTTGTTACCTAATAAGCATCCACTAGAACACAAACCACAATTTTGTCATGAATTGTACTAGAATGTAGGGGAGAGCTTGCGAGGAAACGAGACTCTGCTCTTGTCAGTTTCTGTGGAAAACCTTTTTATTTATAACACGGTGGGAGGCAGGACTTCTGCCTTCTCAAGTCTGTCCTGGTAAGAAATACAAATACAGTCTCGTGTGTGGGCATCCTCAATACAGATAGCTTGGAATTGTTCAAAAGGGAAACCTGCAATACCCCGTAAACTATCTTCACATGGCTCTGAGAAACATGGATGACTTCTTGAGTGTGTGGGGAAAGCCTCTTTAGACAGCATCTGTCGCTGTCACCATGGGCACCTTCCTCGGCCTGATGGTATTGTGGGGTCCAGGCAGGCTGGGGCCTGGGCTCCCTGAGGAACCACACTCATGCGTGGGTTCTGCAGTCACCTGCCCTGAGTAGCTGACTCCGCTCTGTTTGACTGTGGAGATGAAAGCTTGAAAAGTTCACCTTGTGTTCTGGGATTTGTCGCTGTCTGAATGCTCTCTGCTCTCCCAGGTAAACATGTGTGTCTGTCCCGCGTTGAGTGTGAAGCCTTCGCTGCTCTTCTATAGAACCCATGGCTGGTTAAATATTTGATGTCTGACACTTCAGCAGAGATCTTAAGATCTCACCACTTCATAACTTCTTGTGCTTACTTTTACAAGTTGACATCAGAACACCCTGAATTCTGTTTACTTTTAAGAGAGTTGTGTTTATTTTCAGTAATTCTAAAGATTTTATGGTTGTACTTTTTTTCCCCTTTGCTTTCGAGACAGAGTTTTTCTCTGTGTGACAGCCCTGCCTGGCTGTCCTGGAACTCACTCTGTAGACCAGGCTGGCCTCAAGCTCACAGAGATCCACCTGCCTCTGCCTCCTGAGTGCTGGGATTTAAGGCGTGAGCCACCATATCCGGCTATGGTTGGACTTTCTAAGAGAGCTGTAGACACTGTAGAGTCTGTATAAATACCATTAATTTATGTACAGAAAGACAAAATGTGTTGGTAATGTCAGATTTTACAAAGTGCAAGCACTTGTTTTGATCTTCCCAGGTGCTAAAATTATGCATACTTCACATCTTTAAAATTTTTAGTGACTATAAAATTGCTCTGGCCTAATCTTTGCAGAGCACATTGTTTTAAAAAAGTCTGTCATTAGCAGCACTAATTGAATTTAATGGATTATATGAAAAAATGTACCGTTGAATATGTATGTGTGTGTGTGTGTGTATATACTAGAGAGTAGACTCAGGGCTACATCCCCAACTACTACTGAGTTTTGAAACCATCTCAAACCTTCATTACAATGACCTGATATCTGTATGGATACCCAAGCTGCATGAAGATTTTTATGACTTAGTCTTTTTGTTACCCACATTATTAAAGAATAGGAATGAAGTAGCTTTGACTTAAATTGTAAGCATTATCAACTTACTAATTTTCTCTCCTTGTTAATTACAGGCTTCGAATTAAAATATAAAAGTACGCTACGTGGGCACTGCGCCCCTATTCTGGCTTGTGCTTTCTCCCACGATGGACAGATGCTTGTGTCAGGGTAAGTGATCTCTGACTAAACCACCGATGCTCCTGAGCCAGCCCCGTGTTGTTGTCGCTTGGGTGACATTCAGCTGTTCGTCGTGTGGGCGTGCGCGTGTCACGGTACGTGCGCGGAGCCCTAGCACAACTTGGAGGAGTTGGTTCTCCCCTTCCCCCGTGTGGGTTCCAGGGCTTGCACTCGGGTCAACAGGCTTGGTGGCAGTCACTGTTATCTGCTGAGTCATTCTGCCAGACCAGTGGTTTTTCCCTCCTTTCCTATCTTCTAAGTTTTAACCCTTGAGTGGTAGGGTGCTACCTTGGCTTGGTTAGTTTGTATTTTCCCCCAGAACAGTGAGGTCAGAACTTGGTCAGGATTATTTTAGCATCGGATATATTTCCCCTGCATCTCAGGATGATCTCAGGTGAATTCCACTCATTTCCAACTTAAACTTTGCTTTGTTGCAGCAGATAGGCCTGGTGTTTTATATGGTATATTGCTGTAGAGAAAGTTACTTTTCAATCTCACCATTATGGATGTGATTCATATTTTTTTTTCTTCTAGATGTTCATAAAACTTTTAATATGTAGCTTCCTGCACATTCAGGCGGTTTCCTATACATTCACTTAAGTATATCTACACACGGGCTTAATTTAGGTTGCTAGGAAGTTTTAGAAAACAAATTAGGGGGAGGGCAGGGAGGCACGCGCTCTGTGTGAGAACCAGAGGAAACTGTAAGAGTGGCTTCTCTCCTTTTACGACAGGGGTACCAGGGGTTTAGCTGCTCATTTGTCAGACTGTCTTTGAATCACCAGATCCCAAATGATGACATGGAGACTTATTAAGTGTGAAAGCTTAGCCTTAGCTTATTCCCAACTAGCTCTTAATAGTTAACCTGTTTACATTAATCTGCATTCTTCCACGTGGCTCGTTACCTTTCCTCCATACTGGACATCTGACTCCCTCTGCAACTTGCTGATGGAATCTGCTGCTTTTCTCCCCAGAATTCCTGTCTCTGCCCAGAAGTCCTGCCTGTTCTCTCCTGTCTAGCAATTTGCTACTCAGCTCCTTACTAAACCAATCAGAAGGTCTCTTTCTTTCACACAGTGTGCTCAAATATCCCACTACATCCTCAGGCTTGGCAATCTCCTTCTTCCTCCTCTTCCTTCCTCTTTTTCTTCCTCCCCCTCCCCCTTTCTCTCCCCCTTCCTCTCCCTCCTCCTCCTCCTTGTCCTCCTCCTCCTCCTCTTTTTCTTCTTCCTCCTCCCTTTTCCTATAGCCCATTCTCTCAGCTCTGTCCACTGAGGAACAAAGAGCAGCCTCCACCTCCTGCCACATTGTGTTCTGCAGGCAACAGCAGCCTAAACCAGTAAACCCTTCTTCCTCTAAGTCGAAATACATTAAATGGAAAAGTGGATGTATTTACAGTGTGGGCCAAAAGCTGGGGAAAGGACTCTGTCTCTACCTCCCCTGCAGCAGTGTGACGGGTTATGGAAAGGATGGGACGAAAGATAGGAAATATATAGATAATTAGCTGGGGCCTAAGTGCCTTAAGCTGGCAGAGAGGTTTTAAAAGCTGGGTTCTTGATACACCTTCCAGAAGTAGGAAGCAGGAGCCCAAGTGCTGTCCCTCTCAGCATGGCTCCTGCGGGGAAACCGAGGAAGACAGCCGCGGCCTTAGCTGGGCATCATCACTCACACCTACAGACCCAGCACTTGAGAGATGGCAGCAGGAGCATTGCCTGTAGTTTAAGGCCCACCTAGTGTACAGTATGAGACCCTTCTGAAATAAATAAGATGAATATAATAAAGAATAATACATTCTTGATTTTGAGGGAGCTCAGGTTATGCTAGAGTCTTGAGCCTCTGCGGACCCAGGGAGGTGATGGGCATTGCTGAAGTGGCAGGTTGGCTCTCTTGCCAGCACACAGGATGGGGCTGAGGTCAGTCCACGCTAATGACATAAGAATGATACATTTCAGGCTCAGGAGTTTATGAACTAAAGAATGTAATAGCCAAAAGCTTTCACAGTAAAAATACCCTTTTGAAAATATAGTGTGTATGTTTGTGTGTGTGTGTTTCCGAAAAGTAACAATATTTGCTTGTGTTGTAAGCAGCAAAAAGGCACAGATCGGGCTACAGACAGTGTATTAGAGAAACGCATTCTAGTGGAATGGAAACAGTACCATATGTTGTAAGAATAGATTCCACACATAGTGATTCTGTAGGTAAAAATCCTCTGGAAGGTTTGTAATGCATAGAAAAGATTAATGCTCTTTCTCTAGTTTGCTTTTGCCACTGTGACCAAATCTCTTTTTAAATGATACAATTTTAATATATGTCTTCTGTGTGTGTGCATAAACACATCACCACTGGATTTTTTTTATTTTTTGCGATGCTGGGAACTGAACTTAGGGCTCACACATACTAAACACCCTCTCCACCACGGAGCTATTTATCTGTGTTCCTAGCTCTGTCATCACGTGTCGTCCGAAACATCTCTCCCACACATGCAAGGCTCATCACTTAGACTAAAGCCAAGATATTTGTGCTTCTAACCGCTGCTGAAAACATCTGGCCCACATCTGCTGATTCTTTTCCCCAGATCTTGCAGTTCTTGCCCAGCGGTCAGCCAAATCGTTGTGTTTGCCACTATTTAGGTGTGTCTCGTTCCTATCAAAAGGTGAATATTGCTCATCAAAATAATAAGCTGAGTGCCATGGGACTGTGATGTCATTCTATCCCTGAGAAAGCTGCAATAGGAGGGTTGTGAGTTCAAAGCCAGTCTAGGGTCATAGACTAAGACTCACTCAAAAAACAAACAAAACAAATTCTCTTTTGACCCAGGAGAGCTTAGAACTGAGTTTTCTTCTCTTGTCTAGGAGTAGGCTAATGGACAGAGTGACTGCAAAATCGAACAAGTATGTCAGGCTGTCTTGCAGAAGAACAGGACACGGGCGATTCTGAGTTGCAACTCTCGTAGTTGAGTTCCTGGTGATTATCTAATAACACCGGGGTCCTGGTAGCTCCCCTCCTTCCAAATCGTGAGGGAAGGGCTGTGTGTTGTTTTCAGTCCCTTTTCCAGAATTCTAGTTTCCTGTCAGCCTTTGTCTTGTCACTCTTAGGTGGCTGGCATATTAGTATAAGGTTAGAACTTTGAATGTTTTAGGTGTATGCTGTTGCTATAGGTAACATTCGACTGTTTTCTGGATATTTTTAGTTCATTTGGATAGACAGGCAAGTGAGGGAGTTGAAGTTATAACTTGGTGAAATATAAGCATTTAGTTCTTAGCAGGCTGCTGGGGGCGAGGCAAGAATGAACCAGTGGGCTGATGTGTGAGGGAGATTTCACACGTCCTCCGTCACCGTGAGACGGACTGCACACTCGAGACAGGCAGACAGTGAGAACACAAGCTGAAGGGTTCAGACGTCAGTGGCTCGAAAGGAAAATGACAGAAACAAGTGAGATCCGAGGCCGGAAGACGTACGCAGAGGTAGGGGTGACATGGGGAGAACAGTAGAATTAGAGATGCAATGGGGATGTAAAGTCAGAAACCGTATTTCCTAGAAATTTCCTCAGGTTAAAACGTATCATGTTAGTCTGTTTCACCACACTGCAGTACAGTACTGGAGGCTAGGCATCTCTAGGAAGAAGAGCATGTGGGGCTTAGTGGTGAAGAGCTCCTGCCGATCTTCCAGAGGACCTGAGTTCCTCCCAGCCACCTTAACTGCAGCCCCAGCAGGTCTCACTGCCTCTCCTTGTCTCCACAGGCACCTGCTCACTTATGGATTCATATATACAGACATACACACAAATAATAAAATACATTTTAAGAAATTAAAGGAAAAGCAAGGCACTTGTTTGCATTTTATTTTGTATATAGATGCCAGGCTCTCGAATGAATCCGCCAGTCCCCTCTTACTCTATAATGACTAACAGAAGGTGACTTAAGTCTGCTTTTCCCAAAACCCAGTTCCTGTCTTCCCTTTATTCTCATTACACCTTCCTGACAGTTGTCCCAATCCAGTGCTCAAACAAGTCACTGATTCTACTTCTCACGTGACATTGTATCTGATGGTGGTTCCTGAGACTGGAATTTATTGTTGTTAGCCTGACATTTAAAGACTGTATCTATTTGAGACATAGTGTCATGACGACCAGGTGGGAGGATTGTTTTCAGTATAAACTTACGATGAATGGGCTCTCATCAGAAGGACATGGTACTAGCTGTCCTTCCTCCAGAAGCTTAAATGGACATGTGTGTGTTTACATGCGTGCGTGTGTATGTATTTCGACTGATGAGTTTTTCACGTCTTTCGTGACATCTTTAAGGTTTAATGTAGTACTGATGTTCATCCATGCTGCTGAACAGGGCATCCTGAGTTTTAAAGCCCCTGTGTTGCTCTTGTTTCTTCTTGGATAGTTGTTGTCCACACTGATATGCTACGGAACTGGGAAGTTCCACCCACCATGTTGCTGATGTCACTTCTTAGTCTTCTTTCTCCAGGATGTTAAAAGAAATGGAATTTTCCATGAGAATTTTAGTAATTTACAGAATTCAGGACTAAATGAGAGCACTTACAAATTATGTCTAGCATATACATAATTCTTATTTTGAATCTATGACAGAGATTCTGAGGTTAGTATTCGGTTGCCTACTGAACAAGGGATTCCTTTAACTATAGCCCAATACATTCTCATGATGATGAACACAGATAGTAGTGTTACACAGACAGTGTTAGCACGGGTCTTGCTGACCTCGCAGTGTGTTATCATGTTGGCAGAAAGATTTCTAAGGGTAGAAAATAAGAAACTAGCATGTTTTAATCTATTGTGTAAACCATGTGCTTCGCTACAGTGTCCTAGCTTTCTCTGTATTACAACTTTTTCCTACAAGAAGAGCCCACCCAGATGTCCACTCCATTCTAGCTCACCTGTCAGTCTCCCAGCCTTTCCACAAGAGTATACTTTGTTTGTTAGAGAACTTTTCACCTATTGTTTGCTTTTTCTTTAAGGTCAGTGGATAAGTCTGTCATCATATATGATATTGTAAGTATATCAGATCTTGTGTGTGAACTATGTAAATTGCTTATTAGATTGAACCTCGAATTTAGTTATATAAAAATATGTTTTTGTTGTTTTGTATCCCCCCTCCAGTGCAGACCAGGCTGGCTTTGAACTCATGGATATCCACCTGCCTCTGCCTCCTGAGTGCTGGGATTAAAGGTGTGTACTACCACCCAGCTAAAATATGTTTATTTTTAATATATCTATTTATTGTACCCAAGAATATAATAATGATTCACACAATGCTGAAATAGTAAGATACTTGGAAAAACCTTAAATATTTCCATACTATCTTTATGATTTTAAATCTAATCACAGGAAACACAGAATTAGAGAGCACCAGTGTTCAAAAATTCATCCTGCCCAGCTTCCAAGGCAGCAGGCTGAGGTTGAATGTAGCCTACCCATAGTTCTTAGAGCACAGGGTGGATTCAGGGACCAACAGAAGAGTAAGTTACCACAGCCTTGGAAAGATATGAGTTTGGGGCAGATTTATATGAGGAAATGCTGAATGGCATGAGTATAAATAAAGATGAACATTTATATTTCACAAAGATATAGTTGATGGGAGTGACCTTTAAGAGAAAGTCAGTGTTGTGTGGCGCCGCATGACTGGGTTCAAGCATCAGCCATGATGGCCATCCAGCGGAGGCGTAAGTCATAAGAGTGTGATGTCCAACAAGTGATTAGTTACCCACACAGGAGTTAAAGTCAGTGGTCACTCAAGCCGGGTGAGAAAGAGCTGCGGTCTTTCCTACCAGCTTGTTATGGGATGTTTATATTCACAAATGGGTGTAACACTGATTGTTCTCTAAACCACATGCTAGTCCCTGCTAGTATATACAGGGAATAGTTGTCCTGACTAGTTAATCTGCGAAGAGCAACCTCACTTGAGAAAATACCTCTGTTATATGGCCTGTAGGCAGTTCTGTCAGGCATTTTTTCGTAATGATGGATGTTAAAAGACCATTCCTGAAGCCATGATGTTGGGTGGAAGGAAGCAGGCAGAGCAAGCCATGGAGAGCTGGCCAGCAGCAGAATCCTCCATGGCCTTTTCTGCCTTGGTTCCCGCCGGCTGGCGTCCTCAGTGATAGACTGTGATCTGGAAGTGTAAGTGGGATAAACCGTTCCCGCCCCAGGTTGCTCTTGGACGTGGTGTTTTATCTCATCGGTAGGAACCCTAACTGGGATAGTATCTGTGCATTGACCTCCTAAGTGTGCCCAATAGCAGCGCTTCCATTCACTGATGCTGCAGAAGTACAATCAGATACCACGGCAAGAATGCACCCTACTTCCTTTGTTATGCAACTGGTCTTCTAGTAACAGTCTTGGTCAAACTGGCAAATGTCAGGGGTCACTGCATAAAAACCTCCTAAGAAGGCAGTCTTAGGCCGCCATGCTGATGAGGAAGCAGAACAAGATCTAATATTTATGATGTCAGCCCTCCTTCTGTAGTCACTAAGTCCAGCAGGCTGGTGACCAGTAATGCATTCGACATGTAGACCGTGTAAGTGACGCTTCATCCCTGCCTCGTCTCTTGCCTGACTAATGTAGTTATTCTCTTATTTTCCAGGCTACTCAGAGTGTGCTTCACACATTGACTCAGCATACCAGGTCTGGGTTAATTTCACTGCTCTAGCATGATTAAAATACTAGCCAGACAGTATGTAATGGCTGTGTTTGTTAACTAGGTATGTCACAACTTGTGCCTTTGCACCCAACACCCTTTTACTTGCCACTGGTTCAATGGACAAGACCGTGAACATTTGGCAGTTTGACCTGGAAACACCTTACCAAGGTTAGTAAGATGACCCCATCCTTGTGCTGTGGTGCCCAAGTGCTCTCTGTAAGCTACAGCCACAGCCCAAGCACTGAACATCCTTAACCATCTCAACACTGATAAGAAATTTGGGTGTGTCTTTTTTTGTAGTCTCGGGGATTGAACCCAAGGCCTTGTGTATGCTAGGCAAGTGCTCTACCTCAGGGATACCCCCAAGCCTAAACTTTAGTTAATCCTTTAGTGTGCTATTCATATTGCCTTTCTCAATACACCATAGAGACTCAAATTTAATACACCTTAAAACTACTTCTAGAGAATCCAGTGTGAGTTGTCTGCAGTTACGTTTTGGCAAAGGCTTTGTATGCACATTCCTGAATGTCAGGGCCCAGGAGTTTTTCCATCGTTTGTGTTTGGTCCTGGTTTTTCAGGTTCACATAGCCTGAGGACAGAATAGGAATCGCAGCTTTATCTTGTTGGCTTTCCTTTTGGCATCAGCAAGCAGCACAGGTGTGCAACTTAGTTTTCCTTTTATCATTGTCAGCAATAACTGCATGGCAGTGCTGGTGTCCAGGTGATAGTGAGCGGAGAATCCCTTCACGGTGGGGGTATTACAGAGCGAGGAAAACTGGACTAGAGGTGTGGGTCAGTGGTAGAGCGTGTGGCCAGCATGCACAAGGTCAAAGTTTGATCCTCAGCACCACAAAAACAAAAATCTCCTAAAGGATAGCATTTCCTGCAGCATTAGGTCACGCCTGTTGGTGCTATCCACTACGCTTCTTAAGAGGAAGTTAGACAGTCAGGCAGACTCAGCGGGAATGTGTAGAGAAGAAACGTTTGGTCTGCCGTTCACTTGCCTGTGCGCTTTAAAGCAGGAGGCATGAACGATCAGCTGAAGCAGTTGGCTGAAGACTGGTCAGAGGAGGACGTCTCAACGTGGCTTCGCGCTCAGGGCTTGGAGGACCTCGTTGGTATTTTCCAGATGAACAACATCGATGGAAAAGAACTGCTTCATCTCACAAAAGAAAGTCTGGCTGGTGATTTGAAAATTGGTAAGGGCCGGGCGGGGTAACGAATCATACTTCTCTGATCATATACTAGCTTTTACGTGAGCGTCTTCAGCTTTCTTGTGTGTCTATTCAAAGTAGAATTGGTGGGTCATAGGGAAATCCTCTGCACCACACTGGAGAGTTGTCAGGCTGCTTTCCAGAGAAGCCCTGCTATTATACAGTCCTTTCAGCATGGGGAGGGCTTCTCCATAGCCCCCCCAGCACGGGGGAGGACTTCTCTGTAGCTCCCCCCACTGGGGGAGGGCTTCTCCATAGCCCCCCAGCATGGGGGAGGGCTTCTCCATAGCCCCCCAGCATGGGGGAGGGCTTCTCCACACCCACCAGGCAAGTGAGAAAGCTCCAACACTTGTTTGCTTTTGTTATTAGCACCATCCAGTAGTTGTGATTTCTCCTTTAGGCTTTTATTTGCATTTCCTTGATGACTTAGGTTGTTGGTTTAATGCATTTGAGTTGCTAGGGCAACATCCTGTAAACTAGGTAGCTAATAAATAAGAAATTGATTTCTTCATTCTGCCAAGTCCAAGATCAAGGTACTGGCAGTTTGGTGTCTAGTCAGGAGTAGTTTCTGGCTTACTGAGAGTACTTCCCTTAGTGGAATGGATGAGCTCACTCTCTGGGGGCTCTTTTTTAGGGGTTCTACTCCTGTTTGTTCAAAGCTCCTCTGTCACCACTGTGTTACTTGTAACTGTCTTGTGCTTGCTCTTGGCGTAAGGCTGGGAATCAGTGGTTCCAACATGAATATTCTTCTTCACAGTTTGGAGAATCGGCAGATTCAATAATTCAGGAGCAGAATTAGAAAACCTGTTCACTGGAGCATCTGGTTATCCACATCGTTCTGAAATATCTGGTATTTTAGCCTTATGTCAGGATCTGCTGTGTGGCCATGCCCTGTGATCCTCCTGCCTCCGCCTCTCAAAGGCTAAGATTACAGGCAGGCACTCTTTCCATAGAACACTAAGTTGGGCTGAGACAGAATTAGAATCGGGAAAAGAGAAAATGAAAATAGGAAAGGCAAACTGGTGACATACATGCTGACGTTTGCTTTTTGCACGCAGAAATGTCTAGAATGCATTTGTTGTAGTTTGATTTCAGGGTTTCTGATGCCAGCCTAAAATCCGAATTCAGCGCATAGAAGTAGTCGTGCACTGTAAAGTATGTTGGGATGTTGTAGGCCAAAGCAGTGTCCACCGTGTTTGACACAATAGCTAAGGGATTGAGCAATGTCAAGCCTCTCAGCAATAGGATAAAGGGCTTTTAGACATTCTTGAGTTTCCCAATCTTGTGTTTTCACCAATGTGTTTAAACCGTTTTCTAGGTTGCTAATGAAAACCCTCATAGTAAGATCCTGTCTGGAAAGCACAGGTACTTGGGAAGGGTGTGAAAAAAGTGAGCCACTGTGGGTGCCCTCCAGCTCTGCACCTCCGTCTTCCGGCTCCAGAGATCAGAGTCAGGGCTTCCCTAAGGAGGGACTCCTTGTGTCATATAGTCTCGTAAGGAGTAACCATCTGTTGATGTTGAGATGTTCCAGGATACTTGTGAAGCTGTGAATTTGTGAACACTGCTGACCTATCTTTAATTACAGTATGCATGATAAAGAGCAAGAAAACCAACTTTGGGCAGTATTAGAAGAGCCCTGAGCGCAGTCGCTAGAGCTGTGTGTGCACCGGCTCGGCACATAGCCAGGCCCTCGGGACGCTGTGTGTGCACCGGCCTCGGCACATAGCCAGGCCCTCGGGACGCTGTGTGTGCACCGGCCTCGGCACATAGCCAGGCCCTCGGGACGCTGTGTGTGCACCGGCCTCGGCACATAGCCAGGCCCTCGGGACGCTGTGCTGTGCTGGAGATCTTAGAAGTGATGATCTGGTAGAGTTTAGAACGGCAAGTGCAAAGAAACTGCTGTAGGTCAGGACTCATGTATTGAAATAATTAGTCAGACAGTTATAAATAGGAATGAAAATGTTTTTTGTTTTTGTTTTTTTTTCCACAGAGATTTCACAGTTTGGTCTTTCCTTTCTGTGAACTAATAAAAGGCCACAAGGCTTTTTTTTTTTTTTTTAATAATTTCCCAGGTTGCTAGGGTTTGGAGGTGTGCGCCTCAACATCCATGTGTTAAGTTCGGGGGCCAGCCTGTGATATTGCAGGGAGAGGACAGCGACAGAGCTGTAAGAGCTGAGAGTTAGTGGGATCAAGTTAGGTCATTGTCATATCCCCTGAAGAAGACACTGGGATCCCCTTCCCCTCCCCTTGCTTCCTAGACACCAGGAAGCAAGCGGTTTCATCACTGAGTGTTCCTATGACATTCTCCTGTCAAAATGCAGGGGAGCCAACTCATCCATGGACAAAAACGGACCTGGAGTCAACCCTTCCACCTTTTGGTCAGCTCAAGTATTGTATCCAGTAACAGAAAGCTGATATTAACACATCGCTGAAAAATAATTCAAATTTATTTTCTAGCTTTATGCTTCACCCGTCTTTACACCCTTCACTTCAGATTTCCCTTGCTGCTTAAGTGTAACGAATGTCCTTTTAGAATCCCTGGGGCTGCGCAGCAAAGTGATGAGGAGCATTGAAGAGCTCAGGACCAAGATGGACTCCCTTTCTTCTGGAATCCCCGATGAGTTTATCTGTCCAATAACCAGAGAGCTTATGAAGGACCCTGTCATCGCGTCAGGTATGTGTGGCGACTGCCAGGCTTAGGGTGCACAATGGTGGGGCTCTCTGAACAAACTCATTGACACTTGGGCTGAGCTCAGAATTCCCTTTTTCTCATAAGTAGGTTTTTTCCTTTTAAAAAAGACATTAGGTCCAAAGTAAACAATCGTACATTGTATATTTTGTAATAAACTGCATACAGTACATTTGGAATTGAGACCAAAGGATTAAGTTTTGAAATTTCACCTAAATTGCTGTGAATACCAGATGAAAAAACTGTGAATATGTGGGTGTGCGTGTGTGTGCGCACGCAGAGGGGGCTGAGTGTCTTTCTCTGTCACTGTCTGCCTCACTCCCTTAAGACACACTCTCCCACTGGAAGCTTGCACCTTGCAGATTAGGCGAGGCTGGCCAGTGAACTCCCAGGCTCCACCTGTCTCATGCTGAGGCTGGAGTCAAGGCATGCATAGCTATACCAGGCTTTTATGTGGGTACTGGTGGTGCGGGTGTGAGTCCTCATGTTCACGACTGCACAGGAAGCTCTCTTACCTGATGAGCCATCTCCCCAGCCCTCAAGATTTAAGATGCCTTTTGTTGTGTCTCTCATGCACTTTAATGATTCAGAGACAAGAATTCGAAGATTATGAAGTTAGAACATTTGATATCAATCTCTCATCCATATACAGATGTGCTCAGCAGAATGTTTTTGATTTTTCTTGTTGCACATACCAATAATTCGTTCCTTTTTATTGCTGTATAGTTTAGCATTGCACTAGATGTACCACAATACATGTGTTTATTAACTGGCAATGGGCCAGTATGTCTGAAGCTGTCATGACATTCCATGCACAGATCTTTGTCTGGAAAGGACTCATGTCTTGCGATAAAAGATTTAGGAGTGGAATTTCTGGATTGTTTTACTAAGTGCATGTTAAAACTCCTGAAATGTTTCTCAAGGTGGATGCCCTATTTTGAGTATATAACTGAGACTCTAGTTTCTGCCTGTATCTGCAAACATGTGGTATTGCTAGTTCTTCTAATCCTGAATAACAGGTATAAAGTGGCATCCCATTGGACTTTTAACCCTCACCACAATGAAGTGTCTTTCTATATGCTTCTTACCTACTGTCTCTTTCATAATATATAGCCTCTTGCCCTTTCCTTATTTTGTATCGAATTATCAGTTTGTTTTCTAAGTGTGTCTTTTGTAAGGCAATGCATTATATGCATTTTCTCTATGGCATCTTTGAAAAACATGTTTAATTTTGATGGAATCCACAGAACCATTTTCATGTTGATTCATCATTTTTTAATCCTAAGGGGGCTGCCTGTCCGAGGTTGCAGGACTTCCCCTGTTTTACTCCAGACACATTATAGTTTTTAGGTCTATGGTTTGAGTTAATTTTTACATGTGGTAAGAGATGAAAATGTCTTCCCTGTTCTTGGTCTTTCCTCGCTAAGGTGAATGACCATCCATGGGAGGCCCACTCCCAGGCTCGGTGTTATCCTTATGTCTGATCTTGTGTCAGTTCATCCTGGACCACTGCTGCTTTTTAAAAAATTGTTTTTATTGAGCTATATATTTTCTCTGCTCCCCTCCCTTCAGCCCTCTCCCATGGTATCCATACTCCTAATTTACTCAGGAGATCTAATCTTTTTCTACTTCCCATGTAGATAGATTAGATCTATGTATGTCTCTCTTAGGGTACACATTATTGTATAGGTTCTCTGGGATTGTGAATTGTAGGCTGGTTTTTCTTTGCTTTATGTCTAAAAGCTACTTATGAGTGAGTACATATATTTGTCTTTCTGGATCTGGATTACCTCACTCAATATGTTGTTTTCTAGCTCCATCCATTTGCCTGCAAATTTCAAGATGTTATTATTTCTTTCTGCTGTGTAGTACTCCATTGTGTAAATGCACCACATTTTCCCTATCCATTCTTCAGCTAAGGGGCATGTAGGTTGTTTCCAGGCTCTGGCTATGACAAACAATGCTGCTATGAACATAGTTGAGTACATGTTGGCACGGTTGAGCCTTTGGATATATACCCAAAAGTGTTATTACTGGTTATCGAAGGTTGTTTCCTAATTTTCTGAGAAATCACCTTACTGATATCCAAAGGGGCTGTATCAGCTTGCAGTCGCACCAGCAATGCAGGAGTGTTCCTTTTACCTCACATCCTCTCCAGCATAAGTTGTCATCAGTGTTTTTTGATCTTGGCCATTCTTACAAGTATAAGATGGAATCTCAGAGTTTTGATTTGCATTTCTCTGATGACTAAGGATGTTGAACATTTCCTTAAGTGTCTTTCAACCATTTTAGATTCCTCTGTTGAGAGTTCTCTGTTTAGGTCTGTACCCCATTTTTTTTATTGGATTATTTGTTCTTTTGGTGTCCAATTTCTTGAGTTCTTTGTATATTTTGGAGATCAGCCCTCTGTCTGATGTGGAGTTAGTGAAGATCTTTTCCCATTGTGTAGGCTGCTGTTTTGTCTTGTTGACTGTGTCCTTTTCTTTACCGAAGCTTTTCAGTTTCAAAAGGCCATTTTTGTTTCTCTCAGTGTCTGTGCTACTGGGGTTGTATTTAGGAAGTGGTCTCCTGTGCCAATGCCTTCAGGCGTACTTCCCAGTTTCTGTTCTATGAGATTTAGTGTGGTTGGCTTTATGTTGAGATCTTTGATCCATTTGGACTTGAGTTTTGTGCGTGGTGATAGATATAGAATACATGTTGATATCCAGTTATGCCAGCACCATTTGTTGAATATTTCTTTTTTCCATTTTATACTTTTTGCCTCTCTGTCAAAAATAGGGTGTTCGTAGGTGTGTGGATTGATATCTGGGTCTTTGATTTGGTTCCATTGGTCCTCCTGTCTCTTTTTATGCCAATACATACTGTTTTCATCACTGTAGCTCTTCTGTATTAGAGTTTGAAGTCAGGGATTGTGATGCCTCCAGAAGTTCCTTTATTCTACAGGATTGTTTTGGATATCCTGGGTTTTTTGTTTTTCCATATGAAATTGAGTATTGTTCTTTTGAGGTCTGTGAAGAATTTTGCTGGGCATTGCATTGAATCTGTAGATTGCTTTTAGTAAGATTGCCATTTTTACTATTTTAATTCTGCCTACCCAAGAGCATGGGAGATCTTCCCACTTCCTGGTGTCTTCAATTTCGTTCTTGTCATACAAGTCTTCCACTTGTTTGGTTAGAGTTACTCTGAGATATTTTATGCTATTTGTGGCTATTGTGAAGGATGATGTTTCCCTGATTTGTTTCTCAGCCCATTTATCATCTGTGTACAGGAGGGCTACTGATTTGAGTTAAACTTGTATCCTGCTATATTACTGAAAGTGTTTATGAGTTGTAGAAGTTCTTTGGTAGAATTTTTGGGGTCACTTATGTAAACTATCATATCATCAGCAAATAGTGAGAGTTTGACTTTTCTGATGTGTATCCCCTTGATCTCCTTTTGGTGTCTTACTGCTCTAGCTAGGACCTCAAGAACTATATTGAATAGATATGGAGAGAGTGGACAACCTTATCTTGTTCCTGATTTCAGTGGAATTGCTGGGAGTTTCTATTTAGTTTGATGTTGGCTACTGGCTTGCTGTATATTGCCTTTACTATGCTTAGGTATGTTCCTTGTATCCCTGCTCTTTCCAAGACCTTTATCATGAATAGATGTTGTATTTTGTCAAAGGCTTTTTCATCATCTAATGAGATGATTGTTTATATGGTGGATTACATTGACAGATTTGTGTGTGTGTGATAGATTTTTGTATGTTGAGCCATCCCCTACATCTCTGGGATGATGCCAACTTGGTCATGGTAGATGATTTTTCTGATGTGTTCTTGGATTTGGTTTGCCAAGATTTTATGGAGTATTTTTGCATCAATGTTCATGAGTGAAATCCGTCTGTCATTCTCTTTCTTAGTAATGTCTTTATGTGGTTTGGGTATCAGGGTAATTGTAGACTCATAAAAAGAGTTTGGCATTGTTCCTTCTGTTTCTATTGTGTAGAACAATATGAGGAGTATTGATATTAGTTCTTTGAAAATCTTGTAAAATTCTGGGCTGAAATCATCTGGCCCTGGGCTTTTTTTTGGTTGGGAGAATTTTGATGAATGTTTCTATTTCTTTAGAAGTTATAGGTCTATTTAATTTGTTTATCTGGTCTTGATTTAATTTTGGTGATATTTATCCAGAAAGTTGTCTATTTCCTTTTACGTTTTCCAATTTTGTGGAGTACAGGTGACCTAATGATTCTCTGGATTTCCTCTGTGTCTGTTGTTATATTCCTGTTTTTTGTTTATTTGGATATTTTCTTTCTCTCTGCCTTATGGTTAGTTTGGGTAAAGATCTATTTATTTTCTTGAGGAACCAACTCTTTGTCTCATTGATTCTTTGTATTGTTTTCTTCATTTCTATTTGGTTGATTTCAGCTCTCAATTTGATTATTTCCTGCCATCTAGTCCTCCTGGGTGAGTTTGTTTCTTTTTGTTCTAGAGTTATCAAATGTTCTGTTAATTCACTAGTATGGGATTTTTCCATCTTTTTTATGTAGGCATTTAGTGCAATGAAATTTCCTCTTAACACTGCTTTCATTGTGTCCCATAAATTTGGGTATGTTGTGTGGTCATTTTCATTGAATTTTAGGAAGTCTTTAATTTCTTCATTTCTCCCTTGACCCATTGATGATTCAGGTGAGCATTGTTTAATTTCCATGTGTTTGTGGGCTTTCTGAAACTAGTGTTGCTGTTGAATTCTAATTTTAAGCCTTGGTGATCCGATAAGATACATGGGGTTATTCCTTTTTTTTTTAAAAAAAAAATCTGTTGAAGTTTGCTTTGTTACCTAGTTAGTAGGTGGTCAGTTTTTGAGAAGGTTCCATGTGGTGCTGAGAAGGTATATTCTTTTATGTTTGGATGGAATGTTCTATAGATGTTATGACTCAAATGAACTTAACAGACATCTTTTAGTTCCCTTATTTCTCTGTTAAGTTTCTGATAGACCTGTCCAGTGGTGAGAGTGGGGTGTTGAAGTCTCCCACTATTAGTGTGTGAGGTTTAATGTGTGATTTTAAGCTTTAGAAGTATTTCTTTTACATATGAAGGTGCCCTTGTATTTTGGGCATAGATGTTCAGTATTGAGATTTCCTCTTGATGAATTTTTCCTGTGACTAGTATGAAATGTCTTTTATCTCTTTTGATTGATTTTAGTTTGAAGCCTATTTTGTTAGATATTAGGTTAGCTACACCAGCTTGTTTCTTAGGTTGATTTGATTAGAAAAATATTTCCCAACTCTTTACTCTGAGGGGATATCTGTCTTGTATGCAGCACAAGGATAGATTCTGTTTTTGTATACAGTAAGCTAACCTGTCTTTTTAAAAAATATTATGTATATAGTGTTCTGTCTACATGTATGCCTGCTGGTCAGGAGAGAGTGCCAAATATTATTACAGATGGTTTTGAGTGACAATGTGGTTGCTAGGAATTGAGCTCAGGACCTCTGAAAGAATAAGCAGTGCTCTTAACCACTGAGCCATCTCTCCAGCCCCTAGCCTGTGTCTTTTTATAAGTGAGTCCATTTATATTAAGGGATATTAATGGCCAGTGATTGCCAGCTCCTGTTCAGTTTTTGTTGTTGGTGATGGTATTGTTTTTCCCTTCTTTGGGATTTGCTGCTGCAAGATTATCTATTGTCTGTTTTTGGGGATGTAGCCAACTTCCTTGGGTTGGAGTTTTCCTTCTAGCACTTTGTGTAGGGCTGGGTTTGTGGCTAGGCACTGGTTAAATCTGGTTCTGTTTTGAATATCTTGTTTTGTCCTATGGTGATTGAAAGTTTTACTGGGTATAGTTGTCTGGGCTGGCATCTCTTAATGTCTGCATAAGGCTTGACCAGGACCTTCTGGCTTTTATTGTTTCCACTGAGACATCAGGTGTAATTCTGATAGGTCTGTGTTTATGTGTTACTTGGCCTTTTTCTTTGCAGTTCTTAAAATTCTTTATTTTGTATGTTATTGTATTGATTATTATGTGGCAAGGGGACTTTTTTCTTTGATCCAGTCTATTTGGTGTTCTGTAAGCTTCTTGTAGCTTCATAGGCATATCTTTATTTAGGTTGGGAAAGTTTTCTTCTATGATTTTGTTAAATATATTTTCTGTGCTTTTGAGTTGGACTTCTTCTATACCTATTATTCTTAGGTTTGGCCTTTTCGTGTTAAGCTTTTGTTAGACTCACTGGTAAAAGAAAACATTAAATCTATTTCCTCTGTTGTATCTTCTGCGCTTGAGATTCTCTTCCATCTCTTCTTATATTCTGTTGTTTGTTTGCATTTGTACTTCCTGATTATTTTTCATAATTTCCATTTCTATAATTCCCTGTTTTTTATTGTCTCTATTTCAGCTTTCAAGTCTTTAATAGTTTCTTTCATATGTTTGTTTTTTTGTTTTAAGGGATTTGTTGATTTCTTCCAATTTTTTTTTTTGTTTGTATTTTCCTCCATTTCTTTGAGGGAATTTTTCATTTTCCTCTTTAAAGGCTTCAAACATTGTCCCAAAGTTAATTTTTAGGTCATTTTCTCCTGCTTCATCTATATTTGGTTGTTCAAGACTTGCTGTTTTAGGGCTACTAGTTTTTATTGGCATTTTGTTGCTCTTTGTCGTGTTGCATATGTTCTTACCTCATCCACCCATCTTTTCCTCTGATTGGTGTAGTTGGGACTGTCTGTGTCTCTGGTGATCAATCTTCCAGGTGCCAGTAGATCCAAGGCTCAGATGGTTGCTCTTCATGGTGCAGTCAGGGCCACAGTTCCAGTCACCCTGTTAGTCACTGTGTTTCTGGAGGTTGCTTACCTCTCCCAGGGGTTGTTCAGGCCAGGAAGGTTGCTTGCTTGGGGCTGCTTCCACTGAGGTTGTTGCCTTGGGTCTGCTCTGGCAGAGGTCACTGGCTCAGGGCTGCTACTTCGGAGGTCCCTGACTTGCACCTTGACCCGCAAAGGTCTCTGGCTCGGGCCTGTTCCCTCAAGGGTAGCTCCCTTGCACCTGCTCCTATGGAGGTCGTTGCCTCAGCCGCTGATGCTTTATAGTGGGACTCACGTCTGGTCAATGAGTCTGCAGACTTGGTTTCTACATACACGGATTTCTTCACGGCAGCGGCTTTAGGATGGTGTTTCATGCGGAGAGGAACTGGGGACATTGCTAGCCAGCTTTGTGGGCCTTTTTCTCTCCTAGTAGCGCTGTTTTGCTGTATAGATTTTGCAGTTTTTTTGTTAAAATTACTTGGTATTTTCTAATACTGCGGTTTTACACTTTTTATTGCAGTCGTATGTGGGAATAGGATTGGGCTTGGTATATTGGCTTTATGTCCAGTGACTGTGCTACATCCATTGGTAACAGGTTCATAACAGGCGCAGGAGTAGGTTTGCTTTGCATCTTAGATTGCATCTGTGCCAGGAGACAGCCGCCTTTTCCTCCTTTCTCATCTGCAGCTTCTTCCTTTCTGGTCACACAAGCCAACAATAAAGTTACAGAGACAAGGAGAACAGACATTTTTACCATGAGCTTCCCCGAGAGGAAGAGCATCCAGACTCTCAGCCCTCAGTCAGTGTTCGCTGCCTTCTTACAAGTGAAGGAAATTCCTTCCGCTCTTAGTTTGGGGATTAAAATACTGGTTTGTTTTTTTTTTAAAGTCCTGATAAGCATCATTACTTTACTTAAATATAAGTTTTTCAATCATTTGCCTTTTTGTTCAGTTTTAATATAGGTTGTTCATTTTTGCCCTCTACTAAGTCTTGGATCCCTTATGTGATAAAGGCTGATATTGTATCTAGGATTGTGAAAGATGATTGGGGTGACTTGTCACTGGTCAGGTACCCTCTGCTGGGTCCCTTTCCTTTTGGGCCTGCTTCATTCATAATTTACCGACACTGATTTTTCTAAAAAGGAAAGTACATGCATGGAATTCATGATACTAAGAATCTGCTCTCCCAGGTCTGGCCACTTGTTGTCCACATTGGGGAATCATACTCCAGTTGAGTTCAAGTATGCTGAATTAATTCATGTGTGTTGCTTTAAGGCATGTCTTTGGCACGCTATCTTAGTCCCACCTTTCCTCTTAAACCTTTCCAGGCGACCTTCAGCGACTGCTCTGCTGACACTGTTCTCTGCCCACTGAGACTGTGCTCAAAACTTCAGTTACTGAGTCATTCCCAGAAGTTGCACTTAGCATGTAGAGTATCATTATAGACCTGGAGCCAGGCTGCCTGGGTTCACATCCCAGTACTGATATCTATACCTGCATGACCTTGGAACGTCAGCCTGTTGTACACGGTGAATGTACGTCATGGTTCCTTCATAATGAATATAGTGTTATTAGCTGCATATTGAGTATTAAATATTTTCCATGGTTCTTCATGGAATCATTAGAAAAACACAGGTTTTAACTTTTCAGTGTTAAGCCTGCATGCATGTCAGCCATCCCTCTTAGAAGCACCTTCATTCAAGGAATAAAGTCTAGGAATGGGAACATACAAAATAGAAAATTGGGATATGGTTGGCCAAGCCCGATGACCTGAGTTTGACCTCTAGGACCTACATGGTGAAAGACAAGGTCAGCTCCTGCAGCCTGTCCTCCAACTTCCACACACACTTAATACAAATCAGTAACTGAAGTAGGAACTAGATGGGAGCGTGCCCATTTAAATAGCCAAGCGCTTCTGTGTGGGCGCGTGTTGTACATGTGTATACATGAAAGGTCAGAGGACAGCCTCTGACCTTTGGTCCCTACCTTTCTTCTTCCTCATCTGTGTCCACCAAGCTTCTGTGGCTTCTCCTATCTCTATCTCACCATAGGAGCGTGGCCGTGCCTGACTACACCTGGTTTTACATGGTTTTTGGGATCCAAACTGGGGTCTTCAAGTAACGTTACCACTGGGCCATCCCCCCTCCCCCCCCCGCCCCCCCCCCCCCCGGTCTTCATTCTGTGGAAAGTTTAGAGTCTTAGGTCAAGGATGGGGATGTAGCTCCATGGCATCACTTGCCTCACTCGTATCAGGCCTGCTGGGTATGTCCCTCAAACCTGTACACACATGAAAGATGAAACCTTAACATGTAGTGAAAAAAAACAAGTTTTCCCCGGTGACATGTTTGAGCTCAATTACATATTGAATTTCACTTCTTATGTAAATTTAACTGAAATCAGCAGCCGCACCTGTTTTTAGTGGCCTTTCTTCAGGGACTTGAGGTTTTCTGGGAGGCAGTGTGGTCTGTGTGAACCCTCTGGTGGTGACCCTTGGGGTTCTGCTTTGGGATAAACTCTGGTAGGACAGCTTGAAACCTGTAGTGTGTGTGAATATGTGTGCGTGCATGCTGCCATCTGTGACTACATATGAAGATGACGTTTTCCTCAACCTCTCAGTCTGAAGCAGGCTCTCTCTCCGTAGGAGAGAACATGAAAATCTTACTTATTAAAGAAAATTTATTAAATATGGGTATAGGAGAGAGATTATTAGCTAGTTTATGGTTTATTTATATCATAAATAGGAACCAAATAGACACTATCTTTAAAAGGAGTAAAGACATTATAAGAAAAGAATGTTCGGGCGATGGTAGTGCTCACCTCTAATCCTAGCATTTGGAAAGCAGAGGCAGGTGGATTTTAGTAAGTTCCAGGCCAGCCTGGTCTACAAAAGGAGTTCCAGGACAGCCAGGACTGTTATAGTGGTGGCGCACACCTTTAATCCCAGCACTCAGGAGGCAGGTGGATCTCTGAGTTTGAGGCCAGCCAGGACTATTACAAAGAGAAACTCTGTCTAGGAAAAGAGGAAGGAGAAGGAAGAAGCAAAAAATTCCTAAAGCATTTTCCATAGTGAAAGAATTTGTGACCACAGAAATAAGGTTGAGATAAGTTCAGCCTAATCTACCTGCAGTCTGAAACAAGACAGTTGCCGCTAAGTGAAGGGGTCTGAAGGGCCAGAATCCAGATCCCAAGAAAACAGAAGACAAGAACGCTGCCTAACACGGTGGACCTCACCTCTTGTTGAGCGTGGCCAGCGTAGTTGCCAGCAGTAGCTCACAGCGCAGCAGCTCCAGGCAGTGGGAGGAGAACGCAGTGACAGACTGTTCACACCCCTGACCAGAACAGCCACAAGAGCGGACTCAAAACTTCCAAACAGAAAGTTTAGCTTCGGTCTGAATGCAAAGCCTCCATAGATTCTGATCATGTACACGAGAGGCAACACAAAGCGTTCTGTTACAGCAGCAGATGACAGGAGATTTTAAAGGGTCCTTTACCTAAGCTAAAACACATTTAGCACATTTCTCTGGCCTGTTGGCACAGGAATTAGTCAAGGATCTGTCAGCGGTACTCAGTAGACACACCAAACTGCACAAACCTTACTGCTGCTAATCAGTGAACGGGGTGTTAACGAGGCAAGTTCAGCTTTCACAACACAACAGAATGGAGTTTTTCTTACACTCTTGTTATAACTCAACATTTGGTCATTAGCAGTGGGCAAATAACCAGGGTATGGTGGTACATGCCTGTCATTCCAGTGGTGGGGAGATAGGAGGATGGCTGCAAGCTTGAGGTCAGCCTGGGCTACATAGTGGAATCATGTCTAAAAGAAAAAGGCAGATAGTTTGAATAAACCATCTTACAACTGGGCAGTATGCTCATTGTCATTATGGTCATTAGTGGAATACAACTCAGAGCCACACTGCAGCCGTGTTAGCTGATGGCTTAGTCTCAAAACGTTGGGGAAAATAAGTGTTGGCAGAATGGACAGAAAATGGAGTCTTATGTCGTTGGTGAGAATTTAAAATGCTCTGGCTGTTGAGACAAACTTGGCAGTTTCCCAAAACTTACAACATAGGTATAACTCCTAGGTGTGCCTGTCCAGGTTCACGGGAGAAGCTGGGCACAGACAGCAGTGTTGAGAATACCCACAAAATAGAAACTGTTCAGATTTACTTCTTTCAACAGAAGGGATACATACAATGTAAGGCTACAGTTATTCGCTGTACAAAGCTGAAGTGTCAACAAAAATGTAATCACGGCTGAAGACCCACAGGGAGGTGCAAGGCTGTCATGTTCCCATGGGGAGGCAGGAGGATGGCCATTGAGGGCTCTGTTTTCAACAATTGCAGGTTTCATAGATTTAGCATAGGGAGGGAAGCAAGCATCTCAGCCTGGGGGAAAGAGTGCAAGCTCAGCAGCGACAGTAGTGGAGCAGGAACTCCAAGCTCACACTCGTCTCCCCTCCTGGGGGCCCACAAGTTTGCGTCCCATTGTTCACCACACATGTCAAAGAAAGCAAACCGCTTAGTGCACACGGGGCATAAAGATGGTAGGGATTACTTTCCTCCACGTCATCTGTTCTGGTTATATTCTGTCGTCTCTAACTCCAGTGCTGTTCATTACCTGGAAGAGTTTCGCTGGGTTATCCCTAAGGCTCTTTTCTTCCCTCAACCTTACCAAAATTTATCTTCAGACCACTCTACCCTTTATTCGAGCATAGTTTCTGAATTTCAACACAGCACAACCCAACCTTAGTACACCTTTGGGGGACAAGCCATCTGTTGTGGAAGAGGTATTTTAGACATGGTACAGGCAAAGTAAGAAGACGATTTGTTTACCGATCTTTTTTTCAAATAATATTTTTTTTTCCAGATGGCTATTCCTATGAGAGAGAAGCAATGGAAAACTGGATCCACAAAAAGAAACGCACAAGCCCCATGACAAACTTGGTTCTTCCTTCACTGGTACTGACACCAAATAGGACTCTGAAAATGGCCATCAACCGATGGCTGGAGACTCATCAGAAATGAACTGCATCATATATGGTATCGGATACATTTTCTCAGTGATGTCATTCAATGCTAGCTAATTGGGCATTACAAGTAATATAGAAGGAAAAGACATGTTAAATTCAGTTACTTAAAAAAAGTCAATTAAAACAGAATTACACATCTAATGTCATTGCTGTTTCTATCAAAGTGAAAATATTTTTTGCACTAACAGGAAAGTGTATAGAAATAAAACTTTTATTTTTAATTTTTTTTGTTTTTCGAGACAGCGTTTCTCTGTGGCTTTGGAGCCTGTCCTGGAACTAGCTCTGTAGACCAGGCTGGTCTCGAACTCACAGAGATCTGCCTGCCTCTGCCTCCCGAGTGCTGGGATTAAAAGCGTGCGCCACCATCGCCCGGCTTAGAAATAAAACTTTACTGTGACTTTGAGTTGCAGTGCCTAAATGTGTTCTGATTGGTGTAGGCCGCATCCAGAAGCAGCTATACCCTGGAGCAGCCTAGATTCTATAGATGCTTCCATCTTGATTAACAGCCATTCAATAGTTTTCAGTGACCTTTATAATAGAATTTTCACAATATAATTGTAAATTGTTCAATAAATCAGAAAAAAAAATCACTCCAGGCATGTTGAATAGCAATTTTGTTCGGGTCTAAATTTGTATAGTGTAAGGATTTTTCTCCATTATTCAACCTTGGAATGTAAACTAGGTCAGATAGTCATTAACGTCACTGAAATATATCAAGTGACAAACCACCTTCCCTTCAAAACTTGGAATTCTTAGGCATTCCCAATATGGGAGAACTTATGTCCAGTCAGCCAGCCCGTTACCTGCTATACCACCAGCACTGGATCAGCATCTGTCACACAGGACCTGAAGTTCACGGTGGCGATCTGTACTGGCCTCTCAGATGCCTGCTGAAGTAGTTCCCAGGAGCGGAGCCATCGGTGGAAGGCTCATTGCAACCAAACTGCCAGGGCAGGGAGCAGAACTGTCTTTAGCCTTTATCCTGTTCACTCAGGCCCCCAAACATCCAAGAACAATAGAATTAAGAATTAAAGCCTTACTCTGGGAATCCGGGGTACATACCAGGTCAGTGTTTGACAAAGCCTCTTATTAACTAATATTTATTCTTGGTCAGAATGGCGAATCTCTGAACAAGCCCAGACCATAAAGATACTGGCAGCAGGACTGCATCAGAGAGCTCTTTCAAAATGCAGTGCCAAATTACATTAGTCAGGGGTGTATAAGGGACAAAAGTCACAAGGCACATACTTCCTGCCTACATGCAGTCCGGGGCAAGCAAGCTTGTTCACAGAAGGGAAAGCGCAGGGTTTGTGTAAGACCAGGCAATTAAAATAATAGCCCCCAGCATTCCAGAAGTTACGTGCACTGGGCAAGTGGGTATTACAGGTTAGAGGCATTTTTGTTTTATAATTCTCTTAAACTTTTAAACACCATCATAGAAACTGATTGCATTCTTTTTTTTTTTTTTGGTGCCAATTTTTGGTTTTGTTTTCCAAGACAGGTTTTGCTCTGTTGCCTAGATTGCCCTGCAATGGCCAAGTGGCCCAGGTTGGCTGAAATCTGTAATCATCCTGCTTCTGTCTCCTGAATGCTGAGATGACAGAAAGCTGCCATCCAACCCTGCCCCAGTCTCCTAGTTACTGACATCTCTGGCTGACCTAATCAAATTCCCATTGTGTCGTTCCCCACCCCCCTCCACTCCCCACAGCTCACTTTAGATTAGAATTTCTAGCTTTTTAAGATCATTTTTAAGGTTTTGCTTTATCTGGGTGTGGTGGGGCACAGGCCTTTGTTCCAGCAGAAGGTAAATCTATGAGTTGGAGGCCGGCGGGTCTTCATAGTGCGTTCCAGGATAGACAGGGTTATATAGGGACCTTTTTTTAAAAAACAAAAAACAGTTTTACGTGTTTAGTATTTTGCTTGCACGTGTATATTTTGTACCCCATGAGTGCCTGGTACTTTAGGAAGTCAGAAGAAGAAATGGGAACCCCAGGAACTAGAGACTGTTAAATTTCAAACCTGGGACCAAAGGCTGAGGTGCCTACTTATCTTATCTGGACCTTGCCTCCAGGCTCTTCCGCAACCATCAGTCCCTACCTGTTACATGGCCGGGCTGGCAGACCCTGCCCTCTCTCCTCAGCTCTCCAGCCCAGGGGCGGGGCTGTCGTGTCCTTCCCCCACAGTGGCTCACAATCCTCTGTCACTCTAGGTCCTCAAAATCTACTGCCCTCTTCTGGCCTCCAGAAGCACCAGAAATACACACAGCAAACAGAACCACAAGCAGAACTAATTCAGGAAAAAAAAAAAATTCATATAAATAAATATTTTGTAAACAAAAAGCACCGTGGACGTTTAATCACAAGACTGTCCTAGTCTGCTGTGCATAAGTAAAATACTGCTCATAAATCTTTAAAAATGCCTGGCAGTGGTGGTGCACGCCTTCAATCCCAGCTCTTGGGGGGCAGAGGCAGGCGGAGCTACAGCTTGGTCTTGAGTTCCAGGCCAGTCAGGGATGTACAGAGAAACCTGTCTCAAAGCAAGACGGATAAACAATGTAAACACACCTTTACTCTCCTGTTTCATAGGCAGTGAATAAGTTCCTTTACAGAAAGCTGCCCAATTTAGCTGTCCTTTCTTTGTAACCACTGCTTTGGGAGTTTTAGGACAGAGGCCGGACTGTATTTCTTTTGTTTCATAGGCAGACCCCTTCATCTATGATTGCAGAGGGAATATACTTATCCTACATGATTTACAGTTTCACTGTGGGCAAAACAAGTGACAGTGAGTTCTACAAAGTGGTGCTTTCACCTGAAATCTACAGAAATTATACTGTTCTCTCTAGTTGTCCTTTAATTTAGAAAAGAGCCACCGTTAGACCAAAAATATCTGTTTTTATAAAGTGGAAGACTTGCTGGAAGTTGGCAGCTTTTCACAGAAAAGTTAACAATCATTGAAAGTCACTGACAGGGCGGTTGAAAAGTTATTTTTAGATGTGTTGGGGCTGGAGAAGTGGCTCAATGGTTAGGAGCACTGGGTGTTTGTTCCTCTAGAGGACCCGGGTTCAATTCTCAGCACCCATGTGGTGGCTCACAACTGTCTGTAACTCCACTTCCAGGGGACCCATGGCACCAGGCATGCACATGGCGCACACACACATATAAGCAGACAAAATACCATGCCCATAAAGTAAAATAGATGGATTAAGGTTTCTTATAAAGCAAAATACCTGAAAACTGCCGGTTTCCCAAATTCAACATTTTCTATATAAGCAGATGATGCCAGACAACTCCATCTTCAACACAAGGTAAGCAAAAACCAACTCCAACCAAGACCCTCAGCCCCCTGATGGACGCTGTGGGCCCAGGGGCTGGTTTAGGGGTCCAACGCCCTCTAACAGGAGCTTTGTGAGACTTTACTTCTTGCCCAGACAATAAGCATGTCCTGTCTTTACCAAGACTAAATCCGAACAGCGACGTCGTGGCAGTCCTCACGCACGGCTGCTGTCCAGGATAGCCAGGACAAGAGCCATGCATTCAGTACTCAGGACGACTACGGCCCTCCTGGCCCATTCTTCTAACCTTGACACAGTGTTGAGGCCTGGAAGCACTGAGAGGTGAAGACAGTAACCTAGTTATTAAGCCTCGGTTCCCAAGCTCTTTCCTGGCAAGAGACGGCTGCCAGGGGAAAGTCAGTCTTTTTTGGAAAGTGTCCCCACAGGGATGTCCCCTTGCACCAGTGAGCCCGACCCCATGCATATGATACACAGCACTAACTGAATTTAATGGGTTCGTAAAAACAAAACCGTGGAGTTGGGACAGTACACGCGGATTGGGATACAGGGGAGCTGGAGAAGGGAAATTGGGGGTATGGTCATATTTCATTGTATGCATATATGAAATTCTCAAGAAAATGCTTTCTAAAAAGGACTCGAGTATAGCACAGTAGCATTAGGAATCATTACATCGACTCCCACCCCCACTCCTACCCCATGTGCGGCTCTATCCTAGGTCTCTGGGCCATCCAGGCAGTGTCAGGGGTGAGCTCTTCCTCGTGGCATAGATGGAAAGCTGGACCAACTAGTCATTGGCTGGCCACGCCCATGATTTCTGGGCCACCTTTACGGCAACACCTCTTGCAGGCAGGACGAATTATAGATCAAAGGTTTTATAGCTGGGCTGCTGCCCCAGTCCCTGCACTGAGGTATTGCCTGGTTATAGGAGATGTCCAGTTCAGGCTGTGTGCCCTCCATTTGCAGTCTTAGCTAGGACACTCATAGACTGCTGCCTAGCCCAGCTGTCATCAGAGAAGCCTCATCCAGCAGCTGCTGGAAACACATGGAGACCCACAGGCAGACCTTAAACAGTTCAGGGAATCCTGCTGAAGAGAGGGAGGAAGGATTGTGGGAGCCAGAGGGGTCAAGGACACCACAAGAAAACCCACAGAATCAACTAACCTGGGCCCATAGGTGCTCCTGGAGACTGAACTGACAACCAGGGAGCCTGCATGGGCCTGAACTAGGCTCATGAATATATGCGACAGTTGTGTAGCTTGACTTTCTTGTGGGACCCCTAACAGTGGGAGCAGGGGCTGTCTCTGACCCTTGCTGACTTTGGGACCCTTACCCCTCACACTGGGTTGTCCAGCACCATGGGGGGGAGGTGCCTAGTCTTACTCCAACTTTATGTGCCATATCTGGTTGATATCTGTGGGAAGAAGGCCTGTCCTTTTCTGAATAGAAATGGATGAGGAATTGATGGGGGAGGGACTGAGAAGAGGGGAAAGAGGGGAAACTGTGGCTGGGACATAAAAAAATAACAAAAATCTCATCTCTATGAAAAAAAGCATAGAAATATGGCAACAAGGATGAGGGAAATTTCACGGTCCCCACCACAAGATGAAGAGCTACAGGCAATTAACGACTGCTGAGAGAAGAAAAACTCACCTTCTCAAGAGGCAAGCCCTCCATTAGGCTATCCAGCTCTAAATGCATGCACATACAAGCAACAATAGCTGGACTCTGCAGATTAGGGAGGGGTGTGTGAGTGTGTGCACGTGTGTGTGTAACAGTAACTGAAGGACCATGAATTTGAGAAGGCATGGGGGTGATGAGGGAGATGGATGGAAGACACCTGGAAAAAGGAATATATTATGCACATGGGAAAGTCTCCAAAAACTTGAAGTTAAAAAATACATAAAAACATTTCAAGTATTGTATCACGATGCAACAAAAACTGCATCATTCTTGACTGCTTTGAAACCACCTGTGGGCATAAAGACAAACGGACGCGTTTAACTGAAAGATAATGCCAATGTGCCCGAAGAACCAGCCGTTCCCTGAGCTCTGTTCTCTAACCGCTCAGTGCACCGCCAGCTACAAGGTTACGGCTAACCCGCTGCCCACTGCCGGCGAGCCCATCAGCACACACGGCTTCTCCTCATGCTTCTTCCCTATTTAAGGAAAAATCACCAATTATGATACTAGCATCCTCTGGAATTTCCAGAAGCTTCCGCTTTATTCTGAAATGAAAAAGAAACATGAGATTGTTGGCATATCGAAAGCGTCTTCCACTCTTCAGGGTAACATTAACATGAGGCGGATAGCTGTCGGAGGGATATTACTGTCTACTTACCCCCGATGAATGAATGCCAACCCACCGTAGTAATGGTTTTTATTCCATATGGAAAAGTACAGTAGTTGTGCAGAAACAAAACTACATAACAAAAGGAAAGACGTTCACAAATATTAAAGAAAACAATAAATAGCCAGAGTAATTAGAGCAGAACTCAGAGGAAGCTCGTACAAACGGCCTAGCTCTTTGTACACAACACGCTACACACACAGGAACAAATGCCAAATGACACCGCAAGGTCCCTACTCGTACAAAACCTTAGTGATGCTCACAGGAAACATCAGGGCTACTCATTTTTAAAACATTCTGCAAATATAGAACTTCCTTCTCCCCAGTTCTAGAAAATACATTTCACATCTCAATGTATAAAATACTTCCCCCACCTCTCTCAAACCAGCATTTGGACATCCTCCAATAACACCGTTTTCATATAAAAATACCTTAAAACAAGGCTCATCCCTGTACCTTATCTTTACAGATGAATACTACACCAGCGTGGACGTTAGCACCTCGGAGGTGCTCAGACGATGAGATAAAGTGCCGTTACGGGTATACGGTTAACATGCCATGAGATCGCATGGTCCAGTGCAATCCCCAGCACGGAGGAAGCTTACAGAGAACATGCAGATAGATGGTGGGGTTTTGCTGTTTATAGATTAACTTCTTTTGAGTCATATTTACAAGTCTGGATAAAAGTGGGCTAGCTATTTATATATACAACATGTGACCACGAGATAATGAGTGAGTAATGAAAACAAAACAGCCACCCAGACCTCAAGGATCCTGTTTAAACAGGACACCAGAGGCTCGACGCAGGGACTCTCGTCACTGTCCGGAGCACTTTTGGAACCAGCTAGAGCTGGTTTGTAGGCACTACCAAGAGAGCTTGTCTTCGTACTTTTGCACAAAGTATCCGACCTGCTCACGAAAGTTCTAGACAGCCTTTTCCCTTCTATCGGCGACACCGTGCGGCGTGAGCATAGTTCCTAAAAGGGGGCTACAAAAATACTCTGCAAAAAGGCCGTAACCTGGAAATACGCATTTGACCCCTTCTGAGTAACTGCCATGACGGGAACGACACCTGGGTGTGCTCATATTTCCCCGACAGACAAAACCCTGCTGTTTACAGTCACCATTCTATCCAGCCAGAAGCCACACGGGTTGCAGTTTTTATACATACGTAAGAACTGGGGTGACTAAGGGGTCTGGAACTTCAACATTCCCCAGTCTTCCCCAGGATACACTTCCAGATAGTACATCAGGAATTACAATCTTTTACCAATGGATTTTTTTTTCTTCTCTAAGTAGATGTGCTTTTATATATAGCAAACCAAATCATCTCCTAAGAGAACAGCATTAGTTGATGTCTTCTTGGCAGCCTTTAAATTTGACAGAAGCTGACTGTAGTTTTCAATTCTGTTTAGTATTCTGTTTGTAGGTGATTTCTAGCTACTTGCTATAGTTTTATTCTACATTTTTAATATGTCAATGGCATCAGATCCACCCAAGAGGTGGAAAATATGGCTAAAATGTAATTTTTATTATGGAAAAAAAAAGACATTATTCGCTACCACGAGCCAACAGACTGCACTCCGAATACTACACAGGGGTTGCTTAAGGCTCACACATTTGACTCTATGAATGATCGCTTTGGTTTCGCAGAAGTGAGGTGGCTCCTGTGGGCTTCCGTACTGACATGGGGTGGCGGCTGCTTCGAGATGTTCTCCTGATATAGATGAGGAACACCCTTAGTTTTCCTGCTGTCTTGGCAGAGGGCTGGAATCTGGCACTTGCTCTCCTCCAGCTCCTTCACCTGTGCCCCGTTGTGGACGCTCGTGCTCAGCGGGGAAACCGAACAGGGTTTGGCTTGGCTACAATACCCGCCTGGCTTGAGAGCGGGCTTATCGGAGCTAGACTGCAGGCCAGCTGCAGTGGCTGTGTTTGTCAGTAGCCCCTCTGGCACCTGGCAGTGCCAGGAGCGACTGGGAGGATTGCTCTGTTGCTGAAACCTGGCAGTCTTGTCCATGATGCCCATGAATGGAGTATTGCGGGGCCTGTGTTCAGTGGTGCCACCCTGCGCCTGGCTGGTACCTTTGTCTTTGATTCGCGAGTCTGGTCCTTGGACCTTGAACCCGTCTGAGAAACTACTGCTGGAGGTCAAACTACTGGTTGAACTTGACATCTTTATGCTGCTGGATGGGGAGCCAGAAGAGCCGGAGCTAGTGAGGGAAGCTGGGTGCCGCGCGTCGCTGCCACTCACTGGCCCGCCCTGGCTTGGAGGAGCCACGTCCACGGTCATGGAGGCGTGAGCCAGGAGCCGCTCCGCAGCTTTGACTTTGCTTGGTAGAGGATAAGCGGCACCGCTCTCGCTGCGCTGCAGCTGGAGATTCTGGCTGGGGCCCAGTCGATCCCCAAAGTGGCCACACCCAGTTCCTGCAGGGAAGGGACCCGGTCCCTCTAAATGCTGGTTTCTGCTGGCGGCAGAGGCTACCGATATTCTACCAGGCATCGGACTTGGGGGAGGGTTCTGGGAAGACGCCTGTAGTTTTGCGCTACTGTTTCTCATGCTAGACTGCCCAGAACCAAGATGTTGGTTGGTCTTCACTATCTGTGCCTGTTTGGTAGGCTGCATAACCAAGCCTGGCTGGGCTACAGTCTCTCTCAGGGACTTGCTGGTTCCTGCCCGGCTCTGTGGTGACACTGGCCTGCCTTTGGACTGTAATCCCTCTTGAAGGTTTCGGATATATGGGGAGGGGACAGATGATGGGGGCTGGGATCTGGGAGTTGGGGAAATGGATTCTTCCTGTGATGAGGATTCTTCCTCTTCCGCCTCCTCAATGGGGAAGGGGTTCTTTAAACTAGAGGCTGGTGCATCTTCTTCATTGTCCGAGTCATTGGAGGGGGCTGGCAGGGGACCCTGCTGTTTTTGCTGCTGGTTCCTCTGGAGTTGCTTGCACTCTTCTTCCACCCGGGCCAAAAGCCTCTTGATTTCCTGATTGGTGGGACAGAGTTTCACAGCCTCCTGCAAGTCAGCCAGAGCTGCCAGGAACTGTCTTTACATGAAAGCAGAAGATGTGATTAGAAGCCACATGTGAGCATGCTCTGAATGTAACCTAGCTGTCCTCGAAGGGGTAAGAGTGAGGTTCAAGCACTTGCTGAGGTGCTTAGGTCCTGGTTAGCCCAGAGTTGCCGGGCCGAGTACGGTGCAGCACGGCACTGTGACTCAGTGACCCTGGTCTATCCATCAGTGACCCTGATCTGTCCATATAGATCCACAGACAGAGGGTGCCAGAGTCAGGCTCACAATATCTTCCTTGGCCCTTATAATGCCCCCTTCTAACTCAGAGATCAGACATAACCCTCTTCTGCTCCCCTGCCACCCCTATTTGCCAGTCTCACTGAAACAAGAACTCGGCAGGTGTTCTGTGCTGGGGTATGGAAGGGAATATCAAGAAAGTCAAAGGCTGACTACTATAGTAACAACCACTACCATGCCTCTTGGAAGCTACTGGTCTCTATAAAAAGCATGAGAACTGTCTGAGTAACAACCCCGATGAAGGAAAATACTCTCAAACTCATCTAGCAGATTCGACCTCCCAGAACGAAAAGGCTCCCATAGTCACATGACCCCAGAGAGTACCTGCTATTCCTTTTGGCTCTTGCCCGGGCATAAAAGGCTTCATAGGACTTGGGTTTCAATTCCAGGGCCTTTGAAGCAAATTCTTCTGCCAAGCCAAAGTCCTGGGGCCAACAATTAAACACGTGAGTCAGAAGTAGTGTCAAGAACAGGGACTGCCTCCCAGGAGCTCTGCTCTAAGGGCAACGGGGCACTGGGACCGGGGGGGTAACGCTTGCTTCAAGCTGGATAAGCAGAGCTGAGGACTGTTCTATTATGACTCAGGAGAGAGCAGTGGCAACCGGGCCCAGAAGGCAAAGGTAACAGGACAGGGTCCAAGACAAGAGCAGTCTGTATATGTCTGTGTGAACATGCATCCATCCTTCTGATCTCTTAGCAGAGCAGGAGTGTGGGCCCCAGAGCAGGTGAGCTACACTGGGTGGGGGTGGGGTGAAGTTCCAAACATCAGTCGGAAGAACTACAAACATCCAGTGGTAACAAAGTACAAGCTAACCACTGCGGGTGAGAAACTGAGTATTCACTAAGCAGGCCCCCTGAACAAACCTAAGGGCCACAAGGCAGGCTGACTGTCACGGCCACTTGTGCTGGACTTTTCTAGAATGTGGGGAGGGAAGGCCTTTGGTTGTGGACAATGCTGGGAGCATCACAGCTGGGGGAGGGGACGCAGCTTGTGTTTGCTGCTTTCACTGAAGCAAAGGCAAATCAACCCAAGCGCATTCCATCAACTTAAGTGCTTTCTTCCACCAACATTTTGGGAGGTGGGGCAGTGGCTATGACCTTGACCTCACAGCACCCCAGACAGAAGGGTGTCCCAAGATTGAGCCTCCTGTCACCTGCTGCTAAAGGACTGGGTAAGGATAACAACACTGGCTTACGTTTGTTTTCCTCCGGCATCGCGACAGATTGAGATAGAGGGAGACTCTGAGCTCATTGAAGGGCCTCATGTCTTCCCCGAATCCTTCCCGAGGAAACTTCCTTAAGGCGTACTGGTACCTCTGGGCCGCCTCCTTCATCTTCCCTTTCTAGGATTCAAAAATCACATTAAGTTATCCTTTCCCAGGGGCCCTAAGATGAGCCACCGTGTTGAAGACCCTCACTCACGGAAAAGCATCACAGCACGTGAGAAGGATCCGGACAGGTAGGTGGCTTAGGAACCGGGACACTGACTAGTGTGAACGCGCTCAGGCTGCACGGACTTCACACCGCAAGGACACAGAAAGTGTAAGCTGCAAAATCACCAACTCTCCACCTTCACACAACAAATTATCTTCTCACATATAACTTCAGTGTTATTTCAAGAACCGTGTTTCACTGAGATATATTTTAATTTCAAGTAGAATAGAAAGCCAGTGAAAAAGGGCAAAGCTGATGAAAAAATGCTGTCGTTCCTACAGCAGACAGTGACTCGTGCCTAAACCTGCAGCTTGCTGTCGAATAATAATTTTTCTCCGAGAAGCACTGAAGAATGGGCTTTGGAAATCAGAGCCACCGCGCATCCCTCTCAAGGCTAAAGAAATCCATTTGCTCAGTCAGCCTCACTGCTCAGCAGGAGCTGCTGCCTGTTGGAAATGGCTGGCTATTTCTGACATAATTACCTTGCACAATCCATATTAAAACCACTTCAAAGCCACAACAATATACACCCTGAACTCAATTTTCAACCGCCTCCAAGCTGGGAACCCTGCTGGCTCATGCTCTATGCCTCGTTATTTGTTACTATGAAAGAAACAACAAACGGGGAATAAATGAACAACCTAGCTGATGAGGCTGCCTAGTAGCGAAAAGGATCAAAGTCGTCACCATCTTGGGTACCCCCCCCAATGGTCTTAATTCTACCTAATTACAGGTCTGGAAAGAGTAGTAATCTATGCATATGCCTGCAAACCTACCCAAACCAGGCGGTGGCCGTGGACACCCATTTACAGCTTTCCTGGGGTGTAGCCATGCCCCGGGGCCTGTGTGTCTAAGGCCCACGCCTACCTCTGTCCCAGCAATGGCTGGCTGGTCTGCACAGTCTGCAAAGCTGCAAGCAATTACTATGGCTACCCACCATGGATCTGAACTGAGAGCTCATTTCGGAAAATTTAGGATCAAATTTTTCAGCCTGTAGGTTTTCTTTCCTTTTCTGAGGGAAATTGGGGAAAAAGAAAATAACTATCTCTTGAGAAACTGTGAACATATTACTTGGCCACATTCAATAAAAATATCACTAAAAACGCTTAAAATCCCCAAATTTATTCTTAAGAACATAAAAGTGAAAGGCCACGGCGGGGCACTGGATGGCTCTTTTTAATTTTCTTTCCAAATACATTTACTCATTTGGCATGTATTTGTAATGTGTAGGCATACACACCACAGAACGCACGTGGAGGGCAGAGGACAACCTGTATGACTCGGTTCTCTCCTTCCTACCAGTAGGGTCTAGGATTCGGAGTCAGGCAGCTGGGCGAGGCGGCCAACATGAGCCACCGCACCATCCTCCTGTCTCCTTAAATGTTCTTTTCTTCTCTAAGTGCTCCCTGGTGTCTTCTGCCGTGTACCTCGTGACTAGGTCCAGTTCCATGCTTGGACTTCTGGAAGGCAGGGAAGCCAAGGGACCTTTCTGTGGGATGTGTCAGCTGACCTAGCAGTGACTCTCCTTCAGGAAGTCACAGCCACCGCTGGGAGGATTCCTGACAATTGTTCTCAGACACAGAGAGAATTGCTTTCCCATTAAGATTCTGCTGTTTGGAGATTAGCAGGCTCCTGGGCAAGAGGTCAGGTGGGAACATTTTGGAACTGCATTTCTGCTAAGTTACGGCTGGCTCCGCACAGCTTCTGTGGCCGCAGCATCCAATACCAGACTGAGAGGCGGTCCCATGCCAACAACAGCAGCACAGACAGAGACAAAGGCACTTACCTTGTACATCACATTTCCTTCCTCCATCAATTTCTGTAAAAGTATAATCAAAATATCAGGTTTGGACGTGGCCATCGCCCAAGCGGCATTTCCTGCAAAACAAACATGCTGTCAGGGGTGCTTCCTCGGCCGCACCAGCTGCAGGAACTCAGGGCTGTGCCTAGGTGCTCCTGACAGCAGGACCCTAGCAAGCTGGTTTATGCTTGTCATCTATTTTATGCGGAGGCATCCCCTGCTGGGGACTCATCAGTGCCCACAAAAGCTCTCCTTATTGCTCTCCTAACAATGGGAACTAAGTGCTCGCCTTCCCCTGAGAAGGAGTCAGGAAAAAACAATGAAGCCCTCACAGGCAAATCTACCTCCTGTAGCACCCAGTACCTTAGGGGTGGGAGGCTGCTGTCCCTAAGGTCCTTGCACTCTGACCTTAGTCCGCTCTGAGGTCCAAATTTGGGTCTCCTGTTCCATCCCTGCTCAGCTTCTCTTTCGGTCTAGACTGGCTACAGCCTTCTCTCTAGCCCTTAGCCTGGCCTTGGGACACTGCTAGTCATACGCCTGCAGATCTGCCACTCACTATGACCTTGGGAAGCCACTGAGCTCCCTCTGCATTCTGTGTGTGTTTTTGAAGTATGAAGAATGCGTGGCCACTACAGCATCAAGGGGAAAAGGGGAACTGCTAAAATACCGGGACAAACCATTTTCCACGCAGGCCCCTGTGCCCCAAACTGCTCACAGTCAAAGGACCTGGACAGCAAATCAAATCAGGGGCGCTGTGGTTCTCCCCTGCATGCATGTTGGATTTATGTGACGTTCTACAGCCACCCACGTGAGCCTCCCCACACCCTTTAGCTAATGCCCATTCTCTGCTCAACGTCTCCTTCACAGAAACTGTGTACGCTGGGGTCATGGCTTTCTGTCAAGCCGTCACTGAGAACCGTAGAACAGCAGCTGTTCTAGGGAACCATCCAGGGCTTTCTGAGCTGTGGATGCTCAGCCCATCTCCAGGTAAAGCAGAGTCTAACTGCAGCAGTTTGGATGAGGATGGCCTCCATATAACTGCATGGTTGGTCCCAGTTGGTGGAACTGTTTGTGTGGAATTAGAAGGTGTGGTCTTCTGGGAGGATATCTGCATGTGTGTGGGCTTTGAGGCTTCAAGAGCCAATGCCATTCCCAGTTATCTCCCCGTCTCAAGCTTTTGGATCAGATGTAAGCTCTCAGCTACTGCTCTAGCCCCATGCCTGCCGCTTCCACGCTCCCCACCACGAAGGTCGCAGACTTACCCTCCAACTCTAACTCTCCAACTGACCCTTTCTTCTGTAAGTTGCCTTGGCCAGGGTCTCATCACAGCAATAAAAAAAGCAAGATGCTAATACTTCCTGATGTGGGCGTCCCTCCCCCTTAGCCTTGGCTCTCTGTCTACCTGTAGTATTAGAAGCTAATGGCCAGCAAGGTGGCTCAATGGTTGAAGGCATTTGCTTCCAAGGCTGCGAACCTGAGTTTAATTGCTGGGACCCCGTGGCAGAAAGAAAGAACTTGACTGGACTCCCACGGGCTGTCCTCTGAACTCTGTGTGCAGCTTGTATTCATGCTCACAAATAAAATGTCATTTTTTTTAAAAAAAATAATTATCAAAAGCTACTTCAGTTTTCTTGATGACTGGGATTAAACGAGACATGAGATGGGGCAGAGCAGGAGGTGGAGTGAAAGAGAAAGGGAGAGAGAGGAAAACAAGAGAGAAAGAGAGAGGGAGACAGGGAGGGAGAGAGAGAGAGGGGGGAAGGGAGGGAGAAAGGGAGAGAGGGAGGGAGGGAGGGAGGGAGGAGGGAGGGAGAGAGGGAGGGAGGGGGAGGGAGGGAGAAGGAGGGAGAAAGAGGGAGAAAGAGAGAGAGCGCGTGAGAGCGCGCGTGATCATATGATGCCAGTCCCCCAGCAGGTATAATCTTTAGTCCTTTCAAAGAAGGTTCTGGAAGCTGACCCTCTAGCCCTGCTGAATGGAAGTGGGGTTCACTGGCCTAAAGGAAGTGGGGTTCACTGACCTAGTTTGGCTCCTTTTCTAAGCAGGGTAACCACCACAGCAGTGTTCCGACAACCAATGGCTCTGTCCAGGGGGCGCATCCCGCTGTGGTCCACATGCTCAATCACTGCTCCCTTCTCCACCAGATACAGCACCTACAGCAGCAGGGAGCAGTTCAGGGCCAGAGCGGCACAGGGGCCTCTGGCCATTGTGGGACCAGAAATAAAACTGACGTGACACCATAGCCCACAGCTAGAATCTCTCTGCTGCCAGCGATGAGAAAGGCGAGCCACAGGTACAGACAGGTGTGAGTCCAAGTACACGGCCTGTGTCCGACCCCACTTCCAAGGCCACAGGCAGGACTCATGGTCACCTTTCCAGCCGCAGCTAGCAGGGAGGCTTCTGCAGTGAGCTCTGGCATGCTCCAGACACACAGATTCACACGGCATGGGAGGACAAGCTGCAGACATGAGCAGCCAGGAACCAGATGGGCCAGCGTCATTCATTTTCGGATTTAAGAAAGAGATGACTCTATTAGGGCTGAGAAGATGGTGTGTCTGAGGTCACGGTATAAAGGCTGGGTGTGATGAAATAGTTGTGTGCTAAAAAAAAAAAACTACTTTGGCCACTCCAAAGTTTCCACTTACTAGAAAAGAAACTTATATCCAACTTGGTTGTGTGTAGGCAACAGGACACGTTTCCTACCAATCCACTGGGTATTCAAGATAATACTAGAGAGGTTACTGTCTAGAATATAAAATGAGCTATAATAATCATAAAACCAAACCAATAAGTGGGTAAGGGATTCAAACAGGTATTTCTCCAAAGAGGAGACACAGCAAACATGTGAAATAGCTCTAAGTCACTAGCTGTTAAAGAAATGGAAATCAGGGGCTGAAGAGATGGCTCAGAGATTAACAGCACTAACTGTTCTTCCAGAGGTCCTGAGTTCAATTCTTAGCAACGACATGGTGGCTCACAACCATCTATAATGAAATCTGGTGCCCTCTTCTGGCCTGCAGGCATACATGCAGACAGAATACTGTATACAAAATAAATAAATATATCTTTAAAAAAAATGAAAATCAAAGCCAGGGTGAGATATCAACCCACACTCAAGGGACTCTAATTATATTCTAAGAGTGTGTAGAGGGTCAATGGTGATGTGAAGACATTGGAGCCTCTGTCATGGAAATGAAAGCTCCCATTCGGTGTGGAAGATGGGTTCTGTGGTAATGAGTGTCCTTAGGAAGTAAAAAACGGAATTACGGCCAGGTATAATGGTGCCCACCTTCATCAGATTTGGGAGGTAGAGGGGGGATGATCAGAAGTGCAAGGCCAACACTGGCTATGCTAGGGAGCGTGAGACCAGGGCTGTGTGTGTGAGACCTTACCTTTACAAACCAAAGGGTTACCCTATGCGTTTCTGAGCACACAGCCATAATAATCGAGAGTAGAGTCTTTTAAGAGTCATTTGTCCAGTGATATTTCTACTGATGGATGAACGCCTAAATAAAATCCCAGCCACAGGTCACCCCTCTCCACAGTGTGGCATGTCTGTCTGGCTCATCCTCTCATCAGTCGTATGGGACTATGGGAAAGATTCCCAAGTGGCTCAACAAGGCTCTAGTGCCTGCACAGGTCTGGAATGTGTACCCCAAGAAAGCACGGCATCTGCCCTGGAAGACGTCTCCCAGTTCCCAGTGTACAAACTAAAATTATAGCTAAAAGAACTTAGAACAATTAGTTTGAAAACAATTTAAAATAGTATATTTTAAGTTAACAATTCTTAGTTAATGGTTTTTCTTAAGGGAAATGGTTTCTGAATGCCCTACACAGGAACTGTATTTATATACAGCACATGATAAAAACAGAACTATGAATGGGGCATACGTGTTTAACTCCATGTCTGCAGTACGTGCAGCTGGTAGGGGTAGGGCTTCCGGGCTTTAAAGAGTGCATTAAAATCTTGGCTGACAGTCATGGATTGGACCATTGAAAAGCCCCCATATACCATGTTTGCATGTGTGCACACACACAGGCCACAGTCAGACAGCTTCCCGGAGCCCGAGCATCACAGCAGGACCCCCTCCCCATCCTGCACATGGGGGAAGACGCACACCGGAAGTGAACACCCATTAGTACGCACCGTCTCCGCATCACCATAGAAGGCAGCCAGGTCCAAGGGCGTGCGGCCGTTTTTGTCTGTCTGATCTATCTCTGCTCCTTCTTCAACCAGGTACTGGACCACGGCCCTGTGACCCTTCAGACATGCCCAGCTCAACGCGGACAGGCCCTCTTTGTCCAGGGAAGAAAGGGCAGCACCTGAGAGCAGACTCCATTTGTAACTGGTTGGCAGGAATGAAGATGTTCTAAAGAGATTGTGTTTCCCAATCTCGCTAGCTGGTTGTTGAAAAATGGACCCCAAAGAATGAGCTTTTTCCCAAGAATCTCATGCTGAGAAGGAAAAAGCACCAGCTAGAGAAAGAACTTGTTTCCCAAAAAGAGATTTCCCAGTTTTAACAACTGTTAGACCGCACAGCAGGGCAAGATGCAAGCCGAGACAATGACAGACCTATGTAGGAACAACCTTGACCAGAACTGCTTAGACGTTCATATCCTTGGCCTTGTTACATTTTGATTTCAGGACCCCAAAGATGGACTCGAGGAGGCTACTGGATCTCCCAATGTGGCCACACTGAGTAAATTTCCTTTTTCTGCCTTCTACTTTTAATTTGGTTCTTTTAATTGGCTTATTGAAGAGGGGTGGCTGGACCTGACTTGGGCCACAGCTTGTAATCCCCAAGTCCAGTAATACAATCACAGAACACAAATAAACCTGGGCTCCTGAGGATCCCAGCATCTGGATGCCGGCCTCTGAGTATATCGACCGGAGCAGGTTTAAGACAGAGGGTCTCACCTAAGCTGAACGATAAGCAGCCAGGCTGCACCATGCC
Source organism: Chionomys nivalis (assembly GCF_950005125.1). Classification (NCBI taxonomy): domain Eukaryota; kingdom Metazoa; phylum Chordata; class Mammalia; order Rodentia; family Cricetidae; genus Chionomys; species Chionomys nivalis. Next base: position 21,309,839 of record NC_080107.1, read on the forward strand.
TTAGGAAATACACAGGACAGAAAGGCTACTTGGGAATTACTAGCAGGTCTACCGAAGCTCTTCCTGCAAAAGAAGCCAGCGCACTGCAACACGCCATACCCTTTGAAAGAAGGAACTCCACGGTGCTCAGGTGTCCTTCACAGGCAGCCACCATAAGAGGTGTGCGACCCTGCTTGTCACTCAGGTTCACGTCGCAGCCATGTTCCAATAGCAATCTGACAATCTGAAAGAAGTACTGAGAATCAGCCCCCTGCTGCACCGAAAGCCACCGTCGTCTCTATACCCAGCCAGGTTCTCCATCTTTCCCACCCGCTGTGTGATACGTGGGGCTCAAACAAGCCTTCTACTGTGTTTGTTTCAACCAAATCTCCTTCTATGTATTCTTCTAGGGTGTCCAGTTATTATATGCACAAAAATCACGTATACCAGGTAGCAGTAGTAGTGAGGCATGCCAGTCACAGTTAGGTGATGGCAGAACAGCCACACTGGGGGGAGGCATGGGTAACTCAGCATAGGGAATGGGCCAACAGTTGCCATTAACTGGTCCTGAGGAGCAGCGCAGTGTCTGTGTGTCTGGGGCTCTGCAGCGACAGACAGATTTAACCTACCCATCTCAGTCACTCTGCAGACTGAACACAAACACCCGTGCCATCATAAGGAACCTGAGCTTCCTCAGGGTTGACATCTATAGACAAACTGAGAGGGGGCTAACTACAGTAACAAGAGAAGGGTCGAAGGCAGAAGAGCAACTCAGCGCCCTTGGTCACATGCGCTGCTCAGATGTAGCACTAGGGGGTGGCTTGTCCTTCTCAGAGGCCAACTCTTAGCAAAGCTCCTTGAAGTGAATTCTCGGCATCAGCAATGTGCTTTATAACATGCATGCTAGTAAGGCGGAGGAAGCCACTTTATCTACGGGGTCAGCCAGGCTACCCGGGCATGTCACCTGTCACAATGCCAGAACAGCAGAGTGGCATATTCCTATTGCTCTCAGTTCGCGCACCAGCAAACCCCTCCACCTTGTCAGTTAGGAGACACTGAGCCGGGCAGAGGGTTAATCACAGGGGCCGTGTAATGAGCGGTCGTGAAGCTGTTGGTGTGCACAATGCAGGTGTAACATGGCGTGAGTGTGGGGTAGAGATGTGGTCACTGCTTCAAAATGAAGGAAGAAGCTACGGGACAGTGATGCCCTGTTCCCTTGCATTAAAGATGGCAGCTATTATTCCAATATGTTTTATGTACAGGCTACAAAAACAAACAACAGCAGCAGACAAGCCATCGTGAACCTTCTACCACTGTAATGCAAACCTCCTGGAGTTAAGAAGACTACCGGTCTGTGGCATGGCTCCTGCCCAGTCTGCCTCGTTGATTGTACTTACCCGTCATGTTTACCTCTGAGAAGCAGTCATGACGGCAGAGGGAGAAGCCTGGGATAGCAACAAGCTTCAAAGGCCACAGGTGCTCTCAACAGTGAACCCAATCCCCACCTACGGTTCCTAAAGCAGCTAGGGTCCCCAAATACCTGCCAATGCCCCTGGCGGGCTGCACAGAACAGAGGGGGGACCCCTCTCCTGTTGGTCCGAGACACAGCAGCTCCATGCTCCAGCAGCAGCTCACAGGCCTCCAGCTTCCCTCTCCCGGCAGCAGCAGTCAGGGCTAGGGGAAGGGTGGAGGGAGCTGTCAGTAGGTGCAGAGCCATGGCCTCGCAAGCCTAGACTTACCACTGCCTGGGTGCGTGCTCTCTCCTCCCGAACCTGGGCGGTCTATGTATGTATGGTATCTGTGCTCATCAGAGCACAGCGGCACTATGCTAATGTCTGGGCCGGGGTCTCTGGAAATGGGCAAGTTGTGCTGCCTGCCCCTCAGTGCTTGTTCCTGGAAGCCAGCTGCCAAGACATAAGGAGGACTGAGCAGCTCTGGGGTGAGATTTACAGGGACAAAACTGAGGCTGTATGTACTGGGCAGTCTCAGGTGAGCCTCAGTGGAGGGCACTGAGGTCAGCCATATGTGAGCTGTCTCACGTGGGTCTCCAGCTCAAGTCAAACTATACTCCTAGAGCTATGAGGGCAAAGAACCTCAGCTGGCCCCAGCATGCTTTGCTTAAACCACAGATTTAGAAAGTTTCGGGCTTGTTTTCTTCAAAAAAAAAAAAAAGACAATTGGAACACGGTATATCGCAGACTAGTGTTATACTCGAATCTGGTCTCTTAGCTTTAAGTCAGAGTCCATTCAAGGAAACAAAATTACAGAGGGGCTGGAGAGATGGCTCAGCGGTAAAGGGCACTTCCTGCTCTTCAAGGAGACCCGAGTTCAGTTGCTTACAAACACCGTCACCCTAGATTCAGAGGATCTAATGCCTTTTCCTGGCCTCCATGCCATGGGCCCACACATTCCTGTGGTGTATACATACACATACACACACACAAATTTTTTAAATAAAAAGAATTACTGCGCTAATCAAGAGTGTCCATCCTATCATTCCTGCCCTCCTGGAATGTAAACACCTCGTTGACAAGTTGGATTTGATGTTATCAAACAAAAAGTAAGGTGCTGGGGTGGGTGTCAGCTGTATCACAGATTGGTGGTATTATACGGTGGCGGGGCACACCACCCACGGGAAAGAACACTCGCATGGCTGACCTCGTCCTGGCTTTGTCATAGGAACTATGTCCAAGAAAGGACAACTGGGTGTTGGTGACAACACAGGCCAAGAGAATGGCTTCTCAGTGGGACAAAGGGTCCTGAGCCACGCAGGATAGATGCTCCCCAGGAGGAAGCGGCCTGATGCCGGGAGGAAGAAGAAGTCAAGCATGGCTGCGGCACCATTCTCACGCCTTCCTGGAAAACCCTGTTTCTAAATATATCCTCAATTTCCAGCTTCCAGGAGAGAGCAGTATTCCTAGGAACTAGTGAAAGAGGCTGGCTTCTCAGGCTACAGGCGGGAAGAGAGAAGAAACCCTTCACAAAAGAGCAAGTCAATACCAGTGAGCATACAAGAAGTGCCCATGCTCCTCAGCCACTGATGGAACTGAGAATGGTGGAGTGAGGGATGCCGCTCTTCGCTGGTGGGAACGATGGCAGGAGACAGGGGTGGGTGTAGTTAGGAGGCCATGTGTTCGTTTCCCGGAAGCTCAGACCCGAAACAGCCACATAGAAACAGTATTAATTCAATCACGACTTGGCCTATTAGCTCTAACTTTTTATTGGCTCTTACATCTTAATTTAACCCATCTCCATTAATCTGTGCATCACCACAAGGTCTTGGCCAACCAGCAAAGTTTCTGTGTCTGTCTCCCGTGGTGACTCCATGGCTTCTGACTCCTCCTCCCTTCTCCCAGCATTCAGTTTAGTTTTCCCCTCAGCTCTGCTCTATCACAGGTCTAAGAGAGTTTACTAACCAATAGTATTACAGCATACAGAGGGGAATCCCACATAAGGTAGGAAACAGGCCAGGTGAATGTGCCCGGGTGTGGCAGCATTTGTCACACGGCCTCAAGGCAGACACTATCCACATTGCCATCAACGGTGGGAAGGAAATGCCAGCGAACAACTTTACACATCCAGGAACATGCACACCCCATGCCTAAACACAACTCAATAGGTCAGTCTTACACACTTAACGAATAGCAAAGAACACACAGTAAAAACCCATACTGCAAGAGCCATCTTGAAGAGGGAACCTCAGACTCTCCTTCTGGAAAGGGTGGGCCCCATGCTCTGACTCCTCAGTAGAGCTGCGGGTGTGTGGTAACGAGGACCTCAGAAGTCTGTGCTCAGGAAGGCTGCTTTCCAACACATGCCTGCCTGCACTGATCCCTTCAGACCCCTTGCGCACACAGCTGGCTGACGCTCGCTCCTCCTGGGGTCCTCCATACACACTATGCCATCAGGGTTGACTCCTAAGCCTCTGCCCTCTGCTCACAACCACTCCAGCTTCCCCTAAACATGGCTCTGGTGACCAAGGTTAACCGAGACAGACACATGCACACACGTGTGCACACACACTACGGACCAGACGGCCGAGCCTGACAGCAGCTGACATCATCACCTGAGTTCTTCTCCCAGTGGGGTTCAAAATCAAGGAGTCATGCAGGAACTGTGGGAGGGAGCAGATTACTAGGAAGAACTTGTCTGGGAGCCTAGCATCTGAAGCACAGGGAGACACGAGGAAAACACAGCCCCCCATCCTTCCAGAAAGGCAAGTCAGCTCTCGTTTCTGGTCATGACCCCCGAGACATGTAAGTGGGCCTCACAGCCAGGACACTGGCCCTCCTTCAGCAGCTTCCCCAGCGGTAGGGGAGCTGGGGAACACCACAGGGCTGGCCCGGTCAGACCATTCTTGTTCCTTGTTAAGTTCCTCCTCTCTCAGTGACACACACCTGGTACCTTCTCAGGAAGTAGGTCAGCACATTTTTTCCAGGAAAATGTGTTCAAGGGGCACTGTTCTGACTAACCTCAAGTCTCTTCGCTGTTTTTGCAGCAGACGGCACAGAAGGAGAGAGTGAGGGGATCAGACGAGGTAGCAGATTAGCAGCTGACACCGGCCTTTTTGGGCCTGACTGCGAGCCCTCCTGGGCTAGCAGCATCTGGTGGCTGTCAAGGTGTCCAAACCCGAGGCAACTGTGCTCTTCTACAAGGTACAGCACCTCCTAACAGCTTGTCTTGGCCTCTGTGGTAGAAGGCTGCTCCGGAAGGGAGGACCGACCCCTTTCCGCTCTCCAAGGAGGTGATGCAGAACTAGCCTCAGTCCCTGTGAAGAGTCCGTGCTGACACCGAGGCAGGAATTACAGGCTCTAGCAGGAGCAGAGGATCAGCACGCAGAGCCTCCCAGTACTCGGAGACCTGAGGGGTCCAGAATGGAGTGGAGACACTCCAGAGTGCCTCAGGATGAGCTAGAGAACACTGTCCTAGTGTACTTTCTTTTTTTTTTTTTAAATTTTTAATTTTTTTTTATTTATTATGTATACAATATTCTGTCTGTGTATATGACTGCAGGCCAGAAGAGAGTACAAGATCTCATTACAGATGGTTGTGAGCCACCATGTGGTTGCTGGGAATTGAACTCAGGACCTCTAGAAGAGCAGGCATCTTAACTGCTGAGCCATCTCTCCAGCCCCCATAGTGTATTTTCTATGTCTGACCAAGATAGTTTCCTCAAGTGTCCAGATCAGACTTATGTGAAGAGCCCTATGGTTCATCAGATGTCTAGTTTGAATCTCAATGTTTAAATACATCTTAATTATCAAAAAACTGAGTAACAAACACAGTGCCCAACATCACATACATCTGTTATTACTAGATTTTAACACCCTGAGGTCACTGAAGCTCACTGACATGGGAGACAAGAGAAATCTGCCTGTGGTTGTTTGAAGAGCCCCTGTAGATTCATAGATTCGAACGCTTCATCACCAGAGAGGGGCAGTATTGGAAAGGACTGGGTGTGGCCTTGTTCAGGAAGTATGCCACAGGAAGTGGGTTTTGAAATTTTCAAAAGCCCAAGTTAGACCCAGTGGCTCTCTCTTCTCCTCCTGCTGCCTGTGCTTCTGAATGTAAAACTTTAGGCTACCTGTGTGTAGCCACGCTTCCTAACACCATGACAATGGATTAATCTCTGAAACTGTAAACCAGTCCAGAGAAAATGCTTTCTTTTATAAAAGTTGCTGTGGTCATGGTGTCTCTTCACAGCAACAGAACACTGACTAAGACAATGTCAAAGGGCATCTTACAGAATGCTTCTTTAGAATTTCCTATTTCTGTGTAGGTGGGGGGACATATCCCTAAGGAGGAGAAGACATCCAAACTTACCCCCAATACAGTTTCTTCCTGCCACAATAATAGTGGGACAGTTGAGAGGATGACAGCTGAGAGATGGGGTCCTAGGACACTTTGCACTGTGGAAGAGCAGAATATGCCACACCCAGATCTCCCTCTGGCAGAAGCTCTATTGATTATTTTGAGAAAACTCAGATACCCGAAGAAGCTCTGCATACAAATGAGCTGCCCCCTTGTGCGTGGGAAACTGACATCCCTATGGGAATTCTCCTTTGACAGGCATCCCCTCTGTCCAGGGAGAGCCAGACAGAATCTCTGGAGAAACAGTCACGCAAGCCTCACACTTGCTGGCCTTGCCCATGTTGCCTGTGCAGAAGGCTGGGTTAGAAGCCCGCATCTCAACAGCCTCTGTGAGCTATGAGCCCTCTCCTTGGTACACCTGGGCTTCCCAGGGTGTGACGCTCTGGTACACTGCTCCTATTACCACATCTTTTGTTAGAGGAGTCTGTTGCTACCCTGGGGGTTATGAAGGATATAAACATAGTATCGTTTTCGTCTCCAGTAATTTACATCATCTGAACTGATCTGAGCAGGATCCCTGCAAGTGGGTCATGAATCACCCTGGTGCTAGTGAAAGCGTTGCAATTTTCCTTCACTCAGGGACCCTCCTCCTCTTTCTCCGGCTGTCCTCAACTAAGAAAGAAATCAAAAGGCACACAGGGACGCAGACATGCGTTTGCACACAGAGGCACAGGACTCCGTGGAAAGAAGGGAGCCTTGTGCTGGATGAGAACCCGCGTGGTCTACCCTCTGAACACTGCCTTCCTTCATTTTGTGAGGAAGCTTCATCCCTGTGACAAATGGAACCTTTAAATCAGGATTTCTGTTGCAGCTGCTACTGATGTCTTTCAAAGGAACACATCAGACAGCCCTGAGCTAAAAATAGAACATGTGTGTTTCGCCAGGCGGCTTGCAAAGAGGCCGGAAGTTGGAGCAGCTGACAAGCTGACAAGCGTGCCCTGCCAGGCCTGGTGACAGGGTTCAACTCCACCCTTCTTCCCCACAGGCCGCTCTACGGTGTGCTTGCTGCTTGGGTTCTTCTGTGGGGGATTAGGAACCTGTCAGCACAGGTCTACTTTGCTCAGGCTCAGCCCAGATCAGGTTCTCCACAGGAATTCTAAGGAGACACTGCTGACGACAGACACTGCTGATGGCTCGCCTCTTCCACCCAGAATGAATATTTTTAGCCTCATCCCACAAACTCCCCCAGCGAGGACACATCTCAAATTTCAGCAGCCACAAGGACATCAGGATACCATATTCCCATATTCGGAAGCACAGAGGGATATAGCAAACAAATTCAGAACAAGCCACGCTCAGGAATTCCAACCATCCTGCTGAGAAAGCCAACCTCAGCACCAGTTCTAATGAGGGTCAGCGGACTTGGCTTGACCAGATAAAAGGGGTGGAGGTGGGGAGTAAAAGACACAGGACCAGGGTGGGAGAGGAGGGAATCGATTGTCTTTGGTCAACAAAATACAAAGACGCATGAAAGGGATGGCCCCCCTTCATGTGAGCACGCAGCACTGTGAGCATGCAGGCAGCACCGAAGCCAGTCGGACACGAGCGCTTTTACTTGGCAAACCCTTAACAAGGTATTGTCTGTGTGATTAAATTGTGGAAAAGGCACATACCCTACCCTGATGATCCAGAATAATTCACCCTAGCATGAGGGGACTCGGCATGGCAGGTGTTCACCTGAAGACAAACCTGACTGACACGCAACCATCTGAGCTTCCTGAAATATCACTGAGAAACACTTCTGTACACCACAAAATGGTTCATTTGGTGGATTTTTTTTTTTTACATATTGAAGTTCTCCAGGCAAAGATTTGATGTGTGTGTGGTGTGTGTGTGTGTGAGAGAGAGAGAGAGAGAGAGAGAGAGAGAGAGAGAGAGAGAGAGAGAGAGAGAGAGAGAGAACACACTTAACTGTCAACTTGCTGGGAACAAAGTCATTTCATCAGTAGGGCTGTTCATAAGATGTTATAACAGATCTGTCACCCACACACACAGGGTGTATCACTGTGGTGGTTCAGGGTGGCTCAGTTTGAGAATCAACCAGGGATGCTCATTTCCCTCATTTGCTTCTTACACCTGACCTGGAAACTCGAAGAGAGGTGACAGAGACCACACCTCCACACCAGACAACTATCTTTCATATATCACAAACAGAAAATCCAAACTGACCTTCAAGGCAAACCATGAGCTCTTAAGCAAGGGCATCTGCTATACCCACTTCCTCTAGCTCCACAGTCCCCATCTGCAGAGCAGCTCAGTTTTGTTTAGATGGGTGTGTTCATTTGTGCAATTTATTTCCAGGTTACACTGGCCTTTCCCATTTTTATAAAAATTTAAAAGAAATGGAAATACCAATGGTAAAAGTCAGCAGCAGAGTTCTCAGAAAGGTCACCTCCTTGTGGCCGAGGCAGAAACCAGTAGATATGACAAGGACGATGATGCCTGGCCCTTGACCAGGGCACAACAGACACACACTATGCACAGTGAAGGACAGAACCAAGGCAAAGACTATAAGGGGGTGCTGGAAAGTTCTCTGCTATTTTATCAACAGCATGGTCCTCAACCTTCCTAATGCTGTGACCCTTTAACACAATTCCTCATGTTGTGGTGACCCCAATCATAAAACTATTCTGTTGTTACTTCATAACTGTAATTTTTGCTACTGTTAAGAATGTAATGTAAATATCTGTGTTTTCCAATGTTCTTAGGAGACTTCCGTGAAAGTGTCGCTGAACCCCACAGGTTGAGGACCATCAATCTAAAAGATAAAATGAAAGTAGAAATTACCTTTTCTGGGGCGGGGGGTGAGATGCCCTGCTACTTAGGCAGGGGCTACCACACTGGAATTTTCAGAAAGGATGGTTCCCAAGGTCCTTGACCCAAGGTGGTGCTTTCCCTGAAAGGCGAGGTGACATGTCTTTGCTACTGTCTCAGAACAGAACTACAACGTTCCTGGTTTATTAGGCACTCTGTCCCATCCTTGAAGGAGGCCAGGGTTTCCATAAGACACAAAAATAGACTTTCTAAGATCTGTAAATTCATCTCTACAAAGCTGGGGCTGATATTTGATCTCACCTTCACCAACTTAAAGGATAAAATGAAACAAAGGCTAAAATAAAATAAAAAATCCTGCACTTGTATAAGCCAGTGCTCTCAGCCCTGGGGGGCAAAGCCAGCCCACAGCCCAGCAGACCCCTCCAGGGAGGGCTCTGCCCTTGCCCTTATGAATGAAGGCAGTGCTGCCCAGAGCTTTCTAACGTGACAGGCTGATGCTGGTCACAACACACACAGATAAAAGTAAACTCTTAAGAAACAAATTCTTAAGAAAATAGGTTAATGTCTGTCTTGCACTTTCAGTTTTCCCATCTTCCATCAGCCACAGCATTTGTGGGGCAAGAACTACGGTGACAGGAAACTTACTTATTTGGTAGGCTACGGGAAGTGAGGCTGTGCACAGGGTAAGGCAGTGTCCCAAGACTAATTGTTGAGCACATGGAAGTTTTAGACTTTACTAGCCTCCCCACCCTGTGTACGTATGTGTACACACACACACACACACACACACACACACGTGTCTGTGTGTGTTTGCCTGTGCGTATGCATGCGGAGGTCAGAGGTCAACATCAAATGTATTGACCTCTACCGCTCTCTTTTGTGAGACAGGGGCTCTCAGTGAGCCTGGAGCTTACCATGCTGGTGAGAATGATGCCCAGTAAGTCTCCAGAACCCACCCCCCAACCCCTGGCCCTGTATCCCGACCTGTAAGCCTTGGGTGGGATTACAGGTGCATGCCACTGTGCCTAGCTTCGGATCCAAATTCAGGTCCTGTGCGGAAATAGCCAGCACTTAACCCACTCCGTCACCTCCCGAGCCACCCAAGCCAGGGCCTTTCTGTTCTGTTTGAGAGCACGGGCCCAGGTTCATCTACCGACCAGGTTAAATTCCTGGCTTTCACACGAATTCATTTTGTGGCTTGGGACAAGAGGTACAACTTTCTGTAGCTCAGTTCTTTTAGCCTCATGAAAGCGCACTTAAGAGTGATCTCAAAGTGTGCTTATCGAGATTAAACAGAACCTACCCGTGGTGTTTTGCCAGACTCAGCAGCTCACAGATATTCAAGAGCTATTATATGCAGCTGGAGTTATGATAAGCTAAAATTACTAAGATATAGAGTAATATGCCAAGTTTCATCCCTCCAGTCCTGCTAACCATTTAAACGACCACTATGCTATGAGTGAAGCACTTTCCATGCAATGCTTCATGGCTCTGCATATCCATGAATCCGTTTCACACACAAGCCAACTCCTGGGAGGCAAGTACTACTCTTATCTGTTTCAAATAAGGAAAGAAAGGCCCAAAAAAGTTCACCAGCTTGCTTAAGCCATGTAGAAGTCAGAGCTGGTTGCCGAGTTCTTGGCTTCTTCTCTGTTGCCTCTAAGAAATCAGCTCTAAAGATACTGAACTCGCCAAACAACTGCTTGTAGGTGTCTTTAGAAGGAAAAGACCAGAACAACGAACGATTCTGTGCTTCTTAAGAGCTGCACTGCACGGGGCGGTGGTGGTGCACACCTTTAATTCCAGCACTCAGGAAGCAGAGGCAGGCAGATCTCTGTGAGTTTGAGGCCAGCCTGGTTTACAAGAGCTAGTTCCAGGACAGGCACCAAAGCTACACAGAGAAACCTTGTCTCAAAAAACAAAACAAAAAAAGAGCTTCTCTGCCTCCTCCCATGTCATTAAGAACAGTCTGCATGCAATGGCTATGTTCCCTTCTCCTTCTGGCCTGGGGCTCCTGAGGCTAGAACAACAGTACATTTTAGGGAACACCAGTACCACTCTGTGACACATCCATCTGAGGTCTTACTTGGATCTGAGTCCTGCCTCCCTTTGGCCCCTATTCTGATATTATTTCAAATATGCCTCGGGAATAATGTGAGTTATAAAAGACATAAATTCAACCTAAACACAATTCCCTGAAGATGATGTTAATCCTACTTCACATGTGCTTTGCGCCTCTAAACATCTGCATGAAGACCACAGCTTTGAGCAGCTGTCACTCCTGCAGCACAGTGAGAATGGTCACACCTCAGACAGGTCCAGCTACCTGCCAAGACACTGAAGGCGTGAACACATGTCCCTTACAGTGGAGCACAGGCTGAGCTGGACAAGGTCACGTGCAGGACATCACATTGGGTATGAGTGAAAAGAAGGATGTGTCACACACATCTCTGGGTCAGTGTCACAGACATTCTCCAGAGACCCCAGAGTGTACTGGACAAGCGCTTTTCTCCCTGTCTCTCACTGGTCTTGTGCTCTAAGGAGAATGAATAAAGGTGAATGTCTCAAATCCTTAAATCAAAAACACAAAACTTTTCAAAAACACCAGCATAATGCTTCAAGTTTTAGGTTTTTGAAGATCACTGATTATGAAAATATCCCACTGTGGAAAACCCACGAATCCAAAATATTTATGGCCCCAAGCATTTTAAATAAGGGAGAGATCTATACATGTGTGTATACATATACATACACATAGACACACACACACACAACTTGTATGTAAGAGGATCAAACTGAACCCAGCAAGCTTAAAACATAAATTCTTACTAAAAGCCCCCCAACCCACCTAAAAACCAAAGTTGAAATTCAAATGAACAAGTAGTCATTTTTAAACTAATACAATAAGGTACTCAAGTTCTTTGTGTTCTGAGACAGCTATAGATAAACCCAGATTTCCATGGCCTGATACACCTAAGATAAACATTCAACAGCCACAGAAAGGAAAGTGGTTCAAAGAGACAAGAGGGACACTTAAATCACAAAGGATGAAACCCTCTTTCCCAGCTCTGTGATCTAGTGTGGACAGAGGTATATGCATACATCCTGCCCTACGATTGGAGGCCTGTAGACCTGGCACCCCACATGACAGGGCACTTGGGACAGAGGTGACCAGGTTCCACCCCAAAATAGACAACAGTGAAAAGGGACTAGGTATGCCTCAGCCAACTTGGAAAAGTGGTGGTGTGCATGTGTGCACACACACCATAGCCCAAATCTCCCACTCCACTTACAGCGGAGAAAACTTGGCTCACCTTAGGAACAGCAAATCAAGCATCTTTAGCAGCTCTGGCAATGGGAGCCAAATTCTTACAATAACCAAATTCCTTTGTAAGAGTTCACCAATAAAAATAGCATAGACTCAAAACAAAAGACTTGGCACTTGACATAAAGTATCTTAGCCAGACCTAACTAACTCTGATGGGACATGCTGAGACATGCTCTTTCAAAATCATTTCAAAGTTAGGGAAGGACAGCCCGCAGCGGCAGCTAACATCCTATATTCTCAAAGTCCAGGGCGAAGGGCCTCTGAGGAAGCAACTAAGGCAGTATACAACAGCTTCCTGGAGAGCAGTTAAGGGCCCAGAAGAACAAGATATTAGAGATACAAATACGAGGGGGAGGAGGAGGGAGTAGGAGCCATGTCCATACCACACCAGGAAAGTAATATACTCAGCAGCTGGCAGGCCTAACACACTCACACGCATGCAGATGTACAAGCGTGTGCGCGCTCACACACACAAGCACTCAGCTGTGAATCCAATAAGACTGGCAGACAGGACAACTACCAAACAAAATCACATCACTGACTTCTTGCCTTTCCCCTATCCACCAAGTATTTCTCCCAAATCAATCTATAAAATAATATCCCATGCCTTAAAGTGGTAAGGTTTTCTTTTCTTTCATTCTTCTCACTTGAAGCCCACACAAGGAGCCCTTTATTAGGCCAACACTGTCCACTCCTCTGCTCAGCAGCCATGAGCAGGTATGTAACTGACAGTACCAGGGGCATCACCTCCAGAAACTCCCCGGGATAGCACTAGACCAGGTGTCACATAGGAGCAAGAAGCAGGCATGCCAGCCCCTGGGAAGCTCCCGGTGTGTGGACCACAGCATCTCCTCAAAGAATGGCTCAACAGTCCCGTGGAGGGAGCTGCAAAATGACGTGAGATCTGTGGGGAAGAAGTTTGCTCTCAGGGAACAGGCTAGAAAATGGGGGCCCACTTCTATCTATTCCACATCCAGAAGCAGGGTGCAGACCCACACTGGACAGCAGCCAGGAGTTTGGAAACACGGTGTGTCAATTCCCACAGCACAGCATTAGGTCACCAGTTAAGTGTCCCTGGTCATTTTGGCTTGGGCTGATTCACATCAAACACCACCATGGAAACAGTAACTCATTTCAACCGGGACTTTGTGGGAGCCAGAGCTGACTCGTCACGGTTGTGGAATGCTGAAGACGGATAACCCAGGCATCCGATGGGCTCGTGCCATATTTCGGGCTACCCAGAAACTGTGGGCCCATCACTGCCTGACAGTCTGTGGGTGTCAGAGTGGCAGCCTCGAGGGCGGCACGGTTTCTGCTAACAGGCCACACACCTTACTCTCCATGGAAGAGGAGGAGGGGAAGAAAGGGGAGAAAGGGAAGGGGAAGGCGGTAGCTCAGAGCTATTTCAACTACACAACTTACTTTGAAGGGCTTGAGTCTGAACCCTGGGCAGATAAGAAGCACAGCCTGATGAAAAGGAAGGTTTTCCTAAGTGAAGCCCTCTGCTCCCCAGATCAGCAGGCACTGAAGAGTTTTCTAAAACCTCTGGGTTCACCGCAGGGCCCAGACTAAACACAGCTATAGATCCATGGCTGACTGTGTGATGAAGTTCTTACCCTTCTAACCCGGCTCCTTCATGATGCTGTGTGTGGGCCATCAGCAGTGAGATGTCCCAGTGTGAAGGGCACAGAACCAAGCCTCCTCCCAATGACCCCACCCTGTGAGGTCTCTCCCTGCGAGAGCAGTCATCCCTTCAGACAACCAGTAGGGGCCATGAGGCCCACACCTGGACCCTGTAAAGAAGGTACAGCGAGCCTGCAGGAGTCTGTCCTGATAAGACAGCGGAGAACTACTTTGGAGAAGAGCTGGCGCCTGCCTGAGCATCTCCCTACTGTGACAGCTGATACCACACACCTAAGAGGGTGGAGACATTGCATAGAGAACAGTGCACCCTTCAGACAGGTGGGTGAGCCTGAAACAGACATGGAAACCACTTTTATAAGCCCGCCAACATCTTAAAGCCAAGGTGTTTCTAACTAAAATCTACACCGAGCAGACTTGTAAATAGATAGCCGGGCTCCAGGAGAAATAATGAGTGTGTTCTCCACACAAAGCACCCAGTTGTTCCTCTACCTTCCCACACCCTACACGGAGTCACACCGGGATCCTGGCCTATGCTGTGGCCAACATAGGGATGTTCTGAGGACAAAGCCCTATTGAGAACACTCTGGAACGAGGACCAAATGAACCATGGACCAAGCAACCACTTTCCCTGCTGAGAATTCCTACAGTGATGAGGACCAATCAACAAGTGGAACACCCCCACAACACACACACACACACACACACACTGGGGAACGGCCAGACTCGAGTGCGCCCCCCACATGCTGAGGAATAGCCGGGAGTGGCTTACAGAGGAAGCTTGGTGACAAGGCTGTGACTTGTTGGCTCTTGTCATCGAAGGAGGAAACTAAGTCGGAATGCTGCTTTTTACCTCACTCACGTCTAATTCCCACATTTGGCCAAATCAAAACCCAGACCTCAGCTTCCAGACAGCTCCCATCTAAATCGGTGGTACAAGGTTGCACAGCTGTGGAAGGCAGGAAGGTTTGGGGCAGACAGCGATTATCAGGGATGGAGGAGTGTCAGCAATGGCGCCGCCATGGTTTTATCGACACACAGTTCCTAGAGAGCCGCAGTGGCTCCCTAAGCATGACAGACAGCTGACGTTGCTTTTTCTTACTGTGAATGTTAAAACTGAAAACTATCTCAATGAAACTCTTGGCGGTTGGGCGCGGTGGAGCACACCTATAATCCTAACTCTTAGAAGGGTGAGGCAGTAAGATTGCTGCCAGCTAGAGGCTAATTTGGTCTTCGTAGTCTAGTCTAAGGCAGTCTAGCAACAAGAACAGGTCAGTCCCCTTCCCCGACTTCTTCCCTGCCACCCACCACCCCAACTTCAAAGATCTGGGACTACTTAGAGTCTGAGCCCATAGTTCCAATCAGAACGTCAGCTAACGCACCAACTACTGGGCTCTAGGAGAAGAACCGTGCTGAGCCTGACCCAAACCCCACTTAAGAGACTCCCACAGCCAGTGTGTTGGGCACAAATTCCCTGTCTGGGAAGGTATTTGCAATTGATAGCTGCCGGTAGAGAGGAAATCAGTTTCTTCAATGAGGTGACACTGGGTATACCAACCTACACTCCAGGGCAGGTCTTGTGCTCAGGAGCAGTTGGCCAACACAAAAGGGATTCCATGGGTGTGTGTATCATGCGCTTTTTTTTTTTTTTTTTTTTTTGAAAGAGAAAGAAAGAGCATGAAGTTGGGTGAGGGAGGGTTCTGGAAAAGGATAAGGAAGGAGGATATGATCAAGATATTATATGAAATTCTTAAAAAGTAAACAGAAGGAAGCGCTCAAATCAAAAACCTCTTGGCTGACTGAGTTCACCCAAATCCTTACTAATGACACTAAGAACTGCTTTCTAGGTCACGAAGTCTGAAGACGGCACATAAGGCCTTGTAAGAGAAGGGCTGAACAAGTCGATGGCTTTTCACCAGACTCATGAAAAGCAGCAAGGAGATAAATCCTATCAACAACCTCTTGGAAGCGGGCGAGTCTCTGACGGGAGCACAGCTCAAGCCAATACCTAGGATTATGGGGAGGGAGAGCCTGAAGCAGGGAACCCAGCCGTGCTGAGCATAGACTTCTGAGCCTCACAAACTGTAAGATAATAAATGTGTGCTGTTTTTTTTTAAGTGCGAAGTCTTTAATTTCTCAAGTGTCTCTTTAGACATCAACCAACTGGCAGCATCTCAACGGGGAGGGGACAGACATTCGGGACGGAGCCATACCATCTGGAGTCCTACACTTTCTCTGCAATCCATGTCATGCCTCGCTCTGCCTGCAGTCCACAGCGAGAGCTACAAAGCCAGCTGACAGTGGCTTCCCAGAGTGAGCCATGTGGCTCTGAAGGGCAGGCCTGCATGCTCACCAGGAAAATCTCTGAGGCTTCTCCCAAGTGTGAGTTAGCTAATAAACTCTCCACACCACCATCTGCTTTGTTAGCAAAGAACTTAGAAGCATTAGGAACAGATCTGTGCAGGAGAAATGGCAAACGCATGCATCCCGGACACACCCAGGACACACAGGTTAAGCATCTTGGATACATCTGTTGAATGGGAACTCTCAAAGCAGCAGTATCTTCATTAATCTGAACATTAATCTTTCTTCCCAATAAGTCCCGCAGACCCCCTCCTCCAATGAAAAGGGACTTTGGACTGTATTCAGTATTTTATATGGGCTATGAGACCTGACTTCTACCCTCATTCCACGAGGCAGAGTGGGTCGTGCACTTCCCTACTGAGCCACCTCTGATTCCCTTGACGATGGACCGCTGCCTAGCTCTCCTGGCAGGCATCAAAGAAAGATCAGGTAGGTCAGGACATGTGCAAACTCAATGCCCCACTAAGGCATTTCCACTGGGTGTTCCTCAAGTGCGTGGTAATTGCTGCTCTAACTCAAAATGCGTCCCTTTTATGGCTTCCACAGAAGTTTTATTACTCATTTGGCAAGTTTAGGCGCCAAATGCCTCGTGACAAAATAAAAACAGGACTACATACATCGCCAGTCATTCCTAAGACAATCAGGCCACAGCGGGGCTGAGACATCACGCAAGCTGCCCCTGACTACAAACAGTGGAAGCATAATTACCTGTTTCTCCCCACAATGTGTCGGTGCCATTGACTTCGATTTCATGTTCTTCTGCCATTCCCAGCAAACACTGGACTACCTGTCAGACGTGACAAGGTGATTTAATGAGCTCTTGGAGCAATAGGTGCTTACTATAGCGCATCTATCAAAGGAGAGAGTGTCGGTTTTTAACCATTATTATCTTGTGCTGCACAAGTAGAGAAAATAGAATGAAAACCATTTCCAAATATAATTCGTATGCTAGTCACACTTGCACTTGGAGAATTAAAAAAAAAAAAACAATCTCAGTGAATTTCGGCAACTCTGCTCAGGATTACCAGGTACTTGGAATTCTAATGAATTCCAACATGACCCAAATATGCCAGCATAATCAACAGAGGGCCCAGCAGATCACAGAAAGTGCAGCTTCTGCATAAATCACCATTAGTGCATTCTTTAAGAGGAAGGAAAACAAGGTGATATAGACTTGTTACAGTAAAAAGTTTCTTTTAGTATTATCCAAATGATTTTTCTACTGACAGCACTGTCCCTCTCCCTTCTGGGCGTCTTCCTACTGAAGAGCAGAGCAGGTTACAAGTTGGAGGCAGGAAAGCTTGCTCTTGGGGAGAGATGAAGTACCTGTGCCCTGGACCGGAGCCAGCCTCCCCTCCTGAATGACAGGAGAGTGCGACAAAGCCATTTTCCAGGCTCCCAATCTGTATTGTTTGCGGTCTGTTGACTGGGTCTCCTGCTAATCCCCAGAAGCTGTGGGTGCTCCTTGAATGGCAGGAGGAAATCACAGGCCTTGAAATGGAGTGATTATGTCTGGGTGTACGAACCTGGTACAACCACAACACTCACAGGATGGGACAGGAGAAGTGTGGGCCAGAGGAGGAAGGAAGAGAGATGGCAAGGGGGGCTGTGTACTCTGAAGATGGAAGAAACAGGTCTGAGCTAGGGAAGGGGGTGGCCTCTAGAAGCTAGAAAACTCAGAAAAGGCTGGCTCTCCTGGAGCCTTGAGGGAAGCTGGCTCTTCTCACCTTAAAGTTAGATATCTGGCCCCCGGAACGTTAAGATTAAGTGTGTGCTGTGTTTTAGTCACTGAGAGTCTGAGAGTCTGGTCCTTTGCTGGGATGACATTGGGAAATTAATGTCCTCTTTGGGACTTTTAAGGAATCTTGCTTCTCTGCTTGAAATGAGCATTGGTTGTGCTGAGGTAGTTTCTGTTCAGTGTTCTCCAGGACGATTCCTATGTGGTGGACCCGAGTTATGAAAAGGATTGCTTTCAAACACGGGGCATGTGTGTCATGTGGGGGTGTGTACGTGCTCACAGGCCTCCTAGGGATGACATGTTGGAGCCCCTCATTCAGACAGTGGGAGGAGGAGGCAGAACATGGTGTCCCACGCTTGTTATTCCTGTACTGGGGAGGGAGAGGCAGGAAGAGCGGTAGTTACAGAGACTAGGCTGTGTGAGGTCTTGTTTTTAAAAACCAAGGCAAACAGAATAAGAAAATATCTACATTTTTCAGATATGTATACCGTATTTAACTATAACTTATGCATGCCAGATACTAGCCAGCCAGCAATGCTTATCTGCATATCTGCCATCGTGTGTAAGTGCCAAATACCAACCAGCCAGGTTGGCATTCAAATTTTAGTCATCTGGGGGAAAGAATATCACCAAACACTGGCACCTTCAGCTGCTTAAAGATAGCAAAGAGTGAGAAAAACAGGGCAAAGTGGGAGCAAATGTCATTACAGTCACAGCCGAGGCAGAGAAACAGGCCAGATGAAGACAAGCAGCCTTCAAGCATAAAGCTAGTGATGTCCATCAGAGAGAGACACTGCGTTGATCTCCCCGCTTTGGCGTGGGAAATTCAAACAATGGGCCCTCACTGGCTCTCAGCGCACCCAACCTCTGTTTTTAAAAACCCTTCACACACTCAAGCATGGTTTCAGACTAGGGTTCCATGTGATTGCTTTCTAAAGGTCTTAAGGACCAAAGAAGGAGCCAAAGGGGCTGGGCGGAAAGATAGCAAAATGGAGGTAATGCAGAAGAGGAGAGGAAGGGAGAACGAGAGAAACAGTGAGCACCCACCGGGGCTTCTGCGTGGGAGGAGAGTGCTCTGCCCACATGCCCACAAGACTGTGGGCCACACTCACAGCAAGGATACAGAGCCACTGAAAGCTCTCTTCTGGCTCAGGTCAGCAGCGACTTCTTGAAATCCTGGGTTCCTTTTGCTGCAGTGGCTCTCAAATTAGAGGGTCATGACCAAACAACAGACGTTGGGCTACAGCATCTTATACCTCAGGGAGCAACCCTACAGCCCCACTCACCGAGCTGTGGCCCATGCTGGCGGCTGCCGTCAGTGCCTGCTGTAGGGCTTGGCTCTTCCTTAGTGTGCCAGGCTGGGGAGGACCTGCAGACCACTCACAATTCAGGAGGTACTGGAGAATGTCACTGTGGCCCCGCAGCGCGCTGTGAACGAGTGCACACTGACCCTTCTTATCCAAGTGGTCTACCTGGGGAGCAGGGGCAGAGCGAAGGCATAGGTGAGCATCCCCTATATGCTGAGAGAGCGAATGCCCTGAAGGCTAGAAGCAAATTCAGGCTGTTGCAAAAGAACAAGGGCTCACATTCCATCCTGTCTTTCTGAACAGCACCGAACCTTTGATTCCCTTCACTGTGGTAAGAACACTCACCCAGGCCTCGGGTTCCCTTTACAGGACTAGCAACCACAAGACAGTCTCCTCACGCACACATCTCTCAGCAAACCACACAGAGCTAACAGATGGAACCCTCAGACAAAGCCCTGTGCTTCTCAATGGGGTACTTAGATGAAGTCATTTCAGGCTGCTCTGAGACCTTCGGTCACTGAACCAGGGAGCCACAGAAAGGCAAGGCTCTAGAGAACACAGATCTAAAGGCAGGAGGACAGAGGGAGAATGGGCAGGAAGATGACCTGGGACATACCGGCTCATAAATGAAAGCCACAGAGCTAGGAGATGCCAGCTAGTCAGAAGAAACCTGAGTGCTGCACCCTCCTAAAGACCTGACGGTGGCAGGCACCCCCAGCATTCCTTACCTAAATGGGGGCATCCTAGGACCCAGATCTGACATGTTTGCAAAACTAGGGACACGCTGCCTCATCACTCGGAGACTCTGAAAGAGTCCCTAACGTGACAGCGAGCCTTTTCCTGCAAGATTTCAGATGTGACAGCAGAGACACCACTGGCCTCAGAAGAAAGCTAAGAGACAGCTGACATCCAGAAATTGAGGCATGTGCCGTGCAGCAGTTAGGTATGTACCCCAAAACTGGAGCTGAGGTTCAGATGTCCCAAATGTTGGACTTTTAAGAAAAGCAAACACGCAAAACAAAACAAAGAAACATTTCTGTATCTACTATAAGCCTAACTTAACAGGCAAAAGACAGTTAGCAGTGCTTTACCCATTGCTACTCAACAGGCTCATTTGCCTGTGAAACGTGTATATGCATAGTTTAAGCTGAAGAGGGGCTATGCCAAGCTCAGCAACCATCTCACTTCAGTTAGGAGCCTGAGGTTCTATCCTAATGCCTCAAGCAGCAGGCAGTTATCTCACGGTGACAGCGAAAGGCTGGCTGACGGCTCACACCAGTGTCACGGCACTGTCCCTGGCATTCCAGACAGATGAGGCCCAATGTTCCAGGTGAAAAAGGAAATGATTTTAGACAGTTCCCACAGAAGCATATGACTTCTAAACCAGAGAACTCATGGGATTGCCTTAAAAGAATCATGAAACAGGACAAGAGGGGGCACTTGGTGATAGAGGTGGGTCTTATATCTTATCTGTTGCTTTCATTGGTTAAATAATAAAGAAAACTGCTTGGCCTAATACGATAGAAAATTAGGTAGGCGGAGTAGACAGAACAGAATGCTGGGAGAAAGAAGCCGAGTCAGGCAGTCACCATGATTCTCTCACTCCAGACAGACGCAGGTTAAGATCTTTCCTGGTAAGCCAGCTCGTGGTGCTACACAGAATATTAAAAATGGGTTAATCAAAGATGTGAGAATTAGCCAATAAGAGGCTAAAACTAATGGGCCAAGCAGTGTTCAAAAGAATACAGTTTCTGTGTAATTATTTCAGGTAAAGCTAGCCGGGTGGCGGGAAGCAGCCTGCCACTCCTAATACTACAACTTGGAGTGGCATGACGTAAACATTTAAAATCTTTCCAACAGGGCTGGCAAGATGGTTCAAGAGGAAAAGGCACTTCCTGCCAAGTTTAATTCCCAGAACCCATATTAGTAGGAGAGAACCAACTCTCTCCAGGGCATGCGCACGCACACGTGTGTAGACATGTATATACACACACAAGCACACATGAAAAAAAATTCTGAAAAATCTCAACAATTGTGGTGCCATGTTAAATTCTAAAATACATTCAGTGGCCAGGAATCTGCCTGCTACAACAGCAAGCAGACCGAAAGTTTAGGCACATATGGCTACCTCTTCCTGGGGCTCCAACCAGATGCCTCGACCTTCTACACTGATTCTATAACCTCTTAACTCACTTCACCCAACAAAGCTGAAATCCTTCAAGCCTGGTCTAGTGGCCGACAATCCCAGTAATGACAGGAAGATATTTCCCACTCCCTCCATCACCCCGCTGTCAGCTTCCATGACAAGAGGCTGCTGCTTACCCTTGCCCCCTTCTTGATCAGCAGACACACCAGCTTCATGTGGCCCGCGGCAGCTGCGTAGCAGAGTGCATTCATGCCATTCTCCGACATCCCATCCAGGCAGGCGCCAAATTCCAGAAGCAGGGTCACAACCTCCTCATGGCCAAGGTGAGACTGGACGCACAGGA
This sequence comes from Chionomys nivalis, assembly GCF_950005125.1. Taxonomy (NCBI): domain Eukaryota; kingdom Metazoa; phylum Chordata; class Mammalia; order Rodentia; family Cricetidae; genus Chionomys; species Chionomys nivalis. The sequence continues at coordinate 21,331,331 of NC_080107.1, forward strand.
TGGGGGCGTTATTTAACACTTCCGTCCTGTAGTTCACGTTGGCGCCTCCCAAAATCAGGAGCCGGCTCACCTGTCGGACAATGTCCCCCCAACAAGATTAACACCATACATATGTTAGTCTTAACAGCATCTGCGAAGAAAGGCAGTATGTGCAGCTTTTTATTCTAACAGATCTCAAGGTTAAAATGTACCAGCAGCCAGTATCTGCACACTCGTGCATGTGCGTGAATGTGTGTGTGTGCACTCACTCGTGCACATGAATGTGTGTATGTATATACATATACATATACACATACACACATATATATGCATCTTCACTGTTGGAAACTGTCCAAGTTCATCCAAATAATGGAAAATAGAACTGCACTGTGACCTACATCTGGGGATATATCCACAATGACTGAAAGCAGAGTCCTGAAGAAATATGCACACCCAAGTTCATGTCACCAGCATTCATGGAGGCTGAGTCAGAAGCAACCTCAGGGTCCACCAGCTGAGGATGGATAGATATGCATGCCAACAGTGGAAAGATTCAGGCTCAGAAAGGAAATATGGTGATGCTACAGCAGAGACTAATATAAAATATGCTAAATAAGCAAAAAGACAAGGGCCACAAGATGATACTATAATGATACTGTAAAGGTTGTACCCAAAGTATTCAAACACAGACGCAAGCTGAGCATGGCTTCCAGGCCATGGACAGAGGGGAGACCAGTTTAGTGGCTAAAGAGACCTACTTTATGAAAAATTCTAGAGATTTACAAGATTAAATCTAAACAGACTATGCTGACTTAAAATTAAACAGAGGGTTTCTCTGTGTAACCGTTCTGACAGTCCTAGAATTCACTTTGTAGACCAGGCTGGCCTTGAACTTACAGAGATCCCCCTGCCTCTGCCTCCCAAGTGCTTGGATTTAAGGTGTGTGCCACCACTGCCCAGCAGATGTTAAATTTTCTATTATGGATTTTTAGTCCACCGCAAGTGAAAATAATTTTTTGACACGTATAGTACCTTCTCCTTCCTCATGCCCTACATAAAACATCTTCAAAAGATTTGTTTGTTTTTTACTTTATTAATATGAATGTTTTGCCTGCATGTGTATCTATGCTATCCTGTGCATGCCTGGTGTCCACAGAGGTCAGAAGACGGCATCAGATCCCCTATGACCAGAGTTATGAATGGTTATGAGCCACACATAGGTGCTAGGAATCAAACCATGGTATTTTGTCAGAAGAAAAGTGTTCTTAGCCTGGCAAATTTTCTCTGTAGTGGCTTGTCCAGTGAACGATAATATTATTGGTGTAGGAGCTACACTTTGACAAGCCACTACAGAGAAAATTCGCCATTTTAACAATGAAATAATAATCAAGGAGGGAATCATTAGCAAGAGATAAAGCCAAAAGAAAACATGAATAGTCTCTTTTCTCGACAAGAATATGTTCCTGCAAGAAAAGAGAAAGCAGAGAAACGTCCCTGTGACCTCGGACCGTGAGCACTGCACACCTACAGACAACATGTCCTCTGCTGCTCCCGCTGATGACTGCACACAACACCTGCCAGGTATCAAGTTTCGGATTCACACATGAAATTCACTAAACAGATGCAAATCTCTAACTAGAATCTCCTTCAAATTTCCAGATTATGAGGGAAAAAATGATGCACTTTTCACACCTATGAAGATGTCCCATGCATTTCTGCAACTGGACCCTTTAAACAGCTTCAACCTGCATCCATCACTCCCCCTGCCAAGCCCTGACAGGTCCTCTGGGCTGACTATTTGATTGAAAACCCCAGAGACGATGTCATCCATTTGACTAGAGACATGTGGGGATCATTAAAAGATATAGAAAAGAGATGGGCATGTCAAAATTCTAGATAGTTCAGTGATGTGTCCATGGAGTAGCTGATAGACTATTTACAAACTGTAGATACAGGAGATTAATACTACCGGAGAGGAAACCATGGCCCATGGCAGCATCTCTTTGACATGTTAGAACCAAAAATACGAAATGTGAAGGTGTCTCCATGCTGCTGAAGATAGTGGTCCCCAGCTTTCTCTCTTACATTCTCTCCAGGGCCATGGCCTCAGTGTGGGTCCTCTGGCCCCAGGAACACTAAACAGGCCCTGCCATCACAGTCTTTCCCCTTTCAGCTCCCTTTGCCTTGAATGCTTGTTCCGCAGACAGTAAAGGATGTCTCTGTCTCTCCTCCAACAACAGAATGCCAAAGTACAGTGTCCCTTACCCTGCTTTAGGCACACTCCACGCCTGCAGAGACTCCTGGCCCTCTTTATCCCTCAGCATGTTCCTGTGTTCTTAGCTCACTGCACTGGACACTAGTTCCAAAACAAGTCCACAGAGAAGAGATGCAAGAAAAACACTCTTCCAATCTTGGAAGTCACATATGCACAGGGTCTTCCTCATCACTGAGACCAGTACTTATCCACAAGAAATGGTGAGTCATAAACCTGCCACGAGGAGGCCCTGCCAGGTCATCTGATCACCTGATCATCTCTCCAGCTGTTTATCCCATCAGAGGGATCATCATCATCATCTGAATTCAGTGACTCTCAAACCATTCTTCGGTGTCTCAGGGTTCCAGGCTCCTCTAGGAAATGGCAGTGTCACCCTGTTCTGTTCAGCATGATCTCTCTGCAAACCTGGGTCCAGGAGCACACTGGGCCCCGTGGTGCAGATCTGACGGGATTCTTGGAGGGCGTGTTCCGGGACACAGGCTTTCTCACCCACTCACATGCCATCTGCTTTGGTGAAACAGTTCTTTTTGGCTGCACTGTATTTTCACCACTTAAAACCCTGCCGGTTTCTAGATCATTCTTCATGGTTCTGAACCACACAAGGCACACTTGAAGCCACCCAGAGCTTCGAAATCTCCAGAGCCTGGACCCTAGGCTGGAGACCCCGGCTTTACTGGGCCTGGGGCTCTGGCGACCCAGCTCCCAAGAGAATGGGCTTTGGAAGCAGGCTGTACACCCACAAGGGGACAGATGTGCCTGCAGACACACTACGGCACACTGAGAATCAGGTGTCCTGCCATCCTCCGCGTCCCAGTCAAAAAATGGGAACAAAAGCACCCATTCCCTAGGTGGTTGTAAAGATTAAATGTCAAAAATAACAGTATGTTCCCCCAAGGAAAGAGGGAAGAAAGGAATCAGAGGGAAGGGGGTAAGGAGGTAAAGAAGTAGGGAGAGAGGGGGAGAGAGAAGGAAAGAGAGCGAGAGAGAGAGAGGCTGACTCAGCACTACATTCAGTATTTCAAAAGTTCCAAATAAACAGCAGCTACTGTCATTATTCCCCTGTGTTGTCTTCAGAGGGAGGGCCCTGGAGCTCTGGGGGCCCATCTCCCACCCACTGCCCGGTGTGTACTCCGAGACGATCCACAGTACAAAGAGCAGGATGGAGGGCCTCACAAGCCAGCCACCATCTCAAAGTTCCCAGGTGCCCGCAGCCCAGGAGGCATCACAGTTTCCAGAGCCACAGGGAGCAGCAATGAAAACAATCCACCTGGGTACACAGGACACGCCAGGCGCTTTCCCAGGAGCTTTGGCTGCCAGTTTTCTGATCGCTGGGAGGTGGTGTTTTGTTATCTCCATTTCAGAAGTGAGGACTCGAGTGCTCAGAGTGGGTAGGGCGAAGGTAGCTCAGGACACAAAGCAGTTGCTGCCGCAGAGCAGGGTCGTAGCAGATCCTGTGTGGCCCACAGGAAGGGATGACCCATGCATCCGTGCCCATCTACAGGACCTCTCTTTAGCCGACACTTGAAAGTGGCAATGCCACCTAGCAACTTAGGAAAACACACACGGGTAGTGCGGCACCGCTGACAACAGGAACCTGGAGAAGTGCCAGCCAGCTCAAGCTGCGAAGAGGTACACTGGAGGCTTACAGAAGTGGGGCCATTATGTGTCCTGCTAAATTGTGACGCCGAGTCCAACGGACTCCCTGAGCCCAGCCAAGTCCCTGCCTCTTTGCTGGTCTCTCCTTTAAGCTGAGCAAAGCATTAGCAGCCTGATGTTCTCAGTCTACATGCATGCGGGGGCTGGCACCAGCCGTACCACAACATTCTAGCAAACCAACCAGCTGGGCAGGATCCCAGTGGGCCATCCCGGGACAGGCTGGCATGAGTCTGGCCCAGTAACAGAGGCCACAAGGCTAGCAATTGCCAGCACACTTCCAAAATTACCAAGCACTCATTTCTGAGCAAGTCATTTTAATTTGCCCAAAGTGGCAAACTGCAATTATTTTCAAAATGACATTCATTTCTGTATGACAACAGTTAATATTCTCTAAAAACAGTTCCTTAATTGCATGCATAATTTTAAATTACTGTAATTTGTTCAATATTCTGTGAAAACTGTTTTCTCCCTCATCAGAGACTTACAAGGACAAACCAGAAGATAATGGAAGGGCTTAAGATTGTAGAGCCACGTTACATAAATTTGGGGATGGTACAGAGGTAGGTAACATGGGAATTTTATAAAACAAAGTAAAAATGAAGAATGCAAATTCGCCAGTATGTTAAAGGAAAAGCCGATATCCTGGAGAGAGAAGCTGTGTAGTCTGCTGTCTTGAAAACACACATTCACGGAGTTTAACCTTTCCCACCCATTCCTCTACATACTTAGAGCCCATGAGAGTTAACAACTATGTCCATATTTCCATTAAGGTATTGTAAACAGATATTGCAAGCTCATCCCTTCTTTTCTTCCTTTTATACTTCATCAGTTTTATGAAGAAGCCAAAAGCTATACTGCTTTATGCAGAAAGATGACCAATGTTATAGTAACCTAAACTTGAATATTTATTTTTTTTTTATTTTATTTTTTTTTATTTATTTTTTTTTTTAAACTTTTTTTTTTTTTTAAGATTTATTTATTATGTACACAGTGTTCAGCCTCCATGTACGGCTGTAGGCCAGAAGAGGGTGCCAGATCTCATTACAGATGGTTGTGAACCACCATGTGGGTTGCTGGGAATTGAACTCAGGACCTCTGGAAGAGCAGTCAGTGCTCTTAACCTCTGAGCCATCTCTCCAGCCCCTAAACTTGAATATTTATAAAATCTAAGTGGAAGAAAAAAAATCACAACACAGCTATCTTTATATGACATCTAAATTTAGAGCCATCCACTTTTGGGAAAACTCCATTTGGAAAGCAAGCTTTTCCTGGGACAAGGGACAGCAGTGTGAACTGCTTCCCCTGCATTACGGAAATGCTTTCCTGCCTACCCATTTATGAAAACCTGCATGCAAGGCTCCGTCAGGACGAAAGCACTGAGAGCTAGGATCCCGGAGGACAGAACACGCACGAGGTCCCCGGGGTCCCTAGCGGCACGGTTCTTCTTCAGTGTGAAGGTCCCCAGATAAGGGGCTGAGTCAAGTTAAAGATCCACAGTGGGGGCGGGGTGCCACTGGGATCCAGGCAGCATTTTTCTCATTGTAAACACTATCTGTATCCACCTAGAGACAACAGACACTCTGCTCTATACCAAGGTCCTACACTGGCCAGCAGAGTTCTGGGTCATCTACCTAGACTCACCCCCGTTAGTCCTCCCTGATACCCACAATCCTTGGCATGTGATAACCTCACTCTTTTTTTTTTTTTTTAAATATTTATTTATTATTTATTATGTATACAATAGTCTGTGTGTATGCCGAAGGCCAGAAGAGGGCACCAGACCTCATTATAGATGGTTGTGAGCCACCATGTGGTTGCTGGGAATTGAACTCAGGACCTTTGGAAGAGCAGGCAATGCTCTTAACCACTGAGCCATCTCTCCAGCCCCCGATAACCTCACTCTTCAACAGGGACAGAGAAAGGCAGAGCAGCTCTAACCGGCAAGGGAAGCTCTACAGTGCAGACTCCAGAGCCACGGCCAAGGGACGAATTCTGAGGGGACAGTGATTGAGGCAGGAAGAAGGGGTATAAAAGGGTCCAGAAGTGCTTCCCATGTCTCCATTTCTGGTGCATGCAGTCTCTTTCTTGAGGGGAAGTGGATGCCAGATACCTGAAACCTGAACCAGGCCTTGTTTCCTTTTTCACTGACAAGCACACTGGGCTTCCTTTGGCTTTACTATGAGGGAGCAGGTGCAATTATCACTTCGTAGAGACTCAGAGTGAAGACCTAGTCCACCGAGTTTGTGTAGCAGGGCATGTTAGGACGCGGGGCTGAACACGTCTGTGTGGCTTTAACCAGAGATCTGGTCTAAGGTGTGATTTTTGAGTCAAAGACTGTGTTACACACTCTGCAAACAGGGAAGGAAAATCTATCTGCAAAAGTACAGCAAGAAGAGCACGGCTGGAAAGCCACGGAGAACTGCGCTAAGCTGCTCTCAGCTCCGCCTGCAGCCAACCTAGTAGTCTCTCCGCTGCCAGGAGTGTGTGTCCCTGGAACATGCAGGAAGCTTCCTGTGACTCACTGTTTTGTGTCATCAACACTTAATTTCCTACGCCATGAAGAGCCGGGTTGCTACAATAATTCAGGATACTAAAGATCCTGTTTCCCTGCAAAGCTCTCTGACCTCTGATTCCCTTTGTGGATTACCTGCTGACCACATCCTCTCTGCCATGGTCACTGTGAGCTAACACAGTGGCTCTGTCTACCCTATCTCCCCCTAGGGGGAAGGGTGTGATGAGCATGCAGGGAAGACATCACCAGGAGCTCACCAGCCCTCCCTGGAGCCTCGGCTGGCTAAACTGGCAGAGGAGGAATAGGCCTGGCACCCCTGCAGAAGGCGACTCACACCCCTGCAGAAGGCGACTCACCTTCACGTTGGGAGTATAGAGGTTCCTGAGCGAGGCCAGGGCAGCAGACAGTCCCTCTGTGCTGTAACCAATCCACAAGGCCTGCAGATGGCTCGAGGAGACTCCAGTCTTCTTACTGAGGCCCTGGAAACAACCAAAGACAGGCACCTGTGAGTGTTTCCTCCCAGCTGAGCATTAGTTTGAAAGTGAGCCTGCCCAACAGAGGTGTGCTGTACCCACAGGACCCCTCGGCCTGTAAGTACAGCTCAGGAAATCACAGACCTTGGCCCTGGGAAGGGGAGGGGAGAGAGAGAGAGAGAGAGAGAGAGAGAGAGAGAGAGAGAGAGAGAGAGAGAGAGAGAGAGAGAGAGAGAGAGAGAGAGAGAGAGAGAGAAGGAGAAAGCTTACTTCTGCAGAAGGAAGTCAGAGGATGGTTAAGAGATAAATGATCTATAACTCCTGGTGTGGGACAATTCTGTATTCTGTCAATTATGTTTTAAATAAACACTGGCTGGCCAGTAGCCAGGCAGGAAGTATAGGTGGGACAACCAGACAGGAAGTAGAGGTGGGGCAAGGAGAACAAAAGAATTCTGGGAAGGTGGAAGCCCATTCCTTCCCAGTCCTGTCCAGAAACCAAAGAAGCAGGATGTGACCTGCCCTGCTGAAAAAGGCACTGAGCCATGTGGCTAACATAGATAAGAATAATGGGTTAATATAAGTTATAAGAGCTAATAAGAAGCCCGAGCTAATGGGCCAATTAGTTTAACATTAATGTAGACTCTCTGTGTAATTTTCTTTGGGACCTAAAGACTGTGGGAACTGGGCAGGAGAGAAACCCCAACAAGCAGGCCATCATGTTACAAACTAATGAAGGAAGGGGTCTAGGCAGTGGCCAGTAAAGGCTGGTAGCATTACAAATAAGAGGCAAACTCAGTGCTGTGTCTCCTCATATAGAATAGTCTGAGCACTGTAATCTTGGTACTTTGCAAATAAAACCAAACCTCAAACCTGAGAAAGGCTCTAGACACACCTACCTAGACAGAAATCCAGGGGAAGAGGCAGCGTCAAACCTCACTTGAGAAACAAGCAGGGCTGGAGAACCCAGGCGATATTAAACATACAGGCCATGGAACTCAAGTTCTTTGATTAGGAACGAGTGAAGAGCCCTCAGACCTGCCTCAAATCTTCAAACCACAAAATTTCACGCACACCTCACCTTGAAAATGTGTGCCTTCAGGATGTGGTGGCCGAGCTCCATGGTCTGCTGGCGGTTCAGCTTGCTTTCCTGCCGAGAGAACATGAACGCCAGTAGAGCGTGTCCGTTCCTAGGACAGGAAATACAAAGGCTCGTGACAAAAGATCCCATCCATCCCACCACACAACAGGCCCTCAGATGAGGATACCACAAGGCCCCTGAACTGTCATCTGTGGCCATCAGTATGAGTACATGGAACATTTAGGGAGCTGACCAGTCCTCCCTGGTTCTTTACAAAGACAGCCAGTGATGTTTATTCTCCAGTCATTTGCAGGCCTTTCCTGAGGTGTGACTCCCAGGTACTCTCTAGTCTCTTCGTTTCTAGGCCCAAGCGGTCAACCAAGCACCCCGTAGTTCTGAGGAGACAACCCAGAAGTAGAGTAGGAAGCAAACCTGACTCAGGATAGCCGTTCAAGGGAGCAAAGGTGCAGGTGAGACAGAAGGAGGGCTTGGGAACGGCCATGCCCACAGACACTTGGAGTCTTCCATTTCTGACCTCTCGCCCTATTTTGTACTAGGTATGGCTGGTAAGCGGTCAAGCAGGCAGGCAGGCTTATCTCCCCACCCTCCTGCGGTCTGAGTGCTGCAAGAACTGCAACCTGCACTGGCAGTGTCTGTAAGGAGACAGCTAAGTTGGATTACAGGGCTCCCCTCTGTCCGCCCCCCCCACACCTGTGCTCCCTGGGATCAGGTGCTATATGGCCAACAGTGGTCAGACAGCGGCAGGTGGTTAAGGATCCAAGACGGACCCCAGCCGCGGGCAAACAGTCTACAGAAGCGCACTATTCCCTAAAGCAGAGACACATTTCCCATGTATGACCCGCCATGCCAGTGGGAGGAGACACATCAGTGAAACAGTTAGCAGCTTGGAAACCTCATCCCGGCTCCTCTCAGCTTCCCTTGCACCCAAATACACTAGGAATCCTGCGGTTCCAGTCATCAAATGAGGGAAGCTTTTGTAGAAATGTATGGAAACTTTTTCACTTTCTCATGACCAAAATGGGAACAGCCAACAGCAAAACCGCATGGCACCTGGTACTCAAACTCCTCTGAGTGCCCACGGAAGCGCCTCCTGTACCTGGGCTCACACAAGAAGGCTGTGCTTTCACCGTCGGCTCTCCACACCAGCCACTCCCTGAAGGACGGGTGGTAGAACATCCGCGTCTTGTCTCTCCTCTTGATGAGGAAGCAGGAGAGGGCCTCCATCCTTTGCTGAAAGTCCTCCCAGCCCTGCTCGCCTTGGATGTGGCCAGCGTTGATAGCCTGAAAGATCTGTTCATCCGTCATGGGGTGGAGGGACGCGAGGGCCACGTTTAAAATGGGAAGGGCTCTGTCGAAGGCAGACTGGGTCATGAACTTCATGTTGCACTGCAGCAAATAGAGCTCGGACAGAGACACAGGCACCACCTTGTAGCTGGCACTCTTTATGACCAGGTGTCCCCGCTGGAAGAGGTCCAGCGTGAGCTTGAGGTACAAGTAGGACCCGAGGCTCCGCAGCACCAGATGGCTGCTGACTTTGCCGATGAGGGCAGCATCGGCCTTGCCATTCAGGGAGATGTTGCTGAGGATGTCCTGGCTGCTGTGGACCCTGTGCTGGACATACGCGTGCAGGTCGCTGTGAATGTCTTTGTTGTCTGGAAAGTCGTCTAAGGAAAGCTTGACAAACGGCAGCGCGCTGATGATTTCCTGGGAGGAAACAAAGACCCACAGTGTCACTTCGCAGAGTCTCCCTTCTCCCTTTAAAGCGGGTTCGCTCATTCTCTTTCAAGGAGGATTTTCGTGGATTACAGGGCCTCGTGGTTTTGTATTAAAACGTGTAATAGGATAAGGTGCAGATAAAAGGCTTATGTGAAAGAAATCCTGATGCGAGATAGGATCGGCAAAGGCTTTCCCTAAGCCCTCATCGAGGACTCTAAGCCTAACGAGCAGAGGGAGGGGCCCAAGTAGACAGCAGCAGCCAGGCCGCATCAACAGAGCAGCAGTGGGGCAGGAACACCCTGCAGGTGACCCGATTTAGAGCCATCCCCGAGCAGCTGGTTCTAAAACAAGGATAAACACAAACCAACACGGCACATCTAAGGACACAGTCAGACACGAGACAAGAGGCACCTTCTCTGCATCGGATATCAGAGTTGTGTAACCCCACCAGGAAACAGAAGACTTCCCGCCCTGCCTGCGTACCTGGACAATCACAGCAAAAATCACTGCCGATTCCAGTATAGCAGGTTCTCATTCGTAAAGAATTTTAAGTAAATATTCTCTCAAAAAATTATTTTAGGGACATGAGTGTTTTGTCTGCATATCTGTGCATGTGTATACCTGATACCTACAACAAGGATGCTGGATGCTTTGGAACAAGAGCTATGATGGCTGTGAGCCACCGTCTGGGTCCCGGGAGTCACACCTAGGTCTTCTGAAAAGAGTCGCCCATGCTCTTAATCACAGAGTCATCTCTCCAGCTTCGGAGCAAACTGTTGGAAGAATCCTGACTGCTGGTGTCACTGATGTTCCTGGTCTGTTATTTCAAAGATTAGCAGAGCCCCAACCCCAAGAGCAGAGAGGAAACATTTTAACTTCTCACTAATACTTCTGAAACACATCCCTTTTTTACGCAGTAACTAGAGGAGGGAGGTAAGGCACAGTTATTTCCATTCTGCAGGGACGTTAGCCAAGCCTCCACATTCATCCGGCAAAGGAACCTAGGACCCAGCTCAAGTTTCGACCTAGCTGCCAAATGATGCCACCGAGGGAAACATGACTGAAAAGGTATGCTTCAAGGCACAGACAATTAAGTATGCTGTTTAAATTTTGCTTTAGGACTCGGCCAGGACCAGTGTTGCTGCACACTTGGGAAAGAGAAGACAGACATCAAACATCTTCCCTCACCTGAAAATTTGCTCTCACAGTCACGATCAACTTCAGCCAGGTGGGGAATTTGGGAATAATTTTCGTAATAAACGAAGACAGCGTATCTCCGTAATCAGGCTTATGAAACTCAGCTTCGTTCAAGCCATCTATCAAAATGATGTACTCCTCTTCTGGAATTTTCTGCTCTAAAGATGAAATAATTTTTCCAAATTAAGAAATTGTACATTTCTATAACATGGCACCACCCAGTATATTTTAACACACGGCTTAGAGTGTTAGCACAACCTAAAAAGGCTTACATATGGCAGAAGACACGTTTTCAAAGAAGCATATTTCCTATTAAATTTATAATGAAAAACAGAGCACTGAGCCAAAAAGAAAATCAATTCTTATAAAACAGTTTTCAGAAACATATTGCATTACAGACATTAGCAGAATCTCAATCATATACATATAGCAGGTAGCTCTATATAAGCCACCATCACCCGAATAGCCTGCAGCCACACAGAAAGCCTAAACCTGGAACAGACACCAGGCCTTCCCTGGAATTCTTCTGTGGACCGACTCCAGGAAAGGAGGACCAGCCTTCCCTACACTACCCCCAAGGGCTGTCTGGCCCGAATCACCCTGTGGTAAGAATGCTGCTTTACAGATGCCAAGGGAGGGCTCCTTCGCACAGCAATGACAGCTCTCTGATCAGAACACAGAGCAAACGGGATGGCCATCTCAGGCCCCCAATCTAGCATCTTCGAACAAAAGACACTTTGTAAATGGGTAACTCAAAAAGGAGGGGGCAGAGAATGGAAACCTTGAGGACCAATAATGTCATTGGCACTCCTACTTAGAGACTATTCAGGGGCAAGTGAAAAAAAGAAAAAAAGCAAACAGAACACTGGGCAGTGGTGGCACAAGCCTTTATCCCCAGCACTCGGGAGGCAGAGGCAGGTAGCTCTCTGAGTTCAAGGCCAACTTGATCAACAGAGCTAGTTCCAGGACAGCTAGGGCTGTTACCCTGATAAACCCTATCTTGAGAACCAAACCCCCCCCCCAAACACCAAACCAAACAAAAACAAGACTCCTAGAAATGGCTTTAGATTTCAATTCACTTAAGCAGGGGCTAGGTGGCGGGGAGAACATGCTAGATTCCCAACAATCCACTGGTCACCCTGCTACCCGGGTGTACACAGTCTTCACTGTATTACCCAGTCTTCAGTGTGTGCATCGCCTACACAGATTACGGTTATACGGGGACACAGAATGTGCCTCCTCGTAATGTGAAGGATGGTGAGGGCGAAAACAGTGACGTAAGTTCAGCCCCCCCACCCCCTGGCCTTTCAGCTTAGATACAAGAGACGACAAGGGAAGCCTGCAGTGTCCCACAGCTGGAGAACTGGAGAAGCCTAGGTATCAAACCACTCATAACCAGCATCAACCGTCCCATACATTTATCTTCCCAGTTTCCTGCCTCTGACAGCCCAAGCTGTTCCCTGTTTTGACGTCTGACTACTCCTAAAAGCGGCTGCTCTTTGTTGAAGATCCTTCAGAAGGTGGAGTGTTCAAACCCTGCTCCCAGTTACCATCCACATCCATGCACTGACAGCATCAGTTCTCTTGGCTTTGCCCCGTATCTGTATACTCTTGGCTCATTTCATAGACCAAGTATCAAACCTTTGTAGGGCAGAAAGTCTCCCCTTTCCTCCACTACACGGCTTCCTTAGGAGTGACACGCCATTGGAAACCTCATCACGGAGGATGGATGTGGTGGCACCAGATGCGCACTGACTCCTCTCCCTACCACCCCAGGATTAAGCTGAGCATCCTTCTGAGGGCCACTTGGGCACCAGCCTGTACTGGGAAGCAGCTCTGAGGCTTCTAGAAAGTACCGTGTCTTAGGCTTGTGAGCGGCTCCAGCACACCCCTCTTGAATGCAGCCACGGGGTCCTGCACGCAGGAGCGGAGGCTCAGCATGCTTTGCAGCTGGGGCTCCTTTATCAGAAGGTCTCTGTAGGCAGCCAGCTGGTGGGACCGACAGAGCAACGCAGCGATGCTGTGCACAAACTCGGGCACCAGGCAGGTGTAAGTGTTGTCGGCCTGGCAATAATGGTAGGCCACTACCTGTGGAGAAGCAGAGACATCGGTGTCACCTCACCCTCTCCGCAGCGCCTCCCAGGAACTCAAACAAGAACACGGCTGTGACTTTTCCTGAGATCAGACACTGTGTGTCTGCTCCCCGAGGCAGAGTTCGCCCCTAGCTTAATATTTATTCCGTTCTTCACTGGTGTGATTTGCTAAGTTCTCAGCAGACCTCATGGCAGCCACAAATCCACCTTGGTTAACACAAAAATCAGCACAACTGTACTCTGCCTTGAATAAGGATTAGTAAAAGTCATTTATAGAACCCAATGCCTAGTCTGGCTTAGAGCGCTTCCAAGCAAGCCGTGGTACCCAACACCGCCATCTGCACAGCGTTTCCGTTCTCAAGATCAGCAGCACTTCGAGGGGACCCTTCGCTCATCCAAAAAAGCACAGGATCAAGTTGGCGGCTATGAACCCAAGCTGTAATGTCACAGCTGCTTCTCCCTCCTGGCAGGGATGGCTCTCACCCCCTCTCTTCAAGGGATGCTATGGAGACGTTCAAAAGGGACAGCCAAGAAATTACCAGCTATCTACTTATCATGAAGGGCACAAGGGGAGACAGGGAAAAGCTGCCCCAGCCTGCAAGGCTGAGGGGTCCCTTTGTTAGGACAGACACGGAGCAGTAGGTTGTCTGTGAGGTACCTCGGCCCGAACAAAGGGTCTGTGCAGGAGCTCCTGGGAACAAGAGGTAAGCTCTACAGAAATGGAAGCCTTACCACTTTGCCAGGGAGGATGAGTACTAGAGGGTGAGTGTGAGCGAGGAAGTGGAAAGGATAGCATGCACGTGCAAACTGCACTGTGCTTTCTAGAGGGTTCCAAGTCTCCACCCTCCTGCTCGGCCCTGCAGCTCCTGCAGGAAGAGGCCCCAGACCGCTGGCTCCGGTGTATCATAGGGGCCATGGATGCAGGATAAACTGTGTCAAGATGACAATACACTTCAAGATCTTGCACGAGATCCCATGATGGCAGACTCCCAGCGAGAGGCAAGAGTACATACGATACAGCTTCTCTTGGGACGATACAGAACTACCATGACTTGCAGTTTAGAAATGCTTGCTGCCTTTCAGCTCCAACCCAAACAGATTAGCATTCTATGTTTGGATTCCCCAAATCTGCACAAACCATTACAAGATCGCCAGTACCATCATCTTATACAACGTTTGACAAAAGTGATTTCATGGCCAAAATGGGCCATGAAATCCATTTGGAACAATAGGTAGTTAAAATTTGAATAAAGTTAATTTAAACCACATACATGCTATAGGACACAGGCTAAACAGTTCAGTAACAACCTTGCCTCTGTGACCTGTGTGGTTATGTGTGTGTTTGCACATTACGCCATGTCTTTTACTGTGGGTCACAATTAGAATGCCTGGAAAAGCAGCGCAGTAAGGGTAGCTTTGAGACTGATGCCCTTCATCTCGGATCATCCCTTCAAGGCTAGAGGGCTGCTCCGGATCAGTGGTCATACGCCGCTGCCTTCTGTGTGGTGGGCAGGTGAGTGTGGGAGTGGACTGGGCAGAGTGACATTCCTTTCAGACCATCTGTCCATCTGTCCTACCTCACAGTGTATTCTCTCAAGGTATCTACCATATCTGATGGTTCCCCGGCTTCATCACAACCCTCCACTGCTGTCCGTGAAGACAGACGCAGCTCCTCAAGGCAAGAAACACAACTGCTTGCGTGCAGAAAAGGTGGCCTACGAGCCAGTGTTGGACCCAGAGCAGAAGGAGAGTTCAGAGAGTCCTTGATGACCACGTGTTTAGGGAATTAGCCAAAGCTCCTTTACAACCTCCTCAGAATCCTCTGGCAGAAGGATACAGAGACCCACAGCCCTGGGCAACAAGGTCCAGGCAGAAGCCGTCTGGGCAGAGTCAACAGCTACTGTCTCATCTCTCGCTCACACAGCAAATAAAATGGCGTGTGCTTGTCAGGCTGGGTGTGTGTGGGGGGTACATGTGACTTCTGCTGCCTTGAGGAACTTTTTGAAGTTGGTTCAGATGGATATAATTCCACCCCTGTTGTCTGTGGGATTTATTTTCATTGAAACCTTTTATTTGGAGTACTCAGTCATACTTTATCTAAAGTCACACTACACTCCAGCACCTGGGAGTTGTTTCTGTCTTAAAAATTCCTTCTCAAACTCATTTCTCAAAGGCAAACAGGCAGCTCTCTATCTGGAAGACTCTGGGAGACAAGAGCAGGTTACCTTAGAAGCGAGATATTTCACTGCATCCTCTCTCGGTCTCTGGTTTTCAGCAGTGCCGGGTCCAGCCGGCGTTTTGGCCACACTGAGAGCACTTGTGGAAGAACTTGGTGAAAGTAACGGAGTGAAAGGAAGGTCCTGGGTGGGATCTGATGCTGCAGAGAGAGAGAGCCACACGACTGTAACATCAGCGTGCATTACAAGGAGCGTGGAATATACTTCTGATTTTATCCCAGACAAATTTGAACAGTAATGAGCAAATATGACTCAAAAGGAGAGGTCTCAAATGACCACACCAGCTCCCACTCTACCTCCTCACTGGAGGGCTGGGTTCCTAGTCATATTTCTTCTAGTTATATTTCCTTTGTGGAAAGAGGAAGACTGGGGTTTCAGGTTAGAAGGACACAAGAAAGTGGGTATCAGTCCAGACTGTAGCTAATATACCCTAAACAACGAGAGACCCTCTCTCTCCCTCCCCACTCAAAAAATTTTTTAAAAAGCACAAAAAAGAAAACAAGCAAAAGCTACCCCCCACCACCACACTATGATGGCTGGACGTATTCAGACAGTTCACTTAACCTACGAACTTAGACCTGAAACAGTAGCTAGAACAACCTCTGGAAAGCTGGTCATTCCTGTCCATTCAAACAGCAGCTCCCGCCATCTACCTATCTTATATTAATATACTAAGCTAGACAAGTCATAACCACAGACGTACTTTTAGGTGATGAGCTGGGGCTGCTGGATGCAATCTGCCTCATGCGGCTTCCATGACAGCTGAGAGCCACCAACTTGGAAATGATGGCTGTCTTTCCAAATCCCACATTCCCCACGACCACAGCGCCTCTGTTTTCTGCCAGATCTGTGTTCCTCAAACTTTCTTCTATCTGGTGAAAGAGCCAGTCCCTTCCCACAAACACAGAGTCGGTGGTGATGCTTGGCACCTCAAACAGCAGGGGCTTCAACAAGATGTCCTGCGGCTTGTAGGGTGCAAACCGGGCTTTAAAACAAACAAACATTTTTATGGAGAGTGCAGTATAATTTAACATAAAAAGAAATGATGTGTCTAACTTGGTTCTATAGGCTTGTTTATAATACTCTGTTCATTATATCCTGTTTTGTCCCCCAAAGTTTCCTGTTAAAATGACTTCCTGGCCCTATTTTCAGGTATTCAGAGGAAGCAAAGGAAAGGCTCCAATCATGTCTGACTGGTTTGTCTGAAAGCACATGGAAGACTGGTTTCTTCCAGCCCTGCTCAGATAGAATGCAGTTTCCCATAATCGAGGGCACAGCCCTCATCTAGGGACAATGGTGCTTTCCCATATGACAGGGAGGGTCCCTGACCACACAGCTGGACATTACAGACAGCCATGGGATATAGCCGATATGGTCTAAGGCAAAACTGAGGCTTGGGTAGTGGCGACTATCTTATCACAGAATCGTTTTTTCATATCAGAAGTAATTCAATCTCATGCTTTAAGGAACAAGCCCCACGTTCTTAAAGTTGGCTCCCAGCAGACCTTCAAGATGGTATTTAAGAGTACAAACACATTTCACGTCACACGCCCAACAGTCTGAATGCTGGCTATCAGATGTTCAGCGTTTAGTGGGCAAGCTCGCCATGGTGACACGGGATGCAAGGATAAATACCTTTAACTTCCTGTGTCCTACCTCCAGCCGTATTGTGCCAGGGCAATCTAATGGATGTCCGGAGAGGAGCATTTCTCTGCCCATCTAAGTAACTCAGGTCTTCCAATTTGGTAGAACTTGTGGCTGCAATGTGAAAGGAAAACCGAGTTTAAGACCACACCTAGACTACTGAAGGCTACAAATTACTAGACCACACCCACACTACTGAAGGCTACAAATTACTAAGCAATCCAACGCAGACTTTCAACGAAATTTATCTCAGGATAATTTATCTGTGCCAGCTTATGTTTCCAGCAGAACTGTTATCTTGAAAAACTGAAACAATTTAGCACTACTCACTCTTAATGTTTACATTGATCTGGTTGCCAGAATTCGCCATTATTCCTTGAAAGAAACCAACTCCTCTATAAAAATGTTTTAATGAAAAACAAACAAACTAACTAACTTGACACCCAGTGTCACACAGCAGGCTTGAGAAGTTACTGCTAACACATGGCATGAACTGTTTATTCTCTCCGGATCTGGGAAGCTCTGGGCTGTTTGGAATGCCAACCTTCCTAATTAAATAAGCAGATTCTGCATGCACAATTCCACAGCACACAAACAGGAAATGCTAGCTCTTGGCAATAAAATTTCAGCACTCGGGAGACAGAGGCAGGTGGATCACTAGGAGTTTCAGGCCAGCCTGGTCCACATAGAGAGTTTTAAGCTAGTCAAGGCGACGTACTGAGACCTCACCTTAAAAAAACAAACAAACAAAAAACAAAAACTAAAACAAGCCAGGCTTGGCGACACAGGCTTTTAATCCCAGCACTCAGGAGGAAGAGGTAGGAGAATCTCTGTGAGTTCTAGGCCAGCCTGGTCTACAAAGCAAGTTCCAGGACAGGCTCCAAAGCTACACAGAGAAACTCTGTCACAAAAAACAAACAAGTAAACAAACAAACAAACAAAATCCCCAAAACTAAAACAAAAAAGCCCCCAAACTCAAACTATACATGTGCGTATGTATGTATGTACATATGCATTAGATATTTTAATGTACTATCATATTTATTTCTGACCAAGACAGAAAGGTTCACAGCATACACATGGGTAACTGTTAAGAAGCATTAAGGGGCATTCACATGTATGCATAAGTAGTAACTGTAGGATAAGTTACATTCCAAGTGCTAAGTCTTTTGAAGCAGAACCAAGATGAAAGGTAAAGAAGTCACACTGGGCAATCAGTACTCTGAAAAATCCTCTGCTACCTCACAGGCTGTTACCAGCATCTAGCTACCCGGATGGAGTACCACCTATCCCGAGCCTTTCCCTACCCGGAACACCACCTATCCCGAGCCTTTCCCTACCCAGAGCACTACCTACCCCGACCCTTTTCCTACCTGGAGCACCACCTACCCCGACCCTTTTCCTACCTGGAGCACCACCTACCCCGACCCTTTCCCTATCTGGAGCACCACCTACTCTGAGTCTTTACCTACCTCAAGCCTTTTGCTACCTGGAGCACTATCTACCTCAAGCCTTTTGCTACCTGGAGCACTATCTACCTCAAGCCTTTTGCTACCTGGAACACTATCTACCTCAAGCCTTTCCCTACCCGGAGCACCATCTGTCCTCGAGCCTTCTGTAGTTCCCTTCACCTTCCCGGGTTTTTGTTTGTTTGTTTGTTTTTGTTTTATTTTTTTATTTTTTGGTAGTCTGTATCAGTCTTCCTCCTTTCATTATACAAGCACCAAGGGTGGAGAGCCTGACTCAGAGATGCCAGTCCCCTTTGGCATACCCTCCAAGAACAGCCAGCCAAGTCTTCTACCCCCTGTCCTTCCCAAGCAGCAAACCCGTTTCTACATCTTACCAGCCACTGCCTAATCACACAACTGTGCACATTCAAAGAAACATTCTGCTCATGGTCATAAAATATGTGCATCTTCCACAATTGAAAGATTCAGTTAAATTGGTATTGCAGTATATGCCTGCAACCCTAACCCTTAGGTGATAGAGACTGGAGGGTCAGGAGTTCCAGCAAGGATCAAGTCAGGTACACAGACAATCTGAGGTTAGCCTGGCTACAAGAGCCCCTGTCTTAAGAAAATAAACAAGAGAAGAAAAGGAGTAATTTCCTTAGGCCGGATTCTCAGCGACCTTCAGCAGGTCATCCACTACTGGCCTCAGGTTTCTTCTTTATGATACTGCAGAGAGGGAAACCTCTTAGTGTGGCTACAAGACCACCCCTACCCTTCAGGCACCCTACAGAAACCCAACTAGAAACCTAATCCTTGGTTCATGCCTGAGGCTCCTTTCTGGCTCCTTGGCTCATCATGCCTCATGGTGAAAGCAACCACTGTGGCTCAAACAGAAGACCACATCACCGTCATAGCCCATAACTCACTTCCCAGCCAGGGCTTTGGTCCTCACGAATACAAAGACACATTGAGTTTCTAAAGGCTTCTGTTTCCCCTTCCTTGATCCCTTAGAGCATGACATTCACTTTGTAATTTTGTGACAACTGAAAAGACTAAAAATATATGACTATAAAAGACATTCACATCCGAGAACTGGGGGTGGGGGCAGGGGGAGAGGAGAGCAATGTGTGATGTGGATACAGGAGATGGGGGCTTCAGTTGTCTGTTTTCAGCTTTCCAGCCACCAGTGTCTGTTGGCTCCAAGGTCTACGGCAGAGCAGTCTGAGCAACGCCACTGCGCATGGCTGATTCTCCACTTCAACCATAGCTAAGAGCTGGCAAGGAGCACATGCAAGATTCCGGCACTCATGCGGCAGAGGCAAGGGAGCATAAAATATTGTCAGACTGGGGCTACAAGGCGAGAGTGTTTCAAATAATAAACAAACACGGCTAAGCTGAGCTAGAGCTTAGGCTCAGCAGTAAGCGCCAGCTGCAAAGATCTTTACTTCTTGGGGCGTTTTTGAAGCTACCAGGACACCTGAGATCAGGGACAGCGAGGCCTCAGCTGCTCAGCTATGAGCTCAGGCACTCCCCTCCGAGAGATGATGCCATTCTGTCCTTGTCCAGATCCCCAGATAGTAGCAACTAGAGCCAGGCCCATTATAGTCTACACAAGGAACACCTAAAATGCTAAAGCACCATTCTGGGCCAAGGAAAATCAGAGGTCAAAGAATCTCATGCTGCAGAAAGCCCACTGCTAACATCTCTGGATTAAATTGTGCACATGGTGTCTGGGAACCCACACATGCATACACAGACTGTGTGGGGAGCTCATTTCAACATGCTGTAGGGAACAGATATGGGGAGAGTTTTCTCCTAAGCTAAACCAACAGCAACACGTGCTGATGCCCTAAGTTGTAGACTAACCTAGCCAAGGCAAAAGCCAGTAAGTCCTGGGCAATTACCAGTTAGTAGTTCAAGAAAAGAGGAACTCAGTTGGTTAATAGTGGTCGCTGGCTTTCTGGAAACATAGTGGTCTATGATCCACTCGGAAAGAGTTTCAATAGTTTAGATAAGTAGTCAAACCCCACAGGCTGGAGAGACAGCTCAGCAGTAAAGAGCACTGTCTATTCTTCCAAAGACCCAGGTTCAATTCCCAGCACCCACATGGCAGTTCACAATGGTTTGTAACTCCTGTTCAGGGGATCTCAAAGCCCTTTTATGACCTCCATGGACACTAGGCACACACATGGTACATATACTGACATGCAGGCAAAACATCTGTACACACACAAAAAAAAAATTTAAAAAAACAGTAAAACCAATTTTGGGCAACTTCTACACTAGCCAAGATTCAATTTTAAAGTCTTTGAGCCCTGCTTTAATGAAGGAAAAAAAAGGTATACGTCATTCCTTTTGATGTGATATGTAACACTTCAAATTAATCCAACTCTAAAAAACACCTTTGCAATCTCTAATCCTAGCCAACTTATTTTTAAGACTCCGATTTAAAGACTTTTTTTTTTAATTAAAAAAAAAGAACTCCTTGTTCTCTACACTCTCTTCAGGAGGCTGAATTACAGAAATGACCAGGGATCTCTGGGGCTCCCTTCAGGTCCAGGTCCCATGTGGTCAGCTGGCAGATGCCTGGCATCAACTGCCTCTCTTTAACCCACAGGCCGACTTTCCTACCAAGCGGCACTTTTTGTGTTTACGTGGATGGTAATACACAAACACTTTCACAAGATTTTACCTCCTGGCCCACCCCACTTGGTTTCAATCCTAACCTCCCTCTTTGCAGCCTGCCTTGAATCTACTGGATAACCAAAGCTGAATACAGCCCACACAACTTTCCCACGCGCTGCTATTCCCTCGGCTGAGGTTCTGGTGGCAGGAAGGTGGCCGTGAAGAAGCTACTAGACTCCTTACTAGTTAACAGAAGCACAAGGAAGGACAGTTGCCTGCATCTCTTCTGACTGCATTTGGTTTGCAGCACCATTCAAGAGGAAAATGAGCAAACCCACTAGGCTGTGGAGTCGCTTGAACCCAGAGGTAAAATCCAAGGCTCCTAAGGAGGTCTAGCTCCAGGGTGTGCAAAGGAGATACCAGGTGAGTACAACAGAAACCAGACAGCTTTGCTCCCTAATCCCGGCAGTCTGGAAACATTCAGCTCACACCCACGGCCACTTCACACGGCCGGAGACATCCAAAGGGGTTCTGGCAAGACAGACCACCCCCAACTGAGGACCGTTAACATCACTAAAAACTACTCTATTAATGAGTTTCCTAATTTTAAAAAAGACGGGTTACTCTGAATATAAGTGTGTTATTTCTTTTGGGGAAACTAAAGCCGTCAAATTCTTGGGAGACTACAAGTGACCCATTCATCATAACTAGGTAACTACAGCCTAAAGCATCTTGAGTAGCGGGTATTATATTCCAGGGGTAGGCCAGTGGTGGTGCGGGGGAAGGCAGGGGAGCTTTTGGAAGAACCATCAATCAATATACATAATGCTCTCTAGTTCCTCCCTGGCGGACGGGCCAAATCCCTCTTTTGGAACAAGACCACTTTGCTTCCTTTGAAAGTGAATTAGAGTTGTACCTCACAGCTTTTCCATTAAGGCCATTTATTTTACCGGCTGCTTCAGAGTTCCACCATTAAAAAAAAAAAAACCAACCCAACCATCCAACAGCAGCCAGAATGACCTAGCACACACTGAAGGAACAGCGTAAATTACAGAAGATCCTTTGATATACAGAGCCGGTGAGGGGGACACTTTCAAGCACTAGGCTGGTAACAAAGAATCACCTGGACGAGTGAGCACCTCTTCTGAATGCAGCCCAAGAGCACAGACGTGCAAAGACCTTCAGAAAGCACAGAGTGGAGCCTCCGCCCCCACTTTCCATATTCCTTGTTCAAAGATGGACCACTTACGGGCCCAACTATCAGCGAGGGCCGCCATGTGTGTGCAGGGCTCTGTTTGGAGCTGCAGGTTACACATGCTTCCGGAGGTGAGCTCCGTTATGGCTGAATTTTACAGAAGCATTTGCCCTCCCAGCTATGATGGGCTTCAACCATACAAACCAAAGTTTAAAGCTGAATGAGAATAGAAATCTTTTGAGCTGGTATCAGCTTCATTCTAAATAAAAGACCCGCCCCCGGGGCAGAGCTTCAGAACTTTTCCACCTCACCTACCAGGAGCCAACATTACAGATCACATATTTAGAGATTCAGAGGAAAGGGACCACTAAAAGACCTTGTGTGTTTGCAATAGGTAAACTGAGGCCTATGGAGAAGATCACACGGCTAGCTTGTGTCTGGACAAATTTGGGAGGTAAATGGATAGAAATCAGGACCGGGGAGAGGTGTGGCCTTACCTGCAACTGAGTTGGGCCGTGGCATTATTAGCGAGCTGGAGCTCTGGGAATAAGGGATCGGACCATCTCCAGCTGAGGGCTCCGCCTTGGGCAGCTCGCTCTCGGCTGACCCAGTGGTCTCTTCTTCTGCCACGGGGGAGCAGTTGTCTGCCCTTCGGTCATGAAGCAGTCCCTTCTGAACCCCTACCCTTAGGCTTCCATCTTTATTCCACTCCAAACTGGAGCCACTCCGGTCATCGTTTTCCGACGAACTTGTAATTGTGGCTGCAATGAGAAATCAAAATAACTCTGAAGGAGGCTGGGCACGGCTGGGACAGCCGAGAGTTAAGACGTGCACATACCCCTCCCCAGGGCCAATGGAAAGTTTTCTGGTCGACACAGATTTCTATCAAAGTATGCTTCATACAATGTATTTTGGTAAATGAAAAGAATGTGGCTTATCGGGGGGAAATAAACTGCGAAACCACTACAGGGAAGGAGAAAAACTGAGAGGAAGATAATGGAAAAGCTGCCTTAAAGTATTCGAGACTTAACAGTGACTCTGTATAATCTGGAGATAATGAATCATCCCTGTAACCAAGATGAACTGCGCACATCTCATTAAATACCCCATCCAAACACACACTTGCCGGGGGAGAGACAACTGCAGCACCACAGCTACTGTGGAAAAGATGCAGGCTAGAGAAACAAAGATGCAATTTACAGCGAAGAGAACCCCATCCTTAGAACTAAGAACTAACATTTATCTATTCAGCAAAGTCTTAGAGAGATCCACTTGCCTTATTCCTTTTACAACACAGGATGGAAAAATCTGTGTGACCAGTGCAGGGAAAGGGCCAGTATGGGAAGGTCTGATCTGGTTTTAGAATTAAAATTTAACTTCTACAAAAGCAAACCAGCACGTGAGTAGGGCGGGGAGGAGGAGTGGGGGCAGAAGAGGGGGAAAAAAACAACTTAAGAACATCCAGGCAAAAGCGCAGAGGAATATGGGAAAGGGAAGCTCAGTACTCAGTACTCACCCTAGATAGCTGCTACAGGCAGATGCTCCTAATTTTCAGACTGCCTGAGCAGTACACAGTCCCCTGAAACCACAGGCCACCCGGCCACTCGTGCTGCCTCAACTGTTGACCTAATGCTGCTTTGTGCCCTTGGGGACGGGAGCCATGCCCACTAATGCACTGCTCAGATCCCAGAAGCCCAGGCCTCTGAGCGGGATCCTGGCAAACGGGAGCTAGCTGGCCAGCGTGCACTCTGCTGCAGCTGCCCAGAGGGAGCAGCTTTAGCCACACACTATGAAGAGCACACTCTATCAGCCACAGGTAAATGAGTTCAGAGGGAGTTACTTCTCTAGGACCGAAAGGACTGAACGGTTTAGCTTTTGAATGCTCTTGAAGGCTTAGAAGACTGCTGGGGCTGCAGGATACCTTGCCACGATTCTCCAACTGCCTTTGCCACTGCAGCCGGAACATACTGCTCTCCGGTGTCTTCCTACTTAGAAGCCCTTCCTACAGGTGGGAACCTTTGTAGGGTACCTACTGCAGGCTGCCCTTCTCTATTTCTGAGAAGTGTAGCAACTTGGGCATGATAAGTGCTCAATGAATATTTGCTTATTGAATGGACAGATGAGAGAGAGAGAGAGAGAGAGAGAGAGAGAGAGAGAGAGAGAGAGAGAGAGAGAGAGAGAACACAAATAATGTCAGCTCTTCTTGCAGTCAGATACTATATCCCAATGACCTCACTATTCCCCACTCAGGACCATGGCCTCGCACCTAACCAAAGTGAAAAGTAGTGTGGTGTGGGGTTGGTTCTTCTGTGAAACCAAGATTATTATTCCAATATTCCTGAATGTTCTAGCAATAATAAACCATGCCTCCGTCTAAGATGAAGCCAGCCTTCACTGTGTTTTGAACTGGACCGTTTACAGGTGTGCACAACAAGCTTGGTGATCTTCCCATTGGAAATGCTGCTGCAGTACTGACGGCAGCAGCTGACATGCGCTGGAGGTCTGCTATATGCCGGGGCGGCTAGTGCCTTACAGGAACGGCTTAACTTATTAAGGAGTCTATTGTTTATTTATGGGAATTCATTATTAATAGTAACTCTGCTAATAGGATAAAAATACAGCCAGTCTCGTAAAACAAATTGTTTTAAGTCCAGTACTTGGAATTCTAAGTGCTTTTTCCAAGACGTCTTGTAATAAGTTCTCAAGGCGGTCCCAACATCTAAATGATGTCTAGAACGAGGATGGAGTGATGTGTTAGATTTTCTTGTTGTGGCTATTTTATTGGTGGTACCTGTTCTTCAAAAGCAGAGTATCTCAGGGCAACTGATGCTTTTCTGCATTTGCTCTCCCTCAGCACCTCACTGGGTTTTGTGCTCTTGCGACAAAGACCTCATTCCTAACTAAGGCCAGCCCACGTCCTGCTACAAACGTAGGTACAACGGACTTGCAGCCCCTAGGTCCCAGGAAGCAGCTGGGAATGTCTGGAAGAGCCTAGCTAAGGCTTCTTGGGGGCAGGACAGGCTGAAGGTTTACTTCTCACAGGGAGGGTCAATGTATCTATAATGTAGAAATGCTCAAGTACTAGCAAAACCAACAAAAACTAAGGCAACATTTTAAAGATGAATATTTTTGTAAAGAGTCTCTACAGGGGGGGCTGGGAGGTGGCGCAGGAGTTAAGAGCATTGGCTGTTCTTCCAGAGGACCCGAGTTTCACTGCCGGAGCCCACGCCAGGCAGCTCCCACTTCCAAAGGATCTGATGCTTTCTGGCCTCTATGGACACTGGCACATATGTGCCATATGCACACAGAGAAACACAATACATATAAATTTAAAATAAATATAAATTTTTAGAAGGGCAGTGGTGGTGCACGCCTTTAACCCCAGCACTTAGGAGGGAGAGGCAGGTGGATTTCTGAGTTCAAGGCCAGTCTGGTCTACAGAGCAAGTTATAGGACAGTAAGGGCTACACAGAGAAACCCTGCCTCAAAAAACAAAACAAAAACCCCCAAAACCCAATAACAATAATATAAAAATAAAAATGTAAAAACCTCTCTAAATGCTATCTGGCATCTCCCAGAGAATACGCAACTCTCCACTCCTCTAAGGACTCACAATACTACTAGCCTCTCAGTCCTGCAGCTGGTAGACGCCAGTCTTGACTGACAGAAGTTTGTCACCCACCTTGTCTCAACCGCTCTTCTACCACGTAGGATCCTGTACATGAGGCATACAGCTCTGTAAATATTCCATCAAGCTTGACGGCAGGTTAGACGGTGCCGCACAACGAGGGATCAATGGGACCTGATGCTGTGTGCTACAGATTCAACGAACACTGTTCTCTCAACGCATACTTAGAAAACTCCTGCACCCCCAAGGATAGTGTTTATCTTCCTCTGTAGTAACTGCACATTTAACCATCTGCTCATTCACACATTCTTCCAAAATACCTCCCTGAGCTCGAAGGCACACACACAAAGAGGGTCCTCGTGACAAGCGGTAGCCAGGCTAGGAGCTCATCCTACTCCACAGAGGCCGAGACAGACCCGGAAAAGGGCCAGTGGCACCTCCAACACAAGCTCCTGGTTCTGCACGATCAGAGCATCTGGAGGCCTCCTTGGCTTGCCCAGCTCAGGACCTAGGAGGGGGCGGCATAAGTGGCCGTGGCTCCAGGAGGGTCTGCTGTCATGAGGTCACCTTGTTAAGAACTGTCATCCACTCGGTCACCGAATAACTTGCTAAGTAAAGGTAGGCAAGAGTTGCTACCTCCTCAGCTTTCCCTCAACCATCGCTGCCTTATTTCAGCTTCTGTGCTGGAGGTTCACTTAAAACTGAATCAGAAAAACCAATGTAGGTCCAGAGCCAAGTAGCTCAGTAGAACCTAAATCACACTGTGGATTGAAAACAGCACTAAGAAAGCGAGACAAAATTGGGAGGTGGTGGAGTACGCCCTTAATTCCAGCACCCGGTAGGCAGAGGCAGGTGGATCTCTGTGAGTTCAAGGCCAACTGAATCTATAGAGCTAGTTTCAGGACAGCCAAAGCTACACTAAGAAACCTTGTTCCCCCCTCCCCCCCCAAAAAAAGTAGAGCTAAGGAGATTACATGGTGAATCCACGTTTAGCCTGACGGCCAGGCCTGGCTGCACACAGCAGCAGGAACCATCTTGAGCTGCAGAGGGAAGACAGGTGCAGAGGAAGTGCACACACAGCGGGTGGACACAACATCCCTTAAATACAAACGCTTTGGGGCCAGCCTGGGCTCTCCCCCTTTCGAGAAATGGCACTGGAACACACGTCCATCTCACAGATATAACTTCACGCAACTGTTTTTCTCTTTCCCACTGGCTACCAGGGAACTCAACACCATTCTCTGACCTCTACTAGGAAGCAAGTACAACTGTATGACCTGACTTCTAGTTTGACCTTTTCTCTGCTCTCCTCTCCTCTGACTGACGTGTACCCTACAGAGAACTACTGGCTTACTACATGTTGCTGAGTGGACATTGCTCACTCCTCAGGGGCAATCAAGTAACAAGACCCTGAAGAAATACCTGCTCACTTTAGTGGCTGACGCGGCCAGCAGAAGGGCCCATGGTGTACAGGCTCTATTCTAAGCCCTGTTCTATCTTCTCTTCCCGTAACATCTCCAGACAGGAAAGCCCCACAACTCCTGAAGTGTCCCTGTGCCTCAGAATGCTGCTCTGACCATTGCCACACTAGTTCCAGAAAATCTGGGCCATGTACTCCCGAGTCTACTGATAAGTTATCTGCATGCACTGCAGTAGTTTATCCACTATAAAACACATACCAAAACCATACATCTTTAAATGAGAGGAAAACAGAAATTAGAATTTTCTTCAAGTACTCCATAGGTTATCAGTCACGTCCACATTTAAAGTAAGAGCTCCAAGAGAACCCCAGCCTTCCCTGGGTTTGGAGACATTTAAACAGGAGACCATAGTTCAAGAGTCTCTCATATTACTAGTACAATAGTTCTCTCCCCTTCCTGTACAACCCAAAAATTAATAATAAAGCAGCATTGGGACATCGGCTAACTTCCAGAATCAGTCGACTAGGGGACAGGAAGCACTTAAAAGTTAAACACAAGAGCAAAGAATTAAAAGGCAAACAGGAAAGGAATATAGCGGCTATTTCTGAAGGTGAGAGAAGAGAAGAAAGGCTAAAAAGGGACCTGCAGCCACTGTCGAGTGTCTTCTGTGCCATGACCAAATGAAGGGCTCTGACCACTTCAGAAGTTATACTTCAATGCAGCAAAGGAACTCTGAGGATGTGGGGAAAAGAATCAGCCCTGAGTCAAGGCAGCATTGCAGCGGCCAAGTCCTTGGCCGAACAAAGCGTCTCGGTCCTCTCCACGGGACCCACACCTCACACTGGCAGGCCTCAGGATACCTGGGCGTGCTTTAGATTCCAGGACCAATTCTTCACAGCTTGCACATCTCTCCGCTCTCTCACCCAGGCCCACCACCCTGCAAACTAACAAACGCCACACACAACAGTTCCTGGCTCACCTGTTCCCTGGTCCTAGTATCTATTAGCTCAGCAAGGAGAAGGTTCCCTGGGAAGAGTGCACTACTTCTCCTGCCGGAGGGAATGCCCGGATGGGGCCCTGGGAACCTTCAGCTCCAGGGACTGCCTGGCTTCTCCGCCTGCACAGCCCCAGAATGGCAGCTTGGCACTTCCGGCTAGTCCTGCCCCTTTGGGTGTTGTTCTGGGAACCCTGTGCACTGGATTGTGACAACCAGATCTCTGTACCGAATCTCCAGCGCTCACCCGCATTGCGCAAGGTGCGCTTTGCCACAACACGCAGCAAGGCCAGGGATCCAGCTGCTGTTCCCAGGCACATTCATCAGGCCCTTCAATTGTGGAAATACCTGAAGGAACGGCTGTGGGCAGGGCAGTGTGGGAGGGAAAGACTGGACCCGCCTCTCTCAACAAGAACCCTGCCACAACTGGATCTGGCATGGCAATGAAAGTATCCAGAGAAGATCTGAAGACCCGACAGTGACTTTTCCTAACAAAAGTAACATGGTGCTTTGGTGAAGCTGTGCAAATCTGCACGTGGACGGCAGCCACACTGGAGCCTTGGGCACACTCAAATGATGCCCCAGAGCTCTGGATCTTTGCAAAAGGGCTCACGGCCCATAGTGGCCATAGAATTATTATGCACCTAGAGCCAGTATCTTCCATGAGAGGCACCCACACTCCTCTCAGCAACTGGCTGGACTGATACTTTCAGAGGCCCATAGGGAGACAGTTTTGAAAACTATGTCTCTCTCTCTCTCTCTCTTTTTTTTTGTCTCAGTACTAAATAAATGTGTTCCTGGAACACAGCAGGTGTCCATACATGTTTGGCAGTACAAACAGAACAGCATGAAGAAGCCAAACATACAGAGTGACTACAGTCCGGGCAGATGCTGTGACTTGAACCACCAAGGAGTTCTTCCCCACAGTTTACTATGCTACTAAATCATAAATGCTAAGAGAAACTTTCCTTCTTTACCTGAGATTTAAAAAGGCTTCTATAATTAACGATGATTTTTAAATTGCAGACAGTGTAGCAAAATGAATATTAACCCAGATTTCAAACATCCTAAGTAGTTATTACCAAATCAGTTTCAAAGCATTCTATTATGGGAGGGGAGGCAAAACAGGTGGTAACAGGGCAACATTAGTATAAAAATCAAAAGGGTGGGATTTACAGGTTTAAAATGAAAGCACAATTAGATTACCCTCCAACACCTCCGCATCTGATCACCTTCCTGGAGATATAAAGTCACGGAAGTGAACAGACAGGGCTACCTCCAGAATCTCTTTCATTTCACAAGCCTGGAAGGAGGCAGAGAGAGTCAGTGGAAGATAAAAGTCAGCCCATGACGACGTTTTATGTTCTAAGCAAGTGTGCAGGAAAGCAAAGGCTAGAGCATCCTATCAGGTGGCAGCAGGGTATGGCCCAAGGGCCCCACCGCTTAACAAGAGCCACTCTTGCAAGAGAAATGGTTCCACGATGATGTTTCTCTCAAAGCTTCTACTTGCTCCCTATTTCTAAATGAGCAGGGGAATAAAGATCAGTACTCCAGGAGCGCAGAGGGAGGGAAGCAGCCAGACAGCTGAAACCAGCATTCACCACCCACATCCACACGGCCTGGGATGCAGACTCCCGTGGTCCAGCATTCACCACCCACATCCACACGGCCTGGGATGCAGACTCCCGTGGTCCAGCATTCACCACCCACATCCACACGGCCTGGGATGCAGGCTCCCGTGGTCCAGCATTCACCACCCACATCCACACGGCCTGGGATGCAGACTCCCGTGGTCCAGTATGGGAAGGGGGCGGAGGGGGGCAGGTAGGTGACACTCTTGATCTGGGAGAGACATGGAGAGTAAGGGAACAGAGCCACTGTGAAGAGCCCTCCAGCCTTCCTCGGGAGGTGCAGGATGCTGCAAAATATTTAAGCAAGTAAAAAACTTAGACAGGCCATAGTAAAGAGTGAAGAAGGATCAGTGGAAGGGGAGGCTTCAAACAGACCCCATCCTCAGCCGGGGTGTCTCTAACCGCTACCTTGAAATCCTCTGTACATCTTCTATTAATAGAGAGAAAGAATTTTTAAAATTGAGTGCTTTTTTTTTAAAATCTTGGGGCAAGTAGGACATCTCACTTGCTACACAAACCTGGCAACCTGAGTTCAATCCCCAGATCCCCCATAAAGACGGAAGGAGGAAAATGATTCCATCAGGCTGTTTTCTGACCCCAATATGAATGGTGTAGTGCATACATCCACAGGTATATCATACGCGCACGCATGTGCACACACACACACACACACAAACACACATTCATATAAATGAAATCTCGGCAGAAGAGTTAGAAGAAGGTTAGTCTGTGTGTCTCCTCAATGAGTCTATCCTCTGTCTTCCTAAGTGGAAAAGTTCTATTTTCTTGAAATAAATATACAAACTAAAATACTTATCATCATCTGGACATAACAATTAAACATATTCAATTCAGGACGTGCCTTAAAACACAGTATTTCTAGCAATTTTTGAAGGCCAGGTTATTAGCCTTCCCATCTACTCCAATGAATACACACAGGCCTTTTCCTGAGCTGGGACTAATACAGACTACAATTCCATTTTATCAGCCGGAAGCAACTTCAAGGAGTGTCGCTGGAAACACAGTTTTCTCCGGCACAGACGGAACACCTTCGGAGACGGCTTCTTCATAATCGCTCTTCCTTCCAAAGCAAGCGACTACAAGTTGTTGTACTGGGACTAGGTAGGTGCAGCTGGGGTTCACGTCTGGCAGGTTTTCACAATGCAAATTTGGAAACCAGACACTAACATCCAGGTAATGCCAATGGTTCCAGCAGAAGCAAGAAGAACTTTACTTAAAAAGAAAAAAAAATCAAATACACTCATAGAAAAATGTGGCTAATCCCACTTAGCCAGTATTTCTACATGGCGCGATCACTAATGTTGGGAGACTCTGAGCCTCTTGAAATAGGAGAAAGTGGGGCTCCCTTCCGGATAACATGACAAAGTTGAAAAGGGGCAGGAGAGTCCATTAAGTCTTGGTCTCTTGAGTAAGACTGGAAGGGGGAGTGGGGCTAGTAAGTTTTAATGGTCACTGGCCCCTTGCTGTGGAAACCCAATGCAAATGGGGTACCTGTGGTAGCCCTGAGGAAGCTGCCCGGGCATGTGGCAGTACAGGCTTCCTCTCCCTGCCTCTGCTGGGCGGAGTGATTTAGGTTAAATGCAATCAGCATGCTGGAAACCAGCCCGATAGTAAGT
The DNA here is from genome assembly GCF_950005125.1 of Chionomys nivalis. Classification (NCBI taxonomy): domain Eukaryota; kingdom Metazoa; phylum Chordata; class Mammalia; order Rodentia; family Cricetidae; genus Chionomys; species Chionomys nivalis. The sequence continues at coordinate 21,362,794 of NC_080107.1, forward strand.
GGAGGCTGAGGAATGCTCAAGGACAGGTTGGCACTGTTTGAAATGCACCCCAATGCTCAGAACGCTGCCTTGAGCCTGCTGTTGCACCAAGCATGCAATACCCAGGCAACCTGTGCCTCACACAGCCCACCCTATCTCATGGCACTTGCCATCCAACACTGGCTGCCTCGGTTCATATCCTACTTAAAGTGGGAAGTTAAAGGAAGGCTGGTTCCTCTTTTCCCCAGGACTCACGTGATATGGACCATGGATCCTCATCAATTTATTTGACAAAGCTGCTGCCAGGCCTTTCGAGGTAAGAAACCAGGCTGTTTTACCTTCATTTCTGACCACTAAGAACAGGGTATTGAGTATTTTACTCCCTTAAACATCAATGAAGCCCAAAAGCTGTGATCACAGGCTACCACTCATAAAGTCAGCAAGTTCTTCAGATGGCAAAAAGCACGCTCCACCCCAGCAATTGGAGAACCACAAGTACACCACCAATACCTGCTAGCTCAGAGGCCTTGGCACCTGTACCCTGCACTGATTGCAGAGGAAGCTCTTCCCCTATGGCCTCACTACTCCTGCCTCTTCAAACACCTGCAGCTCAAGTCAGCCCGGGAAGGAAACTCTTGCTTCTCTTCCTTCTCCTCCCTAGCCCACCTTGGCGACAGACTTTTTAGTTCTACAGGCCACAGGTGGGAGGAAACAGAGACATGTTGTCACCAGCACAGTGCGTCCCTTATCTACCTAAGTCATGGACTACGAAGCGCAGGCCTGGCCCCAGGAGCTAGGGTATCCCATCTCCCTGAAAGACTGCTCACCCTGTCTCCCACTGTCCCCACTTTCATTCAGTCAGGACTTTCAGCTCTTTGCACACTTCAATGTTTAGCCAAGTTAAGGGAACATGTTCTCCTGAGCCAAGAAGCAAAAGGCAGTATTGATGACATAAAAAGTCCGGCTTTCTTTTTTTCAGTCAGAGCAGAGCTTCAGACACTGTGATATGAAATGTTTTAATGAACCAACTCAAAATAGGAATCCTGAATGGTTCTTTATAAACCAAGTAGATGTTCCCTGCTTGTGTGCGGCTGGGTTGTAGCAGCAATTCTTTTCTTAATTCCTTATTCTGAGCACTTGGCTAGGAACCCAGAACGGAGTTGGAAAAATAAGACCCCATCCATATGGAGTCATAATTAAATAACAAGTACACTGAAGGAAATCGCCATGGTGCTGTCAGAGAATATCATATGGAGTCTGATTGGGAAAGACAATACAAAATCAAGTGTTCGTTAAGGGCCTCCTGGTAGCTTAACCTTTCACTGGCAATACAAACAGCAAAGCCAGTGCCTTTGCTTTTTTAAAGAAATGCTTGCAGGGACTGGGGAGATCCCTAGAACAGTAAAACAAATTCAAAATTTCAGCACTATGAGGGAGGGAGGGAGGGAGGGAGGGAGGGAGGGAGGGAGGGAGGGAGGGAGGGAGGGAGGGAGGGAGGGAGGGAGAGAATATGAATGATGGGTGGGTGGTTCTGTAACTGAAAATGCTTATAAATGTTTGACCTCCTCCCATGGCATATTTAAAACCAAGAGGCATGTAATGCCAATTCTAGAACTAACAGTAAAAATAAGAAGCCTGTTCAAAAAAAGATAGCGTAACCTTGAAGGACGATTAAATTCTCAGAAGGACATGACATTTCACGAGCTAAGAAAGTCGTGTGGCTACCACTGAATTCACAACAAAGGTCTACCTATGGCAGAGAACCCAGAACCAGAGCACAAGAAAAGCAGTGAAGCAGGAATAGTTTGCTGAAGGGAATTCACAGCAGCAGGAGTAGAGGAGATAGAGTGCCAACTGGCTGGGCCAGCAAGTGGAAAGCCTTGAAGTCACACGAAAAGGATATGTGGCAAATCCTCCATTCATAAGAAATGTCCAAAGGACAGAAAGTTGGCTGCTTGGATGGCTAGGCCTGGAGATCTTGGAGGTACAGGGATTTCAAATTGATACAATGTCTCTCATGGGGATGGTGACAACGTTCAAAGAACAGCTTCTACAGAACTTCCAACACACTAGAAGTTCCTTTAAGTGAACATTACAGTATGTAAATTACATTTTGATACTGTAATGAGCACAACAGATCCATGAGAGTCTTATCCCACCAAAACTAGTAAAAGACGCCTCCCTGCTGAAGCTGAGCCCCACTCCAGACTTGCCGAGCTCTACAGTGAGCCCACATCCTACCCTGCCCCAGTACTCTTCTCGGGGACATCTTCAAAGTCTAAGCCAGATGCACTCATCATTTGGATTTTTAAATTATACTTGGATGACAATGCAGGTACCCGGAGAACACAGCGCTCAGAGGTCTATTGGAGGACAGATTAATGTGGCTGTGGAACCCGGTCGACAATAACACACAACTATTCTTCAAAGACACACGCAGGGGGGAGCTGTTAACAGTTCAGGAGAGACCCACTATGAAATCTGCACAATCGCAGAGCAGAATGCTTGAGTCATGGCTCCGGATCAAACCTGTCTGCACCTGTCGCCCTTGGAGAGCCAGCAAGATGGAGACGTCGTCGGTCAGTCCGAGCTGAGCCTGCCTCAGAATCACACAGTGATCTGGTAAAGCTGGGATATGGAAACAGGGGCTCTCAGAGTCACTGGATCCTCATATCACACAGGCCTATAGACGAATGAATTAACCAAAACCCTTGATTTTCTAGACAATGAAGCATGCAAAGTCAATTCAAAATTGCTCGAGCCACTTAGAACTTAGCCTTCTTCTGCTCAGCTCAGCAGGTCCACATACATCCTCATCTGAGACTCGGGGAAGGAAAACCCTGACCCCAAAACAGTGACCAAATCCCAGGATAAGCAACCTTCAGAGAGCGCAGGCTCTAAGGTCATCGGAGAGAAAAGCAACAAGACTGGGCTATGAAAACTGCTTCACAGGCAGGGATTCCATCTCCCTGCTGTGGTGCCTAAGGGGACCCGATGCCCACAGAATGAACTGGTCTGTGTGGTGGGAGGGACTCCTGTGACTTCACAGGCCAGACCTGTGAAGGTGCTTTATTATTTTATTTTTTAACCACATGAGCCCAGTGATATCAAATAAACGTCAAGGAGCATAAAAGCTGATCTTCACTCTCTTGACCGCACACAGCTCCGAGCTGTCTGCAAGAGCAGGGCGGGGGTCTGCAGACTGACCTTCACGGACCACGGGGAAGCCCTTTCCTGAGGTGCCTGTGAGCGCTCTGGCTGATGCAGTGCGTTGAGCCATTACATTACTGAACAGTGAGCATCTTACCTATTATTCCACTGTCCTTGCTTTCCAGGGTGGAACTGGGGCTGCTAATGGTCTCACAGGGACTTTTGTTGGCTGCCGTCTTGCTGACACAGCTATTCAAGGTTGAGCAGGGGCTATCAGTGCTGGGAGAGGCAGTGCTGCTTGTCAATGTGGAGCAAGGGCTGATGCCTTGGCTCAGGGCTGTGCACTGCAAGGCAAACAAGGAGGAGTTAGCGTGGATCACACAGCACGCTTCGACACACGTTTTCATTTTGGATGCTAAAACGATGAAATACAGGATAAATGGAGACATGGTTTAACTTCTAGAAACACTACAGCTAAATAGGGATAGACAGAGTTTTCCAAATGCTAAAAGAGATGTCTTTGTTCTGGTTGCCTCCTTTGAGGTTTTTTTACTAAAAGGGCGGTCTTAGCGATCCTTCACTGGGAACACAGATTCGTAAAACAGAGATGGCCAACAGGCAGACTTCCTTTCGTTTAAAGCCTGCAGAAGACAAATGGGTTATTCGACCTCTGTACGGGAAACCTGGGGGCTGTGTCTCTATAATATTTCACAGCAGGGCAGCCTGATTCCATTCCTGAAGATTTATGGGCTCTGTATTCAGGAAAGGAGACTGGTAGCCTCTGCGGACTCAACGCCTCCCCAACCCGTGCCTCCTCGCAGAGACCCCAGGAAGAGGCAGGAGCTCCTGCCCTCACCGCTACTGGCACGTCCAGAGGTGGCAGGAGGCTGGTGGCTGTGCTCTCTTGGATGGAGAGTGCCCCTGGGAGGATGAACCATTTGACTCCCTCTCGTTTTGTCTGTACCTCATCGCCTATAAATCTTTTCTTCACCCCACTAACTCACACCAATCCCAACAGCTAAGAGAGCGCAGAGAAGCACAGACCAAAGCGGTCAACGGAGAGGAATGTGCTCTTAGGATGGAAGCAGCGTCATTACAAAAGCTCTTCCAGCCACCTTAAATCACCAAGCCCATAGTCTCCGGGTAGAGGCTATCAGGGTAATGTGGACATTTTCTTGAGCTCTGATCCCTTCCATTTGCCCTTAGCTACTCCCACCACCATCCCTGCAAAGATCCAGACCTTTGTAATAAATTTCAAAACACAAGAGCTCAGAACTCATCTGACCAAACAATAACAGGCCCCCATCACCCGCCCCCAGCCCCCCACACTGGCAGGGTGTGTACTATTGACTCATTCATCCCCTAAAAGCAGGTAGGAAATGCAGTCTCTTCTTCCAGCATTACCATGGCTTCATTTTTGTCTTCAATAGTTATGTGTGTGGCACTTGGGATCCCTTCTCCCAGTAAAAATCCCAGTCTTGTCAACAGTTCTTGAGCCGCCGGAGAACAGCTTGGTTCATTATCGGCCTTGGCTTCTGGAACAAAGAAAGAAGACAATGAAGATGCCCCTCTGGGGAGTCGGGGCCTCACATCTGGATGAGCTCATACTCCAGCTGCTTGTCTGGAGTCTTTGTGCATCCTTACAAAATGTACCGAGTTTGACAACCGTGCCTGCCCTCTAGCAGTGCATTCTAATTAAGAGGCCGTGGCAGGTGGAGAAAACTGGGACAGAGAAACACCAAGTGCAAAGGGTGGAATATTTGATCTGAAAAAGAACATTCCCCACACCATTATCTGATAGCAATTCCAACTCCAGTGTCATCTGAAGAATGGTCCCTTAGACAGCTCTTTGGGTAAGAAAGGGCTACTTCATCATACCCTCAAAGGGCACTACATCCCGTGCCACAGAAGGCAACACTAAAACCCGGGTGGTATGCGACAAAGAACCAGGCTATTTAGATGCTGGGATAAACTAAAATCCAAGCTCTCGTTCAACAAGACAGGGGCAGGAGGATTTGGGCGGGAAACTTGCTCTACACATCCCATAGCAGTGAGAGTCAAACCCGGTTCTAACTCAGGTTCTCATCACAAGAACCCACACTGAATCCAAGACCAGTGCAGAAGGTCAGGATCTAATGCATGGCTGCTCGTTCTCAGCACACAATGCCAGGAAGCATGGCATCTCCAAGGCTGGTCATGTGCTTTTCTGTACTGAAGAGAATGCTCATGTGGGAATTTACTTAAACGCCAAGCTGGAGACTCATCTCGAACCCCAAAGCCCAAGGGCACTTAGCTTTTGTCAGTTATGGCTGACAAATAAAATATGGACATCAACCATTACCCATATAACCATAACACCTCCTCTCACTGTAAAACACCCACTGTGACGAGATTATATACAAAAGCTAACTGTGCTCACCAGAGCACAAACTTAAGAGCAATGTAACTCTCAAGACAACGACTCCATGTTTTGTCTGTTCTTGTCGAGACATCTAGAAAATAGGTACATGCTTGTACCTATTTTCCCCACACGTGGAAATCTACAGTAAGTGGAGGAAGAACGAGGGACAGGTAATCAATGAGCGAGGGACGCTATGAGCTAACATTGCTACCACCATGCTTCCTTCTAACTTTGTCTTTTGTAAGCAACTACAAAATGTAAGTGAACAAAACTTTGGTGAAAATCATAGGGAAAAGCCTTGGTCACAGAGCCGTCTGTCCACACCATGCCGCCAGAAGGAGGTGTGAGAGAAACCAGGCTGGTGACATCTTCATGAAAGAAAAGGCACCGGCCACTTGCTTGCTCTCAAAAACCTCATCATTCAGGACATCGCTCTAGAGCCACCATGATGAGACTGTTCTATGTTTACAGCCCTGATGTTTCCAGATGATTTGGGTTAAACTCATAACATCCATAGGTACATGCCAACACAGGGGAAGGGAACCACCCTAGGGCGGGTGAACCACACCCCTAACACAACCCTAGAAATGTCCTTTCCCACTAGAGACTTCAAATCATGGACAGATTGTTAAGTGAGATGGCACTTGGGAAGGAAAGGCGGAAACCATCAAATCAACACGACACAGGCACACCCAAAAACGGAATCCGGAGGACAGGTCCTATAGACCCCACCTTCATCTACTTGCCTCTCCCTTCTGCAGTGTGCTTCAGGCCTCAGGCAGCAAGATGACAGGGGTCAAGGGAGGAGATGAAAATGGGGAGGTAAATAAGGGGGTGAGGGGGAAGATCTCAGCAGCTTTTCTACTCCACACCCCTTTTTTTTTTTTTTTTGAAACAATCGCCACACTGCTGCGCCACTGTGACTATGTCCCAGCCCCAGAAAGTCTAACTTCTGGTTCAACCAGAAACACTCCAGGCAAAGGGCCAGAAACTCCACCCAGTTGGCAGCCGGTATAGAGGCTCAAAGCAGCCACACATGCAGGCTCGACTGCTCCATCGACCCTGTTGACAAACACAGCCTACGGCTCACTCGTTTGAAAGTTCTCGATCCTGGGTAGGACCTGTATACTAAAGAGGGACATTACTGTTCCACAGCTCAGTCACTGTCACCTCTACACTGAGCCTGCAGATAGCTACCTCACGTTCTTGCGCAAATGTGGGGGGCTGGAAACAGTCAAGACAGGCATGGCAATGAATGCCCGTAATGCCAGTACTTAAACTGAGGAAGAACTGGTGTGGGTTTGAGACTGGCCTGGGCTACATGGTAAGTGCAGCACAGTCAACATACACAACAGGATATTTGTCTCAAAAGATGAAAAATGAAACCACAAATGCCTAACAAAACTAGTCATTCAAGTCTCCATGTTCAAATGAGCTGGGAAACTATGGTGATTCCAAGCTGAATGGCTGAGCTGAGAGAGACACCACAACTCACAATAAGCTGTTCCCTGCACTGCTCAACCGGGACGCGGCTAGTACCAAAGTTTAAAACCCTACTGAGGATGAAGAGACACACATTCTTAATTTCATTTTGCATTCATCAAGTCACTAAAACTGCATTTCCTCCAGAGGCTCCCAACTGTTGTTCTTTTTGGGGGGGGGCTATTTTTTTTCTGAATGTCATCTTAGTGACCACTGAACTCCTTCACATCCACTACGTTTGCTTTCCCTGGTTCACAACATCTTATTTAACTGATCTTTCCCTCTGGCAGAAGGACTCCTGTATGAAGAACAGCAGTATCCTTCTGGGAGAGGAGAGGTGTCTACCAGCCCACACAGCGTTGCTGCACTAGGAACAGAAGTGCACGATGCTAAGATTAGGATTCTCCTGGAAGCCACTTTGTGCCCCAAAGTAATCCAAACTGGATTCTACTGGTTCTCTCAGCATAGTCTGCTCTCATTCTGATACTTAATATTAATCCTATCATCAATAATGGGGATACCTTAACCAATATCTGTGGAATAAGGACGGGGGGGGGCTCATTTCAGCTCACATCTTGCAGATTTAAATGTCAGAATTTATGACGTACGGATCTGGAACTGAGAGAGCAGCTGGCCTCGTGTAAACCCACTAAACCAATGGGCAGGGATGGTTCTCATCAGTAAACAATCCCCCCATGGAATCCTCAGTATGGAAGCACTGTGGAAGGTTAGCCCGTGCACAAAGTTAAAAGGAAGTTCACAGATCTTGTCCCATCTGCCTCTTTTAGCTGTCTGCACACAGGGCACTGCGTCTGAGGCCCGAACATCAAAGAGCTGTCCATCCGCTGCCGTGGCCGCCATCGCTTCAATCACCGTGCCCTTCCCAGCCCTCTTCCCATCTTCGCTGCCATTTCAAAAGCCAGACAAAGCCCTCTGTGCTACAGCTAAAGAGAGCTCTTCTGGTAATGAACCTCTCTCAGAACTTCAATTTCCTGATCACTGAAGTGGCCATACGCACATCCTGAGGTCGTGAGCCTCAAAACCAGCACCACATGAGGAAAGCCTCCTAAACCACAAGCTGGTTGGCACCCCTGGCCTGCACACCAAGGCTGCACTCCTCTTCTACATTCGGCTCTCCGGTTTCACCCGTTCACAAGCATCTCCAAGCGTGCGTGCATTTCTCTTCCCCCCAAAATGAACAGGTTATCATTTTCCGGCCCGGGTAGCTTTTTCTAGACTCACAATTCCAAAAGAAAAGCTCTCTCCTTTGCTGTTTACGTCAAGGGTTCTCGCTCAGGCCCGTGTGCACGGCTCCACTTCCCATTCCATCTCTGCTCCTTAAAGCCAGGCGCTGTTAGATGCCTGTTGCGGGTCTGCCGGGGTAATCTGGCTATGGTCTGTCAATCGCCTCCGTCTTTTAAAAGAACCAGCCCTCTGTCGTCTCAGTGAGTCTCGGACTTGCCTTTCGGGCTGCTGTTGCATTGTTTCGGCTCTGATTCCTATTATTCCTTCCTGTCTGCTGGTCTGGGGCATTTGCTTTATTCCTGTTTTCTAAACTTTTGAGGTCCGTTATTAAGTTACATATTTAAGTCCTTTCTGATTTGGGGATCTTTTAAGGTCCTCAGTGTTCGTTCCATAGAGGAGTGTGCCCCGCCCACTCCCACTGTCTTCCTTGCACTCAGCAGTACATGGGGTACCCAGACAACTCCTGAATAATCACTAGCTAAACAACCTTAAACAGCTGAAGGGCACTAAGTTCCCAAGATGTTTGTTAAGCAACTGTGTTAAGAGAGATGGGCCCTGGACCAGACATTACACCCCTTTTCCTAATCTTAGCCACTTCCTACCATGGCCTGCATCTCAACTTCTAGTCCTCTCTGATTACTACTATAAGCGTTTTCTATTTGCTTCTTGTTTGTTTTGGCTTGGTTTGGTTTTGAGACAGGGTTTCTCTGTGCAGCCCTGGCTGTCTTGGAACTCAATCTGTAGACCAGGTTGGCCTCACACTCAAGAGATCTGTCTCCCGCGTGCTGGGACTAAAAGCATGTGCCATAATGCCCAGTTACAAGTTTAATTTCCTTCTGGTTCATTCTCCTGAGCCATCACAAACCCCTCCTTATTTCCCAAAACTACTATGTTGTAAACAGGGCGTCCATCTGCCAAGCTGGTGTTGATAGGCCGAAACATTTAAGATACACCTGCATACGAGCTAGCTTTAAGCTATTCAACTCATTAGCCTCTACGTTTTACTCATTCACTCCCATGTTCAATCTGATGAGGCATGTTTCGGGGTTTGTCAGTGCTGGGGACTGAACCCAGAATGGTGAACTCACTGTGTCGCTGAGCTACAGCCCAGCCCCCGTCCTGGGATGTAAGTCTTGTAGAACCACAGAACTATAACCTAAGAAACAGAGGACCCTTTTCAGTTAACCGTGACTATTCTCTCCACCTCACCAACGCCGGACAAACAGCAATTTCTTAAAGGTAAATTCCAGGGCTGACTTTAATGTGTACCAATTAACTTTCTGTACGCTGGTCCTGTAAAATCCAATGATCTGTTTTATGGGTTTTGTTCTGTTTTGTGCTGGAGAATTAACCCAAGGCACTACACATATTAAATGGGCTGGCACTCTACCAGCGAGCTACCCCAAAGTCTGCTCATGCTTTAAAGGGATCATTTACCCGAGTAAGATTTTGTAATATCACGGATTGGGGCAACTGGGAAAACGTTGGCACATTTTATTACACAATATCAAGCTATCATAATCATTAGTAGTACATGAGATCTTAACGTAAAAATCCCGAGAAGCTACCAAGCTCAATGTGACAGGTTCAAGTTTCCCAAAAATGTAACTTTTTACTTTCCTTTAAAAGGCAGGTTCTAGCATGGATGACAAGTCCTATGAGGTGCCTTTCTGTTGTTCTGTTTGTTTAACTGAAGCGACGGGCTTGTTTCATGCTCGCTCGCTTCATCCCTTCGCAAGAAAACGTGATAAATGCTCAACTGTGAATAATCACAGTTTGCCAATAATCATCTCAAATAACCGTTATGTTTCATTTGAAAAGCTGCTGGCCTAGCTTGCAATTCAAATCAGAGCAAAAGGCTTTACCTAAAGACCCCTATCAGACAGCAGCACGCAGGAGAGAGGCGTCAGGCAGGCTTCCTACTTTCCCACTCAGAATACTAAAAAGATAGACATTCAAGGGTCAGGATTTAATAACACTAATTACTTTCAGTGTCTTATCAGGGGAATGCTTGAGTGAATTTTCAGTCCTGGTGCAAGCGTGCAGCAGTGCAGGGTACCAGGATGCTGGAGAGGCAGCAGCCCTGTTCTGAAGAGCTTCCAGTGACGCTCACTGTTCTAGTTTTCTTTCTGTTGCTGGGATGCAACACTCCGACCAAAAGCAACTTGGGGGGGGGGGGAGCCAGGACAGGAACATGAGGCAGAAACTACGGGGCAACACTGCTCATTCACTTGTGCAGGCTCAGGCTCATCTAGCTTTCTTACACAGAGCCCAGCCTACCTGCTCAGGGATGGATGCCACCCACAGTGGGCTAGGCTCTCCATCAGTGAACGATTAAGACAGTCCTCCACAGTGAGACCCACAGGCCAATCTGATCGGGGCAGCTCCTCAATTGAGACTTACTTGTTTGGTGACTCTAAGCTGTATCAAGTTGGCAATAAAAGATAGCTGGAAAGACAGACAGACAGACAAACACACACACACACGAGACATGAAAGTAGGAGGTAGCCTTCTAAGGAAGAAGGATTTTATAGAAGAAGATGGGCTAAAAAAAAAAGGATAACAAAATGAAAATGACTAAAAATTTATTATATACATGCGTAAAACTGTCAAGGAGTAAGTATCTACTTTAAAAATAAAATTAAAAAAAAAAGATCTGACCTAATACATACAGATAGAGGCATCTTAGGTCCATAACCCACATTGAGACTCTGTATGAAGTCTACAATTGTGTTCATGTTCAGGGAAAGCCTTTTACATATATATATACTACAGCCACCCCCCGTGCCCCTTCATTTGCTCAAATTCCTGAAAGTAAAAGATAACTATCCTCATCAATTCTTTCTTCATTATCTTTAACTTCCTTCCTTCCTTCACCTCCGGTATTCTCCCCAAATGGCCCTATTAACTGCATTTATGTTGAACTTTTTGATGATACACCTCTTCTTTTATTGACCTTGCAAACTCTGTCCTGTAAGGCAGAAAGTAGCAACTGCCAGGAGAGACACAGAAAGAAAACCCGTGCTTTCTCCTGCCCTCCCCCTCTGCTGCATTTTCTACGTGGTTCAGCATCTTAACAAACTCCTAAAGCTGCTCAGCAGTCTCATCTCAGAACAGAGCCATTCTTCCCCTTGGTCTAACTTGCTTCATTTTGCTTCTAGGACAAAGAATACCTGGTTTAACCCGAGCTCTTTCTTGAGTTTCAGCTCTCAGCTCAATACATCTGCTTATTAGCTTTTCTATCACCTCCAAGAGACAACCTCCCTAAAACATGTTGCGTCAAAGGGCTGGGTCTCTTCTCCCACAGCGGTCACCTCACACGTTAAGGATCATCATCTCTTTCTCTCAGGCCCCTGAGCTCTCAAAAATCTTCTCACCCATCCCTCTTTCCTGACCCTGCTCTAGAGACTGTATTTACTCACCTCACTATGGAAACCATTTTCTCATCGTTCCCCCCAGCGCTAGCCTCTACCTGCTCCTACCATCTGCTCCACTGCCAGGTGCTTTGGCTAGAATGTTAAGTCTCCCTTCCAACTTCTATGTGAAAACTCAACCCCAGTGTGATAATGTTAGAAGATGGGGCCTTTGGAAGGTGATCAGGGAACGGGGACTGCAGATGATGAGACTCATGTTATTTATGAAAGAAGGATCCTGTGACCTCTTTCTACAGGAAGAGGTCATAGCAAAAACATGGCTACCTAAGAGCGAGGAAGCAACCCTCATCACATAAGACATCTGCAAGCCCCCTGATTATTTTTTATCTTCCCGAGCTCAAAAAACTGTACAGAAAAACAATCTATTTCTGCTGTTTATAAACTGCCTGGTTTGTATTATTTTTGACACTGCAGCCTAGCTGGACTACCAGTTGAATCATAATGCAGCGTGCATCAATTAAGCCTTTCCCGTGCTCAGCATCTCTGCCTTCATCACGGTTTGTATTCATCCCCACTCCCACTCTGAATTAATCAGTCGCATCACACACAGGTCTTTAATCCCCTACTAGACACTAAAGCTCAGCGAAGAGAGGACCCCCATACATACTTGATAACTCATCTCAAACAGCACCTAGCATGGGGCTTTCACAGCTTATGAAATATTTATTTACTGAAGGAAGCAAAAGGAAGAGCTACTCTACGGCCATTCTCCCTTCCTTTGGACACCTATTAGGCGTGTCTGCTTCAACACGCCAACAAAATCTCAATCAGCCATTAGAAGGTGCATGGCCATCTGAGAAGACAGAAAATTAAAGACAAAGCAGGCTTGGGGTTAACGCTCAGAACAGGAAGGAGAATACAAATGGGAAACAGTGACGTTTTATTTCTAAAACTGGGTAGGGAATAGACACATGCCATTATTCTTTAGATCTCCTTTCTTCTCTACATCATTTTGAATGTATGCAAAAGTAATTAAAGAAATAAAGGAGCCAATAAAATATTTCCATACATGTTCATCTAAGAAGATACCCTCTGCCCAGCAGGGTAGTTTTTTGCTTAATGATGCTGCTGCTTCATGCATGCTATTTTACTCTTGTTTTGTTGTAGTTTTCGAAACAAACAAGCAGCTGCAAACAAAGGTCTTTCTATTTAGCCCATGCTGGCCTACAACTCACTATGTAGACCAGATTGGCCTTAAACATGTGCCTCTCCTCCTTCCTCAGAGTGCTGAAATCACAGCCATGTCCTAACCACACCATCCAGTATATGTGTTACTTTTCCTTGCAAACCAACCTGCTAGGGGGAGAAAAAGTTGCATCATATTCTGAGATTGATCTTCGCTGAGCAATGACTCAGTAGATTAAGAAGTTTCTCACCCCTCCCTATCCCAGCATGCTTTGCTAATGATACAGTACGGCAAACCTAAATATGGTTGTTCCCAATTCAAAGAAATAAAGTTATGTATTGAAATTTAACCATCCTCTGAAGGTAGAGGCACTGTTTGAGGGGAAATACACCAAGTTAATCCCAGGATGCTGATTTCTATGAAGGGCCTGTTCTATGTGGTGCCCAGTTTGAGAGGATCACTTGGCAGAGGGAAAAGGGCAGAGATAATTTGCTTTGTTTTCTTGATCCATTAAGTCTGTGTAGAAAATTAATGTTTTTAACATATTTCAAAATACTAAAAAGTATAGTATGTCTTCTTAGATGTTTACAGGTCTGTGTAAACTTGAAAAATGAGCTCTTTGCTTATTAAAAAAAATTGTTCAACTGGTTGAACCTATTAATGCATCTATTAAATGCTATACATAGCATTTAATACACATAGCATATGCTATACTTACATTTTGAATTATAAGTAGTTGTAGGGATGTGATACAAATGACTTTATGGCAAAAAAAAAAACTGGCTTCAATCAGTTTGGTTTTTGTTTTGTTTTGTTTTTTGTTTTTTTTTTTTTTTTTTTTTGTCTCTAATCCCCCTCTAAAGAAAATCACAGATGTTTAACTTTTTAAGCTTCCCAAAGTCACCACGGGCTTTTAAACTATCTAGTGGAAGTCTCAGATTCTCAGCCAAAGCCTGCTCTTGAATATTCTGAAGGGGTAATGTGTTTATATAAAATCCAAAGTCAACTTGCTGGCTTTTCAGGTCTCCCAAAGACAGGAAGGTCAGAATTCAGACAATACAAGACCCAACCCTTAAGCAATGCAAATACACCCAACTCAACCATTCCTGCCTCTTGTATACAATTTCAAGAATTCACATTAGCCAAACTAATCTCTGTCAACTGCCCAAAGGGAAAAAACCTCCCAGAAACATTTAGTTCAGTGAAGCTTTCTTACAAGGGAACTCAGGTTTCCCTCTGAAATGGAGAATGTGAGTATGCGGTCTTTAGGGAAAGATCATGGAAAACACAGTCTTACCATGGTCACTGGGCTCTGAGGGCTTGGACCCTTCTCTGAACGGGACCATAACTGTATCTCCAGGCACCCTGGGGCTCTCCACATACTTGGGCTTCCTGACGGGACCTGCAGTGGGAAAGACCGAGGATAGCTAATTTTTTCCAAGTGCAAACAGAGCTTCAGAACATACAGTTTGTATCTTTACACCAGGACGCAATCACGCCTAAAGGAAGACTGACCCTTCCCTCCCCTGAACACAGACACACACACACACACAGTCACTTCAGAGCAGACACAAGAATGTCCAGGCTGATCTGCCAGGGTGAGCTCCATTTAGAGAACGCAAACGCTGACGGAAAGAAACCAAAGCTGCTCCCCTCGGCTGCAGTTCCACAGTTGTTTTTTTGTGTGTCACACAGGTGACTTTGACATGTTCAGACCTAGACAGCGGTAGGAAACCATTTTCCTCTCACTGGGATACGGATGGCCAGGTTCCTTGGCATCTCTAAGTCAAGAGTTGCGAATTACAAACAGCTGGCCTCTGGTATCAACACGCTGAGCAGCCACCTAACGTAGGCCTCTCATCAGGGTGACGATGCATGGTAACTGCATGGCTGCTTCCCTGGCAGCTGCAGCAGCTGCCCTCAGGTGGGTGTGGCCAACAGTCTGCCCGAATTTGGGGACACAAGATACAGAGAGTTCCACAACTTATCAGGAAAATCTGGAATTTTCAGTTTATTTTTTGAGTCAGGGTTTGGCTATGTCACTCAGGCTGACCTAGAACTGGCATCCATCCTTCTGCCTCTTCCTCTGGCCGCGATCACAGGCAGGTACCACCATACCCCGGGGATTCTTTATAATTTTACCATTTTGTTCTTCCTGCTGAGAAAGCTCTTGGAAAAGAGACTGAATGGAACCTTCATGCCCTGCTGCTGGGGACAAAGGTGCAGTCACTGCTGGAAAACAGTCCAGCAGCTGCTCAAAGAGGTCAGCAGAGCTGTCACGTGGTCCAGCAGCCCTCCACACCCACCCTAATGGGTCCACACAGAAACCAGTGCATGGTGTTATTCCCAAAGGGCCATCAGCCGAGGAGGCGGAATACCCAGAACTGGGAGAAGAAAAGGGACAGAGCAGCCACTCATGTGACAAGAATGGACTTTAAAGATACCATGCCACACGACAGAAGCCAGTCGTAACGTGTAACTTCCAGTATATAGGGGAAACCAAAGATTTGAATGGTTGCCAGGGTTGAAGATAGGCAGGCTTGTAGGGGATTCTTTGGAGATTAACAAATTTCTAATATTGGACTTGCACAATTCTTCATAACTCCTTGGGAGCACGCTAAAAACTAAAGGATTGTACATGTTTGGATAGGTGAATTGCTTGGTCTATGAACTAGATCTGAAGTGACTTGAGAAGCAAAAATAATGCCTCTTTGTACCTTCAAAGTATCACCTTCCATCTTGGTCCCGACTCACCTGTTAGACCTTCGGTAGTCTGCACACAGTCACAGAGAAATGCAGGAGGGGAGGGGGTGGACAGTGTTCCAGGTAGGCTACAACACTGGGCCTCTCACCCGCCTGGGCCACTACCCTGACCAGGCTTGTGCCCCCACAGCAAGCAGGTTGATCTAGGCAGACTGTGAACATCCTCCTGCCTCTACATCTAACATGTCCAAAAGAACGTGTTCAAAGCATGGCTTGTGGTGAGAGATGCTGCCATCTAAAGGTTGGACTGTAAAAGCATCTACGTGCCTTGAAAAAAAATAATCCGATTCCCAATGGGTGGTAATGACTGCATCTTAAACAGGCCGTGCTATTAAAGAAGCCTCTTTTCAGAAAAGGATGCTGTTTCAAACTTTAGAAAACATGATTACAAATGACTAATGAAGTATTTAAGAACATGGCTGTTTTAATAATTTATTTAACTGTCAGAATTTTTTGATGTCAAAAACCATTACAGGAACGGGGAAATACGTTCACAGTCTAAGTGGGGGCCGTGGCCTATACAACAGCCCTCGGATTTTATCTAATGCATCTATACATCCATTTAGGATACGTAAAATATGTAAGAGGGAAAACAGAAAGGCTAAAGCATTCATCAGG
Organism: Chionomys nivalis; assembly: GCF_950005125.1. Taxonomy (NCBI): domain Eukaryota; kingdom Metazoa; phylum Chordata; class Mammalia; order Rodentia; family Cricetidae; genus Chionomys; species Chionomys nivalis. The sequence goes on from NC_080107.1 coordinate 21,378,992, forward strand.
AAGAAGAGGAACAGCAAGGTGGTTGGAACAGGAGAAAGAAACAGAACGTGAAAGCTGAGAACTACACAGGCTTTCCATTGTCCCAGCTCCCTACCGCAAAGTGGAGCCCTGGAATCTTGTCTCTTAACAGTTTATGGACAGAAGCAGCAAAGCCCTTTATTGTAACTGAGGATGAGGAGCTGTTACAGCCTCAGCCTTACTCACTGCTCCGGATACATCTGCCCCTCTCACCAGAACTCGGAGTGTAACAGCAGCAAATCCAGGGATCTAATTCCAAAGTACTTACCCAACATCCCCTCAAAAACACCCTCTTAATAGTCCAGTGCTTTCTTAAGATGGGGATTATTTCATAGGGATAAAAAGAGGGATTGTGAATGGTAGGAACAAGGAGTCTTGTGTCACTCAGAGCCTCCAGAAGACATCCACTCCCACCCGTCTAAACCATCTGCAATGAATGGGGGCCTGGAGAAGCAGCTATGACATCTTAACTACTCCAGAAGCTAAGCCAGCCGGGTAGCAGGTTCAAGGCCAATCCAGGTGACAGAGAAACTTCCTGGCAGCCTGGTTAACTGAGTGAGACTGTCTGAACACACAGCAACGAGAGCTCCAGGGTCACAGTTGACTAGGAGAGCAATGTCTACCACACACACAGCCCTAGGTTCAATCCCGCCTTAGAAGTCTCTCTTACAAGTTCACAATTGCCAACCTGGAGGGGTTGGGATGTTAAGAGCAGAGTCTTCGGACAAATCTGCACAAATCCAGGTTCAATCACTGTACCCCTCCTTCCTGTTCTCCCCTTTATTCTGATCTCAGTATGTCCCAGAGTTAAGAGACAAACAAGCAAAGCTCTTACGATGGGGGCAAAATCCACGAGGGCACAAACCAGGGCCACATGGTTCTCAGGCACCAACAGCAATCCATGAGGGCACAAACCAGGGCCACATGGTTCTCAGGCACCAACAGCAATCCAGTGAAGTAAATAAAACCTGTACCTCCCGCCATGGGCATCCAAGCTAAGCATACTTCCAAGAATTCACCAAAATTCAGCCCTAGAAACCTGGGACAAAGCACGATGTTCACCACTTTTAGGTCAGGAAACTGAGGCTCAAGTAAACCCAATGGTTAGCTCCAAACATACAGGAATTCACACAGCCGTGTGCACAGTACTACAGCCCATGGATTGAGCCACCACGAGGAATTCTAGATTAGGCCTTCATCTCTCAACAGAGCCGGGGCACTGGAATGAATCCGTGCAGGTAGCAAAGCTTTTATTCATCCCGCGTGTCTCTGATCTTCCCTAACTTTTACTGGCAGCAGAAATATTAAAGTGGATATAAACAACTGTTCTCCAGCATGACCCTTTTATTTAAATTGCTTTTCACGAACAGCTGAACCGCGGATGCTGTAAAACAAGATACATTTATAGGCAGAGAGGTTTTATTCCTGCCCCGATGGATCGTTAGAGAATTCGTGCACGCTTTCCACCAAGCAAAGCAGATGAAGACTCGTTCGTCCCCTCTCCCTCGGCAGCTCCATTAAAGTCGCAGTAAAGGGACTAACCAGGGAGAGCTGGGGAAAGGAGACAGCCACAGGTGAAAAGCAAACTTCTGAAACAGGGATGAGGACTCCCAGGGAGCAGAGGACCAAGCAGAACAGTTAAGGGTCATGGAGCCTCAGAGTTAGTCCAGTCGGAGAGCAGGGGCCAGCGAGGGCAACCCTGCAAAGCGGAAAAAGAGTTAGGCCTCTTCCCAAGCCAGGAATATTCCTTCCTTGATCCTGGCAGCTGAGTTTATTTCTCCAGGAAGGATGGATTCAAAGCCCCTGAGAACGGTAGTGTTAAAATGAAAAAGTAGTATTAACAGTGTTGTGTGTCCGCTGAGGGGCTCAAGAGACAGACATCCCCTACCATCTACGTGACTGTGGGAAGACTGACAGCCACTTGTACACCACGGCAGGGTAGGATGCAGAGGGGACCTCTCTGGGGAAGCTCAGACCTACCAAGAACCACAGCTGGCAAACCCCCGGCCACCACATTGTGGCACAGCCAGGCCTCCCCATACAACTTTCAATAGTACTTCAGTATGTTATAGTCATGCACAAAGAGTCGGGGATCCCCAGACAGACCCTATCAACGAAAGTCGAGCCACTTGACTGTAATCGTGTTAAAAAAGAAATAAGGAACGCGGGAGGAACACCCCCGAGAGAAAAACAGCATTGCATCCACTGAATACACGGTGACAAGAAGCATTCAGCCAAGCAAGCTGCAGCTGCAACGGAGGACAACCGAGGCCACACCAGTGACATCACCCTACTGGTCTTCCTCCTGAATGGCCATCCACTAAAGCACAGTGACAATGACCTCAGCACCATCCAGGCTAAAAGTCACTCCGTATACACCAGTCATATAACTTACGGATTCAGGTCAAGACTGAAAAGTCCAATCCCTCAAGCCCCCTCACTCATGGGAAATTTGTCTAACTTTTGCTTAAAACACTACGCATCCCCCAGGCACTGACTACTTGAAGGCAAAACAACTTCCCTTCTTACACAAAGTAGAGCAGAAGACTGGAAAGTAGCTGTCCAAAGAGAATGACACTTCTGGGTTTCAAAGCAAGAGCTCCGGAAAATAAGACTCAGTTCTGAGTGTGAGCCAATGTTTCCTTGGCCAGATGCCTCGTCCTGGCCACTCCTGAGTGTTGGTCCCTGGTGGCCATGCCAAGCAGCTGTCCTACCTTTAGTGGGGTGGTCTTGCTACATTGTGGTCAGAGGTATCAGCTAGGTTCTCAGACCATGCTTCAGTAGCAAAAGGGAGGCATATAAAGACTACCAGTGACCTACCCTTCTTCTAGGTTAGTGGAGGTCCTACGGCTATATCCTAGCCAGGTCCAGACTAAGAATCTCTCTCTCTCTCTCTCTCTCTCTCTCTCTCTCTCTCTCTCTCTCATACACACACACACCGTCTCTCTGTCTCTCTCACACACATACACACACACGACAGGGTCACAGTTGGCTCAGGCTAGCCCACACTACACAATTTACCCAGGCTGACCTCAAGCATACAATCCTCCAGCCTGTGCCTATCAAGTGCTGGGATTACAGTTATCTATATGACATCTGGAGAGTGGGCTTTCCTTGATCATATATTAAACTCATTCTGTATGACGTTCACTGTTTGTTTATTTATCTAGTTGTTTGTTTTTTAATTTTTTTTATTTATTTTGGATTTATTTATTTATTTTGGATTTTCAGGACAGACCTTTTCTGTGTAGGGCTGTCCTGGAACTCACTTTGTAGACCAGGCTAGTGTTAAAAACTCAGACATAGGTCTGCCTCTGCCTCCCGAGTGCTAGGATTCAAGGTGTGGGGCCACCACTCCCAGGCTTGGTATCTGTCTTTCTCTTTCCCTATTCCAATCCAGTTTCCCCAGCTCTATATGTACCATGTAATAAGGGAAAGGGCTCTCAGTCATAAAGGACCCTTAAAATCAGAGGGTACAAACATAAACACGTCAGACAGAGGCTATGATCATAGGTCACAAAGCTGCAGATACCAAGCAGCCAGAATGCGACAGCTGCTGTCATTTTCTGTAGTCACAGGGAAGGACCTAAAAGATACCGGTGCAGCCGCCACATTGCTCTATTCTGCCACTGGAAGGCACGGCCTTCTCCCCAGTCTAGTACTCTGCCTTGGCTTAAATCTCCAAATCCAGTTTTCCCAGCGGCCAACTTTCCTGCTCTTTCTGACATGTTCATCACACAGCTATTCTGCTGCTTAGAAATGGCCATATAAGGAATGTTTTTAAAGAGGATGATAGAAATAACCCAAGCTGGGCTTTATCTCCGGGCAGTGAAAAGGGGAGGGTGGAGGTTACTTCTCATCTCAGAGTGTTTCAACTAAAAATAACTCTCTCTCTCTTTTGTGTGTGTGCATGTGCACATGTGTATTTATGTATGTCTGTGTCTCTCTGCGTGTATGTATGCATGTCTTTGCATGTGTGTATACAATATCTGGCATGAAGCACACCTGAGGCTCCCCACTGCATTTAAGCCAGAGCAGTGGTGCTGCCCACAGACACAGCCGAAGGGCCAGAGACTGTCTCGGGAGGATGCATTCTGAGGAAAGGCAAAGCCAAATAATCCACCTAGTGGGCAAGTCCTGACAACAGCATTCTTTGTTCTGATAACTAAAGATACCTAACTTTCAAAAAGTATCTGTTGGGGGCCAAGGGTGTTATACAGACATCTCAGAAGTTAAGAACATGTGTTGCTCCTACAGAGGACCCAAGTTCAGTTCCCACCACCATACCGGGCAGGTCACAACTGCCTACAACTATAGCTCCTGAGGGATTTAATGCTGCTGGTTTCTGAGAAGAATACACAGACACAGACACAGACACACACACACACACGGTGGGGGATCTTTAAAACATGTCTTTTGAGTGCAGACAGATTTGATGGGCAATTTTTCCACCTGATTCATGTAACAAGCCACAGTCTAAACACAAGCACATAAAAATACTGTATGAAGTTACTTTCAAAACCAGGCAGTGGTGGCACATGCCTTTAATCCCAGAACTCAGGAGGCAGAGGGATCTCTGAGTTCTAGACCAGTCTGGACTACAGAGTGAGTTACAGGACAGCCAGGGATACAGAGGGAAACCCTGTCTTGGGGAATAGGGATGGGGTGGGGAGGAATTACTTTCAAGTCATGTATGTATGATTTATATAAATTTTCATATAATTTATATAAATATAAAATTTATGCTTAGGCTTAGATCCCATCCCTATGAAATACTATAAATACTATAAATACTCCAAACACTAAAATCTTCCAACTTCAAGGCTTTTCAGATTAGGTGTGGTCAACTGGTGTGAACCATTTATAAATAAACCTGACAGCTACCAACATTAGTTTCGTGAAGGGTCTGACCAACGAGCTGCTTCCTTCCTGGAAGGGTCATTTCCCAGTTTCTGGAGGAGACAGGGAAACAGCCAGTGAGGGGGGTGGCTCTTTTATTCCCACAGCAGGAGATGATGGCTCCATTGTTTGAAGTAGCTGAACACGAAAGGCTAGAAGCAGGACCCTTGGAACCTTCTTTCCACGTGGGTTCTGGGCACTAAATTTTCAAGCGTGGTCCCCTATACTTGCCAGACAGCACATTCTTGGCTGCGCCCCACAAGAGCAGTTCTGAGGTACCCATCCAAGGAAACTTTCAAACCCACTGGTTTAGTCTAATCGGAATGCCTATCTGAGACCTTGCCCGCTTCCTGAGGAAGCTGACCATCAAACTGAAGGACAAGACAGACAGCTGCTGTGGCACAGGGCTGTCACTACGGGAAGCAGAGGCATCAGAAGCGGGAGAGGCACCTGATGAGTTGCACCCGAAGGTGAGGTGGGTGGTAGCACTCTGGAGAATTTGGGGAGGGGAGTGCAGAGGTCTTGTCTTTCCACAGATATTAACTCCAATGCAAAGAGGGTTGTTTTCAAGTGAATTGTACTTAATTGCTAAAAAGCAGTACCTTCCCATAAGAGATTAAATTTGTAAATATTTCCTTAAGCTTTTATTTAATACAATGGCCACAGCACATCTAATCGCCCTCCCTCCTGTCAGACAGGAGACATGAACCGGTGTCCAACTCCACCCAAAGGACCCACTCTTCCCTCCTTCTCCCAAGAAGGTGTTCCGTTCCTCCTCCCTAGCATCCAGGAAAGGGTCAGAGCAATCCTGCCACTCTCTCAGTCCTCACTGATAAGGTGGCGAGCCCACTCTCCTTGGCTTTATTTTTGATGGGCATGGATGCACACATACCACACCGCCTCTCACCATCTATGGGAACCTTCAGATCCTACTCCACAGAGAGACAGCCACATCCAAGACACATACACATCTTATTCTTCAGCCTGGTCCTCAGAATCCTCTGCATCTCATTCGGTCAGACCCACCCCAACTCCTCCACCTAACCTCTGGGTGCTGACATCAAGGGAGGAAAAGTGCCTGAGAGATGCACACTCTAACCACGTTCAGAGAGAAACGTCCATGAAGAACGGTTAAGTGGAAAGATTTTTAGCTGTAATTAGATTAGAAAGAAGATTAATTATAGGTCTTAGTTATAATTTGGAAGCTGGGGGTGCATCTCAATTGGCAAAGTTCCTGGCCAGCACACATAAAAAGACTTGGGTTCGATCCCCAGCACTCAAAAAATAAGCTTCCGTGGCCCTAGCCTGTAATCCTAGCACTTGGAAGGTAGAGGCAGAAGGTGAGAATTCAAGGTCACCCTTGTTTGGGCTATGTAAAATCCTGTCTCAAACTTGTCAAGATGATGGTAATAGTTAACAATCAAAGCCTTCTAAGCCTAACTGGATCACAGCAAGACCATCAGACGTAAGTCTCTCTTAGAGGGCGTATATGCCCTGTATAACGCTAACTCTTCCAACCACACAAAACAAGCAGCTGCTGAGGCTGCAGAGCATCAAGCTCCCATCCCACTGGGGAGACGACAAAATGTTTCAGGCCACTGGAAAATAGTTGAGATTTTCACACAAACGGATACATATGATATGAGCTGGCCAAGTCTACTCCTAAGTCCTGACCCAGGAGAGGGAAACAGGTTTATACAAAAGCCAGTGTGCACACAGTTATAACAGCTTGATTTATAATCACCCCAAACTGGAAACTAGCCAAGTGTCTTCCAACTGGCAAACAGACAGTGACGTAAGCATGTAGCAGCCTACTTCTGAAACATGTAGTAAGGGTTTACTGGTATCTATTATAACATGGATGAATCTCAAGTGCACCCAGGACTGTATACTAGATAATTCCACACATCACATTCTGAAAAGGTAAAGTTCTAGGTCTGGAGAAAGACCACAGGTTGCTAGGGCTCCAGGGTACAGCTGACTAGAACGGAGCAGTAGGAACACATTGGGATGGACATACTGGGATGAAGGCACTGGTCTCTATCTTGATTGTGGTGGCATTGATGCAATTTCTATGCACTTGTTGAAGCTGAGGATCTGTACTGAGAGACACCCCATTTTTCTCTTCTGTTTCCTTGGGCAAGAGATGTGGACATGTGTGCAAATGACTGAAGCAGAGCACCCGTGAGGCCGTCAGGCACTGCTGTGCTAGGAGTGTACGACAGATGATAACGGTTCCCGGGGACACGTGCGTGATCCACTCCTTGGAATGTGCAGACACTTGATTTCTAGAGGTCTGCAGAGATTTGTGACTGGGATAAGGACCGTGGGGGGCACATCTGTGATTATCCAGAGAGGTTTGAAATCCACGTGTCCTTGTAGGAGAGAGGAGGGCAATAAGAGTAACACAGAGAAAAGGTTATGAGGTGAAACAGAAGTAGAGGGGGGACAAGGCGGAAACATCTAGAACCACCAGAAAGCAAGAGTTCTCCCAGACAAGGACTCCATCTACAGACTTCTGCCTGTGACTCAGAGATAAGCATCCACAACCGAAACCACCAAATGGAGATAACACGCCACTATAGCCCCAGGAAACACACACTCACTCTTCAGAACCAATGTGGGAGCTCTGCTCTGCCCACAGCCCCTCCCCGCATGCCTCCCCCATGAGAGACAACTTCAAGTGACCAAGGTACCCCTGGGCCGTCTGCACTGTCAACAAGAAAGGGCAATAGATAAGTGTTCTGCTTCAACTACTATGTGTTTGCTCCAAATTTAATCCTAAGAACCCACATTGTTTTGGCACTACGCTCACCTTTCTTGGGTTGAGCTTATTGACTGTCTTACAACCTAAGCCAAGTTTAGAATTAAATGAAGAGCAAAAAGAAAGTCAAAGAATCAACGTGATTGTGATGTATTCAGGAATACGCTCGTCCCCTCTGTCAGAGCGAGAGAATATATTTTGTAGTGAATTACTAGTCTTCAAAAAGGAATGCAATAAATGGAATAGCTGGGTAGCCTGTGGATCTGGCCTGAATTGTGTGATTCTCAGTCGTAGATAATAAATTAAGACTTAAAACTGAATTTAAAAGCTAGAATATACTGAAAAGCAATTTAAGATTATTTTATAAGTCATATGTAATAAGATGTTGCTCTCAGAAATTAAAGGGTCTTCTAAAACGGACTCTCCACCTGGTAAGGTCAAGCCTTCCTTTCAAAATATCAGTGGAAGGAAAGGGACTCTTAAGTCACTGCTTGTCCTCCTTTTCTACCCAGGTGGCAAGGCTACCCATCATGCATCACTGCCCATGTCCTTGAAAGCTCCTCCAGGCCTCTTCCTGTGGTGCTGCTGTTGTTTAAACAAAGGAAGCACTCTGGCCTAAGCAACCCCGCCAACCTACAGTACAGGTCAATATTCTGAGTGCAGATGGTGGCTGTGTCAGACAAGCACACTTGACGGTGAGGTCCCGGGGAGGCACTCACTCTCTTGCCTGCCGACATCAGGCAGTGAACTGCTGGGCTGAGCCATAAGTCACTCTGGAATCCAAACAGCCTGCCTCCTGCCATCCCCTGCAATGACCCAGACCTCTGCCACGCCCTTGGCAGTGGGGCTGACCCTGTCAATGTTCTGGATCCAAGAGAGAACAGAAAAAAAGATTTCCATGCTGAACACACCATAGCCTAGGTAGGTGCCTGTGGGATTTTTATTAGTGAAAGCTGCTACAACAGATCTGACCTTCCTACGAAAGCTGACTGAGATCAGAACCAGGCTGAGAACACCTGACCTAACATCTATGCTTTTGAAAACCATGCAGAGGCCAGAAGAGGTCACTGAATCCCTCCAAGTTGGAGCTGGGGTTAGCAAGCATTTGCCAGACATGAGTGCTGGGATCCAAACTCGTGACTGAGCAGAAAGCACTGTTGATCACTGAGCCATCTCGCTAGTCCAAGATGCTTTCTTTTTCTTCTTAGAACAACTATAATTAATTACTTTAAAGTCTAAACTTGGTAATATGTAAAACCAAAGAAGAAGATTTGAATCCTTTGAAGAACAAATATTTTTCTTTTAAAAAAACTTGCGGCAGAATTTAGCAGAAATCATCCCTGGAACATTCAGTATTGACCACAAGGTGGCACTGCTTCAATGCCAGTCTCAGACAAAGGCCCTGAGATAACATGTTTGCCAGAGAAGTTTCTTCACCATCAAGGCTAAAAGTGATTGCCAACCTAAGGAGTATAAAGTCCAAGATGCTTTTTCTTTAAGGTTTTAGGTGACATATGTATGCTTAGCAGTTTATATTAAGGAATTAAATCTCAGAGGCAATGACTTCCGACCCATCTTACACCTAACCTAACAGAACGGATTCTGAACGATGCATGCCCATAGACAGTCTCACAGGGCACCAGCCATGCACCAAAGCAGGCGCAAAGGTCAGAGCATCCCAGTTACACACCTGACATCTGAAAGCCCCTACACACTGGGATAAATGAATAGGGAAGACACAATTCTCAAGATCCAGAATAATCCCCAAAGATTTACATAGACAACTCCACTGTCAGGAGCTTAGTGCCCACCCTTACCTGCGGACTGTGTCAGTGACCACGCAGAGCACAAGGTGTGTTCCTTGTGTGGTTGATGGAAATGGGGAGAGAAGGAGACAGAGTAACTTCCATGGAGAAAGTGGACAGCCAAAACCTTGGCCAGAGGATCAAGAGCAAATGAACAGAGGTAAATTACACCGCCGGTATGTACCTTCACCTCTGGGGGACGGAAAAAGCCACCCCAGACCTCTGAGTTCTGCCTGAAACTCCTAAATTCTGGCCAATGGAGAGAAGAACATCAGACACATTCCAACAGACAGGCAATCTACAAAATACCATACCCAAACCACCAGGGTCATCAAAACGGAGTCTGAGAAACTGTGACAGGCTCAAGCCTTTAATCCCAGCACTCAGGAGCCACAGGCAGGCAGATCTCTAAGTTTAAGGTCAGCCTGGTCTACAGAGTGAGTTCCAGGAAAGCCAGGGCTACACAGAGAGATCCTGTCTTGAAAACCAAACAAACAAAAAAGAAATCTATGAAGACATAATATATGAATGTGATATGGCGATGTGAATCAGAGAAAGCATTAGTCGGGGAAAACCCCACAAGTACAGACTTTAGCAAGTATCAATGTTGGCTCAATAATTATACAGAATGTACCACACAGTGCTGTGTTTACAACAGTGGAAACTGACCATTAGGATATATGGAACTTCTTTATGCTGCTCTCTGAAACTTCTCCATAAATCTAAAAATACTCCAAAATAAAATCAAAGGTCATCCATGGCTCAAATAGTACCTGACAGATACCGTCCAGGCAGAAGCACCTTTCAGATGGAGGCACCTGTGTCCTTGGAGTCCCACACACTTACTGTAGAGGACACAGGGGAAGTAGCAGAGCTTGGCCTTGTGCTCGGCACAGGAAGGGCAATGGCAGCAGTGTGGACTCTACCAGCTGTAGAATGGGCTGACGCTTCTACCTAGGATTAAAAATGGGTCACATGCCTAGCACTGAATAAATTCTAACTCTCCATTTCCAAGGGGCAAAGGTCAGGGAAAAGCATGAGAAGGAGACAACCAAGTGTGCTCATAAGCGCCTGCCAGATTACAGTCATGACCATCTATCTACATATTGTCTATCGTTGTCTTGTGCCGTGATGGCCGGATCCAATGGCTGCAACAGAGACCACGGTAGCCTAATGTAGTTCCCGTCTGACCACGGCAGAAGCTGGCCAATTCTGGTCAATAGTCCTATTTCCAAAAGCTAACAGACACTTTTCATTCTTTGTTACACTTGACCTTCAACATCCCAACTACCTTCCTGCTCAAGACCAGAGATCCGAACCTCGGTTCTGTGCGCTCTGACACCCTTGCGCTCTGCACAAACAGGACTCCATAAAGATCCAAAGTCCCTGGCCTGCTAAGTCAAATCAGTGCACATGGCGGGAATTCCACCAGCACTACACATGGTTTCCAAGAGAACTCACATTCCTTAGAACCTTAGGACCAATCAGAACCTTGGAGTTCTTATTTTTAAAAAATATAAGAGTACTGCTTACCTTGGAAATATCACAAAAACTGTATTGGGGGGAGGGAGGGTTAATGTAAAGGAAAAGGCACAACAATTTTTTTTTTTTTCCAAATCTAAATTCATCTAGAAAACCAAACTGGAGCACTAGCAACTTTCCCAAACGGCTCTGCCAAGACACAGATCCCTGAGCTCTGAACCACTGGACAGAGGCAGGGGCTGTGCCTCAATGATGGTTCACTGATAACCCAGGTGCAATGTCAACATCGTGTGTGATGATAAAATGGCCCTGACCCAAGCCACTGTCCCTATTCTACCCCCTCAAAGTCTCAAGTGCAAATACGTCACCATAAGGCAGAGTTTCTTTTTCCTAATGCTCTCTCAGACCAACCTCCACCTCGCTGCATTCTCCTGGCCCTGCAGAGAATGAAGCTGCCGCGCTTCGTACTAATCTCTGCCAGAGTCCCAACCAGTCTCACTCCCAGCGGCAAGCAGAAAACCGGCCCTGCTCTAAACCACAGCTCCTTTCATCCTTTGGTATAAAAACAGTCAAAGGACATTACTGGCAAAACCAAAATAACAACAACAACAACAAAATGAAATCCTTCCTGGCTCCAGGACCCAGCTATTCTCATAGGTCACACCCTGGCCTGAACTAACATTTCCACATGCCGCCTGACCAGCACGGGGGCTGTTCCATGGCCAGCTAGATGCCCCTTAGGAGCTCTGGTTTGCCATGGACCTCATCTATTAAGAATCCCTTCCAACAGGGCACACACAGGGACCCATCCCTGCCTCCAACCAAGAACACTTCCTCCTTCCCATGAGGTCACAACACTACAGACACTGTCTTCACCACCACCAGGCTCCTTCACTAAACTGGGTGTTCCCAAGAGCTTAGGGCCAAGTGTTTATTTCCCTCTATGTGTCCCTCATCCCTAGCCCAGCGCCCACACAGCTAACATTCAGAAAACCCACATGAAACAAATGTTTATGAAAGCTCACGGAGAGTGAAAGACAGACTCAAATAACTCAGAGTGCCTCTGAGGCCATTCGGAAAGACAAACATCACCGCCAGAGAGCCACCTCCATCTCACAGCGTCCTCTTGTGAGGAAAAGGACACTGGAGCAGTTGCTAAGGACTTCGGGAAAGCTGGAGCTGAAAGCGATCTTTGGGGCACTCCATATAAAGAAAGACACAGTGACTAAGAATCTGGGTGAAAGAAAAAAAAATGGGATGCCAACCACAAAGATAATGAAAAGATGCAAAAGCACATGTAAAAGTGGGATCCTCTTAAGCAGTCTGTCAAATTCCTTCTTCATTTCACAGCAAATTCACGGGACTCTGATGGTCACCTTCTGCCTATCACAGAAAATCCAAGGTGGCTCACATCTTTCAGAAGACAAGTAATAATTTGTTTCCCCTTCCTCAAAAAGTAAATAGCGTAGTAAAACACCACAAAGTGTGAGAAGAAGAAATGGGCCTAGAGAGATGGCTCAGCAATTAAGAGCCCTTGCTGCTGTCCAAAGACAGGAGTTCGGGTTCCAGTTTCCAACTTAGGCATTTCAGGAAAGTCTGTAACTCCAGCTCCAGGGCATCCAAAGGCCTCTGCTGGTCTCTCCAGGCACCCACACATATGTGTATCTCTGTGTGCACATACACCTTTTTTAAAAAAATCTTACAAAAAAAGAGCGCACCATAAAACCCCAAACCAATAAATATCAGTCCTCAGGAACTGGACGGGTTTTCTTGATGTGGCTCGCCTATATCATTTCTCTGGAATCTTCCTGGGCGCAGGTAGCCTTCTGAGGCGCCCTTTCAGCTCGGTGCTCATGAAATGCTTCTCACGAGCTCCTCCAAGCTTGCTTACTCGTGTTGCCACCGCTTCGCCTCCGCCACTTTCCACAAAAGCAGCCACAGGAACAAGAATAAACACGTGTATGGCACTGGGCTGGGAACAACACATGCTACTGGAAATGAAAACCAATTCAGTGACTGGCAGCATCCTTTCTACAGAAGCTACGGATGTGTCAACTCGCTCCCAAAGCCACGGCCAGAATGTTGAGGACAAATCCACACTGAACAGGCCCATCAACATTTACAACCCAAAATCTAAATAGCAGTTGTGTTTTAGAAGTCCCTGCATTTCAATAGTATTGCTTTCTCCATTCTCCTGGTCAGAGATACAAAGTTAAAAAAAAAAAATCAAAAAGGATGACCAACAAAGGCCAGAGAGGGCAAATTTTGGGGTCTCAGAAGTTAGAGCCACTTTGATGTGACATCAGCAGCTCTTCTCTAGCGTGTTCTAGGGGACAGCTCTTCATCAACAGCCTCTATAACTCTCCCAAAGACATATATGGTGGATGATTATCATTTCTATATAAGAGACCAAGTATCGGGAGAGGTCAGTCTAGCAGGCTGCAAAGACATAGCACTACGAGCAACAAGGACTTGGGCCCTGAACCCCAGGTCTGTCCTCCTGGATAGGACAAAGCCTGGGGATACTTTTTTATTAAGGCAGCAGGAGAAAAGCGGGGACAGTATATAAAAATTCATGTTCCATTAATACAGACTGTACCTACTCACATTTCACAGATAACTTAAAATATCCATTTATCTCAAGTATTTCTTTAGGCGCACACGCAAGGGTTAATGTATACATGAATGTATACATATTCATTTATGTCTCAGAATGTATACATTTGGCTCTAACAAAAACTGTATCACTGAAAAAATATAAACTGTACAGAATGTTTTTAATAAAAGAAATCCCTTACTGTATTTTTACTAAAGAGTTTAGGGTCCACAGTCATTTTCTGACTGACACAAATGGGAGCTTCCATTTGTATCAGTAACAAGTGTTCTATCCAGAGGCCCCAGAAACTCTGTGCTGCCCAAAATAGCAGTGTCCCTAGGACTTGCTGTATTGTCAAACAACACCCTCCAGTATCATGGTGGAGTCATAACTAGGGCACGATGATCTCATCTGCAGCCTACTGTACCTTCTCCATAAGAAAGAGGACACGATGGCAGTCTCACTGGCTGGCCCCACAGTCCGGCTCTGCCCCCACCTGCCCTGTACACACAACAGCATTCTAGTGTATAAGCTACATGTTTCTGGTACGACATACAAGCTCTCCACGCCATCTGGTAGACATCCAAATAAACACTAATCTGTTTCAATGACAGAAAAAACAACGGCTGTACCACCCAGAGTCTGTATGTTTGTGAGTGGCTTCTATGAGCAGTGAAGTGATGCTCAAATGGAGATGAAGGTTTCCACTCAAGTGCTGACCTGATGGCTTGCCTGGATTAAGGAACACCATGACTTTCTCCTATGCTCAGCTCCAAACGCCAGGCTACTGTCTGCTTGACTGTACTCCATTGCTTAGCAAGCAAATAGGGACCTCTGCCGAGTATGCAGCCACCACGATCTTCTTGAACACTGGCCTCTCTTTTCCATTGAGAGCATGTGGGGAGTGTCATCAATGACCAAGGCAGGACATCACCAGGCACTTTCCCTTTTACCCACATTTCCCTTTTCTGCCGAGACCCATTGCTTCTGTAGGCCTTTCCGCTCCGATCACCAGTTCCGAAAGCTGGCTTAGCTTCCCTCCCCGGACAATTACCCATACACAGCATTTTATTCGTGTCTCATGAGTCATGCGCAAAGCCAAGAGGAGACGAGTGACCCCGGCGGCTGGAGGTAGACCTGGAACTGGAACCCGCTGGGCTATGTTGCTTTCATGCCCTATTCACAGGGAACAAAGCCTTGCTGGAGGCAGAGCTGCACATCAAGATGACACAGGCTTGCCAGAAAACACGGATCTGAGGGTGAAATCCCACTGGCAGGCATCTGGCTGAGGATGGAAGGCTCAGGAGGACCAATCCCGTGGGAACGCAGTGGTGGCCACTGAGTCAAATGAAGGAAGATGAGGATGGGCTCCACGGCACATGGTTCCCAAGGAAATCACAACACCAGTCTGCATCTAAGCTAAATGTGCCTGCCCTGTGGTACAGTCAGTTCAGGCTGCTATAATAAAAGTATCCCATACCGAGTAACTTAAACTATTTCATATAGTTTGCAGAGCAGAAAGTCCAAGATCAAAGAACTAACTAGAAACTGTCTTCTCACGTGGCTGTGGCAAAGCCAGCTCTAGTCTCTTTTCCTAGTCATATAAGGTCATATAATACTGCCATGGGGTCTCCGCTCTCGCAAGCCCACCTATTTTTAACCAGCCCCTCCCCCAGCCAATTTCCTAATGGCAGGCCATCAGGGTTGTTTAGTATTTCAACATGGACATGTAGGAAAACACATCCACGATCACAGCAGTGAAAGGCACCAGATTCCCACCTTGCTAACGAGGAAACACCTGGCGGCTGCTCTAGCACACCCCGCTGGAAGACCCAAGTCTGGCCTGCCTGTGACGAGAGCAATTGATTATAAATTGCACCCGTGAGGTCCTCCCCACCTCAACCCAAGCCGGAGCTTTCAGTGGGGAGTTATCCGCCCAGGTTTTTTAAAAGGTGACATGTTTACCAGCACTTGGCACCAGTGATCAGCAAGGATGACGGAAGCAATGAGAAACTCAACTTCTACAAGGACACATGTCCTTTGTTCTGTATCCCGGCATCTTCACACACATCCTTTACACAGGAGTGACGGGGCCTACCACTCTAAAGCAGCAGCTGTCAGCAAGGCTTCCTGGGCTCAGCGCTCACTGCCCTAAACAATGATGGTTATGGGACTGGGTATTTAGCTCGGAGGTAGAGCACCTGCCTAGCATGTTCAACATTCTGGCTTCCATGTTGAGCACAAGGAAAAGGAAAGAAGAACCCCTGAGTGGTACCAGAGGATGTAGTTTAGTGGCAGTGTTTGCCAGGTATGTATAAAGCACTGTGTTCAAGTGGGGTGAGTGGGGACGAACATGTGCTGTGTCCATATTAAGCCACAATGACCTGTCATTAGGAAATAGGCTTTGGGAGGATCATTAAACATAGGTGGGCCTGGCCCGGCAGCGGCGACATAGGCCTTTGATCCCAGCACTCAGGAGGCAGAGGCAGGTGGATCTCTATGAGATCAAGGTCAGCCTGGTTTACAAAGTGAGTTCCAGGACAGTCAGGGCTACACAGAGAAATCATGTCTCAAACAAAACAAAAAATAGGTGGGCTTGTAAGACTAAGCAATACCCCATGACAGTATATGTGTCCTTATATGACAAGGGCAAGAGACTGGAGCTGGCTTTGCCAGAGCCATATGAACAGAAAATGAGAAGACATGCTCTTCTCCACAGTCCATTTCCCAAAAAAAAAAAAAAAAAAAAAAAAAAAAATCGCTATTCTGAGTCACCTTCGTTTCCCAATTCCTGGCTTTGCACATCTTTGGCTACTCTGCCTTCAACACAGCAGCCATTCCTACCCCCTACCAACATCCACGTTTCACAACAATTTTGAGGATTCAAGCCGAAGCACCAGCCCTCTCTGCTTAGTCCTTCCTCACGCTA
Organism: Chionomys nivalis; assembly: GCF_950005125.1. Classification (NCBI taxonomy): domain Eukaryota; kingdom Metazoa; phylum Chordata; class Mammalia; order Rodentia; family Cricetidae; genus Chionomys; species Chionomys nivalis. The sequence goes on from NC_080107.1 coordinate 21,395,485, forward strand.
ACATTCATTAATGTCAGAGAGAGATGGGACCATTTCCTCCGGCCTCTGTGAATTCTGGGTTTCGCTGTGAATCAGCAATAACCAGAAAGATCCCTACTGTCCCCATCCCCGTCTATTTTCTTTGAGGCAAAGCATTCATTTGTGAGCAAGACTCTGGGCTCGTTCCAGACGCCATCTGACACAACCACGGGGTGCAGCTGACACCGCTATATGTGTGACCGGCTAAAATCTCCAGTTGTCTTTAACTGCCGGAGAGCCGCAGGAAACAGGCAGCAAGCCTTGAGAAACCTACAAAAACGAGAGTGCGACCGGGGCACGGGAACTCAAGGGGGCTGCCAACAGACCCGCACTCACACACACGCACACTGCCTTCGCTAACAGTGTACACGCAGCCTAGCATTCTGAGGGGAAGCTGGACTTTAGCTATAAAAAAGCATGTGGTCTCTGTAGACATGGCAGATAGCTATGTTCAAGACTTTATGGACACAAGGTACCACTACTTTTAAATTGTTTATGTGTCCATTAGTATTTTCAACCAATTGCACATTGCTGGTAAATGCAGAATACCAAAATTCTCATGTCTGGTCCCATCCCACCCCCAGCATTAAGAACATGACTAGATCCTGTGTTCAGGGCTCCTGCAGCACAAACAACAACCAAAGACAAAAAAACTTCTGTCCTGGAGGAATCCATGCATCCACTGTCAAAGCAGAGAGACGCAAGGCTTGGCAGAAGGAAATACAGTGTGTGGGGTTTGTTGCCTTCAGAGGCTACTCCTCCCGTAGGGCAAAGGGAAGCTTCATGGAGTGGGATCAAAGCTGCACCTGAAGTCAGCTCCGAGACAGCCTGACCTAAGGCATAACATACGACATGAGCAAAGCGGGGAGCGTAGCAAGGGCTGGTTTGATGAAGCAATGATGGTCAACCAAAGACCAACCAAGAAGGAAAGAAGAATGTTTTCAAATAAACAGGTCAGGGTCAAGTGGTGTCCACGTGGAAATGATGAATTTAGTCTGCACTTCACACCATACATAGGTTACCCCCAAATGGACCACAGATCCAAGTACTAGAAAGTGAAAATGACAGAACTCTTAGAAGAAAAAGCATGATGCTAGATTAGGTAATGGTCATAAAGCCATGACATCAAAAGAACAGAAGCAAACAAAAAGATGGACGATAGAAAGTCTTTTCTGTTTCAAGTAAAACTATCGTGATAGTGAAAAAGAAATCACGGAATGGAAGAATGCTTGCAAATGGAGCTGATAAATAATTTACATTCAGACTATTAAAAGTGCAATAAAGGGTTGGAAAGATGGTTCAATGGTTAAGAGCACTGACTGCTCTTCCAGAGGGCCCAGGTCAATTCCTAGTACCCACATAGACAGCTCACAACTGTCTGTAACTCCAGTTCCAGGCAACTGGACATCCATAGAAAAACACCAATGCATGTAAAAGAATAAATAAATAAAAATTAAAATGCAATAAAATACAGGATACTAGTTTATATGCACGAGGACAATGAGTCAGGAAGACAAACAGAAGGAGAGAGGCTGGCGGAGAAACTGAGTCTGCTTCTGCTCCACTGGTGGGAGCACCAAGTGGTGCAGTCATTGCAGAAAGTACGCTAGCAATACAGCGAGGCATTTAACATAGAGCGACAGGTAAGACCCACCGGCACCAATACTACACATACAGGCAAGAACAAACAAAAACATACGTGCACATCCAAGTTAAAATATGAAAACGCAGCAGTACTCAAAGTGGAAACAACCAACTGCCCATAATGGATAGGCAAAATGTGGTAGGTAGACACTGTAAGATTTTATTTGGTAACAAAACGGAATGATGTTGATTCCGAGTACAGAGCATGTTCCAAAAACAGTGACAAAAATCACTCGCCAAACAGCACAGTCTTTTATGACGCTCATTGTACAGAGTACCCCCACAATGGTAATCTAGAGAGACAGAAGTCGTAGTTGCTTAGGGCTTGGGAGCTGGGGCCGAAGGATGAGGAGGAATGTAGAATGATTAGTAAAGAATGTAGGTTTGTTTGGGTTTTCTTTCTTAGGTGAGATTTTTAAAAAGTTCTAAAACTGGACTTTAGCAGTGCTTGCATTCATATGAAAATGCCTTGAAACCCGCACTGGAAACTCTAAATAGCTAAATTACATGGTTTGTCATCAGATTTCAATAAATCTGTTTTTCAAAAACACAACCGGGTAAATTACAATGGAAAACGTATCAATTTAACTTTAGAAAATTAGAAACTTCTGTGAGCCATAAAACACCATAACCTAATTAAGTGGAAAATGGACCAGACAGGGTGTTTTTTTTTGTAACATTCAAGACTGATAGCTTAAAACAGTAAAACTGTGACTAAAAAACACTGACGAGACAGCTATGAAAGATCGGCCACATCCTCAAGGATAACCAAGTATGTCTCGACCTAGTCCTTCTACTCTACAGCCTAGCCAATGAAAGAGTCTCACGTTCCTCTAGCTGTTAGGACAGGAATGTTCTTTTGCTGTTCTTCATCTAACCCCTCGCGTGTCCAACACTAGGGAAAATAGGTGAGCGTGTGACTGTTGTTTTGTGTACCACAGTAGAGAGGGAGGGAACTGGGAGTGGTAGTGCGTGGTTGCAATCCCATAGGAGGAGCTGAGGCAAACCTGGGGGTCAGAGGTCATCCTGGGCTCCATAGGAGACCCTGGCAAAAGCAAACAATAGACAAAAGTAAGTGCCCATTAGGAGGGACGGAAGGACTAGACATCTAGTACATCCCCCTCCACACACACACATACACACACACTTTTTAAGGTCTCAGTATTTCTGGCCTTAAGTAATTCTCCTGTCTCAACCTCCTAAGTAGCTGAAACCACAGATGTGTGTCACGATGTCTGGCAATTCGCATACTCCTGTGTACGCATAATTCTTTGCCAACTATTATCTCTAACGTTAAAAATTAATGATAAATATATACATGCTTGCTCTCATTAAAGAGGACTGACACGCACGCAGTAATCATATATTCTTCATCAACGGTTGACAACTTGTGAGATATATACACACACATATATAGAGAGAGAGACAGACAGACAGACAGACAGACAGACATAGATATAGACATAGTCAGGAATGCTAAAGAAACAAAACTCAAGCTATTCCTCACACACCTTCAATCCTAAGCAGACTGTAGCGCTGGTTTCTTCGGATGCTCCTGAAGCAATTTCTGGGTGTAGCCAAATGACACACGGGTGAGCCAGGACCCATGAACAGAAAACTAAGTGGATTCAAGGCCCTTGAATTCAAAGTGGAGCAAACACTGGCTCTGTGTATAGGCACACATTTGGAGGAGATGACAAAGTGTGTGTCACAGTCACACCTAGTCTCACTCAGTAAGGGACAGCTGTCTGCCTGCTCCTAGAGAAGGTCATCACACAGTTTCCAGAGGAAACAAAGAGTGTGCCCGTCACCAGGATCCTTTCTGAAGGCTGATCTTAGGCACTCGAAGGAAAGCCAAGGACAGAAGTAACTATCTCTGCATGGAGAAGAGGGACTATGCGTTCCCTGCCTTGTTCTCCATCCCCAGAAGCAGCCTCACAGATGTGATGCACCACCCTCAGCCTGTGGTCTCCTCCATGCAGGAAACCAGAACACAGACTCTTTCCTATACAGCTCAGGTGTCTGCAGTATACAGGCAGAATGGTACTAGTAACAGATCAGTAACTTCTACAAATTTCAGGCATGTTCCATAATGACTGTGGGATCTTTGCTTCCTTTTCTTCAAAGAATTCTGAGCCAGAAGCTGTTCCTAAGGGCCCTCCCAACTCTATCAGTTTTAGAAGCCTCCATGATCTCTGTAAGCCTCTCCAAGCATCAAGACAGCAAGCGTTTATAGATGCTACTGGACGCCAGTTGAACGTTTTTCTAAACAAACTTGATCTGATTCAGCTGTGATAATGCCCCCAACACTATACCCTGGAAAGAACGGAAATGGAAATGTCTAAGAAGCCCAGACCGATGAGAACTTCAAAAGAGGAGGGACACAGAGAGACCCTTCCACCTCTTTCAAGGCCTCAGCAGGCACAGCCAGCACTGACAGGATGCCTACAAGCACCAACCATTTAGATGTTTTCCAGAAGACGGTAACTTCAAAACAGCTCCCAGTGAACTCTGAAGGGAGTAGCAAATCAATATTGCTTTGTGGAAAGCAACTGGCCAGAGTGCGGCAAGATTCCTCACCAGTGCAGGCCATTTCGTTGAGTAATTCCACTCTGGGAAGCTACTACCCTGAGGAGATATCAGATGTGCCTAAAATTTACCAGGACAAAAAAGGTATCAGGAGTTCAGGAGATGGGTTACACATCAATATGAATGACTTACTGTTAAACAATATACTTATAGGCAGGGTCTTATGTAGCCCAGACAGGACTTGAACATCTGACCCTGTTACCCTTACCTTACAGGCACCATGGCTGTTCTTGGCAAGATGAGAAATGATACATCCTATGGTACATATGACATCACAGACAAAAATTCACACCAGGAATTAGCAGCAAAAACAGAAAACATTTTAAGTCATGCTACAAGGTTTGTTTTATATGTAATTCTTTTGTCTCACCTGTTCATACCCTGGAATCATAGGCATGTTCTACCATACATGGCTACCGGTTCTTTGAATGAAAAATAATATAAACATTTAAGTGGAAACTAGTTTTAAAATCAATTATAGAATATTGAAACAGCTGACAATAAATACCAAGTTCCTAAAGAAAACTAGAAATACCTTATGATATAAAGCAGGAAAAAAGAATAGAGAAGAATTCTATCGTGTGGGTCTCAGGTTTACATGGGGTAGATTTGGGGGAAAGGCTGGAAGGTGGATCAATCAGTGATGTTGTCATCAGGCAAGCGTGAGGGCGTGAGTCTGAGTTTCAGTAAGGCATCCAGAAAAGTCAGGCACAGCAGTATGAGCCTGTAACCCCAATGTTGGGGAGGCAGGGGAAAAAAGACTCTTTGGGGTTTGCTGATGGCCAAACCTGTCTTAGATGGATGGAGATGCTCTGGGTACAGTGAGAGAATCTGTCTCAAAACGTATGGTGGGAAAGTCAGGTGTGATGGAGCCGGAGGCGGAGGTAGGTGGATCTCCAAAGTCTGAGACCTGTCTAATCCACATAGAAAGTCCCAGCCAGGCAGTGGTGGCGCACGCCTTTAATCCCAACACTTGGGAGGCAGAACAGGTGAATCTCTATGAGTTTGAGAACAGCCTGGGCTACATAGTGAGTTTCAAGACAGCGAGGGCTGTTGCACAGAGAAATCCTGTCTCGAAAGAAAAAAAAAAAAAAAAAAAAAAAAACAAAAACCACACACACACAAAATAAGTCCCAGGCTAGGCAGAGATACACAGCGAGAGCCAGTCTCAAAAATAAAATGAAACAGGTGAAAAAGTAGTCAGCGAAGATTCCCAATGTCAGCCTTTGACTTCTACAGGCACATGCACACACACAAGAACACATATACAATATGCATAGGCACACATACACACACACACACACCACATTCACACCTATACAATACACACACATGCACACACACATGAACACATATACAATATGCATAGGCACACATACACACACACAACACACACACACACCACCCATACACATTCACACCTATACAATACACACACATGCACGCACACATGAACACATATACAATATGCATAGGCACACATACACACACACAACACACACACACACCACCCATACACATTCACACCTATACAATACACACACATGCACGCACACATGAACACATATACAATATGCATAGGCACACATACACACACAACACACACACCACACATACACATTCACACCTATACAATACACACACATGCACACACAGACTAGAAAAAAAATATTAGCATGTCAGTTCTCTCTCAAGGATGAGATTTCCAAGTTAAGAAACACTCTTGCAGGGTAGGGTAAGGAAGCCTTGGCAAACATTAACTTATGGTCCAAGAATCAAACAAGAAAAGTGAGTTCCACTTCACAGCTTTCCAGGGCTTTCGTCTAATAGACAAAAAGTGGAGTTTGCACAACCATCGTAACAGCTATACAGGGCAAGGATCCCTAACCCAAGGTTTGCAGAACACAGAGTATTCCAGGTTTTAGAATATGTGAATATAGATGCTGAGACATGGGGGGACTGGGAGTCACATAGTGCAGAACTCAAGAGCATTTCTGGTTTTAGAATATGTGAATATAGATACTAAGACATGGGGGGGAGGCGCTGAGAGCCACATATGGCAGAACCCAGAGTGTTTTCAGGTTTTAGAATGTGAATACAGGTGCTGAGCTATGGGACGACTGGGATTCACATGAAACTGATTTCCGCCCATGTCCACCCTACAGGCATACCCAGAAGGAAATGCATGCAACACCTTTAGTGCACCTAAATCTCACCCATGACCAGGCACGTGACCAATCACATGAAGTTGGGTGTGATGTCACGTCCAGGCTCATAATTGCAGATATCGGGGCATTTGAGATTTTGGATTAAGGCTGTTCAATCAGTACCGCCACCTGTCATAATTTCTGTTGTTTCCAGGACATTGTTTCTCATCCACGCCTAATCACAAGGGAACCCAAGAGATCTGGGGAAGGGCCTGCAGACAGGAATAGCTCATGACATTACTGGGAAGGAGCCACAGGAAATGAAGTGTTCTCATCTCTGGAAGATGGAAAAGAAAAAGGATACAGTAGAGATACTGGGGAACTCCTAGTCCCATCCGGCTCAGAGCAACCACAGAGGTATCTGAACAGGTGTCAGTTCTTCTTTGTGACAATGGATCTTCCAGTTAGAATAATACCAAAATGTGAAACAATACCAAGAAAATGGACTATTCTAGCAAGCAGTGGAATAAAATACAAATAAGCAGAGGGAGGCTGCAAGGGGGTAAATACGAATAACTGAATTTAAAGTGGGGGCTGCGTGCAGAGTTCGGTGATGACAGTAGCTGAGCACAGAAGGGACCATGAATTCACTCCTTAGCACTTCCAAAAGTCAGTGATAAAAATAAGCACCTCAATTATATCAAATTTACATTATCACAGGGTGATGACATCTGTTTGTTTGTGATGGAGTCTTGTGGTCACAGCCTTGGTTGGCCTGAAACTCTTTCTGTAGACCAAGCAGGCCTTGAATTTCGGTGTCAGTCCTGTCTCTGCCTTCCATGCGTGGCAATTAACACACATGAGCCAGGCAACCTGGCTTCAATGACATCATCTCTTGTCTACAATTCCCAGGATCTAGGCTCTCCCCTACAGTATTAACCCACATCGGCATCGTGTAAGTTGTGTTGTTCCAGGAGTCTAATTACAGATATAGCAGTTGACTCACGATGGAATAACAGCTCCAGTCTCTGATGGTTTCTTCTTTGTCCCTCTAAAGCATGTCTTCCGGTAAGGACAAAGTATGACCACAAAGTACCTCCCTTTCGGCGGAGGAAGGGGTCCCATGCAGTCAACCCACTACCAGGCTGCTGGCTGGACACCCCGGGGAATGGTGCCGGATCTGGGGCTCAGTGTTGGTCTCTGGCACTCAGCAGAGCTCAGTAGCAGCTGTAGCCAGGTCAGCCTTTGTTAGGAAAGCCCATGTTGTTGAGCCCACACACGACTTCCGTCTCTACCACCACGGCCGCTCTGTTCATGGGCGCATGGAGCAAGGAGAGATGGCCAAGGAGGAAGGTTGATGACCCACAGCACAGTCATCCTGTCTGCTTGATTACTGAACTCCTTCCTACTCTGCTAAAGCTACCTTTTGATGAGCATTTGTACGGGACACAGAATCCTTGGCCCACTCAGAGATCTAGCCACACACTTCTTCCTTACCATAGTTACTGTTCGACTGCTGTGACAAAACATTGTGACTAAGCCAACTTACAAAAGAAACTGTTTAAAATTCGAGACTCACAATGGCAGAGAGGTATAACCATGATGGCAGGGATCAAGGGAGGACAGGCACTGGAGAAGCAGCTGAGAGCTTCCTGTACTTAGCAACCAACAGGAAGTAGAGAAAGCAAAGAGGGAATGGTGTGGGCATTTGAAAGCTCAGCACTCACCCTCAGTGACACACCTCCTCCAACAAGGCAACACCTCCTAATCCTTTCCAAGCAGTTACAACTGGGGACCAAGCATTCACATGTGAGCCTATGGGGACCATTCTCATTCAAACCACCATATCCTCGAATGTCTCTCTCACCAGTTTTCCAATCATGCTCTTTCCTTGATCATCCAGCCAATACCTTGCAAGCAAAATGCACAACTATGTACTACTGACTGCTTGAAGTTTGATTAGCAGTGAAGTGTTTCTACATAAGCAAGTAAACAGTCTGGTGGCTTAGGGGAGCTCCTGAGGGTTTTTGTTGGTGAAGACGAGGTCATGTTATGTGCAGCCAGGCTGGCCACGAACTCTTGATTCCAAGGTTTTGCATCTTTTAGAAGCAACTTCATAAACATTATAAATTATTTTTTAAAAAGCTTGCAAGGTAATTTGAAAGCTGGGCCTGAACAACAGTCGGGGTGCACAGGCTATAGTGGAGAAAAGATGGGTACCTAAGGATGGAGTGGCTCATTATCTTCCCAGAACTAAGGTACACTGCATTTACTGTATCCTTAGTAGCAGTGGTGCTGGTTCTAAAATAGATATTTTTAAAGTCAGTGCATGCTCACTGCCATATGTCAACCTTTTTAAAAATTGAAAAAAAAAACAGGCAGGTAAGACATTAGCACTCAGGGTACTTTTCCAATAATACGGTCTAAGCAGAAGTGTGTGTTAGGAACTATGAAAATATCATTTCATGTCTTGTAAGCCACTGCAATTCTTAAACAGCCAGCTTTGCCTTCAATCTTCTAAGTTAAAATTACTAAGACAATGACACCAAATCAGCACTGTGAGACACTAAGTTGCTACATGGATTTGGGCAGTACACAAGACCTGTTCTGCTAGCATAGATCTGCTCAGTTGAACAAAAACATCTAAATTAGAAGGCATTTTTTTTATTGAATCTGTTGAAAGATTGAATATTCAGGAGGATGGTTACATCCTTCTGTCCCTACGACCAACCAAAGAACTTAGAAATAAATTTCATTTCATTTTTTAATAAGAGAAAAAACTTTGGGATATTTTTCTCAAAGCTAAACCTATCTGATATTGTCCAAGGAAGAAGGGACACAGTGGCCGGGGTTTCTGTACCCATCTGAAGACTCTTCTCTTCAAACTCTTCAGGACAGTCATGTCACCCTGGCTTGCCTGCCAATGCTACAGAGAGTCCCACCAAACAGACACTGATGTTGTCATCAGTGATAAAATTACGTGTGAAATGCAGTCTTCCCTAGAGTCTCAGGTGGTCCCCGGCCCTGGGGCATAAGCAATGGCAATTCATTGTCTGAGCAACTGCATGGCAGAAAAGAATAGCTTCAGTATGTCAAATCTCTGTGCTTGGAATTCCCTTCAACTGAGGTTCTTCAGTGAGAAACAGGCTCTAGATTATTATTATACTTGGCTAAGACATTTTGGTTGCCCTAAAGCATCGGTTATGTGAAGTGCACAACTTTAAAGACAAAGCATCATTCAATGACACTTGTCAGAGTGTAGGAAGGCACACCTAGTTCAGGAGTGGGTGTTGGATCCCCTGCAGTAGAATTTTTAAGTAAAGGAAAGACTAGGCTCAACTCTGAAAGTTGCACAGCCAAATGGGGGATGTATAGCCAAGCTGCAGGGTGAAGGTCAGAGGATGGAATACTGCAAAGAGGACACATCAGGAATAAGGAGGGGATTCTGGCTGAACGAACCTAATGGGGTTCTGCTGAAGTCAGGCCATGATGATCACTTATCACCGAGGGGGGTGGTGGCAGAGGAAGAACAAGGTGGGGACAGGGCTTCCTTGTTAAACTGATATAACAGGTTTCTTGGCTTAATCTGGATTGTATAAAACAATAATAAAAGTTAGGCCTGGGAGAAGGTACGTGAGTCTGAAATTGGGCAAAGCAAAAAGTTCCTGTTGAGAAACCCACTCACCTCTGGTGATAAGACAAAGCGACAGGGCTGTTAAAAGGAGATGCTCACGACTCCTAAAATTGGTCATTCCAACCAGGGTAATCTAGCCAGAGGGGCCCTGTGGGAAACAGGGCTTGAAGGAAGAAAAGCCATCTGATATAACAGTGGAGCAAGCAGAGGACATTCCAGGAATTTCCCTAAATACTGATAAACAGGTCAAATTCCTTGGCACAGGAAATCACTTCATACCAAAAAAAAAAAAAAAAAAAAATCCCAAGTTCCAGCTAACAAATGAACTGTAAACAATGCTGTCCAGAATAAGAAAGTTTTGGAACAATGAAAGATTCTGGACAATCACCAAATTCATGCCACCATTCCAAAACACAGAATGCCTCAGGGTTTTCCCTCTTAATTTTACCATATATAAATCTCAAACACCGACTAAATGATTCAGAAATAATGCATATGCCACTCTAAGCAACACAAATATTTAAGAAACCAGAAACTAATTAATTTTATAGCCCCAGGGCGCAGTCTAGATGAACCCAGAATATGTTCCCATGTAATTGAGAAGAATTTTCACTGGCATGTGATCAATGAGAAGCCAAATTATCCTGCCTTTTGTAAGCAAATATTCAGCCCATTTAAAAGAATATCAAAGAAGTGTGAGGACCCCAGGGATGAGCACAACCAGAAAGGCTTCCCTCACATCTGAACCCCAGCCTCTAGCGGCCAGCTCCTACTTGCTTTTCTTCTCGGTATCAGCAAGTGTCTGAAGCTGGTAATCATGAAAGGGGTCAAACAGCCTTACACAAGCAGCCCCTGAGCCAGGGCCCCCGCACTGCTACAAGTCTGACTCTTGGCCAGAGATTAACCTTCAGAGCTGGTCCAGTGGCACGTGATGTCAGCTGATAAACAGATGCAATACACAAAGCTTGGCAGTAATGAACAGAATGCTGTCCGGGACACTCGCCTGCATCCAGAACTTCTAGGGGCATCTTGTAGCTGGGTGGTGGTGGCACACACCTTTAATCCCAGCACTTAGGAGGCAGAGGCAAGTAGAACTCTGTGAGTTCAAGGCTAGCCTGATCCATAAAGTGAGTTCCAGGACAGCCAGAGCTGCATAGAGAAACCTTGTCTCCAAAAAGAAGGAAGGAAGGAAGGAAGGAAGGAAGGAAGGAAGGAAGGAGGGAGGGAGGGAGGGAGGGAGGGAGGGAGGGAGGGAGGGAGGGAGGGAGGGAGGGAGGGAGGGAGGGAGGGAGGGAGGGAGGAAGGAAGGAAGGAAGGAAGGAAGGAAGGAAGGAAGGAAGGAAGGAAGGAAGGAAGGAAAAAATTAGAGACATCTTATAAGAGACAGTGTTCCTCGATTCACCAGGAAGAAGCTGAGAAAGCCAATTGTAAACGTTAGTTCTTATATCATGATCTTGAATCTTTATCAAAGGCTATTCTGGGCATTTTTTTTATCATTATGTATGGATGTGGAACAATACAGAAAGGTGGATAGAAATACTTTTATTTTTTTCCCCTGAGGACAGCAGCAGTTAGGAGTACTTACTACTCTTGAAGAAAATCTGAGTGCAATTCCCCATGTCGGGTGGCTCACAACCACCCGTAACTCTAGCTCCAAGAGATCCAACAACTTCTGGTCTGATGGAACCTGAATTCACACACACATATACCCACACAGACACACACATAAAATATATTAAAAATATATCTTTCTTTTTAAATCCCCTTCTTCTAGAAGTTATTTGAACACTGAAAAAAAAAATTCTCCTAAAAGATGTGTGTTTTTAGATGAGGTCTCACTACGTTGACCAAGCTGACCTGAACCCCTGGCTCAAGCAATTCCGCCCCAGCTGGGATTACAGGCACATTCTGCATACCTGGCTCTTACAGGGACTCACTTACCTTCTTACATTTAATGAATATATTTAATAGCCAATATAAAACGTATATAGATACTGGGTGTTTTGTTCTTTACCTGGGGATTTCTTGATTGATCTTGACTGTGTCAAGTGAGACTGTCGAGGCAGCAGAGGTGATGAAGGCAGAGACATCGAAACCCCTTTGGCCAAGCTCACACGATAGGGGTCTTCTGCTGTAGGAAGACCGCTCACAGGAGAGTCACCGCTGTGACCGGAGGACAAGGCAGGCGTCTCTGAACCAAAGTCACCACCTGGAGTGGAGAGATGGTATCTAGGTTACACCATCCACGACAAGTTGATGAGACTTTAATTCCTATGAGCTATGTTCTTAGAATACAATTCCCATACACCAGAATAGTAAATTTCTTTTTAATCATTTCCTTTATCACTCTTGAAATCTGTTGCCTACAGGAGAGACTCAAGCTTTACCACGGAAGCATCAACAAACCCGGCCAGGAGACCCTTTGTGTTCTGCTCAATTGCTACAGAAAGTCATGATCCACAAGACGCTCTGATTTGGCTGCTGCAGTTACGAGCAGGAGGTCCTGTACTTTTGTATTAGTGGAGCAGATTCCAAAGCCAGGAGCTCTCTGGACTCTGAGCCTGCAGTCTGCTTCCTCCAATACAAGGCTGCCAATGGAAGACCCAGACGGCTTCACGGTGCTTCCTAGAAATACTTTTCTTTCCCGATCCCGTCTACTCTACCATTCTGAACCCTCGCCAACCCCAAACCATCACAGGGCTCATCTACTGAGGAGGTTCCCATAGTATCTAACCCCCAAATGAACCTGGGAACAAAGTAGCACACCATTATGAACTAAAACTTTCTAGAGGGAGCTGATCCTCCGGAAATACAGAGGCTGCAATCACAATGTACAGAGAATATGAGGAGTACAGATCTGGGCAAGGACGAACCAAGAAAGAAGAGATTCAGCCAGTCCACACGTCCCGGATGATACACTTTGCTCCTGTCCTCTCCTACTCCGCCACCCCACCCCGAGTCACAGTCCCTCAGTAGAGACCGTGAAGCAGCTGAGGGCTGCAAAGAAGCCTGAGTCATCACCCCGTAGATTATAAAACATCTTCAGAGTTCTAAATTATGGGCAGCAGCAGAATTAGGAGGAGACATGCAAGTTTTCCATAAGCAAAATCAGTCTGTCTGACAAATGCCCTCCAACTAGTCCTTGTCATAGCTTCTGCTAAAGAAGCAAACGCAAGTACTACATTTGGGGGGAGGAGGGGGATGAAACCCAAGAGCTGTAAAGCCAAGCAGACACTCATTTTTTCCAGATCTTTGTGCATGAGGCCCAAAAAGGGATGTGACCGAAACCCATCATTAATCCATGTTGCATTGCTGGACTTGTTTTCCACGTCTGTAGCCATTGGGAAGGAGTGCTAACCCTACCACAGAATGACGCTCAAGCCTCACTTCCACAAGCAATAGCCCAAGAGCTGTCAGGAGAAAAGCCATGGGTACTGGCAGAGACGGGAAGGTCTCTCCAGTCTCACCTGGCCAGCGACACTTGAAGTATCTCAATAAACTTGGGACATTACAATGATTTGTCACTATCTGCCCAAATGACTAGCACTTGAAGAAGAGGAAGAAAGGTGCAATTCCTAGACAGCTCTCACTGGAATTACATCAACACTCATGGCAGGAGACCAAGACAGGCTAGCCCTAAGGGAAGAGGGTAAACATAGGTTTGGGGAGGCCCTTTAATACTACCCACACGAATGGTAGAGGCCACTGCACTGGACCTGCGCACTCTCGCTTATCACGCCTTCATAAACATCCATATTATATACCTGCCAGACTTACAATGTTACGTACACATGAGAGAAACAGCCTGGATTCTTGAAGATGCCACCTCTTGAGATCGTTAGCCAGTGCATGAGGCACCTAGATTACCACCTCTGTTATTGCCAATGAATAAAAAAGCCAAAGCGACAACCAGACCACTACCTCCCGACAGGGCTGTGTGCTTATAGAGGGACCTGTGAGAGCAGGACAATTACTTTCTTGGTCTCCTAACGAGTTCCATGACCAGTCCCCACTACCATTTGGTTCTGTAAGCACCTACAAGAACACTCCAATGACCTGATCGTCAGGTGCCCAGGCAAGTACAATCGAAAACAGACAAGACCATACAAGAAACTGAAGTTACAGCCCTACAGTGGCACGGGGACTCCGGGCAATGTTGATTTTCCATGTGTTTGCAGCCATGGGTACCTATGTATTAGCCAAGCCACAGACTTGGACTGGAAACAGTGAGAGGGCCTGACAAGCCATAAGCAATAGTCTCTCTACCCACTCTGAAAGATTTCTGACCTACACATGAAAACCCGGACTTCCAACCCCTTCATTTCAATGGGAACACAGAGAAATGGGGAAAGGCACACACCATCACCAGAAACTTTAAAAGTTAAGCCTATTCCCGAAAAAGGGGTTTTTATCTCAGACACTTAGAATTCTCTAACACAGAACAAGAGAAATTAGGGACTAGGGGACTGGAAGGCAGAAGATTTAAAGCATTTCCTAATCACAAATTCTGCCCATGAACTTTGTTTGTATGAAGCAAAGCAAATATTTTCATTAACCGCAAGTCTGTGAGAAACAGCTTCCAAAGCATGCTGCAGCCAGAAGGACCCTCAGCCTCGGGAACAGCTGGACCCCAGCTCTTTGATTTTATGTAGGCTGCAATAAAAATTGGACTTAGAGAAGGGGCTTGGGGGAGGGGCGCTTCCATTTCAGCTTGACTTGGCCATCTCATGACAGTATCTGTCCCAAACATGCTGTTCTGCTTGGTTTTTCAGAAACAAACTTGCAGCTTCCTTTCATTAGGAAGGCATGCACAGAGAGAATAACCGTATGGATGTGCAGGGGGGCACAAAGCACCAAGTGGGAGATCCAGCTGCTCGGAGGCTGGGCAGCATCCTGGAGCCTACAACTTTAGCAGCACAGGGCAGCAGGTTTAGGACAAAGAAAGCCTAGGACACCAGAGGCCAAAAGCAGAACCCTGGTTGGGACACACACATCAGCGATGGGGCATGCTCTAAGCAAGCAGACATCAGACGTGTCCTGTATTGTGAAATATTTGTACACTGTGTGAAGATATATTGCTGTGATTGGTTTAATAAGGAGCTGCACAGCCAAGCGCTAGGCAGGAAGTACAGGTGGGACTTCCAGCCAGAGAGAGGAAGGAGGAGGAGATAGATAATCGATGGGCAGAGGAGATGCCAACAAGACATGGAAGGAGTCAGACATACAGAACGAACGGGTAAAAAGCCACATGGCAAATTACTAAAAGCAGGTTAATTTATATGAGCTGATGAGACAAGCCTAGGCTAAGGCCGAGCTTTCATAATTAATAAGGAGTCTCCATGTCACTGTTTGTGGGCGGGTGGTCCCAATGGAAAAGCTTGCTACACCCTGGCTGATTCAACATTCCTCAGCAGACGCTTAGAGAGGAAAAAGAAGAATTAAACACGTTCCACTAGAATACCCAGCATGACTGGGACATTTCACTGGGCCTTGAGTAGACGATGTTTTCACTACAACCTACTTTATTCCTCGCTTCAGTTAAGTAATAGGAAGCACTTCAGTCACTCTTCCAGTCGCTGCCGCAGAAAGGCCAGGCTGGGCAGGACAAAGGCATCCACTCCAGGGAGTGAGTGCAAGCCATGTTATCAATGACCAGGATTTGCCAGGCTCCCCTCCAACACTGGCAGGTGCGTCCCATGGCACATTTCAACAGCAGCGTGAGTTCCTCTCAGAGAGCCCCTGATCCAATCACACCTCTCTCGGGCAAGAAACTGGAACCACATTAACTGGGAGGAAAAGAGGGAGCAGCTGGAGTCTTCCCCCATCCAGCCAGCTCAGATTCTAACACACTATTCCACTTGTTTAAGAATGCTGAGAAAAACAGAGAGCCTCAAAGAAAACACGTTCTAAATCAGTCAAATATGTAAGGGGCAATCACACTTTTTCTGTAAAGGGCCTAATAGTATCTTAGGTTCTGTAAGCTGTGTGTGTGTGTGTGTGAGTGTGTGTGTGTGTAGTCTCTGACATTTTCTCTCTCTCTCACCTCTTTTCCTATTTTAAAATTACTGACTTCCTGAAGTCTGAAAAATAAAAGATCAGGAAGGGCATGAGGATGAATGGTGGACATTTATAATGTCTTCTGGGCTTACAATAAATCAAAATTAAAATATCCACATAGAAGAAGTATCAGAGTGAGAGCTGTATTTGTGAAGATAATGGACTCACCAAAGAGAATAAAGACATCCAATAAAGCACTGTAAATTGGCGGAAATGGCTTTTGATAATGGCTCTTTATTTTAACTTTTCTTCCCCTATTCTTAAAGACTCCGAGTGAGGATTTAAATACACAATGGAGAAGAACTGTGAATCTAGGAGATGAATGTCTAAAGGTGGCCATGCAGAATGCTGAAGTCGATGCTGCAGATTAGAGTACATGGAGTGGAGGATTAGAGACGGCTTTAAAAAACCAGGGCAGGGAAGGCAGGCAGATAAAAGTAAAGCCAATCTGAGACGGGGTCGCCCTGAGAAAGACAAGGGTGAGCTCAGACATTCAGGTAAATAGGTCTACAGAGGCAGGAAATAAGATTTCCATTTATCGTGCACGTAAGTGGCTGGGGAAGCAGGGCTGGAAGCTTCAAATAGAAAGAGAAAGATGCTCTGTGTATCCAGCTTCATAAAATGGGACTGGGGTGATACATTTAACTAGGACATTAAATGTATTACAGCATCTTATAGGGTTCCTGCCTCTAAGCACACTGTTTTTTAAACATATTTTCTATCATAAGGTTTTTATAATCGCATAACTCATATATTTACAGAAACCCAGCAAGCTGGAAGAAATTTCCTCTGCAGTGTCGTTTCTGAGCCTTGTAAAAGGCTTTCTGTGCAACGGGCAGCAGTTTAGAGCATCATGTGTCTCATGTGTCCTCCTGGCATCTGGTCAGAGCTACTGAGCATTCGGTGGACATTTTCAAAACGAAAGGATAACGGGATCCATGTCAACAATTTTCCAAAACATATTCACACAATCACAGCTAATCCGCAAACAGTACCACAGTAACAGCAGAGAAACCAGAAACCAGCTAACTCCAGGGTTCAAACAGTGCCAGCTGATAAGACAGGTGGATCCTTTTGTCTTCGGATATCACACAAATGCCTTCTAAACAGAGGTCAGCAATGTCCTCACATTGCAAGCTATAGAAGTGCATGCACAGAAGCACCTCATCCCAAAACATACGAGTAAACAGACTGGCAGTTCCACCTATGTCACCATGCAGGAGCTACTATGCTTTAAAAATATATGACATCAGGAAAACCTCCATTCTCACACCCTACGCAAACATAATTTAAAGCAAATGCTTCCAAAGGTGCAAGCAGGTACCCAGACAGACACCAAGTGCATCTGTCTCCTCATTTCATCTTCACAACCTTGGTAGGTTACCAAGCAGTCGTGATTCCCCGTTCCCTTCTCAGACGAGGACACTGAGGACCAGAAAGGACTAAGTGACATCCCTGAGGGCACCAGCAAATGTCAAAGGGGAGTTTGGACTCAGGCCATCAAACATGGAATCCATCTTCACAGTGCCATTCCCATTTCAGAAGGCTGCTAAGAGATGCTTTCACTATTATGTCACTCTGTGTACTTAATAGAGAACACCAAAAATAGAGTATGTAGGTCTACACGTGGTCCCCGGCCACCATGAAGAAGCCTGTTCCCTCCTCTATTTTCCAGTTCCGTGCGGCTGCTTAATTAGTTCCAAGCACTCTTGAACATTCCGCCGGGGAGGTGCCCAAGCCTCCTGATCATTAATTTTCTTTCAGTCACACCTTACGCTGCTGTCACACAAACCAAGTACGTCTGAAGCATAGGTGTTTAGTCATCAAGCACCCGAAATAGGCTCCTTTCCTTTCACCCAGTACTGCATGTTCATTAACTCTTGCGGTGTGTGCCGGCATCTCCTGCAGCAATAGAAAAGCAGGTCCAGCCCCACCCCCACCCCCACCCCAGTCTGCCCCAGAGGAAGAATGAAGATGTGGGTCAGCTAAGAGCTGCAACCCACAGCAGCCAGAAAAGGTCTGTGGGATGCTCTCAAAATTCCTTAGTCAACATTTCCTCGGCAGCACATAGATGCTTCCTGACCTCGCGGACTGCACCACCTCTCTGGTTCTGAAGCTTTCGAGGTCTTGTGTTCCTACAGCTGATCAGGGTGCAACCCCAACTCCTCTGTCTGTTCAGGGAGGAGGCCTAGAGCTGTCTGGGAAGCCGTTTCAACTACTGCAGCTCAAGTCATGGGCTTTCAAACTCTCCCCGACGCAAGGTGTAGCAGGGATTTCTCTTGCCGCTGGAACAAGAAGCTGGTCGGGATCTAAGATGCCTGTGCTGGGAATTCAGAAGTCAAGGCCAATATGGGAAGAAGAAAAAAAAGAGAGAGAGAAAAATGGAGGGGAAAGGAAAGAAACGATCATGTACAAAAGTTTTCTATATTTAAAAATGTATGCTTCGTGGGGGAGTATGTGTATCCATTTGTATATGTTATATAGTATTTATCTACAATCCTATGTGTGTGATATACATGTAAACACACCTGTTTGTGGATGGAGGCTCTCTGGAAGGACATATGCATTCTGTAGTCATGCCCGCACCTGGATATGGGAAGTAAACCACTGGGAGCATGGACAGAGGTTAATCCTTGTCTATGGCTGACGCTCTGTGTGCACGCCTGACGCAAATATTTACATTTATACTCCCAAGGATAGAGCCATGTGTACACTTGAAGGTCTTTGGGTTAAACTGGCCACCTGCTATGATCTAACTTGGCAGTCGAAAGAAAAGAAGTTCCATCCCACAGGGTATGTGCTCAGGGACACCTGTGGGGTGATTATCGCCCAGGGGTGACCCTGACCGCCGTTGGCAGGTGGACAGGCGACAAGAGAGGAAGAACAGCAGAATGTCATCACCAGTGGCAAGCATTTCTTCTTCCTGACCCTGGACTGTCTCGGCGCCAGCTCCTGATCATCTTTGTTGTCACTGGCAGGGGGAAGCCAGGGGATGGAGTGGGTTGAGGTGCAATGGAAGGGGGTAAAACTGCACCAGGCAAAGCCTCCCGAGAACCCCAGTGAAATATCTATAAACTAAGAGGCAAAAACTCACATGTGCAGAAACTGTATCACCAAATAGGAGATGGCTAGAAAAAATAAGAGAGACCAGCAATCTAAAAGACAACAACGGAGACAATGGAGGATACTTTGTCATTGCAACAACCAGCGGCTTAACCGCACTCTAGTTACCGAGGCTGCTCCACCCCAAGCTTCCAAGCACAAACACTTCATGGACCTTGATTAAACAGGTTCCCCCTATATAACAGGCCTCCCCTAAAACCATCGGTGCTGAGGAGCTGAATATACGGTTCAGCTTGAAGACTTGGAGAAAGAAAACTGAGAACAGTCAAGGACAGCTGGCAACCCTGGTGGGATATGGATCAGCTAGGCTGGGCTCCACCTTTCACAGCGCTTGCTTTCCGATGACTTCACCTGCAACACAGACTAGGATCCACCAGTACTTCATACTAAACACTGATAAAGAGTAAAGGCTCAGGACGGGTTCCCCTGGGCACAGAAGGATGAGGACAAAAAAAAATTTAATTATGTGAGAAACGATTACAAATGTGGAAAACAAAAGCTGTTTCTCAGGAGAAACCTAGACACGACTAAATCATTAAAACCAAACCCTGTTCTGTCAGGAGGAATGCAGACAAAAGGACCCATCAGGTCCTAAGCTGCATCCTTAGTGGGGAAGACCCAGCCCTAGGGTCATCTGGTAAAAACTTTGTTCTGAAGGCTTAAGAAAGGACTGTCATCGACCAAGGTCTGTGTGTGAAACAGAGGGTGCGACAAAGAACCAGAACCTAGCCATGCCTGATCTGGGTTCGCTGAGCTGTCCTAGAATACTGTGAAACAAGGTACCACAAAAGGGGCGGTTCAAACAACCCACAGTTAATTTCTTGCATTCCTGGACCTAACAGTCCACAATCAAAGCATGGGGGTAGGGTCATGCTCTCACCAGGACAAGCTAGTCCATGCCTCTTCCTTTGTTTCTCGTTAGCCGTCTCTGATGTTTCTTGGCTTGAAGATTCATCATTCCCACCCCTGCCTTCATCCATCCACAGTGTTCTCTCTCCATGGTAGTCTGCTTGAGATAGGGTCTGACTTCATAGTTCAGGCTAGCTTAGAATTCACTATGTAGCTCAGGCTTGCCTCAGCCTCCCAAGTCCTGAGAATATAGGCATGGACATCACATTCAACAATAACAATCTTATACAATAAAGGATTGTCGGGAGGCATTACCATCCCTGACTTCAAATTCTATTACAGAGCTACAGTATTGAAAACAGCTTGGTATTGGCATAAAAACAGAGAAGTCGACCAATGGAATCGAACAGAAGACCTGGACTTTAACCCACAAACCTATGAACACCTGATTTTCGATAAAGGAGCTAAAAGTATACAATGGAAAAAGAGAGCACCTTCAACAAATTGTGCTGGCAAAAATGGATGTCAATCTGTAGAAGAATGAAAATAGATCCATATCTATCACCATGCACAAAACTCAAGTCCAAATGGATTAAATATCAATATCAGTCTCTCTTAGGAATCCCGGGCATCTGAAATTATGAACAACCTACGTAATCCAATCAAGACCTTTAAATTGATCACATCTGTCAACACTGTATTTCCAAATGAGGTTATTTCCACAGGTGTTATATTTAAAGGGAGGGGGCTTCGACTCATCTTTGCAGGAACCACGATTCCATTCACAACACTTTGCCCTCTCTATCATCAAACGTCAGAAATTGAAACAACAGCTATATAGAGAGGGAAGGGCTAGGATGACCAAGTCTCATAGCGTTGAAGCAAAGTTTTCAATTGTACGTCATAGCAATCAAAAGCGTTCTGAGATACTCGCAGATTCAAAACACATAGTACATTTATTATTTTGGAGACAAAAAGAAAACATTACTTAAGAGACGCATCTAAATTAGCCAGGACACCGTGGCTTTATAATGTACGTACTCCACGACCCACGCCTACCAGCACTTTGGTCAACTGCCCCTTCCCATGTCCTTCGCTTCAGGAAATGTGGCTTTGAACCGTTTACCTCACTCCATAATAGAAAAGGAACCTCGTACCTTATCTTGGCGGCCTCTTAAAATAATAACTGTATCTGTCCTGCTAGAACTTGCTAGCAGCAGCCAGCATTTTACATGATCGGGACAAGGGGAAAAGCTGCCCCCACCAACAGAGTGACATAAAGACTGGTTTTGGTGCCAGTGAACAAGTTACACGAAAGAAAAAGAAACAGCTTGCCATATTTTTTTTTTAAATGGCACTTTTCAAAACCGCATGGAATAAGCATCTAGGCATGTATATGTAACATGCTATATGCTGTAAGACAATAGTGAAATGTGACACACAGGCAAAGCCTTAGAAGAAGCACAGTGACATGTTGATGATGGGTGTTCCTCAGGCTTAGAGGCAAGGATGGGTTCCCTCTCCCTTGGCTGTGTCTAGCTTGGCATGGATTCTGGCAATGTTTAGGACACGAATATTTTATAAAGTAGACTTGATTCTCTAGCACACGGAAACTTCTCTTTTTACTTCCTGGGGTTGCCCAGTAAAGCGATCCCACTGGATACTTACCAAAAAGCCTCCTTTTTCTATATCTAAGAGCTTCCAGTCATAACTACTATTAACTTCAATCCACAGGTTCAACCTTAAGCTAACACACCCCACCTATATATCGAGGTCTTACTGACATAGGATGGCCGATTCCCTACTGATTGTTCTACAGCGATGGTCTAGCTTCTTCCCCGTGTGGACACAGGGTCTCCCCATGAAGCCCAGGCTGGCCCCAACCCCCGCAACCAGGATTAATGTGTATTAACCACAGCCCAGTTGTCTCAATTTCTTTGCCTTCAACTTCCAAGCTCAACAAATTACTGATTTCTTTTCATAATGCCAAATGTCCTTAAACAGAAACCCAAGTTCACCCTCTTCATTCACAGTGTCACAGACGTCACACACATGTCATTAGTGTTCTCAAACCAAGCAACAGGACAGCCAGGAACGGCCAGTGACTACAGGGTATCCATCCTTAAACCGCCCCCATCTCACTAAGATTCCTTAGTCTCAAGATTACAGACCAAGCTCACTGACATTCACATCAAGGGGGCATCACAGTAACACGCTGGAATGTGCAGTTATGTCTTAATTATAAATGCTATTCTGTCTACTGAGTGTATCTGGACTAATGAAGACGACCACCTTTGCTGACTGTATGTGTGTGGGTGGAGGGGGACGGCTGGAGGACAGCTTGCAGGTACCGGTTCTCTCCCTTCTGTCGTGCGGATTCTGGGAATGGAGCTCAGGCCACCAGGCTTGGCAGCAAGTACCTTTACCACTAAGCCATCTTGCCAGCCCCCTAGTAAGGATGATTAAGCCAGTAGTTATTATCAAGTCCTTACTCAATGTGCCAGACACCTCATTAAACATTTTACATACATTAATTTATTCATCGTAGTCCGTTTCAAAGAGACGCTTAAAATCTCATGAGTTCCAGATGAGGGCACACAGAGTTGCCCATGGCTGAGAACCCAGGCACCTGACTCCAGTCACGACTCTACCATGGCAGTACACTGGCACGCTGGCCCAAGCGGCAGATGCCCTAAGCCAAGTGCGTACCGAGCATGGAAAACTCACTGCTCAGTGCCTAAGAAATGCTGTCACCCACAGATCATTTAGCAAGTCGTGTTTCTCTGGATGGTAATCATCGGGAACATTCTGTCACATTGGACATGGTGACATTTTGGGGGTGGAAAAAAATAAGTGGAGGGAGAGGCTTCTGGAACAATACCATAACCTGTATGCCACCCCCTCACTCACTACTCAGTCCCAAACTCTACCAGTACCAACGGCAAAGCCGTGTGCCAGCAGGCCTCACTAAAGAGAAAGAGCGAGGATATAGGGAGCTGCGATCTCTCCTGTTTCAGTTAAAAGGAAATTTTCCTCACAGGGAAAAGGGGATCTAGAAACATTTGAGGAGAGGGGATAGCTCACAGTTTCTAGGTAGAATGTGCAATTCTCAAAAATAACAAAAAAAAATTTTTTTTTCAATTGTGAGGATTCCTCCACAGAATCCACATTTAAAAAAAATTGCAGCATGGGTATAGTAATACACTTGCCATCCCAGCCAACACTGGAGAGGCAGAGGCAGGAGGCTCCCTGAGCTCACTACCTGGCTGGCCTGGCCTACCTAGTGAGCACCAAGCTGTGAGAGAATCCAAGCTGTGTGGTACCCACAAAATAACACCTGAGTTTGGCCTCTACACACATACACACACCCCAATACACACATACTCAGAACTGCACATCATAACCAACTCTGTTCCTATTCCAGACAGAGACCATATAAACTATGTACATGTGTCAACTTATTTAACCAGGTCCTTTTTAGGCCCATATTGAAGTGTGGACTAGCGGAGAAAATGAAATGACTTTGTATTTACTGGGTTTTGGACTTTTGTTTCTTGAGACAGGGTTTCATTGTGTAGCCCTGGCTGTCCTGGAACTCGCTCTGTAGACAAGGCTGACCTCGAACTCACAGAGATCCACCTGCCTCTGCCTCCAGAGTGCTGGGATTAAAGGCGTGTGCCACCATTGTTTTTTTTTTGTTGTTGTTGTTGTTGTTCTTTGTATTCTATATACCATGTCTGCTCTGTCATCTCCCTCTCTCTCATACACACACACACACACACACACACACACACACACACAATCACTGCTCAGTTTCCAAAACAGCAGCTTCAATGACAGGTCTGATAACATATCTTAGCAACAATGTCAACATTGTCTCATGGCAGCTAACCATATTAACATTCTACCCTAACCACGACTTCTAAAACATGAAATGGATTGCAAGTTATTTGCTTCATCCACTCTTCGAGCATGTCTCTGGGAAAGGAGCCCTCTAATATCATGCAAGCTGCACAGGAAAATCCTATTCCCTAGCTATTCCTTCCTGTGTATCTAACTTGTAAGTGTAAGTATGTGAGTGAGCAAATGTTGACACAGAATCAGCACAAACACGAGTCAAATGAAATACACTGACAAATTGCTTTGATCAAACCGTGTGCCGTGTTCTTTTGTAACAGAATCCTTTAACTTCTGTACTTGTGTATCTGTATTTAAAGTTCATCTTTATAGGACTGCCAAGAACACAGTTTTGCTGTAGAATGGGGGAATATACTTTGCCAAAGAGTTTTCAAAGTCACACACACACAAACGCTGCGTAACTAGCTGGGATGTCCCTGAAGTGACACAGAAAGATGGCAGCACACGGGCAGCTCCAACCACTCAACAACTCCCACCAAGGCACAGACGTGTGGTCCCCATCCAGTCGTTTCCAAGGGGACAACCGAGTAGGTCTGGTGGAGGAGACTGGCCAAGTATAGGATTGCCCATCAGTTACACTAGAGTCTGTTCCTATACAAAGTGAGCGGCGAATCTCGGGCACAGCCCTTCAAATGCACACACATCTTTGCTGACACAGAAGCTTGTTTCAAATCCTTGCATCTAGGCCCCAGTACCCCTGCCCTCTTCCATCTCATAGCAAACACATGTCTTCCCAGACTGTTTACAGCCCTTGACCCTGCAGCGTTCTGCTAAGGGCATTGCCTATTAAGTAGCTCTTTCCCCATCTGCACCACATGGAGTGGCCAGGGTCGGGCTGGCCACACAAATAAGTGAGCTAATGAAACAACACGTCCAAGACGCCACCAGTTACTAAAGTATAACAGAGACTGGAAAGAGACAGAAAAGCAAAGAGCTTCCCATCAAATACAAGAGCCAACGTTTCTAACATGCTCACTATGGTCCAGGAACGGTTATACGGATTTTTAACTCATTTTTCTCTTCAAAGAATCAACACTTGCCCCTAGGTATTGGCAGGGGATTGGTTCCAATATCCCCAATGGATACTAAAATCTTAGGAAGATCAAATCCCTTATGGAAAATGACAAAGTATTTGCATAAAACCTACAAAGATCTTCTTGTATTTTTTAAAATCATTGCCAGATGTTGGACAATACCTAATACAATGGAAATGCTATGTAAATTGGATGTCGTGTTGTATTATTTAGGGAATACAAGTCTGTGGTCAATATTCATATACTTTTTTTCCCTGATAATTTGTTTTTAGTTCTGACTTTAAATATTCAACAAATCGTCTCTGCAGGGTTACTCTCCCCCATTTCACAGAAGCAAAACTGGGAAGACAGTGAGGTTCAGCAGCTTAAGCTGGGAACTGAACCCAAGCACCCAGATCACTCACTTCTGGGACAGAGAAACTGGGCTATTTGCCTTTGCGACTTAACCATGCCATCTTTACATAGTTCAGAGTGGCTTTCCTTCCTTTTCCTTCTGTGGATCTAGGAATCAAAGCCAGGGCCTTGGGCATGCTCAGTAAGCACTCAACCACCGTTATATCCCAGCCCTGACCCTACATTTATAGACTGTCCATTACATCAGGCAAATATAAGCATCAGTACACTGTATAACTGTGTGGTGAAGAATAACTTTTTCATAAAGACCATCATGTCTCCTCTAGAGAATCTGCTTCCTGGTCAATTGTGGTTCACTTCCTCATTTCTTTAATATCTGAAGAAAAACAAATCCCATCTGCATATCAAAGCCCATGGTATATTTAAATATCTGCATGCGCACACTTTATTTTCGTGCCTGATGAGCATTTCTTCACAGTCAAAGGTACCACATGGGGTTCCTTCTCATCTCACCTGATGTTGAAATTTTAAAACAAAATTCACTGCATTTGACTCTCATAATGGCTATCTGATACAAATTACCTTTATTTCATAGGCAAGAAAGGTAAAGGTTCAAAGAAATACAGTAAGCTGTTCTAAGAAAGCTATTATTAGGCCTTCAAACTTGAAACTGAGAGGCCACTTCATACGACTGTTCTGTTTTGTTTTGTTTCCTTATCTGGGTTTGTGTTCCAAGACAGAGTTTCACTGTACAGCCCAGACTGACCTCCAGCTTGCAATCCTACTTCAGCCTCCTGAGTGCCTGGCTGAAGGCATTACAAAAGCGCTCTTAACTCACTTCAGTACAAAACCTTCCTACATCAAACAGTACCTGGTCTCGTGTTTAGAGAGCCCAGCCAGCCATGTTAAGAGCTGAATGCTTAAGAAGGAGCAAGCCCTACGAAGGATCTCATCTCCAGAACCGTACCTGGCGCTGCGGATGTGGGTCCAAGAGGTGAAATCCCATCAGCATCACTCTTGGGAACAAAGGAGGGACACAGAGTTCATCGCCTCAAAAAGTGACTTAACACCGAACTTACAGTATCAGTACAGAATCCATCACTTAATCCAACCAAATATAAAGGATGACTTAGATAAACCTTTCTAGGCATTGTAATTCAAAATTAAACATAAGACATGCTTGCCTTGCTTAAAACTTTCAGCTGATAAGCTCTCAACGATTAAACACTCATTAAAATATTGAAATAGCTAATAAACCCAATGAAAAAAGAGGCAAAAAGCAGGATAAAGAAATAAATTTTATTATTGACAAAAAGCTAGACAACACATACAGTGTCAAACATCAGCTGAAACACTTCTATAATATTGATTAATTCAATCCTCGTAAGTGAGCAATGAGCACAGAACACGTTAAGTCCAGGTTCATGGAGTTATACAGCCATAGTACAGTTCCAGACAGGATGGCTTCAACGAACATACAAGGTGCTAAGTTTATACCTTTTTTAAAAACTCGTAATTAAAACATTAAAACGCAACTTTCCTGATACTGGCAAAGATGAAATTGTTTAATTACAATGTTGGTAAGGATTTGAATAAACACATTTTCTAGTTCACTGCTGGTAGGACTATAAATTTAATGTCATCTTTCTGAAGGGTGTTTCAGCAAAATCAAGAAAAATATAAATTAAAAAAAAACCTACTTTTTTAAAAAAACTACACCTCCTCTCATGGAAACACAGACAGGTATGTACAGGGAGATTCATTTCAAAATTAATTCTTAATCATGACCAAAAGGACACTAATACTTTCATTTTAAGACAGTCTCCTTGAGTTGCCCAGGATAGCAGGAAATCATCATGTAGGCTAGCCCAGGCCCTAAACTCACTTGAGTGCTGGGCTTACTGGCAAGTGCACCGAGGCCAGGCTTCAGCCTCACTCTCAACTATCAAAACATATCCGCCAGATGCGGTAGCACAGGCCTTTAAATCCCAGCACTCTGAGGCCAAGGCCAGAGGACCTGCTAATCACACAAGTTCAGGATCATTCTGGGCACCAAAGCAAGTATCCTATCTCTTGAAACAAAAACAAACAAAATGTAAAAAGGAGAAAAGGAAATGCCACACATACAAACCAGGGCCACACTAGGAAAGCAGAAGAGGGACTGATCAGGCCCTCGCCAAGGCCAACAGAACAGAGTGAGCCAGAACAAAAGGTCACTGAAAAGGTAATGTACACTGGCACTATTAACATTCACAACATACTTAATACTAAGAAGAATCGAGCCAAGAGCATGCTCATACATGCCACTTAACATACGTGACGACCAGTACACAATTTCTGGAAAATAACTTGCGAAGGGCACCATGAGCTCAAACCAAATACATCTCTTCTAACCCCTGACTGCAGTCTGGGAACCTTCCATCTTCTACAGGAACAAACTCATACAAAGGTGTTTATCTTCCAGAGGGAGAAAAAAAACAAACCAAAGTATGACGGCGCAGTAGAATATTGGGAAGCTTTTGAAGACGAAGTGTGTGTGTGTGTATGTGTGTCTGTGTTTGTGTTTAAAGCAAAAGCATCCTGTCTTATTTTCTTCATCCTTACCTGATTTTCCCAATTGGACATTGCTTCGAAGATCCATAGTTATTCTCAATTTTATTCGTAGCAAGACATTGTTTTAAAAATGGTGTCTGTTTTAATCCCAGCACTCAGGAGGCAGAGGCAGGTGGATCTCTGTGAGTTCGAGACCAGCCTGGTCTACTAGAACTAGTTCCAGGACAGGCTCCAAAACCACAGAGAAACCCTGTCTCGAAAAACCAAAAAAAAAAAAAAAAAAAAACCAAAAAAAAAAAAAAAAAAAAACAATGGTGTCTGTTAAGACCATAAAGCGTTCACTACATAGCCCGGGTTGGCCTTGCACTCACACCAGCCTTCTGCCCCAGTCTCCAGAGTGCTGGGATGAAAGCCTGTGGCTCCACACCTGACAAGAAATGCTAATAAAATAAACAGTGACTGCACTCTGAATAGAAAATTTAATCATAACCAGTGTTTTATTTTTATAATTACAAAAACAAAAAAGCGAGGGTGGGTATGATGGAGGCACTTGCCTCCAGGCCTGAGGACCTGAGTTCAATCCCAGCGACAGAAAGAACAAACTCCAGAAGTTGCCCTCTGGCTTCCAAAGGCATGCCATGGCGCATGTCATACATTGACATAAATAAACACAATGATGTAAGTGCATAGTCCTTGTTAGTGCACAACACGTGTGTAAGAAGGGACCCCAAGAGCATGCTGTCTCTCTCCACCACATGATCCACCAACCAGGAAAACCCCTCACCATAACCTGACATGCTGGCTCCCTGATCTCAAATTTTCAGCCTCCAGAACTGAAAACACATAAATTCCTGTTGTTTTAGCCACCCCACCAAAGAAGTTTTGTTATGGCAGCTTAAGCAGATAAGGAAATGTACTATCAAAAATCAAAATAATGTTCACATCTGGTACTTGGAACAATATTTTCTAAAATAAACTACAGCTATCTAAAACCTGTCCTTCTGGAGAGCCCTCATAGAAGATGCAATGACATCTAACTACTCAGGGCGGGAAAGTAAAGCTGAAGCAACCCACGTGACTCCCCCTTCTATCCTTAACCTAGAGTTCACAGCCAGGCTCCCAGCCTTGCCAATCAACCAGTTCCACGGCCCAGGAAAACTCCAGATAACCCCAGAGCCTGTGACAGGACGCTCATCTCTGCCTGTAACTCTAGCTCCAAGCGATGTGCCGCCTTCTCCTGGGATCCACAGGCACACAGACAGGCAGAGCGGCAGAAATACACACACCCACAAATACAAGTAAATCTGTTGTTTTAAAGGGCCCCAACCAAGAGCCCAAACCACCACAGCTACCCAGTGCACATTCTCCTTGTATAGAAAACAGTTCCAGGCCGGGCGGTGGTGGCGCACGCCTTTAATCCCAGCACTAGGGAGGCAGAGGCGGGCGGATCTCTGTGAGTTCGAGGCCAGCCTGGTCTACAAGAGCTAGTGCCAGGACAGGCTCCAAAGCTACAGAGAAACCTTGTCTCGAAAAACCAAAAAAAAAAAAAAAAAAGAAAAAGAAAACAGTTCCTGTGTCCTCTGTGTACTGGGACAGCATCAGGGTCAAATCTAATCACCTGGATGCTCCCTCGCCACCTTAAATATGGGCAACTCCTGGTTGCAAACTTAATAGTGAAGAATTAAATCAGCTGTTGAGATAATTGTTTGATTTTTATTCCTAAGACTTTAACCAAAAATGCTAAGTTCAGATCATGGCCCACTAAATGTTAAGCCACCACAGTCTCCTCTGCAGAAACTATCGGCCAGTAGAGGGAGGTGAACCCAGCTGTCCATAATTTTGTAGAATAGAAATAAAACCTTGAAATTCTCTCCCCAAAACGCAAACAGCTCACATAGATACTAAAATATGGAAATTTTATAGAAACATGAAACATACTGATGAGGCTCTTGCAGGTTTTATTTTTTTTAAAAAAAAAAACAAAAAACAGAAAACCTTTCATAGAGGGAAAAAACTGAAATAAAATCCAGTTTGATAAACAAAAATATTCTTAACTGAGTCTTATTGAAGTTAAGCTTTCTTTTGCATGCATACACATCCAGCAGGGGCTCAAGGAAAAGCAGACGGAGCTTTGCATCAGCTTTTAGGATGATTCCGGCAGGAAGCATCTTCCTGGGGGTCTCACTGGCCATATGGAGTGGGAGGTTCTGGGTGATCACCTTCCCTTTCCCTATAGCACAGAGCTTGCTCCAAGTCTGTGCCACACAGCAAACAGGAAGTTCATGAGGAAGCCAGCATGGCCCGCATGTGCAGGTATCCAGCACATGACAAATGCCCCACGCATGTTCCCTTCCTCTAACGCGTTCATTCTTTATGCTTCCATAAAGCATGGGAAAGCAACCAGTGGACGAAGACAATAAAGGTCTGTATTTCAAAAGTAAAGACCTTCGTGAATGAGGATGTGTTAGAATAGTCTATAGACTGTATTTAGAGATCTATCCTCAGATCTGCTTGGCATCTCCTAGAATCACTTTTGCGAGGGAAGTTGCCCTCCAGTTTAATTGCACAAAGAAGGCTAACGGTGGAAAAATACAGAAAAAGAATTTCCAAAATATAAACTACCATCTAGTAAACAACTCAGAGCTTACTAGTTAGATTATGGAGGAACGAATAAAGATGGGAGAAGCACCTTTATCACCCCAAACAGATAGCAGACTCCATATTTAGGAATAGGAAATCATCAAAAGAAGCTTCTAGAATATCATTCTTATTTGAGATCAATCCTGACTTCTCTTTAGCTTCCAGGGGAGAAACAAGACTTTTGTTTGACGCCCAGTATAATTAATGGTTATCTTACTTAGAATCTTTACTGTCGTTATGAAAATGACCAAAAGATGCAGGGATGAAAGGGCTTATCTTCATCTTATACTTCTAGATAACAGTCCTTCCCTGAGGAAGTCCTGGGCAGGAACTCAAGGCAGGAACCAAAGTAGAAGCCATAGAGGAATGCTTCTTACAGGCTTGTTCTGCATGGCTTGTTCAGCCTGCTTTCTTACAGAACCCAGGACCAGCAGCCCAGTGGTGATACCAACCACAGAGCTTGGGCTCTCCTACACCAATCATCAATCAAGAAAATGCACCCACGGGCTTGCCCAGAGGCCAATCTGGCCAAGGCATTCTCTCAATTGAGGTTCTCTCTTTCCAAATGGCTCCAGCCCATGTCAGCTGAACTAGTCAGCACAATGGTGCACACCTAGGATCGCACTGTCTGAGAGGCAGAGACAGGAGGGCTGCAAACTGAGCTACCTAGCAAGTTTAAGGGTGGCCTGGGTCTGCATCTCTTCTGTTCTTTAAATTGCCACAGTTTTCTCAAGAAAGAAAAGGTGCAATGAATATCTAGCAGAATCTAAGTATCAACCCAGGTAGAAAGAATTTCTTTTCTCTTTGTTTTGTTTTTTGTTTGTTTTTCGAGACAGAATTTCTGTGTATAGCAGCTCTGGCTATCCTGGAACTCACTCTGAAGACCAGGCTGGCTTTGAACTCACAGAGATCCTCCTGTCTCTGCCTCCTGAGTGCTAGGATCAAAGGTGTAGGTCACCACCACCACCACCACCACCAGCCCGGATGAAAGAATTTCTAATTAAACCTCAACAATATCTCTATAAGAAAATTTTGCCCAAGTTTCAACCAGCCCAGAGGTAGTCAGGCTGAGATTTGAATTTGCGTCCGCTAATTCCAAATTCTGGTGTTTTGGTTTGTTTGTTGACCTTGTGTGTCTGAAGAGAACAAATCAAACACACGATGCAGAAACCTAGTAGACCCCGGGGAAAGTTACACCCCAGGTCCACACTGTGCTTAAATCAGAGAGTGACACTTTATTCGGTTATTCAAATGCTGTGCTAAAGAGAAACGCATTACCTTGAGAAGGGAATTGTTCTGGTTACTGTGATGCTGGAGAAATAGTTTGTACTCCTAACAGGAGATACCAAACGGCCACATCTCAGCACTACAGTCACTCCACCGAATTCCTAAATAATGGTCCACAGCCGCAGAAAGTGAGCGACGGAGCACAGAATAATCAAAAGCAGCTTCATATTTTCTGGATGAAACAAAGCACCGTTTATATTGGGGCATTTTTAGAAGGTACCACCGAATGCCAGAAGGCAGCCTGGAACGGCTTAAAATACCAAGTTTAACAATCACATCAATGGCTTTTAGATTCTGCAGTCAACAACAGCTTCCTTTTGCTACGAATTCAAAGTGAAGAAACAAATGCAAAACAAACCAATTAATTGGGTACACACAGAGGCTGAGAAACTATCCACTGCCTTAATCAACACATTACAAGTGTGTTTAGCCAACCACCTGGGTTTTAGTGATGGAAAAGGCAAAGGCCAAAGCTTAATAAATTGCTTCAAACTAGGACCATTTCCTACACACACACACACACACAGAGAGAGAGAGAGAGAGAGAGAGAGAGAGAGAGAGAGAGAGAGAGAGAGAGAGAGAGAGAAGTTGACTAGAGAAGGGATACAAACAGGGAGAGTGGTGCCCAGTCCCCTCTTATAGAAGGCAAGAGATCTTCCATACAGAGGACAAAAAAAAAAAAAAAAAAAAAATTATGTTAAAAACAACATTATCCACTGTGAACTTTAATTGTATTAGATATCAGATAAAAGTATGTTTCGTTTCTTGACAGCAAGAACAAAAACAACAAAACTCTAGCCGAGCCGGCTGCTTATTGTAAAGTACTGGCTATTATTGTGAGCTACACCAAGTCAGTTTGGAGGGGAAAGACACCTTCCCATTGTCTCTGACTTAAGAACCCTGATGGGAGGCAAAATGCACCTGCCCCACAGCCATGAAAATTTTACACGCACTCTTCCAGCTTCTTTGCAGAGAGAACCAGGCACGCGAACCAGGCTTAGCTGTTCTACAAGTACTTACCACTGTTTTCAGTTCTCCTTGCCTAGTCCTAAGTCCCCTCTCTTCCACATGAAATTTTATATTAATTTTATGCTGTGTTAGAAAAAAAGAAACACACAGGATGAGGTCGAAATGTTCTATATGGTACTACGATATTCTCTCTAGACCACAGGATATAGACATCTACCCATGGCCCTACTGTAAACTAGCTTTGTATCATCATCATTGCCAGTGTGACAAATACACCAAACGGAGCACTCTGGTGTGGCTGTTTTCAATAGGAGAAGTCGGATACATGTGGGGGAAGCTGCCACATCGTCTAGTCGATTTTTTTGTGAACCTAAAACTATCCCTTTTGAAAACCTTAAAAAAAAAAGTCCTCAAATGTACTGGTATTTTATATTTTAACAAATAAAACTTGCCTAAAGATCAGAGTACATAGCTAAGCCACTAGAGGCCAGGGAATGGTGGCACACACCTTTAATCCCAGAACTCAGACAGAGGCAGAGGGAACTCTGTTAGTTCAAGGCCACCCTGGGCAACCCGAAAGTGAATCTGTCTAAAAGAGAAACAGGAGCTCCTGCAAAGGTGACCCCAGCGTTTTGAATTCCACGCCTTTAATCCCAGCCGTAGGGAGGTGGAGACAGGAGCGACATTGGCTGGGTAGAGAGAGGAATATAAGATGGAAGGAGACGGGAGGTTTGCAGTCTGAGGTTTGGCGGAGACAGATGTAGTCAGAGAATTGCCCCTGCAGTCTGAGGACAGGCTCGCCCTTTTGGTCTGAGGATTTGGTAAAGGTACAAGGTTTCTCTAGTGTCTGGCTGCACTGCTTCTCTGGTCTCTCAGCTTTCACCTCCTAGTATCTGACTCTGGGTTTTTATCATCAATACCAATTAGAATTCGTGCTACATTAGAAACCAAAGCATTGTGTTGAGGGCAGGCTTCTATCAGTGACGAAGCATATTTCGAGGTCCAGGATTTGATCCCCAGGACTACAAGAATCAACAACAAAGGAGGGAATTCATCAGGGAGTAATAGAACTGTACAGATAATTTTAGGGGAACTACTTGGCTTGAAATAATAAATATGTGTGTATTAGGAATTTAATATTTATTTTTATTCAGTCTTGAGTCATCAATAAAGCTTTATCATTTATTTCAGCATAAAGCTTGCAGATTTATTATTAAAGACTTCTGTTGTTTCAACATGGAACGTTATTCATTTTCTCTAGAAAAGAGAGGCTGGCTTCCTCTGCTGGTTTAACGTGCTTGACACTCTTGTTAGGTTCAGCTCTTACATCAGATACTCCTGACCATAGAATACAGCAGTTAACCCATTTAATAAGTTTAATAAGAGTTGCATGAAAACCATCTGGTAAAATAGGTCAGATGAAATCAAGAAATTCAGTAGTAGGTGGCGAAACTCTCTGAAGGGCTTTGGATTAAAGACGGAGCCTCATGTGTTGGTTTTAAAACAAGACTTTGTCATGAAAATGGGAAGAAAAAAGGAGACATCTTTGTCTAACACACCCTTCTACTGTGGCTAAATACTGGTTTTTAAAATATATATATCTATATATTATGTGTGCACCATATATACGTATTTATATATGTGTGTGTATTTACATATAATGTGCACACTCACATTAAAGGACAAGCTTCAGAAGTTAATTCTCTTTCCAAAATGTGGAAATGGGGATCAAATGCAAGTCATTCTGCAGGCTTAGAAGCAAGCACTTTACCAGGTGAGCTATCTTGATAGCCTTTAATATTTATTTTTGTTCCCACAGGCCTAGTTCAAGGCCAAGAGACAGATGTGGCTCATTTTTTACTGAGGGAACTTCAACAAGGGCAAAGAGAACATGCATCCCCAAAACACTTCAGAATTTGAGATTTCATTCCCCAACATGCCTCTCCAGTTTCCAGAAACTAAGATTTTGCCCATCTACCAGCAGAGATGGAACTGCATAATCATTTTTAAAAAGAATTTTGCTAATTTTAGAGTTCCGTCAATGGGATTCAATCTCACATTTTATGAGATATATAAATATAATTTGAGTGTCAACACTTGCTAATTTTTTTCCACACAGCTTAAGGTAGATACATCGGATATATTCTTTTAGAGACTGAAGCTGGAAGAAAGCCTTTTCAATACTGGCGATACAGCTCATCTGCAGAATGCACTGGGGGTTGACAGCCCTGGGCTGAATCCTTAGCTGTGAGTGAGAACTAGTAACATTTAACCTGGTGTAGCAAGCACGGGGCTGTGATCCTGGCAACTGGGAGGCTGAGGAAGGAAAAGATTAAACTCAAGGCCAAGCTGGGCTGCTCACCAGAAACCTTGCCTCAAAAAACGGCACCAAAAATAAAACAAACAGGTGGAGAGGACACACGCCTTTAATCCCAGCACTTGGGAGGCAGAGGCAGGTCGATCTCTGTGAGTTTAAAGCCAGCGTGGTCTATGAGTTCCAGGACAGCCTAGGCTACAAAGAGAAACCCTGCCTCGAAAACCAAAAACAAGCAAAGATTGCTTTTAATTGGAAACAGCGCTGCAAAGCCTGCCCATGCTGGAGGAGGAGTGGTTGGTTACCAAGTCTCACAGCCGTCTCAGGCCGCTAGCTTTAACTCAGAGACTCAGCTGGGATTCACTGAGACGATGAGCTGGCATACAACTCAACATAGAAGTTGTCAAAACCCAAGTATTTACCCAAATCTTTTCACATGACTTCATCTGGACGTAAAATCCCAACTGCTTTGTTCCCGACATGACACAGACCAGGTTCCAGTTAACAGCAAGGAACACAGACCCATACAGATGCTTTATACAAAATGTTCCCATTATGTTTTCAAGCTGGTGTGCCCGAGTGAAAAACCCAGAGTGTGGGAACTATGATAAAGACAGGACTCACAGAAAAAGCAGTAGTTCCTCTCAAAAGGCCAAAGAAAGACCTAAGCCCCAAGTCCCATGTTTTGAAACTGGAAACCTTTCAAAGGCAAACTATGCTTGCTGTCTGGCCTGCCTGAAGGCGCAGGTGCTGAACATCATTTCAACTTATTTCCCATGGCCCTGGCACCATGGAAGAGGAAAGTCTTTGTTGAGAGATTCTGTTACTCTATAGGGAGTTTGGCTTGCAGACCCTGATCCTGGAAGGGAGTGGGGGTGGGTACCTGTTTGCTTGGCAGCTCCATCCCAAGACCTAAGCTGTCTACGTTTATGCTAAAAATTACAAAGGTCTTGAAGGCAACAAATAAAGTCTCCAGAATTAGTATCAGATGAGCCAAAACTTTGAAAAAAAAATTAACTGCTTTCAGAAAAATAATGAGAAAGACATTTTGGCCCTGACCCAGCAGAAGATGAATGTGCCCTGGGAAGGAAATTATGTGAACTAAAATTTCTCCATAGTAACAATTCTAATTAATTATTCAAAGCTAGGGGTTGATTTTCTAAGGTTATGAGATAACTATGCAGTCTTCTGTTTATATCATTAAAATCTGCTTCCTTCTATTCTTTGTATCTGTTTACCCAGGCAGTAATGAGAAGTGTGTAATAGAATCCTAACAGCAACCTTGTAATAAAGGCTCCACTGTTGAGGTGAGTTTGCCACTTTGCAGGCTCTGTTTAAGGGATAATTAGTAATAAGCAGAAACTTTATCTAGGTCCACATAGCCAAAATATCCAGAGGTCTACTGAGCCCCTTATAAAAGCATGGAGACAAATTAACAATGTATAAGGTCTTTTGAATTACAAGTTACTTATAATTGATGATGCTAAGTTTATTTATCTATGATACTGTCACAGAAACGAAAACTGAAATATTACTTGACATTAAGTCATTTTCAAAGGAGCCATTTGCCAACAAGAGTAGATTTCATATGAGCTGAAAGAGGATTGCAGGGTAGCTCCAAAAGCTCATTTGAACTGTGAATACAAACACACAAAGCATAGACTTTCTATCAAGAGAAACTGGAACGAAAAAGAGACTGGTTGACTGTGGCCAGAACAACCTTAGAGGAGGTGACCACCTGGAACGTGACGCCACTCAGGTCACAATGGCCAAATAGGCACCAAAACACTAGACAGGAGGGAAACCCAAGCCAAGTTAAACCACTCTCCTCCCACTGAGTGAGCAGCCTGGCATGAAGTGGGGCTACACCTGTTAGGAATAAAATTTGATACCCAAAAACACAAGAACCAGTCAGGCAACAGTTGGTCACACATAAAATTCAACTCCGTGTGGGACAAGGAAAAGGGCTTCCTAGAAATCAAACTCCTAAACACAACTGCTATCCTTCAACGTCTTTAACTGTGCTTCTGAATCTGAACGACTTTTAAAATTATGAACCTTTAACATCTTTCAGGGAAGGATTTGGTTCAAAATTGAAGCTTATTTCCAACATTGTGTCTCATTTAAAAAACAAGAAACTTAAGAACTACAGAGCCCTCATAACCCTGATCAGATGCAGAATGTGGAGAATGCACTCCAGAACACTGGTTCTGAGTGTCTCCGGGTTGGTTCCACAGCCATGCACCTACCTAGCCTGTAGTGGTGGGATCTGGCTGCCCAGGGCTGCCCGCCATAACCCCAAAAAAGCTCATCTCAACTTGGTGCACATACCTGTTTCCTTCTTGCTTCCCTTTCCTCCCTCTCGGCTCTTCTTCAGCACAGCCTTCAACATTGTCAACACTCTTCTGTCTCTGAAGAGAAAAGGGGAGGAGTTAAATGTAGGAGACACTGGGACTATCGTTTGCATATTGACCTCATGTGTAATTCATGTTCAGAAAAAGATTCCTTAGGATAACCTAGAAGTACCTTGAGATTTATATGAATTCCCTATGAATAAACATGCGGTGGGAAACCACAGGGCAGAGACACCAGAAATGCGTTAGAGCTTTCAATGAAGACATCAGGAGTTCACAGCCAGGTTAGAAAAGTGACAGCCAGCACAGGCAGTACATTCTCCGCATTCCAGGGTTATGAGGCTAAACTGGGCCCATTACTAGTGGTAAGGTATTTGGCAAGGTGATATAGACCTGCCAGCCCTAGCTCACAGAAACAAGAAGGAAACGCGAAATCACAAAGATATGATTAGTAAGAGAGAAGCTACACGGTTAAGAGAAATGTTTTTTTACGGGTGCCACTAAACCACAGACACCACTTTGGAAGGTTACTGGATTGGAACATACCTGGGAAGCATTTGCAAACCAAATACAGATGGAACCCATTTTAACCCTGATGCCAGGTGGCCCAATTAAACAGTGCACACTCCCGTGCATTTTTACTATATATAGTTATGACTTTGGGAAGGAGATGAGGAGAATCTGCCTGTGGATGGCTGCTGAGTCCTTTAAAAGAATGAACTGCATTTTGCACGGGAGGGAGGTGTTGAACTGAGTTTGTAAAAACAACACAATGGCCCAGGATTAAGATGAAACTGGAAACCATCTCTACAACAAGAAACAATGGGGCTATTATTTCCTCATGAAGCCCATGCACCAAGAAGAAGGCAGAAGGCATGCAAGCAGTGCCAAGTCCAAAAGGATGGGGTGCGAGCGGGGCACGAGGCAACTTCCACTAGAGAAGGAATCCCAAACCTGCCTAACTTGAGAGCTTCAGGTGGCCTCAACAAGCTACATCTCAATGCTCAGAGTAAAGCAGTTTTGTGGCGCTCACTGAGAAGGATCAGGGGTCTCAACGTGCAGCCATCCCCAGAGCCACCACATAGCAAGAAGAGTGACCTTTCTTATCATGTGGTCTGAGCCTGTATTTATTTTTCCAAGCCTTTGTTTTACCAACGAAGAAACAGACCCTGGGAGACTGAGTCCACCCGAGGGTCACTCAGCTAATTAACAGCAAGGCCTGACCCCAAATATGCAGAGTTGCAGCTGGGCTCCGTGCCCCTTAGCTGGCTCATCCTCCTCAGCAGGCTGCCAGTGGCTGGCTGGCCTCTCTGCTCAGATCAGGGAGCGCTCTGGGCAAACAAACAAAACTGAACTATCTGAGGAGGAGGATATCTAGGAAGCCAAAGCAGTTCTTGGGGTTGAACCTTCCTACAAACAAGGCTTTACACACAAAAAGAGCATGGCTCAGGCCCAATTCTGCCTTTGAATCACATAGCATCTCCCCATATGGAGCCCCAGAGAAAACACGAATTCCTCCTGATAGTCATGCTCAAGACAGGGCAAAGTGATGTGGTATTTTTGTTGTTGTTGTTTTGTTTTTGGTTTTTTGAGACAGGGTTTCTCTGTGGTTTTGGAGCCTGTCCTGGAACTAGCTCTTGTAGACCAGGCTGGTCTTGAACTCACAGAGATCCGCCTGCCTCTGCCTCCCAAGTGCTGAGATTAAAGGCGTGCGCCACCACCGCCTGGCCTGATGTGGTATTTTTAAATGGTGGCACACATCTGTAATCCCAGTAGTCAGGAGGCCGAGGCAGGAGGATCACCAGTTTCGGGTCAGCCTGGGCTGGTTAGCAAGACTTTCTCTAAAGAGTTTTTGGATTTGATTGCTTGTTTTTAATTTAAAGGAGACAAGAGCAAATTTTTTTTTTTTTTAAATAGAAGCTTGATAGACACACATTTCCTCTTCAAATCAACTGTCCGGGTTTGTAACTCAGTGAAAACTACTACACACCTAAGAAAGGCGAACACCAGCAGAACCATTCCATAAGCTTGGCCTAGACCTCTCACGTGTGCCATGGTGGCTCTCGCAGAGAGGCCTGTGCCTGACCCTCTAGCCATCTCAGGTCAAGGACACAGTATGTCCACAAAGTTGCCCTTAATTGGCCATCAGGTCATTCCTAATCTTCAGCAGAACTACCATGCTACCCACCACGCTACAGAGTAAGGTCTAGGTGACATTGATTTTTGGCACCCCATTCCAGACATCCTGCTGGCCTGTGTCGGGAGCTCAGCCGTTTTTAGGATAGTTAGACCTACGTCAGCAGTCTTAGGTGTAACAGGCTATCAGGTATCAACTGTAGATTTCTCTCCTGGGTCCCCACTCTTCCACAAAGAGCTGACTTGGGAGAAAGTTTAAATTCTATTCTTAAAAGCTGTCCAAACAATGACACGGAAAAATGAATCATATGTGAGTACAAAATAACTATACTACTACTATCATAGCATGTGTGCATATGTACACACACATACACACACGCACACACCAACCACACGCGCAGGCACGCACCACAGTAAAGGCGGGAAAATAAAGACTTCCCAGGAATTAAATTCTGAAATCAACAAAAATCCAACTGAGTCATGCAAAATTTGTCTGGCCCAAAATTAAAAAAGAAGTCATAATCACAAATCAGCTAACACTGACTTCAGAAGGTCACCTAGTGTACCAGACTGTACCAGTGTCTGTGAACTTACCTATGTACAAGTCTGGAAATAGACACAGTCATCTCAAGAACCATATCCAGTGGCAGTATGATAGAACTACCTTTCCTGTTCTCATTCAACAAAACACCTAACTTGGCGTCTTTATTCTAACCAACTAGGGTGTGCTGGTCCAGTAACACAAAGGTCTGATACGCAGGCAGACATGGTTCTGGGAATAAATCAATAAATCGGTGTTCTGGATTTAAACTAAAGCTCCTGTGAGTTTTGATTTAGTGAACATGACTTTGCCAGTCCTATCCATTTTACAGAACAGCAAGTTTCTCGACCCCAGTTAGAGGACCAAAGTAGACAGTAGAAATAAATTCTTTGATGCCAATGGCACCGAGAGTAAGGAGCCATTTGTGCATTTAGAACATGCCCTTTGCTTGGCATGCACTTCCTTCTCGGTGGGCAACCTCTGTCACTACCCTCTGACAATCGGACACTGACTTGTCGTGAACAAGAATCCAACAGAGAAGATGTAAACCCTCCACCCACCGCCACCTGGTTCCAGACACAGAAAGTCAGACCCAGCACACTGAAAATAAACTGCC
This sequence comes from Chionomys nivalis, assembly GCF_950005125.1. Lineage (NCBI taxonomy): Eukaryota > Metazoa > Chordata > Mammalia > Rodentia > Cricetidae > Chionomys > Chionomys nivalis. The sequence continues at coordinate 21,436,262 of NC_080107.1, forward strand.
AAGTTCTCAGGTTGCTCGGGCAGAGTCATGCATGCTGCAAGGAAGTGCTTAGGAGCAGGTGTTCTAAAGGAAAAGCATGAGCCATGTCCTATCTTCACTGCAAATACTATGCTTGACGACAAAGGCACGGATGCAAGTGCCCAAGGAAGAACCCTCGTTTTCTTCTCTGGAAAACTGGAGCTTCCATGGCAGAATGTGGAACAAATGTAGGTTACGGTTGGACTTCTTTAATCCCAGCACTCGGGAGGCAGAGTCCAGCCAGCCTGGCCTACAAAGTGATTTCCAGGACAGCCAGGGCTACACAGAGAAACCCTGTGGAAGAAGGAAGGAAGGAAGGAAGGAGGGAGGGAGGGAGGGAGGGAGGGAGGGCGGGCTTTGAGCTGCACACCTGTAATCTCAGCACTTGGGAGGCTGAGGCAGAAGGATCACCCTGAGTCAAGTGAGACACAGTCTCCAGAGGAGGAGATAGGAGTAGGTGATACATTCCAAAGCTAGGCGTGATAGCTCACAACTACAAGGCTATATCCATCTGGAAGCCCAAAGCAAGAGAACTGTAAGATCGAGACCCGCCTAGATTACATAGTGAGGCTCTGAAGGCAGAGAAACAGATTTCAGAATACATAGATAATATTTACAACTTTAAGTTAGACACTTTTGATCCAGGGGTGTAGCTGGAGGTAGGGTACTGGTCAATTTACTCAAGGCTCTGGATTCAAGCCCTAGTACCAGACAGCGAGAGACAGACAGACAGACAGACAGACAAAGACAGAGAGAGATCATGTAGCATAGATAATAAAATCCCAGAAACGGACATTGGGGTTTAAGCTGAAGATCAGAAAAGCAAAACAGCCAACCACTGGCTCTTACCTCTACCTCAGACCAAAACTGGGCAATCCTGCCTTTAAGAATCCTCGGATTGAGAATGAGCTGAGACCCTTTTCTCCCATTTTATATTCCTCTCCAGTGCTAGGATTCAAGGCATGCACCACCACCGCCCAGCCTCTATGGCTAACTAGTGTGTCTGCTGGGATTAAAGGTGTGTGCAACCACTGCCTGGCCTGTATGGCTGACTAGTGTGGCTGCTTTGCACTGACCTTCAGTCAAGCTTTATTTATTTTTTTCTTTTTTTATTTATATTTATTATTTATTTATTTATTTATTTATTTATTTATTAAAGATTTCTGCCTTCTCCCCGCCACCTCCCATTTCCCTCCCCCTCCCCCATCAAGTCCCCCTCCCTCATCATCCCTAAGAGTAATCCGGGTTCCCAAGCTTTATTTATTAAAACACAAATATAACACTAGAAGAGGGACAGATGATTTACTTTGGGGAAGAGAATGTAGGACACCACAAGATGCATGGTTGACACCTCAGGAGCAGGAGGAAAGCCAAGGTCTTACATGACATGGAAGTGTTTGGAAATGAAGAACTGAAGAGTCAGGGAGATTGAGATTTTAACGCTTAGGCGTGGTATTAACAGTAACCTTTGAAGAACAAAGTAAGGCCCATTTGTTCAGTCTTCCTGGCCCCCTAAGGGGCAAGTTCTCTGGAATGGGGGTCTTAGTGACCATCTACGGTGATATAAATAGAAAATTCCTTTACAGCCATGGAAGAGACACTCATCTTCTTGCTGCTGCTGTTAACATCTGGCAAAGAGCAGATTTTAAGATGTGTTATGAAGCCCAACAAAAGAAAGGAGTAACCTTCAGGCTACTAGATACAATTAAGTCAAGCTTCTCATGTAGTTCATTTAAAAGAAAATCAAAGGTGAATCACTACCCCTAGAAGGTTGATATCCTAGGGTCACCTAGATTTCCTTATTTGGTTTGTTGTTGTTGTTTTATTTAATTTGGTTTCTCTGTGTAGCTTTGGAGCCTGTCCTGGCACTCACTCTGTAAGACCAGGTTGGCCTCAAACTCACAGATATTCACCTGCCTCTACCTCCCGAGTGCTGGGACTAAAGGCACTGTCTGGCTAGATTTCCTTATTTGTTATAATCATTTGACATCTTGAGTTGCAAAACTCACCACTTGAGTTTCCCAGGCACCACAAGTTCAAAAATTCTTCCTTTAAAACCTCTAGGGGAGCCTGGTATCATAGAGCACACCATTAATCCAAGCACACGGGAGGTAGAGGCGGGTAGACCTCTGTGAGTTCGAGGCCAGCCTGGTCTACAGAGCTAATTCCAGGACAGCCAAAGATATACAGAGAAACCCTATCTTGGGAAACACACACACACACACAAATAAATAAATAAATAAATAGCTAAATAAATAAATGTAAAATTAGGGGTGGTGAGACAGCTCAGTGGATAATATACTTGTCACATAAGCATGAAGACTTGAGCTCCAGTCCCTAGCACCCACGGAAAGCCAGAAAAGTCATACGAGACAGTGTACATTTGCAGCCCCCATGTTCTTATATAGAACAGAGACAGAGAGAGGAGAATCTCTAGAAGGTCATAGCTAGCTAGTCTGTTGTCTGTAGTAATAAATAGGAGACTTATCTCAAACAAGGAGGATGACAGTTGACACCACACACACACACACACATACACACGCGCGCGCGCGCATGCACATCATATACGCATACACATATATGCTCACACAAAAAGAAAAAATGCACCAAAATTCTCTAGAAGTTAAACTAATCATCAAAAGTTTCACTTTCAGTATTCTCCTTTAGTTCATCAAGTCTCTGGGGAAAGACACAACACTCGTGTGTCAGACAGCAGAAATTCTGCACTGCATGGTGTATTCTATCTGACATAGAACAGAACACCCTAGGAAATCAACAAGAAAAATTCAAAAGAAGATAAAATCCATCACAGTTGTCAATCACTTCAAGTCTTAGAGCCATACTAGCTATAAAGAGCTTGCTTCTGCACCGGCATGCATGCTGCCTGTGTATGCAGGGTTGAGACAATTTCCTAGCAGAGGGTAGGGACTGTGTTTATTCTCTACTAGACACAAACAGAAGCCAGAACACAGGCTCAGCACCCACTCTGTTCTCAGTATTTGTTGACAGATTTAACCAGGCTCACAAGAACATAGATGAGCAACTTCCCCCAGATAAAGCAATTAACCAACATTTATAGCAGTTTAAAATGGAAAGAGAACATTCCTATATAGTCTCGCTTGCAAGGAATACATCAAAACCCAGTCAAATTCATAGGACATTAGCGGATGAGATGTCTGCTAAGAATAGCTGCATTTCTTAGAACCCCCTCATGTCCACACCTAAATTAGCCCGCATGTGTCAGTCCAGTTATCCCAAACACCTAAAATCTTATACTCTACACATTTTTTTAAGCAAGGAAGTTTCTTTTTTAATATTTATTTATTTTGTATACAATATTCTGTCTGTGTGCATACCTGCAGGCCAGAAGAGGGCATCAGACCTCATTACAGATCGTTGTGAGCCACCATGTGGTTGCTGGGACTTGAACTCAGGACCTTTGGAAGAGCAGGCAATGCTCTTAACCTCTGAGCCATCTCTCCAGCCCATGCTCTACACATTTCAACTCAAAGAACATCTCCTCTCCACCCACATCTGCTCAAAGCAAAACTCTTTGAAGATGCTTCGTCTCTCTGGTCCAAATAAAGTAGAGCTGAGAGCACTCCCTGCTCCTGCAGAGCAGCTGGGCTTGGCTGTGAGCACCTATGTAACAGGTCATATAGCTGGCTGCATGTCCAGGTTAGGACGATCCAACACCTCTTCTGGACTCTGAACAGCAGGTGTATGCATGTGGTGCACAGGAATACACGCAGACCAAACATTCATTTACATAACAGGTAAAAATAAATGTAAGACAATAAACATTTCTTAAAGTTTCAGAGCATGAATTTAAACTCAAATGTTTAACAAATGAGGGCTGGAGACAAGGTTCGGTGGCCAAGAGCACTTGAGGACTTGAGTTCAAATCCTCTGCACCTATATTTAAAAAACAGTGTGGTGCTACACTTCTTTAATGCTAGGACTTAGAGACAGATGATCACTGGAATTTGCCAGCTGCCAGTCTACCTCTGGGTTCGGTGAGAGATCCTGTCGTCAAAGGAACAGGACAGAAAATGACAGCACAGGACACCCAACATTTTTCTCTAGCAAGCACACCTACATGCACACCTGTACACACATGCATTCACACGCATCCGACGTTTAACAAATTGAGTAAAAACTCCTTATTATGACATCACTTTCAGCCTAAATATTAAGTATATCGCAGGCTATTAAACATGACTGTTCAGTTTGTTAAGAGGAGCTCTCATCTTGATATTACTTGGCCAAAAGGAAACTTCACTTTTTGTGGGGAAAAGTGACTTTTCTACTTCCTTCTGTGTACAACAGCCTTTTCCTATTGACTGAGTTCAGTCAACTTTTAACAATGCCTTCTCCTCGGGGTCTCCAGGCAGCAAAGGTTTGCACAGTTCATTTCTACTGCTGTATTTTTGTAGGTGAAAAATACTCAATTCTACAAATTCCCCACAGCACCTCAACGTTCTTTACACAGAGCAAATGTTTTCATGCAAATAATTAAGAGGGTTATCAGGGGAAAAAAACACAGTAGATGGTAAGTCTTTCCACAAAGTTCTGATTAGTTATTTTAAAATTCCTCTGGTACCAGCTACTAATTCCCAAATTTATGGTCAGAGCACTCTGGTTCATACATGAAAAACAGATCTGTTCTCCACTGGCTACAAGGAGACTTTGTTTTGGTATTTCAAATATGCACACAAAACAGATCAGGGCAATGACAGAAAAGCCCAAGTCTGAAATCAATGCATTCTTCCTCAAACCGGGACAAGTTCAGCTCCAGAAATAACCAAGAGCTGCATTCCTGCAAGGCCAGTGCAAAGGCGGAACCCCTGTCCTGCAGAAAACCCTGCTCGCTCCCAAGGGGTCCTCTCTAAGCGAAAGTCACCTTCACCCAGGCGGCAGGACACTCCTGACTAGAACAGCGGTATTATCACTCTTCCTACTACGCAGACAGTGAGGACAATTAGAGAAAGTGAGCCAATGCGAACTCCATCCCAGGATCTCCCTCTCTTAGAAGCTTTCCTTAACCTTATGTTATTGACACCCCCTGCTTTGCCCGGCAGCCTGGGATAGCCTGCATTATCAGACCCTTCCCCCAACCAAGTATGCTTTCTCATTTCCACATCAACAGACATTTCTGAAGGAGCATGATGCTATCATCTGTAATTTTTACACCTCAAACAAACAAACAAGACTCATTTTGAGGGGCTAGAGAGAGAGTTCAGCTGTTAAGAGCACTTGGTGCTCTTCCAGAGGACCTGGGTTTGGCACCTAGCACACACATCAGGCATCTCACAACTGTCTATACTTCAGTTCCCGGGGACACAGCACCCTCTTTTGGTCTTAGTAGGAAGCCACATGCACACACAGATACAAGTAATAAAATAAAATTTAAAGACTATCATGTTTATGAAGTCTTTAATGAACTGAATATGCTCAATTAAAATGCAAGTCCTGAGCAATGGGGGAACTGGCCCTGGGTCTCTGGGGTCAGTGAGTTGCAGAAATGGGGTTACAACCAGATTTTTCCAACAGAAAAAGGAACATGAGCTAGTGTTGGAGCTCAGACAGCCTAGATTTGGCAATGAAAGGCCAAACGGCAAAGTTCTGACCTCCTGCCTTCCTTCCCTCCTTCCTTCTCCCACTTTCATTCTTCCCCACAGTCAGTCATGATGTCAGAACTCCTTCCCAAAGTGGGTCACAGGAACTAGAAACCCTCCTCTTAAAGGAGTGAGCCATAAAGTCTGGCATAGTCCCCTAATACTCTCCCCTACCTTCCTATGAAGGAGCTGGCCAAAGACAAAGTCTACAACCTACTTAGTCTCAAAGTCTGTAAAACACATGCTCCCGGAGTTCCGCCTGTCTGAAGCTGGGAAGGAAGAGTTCTGCACACAGAACCCAAGAAGGATGCGAACATAAAGGCCTCCTTGGGGCCTCTAAGTCTGCTTCCAGTAGATCAGACCCTATTGTCCAATCACAGCTCTGCAGATCATCTTCACATTTAAGCATACAATGGACAGTTCTCACTGGGTTTGGGGGCTTGCAAATCTGAAGGACCTTACGACACAGAACTTTCTCTTTTTCTCTTGTACGAGCAATCATGATGTTTTCACTCTACACATATCCCTAAGTATCTTCTCCGTGCCAAGCATAAAGGACAAAGTCAAGCATATTGACCACGATGAAAGAAAGACAGCAATGTTGACGGCCATGTCTGAAAGCTTAAAAGTCTACTCTACTTTCTCCATAAGGAAAGAAAGTGAGAAAGGTCCATGAAGGCTCAGGTTAGCCCTGTGGAGGGGGAAGATAAGCATGGCTAGGAACCACAGTCTTAAAGAGGTCTTAGCACTTCTCCCAGAGCTTTGTGGAGGATGGCACCCAGACCAGGAGTCTTTCCTGGAGATCCAACCCGCCTCGGGTTAGCTCCATAGAAACCATCTCTGAAAGCCACACTTGATCTTTCCCCTCCCGTTAGGTTTTGATTCAAAAGGGCTACAATCTCCAACCAACCTCAGCTGCCTCGTTGACATGTGGCCATCAACTCCCTAAATAAAGAAGAGATCCCATATGCAATGTGAGAGAAAGCCATCCCCCCCTTTCACTTAGCGGCAGGGAACACTGGTTCCTGACCCCACCCGCCCCCGCCCCCCCGAACTGGTTAAGTTCAGGTCCCTTCCACCAGTGGATGCTGCAAATTTTAAGAAGAAATTATTTCTTGTTCACCTTCCCACCGTAAATCACAGTGGTTGACAAATGCTCACCACACAAAAGGAAGGCCTTGGAGGGAGGCTGAGGTGCAGGTGATAAGCTTTTAGTATGAAAAGGGAAGAGACCTTAAAGACATTCTTCAAAAAGTGTTAAAAGGCACTCAGTCAATCAACGCCAGCTGGATGAAGTCTGGTATTAGAAATCTAAAGAAATTAAATTTTATAAATTGCACTGCATCTGGCCTCAAAGTGAAAAGGGTCAGACAACTTCAAAGATGCCCATGAAAGGCAGCCATTCATTACAGAAACATCTCTTGCTTATGGAGCTGACAGATGAGTCTTTCACTTAATGCCCCAGAATAAAAGACCTCAAAAATCCCCTTTCCCCTTCGTTAAAAACTGGCAACGACTACTAACGAGGTTATAACCTCCGCATGCCCTAATTTTCATAAGGATGAGAGATCTGGGGGATTTGTTGTCTCCATTTAATTTTATTTTATGTCTGTGGGTGCTTTCCCTGCGTGTGTGTGTTTAGTGCCCATGGAGACCAGAGGAAGGTCTAGCTGGCTGTGAGCTGCCATGTCTGGGCTAGAAACAGAACATGGTCCTCTGGAAGAGGGGTCAGTCCTCTTCACCAGCGAACCATCTCTCCAATCCTGGGGGCTGCAATTCTTAATGCCCACTTAGTGTTTGAGTTTCTGTTTCTTTCTTTTCTTTTTTGGCTTTTCAGTGTTCTGAGTCAGGGTCTCTCTACTCTACCACAGTCCTGGCTATCCTGGAGCTCGCTATGTAGACCAAGATGAATGCCAGTTTAGTAGAGGTGTGCACCACCACACCCAGACCAATCTTCTTTTCCTCAGTCTCTCCCGAGGTGATTCTAATATGCGGACAGTAACACTTATCACACATGCTGGGCTCGACTCTGGGCACGTCGCATGTATGGAGTCATTTCACCTTCAAACTATCCTTTGGGGAAACAGGCCTGTCACAGAGCAGACACCTGACAGCCTTGTTTGTTGCCCATCCAGGCACCAGACTGTCTTGCACGGCTCCAGGCCTTGGCCATGCAGTCTCTATGTCTTTCTTCCAGGCCTTGATGAACAAGTCAAGCACAGGCGAAGTTGGCCAAAATGAAAGAAAATTTTCATTTTTCAAGGAGGTTATGAGGGAAGGAGAGGAAGCAGCGTTCTATGCCTAAAACCTATCTTGAAAAAGAAGCTGCCTCCACTGAGGTACCTACTGTCCTGTCCCCCAGATTCTCTAGACATCCAACAGCCCCCAGAGTTACTTCTGACTAGTGTTGTGGCTACAGGCACTGTGCAACAGAAGGCGCACTAAACGTGAGAATCCCAAGAGGTCACTGCACACTCAGGGAAAACACTGAGAGGCAGGCCAGATTGCCAGTGGAGAAGGGCACGTGGGGCAGAGACACCTGTGTCACGTGGGCAGCGATTCCTATCTCTCATGTTAAAGAGGAATTCCACTTTCGTCATTTAGCACGTGTTAAACGTAGGACAGCAAGGGATGGCCTGATGCTGTCTTATGTTCTCTACGCAGTTTACACAATCTAATAATATTGCAGGGTGTCACCACCGGACGTCCGCTCTAACGTCTGGGTGTGCCTGTACTGAAAACGCAGAGGGAAGCTGGGCATTAGCGACGCACAACTTCAGTCCCAGCACTTGGGAGGTAGAGGCAGATCTCTGAGTTCCCGGTCAACCTGGTCTACAAATCGAGTTCCAGGACACTGGGGCTCTTACACAGAAAAGCCTTGTCTTGAGATACCAAAGTGGGGGGGTGGGGGGAGAGAAAGTGGAGAGGGGAAAGAAAGGGAGGGAGGGAGAGAGGGAGGGAGGGAGGGAGGGAGGGAGGGAGGGAGGGAGGGAGGGAGGGAGGGAGAGAGAGAGAGAGAGAAAGAAAGAAAGAAAGAAAGAAAGAAAGAAAGAAAGAAAGAAAGAAAGAAAGAAAGAAAGAAAGAAAGAAAGGGTGCAGTGGAGCTGAATCAAATTCTGCCCCAGGGCACATCTGAGCAAGTGCCAGCAGCTGTAGAGAGGCTCAGCAGTTAAGAGCACTGGCTGGTCTTCTAGAAGCTGAATTCCCAGCACCACAGGGTAGCTCGCAACTCTCTGTAACTCCAGTTCCAGGAGGGATCATACATCCTCATACGAACACACAAGCAGGCAAAACACCAAGGCACATAAAATAGAAATATTGCATTGCCCCCTCTCATCACATTTATAGGGGAAGCTATTCTTGGCCACAGTTGCTAAAAGTCCATCTCTGAGTGTTGTTCACATCTCCTGATGCTCCTGCTTCCTTTAAGGTTCCAACCACAAACCAAAGTACAAATCCAGCCCAAGTTCACCCTGGGGACCCAACCAAGGAGTGTCCTGGACTTACAGAGTGTGGCTGACCTGAAAGCAGACTAGAAAATCTCCACCCTGCATGGATCTGGCTTCTTCCGAGCCAAAGAGATGGAACCCCCTTCCCAGTCTTCCCCAACCCATCTACTTCTGCCCCTCCCTCCAGTCCACTAGAAGAGACCTGGAGCAATGGAGGCAGAACCGCACACAAACGGCTGGGAGGAGTAGCTGAATACTAGGTGACTTCCCAGAGATTCTCCTCTCCCAGGCCTCCTAGGAGGGAAGTCAACAGCCCTCAGCTAGATTGTGACAGACTTTAAGTGGGTAGAGCTGCTCTCTCTCTCAGGAAGGTGATGGCCGTTTGGCTTGAGAACAAGGCGGTCTCTTAGAATGTCCACAAACATCTGGTTATACAAAGTAGTCCTGTGCTGGACTGACGACTTAATGGTTAAGAGCATGGCTGCTCTTCCAGAGGATCCAGGTTCAATTCCCAACACCACTATTTCTAACGCCAGTCCCAAGGGATTCGACCTCCTCTTCTGGCCTCCAAAGACCCTGGGCATGCTCATGGGGCATAGACATATATGCAGGCGAAAAAAAAAATCTGTTTTAAGGGGGACCACCAGCACTAGAGCCACACAGAGAGATCACACAGACATACAAGATGACTGCATTTCCTAACTGACCCCAATAGTCCCCAAATAAGGAACACCAGAGCTCCAGAAGATTAAAAGTCAAAGCCAAGTCATGCCAAGAAACAAAGTCAAGGGCTGGGCATAGTGGCACACACCTTTAATTCCACTTGGGAGGCAGAGGTAGGAGGATCTCTGAGATCAAAGTCAGCCTGGTCTACAGAGTGAGCTCCAGGACAGCCAGGCTGCACAGAGTAACCCTGTTTGAGGGGTGGGGGTGGGGAGGAGGGAGCCAAACATACTAAAGGTCTCTTGCTTTTGGTTTGATTTAGGTTTTGGGTTTTTTGTTGTTGTTGTTGTTGATTTTTGTGTTTGACTTTTTTTTGTTGTTTTTGCTTTTTTTTTTTTTTTTTTTTTTTTTTTTTTTTTTTTTAAAGACAGGGTTCCTCTGTGTAGCCCTGACTGTCCTAGAACGCACTCTGTACACCAGGCTGGCCTTGAACTCCCCAATGCTGGGATTAAAGTCAGGAACTGCCACCGCCCAGTTGACTTATTTTTTTAATGCCAAGAAATCTAGTTATTAAATAATTTAGCAAATCTAGTCTCAAAGTCAGATGAGAAAGACACAAAGTTGTCATCCACAATGGGGATTTCGACTTTGGAGATCATGGGCTGAATTCTAGCAATCTGGACCTTCTACTGGAATAATGGTTTTGAATGGAAATGGTTTTAAGTGGAAAATACAATTACAAAGAAAACTAATCATACTGAAACACAATTGCCAAAAATATTTAAAAAGCAACAGAAGCAATGACGTAGCCCTTAATACTGAGATAAAAGCAGAAAAATCTGATATGGCAGCTTTTCAGGCAATGATGATTAAAAACAATATTCTACATCTGGAGCCTAGTACAAGAATCTGTGACTTCTACATGATCAAATCTTAAGAGTTGTGTTGCTGGCTTTCATGACTGAAGCAATGACAAAAAGATTAGTGAAATCATGTCTATTGATCCATCCACTCAAACCAATTTCCCCTCGTTATATAATGACTCTAAAGTTTGCAGACCCAAAGGGCTTTGCTAGTAGCTCAGGTACTTAAAAACAAACAGTAACTCAGCTTTACGCACTCATGGAGCCAGTAAGATCCAGAAACTAGAACAGTACTCTGCCATGGGCAGACACAATGGCTGGATGCTGCCTATCTGCACCAGTGCGAGCAATCAAATGCCACATCCCACGGCTAGTTTTCCAGTTGTCTATAAAACATCAATGTACCAAAATGCCCATCACTGGCAAATCATTAACTCATCTGTACTCGTCCAGCATGGAATGCAGGAGGAAGACCACCCATCCTTCAAAGAGCAAGACAACATACAAAACTAGAAACCAAGGTTCATATGTGGGTCAAATGTACTTCCTCGGGTGTTATTTTATATGCACTGTTGGCTTTACTGCTTTCTGTGTTTACTGTTTGGGGAGACAAGGATATCTTGAGAGAACTGTGGCTGGTCTGAACTCTGCAGACCAGACTGGCCTTGACTTTGCAGCAATTCTCCTGCCTCAGCCTCCTGAGTCCAGAGATTACTGGAGCGCACCATCGCCCTGGGCTTTGTCTCACTGATTCTACACAGCATTTATGGCCTGGCAACCACAGTCTTTGAGCCAACTACACTGAGGAGGAAGGGTATGATCCCAAGGCTTGCCTCTCCTGCCCACTATTGCCTACGGTCAGGCCGTTCCCCAGCTGCACACCCTAAATCCGGAGATCCCCGGAGAAAGATAACTATGACTCAGAGTCTAAAACTCATGGACTCACACTGGGCAGCACCAATTTCTCATGCACTCCAGTAACCGAGAAGGCTTTTGTTTGTGTGACTTGAACTACAGCAGCAGCTGCTGGAGCACCACGCTTCTCCTAGATTGATAAAATTACCTAAGTCTGGGTCCCAATGTCTGCCTTGGCAGCGGCCAAACTCTCCAGAAAAGATACAAGCCTTGAGCTATGCAAAAAATGCTGGGTGGTACACTGAATGAACTAGGCAGTAAATTCAAGCCAAGAGTAAAAACCACCCCAACTAAATCTCCTTCACAAAATCATTTCTATGCGTGCAGAGATAGCAGACGTTATTTTTAGGAGTTCCGTAAAATCTAAGTCAAGCCTATGAACTTGCGGGCAGAGGCTAGGGCTGTAGCTGAGCTGGTACGGTGCTTGCCAAGCATGCACAAAGCCCCAGGTTCAGTCCCCTGCACTGGGCAAACAGTGTGGAGTGGCCCGAGCCTGATCCCAGCACTAGGGACACAGGGTGAATCAGAAGTTGGAGGTTATCGTTGGCTATCTAGGGAGTTTGAGACCAGCCTGGGCTACATGACACTCTATCTCAAAATAAAAAACAAAAATAAATCTGTGCAGTTCATGCTTTAAATCTAAAGGTATGTCCCAGTCCACATACATATGTTTTGGGTTTTTTTTTTTCTTTTGTTTTTCTTTTCTTGAAACTCAGTGGAAGGTTCAACAAGCCATTACTAAGTCTGCACTGAAACCATCATCACCTCTTTGAACATGAGGGGCATTGTGAGTAAGCACACACATGCATGTGCACGCGCGCACACACACACACAAACACGAGATCACTTTGGATGTGGAGGTCCTGATATCCAGAAGCCAATTTCCAAAATTAGAACATTGCATACACATTTTCCACACACACAGGACAAAGTGACTTCCTAAATACCAGTGTGTGGCCCACATGCCTTCCTTTAAGGAAACCCATCTAGAGCCCAGTGGAAAGCAGGACGCATGCTTATTGAGTGACTCTGAACGAGGGACATTCAATGTGAGGTGGTTCTAAGTATAAGGAAGACACTGCACAGATGTACTTGGTTTTCAGCCTCAACGAAACATCTCTCTGGTACAGCAAAATACGTCTGCAACAAAGCCGGGAAAAACAGCCCACCCTTGGTGCATTAAAACTTCCCAAACCAAATCCTTTCTGCCTGCTCACTGACATCAGGAAGCTCCCACTTTGAGGTTTTGATAGCTCTCCCCAAAGCGTAAAATCACACCCATCTCACATTTAGACCCTAACAGACCTTCCTGTAGCCATCTCCCCGCTGGACTGTAAAGCTGTTAGACACTTGATTCCACAGGCCCAGCAATGGGCTTGGAAACAGCAGCTGTGGAGACATCTGCAGCCAGAGCATCAGTTCTCACCAGAGTGACCAGCAGGGAAGTGGTGACAAGCTCAGCTGCCTGCTCCAGGTCACACCTTTGCTCTTCCCCCTCCCTCCTCTCTCCTGGGGATCAGTCACCTCCCAGAACATTACCCATGCACCACCAGGCCTTAGATCGAAAGATAGCTGGCATTACCATGCAAAAGGAGGCTAAAGACTGCATCTTTGTGACACCCTGGTGCTGTTCCTATACCCTCTGACAGTGCAAACCTACAGCCCATGTGTTCTGAAACACGTTTACCTGTATACGTGAACACCATACCCCACAAACAGCCTCCGGCTGTCCAGCCCTGGATGCTCGCCTTGTGTATCTTTACTGTAGTCACTCCACTGTTCCACCAGCACTACAACCCCAGTCCATGATCATGCCAACACTGCACCTCTCACACTAGGCCCTCCCCTTCCTCTCCCAGACCTCCAGAAGCATGCCTGAGACCCAGGTTCCCGCTCTGAGTTCCACACTATTTTGTCTGCCAGACTCAAATCCTCCATGTCTTTATGGCCTTGAGCGTCTGCTAAGCAATCAGGACAACCGCTTCTAGTTTCTCCTCACTCATCCCACTTCTCTCTAGAGGTCCTCCCTTTCCCCCAAAAGCCCCCAGGCTGATTCTGTTAGCTTTAATCTCCAAAGTGCGTCAGAATCACGTAGAGGTATTGCTGAGGCAGACTGTTGGGACCCAGCCCTGCAGCGTCTGCTTCCTGTGTCTGGGGAGCAGCTGAGTTTCTGATTCTAATGATCCCAAGCTGAAAATGATGCTGAGAGTTTCCAGGTCCTCTGAGGACCACTACCACAGACATTCCCTCTCCCTTCCCCAATCCCTTCATCATGGGCAGGGTGGCCCTTATTAAATCTGAAATTTTAACTTTCTAGTAACTAAGTTGTCTCTTACCAGGTCTACCAAGAACATCAGGTACACATTTTGGCAAAATTATCGGCCAAACAGCCCCACGCCAAAATTTATAGGACAAATTTTGTAGGCACGAACTTTAAAAGGTAATGTCAAAATACCACAGTAACAACCTGGGCCCTTTTCTGAGCCAACCATTTTTACCAAAATGTAATGGGGAAACATGATGGGGGTGGGAAATAGATTATGTCCTCAGAATAATGGGGGAGTGGAAGCTAACAGTACACAAAGTAGGTAGGGTTCACGTTGGCACACTGCAAAACATGTCCCAAGATCAACAGAACAGAAAACATGAGAGCATTTTACTCAAATGAACTTGCCTAGACTTGACTATCCGGTGTTTTTAGATCATACCTTATTCTGCTCTAAGGACAGTTATTCTAAGTACTAATAACAGAAACTAGCTCTATGTATACTGTCTTTATTAATAAGGTCTTTACGTAAGTCTTTCCTGCCTTTATCGCCTACACGTGACTGCTCCAATCATCATCGTCAACACCAGAAATTTGGGAGGGTTCCTACCTTCACACAGCCATTATAAAGGAGAAAGCATGCCTGTTGGCCAACTCTCAACTCCCACGAACTGCCCCAGGGCTTCAAGGTACTGTTCCTCAAGACATTCAATTCCCATGAATACCCTGTTAGGAAAGAATGCCTGGTTCCACTATCCTTGTCTCAGGCCACCTGGTTACCACACAGCTATGAGAAGCCCAGGGCTGGACTCCAGAAGAGAGAGGCACAGACAACAGAGGCCACATCTCCATCTGGTTTGAGTTGCTGTAACAAAGTCATTTCGAAAGGAAAGAAGTGTATTGAGTCCCAGAGTTCAGAAAGCAAGAAGGACGCCATTGTTGGGCAGCACCCAGGGAGACAGCAGAAGGACAAGCTGACACGTGTTCCATCTATAACACATTCTTGAGAAGCAGAGCCCATTTCTAGGCCCTGCACTGACCATTTTTTACAATCTGGTCATTGAACATCCTCTCACCTGTCAACACTGTGACAAGTTTCAATACCCATTTGGGAGAGGACATACTACATCCGAGTCACACCAACTCTGAAAGGAACGAAGATGTACCTTGGCAGAGGAGAACCTGAGTGAGACCTAGTGGCCAACTCAAATTCAGCTTACCTGTCAGAGGTCTAAAACATGACCGGCATTATGGGAACAAAGCACGCGATCGTGGGTAGAGCCAAAGGTTTAGGCTTTGGAGTTTGCGGGAGGGTGACCCACAGATTTGAATTCTAACTTTCCATGCCCTGTAATGCTGTGTCTATACGGAGTCTCTCTAAACCCTAAATTACTCTTATAATCCCCCAACAAAGTCATGAGAATTAGCATACTGTTTGACAAGTGCCTAGGTCAACTGTGTCCAGAATGAAATACGCCTAGAAACGTTCTCGACTGGCTCTTAAAAGACTTCAGACCTAGGTACATGCTCTAAAGTCTGGAGCATCTAAGTGTGGTCGAATGACTTTTAAATCTTTTCCAGTGGTGTGTGGTGTGGTGTACACACTTGTCATCTCAGTACATGAGAAGTCGTTAGCGTTTGAGGTCAGTCTAAGTTACATAATGACCGTAAGGCCACCCAGAGCTAGAGATCAAGATGCTGCCCTCCCAAATACATACATAAAATCGCCCTTTTCCTTATTTACAATATTAAAAATGACAGTAATTAATTCCTAATTAGATCAAGAGGCTAAGGGAGGACGAAGAATCACTAATTTCTGAGCCAACCATCAAAAATGGAAAAGGAGATGGAAGCACTGGGGTGAGGGCTTTGGAGTAGGACAGGAAGCAAGAGATAATTAGGGAGGAAATGAGTTAAGTTTAGATATCCCGAGTTAAAAGTACCCATGAGTCATCCGAAAAGAAAGGTCCAAGAGACCGAGATGAGGATGAACTCAGACTTGAGGGGTGGAGGGAGGAACTTGTGGGTGGTGGCAAACCTGGAATGATTGAGATGCCCTAAAAGGGCTGAGCAGAATAGATGAAAATCACCACGGATGAAACTGACCTAGGGGACAGGCACACAGAGGGCTGACAGAGGAGGAAGAACAGCAGTCATGAATGTGCAAACGGAGCCAGAGAAGGTTCCAGGAGTACTGGCGCTACACAGAAGTCCTGTCAAGGGCTACAGAGTGACCACAGAGGCCTCCTATCAGGAGCCGCACGTGACCTCAACAAGAGCAGCTTCTGTCGAGGCAATGGAAAACAGATGACAGGCCTCTGTGGGGTCCCCTCCTAAGCCATGGAATTCTCTAACTTCAAAATTGGAGCTCGCCATTCTCCAAAACCAAAACATTAATAAGACCTGAAATATGAATGGGTTGCAAAGATTTTTTTTTTCAGATAAAAGGAATTTGCAAAAGAGAGACATAGTTAAAAATACAAGACAGGGCCAAGGAGATATATGAGCAGGAAAAGGAACGGGCCACCATCCCTGACAACCTGGGTTTGGTCCCCAGGACCCACGTGATAGGAAAGAACCAAGTCTTACAAATAGTCCTCTGATCTCCACAGGTACTGCAGTATGAGTAAGCCCGTGTGCACTCCAAGACACACACACACACACAATGTAACTAAAAACAAACGAAAAAAATCATGACACATGTTCTCTGTTAGCAAGTTCCTACATCCTGAAGCTCATCCCAAAGGAAAAAAAAAAAAAAAACAGAATTCTCTGGCACACTAAATCTGAAAAGAAAAAAACCTGATAATTCACTAAATACATCTCCAGTCCAGTCAATCTCTTAAGAGCAATGCTCCTCATCACTATTTATGTGACCCTGAGGAGGGTATGATTGCAATGAGAGACTCCATTTTAACACACAAATCTCTGGTAGAATTCCACCCAAGCAGATTCCCACCTGGATTTTCTAAATCAGGCAAACATTTGCTGAATTTAGCAAGCCACTCTTCAGCGTTACTTTCTCATACTATATGTGGTTAAAATTGTAGAAAACGCTGTTCCCGTGCAATTTTAGGCTAAGGTTGTGAAATGGTTCAGTCAGAGATGGCAGAAGGGAATGTTGGTTTGGCAGTACAAAGTGGTTAAACTAGTTAGTGAGGTTCAAAATAATACCCTCAAACATCTGCTCATGGCGAGAAGGCATTTTTCTGTTTTCAAGTGAATACATACAAGTATTTTTCAAAATGTTAAATATTAATATAGCAAAGGGAGGGCTTAACTATTTGAAAATTCTGAGATGTTGCTGGCAGTTGTGGTGCCTCTGCCTTTAATCCCAGCACTGTGGAGGCAGAGGCTGTGAGTTCAAGGCCAGCCTGGTCTACACAGAGAGAAACCCCTTCTCGAAAAACAAAAAAGGGAGGGAGGGAGGGAGGGAGGGAGGGAGGGAGGGAGGGAGGGAGGGAGGGAGGGAGGGAGGGAGTTCCCCAGATATGTTCCCTAAAGCACACCACGTATTCTTTGTAGACACTGCTGAATCTAAGCAGGAGCTGCCGTGTGACCACCAGTCTCCTCTAGGACAAGCACACACCAATCACCTGTCATTAAAAACCAAAATGTAGCAGGGTCTCATCCTCGCCCAAACCCTACCTCAGCACACCTGGGCTGAGTACCAGGATTCTCATGTTTTACCTTCATGGGAGACTCTAACACGTACCCCCTGCCATGCCACCACCTTTTGGCAAAACTCCCGAAATCAGGGGAGCAGCATGGCCATTGTTCTGGATGGATGAACAGGGTGTGACAGAACGGGAGGCTCAGGAAAAGAAATCCCCTGGCGAGCCACAGGGAAGGCAGCAGAATGAGCATCACAGGGACATCTGAAGAACAGGCCTTGGAGAAGCCTTCACTTTGATCCTCTCCCCCTCTAGAGAAGTATCTCCAGTCCCCACAGAGAGATCTAGATCAGTCTTTGGTGAACGTCCTGTGGGGCCTGCCCATGCATGCCTGTATGGGCATCTGAGCCTAACTGGAATGCTCCAAGCTGTACTCAGCCAACGTCAGCCTTGGGACCTATTCCCAATCAGACCGCTCTCCTTGAGGGGACAGCAGGGATGTTCCAGGCCTTCTGCAGGCTTTGCAGTAGAGATAAGGAACAGGAGTAGAAAGGAAAGCAGAGAGCTGGTAAGATGGCTCAAGACTTCAACCTGGGCCCCACCCCAGAATCCACATGATGGAAGAAAGACAGCTCCTGCAAACTATTCAGAATGGGCAAGAGACATGCAGGCTCCAACTGATAAACCCAAAGAGCCAAACTAGGAGTGGTGTTTAAGGACATAAGGATAGCTGTAAAGTATGTGAGGGCACGGACGCACACGCACGCACACGCACACACACACACGCACACATACAATAAATGAAAAGGATAAAAAAATATTTTGAAAAAATGAGGAGATGAAAGGGAACTTCCTTTCCCTTCTTCCCTTCCTCTCATGTAGCCCAGGCTTGCCTACTATGTGGACAATGACTGTGAAAGTTTGTTTTGTTTTGTTGCTTGTTTTATTTTGTTTAAATAGGGTCTTACTATGCGGTCCTGGAACTCACTATGTAAACTACGCTGGCCTTTGACTCAGTGATTCACCTGCCTCTGCCTCCTGAGCGCTGGGATTAAAGGCATTTGCTAGCATGTCTGTTTATTTCAGGATCTGGGGACCAAGGCTAGAGCTCTGTCCATGTCAAGCAAGCATTCGACAAACTGACCCATGTCCTCAGCCATGAAGTAGGTATTTGGACAGGAAAATCACAGTACACGTTTAAATTTTTTCCCCTAAAGTTCTGCTGTAGGAATTCCTATCACCAGTAGCCCTTAAATTACCCGCCCACTTGGGCATGACCTCTTATACTATTTAAGCCCATGTAAAGGCGCGCATCCGGCCTCTTCTGGCTGCAGATTCGGTTGCTGTTCTCCATTCCAGCATTGTGATCTGAGTCTACCCCTAAATAAATAACCCTCTATTATTTTCAATTCTGAGCTAGTGTGGGGTTTCTTTTAAGTGTTCTTCTTCAGAGTTCCTAAAACCACACACCTAGAAAATCCTCCGTGGAACCCAGTGTGCCCACCAGAAGTAAATGGGCAGGCTGCAGAATGGGCAAGAGACATGCAGGCTCCAACTGATAACCCCAAAGAGCCAACCTAGGAGTGATGTTTAAGGAGGTAAGGACAGCTGTAAAGATTCCCTTATTCATCTCCTGGGAGGCAGAAGGCAGCTTGTAATTAAATCTGACAAAGTTTTCTTGCAGAACTAGGGGCAGGAGACCAACAAGACAAAAAGAGACAGTCAATCTAACTTTATTAAAAAAAAAAAATTTGAAGTCAGACACAGGAGTGTGTTCCTGTAGTCCCTGCTACTCTTACTCTGGAAGCTGGGGGGTCACCTGAGCTCAGGAATCTAAGGCTAGCTGAAACAACAAAAGGGGACACTTCTTCAAAACATTAAAAGGGCCCGGGTGTAACTCAGAGCCCTAGGTTTGGTCCCCAGCACCACACAAACCAGGTGTAGTGACACCAGACTAGAATCTCACCATTTCAGGAGCCAGGAGCATCAGGAGTTCAAGGTCATCCTGGGCTGTGAGAGGCCTATCCTATAAATAATCTGAGCCATTTTAATCGGTTGTATTCTGTGTGTAAACTGCAAAAGCCAATACAGCATATATTAAAAATTTTCAGTAGAAAAGTAGTGTACTAGATACACACAAAGCCGGGTGATGGTGGCACACACACCTTTGACCTCAGCACTCGGGGGCAGAAGCAGGCAGATCTCCATTGAGTTCAAGGCCAGCCTGGTACACAGAGCAAGTTCCAGGACTGGCTCCACAGCTACTAAGAAACAAAACAAAAAATAACACACCAAAACAAACAAACAAACAAAAAAACAGGCAGTAGATATATACTAACCCCCCCCAAAAGAACTCTGAAATAAGCATAAATCAATTAAATTAGAAAATGCTGAAAGGATATACCAAAGTTTCTAAAAAAATTAATCAGAGTGTTTTAATAGTAAGAAACTGATTTTTTTTAATTACTAAGTTTGTTTTCATTAAAACACACTTTATTTCCCAAGCCATCAAGAGTTTCAGGATGTGTCTGCATCCGTGTGTCATCCGGCTCTCTCTCTCCCCCACCTCACCCCAGGCTCCAATAGCCTGCAACAGAATGACTGTCTCACTCACTTGGGGGCACCTGGAAAGTTCCTCCAGAGGCTAAACAAAGAAAGAACCAAAAAATGCCAGCTTGTCAGAACACTTACCCCAAGGGACAAGCAACCCACGCGCCCTAAAACAGCCCTGGGCTGGCAGAGAACCCTGAAGCAGTGAAGGTAGAGGAGGAGACGCAGCACTAAGGAACTCCAGAGCCTGGGAACAGCCCTCTCCACTCCAGCAAGGTACTGGGAGTGTCCAGTCCACCTCCGCTAACCGAGTTCTCTTCAGAGAGGTTTGTAGCCCAGGCCACAGTGAAACTTTTCAGGGTTTAAGGTAACCTTGGGGACCTGAGTCCCTCTGACTTCTCCTCTCCACATTTCTTACCTCAATCACAAATCCCAGCTTTCTCCAAGTCTCCCCGTTTCTGCATGCACGGCTCAGCTTGGCACCTTAACTCTCCTGCCCTTCCTTGCTCTGAGCAGCCTTTCTCCTCACTAGGTGTATTAGTCATCCTGCGTGCCTGCCCCACTCCCACAATGCCTCCTCTGTACCAAAGGCAACCCCCACACACACCCCAATCAGTCTTGGGTTAGCATGGGTGCCACTCGGCCTGAACCGTTGGTTTCTGGAGGGCTAGTGTGACCTGCCACCACTCTCCTGCTTCTCTGAAAAGAACTGTCAGACAGAGACTCAATGCAGGCATCCCCACTGGATTCTAGAGGGCTCCTGTGACTGACTCAGAGCCTATTTCCTTGTTGCTACACCTGTCCAGGAAAAGTGTTATTCCCAAGGGTACTTTCCACACTCACAAACGGTGACAACCAGGCTCTAGCCCGAGTCAGTACCCTCACAGCCACGATGCCAGGTTTCACTACCAATGAGGGCAGGATTGTGTGTAGTCACAACCGGGCCAACAAAATCGCCTTGGCAGGGCACAGAGCACTAATAGTTCGTACATACAGAGGCTGAGTGGAGGCCTTTCCTCCCCTTTAAATTGGTTTAATGAGGAGCTAGAAGTCATGCCCCGCCCCCATACCCACCAGGACTTCAAAGATGAGAACGGAGCACCACAGCCTTTCTCTGGGAGCAAACCAGGCACTGATCTGGGGAAGGTCCAGTCTCCTCCGCCCACTGCAGAATCAACTGGGACCTCACTGGTGCAGACACAGAGAAGCCCCCCAGGGGACAAGTGGTCGCTCCCATACCAAATATTTAACACTACCTCAAAAGGCACACCTCCATTCATGCTCTTGCTAAGCAAATGTCAGGGCTTCGGGGCACCCCGGCTGCTCCTCCACCAGACAAGGGTCTCATCCACTGCAGGACAGCACCACCTGGTGAACAACAGCTTGTTACAGCTAGGTGTCCTAGTGTGTGCTCCTCCCCACCACCTGTCTGTCAGAGGAGCAGACAGACCTGAGTCTCCCAGCCGTTTGTCAGTCCTGCACAACACACCTCCTCAGACAAGGCACACGTCTCGTGCATGCCCTCCTCTAAGGTCAGACAAGGATCAAAGGATGTCCACTCGGGTCCACACCAGGCCCTCTGCCCGAGAGACCCCACCTCAGACATGTGCGCCCTTCCAATTAGACCCCCAGCAGGTTACGGACCCAGCATACTTGTTCCCTGGCCTCTGCCCCACCAAGAGCAACCCGCCCCGTACCACTGCTTCCGGCAAGGCCAGGGAACATTTCCTTTCTGAATTTGAGACTACAGCAAAGGCAGCAGTAGAAATTACAGAGGCCAGAGGGGAAGGAGCTTCCTTCGAGGAGAAGGGCCACCCTGACAGCCTGTTTTTGTGGTGATGCGATCACAGAGGGCAGATTCTGTATCTGGTCCGACACGGATTTTAAGGATCTCCGCTGTAATTACGGGAAGGAAAAAGAGAGGCCGCGGAGATGGGAGGAACTCTGAGTGGTACTTAAGAAGTTACTTATTACTACAGTCAAGACTGCCTGTTGGACTCAAGCAAAAACTACGCCTTGAGACTTTTGTCCCTCAAAATCAACTTTAGATTCGCCAAAAAAAAAAGCATGAAACTTTTTGCTAATCTCTCTCAAATCCCCTCCATTCAAAAATATTTTCAGTATACAGAACAATATTTATACCTGATAAGTTTTTAAGAAATAAGCATTAAGTTATATAATATTCCTATATAAAGTAAACAGCTTGATAAAATGCATCAGGGCTCATGGGATTTTTATGAAAGTTGAAACTCAAGTCTACAGAGCATGGATCTCAACCTATGAGTCACAACCCCTATGGGGATTTGTATATGAGATATACACATTATGATTCATAACAGTAGCAAAATTACAGTTCTGAAGTAGGAATGAAAATAACTGTATTAAAGAGCCGTAGTGTTAGAAAGGCTGAGAACCACTGCTGTAGAGACTGGGGACTTCAGCCATCTTTTACTAACATTTAATTTTCAGATTGAATTTCAAACGATTTCCATTTTTGCTTGTTTTGTTTGTTTTGACTTTGGTTTTTCAGGCCAGTGTCCCTCTATTTCCCTGGCTGGCTGGCGACGCAGCAAGCAGACCATTACAGTAGCCTCAAACAGCGAGTCTCCTGCCTTTGTCTCTCAAGTGCTTGGATTGCAACCACAATCCACCACACCCAGATTTCCAACTAACTTAAGGATGGCCTAGGGGTGCATGCTTAGAACCCAGCACTGAGGAGGCTGAGGAAAGGAAGACCATGTATTCAAGGCCTGCCTGGACTGTGCAAAGTATGCGCAAGGCTTGCCTGGGAAAGATGTCAAGACCCTATCTCCAAAGAAAAAGTACAAAACGGGCTGGTTAAGATGGCTCCATGGTTAAAGGGGCTTGCTGCACAATCCGGAAACCTGAGTTTGATTCCCGCAAGCCACACATGGGAAGAAGAGACTCCAATAAGTTTTCTCTGACCTCCACGCTCACACAGCAGCATACCCCCAACCCTCCACACAATAGTAGATATATTTATTCTTTTTAAAGTATAAAATAGGCTGGGGATACAACTCAATGGCAGAGCGCCTGCCTAGCATGTGTGAGGCTACAGGTTCAAGCTCTGGTATGCAAGACTTTTGAGAAGAATTACTCAGGCTTAGCTATTGCTCGCCACTCTCTTTCAAATCTGAATAGATTTCAAAGTTGTTTAGCCGATAGAAGGAGTTATCCAAGAGGAAAAAAAACACTTTTCTTTTTGACTCAAGTACTATCCTAAGACTGGCCTCCTCGGACCGTAACACAAAGGGTATATGTTCACGAACCAAAGCATGTCAACACTGGGCCATGGGGTAGTCCCAGGGCTACGTGGGGGTTCTACAGCTCTGAATAACACTGACTAGAAGCCACTGACGCAGAGAGGTTCAACAACAGGCCAGAGGCCAGAGTTCATGAAGAGGTTCAAGTCACACTCAACTGCAACCAGAGGAAAATGTACCCCAGACCTGCTGTGCTGTGAGCGATGGCACTTAACAGAAAGCAGCCCCAGTTAACAGCAAGATGGGGAGGAGACCTTTTGTGGGAATTCCTCTGGCATTTGGAGCTTAAGTGGCAAAAGACTTCTTTTTTAAAAAAAAAAAAAGAGGCTTACTGTTTTGCCCATACTGGTCTCAAACTCCTGGGCACAGATCCTCCTGCCTCAGCCTACCATGAACCCAGGACGACAGGCAGGTGTCACCAAGCCCAACTGCAAAGAGCATTATTTTCCATTTTAGACATCCCTGCTAGCCCTACAGGGCTACATCCCAAACACCTATTCAAATTTCCTGGGAAGTTTTCATGATTTTGATGTTCAGAAGAATTAAGAGAGAATCTTTAGTTAGAGATTTAACACTAATGTACTTCTTCAGCTTGGCCTATTGATTCTCATAAGTAGTCAGGAGTGTGAACCACTACCCTTGACCAATGGCCAGAATGTTGACTTTGTCCTTAGGAGGGTGAGGCGGGAAAAACCCACAACGCAGAAAAGGTGAGAAAACAAAGAGACCTGAGAAAGAAGTGGAGAAAGACAGAGTGGGTATCTTCGGGGGAGATCACTAGGGTAGGTGCAAGGGGTAGCCTGAAGGGGAAGACCAGAGTAAAGACGGAAGGGGCCATTGCTTAAGTCCAGCAAAAACTGTCACTAAACTTGGTTGCTATGGCAGGCGGGAGATAAGGGTAAGTGGTAACAAATCAAAGCTGTCTGGAAAGAACACCCTCCCCCAAGCTATTTAAGAGGTGAGAAGTGATTATACTGCTGGTCTCCTGTGGGAAGAGCCGGCCAGCTCCAGCCCAGCTCCAGCCACGGCTGACCGATCTCACAAGTAGGATTCCTTCAGCTGCCCGCCCCTCTACCTGTTCCTGTTCTACTTGGATGCCTCTTTCCCAATTTCTGTTCCTCCCCGGGGAAACCTCTGCCTTACCCATCTTTTATTACTTTTTCACTTGTACCCAGAGACCTGGCCATTCGCAGGCACCACCCAGCCAGTCCTCAGAGCTTGAATCCCAGGGTCTGAATTTCAATCACAAACCCTTATCATTCATTCCTCCTCTGAAAGGAGCTGTGCAATCTCCGCTGGAACACCTACAAGTTCCCAGTGATGGTTTCAGGGATTCCTTCTCCCCCTCCCAGGTCTTCTGGTATCCCCGCTGGGTCTCCAGTGTAGACTGCAAACTCAGTATCACTTGGATCCCTGTCTTCTCGATTCCAAATTCCTGACTCACATCACACATCAGGCACCCTGGACGCAACGCTGCTGTTTCTAGCTGCAGGTTTGAGGCCTCCAAATTCTACCTCCTTTGGATGACAAGCTTCAGGTCATCACGCAGAAAAGTCCCACAGAATTCAAGAATACAAGATCAGAAAAGGCCTTTCTTTGCCTCGGGTCTGAGTTGTTCTGTATCTACCGTCCTCATCATCCAATAGAACGTTCATTTTTCTTTTCTTTTTATGATAAAATTGAATTAAGCATGGAAGAGAGGACGTTGGCGAGATGTTGGTGAGAAAAAACAATAGGGAAGCCCGACAGCTGAAAAGCCCTCAAATCCAGAAGACACCAGTTTTCAGACTCGCCACAGTCTAGGACTAAACTCACTAGAGTCCAGCAGAGGCGTTCCCAACCTCCCCCTACACCTCCTTCCAGACCCCCATCTTCCAGCCAATTCACCTCCTCTGGGATACAACTCTCACAGGAGGGGGCAGTTGGTTTCCCAAGCCACTGGCAATGAAGAGGGTGGACAGACCATGGCACAATGACAGCGCTGAGGAGTTAAAAGTGACAGAAGAAAAATTACAGTTCAGCCTTTCAATTCCCCACAGTACACAGGGACACCAGGACAACACATTATAAAATACACAAGGACTGGGCACCAACAAAGATCTGGCCGAACTCTGTCCTTTTTGGCCCAAGTAGTCTGAACAATAAAATGGGGTCTACAACAGTCTGCAGCCAACTGCAGGGTTCTGTCTCCTGGAGCCTCCAGGACCACCTAAGGCCCTGACAGCCGTTCTCAAAGTCAGGGCGCACCACTCAACACTGCCATTTGGATGTGGGGGTTCCCTCTGGCGACACCCACATCCACCACTCCCTCACCTTTTTCATGTAAAAGCTCCCCACCAGATTACAGACATCTCTAAGCACAGGGCCACAGTTTGGGGTGGAAGCCATGCCCTTCTGCCTTCTGAACTGCACTAAAGCCTGGAGTCCTGGGGCCTCAGGACCCTGGGGAAAACAACATTTAAATGAGTGTGTTTTAAGAGTCTCATGCTCTACCGACTGAGCTAGCCGGGCGGAGTTATGAGTGTGTTTTAAGACAGCCTTCCATAGACTGTAAAGATACTGTTTCCCCTGCTTTGAGGTTAATAAAATGGGTTGGCACATTAGGGTTCTATGATTACGGAAGTGGCAGCTACCTGTATGGAACCTATGCAGAATACAGAGTCAAGCAATCAACTCATCGGTTTTGCATAAGCCAAAGGCTGGGCTTACCCTTGCTCTAAAGGAATAGCCTTTGCCATTATCTCTTTGGAGCAGAGCCACTGAGTGACCTGATAGAAAATAGCACTCAAAAGCACTGAGTTGGGACTGGAGAGATGGCTCAGAGGTTAAGAGCATTGACTGCTCTTCCGGAGGTCCTGAGTTCAATTCCCAGCAACCACATGGTGGCTCACAACCATCTGTAATGAGATCTGGTGCCCTCTTTTGGCCTGCAGGCATGGAGGCTGAATGAACACTGTGTACATAATAAATGAATAAATCTTAAAAAAAAAAAAAAGCACTGAGTTGTTTAGATTTAATGAAGAAACTACAGTAATATGCTTAACCAGGCAGTTGTGTAAGATGAGGCTATATACTTACAAGTCGGGCGCTACCGTACACACTACATGTAGTCCTGGGTCTTGGAAAGCTGAGGTAGGAGGATTGTGAGCTCTGAGTCAGCCTGGGCTACTAAGATCCTATCTTAAAACAAGAAATAAAATCCTCATCTGCTTCTACATTTGAAAAAAATAAGGGCTGGAAAGATTGCTCAGTGGTTAAGAGCACTGACTGTTCTTCAGAGGACCTGAGTTCAATTCCCAGCAACCACATGGTGGCTCACAACTATCTGTATTGAGATCTGGTGCCCTCTTCTGGCCTGCAGGCATACATGGAGGAAGAATGTTGTATACATAATAAATAAAATCTTTAAAAAAAAGTTTAGTTTAAAAAAAATAATTCTTAGTATTGCTTCAAACTTATTAACTATGATGCTTACACTCTAAACCCCAGTCATTTGCTTATAAGACAAGCCACAATGACAGCCCAGGACACTGAGAACCCCCCTCAGCTGATGTCCAGGCAGCCAGGACTTCCAGGGTTGGTCTGCTGTTTTCAGTGTCTACAGCTCTTCCTTCCCACAGCCAAGCCTCTTAACCCTCAATCCCACCCATCCCTTCCTGGCTCAGCCCAGTGGGAATTTCTACGCTAGAGATTTAAATGGCCCCTGGCCAGTCACTAGCCTGACAACAAGCCCTAAATCAGCTTCTTTTGCAGCAATGCACCACCCTTTACCTCAGTACTGATAAGGAGCCTGGGACTCTCCCCAGATAACCTGTTAAGTCCCCCAGGGGCTGAGGCACTATCTTGCTCTTAGCTTTTGTCTAGGTAGGACACAGGTAGTCACTCTGAATTCACACGGACAGATAGGTCAGGGGACACGGGGTGTTCAACCCACTCCCACAGACAGGACCTAGGGACCCCCATCCAGGCCTTTCATCCTGAGGACCCCTGTCCTTCTCTTCTGGAAAAGAGGACTTCCTCCCAGCTGCAGACAGGCCTGCTGCTGTCCCCACCCCTGGGCAGGGCACTCCAGCCCCAGTGCTTGGCACTGATTAGGAAATGACTCATCAGAAAGTACTGAGGGGGCCTCGGGCTATGGTACAAGTAAGTCATGAGATCTGGATCTATCTATTCAAAATAAAAGGAAAGAAAAGAAAGAAGGAAAAGCTGAAAAATAAAATCCCAGCAAGAAAATGAAAGAAAACCACTTCCCAATACTGAGAACCCCCCCCGCTGGACTTGAGTGAACCTAAGCCATTGCACCCCAGCTCACTAGCTCTATGGTAAACACATAGATGTAACTACAGCTGTGTGGGCTAAGGAGGACAGAGAGGGCTTCCTACGCGCAGTTTCAAAGCTACCAGTTACTAGGCACAAGTGGCTGAGGCAGCAGAATTCCTACAAGTTTCAGGGCAGTCTAGAGATTAACAACCTGTTTATTAAAAAGAAAAAGAAACAAACAAAAAGGCAAATGTTACTTAACGTGCAATATCAAACTTATACACATCCTGCATAATTATATACACCTATAATTGCAGCACTGGGGCAGCTAAGGCAGGAGGATTGCCATAACTTTGAGGCCATGTTTGAGTTACAAACTGTGCCTTTCCCCATGTGTCCCCTCTCAAAAAAGAAAGAAAGGAAGGAAGGAAGGAAGGAAGGAAGGAAGGAAGGAAGGAAGGAAGGAAGGAAGGAAGGAAGAAGCTAAGTCGACGATTCTTTCCTAGGCAATGAAGCTGTCACCCAAACGCCTATGTGCAGAGCTAAGCATATGTACATGCTTATCAATATTCCAGAAATTATGACATTCAAAACTAGCCTGCTGCACTGTCTCACACTTGAGAACTAATGGGCAGAGTTGATTTTGTGATCTCTATTTCCAATGCAGTCTCAGGTTTTCTGCTTTCCACCTGAACCCGTGTTTGGTTCTATAACTTTGATATTGTTAAAAGCACAGACATCCTTGCAATTTTTCCACTCCTGGGAAGAAAGTTTACAGCAATGTCAACGCTTCCTCAATGACACAGCTGCTGCCAAGACCAACCAAGAGAAGGGCTTTCTTTACTGTCAGATTCTCTCTCCAATAATTCCCAAGGTTATTGGTCAAAAATAATAAGGCCTGAGTTCAGCAAGACAAACAACCAACCTATGATAAAGCAAAGTCAGTACACACAAAGTACATGGATGCCTACTGGCCAAGAGGCTGCTCAGTGACTCTAGGCAGAAGAGGACCCCCCACAACCGTAAGCCATGAGTAAAGACACAATGAAGCCACTTCAGACCTGGGGAGGGAGGGAAGGGGGGAAGGAGGAAGGGAGGAAGGGAGGGGGAAGACAGGCAGAATGTTCAGCAATCCTCTTCCTATCAGTTCAGAAGAACCAAAATCAAGATGTCAAAGAAATATCTGCATGCCCATGCTCATTGCGGCAGCATTCACAATAAGTATGATACAGGAGCAAGCTAAGGAGCCACAATGACAAAGAACGGATCAAAAAAATGTAGCATCTATACCGCGTAGTTCTGTTCATCCTTCCAAAGCAAGAAACTTCTGGGGATTGTAGCTCAGTTGGAATAATGCTTGTTTAGTATGCAAGAGGCCCTAGGCTCCATTTCCAGTAACACATCCCCATACTCAGAGGTAAAAGCAGAAGTTCGAGGCCAGCCTGGGATAAATGAGACCCTGATATAGCAAAGCATGTACATCATGAATAAATCCTGAGTACACCGCGCTAAAAGCAATAAGCTAGTTAGAGAAGGGGCAAGTGCAACATAAAGCCTGTGAAAGGAAGCAAATGAGGTCGGAAACCTCCTAGAAGCCCTGGGGAGAGGATGGAGAGCCTTCCTGTGAGCATAAAAGCTCGCTTGCTGGGGATGAAAACGCACTAGAGATCTGCTACCCCGTGTGAGGCTCGCAACACAGTCTGCTTCAAGCCCAAGAGATAAGAGCTCTGCTATAAGTTTTTGTTTTAGTTTTAGGGTGGTGAGTTTCTGTTTGGGGTTTTGTTATTTGTTTCGCTATGATTTAAAAAAAAA
The DNA here is from genome assembly GCF_950005125.1 of Chionomys nivalis. Lineage (NCBI taxonomy): Eukaryota > Metazoa > Chordata > Mammalia > Rodentia > Cricetidae > Chionomys > Chionomys nivalis. The sequence goes on from NC_080107.1 coordinate 21,465,574, forward strand.
AAATAGAAATGGGCTCAGGATTTCAGATCTAACTGTCCCAGAAGGAATAAAATCAGAATCACTAAGAGACATTTTCACATCCAGGTTCTCCATGACTTTAACAGCCCCCAGCTACAGGCAAGGTAAGAAGCAGCAACCATGCAGCTGAGGACTAGAATGCAGGGATAAGGACAGAGAGGACAAAAGGCAGAACGTATCAAGGAGGGTAACGAAGGCCCAAGCTCAAGGGACCAAGTCAAGGCTCTGGTCACCTACTATCCTGATAAAACACTGACCAAAACCAACGTGGGAAGGACCTGGTTCATTTGGATTACAGCTTACATCATCGAGGGAGGCCAAGGCTGGAACTCAGGGCAGGATCTAGACGGACAGACTGATGCAGAGTCCAAGGAGGAACTCTGATTACGGGTTTGTTCTTAGCTATGTCTTTTATACAATCCAGGTCCACCAGCCTAGGGGTGGCACCGCACACCGAGGGCTAGGTCCTTCCCTATCCATCATGAATCAAGAAAATACTCCAAAGACAGGCCCAGAGGATGATATGATGAAGGCAGTTTCTCAGCTGAGGATGGCTCTTGCCAGGTGACTCTAGTTTTGTCAAGCTGACAGAAATTGACTAGCACAGCTCTCCATGTGCATCTAATGAGGGCCCTCAACTCAACGGGCCCAAGCCGGGAAGGCATGCTAGGGGACAGCTTTCAAAGGCTGGAGCTCTGGTGAGATGGAGACCAACTCCATGCATGCTTCCAAATCACCAGCTAAACACTGAAAGCAAAATCACTGAGGCAAATCACTGGAACTGGTCAGCATACCGGAGGGCTGAGGGGTGGGGGAGAGGCATGGGGGCAGGTGCCCAGTTGTGTATGTGTGTGTGCACGCACACACTCACACATGCGCACGCGCACACACACACACAGAGGCAGTACTACATGATAAATAAGCAATATGGTGGCTATGGAATCCACAGGAACCATTCTGATGGTAAACGATCTGAAGAACACCGGATAAACTAGAAAACACTTGTAAAGGGGAAACAAACACAGACAAATGTGTTTGTGCTACTAAAATAAAAGCCGTATTTCTGAAAATTTTAGGCTTATAGAATAAATGAATCCTTTAGATAATATGCTATAGGTCAGACCTGAAGTGCCCCCGAGGCCTGCAGGTAAATGCTTGGTTCTCAGGATGGCACTGTGAGAAGGGTGTGGAACCTTTCCAAGTGGAGGCCATGCTGGGCGGGGCAGTTTTGGGGACACTGGGGGCATGCCCAAGAAGAGGACCGTGGGAGTCCAGCCCCTTTTCGGCTTCCTGGCCAGGAGTTGAGCATTTCTGCTCCACCTCACCTGCCTGTCATGATGGGTTAACCCATCTTGTCCTAGAACCTCCGAAAGTGTGAGGCAAACAAGGCATTTTTGCTTTCAGGTTGATTATCCCGGGCATTTCGTCATAGTGATGGAAAGCTAGACTGGGTGGCAGATGAGCATTGGGGAAACATTCTCATCTCACTGTGTGCCCACAACAGCACAGGGATGGGATGCTTATTGTAAATTACTTTATAAATAATACTAATCAAAATTCCTACTTCCTCCCCTCCTCCTACTTCCATCATGTTCCCACACACACCCTTTTGCCCACCCGCCCCCCCCCCCCCCGCTGTCCTAAGAGAGGGCAAGGAACCCTGCCCTGTGGGAAGTCCAAGGCCCTCCCCTCTACATCCAGGCTTAGGAAGGTAGGCATCCAAATAGAATAGGATCCCAAAAAGCCAGTACATGCAGTAGAGACAAATCCCAGTGCCATTATCATTGGCCCCTCAGTCTGCCCCAATTGTCAACCACATTCAGAGGGTCCAGTTTGATCCCACGCTCATTCATTCTCACTCCAGCTGGAGTTGGTGAGCTCCCATTAGCTCAGGCACACTGTCTCAGTGGGTGAACCATCCCTTCATGGTCCCGACTTCCTTGCTCATATCTCCCTCCTTCTGCTCTTCAGCTGGACCTTGGGAGCTCAGTCCAGTGCTCCGATGTGGGTCTTGGACAGAAAGCTTTATCAATTGGAAACGAATACTATTTATAAATAAATATCACATGAAATATAAGATTTATTTTAAACATCTGGTGTGTAAGAGAAAAGATATAGGTCAAAGATTACAATGTTGCAGTTAATACAGGATGAATAAGTCTAGATAGAGATCTAAACAGCATGAGGACCAAAGGACCACCTCTTAGGTCCTCTTACCACAAGATCACAGCCCAAGCACTGCCAGGCGATTTCATCACTGTGCGAACGCCAGAGAAGACTTAGAGAAACCTAGTCACACTGTTCAATCATGAGAAGTGGGGCTGCTGCAGGCACAACACAGCATACCACATCATAGGAAATGTTTTACAAGTAGCACATTATTTAATATTAAAAAGCCTCCTATAAAATGGCATGCTCTACATGCGCAAGGCCCCCGTGAACTTTTATATTTCCACACTAGCATCACCACAGGCATGAGTTGTGTTGTTCGTCTTATTAGCTACGATGCATCGCTAAGCAAAAGGACGCTTTTCGGTACCATTTTAGTCTTGCAGGTCCATCGTGATATACGCCAATCGGTTATAAATCAAACATGGCTACAAAGAAAGTGACTATAGATCAAACCTCACACTGCTCATGTTTGACAGAGAAGAAAAAATAGATCACTCAAAACATTCACACACACACACACACCGCGTATAAGCTCAGCAAAACGCTGATGCCTAAAGCTGCCCAGTGACTGTTTACATGACTTACATGCTTCACGACTTCCGGGCTCGTGATGATGCCTGCGGTGACCTTTTAAGCCTCTGGGTGGTCACCCGATTTGACATAAGTTTGCTACCCAAATGCTAGCCACTTCACTAAACTACACAGATCCTGGTAGCGTACCGGGAATATACTCATTCTTGACAACTCCTGTTCACTCCGTAACAGCCAATGCTACCCTACAAAGACTGATTGCTACAAAGACGGGGCTTGCTTCAAACTCCTCACATGTCCTCCCTAAATCCCACTCCTCTGACTCTGAATCGCCTGTGACATTATCTTGAGTTTGCGTATAAAGTCAACTATCCTCCTAGGCTGTGACAAGGAAGTGAGCGTCATTTGTTCTGGTATCACATGCCCAGGATGTGGTACATAGTATGTCACCTGATAAATGTTGGAAACACAAACAAGGCCTAGCTAGCTGGAGTTATGACAAACCACGAGTGTTGTCCTGCCAGCGGGTAAGGCCTTTCAGGCTGTACAAAAAGCATCCTGAGGGGGTGCTTCAATTTTTCTCATATACATGGTCACCGGCTTCTGATGATATGACTTGGGAATTTTCCCACTTTACGATGCAGTGAACTTGCTACAAGTTCAGCAGAAGCCATACTTGGAAGTAAATCTGGGCTTTTTCCCAGGCTCACAGCCTGTGGTCTCTCCATGCTGCGCTGCGTAAGACCCACAGCTCCCAGTCACATGCTCCTGAAATCAGCAAGTATTCTAGAACACACCCTGGTGCCAATGTCTCGGGGTATTGTGTTTCAGATTTTTGCATCCCATTGTGTCTACTGAACACTCACCTGCGTGTATTCAAAAGACACTCAATACTTCATTACAGAACAGGCTTGTGTTAGATGATGCAGCCAGCCAATCCGCGGTATTCTGAGTGTGTTAGGAGCAGAGGGAGCCAGCATAACGGGGCAGTAATCCCAGGATATCCAGCTCCTGGGAGGGTACAGCAGGCTAGTGAAGATGCTGTCTCTATCCAACTCCTGGGAGGGTACAGCAGGCTAGTGAAGATGCTGTCTCAAAAACAACAACACAGCAAAGGCAGTCAAGACTAAGCTAAGATCCTTGGTGGGTTGAGTGTACTAATGAATACAATTAGAATATTTCACTACTTCCTAGATTTATCAGGTTATGATCCATACAAAATTGAGGAGCATTTGAAATTTTCTCAATCTTCATAGCAATCTGTGAAAGACAAAAAAAATCTTTCTCAAGTTCAGCCATTCCTTCCACGTTAAATTCGGTTGTACTCTGTCAAAATTAAATTAAATAGGATGTACTATCTTAGGCCATTGGGAAAGCTCAGTGGGTAGAGGTGCTTGCCATGCAAGCCTGGAAAACCCACATTAAAAAAAAAAATGGAAGAACCGATTACTACTAAGTTGTCGTCTGACCTCCATGACCTCCATGCGTACCATGGTAGGCACAACCACACATGCATTGTGCACATGCACACACGCAGTAATATTAACTTTTCATTTAAAATGATCTTGTTTTAAATGCCTGCGTTCAATTGGTGAATTAAGCTACATTTCTATGATTTTAAAGATATCTAGAAAAGGTAGGTTGCTCCTGTCATCAAGAAAATAACTTTAACATCTGTTTATTGAGAGAGAAAATGTGTGTGTGTCCATGTTACACCATGTATGGAAGCCAGAGGGCAACATGCAGGGATCATCAGTTCTCTCTTCCGCCGTGTGGGACCCAGGGATTCATCTTAGGTCACTGGGTTTGGCAGCGAGCACTTTTACCCACTAAGCTACCCTTCCCGTCCTTACCCCACCTACTTTTTGTTTTCTGAGATAGGAGCTCATCATCCAGGTTGCCCATGAACTCACTATGTAGCTGCAGCCAGCCTTACACCCCTGATTCTCCTGTTTCTAACTCCCAGGAGCTGAGATTAAAGGCAGGGGCTACCACAATCAGCTTTAGGAAGATGACTTCTTAAAAAACAAAAGCATGGATAATTTTCTATTGAATGGAAAGGGTACAAAGCCTTGCTTCCACCCCTCCTCTGCCGAGCTCTGAACCCCACTCATGTCTACCGAAAGATGGGCCAAAAGCGCAGTTTCAGAAGAATGTAGTAATTACTACTCCGTTCCTGTGAAAACTGCTTGTTTTCAGTTAGACATTATCTTTACGTTCTCATTTTAAATATTCCCTGCAAGATGATAAGATCACTGGGGGCCTGTGTTAACAAGGAAAGGGCTTGGACCGCTCTTTTTAACGACAGCAAACCCCAAATCCCAAGCACCTTGCAAGGGAACCATGTAAGACTGAAACCCACATCAGCACTCCGCTTGATCTTAGCCAAAAGGCGGAGCAGCAGCCCAGTCAAGCACGAGCAGAGTACTGTGGTTTCAACGTCTTAGATTCAGAGTACAGGAGGAATACACCATACAACAGTTCCAGCATCCCCCCTAGTCCACAATTTCATTTATCCTTTGTCAACCATGATCCAAAAGAATTAAATAGAAAATCCTAATTCACAGGCTTTTATATTTTTTTTTAAAAAAAATTATTTTGAGTCAGTGTTTCTTATTGCCCAGGCTGTCCTCAAATTCATTATGTAAAGAAGGATGACCTTGAACTTCCTGCCTCTGCCTTCCAAGTGCTAGGATTATAGGCAGAAACCATGGTCAGTTAAAACAGGGTTGGAGATTGAACTGAGGGTGTTGTGCAGACAAGGCGAGCATTCTACCCATTGAGCTACGTGGCCACATGCCGTACTGGGTGGTGTGGTAAAACCATCTACTGCCCTTCCAGAATGTAAATAATCTCCATCCAGCATATCCAGGCTACACGCACGGTCTACTATCAGCCTTCTGGTAGATGCCTGCATAATCAGAGCAACTGTCACACTACTAGGATAGCATTACTTGTCTATCTTATTAGTCACTGTTAATCTCTGCTGTGCTTACTGTGTTATTATCGGTACGCATACACAGGGGAAAGCACAGTATACAGGGCTCAGCATTCTCCAGTGCTTCAGACGTCCACCGAGAGTCTCAGATTGTACTAAGAGGTTACACAGGAATAAGCTTCTCTTGAAAACCTGGGAGCCCTGAAGAGAAGGGAGGCTACTACAGTAAAAGGCGAGAAATGATCACGCCATGAGGGCTCCAACTTAGGGCCTTTTTAAAGAGTTGAAGAGGGTACCCCAAGACCCCTGGCCTTTCCATGTTCTAACATCTGAAAATGCAACAACAAGCTGCCATATTACCACACTGCAGGCACTGGAGCGTGGGTTAACTAAGCCTCAGAACTATAAGCAATAAATTCTTAAAATTTATTCTTAAGGCCATGTGGTGGTGGTGGTACACGCCTTTAATCCCAGCACTCAGGAGGCAGGCAGATCTCTGTGAGTTCGAGACCAGCCTGGTCTATAAGAGCTAGTTCCAGGACAGGCAACAAAGCTACAGAGAAATCCTATCTCGAAAAACAAAACAAAAAAATTATTCTTAACAATTAACCAGTCTTCATTATTTTGTATAGTAACATGAATGGATTAGATTATACCCATTTAAAATATCTCAACATGACCAGTGGCTCAGGAGTTGTTGAGTGATAACATATTGCTATACCTGAACAGCGTCTACCTGGCTATATATAGAATGTATGTATTCAAGGGGTTCTGACTGCTAGACAACATCTCAATGACCTTTGACTGATCGCTTAAATCAGTTGAGCCTGAACAGTTTCCTATGAAAAATCAATACATTGAATTATACATGCTCAAATCCTTCCCCTTCCAGAATCGAACATAAATTCACACACTATTAACTGATGGACTCCACAATGGAAGAAATAAGGCATGCAAAACCCTTACCACAGAGGCTGGCGTGCAGTAAGCATGTCACGAAAGCTAGCAGCTGGCATTAAAACAAGGACAGTAAGGCTTGGATGTGTTGCACACTGTATACATTTCAGCTTCTTTGGTGAGGCTTTTTTCTAAGCGGGGGTGGAAACACTTTAAAGCCCTATTTTAATCAGCGCTGTTAAATCAAAGAAGCCCAAAGTGAAACAATAAATTATGAAGCCCGACATGAAAGGATATGGGTCTCTCAAAACGGACTAGCTTTGTTTGGTTTTAAATTAGACTTCCAGTGAACTCTTGGCAGCACTTGGGAAGAAATTAAGACTGCTCTGGAGAACCATCCTTCAACAAACACATTTACTGAAAATCGCTGCATCTAAGTTGCAGCTGAGGGAGCAAAGAGCAGTGGGCTGCGTAGAGTAGCAGGCCTCTCCCTCCAGGGAACAACAGCGGGGCGTGCCAACCGTCATGGGTGCTGGATAAGGAGAAGGTTATCTGAAACTTCCAGAGCAAAAGCCTCAAACTAGTGGGTCCCAGATACGCTGTCTGGCGGCACGCTTTGTTTTGTCTTGGGTTGAATTAGACTGTCTGTGCTTAGCAATTAGGAGGCCAAAGTGGGAAAGAGTTTCTAGCTTCTGGTGAAAATGTGCAAGGGCCAGCAGTACCACCCCTGCACCTCCTCTTAGCAACATCGAGGGTATTTATTTGCACGGCTCCCTTCACCCCCGTACCGGGACATGGGATCAGACAACCAGGGCCGGCTTCCCTAGCTTCCCATGGCCTAGTCTGCTGCACCCAAAGCACAGCGAACTTCTAGCACCATAGACTTTGGAGCTAGAAGCCCCACCTTTCACATACAAGCCGGGTCATTATCTTAAGGACATGGTTCATCCTTCCAACTTCAGTTTCCTGCACGCAAAACTGGGATATTCGTGACTATATCTGTCTCACTGGACTGGGGTGAGGGTAAATGGTTATTACCTGCAAAGCGCTTGGAGCAGAGTCTGACACACAGTAACTCCTCCATCAATATTAGATGCTACTACCTTCTGGCCCCTGGAGGCATGAGGGTTTCAAATTTCTGTCTCAGAACTTTAATATTCCACAGTGAGCTGCCAAATTAGTTTATGATTTAAAAAGAAATGGCCTTTGGTGAAAGTTGTACAGATATAACTTAAAGATAACTAGAGGCTCCAGACACAAAAGGACAAACGCATGACTCCACTCTATAAGGGACCTAGACTCAGCAAATCCATACAGCCGGAAAGCAGATGGAGTTACAGACACGGGGGGGCGGGGGGACGGGGACTGAGCAATGAGGAGTTAGTGTTTAAAGGATACAGAGGTTGTCTTTGAGCTTCTGAGAAAATTCTAGAGATGGGTGATGGTGTTTATAAAAGCAAAAATTTAGTTAATGGTACCAAATAACAAACTTTAGAAATGATGAAAATGAACGTTATTTCTTACATATTTTATCATAATTGTTTTTCGAGACAAGATTTCTCCATGTAGCCCTGGCTGTCATGGAACTCACTCTATAGACCAGGCTGATCTCGAACTCACAGAGATCTGCCTGCCCCTGCCTCCAGAGTGCTGGGATTAAAGGAGCATGCTACCACCCCAGCTTGGTTTGCTTGTTGTTTTTCTTTTTCTTTTTCTGCATTTTTAAGACAGGGTTTCTCTGTGGTTTTGGAGCCTGTCCTGGAACTAGCTCTTGTAGATCCGCTTGCCTCTGCCTCCCAAGTGCTGGGATTAAAGGCGTGCGCCACTACCGCCCGGCTCTTTTTTTTTCTTTTTTGAGGCGGGTCTTACTATGTAGCCTTGGCTGGCCTGGGAGTCACTGTGTAGACTAGGTTGGCCTTCGACTAAGAGATTTTCCTGCCTCTGCCTCTTGACTGCTAGGATTAAAGACGAGTGCCACCATATCGCATAATTTAAATAAAAAAAAATTATCCCAGCCTACATAATTTGATCTGCGGCAATTCGCTGAAATTAAGGTATTTCCGATTCCTAAGACACTTGAGTGAACTATAAATTTATGTTCTCAAAAACCACACACCACATATCCCATAATATGTTCGGGGGGGGCGCGGATTAAGTACTTTAGCAGCTGTTTCACAACAAAAGCCTTTCCTTTGGATTAGGGGTTGTCATGGGGAAATGTCTGCAGCAAACACAGGATAAGGCAAGGCCAGCTTTTAGCTTCCGTCTCAGCAGCGGGGCTGCCTGCTCCTTCACCATCAGGTGTCAGGGATTCCCCATTCTACGTCCTCTCAACAAACACACAAAATGGCCTCCAGCCAGGTACCACATGAGTAAACCAGACACACGGTTTTGGTCCAGGCCTGTTCTATAATAATATTCCAAAGGCACATATACACTAAAAGGCAACTATAAACAAATACAAGGAGAGTCCCAAATCACCTAAATGGGTATTCTGGGGTTACAAAAGGTCTTAGTTAGGGTTTCCATTGCTGCGACAAAATACCAGGACCAAGTTGGGGAGGAAAGGGTTTATTTGGCATAAACTTAGTCAGGGCAGGAACTCAAACAGGGCAAAATCCTAGTTGATGAAGAGGCCATGGAAGGGTTCTGCTTACTGGCTTGCTCAGCCCACTGTATAGAACCCAGGACCAACAGCCCAGGGATGGCACCACCCACCACGGGCTGGGCCCTCCCCCACTGTTCACTAATTGAGAAAATGCACAGCTGGATCTCATCAAGGCATTTCCTCGACTGAGGCTCCTTCCTCTCTGATCAATCTAGCTTGTATGAAGTTGACACACAAAACCAGCCAGTGCACAGGGGTATACTACCATGCTCAGATTGCCAAGGTCTTTGCATGCTACCATTTTCTAAGGTGTCTATTTAAAAAAAAAAAAAAAAAAAAAAAAAAACTTAAAATTACTTTGAAAACTAGAGTTTACTAGTACACATAAACCAGTTATATCTCGTATACGTGGTATATATCTTTTTTTTGGACAGGATCTCACTATGTAGTCTTGGCTGGCCTGAAACTGGCTAGGTAGAGTAGGCTGGTCTTAAACTGACAGGGACTACATGCCTGTCTCCCAATGCTGATGTGACTTGCCACAATACATGGCTCAAAACATTCATTTGGTTTTGTTTTTTTGTTTTTGTTTGTTTTTTAGTTTTTCAAGTTACTGTTTCTCTGGCTGTCTTGTAGTCTGTAGACTAAGCTGACCTTGAACTCAAGAGATCTACCTGCTTCTGCTTCCTGAGTGCTGGCATTAAAGGGGGGGGGGGGGGGGGTCCCACCATGCCTGGTGTGAAACATTTATTTCTTAACATTGACAAAGAATCATTGCCCATGATTTTATAATCTTAAATCAGGCTGACTCCAAGGAAAAGTTTCTCTGCCCACAGGAATTTCTTAAATAAATTAGTGTCTTTGGGGTATAAACAATCTTTTAAATACTAGTAAAATTCAAATGCTATGGTCACATCATTCTCCTAAATATAGCACAGTGAATGCCGTTCAATCTTGGAGAGAGTCCCGGGCACCCCCATTCCATGGCTGCCTTATTTGAAGGCACTGAGATCCCAGGGGGCTATATATGCTATAGAAAAATAATCCCGAAACAGTAATCACTTTCCCCTGTGAATGAGAGAACACGAATAAATAAGATTTAAAAGTCGCAAACAAAACAGAAGGATAATGATCACAGACAAAGTGCCCAAATCATCCTCTAGAACCGATGTGTGCATCAAACAAAAAACATTTTTTATACTCTACCGCAAAAAAAAAAGGAAAAAGGCAAATGGTTAAAAATTGATTGAAATACAGCCTCAAGCAAAATTAGTGCCACCTAAGACTTGACATCTGTCTACAAGTCAGCATGGAAGAAAATAAAGAAAGGCCTTCTTGCCCAAGCTGCAAATAGTATCAAATGTTTACTCAAAAATAGGGAGAAGCACGGGACAGATCGAAGGAGAGAGCCCGAGCCCTCCCACTAGGACCAAAGGTCCTTCCTACCATGAAAGCCGAGTTCTAAGACACAGCACCTCAAAACAGGAACTTATTCGAGAGAACTGATATAGAGGTGATCAAGGAGGACATTAGAGTGGGTTCTAATCCCACGTGACTGGTATCGTCATAAGAGTGGGAATTTGGATATAGGTATAGAGAGCAAGGAAGCAATGTGGACACCTAGAAACCAGAGGCTTGGAATGGATCCTTCTCTTTGGTTGTTTGGTTGGTTGGTTTTCAAGACAGGGTTTCTCTGTATAACCGCCTAGCTGTCCTGGAACTAGCTCTGTAGACCAGGCTGGCCTCAAACTCACAGAAATCCTCCTGCCTCTGGGATTAAAGACTGGATCCTTCCTTTCCTGCAGTCCTCAGGGAGAAACAGCCCTGCCCACACCTTGATCTTGGAGCTCCGCCTCCCACAACTAAGACAGTAACTTTCTATGGTGAGGATACACAGTTTGTGGCACTTAGCTGTAGCTGCATGCTTGTAGGCTCTGGGTTTTAGCTCCAGCTGGCAAGAGTATCTGACTGCATTAATACAGAGTCCAGACAGCCCAGTCCTCAGTGCCTCCCCTATCACAGGAAAGTTAAGACAGTATGCACAAGGGATGCCAGATCCATCAACACACTCAGCGTGGTTGTAGGCACAGTTTCAGTAGTGGTGGGGCCACAGGAGGAATCTCAAACTCTCTGCCCTCAGCAGCATGGGCAACAAACGGGGCTTGGCAATTCACCACACTGCTACAAAACATGACAAATTCTGGGTTAAAACAAAAGTACCAAATACTGTGGTGCAACAACAACAACAACTAAACTCACTTTTAGGACAGGATTTTCCCAGATCAATGGCAAGTTTGTGGAGTTCAGACCCATTGGGATGGGTTATCCTGTCTCTCCCTCTCAGGAGACCCATTTTACTGCACGAAGATGATGTAATGCCTTTGTTCACCAAACAACATAGTACGACTTCAATATGTCAGCCTGTTTCCTCTCCCTAAATACATAATTGATTTTCATCATTTTTATGCTCCAATTACCACCCCAAAGCAGACTGGGACAAGTTCATGTTTCAACTGCGTCTTCCTTTAAAGATCAGAACAAATAATACATCATTTCCAGTTCTTCTTTGCTCATGACCTTCTCCGGTTTCTGTTACTCACTCACATAACCCTCATGTGTGGACTGTGGCTACAGCATGCATGCAACCTGGCTACAGAGGAACCATCAACAATAGAAGAATTGGTTTTTTTATTTAAACACTGTCAGAGTAAAATAGCCACTGACATTCCTCAAGAAACAGAATTAGGACCAATGTCAAATAAAAATTAAAAGTTTAAACTTGCCTTCAAAAAAAAAAAAAACTAGAGCTATATATTTGGGTCATTTTATTTTTAACCACAGTCTCCTAAATGACCTGAATATCCCAACATTCATTCTAAATGACAAGTTTTGTAATCCTTATGAATAATTTAGTCGGGCAAACTTGCTTTAACTTGCTGTTGAATAAAAACGTTGCTTCAAAAATTGAGAAACCAGTTGTCCATAATATATTTCAGTCTGGATATTTTCCAATCATACTAGGAAAAAAAAAATGAAGGAAGGAGGTACTTGAAAACTGGGTCCGACATGGTGGAGACATCAACGACCATGACATCGGGAAATATTTAAAGTCCTCAAAGCATGTGTCTGCATGCAGGTACAGAGACACATTGTTAGCAGCACAACCACAGACGATGACTTTCTCCCCGTGTCTGAGATCAAACCTAGGGCCTCACACATGCTAGACAAGCATGACACCAACAGCTGCATCCTCAGTGCCGGGACTTTCCAAAAATACTAAGATACATCAGAATATCTACTTTGACTTATACTAAATAGAAACCAAAGCAGCATCAGCCTAGACAGTAGCTATAAGGTTTTATGTTGTTTTAATCCATCTTCGCTTTTACCAAAGCTTGTTATCTCTGGAATAAGATAACAGTTAACCAGAATGCTGCTGGCTTTGGGAAACAGAAGAGGATTTGTTACTGGGAACTGAGTGAGTCTGGTTCCTGTTTCTTTCATAGAGAGAGCGCCCCACTAGCTCACCATCTGGGTCTCTTTCTGGGGCCCCCACTTCGAGAAGCCGCAGTAACTTACTAATTCATGAAGCGTGGGAACAAGCACTGAGAGGTGGGAGGAAGCCTGTCCCTCCCTGGCTGCCAAGCTCTCTTCTAAAGCACACACTGGATGTCCTGGTACAGCTTGTGGTTATGGGAGAAGGGCCTCCACAGGGAGGTACACTGATGGTCCGACATGGCCAGTGAGCACTCAGGCAAATCTGCCTAGAGTGGAATTCACCTGGCTGGGGAAGCCCACTGCTAGCATGCACAGAACTTATATGTATCCTCCAAATGTTGCATTGGAAACCCAATCCCAAAATCCTTATGCTGCTAATGAATGCCATTTGGAGGAGGAGATTCTGGAAACCAAATTAGGATTAGGTGAGGTTATCATGGTGGAGACTTTATGACCACATTTGAGAGATCTTTATAAAAAGAAGAGAGATTCAAACTGGCAGGCCTGCATGAGATACTCTTTGCTACGTTTTTAAAAAAGATGTTTTAAAATTTTATTCTGATTTACATGTATGTATGTACGTACACGAGCCTGCTTTTTATGTGCACCATATGTGTGCATGGCCTGCAGAGGCCAGAAGAGAGCATTAGAACTCCTGGAAGTGAGTTCTAGGTTGTTATGAGCTGCCTACTGTGGGTGCTGGGAACCAAACCCAGGTTCTCTGCAAGAACAGGAAGGGCCACACCCCAGCCCCAGCTGTCGCTGTATTCTATTGCTGCAAAGGGCCCCTGGCCAGATGCCAGGCAGATGCTTAAAGCCACGCTCCTGACTGAACCATGAGCCAAATGAACTTAGCTGTCCAGTCTTGAGTATTTTGTTATTGTAAGAGAACCAACCAATGCAACACAATTAAAATAATAATAATTAAACTAAAAGGCAGTCTTCATCATCATATTTCTACCCATTTAAAAATTTTAAAAGTACAATGTGAATTCCGTATGCCTCCCAACACCCCCCAACCCCGTCCTTTCTCTCAGAACTGGTTCAGAACTTCAAGAGGGAAAACTAGAGAGGCATTCATTGGTCCTATATCACTTACTCACTCACACACAAACACACACACACACCAAAGCGAGTATAAAATAGAATTCAAGATCTTGAAATCTTCAGAAATTTGACTTCAGTCTGGGAATGTATCTCAGCTATAGGATGCTTGCCCAGCATGAGAAGGACTCAGGTATCACCACCAACACCGCAAACATAAATAAAAACAAATGGCTTTACATTTATTTTACTTCTAAAGCTATCTGTGAGAAAACAGGTGTTGTAATATGAGCGGCGGGGCTGCTTCCCACGGCCACCCGGCTAGCTTTACCCGAAATAATTACACGGAAACTGTATTCTTTTAATCACTGCCTGGCCCATTAGTTCCAGCCTCTTATTGGCTAGATCTTACATATTGATCTAACCCATTTCTAATATTCTGTGTAGTACCACGAGCTGGCTTACCAGGAAAGATCTTAACCTGCGTCTGTCTGGAGTGGGAGAATCATGGCGACTCCTGACTCGGCTTCTTTCTCCCAGCATTCTGTTCTGTTTACTCCGCCTACCTAAGGGCTGGCCTATAAATGGGCCAAGGCAGTTTCTTTATTAAATGAAAGTAACTCCTCCATCAAACAGGAAAAAACTAAACAGAATAATTTAGTCCCTAAAACACTGACTTTTAAATCGATACTGACAAGGAATCACTGGTACCCTCATTATGACCATTACGAACATGTATCAATGTGTCCCACTCAGCCACTTACTAGTGAACTTGTCTGTACTTCTAAAATGGGAACAGGGTTATCCCTACCTCACTGGTATCACAGAGAGCCAGGGACACACAGATCTGCAGAACTGCCACACATAAAGCAGCTGGAACACACAGAGGGGGCTGCAGTAAAGCAGCCAGGGCTCACTCCTCTACCATCCTCATCCATTCAGAATGGACACAGCCATTCAGAACCAGCAGGGGGTTGTGAGATTAACCCAGTAAGCATTTCTTCCATTGCGGGTGAAAGAACCGAGATCTAGTATGAACAAGCGACCAGCCAGACATCGCTCACAGATCTCTTTTGACGCTTTTCATTACTACAAGCACACAAATCTTAATGCCGTCCCCTTCCTTGAAATAGGATTTGGCAGATTATAATCTGTAAATTGAAGTTCTTCTTTCCTGTGCAGACAATGGTGAGGCCCGGCCTCTGCTGGGCTCTCAGGGCCTCCCCTTTCAAAGGATGAGGCTGCATGCTGGCACTGCCCCACTGGGAAATCAACATAAACTGTCCCCTACTCAACCTTTCAGTCAGGCCTCCTCACTCAAGGACACCCAGCAATCCCAAATCCTAATTTTATCAGTTTCTACCTCTGTCACCTCTATGATTTCTCAACCACATGGTCTCATCCATCTAAGCCACCAACACACCAACGACTTAATTAGAGCTGGCTAGCTTTCTTATTCAGAATTAAGGATAGGAACAAGAAGAGCCTCTGGATGCTGTAGGGCATCATTTAAGATTTCTCCAGGAAGTTTCTGAAGGGATGGAAGGTGTCTACTTACAAATACCTCTGGATATCTGTACCCCCCTATTTCCTGAAGATGCTCTTTTCTCAATTGCTGTGAAATACTGCTTAACTACTTTATTTACGGATAGTTTGTACACCCCACGGCTACCGAAACGCTGTCAGATTCCACCTCTTTTTCAGATCTGATTTCTCTGTTCTAAATACTTTCAAATGAAGGTAGAGCTTCGGGCAATCTGTCATTTATCATCCCTGCCTGCTTTTATCCCTTTAAGAACACTCGGGATTCCCAATCTGCCTGAAATCACCAACCTTATTGCAACTTACACCCAGTCCCTAACAGCACACTACAGGTAATCAGCAAACATGAATCACGCCACACGCTGACCACACACATGTTGGTCTGAGGTGGGTTCTGAGGTTTCAGGGCTGACTTCCTTGAGTCAGAGAACGCTTTCCCCTCTGTGTCTCTAGTTACGCCATCTTTTGAACTCCAGAAACTAGCAATGTTTCAGGTATGGTAGTTTGAATAAGAATGTCCCCATAAGCTCAAATGTTTGAATGCTTGGTCCCCAGGTGGTGGCACTGTTTGGATAAACTTAGGAGGTGTGGCCTTTCTGGCCAAAAAAATGCATTCCTGGGGTGCAGGCTTTGAGGGTTTTGGTTTTTTGTTTTGGTTTAGTTTGGTCTGGTTTCTGATTGTTTGTTTTGAGACAGGGTTTCACTGGGTAACAATCCTGGCATTAAGCTCCATTCTCAGTGTGTTCTTTCTGCTTTCTGATTGCAGTTCAAGATGTGAGTCCTCAGTTTCCTTGGTCCTGCCACCATGCGTTTGTTTTGTCCTGGTGGACTCTAAACGTCTAGAACTGGAAGCCCAAATAAATCCTTCCTTCTATAAGTTGTCTTGGTCATTGTACTTTATCACAGTGGTAGAAAAGGAACTAAGGAATACAATCTCAAAAATGTTTGCTTTAGAATACTAGGACTAGCTGCCCAGCAAATATTCCACAAGAATTAAGTAAGCACCCCTGCAGCCTACCTCCCCAGTTCACAGCTCTGTCCACTCCAAACTCATCAGGCCTGAGTCCAGTACTTCCATCTTATCTCCATTTCCCGATGGTTGGCTTGGTTTCCTTACCACTCCCTTCAAACCTATTCTTTTCAAAGACTTGACAGACTTCCCATAAGTTCTGCGTGCCTGTGTATGAACTACATACACTCTGCGGTCCAGTCTCCAGCATGACCAACTCTGAGAAAGGGTTCTGTCTGCTCTAACGGGATAGCTTTAATCTTGGGGAGTTTGGTTCATGATACCTCAGCAACGTTCTTAGACAGATGGTGAGGGAGTTGTACCCCTAGCTTTCTGGTTTACTCTCCACCCAGCCTACTCTCAATCTGCTTGACAGTGTAGCTCTCTGTCAACTTCTCATCCACACACCACTCCAGAAACTGGCAAACCCTCCCTCAGGAAGTACTGAGTCTGTCATTCTCAACCAGATGTCTCCAGAGAGAGACCGGGTACGAGGTGATCTCCAGGGGTACCTAAAGGAAACAGTATAACTTCTAATTGGGTTGACTTGCCTCATTTTTTGTTTACATCTATCATTCTATTTATATATTATCTTAAATACAAACCACTTGTCACTAAGCAAATCAACATATGGCTATAACATATATCTATATAAATGCTACAGGTATGAGGAAGGATTTTACTCATTTTGAGAACATTTCAAGACTACCAGCCTAACTAGTCACCATGAAATACCAAGTGACACAGCTATACAGAAAGCTGATGCAGGAGAAATTACTTGAACCCAGGAGTTGGAAGTTACCATGCGCAAACAAAATAGCAAGATCTTGATTCTTTAAAAATAAAATAAAGCTGGGCAGTGATGGAACACCTTGAATCCCAGCACTTAGGAGGCTGAGGCGGGAGGATCTCTGAGTTTGAGGCTTGGACTATTGAGTGAGTTCCACAATAGCCAGGGCTACACAGAGAAACACTGTCTTGAAAAGAAAAAACAAAAACAAAACAATAATAACAACAACAATAATAATAATAAAACAAATGCTACAGGACAAACAGTAACACTTTGTCCCTAAATTTACTTGGTGACTATCTCAGCTACTTTTCTGTGGCTCAGATAAAACACCATGACCAACAGCAACTTACAGAAGTTAGTTTACTCTGGCTTACGGTTTCAGAGGACTAAGGAGAGGCATGGCAGCAAGCCGCAGGCATGGCGACCAGAGCATAAAGTGAAGAGATGGCATCTTTAACCCCAGACATGAGGTAAAAAGAGGGGGAAATGGAGTGAGGACCACCCCCAGTGACATCCCCCTCCAGGAAGGCTGCACCACCTCCCCAAACAGTGCTACCAACAACTAGCACTGTTCCAATTCCTGCACCTCTGAGGAACATTTCTTATTCAAATTACCATAGTACTCTATAGACAATTCCAAGTAAACCAATGTATTACAGGTGGGGAATCATAAGATGTTTTGTATGCATACAGTTTAGATAGTAACATAACATTCTTATTCCTAAAATCGTATTTCACTCCTGGCTTTCCTACTATATAGTTAAAATTACTTTTATTCAGGTCTGCTCTTAGAGACATCTACACACACACACACACACACACACACACACACACACACGGGTTGGCTAGAGAAATGGCTCAGCAGTGAGGAGCAGTTATTGCTCTTACACAGGACCCAGGCTCGGTTCTCAGCACCCGCAGAGGCTAACAACCATCTGTTAACCCTAGGTCTAGGGGATCCAATGCCCCTCTGACCTCCAAGGGTTGCTGCATGCATGTGGTGCACATATATATACACTCAGGGAAACACACAGTGAAACAGCTCTTAAAAATAAGTGACATCAAGGACAAACTGTGAAATTTCTAAAATACGACTTGTTCTAAGTTGTTTCTCATTTAATGCTTTTTGACACTTAAAATACAGAAAACTGTATTCATTTATTCTATAAAAGATTAGAACTTTTAGTACCTGAGAAAAACTACACTTTAAAGATTTACTTATTTTACAGGTATGTGTGCTCTCCTGTGTGTAGCATGTGCATGCAGGTAAAGCTGGGAGGCTGGGGAGACAGCACTTCCCCTCTAGAACTGTGACAAGCAGTTATGAACTGCCTGACATAGGTACTGGGACCCAAATGCACATTCTCTCTGCAAGACCAGCAAGTGTTCTTAACCACTGAGATGTCTCTCCAACCCCAGAAAAAAACTTCTATCGAACTTTTAGACTTTATAAACCTCAGAACTCTTCTATGCTCAACACTGATCATTTTAGAATCTTTTCCTTTCTTAAATATATTTTTATTATTTTTTTTAATTATGTGTGTATGTGGTGTGGGGAGGGTATTTGCACATGAGTGCAGGACCCTGAAGAGTCCAGAAAATAGTGTCAGGTCCCCAGTAGCTAGAACTATAGGCAGGTGTCTAAGCCGCATGTAGACACTGGGAACCTAAGACAGGTCTTTAAGGTCAGCAGGGGCTCTGAACCTCAGAGCCATTTCTCCAGCCCCCAACTGTGCTTAGTGAAGAGGTTCTGAAGCAAGTCATTATCTACTGGTACTTTTGATCAATTCTCAAGGCATCCAGTTACTAACCCTGTGGCTTTGAACAGGTCAGGCAATGGTACTTCCCTGTGCCATGTAATTCATCTATATTAAATTCATTCTTCGTGCCAGGAGTGTTCCTGGCCGAGAGATACAGGGGTGAAAATAAACAAACAAACAAACAAACCTCCTGCAAAAGCTCATTTAGTAATTCTAAGGCGGCACAGAAGATTAAGTTATTATAACATTAGTCCCCCCCCACACACACACAGGGGCTGGAATCAAACCCAGAGCCTCACCCATGCAAGGTAAGTATTTTACCACCGAGTTATAACCCTACTCCCCAAATTAGTCATAATTATTTTACTGAAGAACTACTTGAGCAACTGTTACTTTAGTCCTATTTTAAAGGCACGTTTCCCCTGGCCTCTAAATGTGCCTTAGCTGGCAAAAAGGAAGAGCATTTCTGCTGAAAGCAGGATTCAGGTGAGCCCAGATACCCTCTACCTCTCCTTGCAAAAAGCCCCACGGATTCTGCCAGCCGCTGGGGGTAAACCATCGCAGTCGGAAACAAGGCCTGGTAAATGACTTTTTGATGGACAGCATCCCACAGAGCTCTGTCTGGATCCTCAAAGCCCTTTCCAGTGATGCTGATGAAGGTCTGTTTACACCTGACTGTACTGTGGAGACTCTGACAGCTGCAAAATTCAACTGCAGTGCAACTTAATCCCTCACAATGCTGCCGCCGCCGCTGCTCATTTCCAGGCTGCCCTTGCAGAACCTGCCATGCACCAGCTTTTTATTTATTCTAAATGATTACATAATCACAGACCTCGTTTGCTACGGTCACCATCCTTTCGCAGGAAAGCGCTTCCCAGACAGCCCACCTCTTAGCACAGAATTTAAAAGCCACCAACCAGGAGGATAAATGACTCCTGCTGAGTCCAAAGAAAACACATGAAGGAAAATGATAACAGCGACTCTCAGGGGAGAATTTCCCTCATAAACACCTCACTCAGTCCAAGGGCCTGAGACATCCTTGCACCTATACCACGGGGATCCCAAACAGCATGGGCCGCCACTGAAAACTGGACATGCCTTAGGCATTTTAGGTTACAGTCCCACGAATGTTCTTAAGGAGCTGGTCCCATCCGATTCCTAATACATTCACTTCATACTATTCTGCCAAAAACAAAGAGTGAGCAGAGGGCTCAGTTTGTCAACTGTCTGCAAAATGAGGTTGGCCATGATCTGACCTCCCATGTGGGCTTTGCTACTGGCTTCCTTCCCCTCCTTGTATCCAAGCATCTCCATTCAGTATCAGATTCCTGACTGGAGACTCAGTGGGTCCCCAGCTGCCCCCAGAGAAAGGGACAGGAAGGAGACACACCCGGGAGGAGCATGAGAAAAGTGGGGCGGGCTAAGCTGCTTTTCAGCGCTGCCCTCAGATCCATCCCATCCAACTATGGGTCTCAGCCTGGGAAGAAGCTGCTAGCAAGTGGGTATCTGTAGGTAGCACAGATGGCCACACACACTGATGACAATCTGGAGTCCCCTCCCGTACCCTCTGACAGTTCTAGCACTGCTATACCCAGCCCCAGTATTGGAGGCCAGGCTCTCCCATCACACCGTGATCCGTGAGGTCTCATGACTAGGCCTCCTCCCACCTTCCTCCTCTCATCAAGCATTCTTCTTACTTCTATTAACTCCCACTCCTCACACAGTTTCCAGAACCTTCTTTCTGCTTTCCAGGCCCCTGAGTAGAGGCAGGAGGAGCGGACAGCAAGCACCAGCTTTCCCACTTTCTAAAAGCACGACCCTGGGCAAGATGTCTGATCCGTTTAAACTTGGGACCCTACTTTGTGCCGCAGAGCTGACATCATCCCTCCAAATAGGGACAAAATAACAACAGTGCATAAAGCACTTAGCAAAACCCCCAGCACTCATTCACACATCCGCTAAGCACCCACTTTGCAAAGGAGAAGGTTTCGTAGCTGGCGGCGGCTATTGTTCCCTCCCTCTGCTATCTTACTCTTTAGGATGGCGGTAAGAACAGAAACATTTTACCGTGTGCAAGGCTACAGTAAGTTCGAAGGCACGAATGCACACTCACGTGGTTCTTAGTCACCACGGGCAGCAACGTCTGAAGAGAACTCTTCCCCCTGCCGCTAGAACTCTGTTCTCTGCACGTGAACTCGCCTGCTCAGCTAAGGAAACAACAGCTCAAACACAGTTCTGGACAAAGGGAACTACTCCAGCCCGTTTCTCCTCTCGTCACTTATGAAAACGGCTCCTTCCTTGGTGCCCCCCATGCATGGTCATACCACCCTCCACCCCAATTCTCAGCGGACACCTACCTACTTCTGGAAACTTCTCGTTCACGGAGGGAATGCGGTACGGTGGTCCTTAGGTCACAGTTCTCTTTCCTGTCCTTTTCCTGTATGTTTGTGTCCGACAGTCAGCTCTCCTAAGGGGAAAAGAGCACAGGGATTAGAACCCCAACTCCATTTTTTTACTCACCATGTGACCTGAAGTAATTTCTTCCCCTCTTTGGGCCTCAATGCTACCTCTATAGACGAGAATGTCGTTCACAGTGCTCTTGTCCTTAGAGTTGTGTCCAGCACATGAAGTGATAGCAACTATCATTCATCACATCCACCTCCAGTCCCCAAACCTAGGCTTTACCAGGAATACTTCATAGTGGCCAGCGTCACGCCATGCTTGTGTTCCAGTCCTTCAGCCAGCACAGAATCCCTCTCCCAAGATCCTGACCCTTTGGTGGCCCTTGAGTGCCTCCTGTCCGTCACACCCGGCCTCCCAGAGTTCATCACTAACCATCCACCTCTGCCTTAGCCATCACTCTGATTCTGTGGCACAAGGCGGGCCTCACAGTAAGCCTCAGCTTCTCAACTACATCCCAAGTCAAAAGGCCCTCTCTCAGAGTTCCTGCTGTAGCTCAGAGTGCCAGAGCCCTGGAATTCTCAGACCCAAAAAGGTCCTCAAGACTAAAAAAAGGCCCCTTCAGTGGCCCCTCGACAACTGCTTCACACTTTGATCATTCCGTCCCTCGTCACTCAGCAACCAAGCAGGCAGGCTTGATATGCTATCCCCCACCTCCCTGGCACTCTGTTCCTCACCAGGACTCAGCCACAGGCACCTTCCCCAGCCCTCCACTCTTCTTCCAAACCAACCTTTCCTGGGTCCCCTTTTCTGAGTCTCACCCACTGCACACTCTGTCCTATCCCCATACAGACAAGTGCACCAGCCACTTACAACCCATGCCTGCCTGGGCTCCCTCTGGGCCCACTCAGCTCCCTGTGGGTGTCTCCCTCTGCCAAAGCCCCAACCCTCACCTAGACACCATACAAAAACCACCTCCTCAAAGAAGCCTGGCCTGACTCCTGCTGCATCTAACCATCTGTACTTCTCCGAGAACACTTCACTATTCCTCCTGATGGTGTCTCTCTAACAGGGCACACTGTACCTGGAACAGTGTGCCAATAACCATCAGATAAACAAACCAAGGAGTACTGCAGACCCTGCTTCTGCTCCGATATGCTTTATTGACACGTTTCATTAAAAATTCAATTAAGACTCACAAAACCACCACTTACATACGATGCTGTATATTGTCTTTCTCTAAATTCATTAGGAAACATCCCCTGCCCTTGCCTTCCCAGAACAAAGATATTCCTTTGATTGGGGCAGAGCAGGGGGTGGGAGGGGGAAGACCAAAAACAAAAGCATTACTTCCTCCTCGACAAAAACCGAAAATAGCAAAACAGCTTATAAGGAGTGCCCAGCTGGCACTGGCTTAGGTAGGGTAGGAGGCAGTTGTGTGAGCCTGAGAGGACACAGGGCAGTTTACTTTAGATGGCTGAGGCAGGGTGGACGCCAGCAACCTTCCCATGCTCTACAAGAAAGCTGAGCAAAATAATAAATCTCGGGGCTGTTTATAATCAAAGGGAGGAAAAGGAAGCAGTTATCAACAGTGGAAATTTCCTTCATTTTTCTAGTTCTACTTCTGGTATGGTTACCACACCAATTTCTCAATAGTAAGTTACGACAATTTCATTTATAGGAGATGATTTCCAAAGGGCCCAGAGAGCTGCAGATGGTACCTCGGGGGCCCATCTGTTTAAGGATGAAAGCTCAGCACACGCCATTACATCACTCTGACCTTCCTCAGTAACTTCCTATCTGACAGAATCGAGATGTCTGCGCGGTCAACAAGATATTTGTGTTTGTCTCCAGCCTCAGGCTTTGGCTCCTGATTAGTTTTTAAATCATTGTGCATCCAAACTGAATAGGGCCACTGTTCGCAGCTGGAAGGCCATCCGCTGGGCACAGCCCCAGCTCTGTGGGCTTTGGGAGTGACTGCGGTCCTCTCTGCATAACTGCAACTCATCCTCCTGCCCTTCCAGAGCTAAAGCTGCTCCCCTTGGCACCCTCTTTCCCCAGGCGACCCCTGGAAAGGGAAAAAGGATGTTGGGAGGTTTTAGGCTCTCCCCAGATAAATGCTCTGGCACCACACATCCCAAACTTAGGGGTACGTTACTGCCCCAGCCCGGACTCTCACCCCACACAATGCCTCCAGCTGCTCTGACACCAGGATAACTATTATTTCCCGGACACTCAGATACCAGAGCATCCCGGTACCCACAGGCACACTTACATGACAGGCAAACATGCTCAGGTGATCACACTGCTCATCACTCTAGGACACAACCACAACAGCTGCATCCTCTATAACTTTTCATCTTCCCCCACTCTCTAGAGTGTGCAACCACAGACAGGTGTCAACTATGAAGGGTGCAGTACCTGCTAGACAACCACCTTGGGAGGCTAGGGAAGATGAAGGGGATTAGTCGGATTGGGACGGGGACAGCATGGGGGTTCAATGAGATAGAATACAATGCATCGCAGATATGGAACTGTCATAATGAAACCCATTACTGTGTACAATTAATGTGCTAATAAAAACATTTAAAAGACAAACTTATTCTTTAAACAGGCTCGGCTGTATGAGGGGAGGCATATGCACTGATGTTTGCAGCTTTAAAGTACTTTCTAAAGTAAGGTGGATTAATGGGCAGGTATATAACGAGTCAAAAGAATGAAGTCACAGATGGAGAGTGTAGAGAATGGGGGTCACTGTCTATTCATTTCATGCTTCCCCTCATTTGAATGTCCTCATAACAAATCATCATCTGGGTGACTCCAGCACCCCACTAACATCCCTCTGCTCTAGGCTCTTGGTCCACGGTCCCAGCTACTTGTCCTCTGTCTCAATGACTCCCTCTGGTATCTTACAGTTTTCTTTATTTCCCCGTTTGTTTGTTGTTTTGTTTTCCACATTCTTAATGGTTTTGAGGAGTCCTGGTCAACTGTTTTGTTATTGTTGTTGGGGCATTTATTTATTTATTTATTTGGTTTTTCTCAAGACAGGTTTTCTCTGTAGCTTTGGAGCCTGTCCTAGAACTCATTCTCTAGACCAGGCTGTCCTCGAACTCACAGAGAACCTCTTGCCTCTGCCTCCCAAATGGTGGGATTAAACGCGTGTATCACCACCACCCAGCCTCTGGGCAAGTATTTTATACAATGTTTCTCAGTGGGTTTTGTCTGGCTTTTTCTTTTTTAATCACAAAAGTTATTTAGAAAAAAGTTTCATATAAAAATATAGATGACCCAATGCTATACCATAGTCAAAGATGCTCTTTGGGTAGGGATGTGGACTCCTCTGTTGAAGAGCCACTGTTCATAGACTCTTTCCAAGGCCTCTAATGTGATGCTGTTTCCTTGTGTGAGCACCACGCCAATGTTGTTCTGTTGCCCACTGGCTGCCGTCTCCATACATTCATCCATCACGAGATGCACAGAGGGATCAAGGGTCTGCAGTATTCCTTGTACATGTCGCCACCACTTAATTTCAATGTTAACTTCCTGTTCATAAATTTCTTCAGCTCAGGAGGGTGGGCCTAGCTTGTGGCAACTCCTCACCCGGTGGCAAAGACGCAGGCCTGTCTGACTTTTTTTTTTTTTAAATGGCTATATCGGGCTGTGGATTTGGGGAGACATCAGGTTAAGGTTCGCAACCACTGTATACTCACACTGTCACAGGATGGCTAACCACCACCAGGTTAGTTTTGACTGCTCAGCTAAGAGACCGCTGCTGTACACTCACTTCTCCCTTCCCACACTCTACCCCTGAGAAGAGTCACCAACTCAGCCTCAGTATACCCTCAGTGAGCTGCAGGAAGTGCAGACTTCAGCCCTAGGCTCCTGAAGGAAAAGTCTACAAAAACTATTTGAAATTCTTCTATAAGAAAGATATTTCCTGTCTTAGCATAAGTTTCATGCCATGTGAATACACATATTATGCTCTGGATTTATTATGCAGAAGCACACTATTTATTCTGTTGCTAAAGTTAGCTCTGGATACCAAGAGCTCCTTGAGGTTGGCTCCTTCCTCCCTTCGACATGCCCACATCCTTTGTTTTGTGAGCACTTCCTTATTTTCTGGCCACACAAGATGCTCCAGGTCTATAATTACACATCCAAGGAGTCCGGGTCAATGGAGAACGGTACCCGTAGGGTGAAGATACGGGTGTGCTTGATGCTATCATATATCATGGCTGCTAGGCCCTCATCATTCCTGTGTGTGTACCAGCCCAATGATCAGTACTGAGCTAAACCCAAGTCCACACCTAGATCTCCAACTCTCATCTCACCAGACAATGAACATCGCAGCCTGCTTCCTTGCTTACTGTAACATCCCATAATCCATGCATGTGTAACCGAACCCCAGAACTGCTAACCCATACCCCACATAACTTCACCAACTATAGTACAATGTATTTTCCTTTAGATTTATACTCAAAACACCATTCTTCAAAGTGAACTAGGTCCCTATGCCTGGTGTCCCAACCTTCAGGATCACAGTCATAGCCAGACTCTCCCAGCATAGTCTGCTCACCAACACACACAGCCCACATTCACAGAGAGCTACTGTCCAGGGTCTGAGCTGAACACACTGACATTCTCTCATGCCTAACCTAACTAAAGTGCTTGTGTACAGCCCATGAAACACTCCTGGAGACACACATGTTGTGCTTTACCCTCAATGCTATGACTCTTAGACCTGGGCGGATCACCCGGCGCCTAGCTCAGTTCTGGAACACAGAGATTGCGCAGATATTAGAAAGATTAACAAGCTATAAAGATTTAGTCATTTTATGTTCATTTAAAGCAGTTTAATGGTTGGAAGATATCCAATAAAATTTGAAGGGCAGTTTTCATCACAATGTTACCTAAAATTCAGGAATAATAGTTATAAATTTAAAGCTATTCCTAACAGACTAAAAAGCAAATTACACACAACTATTGGGAACCATTAGTATATTGGTATGTGATAAAAATATACCACACTTGTGTATTAAAAAAATATGTAGCCAAATAACAAAAAAAGAATGGCATACCACTTAGCATATGTCTGTGGAAAGAAAAACATTGAAGGACACATACTGAGTTATTTTTATGCTCCTTATTTTCCTTCTCTTTAAATTAAAATTAAGGAGCCTGTTTGCTATGTGGAAAACCATACAGGAGATTCTTCTAAGATATGGAGTATTGATCTCTACAAAGAATAAAACCAGCTCAGTGTTGCACGCCTTTAATCCCAGCACCCAGGAGGCAGAGGCAGGTGGATCTCTGTGAGTTTGACACCATCCTGGTCTACACAGCAAGTTCCATGCCAGTCTGGCTTCATAGAAAGACCCTGTCTCAAAAATAAAGGGGGGGGGGCAGGGACAAATGGAATCAGCAGCTGTGCCCTGAACTCCAAACAGTCTCCAGAGCAAGGCTAGACAGAGGCATGGAACAAAGAGTAAAGGTCCAAGGGGCGTACATGAAGGTCCGCTGTCACCAGGAGGAACAGGGCAGGAGTGCAATATTCTTCCTATAGAGAGTAAGGGCAGAACTGGGGGCTGCCTGCAGAGTATCCAAAGACACGTGGAGTTTAAAGGACAGGAAAGATTTAGATGAAGGCAGGGAAGGGAAGTATTCCTCGGCCTAGAAGATGTCTCATTATCCACTCCATGAGAACCCAAGAGGTTCCTGGGCGGGAACATCAACAATGGGTCCTTCACCTGCCTCCTGGCCATGCCCTGGGAGGAAAAAGATTACCTGTGGGTATCTGCCTCCAGCGGAGCTAATAAAGCTCAAGTGGCTGATACTGGGATTAAAATTTTTACACCGGAATTTACACCCCGCCTCTACAAAATGTGCTTTGTACCAGAAACTGCCCCGGTACACAGGAACCTTCCATTCTGCTGAAGGCTTAAGGGGAGCCAAGCCTAACACTTTCAATCGCTTTCAGTGCACAGCACTGAGCCCAGTAGACAGCTACCTCTAGTCCCAGATCACATAAGGCTGGACAGAAATACAGGCCGACCTCATACAGACATGCTGTGCCACCAACATAGGGAAGCTATGGAGTTATGAGGGCTTGGGAAGAAGTTGTATGTGCCGAACAAGGCAGCATGTGTTACACGTGACATCTCTTTCTCCTCACAACCAGCGAGGAAAGGCCCAGTCAACACACACCCACTCACAGCTCAATGGCAGAATCTTTACCTAGAATGTGCAAAGCCTTGAGTTCAATGCTCCCAGCACCCAGATGACAGCTCACAACTGCCAGTAACTCTAGTTCCAAGGGATAAGACACCCTGTTCTGACTCCCAAGGGTTCTCAAATGCTCTCAGTACAGGTATAACCATGCAGGCACATACACAGGTAGAAATAAAGCTTTAAAAAAATATCAGATCTATTCCTTCTTCCAGAAGTATTCTTTTTCCCCTCAAATAAGTTATACATAATACCAAGATCTCAGGATTAAAATCTGAAGCATAGCTAAGCATGGCGGTGCATACCTGTAATCCCAGCACTCAAGAGGTAGAAACGGGAGGATCAGGAGCTACACGGAAGAGTTCAAAAATGGATGCATCCTATCTCAAAAAAAAAAAAAAAAATCAAGAAATAGCCAAAAATAATATTCTCCATTCCCAAAGCACTAAAGACAAGGGCAGGGGGAATGCAAGTTCCAGGCCAGACTGAACTATACAAGACCCTGTATCAAAGGAAAAATCTCAACTTGAAGCAGACACTGAGCTCCTGCTTCCTCTCTCCGGGGAGGGTTAACCTAGTCTGTACTCCAAACATCACTCCCTTCCCTTGCCTTCCCGTCCACCTCTGCCATACCCTACTAAAGACTCTGCTCCTCATCTAATTGCAGAAATAATTAAAATAACTTTCTTGATCTACAAACCATAAAATAAAAAAGGTTAGGCCAGCTTCTGCCAGTTTATAATTGCTGATGTTCTGAGACAGAATCTCTCTGGCTAAAATTAGATCTGTGTAGTACAGGCTCTGCCTGTGCCAATGGGAAAGTTTCTGACATTAAAATGACTTCATCTTTTACACATTCGTTACATGACAGAGAATGATACTGCTGTGAGGCTCAGGAGGCGCCTCCCCAAAACACGGCTTCAGAAGACTACCATAAGACACCTCTTCACATGTCCCGAGCTGTCCTTCAGAAAGGAAATGGACATCTAAACAGGACATGTCCGTTAGTAAGAAAGCTGCTCCCAACAGCTATCTTTACACCAGAGGCTTTATCTGCATTAGAAGGTAGTCTCCATCCACCCTGAGGCGGCTTCTGCCACCCACTAGAAGCCTCCATGCCTACAATGCTACATGAGCATCAATGACCTCACTCCTCTCTTGCTGTGAGACACTCTTACGCTCATACACATAACGTGGCTGTCCCCTATTAACTTGTTCTGTGTTAGCTTGATGTGTATATAGTCCAGCCGAAGAATCTAGGTGGGTGAAGAGATGACAAGCTCCCTTCCCTGCACTTTCAGGCACTCAAAGATACCCCAACACCATCTGTCACAGCTGAGTGTCCTATCCACACTCAGGACAACAAGGCGATCCTAAAAAAGGGCATTGAAAATTAACATTTAAAATTTAGTAATAAATTTTCAGGTGAAACTTGGGAAGAAAAAATGTTGGTTGGTTGAAACAGAGTCTCACTCTGTAGCCCAGACTAGCCTCAAATTCAGAAATCCACCTGACTCGGCCTCCTTGGTACTGGGACTAAAGGTGTACACCACCATTCCTGGCTAGGTTTATTTTTTTAAGACTGAGGGAAAAAGTGTTTTGTGCTTATTAAAATAAAATATAGAGGCCGGGCGGTGGTGGCGCACGCCTTTAATCCCAGCACTCGGGAGGCAGAGGCAGGTGGATCTCTGGTGAGTTCAAGACCAGCCTGGTCTACAAGAGCTAGTTCCAGGACAGGCTCCAAAACCACAGAGAAACCCTGTCTCAAAAAACCCAAAAAAAAAAAAAAATAGAATTATGGAATGTGTAAGTGACGACGAACAGTACAAAATGCTTTTTTAAAAGAAAAACTATTCAATCATGCCAACCAAATATCCAGATTCTTTCTCTGTCTCTATCTGTGTGTGTGTGGGCATGCTCAAATGGGCAATATCTTGGCACAGTGTAAATATGTAACAGATACACAATGCAAGACCTAGTAAGATGACTCAACAGGTGAAGTCACCTGCTGCTAAGCCTGACAACCTGTTTGATCCCCAAGACCCACATGGTAGAAGGAGAGGCCCTGATACAGGCCAGGTCACCCTTTGGCCTCCACACGCCTGCTGTGGCACTCACACGCATGCACTCACCCACACAAAAAAATAAATACAATTTTAAAAAGATATGTAATGCATTCTTTTAAAAAATAAATGTGATGGTGTCATTTAATAACCCCCCTTCTCCAATGGATACTTCCAAAGAGCCCCAACAGATACAAAAAACCTCAGCACCGAAGTCTACCCATTTTCTTTCCCCTAACACACACACAGTCCCCTATTATAAATTAGTCACAGTAAATGATTAACAACCATAACTAACAATAAAACAATTACAACACTACAATAAAAGTTTGTAAATGTGTCTGCCCCTCTTGAACAAATCAAGGTAAATACCAGGCATTTCGGTTGATGGTGCACTTCTGAACCACAGAAAGTAGAATGGCGGATGGGTGGGACGCCCACATGGATCAAGCTGGGAGCTGCGGCTTTTTACCTCAACAGTACACAGAAGACACCTGCCCTGTCAGTCCATTGGGACTCCTCTGTCACTCAGGGCAAATGACCAACTGTGGTGCCTATTTAACAAACATGCTGACCACCAGGCTCACTCAGTACCTGTGGCTCCTCTCACTCAGCCCTCTCTCCCGCCCCAACCCTAAACCTCTCCAGCCCAAGGCCTTGGCTTCCCTTTCCCCCAGCTTCTTATTCCTATAAAAACTGGCCATTTTGGTGGTGCATTCTCTTGGTTCTTTCTTTCTGTCCTCTTGGTTCCCTCCCTCCCTCTCCCTGCTCTCTTCACCCTCTGGGCTATGTCTTCCTCTCTTCTCCACTCCCACTCTGCCCCAAACTCCACCTACTCTCATGGCCCAGTTTTGTCTAGACCCTTCCCCTCACGTCTACAATAAAAATCTTCCCCTCAACCATCCCTAGGAGAGGTTATGTCCCTGTTCTCATTCTCTCCCCCTGGACAGAGTCACCTTCTTGTTTTAGCTTACGGTCACGGTGATACAATGCTTACCAAAAGCAACTTGAGGGGGGAAAGGGTTCACTTCACTTCCAGCATACAGTCCATGGTTGAGGGATGCTGGGCAGGGAGCTCGAGGCAGGAACTAGAGCAAGGACGGTGGAGGAACGAAGCTTACTCCCAAGCCTTCAGGCTCATCTTCAGCTACCCTTCTTAGAGAGCTCAGCCCTTCTGCCCAGGGAGAGCTGGGTCCTCCTACATCAACCAGCAATCAAGAAAACGTCCCACAAACCGATCTGATACAGACAATTCCTCAACTGAGGGCCCTTCTTCCCAGAAATGCCAAGTTAATAACCAAGACTAGCCATCCTACTACTAGTAAAATCTTTTAGTTACCATGACGGTCGAGCATTGCACCGTATGGGTGACATGTTTCTCCTCCAACTCTGTTCTGGAAATGAACATTTCCCCCGACTTTTTGGTACTAAATCATGTGGTAACCATCTACGTGATACAACTGTGTGCACTTGTACAATTATGTCATTCTAGAACCAGGATTTCCATTTCACATGAATACATATCGACAGACTGCCTGCAGAACTGTCCCCACTGGTCCCTCCCAACACTGGAAGACAGCTCTCATGTTCCCAGAGCCCTACTAACATGGGAAATCATTTTAATCAACGATTTCTTTTCATTAGTATTCAGTGAGCACCATCCAGATGCCAGGTCCCGCCTGAAAAGCTCTCCAGTTCCAGGACTGGCTCGAACGAGGACACTCGCTATAGGCTCAAGTATTTGAACACTTGGTCCCTACTGGGAGATGCTATTTGGGGAGGCTTGGGAAGAATGGCCTTATTGGAGGAAGTATGTCACTGGAGGGGGACTTTGAGAGTCTAAAGCCCTTTGCAGTTGTTCCCTCTGCCCTGAGCTAGCAGCTCACAGATGCAGGCTCGCAGCATCCTGCTCCAGCCACCATGCCTCTACTCTGCCATCACCAACCCTTAATCTCTGCAATCACAAGCAAAAATATCATCGTTCTTTCTTAGGTTGCATTAGTCAAGGCCGTGACATCTGACCACAGCAACAGAAAATTGACTACCACGGTCCTTAGCATCCAAACTTACAAAAGTCCTATGCAAACAGGTGCCCCAAATACATTACACCTGTGTAACCTATCACGGCACTCTGGGACGGTAAGGTTCAAGGTCAACCTTGCTGCTGGAGCAGCGTGAGCCCAGTTCAGGAGCAGCAGAACACAAGACAGCTCTTAAGCGTCTCACAAATGATCCTCCATGCTGAATCATGCTGAACCACAGTAAAACCTCTGGTTTCGAGGACAATGGGAGGCTGCTGGGCTAGAGGTCAGCAGAATGCTTGAGTCCAGCATCTTGCAGGTAACTGTTTTTCCGAATCTCCTCTTGGCTGAAACGGCCCAAAATATCCACCACCCCCACCTTACAGTGTCTATAAAGCCTAAAACGAGCATCTATTCTTTCAAGAGTGCCTGCTGAGATCTTTCTCTGTGCCCTGATTCTGAAGGCAAAGAGGCCATGCCAGCCCCAAGCACCTAGAGAGAGAGAAGAGCAACACAGCCAAAACCAACCGGGATACAATAGAAGCGGGAGGGGAGTGGGGTGTAAGTGAGGACCCAGACACTGAAAACACCTGGAAAAATCCATGAAGCCCCTAAGTCACACAAAGTGAGACAAAAGCCCCTAAGTCACACAAACTGGCCACAACTGTGTTCCTAAAGACACATGGAGGCTAGAAGCGAAGGAAGTCATGGCCGCTGCCTTAAACACATAACGGTATTCTTTTCTCCCCTTTCCCAAACTTTACCGAGCATCATTTAACATTTATCATTCTTAAAATATTTTAATTGCTGCGAGCACAGATGGAGGCGTGATTAATTCTGACTGAAATAATATATGTGAAAGGTGGGAACTCTAAACCCCCCATGAATGGTATTATTGTCAGAGCATGAAGTAACCTAGAATTATGCATAATAGCATCACAGACTGCAGCACGGGTTATTTTTGTGTTCTGCTCTTGGTTTCCAGCTCACCTGATAATGTACACCATTAATCATTTCTTTACAGTATTTCCTCTAAACGTCTAAAAAAAATACAGTTGTATAGTACAAAGGGCCCTGTAAAGGCAAGGCTTCCTCCCGCCCCAGACTCTTGACTTTTGGGTTGTCTTATTAAATAGTAAACTCTACGTTTACGTTTTAACCAGAAGTTTACACGTAGGTATTATTAACATTTCATCGTGGTACTGCATCTGAACCCCTAAGCTGTTTCTCATCTCTAGTCCTGACTTCTTTTTTCCACTGTGCTTCTAAAGCCTGTGGCCAACATCCAGCGTCTCATGAACTCCACCTAGACCCCCACGGGTACCTTAGTGTTACATGCCCCAAACTCATGCTCCCAGCAAGGAGAATCTGTCCTACACCTGCATCCTTCTCTCGCACTGTGGTCCTCCCCTTCACCATTATTTATACTGAAATCTTGAACAATACTCTAAACGGCTCCTACTTCCTCCCCCTATATACCTATCAATCAAGTGCCCCACTCCTAGCCAAGACCAAGTTACTACGTAACCATACAAGAGTCTCACTGGCTTCCAGGCCTCCCTCCTGTGCTTCCTAAATCTTTGCCCCTTCCTACCTTCAATCTACACAAACACAAATTTAAGCAAGTCCCTTCTCGTAAGCCCTTCAAAGAGTCCATCACCTACGGAGCCACGTTTCAGTTCTTCAACAAGGTCCATGAGGCCCATGGTGGCTCTCAGGGCTCCTGTCTCAAAGACTGCCTTCCTCCAACAACCTACCTGCCCCTCTCAAACTGCGTATAGCTCTGAATAGTCCCGCCCTTACGACAACCCACCTGGAAGGTCTAATCTTAATTCGACACACCTGGGAAGAGTGACCCTTGCTTTCATCAGATTGGCCTGTGGGAGCGTGTCTTCGGGGTATTTTTCTTGATTGACGTAGAAGGGTCAAGCTATCACTAGGGTACCTAGGCAGGTAAGTTCAGTTGAATAAGAGTTTGCCGTTGATTTGAGAGTAGGGCAGCCTAATAGTGAAGTAGACAACTGAGCGGTTGTAGCCTGTGATGGTGGGGGTAGCGCCCTGGGCCACCCAAAGGTGTACATAAACCCGGACAAAGAAAGCAAAATGGTGATGTCTGGCAACTATGACCTGCACTTCAAGCCAGCACCATCACCAGTTTGGCTCATCCCTGTCCTTTGACATCCACGGAGACTCTCCCACATTAGGTGTGTTAACGTGAGGCTGTGGCTCTGAGTGAAAAGGTGCCCTCTATTATGAATAAAAGATGCTGCCACCATTAAAAGATGTTTTTAACAGCAGCTGAACGTGAGTCTGCGGACAGACGAGATGCACCCTTCCTCTGGGGCTTCAGCGTCAAGCTCCTGCCTCGGGCTCCTGCTCTGGCTCTCCTCCATGGTGGCTGTAACCTGTAAAACGAAATAAACCCTTCCTTCCTCAAGCTGCTTCTGGTCATGCTATGTACTACAGCAGCAGGGAAGCAGACTCAGCTCTTAGTCCAGCCAAAGACGGCTTCAGTACAAACTTGATAAGTTTCAAACAATCTGCCAAGCCCTGGTTAGAGGAGTGGCCCTATGCTCTGCTCCAACTCGGCCTGGGTCTTGGCACTTAACCTCCAATGTGCATGCATGTTGGCCTCGCCCACAGGTGTTAGGTTCTTCCAAGCAAGAGACCACATCTTCAGCCTTGTGGCACTTCCTAGCACCTACTATGCACCAAAACCTATTCCAGGTGTCCTGGATGAATAGTTCCCATCAGGACAGTGATGCCCTGTTATAGATGAAGACTGAGGCTCCAATATAAGAAACATCTGAGCCAGGCGGTGGTGGCGCATGCCTTTAATCCCAGCACTCGGGAGGCAGAGGCAGGCGGATCTCTGGGAGTCCGAGGCCAGCCTGGTCTGCAAGAGCTAGTTCCGGGACAGGCACCAAAGCTACAGAGAAACCCTGTCTCGAAAAACCAAAAAAAAAAAAAAAAAAAAAAAAACATCTGCCAGGGCATTAAGTGATGCTAAACTCGAGTCCAAGTCTATGTAACGCCACAATCATCACTCCTTACATTTTATCGTTCCCTTGTGTATTTAGGAGCTTGAAATGTAAAGTCCTGAAAATACGGATGAGTTCACATTATGGGAAATCTAAGTATATGCCCCCCAAATGTCAGTCTGAAGCCATCCAGAAACGACAGTGAAACAGAAAGCATATTGTGAACAAATTTTGTAGCCAGCCCCCACCCCTGCTTTTAGCATATTCAGACAAGGGCTGTGGGGAGGGCAGTTCAAAACCCAAAGGGCACGCCATCTTCAGCAGCTGCTTAACCCACCAGTCAGCTCTCCCTATGAACAGTCCTTCATTTCCCAACTCTTCCTCCCCACACCCCAACTCCACAGCATCTGTAGGCCCATAGCACTCACTGTGAAGGACCTCAGAACCAGAACCCATCAGGATTTAAAAGTGGATCCCTTTGGAAGAGACACAGCAATTCCTGCTATTGGAGAGGACATGGCAGAAATGGGCAGAGCAAGAACGGAGAGTTAGTGCCACAAGGGCAGGGGTAGGGTAGGGTCAGGGTTCATGGTCATCTACAAAACAGGCACAGTGGGTGAGAATGCTAAGGTCCTG
This sequence comes from Chionomys nivalis, assembly GCF_950005125.1. Lineage (NCBI taxonomy): Eukaryota > Metazoa > Chordata > Mammalia > Rodentia > Cricetidae > Chionomys > Chionomys nivalis. Next base: position 21,500,710 of record NC_080107.1, read on the forward strand.
GGGGGGCCAAATTAAACGTTTTAAGAATAAGCACTTGGAGCCGAGTGGTGGTGGTGCATGTCTTTAATCCCAGCACTTGGGAGGCAGAGACGGGCAGATTTCTGAGTTCAACGCCAGCCTGGTCTATAGAGTAAGCTCCAGGGCAGGCTCCAAAGCTACAAAAGGGGGGAGGACAGCTACAACTGTCTCGAAATACAACAACAACAACAAGAAAGAATAAACTCTTGGCCCCAAGTAGATTTTTCAACTAGTATCTTCTAACTGAATGAGCAACCACACAAAGCTTCTACCTGTCTTCTACCAGTCAGAATGGAAACTAAGGAGCTGGGAGCTGAGAAACCCTGTCATCGAGACAGAAAGTTAGAAGGCTCATCTCCCTCCCCAGCATGAGAAAAATGATCAAGAAATTGGTCTGACCTCCAAGAGTTAATGGAAAACTTGCTGGTTAGGAGGACCAAAGAAGCAACCATCACTGTGGGCAGCCAGGTCCCAGCGAAAGACAAAAACAAAACATACAGACCCACTATCAATTCCAAGCAAGCAGAGCCACACCCAAATCAGAGACTTCTTCCCTACTGTGGAGGAGGCACAGAAGGTAGCAAGGAACAGCAGCACACAGTCAGTCCATACTCACCGCCAGCAGAACAAGCAGGCTCTCGGAGTAAGGGAGACAGATACCCAGCCAGCCTCCGCTGCCCCCCGACATTAAACTGAAGTCTAGGCCCTCACCACACTCCATTCCCAAAACAAACTTCAGAAGCAGCCACACCCCAGATCCCCAGAGAGCAAGCTCCAGGAAGCTGTGCAATCTGCTCAGGTCACTGGGACCAAGGCACTGGGTTGGGACCTTACACAGTCGCCTGGCTTCAAAGCCTCAGTCTGGCAGAGTCGCACATGACAAGTAGGGCAGGGACTGGATGTCCCTCGTTATAAGCCAATGTATAATGAGAGATGACTTGACTTTAAAACTCAGATTTCAAAGAGTCGAGTGCTTTTTTGTTACTCTGGGGGAAGAAGAGACTGAAATCAGTGGATTCAGGGCCTTGTTGTCATGCTACAAGCGTTCTTTAGTCTTACCTCTGTTGAGTCCGGAACAACCTAGGCCATTCCTGGGCAAATGAATAACCCAGAATATATAACACTCCTCATTCTCTCCTTTCCATGATTCCAAACCTCCAGCTTTTTCTCCTTTTTCCCCGAGATACGGGCTCACCATGTAGCTGTGGACAGCCTGGCACGTACTCTGTAGACCAGGATGGCCTCCAACTCACAGAGATCTACCTACTTCTCTGTCTCCCAAAGTTCTAGAATTCAAGGCCTATGCCACCAATACTCAGCTTCAACCTCTCTTCTGTAAGTATGAAAAACAGGAATCTCATTTCCTAGAAATCTTTTGCTGAAAGTCCACTGAAAGGGCAAAGCAAATTCTGATTTTGAGGGCTCGCTGCTCTTGACTGTTAATCCAAATAACTTTTTTAAAAGAGCAACCTTGGCAAAATTCCACATAAATGCACACAAGATCATAAAAATAAATCATTTTCCTAGGTGATTATTTTCTTAAAACCAAAAATCAACACCATATGGTTTAAGGGGCTACAAAAAGTTCCTGAAATAGAAGTTGGGGAGATGGTTCAGTCAGTCAGTCAGGAAATGGGGAGACCAAGGTAGTTGTGGGGAGCTTACTGGCCCCCAGACTAGCCAAATCCACAAGCTCCAATTTCAGTGAGGGACTGTCTCAAGGTTCCTTACCAGGTTAGGGGTGCTTAAAGGAAAAGTAACTAAGAAAGAAGCATAAACTGTGCTCCCCTCGAGTCTGAGCTTCCTAGAAATCAGAAGGGGTATTTCATCAAATTCTCAAATGGACAGTTTTCCAAAAAATCCAGACTCACAGCAACCAATGGAAGCCAGCTATATCATCTAGAGCAGACACGGGCACACAAAAGAAAGGCTTTGCCTGGCCCTACCCAGTCCTCTTGCGGCACTGTGCTGCTTCCCTGTTGATGTCCCAGCTGACTCCTCTGCTGAGTTCCTATTTGCGGACTCCACACTGCCCAGTCCACGGGCTCCTGAAATAAACAAGCTGCATCCTGAAAACCCGGTTTGCAGAACAGTGTTCTTGGAAACCCTGTTCTAAGAGGACAGGCACATAGGGCAGCAGCCTCTGTTTAAATCCTGACTGGCCCGGGTGGCCCCTTGATGAACACTCCACAAGCTGATAGGCACTCAGCTGTCATCCGTTCTCATTCTCCGGCCTTAAATGTCACCTCTCACCTGACCTACTTCAAAAGCCTAACGGAGTGCCCTGACACCCACCTGTCTCCACGCCAGCCTCCTTTCCTCCAACACCACCGCTGCCAAGGCTTTGCTCCAAAGCAGATCTGATTACATCACCTCCCAGCTGAAAGGCCTTTGACAGCTATCGCTTGCACGCGGGAGCAAGTCCACACTTCTTAGCCTGGCATGCAAGGCCTCTGCAATCTGGTTCTCTCCTCCCAGCCCCTCCATCCAAATGCCAGGCACCGTCTGTTCTAGAACAAACCCCCGAGCATGACTTGTTTTCATGCCTCCCAGCCTCTGCTCATTGTGCTTCCTGCATCCAGAAAGCACTCCCTCCCACCTGGCAAAATCCCACACAGGCCTCACCTCCTCCCTCTGCTCCCCGAAGCCAGTCCAGAACCAACCACTCCTCTTCCACCTCCTCCCTTTCTCCTGCTGCACTTGCTCCTGGTCACTTTCCCCTAGGGCCGTGTGTGCTACTGTCTCAAAGACACAAGTCTGGCCCTCAAAAGACAAGACAGCCCGCAAAAGCTAGTCATGGGCTGCAAGAGCCAATGACCATTTAACAGGGAACCCCAAGATCAGGCATGAGAAGCCCTTTATTGAGTTGTTGGTCAGGGTTATCCAAGAGACTACAAAAAAGTATAGGCTATTGCTATTATTTTTATTGCTATTGCCATTGGCTGCCCCGCCCCCGGAGGTGGAAAAGTAAGTCCCTATCACCGACGATACCATGCACTTCAGACATAGCGCCCAGCAGCCCCGGAGTTGGAGCTGCCATGGATGATCCTTCCCTGAGGACCAGCTATCATGGTACCAGAAGGCATCATGCAAGCTTACAAAGGAGGGGAGCAACCAACAGTCTTATCCAGCTATGACACATACGAACCATGTACTGGCTAATTTATGTCAACTTGACACAAGGTATAGTCACTGGGACAGAGGAAACCTCAATTAAGAAAATGCCTCTACGGATCTCTGTGAGTTCGAGGCCAGCCTGGTCTACAAGAGCTAGTTCCAGGACAGGCTCCAAAGCTACAGAGAAACCCTGTCTCGAAAAACCAAAAAAAAAAAAAAAAAAAAAAGAAAGAAAGAAAATGCCTCTAGCTGTAAGCAGACAAGCCTACAGGGCATTTTCTTAATTAGTGGTCCCTGGGAGTGGGCTCTGTGGGTAGGGCCTCCCCTGGGCTGGTGGTCTTGGTACTCTATGAAAACAGGCCGAGTAAGCCATGAGGAGCAAGCCAGTAAGCAGCACGCCTCCACAGCCTCTGCATCAGCTCCTGCCTTCTGGGTTCCTGCCCTGACCTCCTTCAGTCATGGACTCTGATGTGGAAGTGAAAGACAGACAACACCCCCAAAACACAACCTGCTTTGGGTCATGGTCTTTCGTTATAGCAGGAGGAACCCTAACTAGGGCAAACCACACCAATGACGAGCATGTCATGATGACACCTTCATAAGGACTCTGACCGTACAAAAACATCGTATCTGTGAGACTGGCTGGAGCTGCTGTTAATGAAGGAAGCAAAGGAGTCTATGAAGGTGAACTCTCTTCCTAAGTTCCACTGGCTCAGAACTCAGTCTCCATCCTTATAGAAACAGCATCTCTTTTCCATGTTGGAGACAGCAGGTATGTTGCCTCACTCCTCCTGGCCTGACTTCCAGACTGTGAAGAGGTCCCTCAGGCTTCAAGGAAATATTTAAAAAGGGAAAAATTAACAGACCTGTTAATGGGAGAAAGGGGCAAAGACCTCAAGTGCAGCTGGCCTTGGGTGCCACTGGCATACCGAGTTCACTCTCAGAGAATGGAGAGCACCTGGACAGAAAGCAATGCTGCCCCTTGTCTTTCTGCATATTCTCTTTATATGAGCTAGATCCAGTGTTAGTGGCATAAGAAAGACCCGGAGGGGCTGGAGAGATGGCTCAGTGGTTAACAACACTGGCTGTTCTTTCAGGACCTGAGTTCAATTCCCAGCATGGTGGCTCAGGCCTGTCTAACTCCAGTTACAGGGGACCTGACACCCTCACACCAACGCACATTAAAATGAAATTAGATTTTTTTTTTTAAAAAAAAAAGAAAGAAAGATCTGGAGACAAATTGCAGAAGAACCAATCTCACTAGACAAGGTCTTTTGGACACCTTGTCTGCAATGCGGCTTGTTCACCCACCACCGCCGCCTATGGCAGCTCTCTGGGGAAGCCTGCCCTCCTGGCTCGCAACTGTCCCATGCATAAACAAACACATCCACACAACTGGGGTGTGGTATGTAGAAATGCTTCATCTAAATGAAATACAATTTACTGTTCTGAACCACAGAGTAAAACACCACGAAAGTCCGAGAAGCCTCTGGTGTTCTCATAGCCTCAGTAGGTAAATGGGTTTTCATAAAAACCAGACGGCTACTTAGCGGTATTCCTAATAGTCAAGAGTAAAATGCCTCTTTTGGTCAGTCAGTCCCTTCTCTCCCATAAATCGCCACCTAAAACTACCCTGCAGGTCTGTTCAAAAGTTTCTATATGGACAGCTAATTGTGTAAAGATAACACCTTAAGAGGAGCATGAAACCAAGTTCTTATGTGGACTTCTATTAAAAACACACACAGAGAAGCTACACCGACGACGAGGTTTGTTCCAAAATAAAGAGTTTCTCTTACTGGCAAAAAAAAAAAAAAAAAAAAAAAAAAAACTACTGTTGGCATCAAAGAGTAAGTGGTAGCAACAGCCTTCCGAGGCTGTACGTATACCCAGATTTTGTGGTCCAGCAGTTCTATCTCTGAGAATGTATCCCAAGAAAATAGCCATGCACTCCTACAGATTTTTCCCTAAGTATACAATAGTCATTATAATACTCGTTATGGGAGAAAAATGTGTCAATTTAAATGCGACTGAAAGGAGGACAGTCAGTCCTGAAAAATATGAAAGAATGGTACAAAAATATAATTAAAGAGAAAGATAGATATTTCTTAAAAAAAAAAACACACACACACAAACATAAAAACATAAAATTAATACTTCCTCTCCCACCCCTGAGCTGAGGACTGAACCCCATATAGTGAATCCTCTACTGCTGAGCTACATCCTCAACCTCTTAAATGAACAGTTCTTAGAAACTCCAAGCAAACGGCTCAGTTAGTAGAGGTGCCGCCAAGCCTGACGACCCGAGTTCAATCCCTGGGGTCCACACGGTAGAGAGAGAGAACCAAGTTGTCCTCTGACCCCTGACTCTCACCCTGACACAGGCGTCCCCACACATACAAACATGCTCACACTAAGTAAGATGTAAAATAAGTAAAAATTTAATTTTTTTATCCAACAACTTACCCATCAGGTTGAACTTAAAATACAAAATGATAAGAAGACAGAAGCTGTACCTATGCGCCAAGTATGGCAGTAAGCAGTTTATAGGGTCTTACCTTTGATCCTGGCACAAACACCAAGAAACAGGCATTACTATCCTCGTTTTACAAATATGGAAATAGGTCAAATCTCCTATTATCGCTACACACAAAATAAAGGTTCACATGACTTCAAAGTCATAATCTTACAGTTGGGAGCAGAGCCCAGTAGTAGTAAGTGCATGGTCTGTGGTTTGATGCCCCACACTGGCAAAAAGAAAAAAGAGGAGCTGGGTACAATGGCACACACCCACTGCACTCAGGATGCTAATCTTGAAGGGAAAAAGAGAGAGAAAGGAGAGTATATATGTATGTTTGCAGTACAGTGTTATAGTTAAAAAATACCTACTGTGGCCAAGGCACTTTCCTTCCCAAAAGGCAGATTTTAATGTTCCTGCCAGCTAAGGGATAAAATACAAGAATGTGCGGGCAAAGGCTTATGAAGGTTGTCATTCATCATATAGAGCTACTTTATATGTGGTTAAGTTATTCCTCATTAACACACACATTCCTTTAATTTTTTCCAGACATAAAAGCACTCAAAAGGCTACAGAGGGGGGAAAAAAACTTACATGACAAATTAAATTAGCAAAGTCAGCAATGATGAAAACTTTGATTTATATATCTGCATTTACAAGATAACATGCAGATAAATTTACCACCTTAAACTTTTGCTCTTAAGTGTAATTATTAAAAACTGTATCTAGTAAAAATAGAATTGAAACTGGGAAGTTTTTGTGCATGCCTTCAATCCCAGTACTTGAAAAGCAGAGGCAGGTGGATTTCTATGAGTGCAAGGCCAACGTGGGCTACAAAGCGAGTTCCAGGACAGCCAGGACTGTTACACAGAGAAACCCTGTCTCAAAAAACCAAACTAAACAAAAAGTAATAATAATAATAAAATAAAATTATGCATTATTTCTAAACTACTGTGCAAATGAAAATTAGCCACCATACAACAGAAGTTTATCATTAATACCCAGGTACTTTGTCATTTTGAATTAAACCAAAAATGTTCAGTGCCCAAAACACCTTACTCAAAAGCCACAAGCCATACAGTGCACTATGACACCCAGGAAACCAGGCTGACTGTACAAACGCCTTTTCATCACATTTGGACCAATTCAACTTGCACCTCCTTGACATGCTAATAATAAAATCAACTTCCAAACAGATGCTAAAGTCATTATTTTATTTTAAGAAGCAACTGCTTATGAGTTACTGAACCCAAATGTTCCCAAATCATGGGGGTGCAAAGAATACACAGTCTAGGACTTATTTTTTTTCTTTTTTGCCCAAAAACTTTTATCCTGATTTTTAGCTGTGGCTTTATTAGATTTGTATTGATTTTCTGTGCATGTGTACACGCGACTGCCGTGGCTTAAGAGTACAGTCAGTTGCAGAAGGCAGTTCTCTCTCCACCACATGGGTCATTGGACTTGACAGCAGATATATTTACCCGTAAGCCATCTCACCAAACCCTGATTATACCTTCAAAACTAGCTTCCAGTTTACAGGAAATAGGGACAAAGCAACAGCATCAACACCACCACATGAAAATTATTTCAGAATATAAGATATTCTACAAGTTCTTTGCTATAGATCAAGAGGTGTAGGGGAGCAGTAAACAGTATTTTCCTGCACTAAAAAAGATTGAAGGAGCAAATGATCAACACACTGTAAAATGCAAATATTTGATTCACTCTTGGTACAAAGAAAAATAAATGTTAATAAATAACATCTAGGGGACAATAAGATAATACTGAGAGATTAACTGTTAATTTTATGTGACAATGAAATAGTGATTTTTGGTCCTTAGGTCAAAATGTATACCAAAGTTTGTGAAGCAAAATTACACATCTATCTATTTGTTGTTTGTTTTTTGAGAGAGGGTTTCCCCGTATAGCAACTCTGGCTGTCCTGGAACTAACTCTGTACACCAGGCTGGCCTTCAACTCACAGAGATCCACCTGCCTCTGCCTCCCAAGTGCTGGGATTAAAGGCGTGCTGGATTTGCTTTAAAATACTAACAAACTACTCAACCAGCATTGTTCTGTAGATAAAATATGCTTTGCAAAAAATATCTATTGCTCCATGCATTTGCAAAACAATGAATTCTCTATTTTCCCTCTAGAGATCTAGAAAGAGAATAAGACCTGAGTGTCCAAAGTTGTGACTTTTTTTTTTTTGTGACATTTTTAAAAAGACCTGGTTTGGGGCTGAGAAGACCACTCAAAACTTGCCACACAAGCTTGAATACTGGAGTTCTGAGAAACCTGGTAGGCATGGTGGCCTCCTGCAATCCGGGAGACAGACACAGGGGATCCAGGGGGCAAGCTTGCTAGCTAGACTCCTCTGAACCGGCAAGCTCTAGGTTCAGCGAGAGACCCTAAGTCACTAAAACAGAGTGATGGAAGAAGACAGCTGTGGTTAGAGTGAGAACAGCCCCCATAGGTTCTTATGTTTCACGGCTTGGGCCCCAGCTGGTGGACCTGTTGGTGAAGAACTGGGAGGTGTGGTCTTGGTGGAAAAAGCATGTCAGAAGGGCAGACTTAAAGGCTGCAAAAGCCTCCACGATCTCCAGCGCGTTCTCTTGCTTGAGATGTTGAGAGCGCTCGGCTGTTCCTGCCACCACGCTTTTGCTTCACCACCATAGTGTCTAATCCTGGAACTGTAAGCCCAATTAAAGCCTTCCTGTTTCAAGTCACCTTGGACATGTTTCATCATAGCAATAGAACGTAACTAATTCCACACTCGACATCAGCTTCAGGCCTCTATACATATTTACATGTACATCCACACACATGTGAACACACGCACACACTTAGTATGCTTTGCTTAACTCAGATTTTTGCATTTACTTAACTACAGAACCCTTTTCCCTCTGCAGTGCCCTGCGATTCCCTGAAAATTAATTTTTCATGGAATCCACTTTGGGAACTGCTGTTTGTTTAGACAAATCACCTTGTGGGAAGGTTGTCTTAAGTCACAGTCAAGAACATCAGACACAGCAGTTAGAAATAGCCCCAGCTGTGATGGGGGCAGTGAGGGACCTGAAACAAGTGGACGGTGAGTCTCGGGCTAGCCTGCACTGCAAAACTGGCCCCTGCAACACCAACAAACAAATCAATCGAACTTGCATGTCAACAATCTGAGGGCTACTTATAGCTTCTGTGTCTTCTGCATCTCTGACATGTTTTGATTTGTAAATCTCTACAATACTACAATCCACTGCAAGCTTGCCCTCCGTGAAGTTAAATTTTACTTATTCTCATCTATTTCCTTTTAATCCACAGAGGAACAATTTCAAACTCATCCAGACCATCAAACTACACTTAACTTTTCAATTTTAATCTATGTTGAGATATTTCAAAGGAATACCAACACCTCTCCCGGGAGGAGATTAAGATACCCCTAAAATCAAACATCTCCCGGGTACCACTTAGAGTTTGCCATCACTTACCTAAGGCCCTGACTCCCACCTTTATGCTGCAGCATCCTACTTATAAGCAGGTCCTTCCAATACTTGACTAAACTTCCAGAGCATCACCTGATCACACATCATCCCCACCCACTCCACAGCTAAATGTTTTACAGCCACTATCAACTACTATCTATAATTCTTCAAGAGAAGCTACACCCTGTACTACTTAGGATATGCTATCCTTTAAAATGTACAGAAACGTACTCAAAAGAAAAAAACAGAAATGGCTAACAAAGAAATATGAGACATAAGTCAACACCACAAGAATCAGATTTTATGCTTCCCCTGCCTATAGGAGGCCATTTATAATGTTCCAAACACTTTTGTATATACTCTGTCATTTGACCCTCAAAACTCTGGAGGAATCTGTTTTTCATCACAGCAGCACAAAGTATCGAGCAGAGCTCAGCTTGAAAGCAGACAGCCTGTCAACCCTCAATTAGCCTTCCTATGTAAGGAATGTCAGCTGAGCAGTGTGGAGGCCGTCAGTCCCAACAGGAATGCTCTGGCCAGTATCACAGTAGCACACGGGACAGTCTCCCAGGACTCTGCTCGGTAGTAATTACAGATGACTTCTAACCAGTCACAGGCAGTTAGGTCTTCCTGTGCATCAGTTATACACGGTGGCACATGCCTGTAATCTCGTCACTTAAAAGTTGGAGATGAAGAGATCAGGAGTTCAAGTCTAGCTGCAGCTATTTATCGAGTCTGAGGCCAGTTTGGGGTGCATGAGGTCTTGTTCTAAGAAAAAGAAAACTCGGGCTAATGGGACCGCTCAGCAGATAAAGGAGAAAAGGGGCTTGCCACAGTCTGACAACTGGAGCATGGCAATCACTGTCTTATACAATAATAAAAACTATTTTCCTCAGAGAGGTTAGAAGTCATGGGAGCTCTAGGGCAGCTGAGAAGCCACTGTGGTTTTCGGTCCCTTCAACCTTTGTATGGTGCTAGACCACTCCAGGCCTCATGCAATGCGGCAGATAAGCAAGTCATACTGGAGTCACTGACAGCTCGTGTAGCCATAGTAAATTATCTTGATGCAAAAGCAAGCTTCTCTCCATGGGGCAGGAGACACACCCTGCTTACCCATGAAGATGTGGTCAATTGAAAAGTAGTCAAAAGCAGAACTGTGACCGTTGGTGGGGCAGGGATGGCACAGGTCTTTAATCCCAACACTCTGGAAGCAGAGGTAGGCGGATCTCTGCATTCAAGGCCAGCCTAGAACTCACAGAGTGAGTTGCGGGACAGCCAGGGCTACACAGAGAAACCCTGTCTCAAAAAAACAAACAAAAAGGCAGAATTGTGGTAGGAAATAATGTGGTGCCCCCACCACCACCACCCCACGCCCCGCACCCAAGCCACCGAATCATGAATGAGCCTAAGCCTTGTCAGAATAACCAACCGAGGCCAGTTCTCATTCCGAATAAATAAACGGCGGTGGTTGGTCTATTTCACAAGAAGCAAGGGAGGCCGGGACACAGAATGTTGCCGCATGCAGAACCGTCACTGTGTGTGCAAGGTAACGAGAGAAGAACTACTCTTTCGTTTCCATGAATATTTTTAAAAATTCACACATCTAGTTCCACATCAGCAAGTACTCAATAAACATCAATAATTGATGGTATGAATCTCAAGGAATTTAGAGCAAAGCCTGGCAGTTGAGAGGGGATCATAAGAGACTGTGTGGGAGCCATGACCAGCCCGAATTTCTTAGAAGTAATTCAATACCCCCTTACACAAATGGCTATACGCACAGAGACTTAATCCCTGGAGAATGTGGACAAGTCTCTGCTTTCCAGACTACAGGCGCATACGTCATAAAGACATTAAGAATGTTGACATGCTTTTGCCATTTGGGTATGTTTTTAAGCCCAGCCAATACCACCTCTAGAAATCATCTATGCTGTGCTGGGCAGCTCTCTTTGTTTTCCTATTCCCCGCCTCTTCCCTCCACAATAACCTCTTCTGTGGGACACTGTCGCCCACGGTTCCATCTTGTGGGTTTAATAGGGTCTGCCAACTGGAACTCTTCTTTGGCCAATCTGGGTTCTTTCACACTTAGGTTGGCACTAAAGGCAAAGAGGTGGCGGCTTCTTGATGCTATGAGGTTTTGGAGCCACCATGGGGCCAAAGGCTGAGCTAGGATACAGTGACTTAACAATACATGCATCCTAACTGGGACAAAGAGCTCCAACAGTCTCAAGGGAGATTTCTGTCCAAAGACATCAAAGGTCAAAATGGATTACCTGGTTACGGTAACATATGCAGTGGATTTGGTAGCTAGTCATTAAAACAGAACCAAAGAATGTTCAACACAGAGAATGCATGTATGACAAGAAAAAGTGTATCGCATGATCACATACTGACTCTAAACTGCACACATGCAATTTATACATCTTTATTTGCATGACATCTTTCATGCCTTCAAAGCTATATGTAATATGATGTACCATTTCGCTTCAGTACATCCTTTGTGCAAAAGGGCCATGCACAGTTAACTGTTTCTTCCACTCTCTCCACCTCTCAGATAAGCAAATAATAATAATAAGCAAATCCACCACAGGTGTATGACCCTAGGTACGCTGAGTAAGGCAAGGAAGGCGCTGAGTCACTGTGATTCTATGTGAAGAGGCTGAACAGTCGGGGTTCACACCTATCTACAATGAATAGTGGCTGGGAGGCTTCGGGACTAATAAGTTCTCTCATGTTAAAGCAAAATCCATGCCGAAATCCATACCGAAATCCATGGTCTATGTCCTGTCACTGCAACCTTTTTCTTGCCTTTGACATTTCTGTCTATGGGAGGCTTCTTTTCAGGACATTCTCCTTGATCACCCACACTCACAGAAGCCCTTAAAGACAATACTCATTCTACAGAGACAACTGGCCAGCAACACAGCAAACAAGACCAGAATGCCTTTCACTAACCACAAGATAATGCTTCTAAGAGCCTTCTTCATGTCTCCTTTACTGACCGCCTTCCAACTTTACTGGGAAACACTGCTTCACGGTGTTTCTGCTTTCGCTCCCCAGGGACAGGGCAACAACATCAGATTTACCAGTCACTGAACAGATTCTGACATATCTTCCTTTGAGCTTAAACCCCATTTCTTAATATTCTGCAAAGACAGTCCTCCAAAGGTAAGTTTTAAAAGCAGACTATGAAGCCACAAGTTGTGTCGCATACCTGTAATCTCAGCACACAGAAGCCTGGGGCAGGGAGAGCACAGTTTGAAGCCAGACTGGGCTACACAGTAAGACCTTCTGTCAAAAACAACGCATAAATAAATGCTTTCTACGGACAAGTTGCTCAATCATAAAAGACCTTACATGGAGCCACCGAGATGCCTCAGTGGGCCAAAGGGCTTCTGGGTGAGACCAACAACCTGAGTTCAATTCCCAGAACAGCAGGAGAAAACTACCTCCAGAAGTTGTCTTCTGACCCCCCCCCCACACACACAACATGGCATGCACACTCATGTGTGCACACACACAGATCAAATAATAAATCAAATAAAAGCTGTAAAGTAAAAATCTGGTCTCTGCTGGGCAGTGACCAGCTTCCCGACTGAGGGTCCGGCTGTACTTCATACTCCTTAAACGGGCAGGCAGGAACCCAGTAGGCCAACAGTGAAAATGGGTCACTGTACCCTCCGACTGCTTCACCATTTAGCCATGAAGAGATTTACATAGCATAGAAAACGCTACAGAATCAATCTACATACTCAATAGGAAGCACACGCGGCTCCAAGAAAGGGATGTTCAGCCAGGCTTTAGACTTAGTCTGACAGAAGCCGAGATGAAAGGCAAAGGGTGTGCTCACCCTGGTTTTAAAAAGGACGTTCATGTGAGAAGGAATTTCCGCAAGGAACGCTATCACCAAGACATATCTGGAATATAAATCACGGTAGACCCTGAAGCCTACTTGATTAAAAAGAAAAGAAAAGAAAAAAGAAAAGAAAGGAAGGAAAGAAATTGAAAGTAAACAAATGATTGATTAGAGGTACCTGACTTTCTGGAACTCTTCTAGGGAAAATGATCAGTTATCATTACTAGAGAATGGTCTTTAAGCCTTCATATCAAAGCAGAGACAGAGGCCCTGGGGTTCTCAAACCAAAACAACCATAATGAAACTGTGAGAAGCTGCCACACGTTCTGCTTGTCAGGCGTTAGTGAATTCACATGAATGAAGGGAGAGGAACAAAACAACAGGGACCTGTGGGGCTCAAGTTCAAAGCTACCACAGGTGATATCCGGCAACCTGATCTAACTTCCTGGGCCCTGGGTGACTCAACTGAGAGGTTCAGGGATAGAATGTGTATTGGAGCTCTTTATACTTGTGGCTACACTGTCCTGGTTTACAACACAGGCTCCAAGATTCCTAGATTGCCCCAACTCTCATAGCCACAAAGTTGCAATGATCATCCCTTTTGGGGATGATCCTTAAGGAAACCAAAGCCCAGAAAGGCTTACTAGCTGTGGGGAACAAATGCATCTGTAAGCTGGGGAGAGGGAGTTTCACAACTAGAAGTGTTTAGAAGACAGTTCAGAGTCAAGCTTGGTGGTGCACGGCTTTCATCTCAGCACTTGGGAGGCAGGCAGAGGCAGGCAGATCTCTGCTGAGTCCAAGGGCAGCCTAGTCTATATAGTGAGTTCCAGACAGCCAGGACTACATGGTAAGACCCTATCTCAAAATAATAAACAACAAACAAGTTAAGAAAGAGACCATTCTGGAGACTAACACAACTCCTCAGCATATGTGTCTGAATGTGTGTAAGTAAACTAACAGTTCCATAATAAAAATAAAAGTTTGTTCTCCACACCCCTCCCCCAGCAAGGCCTCATGTGTGTTGGACAAGAACATAAACGTGTTTTTCTAACTAGGAAATTCTCGGCCTAACAGAAACAAAATCTTTACTATTGAGTTTTAAGTGCCCGGTGGAAACAGACCTCCCTCCCTCCCAGCTATGCTGGCAAGCCTCATTATAATATGGATTACAGCTCTACTAGCCGAGGGACAAGGGACGGGGCTTTTAATGTTCTCTAGGAGATAAAGAATTAATCAGCAACCCAGAAAAGAAGTAGTCTAAAAATGGATGATGTAGTCAAAGTAATTCCATTGTCTCTAAAATTGTGCCCTCAATCACCCAGCATCAAAACCCCACTATGGCAACAAATAAATTGTATGTGGTTAAAGAGACAGAATGTCCTTCTGGCTGTTATGGAAAGCAGAAAAGGGCTGACTATGAATCGGTGATGTTTCAGCTCCACGATGAACATGAATTATGATAATTGAGGCATTCTGGTGGTTAAACCAAAAGAGCAGGAAAACCAATACTTTTGAGTTCCATCAAAAGTCAAGTTTGTGGCACCAGGAACATGCAAGTGACCTTACACTTATTTCTGGACTTCCCTGGCTCCACCAAAATCAATGAGACCATTTCCCATCTCTTGCTTGTCCAATCACAGTAGCTGGGAGGCCTGGACACATCGACTTGGCAGGTAAAAAGAAATCTCTAGAAAAGAGTCTTGAGTAATGTCAGATACGAAAGTTCCCTTTACTAGGTATACTTTTCATTGTAAAAGCACCAAGATCTATTTATGATGCTCTCTGACTGACACCCACAAGCATTCTGGCTGACACAAACTTTGCAGATCGTAGGGAAGTCCCTGTGAGCTCTTTTAAGTACCCAGATGAGCACAACACTCAGAACTGCCACCATAATGAGCACCTCACAGGCGCTCATAAATTCTTTCATTCCCAGCAATCAAGAAGCAGCTGTTAAAATCCAGGAATCTTCCTAGTAGCAGATCTGAAATACCTCCGGGCTGCCCACAGAAGCTTCACAACTGCTTTCTTCTCTTCCTCCCTCCCCCACCCCAGGAGTGCCAGCCTGGCAGGATAAGGATGACCCAGGAAGGGGGGAGTGGGGTGAAGGGGAGTAGCGGATCTGGTGAAAGTAGAGACGCAAGCTCCCTTCTTTTTCACCACAAAGAAAAACCAACTCCCTGTGCCAGCCAACCAGGTTTCTCCTTCCCTCCCCCAGCACACTAACTTCGGCAGTCTGATGAGTCTGGCATTTCCAGAGTTCGCGACCTCGGCCGCCCTGAGCCCTTCCTAAAAGATTTTGAACCAGGAGCCAGCGGCGTCCGAGCTCCTTTCCAGGTTAAGGCTCAGCTTGCCTTTACCTTTTAACCCGCTGGGACGCTACTTCTGGGGTCAAGTTCAAGATGAAGGTACCCTCCTCGTCTCCCTGAGTTCACTCCGCAAGAAATTTAACACTGAGACGAGTCCCACACTACTCCAGGCACAAGGGACTGGGGCTCCCAAGCAGAAGCCTAGGCAGCCTGAAGAAGACTGTCACAGCCCGGCGTCCACCGCCCTCGGCCGCGGCGCCGCGTTTCTACCTGGCCACGGCCGCATTTCCTCCCGGAGTCTCTACACAATTAGTCAAGTAAGTTTTGGGAACGCCAGTCCAGAGATCTTGCTGTCAGCAAACACGCTACACAATGCCCAGGGCTTCCTTCCCCGCCAGCCGTTCCGGAAAGAACCGCGCCGAGCCCGGGGGGCCCCCCCAACACACACCCAAAAGTCCTCCAGGAAGAACCTGAATCCTCATAATGCCTCCAAAGTAATCATTCATCACCCAAGGACAAGAGGACTCGAAATCTTGACCCTGCCCTCCACTTAGCTGGCACTAAAAGAAAAATCCTCAAGGACTGATCCCAAATCATCACCCCACCACCGCCACCACCACGGAAAGAAATTCGCGTGCATATGCGAGTCGCAGCCTGCAGGAACGAAGCACTCACTTTCAAGACCACAGTGGACTGTACGGTTCGCCCCCCGCTGAAGTTCGCTCGGCAACTTCGCGACCCGCGCACCGCGGCACTCGAGACCCCGTGGTGCCACGCACCCCGCCCGCACGACCCCCACCCCAGGTGCCCTGCGCTGCCCAGGCCCTGTCTAGCCAAGGGACAGTGGAGGCGGAGGAGGGACCGCTGGGAAAGTCCGCGCGCCGCGTGATCCCGGTGTCCCCCCGGCCCGGCTCTGCTGCAACCCGTTCCTCCCGGCGCGCAGGAAACGGCCTGCACCGACTCCCCGGCAGCGCCTAGCCCGAGGCCGGGAGCGCCCGGCTTGCCCGCGCCTATTCCCGGAAAGCTCCCGTTGTGCGCGGCGGAGAGGGGGAGGGCTGGGGCGTCCAGAAACTTTCCCACCAGCCTCGCTCTCATTTCCCGGGCTGCCTCCCCGGGACCCTTCCTCCCCGCCAGCTCCGGCCACTGACCCGGGCTGCGGACGCCCGGAGGCCCGCAGCGACGCCCGGGCAGACTGGAGTTTACCTGCCAGGAAAGTTTCCAGCTCCCGACGCGGTTCCCACCCCGGGGGGCCGGGCCTCAGGGCGCGGCGGGCTGAGCGCTCGGCGGTGGCGGCGGCGGCGGCTCCTGCGGCGGCTCCCGAGCCCGGCTCCCGCAGCTGCCACCGCGGAGGCAGCGCTCGGGCCCGTCCCCCAGCCTCGCTCGGCCCACACCGGGACCTCATTGGCAGCGCGAGTCCCCGCCCTTGCGCGTGTTCCGGAAGGCACCTTCCTTGTGCGCGCCCGCTGGGGCTGCCCCTCCCGCGCCCCTCCCGCCTGAAGCTGCCGGGGCTCTGCGACCCGCTGGGGCGCGGCACGCGAACTTTCTGTCCGGCGCCTCCGCCCCTCCTCTCCCTGCCTGTTCCCTGCGGGAAGCAAGCTTCCCGGGAGAAGGTTTGCTCCCCTGGGGGTTCCGCCTAGGCGGCTCCCTGTGGGACAGGACCAGAAGTGCGATTAGTCGCCCCCCCTCTTTTTTTTTCAACCATTTTAAAATCCGTAAAGTGACCCGGCCTTCGGTCTAAACTGCTCTTTAAAAGCATCGGAGGAGGACATATGGGAGCAATTAGCCAAGCTGAAGTTTCCGCGGATGCCTTAGGGTGGCTTTGTTGGCTTTTCTTCCCCTCGCTTAACTATACGCAAACAAACACACTTTATGATTCCAAATTGAGCTAAGAGAGATGGACAGTAAATCTCATCCACTGCACCTTTTTCTGTCGCAAAAGTGAATTGGGGGTGCTCCCGGGATCAGTGACTGCCCAGGCTCGGGGAGTCCACCGCCTCCTCCAAATCTGTGACTGGCGATGCGGGTCTGGGCTAAGTCCACTAGCTTCCTTGTCAGGAGGAGGAGTCCTGGAGGGGGAACAGACAAAGATGCTATTATTATGTAGGCTGGTGGCAGTAAATTGAACTCCCTAGTTCCCAAAATGTTTTGTTATTCCCGACAAACAGAAAGCCAAGAATGGCATAGGATAGATGGGTCCTCCAGAACCTCCCAGGAACCCAGGCAGTCAGTTTACATGAAAGGAGGCTCAACCCACTCTATTCCCAAAGCCCTTTGGACCCGCTTTCTTTGCAGAAGGATCAAGTAGAAATTCCAAAAGGAACTGAGCACAGGCCGCCCATCCGTGTGCAGAGTGAAGAATACAGAAGGTGCTATAAATGACTTTATGCGCAACCCCTAACCTTTGCTGTGGCAAACCCGCCTTTAAAGACAACTGTGTTTTAAACAATTTTCCCTATAAAAACTTCAACCTCACGTAGAGCTTCCCAGTATAAAGATAACAGCAGGAATGGTGTTCATATTTAAAGTTCCTGTGAAAAGCGGCAGGAAGCAAAAGGCCACGCCATCTCTCTGTAATAAATAAAAGATGACCAAAATGGGCTGGATATTTTTTTACTCGTACATTCAAAAACCTGATTATCACGATATTTATATTTAAGCAGCAACACTATCCCAGTCTTTCCTCAAGCAAAGCTGGACATGAATATTCAAAGCAAGCAAGGGCATGGGAAGCGGGAAAAGTTTGAACAGCCTTCCCCGCGCTGACGTGCCTGGTTGATAAAAACCAGGGTGATGTTTGATGAACTTCTCTTGAAATACAGTGTGTAAGAGTGGCCACTTTCAACCACAGATCACAAAGGCAGCCGGCCACAATAAGATAACATCAACTCAGCAGTCAGTCCAGTCTGAAATCCTAAGATGGATGAGAAACTCCTGAAGAAAAAAACAGGTACAACTTCCTGCCTCGGGCTTTGCCATAGTGGGCAAAATGGGTAGGTGACAGGTGCAATTCATAATGTTTCACGCCTTCCTCTTGGGCTATCCTTGACTCTTCCCAAACTTTAATGGAATTGCTTAAAGAGCCTTGGAGACGATCAAGTTTCTTCCCCTCTCCCCTGAGACTTGACCAAGTAGCAAGGAGAGCAATCACAGAAAGTAAATATGGCTAATTTCTTGCATCACCTTTATTTTGGGTTGAAAAGGGCTTGGTTTTATAGTTTTAGAAGTCAAGGGCACTCATGAAGAACTCTCACCACTGCCTGGTTAGGGGTGCTTAACATTCTACACAGGCAGGGAGCTAGCAATGTGATATTTGTACACAGAAGGGCCCTGTTTCCCCTTCTTCCGGTAGTGTTTACATAATCAGAACTACATGTTATTAAGCACAACCCGATCTCCTGCTCTAAACGATTACGTTATATACAGAACATTGTACTGAGAACATCAAAGCTGTCTTTACCTGTCAGTGAAATGATACATGTTAGAAAAGTTAATGCCCAACGTACAACAGAGTAAAGAAAAAAATTATGGATGAGAATAAAAAAACGGGGGGTGGGGGGCGGGCGGTGGTGGCGCACGCCTTTAATCCCAGCACTCGGGAGGCAGAGGCAGGCGGCAGGCAGATCTCTGTGAGTTCAAGACCAGCCTGGTCTATAAGAGCTAGTTCCAGGACAGGCTCCAAAGCCACAGAGAAACCCTGTCTCGAAAAACAAAAAAAGGGGGGGGGGGCACATGACGTGTAAGGACGACCACAATCTCTTCTAAGACTTCTTAAGAAGTCTCTTCTTGAACTGGCCCCTGCACTCAGGAGAGATGGCCCCCCATCCCTCACCACAAGTGAAGTGAACCAACCCTGAAGGCATGCATAAGGGGGAGCTGACTCCTCCTACCGGAGGTATGTGGTCCCAGTGGTTGGGACTGACCAGCTTGGCTACCACACACGCCCACATCCTGGTCTTGGGTTGACCCACCCTAGCATCTACCGTGTCTAGGACCCGATGAAGCTCCTGAAGCGGTGATACACAAGATCTCCAAAACTTGGGACAGCCACAAGATATCCCAGAGGAGCTCTGGTGAGGATCTAGTGAGGATGGTGCACCAGGAATCAGAGGCCTTGAACCAGACCAATGAGTGAATCATTGCTATGAATGTGCTGATAAAGCTGACGGGACAAAGAGGTATACAATGCCACCAGGATGAATGGAGAGGTATTGGAGAGGCAGGAAAGAAGGGGAAGAGATTTTTCTGTTGTTGTTTTGGTTTGTTTGGAGGGGGGTTGTTTTTGATTTCGTTTTCTTGCTTGCTTTGTTTTGTTTTCTTTTGTAAGGGGGCACAGCAGAGATGGAGGATATGGAGGGACTGGGAGATGAGCAGAATTGGGGTGCATGATGTGAAATTTCCAAAGACTCAATAAAAAAGTTAAATTTTTAAAAATGTCTTCTTAATATGTAAAGTATTAGCTGAACACAAGTTCAAACAATGAATTTTCATGCTTTGAAAACTATCTGCTTTTCCCTTAAATAATAATAAAAGGTGCTTTTAGCTGGTTATTAGGCAACTTTGTATTTTCTGGGGCAACAGAGGCTCACGAATCACCACTTGCTTTTCTTGGGGCTCTCCACTAAGCCAGTTTTATAAATTCCCTAATTCCTTGTCTAGGCCAGGTGGTGGTGGCACATGCCTTTAATCCCAGCACTCAGGAGGGAGAGCCAGGCGGACCTCTGTGAGTTCGAGGCCAGCCTGGTCTACAAGAGTTAGTTCCAGGACAGGCTCCAAAGCTACAGAGAAACCCTGTCTTGAAAAACAAAAAACCAAAATAAATAAATAAAAGTTCCCTAATTCCTTGTGTGTTTCTAACAACTGAAGGAGGAAGAGGGAAGCGTAGATTGCACAGATACTCTGAGCCACACACATTCCTCATATACACATGTGATCTCCTGGGTTGCATGTGGAAATTTTCTGGCACTCTGCCAACAATGTAGCTTTTCTCAGCAGACCGAAAGAAAAGAGCAACTATGAAACTGGTTATTTTACCACACAGTTTACTGCCCAGGGCAATAGACTGAGGAAGGCATGAGAAAAGAATGTGCCTCGTGAGTGTTGCTGTATTTCTCCCCCTTGGTCAGATTCCTGAGTAGCTCTATTTTAAATCAAGTCTAATTTAGGTTCATAGCCAGTGTTTATTATGGGATGTGTAGTATAGGCCACATTGTAAGAAGTAATGAGTTTTTAAGTTTAAACTTCAACGCCAGATGAAATTTTAAAAATTAATAATATAAGGTAAGAAATCCAAACTTAAGCACACACTTCTCCTTCCTTGAACGGTCTTTCAAGAGTTGCAGAATTCATTCTTTTCTTTCGGTTTGTTCATTCCTCCTCTTCTTTTTAACATTTTGAGAAAGAAAAAAAAAATAAAGACCTGGGGAATAGTAAAATAAATTGGGTATAGTTGTGCATCATTTGAGAAAAACAATGAAATTCACTGCCCCATACAATCCCTGTATGCACAATGATACATAGTCTCACGGGTTCGCTAACACCATGGTTATACGGGCTGATGGCGGACATTCGTCCAGGGGTTCAGAAATCCTCTGCTTCCCTTGGTTAAAGGAGTCATTGGACATAGAGACCACTCACGGGTCAAATGCATGGCCTGGCAATAGTGTAGGAACTCATCCAACACAGGGAGTTATTTAAATGGATAAGAAACTCAGTGAGGGACGAAAGTAGGAGAAATAGATTGAGGGGTTCACATTGCGTTATAAGATATGGGAATAGAGCTGGAAAGATGGCTCGGCTGGTAAAGACATCTGCCACCAAGCATAGTAACCTGAGCTGGATCCCTGGGACCAACAGAGTAAAGGAGAGAGGCACTTCCCCAAGGCTGGTCTCTGAAAATGAATGCATAAATAAATAAATGTAATAAATTTTTTTTTGATTCAAGGTTTAACTTTATCAGTAGTGTCAGAGTGTCACAGTGCAACCAAATATCCCGGTAATTAAACTTTTTAAAGACTGTGGGAATAGTTGAAGTTCTGGAAAAGTCTAGCTTAGAGTAACATGCAGTGTGAATAATTGGGTTGTTACTGCTATGTATCTAAACTGGCCTTCATCTTCAGATCCTTCTGCCTCAGTCACCCAGTGCTGGGATTATGGGAGTACACATTATCTGCCACATATAAAAATAGATTTATTCAAATCTTCTGATTGTGAAATGATCTGAAGACAGAAATAGATTTTTTTTTTTCCAGAAAAGGTGAGGTAATGCAATTGGGTACTAATCCAACCATCACCTGCTGAATCTACTTATGATCACATGAAAGTAGCCTGCTGATCTGGAGAATAAAAGGTATATTTTACAGTTTCCTTCTTAGAAGTATAATTTCCATTTTTCAACCAAGCTTTGTAAGAAGAAACACTAAAATCAAAGTAGTAACATCCAGGTTGCTGCTCTGATTTTGTTCTATTTGTGATTATGGGCAGTCCATCTAATCTTTTTGACCTGTGGTCCTCGTCTACAAAATTAGAAGACTATACCATCTCCACCTCACAGGTCTGTTAGAAGAATAAACAGGATAAGATTTGTAAAAACTTAGTAAGTCGGAAAGTAGTCTGTGAAGGTTCGTGTTGAGAATAGACAAGATGTTTTTCACCTCTTGTTACCAGGGGCCAGTATGCTTGGAATAACCAGAACAATCCAGAATGCCCACATCTGCACTCTGAGAAAGAGTGACTTAACGATGATTCAGGAGGAGATAATAACACCAATTAAGTTCTCAGGGTCTCATCTGGGGGTAAATTGACAGTTCTTGTCTAAAACAGTAGCACACAGGAACAATTTACAAAGATTTGATTTTCTCCCATGTTAGTGTTAAAGAGGAAAAATTATAGTGCACGTCCTATATTGACGTACCTCGCTATATGCACATCACCATACAGGTTGTTGGTTTTGCGACAGGGTCTCATCTTATAGCCCTGGCTGGCCTCGAACCCCCTATGCAGAACAGACTGGCCTCCACTTCACAAAGAGACAAATGTCTCCACCTCCCCAAGTGCTGGATTAAAAGCTTCATCACAACCAGTCTGGAAATTCACTCTTTTGTTCATTTTCTTTTTGAGACAGGCTCTCACTGTGTGGTTCTGGCTGTCCTAGAACTTACTACATAGACCAAGATGGCCTTGAACTCAGAATCCTGCCTGTGTTTGCTGGGATTAAAGGCACATGCCAACACACATGGCCTTTGGCCTGGAAATTCTTAACTAAATAATGTAGTAATGTAAAGGATTTATTCCTTTAAGAAATCCTAGCTAGAAATTTTTGCAAGAGCCTTTACTATCTTATTTATACTACTTATCAATGGCTGTCTCTTTGGTCCTACGAAATAGGAAGCCTAAATGCTAGTGAGATTATGAACTTGAACCTCTACAAAGAATTTCCTGAGAGCAGTTGTTAAGGAAAACGGCTTTGCATCTGAACATGGTGCCGGGCACTCATTAAAGCAGCATTTGAAAGGCTAAGGCAGGAGAGTGATCATGTTTGAGGCTAGTCTGAGACTTCAACTGCCTTGCAAAACTGGGCATAGTAGCACATATCACACCAGCACTCTGGAGGTTAAGCCAAGAGAACTGAGATTGGAAGTCAAACCTGGGCAACACCGGAAGATATTGCTCCAAAAGGAAGGAAAGAAAAGAAAATACAGGAAAGGAGGGTATGTGGGGGGCTGTAAATATGGAGTGTTCTGCCAAACTGGAAACTCTAGTGATCAGTCTGCTGTTCCTACCTTTACAGTCACACAACCCAACCTTGAAACGGATGAAGGCTGCTGGTATTATTGGTGAAAATAATCAGTTTGATAGAATTAAGAAATTTTGACTATAAAAAGACAATGTAGTAAAGGCAATAGTAACTCTTATGCTGAAAGGAAAGTATATAAAACAGAATTTGAACACTTAGAAAACCATTTTGAGCTAGTATCCACATTTTAGTAATTATTATTAACATGAAATAGTATCAGAAATAAGATAATTTTAGCACTTATAATTTAACTCTTAGAAGTTCTATTAAAGATCTAAACATCTGTCAGACGGTGGTGGCACAAACCTTTAATCTACTCCCAAGACAGAGGCCAGTGGATCTCTGTGAGTTCAAGGCCAGCCTGGTCTACAAAGTGAGTTCCAGGACAGCCAGAACTGTAACACAGAGAAACCCTGTCTTGAAAAAACAAAGGATCTAAATATCTTAGAACTGAGACAGAGGCGGTTGAAACTCTTGCTTCTGTCTTCCTGTGTGTCATGTGTCTATGTCATGTCACATGTAACACGAGTACATGTGATACTCTATAAATATCAGAAAATATTAAACTACCAGGCTTCATTAAAGGAATCACTCTCACCTAGGGCATCTGCTCTGAAAACCAGCTGCTTGGTGAAAATGGGTTTGACTACTTAGCTTTAGCTAAAACCTTGTTTCCTTTCAGTGATTTCCAAGGTCTTCCAATGCCAACATGTGCATTCACAGCTAGTCGATTGCTTGTTCCTCTTCTAACTTTCCAGTGGCTTTGAAAAGACTACCTGAAGGGAAAGAGATTACTGCTACAATTACAATAGAAACCAGTTAAAACAAGATGTCAGTGACCCCAAATAAGACAGCCATCGCTGAGCGTTAGAATTAGGTGGTATGCCCTCTGCCTCTTCATCTCCTTCTCAATTTTCCATGCCCAATCTTACCCCTGGGAATCTACCCAGATATTAGAGGCCTAAATCTTGTTGACCAAAGAATCCATTGAGGGAAATCTAATCTGGAAATCTATGTTTAAAATATTGTTCAAAATCGGGGGGTGGCATGCATAGAAATTAGATCACTCATCTATCACTCCTGGGGCTATGAAATGACATCACTTCTCTGAAAACACAGTGTGAGAGTTCCTTAAAAATAAATAAACTAACTAAATATGCAGCTGCCATATAACCCAGCAATTATACTCATGGGCATTTATCCCAGAGAAATGAAGACTGACGTTCATAGGAAAACCTAAACACAAAATGCACACAGCAGCTTTATTCATAATAGATGACAACTGGAAACAATCCACGCCTGTTGAAGGATGAATGACCAAATAAATTAATACGTAAGTACTACTACTCAGCAGTAAAAAGGAAGGAATTATTGTTACATACAACTTGTATTTTTCTCTGGAGAATTACAATGAATGAAAAAAAAAAAAACAAAAAACAAAAACAAAAAACCAAGCTGGGTGTGGTGGCTCATTCCCAGGACTAGGAAGTCGAAGCAGGAAGGCCAAGTGTATGTGGTTTCATGGGCTCCATGGTGAGTGGAGCTTGAGATCAGCGTGGGTTATTTAGTGAGACCTTGTCTCGAAAAACCACAAAGACAGAAGGGGAGAGAAGAGGGAGGGACCACTCCAAACTCAGTATTGTCATAGGATAGAGAATGTTTTGCTCACAAAGCTGAGTTTGACTGGATCAGTCAAGCAGTGTTCACTGAGGGTTCTTCCTATGGTTGTACTCAGAACATAGCTGGGGAAGGGGCTGGGAAGAATCAAGCAACTGGGAGCAAGAGGGCTGGGGCTTCTGGACATCTCTAGCTGTCCTGTACTTTCTCTACATGGTGGTCCCAGCATAACAAACCTCTCACATGGCAGCAGGAGGCTCCTGGAATGCGTTCCCAGGACAACAGCAAGAGCTATATCCCTTGCAAATCTAACTCAGAAGCCATCCAGCATCCTTCAGTGCTGTTGTTGGGAGCTGGTGTCATCAAAAGACCTGGGATTTTGCAGACATGCTTGAGCAACAGTCTAGCTCTCCCTTTCCTACCCAGATCTTTGGCAAAGTGACTTTTTTTCCCTGCATCCTGAGGTGAATTATGCTATTCTGGAAGGTAAGTGTCTTTACTGAAGAAGCATTTATCAGGGTAGGGCATGAGTATGAGCTAAGTGACAAAGTATTAGAGACAAACACCAAACTCTCCAAGTCTTTGGAGAGGGGTGTAGCAGGCTTTCTTTTGGATCATGCTAACCAGCTCCCAAATCATGACAACACGGAGACTTATAATTAGTTATGAATGCTTGACCTTATCTTATGCATGCCCCATTAGCTCTTACGGCTTAATTTAACCTGTTTCTCTTTTTCTATGTTTTGCCTCAGGACTTTTTATCTTTCTTTCATTCTGCATGTCCTACTCCTTGTCTGGCTGGCAGCTGCCTGGCTGGCTCCAGGCACCTCCCTCTCTTTCTCATTCTCTTCTCTTTCCAGCCTAGAATCCTCCTCCTACTTAGTCTCATAGCCTGTCAGTCCCACCTATCCCTCCTCTACCAAGCTATTGGCCATTAAGCTTTTTATTAGACCAATTAGGAGCTTTAGGCAGGCAAAGCAACACATTTTTTAAACAAGTTGTTGAACAAATGCAGCATAAACAAATGTAGCCCACCTTTACATAGAAAGTAATAGTCTGCAGATAAACAAGTGTAGCCCACCTTTGCATAGAAAGTAAGTCTGCAACATAAACAAATGTAGCCCACCTTTACATAGTTAGTCTGTAGCATAAACAAATGTAGCACACCTCTACATAGTTAAATAGTCTGCAGATAAACAAATGTAACACACCTCTACACGGTTAAATAGTCTGCAGATAAACAAATGTAGCACACCTCTACATGGTTAAAGTAATAGTCTGCAGATAAACAAATGTAGCACACCTCTACATAGTTAAAGTAATAGTCTGCAGATAAACAAATATAGCACACCTCTACATGGTTAAAGTAATAGTCTGCAGATAAACAAATGTAGCACACCTCTACATGGTTAAAGTAATAGTCTGCAGATAAACAAATGTAGCACACCTCTACATAGTTAAATAGTCTGCAGATAAACAAATGTAGCACACCTCTACATGGTTAAAGTAATAGTCTGCAGATAAACAAATGTAACACACCTCTACATAGTTAGTCTGCAGATAAACAAATGTAACACACCTTTACATAGAAAGTAAGTCTGCAACATAAACAAACATAACACACCTTTACATAATTAAAGTAATAGTCCCCAACAGATGGGTTTGTGTTTGCTTCTATGGAAAGGCTCTGTATGGTAGGAGGCTGTGACTAAAAAAGATCTTTCACTCCAAGGATTTCCCTGCAGTGATGGAGCTAAAGGACATTTTATAAATGAAAGCACCGACTGCTTAGATTAGAGTAAGCTTGCTTCTAGTAACATGTTGCTTCAGTGCCGCCCAGTGCCTTCTTCCAACCTCTGCAATATTTTGAATGACAATTATTTTTAACTATTTTGCAATGTAGTAGATAATAAATGGTGACAAGTATTACAGTTATCGAAGGAATGTTTAACTTTATGCATCTTGATAAAAATGACTGCTTATTGCTTGATATAACAGTCTCTCAAGACAACCTGAGAAAACTCAGCTCTAGTGAGCTTAACTAGTAACAGAATATTGCTAGTTCACTTAAGTGGCAATGCTATAGGTAGGGCAAGCTTAAAAAGATAATCCATGGAGCTGGAGAGATAACTCAGTGGTTGAGAGCTCCAACTACTCTTCCAGAGAACCCGGGTTCAACTCCCAGCACCCACTTGGCAACTCACAACTGTAGCTCCAGTTCCTGGGGACTTATACAGATATACATGCGCACAAAAGAAGAAGAAGAAGAAGAAGAAGAAGAAGAAGAAGAAGAAGAAGAAGAAGAAGAAGAAGAAGAAGAAGAAGAAGAAGAAGAAGAAGAAGAAGAAGAAAGGAAGGAAGAAAACACCAATTCACATAAAATAAAAATAAATCAATTTAAAAAGACAAACAAGATGATCCTGCATTTCAGCAAGGTCGTCTGGATCCATCTGATAAAGATCATCTTTTATCCTCTGTAGCTATTTATGTATTACATTAACTTTGTCCTTCATCCTGACACTGGTTTACTTGGGAATTTGATGGTACTGCCAGTATAACCAGAATAGGAAACACCACATCTGTCCCCAAATCTGAGCTCTGAAATCACTTCACCCGAACAGTCTGTCATCCCTGTCTAATTCTAAGGCAGTAACGGTGTAGGACAAAGTGAGAGTATGTGTGGGGTATGTTGGTTGCCCTGGTTCAGTCCTAGCCTGTTCCTGGTGTGTAGGGATTCGTTGATTGGCACTAAGGCAAGTTGGCTACAGCAGAAAAAGGAAAGTTCTCCAAGAAATAGCTGATTAGATAGAGTAAACCAACAAACATCTACAGTTGGGAAAGGTGGGTTACAGATAGTAGTTTTTCAAACTATAGAGGAAATTAAGAAGCCTTAGACAGGTGGGGAATGGTAGCATATGCCTTTAACCCCAGTACTTAGGAGGCAGAGGCAGGAGGATCTCTGTGAGTCTGAGGCCAGCCTGATCTACATAGTGAGTTCCAGGATAGCCAGGGCTGTATAGACAGATCCTATCTAAAAACAGCCAACTAACCAAACATACAAGCCAAACTTTGACAGGCTTTTAAAAAGGTTTTTATTTATTTTCATGTTATGTGTACAGTGTTTTGACTGCACATATGTCTGTGCACAATGGGCATGCTCTAGCAGCAGAAGAACAGGGTGTTGGATCCTCTGGAACTGGAGTTATACATGATTGTGTGCCACCACTCGAGTGCCAGAAACTGAACCCCATTCTTTGGGAAGAGCATCCAGTGCTCTCAGTCACTGAACAATCTCTCCAGTCCCAACAATTATTTTTTAAAAACCACAATTCTCAAAAAAAAAAAAAAAACAGGTTGGTAATCACTTGTATAAGAGGAAATGAGAGAAAGAAAAAAAGAAAGGATAACAGGTAGATGTAAAATAAAAAGAGACCAAAGGGGTCAACAAAGATAATTGTCAGGCTCTTGGCTCAATAAGAAGTCAATGGAATTCTGTTGTTTGTTTTTCTCTGAACATGAATGGCACAGAGGTCAAACTAAAACATTTTTTGAGCCATCAGCAAACATAACAGAACAACTGATAATAAACTCCTTTATTATCAGAAGGTGAGCAGGAAGCCAGGCATGTGGTACATGCTTACAATCTCAGCACTCAAGAGGCAGAAGCCTGAGGATTGCTGCGAGTTTGAGACCAGCCTTGCTTGTCTACATAGTGAGTTCTAGGCCAGCCAGGTTGGCATGGTGAGAATCTCTTAAAACAAACAAAAACAGGAGAGGAAGAAATAAAGGATTAAAGGAAGGAGGGAAAGAAAGAAGGACAGAGTATCAGGCTAGGATTTCCAAAGAGAAAACATTCGATATGGAAAACCACATTGTTACATCAGCTGAAATCAGACGGGGAAAGGTAGCTGCCCTTGACATTAGTAACGGAAGAGAGCCAGGAAGCAGGTGGCCAGGAAGCAGGAGGCGGGCTGGGAAGGAGGAGGAGATACTACAGTAGCTTAGAACAGCACTTCTCTCCTGTCTCTGGGCGCGCCTAAAAGGACGCTGGGAATACCAGAGAGAGGGTATCCAGGAATGACGTCACTTCTGGAGACACTGTCAAAAGGAAGGGAAGTATGGCATCCCTCCTTCCCTTTCTAATTTTCTGTTGGCACCTTCTACTGACAGCCCTCCATGCCGAGCCTGCCAGAAGTGCGTCCTGGGGGATATGGTTCTCAGGCCGCAAGCACCAGCATTATGAAGTAGCATATAGTCGGTAGGGAGCTAAGAGACAGATAAATAACCGGCACAGCTGTGTGGAGGCGAGGCTGGGCCCCGACACATCCGGCCATCCTGGAAAGCGAGTCTATTTCTCCGGTGCTGTTGACACCACGTCCAAACAAGCCAACGGTAAGAAGTAAGTAACTTTATAATATTGACACAGACGTGGCCCTTTTGAGAACATAATCCTTAAAAAAAATAACCCGGAGGCAAAAGAGAAAGCATTTAAACAACAAAAATGCTGGAAGTGACATCGTTCATAACAACAAAGCCATGAAAGCAACCCACATACCCCGCAAACAAGAGATGGTGACGCAGACCATGGCGGATCAATGTAACAGAATCCAGCTGAAAGAATAAACCCCCAACACATGTTTCCAATAAGTCTGAAAATGTCCACATAAAATAAGGTTAAGTGAAAAGCGTGGAAGCCAGGACTGTTTGTCTACGACACTAATTACACCTGTGTGAAATGTACCACTGTATATTAAGAGAGATCTGGGGCGATGGAGTGATGTCACCAGCCGGGAGTGTTACGTTGCTTGGGTTTTTCTTCTGGAAAGCTGCTTAAGTTCTTAATTAGAAGAGAAAAGTAAATGAGTTTTTAATTTTATTCTCGATGCCAAAACAACGAAAATTGTGTGTTTCCTATTAAGCCGCTTTGAAGAGAAAAGAGAAAATGCGCGTGCGTGAGCACACACACACACACACACACACACACACGTGCGCACACTGTCAACCTGGCTGACCATTCCTGCGTAGCACTTCTTACCATTCTGGCATTAATCACTGCCAGGCCTCAGGCCAGTGTCCCATTGGTCTAGAGATTTTACTTTACAACCTGAGAACCATGGCTGGCTCCCAGCGCCTCTGCTTTCCTGCCCTGAGCCAAGCCTTTCTTCTTGCTGCTCTACTTCATGTATTTTACTACAGGCTGGGGAGCTGTTAAAGTCAACCAAAACAGTGAATGAAGATAACAGGGTGACCACAGACTCCCCTGCCTGGTGATGACTGGATCTCTGTACATATTTGCCTATTGCTTCAGCACCTGTTGGCTCTCTTCAGGAGCCTCTAGTGCCTCTGACCCTATCTGCAACATACCCTGAGGAGGCCAGGAGGGACCTACCTGCAGCCCACCCCCTGCCCCAGCTAAGACGATTCCCAGATCTTTGATGTGCCCAGCTTCCTGGACTCATGAACTCTGCCTCACTGGCAAGCTAATCCAGATGCATGTCACAGCTGCCTAAGAGCGACCGGAGTGTGTGGTTACAGCAGGGAAGGAATGACCGCATAACCGCCTCCCATGGGGGCCGGCTGGCAGATTGCCCAAGAGACCTTGGCCATACCTTGGGCTGGCTCTCTGTGTAATGGATTAGGCAGCCAGAGGCTTAAAGGAACACGGTCTCCAAACCTGACCCGCTTTCTGTCTTTGACTTTTGAGACTACAGGAGGACTATTGTCCAAAGGGGGTCCAACTTCCAATTCCAGTTTCACAACCTAGCACTTATGTGGCCCTGACTTAGGTAAGCCCTTGGCACCTCCATTTTTTTTTATTAATTAATTTATTTAATTATTAAAGGTTTCTGCCTCTTCCCCGCCACCACCTCCCATTCCCTTCCCCTCCCCCAATCAAGTCTTCCTTCCTCCTCAGCCCAAAGAGCAAGCAGGTTTCTCTGCCCTGTGGGAGGTCCAAGGACCACCCACCTCCATCCAGGTCTATTAAGGTGAGCATCCAAACTACCTGGGCTCCCACAAAACCATTACGTGCAATAGGATCAAGAACCCATTGCCATTGTTCTTCAGTTCTCAGTAGTCCTCATTGTCCATTATGTTCAGCGAGACCGATTTTGTCCCATGCTTTTTCAGACCCCGGCCAGCTGGCCTTGGTGAGTTCCCGATAGAACATCCCCATTGCCTCAGTGTGTGGGTGCACCCCTCGCAGTCCTGATTTCCTTGCTCGTGCTCACTCTCCTTCTGCTCCTCCTTTGGATCGTGAGACTTCAGTCCAGTGCTCCAATGTTGGTCTCTGTCTCTGTCTTCTTTCATCGCCTGATGAAGGTTAATATTCAGGGGGATGCTTATATGTTTTTCTTTGGGTTCACCTTCTTATTTAGCTTCTCTAGAATCACGAATTATAGTCTCACTGTCCTTTATTTATGGCTAGAAACCAAATATGAGTGAGTACATCCCATGTTCCTCTTTTTGGGTCTGGCTTACCTCACTCAGGATAGTGTTTTCTATTTCCGTCCATTTGTATGCAAAATTCAAGAAGTCATTGTTTTTTACTGCTGAGTAGTACTCTAATATGTATATATTCCATACTTTCTTCATCCATTCTTCCATTGAAGGACATCTAGGTTGTTTCCAGGTTCTGGCTATTACAAACAATGCTGCTATGAACATAGTTGAGCATATACTTTTGTTGTATGTTTGGGCATCTCTTGGGTATATTCCCAATAGTGGTATTGCTGGGTCGAGAGGTAGGTTGAACCCGACTTTCCTGAGAAACCGCCACACTGCTTTCCAAAGTGGTTGCACAAGTTTGCATTCCCACCAGCAATGGATAAGAGTGCCCCTTTCTCCACAACCTCTCCAGCAGAGGCTATCATTGGTGTTTTTGATTTTAGCCATTCTGACCGGTGTAAGATGGTATCTTAATGTTGTCTTGATTTGCATTTCCCTGATTGCTAAGGAAGTTGAGCACGATCTTAAGTGTCTTTTGGCCATTTGAACTTCTTCTGTTGAAAAGTCTCTGTTCAGCTCAGTGCCCCATTTTATAATTGGATTGATTAACCTTTTACGGTCTAATTTCTTGAGTTCTTTGTATATTTTGGATATCAGACCTTTGTCAGTTGCGGGGTTGGTGAAGATCTTCTCCCAGTCAGTGGGTTAGCCCACAAACCTATGAACACCTGATTTTCGATAAAGGAGCTAAAAGTATACAATGGAAAAAAGAGAGCATCTTCAACAAATTGTGCTGGCAGAACTGGAAGTCAATCTGTAGAAGAATGAAAATAGATCCATATCTATCACCATGCACAAAACTCAAGTCCAAATGGATTAAAGACCTCAATATCAGTCCAAACACACTGAACCTGATAGAAGAGAAAGTGGGAAGTACTCTACAACACATGGGCACAGGAGAACACTTCCTACGTATAACCCCAACAGCACAAACACTAAGGACATCATTGAATAAATGGGACCTCCTGAGACTGGCACCTCCATTTTTAATACACACAATGGGAAGACAGCAGTAAATACTTGCCAGTTTTATAGCAAAAAAAAAAAAAAAAAAAAAAAAAAATCCGAGAGTAGGGTGCTTACAATCCCCTGGAAGACATTGCTAGCTGTCTACCTGGTCTACCCTTCCTTATCAGTACAGAAATAGCATTTTGCTTTTGTTTGCAGTGGTCAAAGGACCAGCTCAAAACCACTGCCCCCTAGTGCCTAACAACAGCATGACAACAGCAAAAAGCTTTGATTCCAGCACTCAGGAGGCAGAGGCTGGAGGAGTTCTCTGAGTTAGGGCCACTAGGGCTACAAAATGAAACCTTATCTCAAAACAAACAAACAAACAAAAACCCAAAAGCAGCACCATCAGTAGCAACAACAACAAAATGTCCTCCTTCTTGTCCCCTAGGCTTCCTTACAGCTATAGTGTCTGGTGGTTGCACAGCCAGGGGCTTACAGGGCAGCAGTAGATACTAGCAGAAATGGACACTTAGCCAGCGTGTATCTTGCCCCTTGTTCTCCTTCACAGTTAACTGACAACCTCCAGACATCTGTTAGCTTTTAAGGCCGGGTCTCTCACTGTAGCCCAAGGGTGGCCTAGAACTCTCTGCCTCACCCTCCTAGGTCCTGAGATGACAGGCATGGTTACCACACTGGCTCCCAGGCTTCTTTCTTTGTCACCCTAAGCTCCGGTTCTGTCACTCACCCGAATGCAGTCCTGATCCGAATACTTAGCATGTCCCTGAAGTAAGAACACCTGGAAAAGATGCCCTTTTATTTTTCCAGAAAGTCTCGTGATGTACTGACATCATATGTCGCTACAGCAAGCAAAGAAGAAGTTCCTAGTTACTGTTCTGAAATTTAGTTACAGTAAAGTCTGCAAAAAGTTCCTGAGAACTGGGTGGTTAATTATTCTCTGTATTCTCAGACATGGGTTGTAAACATTTATTGAAAAGGAACTGGGCAAGAGCCAGGAGTGGTGGCACTTGCTGTAACTTGGGAGTCGGAGATGGTAGGGTGAAGAGTTCAAGGCTACCCTCAGCTACGTAGTGAGTTCAAAACCAGCCTTGAGACTCTGTCACAAGCCCCTACTTCCATCTGCCCACCCCACACACGAGGAAGAAAATACAGCTGATATTACAAAGGGGGAAGGGAATAAGACATTTAAACATTTTAGCTAACGTGATCTTTATTTCACAAATGAAACTTTATTTGCAGGAAAGCCATGATCATTTCCAAAAGATGCTTTCTTACTTTATCTACAAACATACTGAATTAATTTCTCTGGTATTCAGGAACATTTCAATACATTAAAAAGTAAGCCTGGCAGTGGAAATGGGGAGGGGGAGGATATGTCCTCACTTCTCCCAAGAGAAAACCAAAATACAATCAATCAATCAACCAATACATACATATATACATATGTGCAAGAAATGGGAGGTTTCCCTCTGCTTTCCCGAGGGTTAACCTATGACCCCAGAAGCAGTCCCTCACCGGAGAAGCTTCGTCTAGCTTCAGTGGGGAAATGTGACTTCTCCATCAGACCCCAGTGAGGGCCTTACCAGACACCCTACAGCTGCTAATTGCTTCTCACTTTTTACACTTGGCTTTTCAGCAGGAGGACGCAAAAAGCCGGTAGTCATGCGTCCGGAGGAACAGCACTGGCGTCGCAGCGGTTGGAGATGACATTGTTTCCTGTTCATTCCACGGGTGCCACGCTGGGCAGGTGGCACACACGCCTCATGGTAACTACCAAACCCAAGCCAAGGGAGTCGTCTCCGTCTGGAATGTTGACTGTCCTCAGGACCAAGGGGAAACGGGGTCTTAAGGGCTTTGGCAGTTTAAGTATATGTTGCTTCTGTTGTTTTCATATTTAGCGGTACCCAACTGCGTGGTGCCAGCAACCACAACTGAGCCATGAAGTGGCATCCTCCCCCTTGGCCGAAGGGGGGCGCCAGAGAAGTGGGTGAGTGACCCTAATGACTGTCATGAGCCATCGTAGGCTCTAGCGTCCATATTCCCTCCCTCCCTCATCCAATTCTAGAACTGTTTAGTTTCACTTCTCAGGTGAGGAGGCCAAACAATTTGAAAGGAATTCTCTCTAATATGAACATTGTTTTCAATTCCTTCAGATTTCCTAAATACTTACGTTTCCCCATGATTCCCCTGTTTGCCTACTGTAATTTGTTCAATCGCCCACAGCCTCAAAACCTTGGGAGTCAAGGAATGGGAAGTGGAGAAAGGGGTTTATTAAATAAGAAATCCAAGCGCGCGCACACACACACACACACACACACACACACACACACACACACGCGCGCGCGCGCGCGCGTGTTTGTAATCCCTGCATATGGGAGGGAGAGAGAGAGGCAGGAGGGTCCTGAGGTCAAGGCAAGCCTCAAACTATAGAGTTCCAGGCCATCCTGAGTTATGCAAGACCCTGTCTCACAAGAAAAATAAATTCTTCTCTTCTTAGGGCCAAAGGGGCCCCTCTTTCGTGGCCTCATTAGTACAATGAAGCGATCAAATAAACTACCCTGGCCGAGCATCCAAAGCTAATCACAAGAACAGAAGGAAAAAAAAAATGACTAAGGCAGGATTTGGGAGAAAGGGCTACTAGAGGTGCCAAGTGGGTCAGGCAGACAGTGCCATGAGTTTGAGAGGCAACATTGTTCTATTTCTGTCCCTCAAAAGCCTTCGAGGGATCACTTTCGAAGTCTCCCATTATCCAGGAGGGCGGCCAGTTGCGTGGAAGAGCTCTCTTGGCTGCGGTGGGATTTTCACCTTCCATCCCTAAGCAGGGTTGGCAGTTTTGAGGGGTTCAAGTGGGGTGTATGTGTTTGTAACCATGGGCTCTGAGCATGGAGATTCTGAAGGAACTGGTGTTTTGAAGTGAAATGGACGCTGAAGCACCAGAGACTGGCTGGCTTTAGAAGACTCTGGCAGGGCATGGTTGAGAATCGCCGGCCTGCTCCTGCCAGGGATGCAGTTTAAGAATGACCCCTTAAGTTTATAAAATGGGTTTTCCCGCCATGACTTACTACAATTATTAGACACAGCCAAGCAGCTAGACTAAGTATTCAGCTAACGCTGGAAATGTTGATCTAACTAGATTTGATATAACTAATGTCGATATAACTGTAAGCATATTCTAAGACAAATTAGAAATCTGAGGAAATAAAATACTATTTTTTTTAAGGAAATTGTACCTAAAGAGCCTTACAATGCAGTGTTCCATGCAAAGGGCACCTTACAGACTTCTACTAAACTATTGGTGCCACATGAAATTAACCTGGTGTGAGTGAGAAGGAAACACAGGACACCAACAAAATCGCTTAGGAGTTTATTAGAAGGGGCATGTACAGGCCTGGGGAATTGGTGTGCAGAGAAAGATGGCGCGTCCAGCGGTTTAAAAGCTGCCTAGCGCATGCGCACAGGGGGTTGGCGTGACTACGTCATACGCAGATGACACAGATGACGGGCTCATGCATGCACGCAAGGGTTTAACTGAGTCATAGTGGATCTAACCATGCATGCGTGCAAGGGTTTAGCCAAGTCATAGTGGATGTAACCACGCATGCGTGCAAGGGCTTAGCTGTGTCATAGTGGAAGTAACTGCGCATGTGTGCAAGGGCTCAGCTGAGTCATAGTGGATGTAACCATGCGTGTGCGCATGTGGGTCACAGGGTTGGGGGATTTTAACATTCAGGCACTTCTGCCTGAAGGCTTGTCTACAAGTGCATGGCTCTAGAACCCAGAAGTATCAGCCTTATGAGGCTGAAATCGTTACACCACATACACATGTCAGAGCATCTACATGCCAGTAACATTATATTTGGTCGTATCAATCGATCCTCACTGATATAGCAATATCTGTGTGAGTTATAAACTATTATTTTTTCACTGCGTCTCAATTATTTCTTTTTTTTTCTTTTTCTTTTTATTTTCTTTTTTTTTTTTTTTTTTTGGTTTTTCGAAACAGGGTTTCTCTGTGGTTTTGGAGCCTGTCCTGGAACTAGCTCTTGTAGACCAGGCTGGTCTCGAACTCACAGAGATCCGCCTGCCTCTGCCTCCCAAGTCCTGGGATTAAAGGCGTGCACCACCACCGCCCAGCTTCAATTATTTCTTTTATAATACGTTGTGTGTATGCATGTGTGTGCAAGCATGTGCATGAATTGAACTGAAAGCCTCAAGCATGCTAGACATGCATTCTTCCCCTGAAAATGCATACTACCTTCAGAGTCTCTGAGTACTGAAAAGAGCATATTAAATGAGTTCAGATATTTGTTTATATAAGTTTGTATTCCTATAGATTTTTTTAAGATTTATTTATTTATTATGTATATAGGATTCTGTTTGCATGTATGCCTGTAGGCCAGAAGAGGATACCAGATCTCATAGATGGTTGTGAGCCACCATATAGTTGCTGGGAACTGAACTCAGGACCTCTGGAAGAGCAGCTAGTGCTCTTAACCTCTGAGTTACCTCTCCAGTTGCTTCCTATAGATTTTTAAAGACGAAAATCACTGTTGAAG
The DNA here is from genome assembly GCF_950005125.1 of Chionomys nivalis. NCBI lineage: Eukaryota > Metazoa > Chordata > Mammalia > Rodentia > Cricetidae > Chionomys > Chionomys nivalis. Next base: position 21,537,445 of record NC_080107.1, read on the forward strand.
ATGATTACCAAAGATTCTGATAATGCACTTGAAAGAACCAGTTGTACATAGAAGCCAAAACTCAATTTTAAGAGGAATGTCCTAGAGTTGAGGGTCAGCCCCTTCTTTTAACAACTAAAATTTAAGTCACCTGAATAAATAGAAGAAGGAAGGGGTGATCTGAACCCTGCAACCTTGAGTACTGAAAAGAAGAAACTGAACAAGTAATTCCAATTGACCCTTTTTGTCCCCCTGCTTTTGCGTTTCTGGGAAGGTTAAAGTGACTGTCCATTCTAAACATGCGTCCATTTATTTACATTAGCTGCTTTTTCTATAGGAGACTTAAGTGCATATTTGAAACATTCCAGCAGAGAAACAACAAGAAAGACATCAAAGGGCCAAATCAATCCACGCAAGCATGACGCTGTTCGAACTAGTTTATTCCAGATTTATCTCACCCCATTTGCCCCCTATAATCCAAACGGGACCATGAAGCAGACCACAGCTGAACGCCTGGTTTTCACAGCCAAAGCAGAGTAGGTCTTGGCTGGTTTCTGGGAAAACTCTAGTGCCTTTTTTTTATGATAGCAAAGGGGAGCAGAGAGAATGGTATTGGGAGAACTGCTGGACTAACAGGTTGTATAAGTATCAAATAGGCGTCGGGTTCCTGTCTGAGCGCCATTAAGCCCGAATACGGCGAATGAGTTCACTACTTGGGTGGTTAGCTAGAATGCCCGTGACTGGAATGGCTTCCAGCACCCCAGCTTGGGCCGGTGATGTAATTCAAGGAGAACAATTACTTCAACTTTTCAGACAGCTGGTCTCTGTCTAGATTCCTTTGTCTTAGCCTAATATTCTGTCTTTAACGATTTCTTCCTGCACCCCCCATGCTCCTTCCTCCCTTGATGGTATCATTACATACAGAAAATTGCAGATGTTTCATTTATATACCAGACAAGATTAATATTTACTTTAAACACAATCTGGCTGGTGCATAAAATCCATCTAACAGTACACACAATACTCATAGAAGTCTGGGGGCTTTTAGCCTTAGTAAGAGCTAAAGAATGTTTTGAAGTGGGGGCAGGGAAAATGATGGGAATTTTTGTTTCAGGATGCAGACATCGGTCCCCTGGTACCATGAGTTCAACAGGAATTAAATGTAACTGGGAGTAGGGGAAGTCATTAAGCTAATGGTATTTTTCTAGGAAATCCTTACGATACACCCTATTTGTTGGGTTTGCCCAAGGAGTACAGAGGAGAGAAAACAATTGGTTAAATAGAAGAAAGGATGTGAGGGAGGGCAAATACCGAAGTTCTAAGGGGTACAACCCCAAGGAAGACTACGGAAGCCGTGAGGAAGACGTTTCAATTAGCCTCATGACTAGTGCCATTACCACCGAGCAGAAACACAAGTTGAATGACTGATTCTCTAAGGGGGAAAAACAGCCAAAAGGGATTCTTCGTCCTTTGTGAATAAACACAAACGTTTGTGCAACAGAGAGAAATGCCCTTCTGTGGTTTCCCCCTCTGGAGTCAGGGCTGACTGAGTAATATCCAGCCAGGAAAACATAATAGTGATTGATAACAGGCAATATATCACATTTTATTTCGCTAGAAACAGACATAGAATTTTGGCTTATTTCTCTACATAAGCAGTCTCCACACTAGTGGCTTTTCTTCTCCCTCCCTCCCTCCCTCCCTCCCTCCCTCCCTCCCTCCCTCCCTCCCTCCCTCCCTCCACTCCTCTTTCCCTTCCTCTCGCTCTGTTGTGCTTTATTTTATCCTTTTGAGACTGAATTTCACTGTGCAACCAAGGCTGGGCTTGTGGCCTCCGACCTCTACCTCTGAATACTGGAGTTATAGGCATGCACTCCCACACCTGGCTCAAGAGGGCCTCACAAATTTTTAAGAACTGTATGTTGTTCCTCAGGGTTCAGCAAATGATCAACTGATACTTTTTCTTAAAGTTTGCCTATCTATCTTTCAAAGATTAATTATCAGCATGTGTATGTGTGTGTGGCGTGTGTGCGCACACGTGTTTGAATGTGTGTGAGTGCATGTGTGGAGAGGCCAGAGGTTGATGACCAGTATCTTCCTCCATTCATTGTTTTCTCGTCCTAAACTGGAGGTGTGCAGACTTGGCTAGTATAGCTAGTCTAGATCGCTGGTTGGCCTCTGGGATCCCTGTCTCGATGCCTCCAGAAGACAGGGATTCCAGACTGACCACCATGTCCAGGGTTTTGTGGATGAAAATGACATGAACTTTGTGCCCTCATGCTTTCGCTGGAAGCATTTTACCCACTGAGCTGTCTCCCGTGACTCTGTCTTTTAACCTAATTGCTTGTTTGTTTGTTTGTGTTTTCCAAGACAGGGCTTCTCAGTGAAGCCCTGAATATCCTGGAACTTGCTCTGTAGACCAGGCTGGCCTCCAACACAGAGAGATCTACCTGTCTCTGCCTCTCAAGTGCTGGGATTAAAGGCATATGTTATCTTTTTTTTTTTTTAAATTTAAAAATTACAAATGCTGGGCTGGGAACATATAGTATTTGTTCAGCATACGTGAGGCCTCGGGTTTGATCCCCAGCATGCTCGTGTTCCTGCACACACACACACACACACACACACACACAATTTAAAAAATATTCTTCTGCTATCATTCTCCCAATCATATTAATTTTAGATATCTATTATTATATTTAAATGTTAACCCCAAAATTTAGTGGCTGAAACCCATGTATTTCCCATGGTTGCTGTGGATTTCTTGGTGGTTCTAGACGGTATCTCACAGGTGGCAGTCACCTACAGTCACTACGTCTTGAAAAGTGTGGTAGTTTAAATGTAATTGGCTCCCATAACTTCACAGGGAGTGGCACTGTTAAGAGGTGTGGCTTTGTTGGAGAGGGTATAAACTTGTTGGTGGAAGTGCGTCACTGTGGGGACGGGCTTTGAGGTTTCCCAGGCTCAGGATAGGAAATGTCTCAGTTGACTTCCTGCTGCCTAGAAGATGTAGGACTCTCAGCCACTACTCTTCTCTAGCACCACATCTGCCTGCTCTTGCCATGCTCCCCTATCATGATGATAATGGACTGAACCACTGAAACTGAAAGTGAGCCTCCCCAATTAAATGTTTTCTTTATAAGAGTTGCCATGGTCACCGTTGTCTCTTCCTAGCAATAGTAACCCTAACTAAGACACCAGGGATGGGAGATCCACTGCTGAAATGACTTATATGTCTAGTAAGTGATTGCCATTGTTGTCAAGGGGACATGGAAGCTGGCTCCCCTAGAGGAAGTGACCCAAAGACAAAACCAGGAGGAAGCCAACAATCTAACAACCTTACCCTGGGAGTCATGCTCACACTCTCTGTACAGACCTCTCAAGTGAGAGGAACATTAGGCCACACCCAAAGGAGTCCTAAAGTCCTTGTGGACATTTTTTAAAGTTATCACAGACTGGGACTCAATGGGAGAGTAAGCATTTGACTTTGTTGGGGCCTTGTGTTTCAACCCAGTGCCCTGAACTCCAAGTGACTGGGTAAAATTTTATGGCAGAGTGCTTGTCCACCACACACAAGGGCTTGTGACAGTTTTCACAAGCAGAGGTTGTTAACTCTCCTCCTCCTCTACCTCCTCTTCAACCTACGAGAGAAATGAAGGCAGACCTCTTCACGAACCATCAGGAGGGAAGCTCCGGGCCTGTGTGCATCAATCTTGTTCTACTGAGTCAGAGCCATGTGACGGGCTCCAACGTGAAGGTTGCCAGCGAGGGAAGTAGCAGGGACCCTGCTGGTCGCCTGGCACTCTGTATGCAGCAAGGGGTAGGAGAGCGATGATGAAGCTGAGAAGGAACAGATGGGCTTTACAAAAAAATTTTAGATGTTCTCTAAAGTTAACATTTTTTATTCTGAAGATAATTTTTTTCTTTCTAAAAAGTACATTTGATTATAAAATATTAGCACATAGACATTTAAAAATATGTAACTTAATGAGTTAGTTATAAAGCCAATAGCTATGTAGTTAGTACTACAGTCAATAAGGAAAAAATAGCTGTCTTTCTGGGTCCCTTTTTGATCAGAAACATCATTCATTCCAATGGTAGCCATTGCTTGACCTTGTTATTTTAGCATTTCTCATCTGAAATATACATCCTAAACTACTATACTCCTGCTTGTTTTAAGACTCTTTACAAATGGGAGCACCCAATACAAATATACATTAGCTTATCTGAGAGGCTGCTGCTATTGCTGCTGCTGTTGCTGCTGCTGCTGTTGCTGCTGCTGGACATTTGGTTTGTTTTCAGTTCAAGGCCATCATTAGCATTCTTGTACATGATTCTTACACACGGTGTGTGTGTGTGTGAGTGTGTGTGTACATTTTTAGGATACAGGATTGGAGATGTTGAGTATCAGAATCTGAAAGTTGTCTAGTGTTTTCCAAGTGGATTCCACATATACATTGCCATGAGAAATCAAGGGGCTTTCTCCTGCTTCATATCTGAGACAAGACATTTTGGCTGGGTATGGTAGTATGAATATATAGTCCCAGCTACTGGGAAAGATAAGGCAGGAGGATTCCTTGGGTCAAGAATTTGAGGCCAGTCTGGGGAAACAGTGCGAATCCATCTCTTAGGAATAAATGAGGCAGACAGTGGTGGCCCATATCTTTAAACCTAGCCTGCAGGAGGCAGAAGCAGATGGAACTTGGAGCTCAAGACCAGCCTGGTCTGTAGACTGAGTTCCAGGACAGCCAGAACTACACAGAGAAAACCCTGACTCAATACATAAATAAAAGTGGAGTCTTCATTCTAAGATTAAAATGCTTTTATCTGAAAAAGGGCACTTTAAAAACAAAATGGAAAAATCTGGGCGTGACGGCACATATCTGTAATCCCAGGTGAGAGACAGAGGTAGCAGGATTTGCCCTAAGTTTATGGCCAACCTGAGCTACATAGCAAGACTGCGTCTTAAATGATGGAAAGAAGAAGAGGGGAGGAGGCAGTGAGGGAGGGACAAACTGTTCTTTTTGTATGTTGTCATATGGCAAAATAATATCTGGTTGTTCCATTTAGAAACTTCTGATTTTCCCCTGAAGTGTCCCCGACCACAACATCTCAAATGCTGAAAATTGCCATCCACAGAATGTGCTGTGGATTGCCCCTTCTCTTCTGTTTTGATGTGAAGAAAATATAGTGTCTGGAAGAGCTGGTCTCTAATCCAGGCTAGCCCCGAAGGAATCAATCTCCCTCCTTCCCTCCCTCCCTTTCTCCTCTTTTCTCCTTTTCCTCTCCCTTCACCAGGGTCTGTTAGCCTCAGACTTCACCAGGCTGGCCTCAGACTTGCTGTATAGCTGATTCTCCCCCCTGATTCTTCCTCCCCGTGTTAGAGGTATAGGAATGCAGGTAACAGAATCCAGCAGCAGAATCCTGCTGGCCCATAGCATTACAGGAATGTGCTACCACATCTGGCTCTGAACCCCGTCCTGGCATTTGTGTATTTGTATAGAGTTTTCCTTTATTGGATAAAGCTGGGGTTGTGACTTACAGTAGCGTCAATATCTGAATTCTAACACTAGGTCATAAAGATATTCCTGAATCAGTATTGGTCTTTTGACCCAGTCCCTCTGCGGAAAGTAGGCTACTATGCTCACAGATCCTAATGAACATCCTACATGGAAAAGAAAGCAGTAAGCAGGCCACATTGGGTACCAAATCTTTGTCTCAGTTAAATATTCGGAAGCCTTCAGTTCTCCAGTCTTTGAGATTTCCAGCTAAGAAACCCCGGAAATCACAGAGACAAGCTACCCCCATTCACCCCATTCCTGACTCATAGAAACCAGAGTGCATGTTTATATTGTTTTAAGTCACTGCGTTTGGGGGTGGCTTGTTATAAAAGGGCTGACAATCAAAACAACACAATGCTCACCTAGAAAACCTTCCTCCCTGAATATTAGAATGGTGACATAGTACTGTTACTAAAGCCCCGGTAGATCCATTCTGGGGCTCATGTTTTCTGAACTGGAGTAGGACTCCAGACCTAACTACACGCTTGGAAGAAGTGGAAGCGATAGAGGAACATAGATAGGTAGATACCATAGAATCGCAATCAACAAAACGTAGATTGGAGGAGGCGCTAAAGCTCAAACGGCCCAGTTTCTCCAACTGATTAACTGAAGGGGAAAAACTAAGAGGGGGACCTATAAGGAGACACTTATGAGGTGTAATCAAGCCGCCTTTTCCCCAAGTATTGTGCACCCTCTCCCGTGGGACAGTCCCTTTCCCACCTTTGCTTCTGCTATGAGCCGTAAGACGAGAGCCAGTGTGAGGGTAGCTGCTTCCGAGCAGAAACTTTCCAAGTCATCATGTGCTTCAACCGCTCCTCAAGTCCATCTGTCAGGGACTGGGTCCTCCCAAAGAGGGAGCGTCTCTTTAGCTGGTGGCCAAGCGTGAAGAGGATGCGGAGGTGACTCACCATGGAAATCCACGTGAGCAGGAAGTCAACCCAGGCTGCTGGAGGCCTGGTTTCACAGTTTTCTGCCACCACAGCATAACACAGTGTACCCTGAGGCACGCAAGTGATGCTGCAAATTCGACACGTGACCCTGACTAGGCTCCCGGCTTAGGGGACAATTGGAGGAACTGGGTATTAGGTCGTGTCCTAGCGTGCTCCTCTGCTGCTGTGGATAAAACGCTGACCAAGAGCAACTTCGAGGAAGAAAGGGTTTATTTTAGCTTATACGTTACTGTCCATCATCTAGGGAAGCCAAGGCCGAAGCCTGAGGCTGGAACTGAAGCAGAGACCGTGGAAGGAAGGCTGCTCACTGACTTGCTTCCCTTGGCTTGCTCAGCTACGTTTCTTACACAGCCCAGGCCCACCTGCCTAGGGATGGCACCACCCACGGTAGGCTGGGCTCTCCTCCATCAATTAGAAATTAAGAAACTACCTCACAGACATGCGACCAGGTCAATCTGATGGCAGCAATTCTTGAATTGAGATTCCCATTCCTCAGGTGCGTCAAGCTCACAGATAAAGCCAACTCTAACAGATGGTGATTGAAATTGCTCTTGATTTTTAGGCGTGTTTTGTACATTTAATTTGACCTTTTTCGTATGTGTGGTTCTAGGAATTGAACCTGGGGCTTTGGTGCATGCTAGGCAAGCACTCTACTGTTCATTCAAATTTTTAGTTTGTTTTTAATATATTGGTAATGTTGCAGGAACCATAAAGTTTTTATGGTTTGAATACATGCTACAGGGAGAAGGGGACTAGGTGGGAACACAGATGAAAGAAGACTGACTACTAAGCGTCCGCTGTAGAGCTGGGTGGTGGGTATGCGCCCGTTTATCAATCTTCTGCCTTAGTTGATATGTGGATGCTTTCATAATAAGTTACAAAATGGTTGGCTTGGACTAAGACTTGCTCTTTAATTCTCAAAGGGAACAAAGAAAATATGAGAGTTCGGGGATGGAACTGCACCAGTTAGCGAGTGTGAGGAACCAAAAGAGGCTTCCGGTTCAAGGTTCAGAAAACTGATTACTTCCTGTGAGAAGGACGCTTCCACAGGAGCATCAGAGCAGGTCAGCTCAGTCACGGAGGTGGAGGGGACTGGGAGGTGCTGGTGCCACCCCAATTGTGGAGTTCTTTGGCTGTAGGACAAAAACAAGTTTCCTATTGATGCTTATTGGTTAAAGCCCCTACTGTACTCTATGTATAAGGCATTGCGTTGATATTTGAAATTGGGACCTTGCTGTAGCCCAACATCGCATATCAGATATCCTGAATATTTATATTATGATTCATAACAGTAGCAAAATTACAGTCATAATGTAGTGATGAAATAGTTTTATGGTTGAGGGGTCACTGTGTTAAGGGGTCGCAGCGTTAGGAAGGTTGTGAACCGCTACTCTAGCCCTTCTGGCTCGAGCATGAGCTTGAGGTGATGCTGGGAACGTGAACAGTGAGTCCTCTTGAATGACAGTAGATTGTTCTCCGCTGTTCCCCTCTGCTGTTGCAAAGTGCTCGGATCCATTCCTAACGAAGCTCCTGCGCATGCTAAGAACAGAGTTTCCCATAAGGGGAACAGGCAACGTGGCGGAGCCCAAGTTATCCTGTTAGTACCATCTCCCAAACGATGACAGACAAGCGGACTGAGCGAGTGCATCACAGCCCGGGCTAACAGGAGGAAGCAGCAGAGCCCGAGCAGACGCCACATCCAGGGTTTGTGTACCAGGGTGTGTGATGCTAGGAACCACATCGGCAGGCACTGACGGGAAGGAAGTTACTTGGTTATCAGCTCAGGTCGGAGCCCTACTCTCCTGGTCTAGAGGATTCCAGTAGAGAAACCATTTCTCCTAGTCCATTTTCCAAACTAGGGCGTCCCTCTGGGAAAAGGAAGAAAGATGGCATCCGAGAGTAGGTATGTGCCCCACACACAGTGTACGGGGATGGAGGTGGCAGAGTGTGTTGACTCTTCTAACGCTGATATTTTGTTTTTATAATTGAAGTTTAAAACTGGCTGTAATAACCCAGGTTAGAGGCACAAACTTTTCTTTCTCCCCAGGAACAGGGAGGCAGAAGCAGGAGGGTCTTCAGTTTCAGACCATTCTGAGCTAAATAGCAAGGTGTTCCCTCAAAATTAAATAATGAACTAGCTAAAATAAAAACCAAGAGAACTCAGCAAGGTAGGACTTTCACAGGAAGAAGGGAACAGGAAATTTCATGGTTATACCATCCCAATATTTGCTATTCCTTAATAATCACAAGATGTCTTTTTTTTTTTCCTTAACGGCACAAGAAAAAGTAAAGACAACATTCTTTGGCTCACACTTTCAATGACACATTGTGTAGTTCAAACTAGACACAGGCTCCCTTTAACAAATGCCCTCCTTCCTCTGTCTCCTCCCTCCTGCCCCCCTCCTCCCGCTGACTTAACTAGAGCCAAACCGATGCACCATCAAGGACACTAAAAATAAATATCTATATTTTCTTCTAATATTGTGCCTGCTGTGACCTACTTTTAGTTGATTTCAAAAGCAAAGGACTGAGGTATGTCCTCAATAAACAGGCCTGTGATCTCGGTTTCCGTGTTGGCCACACAGGTTTGCTACCCCAAACCAGAGATGTGTGTTCTAGAACCAGCAAAAAAGGAGACAGTGGCTCCCGTCACTGCCTTGATATTTCACTTCTGAAATTTCATTTGTTTCATCAAAAATCTACTCCTGGGAGGCTGACTTCCTGCAGATACCCCTGATATTCACGGGCTCTAGTCATGCCTGAGTCACACGTGGAATTACTTCCAACACACCCACACGTCGGGAAGCACATTTTTTATTCAGTGATTATAAAATCAAGAGCTGTGAAGGCTTCTTGCAAACAACATTTATCAGCTGATGTTTTAATTATTCATGCTTAATGAAGTCCCTATAAGTCTCTTTAAAAAAAACTAGCGTCAAGGACTGGAGATGTAACTCAGTTGGGAAGCGCTATATGAACGAGGCATGGTGGTGCCTGTCTGTATTTCCCACACTCGATACATCAAGGTCATCCTCTGTTTCTGTATTATTTTTAGCGTTCCATTAGCTTAGAGCTTTGGAGGGTTAAAATCCATGATGGTGTGGCTAAGGCCTGGTGGCAGGAAAATTGAAAGCTCACCTCCGATTCCACAAGCACGAAGCAGAGTGCATGTTGGGAATGGCAGAGGTATCGCGAAACCTCAAGCCTGACCCCAGTGGCACACCTTCTTTATCAAGACCTGGTCTCCTATTCCTTCCCAAACATCTTCACCTACTGGAGGCCAAGTGCTCAAACATATGAGCCTGTGGGGGCCATTCTCATTCAAGCGACTACAGTTACACACAGGGTTTGTGGCTAACTTGGGCTAATGAGGTTCCTGTTTCAACAATGTTAACAGAAAAGCTACCATCTAAAAGTTTTTTTAAAAAAAATATGAGGTTGTGACCGAAGAGTTTCATCAACATCAAGAAATTATTATCGTAATTTAAATATCTCAGCTTGAGCAGTAAAATATATGCATCTGCTTGGAAAGTCAGTTTTGATATCCACCCCAGGAATTCGTAATTAACATCTGAAGTGTTCTTCATATACACACCAGGGAGCGGTTGTTAGCATTTCATCTCTCTAATGGGGACCTTGAACCCAGAATCTACGGCTGTCTAGTTCTCTTGGGTGAGTTTGCTTCTTTTTGTTCTAAATGTTTTCCAAATGTTCTGTTAATTCACTAACGTGGGCTTTTCCCAACTTTTTCATGTAGGCATTTAGTGCTATGAACTTTCCTCTTAACACTGCTTTCATTGTGTTCCATAAATTTGGGCATGTTGTGTGGTTATTTTCACTGAATTTTAGGAAGTCTTTAGTTTCTCCCTTTATTTCTTCCTAGACCCATTGATGGTTCAGGTGAGTAGTGTTTAATTTCCATGTGTTTGTGGGCTTTCTGGAATTAATATTGATGTTGAATTCTAGTTTTAAGCCATGATGATCTGATAAGATACATGGGGTTATTTTAATTTTCTTGTATTTGTTGAGTTTTGTTTTGTTACTGAGTATGTGGTCAATTTTTGAGAAGGTTCCATGAGGTGCTGAGAAGAAGGTATATTCTTTTATGTTTGAATGGAATATTCTATAGATATCTGTTAAGTACATTTGAGTCATAACATCTGTTAGTTCCCTTACTTTTCTGTTAAATTTTTTGTCTGACTGGCCTGTCCAGTGGTGAGAGTGAAGTTTTGAAGTCTCCCACTATTAGTGTGTATGGTTTCATGTACGATAATTAAGCTTTTAAAAGTGTTTCTTTTACCTATGAGGGTGCCCTTGTATTTGGGGCACAGATGTTCAGTATTGTGATTTCCTCTTGATGGATTTTTCCTGTGACTAATATAAAATGTCCTTCTTTGTCTCTTGATTGATTTTAGTTTGAAGTCTATTTTGTTAGATATTAGGATAGCTACACCCACTTGTTTCTTAGGTCCATTTGATTGGAAGTTTTTTTTTCCCAACCCTTTACTCCAAGGCGATGTCTGTCTTTGAGGTTGAGGTGTGTTTCTTGTATACAGCCCAAGGATGGATTCTGTTTTTGTATTCAATCTGTTAGACTGTGTCTTTTTATAGGTGAGTTGAGTCCATTAATATTAAAGGATATTAATGACCAGTAATTGCTATCTCCTGTTAATTTAGTTTTCATTGTTGGTAATGTTAATTTATGTGTTTTTCCTTTCTTTGGAATTTGCTGCTGTGAGGTCATCAATTGCCTGTGTTTTTGTTGATGTAGCCAATTCACATGCATTCACATGTAGGCACTTTCCCACAAGCATGTGTGAACATACACATGAACACAGAGAGAGAGAGAGAGAAAAAAAAAGGATACCAGAAAGTATGCTAAAATAATCTTGATTATGCTGGGTGATAGTGGTGCATGCCTTTAATCTTAGTATTTGGTAGGCAGAGGCAGACCTCTGTGAGCTTGAGTCCAGCCTGATCTACAGAATGAGTTTCAGGACAGCTAGGGCTGTTACACAGGGAAACAAAAAACCAAACCAAAACAAAACAAACTAATGAAAAAACCCCAAGTCTTTGATTGCATACATCATGTGACATTGTGGGTGATGGTTGGTTTAAGCAAATACTTTGGAGTATAGATATCTTACTCTATAATTTAAAAGTAATTTTCAAAAGTTCTAAATAACTGGGATAATGTTGCAAAGACGTCAAGTTGCATAAGAACCAAGAAGGGATCATTGACTTTGGCAAGTGGAAAGCTATTGGAGAGGAATGGAGTAGAAGCCAAATTACCGTGGTTGGAGTCAGGGGATTGGAAGGAAGTAGAAAGAACAAGTACAGATCAAGTAGTTTGGCAGATAAGGCAAAATTTAAAACAATTATTATTATTGATTAAGAAGTAATAGTCACTCATATAAAAGCTGGGAATAGTAAAATAGGGGCTGGAGGAATAGCTCAGTGGTTAAGAGCATTTGCTGCTCTTGCAGAGGCCCTGAGTTCAGTTCCCAGCACCCACATCTATCTATAATTCCATTTCTTAGGTATCCAACACCCTCTTCTGGTCTCTGTGGGTACCAGTCATACTCGTGGTACACATACATACATACATACAAGCAAAACACTCACACATATAAAATAAAACAAATACATCTAAAAATTTTTGAAAGCAAAATGGTAGAATAATAAGCACTCATAATCGTACCAAAGCCAAGCTATGCTGTTTGGTGTGTTTGTTGAGTGAGTTCCCCACGAATGCTTTGAGGGCACATGATCAGGTCAGGATCACTCTCCTTCTTCTCAGCCATGGAAACTGAGGCTCAGAAAGACAAAGCAAATCTCCTTGGCACCGAAACAGAACACCATGGAGGGCTGGTCTCCATAGCACGTTGCAATTTCCTGAAATTTGACTCTCATTTCCTAGCTAGTCCTTCTACCCCATAGCAGAAGTGACCAACTAAGGACTTGTCTTGTGCCCTGTCATGTTCTGAACAGGTTTCAGCCATTCTACCTACATACTTTCAGTATTCTTTAGCCCTGGCTGTGTGAAAGCAGACCTGAGCCTCATCCATCTTGCCACTCCCGGATCCAAACAGAATTTGTCACATACTTGGAATGAAGAACGTTATTACTAAAGAAAAGGTAGCAGGCAAGGCTTAGTTAGGTACAGTGCTCATGCAGTTTTTTTTCCCCCTCCCCTGCCGTTTTATGTTTCTAGAAAGGGGTAGGATGTTCTATGCCCAGATTGTCACCATGTAAGAAGAACACAGGAAGACAGATGTCCCATTTAGGGCTAAGCATTCTGCAGCTTCTACGCATAAAGATGCTTCAGTGAGGGCTGAGGTCTGTGCTAATCTAATGTGCCAATCTGTGTGTACCACGCCAAGGCATGAGGAATCAGTTTAATACTATGTCCACTTAGGAGGATGTTAGCAGTCGGTTCTCCCCTAGTGTGTAGAACCTGTCTAGCCACAGTTTCTACATCACCCCCACCAATCAAAGCTCAGACATCATTATGGAAGAGATGGCAGAAAGACTGTAAGAGTCCAAGGCTGCAGATGACAATAAAGAAACTGTTTTCTGGACACAGCAAGGCAGTTGCTGTGACAACATGCACAAGCTAAAGCCAGCCAGAATCCCACCTGGAGAGGGGACATGGTTATGACGTTCCCACCCCTAGCTGAGGACCTATTGGTGACTGAGAGCTACTGGGAGACAGAGGAACAGTTCTAAGGGGTAGCTCCTGGTAGGTCGGCCATACTCCAATGGATGACCACACAGCCAAGAGCACACAGGCAGCACAAACTTGTACTTAGTATATATATATATATATATATATATATATATATATATAAAGTTGGGTGGTAGGAAAGGGTAGTGGGTCTAGGAGGAATTGGGGAAGGGATGAATATGATCAGAATATATTGTCCAAAATTCTCAAAGGACTTTAAAACAGAAAAGAATCCACAAGAGAGTTGAAGTCAAATGCCTGGCCTTTGACTTTGAAACATTCGCGGAGAGATGATGGACAGCTCATTTTAGGACTGGCTGAAGGCAGCAGCAACTGATCGTTACTGACTTTAGACTTGAGAGCAGAGTGAGGAAGAGAAAAGAGCCAGGCAAGCAGCGTGTGTTCCCAAGGATGAACCTAGACCCCGACCCAGCCCAACTGTTCAAAGTTTGTCTAATTGATAAATACCAGAACTGCATCAGCCTCAGCACAGGGACAAAATGGTGCACAGAAGATCTAGACATTGTTTGTTAGAAATTTACCTGGAGTCATGCACACAATTTTCAGCGTTCTAGTGGCCACATTAAAGAAAGGAAAAGAAGTGAAAGTAATTTGAATCACACATTCATTGTGTGTGTGTGCTCACATGTGTGGATGGTGTGGGTACACATGTGCAGAGCAGGGCACAGGTATGTAGGAGTTAGAAGACCACTTCGGACATCAGTCTTCAGGTGTGTCTCACCTGTTTTTGAGACACAGTCTCTCGCTGACCTGGAATCTGTCATGTCGGCCAGACTGCTAGCGTGAGAGCTTCCAGGCATCTGCCTGCCTCTCCTGTCAGCAGGGATTTACAGGCACGTGCACCATATCCAGCTGTTTTGTTTTGGTTTTTGAGACAGGGTTTCTCTGTGCAGCCCTGGCTGTCCGGATCTCAATCTGTAGTCCAGGCTGTCCTCGAACCCAGAGATCCACCTGCCTCTGCCCCTCAAGCGCTGGGATTAATGGAGGGAGCCACCATTACCCGGCTTTGTATGAGGGTCTGGTGACCTGATTTAGGTCCTCATGACTTTCAGGCCAGAGCTTTACTTCCTGAACTCTCTCCTTTCCTCATAATACATTCGATGTAATCAATAGATCCCACATACCACTGCAGCGTGTAATCAACAGAAATCACAGTTAGCATACTTAGCTTTATTTCATTGTATCATTTATTTATCTCTTCATGTGGTTTATCTGAACACATGCCTGTGGGGGGGGTGGGTATCTAATCCCCTGGAACTGGGTGCTGGGAATTGAACCCAGGTCCTCTGGAAGAGCAGGCAGTGCTCTTAACCACTGAGCCATCTCTTCCACCCCTTTTATTTTCTTTTTTGAGTCAGGGTCCTGTTAGGTATACCAGGCTGGCCTCTAACTTAAGGTCCTCCTGCATCTGCATGCCAAAGTGCTGGGATTTGCCAGCAGGTGCCACTATGCCAGGCTAAACTTTACAGTCTTTTGCATCAGGTCGAAAAAGCTGAATGCATTTCATAGTCATGGAATATCTCAATTTAGGCCAAGTCGTCATTCTGTTATGTGTGTGTGTGTGTGTGTGTGTGTGTGAGAGAGAGAGAGAGAGAGAGAGAGAACATGTGTGTTAGGAGGTTGTATTAGACAGTGCAGGTCTCTGGAATTCTTAGCCCATAACTTAAACCTAATCACTGTATCTGTCTGTTGTCCTTCTCTCTGTCTGTCTGTCTGTCTGTCTGTCTGTCTGTCTAGCAAGCAGCACGTGGTACCACAACTGGCACACTTCCACACACTGTAAACCCCTAGGAATGTTGGCATCACCTTAGGGGAAGACGAACTTGAAAACTTGGCCTGATTACAATGAAGTAGCCACACTTAGTAGAAAGCCACTTGGGCTTAAAACAGAAGTTAGTTTCTCTGTAGGACGATGGAGGTGTGTGCATTTTGTGTGCTGAGGTTCAAGTGCACTGCAAAAATAACCACGGGCTATGGATGAATTTGCAATTATAAGCCCTGTAGCCCGGACTGCTTGGGGTTTTGTTCGTTGCCCTCCCCGCCCCCATGACTGTCAGAAAGTGACTTAACGAAGAACCTGTGGCTTTTCAAAAATTCAGTGTCAGGCTAGGGGGGTAGCTCAGTGGCGGATGGATGTCGAGTACATGAAAGGTCCTGGGTTCAAGTTGTAGCACTAAAGAAAAATGCATAAATAAATACTTTTTAATGAAAAAATAAAAGGAGTTAAAGGTGACTTTCTTCTACCCAAAGACACTCAGTGGGCAAGCAGCCAAGCACAGAATATTGACACACTGTATTGTTGGATCGTAAAGCTGTATTCTGATTGATTCTTAGATGGCTGTTCATTTGTATGGTATTATGGACAAACAATCTCGCCTCTTAGCAATGAAAATAAAAATGTAAGGAGTAAAATACCATGCTATTTATAGGCGAATGTTCCTAGCAGAATTCTTTATATAGTAGTCAATTACCAATCAACAGATGAGGGGATAAATAAAATATGGTCTACCCAAAGAATAAGTTACAGTCCAGTCAGGACAGGGAATGATGTAGTGATTTATGGCCCAGCCCGGCTAAGCCCAGAAAAAGTTATGCTGCGTGAGCGAAGCTACTCAGAACATACTCTCCAAGAACAATGGGAGATTTTGTTTAGATCCGATGTCCCGAATAGTAAATCTAAGACACAGTCTGAAGATTAGTCGTTCTCTGGGGAGAGGTGGCATGTGGGGGTGAAGAGCCGGAGGGCTTAAGTTTTCTTTTAAAGGCAATGAGAACACGGTAAGATTCATGGTGCTGATGCTGGTGCATATCCATGACAGCAAAACGTGGAATGGTACATTTTCAGTTTACACTTCAGCTACACTATTCTAAAAAGTTAAAAGGAGGAAAGAGTTACAGTTTTGTGTAGGAAATCTAAGTAAACAACAAACAAACCCACAATAAAAACCAAGCCACAACAAAAACCTCAGGAATTTATATGGGAAACTTAGCAATGGTTAGGCTTGAGTGCTGGCTGTGTGAGGGTCCGCTATACTAATTCCTTCTTTGTAGGTTTAAATTTTTTAAATTAAAAATGCAGAACTATTTCCAGGACCTGGTACGATATTGAAGGAGCTTGGACGTTGCCACGCTATTACAAAAGCAAGCCAGGTATGGTGGCACACACCTTTAATCAGCGCTTGGAAGGCAGAGGCAGGAGGATTTCTGTGAGTTGAAGGCCAGTCTGGTCTACATAGTGAGTTCCAGGACACTCAGAACTACGTGTTGACATCCTGTCCACAAAAGGGGGTGGGGAGAGGGGCAGGACCAGTTAAAGGCTAGACCGAAGATGAAAACAAAAAGGATAACAAACACACAGAAACATCTTATACAGATTTGGCCTCACATGCTTGCAATACTAGTGTTTGGGAGATAGAGGCAAGAAAGTGGAAGTCCATGGCCAGTCTGGGGTACATAAAACTGTCAAAAAAAAGAAAGAATGGATAGATGGAAAAAAGGAAGGGAAGGGAAGGGAAGGGAAGGGAAGGGAAGGAAGGAAGGAAGGAAGGAAGGAAGGAAGGAAGGAAGGAAGGAAGGAAGGAAGGAAAATAAAGGGGGAAAGTGAAACAGTAAAACAACCCAGCTCTTCTTAGATCCCCAACAGAAGTGAAGGTGTAATTCCTTTGTATCCGAACTGAACAGACTCAGTAGGCAGAAAACCATTAAGAATAGTGAATTCAATGGTGCTGTCAATTAACTGAGCATAATGGCACCTATGGACGACTTCATCTGCCCCAGCAGACTGCACACTTTCCTCCAGCTCTTGTGAGCCACTAACCATGGTAGGCAGCACTCTGAGCCACAAAACACTCTTTATAGATTACTTTATTATTTTATTGGCGTTCTTGTTACTGATCTTTTGTTTTTCTTTCTCTTCTTCTTCTTCTTCTTCTTCTTCTTCTTCTTCTTCTTCTTCTTCTTCTTCTTCTTCTTCTTCTTCTTCTTCTTCTTCTTCTTCTTCTTCTTCTTCTTCTTCTTCTTCTTCTTCTTGGTTATTGTTTTTGAGGTTTTTAAACCATAGCCCAGGCAAGTCTGGAACTCGTGGCAATCCATAGCCTCACTTTCCCTAGAGGTAGTATTAAAGAGGTGGGCCACCATACCCAGCTTACAAATATAAAAGGAGCAAAAGCACTTATATGCATTTGTAGAATCTTGTTCATAATTGCCCAACTTGGAAGCAACCAAGATATCCTCCAGTCAGAGACTAGTTGACAAACAAACATTGGTCAGATCCTGACAATGAAACAATTACTCTAAAATGTAGCAGGGTATGGTGTCAGAGGTCTGTGGTCCCAGATCCTTAAAGGGTGATTAGGGGAGATTGCTTCATATAGCCTGGGCAATATGTAACATGTAACCTGGTAATGTGCTGCTGTTGCTGATGGTGATGGTGTTGCTGATGGTGATAATGATGATGATGGTGATAGTGTTGCTGTTGCTGATAGTGATGATGATGGTGATGGTGTTGCTGATGGTGATGATGATAATGGTGTTATCAGGCCGTTCCTTGCCCTAAACTGCTTCACACTACATACATGGTTTTTCCTGACTGTACCCTGCCCTGAGATACTCTACTTACAATGAGCATTTGCCTCTATTTTGCTGACAGAGGATGACTCTATACCTTGGTGGACATGTCATCACCACCATCTGTCTGTCACAGACTGATAAATAAGTTATTCTGGAAAATAGAAAAGGTGTCATATTACAAGGAGTGGGCTGCTTGTGTATCCCTGCCACCCGGCTAGCTTAGCCTCCGAAATAACCACACAGAAACTGTATTCATTAAAACACTTGCTTGGCCCATTAGCTCTAGTTTCTTATTGGCTATTTCTTACATCTTAATTTAACCCATTTCTATTAATCTGTGTATCGCCACGTGACTGTGGCTTACGGGCAAGATTCTAACCAGTGTCTGTCTCAGGCGGGAGGATCCATGGCTTCTCCCACTCTGCCCTTCTTCCCAGCATTCAGTTCTGTCTTCTCCGCCTACCTAAGTTCTGACTTATCAGGCCCAAAACAGTTTCTTTATTCATTAGCCAACGAAAGCAACACACGAACAGAAGAACCTCCTACACCAGTGTCACCTTGTAAATCTATTGGGGTGAACTGGGACTGTAAGAACACACAGACGTATTAAAATCATATCCAGAAAACCAAGCCCCAGCAACTCCTCAGACACACCAGACTGAGGAAAGGTCACACTCTCATCCAAGCCCTATAGAGAGGAAGACTAAGACGGTGATAGTAATGGTTCCACCACCCTGGCATTTGACCATGGACAGGTGAAGGTCTCCTATGCTCACGCTACTCCCAGTGTCAGAGGCCATTTCCTGTTGCCTGCAAGGTGTAGGACGCTCAGCCAGTTCTCCAGCAGCATGTCTGCCTGCATGCTGCCATGATGATAGTGGAAGGAACCTCTGAAACTGTAAGCACCCCCCCCCCTTCAGCTACATCTTAGAGTTGACCATGGTCATGGTGTCCATCACAGTAATAGAAACCCTAACTGAGACAGGTGTAACACTGTGGTTACGTTGATAACTGGGAAGGGTGTGTGTGTCACAGGGCTTGTGTGGAGACACTTCCTGCTTGATTTTACTGTAACCTAAAGTCATTCTGGAAAATAGAGTATTAATCATTTTAAGGAGGGTGATGGTTCCAACGTGATGCTTTAAGTATTAATTTCAGAAAGCATATATCTTTGCTGTTACTACTTACAAATTAAATATAGGAATAAAAATGATGAATTTCCTGTCTTGGAGAGGGCTAGTAGATAGTTTTATAGCTATTGATAGGCTTTCTGAATGGCATTCCCATGATAAATGCAAAGTGGACCTCTGGAAGCGTTTGATAGCAATGATCATTCATCTTTCCAGGCCACCATATAGGTGAAGAGACCAGACTCACCAAGAAATGCAGAGAGGAAGTGGGAGAAATGGCTCAGCAATTAAGAGGGCTTGTTTGTGCAGAGGATCTAGTTCAGTTCCCAGCACCCATAAGGTGGTTCACAACCATCTGTAACTTCAGTTCAGGGGATCTGAACTCCCTCTTCTGACCTCCATAGCCACCAGGCATACAAGTTGTGTGTATGTATACATGCAGGCAGAACATTCATACACATTAAAAAAAATCTTTTACAGAGAATAGAGGTTGAAATCCCAGATACATTTGCTTCTTTTCTGTTGCTGAGAGAAACACCATGCTCAAGGCAATTGACAGAAGAGGGAGTTAAATGGGCTTTCAGTTCCAGAGGGTTGGTGTCCAAAGTGGTGGAGACAGCCTGACAGCAGGTAGCAGGCATGACCGCTGGAGCTGGAAGCTGAGAGAGTTCACATTTTGAGCATCAAGCAGAAAGAAGAGAGAGAGAGTTAGAAATGGTGTGTGGCTTGCAACCTCCAAGTCAACCCCCTAGTGACATACTTCCTCCAGTAAGGCCATACCTCCTAAATCTACCTAAACAGCACCATCAACTGGCGAGTATTCAAACATCTGAGCCTATATGGGACATTCCCATTTACATCCCCACATCAGAAAAAAAGGGCGTTTACAAATATTTACCTCATAGAGGCTTTGTCAACACTTCAACCCTAAAGCACTGCCAAAATATATATATATATATATATATATTTCCAATCCTTTATAAAAAATACATTTGAAAATATTTGCCAGTATTAACACAATGCATTAATTCAGCTCACACAGTAATAAAAAAACCAATAGATGTACAATGCTTACTATGCTAATGTTCTTTTCTATATAATTGACTCATCAAATCCTCATTATGATCTCCATTTTATAGCTGAGATCATTTAAATTCGGTGTGTGTGTGGGGTGCTCCACTCTAGGGTGGAACCAAGGGTCTAGAGTCCTGCTCTCAATCAGACTGTAAGGAACCGCCCCTTCCCAGGGACCAGTACCTTCCAGAGCACACTAGTTCCAGGAGATTTTCTTCTTTCAGCTCAGCCACTTTTCACTTTCTTCTGGTCACTGTGGTGTGGTATTTCTCTCTGCCTTTGCTTCTAATATACATGTATTTTTATTTATATTTTATATAAATTATATAAATTTATATATAGAGTAGGTTGGGGTTTTTTGTTTGTTTGTTTGAGACAACATGGGTCTTGCTTTTGGATCAATCCTCACGATGTCTGTCCTTTAATTAGTATATACAGACAACTGATATTTAAGTTAGCAGTTGACTTACAAGCATTAATATCTATCATATTTGTTTTCTGTTTGTTTCTCTTTTGAATTTGTTCCTGGCTTTGCTGTTCACTTTCTTTCTTTCTTTTTTTCTTTTCTTTTTTTTCTTTTTTGAAATAGCATTTCCTACTCTTCCATCTCTGTTTTCTGCCAGTGGTTTTGAGAACGGCTGTAGACGATTTTTCTTTTTCAGTCACATGGCTCCTTCTGAGGCATAAACTGTGAAGTCCCCAGGCGCCTTGCAGAGAGGCACAGCCTGCTACATTGCCACCTGTAAGTCCACACAGCCACAAACAAGGGGCCTCTGATTTACTAGGCTTTCCCTGCTGGTCCTCAGAGCCGTTAATCTTCTGCCCTGGGGCAGAGCTTGACAGCTCCCAAAGGTCCCGTGAAGTACTCTTTTCAAAGGAAAATTCTCAATCAAGTAAATTTGAAACAGACTTGGTCCCAGTCCAGGTACAGACTCCTTGGCTTCCCCCCACTTCCAGGCAGCAGTTGGCTACACTTCACTTCCTGGGATTTTTTTTTTTTTTTGAGTCTTCTGGTACAGACATAGTTCGCCTTCAATAAAACAGTGGTTTACACGCCTCACTCTTCCTGCAGTATGCCTGGGCCAGGGCACAGTCATTCTGTCTCCAGGGGTGTGCAGATTTCAGCTCAGGCTATATGAAGTCCCCAGGATGGGTGACATTATGAGATAGACCCATCTATCTGTTATTTGATGACTTTTATCTTTAACCACTTAGAACTCTGTTTTTCATTCGCCTTTTATTTCTTCACTTGAAGATTTATTGTGACCTCTATATTTTAACTTAGCATCTCCCTAGACATTCATATTGTTTCTTGGCTTAGTGTCTGTGTTCCTCACCTCTGCTGGTGCTCGGTGGTACCTAGTGGTGGTAAGGAACAGGAGAGGCTTCTCTTTTGTAATCCCGTGGAGTCGGGTGGGTACTGTCAGAGCGGAAGGGGATGTGGTACATTTCTACCATCTCTGCCACATTTATCAACAGCTTCATTAGAATCTTCGGCTGGCACACCCTCCCCCCGAGGCTGCTGAGTCCGGTTTCCCAGTGAGTGCCCTGGTACGGACATTGTTAATGCTGTTTCCTCCAGACACCGTAGGGTTGTACTTCCTTGCTCTTTTATAGGTGTCTCTGTGTGATTTGCTGAGTCCTATGGAACATGTGAAGTGCCATATGCCCTTTCCAGGTGAAAACTTCAAAGCCTGATGATCCCTCAGGCTCACGTCCCATCCCGGGGGTTGCTATGGTGATAGTTTGAATGTGATTGTTCCTAATAATCCCATTATTATTAGGAGATGTGGCCTTTCTGGAGTATGTCCACGGCCTTGTTGGAGGAAGTGTGTCACTGTGGGGGCAGGCTTTGAGGTCTATGCTCAAGATACCACCCAGTGCCATAGACCACTTCCTGTTGCCTGCAAGATGTAGGACTCTCAACTACTTCTCCAGTACCATGTCTGCCTGCATGCCAACATGTTCCACCATGATGATAATGGGTTGAACCTCTGAAATGTAAGAGGGCCACCTGGTTAAATGCTTTTCTTTATAAGAGTTGTTGTGGCCATGACTCTGCAGAAGGAAATACTGCGGCAGAATCTCCATGGCCTGGAAGTTGGGGTTGAGTGGCCATGACTAGGAGAGCTCCCTTGAGACCTGCAGTGAATAGCAAAGGACTGATTTATTGGTTTGTTTGTTGGTTGGCTTTTTGAGACAGGGTCTCTCTGTGTAACAGCTTTGGCTGTCTTGGAACTCACTTTGTAGACCAGGCTGGCCTCAAACTCACAGGGATCCACCTGCCTCTGCCTTCTGAGTGCTGGGATTAAAGGTGTGCGCCACCCCTGCCAGGCAAGAGCTGACTTTCTCTTGTGTATGTGTGAGTGTGTGCAAATGCACACGAGTGTGAACAATGTGTGTATGTGGGGTGGCGGCGTGGAAGTCAGAGGACAACTTTAGGCAGTTTCTTCTCTCTTTTCTCTGAGATTGAACTCGGGTTATCACACTTATGAGGCAAGTACCTTACTCACTGAGCCATCCTGTTGGTTCAAAAATTAAGTTTCTCTGTGTTCATCCCCAAGGTCTTTGTTACTGTCCAGCCCTTCTTAGCAGACAGAATTCAGAGCAGTTATAAATAATCCAGGCAGGCAGTGACTATTTGTTACCAGTACAAAAGCTGTAATCCATCTTTGATCCAATGGGGCGATCTCAGAGGCACTATCAGGTTACTTTTTTTATGTAGCAAATGTATGGGGAGGACCCACTGCACATGAGGTACTGAAGTAAGGATTATGGGTAGTCTGCTATCCCAGCTGAGGCAGAAGGAGCGGCTGCTCTAGGCTAGCCTGAGCTACATTCAAGACCCTGTCTCAGAAAAACAAAACAAAAGGAAAACAACAACAATAACAACAGCAAAAGCCAAGCACTGACTAGCACTACTAGTGATAAAAACTGTATTTGATTATTAGGGCTATTTCTTAAAATTAGACACTAAAATTGCAGGTAATTGAAGACACCCCAAAGGACCGAAGATGCTGAGGAGATCGGATAATTTCTTCCGTTACAAGCTCAAACTGCCTCTGAGCCTCTCCCAGCTATAAAGTTACTAAAGGATACTATTCCCAAAATAAGCGAACTCATGACTCTCCTGTGGATGTGAAACAAACAGATGTCAAAGACGTTATGTCATTCATTATTGAATGCGGAAGCTAGAAATACACTCCACCGGGTTCAGAGGAGAACCCAAAAGAATCACAGTTTTACGTGGAGTAAAAGAATGTTGAAACGAATTTGCAAACGGACACAAAACTGTTTTGTTTTCATCGGCGGTACTAGGCTGTGGAGGGGTAGGGATGGTTAAAGGAAAGGGACCCAACCGCAGCTCCACCCCGGAGTCGATGGGTGAACAATAGATGAGAGTCGTTTTGGAGTGCTCTCAGTACAGAAAATGGAAGACTTGGGATTTACAAATCACAGAATTATAAAACAGTACAATAAGTGAAAGACTAGATTTAGATATGGCAAATCCATGTTATAGGCAATGCTGTCTTCCCCTGGAGATGTCCAGTAGGGATCTCTGTTACCTTATCATGAGCATACCATGTCAGAAATGTAAATAATAGCCTTTATCCCAATACTCAGGGGGCAGAGGCAGGCAGATCTCTGAGCTTGAGGCCAGCCTGTTCTATGGAGATCCAAGATAGGATTACACAGAGGAACACTGAGGTGGAGGTGGGGACCTAGACAAATGGGTCTGTTCTTTCTACAATATCAGAATTCGGTGACTAACAACAAATTCACAAGATACAGCAGTTTAATTGATAGCAATTTGCCAAGTAGGCCCAATTTCTTTGATAGAAAGGCAAGCAGAGATTGTTTCATCTTATCTTAACTACTAATATTAACTCAGATTACATATTACATACCACACAGTACATGTATCTGTTTATCATCCATCCATCCATCCTCTCTCTCTCTCTTACACACACACACATCTTTTTTTTTCTTTCTTTTTTTGGATTTTCGAGACAGGGTTTCTCCATAGCTTTTTGGTTCCTGTCCTGGAACTAGCTCTTGTAGACCAGGCTGGCCTCAAACTCACAGAGATCCACCTGCCTCTGCCTCCCGAGTGCTGGGATTAAAGGTGTGCGCCACCACCGCCCAGCACACACACACACACACACACACACACACACACACACACACGTCTTTAAAGAGCTAAAATGCCTCAGTAGAGTTCCCAGAGTTTCCAGGAGGCCTGAAAGGCAGAAGCTGGAAGCTGATAGGAACTTAGCTCTTTGCAGTGTGCTCGTATAACTAACCCTGCTAGAGGTCTGTTGGAAGCTCTGGAGCCAGACAGCTGGGTCACAGGTTCAAGTCTGCCCCAGAGCCAAACTGAACTGAAGATGTGCAGGACCCTGGAGGTTGTAGAGGCAAAGGGCAAGACCAGATTCTGATGGACAAATGAGAAGATGGATGGATGGCAATTCATATAGGTCATATACTCCTCTTTATGGGGTCACATGAAGACATGGCCCCTTTCCTCAGTCTGGAATATTTGATAAGTTCTCCAGCCTGGTTTTCCTGATTTGATTTTAATTACATTTACATTTGTTTGTTTGTGTGTGTGTATGTGCACTTATGTGTGTATATATGTGTGTGCGTCTTTGTGTGTGTACATTTGTGAATATATGTGTGTCTGTGTATAAATGTATGTATGTGGTGTGTGTGTGTGTGTGTGTGTGTATGCGTGTGTGATGGTCAGGAGGTATTTTGCAGAAATCAATTCTTTTCTTCTACCAGATGGGTTTTGGAGATCAGTTCAGGCCATTAGTCTTGGCAGCAAGTGCTTTTCCTGTTGACCCATCTTGTCAGCCACTGATAGGATTTTTAATATATCCATTCGCTTCTACAGTCCCAATTTATTTTGACAAGCTCACAGAGTGGTGCCCTTTCTATTTTTAGTAATATGTTATTTTCCACTTTGTGCCTTGTGAGCGGTCCCAGACAGATGGTGTTGTTTCTATGTTCACTAAGGTGCAAAGTCATTCTCCGACCCCGAGATGGAGTCAAATCTTGCTTGTGAAATGGAATCTCGTAGTGCAAGGCATAGTCTTTAAAGCGGTTTTATACAATATGAAGTCCCTTAGAGCAGGGCACAGTTGATTTCAACAACTTATTCTAGCGCGGGAGAGATGGCTCAGTAGGTAGAGGGTTTGCCACGTCAGCCTTTGGCTTGGGTTTGGGTTTGGATCCCCAGAGTCTATGTAGAAACCACAGGTACAAAGGGAGAGCCGACACTCAAGGTTGTCTGTCCTCTGAGCACCACACACATGCTATGGCATAAGTGCCCACACATGTGAACATGTGCATGTGCACAAAGATAAATATATATGCTTAATAGAACAGTTTCTAAAACTCTCCTTATAGAATTGTCAATGAGATCTTACTCTTCTATATCCCTGCTCCCTGTGAGCTGTCTGGAAGATTCAGATGCAACACAAAGCATGAAGGAGACAGGTAGCGTTTATTTAGGGTAAAGTGTAGCACTCTCAAGGGCTGACAATGAGTCAGGGCCAAAGAGACCTTTCTGCTAACCTTCACATTAGTCAGGGTTTATCCTACTTCCTCTCTGCCTCCCTGCAACCCCCCTCCTCCACCATCTCTCTTTTGGTTTTTTGAGATAGGGTCTCACTGTGTAGTCCTGTACATTCTAGAACTCACTCTGTAGATCAGGCTGGCCTCAAACTCAGGACTCAGGGACCCTCCTGTTGATGCTTCTCTTTGCTGGGATTAAAGATATGCCTCCCTCTCTCTCTCTCTCTCTCTCTCTCTCTCTCTCTCTCTCTTTCTCTCTCTCTCTCTTTCATATTAACAGGGTTTCGTGTAGCTTAGGCTGGTCCCAAACTTGCTGTGTAGCCAAAGATGAAGTTGAAATTCTCTGCCTTTGTCTCTGACATGCTGAATCCATGGGCTTGCACCATTACACCTGGTTCATGTAATGCCAGGAATTGAACCCAGGGTTTTGTACAAGCCAAGCATCTACTCTACTGGATAATTTTAGTTCCCTGCCCAGGATTTATCCTATTTCTGAAGTCTCTTTAAGGATTTGAAATTTCTTTAAGGGGTGTGTTTCTGCCCAGGTGATCAACAGACACATTCAGACTAACTCTCACAGGACAGGAAATGGTCTGTCTGGTATATCTCTCTTCTTTACTGGGAAGCCTCAGGATAGATAGTCATCTCGTAAGGTTCAGATAGTTATCTATTAATGACCTTTAGAGCTACTAGAATGTCCTGTCCTCACCAAGGATCTGAGCTAAAATCAAATCTCACTCTTCTTTCCTTTCTGGTTTTACAATATGTTACTTATGAGGTAAGGGTCTATCCTCAATGACCTTCAAACCTGCTAACACCTAACTAGCAATCTGGCAAAAACAACCCCATAAATAAGCAGCCATAGATGTAAATAAGTAGAGTTATTGTCTCGGTGCTGGGCGATGTGCAGTGAGGTCTTTGCTACTAGATCTGTTGACACTAGGTCAAATATGTTATTTCCAGTAAAAAGCAGACTTACCAATGAGAGCAGACTGAGAAGCCAATGATAATGACACCAGATTTTGATTCTACTGCATGTACTGACTTTTTGGGAGCCTAGTCTGTTTGGATGCACACCTTCCTAGACCTGGATGGAGGGGGGGGGGGCTTGGACTTCCCACAGGGCAGGGAACCCTGACTTCTCTTAGGACTGGAAATCAAGGGGGAGGGGTGGGAGGAGGGGGAGGGAAATGGGAGGATGGGAGGAGGTGGAAATTTTTAATAAATAAATTAAAAAAGAAATAAAAAAGAAAAAAAGCAGACTTACCTTCCAATATTCCAAAAATCTTCTAGTACTTTAAATAATATTTAATATAACAAAATTTTATCAATATGAAAATGACAGTAGATTGACACTGTACTTACATGCAGCCCCATGAATTATAACACATGTGTTGAACCATGCCAGCACAACCACAATCTGGATACAGAACGGTTCTCTCACCCAAACTCCCTTCCAGAACTTCAGCTTTGCATTCACGGCCTGTCCCCACATTTGCCAACCAATACATCTGACTTTCATGAATGATCGTGGAACCGTTAAAAATGTTTTCAAGTAATAGATTCACAGAGAGACTTGGAAATGATACAGAGCGCTGCTAGCACTCACTCCTCACCAGGCACCGCAGGGAAGCCAGGACATCAACACTGCACAAGCCATAGCCCTCACTTAGAGGTCACCCGTTCAGTAGGCCCTCACTGCCGAGAGTGCGTAGTTCTGCCCGGCTCTGTCATGGTTAGATTCTGTCCCCCATCGTGATCTAGGGACAGAACGGTCTTGCTAACAGACTCCTTACTCTGTCCCTTTATAGTCACATCTTGCAGAGGTTGACATTTGAAAACCTGTCTCAGTGTGTTCTCAGTCTCTTTAAAACAGAAATTACGCTTAAGCCAGGCAGATGTGGGGCACGCCTTTAGTCCCAGCACTTGGGAGGAAGAAGCAGGAGGATCTCTGTGAGTTCAAGGCCAGCCTTGTTTACAGAGCGAGTTCCAGGCCACTCAAAGATGTTACACGGAGAAACCCTGTTTCAAAAACATCAAAAAACTAACCAACCAACCAAACAAACAAAGGAACAAAAAATTGCTCTTACTTTTTATTTATGTGTGCATGTGCAGGCTTATCAGAGAGCAGCCTTTGGGGGTTGGTTCTCTCTTACCATGTAGGCCTAAGGGATCACACTCAGGTCATCAGGCTTGGCTGCAAGTACCTTTACCCACTGAGCTATCGCACCAGCCCCAAAGATTTCTCTTAAGTTTTTAAAAGATGTGTGTGTGTGTGTGTGTGTGTGTGAGAGAGAGAGAGAGAGAGAGAGAGAGAGAGAGAGAGAGAGAGAGAGAGATCTGTGTATATAGTCATGTGAGTACCGCTGCACTTGTGTGGTGTCAGAGGAGGTCAGGAGACAACTTTGTGGAGTCAGTTCTCTCCCCCGCCACATTTACATGAGTTCTGGGATGAAACGCAAGTTGTCATGCTTCTGTCGCAAGCACTTTGCTCACCGCACCATCTCAGCCGCCCAGCCTCCTCCTCTTCCTCCTCTGTCTCCCCCTCCTCCTCCTGCTTCTTCTTTTATTATTTTATGTGCATGGGTATTATATGGGTATTATGGCCTCATGTATGTCTGTGCACCACATTATTGCCTGGTGCTGAAGGAAGTCAGAAGAGGGCATCAGATCTCCTGGGACTGGAGTTATGGATGGTTATAAGCCACTCTGTGGGTGCTGGGAATGGAACTTAGGTCCTCTGAAAGAGCAGCCACTGCTCTTAACTGATGAACTGTCTCTCCAGGCTCTAGCCTCTTTTTTTCTAAAGAAAATATCTTAATATAATTGTGTGTGTGTACTCAACGAGTCTCTCTCTCAGTCTCTCTCTCTCTCTGTATGTGTGTGTGTGGGGGTGTGTGTGTGTGTGCGCGCGCGCGCATGCATTTGTATCCAGAAGGGAACACTGGGTATGATCCTCAATCACTCTTTACTTTATTACTTTATTGACTTGAGCTAGGTCTGGCTGAACTGGAAGCTTACTATTTTTGCTAGGCTGGCTAGTCAAGCTCCCAGGATTCACCTGTCTCTACCACTCAATGCTGGGATTCCAGACACGTGCACCAAAACCTGGCTTTTTACATGGGTGCTGGGGATTTGAACTCAGATCCTTATATTTGCAATGAAAGTGTTCTTAGCCAGTGAACAATTTCCTCAGCCCTCTAATTACATTTTTTGATATTACAATATTAATTAATTATGCTGCTAGGGATTGGACCTACGGGCTCACACTTAGTAAACACATGTTTTGTCATTGAGCTGTGCCCAAGTCTCTCTCTCTATATATATATGTATATATCTATCTCTCTCTATATATATATCTATACACACACACACACATATATATATATGTATATAGTTTTTTTGAAGCAGGCTTTCTCTGGGTTGCTCTGGCTGTCTTGGAACTCAATTCTGTAGACCCAGTCGACCTTAAACTCACCAAGATTCACCTGCCTCTGTCTCTCAAATGCTGGAATTAAAGGCATACCCCACCACTTCCCAACTTATATTTTTACCGATATAATTATATATAAAAATTTCAACAAAAGAACATTCATTATGTGCTGTTTTGTTATCATTATTTACTCCATTGTATAAAAATAGAGAGGGATTTATGAAAACTTCTACATCACTGGTGCTAAACGTGCTACCTGGTTCAGGAGATATTTGGGCATCTCCAGACACCAGGAAGGAAACAGAAGCCTGGCTCTTAAAATGAGCTCGAACTCTCACAGCTGCCAAGCATTCAACCGATAATCTTTCTTATCAGCGGTTTTTCAAAAAATTGTATTTCTTTTTTTTTTTTTTTTTTAAAGAAATGATTTGTTTGTTTAATGGGCACTGGTGTTTTGTGTGTATATACTCTGTGTTAGGGTGTCAGAGTCCCTGGAGCTGGAGTTACAGACAATGTGAACTTCCATGTGAGTGCTGGGTAATTGAATCCGTGTTCTCTGGAAGAGCAGCCAGAGCTCTTAACTACGGAGGCATCTCTGCAGTCCCCCCAAACATATTTCTTAACAAAAAGGATGCCATTCATTTCAAACCTCTAAGAATAAATATCATCTGTTAATAAATAAAGGGAGTGTGAAAATGAGATGCATTAGATTTTGTTTATAAGTGAAAACATTTTTTTAAGGAAAATTAATTTTTCAAACCTATGAGATCTCAGGTCTTCCTCTGGACATTTCTTACCCCCAACCAATTAGACATTTTTAGGTAAGAATAGCTGTAGACATGTTGTCTCCAATTCGTGTCAACTTGTTTATAAATTGAAATAAATTTTATTCTTAAAGTAGATTGCTGCTTTGCACCTTCCGGGATGCTGTTTAGCCGCCTTGATTTGCGTTCCGCGCCTTTTACCACTCTACCCACGTCTTCTTTGTACATTGTTTCTCTTCGGCTGATATTTATTATAAACATGGGGATGCTTCCCAGCCCGTGCTTGAGTTATTCCTCCAGCATTCTTTGGTCAGTTTAGCCCCTGAGCATCATGGGACTTTTCCTCTAAATTCAGTTGCAGAGAGAAATTCCCCTTCGGCTTCTGACCGGGTGCGTGCGGTGTGCAGAAGCTAGGTACTAATTGGTGGCAGCCAGGAGCCTTCTTCTCTTCCAACTTTTCTTTCTATCTCTTTCAATGTGCAATCTCTTTTTCTACAGACTCAGAATTATAAGTCAAGGTAGGGACTTAACCAACTCATTACCGAGACTAAATACACCCATCATTGGTGGCTCTAGGAGGCTTCCCCTGAGGTCCATAGGCTTGGCTACAAACGACAAAGTCAGGCCCTGACATAAACTTCTACCAATGCAATAGTTCCTACAGGCAGGCACTCTTGCAGGTACTCAACCCTCAGTGCCCAGTGACTATTTTCTACCTTACAGGTAATCCCAAGGTATCTCATCTTTCTTTCTTTCTTTCTTTCTTTCTTTCTTTCTTTCTTTCTTTCTTTCTTTCTTTCTTTCTTTCTTGTTGTTTTGGTTTGGTTTGGTTTGGTTTTGGTTTTTTTGAGACAGGTTTTCTCTGTGTAGCCTTGGCTGTTCTGAAACTAGCTCTGTAGACCAGGCTGGCCTGGAACTCAGAGAGATCCACCTGCCTCTGCCTCCCGAGTGCTGGAATTACAGGCGTGTGTCACCACTGCCTGGCTTTTGGTTTCTTTGAACCCTGCCCCACATTGGAAATGGTCCCATCATTATATTCTCAGTGTCTCATTTGGAAGTGCCATCTTTTGCTCTTCAGGTCTCTAACTGATACAGAGTGGTTCTGACTACTGGAGAGGAGTACAGCATGTTTTCTAAAAATATAAATTGTAAATGGAACTATAGAACTATCAAGTTATATAGTCTATAGCTGTGTGCTTATGCTACTTCAAGGATGTTTCAGTTTAGTTTGTAAATTAGACCACTCCTAATATCTCTGCCTGGGAGGCCTAGTAATGGTTCCACTCACTCACTAGTAGGCATCACTTTACAATGAAGATGTCTCTAGCCTGCTCTTTCTTTCTTTCTTTCTTTCTCTCTTTCTCACTCTCTCTCTTTCTTTCTTCCTTTCTTTCTTTCCTCTCTTCTTTTCTTTGAAACAGAGTCTTGCTATGTAGCTGTCTGAGCTGGAAATTGCTATGTTAACCAGGCTAGCCTGGCATTTATGACAATCTTCTAGACTCTGCCTCCCTAGTGCTAAGATTAACATACCCAGTTTTTTCTTTTTTTTTTTAAATTTTACTTTTGTTCGCATTGCTATTTTGCCTGCATGTATATGTGAGGATGTCAGAGATCGTAGATTTATACAGTTGTTAGATGCCATGTGAGTGCTGGGACTTGAACCTGAGTCCTCTGAAAGACTAGTTAGTGCTCTTAACCACTGATCCATCTCTCCAGTCCCCCACACCCAGTTTTACAATAAAGATTTCTATGTATTTAACATCCTCTTCTTATTCTCTTCTTTGAATATATGTAATTGCTTGATATTTGTGGCATCCTAGCCACTTAATTTTTGACTTTTCAAAATGATGTACAAGAGTATATATACAAATGATGTATACACACACACACATATAAATTTTCTTTCTTGCCCTGAGATTTTATATTAATATCACAATATAACACAACCCAAGTTTAAAATCTCACAGCCTTTAAACATTAAATGTCCAAGTTTTCTTTAAAAATCCCAAAACTATTGACTGCGGGCTGCTGTAAAATCCAAATTAAGTTACCTATGTTCTTAATTCTAAGAGTGAAGAACCAGGGCACCTTTGTAATGAGGTCAAAGCAAAACCAAAATCCAAGAGTTGTACATAACTCAGTGTCCAGCATTTGGGACTCAGTCATGATCTCCTGACTCCAAAAGGTTGTGCAGCTCTACCTCTCTGGTTCTGACACCCAAAACACACATAGGTTTTTGTCATCGACTCAGTCAGCCCCACCCTGCCCTTGCTACTATAGTTGGTGAACATCCCATTGTCCTGGAGTCTCCATTATGCTGTGGTCTCCACTGAAATTGAGGCTCTCTCAGTCTCTCTTCAGGGTGAAGCTGTCTTGCTACAGAGTGCCAAGCCTCAGCTGCTCTCCATGACCCCTTCATGCCTTCCAAACAAGTACCATGGGGGAGACTCTCACACATTATTTGCCAAGTTCTGTTGCCAGTTTGATGTACAGTCTTGACACCTCCCCCGCCCCCAACCACCAGATATAGTGTCTATGTGCTGACTTTGAGGAAAACCTTCCCAGAAGATTTTCCCTCAATGACTCTTGCTGGCCTCTTATTAATTGCAGCTGGTTTTTCAGCTCCAGCTAATGAGCTTCCATTATTCCAGTAAAGAAAGGCTTCCCAGATCCTTAATTCAAATATATCGCATGAATGACATTGATGGAGTTTTTAAGGAACTCTCAGACTTCCTTCTGAAACTTCACAAGCCAGGCCTCATTCTCTTGAGTTCTTTTCTTCCCGGCTCCCACAGAAACAGCTTGTTAAACTCTGAGAACTTGGTATCTTTTCCAGATCAAGGTTCCAAACACGTTCAAAATCTTCCACCAAAACAACATAGTTAGGCCCCATCACACTCGGACTTTTGAAGGTTGTAAGTCTGATGTTGGATGCTAGAATTGCCAGATTTTAGTAAAGGCCACTTCCAGGTTGCTAACTGGAAGTGCCAATTCCCCTCCTTAGGAACAAGGAGAAGGGGCAAGCCAGCTCCTTGGAGCCTTTTCAAGAGAGCGCTAATTCCATTAGCAAGGCTCTACCCTCACGTCCTAATTATCTCCCAGAGCTCCACTTCTAGAATTTTGGGGGACATAGCTTCAAGACATTAATTTGTGACATTCTTGCTATTGAAATGTCTGACAATCAGAGAAAAGCTGTGCCAAATGGCACACACTTGTTCTACAGAGAGCCAGCGCTATACAAGGAAAAGCAAGCAACCTTGTTAGAAGTCTCATCTCTCTCCAAAGAATCTGTCTCTGGAGCTTTTTTATTGTTGTTGTCATCATTTGTTTGCTATTATAAGCTTCATAACATTATTCAAGCATTCAAACCATGCCTGGGCTGCTTTTGATTGCCCCAGATATTTTTACAACTAAGAGGAATCATGTATGGGATGATTTAAAGTGCATTCCTGGGGAGGATTTTCTTAATTTCTCTTTAATAAGGTTGGGCCTAATGACATGTCTGTAAAAAAAAATTTTACTTACTATTATTGTGTTGTGTCACGATGTGTTTATATGTGCACATGTGATATAGCATGCATGTGGAGGTCAGAGGTTAGTTCTGCAGAGTTGGTTGTCTCTTTCCATCTTTACTTGAGTTCCAGGGATTGACCTTGGGCTGTCCGGTTTACTCTGTAAACACTTCACCCACTAAGCCACCTCATCAGCCCTGATGCTAAGAAATCTAATCTAAAGAACTATCTTGATGCTAAACTACCTAATTGTTGTCATTATATCTTTATTCAATTCAAATCACTAGGAACAGTCAGGAAATATACTTTATTATATTCCTTAGAAATCATACCAATGAGAGCAAAATATTCTTATAAATATAATAGGTTCTTCTGAAATGATTGATAAGAAAGATTCTATAGAATCAGGTAATTCTGTAATTTTATTGTACTAATTCCCATGGATTTTCATCATGTTCTCTTGATAACCATCAAAAGAAATGGCCATGTATTAATACTTTAAAAATGAATGAATCATCAGACATATCCTTTGGAGATATTTAAATGTCATATCATTTCCTCTATCTAATCAGAGATGAAGTATTAATATCCAGTGGTACACATATATTTCTTCAAATTACCTTTCTGTAATCAGTAGTCTTAAAATAAACGTGGTTATACATCAACAAACTGAAGGATTATAGCACAGTGGTTGTCTGGGAAATGGAATTGGGGAATTTTTTTCTTAAGCCTGTATGTATTTTTATTTGGTTTTGTTTGGATTTTTGAGACAAAGTCTTACTGTGTAGATCAGGTTGGCCTCAAGCTTGTGTCCTGCGTAGACCTCTAAGTGCTAGGATTACAGACATATTCCACCACACCTGGGCCTCTGAAATATTTTCTAATACTCTATGACTGTTATCACTTTTGTGTGAGTGCATGTGAAGACTAGAAGTTGACATTGAGTCTTTCTCAATTGTTCTCCACCGTGTTTTTTGAGACAGGGTCAAACACTGAACCTGGAACTCACCAATTTGGCTAGACTAGCTTTCCAGTGATCTACCCATCTCTGCCCGGACTCATCCCTGGATTATAGACATGGACCATCATAGCTGGCCTTTACATGGATGCTGAGGACTGAACGAGTCCTCCTGCTTGTATGGCAAGCTCTTTACTGACTAAACCATTTCCCAAGCCTTCCAATTGGTATTTTGTAATCACAATACATTCACATGTGTGTATGTGTGTGTGTTTGTGTGTGTGTTTATATTGTCAAATTAAAGAAGGAATCTTATTAGTTGATTGACTTGATTTGGACAGGGTTCCCTCTCCCTTTCTTTTTTCTTTTTTCTTTTTTTTTTTAATATTTATTTATTATGTATACAATATTCTGTCTGCGTATGTCTGCAGGCCAGAAGAGGGCGCCAGACATCATTACAGATGGTTGTGAGCCACCATGTGGTTGCTGGAAATTGAACTCAGGACCTTTGGAAGAGCAGGCAATGCTCTTAACCACTGAGCCATCTCTCCAGCCCGCTCCCTTTCTTTTTCCATGCTAGGAATTGTTAAGGCTGTTCTGTGTTTACAAGAAAATACAAATAGCATTTTCATCTTTGTTGTTTCCCTTCTGTTATGAGAATCAACTTCTTTGACAGTAGCCCTTCTCTCCTGTAAGAATGATTGGATTAATAATTTTTTTTTTTAAGACAGAGTACTCTGTGTAACAGCCCTTGCTTCCTGGAACTAGCTCTGTAGACCAGGCTGGCCTCGAACTCACAGAGATCCACCTGCCTCTGTCTCCCAAGTGATGAGATTAAAGGCATGTGCCTCCACCGCCTGGCTAATTAATTTTTTGTCTCTAGATCAAATAACAAAGAGATTCTCTGCCAGATGCTCTTTGGTTTTTATGTTACTCTTCCAATCCTTCACAGACAGCTGTTGATAACATACTTGTACATGTGGAAGACTAAAGCTCTGTAGGTAGTCCATGGACATATCAGGATAGAATTGTCGATGTTCTTTTCTCCATCCCGGCCTCAAATGGCACAGGAGACGGAAGATCCTTGGAATCTCCTTGGCGATGCTAGATCTCTCCTGATTTCCAGCCAGTGCATTAGCGAAACATTCAGAGTGGCCCTCCATGGCTGTGGTTCCACATGCGTAGAGCCAGCCAGCTGCAGGTAAAAAATATTCAGGAAAAAAATCATGCTTATACTAAACACATTCAGATTTTTCTTGTACTGGTCTAAAAACAATGTGAAATAACAACTATTTACATGCTATTTACATGTTTCTTGTTATTAAGTATCAGGTAATATAGAGATGACTCATGCATGTCTAACTTGTGGTCTACAGGCTACAAGTGGTTAAGGACAGCAATGAATGTGGCTCAACATGAATCTGTAAGCTTACTTGTCTTAGGGTGTGAAGAGACACCATGACTATGGCAACTCTTTTAAAGGAAACATATGATTGGGGTGGCTTGCTTAAAATTTAAGGAGTTCTAGGGCAGCCAGGGGTACACAGGGAAACCCTGTCTCGAAAAAGCAAAACAAAAACATAAGTGGAAGCACACATGAGGCAGGTTTCCTTCTCTTGGCCCAATGGATGTGAAATATATTCATGTCATTACACATATCAATGGCTTATTCCTTCTAATCACTAAGTAGTATTGCAGTTACAACACTGTCCAAATTATCAGTACTGTTGCTAGGCAATTGTGTTGTACAGTTTTTGGCAACTATGATTAAAATCGGTATAAACACTTGGGTGCAGGTCTTCCCATTTTTGTGTGAGCTTTATTCAAGGTAATCTTCATTTCTCTTGGTTACTTATATAGGCATGGGATTTCGGGGCCCTAGGGTAGAACCTGAGACTGTTTCCCAAAGTGGAGGTACCCATTTGCATCCTCATCAGCAGTGTGTGAATTCCAGGTGCTCTGAATCCTCCTACCCTTTGACGCTGTCACTGATTTCAAACTTGAGCCATTCTGTCTTCATTTGCACTTCTCTAATGACTAGTAATTCCGGGGATCTTTTCACGTGTGTACATCCCCACCTTCTCTGCGGTGAAGTATGCAAATGTTGGAAGGAGCCGCTTGTTCATCCTGGCCATCCAGAACTTAAATAACCACATAGAAACTACATTAATTAAAACACTGCTTGGTCCATTAGCTTTAGCTTCTTATTAGCTAACTTTTACATCTTAATTTAACCAATTTCTATTCATCTGTATACCACCAAGAGGTCCTGGCCTACCAGCAAAGTTTCAACATGTCTGTCTCCTGCAGCGGATCCATGGCATCCCTGACTGTACCCTTCTTTCTCCCACCATTCAGTCCAGTCCTCCCCACCTACCTAAGTTCTGTCCTATCAAAGGCCAAGGCAGTTCCTTCATTCATTAATGGTAATCAAAGCACACAGAGGGGACTCCCACATCATGCCACTTGTTGACTATTGAAAAAATAAGTTGAATCCTTAGCCATCAGAGAAATATAAGTCAAAACAACTCTGAGCTTTGTTCTTACACCTGTAAGAATGGCCAAGATCAACGACACTGATGACAACTTATGCTGGAGAGGTTGTGGGGTAAAGGGAACACTCCTGCATTGTTGGTGGTAATGCAAGCTGATATAGCTCCTTTGGATATCAGTGTGACAATTTCTCAGAAAATTAGGAAACAACTTTCCTCAAGACCCATCAGTACCACTTTTGGGTATATATCCAAAGGATGCTCAATCGTGCCACAAGGACATATGCTCAACTATGTTCATAGCAGAATCGTTTGTCGTAGCCAGAAACTGGAAACAATCTAAATGCCTCTCAACCAAAGAATGGATGAAGAAAATGTGGTACACAATGGAGTACTACACAGCAGAAAAAATAATGACATCTTGAAATTTGTAGGCAAATGGATGGAGCTAGAAAACATCATTTTGAGTGAGGTAACCCAGATCCAGAAAGACAATTATCATATATACTCATTCATAAGTGGTTTTTAAGCATAAAGCAAAGACAACCAGCCCACAAATTTACAATCCCAGAGAACCTAGACAACAATGAGGACCCTAAGAGAGACATACATGGATCTAATCTACACGGGAAATAGAAAAAGACAAGATCTCCTGAGTAAATTGGGAGCCTGGAGACCTCGGAAGAGGATTGAAGAGGAGGGGAAAGGCAAGGAGGGGAGCAGAGAAAAATGTATAGCTCAATAAAATCAATAAAAAAAGAATGCTCAGAGAACAAACACACAAACAAACAAAAGAAACAAAATACACCCTAGTTCCTGATAAAATAGCCGTGCATCCAACACAAAGTCACAACCACACATAGGAATGCCCAGTTAATTAGAAAACCATGAAAGAATATTTTCAAGTGTTGAGGAAGATAACTGTTATGCAGAATCTATTACCTTCAGAGCTGCTCACGATAATGTACTGATAAAATGGTATATATTTAAATAAAGACAGAAGCTTACAAGTTCCCAGAAGCAACAAACTTAGGAAGAAAAGAGCAGAGAAAGATGTGGGGATATAGGGCATTGACAAGCATGGTACAGACTGATGATCCCAGACTAGAACAAGCAGAAGTACTAGCAGCTGTGAAGGGAAATGCAGCGGTAAGGAATTTGGAACTTTTAATATAAAAATTACTTGCATAATCAAGAATGCCCTTAAGAAATAGAAACATACTCATCGTGAAATTGTTAAATCAGCTAATAAACAAGTGGGTTAACTCATGTAGCTCTCCATTTCAAAGTTTCCCAAAACAGGAAAAAAGGAGTTGAGGGGCTGGAGAGACGGTGCACCAGTTAAGAGCACATGTAGCTCTTGCAATGGACTTGGGTTCAGGTCCCAGCACCCACATGATGCCTCACAACCATTGGTAAGTCCAGTTCAAAGGGATCCAAAACCCTCTTCTGACTTTCACAGGAACCAGGCATGCACGTGGTTCACAGGAATTCATGCAGGCAAAATACTCGTGCACATAAAATAGAACAAATCTAAATTTAAAAATAAATACAGTGTTGTCTTGTTCTTGAGTTGTCCTACTATCTGAAATAGAAGTTCTAAATAGAATTTCCATGAATGTAGTTGAACAGCTGAAGTGATTGAAAAGGCCATTCCCTCATGGGGAGAAATTATATATTTATGTGTGTGTGTGTGTGTGTATGTATTGGAGCCCTAGTACGTTCTGAATGACATCCTTGAATTTTGTATTGTTTTCTGCTTCGTATGGCTTTAGTGAAGGGTGAGCGGTAGTGTATTGAACTAGTCCTCTGCTGGGGGGGACATTTCAGTTGTTTGTAATAATTTTGTTTTTTTCCCTATAGTTTGGACTCAAATCCAATCATGTGTTTTTTTTTTTTTTTTTTTTTTTTTTTTTTTTTTTTTTTTTTTTAAGGATAAACTTATTTTTCTTTTATGCATGCTGGTGCCCTGATGAAGAGGACATCAAGCCCCGTGAAAACTAGAGTTAGGGATGGTTGTGAGCCACCAAGTGGGTGCTCGAAAATAAACCCAGGTCTTCTGCAAGAGCAGTTAGTACTCTTAATCACTGACCCGTCTCTCCAGCCCACAGTTTTTATGTTTTCAGATAGGGTCTTCTTGCATAAGCAGTCCTCCTCTGCTCATCTCAGTGCTACCAGAGGAGCCGGAAAGAGAGAATAGGGCTGGCATGGGAAACTCTAACCAGGTCTTAGTAATTCAGGCCCTACCTACTAAGAAAGACACACAAAGGAACTACCAGGGGCCTTCAGCTCCACTCCCCGCAAGTCTCTGCTGATGGGGACATTCTTTGAGGGGAGGATTGTTTTTATTTTGTTTTTCTTTTGTTTTGTTTTTGAGACAGGGTCTCACTGTGTAGCCCTGGCTGTCCTAAAACTCACTATGTAGACCAGGCTGGCCTTGAACTCATAGAGATCTGCTTGCCTTTGCCCCCTGAGTGCTGGGATTAAAGCATGCAGCACCAGACCCTTCGTTGGTGGCGGTCCTAGCCCCTCTCTCGGCCTTCCTAGTCTCCCTCCATTTATTTTACAGCAGATGTCTCTTGCTTATATCCATGCCTTTGCTTCTGATCTTTATCTACAGGGAGATTTTGTGATCTGCATTTCGGTCTTGCTAACAGTTTATGGAGTTCGCGCTTCGTAAGTTCCTCTTTTGATCATCTCTCACCCTCCGCTAATTTGCTCAAGCAAAGAGCAAGCTCCCAGGAGGAGATTAGCAAGAAGGATACATTTGGCTCTATCAAATGAAGTGTTTCTGAACTTGATCGTTCACTTCTCACTCAAGGGGACGTTTAGGATGAAGCAGTAACTTCTTTGATATTTGATATTTAACAATCTCATTTTTTTTTTTTTTGGTTTCCTTAGTCTCAAAGAGCTAGACTGACTTTAAACACTAATTTTAAAAAAAAAATCAAAAAACTTTTCAAATGCTCAAGCATAGGAAATTAAAACTGAGAGACAACCCACAGCTTGCCTACTGACCACTCCTTAATTTAGCCCCCATCTTACCTTTGGTATTTGAGACCTTTTCGTTTCAACTTTTTAACTCTGTCTGCAGGCCTGGGGGTCTCAGTGGTAAGACAGCTGCCTCCCAGGGGTAAGGGCATGGCTTTGATCCCCAGCACCAGAATAAATAAAAATAAAAACCAACGTGCTCACTCCCTTTGGTAACTTGTGGGTTGGTTGTGGGTAGGGAAAGGTGCTTGCGAACGCGAGCTCAGAGCTCTTCAGGGCACATGACCCTGGTTCACGTCTGTTGGTTCACGGCTCCGTCCCAGCTCACGGTCAGCCTCCCTGTCAGCAGGGTCTGCCGTATTTTTCCCTCCACATTGTTTATTTAAGGAACCATCAGGAGGAATACCCATAAGCCCGAGATGTAAACTCCGCACGACTGCTTCGTTTGACTTAATGAAGACAAGCCTTCGGAGTCACCTCTTCCCTCAGGCCTCACCTCTGCTCCCGAGAGAACGTCAGACGCGGAAATTTATGGAAATTCTGACCTGTAGGGCCAGGAAGTGCACGGGACTGGAGAAGGTGGATCAGAGGGAGCCTGGGCCCCAGTGCGCCTCGGGGAGGGACATACCTGCAGCTCTGGTTTCCCAGCGCTGTTTTTGAACTGCAGAGATGGGTTAGTCTGGAAACGAACTTAGCACATGAATGTCCTTTATTCAAATGACTAATTTTCTTCCATAGCATTTAACTGAATTAAAAAACAACCCAACACAATCAGATGAAAATTGTAGCTGCAAGCTGCACACATTCAATCAGACAAAATGTTACAGGAGATGATGCCTTTGGGTCAGAAATTTACTACAACTTTTTGTTATTATTATTATTTCAAAAGATCAAGCTCACCATCCCGGCTAAGCCACAAGGCAGAAGGATGAAAGGGGCCTTACAGTAAAGCTCTGGATTTAAAAATATTTTTAAATGGTCTCATTGAGAAAATTTTTCAGATGAGAGTCACCCTTGAATGAATGAGTGAATGCATGCTGTATCAAATTATTCAGAGACAAAGAAGAGAAGCCATTTTTATCAGAACAAAGGCCGTCTGCTTTGTTTGGGAGGCACATCGTTCTTACAGCCTTTTTGGAAATGTCGCGTTTTAAGTCAATGAGAGTTGTGTTCCGAGAAGAGGGGGATGTGAGACCCCATTAGACTCACGAGGATGCTATGTTTTTGCCTCTGAATACTTTCCACAGTGCATAAAAATTCCTGTTTTGGGGTGGGTGGGTGGGGAGGTCTCTTTAATGTCCTAAACTGTTTCAGGTTTTACAAAGTCCTTCGGTTTCCACGTTTAAAGGGCAGACATGACCACACTGGAACACCAGCCAGCCAGTTACGGAAGTTCTGACTTTTTTAGACAAGCCTTTTGAACCCTTAACATGGTGAAAACAGAATCCTTGGCCTGCTTGGGTACTTGGCTTCTGGAAGTCACCCAGGGCATACCATTTTCCCTGGCTCTTGGTGTGGAGCTGGCTCCCGAATGGGGATAATCAGAGCAGTGATGGTGTGGAGGTCAGATGGGACAGAATGCCATAGGGAACTCAAACCGTTGCCAAGAAGTGATCCTACTGGGCGGCAGCTAAAGCAGTGTGGCCCCCTTGACTGCCTACATCCCCCAAATTATCAGTAAGCTCACAAGATCAATTTGCTTTGTTGAAAACAATGTTCGCTGTTTTTATGGCTCAAAGAGACTACAGACTCAACAGTTCAATCCCATCCAACTCTTCCGACAGATCTGAAACATGAAACAATCGAAGGCATTTTTATATGAGTCAGTCACGACCTTTTAAAAGACAAATCCCCTCTAGAGAAACAGAGGAAGTAAGCCCACATGGAGCCACCCTTGCTTAAGGACAGAGGAGAGCCCTGCAGCAGAGAGCAGCTGAAGGAGGAGCAGTCCAGAAACCCACGAGGTTTGGTGCAGCCCTCAGCCTCTCAGAGAAACTTGAATGGTTGGAAGGATTCAACAGAAAGATCTACAAGTTTGTTAGGCGCACAAGTCATTGTTGGCAAAGATAAACTCTCCACACCGCACCATTGTATATACCTTTCCATTTTGGTACTCAACCAAAGTGTAACTTCAAAGTATAGGAAGCCCCCGACTGTGGCCAGCCCAGAAGTCAGAAGCAGAGAATGTATTTCATGTTGCTATTTCTCAATCGGCCTTTAAGGTTAGCAACAGTGTAAATATATCTCCACATTTTTTTTTTGGTCACAAATCTAATCATGATAATAATAATATAATTTGTTATTGTAAAGAGAATATTAAGAATAATGCAAATGGATTAAATTACATTTCACTATGTGCCAAGCACTGTGCTAAGTGCATGAGCATTCACGATTCAAGCAGCTGTCGCTCCAGAATCCGTCCAGTTAGCTCTGTTTTAAAGATGGAAAAACTGAGTCCCAGGAGTTCCCCAAATTACCAAGCTGTTTATTTTGGAGAAGGCAGTATTTGGACCTACCAGTGTAACCTCTAGTGTGTTCAGCTTTTCCTAGAGTGAACTTAGAGCATGCTTGCTGTCTTTATTAAGTAGAGGAAGATTAATTTACAGATACACAGAGGGGTCAGGACTGGAGAGATTGCTCGCTGGTTAAGAGCAACCATTGCTCTTGCAGGCTACCCAGGTTCGAGTCCCAGCACACATGGCGGCTCATGACTGTCTTTAATTCCAGCTCCAGGGGACCCATCTCCTCTTTTGGCCTCCTCAGACACCACGTGGTGCAGGCAAAATGCTAACACACATGAGGGGGGGAGAGAAGGAGGGAGGGAGGGAGGGAGGGAGGGAGGGAGGGAGGGAGGGAGGAAGAGAAAGAGAGAAAGAGAGAGGGAGCAAGAATGGTTTGTGTTTTGTAGAGAGAGACAGGCAGATCTGAAGAGGAGAAGTAATGGGTGGCCAGCTTGCCACTAGGGCCCATGGTGACATCAATCCTAAGCTGCTGCCAGGGGCAATGTCTGGGTCCATGGCTCTGCCACAGCCATAGTCTGTGCTGGTTTCCTGGCTCCTGTTACCACTGAAGGCTATACA
Source organism: Chionomys nivalis (assembly GCF_950005125.1). NCBI lineage: Eukaryota > Metazoa > Chordata > Mammalia > Rodentia > Cricetidae > Chionomys > Chionomys nivalis. Next base: position 21,580,266 of record NC_080107.1, read on the forward strand.
GATGCCTGTAGCCTGGTCAGACACCTGAGGCCATATTGACATCTGAGGGTCATGCTGCCAGGGCCATACAGATGTTCGTGCCCTGTGCTGCCACCCAGGGCCATGGTGACACCCAGGCCGAGCTGTGGCCTAGAGCCAAGAGGGAAAGAGGAGGAAGGGAGGGAGGGAGAGAGGGAGAGGGAGAGGGAGAGGGAGAGGGAGAGGGAGAGAGAGAGAGAGAGAGAGAGAGAGAGAGAGAGAGAGAGAGAGAGAGAGAGAGAGAGAGAGATTAAAGACTTCAGTGTGGTTATAGTGCTGTTAAGGGTAGATAAAGCTTAAGCCCAGGCAGACATACTGATCCTAGACTCATAGGGCTTAATGTCTAAGGCTTTCCATCATGAAGAACACATTTCTCAGTCTTGAGAAAAACCTTTTTATTTTCATTTTGAGCTTTAAAAATATGAGGCCTGAAATGTTTTGCTAAATTCTTCATTATACTCAAGCTGACTGTTTACCACCTTAAGACCCGCTCAAATTCACTGCTTCCGGGGAAACCTTGGGCTTTTGGTTGGTCTGTACTGCCCTCTAGTGGTAGGAAATTGCTCACCGTGCTATTTGATGACAAAGAAAAGCATCTTCTTGAGGAGATTCCTTTTAAACCTAAAGGGTAATAGTGTGTGTGATTGCATTTGTGCTTTTAGGGACATTTGGCTGAGAAAAATACACAAGAATTAAAAACACCTTGGATTTAGTATTTCTTATGTGAATATATTTTCTTCCTATTCATCTCAATAGTATGCACATCTATAGAAACCAAGATGTTGTATGTCTATGCACACATGCATGTGTGCATTGTCTGCTTATCTGTAGACAGTGTGTGTGGGTGCATTGCTGGATACTGAAGCTCATACTTTAGGTTTTCTCTTCAAAATTCTTTGGCTAGGTCAACAAAAACCCATGTTAGACCAGTCGTAGCCCAAACACTAAGCTTCAGCATTGTTGAGGGAAGAGTGCGTGATGGAATTGTGAAGAACATGATCCACACTGCAAAACCAGAGCATCAGGAGATTACTCTCACGAGGGATGTTGGTCCAGTGCTGCCGGAAGAAATAAATGGAGCAACATTTGAGTTCTTGGGTCATTTCCCCTCAGCCAGAGACTCGTTGTAAAGGAAAGTCATTTTATCTGATTTTTGCAAAAGACAATCTTGGGACTTTTTTTTTTTTTTTTTTTTTTTTTTTTGAGACAGGGTTTCTCTGTGTTGTTTTGGAACCTGTCCTGGAACTATCTCTTGTAGATCAGGCTTGGCCTTGAACTCACAGAGATCTGCCTGCCTCTGCCCCCGAGTGCTGGGATTAAAGGTGTGAGTCATTACCACCCAGCAATCTTGGGACATTTTAAGGAAATGCAGAAGGAATTTATGATGAACTTCCCTGAGCAGACTCTTGAGGTTTGTTTGATCTGCATCCCAAAGTAGCAATGTGGTAGTGTTACGACCTCAGCCTCATTGTGAAGTGAGACTCCCTGTACCTATCAATCTCATCTTGACGCTTAACTTTCCTTAACTATTTGAACGTATATTATTTCATTGGAAAACTTTGCTTCAAACTGGCTTAAAATGCTGCCTACTTACCATCTGAATGTTGATTTTGGACAATTCTGTTTTTTTTAAAGGAATGAGATATATATTTTATTTATTCTACATTTATCCAATATGAAGATGAGTAATATATTTAGTTTTAATGTATAACTAGTTACACACAGTAAAACCTTCTATGTATAGCTTGCAGTGCCTTTTTAATTGACTATTTTTAGCAATTTTTTTTTTTTTTTTGGTTTTTCGAGACAGGGTTTCTCTGTGGTTTTGGAGCCTGTATTGGAACTAGCTCTTGTAGACCAGGCTGGTCTCGAACTCACAGAGATCCGCCTGTCTCTGCCTCCCAAGTGCTGGGATTAAAGGCATGCGCCACCACCGCCCGGCTAGCAATATGTTTTTAATTGAAATAGTATTACATTTCCCCCTTTCTAGCCCCTCCTACATTTCATTCCTCCAACCCTTTCCATGTCCTCTAGAGTTCATAGCCTTTTTTCTTTTATTATTACTGTTATGTGTGTGTATACAAATATGTATAAATACAACCTGTTAGGTCTGTTTTTGTTGATGGTGGACTGATCACTCTTCATTGGACAACCAATCAGGGGGCACAGCCCTGGGAGAGGATAATTCTCCTTCTCCTGGCAGTCATTGGTCCTGTAGATTTTTGTTTGTTTGTTTATTTTTGTCTAGGAGGTGAGACATGGGTGAAATTTCCTCCCTTCTATGTTAATATGCCCATCGGTTTTACCAGTGTTCCTGTCTTGCTTATGCAGCCGTAAAGACTGTGTCACTGCTGACTTCCCGGAGTCCTGGATCTTACAACCTTTCCACTCCATCTTCCATGGAGTTTCTCGTAGACTTAGGAAGAGTGATGGAGATGTGTCCACTGGCGTGGGCTCTCTGCAGTTTGATGTCCAGTTGTGTGTTTCTGTGATGGTCTCCATTTGTTGTAAGGAAAGGCTTCTTTGATGATAGATGGTAGCTACCCTTGTGTGTGAGGATTTGGATCTCAAGACAAGAGAGAACATAAGGCTTTTATCTTTTGGGTCTGGGTTAAATGTTTCTAGAACTTAAATGAAAATACAGGAGAACAAAACTTTTGGGGCTTGTTAAAAGCAGGCCCAGGAAGTCATCCTCTGTATATGTAAAACAAAACAAAACTCAACAAGTAAACAGGAATTAGATAGCTGAAGTTGAGCTCTCTGTTGCCACGGAGAATGCTACTTCCCCAGTGTCAGACCCAACGCGTATGTTCCTCAAAGGCTCTACTATTTAACATGTGGTTGGATCGGAAGGAATTAGGTTCAGATGAGGTCATGTGGTTGGAGCCACCACCCTGTGGTTAGCTCCTTAAAAGAGCGCCCGACCCCAGAAAGGCCACTTGAGGTCACAGTGAGAATGTAGTCAGCTGCAGGGCAGGAAGAAATCCCTTAGCAGGGACCAGTCACGGGCACCTTGTCTCGAACTTGCTCTTCTCCAGAGCACTGTGAGAAGGAATCTGTAATTCAAGCCGCCCAGTCCAAAGGATTTGGTCACAACGTCTCTAGCCGACAGAGACACTCTGATGGAGAGAAATTGAGTGCCTATTATTTAGGTACATTTTTAAATATTCAACTTCACCTTCCTAATGAAGCGTTTTCTGAAAAGGTAAAGTCATGTTAAGACAGATGACAGTAAGCTGCGTGACAATATCAGTTCCCAAGACATCCAAAATCCAATGCAAAACAATCCCTGAGTTCCTCTTCAGCTTGTCATTGGTAGTTTTGAAAAATAATTTGAATTGCATTAATTTATCCTGGTTATTCTACAGAGGGTTTCTAGAAAACAAACAAAATGTATCCTCCAAACAAACAAACAAAAAACAAGACCTGACAGGATGGCTCAGGAGGTAAAGGCTGCAACCCGAGTTTGAGCCCCAGACCCATTTGGTAAAAGGAGAGAAATGACTTTTGCAAATTGTCCTCTGACCTCCACACACACACCCATTCCCTTCCCTACAACAAACAAACAAATACTTTTTTTTTAAGGGTGGGATCAGTGCAGCCATGTGACCCTGACCTCAAACCCACAAAAGCAAGTAAGATTCATGCTGTCTCTTCACAGCATATCCATACTGGTGTTATTCATAATATCTGAAAGCTAGAAACATCCCAAGAATCCATGGGTATATAAACAAATAAGTGAATATGTGAATAACTTCATTGCCGTCTGCCAGAAAATTATCTTAACATGTGCCAAGTCTATGATAACCCTAGAGTAAAGGATGGCTCTGGAGTTGTGAGACATAGTTCAGTCAAGGTATCTCTGACTCCCTAACGGAGACCAGCACAAAACTACAGACCCCAGCTTCTTTGCCTCTAGGTCTGTGGCCCAGAAATTTATGACACAGAGAGTTTGGATTACACAGGGTGTAGCACCCAGGGAGGCATCAAAACTAACACACACATGGGCTCACACACGGGCTCCACACACGGGCTCCACACATGGGCTCCACACATGTGCTTCACACACGGGCTCCACACACAGCTCCACACACGGGCTCCACACACGGCTCCACACATGGGCTCCACACACACGCTCCGTGGCGCCCAGCTGGCAACTCTGAAGGGAGCTTTGAGTCCCAAGTGGTGGGAGCACTGTGTCAGGAAGGACAGGCGAACTGGCAGGCTGTGGCCACAGAGAAACAGGTTGTCAAGTGGGCCTCTACTCAGAAGTAACTTTCCTATTGGCTGGGAATACCTAAGTTTCTAATTACTTCTAGAATCACTTAGAGACAAGTAGAAGTACAGAGAATCTGGGACCTGTCACTGGGTTCCAGCCCTCAGGTGTCACGTTAGACAACAGCAGGGAAAAGTTGCCAGAAGCCACATGCAGTCGAAAGGGCATCTGAACGGGAAGGCAGAAGATTACAGAGGCAAGAGGGCCCACAATCCAAGTTAATGTCATTTCTCCTTTCCCACAAGCTCCGTGACCCAGGAAAGGCAGGGGGAGAAGCGCCAGAGTACCGAGATCTTATTAAAGTTTAATAAGAAACCAGAGCTATTGTAGAAGATTTGGCTTTTCACTCATTAATCCACTAAACAGAATGTGCTTGAGGATCGTCTATCAGATGAGGAAACAGATACAGAGCCTGTGACTTATAGTGAAGAACGCACTGTACTAGACTTACAAATGCAGTGCTGAGGGGACCTTGAGCAGGTGACAAGATCTTCCTATGAAGGACTTGGGGAAATCTTAGAGGGAAGGTCGCTAGAGCAGGTCTTGAAGGGAAGAATGGGAGGAAAAGTCTGAAATTCTGGGTGCTCAAGGAAGAGAGAGGGGGTGATTTTAAGAGTGATGAGGACGTGTGTCTGGTATTCTATGGGAGGTGACCTAGGGCAGGCTAAAGAGTTGGCATTGCATCCTGCAGTGAATGTGGCCACCACGGGCAGTAAGGCTTCTGTGTTGAGGGGGATAAGCCTCACGGAGGGCAAACAGCAGAGGGAGGGAGGTGGGGACACCAGGGAAGTAGGTGGCTGTTGCAATCCCCAGGCTATGCCAGGACGAGCCGGCAGGGGGTGGGGATGCTCAGCCTCACCCCCTGCACCCCATCTGTTCCTTCCCTCACAGAGGTGCCTCCTCCTCCAAGCCTGTCGCAGAACTTGTGCTGTGATATTTACAGCCACGGCCAAGGCTCAGAAAGGCCTATGGTGTGTGTCACCAATGTCCTCCCGACTGTGGGTCTGAGTGCGATGTGTGTGTATGGCTCTCTGTAAGAGTTCTTTACTCTAGCAGGAAGGAGGCAGGCAAGGAATGTCGCTTTACGGCTTCCAGGGAAACCAGCTGCCTCTAATCCAGAGAAAAGCTGAACAGCTGATACATGGCAAAGAAAAGCACGTAGTGAAGAGAAAGCGGCTTGGATTTGGTAGCTGTTGGTGTAACCAAAGGCAGTGGGTTCACATCTCGGTGAGTACAAGGACCAAACAGGGAAGCTGTAAAAACAGGGAAAGGAAATTACGGCCACAGGCCAGGAGAGCCGGGGTGGTGTCCAGAGCAGAGCTCTCCTGACACACGAAAGCACACAGCTTTTACAGAGGAGTCTGTATGTGTGACTTAGGTGCAGGCCCGTTCCTGAACGTGCTCAGTGAAGAAGGAAGGATAGGTAGTGGCTGGAGAGACGGCTCAGCGGTTAAGAGCAAGTACTGCTCTTCCTGAGTTTGTTTCCCAGGACCTATGTCATGTGACCCACAAGAGCCTACAACTCAAGCTCCAGGGGGACCAGAAGCCTCTGGCATCCATGGGCACCTGCTCTTGTGTGTAGGTATACACACACACACACACACACACACACACACATACAATCTTAAAAAAGAGATGGAAAATTAGTAGATACTTTTTTGGGGCATGGAGCACATGGTCAAAGGTTAAGAGTCGGCAGAAATACTTCTGGGTATGCTCAGTTTGCATCCTGAAGTTCTAACTGGGCATAAATAAAAAGGATACTCTAAAGTTGCATTAATATAGGAATCCCCGCCCCCCCCGCCCCCCGCCCCAAGGTGCCTACCTCTATGACAGCCTGTGCTGATAAGCATATCAGAGTGAGGCGAAGCCGAGTCTGACCTTTCTAGGTGCGGCAAAGGACTTGTGGCTGGAGAACAGCCCTGGCTCCTGGCTCTTGGTTTTGGGCTAACGGACCAGTCAGTGACTTAAGCAACAGAGGAATGAGAAATCTTTCTTCTAGGTGCCCATCTTGGCATAATGCTGGGCTCAGTCAGTGATTGCTAAATGGTATCAAACTCAAGCAGCCAACACACTAGATCCACAGTATTTATTACTCCAAAAATATTTTCCATTTGTTTACATATTGAGATGCCAATCACATTTTTATTATAAAGAGTTCTATAGGGCTTATATATTTTGTTTTCATATTTTAAAGTCTCAGGGTGTTATACAAATTTTATTTACTTATTGTGTGTGTGTGTGTGTGTGTGTGTGTGTTGGGGCTTGTGTGTGGACACCCTTTAGAAGTTGGCTCTTCCATTTGTTGATGCCAGGTCTCCCATGGTTCTGCTGCACAGTGTCCTCCGGGCTAGCTGGCCTATGAGCTTCTGGCCAGTTCTGTCCTTCATGGTGGGGAAGTCATGATGAGAAGAGCTTGAGGCGGCTGGTCACCTTGCATCTGCACACAGCAGTGAATGATGCTGACACTTTACAGTCCCCTCCCTTTTAACCCCGCACCCCAGCCCACGGAATGGTGCCACCTGTATTTGGGGTCAGACTTCCCATTTCCGTTGACCAGTGTAGAAACTCCCTCGCAGACTTGCCCAGAGATTTGTCTCCTAGGTGACTCTGATTCTAGATCTTGTCAAGTTGACGATATTAGCCATCCCAATAACTTTTGATTTTCTAAGCTGAGCATTATTTGGTGCTTTTAAAAAAGTTTTCTCACATGCTCTATAACTTTTAGAAGTTGGCAAAGCAGATGGCTCATAGGTAAAGGTGCCCAATGGCCAAGCCTGACAGCTGAGTCCTATCCTGGTTCCATATGACAGAAAGTGAGAGCCGACTTTAGCAGGTCATCCTCTGACCTCCAAGTGTGCACCACGCCCCATGCACTCCTTTTCACATAAACACACACACACACACGGTAAATGTAAAAAGAAAAATCAACTAAAAATACCTAAAGTTAGGTATAATTTATAACTTATAATGTTATAAATGTAACATCATATAACTTATGATGGACAGAGACTTATTTGGACTCATGGTTTTGAGGTTGTCAAATGCAAGATATTGTGACCGTATCGGCTACATGCCACCTCACCTCCTAGAAAAGAAATAAATGGAAGAATCAATGGCTTTGTGCCAATAGGGGGAACATGTATAGGAGAACACAGGGGGAGATGGGGGGTCAGGATCAGGCCTGCATTGTCACACCCATCATGGTGACATATGTTTGTGTTCCCAGCCCTCAAGGGATTGATACAGGAGGGTCACAGTTTCAATGCCAGCCTTGGATACATAGTGAAGACACTGTCCCAGGAAATGAAAATAACCAGTCAACCAAATAGAGACTCTTATTAGATTGCATTCATCTGTTAGAAGGGTGGAGACCCCATGGCCGGAGTCACCACTTAGGGTCCACTTCTTCTCAATGCCACTAAATGGAGAATCAAAGTTCCACATGAGGTTTTTTTCTTTTTAACTTTTTATTTATTTTTCTATGTCTTTCACATCATGCACATTGACTCTATTTATCTCCCTGTCCCTTTGAATCCATCCTCTGACCTTGCAACCTCCCCCACAAAATAAAATAAAATAATTTAAGAGAAAAGTGAAAAGAAAAAAAAAGAAAGAAAAATAAAAATCTCACCATGGGAGCCGTGGTGACAGCGAGTCACACAATATTTCCTTTTGTCCATGTAGCCTTTCTTGAAGTGTTCATTGCACAGTCTGGTTTGAGGCCTCTGGTTTCTGCTACATCATTGATACTGGTCCTTCAGTGGCGTTTCTCTTGGGTATCATAAGTATCTTGCAGCCTTGGGTCTGCACGACGTGCCCCGTTCACGTGCTCGGGTTATAGATGGGATTGATATTGGGCTGGACCAACTCATAGTCCTCGTTCTGGGCCTGGGTTGCTCAGCCCTCCAGTTCTCCTTTGTCTCCACCACCAGGGGGAGCTCTCCAGCATTGCCCTGGCTAGTTCACCCTGCACAGCAAGGAGCAAGGGGTGGGACCGGTTCTCCTGCTTTCACCTGGACTTACACCTACACCTTCAAGGCCAGCTCTCAGTGCTGCCCAAGTGAGGTGCAGGGGCCGCTTTCTCGAGTGCTGCTGCTAGTGAGGGGCAGGAACAGCTCTCTTACTCTTAAGACCTCAGTGCCAGCCTAACTGCCACAGGTGAAGAGGGGCGGGGTGGGGGGAGGGCAGGTATCTTCAATGCCACCGTATGGTAGATGAGGTGCTGGGCCAGATCTCCCACATTGACATTCTTGGATGGTTCAACTCTCCCCACCAAAAAAAAAAAAGTGGCATAATGTGACACAGCAGATTACTGTAATGTTATGTCTAGGTTACAGGAGCAATAATAATAATAATATAATCAAATAATATAATTTATATTACATATAATATAATTAATAATTATTTAAATAATATATAGCATATAATTGAATAATTAAATAGAATAATGATTATTATTCCAAGTTTCTTATATAAATCATTTAATCTTCATCCCAATTCTATGAGGTAGAATTATCCCCATTTTACAAGTGATTAAATTGAGAAGTTCATTATGTCACAAAAGCAAGAAAATGAAAATTATATATGGCATCCCACTGTCTCTTGGGAATTAAACAAAACAAAACAATTGCCAGTCTATTATAACCTGTGCAAGACCTTCCAAATGGCTTTGTGATTGACGAAGAGGTATGAGGATTCAAGCAAAGTGTGTGAGAAGCGACCTTAAGAGCTCACAAGCCGGGCGGTGGTGGCGCACGCCTTTAATCCCAGCACTTGGGAGGCAGGGGCAGGTGGATCTCTGTGAGTTCGAGTCCAGCCTGGTCTACAAGAGCTAGTTCCAGGACAGACTCCAAAACCACAGAGAAACCCTGTCTCGAAAAACCAAAAAAAAAAAAAAAAAAAGAGCTCACAAACTCGTTGCTGGGAGCTAAGAAGCAGAGTTTTTTGGGCCCAGTATGGGCTAATGTTGGGATAAAGCAGAAGTAAGTTCATCATTTACTGCAGAAAAATTCTTGCCCCTGGAAGAACGTGAGCCAACTGAGCATTTTGTCAAAACTATCCCATCTTGTTTATCAAGTGTTCCTAGACCCCCAAGTCACTGAACCCACTAACACAGACCTCATTGCCTCCTCATTTCAACCAGCTCCTCCTCTTGCAAAGCCTACCTGAACTGTGGTGGAGCGTGTCGAGGCAATGCCTTCTTCTAGCTTTGCTTCATCAATGAAATTTTCTTTTGGTCTTTGGGGAGTTAACTGTGACATTAAGTATATATTGAACTGTAGTTTTGGTAATATTGTGGTATTATCAGTGAGACAGTCAAGTGCTGGGGAAGCATTGTATGTACACAGGATCCATTCCTGCTGTAGACAGGATTTACAAAGGAACAAGGGCCAGGCAAGGGTGCTGTTTCCCTGCGGCAGAGTCATGGATACCTACAATGACGGAGGCAGGGACCTTCAAGTACTCAGAAACCCACACAGTCCCACAGGTTCCTGATTCTACCATGTTACCATGAAGTGTATCATGAACCCCCGTCATTCTGGTCAAATGAACAGAACAGAAAAATTTTACTGATAAAGGCAACTCTTCACGTAAGAAAGTAGACCAGAGGCTTTTGACCTTGTTGGGTTTGGGAGAACAGAAATTTGGTACCTACAGAGACTATGCCTTTGGAAAGTGCTAGCTAACTCATTCAACTTCATGTCCTCCAGGGATCAGAGAAGGAAGGAACATCGAAATGGCAACCAAGAGTAAAGACAGAAACAGCGGGAGAAAGAGTTGGCAAGCGGAGAGGGAATCTGAGTCACGAGGGTGCAGCCATTAGACCAGAAGCCGCAGATGTTCAGTTCTCATGGGCACCATGAAATGCTGGAGTCAGAGAGCAACTGATGCGTTCTGCACAGCCAGGAAACCTGTTCCAGTTCTCGTTGAGGCCAGTGACTCACTGTGAGGTGAGGATGACGATGATGATAATGTAAAAATATAAAGCGTGTAATTTCATGTTGATATGCATCATGACATAAAACTCTGTCTACATTTTGTTCCTAAAGTGCTGGGCTCACACCCAGGACCTTGGGCATGCTAGGAAACTACTGTTCCAATGAAGTATGCTCTCCGTCCTGCATGGATCTTGAGTGAAATGTTCTATGAATTTTGAAGAGCATATAAGACATGAGAAATCATTTTCAACACCTCGGAAAATTATGCTACATTCCTTGCCAAATTAGTGTGCTTATTCTTACCTTTGTATACAATGTCCTTTCAAATCCGACTGCTTTTGTTCAGCGTGATGGTTACGGTTTTTTTTACTGTTGCTGCTCCATTGTAGGGATGGTTTCGATTTGTCTTTCATCTGCTGATGGCTATTTGGGTTATTTCAACTTTAGAGCTTTTAAGAATAAGGCGATTAGAGTCCATTATCAGTAGTGTAGCAGAAACCAGAGGGCTTGAGCCAGACACTCACGGCCATGAACACTTGCGAGGGAAGATGAACGGACTCAATGGGCCACACTACAGCTTCCATGACAAGATTCTTTTTTGTTTTTATTATTATTATTTTAAATTTGGTTTTGATGGGGTTGGGGAAGGTTGCAAAAGCAGAAGGCGGATGCGAGGAGACAGGGAGATCCGTGGGGTAGGAATGCATGACGTGAAATCCTGAGCCATGGGGTGTCTGGAAGCTTCAGGCACAGCACAGGGTGGGTCAGGTTTCCTTCTGGAAAGGTATTCAGATATGAAGCTTGACCCATCCTTTTGTTTTTTTGTTTGTTTTGAGACAGAGTTTTACTATATAGCTTTGGCTGCCTTGGAACTCATTATGTTGACTAGCTGGCGTCGAACTTACTGCCTCTGCTGGGATGTCGAGCCTCCTATCATTTTCTTTTTTTTTTTTGTTTTTTTGTTTTTTGAGACAGGGTTTCTCTGTTGCTTTGGAGCCTGTCCTGGAACTAGCTCTTGTAGACCAGGCTGGCCTCGAACTCACAAAGATCCACCTGCCTCTGCCTCCCAGGTGCTGGGATTAAAGGCGTGCGCCACCACCGGTAAACCCACCCTCTTGCCTTCTCGTAGGATCCTCTGAGCAGTGCTTGCCATCCTTTCCCTCCCTGGGTCTGGGCATTCTTCCCGCCCCCCCCCCCCCCCCCCGCTAAGAATTCACACTCCTTGTGCTCTTAAGAATGTACCACGCCCAGAAAAACAGTCTCTGAACTTGTGCTCTATGGTCCTGTGCTGTACCCAGTGATTTGAAAAGCCCGATAGTGGTGTTTTAGGGTTTCTCTTGCTGAGAAGAGACACCAGGACCACGACAACTCTCATAAGGAAAACATTTAATTAAGGGGGCTTGCTTGCAGTTTCCCAGGTTCAGTCCATTATCATCATGGCAGGGAGCAAGGCAGCGTGCAGGCAGACACGGCGCTGTAGTGAGACTTCTCCATCTTGCTGGCAACAGGGAATCAACGGACATACTGGGCAGTATCCTGAGTATGTGAAACCTCAGAGCCCGCTCCCACAGAGACACACTTCCTCCAACAAGGCCATACTCACTCCGAGAAGGCCACACCTCCTAATCATGCTGCTCCCTATGAGATTATGGGATTATGGGGGCCAATCACATTCAAACTACCACAAGTGGGAATACTTGAATGTGCAGAAGGGCGACAAAGAATGTTTCCATGGCTACCCTGGTACATGAGCTATTGAAGTTGAGGATGCAAAGGGCCTAGGGAAGCCTGAGTCTGTGGGGGTGGGGGTGGGGGTGGGGCATAAATGCAAGCAAACAAAAGGAGGGAAGTGAGTTTCCCTAAAACTCAAGGGAGAACTCAGGGGTTAGGAGGCCCTGGGCAGCAGGAGAGTTGCAAGAGCCCTGGGCTGAGGAACTTGTTTAATGTGTAATTGGCAAAGGGAAGGTTCTGGAAGTGTTGCCGGGACGGTGCCAGCATAAAACCTGACACCACCAGCCTTTCTGTGGGGTTTTTGTGCTCTGGGCTCCTAAGGAGTGATGTATAGACGCTAGGAGACATGTTTGTCTCACTTGACATGACTTGATGTTTATCTTGGCTCAATCAGTCCTGAAGCACTAACTTTACAAATGCCTTGAGCTGTTTTTCCTTCAAATCCTCATTCCTTTCACTCATCCTTAAATCCCAATGTTGGGAACCATAAACGTCTACTCTTTTTGGCCATCTGGCATTATAATTCAATAAAATAGACGGGTAAAAATACTCCTAAATCTTTTTTCCCCCCACCCTGGCACAGAGTGAATCATGAACATTTTATGATTAACTGACCAAACTCTAGTTCAGGAGAGAAAGCTAAATGGGTGCTACAGAAAAAAAAAAAAAAAGAGGCGTGCATCTGAGAGACACTTAGCTGCTGTGTGACTTTAGGAGGGCCCGGTCAACTGGGATGCTAACAATGTCTGCCCTTTCTATTCACTGCTGATTGTAAGCAAGACAACAGGAGTATTTATATGGAATCCCACATGGCATCTCCTAGTTCCCACTAAGAGTTAGGCTTTTCCTTTCTGTCTTAGCTCCACTTCTCGTGGGAAGGGGCTGACCTCGCAGGGCTGCAAGGAGAAACTACATGAGTGGATGTTTGGTAAGCGTGAAGCGCTGCTGTAGACACTGCATTGGTAAACATTTGAGTTAGTCGCTCCTCTTTGCTCCAGACGTTCCGTGAAGTCTATACACAGCGTGAATGGTAAGCCACTTTGGGCCCCAAAGGCCTTTTGTGTAAGAGGAGCACAATGTAATAGGTTTTCTGTGTAGCTCTGGTTGGAACAGAAGTCACCATCCTCCTGCCTCAGCCTCTTGGATTCTGGGGTTATGGACATGTACTGCCATGCCTAGCTCCCCAGAGTTTTGACTGGAACAAAAAGCCCTTGTTAACCCCTCTACCACAGAACGGGAAATCTGAAGTGCTAGCTCTAGCATTCAGCTTGAAAATGTATTGGTTAATTAAAAAATTGGTTAAATGTTCTTGTCAAAGCTGTGAAAGCTCAGGGACACAGCGTCCCCAGCCATTGATCGCCAACTCTTATGGTACTTGCTTTGAAAATGCTCTCTGAAGCCTGGTAGTAGTGTTATGCGCCTTTAATCCCAGGAGGCAGAGGCAGGTTGATTTCTGTGAGTTCAAGGCCAACCTGGTCTACAGAGCCAGTTCCAGGACAGGCTCCCACGCTACACACAGAATCCTATCTTGAAAAACAAACAACAACAACAAAAAAAAAACAAGCAAGCAAACAAACAAAAATAAACAAAGAAGCAAACAAATAAAAAACCAAAAACAACCAACCAACCAACCAAAAAAATCAAAACAAAACAAAACAAAAAAGAAAGAAAAGTAAATGCTCTCTGAATTTATAACTACAGCAGAATGTTACAACAAAAGGCTCAGCTAAGTGCTGCCATAGAAACAATATTTGGGGCTGGAGAGATGTTGCATAGGTTAAGAGCATTGGCAGCTCTTCTAGAGGTCCTGAGTTCAATTCCCAGCAACCACATGGTGGCTCACAGCCATCTATAATGGAATCTGATGCCCTCTTCTGGCATGCAGGTGTATATGCAGATAGAATACCATATACATAACATAGATCTTAAATTAAAAAAAAATAATATTCCAGAGTTAGACTGTAGATACCACCTATAGAATAAAGATGAAGGTCTGCTGTTTGTCTTCTTCACTCTGGAAAGGGGTGTCCTCTGTGTAGGTACACAGTGCATGTGTGGGTTGCCAGGGAAGTAGGGATGCAGGGCTGTGACGTTGGGCACGTAATACATCCTTACTTCCTGTGAGCTGTGACAGGGATTCCCACAGTGGAAGCTCTGAAAAACCCACAGAAGCCCCCTCAGGGAAAAGAAAATCAGTTGCCCTCAATGTCTTAGTCCATTTTCTGCTGCTCTAACAAAATATCTGAGACCCAGTAACTTCAGAAGTCTAGTGATGGTTCTGGCTCACGGCTCTGGAATCCATGGCCAGGTAGCTGGGTCAGGCGGGTCTGGCACCGTGGCAGAAAACTGAAGGGTAAACGGAAGCCTGTGTGGGACATAGCACAAAGGGTGGGCACTTTGTCACAAGCTGCCCACTCAGAAATATTCTCCGTCCTCCAAGAAAGGCTGCAATTCTCCTCAGTATCTACCACACCAAAACCTTCACCTCCTAAGACATCCACAGCAGCAACCAAACTTCCAACAGGAGTTTCCAAATGGACTCTGAAACCGTGTTGAAATCATAACATCAACCCACCAGCAAGCGGTATAGAGCACACCTCTTTTTTTTTTTTTTTTTTTAAATTCTGGAATCAGGTCTTATGTAGCCCAGGCTGGTCTTGAACTCACTGGGTAGCTGGGGATGACCCTGAATTGATCCTCTTGCCTCCAGCTCCCAAGTACGGTTAGACTCCTCCCGCCCCCTCCAGTATTCATCAGCTCAGGCAATCAAGCTGGGAGTGAGGTCATGGAGAAATTGACAGTTCCCTTTCCCCACCACGAATCTCCTAGGGAGCAGCTCTCTTAGAGTTTAGGGTTTTACTTAGGACCTAGCATTTAATACCTGAACTAGTGTTTGCTTGTGACCTAAGAAACAATTTCTCCCGGAGGACCTGAGTGCACAGATAAGCATAGTCCTGCCGGAGGTTCCTGGCAATACCACCTCCCTAGGGGTCATTAGGAAATGTGTGGGAGTGTGTTTTCATTGTCACAATGGTTGGTGGGGAGGATGCGGCAAGCCGTTAGAGAGTGAAGCTCTGCGATGCTAAGCATCCTAGCATCCCCAGCATTGTCCTGCCTGAGATTTGAACCGCCCCACCCCTATGAAGTTGCACCCTCAGGGGCCAGGCCTTGGAAATGATGATGTCGGACCAAAGTGAAAGCATGTTTTGATTGTTTTGACCATTTGTGCTTATCTACCGTGTCCACGACACAGGTAGGAATTCCTGGGCTGACCTATGAACTCATTCTGATGCTCAGTTTTCCAGGCTGTGGGGACGAGGCAGAGGCAGAAGCTGTGGAAGCCAATCAAGGAGCTGGAGTCCTGAAAGACTGGCCAGGCTTAAGCCTGCTGGTGGTGACTGAATCTAGGACTGGCCTGGGTATTGGTATGGTCAACTGAACCACCTCTGTTTCTAGTCTTGGAGGTCTCTGAATGAGCTAGCTCTCATACCAAGGTAGCTATTATCTATGTGGCTAATTTAAGATACTGGAACAGACTGATACCTGAGATGGCAGGTGGGCCAAGGACATCCACAGCGACCCTTATTACAGGGAGTGGAGAGGCTGGGAGTCCAGAAAAGGGCATTCAAGGGCAGAAGAAAAAATGGGAGAGGCGTGTTTTAAAGGTGTACATGACTTCTGGAAACTGGAAAAAACCAAGACCCTTCACCAAGGAAACTGGTCTGCCAACATTTTGGCTTTAGTTTCTGAGATCAGTTGGGGGCTTCTGATCTCCAGTGGGTGTGTGTGTGTGTGCATGCATGTGCATATGTGTGTGTTTGTGTGTGTGTTAAGACACTATATTTGTGATAATCTGCCTTAGCAGCACTAGGAAAGTACTAGAAGCACATTCCTGGTTTGAAGTGTATCAGAAGTCTTCTTCCTCAGAGGCCCTAGAGGGTCTCATTGTGTTACCTGAGGAATCTCCAAGGCCCTAGAGGGTCTCATTGTGTTACCTGAGGAATCTCCAAGGCCCTAGAGGGTCTCAGTGTGTTACCTGAGGAATCTCCAAGGCCCTAGAGGGTCTCAGTGTTACCTGAGAAATCTCCAAGTCACAGCAGACCAATTTTGAAGTTTCCATGGAGACAGTGCAGTAGGCTTGGCAAAATTCCTTCCTCAGCTCTCACCAATCTGCAGCCATAGCCCAGGACGTCGTGACAGAAATGTATGTTGTGGAGGACAAGACTCCAAAAGAGCGGGGAAGGACTCCGGCACCATCCACGATTCTCACACACAATATGGCTTCGCTGACCGCATGGAGAATTAAGTGCCTCTTCTGTTACATCAGCTGCAGGCTTTCAAGGGTTTCACTCACCTTAAAGTCCTAAATGATCCAATGCCACCTCAGATCTTGCAGAAACCGTGACTAGCAAAGTTAAAAACCGGAGACAGTGAAACGGATGCCACCGAGGAACACCACCTCCATCACTGAAGCAGACGGGGGCATCTACCCGACAGGACCTCCGATGGCCGTTCTCAACGCTGCCCGAGGCGCTCTGCCACAGGCAGCGCCGCCTTGCCTTCTTCCCTCAGAACGTACATAAATATTTAGCTGCAAACCTAAGACTAGAATAAAGCCAGATCTTCAGTTCATTTGGGAGGAAAATTTTATAGCAGATGCTTAGCTCATTAAAGAGAAAAACCAGTGGAGCTAGTTGTAAAACTGAAGATTAGCTAGGAGTCAACATGAATTCTCTCCGAGCCTGGTCCCCCCCCCCAGCCCCCGTAGGAAAAACAGCAATCACTCAGAATTAGATATATGGAGCAGTGAGAACAGCTCCCTGAAAAGGTCTGTTTTCCCTCAGGAATACTGAGTTTGGCACATGGAAAATGAAAGCAAGATTAAAAAACAATCATTCCTGGCTTCATGCGCTCTGGAAAGCTAAAAAAGACGTTTGTGTTGAAGAAAAGCCTTGTCTGCAGCCTCATTCGGGATGTCAGGGGAATATGGCCAGCGTGGGCTGGCCAGCAGCTCGTGTCTACCTTCCGCTAGCTGAGAACACAACCTTCCATACACGACTCGCCTCCTTTTGTCAGATGAACGACTCGAAAGAAGTCTATAGCGTGTTCTACAGGAAAGGGCACAGTCCGTGCAGCCCCTGCTTTGGCTGCAGCACGTGTGGAAAGAAACAGCTAATGCGTGATTCCCAGTACACTTTGCAAAGCTTCCCTACATTAAAAAGCATAAACTTGGAGCTCAATATAACATGACTATCAGGCTACATTACGAAGGCTAGCCTTGAGTGTGAGACAGTCAGTGGACTGAATAAGTAACACTGCGTGCCTGGCGCTGAATGGTTGGTTCTGTAACACGCGTGGCTAGCGCTGAACGGTTGGTTCTGTAACATGGCGTGGCTGGTGCTGGACCGTGGGTTTTGTAACCCGGCATGTCTGGCGCTGAACCGTTGGTTCTGTGGCTTCCACATTCAGCTTCGGTGTCTGACCGGCTAGTCCTCACTTCATCCTGCGACCCACTGCGTTCTGTGTGAACTTTGCAACAATCTCGTGTCCTTCTTTTTCCATTCATTCATCTGCCCATCTCTACAACACAAGGCCACGGCACAGAGCCCATCTCTAGGAATCTCTGACCCTAGCCTTTTATGCCATCCCCGGCTCTGTGACAGACCTCTGTCAGGTCCCAGAGAGTGCCCATCCCAGCCCTGATGCCTCCATTCCCTTTCTGTTTCTTGGGTTAGGCCCTGACGTTCTGTGCCCCTATCTCTACTACTCTCTGTGGCTTGTGGTGTCTGCTGAGTGTTTCTAAAAGAGAGGGCTGGGAGCTAGAAGAGGGAGAATGTGATATGCTTTATTTTATTTTTTGGTGCCTGACATTCTTTACACCCCATGTATGGGTTTGGATTGTTCTTTGGGTATCTGGAATCTTCCCAGTTCCCCCTTCCATTTTAGACAGGGTCTCGCATATTCTAGGCTGGTCTTGAACTTGCTTTGTGACCAAGGATAACCTTACACTTCTGAACCTCTTGCCTCCACCTCTCAAGCGTTAGGATTATAGGCGTGTGCCATCACATCCAGTTCCTGCAGTGCTGGGGACTGAACCCCAGCCTTGGCCTTGTTCCCAAGGGACAAGCACTCCCTGAAGCTCTGTCACCAGCCCTGGAACTGTTCTTTCACAGGATGCTCATTGTCCCTGAACTCTACCCCCACCCCCGCCCTGCCCCTCCAGTCCGGCAAAGCCCAGCGTAGCTTTAGCTGTGCTCTAAATTTATTGGTCTCAGAATCGCCTCAAGTACTTGTGCGCCTGAAGTACTTGTGCGCCTGAAATACTTGTGCTCACTGTTTGGTCCAGTGCAGTGGGGCCCAAGACTTTCTCAGACCCGTTCAGCCCCCAGGCTTATCTGAGGCCTTTGGTGAGATCATATAAACCTTGGTGACATGGTCACTGCTCCCCCCACCCCATATTGGCTCTTGGAATTTTAGGCCTGTTTTCTCAGCTCACTTCTATTTCTCCTATGCCTGTGGGAAATTCTGGAACCCTCAAGGTCTCTCTCAGACTCTGAGAAGCCCCTGAGGGAAGAAGCTGGCCCAGGCCTGCTCTCTGTGGGGACTGACCCATTGCAGTTGGTATTTGAATGCAGCTTCTTGGTCTGCTTTTTGCTATTCTCTGATTGGCCACCCTTTCTCTCCCAGCTTTCCCCTTCCAAAGGCACAGCTCAGACTTTCCTCCGGGGAACCCTGTGCTGTGTCTCACAGAAGCCCTGCTTCTGCAGGCTCCAATGGAGATGGGTACTGTACTAGACATTGTGAGAACTCCACAGACCTTTACCTCTTAAGAACCTAAGCGCATACTGTTGGAAGCCCGGGTTTCCAAACCTCGCTTCTGCCTGGTGCTTCTTTAGAACCCCATTTTGTACACCACATCTGGGCAGGGACTTTCCTCCCAGTTCTGAACTGTATCTCGTTTTCCCGTGAAACAAGCTGCAGTGAGTTGAAAGATGCTGGAAATGGGGAGGAAGAGCCGGAGGTGGTGACACACCTGTACTCTAGCGCTCCGGAGGTGAGGAAGGAGGGTCGCAAATTCTAGGACAACCTGGGCTACATGGGAGACCCTGTCAACAGCAACAGCAACAAAACAACAACAAAACAAAGCCCTGTGGTTACAGAGTAGTTTTAGGAAAATAAGTGTGTGCCACCTCTCAGGTCCCTCATCGGCCTCCTCTGCCACAGGCTGACAGGGGTCATTTGGTTTGGCTGTAAGCGAAACAGCATTCAACTGGTTACCAATGCTTTTAACGAGACGATTTTATTTAAAAAACCTTCTTAAAGCTTGGCACTGGGCCATGACAATCACCAAGACCATGTCGAGTAATTCTCTACCCAGTTTGCTGGTGCCCCCTGCTGGTCATTCTACACATAGCCGCTTGGCTCTGTGATGCCTCCGGAAGAATTGTGTCCTTCCGTTTACAAGGTACCCTTTGCTCCTTTTTTATGTCCTCACCCTGTCTGACACCAGTTCATTTCTCTCTCAGCAGATAATCAATCTCACTGTGAAACGTGTGGCCCTGGTTCCTGAATGTTTCATCGACTCTCCAAAATTGACCCTTGTATCTATATGTACAATTCTTGCCTTCTCAGGGAATGGGATGCCCCCCAGCTTTTAGTCAAAGGAACCTCTTCCGTCGCATTATTTTAAAAATCCTTTATAAAATATAATTGCAGAAATAACATCACTTCAAATCATTTAACAAAAGCTAAAAATAAGTCCCTTCCTGCACAAACCTACCACGATACCACTGTCCCAAAGCTAACACGATTAAATTTCTGATAAATATTTCATAGATAAATTCCTTCTCTGTTTCTACAAGACACACATACTAAACAGATTTTTGTACACAAAATTTTATTGTGTTTTTCTAAAATTAAGATTGTACCGGGTGGTGGTGGTGTATGACTCTAATTCCAGCACTCTGGAGGCAGAGGCAGGAGGATCTCTGTGAGTTCAAAGCCAGCCTGGTCTACAGAGTGAGAGTGAGTTCCAGGACAGCCAGGACTGTTACACAGAGAAAGCCTGTCTTGAAAAATCACAAAAAAGGGGGGATTGCATGCTACATGCTATTGTATGTGACAAGCCTTTCTTTGTCCCACCAGCCAGCTCCCAAATCATGACATCGAGACTTATTATTAATTATGAATGCTCAGCTGATGGCTTAGGCTTTTAAAAACTAGCTCTTATATCTTAAATTGACCAATTTCTATTAATTTACATGCTGCCACTTGGCGCATGGCTTGTCACCTCATCTCCTGCACATTCTGCTTCCTCTGTGCCTGACTGGCGACTCTGCCCTGAAAATCCTGCCTTGCTATTGACCATTCAGCTTTTTATCAAACCTAATCAGAGTAACACGTATTCACAGCATTTAAAAGATTATTCCATAACATTTCCCCTCTTTTGTCTCAATAAAAAGGAAAGGTTTTAACCCTAACATAGTAAAACTATATGCAATAAGAACAATTATCAGATATTATCTAAATAGAAAGGAAAGGTGTTAACTTTAACAAATGAAACTATATACAGTATGAATAACTGTCAAATAAGAATTGTATTTACAATGTCCAGTCTATTTGTATTTGGCAAATTTAGAAAAAAAAATACTCCATTATCTATCCTCTCTTCATGAATATAAATTTGTATCAACATACAAAAACTTCTTATATAAGAGTAGAAACATATATGCAGTATAATAAATATAACTTTATCTGTATCAATATACAAAAATCTATACCAACATAAAATATTTGAGATTACTGGTTGTTTAAAAGTAAACTCAACAGTTGTGTAACTTTTCTTTTTCTACTGAATGGTAGCTGAGTGCTTTTTGTCTTAGTACATTCTTTTTACTGTAATTCAAGTTTAATTTGCTTATTAAAACCTTAAAAATATTGCTAAGTAGCGTATTCTTACTAGAAGTAACTTATTAAGCCACGCAGAAGAGAAACGTGGAAATTCTTGCTGTTTCCCGGTTGCCCTCCTCACACCCTTTTTGACTTTCGAGATCAACTCCCATTGCCTTGCAGCCCAGGCCTGAATTCTCAACAGTCCAGCCTCAGTCTCCCACATAGCCAGGATTGCAACTGAGTGCCACCATACCTGACTGTGAACGTTTTAAAAAATTAAGGTCTATAGAAGTAAAATTCTAGCCGGGCGGTGGTGGCGCATGCCTTTAATCCCAGCACTTGGGAGGCAGAGGCAGGCGGATCTCTGTGAGTTCGAGACCAGCCTGGTCTACAAGAGCTAGTTCCAGGACAGGCTCCAAAGCCACGGAGAAACCCTGTCTCGAAAAACCAAAAAAAAGAAGTAAAATTCTTATTAGTGGCACTCAACCTTTGTAGCGTACAGTCTGTGAATTTGTAAAATCCATGCAGTTTCATGACCACCATCACAATTCAGAGATGGGCTGTTTCTGTCACTCCCTCAAGCTTCCTTGTTTGTGACCCCTTCTGGTTCTTCCTACCTGGATGGTGGCCCTGGAAACTATTTATCTGCTTGCTGTCGTATAGATTTTTTTGTTGTTGTTATTGTTGTTGTTTCCTCTCTAGTGAGTCCCTGACTATCCTGGTCTAGATTTCATAGGATTGGAGGTGTGTTCTTGAAGTGGCCATTGGGACCTCCGCCCTTCCTCTTTCTCTCCATTTGCCTTCCCCAGAGGTCAGGAGATGAGCAGTTTCCTAGATCAACACACCCTGTCATATATATGAATTGTTCTGCCACAGGCCCTAAGGCAACAGATCTAAGTGATCTAAGCCCTCTGAAACCGTGAGCCAAAGTGCATCTGGCCTCTTCACAACTTCATTTGCTCAGATATTTTGTCTCAGTGAGGGAAAGGTCACATTAGTAGAATTTTACAGTCTGGAACCTTTGGAGTGTGGCTTCTCTTACTTAACACAGCGCACCTGAGATCCGTTCACGCTGGTGACTTACCAAATTCTTGTCTTACCTAGCACATGGACACAGCCTTTATTCCCCTGAGACTGGCTGCTTAGCTATTTCATTTGCAAACTTAAATATCATAAGCTTACTTTCACGTAGATTCTTACGTCTAGATCTAATTCTTTTTCATAAACAATGGCCCAATTTTTTCATGATGCTTTTCTCTTAGTGGCTCTTCAGGCCGTGACCAGCTTCCCACCATTCTAGGGGAGCAGAAATGCACAGACAAGTGAGACAGGGGCCACTGATAGCATCATGAGTGTGATGAGATAGATTCTTAGAAGACCTTCTGGATCAGATGGTACACCAGACACTGTGACAGGTACTTCCAAACTGCTCTCGGAGAGTGCACATGTTTACCCTCCACCAACCTGTGTCTTTTTCTGCATAGCCTTACCCCAGCTGATGCCAATCTTCCTAATTCCCATTGGTCTTACCACCAGAATGATGGGCTCTCCTAAAACTATGCATTAGCCATTGGCCGTTTGTCTTCTGTGAGTGCCAGTTTTAGCTTTTACCCATTAAGCTCTTCCTTATGAACAGGGATTGGAAGGAGTTCATACATTAGACAACCAGAAACACCTTTCCCTTCCTCTTGTGTGCAGACTCTCAGAGGCTTTGTGTTTTCTTTATGTATTATGTTTGGAGACCTTTTTATTTCAAACTTCTCTTTTCATTTTTTTTTTCAAAGACAGGGTTTTCCTGTGTAACTCTGGCTTTCCTGGAACTTACCATGTAGACCAGACTGGATTTGAACTCAGAGATCCACCTGCCTCTGTCTCCCATGTGCTGGGATTAAAGGTGTGCAGTGCCTTGTCCTGTTATTTTTGTTTTTTGATGCAGGGTTTCAGTATGTAGTCCTGGCAGACCTGGAATTTGTGTATATACTAGACTGGCCTCAAACTCACAGTGTCCTTCCTGCCTAGGCTCTAATAGACCCAGGATTGTGATGTTGCCTTCTATGATAGATGGGAACTTTCAGATGTGACTAAGTTAAGGACTTTGGATTAGAATAAGCCCAGGATTATTGGCTTGAACTCAAAATATTTATACGGCAGAGGGAGACTTGACTACAAAGGAAGAAAGCAATGTGAAGCTGGGATAAGAAACTACACGGCTGGCTTTGAAGATGGAAGAGGGGCAGGGGAGACGGGATGCAGGTGACCTCTAGAAGGAGTAAAGCAAAAAGAGATTTCTCCCCACCAGCCTCCGGAAGGGGCTAGTCCTGCTGATTCCCCAACTGTAGCTCAGGGAGACTGATTTTAGACGTCTGATCCGGAACTTTAAGAGAATAAATCTGAGCACGCTAAGCTTGAAGTCATTTGTCATTGCGGCAGCAGGACGTGACCACTGTGCTCACATGTCCATCCACCAGACAAGACCTCTCCTCTGTGTCAGAGCCATGTGTGCACCTGCTCGTTCTTGGGTCCGGTGAGACCAGAACAGAGCTCAGGACCATCTCCCTCATCCTTGTGCGTTTCTGTGCTTTATGGAACCACCGTCTCATGCGTCTCAAGTGAGAACCAGGATGTTCCTGACCTCCACTGGTCCACAGCCAATTGTCATGAGTCCTGGATGCTGACTGCCCAATGCCTCCTCCAATAAGCCTCACTGTCCCTGTCACCCCTATGGCTCTCCTCTTACCGATTTACCCTTTCACCAAGTTCGCCACATCCAAGCCTACACGAACCTTCTAGAAGGCACAGCAGACCAAGATCCTTCCTGCAGCCACTTTTCACAGGAAATCTAAGCTCCAACGCAGGTTATACAATGCAATCCACATTGAAAGATGTATTTGTCTGAGCATCTGGAGGCCAGAATCAATGCCTGTGAAAGCTCAGTGCTTTGCACAAGGCCTCCCGAGAGTCTGCGAATTGAACTAGATTGTATTACAGACAGCATAGACGTGTTTCCTTTGGTCATAATATTTTTGACATTTAGAAACCTTTCTTTTGTAAATGTAATCTCCTCTGGCAGTACTAGGCTGTCGCCAAGAATAAGGATGAACAGAAACCCCAGGCAAATATTGTATAGAATTTTAAGAAAAAAATAATGAAAATGTTAATAAATACCACGGTCAACTTATCTTCTCCATGTGTTTTTGTGAAGAGCATTTGAAGTTTAATGCTTCCTTGATGTTCAAAACGAGTCAGAATATTTTTTAAAGCTGTTTAGACATTTTGAACTTGACCTCTGGCAATCTTAAAAGGTGACTTTTCTAATCGTTAGTGTAAGGACAATGTGTAATTTATTTAATTCACAGCTAAGTCACAAAAGAAGCCGCGTGTGTGCTCATTTCTGCATGCGACTGTCAGGGACAGCATCCTAGTTGGCCTCAGCACAATGAATGTCACGGCTGCAACACAGTTCTTTTGTACAACCAAGCTATGCGGAGCTCTGTGTACAGCGTGCTCGGTTTCTGAAGGAAAGGAAGGACGACATCGTCAAATAAGTCCGTTCATTTCTAGTAGGTGGCTTTCTCTTTCTCGCCTTTGCTCCAAACCAAGCCATTTATCTCCAAAAGCCAGCAGCTCCCCTAAAGTTCTACATGGAAAAGACACACAGATTCATTCATATCATAGTTCTGCAGAGGAACTGAGAGAAGATTCTTCAATTACACTTTGTTTAAAAGTAATTTTAAAAAATAAACGGTGCATTATTCCAAGGGCATTTGTTTCCTTCCACTGACTGCCGTGGTCACTGGGGTCAGGGTCTGGACCCTGGTTTTACCCACTGTAGCTGAGCTTGAGAAAGAGGGGACAAGCGCAGCTGGATAATGGCGGAAGCTGTTAAGTTGGAGGAGCGGTGAAGGGGGGGGAACCTTTCCTTCTGCGGCTGCGTCAAAGACCCCGAGCTCAGACACAGTTGCTCTGACTCCTGGAGACAGGGCTGTGCCGTCTAGTGTTTACAACACAATTTCAGAAGCATTCCACAGATGCTTTAGTGCCAGATGCCATTTGGCTAAATGAAGGGAAAAACGGCTCTGTCATTAACGGATTCTGTTCCACAATCCGGTGGAGACTTGGGTGGTGGGCGGAGTGACGTAAATCAAGCGGACTGGACTTGTGGCCTGGTTTGGGCTTTCCCTTCTGATTCTGTTTCTGTCGGCTCCCTCTGCTCTTCTGTTGTTCCTCTCAGAACATAGCTGACCTTAGCCGCACTGGTGGGAGATGATGTGTTTTGCCCTCATTGGTCAGTTAGTTGTGAATAGGAATTAGAATTTTGAACTAATTTCGATACTTGGGTGAAAATCATGATGTTTACTTGTTCAACATTCTTTTGTTTTTTAAAAAGACACTGAAGATTAAACTCTGGGCCTTAAAGTATCTGAGGCAAGAACTCTGAAAGTAAGCCATATCCCTACCTTCCACAGAGAAACCCTGTCTCGAAAAACCAAAAAAAAAAAAAAAAAAAAAAAAAAAAAACAAACAAAACCATTAATTTTGAGGCAGAATCTCACTAAGTACCCAGGTTACACTTGACCTTTAGGTCTCCCAAGTAACTGGGATTATAGGCAAACCCTGTTTCGCGACAAACCCAGAGTCTCACATCTGCACTGCGGTCCCTCTCTAATTAAACAAAACATTTATTTGTATATGAGCATGAATGGTTTGTCTGCGTGCATGCAACACACAACATCATGCAGTGCCTGTAGCGGCCAGAAGAGGGAGCCACATCCCTGGAAGTGGAGTTAGAGACGGTTGTGAGGCACCAGGTGGGTGCTGGGAGTTGACCTCGGCATCTTCCTCTCAAACCAAAATCAAAACCAAATAATTTTAGGGCTGAGGAGACGATTGAGTGGGTGAAAGAGCCTGTTGCCAAGCCTGACAGTGTGAGCTTGATCCTTGGAACCAAAGGAAGGAGAGCACCGACTTCTGAAAGTTGTCTTCTGACTTCCATGTGTGCTGGAACATGTTCCCCCTCCTCCCCCCACACAAGTAAATGAATAAATAAATAAATGTAACTTTTTTAAAAAAAGAATATAATATAATTTTAGTGTTTTCACAGACTTGTATATCTGTACATCCTATCAATTTGAGAGTATCCTGGCCTTCCCCAAAGACACCCCTTGCTGCTTAGGTTAAAAAAATGGTACCGACAACCTCCACTCAGAACTACTCGCTTGTTTCCTGCTTCTGTGGATCTGTCTGTTGGGGATGTTTGGTTTGGATGCGATGCATGGCTCCTTGTGACTGGCATCCTTTGGGCAAAAGGGTCATCAGTGTACAGCACATGCCGGTTCTTCCGTTTTGTTTTCTGTTTGCTCATTTGGTGCTGGAATCCTACGTAGGCCCCGTGTTTACTAAACAGGTATATCCTATATCCCAAACTCTTCATTTGCTTCGTTGTCAAATAACATTCCCCTGCAAGGAGAGACTACTGTTTGTTTACATACTCATTTCTTGATGGACACATGAGCTGTTTCCAATTTGGGATTATTAGGAATAGCACTTGTCATTTCTTGTTTTTTTTTTTTTTTTAATATTATATGTAATGTTGCCATGACTATCTTGGTGAAAAAGTAATTTAGAAAAGTAATGGAAAGATTTCCATTAACAGAACATAAATAAAAGCCCACCGGTGTGGGTGTTTTAAGCCTTAGGTCCTTCGAATAATCCTTCAGCATTTGTAAAATGGGAGCTGGGAGATGTTAGCAGTCTCTGGCACACAGTAATTTTTCAACACGTCTTAGCTGTCTGTCATCGTGTATCCTTCAAACCAGAGAGAGAGAGAGAGAGAGAGAGAGGGAGGGAGGGAGGGAGGGAGGGAGGGAGGGAGATAAAGGGGTGGATGGGAAAAGTTTTTTGGTGTAGTGGGCAACAGTTAATGTGGAGATTGGTTAGCGTGTGAGAATAAGTGTGACGGTTGGCGGCTCAGCCCTAAATTGGGGCACCTCCATCAAGTCCTCCAGGGCTCAGGGCAAGAAGGGGTGGAAAGAAGAGCCAGGTGGGGAGGAATGCCGTGAAGTACTGTTGGCAGACATTCCTTGGCCGTTGCACTCAAAAGCTCACAGCCGCTGTGGTTATCTGCACAAGGTAGGGCCCATCACCATTCCATGGGGCGTAGGAGGGGCTCCCGAGGCCACTCCCCCTTTGGCAGTTAGTGTTCGCTAGGAGAGGGAGGTGTTTTCTTCTGGAGGTGTGGGTGCTGTAGGATGGCCTGCAGTCTCCTGCACATGCAGCCAGCATGAATCTGATTTAGGATATGAAGGCAGGAGGGGGATATTTTGGGGGAGACTGGGGAGTGGGACAAGGGAGTAGGGGAAGATATGGATATGTCTACATGTTTGAAATTATCAATAGATCAATAAATAATACTCTTTGAAAAGGGCAGCGTGGGGCTATCTTCACTTTGGAAATATTATCACCAGCTCTA
Source organism: Chionomys nivalis (assembly GCF_950005125.1). Taxonomy (NCBI): domain Eukaryota; kingdom Metazoa; phylum Chordata; class Mammalia; order Rodentia; family Cricetidae; genus Chionomys; species Chionomys nivalis. Next base: position 21,607,594 of record NC_080107.1, read on the forward strand.
CACGTCTCTCACCGGGACACCTTGTCTTCCTTTTGGTGCCTACATTCAGCCACACACTCCACCTGTAGACCCGAGAGAACCTCCCTGCTTTGAAAGCCAGCTGGATCAGAACTGCCTGACCAGCTGTCAGTCCACAGCCGAGCTCAGCACTCGGCTCCTGGCTCTCGATGCATTCAGCTAAACCCTCCATTATCCCTATGGATGCCTTCTTATTCTGCCTGCTGGATTCATGCAGCCGTCTCCTGGACCTCAGCTGCCGGAGGGGATGGTTTTGGTCTTGAGTGACCTTTCTCTACTCTCATCTCCCCCATCCGGTTTGCATCCGTTCTTTGATTTTGCGATTTCTGTCCCCGGGTCCTCATCTCCATCTTCTTTCTCCACACTTTCCCTTGGATGCATTTGCAGCAATATCTGTTTCATTCTTGAAAGCCCCTGGGTCTATTCCTTTGGAAAGCTCCCTCTATGACACTGAAAATGTTTCATTATTCTGCAGTCTTTAAAGGGGAGAAGGACTCCCTTTCTCCACTTTTTTTCTCAGTTTTCTATGCTTTAAGGAATTTATTTCACCCTCTGCTCTTGCATGAACAGAAGTGACACAATCTTTTTTTTTTTACATCTCCTCTCTTAAATGCTACTTTTTGTGGTTATTTTGTCTTTGACTTTTTGAGCAAAAGTCTTGCCCTGTAGCACAGGCTGGCTTTGAATTTGCTCCTCCTCCAGCCTCCTGAGTCTGGTGATTACAGACGGGTGCCTGACTACACCTGCCTTTTCTAGCTATTCTATCCTTGAGTAACTAACAGACCCTTCTGAAAGAAGAAAAGCAAAGGAATTAAGTGCTAAGAGCTAAGAATTGCTGAAGAAATTTTATTGATAATAAAAACTATAGATAAGGTGCTGGCTAATGTGGGTCGTTTCCTGACTCTCACAAGGTTATAATGACTCACATCATGTTTCACTTCCCAAGTCTTGAAAAATTTGCTCACGAGGAAGATGCGTTGGGTCCTTTCTCTTCAGCGTCTGATAATTTCAGCAGTGGCATATCGTACCCAGTGGGCTTGATAGCTCCAGGGCCAATTTGTACCTGAGATCCAGTGTCATGCTGGCTTACTGGATGGGCATCCCGCTCACCCCAAATTATGCTGCTATAATCTGATTGTTTGGATAACACTGCCGTCTGCCGCTAATACCTGGCCGTCTGATGCTACACACTTTACTGCAGAGGCCGCCTTTTGCCCGCCATCTCCAAGTCCCCTTCTCCCCAGCCCATGCCTTTGGCTGTACACAGGCAAGGAATCCTGTTCCGATCTCTCCTTTATCTTTCCAGTGCCCCTTTGAGGGCTCACATCAATGCATTGATCTCTTTTCCCTCTCCGGGTCCCTTTCATAACCTTTCAACTCCCACCCTGCTCTTTTTAAACAAAAGCCTGAACTTACATGGCTCTTGCCCTTGGGGGGGATTTGGTTACCCCTGTCCCACCCCATCTCTTCACTCAAAGATTTCTCTCTTCAAATTCAGTTCTGTTTCTTGTCAAAATTACACCAGAGCCTGTGTATTCGGAGATTCTCAGCTTCCTCTCCAGCCTTTGTTCCTGTGGGATGGAAGAGGCTGCTGTAGACCTAGGACCAAGGCATTCCCAGAGAAACTGCCCCCACCTAACCTCAGAGACACGCTTGGCCTTCCAAGGCTTGGTTTTCTTTCAGGCCTTTGATGTCTCCTTGAGTGTTCTCTGCCTTTTCTCTGACCGCTCAGGGCCTCACACTTCACTTTTTCTAATGAAGTCTTCACCCTTCAGCCATTCTATCCTATTCGGATGCAGCGCTGGCAGTCCATGTCAAACTTGTTGGGGTTGGGAAGCTGTTTGGGGGTATTTAAGAAAAAGCTGAATGACTGGTTTGACTGAAGTCAAGGAGAGGAGAAGAAAAAGAAAAGGAAGAGTGGGGGACAGCCAGCATGAAAAGATGGGTGTTCAGATCAAGGTGGCGGACAAGGACAGGAAGCAACCAATGAATTTATCAGAAATCAGAGGCTACTATGACAGTGGAACTACCGGGAATTCCCAGCCATCTTGAGGACGTTTTGAGCTTCCGCTGCAGATGGGATGGGTGTGTGTGTGGGGGGGGGGTCATGGGGTGAATTTAAGGTAATCTTATCTAGTCAGAGAGGAATGGTGACCCCAGCTGACACTATATGCACCGTATGCACCAAATGCAAGGCTGGTTTGCGGGTCCTTCTGAAGAATGCCGCTCATACAGAAAGCCTTGCAGCTGTCTGTGGAGTAAAGACAGTTTTGTCTGTCATTCATCTATTTACTTTGGTTTTTGCTCTAGCCTAGGTTTTTTTTTTTTTTTTTTTGATTTTCGAGACAGGGTTTCTCCGTAGCTTTTTGGTTCCTGTCCTGGTACTAGCTCTTGTAGACCAGGCTGGCCTCGAACTCACAGAGATCCGCCTGCCTCTGCCTCCCGAGTGCTGGGATTAAAGGCGTGCACCACCACCGCCCGGCTAGCCTAGGTTTTTGAGCAGCCCCAGAGATGGTTCTTTATACACCGTGTTCAGCAAGGATCCATGTTCTCCGGCGCTTTCTTTCCATCCCTCTAGCTAACCCACTGCAGCCTCTTGTTTAATTCACTCTCTCCTTCTGCCTGAAAGTCGTCTTCTAATGTGTGTTCCCCTCTTTGCAGCTCCGGTTTCATGGGTTTCAGCTCTGTGTCTTTTGTTTGTTTGCTTTGGCTCTTGTAAGTAGTGTGCTAATGACAATCTCCATTTTACAGTCAAAGATTCCTGGTGGCTTAGCAAAAATGCTGCCTTTTGTTCCACAGTATTGGTGAAGAGTTTGTTTAAGTATAGGGGAAGAGACAAAGAAATGGGGAGAGAGTGAGAGAGGAAGAAAGAAAGGAGGAGGCACCCATCTTTTAGGAAGAATGCACTGAAACATTTCTAGAGAAAATTATGTATTTGGACCATGCTCCAAAATAACCCAGGAGGAGAGGGGGAGGCAAGGAAGGAACTAGATGCCATGGTTGAACAGTATTGGTCACATTGTCAAGTTCTATAACAAACACATGAAGGTTCAATAGCTATATTGACCCAAGCTTTGAGGATGTTTGACATTTTGTTAACAAAGGTGTAACTTAAGTGTGTGTGTGTGTGTGTGTGTTTAACATTTCGGGACATGGGTCATTGGTTCCCACAGTCACCTCAGGTTTCTTGACTGCATGCGACCCTCAGATGACTTCTCGTTTCTTCCTTTCCATTGACTGACTGTCATGCCTTTGTCACTGCTGGCAGGGACAGTGTCTTCCTCATCTTTGGAGCACAGTACCTAGCATTTTTATCGACTTGAAATGAGCTGAAGGAAATCCCCAGCCCAGGGATGCTCCTTCCCCATCAGCACAACTCTTTCTGGAACTGTGACAGCAGGAGCTCCTGAGTGGAGTCCCGGCATATCTGTGCAGGGTTTTCCTTCCTGAGTGTGAGAGAAGTTCCCGTGGCTTTCTGTACATATGGCCATATGACTATGGGATTTTCTCATCTATCTGGTCCTTTTTCTTCTGACAATTCCAGTTTCCTTTCAGATCTAAAGGTAACACTAGACTTGCTGCTTCCAGTGACTTGTATGTAGTTAATAACTCAGGTGTGGATGTAAATTAGGGCCTTCACTGTATAGTGTGCCTTTGAGCATTTTCTATCTCAGTACATCCTTCATTCCTTTCTCTTCTCACATCCGTTGGGACACTAGACCTATCTCATCCCATCTTTGTCATTTCTCTTTTGCTCCTAATGTTTCTCCCTTCAAACCCAAATCCATGGCATCCTCCTGAACTCTTTATGTTGGGATCCATCCCTTGTTTGATGGGGGTCCCTGCAGGTGGCATACAGGAAAGTGAACTGCATGAAAAGATACGAATGAAAACCTCACACTGATTGACTTGGTCACCTTGGATGAGACTGTGGGGAGTCTAATAACAGGCAGTTTACTCCCGATGTATTGAAGCCCAGGATAATTTGGAAAAAGTTTGGAAAAATAATCCCTACTGCACAAGGAAGCATGATTACATTGAACCTCAACTCAGGGTACATGTCATTTCTTCTAAGAAGATGGGTTCTAGAAATACCACTGTCTGTACTAGCATAGGGCCAAAGGGTATTGCCTGGTATTGGCCATACAGATAGCACAGAGGTCATTTGGACTATTAGCCACCTTCGGTCCTGGTTGCTGGAGCTTGTGGGAGCCTCTGGCTATAAGGGTCATTTGAATTACTAGCCACCTCTAGTCTTGGTTGTAAGAAGTTGATATGACCTAGACCAACAGGCTGTTAATCTCTCCTAATTCTCAACTTTCTGGGTGGAAGAACAGGTTTTTCATCTTTCCCTTTGGAAAGACAACCCCGTGTGTTTAACATTCCTGGTTTTCCTGGAGATCTGTGGGCTCAAGGCCTTCGTGGTTTGCTCCCAATAGTTGTTCGTCTCTTACTGTTTTCATTCTGGCAGCTTCTACCTTACTCTCACGACCTTAATATAGCTTTTATGAATCTTAGGGGTCACTTTGACTTCGTGGTTTCAGCTGGGGAGACATGTATAATTGCATCCATTTGACAAGGGTCACAGAGGGTAAGTGGTTTATTTAAGGTTTCAGAATCGGTGAGAGACAGAAGTAGGACCCTGCCCCCTAAACCTTAGAATTTTCTGACAATAGCTCAGAGTACTGGGACCTGGGTTAAGCCGAGGTGGAGTGGTTAGGATTATTTTTTGGACTCATGCTGATATTGACTGAAACATTGATATTCTCCCCAACAAATTTTCTTATTTCTGAAAAAAATCCTAACAATCCAGAGGAGGAAGTAGCTGATCTGTCCCATCACCCCACCAGAGTTTACCAGGTGCCTTAGGCTTCCCAGATAAGACTCAATAGTAGGGTACATAGTAGCAGGGCATTATGGGTTGGCTTGGGACCCTGGGAGGGGGTGTCAAATGTCCCTTTCATAGGAGTCACATCTGAGATATTCTGCATATTAGATATTTCTATTACAATTCATAGCAATATCAATATGAAATAACAACAAAAGTTATTTTATGGCCGGGGGTCACCACAACATGAGGAATTATAGTAAAGGCTCATAGCATTAGGAAGGTTGAGAATCGCTGCCCTCGGGGAAGCTAACTGGAAAGATGATAGGTGGTGGTGGGCAAAGTGGGGATCTACTTCCCTAAGTAAAGAGAAGAGTTGATTGTTGGAGAGTATGAGGTGCAGAATGGTGCGACAGTGAGTGATAGCCACTGCTGTGAAGCAGGAATGTGACTGTCCCCTACTGTCACCCAAGCATAAGAAGGAGCTAGCCATGTGGTAGGGTCGTAGGGAAGCTGGAGCAGGCTTAGTTAGGACAACCCTTACTTTGCACCATGCCTCTAAAGGGGCCCAGACTAGTACACCATAGTCTCACAATCTCCTCAGGCTAGAGCATCCACCTTCTGGGAGTTTATCAACGACTTTCTACCAAAATAATATTTGGGGGAAAATATGCTTGTGATCAATTTACCTTCCATCTTTGATTCCTTGGCATAAGGAACCGTGTAATCAGTTTAATTATTTTTGTCTTTCTTCACCAAACCTCTAAAACAAACTATGTATTTATGTAGGAAATTGAGACAATCATTTCAGTTTAAGTGAAAACGTCACCATCCTAAGACAAACAAACTGAAAGATGTATTCCTTTGTCTGCATAGAATTTTAGTTTTTGCAAAAACTCAGTGTGTTCTCCCCCCACCCCCACCTTTGTCTGCAAGGAGAACTGAACCTGTGTGTAATAACTCGGAGTCAGTATTCAGGAGGAGCCCAGGAATGTGTTGGATTTATAATTTTGGGAACTTTATTATCCAAAGTAAAAAGGGAAGATACAAAAGCTGTTTTATTTACCAAGTAAGGGCAGCAGGCCTACAGGAAGTGTTGGTCATTTCTCTTGAGCTGTCAGATAACAGGAAGGTTGACCAGATGGCTGAGTTTTACATCCCGGCCTGTCATTTTCGAGGCTGCTGGATAATGTAGGCCCGTTTCAGGGGAGTGGCCTTCTCCAGAGCAGGTGTGGGCTTTTGATGTGCTGTGTGAACTGCTGCTGGAAATTTATGGTTGAGCTAAGAATGAGAAGGAAAGAAGAAATTACACATTGGATCCATTGGGTTATACAATATTACAGTAAAAAAAAATCCATACAGTTGGTCAAGTCACAGTTTTCTTTGCTTTGTCAAGACCTTCCTTTCACAGCACTTCCAGTCTTCAGCCCACAGGAGTGTATGTGCTACACTGTTGTTTCCTTCTTAGCATGTCTTTAACTTTTATCACAAGGACATATGACATATATAAGTCAAAGTCTTGAACTCATGATCCTCCGGCCTCAGCCTTCAATGGGCTAGGATCAGAAGCATGCACCACCACACCAGGCTGTATATTTGTTTTTGAGGTTCCATCTTGAAAAGCAGAAATGGCGACCCCCATCTGTGGCAGCAGGTGACTTGAGCACTAGTGTGTGTAACAAACACAGAGCATTATATTCTAAGAAGGATGTGGCGACCTTAATGGAGAGGTTCTGAGGATGGGACAATTATTTATTTAATTATCAAACTACGAGGAAAAAGACCCTCTGAAAGAAGTTAGAAAACATCAATGTAAGGAGTGGCCCTTCCACCTGGTTCAAACTACACAGCCTGATGAAGGAACACTGAGGAGCAGCTTACTAGTTTTAGGTGAAAACGATTCTCATTAGTCGGCTGTGAGGAAGTGCATTCAGATGAACACAGACCGTGAAACTTTCTGACAGTCAGAGGAATTTCCCATCGACCAAAGATCCCCTGGGATTTACACTCAGCGCAGATTAAGACGGGGAGGGTTTCAGAGCTGCTGAGTGATTTGCGCATTATTCCTAAGAAGAATCTGGACTCAGTGACCTTTGTGTCTGTTCAGTTTTGGGTTTCCAAGCTCATCAATATTGTCCCAAAGTACCTCAAGCAAGACATGGCTGTTAGCCAGTCAGGAAGTGGGGCCTTGGCTTGCTGGGCGCTTAATATATCACTATTGAATTTGTCCTTGTTTTGACACTCAAGCTAAATAAAGGGGGAGATAGACTGTTAGAACTCAAAGTAGCACATTGTTTGATGGGGTCTTCTAAACTAGGGAGAGCGTGTGCCTCCCATCTCTTCTCAAGTACCTCTGGCCGAGCTATTGCAAAGGGCATTGACTTTCATATGAAATTTGACTCTGAGAAGTCTTTTTTCGATCATTAAATGCACATGTGAATATACATGCATGCACGCACACACACACACACACAGAATGGGATTTTGAATACACAGAGAATAGGATCATGGGAAATTCTTAGTGCTTTACTTATAAGTATTTTTCTACTTTGTCTTTTACAGTGAGTAGATACAGTATATACTAATTAACCCCAAGGATGGACCCCTGCTGGCTTTCCAGCAGAAGGGATCAAAATAATTTAATATCAGCTATAAATGTTGCTTTAAAGTTTGAAAACGAATGGGGGACTTATTTATTTTTTAAGTCAGAGCAATTATCATTAGTGTATATGTGTTTTGCAGTATGGTAAGGGAGAGTATTGTGTCTTCTTTTTCTTTTAACATTAGAACCTAAAAGAAATTTCGGGGGTCACTGACTTTAGTGGTTTGTTCCAGAGTGGGTGTTTTTAGCTTCATTTAAAACAGATGGGTTATTTCAGGTTGACTTTAAATCCCATAAAAAACATCACAGGCAGGAAGGACACCTGGCAAGTTAGCGAAGGTCAAATGTGAGGTAAAGGGAGCAGGAAAACAAAGGGAGCCTCTACTAGTACTGCGGTCTGGGTGATCAGTTGGGATGAGGAGGGCCAAGACAGGAAGTTGGGACAGGAAGGAGAACGCCACACTTGTCATCGTCCTTTAGGTGTGAGAGACAATGGGCAGAGCTAGGAAACCAGGAGAGAGGGACAGCGCCAGAGCCCCTTGTCTCTCCCGTAAGCATGGATTTGTTAGCGGCCCTGTCGTGGATCATCTTAAACAACTTAAGGGCTTCATTTCTGGGGGTTGTTTTAAAAATCGTGGTAACATAGGATATAAAATTGATCATTTTACCTATTTATAAAAGTATTTTGCAGTTCAGTAACATTAAATATGTTCATATTGCTGTATCATCCCCACTGCTACTAATCTATGGAACTTGATCTCCCAACCGAAACATGGTATCCATTAAACAACACTCTTTGTCTTAGTTCACCAAAAGCGGCTTGGGGAGTAAAGGGTTTATTTCATCATCTGCTTCCGGCTAAGTCTGTCACTGAAGGAAGTCAAGACAGGAACCCAAGCAGGGCAGGAACAGGGAAGCAGGAACTGATGCAGAGGCATTAAAGGGATGTTTTCACTGGCTTGCTCCCTATGGATTGCTCAACCTGCTATATTATAGCACCCAGGACCACCAGGCTAGAGACGGCTCTGTCCACAGTGAACTGGGTCCTCCTGCATTAATCATCAATTAAGAAAACACATCAGACACCTATCTAGAAGGAGAGTCGGTTTTCTTAGGGATGTCATCTCTGGTAGGCCAGCCACCGTCTAAGGGACGGTTTATGCTCAAGAGCATCTGGGCGGCACAAATTGGACTCGATGGGTTTAAAAACAAAGACACAAAATTGGGTAGGTTGGTAGGTGGGGGAAGATCTGAGAGGAGCTGGGGAGGAAGGGTGGACACGATCCAAACGCACTGTGTGAAATTTTCAAAGAATGAACACAAATAGTATTAAAAACAAAAACAACACAAAACAAGTGTTAAACTAAAAGTGTGTAGGTTTTGGGGGTGGGGTCAGCACCAGAGATTCATGACAATACTACAATGACAGTATAGTTAAGTTGACATATCCCTGTCCCAGTCAGCAGGAACATTCTGATGGAGAAGTGTCATGGTTACAGACAGAGCGTCTTAAATAGTCTTCTAGCCAGATGTTCTGGGGCACACCTGTAAACCCAGCATTTGGGAGGTGGTGTCAGGAGGACCAGGAGTCTGAGGCTAGCCTGGGCTACCTGAGATCAGGTTCTTTGCTATGGATTATTTGTCTTTGAAGGTACAGAGATTAGATTATCAAAACCGAACTGGAAACAAATAGAAGTCAGTTTCTAGAATACAGTCTACAACCATCTATATTTAGTCTAGCATCTTGGGAAAGTTCTAGAGTTTTAATCAATGGTCAGCATAAAGGGACAGTGTTAGTAGAATAAAACTTGCTTCTTGTCCGAGCCACCAAGGTAACAACACCTAATAGAACACAAGAGGAAGAATTCAAGGTTGAGGTGTGTGTGTGTGTGTGTGTGTGTGTGTGTGTGTGTGTATTCTGCCTCCTGGCTTCATTACAGGGGTGACACTGAACATGAATACACGAGAGAGATTCTGTGTTGAGAATTTTCCTTCCTTGTAGACACCTGTGAGTTCAAAACCCCTATTTTTAGTTTCAGGGAAGACAACCAGCATGGAGGTCTGCTCAAAGCGTGTCTGCCTGGAGCTCTGAAGTAAACCCGAGAGGGAAGGAGACCCAGGGCAGGTTCTGCTTCTGAGGCTGAAGTGTGGTGGTCTGAGCGCATGCCAGCTCGTCCATTCATCTTCCCTGGCTGTTAAGTTCTGACTCCAGGGTTGGCGCTTACATTTCCACAGCCTATTAAGCAAAGCACTTAAAGCGACACACACAGTCCACATCAGTGACCTTCAAGGACACTCCGAGGGAGATGTTAATCTGTGGAATGAGAGGAACTCTCCTAATTTCACAGACGCCTTTGATAGTTTTCCTTCCTAGGATCCCATTTCACAGGCAGCTGGGCAACTTTGGCCAGTGGATGACCCAACGCCTGGTGATTTGGAAAATGTCACTGAAGTTTAATCAGACTCCAATGTCACACACATCTACATAACATAAAAATTGTTAATGTTTAATCAGATACCTTTGTGTGCTGAGAACACAACTCAAAAATGTATCTTTTCCCCCCTCTGTCTTAAAAAGAAAAGTTAAGGAGCCATAAATCTTTGAGGAACGATATGACATCTTGAAAGTCAACTTGCCTTTGAAAGTGACTGGCAGAAGTTAGCCACGACCAGGTCTCCCAGATGCTAGCACAGAAAGCATCTGGGTCACACAACGCCTTTTCTACAGTGACATCAGGCAATGTGTGCGGCCACTGCACAGTGGAAATATTCTGTGTAGGGGTGGCGAGGTGGGTGGGGAGAGCTGATGGGAGAGGCAGAGAAGCAGCAACAGCAGGGTGGGGTGAGAGAAACAAGTCTATGTGGAAAAACAGTGGGAGGAGAATGCTCAGGCTGCTCCTCACCTAGATTAATCCAGTTCCAGCCCTTTGGGGTGGGGGGTGCTTCCAATCTCCCAAGTCTTAAACCCCAGGTTGGTAGACAAATGACTGAATGATTGGTGAAGCCTTATAGGAAATAGTCATCTTAGACAATTACAAAATCAAGGTCAGGAACATCGTGGGCTCTTGGGACTCAAACTAACTAGCCGAAAGTGAGAAAGAATATTAGCAAATATAAAAAATATGCTCCTCAATTATACTACTACATTTCTTCTGACCAATAGTTAGGTCTTCATGATAATGTGTAGTATGGGGGAGGAACCACCTTAATACAAGAGGACAACATCAAAAAAGATACAGATCTCTTTTTTATTTTTGGCTTAGGACAGGGTCTATCTATGTAGTCCTAACTGTCCTGGAACTGGCTATGTAGACCAGACTGGCCTTGAACTCATGGAGATCCATCTGCCTCTGCCTCCCAAGTGTTAGGAATAAAAGTTTTATAACACCTATCCTACAGATTAATTTTTATTCTTATGTACCCTGTGTATATACAAGTGCAATGGAAGACAAAAAAAGGTAGTTGCCTCAAAAAGGGATGGGTGGATTCTGATAGAGGATACCTGGTACCCTCTTCTGGTCTCTGTGTACACACATAAGACCACACAGACACACAGACAGACACACAGACACAGTCACAGAGACAGACAGATAAATATCACAGAGAAAGGGGGGGGCATGACTCTTTCTAGAGCTGAGTTGCTGCTCCTCAGATCCTGATTTTGGCAACACAATACTTCAAAGTATGGCCCCTTGGCACACTGATACCACACACTGAGAAAGCCTAGTAGGCGACAGGTGCAGGAGGGGCTCCCACTGAAGCCCTCTTTCTACCCAAAGGCCAGACCCTCCAGGACATTCTCCGCTGCTGTGAATCTCTGTCCCAGATATCTGAGAGCCAAGAAACAGATGCAGACCTCAGGAAGGGAGGCAAGAGCTGACCCACACACACAGAGCAGAGCAGACTTGGTAGCAGGCTGTCGGCTGTTCTTCTAGCCACTCAGTCCCCTAAAAGTGATTCATATTCTGCATCGCTCACGTTCTCCACGTCCTTTTCCTTTATGCTGCAAGGGTGTATGCTCCTACTCTGTGCTGGGCTCTTGGACATTCACTCTTCTGTTTAGCTCCTGGGCATGCAATAAACTTCTAGGCCTTTCCCTGCTGATCTGTCTACTGGTTTATTTCAGAATAATTGCTGATTCTCAGTAGTGTGGGAGAGAAGTCGGAAATGCCCTTACGACTTCAAGTCCTTGCTAAACAGAGGCAACACCATCCTGTTTGTTCAGTCAGTGGGTGAGCAGAAGAAAGAGGGTGGTCCTCTTTATTACCCTTAGGATCCATGCACTTGCTTTGAGAAAATAGAACAAGGGAACATAAAGTTTACCTACAGAGTTTGGTAGGAATAGGGATGGGGAGTGAAGATGGGGGGACAGACAGATGGATGAAAGATGGGTGCATGGGGTTGGGGATGGGACCAACTGCAGAGCCCAAACCCCAAATTGCTGTTTGCTCAATATGACTTTTTTTTTTTTTGTGCTATTTGAGCTACTTGGGATAAATTCAAGATCTAGAAGGAAAAATAGTAATGGTCACCCTCTTTACACGTGTTTTACTAGACAAACCCAGCTGGTGTCTGACTGCCTTCAGCCCTTAAACACCATTACCCACCATGGCCACAAATCAAATATTTCCTGTGGAGATGCTGAGGTACAGGAGAAGGGTCCCAGTATACCATGCTGCCTTTGTAAAAAACAAGCCAGTCCCTGAGAAATATCTGGGAGGACAAACGAAAAGTTCTATAGACTCAGAATCATGGCTCTCACTTCATCATTCCCTACCTTGTTTAGAAGTGATTTATTAATAGACACTTCAGGGATTCGAGAGAATCTCTAAATGAAACAGTTTTTCTCATTTAAACTATTTTATGTGTCTCTAACGGAGAACAGATCGATTTCTTCCACAAGGACATCAAACTCAGGGGCTGGAAAATATCTGTTAGTCATCTGCCGGCTCACAGGAGCCACCTGATCCACTGGGTCCACCAAATACAGTGTCAGAGTTTTATGTGAGTCGCCGCGCGGATGGCTCACCTTGTCCAGTGTGTCGTTCAGAGCATCCAGCATCTGGATTTTGGCAGCGTTTGCGATGGCACTGTGAAGATGAAAAGGGTCTTTAAATAAGAGCCAAAGCTTGGGACTGGGGATGTAGCTCAGTGGTTGGTAGAGTGTGGCCCCGGTTTATACAGACTCTAGATTCAGCCCCCAGCACCACTCCCACAAAGTGACTTATTGGGGTGGGGAGAAGTTACAGTCCGTAAAGTGCTTGATAGACCTGCGTTTGATCTATAAAACCCACAGGGAAGAAAAAAGAAAAGCCAGGTATGGAGGTGTCATCCCAGCACTGGGGAGGTAAAGAAAGGGACTTGCTGGCCAGCCAGCCCTGCCTATTTGGTGGCCCAGGCCAGTGAGAAAACCTGTTATTAAAAAAGGCAAATTGTTTCTGAGGAACAATACCTGGAGCTGTCATCTGCTCTCTGTGTATGCATGCACACAAACACATGCACACACACACAAATTATACACACACACACACACACCCAAGTTTTGTATTTTTCAAAATACCGCTGCTGAAGAGGTTAAATGATTCCTGCAGGTTTTTACTGTGCTCAGCAACACCTAGAGAACAACATTCTGCCTCCAAGTCCGCATGTGCCACACCACACTTTGTAAACCAAGTTCCTACTATAATTGATTTTTATCTTTTCATTGGCATATACTATGCATACATAAAATACATGTCTTAGTCATGGTTTCATAAACTAAAACACATGTCAAATCAGTGACCTCTAGGAATAATCAGTTCCCTGCAAAGACCACCAGTTCTGTCTTTGGATTTCATACAATGAGCCATGATAGCATGTGTTCTCTTGTGTCTACCTTCTTTCTCTCTGGTCAAGCTGTGTCATAGGAAGGTTTCAGTCAGGCCCAAGTCCACAGTGCAGTGTCTTAAACGAATTCTGTGTTTTGTGCATCTTTTTTCTAAATGGTTTGTGTTGGTTGCTAGAAGCTATTAGGGATCTAGACCAATGATTGTGAGAGAAGTGTTTCCTGTGTTTTAAAAACCATTCTGTAGCCGGATGATGGTGGCATCTGCCTTTATTCCCAGTACTCAGGAGGCACAGGCAGGTATATCTCTGCTCTATAGAGAGAGTTTCAGGAAAGCCAGGGCTACACAGAGAAACCCTACCTTGAAACATAAAAAGCATACAAACAAAAATAAAAATTGTTCTCTAAAAGGAGTGATTGTCAGGAAAGTAGACGAGGATTCTATGCTCAGCCGGGGAGGGGAGGGTAGTCACAGTGAAGGAGAATCTACTGACCTGTCATGTCTTCTCAGACACTAACTTTTTCCAACTCATTGGTAGTGACTCCCAGCCATTCTATAAGTTGACAGGTTTTTTGAAACCTGAATCTGACCCTGGCAGGTGGGCATCAGGGCGAGAGGTGCCATTGTTTAAATTCTGTAGTCACCTGTGACCATTAGCAAACACGCTCTGGTCATCTGAGCACCACCTCGCTACTCTTTAGCCAACTCCTGCCCAGCTGAACTGAGAGCTAATAGTAAGGCCCTGCTTCTCTGAAGTGCAGAGAAATCAATGACTTGTCTATTGCTTGACCATTTTAATTCTTCAGAGCCCCAGGCTTAAAGAACTGGTATAAAGGTAAACTGGGCTTCTGCTTGGCACTCTTAAGAACAAGGCAGGCTCCCTGACTTAACCATCTTCCGAGTCACTGCAGTCTGATACCATTTCCAGCGTGTGTACTTATTACCCTGGGAGCTGCCCTGGATGCTGGGTGAGAAGATAAGCACTGTGTGGGTCTCACTCTTGAAAATTTAAAGTTCCACGTTCATTCTTTCATTCGGGTGTGAAATCCTTTACAAAAATCCTTACCGCATATTGGAAAAAAAAACTTTGAAAAGTAATTTAAAAATAACTTTACTAGGGGGCTGGGAAGATGGTTCAGTGGAGAAAATGCGTGCCATACAAGCCCGAGGACCTGAGTTTGGATCTCTAGAGCCCACAAACATCCAGGTAGACAGAGGAGCCTGACTATAACCTCAGCACTTAAGACACAGAGGCAGGAGAACCCTGGGGGCAAACTGGCTGTCTATACCAGCCAAAGCAGTGAGCTCAATAAAGTGGAGAACGGTTGAGAAACACCTGATGGAAACTTTGGGTCTCCACATGTGTGAGCATACATGTGCTTAAACACTACACACACACACACACGCACGCACACACACACACGACCAATAATTTGGTATGAAAGGGACAAAGAAATTACGTCTGTTTCCCTCCACATTCTCTCTGTGAGACTTAATCAGGTTTTCTGAGCATCTTTTAAACAATTCCTTTTGAATCACTCCCTAGTGCTCCATGGAAACCAATCTCTGAAGCATCATCCCTCATTGTGCTACTTGGAGGAATTGGGTCAGTGTGTTCATTTCTTTTCTAAATACACTCATTTTCCTTAAGCAAGTCATCAGCCCATGTGTGTATAGGATACACCAGCTCTGACCTCTAACTTTATAATGTCAAGGTCATGGTAGAAGAAGGAGGGAGGGAAACACCCCCAGTGTTGGTATGCCTTCAAGCTTGGTCATAGTCACAGTGTCAATCATTGTGATAAACACCATGGCCATAAGCAGTGTGGGAAGGAAAGGGTTGGTTCCTCTTTCATTTCCAGGTAACAATTCATCACTGAGGGAACTCTGGACTGGCTCAGTGGTTAAGAGCACTGACTGCTTTTCCGGAGGTCCTGAGTTCAATTCCTAGCAACCATATGGTGGCTCACAACCATCTATAATGGGATCTGATGCCCTGATGCCCTCTTCTGGTGTGCAGGGATACATGCAGATGGAGAAACTTATTCCAAAAACAAACAAACATAAATAAATAAAATAAAAAAAAAAAAAGAAACTCAAGCAGGACAGGGACCTGGAGACAGGTACTGAAGCAGAGGCCATGGAGGGATGCTGTGTACTGGCTAGCTTCTCTTAGGAAGCTGGGCCATCCCGTATCAGTCATCAAGCAAGAGAATGTTCCCACAGGCTTGCTTACAGGCCTATCTGGTGGGGGCATCTTCTCTACTGCGCTTTCCTCTTCCCAAGTGACTGTGTCATTTGTGTTGTGCCTGTGTCAAGTTGACATAAAACTAGCCAGGGTGCAGTGACTATTTTCTTAAATAAGTGAATGGCGATTTCAAAATTTTAGAGGCAGTTATTCTTTATTCATATCATAGAGCACGTTATGAGAAAGGCCAGAGGAGGTGCAGTATTTTAAAGAAAATAAGATGAATGAATGATCTTTGGGGTTGGATGCATTTAGGACCACTTTAGGAGGCAGCTGGGAGGCTGCAGAGAGGAGCATGGGTAGGGTGTAAGGGGGAAACCCTCCAGCTGGTACCCCAGAACCAATACTCATTGTGATGCTTGCCTCTACCCAAGCCTGGCTGCCTCCCCCGAAATTCTTGGGGGCCTTGGTTTGTCCCCGAATAACTTCTGGGAGCAGAACTATAAGCAGTCCCTACCTTGTTTTCTCCAGTCCTGTTTTTTTGGTGTGTCTTTCCAAAACGCCCATCTCTTGTTTCTTGGAAATCCGCATGCCTCCAGCTTTCACTGGAACAATAAGCAGGCGTGCACGTGAGAACAGCTTTGTTTTTCAGACAGGACTCCCATCTAACATGAGTTTCCAGATTGACATAGAAAAAACACTTCTATCTAAACAACAGAATTAAAGAAAAAGAAAATCTAAGGAAACCAGGGCAGGGAGCAGGGAAGGTCTGGGGTTTGCTTTATTCTGCTCAGAGAGGTGGAAACGAGGTTGAAAAGGCAGAAGGTCACGCCTTAGACTTAGGAAGAATAACAACACACTCCCTTAGGCATTTAGCTGAAAAACAGGTTTTTTTTGTCCTTTGTTATCAAACCAATTACATTCTTCAAGATAGCAACCCATAATTACAATGTGACCCCTCTGTTTTCCCACAAGATTAAAGCTTTTGCATGGCTTGCACTTTTGTTTTTTTCAACGGAAGCTTTCAAATGTCAGATTCTGAGAGATGAGCCAAATTTCAGGGTGTTAACAGACATTTAACTCAAACGAAGGGCTCTGAATTCCAGGGGATAGCCACCTTCATCTCAGACCCCAAACCTCCATGTTGGCTAAGCTCTGAGGTTCTAATGAGTAATTAAATTGTATTAATAGTCACGCCATTCAAGAGTTCAATTAGTGTTAATTAGGCTACAGACGACCTAAAAGCAATTCAAGTGTTTAACGGTGTCAGCTGAAATCAGCGTTGGAAAAGGAACAGCCCGCTTCAGATTGCAAAATACTTCCCTCCTTTCTCAGAAAAATCACACATCTAAAATCTGACACGCTCAAATGAAAAGTGGCTACGGGGACGTTGATTTGTTTGAACCTGATAAATTCTCTTCATGGAAACGCCACTTGGGCAATTCTCTAAAACTAATTCCAGTGTGGAAAATAAAGAAAACCTGTGTCTCAAGCTGACTTTATCACTCTTCTTATAAATATTAATATTTAAGTGCAGAAGGTGCACAGATAAGGAAACAGGAAAAGATTTGTGACTCTCTGCCACCATCTCTTCCCAGCCTGCAGACAGTCTCCCTGGACACTGCTAAATTCCAAGTTCTGAGATCCTAGTTTTCACCAACAGATGTTATTAGACACATTCTTTGTTTTAAATGGTAGAATAAGATACTAACTGTTCTATTATCTGATTTATCCTCTCCCTTCCCCCTGCCTTAACCACACATTTTATAGAATGTTCCGCATTTCTCTCTTTATTCTACATATCTCCATCCTTCTTCTTCTCCTCCTCTTCTCCTTTCCCTTCTTCTCCCTGACCCCAAGACAGGGTTTCTCTGTGTAGCTCTGGCTGTCCTGGAACTTGCTCTGTAGACCAGGCTGGTCCCAAACTCACAGAGATCCTCTTGCCTCTGCCTTCAGAGTGTTGGATTAAAGGCATGCGCCACCACCGCCCAGTGTGTCTTTCTTCTTAATATCTGTTTTGCAATTCCATATGAAAAGCTTCTGTGTTGACTTAGCCACTTTGCTAATGCTAAGTGTCTCGCTTCTTTCTAATTCATAGACAGAGCAGCTGCGATGAGCATCCTTTTTATACATGGCTTTGTACTAGCACACGGCTATCTGTGCGTTCTATTTCTAGAAGTGACTTTGCTTCGTGTATTTGGAATTTTCTTAAATCTGGCTGAACTGGCCCTCTCAGAGGTTACACTAGTTTACAGTCTCACCAGCTACTATGGTAGCAATTGTTTCTCCAGACAATGAGCTAGACAAGGTTGTGTTTTATCAACTAATAAGCTAAAGATTAGAATTGTAAGGGACACGGAGAAGCTGTCTTGGGTTCTGTAAGTAAGTAACTGAAAGCAGGATGGAAGCCCAGCATCCCAGCCTTCATTTTGTGTTGTTGCCTTCATCTGGGTCACCTGCCTTATGCCTAGGTGTTAGAAAGTGGGAGGAGTCAGATGACTTGGTTGGGGAAAGAAAATGGCTTCACATGATCCTTCCTGATTCTCCTTGTATTTAAACCTAAAGCTTTGCCTGGGACTAGAGACACGGATCCGCACTAAGAGTGCTTGCAATCTTGGGGAGAACTGGTTCCGTCCCAGCATCCACACTAGCTCAGTCACCTGGGTCGCTCATAACCTTTTCTGGACTCACACATACATACATTAATATAAAAAATAATAAATCATAAGCCTCAGGCTCATGCCAGGGCCTGGAAGATGACGTTGGGGTCCCTGGATCTCTTCATCTGTTCCTTTTCCCGAAGCACACAGATCAAATCTCTTCTCTGCTTTTGATCACCGCTCATGTCTTTAACTGGCATGTTGGGGACAATGGCCAAACTTAGCTACTTGGGGCTGCCAGAGCCAAGGCTTTTGTCCCCAAACTCCAAGTTACAGTATCTCGTTGCTTTAATTTGCATTTCCTTTTCGTTATTACAGTTCAAGCTTGTTTTAGAAGGGTGTTTGTATTTTCTTTTCCGTGACTTTTGTCCCCCCCCCCCCCACAACTGGATTACTAGTCTTTCATCTCTTACTGAATTTTAGGAGCAGTTTGTGAAATGCAAAGTGATTAATTGTACCAATTACTGCTTTTTTCCTTATTGATAATGTCTGCCCATTGCAAACCTTTATTATTCTTATGTAGACTTGTCAGACCCTGTTGGATTTGTAAGGAAATGGGATTTTTGCTGACCATTCTCTGCTGTCTTCTAGACATGCAGTGGCTTCATCTTGTGAAGCCAGGCTCCGGCTACACCCATATATCCTTGGTCCTTCAATGATACAGTTGATGCAAGTCAAAAGAAGAGGCAACTTTGTCTTTCTTTGTTTTGAGGCTGTTGAGACTGGATTTTGCTATGAACCCAGGACTCCCTGTGTAGCCCAAGCTGCCCTCAGACCCCAAGTCCTCATGCTTCTACCACCTGTGGGCTACAGTTAGGGGCACGCACCACACAACTGGTTTGATGTAAGATTGTTTTAGTTGGTCCACATACTGCAAATTAATCTTTTCCCTGTCAATTTGAAATGCACCTTTATTGTACACTAAGTTCTTAGACATATATGTACACACACACATACACATATATATGTACACAAAAATTATTATCTTGGGAAGGTTTCTGTTGCTGTGAAGGGACACCATGACCATGGCAACTCTTATAAATAAAACATTTTATTGGGATGGCTCGCTGTAGCAAGCTTTTTCGTTGGGACCTCCAGCTCACAACAACATGGAGACTTGTTATTAATTACAAAAGCTTGCCCTTAGCTTAGGCTTATCCTGCTAGCTCTTATAACTTAAGTTAACCCATTTATATTAATCTACGTTCTGCCACGTGGCGTTACCTTTCTTCCCTCTTGTATCTCCTGTTTCTTCTCCATATCTTGCTGGGTAATCTTCCTTTCTTCTTCCCAGAGTTCTCTCTCTTCCCAGAAGTCCTAACTCTACTCTCCTGCCTAACTATTAGCCATTCAGGATTTTATTATCCCAATCACAGCAATACCTCTTTATATCATACAGTGTACAAATATCCCACAATAGCTCGCTTACACTTTCAGAGGTTTTGTCCATTATCATCATGACAGGG
This sequence comes from Chionomys nivalis, assembly GCF_950005125.1. Classification (NCBI taxonomy): domain Eukaryota; kingdom Metazoa; phylum Chordata; class Mammalia; order Rodentia; family Cricetidae; genus Chionomys; species Chionomys nivalis. Next base: position 21,627,181 of record NC_080107.1, read on the forward strand.
AGCATGGCGGTGTGCTGAAGCTGAGAGTCCTACATCTTGTAGGCAGCAGGAAGTGAACTGACTGTCACACTGAGGGAAGCTTGAGCAAGAGACCTCAAAGCCGCCCCAATGGTGATATACTTTCTACAACAAGGCCATACCTCCTAAAAGTGTCATTCTCTTTGGGGCCATTTTTTTCAAACCACCACATATACAGATATATGGGAGTATATAAGAGTGTGTCAAAACATGTACATCTATGAGTATTTCTGAACTTTCTGTTCAATTAATTTGTACAGATATCACTATATTTGTAGTTAAAGTATAGTATACTATAATACTTGACAGTTCATCTTGTTACATTTTATTTAAAGAATTTTACAATCTATTGGCTTTTTTCTAAGAACTTTAAAAATTTGTCAGTTCCCTACAAATTCTTTTGAGACAGGGTTTCTCTGTGACTTTGGAACCTTTCCTGGAGCTAGCTCTTGTAGACCAGGCTGACCTTGAACTCACAGAGAATTACCTGCCTCTGCCTCCCAAGTGCTGGAATTAAAGGCATGCACCACCACTGCTCAGCTAATTTCCTATAAATTCTTGTTGATATATTTTTGATTATTTTTAATTGATAAGATTTTTCTTTTGAGATACAGTATTACTGTGTTTTCCAGGGTTGCCTTGAACTTGTGGCTTTCCTACATTAACCTCCTGAGAACTGAGATTATACTACCTCACTTGGGTAAATTTATGGATATTGTTAAAGAGGAAAATTCATGTCATTATACTCCTGGTGGCTCTGTATTTGAGAATATGTGTGGTTTTCTATTGTTTACCTCTTCTGAGCCCCTTGGAAATTTGTCCAGATTAATTTTGTAGGCTTATGCTTAAGTTCCCCTTTAGTAAGCATTTTATCTTTGTTGATATTGCTATTGTAAATCAGGTCTACTCTTCATGCCCAAACTACAGACTTGAACCTGAAAAATTTAGCTGAATATCTAAATTACAATATCTAATTACAATAAATTTATTGTAATTAATTTTATACTTAAGTTGTAGCAAATTCTATTATTGCTTATTATAGCTTTCTATAGGTTTTCTAGGTGAAAAATATAATTTACAAAGAATAATATGCCTCCTTTCGAAAAATGTGAAATAGTGGTGATTGTGGACATTTTTGTCTTTCTGATTTTTAAAGCTTGTGTTTCCTTATTAAATGTAATACATTCTTTGTGTGGCCTTCTATTCCTACATATCTATTCCTATAATACACACATTATGAATTTTCATCACATTTAGGGACTATCCTTCTGTTATCATTCCATATTATTCTATTATTTGAAGAGATATTAGATTTCAGCAATTTTTAAAAAACATTTATGGATATGATCATATGAGTTTTTTTCCTTAAAGTGGTTCATTAGATCTTTGTTTTCGGCAATGTTTAGTCCATTTGGAAGGACTCTGAGAGTTTCTGAAGGAGAGCAATTAGAGAGAGAAAAGGGGGGGGTCACAAGGAGGAAGCTGTGCAATCCAGTAGGACCACTTGAGGCAGGTGAGGGTCACCGAAGTTCTGCAGGGCCAGGTGTCATGTCATAGTCATAGGAGTCTTGAGGAAACACTGTGTGAAGTAAGGCCTCTTCACTCCCCGAAGCCACGAGACTGCTGTGATTGATTGGCCTGTGGTTTGAATTTGTCCTCCAAGGGCTGACAGGTGGGAAGCTGGCCCTCAGGGTGGTGATAAAGGGAGAGGAGATGATAAGTGGTGGGGCCTCCTGGGAGATCCCTACGTCAGTTGGGAATGGCCCTTGGGAGTGATAGAGGGGCCCCTGTCAATCTTCCTCTTGCCGTCTGTGGGTGATTCTAGCTCTCTCGTGCAAGTAGTCCTGCCTCTACCATAAAGTCTCACCAGAGAGCCAATTTCCAGAACCGGGAGCTAAATAAGCCCGTTTTATTGAGAAAGTTAGCCTGTCTGCGGTATTTCATGCTAACAAAGAACAGACTCATAAAGTGGCTGTGAGCTAAATATCTAGTTTTCTTTCAGACTTGGTTTCCGCATCCCTCAAAAGGGAGTAAGTCCCGCTGTTCAGAGGTATTTGTGAGGATAAAGATACGTAAATCAGACTGGCCAAACAGCAGTGGGTAAGGATGCTTGACGCCAAGCCTGCTAACTTGAGTTCGGTCACCAGGACCTACGTGACGGAAGATGAGATCTGACTCTTGTGGTTGTCTTCTCGCCTCCGTGCGTGCGTGCTGGCAGTGGGGAGACCACCGCTCACACATATAAATAAATACCGAATTTAAAAAATGGGGACTCCTTAAAACAAGATGCACAGCCCTTTGGTGCATGGCAGGCGCTGGATAACTAGTAGTTACTATTCTTTAGGTTTATTTCAGGTTGGTCCAGAAGGGGAGGGCAGAGTGAATCTCACATAAGAAAAGTTTCAGAATAGCTACGTGAGTCAGTGTGAAGTACATTGCTGGTACAATGGTCACGACCCATTAGAACAAGGGAAAGAGGTTCGTCTGTCATGGGCACCCTAGGAGAATCCTGGGGAACTTAGCAGAAATCGGGTCACGTGGTCATTGTCAATGAGGTTCTTACTGTCTTCCTAACCTTCCTAATCTGCTGCTAAAAAAAAAAAAAAAAAAAATCCATCACTTGCCTCACGTTGGGAAGGGCGTACACACTTAACAGGGAACCAAACACGAAGGGATATTTTAGAAACCCACACTGCAGGAGTTCTTCCTTCTTAAGGGTAAAGCAAAGACTTTTAGAACAGACGATTTCATTTGGCAAGACAGAAGATATCCCTGTTCAGTGGGTGGATGCCCTGGTTTATAGAATAAGGCTCTCACAAACTTGGGGTGAGTGAACCAGTTGGAACCAGTTTATGGGAGGGTCATCTTCAAAGCTCTGCTGGGAACACTGGTCTCACAGGATCTAGACAAACTGCCACTATAACCTACGACAATCACCCTGGCCTGTTTTCTTGACCCCACATATGATTGGAAGGTCTTTCTAAGGAGCCACTGTGTCTAAACCAACCCTTTCAAACTTACATGCACCCCCCTTCCGCTTCATATTTGGACTGCATTTTCTCTAGAATATTTGTGTAAAACCAACTGCAATTAGACACAGTAATATATGAATATGTTTACTATCTTAATGGGCCATAAATACAAATTTGAATATAAATACAATAAGATTGTCAGTACTTTTGGCGAGTAAAATGAACTAGAATCTGCAGAAGTACAAAGTGATGTTTTTTTTGGGTTGTTTCGCTAGAAAACCTTTGTTGGTGCAGGACTGACACTTTCCCTTACTGTCTTGGGTTAGAGCTGACTTCTTGTGGTAGAGTTTGTGGTTTGCAGTTTTTCAAAGGTCGATCCTATAGTCTCAAATTATGCAGTTTCTAGTTAAGGTTTTTCCCAGTATTTGGCAGTGAATAGATAAGCCCCAAACCAGCCTGTAAGAGAAACTGGCCCCTTTCCCTCCCTAGACTGTGGGGAATGTGTTAAAGGAAGCAAGAAAACACGAAGTTTGCCCACACTCTGCTTTATGGCTAAAAACTTACTTGAAGACCTCAGGAAGAGGCCAATGCTTACAGGCTACTCAGTGGACAGTCAGGGTTGACTTGTCAGTGAATTTTGGTGGCCAATCAAGACCCCTGAAAAATTCTCAAGAGAAGAGGCTTTTTTGGAGCAAGAAAATTTTATCACAAAGCCAATTACCTTCTAGTCTCAGGGATGTGTGGTGTTAGCAGGGTCTCTTGGCCTCTCTGACTTTTAGTGTGCTCCTTTGTGTGGCTTCTCTGCAGACCGGCATTTATCTGGAGCTCGGCTGCTGTGTCTAAGAGTTTCTATGTTATGCAGGTGTAAGACTGACTCTGAGCGACTGGTGGCTGCCCTTGCAGTCATCAGCCCCCCTCTCCGTGATGTTTTGGGCAGTGGATCTCATACACTTCTCTTTCAACCCCCAGATCTGTTCAACCCTATTCTTCACGACTTTACCAGCTGGACTGAGAAAAACCAAGCCTTCATTTTGTTTAGTTTTCATGTCTTTTTAAAATTAATTTTTTTTGTGGGGGGGATAGAATCTCACTGTGTAGATTCACAGCTGACCAGGAATTTTCTTTGTAGTCCAGGCTGTCATTGAATACACAGAGATCTTCCTGCCTCTGCCTCCTGAGTGCTGGAATTAAAGGCATGAGCCTGGCCTATTTTTATTGTTTTAACAGAATATCTTTTATGTATTCTTTGATGTATGCACGCATGCACACTGACCTATGCCATCCCCACCCCGCCCTCCATTTTGCTTGTTTTAAAAGACACTGGTCCTTAGGCGCTTACGGTCACCTCTGGGATTCTTCAGGATAACCTTTCCTCATAACCTTTCCTGTTTTCTTCACAGCCTGAAAATGCCTCTGGCAGTTCACAGCTGACCCACAGCACATTTCTGAATTTTTTGACTTAAGTCAATTTAAAACGTGCAGGACTGGAGATGACCTGAGGAGCCACTGTTTGTCTTCCTATCCATCACACATTTGGCGTCCCTGGACCGTCTTCTGCTCACAACACTTTGGTACTGCCATTCACGCAATGGGGTTATTATAACACTAAGATAAAGGTAAACCAAAACAGCGGGGAAGTCAGTTATGCTTCCTAGAGCCCAGGCTACTTCATGGCTGACATTGTCTTGTTCCAGGGCATACATGTAAAATCAAGGCTAATATCATGTTACATTAATACACATAAAGGAAGTGCCCAGCACACATGCAAGGGGGCGGAGAGTTATGGCTAGCTGATTTCCGAGTGACTTCATTCATAGCTATGCTGGCAATCGCTAGTGTCTTTCCCCAGTGCAATTGTTTTCTGCCCGGAGTCCTGCAGCAGGTGCCAGCGAGGCTCCCACATCTGGGAGCCTTGGAGTCCAGAAGGATCATTCTGCATTCTGCTGACCACAGTGGTTCTTGCGAGGCCTGCGTTTTAAAGGGGTCAACATTCAAGTGTCACATCCCTTACTTATGCTCACTGTCCTTTCTCATCACACAATAGCTTTACCAGATTGCTGTTACTTATTATCCCTTTCCATAGGTAAAAAATCTGAGACTCCGAGATACAAATTACAAGTGAAGCTCAAACCCTACTCTGTCAGATTTAGACTGCCATGCCTTACCTCCCCACTGCATGACGTTAGCTTCCTACTGCCAGACATCTGTATTTTGCTTCTAAATATCAGGTGAAAATTTAATAGAATTCTTGGCATCTTACGAGTTTTGTTCCATAAATAACAACTCGCAATACTGCAAACTGGCTCAGACTTAAAAAAAAAATATGGGGAACCAGCTGAAGGGTGACTCTCCTTTGTTTTCTTGAGCTCAGTGGGGATGCAGGTCGGCCTGCCTCTCCGTTCCAATCATCCAGAACCTCTTATCTGCAGTGTCACAGTTCATAATAATTCATTGTCATGCCGGAGGCATTGTGACATGCTTGATGGAGTCATGGTGCGCTATGTACACAGAGTAATTAGCAACCATTAGTGCCGGGGACAGGCAGTTCCCGGTGGTGGTGTTCAAACTTGCACTTTTGAAATTGACTTAAGCCAAAGGAACCACGTGTTTAAGTTTAACTTTGTGCATAAACGTACTATAGCAAAAAGATTTTTTTTTTTTTAGTTGGCTCATTATCTGAAGGCTTGGGGTGGAGGTGGCATGAAGGGAATGGCGTATTTCTTTACCTCTATCCAATATACGAGTCCCCCTAACACAGCCCCCCCCATTTGTTCGCATCAATACCTTTCCATTTTTAATGTTAAAAATTGCTAAGTACAAGTACAAGGGTAGCATGTCAGTAGACTGACAAAGGAGATTGGACATTGTGTCTAGAAGACGTCAGAAAAGTCTAGTCTACGGGGCTGCCTTCCAGAATGCACTGGGTCTCCATCAGATCCCCTATCCTCTGCACAGCCTGTGTCTGTCATGCGGGCCTGAGGCTCAGAGGCCTCAGCCTTCTCTGAGAGGTACCAAAGCATTATAAAAACAACAGGATTTGTAGATGGAGACAGGCCAGCACAAAGCAGCCAAGTTTTTGAGATGTCAGGAGACAAGGACAGCAGTTGGAAGAATGTAAAGCTGACTAAAAATAGGCCTGTGCATGCTAGCCAAGCTATATAAACATATACGTAGTTACAGGAGAACCGCGGTCTATAGTCCACAGAGTCAATGCGAAGAGCATGCATTGAACAACAGGAGACACTCTAGATGTCAGAGCCCCTCCAGTCCCTGGGTGCTTATTACAAGGTGCTGATAGCTTTGCCCAACCCCAAAGACTCCAGAAGCAGGAAAGGGGCACTGTTCTCTGCACGGGGCTAGTATGACGTCCTAACCACGGGTATCTTACAGAAGCAGCGTGAGAGGTCGAACACTGAGTAGGGTATTATCCCCACGGAGGTAACTCATGCAGGTGAGGGTATGTCCCAGCTCATCTACAGCCAGAGAGGAGCTCAGGCTGCTGGGACAGTTGTGGACTGCCAACCTTGGCTCTGCTGAGCTGCTTCTGGGAGGATGATAGCCCCTGCCGCTGCCGGAGCCACGTGGGTGCGGGGGACCTACCTGCAGGAGCGTGCCGCCCTTTCAGCGGGGACAGCGGGACTTGCACGTCGTTTGCCATAGCGCCTGTGTGCCAGTGCCTTGATGGTGCTCTGGAGGCTGAGTGCCAGTTGTGGTTGCCCCACCTCACCTCACTAGGGCTTTATAACTGCAGGGGGGTGGGGCCCCTTGAGGGTATTGTTGAGCAACAACTGGGCTTGCCACTCAGCTGCCCTGGACTGAATCTCCTTGGCAGGTCTTCTCCTCTTTGATCTGGGAAAGCAAAGGAGATGGATGTCTGCAGGACAGAGGAAGTGGAGTAACATCAACAGTTCTCTCCAGTAAGTGTGAGGCTCTTTGTCACACATACAGGTGTGACACAGCGGACAAGACAGAGTCTTTGCTTCAAGACACGGGTGGTCTTTCCAAGAGACAATCGCAAGTAAGCACTATGTCTTTTGGAGGCCTTCCCAGTGGTGAGCATTCATACCAAGAAAATAATTGCACAGAAGAGGCTTCTGTGCAAGTATATTGATCATGCATTTCTTTTCTTTCTTATTTTGTTTTGCTTTGAAGGGAATTAATATAAATATCCCCCAAACAGAGGCTTAGCTAAACTAAGATGTGGCTAAGAGAATGCTATGTAGTGCATTTTCCAAATCCTGCTTCAAGTGATATTTAGTGATGGAAAATATATACAATAAAATAGTAGTCTATAAACGGATAGATGCAATGTATATATTAATACTTATTGCTGCATCTCCAGGGTCAACATTTGCAGATGACGCTCAGATAAACTGTTCTTCAACCCCAAACTGCTTTTCGGCCAGGTGCGATGGCACAGGCCTTTAATCCCAGCACTTGGTAAGCAGAGGCAGATGGATCTCTGTGAGTTCAAGGTCAGCCTGCTCTACAGAGTGAGTTCTACAGTCAGGGCTATGCAGAGAGACTCTGTCTCAAAAACAAAAATGAAACAAGCAAGCAAGAACTCAGAAGAAATTGAAGAAAACCATGAAAAGGGAGAAAGTATTTATAGAATACAATTTGGATGAAGTATCACTATCTAGGATATATAAGACTATGTAAGCCACTATGTAAAGAATCTTTACAACACAGTCCACAGTATAGAGGTTCACAAGCCCCTGAGAAGATGTCCAACATTTTTAATAGTTAGGGAAATGCAAACTGGAGCTCTGTTGAAATATCTCTGCCTATGTACTAGAAGGCCACAACAACAGAAAAAAAAATTATCAGTGAAGATGCTGGAGCAAAAGGAGCTCCTTCCACGATGTTATGAGAATATAAGAGAAGCAAAAATGTTATAAGTCAATTTGATATACTTAGCATATATCGTGGGGACAATAATCCAACTGCTGGGAATTCTCCTAAGAGAAATAAAAGCTTTTGTATACATAGAAACCTGTGTATAGATGTCTATAACAGTTCTACTCAGAATTGACAAAAGTTAAAAACAACCCCAAAGCCCATTAACTAATTAACTGTGGAGGGAACAAACAAGTTGTGCTACATGCTCATGGCAGAATACAACTCAGTCACAAAAAAAGCACAGCACAGAGGGACACAAAATCATTATTCTAAATGAAATACACTAGACTAAAAAAAAAATCAAAGTATAAAACAAGTTGCTTGCAGTATAATTTCATATATAACACAAGCTAGATGTGATAATGCATACCTAGAATCCTAACACTGAGGAGGTCGAGACAAGAAGATTGTATGGGGCCAGCCAGAGAAATGTAATAGGACCCTGTCTCAAATAAGTATCAAAAGGGCTGGGAAGTAGCTCAGTCGTTAAGAAGGCTGCCCTGTAGAGGATAGGAGTTCTGTTCCCAGAACTCACGCCTCCTGTAACTCTAGCTCCAAGTGATCTCCTGTCTTATTCTGGTCTCTTTGGAAACCCACGTGCCTGTACACTCTCTCACATGCTTAAATTAAAAAAAAAAATAACAGAAGGGCTCAGTGTAAGAGCACTCACATAGCATATAGGTAGACCTACTGAATCCCCAGCGTGAGGGAGAAGAGAAGGAGCAGGTGAAAAGGACAGCAACAGTGATCTAATCAGTGATGATTGCAGAGGAGAGGAGAGAGGTCGAATTATGAAGGATCGGAAAGGGACTTTTGGAGGCGATGGATCTATTCCGTTTCTTGCTATAGGGTGGTTACATGAATAACAGGCGTACCATCTATAAAAGTGGTGGATATTACTGTATGTGAAAATGCATCTTAATAAATAATCCGACTATCTGCTTACTAAACAAATTGATGGATGTGTACTGTAAAATGTGGAGGGGTTGTTTATAAGCAGTATATCACCTGTTGTTTTTTTTTTTTTTTAAAAAATCTTCTTGAGTTTATTTTTATTAACTTGTGTTCAGGTGCTCACACATAGGTGTGTGTGTGTGTGTGTGTGTGTGTGTTCGTGGGCATAAACTTATTGAAACACCATGTGCAGACTTGATTCTGCCCTCAAGTACTTGTGATACACAATGAACTTCATGTTTAGACTTGGGCCCCATCTTGAAGAGATCTCATGTGTGGATTCCAAGTCTTGAAAAAGCCGAAGCTGGACACTTTGGTTCCGAGCATGTCTGATAAAGGATGCTCAGCTTGTAATGGGTAATACGACCATTTGCTTTGCTCTTTACCCCTACAGAGAAAATAAACTACGAGTTTATAGCAGGACTGTAAAAGTGACCTATAAAAGGGTGTCATCACCCGTGAAGAGACAAACCACCTGCTTAACCGTAGGAGGGAAGGGGGATGCGGTCACTGGGTTTTGCCTTCCGGGTGGTCTCTTCCCACTCCCTTACCTCCTGGAGTAGTAGGAGTCAAGAGTCCATTCTGATCACCTTGGCGTGCAGTTAGCCCAGAGGTGGAGAGCTCTCAACGCCTGTTTTAAGTCGGTCATCAGAAGCCTAGGTCTGTTTTGCAGACCATGAATTAACTGGAGTCAGCATTATTGGCTTTTGAAAGTGCTACTAGGGCTTCTATAAGGATGAAAGTCTTTCCAAAGAAGAGCAACATGTTATTACCCCTGGAGTGGGCTTATAAACCTCTCTTTAAAGGAGGCATCGGTGTGAGCGACTCCAGTCGGGGAGTGGTCCTGCTAGGACTCAGGCCTTTGGAATTGTGCTTAGTAATGTTAAAAGCCTAGTAAAGTAGATTCTCACGACCCGGAGGATTCCAGACAGCCTCTGACTCCTAAATGAAAGGCCTATATAACATTAATGACATTAATCAGCCTCCACTTTCAAGAGGCACTCTCTTCTCTTCATCTGTGTGCGTGGTGGTGTGATTACACCCCTCATCCGCTTTTACTTTTTGGCAGTGTGCGTCTCATTTTTATATTTTGCTTTCTCCTCCCTAATGTTCGTTACGTGGTGTAATCTAACGCCAAGTTCTGAGTGTATGAACAATCTATGTCAGAAACCATAGGCAAGCAATACTATACCCGACAGGGTAGTGATTCACGCCAGGGTAGAGTACAGGGAAGCCTTCTGCAGATCCTGCCTCCTGTGAATAAAGTTTCAGGGCTCCCAGCACCTATCTGTGTTTAGATGTCTCTCCTTCTCCTAAACACTAGGCTTTTCCTTCTTTCCAGACATATTTTTTTTAAAAAATAATGAATTGAAAATGTAGGTTGACTGTGGTTATTATTTATTTTTGTGTGTGCAAGGAGTAGTACACACGAGTGTGCATGGTGCAGTGTGTGTGTGTGTGTGTGTGTGTGTGTGTGCAGAGATCATAGGATTGCCTATGGGAGTCAGTTCCCTCCTTCCTGTGGAAGGACGCTTAAAAGAAATCCCACACAAGCTCAGAATTGAGAAATAGATGGTTATTTATTAAGGGGTAAACTCACAAATCAGAATCCTCTGCTTGAACAGAGAACAGAGAACTGAATCCAGCAACTGGAAAGAGCGCAGATGCATGTTCTACATTGGCATAGTATATGAGGCCACGCCCCAGTAGGTGGGTAACCACTGGCTGTAAGACTTCCTACCGCACCTTCCGCCCTGTGAATCCCAGGCAATGAACTCAGATTGTCGAAAGTGATTGACTTGTGCTCACTGAGACACTGTGCCTACCCCCAGAGAGACTTTTAATTCCAAATAATCTTTTTTTACTTATTAGTTGGTGTGTATTTGTGCCCGGGGTATGTGTGTTTATGCGTGAATACACTTGTGTGGCTAGGAGTGGAGGCCAGAGGTTGGTGTACAGTGTCTTCCACAGTTATTCTTCACACTGTTTATTTTGTTCTTAAAATTAAGAATGCTTATTCTTTGACAATTCATTCCACGCATGCCTATAATGTATCTTGACCATGGTTCTACCCTCCATCCCCAGAAACACCTTAGTTTTGTGAGAACGGGTGTCTCGCTGAACCTAGAGCTCATCACTTGATTAGTTGGCTGGCCAATGAGCTTTTCTCTACCCTACCCCCCCCCCAATGCCATGGTTACAGATCATGCTGTGAAACCCAGCTTTCTACGTTAGTACTGGGGATGCTATTCAAGACCTTCTGCTTGCACAGCATGGAACTGACTGTCTGAGCCACCTCCCCAGCCTGACACCACTCCAGCCCATCCCACCCTACCATATACACACACTTTTTTTTGAGACAGTTTTATTCTGTAGCTCATGCTAGCATGGAACTCATTATATATGCCTCCGAGGAGCATCAAATATTTGTCAATCCTCCTATCTCAGTCTCAAAGGTACTGAAATTATAAGGCATAAGCTGAATGCCCAGTTTAATTTCTAGCACTCTTAAGCAAAAAAAAAAAAAAAAAAAAAGTCATTTTCTCCATTAGCTGGACCTGATCAAGAGCCCACTATTGATGTGTGTGTACCACTCTTCCTGCATTCATTATCCTGTCATAAACATTTGCAGACAGGGGATTTTCCCAGCAATAAAGCAAGTCTCATCTCTGTTCAGGAAAGGCATCTGAATATAGTTTAAAGTTAGTGTTGGGGGATTTTTTTTTTAACACTGTGAACTTATGTCACTGTGGTCGGTTTAATAAAAAGCTAAGTGGCCAACAGCTAGGCAGGAGGTATAGGCAGAAGTTCTGGACAGAGAGAGTTCTGGGAAGAAGAAAGACGGAGTCATGAGCAGGATGCAGAGGAAGCAAAATGTGCAGGAGGAGAGGTAAAAGCCATAGTCACAGTCACACATAGATGAAAAGAAATGTTTAAGTTATAAGAGCTAGTGGGACAAGTCTAAGCTATAGGCCTTAGCTATAGGACAAGTTTTCATAATTAATAAGTCTCCATGTCATTTTTGTGAGCTGATGGCCCAGAGAGAAAGCCTGCTACGAGTCAGGCAACCTTTTAAGGAAACAATGAAGAGTATATATGTTTTCTTGCCTTGAGGCCTTGGGTCCAACAGACATCTTTAGTTAGAAGATAATAATTATTTGTAGAAATTCATCATAGAGTTGGGTGGTGGGTGGCACACAACATTTAATCCCAGGACTCAGGAGGCAGAGGCAGGTGAATCTCTGTGAGTTTGCTGCCAATATGTTCCACAGAGCAAGCTCCAGATCAGCCAGGGCTACATAGAGAAACCCTGTCTTGAAAAAACAAAACAACAAAATTGTCATAGAAAATATATGAAAACATTACTATCTTCAGTCACCTTATGTTTTCCATGTCCCTGAAGACAAAATATCCTTATTCCACTTCGTAGTCAGGGAAAAACAAAGCTGGGTGGCAGAGACACGGTTGAAAGCTTGGGATTAGCTTCTTACTGGCTCAGTCTTCATCATTGTGCAAGCATTTGAGACATCCATCAAGAGTTTGAGAAGTAATACTGGGACTACTGTGCACCCAGACCAGACAGCCAAGGAAGGGCACACACCAAGTAGTGGATGGTAAGATTGACATGTCCAAGGGACACCTGCCTCTCCCGTGGTCTGGAAAGGCTAAGCCAGGTGGTGGCGCACGCCTTTAACCCCAGCATTCGGGAGGCAGAGGCAGGTGAATCTCTGTGAGTTCAGGGCTAGCCTGGTCTACAAGAGCTAGTTCCAGGACAGGCTCCAAAGCTACAGAGAAATCCTGTCTTGAAAAGCCGAAAAAGAAGAAGGAGGAGGAGGAGGAAGAGGAGGAGGAGGAAGAAGAGGGAGAAGAAGAAGAAGAAGAAGAAGAAGAAGAAGAAGAAGAAGAAGAAGAAGAAGAAGAAGAAGAAGAAGAAGAAGAAGAAGAAGAAGAAGAAGAGAAGTTGTTGAATGACACAGATTGGGGAGGAGAGAGGGACGAGAGAGGAGTCAGGAGATGGAGGAGTTGGGGGAGAGGATGAGGGGAGGGAGAGCTTGAAAGGCCAATGTTGGATTTTGTTGTGGCCTCCTTATCTGCTCCACTGGTGGCTTCCCCCAACCCTTGGGGAGGCAGCCTGCCCTCCCTGTTAAAAGAAACTCTCCAGCTGGAAGTGGATAAGTCTGTGTAGAAATTTGGGCTTTGTTTTTAGACTTTCTCTACTGTTTCTTCTTTGTGCATGCTTTGGGTGGTGGGCTGCAGGGAGCGATTTTATGGAGAAATCATTCTCCTAGTCCTTGGTTAAGGAGACTGTGAGGGTTTTCTGGATTACAGAAAGTCCAGTGTGGATTTCTGAGCCTGGGATCTTCACTTACGATTGGATCCCTTTCTCCTGTTGGGCAAGCAAACAGTAGGAACATCACTGTTTTCTATACTTCTGTCTATTTATTAGCAAATCCCCAATTAAGCCTCCAGCAAATTAGTCATCCAACTGAGCATCTCCAAGATTTTTACATCTTTACTTATTGAACAGTGTCTTAACTATTGTTCTGTTGTTGTGACAAGACACCATGTCCCAAGGCAACTCTTACAAAAGAAAGCATTTAAGTGGGGATTTGCTTACCGTTGTAGAGGGTTGGTCCATGATCATCATGGCAGGAAGTAGAAGGCACGGTGCTGGGACAGTAATGGAGAGGTTTGCATCCTGATCTACAGGCAGTAGGCAGAGAGGGGGTACAGGGCATGGGCTTTTGAAGCCTCAAAGCCCACCGCCAGTGACACGCCTCCTCTGTTGAGGCTTCACTTCCTCCAACAAGGCCACACACCCTAATCGCTCGCAAAGAGTTCCACTAACTGGTAATCAGGCATTCAAATCCATAAGAAACCTTTGGAGGGCATTCTCATTCAAACCACCACAAGCAGGTAAGGTATTTGTATAATTTAAAACTCAGAGCATAAAATGGGGTTCACAATGAATACCCCAGGTGTCCCTACATTTATTTTTGTGTACCTAACTTCTTTCTGTTGTCAGAGTATCCTGAAGATAGCTCTCAGCAGACAACAGCTTCCCTGCCTGGGTAACTCCCCAGCCTTCTGCTTCATGGATGGAAGAAAATTCCCCAGTGTCTTTCTGTTGAAGATTTGTCTGTAGCATTTTATATTCCAAAAACTGTTGCCGTGAAGAATTCCTTATAAGCACAAATTAGACATTGCATATCATCTACAAGAAAAATCCCTAGGAGTAGATTTTTAGTTCTAGACATGTGTGTGATCCCATTAACATTACTGAGTTGCCCTCCATAGCACAGAAACCAGTGAGTATCTTTTCCCTTAGTGCTTTGCCTATGTGCCGCCTTTGTTCTCGGTAAAGCTAAACGAAAGATAAACAATTTAAATTTATTCCCAAGTTGGATTTCTCTTTGTATGAGTGAGCTTTTATATCTTTAAATTTTTTCTTTTTATTGTTTGAGACTTTCATGTATGCATATAATGTGGGTTTTCATTTGTTTGTTTTATTTGTTTATTTTATAGCCCCAGCTAGTCTAAAACTCACTATGGAAACCAGGTTGGCCTCAAGCTCACAGAAACCCACCTTCTTTTGCTTCCTGAGTGCTGGATGAAAGGCCACTATGCTCGGTCCATATAGCGTGTTTTGATCAAATCCACCCTTCCATCCCTCCCTTCCAGTTCCTTCCTACCCTCCTCCCTCCTCCTGCCACTTTCCCCTCCCAACTTCATGGGTTTTGTTTTTAAACCCACTGAGCCCACTTAGTGCTGTCTGTAGAGATGTGTGTAGGGCCTTCTACTGGAGTAGGGGGAGCCTCTCTGGAATCACATGGCTAAAGCAAACCGATTTTCCGCCGGCAGTCGTCAATTGCCAGGATCTTCTCGGCTAGGGGTGGGTTTCTCTTTTTCTTTTCTTTTCTTTTTTCTTTTCTTTTTTCTTTTTTTTTTTTGCCTTCCCTCTTTCCAAACATCCTAATATCCACAACTGTCTTCCTGCCTGGATCCCAGACTCCACATAATTTTTTCTTCTGTCCTTGTTTGCAAAGATCTATGCATTTATATCCTTTCAATAATGATAATTACCATTATTTTAAAAGTCTTACTATAACTTTATTAAAAAAATGAGTTATCCTTAAAAAGTGTTTTTGAAATGTATTTTTAGATGTGTGTGTGTGGGTGAGACTGTGGCATGTAACTGCAGGTGCCTATGTAAGCCAGAGGCATCAGATCCCCAGGCACCCAGAGCCACAGGGGTCTGTGAGATGCCCGACCTGGATGTTCAGAACCAAACTTGCTCTTTACAACTGAGCTGTCCCCTGGGTCCCTAGAAGCCCTTATTTAACATCACTGAATATTCAGCCAGTATTTGGATTTGTCTGATTGTTCATAAATTTTTGGTTATAGATGGCTTGTTCACACCGGAAACCAAACAGTTGTATACAATACATTTCTTTGATGAATCCGTTTATTCTTATTGCTGTTGATTTATTTGTTTGTTTTGAGACAGGGTTTCTCTGTGTAGCCCTGGCTGTCATCCTGGAACTGGGTCTGTAGACCAGGTTGGTCCTGTACTTAGAGATTCCCCCATCTCTGCCTCCCGAGTGCTGGGATTAAGGTATGTGCAACCACTGTCAGCTTGTTTATTCTTGTTTTGGGGTGTTCCAGATTGTACTCTGGGGCTCCTAAATGCAACAGTTGCTCAGTTAATAACATCAGCTGCTGCTGTTAAGCCACAGTGAGCTATGGCCCTTCACTTTATTTTTTAGAAAATATTTTTGCCGTTACTCATTGAAGGTCCCGGATATTTAGTCCAGTAATTGCCACATTCAGATCTTGATGGGTTAGTGGCATTTGTTTGAGTATATTTTCCTGTTCTATTTCATGCAAGCTGGTAGTTAAATCTAGAGGCCGGATAGGTTTCATGTTTGTTTCCCCCCCCCCCCCCTCTCTTTGTTCTTTTTCAGGCATATTTCAGCAGTGTTATTGTTCACTTCCTGTCGAATCTCATCAAGAGGCCCATGACGCCTGGTTGTCTTCGTGTGCTGTTGTGACTGATCTGTCTTTGCAGTTTACATACTGTTTTGAAGGAACGATACTAGCTATGGGAAATGATATTTGTCTCAGAGTAGAAAACAAAGTGCCAAAGAGGAAAACCATAGCTTTGCTTTGGGGAGGAGAGCCCAAGCTCGACTTCTGTGTTTAACCCAGTGGAAGATTCACAGGACGAAGATGCTCTTCTCCTCTGAGTTCCTTTGTCTCCTGAATCTTGCTGTCAGGTGTCTTGAGTAGTTTGCTGACTCATGATGACAAAACGTGTTCAGGTTTCAGGCATTTCCCTCCCCACCTGGCTTTTCCTTCCCCTTGGAATAAGTAAAGGTTTTTCGCATCTTATGTATCACATTTTAAAGTGTTCCTGCTGCTGCCTTTCTAAGGTCAGTGAGAGTTTCGGGTCGTGGACAGCAGCCCCTAGGAGGCTGTGGCTGTGCTCTTGGTGGATTTGGGGTTTCCTAATGACTGTGGCTCTCTGTGTTTTCGTGTCTTTGTTTCTTTGTTTCTCTTCCCTCCATCCTCTCTAGCCGCTGATCAAGTCCCCGGCTCCCACGTGCCATCAGTCCGTGGGGTGGCCCCACACAGCCAGGAGCTGGATGAGCTCACAGGCCTTGGGGTCTGAATCAGCAGTACGCCTACCAGAAGAGCTCACTTGTTTCGTGTAACTTTACAACAATGTTTCTTAGACAAGTAGGCCAAGTGGCTTCTCAATGGAAAATTGCTTTCCCTAAGCCGCCGTAGAGTTGCTGCAATTGCTTGTCCATTTCAGTGAAATGAATACAACTGAGCAGATGTCTTGGGTAAGAGATCATTTCCTGCTTTTCAAATAAAGGAGAGGCACAGCTATGAATAACTCTATCTGGTAAATGGTTTTTAAAATTCCGTCAATCCTGAGTTCATCCCATTCCCGTCTTTGTCCTCCTGGTGATCTCTAAAGATAATGTGGCAAAACTACAGAATTCTTTCCTTGGAAAGTTTCCACAAATGGCCCTCTCTGGGCCTCCCTCCCTTTCCTGTGGGTATAAAAGAAACTGCAACGGTTTGTTATCTACTGTGAGCCCATTCTTGCGTGGGCTGGGAAGTGGTCGGGCGTGGAGAGGAAGCAACATACCCTGTTCTCTCTCGTAGATTGTTCTGTGGATGCATGTGGTTCTGGCTACACAAATGAACAATATGTCTTCATTGGTCAGAAAAAAACTGAACGAGTAAAGATTCAGATTGCTTTAATTTCAGTAGTGCTGTGTGGAGAACTTAAAAGAAAATATTCACTTCCTCAAACTGTGTGTCAGCAGCATTGGTTGGAGGCTTTAAAAAATGCTATAAAACATTTTAAAAAATTATTTTGCGACAGGATTTTATAATATACACTAAATATCTGTGGTTGGCCTAAAACTTGAGATCTTCTTTCTGAGCGCTGGAATTGCAGACATGTGGCTCAGAATTAAGTATTATTAAGCAATTAATTAATATTAAGTGTGTGTATGTGTATTTGCTTGCATGCATGTCTATGAACCCGTGCATGCCTGGTGCCCGTGGAGGTCAGAAAAGGAAACCGGAGTTACAGATGTGTGCTATCAGGTGCATGACAGGGAGTCGAAGCTGGGTCTTCTGGGAAAAGAGCCGGTGGTCGTAACCATGGAGCCGCTTCTCCCGCCTCCCAGCTTTAAGTTTTTATATCCCATTATTAATAAAGCTACTGAAGTCTACCACCCAAGAATCTGATTTCTGGGATTAAAAAAACAAAAGCTTTCAAACATAGATAATGATCAAACGTTGCCTTCTTTCTCGTACGGTCACAACCACCAGCTGAACAGAGATGAGTAAACAGTCTTTTTACTCAGTGCCCTTTTTTGCAACGAAAGCTACCTCAGAGTTACCATATGCAAGAATCCAGGTGGCAGAGAAAGACTGGAAACCTTTCCCCATCTGGGCTTCATAGGACAAATGCAGCTTGCACGGGCTAGTTTGCAAAGGAAGACCGGAAGCCTTGAGCTTCTAACGAATGCAATATGCATAAGGAAAGCCAGAGTTATACAAGCTTGGGAGAGCAGGGTGCTCTATAAACGTCCTACCAGGTCCAGCTGCTGGGAGCTTAGTGCATTCAGGGTTCTTCCTTAGCTCACTCACTCTTGGGAGTGTTTGCCTGGCTTTATAGGATGTCCTTATTTCTAACCATGTTTCCCTGGTGCAATCCTTTGTCCTGAGACAGAGGAGCCTGGATGTGGGTGCCTTGTGAACTCAGATTCCACGGCTTGAAGAAACTCATTAATTTGTTCCTGTTTTTCCTTTTGCCTGATACCAGAAGTTTAAGTTTTCCCTGACACTCTGGGCTATTTTCTCTGCTCTTGAGATTTTGGGAGGCAGGCTTACCTAAGCCATGTTAAAGACATAGGTGGGAATAAGTATACTTTTAATGAGATACTACATATTTTTTCCCAGAATTCCTGCTTCTTTGCGAGGTCCCAACTGTTGTTATAAGGTTCGATTGGGTTGGTCAGCTTGCCTTCCTGACTCACAAAGATGTGTATTCTCTTCTGTTCTGCCATCTTCTGGATGCTGCTGGAGCCTCAGTGTGCCTTTTCCTGGTACTTTAGGTTTTCTTAGGGCTCCCCTCCCTTCCCCATGGCTGCTTGTCCACCATGTGTCTGATCACGTCTTCCTCCTCTGGGCAGCTGCTGAGATTCACAGCTTGTCTGACCTGGGATTCTTTTTCTTTTAAACGCTAATAAAATTGTCCTCTCGTTTCCATTTGAGTCCATTCTTAAATTCTTCTATTAATGAGACTAAGAACCCCAAGAGGGGACTTGGATTTTCCTGGTCTATGGGCAGAAATCAGAAGCCACGGGTCTTAAGATGTATGACAATCATGAAAAGAGTTTCAGCTCTGCTCTGTCAGCCCCTCAATGGACTCAGCGCCAGCTAGCCTGCCATGTCAGCATGTCCGTTTCTGTCTTCCAGGACTGGGACTCATGGGAGCAGGATGTTTTCTATTCAGAGCACAGGGCACGTGGTTGGCCCAAAATCAATGTGTGTCATTGACAGTGCCGAGAATTCCAGGATAGACAGTCATGGGAAGCATCCCAATCTTAGCTGTGTGGGAGAAGCAGCAGTCAGCAGGACAGCCAGCTGCACCCACTTCTGAAATCCCCTTGAGAAAGGGAGGGTGACCCATGCTGGTCACTGACCAGTCTTACTGAGGGCAGTGAAAGGCCCAATGGCAACCGGTTGTGATTGACAATCATTTTAAGGGTTTGTTGCCGTCAGAATGTATTCCAAGGAAATAGAAATGCCGAGAAAAGGAATATTCAGTTTGCAAACCATGGAAAAGGTTGGCTATAGGGTGGAAAGCAAAGAATGGAAATGTCAGAAACTGGGCAGGAGAAAAGGGAGTCGGAAGAAGCAACAGCAACTAAGAACACTTTATAGAATGTGGAGATTGGGAGGAGCACAGAATGGGGAGGAGAGGCGAGCTGGTTTCAAGAACAAACTGCCCAGAACGGTGGGCCCTCTGGAAATCACAGCTTCCTGTGCTTCGGAGCCAGTGGGAAATTTTTAAAAGGCGGCCATGGCCTGTGTCGTGCAATGTCTGCACCCTTTCAGTTTAAACTGGAAATGTCAATAACCCTTGTGTGTCTGTGCTTCCAAGGCAGGGGAACGTCTTGCTTTGAGTCAGGCAGTAGAAAACAGAGCCTCCAAGCCTCAAAGGAACATTTCTTCTAAAAGAAAATAGCCTGCTGAAAATCAGGTTTTATTAAATTCTTGCCTGATCCAAATGCATTCTGGTTTTTCTCCTCGCATGCCAGGTTCTGACTCATTTGGAGAGAAAAACAGCGCCATGCTAAGCATCTTTCCCACTGTTTGCTATTCCACAGAGTCCCCGTTTTGAAAGATTCTGTCAGCTCAACTGCACCGGAGATCAAGAAATTTTTTCCACGCTTCTTAATCAAATATCTAAAGTCAAGTTTGCCTGGGGATTTCCTGACTTCTGATAGAATTCCAGCCAGCAGCTTGGAGTCTGAGGTAATCTGGGGGCCACCTCAGGTCACAATCTTTTGCTGAAACTGAGTTTGATCATGTTTAGGTGGGATATTTGTGCTGTCGCTTGTCAAAGGTCATTGTCTCCTGTAGAGCTCTTTCTACTTCCTGCACTGAGATGAAGGGCTCCTAAAGGCATCCACTGGAGGAGAGAGTTTGTGTTTCCACACCTCTGAATCACTTCTCATATCAGTCTGGTAGCTTCAGGATGGGAGGCGGGGTCACAAGAGCATCTCCATGTGGCTTCTGTCAGAGTGTTCAGGTCCAAAGGGCATCTCAACACCAAACGTCTCTCAGAGGGTCAACTGTGTCAATCATGTTTTTATACTTTGTTCTGACTCCTGGACAGTTATTTGGGCCACGATGTTCTTAAAGGCAACTTTCACCCAGTCCGTATAGAAACTCATTATTCACCTTCTGTCTCTGGATGCTCATTTCTTTTTTCAGTTCATTGTCCTTTTGGTCTTTAGAGAGCAACAGATAAAAAGAACTAGTTCCACCCAAAAGGAAATTAAAATAAATTTTTTAAAAACATGCTGTTATATCCGCCCCTGCTGGCATCTTGTGTTAAACAGAAAAAGGAAAAGGAAATTTGATCTGAATACTACAGGGGGAAAAAAAAGACTTTAAAAATCTGCCTAAAATAATCATATACATTTGATTCTGTGGTCAACAACTGTGCAAAATTGTGAAAATTTGTGAAAAATAGGGTTTCTGTGCAACAATCTTAGCTACTTTCTTTTTAAATGATGGAACATGTTTTAAAAAAATAAACATAGTACTAAAATTCATACCCCAGGTTTGCTTTTGGAATTTTGCCTGGATTAAAAAATGAGTCAGGATGGCCAGGGCTACCATTCAGGGTTAAAGTACTCGCTTAGTATGTACAGCACTCCAGTTTCAAGTCACACACAAACACACACACGCACTCACATACACACACACCACACACACACCACACACATACACACATACACACCACACACACACCACACATACATACACACACCATACACACATACACACACACCACACATACATACACACACCATACACATACACACACATCACACACACATACATATACCACACACACACCACATACACATACACACACATATACCACACACACACCACACACACATACATACACATCACACACACACATACACATATATACCACACACATACCACACACATACACATATACACACCACACACCATACAAACACACACCACACACACAAATACACACCACACACACAAACACACCATACACACACCACACATACACATACACACCACACACACATACACACCACACACACATACACACCACACGCACGACCACACATTACCATTTCAACTCAAATAGAAATCAAATTCCAGGTAGTAACAAGGCTAAAGGAGAATGGTAGGACATTTAGGAGTCAATTAGCCTGACCCATCTTTATTTTATTTTATAGTACTATCCTGCCAAACTTTCAAACTTTTATTCCATAAGCACAGATGATACAGACAGTATTATACATCAAACATACGACTAAAAGTTCAAAGTTAGAATGAAAATAAAAAGACCTTCCTCAAAAAATAAACAACAAAAACGGAAGCCTTCTTTATCTGACTTTGATGTCATAAATCCCACGCATAATTTAAAAGGTGGAGTAGCAAGTGTGATTACGAAGCTGAAGAATTTTGAATGACACACGGTCTTCATCACTGATTAACTGGCGGAAGTGTTGGGAGTAAACTCTCCATGAGGCCCCCATTCTGTCCCTTCTTGTCACAGTTGTGTCTGTTCACGTGTGCTTGCAGCGTAGACAGTCTTAGGAGGTAGAGCATCTTGTTTCATAGCAGCGGGAAGATTTCTTTGTGAGTCAAGACATTACAGATAATATCTCCCATGCCTGTGAGATGGCTCACTAAGTAAGAGAACTTTCCACCAAGACCGATGCCTTGAGTCCAGTTCCTGGAACTTAAGCCAGAAGGAGAGAACCAGCTCCAAAAGTTGTCCTCTGACATCCAAGTACACACACACACACACACACACACACACACACTCACAAACAACAACAACAGGGACAAGAACAAGTACTGCGTAAATGAATGAATGGATGGATTAATAAATAAATTTTTAGGGTCCTCTTTGGGGCAAAAACTGCTTGTGTTTATTTGCAAAACTTTATAAAGTTGGGGTCCCCTAATCTCAGATGTCTAAGCTGTGAGCCAGGCCTGCTGTGCGAGCATCATCCTCTAGAGTTGCTCCCTGGTTCCTTCGTGAGACACACTCAAATGATTAGCTGCTGTAGGATGCTGTAGAATGCTGAGGCCTTTCAGGGTTCCAACTGAAGAGGTCCTGAGCACACTGGTTGGCTGGGAAACTGACTTGTGTGCAGCGCTCACATTGGCTGCTGAGCATCTTTATCTCGGAGTCAGCCTCATGTCTTTTGCAGACGTGTATGAAGCCACAGGTGGTTACTCTCAGCGTGCTACGGTAAAACCTCGGACCCCTCGCAGTTCTGTCGGAGAGCAGTGTGGTAGACATTTTCATTCCTTGAACTGTAAAGCACAAAGAACATCCACCCTTCAGAGTCTGGGGGCAGAAAGAAATGGTGGCTGTGAACCCAAATGCCTGATCCTGTTCTCTACATCTCGCTGGAAGCTGTCACCATGTCCCTGTATTCTTTATTAGACAGAGGTCTTTTGATCCCATTGTCTCACTGGTTCGGTTAGGTTGTGTGTGTGTGTGTGTGGTTTGTGCAACTCTTTTCATGTCTACATGGTAGAGAATTAACAGATAAAAAAAATGTTCAATTAAACAGTTCTATTATTTTCATTACCAAGGTCAAACTTGTCCCCTAGCTGATTTTGGTTAGTATTTAAAATGTTCCCCAGCTGAATGATTTGGTATTCCAACACAGTCATGGCGTGATTTGTAAAGCACTTTTTATCTACCAAAACAACATGACAAGGTATTTACCATCCTCCATAGGTTTTAGTGACCTTGGTTTCCTACTTAAGATTCCTGAGAAATAATAAAAATCCCAGGTAAAACCCTTCAGAGACTCTTGGCGTGTAGCGACGAGACATATTTCCTATGTACCACAGAGGAGAAGATAAATGTTGCATGCCCGTCAGATCTCTACTGTGGTCAAAAGCGATGCTGAAAAATAGCTTTTCTTGTCTTTCTCTGCTTTGGCGGTGATTTTGTAGGTGGTGTTGTTAGAGCGTGTGGTGTATTTATAATCCTCCCTTTGAATAGTCAGAGTCGATTTTTCTCTAAAAGACAAAGAAGACCATGTTGCCTCGACGTGGAGAATTTGGAATGATAAACAGCTGGGCAGTGCTGAGCATGCAGAGGCCTGGGTAATATTCACCTTCTGTGTGACAGAGGAATGTGACATCCCTTTCATGGGTTTTAGGAAAAGCCCATTTCAACCTAATGCGGTTATGAGAAGATTTGAAGCTGTCTAGGAAAATGGACCCACTTGGGACTCTGTGGTTATAGCTCAGTTAGCCAGTTATTTATGCATGGGGAGTCAAGAATGACAAACAGAAATATACCCAGAGCCTCTGCTTCTCCACGGATGTGATAGCGGTGGGCAGAGCCCCTGCATCATGGTTCCTTTTCTGTTCTGAAACCTATTTCCGTTTCACTTGTAGGCTCAGTTCATTTCTTCTTCCACAAACATAAGACTCAATGTATTCACTCTTAGGCCATCTGACGATTCTTCCTCAGCCAGCAATGGCCTGGGTAGTTCACATCAAGCATGGGGTTTATGGTTTGGTTTATCCAGAGGAACTAGAAAACATTCGGTAATGTTGCCCAAAGGAGCCAATTAAATCTTTGTGTTACACAATATATAAAAACACCATGTCCCTGTATCCATCTGCCTTGCGTTGGAGATCCTCCAGTGGCCTCCAACATTCTGCTGGTTTCTGTACATAGTAAAGAAACTATTCCCCTACTGGAATGGCCAGTAACACTTTTGCAGGTTTTTTTTTTTCTAATTAATGTATATGAAAGTTTTGCCTGCGTGTATGTCTATGAATCATATGTCTGTCCAGATCCTATGGAAGTCGGAAGAAGGAATCAGATCCCCTGGAACTGGAGTTACAGACAGTTGTGAGCGGCCATGTGGGTGCTGGACACGGAACCTGAGTCTTCTGACAGAGTAGCCAGTTCTCTTCACCCCGAAACTCTCTCTCCAGCCTGCAGCTTTTTAGTTTTCTGCCTTTTGCTTATTTTTGCACAATAAAGTTAATATAGCATTAATATATTTTAATGTTTATATATTTATATATAATAAATAATATATAATTATTTTTATAATTATTATATAATATATAATTTATATATACTTATATATAAATTAATATATTTTAATGTTTGAAGAACTATGTTTCTGCTTTCCTTTAGTGCCATTGCCATCTTTTTCATCTCTTACTGGCTCACTCCCATTGGCTCTAAACATGGTTTTCTTAACTCTGATCCTTATCTTTAGACCCTGTCCCTTTTATTCTGTAAAGGTTTCATGGTGTTAGTGCAGTGTCTTCTTAATGCTCTCTTCAAAGGCTTCAAGCCTGCAGACCCCAACTCCCATCAATTCTTTCCATCAGTTCTTTTTGTATCTTTCCTTTTCCTATTTTTAAAGATTTATTTAGACAGTGTTCTGCCTGTATATATCCCTACAAGGCCAGAATAGAGTACCAGATCTCATTACGGATGGTTGTGAGCCACCATGTGGTTGATGGGAATTGAACTCAGGACCTCTGAAAGAGCAGCCTGTGCTCTTAACCACTGAGCCATCTCTCCAGCCCTTCTTTTTGTATCAGTTCTTTTTGTATCCTTCACCTTCCTCCAATGTGAACTTCACAACTCTGACGGCCTAAGCCCTTCCCTACGCTACTTTTTGCCTCAGCTCGCAGTTTCTATGGCCACAGCTCTGGACCAATGGCGACCTTTGTTGAATCCTGACCTTCTGGCCAAGGTAGTGCCTGGAGGTATTGCCTTCGGCTGGACCCTAGTGTTACTTGCCATATTATTTTTTCTGAAGCTTCCCTAAGAAAGTGTCACACACCGAATGGCTTATACAATAGAAATCTGTTGTCTCCTGAGGCTAGAAGTGTGAACCCAGCCTGGCAGTAGAGCTGTGATCTCTCTGATGGGGAGAGAGAATGGTTTGCTCCAAGTGCTCTCCTAGCTTCTGGGGACATCAAGAGTTCTTGGCTTGCAGTTGGCCATTTCCTGAATGTCCTTGTATCATCCACTTTCTCTGTGCATCTCCCTCTGTGTCCAAATTCCCTTTGTTTGAGGATGCAGGCAGAGAGGGTTGGAGCTCATCTTAATTTTCTCATTATTATCAACTTAGGTCACATCTGTAGGTGCTGGCAACACAATTCAAACCCAAATAGTTCCGTGGTCTTCAATCTTCACACTCATCTGCCAGAAAAGAACAAGAAAATCTCATCAGGAGACTGATCTTGGCCTGGAGAGATGGCTCAGTAGTTAAGAGCACTGGCTGCTCTTTGCAGAGGACCAGGTTCTGTTTTCCAGCAACCACAGGGTGACTCATAACCATTTATAACTCTGTTTCCAGGGGATCTGACAATATCATCTGGCCTCCATGGGTACCAATGATGCATGTGGTGGATGCAGGCATATTCAAATGGGGGCAAATTGTGATGGTCTGGTGGCAGCCCCGACCCTAAATTATTTCTCTGGACCAGTGTGGAAGCACAGGAATAAAGACACAACTCACATGGCTTTATTGGGAGGGAGATTCTCTGTGATCCCTCATGAAATCCTGAGTTCACATCCTGAGAAATTTCTCTCGTTTATTCTCCAAACAGCTTTTATACCAAGATGTAAATTGAAGGGGGAAATACATTAGCATTCTGTTTCCTAGGTAACCAGGTGAATGGCTCTAGACACACCCACATCTACCTATGTCTCCTCTGTCACGTCTTCCTGGTCTGTATGTGGGCTCAGTCACGTAGGCTTGAATTAGCATCTTTATTCAGGCATCCTCCAAATTACAGAGGAGGAGCAAAACAACATCCTGACTGTTTGTTAGGTTAGCGACAGCCTGTCTGGAAGGGTATGTGACCATTTCAGGTATGAACTATGGCCTGAGAGCCTGGCTGTCACAGCATGTAGAAATATGGGTCTACATCAGACACTCATATACATAAAATAAAAATGAATCTTAGGAAGAAAGAAAAGAAGGAAAGAAAAAGGAAAGAAGAGAGAGAGGGAGAGAGAAAGAGAGAGAGAGAAAGAGAAAAACTGCAGGCTCATCCATGGGCTGAGCCTGTGGTTGGCTGAGGGTAGAAGAGGCACCACAGCAAGCCATATGCCTTGAGTTGCCTTTTTCCCAATAAGGAAATGTTTTTCCTGAGACCTTGGCAAAATAATGCCCCCACTGTCACTCTCTCCTTTCCCTCTTTCTGAGTTACACCGAAGTGCTTGCCATGCCAACTGTGTACTGTGAGGTCAACATCTGATTTATTCATGAGCCTTAGGTGTATTGGACAGAGATCTTTTTTTTCCCAATGCAGGCATTTTTGTATTTGTGTTCATGAATAAGCTGCAGCTTGTTTGGTTTGTAAAATGTGTTCAGCTTCTGTTGTATTAGACATAGCCTGGCTGCCATTATTTTTTATGATCAATTCAAAGGTCATTTTCTGTAAAATTTCAAGAATTTTATATATGAATAAATATAGCAAATGAATACCATGTATCAAATGAATAGCCGTCCTGAGAAGTGATTCTGGCTTCTGGCCTCCGGACCCCAGGAGCACTTCAAAGATGCAAATGTGACAATCTGGGAGGACCAGTTATCCCAGTTCTCACCTGCATCCCATTGTAGAATGAAAATTAAGATCTAAATTTGTTAATCATTTGCAAGAGGGTAAATACATTTCACCTACAGCTTGTAATGAAAATGGGAAATCCCATCTCTGACAGTGAGAGCCTCTTCTCCCCACGGCATTCTTGAGTGCTGAGGCATTTGAATCTAAGCATTTGAATCATTAAATTCACTGGACAGCCAGAGCCCAGGCCGAGCTTTCTAATTCTGGGATCTGGCAAACATGAACAGCATCTCAGTGGTTTAGTCAGGATGGGGATGCCAGCCTCAGCAAGACCAGCCCGACCAGCATCTGCCACTCCACTTAGTGCTGACTCTGCTCGGTCTATCTGTGGGTTTATTTGCCAAACCAATAGGGCAAATCTGAATAATGCTGGAAACCATGCCCGTAGCCTCGCCAGAGGGCTCAGCTCTGAGATAATGACCTCCTGATTTATCAAGGTTCGTGGCTAATGTGCAAATAGAAGGTCGTAACCGTTCTTCAGACTTGCCAATGTAGATCACAAAGAAATGACAGTCTATCAGCGTCTCCTGTGGGAACAGATTTAGGAGTAGACTAACGACTTTTGTCAGTGTGTCCTGCTTTTCTAATCATGTCTGAGCATGTCTCTTTAGTATTTTTAGGCTTGGAGACTTTCGCATTCCATTTTCCTTATTTATCTGTAGTGATGGCTTGTAGCCTCACAGAAGAGATCTGTGCTCATTAGCTGAAATGTTCACACAAATATTGGAATATGGTATTTCCAGATGGTTAGCCCAGGGACCCAGACGTCCCAGTGTGGTCGGAGGTTTAGACAAATGGAAGAGAAAGAAGTCAATGTCCAGGACGTGTGATGAATGACCCTGGGAAGAGGTAACCCAGGAACCTCGCTTTGTAGCTGACCTGTAACAAGAAGCAGAGGCTGTGGTGAGTGCTCCCCGCCCCCCAGGACAGCAGAAGTCCCTGAGCAAAGGCCATGGTATAGGGCCTGAAGTGTTGGCAGATGGAAGAGGGAGACACCATAAGACTCAAGGATACAGCTAAGCTTCCGTCTCCAGACCATGTCTGCACCACGATTTTGGCACCGTCACAGATGTCTCGTCTCTGAACAGGCTTTTCAGACTGCCTGACAATTTTGGATGTACACCTCATAATCTTCCCCCTCTGTAAAAGTTGCTCATGGGGCTGCAGGGATGGCTCAGAGGTTAAGAGCACTGGCTGCTCTTCCAGAGGTTCTGAGTTCAAACCCCAGCAACCACATGGTGGTTCACAGCCATCAGTCGTGAGGTCTGGTGTCCTCTTCTGGCCTGCAGGGATACATGCAGGCAGAACACTGTATATGTAATGAATCTTTTTTAAAGAGTTGGTCAGAGTTGTTTTCTATTCCTCTCAGGTAAATACCAGACTGATTTAGAACTTTCTGATACCAAAACAAAAACTTGAACCCAGCCAGTTGGTACAGAGCCCACGCTCTTAAGCCCTGTAGATGCCACCTGCCCTGGGAGCCATCGTTATGCTGGCCAACAGACTGTAGGCACCGTGCTGAAGTGTCATAGAGATTATTGCACCAGACATAACATTTTTTTTTGAGAAATAGAAAGGTTTTTTTTCCTTATAATTAAGTTACCTTTGTGGGTAAAGCAAAAAAAAATTAAAAAAAAACTTTTTTCCGTACTGAAGAAATAGTACCTTTCTCCTTATGCTGTCAATGTTAATGGGATCATCTGAGAATTTATTTGTGTTTTGAGTCATAAATCTGATAGACTCACTTCATTTATATCAATTTACTTTATACAATGGTAATTTTTTAAAAATTTCACTTGGTTGGGCTTAGGATTATCTAGATACCTCACAATCTATATTTACCAAGGTATCTCTGGACTAGATTAAGCATTTAAATCACTAGCCTCAGTGAAGAGCTACCCTTCCTAACTAACATCATTGCCCAATCATTTGGGAAACGGAATAGACCAGAAGGATAGAAAAAAAGGGCAAGTTTGCTTTCTCTTCTTGAGTTGACACACTCCTTTTCCTGCCTGGGACAGGCAGACTTACACTGATGTGGTCTCTCCTCAAAGTCCACGTAGGTTCTCAGGTCTGCCTTCTTATACTGAATTTCACCACCAGCTTTCCTGGTTCTCCAGCCTGCAGATGAAGGACTGTGGGGTACACAGACTTCAGTAATGATGGAAGCCAATGGCCAAAATGCATCTCTTAAATACGTACAGGACTGTCGGTGCTGCTTCTCTGAGAATCCTCAGTAGTATATCAAGATAATCAAGATAAGTTGGCATTGTTCATTCTTTTAAATGGCCCTTTAATTTTTTTTGCTAGCAAATATCAATGTCCCATTTATGAAGCAGACTTCCCTAGAAGGATGCTGCCTGCCTGTCTTCAATGCAAATCCAGAACTGTGTTACGTTCTTCTCACCAGGAACAATAAGCTGAAGAAAGCTATAAAGCGATCAGGAAAATAGTAAATAAAAAGAAATTTTCTCTTGTGAAATAAGTTGGTCATGGGGCTGGAGAGATGACTCAGAGGTTAAGAGCACTGGGTGCTCTTCCATAGGTCCTGAGTTCAATTCCCAGGAACTACATGGTGGTTCTTTTTAAGAACTCATTTCTTGTCCATTTCATGAGCCCATTTGATGGACTCATTCTTTTCAATGTGTTTATGAGTTGGCAAATTGAAATGAATTGGTAATCGAGGAGATGTTCGAGATTGGTGGGGTTGAAGGAATCCACACCTCAGAACTAAAGGGGCACTTATTCTCTTCACTTCTGGTAGAGCATCCCTTGAGAAGGGCATTGCATTTGCTGAAACAAATGCATAGAGCAAGCTTAAGAGAAGGGTGAAGCCATGAGGGACAATGCTAGGCCACAAGATAGCTCAGATGCTCTCTTGGAATGGGGAGTATGGAGGGAGAAGGAAGAGGAAGTACACAGAAAATCCATCATATAATAACACCACTGGAGTCAAAGGTTGACTAGGCCTTTAGGAAAAAGAAAACCAGAAGTGCTACTTCATTTGGCCTCTCTTTGAAAGCCATTAACACTTTGTAAAGACCAGACAATTACCTAGAGGGGAGTCATTCTAGTGAAGGGTCTCTGCTCTGTCTTTAGGTTGACAAGGGTAAAAGTGTAGCCTATACATACAGGTGAAGGACTGACTGACTAGTAGATGCCTTCTGTGCTAAAAAAAAAAAAAATTCTGCTTGTTTTAAATCTGAGCAGAGAATCAGGAGAGGTAGGTGTAGGAGGAGGGCTGCTTGTTGGTTCCCGGCTGCCTGGCTATCTTAGACCTGAAATAATCATACAAAACTGTATTAATTAAATAACTGCTTAGCCCATTAATTTTAGCTTCTTATTAGCTAACTCTTATATTAATTTAACCCATTTCTATTAATCTGTATATCGCCACGTGGCTGTGGCTTACCAGGTAAAGTTTCCAGTGTCTTTCCCCATGGCTTCTCTGTTGACTCTGCCCTTCTTTCTCCCAGCATTCAGTTTAGTTTTCCCTGACTACCTAAGTTCTGCCCTGCTATAGGTCAAAAGCAGTTTCTTTATTCATTAACCAATAAAAGCAACACATAGACAGAAGGACCACCCACACCAGGCAGGGAGGAAAGTAATGTCAGTGGGAGACTCCAGCTCTAAGAGAGTTGATATTAATGAAAAGAAGATGTCTTTAACTGTCAACTTGACCTAACCTATGAATTATTTGAGAGGAGAGGCTCAGATGAGTGTCATATCAAACTGACTTGTAGGCATATGTGTAGGGGATTATCTTTATTGTGAAAATGTATAGGTGGGTCCTATCCCACTGTGGGTGGTGTGGTTCTCTGGCCCAGCTGTCCTGTAAGGAAGCCAGCTGAGCATGAGCCTGTGCAAGCCAGCAAGCACTATTCAATGGTTTCTGCCGACCTTCCTTGGCTGTGAATGAGTTCCCTGGATAGAGGAAATGCTGCTTGGAATATCAAGCAGGCCTACCTTTGAGCTCCTGCTTGAGTTCCTGGCCTGACTTCCCTCAGTGATGGTCTTTAGCCTGGAAGTGTAGGCCAGATGAGCAACCCTTTTATCCCCTAAGTAGCGTTTGGCCAGAGTGTTTTTATCACAGCAACAGAAAGGAAGCTAGGGCAGGGGGAAACATGGAGGAAGAAAGAAGGCTAGAGTTCCTGGAAGATCTGAGCATGGAGCCATGTCATCAAAAGTCTAGCTCAGTACAGACACAAAGTGAGAAAGTATGGCCAGAAAAGGGACATGTCCAGGTGGCTGTCCGCATTAGCCAGACTTTTGTGTTGCTGCTCAGTCACTTAAAGGGGAAGGGTTTATTTTGGTTCCCTGTAGCTGGAGGTTTTTCTCCCACCTGCCAGTTCCTGAATAACCACTTGGAGGCTTAATATTAATTATAAAAGTTTGGCTGATGGCTCAGGGTTATTACTAGCTGGCTCTTATTAAC
Organism: Chionomys nivalis; assembly: GCF_950005125.1. Lineage (NCBI taxonomy): Eukaryota > Metazoa > Chordata > Mammalia > Rodentia > Cricetidae > Chionomys > Chionomys nivalis. The sequence continues at coordinate 21,658,423 of NC_080107.1, forward strand.
CCGTTTCTATTAATCTGTGTATCTCCACTGGAGCCCATGCCTTACCGGTAATACTCTGGCAGCTGTTGGCATCTCCCCGACTCCACCTTCTTTCTCCCCGTATCTCTGTTTGGATTTCCTGCTTAGCTATATTCTGCCCTAACATAGGCCAAAGCAGCTTCTTTATTAGCCAATGATAATAAAACATTTATACTTTACAGAGGGGTACCCCACATTAGTTCCCAGTTTTTGAGTGTTCATTCTACCACGGCTGGCTCTGTTATTTCTGGGTCTGTAGTATAGTGACTGTCTTAGCTGTAAGGTCATATGACAGAAGCTACCTATGTCTGGCAGACAAGAAGTCAGGAAGGACCCAGGAACAAGATAATTCTACGGATCCACATCCAACCACCTATTTACTTACTCCAGCATCTCTCTCTGACTTCCTGTTTGGCACATCTTTACAATGACAGTTGCTGCAGGAGGTTCTTTACCAGAGCTGAGTGGATTTAGGCACCTCACCTACATCCTTGCGCTTCTGAAACGGAACTAAGTAGACCCTTCATAGTAAAAACGTCAGCTGCCTCAGTATTTCAGTAAAGTAACCCAAACCTGGTCAGTACAGGGAAGCTCTTCGGTCCTTGGCAAATGAGACCACTGCCAGTTTTTGTTGGCAGTGGTTGTGTGCGGAGGCAAGGCTAATGCACATGAGGTGTGCAGCTTTTCACGGAACTACATTTTACTTCTAGCTTTGGTTCATAACTGCTGGCATGTGGCTTTTATTGTTATGGTCCAAGATCTAATTCTGTCTTACATTGCTACATCTCAAGAAGCTTGGCCAATGGTTGGAGAAAAATGAAGGGCACACATATCAGTTCTCTCTCAAAGAACCATTTGGAAACTTCCATGTAATCATTCTTCTTATACACCAATGGCCAGAACTTAGTTACCTGTTTATGTCTGGCTGCAAGGGATACTGGGAATTGTAGTCATTACTCATAGCTGTCTCCTCCTGAGATAAGCTCTCAAAGGGCAAACGCTTATTCAAAGCAACTGAGCTTTTTGCCTCTACAAATGTATGTGGTTTGCTCACTTTCAAATATCAAATGAGGACAGCCAGGACTAGAGAGAACTCAGTTTCCCTGGGTTCCTGGTTGCCAGCTGGTAGTTTTATTACAGCTTTTTATCTTGTCCACTGCATAGTGCATGCACCTCTATAACAAGCGGAAGCCTCCTGGGTGAGTTAATGGGTTTTCTTAAAGCGTCATTTTCCTTTCGCTGTGTGAGCCATTCCAATGATCTATATGGTACTGTGTGTGTGTCCTCTCACCATACTTAATACCGCCTAGCAGAACATTCTCAAATCGCAAGAGATGAGATATTTGGAGCTCAGGTTGTCCCCTGGGTGACTAAGAAAGCAGAGAGAAAGTGAGGAAGCAAACAGGAGCGGGTGAGAACTCACAGAGAATGTCACAGGGCAACAGGAGACGTGAAACCTTACAGACACTGAGATGGGACCCGTGGGGATGCTATGGAACCAGGGGAAATATGTCGGTGATAAAGGGAGTTTCTCTGTTCCTGGGGATTTTTCATGTAATCTATTTTCCAAAAGTGAAAAAATATTTATGATTAGTATGAAGTTGTTATAGATAGCTTGAGAATAAAGATGGGAGTTTATCATTTAAATAGGGCTTAATAACCATGGATTCTGTCCCCAAGTGCATTATTGTGAACTAGTAAGCAAAACTGAGACATCAATATTTGTAGAAAAATGATGCCCACCCTGCTTGATGCTGCCTTTGAAATCTAAAAAGGACCGTTTTATTTTTCATTTTCACTTTTTGTTTGTTTTTGTGGAGGACAGGGTTTCAATGTATAGCCAGACTAACCTTGAACTTGGGGGCAGTTCTTCTGCCTCAGCTTCCTGAGTGGTAGAATTACAGATGTATACCATATACTGAGGTTTAAAAAGGACAACTAAGAATCTCTCAGTCCTTTTATAGAGCCAGGACCTCTCATTTCCCATCACAATAGAGGACGTGTGTAGAATCTCTCCCTACAGGGCTGTCTCTGTGCTGAGAATTGCTACCTCTCTGTATGCCTTTCATCACGTAGAGGCACAGAGTCAGCTCTTGACTGGAGAGAATTCTCTCTGGCTGAATAAATGCTCCCAGACTTCCCCCACCTCCCGTAAGAGAGTTGGCGTTTAAACAGGCATGGGGAATTACTAGGAGTATCATGGAGGATAATTGTGGGAGAAGCTAAGGAACTAAGAGTCTGAAAGGAGGAACTGGGGAATTGGAGGAATGTTGTCAGCCTGACTCTATGGTGGGCCATTTGGACATCATAGTGGGTCTGAGAATGTAGACATATCCCACCAGGGCAGGACTGCGCGGGAATGCTGTCGGGAGACATTGTTCTCTACGATTGTTGCTCCTGAAGGTTGGTGGCCAAGCAACCCAGTGTGGGCCGTAGGATGCTATTGGTCAGTGGTTTTGGCAGCTGCGCAACAATGCAGGAAGCAGTAAGCATGAGCTGGGCAGATGCCATTCTCTTTCTCTGTCACTTTCGAGAACAATGGCTGCTCCTTTGCTTCCACCTTCCAACTTCTGCATAAATTCCTCTTTTGACCAAATCTATTTCAGAGCCGTAAGTGGGTTCTGGAAAATGCTCTTCCGACTGAGGTAGTTTGACAAAGTACACCTTCCCAGAGTGAAATAGCAAAGTGGGGTGGGAATCAAAGCTTGTATACTTAAAAAATGTGGGGAGCCAAAGAAACCCTGAGTAAATGTGTGTCTTTGACATGAGCATAGCCATGTCAAGAACCCCAACGCCTAACACCCATGGGAGTGGCAAAAACTTCTGATCTCAGTGGGAATGTTAACAGCGTATGTAGAAACTACCAACCACAGCTTCCTCCTCCAAGATTTCACAGCCTGAGACTGCTCCCTACCAACTCCCTATTGAGAAGAGCTAAGTCTGCCTCCGTATCCAGCTGTATACAGTAAATCTGCCTCTTTATTCAGCATTATATACTAAGCCTACATCTTTGTTCAGATGTATAAAATTCACATGCCTAGTTCCTGGGTTGCTGCTGCAGTTGGTGCCTTCTATCAGGGGGGACATAGACCTCCAGATCCTAGTTTTTCTGTACCTGTGCCTGTGTGCCTATCTTTCTTCAGCCCCTCATCTCTCTCTTTCTCTAGCTTGGTCAATCCCTGAAGCCATGCAGAGTGTGGCTTCAGAAACTCCTAATGGCAACTGGCCCCCAGTTTACCTAGTTCCCATATTCGCAAGAACAAAATCAAGAAATCCATTGAAAAATTGCTGTGTGTGAAACATCAGATGATTGGGGTTGAGGGTTTATCTCAGTGGTAGAGCACTTGCCTACCAAGCACTAGGCCCTGGGTTCTGCCCTCAGCTCTGAAAAACAAACAAACAAACAAAACAAAAGAGATCAGATGGTAGCTTTCACTTTATGAGTGGGGAATAGCTGTATACATTTGCCTTCCCATTCCAGTAAAGGACAAAGAGTACTGGCCAGGCCAAGAGCATTTGTCTGGCACATACAAAGCCCTGGGTTCAATTCCAACATCACAAAAATAAAACAAAGTAAATTCCATTACAGGTACCGTTTTGATTTCTAGTAGCTACAGGGGGAACCGTGCAGGGAGGTTAGTTGAAGTGCTGAATGCTTCCCTGGATTTGACAGAGTATCCAACAGTGGCTACAATCTGGAGACTGTGCAACATCCTACACCATTGGCCATTTACAAAGATGATTTATCCCAGGACTACTCACACTGATGGTTTTACACTTGGTACTTATTAATGCTTCTTACAGATTATTTCCCTTAGCTTCATTAAACTTTAATCTCAGCTTCTTCCTGGAACAATAAAATGGGACTAATTTATGTAATAAAAGGTCAGTGAATTAGATGGATTTGAAGACTGGAGTACTGTCCTAGTCTATTTAGAACTAGAGGGACTGTAGATCTCAGTTGTGAATGTCTTCAAAATAAAAACAAAATGAAAACGGGGGTTCATGTACCCCAGCCTGGCATGACTTTAAGCTTCTGATACTCTTGCCTCCTCCTTCCAATACTCACTTTAAGCTTTTAATACTCCTGCCTCCACCTCCTAAATAGTACGATTACAGGCGTGCAACAGTTCCTGCTCTATGCAGCCCTGGGGAATGGACTTAGAACTTCAGGCATTTTAGGCATTCCATCAGCGAGCCATATCTTTAGCCTTGTTGACAATTTTGGAACGGTAGGTTGAGAGCCCCAAGATGTCTCTTTGGTCTTTACTTTGGGGGCATTCAGATAATTTTGGAGAGCATAGGAAAGACTTAGCTATGGCACTGTGCACCCTCCCAGGTTTTGACTAGGCTGGGAGCCACTGGGAGACAGGTTCTTGTCCACAGGGTCCCACCAACTATTTCTGGGGCTGGCTCAGGGCTGAAACAAGAGGTTAAGGACTCCCATTGTCTGCTCCCTGTCTTTCCACTCTTTTAAGACACCCCTTCCCTCGGTGTTAGGTGTTCTCATTAATCTTTGGTACCCAAGGTCACTTACCGATGTTTGTTCCTTGATCATCCAATGCTTTGTGCTTCAGACTTTCCATGGTCATTTTCTCTGCTCCTTTCCATTGTCCCTTCAGAGTCCTTTCTTCAGCTAATGGAGCAGCATTGCTAATAGGCTCAAAAACACCCAGTCAGCAAGAGTCTCCGTAATAATGATGGCAATGGGGTGTGTCTGCTTTCCCAGATTTGTCTGCTGGCTCCAAAGTGCGCTTTCTGAGAGAAAGATAATTTAGGCAGTCCTTTGGCTGTTTCCACTGGCCACCTACTCTGCCTGCATGTGGGCTAAACCACAGACACAAATGTCTAGTTAATTATTAATGTGATTGATGGTTACCTATTGCTCAAACTCAAAGGTCACAAGTGTTTCCCATCTACGACTCCTTAATAAATGCCTGTTCGCTGAAGCAACCTTTACAGTGCCTTTGCTCCATGATTTTTAATGTGTCACTTGCAGAGACAGGTGGGTATCAGTATTTCAGCAAGCACAGTTTCAGTAGAGAAGAAGCAGTGCTGTGGAGGAAGAGTTATAATCATAAAGAACAAAACCAGGTCAAGAACAGACGGGCAGAATGCACAGAAAAGGCACCTGAGGCTGTAGGCCAGGTACATCAGCATGCCTGAGTTTGGGGCAAGGTTTGGAAAGTGTGAGGAATGGTTACTTGGGTCTGTCACAGGAAATGATAGAGAAGACCTAATGGTAGGCAATGCCAAAGTAAAAAACTGATGGAAACCAACCCAGCCAGTGTCTTCTGGAGGGGTTCAAGGCATCTTAGGAGCACATTTTTCTGAGGTGTCTGGGATCTCTCATACTTCCTCCACAGGTCCACCAGCATTTCAGGGCTATAGGGTTTAGGTCTTATCTCTAGGAAACACAAGATAAACTGGGCCTCTTTGTATTGAACGAATAAATTGTACATTCTTTATTAAACTATCCAGGCAGGACAAGGACTGATTTTGGTGACTGAGTCAGCCCAGGGTTCCATGTATAGTGGGAACTGATAAATAGCACCTGGGTTTTTGGTTACTTGATTTGACCATATAGTACAACACAGCAAGAAGCAGACTTAGAGAGGGTCATAGTTTAGTTGACTAGTCTGTTTGAACAGGATCTGCTGTTCTCTTTTGGCCTCCAGTAGCACCCCAAACACACACACACACACACACACACACACACAAATAAACCTTAAAGAATTTTAAAATGTGGTTGGTGAATTCTAAACCACCAAAGGTATAGTGCACATGTCATCTGTATAACTAGGTAGATACTTGATTTTTTTTAATTTACTAATTATCCTTATCTTTCCTCTCCTACCCCTACATCTCTGCTTTTGTAAACTTGACCCATCTAGGTACCTCGTGTAGAATCATGGAGGTTTTATCTTCTAGTGACTAACTTTATTTCACTGACATAATGTTTCCAAGGTTCATGCATTGCTATAGCATGTATCAGAATTTCCTTCTCTTTCAAATATGAGGAATATTCCTATTATATGCATGCATGTGCACCCCCCCATATGCACCCCCATGTCCACTCCCCCCATGTGCACTCCCCCCGTGTGCACTCCCCCCCATGCACACGCATTTCATCTACCCATTTGTTCTGAAAACTTGGGCCAAAGGACCCTTGTGTGTACTGCTGTTTGGCCATGGTGTGTGACACCTCTGTGACCTCTGTGTGGGAAGAGCTTGTTCCTTGTTTCTCCTTCTCTGGAATGGCGTTGCTGTGTCATTTCCATACCATCTCTCCCGCTGTGGTGGCATTCTACATTTTGACCAGAAATGCACAAAAATGCCTGATTCTCTTCAATAACAGTTCCTTTTGATGAGTCTTCAAATGTGGCTCAAGTAAGCATTGCTCTTGACTTACCTGGCAATGATCAATGATCTCACTTTTAGAAAACTTTTTTATTTGTTGTTTTGTGGTGTGTGTGTGTGTGTGTGTAGGTCAAAGGACAACATCCTGGGGTCAGTTCTTTCCTTCTACCATGTGGAATCCAGGGATTGACTCAAGCTGTCAACCTTGGTAGCAATGCCTTTACTGGCTGAGCCATCTTGCTGGCCACTACCCTCTAAAGAAAAGTTGCTTGTACATTTGTTTTTATCAGCTTGACCCAAAATTAGACACATCTGGTTTAAGAGAGAATCTCCATTGAGGAATTGCCTACATCAGATTGGTCCGAAGGCAAATGTGTGTGGGGGGACATTTTCTTGTTTAACAAATTGATGTGGGAGGACTCAGCTCATTGGGGCAGTGCCATCACTGAGTAGGTGGTTCTGAGCTTTATTTTAAAAAAAAAATGCAGGCTGAGAGAGCCATGGAGAGCAAGTCAGTAAGCACACTCTTCCATGATCTCTTTTTGCCTCCAGGTTTCTGTTCAAGTTCCTGCCCTGCCTTCCCTTCATGCTTGACTGCAAACTCTAAGAGGAAACAACCCCATCCTCCCAAGCAGCTTTCTGTCCTGGTCTTTATCACAGCTACAGAAAGCAAATGAATAAAAGTGTGATCTCACTCTGTGATCCAGGCTGGTCTGGAACTCACTATATAGCCCAGGCAAGCCTCAAAGTCATAGCAGTTCCCCTACTTCAGCTTTCCAAATGTTGGGATTACAGACACAAGCTACCCTTTTGGTTAGTAGTCCCACTTTAGACAGCATAGGCATCTTATAAAGGCTTTTGTAGCTTTGCCTTTGATTGCAGATGATTTGGATTGTGACATCTGAGGGTAGCTTGGTTGGTCCTGATTTTGATCGTCTGTGCCTTGTGTTATTGGAGGGTCTTATGGATCAGCCTAATCCTTATCAGTCTCTTGCCTGGAGGAGGTGATTGTAGGCAGAGCTGCTGGCCATGTGATATCGCTGGATATGCAAGAACCAACTACTTTTCAAGCTTCCTCTCACTGACTGCTGAAAAATAATATCAGACAAGTAGGGTGGAATGCATCGTTTCCAAAACTGGTTTTTATATCTTTTAAAAATTTTTCTAAATGTTTTTGATTAAATTTACTAAATGAGAATCCATTACTCTCACTTTTATGGACTCTTGTTGAGTCTGGTTATTGCGATTCTTCAGGGGTCCTTCTACCCTTCCTGAGGAAACACTCAGGAAGTAACTTTTACTGACGATGGTCCTGCTCAGGCTGTAGGGAGGCCTCTTCCTCCGCTGAGAATCCATCTCACTGGGAGAAAGAAACCAGTCAGAACATGCCTCCACCTCCCTTCAAAGCTTTATACTTGATCATTGGCCTGCTTATTAATTTGACGGGAGCTTAGATTGGGTGGTAAACTCGGGTTAGACTAGGCAAACAGTGCCAAATCCCTCATGTTCCCTTGATGAGTAACTCAGGGCTGGCCTTGCTTCACAAGTGTCTTTGGAACCAGTGACGCTCCTATTTACCATGGCCATGGCTCCTTTCTCCTACACACATTCTCCAGACAGGTTCCTGCCTGATGGTGTGGCCAGAAAGAGATGTCAGGGAGGGACTCTGGAGCAGGTGCTGCCTTCTTGTTCAGCCACTCCTTGGGAACATGTCCTGACTTGGTACACAGTCACCTACTTACAACCACAGGGCTTGACAGTGAGGTGCCCAGACCTTGGAATTCTGTTAAGTGAGCCTTTCTTCTCCAATTGATGAAAATGTTTGATGCTCCATTGAAAATTATTGTTTTCTGTTTTGGAAAAAAAAAAAGAAAAATCCATCCTTGCCTCAATGCCCAGCATGGTGTACACATACATAAACATATATGTACTTTAAGGAAAAATAAAAACCCAGATAGGTGATGTGATGCATACAGACATTGTATGTGCTTTTATCACTTATAATGTCATAGAAAATATCCATATAAATTCCATTCTTTTTTTGATATAGGAACAAAAGGACTGGAAACCATGAAGGCAGTCCAAACTAGGTCTGTTCTCAAGAAGGCTAGAGACGGAGAACTGGTCTGGGAGACGCCATATGACTAAGGAAGGGTGGGGTAAAGGTTGAGCAGGAGAACATTAGCTGGCCTAGAGATCACTGTGTAGGTCAGGCTCACTTCAAGCTCACGACATTTCTGTGGCCTTAACCTCTCGAGTGCAAGGACAACAGGCAGGAACCCTATTGACGGGTGTGTGCTCAGATGAAGTTCTGTACCTCAGCTGAACCCCAGCACCCAGTTGAGAATCTAGTGCTCACTAACCGTGGGCCATGACTCCCTAGCCATGCTCTCCGTTCCTATGTATGCCCACTGCAGAGTCTCTGGCACCTCACCTGGTGCCTGTAGAGGGCAAGGGATTGCAGGAAAATGAAAAGTACCGAAGGTCCCTGGCTCGGTGAGCCGTATGGTTTCAGTGTAAGTGCTATGACCGTCATCTGCTTGGGCAACTGTGGGCGCTGTTTCTCTTGAGGATGGTCCAACATCAGCTTCCAGATAGAATGCCCAACAGCTTCCCATTTGTTTGTGGCCCAGATGTACTGGGGACCACATTGCTGGAAGCTTTCTTCTATTCTCACCTGTACGATGCAGGCATTTTGTCTCTTTTATTTTGGTATCTTTGTTGTCCTAAGTAACAGCTCTAAAGGACCTCTGTGCTCTCTCTGTCTCTCTCTGACACATTCCTCTGTAGAATAGTCTTTGAGTAATTTCTGGCATTTGCAGAGGTTAATTCTCCTGACTCATTCCCTCTCTTCTGAACAGCATCCTGTGATGGCGACTTCTAGACCTTTCCACGGCTCACACTGACCTCTCCCGAGCTTCTGTCTGGTTAGATCATTTTCCTTCTCCAAAGTTCATCCCAGATCTCCTGAATCCTCACATGGCAAATGTGAGGCTATTGCCTTTTCCTGGCAATATAGATCTATTCTTTCACCATTTGATTGAACAAATAATAGTGGGAAGGGTGGTGAGGTACCAAGGATAGCCAGGACTGGGTTATGTGTCCACTCCTGATAGAGCTCCATGATTGACAAGCCTGTGTATCAGTTATCCACTTAAAGTGCACATTCCTGTGTTAGGATAATGGCTCCTTACATGTGTCATGGGATCATCTTTTTATTCAGCTTCCTAATTTCTTATCTCTCACCATCATCTCCACCATGAAGTTCATAGGTGCCCATCTTATTGGATCAAGAGCAGAACAGAGTTATAGAACAACTGATATTCTAAGACCATACTTCCTAATTGGTAGTGTATATATGTCAACCTGTTGATATGCTGATTCTCACTTGGTAGGGATGTGTTGGCACCTAAAACTTTACATTTCTTATATACTTGTCTTATCAATATACAGGAATTTACCTCCCTCCCAGTGCAATGGGGAGTGTTTGAGCCACCAATGGCCCCTTCTGGCTGTGTCCTCACATAGCTTTTCTTCTGTGTGGGCATAAGGATGGCGGGTGTAGCCGCACCTCTTCCTCATCTTACAAGACACCAGTTCCCTTGGGGTCCCCATTCCTTGTCCTCATTTAACTTTAATTAATTGCAGAGGCTTTTTTTTTTCCCTATGGACAGTCACACTGGGTGTCATGGCTTCAATATGGGAAGGGTGGTTTTGCTTTTCACTTTGGACTATGAAAGGGACACATTCTGTCCACACCCTCCAGTGCGTCAGCACTGAAGAAGATGGAATCCCAGGAGTTAGGAGTGCAAGAACTATCGTGCTGGGAGCACAAAGGACGGGCCCAGGAGAACTGAGGCACACCAGGAGATAGGCATTTCACCCTGTCAGTAACTGGCCCACGGCTTCATCTCCATATGCATATTTCCTGTGATGTCAGGGCCAGGTGGAGACAGATGGGGATTTTTTTCTCTCCCTCGTTTTGGCCAAATGATAAATTGCCTTTTTCAGTTCTTGTGTATTTTATGTTGTTTTATCTTAACACAAGCAAGTGGTTGGACCCATGGCTAACTTTTATGGTAGGGATTCCTGTAATACTAGTGTATGAACTATCAAATATGAGGCTTTTCTATCAAATACTATAAAACTAGTGTTGAGCACAACAAATTAAGTTTACACAAAGGCTCACTGCTCTAGTCTAGGAATCTGGTGGCTTGGTGTGGTGAGTGCTGTCTCTCTCTATAATAGTCTGTCCTGTCCCTTTAAGAGACAAGCCCCACCTACTTTCTTCCCTTTCCTTCTGTTTTCAGCTCTTTTTTTTCTGTCTCTCAAAGAGGTAGTTTCTCCTCTCCTCTCCCCCCTTTCTGATTCTCTTTTTTTTCTCTCTCTCCCTCCCTCTCCTCTTTCCCCTTCCCTTCCATAACCCACTAAATAAATATCCAACCTTAATCTGCATGGTATGCCTATGTGTCTATCCGTCTCTGTCTCTCACCTTCCTCAGCTCCTCATGGGACCTGGCTAGCCGAGGTCTCTCACCCCCCACGTGGCTCCCTGCCTGGGACCCGCTGCCTCTCATGGCCTACTGCCCACTGCTGCCACTCAGGGACAGGCACTGTTTTATTTTTACCATTATACTCTCCTCCTTCATTTGCTGGCTGCCAATTATTACTAGCCAATTGAATAAGATTGTGAGGTAAGACCCTAGCAAATGGGGAGAAGACACAGCCATCACTTGAGTTAGAATAAAAACAAATGCACTTCCTGTCTTAGTGTGTTAGCTCTCCCTGAGCACACCTTCTTGGTCATGAGAGAAGTTAGCTGCATCCAGACACATCACTTGAAATGCTGGTCTCTTTCTTTGGAATCCCTAACTTCTTTCTAATGCTAGGAGGACCCAGAGCAGCCAGGCAGGACACAGCTGGACCCCAAACCCAGCTCTCTGCCCAGAAGGACTGGTGATGCACTCTGGTGGATTCTGCTATGATTTCACTCTCTGGTGAACATTAAGGACATTTGGTGTCTCTATTTTGGCGATTGGTAGCTGTTTGGTCATTTCTGACTGGCTTCAGGGTTGTTTTCTAAATAGCTTTCCTTCCATTTTGAGAAGAAAACTTTTTGTCAAGGGTTCTCTAAGCTCACCCTACAGCCTCGTCTCTGCTCTGGGGGAGCCAGCTGGGGACAGCAAAGGACTGGTACCAATGTGGCCTCTCTGTCTTATATTTCCTAGGGAGCAGTATAGGCTGCAGGGGCAGAAGGGACATCAAAAACCATCACAGCATACAAGACACCATTTAGTTTGCTAAACTGCTGCATAATGACTATGGGATGAATTGTCTTTCTCCAAATTCACACCTTAGAGCCTGGTACTTACCACGTGCTGTATTTGGAGATAAGGTGGTGAGGGTGGAGCCCCACCCAGTATGACTGGTGACTTTAGAAGAAAAGGGAGAGACAACAGAAATACACTCAAGGTCATGTGAGAACAGTAAGAAGACAGAGTTTGCAAGCCAGGGAGAGAGGCCTCAGGAGAAACCACATGCACTGACACAACTTGGATCCTATCCTTCCAGCCTCCAATACCATGAAAAAATAAATTTCTCTTGTATGCAGTCTGCCTCATCTGCAACAGCAACCCAGCAGAAAATAAAAGCCCTAAATAGCTAGATTCCATTGCCTTTTGTGTGAGTCTGCTCTCAAATGTTAATTTACTCAATCAACGTGTGCTGGCCTGAAATGACACCCATACAAAGAAAGCATAGTCCTTGGCATAGACTGGCAGTGGAGACAGACCAGTAAAAGACCAGGGCAATGGGGCTGGGGCTGAGAGAGGAGAGAGCCTGGAGTGCCTGGGAAACGTTGAGCCCTGGAGCTCTGTCCTGCTGGGAGGTCAAGTGCAATAACGGAATGACTAATGATGAGAATGGAAGGTCACTGGAGCCAGATGGCGGGATTCAGAGGCCAAGTCCAAAAGTGATGGGTTTTAGATGGTGTGGTGAAACTTGCAACATACAAAGGGTTTATTAGTTGAAAGTGGCAAAGGATTAGAGCAGAGACAGGGGCTCCAGATCGTGTATAGACTGAGAATAGAGATCCAGATGGGGGTATAGACATAAGAATCAAGGAGGCGGGGGGGGGGGCTATGGACAGAGATATTGAGGGATATCAGTGACCAATGATTTTTAATTCCTGTTATTTTGTTGTTGTTTGTAGTGTGTGTGTTCCCGTCTTTGACTTTTTCTGATGTTTGATTTTTGCCTTTTTTTGTGGATGTAGTTAACTTTCTTCAATTGGCGTTTTCCGTCTAGTACCTTCTGTAGGGCTGCATTTGTGAATAGATATTAAATTTGACTTTGTCATGAAATATCTTTCTTTTTCCATCTATGGTGACTGACAGTTTTGCAGGGTATAGATGTCTGTGTAGTTTTTTTTGTTGTTTGTTTGTTTTGTTTTTTTACTCCTTGGGGGCCCACCACCCAGCTCCCAAATAAATACATAGAGACATATCCTTACTTATGAATGTCCGGCATTAGCTTGGCTTGTTTCTATCTAGCTTTTCTAACTTAAATTATCCTATTTCCCTTCTTCTACGTTTGTCTCTGGGCTTTTTACCTTTCTTCATTCTGTATATCATTCTTTCCTTTTTACTGTGTGGCTGGATGTGTGGCTGGGTGGCTGGCTTTCTGGCATCCTCCTCCCTTCCTCTTCTTTTTCCTTGCTCTTCTCTCGAGCCTAGATTTCTCCTCCTACTTATTCTCTCTGCCTGGCAAACCCCTCCTATCTCTCTCCTGCCCAGCTATTGACCACTCATCTCTTTATTAGACCAATCAGGTGTTCTAGACAGGCAAAGTAACACAGCTTTACAGAGTTAAACAAATGTAACATAACAGAATGTAACACATCTTTGCATCATTAAACAAATATTCCACAGCATAAATGAATGTAACACATTTTAAACTAATATTCTACAAGTCTAGGCTGGCATCCTTGGTCTCTTAGAGTCTGTAAGACATTGGTTGAGTTCCTTCTGGATTTTAGAGTCTCCACTGAAAAGTCGAGTGTGATTCTAATAGGTCTGCCTTTATATGTTACTCATCTTCTCCCCCTTGCAGCTTTTTAATATTCTTTCTTTGTTCTGTATGTTTAGTGTGTTGATTATTATGTGGCATGGAATTATAGTTTCTGACTGAATCTACTTGGTGTTCTATAACCTTCTTGTACCTTTATAGGTATGTTGTTCTTTAGGTTGGGAAAATTTTCTTCTATGATTTTGTTAAATATGTTCTCTGGGTTTTGGGGATGAGCTTCTTCTATTATTCTTAGGTTTGATCTTTTCATAGTGTCCTAGATTTCCTGGATTATTTGTGTGAGGAATTTTTTAGAGTTAACATTTTCTTTGACTAATGAGCCTATTTCCTTAACTGTGTCTTTGATGAATATTTTCTTTTCCCTCTCTTAAATTCTGTTGACAATGCATCTGTAATTCTTGTTCGCTTGTCCAGATTTTCCATTTCCAAGATTCCCTCTGGTTTTGTTTTCTTTATTGCTTTTATTTCCATTTCAGGTCTTGAACAGTTTCTTTCACCTGGTTGTTTTTTCTTGGTTTCCTTGTCATTCTTTTAGGAATTTATTGATTTCATCCATTTTTTGTTTGTCTTTTCTTCAATTTTTTAAAGGGATTTCTTCATTTCCTCTTTATGGACCTCCATCACCTTCATAAAGTCATTTTCAAGGTTGTTTTCTTGCGTGTCAGCTATTTTGGACTGTCCAGGTCTTACTGTCATTGGACAGCTGGGCTCTGGTGGTGACATATTGCCCTTTCTGTTAGTGATTGTCTTCTTACACTGATGTTTAGGCATCTGGATTTGGGGTGATTATAAGTCTAGGCATATATTTCTGTGTTTGTCTTTGTTAGATGGGCATTTTGTTTCTTGGTTTCTCTTTCCTCTCTGGTCTTCTGGCCTAAGTGGCCAAGGGTTCTGTGACTAGCCAGACTTCAGGTCTAATAGGGTGTCTCCTCTGGGGTTTTGGGGACCTGGGGTTCCTAGATCCAGTTTGGCCTCTGGTAAAGCTGAAATATTCTTCTGAAGTTGTAGACCAGGATATGGGGCCCAGGGGAGGAGGATGAAGTCTGATGTTGTTGAGTAGGTTTCAAGGAGTGTTAGCAGGTGGTGGGTGGTGTCTTAACTGGGGTCCCTTGGAGCACCCTGGCCTCAGGTAAAGCTGCCCGGAGCTGTGGGTCCTAGTGTGGAGCCCAAGGGCAGGGGTGCAGTGCAGAAACTCCTATTTCATTTAGTGTAAATGTTTAGAATTGCCTTTCACAGAATATACACTTAGTGAAAATAAATCCACCATTTATTTGCCAATTTTGGCAAAAAACAAAAAACAAAACCACATCTTCTGCTTTTGTTAGGAAGGCAGGCAAGTATGGCGAATAACAGCAACCTTGGACTCCACTTGTTCTGAGTTGCACACACATCCTTCTGAGAATGCTCTTGACAGTCCCAGACACGTAAGAACAACACCCACACACTTCTCCCTGAACAACTTGTCTAACAACATTTTAGCACCTAGGACCCTCATTTGCAGCCAACAGTCACATGCGTCAAATGACTGAAATACATCACTCCTCATAGAAGCCTCTTATCGTGCCCTATTTCTATTCAAACATGTCCTAGAACATGTCCTGAAACTGAGAGGGATGCCCGATCTGGCCTGAACTGGTTTTGAGTGCCTGTGTGCAAGGCAAACTGTCTTCCAAGTGAACTTCTAGGCTGAATATCCTGTTTACCGCCCTGTGCCTCTGCACAATTGAACATGCATAGGATTGCAATCACGCTTGTTACGGGAAAGGACGGGCACAGGAAGCAGAGCCTTGTATAACTCAGTCCTGTCAATCAAAACAGAACTGCCCAAGTTATGCCACTTAGAAACCTAGCTCCGCCTTCTTTCAAGCCACATTAAAAGATCCCCAAACAATCATCAGGGTCCTTGAGTTCCTTCACTCAGGCGGTCCGCTGTCACTCTTGACAGGGTCTAAGCTGTACTGTCCCTTTGCTTTGGATAAGATTTCCCTGTTCCTTGGTGTATCGGTATCTGTACGAACCATGCTTTTCATAGGACACCAAGAACCTGGAAATAACCAGCTCAGTTAGTGACTTTGACCACCAGTAACAAGAGTCCTCTCCCAACCTCAGTCCCCCTGTGACTCCTCCCCTAGTATATAAGACAACTCAGGGCAGCCCCCCTGTGTTGTTGGATTTATTTTACTTCTTCATATTATTCACATATATATTCATATAATTATATAATATATAATTCATATATTACTTCTGTGCTTGCTGTCTCAGATACCCCCTTCTAGCATGACATCTGACAAGACACCACTGTCCTGTTCCAGACATCTGTTGTCTAAAGCATCACTCAAAAAATTTTATTGAGATAAAACTCACATAACATACTGGGCAGTGGTGGTACATGCTTTTAATCCTAGCACTCAGGAGGCAGAGGCAGGCGGATCTATGAGTTCAAGGCCAGCCTGGTCTACAGAGTGAGTCTTAGAACAGCCAAGGCTACACAGTGAAACCCTGTCTTGAAAATCCAATAATAATAATAATAATATAATAATTAATATAACATAAGTTTACCATTGTAAAGGGAAGAATTCCGTGCCCTTCCACACACAGTACTACACGGCTGACACCTCTCCCTAGTTCCCAAGCACTTCCCTGTCCCCAAATAAAACTCATGCTCACTAAGCAGCCAGTTCCTATCCAACACTGCTTGCCGCTTGTGTACACTGCTTGTATAATTTGCATATTTTATTTCATATCTATGAGATGAATACAATGATGCCTTTGCTTTCATCATCTTTCACTTAGCATGATATTTTCTAGGTTCGCCCAAGTACTATCTATAGATCAGAACTATAGTTCTTTTTCAGGCTGAGTAATATTCCATGGAATGCATATCTTATAATTTGTTTATCTCATCCTCTGGTGCTGGGTGTTTGTGCTGTTTCTGCTTCATGGCTCGTGCAAACAGTTCTGTGAATCTGCATCTTCTAGGGAATCTTTTTCTGAGCACCCATTTTCCCTCCTTTTGGGTTCTCTGTCCACTTCCTGCTTTTACCGTTGACCACTCCAAGCTGTGTTGTTTCCGGAGCAGGTGTAGAACCAGCCCTGACCAGACATAGGTGGCTGTTGCGAGAATTAACTAGGAGGGTGCAATGGCTCCCCCTTGTGGTGAGCAGCAACAAGCCTGCGCATTCCTATCTTCCCTGGTAGGGCTGCCAACGTGACAATTTATTGACTTTATAGAAAGACAAGTAAGATACCAGGCTGGTAGGCATACTAGGTCTTTGGACAAAAGAAGTGGTTTAAACCTACATCTTTCTTTTATTGAAGAAACAAGGCAAATGATGCCAAATTTTCTTCTCTGTTTTATGCTGGGAGAAAAAGAACTATGGATGATGGAAACAGCATTTGGTATTAAGGGAATGGTTCATCGCGTAAACAATTATAGGACTTCTGCGGAAACGGTGTCTTTGGTGTGCCATATCCTAGAGTGTGGCCACATGTGGCCCTCAGGACTGTGTTCCCTTCTCTTCTGCTGTCTCTTTCTGTAAAGTTGAAGAAGCACACGGCTCTTTCCTCCTATCTGCCCATGCCTCACTCACAATAGATGCCAGGAAGTTTCCGAGCCCAGCACAGAGAAGAAAAATAAATCCTCACCTAGCTCTCAGTGTGTGCGTGTGTCAGACTGCGCATGCTCTGAAGCTGTAGCTCTGCAATACTACCGGAGAAAGAAACCTCGTTGGCAGAAACCACGACGCTTGTTCCCAGGCACGAATGAAGAGACTAGGGAGGATCTGCACTGTGCTCGTTATTTGGGCTTTGTTTGGTCAGATGGGTCC
The DNA here is from genome assembly GCF_950005125.1 of Chionomys nivalis. Lineage (NCBI taxonomy): Eukaryota > Metazoa > Chordata > Mammalia > Rodentia > Cricetidae > Chionomys > Chionomys nivalis. The sequence goes on from NC_080107.1 coordinate 21,675,713, forward strand.
CATCCTCAGACAAAGAGCTAAGTGGCTCTCAGAAGTGTCTGCAGTTTTAGGGTTCTCGTTCTGGCACTAGCTGAAAGGCAGCAGATTAGGTTGGAGAAGAGCGTTTGACTACAGTTTCTCTCAAGTTATTTCACCACGGAGAGGAGAGGAGAGACAGATACGGTCTGTGGTGAAGGACCAGGGTTCGAGGCCCCGGTAGGCTTCAGGATGTTCCTCTGGGCTCTGTCCCCCCAACCCCCAAGAAACGTTAGGAGCACATTCCTTTAAGAAGTAGATCTGTCTCTGAACCCCAAATGCCTCACTTTAAAGTTGGCATGGACCATCACCACGGTCTCCTACTGTTTTGTATTGTGTGAGTGTCAGCATTCGGGCTGGGATTACTATGAAGTCTGATTGTGGGTTCTAAACCCACGGTTTCATTCAGGCGCCGGAGAGGCCACAAGGCCTTGTGTGCACTGTACGAGCAATCTTTCTCCTCTAAGCTGTGCCCGGAGCCCCTAAGCATTGATTTTAACCTCACTTATGTCCATAACTCCGGCAGAAATCTGGTTAAAGTTGGTCTGACCCAGCTAATGGCCAGGGCCCCCTACCACCACTTCTATGAGTCTCCAGGCTTCTCTCTTTGCCCGCCTACATCGCCCCAGAAAGTATTTCAGTTCAGGCCTGCCTCCTTGTATGATCTAGACTGTCTCCAGTCCCACATCCATCCTGGAGCCCATCTCCTCATTAGTCCTGAATCATCCCATCAGCTGCCGCCGCTGTGGCTCCAGAATCCACAGTGCAGACTAACCCGGAGGTGGCTTGCACGTGGAGGACGACGCGCAGCCCTCTTCCATTTGCCTTTCGTGCATTTTCCTTCATCCTCGTCCATTCCTCAGGAAGCAACAAAAGACAAAGCTTCGTTCAGTTTCAAACCTTTTCCCGCCCACAACAGCCTTCCCTTCCTGGGAGGAGTTTTCCTCGTTCAGTACCCTGGCTTTGGCGTTCGTTCTAGTGCTGGGAGGCTCAGTTCAGGACGACCTCGATAGGACCCGCTAGGGTTTGTGAAAATCTCAGAAGTCTGTTTTTACACTCACGGCCTATATTCGGGGTTCAACCAACGGTGGCTTCCCACCGTGACGATTTATTAAGCGTCCTCTTTTGGTCACACATTCTGTCTGCAGGTTCCTGTTTTCTGGTTGGGACTTCCTGCGAATGACCACTAGAGGGCACATGATTTCCAGTTTACAAGGTAACTTTCCACAGCCAGTTTCTGGGGCTTTGCTGACTACAAGGACCAGTTTTTCGTTTGTTTGTTTGCTTGCTTGTTTCCCTCCTCAGAAGCAGATGCGAAGCACTTGAAATTCCCTAGGGGCAGCTAAGACATTTTCTACACTCTAACATATTCTCAGCAGTCTGTGAAGTGCTAGCCGCGAGCAGCAGACATTCTGGCCCATAGAGAAAGAATCATGCTCTCTCTGTGTTCCTACCCAGGGCAAGAGAAAAGAACTGAAGAAAGCTACACCCTCGAGTCGTGTTCTTTCTAGTTTTACTAAAGCGCATATGCATGTAGCTTGCATCTATCTATTTAGCCCTCACAGTAAGACCGTAATGCTTCCCGGGGTCTCTGCCACTACGCCCAGGCTTCCAGCCAACATAGGAAGCTAAAATGGGCAGCTGGCAATATCCTTTAAGTCAGCGTGGATGGGAGCCAAGGCAAACTTGGTGAGAAATGAGTGTGACAGGGAGACCAAGTGGCATGGAAATATCTCTTGGGTTAAAGTTCCTTAGAGCGCTGTGGGGCTCCAATCTCAGAGCTGGGGTAGTGCGGGTGTTGTATCCCGGTCAGAAAATACAGACAGCTACAGCACTGAGGAATTAAACAGACTATATAAAAGTAAACTCGGATCCAGAGTGAAGATTGGTCAGTGCAGGTCTAAATTAGGACGCTGACTTTGAAGGTGGCAGGTCGAAGGTCAATGGGAGGCAGAGAATACTCTCAGCTGTGTAGTAGTGCCTACCCTCTGTGAGGGTCTCGCTTCCGTCCCCAGCACTGGAAAGTGAGAAAATAGGAATTCAATGGAAAGCAGAAAAAGAAACTTTTAAAAATCCTGTGCTCTGGCTAGCATGTCTGAACTAAGATACTGAAGATAGTAACTGATCACACAACGATTAACTGTGATTCAGCATTGGCAATTCTTAACTCTGTGGCCTTTATAGGATGCATGCCTTTCTCTGAGCTCCAGTTTTTTTTTTGTCTCTAATGGTGGAGCTTCCATGGCCCCAGTTATTGGGAAGATTTCACTGTTGATATACATTAAAGGGACCTTTACCTCCTTCTTTCTTTATCTGTATTTAGCATGTAGGACTTGTTCATTCAAACCTAACACCCAAACTGGTTAAAAATGTGCAGCTTCAGGAGACAGAAACCATTATGTAAACAAATAACAGGGAAATTAATCCCAGCTCTGAGCGGGATGCTGTCACTGTGAGGTAACAGCGTTGTCGTGACACAGCCTCATGAAGGTCATCTCACCCCAGGAGTCTTGTGGAGACTATGACAGGGCTGATTGTTATAGTGTTCGTCACCAGGGACTTAGGTTCGCTCCAAACCTTGGTTCTGCCACTCTCAGCAGGTTGACATTTACTCTACACCCCTGGCACTGTGGCTGCTAGGGCCAGGTACAGGCTCCTAACTTTCCAGCAACTCCAGAGTTTTCTATGTTGCTGATCTAGAGATGCCACAGTAGACCTCCCCTAAGAGCTGTTAATCATTGCCCATCCCTATAGTAGTGCCTTGGGAAATCAGTGTCCCTTGGGTAAAAAGTTCGATGGAAAACCTGGGGGGGGGGCTCTGATCTCAATGGTGGGGGTGGCATAGTGTGGGTGCTATATTCTATTCAGGATTCGATGCAATGGAGAATTCACTCTAAGACACCTGCCCTGTATTCTTCTGGTGTTCCTGATACCAGAGAGAAACCAGGGCTCCGTTGGGATAGAGAAATAAGAAATGGCTTCTGAGAAGGCAACCATGAGTGTTTCCCAGGCCCTGTAGTTGCTTTTGGACACAAAACAGTTAATGTCAGGAGTGCTGAAGAATGGGAGGTCATAGGCAGGCAAATGCACGTTAACCATACGGCAACACATCCGTTCTGCAGGGAGCGTTGGAGCACAGCAAACCCTAACTGGTGGTGAGGGCAGGCTAACTGGAGGGCTGCTGTTTAGCTGAGATCTGGAGGATCGCTAGGGTAGGAACAGCACAGCAGGACACACAGAGCCTGGCTGTGACATTCTTGGGCAGCTAAAAGGTGACAATGAGCAGCAAGCCTGGGATGGAGTGGGTTAGGTGGTCAGAAGGTGCCAGCCACAAAGGCCTTGGGAACCATAGTGGAGTTGTGTTGTACCAGCGACAGGTAGGTACCTCTACAGCAACCCCTTACAGATACCGGAAGTAAAGCTGGTTTTGATGTCAGCCTGACACAAGCCATAGTCATCTGAGAGGAGGGAACGGAAGAGAAAATGCTTCCATAAGATCGGGCTATAGGCAAGCTGCAAGGTAGTTTCTTAACTAGTGGTTGATATGGGAGGGCCCAGCCCATGGTGGATGGTGCCACCCCTGGGCTGGTGGTCCTAGGTGCTTTAAGAAAGCAGGCTGAGCAAGCCAGTAAGCAGCACTCCTTCATGGCCTCTGCATCAACTCCCTCCTCCAGGATCCTAACCTGCTTCAGTTCCTGCCCTGACTCAAATGATGGACTGTGATAAGGAAAATAAATCTGGTCCTCTCCAACCTGGTTTTGGCCACAGCATCTCCTCACAGCAATAGTAACCCTAACTAAAGACAGTGACCGGTACATAGCATCTCAAACTCTGAGAAAATGACAAATTCTGAGAGACAAGACTGTACTCAAGGTACCATTTGCAGAGCTTTCTGTGTGCATTGCTGTGATCACCCATGATCCTCCAAGGCTGGTACAATCATTCTCCCTTTGCAGATGAGGACAGTGAGCAGCTGTTTCTCCTCCTGATGCCTTCTGGGTACAAGAAGCTGCCCTCTCTGAAAGCCCATTTTTTTATTCCATTGTTCACCTCTGTCCCTAACTCCCCTTCAGCAGATTCATCACAGTGACACAGTTGTCATCTACATTTGGTTCTGGGGGACATGGGCCCTGCGTCTAGGGGAGGTAAGAGGAGCCCAGCTAGGATGATCAACTATTTCAGTTTGCCTGGTATCTGTGTGGAAAGTTTCTTGTCTGAGGAGATCCCAAAGACCTCTAGGAAAGTCAACCTAACCTGTCCCCTCCATCCTTGAACAATTGGACTCTATGTAAAATTCAGGCTGCCCTATGCCCTGGGCACTTGCTAATGGAAAGTTCCATCGCATGTATGGTCCTCGCTTTCCTCTCCTGTAAAACGAGGGTAATGAGAGGAACTGTCTCATGTAATCACTTTAATGATTCATACGCTCTTACACTTTCCAAACTCTAACTAGCTGCAGTAATCTAACTTCTGGAGCGAGCATTGCTTGCTAGGTGATAGGTGTGATGATAGACAGAATCTCCCGCTACACAGAAGAACATGACTAGCAGACATTTTCAGTGGGGAGGTGGGACCTATATTTTGTGTTAAATACAACACAGATACAGATAATTGCATAAAACGGACATGAAGTCTTAAGAATTACTAATTAAAGGGGCCTGGAAAGATGGTTCTGCAGTTAAGAGCACTGACTGCTTTGCTCTTTCTGAGGACCTGGAGTCAATTCCAAGCACTCACATGGCCGCTCACCACCATCTGTAACTCCAACCCCAGAGGATCTGATGCCCTCTTCTGGCCTCCTTGGGTACTGCACACACATGGTTCACAGTCACACAGGCAAAACACCCACACTTAAAAATCAACATAAAAAATGTATGCGTTGCTAATTAGGAGGCCAAGTAGTAACAAATACCTGTTGTAGCTGAGAGAACTCTGTCTGCCACTCGAGAACTCCTTCACTGCCCAACTCTACCCTTCTTCTCCCCCACAGGTATTCTAGTGTTTGCGTTTAGAGATGATCTATTTTATTGCTTTCTTCATACCATGAGAAATGTTGTGGCAATGGCCCGTCACCACGTTCTGAACCTCATCTCAAAAACAGAGGGTTCCACATCTCCTGTCATTTCCTGCAACGCAGGGGGAAAGAGAACACGAAGAAACAAAATTTCAAAAGGAGAGGGCACATGTAGGGACTTCCAGACAGTGCTATCCCTGCCGTGACTATGCACTCCGTTGCTGGAAGGGGTGCACTGAGCTCCACGTACATTGCTTCAAGAAATCGACAATAGTCACAGGCCATTAGGATCCCATCTGCTTCTCATGAAACAGGAAATGCATTACTGCTGAGGCAGGGGTCTAATGTCTCCTGCGGCTCAGCAGTTCACACCTTGTAGCTTGAAGATGGGACTCAACTCACCTTTTATTTTCCTAGCCGAGTGATGGTTTTTACACCAAACCATGGCTCTGCCCAAATACCTGTTGTGTGAGACATTCCTTAATACCGTTGGGAATGCTGCCACAAAGAACAGCGAGTCCGGTTCTGTGGTTGTGGTGGTGTGAGATCCAGAAAGGAAGGGGCCAAGGGAGTGTGGAAAAGGTCACTGGGGCTTTGGACTTGAGTCAGGCAGGCAGAGAGAACATGCATCCCCAGGGAATGGGGTGTGGAAGGGAACTGGGCTTCCAGGAGGAAATTACACAGGGATAAGACAGATGTTTGTAAGTCAAACCCAAGGAACACAATTTAAAATAAGCATGGTGTGTGTTAGCACTGATTTTGTCTGCAGAGAACAGAAAGCCACAAGTGGCTTAGATGTCATGAAGGGTAAAATTACTTCTGGAGTAATGGTCTGGTTTAAGGGATGGCATAATGGTCTAAGGGATGACGTAATGGCTAAGGGATGGCATGCTCATTCATAGACCTGGGGAGCCTGGACTTCTACCTTTCTGCCTTGTTAATTCTTATCGGTGAAGTAGCATTTTCAAGGACTCTTTATGGTCTAAGATGGCACCTGATGCTCCAAGCTTCAGGCGGGCCACAAGAAGGCCAATGGGGGTGTGTCTTGCGCCAAGTACTCTTTTAACTAGCTTTCCCAGAAGACAGTTTACAGCTTCTACCTCACTGAATGGGTCTAGCTGAAAGCCAGCCAGAGAAATACTGTTTTCGCTTGCTGGAATAAAACTGGTTTCTTGAGAGGCGTATTCAGAGAGCATGAACAGGTAGTGGGGTCAGGCAATGGGCATTCCTTTCCATCTGAGTAGAGGCAGTGATGCCTCACGATGACGGAGTGTCCACAACAGTAGGATACTGGAGTCCCCTTTAGGAGCGGCCATCTGCTCACCATGATCTCCATGACAGAGCAGGAAGCCTTTCTAAGCGGCTACGCCTTCATCTGTGAAATGAGGAAAGCGCTAGAAGCTGCTGGGGTCTCGGGAGAGTCCCCTGCAGTATTGTGCACAGGGAAAGCAGCCCAACGCAGCAGCTACTGCTATGACTCTAACTCAAGGGCCCAGGAAAGCAAATTTTGATGTATAATAAAAATTAAGGCCCACTTAAAATGTCCGCCCAAACAATGCGATGGAGTGGTTTCCAAACCTGTATTGATGGCTTCTTATATGTGTGAGGTCTCCAGGAAGATGGCCTGAAGGGTCCCTGCACTTTCTTTCTTTCTTTTTGTTTTGTCTGCTCTTTGTTTTGTTTTTGAGACAGGGTCTCTCTGTGTAGTCCTGACTGTCCTGGAACTTGCTCTGTATTCCAGGTTGGCTTTGAATTCCGAGATTTGCCTGTCTCTGCCTCCTGAGTGTTAGGATTAATGGCAGTGTGTGCCACCAGCTCCCAGGGGGTCCCTGCATGTTCATGTGAAGGTTCTGACTAGTTTGGGAGATCCCTGGGAAGTGGGAGGAGTGCATTGTGAGCTTTCCCCAGACTCCTTGCTGCCAACTTGGGGAGGGTGGAAGGACAGAAGTCGCATGTCCCTGTAGAGTACACCACCCAGGAAGTGCTGCTTTCAGACCTTTCCTGAATACTCCAGACACACCCCCCAATCTGCTGGGGGTCTGGGGGGCGGTCCGGTAGGGAGGTCTCTACGACCAGAGCAACCAGCAGAGTAAAGGTCTGGGAGGGGCAAGAAAGGAGTTAAAATCTACAAGACTAAGTAACCAGTGCTAGTTCAAACATCAAGATTCTTTCTGACTTGGAGTAATTTATTTGGGTCATATTTAAGCACAGCACAATTTGGAGAAAAATTTCTGGTGATATTGCACAATAAAGCTACTACGTTGGAGCTCTTTATAAAGTACATGAGATGCCTCCCATAAAGATCGGTTCTGTAGGTTGACAGGCTTTTGACAAGGGTCTGGGAGAGGATCTGGTGTGGTCTCAGCCACACAGATGGCTTGCAGGTCACCAGGCTGTTAACCACATTCACTCCCCGCCTTCTGGGTGGAAAACAGCTTATCAGCTCTCTCTCGGAAGAGACTACCCCGTGTGTTTAAGATTCCTGGTTCCCCGGTGCTTATCCGTGAGCAGAAGAACCTCTGTGCCTCCTACATGTCACCCCTTCTTTAGTTTTTAAAGAGAAAATTGTGACTGTAATAGAGACTAAGGGTTGCATGCAATAACTTGATGAGAATTCCATAAATTGTGGCTGGTATAAGCAGGACCATTTTCAGTTAGCAGTCCTAATGGGAGTCCTAGAGAGGAAATGCATACATAAAGTCGGGTTTCAAATATGACACAGTGATATTTTCCTTGTGCCCCCAGGCCCCATCCCATGCCTGGGACCATGCTCTGCAGCCGCCTGGTTAGGGAGAGACACTGTGCATACCTGCAGTGCACTCTAGCACACACCTGACAGCTGCGAAGGTTCCAGACAGAGGGCGTTGATCCAGATGTTAACCTGGTGTGAGAACTATCCACTAATTATGTACTGGAAGCCTGGAATACTGTAAAATATGTCTTCCGTAGAGGATGGGCTCTTGTGAGCCTCCTCTATCTGCTTCCTTGCCAGAGTCTGAACATTTATGTCAGACCAAGGGAAAGCACAAAACTAGAAGACAAACAAACCTACTTAGTTAATAAAGGTCATTAATTTCTAAGGATTTAATGTAAGGCTATTTTACATACAATTTGGGATCTTCAAAATTCAGGGCAACTAAATTCCAAGCTCAAGAAGGCTCTCCTACTGGTTAACTGGACACTCAGAAACACCTGAGGAAAAGTCACAGAAAATCCTGAGGGAGAAAACATTTGGGTTTTCCCATGCGATCATGAAGTCATATCTAGCTGATACTGTAAATGAAATGAAAATGTGAACAGTATCAAAGCGTAACAGCTCCACGGAAAGAACTTGCTGGAAGGCCCTATTCATTCTACTGTCTCACAGACAGTCTGGTGGAGCAGATTCTCAGGCTGTAGCAAAAACAATTTCAGGTGAAACCCTCAAAATAGTCTAAGTCCTGCTGCTTGCATTTCCGCTTCACCCCTTTGACCTCCAAAGGAATTTGAGAAACATGAAATTATGTTTGCATCCCTTGGCCCCTGAATTATCCAGATAAAACCATCTAAAGAAAAACTTTCTTGGGGCTGGAGAAATGGTTCAGTGGTTAAAGGACACTGCCTGTTCTTCCAAAGGTCCTAAGTTCAATTCCCAGCCACCACATGGTGGCTCACAACCATCTATAATGAGATCTGGTGCCCTCTTCTGACCTGCAGGCATACATGCAGACAGAATAAATAAATAAATAAAGGTAACTGTCTCATTTTGGGGTCAGTATTATTGTGTCTTTTTTGTCTTCCTAAGTCATTGGCTTATCTTCGTCTTGGGACATCTCCTCTAGATGGATTCGTCATCTATCTTCAGATGATTTAGTTGTCTGGTGGTCTGTACACATAATAAATAAATCATTAAAAAAAAGAAAAGAAAAACTTTCTTGCTTTCAATTTACCTCTAATTTCATTCTTAAATCCCTCCCAGGTTCTGCTCATATTGTTATTTTTTAACTTTTTTTTGTTTTGTTGTACAAAACTACAAATTTTTAAAAATGAAGTTTTAACGATCATAAATACAAAGAAATCTGGGTGGTGTTTGGGCTGCCAGTGTCTGAAAGGCCCGAAATGAGAAAGTTTCCATGTTTGACATAAAGGACAAGATTCCTTTCGCAGCTAGTGCTCCGAGTGCACCGTTGGATGGTATGGAATTTGGCGAGGCTCTAGCAGGAAAGCTTGTCATACAGTGTTTTAGGAACAGACAGTCCCTTAGAGCACCCTCCTCCCAGCTTACACCTGGGGCCACATGTTATAATGGGCCCTGGCCCTCAGAGCCTCCCGAGGCCTCCAGCCTCAACCCTCCATAGCCAGATCCCCTCCTTACCAACCTCTGTCATCTCTCACAGGGTCTTAGTTACCTTTTTATTGCTATGACCTAAGAAAAGCAGCTTGAAGGAGGGGAGCTTTATTGGGGCTTAGGATTTTGGATGGTTCAGTCTGTTGTGGGAGGGGGAGGAGGGAAGAAATTTAGCTATGTGGAGTCAGGTCACGGGTAGAGAGTGAGACAGGAAGTCTCCAGTGATAACATACCAGCTAGGGCCTGTCCCCAGCTAAGCCTCAGCTCCACAATCTCCCAAAAACACTGCCACCAGATGGAGACCAAACACTGGAAATAGGAGCTTTGGGAGCATCTCATAGTTAGTGTATAACACACAGTGACAGCCTTCTTTAATCCCTCTAAAGCTGGACCAGGAAATGCCAGCTAAGGCATTAAGTCCTCTAAGGGCCAAACAATGGACTCTTCTGCCTGGAACCTTCTTCTCAGGATGCTGAATCCATTTCCAGAATCATACCCAGCCAGAGAGTGTGGCGGGAGAGGAACAGCTGCATGGTTAAGTCGGTTAGTTCCTTCTTTTCCGTTTTGTTTACAGAGAGTGTGGACTCCAGGCCTGTAATGCTGAGGTAAATTGGCCACAACTAAACTTACTTGGCTAAAGCAGACACCAAAGGACAACAAATTTGATTTCACTTGTGTGCGGTACCTGGAATAGGCAAATTCAGAGAGACAGAAAGTTGAATAGGGGTCCCCAGGCACTGAGGAGGGTGAAGCAAGGAACGGGAAGCTGGTGTTTTATGGGTAGAGTTTTTTGTTTGGATTGAGTGAAATGTCTGGGAATGGGTAGCCATGATGGTGAGATACAGGGTGTTGAGATACACTGAATCCCTTGAAACTGCCCATCAAAAGACGGCCCAAAGGGCACATTTTATATTGCATTTACTTTACCCCTGCAAAGCAGACCTTGGAACATGTTCAACACTGGGTTTAGTGTTGACTTTCCTGAAACAGCACCAACTGCTGGAGTTGTGTAGGAAAGGCATGGTCTCGGGAGGGTGGCTCATGTCAAGTCCTTGGCACTTGAGACCCATATAGGAAAATCACAGCTGGAAGGGCTGCTCAACTGTGGATGGACTCCTCCTGCGCGGACAGCTCCAGGTGTGTGGGGGAGGGAAAGGATAGGGGAAGGGGGGCACCAGCACTGGGAAGTCCTACGTCACCATCTCATCAGTCTTGAGACGCTTCCTCACTGAGAAAACATTAGAAAATGTGGACTGGGGAGATGGCTCAGAGGTTGAGAGCACTGCCTGTTCTTCCAGAGGTCCTGAGTTCAATTCTCAGCAACCACATGGTGGCTCACAACCATCTGTAATGAGATCTGGTGCCCTCTTCTGGCCTGTAGGGATTCATGCAGGCAGAACACTATATACATAATAAATAAATGAATCTTAAAAGAAAATGTCTTTTTATTTGGTTCAGCTGGGACATCTGAGAAGGCCTGGGGGTGTAGCCTCCCCCACATCCAGGAGTGCTTAGAGGAGTATGTGGGATCTCAACATCCCAAATTTGGAAAGACAGGGACAAAACCAAACCAAGCTTACTGGAGTTCAGTTTTCTGCTGGAGAACAGCCGGGTTGACCATAGAAGGAGTTACAGACTCAGGCCTCTAGTGGGTGCACAGACCGTGATAAATACTCATCTGGAAAGGGAGCCTGAAGGCTCCTTTCAGATGCAAGGACTTTATAAAATGCTGTTCCCCCCCTTCCCTGCCCCTGCTCCTGCTGAGTGACACCCCTAAGCCCCTTCTGCATATCTTCAAAGATGGCAGCGTTGATCATCTTGAAGACAGTGTTGGAGGAAGAAAGTCAAGCTAGCCGAGGATGCCACAGAGCCATGGGCTGTGGCCCTCTACCAGGAGAGAAGCCAGACTGCCCAAAAGCTCCCAGAAAGGACATTACCCAGGCTATACTCAAAGATAAAGGTCCCTGAGCACTAGCTGAACATCATGGGAGAAAGTACACTTGAGTCTTGAGTTCTGGAAGCAGCGGGTTTCGGTCAGAGCTCACAGAAGTGGATCTGGTCCACCTTGACTAAAGGTCAGAGAGTTCAGGCCTATTCTTGCTCCTTCAAAGTTATTGACAAGAGGTTTGACTTAAAGTGTGGCTACGGACAGGATGTCTTAACTCAGGATATAGTTACTTGATGTTTCAGGAATTGAAGAGGTAATTATTCTGTTCTTTGTATTACAGTAAAGCAGTCTTTTGCCTTCCCTCCTTTAGGACTAAGGTCTAGAAAGCATATGGAAAATAAACGCAGGCAGATTCAGTACCACAGGGTTGCTCTCCTGACTCTATTCTGTGTCTCTGTGTGCTTTTTTTCTCTGCCTAACATTTCTGATCTACATTCCCCTACCCTGGAACATACAAACCCATCAAGGCTGGACCCCGACAGGTTTCCTTTCCTGTTTCAGACATGTACGACCTCAGTGAGAGACACAAGAAAGCAGGGGACAGGAGGGAGCTATGGCTCACAAGGCAGGACCATTGTCACACATACACCTGAAGACCCAGGCAGGGGCAGTCTCCACGGTGGTGTTCTAGACGGTGCTGTAAGCCGCTGCTCTGAGAACAGAGACAGTTGGACTCATGTTCAGTCTTTATTCGTATTGAGCCCACGTTTCTCCGCGGCAGCACGCTGACGCCTGGGCTCTCAGTTCTCCTTTGCACAAGGGCGCTGTTCAGGAATCTGTGCAGACAGGGCAAGCTGGTTGGGTTGGTCAGACACAGTTGCCGAGGTCCTCCGAGGACGCGTGTTTGACACAAGGCCTGGTGAGGTAAAGGCAGTAGAAACTACTGCCTCAGGCTTCAAGAAGATAAAATGTGCAGGAGGAAGAGTCCAGGAGAGTCAGCCCTAACTTTTTGGTGCTATTTAAGTTAAAATAATTAAAATCAACAATTTAACTTCTAAATCTTATTTGTCACATTTCGAGAGCTTAATAGCGCCACCCCCCTGGGGGGTGGCTACCATGTGGGCAATACAATAGTCACTCTCATTACAGCACACTCTGTTGGACAGCACCATGGCATTGTGGTCGCTATGGATGAGATGGGGGTCCACTTAGGAAGCTGATAAGTGACTAATAATGAATTGATAGGAGATAAGACTTCCCAGAGAGTCATTGATAGTCATCTAATTCCTACCCTAGCGTTCAAAAACGTTGTGAGGATGTTCATACCTGAACTATTCTGGGTTGGCGGTGGGTCTGGGGGCAGAATTTACAGAAACTTAGAAGTGCCGTCTCTAAACTGTGGCCCTCAAATGCGTGGGGGTCCGTTTCTGTATCCCTGTCACCTCATGTGTGGTAATCTCCCCTGTCTTCCGCCTCTGAGGGCCTCTCTGTTACTGGAAATTACTGCGTGGCTGTGGCTGAGGCAGGGCTAAGGATTTCCCATATTTTATTTGCTTCTCTCCCTTCTGTGAGGCGAGGACTTGAGACTTGCTGCCTACTTAATCAGCAGAATCATTTTCTCTCCCCACACTATTCCTGCGGCTTTCCAGCCCTGGGTATTCCAGGAGAAGATTCTCCTCCTACCTCTGGGGGTGGGCCTAACTAGTCCAGAATGAATCCTTTGCCATGGTAGGCTGAGCTCAGGGCCAATCATTGTGTGATGTGCTTCATGTCACAGCAAGTTACTGAAGGGACCACATAAACCAGGTCTGTATCACAGGCGTCAAATTCTAACTGAACAGAGGCTAAGGCAGGAGTGTCATGAGTTCACAGCCTGCCTGAGGCTGCAACTCCGTGGTCTAAGACTTGTAGAGCATGTGTGAGGCCTTGGGTTAATACCCAATACAGAAAAAAAAAATACAAAAAACAAAACAAAAAAACCCCACATTTGGGCCACAGGAAACAAAAGGAAGGTACCAAGTATTAGACTTCTGAGGCAACATAAAGAGACAGAAGGCAGGAAGAAACAGGACCAGGAAGACTGGTCTTCAACACACAGGGCTGTGTTTATTAGTGTACACACTGAGGAGCATTAAGATACGGTCTTCCAGAGGGGAGTAAAAAACCGGTGTGACCCTTTACGGGGCAGGGTGAGCGGCTTGGGAATGAGGAAATTGTTGAGTCATAGAATCGACCAACAGTCTATGCTGCAGTCTCGCCTTCCTGGACAGGACAGACTTATCCTTTCTGGAATGGTCAGTACAGCTGAGCAAGGTCATCTGTAGTCTGGTGGAATCCTCTTTTGTAAGAGAGGCACTGTTTCACCAAGAGCCTTGACAGACTGACTGCAGGGGTGGCCTTCTTCCTCCCGACCTTCTTAGGTGTGGATCCAAGTCTTGGAAATGTGCAGCCACCCAACCCATGATGAGGCCGAGAGCCAAGATTCTCCCCTAGAAGGGAGCAGGAGGGTCAGGCTGGGCTGCCTGGCTTCTGGGCCCGGTGCCCTAGGCTAGTTAACCCGATTGCTTCAGCATTGAGCCTGCTAGGCTTTTGTGACCCTCACATAATTTTCTCCTGCAGATAGCAAACTTGGGCTGAGAGAACACTGGGAACTTGCCCACAGGCAGCCACCAAGCCAGGAAGAGGCAAAGCCAGACCCTAACATAGGTGCTTTCAGTTCCAAATACATACAGGCTTTGCTTGCCATGGGACTTGCAAGAACTCTGTCTGCATTCCAAAGGATCTGGGGATGTTGTGCTCAAACATGAGAACAAAACCCAAGGGAAATACCTCTGCAGCAGTGAAAACAGTATTTTACCTTGGATATTACTTGAGAATGTCTGGACAGAATGGCTTTCAGAGGCCTTTGCAAACCACTGACAAGAGTTTAATATATATATCTTTGGCAGCTACCTTCAGTGGGCCTCTCTCTTTCTTGATTTTTCTTAGGGCTGTTAGGAAAGTCTTCTGGGATTTTTGTCTGTCTTTCTTTCTTTCTTGTTTTTTTTTTTTTTTTTTTAAGAGAATGGGTCTGAAAATTCTAGAAAGAACTGATGCATCATCCCCCAAAAGGGTTAAATTAAATAGCTTGGCTCCTCCCAAGAATTCAGCAAACTGACCCCTGCAGCCAAACTTCACCTTTGTTTACTCCTTGCAAGGAGCTTGCTGGTGAATGAACTTGTCATTGATGGTAGGAAGATGTGGACATTGCCCAAGAGAAGGATCTCAGTTGTTCTGGATTCAGTTCACACTCCCGGGAGGGGGTAGCTGTAATCCTGTTCTCTTTGTTTCATGGCTCCAACCCCCAACAGTACACTTGACCTTACCAGTTAATGAAGGTCACCTTTCCAGCAAATATCACGTTATATATTCGAGGCTCTGATCAACTAAGAGCTTTCCTAGCAGAAAGGTCACAGCAGAGAAGCATCATCCTTCCTGATCCCTGGGCTGTTGCACCAGAGGAGAAATTCTGGGAGGAAGGGCTCACAAGGAAAAGCCCTTTGGAGTCTATGGGATTGTCACCCTGTAACCCGAGGTTTCTTGAGCACCTGCAAGTTACCGAATAATATAAGCTCAGAGGCTTATATTAATTGTAAAAGTTTGGCATGCCCATATCATTTCTCCTTTTCTGTCTAATCACAAAGGAAGGTTTTAACTTTAACATAGTAAAAGTACATATAATAAAATGGTTATCAAACAAGGATTGCAGTTACAATATTTGGTCTATTTGTATTTGGCTAAAATTAAAGAAAATAGTCTATCATCTATTCTACCTTTGTGAGTCTAAAGTTTTATATCTAATTTATCTCTTATCATAACTAAGGAAAACTTTAATTATAACTATCTAGTCTTCAACTCCATCAAAGAAGTATATATTACCGAGAAAACAGGAAATGCATTGTAAGCAACTTCCAAAATTCTAGAAATGACAGAGATCTTTAGCTGCCTGGACAGTCACCCAAAGTTCTTCTGTAATGTTGGGACATCCATCTTCAACCTATAGGCCTAGAATGTCTGGCAGATTTCTTAGTGAAGCAGGAAATCTGAAGGACTATCCTGCCTATTTTGGCAAAATTTGTCAGTAACTTTCTTCTATGTCCTTCATAATGTCTGGCAGACTCTTCCATGAAACAGAAACTCTGTAGGACTGTTCCACCTTGTTTTGGCAAGTTCAGCGGTCATTTTCCTGTGTGTCCTATGTGTCCAGTTTATACAGCACACAGTCAAGCAGTACAGACAAGAGCAGTTTCTCACCCAAATGGCTAGCCTTGCCATGTTGAAAGCAAACTCCATGAGGAGCTTCTTTGATGTCTATTATCCTCTTGAAGTAACTGGTACTGCTAGGAACAGATGCCTTTCACTGTTGAGAAAAGTCTAAGTTCTTAAAATGTTATAAATGCCATATTCTGTAGGTTTTTTGAAGTGTTTGAAGATTACCTACTTATCTGAAATATATCTCTACACATCTAGAAAACATAACTAACATGTTTGACTATTATAATTATATAAGTTTGACTATTATAGATGACTATTAATTTGTATTTTTACCTATACATTACATTTTAAAATGATCTACATCAAACATAATACCTAAAACAAGAGTAGAAGTATATATGTTATATATAATAACAAAATTGACCTTAAGTTTGTATCAATAAAGCAAATCCATATCAATGTAAAGTATTTTGAGATTAACAGCTGTTTATTGGATTAAAGTAGATTCAATAATCTACTTTTTATCATTTCTATACCATATCACCTTTTTTTCTTTAGAAAGAGATTGACTATGACTATTAACATATAACCAACCTTTAGCCGGGCGGTGGTGGCTCACACCTTTAATCCCAGCACTTGGGAGGCAGAGGCAGGCGGATCTCTGTGAGTTCGAGACCAACCTGGTCTACAAGAGCTAGTTCCAGGACAGGCTCCAAAACCACAGAGAAACCCTGTCTTGAAAAACCAAAACATATAACCAACCTTTAAATGAAAGCTAACATTTATAAACAATATTTTGGGAATTTGGGCATATTTTTTATACTACTTCCTGCTGATTGGGAGTGCTCGTAATCTTATGGGGATCCTGAGAAAATTTAAAATTATGGTTACACCTTGACTATAGTAGTCTGTGAGGCTGAATCATCTCAGTCAGTTAACTTGAAGTTGTTTTGGATGTTGAATCACCTGGGTCATTGTTCCCGTGACACCTCTCAGGAGGTCTTGCTTGATCAAACTACATATTAGCCTGGAAGGAATTCATAGCTTTTCATCTTCTGTGGAAACAAAAGCAGAACCTCTTCTCTAAAACAACATATCCATAGACCCAAATTTTGAAGTCAAGATATCTTTATGTTGATTTAACTTAGCAGCCCCCACAATCAAATGTCTCCCTGCAGTTAGCTCATTAACAGTCAAAAATTCAAAGAAAACACAATAGTATACATAGTCCAGACTCTCTGTGTATTTTCCACCTTTACATGGCTTATTGTAATTTTTATTACTCTATTTCCTTTTAAAGAACCTTAGTTTATTATCTTTAAATTATTCTTTCAGTTTAAGACTGTCTATCCATTATCTTCTCTCTCTCAAACCTATGCATATTAGTCAAATACATTGTGACCAGTTTAGAGACCGTATTGTCTGAATTTGTCTTTATTGTGTATCTGTAATCACTTTTTGGTCACTGCTTTAAATTGGTAAGTGCATGTGGCTAAGACCAAAGTAATGATTTTGGCTGCTGGCTTCACCTCATTTGTCTTCCCAACATGGCGGAGTTACCCTGGAGAGTCATACTCAACCCCCCAACTCTGGAGTCCATGTTGCTACCAGGTGGCAGGCAGCTGGCCCACAACCCCCCCTTTTTTGTCTGTTTGAGCAAAATCTAAATCTACCACAGAGTGCACGGCCAATTAGCTGCACCTCCATCGTCTAACCTCATGAAGGGTTTGCCACCCTGATTCTCTGACTCCAACCCTGCCTTCTGCTGTCCTCTGTGAACTTCTCTTTGCTTTTGCTTTTCTGTTCAAACATAGCCATTTAACTCTTTCAAATGATCCTTCTTGCCAATGCAAGAGCAGCAATTTCTAACAAAGCATACATTAAATCTCCCAAAGGACTCTACAGGAGAGGGCTGCTGTGGGATCCCTCTGTAGACCCCACCAAAGAATTGAGCCAGCCCCTCCCCTCTGCCTTCCCCCAATGACTGGCCCTGGCTGGAGGAGGGGGGGAGTGCTAGGGACTCAGCCCCTAGGTCCCAGGAGATAATCAGAGGCAGTGGGGAGTCAAGAAGGAACTCATTCATTTCCTTACAGCATGCAACTTATAAAGCAAAAATCCATGCATCCCAGAAGAAGTGGAAAGGGAATTAGTCAATCACATTAGCAGTCATGTCTGCATGAACCATGGCTCCTATAGCCCCTAATGGGGAACACAAAGGCATCAGGCATTTTATATCATCTTACCCCATCTTTAACTCCAATTACCTCTTTTGTAAACAAGTCAGGTCTCTTCTTCCCTTGCTCCCCTTCAGCGCCATCTTGGCTGGGAATATTTTTGGCAGGCTTTGCAAGGTCACTGGTTTTGAATTCATGCCCTTTTCTCACTGTTACTCTTTTGATGTAGCTGTTACGATTTTGGTGTAGCTGTCATGCTTTTGTCATCAACTTGGCCACTCCAGCCTCCTATGTATGTGATCCTGTCCACAGGCTGCTATGAGTAGACACACAGGGAGAGAGAGTAGAGGCTCTTCCTGTACCGTGAGAGTGTGCTTAGGATCACACACAGATGGTATTGGTTCTGGTCCTATCAGGCAGCTCTGCTCCTCTTCTGTGGCCCAAATACAAGGCACAGAGAGGGGGCTTTGGAGGTCAACTGCTACTCAACTACTCAGTCCTTTGGCTGAGGGAGAGGTAAGGAAAGCCAAGATGCTTAGCCCTAAGGACCCTCCAGGGGGCATGGGCAAGAGAGAAGCTGGCTGGCCCATGTACTCCTTGGAGCTGGGACTGTCCCTCTTAACCTGCTTCCAGGAGGGTGCTTTTGGGAAGCAGAAGTTAAAGTTTTCCCAGCTTTCAGGCATGTAAGACTGGCATTGCCCACCTTCTTTGTTTCATTGGTCGTATTACCTCCCTGGCAAACTCTTGTAGTTCTTGTAGGTCACTCAATCACATGGTTACAATATTAATCCCCAGTGTCCAGACCACTCCTACTGTAACCATCTTACTTAGCAGATGGACCCTCATTACCACTTCCCTCCAGCTGGAAGTTGTCAGGGGTGGGGGGCTCTCAGCACTGACCTTTCAGAATTACAAGCTCACCTGGTGCCCTGTCTTCATGGTCAAGCTATGGAATATTCTGGAAGCTGACCACAGAACTTATATCTCAGCTCCTTTCACCACATGATCTCAGACAAGTTCCTCCACCTCTTTGTACTGCAAGTTATATATAAGGCAGACAAATTTTAATATCCCTCCGATAGTCATAATTAGTACTAATAAACTAATAGCCTGCTATATTCTATAAAGTGTTAGCTATGACGGTAGGCAGCATTGTGTGTACTATGTGTTTCCTGTACCACAAACAATTTCCCAGAGAGTGATTGTTCCTGTGTTCTTTGCTAGCTAACTCAAGGGAAAATGATTGGGAAGCTTGTATCCTATGACAGCAAGACTGATTCCCTAGGACCTACCCTGCCCCTGACATTACCAGCATGGACAGTGGCATTCCTATAGTAGGGAAGAGTTTCTCGGTCTCAAGGTGGCTGCCGTTTACCCATTAGCATGGAGGACAGCGTGGGAGACAGTCAAATGCAGAGAACTGCATGTGTTAAATGCCACTGTAGCCTGGCCCACTTCCTGGGTCATGAGTTGCCTTGTTTCCCTTCTCATGAGAACTTGGCTGTCCTGGAAATAAGCGCTAATAGATTTCTTGGTTTCAGTGAAGGAGAGAACACATATTGAGGATGAGTGCTGGCCACTCACTCTAGTAGGTTCTATAGCACAGGTCATCTGACCTTCAGTTGAGACCAGCTGTTGAACTGTTCACCAGGCAGGGAGACATCTACCTTGTGAACCAAAATCATCTCCCACGTTCTTGTATCTGTAGAGCTGTCCTTTGTTTAAAGGCTTCAGGGCCCGGGATAGGGGACCTGTTGTGACAGGAAGCCCAGTTCCCTTCCTTGAGGATACCCTACCCCTTGCTTGAAGATCAATACTTAGAGGAATTATCTCAGTCTTCCAGGTCTGGAGCCAGAGGGTCAGTTAGTCTAAGTCTAATGGAGACATCCAAAGTTTTCCTCTGGCATGTTCTACCCAGAATATTTGTCTGAGAACTTCCTGGAAAAGTCAATGCTTGGATCAGATGAAAACTCATCTTTTTTTTTTTCCTCCAAAGAATACGTGTTCAGTAAACTTACAAACAAATGCCCAATGTCATTAATCATCAGAGAACTGAAAATTAAAACCACAGGAAGACACAGTGACTTGTACCTACAATCTCAGCTCTTGGGAGGTTGAGGCAGGAGGATAGTGGGTTTAAGATCCCGCCTCAAAATAAAAAGCCAAACCCAGGAAAACCAAACACATACAAACCAAATTTTACAATGAGATACTATACTTCATATAAAGTAGGGTGGCTATAGTCCATAAGTCAGATAGTAAACATGTTGGTAAAAAGTGGGAAAATTGGAATCATTGTGCTGTATTGGAAGAAATGTAAACTGTGCATTCATTTTGGAAAATAGTTGTGAGTTTTGCAAATACAATTTTGTGGAAGAGAACCACTATGTGAGCTATCAGCTCCATTCCTGGAATTATATGCATGTGAAAATGTTCCTAGACAGAATTTTCTTGCAAATGCTCCTAGGAGTATTATTGACAATAGACACATAGAAACTATCCAAATGCCTATCAGCTGAAAGATGGGTAAGCTAAATCTTATGGCTGTCCCATACACTGCATGTTTCTTCAGCAATAAAAAGGAATAAAGTCCTAATACAGGCCACTTATATGGATCACTTTGAAGCCTGGACACAAAACAAATAAGAATCAAAAACCACTGTGAAGATGCATTTGGCAGAATCCAGGGTTTTTTGAATTCAGGAGGACAATTGACTTGGAGAACTCTGATCTTCTTCCTAGCTGAATTCATACTCCATGCTAGGTAGCTACCCTGACTCCATTCTGCAGGGCCACCTAGGGGATCATCATGTGTCCAGGTTGAGGAGGCAGGTCAGGAAGGGTCCCAGATCAGGAAGGGTCCCAGTGGACTGTTGAACCCAGCTGCATGAGTGAGCAGATTCGGCTTGTAGAGTTCCCAGCACCCCCTAAGGCTTAGAGCTCAGTGGGGCAGCCTGGACTCTGTTCAGCCTCCCCTGCATCCCCAAAACACAGTTCTCTGGGCACAGTTTGACACCTCTGAATGTAAGTGAGAAAATGTAACAGACTCATTCTTGAGAGCAGTCATGGGGGCAGCTGTTGGGAGCTGTGAACCCCCAGATCCTGAATTTCTTGTAAACAACTTGTTTTCCTCTGCTCTGAGACAGCTTGCAGCTGCTCTGAGCACGAGACCCTCAGGAGTTCCTGATGGCAGGGGAGTGGTTTCTGGTGCGTTTGGCTGGGGCGTGCCTATCAGTTAAGGATCTCTATACAAGCGGCTCTGGTACACAACGAAGGGGGTATTCCTGTTTCAAGGATGACCCATGTCTCTGTCTGTGTGTCTTTGTGTGTTTCAATCTCCAGCCCCTTGCCCGGTTTCACGAACTGTATGGTAGCGCATAGAGCACAGAAGGGCATGATGCGCCACAGGCAGCCAGCAGAGAGAACTCAGAAAGATGCCAGAAAGACCTGGAAACAGACTACCACTCCCATACGGTGAGTCTAGCCCTAAGAAACAGAGTTCAAGCCAGGCATAGTAGCAGCACACACCTTTAATCCCGGTACTTGGAAGGCAGAGGCAGGTGAATCTCTTTGAGTTCAAGGCCAGCTTGATCTACAGAGTGAGTTCTAGAAGAGCCAAGGCTACATAGTGAGTCCTGTCTTGAAAAACCAAACAAAAGGAAAAAGAAAGGAACCGCAAAGTGAAACAAACAGATAAACAAAACAACAAAACTGAAAGAGAGTTGGTTCATCATTCCAGGGAGGCAGTGAGGCCCGAGACTGAAAACTAACCCTGCGTAGTCCTGTTCAGCGGACCTCGTGACCTCACAGGAGGAGGAGCCTGGGGGACAGGGCTAGATCTTTTTTTTTTTATTAATTAATTTATTAAAGATTTCTGCCTCCTCCTCGCCACCCCCTCCCATTTCCCTCCCCGTCTCCCAGTCAAGTCCCCCTCCATCGTCAGCCTGAAGAGCAATCAGGGTTCCCTGCCCTGTGGGAAGTCCAAGGACCACCCACCTCCATTCCGGTCTAGTAAGGTGAGCATCCAAACTGCCTAGGCTCCCACAAAGCCAGTACGTGCAGTAGGATCAAAAACCCATTGCCATTGTTCTTGAGTTCTCAGTAGTCCTCATTGTCAGAATGTTCAGCGAGTCCGGTTTTATCCCATGCTTTTTCAGACCCAGGCCAGGGCTAGATCTTTGCCACTCTTCCCATCACAGGGAGCTCCATCGCTTCAGACCCTGCCAATGGCTGGGGAGAACCACACATCTGCCGAGCACTGCGTTGCTTCTGCAGACAGACTGCAGAAGGCTGTATTGTGATTCATGGACTCTGACAGTCACGTCAGCTGAGGAAGCTGGGCTCCTGTCAGGTCCTCAGGCTGAGGAACATCTGCTGCTGCCTTGGTGAGCTTGTCTCGTCTCGACTTGCTCTGAAAAGGCTTGTAATAGTTATTTGCAAAAACAGGAGGAGTGCTTTGGAAAAAGTGGTGTACAAGCAGAACCGACACAAACAGCAGGTGACCTGCCTTCAAGCTAATCCAGCCCCATCCCACGCAGGCACTACAGCGAGGCTATGGCCTGGCCCAGAGGCCACTTGAGGCTGTGTGCAGGGAAATACGAGTGCAGCCTCAGACTCACACAACCTTAAGTGGGCCTCTGCTATGACCCTTCTGTACCATCTGTGCTGTCCCTCAGCCTCGTGTTGTCCTCTGGGGAGCAGAGCAGGGCAAAGCCACTTTTGTGCTGTGTCAGGATTGACTAGCTAACGGTTATTGCCAGAGTAGCGGTGATGGATGCTGTTGGACCAAGGAAGTTTCCACTACTTCTACCATTTGTAGACTCCTGCAATTTGTCTTTTGGGGGCAATATGTTCAGCGTCATTAGTTTTTGGGGGGTTGAGGTTGTGTCTCCAATTTATTTCCCTTCCTCCAAGGCCAAGAGTTACTGTAAAGATATAGATGATGTGGTCCAACTCTGACTTATTTACAGATAAGAATCCTGAAGCTTAAACTATGGTACAGGTTTGTATAAAGTCCCCCAGCTAGATAGAGCTGGAGCCAGGGGGTGTCTGCGCTAATTCCCGTGTTGGTTTTATCCGTAGGAGGAAGGCTCGCTACCGTACCTGCAAGCTCAGGCAGAAAAAAACGTGAGCGGGTCTAATTCACGGGCGCTGCCTGCGTATAACCACCACCCAGTGAGCAGTGGCTCGCCCCACCACAGAGAAACCCAGCAGCTGTCCCTGTGTGCCGCCACCAGCATTTCTTCAGCAACATGGATGAGAGGCGAGCATTCAGACCATGGAAGGCAGCCCCTTAGGGGAATCACCATGGAAAGCTTTTGTGCTGATATTTTTAATGAACTGTTTAAAGCATAGACTTGTGGCTCCTGGTGGGACAGTTCTCTGCTCCTCGTCCAGAGGGGCCAGTGTGCATCACTGAGGTCAAGCTATACCCGTGGGGTAAGTAGGACAGTCGGTCCCAATGCAGTATAGCAGAATACAAAGCAAGCTGGCTGGGGGCTGAGCTGCTTGCTGATCTGTAGTCTATAATGCAAGCTGGCTGCAGTGTTGAACCGCAATCGTCTGCAGTCTACACAGCAAGTTGGGCAGTGGGGGCCAAGCTGCAGTTCTGCCGTCTATAAAGCAAGCTGGTAGCTTGGCAGCGGCACAACCACCCAGCGTGGAACAACATGGAGGAGACTTTCTGTAGCTGTTTAGTGCATGCTATGTGACCTGTTTCTGTGTGACTGAGGGAGCCCAGGGCTGCTTGCTCCTTTACCCGGAGGTCAGCATGGTTCCCGATACCAAAGAATGACAGGGCCAGTGTATCTGTGCCTGTGTCCTGGGTTATCTCCTGGGTGACTCTGGGTACCTGGTATCATGACGGGAAGGGCTGAACAATCTACGGGTCCCATCAAGAACATCTCAGTGGATGGCTCTTTTCTATCTCTGTGTTTAGTTTTAATTACTGTTTAACAGAAATAACCCAGCCTGTCTGTAATCAGTAACCAGTGAGGTCAGGCATAGCCCTCGCTGTGGGAATGGAGAGTGGATTTAATCACGCAAATGGCCTGGCTGGTCTCTCCAAGGAGGGCCCAAATGATGCCTTGGATGGCTTTCATTCCTTGCTAAGACACCCAACTTCATTTCTGTGGTGAGCTGGCATTCAGAGTGGGGCTGCTGTTTCTCAGTGTCTGCGGTGCCAGGGGACAGTGGCAGAGGCATAAATATGCAGTAACAAGCTCTATGAGCGCACAGGGGATCTCGAGAGAACTTGAGAGATGCTACAGGTGAAGGGAGCTGTGCCTTCCTGCAAGGACTGAGAGCAGAGGAAGCTGAGGAGGGAGGGAAAGGGACCACACACCCCACGTCTTTCTGGAGTGAGCCAAGACTCCCTTCCGTTTAGGTGAGCAGAGGCTGCAGGTCCAAAGCAGAGGCTGCAGGTCCAAAGCAGAGGCACAGCCAACTGGCTAGAGGAGTGTGATGAGAAGGGGGCATGGGAGGGCAGAGGAGGCTGAGCTTTGACTGGAGGGGAGATGCTGAGTGATAGTGCTGGGTCCTGACTGGGTGTCTGGTTCCAACTATGATAGAGGAAAGATCGGGTCCAGCTCAAGTGTCCACACACTGCCCTTCAGCAGGACCCAGGGTTGCCCTGCCGATCCACACAGGTGGTGGACTTCCCAATAATGCCGTCCATGGTGGTTGGCAGCTAAGGAGCATGCTCGACAATGAGCAGGACAGCAGTGTGAGGAAGTCCCCTGGAGTTCTGGGGAAGGTTCCATCCCCGCCCTGAGTCTTCCCTTTTGTCTTTCCACCCATCCAAGACAGTGCAGCTAACTGCTTCACCTGTCCAGCCAGAGGCGACTTGACTCCTAGGTATCCTCCCATCCTCTGTGCCTTGACCCACGGCACCATGAGGACTCTGTAGCAACTAAGGACAGCTTCAATTCGTTCCTTTCTGTGTGTTCCTGTGTCTGCAGCTTTCCGTTGTCTTTCCTTCTTGACTAGGTGGAGAACACATTCAGGCGAAGGGCTGGCTTTTCTCTGTCTCTGTTCCCATCTGTGTCCTCTTCCTAGTGAGTACTGTTTAAAGCAACACAGCTCCTGCTCTGGAGCTCATGATCCCCTGCATCATGGGGGAGGCTGTCCACCTTCCTCCTCATGCAGACTGCACACACCTGCAAAGGACAGACAGAATGTTCTAGCCACGCCATACCCAACATTTCCCCGGAAGTTTCCAGCTTCCAGGACATGCGTATACACAAGCATACATGTGTTGGCCAAGTTTTGCCCACCTTCAAAAACAAATCATCTCTGACGTTTGCTTCCGTCTCTGAGGGACCCGTGGGCACCACAGTGAGGTCTCAACCCAGGAGATGTGCAGCCTTGTCTAGAGCACAGAGCTGCCATGTCTAACTGCACCCCAGGAACAAGCACACAGGTGTCTCTCTGCAAGGACAGCCATTGCTATCGTTGCGGGCCCATGTGTGGGCCACATGTGCAACACAAAGATGCCAATTGTCTTTCTCTGCTAATCGCTCATATTAGAGAGATACCTTGGGGCCCTCCCCCTCACAGATCAATTTAATTACAGGCCCGAATGCCCGCTTGGGTTGGGGCACCAACTGGGAGCCTCAGATTTCAATAAAGTCCAAACCGCTTTGAAATCTAAACGCTGCCAGCCTTCAATTATCCACGCCGAGGAAAGGGAGCATGGATAATCCCAAGCAGCAGATGATTAAAAAATCATCTCTCCTGGCTTTTGGGAAGAACACATATGCTATTTGCAACAGAGCAGCAAAATTTCCTCTCCAGTGGTGTTTTGCTGCGATTAATTATGCAGTGAGCTTGCGTTCCTCCTCATGTGCCCGCTGATGGCAGAGCGACTTGGGTAGAAGGGGCTCTTCAGAAGCACATTGAATGCAGGGAGGTGACGGGGTGGGTGGGACCTGAAACAAGTTCTGGTGTCGCTTCCTCTTCTGAACTCAGGGACTGAAGATCCCCTGGGGTAGCACCCAGCACCTCTGTCTGGTTAACTGCTCTAGCTGAAGCCTGATCCGTTTGCCTCAGACATTGATTCCCACACCAGGACTGCTGTGCCTGTGGCACACAGTGGCTATAGGAATGTCTCCATCCTTTTGCTTGTGTGTCCCACCCTCCTAAAACACACTTTACCCTCGCGTCCCATGTGAGCGTCATCTGTTCTTTAAATGATCACTTTCCCGCTTTCTTTACTAACCCTGCCCGTGGGAGCAGTTGTTTTCTTCCCGTCTTCCCTCTCCCTCTGACTGCCCAGGGTACTCTCTGACTTAGATGGAGTATGAGCTTCACAGCTGGGTGGGGAGGAGGAGACATGTCAGACCTTTTAACATGTCTGCTCCATGGCAGATGTCCTTCTACGTGCAGATCTACACTCAGACCCACAGGAAGATGTAAAGACGCCGAGAAACACACCAGGGTTGTGACTATCTCGGCTGTAACTCCCAAGGCTTATTTTAACCTTGGCTTGTTTCTTTGTGAGACAGGGTTTCAAAAAGACAGGGTTTTTGTCCTAGAATTCACTCTATAGACCATGTGCAGGTACACAAGCAGAGATCAGAGAACAGCCTTGGCAGATCTCTCCTTCTCCCTTGAGACAGGGTCTCTCATTCCCTGCATCATCTGCCAGGTTCGCTAGCCCACAAATCTCGGAAGATTGTCCCGTTATAGCGACACATCTTGTTACAGGAGCATTGGGAGTACAGACGTGTATCATGACTGCAGAGTAAGCCAATAGATTATGTGCCTTGCTGGTGGGGCCTGGCTTGAGTTTCACTGCCACTTAAGTGATTTAAAAAGATGACATCATGATTTGGCATTGCAATGAAAATTGCTTTAAAAATAGGCAAGCCTGGAAACAGCGGAAATTTGATATCAGCAAAACAAACACCTATTGAATAGTCACCCCAAGATTTTCTTGCACAGAAGTGAGCAGTTGGATCAACTGTGCTATAGCTTTATGGTCTAGGTTGGGTCCTGAGCTCAGTGGGGTTGACCTCACCTGAGAGCTTGTGGGTTTCAGCCCCCAGGTGGATGATCTCTACAAACATGAACGCTGGAAAACTTAGCCTTGTGGGACTTAAGGGGCAGTAATATCCCGGGTGGCTGTGGCTGGGTTAGGTTTTGTTAGCAAGATTATTGTCTGTGCTGAACTAGGCCAGAAGCTTACAAGAGGAAATATCAGCATTGGAAGAAGATATGGGTGCTAATAAGAAAGGATGTCACCATCTTCCTTGAAAACCCAGGGGGCCCCATGGTGTGAGAAACGCGAGCAGAGACGGCTGAAGAGAGAAGCAGGAATGAAAACGTGAAGATGCTTGATGGGACACCTTCGCCGTTCATCCCACTTGCTTTCCTTCTCAAAACTATGTAAGAAGGATGCATAGTAACAGGCATGCTTAAATAAATCTAAAAGGAAAAATGTCCGAGAAAAGACGTCACAGTTTAATTAAAAACATGGCCCGCCCTTGTCCTCAATGAGGTGATTGTATCTTATAAAGCATTTTAGAGCTCACAAAACATGAAATCCTGTCACTTTTCTAAATTACCCTTTGCCCAAGAGCTTACATTTTAGTGACTGTTGTCTGCATTCTGATCCATTGGTGGTCCCTGCATCGATGCACATAAAGTTAAGTAAAAAAGGAAAGATGGGAGCGAGACTGGGAGATGTGGTCATATTTTATTTTTTTATTTTATTATTTTTGAGACAGAGTCTCTCTCTGTATACCTGGCTGGCATGGAGTTCACTGTGTGGCCCAGGCTGGCCTTTGAATTCACACAGAGCCGCTTGCCTCTGCCTCCTCTGGATTAAAGGAATGAGCCACCCTGTCCATCTTAGACTGACATTTTGCTTGTGTTGTACTGGGGAGCAAACCCAGGGTTTAATTCATGCTAGTCAAGCGCTCTGCACTGACCCATATCCCTCCTCTCCAGACTGTACACCCCCTTTGCTATGGCAACCAGAAAACATGTCAAAGCCCTTAGTAGCTGTTGCCCTGTTTGTTGTTTTGGTTTTTTCTTCCTCAATTGGCCACAATTGACTTACCTGAGAAGAGGAACCCCAGTGGAGAAAAGCCTTTACCAGATTGCTTGTAGGAAAGACTGTAGGGCATTTTCTTGATTAACGATTGGTGTGGGAGGGGCTGGCTCACTGGAGGTGAAGCCACCCCTGGGCAGGTGGTCATGGACTGTATAAGAAAGCAAATGGAGCGAGCCAGGAGGAGCAAGTCAGTGAGCAACCTTCTTCCAGGGCCTCTGGTTCAGTCTTTCTAACAAAATTTCCTCCGCATCCCTGCCCTGACTTTTTACCCTGACGTCCCTGCACGAAGGACTCTAATCTGTGAGGTGAGGCAAACCCTTTTCTCCCCAAGTTGCTTTGTGGTCATGGTGGCTATCACAGCAACAGGAAGCAAACGGAGACGAAGAAAGTAACAAAGACAGCTATTATCAAACAAGGAGTCTAGCCTCATTTTCACAGATGAAAGCAATGAAGCAGGGTAGATGAGATACCCCCTCCCCCAGAGAGACAAGGAGAGTCGGGGTACAGAGTCACAGGAACAGGGCCCACGTCCCTGTGAGGGCTTCCCTGCTGCGGTGGAATCTGCAGGCTGGGGTGGAAAAGCATGGGCGTCTCCAGTGACAGCCATGGGTAACCTGTCTCTACACCAGTCCTTAGGTGAGTTATCCCTGGTGCTGCCTTTTGCCTAATAATGCCCAAGAATGGGCGCCCCTTTCCTTTACAGCACTCTTTGCTACCTGCTCTTTGTTATGGAGAAGCTTCCAGCACCCCAGGCTTTCTTTCTATGCAAATTCCCAAGTCTTGTTGTTTTCTTAGAATGCTTAATTTCCTTTTGAGTTCAGCTTTCTTCACACTTTCACTGTGTGACTGTCCCCATGCCCAGCCTCCGGGATGTCATTTCACTCCTGACTTACGTCCAGCCTTGGGGATGCCATCTCACTCCTAACCCATGCCCAGCCTTGGGGATGCCGCCTCACTCCTGACCCTTGGTCATACTTCCTGACCTTGCTGGGAGAACACCAAGACTCTCACTCTTCCCTACAGGAACTCAGAATGCTGGCCTCAGAGGTCAGCCCTCTTCCATCTCATCTTACTAAATGGTTTGCCATCTTTGCTCATAAGGGAACCTCACCTGGGGCAATGCATGAAAAGCCCTCTGGGACTCAGGCTACACATTCTGCCAATTGAAGAAGAAAGTTTGAGATGGGTTTTGAAGCCAGTAGATCTCCAACTTTCCAAGTGAGTCTAATATTCAAATCAATATGCAGGGCAGTTAAATCCTATTACTCGCCTCCTTTGACTTCTTCCTAGTGAGGTTCTTCACCTTAAAAGCAGAAGCTGTTGCCAGGTGGTGGTGGCACACGCCTTTAATCCCAGCACTCGGGAGGCAGAGGCAGGCAGATCTCTGTGAATCTGAGACCAGTCTGGTCTACAAAGCAAGCTCCGGGACAGCCAAGACTATACTGAGAAACTCTGCCTTGAAAAAATAAAAAACAAAAAGCAAAGTTGTTTTTGGAAAGTGCCTGTATATAGGTGAGAGATGACCAACAAGCTTTTAAGGTGAAGAACCTCACTAGGAAGAAGTCAAAGGAGGCAAGTAATACTTAACATCCTGTCTCTAGTCTTTTTAATACAAACAAGCAGAGATGCTGCAGCCCACTGGTGATCTTCCCAGGAGGTGTGGACCAGCACTGATGAGGTGCCCAGCATCTCTCCCTCCTGTGTCTCTGGTGCACGTGTGTGTACCTTCTTGTACATTCCTCTTTTAAAAGCCTCTTTTCCCAGCTGAGCATCTCAACTGAACTTCAACCCCTCGCCATTCCTTCTCCATTCAGACGTCCGTATTTCTGGTAAGTCGATCTTTCTTGAGCCTTTCAGTCTGACCTTCTACTGTGAATTGTGAAGCCTCCTATCCTAATGGCCAATTCCATTCTGAAGCATTGGACATGACCCTTCTGGAGTCCCCAATGGCTCTACCATCTGGCTTCAGATGTACCTGAGGTCACCGTAGGTTCCTTGAACACTCATACCTCGTGTCTATCAGGGCACGTCCATTGTGTTTCACGCCTTTTTAAAATTCGCATTCCACTCTCCACCCACGGTTTTGCTTCTCTCTGGGCTACAATTGTTTGCTTCAATCGCTATGGTCTCTTGGTGTCCATCTCGATGAGGCCAGAGAGTCACTCTCGCTGCCTTCAAAGTCCACAATTCTTACCACGTGATCCAAACCTTACCTGAATAGTGCCTACTCTATATCCATCTTCCCCCCCCCCCCCGCCCACACACACACACCGCTGCCCTCCATCCTAATCCACAGCCTTTGAAAATACAGGTGTAAAACACACATGGTTTCTTCTTCTGGTAGGTGCCTACTGGTGGTGTGTCTCTCACACAGCTCCCCAGAGAAGTCTTCCCTGATGCCCGAGAGCTGGATTAGAGGCCCTTTGTGTTCTCCCAAAATCCTCTTCTACAAAGTACTTCTCACAATGCGTCACACTGCTCCCTCTGGCTGCCTTGGATTCAGATGTGGTCCTGGGGACGGGGCATGTCTGTCCCACTCACCGTCATGCCCTGGCAGCCAGCAACAAATACTGATAACCCGAGTGGCCGCGTCCTGCTATCTTTTCAGTGCGCTCTGTACTGTGCCATGCGTGGCTAGGTGTCTGGGACCCAGAGATGAGGATTTTCTTTTCTACCAGTCTTGGCTTCTCAGCCCTTTCTACTTTTTGTCTCTCCTCTTCCTAGCTTTGCAGCTCAATTCAAATTAGCTAAGTTGAATTTTGCATGAGCTTTGTTTTCTTTTTCTCTGTGGAAACTTCTTATCTCTTCATTAATAATGGATACTATTGTAACCCAAGGCCCTGTAGCTTTTTCAAGTAGAATCATGTTAATAAGTATCTGGTGTTAGCTTGCTAGCACTAGCAAGGTCTCCAACACTTCAGTATTGACTTAAAGAATAAGGGTTGGTAACAACAACAAGGATGCATGCCTTGCGGTCTTTATTTCTAGGGGTTTTGTTTCTTTCATCAAAATGTGACCCTTTGGTCCCTCCAATTTAGCTGAAGGTAACCATTTGGGAATGGACCAGGTTTTACAGTCTTGAGTACACATAATTTGGGGGCCTTTAGGAAAAATGATAAGCATCCTACTTACAGGCTTGGAAAATAACTTTTGCAAGCCTTCTGCCTGAAAAATCAAACTTCATCAGAGAAATCAGCCGTCCATCTTCAACCTTAACCTTTGTAATCAGGGCAACTGAGGGCCAGAGTAATGAATCTCCTTGAGGACTGTCGACTGGCCTCTCCTGTTCCTGTGGCTCTCTGTGGAGCTTGATGGATGAAGACACCAGTGACAGTCACCTAGGCCATACAGCAGGGGTAAGAACAGAAGAAGCTCAGAAAAAGCAATGGGGTACAGCGATGATTCAATGGTTAAGAGCACTTACTACTCTTGCAGAGGACTTGGGTTCTAGTCCCGGCACCCACATGGAGACCCCCAGAACACCTGTAACTCCAACTACAGATGATCTTATCCCCTCTTCTGGCTCCTGGAGCCTCCTGCATGTAGCTGACGAACATAAACTCAAGCAGGCACACTTGCATACATAAAATTTAAAAATCTTTAAAATGAAATAAAGAAATGTGTTTGATTCCACAAAAATCTTTTTAAAAGATTGTTTTAAAAAATAAAACCTGCCTCTGTTTGATTGAGTGAAAATGGGAGAAGCAGATCTTACACCACCTAACAACTGTAAAAACGGACCTGCTTAGGACTCTGAAGCCGACTAGTCTTCAGTTAGACAACACATCTCTGCTTTGTTAACTGAGTAATGACTCCAGAATGGTCTAGTGGTTTTGGCAATGTGGATAACTATCCAGGCCTTTGGCTTGTTTGTTTTTTTGAAACAGGCTCTTGCTGTTATGTAGCTCTGGCTGTTTTGAAACTCATTGTGTAGACCAGGCTGGCCTCGAACTCACAGAGATCCACCTGCCTCTGCTTCCTGAGTGCCGGGATAAAGATGTCTCCACCACCATGCCTGGCTCTACAGTTTCATAAAGTGGAAAATAGAGAGAGGGAGGGGTGTGCAGGGGTAAATACAGTCAGTGTATTATATGACCGTATGTCGTCGTGAAGCTCATTCTATAGATAGTGTATTATATGACCATACGTCATCATGAAACTCATTCTATAGATAGTGTACTATATGACCGTACGTCATTGCGAAGCTCATTCTTTTGGGCAGTTAAGATGCCCTAGGCAAAATGGGAGGAAAACAGGCTGGAAAACACATGGCAGCACATCATTTAACAATGGCGAGGGACCCAGTCCCCTGGAATGCTGGAACAGAGGGCTGCTTCTGAGCCCCTCTCTGCCTGAAAGGCAGATTCAGTGGCACCCCAGGCCTCGAGCCTGGGTGCCCTCTCTACCACACCTCTTTGTGGATATCCTGGCTCATCTATACCTATTGCTGACTTTCTCAGACAACTTTTAGTTGTCTCCTGACTCGCTCCCCTAGACCACGTCTCCCCTGATCAGCTCTGAGAAATCCCCTTATCCAGGGCAGAGGGGAGCTCATCCCTGAAGCAGAGTCCTGCTAAGACTTTGAGGTTTGCACCTTGCATGGAGCTTGTCATCCATAAACTCCAGTTTCCGCTATGTGCCTTGGGGAACAGAGGTGTTAGTGCCACGGCTTCCTGGTTGATAAAAAGCCAAGGTTTGACCTCACAGTCTTGCAGGTCCTTTGCATCTCCACCTTCTGTAGATACTATGGAATGTTTTAATCAAAATAAAGGAAGGTGGCCGAGTGTCCCAGGTTCTCCAGCAGCTAAGGCAGGGGAATAGTGAGCCAGCCTAGGCTATAGAGCAAGACTCAGCCACAAAACAAAACCCAAAGAAACAGAAATCATATAGAACCACCATCCCCGCCCCACATAAAAAAAAATAGTCAAAGACAGCAACAACGACAACAAAAAAATGTAGAAAGATCATCTGTTTGGTAGGAATGCCTAGTCGTTCTGTTGCTGATGTCAAGATAAGCAGGTCTAGGCTGAGCAGGGCATGCTGCTATGCCCGCAGCACTCGCTGTTCTAAAGGATGAACCCTGAGATGTGTCAAGTTGTGATAGACAGAGAGGGTGCGGTATTACGAGCTGCAAGTGATTCTGGGTCAGTGTTCACTGACTGCTGACAACTGGGCCGGGCAGGAAAGCACTTGGGAAGGAAGCAGCGGGGAGCTGAGGGAATGGGCAGCCTGGATCTGCACCACCCTCTCTGAGGACCAGGGGGAGAAGCAGAAACAGGGCGAGACTGTGAGGGCAGGTGAGGGCTGGTAGGCTGGCCCCGAGAGGAGGAGGGTTCTAAGGCATGCTGCTGATAGACTTTTTTTTTTTGTCTTCTAGAGCTCTAGCTCCTACATGCTGTGAGGGTTGGGGTGGCACACAGCGCCCTCTATAGAGGGTCCGCTGTAGCCGGGCGATGTCTCCTCTTCCACTGCTCCCTTCCCTCATTGACCCACTGCCAGGCCTTGGGCGCCTGAGCTCACAATGGTCTCCCTGTGGATACTGCAAGCTTGTGACCTCCAGAGTCAATGTTAGTCAGGCGATTGTCACACCAGTCCCGTTTTATAAAGCTCTTTAAACAACTTGTACAATGGCAGGCCTGTCCCTCAGTTGGCTTCACGGCTTTGAAAGGCACTCTTGTTCAAGAGGAGTCCCCGAGAAGGCCCGGGGCATGGAGAGGGTCACCCCTGCTTTATGCAGTCTGGCTGCTAGCCCACACTGGCAGCCCACACTAAAGTGAGGCCGACTTCCAACGACACAGTCCTTGAAGCCTATCCAGAGTCAAGTTGATAGTGACGTGGTGGTGTCAGGGGGAGGAGGGCAATTAGACTGAGTCTCCCTGACTTCTCATTTGCTGGAGGCTGATAGTGGGTTTCCGGGGACGAAAAAGGCAAGGATTAAATGGGTCCTAGTTGTTACCCCCTTGGCGCAGAAACCTTGTCCTAACCAGGCCAGCTCAGCAAGCTCCAGACCACAGCAGAGAAGCATCCCTTGTCCCTGCTTGCCCCCTCCCTACAGAGCAGGGGAGGAGGATCCTGGAAGGGCAGGCCCAGCCCAGGTACTGGGCAGGGCTGGAAAGGTTGGCATTTGTTATCTGCTGTAGGCAGCACTACATTGGTCTCCACATTTAAGCCCACACAGCAGACACTGCTGACAACCATACTTTGTTATGCCCAAATTCGTGGGGGTCTCCACAAAAGCCAACAAAGGAGACCAAGTCCCATATGTAAAAGCAAAGAGCCTTTATTTTAATCAAGTTTGCAAACTCGGTCTCTCTGCATGTCCAACATATTGGAATATCCGGAGAGCCTCGAGCTCAGTTAGAATAGGGTTTTATAGTAGTAAAGGTGGGGGTGAGGGGTCTCTGAGGTTCAGGACCTCTGATTGGTTGACATCTGTCTAGGGGTGTCCTGTTGAGTGTGTTCTGGCAGGTGATCCTATCTAAAGTAGTTGGAATGCCAGACATTTCCTTTGAATGGTCTGCTCTTGGGTGGTTAGCCAATCTCAGTATGTGATTCCTCTTGCAACCAGGCATTGTCTCAGGGTAAACTATCGAGATTCCAGACTCCGTTTAAATTCATCGATGGCCAGAGTCCCAGGTGATAATCATTGGAAGTAAAGAGCTTCCTTTAGGTGACCTGCCCAGACTTAGATCATCATGGCTGGCCCCCACAAGGAAAGGTTGGCATTTGTTATCAACTGCAGGCAGCACTACATTGACCTCCACATTTAAGCCCACACAGAGGACACTGCTGACAGCCGTACTTCAGAGTATGGGCAGGAGGTACAGGGAGGTGATGTCCAAGGCCACATGGCCGGCAAGGGACAGGCTGTGGCTAGGTCTGCCCAGATTCACTTGGAGTTTTTCACTTTCACAGGGCTCTAGGACCTTCTTAGAATAAAGTGAGTGCTCATCCTGGCTCTCTGTCCTTCAGACCTGGGTCCTGTCAGGGGGCACAAGTGGTCAGAGTAGGAATATAGGCACTTATTCTTCCTCCTCCTCCTTCCCCTCCCCCCTCCCCCTCCCTCCATCCCTCTCCTTCTCCTGTCGGGGCACAAGAGATCAGAGTAGGAATATAGACACTGCTTCTTCTTCTTCTTCTTCTTCTTCTTCTTCTTCTTCTTCTTCTTCTTCTTCTTCTTCTTCTTCTTCTTCTTCTTCTTCCTCTTCCTCTTCCTCTTCCTCTTCCTCTTCCTCTTCTCCTCCTCCTCATCCTTCTCCTCCTCCTCCTCTTCTTCCTCCTCCTCCTCTTCTTCCTCCTCCTCTTCTTCCTCCTCCTCTTCCTGTTTTATCCTCAGAGCATGGCATGGGACCCTGGTGTGCCTGCATTCCTGTCTGTTCAGTCATGATCTGGGAGATTGGGAAAGTTACCTCAGTATCCTGGCTGCATGTCAGCCACTCTGACAAGTGGTCCAATCTTAAGCCCAAATGCTTCCATGGGTTGGCAATTTCTTGACACCAGGAAGCTAAAGAGAGGAACACTCACCCCGGCAGGATGGCAGTCATCCCTCTGTGCTGCCCACCCCACCCTCAAATCCTAGTATGTGATTTTCTCTAGTTCTCTTCTCATTCCCCATATTGGCTTCACTCTCTGAGAATATCCTAACAGATGGTGTGTATTATGGTCCCAGGGCATAGACACTGGAGCCTGTAGCTACTACCTTGTAAGATGAAAAGGTCTCTGCAGGTGCAATTAGATTCAGGGTCTTAAGATGGAGACACTGTCCTGGATTGTCTGGTGGGGCACACGTGTCCTGATGTGAGGAGAAGCTGCACACAGAGTGGAGCAGATGGGGTGAGAATGAGGCATGGGCTGGACAGGAGTGGACACAAGCCAAGAATACTAGCAGCCACCAGAACTTGAAGAGTCAAGAACAGATGCTTCCCAGAGCCTATAGACAGAGCAGAGGCTGTGACCCCTTGATTGTACCCAGCAGCAGCCCTGGTGGTCAACATCTAACCCACAACTGGGAGAGAAGAAATTTCTGGGGTATAAAGACAGTGTATAAGAGCAGGCATGCTTTAGTGAAGATTTCTACTGCTGTGATAAAACACCATGACCCAAAGTAACTTGGGGAGGAAAGGTCTTATTTTTTCTTACAATTCTCAGGTCATAGGACATCACAAGGGAAGTCAGGGCAGGACCTCAAAGCAGAAACCTAGAGATAGGATTTGAAAGAGAGGCCATGGGGGAATGCTGCTTACTGGCTTGCTCTTCATGGCTTGTTCAGCATGCTTTCTTAAAACACTCAGGACTAGCTGCCCAGCACCTCAATAACTAATACAAATAAATAAACAAATCCAATAGGCTTGCCCACAGGTCAGTCTGGTAGGTTCATTTTCTCAATTAAAGTTCCTTCTTCCCAAAGGACTCTTAGCTTCTGTCGAGTTGACATAAAACGAGGTAGCACAATGTATTCACGATAGTAATAATTTTTGTAGAGTTTGGTGTCACTGAGTGCATGCTGTTGCTGCCATTCATCTCTAGACTTTTCTCAGCATCCCTAAAGTAAGCTCTGTCTACACTGAAGAAGAATTCCACTTTTCCTTCCTCTAGCTCTGTCAAACTCTGTGCTACTTTCTGTCTTAACTCTGGCTACTCCAGGTACCTCATAGAACTGGAATAATTCAGTCTCTGTTCTTCTGTGTCTAAGTCATTTCATTTATTATGGTGATGATGTCCACAAAATTTGCTCATGCCATAACATATATCAAAGTTTCCTTCCTTTTAAAGGCTTAATTGTCTAGAAATATTACATTTTATTTATCTGCTCATCTTTTGATGGATATCGGGCTTGTGTGCACCTTTTTGACCAATGTAAATAATGCAGCAAATTTGTGGGAATTTGTTCCAGAAACTGTAGAAACTAATAATAGCAACCTGACCCGAGACCTTCCTGAACTTGTCACCAGAGGTCATGTAGGAGAGTAGCTTTGGCAGGGCGTGGGCAGCTGACCCCTACCTGGGCAGCGGGAGGGGGTGGGGAGTAGTAGTCTATAAAAACATAGAATTCCGAAATTTTACATAGGTTTTAAGAATCAGATTGTGTCTGGCAGTGGTGGCGCACACCTTTAATCCCAGCACTTGGGAGGCAGAGGCAGGCAGATCTCTGTGAGTTCAAAGCCAGCCTGGTCTACAAACAAAGTAAGTTCCAGGACAGCTAGCTAGGGCTGTTACACAGAGAAATCCAGTCTCGGAAAAACAAATAAAAAACAAAAACAAAAAAGAAAGAAAGAAAGAAAAAAGAAAAGAAAACAACCAGATTGTTTCGTGAGAGGGCAGAGAAGCTGTGTTTTTTTGAGATGTGTAGATTTCTAATACGTTAGAACATACAGAAAGAGTGAGCATTCCCACATGGATTGTCTTTGGTGATTTGGATGTGGTACCTAACCTGAAGGAATGAAGATAAGCAATTGCCAGAACTTTCTTTTGTATTTTTTTTTTCCTTTTCTTTTTGGTTTTTCAAGACATGGTTTCTCTATAACTTTGGAGCCTGTCCTGGAACTAGCTCTTGTAGACCAGGGCCTGGCCTGGCCTCAAACTCACAGAGATCTGCCTGCCTCTGCCTCCCAAGTGCTGGAATTAAAGGTGTGCGCCACCACCGTCCGGCTCCAGGAGCTTTCAAATCACTCAGCAGACTGGACAGATGACTGAGATTAGAGGGATTGTTTTCTGTTGGTCCAGAAGGAAGACAGCACTTCCGCTGGGGAAACAAAATGACATTCCGCCCGTTCCCCACAAAGGTAAGGTCCCCAGGCTTGGATGGATGCATGATAAGCGTTAATGAAAAGACAGTTAAATTGCTTGTGGAGGTGAGGTTTTGTTGGATCAAGCAGAGGGAAGAACTGAGCAGTCAGAAGACGGGAACAAGAGTCGG
Source organism: Chionomys nivalis (assembly GCF_950005125.1). NCBI lineage: Eukaryota > Metazoa > Chordata > Mammalia > Rodentia > Cricetidae > Chionomys > Chionomys nivalis. The sequence continues at coordinate 21,713,358 of NC_080107.1, forward strand.
TGTGGTCTTTTGAGCGAAGCTCCGCGGCTTTGCTGCAAGGCTCGGGGTGCGGTACATGGAAGATGGGGAAGGAGAAAGCCCCTCCTCCCCCCAGGAAGCAGAGGCACCACAGCATACATTTGCTCCTTACACTGCACTTGGTCCTTTCTCTGTAAGCCCTGCAGCCAGATCTCTCACTTCTGACTCCTGAACAAAGGACTTTGCAGGAACGTTCCATAGAACATCTCGAGAAAGGGGAGTGGAAGGCATTGTGGGAGTTAGGGTTGTGAGGAGCAGGAAACGAGGGAACCCCCCTGACTCTGGAACCCAAGTAGCCACTGGAATGGGATTTTTCTCAGGGCCAAGGCTGTTTTATTTGGTATTTGAGGGAAAGGAAGGATACAGACGCCGAGGAAGAACATTATACATGTAGTGGTCTTGTGTATCCGGAGGAATGGTCCATGCAGGTCACCAGGTATGCAGCCCTGTGACTTTGGAGCTCTATTTCTAGACTCGCTAACCCCACCCACATATGTCACTGAACTGAGTTTTCTGAGATCACTGCTGGAACATCCTTGATGACAGTCTACCTAATAGAAGGTGTGTGCGTGTGTGTGTGTGTGTGTGTGTGTGTGTGCGTGTGTAGGTAGAAGAGAAGGTCCATCAAATTATCGAGAGACTGATAAAATGTATTCTGGAGGTGACAATAAAAGACACAGACTTTTCGATATTTTTCCTACTTTCTCCTAGGCCTAATGCTCAAGAATATAGAACTTAAATAATTGTTTTAAGTCAAATCAATTTGAGGAGGGAGACTTAGGGGTTTATAGACTCCCCTGGTTGGCAACGGGTTGCTGATTAATGGTCCCGAAGTCTGTAATTATCCTGCTGTTGGGAGGCCGAGCATCCTCAGTAAATCCAGGCTCCTCTGCCTTCCCCAGGCTCCAGAGAGGAGTTTCTTGATTTATTTCCCAATTGGCACATAGTCTCTTTACTGTACCTTAGGGAATGCTCAACTACATGCTCAACTACTTAATGACTTGAGAGGTCAATGTTCATATTGCTTCTGTTGAGCAACCTAGAATGTCAATACCGTCGCCCATGACTGCGAGAACAGGGGCTGGGCTTTCTTTCTTCTTGCCTTTGCTCTTCGTTTCTCTTTCTAACCAGTTCCATTAGAAACCTGGGTGTGATAGATCAAAGCCAGTCTACCAGCCCTCCTTTCCCGGGTCTTTGCCCTGGTCTTAGCACATGGTCTTCCCTGGGAATATGGAGTCTGAGTCTCTCTATGGCTGGAATTTGAGCCAGCCTTGCTATTGCCTCTGAGAGGATGTGGTGGAAGCGACGGTGTGCCAGTTTCAAGTCTTCAAGAGGCTTTTTTATTCTTCCACTCCATACAGGGGCCCTGCCAGGCTTGGGTTCCAATGAATCAGCCCAGACTTGGCTAATGAGAGGCATCTTTAGAAGCAGAGCCTACAAGCCCTGAGCTCAGCATAGCCCAACAGCATAGCCCAGAAGAACCACCCAGCAGAGCTTGGCTTAAACAATTGACTTGCCGAATGAATCATGTATTAAATAAATTACTGTCTCCAGTTTGGTTTTCAGTGCAATATTATTAGGGAAATAGAGAAACGGAGAAACTGCTGGGTAAGACATAGTTCTGGTCCATAAGGAACTCGCTGTCTGTCAAGGTGAACAGCCTGGCTAACACATACTTCTAATGGGAAGTAACAGGGAGACCATCTCATTGACCGTCACCTGCGTCCCTGTTATGCTGATGGGCGTTTTCTCTATATCCCCTCACTCAAACTTCACTGCAAGTCCATGAAGCTGGCACTAGTATCACCCACATTATAGATGAGGGTGCTAACAATGCTGCCTCCAACTAGTCCCTGGCTTCTGCCCCTCCTGCGGCCCCTCTATAACTCATAACATAATTGAAGAATTAGAGGGAGGAGCACTCTCCTTCAGGGGTAGCAGGAAAAGCCTTCCTAGGGTGTGGCCAATGGGAGAGACCAGGAGCCTGAGTTCACAGGACACCGAGTCACTACAGAACAGTTATTGTGCTCAGGAACTGGAAGGTGCATGGTAGTGATGGACTAGACTAACCAGGGCTCACTTTGGGATGCAGGCCAAAGGAGGCAGAACATAATTGGGGGTGGACAGGGGCGCATGGGACAGAGCAAATTTTATTTACTTTGTACAGCCAGAAACATTTCTCTGATGCAGAGTGTTTAATGCCAGACTGATGGAGAATTTCTGAATGCAATGGATTAAAAAGTAAAACACACTCTTAATGGAAAATCGCTTTCTTTTTCCTGTTGCTTTTTTGTAATGTTCTTCTAATGTGTTTGGTTCTTTAACTTTTATATTGCATTTATACGCTGGTCTGTGTATACTCACATGTTTCTGTGCCACCGTGTGTGTGTGTGTGTGTGTGTGTGCACGTGCACTCGCACGTGTGTGCAGAGGACTTCTTACAGAGTCTGTTGTCTCCTTCCACCATGAGGGTGTAAAAGGTCAAAATGAGTCATCTGGCTTGTCCAGCTTTCTTCTGAGGACTCAGCTGGGTGAAGGGAGGCCACACTGTGATACCTTCAGTCTCAGGTGGCTCTTTCCCCATCTCCACCAACCAGAATCCCCTCTCTCTGAAAATGTCCTACATCCGCAGGACTCAGCTTAATCCTTGAGGGAGCAGCCAGGGCTGCTATGTTTTTGTTCCTCACTGTAAGGAAGGTTAGAAGCAATAAAATCAGGGGGTGGGGGGCACAGAACCGTGTCTGGGCACTGTGGTGTCTCCGCAAGTTAATTCACATGCGCACAGACACCACTGCTGTCCCAGTTCTGTGCATGAGCAAGCAGACGGGAGGGGGCAGCTGCAGTCAAGGCCTCACAGCTGGGAAAGAGTAGAGTGTGGGTTTGAATTGGATCATGATCTTAAACTCTGCTCCAATAATCTGGGACTTAAACCAGGGGGCTCAGTGACCTAGGGGCAGGAGAAAGGGAGGAAGAATGGCTGGTATGTTGTTCAGCGTCCTTCACCCTGTGCTGTCCATACTTCCATAATTGTTTGGAGGGAACACAGAGCAGAGACGGTACTGCCAGCTGTGACATTCCAGTTCTTTCCTCTTGGCTCCACCCAAGGACAGGCCTGTTGCTTGGCTGTGCTCTGCCTGAAATTTCTGAAATTTCCCAAGTCAGTCACCCTCCTTTGGCTCTCCCAGGCTGCCCAGGTGCCCAGGGGCTCTCATGCTGGTCCTGGACTGACCACAGAGACTGACGGCTTCCTGGGCCTGCCGGTCTGGACATGTTATGTGTTTTCCTGAGGTTCTTCCCAATCAAATCTGCACTGTGTCCACATCTGATCCCTCAAGTCCCTCTGGTCAAAGTCCATCTTGAGTATAAAAATGAACCCAAGCTGGAGAGTAAACAGCTGGCACTGGTTTCCTCTTTCAGGTTGTGTCTGGCTGTTTCAGCTATCGATGCAGGCAGGCCTGGAGACCGGGCCTGTGTTTCAGACCGTGAAGCCTCAGTGTCCTTGCTGTCAAGAGTCGTGAAAACAGAGCAGCTAGTTGCAGGGCCACGTTGATTTCATTTCCCTGCGAAGCCGAGCAGGCAGACCAGGGTTGGCAACCACACATTCCATCGCTGTTGCTCACCCCCTCTCTCTAGGAAAAAGAGTTCACTCCTCTGACCGTCTAGGGAAAAGGGGGCAGATCAATAGCATCCTTCAGACAATCTCTCTGGGACAAATGCTTGATTTTTACAATGTCATCCTGAGCCTCATTTCTGAGGTGACCTTTTGCCCCCATACTGAACTGTCCTCAAAACAAGAATGAGTGGCCATTTCCTCCTCCGACTGCTGAAGTGCGCAGCAGACACAGCTCTATTGTGTAGTTCTGGGGATGGGGGCATGTTGCTCTTTTCTTCCCAGTAAATCCACTTGCAGTAGTCCCGGCTATTTCCTCTTCTTGACTTGCACAGTGGCTGAAGAGGAAACGAGGACCAGGGAGTCATTTTGATCCTCATCCTGTATTTAGGGCTCTAGCTTCCTTTCTCCTCCCTGGAGGTCTTATTCTGGAAAACAGCAGTTATTTTCCAAGGGACAAAGGCTTCTGGGAAGCAGGAAGACTACCCCAGCAGAGCCCTGTGTGGAAAAGTGGGCAGTGAGTGACCTTCTAGAAGCCCTTTGGGTGCTTTTGGCTAAGAAGGATTCAGGATACAGATTCTGGAAAGCTGACACTAAAGATCAGGCTACTAACACTCCTGGCAGGACCACCTGGTGCAGGAAATGGCTCGGGCAATGTGACAAGCCTGCTTGGTCAGTCTGGCTCTTTTAAGAATGCTACTTTTGTTGGACCATGTCACTTGCAAAATGGAGACAGTAGTACTTTCCCCTTTTATCTTGTAGGGTCATATATAGATTAGTGTGTGTGTGTGTGTGTGTGTGTGTGTGTGTGTGTGTATTTAAAATAAAGGTTCAGAAATTACTAGAATCAATAAAATGCAAAGAATTCTGTTTCAGCCATCAAGACAAAATGCCCACCCACCACTTCCCAAGATGCAGCGAGATACCAGTTCCCTTCCTTACAGAGGCTGAGTCCTGAACTAGTTCTCTGAATATGGAACATCATATTTCTAAAGTGGCTACCATGATAAGTCATCATTAGAAGGCCTGGAGAAGAAGCTTCTGTTTGCTTTAATTTGGGAAACACTGGATGAAGAAGCTGGGCACGTTCTTGACTCAAAGCATCTGCTATGAGGATTTTGTGGAATATGTCAGGGTGAGGATTGAAGTCAGCCTTTCTGGGCACTGGAGAGATGACTCTTCTCTGAGCCTCTGCTGCTCTTGCAGACACCTGAGTTTGGGTCCCAGCACCCATATCAGGTGGTTCAGAACTGACTGTAACTCCAGCTCCAGGGGATCCAATGCCTTCTGGGCTTTGTGGGTACCTACACTTATGCGTGCACACAGACACATATCTACACATTATTTAAAAATAACGATAAATGAATAAGTTTTAGCAAGGTGTGGTGGCGCATACCTTTAATCCTAGAACTAGGGAGGCAGAAGTAGGCAGATCTTTATGAGTTCCAGGCCTGCATAGTGAGTTTCAGGCCAGCCAGGGCTACACAGTGAGATCCTATCTTTTTTTTTTTTTTTCAAATGTAGCTTTTCTGAAATAGTTTTGGTCACAGAGGGATATCTTTTAATGGCGTAACTACTAAGATATTTCAGAACAGTGGAAAATGCTGATGTTTATTTTTGTGCTTCTGGCTATACAAAATATCTATAGTCTTTATTGATTTTGACTTAACAAGATTATACTATTTTTTATCAGCCTCATTATACCCTGTCTCGAAGGGGGAAAAAAAAGAATTTCTCAGTTGAAAACCATTGTCTTAGATTTCTACTTCAGGGAAGATGAAATAAATTATGTTTTCTCCTGCTTATCCCCCTAAATGCAATTTAAACCCATGGACATTCGATCTGTTATGTAGCTACTTTCTCTGAATTAAAACATCCCCTTCTAGAAGGAGGAAGATGTTCAGGGAAGCACTGAACTTACGATGCTCAGGAAGCTCAGAAAGTTACGAGATTCAGGAGACCCTACGGTGCGGTAGTGCAAGCAATCGGTGGGGAGAGGAGACTCTTCAGAGGAGCTGCCTGCCAGCTGAACTGACTCTTAGGAGTCACGAAACGTGATAGGATGGGGTTTTCAGTGAAGGAGCTGCCCAGGAGTTCGTCTCCTATAAGTGACACCTCTCCCATGCTTTATCATTTAACCCCGATAATCTTACTGGTTTACCAAATAGACCCGGGCAGAATACTTTCCTTGGCCCACTGAACCCCATTTGGGATGAGTAGACATCTTTCTTTCCACGTCTCCTTAGGAAAAGTCAAACAGTTATCGAATGTATATGTAAGAGGGTTTGGACAGTAGAGAGAAGGGAGACTGAGTAAGGGCCAGACTTAAGGAGTGACAGTGGGGTGGGCTCTCTGGATTGTGCCTGTGCCTCACATGTTCTAGACTGACGGACACAGTGGTGAGCACAAGCCAAATAGTTTCCATAGAGGCTTCCTCACTGCAACCCACAGGCCTGAGAAAGGGAATCCTCACAGACCGGTGATTTGTACCCTTGTCAGCAAAGGTCAATCCAAGAGTCCAGACCTGTGCTCTCACAATTCCTGAAAGGAACCGAGCGCCTCCAAAGAACACAGCCAGAGAGGGCCACACGGGGAGGGAGAGTGTTTGCTCTTGATGTCTGGCAAAGGGATGCCTTCGCTCCACAGTGTGAGTGGAAATTGTACAGGAAGTCTGGGCTCTGACCCAACCCAAGAGGGATAATGTGTCCTCTGACCCTTTGCCGGGTGGACAGTCAGGACTTTTGTTCTCTCCCAGTGCTAATGCAAAGAATGAAGGGAACATTAAAGATACGCTGAGAGAAAGGGGAATTGACAGACTTGATTGCAGGCAGATGCCGTCCAAAAACATGGCTAGAGAAATCTTTGCACACAGATAGGATCTCATCTTTTAAAAAAAGAAATTCTGGGATATTAAGGAAGAAAGAATATGGTTGAGAAAAGGTAGATAATTACAACAGGCTTTGTCTTTCTTTATAGTTTTCTAAACTATGGTATTTGAAGTATAAAACAGCTGCTTAATATGATTCTAAATGTATATAGAAGTGTCTGAGGCAATAATATCTTATAAGAGGTAGTTGTTAAGAAATGTTAAGGGGTACGATAGTTCTAAACTTTATGCACACTGTTAAAATGACACCAATAGCCACAATATATCGTGTATATGTAATGCAATGCCTATAATAACTGTAAAATGCTATACCAAGAGATAGATTTACTGAAAATGACATAAAATTCCCAGTGGAATTCTACAAAATGTTCAAAGAATCTACTAGGAGGTGGGGGGAAAAACTGAGGGCCAATGAGATGGCTCAGCAGGTAGAGGCACTTGCCACCTGGCCTGATGATCTATGTTTGTCCCTGAAGCCCACACAGGAGGAGAGAATCCATCCCTGCAAATTGTCCTCTGATCCCCACGCATGCATGATGGAATGGGCACACCCACACCCCTCCCCAAATGAATAAATAAAGTGAAGGAACTTTTAAATAAAAACATTGAAATGATAAGAGCAAAAAGAAAAGAAGAAATAAAATGGCAGACTGAATTCTAGCACAGTAGTACTCGTAAGTGATATAAAATATCAATTAAAGGACAGAGGTTGGGTGAGCGCATGAGTAACCTTTCTGCTTCTGTGGTAAAACACATGATGAAAGACAACTTTAGAATAGACGGTTTATCTTGGCATACCGTTCCAGAGGTCTAGAGTCCACCAAGGCAGCCATGGTGGCAGGAGCGGAAAGCCAAGGAGTGAACATTGTTAAAAACAAGCAGGAAACAGAGAGAACAATCTAGAAGCAGGACGAAAATACGTACTCTCAAGCCCCACCCACTAATGTACTTCCTCCAGCAAGTCTGCATCTCCTAAACCTTGCCAAATAGCTCTACCAGTTGAAACCAAGCATCCAAATATCTGTCCCTAGAGGGGCATTTCATACTCAAATCATTGCAGTGGGTGAATAAAAGATATCAAGTATATCCTGCCTTTAAAACTTCTTTAAGTATCAGGATAAAGGCAATTTAAATTGCCTTTATTTATTAAATCAAAATGATGGAAATTGGAAATTGTTAAAACCCACACCAGGAAATAGTATTGGCCAAGATGTAGATAAAAAGTTGGAACTCTGCATGCTATTGGTGTTGATGCAAATGGTAACAGTAATGCAGGAGGCCTTCGGATAAGCATCCAGTTACCACAAACAGGCAGTTTACCTCTGGGGATACACACAAAGAAATAAGAGCAGGAACTTGAAGAGATCCTTGTGCCCCCATGGCCCTAGAAGCTTTATTCCTGATACAAAAAGATAGGAGCAACCTATCATCTGTTCCCATGTGTTCATCAATGGATAGAGGGGCAAACAGAATCTCTCTCTCTCTCTCTCTCTCTCTCTCTCTCTCTCTCTCTCTCTCTCTCTCTCTCTCTTTCTCTCTAACACGGGGGGAGGGGGGGTCAAATGTAGGAAGAAATTCTGACCTGCTACTTACATACAGATGGGACTTAAGGTTTGGATGCTAAGTGAAACTGGCCAGTTACTGAAGGGCAGGTTCTATAAGCTTTTACTTACCTGAAATGCCTATGATAGTGAGACTCCTAGAAACAGAAAGTAGAGCTGTGGTTGCTAGGGGCTGTGGAGAGAAGCAAAGGGCAGCTGTTCTGCCGGGCGATGGTGGCGCACGCCTTTAATCCCAGCACTTGGGAGGCAGAGGCAGGCGGATCTCTGTGAGTTCGAGACCAGCCTGGTCTACAGAGCTAGTTCCAGGACAGGCTCCAAAGCCACAGAGAAACCCTGTCTCGAAAAACCAAAAAAAAAAAAAAAAAAAAAAAAAAAAAAAAAAAAAAAAAAGGGCAGCTGTTCTTTAATGGGTTCAGAATTTCATTTGGAAATGTGAAAGCTCTCTCAGAGACAGTTCGTGGTGATGTGGTGATGGTTAGACAGTAGTGTGATCCAAGTGGCCAACAAGGAAGCAAAGAGAAATTATGTATTATCTGAACACGAGCAAAAAAAAAAAAAAGGAAAACTAGAGTGGCTCTATTAATAGGAAACAATGCAGATGTCAGAGAAAATAAAATACCAGAGAAACATAAGGACACTATACTGCAGCCAGTTTCCCAATACAACATGATAATCCTAATTGTGCACGTACCAAACAACAGAGGCACACATGCGATGAAACCATCGCTGATTGAATAGAAGTAGAAAAGTCCACATTTATAGGTGGAGACACCAACACCCTTCTCTCCATAATTTGTTTAAATATTTAGAGAGCAAACATGAGGGAGAGAGAGGGGGAGGGGGAGAGGGAGCGGGGAGAGGGAGAGAAAGAAGCTAACAACGGAATGGTGTGGGCTTTTGAAACCTCATAACCCCCTTCCAGTGGCACACCTCCTTCAACCGGTCACACCTCCTCATTCTCACCAAACAGTTCCACCAACTGGAGACAAGAATGGGGCCGCTCCCATGTAAACCACCACAAATAGATAAAAAGCAGTGCTGACAGGGGGGTTAGAACAGTAAACACACAGATCAGAAACAGAGAGAAGTGAGCTGGTGAGATGGCTCAGTGGGTCACAGCACCTAACGAGCCTAGTGACTCCAGTTCAGTCCCTTGAACCCATAGAAAGGCTGAAGGAAAGAACAGACTCCATGTGTGTGCCATAGGACATGTCCCTCCATAATCATTTATTTTAAAAATAAATAAAGAAGTCTTCAATTAATGGTCTCAGCTGTTGTGGAGACACCTCAAGAAACTAGATAAGGAAGACCCAAGGAAAACAGAAAGAAGGAAATAATCAAGTAATATCTGAAACTCATGAAATTGAAACACAAAAAATGATCCAGAAAAATTGTTGAAACAAATAACTTTTTTTAAGAGCAATAAAATTGACATTTTAAAAGCAAAGTTTAGAACAGCAGTTGAGATGACGCAGTGGTTAATAGCACTGACTGTTCTTCCACAGCCATGTTGTTTGGGACTCAGCACCCACACAGGGGCTCTCCAACACCAGTTCCACGGGATCCAGTGTCCTCTTCTGCTTTCCACAGGCCTCAGCATGAACACGGTACACATACATAAACACAGGTAAACACTCATACACATAAAGTTAAAAATATATCTTTAAAAATTAAAACAAAAAAATCACAAGCTCAGTAATTTTGAAAAAGGCAATTACTGGGACCCCCAAAGTGTCAGAAAGTTAATAAAGGATTGCATGGCCAACTCTATGTGTTTGACAGCATAGGCAAAACAAACAACTTCTTAAAAAAAAAATCCAATTCACCATCATCCACTTATCAGGGTGTTTATAGTCTAAATAGCTCCGTAATATTGAGGGCTTTGAATTTATAGTCAGAGCCCCAACAAAGGTCATCTCTAGGCCCAGATGGTTTTGCTGGAAAAGTCTATCAAATATTTAAGGACTTACTAACACCAATTCAATACACTGTCTCTGCTAGAAAGCAAAGGGGAGAAGTCTGAGCAACTCATTTTCTGAAGTGGGCATTACTTTGGTACCATGCTGTAAGGAGACACACACCAGCTAACAGAAAAAGACACTGAAGATGCTGTAGAGACATGAGGTGTCTACTGGACTGCTGATGTGTGTCTCCTTGCGTCATGGTACCAAAGTAGTTTAGCAGCTTAAAGATATGCAAACACAGAGCTGGAGAGATGACTCAGAGGTTGGGAGCGCTGGCAGCTCTTCCAGAGGACCCGGGTTTAATTCCCAGCACACCCGTGACAGCTCACAACTGTCTGTAATTCAAGTTTCAGTGGTTCCAACTCCTTCACACAGACATGCAGGCCAAACATCAACACACATAAATAAAAATGAATTACGTTAAAGATATGTTAACATATAACTACCATCCAAGCCAGCAATTACACCTGTGTTTAACCCAAGGGGATGACAGTTTACATCCATCCCAATAACGGTGACACATACATTCATAGCTCACCCTCCAAATTACAGTCTTGATGCACAATGCACAGGTAATTAAAATGTGGTATGTCTATATCATTCAGCAATAAAAAGAATGATTGATAAAAATAGCAACCTAGATTATCTCCAGACAATTAGGGTGAGTAGGGAAAAGCAAGCCCCAGAAACTGTGTACTCAGGGACCCATTTATAAGAAATGATACAATTATAGAAATAAATGATATGCTAATGAATGCTTAGAATTAAAAGGGTGTGAGGTTGGCACAGAATGGACAGCTTCAAAAAGCAGGTTGAGGGCACCCCCTGTTCAAGATACAAATTGTGTCAATGTCCTGGTGATGAGACTCTAGGACAGTTTCATTGTATTTTGTCATTGGGGAAGCTGGGTCAAGGATATATGAAGTGTCAGTATCATTTTCCATAGCTACATTTAGGTCAACAATTATTTCAATATAAAAAAAATCTATCAAAGAAATCTATTCTGAGTTGGCCATTATATCATTTCTACATGTATGAAAAACACAACCCCATAAATATGTACAACCATATGTATCTATTGAAAATAAAATAAAACTTAAAATTATCCCACGTGGTTATTCAAAGAGCAGATTAAATTAAAATTCTCCATCTGCTTGCCATGATTGGCACTCACTTGGGGCTAGTAATTGTCTCCAAGGCAACCAGCAGTGAGACGCTGGGCCTCCTAGATGGCTCTGTAAAAGGGGCAGAGCATAGAGCAATGGTCTTGAAGTTGAAAACCTGGGTGTGAGTCTCAGTTCCTTAGTTACTATTAATAGTTTGCGGTCATGCTGTTGACACTGGTCAAGAGGAGATAACCACATCCTCCAAGATACTGGGAATCGCAGGGGACAGTTCCAACACAAATATCACTGGTCATTAGTATGGGAAGTACAGATTCAGGCAGATTCCAGACTCTGGCATTGCTTGGACAATGTGTCTTCAGGAACCTCTGCAGAAATTTAATGCAATGACTAAGTTCTATCCTGCCATGGATAAGAAGTGTGTGTCTCTAAATGACCCAGGGATATTTTTGGCTAGGTAATCTCAGGAAACAGTGAAAATTTGGGTGTCTCAGAAACCAGATTTTCTTCAGAAGAGGCAGATATAGGGCCATGTGTGTGTGTGTGTGTGTGTGTGTGTGTGTGTTGCTTTTTTGAGATGGGGTCTTGCTATGTACGCCAGGGTAGCCTTGAACTCACTATATAATCCAAGGCTCACGTTCACAGAAATCCTTCTGCCTCAGCCTTCCAAGAGCTGGGATAGAGGCATGCATTGCTATACCAAGCTCTATTTTTATTTTCAGTGTTCAGAATTGAACTTAGGGGCTCTCACATTTGGTAATTGCTCTACCACCGAGACATATCCCTATCTTTTGAATTGATTTTGAAAGTCAACTGTACCTGATTGGCTGAGAAAATTAAGATAAACTAATTTAATGAAATAAGAAACATGTTCCAGAAGACTTTTAATGTTTATAAATGTGCCATTAATTTAATGAGGGAGAACTGCAGATTTTCAAAGAGTAAATTAATAAGCTTCATATTTTTGGAGCAGTCTTAGTTTTATAGGGCATTGAATAGATGTACAAAGCATTGGTGTGCCCTCCTCCTCTGCTGCCACTGTTATGACATCCTTCATTACTGTCCACTGATGAATGCCAACAATATGTCTCTATCAACTAAAAAAGCCCATGGCTCATATCAGGGCTTCTTCATGCTATTCCATGGGTTTCTACCACTGTGTCCTGTCCCACAGACACGACTGCAGCAGTGTGCAGAATACCTTTGCTCTCAAAATCCCTGCAAGTTTTCAACTCATTTGGATAAATTTCTGGGTGTGTGATCACTGGATTTCTGGGGAAGGATATTTAAGTTTTGTAAGAAAGTGCCAAGCCCTCTTCCAGGCAGCAGCATCATTTTGTACCCCCCCAGTAGGGCATGAAGTGTCCCATTGCCTGTAACATCAGCGGCAGCTGTTGGTGCTGGATTGCTTGGCTCTTTGGGGAGTGGGGTGCGGTTCCCTTCTGATGGGTATGAAGTGACATTTAACTACATTCATCCTTCCATGTTAGCAGGGGAAATTCTGGAAAGTTAACCACTAAAATGCTGCCAATGGTTATGGCTGGGAAGGATTTTTCCAACTCTCTTTTTGTTCTTGCTCGTCTATGTATCCACAATAGTATTTTTTATTTATTTTTAATTTATTTTTCAATAGTATTTATTGTACATTTAATTGTAAAGGGTCGTTTCCTTATCTTTGGTCTTTGACAATTTGAACATAGTGTTCTTGAATTCTGTAGTTCTTAGAATTATTTTGCTTAATATTCTCTACATTTCATGTACCCATGGTTCATTGGAATTAATTTTAGGAAATCCTATGACTGCTGCTGCTGCTGCTCTTCCTCCATCTCCTCCTCCACCTCCCTCTCTCTTTTTCCCTCCCTCTTTCTTTAACTCATTATGTATTGTTGCTCCTTTCTATTTGCCCCATAGTTCTTGAATATTCTGCTCAGTATTTTCTCAAGTTTTTATAGGAATATCATCAAATTTACCATTTTTTTCCTTTAGCAATGTTTGTCCCAAGCATTTTTATTTCTGTTATAGTCCGTTACGGTCTTTCTCTTTTATTCTCTAAACTTTCCTCTGTCTGCTTATGCTATCCACCTGTCTCGTGCCTGTCGATAGCTTCCCCACTAGGGCTTTGCCGTTGAGTGATACTTTAGCTTCCTGGTCTGGCTCAGTGAGTTAGGCTCAGCTGTTTCTTTAGTCTTCTTTAGCTGGACCTTTTGCATCAAGTATGCCTTGTAGTTTTTTGTTAGAAAGCTAGACACGAGGCACTGGATAGAAGAAACGTGTGCTGAGGAACAAGAGGGTGAGGCATGAGGCAGTCCAAATACTAAAGTTAGCCTTGACCTTCGGCTGAGCCAGTGGCTCTGGTGTGACTTTCCTGAGTACTTCTCAGTAACCTGCTTCCCCACACTCTTCAGTGGGACAGAACCTGAGGAAAGACCGCCCGCATTAGACATCTCCTTTCTCCCGTGGAGCTGGAACAGCCTATTTCCCTTTCTCTCACCAGACCAGCAGCCTCTAGGAAAGTCTGTTTTCTTGAAGGTGTGTCTCCTGGGTGTTTCAAAAACAGCTCCCTGCAGGGAACATGAGGGAATTTTGTCGACTCTTCATCGTAAAATCCCGTCTAAACTCCTAGAGACAAGCCCCCCAAAGCAAGGAGGTCTAGGAGTCTAGGGCCCCCTGGAGTTTGTAATTTCTACCTTTGGGCTGCAATGATCTGAGACCACACCTAACATTTTTACTGTAGAGAGGATCCCCGTTCAACTTCTCTCAAGTTTTACTGTCAACTGTGATGCCCAGATCTGCTTCAGGATGAGAAACTGCTCATTGGTCCTCTCATATCTGGGGCAGATATGAGAAGGGCTGTTCCTTCTGTGTCTTTGACTTTTCATTAGTTAGGATGGGGTAGCCGAGTTAGGGCTTGTCAAATGGCAAAGCCATCAGAGGTCCAAAGGGCTGTTTGTGATGGCTGTTGACCTGCTGTTTCTTCAGCTTTCTGTTTCACAGGCCACATGACAAACAAGCTACTTGACTTTTTTTCTGGACAGGAGATCTGAACAGAAAACCTCATGTGGAGGGGTGGGCGTCTCTTGGAGGGGTGGGCGGATTGCTCAAGCCAGCAGCCACTAGGCTTCTCTTACTTTGCTCAGGAAACTTGCTGCCAGCCCGCTTTCCACGGGTGACAGACTTGGGAACATGCCCCTGTCCCCTGCAAACTCTTTCACTGTTAAGGAAGATATTTGCCATGAGCTTCAAAACAAAACAATCGCGAAAGGGAAGCAAATGAGCAGCCCGCCTTCTTGAGAAAAACATGCCTAGGGATGTTTTGACATACTTAATCCTCCCAAGTTGCCGTGGCTCTTGGAAAGTACTTTAATTTCGTTTCCTTAAGAACACAGACTTGGAGAAAATTTAATTTAGACAAAGACTATCTAGGTGGTAACTCTGGATACACTGTGCTCAGGAACAACACAGACGGAGGCTGGGGATAAGGGCTGAGCTGCATACCCGGCTGACTCCCAGCGGGTGCTGTCAAACCTTATAAGTCAAGGTTTCCTGTTCTGTAAATGAGGGAGAATAACAGCCACCTCCTTGGGCAATGGTGTATAAATCGACAAGAATCAAGAAACCCAGGGCATGGAAGAGGATTAATTAATGCTGCTGGCTTCTGGTGTCTTTGCTTTCTCTGGGGCTGTTTTCTAACATGGAGATCCAAGAGAAACAAGGGAAAGAGGAAGAAGGAGCTACCGAGTGTAGCTTTCTTTCTCCTTCACAGGTTCATTCTCTAATGCTCTCTGACGCCCCGCCCCCTCCCCACGCTGTGCTGCAAAACCATCCTATCAATCAAGAATGAGAGTAGTTACAGTAGGTATGCCTAATCCCTGCTCTGTGGTGTTTGGGCCACCAGCTAGAAGGCTTGAGGGTCAAAGGTGAAATTTACTGAAGGTTTCTCCACTGACACATCTTTGGGCTGACATGACTTGAATGAAGGGTGACAGGTTTGTGGTATTTCCCGCACTCCACTTTCTCAGTGGTCCTTCCATTGGTCTCTCTCCCTCTCTCCCTCCCTCCTTCCCTCCCTCCCTCCCTCCCTCCCTCCCTCCCTCCCTCCCTCCCTCCCCCCCTCTCTCCCGTGATGACCTCAAGATGGTTGGGCTCCTCCCACCATGTTCCTGTGAGCAGTGCAGAAGACTATTGGTGACCAGTATCATTTCTTCTATTCTTCTGACAGCCGTCATACCAACTCACCGAGGTCCAAGGGAAGGAAACATTGGGTCTACTTTTCAATGGGAGGTGTCTATGAGCCATGCTTGCAATAAAAACTACCACTGAAGTCATCAGGGAGGCAGGAGGATGACGAGTTTGAGGCTAGCCTGGGCTATATAACAAGAGCACATCTCAGAACAACAGCCATCAAGCAAAAACCATGAAGAAAACAAAACACCACCACCAAAAATCTTGCCTCAGGCACCAGGGACTCCCGGCAGACCCTGGTGTTCCTCTTAGCTTTGTTTGTCTGTGCTCCGTTTGAGGGAAAGGTTCTGTATAGGAGGGACATGGGAGGGGAAGCTTCCGGAATCTAAACTCTGCACCAGAGAGCTGGAAGGGGCAGGTTTACCTTTGTTGCTTTTGCTTCTCTGCAGAGCTGCTTGGGTATTTCAGAGTTTAGAGTAGATGGACACTATGTTTGGTATTCCAAAACATCTACAGCCACCACTCCCAGCCAAAAGACCATTCCTTCCTAGGGTGTGGTGGGCCGAAAGTTCACACTCAATTTCAGATGAGACCCTTTCCTTTCCTTTCCTTTCCTTTCCTTTCCTTTCCTTTCCTTTCCTTTCCTTTCCTTTCCTTTCCTTTCCTTTCCTTTCCTTTTTCTGTATAGGGTTTTTTTTTTTCAATGAAATTAGTGAGAGAAATTAAATTATCCCTGATTTGTAATTGTTCCAGATTTGGAGATGAGTTTTCACAGGAGAAGGCCCTGTGAAATCAGCAGGGTGGGGGTGGGGGCACTTGCCTAGCCTGTGGCAGGCCCTGGGGTCCATCCCCCACACTGTGAAAAGGACAGAGTCAATAAATGTTGTGAGAGGCAGAAAAGGGCCCTCTCCTACATCCTGAGTAGGACAGTGTGGCCCAGTGGCACTGCTGGGCTCTGTGGCTATGAGAAATAGATTCTTGCCTCAAGTCGCCAGGCAGTTATGACAACCCTAGGACTGGGCATGCGGAAAAACTTTCTGACAAGACCTTCAGGTCCACAGAAGCTTTAGAGGGAAGATGGTCCCCTTGGCCAGGTCCCCATTGCTATTTGAGGCTGGCTATTTTTTTGTTTCAGCTGGCCTGGCAGGTAGGATGCTCAACAATACCCCTGGCCTCTTCTCTTTAGATGCCAGTGCCCTGCCACCCAGGTGTCACCCTAAGACACTATCTAGCTTTGTCAGATGTCCCCTAGGGAGGCAAAACAGCTTCCTGGCAGAGAGGGGGGGGGAGAGTCGCTGCAGGAGACAAGCAAGCTGTGACCATGGAGACAACATGAAGAACCGAAAACAGAAAAACAATTACGTGTCTGTCTTTTGGGTTGCTGGCAGGCTGGCAGATACGGTAATCATTGACGCGACAGTTTGTTGGTTGGCCCTTCTTCTGCAGATTGATCCCTCCCCTGTCCTGGACACATTCTGTATCTGTCTCCAGAGGGACGGAAGGGCTGATTCAGAGGAAGAGAGGGCAATCAGGAGAGTATAGCAAGCAGGTTACAGAAGCCAGAGACCTTTGGTTGTAGCTGGGCTGAGGGGAGGACTTTGGAATTCAGTCCTTGAGGCTTTGGTTTCTGGGGCTGGAACAGTAAGTCTCATACCACATGGGAGGAGGGCTGAGCTCAGGGAGACAGGGGGAGGAGGGCTGAGCACAGGAGGGGCAGTGGGGTGGGGTGTCAGGAGCAGGGCTGATTCAGGTCTAGCTCATAGTACTTGAGGGGCAGAGAGCCTGGTTAGAACAGCTTTAACATACTCATGGATTTCTTTTTCCAGTCAATTTTTTTTTTTTGTTATTTTATTTTGTGTGCAGATGTGCAGGGGTCATAGGACAGCTTGCAGCCGTCAGTTCTCTCTTTCCATGATGTGGGCAACAGAGAGATGGTCAGGCGTGACTGGTACCTTCTCCTGAGCCATCTCACCACCTTGCATCTTGACTTCCTCATTCCATTCCTAAGTGGAAGAGTCGACACATTCAGTAACCGTTCTGTACAGCAGAGCCTTCTATTAGTAGTGACAGGAGTCGATGATGTGTAGGGATTGGAAACCAAGAGTGAGCTCAGGGCCCACGAGATGCCATGGCTATGGCATTTTATAGGAGATCCCCAAGGAGAAAGAAGCAAAACACCAGGGAAAGCCACAGAAATGACAGGATCAAGCAACAGAGCCACTTGTTTTGACTTTCTTCGCGTCCTTGGTCCTTTGAGGATGTGTACCTGAGTCAGCAAGTGCTGATGGCATCGAACCCACTCCCATCTCCCTGACCAGCAGTGCTCAGGGTACCTCAGCCCTTCCTCAGGGTCCTGGTGGTTCAGCAACAGGGAAGAGCATTTCACTCTAGACTTTGCAGTCCTGGCTTTAGTGCTGGCCTCATGCATCTCACACACGTACACAGGTACATTCATAGCCCCCTGCCCCCACCCCTAGTTACTAAAAACACACACAAGAGCCCAAGTCACACAGGACCTCAAGTCCTGAACAACAGTAGTCCCAGTCAGCTCTCTTTGCTCAGGTCCATAGAATATTCAGACCTGAGGCCGGGGACTGTGACTGTGCACAGGGCTGCGGCAGGAGAAAGGCAGGCCTGAGGGCACTCAGCAAAGAAGTCAAATCCTGCCGCCTCCAGACAAGAACTTGACACATTGCTGCATCATAAAGGTTCGGAACCCATTCTGCAGCTCTTGCTTTGCTTTGCATCTTTGCTCTGCAGGGACTATTAGCCTAGTGCAAGGACAGGTTTGGAAGGCACTGGTGCAGTGAGCGCCTCTCATGAGCAGAACTTGTGACTTGGTCGTCCGTTCACACTTTACGAGAGGAGAGATACCTCACTTTGGGTCTCTGCCTACTCACTCGGAAATCCCATGTGTATCTTCCATCTTCCTGCTTTCTCTGGGCAGCATCCTGGATAGTTTCTTCAGGAATCTACTCACTTGAGTAACTTTTCCTTCAGTTGGCTTAGATACCACAACAACATTAACCTTTATATCTAAGAAATCTATTTGGATGTTTTACAAGCATGCCTGCTCATTTTTCAAGGGGCTTACTCTGTAACATGTTAAATATTTCTTTGGAACTTTACTTGACATTGACATTGGACAACGTTTTGTGTGTTGTTTCCCAGGCAAAATCTTGCTGACTCTGTTCTCAGCGGCTAATTTCCTGTGTTTTACGTAACTTGATCATGAGAGTCATCTCTTTGAGAATACTTTAAATCTAGAATTAGAGGTGAGTTTTCCTGAATCTACATTTGCACTTGCCCTTTGATCCAGATTGCTAACTCCCTGGTGTCATCTGAGTTTTATCTAGAATTTATTTAATTAATGAGCTTTTTTTGAATGAAGTCATATTCCTTATATAAATATCAAATAGTGTTATCTAAGAAAAAATTATTTATCTAGACCTTAGTTTCTATATAAATTCATCAAATTATAAATGAAGTCATATATTTAGAAATTATTGCTATTTAATTGATTACTGAAAGCAATAGAGTTTGAAAACTCTTGCATCTACATCATATATAATCAGTAGTTATTCATTCATTGTTCATAATATCACTTCAAAATTGTATTTTAAATTGATACACAAAACATAAAAATCATATGCATGTTAATGGGGTACCATGTGCTATTTTGATGTATGTATAAATAAAGTTTAAATTAAGTTAAACATGTTTGTATCTCAAACATTTATCATTCCTTTATGGTGAGAGTTTTCAAGATCCTTCTAGTGGGTTTTTTTTATTTTGAAAAATTTTTATTAGAGTTTAAAGAATAACCACAGAGCATGCAACTATAAATCCAGGCAGCTGCCCAGAGGAGGAATGTACAAGAAGAGAGAAGGCCAGGCTTTTTAAAAAGAGATCTGGGGCAGAATGGGGGGCAGGGAAGAGTGAGAAAGCCCAGAATGTCTAGAAAGCAAGGTTTGGTTAGGAAAACTTGCACTGTATGAATTACTCCAGCCACATGATTGTGGCTCCTTAAGCAACCGCTGCTCTAGTGTGCTCTAACGCACAGTGCATTGTTGCTATCCATACTCACCAATTTGTTCCTGTCTTCCTGTAACTTGGGACTCACTAGTCAACCTCTTCCCTCCCATCCCTACACTGCCAGCCTTTAATAGCCACCATGGAACTTTCAACTTCTATGAGAAGGGACCATTTTTTTCTCTTTTTAGATTCCACCTGAGTGAGATCGTATGGTTCTTGTCTTTGCATGCCTTGCATATTTCACTTAAGGTAATGGTCTGGAGTTCCCTCTATGCTCTCGTGAATGATGGGGCTTCATTCTTTTAATGGCTGGATATTATTCCATTGTACAATCACCATTCCTTATCCACCCATCAGTTGGTGGACACTTGTTTCTGCTTCTTGGCTATTGTGACTAGCACCACAATGAGCATGGGAGTGTAAGAGTCTATAACATTACCGATTTCATTCCCTTCAGATACGTACTCAGTAGTGGGATTGTTAAATCATATAGTAGTTCAATTTTTATTTTCCCAAGGAGCTTTCATATTTTTCTATAATAATTGCATTAATTTACACTTGCTCCAACAACGTGCAAGAGTTCCCCTTTCTCCACACCTTCCATCTTTGTACATAGGCATCCTCACTGGGGCAATAGCCCATTGTGGTTTTGATCAGCATTTCCCCAGTGATTCCATAAATGCAGTAAATGGGGTGCATCTTCTCCTACAGAATGTCTGGCTAGATTTACTGGCCATTCAAAAAGCTGGATTACTTATTTTTATGCTATGAGATTTTGGAGTTCCTTATATGGTCCAGAAATATGCATCACAAATATTTTCTTCCATCTGTAGACTGTCACCTACTCAGCTAATTGCTTTATTATACAAAAGCATTTTAGTATGATATGTTCATGTTTTCATTTCTTGTGTGTTGGAAGTCTTGTCCAAAGAATCCTCGACCATTCCAGTGTTTCAAAGCATCCCCATGTTTTTCTCCTTAATAGTTCTTTTTTTTAAAAACACAAATGCAATCAACTTTATTTAAAATAGTGAAACTGAAATTATGTCCCCTAAATCAGAAATAAGACAATGGTGCCCCCCCTTTCTATTACTCTGTAATAGTTCTTAAATGTAAGTCTTTAAGTTCAACTTTGAGTTGAATTTTTGTAACTCTCTAGAGTTCAGCTTTATTCTTCTTCCTATGGATAGCTAGCTTTTCCAGCAGGATTTATCTGTCGGAAAGATTGTCTTTAGTCAATGAATGTTCTTAGCGCCCTTGTTGGCCATGGATATGTGGGTTTACTTGTAGATTTTTCTATTCCATTTAATTGGTTGAATCTATTTTTATGTTAATATTAGGCAGTGTTGTTACAATTTGTAGTATGTTCTGAAGTCAACTACTATAATGCTTCTTGCACTGATCTTTTTTATTCAAGATTTATTTGTTTATTTTCTATTTATTTGTGTATGAGTGGTCCCATATAAATTTTAGAGTTGTTTTTCTCTAATTCTGTGAAGAATTCCATTGGTATTTTGGTCTGAATTGCATTGAATATGTACATCTCTTTGGATAGTGTGGTCATCTGGACAATCTTGATAAAAACATCCATGAACACAGGTCATCTTTCTGCTGCTTTATGTTCAACTTCTTTCATCAGTGTTTTATAATTTTCATAATAGAAAGCTTTTACCATATCTGTTAAATTTAGTCTTAAGTTTTTTCTCTGCAGCTGTGGTAAGGGAGATTGCTTTCTTGGTTTGTGTTTCAGATAGTTTATTGACACAGCAATGTATGTTGATTTAGGTACTGAAACTTTGCTGGATTCCAGGGAGAGGCAAGCCGTGGAACATATGCAGGGGTCAGCAGACTGCTTGTGGAACTCGGTTCTCGCCTTCTACCAACCACATGGTGCCTGGGATGCAACTCAAGTTGTCAAGCTCGGTGGCAAGTGTCCTTGCCCCCTGAGTCACCTCAGCAGCCCCTAAACTAACCTGAAAACCTGCATTCTGCATTGACGGCAGCAGAGAACAGGTGTTCCTCTACACCCTCATCAGCGTTTGATGTCCTCAGTGTGGTCTTGGCCACTCTAACTACTGTGTGGTAGTATCTCTGTTGTTTTAATTTGAAATTCCCAAATGGCATATAATATCTTCTTTTCATACACTTACCTACTATCTCTGTATTTTTTTTCTGGTGAGGTATATGGAGATTTTGCCCATTTTAAAAATATTTAAATTATTGTCGAGTTTTAAGAATTCTTTCTGGATAACTCTTCTTAATCAACTGCATTCTTGAAAGATATTTCACCAAGTCTGTGACTGGTCCTCTGTTCTCTTGATATTATAATTTGAAGAATGCAAATTTTTATCTTCAGCCGGGCCGTGGTGGCGCACGCCTTTAATCCCAGCACTTGGGAGGCAGAGGCAGGCGGATCTCTGTGAGTTCGAGACCAGCCTGGTCTACAAGAGCTAGTTCCAGGACAGGCTCCAAAACCACAGAGAAACCCTGTTTCGAAAAACAACAACAAAAAACAAACAAACAAACAAAAAAACAACAAAAAAAACCCAAATTTTTAACTTCAGGTTTACTCAGGGAATGCACTAGCTTGGCAAATTCTCCAATCACTCATTGTACATTGAAAGTGAGACTCAGGTGGGCCATATCCTGTGCCCAGGCCACCCTGTTAGACACTGCCTGAATCAAGTTCTATCTTCTATCCACTTAATTCCAAAAATCAAACCTTGTCTTCTCCATGGGAGAGTGATCTTCCCTGTTCCAGAAGATATGGTAATTATTTCTCCAGTCTTCTTTGCTCCATCCTTTAGCTTCATAACACTAAAAGCAACTCCACACACTTCAGCCTCACAAACACAGGGTCTTGCAGAGATACCGGAGATCTGGCTTTAACTATGGTATGAAACAGGGTCCTTGGGGCTCCTTTTCTCTTATTTTGGCACAAGGGAAGACATTTTCTTGCCCTGTCTGTGTTTCACCTTAGGTCTCTCCACCTATGCTCTGCTCTCCTCAGTGGGTCTCAGGGAGCTGACCCAGGGCAAGGGTCTCTGCATGGGGTAACTGGTAGCATATGGCTTTTATGCTCAGGTCTGTTGTGTTTCTTTCCCTGGGTTCAGATTCTCCTTTGTGTCTAGGTTTCAAATCTCCATGGGGCAAAGATGAAAGACTGCTTCATCTTCTCCTATGCGTGAAGAGGAACAAAAGACGAATCTTCTTGACTGTCTCAGATCATGGAGCCATGGGAACCCTGCAGGAGAACAGAGCTTGGCTTATAGATAAAGCTTAAATCCATTTTTGCAGGAATTAGGCGGCTTACAAATGAAAGCAATATCTGTGTTTGGACAATGACTATCTTGGGGCCCTATGGCTTTAATGAAATTCTATAGATCAAAAATCTTTAAAAATCCTCCGAGGCAAGAATGTACAAGCTAACCTCTGCTCTGCTGGATCCCAGGAACCTCAGTGGACAATGACTGGGAGGGGCACGGAAGGAGTGCTAGCTGGGGGCTGATGGGTATGCTGAGCTCACAAGAGGGGCAGCCCCATCTTGGGGGAGTTTATTAGTCTCAGGAATGGGGGGACATCTTTGCCTCCACTTCTCTCATGTATGTACAGAGAAAGAAGGAAGGGGGCCAGTTATCCAAAGCAGCAGTTCTTGAAGGGTAGCATAGATCCCCGAGGCGCAGAGACCCTTTCAGGGAGTTCCCAAAGTCAAAACTATTACCCTCTTGCCATTTTTCTTTTGGACTTCATTCTCTCGTGAGCACATCCTGGTGTTGTGTGGCATCTCCATGACCTGCAACATCACAGTAGATAGCAGAAATTGGAGAGAGAACCTAGTCAGACATGAATGAGATACATAAAATAAAAGCAAATAAATCCTTCTTACTGAATTTCAAATCACACTTATTTTTTTTTTTTGGTAAAATGGGTAATTTCCAATGGTGGTTTATGTACTGGGTTTAGTTTTGTAGATGAATTTTTAAGTTTTAGAGTTTTAACTTGTCTTTCTTTCTCTTATGCTTGCTTTGTTGAGACTCAAACCCAGTGCCTTGTGTTTGCTAGGCAGCCAGTCTCCTAGTGAGCCATGCTGCCAGTCCCAGAGTCTTTATGTCTAATATCACAAATATAAATACAGAGCACACTCATCCGCAAACGTTCTCTGGGGTACCACGGGAGCTACCTCGTGTATGGCACACTCATGTCATTAGTGTCCCTGGGCTACGTTAGGAATCCACACTTGACTGCTACAGAATAAATAAATGCGTCCAGATTTCTAGTGAGACTATTTAAAATTTCAAATCTAGTCTAAGAAGGTATATTTTAATTAAATGCATACACTCATAAGCAAAAAAACCGAGCTCTCGCTTATGAGTCAGGGGAAATCACTTTTATGTATTCACATTTCAGAAATACTGCATTTCTGGACCTGTTATTTACTGGATTTCTTCTTGAAGCCTCCAGTGTGAACTTTAAGGCATTGCGAATCTCTGTAGGAAACACACCACATGGCACTTTCTGGACTTATTTACTCATTGCCTTCTCTTAGGGGTGTTGGCTAGACTCAAGGGTGTAAGGAGCTCCCTTCGGGAAAATGCTGAACTCGGCAGAAGAATGAGCTGGCCTCCTGAGGCACTGGCTACCAATTAGGATCCAGAAGTATATAGAGAAGTCTTGGTAGTTACTTTTCTAATGTGACAAAATGTGACCAAAGCAATTCATAGAAGAAAGCGTTTAGTTTGGAGTTCATGGTTCTAGAGGGTTAGAGCATCCATGACCATCATGGTGTCAGAGAACATGGTATCAGGCAGACAGACATGAGGCTGGAGCAGTAGCTGAGAGCTTATATATGATCCAAAAGCATGAGGCACGGGGGAGGGGGGAAGGGGAGAGGGAGAGAGAGAGAAAGAGAGAGAGAGAGAGAGAGAGAGAGAGAGAGAGAGAGAGAGAGAGAGACCGAGCTCACTAACTGGGAATATCATAGGCTTTTGAAACCCTAAAGCCCACTCCCAGTGAATCACCTCCTCCAACAAGGCCACACCTCCTCCTAATCCTTTCTAAATAGTTCAACCAACTATGGACAAAGTATTAAGATATATGAACCTATGGAAGTCATTCTCCTTTAAACTATCACAGCAAGGGGCCAACAGGGCTGGCTGTACCATGTTCTGCCACGATGATAAACTAAACATCTGAAAACTGAAAGCCACCCAAGCTAAATGTTTTCCTTTATAAGGGCTGTCGTGGTCACGGTGTCTCTTCACAGCAACAGAAACCCTAACTAAGACAGACTGGACAAGTGTTCAAAGCTTAGCCAGCTGCTGTGAGAACTTGGCAGATTAGAGGATAGTGCTGAGGGCGGTATAGAAGATGGCAGCCTTGCTTGTGAAATTTCAGAGGGAAGCAAAGACTCTAGAGGGGCCATTGGGTATTTCTAACTAAGAATCCATGGTTCTGGTCAGCTGGGGCTGGAGAATCAGCTATAATTGAGAAGATAGCTGAACCACTGATGAAAAAGTGGTCGTTCCTGGGACAATGGATGCTGGCCAGCTGGAGCTGAGAAATTAGCAGCAATTAAGGAGAGACCAGCATCCACGAGGTGAAACCTGGTAAGGGTTTCTTCGGGGTCAGCCCACAGAGGCTGTGTGCCAGCAGCTGCCAAGGTTATACCTCATGCTGGCAGCTGAACTTAGTGTTATAAGTCAGCCAGGTGGTACTATTTTGAAGGCACGAGGCCCAGAGAGCAGTTGGGTCTTGGCGCTGTGTGGCAGGGATGAAGTCCCTGAAGAGTTCCCAGGAGAGGCTGTTCGTGAAGCGTAACCCAGTTGCTGCAGAAGACCCCAGGATTTTGGAGACGCCTGTACCAAGGGGGTGACCACCAGGGATGCAGCAACAGAGGAGCAGAGCCCACCAGAGCCTAGAAGAGTCTGTGCGGGTTACAGAGGGTGGAGCCAAAGAATCGACCTAGGACCTTTGGAGGAGCCCATAAACGTGAGTGAAATTTGTTCTTTGCACCATTGCAGTTCTGTTTCCTGTGATTCCATTGGGACTGGGCCCTGGTTCTTCTGTCTTGGAATAAGAAAACGTTGAATCTTTTCTGGTTTCACAGGAGCCCACAGTTGAGAGACTTTGAACTTTTAAGGAGATTTGGAGTATTTATTTTGAACTTTTAAGCGTCTGAATTTTTAAAGTGTGTGAGACGTTTAAAGAGTGGAACTGTTTGACCCTGTGATGTTGATAGTAAGGTGTGATTTTTTTTGGGATGAACAAGAAAAGAAAGGTTACAGCTTAACAGCGGTGTATTTGTCCAGTTGACGAGGGCACAGTTGACGAGGGCGCAGTTGTGCTTGGTAGTTTTATGTCAAATTGACCCAAGCTATAATCATCTGGAAGGAAGGACTCTCAATTAAGAAAACGTCACCAGCCGGGCGGTGGGTGGCAAACACCTTTAATCCCAGCACTCGGGAGGCAGAGGCAGGCAGATCTCTGGGAGTTTGAGGCCAGCCTGGTCTACAGAGCTAGTTCTAGGACAGGCACCAAAGCTACAGAGAAACCTTGTCTCGAAAATCCAAAAAAAAGGCCGCCGTAAGATCAGCAAACCTGTAGGTATTTTCTTAATTAGTCAGTGATGGGGGAGGACCCAGCCTATTGTGGGTGGCTTCATCCCAAAAGGGTGTCCTGGGTTCTATTAAAAAAAAAAAAAAAGCAAGCCAAGCAAGTCATGAGAGCAAGCCAGTAAGCAGCACTCTTCCATGGCCTCTGCATCAGCTTCTGCCCCCGGATTCCTGCCCAGTTTGAGTTCCTGCCTTGGTTTTTCTTAGTGGCCTGGGATTCAGGGCGTGTAAGTCAAACCCTTCCCTTTCCGAGTTGCTTTTGGTCACGGTGTTTCATCTCGGTACTAATAACCTACCTATAATAATAACCTAGATGACGGGGTCAGCTCAGACCCGCGCTGTGGGCTTGATTGCCTCAGAGTCCATTTGGGGTTGGGGAGATAAAAGTGGAAAATTCATTTGCAGTCTCAGACTCCAGAGTGAGCTCTCTGGAAGCTTTGGCCTGTATGTCCTTTGGGTCTAGAGTGTTGTAGGAGACAGGATTGAAGTGACTCTTTCTCACTTGGGTTTTTGAGGACCGCGACTCTCTTGTCGGTCAGGATGGACACACCCACAGGCTTTAAATCCTTCCATCCTTCAATTCTTTGACCCAGGTTAGCAAGGTGGGCTTTTTCCTTAGAGTGTGCTGGCCCCGAGGCACTGGAGACGACCTCCCGCTTCTTTCCTACTCCAGGGGAAGAGAAGCCTGCTTTCCCTCTAGACATCCAGTTTGGTCTGTGTACACTAAAGAGGCGGGCCACAGGTTTGAGTGTGCTGAGCTTTCTGAAGAGTCGGGTACAGCTCTATTCTCATCATATGGGGGTGGGGGTGCGGAGGGGTCACGTGTTGGAAGATACGATGGCTTTCTCTGTTGTGAGGTGGCTTGAGGCTGATAGCTTAAATCAGAGCCAAAAACAGGCTTCTGTAGATACCAGGGTGAGCTGAACTCACACAATCAAGATGCCCAGTCTTCTGGAAGTGCTGAAAGGACTTTAAGACCCCCCCCTTGAGAGATGGGTGTCAAGTGCTCTGAGCTTCACCAGGCTGGCTGAGCCCTCGAACTTTCCTTACCTTGTCAGCCTGCCTCTTCTATACTGGAATGTGGAAAGTCCCCACTGTTTCGTGCTGAGGGATAGTCCACGGTTGCTATGGGCTTTTTTTTTCTTTTGTGGGGGTGTGGCCAGTCTGGAGGAAGTATATTCCTAAGAGTGTGGCTTTGACTGTTATACCTGTCCCTGGTCCCCTGTCTCACCTTCACCCTCTGTAAGTATTCCAGACTGTGAACTAATATTGTAATATTGGGGTAAAGCAAATGGGAAAACAGGGGAGGTGGGAGGGGAGAATGGCTTCTGGGGACAGAAGTAGCAGGAGAGAACATACACACACACACACAGGGAGATACGAGAGGTGGGCAGGGCCCCTTTAAAAGGAAATATAGCGAATGTGCGCAGGTGGTGCTCTTAGTGGCTACAGCTGAGGACATAACCTGTCAGGACCCCAAGGTCAGGCCGGTGCAGATGCCTGAATACTACTAATACCCTCTGCTTTCTGGTCACCACGAGGTGAAGGACTTCCTCTGTCACGTGCATCTCACTCCCACAGTGTTTTCCCAAGTGTATGGGGGCCAAGGACCATGGGCTGGGCCGTGTGAAACCACGAGATGAAAGAAACCCTCCCTCCTGAGGCTGTTGTTGAAGACACGGTTTACACAACCCGCCGCCTGTCTAGTACACCCCATTGCCTTGGAAAAGCGGCGAGGAGTAAAAATTGTCTATGAGGAAGATAAGAGAAAGTTTCTGTGTTTTCCAGAATGTCTGTAATGTCTGAAATTCCTGTTTGGTGAAGGATCTGTTGCTAGGAATGATCTTTTCCCATAACAGCTAGGCAGGGGGCGCCACCTTTCTCCCAGGTGAGGCTGATAGCCCCATTCCTGAGCTGTTCTCTCTAGCCTCCTGCCTGGGTCAACTGTCCCCGGTGAGCTGCTTCTGGAGGCTGAACAGGGGACAGTGAAATTGGACAGGGCAGAGGAAGGTCTCTCTTTTAGAAGTCTTATGCAGCAGACCTGGCTCACCCAGGTCGCTTGCTGATTTTCTTTTAAAAAATCTTAACTGTTGACCCGAGTCAACACTATTTTCCTAGTTAGCTTTACTGAGGCAATGTTCAAACCGGTTTGCATTCTTGAAGCCTCATTGGGTTGGGAAGTTATAGGAGATTCCTCTCTGATAGGAGGGGTGGCCAAAGGTTTAAGTCGGCATTAACTTAGAAAACACAGGGCCCAAAGGTGATACTCTTCGGCTTTCCCAGGGAAAAGCTAACCAGGCAGCAAGTCCAGGCTTCAGAGCTCAGGTAGTGTGGCCCTGAACCACCGATTACACTTCTGAGGTCAACTTTCTCTTCTCTGTAACCATGCCGGGGTTTCTGTGAGTGGGATAATGTGGTTTGAGCCCATGATGCAGTCCTTGACACCCGAGAGCCTAGGAAATGCCCAGCAAGTGGGTGTTACTATTTTTACTAGGAAAGATCGGATGCCTTCCATTTCTTTCATCTTCACCCTCAAGTAATAGCAGGAGCCCGGTGTAGCTCCTCCCTGCCTCTCACTCTGTCCTCTCCTTGAACCCAGTTCCCCGGGTTCCTCCTTGGACCCTGCCAGCGTCACAGGTTTCCTAGTGCCTTTGCTTTAAATAGAGCCAAAGTTTAGTTCAAGTTCCCCCGTGTTCTCTGGGTCTGTCTTTGACAGCTCACCCCAGACTTGGCAGTAGATCAAGGTTTGCACAGTCTCGGGGCAAACCCCAGCTCTCCACAATGTCTAGACTATTGTAGGAGGATGTGTCAGAAGCAGAGTTGAAGTGGCTCTCCTGGGTGGCTGAGGACACAGGAGCACACAGTCAAAGTCCTTAGGGAGTTACTCATGAGGTTAGGCACTGGCCACACATGATACACCAGTATGTTTTATTTTGAGACAAGATCTATGTAGCCCTGGTTGTACATGGAACTCTACATGTAGATCAAGCTGGCCTCAAATGCACAGAAATCCACCTGCCTTTGCCTCCTAAGTGCTGAGTGTGCCATCACGCCAGCTCCACCATCATTTTTGTTTGTTTTTAGCTGTAGAACCCTTGCTAGCATGACCTCTTCTGGGCACAGGATGTGGGAGATTCTGCATGATGCAATGGATGAGGATCCAGGACTTTAACACTTGTAAGATTCCCCATGGTCAAAGGCTGTATGCCGCCATGAAGTGAGGTTCCAAGTATGGGTCTCTGATGGTCACTCATTTTCCCCCATTAACCTTTAAGCTATGAATTGCCTGAGGTTCTTGCTTAAACTTGAGATTTTTACAATCCAGTTTGTTGTCTTTCATGTGTAGGAGAGATGGGTATAATGCCTTCTGCTCACCCAGGGAATTAATACAGCACAGGCTGTTGACATCCCATTTGTAGGAATAGAATGACAGTATAGAAGCCACCTCGTCGTTCCATCAGTAATCTTGAGCAGAGACTAAGAATATGTCTTCCATCCTTCTCTATTTCTCTCACTAACAGAACCCTTACAGGAGCAGAACTGGCAAGGAGCCCAGGCAACAAGCTTTCCTTGTTTCCCTTGTAGGTGGGGTGTCCAGGGAGATACATGGGCAGAGATTCCAGTTTCCCTTGTAGGTAGGGTGTCCAGGGAGATACATGGGTAGGGACTCCAGAGAAGTTATTGACTCACCTAGCAAACTTTTCTTTCTCAATATTTTCTACTTGACGCAGAATGTGCGTTTGTTGGAGTTCCAGAAGGCAGAAGGGAAGTCAATGAGGGTGAGGGTACGCTGGGATAGCAGGCAGAACTCTGGTTTATGCATACCTTGATGGGACCACCATATTATCTTTAGAAGGCCTGGCTTTGATCACCTCTGAATACAGTGAAGAAGAGATACAAACAAAACACTTTACAACTTGTCTTAGAACCAATCATGATTGCTGGGACTTTGTTCTTACCAGCCAAACATAGTTCTCCAGTTGTGTTATCTTTCTACTACTGTGCAGACCTGTGCTGAATCAAGTTGAAAGGGAGAAAGAGGATCTGGAGCAATGGCTCCAGAGGACCCATGTTTGGGTCTCAGCACTCAAGTCTGTCAGCTCAAAACTGCCCCTGACTTTAGCTGCAGGATATCTGATGCCCTCTTGTGGCCTCTGAGAGCCCTGGCACATATGTGCACGCATGCACACACACACAGATACACACAAATACAAAATAAACATTCCTTTCTTGGAAAAGAAAGATTTATTTTGGTTTATAGTTTCAAAATTTTTTTCTGGTCAGTTGGCTTTGTTGTCTAGTTTCTTTTGGGCAGGTGGCAGCACAGAGCATCTTGGGTGAGGGTGTGGTATTGCTGTTTACCTCATAGTGAATGAGGAGCAGAGAGACGGGGGCTCTGGGCTCTCAATGTCCCCAGGTCCTCTACAAAATTTGTACCGCTCCATAGGACCACAGGCTAGTGAGCAGCTCCCCCCTCCCCTGCCTTATAGGACTCTGGGGAGTGTTGAAGGGTTACAACAGAATTCTATCTCTGACCTCCAAAAATGTGACATGCATTTATTCCACCTCTGAAAGTCCCCAAAGTCTTCACTGTTTCAGTATTCTTGAAAAGCCCAAGATGGAATTCTCTCCTGAGACTCAAGGCTAACGAGCCGCAAGGACCTGCAAGACATATTAGTACCACACTCAGTATACAAAGGTGCAGAGTGGATCTTGATTTCCAAGTGGAAGGACTAGGGAGATAGAAGGAAAGAATAGACCAATGCAGGACCCAAACCCAGCAGGTCAAACATTAGATCCTGAAACTGTCTAGTGTCTGGGGCACAGAGTGCCATGACGTGAGCACCAAATGGTTCTCACAGGCCTGTCCGCACAGCCCTCCTAGCTGAAGCCTTTATGGCCTGTTTCTTGGGCCTCTTTTCCTGGCCGAGGTTTCCCTGGTCAGATGGTCCACATTTCTGATATCTCTGACTTCCGGAGGACTCCCAACGCAGCTGCTTTCACTTCAGGTTCAGACATTTTGCTTTTGGGGGCAGGAGGCAGCTCTGAACCTGGGACACGTTGCTCAGCCTCCAGGTCCTTCCTTTGAAATCTGGCAAGTCTCTCCTGTCCACAGCTCTTGTATTCTGCGAGCCTGTGAGATCAACATGGTTCACGAGCTGCCTGAGTCTGCTGCTGCTGAGCCCTCCAGCTGCAGTGGCTCCACAGAGACCTGATGACTGAACAGGGGGAAAATAACCCCAGGGAAACCGTATCCAGGTAGTTCCGTGTTGCAGGATGCTGCAGGGTTTTCTTTCAAGCTAATTCCTGCGATACCCGTAGGCTTCTGCCCTGTTCTCTAAATGCAAAGTGTCTTACCTCTTTCTCTTTCCACATCACATTCCCCCGCTTCCATTCCCTCCTAGGTTGCTCACCCCCAAATTCCTGGTCTTTTATCTTTAATTATTAATGATTATTCATATAAGCGAATAAGTATATGACTAAGTTGCCGCGTTGGGGTAGCACTGCTTGTATGTATATGTCTCTGTGGCTGGCTAATTCATATTCGACAAGCGCGGGCTCATCCCCGAGGAAGACTCATTCTCCCTCTCTCAACAGTCTTTAATGAAGAGCCTGTAGCTCTCCGTCTAGGGGCAGAGCCCCGTGAGATCCCCCCCGCACCCCCCCCACTAGCTGAATCCCTTCCTATTATCTCAGACTTTAGGCCCATCAGGATCCAATGCTCCTCCCCCTTAGCCCGCAGAAACCTGGGCACACCTGAGCACCATCTTTCTCAATCCTGGAAAGGGAGTGACAGCTCACTGGGGTTGGACTGGGACAGCCCCGGCCGCCGAAGACTCCTAAAAAAGAGACCCTAGAGAACCTGCTGCCTCCCTGAAGTCTCTTATTAGCGCTGAGTGGATGCGGCAGCCTAGCAAGGCACTGGGAGTCAAACACATTCCGTTTCACTGCCAGCAAACAAAGGCACATTTCGGGGGTGTTGCCTTCTGAGGAGTAAAGAGTTACAAGAGATTTGCGAAGGGACAGTTGGCTATTTCCCCTCTGGTTTAGAATTATACCCTTGACCCTGCGTAAGTTGTGATTAATTTTCTTTTCTGAGCCGGTGCCTTGGTCAGCTCTGGAATGGGCTTTCTATCTCTGAATAGAGAGCAAAGTAGCGCATCATGTCATTAAGTCTTTATCAGAATTCCCCAAACTGTTAGATGGGTTGGGTGGGAGTTTAATAATGAAAAAGCTAGTTATGGCTCATGCAAATGATTATGACAGTACAGAATGTCTTCCAGTGATTTCAAGTTAGAATTAGGCAGCGGCAATCGGCACAAACAGTCACTTAGGGGACGCGCCAGCTGCTTCTGGAGAAGCTGCTGACAGAAAAACAAGGAAAGACACGAAAACAGACACAATTCAAGTTATAATTTTCTTGCTAAAAATTTCCTTACTGTGTCTGCAGCCTTTGAGGAGGGTCCTGAAGGGGGGGCATTCACAGTGACAGCCAATCAGATCAAGCTATCGCGAGAATGAACGGCATACTGTGGTCACGGGGTAAACCAAGATGGAGGAGGTAAAGCCAAGAGCTAGAGGGAGATGAAGTGGACCAGACTCCGCTGAGCTGTGTTCTCCAGGCTGAGGTCCAGTTCAGCTCTGGGCATGGATTAGCAAAGGGTCACTCAAAAGCTCTGTCGGAGCTGCTAGGAAACCCTCAAGCTCCTCCACCCTCCATGTTCTCTCAATTCCCTTCCCGGTTGGCACACCCATTAGCAGTTAGTTTGCTTCCTCCCTGGCAAGGGTCGCCTTGACCAGAAGCAAGGCTCTGCCCTGGTTTCCAAGTCTGCCCTGAGGGCCCATGACGTCACTGATCTGTTTGACACCTCTCTGGAACTTGGCTGAAAGGGCTCTGCTCCCACACTCCTTCCCCGTAGTTGGGGGAACTCTGAGGCAGCCAGCGTGTTTGTTTATCCATCTCTTTGGATGATCAGGTAAAAGGGCTACATGCTTCTCTCTCTTGGCAATGCTTTAAGCACAAGTAAGTCTGAGCCGTCTTAAATTATTTTCTTGTCAACACACATAAATCTGCACAGCTGCAGCTCATCCAAAAGCTGCACAAAGGGTGCTTTACACGTTTACGTTTCTCAGAATTCTTTTTAAGTGTACCTTAGAAAGCGGCTTAAAACAAAACAACAACAACAACAAAAAGTCTAGTGTATATAACCACAAAGGTTTTTTTTTCCTAGAACCTTCTGCATGAGGAACTAAGTGGCGCTTTTGTAAAGGTTTGTAATCAATTGCATTTTTCTTTTTTTTGAAGCAGTTTTTTAAAAATATTTTTTTATTGATTTTGATTGAGCTCTACATTATTTTTCTGCCCTCCCCTCCTCTTCAACCTTCTCCCAAGGTCCCCATGCTCCCAATTTACTCAGGAGATCTTGTCTTTTACTACTTCCCATGTAGAATAGCTCCATGTATGTCTCTCTTAGGGTCCTTCTTATTGTCTAGGTTCTCTGGGATTGTGATTTGTAGGCTGGTTTTCTTTGCTTTATGTTTAAAAAACCACTTATGAGTGAGTACATATAATTGTCTTTCTGGGTCTGGGTGACCTCACTCAAAATGATGTTTTCTAGCTCCATCCATTTGCCTGCAAAATTCAAGATGTTATTATTATTATTGCCAAGTAGTACTCCATTGTGTAAATGCACCACATTTTCCTCATTCATTCTTTAGTCAAGGGGCATTTAGGTTGTTTCCAGGTTCTGTCTATGACAAACAATGCTGCTATGAACATAGTTGAACAAAATTCTTCACAGACCTTGAAAGAATGGTACTCAACTTCATATGGAAAAGCAAAAAACTCAGGATAGCCAAAACAATGCTGCACAATAAAAGAATTTCTGGAGGCATCACAATCCCTGACTTCAAACTCTACTACGGAGTTGCGGTACTGAAAACAGCCTAGTACTGGCATAAAAACAGGCAGGAGGACCAATGGAACTGAATTGAAGACCTGGATATTAATCCACACACTTTGAAACACCCGATTTTTGACAAAAAAATGAAAAAAAGAAAGCATATTTAACAAATGGTTCTGGTATAACTGTATA
The DNA here is from genome assembly GCF_950005125.1 of Chionomys nivalis. Classification (NCBI taxonomy): domain Eukaryota; kingdom Metazoa; phylum Chordata; class Mammalia; order Rodentia; family Cricetidae; genus Chionomys; species Chionomys nivalis. Next base: position 21,747,447 of record NC_080107.1, read on the forward strand.
TCAACATGTAGAAGAATGAAAATAGATCCATATCTATCACCATGCACAAAACTCAAGTCAAATGGATCAAAGACCTCAATATAAATCCAACCACACTGAACCTCATAGAAAAGAAAATGAAAAGTATACTTGAACACACTGGCACAGGAGACCACTCGCTAAATATAGCCCCAGTAGCACAGACACTGAGAGAAACAATGAATAAATGGGACCTCCTGAAACTGAAAAGCTTCTGTAAAGCAAAGGACATGGCCACCAAGACAAAATGTCAGCCTACAGAGTGGGAAAAGATCTTCAATAACCCCACATCAGAAACAGGGCTGATCTCCAAAATATACAAAAAACTCAAGAAATTGGACATCAAAAGAACAAACAATTCAACAAAAAAAAAATGGGGTACAGATCTAAACAGAGAACTCTCAACAGAGGAATCAAAAATAGCTGAAAGATACTTAAGGAAATGCTCAACATCCTTAGCCATCAGAGAAATGCAAATCAAAACAACCCTGAGATTCCATCTTATACCTGTAAGAATGGCCAAGATCAAAAACACTGATGACAACTTATGCTGGAGAGGATGTGGGGTAAAGGGAACATTCCTACATTGCTGGTGGGAATGCAGGTTGGTACAGCCCCTTTGGATATCAATGTGGCAATTTCTCAAATTTAGGAAACAACCCCCCTCAAGACCCAGCAATACCACTTTTGGGTATATATCCAAAGGATGCTCAACCGTGCCACAAGTACATGTGATCAATTGCATTTCTCTTAACTCAGAAGAGCCAAATAATTATAACTTTAGTGCTAGGTCATTAAACTATGTCTCAGGCTTTGCTATTTCTTTACAGACTATTGTTAATGCATTGAGGTAGCTTTATTAGCATATTCTAATTATACATAACAATAGGTTTTACTATATTTTATACATGTACACACTTTTGATCACATTCACCCAACTCTTCTGTCCTTTCCACTTCTGCAGATCCTTTTCCCAACTCCTCTCTCTTTTCCTTTGAAGGTTTTGGAGGTAATTACGGATGTAATTTGGCACAGTGAAATGTGGATCTGATGTGTCTAGTTTGAAGTCTTGCTGCATGTATGCACTTGTGTGATTGCCATCCCAATCAAGACAGAGGACATTTCCACCCATCCCAAATAGCTTTTGCCCATACCTACCTCTGTGGTCCCTGTTACCTTCAGGGAGTTTTTCCCTGTTCTTACATGGGAATCCTTCAGCATGTATCCTCTGCCAGTCTCCTCTCTTGAACAACATGTTTTTTGGTATGCGTCCAGGTCATATTTGTGGCTCATTGTTTATTGTTGACTAATATTTTATGGTACAAATATATGTCAGTTTTTCCTATTCTTGGATAAAATTTTTGTTTATCCAATCTTCTGGTGTATAGTTGTGTTGCCTCCAGTTTTTTGCTATTAGGAATAATGTTACTATAAACAGTGCTACTCAGAATCATTGAATGAATGAGTAGTAATGGCCAAGTTTTCAAATGTTTTTCTCTGTGATCCAGCTTGATCATGGAAACAAAGCCCCAATCTGAAGGCCTGGCAAGAGTGTTGATTTAAGGGTGTTACCGAGGCCTCATGATGCTAGAGTCACATGGCGACAGATTTTGTTTTAATGGGGCCTTTCTTAATAGACAGCTCACAGAATGAGTTCCCAGTCTAGCAGGAGCCAGCATTCATAGTGGAGTGATCAGGATTGAAATCTCTCACAGAGAGGCTTATGTGACATCATGGTGGACAAGATAGAGTTGGGTACATTTTTATTTTTTTTTTAATTTAAAAAAAAATTTATTGAGCTACACATTTCTCTGCTTCCCTCCCCTGTGACCCCCACACTCCCAATTTACTCAGAACTTGTCTTTTTCTACTTCCTATGTAGATCCATGTATATCTCTCTTAGGATCCTCTTTGTTGCCTAGGTTCTCTGGGATTGTGGATTGCAGGTTTGTTTTTATTTGCTTTATGTCTAAAAGTCACTTAATGAGTGAGTACATAATATATTTGTTTTTCTGGGTCTGGGATACCTCACTCAATATGTTTTTTTCTAGATCTATCCATTTGCCTGCAAATTTCAAAACGTCATTTTTTATCACCGTAGTACTCCATTGTGTAAATGTATGACATTTTCTTTATCCATTCTTCAGTCAAGGGGTTAGGTTGTTTCCAGGTTTGGGCTATTACAAATAATGCTGCTATGAACACAGTTGCACACATGTCCTTGTGGTATGACTGAGCATTTTTGGGATAACCAACAGCAGTATTGCTGGTAGATTGATTCCTAATTTTCTGAGAAATCACCATACTGATTTCCAAAGTAGTTGTACCAGTTTGCATTCCCACCAGCAATGCAGGAGGGTTCCCTTTTCCCCACATCCTCTCCAGCATAAGTTGCCATCAGTGTTTTTGATCTTGGCCATTCTTACAGGTGTAAGATGGAATCTCAGAGTTGTTTTGATTTGCATTTCTCTGATAGCTAAGGATGCTGAGCATTTCCTTAAGTGTCTTTCAGCTCTTTTAAATTCGTCTGTTGAGAGTTCTGTTTAGGTCTGTACCCCATTTTTTTTTTTATTGAATTATTCTTTTGATGGCAAGTTTGAGTTTTTTTTGTATATTTTGGAGATCAGTTATTTGTCTGATGTGGGGTTGGTGAGAATCTTTTCCTAATCTGTAGATAGCCATTTTGTCTTGTTGACAATGTCCTTTGCTTTAAAGAAGCTTCTCAGTTTCAGCAGGTTCCATTTATTGTTTCTCCCAGTGTCTGTGCTACTGGGATCCAGTGTGGTTGGTTTTATGTGAGGTCTTTGATCCATTTGGTCTTGAGTTTTGTGCATGGCAACAGATATGGATCTATTTTCATTCTCCTACATATTGATATCCAGTTATGCCAGCACCATTTGTTGAAAATGCGTTCTAGCTAGAGCAATGGGACAACAAAAGATCAAGGGGATACAAATTTGAAAAGAAGTCAAACTCTCACTATGTGCTGATGACATGATAGTTTACATATGTGATTTAAAAAACTTCTTTTAGGGAACTCCTACATCTGTCTCATAAACACCTTCAGTAATATAGCAGGATACAAGACTAACTGAAAAAATCAGTAGCACTCCTTTATACAGATGATAAACAGGCTGAGAAAGAAATCAGAGAAACATCACCCTTCACAATAGCCACAAATAACATAAAATATCTCAGAGTAACTCTAACCAAACAAGTGGTAGACTTGTTTGAGGAGAGCTTTAAAACTTTGAAGAAATTGAAGAAGACACCCGAAAATGGAAAGATCTTCCATGCTCTTAGGTAGGCAAAATTAACATAGTAAATGGCAATCTACAGATGGGCATTTTGATGCAATGCCCATCAAAATCCCAGAAAAATTCTTCACAGACCTTGAAAGAACGACACTCAACTTCATATGGAAAAGCAAAAAATGCAGGATAGCCAAAATAAAAGAACAATAAAAGAACTTCTGGAGGCATCACAATCCCTGACTTCAAACTCTACTATAGGTAATGACTTCATATTTTTCTATCGTAATGAAAACAGCCTGGTATTGGCATAAAAACAGACAGGAGGACCAATGGAATCAAATCAAAGACCCAGATATCAATTCACACACCTATAAACACCTGGTTTTTAACAAAGAAGCTAAAAATATAAATAGAAAAAAATAATTTTTGATAGCTGTTCATTTAAAATATTTAAATGTCTATGCTTGTGTATGTGTATAGCCATGTGTGCCCTGACATGCATGTGGCGGTCAGAAATCCCCGCTCTTCTACTTCCACGAGGGACTGAACTCAGGTTGTCAACTTGCCCAGGAAGCACTTTATGTGCTCAACTATCTTGCATGCCTAACATTTTCAATTTATGATTACTTTTAACTTACAGATAATTGTAGACTTGAGACTGCTCGTTTGTTTCCCAGCTGCTCAGACCCAAAAAACCACACAGAAACTATTATAACACTGCTTGGTCAATAGCTTAGGCATATTCCTGGCTCTTCTATCTTAAATTAACCCATTTCTATTCATCTGTTTATTGTCATGAGGCTGTGGCATACTGGGAAGGTTCCGGGTCTTCCTTTTGCAGCTACATGGCATCTCCCTAACTCTGCCTACTCTCTCTCTCTCTGTTTGGATTTCCTGCCTGGCTTTATCTACTAAGCCACTGGCTGAAACAGCTTCTTTAATAAACAATGGTAATAATACACATTTATAGCATATAGAGGGGAACCCCACATCAGATAATGTTTCCTTTGATAAATTTAAGGTAGTGATGAACAATGTCTAATAGATGGTATGTAGTTGAAATTCAAATGCCTGAATTTGCCACCAGCATTTAGTTTAGGCCAGAGGGCTCCCCCTGCCTTGATCACTTACTGGCTGTGACCTGTAGAAATTTACTCGTTTGTTTCAGAGCTTAGAAGATGGAGTATACATTGATTGTGAGGGTGAACTGATCATGCTTCTGTAACCATCAGCACTTAGTACTCAAAAACTTAGTGTAAGAATCAGCAATTAAGTGGACAAACGCTGACCAGGGAGGGCTTAATGATGGGGGTGCTATGTGGTCATGACTTCTAATACCATGGTCTTCAAAGGATGTAATGTTAAACAGACATAGGTAAACATATGCTCTAGGGAGCTAGAGAGATGGCTCAGCAGTTACATGCACTTGTTCTTGCAAAGGACCTGGATTGGATTCTGTTCCTAGCATCCACATATTGTCTCCCAGCCACCCATAACTAGTTCCAAGGTATTTAATGCCTTTGCCTCACCACCGTGGGTATTAGGCACATATGTGGCACACATATGTACATGCAGGCAACACATACAGACAGACACACACACACACACACGCTCCAAAAGAAAAAGTCTCATGGCTTTTCAAGGTTAAGACTGTTCTGTGAAAATATTCCACACTCACTCCACTCTCCTACGCAAACTCCATATCCTGCCACCAAAGTCTAAACGCTTTGGCTGTAGAACGGGATGGTATCCAGGAAATGAGCGGTCTGCACATTTCAGCACCGCACACTAACCCAGGGAACTCTTTAGCAGGAAGGACTGAGGGTTGGTCCATACCATGTGTTCTGTTGGTCATGGTCAGCTGGAACCTCACCTACAGGAAGCTGCTCAGATGCTTGGAAGGTGGAGTCAGGTGCATAAGCCTTGGCTTAGCTTTCTGACCGTGGCTCTGTTCAGACCTTATTCTCAGCTGGCTCTGGCTCTGCAGAACCACACACCACTCACTGTGGGGTGATGCTATTTGGTACTGTCAGGATTGCAACAATGACTCAATAGTTCTTGGGGGTCATGTTTCTTTTCGCCACTGGGTGGGGCCAGCCTATCTTCATGATCCAGGATGCGAGTCTCTGCCTGCAATTTCTTTTCTCCAGTCACAATAACTTGTTCAAAGGCCTCAGATCTTTTGCCCAGTCCTCACCATGGCCCCTTTCTGGTTACACTGAGTCACACTGGAGGGAGGCCCAAATGAGTTCCCAACTATGATTTGCATTAGCTGCAATAAGGCAGTAAGTGCCAAAACAGTCACTATAAGAAATGGTTCCTGGAGCTCTGGAGGCTCCAGGTTTCCTGACTCTTAGCAATCAGACTTCACTTAAACCTAGGGACCAAGGAACCAGGTTCTGGAATGTGAGATCAAATAGGTGTGATGCCAATGGTCTGTGCCAGTCCCTCAGGAACATCCAGTAGTGACCTCTGTCACATGGAAGGCTACTTCCTCTGTCCAAACAGGGCACACGTGACAGCATGACCCCGTCAGATATCTTAGGTGTTCTCTGGAGAGCTGAAAGCTCAGAAAGGCTTGCCGTTTGTAGATGTCACCTATTTTCTTGCCTATACTTGGACTTGTTTTACTTTGAATCCTAACCTTAGGCTGTTTTTTTTTCTTGGGTCTCTTTCCATAGTCACAATGCTGCATGGTAGCACGGGGACATGCCTACTGTGTCTGTGGGGACTTCCCTGAGGCCATGTGTAAGTCAGCACTCAGCACAATATTTAGGATCAGTGCCGGCTTCTAACACACTGATGCCAAGCAAGCAAATGCCCAGTTGCCCGTAGGTAATGACTTAGTTCCAAAACGTCATGCTGTAGGTGAAAGTGGTCCTTGCCAAGGCAGTATGGCCAAGATGCCAGATGTAATTTCCCTAAGGCGAAAAGAGATGCTAAATACATCTAGTAGGCTGCACAAAGCAAAACTGCTAACACTGCACAGGCTATCAAATGAAAACAAAAACAAAAACTCTTGAGAAATACACATACTCAGGCAAGTAAGGGAGCAGCCACATCCTTAATGCCCAGTGTGGCCAGCCCATCTCACAAAGGATTTGCTCAATCTGCGTTTTCCCTCACAGCCAGACAAAGGGGAGCAGAGCACACCTTCCAGGATGAAGTTTCCACATTTATTATTCTTCCATGTGCATAGAAAATGGCAGTGACCTGTCTGTGAAAGAGGCGGGATGAGCATGGCGCCACTGTCACACTCAGCTAGGGGCTTCCAGGGCTCACTACCCACTGAAAACAGGATGGCAGAGTTGGCGGTCAACCGCTAATAGTTCCTTGGGTTTCCCGTTTGTGTTTTAGGCTGTCAGTTCTTCAACTCTCTTTTCAAATGACACACTGCGTTACAAATGATGGCACTTAACCAATGTGGCATTTCCATATTTACACCAACAGAAGAAATTTTTACAAGACATAATAGCATACAATCTTGACATTTAGTTATAGCAATAAAACATGAAGGGCATCCATTTTATTTTTTTCTGTACAAACTATCTGAACATAACTTTATTCACATTAAAAAAATCATCTGTAATTTGATTTGACCTACACATACCCCATCTTCACCCGTGTCTCAAACCGCTCACCACATCACCCACACCGTCACCACGAGGATCTATCGGGAATTAGACCTAACACCTACACAGAGCTTAGAAAGTCCCCTCCCAAGGGTTTCCTCACTTCCCTGAAAATTCCTCAAAAGAAAATCAACACTCCTCACTCTTTCCTTCCATTCCACTTCCGCATTTCATCATCAGATCAGCAAGGCAGACTCTTCACCTTAGTCCAAGCAAAGTTACAAAGAAAGAGTTCCCCGACAGGCGTCTTCGATGCTACACCCAGGAGTCGGGGGACCCTGGGTACTGTTCGACTCTGTAAGAAGGTCGTTTAGTGGAATAAAAGTCTACGTAATTTGTGGTCGATTTCAGTCCATACTGTGTTGAGTAATCAGTAGAAGCTGGAAAGTGAACTCGGTCATCAAAATAAGGGTCTTCATAGCTACGCGGAGACTGCAGGTACAATCTGTATGCATCCAAGGGCTTCCTGGTGGTGTCATCTTGATAATACAGCTGCTGGTGCTGCTGGCAGAATGGAAAGGCAAGTAAGGAAAACACACTTAAAGAACACTGACGAGGGCTTCCCGCTTCGCATTTTCAAGTACTCTGTGGGTTCAAGGGAAGACGCTGTTTCAGGGGTGCGCCGTGTTTGCTCACAGGAGGGAGGATTTTTAAATCATGTTTATACACAAGCTGGCTTTGTTTGCTCAAGCCCGGTCTGAGGCCCCAGAAGAGGTTAGGCCTTCTGTGGGAGGTGGCATAGGATGTGGAGGAGCCTGTCAGATGCGGACCCAAAGAGGAGGCGGCTTTTGCACAGGAAAGTTAAGCATATCATGGGCATACTTGAGGGGTGGGGATTTGGTTTGAGATACTCAGATAACTGTAGTGATAGGATTGTATTTTAAACATTTACTCCATTGATTAAGATTTGAATTCACCACTCATTTTTAAGACATTAGGTAGTTTGATGAACTCATTAGAGGATGAAGAATCACAAGGCAGGAAGATAACAATTTGCAGAAACATGGTGGCAAATACGATTCTGGAGGCAAGGCTGTGCCACTGAGGTCCTCTGAAGAGGACGTGTGGACAGGGCACCTGGTCCCCATTTCCTTCTGTGCTTACCATGCCTGCAAATTGTCATAGCTCTTACGACTGTCTGTCTTTATATTGCCCAAATCCCCCCAATTCAGTACAATTTAAGAATTTACCATATAGGTATTGGCATCTGTCTTAAACTCATTCTAACCTCATGGTATTTCAGAGTTAAAAAAAAATATATATATATACTTAGCTAAGTATCTCCTCTTTTGAAGGCAGAACTAGATTTCTCTTGCCTTCAAAAGAAACAGCATAGGCTGGGTGTGGTCTTGCATGCCTGTCACCCTGACTGCTCATGAGACTGAAAGGGAGGGTTGATTTAGCTCAAAAATTTGAGCTCAGCAGAAACAATAGTGAGACACAATCACAAAACAAAACCACCAAAAACTAGAGCATAAACTACTCATATTTTTTCCTATTTACATAAAAAAGATCATGGTGTAGATAGAGGTCTTAGAGGCCTTATTTGGAAGGACACAATGCAGGTCTGGCTGAGAAACCCTGGTTTTGTGGTTGAGAAGGGTGCGTGTGGCAGGTACAGTCCTTGAGGGTGGCTCGAGAAGGCCCCGCCCCGGAAGCAGAGTCTGGGGGTTCTAAACACAACTCTCTCAGGAATGGGCTGCAGGTTCAGTTTTTAAACCACAGAGCTCGGGGGCTGAAGTGCCCAGAGTGAGCAAAGAGGGCGTGAGGTGTTCTCACCAACTTTGCCTCCTCCAAGGATGGAAGAGGCTTTATAGGTCAATGGAGGGGGGGAGGGAGGAGAGAGGGAAATTGCTGGACCAAGAGCAGGCATTCGAGGTTCCCCATCACAGGCCTGCAGTCTCAGAAGCTCTGATGGAAACAATGTATCTAAACCCTGCGCAGCGTTCCTCAGGTGGCCCCCTTACGGTGTGGTGTGACCGCTAGCCAGCTTTCTGTACAAATGACACTGTGGATTCACCTGTAGCCGTCGATTTTGTTCTCTTGCTGGTGACGAATAGGAACTGATGTAAATTGGTGAAGGTTTGCTGGAGCCTGTAAGAAAAGAGTTTATTAAATCTATTGCTTAGTATACCAGTCCACCAGGTTGTATAGCTCCTGCCTTCCTAAGTGCCAGCATAGGCAGAAGGGCAGCAGCCCAGGCTCCCTGGATATGGACAGTATATCCCGGGCCTGGGAGGCTAGCAGCAAAAACAGGCCGTGTGTGTGTGTGTGTGTGTGGTAGCAAGAAGCATGAGAATGCAGGGCCCATCCAGAGAGGGGCCGTCTCAAGCTCTGCTCAGTCTTGGGGGCTTCTGTGATAGACTCGGAGCAGCAGCGTGGCTCCCCGTGCTGAGCTGAGGAACATCACTCTGCCAGGGCCTTGAGCCACAGTGTGAATCAGAGAACTCAACATCAGCATGCATCTCGTGCCTTCAGAGCAGCTGCGAGTCAGACCCTGGCTTCTGGAAGGGGCAGGCACAGGCGTGTTCAAAGCAGGGAGCTACACAGAGGCACAGTCCCTGGGTCTGCCATGGTTAAGTATGTAGTAGATGGAGAAGCACTTGGGGATTCGGCAGGTGTCTCCAAGAGCCCAGAGCTGACTCCTGATGACATCACCAGCTGCCTTTCTACTACTGCTAAACCTAGCAAAGGTTTTAATTTTTTAATAAGGAAAATAAAGCATATTCCAAGCAAATTAAGTTTATTGAAGCAAGCAAGGATAAGGGGTGCACGCTCAGGAGGCAGTCTTTGCGATGAAGCAGGCTGCTGCAGACCCGCGGCTGCCTGCGCTTCAGCTCCTATGTGTGCTCCCTTCCACGCAGAGCCTGGTATTTGAGATGTAGCATCTGCAATTTTCTGAGCTATTAATTGCCATGGTAACTATACTTGATTAGTAAATAGTTCTGTGGAATCACAATTTCAAAGACAACAGCAAACTCAGACTCCTCCCCCAGCAGTAGTTAAGCTGCCATCAGCTTTCATTTCTTTCCTTTTAATAAATAGGTATTTTTTCCCTCCCTTCCTCTTTTTTTGTTATTTTGAGGAAAAAGTACTTTTTGTTTTGTAGTAGCTCATGACTTGTTCTGGAGTAGTTTTAATTTGCTAAATTTTTGAGAATGGACCAATTACCTTTGGGTTGGCAACCTTAAAATATTTTTATACACATTTTTCTGAACTGGATATAAAACTATTAATACTATAATATTATTTCATTCTTAAAAAATAACCACACTTGGGAAAAATCATAAGTTAGTCTGTAATTCACTCATACTCTATTCCATGGAAATGTAAACGGGCTCAACTGCTGTTAATCTCTGTGAGTTTAGAAACTGATTAACTAAAGACTAGGAGCCAGTCTGGAGGGTCTATGCGGGCCCATGAACGACACTGGGCCCCTGATTCTGATGCGTACATAAGGAACTCATGCTGGAGCAGGAAGGGACAGGAGCACGGGAATGGCACTTGGGGCAGCCAGAGTGACCACTGGATTCAGCCCTCTTTTATCGGTGGCCATCATATCACTGTATCAGTTGGACTAGTTTAAAATAAGCAGAAAAGGCAACAACCCCGAAAGTAGCAGGGAAGGGACAGACAGGGACACGGTTTGCTGCTGGGGGACCATCTCATATGTGCACGGGCTAGTTAGTTCCCAGGACACCGGCTGAGTGCCCAGAAATGTGGTCCCTCCAGGTATTGCATCACACACCCAACAGGCATCTTACCAGGGTACAGGCCTTTATGAGTGGCATCCCCTTGGCTATTGTAATACTGCATAGGTGGCTGGGTCCTATCGTATTCAGAGCGAGGCTCTCTGATCCCTAACAGTGCTGGTGAGGAGGAGGTGCTGCCAACTGAAGGGAGAGGCAAAGGAAGGAGAGGGGGAAAAGAGAGAGAGAAGTCAGATTGTCAGCTCCAGAAAACAAAGTGCTTATTAGCAATGCTACAGTCAAATCAGCTCTTAGAGGGTGGAGAGCAGCCAGACCCAAGGACCATGAACATACCCTACGTCCCCATACCCCCGAGGGTGACATCTGGACCCATGTAGCCATGTCTCTGTGCTAGGACACTTTTTGGGAAGAAGGCAGGGCAGGAGAGACCAGCTTCCCTTTGGGGTGACACTACCAAGGCAGGGGATATGCCCATAAGCAGATCCCTCACCAGGGCTGGAGGAGGATCAGCCCTTAGACACCTGAGAGACAGTCCCACCTAGGGACTGGAATGGGGCCACCAGCACTTCTGCTTGTATGTTTGAAAGGTTCATGTAGCAAATCCATTGCAAAGTAGCTGTGTGTTAATCCATTTGAGATGATTCTGTGTCTGCTTGTAAGCCCCTTTTCTGGTGGCCACCCCTACTAGCTTCCGACAATCCCTATTCCCAAGTCCTCGGACACACTAAATATTTTTAATAAAAGAATAGTATAAGGGCTTATCTATCAGAGGTTTCCAAAACAAGCAAAGTTCTTGTTGAATAAAACAGCTCATAATTTTAAAGCAAGACATATCTACCACACAGAGTAGGTGTAGATAATGTTTAAAACAAAAAAACCCCAAAAACCCAAACACCAAACTAAACAACAAGAAACTCAACATAGCCATTCAATCACGTGGCTAGAGCCCCTTGGCGGGATATTAGTCTTTTTGTCCACATTTGTTCCCATGAGAAATAGGACTGTCAGAGGTGGCACAGTGGGCGACAACAGACAGTATGTGTGGGGATGCGTGGTTTAAAGCCGAATCAAAGTAAGAAGCATCTCTTTTCCTGTTTCATCCAGACAAGAATTAAATTCATGGGCCTGGTTTGACTTTGCAATCACAAGGTTTCTTTACATGTAATTTAGTGTGAAACTCAAAACATTCTTTTCATTAAGCGAACAGGTGGGAGGCACAGTTGCTAAGACCTCAGCTTAAAGTCTAGGAACTTTCTAGAAAGCCACAGTGTGAGGGAGGGGTGGTGGTGGGACGTGAGTTTGCAAAGCAGGGGACTGGAAAGTGCTGCAAAGCTAGAAAGGCCTAGGTTCAAGGAGCCTGTTCCTGAGAAGTTTCACCAAGAAAACTAAGAAAAAAAACCCAAAAAACTCTGCCCACAGCACAGCAGCAGCAGCAACAACAAGGAGACTTTAAACCTATGCAGGGTTGGCAGATCACAATGACATTCCTGGTCAGCCAGTGCTCTTAAATTACCCTCCACCAGCTTATGGGTCCAGATGGTCAAATGCAGATACCAGGGTCCTGCCCCTGCCCCAAACCAGTGACGTCTGGTTTGTGAAGCAGCATCCAGGTGTGGAGACAGGTCCCCCATCCCCCTTTTAAATGCACTGCAGCAGATGTAAGCTGTATTATCTTTTAAATGGAAGAAAGCGGGGCTCTCAGCAGTGCAACTGTCAAAGCAGGCTCTTAGGTTGATGGGCAGTGCTGAAGGGGACAGGCTGCATCAGCTCCCGCTCAGCTCCCGCCCCCAACAATGTTCTGCTGCACAAATGCCCACTGACCTGACTGAATGATGGGCGACATCTGTTGGTTGGTGGTGGACAGAGAAGGGTGTGATTTGAATCGGTCTCGCTCTAGCGTGGACACAGGTGTAATAAAATGGTTCTGATTCCACCCATCCTGGAGTTAAAAGGGAGAAAGCAACATCTCAGAAGGAATACAGCACTTCATTGCAGTAAGTGATGGAGAATGTGCACTGTGAGGAATGCTGATCGAGGCACAACTCCCTTGGATGTTTACCTTTTTGTAAATGCTCCGGAGGTCCCGATACTGCCACAATGTATTTAAGACCTGGGCTGCCGCCTTCACCACTTTCAGAGAGGATCTAGGGAGAGATGGAGATTTAATGAACATACATGAACATGGCTACTCCTGCCGAGAGGCTCAGGCGGCGAAACAGCAGCCGAAGGGGCCGGATGGATATGTGCAGGAAGCGGAAGCCCGAGAAAGGCAAGGGTGCCTTCTCACCTTTGCAGCACAGGGGGATCCCCTGAAAGCTGTTACCCACACCTCCAATTTCTCCCCTCCCATCTCCTCTTAAACTTGTGGCTTCCACATTATTGTTGTATCCAATGGTCAGGCCTCAACCTCATCCTGAGTAAGAAGGGGTCTGACTCTTGCCTACTTTCCATAATCTCCTTCCACTTGGCTGCGAGTGACCGCATGTTCTGGCTACTCCTTTCTAGGTTCTTTTTGGGGCTCTTATCTCCCTAACACTGCCAATCTTCTAAACAAGTCATTTAGATACCGCAGACTCCCAAGTGTACTTTTCCAGCTGGAGCGTAGGTCCGGCCCCAGCCTGCATCTCTCCCGCTGACCACGCCCACACTGGATGTCTAGTAGTTTATCTCCAAAGCAAATTCGTGATGGTCTCTGGCAGACTTCCCTACCTCTGTGAATAAAACCTTGGGAGTCATTCACAATATCCCCTCTTTTGCCATTCACTTATCCACCAGTAAATCCTATCGAGCTGTCTTTCAACCCCATCAGAAATGCTGCTCCCTCGTATTTTGTCTGTCTGTCTCTCTCTGTAGGTGTGTGTGAATGAGGTCATGCTGATCTTTCTACAAAGGGAACAGAACATATCCTGCCAATGCTTGCTGCTCTCCAACAGCTTCGGTTTCACTCAGAGGTGGAGATAGCTGACCTACAAGGTCCTGTTGCTTCTTGGTCCTGTTGCTCTTTGACTATCCCCTTCGTCCTCTGTCATACCAGCTCTGTCTCAGCCACACTGGGTTCTGCTGCTCTTCCCCGGTCCCAGCACTGTTCTCTTGCTGAACTCTCTGCTTCTATGCTTCTGCCCCAGAGAGCTGCACTGCCCGACCCTCCTTCTCCAGGTCTGCTCCCTACTGTTTCCACGAGGCCTTCCCAGGTCACCGTTTCCTGACATGCTATCACCTTCCCTGACTTTGTCGTTTGTCCCTGTAGGCAGCATTACCGAGCTCTGCTGCTGTTATTCATGGGGCACCTCATCTGCCTTGGCCCTGGAACGCTGCTTGTGATCTGCTCTCTGCTGTGAGCCTGGCACTGAGAACAGCGCCTGGATATGCAAGAAGGCAATAAACATGGGGGAAGAACCGCGAGGGAAGAGAGATGCAGGGAAACCAACTACAACTTGATCTGGTTCAAGACTTTCTTCTTCCTTTTCCTTTTTAAAAAAAAAGTATTTATTTTTATTAATGTGTATAGTGTTGTTGCATGTATGCATGTGTACCATGTACATGCCTGATGTCCTCAGAGCACAGAAGAGGGTGCTGGACACCAAACCCAGGACCTCTGCAAGAGCAGTGAATGCACTTAACCGGGCCATCTTTCCAGCTCTGCCTAGTCCAAGATGTTCTGAATCTTTGGTTTGGAATAAGAGATTAGACTTAGACTTACATATTTATGTGTATATTGCATACATGTGCAAATGCAATTCATGCATGCCTTGTCACTGGCTCAGCATTTCTACAAGGCAAACTTTTAAGACTGTGTAAGGTGATCATATGACCGTGTGTGTGTGTGTGTGTAAAGATGGCAGAGGGAGCCAGCGGATGGGATCTAATTGCCTGAAATGCTTCATTTTCTTAAAAGGAAAGGCAGGGTGTGGTGGCTTACTTTTGTAATCCTTGAACTCAGAAGACTAAGGCAGGAGGATTGCTATGAATTTGAGGCCAGCCTAGACTACATAGAGAGTTTAAGGTCAGCCTATTTGAAAAGAAAAAAATAATCAAAACAAAGAAACAAACAGATCTTACGCATTTGTTACTAATGAAATGTAAAAACGTGAGAAATAAGGAGGCTGAAAGGCAAGACTGTTTATGCTGAGAGATGAGGCTTCTAGCAGGGAAGCTATGGTTTCCTCTATTTTAAGAAGAATTCCTTCAGTGTTATCAGCTGTAACGTAAATCCCAGCACTGCCTTCCATCTAGCTAATTAACAAAGCGTCCCCACGCACCGTGCGTTACCAGGGCCAAGCTTTCTTCTTGTTGTTAAGGATACAACAGTAGACAAAAGGACAAAGTCCCAGCCTCTGCGGGAGTGAGGATGCAAGAGGACTCAAATAACACACGAGGGGAGTCAGTGTCAGAGAGAGAACGTGGGGGGAATGGGGTGGAGAGAGGTTGCTGACCTACTGTTTGGAGAAGGTACTGGAATTCCCATTTCCATTTGCTGATCTGACACTAAGACAGATTTAGGCACAGCTACAGCCTGTGACAAGAAGCCTCTATTTTGCTACTGATTCGTTCTGCCCACTTGTGCAGCTTCATCTGTTACTGTCATCCAAAAGCAGAGGGAGAGATGTGACCGAGCCCAGAGCACACTCATGCAGAGTGGAGGTTTTCATGCTTTCTGGGCACTCGGCTGCAGCATCGATCTCCAAAGCGAGGATTTAAAAAGACATACTTGCAGAATGGGACTCAGGCTTAGCAGAGCACAAGGTGCAAACGGAACGGTGCCCCTGACTGTCCCCTTCTCCTAGGAGTTGACATGAACAAGTGTCAGCACCCTGGCGAACTGGCTTTAGAGATGGCCACAGCCCGGGGTCTGCAACTCCCCGAAGTTCCTATGTACGAGTCCTAGCTCTCAATGTGACGGGGCTGGAGGGGCAGCCTTGGGAAGAGCCACTCGGAAGAAGGCCTTGCATGTGAGAATAAATAGGTCACTCTCTGTAAACCAGAAAGAGGCTTACACCAGACATTAAATATTGGTGCCTTGATCCTTGATTTCACAGGTGCCAGAACTATGAGAAATAAACTGCTATTGTTCATAAGCTACCTTGCCCACAGCATTTTGTTACAGAAACGTGAGCGGACTAAGTCAGAAAGGGGGTAAGGTACACCATAGTAAAGGGAACTCATTCCCACCGTTACAGGCCACTGCTGAGCTAGTCAGCATGTGAGAAACCCTCACGATAGACACACATCCACCACAAAGGCCTTCACCCCAAGACAGTCCAGGGACTGAGGTACTACAGAAACACCACACACTTGCCTGTCTCCTCTGCCTTTGGTTATGTTCACAAGCTTCTCTATCCCTCCCGAGTCCGCCAGTGCTTTGGCATTCTCCATGTTTTTGCTGGTGACCTCGTGGAGAGCACAGCAGATCGCTGCCACGGTCTCATCGGACAGTATGCTGGGGCCGTTGCCTCCAGGAAGCCGGTTGACCAGGTCTCGCATGGCGTATTTCCCTGCCGGGTGCACAAGACCAGGGGTCAACTTTTCACAGGCGCCAGCTTTCTGTTACTGTGGCTGAAAATCCTGATAATGTGAAGGTTTTACGAAACAAACTTCAAAAGAGACGTGAACAGGGGAAAAAGTTGGAAGCCCACAGCAAGAAGAGATGCACAGACGTGGCGTGACTCTGAGGGAACATTTACTGTCACGTCACTTGAGCAAATGACCGCTTTAGGAAACATTACTGTCACTTGCTGGAAGGAACATAAATCAGTGCTCAGGAGTCCACTGGATTTCGGGCCATATTCTACAGTAACGGCTGTAATGAAATATTAGGACATTTTATTCTTGGTTCCAGTGTATCAAAATTCAATTTCTGCTCAATGCTTTTAGAAAAAAACTTTGAATCTGGGCCAACTAAGGTTGCCAAAAATACTTTGCATTAAATCTTTCTGGGTGAGTCTAGCGAGTTAGCTGAGAGCAGCCACCCACTTTTTTAACAAAGCTGAGGTTACGTCGGCTGACCTGGCACCAGCAGTTAACCATAGACCAGTGTCTTTAAAAGACACATTATCTCCTCCAGGTACCAAGCAATAACAGTGAAGCACGTGACAAGATGGGGCTGAGGGAGTGTGTCTCAGCCAGGGAAGCAATTTATAAACACCCAAACAGAGATTATCTCCTGCTTTTTCAATTTCAATTACTAACTGACAAAGTGGGATAAATGCACTACAAACAAAAGTAATTAACTAAGGCGAAAGTAAATATTTTCTTAGGGTCCCGCCATGAAAACGGGCTTTCATCAAAGGGCTGATTCTCTGCAGTGTGGAGGCAGCAGGCGGGTCCTGACTGCACACGTGTCATGTCCTGCACATCACAGGCAACGCTCGGAAGAGCAGAGGTGGTTATGAGTGGGGAGACAGCAGCAACTCTGGAAGACCAGAAGACAAACGTGGGTCTGGACGATGGTGACTTCTGGATACTCACAAATGGCCGGATGTGTGATGACATGTGACTAGCCACGTGTCTTAGCAGTGGAAACACAGAGTACCTGTCTTCTCATAAGAAATTCAGAGAGTATAGATGTAACTTCTAAGTCTAGTTCGGGGACTCTGAAGGACGCATGGGAATTGGGCAGGGCTGGGCCATCGAGAGGCTCAGTGAGACTTCCTCCCTGCAGGGCTGATCTGCCTCAAAGAAAGGAAACATTCGCCTGGACATTAATAATTTAAAACGGCATTTCTGCCAGGCCAGGCGAGAAGGGCTCCACCTGCAAGTCACTGTGTTCCATTCAGTTTTTGGTTGCGCTTTTTTTGTAGGACTAGGCTCGAACCTAGACCCTTGTGCATGCTGTGCAGTAGTCTACCAGGAAGCTGCACTGCAGCCCTCTTGTTAACATTGAGATGGGTCTCACCACTGCAGATTGACCTGAACCTACTCTGTAGGCCAGGGTGGCTTTGAACTCATCATCTTTCTGCTTCAGCTGCCCAAGTAGCTGTGATTGCTGTGATTACTGGCTTGCTCCACCAGGCCAGGATCACAGCTAATCTTTTTTTGTTGTTATAGCTGTTTTTTTTTTTGTTTTTTTTTTTTTCCCCTAATACAGGCTTTCTCTGTGTTGTCCTGGCTGTCCTAGAACTTGATCTGGAGACCCAGGCTGGCCTTGAATTTGGAGATCTGCCTGCCTCTGCCTCAAAATGCTGGGATTAAGTAAAGGCCTACACCACCACTGCCTGGTGAACACAATAATATTAAAGCCAAATATTATTCTCATTCTCTCTATTCTCCAACCCTGCCTCCCTCTTTCTATCATAGCATGTGTATTTTAAAATAAATTGGGTCTAAGTTCACAAAAATCCATAAAAAAATCCATCCTCCCCATGTTTGAGTGGATGGAGGGTACTGTCCTTACTTCCTCTAACAGTGACACTCCAGACACTAACAGAGAGGTAACTCCTAGTACCACCCAGAAGCAGGAACCGAGTAGCAAGTGGCAGGGTCCACAGGACATTCTGGGCTATGAGGTCAATGAGATGAAGGTTCAGAAGGGAGGTTCCAGCCCATGGAGCTCCCTTTTCTGTCACCCCTCAGACTGTTTGGGATAGGGCAGTGCTTAGAGACCAGCAAGCTGCCTGGTGTGCAAAGCTGATGGAATCTCATTCTTGGCTCTCCAGATGTGCTGCTGTGCTCTCTCTCTCTCTCTAGATGTCCTGCTGTGCGCTCTCTCTAGATGTGCTGCTGTGCTCTCTCAGACCCAAAAGCAAAAGCCTCCTAAAATATTGTGTCCTGGTAGCCTAGTCCTTCTGACCCTTCCATCCTGACCCTGCCGTGGGATGGCATGACAGTGGCTTGTCTCTGGGTGAGCATTCAAACAGACTGGGGAGGGAAAGCTACACAGTATTCACACGGCTTCTTATTAGAATATGACAGTGTTGGGGAATCCGCAGCTATCAGCACAAATAATGGGAAAGGAAATTAAAATTTTTCTTGTTCTTGCTGCTCGGGATATAACTTCTCTTAGGGAATGATGACACCAAATTCATCAAACAGTGCTGGCGATCTGACTGTCCTGAAAATTTACCTTCTCAGATCAATGTTTAATTACTGAGCCTGCCTCTTGTTGAAAAGGAGTAGCGGAAGAGCAGGGGCTCCAGACACGCCAGGGACGGAACAGCAGGCTCAGGTGGAGTTTTGTAACTACCCCAGTTCCTTCCTTTGCGGTGTCCCCTGTCACCAGTCACATACCTATGAGCTCCTTGTTTCGAACATCCAGTGCCATGTTCCTCAAGGCGGTGGCCACAGAAGAGACAACTCTGTCATTATCCATCCTCAGAAGCTCGACAAGGATGGGGAGCCCTTTCTCTTTCCGGACAGCTGCCCGGATGTATGCTGCAAACTGGTGGGCAGAAAAAGGCATTAGTGGCGATCCAGTCTCACGCGCTACTTTAATCTGCAAAGATAAATGAATGTATGTTTTCTCTCCACTAGAGATTAAAACAGTGCCACCATTTGGGCGAGAGACAGGCTGGGATGGCTGATTTAAAGAAAGCCCTCAAAGCCTAAAGATCTCAAACCACCATCTGTCAGATTTCTGTGCAAGACAGAGAACACAGGATTATTTTCACACTCAGATATAGAAACACGATTAAGGAAGGAGCCCGTTTTCTTTGAGTTGGCCCCACGCCAGGTCCAGAGGCTAGAAGTAGGCTGGCAGAGCCAGCCCCTCGGCATCCGTTAGAGGGGAGCCTGGCTCCACTGAGCTGACTTTTTTTTAGTACATGCTGCAACAATATTGGGAGTTTGGTAACCAGTCGAAAAGATTGCTAGAAAAATTCCTGTACTCAGAAGAAAGGGAATTCTCCACAGACACCAGGCTCTGTAATTCATACCTACAGCCAAGGCAGGTTTGGGTGCAAAGGCATTCTCCCTCAACATTAACGGCTACTTCTGTGCACCCTGTGAACTGGAAAGCAGTACAAGCTACTAAAGAAACAACAGCAAAGTAATGTTACAAAATAGACCAGGACAATCCCAAGAAGTTGCTCAAGTAAATAATAGCTAATATTTTCCTACTGCTGACAAAGCATGAAGACAGATCCATTGGCTCTCTGCGAATTCTGTCAAGGTTAAAATACATGATTGACCGCCCAGTTTCTTGAATTCTAACAGAGCAGATTATCTTAATAATATATGTAGCAGGAAAAGATGCCTTTCAAAGATTCAATTAGCATTCATTGTATTAAATGATAGCTTTTATTTTCCAAGTCAAATGAAATCTACAGGGAGGAAATACAGTTGGAGGAAATACAGTTCGAGGTTTGCAACTGCAGACAGCACTGGGGCAGTGTGATCAACATCCTGAAACTGCAGGCACCGGAGACTGCCCAGCCCTGCCCAACCCAGAGAGCCTTTCCCCAGAGAGTGGTCCCTCGATTGTATATGTAGCCATGGCTACCTTGCGGGTCATATATATGACATATATAAGAAATACATAGTTCTTAAATTTTAATTATGTGAGTGTGAGCGCCCAAAGAGGCTGGAAGAGGGCAGCAGCCTCCCGGGAGCTGGAGGTGCAGGCAGCCAGCTGTGAGCCGCCTGATACGGTGCTGGGAATCAGGCTCCTGTCCTCAACAAGCCTTCTTAACTGACCTTCTTAACTAGCCAAAGGTCTGAGATTTTGAGTGACTACTTTTGATATTAAAAACCACTTAAATACAAAGTTTGAATCTTAAATGTGACTTTAACTTACTGAATAATCCCAGAAATTAAATTTTACAAAACTCAATCACATGTGTTTTAATTATAATTTTAGTCATGAAGTGACTCTTTGGCTATGCAGCAAAAGCCTCTTCGCCAGGAGCTGTCCTTAGTCTTTGCGCTTTGTCCTTTGGCTCAGTGCTCCCCACCACCTGATATTCATCTCCTCCCACAGACAAAGATGCTGAGGTGCGGGCTCCTCCACCTCAGCTCTTGGGAACCGGGGTTCTGAGAATTCAGTCAGCCCCTAGCACTAAGCTATTAGCACCTTAGCAAACAAACAACCACACATGCTTCGCTAACACCAGACCACATGAATGAGCGACATATCCAGTCCCGTGTCTATTAACAGAGTTCGGTCATGGAGAACAGGGTCCCAAAAAGCCTCATTTTAGGTGGGGTGGGACAAGGAGCCAGAACAAGCATTATAATCACCCTGTCACCACGCACACAAGGACATCCTGGGACGACGAGAGGTGACATCAAAAGTTCTCAGACACGGTGGTAACAACAGGAAACCATTTCCACATCCCCAAGGCTGTACATGGTAAGGACACACTTCCCATGCTCTGGAGGAGTCTGAGGGATGTGGGGTGCTCACACCAGCACTGCCTGACCCCATCTTCTCACTGTGATGTGTGCGGCACTGGATCCCACAAGGAACCCCAGCTCTACTCTTCCCTGTCCCCATCCCCACCGTAAAGCCACAAAAGTGACAACAGTGTCTGCATCATCTTATTTTTGTCACTTTGTCTGCTTAAAAGTTCAGTGCTCCCTCCCCTGTGGCCAGGTCCCATTCCTGAAGCTCAGCCCCCAGGTCTGGATGCCATGGTCAGCTCCGAAGCAGCCACTCCTTGTCCTGTCTGCTTTGCCTTAGAGCAGCCTGCAATCTGAACCCACAATGTCCTTCCCTCAAAGACCTTTCTCCTGCTATCCCTCTAATCTCTTGGTTACCTCCTCCCCACACCAACCTCAGACCCTGCAGGCTGTTTGCTCACCCTGCAGGAAGCCTTCAACTCCACTCTCCCCTGCTCCTCCCCTGCTCCCTGCCAGGCGACACAGCATGGATCCTGGGGACACTACTCTGTTGCTCATGGGTGTCAGATTCTCAGGGAAGGGGCTCTATCATATTCCTCTTAGGATGCCTGGAGGGACTCATTTCCTCCCCACACCCTCTTAACCCCCTTTTATGGACACACCCTATAATCAAGTGTGCCCCTTCCACCACCATGGCCAGTCTGACCACAGGGACAGAAAGAAATGTGGACAAGGAGGAAACAGCCCACCTTCCAGTTGCCAGCAGAGAGGTTCTGGAGAGATCCGGCAGAGCCTTCCAAGGTGGCCGGGTTGGAACTTTCTGCCAACAGAGTCAGGTAGGGTTTTACCACCGACGGGTGCCACAGCATCTCCACCCCTTTGGGGGACTTGGACAGTCCAGGGATAGGCCCGACTCCATCCCACTGAAAGACAAGCGGCACACACTGAGTGAAAAGGGAGCGAACGACATCTGACTGCGGACAATATTCATCTTGCTGGACTCAGTTAGGCAGCAACAATCTTTGCTGCCAATGATGTACTCCTCATTCTCCAATAGATAAAACTGTACAGAAATAAAATGCTAACTTGATCCTCTTGTGGAGTTCTCTTTTTCTTCTTTTTCTTCTTCCCCCAGCAGCTTGGTTCCGAGTCTTTGCTGGGAGACTCTTTTCCTAGTAAGTCATCCAGTTCGTTCAGTCCAAGCAGCCGGGCCTGCGGGACTTCCAGCTCCAGCCGATATGACAGGTTCCTCAGGGTACACACACAGTTCTCCACTGTCTGAAAGCCAACACAGTGTGTAATTAAAAACATCACCCCAGACACTCTGGCACTCTACACACCAATGGGGAATAAGCGCAGAATAAAGGGAAGTCCTGCTGTATGTACGTGGACATGACACAATCTAAGGAGAGACGGACAAGCACTTTTGTGGGCCGGAGTGCAGTTGTAAACCGAAGCTCGGGCTGTGCTGACTTAGACACATCATGCCTGTTCAGTGCCACACAGCCCTCCTGATGCTGCGGCCACACCCCGGCCTGTGCAGATCCTCAGCGGGACAGTAGTGCTCCCCTTTCCCTGTCTGGGAACCGGTCCTGTCACCAGGCCTGATTTCTGCTACCCCCTCAGCTTCTTATCTCCCATCTCTGAGGAACGCTCTAATTTCCTTCTGGGGACATTCTTCCATCTGCATCTGGGTTTTCGTACTTTAGGTATTAATTAGGGGCCACTTAGGTGTCTAAAGTCAAGGTTAAGGCTTGCCTGCCTGGCAAGTTCTCCTTCCCAACTTGCTGTTTCTCTCAATTTCACCTGCAGGTCTTCTGGTTCAAAGAGGCTCAAAAACTTGGGTGTTAGCCTGCCCCACCCACACCCATTCTCCCCAAGGTGATGGCTCATTCTCCTCTCTCAGACCCAAGATCTACCAATGGTCTCACCTCACACAGCACGCACACCTCAGAACTCCTGCTATTCTGGCTTTGTCTGCCTGTCTTTCACAGGCCCTGGGGCAGAACTTACTAGAGTATCACAGAGGAAACAGGAAGGCACAGAAGATCTGGGGTGGGGCTGAGTTGTGTCTGTGTCTAGGAACAGGAAATGTGGCATGGAAGAGAGTGCAGGGCTGTCACCTGGAAACCACAGAGAAATGCTGGACCCGTGGGAGGTCCTTTACCACAGTCACCATGTTTCCATGGTTCCAGGCCTGCTAAGTGGCCACTCGTCCTGTGATCCAGAGAGCAGCTCCATGCTCTAGTATTTCAGAGGCTGGATTGACTGCAAGCAACTGAATTCAAATGTCACCCACCACTTGGGCGTGTAGGCGGCTCAGAACTGACCTTGCTGTCGTAATCCGAGGTGTTGACACACGTGTGGATCACATACAACAGCGAGTCCACCAGCCCTTCACAGGACCGCATGTGCTTGCGCGCTTCTTCCCCGGCAGAGCTGAGGTTCCTGCATGGGTGGAGACACGTGGGAACTGCTGAGATCAACGACTCACCCAAGCCTAACCTGAAGAACCCTACCTGAAAATGGCGGCCAGAGAGCAGCCACTGCACGGTGACTTGAGATACTTCGGAGCCTGAACTTGGACAGCCGAAGCATTTTCGACATTGGCCAGAATGTCATACCCACAGACGGTGAACACAACCCCAATATTTGCTGAAGTCATTATTTAGTGGCTAGCTTCATCAGCCTCACCACAGGTAAGTGGAAGAAATAGAAACAGCTGTCTCAGGGTTGTGATGAGGAAGAAATGAACTGTACATTAAAGCAAATGGAAAAGTGGCTACCACATAGAAGGCAGGATAACGGCCATAATGGTTGGGGTCTGTTTTTCCTTTTACGTTAGCTATTAGTTATATATTCACATCTGATTATGTTAATGAGCCACATGAGATAAAACCTTAAATCATCAACAAACAAACTCAAACAGCCCCAACTTTTAATCCCTTCAATTCCTTTTGGAATTGAACCCAAGCAAACAAAAGGCCTCAAAATTATTTTGGGTCTCATTTACTTGAGGTCTTGTTTTGTTTTCTTTGCCTTCCCTCAAAAATGGATAGCATTTTTGATTATAAGTCTTTATTTTTATGTTCCGTTTACAAGGGTTCTAAGATAATTAATACTGATGTAAGGAAAACTGGGAATTGTAAAACTGAACCAGAGAGACCTCCTGTGCATCATCATACTGTCATTCAACAGCCGACTCCTCCCCTTTCACCCTGGGCTTCCAGCTTTCCTTGGCCTCTTTTGAGAGCAAACTCCCTTGGCCTTAACTTTGGTTCCTTTTGCCTTTATCTTTTCACTTTTCTGGGTACCTTTTTTTTTTTCTGTTTGGTTTCTTTATCACAATCTATGACCCATGATGGCCAGACGTCTATCTTCATCCAACTCTTAAGAATACATGTATCTGATTTATTGACTTTACTACATAGATAGCATTTCGTTTCTCAATATGAACATGGCCAACACTCTTAGCAACTCCCATCTTCCCTGATTCCAACAGCACTTCCATCCAGCAGGTCAGTCAAAGACTGAGGTGTAACCCCCTCCCCCCATTATTTCAATCCATTAGTAAGCTCCTTTTCACAAAGGCACCCACCTGCAGCCCCTGGTCTGGGCTTTGCCTATAGCATGCCTGGACCATACTAACAGTCTAATCTCATTCCATTTCTGTCTCCGCTCAGTCTTCTGCAGAACAGGAAAAGCCCTCCCCATCCCTCCCTGTTTAAAATGTTCATGGTTTTTCATAGCAGTTGAAATAAATGACAAACTTCTTCCCTTCATCAGAGATCTGACACCATCCACAGCCTTTGCTCAGAGAGTTAGTCCATTTCTTTACATGACCAGTGACTTGTGCTCCTGACCCTTATCCCTCAGATGAGTTAGCTTCTGTGGTATTCCATATATAGGCTGTGATGGCTGTTCTTGGTTGTCAACTTGTCTACATCTTGAATTAACTAAAACCCAAATCACTGGGTACACCTGTGAGGGTTTTTCCTTCATTAAATCATTAAAGTGGGAAGACCGGCTTCTAATGTGGATCTCTGAGGTAGGAAGCGACCACCACGGGATTCACCAATACTTCTTCATCATGATTTTTCTTCTGGTGCCCACTATCATCTGCTTGTTTCCTATCTGTGTCTTCCTCACAGCTGGGACCCAGCTCATTTTGTTCCATACTGGTTTTACACAAGTGGCATTTACCGAGGACTACAGCAGGTCACATACGAGTCAAGGTTGTACCCTGATCTAGGTATTCAATGCCAAAGGCGTTGGGGGTGTGGGGGTGCCATACTTCCCTGAATCTAGGGTGAGGATGGGACGTTGTTTCCAGCTGACCACAGGTTACGTGAGCCACCCAGGAACAAGAACACGAGTTCCTCCTGCCACAGTGCAGAAGGCTTGGAAACAGAAGCACAGGCCCTTCTCCCTATGGCTCAAACTGTCCCGGAGGAGTTCAGATGTCTTATTTTTGTTTTTCTTTTCAGGGCTGGGAATTGAACTCTCAGGGCCCTGTGCACAACAGTACCATCTCCTCTCTTCTGCAGCTGAACACTAAAGCTCACAGTGGAACTGGGACACTGTGCTCTGCAGGTCCCCTGCCATTCTACCAAGGCTTGTTTCATGTGCCCAGAGCAACACGAGGCTGGGGACCAACATCAAACAGGACTGGGTAAGCAAACAAGGAGCTGATCCTCAAAGGGAAAAGAACCACAGATTTTATGTTAAAGGTAAGAATTAATGGGACAGCATTGGGCCAACTTTTTTGTAAACTCAAGAGCGATAGTTGTTTAAGTCACACAACTCTTCACTTCTCTTTAAAAGTAACAAAACAAACCAGAACGTCAGTGACCATAATGGAACTGAAAAAAAACCAGGCTGTAGGTCTACAATAAGTCTGTGATAGGCAGAGAAGAGGCTACTACAGTAGAACATGCTGGAATTGCCGCAGTGCCGCTGGGCTGAATGGGCCTTTCTAAATAATTCACGGAAGAGTCATACGCGAAACTGTTGCCTTGGGGCCACCAGCCTGTGCTCACAATGTTTCCTCACGCCGTGACAAAGTCCACACTTCGCTATGAAGAAGAACCATCACCTTGGGGACTGTTAGCCAGATAGCGCCTTCTACAGTCAACTGACGCAAGACACACATTCGTTAACCACGTAATTAATTGGGAAGAAAGTACTTACCTCAGGCAACCTGTCGTGTTCCGCAGAACCAGCGAGGTCTGAAACTTAATTTTATGATCATCATCAAAGGAAGAGTTATTCCACCCAGAGTGTGGAACGATCACAGTGTTCGTTAAGGTTGAGAGAGCATCTCGAATGATTGTCATCTTTACAGCATCGCATGACGATAAATTCCAAAGAACTCCTACAGGGAGAAACTGCAAGTGAGACTCGCCCAAGATTCTCAGTTTCAAGACAGAAGCGATCACGCGAGCTCTAACCGATACGAACCTAAGCTGGCCCCAGATCTGTTCCACATCTCCAACTGGCCTGGGCTGGACCTGTGGTAAGTGTGGTACACACACACCGGCTTCAACGATGTATATCAGCCTCAGGCTCACTTTCCAGGTTTAAGCCCAATCATCTATTGAGAAGACAACTGTGGGCGGGGTGGGGTGGGGCAAGGGCGTAACCCAAGTACAGGGCCCAAACACAACATGTTCCTGATTTTCATGAAGCTTGCTTTTCTTGCATTGTCCCTTAGACTCAATGGCTAATATGACAAGCCTCTAGAATTTATGACTTAGACAAAATTTCTTTCTTTCAAAAGATTGGCATGGTTCTCTTCATGAAGCCTCCTTTCCAGTACTTTTTAAAAATTTTCATTTCATCAGCAAGAAGGCCAGCTTCAACAGAGTCCCTGGAGTACAGTGTAGTAGAATACCGTACAGCAGCCAGCAGCGTGGACGGCCACTGGACTTACTTTATTCTCCTTCTCTTTAAAGGGCTTTATTGCCGTGCATTTGAGAAGTCTAAGTTACTGCCGTTCCTTTTCTGACATAGGAGACAGCAGTAACGGAAGAGTGATAACTTATTGCCATAACTCCTGATTCATACAGAAACGGGAAGGAATCTGAGCAGTCTGTCATCTACTCTGATAGCATCTGCACATCAACGCGCTTTCTTAAGTGAGGAGGAAGGAGGTGGAGAGGTGGCTTTTCTTCGCCCAAAAGTCTCTCAGGGCCCCACACTCCTGATGAGCTTGTGACAAGCTTCTCCAATGGCTTCACCCAAAGATCAGCCCTGGGCACTTGTAGGCCCGTGGAGGGAAGGACTGACAATGTCTGCCTCTGTCTGTGGGTCTCTGAACAGAATGGGTGAAGCCAGAACTGGGCCAGACAAGACTGAACACTGCTGCTTCAAATGCTGTGACCCAAGGAGCCAGACTGAGCAGCCTTCTCTGGATGTAAAGTACAGGGGGAGGATAGAAAGCAGAGAGTAGGTTTGTCTCTGTGGGAGGAGGGGAGAAAGCCAAGGACAGGGGACGAGAGACCCAAGGGCTGCCTTCGCCACTACCCCTGTGCTGTAGAGACACGGTCAGTAATGGAGACTCATGCTGTGTATACCTTGTTTTGTTTCTGAAAGCTGATTCTTCTCACTGTGACCTTTGTTTACATAACTGTATGAAGGCGTACAGACCAAGATCCCACTGAGAAATCTGCATGGATGTTCAGGAATAGAATAGAACTTCACCTCCATTGTTAGGGTTACTTCTCTATGGAACATTTTGGGGTAGTGGTTGGGTTCTCGGAGTTTGGCCAGATTGTTTATTTGGGAACGAACTGACTCTCAACATGGCCATACTTATCTTTGCTCCACAGTGGCCTTTACTGTCAATCTCTATTTCCCATGTAAAAGATAGTTGCTAAACATTTTCTTAGGGAGAAACATTGGAAGACAATGATAGACAAGACCTGGAAGCGAATTCTTGGTTGGTCTGTGCTGACCAAGGAGCAAGAGAAAAGGAGGGAGACAGAAGAGCAGCTTGAGGCAGAGCAGAGTGGGGCCAAGGCTTCAACAGTCCCCGCTAATGCAGCGATCACACTGCTGCTGGTGGCGACTACCCAGGAGCCAGCTACAGTGGCAGGCAGTACACAGCTCCCTGGCCATTGATGGGGAAAATGGCATTACCCAGAAACCACCCCCGCTGACAACTCTGGAGCACGTGATTCCTAACATGACTGCTGCAATTTGCTTTCTGTCAAAGCCTTTCACGTTCCTTACTTCACAAAATACAACTCCTGGGACAGGTTCGTTTCCCAATAAGCTGCTCCCGTCTTCCCAGAATAAATGCAGTCCAGTCAAGTTAACCACAGGGCAAGGTTTATGCAAAGCAACACCCATCATATCAGAGGCTGTAGGTATAAAATCAGAAGACAGTGTGCCCCTCACTGTCCAAGGGGTGGAGGTGGTGATTCTAGGTCCCCTCTGTAGTTATCAAAAGTGGAGAGAAGCCCAGATTCCTTGCCATAAAGTGGCATTTGTAGTGCTGTATAGGATCTATGCTGTCATGTAAATGCTGCATCTCTCAGCCACATGCCCAAGGCAATGTAAACTCTATGTAAATATTTGATATACTATGATGTTTATTTGAGTTTTTGCTCTTGTATTATTGTTTCCTAGGTATTGCTCTGCTGCTGGTTGGCCCTGTGGATGCGCCTTACAGGCAGGAGGCTCTTTACTTCTGCATGAAACTAAACAGCTGCTCCGGAACCGTCAGGTGAAATCACAGCTGAAAGAAGGGGGGCTCAGGATGAGAAATTACCTCATGCTGGTTCCAAATTCCCTTGCTTTTGTTCTTTCTGCCTTCATTCCTAGCTACCCTAAGCTTTACTTCTGGCAAGAGGGTATTTTCTATATTTGAGGAGTCTCCTGATTTTTTTTTTTTTTTTTTTTATTTATTGTATTGAACTAGAATTTTCCTTCTTCTCCCCAAGGATACAGACTTGTCACTCGACAGTTCGTCAGCCATCAGCTTGGGACCGACATCAGAGAACTGTCTTCAAATGAATAAGAACAAACCATCACCTGGTTTATGGTGGCTTAATCCTCCATGTGCTTAGAGCTAAGATGCCCCCAACAAATTAACTTTCCCACCTGACCACTTTATAGACGTGCAACTCTAAATGTGGCTTTTCTGAAAGATGAACACTTATGTAATGAGGCACATGTGGGCAGCTATCTAACTACGAGTTCCCTTTCATGTTTTGTTACACATGTGCAGGCTAGTCGGAACCTGCACACACTTGCTGATGGATTCATCGTAGGTCTTGTGTTTGTGTATAAATTCCCCTTTTATTTTCTGCCTATCAGGCTTAGAGGATGGGTTGTGACATTTCCTGGAACAGCATCAAGAGTGCCTTTAAGGTCCATCACTGCAGATACAGGGCCTGGACAGCAGCCAGACCTTTGGCAGCATCTGCTGGTGGACAGAAGCTGTTTGTCCCATGGACACCACCCTATGCCACCTCCCCGCGTCAGAAGAGTTGTACCACAGCACTGGAATTCCCATCCCTTAGACTGTGCGGCGGAAAGGAACAGGACTGCCAAAATAGCGAAGGTCAAGTTGTTTAAAGACATGCACCCTCTGGGTGATGAACCCTTTTTTTTTCCTCCTCCCCCAGATAGGGTTTCTCTGTGTAGCAGCCCTTAGCTGTCCTGGAACTAGCTCTGTGTAGACCAGGCTGGCCTCGAACTCACAGAGATCCGCCTGCCTCTGTCTCCTGAGTGCCCTAAATAAAGGCAGGCACCATCACTGCCTGGCTGATCATGTTATCTTTTGATCAACTGGGGTGACTTACTGGTTATAAAATTGACCTACCAGTGAAATTCATTCAGGCTTTCATTTCTGTAACCAAAAAAAACCTGGTTCCATTTATTCATGACTTGAAAAAAGGAGATTCTGGTTTTGCCAAGAATGAGGTATTGAAACGACCCACACGGCGGCAGCTTTTCGTCCCATGCTACACATCATGCCTTATATCACCCTCTAACTCTAATTTTGTCCTTTACAACTCACACTGAGCCCATTTGCTGGACCAAACTAACTACTTCCAAGGCTGAAGTACATTTTAAGGCACTGGTTTTTGATTTCCTAACTCCCAAACCTCACAGTACCATTCAAAACAACTAGTTCTGGTCAACAAAACTTGACAATACTATTCAACGAGACACAATGCCTCAGACAGGGCCTTTAGGAATTTGGCTCTTCTACTCAAAGTAAAAAGCACCATCCTTCAAATTGGCTAATAATCCCAGGGTACACTCTGCTTTGATAGAGTAGTAAGAAAACCATGTTCGCTGCAGTTTCTCTAGGGATCCAGGACAACTGGGAGAGTCTTCCAAGAGCTCTAAGTGAAGAGCGGAAAACACAGCAGCTACCAGAGGCAGAGAGACAGAGTTGTGAACCCGGCACTCTCCATCAGCATGGGAGCGGGCCTCCAGCTCTGACTTCCCAGGACAAAATTCCCTCCAAAATTACAGAGTGGCACATTCCATCACCTCCTTGTTCCCCCCAAAAAAGTGAAAAAGTGAAGAGTAAGCTGTAGTTTGGTTTAGGAAGCTGGAGGTTTTATATATTTGAAGGCAATTAGCTTCATTCTGAGGGCTGAGAATATAGTCACACAAATGAATTTAGAAAGTATTAGGAATTTCCACAGAAAAAGTAGAGATAATCACGAGTAACCACTAAGCAAAATGAAACGCTGCCGTGGGAGATGAAAGTTTGTTTTCTTCACAAAGAGCGAGAAAGTAATTAAAACACCATTTCACATAAATCCCACGCTGCAGAATTTTGAAAGCGCCTGTGTTTAAAGCTGGCTGTATAACTAATCTAATGCCAACTGATAGTTTTATTATTCACATTAGAAGCTGATTTTGCTGATTAATTAAAATAATAACAACTACTTGAAAGTGCAATTTTCAAAGAACATTAAAAGCCAAATAACATTTGAAAAAGGGCTTTCACCGGCAGCCTATATACAACAGCCGACAAATTCTCTCTCTGACGGAAGGGATCATTTTAAGCCATTTATGTCTATATTGCATTCAGCTTATGCTCCTTCCAAATTATCAAAAATCAAGCACCTGCAGACACTTTCAAAGGAAAAAGCCTACGAATGCCAGGGCTCTTACGGACCACTTGCTGGATCTTGTTCCTTCTCCCAAGTCTGTTAAATCTCTGCTTCTGTCTGTTTTGTTCATTTCTATAGTGCTGGAAATTGAACTTACAGGGTCATGCATGCTGGGTAAGTGCTCTACCTTTGAGCCATGGTCCCAGCCCTGACAGCTCTTGGCATCCTTTGCTTCGGCGCCTTTCTCAAGAAGCCCACAAGGTAAACTGAACTACCCCAGCCTCCCAGATGAGGGTCAAGATGACTGACCTTTCTATCTTGGGGCAGAGACAATGTCTTGCCAAGTTTAACTAATCTAATGCCCAATGTGCCTATGGTGGCTGAATAGGAAGGGCCACCACAGGCTCATAGATTTGAATGCTTGTTTACCACGAATAGGAAGTGTGGCCTGGTTGGAGCAAGTGTGTAATTGCAGGTGGGCTTTGAGGTTTTAAATGCTCAAGCCAGGCCCAATGTCTCTCCTTTCCCGCTGTGTGCCAATCTGGATGTAGAACTTTCAGCTACCTCTCCAGCACCAAGTCTGCCTGCATGCTACCATGCTTCCCACCACGACAATAATGGACTAAATCTCTGAACTGTAAGTCAGTCCCAGTTAAATGTTTTCCTTTCTAAGAACTGCCATGGTCATGGTGTCTCTTCACAGCAATAGAAACCCTAATGATGACAGTGACTTTGCTCCTGCTGGCTGGGGCAGCAACAATGCCCAGTATACATCACACCCTCATTCCAACAAGTGGCATTCATATAGACTGAGTAACTAATATAAAAATCCAAAATCTAAAACGCTTTAAAATCTGATTTCAGCTTTAGGATGCTAAGGTAAAGTTCATGTATATATTTTAAAACTCTACAAAAAATTAAATTCTTTAATTTGAAGCCCTTCTGACCCCTAGAATTCCAAGAGCGGGATATTCAGCTTCTATAGACCTGTGCTGTCTAGTAGGGTAGATACAAGAGGCTAAGTAAGCACTTGAATTGTGGTTAGTCCAGACTGATTTGTATAAAACGCCAGAAGATGATAAAAATCAATGCAAAATAGCTCAGAATTGATATTGACTTTCATACTCATTAAATCAAAATTGATATATTCTGACTACTGGATCAAATGAAATACATTATTAAAATTAACTCTACTGTCTGGTTTTGTCCTTAAGATGGCCACTGTGCATGAGGCTCTGATTACACGCCTGTTGGGTGCTGGTTGGTCCCTGGTTGAGCTGTATGCTCTAAGGAGGCCTATGAAAACGTTGGAAGAGCAATGAGCACAGCCTGAACATGTCATCAACCAGACACTCCACATGTCTCCTCACAAACCCACAAAGCACTGGCACCATTTGTCACCAGGGAAGCGAGTATTCCATGAAGGTGATACGCCTGGAGCCCTGGGGTCATGACCAAAGCTGTCCGCCTGGCTCCAGATCCCAATCTCACACAATACCGAGTTGTCTTAGCCCTGTATGGTTGTAAGTTATGGGAGCCCCTGTCTGGCATGACTGGAGGTCATAGCACTGAGCTGCAGTATGAGAGGTAGGGGTCAGAAAAAAAGGAGGGGGGAGCCCTTGAGAGACCGCAACAATTGCAAGAGTCGGAGGTTTGAGGCCAGGAATAGCCCAGAAGGTGGGCTGAGCGGACGGGGACTGACAGGTGGGAGGTCTGAATCGTTGACCCTGGGGTTACTCCAGTGCCAGGTGCGTAGAGCCTATGTCATGTGACAGTGGCTTCTGGGTGAGAGAGTGGGGACCCATAGTCTGAGGAAGGGAATGAGATAAAGACCACCAAGAACTACCCATGAGAACTGGGGGCATGTTGAAACTGTTGGAAGTGCCAAAGATGAGCCGGCAGCTTGTGTATGTGCAAAAATACAGTGCTGTTGACAGAATAAGGAGGTCGATGGGGTTGTGAAGAGAGCATACCGCTATCGAAACGTCTGCTGCTTGGAGCTTCAGACTAATCGCTCAAGCTTTCAACCAGGACCACTGTGCCATCAGCGAATTATAAAAATGAAATGAAATTGGAATAATGGGAAAACAATTATTATGAGAGGGACAAAAGTACTGTCTTCAATTATAGAAAAATGCCCTTCTGTGGAAAAATTCTGAGGAAAAAAGATCATGGTGGCATACAGTCATTTCTAGGGTTCTGAAGGTGCGGCACCTATGGGGAGGGTCCAATGGCCCTGGAGCAGGCTGCACAAGGCTGTTCTTGGCCTAAAAGCATGGACCATGACATCTTTCTCCTGATAGGCCTCCTGGGTGGGTGCCTTTCTTTTGGCTTCACTGGCTTTGTCATGGCTCTGCC
This sequence comes from Chionomys nivalis, assembly GCF_950005125.1. Lineage (NCBI taxonomy): Eukaryota > Metazoa > Chordata > Mammalia > Rodentia > Cricetidae > Chionomys > Chionomys nivalis. Next base: position 21,780,773 of record NC_080107.1, read on the forward strand.
TGGTTTACCTCAGAGCTCCCTGGAATCTCCTGTACATTTAGATGCATAGTCTGTCAGATTTGGGAGAGAGCTCCTTCGGGTGTGGTTTTCATGGTGCAAGGGTTTTTGAGTCTAGGGAAGAAAGCTTCTCAGAAGACAGCTGTGGAGGATGGAACACAAGGACTAGTTGCAGCAGCTGCCCAGGGAGGGCCCCGCCTCTGTGCTCAATCTGAAGGGACTTGTTTCCCATGGTCATGAGCAAGCTAGCTCTTCACTGTCTAGAAAACCTAAGTGCTGCCACGTGCTTCTATGATTTTCTGATCGTAAGGGCTGGTCTACCTAGGGATCCCCTCACAGGATCGCACTTGTGTCTCACCATGTTCTCCACTGAGGTAATTTTTCCACTTTGTGGGTGTTTTGAAAGGATTAATGACACCACATGGTTATGTAGTCCAGTGTTCCTGGGAATGGCATTTCTTCAGGAAATAAGCTTACAATCCAGGAATTCTGAGAACTGCCCACGAGGGACATAAAGCCGGCTCCTTCTGTTGGAAGCTGGTACAAGGGAACAGGCTGCGTAAGGGAAACGAGGGAGGTTCTGAGAGGCAGAGCTTGCAGAGGCCCCCCCTCCCACCCTTGTTCTGCTGGCGACAGCTTCAGATTCTGACACAGAACTTGGTCATTTACATGAGCAAGGAGATTTATCCTTAGAGCCACTTCAGGCCTATATTCTACACCTGACCTGTGTGAGCAGGGACGTGGTCTCATCTCTACATGCACTAATTCCTCCATCTAGCAGTCTGGGGCCAGCAGGAGCTTTGAGACAAGTGACTGAAGCTGCCAGCTACAGGGAGGGCATCAGACCAAGCCAGAGCCTTTGGAAGACTGAGGGGTGTGATGTGGAGTCTCCTTAGGTGTGGCCCACCTTCTTCATATTTATAAGCTGTCTAGGCTACTGAGGGAGTACACCATCACAGGCCTGTCTTTTGCTGGGCAATTCTACTCAGATCAATGTTGGCCAACCAAGTTCTCCAAGTGAGTTTAGTTTTCTATTTGCCTCATTTGCGCAGCACTCAGGAGTCTACATTCACATATGAGGACCGGGCACAAGGGTGCATCGGACTCAGAACGTCACTCTCGACAGACTCAGAACACTAAAGTGACACTGCGGCAAGTCGAAACCTGAGGGTGATGTTGGGTCACCAGCTTGACACGACTGCACTGGTGGGGTTCACGCAGAGCTCCCTGTGATGCTCCGTGAAAGTAGTTAGGGTAGTGAGAGCTTCTTTTGTTGATACCCAGAAAGAAGAAAAGGACTTGGAAAACAGGCATCTGCATGCTCAGAGTTGCTTCTGTTGAGCATTTCTCAGTGGCCTGCACTGGGGGAGAGAGAACTTTAGCCTGTGCTAGGAACTCGACCTCCCTGTGCCTGAGTTTCTCATCTGTGATGCAGGGTGGGTCGGTGCGCCTCTGTGGAACAGAGATCTCTCCAGGGCATTTTCCTATTCTAAGTTCTTTATGAACTATGAGCTGGCCCATCTACAATGAACTATTTTGGGAACTATTACCAAGTAAACTCCCCCCCCCCTTTTTAAAGTTTCTCATTACAATTTTTTATGGCTTGAAATGAGACAGAGAAAGAGGGAGGGCGGCCAGAGACTGATGATGAATGATTTTGTTATTATTATTTTAAGTAGACCAGGTGGTAAGGATTCTTACTAATTTGGGCTGGGAAGTGGGAAGGGCTGTTGCTAGATTTCTGAAAATAACATACAGCTCCTAATAGCACAAGTGGTCCAGAAAAGCAAGGCAGAAAGTAACGGACTGCCTCCTGTCTAGATCATGTAACAAATGGCTGTATGAAAGGCATATTAATGAGGTCAGGGAAACAAGAATAGAACTCTTCATCCTGCAATAATGTGGTTCTTTATACTATGAGGGACCATCTCTTGCCAGAACCTACTGTTTGCTAAATCTTTGCTCACCTGGTTTTCCTTAATACAAAATATTCTTTAAAAAAAATTAACTTATCAGTTACTACATTTAAAACAAATGCAAGACATCTTTTTCAGAATAGTTAAAATGTCTTCACTCGTGCTGTAAAAATTGCCAAACTGAAACAAGGAGGATGAAGGGAGGGGGAGGGGAGATGTTAGACTTAATAAATAAGGATCCAATGATGAGGGAGGGACGATGTGGATCACGTTCTGCACTGAGTCTGCAATGCATAGCTCGGATTTCAACTTTCAAAACCATCCATGTGCAACTAGGCATATGAGTGAATAATCACTTGCTAAATTAGAGAGAGGGCATGGAGAAGCTATATGAACTCAGTCTATAACACTGAAGGACAAAGGCTACCTTTTGGTACTTAGTAGGGAGGAATGACAATGCGCCAGGACCGGGACATCTAGTTCATTACAAAGCAGGCCTCCAGATTCTTTGTAAGGTCTTCAACTTCTACAGTGTAAGACAGGATGCTTTCAGAATGCCCAACCACTATAAACGCGTATTTCCTAGCTCAGAAATACAATTCAGTAACCCTGAACAGAAGGACTGATCATGTTACAGTTGTGGTGCAGAAGACACTGATATGGACTCTGCATGGTTTTTGTGCTGAAGCACAGCAACAGGGAAGGGAGGTCCACTCAACACACCCTGCACACAGCAGGAAGTACCTATAAAGCACAGTATATTCCACGATGGAAAATGTTCAACACGGTGAAGAAAACACAAGAGTCATGTTACATGTTAGAGAACCATTTTCATTAGCCAAGACAGTCACACTGTCTTGGGAAAATAATCTTGGCAAAAAGGTTTGGGTTGTTTTCCCTTGAAAATGCAAATGTGGCAAAAAAAAAAAAATGCCCTGGGCAGTTACTACACTTAAAGCAAATGTAAGACATCTTTTTCAGAACAGTTAAAATTTCTTCATTTGGATAGTAAAAATTGCCAAACTGAAACAGAGAGGATGGGGGGTGGGGCAATACTTTAGACTTAATAACTAGGTTGAGCTACTTAATATTGTGAATAACAGAAGACCTATTTTCAAGTGAATAATTTCTTCAAACTATAAGCAGTTTGAATTCAACAGTTTATTGGTCTTCAACATTTTATGATTCTAAGCTGATTTAATTATCACTGATGAACTCCGAGTCCATACCTGCACAAAGCCAAACATGAAGCCTGGAGAGCCACTGTCTTTGTGGATGGCACTGACTGAATACTGGAAATCAGACAGCTAATGCTGTTTTCAGGGAGGGTTTGAGAGCACTGGAGCTGTGTTTTTCGGAGTCAGGGGAGTTCAGACAAAAGACTCCTGATCAGGCGTCCAGGAGGCTGGGTGCAGGGCAGAACTGGTCTTTAGGGCTATTCTTACGAGCTCCCCAGGTTTGTGTCCCTTGCCTTCTCAATGTGCTGTTGCTTTGGGGGCAAGCTTGATGCTCAAGCTTGTGTTCGGAAGTTATATAAGTTTACTGTCCTGGCCAATGCAAACATACAGTGGGGTTGAGTGTAGAAAAGGTACAGAGATTCATGTCTTGCTTGGGTGACCAATCAGGCAAGAGGAATCTGAGACCCCTTTCAACACCCCCTTCCCCCGTGATTCTGCACTTTAAAGAACTTGTAAATATGTGACTTGGAGAAGTGTTAATGAAAGAAGGATTTAAGGATCTCCTGAGGCTTCCTGCTAGAAGACACACCACAGTTCACTCTCCTTCATTTCTTTCTGTATGACATCATGTAAGTCTGGTACTACCAAATGTTATGACCAAGAAATGAACAACTAACTTTACTTTCTCCCTAGGTCTTGGCCTTGTACACATATTGTACACATATCAGTCCCTCGCTCCTCCCGACTCACACACGTGTGTGCAAGCAAACAAATCTTCTGGATTCATAGTAGGAGTTGGTAGTTTCATATTAATCAGACAGTATTTGCACAGAAATCAAGCTGAGAGAAATAGCCTTTGGGAATGGGAAATAAATTTCCAGGTCCTCTCCATATGAGAGCTGAATGATATGTTTTCATATTGATCATTCCCTTTCCAATATTTTGAATGATCCATTTCGAAAGCAACCATTCCATTACAATTATTACTGGCTACAGTATATGGCTATAAAGTGAATCTTGATTTCCTCTACCACCTACATATGGCTGGAAAAAAATGTTTCTTAAAAGTCAAAAAAGTTTCTGGTAGAGGGTTCTAGGAGAAATATCAGAAGGTGTTTATAGTTTTATATTGGAAGGTTTTCCATGAGGATACAGCTGCCTGAAACACACACTCACATTCCTCTCTCAAGGCCAGGGCCTTTTAAACAAACAGAAAAGTCCAATGTACACAGGAGTGATGAAAGGGGGCAAGTATCCAAGTGTGCACTTGGGTCAATGTGCCCCAGGCAAAAGGCATGGTTCCTTTTGAAGGGCAGACTGTCTCTACTGCAAATCAACTTGACTTACTTTTAAATAATAAAAAACAGAAAAAGGAAATCCCTGAACTTTCATGTACTTCTCTTCCTGGTTAGCCCTAAGTTTTATAAATTTGAGGTCTGCTCAGGAAAGACAATATAACAATTTAATACAAGGAAAAGCTTAGCAATGAAAGTCCAGCAAGGCCTTATTTCTTCTATGAGAAATTCTGAGAGAAGAACAGAAAAGAAGCCACACATTAGGGATGTCAGGTCCATGCCATGAAACATCCAGTTAGCGAAACAAGGGAACCAAGCGCAAATGTCTATGTACTGATACGCACATTACTGCTACCGAGAGAACACTGCCAAGTCTTCTGGGTGCAAGGCCTCCCTCATTCACAGCTGTGAGCAGCAGCTAGCCCCACCCCACTGCCCAGGGTATCATCTATCACAACACTGCTCCTATTGGTTTCTCAATGCCACTAGGCAAGGGCACTGTCCGGAATGTTACCAGCATTCCCTCTAGACAAGGTCACATTCTCTACCCACCTGTAACAAGCTCCCTTACTTCTGCATCAATAGATTTTCTTAACAGCCGCAGCAAGGCAGGGATCCCACCTACATTCTTCATTGCTATTTTATTTTCATCTGTAGACTTGCCAAACACAAGGTTTCGGAGGGCACCACAAGCGTTCTTTTGAACTTCCAAAACTCTGTGGTCCAACAGGTCGACCAGATGCTTGATTCCCCCTAGCTTGTACACCTGGAATGAAAAAAAAAATCAGGTACCAGGACTGAGAGGGAACACAATAAACGGACAGCAGCGGAAGTCTGTTATGCTGGGGCCATGGGAAACACCGGCTGCAAATTCGAAGACTACTCCCTAAGATGGCACTCTTTTCCTGTACATAGGGCTTAACGAGAAGGGACATCTGGGGGGCTGGCATCGTCTGCGTACAACACACACAAATGCAGCAGACACTCAGAGGCAGCATGGGAAGGGATTTCTAGACCTGGTCTCCAGGCTGCTCTCCTTAGATTCTTTCCCACTTGGGAGTCCTTTAGTATTTGACTTGCATGCTGCTAGGCTTTATTTATGTCCACCTTTAGATCTGTAACTGTTGTGTTGTTTTACACAATGAGCAGAAAATAAATGTCATTGCAGGAGGATAAGGCCCGAAATGTTAAAAAAAAAAAAAAAGTCTACATGCTACAAAACACTAACCAATAACCAGCAATGCAATATTTCCATAAACACCAAAATACCTGTATTGAACAGAACCTTGTGGGATATATTATCTCTCTAGTTCAGTGAATGGAGTGATTTTTCTCTAGCAGATTCTTTGAATATATTTCTGGAGCTCAGATGAAGTGATTTTTGCTTCATGTTTTATAACTACGCTCACTGAATGGATAAACTTGGACAAGGCTGAGAGCACCCAAGGCAGGATACTCATCCCAGGTTTTCCCGAGAGTCAATGAAATGCACAGTCAAGAAGTGAAAGAGTATCTGGTACCACTTCAGAAAGAAATGTTCTCTTTTAGCAGTTTTCGTGATGCTAAGGATTGAACTTAGGGCCTTGCAAGCACATCCTGTGCCACCACCAACACCCTCAAGCCCTGGTCATTTTGGAATTAGTTTTATTTTTTAAAAACTCTGTTATTACTTTACATGTTTACATGGGTGTTTGGCCTGTGCCCATGTATGTGCATCATGTGTGTTCAGTACCCATAAAAACCAGGAGAGGGCATTGGGTCCTCACTAACTGGTATTACAGATGGCTGCGAGCTGCCATGTGGGTGGTTAGAAACAAACCTGGGTCCTGTGGATGAGCAGCCAGTGCTCTTACCCGCTGAGTCATCTTTCCAGGGCCCCAACTCCCCAGTTATTTTTAAATAGAAAGTAAGCAGCTGCTAAGCAGAAGTCACGGTGTGATGGAGGTGGGTCTTGTATTAATCTGTTGCTTTCATTGGTTAATTAATAAAGAAACTGCCTAGGCCCATTTGATAGGCCAACCCTTAGGTGGGCGGAGTAAACAGAACAGAATGCTGGGAGAAAGAAGCTGAGTCAGGGAGTCGCCATGATTCGCCCACCAGACACAGATGCAGGTTAAGATCTCCCTGGTAAGCTACACAGATTATTAGAAATGGGTTAATCTAGATATGAGAGCTAGCCAGTAAGAGGCTAGAGTTAATGGGCTAGGCAGTGTTCAAAAGAATACAGTTTCCATGTAATTATTTTGGGGCATAAGCCATGCGGGCGGCCGGGTGCTGGGGACGCAGGCCCGCCGCTCCTTATTACAACAGAGTGGCGCCCAACGTGGGGCTCGAACCCACGACCCTGAGATTAAGAGTCTCATGCTCCAAAATCACTCCCACATAAACGGTGTGCCGGCATTGGGGCGGGCTCTGGGTCCAGTACCTCCATCTTCACTTTGTTGTCACCGAAGCACAGGTGCTGCAGGTAGGCCGCGGCATTTGCCTGCACAGACGGGAACTGGTGTTGCAGCATGTGAATGACCTCTGGCAGCTCAGGGTCACGCCAGGCAAACTCCCTACATGGAAGAGATACAGCTTCAGAAAGGAAGCTCCAAGAGGAACCATACATTTCTGATAGAAGGGAAAAGTCAGGCAGAGGCAGAAATCAGAAGTTATAAAAATCCTAACATATCTATTTGGAAATGATTTCTCCCGATCATGTATACAGAGACCCAAATGCTTAAGATCCCCCCCAAAATCATGGCACACAGAGAGTCAGGGAACAAAGGGAATTCTCAGTATGGACAGCGTTTCCATCTCAGTGTTTCTACTCTGGATTTTAATTTTATGCCTTTCTCCCCATCTAAGAACGCAGCAGATGCAACACACAGGTAAACAAATGCAATCTAGCTAAGTGAGATGTCACGCCCATGGAAAGGAAGGCCTGATGGGAAAAAACAGAGCTGTTACCAGCTGCTAATCACAGATAAGGTGGAAAAATCACAGTGATTGTTCAGAAACTTAAATATGCATAGCTGCTCTTGATTATGAGACAGAAACACAGAGGAATTCACAGAAGAAAAAAGTAACTTGTCAGGAATGGTCTGTCTAGGGGAAAGCATTCCTAACACCCTTTGGCTTATATCTTCCAGAAACTGCACTATTGTTACATAGTCCTTAGTACATTAAGAGTCAGCAACACAAGTTCTGTGTCTCTGTGTCGTACTCTATCCCAGGTGCGACCTGTCTCTTCCCCCCAGCGCCACATGATGTGTCCATATTAGGCCAGGTTGCTGCTCACACAGTGATCAGCAGAGCAATACCTGTGTAGCATGAAATACAGGTTTGTTTTTGTTATTGTTCTATAATAGTATAATGAGCATATACTTACTACAGATTCTCAAAATTTTCTGATGTCACCTGATGGCCTATTGTTTAGAATCTTTGCAACATGTCTATTTTTATAAGGAAGACAGCTTTTTTTTTTTTTTTTTGGTAGAAAATGGTTCACAGAACAAGAGCTATGTGGATTCACACTAAGGGGTGCCAAAAACTTCGATGAAAATAATGAACTCGGGCTGGAGAGATGGCTCAGTGGTTAACAGCACCAGCTGCTCTTGCAGAGACCTGGGTTCAATTCTCAGCACCCACATGGCAGCTCACAACTGTCTGTAACTCCAGTTCCAGGGATCTGATACCCTTACATAGACATACATGCAGGCATAACATGATACAAATAAATTTAAAAAGTTCTCATAAACAAGAAAATAATAAATTCACACCAAATAAGTTAATAAAAATTACTTTTCACATTAATAACCAATTGAGACTTCTACTGGTGAGTTGGTTTGTTTGTACACAGATGCTGATACACATCATTTGTGGTAGCCAATTTGGAGGTATCCCAGCTGTCCACTAAAGGAGCCTAAATTAACTGTGATGTAGTTTTGTAATGAAATAATACTTGCCAGTGAAAAGGAGGTTGCTGACATATTCAGTGTGTGTTGGCTACCACAGTACATGATACAAGATGCCACTGAAATGAGTAAGCAAAGCGAATTGGTGCCAACAGGGACCTGAGTAGTAACTGTCCACAGAGCAGGGGCGGGCTGGCAATTAACTGGGAATTATTAGAAGAAACTTTCTTGAACAGTGGGAATATTTTATACCATTTTCTTCTTTTTTGAGACAAGGTCTTATATCTAGCTCAGGCTGGCTTTAAACTCAAGGCAAGTCCTCCTGGCTCAGCTTCCCTACTTGCTAGTTTATGATTCCAGAGTATCACTTGGATTGGGAAGCCTCCAGATATTAATTTTTCAGGCTTCTTCAAATGGCCATTACATACCCACACATACATATGTACACATACCACCTATGCAAATGAACTTTTGGTGCATTCCTATTAAGTTACAGGAATCACTATGACTGCTCACTAACGCAGGGCCTGTAGACGCAGGGCCACGTGTGCCAGCTCAAGGCTGCCCTTCACAGCAAAGGCACCAGACAGCATTTGCCCAGTTTATCTGCATCTAGCCCCATCATTTGCCTTTATTGCTCCCCTGAGGCAAGTACTACTAAACAGCCTGGATATAGACAAGGAATTGGGGTTAGTTGGAAGAGGCTAGTGAAACTAAGTCTGTGTTCCTCCCTACAGGGAAATTCAGCATGGCCACATTTACATGGGAGACAACAACAGTATGAGAATGTGCTAGAATCAGAAAGGACTGGTGTTACGACCATCTATACAGTCACTCAAACAGATGCCTGTAACTTAGGTCTCTCCCTCATCACCCACCTGATCTGCCAGTGGGCTCAGCTACCCATCCTTTCTCTCTTTCCTAAACCATCTCAAGACTCCTAGACTTTCTCTCTGCTTCAAATATGGCCTTTTCCAGATTGTCTTTGTCTGGCAGCCAGGAGAGCTGAAAATTCTCCAGAACTCACATAATGCTGGGTAGCTATGCCTGTCTGCTTGCATTCTAGCCTCAGAAGGTGGAGATGGGATTTCCACAGCATACATACCAGACATGCATACACGTGGGTATGCACACAACATACAGACATGCATACATGTGAGTACACACACCACATACATAGACATGCATACTTGTGGGTACGCACACCACATAGATATGTGTACACGTGGGTACGCACACCATATACAGATATGCATACACATGGGTTCACACACTACGTACATACAGACATGCATACACATGGGTACGCACACCACATACATACAGACATGCATGCACGTGGGTATGCACACAACATACAGACATGCATACAAATGGGTATGCACATCACATACATACAGAAAAAAAATCAAAAGAATTGGAGTTATATTGCTTTGAGCAAACCCTTAGGGTCTCCAATCACTGCTCTTTTGGAAATCAGCTGATTATTTGGAGTGCAGTTCCCTCATCTGTAAAGTAAGAAGAATAAAACTGTTCTCTGCCTGCTTATGAGAATGGCTCTAATGGCTAAGCCTGGTGGTGTATAGTCATTAACATTCACCTATGAAAAATAAGGTTTCCCAAGGAAGGACATTTTCTGTAATAGTCTCTTAACTGTGTTAACTAATGCCGATTAACCATGTAAAGGCTACTGTGTAAGGCTGTGTTGTAACTGACAGAGAGGCAGGAGTGTGGTCTAACACTTATGATAACTCATATTTATTGCAGACATATTTTTTTCCTCTACAATGATGGTTAAGATTTCCTGACATACCTGGGTCCTAGGAGGACCAGCCCGCAGAAGAGTAGCTAACAATAGTTGGCATCAACATCGCCCTTGGCCTAAGCTCAGCAGAATTTACCCTGGGAAAACTGCTACCAGTTTCCACGCTAACTGGATGCCCTCACTGCAGGGATTTGCTTAATTACAGCCTATACTAGATTTTTCTTCATAGCTATGGATCTGTATTTTGATGCTCTAAAAACTACAAAACTGAGGTAAATGTGTGAGGGAACTGTTTGTAGGCCCTGGATAGGTAACATAAGAATGAAATCCTTGAGAGGAGGCAGCTACCCAAGGACTCCCACATCTACCTGGCTTTCTCCTTAGGGGCATTTTCTGTACCATAATGCAAAAGATTGAAACTAAGAGCATATAGGATAGATTTCCCACACTGGGTTAGGAGAAGGGTGAGGACTGGAGACAGAGGTGGACTGGATTTGGTTGGTTCTAAAGAAGTTAGAAGGTACAGACAGGGTACTAACGAGCTGAGGGCTGTACAAATGAGAGGGCTCAGGCAGGACTGGCTGATGCGGTGACTATTGTATGGCAGAGTTGAGCACACAGTGGGTAATACTGGAGTCCAGACTTGTTGGGAGTACAAACATGAGCACCCCAGAATTTAAGTCATAAGCCCACAGAGGCCATGTCTGAGCATCTAGGACCACGTCACAGAATAAGGTCGACATTCTAGTGCTAAAACACATCTGAAATTGACTTTTTAAACGGCAAAACCGGGGCTGGCAGTGTCAAAAGCTTCCGCTGGTAACTTAGTTATCTGCAGCAAGAAGCTTTCTGCTGCAGCAGGACGTCATCTAAATCCAGGTTCCCTTGTTCACAACGGCCAGCAGAGAATCAAACAACCACCACAGATGATGGGACAAGAGCAGCAGTGGAAACGGAGGCAGAGGCAGCCCTAATCCTGGACTTTTCAGAGAAGGAGAAACAATTCCAGTCGTGTTCATAGACAGGAAGGATGGGAGGGAGGGAGGGAGGGAGGGATGGAGGGTGGGAGGGAGGGAGGGAGGGAGGGAGGGAGGGAGGGAGGGAGGGAAAAAAGGAAGAAAGGGAGAAAGGGAGAAAAGAGAAGCTGGGCGTGGTGGTGGAGCCCTGCAATCCCAGTGGGCACAGGACTCTGCTGAGACCCTGTCACAAAAGCCAGACAGCACCAAACACACACAGACAATAATACAATAAGGAAGTAGATGGGGACTCTTACCAGAGACAAATTAAAACAACAATCAATGCCTAGGCCAAACAGATATGAAGCCATGTAAAAAGCAGACTGTGTTTGATGGCAGTCCCCTAGAAACTATGTGGCTGACAAAACGTACCACTTCTCATGATCACGTGACTTTAATACATCTACCTAGAATCCCAGAAGAAGAAGAGGGATATCAGTGTAGAAAATTTAAAGAAATAAAAGCTGATTTTTTTTTCTAATTTTGGCAAAACCAATTTACATTCAAAGAATTTCAGTGAACCCCAATCACGTCAAATGCAGAGACCCACGCTTCGGCTCATCACAGTGAAATGCTGAAAGCAGAAGAGCTCAACAAAGGAAGCCGAGAGGAAGCACATTACATAATGAGAAAAATACAAATCATTTCTTATTTCTCACCAAAAAATAACAGATGTCTGAAGACAATGAATAACACCCTTTAAAGTACTGAAAGAAAAAAAAAACCACACTTGTAAAACTTGAATTTTATATGTAGCAAAAATACCCTGAAATGTGAGACAAAACCACTGAAGATAAACTGAGGCTAAAGAACTCAAGCCAAACTCTTCAACTGATGAAAGTGAGACAGATGGAGGCCGGGGTCTACGGGAAGGTTGTTAGTGCTGAGGGTGATTATTTTAAAATATTTGCTTTTATTTCTCTTCATTTCTTTCAAAGCAACCATTTTCCATAACGATAACACTGTATATTATGGGTGTTCAAATGCAGATGACAGTGACATAAAGGTCAGGGGGTAAAGGGCCAGATGCCAAGCAGAGGCCTGCACTGAAGAAGCGTGCCTTCTGCCACCTTCCACGAGAGATGTTCTCACGCTGGTCTGTGTAGGAAAAAAAACATTTGTACAACTAATAACTTTCATTTCCAAGCTAAGATCCTTTATATTTTAAAGTCATGGCTGGGCCTGGTGGTGTGTATCTGTAATCCTGGACAAGACTGTTCTCCTGAGGCAGGCTCTTGTTATGTAGGTCAAGACCAAAACAAAACAAAACAAACAAAAAAAACCCAAAAAAACAAAAACCACCAAAACCATACAAAACAAAATGCAAAAACCCAAATCCTTACAGATTTCCTTTTGACAGTAACTTGTGGTCTCACAGAGAGTTCATCAGGCTAATTGTGTAGTAAGAGCAGGAGAGTTGGAGGTGAATTTTTACAACCGAGGAACAGAGGTTGTCGTCAGCCTCTGGTTCTCATTGGATGTTCATTCTCTGTTCATCTGGATTCCAGGGCCAGCTACAGTAAGCTTCTGTAGGATGGCCGCCTGCTCATCCCATGAGCGGCACTACCAGTGAAGTTGCACATAATCAAAGCTCGCTGCCATAGTTTATGCATTAGACTATGAAATTACCATAGCATGAGAGTGCATTACCACATAGGAAATTGTTTATAGTGAATCAATTCATATTAGAGGTCAAAGCTGGAGTCTTGAGGGCTGCATCTTCAACTTGGAACTCTAACCGCACTTCGCTGCTCTTATAGGCTGCTACCACACTTCGCTGTTTTTATAGGCTGCTACTATTATCTTGCAGATCCAATTAGGATATCAAATTCCTGTGAATTTAGAATACCTTTGGGAAATTTTGTATGTGTTGGGGACCAGAGAATTTTATCATTCTGAAGATTTTAGAAAATGAAATAATGTAAGAAAATGTCTGACAATTCTATAGTTCTTTTTGGAAAAGCGGCAAACTAGAACTATGGAACAAAATGTATACCTAAGCCCAAAAGAATTTTAGGCATAAAAGCAAACTCATGAAGTGGCTTCAATAGATCACTGACTTCTCATCCATCTAAAGCACCTTTACTTATTCTATTTAGTGACCAGAACCTCACTAATTTTAGTTCATCGTCATCAGAATAAGCTGGTAGTTGTTAAATTCAAATAGATAATTATAACAACTTCCCAGCGAAACAATTGTGGGCGAAGAGTGAATGAAATCTTGCTAATAATATACGGCTTAAAATAATACCAAAGTTGCTTAAAACTCCGTAAAGATTCCATTCCTTCAGAAATGAAAATTCTTTAGTTTTGAAACATATTTTCTGAATGTTTTAAATGGCTTTCACTAAAGAAGAAGCCAATGTTTCAGACTCAATCAAGTACCAAGGGGCTCATATTTACCTTGGAAAGTGTCACGTATGTGGCCAAACACAATACATGCCTGCTATCTGTCAAATGTGTTTTGTTTGTGACATGAGAATTTCTATGCTATCGTCTCCCAAATGTCACAGAGCGTTGTAAAGGACCTGTAAAAAACTCTACCTAGCACTGACTAATACAACTGGAAATGTATACGTCTTTTCTAATATATATTTAGAATATATGAATCTTCTGAATTAGGCAGGCAAAGGGGGGTGGGATGATCTGACAGCCTTTTCTCAGGCCCTCCCAGGTAGCTGCCTCAGGAAAGTACGATGAATGCCGCACTGAATCCCATAGACCCGAGTCTTCTCTAAACTATAACCAAAGTATGGACAGAAGTGACCCAGCTTTAAAACATGAGGCCAGCATCAATGACCACACAGGTGACGTCACAGAGATAAGGAGTTTCTGATATTCCTGGATTCAATAGGTTAAAAAGACAGAGCAGAGGGAGCAGTTAGTGTGCTATGGAGTGTCCTGAGAGCCCTCCGGTACTTGCCTGGGGTCCTTCTGGATGCTGTCTATGGATGGGGATCTTGTGGCACCATCGTCGGCTGGCCCTGCATGCTGCAGCCTGTTGTAAGTGCACTCTTGGACTCGGTACTGTATTGGTCTGTAGGGGTCCGCGTAGGTGGCTGCTGTGTTCATGGCGTAATTGTTTCTTTGGTATGTAAGGGTGCTTCGTTGGCTGGATGTCCTTTGGAGATTTCCAACACCTACTACGAAGTCAGCATTTTGAAAGATTAGCATGTTCTCCACAGAGCTGCACTTTTCAAACATACGATGGTTTTTACTTTTAAAACAATTAAACACTTGGCAATTACATCAACTATTTAGTTTTAGATTTACTGCTACTAAAAGAAGTACCTAGAAATGAACCAGTGAAACTATGAGACTGCTTATAGGCTTGGCTATATTAAGATTTAAGAAAATTAAAACTCCAGTAAAAGCACATGAAATTCATCTCAGAAATGAATGGTATTGTGTCATAGTTTTAATTTTGTGATTAAGAACAAGGTTTTTACTGAAATTTATAAATAAACTATCAAGTTTTTAAACAACCTACTTTACTTCTTTACCTATGGACCTTGGTAATACTAGAAAAAAATCTATGTCACAAGAAAGGTCGATTTTAATTCCACAGCGACTGCCAGCAACTCTTATTCGATGTTAGGGGCTGCGACTGTCTGCTGCACTCAACACTTCTCCCACAATGATCAAAGTTGCTGTCCCTCCCACTGCAGAACTCGAGAGTCTTTCTGCAATTAGAAAGTTGTTCATCTTTTCTCAGTCTGCTTAAAGGAATTCCTGCTTATAGAACGCAAGAACAAATGACCATTTCTTCATTAACATCTATCATAAGGAAAATTCTTTGGTTGGCCAAACGTTACATTTCTGGGGAAGAAGCGTCTTTTCTTTGCTAGTGATCTGGGAGACAGCTCCCTGAGCTGCGTCTGTAGGATTTGGGGTTTTTGGATACTAGAAACTGCTGCCTTTGAGACTTCTCCAAAGCAACCCCATGGAACCTACTGGCAATGTATACCATAATGGCTATAGCTTCCTGTTTAGCGGAACCTGAGGTGTAAGAACTGAGGTGCAAGGCTGTGAGGCTCAGTACCCTGTTTTATAGACGTCTCTCACAGTGGGCATCACTCTGTCACCACATAGATAGGAGTGAGTTTTCAGAGAAAAACCCACACTGAAAAAAGGAGTGGAGCCAAATCAACTTCACCCCCAGGCTGGCTAGATCAGCCATCTCACCACTATTTGGATCATTTCAATACCTGGCTCAGGTAACATAAATCACAACAAAGGAAGTCAGCAAAAGGTTGCCTTTCTCTATCTGCTATGCGTCTATCATGGGGAGTCATATTTACAGCTTTCCACACTTATCCGTAATTAACAGTGCAATCACTACGTTTATTGATTAGATTACACCATGGTAAAAACACATCACCTCTAACTGCGCTGATGAACTTCTGGTTTACGGTTCATCGATTGCTGTCACAGCCGCTCATCTGACGACTAAATGGGCAACATGATTTTTCCTTCTAATGGAGAACCCAACCTCAGTAAAATCCCCCTCCTATTGGGCCAGGGAAACCGGGAAGGCAGCGGAACGGGGCCCACCTGAGCCTGTGCGGTACAGTGCTGTCTGCGATCCTTGGAGTTCCACAGTTCCGTGGTTTGGGCTGCGGTACACGGGGCTGTAGTAGGTCCGCCCTTCATAGATGGGAGTGATGTGCAAGTCAGGAGACACAGCCGAACGGAGCTCTTGCCCGAGCTGACTGTGCTGGCTGGCATAGGAACTCCGCAAGCCTAGAGGAAGGAACACGACACCATTGAAACAGAAAATCATGGTGAGGTTGGAATCAAGTGCCAACCAACAGAACAAGTGTTAGGTCTGCAGGTGGTTCTCAACCTTCCTAACGCTGTGACCTTTAACACAGTTCCTCCGGTGCACCAGAAACTTTGTTACTACTTCATAGCTGTAACTTGGTTGTGATTTGTACTATAAATATCTGATATGTGATCCCAAAGAGACCCACAGGTTGAGAGCTGCTGTTCTGCATGGAGGAGGCCTGGTGTGAAAGGCACTCTGGGCACTGAGTGTTCTTTTAAAAAAAAAAAACCTTAGTAGCAAGAGAAAAATTAATGTCCTAATCAAAATTCATTAAGTTTGACTTGCTAGAATCACTCTCCAACTCTGGGTTACTTTATGACAGTGACCAAATAGAGAATGTCCCCTTCTGCCATGATTACCATTTAAAGATCATAGCATCAGGTGCCGCATAAATGACGTTTTGGTCAGTGACGGACTGTCCATCAGTGACACATGGCGATATCATGAGCTTGGTTTGTGTACGTATACTCTGTGTTTGTACAGAACAACACAGACTGCCACATCTCCTGTGGGGTCCTGCATGAAGGGAGCCAGAGCTGTACTCATAGCGGCGGGGCCTCTCTCCTGCTGCCCACAGACACGCTCCATCTCACTAGTAGGCAGCCTACTGTGCCTCACACCACTGCCTCCCAACACCTGAGACGCTATTTACATCATATGGTTACAGGTAAAGGCTGACGCTTAATAGATCTAATAGTTCACATATGGTTTTTATGGGAGAATACTGGAAAGTTAACGGCTTTGAAAAATGAAATACAGTTTTACTATTTGTGGTCACTATGTTTTCCTTTCTTAAAAAGCAAAACAAAATAAAACCCAAACTTGTTCTAACAGGAACTCAGATGGCACTCTCATTTACCATCTTTCTAAAGGAAAACGCAAAAATACTATTTAACATTAGATGATTTAAAATATTTTGATTTAGATTGCAATGTTTACAGATGGGGCTCATGATAGAAGGGGGTTTCAAACATACAGATTTTTTTTTTTTTTTACGCTGGTCACAGGTTTGTGACTTGTCAATATTAGTAAGTAAAACCTGTTACTTCATCAGGAATATTAACTACGATTACCTTCCATTAGAAGCGGAAGAAAGCATATATTTGCTTTGAAAATGACCAAAGATAACACAATAACTCATCATAAAAAGGATCATTCCCACCTCATTAGGTCAGGAAGTCAAATCACAATTGAGAGCAAGCAGAGTGGGCCGTTGAGATGGCAATGCAGGTTGTGGGACTCAACCCCTGCTATGTGTATGGTGAGAGAAGAGAACTGGCGCCGATCACTGTTCTTTGGCCTCTACACACACGTCACAGTGAACACACACACACACACACACACACACGTCACAGTGAACACACACACACACACACACCACTTTCCTTCAGCTGGGAATTCTTCATGGCTCTTTTACACAAACACAGGGGAGCACAAGTCCTTAGAGCCGCTTATCTGCTGGGGTTTTGGGGGTGCTGGGGTCTTGGGGAGGGGGTGCTTTCTAACTGCTTCCAACAGGACTTGGCTGCAAGCTTGTCAGCAGTCTTCAGAAAACACTTAAGTCAACCGTACCCCTCTGGTGGCAGGATGATCGAACGGGTCATTTCACAACTAGAAATTTCTTTGTTCAAATTCAGCTTCACCAGAAATATTTCATGGCATTTGCTACATTAGAAAAAAGCTTACAAAGGCTGCACATTTTCTAGAGGCCATAAGATAAACTACATTAATTTTATCCACAAAAAACATTAAAAATTTTAATAAAAAGCTCCAAAAGCAAAGTAGCAAGAAATACAATGGAAAACGATGTAACTTATCTCATGTAAAAACTTCTCATACATTATAAAAGTTACAGAAGGCCCAAGCCTGAGATTTTATGATAAAATGGACCATAAACATAAACACTTAACCTTAGTCATAGCGCAGTAATGGCGCCAGTTGTAGCGTCTTAGCCACCAGATTGGCCCATCTGAGGTGACGGTATAGTAGCCTGGGAAACTCTAATTACAGGTCAGAAAGTACAAACCCATGAAGCTTTCCTGGAGGCCAACTTGACAGTCTCTGTCTAAAAAAAAGTACGCATATACTTTGATAGAGGAATTAGCTTTGACAACTAGATCCTACAGGTAACACTGTACCTGTTTATACGAAACCATGTGTCTCTGGCAGTTAAAAATGACAGACAAGTGTGGGTTACCATAGAGGAATTAAATAAATCGTACCACATACATAAAAGGAGTGCTGTGCACCTCGCAGACACCGAGACGAAGGCACAGAAGACACACATGATGGACTGCTCCCTGTGCAGCACACATTTCTCTAGGCCACACACATGCAGACTGAGCCGGCACACGTGACTTGGTGTGGGCAGGGGAGGACCTAGAGACTTCTGCCCTTCATCTCAACTTTTCCTGCATGGTTCTACATTCTACCATTCTGTATATATCTTGGTTTTTTTTTTTTTTTTTTTTTTTGATTTTTGAGACAGGATTTCTCCGTAGCTTTTTGGTTCCTGTCCTGGAACTAGTTCTTGTAGACCAGGCTGGCCTTGGACTCCCAGAGATCCGCCTGCCTCTGCCTCCCGAGTGCTGGGATTAAAGGCATGCGCCACCACCGCCCGGCTATATCTTATTTTTAAAAACTCTCCCTGGCCAGTGCGGAGGATCTGTGCCACAGCCCGACATCTTCAGTCCTACACATATATGTTTTCAAAGAAAAATTTCTCTTACTAAAAAGAATAAAATCATTACAGAATATAGAACATCTTTTAAGAAACCCCCCTTAAGGAGACAGATAGAATGCTAGGAACCTGGTGTCTTTCTAATTTAATCCAAATGGCATTTGAAAGAAATTCATAAGGGCTTTGTACGTTTCCCATCAGGGTGCCCAAATCAGAACAGTAGGGTATGAAGTTCATATTCTATGCATACAACTATAATATTCCTCATGAAAAATTCAGACAGGTAGGTATTCTGATCCCACATTTTAACATATCACTATATCATGAGGGTGCATGCAGGTAAGCCTAAATGTTCAACCAGCCCTTCTTTAGAATATAATATTAACAAAGAGCTTAGGGATCTAATCAATTCTTTTAAAATTCAGTGAGTGAACACACACACACACACACACACAATCACTCTATATACCATAATATTTTGAGGAGAAAAATTAGATGCCTTACAAAAGAGTTCTGCATATATATTATATAATTTCACATATAAAAGAACTAAAGCTTGAAAAATAAATTAACCTTAGGTTTATAATAACTTTTCAAATAAAACTATCAGTCTTTCCCCAATGATCCTCATGTCTGTGTGAGCAGAGGGCTCACCCTGGGCTCTAACAGTGCTGTCGCACATGCTCACCTGTCAGGCTGTCTGGCCGTGGTGGAACCATCCTTTCATAAACGTCATACTGCTGCTGTCCGAATTGGTCCATGTCATGAACAGTCCTTTGCAATGAAGGTCCCAGATGCTGTGGTACGGCGGTCATCCCCGAGCGTTTGGGAGACGATGATCCCACTTGGCCTTGGGATGGGGAAGCTACTCGAGTCTGGGCATCTGTCAGGGTCAGTGGGGACCCCACCCTGGTGGTGGTCTGGTATTGAGGGGCTGGTCCGTTAGGATTGGAGGTCTGTCGGGAGGTGACAGACCCAACCCGGCGCACAGCTGTTGGGGAGGCGGGTCTCTGTGAGTACGGAGAGGCGGCCCGCTGAGCAGGGAGCGTGGTGGAGGAGTAAGCACTGGGGTTCAGAGGTCGGGGGTCGGTCACTGACGGAGAGCCAAATCCACTACCCAGAGAAGTTCTCAGTGACCCCCTTGAAGGAGACACGCCTGTGCTGGTGACATAAGAAGGAGACTGTGCTCTAGATGGAACTGAACTAACTCTTCGCATGGCCCGATTGGCTACTGATGGCTGATGAGAGGGGAGAAAAGAGAACGGGTTTATCCAGGGGTTTGTGCCCATTGTTATTACAGAAATAAAAACGCACACAGCTCACACAGAACATGACCCACGATCTCAGGAATCTGAGCTTCTTCTCTGCATTGAGCTTTAGAGCAAGATCTTAGCTTTTGCTTCTGCTTTTTTTGGAGATGCAATTTGAATACTAAAACCAGTCAGGAGAAGAAACCTGCAGACATTTAATAGCTCACTTTTGGTCTTTACATTTTTCACTTGTTGCCTCTGTGCTTTCCAACACATGGCATGCTTTAACTCCAAGGGCTACAAGTGATCTGTGAACAAGACGGGGCCTGGGGCCGTGTGCTTGCATCATTCCCTGCAAGTCGGACTGTGGCCAAGGCAATGCATTTGTAGAAAACAAAAAATGTTTATTTCATCTGTCAGCCTAAATGTAGCTGAGGAGTATTTATGGACAGCTGGTCTTTGTGGGTTAGCGCTGTTAACTTGTGGGACATATTTTATGCAGGGTCTAATACATGAACGTTTGGATAGCGCCTGGGTCCAGCTCTCTCCTGATAATTTAGTTCAAGGAAGAGCCTGGCCAGACAGGCATCCTAGCCAAATCCTAAGATCTGCTTTCTTTTGGCCTTGTCTGATATATGAGCCCTTAGCTTTAGTTGAGCTGGTGGATTTAAAGAAATGCCAGTGAGATACCCGAGAATCTGTCCCAGTAGAAGGAATGTTCTAAGCCTTTGTTGGCTTTCTTGGTCTTAGCCAGCTGGAAAAGACCAGAAAGGAAAGTGAACATTTCTGCCACAGAACAGTCTGCTAGGAATCTGTAGACGTCTATGTGCGCTGGGTATCAGGTGCCGCTCTCGATACTGTATAGCAATGAGGAAATGGCCTGAGGGGTATGGGCATGGGGCAAAGGCAGGCAGGTGGAGGGAAGGAAACAGGCCTTAGGGCTCTGGGTAAAAGGTCCTCCTCGGGTACTCTTGGGGGGCAGCTACCATCCACCTCACCCACTTGTAGTTGTGATGGTAAAAAAAAGAACCTGGGATGTTATGAGGGTTTTCTGCAGCCTCCCGGGTCATAAGAGAGCTGGCTGCTCAAACACCTCAGGCGGGTTCAACGTCAACCCTTGGGGGACAGTAGTGGTTGGTGCTAAGGGGATGGGGGGAGGGAAGAATATGGTAACTAAACAAGGCAATAATGGAAGGAACAGGGCTGAAAAAGTTAGTGTAGAGTTAGAGAGGTGGCATGCTTGCCTGGGGACTGATGGTATCAGCAACACGCTGCCACAGGGAATCACACCCACTTAGATGGCTAGAGAAGCTGTCCTGACCACATGCAAATTAGGTTTCAGAGTCTACTGGTAAAACAGTGTTTCAGCATTAGGGACAACATCAACTTAACACGAGCTTTTACTTTTTAAAAACAACATGGTCATGACTAAGAATAAAGCTGTAGCTAAGGTAATTAGACAAAAGTAGGACTAGAGAGAAGCTGGTGTGGAGATCCACCAAACGCAGATGAACATCCAGAGGTATCCGTGTGGTATGCCTCAAACCTCACCACACACCTCCACCAGCCAAGTGCGTGCACGGGTAATACGCAGGCTGGGAACACAGCCTCAAGTAGGGGCTACAAGGGTAAGTGATCCCTTTAAGCCTAAAAGCCACAGACTTGACTTTTCCAAAACCGATGAGCAAAACTGTGCACAACTGCATCCCCACACTTGCTGTAGCACTGGGAAGCTGGCCCTCTGTGGTGTGTTCTGCAGTGTTCCCTGAGCTGCATTCCGAGGAACAGTAGCCATCCAACTTTTCTGACCTTTTCGCTACTTTCCAGCAACTAAAGGGTTTCTATGGTACTTGGACAGAGGGCTAGCCTCACTGGCTACTAGGGCTCTCAGTCCTTACAGAGTTGGGTGGGATGATGTGAATTAAATAGTAACAAGGAAGCAAAGGAGTGTTCAGAACCATGTATGCAATATTGTGTTTCTGCCTATCAAATGAGTCCCAACTTGAACAGATATGCCACTACACACGGCTCTCTAAGCACCGGGATCCAGAAGAAGAAATACCGTTTCAGTGAACTATTTTAGTGAAGATGAACACAGTGGCTTATTATAGACTCCATCCCATCTCGTGGAGGTGGAGAATGGTTTTCTGTCCTCTGAGACTTCCTACAGCACATTCTAGCACTAGTACTGCTAGGGATTAGGAGCCCCTCAGGAACTATACCATTCTATGCCATCCTGACTCTCCCTCTGGACTGCTCACATCAAGTTCCTTGTTTTGAGAAGAATTACTCTATTGCATCTAGGAACTTATAAAGATTGATTAGTAAGAGTAAATTAAGTCAGACAAATAGAGTTTCAGACTTTATGCTTAAAATATTTTCAATGCTGCAGCTCAAACGGTGTGCAGTGATTTGAGTGCAATGTTCATTCTCTCTATTACACACATTGGCTTCTTCGTAAGCAACGCCTGTAACAGCTACAGAACTCAGAGGGGATTGCTAGACGTCTGACTTACTTGAACCAGAGCTTGCCCTTCAGCTCGCGAATTCCTCACCACATGGTTGCTTGTTGGTCCCGTGAATGAATGCTGTCTACTGTCTGCCTTGTTCACGGTTTGGTTGTTGTGGAAACTCCCTGCTTCCTGGTACCCACTGTCAGAATAAGAATTCATTTGTGTTGAACTTCTTGAGTTTCCCAACGATCCTGCAAGAATGAAACAGTGAGAGCACCTTTAGTATCCATGTCTGAGGCTCACTTTCAAACTGAAATTAATGAAAGAAAATCTAGGGTTTAAAGTAGAACACAACAGACCCTCACTTTCATGGAGAGACGTCTGTTCTGGTGAGTACAGTGTCCCTTGTTCCTGCTCTGTCCTGATGAGATAGTTGTTGGGATGGACAGTGTCAGAAACTCTAGTTTTGCTTACACCAGTATTTGGCACATCTGTAAGAAAATAAGTTTACAGCTGAATTTAATGACATTGCAGAAGAACTTGTTAAAAGGCACAGATATTTGTCAATAGCATCCTATAAGCTAGAGGTTACTAGAAGGCTCTGCTCATCTTAATAGCACCATTATTTTAACTTCATCGGTGTGAATGTGCTCTCCACACTCAGTTTATTATTGTACTTTGTTCAGTTTCATAAATGTTCATTATTCTGGTTACAAGACCCAAGTTAACCTATGTATTTCATTACTTCAAAATCTGAAAAGTACGTCTTTGGAAAACCCATCTCTCATAACTTCCTCCAAATACATTCAGAGGCAAACTAAGAACGATGGCCAAATGTTTCGGGGGGTGGAGGGAAGGGTATAGATTAACAACTGGTTAAAACAAAACCCAAGAGTGCTCATGATGGACTAGTGACGAAACTCAGGAGGTAAGATGGGCTGGCTTATGTCACAGTTCGTGTGGCTAAGACGTCTACAAAGAATGGAGTCACTCCAGCAGAGGCACTAACACCTAACCCATCTGTTTCGCTTTCCCTCCAGGTTTCCCCAGAGGAACACACAGAAGTCTAACCTGATGGCCGTTCCTTCTAACCAGTCTGTCTCTCCCATAGTTTGTTTTGTTTTCTATAGTGCCATTTGCTACCTTGAACTTAAATGACAATCACCATCGCCCAAACCAAGTCATTGGCTTCTCCATTCCCGCCAGCTTTTTATGCTGTACTTAAGGACTAGGTCATGCTGACCTTTGCACACCACTCAGATGCCGTCTTTTCTCTCAGACACAAAACATACACTGCTCCATGTTTGGGTTATCACCATTTGATCTCCCATTTTTTCAAATTTAACCTTTATGGCACTAACACATTCTCAGAAATGCTGCTTTACTTTCAAACATTTTGGTTAATTCTGAGCTCAAAATACAACTCTAAGGAATTCAATGTCTTCATTAGGATTTCTCCCTTCTTTCCTAGGGATCTATTATAGTCTATACTGTAGGAATACTCCTACTGTCTCTGTCTATTAAAATATGTAAGTTCAAAAAGCAGATTTCTGTCTCCTTTGTGCTGTTGTCTCCCCAGTGCCTCGGGTTGTCCCTTGTACTCAGTGGTTGCTCAGGTGAACAAACCTGCGTAGCGATAGCAGCTTCGCTTTACTGGGTAATTTATGTTCTCAATAAGGTTGATCTACGCAGAGCAAACCAAATTTTAGGTAACATTGGTTGAGCTGGTCTAGAGGTGCATACGAGGTGCAAGAGAGAACTGCAGACCCTAGTGCATTCTGAGCCTTTAACTTGACATCAGAGTCTGTTTCCTGGCCTATGGGAAGAGCTGCTGACATTCCTCACAGGGGCTCCTAACAGTCTGAGCTCTGATCCATCATCTGACAGTACATTTCTAGGTGCCAGAACTCTGTGACAGCTCTCAATTCTCTGGACCTGGGATTTTAATGAAAGATGTCAGTTGTGTGTGGCTTCTCTGATAGATGGTAGAGCACCATCTGAGTCACTGCCGGGTAGTTAACACTGAAGCAACCTGCTCCATTTGTACATCTACTCGGAGTTTCTAGAGTTCTGCGTATGTTATATAGCAATTCCTGAAGGAGCCTGTTAAGACTTCGTTAGCACACAGACAGTATGCTAGAACAACCACAGGAGCCACAAGGGGCGTCCACTCAGGCAGAGAGCACTGGGCAGGCAAAGGGAGGAAGCAACAGAGCTGCCAGAGAGATCGTCACAGTCCCAGGCCTCACACTACACCACACACACACACACACACACACACACACACACACACACACACGCCAATCTTTAAACGAGACTTTAAGCACCTACTCCCTCTCGTGTGTGTGTGTGAATGTGTATATTAGTGTGTTACAAAGACTGAACCCAGGGCCCCACAGATGCTAGTCAAGTGCTTTACCACTGGGCTGTATCCTCAGCACTGGCTTAAAGCGTAGAATGCCAGGACACCAGGAATTTGGGTTTGAAATACCAAGTGGTATGCAATGTCTTAGCAAAATAAAAATGTTTTTTCACAGAAACCCAAAACACTCAAGGTCTGTACATGGATACAGAGATCCAAACCTACAACTATACAGAGCAATTACCTAGAAAAGAGAGAGCCAAACCTTAAATTTTTTGTGCTTGGGCTACTCTGTCTTTTTAATGAAGTATTATCTCAGAAACCATGAAGCAAGTAGTTAAGTCTGTCTTCAAGAGAAACATACAGGGCTGAGACAGAGTTCAGTGGGCAAGCAAACTGCCTAGCATGCACAGAGTCATACGTTCAGTTCCCAGAACTGAGGAGAGAAAAAAAATTGGAATCAATCGTGGACTGGGGAAAATAGTCACTTGGTAAAGTGTTTGCTTTGCAAGCTTTAGAGCCAGCTGAATCCCCAAGTCACATAAAACGCCAGAACAGCAGCATGTACTTGTAACTGCAGCACTGGGGAGGTAGAGACAGGAAGGTCCCTGGGGCTCCCCAGCCTGACAGTTTATTCATTGGTGAGTACCAGGCCAATGAAAGACTGCCTCAAAGGAGGCATAGTTCCTGAGGATGATATCCAAGGCTGTATCCTGACTTACACACACACACACCTGCACATGTACTGGCCCACACAAATACTCATATACACCCATACACATATTAAAACTAAAACCTAACCAAACAAAGAAAAAGTACAAATGAGTATAGTGACTCTACACTGGTCATACTAAACACACACACACACACACATACACACACACACTGACAGAATTAGTATCTTTAAAAGTAGAAAAGCAAAACAAACAATCTTGCCCTGAAAGCATCATTAGCTATGTGTCCTTTAAGTCTCATCACCTGACTGCTTCTTCTATCCCGGGCTCCTAGGGCAGTGCACTGAAGAACAGAAGAGCGCAGTGCCCTAGCCGAGCGCGGACAGTGAAGGGTACTAGCAAGATCCTGGGGTACTACAGTGCCCACTGCCAGGCCAGCACCGTCGGAACAGGAGAGCTAACTGACAGTGTAGACGGGAAAGGGGTTTTGTACTCCATCTCTAAGCAAATATACCAGGTAGAGTTGTGACAACTTGATAAAAAGATCTATTTAATATGAACTATAAATCAACCAACCTTTATACTACATATAAGCTTCTCACTCACTTCCCTCTTCCTGTGCAGCCCATCAGTGAGTAGCCGTTAAGACAAAAGGTGCTGAAATGCCTTCTGATTCATTACGACAAAGTCAAATGGTGTTCAAAAATAGTTTTGCCATTATTCGCTGTGTTTCTTTGAACATTTATTAATTTACAAATGCATGTACCGGCAGCCACAATGCACCAGATAATCAGAACACCAATTTTCTAACTAACTGGCACAGTTTTCCTGATTACAGAACGGTGACGGCTGCATCTATCAATTATGTGTTACTTATGCAATCTTACTTTATGTGGAACGGAAGAAGGTACTCTACCGATTCGGAGGATCCAGAGGCATACAGTGCATGTGAACCATCTCACGATTAGTCCTGTAATCTAGAATGACGTAGCTGGAGTGCTGTGATTTCATTTGGTCAGGACAAGAGATCAAAACATTTCAAAGACGAACAACACGTGAACGCTACTTTTAACTGCATCCTGAACAGCAAACCACTCAAACAACAGCACAAACATGTCTTCATGGGTATTTTCAAACATCGGCTAACATCTTTCAAGAAAGCGTGTGTCTAAAAATAGAGCCCGAACATTCTTTAAGGTACAATGAAATCTCCTTCTGTGCCTAAGAATGGGAGATTACTGGAATCATGGTCCTTGCTGCCTGTCACATTTCATCTGAATGCTCTATTTTTTTTTAAAAAGATGATTAATTAAAAAAATAAAGTTTCATGTATGAAAAATATTAGAAGGTTAAGGATAATAAGAAAAAACTGACATGGTATTTACCTCAGGAAGATCCTATTCAAAGATGGGCTACAACATGGATTATTTTATCTTTTTTGCAATATACACCCCCAAATATATAACACACACAGAACATCTGCTTAGACAAAGTCTTCACTCGAGAGTCTGGAGTCATTAAAATGGCGCTGCTTTGTTAAGCCACAGGTCATGCTGTTAGACTGTATGGGGCGAGGGGAGGTCTGTGCTGTGCAAATCACCATGGAAACAGGAACCTAGAGCTCAGGGGAGATGTTTGGCATATACAACACTGTAACTGGTCTTTCACAGACCAGCATGCTGGAACCTTGCACTGGGTTCTCCTTGCTGTTCTCCCCATCTTCCAAGTGGCTATAGGGCTTTGGAGATGGCGTTTTCTAACAGCTCCTTCCAGCTCGAGCCTTCCTGATGGCTCTCACTCCTGAACTGACCTCAGATGCAGCAGGGGTCTACCTTCTCCAAGTGCAGAAACATCTCCGAGGCCTCCAGTGCTCAGAAATAAAAGTTCCAGGATGAGTTCTGAAAGAGGACCTAGGCCTGGTACCAAAATGATGTCTCCTATTTGGTACTTTGTGGTATGTAAGACGCATCCCTAGGGCAGAAAACCAGGCACAGAGGGAAGGAGATCTCCAGGAAATATGTTTGAACTCAATGTTCAAGACAGGGTGATAGAAACACGGACAACAGAAACGTCCCCTGGTGCATGGCAAGGAGGCAGGCTGGTATTTTAAGAATATTAATGATACATATGAGTTTGCTGACTTAACTGGAAGTTACTGTGTACGTATAATACCCTTTCAAGGCTAGATTTTTAATGGAACTACAGAATTAAGAGAAAGACTTGAAGCCCATGTTTCTTGAAATTATTTCTAGTCTGGTTTTCTTGACTATGTCTAAGTGCTAATGAATATTTATATCATCTTTTAAATATTCATGATAGCTCTGAAATTTTGCTCATCCAGAAAATGCTACATGAAAAGTTCTGAGGACGAGAAAACCATTGATGAACTGCTTGACCGGAAGTCCACTCTAAAATCTTGCCTGTCTGTATCTCACTCTGCGGCCGCAGCAAACTTTTGGTCTGCCCACTGATACAACGATGATCGATGCTTTGATTTCTAAATGACAAACCTGAAAAGCACTTCTATGCAAGACCAAGAAGACGCCTCGCCATAGATACTTCAAACTCCCGAGTTTTAGCCTGGAACATGAAACCATTCAAACAATTCTGGGAGGGGAAGGAATAGGGGTTTCCATACATAACCATGGCAAAATGAGTGCTTATTAGCTATTTTCAGTCTGTGCAGAAATTAAAACACAGGTGTTTTACCTGACAGAAGAACACATGCTTTGTAACTATAAAAGGAAAGCCAGATAAAGCAAGAAGAAATATGAAGTAGGCAATGGACGGACCAGATAAGTTTAACAGCTAGGTACTGAAATGGTCATGGGCCTTGGATCTGTTTTGGGAAAGTTGAAGAAAAAAAAATCAAGGAGCTAGGTATGGCAGTATATAACTATAACCTTAGCACTTGGGAAGCTGAGGCAGGAGGATCACAAGTTTGAGGCCAGATGGCTACAAAACCAGATCATTTCCATACAAAGCTTAAGAGTGTCATGGTGATGTAAAAAGTTATTAGCCTATGGGGAAATACAGTCAAGCACTTGAAGTCACTCTCAAATAATTTTTCATGGACAGATTTTATTTCTTTTTGGAAAAAATGCTATCAAATATAGAAAGGAGGCTGGTGAGAAGGCTCAGTCATGATGAGGGCTGGCTGCTCTTGCTGAGGACCCTAGCTTGGTTGCCGGTACCCATGTCAGGAGGCTATCATCTGCAAATCCAGCTCCCCTTTCAGTTTTTTGTAGGTACCTGCATTCATGCGCGTACACACATGGCTAAACAAAAAGTCTTAAAATAAAGGAATGGGAGCATCCCAAATCAGAAAATACAAAGATGCTACAGATTTCTTTAGATAACAGCAAAACCAGGCAGGCAAGACGGTATACTTGGGATGAAGGCAGGGTCATAGTTGGGTCATCCTAGCTACACAGGGAACTAACTCCATGCCAGCTTAGGCTAGCTGCGGCCTTCTGTCTACAAATTGTTCATCTCTAAATACTTCCACGTCCCTTTATAAAACCAGGATACTATCCAACCGTAGTTACTTCAATGTCATATAGTGACTCCACACACAGATTTTCCTGGTGTCCTTAAAGTTTTTCTGTTTAGCTGTCTTATACTAGTCAGTTCGAGAGAAGCCTCTGTTTTATTAGGAAAACCGGTATTTAATATAGAAAGGGAAGACCCCTGCTAATTTTCATGTCTTCTCCATCAAGGGAACCACAGCAACAGATTTGCTTCACAGCCTGAAGATTATGGGTGCCTTGTTCCAAACCCAAATTTTGAATTTAACTGTGTGTGCTGAAGCCTATGCATGAGCTTAGAAGCTCTGCAGGTGATCTCATGCACAGAGAAGTTCGGGAACATCAGGGGTGAGGGCTGGAACCCTAACTATTCCAATGATGGTAAAGAAAGTTGCCTTCTGTTTGGACAGTGGCTGTCATATTAATTTTAAGAAGAAAAATATGTCTGATACTTTTGAGCCATATATGAATCCAGAAGGAAGCAGAACTGGCAGGATACATTACAATAATTCAGTTAGTCCAAGGTCACAATGCTTTGCAGTGTCTCTAAGAGCCCATCAAATAACGATATCAGTGCATGCTGCAATCTCTCTGGAATGCTACAACTTATCACTGCTTAATAATGAGTTTTTTTTTTAAAAGATTTATTTATTTATTTATTTATGTATACAACATTCTGCCTCGATGTATGCCCGCACGCCAGAGGAGGGCGCCAGATCTCAGCACAGATGGTTGTGAGCCACCATGTGGTCGCTGGGAATTGAACTCAGGACCTCTGGAAGAGCAGCCAGTGCTCTTAACCTCTGAGCCATCTCTCCAGCCCCTTAATAATGAGTTTTAAAAATGATTTTATTCTGTTTAGTGTGGTTATAAACTTAATGATAATATATCTATAACAAATGACTTTTTGAAATCTTATTTAAAAACTTAATAACTTAATGAAAATTTAAATGTGCATCAAGATTTCCATTCCTGGACTCTGGTAATATCGAGCACGCAGAACTCTAATTTGGCTAAATTACGGCAGTAGAGATCATTAAGCATTTCAATAGGCAAAGTGTGACATCCAAGTGCAGACAGGTGCTCCTGCCCTGCCAGCCCCAGTTCTAGAAGGCTGTCTGACAGAAATACCCGGATATGCTAAGGAGATCCTCACCTGTTTGTCCACCTGAGAGACTGAGGAGAAATGAAGACATCACTCTAAAAAGACAAAAGCACCAGACCTTTACCAGGCTGAGGAAGAGGAGGAGAAAAGGGGGAGGAGGAGGAGAGGAGGAGGAGGAAGTCACAGGACAACAGAGTGTGTAGTAATTTGTGTGAGGCAAACTAAACTCACGTCCACGATTACGTTCGTTCAGACACAGCGCAGAAGGGAGTATCTGGTGTAAAACATCAGCGTAGTCCTCACCGTGTGGTGACAGAGGACGTGTGGCCACAGGATGGGAATGTGCAGGAGTGAAGCAAAGCTTTTCTTTACGACAGGGGTTTCTGGACTTTTAAGTTCTACCAAACAGAAAGCATATTTTAGCTTTGCAACAGCTCCTTCTGTGTCTGTGACTAGGTCAGGCCCATATACAGAAAGGAGGCTTGAAACTTGGATTCTAAGGTTTGGTTTTACAAAGAACCCATGCTCCTGGCATTTAGAAGAGAAATAGGAAGGCAAATGAATGTTAAATGTTGTCATTTGTATGTTGATAGCCACGATAAATCATGACACCCGGGATCTTCAATAATACAGCAGTCATTTTCCACACGAGCGCTGATCTAATAGTCTATCTGTCACTGTGTACGATATAACGCCTCTTCCTACAGTATCCCTTCATGGGTTCGCCACATTTCTACCGAGGCATAACCTGCTCCCTTTTAAGCTCGGGTCTTATCTCATGATGAACTGAAGAATTTTTGTGTTGCAAATTACTTGTTCCAGATGGAGAAAAGACAGAAAGAAAAATCGTCTTGGTCTAGTCTCTCATTTATCTTCAGGATTCGTGTCTGGGTGGTTACACCCACTCTGGTGGCAGAACTTGTACCTGGACATTTTAGAAACAAAAAAATCTCTCTATATACAAATAAAATGTAGAGCCTACCTTTATAGTATTAAACTTGGCAGAATACATTAACTTCTAAGGTCGCATGAGGCTGAAATTGGTGGACAACATTACGAACCATGACATTTCAATACAC
Source organism: Chionomys nivalis (assembly GCF_950005125.1). NCBI lineage: Eukaryota > Metazoa > Chordata > Mammalia > Rodentia > Cricetidae > Chionomys > Chionomys nivalis. The sequence continues at coordinate 21,811,797 of NC_080107.1, forward strand.
AATAAATATAGTAAATAAATACAGAATTGTGAAAGTAAATAATTGCTTTAAAATTTCTATTTTATTGCAATCTTTCCTGTCCCTTCTACATTTATTATAAAATATGCACTCTACTTTTCTCCTGTCTCATCTGAATCAACTGGGCAGGTGCAATGTCCCGTGGGCCAACCACGAGTTTCCCCTATTTCCTTATCTTGTGGCCCTCACTGAATTTTTTTTTTTTTTTTTTTTTTTTGAGAAACCCTAATCTTTTTGGCCTCTTAAATTTCTTGTGAGCTGGGCGGTGGTAGTGCATGCCTTTAATCCCAGTACTCAGGAGGGTTGCTAGGAACGTGAGACTAAGAAAAATACAAAGCAGAGACACAAAACTGCAACTCTTCTCACGAAAGACAAAAAGAAGTGCACTGATGTTTCGTAAAGTGGAAATATGACCTCGGTAGTGTGGAAAATGCAGGGTAATGAAGAGACCACGGGCTGAGGAAGCCCAGTGCTTCTGAGCATCATCACCACTTTGTAGAAAGTGGTACAGACCCACAGGATGCAAGGATTTGATAAATGCCATCTCACCCTCATCCTTTGGGAAGTGTTTCTTTCCAAAAAGCCTTCCACTCTTAGTGCGGGGTAAATAACACCCATCATCTACCAACCACCAAGGAAAACCAGGGTTTCCTGGGCTGAATTATAAAGAAATGGAAGTCTTTCTGCTTAGTGCATCCCAAGCTCTTCCTTAGACGCTACAGTAAGTTGTTTCAGTTTTGGCATTTCAGCAGAAGGTAGCATCCTCAAGAGCGGCTCCAGACATCAACGCTGTGCAGTGCTAACAATTCACCTTCTTCCTGGAAGGCTTTTAAGGGAATGAACTTTTCAAATCAAATCTGCAAAACTATAAAGCGGGAGAAAAAGGCAGAGAAACTGTCTGCAAGTAAATGCAAAATATAAAGAAGATGAGAACAGAAAAGGACCTTCAGCGGCATTCCTTCTGTGTCCTCTTTTCTCACACAGGGAGCCAAGGAAAAGAACGAGTGCCTTTGTTAGACCAAGCCCTGCTCATTCTGGGCAAGATTTTCAACAGTCCATTCTGTCTGCGCTTCTACAGATACAGAATACAATAAGGCTTACAACAGGAAAGAGAATATCAAAACTGTCATTTTATTCCAATTATTAATCTATACTTGAACTTGTAAAGGGCATCTAATTATCTACTAGAAAAAGAAGCACAAAAGGAACCAGAGTTTACTTTTATTCATAAAATCAATTTCCAATTTTCCTGCCCTTGTAGCTATAGCTTACTGTCATGGCCACAGCTCAGATGCTGTCAGCACGGCTAAAGCAGGCACATATCAGAAAACCATGATTACTGCAATGAGGCCAGGAGGAAACACACAATACACAGACACACACACACACACACGCACACACACGCACGCACGCACACACGCACACCGCCATTTATGGCTGTTAGATTTGAAAGGGAAACCCACCCTGAAAAAACAAATACATGAAAAGAAGGCCTGGCTAGAGCAAAGTTTGGGCTGTGGTCCTCTAAGAAAAATAAGGGACCAGCTCATCTGGGGTGTGCAGGGACCCAGCTGTGACGGGGCAGTGGAACTGTTGCAGCTGGATCTCCATGCTGCTGCTGTACTGACGGCTGGGCAGGGGTGGGGGCATGTGGGCAGCAGGCAATTGTTATGTATTTACTTTAAATATATTTAATGCTTATACATGCACATATTTCACATTCTTATATTTTACATATAAGATATATAAGATGCTGGACAGCCTACTGGAGTGATGAAAAGTTATAAAGGAAAACACACACACGCACATATGCACACACACACATACACACCTGTGAAAATTTCTTGAAAAACTTTAAGAAAAATGTCAGGCACTTTAGTAGATATTTACTTGCCTATGACACAAATCCTGAAGATGGTGATCTAAGTGTGGGGATGAGGGAAGAAGGGTCCAGGAGGCCCTAGATAGTGCATCTCCATCGTGTGTCTTCATCTGTCTGGGCTGTGCACTACACACATAGGAACACCCAACACCTGTGTGGTGTTGGTAGCTAACACTCTAGCTGCCTGCTCTCGCTAGCTCAGGAAGCTAGGCAGCAGCAGCTGGCTGAGAGAGAATAGCAGAGGAGACAGGTGCCACCCCCTCTCAACTTCACACAGCATTTCTGCCACAGAGTGCATCTTCCTGGTTCCAACAAATACTGAACAACTCCCACCCAACCTCTGTGTCAACTCCAAGACTCTGACAAAGCCCAGCACCCATTACCCCACCCTGGGAATGGTGGCAGACTTTCAGCAGCATCGGTTTCTAGGGTGCTCCACTATTCAGCTGACTCTCTCAGCTCTTCCAACCTTACTTTCATAACTACAGGTTCTCTACAGCAAATTCTGTATACTGAACTAGCTGGCATGGGTTCTGTTTTCCCAGCTAAAGTCTAATGCAGAGATATAGCTCTTACTGCTGGTCCATAAAGAATTCTTACCCATCAAATATTAACCCTCTAACAGGAAAGAAGGGTACTGACTCTTAGGAAAATTTATGTTTTCCAGATACAAAAGACAATAGGAAGAAAACGTAAGAGGCTCAATTTCATAGACCTGGAGGGAGGAAAGCTGGATACAATCTTATGGGAAGGCAACTTAGTTATACACACTAAAGATCTCAATAGTATACATCTTACATACTTTTCTTCCTAAAACCTCGAAGATACATTTTTATAAACAGTTATATTATCACACTTACTTATAGTTAACATCAGAGCAAACTGTAACACCCAATCATAGAGACATATACAGCTATGGAACATATGTATAGCTCTCCTTTCTAGCATCTCCCTGCCAGTTACGGCAGTTATAGTCCCTGCTGTGATTCTCCATTAAACCCAAAGATCAGAAGAGGGCAAGCCTTCTGCTTTGAGTGCTGGCAATCGTGTGCTAACGCCTGTTCAAGGCTCTCAAGAAATTCTCATTGTGCAATACTAAATTGAATTCATAGAAGAATTTCAGATTCAATAATAGATAATTAGCATTGGGGGAGGCAGAGGCCAGCCTGATCTACATAGAGAATTCCAGGCTAACCAGGGATATACGGTGAGACCCTGTCTTAAAAAACAAACAAACTACATATCAATATCCTCAAATTTGCTTAAATGGGCAACTATGTACAACATATAGAGATTAATTGTAAGTAATTACTTTATATTTTCCTATATGTAAAAACATCTCTCGATGGGTATGTATACAGCACATTTAGAATTGGGAAGAAATTTTTTTTAATAATAAAAAGACAGGAAGGGAGCTACTTGATGTAGGATGTCCTTCTGTATATGTGTTGCTTTTATTGGTTAATGAAAAAAGAAGCTGCCTGGACCAATGATAGAGCAGAATAGAGTTAGGCAGGAAAACTAAACTGCATGCTGGGAGGAAGAAGGCGGAGTCATTGAGACGTCATGTAGCTGCTGCAGGAGACAGATGTGCTGGAACCTTGCTGGTAAGCCACAAGCTTCATGGTAAAACATAAAATAATGGAAACGGGTTAAATTAAGATGTAAGAGGTAGTCTCAATAAGAAGCGAGAGCTAATAGGCCAAGCAGTGATTTAATTAATACAGTTTCTGTGCAGTTATTTCAAGTCTCGGTGGCTGGGACCGAGTGAGCAGCCTCTGACAACAGCTACTAAGACTGAAGTACAGGCTTTGCCATTCAACACTGCTTGAAGAACAAAAAAACAGAAACTAACCCAAGACAAAATGATGATGACCATTACTGAAGCGCAAATAAAAACAAATCAGGAGATGCTATGCCATACCCACTAGGATAGCTGTAGCAAAAGAAGTGCTAGGCGTGGGAGGCGTGTGGACAGCCCTATACACTATTGGTAGGAGTGTTACAAAGTCAAATGCCTATTGATTCATGACTGGACAAGCAAAACGCTCTCCAATAACCCAGTAGAGGGTTATTTATTAATGTCAAGGAATTGAGTATCAACACAGATGGTAAACCTTGAAAATATGATGCTAAGTGAAAAAAGTCCGTAATTATGGACCATGTTGCATAAACGCATTAACTGAAATGCCTGGAACAGACAGATTCATAAGGAAAGGGAATGGTCGCAACTTAAGATGAGTAGTTTGGGGCAGAAAATGAAGCTGATGAATAAAGTATGTGGCATCGTTACAGGTGATGAAAACGCTCTGAAATTAACTGTGGTGATGGGTGCTTAACTGTGACTAAACCAAAAACACTGAAACGTGCGGTTTAAATGTGTACATTGTAGGACATGTGAATTGTATCTCAATGAAGGTATTATATTTAGAATACAGAAAGAGCTGCGAAGGAAACAATCTGATCAGAGTCACATCATACATGTTAAATAAAGAAAATCCCATAAATACTGGGCATAGTGAATCTGAACTGAAAGGGCTGGGCTATGACTCTGTGAGTTCTAGGACAGCCTGGGATGCACAGAAAGTCTCTGCCTTAAAAATAAAAAAAGAAGAGGAGGAGGAGGAGAGACAGAGGGCAGCAGCAGTGGTGGCTGGCAAGGACAATACTGGCAATGTCCTGTTAGGTTATCAGGAGTGTCTAACCTTTAACCTTTGACATTGGCATACGACACTGTCATCTACCATGTTCATGATCAAGAGTATGTAACTGAGTTTAAAGAGAGAGAAACAAAGAAACACACAATTTCAAAAAATTTTAAGTAAATTTCCAATTTTCATGACTATTCGGGAGTGCATGGGATCACCGACTGCCTGTTGGACGTGGTTCATGTGTCCTACATGTAAGGGTTCAAGAGCACTGAGGAACGTAGTTAAGAGTAAAAAATAGGTTCTTCAGAGTTTTAAAAAATTACAACATTTTGTACTCTTTTTGTAAGTATGCATTTTGTTTCTGAATTAATATATTTGCTTACACAGAGGGGTATCTTTAACATTGCTAAGGACTGGGCATTTTCTAGGTCCTGGTGCAGAGACAAAAAAGAAACTTTCCAAGGGCCCCAGGTTTAATTGCGAAGCTAATGTATACACCCTCAAACCTTGCTGACATTTATTATCCACTCATGCATGCGTGTATTCATTGCTCAGGTGAGCAGGGCAGCCATGGCTCCTGCCCTTTGTGATGGCCTGACACACTGTGACAGGGTCAGGAAAGAACACAGGTTCCAGCTGATGTCCTGGGGCTCCCCAGGCTTCAGATCATCTCTGATTACCTCCCAGGAACAGCGAGCGGGGCTGTTCTCAGGGCCCCAGCTTTGCGGTCACTCAGATGGACCTGTCCACTGAGTCCACAGCACTCTGGCTACGTGTCTAAACCGTCTGATGGCGTCTGCGTGTGCAGGGGCTATCTGCTCAACAGGAGTGCCTTCACTCTGGAGTGGGGCTTACGTTCACAGTTATTCCTAGTTACTCAATGTTCTCCTTTACCCTTTTAGTCATCAAATCCAGCGCACGCAACACCATAGTCCAAAGTGTTCCAAAGACTGGCTTCTCCACCCTGACTTGCCCAGTGTTTCAGTGAAGTCACCCTCCTACCCCATGCAAGACCTCAAGGCTATCACTGTCTTTTGTCTGCACCAAGTCAGTCTCCAAATCCTTAGCAGTTCATGTATTCCCACACCAAATTAGGCAGTAACTTTCCAGCTGGTCTTCTGTCACTGCATTTTCTTCACTCTAATCCATAACTACGTAGTTTCTTCCATGGATATTTAAATGTGACTCTTTTTAGAGGATATTCAGGGTCTCTTCCTAACTACTGAGAGACTCAACCTCCCTTCTGGTCCAGTTCAGCCCTCTAACACCTACACATCCCCTCTCTTTCCAAACTAGCTTCAAATATTCCCACACCATGCTGTACTGTGTGTTCTGTCTGCTGCGAAGGCCTCCTCTACAGCCTGGTGGAGGTGAGGACCAGGTGGGCTTCGGGCTCATCTTCGCATAGCTATTGTAGAAGTGGCCTATCTATGTCATAAAGCGCCCCACCCCCTTATTCCAAGCTAGCCACATGTTTCCTCATGGAGTATCTTTCCCTTTAGTGACATGCTATATTGAGGTCTTGCAGATTAGGAGTTTTCCCATTATCTTTGACGTATCAACAGTTTGACAAACACTGTAGATTAGCAGTGTGAAGAATGACATTGGGATTCTGAGACAGCATGCAGATAAATTTAGATACTGGGCATCTGGTGCTCCGAGTTTTCTTCTTCTTCTTCTTCTTTTTTTTTTTGGTTTTTTGAGACAGGGTTTCTCTGTGGTTTTGGAGCCTGTCCTGGAACTAGCTCTTGTAGACCAGGCTGGTCTCGAACTCACAGAGATCCACCTGCCTCTGCCTCCCAAGTGCTGGGATTAAAGGCGTGCACCACCACGACCTGGCCCGAGTTTTCTTCAAGACCAGTTCTTGCTCACCTTATGAAACCCCATATGCCTTGGCTGTGGGAGGGCAGGTGTGCTACGCTCCTACTGTCTGCTAAGCAGGGAGCACAGCATCCAGTACTTGGCATAGGTGCTTGAGTACCACATACTGAGTGAAGACCGAGTACCACCCTTGTGATAGTGGCAGGTACTCTTTGTAATTCATCCTTCAAGTGGTGAGTTTAGGGAAGAGATACACAAACTATATTAAAGCCTACTAGACTACCTTAGAAGTAGCAGATATTTTAAGCTGAGTATATAAAATGAACATTTCAAGTAACTCTAAGCATGAACAAAGAAAAATTCAATAGAGATGAGTATTTATCCTTTTTATAATAACCTTCCTGCTGTCCCCTTGGTTTCCTTGCGATGAAAACCTCTAGACAGACAGTTGATAGCAGGCAATTGCTGTGCAATGCTGTACCTTTCAGTTATGCTCATGGATGAAGGAGAGCAGGACGACTACATCAGATCAAAACTCAGCCTCAATACTGCCAAAAGCTCTGCTTGGTTTACTCCACCAAGAGCTAAGAAGTTAAAGAATAAGCGAGACAAGAGTCGGAGATTTAGCTCAGTGGTAGAGCATTTGCCTGGCATGCACAAGGCCCTGGGTTTAGTTCTAGTACAGGGTTTATGGGGTGGGTGCAAGCTAAGTAACTTTTTTGTGTGTATCTAAAACACAAAAACACTTTTTATATAATAACAATGAAGAAAACATACCTGTTGATCTCCAAGGAAATGACTTCTCAGTTGAGCTAGGGAAAAAGAAAAAAAAATTGTTATAAAATTTAACTTCGGGCTTATTTTGCAGACCAACACTCTATTTGTTATATCTAATTATGTAAAAGTATAAGAAAATCTCAAGTAAAATCCAAAATTACCCTTCTAAAATTTTTTTTTAACTGTAGCTAACTATATCAATTTGGGACATATTGTGTTTCTCCTTAAAAACCAAGGTTCAGAACAACTGACATATGACAGAGCCGGCATTTGTGATGCTCTGAAGCCACGTGTGCAGCACATCCATTTAAAAGCCCCGAAGGTCACTAAAATGCTGTAAGGAAGCTGTGAGAGACTCCAGCAGAGGTGCAAGCTAACAGGGGCACACTTTGAACGGACAGCTGCCTTATAAAAAGCTAAAACACATTCTTAGACCAGTACATTAACAAAAGGAAGACTTACAAGCCAGGGCAGTATATGAGCTATATAATTTCTTTAGCTTCTGGCTGTGGTTCTCAACCTGTGGGTCACAACCCCTTTGGGGATTTTCCAAGGGATCATCTAAGGCCATCGGCGAATACAGATACTGTACTAATCATAACAGCAGCAAAATAACAATTATGAAGTAGAATAAAATAAAAATAATTTTTGGTTGGGGGTCACCACTACACAGGGTTACAGCATGAAGGAAGTTGAGAACCACTGGCTTATACTATATGTATTCAAAAACTATATTAATGTGAAAACCTATTTGATTTGTGTGACTCCTTGACCTTCTCTGCCACGCACCAATTAGCACAGCATATTATGGCATTAGAGGACAGCGTTGGAACACAGACTAGGTGATCAAGCATTTTTCAAATGTAAATAAAAGCACTTAAGATATGCATCTTCATCTCGAATACATAATCTACTTAATCTTAAGCACAATACTTTGTCACAGGGACATCAGTAATTTTAAATTACAGATAAAACACGAGGGCTACTAGAAATGCTAAGATCAAACTTAAAATGTTCTGATCCCAAAGCCAGTGCTTCTAAACAGTGACATACACACACACACACACACACACACAGAGAGAGAGAGAGAGAGAGAGAGAGAGAGAGAGAGAGAGAGAGAGAGAGAGAGAGGGGAAGGGTGGGTCGGGAGAGAGAAAAAAGTCTTGAAAAGATAAAAAGTGAAGTAAGTAATTCCTTTGAGGTAAGAACATAGATTTTTTTCTTTATTTCTTTCAGTATTTGTGCTTTTCCATGTTTTTTTGTTTTTTGTTTTTTTGTTTTTTTGAGACAGGGTTTCTCTGTAGCTTTGGTGCCTGTCCTGGAACTAGCTCTTGTAGACCAGGCTGGCCTTGAACTCCCAGAGATCCGCCTGCCTCTGCCTCTGGAGTGCTAGGATTAAAGGCGTGCGCCACCACCGCCCGGCTTTTCCATGTTTTGAAAGTGGGAAAGAAACCCCAAACACTTTTGAGGAGTTTTTTTAATAATTTATAAAAAGATTTATAACTCTAGGCATAAAAAAACAAACCCTTCATAAAAGGATGCGGACTCACGAAAGGTCCAGGGCTGCCTGCTGCAGTTCCGCGCTTTCCTGTCTAATTCCCCGACATCTTCCCCAGGAATCTTTGCTGGATGAAAGCGTGTGTGATTTGCCTTTGTCCACCATAGGCACAGCAGTTCACACTGCAGACCTGGGCGCGGTTTCAAGCAGGGTAACTGCTCCCGTGAATGGAGGCAATCAAGGAGTTGAAGCTCTAGGAGCCTTGCTCCAGTTAATGTGCCCTTATCCCATTTCAAAAAGGACATTTGGGGGAGGGGGTGGGGAAAGAGGGAGCAAATCTTAGTAAGGGCATTTGTCTTGATTCTGGTAGCAGGTCACCACACTGTCCTTGAGCTCAGAAAGTGGTTTCCTTCTGACAACTGAGAGCAGTTTCTTTGTATTTTTGTTATTTAACTTTATTACCAAAATTAGTTTTCTGGACACTAGGACTGGTAATGCCTCACTGTGTAACTGCCCAAACCATCACATTTTATGCCAGCATGGGACACATGCTGTCAACCAAACTGCCATGCAGGACGGCTTAATAGAGCTCGTGTATCTTGGGACCACCATGAAAGGTTATCAATCTCTGAGATTTAAGTTGCATAACTTTAATGAGACGCTTTGTAATGTTTCCCATCTTTATATTTATTAACCTTATCATGTCCCTTTGGGCTCCTGTTCAGAGCAGCAGAGGCCGTGGCTGTCTGAACCCTCTCTGTGCCATGGGCCTAGCATCCTGCCTGGCTGGCACACAGGGGACACTTTACACAGTGCCTCTTCATGAAAGGTGAAGAGACCCAAGCAGCCTGCTGCCCTGGGTGCTGAGGTCAATACCGATAGGGAGCTCTAACTTCGCTCAAGCAGTCTAACGTATTCTACCCTTTGTCCTGAGGAGGCACCAGCAGCTTTTCGGTGGGGTTGGATGGACACAAAAGTCAGGCAAAGAGCATTTGGCTGCTGAAAAGGCCTTAGGTCCCCTAAATATAGCATGGTATCCCCCAAGCCAATGGCAAGCTGCAGCTAAAATTACCTTCCTATTTCCGTTTAAAGTAATAAAACAACTCATTAGGAAAATAAGCTAATAATGAACATTAAAAATAAGCCAAACTGCCAGAGTGTATCTGGAAGACCACATATTACCCAATTACCTTGGCGATGCTGTGTAGGAACTGTGGTATATGGTCCTCATAACAGTGTGTTTCTCTTTTGAAAGTGTTCAGTTTAACTGAGTCTCAAAGTGTTTGCTCTCTGTGACTCAAGGAATGAAGAATGAATCCATGGACTCTGAAGAGCTATTTAATTCCACTCACTCTGTTTTAGAGCCGGTGGAGGCAGATCCATGTTAGAGACACCAGAGGCAGCTTCAGCCAAGAAGGAAAGGCCTGCTTCCTTCTTCTTCTCCTCTCTCCCCACCATCTATTCCTAGAAACACTTCCCAACCAACGCTGGCTGTCTACCATGTGTCTGCAGGCACTGTGCCCATAAGACTCCGCCCTGGCTCCCTTTCACGTCCCTTCTGAAGATGCCAGGCAGCTTGTGTTCCAGGAGCTTCCACTGGAATGTGAAAGACATTTAAAACACAAGGACTGAGTCATCAACAAGAGTTTTATGTCAATAGGATGATATCGTCACAATTTTGAATAACGTGATCATCAACCATTTACGGTGGGCCATTCATATGTTTAGAATGGTCCAGGTCAAGAGATGAACAATGAATAAGAAGAAACTCAATGCCTATTGAACGGCCGAAGCTTTTTATTTTAAATAAAATACTAGTCTTTGTTTTTTTTAAATCTTAGGCAGAGACTATGCATTTTTGTGCTACATAGAATATGTAGCAAATCACTATAAAATTCTATACATATGGAATTAGTTTTTATTCACTGATAAAAATGGCCAGCTAGAGCTGAGTATTATGTTTGAAAATCCTCCCGAATTTGGTCTTTTGTCAGCAGTTAGGAAACTTGACTGCTCGTCCTCTGCCCATGCCCGAGGACAGCGAGTGGGCTGTAGGAAGTCACGTGACAAGAGAGTGGCGGTGACCCGAGTGCTTGCCATGAACACAGCCATTGCGGTGGGCACTGCTCCTGGCCACGGTTCAGAGTCTGGTTCATGCGCCTTCTAGAGAGACTAAGAGTGATGTCTAATCACCTCTTTCTGCTTATGACAACCAGGGAGGAGGGTTGCTGGCTATGTTAAAACTAACAAACACTCCCAGTCCTGTGAGTTACAGTATTTCCAAACACACTTTGTGATCAACATGTTACAATTCTTTCCTGGAAAGAGAGTCTGCTCTTGCTGGGACCATGGGGCCACTCAACCTGGAAAGCAGGGGCTATTTCACTGCCTAGGGGCACGTGAGTCCTCTTCATTCATACAAATGTCAGAGAAGCAGACTCATGGCCTCACCTTCCTGCCAGGGTCAAAGGTCGGGTCTCTATCCTTTCATCCCAGTTTGGCTGGAACATTCTCTCCACCTTCAAATCAGCCTTCATGGTTTGGATTTCTTACCCTTTCAGGCTCTTTCCTGCTGTTGCTACTTAGGTTTACTGAGTGACAATAAATGGGTGTCATTCTCCCACTGCTAACGTACAAACAGACCACAGAAGACAAAATGCAAACTTCTGAGGGTGGCACAGAAGGTCCTTGCCACCTGGCTCCCTTCGTTCGCCCTTTCCCACACAAACCTACATTCCAGGAACTTGGAAGTACTTGAACTCGCCTCATATGCCAAGATGCTTCACATTTTGAATGCTATTTTGGGGGAAGAATGTGCAGAACAGTCTAAAAATTCTTTCAAGAGTTGTTCAAATGCCAGAGCTGCCGCGCAGGTACCACAGAACTATGGATGTATGCACTATACACCGGAAACTGAACACGCGGATGAAGTTTAACTTTGCTTTGTGTCTCCTGCTATAAAAGCAAGAACATCCTTAGAAAATGCTCCACCTCTCTGACCCAATGTGAGCTCGCCACTAGAACACTACTGGGTAAGCACTGGGGAGGCCACAGGGAGACGAGTGGAACCACCTAGAACCTCTGCCACGGCACTTCCCTCATCTCTTCTCAGGTTGGCATCTGCCACTCAGACGCAAAGAACTTCATCACTGGCTAACAAAATTGCCCATAGTTACCCAACAGCAAATTACATTTCATTCAGTGAACTACTCCAGACAGTGTCTTATCCGTCCCACTGTCTAGACTGCCACTCCCTATGGTCTCCTCCTGGATGGTTTCCATCACCACATGGCAGTGCTTCTCGGGGGAGCGACTGTGCCTTGCCTCTAACCAGCATGGAGGACACTGAAATGCTTGCCAATCTGAAGACTTTTGGTTGTTTGGTGTTAAAGGTAAATTCTAATGCATTTTCAATTTTTTTTTACAAAGGAGACAGATTACTTATTTTATGATGCAGTAGATTTCTTGAATGTTCTTAACTTTTTGCTGAGAATGTCACTTTTAAAATATGACACCCATAGATAAGGAAAACCTCCGACTTCAAAGCATTTGTCCCACTGTCAGGTGAAAATTCCCCGTCTCTGGACTCCCATCAGCCACGTCACAGGCTCACTATTCTAATCCTTGGCATGTAAGAGGTAGAGAGGGCCTCCCTAAGGCTACAAACCTCTGATGTGCCAAAAACCTAGTACCATCTACCAATAGGTAAACGTCCAGGTCAGCTAGTTTGTTTTTCCTGTGCTTGCAAAACAGGGGCCTCATCTGTTGCTTTTAGGTGGACTGGCTAGGAAATGCGGTCTCCACATTAGATTCATTCTCCGTCTGAGGGTCGAACAAAATCAAATAATAAATCTTGACTGTTCTCCAAATAAGCAGATAGCTCCCCATCCTTAAACCAGGTTATTTAAGTTAAAAAAAAAAAAACAACCCAATAAATAAAATAGACGATAAAGGACTGTGCCGTGCCCACTTGTAGAACAAGGAAGCTACTGTAAGACAAACTGACACCATCACTTCCCAGGGAGTGCTGACGACCCTGCTTTAAAAACTTCATTAGCCAAGGCAGAAGGAATTTTTAGCAACAGTCTGAAAGCAATTCTTGGCATTTGACTAAAGTTTTGGGAACATCTTTCAAAGTTGCTTGGTCTACATCATCAGCCTCAACAGACAGAGACTTCCTCCTCTTCTCCTGCCTTATTGCGAGTGTAGGCTTCTATCTGGAGCCATGCGGCCTACCTTCAATTCCCTGTTAGCTAGACACCAAGAATCATGCTTCCTGGGATTTCATGCAATTAAGCATTAGTCCTCCTCTTCTAGAGGCAATTCCCGACATCTCAGTAAGGAGAGAAAGCAAAAACATGACTACAGGCCATAATTCAAGATTAGTCATCTTGTATGTTGTAAATTTGTCCTGGAGAATGGTACATATTCATAATCTATGAGACAAAACAAATGAGACAGGGCAAAGGGCCTCTTCATAATTATTTATATGATCCGAGTGTGATGTTGTGGTCAGTAGAGACCGCACTCCAGATTAAGAATAATGCCCTTCACATAGCAACTCCTGACCGGACTCTTGAGCTATCCGCACTCGCCAACAGGCATTTGCTTTGGTCCCCCTCCACTTGAAACCTAGTCACAAGTTTGAACTACAGCGGGGCAATGATGTAGCAGGAGAGGGGCAGACCAGATAGACACTCAGGAAAGCAGCGAGGCCTGCAGTCTGACTCGGGTATTTCCCTTTCGCTGCACTTGACCTGAGACACCTGTTCACGCTCTCAGACTGCGCTCACACACCTTGAATATTTAAAGCATCACAAAGGCAGGGGCAGCAAAGCGCTAGGAAAGTACAGTCCTGGTTTGTTTCTCTGGCCAGGGTTTGGTAAACGTTGTGATCGTCCACTGTTCCATTCTTATCCATGATGTTTTCCTACTTCTCAGTCTTCCATTCTGCCGTAAACGCATGCTACAAATTCTACTGTAGTTTTAGATTCCCTTATAATGGCTGTCTAAAATACATTCCAGAAAAAGGTTAAGATATTAATAAATAATATTGTGACCAGTCTCTCAAAGAGAAAATGACTTTTTGACGCTGAGTGCAAACATTTGAGGTAGAGACAACACACGGAGCAACAGAGGTGGACACATTTTAGACGATGTTAAGTATTCTTTGACAAAAGCATTTTGTGTGAGTGCTTTGAATCTATGAATAAAAGATTTAGACGACCATATGGGAAGCGAAGATCAAAGAGGATGTGTTACTAGACAAAAATGAGACAAACAGTTCCCTGTGGCATCCCCATGAATTACACAGGAAGTAAGACTTCTGTTGAGGCCCACCCCACAACAGGTGTTCTGATTAGTTAAAGAAATTCAGAGAAGGGTTTTCTAACATCCCGGTTAGCATTGAAAAAACTGAAGCAAATGGAAGGAAAACAGAAGATGGCTAACACAGGGCCAGACTTTCTTGCAATGGCTTCAGTCAGGGTGCAAGATCCTATTCAGGCAAAGGCGCAGGAATCCAGGCAAAGATTCAGCTTAGACAGGTGGACAGGAATTATCTATGCTTATAGCCTGAAAAATGCCCTTAATCCCCACTTCTTATCAACTCAAACTCCCTAAAGACGCAGACATAGAAAGGGGAAATCCAAGCTCAAGACAACAATGGTAAGAATGTCCTTTTCTTTTAGTGTCAGGACAATCTCGATCTTGCAAGTTTAGAGAGCGTCCCAAAGGTTAAGGAGCAGGGAAAGGTTTTTGTTTTGCTTTGTTTCAAAAAAGGAAAGAAAAAAGGAAAACTTTCCTACACCTCTAACTCCAGTGTGTGAACACCTCTAACTCGAGCCTGTGGTGGTGCACACCTCTAACTTTAGAGCATGGTGGTGCACACCTCTAACTCCAGGGCATGGTGGTGCACACCTCTAACTCCAGGGCATGGTGGTGCACACCTCTAACTCCAGAGCGTGGTGGTGCACACCTCTAACTCCAGGGCATGGTGGTGCACACCTCTAACTCCAGCGCATGGTGGTGCACACCTCTAACTCCAGCGCGTGGTGGTGCACACCTCTAACTCCAGGGCATGGTGGTGCACACCTCTAACTCCAGCGCGTGGAAGGCTGCAGTGTATCCTCCATGCAATATGCATCTAAAACACAATTTTTGCCTGATTAGCCAGACCAATAATTTATTTTTAGATTCTGTGAAGAGTGAAGGTTCTTTAACTTGAAGAGAAATTTTGCTCCAGTTACAAAAATAAAGAAGAGCATAGCACACTTCTTAAATTTCTGCTGTGCTCCCATTTCTCGCTGTAATCACGTTCTCAACTCTTGATTTATAGACCAGGGCCGTAGGAAGCTATTTTTGTGCTGAGGGAGAAATGAATTCACATGTGGGAGGAGGACGGATCTGGCACCATCAATAACTGTCTGGGGGAAAGAACAGAGCCTGGAGACAGTCAATATCCAGTCACTGCAGCTCTATATAGCAATGTCTGAAACCCAGATGAGCAGCTTTGAAATGTTAAAGCCCCTGCTACATCCCACGGTCTCAAATCCACCCGGCCGCTTTTTCCTCTTTACTCACCACTGCTTCCCACATAAATGCATAGGATTTCCAGCTACCAAATGGGGAGGGGGCAAGGGTGGGAGACAAGAGAACAGATCAGAAGGTTCTCTCAAGAGACCATCTGCAGACGTCCCCCTCAGGTGAGCAGGCCCTTCCAAAGCATGGGATGCTTTACACCCCTAGCATGACTCCATAAAGCAAGAGCAGTTCACAGTGTGACAGAGAAGAGAACTGACTGGCTTAATCTTTCCTTAATCATGGCCACCATACGCCAACATGATCCATAGGGAAGGCTTAAAGCAGATATGGAATAAACTATGAATTGTAACTTATAAAATTTAAAATCAGGGCAGGTAAGATCGTCAGGTAAAGGCACTTGCTGTCAAGTCTGATGACCTGAGTTTGATCCCCAGGACCTGTGTCGTGGAGAGAACTGCCTTCCATAAGTTGTCCTCTGACATCTACGTCTATGCGATGGAATGTGCACATGCCCTCAAACAAATGCATGCGGTAAAAACTGAATTTAAGTCAGGTGGTGGTGCATGCCTTTAATCCCAGCATTCAGGAGGCAGATGCTGGCAGATCTCTGAGTAAGGGCAGGCTGATCTATAGAGAGTGTTCTAGGACATTCAGGGCTACACAGTAAAACACTGTCTTGAACACCATCCCCTCCACAAAAAAAAAAGGAGGAGGAGGATGAGGAAGAGGAGAAGGAGGAGGAGGAGAAGAAAGAAGAAGAAGAAAGAAGAAGAAGAAGAAGAAGAAGAAGAAGAAGAAGAAGAAGAAGAAGAAGAAGAAGCAGAAGAAGAAGAAGAAGAAGAAGAAGAAGAAGAAGAAGAAGAAGAAGAAGAAGAAGAAGAAGAAGAAGAAGAAGAAGAAGAAGAAGAAGAAGCAGAAGAATTATTTTAAAATCAGGGCTAATAAGCAGTCTCTCTTTAAATTTTCAGAAGAATTTAAATTCTAACTATGAAATTTTAAGAGTTATAGGAAACTGAAATTTCTAATGAATACAACTATGCTAATTTTATAAAAATGCAGTACATCAGAACATGAGCAATATGAAAAGAAGAACAGGGAAGGCTATTTGAGGAGAACAAGGAGGATAAGAGGCTAATGTGGAGAAAGGAGTGGAAGAATAATTAACAATACAGAGGTTTGAAAAAGCCGTATGAAACCTACTACTTTATACACACATGTGCACATGGGTAAAAGACATTAATTGAAGTTATCCTACACGGGGATAATGCTTCAGAAGACAGGGGCTACCACATAAAAAGTCAGTCCCAGGGCTATCTTTGTTCGAGATTAGTGTGCGTTAGAGAGCCCACAACAATATGGGCTATGCTTCTGCTCAGGTTTCCCAGCAGAACTCGACTGTAAGGCCCTGTTGCTAAGAACACAACTTTGGTCACAAGGCATGGAGAAATCAAGCTGGTAATGATCTGGAAGCTTCTTCTATGTTGACTAGCTTTCACAGCACCGGAGGGAGCCGTTCAGGTTGCTGGAGGGGACTGGCTGTGGGATGTCGTTAACAGCCATAGCCAGCTGTGAACCTATAATAATGACACATGGCAAGATACACCCACGGGTACAATAGAGGCAGGAATGCTACAGGGCAGCCAACAACTTTCTGATAGAATTTAGGGCCGGTTCCACAGGAGGAAACAAATGTCTTGCACTGTAAATCTTGTCAAGACTGGGGAGCTCACAGGTCCCAGGTGTGAAGGTACTATTATTATTTTGTTAAATGGACCTGTACCAAACTGTCTTCTAAACTCGTATCTCTATACCTACGGGTTAGGGTAGCCCTCAGACCTCAGCAGAGAAGTTTCTCTGTGCAATGAATGGTGGCTAATGAAGAAACACAACTGGTCAACCTGCAGAGAGAAGATGTCTGTGGGGTGCTTAGCCGCAAATCAGATTTCCGTATCACAACTTCTCCCCTCAAGTCCCAGGGACCAGCAGAGGGGGCAGAAACACTGTGAGAGTCAGAGGCCAAGGAGGACCACGGCAAAACGGTACCTTTTGTCCATGACAGGCCTGCTACACTTGTGACCGACCACAGCAGCTGTGGTCGCCTGTGAAGGAGCAAGCCTGTCAACACTGCGGCATGGATAGCAGTGGGACTTGTGGGTCCGCAGCCCTGGCTGAGGAGCTATGGATGGTCGGTACTTTCTGGGCAGGGGAGAGTCCATTTTCTTTAAGGTGTGGCTCCTGGTAAGCAACTGGTTGCTTGTTTCTAAAGTTCTTGTCCTGTTTGAAATGATTTCACTCGATTTGTGGACTTCCCAATGGCCTGCATCCAATCAGCTCATCAGCCCAGCACCATTTACCGTGTACTCCTGTCTCTGGTATTTTCCTGTTTCTGGTACTTACATGTAGATGCTGGAGCAATTTTTGGCAAGCAGACACCATGATGGCTGTTCTGTACTTTAAAATACCATCAACTCCAGACTTTCAGCAGTCTCCCCCGAAATCAGTATTTGATGGTGATGTGACCCTAGTGATCTCACACTGACGTTGTCACCGACAAACTTGCCACCTCTCAGCTGAGAGCTTCAGCAGGCAACGATGAACAGTAAGTCCTTACTATTCAAGGCTGAGAAGAATCACAAACGGTTTTAACAAGTAGACTTGTTCTGAATGTACCCTCTTCTCAATAATAATGATAATAATAATGATATGCCTTTGCATTTACATTTAGAAGACATACAATGTGAGACCGTTTCATATCCTCTGATTCAGAAGTATTACATCAGTGCTATTCAGAAAGCAAATGCCCTCTACATTCTGTACCTCTTGGATACCAGTTCTGGTATCATGGTGGGAAAATTAACTTGAATTTGCTGCAGTACCAACAGCATCATTACTGATAAAACAACTAAAGTTGGGATCAACAAATAATTGATCTAAGCCACAGTGATGATCATAGAATCCTAAATCACTAGACATTGCTTGGTTTTCATTTAAAAAAAAAAATGGCTGGAAGGTATACACACATACAACACCCCCCAAAAAAGATAGTTTTGATGGAATTACAAGCCAGCTACCCATGCAAACTAAATGTTGTACCAAGGCTTTTGGTATATGTTAAAATGTGCAACTGTTCAATATAAGATTTTTTTAGCTATGAAAATCTGTAGCCTAGGGCTTTTCTCCCTTCAATTTTAGAGCATTTTTCTCCCTGTTTAATTGTGGAAGAATACAAGCCCAGGATAGAAAAATCTATGCAGAACCAGATTAGATTGATTTGTTAGTAAGTGGATTGTGAAGCCCTGGGGAGGGCAGCTATAGGAACAATCCAGACATTACAGAGCTGGCAGATGAATCAGGGTTTTTTGTTTCCCCGGGCAGACATGCCATGTTCATCTTTACAGCACGCTGATAACTGCTGAAGATGTGCTAATGGATGACGTTCACTTTTCGGGAGATAATCACACTTTTAATTTTCCTTTCCAAATATCATTGCATTAGAGCAATGTTGAACAGTTCTCTGAAGGGCTGAGGACACATCTTGACACACATATCACTCTGTTCTGACTGCTAAGTTTAACAGCAGCCATCTTTTAGCTCATGAAGATCGAAGTGATTCAATGAAGGTATGCTAACATTTTCTCCCTAAAAACAATTGGCAGCACAAGGCCACGTTAGTTAAAGTGCTGTTTTCCAAGGTTGTCTTCCAGAATGTCTGAGCTGGTACTGACAGTTTCCTGTACCACGGCTGTGATTAACTAGTGGAAGCAACAGTGGCCACTGCAGGTTCAGAACGGCAAGCACAGTGATGGAGGCCAGGGGTTCAATGGCTTTCCTCCTCCATCAAGTGTAGTTACACAATACTCAAGTAGGAAGAGAAGGTGGGGAGTCTTAAGTCTTCCCTAACTACTTATTGGTACCCCTGTGGAAAACACTACTGCTATGGGGAAATGACATCTTAATGTTAGTCAGGTGTACAATAATAATTAAAACCAAATCAAACTCTACTGGGCAATAATAAGATGAGTCCAAATATCTCTTAATGCAACTGTCAATGCCCTAAGAACAGCTCTATGGCTAGTCTCTTCTCTACCGTACTACTATAAACAAACCCTTTATACACCCAGGGATGTAACAAGTAAGGATAGAGCCCGGGTAGCCAGTGTAATCTGTTGAATACAGAACTTCATAAAGTATATAGAGGCTGCAGCCATGGTAAGCAGTGCAGTATTTGCATACTGTTATACAGTGATTGCCCCACTACAGTAGAAGTTGCCACATACAAATAGACACACAGATTTGTTGTGTCAGGCTAGCTCCGGGTTTAGTGAGCCACTGTCATAAGAGAGCAGGATATCTGATGTCTTCCTCTGCTTTCTGCATACACCATCAATTCCAGGTAAACTGGGGATACAATATGAAATATAAAACCTTACGAGTATAGGAAGCATCTTTTAAAAATACATTTGGGTGAGCGAGAAGTCTCTGGGAGGGAAAAGGTACTGCTGCCAAGCCTGAAGACCTGAGATCAAGTGCTGCACAGTGCAGGGTAGAAGGAAAAAGCTGGCTCCCGAGAGTCCTCGGATGTGGGAAAGCTGTACTTGAACATGCATGTATACACACACAACATAAACATACAAATAAAAAAAATGACCACTCTTAGAGGCTCAGACATGTGAAACTGAAGACACCTTCAAACATACTCACTGTTTAGAGGGTTTCGGTTCTGGAGGTCATTATGCTACATAAAATAAAGTGCAAGAAAAAAAACCCATCATGCTTTCACTTATAAATCAAAGTTAAGTTTATCGAAAAGTAGGAAAGGGCATGGGGCAGGGTGCTGCACAGAGCAGTGTACAGACGTGGGGGTGCAGTGGGTAGGAGGGGGACAGCTCTGGCCAACAACAGCTAACTGCTTATCTAAATAGCTAACAGGGAAGACGTCCAATATCTCCCAAAAGGTGTGTGTCTAAAGTGACAGCTATACCGATTAGTCTAACCTGCTCATCTCGGAAACATACAAGCATATGATATAAATGCATGATATATTATATGTTAAAGATAAATTAAAAAGGAAATGTTCATTTCAACTAAAAAAAAAGAGCTGGAAAACTTAATACTGTGATACAGCAGTATAAGCAATAAATCTACATGTACCAGTGTGGACACATCTCAGGAAGAAAGGCAAATGCAGAATTACATAGAATATGCTATTTCTCTATATATGAATTAACCAATTTTATGTGTGTTTTGGTTGCATGTATGTCTGGATACCACATGGTGCTGGAAAGGTCAGAAGTTGTTTTGGAACCCAAAGAAATAAAGTTACAGAGGTTGTGAGTCACCATGTGTGTACTGGGAACTGAACCCAGGTCCACTGGAAGAACAGTCAGTGCTCGTAACCAGACCCCAAATATGCATATTTAAAAATCAAGAGAAAATATTACTCATGTGACTACGAAGTATATTCAATGTAAAAGTACACAAAGTACATCAGAAAACAACACTCCAGTGGCTAGGTAGGGGAAAGGGTAGGCAAAAGAAACTTGATGTGTTTAATTTTTTTCTTTTATATAAAAAATGGAAGTCAATATAAAAAAAAATCTCAGTAATTTTGAATTCTGGGTATATTCGCATTTGCCAAATGGCACTCTAGACTTGGGGCTGTTACTGTTTCCTAAAGATTACCAATATGAATTACTTCACAGTGAGAGCCATAAGACAACAGAGTGGATTTGGATACTGAAGTGCTTCCGATATAGTGAAAGGAATTACTAATTTCTATGTCAAAAGTAAAAACAAGCTTTTTACAAGAAGTACCTGATATCCTATAGTCTCTATTTTGTAGTCTGTTTGAACATACTTTAAATATACATATATGTATGTATGTATGTATATACTTATATTTATTTTTTTAAAAGCCTAATGATTAAGAGGGAATGCTAATAATGTAATTCTTAGTTTGGTTCAATAACTCATTAACGTTAAATAATTTAGGATTAGTAATTACAGAATATGAATTATGAAAATTACAAAAAATGAAATAATGTTACCTTAATTAAAACAGTTCTTAAATTAGATAATAGCATGGTACATATATTTTACATGCATGGGTTTCTGAATTTTTAACAGGTATTTTCCTCTTCATTAATTAGAAAAATTAATACAGTTGGGCTGCTTCCATATTTAATCAAACATACCAGATCAGTATTAGAATAATTTGAAAATTTGATGCTAACTATAAACAATCTGTATTTGTGGTTCCTCCCAGCTATATCACCCAGTTAACATTTTTAAATGCTCAGTGTCAGAGATGGTGAATTCATTTTAGAATAGTTACACACTCTGATTAAAATGCTTTGCTGCATAATGTTCTAGATTCATAACAGACTCTATTTCATATGAAAAATATTTGGCTAACAATTCCAATAGTACTTGGTTGTGTTTCTAGTTAAAAGGGTGTCTAGGAATATTGTCTGCAGACTCTTGGGCTTGTTGTGCCCTACGCATCTCCATGATCTAAGCTGAAATCAAATGTGAGCAACAGCCAACACTTAGAACCTATGTCCTAGATAAAATTTGCTTGTGGTTTGAGTGGCAATGAGAAGCACCAATTAAAAATGCCTCAGAGGTGCTAAGACAAGTGCCCCAGAAAATGGGTTCTGGAGCTGAGACCAGCTGGAACAGCCAGATTCATCCTCTACCCTTCCGATGGGGAACTCTCCACTACTTACAACAGGAGTTCTGCCATAAAAATTCAGCGTTACTAAACTTTCTCTTAAGAGTGTCTACATGATAAATATTCACTGTGGAAATCCCAAAGAGTGTTTCTGAATTACATTAAAGAGTTTGTTCTTCATTTAGTCTGAATTATAAATGAAGTCTGGGAGCTTTGACCTTTGACTGCTAAGGTAGGCGGCAGACAGCAGATCTAACAGGACATAAGGAAATGTGCTCTAGTAAGTCTAACCAGCACCAAAACTGCTAGACCTACTATGTACAGATGGCCAGCTCAACAACAGAGAAGGACTGCAGTGACAGAAAATAGAAGTCCAACAACCTCAGACAGAGGGAGGATGGACAGACAGGCCCAAAGGAATCTCCATTGGACTCTCCAGTGCCCTAAACTCAAGAAGAGCTGAAGCAAACACCCTGGGTGTTCCCCTAAAAGTCAAAGGCAGCACTCTTCACAGTGACCAATAATGAATGGCAAGGAAGATATGGTTTGTCTATATAAATGCAATATTATTTGTAAATAAAAAGGTAAGCAATATACAAAATGGATAAACCTTGAACACATGAAGTGAAAGATATCAGATATAAAGAACCAAATGGAATGCAGGACACACACGGACACACACACACACACACACACACACACACACACACACACCCCATCCAGAATGGAGCCACAGCCACAGGAAATAACTCCCAGCATTGAGAGAGGGAATGAATGGGGCAGTGACACTAATGGGTGAACATCTTTATGAATGTACTAACCCCCACTGATCTCTGTATTTTGAAAGTACGAATTTGAAGGTTATATGGAATTATCTCATTAAAACAATCATCTAAAAACAATAATAAAAATCCTCCAAGTTTTGAAGACACTAAATGTCAAATATCTTCCCCAAAGTGGTAAATGTCAAGGAACAGACAATCTTTTCAAAGACTCTTCATTTCATAGAAGGCATTATTTGAGGCAGTTTATTTTACAATGATTTAAAAAATATTCATGGAAAAAGATCTGAACCATGAAGAAACCTTTACTGCTACTGTCAGTCCCCAAACACTTTCAGAATCTTTAGTGGTATCACGGAAGTCTGATGGGCACCCAGATGACCCTATAAAATGCAAAGCCATGACACTTTTCCAAGGACTTCAGTGGCAGCGGGGAATCAACTCTTCATTAAAAGCTCTTTTACTTAGTGGCAATAAGACTGTCAAGGCCGCACAGCCTTTTTGAAACCATCAAGAGTTCTACTTGACTGGGGTTTTAAAATAAGATGAGAGCGAGAATCTTGGGGCGAATGTGATGGTAGTGATGTCAATGGGGCTACCCACACCCCCTTTTCCTTTATGCAGCTATAAGGACAGGTTTTTGCAATCAGTAAGCTTTAAGTTAGCAGCAACTGCCGGCGAAGAACATTGTGCTTTCATATAAGATAAGAGCATCTGAACATCACATGGGTAAATAAAAATATAGCCTGCAACCTTAGCTTTTTTTACTTCAATGCAGATGGAAATTGAGTACTTTTATCTTCATAAGATAAAGTTTGGGAAATAGATCTATAGCTTGCAAAGAAACACATTTTTACTAATTATAACTCATCTAGAAGTAACTGAGAAACAAAGACCAGCAGTTAAGGTGAGTTTCTGGACAACAGAGAACAGTATCTCGTTGTCTGTCACCAGGAACAGCTTTCAAATCCTGCACTAAAACTTAGAGACTCTCAAGGATTGTAAGGCATTTTCAATTATGACTTCTATCCTAACTCTGTTTCCTATTTCTGCGGAGACCAACGAGATGAGCAGTTAGTGTAATTTTCTTGTGAATGAGATGTGGATACAGGCATTCCTTGGACACCTGAAGGCTGCTTTCTTCTGCTGGTCGGGAGGATTTCCTCTGGCCACCCTTCGCTCACTGTGCACCTACCTGCCTTTGGAAGGCTGCAGGAATCTCGACCCGCAGCCAAATGAGCACCCTCGGGCTCCAAGCTATTGCTTCCCTGGGGTTTCTTGGACAATTAGGGGCCGCTAAAAGTTGTTCAACTAATAAGCCTGGCATATCAGAGTGCAAAATGAAGAATAAGAAGGAAAGTTACTCTTGGGAAATACTTTCATTTAAAGAAAAAGTTGAAGAGAGAGAAATGCAGCAAGGTTTTAAAAGCAGCTGGAACATTTTGGGGAGGCTGATGAAAATACTCTCGGTGGATTGTGGAGGTGGCCATACAATTCTATGCCAATTGTGTCAGCTAGAAATCATAAAACTGTACTACAAAGGCGTGGATTGGCTGTAATTTATACTTCAATACATCTAACTTTAAAATATAGTAGTTTTCTCTGAGTGGCAAAATTATAGATTTTTCTCTTTTTTGTCCCTTGCATTTTATAAATTGTCTAAAGTGATCATTATTTAACTCCAGTCAATAAAATACAGACTGAGAATATGGTCTTGGTTACCAAATTCCTTCTACCCCTTTCCACGCTCTCGGGAACAAAGGAGGGCAGGTTCCAGTGTGAAGAGTTGGGCAGACCTTAGGTGGGTGGAGTAAACAGACAGAATGCTGGGAGAAAGAAGCCGAGTGAGGAGTCGCCATGATTCTCCCACTCCAGACAGACGCAGGTTAAGATCTTCCCTGGTAAGCCAACTCGTTGTGCTACACAGAATATTAGAAATGGGTTAGATCAATATGTAAGAGCTAGCCAATAAGAGACTGGAACTAATGGGCCAGGCAGTGATTAAAAGAAAAAAAAAAAAAAAAAAAAAAAAAAGAGTTGGGCAGAGTCCAGATGGCAGCGTCCTGTGTGGCTACCAAGTACTTCTACTGTTATGTTACCCCGTTAAACCTAAACTCAGCTACCGTGAGCACATTCCTCCACTGATGGCGTTGTAGGGAGAAATGGACC
Organism: Chionomys nivalis; assembly: GCF_950005125.1. Classification (NCBI taxonomy): domain Eukaryota; kingdom Metazoa; phylum Chordata; class Mammalia; order Rodentia; family Cricetidae; genus Chionomys; species Chionomys nivalis. The sequence continues at coordinate 21,836,611 of NC_080107.1, forward strand.
AAATCCCATCTTCATCAAAACCTGCACGTTTTACAGGACGCATTGCTCTGTGGGGCTCCTGTGCGCCGTGAGGTTCTCTCATGGCATGCTGTGCTGTGCCTACTGCAGCGCTGCCTGGGAGCTGTTTCTGTCACGAGCGTACATATAACACACCTGTGCAGTGAACTGCAACACAGGACATCGCACATCTCAGCATCTCTCACCAGCCATGACTCTCAAAAACTATGCTGACAGAAGCAGTCAAGGTAGGCTGCCTGCTTAGCGGACCGGAGAGCAATTCATCTATCTACACGTGCTAAATATCACCCTGAGCCAAGATAGATGTCAGAATTGGCCCCCAGGGGAATTACTTTTAGCAAAGGTGCCATTTCATCCATCTAGATTCCGTTTAGCAATGAGAAATGGCCCTATATGAGCTTGACTGTGCGGTCTGTTGGCGGAGACCACTGAGGGTCAAACAGTGCTCTCTTGGTGTGATTGCACAGGAGAAACCACTGAAGTCCTGGTACCCAGGATGGGAGGATTCTCCTGAGCAGCCTGGTTCATTTCCCTCTTATACACTGACACTGTGACATTCATTAGCGAGGTTTGCTTCCATCTAGCACATATTTACATCAGGACTGCTTCCGTCTCCCGTATGGCTGCTAGGATGCTCGGGGCAAAACTGGCTCTCAACCTCAGCAAGGCAATGCATGATACATACACATTTTTTGTTATTGTTCTATTTTAGTGTTGACTCCATCCTATTTTTCTAAATTTTACCTCTACTTTCCCCTAATCCGCACACTTTATTTTTAGTTTTTATATTTTCAAAGATGTTTCAAGTGCATTTAGATGAGATGAAATATTAACTAGACCAGCTACGGTGTACTCAGAATGAGTACCTTCACCCACTTTCAGGGCTTTTCAGGACTGAAGTGAGGATGTTTAGCATCATCCATCACCTTTGCATTCAGACATCATCTAGTCCACAGCAGGAGCCTTATAAGCCTATCAATACCGTAGTTTATATATGCTGGAATGCCAGAACATAAGACAGATGGAAAATCATATAAAATCATCTTTTCACTGCTTTGCTTGGAACATTTCTTCTGGGGTGATTAACAGAAAATCTGAGCAATCTCACTGAGATTGTCTTAAAGTTCTGAATGGGGCACACAGCAGACGAGGCTCAAGTGCAAGGGAACTGAACTGTTCACTGCTGATACAGTGTCCCTTGGAAGGACCTCATCGTGCTACCTCCCTTTTATTCAGAGTGAGGACAGAAATGGCAAAAACTATGTGCGACTGAAAAGCCAATAAAATATATTTTTTTATTTTATTTTGCTGCATATCTAGAAGACAAAACGTTACACAGTCTCACAGAGTTCCTTATCTTCACTAACAAATCAAAACCTAAAGGAAGAAAACTGGTTATAAAATGCCCATTTTTTCTGATTAAACTCATTTCACGAAGAAGAAAAAAAAAGGAGAAAAAAAATCCCAAAGAAAGCTTCCTGGTTCTGAGTAGGGATTCTACTACAATGTCCTCTGAGCCAATCAGGAGGCTGACTGCAGAGGGGTCTGAGTCTCAGAGCCAATTTCTAGTTTTATCTTTACACACTGATTCCAAAGTGGACAGCAAGGGGCCAGAAGGCTTGCAGAAGTAGAGTGTCTCTCACACGAGACAAAAGAACACTGCTATTCCCTGTCCTAACATCCTCTGAATGACTCCTGCCTGGTAGGCAGTGATGCTGCCCTCAGAGCTGAGCAGCCATGTCTACCGCATTTATGAATCTTCTGGAAAGTACCCTCAAGTTCTGCAGAAGGTAAATGCCAAGGATACCAAGTGAAGAACTTGCAGAGCATTCTCTGATGAACCCCAAAGCTGCTGTTCCTCAGGAAGGTCCACTATTCATTTAATGAGCACTAGGGTGGGAGACGGGCAGCTAAGCCACTGGCACGCAATGGTTGGGCCTCAGCACCTCACAATGAGCTAACACAGGCACACACAAACAGCTATGAGTCCATTGGAGGGAAATGATTTGCCCTGAGGAACGTGGGAAAGACTGTGGAAAGGTGAGCATTTAGCTGGTGCATCAGGAACACCAGGAGGTCGGACCCGAGATGAGACTTGAGTGGGGGCATGGAATGAATGAAGAACCTCATCCTAGGTGTAACACTAAAGACTGCAAAACACATCTGCTTGGCTGTCTGGTTCCTTCTCATTGTGTCTTGCATCTACCATCTATGGATGGCCAAACAATGTTCCCCACAACCGAGGGGCGACATTACCTGCATGAACAGATGGAGCCCCAGCCATGTGGTGGCTTTTGGCATTAGGCAGCAAGAAGCAAACATGAAACACATACAAAATAGAAAATAATTGACAGTAATTTTACTGTTACCCACAGTATTTGTTAGATTTTAAAACAAATCTATTTAATCATATCACTCAGCTATATAGCCTTAATTAATATCTTAAAAGTTAAAGTTTATAACCATGCATACAGCAAATACACCCTCACTCAACAGATGTTAATATCTGGTCACGTTTGATCCATATGGCTCTGTTAAATACAATTTTACAAATTTGGCCAAAGCTTAGTAATTGGTAACTTCTTCCTTCCTTGGATTGGGGTTGTTCCAAAATATTGTTTACGATCTCTTATCGCGAGTTCACTTATGAACAATTTCAAGTGTGAATAACTGGCACGGGAAAAGACTTCATGAACAGAACACTGATAGCATAGATACGAAGATCAACAGTTAATAAATGGGACCCCATGAAACGGAAAAGCTTCTGCACGGCAAAGGACAGGTCATTTGGACAATGTGGCAGCCTACAGAACGGGAAGATTTTTTACCAGCTATACATTCAACAGAGGACTAATATCCAAAAGAAATAAAAAAGTTAAAAAAACTACATATAAAGGAAACATAGAACCCAATTTAAAATGGGGTATAGTTCTAAACAGGGAATTCTTAAAAGAGGAAACTCAAAGTGCTGAGAAACACTTTAAAAATGTTCAACATCTTTAATCATCAGGGAAATGCAAATCACAATTACTTTAAGATTTTATCTTATCCACATCAGAATGGTTAAAATCATTAAAACAAATGACAACTCATGCCCATGAGGTTGTGGAGTAAGGGGAATACTCCTCCTCAGTTACTGGTGGGAGTGCAAACTTTGTACAGCCACTATGGAAATCAGTGTGGCCATTTCTAAGAAAGATGGGAACTGATCTACCTCAAGATCCAGCTATACCACTCTTGAGCATATACCCAAAGGACTCCACATCATACTACAGAGACACTTGCTCAAACATGGTCATTCCTGCTCTATTCATAATAGCCAGAAATTAGAAACAACCTAGATGTTCAACAGATAAATGGATAAATAAAACGTGGTACGTTTTGCACAATGGACTATTACCCCACCATTAAAAAAACTAATGCAGGTAAATAGATGGAACCAGAAAAAAATCATCTTGACTGAGATAACTCAGATTCAGAAAGACAAATATGGTATGTATTCTCTTAAATGTGAACATTAGCTGTTAAGTCATGGATAAGCAAGCTACAATAGAGATAGGTAGAGAGAAAGGAACTGGAGGTGGGGGTGTGGCAGGGGACAGAAGGGAGATGGATCTCCCTAGGAAGGGGAAATAGAATAGATATCTAAGAATGGACAAGGAGGGGAGACTGTAATGAGAGAATCAAACAGGAAGCAGGGGTGTGTGTGGAGGGGGGAGGACACCTAAAACGAAGGTCCATTTGTGGGATTGTATGGATAACTAATACAATGGCTTCTGGTTTGGGGAGCTGGGAACTGGCCTCTGTTTTTCTGCCTACTGATTTCTTATTCATTGTCAAGCTTCTCCCCTCACAAAAAGTTTTAATGCAAACTTTTACTGAATCAGAATGCAGTGTAGCATGTAAAACTGTCCCCTGTCAACAACCCATGCATCCATTTTTGAGTCTGTGCTACTTTTATGTGCTGGGACCTCCCATCAGGGCTCCTCAGCTCTGGTGAAAGAGATAGCATACATGGATGTGTCTATGAAAGGGCACACACTGGAAAATCCCATTCTTTTGTGGTGAGGGCGGGGGGGATATGCTTTACAAAATCTGACTGTGAGCTCATCTCTAGGGGTGAGAGTTCCAAAGACAGGAATTCCTGAATAATGGTGACAGTTTCACTGGACTTCAAATCCACACATAACATGAGTATGGTACGTGTTTTGTGTGAAGCCCTTTAAGATACAACTTAATGAGGTAATCAAATTCAAATGCACCAACTTGTACATAGCCAAGTCTTCATTCCTTGGCCCCTGCATGGGCATTAAACACAACCCCAGGGCTCATCTCAGGGTCTGGTGACTCTCCAGCCTTCTGCAAAGGCAGCTCAAAGCTTAGTGGTCCCCCCCCTCGTTTTCTCTAGATATAAACTTTTATTATTAATATGGATTTTTTTTTTTTAAAGTTTAGCAGGATAAATCTGACTTTTCCTGAGTCAGCTATTGCCAGTGCCAGACATCCTGCCCAACCCACACTGGATTATTTTCTTACTACTATGAAGATTTTTCTATTCGTCTGGCCCATCCTTTTTGAAAACAAACATAGCATCATATTCCTGAATCTGTAGATTTCTCTTCTTAGTGCTAAAACTATTGATACCTTAAAAAAAAAAAACTATTGAGTAGAATTAAAGATAAATTTTGCTTTTATAATGTCCTCTTCTTCGGTAAATTATTTCATTGGTTACCATAAGGCATAATTTAGAATACATAATATTATAATATATATGGTAGCATATGTTATATATTATATTTATAAAAGTACACCTTGCTTATGTGTAAGTTTTCTTAGTATAAAAGACTACATAGGTAACAAGATGGCTCAGTGGGTAAAGGCAGCTGTCACCAAGCCTAATGACCTCACTTTGACTCCTGGGACAAACACGGAAGAGGGCGAGAACCAACGCCTGCTGTCTGTTCTGACCTCCACATGTGCACCACGGCATGAGCACTCACACAAACACACACTCACACACACCAAATAAATAAACACGTGTTTAAAATAGAAAAAAGGAAAAGACTTCCCAGATATTGAAAAAAATATGTTCACCCATGTTTACACCTTTCAATAGCCCTACTGACTTTATTTGTATGCTTGATGGCTTAAACACCCCAGAGCACACTGGTCAAGGCTGAAGCTGAAGCATTCAGGTAAACCAAGTCTGAGAGATTAAAAATCATACCAACTACTAACTAGAAAAGAGAGGCTACAGGCAGCATCTTAGTCAGGAAGATGATGCCTCCAATGAGCAACAGCAGAAACCGGGGAGAATAATTCAAAATTAATAACCAAAATTAGTTAGAGATAACTGATGGGATTTGGGGCTGTAGGGTACATACAGGTCACATATGCTTAAAACTGTGACTGTTATAAATAATGCAAGCGTCTAGTGATCCTTAACTTTTAAGAAACAGATCTACAGATAAGCAGGGATAACTGCATGGACTATATGGTAGTAATTTACCTAATAGTGATCTTTTTAAAGAGTAGAGGAGGCTATTTAAATAGAAAAAAAATTGTGATTAAATATTATTTTCAATTAAATGCTTTTTGTAATTACTGTATTCGACCTTAAAAATATGATCATTTTGTACTTACCATATCGAACACTTTGGATTATTTCAGTGTAATAGTTGTATAAAGCGGTTTCACAGATTTTAGAAAAACTGAAAGCAAACTGAAATCCTTTCTAAAGGCCAACTAGTCCATTCCACTTAGAGATATGTATTAGCTTTAAAAGTCCGTGCCATGTTGCTGAAGCACCAGCCAACTCTACCTAACAGCTAGCCACTAACTGTGACCTGTCCATCAACGGCACACGTGCAAGACGTCACGTTTCTGAAGGCAGCAGCCCTCCTTTGCTGCACGAGCTTACCAGAGCTGTATCAGACACTTCAGCACAGGACTGAAGGACAATCAATACTGTCAGCGGCTTCATACAAGGAAAATGAACAGGCATTTCTGGTGTCCGATTCGGAATGGAAGTTAACAGGAACAGCATTCTACAGGATCGGCAGCTGCAGCCCTGCTAACCGACCGAGACATGTAATTTGGGGCATAAAGATAGAGCCACTGGCCCTGTACCTGGTGCTGGCGATGCTTGGCGATTCTGCTCCAAGCCTACATCTTTCTAGCTGACTGGCAACAATCTGCCTTTCCACTTCCAGTTCTCGGGTGAGTCGCTGGAACTGAAGCTCCTGTGAGTCAAGGAGATAAAAGGTAGATAAGGCGACCAGGTTTGCTGCTCAGAAGACAAGGATTCATGTTTGTCACAGGAAACACAGGAACATACTCATCACATAAAGCTACAGCGAGGCGAGTGCCACTCGGGTCCTAAAGGCTACGAGTAATTACTGTACACACGTGGGTCTCTTGCTTGCTTATGAGCCCTCTGTTTTCAATTCTAGTAAGGTTTTAAACAGTACTTTTGCAGAGTGTAACATTAAGCAAAGGGTATACAGACCCTTATCTGATGTTTACATGTGAACATAGCAAACATCTGGAGCTCCTCCTCCTCAGTGGTTAATTTTTATATCTTCCCTGCTATACGGCATATCAGGACCACACTAAAACCACACAGAGATCTCCATGATGGGAATCACGGTACCATGCTTGATGCACTATGGAGATAAAAGAATGCCACAGTGAGTGTCTGGCTGTATATTCTAGAATATATTCTAGAATATAGACAAAAGAGTTTGCTCTATTCACAATGGATCTATCTTGCTACCCTGCAGGACACAAATAAAAAGAGTATGCTGGACTGTGGACTCTGAACTTGTCCTGAGAAATGGGAAAGATGTCTAGAGAAATATTCTTTATGCTGTATCAGAAAAGCAAACCAATTTTATGATTAGGCGGTTATACTTTATTTATGCTTTTTGTTAGCTTGACTGGACTTGATAAACAGGGAGCACATCATGCTATTAAGCACCAAAAGATTAAAGCAGACACATTACTTACTAAAACTTCAAGTTAGAACTGACATCTGCAAAAATACACCAAGGTCTTGAGCACTATACATCGATCGAAATGCAAATACTTTAATTTGACAATGACTTACAGCTCAACATAGCAGGAGCGTGAACACTAAAGAAATAGTTATGACTATGTTAATATTTGTTTGTCAGAACATTTAATTCTCTACAGTGACTACTTGACAGCATTGGTTTTGTAAATTCCATGGACTATTCTTAAAATAGTTACATGTATTTTTATTTTTTAGCCTTTATTATAAAATCTTGAATATAAAAAAACACAAACCAAAATTAGCTAGATCTAAAGTCTATATACAACTCATGAGCTTCCACACAGTTGGAAGAGGAATTTAGAACGGAAGCTGGAGTTTCTCATTCACATTTTTTACTCAGTACTGAATATATTTATGCACTTATCCACCACTAAAAAGATGATAGAATTAGAGCTAGAAAAACAACTGCATTTAATATTCTTTCATGAATTGTATCTATTACCTGCTTTCAGTTCTTCCACATCCATCCCCATGGTTAACTTTTTATATTTTCTCTATTCATGTGTATTATTCCCATACCCACATGTACATGCATTTATATATACACAGATTCTTGTCTAGATTCTGCATGAGAGAGAACACAACAGATTTTTCTTTCTGCAACTGTGTGACCTTTCTTAATTTTATACATTCTAAGTTCATTCATTTTCTTGCAAAATTTTAATTTAATGTATCTTTAGAGTATAGTATTCATAGATGTGTGTACATATATTATCCATTCATCTCTTGATGGACAACTAAGTTGTTCAATTCTTTGTTATTGTGAATAAAACATCAGTGAACAGGGTACAAATATCTCTATGGTGGAGTAGGGAATTTTCTAGGTAGATGCCCAGCTGGGACACATCATAGTTCTATTTTTAGATTGTATGTGTGTGTGTGTGTTCATATGCACAAGAGCACACATGGGGATGATGCAGGAGACAGAGTCTCACTATCTCTTTAGGTAGCCTGGCCTGGCCCTGTCACTCTGAGATTCTACTCCTGTCTCAGCTTCCCAAGTGCTGGGATTAAATGCAATTGCCACTATAACCAGTTAAAATTAAGCACTAAAAAACATATCTAAGCAAAGATGTGAAAGACCTCCTCAAACAACAGAAGATACTAAACAAAATATATATATTCCATGTTTCTAGGTAGGGAAAATTAATATTATGAAAATGTCTATGCTATCAAAATTAATTTATGGAATTAACACAATACCATTTAAAATTTTCATGTCATATTTCAAAGGTTCAGGAAAAATAATAAAAGAATTTATATAGAACCAAAAACGATCACAAACAGCCAAAGCAATCCTAAGGAATGAGAATAATACTGGTGATATCACAATATACTCCCTCAAATTATACTATAGAGAGCTACAGTGATGAAAACATCCTGGTATTGCCATAAAGTAAATGGGTAGGGCAATGGAATAGAACAGAAGAACAGGAAATAAAACAGCAAAACTATGTACATATAATTTTTGACAACGGAGTAAAAAATATACTTTGGGAAGGAGGGGTATGGCCTATCTAACAAACAGTGCTAGCAAAACTGGCTTTCTCCCTACAGAAAAATGAACTTAGATTCTTATCTTTGTCACCTGTATAACAATCAGTCCAAAAGGGATTAAAGATCCAAATTTAAACCTGAAACACAGAAACTTGCCAAGAACGTTTTAAAGAGAACACCCACAGCTCAGGAACCAAGCCCAAGTATCAACAGATGGGCCCGAGGAAAACAATAGTTTCTGCGCAGAAAAGGAACCAGTCTTAGAATAGTTTCAGAGAAGCGATCCTCAACTGCTCATCACTTTCTGATCCTGAGATCCTTTCCCAGTGAACTCGGTGGCGCAGGCTCGCTGGATAAGGCTTGGATGAACAGCAGCTGGCAAACAATGCTGCAATAATGACTACGGGGGGGGGGGGGGGGGACGGGACAGAGAAGACCAGACAGGACATGCCAGGCTGCTCTGTACCAACTTAAGGTAAGTTTAGGAGAGCATCATGCTCACCTTGCAATGTTTTGGAGTGTGTTATCTATGCTTTTATGCATTTTGCTTAGCTGTTTATTAGATATGCCTCTCTCCACAACACTGGTTATTTGTATCAAATTAGTCCAGGAAGGGGGAGCACTCCCAGGTCCCCAAGTTTCTGTTAACATTGCTCATACCCTGCTCTCAGTGACAAATAGGGACTGGGGCTGCCACGCTTTTCCACTTAGGGCCATCCAAGTTACTCCATTGGAGCAAGACTTCAAATAAGAACGGAGCCATGAAAAATAAGTTCCTTTTATAGAAAAAAAAAAACCCTGTCATAGTAGATCTTTAAATTGTGTCTGTGGCATCTCCTCTGACCTCTGAAACCACCTTTCAAGAGACTGTAGAGCAAATCTCTCATTGGAGTTAGGGACAAGACATAGTTTCTCATATTTCTTACTCATAACCAGAGCAAGTGACTTTGCCCTGGCCTGAGACACACTCCAGCCACCCAGCGACTCACGTGTTCACCTCACACTGGCTCCAGGAAAAGGGAGTCTCCTCTCCTCCCTCACCTCAGCCTATTGGCATCCCTTCCTGAATCAGGCCTCAAGGTCAAGTTCCCTACACAGGATCCCCCCCCCCCCATGCACATTCTGTGTGTCACCAGGAGCACTGAGGCACCTCAGAAACAGCCATAGGCATGAAATGCTTGGGAGGCCTAGGAATCCGTGCTGGAACTCCCTGGAGTCAATGTAACACCCTAAAGGGTAGAACAAAGTCTGTGTTGTACCTCTACCAGGCAGGCCCAGAGTCCACACAATTGAACATTACCCACTTATTTATCAAAATCACTCTGCTTATGGGTCCACATTTCTCACTAGCAGGACATCATCACAGTGCCGAAGGCAGAGGACCAGGAAGCTGGAAAGCAACGCTAGGCAACTGTTATCTAGTGGACATTTTCAGATAAAATATATGTTCGCTTTGTTTAAGATAAATACTATTTCTACAGAATACAAGCCAATCACCTTATGTAACCGGGACCCAGAAGAATGAGCAGGTTTTAAGTATTTGATAATTCTGTCCCTATTGCGTGCTTTGACTGATGAGGAAGGTAGCATTATGTAGTCATACAAAAACACATCCAATGATTTCTAAAATAACACTCATTAAGATAATTAAACAGAGATATCATTTGTATATGCTAACCTCTAAACATAAAAATGTAACTGGTCCTTAATCAGTATTCAGAACTGGGCATCTAAATTAAGGGGAAGCAGTAGTAAGGAGATAAAAATGTAAAGAATCTGCAGAGATAACGTGACTATCTTCAAAGTCTAGCCAATAAAGCCACAGCCTTAGCAAGAAAATGAAGGTACCATTAATATGCTCTAAGAGATAATCTGTGCATGCATTATAAGGCTCTTCATCTTAACTTCATTGCAGTCATAAATGCATCAATAAAGACCAAGGGAACATCAGGGCAACAGAAATCATGCTGCATTTCATGATGACCGTGGACAGGCCTGCCCAGTCCAGGGAGAAGGGTTCACTGCCCTAGCTCGCTTACTACCAAGACCCCAAGAACCCCTTGTCAAGGGGCACACTCTTTGGCCACGCCTCCTAAAGAGTTCTGGAAAGGCTGGGTCCAGAGATGCTTCTTCCTACTGGGCGTGGCTAAGGCTCTGTCTTCTGCACTGAGGTTTATACCCTTCCTGCCTGTTCCTGCTGCTCCTTCCTTCTGTACAGGCACTCAGCTATGACAAATCTCTACACACAAAACACTCCATGGACCCCACCTTGGCCTGTCTCATGTTGGCTTCTTTTTTGGTTTCTTTCACCCAGTTTCTGAATATTGTGAGATACTTCGGGTACATAGGAAAAGTGCAGATAAGAAAGCAATCAACTTCTGTGAAAGTGAGGAACAGGGCAGGTAAAACAAGCCTCACTGTTTTGCTAGGACCTGCTTCTGTTGCCTTAAAAGCCTGTAGATTGGTATCTTATGTTAAAGTACAATCATAGCCCCAGGTTTTCTTCTCCTGGCTTCCACTCTTCTCTCTTCTGGATCTGATGTAAATTATTCTCATGAATATTTATATTACCAAGTCTGCATATTTATATTTATGTAAATAGCATGCTGTACACATCCTTTGCAGGTTAATTTTAATATAGTAAGATTCTGAGCTATCAGTATCAGTATGGGCAGTTCTTGCTCATTAATTTTCAGTGATCAATAATACCCCACTTTATGATAACACCACACGTATTTATGTTCTCATCATGATGGACCCATGATGCTCCTAATCACTTATGCAATTATAAGCATTCTGTAAAACAAACATTCTTGATTAAACCTTGTGCATATGAGCCACGTTTCTTCAGAGCAGATACTGAAGGGTTATTTCTACTTAAAGGGATATACATCGTCAACTTTATTTTCTTTTTTAAAAAACAATCTTATCACAGAATATTCTTTTTATTCTTTATTTTTATGTTATGTGCATTGGTGTTTTGTCTGCATGTATGTCTGTGTCAGGGTATTGCATCCCCTGGAACTGGAGTTAGCGACAGCTGTGAGCTGCCATGTGGGTGCTGGGAATCGAACCTGGGTACTTTGGAAGAGCAGACAGTGCTCTTCACTGCTGAGCCTCTTTTCAGCCCCCAATTTTATTTCCTAATGGCTGTTGGATTATCTTTCAAAACAGCTGAACTTCCACCTCAGCTGGCAATCGGTGAGTCCCAACCCCCGCACTCACTGCATTGGATCTGGTCTCCCTCCCTCCTTTTTGGGAGTCTACCTGGCTTGTGCTTTGGTTTGTTAGTTCCTCAATCAGCAACATTTACTTCCTGGGTGTACTGGCTATTTAAGGTTTTAAAATTTCACAAACATCAAACTCTGAGGGGGAAAAAATTCTCCTTACTGCTAGCACAGCCCCACTTGTCCTTTACAGGAAACACCGTCCTGTGGTAAAGCCGGAATTCTATAGGGCTTTCTCACCGGATCAGGATTCTTCGCTCTGAGCAGCCCTCATATGCAGGCCGCAGGCAGCAGCAAGCTCATGGCTTCAGGTGTCCGTCCATCATGGTGGGGAGGAGCAAGGCAGAATGGCAGCCAGAAAGCAGAGGAGTCAGTGCCGAGACACCAGCAAGGACACCAGTGACCTATTTCCTGCTGTTAGGTTCCACCTGGAGCTTCCAGAACCTCTCAAAACAGCAGCACCAGCAGAGGCACCAAGCCCTCAGTGTAGGAACATGGGGACATCTTACATTCAGGCCACAGCACCCAGCCCTCTGCAGGGAGAACGCCAGTCTGACTGCTGGGCTCAGAATGCCCCATTCCAGGCTCAGTGTCTGTGACTCACCTTCCTGTCTAGTTCAGCTCAACAGCACGGTGTAAAGGCTTCATTCCATCTATTTGTTCCATTCAGGTGAAATACTGATCCACATATTCGGTCTATAGTTAAGGTTTTCTCCTTTATTTTGCTGAGCCATAGCCATGAAGAATTCCTTAGTATTAAATCATCAGTGCCTTCTTTAGGCTTTAGTTCATACACTGTGTTTGTCCCAAAGAAAATATTTTCTATTTTTGAGATTTCTAGTCTCCTTCCCCCCTTTAAACGTATCCATCTGTTTGTCCAAGTTCATGTAGCTTGAAATCTCTCTCCTGTCTCCCTTCCTCCTTAGGTTTTCCCCTTTGCTTCAACTCCCAGGCCTTAGTGTTTCTTTGAAACAGCAGCACCAGGAATTCTGTGCATTTGTGTCTGAGGCTACCATGCCTTGCTCTGGCTTCCAGAAGCATCCAGGATTAGATACCTTCACTCCTACCTCCTTTGATAAGCAGAAATAGCTGTACTCGGCTCTCAGCTTCAAAGGCTGGCGTTGGTCCTAAAATTGGGACAAACTTCACCTCATGGGGTGCCCACTCTCTCACCCTCATTAAATCCTCTCTGATGGCCATAGTTCTACATGTCCTGACCCTTTCCAACAGTGCCCCATGGAAGTCCCACTCTGCCTTACAAACCTCCTTTCCACGCCGTTCATCTCTTACCCAGAATATTCGCCACCTCTGGGTTACTAAGAATACCCACCAGGCTTTAAAGGCAATGTAGTTCTTCCCTAAAAATACTTCTTTTCCTACAACTCTCTCTGGTACAGACTACGCACTCCTCCACACCCGACACTGAGGTGCCTTCCAGAAGGGAGGGTGTTCTCTTGGCTCCTCATGGGCTCTACTTATTAGCATAGAGTGTTCATAGTATTCCTCACCACCAGCATGTTATATAATCGTCCAGTCATCAGTCCTGGAAACCGTACACCCTCTTACACTCTCTTCTTTTCCCTTCTGGTGCAGGCCAGGAATTCGCTATGTGTGTGTGTCAAGGTTCATTGTGCTTCGAGGCAAAAGCCGTGCGGCCTCACCTGCTCACCGGCATTGTCAGTGTGTGCTCACTCCTGGCTGCCTGCTTCATCACTGCAGGAGAAGCTATCGCAGTTTCTATGGCGGTGGTGCTGCCAGTGAAGAAAGAGCAGCAGGCCTTTCTGTGCAGCCTGTGAAGTCTTCACAATGGCGGTTTCTATCTGCAGTCACTGCCGTGCTCTTCCAGGCTTAGTGGAGAGTGGCCCCCGCTGTCCAATGCTTCCCTCTCCTGCCCCCCCCACCCCTCTAAGATCTTGCTCCTCTGTGTGTTCTTTAATATTTCCTCTTATTTAATACTGAGGTTGTTCTCATCTGAAGACACAGCACGGTGACCCCAGGCTTGTCAATCTATTTCCTTCTCCTGTGACCTATACTAGCCTTTCACTAATGATGCTTTACACTGTCTCCTTTTAACAATACAATGCCATCCAGGGCACTAAAGTCATTAACACCCTGGGTCCTAATTAGGTTTCTAAGATTCAAGGCACCAAGGCAAGACAGATATGCACCATTCTGATGGCATATTACATGAAGACAGCCTATCTTTCCTATATTCAAAAGATGTGTGAATTGAAGTCATTATTGTTTTAGATGTTGAGGTAGGCACAGTTTTTAAACTGACCTCAAGTACTGCCCCACCAAAAACCACTAAGAAATTCTGCAAAATCTAAATATTATTTTCTAATGTAAGTGGCACTAAACCAAAACAACCATATTTACAAAGGGTCCTTGGATTTCTCAGCCTCGAGATCTCAGCTAGTACCACAGAGGTGATCCAGTGTCCGGATGATCTATCACAATTTAATGTCTCTGTAGCAGTCTCCCAATCAATGCATAATTACAGAAACATAATTACAGTAGGAACATAAGACCCATCTCCCTTGTACTAACTAGTTCCCTCTGAATACCAACAACAATAGTAATAAAAAGACATGAAAAACTAAAACTGTCTTACTCAAATGAAAACCATCAGTTTCCCAAGGATATTAATAGATATTGCCCTGGGAGTGAGGTGTGGGCACCTACATGAAGCAATTCACGGTTTCCAATACTTACAGCTCAAGGCTCTTCCTTTTTTGTTCCACACTCCCGAAACATGACCCTCCTGTGAATGCCTACCACCCTTTCTTCATCCCACTGTACAGTCCTGGCCATGGCGTCTGTCCAATTCACCAGTTCAAGAGTGAACTGAACATTTCATTCATCATTTTATGTAGCATGTAAAACAGATTGCAAAGTTTCTGAAATTTATTTATTTATAAATATTTTATATAAAGGCCTGGATGACATCTTATAGACAATCCTTTTTGAAGTCCTTAAAGCATTTGAAACACATTATCTTTAAAAGGCAGCAAAGACATCTGGATAAGACAATTTGTATAAAACGATGTTCTGCTTTTATCTGAAGTCACAGAAAAACACAGACAGAGGTGGGCTGGACCTTAGTTACCCAACACTTCATCGACTCTTGACAAATCAGCTGTTAGGGCTCTCACCGAGATATGGTTTTGTGAACTTAATATTGAACACACAGTTTCAGAGGTATTATGCATTGTCTCCAATTTCAGAGGCCCTGTTCACTGTCCCGTCTTCTGCCTACTGCAATTATCTTTCTTTAACCATCCAATTCCCTCATCTCACAAGCCAGCTCTGTATCCTTTGTAAATAAGCGTTGAAAAGTGGTTTAGCAGCCCGGGGGTTTGGCAAGTGCTGAAGTAGCAATGCCTTCTCATCTTCATTTGGTTTTTCTCCTAAAAAGGCACATATGTCTTATATAGGAAGTGTGTATATGCAAAACAATCAGTGATTCTTCTTAAGTCTTTCACTATTTGAGGTTTTCCCATCATGGCTAAAATTCTTTACATTTGTAGAGTCCTGTTGTCAAACACTGAGGCGACATGACATGAGGACAGTGAGAACCTGGAATCAGTGTTACCCAACAAATGATAATGCTATCTTCCAATAATAATACGGCAATGATTTGGTAGAACAGACATTTAAAGCATGATGTTTTTTTCTTTAAAATGTAGTACCTTTGCTATTGAGCTATTTCTTTGAATTTCATATTAAGCAATTATGAACAACAGCAAATATCAACAGTAACTTCGACTGACGTTCCCCTACGTACGTATTTTAAAACTACTAAGATGCATGGTGCACCAGGCGTGGTACACACCTTTAATTCTGGCACTTGGGATGCAGAGGCAAGAGGATCACTGTGAATCTGAGGTCAGCCAGAGTTACATGGTGAGACCCTGTCTCCAAAAGCAAACGCACACACAAAGACAAAAGATATGTGCATGATGCATGTCTGCTAATGTAAGACGGTTATCTGAGAGTGAACTGACTATATGGTTGAGGGTCATCATTTGTTGAAATGGAAAACTACATAGAAAAAAATGCCTGATCTCCCCCTTTTTCTACAGAGAATATTTACTGTATACACAGCCAAAAATATAAAAATAGTACAAGAGTCTAAATTTCACCTTCCTCTATGAAATCCAAAAAATAGTATCACAAAATACGAGGCTAGATTTAAAAAATTTGGTTAGCGATGAAAACTTAGTAGGAAAGAATAATACAATCTATCTTAGGTGTGTTTTCTTATAGCCACACTAGAGCTGCTTTTGTGGGTATTCCTCCTGCTCCAGGAAAATGTACACATCAGTTCTGCTCTAGCCTTAAAGACCTTTGTAGAGATGCGTTATCCAGTTCAAGCGATTAAAGAGGTGTTCCGTTTTGTTTTGGCTCAATCTCGTAAATGTTTCATTTTATGCATGTAACTTCATTAAGAGTATTATTCACTTCTAAACTTTTACAAGTTACCTTGGCTTCTTCAGGACTGTGATTAAGAAAGACCAATGATCTGTCCATAGCTATAAAGACATAGTTAACCTTCAAGGACCACTGGAGCGACAGGAGAGCCAGGCCACATCTGGTGATGGCTTTAGTCCTGGTGCCCATTTCAGCCTTTTTCCTAAACGTGCTTTCTCCTCTGACACTCACTCCTTGCTGCTGGTTAGCTACATAAAAAAGGCCATTTTAGCTTAACCTTTCACAGCCCTTAGAGAACATCTGTTTGTTCCTTATTTATCTAATAAAGTAGTTTGGGCAGCAGCTAAGGATTATACTCACGGTGGAACATTCCCTAACCCTGAGTTTGACTCACTGTAATTCTCGCCCACAAATAAACATTTCTTTTTAAAATTTGTGTTAAGGTCTACATGGCTAGCAGTGTGGAGGGGGGAGAAAAAGGACAGAAAAACTTCCTAGAAGTGGCAAATTTGACAAGATGCTGTCTATGTTAATTTTTCAGATAAAACTACTTGTCTGAATCTCTAAATTAGCATTCTGGATACTTTTTTCATCTTGTATATAATATATGATCACTTGTGAAGACATTTATTTGCTTATGTTTGGCACAGATATAATCTGCAGTCATGAGTATATTTCCTGTTACCACAACATTAAAAATAATGCTGGATGCTACGGAATGAGTGCTGACTGTAGGCCAGGCATTCTGCACATATAATTCTTAATTCTGTAATTCTTACTCATGTGTGCAGGCCACATCACAGGTCAAGGTCAGAGGACATGAGGGTTGGTTCTCTACTTTTACCTTGCTGAGGTCTTTCTTGCTATTTCTGGCATGCTGCATACTTCAGACCAGCAGGCTTAATAAGCTTCTGGCAGAGGCCCTGTCTCCATGTCCCATCTCAGCCCGGGAATACTGGGATTATGAACACATGTACCTCATGTGGATTGGTATGCTTCAGTTCCAGGGGCCGAACTAATGGCATCAGCTGAGCCATCTCTCTGGCCCTCATGGCTTTTTTTTTTATTATTATTATTTGAAGTTCTTAAAAAACTTTGATAGCTTTGAGTGGAGCAGCCATGGGGCAGAAGCGACATGCTAAACAACCTGCTGAAGGGGACCGGATTATGATGTGAGGAGGTGGAGCGGGAACTCTACAGTCTTGCTCTTTCCGTTACAGAAAGATGAACATTTGAGCTTCTTTTTTTGCTCTATATGGTTATATTTAGAACTGTAATTAACTTTATTACTTCAAAACCTTCTCCACAAATCAAATAAAGTCCTAGAACTTAATAAGAAGTAAAACGCCAGATGCCAAGTATACACGGGAACTTCCTGACGCCAAGGGCAGCTGCACAGTGGGAAAAGACTGAGAGCACAGCTGCCCCAGTGCCTCGGTCTACACACATGCATGAGCATGGCAAGTGTACACAGGAAAAAAATCCATAAAAAGATGATCTAGAACATTTTTATAAACTCCTTAGAATAAGAAACCTCAAGACTGTAAGGGAAACAGCTCCCCTACACCTAGCAGAAGATACAAAAAGACAAAGAAAGACTAGAGATGCAGGGAGCACTCTAGTTAGTGGAGGAGCACTTGGTCAGCACAGCAGGTGACATGGGCTGCAATCCAGTACCACAAAAGAAGTTCAAGGAAGAGAGACAGAGGCAGAGGGGGAGATAGGGGCAGTGAGCAAGGTAGACCAGGGAGCAGGTACAGCAGGCAGGAAATCTAAAATAAAATGTTAATGTTAATTAAAATATTGGGGAAACTGATTGAATTCATTAGCAAGAAAAAATAAAATAACAACTTGATAGCATTTTTCACGTCACTGGCAAACATTTTAACGTGTGGTGCCATCCAGGGAGCTAGGGACCAGCACAAGCAGATAGTGAGGTTTGCTATAAATCTTTGGGAAATCAATCTGATAGTAATTATTAATAGCAACAAAAAGATACACATTTCTCGTGACTCTACAACTGCACTTTTCAATATCTGGTCTGTGGAGGCAGAAACAATACATACAACATCATCTCCAGCATTGCTGGCAATAATGTCCACACCAACCCACAAAGCACCATTTGAACTACAGCATCTCAGCTGGTGGCACACTATATAATCATTAGCAGAGTGAATTTAATAGCTATTTCTGACCTCAGAAGGACCATGACATGTGATTTTTTAAGAGCCAAATGAAAAGTTAAAACACAACAAATAAAAGAGCCCCAAACTGGTTAGGTTTGTTGGAGCATGGAGGCCATGTTAGAGGGGCTACGCAGATCAGCATGGTTCCTAGCTCAGGAGGGCAGGACTGAGAATGCGGGGAAAGGCAACATTCAGATTTTCATACTGCTGCATTGACTTCACACATTACGGAGAGCATTGGCTCCTTTAAATTAAAATCTTATTTATAAAAATAAAAATAAAGTGAACAAGCTAAAGAAATGAAGTCATGATATTTGCATAAGAACAGATCAGGAAACAGTATTCTAATAGAAAGAACAAGTATCTTTACTTTTTCAAAGCCCAGTGGGGATTTCCACAACACTCTAATGGCGTGTTTTCACAACTAACAACATTTGATACCAGAACATGTTAAAATGGTAAGGTCATGGAGAGAGGTACTGCAGACAGATGTGACAAGATGGGAACCTCCACGAGTCAACTCAACATCTAAAAATATACACCTCACCATCAGCTCATCAGTTCTGCTGAAGCTCTTATATACTTCAAAAAGTACACAAAAACACACAGTCACATAAAACTGGAAATAACCTAATAGCCACCAACAGAGATTGGTAAAATGCACTGATTAAATTAAAACCATGGAACTTCTAAAAAGTTTACACATGCTTAATTATAAAAACATTTTTCTTTATGTACATGTAAGAAACTTAGTTTGGGGGAATTTTTTAGTATTTGAAAAGATGAACTGGCTTTTGGTACGGTGATTTTACATCATAGTTCTTTGTTCAAAAAAAAGGATCCAAGATGGTGGATAACAAGCAGGCGCAGTCTGTTAGAATCTCCAGGAAATAAACCAAGGTAAGCCAGATAATAGCGATCAGGACAGGTAACTGGCATCTGAAAAACTAGTCTAAAAGAGTAATAGTTAACTTTTAAAAACAGAACAAGAAAAAAGCAGAGTCTGTCCTACAGGGATTGGCAAAGTTGGGGATTCCCTGTTCCCAGTAAGGGAATGACTGGAGCCAAGGGTAAGATGGAGAGCCTCAAAAACTGAACTTCAGAGTAGCAGACAGGCTTAGAGAGGGGAGGAGGGAGGGGAGGGAGGGAGGGAGGGAGGGAGGGAGGGAGGGAGGGGAGGGAGGGAGGGAGGGAGGGAGGGAGGGAGGGAGGGAGGGCGGGCAGGAGACAGCTCTAAGTTATCACGCTGAGGAAAAGACCTTTGACGTCGGAGGGGAACATTTTGAGAGAAAAACTCCTGGCTGAGCGATTTGATGGTGCGAGATCTTCCACCATCCACATCTGGTTCACTTTACAAGGGACCACCCAGAGCATTTGAAATCCCAACCCCCAGAGAGACTGCTTGAACATGTGGCAGTCTCTACAACAGACCAGACTCCTGGGGACACCTCCTGATGGGAGTGGCATCTGAGACTTGACCTTGTACAGTCCTGCCCAGGGGTGCAGTGGTTGTAAGTGAGACAGAGGAGGGACAGGGAGAAATCCGAGGTACAACCAGCAGGAAGAGCCCACATTCCCACATTATCTCCATCCAGCCCACACTGATACGCAGCAGGCCAGCTCCGTCCTATTCTATATAGCCTTGTGCTCCCATTCTGTCTCCCCCACACCCACTCTTCTCCTTCACTGTTTTTGGATTTCTGGGTCTCAGCCTCCCTCCGGTCACTGAGTGCACTCTTTCCCTCACTTCTCTCGTCCCGTCTTCAGCTAGAGTTGCTGTGTCTCTTTTGTTCCCGCCGTTTATTTACTTTTTCTTTCTGACCTTTTCAGTCCCCTCCACTGTTCTTCTTTCTACTCATACAGAAGCTGTACTACCATGCTTCCAAACATGATTAGAGTTTAAGGGGCGACTGACTCTTGCTGTACATTTATATGGGCTTAATCTCTATAGTTATTGCATTGGAGGCACAATTCTAAATTCAGGGACTCACGGAAGTGAGCCAAGTGCCCAGAACATTAGTCTAACAGAGCGAAACCAATTCAATTCCACTATAACCTACTTCTTATTGCATACTACAAACATTCTCAATGAACGAATGAAGGTGATTAAAAAATAACAAACCCAGGCTGGTTGGTGGTGGCGCATGCCTTTAATCCCAGCAGAGGCAGGCGGATCTCTGTGATTTCAAGGCCAGCCTGGTCTACAGAGCGAGCTCCAGGACAGTCAGGACTACACAGAGACACTCTTGTCTCAAACAAAACAAAACAAAAATTAGAATGACTTAGATGAAATCCCAGACAATTTGAAAGAACAAGCACATTCACAGAAACAAAGGAGGACACAAATAAACTCATGGATGTGCTCCCAAGAGAACAGCTAGATGAAATAGTGACTACACCACAGGAATGTGGAAGTCAAGAAGGAAACAGAACGATCAGAGAAATGCAAATCAAAACAACTTTGAGATATCATCTTACACCTGTCAGAATGGCTAAAATCAAAAACACCAAGGATAGCCTTTGCTGGAGAGGTTGTGGAGAAAGGGGTACCCTCATCCATTGCTGGTGGGACTGCAAACTTGTGCAACCACTTTGGAAATCAGTGTGGCGGTTTCTCAGAAAAACTGGGATCAACCTACCCCTGGACCCAGCAATACCACTCTTGGGAATATACCCAAGAGATGCCCTATCATATGACAAAAGCATTTGTCCAACTATGTTCATAGCAGCATTATTTGTAATAGCCAGAACCTGGAAGCAACCTAGATGCCCTTCAATGGAAGAATGGATGAAGAAATTGTGGAATATATACACATTAGAGTACTACTCTGCGGTAAAAAACAATGACTTCTCGAATTTTGCATGCAAATGGATGGAAATAGAAAATACGATCCTTAGTGAGGTAACCCAGACCCAAAAAGAAGAACATGGGATGTACTCACTCATAATTGGTTTCTAGCCATGGATAGGGGCCACTGAGTCTATAATTTGTGATCCTAAAGAAGCTAAACAAGAGGGTAAACCCAAGGAAAAACATATAGATATCCTCCCAGCTATGGGAAATAGACATGACTGATGGGCAAAAAATTGGAATCTTGGGGGTGGGGTGGGATGGGGATGAGGGGTGATGGGGAGAGAAAAGTGTGAAGGAGAGGATGAGGGGAACTGGGGGAATCGGGGTGATTGGGGATAAAGGAAGGTTGGATAGGGGAGCAGGGAAACTCATACCTTAGGTAAGGGAGCCACCTAAGCGGTGGCAAGAGACTTGAACTTGGAATGGCTACCAGATGCCCAGGGCAATGTCCCCAGTTAGTTCATTGGGGCACCTGAGGATAGGGAACCTGAAATGAACCTATCCGATAATCATACTGATGAATATCTTGCATATCGCCATAGAACCTTCATCTAGCGATGGATGGAGATAGAGCCAGAGACCCACACTGGAGCACCGGACTGAGCTCCCAAGGTTATAATGAGGAGCAGAAGGAGAGAGAACATGAACAAGGAAGTCAGGACCATGAGGGGTGCACCCAACCACTGAGACAGTGGGGCCGATCTATTGGGAGCTCACCAAGGTCAGCTGGACTGCTACTGAAAAAACACGGGATAAAACCGGACTCTCGGAATGTGGCGGACAATGAGAGCTGACGAGAGGCCAAGGAGAATGGCACAGGAACTTTCAACTGGCGATAGATCGAGAGAGAGACAGAGACCCAAATTGGAGCAATGGTCTGAGCTCTTAAGGTCCAAATGAGGAGCAGAAGGAGGGAGAACATGACCAAGGAAATCAGGACCACGAGGCGTGCACCCACCCACTGTGACAGTGGAACTGATCTATTGGGAGCTCTTCAAGGCCAGCTGGACTGGGACTGAATAAGCATGGGTTGAAACTGGACTCTCTGAACATGGCGGACAATGAAGGCTGATGAGAAGCCAAGGACAATGGCACTAGGTTTCGATCCTAATACATGAACTGGCTTTGTGGGAGCTTAGCCTGTTTTGATGCTCACCTTCCTGGGCCTGGATGGAAGTGGGAGGACCTTGGTCTTCCTGTAGGGCAGGGAATTTGGACTGCTCTTCAGTATCGAGAGGGAGGGGGAATGGACTGGGGGGAGGAGAAGAGGAGTGGGGATGGGGGAGGGGAGTGGGGGGAGGGGGCAATGTGTGGGAGGAGGGGAGGGAAATGGGAAACGGGGAGCAGTTGGAAATTTTAATTAAAAAAGAATAAAAAAAAAAAAAAAGAAGGAAACAGAACACCCGAAATAATGGGAATGGAAATTTCAATAAATCAAACACAGAGTTCCATGGAAACACTCATTGATAAACTGGATCACAAGGAGGACAGAATATTGTGGCTTGAACGTATAGACAGTAGAGAAATTTGAACACTCAGACATGACAAAGATAACAAGTAGAAAAGGACACTTGGGTCCTTGGAATACAAGAAAACACCAAATTCATGAATCATGGGTAAAGGAAAACTTCACACTAAAGCATAGAAAACAGTTTCAATAGACCCAGAACAGAAAATATTTACGATTAGGGAAGCAGACACCCATCTAACTCCAGGAGACATTTAGAACACCCAGAAGAACTTTCCCAAGTAATACTGTGGTCAAAACACTGGATATACAGAGCAAAGAAAGTATATTGAAATCTGTTAAGACAAAAATGCCAAATAAGACATAGGGCCAGGCCTGTAAGAAAAACTGCATATTTCTCAATGACTGGTTTACATTTATTCATGTGTGTGTTGAGCAAATATATGGAAATGTGAATGTAGGGGGCAGAGAACAGAAGATGGTGTCAGATACCCTGGAGGTAGAGTCGCAGGCATTCATGTCCGCAGGTAACTGGAATACTACAACACACCCAATGAAAGAAAACAAGGGCAATTAAAAAAATTACACCTAAACGTTCATGAACATATCCCAACAAAAACACAAGATACATAAAACATCAAATTTAAGTCTCTGGTTAAGAACACAAGTACTCTTAACCACTGAGCTACCTCTCCAGCTCCTTAACAGCTACTTTTAAGCCAAGAGGGCTTGGCAAAGCGGATTTCAGACTTTTAAAGACAAATGTCACACAAGACTACTTATCCAGCAAAACTAAGCCATAAGTATAAAAGGAGAAACTTTCCATGATAAAAATAAGTTTAAAAAATTCACAACAACTAAACCAGCTGCACTGAGGAGATCAAAGGAAGCCTCTGGATGGAAGGGATAGAGAAATATAACCGTGAGGCTATGGAACCAAACCACACCCAGAAGCCAGTTAAGAATAGGAAAATATTGAACATGATTTCCCTCCCCCAACAAAACCCCAAACCAAACTAAACCAACCAACCCACCAAACAAATGAATTAGCAAAATGATAGAAAGCAATAGCACGTTCAATAACTCTGAATATTAATCAAAAGACACCAGCTAGCAGATTGGCTAAGGGGACAAGATCTGTTTGCCATTCACTGTCAATGACAGATGCTGTCTTACAGTGAAAGGGTGGGAAAAGATCCTCCAAACAAATGGATCTAAGAAAGAAAGAGGCATCACTGTTCTATGTCTGTCAAAACAGGGTCTAACCCAAAATTAGAAGTGGCAAAGGTGTAGTTCATGCTATCTAACCACAGTGCAATTAAACAAGACACCAACAGCAAGAGAAACTAAGGAAAAGACACAAACTCATGGGGATTGACCAATATGACTGAATGAGAAAAAGAAGAGCGAAGAGATCAAGATGGAAAAAAAATAAATTTTAGCATCAAATGAAAAAGAAAGCATGACATATCAAAACCTGTGTTATACAATGAAGTCAGTTCTAAGAGAGAAGTGTATAGTTTATAAATGTGCATATTAGAAAATTAGAAAAATCTCAAATATGTAAGACCTAAAGGCCTTGGAAAAAACAAAGCAAACTCTCATTCTACATAAACATCAATTCCAAATGGATCAAAGATTTTATTGCAAGTCCTGAAATTGAATCTGCTTTAAGTAAAAAGTAGGGAAAATATTTAAAGACACAGGAAAAGATTTAAGATTGAGTTTCTTTTTAATAATGCCTATCTAGGCTATCTATCTCTCTGTATGTATGTATGTATGTATGTATGTATGTATGTATGCATGTATGTATGTTTGTATCTATCTATCTATCTATCTATCTATCTATCTATCTATCTATCTATCTATCTATCTATCTATCTACCTAGTTACCAGTATATGGTATGGGTATGTGCCCACAAGTGCAGGTACTCATAGAGACTAGAGTCTTCAGACCCTCTGGAGGTTGAGTTATACTTGTGAGACACGTGATGAGATGCTTGAAACTGAACTTGGGTCTTCTTCAAGAAGACTATGTATTCTTAACCACTGTGTCATCTCTTCAACCCCCAAGAACTTAAGGACTCCAATTGCTCAGAGAATAATGCCAACAATTGCCAAGAGGATCTTATGAAACAATTTGTTTCTTTTTAGCAAAGGAAAACAATCAAATGAAGAGATAATCTACAAGACAGGAGAAACTCTGCCAGCTATAAACTTGATGGAAGAGTAACGCCTAGAGCCTGGTCTACAAGAGCTAGTTCCGGGACAGGCACCAAAGCTACAGAGAAACCCTGCCTCGAAAAACAAAAAAACAAAAAACAAAAAAAAAAAGAATTTAAAAAGCTGAATGAGAATCCAAACAACCCAATCATTAAGATTTCAGAGAGTGGAATGGAAACGAGCAGTAAATGTATGAAAAGATATTCAACCTTAGCAGACCTCAGAGACATGCAAATTAACAATGCACCCAAGATTCCATCCCACCCAGAATTAGTTACTGAGAAAACAAATATCAAATATCAATGTTCGTGAGAACCCAAGAAAAGAAAACAGTGTATACTCTGTTGGGGATATGGATGAGTTCAGCCACTATGAAAATCAGTATGGGGGTTCACAAACAAGCAACAAACACCATATGACCCCAGCTCTACCTCTCCTGGGTAGTGACCCAAAGGACATCAAGCTGAGATACCACAAAGGTAATTGCAGATCGGGGTTTACTGCAGCATGATTCAGGATAGCTAAGTGATGGAACCAAGTCTGGAATCCAAGAACAGAAGAAGTGAATGAAAGTAATGAAAGTGCAGTATGGAAGACCTATGGGATCTCTTCTCATCCATAAAGAGCAGAGTCCTGTCATCTGCAGGAAAATGGGCACAACTAGAAATAAGTAAGTCAGCCTCAAGGAGACAATATCATGTTTTCTCTCATATCATTCCTAGATTTTTATATAGGTACATTAAATCATGCACTCATAAGACATGAAACTGTCAAGGGGGAGCAAAGAGGACTAATAGTGAGAAAAAGGAGAGCGGAGGAGAAAGGGGTGCATATGCTCAGTGTACAATATATATGGGAATGTCTTACCATGTCAGCATCATGTATGACGAATAATATATACAACAAAAATTAGATTTATAAAATAAAATAGACCACGAGTTATTTGTACCATAAAAACAAAAGTGGTCCCACTTTTTACTACTTGCTTAATTTTTTTTCACTTTGTTTTTTATGTATTAAGTTTTGACTGCTTAAAGAGCGTCTAGAGAATCAAGTTTCATAAAGGGCATTAAATACATAATAGTAATAAACACCTTATCTTGGATCTAACTTAATAATAGATTCCACTATATAGATTTCTCCATTAGATAATTTAATAAAGACAATTTTTATAAAGATGCTGGCTGGCTCACTGTTTAATTGCAATTAATTTTATTTCAGAAACTCTTAATAAGAACAAAATTGTTGTAACTCTCACCACTTACCATCTCTTCAACTTCATCTACTCAGATTGAAACTACATTTTCATTAGAAAGGAATTCTATTCTCCTTATACCTTGTTTACAGGGAACCACCATAGTGCCTTTTATACAAAATTGAATCTCATATAAGTGAATTAATACACTATTTGCCAGAGGCTGGAGAGATGGCTCATAAGTTAAGAGTACTGGCTGCTCTTCTAGAGGACTGGGTTTTGATTCCCAGCATCCACATAGCTGCTAAGGACTGTTCCTAATGTCAGTTCCAGGTGATCTGATACCCTCTTCTGGCCTCCACAGGCAATGAACACATGTGATAGCCAGACATACAGGCAGGTAAAATACCCATTCAAAGAAACTAAAAACAAATCTCTTTATGAAAAGCTATTCACCTTTTGACTGGCTTATTTTACTTAGCACAAAATCCTCAGGGTTAATTTGTTCAAAATATAATTTCCTTTTAAGCACAATTAATATCTCCTTGTACATGGGGGAAAAGGAGAGGGAAATAAACAAAAGAAGGACGAGAAGGTAAAATAAGTAAGGATGCTTAAAAATTTTATAAGGAATCATAGTATTAGCTACTTAAAAATATATACACTAGTCAGTGTAAAATATACATGAAGTTTTCATATCTGGGCTAACCATGCTCTCTCCAATAGCCATAGACCATTTAACGAGAACCTAACACCAGGCATAAGAAGTTTGTTTTTGGATTGTTGGTTATACACACATCATCCAAAACAGTACAGACTATTGCTATTGCCCTTGGTTTTGTTTCCCCCAACCCCCTGTCCTGAGATGGAAGGTAAATAAGTCTATGTCTGGTGTTGAAGACACCATGCATTTGGACACTGAGCCCAGAGGTCACTGAGATCCAAGTGGCCTAAAAGCCTCCTCCCCAAAGACAAGTTTTCATGGCACTAGAAGGTGCCACAAAAGCTTCCAAAGGAAGGAAGCAAACGGCAATGCTAACTGGTCATGACACCTAAAAACCACCTTAAAAACCAGCACGACCAGGTAACACTAAATGTCCAATAATGGCATTTGGATGTTGGTAGTAACCAACAGTTCCCTAATTAAACTTAAGATGTGCTCAACAAAGAGGAATCATGACTGATGTCAGAAAGCCAGCCGATTACTCAGGCTGCAGAAGTCATGGGTTTTGGAGGAGAACCTATGATCACCACTTCATTAAACCTGTATAATTCCAGTTACATTCTAAACATTTATACATGCGTAAGTGTGGTCCTCACCCCTTTCTTTGCAATAGACAGAGATCATTAAAGAAAAGCACAATCAAAATACAGAGTTGTGGAGCCAACTGATAACATCTACAACAGTTCCCACACCTAAAGCTGGGAGATCACTGTGGAAGGGGAGACAGTGTAAGAGTCGCAGGGACAGGGAGATGGCTGTGAGCTAAATAAAATCTCAGCAACATGGCTGCCTAAGCATACCTGGAGAAGGGCAACAACAACAGGAGACATGCCAAGGTGGAAAAGTTCAGAAGGCCACAACCCTACAGAAGAGCTCCAGGCAGCTAGGGAAGGCTGAGAATGGGAGAGGCTTCTCTAGAAAAGGGAGCACCAACTAGTTATCTAGTACCAAATGATCAGCCCTGAAAACATATGTACAAATAACATCACACAGACTGACCGGGATATAGTCCTGTATTTGGTAACATATATCTATACCCACATACATGTGTGTATGTGTGTAAAAACAAAGAAAAAGCAGATCACGAATTTGAAACAGAGCAAGAGGTAGAGAGTACAGCAGAGACCTTGGAGGGAGGAAAGGGAATGGGGAAATTGTACAATTATAATCTCAAAAAACAAAATTATTTTATCAATGGGTACTTGGATTGCTTCTACATATTTTTTAAAACCTAAGTTCAATACAAAATTTAAATCAAAACAACAGCGAATGTATTCTCAGATTCCATTTCTGTTTCTTTCTCTCCCAGACTACTATTTAAATCAAACCACTATTAACTTTCATAAAATCGAGTAATGAAAAGTCTCACCCACCAGGATTAAGCCAGTGATATTGATATGGCTTTCATCTAGCCATTCTCTTGTTTACAGTTAAGTGCCTCTTATGAGCCGGCAGTACAGTGAGCAGAGGAGGTGCAGAAAAAGCCACGGGAGGGCACAGGTGTTCTGACCTTCATCGTGAGAGCACAGTGCAGTAGTGCACCCCAAGAAGCGCAGCTGGTACCCCCAGAAGCAAAGTGGTCTAGGCTGGCAGGGGTCTTAAACTGAGAAAATGATTTAAGATTGTCAAACGAGAAAACGGAAAGGTTAAAATATAGTCCAATTTTCAGGTGCCAAGTAAAATCCGTTTCCTGGGAAGTCAGATTATAAAAAGATGCAGGTGATGACGAGATTCCAGGGCTTGGCATCAATTTCCTGGCTGGTACAGGGCAAAGGGCAAATGCCTCACTGGGGTGGAACATTTAAAGACAAGTTAATGTGTGAAAATTTTACTGGACTTCCAATCACAGAGCCTAGCCCTAATACCCCAGGGTAAGAAGTGGCACACATTTTGTACAAAAGATAGACAGTGGATAGCTTATTCATTCTGCACCATAGGATAGGTCTCTGTCAGGCAGTCATCACTGTCCTGAGAGTGAGAAAGCAGAGGGTCACATGACTGTGATCCTACTACAAATGTTCTTTTGATTATTTTGAACCCTAGGAAAAATGAACAGAACACTCTTAGCTTGTGACCTGCAAAATAACGGGTGAAGTTCAGATTTGGTCTGTGGTCACAGTTTGCCAGTTCCAGATTTTGAGTTTGAGCCTATTTATTATGTGGACACATACAAATAGAGGTGAATTAGAATTAAGAATTGAAGGGAACAACATGGTTGGGACTCTGTCAGTTACCAATGGTGCAATAATAGGCAAGCCACTTTAACATTTACCAACCTGGGTTGGGTCATCTTTAAAATGGGCACAGAACACACAGAGCAGCTGGTGTAAAAGCCTATAAGCAAACTGCAGAGTCAAGCTTCTCTCAAAGAGTTAAGTCAAAAACTTTCTTTTTCTTTTGTAGTATTACGGATAGAACCTGGGCTCTTTTAATTTTTCTCATTGCACTTCTTTGTTTATTTGAGAGTGTGTGGACGCATGAATGCAGATGGAGAGTGGAGAATAACTTGCAAGAATTGCTTCTCTCCCTCTATCATATGGTCCTAGGGATTGAGCTCGGGTCAGCTGAACTTGGAAATAAGCACCCTTTACCAGATGGACCGTCTTGCCAACCCAGAATCCAGGCAAGCACTCCGTCATGGCGCTACATCCCCAGTCCATCAGTTAATTGTTTAAGTGTCTCCATTAAGAGGAATTTAGGGATAAATGTCAAGTCCTAGGCAGAGAAGACAATGAGGTAACTTGTACTATAGACAGATGTCTTGCATCCACCTTTACTTGGCTCGGCACTGCACAGTTATTAGATCGCTCACTTAATAACTTACTTTTCACCTTCTGATTATTTTCTGCTTCCCATGGCCCTACTTGGTCATTTTTTGTTCTTTCCTCTTAGTACTCATCTAAGGAGGATCCAATTTATTCATGAAATCACAAGAAGAAAGCAATGTCTGAAGCACCACTCAAGACAACTGACTGAGACACGAGTGGCTGCTGCTCGCCTCCCTAACGACGCTCCACTGCCTAGTGATTAAACTACAAAACAAGCCATCTACGTGAAACTAGGTATCCTCGTGACTCCCTTCCCCCACGTTAAAACTACAGCGTCTCTATCTAGCTGGTCTGCATCTATCACACGGTAGGCCAGGGACAGGGATTCAATTTTGAAGTTTTTCTTTTATTGTTCGGGAAACCCAGAGTCTTTATTTACTTTTTTCCACTATTTTATTCTACTAAGAAATTCTTTGACTACTTTATAAAATGTTGGAGAAACAAACTTCTTTTGCCTGTGCTTTGTGAAATTACTCTCAGGCAACAGTTTCCATGCAAACAAGTTCTATCACCTGTGAACGAATAGGAAAAGGCTGTTGACTTTCTTAACTCTCCTCCTTCCCAGAAGCAGGAGAGACCCAAAAGTAGAAGTCAGCCTTGAACCACGAGCTCACTGTGACCCTCATAGAGTGGTTCCTGAAGGTCAGACCAGAGGCCACCAGCAAGCTGGTTGGGGCCTTCCTCAGTAGTACAGATAAGACCTAATTAAGAGTCATTTCAAGAAGTGAGTCTGGAAACCCAGTCCACTGACTATCAAGGTCTTATCCACTCACTCCCCAACTCTGCCATGTATCTGCCCTATAGCTTCACTAACTGCGCTGGCCTGTTTCCAATGCTCCGTGCGCTAGTGCTGTAAACCAGTGGGCACTATGTACCTTGACCACCCTGCATCTCTCAGCGTGACTCTCTCCTCGACATGCTCTTTCCTATGGGGTCATGGGAGCACGTCCCTCATGCCTTGGCATTTTTCTCTGGATATGCTGTTTCTCCTTTAGGATCATGTCTCTTCTCCACTCCTCACAGACAGTGATGTTTCTAGCAGTCAATTCGTGCTACGATTTCTCCACAGGGGATTGTGTCAAGAGTAACAGCACCAGCTGCCATTTCCTGAGCATATACTGCATGTCACCTTATTCCAAACCTTTAACTTTCACCCAGGAAGGCAGTGGCTTCTCGGTAATTGCATTTGAGGAATGGGTGTATTTATCATTAAGAGACAGCGGCTCTGGGATTAAGTCACTTATCTCTGGCATACACCAATCAGGGGACTGCGCTTCCTAAGATTCATCTCTGCACCTAGGTTCTTCATGCTTCTGCTCTGTGGCTTCCGGCAATCACTGCGAGGGTGGGAGCCTCTCAGGGACAACTTAGGTCAAGCTCTTCCAGTGCACATTTGCACGTTCAGCTATCTAGCAGGATTCTAGGACAGTCTACACCGGTGGTTCTCAACCTGTGGGTCGAGAACCTTTTGGGGTCACATACCAGATATCCTACATATCAGATGTTTACATTGTAATTCATAACAGTAGCAAAATTACAGCTAAAGTAGCAAAGAAATTTTATGGTTGGGGTCACCACAACATAAGGAACTGTATTAAAGGGTCACAGCATTAGGTAGATGAGAACCACTGGCCTACACAATCTCAAGCAAATGCCTCTAAAATTTAACTTATGTAATCAGCTACCTCCACCACACCTCAGAAACTCCTCACACCCCACATAGGCTAAAGACCAACTAACTCTTAGCGCATACTGTTTTCGCATATAATCCCAAATTCACACTTGCATACACATCGGTGTTTATCTTCTAAAATAAGCAAATATAATAAAATTGAAACAAAGCAATTGAACAACAATGTTATGAAGACATAACTATCAAATGGTAAATAAAAATATGTAATTCAGGCAACTCGGGGCATTTTCTCAGACAAGGGCACAAACTTGGTCTGAACAAATATATAACACAGTACATGTTTACTAGATTTAAGATCAACATTATCTCCAGGCAGACAACTCGCATTGTAGAAACCTGGCAGGCACACGCCTACGGAAAATACACAGAATAACCTGGACGGTTTCAGGTTCATTACGCTGCTCTTTCATGTAACTAAAACCATGTCTTCAATACATCTCAGAGTTTCACTTACAGAACTGAGCTAACACAATCCCAGGCCGCTACTTACTAGGAGCTACATTCTGTACCAATGCTCTCTCCTCTGCTTGTCATGTGCGGTGACAGCCAATGCCCGATGAGTGACTTCTATGTGATAAATCCTTATTAGGTTCCTACAACTCCCCAAGGAGGATGCATTGGTACTCCCATCCTAGAGACACAGATCATGTGTTTCTAAGAAAAGGCAGAACAGGAAAACAGAGCCAACGACGTATAATTTCAGGGTTCATCTAAATTTTTTTTTTTTACATCGTGTGTTTGTGTGTAAGCAAGCATGTGTGTGCGGGTCAGAGAACAACTTGTGGGAGTTGGTTCTCACCTTCTATCTATGTGGAGTCCAGGGAGCAAACCCAGGTCATCAGGCTTGGTGGCAGGTGCCCTTCCCCACTAAGCCATCTTGCCAGCCCCACCAGAGCCCCTTACAGCTGTCAGTCGTGCACCACAACCGGCAGAGCATAACAATGAAGCTGATTAAGTTGGAGAGGAAGATAACAATCCCTCAGAACAGCAGTTCTCAACCCGTGGGTCACAACCCCTTTGGGACTGAATGACCCTTTTACAGGGGTCACCTAAGACCATCAGAAAACACAGATATTTACATTATGAATCTTAACAGCAGCAAAATTACAGTTATGACATAGCAAAGAAAGTAATTTTATGGTTGGGGGTCACCACACCATGAGGAACTGTATTAATGTGTCTTCACATCAGGGAAGTTGAGAACCACTGGCTTAGAAAATAATACAAGCCAAAGCCATCCACTCAAAGCCTCACCTTTGGCCTATTTTACTCTGTTGTGATTGTCCTCTTTAATTTCATAACTGTGGTTCATATCAAAATACAACGGTGCTGGGAAAACACCACCCAGGTTCCTACTCTCCAGGGACGCAGGTGTGGACAAAGAGAATCCAGCCAGCCGATGTGAGGAAACCGTCGCCTCTGGAATTCCCATTAGGTTAACAGTGCCTTCTAAGACACCCAGCTCACTCTATGGTGAGGCAGTAATGCTGGCGCTGGCTCTGCAGATGCCTGGGATCACAAGCAAGACTTCATCAGAGCAAGCAAAATAGGAAGAGACTCATAGCTTTATTTATTTGGATTTCTCCATTCTAAAAATTCTCTGCGTTCTGTTTTTAAGCTCATTATTGTCAATGGATGTGATTGAAAGAAGCCAAACAAGTCTCAGGTGAGACTGCACCATAGCAACAGGCCTGCCCCGAGTTCTTTGGGGAGCAGGATTTCACAGAAGTATGTGATTGCCTATTCACACTCTTGATTACAACACATCGAGCCATTAAACTAAATTGCGAGCCATTAGTATATTACAGGAACTTTGAAAAATAAACTACCCTGTGCGAAGGTATTTTTCACATATACGTTCACACTGAGGCGTGTTTAATTGTTTGTAGCCCTATTTCTCTTTCATTCAGAAAGCAAGGGAACCATCTAAGCTCTTTCAGAACTTGACAGTGTCACAGTGCACTAATGTGATAAGTCTGGCAATGCCCTTTGTCACTGGTAAATAGCAAATCTTCCTCCAGCTCCCACTCGGGGACAAAAAATAAATGGAATTCTTAGAATTTGATCAGTGGTTGAAATGTATATTGATTTAGGCCAACAGTGTCAGCACAACAGAAACTCGATTTCGTTTCATTGTTCGTGGGCCATGTCTACTGACTCAGTGAAGGCAGAACCGAGAACAAGCACTAGCCAGGAAAAGGGGTTCTCGCAGCACGTTGACAACACTGTCAGCTTCCGCACAAGCTAATCACAGACAAAGGCGGGGGCTGGGGGTGGGGTAGGTAGGGATACAGATAGCTAAGACTGACCTCATCATAACTGTCATAAACCAAGCCAAGGCAGAGGTAAGTTCGTGTGAACTCTTGTTACTACCCTTCTTCGCTTGCTCAGCGTTTTCCATTTGTGAGGTAGACAGAGTAAAACGTTTTGGAAACATTTAGATCAAAAGACAAAAACTCATTTATGTGACATAATGTTTATGCAACCAATTTTCAGTTAATTATACTAATAAACACAACCAATGGTGTGCGTCTAATCCAAATGACTTACATTTGGATTTGTAATGCACGGTGTGGCATTTCGGTGGCGGCTCTGCCTTCCTAATTACACTCTTCTTTTCTTGTGAAGTCCGTTTACATTTCTTTACTAATCTATAAACAGTGTATGAAAGGTGGGGTTTCTCAAACCTCCTGGGCAGGAGGACAGTTTGTTCAGTTAAAAATCTGGCTCTTGAGAAAAAAAGAACAAAAGCAGCACTCGGCGAACAATCGCAAATTCTAATCACTTACGGGCACTTCATGTTTACACAAGATTGGCATGGCTCACTTGGTATGGGGTAATTTTAGCTGATACAGGAGTTGGCCTTAGAAACTTAGGAAGCCCAGTATCACTTCACTGAATAAAAGTGTGCTTGTGTTTAATGAACTGAATATGGCTTTTAAAAAGGGACAGTCTCAGAATCTACTTATCCCATTACAATATCCTGAACTGTACCGTGTACACTAGAGAAGAGCAAATTGCCATGATTAGGGAAGCACGCAGAGCTGCAGGACAATGTGACACACTGGTGTGGGTTCTGCAGCCAACCAACATTTTACCATTCTGTTAGGTGCTCTGATTTTTTTCTCTGGGGACACCTGCAAACCAGTTGAGTTTAGTGTACTGAGAATATCATTGGCCAAGGTATAGAGAAAGTGGAGAGACAGGCGGGAAAGATTCTTTTAGTGAAGATGAAGGGCACTAAGAGATCAAATATACTAACAAGATTATACAATGTTTAAAGATTATACAATGTTAAAGAAGTTGCTGGCACATAGAAAGCTGAGGTGAGCTACATAGCCATAGCTGGCAAAGAAAGTCTAGGGAGACTGATCAGTGACTCAGAGGTGAAATGGTGAAGGCAGACATGAGCTTAGTTAGTCTTCAGTACCGGAAGTCTGGAGAGCGGCAGGCAGAGCTGAGGAGGAGAGTGACTGGTACAGCCAGCCAAGGACATTCTGGAGAAGCCAGGACTTGTGCTGGGTAAGCAGGTGTCACAACTGGGAAGTAAAAAATGCTGACTCTACATTCTGAACCTGGGAGACCCACAGGTTAAAAGAATCACCATGTGTGCCCCTGAAAAGAGCCAAAGGGAAGATGAGGGGTCATCCCAAGGGACAGCGGAAGATTGCTGTCAAGGCCAGGAATGGGGATGGGGGAATAACAGCTGACCAAGGAGGGAGCATTCCAGAGGACACAGGGCTGGAGAGGGTGATGTAGACACAGAGGAACTGCCTGAGGGATGAGGGCGGCGACTAACCGCGCTAACTGGACAGGTGTGGAAGTCTTGTGGCTTCTCGGAGATGGGAGAAATTTACATCTTACAGCCTCTAAAAGCTTGTAGCTTGTCAAGAAGCAGCAGGTGTGCACAGCCAAGCACAGCTGTCCGTTAGGCTTCAAGGGAAGGACATGCCCAGCTTCAGTGTCACCTGTCCCAGCTGTGTCTGACCTGTTATTAGGGGGATTTTACTAAGCATGTGACAGCTGGAGGTGAACAGGTTTTGGAGCCAGGGTCCAGAGTTACTGAGCCCAATGACATTCTCCAGAGATCACCAAAAAAATGACAACCAGAAGGAAGCGAAAAATCAAAGCAGGCAGAAATAGGGGGTGCACATCCAAAGACAAGAAAGAGAAAGGGCAAAAGCCATGCTTGACCTGAGTTCAGTTTCCTAACCCGAGTGTCCTTTCTCTAAAACAATATTGCAAATGACCAGAGGAGGAGAGCCCGGTTTCCTTTATGGGGCAGAGAGGTAGACTGTTCTGCCCACCACAATCTACTCTGTATGCTCCAAGGATTCATATATTCATCCTACGTGCAAAACAGCGTGGCCAAACCCAACATCCACGAAAGTTTCAAGACAATACAGCATTAGCTGTATAATTCAAATCTCATCTTCGCAAACAAGGAAGACCCGTCTCTTCTGATAACAGGAGGTCTCTGTCAACTGTTAACATTATTTTGTGAGCAAGTAATATTCTATTGAGAAAGTCCCCACCTGTGACTGTCTCTTTAAGAGTTTTCCCTTTCCTCTATTAGTGTACAAATTTCTGATCTTACGTGAAAGTCTTTGATACATTGGGAATTGATTTCTGTTTAGGGTGCAACCTAAACAGATCATTCTCCTCCATGTGGGAAGCCAGTAAATCTGCTGTGTCTTTGTCAGGAAAGTAGAAGAGAAACTAAGTTTAAAGATGATGATCAAGAGAGGCCAAGAAAATGGAGGAAGGGAGGACTTAGTGGAAAACAGTCAGCACCGCATATGCACAAAAGCTTGAAAAAAACCAAAAAATTCTAAACTACAAGACAAAACAAAAATCTCAGGTGTAAATTAAATATGGACAATGACCCCTGGTAAGACCTAGGCTTAGGTAAGTAAATTCCTCTCCATCTGGTGAGCTATAAATTCAAAGTAAATTATCTTCTTCCAAAAGATAATGCTGGGACAGGCACGGGGTAGCAGTTACGGGGGTCTCATTCTGCAGGTAGACAACAGAAAAAGGAACGGTCTCACTCATCCCAGGTACAGAACTCTGACCTCTGGGTTTTACCCTAGAGTCACCATCTCCGTCCTCACACTTGCACAGGGTACTCTTTCGTGAGCTCATCCTCTGCTGGTGGACTGTGGATGCGCCATGGCATCTTACACTTCATCTTCTCTGCTCTTCTCCATTCACGGTGGGAGCGTCTGTAATGATAAACCATTCTCGACAACCCTGTGCAGGGCCAGCAATTGCTGCTTTGAAGGAGCCAGTCCTTCGCAGATCTTTCCTGGATCATGTGACCTCTGGTTGCTGCTGAGATGGCTGA
This sequence comes from Chionomys nivalis, assembly GCF_950005125.1. Taxonomy (NCBI): domain Eukaryota; kingdom Metazoa; phylum Chordata; class Mammalia; order Rodentia; family Cricetidae; genus Chionomys; species Chionomys nivalis. The sequence goes on from NC_080107.1 coordinate 21,873,380, forward strand.
AGAATTTGTTTGCAGTTTGCCTCCGGCAGTCCTAAAGAAATCAGGCTTTCTCCCTGAAGCATGCTTTCCCCACTGGGGATAAAATTTTAGTGCCATTTGCAAACTGATAGGCTGAGGATTCCCCAAATCAACTTATAATTTTCCCCAATAATGTTTTTGTTTTGTTGTTACTTAAGAGAACCATGAAGAAGCCAAGCCACACTTTGCTTGGAATTCAGTAAATACTAGTCCATCTATTATATGCTTTCCATAGAACTGTGGAAAACATTTTGGCTAATTTGATACTGTGACATACAAAAAGATGGGCTTTTATTGCTTCAGTTTTCAGTTACATATTCTCAAAAGTGAGCCTTAACAGGGCTATTTTTAATCTCCACATCTTCATAAACACTAGTTTAAAGCAATCTCAGCTTTTGTTAGCATGGCTCTTAAACTTTTTGTGCCTATATCCATTATCCAGTTCCAAAGTGAATTACACGTCTTTAGATGTCTGTTACAGGAACATGACATCTCCTAGGCCCGAAGACTAGAAATTAGTCCCATTGGGCCAGAACCAAAATTTCAGCTCTGCTTACATTTACACAGAGACTTCTGGGGAAAACATTTCTTCATCCCTGACAGGTTCTCGGGGTACTAATCTCTTGTAGCTTCTGACCATATCACCCCAATCTCCATCTCCATCTTTACAATTGCCGTCTCCCACTGTGTGACAGATGCCCCTAATCTAGGCCATTATATGGATACTTGTGGTGGCATTTAGTACTCACTGGGCCAATCCAAAATAACCTCCCTATATCAAGGTCCTTAAGTTAATTACAACCATAAAGATACCTCTGATAATATTTACTGGCCCCAGGCATTGAGATGCTTATATAGTTGAATAAGATCCTTATTTACCTTACAAAAACTATACTGTGGGGTACAGTATAATAATTACTAACAGTTTATCATGCCTATAAACAAATATTGACAAAGCTTTCTCAAAGTGACCATTTGATATTTAATATTGCAATAAAATGCTGCAAAATTACTTTGTTCTCATGTTAATGTGACACATTCACTCCTGAGTTTTCCATTTGCAAATAATTATAACTACACACATGATTTTGAAATGAGGCCGATAGGGAGTTAGCAAATGCAGGTAAGTGCCAATATTTCCATCTACTTCTGCAACAAGTAAATACACAGGAAGTTACACTAAGTCTTACAAAGCTATTCTTACATTTCCTCCTTGGGGTGAGGAAGAGCAGGGTGACCCAGTTTCTCAAGGAGAGCACTGGCAGAGATGGTTTCAGTAGAGTAGGGGCAGCTAAGGTGCTGGAAGTAAGTTCAGCTTCCCTGAGAAGGGATGTGCCTTGAACAGTTTTTGCTAAGTTGACCCAGGGACCACAACCCTAATAAGGCAAGTCCTTTTCTATTTTCTGAGAGAGCAAACCAGCACTGCATTGCATAAACCAGTATGCTAAACTCGTATTTAATAGTGAAAATGAAAACAAAGTAACTATTTGCAAAATCATAGCTTAAGAATGATAATTCACACCTCCTAGTTTAAATATAGCAAGGCTACTTAGTCTGGCTTGTTTAGCACACAGGTACAAAAGGCCAGGTGTAGGCTGTCAGAGATGGCCCTGGGAAATACTCTATTTCCTACGAGTTCATGCTTTTCCCAGAAGGGCTCATTTTGCAAGCTGAACCACCAAACAAGCATCAAATACTTAAAAGTGTCCAGTCTTGCATGAATTCAGCCAGCTAGCAGATGCCTAAGTGACAATGTTGGCTTTGAATAGTTTCTACGGCACAAGTTTACAGCAGCTTCTCTGCTGGGTCTAAAGAGAGGATTAACTGCAAGAGACTGCCAGGTTGGAAAGAGTCCTATAAACACAAGACTCCAAATGGCCACCCGTGTTTACTGTGGTCCATCAGGGCCAGAGGCTATTCCACCAGCGTACCTGCTTGCCTTGGAGGGCAAGTCCTAGTGCACACTATGTTTGCCTAAGGACTCACAGTCAATACTAGAAAATTTCTGTGCGGAACCTCCTCTCGGATGCTAGAAATTTCTATATCTTTTGGGGAGTAGAGGAACAAAGTTGGCAATAGAACCCAGTACTGTACACACCAGTCAAGTGTTCTATCAACGAGTTACATTCTCAGCTCAAGACAGTCATATCTGTATCTGACAGCAAGTGGTCACATGGCTGGGTTCATGTGTATCAAAGCTTGTAGAACTACACACTTTAATGTATCAAAGAACACGTACCCCAAAATCTCCATGCTTTCTTTCCATTAAGTCATACCATTTCCTCCTTCTGGTACTGCTCTAACTGTAACAGTGTGATTGCATACTCAAACTGTCCACTGTATTTGCAGTAACATTTTCTATATTAATATACTAAGATTTGTCATTGGCAGAATAAACTTATTTCCTTGAAAGAATATACATACTTCAGCAGGAATGCTTGTCTGCCTAGTACTTTCTGCCAGGTTAAACAGTATCTTTTACAACAGTGATACCATTATGAAGTAATATGTTACTGTCACGAGGTTGTACATTTTAATATCATTGTGTATGAACTTACAGTTTGTGTAGTCTAGTGGTTCTGTTCTGTAAGTTAACAAAATGTTTGTAGTGTAAAGAAATGAAACTTTATTATAATAAATTTCTAAATATCTTTGTGAGTGTGTACGCCTCTGTATAAAAAACAAAAATCCAAACAAACCAAAATAAAACTAATCAACACATTAGTTTTATTTATTTATTTATTTTGTTTTTTTTTTTCGAGACAGGGTTTTTCTGTGGTTTTGGAGCCTGTCCTGGAACTAGCTCTTGTAGACCAGGCTGGTCTCGAACTCACAGAGATCCGCCTGCCTCTGCCTCCCAAGTGCTGGGATTAAAGGCGTGTGCCACCACCGCCCTGCTTTTATTTTCCTTTAAAAAAAAAAAAAATCTATGTGCCTTCTATTTTGTTTTCCTACCTTATGGCACTGGCTAAGATATCAAAAAGGATCCCTTCAGCATTAAGTACAATGTTTGTTGTAGGCTTCTCCTAACAGACTTCATCCAAATTTGCTAATACATGAGGATGAATGGGTCCTGGATTTATAAAATGCAAGTTTCTTCATCTCTTGAAGTAATCACATACATTTTCTCCTGTTAATATGGTGAGTTTACACTGCTTATTTTTCGGCTGTTAATCCAACCGTCTATTCTTGTGAGCGCCACACTTGATCTTGAAGACTCAAACTTGATCATAAGTCATCAACCCCTTTTTAAAAGGAGTATTGAATGTGAGGAGTTTTGTCTTGTTAGGTCTCACTGATTTTGGTTTAAAGTAATGTTGCAGAGTTAGAGAAATGGCTCCGGGATTAAGAGCACCTGTTGCTTTCTCTTCTAGAGGACCAGAGTTTGGCTCCCAGCTCCCACATCAGGCAGTTGACAACTACCTAACTCCTGCTCCAGGAGACCCAGCATCCTTTCCTGGCCTCCCTGGGTATCTGCACACATATACACATAAATAATGATAAATCTTCTTTAAAAATAGGTCATGTTACAGTTACTTTGCATATTAAGATAGAGTTCAGGTTTTCCCTTTCACTTTGTTAGGTTGGTTCTCTATGCCCCCCCAAATAAATCTCATTTTAAAAGTGGTTCTTTTGGCAACATTACTGAAACACATATGTTGTGTTACAATTCTTACTTAATACTTATCATTTAAGAATGAGCTCAAAGGTCAAACCAGAAAGGTAACTTCAAAGACCATTCACTGAATATCATACAAGTGCTGTGGACCTTGTGACTGAGGGCTACTGTCTGCTGTGAACCAAGTGTATCCTCTAAAACCAGTGTTGGGCAATACAGGGGGCAATTAAAGAATCAAGCAACGTGGCTCATGCTTGCTTGAGGCTTTGTCAATCTAGTTTATGCCAGGCATTTTTCCTCCCGAGCACCAATTTGCAGCCATTCTGTGAAGCTCTGTCTCTGTGGGTCTAAAGCACAAGCCTGGTTCCACCGATAACCTGTGCCCTCCTTGGTGCTGCCCAGCTCACTCTGCTATATTTACCTCCTCTCCTGCACTGCACGGCTTCAAAGGTAATTTTTAGCTCACGAAACTAACACCTCACTTGGGCTGCCTACTGTGGTTACACTATGTCATTTCTTGGCTCCTGCCCTAAACTGATACTTTCCCCAACCCAGTCCCACATTTCTTTCCTGTAGACTGAGAAGGCAGCCAATCAAATTGCCTGTGACGACTTTATGAAAGAAGATCACCAAAGCATGCAGTTTGGGGTTGACTGGTAGAGCCTACCCCTTTGCTATGGAGACATCATCATGTGAGCACACTCTTACACACATCCCAAAGGAGTTACACAAGACAGTGTTCACATTTTGCAAAAAGAATGCTGCACAATCTGAAAATATGGTATATCTGAGCCAAAGAAGAGCATGACAAAATATTAATGAGGAAAGTGGCTCATATGGCTGGGGAATCTAAAAATTATTACTATTTGGCATTTATCTTATTCTTATTTATGCCATTCCAACATATTATAAGGCAGGTATGGTGGTACCTACTCAAGAAGCTGAAGCAGGAGGGTCACCGACACCTAGTTAAAGGTCATCTTCATTGGGTACTGCAGCTACTCTCTGTCTCACACAGTAAAATATTTAAAAAAGGAAAAGAACATTATATAGAATCCTCTACTTAAAATCCAACTCAGATAAAACACAGAAGAGTAGCACAATTCGGCATACAATTTAAAATAATCTGACAATCTACTACAGAGAGTTTGATAGTAAGCATCCAAATGCTGACATCTACTTCCATATATAAACTACTGAAGAAACACAATTTAAACTGAATTTAATTTTTTTTAGATTCAAATCAGCAAAATCAAGCCAATGTCAGTATCTACCTCTGCTAAAAATATGATTCAAATTTTGCAGCCCTGTCAAAAATACTGCATATAAAGTTTCTTTGACTGATTATGAGAAATTGAACACATAGAGTAAAAATTGAGCTGTGGGAATTAAATGAAGAAAGAAATCATAATTTTTGGCATTTATATAGGGAGTCTGCCTTCATAGACTTCATAAACATTAAACTAATTAAATTATGCAATGCACTTGTGGAATCTCATCATGAGTTCATAACTAGGAAGAAGTATGGCATCAGGCTTGGGTAGAACACAGTCCTAGGGGGTATATTTGCATATATATGTATTTATGTGAGTGATTATAATTATTATATGACTAGAAAATGTGAGTTTAAATAAGTACACAGATTATGAACCAAATGCAGGAATGATGAGGAAAATCTGAGCTTCTGCACTTGCTTAGACCCCATAATCGTACACTCTGTTATACAAAACAGCATTAGGCTAGGGAGGTTTTATTAGAACTCGGTTATACTTGGCAAAGGTGCATGCCTTCCAGCAGTTCATAAATAACATAACACAACATATTAAAATTAAACATTCACAGATTAAAATTAAAAAGCTCTTCTCTTTCTCCACTCTCAGATACAGCAACAGAAGACAGCTCTGTTGATGGAAGTGTATGAGGAACATGGGGACACAGAGGAAACAGCTCTTGGGACTCAGGGAACAGGGAGACCTAGCTATCTGGCAAGGAAGCTGCATTCCCAACATGGGGTGGAGTGAGTCGGGGGTAGGTGGGTGGTGGTTGCAATTTCTCAGCTTTAAAGTTGACTGGAAGTAATGCTCAACTGGCTAGTGTTGGTATGGTGTAGGAGGTCCTTCTGTATTTGTGTTGCTTTCATTGGTTAATCAATAAAGAAACTGCTTGGCCTGATAGGGCAGAACTTAGATAAGCGGAAAAGACAGAACTGTATTCTGGGAGGAAGAAAGCAGCAGATAGAGCCGAGACACCATGGTTCTCCTGCCCAAGATGGACGCTGGTTAGACTCATGCCAGTAAGCCATAGTCAAGTGGCGATACACATTAATGGAGATGGGTTAAACTAATATGTGAGAGTGAGCCAATAAGAGACTAGAGATAATGGGCCTGGCAGTAATTTAATTAACAGTTTCTGTGTGGTTATTTCGGGTGTAAGCTAGCAGGGCAGCCAGGACCAAAAGCAGGCCCTCTTTCCTGTAACATTGGTACCTACAAAGTTAATGTGGAAGACACGGGTCAGACCTGCCCACTTTCACACTCTGGGCTTAAGGTGAGGGATGACTCTGGAGGGATGAATCTGGGTGCTCAGTGGTACTGTGCACTCATGGGTAAAGGACAGAACCAAATCCCAGTCCTATGCCTGAGCGGCCTTTGAGAGTAAAGGCTCCTGGTGGGACACTGGAGTTTCATTTACTCAACTCCAACTCCCATAGAGGCGACCTCACTGCTGTGCCCCCCCCCCATTTTCACCCACGGGTCAAGAGGGCTGTATACATGCAGCTTTTGACCCCCTGAAGTTTCTGCAGGCAATGAATGCAAACCCACAGACAGACATTTCTGCGAGTGGCAGAAGAGTTGAAGCAGAGGCAGGGGACGTCCTGCGTGTCCCTCCCTGGAGACAAGATCTGGCTTCTAATAGTGTGTTGGATTCGTACACCTTCACTGAACAGTGCCCAGAGAGATTATTCTCATCATTTCTTCTTGCTGCTTAACAGCAGGACGAAGAAATGTATCATGACATTTGAAGGTAGTTTGGAGGGGTGAAAAGGAGAATATTTAAGTGAAAGTAACAGAGACATCTAATTTGAAAGGTTGAGGTCTAAATTACTCTGATCCTTATTTCTTGTACATCAAATGAAAATAACCATATTCTCATTTTTGCGGGTTATAATAACATAACAATGCTTTGGGTAACAATTTTTACAAAATTATTTCTTGATTTCTAAGTGCTTTACTTCTCAAGAGCCTCCACATGCCCCCCACTCCTAGCCCCATAGTCTTGGCTGCACTGGACTTTGCTCTGTAGACCAGGTAAATAAATACTCTTACCTGCCTTGTTGGACTGGCTTACAGACTCTATATAGCTAGGAGTGGTCTGTTCTGATGAAGCAGTGACCACAGTCAAGAAGACAACTCTATGACTGGTGAATTGGAGGACAGTACCAGATCCTAATTGTTTATGAGTCCCGTAGCCCCTACAGCTACTTAACCCATTTATAGCTCAGTTCTCTCATATTCAGAAGTGCAACAGCCATAATACCTAAGTTACAGGATGATGTGGAATTACCAATATACAACTTCAACACTAGGGCAGCAATGCCTGTTAGCAATGACCCGTTAACTTCTCGGAACTGTTAAAAATAATGCTTTAAAAACATGGCTGCCTTGAGTCTGCTCAGGCAAAGCAAGGTGCTTGCTTTGCTTGCTGCTGAACCTGACAACCTGAGGTGGATCCCCCAACCTATATGGCGGAAGAAGAGAGCAGACTCCCAAGTAAGTCATAGAATGACCTCTACATGGCAAATGAACTTGTATGCACTAACACACACACACACACACACACTCCTGCAAACCACAGGCATTTTTCAGCTGTGGTAATAAGGTAAAGTGAGGTTCTGAAGAGTGCAGGCGACATCTCTGTGTCACTCCGTTTGCTTTAATATGCTTCAAAGAGCTGGAGCTACCAACGGTGCTGCATGCATGTGCGCATGTGAACACACGATGGGATACAGTGTATGCATAAGTGTGATGTGCGACTGCTGGACTATTTGGAGGGAGTTAAATGAATCAATTCTTCAAGTTAGTTATAGCTTTGCTCATACAGAGTAAAACCGGGAAATTTTTAAATTCAAAAACTTAAATAGGATTTAGTCAACAAGTATTTCAAACTCTTTGAATGTACCAGGTGCTCTGCGGGATACTAAGAAAATGCTGGAGGAGATAGATGAGTTTTCGGCTTAAAGATCAAAATATTTCAGGTTCAGAAACCTTTTGTCTACCCGGAAGAGAAAAGTTTCAGTTTTAATTTTACTTTAAAATGTGCTCACTTCCAGTTACAAACTGCAGAGGAAATAATTTTCAGGCAATGGGGACAATTGTGCTCAGCAGGCTTACAAACGCAACTTGAGATTCTGAGTCGTTTAGAGAGAAAACTAATAGCTGTAACAAAATTAAATTGAAATTGAAAACCCCGGATTAGAATAATAATTTCCCCAAACACAGGAAGAAGAAAAAGAAACAAAACATTTAGGATCTCACGGCAACATTAATGACTTGGTATATTTAATAATTTCCACTATTATTTTACAAGGTGGTGAGAACATACAAAGACTTAGTTTATGACATTTAATCAGTATTTATTAGATGCAGGAAATCAGTATTTTAGATCTTAAAGATAAACTTGTATATAAAAAATACTTTAGAAATGTATTGGGAACAGATTACATTGTATCCTCTGAAGTACTTTCTTACTATGTATTATGAAATAAGCAAAACTGTTCCAAGAAAATAAGAATGAGAATAATACTTCTGATTTTGGCTCTTTACAGTCCACTAACCCAACACCAGCCCAGTCTGAATCAGAAGGTAGAGTAGAGATTGCAGCCCCAGCAGGATCAGGTATCACGACTTTCTCAACTTTCTGTGGCCACAGCCACTGGCTGGCGTTGGCTATTTCTGCTGGGCCCAATGCTGCTCACTGGAGTCACAATTCCCAGTTTAGGAGCAGCCAGGACCACGTTCCACTCACGTGAAAAAGGAGCCTCTTCTAGCCATGCTCTTCCAGAGAATGCTGTGTGCTGCCCACCAGGTGAACTGCAGGGAACTGGAAGCGGTCTGGCCCTCCAGGATGGCAATGACAGCAAAGCCCTCCAAACTCGCTGTTCCCGGGACTGTTTTCATGACTGATGAATATATTTCCATATTCTTTAGCCAAAGTATCAGCATGTTTCTGTTAATGGATGCAAACCCTGACAGTTTTCTGACAGGAAGCACTGTTAGCGCCTGGCTGGCTCACTCCTATTCCAAACTCAAAACCACCTGAGTGAAACTCTGGCCGATACAGCAAACTTGACAGGCCTTCCGGACCATGTCCTCCTGCACCACGTTTTTGCTCTGAAGTTGTCTACTACAGGCTGCTTGTGGGGCTGAAGGAGACAGGTTTTGGGGCTCATGTAGCCTTCCTGGAACTGAGCACTTGGCCATGACTGGGGCCTAATCAGAACTGGAAGTTTAAGAATCAACTAACACCAGCTGAGTATATTTTATGATGCAGACCCTATTTCAGGAAGAAATGCCTGTGTTGTGTGCAGGATAGTTTTGTCAACATGACACAGGCTGAAGTCATCTCAGAGGAGGGAATCTAGATTAAGAAAATGCCTCCATATGATCAGGTTGTGAGCAAGCCTACTGGGCATTTTCTTAATTAGTGATTGACGGGGAAGGGCCTAGCCCATGTGGGTGGTGCCATTCCTGGGTTGGTAGTGCTGGGCTTGATAAGAAAGCAGGTTTAGCAAGTCTTAGGAGCAAGCTGGTAAGCAGTTCCCCTCCATGGCCTCTGCTATCAGCTCCTGCCTCCAGTTTCCTGCTCTGCTTGAGTTCCTGTAGTGATTAGGAAGGACCAAACTTCCTTCCCAACTTGCTCAGGGCATGGTGCTTCAATACAGTAATAACAACCCTAACTAGGACATGCTGTGTTTGTGATTTGTGTGGTGGTAGATGCAACTTAGTAAAAATCAAAAAACAAATTAAAAAAAAAATTGTAAAGTCGAGCAGTGGTGACACACACCTTTAATCCCAGCACTCAAGAGGCAGAGACAGAAGGATCTCTGTGAGTTCAGGCCAGCTTAGGATGGCCTAGAACTTGTGACCCTCCTGCTTTAGCCTTGCAAGTGCTGGGATTATAAATCTACCCCCACCACTAGTTCTAAAGATTTTTCCTTTTTCCACTGGCATTTAAGAGATGCCACACAATTGGGAGCTTTCTGGACACATGTTGTGAGCACTTCTGGGCTTATATTAAAATTGAACATGTTCAAACTTCAAGAAATCATTCCTCTTTGTCAACTTACATAAGAAGTGAACACAGTGGTTTTTAGCAAGGTGTGCCAAGATGTTTATAGCTCAAGGTAGATTATTAACTATTTGTGTGGGTTTAGTTAATGGGCCATCCAAGCCGCCCATCCATGTGATCCAAACCTGCCCCATGCCTGGCATGGCTCACAGTCATTAAACAATTAATGGCTTCTCAAAAGAACCTGCAGAATGCTCGGTGCATTTCAGGTGAGGGGCTCTAGGCTGGACAAAGTAAGCAGGGACTATCTTAACTCGGAGACAAAATTGGGAGGCTGGGAGGAAAGATCATTGACAGATAGAAACAGAAACAAATGTAATGTCTAGCAGGAAATAACCATCAGCAGAGTAAACACTCCACGCCGGGGCGGAGGTGGCTTCATTCAGTTCTAGAGGTTTCAGAGACCTGAGCTCCAGTTTTATCACAAAACTTCGGTGCGACAGCCCTGTCCTGAACAGTGACCCGACGCCCTAGCAAACAGGCAGCACTTGCCTAGCATTTCAAGGACAGGCTGTGAGGAGCCCCCGGCTGGGAACACTGCTCACACTGCTGCAGGTCTCACAGGAAGGATTCAGGCTAAGAGAGGCGGGGCTTACACACTAGCAGGAAGAGGCCTGCAGGAGTCCCATTAGGCTTCAGGTCTATTTGAAACCAATGTCTGCATTCTCTCCACTTTATCAAGATGCCCTTAAATTTGCTCCTAAATTCTCTAGGAAAGGACAGTGAAACATGATGCAACTTCACTCATCAGCCAGGACTACTCAACGATCACTGTAAATAGTGAAGGCTGCACTATGGCACAGAGGTGCTCATGGCTTCCTCAAGCCTCTGGGGTGGTGGGCAATGGGAACATTTTGGCTCCCCAAAAACACCTACGAGAATTTTCAGCTCAAGCAGGAGCTGTTTTCTTGGCTCAGGTCTAGGTAGCCTCTCTCTGAATGAGTCTTAGCTAGTCACCTGACATTAATTATTCTAGGCTGTCAGGCTGCTTGCCTTTCCAACATGCCAATTCTAAGCTGGAAGGTGCATCAAAACTAAGCATGGCGGCAGACAAAGCTTTCTCAGGATGCTGTGAAGCTTTATAGGAAGCTCATTTGGGCACTCAGGGCACTAGCTGACAGTAACAGAACAGCAAACAAGACTTTGCATCTTGCAGTGTTTATGCCCAATATATTCTGTTATTGTGCACTTCAACTCTTCCTGGCTTAAAAGAATCTGTAGCTAGACCTTTTGCAGATAGAGCTGTATGAAAAGTAGCTCCATATATTTTGCATAATGCTAGCAATAAAATAAGATAATCCTAATTACGACATTTGCCTTCTTCTGGGTAGAAATATATCAAAAGGGAAGATTTTGAGTCTACCAATATGAGCTCTGCCAGTACTAATAAACCAGCCTGAGTGATCTCACTTGGCCTGGAGTACATCCAGGTTACAGAAGGCAAGAACAGATTAAGGGCATGCGTGATCACAGCCCCTGACAAACTCTCGCCTGCTTTGTAAAAGCACCAGTATTTCTTCAGGCGCAGATGTGACTCATGCCATATTTTCAATGAAATATAGCTAGAAGCTGGAAAATATAATTATGTCAGTACCAATACCTCCTCCCTCCAAAAGAAAGTTGTGACATTATTTCAAAATGTATTATAGTGTATGAACAGGTTGCTGTGTAGAATGGGCCAAGGCCTGTACAAGCTGAAGCCCGTGTAGTGTGGTCCTAGCCAAGCTCAGGAGACTGCCATTTTACTTAGAAGGGATCCATGAATTTCATTTTGGCCTTTTGAGACAGGGTCTCTGTAACCTACAAAGAACTCAAATTTGTGGCAGTCTTTCTGCTTCAGTTCCCCTAGTATCAGAATTACAGGGAAGAGCAACCAGGGCCAGCAAAAGATTCTTATTTGAATAAGTCTCTTTTGATGCTAACCTCATATAAATCGGTGTCTCCAATAACAAGGGAAAATAAAGTGTCAAGAATAAGGGATCAGAAGAGATGTGTTAAAGTAATTTGTTTTCTTAACGTTGGTTATCTCCCTTCGTCCTTATTTTCTAGGGGTAAAAAAAAAAAACTTCCTTGCTTCCTTGCCTCTTCTAGGTGGCAAATAATGTAATTAGTATTTTTGTTGTTTGGTTTTTTTTTGTTTTTGTTTTTCGAGACAGGGTTTCTCTGTAGCTTTGGTGCCCATCCCGGAACTAGCTCTTATAGACCAGGCTGGCCTCGAACTCCCAGAGATCCGCCTGCCTCTGCCTCCCAAGTGCTGGGATTAAAGGCGTGCGCCACCACCGCCCGGATGTAATTAGTATTTTTAATGTTCATGTTTGGATTTTGTTTCAACCTACTTTCCACACAAGTACTCAATAAATACTAAAGTTCAGCCACTATGCCAATCTGTAAAATACGGTAGAATTTATAGCTTGAAGTAAAGCATTATCAAAAGTGAGGTTTTATTCACTGTACTGTACCTTCCTTCCATAAGGATACCTGTGTGCCTCCCTCCAAGACAAGGAGAGGATAAATCCGAGGATGCTGTGGATGGAACTGAATATTTCCTATAAAAACTCTGAAAGAGTTGAATCTGAAGAACTAGTTTACAGTTCATACCCCACAGGTCTTGAGCCACCTTGAGGACACTTGGTCCACCTAGCATGTGACTGAACCTCTGCAAGTCCATGTCTGAAACCCTTCCTGTTGGCCAGGTCAGCAGGCCTTGTCAGAGTCTCTCTCAATCTGGAACCAGACCTTTCTTAAACTGCCCAGGACTACAGCATGAATATGCTATTTCTACTACCTTAATACACGCTGGCCATGCTCCATTTAAAGACAGGGTCTGGTGTAGCCAGGTTGACACCAAACACCATATATAGGCAAGGGTGACCTAAAATTCTGATCCTTCTGTATCTATTTCCAGGGTGCTGGGATTATAAGCATGAACACCACCTGGTTTATGTACACACCGTGCTCGTCTGCCATCACAGCTACACATGCTCTACTTTATAGGCAAGACAATCAACCGTCATAACCACAATTCATCCAACAAGATTCCACAGCTTGTGATCTTACAAATTCATCTTTCTTTGTCAACCTGAGCCTATGGCATCTTGCAATTATAATTTTAATGATGTATTTTATTCCTTATTAGTCATCTTAATTTGTACCGTTAGAATTTATTAAAGGCAAAATGCTTTTTGTAGTAAGTGTAGAAAGCACAGGGAGAAAGCATCTTATGTGTGTTCTTGTGCTTTATTTTACGTTCACGTAGAAGCTATATACATATGAATATGAATATGTACTTCAGTAGTAAAACTGATCATTATTTAAATGTTACATTTATATTTTCTTTTTATTGATTATTTTTATTGATTTAATTGAGCTATACATTTTTCTCTGCTTCCCTTCACTTCCTCTCCCCTCCCCTCTTACCCTCTTCTCATGGTTCCCATGCTCCCAATTCACTCAGGAGATCTTGTCTATTTCCACTTCCCATGTAGGTCTCACTTAGGGTCCTCATTGTTGTCTAGGTTCTCTGGGATTGTGAATTGTAGGGTTTTTTTTTATGTTTTGTTTTTGCTTTATGTCTAGAAGACACTTATGAGTGAGTACATGTGATAATTGTCTTTCTGGCTCTGGGTTACTTCACTAAATATGATGTTTTCTAGATCCATTCATTTGCCTGCAAATTTCAAGATGCCATTATTTTTTCTGCTGTTGTAGTACTCCTTTGTGTAAATGTACCACATTTTCCTTATCCATTCTTCAGTCGAAATGCATTTAGGTTGTTTCTAGGTTCTGGCTATGGCAATCAATGCTGCTATGAACATAGTTGAGCACATATCCTTGTGGTATGATTGGGTATTCTTTAAATATATACCCAAAAGTGGTATTGCTGGGTCTTGAGGAAGGTTGTTTCCTAATATTCTGAGAAATCACCATACTGATATCCAAAGGAGCTGTACCAGCTTGCACTCCCACCAGCAATGCAGGAGTGTTCCCTTTACCCCACCTACTCTCCAGCATAAGCTGTCATCAGTGTTTTTGATCTTGGCCATTCTTACAGGTATAAGATGGAATCTCAGTTGTTTTGATTTGCATTTCTCTGATGGCTAGGATGTTGAGCATTTCCTTAAGTGTCTTTCAACTATTTTTGATTCCTTTCTTGAGAGTTCTCTGTTTAGGTCTGCACTCCATTTTGTTTACTGGATTATTTGTTCTTTTGATGACCAATTTCTTGAGTTCTTTGTATATTTTAGAATCAGCCCTATTTCTGATGTGGGGTTGGTTAAGATCTTTTCCCATTCTGTAGGCTGCCGTTTTTTTCTTGTTGACTGTGTGTGTCCTTTGCTTTATAGACGTGTCTCGGTTTCAGGAGGTCCCATTTATTGTTTCTCTCAGTGTTTGTGCTGCTGGGGTTATATTTAGGAAGTGGTCTCCTGTGCCAATCCTTTCAAGTGTACTTCCCACTTTCTCTTCTATGAGGTTTAGTGTGGTTGGCTTTATGTTGAGGCCTTTGATCCATCTGACATTTTTTCATATGTTGAATTATTCCTGTATCTCTGGGATGAAGCCGACTTCATCATGGTGGATGATGTGTTCTTATGTGTTCTTGGTTTGCCAGTATTTTATGAGCATTTTTGCATAGATGTTCATGAGTGAGATTGGTTTGTAATTCTCATTCTTAGTAATGTCTTTCTGTGGTTTGGGTATCAGGGTAATTGTAGCCTCATAAAAAGAGTTTGGCAATGTTCCTTCTGTTTCTATTGTGTGGAACAATTTGAGGAGAATTTTTCTCCCAGAGCATTTAAAAGTCATTATAATGTATTGCCAGGCACATGTATGTAATACAATGAAATTAATACAATTCCACCTGTACTAAACAATCATATTAATTTTTAGGCATTATAAATGCCATTGTAACTAACATCTTTATCCTAATATCCAATACTTTCCATGAACTATGAGATAACAGACATAACCATTTTTAAGGTCTTGACTGCAGATCACTGAGTGTTCTCCAATGTTGGTGTGTTGACTCATACCCATGGAATTGCTATCACTTCCCTGCTCTTTGCCTGCACTGTTATCAGCACGATGGGTAGATACAATCTCAGAACTGACCAGTATTCCTGTGGTGACTACATTATTTCATGTGCAAGTTCTCACGAAGCTCTGTCTCCATTCAATCCTTTTCTGTGACATCCTCCCTGTCTCTCACATGCTTTCTGTTCCCAGCTTTCCGGAATATGTCCTCAGACACATCATTGCCAGTGAGTCAGTGTCCCTCCCTACCCATCCTTCTGTCTCACCAAATCCTCTGTGAGACTCTGTTGATTCTTTCGCTGCATCTGTGGAGCATGACTTCCTAAAAACCCATCACAGGTTCCCTACTAACGCTGTGGGTTTCTCTGAGTTACTGAGCTTTCCAGAGAATCACTTTCTTTGTGTTGAAATAGTGGTATAATAACTGTTATCTGTCTAATTAGTTGTTTTTAGCAACATGCAACAGAAAACAGCCTGGCTAATTTAAGGATAAATATAAAAGGACACTGGATAGCTTAGGACTATGTGATTACCAAACAAATTTAGTAACATGGGCAATGCACGGAAAAATGAAATTCAATGACTCTGAAAACACAGATTTTTCACTATATTAACTCAACAGGGAAGTTGAACGAGGTGGCACACACCTCTAATCCCAACACTCAGGTGGCAGAGGCAGGCAGGTCTCTGTGTGTTCAAAGTCAGCCTGGTCTACACAACGAGTTCCAGGGCAAGCAAGGGCTACAATCCTCCTGTACACAGCACATCCTTAGACTGGACCGTGACTCCAGAGGCCATTTATTCTTATGTTATACTGATGTTAGTTAAAACTATCTTCTATTTTTTTTTCATTTGGCACTGGCAGCAGTAACCGTAGTTCTAATAATAGCAGTGGCGGCAGCAGGCAGAGAAGAAACAGCCAAGTGTTTAGAAAGCAGGAGGCCAGTGAAGTGACGCAGGGCTCTGTTCTCGCCACAGCAGAGCTGGCCCGGATGATCTACTGGACCTGGTTTTCCATTCTGTTCTAGCAGTCACCTTGCAGTAGAAATCAAGCCTCATGCTCTTATGACAGGAAATGCCTTTGTGGAGTTTTCCCTTCTTTGTTCTCCCCTTACCCAACAAGTATCCAGAGGCTTTTAAAAAGGTTTATCAAGTATTAAGAACTTGTTTTCATAAGAAACAATATTCAAAATGATAAAGAGTGTCACACCACACAATGCATTTTAGGTATAAGCCCTGGTGGCCCAGTCTGTACTCCGTAGAACACTGCTCGTATACTTCCCCCCAGCCTTCAAGGAGTCTGTCAGTCAGCTTAGAATAGACCCCCAGCCTTCAAGGAGTCTGTCAGTCAGCTTAGAATAGAGACAGTGATCAGCGGAAACACTTTTCCACAGTAAGAATTCAATTCCCCGTTATTCTTTACAAACTGAAATATGAGACAGAAATCAAGATCCCGCAGTTAAAGAGCTTATGCTATATATTTTTTAAGAGAACAGTGTTCTTCTTATTAAAAAGCATGTAAACAAAAATGGTACAGGGCACTGGGAAACAGCTACAACTCTAAAGCAGGAGCCATGAGGTAGCCACAGTCCGGAATGAAAAATGAAGGCAAGACTGATTTAATTCAGACCTTGTGGGGTAGGGGGGAAGGACTTAATTTTTATTTTAAAAGACGGCAATATATGGTATATTTAAGAAGATGAAAACTCGTCACTACGAGAGACTCGTGAAGGAAAGTGTATTCCAGAGGGAAGACAGTTCGGATGTGTCAAGCAAGCAGTGAGAGTTAGAGCGAATGCCTCCTGAGGGGCTTGCTCGCGAGAAGGCTGGAGGCAGAGGCCAGGAGCCCTGGTCGTGAAGGAATGGTTTTAGGGAGATCAGCAGATGAGGCACAGCGCTGTTCCAGTAGATGGTCACTTACAGCGAACACTTTGCTGATAGCACGCTGTTTATAGAAAACTCAACAAATGAGACCAGGCCTTAAGTTGGTTACTGGGAGCAGGATGGGGACAGGAATGTGTCAGGGGGTAGAATGATTGGAATACATTTTATATGTGTGTGTGTATTTTCATATATACATGAAAATAATATAATGAAACCCATTATTATATATAATTAATATTCTAATAAAACATTTTAAAATTACTAGCTTAATAGTCTAA
Source organism: Chionomys nivalis (assembly GCF_950005125.1). Classification (NCBI taxonomy): domain Eukaryota; kingdom Metazoa; phylum Chordata; class Mammalia; order Rodentia; family Cricetidae; genus Chionomys; species Chionomys nivalis. The sequence goes on from NC_080107.1 coordinate 21,890,558, forward strand.
ATATTGAAATGACTTGCACTATATTATTAAAGGAAAACTTATCTTTCAAGAGCCGAAATATTTCAGCACCAATACACTATCCTACTTATAAATGCTATTGTATATCTGAAGTATGACTACTGAAGTATGATCATTAGAAAAAACTGTGTAATGTGTATTTGTCTTCAAGTTTCAATGAGTCATTTCAATTTGTTTACAAGTTCTTTCTGTTCTATGTAACTCCTAAGCCCTGACAGTTTGATGAATAAATTAAAAGATTCTACAAGTTAAGATAGATTTATTTTTAAACTGTTTGAAAAGCCTTCATGTTTTAAATGCTTTTTTCCTAGGAATGCCTGAAACAAAATAATTACAACCTAAATTACTTTGCTAAGGTACAAACAGATCTAATCACTCTGGAAAACAATATACCCATAAAACACACACAAATGAAGTAAGGCCATATGGACTCATCTCTGCAAAGCAGAAAAGATGGCAATCTAGAAAGCAGAGCCGGGAGCATGCTGACAGGCACCTAGAGGAAACTCACGCTCTGCCACAGCTAAGAGGCAGCGTTGGGGCCCTCCCTGAAGGAAAAGTGTGTTTCTGGGATATTTTCTCAGGAGTGATGGGGGAGACAACAAACCCGCCACACAGAATGGAACTCAGCGCAGGAGGAGGCAGCCGGCCACCCAGTTCACGGCTGCAGCAGTCTGTCTCTTCACGTTTAGTGGCATAAAGTGTTCCCGTGCAGGGGGAAAACCATCCCACAGATTAATTAACTCTGAGAGGGACTTGTGAAGTGGGATCAAGCTGAAAAGGAAACTATAATTTGAAGCAGGAAAAAACAGGGTTGGCTTTAAATGTTAACAATGGAAACGTATTTGAATGTAAATGAAAAGTGCTGCTGAAAAATTTAAAGTTAAAATACGTAAAGCAGTATATATACAAATAACAGGCATGGTGTGTGTGTGTGTGTATGTGTGTGTGTGTGTGTGTGTGTGTGTTATGTTTGGACATAGAGGAACCTAAGTGAAAATGATCAGATCTATCGTCCAGTTAATTCCTGTGTCAATTTCTCCCCAATAAAGTATATACTACCATTTGTGCCTGCACGTTCCTCTGAAAGGAACATATGGATGGAACAGGCCACCTTACAGGCCTCCTTCCCAGCATCCCTGTTTCCTCAATGAAGAGCTTGCTCCCGGTAGGCTAGTGATAAATATTTTTAATTAGTCAGAAGCAAAGCTTAGTTAAGAGGGTGCATGTTTATCTTTTTTTAGTTCACCTACAAGGACGCATATTTCAACATCTCTTATGCACTGCATGTTGTCTATGTGACCCTGTTCCATGTGAACAGCTGGATGGAGTTTGTAGACAAACCTCTATGGTTAAAGGGCACTGTCCCCAAACCCTAGCATCAGCATACCTAAAAGATGTTCTCAGCTCAAACAGAACGAACACTCAGTTATTCTGAAGTATAACTCAGATCAGGTAGACCTGAGAATGTCACTGGAGTCCAGCTGATTACTCATTCACAGGACACCAGAAAATGGATGTGCATGCTTGTTGCTAGTTAACTCACAGACACTGTTCTCATCTGTGAGGTATGGTTCATCTCATCCACGTGAGTCTCATCCATGGCACACAAAATGTCAAGCTTTCATTGTTGACATGCAACTTCAGACTGATCTCTACAGAATCAAGTGTGAGTGCTCAAAATTCTTGACGATAAGCCAAATAATGTCACAAGAGCTCTATCATTTAACCTCATTTTTAACCTTATTTCTTTAATAAGAAAGAAAAGCTGTGCAATTTGATCTCACTCATAACACACACGCCACACTAAGAGAAGATCAGCCTTATCTTGTGCTTCATAATACAGCTCAGACATGGGAAAGTATAAGTTACAATCAGTACAATTGGTTGGATGATTTAGTGACCAACAGAAGAAATAAGGAAGTTTCTAACAGGGAAAGTAAAGAAGCTGGGATTGCACTTACAGCACAGAGCTTTCAGCTTAACCGTAAAAGATGCTTGTTTACAGCTCAATGAGAAAGTTTTCTGCATGAGGCTTCAATGTGTCAGAGAAGGCTATTCCGTGTAAATCAACCAGGCTGCATAAAAGGGGGCTGCAGAGGCAGGTGCAGAGCAGTGCAGTTGTTTCAGTTGCAGAGGAATAAAGTAAATAATTGCACTGGAGTATGTTGAGTTCTGGGCACTCTGCCATACAGGAAGGGCGCGCTATTACTAAAGCTAGGATCACCATGTAAAAATGAAGTAATATCAATAGGACACGGTTGGGCTCCAAATTCCCTAGTTTTATCTTTAATTTTTAAGACTCCCTGGCTCTCGTTTCACTCTTTGATATTTGACTACCACTTACATAAATATGGGCATAATGAAGGTCTACTTATAATTTCCACAAAAAGCCAGAAGACGTTATCTTGAAAGACGGCATCTTCCTTGAAAGTCCCACAAATGTGGAACATAGTAATCCACACTCATTGAAAATAACCCAAGTAGTGCACAGGGCACCTCATCTATGAGCACGCCAGAGCAAAGCTGCACACAGCACTTAGGCATGCTTCACCGCAACTACCCTTTGTAGCCTATTTTGTGTCATCTGGATTCATCTCAATCTTAAATCTGGAGTCCAAGTTTTTTAAATCACTATCAAAAAAACTAAAGACGGTGGTTTATGGAGAGGCAAAAGAAAAAAGTTAGCGTCCCCGAGGTAAGTTCAAATAGAGACCTCATTCATTTTTCATACCATTTACAACAGAAGACAAATGCATCTACTCAGAACACACACACACACACACACACACACACAGAGAGAGAGACAGAGAGAGAGACAGAGAGAGAGAGACAGACAGACAGACAGAGAGAGAGAGACAGACAGAGAGAGAGAGAGAAATCTTGCATCCATATAGAACTGTGAAATTTGCTAATCCAACTCATAACTGGCCCTAACAATTTTTATTTTGAAGAACATTTCTAAAACCAAGAAATAGTAGCTTATCTGTTATAAAAATACAGTGTATTCTGCCAATCAACTGATAACACTTCACACATAACCTGTTGCTCACTGCCTCCCTATACTTTTGAAGAAGGCAACGGGCATATCAGTGCTGCAAGGAGAGAACCAATGAGCAAACACTGCCTAAACAAACTCTACAGTCAAAGCATGGTGTGTACTTCAAGGCAGACTCCATAATTTTGGTCTTTGGTTTTCACAGGATGCAGGCCCCACCAAGGGCACCACATTTGGACATATTTCTTCCTCTAATGACTGCAGACAGTGTATTAAGTTAGCTACTCAGCAGTACCAAGTTTTCCAGAGATCTAAACACTATCAGGATATAAACATCACTATCAGGATACAGGACAGTCCTTCTTGCTCTGAAATCATCTTGGACTTTTGGGTTCTTATTGAGAGACAAGTTAAACAGCAGAATTTGCCAAAAAATGATCCAGATTATAGCCAACTGGTGCTTGTGGCTGAACTGACATTTTCAGTAACTTCAAATTCAAGTACAAGGAGCTTACTCCTCTTATTTCTAGGAACTTATTTTTCATAGAGCAGAATCCCCAAATAAATATCACAACCCATCCATTTACGATCCATACTTAACTGTCCACAAATTTGGGTATGTAGGAAATGAAAACTGTAACATCTGTGTCAATGTCAGCAGACAGGAAACAAAACTTTATAGTCAACTGTGCAGATGGATTTGATACCTAGATCAACATGGGTGCAGGACAATTAAAGGGTCTTAAGAACAGGAATGGACAGCTGGGAGAGAAGCTGTCTGGAGATGTGGGACTCCTGCTTACCATGTTTCTTTCTCTGAATTTGACTACAGACTCATGGCTTTCACTAAACAGCAAGTTGGTACTGAGGCTATCCAACAGTACTGAACTCCTCTCTGGACAATCATTTATTGCAAGACTGATATAGTAGGGGGTACTGGGAAGAGGAACTTGTAACACACATATAAAACACCACTCTGTCCTTAGGGAGCCAATTATGGAAGCCCAGAGCAGCACAGAATAGTCACGGCCGCGCTGTAAAGCATAGGGATCAGGAGAGATGTGATTTCAGGCCTGCAGAACACGTCTCCATAAAGGAGCTAGCCTTTGATCCGAAGCGGGTTCTTCCCATCTGCCAGAGGGAGGACTTTTCCTGGACCTTGCTGACATCTATGTTGAAAAGCTATCATTTCATAAATGGAGAATGTAAATTCCAACCTGTGCTAGCGAGCAGCCTCGTGGCACCTGTTGCCAGAGGACCCTAGAAAGCACAGCCATTACAGAGAGAGTTCTTTGTTTTTATGACACCTGGAAGCCAACTCCAGATCTGGAACAGACCAGTGGCTGCGGAGGCCACTATGGGCTGTTTGCCCATTTCCTGCCCTGCCATGTCCTATGAATCGCCCAAGAGGAGGAGGACATTTTTAGAGGCTTATGATTTACTTCACTGAAGAAGAATCAGCCGTTTCCCCTCAAAATTTAGGTGAGCGGGAAAGGCTCTCATTTTACAACTCCTTCATCAACTGCCTCGACAGCATGAGTGCTTGAGGTTGTAATAAGTCAGCAAGTTAATATTTTATTTTTACATGACCATCTCTCATAATCTACACAGAAAACTGTTTTCAATTGTGAGGCTGCCATGGAGAGAACGTGAACGCTCAAGGCCATCTGTCAAATGAGATACTAGCAGAGCATCAGTACCATCCAGTGCTGAGACAGGGCTTTACTCTGCTGGTAGCAATGTCCAAAAGAAGGCTCACAGACTCCCTAATATACCAAAAGCAAACCCAGCAGCTCCTCCCTGAAGCACTTTATATGTAGAGGTGGTGGGAGTGGTATCTGCCCTCCCTAGGTGCCAAGTATTGCTGTATACGTTGTACATACGTGAATTCTGTCACTCACTATCAATATACCCATTCTATAAATGAGAACACTGGGGTGTACAGAGACATAACAAAAACAAAAACAAAACCACAATCTCAAGAAGACACAGCAAGCAGAGAAGCCAAGAGAGAAGGTGGAGCCATCTTCCCAACTGCACTGGAAGTGTACTTCCTGTGCGCCAGCACGAGGGCCTTACTGAGATGGTGCCGCCATCTATCCAGGCCCATCCCTGGGGAACAGCAGAACTGACCTGATCATCCACAGCTAGGATCAGAGGAAGGCAACAAGGCTTTCTAAGTAATAATATGAATACTGGTCTTTGACATATGACATTATCAGCAGCGATCATTCCACCGGTGTATAACATGTAGGCTTAGAGAGAACTCTGACTAGCAGTTCAACACTGAACTTAGAAACAGAAGGCAATCAGCATTATCTATTCCTGTACTCGATCCCATTGGGTAGACGACAGGAAATGGCATGTTTCATGGTAGTACCAAGAAGCTTTTACTCAAGTACATGTTGCCTACTTCTAGAAAATCTTATGGAAGATATAGTTAGCTATTTAAAACCAGACATGTTTCCTATACATGAGACAGATGGGATTCTCGGAGGGAAATGATTGAACTCCTAAGTGCTGAGTGCTGACAGTTTTGAAAAGAAACTATGTATGGAAACACAAATGTGTATGAATGAACTCAAACTCCTCAGGACATGAAAAGAAACAGATAGTCGAGAGTGTCTTTCAAATAACTAATGACAGATGATGGTTCTTTCAACACACAGCAGTACCACTCTTTGCTACCTGGAGAATTGGAATCCACTCGTAAATCACACAAAACAATTCATTCAGATACAATGTATCACCAAAAGATACAATTTTAAAGTCATCTGAGGCCAGCACAGAATTCCCTAGATAAGAGACATCACAGCAGCTTTCCCTATGATCTTCAACACACAGTTCTCTAGTTTCCAGGCAAAAGTCAGTGTTCCTGCCACCACGTTTCGTGCATGTGGTTTCCAGTTTGCAGTGAGTTCTGGGCATTTTGATCAATTTCCCATGGGTTTCCTCAGAACAGTGCACATACCCCTTCACCTTGCTGCTCCTGAGGTCAGACCCTGACAGTCACCGAGGGCTACAGCAAAAGCCACTTCTCCTCACTGAACAGCCCTGGGAGTTAAAGTCCAGAGTAAATGAAAACATTCTGATGATACTATTCTCCTATCAGTGGGGATTAAATCTAGGGTATCATGCATGTAAAACAAGCACCTGGGCTGCAGAGATGGTTCAGAGGTCCTGGCAGCTCATCCAGAGGACCGGGGTTCAATTCCCAGCACCCACATGCAACTCACAGTTGTCTGTAACTCCAAGATCTGACACCCTCACACAGAAATATATGCAGGCATAATACCAATGTACATAAAATAAAAATAAATAAATTATAAAAAACTAGATGAAACAAAACAACCGAACTCTGGCGCTGGTCCTTTAAACTCCGACTCTGTCGTGTTCTAAACTCATTCTGACGGTCTTACTGGAATAATTTCTGAAACTGTTTTTCTTTAAAACAAAGCTCTGATGCCAGGTATGGAACAATCCCACACAGAGTACCTACTTCGGGCAAATGGTGAAGTAAGGGAGGCTAATGTCCCCTCTTCCTTTGCCATTGTCAGTCTTGTGTGCTTCAGACCTGAGTTTGGAAAACACTAGAACATTCAGTTTGCTTCTCTTGATATAAAAACGGCCAGTATTTTAATTGTTAGATTAAAAAATATATATATATTATTTGAGCAGAATAACCTTCACAGAGGGCACACGGATTCTTTTGGAGGCAGGTAGAAACTACTCCTAGAGAACAGATACATCTGCATGAACCTTATTAAGCCTTTAAATCTTAAAAATTAAATCTGAGAGCCCCAGTTTCTCTAAGTAGTACAGAGAAGATCTAACTTAGAAGGTCGCTTGGGTTGAAAGAACAAAGTATTAGTGCCTTAAAAACCGACATAAACACGAGATGGGAGCAAATACGCACATGTGACAAACTTTAGAACATGAGCTCACAAGATGAACTATTGGGGTTCAGACAAACAAACAAACACAACTTGTAACCCCCACCCCCAACCACAGAGACAATCCTAGCTCCTAGGTTAAAATGCTCAGAGAATCTAGACAGCACAGGCCAGGGTCCTGATGGACAGTCAGCATTGTGAGAGACGCTGCACACAGCTCTGCGCGCATGCACACACTCTGCAATGGGGGACACAGACACCGATCACCATCAAGGTTGTCCTTACTTGCAGACGCACAAGTATCCTGCATGTTCCGATGCTGACTGGCAGCTGGAGCAGCTCTACATGCCAGTCATCCCAATGTACTCAGGGATGTAAACACCTTATAATTAGAAAACGTGAAGGCATCAAGGACGTTAGACAAATTGAAAACACATCCAAAGATTAATTTTTAAAGGCATTGAAGAAATGTCATTGCAAATTTCAACAAAAGGGTGTACCTGCTCCTTCACGGAAGCTAGAATAGTGGTGGCTGTGGTCTCGGGTTCCATGCCTGGGCCAGTGGAGACAGCTTCCTGGTGGGTCTGTGGGTGCCCCTCCTCCACCAGTGAGGCCTGTTCAGGGGCGGGCATTCCTCCTGCAATCAAGCAGGCAAAGGATTAACACTGCTTCCTGAGTGCCTCAGGGGACTGGGATTTGATGATGAGCCCCACAGTAGTTCGTTTCTAGGAATTACAGTGGACTTCCACAGAATGATGACAACTCTAATAACAAAAGAATAAACACCTGATAATATTTAAACATCATCATATAAAGTGACATTAAAAGGGCTGGAGGAGGGCTCTTTAAATGACTCAGTCTTCTAGGAAGTATGTACACAAAAGACATCTACAAACATGGATTGACAGAAAACTACTTTATCGATTGCAGAAGCTTAGACAACAGACTCATAAAAAGATTTTGAAACTCAAGAAAAGCTTGAAAGCTAACAAATAAAATTCTATGGTATTGAAAACAAACTCTGTGCCTTAACAACTTATGACGAGGACACCCGGGGGGGGGGGCGCTCTCATGACCTGGTTTTCTTTAAGGAATCTTACCCCTCAAAGAGGACAAGGCCTTGGGAGTTGTCAGAGCCCAAGGCCCCTGACAGGAACTGCAATGCCTCTCCTAAGACAACTCTCCCGTGTTTACCAGAAGACTTACCTAACTTATATAGACATTCTACAAATTAAAAAAAAAAAAAAAAAAAACAAGCAGGAAAGGATGCCATTTAGATTTACAAATGCTTTAGTAACTTATTTATATGTCTCCTTGAAAAACCACGTGTATCATACCACAAGACTAATGCTTCATATAGTTAACCCCTGTTGGATAAATGAATACACAAATGTCACCTTTTTGATGTCTCCCACTTCTTATCATTAGGTAAATCCCACCAAATCCTAGACTCCCAAAAGACCATATTCATTAGATACGCTACTCCACTTAATACATCATAAATATTTCTGTCAACGCTCTTCATAGTTCATTCTAAAAATCGCTCTGCATTTTTATTTCAAATTAACCTCTATGGTGTTCGTATCTATCCTTTGATCTGGGAATTTCCCCCATTCCCTTAGCTTCCAATGCCAGCTGCTCTTTTCCAAATAATACTCTAAGGGAAAGGGAAGACTCAACGACCTGGGCACTCAACTGACTCCACTCCATCCTGGCCTCTGAGTTTCTGCTGATGGGTGTCTCATTCTTGACATCCTTTAGGCACAGGTAAGTGAACAGTGGGCCCGATGGGTACATGTGTGCATACTGCTAGTGAAAGCACACTCCTGAGGCTTTATTGTGCCTGGTCTAGCAGGTGAGCCCTTGGTTTCATGATACATAAGCATCATGCTGACCCTGACCTACAATATGATCCTCTCCCCGGGACTGGTAGGAGGGGCTGCCTCCTTGGATCAAAGGAGTCTCGGATCAAAACCCAGGAGCACTGAGGCAAAGCACAGTTCCTCTAGCCCTGCGTGCTTCAGTAATAAAAAGTGAACGTGCTAATTTCTATACAACACAAGTCAATGATTTTTTATGGCACTCTATCTTTTATAATAATGTGTTTATTAAGATGCAAAGCACATTCAAAATACTAGCTGGACAGAATTCTATTTTTACCAAGTCCTTATCAAAAATAACATCACCAACTCTATTGAAGAAAAAATTACCACACAGTCTAGGGTAGCAGTCAAGGCCGTTGAGTGGGGAAAAAATCACACACCTTAAAATTAACAGATGGTTGTGAAACACAAGAATGTTACTATGCAACAATGAAACAAACAATGTCCAAACCCAAGAAATTTAAATGTCAAGAGTATAATATGAAACAGCCATGTCGGGATGAAAAGTTCAAAAAAGAAAAAAAATCGGCAAGTAAAGAGTAGAAAAAAAGCAAAGTATTTATTCTGTTATAGCCAGGACACACTGAGTTTAAAGAAAGTTACTGAATTGTGTTACTGTGTCTCTGGGATTGTACTGTACTCTGTTTTATGATGTTTATAAGGGCCCAGCTTACTGATGTGATGAGCAGCATCCTCAGAGCACAGCTAAGCTCACCCCCATGCTATGCAGGGGAAGGGATCGGAGGTGGGAGGCAGCATGGCGCATCGTCTCACTGATGCAGCAAATTATGAATCAGAGAAGGCAAAGTCTAACAAGAGACAAACGATGACACAACGCTGAAGGCGACAGAGGTTAAAAGAGCATGCTCATGAGGGAACTACTACAGCGCTGGAAGGGCTTTCCTGGCGAGGCTGCTTTATTCTGAGCCTTCAATAACCAGGATGCAGGTAAATGATCATGAGCAGCTACCGAGTGGACAGTGGAGACATTGGCCTCTCTGTAACAATCCTCAAGTACCATACAACCCACAAGGAACATCACAGTTTGGACGGTTTCTTGTTTTTCTTATCATTCTTATAATCACAGAGTCATTAATGAGTTGGAAATAAAGCTCAGTGAAGCTCAAGAAAAAAGCTGACTCCTCTTTTGGCCAAGTCCAGAGATGAATATTTATGACGAGTAGGGTCAAAGAATGCTAACTCTTTCTACTGGTAAGGGAAAAAAACAAAAGAAACAGAGCAGGGCCAGGCGGTGGTGGCGCACGCCTTTAATCTCAGTACTCAGGAGGCAGAGGCAGGTGGATCTCTGAATTTGAGGCCAGCCTGGTCAACAGAGGAAGTTCGGGGACAGGCTCCTAAGCTACACGGAGAAACCCTGTCTCACAAAAACCAAAAACAGTGGCCATTCATAGCCAAGAGTCAGTGAGACGGTAAAGCTGTGTCTGTCTCAGCGCTGCAACCTGCCAGGTCTGAGTGACCTCAGACTGCAGACTCGAGAACAGTCATTTTCAGGGCTTTCCAAAGAACCATGGAAGCTGTGCCAGGAAAATGGAAGAAGAAAATACCATGCAACATTTTTAGAAAAGAGAAGGTAGGTTTCTCACGTTACAGATGAGAGGGGTGGAGGGGAGGCTGGGTGCGATTCTTCAGAGAGTGTTCTCCAAGAGTGATTTGTGAGAACTAAGAGGTGTGTCAAGGAAGTCACATTAAGCTTGTCTAACTTCCTCCCTTGGCAGTGTAACCATGGCAATGCAGTGTGCTGAATTCTAGTAAGGCATGCACAATGCTGTGCCATCATGGTCCCCTATGATACTATAATTAACAGAAATGGGGCTGAAATAAGGGTAACTGATGATTTGAACTATAAATACCTTAATGAAACACATCAGTATACAGAGGACTCTAACGCAATGTCAAAGTTCTGAACTTGACCCAATCCTAACCAAAACCTTCACCAATGTCAGAAATAACATGCAGAGCATGTTTAAATCTTTAATAACTAAGATGAATACTGAGTTTACCAAATAACAAAACTAAAACAAGCAAGAAAAGTACTATTCTGTTGCACTGATGAGTTCCCACTAATTAGATAAAACAGCAACATTACTGCACAGAAGGGTAGACACTTTAAGTTCAAGAGGGCTGTAAGAACCAAAAAGCTAAGGTGATCTACATTGATGAGGAATTTAGGAAGATTGGAGAGGGATCTAGTGGGTAATATGACCCCCCCCAACCCCCTGGCTTCAGGCTTCTTGGGACATATCTACTTCCAGTTATAGATGATGGCACATTCACAGGCATGAAGGGTGAATCCAGGCAGTAAATGGGAAGTGGCGCACAAAAGATTCTGTCGCTACTTCCAAGCATCGGAAGTGATGGGATGAATGACACTGGTCTTAGTCCTTATGAACTCAAAACTTCACAGAAGAGACACAACAGACTCTCAATGGAACGAGGGGGGAAAGAAGGCTGACCCAAAGCTGAGGCCAATGCAGACAAGCAGATCCTCTGACCCTGTGAAGGACTGCTATGGACAAACACGGCTCTTTATGTGACAATCCTGAGAGCCAGGCTAAAAACAGCTCTGTAACAAGTGTGTTATCCTATATTCTATTTTTACACATGGAATCAAATTCAAATAATGGCCCTATTGCTGTCCATTAATGTTTGAAGACACGGGGGAAACTCAGGAAGCTCTTTCCTTTTAGAACTGTGGTTCGATAACTGACTGTCCCTGAAGGTGGGCACTCCCCATCCTGAGAGGCCTGCAGCCTAAATATGAGTAACTGAGCAGGGTTGCTAGTTGGGGGTGTTGAGGTAGAAGCAGGAAACGGAAGCTGACACTAGAAAGACTTCCACATTTCCTGTAGTTAGGAAGCCACCCATGAGTCTTTAGACACTGTCAGCTACGCCACAGTGTCCCTTCTGAGAGAGGCAGGAGATCAGGAAGCTCGCTTGTGCAGAGGGAATAACACCCTGCACCCAGTGCTCTTCCTGCCTCCGCCCTCAAGTTCGGGATTACAAGTGTGCGCTTCCATGTGGGGCTTGCAGGTTATGCTGCTGGACTCCACTCTTGAGCTACCTACTACATTCTCCATTTTTTGGAAGCAGCTGAGTAATTATGGGTTTTCAAGGGAGGATTTATCAAAGGCATAGAAGCTTTACTTGGAAATTACTGGGTCAGTATTACATGTGTTCAGGGCTGTTTGCCCACACTGAACTCCAACTGGCTAGTGGACATTTCTTTGTGCTCGAACTGGCGAGTCTTAAAAACTCTAGTGTGATGGGGCGAAACCTTCTTTTTAGTTTATAAATAAAATATAAGGCAATTTATGACCCGGTACACATAATTTATCACAGATAATACTATTGCAAAGTCATCTCTGCTAAATTTATAAGATGGGACATCAACACAATACTAGAGTTTTCATCTTTATTCCCTTCCTGATAACTCTTAGGCAAAATATCCTACCATACTTTTTATAGTATAATATCCACCAAACTAGTAAAATGTTGGACTCTGTTTTTTCCAACAATGAGTTGGTAGTGTGAAATATAAAATATATTTTCTGACTTCATTTAGAACACTCAGGAAAACATGCTGACAAGAACCAAAATATATTTGTGTGAAAGTTCTTAAGATAAAATAGTGATATTTAAGAATTAAGAGAATTTAAGTAAAAAAAAATCCATGTAAACATTAAAATCTGATTCAAATATATAAAGACACTAAGGACACAGGACAATGAAAATGTTTAAGCACAAGAATGAAAAATGTTTATACTAAACATAAGAAAAATTATTAATACTATGCGTAAGATCAGTTTCTCTTTGTTTATGATGATGCAGGGATAATATTGCAGAAGCATGCACAGCCCTAGGACACTGGAATGTGCCTACTGAGGTGAGCATCTGCAGGACCATATGGACTCTATGCTAGAATCTAAAGTATTACTTAATACCCAGTTCCAGTTCTTAAATATTCTAGTCTGGAAATAGAAGAAGTACCAAAACCTCCAGTGTTTTAGAAGGATTAACTAAAGGTAGATAAATGCTAACTCACAAGCACACAGTTCACCCAAAACTATGTACTTATTGGCAATAAACTATACAGCACCGAGCTATACACCAAGTCATACAATAATCCTAGAGAATAATCTATGCACACTCAAGTGTTTTTATTTAGGGATTTAATAAGGAGATCGCTGCAAGACATTTAAGCAAAAGATTTCAATAAGGTCTTACAAAGAAATGATAGCTAGGTGACTTGATAATGAAATTTTCAATTCTATTAGTAACTAGAAAATGCAATTTAAGCCAGGCGGTGGTGGCACACGCCTTTAATTCCAGCACTCAGGAGGTAGAGGCAGGCAGATCTCTGTGAGTTCGAGGCCAGCCTGGTCTACAAGAGCTAGTTCCAGGACAGGCCCCAAAGCTACAGACAAACCATGTATCAAAAATAGAAAAAAAAAAGAGAGAAAATGCAACTTAATAAATAATGCAACATGCTATTAACACACAACTACCGCAAGAACAAAACACTTGACTTCCAACTGTTAAGCATGTAAGTGGGCTTACCATTCTGCAGTACACGTAAGCATTATCTAATAGAGCCGCCTACACAGACGCCCCATACTTCAGTAATCCCATTCTCAATTAGGTAGAGACTCTCTTGCCCCTGAGAACCTGGACAGATATTCTAGTACTTTTAAAAAGCCATAAATTGCCCTAGTGACCAGTGTCAGTAGAATAAATACAGCATAGTATACTAATGTGATATATTTCACTGCATCCCATAAATAAACTATGCCTCTATAAAACAAAAATATCCTCCCAATTATAATCCTCAAAGAAAGCAAACTTGCGAAAGAATAGAGTGGAAATCCAGTTCGGCAAAGTTTAAAACAAGTAAAATAAAACCAATTATTAGAGAACATAGTTACATGCATTCATAAGTAGCAAAAGAAAAAAAAAGACCATTAAAAATATGAGAGCAGAAGCTGTTTCTATGTGCAGGGAGGGAGTGAAATCTCATGTGGGTCTGCGCTCTGCACTAGTGGCCTGACCGGAGAACTAATTATATAGGACACACTGGATTCTAGCTATTTTTTAATTGTATTTTTTTTCAATTCACTCTTCTGTGGCCTTTAAAAAATTAAATGAAAAACGTTAAAGACTAAGAGATTAGGGCTGGGGAGAAGACTCAGCAGTTAAAAGTACTTGCTGTGTAAATAAGAAGACTGGAATTCAGATATCCAAAAGCCATGTAAATGCCAGGAGAGCAGATGTGTCCACCTGAAACTCTGACCTGGGCAGGGACAGGCGTGGAAGGCACAGACAGAGGTATTCCAGAATAACAAAGCTGGCCAGTTAGCCAGACTAGCTGAACTGGCAGTGAGCTCTGGATTTATTGAGAGATCTTGCCTCAAAGTATAAGGTAGAAGAATGGCCAGGGAAGATTTCTGATACCAACTTCAGGCTTCAAACATGCATGTGTAAACAGTTTTACCCACATACCTGCAAACACACACACAAGGAAAAAAGACTAACAGGTGCTAGACAGGACCCAGAAATAGAAACACTGAATAGTTGCAAATTTATGAGCAACATAGTGACACTTCCCTGATTAATAGCTACGTTATCTATTTTTAACTATTTTAATTAATAAAAAAGAGGCCTAAATCTCAAGCATCTTGCCCCCACATCCCTGCACTATCCAACAATGGATAATAATTATTATAATAATTATTATAATAATGGCAGTGAAGCAGCTGGTAAGTGTGTGGGGCTGCCTGGTGCAGAGCAGTGCCGGCCAAGGCCTGCGGCACAGGACAATACCGTACAACTGCTCATAACAAACAGGAATGTAACCTCGATAAACACGGATTACACAGCTATTTTCCACTCATCTCCAAAACACCTTACTTCTCATGAAGAACAAAGAAGAGAAGAAAGGACATTCCCTTTTGGAAGGTACTCCAGGGCCCAGGGGTTTTAAGGACCTGAGGTATTTGTGATCTACAGATGTCATTCTGAGGGGAAAAGTGAGGAAAGGGAGCCGTAACAATTAAGAATGGCTCCTAGAATTTAACGTACACAAGGACAGGGTGAGGTAATCACGGATTAAGAGTGCAATTGGGACTCTAGAGGTGGCCGGAGCACACAAAACCCTCTTCTCTAGCTCACGGCTCCATCAGATAGCAAAGAAGCATTTTCTCTTTTTTAAGATTAAAAAAAAAAAAAATGTAGTCAGTCTAGAAATTTCAAAAATGTCATCAGTGTGCCAAAATGTCAGAAAGACAACAGGTTCAGACCCATGTTAAAGCAACCAGAGGAAACCCTGCCATAACAGAGGCAGGCTGGGCCTCTGGGGGAGCGTTGAGGACTTAGAGAGTGGCAAACAGTGTCTCTAGCAGCAGAGCTTGGAGGACCAGGAGGAGGGTGGACAGCTACTGGAGGAGGATCCCAAGCAGCTTCCGTACACAAATGCAGACAGGCAGCCTAGACGGTTGCCCAGGAAGAGCGATGTCCCTAAACAAAGACAGTAAAGGGCGGAAGGTACCAACACTCACAGCGGTCATACTGAGAAGTGTGTGTGCAGGGAGAGAGAAGCCAGAGGTGTTGAAGGAATAAAGCTAGAGGTTATAAGGAAGTAAATTTGGCTGACAGAAAGAAGGGCAAAATAATATCTGAGAGGTTTTCATGATGAGATCACAAAGTTCCTGGATTCTGTAGATAAAGATCCAAAATGTTATTTCAGGGACAAGAAAAAAGAAGAAAAAAAAAAAAAGAAATGAGAATCAGTTTGGTAATGAACTTGTTCTCAATTACAGAAAATATAGCAAAGGCTTAAATATTACCAGGTATCATGAAGGCAACAAGGGCTTTCTTTTGGTTGATTTTTGTGTTTATGTAGGGTCTCACGAGATAATGTAGGCTAGCCTCAAACTCATCAAGTTTGTTCAAAGATGACGATGAACTTGAAATCTTCCTGTCTTGGCTTCCTCAGGATTGAGATTACAGATGTGCACCACCACACTCTGCTAAGTAAAGGCACTTTAGCAAACACCAAAACTCAGAAAGTTAGAATAATCCTTAAAGGGAGTTCTGCCAACAAATCGCAAATATGATAGAGGAAAATTTAAAACAAAAGAAAACTAAATCTCAGGTGACTCAACTTCTCTGTGGTACCAACATGAGAGGTGTGATAAGGTGACAAAAATAAAGTGTACCAATGTCCTTTCTTAACTTGGAGAAAGACGGAGACTTGGACGAGCCTCTAAGGAGAGGCAGCCCTTGACCCACCCTTGGCATCAGGAACTTGTTAGATGAACTGTTGGGATAATCTTTCTGCATAATGTGTGAAGATGTGTCTCTGTTTAACCTCACCAGCCTAAGGCATCTTCTGATGGACTTAATAAAGAACTGAACAGCTAATAGCTAGGCAGGAAGAGTATAAGCGGGATTTCGGGCAGAGAAAGGAGCTCTGGGAAAGACTCTGGGTTCACCAGCCAGTTGAGGAGGAAGTTGTATGGTACTGGGGGGAGGGGATGAGCCCCATGGCACAACACAGATTAACACAAACAGGTAATTTAAGTTTTAAAAGCTTGTTGGGCACAAACCTAAGCTAAGGCCAAGATTTCATAATTTATAAGAAGTCTCTGTCATTATGCAGGAACTGGCAGTCCAAGAGCCTCTAGGAGAGACGGCCCTGGCCCAACCTCTACATCAGGTGCTCGTTCATGACTGCTTTGACCACAAGCACAAATGTGACCTTATTGAAACATCAGAGACTACCGCTGAGGAGGTCTACCAGTTGCTTCTTTAGGAACCGTTTGGTCAGGTTTCTGTCGGGGAGCTCAGATGCGTGGAGGGAGCCATCCCAGTCATCCCAGCCAAGAAGGCAAACATCCCTTCTCAGGCCATCGTGGCCTGACCAATTAATTCTATGCTTGACTGCAGTGGCCCGCTGAGCCCAGCTAGGCGAGACCTGTAGAGCAACTTCCTCAACAACTTGGAAAGCTGAGAAAGAAAAGGGTTGCTGATAAAGCCACTGTCACACACTGCATAAGGGTAACAAGCTGATACACCCACCAGGACCACAGAGAATAAAATACAATTTACATATTTTAAATATCGTTAGATTAAAAAATAGCAAGTCATATGCTGATTTTTTCTGAAAAGATCACATTTCTGATCTACTTTACATGTGACACTATAGCATAGGTATTATTTAAAATAAAAAGATTCTGACCATCAATCTATTTAGAATCTAAAAGGCAACACAAGACAAATTAGTAAATCACTACATTAAAAATGCAGCTCCCAGAACAGAGGAATCGGTGCACACAAGGGCCAGCAGGTACCAATGTGGCCCAGGTGGGAAACGACCCACCTATGTTTTTAAATTTTAAGCTTTATCACTTAAAAATTTGCCTTAGGTCTAGATTTTCTCATCTCCGTAGACCATGGCTTCATGTGACTGGCAATTAGAGGCATCGTAAGTCATAGCAAACTCCATCTGCTCAAAGGTTTGTGCTCTTCACCCGTTTTTCATTTCTAATGACAGTGTTAGTGAAGACTGAGGAGTAATGAAATCACTAGCAGGACACATATGGAGACCTAGAAATATGGTGATTGATACCAGAATTACGAAAGGCAACTAAAAAGAAAGACTGTTTAATTGAGGACTTGAGCACTTAATAATATTTATACAGGTTTATGGAATGTAAAAATGTGCGATGCGGTGACAGTTTCCATTTTCCTTAGTAGCTGTCTTCTTAGCGGATGACATTGGCTCTTCTTCCCTCATGGACTACCTGAGTGTCTTTGCAGTGTACGGCCTGAGACTCCAGATAGCCTGCCCCGGACTTCAATTTGTTACAGATTAATTCATTTGTAATTTAAAATTCTCCAAGTGTGAATGGTTTCTTGCTTCTCAGAATTAAGCTGCTGCAGTCGGCAAACCTGGGTAGTACTGTGGGCATCTCCACGCTCTGCTATCCCTGTGATGATGGGAAAGCCCTGCACTGGAGCATGGGAGAAGCGCACAATGCCAGGACGATTGCAGAAGCTTCGTGTGCGTGAGAGACCTGGCGTTTGGTGTCCGGAAAGTCTGAGTCATTAGTGTATAGCACAATGAAGACCCTGAAAAAAATCACACATGCGTGCGCGCACACACACACGTTTGGGGCTAACCTAGGAACTTGCACATCCAAGGCACATGATCTACCACCAAAACCAACCCCAAGCCCTCCACCTGGACTTGCCATAGACCCCAACTGTCTCTTTCTCTTAGCATTCTGAGCCTGAGGAACACATGCTGGGAAATCCTTCCACATGACCAGCAGAAGCAGCAATGAGTTCCTGTCATTAGGAAGAAACAATGCTCTATCCTTCACAACTTACATCTGACGCCAACGCACCAGTGTTGGCAGCATACTAAGGTAAAAACAGGAATTAAGTACTGTGCTTGTTAGTTCTTATGTCGGCTTGACACACACTAGGGTCATCTGGGAACAAGAAATCTTAATTGAAGAAATGCTTCATCCAATTGACTGTATCAAGTCTGTGGAGGTGTCTTCTTGATTGAAGATGACTTGGGAGGGCTTAGGTTACTGTGGGTGGTGTTACCCCCTGGTTACAGGTCCTAGAGTGTGTAAGAAAGCAGACTGAGCAAACCATGAGGAACAAGCCAGTAAGCAGCTTTTCTCCAAGGCTTCTGCTTCAGTTCCTGCCTCCACATTCCCACTTGGAGTTCCTGCCCTAACTTCCTTTGATGATGGATTGTGAGCTGAGAGTTCAAAGCTGAAATAAACCTTTCCTCACCGAGTTGCTTTTGGTCATGGTCTTTATCTCAGCAATAGAAAGCAAACTAAGATGGTGATTTGACAACGCTGTGTTTAATCATATAAAGAAAGATGTGTTGCATCTGTTTCACCTTGCCTGCCTAAGGCACCTGATCGGTCTAATAAAAAGCTGAATGGTCATTAGCTACGCAGGAAAGGGAAAAGCAGAGCTGCCAGGCAGAGAGAATAAAGCTATACTTTTTAAATGAATAAATTTAAATGGTAAAGGTTCCTGCCAACAGAATTAAGTGTGCATTTGTGTTTTGTCTATAAGATGGGTCCTAAGCTTTTGAAAGCTTGGTTAGTAACCATAGGAATGAACGATTTTCTAGAAAAAGAACCCGGTCTGAACCAGGCTGCTTCAAGTTTTAATTATTTTTTCACACACATTTATGTGGAATTAGGCTAGGTATACAGCAGACATTATTAGTATGTGGTTGAGCAGATCAATTCCTCATCTGGAACACACTGCAGCCTGCTTAACCCCATCCAGTGTAAGGCAGACGGCAATGTGTAAGGCACCTCAGTGAATGTACAGGTCGAGAGGAAAGCTGACAGCTGAGAGCTGGAAAATCATCAAACATTAATTACACATATGTTTAATGTCTCTTTTAATAATACTGATTTAAGTAATATGCTTTTAATAATTTACAGTCTTTAAAGTAGCTCTTGGGAGTAGAAGAGAAAACTATTAAGAAAGAAAGAAAAATGCAGTATACTCTAACAGCAACAATGCCTTTGCTCTCAGCCCTGCCATCAGCAGGCTGGATTAGGGGACAGTCTCTGCCGCTGCATGCTTAATGTCAGTTTTCAAAGAGCCTAGCACATACTCGCATTTAACATCACCCAGCAGCTTTCTGAAGAAAGTACGAGAGACAATCGTGGTCTTTTAGACAGAACTTCTGTGACTTTGATGTTCACAGGCAGAGCAAGAAACAGATTCAAGAGCTATTACTTCCCAGGGACTTGCTGGGTTCCTGCGGGCAGGGGCTGCTGTTCTGGGAGCTGTCATGGCATTCTCAGAGAGGAGATGGGGAGAAGGAACCTGACAACATCGCGGCCTTTCTTTATGAGGCCTTTAAGTCCCTGAAGGTGTGGTTTTGAGTGGGGGGGGGGGGGGGAGGGCAGGGAGCTGCTGTTTTGCAGGCTTTCTGAGACTGGGCAGGGTTTGGGGGACTGTGAGGTGGGGCTCCACCTGAACACACGTCACTCCTAGGTCTTAGAACTGTGACTGAGGACAGCTTCGGCACTGTGGTTTCAGGGAGGCCCTGTTTCTCCTTCGAGTTGTTCTCGGGAGAGCGTCAGGTTGAGCATGGTCCACTCCAGTTCAGACACTGACAGCACTGCCATAAAACCATTAGGACGAGAACGTTGGCGTCCGCACACAACACTCCTATTAGTCACACTAGAGCTCAGCGTGTTAAAAACAGCTACATACATCCTCAGAATGGACAGTTACAGTGGGCACACCGCTTGACAGGAGCTGTCCATCCAGGTAGCAGAGACCTGAGAACATTCTATAGGCCAACACCTGTCTGATGATGGCTGTGATTGTGTATCACAGTGTTACCACAATTGCACTAAAAAACTCCATCCTTTCTCAATTCACTGGCTTGAATCATCTCTTTGCAGAATGTTATTATCTTAATTTCAGAATATAACTCAGGTCTATTTTTTAACTTTTGCTTTAAAAAAATAACACACTTAAGTTTTATAAAAAGTACAATTTCAAAACCAAGAACCAGAATAACAGGTTTCTGTTTGTTTTTCCAGACAGGGTTTCTCTGTGTAGCCCTGAGTGTCCTGAAACTCACTCTTTAGACCAGGCTGGCCCTGAACTCAGAGAGATTCACCGGCCTCTGCCTCCAGAATCCTGGGATGAAAGGTGTGCCCCACTAGGCCTGGCTAGATTCCCATATGTTTTATATGATGAAAAGAGACTACTTCGTACATTATCCCTAGTTTGTACATTTTAACTGATTGCTTGTCCTCATCAAAATACAGTTATTTTTAGGTCTCATCTGTATAATGTGCATGTAATAGGATACAGGCACACTGTCTAAAAACCTGTACCGAGAACCAGAAACATCTTCTCTACACAATGTGCAGTGCAATATTCTTCAAAAACTGAGTTATAACTTAGACCATTCTTTCCTTTGTTTTTGTTTTGTATTTGTTTTTTGAGACAGGGTTTTTCTCTGTAGCTTTGGAGCCTGTTCTGGAACTAGCTCTTGTAGACCAGATGCGCCTGTTTCTGCCTCTCAAGTGCTGGGATTAAAGGTGTGCGCCACTCCCACCCGGCTTTATTCCTGGTTTTCATACAACTGATTTTAGCTATTGTATGATTTCATGAGGAGTTGTTTTTCTTAAACTTTCAAGATTTGGTTTAGAGTGAGATGGATATATTTGTGGGAATCCTTCTGCGAAAACAAGACTGAAAACAACAATGTTTTGTTTTAGAAGTATTTTCCCAACTCATTCTCTTCTGCCCCTCCCTCCTCTCTCATATACACCCTATTTCCACTTGCCAGGAGTTCAATCAGGTGACAAAGCTGACTGCATAAACGTACATTTCTTCTAAAGGGCTTAACGCTGTTTTGAAGTTCTAGTAAATTATAGCATTCAAATAAAATTGTGAATGCTAAGTTAATGAAAAAACGCTCTTCTGATCAACAAGATACAACATGCAGTGAAAACCAAGGGTCCTGCAGGAAAGCGCCATGCCTCCTGGTCACAGGGGCTCAGCGGACAGAGGGTCTACCTTAGCATGTGAACCCTGCCGATCTCTAGGACTCTCCATCTGGCTCTGGTCCACAGAGGCCCTTGTGCACCACTCTGTGATCTCTTCTATAACAGCAATCGAGCTGAAGTTTGAAGAATGAAGAACGGTGTGGGAAGGCTGGACATGAAGCTCTTTGGGAGCTTACATACACGCTTACCAAGTCCAAGGTCCTGGATTGGATCTTGGCATGTTGAAAAGACCCAGGACAAGAGGAGGGAGAAGAGGTGGAGACAGAGCAAGGAAGCATGGGCATTTAGTAAAGAAATCACTAAAATAATCAAAGACAAAAATGAGGTAGTAATTTGGAAAGAATCTCTCTGCATCTTCTGTTCTCCAAGGCGGAGTGCTCATGCTCAGATCCCTCTCAGCATGGCCGCTCTGTGCAGGTCTGTCCTCAGAGCCTTCCACACTCCAGCTCCCACCCATGCTCTGGCTGTCATTTTAAAGTCTATACACAAGAGTAAATCCAAATGGACTGTACCTGCACTGCTAAGCCATTTCTGTTTTTCTCTACACATCTTTATAAGCCAATCCTACTGAAGAAGTCATCTTCCATGGCCTTTGGTTTTGTGTTGGATGCCTTGGCTCTCGGCTAACCAGCACGGCTCGCCTGTAAGCACCACACAATGTTCATCGTCATCCATTTGCTTCTTCTCTTACAATATCCCTTCATCTCCTCAGACTTGGGCTTGAGAGCAAGACCCTTGTCTTCTGCCGAGTCATGGAATGGGATAGCTGCTGACAGCAGGCTTCCTATCTGAAGGACTAAAACAGACACTGGCGCTCCACTGTCAGCCAGAAAAGGTTTAATACACTGGGCTGCTCAGAGTCAGACACGCGGAACCACCTTGAAGAAGTCTTCTGTTCATTACCTGGCACTGAGAATATCAGAAAGAATCACATTTCACCTTTGATTATTCTAGTTGAGCAACCCGTCTCCTTTTAGTTTCTTACAGGAAGAATTCAGAGAAATAACCACAAGTCAAGGAAGTTGCATTCCATTACTAGGACATAATGCAGCCCATGGCGCAATGGGGCCACACCAGTCTTGCTTCATTCTCGCCTGCGCTGTGAAAAGCTTGACTAGGACTCTCGTCAATCCGAGCTGTCCTTCTAGCAATGATGCAAAACGAGCTGTAAACAGAGTCTCAAGTGTGTCTCAGTGTCCTCAGCCATCCCTGACCAGGATGAGTAGGAAAATCAAAGGCCTGCTTTACCTCACATTTTAAAGACTCCATTTGCTACCACCAATAAAGATACATCGGTACCCTGATACAATGACGAGAGGAAAGGCAGCAGTTGGTTATCCTGAGAACATGGTAAAGTACTCCAAAGACTTAATTATATTTACATCTCATAATTTTGCTACTTTTAATTTTTTGCTTAATACTTGACTTACTGTATGCAAAGAAACTTTTAGTCTAGTACAGTTAACTTATTACAAACTCACAATTTGTCATTGCAAATTCTAAATTAACATGATATAACCAGACCTCAAAAAACACGTTTTAGATGACTGTCCAAGCTACCTCAGAATCTCTCCACAATTAAGGTAAGTGTGTGTGTGTGTATATACACACACAAGTGTGATGCTCAACCAGCCTCGTAGGACTACAAAGACTGTCTAAAGTTCCTTCTATCTTCATAGATGTGTGTGCACTCACAACTCAGAAGAATTACAGCAACATATAGAACTTGATCATCAGATACCATAATAAATAAGGCATTTAATCTACAATTGGTGAAAACAGAGCAATCCGGCACCTTGATGGGGCAGAAAAAGAAACCCAAAGGCAACCTGGTCACTTTCTAGCCCAACAATTTTCTCTCCTGTCCGTCACTCCACTACTGGGAACAGCTGGGTCTCTCAGCATCAGTTCCCTACCTTCGTGTCTGTTTAAGCTGTTGCAATTCCATACTAGAATTGTCCTCAGGAACTAGGAATTGCTTCCAACTTTCCCTCGATGGCATCTTCATCTCCATTTTTAATATTGACAGAAATGGTTTCAGGGCTAAAATGCTCTTTGGGTGGGGAAAACTGGACGTCACCCTTAGGAAAGGCAATGGCCACCCTGGGGCAGAGTTATAGAAAGGTCAGGTAGAGCAAGCCCATAGCAAACGGGGTGGGGCTAAGGCTCCTTCAGTCAAGATGGGAGCTTACCTAGGGAAAAGCAGGCTCACACCACTTTGTATACACCCAGTAACCAAAGTTTGGAGAGCTTTTATTCATACTGCATGCTACATTCAAGAAAGTTCTATGGATCCCAACACCCCAAATACAACTACCTTACTACATGGTACCCCTCTGCCTTTCCCATAGTGGTGACAGAAACACTTTCTTCACGCTGATCACAAATGAACTGGGGAACATGCCTCACCACAGGGAACCAAATCTGTGCCTCTGTGACGGTTACTCCAGCAAAAATCTTTCAAAATGAGGAAGTGAGGGATGGCTGGGAAAATGTCAAATCAAACACCTCCGAGTTAGGTGGAGTGCACTCATACGGCCATGACGGACGGAGTCCTGGTTTTGTGGTACCCAGGTGATCTTCACCACGGTGACAGCTAAACCACCTGGTTTTAGCAATGGCTAACAGCTACCATGAGCAGCTACTGAAACTGCATCTTAAAAGAGCTACCCTACTCCCATCTCAGATCTCAACAGCGGTCAAGTCCCAGAGAGAAACACTGAGAAACAGTTACATCTAGTTGTGTAACTTGAATTTCTATTTCTTGATTTCGTGTGTGAAACCAATCATTCATGGGTCATTACACTGCCCCACTGTAGAATATGCAGAGAAGATAATTTAACAAAATGCAAAATGTGAAAGTGATGGCATCTGACTGGTTTTCAAAGTAAAAGAAACAGCAAAGGGGTTTCAGAAACGGACAGGTTTGATGCCAACCAGGGAAATCACCTCCCTCTCCCCAGGCTTTGGATAGCCCCTCACTGCTATTCTGCAGTATGGATAGCCCCTCACTGCTATTCTGCAGTAGAGGTGCAAATCAACAAGCATGTGCCCTCCAATGAAATTTAACTGTAAAGGATAACTGTACAACAGAGCTTTCAGAGAACACCTACAAAGTTCTGTTTTGACCACTTCTGATGTACCTTATCTAGGGAAAAAAACAAACATTCTAACCAGCAGTCATCTGGCTTATCTACCCTAAGAACATGCAAAGTGAAACAAACTTCTTGGCCAAATTTTATGGAAACACATTAGCTAGAGGGAAAAGTTCTACCCTACAGTCCTTTCATACTCCCTTAGGATGCTAGACGACTCCAAATTTACAAAATATTATTATTGGGTTAAAGAACAGGCATATAGATAAAACTTGAAAAATTACTCAGATCTAAAAACAAATAAAAGACAAAACAAAAACTCGGGCAGTAGACACTCCATCACCAAGGAAGGCCAGATACTAAACAGAAGAGTAATTAAGAAGCCTGGGTGTCAGGCATTTATGGAAAACGGCTGTGGCTAAATTACATGATAATAACAGAGTAACTGCTGCAAAGAACTCTAGAAAAGGGAAATTCCAGAAGAATATCCAAGAGGGTAACGTCCCCCAGTCCTTATTTTCTGGATACCTGCTTCTACGCGGTACTGAGACAAAAACACAGACTTAAATGCACAACGGAGTCAAACCAGAAAAGGCCTGGTCAGGGCAGCTGCCCAAAGCAGGCAAGGTCATTCAGGGTCAAGGTCACACTGTAGAGGAAGGTAGCAGAGACTCAGAGTTGGGGGCTGATAAAGACTCGGCAGCTGCTCTACCTGCACCCAAGACAGAGTTCTTCAACTGCAATGGGCAACCAAAGTAATAGGATTCAAAAGGAAATTCAAGCCCGTCCCCATCTAACTTACAGCTCTTTATTCTTATAAGCAGTCTTTTCAAGATCCACACTTCATAGTGTAGCTTGGAGGGAAAAAAGTTCGGGCTGAAGCTGGGGCTCCTGCACATTTTCTAAGTCTTTCAGGATGAAGAGCCGATCTCTGGAGAGGCAGCAACAGAGACCAAGTCAGGCCTCCTCCACACTCCCACTTCCTCTGACTGCATCAGCTTTTTGCTCCAGGCCCTGCTGGGCCCCACCCCAGCTGTGTCCAACATTAGAAGAGAGGAGCACCACCTGAGGGACCTCCTTAAGCCCCCTCCCTTCCCCCACTCAACCTGCCACACAGGTCACCTGCTGAGCCTGCTCACCTGTCCTTCCCCTAGTATTAACTGTTTAGAGAGGAGGCTGTTCGTGGGTTTATCAAAAACAACTGCAGTTTCAGGCAATATGGTATGGAACAAAACCTGGCTCAGGACTCAGGTTCAGGGTCCCGATTGCTCTTGTCTCAAAGTCTAGGTATTTTTTTTTAAGGGCTGTCTGATTTTCCTATGAACTCTGCATTGGGAGCTTAGCGGACCATGACACTTTGATGATGGCTTCTCATTAGACTAAGAATCTGACTCAACAGCCAAGAGCTCATTTCATGAAAGTCATGAAAGACATGAACAAAGTGTCCTCCATAAGACTCAGACTCAGGGTGCCCACAGCTGCTCAATCCCCCTAACCTGCCTGCTTAGAACACCTTTCTTACAGGGCACTGGGCAAGACAGAAAGTTACCTAATCCAGTCTTGCAATGTTTAGGTCAAGCAAGCAGGAGCAACCTAAAACCACGTAATAAACTAAACCCATCACATGCTGGTCGGTACCAGGAAAGGAACCGAGCTTCCCTCTTCTTAAAAATACAAACTTTTGTCTCCATTTTCTCTGTGAAGGCATCTTTGTGAAGACCGACATAAACAAGTAATGTGGTGATCTACAGTAACTCTTGTCTGCTGTGATCAGTAGACCAACTGTTAAGCAAAGATAAGAGATCACTGAAATGATGAGGTGAGAAATGGAGCGTTCCCAGTGATTTATTCAATGAACTCTTCTTTTCCTCCCTCCCTCTCTCTCTCTCTTTCAAGACAGGGTCTCACTGGGCAGCTCTGCCAAACTGGCCCCAGGCTCACAGAGATCCTCCTGCCTCTGCCCCCAGAGTGATAGGACTTAAGATATACACTACCATGCCCAGGAACTTTTGATATTATAAATGTTTTCCACTGAGCTGAAATAGCTGGGAAAGTAAGATTTCAAAGCTATGTGAGTGTGCTGGCTAGTTTTATATCAATTTGTCACAATTTGTCACCAGCTAGAGACACACGTGGGAAGAGGGAATCTTAATTGAGAAAATGCCTCCATATGATCGGCATGTAGGCAAGTCTGTGGTGCATTTTCTTGGTCAGCACGTGATGTGGAAGGGCCCACTCACTAGGGTGGTGGTGCCCCAGGGCAGGTGGTCCTGGGTGTTTTAGGAACACAAACTGAGCAACCCCAGAGAAGTAAGCCAGCAAGCAGCGATCTTCTTCAGTTTACGCCCTCAGGTTCCTGCCCCGAGTTCTCCCAGGGCAGGGCGGTGAGGTGTAACTGAGCTGAAATTCCTTCTTTCCCTTGAACTTTTGTTCAAGGTGTTCTCACACAACAACAGAACTCCAAATAAGACTTACTGCGGGAAATTCGTCTGCACTGAGACTCGAGACTGCCAATAAAGTTAAACCTTGAATCAAAGGACAGAGTCAATGTTCATAGCTGGCCAGAATTTACCATAGAGATGTTGAAGGATCAGAGTGTCAGATAGAGAGATTCACAGGAAGTAGCAGAGAAGGATTTACATATCTGAGGGCTTTCCAGTCTGAGAAACATGGAGAATAGGATCAGCTGATAGTTTCTCAGCTACTTTTTTAATTTATCAGGTTTTTATCCCAATTTCTGACTCCCAGGTTTTATTAATAATAGAATAACTTAGATAAAATACATTGGTTATTTTGGAATTGTAAAAAATAGTTGGAAATTCTTGTGAATGTGTAAACAGAGAGTGGAAATAATACCTATTCCTGATAACCCAGCGAAGGTTCGCACATCTATGACCCCAGTATCCAGGGCAGGGATGAAGGCAACAACCAGGAAGATTCCCAGGACTGGTCAGCTACCTAGTCAATCTGCCAGGCTCCACGACAAACCACAGCAGAAAGCACGGGAGGAAAGGAGACAAAGAGGGACAATGATAGAGACTGAGAAGTGTTTGCAAGGCCAGCTTGAGTAAATGCACCCTCGTCATCTCTAAAGGGACTTTAAGTTACTACTCCTGGATCTAATAAGTAATTAAGTGCTACTAGCAAGTAAGTCTGGCAAAAGCTTAATTCGGTTTTAATTTCTCTCCAGTTCTTGCTGGGAGAAGGGTTAAACCATCTAAGATGGTAAGACACCGTCCTCAGGGCCATGGGTATGAAGAACATAGAAATGGCGACAATCGTTTAGGGAGCCACATTTAACTCACTGAACAACAACCAATCATCAGGCACTGAGCTATATATACCTGATGCCAAATCCAATGACAAGAGTGACGGGGGATGTCCATTCACTCTGTCAAGTTATCAAAGTAGTCAATGTGTGTCTGGGTATTTACCGGGGGATACCAGTCATTCTGTGAACGCCACAGATTTTAAACAGGGGGAAAATGACACTTAGGAAACAGCAAGAAAGAATGTGTGCTTAAAAGGCAACTTACAACAGGGTGAATATTAGAATCTATGGAAAGCCTTCCCTGCGGTCTTATATATCTCAAACTCCTGAAAAGCACACGAATTCAAAGTCAGTGACTCTCATAGCGTGTCCTGCAGCATCAGCAACAGACCAGGTCTGCTGCAGCAGAAACTCCAAGTGCAGAGCCAACTATTTAAAACCCATACAGATGAATCTAACAGACACTAATGGCTCTTCTGACATACAAGTCATAAGGTAATATACTAAAGCCCCATCATAACTGTAAATATGAAAAGACAGTGCGGATTTACATTTACAAAAGTTCTAACAAAAACATCAAAGTTCATTTCTCCTTAGCTACAGAAATAATTCTGCACTTCAACATCCACAATAATTAACTATGGGACATAACAGTTTATTTATCTTGTGGTAATAAGAGTTCTAAAAAACAAATAAGATAACCTTTGTATAGCTGCTAAAATATTCTAATTAAAATCGAAATGTCCAAAATTTTGGTATAAAATTTCAACGTAATTGGAGTGGTCTTAAATTTTGAAAGTCCCATTTGGAAATTATAAGTAGATGCCAAATTAATAAGAATAAGACTTGGGGCTAGGGAGATGGCTCAGTCAGTAAAGCCCCTTGCCTTGAAAGGGTGAGCACCTACGTTCAGATCTCCAAGACACATGTAAAAAGCCAGGAGTCAGAGACAGCCATGTGGACAGCAGGGACAGATAGACCCCTGGAAGACATGACAGCTATGATGGCCTATGTTGTAAAATTCCAGAACAATGAGACGACAGATGTCTCAAACGAAAAGGTAGAAGGTCCCTGGGAATTGACACCCAAGGTTGTTCTTGGGTCTCTACACTCACATGAATCACGCACAAGTGTATATACCCATGCATGCAAACACACACAGAAAATACGACTCAACAAAACACAAACTTAAGTATATTTAATTATAATTTCAGTTTTTTACTAAATATATTCTTTGCCTTATGAGATTATGCGTTGATTCACCCATCATCCAAAGTTCTTCCAGGGGAATTAAAGCATTTCTTTTTAAGTCCTTGGAGTTTTGAATCCCCAGAAAGGGAAAAAATTCAAGGTAAAAGAAGAAACGAGGGAATCTTCCCAGCTGAGTTACCGCCCAGACTCCAACATGGAACAAGATGAAGACAAAGCATTTCACAATTCCTTCTTCTGTGTCTTTTACACGAGGTGACATGCATTTAGAAAATACTAGAAGCAGAGAGAGTGCAGTTAACTTGATACTGCTTACATCATCTGACACATGTCACTTCCAGGAGCATTTCCAAGTCTGCACATGTGCTGTGGCTCAAACTTTTAATTAGGCTGAAGAATTCCTGCAGGCAGAGGCTCTAGATAGATTTATGTAAAGCAGATGTGGCTAGCAAAGCTAAGCAAGTTATAAGATAGGCCCACAGACTGCAGCACTCCCCAGCAAGAGTTCCCACAGCATTCTTAAGTATATAAATAGCAGATCACAGAGCAGAAAGTCTCGAGGATTGGTGCCAAAAGTTTATTTTAAAACAGGGTGCTTACTCGTCTATGCTTTTGGGAATGCCTACTTTTATTCTTTCAAAACACACCTCTAGTACGCTGTGGAGTTTGAACTAAATATAAGCAGGCATTCTACATCACTGTGTTGTGTGGAATATTAGTTTAACTATGTAAAGATGTGTTGCATTTGTTTACCTTGCTTGCCTAAGGCACCTGATTGGTCTAATAAAAAGCTAAAAGGTCAACAGCTAGTCAGGTGGTGTAGGCAGGACTTGCAGGCACGGGGAGTAAGTGGAGGAGGAATCTAGGTTCAAGAGAGACAGAGGGAAAGAAAAAGGAAGAAGAAATTAAGAGATCCAGGGAGACGACAGGGCCAGTCAGACATGGTGGAAGCAGGAAAGTAGTGCATACAGAATCAAAGAAAGGTTAATTTAAAAAAAAAAAAGCCTCGAGGCAAAAGTTAGATGAAAAGAAACAGGTTAAATTGAGCTAGAGATCAAGCCTAAGCTAAGGCCGATCACTCATAATTAATAAGTATCCGGGTCTTTATTTGGGAGCCGGTTGGCAGCACAAAGAAAACCCCAACTACACCCATGTTAGCATATGAGCTGGCACAACTCTGAGAAACACCTTGTACATCCATCTGGGTATCTTCCTGAAGGATGGAGCTGTGTGTTTTACAGGAGACTACTTGGGCTGTATGACTGGAATCGACCCGGAGGTAGAAGGGTCAAAAGAAATTGCGGTGACCCATAAAGAGTGGGACCTGGGGAAGAAGAGGAGTCATCAGAAGGAGGGGCTTGAAGGAGAATCTGTAATTAAATCTGAACAGTCAAGGGATTTAACAGACTATTCAAATGGGTTTCTAGACCAGGCACTACTGTGGGAACGAGGGCTCTACCTTATTTCTGGGAGCCTACTGAGATGTTCCCCCCTCTAGTAATAGGAAGATAGACTCTAAAAGTCCAAGACTTAGAGCTAGTTGTTAATGAAACTGGCTTACCCGCTGGATCCAGTACCTTATTTCTAGAACACTAGCAAGGTCCTTGCTTCGTTGTAACATCAGCCAAGCCCAGGTATAGCAGTGTCTAAAAACGGTTGCTAATTTGTACTCATTCAGTGCTTCAAGTGTCATAATCTTAGTATTTTAAATCCAAGTGGATGACCTGCTAAATGCAGCAAGCCAAATTTTACTTTATTATATGTAGTTAAGTGCTTCCGCCCCTCAAAAAAACTTCAAATAAGAATGTAATGGAGGAGATTTGATGATGCTTAAACCTTATGCAGACACTGCCCAATGCCAGCACACAAGACCCCTAAAGTACACACTGAGGAAAGTCCCTGGGCTATTACAAATGACCCTGCATCTTTAACAATACCAGGTAGTGAAAAGTAATATGTCTTGGACAAGAAAGCCTTCCCTAGGCAAACATCAGCATGATGTCACTGTCTGCTGAGAGAATATAAAAGCCAATCAGGTGCCAGCAAGGCGACTCAGCAGCTAAAAGCACTTCCTTCACAAGCTGGGCCTGAGTTCAAGCCCCAGAGCCTACAGTAGGAGAGAACCAACTCCTGAACATTGTCCTCCGACCCCTACAGGTACACTGACATCATGTCTATGTGACACATAGCAAATGGAACCAAGTTTAGAAACTGTTTCAGAATAGGCACAAGTTACATTAAAGTAACAGCCATGCATTTCTAGAACATAAAGCTATACAATTCTGTCCTGCCCATGGAAGTGTTTAAATTTCCCTCTTCAACAAAACAACATCAGATGGCAACAAAGGAGTATGGAAGCCCTGGGGCACAGCCAGCTCGCGGGCCCTGCAGCAATGCCTGGGGCTCAGGCTCCATGGGCTGCACGTGTACCATAGACGGTTGTCAGCAGGGGGGATGAGCAGCTGCTACAGGAGAACAAGCAGGAGGCTGCGGAGATGCTAAAGCACCACTCTGAGTAATGCGGCATCTGGGGAATGCTGAGAAACAGAAGCACACAAACCAAGTTGGCATGGGGCTATTAGAAATGAAATGGTTCATTTAAGTGACGTCAATGGGTGCCCAGAGGAGGCCAGGAAGGCAGCGCTGCAGGGCAACAACCAGTGTTGGGCTTTTTTATTGTTTTGTTTTATCATGTAAAGGTTCTTGCTGGTAATATTGGTCTTTGGTAATATATATCAGAAGTCCAGCAGTCCACTGGGGCTACAGCCCAGGGAGTAGCCCCGTGAGCCCAGCAAACAGGGAAGGCTGCCGAAGGGATAGCAGTGTTTGTGGAGAGCTGCTGGGCTGGAGTCCTCCTTAGGGTGTTTCCAAGGTGTCTGTTGTCCTAGCCCAGCCTCGAACCCATCTGTGTTCAGGTTTAGAAGCCATTAGAAATACTCCCAGGTTGCCGAGGTCTCAAATAAAGCAACTGCCCTGCAAAATGACGCCCAGCATCAGCAGCAGAAACCAAGCAAGACAGCTGGGCATGAAGACTTGGGTTTGTCATAACTCCCTGGACCCGGGGACATGACAGTCCAGCTGCCATGGAGGCTCCTTCTCCCTTGCCCACCTGCCTTCCCAGAATCCCTTCCCATGTTCAAGACCCACAGTTCTGGGGCAAACATGTAGGAGAGCTGACACCAACTGGTTCAACATCACAGATCTGACTTGGAGGTCCCTCCCTGGGGGACAAACGGAGGCCATTACAATCATCAGCAGGCTTCCATTTTTCTGGGCACTGGCGTTAAGTTAAATAAGCACTGCATTTTCTGTTGCTCAGGGAAACCAAATATCTGTAAACACGGAAAGCTTCTGTGCCTTTTCTTTACAGAACTTGGGTTTTTAACGAGGATGGGTTTTCTTTATTTGTTGCTATTATGCATGTTTACCAAAGAACAAAAACATATTTTTAAGGCCACAATAAAAATTCTGCATGCTTAATAATAACCTGGACTGGTACAATTCAATAAGGCTGTCATTGCTGCAGTTATCTGGATAATTGTTCTCTACAGAAACAACCACACTGACGAAGGCCTTCGTATTCACTACCGTCAGGAGGGTGTGCTGCACTGCGGTTAGGACGTCCCCACTTCCGCAGCACAAGAGAAACGATGCCAGTGCTGGAAACGGGCAATCAGAAAACAAACACGTGAGATTAGCCAGCCCTGATTATTTGCGAATGTAAAATGCACTAAATTACCTTACGTACTGTCCGTGAGAGTGCCATCAACTTACTGCTCAAGATGACTCTTGCCTGCTTTCCGTTCAGTTAGCACACTACCTAGAACACCTCAGAATTTCTGGGAGATTACCGTCTTACCTTCTCATCTATTCTGGCCATGGTTAACGCAGTGAGAGATTGGAAAGTCGTGTCTGGAGGATGGGATGTCTCATTCATTCGCCCCTCTTCCTAAACCCACTGTAGTTAGCAACGCTCCCACATCCTTTTATTCAAGGAGTCTGAAGCTCATTTATGAGCAAGGGCTGCTTTTGCTTGATCCAAGTATTGGCAGTATCTTTTTCTTTCTAGAAATAATTGACCTCATTTTGACTGAGTAGCCGCAGAGTAAATACAACACTATGATTTAGTACACACTGTCACAAAGTCAAGCGGTCCAAACCATAGGAAGGGTCAGTGGTGCTCTTCTCGGCCAACCACACCAACACGAATGTCTCTCCACACCAGGGGACTCAGGCCCAACTATCCTTCAGGGCTGACAGAACGCTGACCTCAGTTATTCTAACTCAAGCTGGTACACACATTACATGTTTTCTCCCCAAACTCGGCAGTTTCTCTCTAGACAGAGACAGAACTGGGCCGGTAAGGAACTACCCTCTACTAATGAGCAGGGAGACTGGGCAAGGTGGGTCTCAGGTACTGGGCAACACAGCGGGCTGAGCTGCAGGCCTTGTTCTGGGTTGAGTGGGGGAGTCCTCTGGAACACTGGGCATTGGGGTTGACTGATGAGTACTATGGGCAATGGTGCTCCTATACTTGAAGGGTCATTGCGAAATGGGCCAGTTTTTCTCTCTAAGAATGCCAGTATTCTGGGGGCTAATATGAGAGGGTTGAGAATTCAAGGCCACTATGGGCAATGCTACAAGTTCCAGGCCAGCCTGGGCTAGTAGTGAGATATTCTCCCCTAACACAAAACCAAACCAACAAGGTCAAATGGATTGAGTAGTTGTAGGCATTTAAAATTAATTTTAAATTAATCAATTCCCAGTTGATAAAAAACTTGCAGTGAAAACTTTTGTCCAAAGGAGTCCCGCTGGGGAAAGAAACTACTTTTAAGAATAGGCTGCTTGGCCAGCAGGAGATGGCGGACAGAAAACGAAGCCATGAGCATCTCTGGAGGGTCCTTGTCTCACGCATGGTCGTAGGGCTTTTCCTTTTTCTATTTTTTTTTAATTTTCTTACTATTTTTCATTTTTATTTTTCTCTTCTTGTTATTATAATTTTTTATTTTTTTTCTTTAGGTCCTTCTCATATTCCTTATGGCTTCCACTTTAGTGTTTCCACGGAACTCCTGAGAATGCAAATGAATGGGTTCCTGTTTCTTGTGCCTTCTCTTGGGTTCTTTTCCTTCTGTTTGTTTGTTTTGTCCAGTTTCAATCTGTTAGTTTTGTTTTATCTTATCATATCATTTTATTTTATTGTTATCCTTTAGAAGCCTGTTCTGTTTTCTAAGGAGAGACAGGAATGGATTCGGATGGGAGTTGAGGACGGTTATGAAGAATGGAGTTTCATGAGCTGGACAGGATGACCTAAGTCTTTAACCCCATCACTGTAAAGAAGGCAGCAGGAAGATCGGCCTGGCAATATGAGACCCTATCCAAAACTAAACTAACAAAGCTCTGCAAGCTTTCCCCTTAACCACCAAGATGTGAGATCCCCTTCTGTACATGAGTTTGTTTTATTGGTTAGTGAATAAAGCTGCTTTGGCCTATGGCAGTGAAGAATATAGCCAGGCTGGAAGATATATATATAGAAAGAGTAGGTGGAGTTAAGAAGATGCCATGTAGCTGCCAAAGGAGGACACCAGAGCCTTACCAAAAGCCACAGCATCATGGCGACACACAGATTAATGGAAATGGGTTAATATAAGATGTAAGAGTTAGCTAAGAGTACACCTAAGCTATTGGTCAAGCTGTGTAATTAATATAGCTTCTGTGGGATTATTTGGGTCTGGGCCGCAGGTAATGAACAAAGCAGTCTCCGCTAACAAAATGGCATCCAACAGAGGTAAGGTTCTGGCATCCTTCTCCTTCGGTAGTTACATGGCATTTCCTTGACCCCACCTATTCTCTCTCTATACATCTCTTCCAGCCTGGAATATTCTGCCCTGCCATAGGCCAAAGCAGCTTTATGCATTAATCAATAAAAGCAACACATATCCAGAAGGGCTTCCCACATCACCACCACAGCAAACTACTCAATGGCAGGGAACCTGGAGGGGTGCTGAGGCCCCTCCTAGAGGCACCACAACAAGGCTCCTTGACTGGATTGCCCTGTACCACATGCTTCTGACCTGCTGGGGTTACAGAGCACCGGGAGGCTACTCCAGTACCACAGGCTATGTTAGGGCGCTCCCTTCACTGTGCTCACACCACCACAGTGTGCTATGCAGCATAAGGCTGCGCCTGGCACTACTTCAGCAACACAACCGGCAGTATCCACTGTTTCAGATGACGGCGTGGAGCGGGAGTGTGTACCAGGAGTGTGTACCAGGAATATGTACCAGGAGTATGTATCAGCAAAGCACAGAGTCAAGGGGCAAAGCTTCTCTGCCTCCTAACCTGCCTCAGTTTAACAGTGCAGCATCCCCAGAAGCATCCTCTTGATGGCTACCAGGTCATCAGCACGGTAAAACTAGATTCCTACTAAGGGAATGATAAAAAGAAAAATGGTAACCAACCAACCAACCAACCAACCAACCAACCAACCAACCAACAAAATCATATTTAACAATGGTTACCCTTTTCAGATGACCATTAAACCAATAACATCATAAAATGTTAAGTGTTACTAGACAAACTCATGTGACTTTTATACTTAGATATAATTGTGCTTATTTCAAGTCACTGTAAAATCCTAATTTAAATTCATATTCATCTAAAAACATATGAAAGGCCACTCAAGCTAAAGTCCCTGGCCCTGTCCTCACTAAAAGCCATCCCCCATTCATCTTTTATGCCTTATGCTCATATTCTTTCCTCATACTTTCTACCATATTCCAAATTAAATATATAATATCGAGCTCTCCCCTCCCTTATGTTTCATTGGCTTGTCTTTTCTGGTTGAACGTTCAGTGAATAAGCACTGCTGACCTGGTATTTTGTCACATGGTAACCATATTCTGTGTGAGATGCTGGCTTCCACCTTTATCCCTGAAGATTAATGCTCCAACAGCAACATCAGCAACTGTTGATTGAATGTTTCCTACGAATCCGCAGCACTAAGCACTGTGCCGTTTTTATTACTTAATACTCAAGGCAAACTCAGTTACACATTATCTTTACTGCACAGTTGAGAACACAGAGTCAGAAAAGTAAATAACCAGCTTAAGGTCACTCAGGTAGGAAGTGACTAAGCCAGGGCTGACGCCTGATGCCCAAAGCCCTAACCAAGCCTCCCCATCACGTCACCCCACCCCAGTCAGCCTCCAGGAAGAAAAAGAGACCTTAAAACAAACAAACAGAGGGAAAAGTGTTTTAAGAGAGCTTAACTCCTCCAATCAGTATTTATTTTCTCTGTGGGACTTAGGGTTTCTCTGCGCTGGGCAAGAAAAAGCAAAGAAACTAAAGAGGAAAAGGAAGAGGAAAGGGAAAGGGGAGCTGGACATATAAATTAGGCAAAAGGACAAGGGCAGAGCAAGGCCCTTCGGAAACACAGCGATACAAATGAGGCCTCCAGGACAGAGACACCACTGTGGCCATCTAAAAAGTCACTGACTGAGCCAAGGCTTGGGGTGCTTGTGACCCCAGTGGACACTGCCATAGGAGCAAGTTTGCAGCCAGGCTTCTCCACAGTGAGTAACAAGCAGTCAGAGCTATACAGCAAGAAAAGAATAGCTAAAAACGTAATTTAAAATTGTATAGTGTTTTAGAGTCGAAGATGTAGCTCAGTGATAGAGCACACACTTAAGCCCACACCAGGTTTGGTCCCTAAGGTCCTCCGGCCAACATAAAAGAAAATAAAAAATTGTAACTGTACTTAGGCTAACACCACTGACTCGGTGAAACAGAGACGATGCCTACACACACACCCTCTCTCTTTCAAGTGCAGGGATGGGACATGCCTGGAAGCCTGTTGGAACTGTACAGACTAGCAGAGACAATCTTGTCTGCTTGGATTTCCTTATAGTACACTGGAAGCGAGGAGCCAAAGGAAAGTGTGTCTTCCTCCAGGTTTTTGGTGCTTTCTGTCAACTTTCTCGAGGAGTTAAGTAGCCTTCCAAGTTATCGCCCTACTCACCTGAGAGTCCCTGACTCTTTGCTCTCTCTGTCTGTGACAAATGACACTTCGCTTCAGCTTTTTTTCTTTGACTACTATTAAGGCAGAACATTTAAAGTGGCAATTTATTTTACCCCACTGGACATTTTCGAAGCCCCATAGCTAAATAATGCCCTTCCTTTATGGATCTGAAAAGAAAAATAGGCTCAAGGTATTTAATATATCTGTCCAAACTTATTTAGCAAACAAACAGCAAAACGATTTATCTCTATTTGTTTCCCAAGGTATTGTTTATTTACAAATAAAAATAGCTAGTAAGTTAATTTTACTTATAATGAAAATATTTAATACCTTGAAATGTCTTTGCAGTTGGTTTAGAAAAACTGCTATTAAAAATCTAGATAAGAAGAAATTAAATAATGAAAGTGATTTATTACCATATTAAAGTGTTTTTAATACCTGTGATTGCCTAGTTAATACATTTTGCCCCAAAACAAACCATCCTACTGTTATTAATCATTGCTTCAGACACATGGAGTCTATATTTTGCTCATCTATTTTTACATAATTGAGACATTTTAAATTACCTTTTCATACTATTACAAATAACTATTGTTTATGGAACATTTGGGCCCAGTTCACGCGTCCACTAGATGTCAGGTAAGACTGTACAAGGGTCACGTCTGTTAGTGTGAGGTAGTCTTTGCAGTTCTATGCAGGTGACCCGAGGTGAACTGGCTTTCCTAACGAAGTGAATGCCCTCTCGTCCTCAAGTGTTGAGGACAGGAAAATCTCGTGTGGTGTGATGGATGAACATCTCTACTGAAGGAAGCACAATGAGGAACACGCTGAGTGCAAACAGCCTTTCCCTCTTCATCAGTGAATCACTTAAAATCCCCAACTTTTAAAAAGAAAATGATTCAACTTCTATAATAGCAAGAGTCTGCCTATGTCCTGCTAAGTCTGAAAATGTCAGCTGTTTAAGTGAGCTTGTACCCTGGATTCTGTGCCTTTCTTCCCCAACGACCAAGAACCTAGAAAACAGTCAATAATCCCATTGGAGAATGAAGGATTTTCTTGGCCAGAGTTTTCACTGTTTTGATAAACTCCATGACCAAAAGCAAACTGAGGGTTTATTTCATCTTACACGTCCATGGAACAGTCCATCACTAAAGGAAGTCGGCACAGGAACTCAAGCAGAGCAGAAACCTGAAGGTCGGAGCTTTCAGAGTCGTGAAGGAGTGCGGCTTACTGGCTCGTTCACCCTGCTTTCCTTAAACAGCTCAGGACCACCAGCCCAGGACTGTCACCGCGCAGTGGGCGGGAATCAAATCAAGAAAATGCCCTACAGACAGATTAGCCTACAGGCAACCTGATAGAGTTCTTTTCTCAATAAGGTTCAGGCCTTTTCCGGGGATAACTCTAGTTTGTGTGAACAAACAAACAACAACCACAACAAAGAGGGCAAAGATGGAGGGAAGGGATCCCTCTGGAGTAGGGCATTCAGACAAGAGAGAATAAAAGCAACAGACCTCCCTGAGAAGCCAGCACTCCTGAAATGTCAAAGGAACAGTTTGCAGATGATAATCAAAAGGCTGGCCAAGGTTCACCACGGCAACCTCCAGCAACCTCCAGCGCTGGCTAAACATCTGGAGAAACCAGATGTCCTGAGACCTTCTCAACCCAAATCTACTCACAGCACTGTATCCTAACATGCAGGAAAATGTCAGAGACCATTAGTTGTCGACCAAAGGTTACATCAGTACAATGGCACTGTGCAGCATGCCCGGAGAGTCAATGTGACAGGCTAGAGGGAAAGCAGAGGACCACCCTTAAGGCACAAGTCAAAAGAAAGCATAGTAGACCTCACTGAATGGCTGGAAACAGATTCTATTGGCTGAAGGAGGGTACAGGAAGAGTTGGCCATGGAACACAGAAAAATGAAGAAAATGTGAAAAATATTTCCATTAGGGGGAAAAGCACTTGCACTAAAAATTAATTAATCAATTAAAAATTAAAAGACTGTCTAGCTTATTGTTCTATGTAATATTGTCAAAACAATATAGAAAGAAAGCAATGCTTAAGAATTACGATGTATCATTATTAGGGAACCAGCAGGAAACGGGGTATAAGGCAGAAATTTCCACCTTGTACCACAAAGGGATTAAATGATTTAAATTTGATGCTTCAGCAAATGGCATAGCCACATGATTAGGGAATAAAGAGAAGAGTAATGGAAAATTCAATTGTATAACACTTGATCAAAAAAGAATGAAGCAAGGCCTTAAAAGAACAGTTAAACTTTAGTATTGTATGCCTTTCAGTAGTATTTTAATTACACCTATTCATTAAAATTTAAGCTTAGTAATAGAAGTAATAGCCAATATAAAAGAGGAACAGTTCTGAAAATGTATATTATGCATAGGGAGGAAATCAAAGCCATGTATGTGTAAAGGCCATACCTATGCAGCGGATCCCATTTTCATGAAGAAACAAAACAAATGCTATTTTTAAGTAGTGAAACTGCAGGGACTTCATCTTTCTCATTATTCCACATTTTCTACTGTCAGCACATGCAACATTTTTATAAGCAGAAAAAACTGTACCCTATGAAAGTCAGCAGAAGAAAGGGCTCAGCTGAAACACAGTTAAGAGGAGTAGGAAAAATGAAAGGAAACGGGAACCTAGTGTCCTGGCGGGCAAAGGACAAACTCACCAGGGAGGGGGCATCTGAGGCCTTGCTCAGAGAAGGACTAAGGGGTCTTAAGAAGCTCTTGGGCAGGTGGGAGGTGCAGGGCTGAGCCCGGAGAAGGACACTTCCCAGGGGAGGGACTTGGGGGCCAGGACAATTCTAAGAAGGTGATGGTAGACTACTGATGTTAAAATCTGTGGGGAGAGAAGATTTCTAAGAAGAAACCAACAGAGAAAAAGTAATTAAGGATAAAGATGAGTTTCCAGTTGTGTTTTTATTGTGGTTATTTTTTAAGGATAGCTTGAAGTAAGCTATTGTTTGGAAGAAAGTGTGAAAGCCTTGTAATTCAGAATTCTCCATTTAGTACTCACGCAGTTCAGGTTTGTAGGACTTCTGAAACAATGGCTATGTGCTTCCGGTATAATTCCAATAGAAGCACTTACATTACTGAAAGGAAGATCCCTTTGGAGGATGGCAAAAGGTTTCTAAATTATGTCACAATGTTTGTTTTTCTGTTCAAGGATGCTTTTTGGAAAATAACTATTCAGTATACAAAAGACGCATAAAAGTGAGTATGGATTGGAACAGGTTCATGAGTAACAGAACAGCCAGCACAAGGCGGAAATCGTCAGGCTTGCTGGCCTCATTCTGGACAATGGAGCCACAGCAGGCACTGCAGTAATATGATACGGACTCTAAGTGGCAGAGAGCTAAATTGTTAAGAGAGAAAACTACAAAGTAAAGAGAACTCTGAGTGGGGATGAGTGGTAGAGTGTCTAGCATGTACAAGGCCGAGGAATGTAGCCTCCGGCACCGAAAAATCAAAAGAAAGAAAAAATCCTGGAAAGCACCTTAGAGACCCAGGGGGAGAGAAGAATATGAATTAAAACCTATTTGTTTGATGGGAAGTGTCACCCCAGCCCCCTGGTACCCCTATACCCAGAGAGTCTGGAATGTTTGGGTTAAGGCACCCCAGCCCAGGCATCCATATATCCAAGGAGTCTGGAATCTTTGAGTGGAAAGTTCCACCTCAAGGCCCCTCCCCTGGGAGTTGCCACAATCCAGACCCCACCTCTGAGAAAGCCTGCCAAACCATAACCCCTCCCCAGAGAGGGTCAAGACCACTCCCACAGGCTATTTAAACTGCCCTCCAGAGAATGAACACGTGGTCTTTCCAGTCTTCCTTTCCCTTCTCCATGGTTTTCCCGGTCTTCATTCTCATCTCCATCCCTGGGGGGCGGCCACCCAGGAGTGCTGGCATCCATTAAACCTGGGCTTTTTCTAATTCAGTTTGATTTGGATAATATTGCGTTGGTGGAGAGGTTTGTTGGGCTGTAAAAACTTTTCACTATTAGCCACCTCCAAGGGAGAGAGTGGAAAGAAAAAAGAAAAATTTTTGAAAGCACATATGAATAAGTTTTCTGTAGATGAAGGAGTAAAAAGCCTTATATTAGGACAAATACTCAGAATACACAGACTTCTCTAAAGTCAACATAAGACCTATGGAATCTATCAGGAAAGTAAAGAAAAACCATGAACAAAAATATACAGAAGAAGATAATGATAAGATAACAAGCAGATGAAGAGGTGCGGGACTATATTAACAATCAAGACAACATAAAAGGAAAATGAAACCATTGTACTTGGCAGATTGGTCAAAACATTCCAAGTGTTGTTGGAAGGGTACAGGAGCACACAGACACACTGCCACTCTAGAGAGCCCAGGAAGTGCTCACGTGAATTAAAGTATGCAAACTCTATGATCCAGCATGGTTCCAAAGAAACTGTCACACAGGTACCAAGAGTTCAAGCAGCCTTCCTAGCAGTGACTGGATGTGGGAGCAATCTCAACGTCTATGACAGAAGTGGAGAAAGAAAAAATTGTACGCACATCTATCTGAGAGACTGGATTGTGGTCACAAACAGCAAGTTAATGAGACACAAAAGCCGGGGTGAATTTCGGACATAAACTGGAGAGTGGAGAACATTTACTGCACGAGGACATCCATGCGACAATCTACATGCCATGAAATACCTAGCATGCCAGAGTACACACCACTTCAGAAACCAAGAGATTACTGGTTATTCTAAAAGTGCCCTTAATGCATACCATCCAAGAGT
Organism: Chionomys nivalis; assembly: GCF_950005125.1. Lineage (NCBI taxonomy): Eukaryota > Metazoa > Chordata > Mammalia > Rodentia > Cricetidae > Chionomys > Chionomys nivalis. Next base: position 21,932,333 of record NC_080107.1, read on the forward strand.
AGACTCTACAAAGAAAAACAGTAGTCATCAGAGCAAGCACCCACAAAGCTATAGCTGATGCAGAGAGCGAGGATAAAAGGTAGTAGAGGCGACACCGGCTCGGGACTGAAGAGGACAGCACTGTGAAATAACACTTCCTAAAGGAGTCCGGAGAACCAGACACAGAGACAGACTGAAGCTCGTGGTCCCCTCAGGAAGGATCCAGATGCTGGAAACCATTCCCCACATGTCACTTCTTTACCCCATTCCTAAACATCCATTATCTGAAAAATCAGCAATTTTCACCGCTTAAAGTCCAAAACGCTTTTTCAAAATAGCATTAAAAGTAGAAACTGCTAGAGACTTCCAGAAAGTATGAGAGAGATATACCACCTTCACTTATGTATCCTTTAACTCACAAAAGTCCAGAAGTGCGATTTTTCTTATGGCTATTGTAGCTGCTTCCCCCGCAAATCTCAGTTTTGTGTCCCTCCTGTCACAGCCTCATGGGAAACACAGAGGGACACCTAAAATATCCACGCTTCGGTGTGATCACATTTGTGCCCACTGATCTGCTGGCACAGGAACTGTTTATAAGATAAATTTACACATTTTGGCTACAAACACGCCAATTTCACCCTTCAGAAAACCCTAGGTAGATGCCATCTGTTATCCAAAGATCTGCACACCTTAAAATTGGATGAGAATTTTCAGTAATTGCCACTGTTTGATCTAGCATTTCTAATTCCTTTTAAAAGGACATTGTGAGAATAAGGCTTGCCTATTAGCTTACTGACGACTGAGGGTTGAAGATGACTGTCCGCACTGGTAAGAGTGGAGATGGGAGGGGACTGGAGAGATGGCTCAGTGGTTAAGAGCATTGCCTGCTCTTCCAAAGGTCCTGAGTTCAATTCCCGGCAACCACATGGTGGCTCACAACCATCTGTAACGATGTCTGGCACCCTCTTCTGGCCTGCAGATATACACACAGACAGAATATTGTATACATAATAAATAAATAAATATTTTTTAAAAAAAGAGTGGAGATGGGAGGGGGGTGAGCAGCAGGGCTGTGCCTAGGGTTTCTATGGAGACTATTAGAAAGTCACATAAGAGTCCAAGCTCCTTCTACCCTACGATCTTGCTACTATCTTAAGTTTCAGAGGCTATCTTTGTGTTTTAAACATGCATATCTTTGTTGTGTTTGACAAACACAGCTTCTAAATTTATTTACACAGATCCCTGATGGCAGGGAAAAGCGGAAACCACACCAATCAAATGGGGCCTGCGTTCAGCAAATGAGTACCACTCAGCATGTAATATTCTGATCGTGAAAAGACAAGTAATCTTTGGACAGTATGCGAAGGCATCGGCAAAAACCGACCTGTCTGCATGGAGCTAGGCAGCTGCAGGGGGCAGAAGAGTTTCGGGAACACCTCCCATCAGCAGCCTGTGTGTGCTATTACACTGCAAGAGCCGCACAGCAGAGGTTTTGCACAGCAGAGGCTTTCCGGTATCATGTCAACCCCGCAGGATGCACCAGATCCATGCTTGCCTCCAGCAGGAGATTTGAAAGGAGTTATTGACAGGTTCTAGTTTCAGAAATCTCTTAATTGGTAGGGACATAAATTCAAAATGGTGAAGAAGAAAAACCCAAAACTTCTTAAGCAGAAAAAACAAAACAAAACTCTAGGAGGTTATCATTAACAGTATCTTTTAAAAGGCAGCCCAGGTTTGCTGACACCTAGAGAAATAGTATCAGAATGCTTTAAATATTACATGAATCATATTATATTGACAGCATGTTGTTTCTGGGAAAGGGGATATGTCTAGTATGTGGATGGTTTTAGTTTCCGTTTTAAATAAAACTTTCTTATCAAAATGCAAAGTAGTAGGTGTTCGTTCGTTTCCCGGATGCCCAGACCTGAATAATCACATAGAAACTATATTAATTACAACACTATTTGGCCAATGAATCAGGCATATTGCTAGCTAGCTCATACATCTTAAATTAACACGTCTATTAATCTGTTTAATGATACTAGGCTGTGGCCTATTGGAGCTGGCATGTTACTCCTTCAACAGCTACATGACACCTTCCTAACTCCACCTACTCTCTATAGATAGATAGATAGATAGATAGATAGATAGATAGATAGATAGATAGATAGATAGATATAGATATAGATAGATAGATAGATAGATAGATAGATAGATAGATACATACATACATACATACATACATACATACATACATACATAGATACATAGATCAATCTTTCAATCTGGTTATATTCTGCCCTGCCATAGGCCAAAGCAGCTTTATTCATTAATCAATAAAAGTAACACATATACAGAAGACATCTCACATCATCTCCCCTTTTCTATATAAATAAAAAGAAAGGTTTAAACTTTAACACAATGAAATTACATATAAAAACAGTTATCATGCAAGAATTATAGTTACAATATTTAGTCCATTTACATTTGGCAAACTATGGAAAATACTCTATTATCTATCCTATCTTTGTAAGTCTAATGTTTTATATCTAATTTATCCTTTATCATAACTAAGGAAAACTGTAACTATGTGTCTACAACTCTTCAAAGATGCCAGGAGGATATAATATTACCTAAGTAAACAGGAAGTGCATTGTAGGCAACTTCCAAAACTCTAAAATTGACAGAGATATCACGTTGCCTGGACAGTCACCCAAAGTTCTTTTATAACTTGGGTCATCCACCTTTAGCCTACAGGCCCAAGAGTATCTGGCAAACATTTCCATGAAGCAGGAAATTTGAAGATCTGTTCTGCCTGGTAATGGAAAAATTCATCAGTTGCTTTCTTCTGTATCCTGCAAAATGTCTGGCAGACTCTTTCATGAAACAAGAACCCTAAAGGACCATTCCATCTTTTGGGAAGTTTGGCAGTCACTTTCCTGTGGGTCCTGCATGTACAATTCATACAGCATACCCTGAAGCAAACCAGGTAAGAACAGTTTCTTGCCCAAATGGCTAGACTTGTCACAATGAAGGCAAATCCATAATGAGTTTCTTCAATGCCCATCAACCTCTCTGAAGTATTTGGTGCTGCCAGAAGCACACTCTGTGTATATTCCATCTTTATGTGACTTATTTTTCTTTACTCCTTTTATCTATGACTGTCTGTACTCTTTTATATTACTTTCACTGTCTCTTTAAAGACCTTATAATCTTTAAACTTTTTTAATAACTGCCTAAAATCTTTTTCTTCTGTCTCCCAAGCCGATATACATTTATCCAACACTGTGACCCATTCAAAGGTCTTTTTTATCTGAATCTGTCTTTATTGTGCATATGTAGTCATTTTCTGACCAGAGGCACTTTTTTTTTAACACTAGGTGGGCGCGGCTAGGATCAACTCCATGGCCCTTTGCTCCACCAAGTCCAACATGGCGGAGGCATGTTCACTGCCTCAGCTCCAGGGATGCAGCAGGTGTGTCACCATTAAGCAATTTGTAACATGCTGCTCACAGACCCCACTTAAGTGTTCCTTATCTGCACCAGCGTGAACTAGGAAACCAACTCTTAAACGAGTTTTTGCTGCTAATGCTGGGTCAGGAAGTCTTAAAGAAATCATGCCTCTGCTTGCTTCTAGCAAACAGAGCCTACCCAAGAAAATGCTGCTACCAAGAAACCACATTTAACTCTGTTCTTTTGGGTCTAGAATTCCTTCCCAAGGTATTTCAGGTTCTACGTGGATGTAGTTAACCCACTATGGGTGTCATTTTGTAAGCAGAGACTGCTCATTCATTTCCAAGCCGTCCAGATCCAAGTAATCACACAGAAACTATATTTATTACAACACCATTTGGCTGATGAATCAGACGTATTTCTAGTTAGCTCTTACATCTTAAATTAACCCATTTCTGTGTATTGCCACTAGGCTGTGGCTTACCTGTGCTGGTATGTAACTCCTTCTGTGGCTACACGGCATATCTCTGACTCTGCCTTCTATCTCTAGATAGATAGATAGATAGATAGATAGATAGATAGATAGATAGATAGATGGATGGATGGATGGATGGATGGATGGATGGATGGATGGATGGATGGATGGAGAGATCTTCCTGCCTGGCTATATTCTGTCCTGCCATAGGTCAAAGCAGCTTTATTCATTAGCCAATAAAAGCAACACTTATACAGAAGAACATCCCATCTCAAGTAGGTGCCTTCAAGTAGTGAATAGAAAAAGTTATGTCAAAATCCTTCAACCTCAACTCCATTCACGGTAGGCATAAGAAAACAATGTCTTAGAAGGACGGAAGTCCTTTCACAGGTCAGAAATGAAGACAAGCCTTTCTCCAAAGCCTCACTGCCTGGCTCATCCATTCACATTTGTTTCCATGAGTGCCCTGGACAGCTCTTTTTTGAGCCACAGTGACCTTCATCCTTTCCTTGGCTGACAGCAGGGAGAGAGTCTAAGATCCTGTATCAAAAAACCATCAATAGCCATTGCTGGTATTGATTAGCACTGACATATCCCAAAGGCTGGGAATACTGTGACTTCCAGTGGTACAGAATCCCACTAAGGACATTCTAACCATCACAACTGAACATAGCTCATGGAAGAATGCCAGAGGCCCTGGATTCTGATCCTTGGTAACAAGCATCCCAACCCCCACCAGGGTGACCAATAAATGCATCAAGTAATGATCAAGGAAAGGGACTTCAAAAGCATCCCAGGAGGTGGGACCCCTGTGAGTGTCTTAGAAGCTGCCTACAGTATTCTGGGCAAAAGGACATTGGGATATGACCAAGACAGTATGTGATGGTAAAGTGAGGGAATATTCATGATATAATAAAATGGGAAGGGCACATGAGATACACACAAACATGCACATGAATGCACACACGCAGGTAATATAGGGAGACAGCATTCCTAGAAAAGTTGAAGTAAATAGATAAGAACAAATAAAGAACAGTGTGTGGAAAGAATGATGGTGTGGTGGTTTGAACATGAACGGCCCACGTAGGGTCATATATTTTAAATGTTTGGTTCCCCGTTGGCATAATTATTTGGGAAGGATTAGGAGGTGTGGCCTTCTTGGAGGAGATATGTCACTGGGGATGGGTTTGAGATTTTAAAAGCCCATGCCAGGCCCAGTGTCTGCCTGTCTGTCTCTGTCTCTCTCAGATAATTCTAAGCCAGCTGGTGGTGGCCCATGCCTTTAATCCCAGCACTCAGGAAGCAGAGGCAGGCAGATCTCTGAGTTTGAGGCCAGCCTGGTCTACAGAGCAACTTCCAGGACAGCCAGAGCTACACAGAGAAACCTTTTTGAGGGGAGGGGGGAGAAAATTCTAATAGAAAGATGTCTAAGAGTGATGAAGGAGAGAGTGTTAGGAGCACACAACAGGCTCAGCAAATCTTTGTTCAACTGTCATATCCTAAAACCCATCCCCCATCATTTTTATAGTTTCTTATGAAAACTATAAACTTAATCTTAGCAAATGGATCCCACAATGCTTAGAAATAAGCAATCAAGTAACAATAACAAATTCCTAGGTATAGAGAACCCGATTTTACATGTAATAATTTCATCACCGTATTTATTCCACAAAGAATTTCTCTTACAAGACAAAGAAACCTAGAAAGTCACTGATTTCCGGTCTTCAGTTCATTGGCTATCAAGTGAGTCGTGACTCCTCTGTGCACCAGGAGAACAAAACAACCTCCTGCAGAACTCGGAGTGACCTGAAGAAAGCAGGAACAGCGTTTGCAGAGACGTTCTGGATGTTTGCTTTTCAATACAAGTCTACCTCAGCTTCACTTCAAGGACTTTGTAAACATTATGTCTAACAAATGCAAACTTTAAATTCACAGGCACTCTGTACACAGGGCACCTCCCTAGCTTAGAGCAATGGCGGTCGAGCAGGCTTTCTCACAGAAGAAAATTAAGGTTTGGGTTCTGAATCGGTTTTCGTGCTGGCTGCAAGTCACCATCTTTCATGTATAAAACACTATGATTATAATTTTAACTTCTTCCAAAAGCTACGGTGAAGGCAACCAGTGGATGAAGAAATACACAGGTCACACAGCTGTGCTTTCAAAAATAAAGCCTTGTGTTCACTCAAAACACTGAATTCAGGGTCTTACGAATCTGCTAGGTCACATGTAATTGTTTCTGTCCCGCAGCCTACAAGGCTGGTTTGAAAGTCACCATTGCAGGTAGAATCCTAATATGACAAACCCCACATTCTGGCCACTTACTCCTGCCCTCTCTCACATCTGTGTATCATACAGGAGCATGCTGGCTTCACATACTTCATAAGGATTACCTGGTTAAGATCAGGCAGGAGAGTCTGAAGCTATATGGGAAACACTTAGTGTTGAAAATGTTTCTGGAAGACGGAAAGAACAGAAAGAAAGGACTCCCCACCACACAGCTATTTTTTCAGCCCAAGACGACTAACAATGGAGTCACGTGGTTTTCTATTTGCAAGCCAACTAGATGGACCTCATGCTCATACTGATCAATAGCCCAAGCACAGTGGAATTATATTATTCTATGCTTCACAACAATGGCCTACTGCCAGTGGCACACATTAGCCGAGCTTTCAAGTAGCTTTCTAGACTGCTTTCCATATTCGGTTGCCATGGCACCGTCTCTAGTTTATCATGCTGTATTTATCCATTCTCTGCCTCACAGTTTAGTCAGGGAGAGCTGGATCTGAAACACGGGTCAATCTGTTCCGAACACCTCCTCTCCTTTCTGTCAGTCACTTGACCTTCCTCATCTTAATGAACCAAAGTCTGCTCTGAAATCTGGCTGATAACTGCAGAGTTTAAGGGTTTCACGAGCCTTCAATGCTCCGTTCATTAGTCTTTAGTGTCCACTGAACCTCAGAATCCCTCTGTCATTAATTAGCCTTCAAAAAAAATCACATTTGATTTGATACAGTGGGAAACAGTCAGTCTGGTGAAGTTTCTGTACTTTACTGTAATTTATTACTGTAATAATAATTTCACAGGAAAAGTTCTACTTTGCATAACAAAATTAATATTGTCTTGGTACTTTATATAATTTAATAAAATGTTCTCATTATCTACATATATTCAAATAGAAAAAACTTTTTAATTATCATAAAAGCAGGAAGTTAAAAATTGGATTATAAAGGTGGCTTCAAAATAATTTTACTGTGACTGCAAATTATATGTTAGATAATTCCATTCTTATCAGATTTAATTTCTGTAATTCTTTCATTTGAACTCTATTATCCACTATTATGGGCTACAAAGACTTAAATAATAATAATAAAATATTCATTCTGGTCAAAACCAGGGTGTATATTTCTTCTTATAAAAAATACTTTGCTACTAAAAGAGCATTGGATCAATTAAAACAACTCATAATATAATTTTAATTAAGTTACATATGCCAATGTACCTTATATTACTGACATTAAGAACGTCATTAAACCTAAGTAACAGCTACTCTTAATTTTATTTCTGATTAAAATAAATCTCTAGTTATAAAAGTTTTTCTGATAGCAAAACCCAAAATATAGATGTAAATTTCAGTACTGTTTCACCTTTTTAAGTTACAATAAGGGAAATGTTTAAGTAGATTGCCTACAAAACATGTCTTGAGCCAAGTGTGGTGGTACAGGCCTGTAAGCCTGGCACTGGGCCCAAGAGGGTGGGAGATGGCACAAACACAGGAAAATCAGTCTGGTACACATGACAAATCCCAAGCCAACCAGAGCTACATAGCAAAGACATCTCAAAGACAGACTAACATGGGGCTGGAGAGATGGTTCAGTGGTTAAGAGCACTGGCTGCCTTCCAGGGGACACAGGTTCAATGCCCAGCACGCACATGGCAGCTCCTAACTGTCTGTGCCCTCCAGTTCCAGGGCATCCAGCAGCCTCACAGACATGTATGTAGGCAAAACAAAGCACTAAGATAAAATAAAAATAAATTATTCTAAGAAGGAACAAAATGTCCTATTGCAAGCCTAGGAATGGACTATACCCTCTCATTTTCATGAAATGATTTAACAGACAGACACTGGCCACCTAGACATGTCAGATGCTTGTCACTAAGTTGTAAAAAATGCAACAGCAGTTTCTCCATGCAACTTAATTTTATAAGGAGACAGGCTTTAAATAATTCTATAAACAATTCTGAAATTATGAGCAGCGGTATTATGTGCTACAGGGGAAGCCCGTCTGGTGCAGGCAGTGGAGGGCGGAGAGCACGGACTATAGGGTTAAACAGATGGGACTGTACACCAGGGCTGTCACTTCCTAGCTATGCATCCCTGGGTGACTTACTTCTGCGGGTCAATGCTGGGATCTGTAAAACAAGAATAATAACAACTGGGTCACGGGACTGCTGTAGTGAACTAACTCACATAAAACATGTAGGGCAGTGCCTACTACCAAGGAAGCATTCACTAAACAGTGGCTATATTTTAAGAGAAACTGGAATTCAAGCCAGGCTGCTATTTTGGAGCCTCTGCTTATAGAGAAAGGTATCTCACATGGCTGGTAAAAGGCATGGCCAGCAGCCAGGAGTCAAACTTTTTTTTTCTTTTCTTTTTAAAGATCTAGCATTTAGAGAGAGGTGAGGTGCATGGAAGCCCGGCAGAGTATGCTGGACTTGTCTTACATTCGCGAGGGCCACCAGGAGATATTCATTGATACAAGCTCGTTCTTCTGACAAGCACCCGTGGGTCAGCTGGTACCCTGCCAACTGACAATTTCAGTGTTTCCAGAACCAGGCTTCTCCTGTTTACCACACGAACACACCTCTAAACGGCTGGTTCATACATAACCATTTGCAGGGCGGAGAATCCATTCATTACAATTATCCAAAAGCCATCTGGTACAGAGGTCAATATCACCATCTCTGTCACAGGGGAAAGGCCCACTGCGAGAACGGCACTTGTGCAAATTCAACCGGAACCTGGCATTTTAGTATCAGAAGTTTGGAGTGTGCAAATGAAGGAGAAACCCTCCCTAAGGACGCACTGTACGGACGATGGGAAGAAACCACCATCTCTCAGCTGAGAGCAGCAATGGATGGCTGGACAGACCAACACTGAGTTCTGAGACGGCAGAGTCGATGCTATTGCTCAGGGCCACGAGGCTGGATCCTACAACACTACTTTTAATGTCTGTAGATTCATTCTACAGATTCCTCAGCCTGACAATCAGATGCACAATCAACTGGAAAAACAGAAATGTCAACAGTGATTTCTCACTGATCATCTTTAAACAGTTGGCAAACTATTATGAAAACCAATACCTTTCAAATGACCTGTTCTCTCTTGATGTTAACTGTATATTTAAATACAGTAGATGATAATTCCAGATACTTTTAAAAAAAAAAGATGTTAGAACTGGGTAAGGGTTGCGCATGCCTTTAATCCTAGCACTTGGGAGGCAGAGGCAGGTACTGAGGAAACTTCTTCAGCCAATGACCTTCAAGATGCTGGACCACTTTGGGCGTGGCCTTGGGTACTATAAAAACTCTCCACACCCCCCCCCTTCTCTCTCTCTCTCCCTCCCTGCTCATGCAGAGGACTGTTGATCTGTGAGTCTACCCCTAAATAAAGAACCCTTCATTATAGTCAATTCTGAGTTTGTATGGAACTATTTTATCACAATTTTTTACATCTGGTGCCCAACTGTAGAGGATCGCCATAAAGTAGTCCCACACTGGCAGGCAGGCCTCTGCGAGTTCAAGGCCTGGTTGATCTACATAGTGAGGTAGGGATTTCCAGGACAGCCAGGGATATGAAGAGAGATGCCTGTCAAGAAGAAGAGGGGGAGGGAAGGGGGGAGGGAGGGAGGGAAGGGGAGAGGGAGGGAGGGAGGGAGGGAGGGAGGGAGGGAGGGAGGGAGGGAGGGAGGGAGGGAGGGACTTTCTCCTAACAACAAAAAAAGCTTCACATTGCAGAGAACTCTAAGAATTGCTATTGGGCTAGGCACAGTACTCAGTAATGTAGAGCTTGTCTAGTAGGCTCCAGGCCCTGAGCTCAATTCCTGATACAGAAGAACAAGTAAGATGATAAAGAAAAAGGTGAAAGGAACTCCTACAAATATCAAATCAGCTAGAGAGAGAGGTGAGAAGGGCATTGACTAGATGTGTACGGGGTCTTCCAAACTAGAAGCCCTCTTCATAGGTTCTAGTTCAAATTAAAAGGCTCTGGAGTAACTAAGATTTTGTTTCTTGTTTTTGTTTTTTACATGGGGCAGTGGTGGCACAAACCTTGAATCCCAGCTCTTGGGAGGCAGAGGAGGTGGATCTCTGGGTTTCAGGCCAGCCTGGTCTACAGTACAAGTTCTTGAAGAGTAAGGGCAGAGAAACTTTGTCTTGAAGAATAGAATAACAACAATAAAATTGTAAACTTCAGAATAACATAAATCTTGATGGGCACTGTGGGAGCAGACCTCTGTGCTGTCAGAGTGCACACCTGTGCTGCCTGCCATACACCACCGCCCCGCCCCACCCTGCGTCCCCACTCCACCCACCTCCTACCCCCCTACCCACCACTGTCCCATGTGTGGCTTCTGAGCACTTGGCATGTTCCTGGCTTTCAGCCAAAACGCTCTCTTTTTTAAAATTTACTTTTGAGAGATTCATTTATGTGTTGGTTTGTGTTGTGTCTATGAATGTGGGTACCCAGCAAGGCCAGGAATGGGCATCAGGAAGCAGAACTGTTCGTATGCAACTGAGTCACCTAACATGGGCACTGAGAACTGAATTTGGTGCTCTGAATGATCCGTATATGCTTGTCACAGCTGAGCCATGGCGCCAGTCCCAAGCTCTCTATTTCAATTTAAATATTTGAATGTGACTACTGGATATCCTAAATTGTACTGATAAATTAAGTAACAGGCCAGAGTTAACAACTCCATACACTTTATTAATGTTACTCTAAATAGGATATAGTAAAACTAATATTAACATTTTCAAATCTGACACCAGAGCGATCAGCTAATCTGGCAATATCACAATACTATATATGGGGGAACAAAGTTCATTTGCATAACCAGTTTGTTGTCTTATACATGCTATGTGGCAGTTAATTCTCTACATATATCATACTCACATAGTACTCTTCAGTCCTAAAAAAGTCTCTCTCCAAAAGTAATCCTGGTAACAATATTTGAAATAAGCTAGCTAAAATTGAGCAAAGAATTTGAATAGACCTCTTCTAAAGAAGATAAACAAATGTCCAAAGAGCACACGAAAAGATATTCAAGTCTCTAGTCATTAGGGAAACATGAATGGAAGCAGCATAGAGCTATCACTTAGCGCCCATTAGCAAAGCTATAATTAAAGACAGCTAATTAAGTGTTGTGAGAAGCGAGAGGACCCCAACTCTGTTGCTGTTAAAGGAAAATGTGCAATGGCTTGGAAACAATTTGGGAGTTCCTCAAAGTTCAAGTTGCCATATGAGTCAACTATTCCTCTGGCTCCATGTCTCAAAAAACTGAATACATTTTTCAAAGAAAAACATAAACAAATGTTCATGACGCCATTCCCCATGACAGTCCCAAACCCAGAAACAGAAAAACACACAACTGATGAGCATGAGGCACAGCTATGCAATGGTGAAAGGAAAGGAAATGTGGATTTGCTACAATACACGTGAATCTTGAAAAAGCTGCTGAAACAGCCAGGCATAACCAGGCAAGGCAGGGCACACCTTTAGTGCCAGCACCCAGAAGGCAGAGGCAGCCTGGGCTATGGTGAATTCCAGGACAGCCTTGCTACACAGGGAAATTGTCTCAACAAGAAACAAAATAAATGATTTTAAAAAACAAAAAGAAGCCAGATTCAAAAGGTGATATTCTCTGTGACCGTGCATACAAAATGTCTAAAACAAGCAAACGCACACAGCAAGTAGGTGGGCAGGAGCCAGGGGCCTGAGAGGGAAATGGAAGTCTGCTGAGTGAGTGCACTCTGGAATTACATAGGGATGGTGGCCGGACAGCTTTGTGACCACACTGAAACCACTCAACTACACTTCAAAAGGGCAAATTTGGGGGTAAACGAGTGTATCTTGACTGTACACAGCAATTTCTCACGAAATTTACTGTTCTGAAATGTTTATCGACTTCCTGTTTATATAATTTATTGCTAAATATCTTGAAGTCGGGATTATCCCTCAAAAGAAACTGGCCATTTCAGAAAAATTGGTTTCTCTGTGAATGGATATATATATATATACACATATACACACACAAAAGTCCTACACGGGGAGGAAAATCTGAGTTAATTATTACTTGAAACAGCATGGAAGAGCCATGTGACACATTCACTGACTTCTGACCAGACAGAGGCAGGCATGCGCAGAGCAAACTGCGCTGTCTGTGAAGCAGCATCAGTGATGTAAGCTTACATTTCTCATGGAGAAGTGACAAGAAGGAGTGGGGAAAGGAACAAGGGAAGAAAGGACACTGAGGTATAAAACTTAAATACAGCCCAAAGAGGAAGCATGAGTACTTTAGGAAAACATTCCCATATCAAGATTGGAAAAACATCTGTTTGTCTGGGTATATAGAAATTTAGAGACTTTGTTTGTTTTTCACCATGTGATATCTCTCTGCACAGCCCTGGCTGTCCTGGAACTCTCACTGTAGACCTGGCTGGCCTCGAATTCAGAGATCCACCTGCCACTGCCTCCCAAGTGCTGGGATTAAAGGCGTACGCCACCACCACCGAGGGACATTCAGAGACTTTCAAAAACACATCCACCAAAGACAACATGGAATAGGCCTGGGGAGATGGATCAGAGGACAAGCATGAATAAAAACCTGATATTGGATTCTCAGCACCAACAAAAAGGCTAAGCTAGTGTCTGCAATCCCAAGGCAAGGAAGAGGAGGACGGAGCCAAGCAAGATCCCTGAGGATCACAACCAGACAGTCTAGCTAATTGGCGAGCTGCAGGCTAAGAAGAGCCTGTCCCAGAAAGCAAGGCAAAAGGGCTGCTCAACCATGGGAGTTCAGATCCTGAGGCCTAAGCTGGGCAGCTCACAAACCCTGCAACTCCAGCTCTCAGAAACTGATGTCCTTTTCTGGCCTTTAGAGAGGCACACACACGAATTCACAAGTGCGTGTGTACACACAGACACACACAATCTTTTTGTTAAAAAAAGGGTAATAAGTGATAGAGGAAGACACTGACATGTAGCCCTGACCACACACACGAACATGTATACACATATATACCACACACAAGTTCTGCAGAATACAGTGCTGTGTGGTAGGTACGCTAATGAAGGGTATTTTTTTCCCATAATACAATTGTTTCTGATACACTCTTTTACAAATTGATAAAGACATGCATCTCACTTGAGGTATGGAAATGACAATCTGGTTATACAAGCTTCATAGGAATATATCAAGGGAAAAAATGAAAATTTAAAAGCATGCTCCCCTATGAAAGCTAATATTTAAATTGAAAGACTGTTAAAAAAAGACAGAGAATGTGTTGCTTAATTCTTACTAATGGAAAACCAAAAATAGTGGAAACTTCCTGGCGAATGAGGGCTGGGCAGCCCAACCTCAGAAAGGAATGGGAGCAAGTCCCTGCTGTGGGCTGTGGGGTGGGTGATGAGAGTGAGCCGTGACCACAGCAAGTGTCTTCTGGATCTAAATCTCAAAGTGTTTCTACAAAAGCCCATGTGCAGCGCAGCCAGAACAGAATGAACATGATAAGCCCAACTTCAGAAATCCTAGGCAACTATGCAAAAATCTTAAAATATGACAAATATTGTCATAGGTATTCCCTTATTGCTGTACTTTCCCAAGTTTGAAATAAAAATCTCAAACATTAATGTCTAACAATTTTACAAACCCTCAAATTCAAACACGGTTTTGACGTCCCAACAAAATGTCTACGCAATCTACATTTGGGCATACTGATGTAGGTGAACTTGGTGAAAACTAGGTGACCCTAACAAGATTATTTAGAAAACTATTGAAGAGAGAAAGGAAGAGCAAGCCACTATCAAAGCTGGATGCTGGGCAGCAAGAGGTGGGTGGCAGTGGGTGGCCTGCTGATGACCCATTTGTCTTGAGTTAGTACAGCGCCAAGGCCAGCACTGCTTTGGCATGCTAATGGCTTTTAGCACAGGGAATTTCAAGACCTGGCACACTGCTAGCAGAGGCCAGTGTCTATTAAGTTCTGAGAGTCAAAACCACAGCATGCCACCTGCTTTTGAATGTTTCACAACACTGTAATTCGCCAGAGGGAAGAGGCCAGACACTAGCTTAAAGTGATTACTGTTAAGATTCGGAAATTGATTTTTCTCAGTGATTGCCTAATTTTAAAAAACAAGATGGTATCGTCTAGAAGAAATTATAATTTCTACTGTACAACTTCTCATCTTGTAACTAACATCAAGTTAGTTTTATGCTTCATACCACGCCCTTAAAAAATAAAAAAAAATAAATCTGGAAAGTATGCTCTCCAAAGTTCTCAGTCTATTTTAGGAGAAGACCGTTTCCAGCTTGAACTGGGAATTTCTCTTTAAAACACAGAAGCTGAGTAGAATAGACTTAGTCTCTCTTAGTTACACGTATGGGCAACAGTCCACTCGCTCCCCAGCTTACCCCACTGGAGTCAGTGTCCACAGCTGAGCAGGTGTGTGGCTTTCCTTTAGGGACTCCTGACATTTTATTTGTTTGTTTAGGGTGTGTCATGGCACCTGTGTGGACGACAGGGGACAACCTACAAGAGTTGGTTTTCTCCTTCTACCGCTGGGTCCTGGGGATCAAACTCAGGTGGTCAGAATTGGTGGCAGGGACCTTTACCGATTCAACCATCTTGCCAGGCCCCTAACTTAGCAATTTTAAAATGTTAACTGTTCCTAGGAAACTGTGTAGCATGAATTCTAATTGATCTTAATAAATAAAACCCAGAGTCAGATATTAGGGGGTAAAAGCTGAGATGTCAGAGAAACAGTGCAGCCAGACATCATAGAGACCTTTTACCTCTAGCAAATCCTCAGACCAAAGAGGCGATCCTGTCCTCTGACTGTCTCCTTCCACCTTATACTCCTCTCTCTACCCAGACTATCACCCGTCTTCACCTCCCTAGTGCTAGGATTAAGGAAAGGCGTGGGATCCAAGTGCTAGGGTGACCTCTGTGTGAGCTCTGTTTCTCTTTTAGACGGATTCAATCTCATGTAGCCCAGGGTGGCCTTAAACTAGCTGAGATCCCTGTCTCTGTCTCCCCAGTGCTGGAATTAAAGGTGTGTGCCACCACTGCTGGCCTCTAGTGGCTTAGCACTGCGCCCTGATCTTTAGGCAAGATTTACCTGTTAAAACAAAAATAAAATATCACTACAAAATTGGACCTTTGTCTAATTCTAGCTAGATAACAGAATTTCAGGGACTCTACCTAAGCCTGTGATTCTGTTCTTGTGGCTCTGCAGCTGACCACCTGAGAATCAGGCCATAATTCAGTTTGGTGCTGGAGGAGCTGGTATTTCTGCTACAATGAAATATTTATTCTCCTCTTTTGGATGAACTTTTTCCTTATTTGCAAAAGTCACCCCTCTAATTGGGCTAGCCTAGGTAGTCTCCTGTGTTTGGGAGTGGAACATGAGGGTAAGATGAATTCCTACACAGATTAGCTGACGGACAACATCTGTTGCCCGGGAAACACTGTTACACTTTCATTCTGGACCCACTTTGAGGATGGTTCCATTGGCCTTGAGACAACCGGGACTACACTATTTGTCATTGTCAGAAAACTTTCCTCCTTGACCCAGGCACTGACGAACACATATTATAAATTCATTCCATATATTTGAGCGCATAAAATGCATTAGCTCCCATATGTCTTACTCATCCGGCATAGGGCTATGGTTCAGACTTAAGAGCTAGGGAAAGGTGGCCATCATCAGTACTCCTACTTCAGAGGTACCTAACTAACTAGAGCACTTTCGCGTTTTTTTGGCAGTGCGATTGCTAATCACAGATCTTACTTTACTTGGATATAATGATGAGCAGACAACACCAAGTACTTTCTTGTCTGAATTTGTTCCTACTCACTAATAAGGTCAGGATAGGGAACCTAGGAAGAGAAGACTTTGCAGTGAACCAATTAGAGCAAAACAGTGATACAGTGCTTGACAACTGTACAGTTCTGGACAGTGTGAATTCATATATAAAATACGTATATATAGTATATATAGTATAAGCAATCTGATACGCACACTCTAGGAAGGTGTGGCTGGCCGGCTAGACTGAGCTCATTGTCCTCGCAATGTAAGCAACTCTGCATTCCACAGGACCACTATGTATCTAACTGTGGCGGCAGAGCCGGAGTGCATTTTAACATTCAAATAGGCAGGGTGGCACAGCCAAACCCTTTTCCTTCTCCAAGTGCAACTTTTGGATTTAAGATACCATCCTTGAAGCAGCAAACTGCTTGGACCTCATTGAGAAAAGACAAAGCCTCCACAGCTGCCTTCCACTCATCCGTCCGTCCCACCCCCTCAGCAATTTCTCCTATGTGACTCCTAGGTCCTCTGATAGTCTCCCCAGTTCAGCTCCACATGTTTGCTTGCTGACCCATCAATGCACACTAGACAGATGCTGTAGTGCTCAGGCTAGCTCCTTAAATGAACCCAGGTTAGGGCATTTCGTAAAAAGTACAAGGCCACAGCAAGACTCAGTCTCAAACAAACAACAATAACAAAACAGAAAAAAAAAAAAAAAGTCCAAACAGAGAGTCTTTGGGTGACATAGGAAGAACTTCTGAGACCAGGACAAATCACTTGATTCCTATTACAATGAACATTTCAGTCACCAGGATACTACTGTCTACTATTCAGATAACAGTACATTTTAAATATGAAAAATACTGTGTGTTGGCTGTGGTGATACACACCTCTAATACCCACACTCAGAAGGCATAGGCAGCTGGATCTCTGTGAGCTAGAAGTCAGCCAGGACTATGAAAAGACCCTATCGCAAAGGAAGGAAGGGAGAAAGGAAAGAAGGGATGGAGGGAGGAAGACGGAAGGAGGAAGAAAGGGAGGGAGGAAGGAAGGAATTGCTACTCCATTTTAAAAATGGTTGTAATGTCAATTATTGGTTATATCTGGATTCCATCAAATTCATGGATTGAGTTTATGGGGATTTTGTTTTTCAGTAATTAAAAATTTAAAAATTCAAAAGGAATTCACATAGCTAAACCTTAAAATGAAGCATAAAAATTAATCAATAAAATGAGAGATACAGTTCTAGAAAGACGACTCCGTTGCTAAGAATACTTTTTGCTTTTTTAGAAGACCCAAGTTTCATTCACAGAACCCACATCAGGCAGATCACAACCACCGATAACTCCTACACTCTCTGCTGGGCTCTATGAGCACCCTCACACTTGTGACACATCACACACAAATAAAAATAAACTTTACATAAATAAATTCAATAAAGTAAAATGGCAGTTGGGCTATGGTGGCACATGCCTTTAATCCCAGCACCTGGGAGTCAGAGGCAGGTGGATCTTGTGAGTTCCAGGCCAGCCTGGTCTACAGAGCGAGTTCCAGGAAAGTCAGGGCTATAGAGAAACCTTTTACTGTGTCGGAAAACAATAAATGAATAAATATAAAAATGAGTGAGTGAGTGAATGAATGAATGAATGAATGAAATGGCAGAAAGTACTGTCAAGAAGATCAATACATCCTTTATAACCTGAATTTCTGGTCTATTATCACGGTAACTAGCTAGGGATTCAGGTCACAGCTTAAGAACCACTATTTTTCAACTTGAAGACTCAAAGCTGCTTGAAGAAGTAGATGACACAATGGTGTGAGTAGCCCAGACTACACAGGTGAACAACGTGACTGCCATTGTTTCTTGCCACTCAACCTGAAGTTAAGTCTACCACGTGGCTCCTCCATGGTATGACCTAAGGCAAGGTCATCACCAGGGGCCTCGGCCAACAAAGCACACAGTTCCTGCCAAGGATGCCCATGTGCACAGACACACAGACCAGGCCGCCTGAGAAAGGGGTGCTGAGGCATCAGAGCTGTATTTGTGCCAAGCATTTGGATGAGTACTACTGACTGAAACATAAATAAGTCAGTTTGTAACTTTTAAGGCTAGATTTAGTGAGAAGACAGGACATACACAGTATCCAAACAAACAAACAAACAAACAAACAAACTCCAATAGGAGGCCAGGGATTCAAATGCAAAGACGAGTTTCTTCAAAGAGCTATTAAAGGTACATAATGTAAAGGGAGCTGGGGAAACGGGCAAAAACCAGTACTGTTCTAGCAGAGTTTGATTTCTAATGCCCATGCTAGGCAGCTCACAGGGGCCTCCAGCTCCTGCAGGACCAAATACACCAGCCCTCCAGGGGCAGCTCAGATGCATACTGCCCATCCTCACCCCCAACTAAAAATAAACCTTTTTTAAGAGGTCTGCATCAGTTCTTTTAGCAGAAAGAAAGATGGGCGCAGCAGGGTAGAACTCATTTGTAACCCTGTTCTTCAGAGGCTAAGAGAGGAGAACCTCAAATTTGAGAAGGGGCTAGACCGCACAGCAAGACTCTCCCTCAAAACAACAGAAACAGCTGGTGGAGGGGAGAAGAGAGGAGCTGCTGGAATGCTCCACAGTTTCTATCAGTGTTTCTAAGCCACCCATTTTAAGAGCAATTTATCTAAGCGGTTACAAAAACAACCTCAAGACTCTGCTCCACCCTCCCTCTAGGTGCTCCAAGAACACTCACTACCAGGCTTGAAAAAAAATCTCACAGAACCTTGAAGGTCAAGGAGAACTAGAGCCAAGACAAGGCTTTGGTGGAGAGAGTGTTAAAAGAGAGAAGTCCTGCTTCTGGACAGTGTAGAGGGGACAGGGAAGAGGCTGGGTCACCAGTCACGTGAATTTCTTTCTGAATGTTACATCAGTGTGGATGCTTAGGCATGCAAATTTACTTTTTGCTTAAAATCAGGGGAAAACCCTACATGAATAGATCCCTGGATTAAAGTTAATATCAGATTTGATTTTTATAGTCAAGAACAATTAAATTGTCTGCTCGTGTTTTCTGGATCGTGAGAGCTATTCACATTGAAATGTCTAACATTTTGCTCATTGTTTAAAAAAAAGCCTTCAAGTGCTGACATGAAGTTATGTGCTTTATTTCAACGTGTGCACAGCACTGCAGCCACATGCATACGAAGGAGATGTGCTGTAAACGAGGCTCTCCTCTTCTGCTCCATCTGACAGAGCAGCAGCATCCGACCGAAATATCAATGAATGCCTGTGTGCGTGTTCTTATTCACAGCTACGGGCCAGGACAATGACTTTCCTCCATTAACTGTCACTTATTAAACTAAGTATTATTTCAAAGAGAAGAACTAGTCACTGCAATGTAATTCCTATTTTAGAGACGCCATTAAACTTAACAAAGGCATGAAACACTTTCTGATTACTGAAAAATTAAACATGCCTAAATTATTCTGTCTCATTCTACAGGTAGCCAACATCTTCAAGATCCCTAAGGAAATGCTCTCGAGGAGGTGAACTGCAAACACACTCTTCCTCAGCTCTTTCCCTACTTCAGAACAAGACCGGAAGTTAAAAAGGACCAAAACAGGTAGAGTAGGTCATTTTCTTTAGGCTGATCCTCTCAGCCCTGATCATTTTATAACCCAACTGAGACAGAGGGTCCTGCACACTCTCACCCGGCACCTCCGGTGGGAAAGGACACCATCTCACCTTTTGCAACCATACAAAATAAGATGTGGGCAACAGAGGGAGACTCCTGTCACATTTTCCATGTTAGAAGCTTAAATTTCAAAATCCAAGTATTTGAGGCAACTCACACTGTATTTTACCCTTTGCCATGAACCTAGTTTATGGAAATTTTCAAACCAGATTAGAGAGAAAAACCAAGAGGAAGCGAAGTTCTGCCTTCCCTGTGGCTGTGAAGCAGGGTGGTCCTCTGCACACTAAATGAACGTTGTGGGGCACCTTGCTCTGTGTATAATGGTTTCCATGTGTGCTGACGAGTGTTTTCAGCTTGATTTCAAAAGCAAAGCTGCAAATTAAAGGCAGGACAATAATTTCCTCCTCCTTTTGTCCCCAGAATCTTGTGTAATCTTTAACCAAAGCTCCTTGAAGGCAAGGGCTTTGCCATTTCTGTCCCTGCAGGTCTCAGCAGACCTGCGCTGGGGTGGGAAGCAAGAAACTGGAAACCTCAAGGTCTGCTGCATATAAGCGGCGATGAGAGTGGTGGAAGACGGATGGACAGAGTCCTCGGGGTCAGTAAGAGCATCTGCTCTTGCAGAGGACCCAGGTTCTAGTCCCAGTGCCCACATGGCAGCTCTCAACTGTCTATGACTTCAGCTCCAGAAGATCTGACACCCTCACAGGGACGTAGAAGTAGATAAAACACTAATGCACAAAATAACAATACATAAACTATATCAAAAAGTTTGATAGCAATGAAAACAAGTGTAACATCACACATCCTTGTATATACATAATCCATTCCTCGATTTACTACTTGATTTAGGGTAAGAATATGTGTATTTGGCCTCTGTACCCAAATTCAGGAACAGAAACTTCTAGAATTCTTTTTGATTTTTCTGCTGTCTTCCATCCTGGTCCCTCAGTCACAGCAGAAGGCTTCTAAGTCCCTTAGGATCTCCAGAATAGGTGTCTGTGATAGCGTGTCCTGGAACTGCAAGGCTCTGTTACCTTGCTTAGTCTATAAAGCAGCTATACTTTTATTTACTTGTAAATGGCCCCAGTTCCTCTGTATGCCACTTCCACTAGAACTTTCTGCAATGTGGCTTCCAATCTGGCTAGTATGAGTACAGGACCACATTTTCAATTTAAATAGCTCATAAGGCCAGTGGCACCATATGGAACAGCACAAGCTGGGAGCTTCAAACACACACACTTTTTCCTTTGTTAAAATTAAAATTTCAATAAGTAAATGTGTTTGTTCTATAGTTTATAGCTTTAACTCTTTGATATGAGAAAGTACAGTATAAAAATAAAAGGTAACTTGGAGAAGCAAACCCTGCTCATGTTCTAACTGTCTGTTGTGGGGTCTTCAAAACAGCTCAGCAAACACCAGAGACTCATGTTCTAACTGCCTGTTGTGGGGTCTTCAAAACACCTCAGCATATACCAGAGACTGGCACCTCATGAGCCCTCAGCAAATGCCAGAGATGAAGATGAGTCCACGCTTTTGAGTCCATCTCAATTAGGTGCTAACCTTGCCCTCCAGACAACACTATTTCTCCAGCCACCTCAATGCGAAATGAATCACTTAGGATAACGTGAAAGACAAGAACCATGTCTCCCCCCCCAAAACACATTCTATTTGAAGCAAACAGCCAAAGAAGGGCTAACCAATAGAAACCAAAGTCCAATATAACAACGAAAATTATCATGGGAGGATTATAATTAAAAGCCTGGGAAGAATTAAAAAAACATTTGCTAGACCAGAGTGATTGTTCTGTGGGGAGAGGTGTTTGCCCAAGCCTGATGACCCGAGTTCCATCCTTAGGCCAAAGAGAAGGGGTAGGATTGGAATGAGGTATTGGTGAATTGAGGCGTTCTGCACACGTGAGGGAAGATGGGAAACAGTAAGTAGAAAGGAAGTGTCATGAATGGTGGCTCACAATCTTCATCCCAGCACTAGCGAAGCAGAGGCAGGTGGATCCCTGTGAGTTCCAGGTCAGCCTGGTCTACATAGTGAGTTCCAGGTCAATCAGGGCTACTGACCCTGTCTCAAAAAACAAGATTATATTTTGACAATGAAGGGCCTTAAATGGAATAATTCCTCTGGCTCCAGTATCTCTTCATTGATTATTATTCATTGATTATTAGAATATTCTAATAATCAATGAAGAGATACTGGAGCCAGAGGAAAGAGCAGTCTCTTAGGGTGTAAACAAAGTATTTAATTTTTCCCTCACTCACAGCAAGCATCTGGTGATTACTATCTGTCAGGAACATTGCTAGGTGAAAGAATTACAATGATGCCTGTGACATAGCCCCAACCCGGCGAGGCTAACAGAGTAGCCAGGAAACAGTAAAGAAAATACGGACAACACAATGTGACAGAGGCGCATAACAGAGCTGGGCACACGGTGTTGACAAGTACAGAAGAAAGGCTTACATCTGGAGCAGGATGGAAGGAAAGGCCCGGAAAGGTTTCATGTCCGCAGGATCGTTGACGGGGGAGGAAAGAAAGGTTACACTGAACAAATATAGGAAAAGGAACTTTTTTTTAAGGCGGAGCATCAAAGGAACATCTCACATAGCTATAGTTTAGGATTCCTTAAGGAGTCAATGTATATATTCTCAGATCTTATTTCAGAAGGTTGAAATATTAATGAACATTTTTAAATGAACAGAAGCAATATGGAACAAAGAATGAAACCAGCTAATATGTATGGTGTTACTTTAAATTATGAAATAAACATGTTTGACATCAAGGTAGAAAAGATATTTTTAAAAACTAATTAGATTAACGTAATGACCATGAAGACTTTATTTAAGCCAGAAATGCTTTCAGCATTTTCCTCTAACAGAAAGTGTACATAATAACCCGTAAAACAATGGGGGGGGCAATAGAAACAATGCTTTATAAAATGTTTCAGGAAAAGGGAAGAGCCCCACCCAGCTTTAAAAGCTTGACAAGGGAGGTCATTACAAACACACAGAAGGGAGGGTACCATCTTCATTTTACATCATACTGGTCAGGACTATTAGCCTGGTGCATGAAAATGTTTTCATTTTATTTGTGTGTGTGTGTGTGTTTGTGTGTACGTGGGTCTGTACATTTGTGCAAACGTGCGGTGCCCAAAGGGCAACCTCCAGTGCCATTCTACAGTCACTTTCCCCATTGTTTTTGAGTCAGGGTCTCTGAGTGGCCTGGAGCTCACAGAAGGCCAAGAGCTCCCTTGTAGGCAGATTCCCAGGATCTAAGCCAGGTCTTCAGGCTGATGGGGCCACCAACTTACCCATGGGGTCCTCCCTGCCCTCTCTATTTTGTAAGACTATTATGCATCATCATATATAATAAAACTGTGAAGGGTGCCAGGCATTAAGGGTTTGCCCAGATGTGAGTATTCCTACAAGAGGTAAAGGAAGGAGCTGTGAGTGATGGAAACATTCCGGGTCTTGGTTGGGTCTATGTCACACTGGACTACAGTTACTTATGCTAGACATGGAGGGAACCTGGGTAAAAGCTTTATCAGATTTTTCTGTATTATTTTTCATAAATACGTGTAAAATTCATAATCAGCTCACAACTGAAATTTCAATTAAGAGTTGAGGAGATGGTTCAGTGAGTTTGAATACCCGGAACCCAAAGGAGAAACAAAACGAAAAACATGTTGCAGCAGGAGCCTCTGTGATCGCAGTGTGCCTCCGGGAAGACAGGAAGCGGCACAGCAGTTCCCAGAAGCTCACAGGTCTGGCATGCTCAGTGAAAAAAATAACAAAGGGACCTCCTCTCAAACAAGGTGGAAGATGAGGACCAGCCAAAACCTGGAGGTGCCGTCTGACCTACACACACACACACACACACGAAAAAAAAATGAATTTAATTAAGTATACTTGAGCTGGGTGGTGATGCGTGACTGTTACCAGCATTGCAGAGGGGGAGGCAGGAGAAGATCAAGTTCAAGATTGGCCTGGGCTATGCATCAAGACCTTGTACTAACAGTAACATGAGGGAGACATGTTGGACAGTAGTGATCCATGTCTTTAGTCCCAGCACTCAGGAGTGAGGGGCAGGTAGATCTGAGTTCTAGGCCAGTCTGGTCTACAGAGTGAGTTCCAGGACAGCCAGGGCTACACAGAGAAGCACTGTCTCTGGAGGGTTTCTCCAAAAGAAACATATTCAAACTTTATTACATTAAATACCGGAGGAAAAGACCATAAGATGCAAAAGAATGTTTCTAATGACACTACTAAAGATTTGGTTTGGCTTACCTTACAGGGTCAAAACAAGATATGTAGGTTCTCATTTGATTTGCACAATTTTAGTGCCAATGATATACTTAGGATTTAATAACATTTTCCTTCTAAAAACTCTAGACTTTATATGTGCTTTTGTCTTTAATCCTAAACATACAAAAAGTACTACAGGTTGAGAATTCCTTATCAAAAGACTTGAAATTAAATTCTCCAAACTGAATCCTTTCAGTATGATGTTGGTACCCAAAAGTTCTAAGTTTAGAAAGCTGGGGAGAAGGTGCAACAGTTAAGAGAACGACTGCTCATGTAGTCTTGGCTTTGTTTCCCAGCACCCACACTCTGTGGGTCACAGCCACTGGTACCTCCAGTCCAGGGGATCCAGCTCCAACTTCTGGACTCGAAAAGCACCTGCACACAATCAATACACATGCACACACCCAGGCACACACATACAAACAAATGCATAAATCCTCTTCTTAAGTTCTAAGTTTCAAGATACATTGCACATACGTGTGAGACTGTCAAAGAATAAATTTAAAATATTCCTAATAATTTTCTAAAGTTGTAGATTTTGGAACAATTTCTAGTTTGCATTTTCAGGTGGGGTGTCTAACTAGTAAAGTCTATTCAAATATTACAAATTAAAAGAACAGCTCCAAAATCTAAACATTTCTGGTCCCAAGCATTCAGTTAAGGCATACAACCTACACTAAGTCACAAAAGACAAGCTATCAAGTTTGCTCAGTATCAAATTTCCAAAACCTGACCAAGCTGGTCCTGGCACCTGACAGCTGCCTACTGATAGTTTCAGAAAAAGCTTTATATCTCCATAGTTATAATCCAAACAATTAGGGTTGCCGGGCGGTGGTGGCGCACGCCTTTAATCCCAGCACTCGGGAGGCAGAGGCAGGCGGATCTCTGTGAGTTCGAGACCAGCCTGGTCTACAAGAGCTAGTTCTAGGACGGGCACCAAAGCTACAGAGAAACCCTGTCTCGAAAAACCAAAAAAAAAAAAAAAAAAAAACCAATTAGGGTTACATGAAGATGAATCAATTTGTTTTAATTTTTCTAATTAACTGTTACCAGGGAAATTGACAAATGAATTCCTTATCTAGTAAATGGCTAAAAAAGAAATTTTTTAAAATGGAAAAAAGTGAAGGTTTTCACTGAAGCATCATGCACTATAAACACAGATCTCAGTTTACCAAAGCAACCTAAAACAGAAATTGTTGAAAAGCATAGGCAAATGTTTCGTAACTCATTCCTTCGTTCTTTATTCCACAGGGTTCAAGATTAGTCACAGGAAGACCTGAATCCCTGCTGCTGAACAGGTTAGGGGGGAGAACCATTTGCCCATGAACTGACATATAGTCACTGGATGCCACAATAGGTGATTTACAGATTTAATTAATCTGTTGAAAACTGTTTTTTAAATTGTGAAGACCATTTTAAAAAACTGATACTTGACAATGGGTGATAGATTACAGACTGACATATTTTCATCTGCAAAGACCTAAGCTGGACATTTAACAGAAAAGTTATTTTTCATCAACTTCAAATTAATAGCTGTTCAGGCAATGTTTCTGATTCCTTATTGTTGTATTAAAATTGTCCCTTGCTGCTTATTCAATAGATGACAATAACTAGAAATTTTCCCTCCATGCTTGAGTCTAAGAGTCAAGGTAGGATTCAATGGGACTATTCATTCTAACAGATGTCTTGTGAGATTTTAAATCATTCTTTTGTTTATTTGTAGCAATGGAAGAGACTATTATTAATAGTAAGTTCAGACTTAGATTTATAAATTGCACACAAGATGAAAGAAACCACAAAACACACTAAACTGGGGTATTCTTTTCAGAAAATAAGAACTTACTAAATGGCAAGTCTCAAGTCATCAGTCACTCTGCCACAATTACGGCATTTTCGCTATGGTTAATTATTTACAGTAGCAATGAGTCAATTGTTCCCAGAGATGGAATCAGATTCATGACGGCAACTTGTTCCGATGTCACTACCTTACTGCTGAAAGTGGGTAGGTACCTTTTGGTTTTAAGCCTTTTACAAATAAAGCCAATGACAGTGGACAGCACATCTGACTCCTTAGATTTGAATAACTGAGAAGAAATAGAAGCTAAATTGTAGTCACTTTACAGCTCATCCTTAACACTGATCAAACAATTTTACAGGTCTGTTTATAAACCAAGATGGGTAGGTTGTTAGTCTTTGGTCCACATGTCTTACCTTCCCTAACCAGGCTATGAAACTTGATAAGGATTCCTAAAAGATAGATGCCACATAGCCCATGCCAACACATGTCTGAACCATGACTTGTCTGCAGTCTCCTTGCTAAGATCCCTGGTTGCATGCAGGGTTAAAAGTTACTGCTAACTCACGTTTGTCTCCTGTATGGCCAAGGGAATCCAAAAACAAAGTTCTCTTCATTGCAAAGTTTAATTATTCTTAACTTTCATTTTGCATGAGTATTTATGTTTTCTGTAAAGGTACAGACACCAAATGTCCTGTCCAAGAGTTTACTTTGGTATGACACTAAGAAGTCTAATATGGTAGCACATCTGTGTTATTCATTTGCCCTTTGAAAACAAGACATTAAGGAAAATGGCCAACTTCGGAGCTTTTAAGCTAATATTTGAAAAATGTATACATATCAGCTCTTTAGCCGCCACCTCCAGCCCACCACACCCTTATGAAAGAGAGCAGAACATGGGACACGTTCTCTCCATTAAATTCATTGTCTTCTCTTCTTACTGAAGAACACAAAACTAAGTCAGGCTATCCAGGTGAAATCCACCTTAATTTCTGAATGCCGATAAGCAGACTATATGGTAAGGATTAAGAGTTGGGTTTAAAGAGTCCACATTGTATAAAATATGGACCAGGAAGTCCCTATGAACATGAAGGAGTCACAGAAAATATCTTTTCAGAGGAACAATTGTATGCCCTATCTGTTGAATTTCCTGAGGCTAATCAAATCATCCAAGCAAATAATAAGAGGCACTTCCTCATGCCAGCAAGATTACTTCACTTGAGCTACTATCCTTTGTTCCCCTACGCTTCTATTTCACGTCTGGAAAATTCGGTTGAAGCTCCAATGCGCAATGGGGACTGGTGGTTAACAAATGGGCCCTAAGGATAGAGCTGTGGCAAGGTGTGCAGTGCTGTGCAGCATCCCTAGATGTCCCCCTTCATTCCACACCTCAGCGCTGCCACCCCACACCCACAATCCTAGATGGATGTCCTCTGCACACCTGCATCACCCGGAGCTGAGCATTTCAGGCCTACAACGTAAATGTTGTCCCTTTATGCCAAAGGGTAAATTGTAATAAGGTAAATTCTTAAGAAGACAGCACATTCTTGCTGAGGAAAGAAATGTAACAGAAAGAAAATGTTCAATGCTCTAAGATCTGTGAAGTGAGTAGTAGAAGTACTCAAGAGACCATAGTGCAACCCCTACTTTTCATGAGTACGAAAACTACTGCCCAGGGGAGTTAGTGGTTAGCTCAAGGGACATACTTGCCTGGTGGCAGAGCCACAACCAGAACTAGGGCCTCTTGATATCTTTACAAACCACCGTCTGTTGGTTTGCTTAAACTATCTTTCAAATGTGTGGAGCAGTTTATTTCTCCCTCAATCTACTTTATGTCCATAGTCATTTGGCAGTAGTAGCACTGAAGGCCAGTCAGTCACTTGGCCTACATATAGTAGATGCTACAGAGGGTCTTAGAAAGCAACACCAGGCCGGGCGGTGGTGGCGCACGCCTTTAATCCCAGCACTCGGGAGGCAGAGGCAGGTGGATCTCTATGAGTTCGAGGCCAGCCTGGTCTACAAGAGGTAGTTCCAGGACAGGAACCAAAAGCTACGGAGAAACCCTGTCTTGAAAAATCCAAAAAAAAAAAAAAAAAAGAAAGCAACACCATAAGAAGAAAGGTAATGATGTATTTAAGTGTTGAGTCAGGTCTTGTATAGACTTGGCATGTGCTAACATATTTAAACCTCACAGTCACCATAAGGCGGGTACTCAGAGCACTCCATTTTACAGATGACCAAAATTAGACCAAAAGATGAACCACAGTGCCAGAACCAAATGACCGCTGGCTGTTGATGATGACACATCCCTTGGGGGTACTCCTAGGAGCCTCACTCACTAGTAAGTCCTACAGTTAACCTTGAACTGAGCTGTGAGTTCTGGGTGAGAACTTGCAAACATTTATGATCTAACTTCTCTCCTCAATCCTCTAAATACTATTGAAAAACAAAAATCAAAATCAAGCAAGTAAACAAAGAAATGTGGGAAAGAAAAAAAACCAACTCCACTAAAGCTAGGGCCAGCAATCAGGGAGAAAAGATGGCCTAGTAGGTAAAGCCACCTGCTAGCTGACTACATGTAATGCCCAATGAGAAGCAAGATGTCCCTTGATCTCCACACAGGGGCCCTAGTACAATTATGTACCCTTATACCTACACACACAATTTGTCTTT
Source organism: Chionomys nivalis (assembly GCF_950005125.1). Taxonomy (NCBI): domain Eukaryota; kingdom Metazoa; phylum Chordata; class Mammalia; order Rodentia; family Cricetidae; genus Chionomys; species Chionomys nivalis. Next base: position 21,960,782 of record NC_080107.1, read on the forward strand.
AACATGAAGGAAGTTCTAACTTTTTGCCAGCAGGCTGGGCATAGTGGTCGGTCATGCCTTTAATCTCAGCACTCAGGAGGCAGAGGCAGGCAGATGTCTGTGAGTTCGACGCCATTCTCGTCTGCAGAGAGAGTCTAGAGAGAACATTCTGGTCTACAGAGAACAGCCAGAACTGCATAGTAAGACTGTTATGTTAGGAGGGTGGGAAGCCAGGCAGAGCAGGTGGGTGGCTCATGCCTATAATCTCAGTAAGCTGAAGACAGGAGGATTGCCCTGAGCTTGAGACCAGCCTAAGATATACAGTGAGTTCCAGGCTAGCCTAGGCTTCAGAATAAGATCCCAACTCAGAAAAACAAAAACAAAATCCCATAATGGTACCTCAACTTTTCTGTTGTTATGACTTGGGACATGAAGGGGAACAAGATGATCAATAGGCATACTTAGGAAACTTGAAGTTTGGATCATTGGTATCCAAGGAGGATATCCCAATGAGTTTGTCAAAGTGGTAAAGTTTAGTACCAGACCATCTCATTCTGCCTCCCAATTTACATCTCTCGAGTTTGGAATATAAAAGAGGATTGAATATGTTAGCACCTGTGAAGTCTGTACAACAACTGGTCAGATGTCCAGGTTCCATCTATCTAAGGTTTCAAAGTTTGTTAGGTACACTGTTGAATTTCTATGAAAAATTGCATTCCAAGTTCCAAGACCAGGATCCAAAGGCCTCCACTGTACTCAGATGGCCCTAGTTCAACTACAAGCACACTTTTACACAGCAGCATTTTATGACGCAATACGCGCAACTCTATCCAGATGCGAGGCACCACGTCTACACTCTAGGTAAATGGCCTTGGTCCCCTTAACAGGGCTTCCTCTCCTCCAACCAGAAAATGTGACGGTGCTGATAGCGCAGGATCGCAGGGAACCCAGATTAAGGAAATGGGGTCACTCTCTAGGATATTAGCAATCACTGAATTCATGTGTAATACAGAGGCTAACTGTGCTGGCTAGTCTTATGTCAGCTCGACACACAAACTAGAGTCACCTAAAGGGAGGAAACCTCTGCTGAGAAAATGTCTCCATAATATCTGCCTGTAAGGTAGTTTCTTAATTGGTGACTGGTGGTCGGGCAGGGCTGCCCACTGTGGGTGGTGTGATCTCTGGGTTGGTGATCCAGGGTTCTGTAAGAAAGGAGGCTGAGCAAGCACCTGTCCATGGCCTCCGCATCAGCTCCTACCTACAGGTTCCTGCCCTATTTGACTTCCTTCAATCATGACCAGCATTGTGGAACCACAAGCCAAATCAACCCTTTCCTTCCCGACTTGCTTTTTGGTCATGGTGTTTTGTCGCAGCAATAGAAACCATAACTAAGACACTGACAGGAGAAATCATTCACACCGTGGCTGTCACGGAAAGACTTACTGGCTCCTCTGCTCTCCCTCTACATACTCCATTGGCAGCTCTAAGCTGGGGGGGGGCTATCTACAACATCTATCATCTATCCAACCAGGCACTATTCGGCACCCGAAAAATGCCTAGGAGTTCTGAGACTTCCATATTTTACATATTTTATACCATTAAAACTTTATAATTCAACCCCTATTGACAATTTACCATCGGCCGTGAATCATTATGAGTCATATTATAACTATGTTATCACGGCTATGAATAATAAAATGACAAGCAATGTGACCAACATTTATTAACAAATCAGGTAACAGGAAATCTAAGCCATGACAGGAAAAAAGGCAATTTAGCCAACAAATACGTGAAGCAGTTCTATATATAACTGAGGCATACCTTCTTGTCACACACCCTCTATTTAGTCACTGTAACATACCCCCAAAGACTGAGAGAATTCCACTGAATTATTAAGTGGCAATGTGAGAAGCACTTCGGCGCTGTGAGCCCATCACAATCATAGCTGTAGGTCTTGGCATCCTCAGGCCTGATCCCCTTAATGGGATTCTCACTCCTGGCATGAAGATGGCCAGCCAGCTGATGGCTTCCACATTACTCTTTGCACCCACGTGAAGCTTGATATCCACGGCCCTTACAGTTTTACCTTTCTCTGGCACGACCATCTGCGGTTAAGGTTTGGCCACGAAACAGTTACTTAATTCTCCAAATGCATCTTATCCACTGGTGTTCCGTTTCAGAGCCATCTTCCCTTCAACGCAGAAAGGTACTAGAGCTAATTTGCCATATGGAAGAAGGAGTCATCCCAGAAGGCTGAGGGCAACTCTCCAAAGGGGCGCACAACTCCATGGATGTTTATGTTCTAGAACAACCCTACGACAAACTCTACTTTCCATCAACTGAAAGAGAAAGCTGTTTTCCACTTAAGCAAGGAGCTATTTCTCAGAGTAAATTAAAAACATCAGAATATAGGCCATTCTCAAAATAATCTTGATTTTGAAAGGAGTCAGGTAAGGGTCACAATTTGCCAGGTGGCTGGCATCATGCCAGCTATGAAAATCTATTTAAACAGATCTCTGAATAACAACGGGGGGGGGGGGCTTTCTGCTTAAAAGATGACAACTAGATTTTTAAAAATCAACTTAAGTAGTTTAATTTTTTAAAATTTATTTTGCCAATTTCTACAGAGAAGAAATAAAATTGCAGTTATGATTTAATGCAGACTTAATCTGAAATCTCAAGGCTATATGATTGCTCAGGTTTTTATTACATTAAAATGGGTAGCGGGTTTTTTAAACTTATATTATGTCAGATCCATTCACGGGATTATCTTGCTTTATGCAGCCTGTAAATGCAGCAACAATGCGTGTGACTTTCTCTCTGGCTCAGCAGCAGCTGCTCCTTCTTTCAGGCTTGCCAACATTTCCCTGCTACTCTACCTCCTTCCAAAAACATTAGCGGTAAGAATCAGCACTATACTTAATCCCTCTCATTCCAGAGTCTTCCATGCAGCATTCACATGCCAAATGCAGCGCCTTCTCCTTATATAATAGAAGATAAAGGCTTTGGCCAGAACAGTTTGATATTCCCAATGGTTATAGATTATGAGCCTCTTCTTAAGCCTTCCTAACAAACAGAATGCATTTCCAATTGAAAGCCTGCTTTTACCGGAAGCAGGTGGAACTTAACTGCCCAATCAATCATGCTCATATACACTCTGCATACTTGAACAAAATTTTTCATTTCTGATGCATCAGAGAAACTAAATTCCCTTTTATGTTTTGGGGAGTAAGAACAGGGAATGGGTTTGGGGCCTCACACACGCCAGGTAAATGCCAACCACTGAGCTGCAGAACCTACCTCCTCCTTCTGCTTTAACTTTCCAATCTTGAAGTCCAATTAAGCCAGCAAGAGTTAAGCTGTTATAATGTATTGTTACATAATAAAAGTTTCCTGTAGGCATTTACAAACACTTCCCAAAATCCTCCCTATTGTTACTGTAGGCGAATTAACCCTCGGAAATTAGAAGGTTCACTGATTACAGACATACCTGAAAAACAATGTAACTAGAAGACACAACCTTTCATTTCATCTCCCTTGGGTCTTAACTAAAATGCCCGCAGACTTTTCAATGCCCTTGATGCATGCAAAGTAGGGGTCGGAAGAGGGGAGACTGTCTGAACAACTGACTTCTTCTTTTACTGATTCGGATACAAAATAACCAAGTGCGGAGGGTTTTATAGTACCTGCAACCTTCAAAGCAAACAGCCTGGAATGAAAAGTACACAAGGCAAGCTTAGAAGCAGTTCCTCCAGGCATTGTTCTTGTTTTCACGTTGCCATTTTCCACAACTGTTTCTCAGGTATCAGAAAAGAAGATACTTCCACGCAATACACTCCATCTAAAAAGAGGCGAATTCTACTTTCTCAAAAGCAAAAACTGAATCCCGGTTCTGGGAGAGCATATGTCAAATTTTTGCCTTTTTGTATTAACTGACCAAAACATGTATAGTAGCCATTATTAATTTTATACATATTTACCAATCTTTAAAAGTTGTAGGACTGTGCTTTTTATTCAGTGAAATTCAGAGAGAGAAATGGCCCTTTCCACTGATAAATTACATCTTGAAATATACATGACTGTGATGTCTCCGGGTTACTTGCAGTGGTAACTTACACGCCCCGAATTTCACTGTACCAGACAGTTCTATCTGTCCCATCGCTGGTCAAACACTGCTGCTCTGTTTCTATTCATTATGTATTATACGAGGCCTAAACACAGCTCAGTATGACGAGGGGAAATATTCCAACCCTTACGACACTGGTGATGCATTCAAGATTTCTCGCAGTACAGCCCGGACCTGGAGCACCAAAAGGCGTTTTCTGCTACAGCTAAATATGTTAGCTGCAAGCTTGTCACTCAAGAACGTTCGGCCCTCTGTCTCTGCGGGTACTCAGAAAACCCTAGTTAAAAAAAAAAAATGCTCTATCCAAATCTTGCAAAACCAAACTTGTCAAGAGCCTTGTGCAACGATCAATAACCTTGGCTACACTGACACCCAAATTCATGGTCCTGGGGACCAATGCAGCAAAAGCCCAGGACCATAGGCTAGAGCCCCCAAGAAACTACCACGCTTCCCTCTCCGCCACCCTCTGCCGCAGGGAGAGAAGCGGAGGCAGGAGAGTGAACGAAGCTCACCAGCTCTGAAGATGCTCGGTGACCTCTGGCTGCGCGGGGAAAGCAGGGCCGGCAAGGCGCTAGTGCGACCGTGGCCCGTGCGGACTCTGTCCCTGGTGCATTCCTTGCATTCCAGCACAATCTGTCGCCAGCCTACGAGCTGGCAGCGCGCGTCGCCGTTGGACACACACAGAGACACACAGACACACACACACCTGCCTATCGCGGCGCCCGGAGCAACCGCGGCGCCTCCGCTGCCTGCGCTCGCGGGGTGTCGCACTAAGCCACCATACCGACAGATCCCGGCCCCGCCGCTGGTCCCCCCGTTTCCCAAGGAGCAGGAAGGGACAGGGACCCCGATCCTCCGATGGGTGCAGCGGCCCCGCTCCAACTCCTGGCACCGCGAGGAGGCAGGGCGGTGCGGGAGGGCGGTCCGTAGCTTCGGAGCTGGGGTGCCCGCGAGGGAGGAGCGTGCGGTTTGCTGCCGCGAGCTGGGAACCCTGGACCCGCCGGGCGGTCTCCACAAGCACCAGTGTGGCTTCAAGGGCCGGGGCGACACGCGAGGCGGGCGTGGGAGGCAGCGATAAGCGGTTGCTTCTGGGGAACGAGGGACAGACCGACAGACCACCGGCCCCCGGCGCGAGCGACGGCGCGCGGGAGCCGCGGGGCTCAAGTTCGGGAAGCGGTGGCACGGTGCCGGAGGAGAAGCGGCCGTGTAGAACCGTGCGGGGCAAAGTTGTGCGCCGCCGGGGGGGAGGGGAGAAGCGGGCGGGATGGTGGAGCACGCGGCGGGGACGGAGCGACCGCGGCCGCGGAGCCGCGGGGGGCGCCCGGCCATCGCCAGGTCCCGGCTCGGCGCGCTCCGGGCAGCTCGCGCCCCGGAGCCCCGCGCCCTCCCGCCAGCGCCGCGCACTTACTTTCCAGCTCAGACGGAGGTCATCGTCACTCCGGGAAGCAGGGACGTCCGCACCGAAGGGTCGCCGCTGCGGCACCGGAGCAAACTGGTCGAAGTGCGGCAACCGCGCCGCTGCCCGCCCCTCCCTCCCCACCCGCCCCCTCCCCCGGAGAGGCTCTCCCACCACCCCGGTGGCGGCGGCAGCTCGCCTCTATCCCGTGCCCATAGTGCCGCCGCCGCGGCCAGCGTCCACGCGCACTCAGCCCCGGAGCCACTCAGACTGCTCGGAGGCCGCCGCCCCGCCGCCAGCCCGCCCGCCCGCCCGGCCAGTCCCGGCACCCGGGAACGTCAGCACGCCGCCGTCCCCAGGCAGGCTGCGCGCCCGCCCCATTGGGCGGAAGGAGAGGGCCGGCCCTCCCCATTGGCCCGGCCCTCATATTGAACAAGCCAATGGGAGCTGTGGTTTCAGGTCGCCATGGAGACCGATGCTGTTAAGAGCGAGAGGGCCAGGAGAAGGTGGGGAGTGAAGATGAAGGTGTCTGTGGCCTCCGGCGCGGGAGGGGGTTGGGGGAAGGAATATTAGGGGATTCCCGAGCTAGGGCTCTGAAATCGGGCGGGTCTTGCTTTTGACTATTGCCAAGACTGTGCATGGTAGGGCTTGTCCCTGGCGTCAGAGGCAGAAACAACTGAGCCCCTGGACTTCTGCTTTACATTGAGAGCTCAGGAGGGGCGTTTCATTTTTCCTGCATCTGGGGAGCCTGCAAGGCTATGCCCTTTGACCTTTGACATCTGTGCAGCCCGGTGAGTTCCACTCCATTCCTTAAACCTCGGCTTCTTCCTGACGTCACAGGGTCACTTGAATTCTTCCAGCCACTCCCCCTTCCCTGAGCCGGCTATTTCCTCAGATATTTGGTTCTTCAAGCTTATAAACCCTCCCGGCGAAACAGGATTTATTGTGGGTGGTATTTTGGTAAGGACACTGGATGGGATTGTGCCAAAGGATCAACCCACAATAGAATGAGTTCTCTGCTTCCCAAGACAGCAAGTCACTAATCTCTCCTCTCCCCTCCCTCTTGTCCTGTGTGCGTTCTGCATGGAGCTTGGCAGGTGCACGCTCTGTCCAGCATTTCACCGGCTGGAGCAGTGCCTGAATCAGTCCTGATGATTTTGCAAAAGAATTGAAGAAATAGATTACAAATGACGGATTTTTGCTTTTTGACAGTTTTCCAGATTGTTTCTAAATCTAATAAATGATGAATTGGGACATGGACTCAGTACTCACCCAAAATCTTGACCTTTAGTAATGAGTGCTCTACTTTCACTTAAATCGTTTTGTGCTAGTTTGCTTTGTGCTAATTATTTTTGATGAGTGATGTTCATAATTAGATACTGCCCATTAATCTGGAGCTTTTAGACATACTACTTTAAAATATATTTTTAAAAGATCGCTCTAACATATAGCCACTGATATATTCATCTTCCATCTTTTGGTGACTTTGTTATTTTCATAATATCAACTTTAGATAAAAAAAATCATGTTTATGCTACTTTTCCTCAAAATATGAGATCATACTAATTTTTTCACTATATTGTGTGGGAAAAGCTGATAGGAATTTTGTGCAAGCTACATGTATTAAACTTGCATTCTGAATTTTAATTAGATGGTATGTTTTGTTGTTGGTTTTTGTCTTATAAAATATATCCTAAGAAACGTTAACATGACACCTTGCTTGTGGAAAAATCCCCTTGGGACTTATTGTAAACTGGAATCTAGTTGACAGATTGGGGAACGAAATGGGGAAACATGTGACTATATCATTTAAATATTTTAGAATTAGAGTTTAGGCTGCAAGCCATAAGGTTGGTGATATCTCATGACTTGTCATTAGAAAAATTAGCTGTTTATGAGTTTTTCTTGGTTTTGTTATTGTTTGTTTGCTTAATGTGTGCTTGTTCATAGGAGAATAGAAAAAGGCAAAATTTGAAGGTTGATAAATAAGACATTTGAAATGTATAGTCAAGATCTCAATAATTTATTTTTAAAATTTAATTAATATAGAATGAATGGAAGATTTGCCTAATCAAGGACAAAAATGGGTGTCTCACTTTTTCCTTTGTAGAAAAAAGGGGGGAAAAGGACCAATTTTATTTCCACTCTAATAATCATTTTCTTTCATATTCTTCTCAAAACAAACCTCTAATAAGTATTTTCATATTGTTTTTATGTGTGTAATTTATATTTCATTTCCATTGTCAGTAATTAAAATGTTGCTGAAACCCAACAGGAATCATGGATGTCCCTAAATCAGCTGTCATTCATTATTTTTGTTGTTGTTATATTTAGTGGGAAAAAAAACTTTGTGAACATTTATTGCTAAGCATTGCTGGTTAAAGCTAAAAAAAAACACTTTGTTTCACCAAAAGTTGATGCTACTCAGAACCTGCCTGGCTCCTACATTCCTTTCAGCATCGGAACTGTGATAACCTAGGACCCTCTCATACTCCAGCTGTGCTACTAAGCACTCAGCACAGCAATCTTGCCAGCAGGGATTTTCTCTGTCAGTTAACTACTAAACACACAGCACTCTTACCAACAAGATGTTTCTCTGTCGGTTCTACTTTCTCAGACTGTCTTTTTTACCCTCTCCTCCCAAGGTTCTCCCTTAGCCTCCCAAATATCTGGCCTTTTATGGAACCATTCTCGCTTATCCTCCCTCTTTATCTGCTGGCCGTTCCTTTCACCAAGAAGCAGTACTAACAGGACAGCTCCACTTTTTCATCCCAGATGCTTTGACCCTTGAAGATGGTTCTTTCTCTGCACAAAATTGCAGCTGGTTTTGCTGACTAAGTTCTCACATGTACTAGTGTCTTTTGGACCGGGAATGGCATTCATGCCTGTAAGGGCAGCACGTGGGTGAGAGGGATGGTAGGATCAGAAGTACATCCTCATCCTTGGGTACATAGCAAGTTTCAGGCCAGCCTTGACTACGTGAGACCCTGTCTCAAAACAAACAAACAAAAGCACAACTTTACCTAAAACTTGGCAGGATTTGTAATCACTTCGGGGGGGGGGGTCTTTCTTATATAAACAGATTTTTAAAAGTTTATATTTTTATGCGAATACATTTATTACTAGAAGACTGTCATATTCAGAGTCTTATATTTAAAATATATTTGAATTGAGGCAATGAGAGCTGACATAAACACGAGGCCATGAGAGCTAATGACAGCTGACCAATGTTACCTCATCAATAAGCAATAAATCATGGCTATCCCCGACATACTGCTTAAGGGCTTAATTCTTTTTTAAAATATTTTTCTGTTTAAAACAATTTTTAAATTTAAATAGTCTCGATTATATTCTCCCCTTCCCCCAAGTCATTCCAGATCCACTCTCCCTCCCTACCCACCCCAACGTTAATTTCTTTCTTGAAAAATCAATACAACAAAACCCTCCCTCCCAAACAAAAAAAAACACCCCCCAAAACAAAACAAGCAAAAGCCCCGCCAAACTGTAACCAAATAAAAGCATACAAAAATACTGTAGACTCTATTATATGTTGATCAACTACTCCTGGGCATAAGTTCTGCCCTGGAGTGGTGGATATGCCCAGTGCCACTTCATTGAGAAAAACTGATTTTTCTGCTCCCAGCAGATATAAATGACAGTTCAGCTGTTATTTTTACTCTAGTGGCTAGATATTCACTCATTCATTCATTCTTTTATACAACAAAATAAAATATAAGATAAAAACTTTCACATTGAAGTTGGGCAAGACAAACCAACAGAGAAGGAAAAGAGCCCAAGAGAACCAGAGACCCCCTCGTTTGAACACTCAGGAAAACCAGAAAATTCTAGTTGTCATAGTTGGAGGGCAGCTTTCTGTAAGGATGTGTGAGGACCTACCTACCTTGGATGTAATCTGTACCATTTCTGGCGCTGGGCCCTGTGTCAGATGAAAAGGGGAGACAAGCATCCGCGTGTTCTCGGCGCCATGACTGCAGTCATGCCAGCTGTCCAGAGCAGCTGCTGGAACTTCCCTGGATTGGGGCTGTAACCTGAAACTGTGAGCCAGAATAATCCCCTTTCTTCTCAGTTGCTTTGTCAGGTAGAAAAGAAGCTGAGACACCCCAATTCCAGACTCTCCGAGAGGAGGGAACCTTTGTCAGGCAGCCTGAGGAGCCATAGAAATGCAAATGGCCTACCTGAGCCGAGAACCGTTCCTTAGGGGTCTAAGTCTGGCTGCTTGGTAGCCAAGGTGGAAAGGGAGGGGCAAGAGGCTCTACTTAGGCTGATGTGGACAAGGTTTGAAATGAATGTAGAACTTGGGTGACTTTACCCCAGAATCAGAAGTAAACAGCAGAACCCTAAGGAACTCTCCAACACCAGAGCAGAGAGTGGACCGGAACCTCACAAAGGCCAGGAGACTGCAGTGCTCTGCAGTGTTTACTGTTTTCATATTTGCTCATGATGGTTAGGGGGACAATTTCCTTTTGAAATATACCATAGAAAGGAAGGAATAGAAGACGCCTCTGTCTGATACCTCTATAGTAGGGAGAAGCGGTGAAAACAGAGGCTCTGAGAATGCACCAGCACCGGTAGCTCTTCTTACGAAGAGGAATGTTTAAACAAGCAGGCAGGCAGTGAATGCAGAAAAGAACAGCAGCGCTGAGCCTGGGGGCCATGGCCAGGGCTCAAAACTAGCTCAGGTGGTTTCAGGATTAGGTCGTGCCTCACCTTCAACCACATTTCCTGAAACATGAAAATCCTTCACCACCCTAAAGACTCAACTGGGTTTCCTGACCTTGTCCCCATCCACCAACCTCAGGCTGACTGCTGCCTGAGCACATCACTGTGGCACTTGACATTTGACCTCCTGGTGTACCTGCTTCCCTATGAACATTCTCCCCTAGAGGATACGTTCCCTAGTGTGTCCAAGACTATCTATCCCTTGCCTGGAGCCCCTGAAGTATGCCCCGCAGTAGGAGAAGCCTGCGTGCATTAATCATTATAGTCCTTCCAGGAAGCTGATTTCCAACTATGACAAACAGGAATCAGTAATGTTGAGAGGTAATTAGAACAAAATGAAATTAAATATTCAATGTGGAAAATGAGAATCTGTGCAGGGTAGAGATTTTTCCTCTGTAGCCTTCACAGACAGCAAGGCTGTGGAACCATGAAAACATGATTGGAAGCATGCACGAAAAGAAGTGGATTCGTGTGCCTTCTTCACAACTCAGACTGTGTATTGGGAAAGCGGTTGGAACTCAACTTTGCCAAGACGTTTAAATAAGAGTGACTTAATTTTTGCCTTCGTGTTAAGCTCCAAAGTTATGCTGTCTCTCAAAACAAGATAAGATTGTTAGAATTTAATAATTTCACAAAATCAGAAAGCCATCAAACATTTGGTACGTGTACCAGACATCTGTTATGTGTGACTTCCTAGACCTAACTCCGCAGGCTTTTGGAAGAGTCTGCATGACTCATGATCCTTTATTCCCTCCTAGAAACAACCTTATGGGGACCTAATTTAATGTAGCCCAGTTACTGGCTGTTTACCGATGACTATAATGATATCAGCCAAAGTCTTCCAGCGATGCAGAACTTAGAGAGCAAGCAAGCTCCCTTGGTCCTGATGTTGCCTCAGCTGCTGTTGAAGACCCCAGTTTGTTGTCTCAAAATACCACTTAGGGGTGGAAGAGCAAGCTCAGTGGTTAAGAGCATCCACTCCTCTCGCGGAGGACCTGGATTCAGTTCCCAGCACCCATGTCTAACAGTGAACAACAAACAGTAACTCTAGCTTCAAGGGATCAGACACCTCTAGTATCTGCAAGCACCAGGACCCATATGCACATTCTAACCCTGCCCCTGACACACACACACACACACAAATAAAAATAAAACACATTTTTGTGTTTTGTTTTTTGAGACAGTTTCTCTGGGTAATAGCCCTGGTTCTCCTGAAACTTGATTCGTAGACCAGGCTGGTCTTGAACTCAGAGATCGGCCTGCTTTCTGCCTCTGTAGTGCTAAGATTAAAGGCATGTGCCACCATGCCCAACTTCAATTCTTCTTTTTTTTTTTTAATAAGTATCTTGAACATGAGCCTTCTGGTTCTGTGTGCTATGGTGGGGGAAACAGCTAAGCAGAGGCACCTGCAGACTAAGATGCTCTTTTCCCCTTAGAGATCTTCATGTAGGCGGCTAAACAGAAATGAGCACGCCAAGCTTCTGAGATGGCTCACTCAGCAGTCAGGGTACCTGCTGCCAAGTCTGATGACCTGAACTCAATCCCTGGAACTTACAGTGGAAGGAGAGACCCAACTCCTGGACAGTATCTTCTGACCTCCGCACGTGTGCCATGACACACAATGATAATAAATAGGATAGATATTTTTAAATAATCAAAGAAAAACATGGGAAATGAGGATCTATATCTAGCAAAACTGTCCTTTAAAACTGACTCTGGGGCTGGAGAGATGGCTCAGCGGTTAAGAGCAGTGACTGTTCTTCCGGAGGACCTGAGTTCAATTCCCAGCAACCACATGGTGGCTCACAACCATCTGTAATGAGATCTGGCGCCCTCTGGCCTGCAGGCATCCATGGAGGCAGAATGTTGTATACATAATAAATAAATAAAATCTTTAAAAAAAAAAAAAACTGACTCTGACAGTCTTCATAGATGGACCTATGCTGAGAATGCACTAATACAACCCACAGAGCAACAAACTTTGTGTGACACTCAGCGCAAGAAAGAACAATCAGACAAGGGCCGGGTGCTGAAGTTTGGATCTGGACTACAGCCCCAGAGATCCCCTGGTTGAGGTCTTTTCCCTAGAGGAACACTGTTGCCAGGTGGTTGTAGAGTTGTGGGACTGCAGTCTGCTAACTCTCTTAGGTTCCCGGCCTCCTTCTGTGCTCCCCACCATGACATTGGCATGGGACCCAAGGCAATGGGTTCAGACCTTTGTGGGCTAAAAATATGGGACAAAAAAATAAGCTTTCTTTAGATGTTAAATATTCATCGAGGCTACTGAAAGCTGGTTAACATATAGCTCTTCACTCGGTGTCATCCTGGGACATCAGATGATCCTTAACCAGGAAGTGATTACAGATGATTACTAAATATGAATTTGCTGCTACAAAAGGGTCTTTGGAGTTTTTCCTAAAGTAAATCATCAGAAAATAAGACACGTTATATCCTTAAGCTTAGGTCTCCTGCTCTCTCTGTTTCATCCTGATTGGAGGCTGAGAGGGGAGGAATCAGTCACTTGCAAGAGCTTCCTCCATGCTACCCTCTGACGTGGGGCCTTGCTCTTATCCTCTTCCTGGGCCCCCATCCCCTCTTCACACTTACTCCTGTGACTCCACCCTCACAGGGCCCCTGTGGAGCTTGTTACAACTCTGCACACCCGTGGACCGGGAGAGTGTGTGACAGCCCATGCTAGTACACTGTTCCACCATAAACCAGGAGCCAGGCACTGCCTGCTTTTCTATCATTGGGTAAATTTTTTAAATAAAGTGTGTGTGTTGGTGGTGGTGGGGGGGAACGAATGCAGAAAAGTCAGTGATAAGAATAAAACACAGATTGATAAGAAAATGCTCAGTAAATTCACAGTAGAAGGGAGCTCCCTTCATCCATACCATAAGGAACTCACCGCCAACGCTGTGTTTATGATGAAAGACTAGCTTCAGTCCCCTAAAACTGAGAAGAGAGTCTATGGCCATGCACAGAGTGTGCACCTCATCTTGAAAACAAAGAGAAAAATACTTAGTAACCAAATTGGAGAAGGAACAGGGACATAACACAGGCACCCATACTGCTCAGCACCGTGCTGCATATTCTAGTCAGTGTGATGCCGAGGGAATAACAAAATCTGGAGGCATACAGACTGGAGAGGGAAAGGAACTAAAGCTACCTGCCTTTGTCCACATCTGCATGATCCTGTCTACAGAAGATCCGAAAGAATACACATGCGTGCCCTAGGACTAATTGATGAACTTAGTAAAGTCACAGAACATAGTCTTTCTATAAAACCATATGCTTAGGACTAGCAATCTGAAGGGCAACAAAAAGTCCACTCACGGCCTCATTATTCACAACAATAAAAGTGCAATTTTTCTGCATACATTGTTAAGTAAAGCATAATTCCTTTGATCTATAGATTCAATATGATCCCTGTCAACATTCCAGCAGGCACCGTTGTAGCAATTGATCATCTTAAAATGGAAACGCAGAGAAGCAGGACTACCAAAACCAATTTCTGAGGAAAGAACAAAGAGTAATTACAATATTTAATTGTAAATCTTACTTATAAAGCTGCAACAATAAATGCAACATTGGCATGCTAGCCCTGTAGATCATTGAGAAAGCAGGTCCAGAGATTAGCCCATACATTGTGGTCAGTTCCTTTCAACAAAGATGCCGAAGCAGATCAATGGGGGAGCGTCTCTTCAAGAAATGCTTTTGGGATGATGATATTGAATGTCCACACGCACAGCAATGCACTCAAGTGCTTAGCTCACACTGTACAGAGAAGCGCTTCTGCAATATCCACCGCACACCTCCATGTGAGAGCTGGAACTTGGAAGACTCCTGACAGGAGGTCACAAAAATCTTTGTGACCTCGCTTTTGGCAACGCTTTCCTAGTTATGTCTCCAAAATCACCAGCTATGAAAAAAGAAATTAGTAAGTTAGCTTTTATCAAAATGACATCACTTTCCCTTCAGAAGACAGCAACAAACCAGTAAGCACATGCAAAGGCAAATGCAGGATTGCTGGAGGGGTGAGTGCATCAAACACAAGCCAAGCAACTCAACTGAAAACTGGGGAGGAAGGGGCTGGAAAGACGGCTTAGTGGTGCACCTGTAGAGGACTGGTTTGCCTTCCAGCACCAGTATCAGGTAGGTATCTGTGACTCCAGCCCCAGGGGAAATGACACATCTCGCTCTGAGGGCACGGGTACCAGGACACACTGCAGAGACAAGCACACACTCACACTCAAAAACAAAATAATCATTTTGAGTAGGATATTCTAATAAACATGTCACTAGTCTAGTATTCAGGTGGCCAGTAGCACATGAAGATATTCTCAGAATCAATCATCAGGGAAATCATAATTAGAACCACAAAGGAATACCAGAAATAGTTATAAACTTCTGATTGGAAAGTGAAATGGCATAACTATTTTGAAAAACGATGTGATGATTTCTTAGAAACATAAACATATGCTTATCATATGGCCTTTCAGTCCTCCTTCAGGAAAATGCATGTTCTATAGACTTGTACATGAAAAATAATAGTAGAAATTACTGTTGTGAAAACCTGGACATTACCCAAGGATCCCTCAACTGCTTACTGGCATAGTAGAATACTATTGTGCTGTAAAAAGTATGAGCTATAGATACATGCTAGATGGGTGAACTCTAAAACATGTTAAGAGAAAATAAAGCCACGCACAAAGCACATGTGTTGTATGATGTCAGTTCTATAAAACTTTCACAGAGTTTAAAATATATCATCAGTGGTTACCCTTGGCCTGGTCTGGAGGGACTGAGCAGGAGTGTTATGGGTAAAGGTTTTCTAGGGAGAGAAAGATCCTCAAACTGGAGAGCAGTGATGTCTTAGAAAATACTTTTCTTAAGAATAACTATATAGTAATAATGGATACATTTTGTTGAATAAAATTATGCCTCAATGAAGCTATTTTAGATAAAACCTTTTTAATAATGACAAACACATCTTTTAAACTCTCATATATGAACACAGTAAATCTGGAAATAATTTTGTCATTATTGAAAAGCCTCCAAATGACATTTCATGGGATTTAGGCCTCATTTATTAAACATTAAAAAATACCAGAGAAAACTGATTCACATCAAGGAAATCCAGGAATTTACTAGAGAAAATATTAAACTACAACTATTGTATAATTGGTGACTAGAATTTAAATTTGGGCATCCTAATTGGGACTCTGAAGCCGATATTGTAACTTTTTCATATCTGTTTCTGTTTTAGCTGTTTATGTGCATGAAAGAAAGTATGGGGAGAGAAGCTGACATTGGGTTAAGAACCCTGCTATTACCTGATGTCCTACCAAGATTTACAAGACAATGAGCAGTCTCCCTAAGTTTACGTGAATTATCAACATTATTATACTTATCAATATGTTTTCCTACGTGTATATTTTTCTATATTTGCATTTTACAGTTTACATAATATTACGATGACATTAGATTTCGAGAATTTGGAGTAAGTACTTTAGAAATCACGTTGTTTTGTTTAATAATGGGCTGTGTGGTGGGGCATGCTCGGTGTTCTAGCTTGCTTCTTGTTGCTGTGATAGAGCACTGGCCAGAATCACTGTGGTGAGGCAGGAGTCTATTTCGTCCTAAAAGTTACTTTATTAGCAGGAGAAGCCAAGGTAGGAACTCGAGCTATGGGGCTTGAAACGGAAACCAAGAAGGAGAGCTGCTCACTGGCTTGCTTAACTCCCTTTCTCATAAGCCCAGGCCCACCTGCCTAGGGATGCCACTGCCCACAGCGACCTGTGCCCTCCTACATTTATTACAATAATTAGTATTAATAATTATTAATAAATAATAAAGAAAACACCTCACAGACACAGATGCAAGTCGATCCATTTTTCCTTTTGAGGTTCCCTCTTCCTAGGTGATTGTGGGTTATGTCACGTTGACAGCTAAAGTTAGCTAGGACATTTAAACACCTCAGCGTTACTGGAATATCTGTAGATAAACTTGCATTTTTTTGTGTTCTTTTCTTTTCTGATTTTTTCTTTTGTGAGTCCCAGGAACTTGAAATAAGTCTCTGGTAAACTATACTCTGATTTTATTCTTTTGCTTTCTGTCTGTCTTGATAAATGCTCAAGTCTCATGGCCCCCCAGAGTCCCAGGTGAATCTCCAAGACAACCAACACTCACCATTACAGTGAGTGTTCCCATCTGAGGACAGTCAAGGTGTCTGCGCTGATACTGGGGAAAGTGGTCACCTTTGGGCACATCTTCATGTTGTAAATGTGAGACAGAAACACACACACACACACACACACACACACACACACACTGTAAAGCAAGCCAGAATATGTCTGCACAGAAGAGAGATGACAAAGGGAAATGCCTACCCCACACAGAATTAATTCATTTATGGCCAAATAGAAATCCTGACTTTAGGAATTCTCCTGGTAGCCCTGGTGTTTTCCCTTCCTGTAAGTGGCCTGACGTGACCCTGTGAAGATGGTTGCTACTTTCTTGACCCAGAAAATCCTACAAAGTCATGCAAATCAAGAGGTTCAAATCTTCGTGTTTACCTTGAGAACACACAAGACCCTGCCCAGGCTATCAAGAATACCATATTAGAAGAGCCACCAAGTATCTAAAAGATAATCACGTTAAAGGAGAAACGTTTGAGGTTGTGGCGGTACAATGGTGGAGCTGGTAGGTGCACCCAGGCCTGCAGTGAGACTAGACACAGGGCTGGTGGCCAGAAAGAGTGCTCAATTTTTGTTGTACATGCTTCAAAATGTAGAGAGTAATGCTGAGCTTGAGGGTTTAGACATAGATTCTCTAGTCATTGAACATATCTGGGTAAACAAAGAACCTAAGATAAGTCAACGGATTTATAGAGCACAGGACAGGATTAACCTGTACATGAGGTCCCCATATAGACCATGCCCCGCTACATTGAGATGATCCCCACTGGACAGGAACAAATTGTTCCAAAGCCAGAAGAGGAGGATTCACAGAAGGAAATGATATCCCGCCCCCCACAAAAAACAAAAACAAAAAAAAAAACTGAAGAAGCAAAACTTATGGCATGGGAATAAATTCAGCATAAAATAAATGCAGATAAAAATAAATAAATCCCTGGTTTTGGGATCCTGTTTTCAGCGACTTAGTGTGTAGCTTTGGAAAAGTCACCTATGGTTTCCCCGCTGTTGCCTGTCCATGAAATGAGCCTCTCTAAACCTCCCTGCTTCTCCTAAGCATCAGCTACTGACTTTACAACAGTGTATAGCTTCCAAACTTTAACACGAGGATGCTACTGTACTTGAGGGGTAAGGCTCCGGTCCCTGCTTGACACCAATCGTTCCCTCTTCTTCCGTTGGTTAGCAGTATTCCTGACCATAGCTCAGCTCTCCTGAGGAAGATCACAGTAGCCTAGTCAGCTTGCTCAGCGTCTCCTGAATTTCATTCTGAATTAAGGAGGGTCGGCCTGGTCACGGTCTTATTGTTGAAATGCACCATGGTTGTCGTGGTCACATATGCTTCCCTTGGCTACTCTAATTTAATATTATTCAATTACTTGGTTTTTAAAATTACACAACTTCAGGACTAGGAGGAACACTAAAGATTATACACGAGTATTAGAGTGGCCCAAATAGCAGGTACTACCCAAATAACATGTATTAGAACTGTCCAAGTAACATGTCTCTTTGCCCAATACTTTCAAACTCCCTGATGGAAGAAATAAATATTAGTGATGTTCCTATTTGCTGCATGTTTATAGATGTTCAATTAAGCTTTCTGAGACTAAAATAATATACAATCTGAAATTTCTTTAAGAATTAAATTACTAGAGATAGCTCATACCTGTTACCCCAGCACTGTGGGGCAGTGAGTCAAATGGCAGGTTTGAGGCCAGCCTAGACTACATAGATAGATGCTATCTCAAAAAAAAAAAATGAATAACTTCATTGCAAGACAAGTATGCAAAGATCCTAAAACTCTCCTTCGTGTATCTCTAAATGACTGTGCCTGCTTCTACACAGTACTAGTCAGCTCTGGAAAAGAGGCTACATTGTTACCTTTTATATTTGGTCTTCAGTGTGAGTACACTGAGTATTTTTGTGTTCTAGAAATTGAGTCATAACTTAGAGAGTACTTGTGTACTTAAAGATGCTAAAATGTGTTTTCCATAGCTGGTGAAGAGCGCAGAACTCCAAACTTGGCAGTCTGGCTAGGTCCTGCCAGGCTCTCCTCTCTTTTGGGATTTTAGACAGAGCATTTAATCTTTCTGACCCTGTATTTACTGATCTTTAAATGGATTGGTCAGACTAAAACCATTTCTGGGCCCAGGTTAATTAGTGTGTAAAATGGAATACTGTGTGACCTTCCTCTAGATGTGCGGTTTCTGCAAGCACACTGATCATGTTACCGTAGCCCTTGAGTCTATTTTCACCCTCTTTGTTTTCCATTTTCTGCATAAGCTATCTTTGTTTAAGCTCCTTCCTTTACTCTCTCTTTGTTCAAAATATGCCTTATACTTTTGCCTGTGTCTTGCTTTCTTTTCTGTAACTCTGTGACCTTACCCTAACAGGAGTGTGTTCGCTTAACAAATCAGGGGCTGCACAGATGGCTCAATGTTAAGAGGCCCTCGGCTCTTTCAGAGGACCCTAATTTTCTTCCAGGCACCCATGTCAGGCAGCCCACAACTTAGAGCTCCAGCTTCAAGGGATTTGATACCCTCTCCTGGCCACTGTTTGCAGGTGCACACATGTGACATACACACATACACAAACACACACATACACACACATACACACACACATACATAAACAATAAAAATAAAATTGTGTGTCCCCCCCTGGACAAAGCACTGCAGACAACTAATGACTGCCGAGAGAGGGAGAAATAGCCTTCTCCAGGGATGAGTCCTAACTGGTTATCCAAGACAAGGTAGTGAGCGCTAAAACCATATAAACACAAACAGCAGCAACAACACATACTCAGCAGGTTGTATTTGTATATTTGTATGTGTATATATCTGTATATATAATGTATATAACAATAATAAACAATTATCAATTTGAGAGTGGATGGGGCAAGGTAGGAATTGGAGGGAGGGAACCTGAGAGAGGAAGGGAGAAAGCATTGAAACTCAATTTTAACAAAAAATGTACAAAATTTTAAAAAGGCTAGATAGTAACAACAAATCTTTAGATAAACAAAACAATACTAAAATTGGCGAGCAAAGTTGGACAAGCCTATAGTCCCCAGCACTATGGAAGCTGAGGCAAGAGGCACCTAAATTTTAGTTTGCAGCCAATCTGTACACAGTCACTGTGCCATAGCGAGTTTTGGGCAGCCTTTGTTACACAGAGAGACCTGGTCTCAAAAAACGAACAGACAAAAACAACAGCAGCAGCAGCAACAACAACAAACTACTAGGGGTTGACGGAAGGAAAGTGCCCTGCCAGTGCCCTGTTGAGGAGCCACCACCTGAGAAGCACGTTCCTCCCAAGCGGGCAGAGGCTGACTGTGTGGACTGTGGAGCCGGCAGCCTGGGTTGGCCTCTGCCGTGGTCCTTTCAGACGTTGTATCGACTCGGATCTGCTTCCTCACCCGCAAAGTGGAAGCAAGAGCGTCA
This sequence comes from Chionomys nivalis, assembly GCF_950005125.1. NCBI lineage: Eukaryota > Metazoa > Chordata > Mammalia > Rodentia > Cricetidae > Chionomys > Chionomys nivalis. The sequence goes on from NC_080107.1 coordinate 21,980,660, forward strand.
TCCAGTGAGGCTTCTGCAGATCCTCACAGGACGGGGATGGTTTTGGTGCAGGTGAAGATGGAGCTGGAGTGAGGGAGTGGCTAGTTCTGGAGCGATGGTGTGCTAGTTCTGGGTCCTCTGAGAACAGCACCCTGAGCCCCACCATCTGCTGTTTCTCACCGTTCTTACCCAGGGCTGTACACATTGCAACAAACTCTGAAGGACATTAGCATATTTGTGGGTGATGCTCTTTTCATTTAATTTGAAGCTACCTAGTGCAAACTTTTTTCCCGAATCACTTTTTGTTTGTTTTGTTTTCTACTATGCTTCTCAACCGGCATGCCATAATTATTATGCTCTAAGATATTAAAGGGGAAAAAAAAGGCCCTGGAACAGTCCTTAGACAGCCATTTTATCTATCATTCTATTTGAAAGGCAGCACACACAAAAATCGTTCTTAGCAAATGTTAATTGATGAAAACATTTCCGTACTAACATCTGAGGAAAGCAATATGTTCTCGGCTCTTTCAAAGCACAGAAAAATCTAGCCACTCACAAGAAAGCCGGTTATTTATTGCTGCACGACGTCTGAAAATCTTTGTTTTTACACCAAGGCTCTTTCATTCTCTATCAAAGCAAGTGTTGAAAGATGCCCCCCAACACACACTGCTTTTTTTTCATAAGGGAAAGTCAGCTGAATTATTTAGTAAGGTTCTAAATGGGCACAAGATTACTTTCCACTTCAATATTTAAATCCATGAAGGTTTTAAGGGCAGTATTTACACAGTTCTGAAGAATGAGTAAAACAAGCCACACCCAAAAGTAAAGCACAGGAAAAGGCTGTCACTGGTATACAAAGGTCTTTAGGATTTATAGAATTATAATGTTGCGCACACCTGCAACATGGGAGATAATTCTGGGTGAATCAATGAATAGTTTATTTTTGTCAGACTCTCTCAGATGGAAAAGAAATTAAACTCTACTGCCAAAGGGTCAGTTAGTACGGAGACTTTATCAGATTTTAAATATTCTCTTAGAACTGTAAAAATAAACCCCACATTTCAATAAATGTAGAAATTAAAATTCCCAGGCTCTGAGATGTCATACTGCAAAGAATTTTATCTTTTAATAAAACTAGATCTGCATATGTTTTTATTCAAATATAAATGTAAGGGGGTGATATAATGCATAATATTAGTAAAAACAAGACTTAGCAGAGGCAACCTGCTGTAATGTACTGCTCAACCAATTAATTAGAGAAATGTCTTTATATTTTATTTATGTATTTACTTTTGGTATTTTGAGATAGCGCTAGCCCTGGCTGCCTTTGAGTTCTCTCTGTAGACCAGGTTGGCGTGCAAGTCAGTGATCCTCCTGCCTCTGCCTCCGGAGTGCTGGGATTACAGGCATGTGCCATTATGCTCTGGCAAGTATCATTTATATTAAAAGTTTTAACATGCTGCTCAGTTAAGAAATGCTATTGCAGCCAGTCCGGAGACTAAGAGGTCCCTTTCACACTGACGGCCATTTAGTTTTCATCTTCACATTGGTGCACTGGCAACTCTAGAAATCAAAGCCCCAGAGGAGCCCTGCTGTCTCCCGGTGTGTTCAAACACAGGACTGCCTATGGTCTGCTCCCTGGGGCTATACTAGAACCTCAAGATTTTGTTTTGGAGGAGAGGAGGGTAGGGGATTAAAGAGTCATATAAATAGACATTAGACATGTTTGGAAATTCCAGTATTTTGTTAATTAATAAAACCCAGTATTTGTGCAATTAATATACACAAATGTAAAATTATTTTGCTTGGGTTCTCTATGATGTCAGTGGACTCTGCTCACACAGTCTAGATGGGCAGACGTGTTGTTCTTCTAAGATTCTTTATTCCTCTAAAGGGTGATAGAACTGACTAATGTAATTATCTGGGCCTGAAATGTCCTCTTTGAACTTCTAAATAATTGAGTAATTAATTGAAAGAATATTAGGCTAGTCAAATTTTCTATTCTTCCAGAGTCCCTTTCTGTAATTTGTGTTGTCTAGGCATTTATACATTCCATTCATATTGCCAAATTTCTTGACGTGAGTTGTTTATATTAGGTATATATATAGAGAGAGTTTACCTTGAGTTATTTTGCATTTTCAGATAATATTTGTGTTTATACTTAAAGTGATGTTTTTGATAGTTCATGGTTCGTCTTGCTTATGTTTGGTCTAACAGTTGCTACCTTTTGTTTTGTTTATGTAGTTTAACCTTAATGCACAGATGTCAATATTGTTGCAGTTAACCCTATATCTTATTTTTTTAAAGCTTACAACACCTATTTATTCTTTGTCTTTGCCTTTGGTTTCTTTTTAATTGAGCACCTTTATTCTATTTTAGCTCTACATTAAGAGATTCATAATTATACTCTTGGTGGTTCCTCTATAATTTGTAGCTTAATTCATCTCAGTCTACAACAATATTTGCCATACCTAATCTTTTTCTACATATGATGTATCAATATATAATTTTCTTTGTAATTATTTTTCCTCTTGAATAACCTTTGAAAAACATTTTCTATGGTACAGGTCTTTTGTAACAAATCATGTTTGTCGCCGGGCGGTGGTGGCGCACGCCTTTAATCCCAGCACTCGGGAGGCAGAGGCAGGCGGATCTCTGTGAGTTCGAGACCAGCCTGGTCTACAAGAGCTAGTTCCAGGACAGGCTCCAAAACCACAGAGAAACCCTTTCTCAAAACAACAACAACAACAAAAAAAAAACAAAAAAAAAAACAAAACAAAAACAAAACAAAAAAAACAAATCATGTTTGTCTTCTTAACATATTATTTTTTCATTACTTGTGTGTTCCTATGGATATGTGTGTGTGAGTTCTGATGCTCAAGGAAGCTAGAGGCTGCCTGTGCTCCTGGAGGTGGAACTGCAGGTGGCTATAAAGCTGTCTGACTGGGCACTGGGAAGAGAACTCGGATCTTTTGCAAGAGTGGCACACTCCTAACTCCTGAGCCTCTCTCCAGTTCTTTGGTAGTAGTTCTTTTGGTACAGTTTACATATTTTTGCTTTCACTACTTTTTTTTAATCTTCCATCTAATGAAATTCCCATTTCTCAGACTATGGTTTTCTTTATCTCTTAAAAACTTCAATGATTATTGATCCTTCTTTCCTCATTGTGTTTATATTTTTTAAACCTTGGAAAATACAGCCCTCATTACATCTGTTTTCAAGTCCTCTAGTACTAATCTTAATGCTTTTTCTATTTTCTGATTTTTATCCGGTATATTGGTCAATAATTTTTGAGTCTTAGTGTTTTGAATACTTTTTAATTCATAAAAGACATCCAGAATGTTACATTTCTTGAATGTCTAAATATTTGTTGTTGGTGATTGTTTTGTTTTTTTGAGACAGGGTTTTGTTTTGTGTTTGTATCTTTGGCTGTCCTGGAACTCACTCTGTAGACCAGGTTGGCCTCAAACTCACAGAGATCCACCTGCTTCTGCCTTCTAAGTGCCGGAATTAAAGGTGTGTACCACAGCCACCGAGCAAGAAAATTCTGCCTAATTTGATAGCTGAAGTTTTTTTTATTTTTATAAAGATTTTATTCAATTTTATTTTATGTGCATTAGTGTTTTGTCTGCATTCATGTCTGTCTGACGGTGTTGGATCCCCTGGAACTGTAATTACAGACAGTTGTGAGCTGCAATGTGGGTGCTGGGAATTGAATGTAGGACCTCTGGAAGAGCAACCAGTGCTCTTAACCACTGAGCCATCTCTCCAGCCTCTTATTCTTTTAATTTTTTTTCCATGTATGTCTATATACTATGTGTATGCCTGTTGTCCATGCGATCAGAGGAGGGTGTTGGAGCCCCTGTTACAGATGATTGTGGGCAGCTTTGTGGGAGCTGGGAACTGAATCCTGATCCTCTGGAAGACTATTCGGCCCTATTAATTGCTGAGCCATCTCTCCAGTCTCTTCCACATTCTTTCTAACTAACGTTGGGCCTGGCTTTCATCACTGTTAAACCTTATGGATGAAATTGTGGTTTGCTTGTAAGATTTAATAGGATTTGCTGCCTGAGTAGTTTTTATTTTACTGAACTTTAGCCTTTGGGATGAGGCATAAACTTCTAGGGTCCTCTGCTGATTGGGTATAGTAAATAACAAAAACTTGCCATGCTGACCAGTAAGAAATCAAATATTTCCCATCCTCGTATAAGCTTAAATAACTCAAATAGCATCCTTGTAAAACTCAAATAACTGCTCACCCCAGGGGGGCATGTCTTTATGCACACAACTCCAGTATTCACAAGGGCTCATAAAGAACCATATGTTAGTAGTGAATATGACTGAAGTACATGCACTTATGGCAATGCCATAATGAAGGAAAGGCACAAGAAAAACGTAGGAGTAGGAGAAGTAGCAGACGGGACAGAAGGGAGAGGAGGTAGGAAGACAGGGAAGGGGGAAGGAAGTCCATGAGCCGAGTCCCAGAGCTGATAGTCTCTCTCTGCCTTGCTCCCTCCCCACTATTTAAAAGTTTGCTTCACGGCCTCTGTCCTTAATTCTCTCCACTGTTCATCTCGGCCTCCTCGAGTCCACGAAGACTTGAAAACTTGCTCCATGTTGCAGGGTCTAGACCATCTCGCTGCAGAAATCAGCGCTATGGCCGCATGAGACTCACCCAGCTTGTTTCTCTTCCGTGATCAGACAAGTTCTTTAAGGTCACCAGCATGTAAAAAGAGGGTGAGAGTATGTGTGCTTATGTGTGCACTCCCCCCACAGATGCACACACACAGAACTCTCTAGCCATTCACAGTAGAAGAGTTAGATGGATTTTGATAATATTCCATTGTGTCTGAAATCAGAACCCTGGCTCAAATTCTCCATAGTGTCTGCATTGCCTTTATCCGTCAGAAAGTCGCTTGAGCAGTTCACAGTTGTGTGTGAACACATGCGTGTGTAAGACACTCTTGCTTCCTTCCTTTTGAAAAGATTCTTCTATTCTACTGTGATATTCTTTTTCTTTTTTTCTTTTTGGTTTTTTGAGACAGGGTTTCTCTGTAGCTTTGGAGTCTATCCTGGCACTAGCTCTTGTGGACCAGGCTGGCCTCGAACTCACAGAGATCCGCCTGCCTCTGCCTCCTGAGTGCTGGGATTAAAGGCGTGCGCCACCACCGCCCGACTCTACTGTGATATTTCTAGATATCATACTAATACAATCTCTTTTGCCATTTCTTTCACAAATCCTGTTCAGCTCATTTTTTTAAACCTGGGAATTATATCTTTGAATCTTTCAAGGCTTAGCTGTAAGCTGTAAGTCCAATTTCTTTTTATTTCATCGTCCCTCCTGAGAAATGCTACCTATAACGTTAATAGCAGCAAGGGTCAGCAAACCTCTGTCCTCTTCTGTCTCAGCACACGTCTCTAAGGAGACTCAAAAGCAAGGTAATGAAATAACGGAGGAACCCTCTTCTGCTTCCCTGACACCTGCTTCCAAAATCCATCCTCCTCTAGGGCTTTGTTTCAAGACAATTAGCTGTTGGTGCCTTGTCCTTACATGATTTGTTCCTGGGACCTTGACTTGAGCTGACAGAATGAAGAAATGATAAACACACAGAAAAGCTCAAGTCAGTTGGTCTAGGCTCTCAGATGGAGAAGCTGCAGCACTCAGAAGCTCAGCGTGTTTATTAAATACCATTGTATAGGAAGGCAGGGTTATTGTACACAGCTGTACAAGGAGGCGGGGTTATTAATACACATAAACGAGGAGGCGGGGTTATTAATACACATAAACAAGGAGGCGGGGTTATTAATACACATAAACGAGGAGGCGGGGTTATTACATACACATAAACAAGGAGGCGGGGTTATTACATACACAAAAACAATGAGGCAGTGTTATACACATAAACAAGGAAGCAGAGTTATTGTAAAGAGCTGAATCAGGACCCCAATTTAGCTAATGTAAATTGGAGCAATCTTTCTAGGGAGTGGACTTTAGGCTGTCCACATCTGAAGGGAGAAAGTGGTAGATATTTTCTGTAGATACTGTCAACATCCCAAGGAAGGCTTTGCCATCCCTCTGAGCCTTATCCAAGGCAGCTTTGTCAATCCCATAGCTCTGAGGCATTGGTCCTTGACCATGAGCTGCCCCCGTCAGCAATGCAGATTCATTCAGGACTTCACTGGCTCCTTCCATCCCCCCACCCCCCCACGGCCTTTATGTTGTTCATGATAGACCCTTACATTTAGTCCAGGGGAGTTCATTGCAACACTGGATACCGGACTGTAAGGATGACAAGAAGATCCCGTAACTTCTGTACCCAACAGAAACCCCTGTACCCAACAGAAACCCAGGAGAATGGGTAGCAAGTTCAAGAGATTAATGTCTCAGGAAGGTTGTTTATGCAGCATTAACAAGAGAAAGGAGTCTGAACATAAGCCTTCTTCTTTTCTAGGATACGCCTAGAAAAGGCTTTTCTAGGATTGGCCTCACCCATGTGATTGTTATTGTGGTCCAAATATCCAGAGGGTGGGTCCCAACTCTTTCCCCAATTGTCCCATCCAAATCCCAGGGCTGTAACCCACCGAGAATAATTAAACAGAGCCCACTGGGGACTCCAGGAAGTTAGAGAAATGCATCTCACTCCCAAATCAACAAAATAAGACAACACAAAAACAAAAGTGGAGAGACTTTATAGACAAGTTTGGGAGGATGTGACCAAACAGCTGGGTGAAAATCTTAGGCCAGAAGGCATCTCCTCCAGCTAGTCCTACCAGTATGGATACAATCACCAAACACATCCGAAAAACAGCTATTGGATTGTTTGTATTGGGGTCTTAAAAACCAAACCAAAACAACCCAACAAATACAGCTAACATTTAATGTCGCCAAGATTTTTTTTCCCTTTGGCTGTGTGCCTCCTCCACCCAAACGATAGCTTGTGGTCATTTTCTTGCCCTCAGTGCACCAAAGCTGCTGTGGCTCCCCTGTCTTCATTGCTTCTGGGTTCACAGGCCCAGGTTTTGGCCAGACAGGCTAGCAGTGCAGGCTGCTGGATAGGGTCACCTGGCCCAGTCCGGCACACACAGCCGGCCAAGCAGGCAGGCCCACAGCTCACCCTGTGCTTCATTGCTACGCAGCCCTCAGCTGTGTGCTGCTTGTTTTCTGCCAAACGCAACACAAAAGCAGGTAAATGGAAGCAAAAATGACAGCACGCTTAGGGCCCATCGCCATGTATTTCCCCCTTGATGCTTTTTCTTCCTTTATTTTTTTTTAAGTAGCCAAATTCATCACTCCACTCCCTGGAAAGCAAGGACATCCCTCCCTAACATAAGCCAAGAACTGCCCTAGTGGCAATGTCTCCGCTCATTTTTGTGGTCTTCGATAATCTCCCCCAAAGCGCCTCTATTTGTCCCACATTTTACATCCAGCACTTAGAACTTCACTCCTCCTTTGCCTTCACTTTTATCCGTATTGTCATTTGTTTGCTTCTCTCAGGAGCCTCTCTCACCTGAGTATTGGGATCCCCCCGTGGTCAGGTTCTCTGCCTTGGTTCCTTTTGAGTGCCACATCCTGCATGTTTTTAGGTACCGACCTATTGGAACTTCGAGGGAATGAAAAAGGACAGACTCATGGACATACATACCGAGAAGCTGAGATCCAGTGGTCTGGGCTCTCTCGGGGAGCCACAGCACCCCAGAAGCTCAGTGTATTTATTATATACAGCTGAGGTGGGCACCAGGACTATTACATAAAGATCAACATGGAGGCAGGGTTATTTTTATACAGCTGAACAAGGAGACAGGTTTGGCTAATCCAGGTAGGTGCAGCATCTTCAGGCTGTCCGGATATGGGGAGTGAGTGATGGTGATATTTTTTGCACATACTGTCCACATATTTGCACTTGGATCCAAGGAAGGCTTTGCCATTCCTCTGAGCCTTACCTGGGGAGGACTTTGTTGCACCTAAGGGGCTGAGGCATTAGTCCTCGATATGGCCACACCTCTGTCAACAGCACACAATCACTCAGGACTCCACTGACTCCCTACATGTTAGCTGTCTGCTTGTACTGCTTGGGGAGGTCTGGGATAGTTTCTTCCTCCTGCTCTGTACTCTCTTGGGGTAGAACGTCCTGTAGCTTTTTCCTCTTTAAAGTCTTTGACTCTTTCCATTTCTCTTCATGTCACTAAACTGTAACCTCACATCTATCCCTTCTGATAATACCCAAATATGTTCTTTGCAAAGTGAAGCTCTGAACATGCTATTTTCTTCCTTATATCTACACGACGGAGTCTCTAGATTTTAGGATAGACTCTAATCCTAAGGCCCGAATGACTCTGTGAGTTTGACCCCTCTTGCTCTTCTGTGGCCACAGTATCCCCAGCCCTTCCTCTAGCCCTGCTAATGTCCTTCAGTTCAGTTTCAAATGCCTGTTTCTGCTTGCACGTGAATCTCTGAAAATGCAATCTTGTTAGCATGAAATGTCATTTTTATCTTCAAATCATGCACACCATTTCCAAGATTTAAACTTATTTCACCTCTTCATGAAACCTCTTTCTCTTTTTAAATGTATGTGACTGTGTAAAATTGTTAATGTTACTTTGTGTAGGTGGAATTTCGCTGTGTCCTGGCAGCTGTTCCCAAATAAACACACTGAGATTTATTATTAATTATAAATGCTCAGCCAACAGCTCAGACTTGTAGCTAACTAGCTCCTACATTTTAAGTTAACCCTTAGACCCAAATTGTGAAGTCAAGATACCTCTAAAATATATATGTTGGTTTAGCTTAGCAACCCATACAATGAAATGTCTCTCTGTATTTACCTCCTTTTGAAGTCTTTGATGGAGATGGAAGAATAGATATTTATAATTATAGTTTTCCTTAGTTTTGATAAAAGAAAGTAGATATAAATATTGTAACTGTAATTCTTATTTGATACTTGTTTTGTTATATGTAATTTTACTATGTTAAAGTTAAAAACCTTCCTTTTTTATTTGAACAGAGAAGGGGAAATGGTGTGGAAAATCCTTCTGTATATGTGTTGCTTTTATTGGTTAATAAAGAAGCTTCTTCAGCCAATAGCTTAACAGAATATAACCAGGCTGGAAGATATATATATATATATATATATATATATATATATATATATATATATATATAGAGAGAGAGAGAGAGAGAGAGAGTAGGCATAGTCAGTGATATGCCATGGAGTCGTCAGAGGGGAAAGACTCAAGTTGCCAGCTGGAACCTTGCTGATAGGCCATGAATCTGGCCTATAAAATATAGGTAAAATATAAAATAATAGAAATGGGTTAATTCTAGATGTAAGAAATAGCTAGCAATATGCATAAGCTATTGGCCAAACAGTATTGCAAAAAATATAGTTTCTGTGTGATTATTTTGGGAGTCTGGGCGGCCCGGAAATAAACAAGTGGCCTCCACCTACATTCCTCCTCCTTCTTCCCAACATTTTCTTAGTCTGGTTCTTCTGCCTAAACCTATCCTTCCTAGTTATAGGCTAGTCAGCTTCTTTATTAAACCAGTCACAGTGACATAGATTCATGCTGTGTAAAGGAGTATTCCACAACCTTGTTCCAAGTAAAACTCAGACTTTTAGCACGAGGTACTATTAATATACTGGCAATATTTTTGAATGCACAAGTAAGTAAAATATTCAATGATTACCCAAAAAAGCATAATAATGAGTGTAATAGATTCAAATGAAAATATTTGACTACTTTATTAATGACCTAATGTGCATAATCATTTCATATGTTCTGAATGACAGTTTTTATGCTTTCATTGTGAGAGAAAATTACTGTTTATTTTGAAAAACATGAGTAAAATATTAACCTTATGGTTTCTATTTATAATTTGTCTCTTATGTGAAAAAAGACTACTTTCAAAATATTTCAGCTTTAAACCATATACATATGTATTTTCACAAGGATAAAAATAGCAACTAGTGTCTAATAAGGAAAGGAGTTTGTATAGGTAGCTCTAACAGCCATCTCCCCTTTATGGGAACACTCCTGATCTATCTTGATGTAATTGTATTGCCTCACTCTTCTGTCATTTGTTATGTCTAATGTCCCCAGTGCTGTGCTCGGTGCTTAGTGTCACCAATATGTCAGACAATAAAAACATTACCAGCTCTATTCAACAAACGTGAAAGTCTGAGACTGTAATTCTCTGAAAATATTAAAATAATTTAAATCAAGTCAATTATAATTTCTTACTATATTGTGATAAAAAGTAGATATTAATAAGAAAACTTTGTAAACTATATAATTTCATGAAAACCAAATAATATGCTCTGAGCAAATAATATGAAAGTGAAAAGATTATGAAAAAAATTTAAATTTTCTCAAAATTAATGAAAATGTCTGGGCAATGGTGGTGTATGCCTTTAGACCCAGCACTTAAGAGGCAGCTTGGTTCTCTGAGACAGGCAGATCTCTCAGTTCAAGGCCAGCCTGATCTACAGAGTGAGTTCCAGGACAGGAGGGCTACAATGCTGTCTCAAAAAAACATTAAAAAAATATAATAATGAGCCAAGTGGTGGTGGTGCATGCCTTTAATCCCAGCACTTGTGAGGTACAGGCAGGCAGATCTCTGGGAATTCAAGGCCAACCTGGTCTACAGAGTGAGTTCCAGATTTGACTTCAGAGTTACTAGGAAACCCTGTCTTAAAAAAAAATCACAAAAGTATATATGTATATAGATATAGATATTAGTGAAAATGAAAATATATTCAAACCTCTGTAGCAAGCCAAAAACAGCAGCAGGAGAGATGCATACAGCAACTAACATGAACACCACTAGAGCAGAATATCAAATATGAACTGTCATCTACCTCAGGCAACTGGAAAAGCAATAGAAAGAAAACCCGGAATAATAGGAGAGAAAAATAAAGATTAGAGCACAAATAGAGACTTTAAAAAGCATAAACAAGTAATTAAGTGAAGAGCTTGATTTTTCTAAAACTACACAATTGACAAATCTTTAGCTAAACTAGCAACAAAAATAAGTGACTTCAATAAAATGAGAGACAGAAATGGAGTCAGTACAGCTGGCACTATAGAAATTCAAAAGATTATAAAGGATTATTATAAACTGTATACCCAAAATTTGAGGACATAAAATAAACAAAATTTTGACACATTACCCTTTAGCAAGATTGAATTCTTGAAGATAGACTCTGACCAATAGTGAACAGTGAGACAGACCAGCAATCAAGAGGCCCTCACTAAACAAAAGCCTACTCACAATACATTGTATACATGTATAAAAGTTCTAAATAAACAAGTCAATGCCTAAGATGGCTCTATTGCTGAGTTATGCCAGAGATTCCCAAACAGTTTAGACTGATTCACAGGAGAGAATTTTTTTTTAAAATTTATTCTAAAAAGCCAGTATTAAGCTGACACACGCTGACACACACACACACACACACACACACACACACACACACACACACACACAGAAACTACACATGAATGTGACTGATGAACCTAGATGCAAATATGCTAGCAAATGGAGCCGGAGAGATGGCTTGATGGGAAGGAATGCTTGCTACTCTTGCAAAGGACTCAGGGTCAGTTCCTACACCGCACTAGGCAGCTCACAAGCACCTGTAACTCCTGTTCCATCAACACCATCTTCTGGCTCCTGCAGGCACTACACTTTTATGTGGCACGCATTCATACATGTAGGCAAAACACCCAAATACATAAAGCAACATAAAACCTCTAAAAAAAAAAATACCAGCAACTTGAATCCAACAGCGCATTGAAAAGAGCAGTATAGCAGTTTCAGGTGGGAGTCAAGTCAGGACTGCAAGGATGGTTCAATGTGCAGAGTCAATAACATGACACGCTGCACCTAAAGAATGTTTCTAAAACAGAGAGTAAAGCAAAGGTGCCAGGTGCCCACTCTCACTCACCCCTGTCAGTCAACATAGCCTTCAAAGCCCAAGCTGGAGCCATCAAGAAAAAGGAAGGTAGCCGGGCGGTGGTGGCGCACGCCTTTAATCCCAGCACTCAGGAGGCAGAGGCAGGCGGATCTCTGTGAGTTCGAGACCAGCCTGGTTTACAAGAGCTAGTTCCAGGACAGGCTCCAAAAAACCACAGAGAAACCCTGTCTCGAAAAACCAAAAAAAGAAAAGAAAAAGGAAGGTAACAACCCAAGTTTGCCAACTTGTGAAGGAGGCATTCAACTTGCTAATTTGCCGATGACATGATCGTATGTAGAGAAAATCCAAAAGTTGCTGCTCAGACCTCTTGGAATGATAGTGAACCTAGTAAAGTGACAGGAAAGAAGGTGATAGAAAAATCTTCAGCTTTCATATTTACTATCCAGTAACAAATTTTCCAGAAGAAAACCTCCAACGTAATCCTATTTACAATACCTACCATACTATAAGAAATATTACCTCGGAATGAATTGAATCAGTTTTGGAAGTCTCTGCAGTGAAAACACAGGGCATTTGTTCTAAGAGAACAAATGATATGATGTCCCATGTTCGTGGGTTAGAATAAATGTCATTAAAATAGCCAAATCACTCAAGGTGAAGGTGATCTACAGATTGAAGAGATCTCCATCAAAATACTGAAGAAAAAAATAAACTTGGCTGGGTGGTGGCGGCACATACCTTTAATCAGGAGGCCGAAGCAAGAGGATCTTTGTGAGTTCGAGGTCAGCTTGGTCTACACAAAGAGACAGTTCCAGACCAACCAGGGCTACATATAGAAACCCTATCTCGAAAAACAAAACAAAAAACAAGAAAAAACAAAACCAAAAGAACAACAACAAAAAGCCTAGAATTTGTTCTAAATAGTCAAAGCAGTGGTGAAACAATACAGCAAACAAGGCAGGAGCATCGTGCTGCCGACTTTAAAGGGTGATTCATGCTGTGGTCATGTAAAATGTGTGCCATTGGCAGAAAACCAGCCTCATAGACCAGAGGAATGGTACCCCAGAGCCCAGAAGTGATTCCTCGAATTTCCACCTGACTGGTCTTTTGCAAAGGTGCCCAGAACACACACGGGGGGGGGGGGGGTGGCAGCTGGGGAATGTGCTGGGAAACTGGGTATGTGCATGTAGAAGGCTGAAACCACAAACCCATTCTGATCATGTGAAAATATCAAAATGGACAACATCTTAAATATAAAACTCAATACTGGAGCCCCTGGAGGAAGCGATGAGGATTTTGTAGGCAAGGCAGAAGCACCAACAAAGGCGACACAGACAACTGAGATACCGTCACCTTAAAAGCTTGCACCCCAAAGGAAACAAGACCTCGGACAGACACCTGCTGAGGAGGCAGACCATTTGCAGGCTGCATTGTGGCTGAACAGGTTGACGATGTGGTGCCTATACACAGTAGACTCTGTAAGAGCTCAGACAACTCTAGGAAAAATCAACAGCAGTAACAGCAGCAAAAACCAACCAAATAACCACTTGAAAAACAGGCAGTAGACCTAAACAGACAGATCTTCAAAGCAGACACAATAGGTCTGTGGTAATGTTCAGCATCACTAATCATGGAAGCCCAAGTCAAAACCACAATGAGACATCACCTCATGCAGTTCAAATGACTGTTCTCCAGACCAAAGATAAGTGTTGCTGCAAATGCAAGGAACGGACAGCTATTAACACTTCGGGCAGAAATATAAAATTAGTGTAGCCATTATGGAAAACAGAGGAGCTTGGGGAAGTCTCTCACAAAATTAAAAATACATCTACTACACCATCCAGCAGGCTCACTAGTTTATATGTGGCCAAACAGAAATGAGATCAGCAAGGTCAAAGAGGCTCCTATAACTGACACATTGACTGCGGCATTATTCACTATAGCCAAGTGCACACAAGCAAGTGTCCATCAACTGATGAACGGCCTGAAAAGGTGTTATGTGTGCATAGCGGAATACTATGCAGCTACGAAAAGGATAAAATGCTGTCATTTATGACAATAAGGATGGGAGTAGGAGTTGTTCAATAAGTACAGAAAGAAACCAGCACATGAACCTCCACATTTGAAATGTTAGATATGTTTTCACACGTCACAAGTGGAATAGCAGTTACCAGGTGAAGAGTTGGAGGGAGAAAGAAGTAGTGAAAAGTTTGTTAGTGGGCATGATGTTACAGAAAGGAGAAATAATGGTTTTGTGTTATATAAGATGTTATGAAAATGTTTATTTTTAAAGGAGAATTATGTGTGCATGTTTTCATTAGAAAAAATAAATGCTTGAGAATAAAATACACACAGAGGTATTTGAACATTAAATGATGTATACATGGACCAGATTTAACATAGTTCTCTATAAATATATGAAATGTTCTTATGTCAAGTAATAAAGAAAGGGAGCCAGGGAGATGGCTCAAATGTCCTGTAGGCATGAGAACCAGAATTTAGTTTTCACAACACATGTTTAAAAAAAGACAAATTCAGGAAAGGGGCCTACTTGTAATCCCCATGGTGCGGAGGCAGAGGCAGGCAGAACGTTGAGGTCTGTTTGCCAGGCAGTCTAGCCATATGGGCGAGTCTTATGCCACTGAGATACTTGTCTCACTGAATCAAGGTGGGGGCTGCTGAGGAATCGCATGGTTGGCCCCTGACCTTCACGCACATGCGCACACATACACACAAATTAGAAAATGGGATGCATGCACGCCATGGAACTATTAAGAGAGGTGCCATCTTGACACTTTGCAGGGGCACTGATAGAACTGGAGATCATTGGGAAAGATGAAGTAGGGTCATTTCAGAGAGACAGAACCCCATTTCACACTCAGAACATCAAGTTTAAATTCTAAGTATCTGAGATCATGGAACTAGAAAGGGGACAATGAGAAGTAAGGAGGAGATCTTGATGGAGGTGGGAAGAGGAGGGTGATGGAATAGGTGCAAAAGGACAGTAATGGGGGAAGAAAGGGAACCAGCTGCAGGGGGTACAGTGGGCAGAAGAGAGCTGTAGGGCAGGAATGTAGCGAGCTGCGTGAAGCCACACCTGATGGCAATGTAGAGAGTTGCTTGGAGTCACACCTGATGGTGCTGGCTCCCGCCCTCCGCGATCCCGAAAGCGAGTGCTCTGTGATAATCAACACCTAATATCAACTAGGCCTGACTTATGCTATTATCACGCAATGACTGTCAGCTGCTTGCATATGCGTGAACCTATGAGCAGTGCCCACCTGGCAATCCAGGATTGGTAGCCCAGGCCTACTTAAGGGCTGGGAGAGGTTTGCCCGGGGAGAGAGAGAGAGATTTTACAATTGTTAACAAGGTCCTGAATAAACTGCTTAGCAAGAAGAGCTCCGGTGTTGTGCGTCCTCCTTGCTGGTCGAGGGGGGCCGCGACACAGGAACTCAGCGGGGACAGGAAGTTAAGGCAGGAACTGACAAGGAAATGATGAAGAAACGTTGCCTGCCTACTGGTTTGCCCTCTCATGGTTTACTCAGCCTTCCTTCACAGAGCACCCAGGACCAGCAGCCCAAGGGTGGCTCCCACTACAGTGAGCTGTACTCTCTTCTGTATCAGCCAGAAAAATCACAAAAATGCCCCACAGATTGGCCTACAGTTCAACCCTGTGGGGGCATTTTCTTAACTAAGTGTGCTTCTTCCCAGACGACCCTAGCTTGGATCAAGTTGACACAAATCTAGCCAGCACAGTATGCTAACCTAAAATATATAATCAAAAGGAAATGTTGAGAGCTATAGTAATCAAGTAACTTGTCAGGATCTAGAAGATCTCAAAGGCTGTTTGCTTTCTGTTCCTCTCCACGAGCAAATCCCTCGTGTGATCCTGGAAAAGTGAACGTTGCCTGTATATTTGTCCTTCCTTTGCACTATGTGACATCACAAGCAACTTCAGAGTTTTAGAACATTTGCAGCTGCAGCCAGCATGCAGCATCAAATTCAAGCACTTGTAAGAAGCAGTCTCTTCAACATCAATGACCCATGCTTAATATAGCTTTCCATAGTAATTAAATTTTCATAGAGCTGCCTGATGACTTTATTATTAGTTCATTGGAAATCAATAGAATTATTTTGATTCTTGCTTATTTCCAAATATTAAAACCTAAGCAGTTTAGCCTGTTAGCTCAATTAGAACATGGTCTTGGTATCGACTACCATGCGATTCCAAGGACTGTTTGAAGAAAATCCCTGACGAAAGCCCTATCTGATACTTCCCCTCACTCACATTTGGGTAGCTTCTCCAGTTGTATCAAACAAAAATGAAGCGTTTTTGTGGTGTATCTATAATCCCTCTGGAATGAAGGAAAAATGAAAGAGGTGGTTTTCCTGACACCTTTCCATTTAACCTTTTACAAGTGTTTGTGTGTGTGTGCGCACGCACACACGCGCATGCACACATGCATGCATGCAAATGTATTGTGTCTGTAAGCGCAGGTACTCACGCAGAGGTCAGAGGACGGCCTCGGGTGTTCGTTTATTTGAGAAAAAGGCCTGTCGTATTTTGGCTGCTTCCACCAGGCTTGCTGACCCACCAGCTTCTGTTACCTTCGCCACCTATCACCACCTTCCATGTCCTTATAGGAACACTGGCATTTCAGACACACAGTACCTCGCTCAGCTTTATGTGGATCCTAAAAGCCAAACTCAGGTCCTTTTGCTTCTGTGGCAACTGCTTTACTCACTGACCCCTCCTCCGTCCATGGGTTCCCCTGCTCTGGGACAATGGTTTTACCCTGTAAAGATTTGTTTTTTGTACTTGTTTAATAAAATACTGACTGGCCAGTAGCCAGGCAGGAAGTATATGCAAGGTGACCAGGCAGGAAGTAGAGGTAGGGCAATGAGAACAGGAGAATTCTGGGAAGAGGAAAGCTCAGTCTGTAGTCATTGCCTAGACACAGAGGAAACAAGATGAGAAGGCCTCGCTAATAAATGGTACCAAGCCACATGGCTAACACAGATAAGAATTACGGGCTGATATAAGTTATAGGAGTTAATAAGAAAAGCCTGAGCTACTAGGCCACCCAGTTTATAATTAACATAGACCTCTCTATGTTTCTTTGTGATTGAATGGCTGCGGGACCTGGTGGGACAGAAACCTCATGTCAACAGTACCTTTTGATTTTCTAATAATTAACAATGTTTCCTCACCCCCGCCCTTAACGTGCTTGTTTACATTCGTTCAGTTGTTTGTTAACAAGCGTTAAATACTTCCTATATGCAAGTCTTTATGGAAGATATAATGACAAAACAAGACAGGATATCATATAACTTCTATATTACAGTGGGGAAAAAACAAAACAAAACAAAATCCCAAACCAATAGAAAGAATACTAAGAAATGCAGTAAAAGTGTAAGATTTTTGACCAATAAGCAGTTTGGAGACAGATAAAGCTATTATTTCTTTGGACAGTGTTGTCACATAAGGTCTTTTGGTGAAAGTGACATTGCACAAGACTTTGTGAGAGTCCCCAGCCTTTTGAAAACTGCTCTCTGGGCACCTGCACCAGTTGGAGGGACAGAAACGAATGCAGGAGCTTCCTGGGAAGAATGAAGACATGGAATAAGTGGGGCAAGAGGCAGAAGCCAGACACTGAAGATTTCAGATAAACTGAATGTCACCATCACTTTTTTTGAAATGCCATTGCTGACATTACAGTTTCCTTAGCGTTAATGGTAGCTCACCGATGCTATTTGGTCTCAGAGAAAAACCATGTGTTATAAAATTGTAGAACTGAGAGGTTCCTTGGAAATTACTCAGCCCAACCCTTTCATTTGAGAGACAAAATGAGAATTTGAGCCTAGAATGATGCTTAGGTGGCCTATAGGAGGTTTCTCAGGAGGGCAGGACAGCTAGGGTTTGAGCTTGGCCTTTAATATTACAGCAGCTAGTTCTCTTCCTAGAAACTAGTTGTTTGTTTGTTTGTTTTTTGTTTTCTTTTTTTTTTTGTTTTTTTGAGACAATGGTTTCTCTGAGTAACAATGCTGGCTGTTCTGGAGCTTGCTCTGTAGACCAGGCTGGCCTCAAACTCACAGAGATCCATCTGCCTCTGCCTCTGGGATTAAAGGCATACAACTACTACCACCCAGCTAGAAAACCAGTTTTTAAGAAATCATTTCCATTTTTTTTAAGGTCATGGCATTTGTATGGCATGCCTGATTCCCATTTGATTGTAAAAAAAAAAAAAAACTAAACTGTAATTTACCCAATATTTAAATAGAACTAATTGTTTCTGATTTGGAGTACATATGGACATTCATTTTGTTTTAATTTTTATCTACTTGTCTTTTTCCCCCTGTGGTGCTGGAAATCAAACACAAGATAGTGCAATTGATGAATACAAACAAGTTAAAAATAAAATGTGGACTGTGGAGGACAGGAAGACTCAAGCCTGGGTCATCCACACTGTAGAACCCATCAAAGGACGGGCTCTTCTAACATGCTTGAAAAATAGTGGGCAAGTTGTGTCTGCATGGCTCAGATTTGAGAAGATATTATAAGGTTTTTTTCTCCTTGTTCATGTTTCTATGATGAAATATTTTAGATGTTATTCCTAATTCATTAGCATTTCTTTTTCCAAAACAAGTTGGAGCTTTAACTGTGAAGAGAAGGAATGGTTTGTTTCACATCGTGATATTATTGTTGCTGCTGTTATTACACACACTCTGGAAGTTTCCAAGCTTCTACAGAACCTGACCCGTATCACCGCTCATTTCAGTGCAGGTCATACTGCCTCTGCCCTTTTAACAGTCTTGTTTTTCTCAGCCTGCTTTTCCACAATTCTTTTGCTATTTCCTACCGGTTTTATGTTGTTTTTTTTTAAACTAAGAATATTGTGAGCATTTTGAACGAAACATCTACTGTAGCTGTTTCAAAGAGCAGCACTACAGTGATGGATCTCAACCCAACCCATATCTGGACAGCAGTCTGTTCACGTAGAGTGTTTCTGGAGCCTTGCTCTTTGGACCACATATCATCTGCAGTTGCTTTGAGACATGGTCTCATGGTGTAGCACTGAGTGGCCTGAAGCTTGCTATGCAGGTCAGGCTGGCCTAGAACTCACAGAAATACACTTGCCTCTGTCTCCCTAGTCTTGGGATTAAAGACAGGTGCCCTACCTGTAGCTACTTTCATGCTATACAACAGAGTCAAGTAACAACAAAAACTGAATGATCAGGAAAGAATAAGATATTTATTATCAATCCCTTTCCAGGAAAAATTTGCAAATACCTGACTTTATTTACACACACACACACACACACACACACACACACACACACACACGTATCTACATGCATACAAGAGGAAAGAAATATCTAGAGCAGGATAGCAACTTGAGGGAGACCTGTCTCACCTGTCCTCCCATGTTCACCCAAAACCTAGAGTCAGACTTATAGTATATACTGGACAAATATTTGTAGAATAAAGCTGATTGTGGTTTTATCTTTCATTAATTAAAAGCACAAAAATAACAAGAAGAAATTTCTTCCCAGTACGTTTTCACTCAAGTAGCACCATGAATAAGATAGTTGGACAACCCATTAACGTGACCAGCCCAGACAATCTCCTTGGGGTGATTCATAGCACATTAGAAGAGCATCCTTCTTATGCAAAAGCAATTAGCTTAATAGGACAATATGTTGGACCCCCTTAGCTGCCTGTTTAATGCCTTTGCTTTTTATGGGAAGGTCCCTTTAACAATTTCTTGACACTTTAGGCAAGATAGCTCATTAAATTCCCCGTCTCAAATCCATTTTCCACAAAAATGTTCAGTAAATGTATTCTAGTACTTGGCTTGGAAAGATTATTTGTGCAATATAATCTTGGAATCTGATGTCTGAAATACCATAGTTCTTTATTGCTATAAAAGTGAAGCTGATTTAGGTATCAGAGTTCATCAGTTATTTTTATTACTCAAAATTTTGTAAAGAATTTAGGCACATTGACAGTTCTGTTAAAATTAAGGCAGGTATTTCTCTTTTCTAAGGAATTATTTTTTATTATTTTATTGTATGTCTATCTGTGATTGTGTACATATGTTTGCAGTTTTCTGTGAAAACCAGAGGCATTGGATCACCCTAGACCTGGAGTTACATGCGGCTGTGAATAACTTTGTAGGTCCTGGAGAGAGAACTCAGGTTCTTAGTCAAAGCAGTATGTGCCCTTATCTGCTGAGAAATCTCTCCAGCCACAGGTATTTCTAATTCCATTCTATCCTTTCCTTTCCTTCCTCTTTACCGTCTTTCTTCCTTTTTCTTTTCTTTTAATTCCCTGTGCAGCCTAGGCTGATCTCAAATGTACTGTGTAGTCCAGGCTGGCATTGGATTCACAATCTTCTTACCATTGCCATTCAAGTACTAAGAATATAGGTGTGAGCCATCATGTCCAGTTCCATGCTTTCCAAAAACCAAAACAAACAAAAAACTTTTATTGCATTTTTAAATTTATGTTTGGGGCGGGGTGGGGGAGGGCTTGTGGAGGTCACGTGACACCCTGAAGGAGTCAGTGCTTCTCTCTGGGGCAGGAATTGAACTTGTTTGGTAGCTGGTCATTTTACCTGCTGAGGCATTTCTCTGTTCTTCCCTTTCTTAGTCATGTTTGTGTGTTCATCGAGGGCATCAATGAGTAAAGCTTTGAAAATCACAAGAAGTAACTTCAGTTGGTAAGAATACTCTGAGACATTTCTTTAAAAAAATTCCTAAACTTTTCAGTTCGAAATTCTGATTGTGTACTTCGGGGTGCAGCACTGGAATCTTTCTATATAAAAGTAACGTCTCTAAGTGCTGACTACTCTCACTGGATCATCCTGTATGGCAGGCACACATCAAATTGTCACACAGTAACATGTAAGTATTTATGCTTAAGGTAATGATGACCGGCAAATAAAAAACAAAATGGCAGCATGTCAAGTGGTTTATAGCATAAGAAAAACGTTTCAGCTATGGGGAGACAGGGGCAGGAGTCCCTAGGCTTTGTTGGCTAGCTAGACTATAGTGAGCTCCAGGCTCAATGAGAGACCCCATCTCAGAAAAAAATAAAGCGAAAAGTGACTAAGGAGGGAATCTGATATCAGTCTCTGGCTTCAACATGCATGCGCACCACATGCACACATCCATACACCACATGCAAGACATCAGAATGATGCGAAATAATTGCTTTCAAGAAGCTTAAAAACTTTTAAGGGAACACAGACAACCCCCCCCAAAGAGTCATAAAAACAATAAAGGAACAAAGAGAACTTGCCAAGAGATAGAAGTCATAAAGAATCAACTTATTGAGCTAAAGAGTGCAATGAGTAAAAAATTAATGTCGATGGAGATTCAGCAGGGCAGAAGGGGAAATCAAGGACATAAAGACAGGTCAATAAAAATCATCTGGTCAGATGAAAACAAAAGGAATCAAAGGTTTGAGGATTTATCAAGTACTTTGAAATGAATCAGTGTGATGTGTTGTCAACTTGACAGACTTTAGGATCCCTTGGTAGACGGGCCTCTGGACATGCCGGCTGGACATGGCCTTGACTGAGCCCGTGGGTGGCACTGTTCCCTGCAGGGATCTTGGAGTGAGTGGAGAACGGGAGGTGAGCAGTACTTCCTGACTGGGGATGTCATGTGACCAGATGCTTCCCACTCCCGCCGGAACCTCCCCACCAGCAAGGACTTTCCCCTTGAATTCTAAGCCAGAATAAACCTGTTTGAGCTGCTTTCGTCAGGGAATTTCATGACAATGGCATGAAAAGGAACTGATATACAGATCAGTGAGTTGTGAGACTCACCAGGGGAAGAGAGACAGAGCATGTCCAAAACAAACCAAAACCTACTTAAGCCAGTGCGTGAAAACTCCCCCAGTCCAGGAGAAATAAAAAGGCTGGTCATAAAGAGGTTGCACAGAGACTTACTATACTTTAGTTGTTAAAATTCGGGCAATTTTTTTTGAGGGAAAAAAGCAAAGTAAGTCACACTTTTAGGAAAGTTTATGAGACCACGGGTGGATTTCTCAGCAGAAGCCTTGCAATTAATATTCATATGGTACATGGATAAAATCCTAAAGATGCAAGAATAACATCAACAAAAGCATGTTAGAACAGACAGAGAAGTCAGTAGCAGTACAGAGAACTCACTCAGTGATGGGGCTATCCACAAGCAATGCATGAACGAGAAGAAGAAAGCCACCCCATTTACAATAGCAACAAAATGATAAAATGCTTAGGAACAGGCAGCTGAAGATACAGAAGACTCATGCCCATCCCTACAAAACGCTGAAGATGCTAAAGGTCCCTGGAAAATATGAAAGACCGTGTGGATTTTGGGGCTAGAAGAACAATGTCTACTATTCACTCTTCTAACAGGAATTTGTATATTCAGTACAATATATATCAAAGTCACTGGCCTCTTAAATAACAAAATTAGAAAATTTCTAAACTTCATGTTAAAGTAAAGACTTTCCCACAGAGTCAAAGAAATTGAACAGGAACAAAGAAAATTAGAGATATTACAGTTTCTGATTTCAAAATATGTTCCCAATCTATAGTACGCATAGCAATATAGTGCTAAAGCTCAAACACAGAGAGACTGGTAAAACTGGGTAGAAAGCCCAGACATAAATTTATGTATCAGTGGTTGGACCTGATGAGGAAAGAATACACTGAATGGGGGAAATTATCTTTTCAGGAAACCATCCTGGGTAAACTGGATACTCATTCATACAGGAATTCTGGATCCTTATCTCACACTTCATACAGAACTCAGCATGGGCTAGGAGTAAAGTCTTGAATGTAAGGCCTGAAACTTACTCCTGGAAGAACAGAAGTTTCTTGATGTTGTTCCAGGGAATGAATTGTTGGGTATGTCACCAAACAGCAGAGGAAACCATTAGCACAGTTTATAAAAGTCAACCATTCTTTATGTCTGATAACAAGACATATGTGTGGAAGGGTATATAGCCCAAGAGCCAACAAGGAACTCAGTTTGGCAATGCGCAAAGGGCCCGATACCCTTTTTGTGGAGAAAACACACCAATTGCTGCCAGGTATTGGCAAAGTGCTCTACATGACTTATCAACAGAAAACAGAACCAAAGACACAAGGAAAATCATCTGTGATAGATTGGCTAAAAGAGTGTGTGACTATCTAAAAAGCCAAGAGAGTAGTGTTGGTCGTGATGTGAAAAACAGAAACCCATGCACTGCTGCCACAAATGTAAATTCTACAGCTGTTAGAGAAAATTAAGAGTGAAACTACCCTATGACCCAGCAATCGTGTGGCATTGTTTACAATAACGACATAATGAGTGTGAGCAATTGCATTTCAATAAGTGGACGAAGCAAAGGAAATGTGCTATTTCCTATACTGCAATATTCCCATCCTTAAGGAAGAAGGAAGTTCTGTCATTTGTTGACACATGGAGGAGCCTGAGGACCACACGGTAACCAACATTAGCCAGGCACAGAAAGATTCTAGAGAGCATGCTTCTGGGTGGATCTGAAATAGTAGAACTCATGGACTCTGAGTATGGCGGTTCCAGGGGATAGAGGACAAAACAGATGTTGGTCGAAGGGTACCAAGCTTCAGTTACGTGTGATGGGTAACTCTGGAGAGCTAATGTACAATGTGACAAGACTTAGCAATGCTGCATAACATGTTTGAAGCCTGCATATATACATATGCATATATGTTTGTATATATATATATATAAAGGTATATACATATATATCTTTAGTTTGATCATCATAAAAATGGAAAAGCAGTATGTGAGGCATGCACATATTAATTTGGTTGTGGTTATTTTGTGTTCTATAGAAATTAAACATTCCATCATGCATCTCTAATATTTGCAGAATTTGTCAGTTGTACTTCAGTGAGCTCTAAAAATACTCACACATCTTCTGAGCAGCGTAGCAAGTGGTCTGAATGGGGCCTGAGTCTTTTCTTCAGCCTGTAATGTATGTGCTCTTACCAACAAGCCAGTTACTTGATGTGACGGTTTTTGGTTTTTTGATATTTTAGGCGACATTTCCTTTTCTGTGTCTTAGGTTTATTTGGGTCAGAGATTCCCTCTGAGAAGTTGATGAAATCTGTGTAATCTCTCTCCAGGAAAAGTAACTCAAAAATTGTTGCATATAATTACAAGGCCCTGCAAACCTCGACATATGACGATGGACTCCAGCCATGGACTAGTTTAAGATCTATTCTTCAGTTATGGCCTACTTAATTTTTAATATTGTTCTATATGTAGGCATCTTAACTGACTCTAACTTTTTTCTATCAGATACTCTACTGCCCAGAACTTAGTGACTTGCTCACTGTCCTGACTCTGTATCTCTTTCCAATGAACTGGATCATATATTGCCAGTTTATTTAATATGTTCATTAAAAAAAAATCCTCTCATGTATTTTCACTCAACTCGTGTTTTAAGGGATGATGTTGATAGATTTAAAAAAAAAAAGACAATTTGTTTGTGGGGAACATCTGAGGGCCAGAGATTCCTTGGGCAGGTTGTCCCTGACCCCAGACACTATTGTAAGAAAGAAGTCCCCTGGGGGATGACGGCGAAGTGATTAGATACCAGCAGCGACAAACTGAGGACAGACTGGAGTCAAGTGGGCGACTTCAGAGAAAGCTGGTGGCCTTGCTGTCATCCGTCCTTCCTTCCCTTGTTTAAGAAATGAAAATTCGAGGAAGGCTGTGAACAGCTTGGGTGGCAGATGGTGGCAGAGAGAGCCAGTCCAACCCGAATTTGAGGACTGTATCAAAATCCTGGGCAGAAAGAATCTTGTTTTCTTCAAGGTCTTAGATGAGGTCAGAGGAGAAGAGATAGAAATACTAAGAGGCCTGGAGAGGAGGAAAAAGTTATAGAAAGTGAGAAGGGGAGGGAAGAGGAAAGGGATGGAGGGAAGTGGTGACTCAGGAAATGCTTTTACTAATCAGGCACATATACACTTGATTACTGCGGCAATGTGGCCTGTCTACCTGGGCCTTCTCTCAACAGTGTGAACCTAATGGCGTTTTGTTTGTTTGTTTTGCTTTGTTCTGGGTTTTGTTATTGGTTTTTGTTTGTTTATGGTTCTTAGAGAGGTTATCACTGGAATTTGGGCTAGCCCATAACTCACTATGTACACCAGGCTGGCCTCAGTTTTACTGCCATCCTCCTGCCTCTGTCTCCTAAGTGCTGGGTTTACTGGCGTGTTCCATCATGTCTGCCTAGAGTGACTTCCTAATTGTTCAGACAGTTACCAGTTAACTTTTTATGGATTACTGTGCAGGGGTGGGGCTGTGTGTCTTATCCTGCCTCAATCTCATTCTCCCCAACACGGTACCTTTGTTGGCATTCGAAGCAGATAGGTCATGCCCACGCCACAGCATGTGGCCGAGTAAGGCGTCATAGTTGGCCTTTGAGCACACACTTCTGTCTCCGCCATCCCTGTGTTAGTCCTGGCTGTAGCTGGACAAGTTTCCCACAGGGGCCCCTGTGTTAAAGGTTTGTCTCCTAGGCGATGTGGTTTTGGAGGTACAATGGACTTTTTATAGGCAGAGCCTCACGGAGATCTTTAGGGTGTTTTCAGTATGACCTTGAAGGGAATTGTGGGAAGTGGTCTTGCTCTCTCTTCCTCCTGGCTCAGCTGTGAATTGTTTGCTCTACCATGAGGTCCCCAACAATCTTGGGTTTTGTGTTTAGGATTCAGTTAGCCAAGGAAATGTGAGTCTGGGTAGGGAGCTTCTGGGGCAGGTACGTTTGGGAAATACACAGGTGGAGATTTCAAGGATGCTGGTCCACGTGGCCACATCACATCGAATTACCCTACCAGTCATTAAGGAAGTTTATATTTGGGGACACTGCTCTTACAGTCAATGCTAGTTTCTTTTTTTTTTATCCCAATGTTTTAAAAATAGCTGTAGAAATCACATTATGCACATAATTCACATTTCCATTTCATAGCTGAAAATTCATTTATGAATCCTAGCCTTATAGTAGCCCAAATCTACATTAAACATTATATCTAACCAATATACTTATCCATTAATGTGATTAATGTAAACAATTAATTTTGATGGTTTCTACTATAACCAAATATCAAATACATAAATGAAGTAAATCGGGGCTGGAGAGATGGCTCAGAGGTCAAGAGCACTGCTTGTTCTTCCAGAGGTCCTGAGTTCAATTCCCAGCAACCACATGGTGGCTCACAACCATCTGTAATGAAATCTGGTGCCCTCTTCTGGCCTGCAGGCACACACGCAGACAGAACACTATAAACAAAATAAATAAATAAATCTTTAAAATAAATAAATAAATAAATGAAGTAAATCATTAGCTTTGGAGGAATTTACAAACCATGATTCAGATTTATTAAATTGTTTTTTAAGACTTAAAAACTAAATAATCAACCCTTTAATATGTTTTATTCACTTAAGCAGAAAGTATTTCACAAATATTTTTGATATTTTCCACCTTTTGCTCTATTTGCTTTGGGAAGTTCAGTGAGAATGTGGGCAAGTGGGCCTTGCGGACCAGATATGAGCTGCAGAGTCTTTCCTTGAATGGCAATAGACTGTCTTCAGGTCTGACCCGCTCCTCCGTTGACACAGATGGGACATTTCCTATTGTAATGAATGAATTTCACAGCTGTGAAAAGTACGGAAGTATATACTTTCCTCTCTGAATTCTATTGTTTATAAGTTCAGAGCAGTGTGGAGGATTCTTCGTTTTTCTAAAAAATGAATAGTTTAAAAATTCTTTAATTTAAAAGATTTGTTTACGTTATTGTATGTGTATGGATGCTTTGCCTGCCTGCGTGCACAGCACAGGGTGCCTGGACCTCTCGGAGGCCAGAAGGGGTGTCGTTTCCTGGGAAACTGGAGTTACAGCTGCTTATGAGTCGCCATGAGGGTGCTGGGAACTGAACTGGGGTCCTCTGGAAGGGCAACAGGTGCTCTTAACCACTGAGCTATCTCTTCCGCTCCAAAATTCTTTAATTTTAAACTATATACTATGATATGATACAAACAAACTTCATACTCACACCGTCCTTGTTCCTTTCAGACCCAGGAATCATGTTTAGCCATGCCTTCTTTATCCTTTCATTATCTGTTAATGACAATAAAACAAATGTATTTTTTATTTCTTTTCCTTCCTTTATAGGACAGGCAAAGTTTAAAGATTCCCCAGAGTTCTCTTCTTATTTTGAATTATTTTTCAGTTGGTAATTCTTTGCACAGAGAATTTATTAAATTATCTACACAAATACAAGACCTTCTTAAAGTTGTTGAAATTAATAATACAGTTTTTCATTTAAATTTATGTTTAACTGATACATAAAAGCAGCAACATCACTTATTAATGGGCGCCATGTGCTGCTTCAGTGTATCTAAATATTGCATGATGTTTACGCATCAAGATAAACATATCTATCTCCTCAAGCATTTATTACTTCTATGTGGCAAAACCCTTTTTTCTGGCTTTTGAAACACACATCCTGCTTGCAGCAGCACAGTAGAATTTTTTTTCTGGAAACAGAGTCACGGTATGTGTCTCAGGCTGGCCTGCAACTCAACATCCTTCTCTCTTAGCCTCTGAGTGCTGGGGTTGCATGTGCCACCATGGCTACACGCCGGAGCTTCTGAGTCCAATCCAACCCAACTTTCCTCCCTGCCCCACTTCTCCACCTGAATGTAATGAGTGTTCTACTCCCAACTTCTATGAAATTTTTTGAGGCAGAATCTCACTATGTAGTCCTTACTGGCTTGGAATTCCCTATGCTGGCCTGGAACTCCGAGATCTGCCTGCCTCTGCCTCCAAACTACTGAGGTTAAAGGCGTGCACCACACCGGCCCTTGAATTAGCTTTTTATATTCCATGTGTGAGTGAACTCATGTGGTAATTTTTTTCTTCCTGTGCCTGGCTTATTTCACTTGACACGATGAATTCCAGTTCTGTCTGTTGTTGAGAACGGCAGTCATTACATTTCATGGCTGAAAAGGATTTTAATTTGTGTATACAGCACAGCAACTTGTTTTAAAGTTACCATTCGCAGATAGCAATCTTACAAGATCTCAGAATGACTGACTTGTTTTCTGAAACACAATGCTTGGTACAGGACATCTTTTGAGGTGACCAGAATGTTCTGGAGTGTTATTCGCATTGCTGTATCTACCTGGTTTGATACGGTTCCTCCCCATGCCGTGTTTGCTCCCAATTTTCAAATTAATTTCTCACATAAAATCACACTAGGAAGCTGTGAACTGACCTCAGAAATAGTTAAGAGTGACTTATTAATACAGATTTGAAAACTTGTCCTTCCAAATTCTTATGGGGTGTTGCAAGAGCCCAAGCTGTTTGAATTTACTGTGCTAAATCAAGACTGACGCTAATTTCTGCCTCTAGTATGGTCATGTGATTAGCTGGCTATGAAGCTGTGAGTTTTTGAGCTGCTTGAGCCCTTTCTGCCCCTCACTGCTCATATTTATCTCCGGGGATTATGAGGCTCTCCCCTGTCCCTGCCACTAATTGCTTTTGAGATTCACCTCAAAAGCACCCAAGATTATATGGTAGATATGCAGTTAGTCTTGAATGGGGTTTTGCAGTGATGATAATGATAGTCTTACCAGGCTGGGCTTGTGGTCTGCACCATGCACTGTGCTGAGCTCCATGCAGATGCAGTTTATCTGTTGTTTATGTCTAGCGTAACTTCCCAGAGGCAGTCAGCGTTCTGATACCACATTGTGAAAGGCAACAGAAAATCAGAGAAGGTGTTCTTCCAAAGCTACACAACTACTAACTAGGGAGCTTGAATTCAAGCTTTTAGGACCCACCTAATGACTACTCTACACATTTGCTGTGTCATGGGGAGCAATATGCAGCATTGATGCTCAAGCTATGTTGACAACATTCTGGAGAATCTGGGCCACTGAGTCTCTGGATTAATTTTTTTTTTCAGTTTATTCATCTACTAAATACATTATTGTTTCTTAAAATAAACACTAAGATAAAACAATGGTGTGTGTGTTGACATAAGACTATGTTGAATAATTTTGGCAGTGTTACTTTACAATGGCTTTTTAAAAGTTAGCGTTAAATGCCAATTTTAATTGTTGAGCTTGGTGGGTGCATTAGCGACAGTGGTTCACTGCTTCACTCTGGAAAAGCTGCTTTCTGTCAGGTTTGTGAACAGCTTCACTGTTTAGTTCACACAGAGGTCAGTAGTTCTAAAAATACACTTTTAATAGGTCATGCAATAGATGTTTTGTATGTGTTGTAGGGACTTGCCCTCAGTAGTTAAGATGAGCGGTTTTGTGCCCTCTTTGTGAGTGTGTGTCTGCATTGTCAGTGTGGGGAGGCATATCTTGTTTGAAAGCCCGAGGCTTATAATCTTACAAACTCTTACATCCCTGTTTTGTAAAATGTCTATTATATATCATTGCATTTGACAGATGTTTTGGCTGTGGAACTTCAAAACATGGGCTTTGGATCAGAATTAAAAGAAAAAAAGGAGATCTGTGGCCATTTTGTTTGATTAAAAAACACTGAGGCCATTGATTCCATTCAGGCTGACGGCCTTTTCAGGTGACCTCAGCTTCTGTGTCAGCAAACCTAGTGCAGCATCTCGCCTGCCCTGGGAGACTGCGTCTCTGCTCTGGGTCCCCTCTTAGTATGATGAAGTGTTAAGACCTGTTCATTTCAAAACAGACCATTTAAAAATGAAAAAGCCACATCGTTCAGCTCCCTGGACCGGGAGCCTTGGCGACCGGGTCTCTTCTCAGCTGTAGAAAATCTCCTAAAGCAAAATCACATGACCCACAAGAAAAGCTATTACTTCAGTTTGAGGTGGTTTATTCTGCTCCTTAGTACTGAAAACAGGGCATTAACTGGAAGAACTTGGCAGAGCTGTTTAGTCAAAGGTCCAAGTTCTAAATACTGGCAGAGAACGTTCTTCTATAACTTTTTAAAGTCTGCTTTTGACTATAAACCTTCATTTTCACCAACAGAATTGAGGTTAATACATCCACCGAGAGAAAGAAGGTATTTTAGATGAAGTTGTTAAAAACCCTTATGGTCATGTTACCTCATCATTACCCTCAATTGCAGCCATATGGAATTTGGGGTGAAAGTGGAACTGGGGGTGCCCTGACTATAGTTGGGACTTGGTGGCCTCATGACTAACATGGGAAACTGACCTGTTTCAGCTATGTTGGTCTGTCTGGGTTTTCAAAAAATTATTTTTCTAAATTGTGTGAATCTGTGTAGGGGTATGCAGATGAGGGCAGATGCCCATGGAAGCCAGAGGCATCAGATCTCGAGAGCTGGAGTTACAGGCAGCTATGCTCTGCCTAATATGGACACAAGGAAACAGACTTGGGTCCTCTTCAAGAGCAGTATGTGCTCTTAAATACCGAGCCATCCCTCCAGTCCCAGGGCCATGGTTTGACGTACCCTTTCCGCGATTTTTTTGTTAGGTTCAACCAAGGCACCAAAATCAAACAATGACAAAAGAGAACCTTCCTTAACTGAACAAGGGGAATTATACAACAAATCCCCAGCAAGGCTGCAAACTCCACTGTGAGCAGAGTGCAGTTTCTGGATGCAGCGCAGTGAACAGTGGCCCAGCCTCTATTTATGAAGAATTAAACTCTAGCAATTTTGATCTTATTAAGTTTTATATCTTTTGTCAATTGACATAATCTTCTCAATTGTCTTTTTATCTGTAAAATAGGATAACGATAGCAGCCTTGGATCAAGTGATAGCTAAGAGAGTTCTTTGTAAAAGACAGGTGTTGGTTGTGTGGGTGCGTTGCACTGGTCTGAGACTTTAGGTACCCTGTGTGGGACCACAGACGATGGCATCTCGCCCACTCCTGGCTTATCCCTGGCTTTTAGCCTTTGCCTTGGTTCTCTAGCTGGACCTGGGCTGCCCTGTGCTGGCCACAGATCACACTCCCTGTCTGCACCTCTTTTTGGCCTTTCTTACCTACACTCCCAGAGAAAATAGTGCTGCCTTTGCTTGGTCACTTCCCCCTTGCAGTTACTTCTCTTCCACTCTGAAATGTTCTCATTTCAAGCCTCTAGACGCTAACCTCCCTGTCCCATTTCTTCTTTCTGCTGCCCGCCTGACTACAGCAGTTTCTTGCCGGGATGTAAAGACCCGTTTTTGCCCTTTTCACCTGGCCTCGGGTGTGGATCTGCTTTGGTCCTGGTCTTGTCACTGACAATGGGAGCCTTCTTGCTTCATTCTGCAGTGTACTTCCTCTGTGCCCATTGCCAGTGGGAGGTGGAACCTTGCCCACTTTTGAAAGGCTCCGTGATACAAGTGAACTTCAAGTTCCAGTTAAAGGAAGCAGAAACAAGACAGTCATGTTTTAACCCTTCTCAGCTAGTGATGATGATGATAATGATAACAATAATAATGAACATTAATAGTGGAAGTAACTTCAGTACTGGCAACAATACCCATAGCACTCACTGTTCATTGCCC
The DNA here is from genome assembly GCF_950005125.1 of Chionomys nivalis. Taxonomy (NCBI): domain Eukaryota; kingdom Metazoa; phylum Chordata; class Mammalia; order Rodentia; family Cricetidae; genus Chionomys; species Chionomys nivalis. The sequence goes on from NC_080107.1 coordinate 22,012,083, forward strand.
TGGCAGTTAAAATTTATTGCCACTTTTTGCAACCACACAAGATTTTTTTTTAAAATACACATTGTATTATTTAAACCTTCAGACAACTCTATGAGATTACCAAGTTGTTATTTATTTTGTTGACTTGATAAAACTGAGGCTGAAGCCCTAAAGACACCCAACCACGAGAGACACCACACTGGATGCCAGGCGTGTAGGGTTTCCCACTCTGCTGCTGCATGTTATACAATACACTGATTAGCTTGTAGGGATGAGGCCTCTGACTTGAATGCCCCCAGCAGCCAGGGGAGAAGTGGAAGTCAGTGGACAGGCAGTGCTGGCAAGACACCAGCCTGTGATGCTGGGAGCCTTCTTCTCAGGATGCCAACTCGGGGTGTTGCAGAAAGAACACCTGTCCTGTCTAAAAAGGACCACTGCTGGCCAGCATCCAATCTTGTCAGGAAATAAAGCATTTTGTTGTTGTTGTTGTTGTTTTGCACATAGATTTAAAAAGATGGAACTTCAGATTTTATAGTTCTTTGTTTCCTAATTATTAAACAGTGACATTAAATGCAAATCCTTTAGAAGCCTAAACAAAACACTGTAATTATGTCTGGGGACTGAGTTTGGTTTGGCTCATTCGCTGCTTGGGGTTAGGTCTTGTGGTGTTTTACTGTTTCAGTGAGTAGTAACATAGGTTGAGAGATGCCTTCTTTCCTATTCACCAGCAGTTGGACCGTTCTGAGCCGCTCCATGACATTGCTTAGGCAAAGACTCTGGAAAAAGCCCATTTGATTATATATTGCTTAGAAACTAAAAGAAGTAACAGCAAAAACATTGCCTCTAAATACCTCCTGTGTACTGTGCACCTCACAGGTACCTCTTTAGCTTAATCCCCTTAACATCTGGTTAACATGTAAGGGAAAGCAATCTGAGTGGTTAAGAACAGCAGCAACGACTTGCCTAAGACACCTCTCCGGTGTTGGGCAGCGCAGGCTTCATGGCCAGAGGTACATGGCTCTGAAAACTTCATCCAGGCATGGGGTGGGCTCCCTGTGCTCAGGGTGAGTTTTCGGTTTCAGTGGAGACGATTCCTCTAATCAAAATGATGTCTGTACACTACCAGAAATCCTTCTCTTTTACACGATCACCCTGACTGAAGTTCTAGCCTTGAGGGATTCCTTTGTGCTGGTAGTAAGGCTCCCGGGAGGCTCCGCTGCAAGCAGTCTTCATTCACGAGTGGACGTGGTTTTTCAATCCCCTCCTTCCAGAATCTGCCTGAAACCATGAGGGCTTTTCTGGGCAGTGGGAGACAGATCCTTCTGGGAATCGTGAATCACGGCTCAGCCATGGTGGCCGATAGGTGGAACACAGTCATGCCCAACCAGGTCTCTGTCTGCTGCTGGAGCAGGTGGCGGGCATGGGGCCTCTTAAAATACTTTGCCTTTGATGTTTTTATCCTGTGGTAACTAATTTTTGAGGGGAAGAACAAACGGCAGAGTTTTGTTGTTACAGTAGGAAAAGTGAACGAGTTCTAGTCATCAGAATGTGACAGAAACAAGGTGGCCGTGTTTACAGAGTGGAAATCTATGTGAGATGAGACACTTGCAAGAGAGCGGGGTGGCTGCCTGACTCTCCAAGACCCCCTGTGCTAACCTCGCCTTGGTCTTTCTCATCTTCCTAAAGTGATGAGGAATACGGGGTTTGAGTTGTTGTCTTCTGCCAAGGAGAGGGAGAGGCTAGAAGGACTAGGTGATTCTTGGCAAGGATTGTCTGACCTGGATGAAGCCTCGGTACCGACTGTATTTTATTACACAGCTTTGGCCCCAAACATCCCCTGAATGTTTACCGTGCCAAGTCTGATAAAAATTTTCTCCTGCCTGTGTACAATATGACTCCTGGCTCCCATACTTTGAGATTCCAGGGAGCTCAAATTTCTTCTTTTATTTCACTTTGGAAATGCAGGATGAACAAGTTTGTTCTTTTGTTGCAGTTCAGATGCAACTTGGCATCATTAACTCAATCTTCCATTACTGCGGCTGTACCATTATCCACACAAGACCCTCATCAGATGTTACTCAGTTCCTGGAGCCGTACACTTAGATTTCCCAGCCACCAGAACCTGAGTTCAATAAACCTCGATTCTTGATGAAGGACTCTGTCTGTGATATTCAGTTACAGCGGCAGAAAGATGAACCAAGTTATTGTACAATTACTCTGTTCGTCTAAGCCATAGCCAGGCACTGGGAAAGGTTTCTATGAGTGAATTGCTTGATTCTTTGTGATGTACTTGGAGATCAGAACCGTTTATTTAGTTCCCAAGCAAGCTGGTAGAGAGCAGTGTCTTTTAACGTGACCTGTCCCTCAGTGACGCCTCTTTAAAACCCTGTCCACTCGTGATCTGCTCTCTCGTCAGTTCATTCGTTTAACGTTGGCTGCCTCTTTCCTGAATTGGAGCCATCCATGTTCTTGGCATCAACACATTTCTGTCAAGCCTCTTTTTATTCATTTTTTTCTGTTTTTATCTAAGGCTGCCCACTTGACCCCCCCCTGGCCTGCAGTCACGTGGGATTGCTGCACTATTCTAAACACATCAGGTGGTTGTGCTTCCTGGATCTGAGTGTTCTTTTTCCGAGATCTTCCCTCCCCAGACGGGGCAATTCAAGACTCACCTTACAAGGCACCTGCCTCTTCCTTTTCCAGCTTGGCCTTCGACCAAATGCAAAATTAGGCTGTTGACCTGGGGACAGCAATGGCACATTGTGTATCTCTGGAGAGTCATGACCCCTGGCTCATGTTCTTCCTTGTGGAACAATCCAGGCACTGTTAGCTCTTCTGTTTATCTCAGATCCGCAGCGGTCTAAATCCGTTTTTCTACTCTTTAATGAGTGAGTCATCCTGGCTCATTCCTCACAGCTTCCCCATCCTTCAGACTTCCTTCAGCACAGTTGCTCACACGCAGCAGTTTACGAAACATTGTAGCTACCTTCATCTGTTTTTAAGAGGATTTACAGGTGGTGTTAACTTCTTTAGAAACCGACACTACCTCCACCAGGTGGAGAGGTGCCCCTAGCGCATCTGGACAAAGACTCCCTGGATCTTAACTAAGGCCTGTGACATGAGTACCCCGAGAGCTAAGGAAAAGTGGGAGCAAGTTCCTGTTCTCACCCGCGGCTTCATTACCACCATGCAGTGTGTGGCGGTGTGTAACCAAACGCAGGGAACTGTCATCAGACCCCTCTGAAAACAAACTACAGTAACAACTACAGTGATGTTGTATGGGAGATTTAAAATCACCAAATGCATTGGAAACGTAGATTTATACCGACTGCTGCTACCTCAGAACAGTGTTTTAAGGGTTAAAATTGTTCTGAGATAGCAGTGAAAATAATAGAGAAGTAGTTTGTAGATTTTGGACATTGTGATGTAATACGCCAACGCTTGTCTTGTTGAGACTATGTAATAACGGCGCTAGGTAGCCCTGGCAGGAAGCGAGAGATCCCGAGTCGGCTGCCGGGGACATGGGGCCGGCCTGTGCTTCATTTGGCGCCAGCACAAGGACTGGGCCAGGTCATCCTCGGCAAGGATTGGATGAGTGAGGAAACCAGTGGACAGCCACAGGAGGAAGGAGGATGCTCTGCAGAGAAACCCCTGCTGGAGTGACCTCACCTCACACTATGGATGAGAAACCAGTACCAGAGCCAGTGAGTCAGCGGCAGGAAGTGGATTTTTGACTGCAATGACAGACAAGTGATGGCCCTGCTCCGTCAATGTGTGTGATGTGATCACTTGAGTCTTGTGGGGAAAGAATGCGAAACCACCCTTCGTTTCTTTTCCCCGGAAACTGCATCCTGATCTTTCAATCCTCATCCAGGTCTCAAGACTTCATACCTCTAGTTTTGTCTCTGTTGCCTGGAAACCTTACCTGGGCCCTATCTATGTCTGCTCACTGCCCTATAGTACCTAACAGCTTTATTTACATGCATGCCCCTGCAAGGCCACATTGAATGTAGTTAACTTAGCATCTTTTGAGTTCATGGCATGACAACTGCATCAAGAAATTTCACTATTAACCCAATGTGTGGTGCACGCCTTTAATCCCAGCACTGGGGAGGCAGAAGCAGGTGGAGCTCTGTGAGTTCGAAGTCAGCCCTGTTTACATAGTGAGTTTCAGGATAGCTGGGGCTTTAAACCTCACAAAAAAATTTATGCTTAATCTTAGTTATCTTATTTAATGATCTTTGGAAGTTCTAGGTTCGTAGTAGAGGGAATCTCGGATCATTTTCTTCATGAACAATAATATTAAGTGCTGAAATGAGCAATGTGGGGGTAACAAACTTTCATAAATAAACAATAAATAAACAAAGAGCTTGCTCCGTTTTTCCAGAGCGAACCCATTTAGGTAAATAGTGCTGTAGAATAAAGCCTCATTACTTTGGTGGTGAATGTTTAATTCATCTATGTCATTGTGATTAAATGTTCTCTAGCATTTTATAGTAGTTAAAACTGACCTAATATATTTTAAGACTAAGAATATAGACATTTTACAAATAATATTGATCTTTTAATTAAAGTTTATGATAAACAGACTATTTTTAAACACAAACATTTTTATTATATTTATTAGCGAAGAGCATAACAGTCATCAGTAACAAGGGAGAAGCTGCCATTCATGCCCCCTGAAGGCAAGGGATGTGACCCTTGTGTCCCCTTCAGCAGCTCATGGAGCACCAGCAGGTAATAAGAAGCCAATAAATCATTGGCAAGTGACACCAGTCACATTTTACACTGCTGCTTGCCCAAAAAACAAGTCTTGAATAATGGCCATTACCCGAGCAATAGCTTTTAGTTTGTGATGTGGGAAACCTCAGTGCTATACGGAGATGCTGAAGGGTTCTGCAAACAGTAAATTGCTTTCTGCCACATCTTTCCCATTGCCTGGGTGTGTTTGTAAGGACTCTTAGTTACAGTCTAGGTTGGGCAAAATAAAAATGCATTGGTTGAAGACTACCAAGTAGTAGGGAAGATGAGAAGGAGAAAAGGAAGGGCAAGGAGGAGGGGGGAGGAGGAAGAGGAGAAACAGCAGCAGCCACTGCTGCCACTGTCAAAGAAAGGGCAGGAACCTAGGTCTCAACATATGGTTCCTCTCCTAAGGTCCCCAACCCCATCTAGGAGAGCGACTGTATGTTCACAGCAGGTCAGTGTTGGGGGATGCATGCTTATGAAGCTGTGAGGGTTTAGCTCTTAGAACAGATCCTTGTGAACTGGCTTCAAGTTTTCTTGGTTCTTGACTATAAAATCTTGGAGAGGGAATTTTATTTATGGTAGTTTCACTGTTAAAGGGATCTGAAACCTGTTTTACTTCATGACTTTGCAGCCCACTGCTCTCCTGACCCCACAGAGTTTTCCCCATCTGGTCCTCCTCAGCGCCATCCCTCTATTCCGAACATGGACTCCCTGCCCAGCTTCCCCCTATTAACTCTCCCTCGAGGCTCAGTTGGCTCTGAGATTTCCTGGTCAGTGTGTTTGATAGACCTTTGGGGCCTCTATGTGAGTTTCAGTGAATACTCCCTGCTGAGAGAATCCCCTTCCAACTTTGTGTCTGGGAGAAACTGCTTTATAGCAAATAAGTTTCAAGGCCATTAAATCAGAGACATTTTAAAATCTACTTTTAAAAGGCTTTCATTTACGGACAAGTGGCCGTTGCTTGATGTCTCTTGTCCTCCAAGCAGTATGTGACTATGGTAGACGTTCTTAAATTCTTTCATAGAGCAAACACCTTCAATCATCAGATATCTTGGATGTTCTCTGATACAAGAGCTAAAAAGTGATGTTGAACAGCAAGAGTGCTCAGGAGTGTTGAAGCATGGAATGCTGGGTATGGTCCTTTCTTCTTTCGGTCCTTTCCTTCCTTCCTTCCTTCCTTCCTTCCTTCCTTCCTTCCTTCCTTCCTTCCTTCCTTCCTTCCTTCCTTCCTTCCTTCCTTCCTTCCCTCTGTGCAGTCAGTTAAGGCTTCTAGACCCCAAGCTGCAAAGGTGACCCCAGTCAGGCCAGACCGTAACATTGTGTTTCTGTGACCACAAGAGGTGCTAGCTCAGTGCTCCTGACTCCAGCTTCAGTGCTAAATTAGAACACGAGAGAAATGTTCCAGAGAGTATTTATATTATGCACCCAACACACACATTGAGATAGTCTTTTTTCTTTTTCTTTTTAGTTATAAACTCATTGGCTTATTAGCTTAGGCTTCTTATTAACTAATTCTTATAACTTATATTAGCTCATAATTCTTGTCTATGTTAGCTGCGTTGCTTGGTACCTTTTTTGGCATGGTAGTCACATCTTGCTTGTTCTGTGTCTGGACCATAACTCCAGAATACAGAATCCTCTTCCCAGGATTCTTCTGTTCTCATTGCCTCACCTCTACTTCCTGCCTGGTCACCCTGCCTATACTTCCTGCCTGGCTACTGGACAATCAGCATTTTATTAAAACAAGTACAAGAAACAAATGTTTACAGGGTAAAACCAGCGTCTCACAGCACTTTCACCCCCCCCCCTTTTTTTAAAGAACAAGAACTCTGAATCTAATCTCCCTTGTTTAGCTTTTCTCCTGACCATTATCCATAACAATTTGTAACCAACATTCTAAACAAAGGAAAATATCTATAGTCCAGTTTTTGGGAATGTGATTGTAAATTTTCTGCCTACTTCCTGCTGAATAGAGGTGCTGATAATCTTATGGGGACTTACAGAAAATTTAGAATTATGATCAAGTCATGACTGGAGTAGTCTATGAGGCTTGATTATCTCAGCCAGCAGTCTTGAATCTGTTCTGAGTGTAGCATTCAGACATCTGAGCCATCTGTTCCTATCGGAGATTTCTTAGGGGATCTTCCTTGATCAAACCTTATTTTTCTTAGCCCAGAATAAATCCATAGCCTCTCATTTTCTGTGGAAACAAAAGCAAAACCTCTTCTCCAAAGTAACATGTCTTTTGACTTCAATTTTGAAGTCAAGGCATTTACAAAATATTTATGCTTTATTAATCCAGCAGCATTTATATTTAAATATCTTTTAGCAGCTTTTGCTCCTTCCTCAGCTGTCAAGCAATTCAAAGACAACATAATACTATACAGTATCCAGACTCTCTGTGTATTTTCCATCTTTACATAGCTTTATTTTAAACTCTATTTCTTTTAATTTTTGGCTTTTTGAGACAGAGTTTCTCTGTGTATCTTTGTCCCGGAATTCACTCTGTAGACCAGGTTGTCCTTGAACTCAGATTAGCCTGCCTCTGCCTCTCAAGTATTGGGATTAAAGGTGTGTGCCACTACACCTTGAATTCACAGAGGTCTGCCTGCCTCTGTTGAGACAGTCTTTATGTTTTATTCCAGGCTTTCCTAAACTCCTGTGCTCAGATAATTCCCCTGCTGTAGATAGCATCCTGAGGCATCTTGAGCAGTCGGGACTATAAGGACAATCACTTGCAATAAGGTTGGGAGTATAATTTGAATCTTGAGAAAGTTATTACAAATAAAGCCAGAGGTCAGGACAAATTCTAGTAGAAATATGTGGACAGGGCTGTGGCCTTTGTTGTTGTTGTTCTTCAAGACAGGTTTTCTCTGTAGCCCTGGCTATCCTGGAACTTGCTCTATAGACCAAGCTGGTCCAGAACTCATAAAGATCTTTTTGCCTCTGTCTCCAAAGTGCTGGGATTAAAGGCATGGGCCATCACTGCCTGGTCAGGCCTATGTGTGCTCTTAATGAGAGTTCTTCAAATAGATCTATGGTAAGATTATTTTAAAAAGAAAAATTAAGTTTAGTTTTTTTTAAAGACATGGATAAGTGCTTTTGAAAGAGTTATGGTTTGACTTTGTTTATATGGAAAGGGCATAGTTGGGGATTAAAGTTTGAGATCAGATAAATTAATTTTATTAAAGTCTTCTTATGCCCTACAGTATATTAGTAGGATTTTCTATCATCATGTCTTTTTAAATATTCTAGGTCTCTCTTTTAGTTCCTGTCCTGGAACTAGCTCTTGTAGACCATGCTGGCCTCAAACTCACAGAGATCCGCCTACCTCTGCCTCCCGAGTGCTGGGATTAAAGGCATGCGCCATCACTGCCCGGCAAGGTCTCTCTTTTAAATATTGAAAGGTCTGGCAGAAATAAAACTCATTAAAGAGCTATTTATTCTTTATGTTTCTTCAGGTTATAGAGGGGATAAAAAACACAAGGCATTTTTTTTCACATAGTAGAGACCAATATATCCTAGGAGACTTTCATGTTTACCCTATGAGAAGTTAAATATGTATTTATTTTGAAGACATGTGAGAAATGTCATAGAAATAATCTTATAAAGTTTTGTTTGCATTTTTAAATTACCTGTATGTATGTACATCTGAGTGTGAGTGTGAGCACACAAATAAATCTGGCCATCTCTTTAGACCTTTGAAGATTCTTGAAATACTTGACCTGATGCCACATCTAGAATTTTCATGCCAATTTTTATACCTATGAATTGTGGCATCATTAGCAACCAGTGATTCCCTAAGTGGTATGTCTACATCTTATTAATCAGTGGACCATAGTTCAGGATGTAATTCTAATACAATCTTTCATTGAAAGTTGCTTTTGGTTATGGTATTTTATGATAGCAGTTGAAACCAAACTAATATACTAACTTTGTTTCCTGCTTGGGCTGAATAATGGCAGAATTGGAGAAGCAATTTTGTTTATGATAACAATAACCCTGAGTGTACATGGTACCCAAATCTCATTTTCTAAATCCAATTCCCTAAAGAACCCAAACACCTTGGAAAATTATTCGATTCAAGACCATGACCAGAAAAACCCAAGATGAATCTGGAAAGTTATATTGTTCTAAGAAGCAAGGAAGCAATCAAGGAAGATATCAAGTGATCATGAGTACCCAGAACCATCTACATATTTTCATATTGCTGATATAGTTGTGATTCAAATTAATTATCCAACATTGATTATGACTAGCAAGAACTACAACAAGAATGTAGAAGATTGTTGAGATAGAGATGGGTGAAAAGTAAAAGTGGTTGAAGGTAGAGACCAACTGAATTTTATTGTGACAATGGGGTAAACTATGTGGAAGGAGGAGGAGCATGTGTGTAGCAATCCCAGAGAAAGAAATGGACAATTCAGTATCTTTAGGGACTGTGTTACTTTTCTGTTGCTATGGTAGAACGTTATGATTAAAGGTCACTTAAGGAAGAAAAAGTTGATTTTGGCTTATTGTTCCAGAGGGGGAAGAGTCCATGATGGCGGGGAGGTCTGCAAGCAGGTAGCATGGCAGCACAAGCAGGAAGCTGAGAAAGCACATCTACAACATTTAGCATGAAGCAGAAGTGAGGCTGTGAAATCTCAAAGCCTGTCCCTAGTGATCTAACTTCCTTCAGCAAGGACAAACCTCCTAAATGTCTCTAAACAGCACCACCACCTGGAGATCAAGTGTTCAAAATATATGAGCCTGTGGGGGACATTCTCACCTAAACCACATTTCACTTCCTGCCTCCCAGAGGGCCATGGCCATCTCTCAATGCAAAATGGATTTAGTCCAATTTCAAATGTTCTCATAACCTTTCTCAATCTCAACACTGTTTAAAGTCCCAAGTCTTCTGAGACTCAAGACAATCTCTTAAAGTGAGCCCTGTAAAATCAAAAACAAAGTATGTACTCCCAACATACAATGGCACAGAATATATCTTTTCATTCCCCAGATGGGAATAAGGGCATGGCAAGGACCTATTGGGTCAAAGTAAGACTGAAATCCACTAGGGCAAATCTCAAATCCTGTAGTTCCTTGTCTGATGTCGAAGGGCTTACACGACTCCATGGCCTCCCTCCCCACCTTGCTGCCCGCCATATATATCTCTTTTGGGGCTGCCTTCAAATCCTTTTATGCAGCACTTCTTGGCAGATGTCTCACAACTCTGGCATCTCCATCATCTTGGGGTCTCCTGTGCATCTCTGCTTTTACTTTGATAGTGTCGCACAATTGCCTCCAGGGCTTCCTGCCTTCATTCAGAAACTCCTGTGACACACATGGCCTGGTGCCAGTGACTTCCTGAAAGAGCCAAGGAAGAGTCTATGACCCTTCGCTCTTGCATCCTTCGTGTCTCTAAAATTGAACCCCTTTAATTGCATTTATAACAGTCTTTTTATTTGGTGCTTTCTAGGATCAGAAACCTCCTGAGGTGTTCTTTCCCAAGGTGGAAGTTTAGCTGCGTGAGGTCTTGCCCTGAAGGCACTCTTTTCATTGTTTAATTACATAGCAAGAGGTGTCTCCTTAACTATACCAATCTCTGAGACAATTACAGCCTCACTTTCAACATAAGCCTTGGCTTCAACCTTAAGCTTCCTAGTGTTCTTTTCCTATCCAAATGATACGTTTTGTGTTTCTTTCTGTGCCCCTTGCTTTTTCATTTTCATTGTTGACCTGTATAATGGAAATCAGTTATGATCATGCTACAAACTTAATGCTATACTATCTTGAAATTTTGTCTTCCAGAGAAATTAGTCCATTCCCTTTCTTTTAGCTTCAGGCAAGTTCTTAAGGACAAGGACCGAAGGTAGCCAGATTCTTTAATATGGTCGCACAGGAATGACTTCTAGCCCATCACTCTCAGCACTAATGTTTTCTAGATTCCTATTTTAAAAGGCAATGCTCAAAGCCCTGTTTATGGCATTCAGCTGTCTTTCTAACGCAAAGCTACAGAGTTTTCCCACATTGTCGGTGGACCATGTTGGGTGCCATCTGTTGAACACCATGTCCTTCTACAAATCAACATGCTCAGGTTCTTCACTGCCTGCTCTCAGGCACCAGCTTCTCTCTTAGTTACTTTTGTGTTGCTGGAATAAAACACCATGACCAAGACAACTTAAGGAGAAGAGGGCTTATTTTAACCCACAATTCCAGAGGGTGAGAGTCCATCATGGTGTGGTAGGTGGGCATGGTAGCAAGCAGCGGGCATGAGAGGTGGCATGAGAAAGAAGCTGTAAGATCACATCTTCAATCACGAGCCCAAAGCAGAGAGAACAAACTGGAGGTGGAGCGAGACTGAAATCTACAAGCCTCCTCCGCTTATGAGCTTCCTCCAGCAAGGCCGCACTCCTAAATCTTGCTAAACAATGCTACCATCTGGGGAGCAGGTGATCAGATAAAGGAGCCCAGGAGGGACACGTTTCACTCACACAACCACAGCAACAGGGCATTAGTATTTGTTAAGAATTGTGGCAGAAGTAGCCGGAGATAGAAGAAAACAAGCTTGGGTACCAGGATCTATGAAGAAATGGAGTTTCAAGCATCTCTTTGTGGGTTGAAAGGGTCATGAGAAAATTCCTTAACCTGATCTTCTGCATGGTTAATTTGCCTTTATAAGTGGTGACAGACCTGAAGATGACCAAGAAGCATTTGTGTTTCTCATGGATTTCTCTCTTTCATCCTTTTTCTTTCTTTCTTTAATAAAACAAATATACTAGGTACAAAAAAATATCATTGATGTGATGACAAAAGTGAAGTTGGCTCAGTGGGCAAAGCATTTGCCAGCAAGCCTGATGACCCAAGTTCCAGGCCCAAAACCCAGATGGTAAAAGGAGAGAAGCAACTCACACAAGTTATCCTCTCAGTATTATATGTGGTCCGTGACTACACGCTCCACCCCATGTACGTACAAATAAATGAAACGAAAACCCCAAACCCCAAACATTAAGTTTAACCATTTTCTAAGTGTGAATATATAAATGAGTTATTTAAGCCCCCCAAGTGTTAGTTTTCTCACCTAATAAGTGGGTCTAATTGCAGCTGTCATGTGGTGTGATGTGCCCTATTAATGCTCCCTTGAGGTTCTCTTCTGCTTCTGCCCACTCCACCACAGTATATATATTTTTTTATACCACATGAACACTTCTATTGTAGTTAAAGATAAATAAAAGCAACCCTCTGAGATCTTGGCTGGGCATACTTTCACCAGTTTTGTGTAAATGGGACAATAGATTTAGAGTGTAGAGCCAGCCGTTAGTCCCTCAGGGTCTTTGGAAGATGCTGCAGCCAGGGAGGAAGGAGACAATGCAAGGCCTTCCTTTCCATGATGCCCTTGCTTGGCAGATGGGCAGCACCAGACAGATGGTGATGGGTCATGCTCCTTTTCTTTTCAAGTGACCCGATCTTGCCAAAGGACACTTGGCACTCTAGGAAGGATGCGGTACTCTCTAAAGAGATGCCAGAAGGCTTGTTTGACCTGTAGAAGCGTGAAGAGGTGAAAATTCTCTTCAGGTACCATAGATGCTCTACTAAGATGTCGCCCAAAAGAGATAGTTATTATTCAGTGAGCATTTGGACAGACTGACAGGACAGACAGACCGATTCAGAAACCCCTCACCTCACTTGCAACACGAGTCTGTCTCTCTCATTAGACGATAACCTATTGGATAGAGTGAATCTGGGTAAACAAATACATAAATTATGTATCCAGTGGGTAAACCTTATTCGTTTCAAACTTAGCTCTCACAAAGCACTAATTGCGAGGGAAAAGAGCAACTGTGCGGTGGGATCTTTGACAGAGACTGTCTTAATTAAATGTTGGAAGTGACACCAGGGGCAAGTGTGAAGCAGACTGCAAGACGAAGAGCACAGCCTCTTGTCCTGACCTACCGTGCATCTAATCACCAGGAAGCACCAGACAAACCCAGCCTAAAGGACAACCCACAGGGAAAACTGGCATGTAGTATACAATGTGTCACGATCACCAGTGTCAAAGGCAGGCGGCACAGCAAGACTGACTGGAGGAGGCTAAAGGGACACAGCAACTCCACGCAGGGCCTGCTTCTGAGCGGGGGCTCCTGCTGTGAAAGGCATTGCTAGAACAATTGGCAAAACTCGAGTGCCCGCAGGACGATGAGCTGATAGCAATGTTATCGATGTTAGATCTTGCCAAGGGCCGTCTAGTGGCTGCATGGGAGATTGTTTTGTTTGTAGGATGATTCTCTCAAGAGTGTAGGAGTGGTAGGTAATAAGGGCAGCAACTTCCATGAGATCGAAGTCTCCCTCAGAAAATAGACTTCTTTGATGGTTTAAAAATATAGAAGTTAGTTTAAAATAAAACCTTAAGAGGAAATGTTTTTTCTTCTTTTAAAAAGAATGTGTTATAGAGCAAAAATCTATTGTATGTGCATTGATTTTTTTTTGTGGCATTTTTATATGTAGCTTTGCAGTCATTTACATAGTATGTATATATTTACATATGCATAGTAAATGTATATATGCATGTGGTATTTGGGTTCTTTAGAGGAACAGAACTTACAGAATGAATGTTTATTAAATTGTCTTTATAGGCTGTTGTTCAGCTAGTCCAAGAATTGCTGTCTACCAATAGAAAGTTCAAGAATCCAGTAATTGTTCAGTACATGAGGCTTTCTCAGCTGATTTTTAGTGTACACTGGAATCCCAGAGAAGCAGGCTCTTATGCCAGTGAAATAATGGATATGTGAGTGAGAGCAAGAAGCCAAAAAACAAAACAAAAAAACAAACAAACAAAAAAAACCCAGCTTCCTTGTAGACCGGGTTGGCCTTGAACCGACAGAGATCTGTCTGCCTCTGACTCACAAGTGCTGGGATTAAAGGCATATGCTACCACTGGGTGGCCCTAGAATGATTTAATTGAGAAAAAATTTCTCACAGGTATACCAGACCCCTGGGTTTTAGTTACAGATGTAGTCAAGTTAGTCAAGAATAGTCAACACAAGTCCACCGTTTGTCAACTTGATACACAATCATATCTTCTTATGTCATGCTTAATTTTTAAATGAAAACAATATCCAGGTCATAATTACACCTAACATGATGTATTTCTCTCATGTACAATCACAAACACATTATATATCTAATGAAGTCAGTTATGCTAAACATGATATAACTATACCTCATACAACCACAAATACATGATAAATTTTAGAGTAGGTAGCAATGTCCCTGGAGGGTTATTCTTTTAGTATCTCAAACTTAAATATGATAACCACTGATATCCTCTTAATTGATGTTATATTACATGATAAAGAAATCGAGGAAAGACAACACAAATGTCTGTATGAAAACATTCTTAATTTATGGTTGACTCTATTGAATCACATGACTAAAATTAAGTCAACCATGAATCATGATGTTAGAGCCAACATGAACTCTATAGTTGACTAGGCCTGGTGTTAGGTTTATCTCTGTGATCTGTGGTGGCATCAGGGCCTGTTGTTATCAGATGAAGGGGGACAGGAAGACCTGCTATGAACATAGAAAATAACAAGGAAGTCACTATACGTGTTCTGATTTTTCACCAAGGCAGCACTGGGTAGTCATTTTTGCTCATTAAAATCTTTAACAATTGTCCCTCAAAAACTTTTTAAAAATAGGTTTATTAGCCATGGTGATAACTTACTGGAAACTATGTTACAGGGGTGTTCTTTTGAAGCATGTGTGCATTCAATAATTTCTCTCTCTCTCCCCGTCACTCTCTTATAAGTGACAGAGACAGCTAATAAGCAGCAGATCCAAGGACACACAGCAGTCACAAAATGCTGGTGCTGGGAGGCTTTTGATGTGTATCCTCTCTGGCCAGTTAAGGAAGGGAACCTGGCGGCTCTCTTTCACTGGGAGCAGCTGGGCTAGTTTTCTGACATAGGCTGGCAGCCCCTGTCTCTGATCCCAGTGGAGCTTGGTAAGGCTTGTGCTTCTGCTTGGCCTTCACCCTCCCAGTGGGTGCTTTCAGTTTGAAACTCCCCCAAGAGGCTGTACCGATGCCTCAGTGTGAGCAGCAGGTGCTGGTCTGGGATCTGCATCTCACCCTTTCCAAGGCTCTTATGAGGGCCGAATGAATCAGAAGACAGGTTTTCAAGTATGACATGGATAACACCACTGTATCCTTTAATAGGCCAATAGCAGAAGGTGTGACCCTGATGTGGGTTTCCCCTCTCTATGCTGTGAATATTATTGGTTAATAAAGGAACTGCTTTGGGTCTATAGCAGAGCTGTAGGGGAACAGAGCTTGGCGGGGAGGAGGGGGGCGGGAACTGAACACAGTGCTGGGAGAGAGGAGAAGTTAGAGAGAAGCCATGTAGCCCTGCCAGAGTCTGACAGAATTTTACCCAGTAAGTTACTGCCACGTGGCAATACAGATTAATGGAGATGGGTTCAATTAATATGTAAGAGTTAGCCAAAAAGAAGCTAGAGCTAATAGACCAAGCAGTGATTTAAATAATATGGTTTCTGTTTGCTTATTTTGGGGCTGAGTGGCTGGGAACCAACAAGTTGCTTTCTGTTTACTACATGACCCAGATTAAAGGAAGATCTTTCCGACCTCCCTACCCCCGCTCCACCGAAAATTGGACCCGTGGTTGCCGACCGCCTGACATCTGCAAGCTGCATGCCCAGGAGTGCTCACTTGGAATTTGCGATCAGCGATAGCAGCAATGACTTCAAAATGGAGAACTAGTGAATCTTGGTATTCTCACCCAGCGTATACAAGATATTGGCGACATTATCATCATGCAATGGTTTGGATGCGAACCCACCAGAATGTCTACAGGAAGTCCAGGAATTCCTGTCTCACTTCCCCATGGTTCTACCCTCAAGGAGTTCTTCCCTGGAACTCTGTTGCTTATGAGGCTGGGCATCCTTGGAACTATCAAAACCAACACGTGGTCTGGCAGGAGCCTCCCTACAGTGTTTCCCATCTCCAAAGCTCTGGGCAGCCTTTATATGATAGCAGTAGAATCCAGGCAACCACAAGAGAAGATGAAGCCCCATATGAAGAGGAAGAGATGGAGTCGGATTCAGATAATGAAATAGAATGCGACCTGAGCAATATGGAAATCACGGAGGAGCTCCGCCAGTACTTTGCAGAGACTGAGAGGCACAGAAAAGAGCGGCGGCGACAACAGCAACTAGAAGCCGAGCGCCTGGACGACTATGTAAATGCCGACCATGGACTGTACTACAACCACCAAAGGTCCACAGAGCCTCCCTCAGAGAAGCCTGGGGAGCGGCGTCAAGCAGAGATGAAGCGCTTGTATGGGGACAGTGCTCCCAAGATCCTGGCCATGGAGGCTGCTGTGCAGATGAGCTTTGACAAGCACTGTGACAAAAAGCAGCCAAAATACTGGCCTGTCATTCCTCTGAAGTTCTGAGTCGTGGGCACAGGGACCTTGGGGAAAGCATCCTGAACACAGTTCCTCTCCTCCCTCCTCTGGATGTGTTCTCTTCATTTCTCCTGGACATTTTTCAGAGAAAAGGCCTGTATACCAACACAGTGGATACGATCTGTCAGCCACTTAGAACTGTCAGCAGGAAGTACACTGTTGCCGACACAAGAAATGTCCCCTTTACATAAAGTGATAATCATATATATTATACTTTTATACTGGCTCTTGATTAACTCCCTAAAAGTTCAGTTCATGGACATTTTTGCCTAGAGATACAATGGTTTGCATTTGTAATTTCCTTCTTTAAGCCTTCCTGGATATCACAAAAGCCTTAAGCCACATGTCATTTTTTTTTTTTTGAGACCAGTTCTCATATAACCCAAGTTAGCCTCAAATTCTTAAATCCTCCTCCTTCCACATCCCAAATGCTAGCTTACAGATGTGCACCCCATTGTGGGCTCTAATCCACATGTTCTCACTGACTGTAACCCTTTGGGTCCCTCTGAAAATGATATAAGACTATAGTAAGGAAAATGCCACTTGTTATTCAGCGAGGTGTCAGCCTACATGCTCTCTAAAAGGCCTGAGAGCAATGCTCTGGGCTTGGCAGGCCATGTCCTCCGTCTCCTAACTGCCTAACCCTGACTTTACAGCGTCAAAACAGCCATGGATACTGAGTAAAACAAATGGACTTGACTGTGATCCAATAAAACTTTATTTGTAAAATACAAAAAAAAATATATTTCCACCTCAAAAGATCTGGATTAGAGGTATACCTTCCTACTTTAAAAGTGGGTTGCTGGAGCACACTTTTAATTCGAGTTCTTGGGAGTCAGGAACAGGTGGGTCCATAAAATCAAGGCCAGTCTGGTCTACAGAGCAAGTTAAGGACAGTCAGAGCTACACAGAGAAACTCTGCCTCAAAAAAATGGATGTGTGTGTGTGTGTGTGTGTGTGTGTGTGTACATCTGTGCTGGTGCCTGTGTTTGTATGCATTCACCTGTGTGTGCACATATGGAGACCCGAGATCTACATGAGGTGTCCTGCATCTCTCCACCATGATTTTTTGGGACAGGGTATTCCAGTGAAATGTATAGCACTGTTTGGGCCAGGATGGCTAGCCAGAAAGCCCCCTGGGGGATCCACCTGTCTCCAATTCCTCCAGCCCTGTGGTTACAAACATACAACTGCCATGGCCAGCTTCTACATAGACCCAGGGCCCTCATACCCTTGTACTTGCTTGTTAAGCACTATCTATTGAGCCATCTCCCCCAGCCTAGATATTTTTATACAAATTTTTTATTAAATAAGAATATTCTTATTTTGTACTTTGCTTTAGAATGTTGTATTTATGCATAAGCTATATGTCATCCTTTAAACTTGCTATAATATTAACATGTTATAGTGTCTTTTTGAGTATGAAACATGCTGTGCTATTAGAGTGGGAAGATTTGGTTTTAAATGTCGCTGAGTACCTTTCAGCAAGTTTGTTGATTCTGTCATGTTATTATATCAAATAAACCTCAGATGGCAGCTGCGAGTGAGATCTGGTAGCAGTTAATTTAATCCTGTTCTTGGAAGAAGAGTCGTGTGTGCCGTTTACACACCTTGTGTCTTCTCACATTTCCCGTTGGACAGGACCAGGAGTATCATTTTCTAAATCCAAATAGTGTTTGGGATGCTAAGATTGATTGATTTTTATTCCTCGCTCTTCCTCAAATCCCCAGTAACTAACGATTCAAGTGAATCTGACTGCCTCACCTTGTTCTGCTGCTGCCGATAACGAGTCCATAGCACATCCTCACTGCTTATGGTTCGGGGTGGTGAGCCTGCAGAGCTGATGGCTGCTGAGGGTGTGTTCTTCACTTTGAGAGGCATCCCATAGTGATGCTAACAGAAATCACATCTCTTTGGTCTCCCCTCTTGGGACTCTAATTTCAACAGAGAGAGAGGAGTCTTTGTCACTTTCTATAAGGTCCCTCCAACTAACGGAATCCCTTTTGAGCTGATGTCAGCATTCAGACAATGGCATTGAGGTCATCTTTAAGGCACTATTAGGAGTATGCTTGCTTGTGTTTTATGATGATGATGTGTGCACATTTCCACTGAATATATGTAGGACTAGAATGGCAAGGCAAAAATAGCTGAACAATTTTCCTGAAGAAAATACACGGATTTACGCCCCTACGAGCCACGTAAGTGCTCCGTTCTTCTGCTCTTCCTCGGTCACTGAGCATTTTGTTTTGTTTTAGCTTCCATAGCATGCTGATGGTGCTATCATGTTGCGGCTTAAATTGGATTCTCTTAACAAGTGAAGTCAAATGCCTTTTAGTATGGGAAGGTGTCTTTTTGTTGTGAACTGTCTGTTCAGGTTTTCTGCTCTGTTTTTTTTTTAATGGCTTGTCAGCTTTTATCTTATTAATTTATATGTGCTTTTGAAATATGCTTCTGGACCCACACTTTTATGAGGAAAATGCTTGGACAGCAAATACATTTCCATAATGTTTATGTTGCCAGTTGCCTGTTCATTTCCTTACAGAAGTTCTTAGTTTAATATTGCCCAACTTCTTACCTTTCCACTTTGGATTAGCATTTGGTAAAGAAATCTCTTTAACCCCAGGGTCCTGGAATTTCTTTTGAGGGGAGAAACCTTCATCTCATGTATCTCAGGCTGGCCTCAAATTCACTGAGGAAGACCTTGAATGTTGAATTTCTGGTCCTCCTGCCTCCACAGTGCTGGAATAATTAATACCATACCTAATTTTATGTGTGCCAAGGATTGAATGTGGGGCTTTATACATGCTAGGCAAACGTTCAACCAACCGAGGTACATCCCTGGCCTTTTGCAAGCCTGGGTGTTCCCCTCCCACACACACCTCTCTCTGTGTGTATACAGTCCCGACCTTGAATTCCTCCATCTCTCTCTCCCAAGTTCAGAGTAACGCACTACATGCCGATCTTTGTTATTTTGATTGGGCATGTTGTAGTTAATTATTTTAATTTATCTGTTATTGATTACTACTAACAAGTGGTAGTTAGTATTTCTTATTGACTGTTAGAATTTTATTTATTTATTTATTTTTATTTAAGGTAGGGTCTCACTATATAGCCAGCCATTTCTGGCCTCAAACTCAGAGACCCAGCTGCATTTGCCTCCTGAGTGCTGAAATTGAAGTTGTATGTCACCATTCCTGGCTTGAATCCAAGTATTTTGATAGCACATTCGTTTTTCTTTTGGATTTATTTTTATCTTACATGTATGAATGTTTTGGCTGCATGTATGTCCAAACTCCACATAAATGACTGGTACCCTTGAAGACCAGAAAAAGTGCATCAGATTACCTGACTGGAGCTACAGATCATTGTGAGCTGACTTCTGTGTACTGTGTACCGAACTCAGGACCTCTGCAAGAGCAGCAAGTGCCCTTACTCACTGAGGAATTTCTCCAGCTATTGACGGTACATTTAAATCCAAGAAGGAACTCCTATGTAGCCAACTCCTCACTGTCCTTGACATGTATGATCACTGACCCTCTTACCCTCAATTCCTATTCCACAGGCAAAATCAAGAAGATAGAAACCTATTATTCCTTTCTTATTTCTAGTTTTAATAAAAACTTATTTTTCACAAAACAATTTTAAAATCATTGTTTGGGTGACACAACGTGATTCCTTCACAAGAGGTTGTGAAGTCAGAGAGAGTTGAAGCGTTGCCACTTCCATTAGGACTAGGTTGAAACTACCGGGGAAAGGGGTGGAGCCAGGCCTTCCCCTAACTTCCTAATGTCACTCAGTACCTTTTACCTCCAGTCTCACTGAGGGACAGTGCTGCACTGCCCACATCAACCAGTAATGATCCGACTGCATACGTGGCGTGTGTCTTCCTGAAGATTAGCTCAGGAGACTGTTACCCGCTTCGGAGTTACCCCACTCTGTCTCCTCTCAGCAGCAAATTTGCATTTAGAGGAGACATGAGACTTTTTTTTTTAATGACTTAAACTTGAGGTGTCTAGAAAAAGGAAATAGGAAATAAATGATTTTCTTTTTGTTCCTTCTTTGCTTTCCTGTCACCTTTTCTCTATTTCCTTCTAAATGTCATCTTAACACCTCTAATTGTGAAAATTTTACTTCTCTTTTTTTTGCCTTTACTTATTAGCACAGAAATCTTTTCAAATCTCACCTGGCGGTAGCACCGCGAATAAACATTGCTTCCCTATTATAACTCTTCCATTCCCTCAAGATACGTTAGCCCCTGCGTCTCACAGCGCTGTCACTGAGCAGTTTCGTAGTCTTTGTTGCTAATAGACCGCTATTTTTTATTGAAATTAAAAAACTTTCATATAATATTTACAAGAAAATTGCTTCCTGTATAATTGATCCTTTGTGGAAAAGCTATTCATTCCAGGGCATTACAAACCCACAGACACATTCTTTTGCCTTGCGTCTTTTTTTATATTGCTTTCTTAGCAGTTTAATTAAATCGTGGAGTACTTTTCCTTTCTTCTCCCAGAACCTCCCACACACCCTTCTACGCACTTTCATCCACCTGTGTTGAAGCTGAGCGTTCTACTCTAGTGGAGCTTTTCAGTGGAGGATTTCGCTAGAGGGAAATCTCCTGTGATACTTTTGAAGGAAGCAATGACAGGAATGTTTTCTAAGACATCCGTCTATATGGCCGTGTAATTCTCTAGAACAGTTTCTAGACTGCTTTAAATGGAGGGGCCCCGAAGGCTCTTTTCTGTGGCGCGTGCTTTGTATTATCCCAGCATTTTTGCAGCAGCTGAGAATTTTGTGTGGTTGGAAATTACAGAACCTGACCGCAGTAACGTGGGGATTTATTTTTCTCATAATACCATGTCCAGAGGGAACGGTACAGGGTAAGAACAAAAGAATCTTGATGCCAATGGTCCAGCTTCCTCTCGGCTTCCTCCTCTGGGATGCTTGTGTGTGTCTTTCATGCGAGCAGACTCTTGACAACTGTTTCTCCATGTCTGACTTCACACTTGCATTTCTGACAGGAAGAATGGAAGGTCAGGGAAGTGTGTGTGTGTGTCGGGGTGGGAGTGGGGCTGCAAGAGAAACCAAATCTGGCCCCTGATTTCTTACATCTCATTGCTTAAATCTCATTGGCTGGAACCAATTGCATGATCACTGACAGTCTCTAAAGCACACTATTCCAGCCTTGCCCAGAACCTGGGTCTATTCGGAAGGAAGATGCAAGCGGAGAGTGGATGCTAGCACATTAACGTCTCTGCCAGTTTCAAGCTTCAGATGGTAAAATTTCTCAGCAGTAACAGGGGAAAGCACATCAAAATGCCATTAATTATCGAACTTCATAACCTTGCTGGTGGCCTTGGCATGTGCACTTTTCTTTTAATGAACAAGCTTGTAATCAAGAGAAAGAGCAACACATTTGTGACAACTCATCACAGGAAAAAGGACGTTGCTTTTAATCATTTGGTTAAAGAAGGCGCCTGATACCGTTCCTCTTCAAGTCACATCAAATCTGTATAAAACTGTATAAAATTCAAAGTAAAGTTAACTAGAAATTATAGGCTGTCACATCATTATTGCAACCTAATAGGGCCATGATGCTCTAGGAAAGGGCTGGGAAAATGGTTCAGCGTTTATGAACACTGGCTGTTCTTTCAGAGACCCAGGTTCAATTCCCATCACCCACATGGTGGTTTGTAACAATCTGTAATTACAGTTCCAGGTGATCTCATGTTCTCTTCTGGCTTCCACAGGCATTGCAGATAAACACATGATACACAGACATACACAGGCAAAACACCCATGCACATCAAATACATGATGCTCCAGGAAGTGATCTGGGGGGTTCAGAAATGACTGACAGATCAGGTTTGGGGTCTCTGACAAGTAGGATCCTAATGGAGCGATTAGGAGTGGATAGGGATGGTTTAAATGAAATATTTAAGGAAGGAGTCTCAACAGGTACCTGGTATGCAATCTTTTCCTCTTAATGTAGTATATTGTAGATGTTCAGTGAACATTGGAGTAAACACATCAATAAGAGAAGCCATGGCGATATATTAACAAGGTGTCACCACAGGACAGGAAGGGGAAAATCATCTGTCTGAACTTAGAAAGTCCCCAGTGGCGTGCTTGAGATGAGGCTAAGAAGTACAGATTAGAGAAGTAGCTTAGGATCGGGCATTCTAAAGACCAGTGATAGTGTGTGTGTAAGAGTTCTCAGCTTCCTCTTGTGGAGAATAAAATTCCTAAAGAGATAGTGGCTTCAATAACACTATTGCCATCACACTCTGGTCAGACCTCAAAAATGGGTTTCAGTGACCAACATCAGGTTAACCAGCAAGCATCTGGAATCTCTAGGGGAGAGGGACTCTGTTCCCTACCCCATTTGCAGCTTCTAGTTTACCTGCATTGGTCTCATCCCTCCGTCCTCAAGACACTATGTGCGCCATCACTCTTGTTTCTGACCTACGCTTCTATCACTGTGTCTCCTCTGACCATGGTGCACTGCCTCCCTCTTATGAAGACCCTGTGATTACACCAGGCACCCGGACAGTCCAGCATCCTCAATGCTCTCTGCTCCCCCCCTCATTTCCCTTTTCCATGCAGTATGGTCCTATGTGGGCATCTCTTGGGGTACCATCATTTTTCCATAGCATTGTGTGCTTGGGGATCTTCAGAGGTTTAGGATAAAGGATAACCAAGGGTCTAGACTCTTGTCACGTATGGTGAATTTGCACTCCATCCTGGAAAGCAATAAGAACCCGCTTGGCGTGATGGATTTCTGGTCTGTTCGGATTTTTGAGGCATTACTCATTCAAAGCAGTTGTGCGATGGGACCTGCTGCTGAGAGATGAAAGGCTATTGCAGAGATCTGTCAAGGAGGCTAGCGCAGGAGGTCACGTGACACCCATACTGCCAGAGACACGGGGTGGAAGGACTCAAGAAGGAACAGGTAAAATCCTCAGCAGGTCCTGGTGCTTTGGAAAGTCAGTGTCCAAACGGCACCAGACGGTTGACAGTGTCAAACATGAGGATGTCCAAATGGTGCATCGAGGAAGGTAGGAGAGGTGGGGAGTCTCCATCAGCAGCAGGGTCACAGGCAGCTCCTTTTCCCACCAGCCCCATGTTCAAGGGCAAAACGGGGAAGAAATTTTTAGTTTTTGTTTTATCTTGAAATGGTCTTATATAGCTCAGGCTGGCCTTGAATGTATCATCCTCCTGCCTCAGCTTCGTGAGTGTTGAGATGACACTCACCACCATTGTCACACGAAACTGTATTTCTCAGAAACAGTGACTTACTTTCCTCAAGCTGATTTACCAGCACTGAGTCCCAGAGTGGTTTCTCATCAGAATATCTAAGGCTATCAGGGCAAGCTGCTCGTCCATTCTGCTCTCCCATCTTATAACGCAGAGCATAGTACACCTAAGATAGGTGTGTATTCCTAGGCTATAAGAATTATTGCAGTAACTGTGGGAGTTATAAAGGGAGGAGAGGGCCCGAGGGACGCCGTTTGGGTTGCTCTCACTTCCCTGTGGAATTCTAGAGATTTGCAGAGACTGGCTCCTCTTGGCTCTTTCCCTGGGTTAACTGCCCTCTCTACCCAACTCTGTTCTCCAACCTGGAAAAGCACGGGGATAGGTAAGTTTGCGTTTGAATCATTTTTAAAGCAAGGTTGATTTAGTCTCTCTGAACTATTGCGGACATAAAAGTAGAGACCTTTCCAAAAGGTTGAGTATGTGTGGAATTTGCTTCCTAAGCCAATGTTTATGAATTATGAGAGGGGCAGAGATTTTATAGCTTTCCTGTCTGATTATTGATTTTGTTTTGCAGGGAAAGGGTAGAATTACTTTTTTTTTTAGAAAAATTTCTTTCTTGGACCAACAGGATGGCTCCCCATGCAAAAGCACTCATTCACCAGTGAACCGATGGCCTGGGTTCAGTTTCTGGTACCCACGTGGTGGAAGAACACTGTGGCTCTTGTACATTGTTCTCTGACCTCCACATGTGTCAGCTAACAGCATGCACAACTCATACCCACCTACCCCACATACAAAATAAGCAAATTAGTGCTTAAGAATGAAATGTTTCCCTCAGATGCTCGTTTTCAGCATATTAATGAATATGCATATTCTATGGCCATTAAGGTCCATGTAGATTTATGTACAGGAGTAAAGTAACAAAATGACAAGATGGCCAAGTTATATTATTAAATAAAAACAAATTTATTCAACAGTGTGTATGCCACTATTTATTACATTTGTATACAGATTACATGAGTACTTGTATATGTATACAGTTTGAAAATAATCTCTAAGGCTAAATGAAACTAGCCTTCTGTGTACCGGGCCAAATAGAGCCAGACAATCTTTGTAGCTGTTTTTCAAGACAGGGTTTCTCTTTGTAGCTATGACTGCCCTGGAACTCACTCTGTTGACCAGGCTGACCTCAAATTCACAGCGATCTGCCTGTGTCTGCCTCTTGAGTGCTGGAATTAAAGGCCTGTGCTACCACTGCCTGGCTGCCAGAAAATTTTTTAAAAAGTAATTTTCTATGCAATTTTACATTATTGTAAATAGTACCTTTAAAGTTGAAAATTTAAAGATGTTTATTTGTTGTTACAGAACATTAAAACTGACCTTGAGAATTTTTGTTTTGTTTTTTGTTTTTTGAGACAGGGTTTTTCTGTATAGCTTTAGTGCCTGTCCTGAAACTAGCTCTTGTAGACCAGGCTCGTCTTGAATTCAGAGGTCCGCCTGCTTCTGCCTCCTGAGTGCTGGGATTTAAAGGTGTGCACCACCAACGTCTGACAAAGAATTTTTTAATTGTAAGATTTGTAAGCTATATTTTATTTAGTATGTCCTGTCTTCTAGTAGAAAAGATTTTAATAAATAGCTCAATTTTCTTTCAGTGTGGCTAGTTATACTCTTATGTATTTATTTCATGTCTAAAAGATCCTTGATATCAGGAAATTTGGTTTCTTTTATAACTGCTAAAATACTAGAAACTGTGATAGAATTTTCCCTATATATGATTAACTACTAACAGTTGTTGTGGAACAAGTGAAGATGCATCACTTTCATTGGTTTAATAAAGAGCTAAATGGCCAATAGCCAAGCAGGAAGAGGTTAGGTGGGACTTGTGGACCGGCTTGATAAAAGAAAAGCAGAGTCGCCAGGAGATGTGGGGAGAAGCAAGTTGAAAAAAAGGTATCAAGCCACATGGTAATACACAGGTTAAAAATATAGGTTAATTTAAGTTGTAAGAGATAGTTAGTAACACACATAAGCTATGGGCCAAGCATTTACAATGACTAATAAGTCTCTGTGTTGTTATTTGGGAGTTGGCTGGCAGGACAGAATATTCTGCCTTTGAGCAGCTTAGCTTTTTCATGTGTCTATGTGATGTATTTATTTTGTGATAAAAATTTAGAAGTTGTGCTTAAGCAATAACAAAGTCAAAATTAAGTGCCACCTACAGTCCAGAGATTGTCACTTTTATCTAGTTTGCAGAATCCTTTCTGCTCAAGTTTCCTGTTATTAGCTACAATGTATTTTGTGGTCTTTTAAGAGGACAAATCCTAGGGGCTGGAGAGATGGCTCAGTGGTTAAGAGCATTGCCTGCTCTTCCAAAGGTCCTGAGTTCAATTCCCAGCAACCACATGGTGGCTCACAACCATCTGTAATGAGGTCTGGTGCCCTCTTCTGGCCTTCGGCATACACACAGATAGACTATTGTATACATAATAAATAATAAATATTTAAAAAAAAAAAAAAAAGGACAAATCCTAGAGCTGGTGGTAGTGGTGGTGCATGCCTTTAATCCCAGCACTTATGAAGCAGAGGCAGGCAGATCTCTGTGAGTTTGAGGCCAGCCTGGTCTACAAGGGCTAGTTCCAGGATAGGCTTCAAAGCAACATAGAGAAACCCTGTCTTGAAAAAACAAAAACACAAGAAAACAAAAAAAACCCAAAAAACAAAACAAAAAAAAAACATTAAAAGAGGACAAATCCCATAATTTTTTTAAGCAGTTTATTTTGGGTTTTCTTCTGAGTGATTGAGTGAGACCTTTCCCATTATGCTTGAATCTCTCCTTGGGGTATTTGTTATGTAATGGAGCAGTCTGATCCTGATCAGTTCTAATCATTTCTCATTTGGGCTCCATTAGCTTTTCCAGGGCAGAAACTTTATCTTATGCAAACTAGAATGCACAGTGTTTCATAATGAAGCAAACACACACCATTCTGCTTAGAATTTAAAAGGGGATTTCAGATATTAGGAAAAAAAACCCTACCACTCAAGGTATATTCTAGTGGTAATATTTGAACTGACATTTAGAACATTGTGAAAGCTGTCATATGAAACAGATTATAACTTGATACATCAAAGCTATTGCATATTGAGATCCATACAATAGTTGTATGGATATGTAGATTAATCAGTTACCTATGAGGATAAGTTTCCTAAGATAACAAGGATTTTACCAAATAACCCTAAGATTATCAATTTTTAATACAGCTGTAGATTCTCTAATTTCGAAGTCTAACTTTTTCTTCTGCAGTATAGTAAAAGTTTTTCCATCCAGAAAACAGGTCAAATCAACTTTTAATGTTGTGGGGGAAAAAAACCTACTTCATTTCATAATTTATAACTCTGCTACTTACTTTTCTCATCTTTAGGGAAGTCCTGACTTTTCAGCTACCCTGTAGAGACTCAGTTAAGTCCATGTGCATTTGTTAATTTGCTTCCTTTTTAGCTTTTTTTTTTTTTACTCTTTGTGTCTTTCACATCATGCATCTCACTTCCATTCATTTCCCATTCTTTTGTATCCATCCTCTGCCCTTGCAACCTCCCCCCCATAAAATAATAAAATTTAAGGGAAAGAAAAACAGGAAAAAAAATCTCATCATGGAAGCTGCATTGTGACACAGTGAGTCATGCAATAAACCCTTTTATCCATATAGCTTTATGTGCAAGTGTTCATTGCAAAGAGTCGTTGGTCTGGTTTGAGGCCTCTGGTGTCTGCTACACTATTGATGCTGGGCCCTCACTGGAACTCCTCTTAGGTAACCTGTTGTTGCCCTGTGTAATGGAGATCCTGCAGCTTTGAGTCTGCAGGACCAGCCCCTTCATGTGCTCTGGCAGATCACAGATGGGGTGGATGTTGGGGTGGGCCAACTCATAACCCCGGGCCTGGGTAGTTAGTTGCAGGGTTGGTCAGCCGGCCAGCTCTCCCACATCCTCACCACCAGGGTGAGCTCTCCAGCATTGCCCCTGTTAGTTCACCCTAGGCAGTAAGCAGCAAGGGCCAGGGTCAGGGCCAGTTCTCCTGCTTCCGTGCCCTCTTTCCCACACCTATACCATCAGGGTCAGCTCTATTGTGCTGCCCAGGCAAGGTGCAGGGACCTTTCTCCCGAGTGCTGAGGCTGGTGAGGGGCAGAGACAGCCCTCCCACTCTATGACCTCAGGGCCAGCTCTCCCACCTGCCCTGGGCAGCAAGGGGTAGGGATGGAGGAGGGCGCAGTAGAGGGAGGGCATCTGAAGGTCCTGAGTTAATTTGTCTCTTCAGATTCTTTGCCAGATCTGTAAAACAGAACTTCATATTAAAATGTTTTTCAAACCTCTTGCCACTGAAAAATTATCATAATATTGTGTATAAAAGTATTCATCCTATACTCTAAGAAGTTTTTCCTAAATGCATTAATTTTAAATGTTTTCAGTAATTAAGTCTGTCTTGAAAGCTTCTCATCTTGACAGCATTCAAGCCCTTTTTTAGCTGTCACGTAGTGTAAAAGCATGGAGCATTTTCTAAAACCAAGCATTCCCAAATGATTTAACGTGGGAGGCCCCGCTCAGGCAGATATAAGCGGAAATAGATGAAGTACACATGTCTACGGTGGGAGACAAAGATCAAATTAGTAACTATGCAGATGTGAGGACAGATGAGCGTTATGGTGGAAGAGGCAGGAACAGGATGAGAGAAGCAAGAGGCATTCTGTGACTCCGAGGGAGAGGTGTCACTCAAGCAGGAGGTGACTTGATTCTTACCATGATGGTAGAAATGAGCGGATAGGATGCAGATTTTGGAAGAAGCTTCTAAGATGTGAGTGTGAGCAGAGAGCCGCCTTAGGGCAGAGCGCCAGTGTTATTAAACCTTAAAACACAATGTTTGTGACACAGACCCAGGGGAAATACACACTAGAGTTTCTAACCTTATTCTCAAAGCTAGTGGGCGATTTACGCATGATACGCCGGCAGGGTTTTCAGAGTCACGGACCTTTGCTACTTTCTCAAGATTCATGTTATTGTAAATACCATTAGAGGTGACCACTTTCCCCTACTGTGTATGGAACGACAATTTATGAAATGAGGGCGCTATAACTCAACCCCATTTAATTAGCTTGTCTGCCCGTGGAGGTGCGTTTTCTCGGAGTGATGCCTGCTCACTTCAGTGCTGCTGCAGACGGGCTCTCAGGAAACAGGTTCTGAGGCAGGTTTGGGGGTGCCAGGTGTTTCTCAGGACTCACACCTGTGAAAGGAAGGCAGAGGAGCCAGGATGGCCCAAGAGAAAACTAAGGCAACAGGAAGCTATGAACATTTTCCACACGAGATCATCATGTGTTGGGCCAAGCCGGCTCAATAACCTCTGTTGCTTAGTCAGTGGTCAGGGACTATCTGTCCCCAGGAGGCTCTGCTTTTGGATGAGGCTGATTTCTGCAGTCAAGTCCAACCCTGAGGGAGGTGACCAAGAACAAGAATGGCACAGAAGAGGACCTAGGAAGCAGGGTTAGCCGGGAAAGCGCTTGCCACACAAGTACGGGGACCCAAGTTAGGTCATTAGTTCTACGTAAAAGCTTGGTCTGGCGGTGTGTGCTTGATCTCAGCCCTGCGAGGGCAGAGAAACGGATCAGTGGGTGCCAGCGTCCCATGGGGGAGAGGCTGGCTCTTGAGAAATGACAGATTTGACCTCTCGCCACCGCTGTGCACATACATACGTGTGCACCCCAACATGTGCACCCTCACTAGGTGCACACAAATGAGCGGCACAGAAAAAAAAATACCCTTGAATATAGAGTTATGACAGCCACTCCCATTTATCACTTTTGAAAATAATTAAGTCAACACATCTTTAAAAATATTAGAAAATCAATCTGAAATTTAAGCGTCTCTCGTTGCTTGACAGATACAGAAAGCATGGATAGAAAAGACTGGTTGTCTGTGATGATTCAAAGAAATGACAGCTCAGGTGTTTTTCCCCTATACCCATCTGTCCTTTTTGATTTATACCATATTATGCAGTTTTAAAATGATACAAACTTAGAATGCTGATTCTAAAATTTTAAGGAAAACTGATTTTGTTTACGCCTAATGACTGGCCAGTTCTCTTGCATGGGGTCTGTTTTAGTCACACCTGTGGCCAGGACACCGTTGCCTTCTTCTGAGATGTTTTCCTGGCGGCATTTTGGGATTCTCGTAGAGCAGAGACTAGTTATTCGTATCGATGCAAATGTGCATTTTTATAAGAATTGTTTGGATTATTGTGATTTATTCCTTGGCCTTCGTGGACCTCTTCTTGTAATTTATCAAAAAGGTTAATCTGGCTATTACAAACAATGCTGCTATGAACATAGTTGAGCATATACTTTTGTTGTATGATAAGGCATCTTTTGGGTATATTCCCAAGAGTGGTATTGCTGGGTCCAGGGGTAGGTTGATCCCAAATTTCCTGAGAAACCGTCACACTGCTTTCCAAAGTGGTTGCACAAGTTTGCATTCCCATCAGCAATGGATGAGTGTACCCCTTTCTCCACAACCTCTCCAGCAAAGGCTATCATTGGTGTTTTTGATTTTAGCCATTCTGACAGGTGTAAGATGGTATCTTAAAGTTGTCTTGATTTGCATTTCTGAAAAAGCATGGGATAAAACCGGACTCACTGAACATAGCGGACAATGAGGACTGCTGAGAAGTCAAGAACAATGGCACTGGGTTTTGATCCTTCTGTACGTACTGGCTTTGTGGGAACCTAGGCAGTTTGAATGCTCACCTTACTAGACCTGGATTGAGGCGGGTGGTCCTGGGATTTCCCACAGGGCAGGGAACCCTGATTGCTCTTAGGGCTGACGAGGGAAATGGGAGGTGGTGGCGGGGAGGAGGCAGAAATCTTTAATTTAAAAAAAAAAAAGGTTAATCTGCTCAATTAGATTATATGCCTGTGGATGGAGAGTACACAAATATTTTACATAGAGTTTTATTTGAACTATTACATATTTAATGTTAATTGTAGAGATATTTAATTTGTATTTTAATAAATAAAGCTTGCCTGAAGGTCAGAAAAGCAATACAGCCCCACTGGTCAGCCTTACAGACCAGGCAGTGACATACACCTTTAGTCCCATTAGACACACTAGTTTGCCATAGAAACCGGACAATAGTGGTGCCCTCTTTTAATCCCAGCCTTAGAGAGGAATATAAAATGGGAGGAGACAGCTCTCAGATACATTCAGTCTCATTCTGAGATTCCTGGAGGCAGGATTGCCATTTCAGACTGACATAGAGGTAAGAGCCAGTGACTGGCTGTTTTGCTTTTCTGATCTTTGCCTTAGGCAAGATTTATTAAAATAAAGATGAAATATCACTACAATTAATTAAAAAGTTTCTCAAATTTAACCTTTTGAGTTAGAAATTCATTGATGCTTCAATATCTACTTATGTAGTTTGATTAATAGAGATGCAATGCTTAAAAATTTACTGTTGATGACGAACATATTTTTAAGAATGTCTGAAATGCAGGTACATTGAGTAGCATCATAATTTCTAGCACTGGCAACTTTCTATCTAGCTCACAGAATTGTGTTATGCCCCATTGGAAGCAATGCCCTTCAAGGACTGCAGCTGCCATGTTCTAAGAGGTTCTATACACAGAATTAATACATCGTGACTGCTGTAACCATCTTTTATTTGCTTTTAAAAATGAAAATACCATTTAACCTCAATATTTTTCCCCTAACTAAATTTTGAGCTTCAATAATGTGACACCATTTCTCTGTCACTCTCTGTGTTTTACATAAACCAGATAACCTGGCATTCCGAATGAAGAACGGGATGAGAAACTTCAGGTATAAGCCAGCAGACTACCAACAGTTACACGCCTTAACCAAAGCCACGAAGTTAGCGTCTGCTTCCGCGGAGAAGAAGGTTAGAGGCTTTTTTTTTAAGTTTGATAAACTGAATTTCTATGAGGGATGATAATATTTATAGTGGAAATAGAAAACAGGCAACTGTCCAAGTCATTTTTAGAACCCCAACTATTAATAGTGCCTCCCTAGTTCTGCCTAGTTTATGTTTAACTGACCTTGAGATCTCAAATCCAATGTTGTTTCCTAAAAACCCTTTTCTAACAATTCCTTTAGAATCAGGTCTAGTTACTATACAATGGAGGCATGTGTTATTGCAGTTAGTATTTAATATAATTTTATTCCCAAGCTTATCTGACAAACCACCTCTTTATCCCAAACAGTGCCTTCCACAGGGTAAGAGATTACACAGTTAGTCACGTGTCTGCAAGCTAAGTAGGAGACACAGCCTGAACTTTGTGGTCTGCAGTGATTAAATAGAGGAAATACTACGACCAACTGAGAATTAGTAAAGTGTGAATTGTGTCTTTAATTGTGCTATGTCGGAATCCATGTGTCAGAATCCTCTTCCCCATAGGGAGAATTCTTATGATTGTGCCCAAATTAATGAATATTTTTACTGTGTTGAGATCTACCAAGTTTCTTTCTGAAGTAAAATTACAACATATCCTCTACATCTTTGTCAATGTTAGAATATATAAATATTTATTAATAATTGTATCCATCCATCCATCCACTCACCTACTCATACACTTGAGATGCATCACAAGAGACATTTGGGTTGTATGTTGATTAGTTGAGTGTTAGCTTCGGTATTTGGCCAAGGCCAATTTCTATTTAATCATCGCTCCCAATCAGAAGCTACACTTAAGCCTTTAGTTATTAAAAGTGTTGCATTTTTATCACAAAGCACAAGACAAGACGCTGTTCTTCAGTGTCAGCTTTTGGACGTCATCTCAGGCCCTGGATGCGCCCCTCAGCTGCCCTACTAAACAGCATCACTGACCTTTTCGTTCATAGTAGACTGTAAATCCCCAAAGAAGTGTTTTGATTACATGTTTTTCTAGAAACAATGGAACCTAAGGCTTGTACTCTGGTAGATTTCTTTAATTACTGAAAATGACCTAGTCTGTAGTGATCGTTATATTAAGTTTTTGGTTCCATTTTTAATCCCCACAGATCCATAATGCGAGGAAGTGTCTTTTGAGAGCAACTGTGTCTAGTCTGTTTTGCATTTTGGTTAGTGAGAATGAATGTGTTTTGAGAGCTGTTACATAACTTTCTGATACTTTGATTTTTCTTTATATAATTTACATTTTTATTACTTCTGGATTAAGGAAGATGTGTTAGGAATGTCCTGTACATGAATTTGAGCTGTGTTCTTCTCATTCAACTTAGAGAATTTACACTGACATTTTAGTTTACTTTTTAAGATGCAAATAATTACTAAATAGTGTTTCCTTAGAAGACTCGGGGCTTAAATAGGATTAAATGGCTGGGAATTATATGAGGCTCTTAAAATCTATTTTAGCATTATTGATGTTTATATGCCAAACAGTCTGTACCAACTAGAATTACCAATGTTATCTGTTAGTCATGCTCTTATTACTTACATTTTTACAAAATACATAAGGCTTAAAGAGTAATGTCACAGAGATAGCAGTTCACTCTGAATATTAGTACTAATCGTGTCCAGTTTCCTATTCATTTTACTACAGTATTCTTCACTGTTTACAGATGAGATTAACAGTCTCAACAGCCATTGTTAATGGTCACAGCACTTTACTCTAGCAATATCAAATACACAGAATGGTAGGATGTTGACATGTAGACCTATAAGGAAAAGTAGCTCTTCAAGCTAGATCTGGACCCCTCAACCACTCGCCAGGATGTTGTTACTGAACTAGGGGTGTGGGGCAATGGGATGCTGTTCTATATAATCCCTGTGTCACTGAGCATGGTCAGCTTCTAATGCCAGGTGAGACTCCGAGGTGAGTAATCAAGCTTCCCAAGGACCGACCGATCTCTAATCTGAAGCTGCATAGTGGACCCTGGCTGGAAACTGAGGCCAGTCTGTGGTACACTGTGACTCCATTTGTAGCTTATTAAATTTAAAAGCAATCTTCATAATTATTTTGATTTGACTTTGCTTTGGATGGGTATGTCCTTCTTGTTTAATTCAAATATCCATTCATTAAGTCTTTCTAACCTTATAGAGAACTGTACACATGACCACAATTTGTTTGAATTGTGTGCTGAGTCACTGTGTGACATCACCCAGCTTCAGACGGGAGCAACTTTGGCCCCAGTTTTCTTTATGAGGCTACCACACACCCTCCCCCCCCATGCTAAGCTGCCCTGAAGCAAATCATTGATATCATAATATTTCATGTAGAAACGCGGAGTATGTTACTCTAAAACATTAGAACTTAGAAGCCCTGTCATGCCACTACCATGTATGAAAGTGTTAGCTTCAATAATTTGTTTTATCTAGTTAGTATTATTAAATTTCCTTGGATGCCTCAGAAGATTATTTCAAAATTTTCCTCAAATGGGTATCTGAATACAATCCAGACGTGGTGATTCATTCTTATTTGGCTTCACTTCGTTTCCTCCATTCTCTTGTAGGTTTATAACTTGTAAGTCCTGAAGAAGCTGCATTATATTGGTCTTATAGTTCCTCATAGTTATAATTATACTGACTGCATCATAGTGTGTCACTAAACATGTTTTTCTCTTTGCATTTCCTGCACCTTAGAGAGAGAGAG
Organism: Chionomys nivalis; assembly: GCF_950005125.1. Taxonomy (NCBI): domain Eukaryota; kingdom Metazoa; phylum Chordata; class Mammalia; order Rodentia; family Cricetidae; genus Chionomys; species Chionomys nivalis. The sequence goes on from NC_080107.1 coordinate 22,046,176, forward strand.
AGAGAGAGAGAGAGAGAGAGAGAGAGAGAGAGAGAGAGAGAGAGAGAGATATGCTCAGATTCAGGCTCAGCTCGCATGGAAAGAACACTCACTGATAGGATTTTGTCCTCCAGTCTTCACTGTAAACGGTGTCACAGTGAATAATCGTGGACCCTTTTGCCAAGATGGTTTCCAGATCTATTTCTATAAATGATGCTGCTAGGTCAAAGTTAATCAGTTATGAAAACATCTTATATATAGCCACATTCCCTTCTGCGGGGCTTGTCTCATTTTCTCTGCCCATGAGAATTTAAGAGGCTCACGGACTGCTTTGTTAAATACCCGCGTCACTGCCAGCCTGACCGACAAGGAACTGAATCCTAGGGCGGTTTTTCCCTTTGTGTGGCATGGACACTTCTTTATTGCTAGAGCTCACATCACATCCTAGTGAATTTTGTCAAATGTCTCCGCACGTGCCCGGCAGCTTCAGCTGTACACTGCTTGGGGATGTTTAGTTCTGAATTGGGACTCTCTGACCTATAGTCTTTTGTAGTATTTCAGAAGGCTTAGTTGGGGGTCTCGTGTCTTAAATAATCATAATAAATCAGACACAGTGGGGTTTTGTTTTCTGATCTTTTACTAAATTCATTACTCTTGATTTTTTTCCCCTCAAAGTATTTTAAATCATCAGCATTCTGCATTAGTTATCACCCACCTTAAAAAATGATTTTACCTGGCTTATTGCCCGGTAAAATGAATTAGAATCATGGAGCAATCTCAGCTGATGAAGATACAACTCTAAATCTTTGAGTTCTTTTAAAGGCTTTGTTTTTCTTCATTTGTGGCCTGGGGATAAAAGTGGAGTCAATGGTTGAATTTCCAAAAGAACAAAACAAAAAAACAAAAATTAGGATGTTGTACAAAGTATTGGAAGTGTCTAGTGAAACCGGTAACCTCATTTTTGACTTTTATAAGTCTATTTAATTGGCCTTTCCCTGGGCCCAAAGGCAACAACATTGATTTTTTTCCCTTAAGCTTTAAAAAATATGTTCACATCTTCCACCAATATGTTTTAATTTTTTGTACAGCATGGACCAAATATGTCAAAAGAATCTAATTTTAAAGTTCTGTCTGTTACAAGAAACTTTAGAGGCTGTAGATGCTAAAAATTTGAAATAAGATTTAGACATTCTTAACTCAAGTGCTAGCATGTCAGAACATACAAATACCCCATTCTTGCAGTTTTTCAATAGGTAGAAACTGATTTTTTTAACCAGTGTCTCCTACCAAATTAAAAAAAAAACTTTATAGTGATAACATTCTTAAGAACTTCTATGGGAAAGGTTTGACTTCATCCTTTTAAAGTTATCTTTTGGATTAATTTGTTTGCTCATGTCCCTAATTTTGAATCAGAAACCGGAACAGCGCAAAGATAAACTCAAGGTTAAAGTAATCAGTGAACAGCAGCTGGAAATAGCACGCATTATGATGATCCCTTTTTGGAACTTGTCTCAAGTTTTTACATCTTCATTCTTGCTATTTTATAGCTATTAAAGTACTGAAATAGTGTAGTAGCAGTAAAATTATGAAATATGTACATTTGTCAAGTTTCTGATTTGTACTTTCTGTTCTAAAGGTTTATTTGTTTTATTTTGTAATTGTGTGCATATGTGTATCTGCGTGGGTTTGTGTCCATGAGGGCAGAAGGGGTTGTCAGATCCCCTGGAGCTGGAGTTAGAGGAGGTTGTGAGGCACCTTGTGGGTGCTAAGACTCGAACCTGAGTCCTCTGCAAGAGCAGCACCAGTGCTCTCAATCCCTCAGCCATCTCTCCAGCTTTGATTTGTATGTGCATACGTATCTAAAAGTGTTAACATGAAACACAAAGTTCAGAGTCCACATGACTATTAACAGAGTCTAGCCAAGTATCAGACACTGCTAGGGGGATTGGAGTCAAGTAGCATTCAGTGTTGGACGATGGTTATGCAGATGGTGGAGCTATAGGGCTAAGAAGCAGGGGACTGTGAGGCAACACAGTCAACAGGGGTGAACTATGCCACTGCCACCCTCAGGTCGGAGGAACGAAACAAAGGCGTGGGGTGGAACCACATTTTCCGGAAGGAAATCTCTGGGGCTATTTGGAACCATGTCCAGGGAAAACTGGGTGCACTGGAGAACCTGAGGACCTTCTGAAAAGAGGGGTGTGCAATGCTTTAGGAGGGGGATTATGATGTGTCGTCCTTGTCTTGTCTCCTCCCTCCAAACTTCCGTAGCAGACATTTTCTGTCATTTGAACCCATCTAGAAGCCAGCTAAGAAAGAGTCTGCTTTATGCCTGGGCACAGATCAGGGAGATGGCAGCAGACCCAAACCTGACAGAAGTTGGCTGCAAAGTCCTCGAAGCACTCAAGTGTGGCATGCTAAAAGGCCACGGAACTTGGGGAATACTACATTTCATTGAAAATTCAAGTTTCCCTCTTCCATAAATTCAGTATTTGTTAAGTACCTTTCAATAACTATTTGCCTAAGTCTGAAAAGATTATTTTTTAAAAAAAACAAGCAAAAAATAAAACAAATGAAAAAGCCAACAACTTCACCCTTTTGCATACCTGAAATAGGGTTCTCAAATTGGCCAGTGTCCCAGGCCATGTCGTCTTTCTTTGCATTGATTCTTTGTTTGAGACAGCTTGAAACTGTTTCATTAAGGCTGGCCTTGAATTCCTGATTCTCCTGCCTCTATGGCCTGAGTGCTGGGATTATTGGCATGTATCACTGGTGTACAGCTCTCTTCTCCCTGATATTTAATTCAATACTTATTTTAGGGGGATTGCATGTTAGAAGATGTACCAGTGATGCTGGAAAAACAGGAGCCTTTCTTTTGTGGAAATACATTTTAAAAATAGACTTTTTCGTAATTCTCTGAGAAGTCCATGCATATACTGAGTATCTTCACCACTTTGCTCCTCCCCTACGATTCTCCCCCAGATCTGGGGGAAATTTTTTTTTGTTTGTTTGTTTTCAAGTGTGAACATTGCTACTCTTTTGTTTGTCCTCTAAATGTAGATCAGAAAAGCCATGGAGACTTCAAAGGTGGCTAAAGAGCAAATGTTGGTCAAGCAACACAAGCAGGTGTGGTGGCAGGAACAGGAGCGGCTGCAGGGAACCAGGTGAGCCTGCCCCCCTCCCAGGTCAGTGGGGATGTGTGTGAACTCCTGGGCATCCCCATGACTGATTTATATCTGTAACAGTCCATGTTAGTTAAACCACACAATCAAAATTTCGAGTCCTTGGAATTAGAGCCACATTGTCTTAGCTTATTCTGGAAGGCAGGGAATGTGTTGATAGGCTGGTGCTCTCTGATGGGGTAAAGGACATTCACCTGTACTGGCCACTCTCTTCCTCTTCTGCACTCCCCCATCTCAGGCTTGGCTGTGTGCAGACACACATCACATGCTCACGTTTGGTTACACACTCTTCCCTCTAAAGAAGAGGCGCCTCGGCGGCAAACGTCACAGTCATCCTTTCATGGTGGGCACAGAGAAGAGGATTAATAAATGCTCTCAATACAAAGGAGCTGAGGAGTTCGCAATACGAATGGAGGCAGCTCCGTGATTCACTCAGTTTTGATTTGAGCCCTGTTACTATTTGTAGCAGCCAAAGATGAATTAAGACAAAATAATAATTTGATATTTGACCTTAATTATAAGCTCTGCAATAATTTTTTTCCAAAAGCAATGACCAAAAGGTATCTTCCAATTTCAGGCTTACCCCATTTGCTCTGACATTGTAGTATTTATAAACCATGCTTTAAAAAAACATCATTACACATACTCATTCTTAGGAAGATTTTGCTGTGATCTTAGTCTACATCAGGTTTCTGAGTTTCATTTCCTTTGGGCTTGTGCACTTTCACGACAATGTGAACTTTGTACTCAGTGCAGTGATCCCTATACAAGAGGTGCAAGGGTCACAACTGACAAGGGGTTTAGATTATGATTCAACTTAACCCAGGAAAATAAAATGCTATGAATTAATTGCACAATATACTTCAGCTATAAAAACCAAACCAGATACACCAAAACCCTTCAAACGTCACCTCTAATAGAGAAAAAAAAAATATTCAAGGCCACTACAAAACCATTTTGAAAACTTGCTTAATTGAAATACAATAAAGAGAGCCATGCGTTAACTATAATCGTGGTGGTCACCTATGTAAGCACACACAATGGAGGGACTGGGAAGGGTTTCCTTTTCTTCCCATTTTGTAAATCTTGGACATTCTGGATCCTGCCTAATGTGTGGACCGAGTTGATCCTGAGCCAGATAGATGGATCATGTGCATTGCATCATGTAAACTTGTTCTGTTGGCTGAGCTAGAAGTACAGATTTTGGAGGCAAGGAGCTCTCCAGTGAGGATGACCCCACTGTCTGCAAACTTAGGACTAAACCCTGAACACAAATAAGAATGCTAATGTAATTTTCCGTGTTCTTCTAGAATATAAGGTAATTTTCATACGCATTCAATGAAATGAAAAACTAAAAGCAATAGGAAATGTCTCTAATGGTAGGGACATGTCTAGATGTATGGGCAATGTAAGAACCTTGAACAAATTAGGAGTTTAAATGCTGCACTTGTCTAACCTCAGAATATCTGCCTGACATGATGGATGGCACCTGTAATCTCAGCACTCAGGATGCCGAGGCAGGAGGATTGCCACAACTTCAAGGCCAGTCTTGGCTAAATAGCAAGTTCCAGGCTAATCTGAGCTATAAAGTGAGACCCTGTCTCAAAAATTTTTTAAAATAAACACACACACAATCTGTACTTTCTTAATAAGGAAAAGATTCTTATGTTTTACCCAAAGACCTCATTTGAAGACCTTAGACATGCAGAAGATAAGGGGTACAATGGTATTTAACCTTTCCTTGATAATTGTGTATGTACCAGACAAAAAGTTAAGAGTTGCTGTGCTTAACCTCCGTCTGGAAAACAGCCTTACCAAGTAGGTCTCATTGCTCCCCTGCTGCCGCTGCTCAACCTTCTGGTGGGGTTTAGAGGGCTAATGTGTCTGTAAAAGGTAAACAAACTAGCATGTGGGAAGAAGGGATTGAAACACTGGTGTTTCCCTGTCCCATCATCTTGGAGCTGCCAGGCTTCTCTTTTCCCCAGAAGGTTCCTTTTGCATCAAAGGAGAGTTCTCCAGCCTTGCTAGGAAAAAAACAAGGGAAGCTGGTTGGGAGATAGTTCAGCTGGTAAAGAGCTTGAGAGGGAGGCACAAGGACCTGAGTTCCATCTCTAGTACCCACATGATAAAAAGCCAGGCATGACAGCCCACATGTGTTCCAATGAGGTGGGGACAGGGGATCTGTAGAGCCAGCTGGCCAGCAAGTTCCGCTGAGCTGGCCAGCTCCAGGTTGAATGAGAAACCCTATCAAAAAGTAAGGTGGAGGTTGGAGAGTTGGCTCGCCTGTTCAGAGCACTGTTACTCATGTTGAGGACCCAGAGAATCTGGCAACTGTCTAACTCCAGGCCCGGGAGATCTGAAGCCCTCTTCTTATCTTCAATGGCACCAGACATATATGTGGTGCTCATCATACATGTGAACAAGGTGCATGTACATATGTGTAAGCAGAACACACAAACACATAAAATAAATACATCTTTAAAAATGAAAAACTGTAGAGTGGACAGTGATTGAAGATGCCAAATGTCAACCTCTGACCTTTGACCTAAGCTGTGCACATGTACGCACATACACAGAGGCATAAGTCAGGACCTTAAAAATCCGCTTAGAGGACCAGATAAAACTTTCAAATATCAAATTTGTGTAATGTTTAAAGTTGTAAATTTTTATTTGAAATTTATCAGGTTTACTCCAGTCCTCTTTCCTGTGGACTGTGTTACATGTTCCCAGAAGCACACGTTGCTGTTTCCCTCTGTGACACAGTGAGCTTTGGCACGACCATTTGTGGACAGTGTATTACTGTCTGCAAAGCCACCATCTGTAGAGGTCAGCCTGATGAAGGCGCATCTGAGTCTCGTACAGACCTCATTCTTGCCTGAGAGTTCAAAGTTCTGGGTGGAGACTTGGCTCCCTCAGATCACCAAAGTGGCATGTAGCCTCCCTTTTCTGACAGTACAGGGGCTCCTGTTGCTTTCTCAGTCCCACCCAATAGAAGACGTGGTTGTGTGAGCACTTCCTTTGTGCATAAACAACTCTGCTCTAAAGGGAATTCTGGTTTGTCTTTGTGATAATGCACCCGCCCTACCCCACACCTCCAACTTCAAAAGAAAAATGCCAGGTGGTGGTGGCAGACACCTTTAATCCCAGCATGCAGGAGTCAGAGGGAGGTGGATCTTTGAGTTTGAGGCCAGCCTGGTCTAGAGCGTGAGTTCCAGGACAGCCATAGTTACACAGAGAAACCCTGTCTTTGATAAACAAAAGAACAGAAAAAGAGAATTTTCATCCTATGATTTGAATTCTCATTCTGTGTTGTGAGATGAAGCTTTCACTTCTGACAACAACCAGCAGCTATGTTAATCTGTAACTATCCTGGCACCTAGAAATTCAGTAGATAGTTTAAATTTTTTCTCCAATTACACAATACAATGAAAATCATGTTTGAAGCCACGTGGTGGTGGTGCCTTTAATTTCAGTACTCAAGGCAGTGGCAGTTGGATCTGAGTTCAAGGCCCAGCCTGGACTACAGAGTGGATTCCAGGCCAACCAAGGATACTAAGTGAGACCCTGTCACAATAACAATAAAGAGAAAAAAGAAAAGAGCAAATGCAGCCACCTTGTGTGTAAGAGTTGCAAAGGCTGGAGAATGGCTCCATTGGCAGAGCGCCTGGCTAACACGCACAAGCAGCTGAGTTTGATCCCCAGAAACCAGGTTTAAAGAGAAGTTGTGACCCCAGCGTGGCAGAGGTGAGGGTGGACAGATCCCTGGGTCACTGGCCAGCCGGTCTAAGTCACTGAGTGACCTCCAAGCCAGTGAGAGGCAGTCTCCAAATAGTAGACAACGACTGAGGAAAGATACCAAGGTTGACCTCTGACCTCTTTGCACATACACTCTTAACATGTGAACATATGTACACCTCTTTACCGTTTCTGGGAAAAACTACCTGCTAAGAAATGGAGAAGTATCATTTGTAGTAGCCTCTCACCTTTATTCACAGATATGAATTAGCTTAAAAATGGTCTAATGTGAGTTTTAATTGGTCTTAGTAATAAAAACCTGGAGTCAAGTATTGGGGTAAATGCCGAAAGAGCAGAGAAGGAGCCAGTCATTAGAGAGACTTCTTACCTCTACCGAATCCCCAAACCAAGGATCCTGTCTCTATCAATTCTCAGGCTAATAAGCCCGAGATCCTGTCTCCATCTGCCTTATATTCTTGTTTCCACCTCCGTAGTGCTGGGATTAAAGGTGTGTGCCTCCCAAGTACTGGGATCAAAGGTATGAGATCCCAAGTGCTGGGATTAAAGGTATGTGCCACCCCTGCCTGGCTTCTCTGATTAACTAGTGGCTAAGTTCTTCATGATGATCTCCAGGCCAGCTTTGTTAGATCACAAACAAAATACCACCACATGATGGCACATATACACGTGCATACTATCCAATATTACAACATGAATTAGCCATTTGGAAATAGTGTAAAATATCAGTGATAAGGAAAAAACCTCACAGAACTATAACATGAATTGTTAAATATGCTGTTATTCCAATTATATAAAATACAGGTAGTTAAGAATAAGAAGCCTATTTGTGAAAATGAAATCATATTAAAGTATTAAAATTGCTACTATTTTCTCATGCCATTTTAATATTAAAGTATCCATTAACAACAAATCTCTGATTTATTTACATAAACAAGGGGTACAGAAATGTATTGAATGCCCACCTGGAGGTGCAAATAGTTTTACTCTAGATATGACTATCTTTAAGCATGTAGTAAAAGATTATCAAGATTTATTGATCATTACTAGATAAAAACAAAATATTCTCTTGTTCCTATTTGCCTGCCTCAGACTCCCATCAGCTCTGACCTTTAGGGAGCCTCCTCGCAGGTCCAGGCTGGCCACTCTCCCTCTCTCCAGCCGCTGGTGCTACTTCTCACCCCTCATCTGTAACCGCTCCCTTGGGAGTCTCTCTGAGCAGGTGGGGTGGCTTCCCAGTGTCCTCAGATGCTTAAGTGTGACATGCTGCCAAGACCTGCAGGGGCCCCTGCCCGTGCTCACCCTGTTGTTTCTGCCCATGTTAGGAACATGGCTTGAGCATATGAGAAGATGACCAGAACCCAATTCCTACTTTTCCTACCCTGCTCACATTTAAGCCTACATGTGTGATTATGACTGTAAAGAAATTGATTGAGATCATGTTTGTTTCAGATGTAAATTGGAGTCAGAAATAAAATCTTGTCTCAATGAAGAGAGCATTGGAAATGAATGCTTTTGTGAGCTTATGAATTTTGGTGAGTTTTTTTTTTCTTCTTTTGAACCTACTTATAAAGGGGAATCTCATTTGGAATTATGGGAGTTGGGTCACTCAACTTCATGTTCTTTTAGTAGTAACACCTGTTTGATTTTCTAAAAAAATATGAAAAGTCAATAAACTAACAATCTGTTCTTTAAGACAGTAATGCATCTCCTTGATTCAATTTCACTTCACATAGAGAAAGAGCTGGCAGAACAATGGTGCACATATCTTAAAACTGTGATCCACCCTATTCATCAGCTGAGAACACACCTGAAGAGACAACGCCAAACTTCCCAGCATGTACCCTGCCATACTGGGTCTAATTCAGCAAGGGTTCTGGAGGAGGTCAGTATGTTGCCTTTTAAAAACACAATGTAATATTTCATTTTTTGTCCCAAATAGAACAGTTGAAGCAGACACCTTCCTTGTGTGCTCAAGTAGCGGGCTCCTCAACTTCTTAAACATGTGCTTGGATATGGCCAGGCACCCACATTTTAACTCATCCTCCTGCCTTCATCCTAGGGCACTTTGAGACTCTGCCCCAGTACAGAGAGATCAACTTGTCTGACTACTGAAATTTCCCATGGGCTCTTCCCAGTCCTTGCACCAAATACAACCCCCTCCCCACTGAATCTCCTTCCTTCTTCAGTCACATCTCCTGCCCCACACTGTCCCATTCCACATGAGCTCGGTAGCACAGAGGCTGCCTTTGTTCTGTGCCCTCATATAGCAAGTCTACTCCTGTCTCAGAGCCCGTAGGTGAGCTGTTTCCTCTGTCAAGCTGTGGCACCTTCTGCCCTTTAGTTCTCTGTGGCCCCTAACCAGCCATCCTGGGTTCTCACTGCTTTCCTCCTCTGCAGCCTTTTTGTGTGCCTTTGTTTACAAGTGCGTTGTGCCGGAAGTAGGGTCTGAACTTTGATCTCTCTACTTGTCAGCTCTGCTGTAATGTTATACTGCTTTTACAGGTAATCAAAAGCTTTAACTACACCTAGACTAGTAGCCCTGCCTAGTATTGTAGACTAGTAGCAAGGAAGCTGGAGAGTGAAGGTGTGGTTGAAGCCTTACCATCAATGAACTCAAACGTAGAACAGGGTAACTGTCAGTACTAGGTGGCGAGACCAGTTTTGGTGATGGGTGTGGAATCCTCACCAAGGATTGCTTGTTTGAAGACCCTTGGCTGCCTAGCAGCTCTTTTCTTCACCGATCTTCAAAAGGGTTTTCCCTCCCCTAATTTTTCACCCCCTCCTGGCTTCTGAGACTGTGTCTTTCTATAAAACTAACCTTGAGTGCATTGCAGTAATTCATATACTCCCTGTCCACACTCCACATTCTCTAGGTTGACTTTGTCAGGAAACAATCCAAGGCTGTCTTTGAAAACCTTAACCAGGAGCAACAGAAACTAGAAAAAGACCTTTCGGCCTGGAATGTGAAGGTAAGTGCGACGCAATGAGTGATTGACTCTTTCAATCCATCTTTTATTTTTGTTAAATACAATAATAATCCCTTGCAGTTACTAGATTACTCTTCGGAAGAAAAGGCTAACCTGCTCAGCGAACACCCTACGGAGCTAGAAACTTTGGAGTGCCCATACCCTGATCTGAAATCGTCAGTCCTTAATGAGTTCTGGAACTTGACAGAGAAATATCAAAAGAAACTTGAAGACTTTGATCTGCAATTAGAAGACATACGCAGGTGATCAAACATGACTCCTTGACTCCTGAACACTGAATTTGAGTTCAGGGTCACTATGCTTCTGATTTACCATCTTCTAGTTATATGCGATTGCAATATAATATAATTTTGACCTAGTTTGTTGAATAAAAATAACCTGGGTGTTGCAAGGTTAGTTAGTTCCTGGATGCTTAGGCTAGCTTAGGCCTGAAATAATCACACAGAAACTGTATTAATTAAAATCACTGCTTGGCCCATTAGCTCTAGCTTCTTATTGGCTAACTCAATGCTTTTACTATAAATGATATTGTGTGTTTTATTTGATATTTATTAAAAAAATCTTTAACCGACAGTGCTCTGTTGAGTTCCTTGGAAAGGGTTCATGAAGGAGCTTCTAGATTAGTCTAGAAAATGGCCTTGTCTCTTAGAAGACTGGCAGTATCAGGGAAGAAATGAATATCCTTGTCCTAACCACATAAGACTGCCACGCAGCTGTTAATTGCAGAAAAGAGGAATAGTGAAGTCAGATGAGTTTTCAGAGAGGTTTCTTGGAGGATTATAGGGAACTGGAATCTAGAGGTGGTTTGCAGCAGCCGTCCACTGCTCTGCGCACAAAGACACATGAATACGTGCTAATAAGCATGGCAGATGACATAATACTAACTGAATTTCCGATTTATCAGGATCCCAAGTTATTTTAACATGACTGTTTTCTTTTTTGCTTCTAGATGTTGGGTCTTGGGAGAATCCTCATGATCTGTGATTGTGCACAACTGTGGGGGTGTGCATACTTTATTATTTATGGTTCATTTTAGTTTTTGTTTTTTTGAGTCAGAGTTTCATTGTGTAGCTCTGGCTGTCCTGGAACTCACAGAGATCTGCCTGCCTCTGTCTCCTGGGTACTGGGATGAAAAGCCTTTGCTCCCATGCCTGGGTGAGCATGCACATACTTAAGGACCATTTGTCCATATCATCACCTTCAGCCAGTGTGACCTGGGTTTCTTCTTGTTTGCAACTAAAAACTTTCCTAATTTGATACAATTATTACCCAAATTATATACTTTATATTAGGGCCACAATTCCCCTCCTTAATTCTTTGCTTTCAAATTTTACTCAATTTTTATTTGGTAATTCATCTCTATGTAGATACTTGTTGTAAATTATTCAGTCACAAAATGAATCTCCATCACAATATTTCCATATCTCAAGAACACATCGCACAAATATACTTATATATGCACACACTTTTAATAGTTATTTGTTGCAGCAATGAAAAACTGAGGAAAAAACTTAAAAGGACTGGATTTTGTAGAAAAGCCAGTTTTGTAGGAAAACATACATTTACAAAATTGGACAATATCCAGGCGTTATAGTGACTGTAGAGACAAGGAAAGCAATTTGTAGTTCATGTTGAGCGAGGCAGGGAGGGACTTCAACACAGTCACTCAGTTTTGCCTTTGCGTGGCTGAAGCAATGCACAGAACTCAACATTCGTTGGCTCTGGGGAGTGAGACTGCAGGTGAGAGCGATTACAGGTACACACTTGCCTAAAACAGGTAATTTTCTTAAGACAGAAAAAAGGTTAAAAATAGGCAATAGAAAAAAATATTGGCAACATGTGAGATGAAAGATTAAAATACCTAAAGAAACTGCTGGTTATTTAATTTGCAAAGTAGAACAAAGTAGTGCAAAGAGATGAAGGAAACCATTCCCTTTTCCTGCAAATGCTTATTTAGTGTCTACAAGCATAAGTCAGACAAAACTCTCAATACTTGTCTTAGTGTTCCATTGCTGTAAAGAGACACCATGACCACAACTCTTACGAAGGGAAGCATTTAACTGGGGCCAGTTACAGTTTCAGAGGTTTAGTCTATTATGGTCAAGGGCGAGAAGCATGGCAGCACGCAGGCAGACATGGTTGCTGGGGTGGTAGCGGATGTGGAGAAACTTATTAGTCTGTTAGTTTATCTGGATCTGCAGGCAGCAGGGAGAGAGAGAGCCCAAAGTTTCCCTTCCAATGATACACTTCCTCCCCCAAATGCCACACCCACTCTAACAAAGCCACACCTCCTAATCCCTGACAAGTGGCCCTGCTCCCCAATGACCAAGCATTCAAATTCAAATATTGGAGCCTATGGGAGCCATTCCCATTCAAACCACCCACTTGTGATCAAGTCAGCAGCATGGATGTGTGGACAAGGTTGATGGGGCAGTCATGTCCCACAGTAGAAGAAGCTGTGTGTGCTACAGAGTCATAGGTTAGTCAGAATGTGCTGGGATTTTAGAAGGTAGATTGCAGTTCTGGAATAAGAAAAACCTGGTGCTGTGTCTTGGCTGGACGATGACATTGGTGTGAAATCATGAAATGAGTTGAAAGAACTGGTCATGCAGACATTGGCATAAGAATATGGTAACCCATGTTCAATGAGTATGTCCTACCAGGCGATTCAGTGTCCAGGGACAGATCAGCAGAATCGTTGGATGAGGTTCAAGAGGTAAGAGTGAATGGGAAACTATTATTTGGGTTAAGTGTGTATGTGTGTGTGTTTATATGTGTGTGTATGTGTGCGCGTTTGTTTATGTGTGTTGCTGGGAGTTGAACCCAAGGCCTCATGCATGCTCAGCCAGTAATATAGCACTGAGCTCTATCTCACTCAGGAAGAAGGATATTTAGAACGTTTTGCAACCTCATTTTTTGTAAATGACCTTGAAGCTCCTAGAGCAGCGGTTCTTAATCTTCCTAATGCTGCAAACCTTTAATAGAGTTCCTTATGTTGTGGTGACCCCCAACCATAAAATTATATTTTGTTGTTACTTCATAACTGCAATTTTGCTACTGTTATGGAAATAATATAAATATCTGATATGCAGGATATATAATATGTGACCCCATGAAAGGGTCATTCAACCTACAAAGGGATTGCAACCAGCAAGCTGAGAACCAAATGTCTTAGATGATGTGAAGCAGAAGAGAGCAGTGAGAAGACCTGGTTCTTGTTGCAGCAAAATCACTTCTGCAATTGTTGTACTTAAGGAGCCCAGGAAATGCAGCTGAAGCAGCCGGAGTTCCCTGCTGCACATGACTTCTTTGAATTGGGCAGTTAAGAGGATGGGGGTGGGCAGACTGTAAGTGGGTGGTTTTGTCTGGGAGGGATGGGGCTTGAGCATACTGAGTTTGGGGTATCCGTATTAATATTTTGGGCTTTGTAAGTTCAGAGTCCAGGAAGAAGATCTGGGCTGGAGTTTTATACACTGTAAATCAGCAACTTGAGGTTGGATATGGCCACCAAAGCAACAAAGAGAAGCTCCCCCTTCTTCCGATACATGTGAGCAGGACAGTCAGAGAAAACAGAAGAGGGAGAAGCAACAAAAGACAGACGGATGGGTGGAAGGATAAATGAATGGATGGATAGGCAGATAAATGGATGTGGATAGATAGATGGATGGAGACAGAGCGCGGGAAGGCAGATGAAGAGAAAGCAGCCTGTACTATCTGCGGGGAGGTGATGACCCACTGACTACATGCTGCATGTGTCAATGACTGACAGCTGTCATTTGGCTCTAGAAGAATTGTTGATACCATTTTCACTGAAGAAGGGGAAGTAACTGGCTGGTTGGAGTGAGTGGGAGGGCAAGGATAGAAAAGAATGAATATGAACAACTTGAGATTTGTTTTCTGCCAAGGAGGACAGGGTCTCCCTTTGTTGTGCTCTCCACTCGCTTATGTTTTAATTTCATTTAAAATGGGAGCAATAGCAATGAACCGTGTGTGTGATGCTTATGTGATGATCTAGTAAGGGGTAAACCTGAGGGGAGGCAGAAGGTAGGAGAAAGGGAGAGACACACACAGAGGAGAGAGAGGGAAGAGAGAGGAGAAAGTGAGAGAAAAGAGAGATAGAGATTGTCCTGTGCTGTGAAGCAGCTCAGCACAGGGGATTCATGTACCATAGTAACAGTGTGGGCAGGAATGGCAGCGCATGTGGTTGAGATGCCAGGTCCTAAGATGTCACAGTGATCATTCTAAACACAAATGAGTCAAACTCATGAGCCTCTCTACTTATCAAAAAAAAAAAAAAAATGGAAAACAAACTCAAATATTTACCTTGTAAGAATGGTCAGGCGTAGCACAATTTTACCCAGGGTTAAGAATAGGATAAGGGAAATGGCTATTTATATAGGATTGGCGTATAAGATTTTTCAAAGCCAGAAAATATTTTTCAAAGCCACAACAGCACCAGAAATCTTTACATGGGTCCAGGAACATGGTTCAGGCAGCAAAGTGACTGCCACACAGCATGAGGACCTGAGTTCAGATCCCAGAACCGCATAAGAAGGCAAATGTGGCGTCACATCTGAAATCCTAGCACTGAGGAGATAGAGACTGGAGGACCCCAGAGCCCCCTGGCCAGCTAGTCTACAACAACAGGTGGGCCCCATGTTCAGTAAGAGACCTGCCTCACAGTATAAGGCAGAGAGTGGTAGATATCCAACATCAACTCTGGCCTCCATGTGTGTACACACACACACACACACACACACACACACACACGCACGCACACGCACGCACACTCTTAATATTTGTCTCATCATAAATATTGAAAGACAAAATCATTAAAGTGAAATATTTGACTTCAAAGTATGTTCAATATTAATTTTTCTCTTCCTACTGGTAGCAGAATCTTTAAGACTACCCTAGTTGGTTAGTGTTTTTTCAACTTGACACAAACTAACGTCATCTGGGGAAAGGAACCTTAACTGAGGAATTTCTACCATCGCGTTGGCCTGTGGGCATGTCTTTGAGACATTTTCTTGATTCATGATGGATGTGTGCGTGGGGGGCGCTGCCGCACTGTGGGTAGTGCTCCCCTCAGCAGGCGATTCTGAGTGATCTAAGAAAGCAGGCTGAGCAAGCTAAAGAGAGCAGCCGGTCAGCAGCACTCCTCCATGGCCTCCGCATCTGTTCCTCCCTCCAAGTTCTTTGTCTTCCCTTTATGACAGACTATAAACATGAAATAAACGTTTTCTTCCCCAAGTTGCTTTTGGCACAGTGTTTCCCACGGCAATAGAAAGCAAAGCAAGACACTACCTAAACAGCTAACCATTAGGCAGCGGTAACATCTGGCCTGCTGATTCCATACAGCACAGTACCATGCTGGTTCTAATCCATAGGGATTTTTAATGACACAAATAGCTGTAATATGTGTTATGTAAGAAAAAGCAGGTCACAAAGTAGGTTATATAACATAAATTCTCTGGGTATATCTTAAAATATGACATTTACATCTATACAACCACAGGAAAAAGACCGGAAACCCAGGCATTCAAATAAATAATAACCATGGTCACCCCGGGTAGTGAAATTATAAACATTTTGACATAATTGGTTCTTACTTTTAAAAGACAAATTACGGGCTTAAAATTTTAAGTTTAAGGTTCACTAGATAGTTGATATTTAACGAGTACCTATTGCATGATATGACAAGCACCCATGACATGCATTCTGAGTTTATCTCATTTTAAATAGCTGTGTTGTCAGGTGAGGCGACCGTTTGTAAGCCCGGCACTCAGGAGGCAGAAGCAGGACTGAGTGTGTGAGACTTCTCTGGACTACACAGCCAGGCCCCATCTCGAGCCCTGGAAGAATCAAAGGAACAAACAAGAGAGCTGTTTTACACATTAAGTAACTTCAGTTTAGAGGAAGGATGGCCATTTCCCTAGTCTTGAGCCCTTTGTAATTCAGTGGATGAGGTCCTTTCTGCCCATCTAAATAAGAAAGCTATTCACACATGCCAGGAAGCTGGTCAACCAGCTTGTGTCCTAGATCAGTGCTGTTTAATGAGAATACGTGAGCCACATATGTAATTAAAAATTTTTAACCAGTTGTACTAAAAAGTTAAGAAAATGGCGAACCTTTCAAATATTGTAATATTTCCAAAATATAATTACAATATACAACAAATATTTTAGAATTATTATTAATGAGCATTACATTCTTTTTTCATAAAGTTTTTGAAACATGCTTATACTACAGAGCATGTTAGCATGCTAACACGTGTCCAACCTCACACGTGCCTGGTGCTAGCATCTTGGATAGCACGGCTTTAAAAGAATGGCCCCATTTACTGCAGCACACTGTAAAAGCAATCTGAGTACAACAGAGCTCCGCCCTTCGTTTGTCATGCAGGCAAAGCACTTTGGAGTCTGCTTAGGCCGTGTGTCATTAAGAACTCGAAGTCAAGTTTAATTGCTTATTTTAGATTCTAAAGAGATTGTGGCTTTAATTTCCTCACATTTAGATGAATTAATCATATGGATGAGACATAATTGTGCGATGGTCCATTTAGCTGTGTCAGATCCAAAGTCAATATGTAGACTACTATAGCAAGATAACAAGTAATTTATAATTTATTATTGATAGGCATATTAAATTTTATACTGTTGGCTCATAATTAATAATTCTGAGATCCGAATCCGAGTGCTGTTTAACAGCGGCGCCTCACAAACATAGCCAATGCTCCAGTATCATGTGTTTCAACTTAATTATTTCCATTTATCGTTTTTGTTGGTTCCATTCAAGACTGCGCTTTAGCACTCCGAGAAAATTTCAGTTTGTGTTTTTGTCTCTGAATTCAGAAATAATTACATTACAGAAAATTTTAATGGTGTGGGAGGACCTTTTGTCTATGTGTTGCTTTTATTGGTTAATGAATAAAGAACTGTTTTGAGACTATGGCAGGGAAGAACAGAGCTAGGTGGGAAAACCTAGGCTGTATGCTGGAAGAAGGAAGGGTGGAGTTAGAAGCCATGGAGTCACCCGAGATAGATGCTAGGAATTTTACCCAGTAAGCCACAGCCACATGGCAATATACAGACTAATAAAAATGGGTTAAATTAATATAAGAGTTAGCCAATAAGAAGCCAGAGCTAATGGGTGAAGCAGTGATTTAAATAATACAGTTTCTGTGTGATTATTTCTGGTCTAAGTTAGCTGGGCCCTGGGGAACCAACAAGTGGCCTTCTCCAACATTTTAAAGTAGAGACAAGTGAAGAAGACAAATGGCATTAATCTAAACCTCAGAGTGATCTTAGAGTAAAATTTGGGTATTGTTTATGAAAAGGAAAGTTATGCACATAGCCACTGCTTCCCTATTTAATCCTCCCCCTTGTTCTTTTGTTCGATGTTAATAGACTTTCTCCTGCATTTTAAGTCATCTACTAGATATCCTTTTATGAGCAGTTTTTCCTTAGATGCATACTAGTATAATATGTGATTATACAACTTCAACCAATATCCCATTTTTGAGTAGTACTCTACATTTCAATATTTTTTTAGAAACTTTAGAAATAAATTGGTTTGTCACCGTGTTTTTAATAATTCTGTGATTATTCTGCTTAGATGGCTTCTGGAAGTAGACATTCTGAGTCAAAGGGTGTTAAGAACATTGTGACACTTCCTTCCCAAAAATCAACCTATGTTAGGTTCTCCTTTTCTTCTTTTAGTTTTTGTTTATTTTTGTTCTTAAGTTTTTGAGACAGAATCTCATGAAGTCCAGGCTGGCTTCAAGCTCCTGTGGGCTTGAGCTGCTGAATCATCCCCCCAAAGCCCTGGAATTCAGCCTTGTGCCACCATACCCAGCACAAACTGTAGCAAATTTCACAATTTGGTTCATCTGTAAAAAGTCTCACTATTCAGTTCATCTTCTAGACTAAGTGATAAGTCCTTGGATATTGTTATCCTGAGGGAATATTACCAGGGTCCTGCTCATGGGTTTTGTGTCCCTATGTTTTTCTTTTCTTTTTAATTTATTTATTATGCACCAGATCTCATTATAGATGGGTGTAAGTCATCATGTGGTTGCTGGAAATTGAACTCAGGACCTCTGAAACAGCAGTCAGTTCTCTTAACCTCTGAGTCATCTCTCCAGCCCTTGTGTCCCTATTTTACCAACATGGTGTATCTCTGTCAGTGTCCTTACCTTTCCCCTTGTGTCAATGCAAACAGTATACCCTATTGCCTAAAGATGAACTAGGAAAGGCCAGCAGCAGAAGACAACATGGCCTAAGATGCTTGTGCATGTGCCTGTTGCCTGATGAAGACGAGATGACATGGGCTCACTGATGAATAAGGCCACAAAGCTTCCACACTCATGCAGAGGGCCTAGGTCAGTTCCATGCAGGCTCCCTGGTTGTCAGTTCAGCAGGGTCTGTCTCTGACTCTTTTGCTGACTTGGGTCCCTTATTCCTCATACTTGGTTGCCTATCCCAGTTTTAAAACCCAGGGGGAGGGTGCTTAGTCTTACTACAATTTGATATGCCACATTTTGTTACTATCCATGGGAGGCCTGCTGTTTTCTGAATTGAAATGGGGTAGGGAGGAGTGGATGGGGAGCTCAGGGGAGGTGGGGTGAGATCAGAGGAAAGGAGGGATGGGAAACTTCGATTAAGATGTAAAATAAATAATTATTATAATAAAAACCTTCTAACTATATAAAAAGCAAAACAGAAAATTGCAGCGTGACCACCGGTGGGTATTTTGTCCTGAAAATGTGCTCTCAGAGCTGTCGGGAAGGTCCGGTGCCTGAGCATGGTCAGTGTCAAGCTCTGCATGTGGACCTGTGCTGGTTGCATGCCAAGAGTGAGTAAGAAAGGGAGAAGCTCCAAGAAAGCCCTGTGATGCTCTGCTCTCCAAGGATTCGAGCAGTCACATTGGTTAGCTGACCCAGGCAGCCAGCGTTGGCCATAGTACTCCCCCTCTCCTTGGTGCCCTCCCAGGGGAAATTCCTTTCCACTGTAGCTGACATTTGTGGCTGGTGAGGGATGGGTAGGCACTGCAGACAATTTTCTTTTTGTCACATCGCTTTAGTAGCATTGTTACAAAAGAAAATTTTCATCCAAATTCTAGTTTATAGCTCAGTGTTATCTCATACCAGGAACCACATTTGGCAGTTATTCAACCGGCTATGTTTGTTGCAAGAATAAAATATTTCAAATTACTTCACCTATGGTAGAGTGTGTCCAATCAAGACAAATCATCTCATTTGAAAAGCTTAAACATTATTTATATGCACACATGTGATGTGTGTGTGTGTTGTATGTGTATTCACTCATGCATATGATGTCTGTGGAGGCCTGAATACGGCCTCAGATCCCCCAGAGCTGGAGATATAGGCAGTTGTGAGCCACTTGAGAGGAGCGCTTAAAACTGAGTCCTTTGGAGAGCTGCAAATGCTCTTAACTGCAGAGCTATCTCTCTAGCCCCAGGGCCATGGAATAGGCCACAAAGTTTTGGAGTTTGCTTTAATTTTATTTATTTGCATGTTAGAAATTGTAAAATATCAAAGTATCATTCGTTATGTGCCGGTGGCCATGTCAGAGCAGCAGCAGGTGGCAGTTGAAGTTCGAGTGACAGCCCACGGGGAGGAAAATCACTGGTGGGTGAATCTTGGCTAGACAAGGCCCACAGACCAGCCTCTAGAATGTCCTTTGCTTCTGCTGTGCTGCCATCTTTCTCTGGTATCTGGCATCGTGTGAATGGGTGTAGGGTGATTCCCCACTGCCTGTAATGCAGTGTGTTTATTTCATGGAAACATCTGTTTTACTGGGCATTTTTACCTGTGGATTATCATGAAGATGATTTCTTAAGTTGTACTGTCTAGTTGATAATAATGTTAGTTTAAATAGAGTTTTGATGGTAAAAAATAAAGCAAGTATCACAGCTAGAACATGCGAGTTTCTATTGAGGCGCCATATAGACCGTGGCTTAGGTTCATGATTAACAATTGAGTCCCAGTAGCCCAACTATCTTAAATTCTATTAATCTCAATGTCGGGAGATGTGTTCACAGTTTTCAGAATGCATCATACTTGAAACACAGCTTCAAACATCACTTTAAGGTAGACTAAGGTGTTTTGTCAAATAGCATTGAGGTGAAAACCCCAAGAAGACAATCTAAAGTCTTAGAAAGGCACAGACCTGTATGAGGAGCTCATTAAGGTCAGGGAGCAAGAACAAAACAGCTCAATTATCATTAGCAGGCGTGCCTTGCTAGGATTGATGACGAAAGGCGATGATTAATTCCTCACACCTGTTTCTGCCCTCCGTCTCCTGCCGTAAGAAACTTCTGATGAGTGGGTGGGTCTGCATCCTAAGGATTTAAAAGTAGAGCTGACTTGCTATATATATAAAAGTTTAGATTTGTGATTCTCTGAAGATTTCTTAAGATTACCTTTTGAGACAAGTAATAAAGTGATTGGTCCTTTCTTTGTAACTGCAAAATGCAGCCTGGCCATAAAAGACTACCTTGTTTGCTTACACCTGTTAATCTGTAACAAGTCGCTTGGGTATGAATGTACATGGGTTTTGGGGAACAATTTGTTTTTTTGCCTGTAATATCTAAAATATTTAATCATGTGAGGGAAACTGTGCTGTTTGATCAGGGCTTGAACACTCACGCAGCTCTCTCTTGGCTTCAAAAGTTTCTGTGGAGAGCATGCGCTGAGCTTTATGAAGTTCTTTCATGACTTTTCATGTTTTTCTTGCTGCTTTTAGGATCCTCTCTTGTATTTACTTAAAAATGCATGGATGTCTGTTTGTATGCGAATGCACATGTGTGTGCACATTTGTGTGTGTGCGCTAGATGACCTCAGTGTCATCCTTAGGAACGCTGTCTACTTCTTTAGAGATAGACTCTTTCAATGGTGTTGAGTTTCCAGTTAAACTAGACTGGCTGGCCAATGAACTCCTGGAATTCTCTGTTGCCACCTACCTCCATCTCGTGCTGGGATTATAGAGGTGAGCGTTACCATGTCTGGCTTTATGTGGTGCTGGAGTCAAGTTCAGATTGTCATGTTTGTGCGGCAGCCACTTCTGAGTCAGCCACCTCTCCAGCCTGGCCTTGTGCTTCTAACTGTCCAGAATATATTCATAGAGTGCGTCTCAGTCAAATCGAGTAGGGACCCTCTGAGCTTCTTGGATCTATATGTCTACCTGTTGTAAGTTTCAGAAATCTTTGGCAGTATTTTGGTGAGTAGATTCTCTATGCTTTTCCCTGTATTCTTCTGGAATACCCATAATGCAAAGGTTTGATCACTTAATGGTGTCAGATACATCTCAAAGGCCCCTTTCATTCTTTGTAATTTGTATTTGCTTTTTTCTTAAAGACGTATCTGGATTATTTCAAAATCTGTTTTTAATCTCAGAAACATTTTGTTTTGCTTGATGAATTCTGTGACTGAGGATCTCGACTATATTTTA
Organism: Chionomys nivalis; assembly: GCF_950005125.1. NCBI lineage: Eukaryota > Metazoa > Chordata > Mammalia > Rodentia > Cricetidae > Chionomys > Chionomys nivalis. Next base: position 22,067,554 of record NC_080107.1, read on the forward strand.
ATTATATTTATTGAGTCCTTAGCTCTAAGATTTCTAATTGATTCTATTTTGTATTTGAATTAAAAATTAATAAATATTGAATTTATATTGTGCATTGCGTATTGTTTTGAAGCACATGTACATTGTGGAGCTCTTTAATAGGTTCCTTAAACATTACCTCATACAGTCACTCAGTTTCATTTATTTTTGTAACTAGTGTATGAAGTGTGGTTTCATTGTGGTATTTTATTTCCTGACGGGTGCTTTCTTAGGTTAAGTCTTTGCTGAATGTCATATTCACATGACACATTACTTTTGTAGTTTGTTAAATTGTCTATATTTTGAGTTCATTTTTAGGCTATTCTTTCATGTCTGTTGCTAGGGAGTCATTGTGTTCCTTTGAGATATCCTGTGTATCACTTTGCTTTGTCATGTTTTTGTGACCCTACATTAACATTTGTGCATCTGACCAGTTGCTTCTATCATTTGTACAGGGTAACTTTTGTGGCAAGACTATCTCCTGATGTTTCCTGGGGTGTTGATTGGACAGTCTGCATTGGCTTTGGTTTGAGAGTTGGGCACTTTAGTATAGGGTCTGTGTAACTTCAGCTCTTACCAATATTGGTGATATCTGCAGCTGTCTCAGTGTCCAAGCTTGCAGGATTTGGATTAGCAGCGGGAATATTCCACTCTTTGTTGGTATGAGGTTATTGCCTACACTGAATGCCGTGGGTTTGAAGTGACTATTAGTTTCTTCAGGTTGCTGGAATGTTGTTTTCTCGGAGGGCCCATGTGTGTTGCTTCATACCTGGTACTGATTCAAGGTATCAGTATCTGAAGCCTTCACTATGATTAGCAGAAGAAGCTTAGTGAATAGCGAGTTAACATAGGATTTTTGGAATGATTTAAATGCATGAAATTTAATAGAATTCATCTTAGTTTGCTTTTATACACAGTAATAATGCTCTTATACACTGTAAGTATTTGTCACTCATATTGGTTTAACAAATTTAATAAATATTGGCCGATTGGCCAGCAGTCAGGCAGGAAGTATAAACGGGACAACCAGACTATGAGAATTCTGGGAAGAGGAAAGAGAGAGGCAGCCACCAGCCAGACACAGAGGAAGCAAGATGAGAATGCCTTACTGTAAAAAAGTACCAAGCCACATGGCTAGACACAGACCAGAATTATGGGTGAATTTAAGTCATAAAAGCTAGTTAATATTAAGCCTGAGCGATAGGCCAAGCAGTTTGTGATTAGTATAAGCCTCTGTGTGTTTATTTGGGACTGAATAGCTGCGGGCCTGGGTGGGGCAGAAACTTCCATCTACATTAGTTCTTTGTTTTATGAATGACCTGATTTGCTTCACCTTTTAGAAAATCCTAAGGAAATGGTATATATGGACCTCAGTGTTTGGGGGAGGAGGCGAGTGAGTGGAGACTGAGTGCCACACATCTCCCTTTCTGCACACTGAAATCCTGTCATGTTAGAAGTGCTTGGTAAACAAGCAAACTGAGAAGTCTGGGTGTACTCTAAAGAGAACAAAAGTTACAAAACACCTTTAATTATAAAATTTGGATAAACCAATAAAGTAGAAATGGTAAGTAGCTAACAAACTTTTCTTTTTGGTCTGAGGTGTGTTTTAATTAATTTATGTGTTTTTATATGTGTGGGTGTTTGCCTGCATTTATACCTATGCACCATATACTTGCCTGGTGCTTACAGAGGCTGAAAGAGCACATCCTATCCCCAGGGATTGGAGATACAAACGGCCATGAGCTGCCATGTGGTTCTGGGAATTGAACCTGGGTCTTAGTGCTCTTAACTCCCGAGTGAGTCTCTTGAGCATCTGTCTGAGATATTTCTAGTTGCAAAAATTTAGGTTACCTTTAGTGCTTTCTTTAGGAAACTAAGTTTTTTTTTTTTTTAGTAACCATATAGTTTAGTGTATTTTGTTGCCATAATCCCCAGGGAACTGGTTAACTTGAAGTAGAAATTTGTAAGGTAGAAACTAACTGTCTTGGTTATTTTTCTGCACTTGTTTTTGTAATAAGAAAAAATCAAGGTTTGATTAGGAGAGATAAATGTTCAAGTTTTCGTTTAGAAGCACCCGTATGTCAAATATAATTTTAGAGGCTAAAAGGCATGTTTCTAAGAAATGGCTGCTCTGTTGCTCTGAGGAAACTCTGCTATGATAACACTCACTCTTCTGGATTTTACTGTGCCAGCGCTCTGTCTCTGTCTCTTATCTCTCTGCACATGGATGTACATGTGTGCACACATGTATGTAGGTCTGTATGCAGTGGTGAATCTTCTCTCTTACCTCCCAAACAGCAATCTAATGGATATGTGTAGTTGTTCTGTTATTATTGCCCATGTGAATATTTGCCTTAAGATTTAGGCCTTCTTCTCTGAAAACTGCTATAACTATTCTAGAAATGATAATATGATTTTTTACATAAAAATAAAATGATATTTTACATGCCATTTCCTTTCAGCATGTTTTTTTTAATTTTACTTTTTATGCACTAGAAAAATGACTTACAACTTGTGTAATTTTAGTAAATAGAACGAGACAGCTGAGACGTGGAGCTTCTCAAATCAACGGGAAGGTCAAAATGGATGTCATTGCTGTACAGTGCTTACTTAGCTCGAAACATCTGGCTTAAAAGTTTTATAGTCTTCTCAAACACTTAAGTGTTTTTAAATGTCATTAAAATAGCAACTAATACTCACAGTTTATAAAAGTAAACCAAATGCCACAAATTCTTCTGTTGCCTTTGTATTTATTTATAGCCGTGTGCACTGCTCAATGTGTGCTTGCATTTGAGACGTATTTCAGTAAATGTCTGCTGTTCACACATTGTGGACAGCTACAATCTTGCACCACTATTCGGTAGGCAAAACTATCAAAGTAATTAGTTTAAATCTACTTATTTATCAAGCCATTCAAGCCGTTTTTGAAAATTATGGGTAAGGTTGCTTGTGGATTATGTTAGGCTGAGTTCTGCAGAAACAAAACCAAGACAGGCTCCTAGAACACTGGAGTTATTCGAGGATGCGCTAAGATATAGATTGTGAGGAAGAGGGGAGTATACCTAGGCAGGAGGGCATCTCGGTGGAGGCTGACGCTGATGTCAATTGAACTAGACTGGCACCAGCATTGGCCTCTTTAGAGGGAATTTACCTGGCTAACCTTGTTGACCTATGTCTATAGTCAGCCTCTATTAGCGGTTGACCTTGGAAACAGCATGGGAGGGGAGTCTCAGAACGTGGTGTTTCTGCTCTGGCCCAGGAAGTTTTCCCAAAGAGGAGGGTCTCTAGATGTCACCAGCCAAGACTCACAGTATCTTGGTGATGGAGATGCCCCCTAGAAACAGCCACTATTGTATAGCTGAATAGTAGTTTAAAAGGACAGACACTTACTGAATAAGGGTTCTGTCCCTTTCCCCTTGAGAAAACCCACATACACACGAATCAGATAAGGATGGAAATTCAGCTGTGCTCAAGGCCCTTTGATTTTAGAAAGAATTTAAGACATTAATAAATACGTGGACCTTAGTTCTGGTCTTCTATCGCTTGTGGGAAGGTACTGAGGAGTTTCTCCTGCTAACCACTGTTAAAATGCATGCACATTACCGTGAGTGAGAATGGTCCTTGAGAGGGGACCAGAGGCATTGTCCTTGACAACCCGAGGGCACTTTAAATGCCAAGTGCACTCAGGGAAGCTTTGCTCCTGGGTTAATTTTCCTACTTGAGATGTTTTATTTGCAGAAGCCTTTGGCTGTCTGCACACGCAGAACCAATCCAGTTGGAACCAAAACACTCAGTGTATTCATGAATGAATACATTTGATACCTTTCCTGCATTCGATCATTATGACACACTGAGCAGTTTCCTTTGGATGGACCCTCTCCCACCCTCTCTTCTTCCCTGGAAGTAGTAGGTATGGAGAATTCTCTCTTTTGAAATTGTTTTTCTCTTGCTCCTTATCAGTGGACTGAAGAACCTAGATGACCTTGTGTGAGGATGGTGGAATTCCCATTAGTTACTCTCACTCAAAGTTGTCTTATTTGCTTACAATGTCAAAGGTTTCTCAGAGGCAGAAAGATACCAGGAAAAAAATTGAATTGCATAATTTAAGTTGTAAGATCATTGATAACAGTAGAAATAAACAATGGTAATCTGTCTTGGATCAAAGAAATATTCATTACTATTAATAGTTCCTCTGATTGCATCTGTATTTGATTATTCTAATTTACTTAACGGGAGTAATAACATGCAAATAAAATCAGAATATAAAGACATTAATTCAGTTTAGAGTTCAAACTGACAGTGCAACTTTTTCACTTTGCACCAGACTTTGGCAATACTTCATGTAGATCATGAATCACCCCAGCGCCTAAAAGGAATGGGAAGTTGGGAGGTTTCTGGGGAGATGGCTCAGTGTTTAAAAGCACTTCTGGAGGACCCGGGTTCACTCCTCAGCACCCAATGGCATCTTGCAATTGTCTAACTCCAGTTCTGTGGGATCTGATACCTTCCTACTAATGCACATAAAATAATGTTAAATAAATTATATATGTAAAAAGTGGTGGGAAGGGGCTAGGCATGTTAAAATGGAGTGGACTCATGACTAGGGCACGTGCAGGGTCTTGTTTACAAGTGATTTCTTGGTAAAGGTCCTTCCACCAAGCCGCATGATTTTGATTTCAACCCCTGAAAGCCAAATGATAGAGAACTGATGATGGAAGTCACAAAATAATCCCAACCAGTTCAGAATTATGAATAATAAAGGGTTATTTAAGGGAAACTTACAGATCCTGTCCTAGATAACCATCCTCTGTGCAAACAGGAACAGAGTCTAGCAGCTGGAAGTAGGAGCCAGAAGCAAGAGAGCCAGCACACACTTTACAGCTACATTTACAGTGCAAGCGACCACGCCCAAGTGGACTGGTGTCTTAAATGCTATTGGCTGAAGGAGCGGAATGTGCTCCCACAGCAGAGAACTGACTCCGGTTAGAGGTTCTACAACTTCCTGGGCGCCTGTGTACACACATACACAATGCATGCAATGAAATCAACAAAAACCAAGTTATTATTTAGTCACCAGAAACACAGCACCATTGTTCTTCCACCAGTCTGTGATGTTATCCACAAAGCAGGGGGTAAAGAGAATAAAGGAAAAGATTATTTGACTTGCCTCAGAGTGCAGACCTCAAATAAATGCCAAACTGTCTTTATTTCCCTTTAAGTGTTCATCTATTTACATTTGTGCTTCTCTCCAATGAAGAAATGGGGACTTTGTTGAATAAGAAAAATGTCTTTAGTCTTTATCCCTAATAACTATTTTCCAGTGTTTATCTACTTCGTTCACTGGTGACGGTTTTTAAAATATTGCTAAAGGCAGAAAAGATTGCTTTGAAAAATAAAATAAAGAAACAGGATACTGCTAAAGGCAAACTAGAACAAATATTAAGAGAATATTGTGTCTCACCAACATCTTCAAGTTGTGCTTGGAACACTGGCAAGATCGAACCAACAAGTGAATAAATCCACTTGTAGGTGGGCTTAGTACTTCTCTGGAAAATGATCAGTGGTTAGCACTAGGGAAAAATGCCTCAATTGGGCATGTTGGTGCATTCCCATGGTCCTTCTTCCCGGGCTTGGGTGGGTAGGGGTGGGGTTCTCTTGAGACCAGCCTGAACAACATAGTAAGACACTATCTTCAAAGAAAGCCTCTTCCTCTGTGATTATTATTAGAAGTCCCTTAAACTCCATGATTGCTCATGTCTGTGTTGTGACATTTTTATTGCTTCCAGAAACTTCCAGCTAAGTGAAGAAGAGCAGTGGATTTACCAGGCTGTCTTAGATCAGTACCCTGGAAATCTCCTTGGCAGAAGGACTCTGTACTTGGACATGTTACAAAGATACTTTCCACACAAATCTAGGCATCTTTTGGTGAGTGCATATCCCGATGATGAATATGTATATCCTACATGCATGTGAATTGCGAAGTTCAGTGGTCCCTAGTGAGTAAGACAAATTTATGTTTTGGTGGTTTGAAAGAAAACCTCCAAAGGGAGTGGCACTATTAGGAGGTGTGGCCTTGCTGGAAGAAGTGTGTCATTGAGGGGGCAGGCTTTGAGGTCTCTTTATCTCAAGCTTCCTTCAGTGTGTCAGTCAGTCAACTTCCTGTTCCCTGCAAGACACAGCATTCTCAGCTCTAGCACCGTGTCTGCCTGCACACACACTGCCATGTTCCCCCCGTTCCTGATCATAATGGATTGAACCTCTGGAACTGTAAGTGAGCTACCCTCATGAAATGCTTTATGTGTTGCCGTGGTCATGGTGTCTCTCCACAGCAGAGAAAACCCTCACTGAGACGCTAGTGCTCTGAGAAGTCTATTTCCCCACTACAGAAGACACTGTTGAAAGCCTCTGTGGGTCCTGTTTTAAGTTCATAAAGTCTGGAGGAAGGCCACGGCCAGTATTGTGCTCTCACTTCCCCAAAGACCTTCCCCATGGTTTCCCAGCTGAAGAGCAGCAGTTTCACCTCTGGCATTCACCCCATCCCTTACCTGCTCACCATGGAGGTTCTGCTGTATCTGGTGCTTACCTGAAACTGGAATGCCTGCCTTCTTCCCACAGAGCCCGGCCCACTTCCATCCTAGGCCTGGGAGAACCAGCATTTACCCTGGGAAATGTTTCTGGCCTCTATTACCATAGTTCTGCCTGCTTCCCACATGGTCCCGACCACAAATGCCACCTCAGGGACCAAAGACAACTGAAAGTTACCTGAGAAGAAACTGGGAAATTAGTATTTCATTCTGTAGTGGGCATGACTAGGATATCAAGAATCTAAAAATTACCATGTCCCCAATCAATTCAGCATAACTTCCTTGATTATACACATGTGCCGATTTAACTTTTAAACGAGCTGGGCTGTGAAATGTCACATGGGTCCCTTTTAAACCTTTTCAAATGAAGAAGCCAATCGTATGCACTCACGCACATTTGGAAATGACTTTCTGTGAAAGTCCTTTAGTGCATGAGACAATGGATGAAGCGCCATGGCTATTATTAATGTCTGCTGCGGAAATGGAAGAGCACACTGCCGGTGTGGTGGTTATCTCCCTTCTTCCCCTTCTTCATCCCACTCGCCAACCCTGTGTAGCAAATATCTGTTTTTATTTAATTTTTAGAGATAAAAAACCCCTTTTGTTTATTTTATGCATTCTTCGTGCCTTTCACGTCATGCCCCTAGATCCCATTTCCACCCCCCCATCCCTTTGTATCTGCCTCTTGTCCTTGCAACTTGCCCCCCACACAAAAAAATTAAAGAGAAAAGAAGAACCTCATTGTGGACGCTATAGTGTGACATGGCGAGTCACGCAGTACACCATTTAGTCCACATATCTTTACTTGCAAGTGCTCATTGCAGAGTCATCGGCCTGGTTCGAGGCCTCTGGTTTCTGCTACACCATCAATACTGGGCCCTCACTGGGACTCCTCTTGGATATCCTGTTCCTTGTTGTGGAGCTCCTGCGGCTTTGGACCTGCAGGACTGGCCCGGCCCCTTCAGGTGCTCCCGCAGATCATATAGATGGGGTAGATGTTGGGATAGGCGACCTTCTAACTCTGGTTCTGGTCTAGGTGGTAGCTCAGTCAGCCCATCAACTTCCCTATATCCTCACCACCCTGGGTGAGCTCTCCAGGGCTGCCCTGGCTTGTTCACCCTATGCAGCGAGGAGCAAGGAGGTTCTACTGCTTCCACAGCCTCCCGGTCTGCTCACCGGCACCTACACCACCAGGGTCAGTTCTGCTTCGCTGCCAGCCGAGGTACAGGAGTCACTCTCCTGATTGCTGCAGCTGGTGAGGGGCAGGGACAGCTCTCCCGCTCTTATGACACAGAGGCCAGCTTTCCCAACTGCCACAGGTGGGGACGGGTAAGGGGGACATTTTTCCCCTGGCCCACACTTGTACGGCAGATGAGGGGCAGGGCCAGCCCTCCCACTCTCATGCCCTCAGAGCCGGCTCACCTATGCCCTCCCTCAAGCAGGGTCAGCTCTACTGACCCAGGATGGGTAGAGTACTTGCTCTCCAGCGCTGCAGCTGTCGAGGGGCGGGGTCAGCTCTCCCACTTGTCTCAGGTGCAAGGGTGAGGGGAGGGGACATCTTTCCCTTACCCACGCCACCACAAGGCAGAAGGGGCGGGGGGGGGGTGGAACCAGCCCTCCCACTCTCATGCCCTCAGAGCCAGCTCGCCTATGCTCCCTCAAACAGGGTTATCTCTATTGTGCGCCCAGGTAAGGTATAGGACCTGCTGTCCCAAGTGTTGCAGCCCGTGAGGGGCAGGACCAACTTCTGTGCAGCCCTATCCTCTTGACCTTCAGTAGCATCAGTAGCCAAGGACACCAACCCAGACTGGGGCTGCAGCAGGGCCACACACCCGGACATGGGCCTTGGCAGCAGCCTAGGCCTGAGCATTTCCATGGTCCCTAAAATCTTAGTCCATTCCTCACCTCCTTCACCTCCTTCAGATGTGCCTCTCTCAACAGGAAATAGGAAATGAACCATTCTCTCTCTCTCTCTCTCTCTCTCTCTCTCTCTCTCTCTCTCTCTCTCTCTCTCTCTCCCACATCCCACCATACATTTGCTCACCACAATAGTGCTGGACTGTGGCAGGGCAGGCCCCACAGGCGTTTTCTCCTCGCCACCCTGGGCAGACTCCCCCAGGCCAGGCTTGTGGGCCTCCTTCCCTTGATGGTGCTGGGTCAGGTCCTCATGTAGTAAATATTTAATTTTGGTCTTTAAGTAACTCATTATGGATCATTAAAAAGTTCTTAATTGATCAAATTAGCGGTTTCTTTTTGTTCCCCGAGTTCTGTTTGCCTCTGCAGCTAGCCATCAAGCGTAACTCTAGATTTTTATATTTTATTACTATTGACGTGATAAAGATTTTTACATTTACTTTCCACATTGGATTGATCACCGTATATTTCTGCACGGCGAGTGCTTCCTTTCCTTGATGCTTGACAGATGTTGAGTCTATTTTTAGCTTTGTAGAACGAAGCTACGAAGTGTACAGACTGTGTGCTGTATCTGGTTAAAGTCAGACCATGGCCTACTCCATCCTGATCCTAATTCTGCCTGAAGCATTGCTTTATGTGGGGCATATCTTACCTTGCTCTTCTTCCTAAACCCTTGCCACTTAGGGATCAAATAACTGATCTGACTCAGAGGTGTGGGGCATACTAGGAAAGTGAAAGGTCCCTTCCAGCAGTGTTTTCTGAATCCCCTGCAGCGATTCCAGACCAGCCAGACTCCCCCAGCACTCTGTGCCTCCCGGGGAAGAAGTGCCCGTGGCCCCCATGAGAAGCAGTGTCCCTCATGGGGGTGGGGGGAGGCCGGAAGGTGTCATCACCAGAACTACTTTTAAGCATCCTCACAGCTGATCACTTCAGTGACGAAAGGCAAAACTGTGACTTTCTAAGATCATCGTGGCACTAAAGTGTTTTATCAAAGTATGCTGTTTAATAGAAACATAATGTAATCATTTAAAATACCAAAATTGATTTAAAGTGGAATATTTAAAGTTGCATATGGGAGACAGATTGCTCTCCGTTGAAACATCGCCATTTAGAATTAAGAGTCAGTGCTATCATTAGTTGCCAGTTAGGCGCAGTCTCTGAAGACTGGAGCTCGTGTCTTGTTCCTGGTTATGGTGAGGATTTTGGTCCCTACTTGTTCAAACCCCTTGATTATAATGAAGTTTATCCATTTCCTAATGGGGACATAAAATCCAGGCCGGTTTCAGAATGCTAAGTCACCGCCGTCTGTCACCTTTGTAGGTAGAACATGAGAAATACTGTGACCAGTATCACTTTGCTGGAGAGCAGAGAAGAATCCTGATAGACAATTGGACCAAAAGCAGGAAAGACTTCATACAGAAAGCTCTGCTGACCCTCCTTGAGGCCTGTGCAGCCCATGAGATGGAGAGCACGCTGGCCAAGGACAGGAAACGACAGCAGGAGCTGTGTGCTGATCTGAAGGCCAAGGTAAGGCGTCACAATGGGTGCTTTGATGCCAGGGTGGACACTAAGAATCTACCAATGCCAGGTGGTGGTGGTGTGCGTCGTTAATCCCAGCAGTCAGGAGGCAGAGGCAGAGTTCAAGGCCAGCCTGGTCTACTGAGTTCAAGGACAGCAAGAGCTACACAGAAACCCTGTCTCCAAAACCAAAACAACAAAGAAGTCTATATGTGTTCAAATTCTACTTGAAGCTCACTCTTTGGAAAGCCCATCTTGATGAAAACTGTTTGAACTGTATGATATTGCAATTTATTCAGGTAAAAAATGGCCAGCATTCAGCACTTCTATAAAGCTCAACCTAAAGTTCCCGTAACAGGATGTCAATATTAAAATGTTGATGGTGACGTCTAAAACCGGCCAGAGGTGCTGCCAGGTGTGGCTAGATGGACCTGCCCGACACTGAGCCAGACCCCGTTTCACACGGAAGAGCTGAAATGGCCAAGAAGATTCACATGGAACATGCAGTGGCCGTGTGTAGCCCTCAACAAGGTGTGAGGATGTAGCTGGGGCTTTGTTCCTCCTCTGAGCCAGTGAGGGGGCTTCAGTGTGCTCCGCGAACTTTGGTGGGAGGGACGGAGTATGTGTGTCTGCTGTAACACAGGCAGATGCAGAGATGCTGTCTCCACGTGAGAACTGAAGGCAGGGGTTGCCACTCTGCTGGAGCAAGTGCACGTTCCTCTGCAGTCACAGGGGCCACTGAACAAGTTGTGTTCACGTGCAACAAGACACAGTCATCTTAGTTTACTGCTAAGTAATATAGGGGGACACAGCAAGAAGTTTTATTCTCTTAATAGAAGAGAAGCCTGGCAAGTATTATGGTATAGTTCTAATATCTAAAAATGCCTGTTTGAAAAAAATGAGGAAACATGCTGGCTTGACATGTTTTAAAAAGTAGGGAGATTTCCTTTTCATGAGTTTGGAACCTAAGAAAGTTGCCTCTTCTAGGCTGATCTACCTCAGGCTACAGAGCTGGCATGTGTTTCTTGCCCTTGGAGACTGACAGGGAACACAGGGTCAGGGGCTGGGCAAGTTCTTGCGCTGCTAGACTGCCTCTGTCCACACTGTGAACATTGCCATTCGCCCTTGATCTGTGCTATGATCCATGTTGTGCTGCTTTGGAGTAACTACATGTGCTGCCAGGCTCAAGTGAGTGATGGAATGAAGTTCACTTATCTACTCCATGGAAACATTGAGTATGATATAGTGCATATAAAATGAATTTCTGTGCTTCAGAGGCTTGCACACGGCTTACCCCCTCCTTCTGGCTTCATCTTTATGGATGTGTTGTCTACGCCAGGGGTTTGATGCACAGCAAGCCATTGAGGAAACAGCTTTTATGCTTCTTATGCTCATTGTATTTTCTTTGAACCTTGTTTTACACTGGAGTAATTTGTTCTTTTTAGTGTTGTGTAGTATTTCATTATATACACATACAGTTTATTTATATGGTTTTCTGATGTTTTGCTATTCTGACCACAATCAGACATGCCTTCCTGAACAGACATGCTTATTTCTGTTGTGTCTGGGGAAGCAGAGCGGGTAGATCACAAGGTTTGAGTGGCGGTAGCTTGAATGAACAATGCTTAAATAGTTCCCCAAAAAGGCTATACAGCTTTTCAGCCGACATCCTTCGCATTCCGTTTTCACTAGCCTTGCCTCAGCCAGAGCTCATGCTGGTCGCTGAGGGCCTACAGCTTCCACATGCATTTAAAGTAAAGACCGAGAACCTTGATGCTCGCTGTCCAGCCACTGAACCTTCCAGTCAAGTCTTAGCTGCTCCTCCTCTTAGGTCCCCCTGAATTTCTGTTCCTCATTGTGTGTTCTATACGTATTCTCCATACGCATTCTGTTTCTTTTTATTTTCTCCCAGTCCACTGCTTGTCTCTTTATTCTTCTGGCAATGTCCTTGGATGAGCAAAACTGTTAATGGTGTTTTGCCTGTGCAATTTGTTCCTTTTTATCCCTGTTGCAGATGCCTCTGTCCAGTCATGTTAGTCCCTTCGTGATGGCTGTGACTTTGTCTATTGTGTGATAGGGAGCTTTAGACTTTCCCATGACTCTCTGGCCTCTCACTCTGCCCCTTCCCCTGCACTAGGTTTTCACTGGATACTGGACACTAGTGCCTCAAGGGAAGGGGTGCTCTCCCTTCCTCTTCATCCACAGTCCCTGGGTATTGGCTCTCAGCCTCCCCAGTGACCCTGAGGACATTTTCCCTCATGACAAACTGCTTGGTGCCTTTAAGTGGTTCTCTTGGAATACTTTCCTGCCATGCTCAGAAGAGGATCTTTTCCTTCTTTCCAACTCCAGGGGGTCTGTTCGCCTGCTCTGTGTACTTGCTGCCCTTCCTTATGTATCTGTAATATGCTCCTCCCATTTTCAGTTCCTCCCTTGTTTACCTGCACTGCCATTAGAGACTCCCTTTCCTTGGAGACCCTGACCCCAATCTTTTTCCAAGCACTCTGAGATCAGCGCAGCGGAGTCAGAGGGCACAAATTCCCCAGTGTCTGTTGCTTCTGCCAGCGCTAGCCTCTCATGCTCTGCTAAATCAAAATGTGAAAATCATTAAAATTTATCAGTTCATTACAGAGGCCTAGCTGCTGTCTTCCTGCACCTACGCACAGTGGCCTCGTCGGCAGGTACTGCACTGTAGGTGAGCCACCTCGCAGATCGCTTGTGTCCTTAGAGGCCGCTGTCCTAACTCAATTATGGCCCTGTGGTCTCTGCTGATGGGTTTGTGAAAAATTCTGACAAAGGTGAATCAGCTTTTGAAATTTTTTTTTTTTTTTTTGCTGTGCAAGTAGGAGTGACATTCTTTCCAACATTTTATTCCCAAATGGAAGCTGGAAGATCTTAATGAAATCCTGTTCATCACTGTTTTAGGTGCCCTAGTTAGAGGGTTGGCCAGTTGTAAGAGGTCATTATCAAGGGTATCCTACCCAGGCAGGAGTTTTGTGCCTACCTGGATCCTCAACAAAGGTGTATGCAACCCCCAAACGAAGGTAGAATGACAAGTGGCAATCTGATAGAGGTTAGTCAGATGAAAATGTGCAGGACCCAGTAGGGACACGTTTTAGGGACAGTCCAGCTAACAATCAAGGCGATAGCCTTGCTAGGGCAGCAAGAGTCAGCATTAGCCACCAGCTGGGTTTAGTTATACCCTGTCAGTGACATCAGAGGACCGTGCTTGACTCCCCTTGTCAGGCCTTCCCTCTTCCTTTGCTTTTCTGTGGGACCTGGAGGGCAAAGGTTCCAGGAAACAGAGAAGTCATTTAAGGATCACAGAGGAAAGGACCCTGATCTACTGGACCTGGATTCTGATGTCTGAGAGTGTTTTATAGTTTATAGCCCCTACTCTGCTGAATTCTGATCTGGGGGCTCTATATGACTTATAGACCCCAGTTTGTGATAAAGTGCTGCTTTGATTATTTCCCATACATCATACTGTCGGGTGTGTCCTCAGCACACTGAGGTCCCCCTGATCTCCATAGAGTCTTTCTGACAGTCTGCTCAGTCCCAAACTTCAGCTGACATGTGAGGTGAGCTGCAGTGCCTGGCTGACTGGGAGACAGCACAGTCATAGTCTCTCAGGAGAGATGTGACCACAAAAGGCTACCAGGGTTTGGATTTGAGTGTGTCACCCAAGGTTTGTGTGCTGGGAGGTGGGCATGGTGGAAGGTAGTTAGGTCATGGGAACACTACCTGGGCAGACAGGTCACGGGAACACTACCTGGGTAAGCAGTTAAATCACGGGCGCACTACCTGGGCAGGTAGTGACTGGTTCTCTTCCCCGTGTCCATTCGCTCTCGTGAGAATGTGCTATTTTAAAGCAAGGTATGCACCCTCTTGCATGCAAGTCAGCTCTCTCTTTCTGCTTCTCCATGATGTGAAGCTGCTGGATATCCTTCTTAGGATACCAGCACCATGCTATGTGCACCCTCTAGGCATCAGTCTTGCGAGACAAACAAAATTCTTTAGGAGTTATTTAACTTCAGATGTTCTGTTATAGCAACAAAACAGACAAGGGTGAACGAATGCACCCTCCCGTGGGTAAGTGGAATCGAAAAGGGGAGACATATGAACCCAAAGTTGTGGTGAAGTAGATTTTATTGTCCTGCAGATAGAGTGTTGCCATCAGAATTTGCATTCCTAATGGGGGGGCAGGACTCAGTAAATAGCTGAGATGAAGATATATTATAAAAGGAAAGAGATAAATCTGTACATTGTGCAGTAATTTACAATGTTCAATTATGCCTACAATTTTTGACATGGAAGAAACCGTGAGATTTATTTCTTCAGCATCAGTTTATAGCTGAAAGCAGAGTCCTGAGAGATGAAGGCACTGCCTAGGGTTCATACTCGCTCATTCAGCTTGAAATCCAACGCTATCTATCTCGGCCCCACACAGGTTTGCATACAAAGAACACCGCAGAATAATGGAAGGTATTTATTATCCCGTTGGCCCCAGGTGTGCTATGTATTAGACCCACAGAATGTGGGAAAAATATTACTTCATTGTATCATAAATTTGACCTTTCAAAAACTAATACACTAGCTATAATAAACATTAATTAAACATTTAACAATAATTTTGTTCTCAGGCTTAGAATTTAAAAGGTCTTTGGGGGAGTGAGTTAGATGATTTATGTCTTAAGAAAAACACTAAAGGAATTTTGGAATGCTGAATGCCTGCTCTTCGTCTTTTCGGTGGTCTGTCAGTAATGGCTGCTATCGCAAAATAGAGCCGATTAGGCCTCTCACCCTCAGGATGAGACAGGGAGAAATGTGTGCTCATCTCTCTTAATCCTACAAACCCTGCCGTGCTTGCCCTGTGTCCAGCTCAGACCATTGTTCTACAGGCAATTCTTCCAGCCCGTCTTCACAGTTCAACCGAGGAGGCTTCCCTAAGATGTCTAGGTCTAGCCAGTGACTTTCTTTGCTTCCATGCTGAGTGACTGTGTATGGCTGTGGAGAAGACAACAACCCCTAGATTCTCATGACCCCTGGGGAAGCGTGCCCTTTTTCTGCCCATTCCTTTTGTGACTATTATAATGCCCACCTGCTCACAATAATGGGCAAACTTCTTGGTGGGTTTCCAGGCCTTCAGTCAACCGGATGAGACTCCCTTCTTTGCTTCCTTTCTCATCACCCTCCACTCTGCATTTTGCACGTGGGAAAGACCAAGTCACTGGACTTCACTCTCTTGTCTCTTGCTCCTGGCACTCAACACTGTTTTCTCTCCCAGCCCTGCACTGTTGCCTGCTGCTGTTGGCTTTGCTGGCGTGTTTCTCCGGTCTCCCTTTGCCTGGACTTCGAGACTTAGCTCAAGTGTTCCCTGCAGGAAGACTTCAATTGAGTCTATAATTAGACTTAATACATTCTTTGTTCTCTCTGGCCCCTGGTACCTACCTCTGGCTTGCCAGTAGTCATGACAGCACACTGAGAAATCCATGTTAGCAACACACTGGCAAGCAGCATCCCGTTTTCTTCCTCTTGGTACTATATGAACTTCCTCTCCCAATACATTTTCCAATTTTTGGCCTATGATAGATCTTCAGTAAATTCTGTTGAAGGGAAGTATATAAGCTGCAGTCATTTTTCTCCCTTCTCAATACCTCCTGGCATAGTGATCTTTCTATTACCTTCTTTCTGCTTTATTTATGAGGAAGCTTTCTGTAGAGGCGAGTATATCATGCGCAAAGTCATTAGGAAGCAAAGTATAGAACTTAATTATCAACACTGTATATGCTAAGATGTTAGATGTATCTTCAAAAATAAAATGTGACTGCCTATAAAGCTGGGGTGTATGTCAGACAGGAATCAAATTATCCGGGTCGTGGTTTTCTTCCTCCCGTCTCATTTTTGTGCCCCTGTTCCCATTTCTAGTTGGTTGTATGACTTGGATATGAAATCCTAATAGTGATGGAGATAATGTGAGTTAGACAATGGAGTTTTAAATAAGCAGCATCTGAGCTCACTCCCCATGATAGGGGCCCCTCTTTGCATCAGTTCTATCAGCTTCCTCTTGCTTCAACCTCCTATTTTTTTAAAAGAAAAAAAAATTCTCATTATGCATATGAATCCAAGTTCCCACTCCCTCTCCTCCTCCCATTTCCTCCCACTTACCCACCCCCCATCCACTCCAGAGAGGGTAAGGCACATTGCTTTGGGGAAGAGCCAAGGCCCTCCCTACTATATCTAGGTGCTTCAGCCTCCTCTTGTTGGAGAATAGCCTTGGAATTAGGTTCCACCAATCTGATATGAAATACTAAAATCCAGATAGAGTCCTGTTGGAGAGTAATTTCAGGGTAATGAAGAACTTGTATGGGCTTGACTCTCATTGAAACTATATAGTTAAATTTGTATTTTTTTGTATGTATTTGACAACCGATGCTTAGTTGTAAAATAAGAAATATTCACTCTTAGTTTCTTCATGAAACTAAATGCAGAGGGATATCACATAAGTGGAGAAGACAGCATTGATAGAATATGGGCTGCAAAGGGAGGTGGATTTAAGGTGGAGAGGATTTTAGGGGTAAAGACCCTCCAAAATGTGTATAGAGACAATCCTTAGGCCTGTTTCCATTCTGTAATCTCTAACTGTACGGGGGAAATGCCAAAAGACCAAGAATAGATGCCAAGTAACTGGGAACCAAATGGGAATCCAAGAGGTCAGAGAACACAGTGCTGGACAGGTTTGGAATTGAAATTCTAGCCCAGCACAAGTAGGGGACCAGGAAGCAGAGACCTTTAGCCAGAACCAGGGCTAGGCTGCCATTTTCAAAGCCACCTCCCTTCATGACTTTTGCCAGAAAGAACCCACCTTCTAACAGTTTTATAACCTCCTAAACAGGATTATTGATTGGGGACCAAGCATTCGAACATATGAGCTTGCAGAAACATTCACATTCAAACCGTAGCACAGCACGTGCAGGAACAGATCCTGCAGACAAAAGACCCTACTTCAGGTTACCTTGGAGTCAGAAGTGGTCTCCCAGGCTTAACTGCCAGCCACTTGCCTACTTGACCATATACAGAGAACGGATGTGTCCATCACACAGTAGCCTTAGTGCCCATGTATTTTATTTACTTTTATTTAAATTTCTTCTGTCATCGCAGGAAATACTTGCTGAGTAATAGGAGATATAGAAGTTACATCTTATATGTTAGTTATTCATACATAATATACCTCGCTTGGTTAGAGCAGCGGGAAAGACGATAACTGGAGAAGTTAGGTGTTCAGTGTACCACATGAATTAAAGATTCAGTTTTTTGCCAACTTCAGACATTTACTTATTGATGCCTTGGCACGGTTGACTGTGCCGTGCATCATCAGCATAATCGGCGTTGGCATGGTGTTCTTCCTCATAGGCCCTACAGTGGGGAGGCGTTTGTAGAAAAGTTCCTGTGGGGAATATGTAGGTGTAACATTGAGCGAGGCAAGGGAGCCCCTAGGAGCCCTAGGATCAATGCCAGAAGGTCTTTCTTCGGTCACAGCAGCAGATAGCTTTTCCTACATGCGGCTAGTTTGTACTGTTGGTGGGTCTTGGCAGGTAGCTAATTAAAATTCTACAGGGTTTGAATACTTGCTGAACCTACATACTGTTTCCAAGTAAAATATTGCAAGTAGTCCAACTCTTAAAATGCCTTGGTTCTAAAGGCTGATTTGTCTGCTTTGGGTCTAGTTTATAAAGTTTAAATGAGGCTGTACCTTTTAATGTTCTTTATGATGAGAGCCTTATATCTCAATGGCAAGTCATAACAATACCTCACAAGATGTTTTGCAAATGAAGGTACTTGGTCTGAGATATAGATGATGTTTGTATCTTACTGCGACTGTGTGCAATAAAAAAAAAATCAGCCAGCTGTAATATCGAGTTCTGGAAAATTAAAGAGGGGAAGTCCCAACTGGGAAATGGAAAGTAAGGGTTTTAAAAATACCTGCGAAAAACAGAGACATGGCAACTTAAAGAGAATCATAAATGTGTCTGATGGAACGGCATAGGAGATCCAGAAATAAATCCATACTTTATAGCCCAGTTGGTTTTTGACCAAGATATAAAGTTAATTAATCCAATGTGGACAATTGTTGTGCGGCACTGAGTATCCACATTACACACAAATACCCTCGAGTCAGGCCTCATGCCCTTTACAAAACATGATCCAAGGATCATAGACCTACATGTAAAGATAACATAAGGCAAAGTTTTACAATCTTGAGTTGGAAAAAGATGCCTTAGACATGACACCAGATGTATTATCTCTAAAAGAAAAAAAGATTAGATATCTTCACAATGATCAAGACACAAATAAGGCAATAAAAGACAGGTTAAACAAAATATGTTTGCATATTTAATATCTAATGAAAGAATCAGATACATTTATAAAGAAGTTTCAAATAATAAGAAAACAATTCATTTTGAATGTATCTGTGTGAGTTGTTTGTGCAGTGTGACTGCAAGTTTGTATGTGTAGTGGTATACAAGTATGCATATGCACATGTGTTTGTAGGCATGTAGAGGTCTGAGGCTGATTCAGGGAATCATCCTTAATTGGTCTCCATAAGATTTGCTGAGGCAGGTTCTCATTGAACCCAAGGCTCAGTTAAATGACGAGTCTGGCTAGCCAGCTTGCTTTGGCTGTTCCCCATCCTAACGCATAGGATACTCAGTAAATACCATCACTAACTTGTACCAGGGAGGGATTTTGCTATACCATGTATGTTCACATCTCTCACATCTTTGATGCTCACAACTAAACAAATTGCATCATGAAATGTGTTGATAGCATTAACTTAGTGAAACAGTTCCCACCGTTTTCATAATGCCAGGGCTCTCTCTGTGTTATCACACAAATGCATACACACATACACACATGTTTTCTGCCATTAGGCACTCAGAAGACAGATCTGCCTTTCACTCTGGTGTCGTCCTACTGGGGAGTCATCAGGTGCCGAGTGAAGGGATAATTGTGCAGAAAGATTCAAGTCCTGACTCCTTGCTTTTACCCTGGAGAGCATGGAA
Source organism: Chionomys nivalis (assembly GCF_950005125.1). Lineage (NCBI taxonomy): Eukaryota > Metazoa > Chordata > Mammalia > Rodentia > Cricetidae > Chionomys > Chionomys nivalis. Next base: position 22,086,650 of record NC_080107.1, read on the forward strand.
AACTTTCATTAAAAGCGTCTTGAAATAGTATTGATGGTTTGCAAATGTGCAGGCAAGTATTATCTTTTAATGTACTGTTTATTTTCATAGAATTCCCTGGGCAACAGAAAAAATAAGCCCATCATTTATTAGAAAAAAAAATCTTTCTCTTTCAGTGACGTTCAAGTATATCCCACCTAGTAGAGCTTCCAGCACTCTGAGCAGTGTCCTTTTGGTGTTGGCTATCAGACTGGTTGTAGCCCAAATGATTCCAGTTAGAGTAGTTTCCTATGGACTCCAAGAAAAACCCCATTTTGAAAACATCTAAAAATCATTTGAGTCTTTCCTGTATGTATGGTCTTGTAACCGTTTGGCTGTAGTGACTTGATGCAAATTCTCCTTCTGTGAGAGAGAAAGGTAGAATAGGAAAGGAATAAAGTTAAACGACCACAGCAACACAGCCCTGAGAAAATGATCTGTCAGTGCCTGAGGCGTTTGTAATAAAAAGAATCAACTTTCCGGGCATGAAAGAACCACACGAGACAGTTAAAATGATTCTTCTGGGCTCTTTGCCTAGTTCGTTACTTTGACAAGAATGGGATTTGTAAAAGGTATGTGCTGAATGCCTGAGTATTTGAAAGCGGCTAATTTCTTATGAATAATATACTTTCTGATTTTTACAAAAATCATGTTTCTTTGACACGATGTAAGTCATTCATCTCCTCATTCAACAACAAGCCTTTGTACACCACCCCGGCTCCGTGTGTCAGGCACTGTTATAGGGACAAGGCATTAAGATGAGTAGAACATCCTTAGGGAGGCTCAGCTTCCTGTAGAGACAAGAGACGTAGAAACAGTCACCTTGGAGGGTGATAAATCCTGTGAGAGATTCTAGGAGAAAGGAAGGAGTCTATAGAAGGAATGGGTTGTAGTGGTTAACATGAAGGAGGCCACCAATTAAACAACAGCCAAAGAATGACGTCAGCTCCCATGCAGGCATGGGAGGACATCCTAGACACTGAAAACTCATAGTCAATCTTTCATAAACTGTGTCGGGGTACAAAACCAGTTCGATATTCCTTCTTAATTTGTCAGAGTAAGGAGAGACAATCTGAAGAGGTACTAGATCTTGCAGAGTCTGTGAACAACATCAAGGAGATAGCATTCTACTGTTGGTGTGATGGGAGCCCCGTTGGGAGGCTCAGAGGAGGGGCATGCTTTAAGATCGCCCATAACTGGGGTTGAGAAAAAGGATGAGTTTGATGAAAAGGGGTCTAAGGACAGCGGAGCCTCCATTGCTACAGTCTAAGAGAAGGGTGGTGGACATTTGAACTAGAGTGATAACAGAAGGGGCAGAGGGTATTTAGGAAATAAAATGTACAGGACTGTGTGAGGAAGGAGAAAGAGACATCTCCAGCCATGCTTCTGTTGTCGTTATTGCGTGGATGGAAAGGAAGGGAGGATGGGTAAACTTGTTCGTTCAGGGGATACACTTAGTGAGTGCTGGTCTCATGCTAACATATGGGAAAGAATCCCAAATTCCAAACCGTGTGGGTCTTATCTTCTGGAAGTCTGAGTGACATACAATCTCTGTGCCTAAGAGAGGTGTGTGCTAAGTGCAAGGGGGAGAAATGCTAAGCAAAGAAAAGCACACAAGAGCTGGAAGGGGAAGCAGCTTAGTAATTCACAGACTGGGAAACCTCTTTGAGAAAGTGACTGCAGGGGTATCTTGAAGAAAGGTAAAAAGGAAACACTTAGGGGAAATGCTTCCCACACAGAAGGAGCTGCAAACACAAAGGTCTTGCCTGTTGTGTTTAGGAAGTGTAGGTATATCCTTGTTCTTTATGGCTGGTGCTTTTATATTTTGTGCAAGAAATCCTGTCTTGCCTTTCAGTCTGAGAGCCCATGTTCCTTTTGATCTTCCAGAAGTTTTTCTGCTTTGCCTTTGATACCGAGGCCTATGATCTACTTATGTGCTTTCTCAGTGCATGAAATAAAGGCCCAATTCTACTGTTTCTTGCAAGGATGGCCAGTTGTCCTAGTAGCTTATTCTGTACTTTCTCACTGCCCTGCAGTTCCATCTGCACCGAACGGGAACCATCTATAAATGTGTGGATCTATTTCCAGCCCCTCCGTTCTTTCATGTCTGTCTGCGATCATGGGCCAGTGCGATCCTGTCTTAATTCACATAGCTTTATAATTAGCCTTGAATTATTGCAGAGCAAATCATCCTGCCTGGTTAGTCTCACTGATTTCTACATCTTTTCATGATAGCCTATTAGCTCTTTTTAATTTTTATTTTGAAGGGTTTTATTATTGGAGAATTCCACACATGTATTTTGATTATATCATTTCTCTCCACTCCTTTTTGATCTACTCTCACCCCCCCCCACACCCAGTTTTGTGTCTTCATCTTTGTTGCAAACCCCGTCAAGTCCAATTTGTGCTGATCGTTCCCTCTTAGACATGTGGTTCTTTACTGGAACAGGGTTGACTTGCCAGGGGCCACACCTTACAGAAAACCGACTCTCTCCCTAGCAGCAGTTATTAATCATAAATATAGCTAACTCGGGATGGAGTTTCAGGCTCACCTCCGCCCTCCATGTTGGGGTTTTGTCTGGCTTGAGTGTGAGCAGGTCTTGTGTATGCTGTCATAGCTGCAGAATTCATATGTGTAACTCTACTCTGCTGTGTCCAGAAGATAGTCTCCTAGTGGCCACCCACCACATCTAACTCTCAGTCTTTCCATTTCCTCTTTCATGATAATCCTTGACCCTTGGCAGAAGGGTGCATGTTAACCCATTTGGGGCTGAGCATTCCCCAATGTCCTATATGTCCTGTACCTGACTAGCTGCAGGCCTCTGTGTTAATCACCATCTACAGAAAAAGGAAGTTTCTCTGATGAGGGTTGAGAGAGGAACCAATCTATGGATATAGTAAGTCATTTATAGTATAGCATTCATTTATCAGAATAATAGTGTGTTCTCACCTATGGCCCATGACATGTGTAGACACAGGTTGTTGATCCCAATATGATGCCAGGTATGGATTTCATTGTACAGAGCAGGACTTAAATTCAATCAGAAAGTGGTTGATAACTCCTTTAACATTTGTACAGGCTATCAGTTCTGTTTTGTTTTTTGGCTTTTATGTTTTGAGTTCCTGCAGTAACTGCCACTCTGATCAAAACTGACATTGATACTAACCAATTGCTATAAACATAAGCATTTAGAAGGCAGTTTAATGGGCATATTATGTCCATTTCACTAAAGAATAGTAATTGCTTGCCCTCTAGAGTCTGGGACTTTTCCTGCCATGGCTTTTGACCAGGTTTATAGTACTAGGTATGAGTCACCTCCTATGGAACAGGTCTCAAATTAGAAACTGGTTATCTCTTGTTTTGGTTTGAGAGTACCTCCCCTAGGCTCATATATTTCAATGTTTGGTTTCCAGTTGGTGGGCTGTTTAGGGAAAATTAGGAAGTGTGTTCTTGTTGGAAGAAGTGTGCCCTCTGGAGGTAGGCTTTGAGGTTCCAAAAGTCTATGCCAAGCCCAGGCTTGCTGTCTCGTTCTCTGCCTCTGGCCTGTGCATCAGGATGTAAGCATTCAGCTATTGCTCCAGTGCCATGCCTGCCTGTCTGCCATGATGATCATAGACTAACCCTAGGAAACTAAACAAGTCCTCCATTAGATGCTTTCTTTCAGAACTTGTCTGTTATTTTGATACTTTGAATAGGTATGGCCCCCATAGACTGATATGTTTGAATGCTTGGCCTATAGGGAGTGGTGCTGTCAGAAGGTGTGACCTAGTTGGAAAAGTTATGGCCTTGATGAAGGAAGTGTGTCTCTGTGGGGCAGGCCTGGAAGTCTCATATGCTCAAGCCATGCCCAGTGTGGGACACAGTTCACTTCTTGTTGCTCGTGAATCAAGATGTAGAACTCTCAGCTCTTTCTCCAACACTGTGTCTGCCTGCATGTTGCCATGATTATAATTGACTAACCCTCTGAAGGTATAAGCCAGTCCCAGTGAAATATTTTCCTTTATTAGAGTTGCTATTGGTCATGGTGCCTCTTTAGAACAATGGAAATTCTAACTAAGACAGAAGTTGCTACCAGAGACTAGGTTATTGTAATAGTCCTGACCATGTTTTTGGAGGAATACAGACTTTGAGACTAAGTATTAGAAAAATAGTTGAATGCTTTAAGTGGGGATTAATGAACCATTCTAGTAGGAACATGGGAGACAGTGGTGCTGAGGGTGATTTGAACTGTGGGGGCCAAGGTCAAGAGGTTTTAAGAGAAAACTGTTAGTATGTGGCCTAGAGATGGGCCTTGTGATATTTTGTTGAAGAATGAGGCTGCTTTTTGCCCTTTTCAGAAGAGTCTGCCAGAGGCCATAGAAGAAAAGAGGTTTGGATTCTGTTGGCAGAGGAAATCTCAAAACAGCCTAGTATTGACTCTGTCATGTGGTTATTAGTGTTAACTCTAATGAAGATTTATAAGGAAAAGGAGCAAGCTGAGAAAGGAAAAAGAAAATGTACAATTTGAGGAGAAAGTATCAGGAAGAGGATTGGAACTAAGTCCTGTGTTCAAGAAGGTAAACAGATTAAGAAATAGAATAAAGGGAGTGGTGGCAGGGCAAGATCCCACCCAGTTAAGTTTCTACTTTGTTAAAAGGAACCCAAGAGAAGCTTAGAATCAGCTGTGGTTGTGCATGCCTTTAATCCCAGTACTCCAGAGGCAGAGGCTGAGGGCTCTGAGTTTGAGGCCAGCCTGCTCTACAGATCCACTTGCAAGACATCCAAGCTTAGACAGTGAAGTAAACTATTGAAAACAGCAAGTTGGTGAAGACATAATTGAGTCAGGGGGGTATTTACCAGTACCAGTAAGCAACAGAACTTGGCAGTTTTGGCCATGTGCTTCTGGCTTTAGTGTCAAGGATAGAAGAGAGGGCTTATGGAATCTCTGTGACTAAGGAAGGCTGCAGAGGCCAGGCATGTGTCAGGGGTGTCCTTGAATGGAGGCCTAGTAGAGAGGTCGTTGTGTGAAGCCATCAAGTTGAAGCCTGAATTGCCTTGAAAAATGTTCGAGATGCCAGAGCTGTGGGATACCTGCCAAGGAAAGCTGCTAACAGGGAGTGGAACCAGTTCAAGAAAAAGTAGTGTATTGCAGTCAAAGCTGGATGGAGTTGGAGATCTGAAGAGCGTTTTTTACATCAGACATGGAGATACAGAGTTTGGAATTTCCCTGGCTGCTTTTCTGTCTTGCTTTGGTCCAGTGAGTTTCCTATGCTCTCTTCCCTACCTTTTGGAATGGTTATGTACATCCGATGTTGGAAGTATGTGATCTGCTTTTTGACTTTTTTTATAGGGGATTACAGTTAAGAGATTGCATGAATCTCAGAAGAGACTTTGAGCTTTGGACTTTTCAACATTGTTAAAACTGTGTTTGACTATGGGGACTTTTGAAATTGAACTAAATATATTTTGCATTATGTTGTGGTTATAAGCCTATGGGGGCCAGGAAGTGAAACGCAGTGGTTTGAATATGTATGGCCCCCATAGACTCATATGTTTGAATGCTTGCCTATAGGGAGTGGCACTGTTAGAAGGTGTGTCCTTGTTGGAGAAGCTATAACCTTGTTGGAGGAAGTATGTCACTGTGGGGCAATCTTTGAGGTCTCATATGCTCAAACTATATCTAGTGTGGAACACAGTCCATTTCCTGTGGATCAAGATGTAGAACTTTTCGCTCCTTCTCCAGCACTATGTCTGCCTGCAAGTTGTCATGCTTCTCATGAGGATAATGGGGTAAAACTAAAACTAAGCTGTCCCCAATTAAATGCTTTTCTTTGTAAGAGTTGCCATTGGTCCTGTTTTTTTCCACAGCAATAGAAATCCTAATTTAGACAGTCATGGTGCCTCTTCACAGCAATACAACAGCACATAAGACAGCTTTTAACAACCTTGCTACTATTGCACCAGTGGCTACAGCTTCCACGACAGGTCAGTGGTGTCCACAGCTCAGTAAACCCGTTGATGACCTTTCTCCCCAGCAGTCACAGAACAGCACCTTCTGGTACTATGAAAGATAGCCCCAGGGAAGGAGTTTCCAAGTTAATAAATTAATTTATCTATATCCTCCAACCAAAATATTATATCTTCAACAATAAGGCCTTATTATCTTCTAGTTTTGATGGACCACCAAGAGCAGTGGCAATATCCTGTATTGTTTTGCTGACTTAAGAGGCCTTCCCTTGGCTAATAACTCATAGGAGTTAGCTCACCGCTGGCAATGAGATTTTCATTTAATAACTCGTGTCTGCTGAGAGCAGCTTTATCTATTCACACAGAGTACCATGGTTAAAGCTCTTGAACCTTGTTATTAATGTGTATTCATTGAGCAAAGTGATGAATTTCATAATGGCATTTTCATACTCCATGTGTGCCATTTCTCCCACAAGTTTGAATTCCTTCCTTAAAATTTCAAGTTCAACTTGTATCTCTATAATCTTAGTATATATTTTTGTTTTATAGACTGTTTCTGGTAATTTTCACAGATAACTTTTCATCCTTACTGATTCTGTCTTTTAGTGTGTATTTCTATGCATCCCATGCTCTGGCTATTTGATAGTTACTGAATTAAATGCTCCTGGAAATAATCTGATACCAGAGGATGGCATCCTCTTCCATATGCATGAAAGCATTAAGAGCCCAGGCCCAAAGCTTTAGAATAACCTTTTTCCTCTCAAGGCGGGGTCTCATGGTGTTGCCCAGCCTCAGCTTTCAGTGGCTAAGATTTCTGAATCACTGAAGTTTTTCAAAGTCCCAGCCCAGAGGTCATTTTTCTCAGATGTCTACCCTTTTTTGAACCTGGGCTCAGCACCTTGATCTAGGCTTGCTGAGCTATAGCTGCTTCTAACAAAAGTCCTTCTGTGGTAGAAACCAGGTTCTACTGGAACAGTTATTCAAAACTTGGTCCTACCCAGTCTTCCTGAGGGATGCTCCTCTTCCTCCTCCTGTCAGTGGGTGGCTCTACCGGTGCTTGCCGCTCAGCTTATGACAAAAACTAGAGCTTTGAGAAGCCATCAAAGCCCCAACTCCATTTATCACATAACTAATACCTTGTTGGTGGCTGGTATTGCCAATTTAAAAAAAAAATCTGACTTTTTTTAGCCATTCAGAAGAACATTCAGTCATTATTGATTCCATTTTCAAATAAATTGAGTTATATTTTAAGAAAGAAAAGTCACTGCTACCTTGTTGTAATATGAGCGGCGGGGCTGCGTCCCACCACCCGGCTAGCTTTACACCCGAAATAATTACACAGAAACTGTATTCTTTTAAACACTGCTTGGCCCATTAGCTCCAGCCTCTTATTGGCTAGCTCTTATATATTGATCTAACCCATTTCTAATATTCTGTGTAGCCCCACGAGCTGGCTTACCAGGGAGGATCTTAACCTGCGTCTGTCTGGAGTGGGAGAATCATGGCGACTCCTTACTCAGCTTCTTTCTCCCAGCATTCTGTCTGTTTACTCCACCTACCTAAGGGCTGGCCTATAAATGGGCCAAGGCAGTTTCTTTATTAAATGAAAGTAACTCTCCATCATTTACCTTTTTTTGTTTAAACAAAAAAGAAAGGCTTTAACTTTAACATAGTAAAATTACATAAGAGAATCTCTTGAATAATGGTTTCTGCCGTGGTATTAACTGTCTGTGTTGATGTGAATAGATCGCAACATCCCAAGGCCTCTACTTCTTCATTTGTCAAAGAAGAGAGTTGGACTAAATTATCTCCGTCTCATAAGTTCTGTGATTTGCTTGTAAAATGCAATTTTAGTATCTCTCTAGTAGATTTGCATGTGTGACTGAGTTTCTGGTGTTAGCCGGGCAGTTTCAATTTTATTTATAGACTGGTAGTTAGCATGAAGCATCATACTTTTTTCCATCTGCCATATTAACAAGGCATACATATTCTCTAACAAATGTGACCTTTAAATAACGGTGCTCAGTATGACCTTACTGACGCTGTCCCTGCCTGTCCCAGAGTCGTGGTTATCTGTGTATAAATGACCACATTAGAAGCCTTCTTAAGTTCCCAGCATTTCAGATGCCTGAAAAGAAAGCCCTCAGTGATAGTGGAAATGCCCCTGTGGATATCTGAATGGAGTCTCAGCTCACCTAACATAACCTGCGTGCCCAATGCTAAAGTTACCCACCAGCGAAATGAAGGAGCTCCGAATGCAAACCCAGTAAGCTCGTGTTGCCTCCTCCTGACCTGGTCAGCTTCTTAAGCTTCAAGGCAAATAACCACTTTGCAAATACATACCAGCATTTTAAGACAATTGTTTAAATAAATTAATTTTAATTTGGGGAGAGAAATGAGAAAGGGCAAAGGGAAGAAGAGTGAGAGCAAGCAAAGGAAGCTCATGACAGTTCTTTTCTTTTCGAGTGAGCAGAGGCTCAGACCACAGACTCCTTGACTACCGACAGGTGCTGCTGCAGGTGCACACAGGAATGCTGTCCAGAGCTTCCACTGCGAGGAAGCCCTCATTACAATGCATTAGTATTTGAGAGTCGCCATGACGGCTTATACTTTTCTGAGGCAATAAAAGTTTCTCTAGGAATTTTTTTTCCAATTTAAAATTTCCCTATCAAGAACCTCTTTACAAATATATTGAATAAATATAACCGACTGTGACCCTGACTTTCAGCTGTCAGATCTCTAAAGAATATACTTTGATTATAAAATGAGATTGACAGGGACTGGAGAATAAAGAGAATCCCAACAAGCCACCAAACTATTGAGTCCTTTGTTCTCCCAAAGGTCCTAGTGTGTAGCCACAGAAAAGCGTTACTAACAAAGCCTTTTTACTATTTTTGAGAAAGGAAAAACCTAATTGCTCCCTAGAAGCAAATGGCATGGTATCCACTTGTGCACACAGGTATTCTGGATGGAAACCAATTGTAGAGCCATATCTCAACAATGCAGCAATCAGTTATGTTAACTTCCTTGACTTTGAAAAAAAAATACAGTAACATTGTATTTCTCTGTCATTGATGCTGTTGTATGAGAGGGGACCAATTATCTGTGAGAAACAGAGAGGTCATTGAATCACAGAAAACTGACCAGTCAAATGCTGGCACTGACTGGCATTTTTCTTGGGACTAGAAGTCATTTTGCAGATTCTAGACAGTGACATTCTCGTGTGTACAGGATTGCTTGTGAGGAGGCGGGAATAAAAGAAACTGCTGCCCAGAGAAAAACAAGTGGAAGTGTTCATTCCTCTTTTTTCCCCCTTTAGCACCTGCCACGGTAAAATGAGCTGGCCTTGCTCGTTCTCAGCTGCACTCAGATTTGCAGCTACCCTTTCTGCTGCTAACTTTTGTAGGTTATGTAAACCCACCCGGCTCTGACCTAGTCCTCTGGGACCCCCCCTCTTTCATGGCTTTTCGGACCTTCCACAACCCACTCCTTCCTAGTCTACATTCACTTGTATAACTCACTTGCACTACAGTCATCTTCTCCCATGGTGATTCCCCCAACCCTGTGATCCAATATTCATATAATGCAAAACAGCTACCAGAATAAGCAACCTGAGACCACCCCTCTGACCCTTTTGCTTCCCTGCCCAAGAGTTTGCTAAATGACTTCACATAACCTTGTCAGTGGTGTCAATTCTTTCAGAATCCGTGTCCTTGGATTTGTAACAAATACACCATAAAACTATCTACAGCCTCAAGATGAAAACTATAGAAAACATAATCTATGCATGCAATTTCAATATTGTCACATAAGAAATAAAACTAACACCAAGTGTAAAATAATATGTATTTGATTGTGCAGGTGTTTGGATGTGACACCATCAGAAAACATGCTTGTACCTACGTGTGGAGTGACAGTGGCTGTGATGGCTACGGGTATAGAAGGACTTAGGTGTCTGTTCACAATTCAAACCATTGAGTAGTATCACTGTTAGTGACATAATTTTGTAAAATGGAAAATACTAGGGACGTGATCTGTAACACTCTTTCTAAACTTTAAACATGGATCACTTGGAAATGTCTTTAAAGTGCAGATGCTAGGGTGGAACTTTAAAGTATGCATTTCCTTCAAGCTCAAAGGTGATGCGAAGGTCCATATACTGTGTGTCAAATCAGACCCTAGAGAAGCATTATTTGCACCCAGAGACAATGGGATCTACTGACAAACAGTAAAATCTTGAAGTTCATGAAATACTTGTGACCTGGAGTTACCTGTAAGTGAAGTAACTTCCCTGCCGGAACATTGCCATGGATGTGGCAACCTTAGTGGCCTGGGAGCCCAGAACAGGGGCCAGGAAACTACCAGCCAGGATCTTCTCTGAGGAGATAGTGGCTGAGGTTTGAATCCTCTTCAAGGGACTGATAAGGGAGTACAATGGTCTCCAGAAGATGCAAGCTAGCAGAGTCCATCCTGCCAAACCTAAACAGAGCCTACAACCTTGTGCTGCTCACCTCTCAAGGCATCCCAGTGCCTCAGATGGTAGAGAGGTAACGCTAGAGGAACAAGGCCGTGACTCTGTCTTCCAGTCAAGAAGTTGAGTGCGTATGACTTGTGTTTGTAAGGACCCCAGACCCGGGGTGGCTCAGAAACCAGAAGGGAAGTCAGTTCAGGGCTGTCTAGCTGTTCTAGGTGTGATGGCTTCATGAGGGAAGGACACACCGTTCAGAGAGCTCTATGGAGAGTTGCTGCAGGCGTAGCTGATGAGAGCAGAGATGAAGGTACTCCCAGGTCTGCTGAGAGAGAGCAGTAAAGACCCGTTATACACGTATTTGTTACTATATCCTCTAATTAAGCCCCAGAAAGACTTTGACAACCCTCTATGGTGAAAGTGACTGTGGTAGAAAATGCATTGTACACGACACTAATGTGACTTCATTAGCCCGATTCATTGGGTGTGATCTGACACCTACCATAAAACACTTCCTCCACTGCTGTTCCCTAGCTATGGCACCTGCCATCACCATAAAGACCACATCTCACTCTTCACCTTTATCCTGACAGCATCTCCACTCTTATGAACAATTTCCTACTGATCCTTGCTGGGTGCACATCTACCATACTTCGTGGTACAGAAAACAATTCTTAACCTGTTTTTATAGTGGGTTATTTGCTTCACATTTTCCACCCCCTTCTGAGGTCATAATGTCACATTAGAAGAGAAAAGCGAATTCACCTTTTAGGCCACTAAGGCTTTGAATCTTTAATTGGCAATTACTGCGTACATTTATGGGATATTATGGGCTAGTATGGTGTATATGGATATTGTAGGGTGATTAAATTAAGCTAATAAACACAACTGTTTCTTCAGCTACTTACTACAAGTCTTTAGTTTTGAAGATGCCTTTTAAGGCTAAAGGGATAGATACATTATGAATTTCATGCCGTCCTATGGAGTGGGAGAGGCATGAGTGCGGACACAGTTGAGTCTAGGCCAGTTCTCCTTGAACATCCACTGAATGTTCCAGAAACGAGGTAACTCCCACATCAGGCTTTCTATCAGCTGCTGTGGCCTCTGCACTAAGCCTCTGTATATCAGCCCTGTGTCTGCAGCAGTGGGATCTACAACTTTGGAGTTCTGGTCTACCCCGCCTTCGCAGAAAGACTGGCCCCTGTGATGGACAGCTAAGCTCGTAGAGTTCCCTAGCAATGGCAAAGATGAGAATCAGCAAAGCATTGGCAGTCGCTGTGTACTTCTTACTTGCTTCCATTCAGATCCTTTATTCTGTTTCTCCAAGAACCATCCTTCACCTTCCATGAACCAGCGATGCAGAGAGGAACACCAGCTTGTACACAGCACCTGGTTTTCAGTCCCCGTCCCCAGGACTTTCTCTGCCTGTCGCTGAGATTGGCTCAAGATGATTATCCTATCTGAAATTAACTTAGAGCCTTTTGACTTTTCTCCAGAAATTCCTGCTATCAGTAGGAAACCATCTTTGCATTCTGTCTTTAAACCTGCCCAGCTCCTTTCATCTCGTATCAGGGATGACATGTAATTGGCCCTGATGTTAGCCAGCCAAACATCAAGGCCTGTGCTTTCACTGGAGGAGGAACAGGAGGACAAAGAAAGAGCAGTAAGGGTAACTACTCTAGGTCCTGGAAAGAGGCCCAGAGGAGGCAAGATGCCTAAGATTTCCACGCTGAAGTGGCAAGGGAAATGGAGACCAGGAGAGGGATTTACTTTTCTGACAAAAGTAGTGCATTTGGTTTTAAAAGTTATTATTTAAATGATAGATCGACCCCTAAATAAAAATATGAAACATTTTCCTCTCATTGGATTTCGGTATAATAAAAATGGATATATTTCCAGCTACTCAGATAATGGTGAATTATTATCTGAGAGACTTAGAGACTACAAATAAAATTCTCAGTGTAGCTAAAAATTGGCTTCATTAATCCCATTAGGTAGTGAAAGTGAAGGTGATATTGATTAAATTGAAACAATGAGTGGGCCTATTTCATGCAGGCAGGGGTGCTTAATCATTCTAAACATTAAGGACATATTTGTATAATTTTCTCTTCTGTATTTTCTTGACCTCACATTTGGCTCAGATTGCTCCTTTTGCTCAGGAATATTTTGTCAGCTCTTACCTGTGACGGCTCTTAGGATGCACATAGGTGGCTTCTATCTGCTCATCAGTTTCCAGAATAGGAAAAATGCCCCCTCCCAAAGTGCCTGTGCAGATAATCAATCCATATGTAGCAGAAGATAATATGTGCCCAAGAGCTGAGTTGGAAACTTGGGATATGCATCATCTCGAATTGGCCCGCTGATTTTGTCAGGGTTCTCTAGGGGAGGAGAACTTACAGAATAAATCTTTCTCTCATGTAGGCGTATGCATATATATGTATATGGGGTTAGAATGATTTACAGGCTGTGGTCCAGCTAATCCACTAATGGCTGTCTACTAAGGGATGGTCAAAGAATCCAGTCTATAAGGCTATAGACTCAGCCGGTCTTCAGTATAAGCCAGAATGTTGAAGAAGTGGGCTCTACTGCTGTGAAGGAATGGCCTTGCCAGTGAGATTAAGAGCAAATAAGGAGAGAGCGCTTCCATCTTTTCTGTCTTTTATAGAGTCTGCCAGCAGAAGGTGTGGCCCAGATGAAAGGCAGATCTTCCCATCTCGGAAGATGTGGGTTAAAGGTGTATCTTCCACCTCACAGATCTGAATTACAAGAGGGGATTCCCACTTCACATGATTTAATTAAGGAAAAAAAACCCTCACAGGTATTCCTGGTCACTTGGATTGTAGTTACTTCCAGATATAGTCAACACCCAAGAACAGACAACACACCTACTTTCTTGTGCCTCCTAACAAAAGCAACACCATGTGGCGTGCCGGAAATGGGCTCTGCTGTCAAAGTGGTAACAACCCAAACTCTACTGCAGATGACTCTGAGTGGCTTCGGGGTAGATCTCATCTGCACCATCTGGTCACAGCTTTAGTGACTGGAGTGACCAGGATCTGCCAATCCCCTCCCCGCAGTGACAAGGTCACTGTTGTTCAGATCCTCACCAGGCTTTCTGTGAATTTTGTGGAGAACAGCACTTCCTCACGTTAGAGCTGACTCCCAGGCAAAGCCACCTCAGTCTTGTACAAATTCCATGAGATTGCGTTATAAAGTGTAAAGGTGAAATAAGGCAGTGGCAGACACACAAATCACTTTCATCCTAACTTTTAAGTTGATCTTACTGCTTTTGGCAAATCCAATATATTTTAGTCGCATGTCTTCTTGTGGTTCCAACAAAAGAGACAATGCTACCATATTTTTTCTTAATCCCACAATTTAGCTTCACTCAAGATATAGCTAAAAGTAATAATCACCAAAAGGGGGCAATGTCTTTTGTCCCTTATAGAATTAGCATAGGCTCTGGTAGTCACTTTCCCTTAAAACTAAAAGTGCTCACAAAGGCAACTTCTGAGTATTTCCTAAAACATAGTCCACTGAAGGGCTCGCATGCTGGTAATTGAATTTGGCAAATGCTCTCAAGGAGGGAAGACAGGGTTTTGAAAGTCAAACAGAGGAGAAAAGGCCATGTCCTGGATGTGTGATCTGCTGGTCTTTTTTTGGGAGCAACACTGAGCCTGCTGTGAGGAGTCCCAGAGAGCATGCTCCAAGGTTGTTCTTCCAAAAGACGAATGAGAAGTGGGGTACACATCAGCTCCCATCCAACATTAGTCACGAGCTGTACCCCTCCCTGCTATTACCTTTAGTACATCTTTTAGAATGCACAGGCTCCTGAAAATATTTCCTCCCTGGAGGTCAGGGGACAGAAACCCAGGAGCAGAAGGTGAGAGGTATAAGTGCCAGTGAGGTGAGATTGAGCTGCGGCTGGGGCATGCCTGTGAGCAGTTGGTTACCATGACACCTTCAGCCAGAAGTTTGGTCAAGGCCAAAAGGTGAACGAAAAGGTGTTCAAGATGGGTAAAAGGAAGTCAAAGTCACCATTCGATGCCAACATTTTTTTACCAAAAAGAAATGAGATGGTCTAGCTCCTATACAATCTTAGGTCTGAGCTGCTAAACCAGCCTTCTCTAACACGCACAGTGCTAGAATCTTTTAGCAATGGCCCATCTTGCATAGCTGAAACTCAGTACCACCGAACAGCAATCCCCCACAATGCTTAGCAGCTATCATTCTTTCATTCTCTCATGAGAATTTTCCAGAAGCACTCTATTCATTGAGGAGTTGACATTAACACCTTGACTAATCATGAGGACTGAACGACAACTTTTGGATTGGCTGTATGTGTTTCACACGAAGGCTTCATTTTCCTGGATATGAAGGAACTTTCCTGAACAAGAAAGCTTAGTCTGAATCCGGAGCATCAAGTGGGAAGTGCGGCAATGAAGTTAACACACTTTGTTACGTACGCAGTGGACTGCAGGCCCAAGACTCCCAGCTCAGGTGTACACTGGAGCTGACTCAATGCCTTAGAAATCTGCACAGTTAACAGCCCCGAGTGATGTGCTGTTAGAGTCTCATTTGATTATCGTTCAGCCAGCGGATCTAGTCAGCACTCCTGAGATTTTTTTCCTTCGGTTTTTGTTGTAAACTTGAAAATTTTTTCTGTTTCTTGAATTCTTAAGAAATGTATTATAATACTACTTCATAAATCATGGGTTCAATTAGAAGGTGCTTTAGAAAATCTTTAATGTAACTGGAAAATGTATTATTTAGGAAAATGTATTATTCTAGTAGTTGCCAATGGAAAACTCATTAAAAATAAAGACACGAGGGAAGTGCTGGTGAGGATGCAGAAGGGAGGGGGCCCTGTGAGCTGCTGGGGCTGCAAACGCCCCTGATGACGATAACACCGATAAATACGGAGGTTCCTTAGAATTAAAACTAGAGCTACCGTCCCATCCAACAACCCCTTGACTTCATGTTTTCTCAAGGAAATGAAATCAGCACTATGCAAGACATCAGCATTCCCACGTTCATTTTGGCATTTGTAAAAGAGCCCCAATAGAATGAAAATGCGAGTGTCACCAAGAGGTGAGCATGTGTGTGGCTGTGCGTGTGCGCGCATGTGCACGTGTGAAATGTACTCCAGACACAATGAAACATTCAGCCAAGAAAAGAAAGCAATCGTACCATCTATGACAACGGGGGCGAACCTTGTGGGCATTGTACTTAGTAAATTAAGTCAGATTAAGTCAGGATTTCCAACGCTATGCTGACATGGCTTGTAAGTAGGACTGAGTGCGGAAGAGGAAGAAGGTAGCAATGTGGTTAGTAGACGGAGGGGGGACGGTTTGGCTCAAGGTAAACCTTTCAGCTGTAGCATGAAGAAATTCAGACTTAACATACAGCATGGTGACCATAGTTAGTAAAATGGAGTTGTGTGCTTGGAATTGGCTTAAATGTTCTCTCCACAAAACCAAACCAGGGAACCACAGTATAACTAACTTAATAATGACCTTTCACACAATCTTTGGCTGTCAAGCAATCACAGTGTGGGGTTGAAGAGATGGCTCGGAGGGGAAGAGCATTCTTGTAGGAGACCCAGGTTCGGTTCTCAGCACATGGCAGCTCACAGTCAACTGGACTCTGGTTTCAGGGAGTCCAGTGCCTTTTGACCTCCTTAGACAGCAGGAACCCATATGGTGCACATACATGCAGGCAAAACACTCATATGCATAACACATCTAAAATTAAAAAAAGCACAATGCATACCTTAATTTACTAATTAGTATAATTATATGCTAACTATAAATGCATAACTTATTTACTAATTATATGCCAATAAAACTAGAAAAAGAAAGATGTCTAACACCATGTGAGGGGAACAAAAATGTCTGACATGTATTCACACAGGGTAGTAAAGAAAATTTGATCTTATTTAATATATTTGAGATATGGTCTCTATAGCCTTGGAACTCACTGTATAGAATAGGCTGTCTTGGAACTCCCGGTTCCACCTGCTTCTGCCTCCCTAATTTTGTGATTAAAGGTATGTGCTATCATACCCGACTTTTAAAAAGGCAAGGAAACTTAAAGCCTCAATTTTGACTCATTTTGGGGAATGGCACCAAGGGCAAAATGATGGTCGTGTCCCTTTGGCTCTGGGATAGTTTACAGAGAAAGATATGCTGGAGCTGAGCGTGGTGAATAACTAGACTTTTACAAGAAGGGACGGGCAGGTGTGGCCCGTTTTTACCAACCCAGGAGAGCTGCTAACAGTGGCACGGCATGTGTGAAGAGCTGCATGCAGTTTGGCACGAGGAAAATCCAGGCTGCATGCAGTGGAAAGAAAGAAATGCTCACTGATGGATAACGAAGGATCTGGGATCTCTTGCAGAGTCTGGGCTCCATCTAATAAAGGACAGGTTGAAACTTGATAGCCTGAACACCGAGTGTTTTTTAATATTTGGCTATTAAGAATAAGTTAAAATTTGGCAAGTTCTACATAGAAATTCAACTGCTAAAATACTAGAATATCTGATTTTGAACACTTGATGTTTATCTTTGTTCTCACATGGCAACATCTGGCCAGGGTCAAAGGCACCCAGGTGCTTTTAGGTGGGGCATGTTTGATGTGCATCATCTTAGCCACTACTTATTATGTAATGCCTAGTTTCCTTCTTTTCCATTGGTGCACGTGAACCTGTGCAAAGGCTGGGGACAGGACAATAATCTCATAGTGATCTTATTTTTCCACTATGGAAGGATACAACATAAAACTGAAGAGGGGCGGGCCTGTTGGGAAGCAATCATTAGATGAACGTTTTCGTGAATGCTCTGCTTCTAGGTACAGGATTGGGGGCTGGATGTAAAAGGTACTAGAAGGGGGGCATCTAGGGTTGCTCTTGACTTGACCAACTGGGTGACCTGTGATGCCATCAACTTAGGTGATCAGGTTCTGAGAGAGGTACTGTGGTTCTTTTCTGAGCTTGTGGATTTTAGAACTCAGCTAGAGACTCAGTTGGATACATGAAGTTAATCCGAGGACTTGGGAACTTTGAGCTCATTTGTGGTACTGGAGAGCCCATGTGCTGAGTGAAAAGGAATGGAGAAAAAAGGTGCCCTGGAGATGCCAGAGGGTGCAGGGAGAATGTGGATCTAGCTATCTAATGGAGTTACACAGTTGATTTAAGTGCTGACATGTTTATTAGTTAGAATCATTTTCATGTGAATTTGGCAGACTACACTCTACTTTATAAACAAATGACAATACTATCCAGGATTCACATTCCTGACTATGTGACCTGTGAGATTGGAATAGAGGGTTACATGCATGAAAAAGCTAGAGGGCCACAGCTCACTAAACTCTTTGGAAAATACGAAGTTATTTTCAATGTTTCTCTAGCTGAGAATAATCATGAGTAAGCAGACGCCTGCAGTCGGGGCAGCCTTGAAAGACAAAATTCAAATTTCTAAATCTCTCAACCTAAGTGGCAATTAGAGTTCCACCATCATGCTTTATGTCTTCAGTTTAATACGGTTTTATGGATTAGGACAAAGTAGTCTCCTTGGCTGAACAGTATGGAATTTTCTGTGCGGGCTCATATCTATTCCTCTGAGAAGCATAAGCAGAGTGCTGGGGAAAGTTGGAAGAGGGCTGAAATGAGCTTCAGCGGAGTTGTCATTAACAAGGAAAATTGTCTAAATCGTGCACATAAAATGAATGGATTCCACATTGTTTAGTGTTTATCTCCTCAGAACATTCATTTTAGAGGTTTGCTATGACTTTATGGGGAAGAATAAGATTCCCCATTCCTATGGACATATTGTATTGTAATACCACCATAGGCTCCTGTTCCTTCTTAATGTCTTCTTGGACGGAATTCAATCCGGGGGGGGGGGGGGGGGAGTTTCACTTCTCACGCATGCTCAGGTAATGGATGTGTTACACCCCCTTTAGCATTTTTGGTGATAATCTGAGGGAGGCTTCTACGCACAATTATAATTGGCCCTGAGTTTTGTGTTTTATACTTCATCTTCCTCTTTTCTACCCTTCCCCTCTACCCCCCATTTGGAAGATACTGCCTTTTCCCCCATTGTACTCCGGCTGTGCTTTCTAGAAAAAGGCATTCAGACAGCACATGGATATCTAGTTTGAAATGTTTTTTACCGAGTAAGACAAGTTAAAGGGGCCCTACTGATAATGGAAGTTACTACTTTCTTTCACGATTTTCCCTAGCTAATCTTCCTGTGCTGTTTGACTTCTCTGCTTGGCCTCCTGCACAGGTGAGCTGTAATGAGCTTGTCAAGCAAAGCGTTTGCAAGTCCTGCTTTGATCCTTAGATCATCTTTTGTTGATTCTGTGGCTCTGGCTAGGAAGACGTGGGCTGAAAAAAAAAAGAATATTCCTGATGAAGGTGTTCTGTTAGGGTCTTTATAAGGTAGGGCATCCATAAACTAATCACTCTCCCGCACTCTAATTGCTTTAATTTCCGTTCTCGCCAGTGTCCTCCGTTTCACAGCTCCAAGATGGTCCTGCTCCCTACAAATTAGTCCTTCTGTGTTTACTGACCTATGAGAACTATCTTATTCCCATAATAACTGTAGTGGAAACCCAGACTGTTGAGGTGTATGTTTATGTCAACATAGACCTGTGAATTGAAAATCGTTTACTAATGCGGAATCACTCGGCATGCTATGGATATCTCCCCTCCCCCTCTAGGCATTTCAGTCCTCTAGTTACAAGAAAGGATTTTTAAACGGTGTCTTTTCAACTGCCCATTTCTCTTGTGTTAGTTAACTGAATGCCTTGCTAGGCAAATGTCCTAGGTATTTGTACTTCCTTTAACTGTAACAAAAGGAGAAACCTCAGGGCCAAAGAGTCACAGGGAGGTTATTTCTAGGGTTGGGTCGCTCTATCATGTAGCCATAATGCTGGAATTAAATTTAGGGCCGGGCAGAAAATGATCTTTTCTTGAGGCTGTCTTTAAGATGACATAGGTGTTTAAGAGTAAGTTTTACTGAGGTTCATTTTTCAGATTTAGCATGGTGGTTGTGGTGGTTTGGATTTTTCATCTTGAAACAAGCCAGGGTCTCCAGGGAAGAGGGGGAACGTCATTTGAAAATGCCACCATCAGCTTGCGCATAGGCAAACACGTGGGGGCATTTTCATGATCAGCCATTAATGTAGGGAGGGGCTCAGTCCCCTGCGACCGGGCCACACTTGGAAAGGTGATTTTAGAGGGTTAGAAGTAAACTGAATACGAAGAGGCAAGCAAGGTCGGCAGGAGTGCTCCTCTGTGGTTTTGCTATTCATTTCCGCCTTGGCCACCCACAGCGATGGACTGCTACCTGGAAGTGTAAGCTGATATCTTTCCTCTCCAAGTTGCTTTTGGTCATGGTCTTTGCCACAGCAATAGAAAACTACATAAATACTGTCTCCAGAATACAGGGAATGTATAATACGATGGTGACGTATGCATATGACGTCACTCATGAACAAGCTTAAAGTGCCTCCACTAAACATTTGTTTATGTTAGGAATTCTGATAATTTCTCAGGGAAATAGAGAACAAATGGGTGTCTCCTGTCCACCAAGGATATGACTTTACACATACATAGCATGAATGCAGATATGATACCAAGCACAGATGGAAGGTGTAGAACCCTTAAAGAAGGCCTACTTGAAGATTTCAGGTCATTGGTCATACTCTAGGCAGAATATGGCACTCATTCCATTTGCGTTCTTGTGGCCCCAAGATGAGCTGCTTGCTTGAACCATGCACTCCCTGCTCCATGACCTATGGCTTAACAAAGGAGCAAGGGGATCCAGTGAACATGGACTAAGACCTCAGACTGAGCAAAACAGTGTTTCTTCTAGGCTCATTATATGAACGACTTATAGTAACAGAAAGCTGATAAATAGGATCTTTAGAGTTTATAGAACATAAAGCAGTCTTAATGTGGGAACTATTGAACCAAGGAAGAGAGGGCATGAAAAGGAACAAAATACGGCCAAGTGTGTAGTTTGAAGATATTTTCTCTGGCCTTAGTAAGGAGGGAGAAGGAAGAATGGATTCAGGGATGTTCTCAGACGGTGAGGCTAGTGACTGCTGAGATGGTCAGGGAGCTCCGTCGGTGAGGCCAACAGATTGGTGTATTTGTAACTCCTATATTTTGGTCTCCTGCAAACGGATGGTATTGGTAAGTGCATTGCTATTACTCCACTTTAGATTGACCTGAAGTTCAAAATGGCTAAACACCGAGCTCCAGGGGACCCTTGAATAAGTCACAAAGGCACAAGACAAACTCTACTTTCTGACTTCAAATCCTCATTTCTCCAATCCGCGCTGTGCTTCAGGAACTGACATCAGAAGGGCTGTGCTCAAATGCTGTTGGCATGAAAGCTTTTTCTTTAGACCCTGACACCATCGCACCTTAGCCTTGAGAAGCATTATTGGGAGTTCCTAGGGTTTCCAGGCTCAAATTCTGACCATGACCCATGGCGAGAAGAATATTGCACCACAAAATAAACACACACAACAATTTTCTTAGAAATACTACCACTTTGCTACTTGAGGCACACTGTTTTCTTCCGTTCCCACTTACACAAAAACTGCCTATTCACTACATTGATTTTATAATATAAATTAGAATGTTTCAAAAAACTGAACTAGTGCTTTTAAACTTTAGAAGAACTGGAAAGTGATTTTTTAAAAACTTACTGATTTCTCTTTAAGTTAAAAATAAGATTTTCATACCGTATATTCTGATCATCTCCCAGATCCTCCTCACCCCCTACCCATTCAACTCCACATCTTCTTGTTCTCTTTAGAAAGCAAACAGGCAAATAAAATGAGAAAACAAACCAGAATAAAAACCAACAAACAGAAAACAAAGCACAGACATGAGAAACACACACACAACCCATAAAAATACAAAGAAATTACAATATACAACCAGTATAGACCGGTAAGTTAAAAAAAACCAACACACATGCCCAAACAAAGAAGCACATGCCCCAAAAAATCCATCCCATTGAGTTTGTTTTGTGTTGGCCACTGATGTCTGGGCATTGGGTCTGCCCTTAAGAACAGTTTATATATTCAGTGAGACTCCATTAGAGAATACTAATTTTTCCTTTGTGAACACTTGACATTTGGAAATAGCTCCTGGGCTAGGGATGGAGGTTCATGTGCAGTTCTCGCAGAGTTGTGACTTCCCTGCCTTGGCCCTGTGCATGCTGCCACATTCTGAGTTCATATGTGCATCAAGTCCTGTTGGGTCCAGAAGACACTGCTTCTTTGGTGTCCTCCATCTTCTCTGGCCTCTTACGATCTTTCTGCCTCCTCTTCTGAATAGTTGCCCGAGCTGTGACAGGAGGGGTTTGATGACATCCCATTTAAGAGTGGGTGTTCCATGGTCTCTCACTCTCTGCACATTGTCCATTTGTGGGTCTGTGTTAGTCCTCACATTCTGCAGGAGGAAGCTTCTCTGATGGCCGAGCAAGACTATGATTGGTCAGGAGTCATGTTATTGCCACATTAGGAGTCATGTTATTGTCATGTTCCTTCAGCAGAACAGTTGATATTTGTTTTTCCCCTAGGTCTCAGGTTCGCATCCGACTGAGCAGTGCCAGGCATGGATTCCATCTCACTGAGTAGACCTTAAATCCAAGCAAAGAGATTGGTTACTCCCACAACTTTTATGCCAGTATTGCGCCAGTGTATCAGGCAATCAAGTCACCATTATAGATCAAAGGGGTTGTAGCTGGGTTGGTATTCTTCTGGGAGCAAAGTACCTTCCAGTACCAAGAACACTAGTCAATAGGGATGAAGGCTCTAATTAGGCACCAATATGCCTTGTCCCTGTTCAATGAGATAAGCAGGTGTTGTCTTCTGCAACAGGGACTTAACAGTTTGTGGAGAGCACCAACTAGCCTTGATAATCACCCGAGTTGTTTATAAGTTTCCATGAGGTCCTTTGGCCAACAACTCGGATGCAACCCATTTCTGTAGGTCTCACTTGGTGGCAAAGTATATCTTGTTAGGGCTTTGTCTCCATTATTTGGTGATTCTATTTGTTTTTACACCCATCCCCACACGTTTCATGTGTGTCTGTGTCGGTGTGTGTGTGAAGCTTCTGTAGAGGGTTTTCACCTGATGTCTCAAATGGCTCTTGGGTGTTATCTATACCCCCCTGTATTCTTTTATTCTCTTTCCTTCTCCCTCCATTCAACACTTCCATCCCAGTGCACCTCCCCTCCCCCATTCCATCTGTAACTGGATTCCATTTCTCCTTTCTTGGGAGATTCTTCAACCCATCCCTAATCCCTTCCTCTATGCCTAACCTCTGGCTATACAGATTGTAGAATGCCTACAAAGTTTAAAAGCTAGTGTTCACATTGGAAAGTGATTTTCTAAGGCTTAGTGATCCATAGGCAAGTGAATTCCTGGTTCTAAATCACTGCATTAGACGGCTTGGCTTTTCAGTTCCATATATAAAATTCACTGGTAGTTTTGTAAATTTTGTTCTTTACAATCAGACAGAGTCCAGCTGTTGATTATTTTTTCTTATTGGAATTTAGTTTCTCTTTATAAAAGCCTTGTTTTATACTAAGGTAAGGTCATCCAGGGTACAATTGAGTCAAGTATTACATTTTGTTTGGAAAGTAATGGATATAGAGCAGCCCCGATAATAGAGTGCACAATCTCTGAGAGTCTGAAAAAGACTAATAAAAGCCCCGGAAAATGGAAAGCACTTATCAAAGAGGGGTGATAAAAATGCACTTATGAAATTACCCAAGAACCCAAAGAATAATTGTGAAGGAAAGAGGAAAAGCCAAGTGGAGAATAGAAAGCCTTAATAACATTCACACAATCACAGGGGCTATTTGAGTGACGTTGAACAGAAATGGGGCACAGAAGATAGAAAAGTCTAGGTCTGTAGTCCTGAAAAACGGAACATTTGGGAAAAAAATTTAAATGGAGCTCAAACTGTTAAAAGTTTAATAAAATGAAAATTCGACATCTATTCAGTCAAACTGAATTTGGAAACTTTCAGGACTATGGAGGGAGAAGAGAAAGGATTTCCTTGCTTGTTTTTACACATGGACCCTAACCTTTGAAGGAATATAAAATGGCTTTTGGAAGTCCTGACAAAGTTTCTTGGTATTCTTTCAATCATGCAAGCACTGGTTAACTCCAGGAAGCACAAACATAGGGCTTGGAAAACTCTAAGGTCCCGCCACAGTAGAGCATGAGGTATGGAACGTTCTCCTCCTGTAGCCAATCCTGGGGAAGATACATGCATGTCACATCATCTGAGCAGATCTCAAAAGAACATGGTCAATGGGGCAACACTAAGTTTACTGAACACTTGCCATCTTCCCTCATGCCATGTTAAATTCTGGGCAACTTAACACAAATTTACACCAGCTCTTAAGAAATTGGGAGCCCATTCGAAGATTTGACCCATGTTGTATAGAACGGTGACAAGATGCCAAGGACATAGAAGGATCATCTGGTCTAGAGATGTTGACTTAGAGCCTTCCAGGAGAGAATGAGTCCAAGCTTTGACTTAAGTAGGGCAAGGAAGAGGTAGGCAGACAAGGGTGAAGGGCAGGCTTGAGAATTTTAGGATTATATCCCATCATAGAATGCCTTAAAAAGCATAGCATAGGCTAAGCATAACATAAGCCTCAGTTTTTAATATTATTGTCAGTTATGTCCTGGTCAGTTAGGACATTTTTTATTTCTCCCTGAAAATATAGCTTTCTTATGCTTCCATAAGTGGGGCTGATGTAACGTTAATGTTTAATTATCTGTAGTTGTTTAGAAGGCCTATAAAATACTGATGTTTCTCTTGCTATTTGTTATGCTTGCAAATTAAACTGCAGAGTCTGTTCATATGTTGTGAACTTTCTATATAAGTTAACGGTGAAATAGAATCAGAAGAGCAGAAACTGTTGAGGTCTTTCCTTTAATATATGAGAACATTGAGAAGCATTTGTTCAGAATAGAATATTGCTGGTTAGTTGCAGAGAGGAGACAGAAACGTCTGTGTTCAATATTTGTTTTCTTTTTACAGCGTTGACAGAGCGGATGTGTTTTCTGAAGCCCGCAGCTTTGATGTAAAAAGGTGTTAACACTGTTACCTTGACGCTAATTCCAGTGATTGCCTTTGAAGTACTCAGGGCTTGATTTTTTAAAAAAAAAATTGTCATTGCATTTTTCCCTCTGAGAATGTGTGTACATATTAACTTCACTTTAACCATTCCTTTTACTTTATGGCAAGAGCAAGGAGTACATGCTAAGCACCCTCATTAAAAGTTCTAAAGTTATTTGTAGCAGATGAACACACTCTCGGTGCTGTTTTGTCCTCTTTTGGGCTAATGCCTCATTCAGAGATGGCACACACGGCAGGAATATTAAAGCATTAACTACAGACCTGGAAAAACATCCTAGGGTTAATAATGTGAATAGTACCTGGCTACCAGGAGGCAGTGCTCTTTCATGGTTATTACCGTCAGTTATGCTCGCATGCTCTGTTTAGAGCCGTGTAATTAGAGCCTTTAAAGTGAAATTGCCAGAATGTTCTTCCGAGCTTTTCTTCCTCTCACTCAGCATCACTCAGAAGGCTTCTGTTCTTTTAGCCTATTGTGTGGCTATTGATTCCCTTGCCCACCTGCCAGCTTTCTTATTAGCCCGCTCAGAAAAATCTAGCAACGGGTTGTCTTTCCACATCCAAATCTTTTTCTGAGGATCCACTGGGTAAGATCCCTGCCCCCACCACAAAGGTACCCTTTCCCACTGCTCTGCCTTATCCACTGTATGATTTGAAAAGCCCCGTTTGATGGTACCCATTGTTAGGGAGCCTGATTCTCATTGTCAAGATCACACAAGTTTGGCTTCTATAATCATGTCTTTGGGTACAATTATCATCAACAATGTCATGAATTACTGGCTTCGGGAACCACCAGAGGCCCCTGACTGTTGCAGCGATTCCAATGGAGGAGAAGCAGCTTGGGTTCTGAAGGCTCATGTCTTACTCTGGGTTCCCTGGCCCCGTTTTTTCTTCTTTCTCCTCTTGCTTATATGTTACCTGACATATAATTTGTGATTATTGAACTTGCCTGTAGTTTCACAATTTTGTGGTATAGTCTATCTGCAGCCTTCAAAAAAAAAAAATCCTTTATCTTTTCTCAAGAATGGAAGAGGGATTCTTTGTACTTAAAAATGCCTGAAAATGGCAACTTAGGCAAATTGTTGGGCAAACTGTTTAATTACATAGGTTATCATTAGGTACCCATCATGCACAAGTGCTCTGCCTGACAGTATGAGGAGGAGGCAAATGTACGAAATATGTTCTAAGTGGAAACAAGATGCTCAGCATATTAGTGAGTAGCGATGGCGTGGTGTATGAAATAAGAGACAGCGGTGCATGTGCTGGAGAGTGTTTTTTGAAAGCTGTGAGCCACGCTTTGGGCCCCAGATGAGTGATAAACCATCTTGTGAAACAGGGAAATCAAGGACATTCCAAGTATCTTTGTATCTTTCAATCCTTGAACTTAAAGATAAGAATGAGTTGGGGGCTTTAGAGATGGCTCAGTGGTTAAGAGTAATGACTACTCTCCTTCTAAAGGACCTGCGTTCAATTCCCAGGACTTACATGGCTTCTTATAATTGTAGCTCCAGCTTCAGGAGATCTAATACTCTGTTCTGGCTGCTGTAGGCATCAGGCATGTGCATGGTACACAGATATACAGGCAAAATACTCATACAGATTAAATAAAATAATTCTTGAAATTTGAAGAATTGATGTTAACATACCATTGACAACAGTACCAGTAAGGATGGCTGTTAAAGGCAGAGTTAAGGAAGAAGCTCGCTTAGGGAGTACATACAAGCAAGATTAATGTGGGGTTGTGAGTGAGAGTCAACTTAATCAATTGACATTACCCTCGTGAACTTTCCAGTCTTGATCAATACACTTAGCCAAAAGATTGAGTTAACTAGACAATTACAACCAATCTCAGTGGTTCTGAAATTGATTTATCATAAAGGAAATATCTAAGCATTAGTAAATACATATATAAATCAAATTATGTATGTAAATATAAAGTCATCGTGTTATACATAAGATTGTTGTGAAATGCAAAAACATTTTATTGTTGGGCTTACACAATGAAAATAACCCATACTCCGGAGAGACTTGTGGCCCCACTAACAGAAGCAGGTGTTTGAGAGACATGTACCCTGGGCTTGGTATGAAGCTTCGACAGCACCACAGGTCCCAAGTTTAACTTTGGAAGTCTGGATACTAGAAGCACTAGCAAATAGGAGTCTAAGAATTTAGAGCTGGTTTGCAGGTGGAAAGAGCTGCTAATGTAGATTTTGCAGTCAGTCTCCCCAAGGCAAGACTTCACAGAACAGGATTAAATCAAAGTAAGACTGGAGGAGAAAGATAGTATGGGGTTGAACCAGTAAGGGGCAGGGAGAGAGAGCCATGCAGTGTTGAAGGTGGGGGAGAGCTATGCCATGACATGCAAAGGAAAGAATCCTTTCTTTGCAGGATTGCCAACAGGTGGAGAAGAGACCAGACTCCTTCCTTCGAGTATTCAGGAGGGAAACTGTTGGCAACAGTTGTCAGGACAATTGATTTGGACTGAAGTTGCAGATAAAAGACTTAAAGGCACGGCACGCAGCAGGATCCAGGCACAAACAATGTGCTAATAACTTAGGTCCAAATAACTAAGCCACGCTGATTAGAGGTTGATGGGGTAGATACTGTAGATGCAAAGCCAGGAGGTGGTGTTTTCTTGCCTATTTTCATAGACATGGCAAAATACTTTTAGAAAAAATTTAAGTTTATAAAATATTTGAGTGAAATGATTTAGAGGCACTTTACTCATATTTGGGTGACATTTTTCCATTTTTAATTTTGTATGTTATTAATGAATGATGCTTGAATCACTTACTTGCAAAATTAGTGTACTATCTTTAGTAAGAATTTTGCACACTTGTGTATTTTTCCTATGTTGTCAGGTAGATATGTAGAAGGGCCAGAAAAAAGTTATTTTCTCTTTAGTCTCACTTGTTTTGTTTTTAAAACATGTTTATAAAAAAATGTCCCCAGCTTAGGATATACTAATTTAGAATTAGAAAGGCTAGAATAACTTTAATATTTCAAAATAATGTTGAGAGGCTCTATTATGTGGGCAACTCCTTCCACAAGTGTCTCTTTGCATGGATACACTTTATGCTGATGAGATCATACTATAAATATGGTTTTACATTGTGTCTTGCATCTAAAATATTGTAGACATTCTCAAATACAGAAATTTAGCATCTTTTCTCAACCATGGGTATTGTATGAATTTACCAAAATTGATTTAAGCCAATGTCTATTGCTGGGCCTTTAGACTTTTCTCAAATTGTCTGTTTTAAACTACACTGCAGAGAGCTGTGTATATTTCTGTGCACTTGTCTAGTTGATGGTTGTATTGTTTGATTTCTGTTGCTGGGATGAAACACCATCAAAAACACAGGGAGGAAAGTGTTTCAGTTTACAGCTTATAGTTCATCCTGAAGGGAAGTCAGGTCAGAACCTCGAGCAGGAATGTGGAGGCAGGAACTGAAGCAGAGGCCATGGAGGCACGCTGTGTTATTAGTGTGCTTTCTATGGCTTTGCTCAGCCAGCTTCCTTAGAGAATCCATGACCACCTGCTCGGGGTGGGGGGTGCTGCTAATACTGAGCTGGCCCCTCCCACATCAATGTCCCACGAGTTTAGGCATTGTCTCAATTATGCTTCCCTCTGCCCAGCTGACTCCAGTTTGTGTCAGTTGATCAAACAGCAACAACAGCATCTGTTTCCATCAGTTGCTGGATGAAGCCTCTCTGACAAATGGGCTAGGAACCAATCTATGAGTGTAGCAGAAAATTGTTAGGCATCATTGCAGTGACCTCTTTTTTTCTCCAGACATGTTTGGTTCTTTTCTAGATCTCTGGGTCCCGGTGCTCCAGGTGGTTGTCAGGGACAGGCCTACTCTCCTGGCCTACAATTTTATGGAAATCACGGATTCTTTGCAGGAAAATCAAATTTTATGACCTCTTGAGTTCAGCTAAAGAGTGTCTGAGCTATTTTAAGCTGGTTTTCTATACTGACTTGTACACTTATATCCACAAATGCACATAAAATTTGTATTTACCTTTGGCAAAACCTGAGTCCTCCTCTACACAGAAACTTGTCCCATGTGGAATCATGGGATAGCAGTTATTGAAAGGAAGGGTCTCTGTGTGTTCCAGGTTTCTCAATGGCGAGCCCACCAGGAAGAGCTAGCGAGACTAGAAATGGAAATTTCTGTCAGAAGAAGAGAAAGGGAAGAGGAGAAAGAGAAACTGTGGAAAGAGAAGGAGTTGCTGCAGAGGGAGGAGACGAAGACAAAGGTAAAGCCCTCCTGTCTGCCTGAATGTGTGAATGGGTCTGCCGTTGCTTGAGCTTTGATATTCTCTAGACAGCCCAGGGGAATCTGTGAGAATCAAGAAAAGTCTTGCTTTATTGTACATGAGTGTCACAGATTTGTGACATGTTGCTGTGCACAAACACAGGTATCTGTGACTAAGTTCATTCTACATGGCGGGGGTAGAGGGGGAAAGAGGCAAAATTTGTGGCTATTCTTAAGTCTTGCACTAAGAAGGAATGTGGTAAAGCTTTTGATGCACTGGGAGAGCATTTTGGTTTATGGTGAGGTGGCAAATGACACTTTGAAATGTACTTGCTGGCAGAATACAATGTACCTAGGCTGTGTACAATTCGTGGAATGCCTAAAGGCTCTTACAAGTCTTCTCTTCTTGATTTACTATTTGTTTTTTTCACTTATGCAAGATTGTCATTTTTTGGAGCAATGCCTATGTCTAAATCTTAAAAATATCAAAATCTCATCCACAGCCCTAAAGGGTGCTGCTGCTCTACGGAAGATAGAGGTGCTGGAAGGCTGGTTTCATTATCTTGTTATTTAGACGTTTTGTCTGTTGCTACAATAAAATGTTCAGAATTCGAAGTACAGACGCTCTAGTTGAAAATGCTACCAGAGTTATCAAGCAACATTTTATGGAGCTTCTGACTCTGGAAATTATTCACAAACGGTGGCCATCTCGTGACCAGTGAAAGGAAATCAATTTGCTGGCAGAGCTCCACCTGTCTTGCTCTCACGAGGGCCCAGAAGTGCAGCTGGATTGACTTGATCCGCACGATGGAAAAAATGATTTTTGGAAAAAGATGCTCATAGTGCTGAGAATAACCGATTCACTCATGGTCATTGGTGGACTACCCGTGGTTCTTGTGACCATGGTTCACATTTTGGGCTGTGTGATCCATAAAGTCTGAAGCCCTTGCTTAGGTGGTTTTTTCTTCAAAGTTCAGTACTGGGGGATAAAGGAACTTTGAACTTTTAGTCTATAAACCAATTTTGCTTGATTCCTGACTCTTTACTCATCCTTGATCTTGACTTGTGCCGTGCCCTTTCAAGCAGCAGACTGAGGGAAGGGGGAAGCAGCATGGGTACAAAGCAACACACTGTGACCACTTGACAAAGTCAATTGCTCTGACATTTAATTCAAATTGAATTCTATTCACCTAAAGAAGTGAATTGGGTGATTTTATAAGGCTCACATGAAGATTTTTCAAATTACTAAATATTGATCATGTTTCAGGTAATGCAAGTGACCTATGTAATCTTTGTGGGGTAACATACCAACTTTTTACTATCATGAAAGTACAATGTCTGAAGTATATGTGCCTAGAGTTGTCTTCTTTCTAGGATGCTTTCATAGCATTTTGTTTCTCCAAGTGTGACCACAGAAAGCGCTGCACATCTAAGCATTAGTTACACTAAGTGTCATGTACAGGGCCTTAAATAAAGTTCTATTTTTTGCAGGCTTATAAAGTCATAGACAAATGAGTCAATTATTGATAATGGGAGGGAGCACATTTAATTGTGAAAATCAGATTCAAGTTGGGTAGTTGGCATGGACGCTACCATGGCAGGGCATTGCTCACTGTCTTTGTTGCCACTGCGTTAGATCTCTAGAAGGGAAAGAAAGGATTGTTAAAATGTGAGAAAGACTGAGTTTTCAGAAAGAGATGACACTTGACTTCAGAAACACCAAAGCAAGTGAGTAAACAAACAAAGAGTAATGGACATTTCGTCCATTGACAATTGGTGGCCAAGCTGATGGCAGGACTAGTAAAGCCTAAGGCAAGAAGTCACCATGGAGATAAAGGAGAACTTCAGATAAACACTAATGAGGTGCTTTTTCATTTATTTGTATTTCCATGGTTGCTTCCAAGACTAAATATATTCCTCATGTTTACTGGGAAGTTCTTTCATAGATTTCTTATTTGTATTATTTTTCTATTTATTAATCTATAAGCTGGGCTTATAGTTTTCTCATCTCTCCCATTTTAGAATGGTAGCCTTTACCTAGGAGCACGAAGGAAGGAGACGCTGAAAAGATGTCAAATGTCCACATGCCTAGTGCATTTGGGGCTCCAGCTGCATTCCGCTAAGCTGCCTGCAGGGTTTTACTCCATTGCCTTGCATGATGAGGGGCATATAGGAAATGCAAGACCAAGGATCTTGTGTTTCGGATGTTATGACATTTGATTGCAACTCTTAGAGATTGTATAGGACCCAAGGTATCTGGTTTCTTTTATTTTCTTCATATGTTTTTCCATTTGGGGAATTTTTTTAAATATAGAGATTAATATCTTAGGACCCATCATGTAGCAGTGGAAATTTTAATATGCTTTACATTGTTCCACATTTTCAAAGAGAAAGTGGAGCGTTACGAAGTTGAAATCATTGCCTGAGGCCTTAGTCAGCATCTTCCTCACTTGTTTCTGTCATCTTAGCTGTTAAAGCATTTCACATGTAGTCTATGATTTAATTTTTCCACCAGCACTATCGTACCGCACCATTCTGCAGCATTTCTTCCCGTCCCGGCTTGTGTTTTAAAGCAGCTCTGTATTAACAGTATAGAGTAGAACTGGTTTTTTTTTTAATTGGTGTTTTATATCCCGCAGTAGACACGGCTGCCGATTTCTCCATTTTCCTTAGTAGAGACCAGTTCATCCTGCAAAGGTTTCCTGTCTTGCCTGGCGTGCAGCTGTAGCTGCCACGCAGACAGCTGGGGCCTAACCAGAGCTTTCTCTAGGTGCTTCTAGGAGGGAAATGATTATGTTGTAGGATCAACATTTTCTATGATTTCTAACTTTGTATGGTTATTATAGTTTTTTGAATTCTACCAATCTGATAAATGTGAAAAGCACCTCATTAGTGTTTTAATTTGTATTTCCATGGTTGCTTCCAAGACTAAATAATCTTATGTTTACTGGGCAGTTTTCTCTTTTATAGATTTCTTATTTGTACTTCTTACTTTTCTATTTGTTTATTAATCTATAGCTAGGGCTTATAGTTACAGGATAGTACATCTTAACCAGCTATTGAACATGCAGGTAACTTTGTTCGTCTGGTCATTTGCCTTTTAATATTGCCTGAAGTGTCTACAGTTTCAGACATTTTAATGATTAAAGAACGAAGGTGTTTGTTTCCTTTATGAACTGTGCATTCATTTCTGAACGTAGACCTGGTAATGACCCCACTTCTGAAGACAGCTCTTGTTTTTGCCTCTGCTGAGGGTCATATACATTTTACTAGCTCAGAATCAGCTTCTGTGTTATCTTCTGGACCTAGGCCACCATGCTGTGAGCCAGTGTGAATGTCAGTTCTCGTGCATGACACCAGCTTAGTTTTCTGCAGTGACCCTGTTGATCCTCTGGGGCCCAGGCATAAGGAGTCCTTGAGCCACTTCCCAAGAGTGATCATCCTGTGAGAATTCTTACTCTGTGTCTGACCAAGTCCTGTGCTATCTGTTGCTCTCTGCTCCAGCTCCTAAGGAAGGGGAAAGGCCAGTTGGAAGCTACTCAGACCCTTCTTAGGGTCCTGGTCTTCCTCTGACTCCAGCTATGTCTCCTTGGTCTGACTTAGGAGTCGACCCTGGGACAGAGTGTTTGTGCGCGCGCGCGCACGTATGATTTTGCTCAGCATTTCTACAGATTTAAGGTTGAAGAGTGCCATCAACAGACATACTGATCAAAATTTCCAGTTACCTTTACTAGTTGAAAACTTACATTCTCTTTGTCCTATTTTATATGCTAAAAGCAAACTGTTTTCCCCAGAGCATTACAGCAGATTGGCAGATATTCTTCCCCAGGTGATAATTCTGCAGAAAATGTCCCCGATGGAGATGTGCTGCCCTTAGCCCGCGCTGTTTCCCCTCCATCCCCACCTGCAGTATCACCCTGACACTCTTTCCTCATAAAAAGGCAGAGGAGACAGAAGCTCTGCCATGTCTAAGACCTCACTGGAGGATGTCTTGACAAGATACCCTCTTCTTCCTAGCATTTCTTGCCTGTGATTTATCTTTCAGGGCTCCTTTGTTAAGATAGTGTTATTTTGTGTCTAGAGCTAAAGTTTACTCTTATAGGTAGCCCAACACCCTGGATTATGTTTTCTCCACGGTTTAAAGCTCCAATTGGATAGACTATTTCTACTTTTTGTGGTTTCATCTCAAGATTCAAGGAAGATTTTGATTAACCACAATCAGCTAAGTTGTTATCTGGTAGGTAATTTTCACAATTCTATGAATGAGCATAGGACTACTGTAAGAAACAAAATTGTTGTGCTAGATGGCCCTAGCTGACTGATCTGTAATATTAGGCTCTGCACCACCCTTTCATCGTATGTAACTCTTAGGATGGTGTGAAAATACCATAAAAATTGCTCTGTATTATAGGATTTTAGGAGGTTCATTGTTATGGGATGTCAACTGAAGGGTTCCACGATTCCAAGGCAAGAGTAGTTTCAGCCTTTCTCCAAGGAAGAAATTGTAATCAAGGTTCATATACTAGAGACTTAAATCCCAACGATGGGAGGAGAGTGACCACTGACCTAAATCGTCACGGCCAAATTAAAGGAAGTAGTTAATTAAAGCAAGCTTTTTCATTCATGCACAAAGGCTGCCTCCACCTACTGTGGGGTTTGAGTGGTCAGCATTAGATACAAGGAAGGAAGATTTTTATAGCTCAGGGGTACGGGGTTTCCACATGGGGGATTGGATGGGCAAAATTCTCGGGGTTACAGGAGCAGATAAGCATAACACGTTAGTCCTACACGGGGTCCGGAAACAAAAACACGGTTGCAAAGGTGGGCATGACAAGGTAGTCATAACAGCAGCCAGTCACAGGAAGGTCGTCATAAAACCTTTTGAAACAAAGGTAGGATTACAAGATGCTTACTAACATTTAATGCAAAGACATAATTGCCATTCCTGAAACAGTACAAAATAATTTGTAGTTTAGGTTACAAGCTGGGCACAGCCTAATCCTTGAGAAGCAGTTTTAATCATAAGCAGAAATGAACCTAGTTCGTCTTTACTATAAAGATGACTTTTAAGCCTAAGATGGAGGCAGGCTGGTTCTTCAGTATGACTTCCCTGGTGTAGTGTTTTGCAGTTCTCTGAAAACTTTTAGCCAACTCTTAACACAGCACTACAAGCATTACTAGAGAAATCAGGATGCCACCAGTTGGTATAAAGCCTTCAGTTTTACCTCAGATATTTTAGGAAGCTACCATTTTGTGAATTCTCAGGTCCATGTGGCATCAATTCAGGAAATGCCCAAAGTCACAGCTTCAGTGGGACGCTGGCACGCAAATGTTCTGGCTCATACCCAGATTGCATGCCCCCTGCAGACATCTGTGGGGAGGAGCCCGTGAAAAACCAAAGGGCACAGGCTGTCAAGCAATGGCAGTGAAAAGGCAGTGCAGGTTAGATGGTCTGGGATGCTCAGAAGATTCCAGAAGCTGCATTCTCCCGAGAGAATTTATAGTTCATGTCAAAGCTGGTCTCCCAGTGTGGGAACTTGTGGATCCATATGAAAGAAAAATTTTATAAAAACTTTGAAGTCTGCTTTGTGGTACCATATAACTTGATAATGTTCTATCAAGTTTTTAGATACTGACCTAAAAAGCTGGGGGTAGAGAAGGAAAGGTAGACACAGAATGTTGATAAAACTTAAGATCTTCAGATGTAAACCCAACTTCTTTTGAACCATGAGGATCGAGAGGAGCCAGCAAGTATATCTGACCAAGCTGACTTGAAAGATGTCCCCTGAGATTTCCTCCCTAACAGGCTACATTGCCCTTCCTCACCAGAAGTGGAAATATCATGGAGTTTCTGCCCATGCTTAGCTTAGGATGAGACACCACAGATGACTGTAAAGCAGCGACATTATCAGAATGACCCAATCACAGGAACCCTTTAAAGAGGCTGCTTGCCCAGGATGGCTAGAGAGTTGAAGGACAAGAAGGGCACAACCTGCCACTGATGGCCCGAAGACTGAGGGAGTCATCAGGCAGAGAGCATGGGTAGCCTTGCAGAACTGACCCAGTGAAGCAATGCAAAGCTCTAAGTCACAGTCCTGTGATCATAAGGAACAATTCTGTCAAAAATCATGAGATTGGAAGCAAATTTTTCTCCAGATAATTCAGTTTTGCCCAAACCTTGGATTTCAGAATTATAACTTCAAAAGCACAGAGTCCAGCTACACTGTGCAGAACTTCTGAATTACAGAATTCTGAGCTAATAAAAGTCTTGTTTTATACTGCCAAATCTGTGGTAATTTTTATACAATAATTAAAGAGACAAAACCCTGAAGTGGGTGTTAGAATCTAGAACACCAAACATGGAGAAGGGGTTTGGAACTGGAAGTGAGGAAAAGCCAGAAGAATTTCGAGGCTATCATTTGGAGATTAATATAAAAAAAGACTAGCAAATGTGAGCAGTATTGGAAACAGAAGAGGCCGGTTACCATCAGGAGGTGCTAGAGTTTGGGGACACTATGAAGTACAGAGAAGGAATTCCTGAGTAATGAGATTCACAGATCTGAGAATTTCCCCAGAAGGTGATGGCCTGGATTCTTTTTGCGGCTTATAGCTAAATGGAGGAGATAGATTTTTGAAGAGCTGTTTAACATAAAGGCAGCAGACTTGATGGCTAGAAAAATTCAACCAGTTAAGAGACTCCTCTTGATGGACAATGTAGATAGTGGACTAGATCTATGATTATATAATCCTTTATTGAAGCCTTCAAGGAACAAGAGATCTTCATTTAGAAGTCCTACCCTTGGATCTTTTGAAACAAGACTTGGGAAGTGGGGTGTTGTCTCTTAGCCCCCTCCAAAGACCAAAGCTATGAGAGGATTATCTAAGACAGTGTGTGTGACGTTTGTCTAATACTTGAGAATCCTATGAAACAGGGGGTTTCAATGCCTGGAATACAGCAGCATGGAAGGAGGCTACCATATGCCCAGAATTCTACCAGGAAGAAGCAGAATGACAGTGTCCCAGCTGTCACCCTGTGCTACCAATTCATAAGGGGTGGGGAGGACTCCGAGTGTGGAGTCCTGAGCACGGAGGGCTGAATTAGTGGAGGTACTGGAGGCTAAGGTTGGCACCTATAGGCACACAGCATTCCAGGTACTTCCTTTCTGGCTCAGACTTCCATCCAGGCTCAGGAGGAGCTAAGATTCCTTATATCTCCCTGTATGAGGACAGGCTAGAAAGGGGACTGCAGATAGGAAAGAAAAATGTGCTTCCTGAGGACAAGTGGCATTTTGAGATTAAGCTGTACTTGCGTCTCGTTTGACCTTGAACCTTTGGTAGGGTGGGGAATGGGTTTCAGCTACCTGAGGGCTACAAGATGAGCATTCTCTAACTAGACTTTGTATTAGTCTGCTATCCCAAGGCAGGCCCATGGCTCTGAAATAGAATTTAAGGAGGCAGAGTAGTCCAAAGACGCTTTTGTTTTCATCATGTATTGGCTATAACTTTATGGCAACCTCATTGACAAAGGAACCCAAACGAATGCAGATTCAAAGATACTGAAGTGGATCTAAAGAGATTCAGTTCCAAAGAAAGCTAGAGATGAGCCACTGTGGAAAGAGAAAGCAGCAAACTGCAAACTGGGTAGCAAGCGTGAAGGGCCCCAGACTCAATGAGCCTGTTAGAAGTGGGGCATGGCTCCAAGCACATTGAACGCATAGGTTTGTTTGTTCTTCACTCAGATCTAATCAAAGTTCAGGTGTCACTTGCTAATTGTGTGACCATGGGAAAATTGTCTATCTCCCGAGTTTCAGCATGTGTCTACTTGCATAATATTGGAAAAATTGAGACAAAACATGGAAAACAGCTACACACGACTGGAACCCAGAAAGAGCTCTATGAATAATATGGTTATTACCGATATTAATACTGTTGTAGCAGACTGGTAGAACAGAAGGTAGCTAGAAACCATACCATGGAATCAAATCGGACATTTTAAATAGCAATCAGCTAATCATAACTAGAGGAAATAGTATTAAGCCAGATTCAAAAACCAGAGTTCAAATGGCAATGGGTTCTTGATCCTATTGCATGTAATGGCTTTGTGGGAGCCCAGGTAGTTTGGATGCTCACCTTAATAGACCTGGATGGAGGTGGGTGGTCCTTGGACCTCCCACAGGGCAGAGAAACCTGCTTGCTCTTTGGGCTGAGGAGGAAGGAAGACTTGATTGGGGGAGGGGGAGGGAATGGGAGGTGGTGGCGGGGAAGAGGCAGAAATCTTTAATAATTAAATTAATTAATTAATAAAAAAAAATCAGCAAGAAAAAAAAACCAGAGTTCATGGGGCACAGCACATTTTTATTTTTTCCTGGTTGTTCTTAGCTGGCAAAAGTAAGGTTCCCTCAAAGGGCAGTACTTGATCAGCATTGGTGGCTGCATAACTGGCTTTTAGTGCCAGCAAAGATGAAACTTTCTAATCAGAACATAGAGCTTGCAGCTAACTGCAGTGATTCACCCTGAACCGCAGGACCATTGATTCACTAGCGCATCCCCTGGGTCTAGGTGGCAATAAACTGCAGAATACAGACTCATTAGCACACAGTTCAAAAAGATAAAATGTACACCGTTTCTCATAAGCTTTATGACTTGCCGATTTTATTGTAAATTACACACATATGCCTTCTGCTGTGGGTTCTGCTTTGAAATCTCAAGGTCTCCTTTAAGGAAGCCGTGTGTCTCAAAGTAGTGCCTTTTTCTTTCAGCACCTACTCTGCTGCCCTCCCACGGGTAGTAATGTGTTGGGCTGCGTTTGCTTTCTCTCCACCCAGCCGCTTAATTTACAGGGTAGTGATATGGGCTCCTAAGTAAGGTAGATCGGCAGTATGAGGCTATAATCCCAGTGGTCAGATGGGCCTATTCTCCATTCACGTACCTATTGTGTTCCAAGTGCCTTCCAATGTGGTACATCTTATGCCTCGGTTCTTCAGTTTGTAAATTTCATGCCATTGTATGAGGACTCTCCAAAATAAGTTGTCCCTCTTCTAGTAGTTTTTTAAAAGGCTGTGTTTACCTGCCCTGCCACCAAGATAATATACAATTCTTGCTATGTCACTAGAAGCTCTTAGTAGTAAATACAGAAATATTTGAGTTTCAAAATTTCAGGATAATAAAAGTGTTCATTGAGAAAAACAAAAATGACAAAATGGAGTGAATTATATTGAGCTTGATATTAGTTAACTTGAATATGACTACACACAAATTAAATGGTAATATATACAAATTTATATGCTCATATCTATATACATACATTTCTAATGTAATTTTAAGAGTAACTTGTGACCCCTTCAAGGAGTACTGATTACACCTTAAGCTCAGGGCAGTTAGGAGATCCCTTTGATCTCATCACCTTGGCTCCGATTTCTTGGCCTTGTATCATCAAGTCATAGGTTTCTGTTCTCTGGGCTCCTCTGATCTGATTCTGATTCCACTTCCTAGTGCAAGTGTCCCCATCTTAGTAGCAATTCTTAGTTTAGCTGTAGTTGATCAAAGTTCAGGTCCCGAAATAAACTTGTTGCCCCGAGTGACTGCAGTAGGGCTCAGCAACTCTTCCTATTATCTTCCTGTATCGGTTTCAGCCCTTAATTGCCAACGCATGCATGTGTGCACCACAGGAACTGCAGGACATGGAACCGTCCTCCGCAATTTCCTTCCAATGCCTGCGACTGATTGCCTCTCATCACCATGAAGCGCTCTGCTGCTGTGGAAGGAGGGTAATGACGATTACAATGCTTTAGGGAGTGGGAAAAAGAGCCTTTGGAAATCATGGTGGTGCTTGGAAAACAGATCCTCAGAGATGGGACCTTCCCCATCCTGGCCAGGGTCCTCTGCTTCCTCTGGATCCTTTCCCATTCTGACTGACACTCTACCCCCAACCTGTGTAACAGAGACCCAAGGCTGCTTTTGAGGGGGGAGGGAAAGACAGCTAACTGGATTGCAGTTACAATGATATAAAATGAAAATGCTGTCAATTTATGCAATATTTCACTTGCGCTAGCTGAAGCATCAACGCAGAAGCACTGTGGTGACACTTAGCAATATGGTGATTGTCAGATGATTGAAACTGGCTTTCAGCACTTTTTATGTTCTCAGAAAATAGACATGACAGTGTGAGCGTAGCCATGGCCTTTGGGGACCTTGGAAACATGTCTTTGAGTCCCTCCAAACAAAACTTGACCTCACTCTCATGAGACTCTGCAAATGAACCATCTGCCCCTAAAGCTAAGTCCTGGTGGAGCTGAGGAGCCAGGGAGCCGAGGAGCCTAGGAATCGAGGCCCAGCTCTAGAACTGCTCCCATCGACTGTTCTCCGTCCTCTCAGCTGATAACTCCTAGCTGTGTTTTGCAGTTTGAGGGGGTGGGTTTTATTTATTATGTTTTGCATTTCGAGACTCGGTTTCTCTGTAGTTTTGGAGCCTGTCCTGGAACTAGTTCTTGTAGACCAGGCTGGCCTTGAACTCAGATCTGCCTGCCTCTGTCTCCCAAGTGCTTGGATTAAAAGGCGTACACCACCACTGCCTAGCTTTATCTTTTTTAAAAAAAAATTAGTTTTGTTTGTGTATGTGTGCATGGGGGGGGGGAGAGAGAGACATAGGTGTGGGTGCCCATGAAGATCTAAACACATCAGATCTCGTAGAGCTAGAGATACGAGCGGTTGTGAGCTGCCTAGCATGGGTGCTGGGAACACCCATGAGACCTTCTGCAAGAGCTGTATGTACAACTTAACCACTGAGCAACCTCCTCAGCCCCCCCTTTTTAATTTTAGAATCTGATGAAGCAGCCTGAATGAATCAAGGAAATGTAATGGATGTCATTTAACAATGGCTAGATAGAAGACAGATGTTTTATGCAGAAAGAACTCAAAATTAAACTGGGATTCCAGTTTTTCTCTTTTGAAAATTTAATATCAGTCCTCTAGATAGTATTTTATGGGCTAAGGAACTAATGTTGATCAGGACAATTAACTGAAAGAAATCAAGAATCACCTAGTGTAAAAAATGTTCCCAGTGTTCTTTGGTATGTCATTAAAAATTTAGACGTGATGCTAGTAACCTTATTAAGTGAACTGATTCTGCCCTGTTTACATGAGGCTGAAGTTAAAATCAGTTCAACATAAAGTCCACAGGTGACAGAAACTGTAGAATGACCATCCAGAGATGGCTAATGGTAAAGCTTGTTTGTTTTGAACTGTCTTTTAAAAATGAAAATGTCAGGGTTTCCAGAGTCGGCTCGTTATACGAGTGTGAGGACCTGATTTCGAGTCTCTGACACAAAAAGCTGAGTCCTGTGTACCTGTACCCACAGCAGAAGTTTGCAGCTGATGCTTAGAGCTAATTGCCAGCAGTTGTGGGTGCTGAAAACCAGACTTAAGCATCAAGTTGTCCTAACCACTGAACCATAGCTACAGCCCCTACGGATTCTTCCTAATAAACATGGACCCTTCATGTAGTTTTTCCTTTTCATTTCCTGAGACAGGGTTTCTCTATGTAACTTTGGCTGTCCTGGAAATCACTCTGTAGGTCAGGCTGGCCTCAGACTCAGATCTACCTGCCTCTGCCCCCCAAGTGCTGGGATTAAAGGCGTGTAGTCCCATGCCCAGCAAGGGACCTTACTATCTGTTGTGAGGATACAATTTTAAGGAAAGGTCATATGAAAAAATGCTAGGATAACCAAGGGCCAGATGTATTTGTTCTTTTGTACAATATTTCCCAGTTAGCAGCGTTAGAGAAATTTAAGGATTAACTCACTCCAGGTGCCATGTTTGGCTATATTTCCTGCTAAGTCTTGATTTTATTCATAATGATCAGATATAGTGAACATTTATACAGTGTTTGCGATGTTCAATGCTGCTCCTGTGTTCATTTAATCTTAACTGCTCTGATGGATGGATAACCATGTGACCGTCACTTTGTAACTGAATAGAGGAGTTCCATAGTTTCCCCAGAGATTCACAGAGCCCTGAAGTGGGTGACTAGGGTTTGGCTTTAGATGCGGTGGTCCTGGTTTATCATCGAAATGCTGTACTGTTTTCTGATGCCCTCGTTGTGATTGGATTCATCAACAAAATAGCATTTTGAGAAACCTCAGTTTCAAGAAGCTTCAATACCAAAGTATTGGAGCTGGGGTTATTTTCTCCCCAGTCCTACCCTTGTTCACACAGTTCTGTCTAGCAGATAGCAAATGGGTAATATTAAAACTCTCCAATAGTACCGTATTTGCTGTAGTGGAGTTGCCCTTAAAGGTACCCCAAACTGACAGTCTGTTTCCATATTCTTAATAGTTATGATTTCTGTGGGTTAAGGCATTGTAATTAAACATTCCATGAGAAATCAGATAATCAAGATAAGATTATGTTACAAGCTGCTTTTAAGAACTCCCCATTCTTATATCCTCTTTGGAGCAGGGTTAAGGAAGATGAAGTTGCTATGACTGCATTTTTTAACATTGACATTTTCAGAGTTTTCATAGGTTTCTACAATCAAATCTACCAACCCATCGGAGTCCATACCCATGACCCTGACAGCCCTCTCTTCATAACGCTTCATAACCAGGTCTACTTTTGAGCACTGAGTCTCATCACCTTTCCTACTGAAGATTGTCCCAATCTTTGTCCACCACCCGTCATCTTCCAGATCTTTTCCAAATGTATGCCATAATGTCTTCTATCAAATCCTTGCTTGGCCCCACCCTTCTT
This sequence comes from Chionomys nivalis, assembly GCF_950005125.1. Taxonomy (NCBI): domain Eukaryota; kingdom Metazoa; phylum Chordata; class Mammalia; order Rodentia; family Cricetidae; genus Chionomys; species Chionomys nivalis. Next base: position 22,128,275 of record NC_080107.1, read on the forward strand.
CAGAGGCAATACCATCAATTCCATAGCCTGAATTCAGTGTCCAGCTCCAATTCACTTAAATTTTAATTTAATTTCCTTTAACACATGAAAACAGTTTTAATGCATCATGTGATATTTTGGTACATGTGTATGGTGCTTCAGTGTAAGTGTATCTATGCCTGTACCAGGTATTTTTTATGGTGAAGCATTTAAAATTCTTTCCTCAAGCCTTCTAAAAATGCACGGTCAATCAGTAGGGCTACCATGGTACAGTACGTGAGAATTTATGCCTCTCCGGCTTTGGTTTAGTGCTCTGATGACTTTTTCCTGTCCTGTGCACCCCCAGCCTACAGTAACCACACTGCCCTCTCAATGTCTGAGATCAGCGTTTTCACTTCCACCTGGGTGAAATCATGCGCCGCTTGACTTCCTGCCCTGGCTTGTTTTCTTAGCAATGACCTGGAGTCCACACCTGACAAGAGGTCAACTCTTACAACTCGTTTGTGTTCTTACTTCCTAACTGTTCCTGTGTGGACGGGCACGTGGGTTGTTCTCGTCTCTCTCCACGGATGCAAATAGTGCTTCTGTGAGCGCGCCAACGCGGATGCCTCTGCAGCACACCAGTTTTCTCCCAGCTGCATCAGGGTCACGTGCAGGGTCACTGGTTCACGTTTTTCTGGTGATTGGTAATGAGGAACACTTTCATGTTTAACTCTTGAGCCACTACAGCCTCCTACTTCAGCAACACAGCACTTGCCAGGATTGTGCTTGAGCTCCATGCTCCGCTAGCTAACCCCAGTGGTCAACTCTTAGTCCTCATCTTTCTGGAACTACCACGACAGAACTGATCATACATAGCCTTGTCTATGGGAAACAATTTCATTTACCTCTAAGCAAGCCATTCTACCACAATGGTACTTTCTTAGTTAACTTAGAAGAATGAGGAAAACCTGTCCATTTCTTAAACTTGGGATTGTGTTGGGGGCTTAGTCTGCTAGGTTTGTACATCTTGTGGATCTCAACTGTCTTAAAATAACTTTACACGATTTATATGCTGGATAGTATCGATTAATAGTCCCTTTGAAGTCTGCACTAACATACCCGACTATCTCAAATCTAAATGCTGGTGCTGTGGTTCTGTCTTTCCCTCTGGACCTAATTCATCCTTTTCTTCCTGTTCTCACCACCGATGGACTCTGTTCTCCCAGAGTTCAGCCCAACAGTCTTGGAGTCTTTGCTGATTCCTGTTTTCCCTTCATACATTTACCTTCTGACATGGATAGAAGCTGTCTTTAAAATCACTTCAAAGCATTGCAGCGACCTCTTGGTCTCCTTAGTTTAGCTCCTCTACCCCGAATTGTCCTGTCTCAATGTTCCACCTCCACGTTTTTATACAAAGCAGCCATGCTGACCTTTGTAAAGACTTCCTTTGGATTTTATCATCCCTCGGCCAGAAATGTACTATCAGAGTTCCCATCCATTTGAAATAAAATCCAAAATCTAGTCTCAAAAGCCCTGTGCCTCGTTTTCTCCCTGTGCATTCCAGCGTGTGCTGGATCTCAAATCCCACCCCTTCCCACCTACTTCTGCTCTAGCTGCAACCCTCTTTTTCCTCCTCCAGGACGTCTACACAGCCCTCAGTTCAGCGAAGGACCCAAACAGACACCACACTAGTGAGCACATCCTCGATGACCCTCTTTCTCCCATTGTGACCTGTCATCCTGGCCTAGTTTTGCCTCAGCATTTTTCATCCCTGGCATATTTTGTAATACTAATTTTTCTAGAATGCACTTATAAGAAATGGGAATTTGTGGATTTTTCATTTCTTTACCCCCAGTGCATGGTGTGGGAACTCAGAATATTGGTTGTTTGCTGCACACGCCACCTATAACCACTTAGCTGTACCACAGCACGTGCCTCGATGCGGAGGCCGAGAGGAAGCCACGACAGTCCCAGGGGCCCTAAGATGTTGAATGACCTTGGGCGCATTATGCAGGCTGTGTGGGGTTTCTGCTCTCAGTTGTAAAATGAAGTGTTTGGATTAAATGTTCACAAGAATCACCTGAGCTCTAGGACGTCATGTCATGATTGAACGGCTCTGAGGCCCGATTACTTTTTACTCTCCCCGACACTTCATGTCTCAAAATACAACATCCTTCGTATATAAACTCCCTTTCTAATGAACAGTGAAAAGAGAAATTAAACAGTATTATGAGCAAATTCATTTTAGCAGTGTCAACAGACGACACGATCATTATGTAATATTGCCCATCCTGAAAATAGACGTTTCTTCCTGAAGAAGCCATGACAGTTATTTTAACTCCACCTGGCATTTCAATTAAGAATGAGATAACTAATGTGTTTACCCAAGAATACTTTCTTGGCTCATCCTATTATATGTACATAGACTACATCACAACAGAAAGCTTATTGCCAGTTTGCGTGGGAAGCTCTGCTATAGGATTGCTCACCCAAGTGGCCAAAGCGAGCATCTAAAATGTTACTTTTGCAAGCATGTAGGCATTAACTACTTCTAAATACTTAGTCAAAGAAAATATCTCCGCCCTTCATTCAGTGACTCCCGGTTTGTCTGTTTTCCTTGACTTCTGGCTGCATTTAGCAAAGATGGAAGACTGGAAAGAAGGAGAGTAGCGATGGCCCTCCAGTTTCTTGCCCTGTTGGGTTGTGTTTGAGCGTCATTCTTTCTACTAAAAGTCTCTGCCCCGTCTGCTGCTCCCCCCACCATGCTGTCTTTTGTCTACACAGGTGGCGAAGCAGCTCAGTGTAGTTTACTCTTTACTGCTTTGGCTCTTTGAGGGGGTGGCTGCCACCCAGCTCCTAAATAAATCACACGGAAGCGTCTTCTTTCTCATGAATGCCTGGATGTTTTTCTAGCCAGCTTTTCTTATCTCATACTTTTTGCCTCTAGGCTTTTTTTTTCGCCTCTAGGCTTTACCCCTTTCTCTATTTCTGATTTTCTTTCATTCTTATTCCACTTCTGGCCGGCTGTGTGGCTGGCCCCTTCGCTTGCTTCCTTCTCTCTTGCTCCTCCTATTTATTCTCTCTGCCGCCAGTCCCGCCCACCCTTTCTCCTGCCTTGCTATTGGCCATTCAGCTCTTTATTAGACCAATCAGATTTTTTGACAGGCGAAGTAACACAGCTTCACATAGTTAAACACACACAACAGAAAGGAATGCAACACATCTTTGCATTATTAAGAGAATGTTCCACGCCGTAAACAAAGGTGACACACCTGTAACTAACGTTCTACAACAGCTGTGTGCCTCAACTCCTCGCTGCCTGCATTACCACTCTCCCTTTCCCTTCAACTTTCCTTTGGCACATCTTTTAGTTTATCCTATTTTTTGCCATATGTTAATTAGTAAGAATCACCGATATGAGAAATCAGCAAGAAATTCAAGGGATAGGAATGCTGACATAACTGTCAGCAAACTAAAAAAGAAGAGAGATTTTTGTAATTGGACTCGGTTAAATAAAAAAGAGGATTTAGTTCCCATTTGTTACTGATGGACATCATTCCAGTAAGTCAGAAGCTGGAACATATATTGAAAGGAAGAGTGATCTATCCTATTGGCAACATTTTTAATAGCTTTGTATGAGGCCTTTATAAAGCCTTTGTTATAGAATTAAATTATGATTCCATGAAATGTTTTTCTTCTTTTGTTTTTTTGTTTTTTTTTTGAGACAGGGTTTCTCTGTAACAGCCCTGGCTATCCTGGAACTCACTTTTTAGGTTACACAAGGTGGCAGAAAGCATTATACAACTATAAACAAATACTTTATACAGTATCTTGCCATTGGGCTTGATACGAGAAGATAGTTTGAAAACTTCAGGAATGAATAGTAACAATGCTCCTTGATGTACTTCCTAAAAGTGTGCTTTCCTTGCCTAAATTTTTAAAAAGCAAACCTTTGTAATTACAAAGTGTTTTATATCTGTTGCAGAAATACAAACATACAAAATACTATGAAAAACACTCCAGACCTGCGTCACTCCCAGAAGTTTTTTTTAAACAGCAATGGTCTTAAACGTTTCTAGAAACATAAATGTATTATTTTAAACTTTATTTTCCCCTTCTTGTCAATATTCATATATTTCCCCCTTTCCTATGTAGTATTCTGTTGGAGCTGTGAACCCCCAGATCCTGAATTTCTTGTAAACAACTTGTTTTTCTCTGCTCTGAAACAGCTTGCAGCTGCTCTGAGCACGAGACCCTCAGGCGTTCCTGATGGCAGGGGAGGTGGTTTCTGGTGTGTTTGGTTGGGGCAGGCTATCATAAAGATCCCTATAGTTGCCCTTGGACACAATAAAAGGGGCATTCTTATTTCAAGGATGACCCGTGTCTCTGTGTGTCTTTGTGTGTTTCAATCTCCAGCCTCTTGCCCGGTTCACGAACTGTATAGCAATGCATAGAACCCAAACAGGCATGGTGTGCCACAGTATTCTTATTGCTTGTGTAGTGTTTCATCAAAGAATTCATTTGATAATCTCACAAATTGGGATATTTCCCTTTTCATTCGTTTAAGACTATAATGAACAAACCTATATGTTGATCTTTGTCAATTTCCATGCTTGTTGCGCTTTAAAAGCTTATTTCTTAGAAATTAAGTTCTCTGGGAGTCTTGTTAGTAAAAAGTTGTAATTATATGTGTGTAAACATATGCATGCATGTATTCCATAGCACACACGTATAGGTCGCATGCAGTCTGTGGCACACATGTAAGGTCAGATGACAACTTATGGGCTCAGGCCACCAGAATAGGGGGCAGTTGCCCTTATCCACTGAGCTATCTTGCTGGTCCTGTTTCTGTATTCATAGTCTTATACAATTATTCAGGAGAAAATGTGTGGTAGTTTATTCTCTTACTAACCGGGGATGAACTTGTTTATCAGTTTGTAGTTCAGTGTTTGAAATAGTCAAGTTTGGGGCAAGGGAATGTGTCAGAAACATGAGCATTTGGATTCTGGCCAGAAAGAGACCCATGAAGTTCAAATAACCAGGTAGTTAGTTGTAAAATTGACTTCCTCTTTTGGATACCAAAGATGTAGCTTTGGTTTCCTGCTCATGTAGAGAGCTTTGATGTGATAAATTCCCTGCAAATTCATCACCGAAACACCTTTACAATTTAAATTTCGTTTTAATAAAATGTACATGTATGTGTTTGTGTGTAGGCATGTACATGGGTGCACACAGCTACCTAGGGAGTGCAGAATAGGATTTCAGATGTCCCGGCACCAGACTTAAAGTGGTGATGGACCACTTGACCCTGAAGATGGTCAGTAAACTGGGACCCTCTGTTCAGAGCAGCAAGCGCTCCTAATTGCTGGGCCATCCTTTTCTCCAACCCGATGCTAGGGTTTTTGTTTTTTGAGACACGGTTTCTTTGTTTATCTCTGACTGTTCTGGAGCTTGCTTTGTAGACCAGGCTGGCCTCAAACTCAGAAATCTACCTGCCTCTGCCTCCCGAGTGTTGGAATTAAAGGCGTGTGCTATCACACCCGGCCTGATACTAGTTTTTTAAATTCAGAAATTTAAGTCAGTCTTAGGTTGAATCACTGAGATGTTATAGTACAAAGTACGGAAGAGATAACATTGAAAGATTTTAAGAGTAAGAGTGGCTAAGTGTTCATCTTTAGCATCAAATAGCTTGATTTAGCTTTCCCAAGCAACTTGACGCAGAAGGACCAGGTATGCATGGTTTGGGGATTATCATGTCCCCATGACATTATAAATTAGTTCAGTGATTGTTAAGGACTTGTATCAAGCTCAATGACAGACTACTGTATAAAGTATTAATCTTGTCTATAATTGTATAACACTATCCCTTTCAGCTATACTGGGATTTATATGAGCTAAACTCCAATAGTATTTACTTCAATGCTTCTCTCCAATCTGTATTATATTTCATTGCATCAGTTTAGCAGATGAGTTGTGAAATATTACTTTAACCATGTAGAGGTGTGTTACATTTGTTTATCTGCAGACTATTACTTTAACTATGTAGAGGTGTGCTACATTTGTTTATCTGGGAGACTATTACTTTAACCATGTAGAAGTGTGTTACATTTGTTTATCTGCAGACTATTACTTTAACCATGTAGAGGTGTGTTACATTTGTTTATCTGCAGACTATTACTTTAACCATGTAGAGGTGTGTTACATTTGTTTATCTGCAGACTATTACTTTAACCATGTAGAGGTGTGCTACATTTGTTTATCTGGGAGACTATTACTTTAACCATGTAGAGGTGTGTTACATTTGTTTATCTGCAGACTATTACTTTAACCATGTAGAGGTGTGCTACATTTGTTTATCTGCATTATTACTTTAACCATGTAGAGGTGTGTTACATTTGTTTATCTGCAGATTATTACTTTAACCATGTAGAGGTGTGTTACATTTGTTTATCTGCAGACTATTACTTTAACCATGTAGAGGTGTGTTACATTTGTTTATCTGCAGACTATTACTTTAACCATGTAGAGGTGTGCTACATTTGTTTATCTGCAGATTATTACTTTAACCATGTAGAGGTGTGTTACATTTGTTTATCTGCAGACTATTACTTTAACCATGTAGAGGTGTGCTACATTTGTTTATCTGGGAGACTATTACTTTAACCATGTAGAGGTGTATTACATTTGTTTATCTGCAGACTATTACTTTAACCATGTAGAGGTGTGCTACATTTGTTTATCTGCATTACTTTAACCATGTAGAGGTGTGTTACATTTGTTTATCTGCAGATTATTACTTTAACCATGTAGAGGTGTGTTACATTTGTTTATCTGCAGACTATTACTTTAACCATGTAGAGGTGTGTTACATTTGTTTATCTGCAGACTATTACTTTAACCATGTAGAGGTGTGCTACATTTGTTTATCTGCAGATTATTACTTTAACCATGTAGAGGTGTGTTACATTTGTTTATCTGCAGACTATTACTTTCTATGTAGAGGTGTGCTACATTTGTTTATCTGCAGACTATTACTTTCTATGTAAAGGTGGGCTACATTTCTTTGCTCTGCATTTGTTTAATTACGTAGAATTATTTTTTGTGTGTTTCGCCTTGCCTGTCTGTGAGGCACCTGAATGGTCTAATAAAAAGCCAAATGTCCAATAGCTAGGCAAGAGAGAAGGATAGGTGGGGCTGTCAGGCAGAAAGGAGCAGAAATCTAGGCTTGAGAAAGGAGGAGAGATGAGGGAAAAAGAGAGGGTGACACCTGGGCCCAGAAGTCAGGCAGCCACCGCTCAGCCAAAACATGAGAAGCAGTGCAGAAAGCAGGACACGCAGAAAGAAAGAGAAAAAGCCCCGAGACAAAATATAGGTGAAGAGAAACAGGTTATGTTAACAGAGCTGGGGACAAGCATAAGATAAGGCCGAGTATTCATAACTAGTAGGAAGTCTCTGTAATGATTTGGGAGCTGGTTGGTGGTCCAAAAGTAAAATAAAATCTGGTACAGTGAGTCTTTCATTTCCCTCCTAAAAGATGATACAAGATGCCATTGTATAAGAAATGTCAGGGGCTGGAGAGATGGCTCAGTGGATAAGAGTACTGACTGCTCTTCCAGAGGACCCAGGTTCAATTCCCAGCACCCACATGGCAGCTCACAACTGTCTGAAGATCCAGTTGCAAGGGATCTGACACCTTCACACCAATGCACATAAAATAAAGTTAAATAAACCATGAAAAATATTTAAAAAAAGTCCCTTGCCTTCTAAGAGGTCATAAATTATGTGCCAATGCAGAGGTGGTTGTACTATTATGTATTATGTATGTTAAATTAACAGGAAAAAGTATAAAATGAATGTTTATTATGATGCTCTGTCATGTTTTTATATATGATAATGCTACAATGTTGTATGGGGTGGCATTTTGCAGGTCAAAAGGAGAAAGGATGGCTGTAAGTTGAAAGGGAGCTATCTTAATAAATTAGAAACCATAAGATGAAATCACAGTTTGCTTTGTCTTAATGCTTCATTGGAAAAGAGACTGAATCTTTTAACCTTTGTGTCCCATATTGTCTGCGCGTCTGGTTAAGTGTTATGACCTCCTGCTGCAAAGTGATTAAAGTCCTGGAGGTAATAACTCCAGGAACACGGTACAGAAGTCTGTTTGTTCAAATATTCGATATCACACAGCTAGCCTGAAATTAGAGGCCAACCCTTTTCCTGTGATAAAGCTTCTGCTTTCTAGCTATAAGTAAGAAAGTCTTATTTCATGGTGAATTTAATGGCTGTTTGGCACTTGTCTAAGTTTTTTATGGGTAAACTCTGATGTATGCTTACAGCATAAACACCATGCTTTCTAGTAGGATTGTTAATAAGAAACAAATTGTTTTTGAAGATTGCTAAAGGAAGATAGGATATAGAAACAATTTAAATGCTCTGGAAAAACTAGTATTGCATTTTGATACATAACTCTGTGTAGAGACTATTTTCCTTGCTTTGTCCACACTTTCACTGATGTAAGTCTACTAAAATGACCATGATGGGGGACTCTGGAAAAGAGACTGCTTGCATCCAGGACAAATCAGCATCCCCTGGAGGAGAGCAGGGCGATGAGAGCTTGTTTTGTTTTGTTAGAAACTTCATGTCCAAGTTAAGAACTTGACATTCGATTTATCACTTACAGTAACTGTCTGAACAGCCTTCACTTGAATGTTTTAAAGATTACACAAGAAATCTAAAACCCAGTGCATCTAGGCTCTGTGTCTCAACAAGTATCTCAAAGGTCTAGTTGAACGTGCTTAGCCAGGATTTTAATTTGAAGCTTGCAGAGCCAATAATTCTCGATCCACGCTTTCTGCTCCTATTAATTGATAAGAAGTGAATGGAACACTCCTTGGGGAAGTACTTAGTCCAGACTTCACCCTCTTACAAATAAAACCGCTGGACCGGTTCCAATCCACAACGGTTATTCTTGGGTCAGGGACTAAGAGAAGTGTCTGCTCATGTAACAGTGACCATCTACACTCCAGCGTGTGCCAGACACAGTATAAAGTACAAAGAATATGGCGCTAAATAATAAAATCCGTATGGGAAATGCTGTGCCAAGAAAACAAACGATGCTCTAGCAGGCACACCTCGAGGAGAAAGGAAGAACGGCTAAGAAGGCAGTGCTAAAGGATAAGTCTTAAAAGAAGGCCAAGAGGGGTTTCCCAATCAAAAAGGCAGGGTAGCACAACCCCAGGCAAATAGCTAAAGCCCCCTAGGCCGGGTACAATCCCAGGAAGTGGCCATGTGAAAGAATCAAGGCGAGGAGCATAATGAATAATAAGCCAAGAGTCCTTGCTGCAGGGGAGTTTGCTGCTTGTTCTAGTCCTGACAACATAATGAGATGTCACCGCGGAGGTGAGAAGGTAAGCCATTCTCCTAGGAAAAGCTGTGAAAATGAAGATGTAAATAAGGCTGGCACCTTTTCTCCCTAGTCTTGGACAGCAGATATTTTCCTGTAAATAGGTGCTTCATTTGGGCCCCAGGACTGAGTTCTCCCTGCGGCAGTTCACACCTCCAGACGTTCGTTGAGTCTGTTGCTATATAACTGAAGATTTTAGGAGTAGAACGCCAATGATGGTCAAATGCCAAAGGAGAAGACAGTTCCATAGAAGACCTATAAGTATGGCAGCTTGAAAGGAAATTCAAATGTCGCCCAGACAGGTAGGGTAGGTTTGAGGTTATGACTCAGGTGTTGCAAGGCTTGACAAGGACCTGGGGGTGCCCTGGAAGGCCACACAGAGTACTGACAAGAACAGGCAGAGGGTGCCATATTCAGACAATATAAAAATGGAGACTAGAGGGAATTACGTGTGAGAAAGATGTGATCGTTTTCTTAAAGTCATAGTTAATAGCAAACGAAAAGCTCTCCCCAGGATGCTGCGTCAGAGAGCCGAGCTCTCTACCACAGGTTTGCAGTCGCAGCAGGAAGGAGGTGCCCTGACCTGTTGAAGCTGCGAGGAACCTTTCAGACCAGGTTTCCCAGGGTGCAGCTCAGGATTGAGCACTGTGAATGATGAATGACAATGACTATAGAGGGCAGGAGGAAGAACTGAGGTATGGAGGGAAGAAAGGAGGGATTAAGGGAGGGAAGGGGGATAGCATACTCTCTGGCCTGCAAAAGGCAACACACCCAGTCCTGTCAGAGACCACAGGGCTTCTTCCTCCCAGGCCAGTGCCAAGAGTAAGGGCATGTCATTGTGTTGGTGTGACCCGGGGGAAGCTCTCTTCTGTCTCTTTTTCAAACTTGTTTTTGAAGTAGCAGCAGCACCTTGAGAATGAAAGATACTGTTTTGCAAAACAAAATAAAACAGAAATGTATAAAGATCACTTATACTTGCAATGGAGATGCTATAACTATTTCCTGCCTGACACTTGGGGATTCCTGGCATTTATCACAAGGACTGTACTGCTTTTCCTCCCCACCACCCCACCCCCACACACATCATTTTGCTGGCATCTTTCTGGTTTCTCTCTTTAAACTCTGTCTTGAGTCATGTTGAGTGGGTACCACTTTGTGCCACCTTCCCCTGCTACTGCAGCATTGCTCTGACTGTGACCTTCGACTGCCTCTCTGGGCTGCCTCTTGAGAGGCTCCCAGGGTAAAGACCATGCTACTAGGGCCAGCTGGGAAACCACTTAGCTTTTCATATCCAAACTCTCAGACGATAAAGTGCCACACCGGAGGTGAGGCTAGCCAGGCACCCTGCGGACCACTGCCTACCACCACGGAGGTGCCACTCTGTCGTCCACTAGTAAGATCCAGCGTCTTGAGCCAGCAATATGGCAGCCTAGAGTAGTAGAAGGGGCTTTTATTTGCCTAAGCACACTGTGGAATCCTGAAAACCCTACAAAGAGCGCTTATTGCTTGCTTCCATTGAGAGAGGCAAAGCGGTCTCAGGAAGAACAATGCCTTCCACATTTGTGAACCCGAGAAGCACGACCTTTGCTTTACCACATAGGTCGAGACTGCTCTTTACCACAACCTTGTTAATTCGTTCTTTCCCTCCTTCCTCCCACCCATCTCCTGCCATTTCCCCGGGAGCATAAAGCTTTTAGCATCCGGCTGTCCATTAACATAAATAAACCCACGCTTTTAAGGTAAAAATAGTTTCAAATGTTATATTTGCTAAAGACTGCATTACCATAAGAGAATAAAAATACTCCTGGGTAACAGGTAGGTCATATGCTTTAGAGGCAGAAACACACTGTGTGTGTGTGCGTGTGTGTTTCCCTGAAAGGCGATGATTTCAGCCATAGATTAAAACCTAGGTCTCAGTACACACTATATTTCCACTTCAGAAACCGTTAAGTGAGGAGAGTTCCAGACACTTGTGCCTTTATGTTTTCATTTATTTTTCCCATTGCCAATATTTTATAGGCAGTTCTAAAGCACAACATAAACAAAAGCCCACCCTTCAGTCTGATCTTTGTTGTGTGAGCGACTGGATGATGTTGCCCCTCCTCCATTTTGTCTAGAGTTAATTCAAATTTGATGTAACATTTATATGGCAGATAAGGAAATACTGGGCTGAGAAGCAGCAGAAGTGGCAAGACATGGAAATGAGAGATCTCCAGCGACTAGAAGAACTGAAGGCATTCATGGCTGAGCAGTCAGTGAAAGACAGAGAAAGGTAAGGGAGGGACTTGAGACTGTGTGATCGTGAGCTGGGGGAGCGCCTACTGCAAGATGTTAGGATAAGCGGTAATCAGAGCGAGGGTCTTTCACATCAGATATCGCCATTCAATATTTATATCTACAAATACATAAAGTGATATATAGATAATATAGTTTATACTCTCACTTTCATACTTAAATCTCCAGTTTTCCATTCTGGTCCTTTGATGGCTTCCTAGTTAAAGATCTCACCGAGGGTTTTCTGGCAACTGATCGCCCACTGTGTGAGTGAGATGATGCTGGTGGCTGCTGTGACTTAATATCTTGACCCAGGAGGAGGAAACCATTATTTTAATAAGAAAGGGGTCCACGCACTGTGACTGAGGCTGAGAAAGACAATCCACAATTACCCAGAGCTGGGTGGATGTTCCAGTGAACTCTGTGCAGCAGATATGAAAATGTGCTCTAGAGTTTCCCACAATTCTGTAACTGCAAAGCTGGGAAGGACATTTGAGATAATGAGCTCCGTCTTTTTATTTTATGAGTTACACTAAGAAATTAAAACAATGTTTTTTAAAGATTACCATATCGGGGCTTAAAAGAAAACAGTAAAAATCCTAATAATTTGGAAAGGAAAATCCAAAAATAAAGAGCTGGATTCCCTACCGGGAAACCCCTGTTACATAAAGAGATCAAGGGGACACAAAGAAAGTCTCTAGGGCTGAGGGAGAGTTCCTATGGAAGAAGTTAGAATTAGAACCTGTCTCTGGAGTTCTAGGTGCTCCTTGTCCCAACTATCTCCTGGATCATCATACTGTTTTCCCGGTGTCTCAGTCCTTAAGAGTTGAGTATGGAACCAAGAGGATAGCAAAGCCCGAGCTCAAAGTCAGGTCAAACAACCAAAAGGGCAAACAGCAAATGAAGGCCAAGATACAAGAGGCTACCCTCGGACAGCTGTGATGTGACTCAGAAAGAAGTAAATGGGAGCCCCCGCATAGCCGTGCACCAAAGGGCAATGCAAAAGCAACAGTCAGGAGGCTGGTGGGGCTGTTTAAGCTCCCCCAGGAAGAGAAAGAGAGCCACGGAAACTTAAGGGAGACAGAAAGCAGCGCAGATGTGGAGTTCCAGCATTTGGGGCGTGCTCCTAATAGAACGGCTCTCATAGCCGGGAGCTTCTCCGATTGCAGAGCCATTTTCGGTCTTCGGCTTCCTGTCCTAGTAATTAGCAAGATTAGCTGATTCAGAGCTTCGGTTGAAAAGAAGAAAACGAAAATCAGATTAGTGTGTATTACATAACAGGAAAAAATAGCCACACTGCAGCATAGCGAAAAGGGCTGAGGACCAAGCGCTGTAGCTCAGGGTTTTATTCTTAACTCGGCTTTGAACAGTGTACGACCTTGGGAACATCCGTTGTTTACCTTCGTCCAGGCTCCGTCTTGTCCACTGGAAAACAGTTGAAAGCTGAAAAGCTGATCGCCTTAAATATATATAAATTGCAGATTTAAAGAATTGTGAAGCCAGTCCCCGATACCAAGGAAGGGCTTTCAAATATGATATCTCCAAGTTATAGTTCTCCACAAAAAAGCAAAACCAAACCTGTAATTTTGTGGTGCTGTGGAAGTAGCACCACTGGAAGAAGGCTTGCATGACATTCACAGAGTCCTGGGTTCAGTTCCTAACACCACAAAAGCCAGGTGTGGTGGTGCATGCCTGTAATCTCAGCACTTGAGATGGAGACAGGAGAATCAGAAGTTCAAGGTCATAGTTTGCTACTTAGCAAGTTCAAGGCCAGTCTAGTACATGGTAGCCTGCCAAAAAAAAGGGGGGGGGATGCAGATAGAAATGTAATTCTCATTCTCTGTTTTGAGATGTAGTATAGCAGGTAAAAAGCTTTCACTTCTGACAAGGACCAGAAGCTAGATTCATCTGTAACTCTTCTGGCACTAAGAAATTTGGTAGATAGGTAAACAGTTTTTCTCTACTGGTATAATACAATAAAAATCATGTTTAATATTTTCACCTAAGGCACTTTCTTCACATCAGAAAAAGGCCTAAATATTAGCGTCCAGATTTCCCACCCATGGTATGCAGATGTCTCCTCGAGATTGATAATTCTGCTCGATTACTTCTTGATTGAATATGGAAGATGAAGGCTCACAAGAATAGCGCATTCACCAAGAAATTGGTGGGTGAATAATATGAAACTTTAATTTTGCAGTTAAAGATAGTGGCGTGTTGAAGGTTTCGTGTGGCTTGACATAACAAAAAGACAATGACATCCACATCTCATTTTATCCAAGTTATTTTGTCAATGTTTCCACTAGCCTTCTATGTTCTAAATACCCCATTTTGATCATGTTCTTGAGCACAAGAAAGAAGACTCCAGAACTGGGGTGTTACCATGAGAGCCTTGCTTTGTCTTTTATAGTTAGGGTCTCTGCCATTTAGGTTGACATTTGTACAATGAATGTATAAATGGTATCTACTTCAGATGATCACAAGTATCAGATCTATACTGAATGTCACTCACTGCTGGGACCATAGTAAGAATGTTTAATAAAAGCGATTTTCACGAACTGACTTTTTTTTTAATGACAAGATACTTCTAATGCAGTTTTGTCAAAATATTTAGATTTTAAAATATTTTTAAAATATGTAGTAATAAAGCCATTCTTATAAAAATGAAACCATTTATATTAATGCAAGCTGCTTCTTGATGCCGATCCTTATGCACTGTCTTATCTGGAATTCATTGCTATTACCAGCTGCTTAAAGATATATATTATCTATATATACCCAGACAAAAATACAAGTGTAAGAAAAATCAAACATCCTTCAGTATACTGCCAAATATAGTACCATTGTATTAACAGCTAGAGCTGTCATAACAAATGTGTTCCCTGGGAGGTTTGGAAATCTGAGATTTATTTTCTTAGTTCTGAAGGCTACAAACCCAACATGGGCCAGGGTTCTGATGAGGAATCCCTCCCTGGCGTTTAGAAAGCCGCCTCTGATGAAGGCTCACTGCATTGACTAGGAGGGACAAGTGCCCTGATGCCTGCTCCTGTGAGGACACTCCTGCCCTGGTAAAAGGCTTCACCCTTTCCCAAAGCCACTGGAAATGAAAGTGTGCACGTGTGAATTTGGGGCAGACGTGTTCAACGCAACCATCTGGAAAGAAGCAAAACATGTTTGTCAAACTGAAGATTGTTAACTTAGCTATGTTTGGTTGCTGCTAGCAAATAATATTGGAGCAATTAGAAAAGGCACCCTAGTCTTGCAGTGACGTGTAGTCAGGCCCTGCTGCAGAAAGGCAAACTAGAAAAGGTTCTGCTCCTGAACCCTGGCACACAAAAGCAAGATCCAGAGCAACCTTCAAATGATCCATGGTAATCCTTAAAACAAAACTCTGCCTGTGCTTTTAAGACAGAGAATGTGCTGTTCATGCCTCTTCTGAAAACTAGCCATGGAGCCCTCCGGGATTTATATTCGTCAATGATGACTATCTCAGAACCAGTTGATAATGATTCATTATTACCCTTTGATTGGCTGCACCACTTTATTATATATCACATTTCTAATTATGCTTTTATATCCTTATGGACTCTAAATTAGATTTAAAAAAAGCTGATCTCTGTTTATGCTTCCGCATGGGCACCATGCGGTTCAATCACTCTCTTGGGCTGTCTAGCAGGACAAGTATTCTCAAAAATAGCTACTCTTATGTCAGTTTTCTTTCACAGAATCTGTAGACTTTTTGCACTAAAATAATGTTAAGGAAAGCTGTTTGATATATACACAAAATCTAATCTCCAATCTAAAAATATGCGGCCAAAATAGCTTTCTGGTTCTTTTTTTCTCTCAGGTTCTCCTAGATGTTCGGTTTTTTTTTCCAGTGAAAGTGTAGAAATGATCTTCACTGAGGTAGACACTTGTGACCAAGAAGGTGATTTCCAGTTCCCGTTAGGTGAGAGGAGGTGTCTGCCTTCAGGCAGCAGCCACGGGGGGTGCAGAGGCATAAAGGCTGCGATATTTATGAAGTATTGAAATTAATAACTTTGGGAACTCATGTCATTGAAGATGAAGTCGGAGAAAGAAACCTCACCCTGAGTATAGTTGCTGTTGTTTTGTTGCTGTTTTAATATCTGTTATTCATCTTAGACAACTTCATACATCTCTACAATCTTTTTTAATCATGCCCACCCCATCTGTCATTCCCCATTCTCCAATATGTCCTGTTTCTCTCTCTCTCTCTCTCTCTCTCTCTCTTCCCCAATAACTAGTTTCTGCACCCACTAGACTGTTGACTGGTGTTGTTGGCTTGATCTTCTGCGGGGGCTAAGAGGTTTTGTTTATTTGGGTTTTGTTGATTGGGTTTTATGTTTGCTTGCTTGTTTTATTTTGTTTTGTTTTTGCCCCTTGGTTATTTTGTTTTGAATTTCTTATTTTACACCCCATTTTTTTTTTTTTTTTTTTTTTTTGCCTGTAATCTTCCGTCTGTATCTTTGGCCAACATTCTGAAATGACCTTTTTCACTATCTTATTTCTAAGTGGCTTTTGTTTTATTTTTTACTGCTCTAACAATAAATCAGTGGCTGTTAGGATACTTTTGTACTTTCCATGTCCTTTCATAAAAAGGTGCAAAATTCTGGCATTTTCTTGGAAGCTACTAAACCCAGCTATATTTTTAAAAAATTTAACTGAAGAAAAGTTTATGTATCGCAAAAGGCCCCTGTTCCAAGTATTTGCCTCGGCGGTCTTTCAGTAAGTTTATAGAGTTGTGCCACCATGGTGACAGCTAGCTTGATAGTGATTTCTGTCACACTGTAGAGATCTCTCCTGCTCACTTACCGTGGTGTCCATCCCACTTCTAGCCACGAGCAACCAACCACTAATGTCTTTCTGCCATGAACAACCACTAATCTCCTTCTGCCACAATGAATTTGCCTGTCCTGGACATGTTGGACAAATGGGATGCATCTGTTCTCCTCTGTCATAATGTCTTTTTACACCCCAATGATCTGTGTATCATTGATTTCTTCTTTTTATTGTTGAAGACTATTTTACTTTAATTCTACCTTCTGTGTTTCAGAGCCATATATTTTCCTGTTGAGAACAGATAAATATTAACTTAAGTGTTATTTTTAAAATCATTGCTCAAAATTTATATGTAATATGATATCAGCTCCTAACAGAGCAATTGCTCACTCACTGTATCCTCCCCATTTGAAGAGTAGTGGGTCCTCGATTTCTCAATAACTGATCCCAGTTTCTTCATTAGGCCCCTGGATATAGGGTAGCAAAGAGAAAGGGAAACTTTTCCATTAAAGCTACCTCCAGGGCTGGGAGGCTCAGTGAGTGGCCTGTCAGCTGCATGAGTGTGGATGCCCGAGGTGAGATCTCTGGAACCCAGACACTTTATATACAAAGTCAGTGGCCAAGATAGAGACTGGACACTAGAGCTGACCCTGTTGTCAGGGTCGCTGATGAGCCAGCCCTGTGGGCATGAGAGCAGGAGAACTGACACCCCACCTTCCCAGCATGCCCCTCTACAGCAATCCAGAGAGAGGACCCTGTGCCTCATTGGTTCAAAGAGAAGAGCTGACCCAGACAATATAAGCAAGGAGGACCCGGATCTGAGGACTTGAGAGCAAGAGATCTGGCCCTGCTCCTTGCTGTCTTCTGCAGTGAGTGAGCTAGCCGAGGCAGTGCCAGAGGGGTCATCCCAGGAGTGACCATGAGAGAACGTTAGCAATCTGACCAGCCAGCCCATCACCAGGCCCAGAAACAGGGTTATGAGTTGTGTTATGCTGACATCCATTAAATCTATGAACTGTTGGAGCATGTGCAGGGGATGAACCCACAGATCCAAAACAGCAGGATCTCTAACAGAACAACAACAGGCTAGCCAAGAGGAGCCCCAGTGAAAGCCCATCATGGGTGGTATAGCAGAAACCAGAGGCCTCGAGCCAGACCAATAACTTGTGGCAATAAACACTTGCAAATAAAGGTGAATGGATTAAAGGGTAAACTGTGTGCACACTATGGCGTCCATGATAAGATTCTTCCTCCTCCTCCTCCTCTTTATCCTCTCTTCCTCCTTTTTTGTTTTGTTTCTTTATTTTGCTTGAATTTTGTTTTTCCTTTTAAATTTGTGTTTGTTTAGGAGGGAGGTTGTAAGGGCAGAGGGTAGATGCGAGGGAAGGGAGATAAGTGAGAACATGTTGTGAAATCCACAAAGAATCAATGAAAGTGCAAAAAAAAAAAAAAAAAAGCTAGAGGCAGGAGACTCTGTGAAAGCTCACAGCCCACTCTGCCTGGAATAAACAGTGAGCAAAGACCCTGTCTAAGCAAGGGCAGAGGAGAGGATTGATATTCAAGGTTTCCCTCTGGTGTCCACAGGCGCACCATGGTACGCACACATCTGTATCTGTGCACAGGCGTGCACACATTCAGATATTTAAAAAGTATCTCAAACTCTCATTGCAGAACAATGCCATTTCCAATGTTATCTTTTGGAAGAATACAAACTACAATATCTGTTGGTGATGAAGCGAAGTGGCCTCCTCCAAACAGAGCTTTGGATAGGATGACTGACTCTCTTAATTTCCTCTGTGTCCAGTCTCTTTCCAGGGTGCAAAAACAGCGGTGGAACCATAACATTCTGGTATCCACTTAAAAACATGAAAAGAAACATGTGGAATTGATTTTAATAATATATTCTGCTTAATTCAATAACATTATAGTTTCAACATATCACCAATATAAAAAATCATTAATGAGGTATTTTACAGCCCTTTCCTCATCTGAAGTACTTAACATCTGGAGTGCATTTTATACTTTGAGTGTACTTAAATTCAAACCAGTCACCCTCTGCTGCAGAATAGCCTCTGTCATCAGTGATGGCCACTGGACCAGAAAATGATGTGTGTAGTCAAACTTGGCAGTCTCCTGGCGGAGGAGAGCTGGGTAGCAGCTACTGGCAGACTGCCCGCCTTAGAGAACTGGTATTCCACTTGGTACATACTTCGAAGCTTGCTTTTGTTTGCCCATCCTCCTGCATCTTTCTGGGTCTTCACTGCCCTTGCCCTGATGCCCTTTGTGTCTATTATTTCTGGTAGTAGGCCTCAGTCCCCAAGGAATCTGCTGGTGACATAACCGGTCTCATCCTTAACGTACAGACTCGCACCTATTACCACAGTCCATACACAGACATCACCCGTGTTCCTGATAGTCCCCTCTTGGTTCTTTCTCCTTCCAGAACCTGCCAACTCCTAGTATTTGCAGAAACTGGCTTGTGCTCCTATTAAGACCTTATTCGAACTATGAGAAATACATGCTTTCCCATGCTCTCTGGACAACTCGCCTGTTTCTGTGTCATGTAGGGCATGGAGCATGCTAAATGCAGGGCTTCTCTGAACTCTGCTTATTCCAGAGAATTGAGGAATGAGTCTGTACTTTTGGGTTTTCCATTCCTGCACTTTTTTTTCCCCAGCCCACCATCCCAGTCAGGTTCACTAAAGAGCAGAACCTGGAAACTGTTAGACATTGCTCTTAGGAAAGTGAAATGGCTGATAGGGAATGTTTCCAGGAAAAAAAAAAATAATGTGTGAAGTTAATATTTTCTAAGAGTTTAATTTATATATAAAGTACCTCAGGTACTTCTTGGACACCCAAGCCCCTTGTCTTTCTGAGACTTTGCCAGCTGCCCATGCATCTGGCAAGACCCCTGCTCCTCTTGGCTCTTTTCCTTCAGATACCCCAAACCTGGGACTCCCCACCACCCAGTAGCTAGGGAGAGCCCTGATCCCCCATAGAATTATCCCCAAGTCCTTCATCTTCCCTGGATTCCTCTCCAACTTTGTAGGACTCATGACATTCACTTTTGAGGTAGAACCCTCACTCTCTCCTCCTTGGGGTGCCCTATCCTCACTACACCAGGACTTGCTCAACTTTCTTTGCAGGAATCTGCCTCTTACTTTGCAGGTGGAAGCCAAATCATTCTTTCCATCTGGCATTCTAAGCTTGCCATCCAAGGACCTGTATCCATTGTCTGCTCACCCTGCAGAGGGAGCCCTTACCTACCCTACCCTATAGCATCTCATCCATACCATCTGAAAACCTATGCCAGATCTGTATCCTCTGCATGTACCATCCAAGGGCCTGTATCCATTGTCTGCTCACCCTGCAGAGGGAGTACTCACCTACTCTGCTGTCCAGCACATCATCCATGCTCTCAGAGGCTATGCTTTCCTCTATCTGAGCTGGAATCAACCCAGAGACCCTATCTGTGAATCAGCACAGAGTGGTCGCAGCCTGAGTTTCAAGTATCTCCTAGCTGATCCAAAAAGCAAATCAAGGTGACAGCAGACACATATCAAAAACAGGTGAACTAGAAACACTTGTCAAAAGTCATAGCCAACAGCTTAACTCTAGATACCCAAGTTATCACAAAAAGACAAGCAATGCAAAAAAACAAAGAAACAAAAACCAAGACCCTACATTCTCCCTGTTTACCAGTTCTATAACGGCTGTGAGAGCAACTTAGACAAAACCTAGGACACAGAATTCAAAAGAACAATTATGAACATAATCAAAGAGATTGAGCATGGATAAATGAACTTAAAGAGGGCAGGAAGAATATCCTGATTGAAGCCCAAAGACACAAAACACAAAGAGCAGCTGAATGAAATAAGGAGGGCAATTCAGGATATGAAAATATAATTCAAAAGAGAGACAGAGATGCTAAAAGAAACCCAAAGTGAAATGCAGCTGGAAATGAAAACTTCAACAAGTATAATAAAAAAAAATGAGTGAAGACATCAGGGGAAAGCCTTATCAACAGAATGCATCACGTGCAAAGTCGGAATGTGAGGAGATAGGACCTGAAGACAAGGTCAAGAATCGGACCATTCAATGAAAGAAGATGATACATTTTTAAAACTTTTTTATACAGACTACTCCGTGAAAATATCAATGCTATGAATTTATAGGCATAAAAGAGGAGAAGAAACCCAGGTGAACGGCCTACAAAATAAATGTTTCAAAAAACTCAGAGAAGAAAATTTCGCAAATCTAGGGAAAGAGATGCTCATTCAGGTACAAGAGGTATGGAGAATGTTAAGTAGACAGAACAGAAAGCAACTCTTCATGCAATGTTATAGATAAAACCCTAAATACTCAAGGCAGCGAAAGGGTATTGGGAGCTCTACGAGAGAGGGCTAAGTCATATGTAAAGGTGGGCCCAACCGGATAACAGTTTCTTTCTCAACACATGTATGTACACATGAGCACAGCTGCAGGGGAAGACCAGAAGAGAACATCGGATCCCTTGAAGTTGGAGTTGCAAGAAGTCGTGAGCCACTGCAGTGCATGCTGGGAACTGACTTTCCATCCCCTCTGAGATTGGCAAGTGCTCTTAACCACTGAGCTATTTCTTTAGAGCTGCTATCGCAGAGGTTCTAAACCTGTGGGTCGCAACAGAAGTAGGAAAAAGGAAAGGAAATCTATCGGTGTGTTCTAAAACCCAGCACATTCACTGTGAGAGATGTGCACATGCCTAGGATGGATGAACATAAACTGGAGAGGAATAGAGGGAAGTGAAATATGAAAACCAAGACATTAATGAACAAAAGCAAGTATAACCATTCTAATGGGGAAATCAAGCAAGCTAGGGCCAGCATGCAGATGGAGAACCAGCTGGGAAAGATGGCACAGCTGAGGGTCATTCTAAGGGTCGGAGGCCAGGAGTTATTTTGCAAAATATGCAAGTCCAGCTGCTTAGCCATGGTCCCTTTTGGACACTGAGAGTGTCTTTTGTTTAACCATTCAGGCTGTTTTTACTTTATTGTTTACAACTTTGACCTTGGACTTTAGAAATCATATCCATTGAAAAGACAACTGGGTTTCTATTGCATGACAAGCTGATGTATCTTTACAGTAACTTGTTCAGGCCATAAAGTGGAATATTACTCAGTGTGTGTTTGGTAGAGGATAGGTAACATTCAGAAATGTTTTATAATGTGTCTTAATATAAAATGAACACCACTACATTTCCTTAACAGCCATTGTTTTTGCTTCATCTGGACACCCCCATGATATTTCCACAGATATTCTCATTTCAGGTAGGACGTCTATGTGCTGTTGTCTTTTGGAGAGTTGTTTATCCTAAGTTCTTTTGCCTAGAAGCAACAACAACAACAAAATTTGAGACAGAGTTGTGTTGTATAATTCGTGCTGGCCTCAAACTTTCTGTCCTCCTGCCTCAGCCTCTGATGTGCTAGGTACATAACCATGCACCAGCACTTCTAGCTCAAAACACTAAAAATATTTTTATTAATTCTTTGAAGATTTCATATGATACATTTGGATTATATTCATTATTTTTCTAAATTCCTCCCACATCCTTGTCCCATCCATGCCCACTCAACTTCATGTTTACCCTCCCATACCCCCAACCCAACAAGTCCAGTTTGTGTTAGCCAACAACTTCTGAGGATGGATTCTACTGACCAAATTTTCTGTCGCACCTGGTCCTGCAGCCATTCAGTCCCAAAGACATTCCCAGAGGTCTACATTAACTATAAACTGGTTGGCCTAGTAGCTCAGGCTTCTTAATAATTAACTCTTACATACTAAATTAGCCCATTCTTGTCTATGTTAGCCATGTGGCTTGGTACCTTCATCAGCAATTCATTCTCATCTTTCTTCCTCAGTGTCTGAATGACGACTGCAGACTGTTTCCTCCTCTCAGAATTCTCCTGTTCTCATTGCTCTGGCTATACTTCCTGCCTGGCTATTGGCCAGTCAGTGTTTTATTAAAAATAATACAAGTGACAGGATAAAAGACCATTGTCCCACAGCAGGATTCCACCCTGGAATGTGGTTGGTACACCATGTTTTACATTATTAAATAAAACCTAACTCTCCCAATAAATGTCAATAGCTCCTTAGCTCGGGGTGGGACACCACCAGCAAAAACACTGCCTTTGTTCCTAGTTTGTAACAGATAATTAAAAGTTTCTCTTTGTACTGTGCTTATTTTGAAACTGCACTTTCCTTCTCTCACTCAATATGGAGAGATACTCTGCTGGCCCTCCCCTGAAGCAAAGGGACCTGTGCCCTGCAATGCCCCCACAGTATTAAACATGAGAGAAAAACACATCCTGTGCCACAAAACCTATCTAAACAAATACAGAAAGTTTGAAATAACTCCATGTATCCTATCTGACCACAAAGCAATATAGTTTAGAATCAACCACAAAGAATCTCTATTAATTACATCATTGTGCTGGATAGTTTTATGTTAACTTGACACAAGCTAAAGTCATCTGAGAGAAGGGAACCTCAATTACAAAAATGCCTCCATAAGATCAGATGTAGGCAGGCCTACAGGTGGAGCATTTTCTTAATTAGTGATTGATGGGGGAGCACCTAGCCCATTGTGGTCGGTGCCATCTCTGGTGGTGGCCCTGGGCTTTCTTATAAGAAAGCAGTAGAGCAAGTTGGAGGGAACAAGCAAGATAAGGAGCTTCGTCCCTCCCCTCTGCATCAACTCTTGCCTCCAGGTTGCAGCCCTGCCTGAGTTCCTGTCCTGACTTCCTTTGATGATGAACTGTGATGGGGAAGTATAAGTTGGAAAAAACCCTTTCCTCCCCAACTTGCTTTTTTTTTCATTGCAGCAACAGAAACCCTAGATAAGGCACTTATGAAGATTAAATGACATATTACTAAATGATGAGTGGGTCAAATTAAAAAGTCAAGAAGAAGAAAAAAATCTCATCAAGAGCTAAAAATGAAAGTATTGTAAACAGAGTCTGTGCATTCATTTCCAGCCGCCCAGACCCGAATAATCACACAAGACTATATTAATTACAACACTGCTTGGCCTATTAGCTCAGGCTTTTTATTAACTAACTCATGTCTGAAATTAACCCATTTCTATTAATCTGTGTATTGCTACAAGGTTTTGGCCTACTGATAAGGTTCCTAAGGTTCCTGCATGTCCTCCACCTTTTTCTATATCTGTTTGGATTTCCCACCTGGCGTTGCTCTGCTAAGCCATTGGCCAAAACAGCCTTATTCATTATCCAGTAAGAGCAACACATATACAGAAGGACATCCCACATCAAAGCATGGCACCAAAAACCTCTGAGACACATTGAAAGCAGTCCAAAGAGGGACATTTATAGCTCTAAGCACCTACATTAAAAAAAAAATCTCTACCTCACGTTACTGAGTTTCCCACTCTCTGGTTTGTCTCCAACTGCTCCTCCTGGGACATTCCCTGTGGCTCTTACATACATGAATGGGAAGGACCAAGCCTCAGGAGCAGAGGTGAAGCTCATACTTGTCAGATCTTCGCAGTCTTCCATGTCTACAGGTCCTGTTAGCTATCAGCTTCAATCTTCCCACATGACTTTTCCCAGACTACTATACCAGCAAAACTTTCAATCACCATAGAAGGACAAAACAAGATATTTCATGACAAAGCCAGATTTAACCAATATGTAGCCACAAACCCAGCCCTACACAAAGTACTAGAAGGAAAACTCCAACCCAAGGAAATTGGCTACATCAACAAAAACACAGATAATTGATGATCTCACAGCAGCAAATCCCAAAGAAGGGGGAAATTACAAATTAACATCACCAACAACAAAAACTAAATTAATAGAAGATAGCAATCACTGGTCAATAATATTCCTTAATATAAATGGACTCAACTCACCTATAAAAAGACATTGGCTAACGAAAACAGAATCCATCTTTCTGTTGCATACAAAAAACACACCTCAACCTCAAAGACAGACACTGCCTCAGAGTAAAGGCTTGGGAAAAACATTTCCAATCAAATGGACCTAAGAAACAAGCTGGTGTCGCTTTCCTAATATCTAACAAAATAGACATCGAAGTAAAATCATTCAAAAGAGACAAAGAAGAACATTTCATATTAGTCACAGGAAAAAATCCATCAAGAAAAAAATCTCAATACTGAACATCTCTGCATCAAATACAAGGGCACCCTCATATGTGAGAGAAGCACTTCTAAAGCTTAAATCATACCCCACACACTAATAGTGGGAGACTTCAACACTCCTCACTCACCACTGGACAGATCAGTTAGTCAAAAAAATTCACAAAGAAATAAGGGAACTAACAGATGTTATGACTCAAATGAACTTAATAGACATCTGTAGAATATTCCATCCAAACAGAAAAGAATATACCCTCTTCTCAGCACCTCATGGAACCTTTTCAAAAATTGACCACATATAACAAAAAAAAAAAACCTCAACAAATACAAAAAATAGAATAATCCCATGTATCTTATCTGATCTCTATGGCTTAAAACTAGAATTCAACAGCAACACTTATTCCAAAAAGCCCATAAACACATGGAAATTAAACAGTGTTCACTTGAATCATCAATGGATCAAGGAAGAAATAAAGGGAGAAATTAAAGACTTTCTAAAATTCAATGAAAATGACCACACAACATACCCAAATTTATGGTACACAATGAAAGCAATGTTGAGAGGAAAGTTCATAGCACTAAATACCTACATAAAGAAGCTGGAAAAATCCCACAATAGTGAATTAACAGAACATTTGAAAAACTTTAGAACAAAAAGAAGCAAACTTACCCAAGAGAAGTAGACGGTAGGAAATACTCAAATTGAGAGCTGAAGTCAACAAAATAGAAACAAAGAAAACAATACAAAGAATCAATGAGATAAAGACTTGGTTCTTTGAGAAAATCAACAAAATAGATAAACCTTAATCCAAACTAACCAAAAGGCAGAGAGAGAATATCCAAATTAACAAAATCAGAAATGAAAAGGCAGACATAACACACAGATGTGTAAGAAATCCAGATAATCATCAGGTCATATTTCAAAAACCTGTACTCCACAAAATTGGAAAACTTAAAGGAAATGGACAACTCTCTGGATAAATATCACTTACCAAAATTAATTCACAACCAGATAAGCAAATCAAACAGACCTATAATTGCTAAAGAAATAGAAACAGTCATTAAAAGTCTCCCCAACAAAAAAAGCCCAGGACCAGATGGTTTCAGCTCAGAATTCTACAATATTTTCAAAGAAGAACTAATACCAGTACTCCTGAAATTGTTCCACACAATAGAAACAGAAGGAACATTGCCAAACTCTTTTTATGAGGCTACAATTACCCTGATACCCAAACCACATAAAGACATTACTAAGAAAGAGAATTACAGAGCAATATCACTCATGAACATTGATATAAAAATATTCAATAAAATGCTGGCAAACAGAATCCAAGAACACATCAGAACCATCATCCACCATGATCAAGTCAGCTTCTTTCCAGAGATACAGGGATAATTCAACATACAAAAATCTGTAATCCATCATATAAATAAACTGAAAAATAAAACCTCATGATCATCTCATTAGATGCTGAAAAAGCTTTTGACAAAATACAACATCCATTTATGATAAAGGTCTTGGAGAGAGCAGGGATACAAGGAACATACCTATACATAATAAAGGCAAGCCAACAGCCAACATCAAGCTAAATAGAGAGAAACTCACAGCGATCCCACTGAAATCAGGAACAAGACAAGGTTGTCCACTCTCTCCATATCTATTCAATATAGTTCTTGAGGTCCTAGCTAGAGCAATAAGACAACCAAAGGAGATCAAGGGGATAAAAATCGAAAAAGAAGAAGTCAAACTCTCACTATTTGCCAAAGACATGATAGTTTACATAAGCAACCCCAAAAATTCTACCAAGGAACTTCTACAAGTCAAACACCTTCAGTAATGTAGCAGAATACAAGATTAATTCAAAAAATCAGTAGCCCTCCTTTACACAAATGATAAATGGACTGAGAAAGAAATCAGAAACATCACCCTCATAATAGCCACAAATACCATAAAATATCTCAGAGTAACTCTAACCAAACAAATGGAAGACCTGTATGACAAGAACTTGAAATCTTTGAAGAAAAAATTTGAAGACCAGAAAGTGGAAAGATCTCCCATGTTCTTGGGTAGGCAGAATTAACATAGTAAAAATGGCAATACAGATTGAATGTAGTGACCATCAAAATCCCAGCAAAATTCTTCAAAGACCTCGAAAGAATAGTTCTCAACTTCATATGGAAAAGCAAAAAGCCCAAAATAGCCAAAACAATCCTGTGCAATAAAGGAACTTCTGGAGGTATCACAATCTCCAACTTTAAACTCTACTACAGAGCTACAGTTCTGAAAACAGCCTGGTATTAGCATAAAAACAGACAGGAGGACCATTGAAACTGAATTGAAGACCTGAATATTAATCCATACACCTTTGAACACCTGATTTTTGACAAAGAAGCAAAAAATATCAAATGGAAAAAAGAAAGCATACTTAACAAATGGTGCTGGCATAACTGGATATCAACATGTAGAAAAATTAAAATAGATCCATATCTATCACCATGTACAAAACTCAAGTCTAAATGAATCAAAGACCTCAACATAAAGTCAGCCAATCTGAACCTCATAGAAGAGAATTTCTAAATAGAGCCCCAGTAGCACAGACACTGAGAGAAACAGTTAATAAATGGGACCTCCTGAAACTGGAAAAACTTCTGTAAAGCAAAGGACATGGTCAACAAGACAAAACGACAGTCTACAGAATGGGAAAAGATCTTCACCAACTCCACATCAGAGTTCTGATCTCCAAAATATACAAGGAACTCAAGAAATTGGTCATCAAAAGAACAAATAATCCAATAAAAAATGGAGTACAGACCTAAACAGAGAACTCTCAACAGAGGAATCTAAAATGGCTGAAAGACACTAAAGGAAATGCTCAACATCCTTAGTCCTCAGAGAAATGCAAATCAAAACAACTCTGAGATTCCATCTTACACCTGTAATAATGGCCAAGGTCAAAAACACTGATGACAGCTTATGCTGGAGAGGTTGTGGGGTAAAGGGAACACTCCTGCATTGCTGGTGGGAGTGCAAAGTGGTACAACCCCTTTGGATGTCAGTGTGGCAGTTTCTCAGAAAATTAGGAAACAACCTTCCTCAAGACCCAGTAATACCACTTTTGCATATATATCCAAAGGATGCTCAACCGTGCCATAAGGACAAGTGTTCAACTATGTTCATAGCAGCATCATTTGTCATAGCCAGAACCTGGAAACAACCTAAATGGCCCTCAACCAAAGAATGGGTAAGGAAAATGTGGTAATTTACACAATGGAGTACTACACAGCAGAAAAAAATAACATCTTGAAATTTGTAGGCAAATGGATGGAGCTAGAAAACATCATTTTGAGTGAGGTAACCCAGACCCAGAAAGACAATTATCACATGTACTCACTCATAAGTTGTTTTTAAACATAAAGCAAAGAAAACCAGCCTACAAATTACAATCCCAGAGAACCTAGATAACAATGAGGACCCTAAGAGAAACATACATGGATCTAATCTACATGGGAAGTAGAAAAAGACAAGATCTCCTGAGTAAATTTGGAGCATGGGGACCATGGGAGAGGATTGAAGGGGAAGAGGAGAGGATTGGAGGGGAGCAGAGAAAAATGTAGAGCTCAATAAAAAGCAATAAAAAAATTAAATCAAGTCACCATATGACTCCCTAGCAAAAACAATAATGTTCTATGCTCACAGGTTCAGCGGGTCCTACATTTAGACTAGACATGGAAAGGATGCCAGTCTATTCTATATTGTTTGACATTTCACATTGGGAAGACATGAATGGCTGAGAGAAACTTCAGTGATCGGGCTGAGTAAATGATCCGCTGGCTTCTTTTAATTGGGTTGTTAGTGTAAATAATGGAGCGTAACTGGTGTTAGAGTTTGCTTCTTGGAGTTTCCCCCAAAAGCCCATGTGTTGAAGGCTTGGTCCCCAGCTCACACACTGTTGGGGGATGATGGAACTTCTCAGATGGGGGCTAACAGAGAGAGGTGATGTAATTGGGTCATTCCATTGAGGAAGGCATCAACTTGCCTAATTTCAGTCTTCCCACCCCCGTGTGTGTGTGTGTGTGTGTGTGTCTGTGTGAACTACCACATTGTCCCTGTCATGATGTTCTGTTTCACCCCAGACTTAAAGCAACTGGGTCAGACTGAAGCCCCAAGAACTGTAAAGCAGAATAAATCTGTACTTCCTTTAGAGTCGATTATCTCAGGTATTTTCTCATGGTGGATGGCATATCACTGACTGACACCGCCAGGAATTGTCACCTTGAGTAATGTATATCCCCTCCCATGATGTATGGTTTCTTCAAAGCAAGTTAACCTCAGGGAAGCTGGACTTTCCTCATGATGCCTCAGGGTTCCATGGCTCATTTTCCACGAGGGAAGGTAGAACCTGTGACTTTCATGACACAGCCTTAGAAACCTCATAGTGTGACTTCTATTTATACACTGGTGATGTAGTTAAAAGGCCCATTCAAATATAAGGGAAAGGGATTTTGAGCCAAACTTTCAAAAGGTGGAAGACCAAAGAATTTGTGATCATCTTTAAACATAACCACCGTGTCCTTGACCTGTGCACTCTTAACACACTTTTTAAAATTACTTGTTAAACTTCTAAGTCCAATAAATTCTGTGAGAGAGGATTTGCATCTGTCTTTGTCCCCATGCTTTTCTATCTGGCATGGCATAGCGAGCCCATTCTCAATAGACAGTTGTTCAGGAAGAGCCATACAATGAGGTTATGCCACTGGAGCCCACCGCTGAGCCTGACTTGTGGCTGTTGAATGAAGCACACTGGTCTGCACTCTGGTTGAACTGGAGGAATAAGAAATTGCCTTTCTTGTGGGTCATTTGTGTTTGCCGTTTACTCTTGACAAAGAATGCCATATCCAAATACTTGGGTTGAAGCATGAGAGGTTCCAGCTCTCAAAATCAATGGTTTTCATGTCCCTCTACTCCCTCTCCAGTTTATATTCATCCTTCCTAGGCATGCGCACATCTCTCATGGTGAGTGTGCTGGGTTTTAGAGCACACGGATAGATTTCCTTCTCCTTTATGATAATAAGCCCAAGTCTGTCTCTAGTAGTTTAATACATTAATCGTCCTTCTATTGCCTGATAACAAATAAAACAAATTTGAGCCTTCTTTCCATGAAAACATTTAAATGTGGAGGGTGCTACACTCCCTCCCCTGTATCCATCCCCATCTCTTTAAGGCCCTTCTTCTATGAGAATTGCTTACTTGAAATATGTATCAGCTCATTTGCTGTTTATCATGGAGAAAGTTCAGGAGGAAAGCCATCCCTGACCAAAGCAGCCCACCATGATGCTTCACATACCTTATGGTTCGGGATCGTGGAGAAGCATTATTACAGGAAGTGGATTATTGCAAGTAAAATGTGTTAGGCAATTTGTATCAGCATGCAATTTACATTTATTTTAATAAGACAATTTTATATGTAAAAACAAGTCAATTTTTTTTTTTTTTTGGTTTTTCGAGACAGGGTTTCTCTGTAGCTTTGGTGCCCATCCTGGAACTAACTCTTATAGACCAGGCTGGCCTCGAACTCCCAGAGATCCGCCTGCCTCTGCCTCCCGAGTGCTGGGATTAAAGGCGTGCGCCACCACCGCCCGGCCACAAGTCAATTTTCTTATATGGAAGTATAAATATTAGCTTGCCCTGTCCAAGTAAATGTTCCAAGCACAGACAGTGGGTGCGGTGGCTTCTCTGGTCTGAGTGGCTGTTGGGCTCACAGACCAATGCTCTGGTTGTTGTCTGTCACACAGCCTGTCAACCACACTAGTGGCGGATTGGGATCCGGCCTCTCTATATAGAACAGTTCACGAGCTTCCTCAAGCTTAGGGATCCAGGATGCAATTCCTGCTGTCTCTTCAGTGGTTTAAGAGCATAGGGCTGCTCAGAACCATCACCCCATCCAAAAGAGTCTCAGTCCTTCACTTACAGTCAACTGTGTTTCCCTTGTTCTCTGGTTGGGCTGTATCCTGCCCTTTGCCAAACTTTTGTATTGCTTGCAGGCTAAGAATGGTTTTAAGATTTTTGAATGACTGAAGATTTTTTAATACGAAATTGAGATTTCTGTGTTATAACTCAAGTTCTATTGGAGCAGATCCAAGCTTAATCATTTGTCTCTAGCTCCTTTTATGTGTTATAATGATTGATTTTAACTAACGTCCCAGAGATTTTATAGCCCACAGGCCCAAAGTGTTTATTATTTGGCCCTTTACAGCACAAGTTTATGGATCCCACGGCCTAGCAGAATGACAGAAAAGGTAGGGGTTCTATACTGCTGCTCTCTCTTGGCCTGTGATCTGAATTTTATTTTGTTTTTGTTTTGTTCTGTTTCATTTTTATTGGTGTATCTTCTTGTACACGGCACTGGGTTACGTAGGGAGTTTTTCACAGACGTACACAATATATGACATGAAAGCAGATGTGAGCATTAACTCGGGGAGAAAGGGGGATTGTGGGACTCCTTCGGCCAACAACTCAGTTAGATGTAACCGATTCCTGCACTGGAAGCTCCATTTGGTGACAAGCTGTCCAATTGGGGTGCTATCTCCCCCATTATTTGGCAATTTCATTTGGATCACTTGCACACATACAGACACACAGAGGGATACACATGCATGTACGTACGTATACACACACACACACACACACACACACACACACACACGGCTAACACCATTACAAAATACAGATATTTATATTATGATTCATAACAGAACAAAATTACAGTTATGAAGTAGCAAAAAATGTTTTACAGTTGTGTGGTCACCACAACATGAGGGATTGTATTAAAGGGTCGTAACATTAAGAAGGTTGAGAACCACTCTTTTCTACTAATTTGGAGTTCAGTTTTGTGCAGGGTCCTAAGTATAGATCTGTTTGCGTTCTTCCACATGTAGCCATCCAGTGTGATCAGCACCATTTGTTGAAGATGTTGCCTTTTTTTCCAGTCTGCATTTCTGGCTCTTTTAAAAATCAAAACTGAGGTGTCCATAGGTATGTGGATTTATGTCTGGGCCTTCAGTTCTATTCTATTGATCAACATATCTGTTTCTACACTAATACCCTGTTGTTTTTAACTAATACAGCTTTCTAGTACAACTTGAACTCAGCGATGGCGATACCTCCCATAGTTTTTTTTTTTATTATTCATGATTGTTTTAGCTATCATAATTTTTTTCATGTGTTTGCCTGAAAAGCTGAAATTTTTCTTTTTAAAATCTGTGAATTATATAGGAATTTTGATGGAGATTGCATTGAATCTACAGATTTCTTTTAGTTGGAAGGTCATCATTTTTACTACATTAATTCTACTGTTCCAATAGCATGGAAGAGCTTTTCATCTTTGTCTTTTTCAATTTCTTTCTTCAGTATCTTAAAGTTTTTTTTTTATCATGTAAGTCTTTAATTTGCTTGCTTAGAGTTACCTCAAGATAAATTATACTAAAGGCTTATGTGAAAGGTGTTGTTTCCCTGATTTCTTTCTCAGAATTTGTATATAGGAGGGCTACTGTTTTGTGAGTTAAATTTTTTTTTTGAGACAGGGTTTCTCCATAGCTTTTGGTTCCTGTCCTGGAACTAGCTCTTGTAGACCGGGCTGGCCTTGAACTCACAGAGATCCGCCTGCCTCTGCCTCCCAAGTGCTGGGATTAAAGGTGCGCGCCACCACCACCTGGCTTGTGAGTTAAATTTTTATCTAGTTACTTTGCTAAAAGTGTTTAGCTGTTGGAATTTCCTGATGGAATTTTTAGGATCACTTATGTATCAATTATCATATCCTTTTAAAATAAAGATACTTTGACTTTTCCTTTCCAATCTGTATGCCTTGATCATCAGTTGTTGTATTGCTCTAGCTAAGACTTCAAGAACTGTAGTGAATAGGTATGGAAAGAGTGGAAAATCTTGTTTTATTCCTGACTTTAGTGTAATTGCTTTAAATTTCTCTCCATTTAATTTGATATTGGCTATGGGCTTGGGGTAAACAGTCTTAATTATGTTACAAAATGTCGCTTCTATCCTTAATCTCTCTAGGACTTTTATCATGGAAGGGCATTGGTTCTTGTCAAAGTACTTTTCTGCATCAAAGGGGATGATTGTGCATGCGTGTGTGTGTGTGTGTATGTGTGTGCATGTGTGTTTGTGTGTGTTTTCTCTCACTTTGTTTATATGGTGGGTTATACTTATTGATTTACATAGGTTAAACCATCCCTGCATTTCTAGGATGAAACCTACTTGGTCATGGTGGATATCTTTTTAATGGGTTGTTTGTTAGATTTGGTTAGCAACTATTTTACTAAGGATTTTTGCCTTTATGTGTATATGGAAATTGGTCTCTAATCCTCATTCTTTGTTGGGCCTTTACGTAGTTTGGATTTCAAGGTAGCTGTGTTCTCATAAAATGAACTGGGCAATGTTCCTTCTGTTCTATTTTGTGGAATACTTTGAGAAGTGTTGGTGTAAACTCTTTTTGGAAAGTCTGGTAGAATTCTGTGCTAAAACCATCTGGCCCTGGGCATTTTTTTTGGTTGGTAGACTTATAACTGCTGCTTCTATTTCATTGGGGGTTATAGAGTTCTAGAGTTCATTAGGTCTGTTTAAATTGTTTATCTGATTTAATTCTAGTGAAGGGTTTAGGTTAAGAAAATTATCCATTTCTTTTAGATTTTCAGTTATGTGAAATAGAGCTTTTTAAATTATCTCCTTATAATGATTTTCTTGAAGAATCAACTCTTTGTTTCATTGATTCCTTGTTTTGTTTGTTTGTTTTTTATTATTTTCAGCACTAAGTTTGACTATTTCTCATCTACTACTTTTGGCTATGATTTCTTCATTTTGTTCCTAGAGGTTTCAGATGTACTGTTACTAAAGTGAAATCTCTTCAACATTTTAATATAGGTACTTAGTGCTATGGACTTACTTGCCACTTAGAACCGCCTTCATTGTCTCCTATAAGTTTGGGGAATGTTGGGTATTCATTTTCATTCAATTCTAGAAAGTCTTTGATTTTTTTTATCAATTTCTGTCTTGACCCACTTTTTGTTCAGTTGAGAGTTGTGCAGTTTCCATGAGTTTGTTATCTTTGTTTCTGTTGTTATTGATTTCCAACTTTAGCTCATGGGGGTCTGACAGGATGCAGGAAGTTATTTCAATTTTTTTTTATCTGTTGAGACTTGCTTTTTTTCTGAATATGTGATCAGTTTTGGAGTAGGTTTCATGAGGTTCAGAGAAGAATGTATACCCTTTCGTGTTTGGGTAAAATGTTCTGTAAATATCTGTTAGATCCATTTGGTTTATAATGTCAGTTAGCTTCAGCATTTCTCTATTTAGTTTTTGTCTTAATGATCTGTCTGTTGGCAAGAGTTGGGTATTGAAGTTTACTACTATCAATGTGTGAGGATCAATACATGTTTTAAGCTGTAGTAGTGTTTATTTTAGGAACTTGGGTGACATGGTATATAGATGTTAATTGCAATGTCCTCAGGGTGGGTTTTTCCTTTGATGAGTGTATAGTTTCCTTCCCTAGTTCTTCTGATTAATTTTGATTTGAAGCCTATTTTGTCAGCTTTATTCTTAGGTACTTTTGCTTGGAATATCTTTTTCAACTTTTTACCCTGAGGTGATGTGTATCCTTGATATTCAGGTATGTTTCTTGGATGCAGCAAAAGGATGAATCCTGTTTTTCCACCCATTCTAGTAGTCTGTGACTTCTTATTGGAGAATTGAGACCCTTAATATTGAGAGCTATCAATGAGCAGTATTTGTTGATTCCTGTTATTTTTCTGTTGTTGTGGTGGTGATGGTGTGTGTATGTGTGTTACCCCAATTGTGATTTGCTTGTCTGGGATTATTTATTCTATGTGTTTTCTTTGAGGTGTAGTTAACCTCTTTGGGTTGGAGTTTACCTTCTAGAACCTTCTGTAGGGCTGGATATGTAGATAGCTAGATATTATGCTTAAATTTGGGTTTGTAACAGAATGTCTTGGGGTTTTTGATCTATGGTATTTGAAAGTTTGGTGGGTATAGTAGATAGTCTCTTAGAGTGTGTAAAACATCTGCCCAGACCCTCCTGGCCTTTAGTGTCTCCACTGAGAAGTTGGGTGTTACTCTAATAGGTCTGTCTCTGTATGTTACTTGGTCTTTTTATCTTGCAACTTTTAATATTCTTTCTTTTTTTTTTGGTATGTTTACTGTTTGATTTTTATGTGCTGAGGGAACTTTCTGGTTCACTCAATTTGGTGTTCTGTATGCTTCTTTTACCTTGATAATCATCTCCTTCTTTAGAGTAGAGAAATTTTCTTCTATGATTTTGTGGAAAATACTTTCTATGCCTTTGGTCCATGTTTCTCCTCCTTCTGCTCTTCCTATTATTCTTAGTTTTGTTTTCATTATATTTCTTTTTCCTGGATGTATTGTACTGTTTTTTTTTTAATATAACTTTTTTGACCAAGGCCACAGAAATTTTGCCATTAGCCTACATGATTTCCTAGCTGGCACAGCTCACGGGTTTCCATGGAATGCTAATCATTTTTACATTCTTAGGCTCAACCAGAATTTGAAAGAAAGGGAAACTGAAAATTCTTGGCATCCCATTAAAGCTAGTTCATATCCCGTTCCTCTGCATCCCTTGCCTGTTTCTTCCACAGGGAAGCATACAACACAGGATCTGGATATGACCCGACTCTTCTGCCAAGCAGGGCAGAACTAGAAACTCCCAAATGCGTGTATTACCCAGTAAAAGTAAAGCTTCATGGGGGCATGGACTACTTTTAGACATTCAGGTGGAATTAGTGACCATATTTTTGTTTTTATTTTCATCTTTCCATTCATATTGTATTTTGATAAAGTTTTGAGAGGAGTCCTAAGCAGTACAAAAATTTCGGCCCAAATTCACCGTTTGATATATGGCTGCCCTGCACTACTACTTTATTGGGAGTTAGCTAAGGGCAACTACTTATCCAAGGCTATTATGAGGATGTAGAGAGTGCTATCTTTACTTTATTTGTGTGTGTTAGTAAGTATATATGTGTGAGCACAGTGTACATATACATGCCCGTCGGGATGTGCAGAGGCTAGAGGAGGGTGTTGGCTGCCTTGTTCTGCCAGTTTCTGTCTTCCTTTGAGACAGGGTCTCTCACGGAACCTGTAGTAGCCCCTGTACCATCGTTAGCGCTGGAGTTACAGGCACATGTATAAGCCTGCCTGACTTTTTATGTGGGCAATTAGAGCTAAGCCCAGGTTGTCATGTTTGCCTGGTAAGCATTTTTACCGGTGGGGCCAGCTCATATTATTAGTTAGATATGACTAGGTAATTAGTTAGGTGAGTTGAGAATGTTAGGCTTCAAACCTGAAACAAATGGCCAGGTGCCCACTTAACATGTCAAAGCAGACACTGACAGCCAGGTTCTCCCTGCCTCCCTAGGATCCTACCTATTACAGGGTCCTTCTGCCTGGCATGCCCCATCCCCTACCCTAAACTTCTCCAGCCCAGGAGCTAGGCTGCCCTTCTCCCAGTTTCCTTTCTCTGTATTATCAACCATTTTGGCTGCCTGAACTTTTTGTCTACTCTTTGGGTCTCCTGGCTGCTGCACCTGGGTCCCCTCCGTTCCCCCTCCCTTCCTCCCCGCCTCTCCTCACATGGCTTAGGGTCACATCCTCTCTGGACTCTCCCAGGTGTCCCTGCCTCTCACTATGCTCTCCCACGTATCTACAATAATCTTTCTCTTCCCCATCACACCTGGGAACAGCCATGGCCTTTGCTCTTCTTTCCTTCTTATTTCGTTTCTCTCATTAAGAGAGGAGTTATAAGAAACATTCTCAGGACGAAGAACTTTTGGTCTTTTTTTTTCTCTGTGTAGTTCTGACAGTTCTGGACCTAGCTCTATAGATCACGCTGGTCTCGAACTCACAGAGATCCGCCTGCCTCTGCCTTCTAAGTGTGTGCCACCGTCACCTGGCAAGAAAACTTTTAATATGGAGCCTGCATGATGGATCATCAGGCAAAGATTCTTGTCACCAAGAATGACCACATGACTGCCCTAGCATATATCTGCCTGGTAGTCGGATAGAAGTGACCTTGACAAGAGATGCCCTCTGACCCTCACATACTCACCGTGTCATGCCTGTGACCCCATACACACTCATAAATTATATAAATAAATGCATGTCATTTTCAAAAGAAAAAGAACTTAAATATGGACTGATAAAATATCCTGGATGTAAATCCTAGGCTTTGTTCATTAAATAACACTAGTATTGGTACAATGCAATAATTTATCCTTACAGGAAAACATAGAAATGAACATATTACCACTAACAAAACAAGCATTAAGCATATGTAAAATAAAATTTTCAAAGTAATATGGAATGAAAACATCAATTTATAAACTTGAGTTTTTCCTTTAACTGTTTTCTTCTCCAGGAAACGATACTGTAGAGACCTTGATATAATGGCATCCCAGCAGCAGCGCCTTGTTGGACACAGAGTCTGTCTGTCGTTGTGCTGTGTCCTCCAGCGATAGCATCCTCCCATTTCTACCTTCCCTTCCTTTGTAGCCACCCTGGGATTACAGATGTGCTCACAGGGGATCCCAGGGATTTGAACTCGGGTGCAGCAAGATCTTTTATCTGCAGGGACATCTCACCAGCCCCAATTTTTAATTCTTAATGTGGCAATTCAGACAAATGCCAGTGGATGACAGACACTTTAAATGAAGGATCTGAGGGAGAAGTGGGGGTATTTCTATAGAGTCAGGAAAACAATGGATCTTTACAGTGGAGAAACCTGACCGCCATTGCCTTGGTCAGCAAACGAACAGCAACTTGCTGTTATAGGGCAAAGGCAGATGTGACAGCATTTAAATAAATGGATGTGGCTTGGCTCTAACAAAATCGTGGTTACAGCCAGGTGGTGGCGGCACACGCCTTTAATCCCAGTACTTCGGAGTCAGAGGCAACTTGAACTCTGTGAGTTCAAGGCCAGCCTGGGCTACAGAGCTAGTTTCAGGACAGCTAGGACAGTTGCACAGAGAAACCCTGTATCGAAAAACAAAAACAAAACACAACCATGTTTACAAAAGTAATCATTAGATCATCTCTGGTCCCCAGGTCAGATTTATTTCTTAATTCATCAGCCCTGATTTGGATCTCAATTTCCTGTCTACAGGTAGTTAAGGGGAATGAGGGACCTAAAGGAACTTAATACTAAGGAAGTGCTACATATACTTAAAAACAGTGTTTTGGGAGAAATGTGGTCCTGTTCAGATTCAAACTACATTGTGCAGGAACCTCGTTTCTTCCAGTCGAGACTAGCCACCGCCACCCCAGCCATGTCCTAGCACCTCAGTGAGGTGCCATCATTGCCGGAGTGGCCAGCTGCACCTCCCAACCCCCTTGAGCTGCTCTTCAAAGTCTCCTGACATAAAATCAATCCTTTTTTCCTCCAAACTTTCGATGAAAATCAGATAGAAAATAGCTTTATGACAGAAGAAGGATGAGGAAAGACGCCTGTGCTTAATCACGACTTTTCAATGAAGAGGGAAGTTGTGCCCCCTTTCCTTTCAAAGGAAAAGAAGAAATTTCTTGGTCCTCCTAACAGTCTATGCTAACGATATTTCTACTGATAGCTGTCATAAGACAATCTCTGTTATGTTCCTACAACTTTCCCGTGATGCAAGACTTAGAGTTAAAAATCTCAGTTAATTTCAGAAAGCATCACGAAGAAATACCTACGGTCTGTTAGAGGGAAACAGTTTAAGGGATTGAGCTATGGCTTGGTGATATAGCACGTACCCAGAAAGAAATAATTTAAAAGAACTTAGAATGCAGCAATCAGCTTTAAATTAATATCAACATGTCTTTAAAAGTTATAAGACAGTTCCTTTCCATGCTTAAAGTTCTCTCATACATCTTAGAGGAAACTAATCAAAGCAATAAGAGCTCTTCATGGACTGGACATTTTTCTGAATCTGTACCTCACTGTCACATCCCTGTGGCTGCTCTCTGAACGTCTATATACAGCTGTGGAATAGCCCTCTGTAACCCAGCCAACCTACTGGCTTCCTTCCGTTCTTGATCTGGCCTCTCTTAAGAAGTCATTTTTGTGAGGATAAAGCTGTTTCCAACCAAGGTTTCTTTGATTGTTTTTTCTTATTGCAAGGAAAGTTTTCACCTGCCCTTACTCCTTGGCGAGGTGATGGCCTTGAACTTGAACAGGCTCTTCTGTTCTTTTCAACAAAGAACATAAAGTCTGCATTGCTGGCGACGTGCAGATGGAACCTAGGGCAAGTTTTAACCAAGTTCCTGGTTAAGTTTCCTGTCCCTCAGACCATATTTACAGGATAGTAGTTTTAAATGATCGTCTGTAAATGGAAATAAAAGCTCAAAATCATAAGAAATATTAGTTCCTGAAGCCACCTTCCAAAAAGTCAGTGATACTCTCTTTTCTCTTGTAAAAATCTTAGTCTTTTACCAAAACCCTGATGAACTCATAGGCACCACTAGGAGAGAAAGCAAAGGCGTGGGCCAGCACCCACTAAAATCATCACTCTTGTACATCTGGGAGACCCTGATTCCTAGCATGACTCACAAAACAGTGACTATAATGGTCACAGAGTTGGGTCATTTCTCGTAGAGGAACAGAATTGATAGATTGCCTCTAATAAGAAAGCAGAGTGGTGGTTAATTGCTAGATCCACCAACCCATTTTATTTATAAACTTGATAATTATTATTAGGCTACTGCCATGAACATAGACACAATATCCCTGTCCTCAAGATCCCCTTGGCCTGGTGGGAGGTTGATGTATCCTTGGTAAGGACAAGCATCAGATGCTGTGGGGACATCACTTCACCAGGCAGGGTACGGCAGAGATGAGTCAGAAGACTAAAGGAATGGTAAATGTCCTTCTGACTAGATGTGCTGGTTTAGAGAAAGACTTGTTGAGAGAGAAGAGACTAATAAGTAAAAGTCAAGTTATGGAAGTCTCTTGGAAGCCTTACATTTGGGAAATTCTAATAGGGTAAATTCTGAGGACTTTGACTAGTTTGTTTAAGCAATTAGTGAATAAACACAGTAGCTAATACTTATGTTTTTAAAGGTAATCAATTATTTATGATGCATTATAGAGATTACACTGATCCTATGATACTAGAAAAACCTTGTGTAGAGACTGTATTGACCATTGCAGTGGTAGTAAGAATCATTAGTCAAAGAGGTGATGCATTTGTTTCTGCTGTGGAACATTTGTTTAATGATGCAAAGATGTGTTGTATTCTTTTATGTTGCATTTGCTTAACTCTGTGTAGCTATGTTACTTTGCCTGTCTAAAACACCTAATTGGTCTAATAAAGATCTGAACACCCAATAACTAGGCAGGAGAAAAGATAGGTGGGGTTGGCAGGCAGAAATAATAAATAAGAGGAGAAACCTGGAAAGAGAGAACTATGGGGGAACAAGAAAAAGAGAAGGCAAGGAGGAGATCAAGGGCCAGTCATGGACTAAGAGGCAGAAGAGACAGGATAATTTAAGAAAAGCTGGTTAGAAACAGGACAAGCTAAGGCCGGGCATTCAAAAGTGGGAATAAGACTCCATGTATTTATTTGGGGTGTGGGCCCCCACAAAGAGTAAAGAGTAATAAAGAACCAGCAACAGAAGTGCAGTTGTTATAGGAGGATTTACATCTTAATACTGAAATAGATTCAAATGGGGTTAGACACACTGATAGATGGGTGAGTTGTCAGGGGAAGCAGTTTATGTGAGGCCCTGGGGTGTTCTGCAGTCTAAGAGACTCAGGAACATCACTTAGAACAGAATTTTAAGTATCATGTTCCTTGAGTATTTTATTCTTGTCCTGTGGTTATATAAACTCACTGCTTTGGGTAGCCTTAGTAAAGACGATCTTCGGTTGAATTGAAAACTTTGACTCCAGGGATGTGGAGTTTGCTCAGTTGTTAAAGTGCTTGTCACACAAGTGCATGGACCTATGCGTTA
Organism: Chionomys nivalis; assembly: GCF_950005125.1. Classification (NCBI taxonomy): domain Eukaryota; kingdom Metazoa; phylum Chordata; class Mammalia; order Rodentia; family Cricetidae; genus Chionomys; species Chionomys nivalis. The sequence goes on from NC_080107.1 coordinate 22,168,895, forward strand.
AGAGACTTAGCTCCCACACAAAAAGCCAGGCACTGTGGCATGCACAATCCCAGAGCTGGGAAGACAGAGACGGTCAGATCTTTAGAACTGACTGGCCAGGCAGCATAGCTGAACTGGTGATTTCTAAGTTCAATGAGAGATCCTGACTCACAAAATAAAGCAGAGGAGGGAGATGCCCAGTGTTGACCCGTGATCTACAAATGCAAAAGCACACATATGCATGCACACACACACTTAATGTGCACATATGCATACCAACAAAGAAAGAAAGAAGCATAGTCTTTAGCCTATATCTCTTTGTAGAGAAAATTCAGCTACCCTACATTCTACTGACTATCTAGGGGGTCATTTTTAGTAATAAGACTCTCTACCTTCATATTAAGATTCTAGGCACCACTGATTAAAATAGTTGATTAAAAACATAAGAGAAAAAAATCTGAAGACAATTTTCTTTTACTAAATTCCTCTAAAGTTCTTTTGATAAAAAGCTGTAAGTTGAATCCTTTTTGGCTTACTCATGCTGGAAACAGAGAACAATGATTCCTCTGTACAACGTTCCCAATCACTCTCCAGGATCTTGCAGTGTGCCATTAGCCTTATCGTTGCTATGTAAGGAGTCCTACTTTCCTTAGATATCCTGAGTCAGTTTTCTGCTCCTGTAATAATGTCGGCTGACCTCCTCTGGAATTCCTTCTTCAGCACTCAAGTATTGATTCCAAGACATATAATGATCGTCCTCTCTCAAATTTTAGTGGTTACTAAGTTGGACTTAAAGTTATTTCAAGTTAAAGTTTGTCAGTCGAAAGTAACAATGCAGCTACTGTTTAGAACACAGAGGTGCACACAGATGCAAGCATGCATGCATAGACACAGATGCAAACACACATACAGAGGCACACAGTTAACACAGATGCAAACACATGTGCAGAGGCAGACATATCTAAGATACAAAATTTCTGCAAAAGAATTAAAAAGTATTTTCCTTTACTTCTACTTTATGTTTATGTTTGGCCTGAGTGTATGTCTGTGCACCACAGGCATACAATGCCCATGGTGTCCATGAGAAGATGTTGAATCCCCTGGTACACGTGGTACAGACAGTTGTGAGCTTCCATATGGGTGCTGAGAATCCAATCCTGGTCCTCTGGAAGAATGGCCAGTGTTCTTAAGTACTGAGCAGATTTCAAACAAACAAACAAAAAAGATGTAAAAGCCCCTGTAGAAGATTTTTTAACATCAGCTTCAAGAGGAAGTTCAATAAGTAAGTCAGTGTGGACTTTATTTAGGTCAGTTTCTTGGATATAGGCCACATTTCCACGGGTCTTGGCTTGAAACTGGCCTACATAGAAGGATTAGCAGGTTGCGAGAAGTGGAAAAGTTTGAAGCAAGAATAACCCCAACCATAGTATGCTTTTGCGGTTTTCTGCTTAGTGCTAAATTGGTTCATAGGCAATAATGTGCTGGTAAATATTTGCCAACTTGTCAGGCAGGCCTAGAAGTAATGAGGTAAGTTCTAATTTGTGGTTTGCACCAATTTCAGCAGTGTAGATACCTCTGCCTAGCCTATTTTAAATGACTAACTGGATGTTACTGAACACAGAGTTTGTAAGAGGTGTGCAATTATATACTAAGATATTTTATTTTTACAGTGCTGATTTAATAATAGGCATCATTAACCTCAGGCATGGTTAATGTGAAAATTAGTATAATAATCAGAAGTGATGAGTTTTGAGTTTTTAATACTTTTTTTGAAAATATAGCCTATTTCATTATAACTTTATATAATTTAATGCATAATAATGGGTGTGTTTAAGAACTGGCTTGCATTTAACATTTAAGAGTTGATTCTCCTTAGAAATAACCTAAATTCCCCTCGACCAAAGAATGGATAAAGAACATGTGGTACATTTACACAAAGGAGTACTACACACCAGAAAAAAAATGACATCTTGAAATTTGCAGGCTAATGGATGGTTCTAGAAAACATAATATTGAATGAGATAACCCAGACCCAGAAAGGCAATTATCATATGGACTCACTCATAAGTGGCTTTTATTCATAAAGCAAAGAAAGCCAGCCTCTAATTCACAATCCCAGAGAACCTAGACAACAATGAGGACCCTAATCAACATGGGAAGTAGAAAAAGACAAGATCTCCTAAGTAAATTGGGAGCATGGGGACCATGGGAGAGGGTTGAAAGTGAGGGGAGAGGAAGAGAGGGGAGCAGAGAAAAATGTAGAGCTCAATAAAATCAATAAAATTAAAAAAGAATATACCTATATAAATGAAGGTGTAAGTCACAAACAATCCCACAGCAGTTTGGAATTATGATTATTAGAGAGGTTATTTATTTTAAGAGGGAAAAACTTACAGATCACCATCCCAGACAACAGCCCTCTGCGCATGGAGCCTACTCCCCGGAAACGGAGCCGGAAGCCAGAGAGCGAGCAGAGGGAAGTGGCCGCTTTTTTAAAGGAGAGAGACCACGCCCCAATGGGCTGGTATCTCAGCGGCTATTGGCTGAAGGAGCCCAAGGAGCTCCCGCAACATATAAACATATATACATATACATATACCTATAACAACAACAACAACAAAAAGTTGGTTCTCTCTATCTGATATGGGGCCCTAGGTTCCACAGCAGAAGGAAGAAGGTTTGTAACTAAGTCCCCGAGGAGAGCCTGCTGGGCTCTGTGCGTTGCCATGGAAGGGCTAGACCCAAGGTGCTGTTATCAGCGGTGCCATCTCCCTAGCGCACTTTCCCAGAATGCCGCAGTTATATTGTGCTCGGCAGGTAATTTGCGCTGGTCCTAGCGTGTGGGGCCAATCTGAAGTCAAATGGGCGACAGCTGGAGAACTTTCAGGCCTTGAGTGGGAAACCAAATTGGCTGGGAACGGAGGGCGTGTTTCTACCATAGCTGCTTCCTAACGCAGGCAACTTTGGAAGCCAAGTAAATCTCGAGATGTGCTGAACACGACCTTTAAAAAGTGATTTACTAGGTAATCTATGACCAAAAAGAGAGCCTCTGAGCTGGGTACGAGAGGCACGTCTCAAGGGTGCAGCGCATATATTTTGACAAGAGTTTTACAATCTCCAGGAAAAGTCTGGCAATAGACACCAGCCTCAGTTTTAAGAGACAGGCAAAAGCTCTCAGGAAGTAATGATGAGTAGGAAGGACAAAACTACTTGATGTTTATATCAGTTGCTTTTCTTGCCACTGCCCACAAATGCTTTATAAGAAGCAACCTAAGGAAGGGAATATGTGGTTTATTTATGTTTTGAGAGAATATAAGTCCATCATGGTGAGGAGGGCGCGGTCAGATTAATTCTCTGTGGTCGTAGGGTGTGAGGTTGCTTGCTTTTCTTTCAGCAGACATGGAACAGAGAAGGAAGGCCAGCTTTCTCTTCTTTCCCTAATTATTTCAGTTAGGGACCCCTGCCTAAACAATGGTGCCACCCACATTCAGGTCAGATCTTAACCAATCAATTAATCCTCTTCAGACACACCCAGCGGAATACGTCCCTTAATACTGTAGGCAGTTCTTAATCCAGTCAGGTTGGCAATCCGCTTTACCCATCCCAATGGTAAATGAATATTAAATGATAGTGAATCTCCAGAGCTATGCCGGAATGCTGATATAGCGCGGGAATTAGGGCTGTAGCTTCATACGAAATTATCAAATGCGGGAAGTACCGTGGAAGACAATTAGTCAATAAATATCTTAGAAAGTAGAAAATTACAAGGGTTACAGTAGACAGTGTCTAGAACACTCAGAGACTATGACATTCATAAAGCTATACCCCAAATGCAGAGAAGAAGCCAGTAAATGTCAATCAATTGTAAATATCAACAAGGGGTAAAGAACAATTCATTCCTCCTAGTGGGTCCACATAAAACATGGTGGAAGGAGGGTTTCATGCATGCCCAGGAGCAGCAATAGGTTGGATCCCTATCAAGATAAATTGAAATCTTAGCCTACACAGACCTATCAGTCTGAGCCTGGGAGGATACAGCAGCCTTGGGGACACACGCAACTATCTCGAGTGTATTACAGGAACAAAAACACAGTGGATGACATGGGAGTGTATTTGTGATTTTTCTACTTCTGCAATATCACACCATGGCCAAGGTGTTTGGGCTTACAGTTCCTAGGTTAGCATCCATAATTATCAAGGCAGGGAGTGTGGCAGCAGACAGGCGTGGGGCCTGGAGCAGCAGCTGAGCATTTGCATCTCCATCTCAAACCAGAAGCAGGAAGCAGAGAAAGCAAACTAGAATGGTAGGAGTCTGTAAACTCTTAATTCCTGCCTCCAGTGGTACACTTTCTCCCACAAAGCCACACCTCCTAAGCGGTCCCAGACAGTGCCACCAACTGGGGACCAAGGGCTCAAACGCTGTAGACTATGAGCTCATTGTGTTCAAACTCCCTCAGGATACTAGAGAAAGAGCAGCTTTCCCTCAGAAGAGGTCAAACGCTTGGGGCCCCGCTATCAAGTGGGCTCTCTGGACCAGGCAGCCTAAAGCATTACTGGCACAGGGAAACACAGCAGGGATAGTGCAATATCCAAGGCACTGGTCATTAGAATAACGTCTACCTCTGCTGCCGAGTTCCCCTGCATTGCTCTTACAAGAAACTGCAATCCCCGCGAAGCAGAAGATTCCACACCCCAGTGCATGGCAGGGCCCTCCCTGCAGAGAGGTAGACCCAAGGTAGACCCAAAGGACTGCATTTTACAAACAGATTTAAGTGACGTTGACTTACCGCCCACTCTCTGAGAAATACAATATAATTAAGCCCACTCCCCCGCTGCTGAGACAGGTCTGGAAACACTGTGTTGAACAGGCACAGTTTTGACAGTCCCACCTGGACAGCAGGTGCCCTGTGAGAGGCAAGCTCCGGGCCTAGCTGTGACAATTAACTTGTGGCAGTTGCCTGGAAACATCTCTTCCTCTTACTTGGCTCTGGTAACTTTGATTTTTAATTCTGATGTATTCCCTTATGCTTAATACTATATATATCGTTCCAAATATTTCTTGGAAATAAATGAAAAATAACCCAGTCTTCTTCACACCGAGTATAAAGAGAGGGCAAATGGCACTGCCGAAATATTAGTTGAGTGGCAAATGATTTCTTTTGCAAATGTATGTATATGTAATGAGAATATCTTTAAAATTAAGTTTTCAATACAAATAGGCAATTTTAAACACACAATATTTTTATATACTTAAAAAGCATGTGCATTTATAGCATATCTAGAAACACTCAACTGTTTGCATTTTTAATGTGCCTTATTAATTGACGAGGAGCCGTCTTACATTCCCATCAAATGCACAGAGAATTCTTCCCTTTGTTAAGCGTTTGTCGCTCTTTAATCTTACGGCATTTTCAAATCCCACAAACAGAAAAGGGCTCTCATCACCAGGCAAACATGCGTGGGCTTGAAAGCTGCGAACGTTTTAAAAGACCTGGGCTTTTCGAGGCTTGTTTTTCCCTCACACTCAGAGGTTCTGGTTAATCAAAGCATCCTCCACAAAGCCTCCCTTCCTAGGACATCCATAAGTGACCTCATGTCCGAGCAGGCTCAGACAGGGCTTCCTCCAGTCATGGCGGGTGAGTGGTCTATTTTCGGAAAGACTGGTTTCTGTCCACTTGGATGCCAATTTGGCATGTGATCACTCTAAAGCACAGAGCTGGAGCTGTCTACACAGGATGTTTCTGCTTAAAGAACACACACAAGGAGGAAATATTGTCTGTGTCTGGCTAAAGTGATAAAATTATTTTCTCAGCCCAGGATCTCAGCAGAGGACAGATTTGTTGAAGACAATCTTTCGAAAAGCAGGGACAGGGTATCAAAAAGGCATATTCGGAAGGTCTTCAGGAATATTCTTGTTTGAAATAACAGGGTACATTATTTTCTTGAGATGGCTGGTCACATTGTATTCACTGTCAGGAAGCAAGCAGATAGTAGACAGAAAAGGGGGCTAGGCTATCAAATCGCAAGGCCCCCTGTCTCAGACTTGCTTCAGCCAAGTGTTCCATCTAAAGACTCCAAAGCCCCCCCAAACAGCATCTTTAGCTGGGGACAAAATGTTCAAACACGTGAGCCGATAGGAAGACATGTCACATTCAGACCACAGAAATAGAGTTTGACAGATGTGAACTGTGGCATCTGAAAGAGGACAATTAATATTATAATGTGGGGCCGGTAGGATGGCTCAGTGGGTAATGATGCTTGCTGTGTGAGCCTGGCAACCTGAGTTCAGTCCGTGGAAGCCATATCAAGGCAGAAGGAGAAAGCCAGCTTCCCAGGCTTGTTCTTTGGTCTCCACATGTGAACCATGGCGTGTGCATCCATACACAAACAAAACACCAGTATTTCCTGAAAGAAAGAGTATACTGCAAATCTGCGGAGAGCCTGTGATCACCTTTCACACCTGCGACAAGGCTGGCTACGCCTTTAAGAATTAGAATCATAGCCATTCATTTGACTCAGTCTCAGGCAATGGGACTGACTGGCCAGCAACTTAGGTTAGAGCAAAAGCTCCCCCCACCATAAGAAGCAGCACTGATACCCCTTTTCAGCTTAATGTGGAACCAGTTCACTGTTTACTGGGGTCATGTTTAAGCTCTGTAGGAGGGCAGGAGACACAGGCCTGTGTTCTGTGGTCCTGATCACTGTGGTCTTTGGAAAGGGAGATGGCTTTCTGCTCTAAGGAGCCTTTCAAATTGTTACTCTGCTCTGGGAAGAATGTAGACAAGGAGGCACAGCCTATTTCTTACTGCCTTTTGCCAACTATATCAAAATAGACCAATGTTTGACAATTCACTAAAATAGAATTTTGTTAGCATTAACTGTCTTGTTTCTACCAGCAACGTGCCTGAGACCACCTCCTCTGTGTGTTTTCCAGGTTCCCCTTTCCCTATTTACTCCCCACTTAGGGGTTTGATTAAAACTCTAACACTGTATGAAATTTTACAAATTGTATGTTATTGGATGCCAGTTTTGTTGTATTCCTCTGGTCTGGTCTAGCATGCTCCTCCCAAAGCTCCTCCATTTCCTTGCAGAGGCATCCCAAGGGATGCCCTTTGGAAGGCGGGTGAGGACATATCTACCCCACTTCATATAGAAAAGGAAAGGAAACCACCAGGTTTCTGTAGCCTCATTTCTGCTCAGGCCCAAACATGCTCAATGCTAGGGTTACCTTGGCGGGAAGCCAGGGGCACTGCTGTTGTCTTTTGCTAAAGAAAATCTAGCCATTTATCCCAGGGCTTGGTCTGGAAGGCCGGGTCTTCAGGCAGAGAAAAGACTGTTCAGGGAGGCACAGTGGGGGCTGAGCCACCAAAGAAGCTGGCTGACATTCTAGCAGTAGCAAGAGTAAGTCAGCTTTGAAGGCAATAAGTGCAAAGGACCCGAGGAAAGGAACAACCACTGTTAGCATATTTCATTGTTTGTTAAAGTATATTTCAAATGGCTAAACAAAAAGCTTTGTGTGTGTGTGTATGTCTATGTGCACATTTGTGTGTTCAAGTGCACATGTGTATAGGGTGTACTTGTGTGTGTGTGTATGTGCTTTTGGAAACCCGAGGGCAACCTCCGATGTTAATTCCCTAAGTGTCAACCACAAGTGTGTATGTGTAGGTGATTTATATGTATATGTTCACGTGTGTGTGCATGTTTGTGTGCTGTTGTTAGCTTTCTTCCATCTCCCTCTTTATTTTTGGAGACAATGTCTCTCACTATACCCAGAGGTTACCAATGAAGCTAGACTGACTGGTCACAAACGACCCTCCAGTTCCTCCCACACATACCCTAGTGCTAGGACTCTAGGTTGTAAGTGTGTGCCACCATGCCCGGTTTTCTTTTTTGTTTTGTTTTGTTTTGTTTTGTTTTTGCATGGGTCCACGGAAATCTAAACCTAGGCTCTCATGTTTGCAAGGCAGGCACTTTACCAAATGAGCTCTCTTTCTAGCCCTCTACGAAGAGTTCTGATGATGTAAACACTTTATAATATTCTTACAGTGGAAATAAGAAAGGTTACTTTTAAAAAAAAAAAAAAAAAGGAAAAGGCAGCAATCTTCCCCAAAGGTATTTATGAAAGTAAATTTTTAGGCTTTTTTTGTTGTTGTTGTTTTGGTTTGGTTTGTGTTTTTTTGCCTCAAATGTTAAGGCTGTTTGATGATCATTTCCTAGACCGAAAGAAAATCAAGGTTGACTGCCTTGCCGTGGGCAGCTGAATCACTATTTTTTAAAAAAATTCTTGGGTCCTTTTGATATTTGCTGTCTGTAAAAGTTCTGAGAGGTGTGGGAAGGAAGAAAGAGAAGGGGAAGCGGGTTTTAAAGCAGCATTGAGAAGCCAGACTTTATAACTCTTGTTTACTTAGATCATTCGCTGGAGGGTAAGGGTTGGGCTGCTTGTGATGTCTGAAGGCTGCATCTTCCAACATGCCTGTAAAGTCTGGCCACCAGCTCTAGCCTCATGGTGCAGTGTCTGTCTTAGAAACACAGGTGCCCACTACAGCCTGTTATCACATGGAGTTAGGGGAGATGAGGCCCAGCTAGGAACCGGAATTTGATAGCATGGAAGCATATTTTATTAGCATGGTTTGTGTAAGTTCTATAAAACACATCTTTTAGATTTTTAGACATCAAAAATATTATGCATTTTTTTGAGGTTTCTTCTAAAGCAATGGTTCTCAACCTTCCTAATGCTGCAAACCTTTAATACAGTTCCTCATGTTGTGGTGACCACCAACCATAAAATTATTTCATTGCTACTTCATAACTGTAAGTTTGCTACTATATGAATTGTAATGTAAATATCTGATACGCAGGATATCAAATATGGTCGTGACCCACAGGTTGAGAACCACTGTTTTAAAGCATCGTCCAACGAAACTAGCTACTCATGTTTATATTTTTATTTTTTTGTCTTTAAAAACATTCTGTTTTTTTTTTTCTGTACAAATGAAAGTAGAAGAAAAACTTAAGGAAAGCTTCTATTTTGCTAAGCAAACCTGCATCCTGAATTCCCTTCTTATACAGCCATTAAAATGGCTATTTACCAACTTAAAGATTTCTAAAAACTCAAATGCATATTAATCATGAAGCTAAATGAAGTCTGCCATCGACCCATTTAAGAGTTTGAGATCCACTTTGCAAATTTCCTCATCGTGCCAGGGATCACGTGGCAAGCGCTAGCTCCTGTGCGTACTTTCCAAAGTCCAGTGTTGTCCACCCAGTGGGTATTCCCCATTGCTCTGTTACAGCAGCATGCTTGCTCATGACTGACCACATTCCTGGCAAGAGGAAACTTAAGAAGGATTTACTTGGTTTACTGTACCAGGCTTTTTCTTTTCAGCCACCAGCCTGCTCCCAAATCATGACACAAACACTTATTACTAGTTTTGAATGCTCAGCTTAGCTTAGGCACGTTTTCTGACTAACTCTTTTAACTTAAATTAACCTGTTTATCTTCTTCTGCATTTTGTCTTGGCTTATTACCTTTTTTCTGAATATCTTATGTTCACTGCTTCTTTAGGTCTGGCTGGCTGTCTGGCAGCTGGCTGGCTTCTTGCCCTGGATGTGCCCCCTCTTTGTCTCCTCCTCCTCCTCCTCTTGTTCTTCCTTTTCTTCATTTTGAGCCTGTTTATTGTCTCTGCCTGATAGCCCTACCCATGCCTTCTCTGCCTACTTATGGGCCATCCAGTTCCTTATTAGATCAATCATGCAGACAAGGTGAAACAGATGCAACATAACTTTACATAATTAAATGCAGCATAAACAAAAGTGACACACCTTTACACAGTGAAAGTAACATTCTACTGCATAAACAAACATAACACATCTTTGTCTAGTTAAAATAATATCCCACAACAGTTTATAGCTCTAGAAGCTTCAGTTCATCAGGGCAGGAAGGGTGGTATTGGCAGTATTGGCTCTTGACTGTGGCAGCAGGAGCGTGAAGCTGCTTGTTCACATCTGAGTGTATCGGGAAGCAGAGAGAAGGAAATGCCAGTCCTTAATTCATTTTCCCTTTTGTCCCCTTTTATTCAGTTAGCGACTTCAGCCCCTAGGATTATGTCACCCCTATTTGAAAGAATTTTGCCTCTTCAGCTAAGCCTCTCTGGAAACACACTTACAGACACCCCAAAAGGGATGCCTCACTAGCGCCATGGGCATTTCATAATCCAGTTGAGTTGGTGATAAAATAACTACCACTTCAGGGTTTTTTATTTGCTTTGCAGAAATATGATTGTTGCCCAATTGTGCACATAGTGCTTTCATATGCAAGTATTTAGTAAGTGAATTTGTATTGGCAATAAGGCTAGCAGTGATCTGCCTGGGTAATCTTTTGGCTTTCAGTTCATAATAAAGGAAAAACAGTGGGGCATTGATGCGCACAATGCTCCTCCCTAGTCCCAGTCTTAATAAATCTGTCAGGTTTGGCTTTTAACGTTCCTGATTGTTCAAAGACATCAGATATGAGGTTTGTTCTCTTTCACTCCCTCTTCTCTTCCAACTCCTCAAGTGACTAAACATCCTACAAAGCAATACTTATTTATAGGTATAATGGGAGGTATACGGTTACTGCATTGATAATTTCTTTGTCACCCCTGCTTCCTGGGGCAGCTGGTGGGATGTTTTGTATTGGGATTTCACTTCATTCGCCATTCGTTGTGTCTCTCATTCAGTGTGCTTATCTTTGTTTCTTGTACGTTGTTGGCCATTGGCAGTACCTGAGGAAATGAAGCCACAGCCACTGTGCAAAGGAAATGTAATATAGCAATGAAGAAAGGCATAAAACTATAGTGCATGCCCGTGAGTGCATATGTGAAAACTCCTGCTGGCTCGTAACAAGCAAGTAGCATTCCCCAAACTGGATTCTGGTGACAAATTTTCTGTTATCAAACAAATTTGGACAATAAGCACATTAAGCCTTCCTCTTGAAGGTTCCTTCTATATGCCACCAAAGTATTGTAGATAATTAGAGCCACTCTCCTGTGAAGACACCTTTTTACTGCACTTCAGGTTTTCCAATACTCACTTGAACACACGTATCGCCATCCACATGTTAATGTGCTGTGGGATATTTACATCCCATGAGTCATCGGTTTGGAAAATGAGCCAGTAGGTACCACATCTGTGCACGACTTGGTTCTGGAAACCCTGAGGGCCAATGAGAAGATGAAGAATGACACACGTATAGACACAGAAAAGGGGTTTGGACTTCCTGATGGAGAAGTCACAGCACCCTGGAAACTCAGCATGTTTGTTATATACAGTTAAATAGAGAGGAGGAGTTGTTGTATACAGATCAACAAGGAGACGGCATCGCTCACAGAAATAAACAAGGAAGCAGGGTTATTATGTGTGACTGAACTAGGAGGCAGGTTTAGCTGATCTTGGTAGAGGCAGTCTCCACAGGGGAAGAGTTTTCAGGCCGTAAACATCCAGGGAGAAAGCTAGGGCAGAAGTTTTCTACACACACTCAACATGAGCACACAGACCAGCAAAAAGCTTAGCCATCATCCTTCTCAGCTCCACTGGGGGAAGCCTTTGCCACACCCATGGAACTGAGACATTGGAGTCCTTGACATATCTATACCCATGTAAAACAATACACATTCACTCAGGACGTAACTTACTCATTGAAAGTTACTAACTAGCTTAGCTGGTAGTATGATATTCTATTAAAGAGATTATAAGATACATATTCTCTTTCTTCATAAATGAAACATTTATTAATCAGGACTTCCCCACCACCCCAGACAACTGACAGAGCCTCACATAAATAAACTTAGACAGAAAAGCATGGAAACCCAGCATTGGGTCCTATTTCAGAGAGTCCCTCCAACCTTCCTCTTCCTTTTCCAGCAGCTGACTGTGTATGGATACAGATTTCCTCCATGTGGATGGTAAGGACATTAGGAAGAAGAGGAGGACTGGTTACAATTAGCTCCAGGTTCAGATCTTCATAGCATAATGTCCTCAAAGAGGAGAGATTTCCTTTTTTTGGGTATCCACAATATAAATTGTAAAGATTCTGATTGTCTCAACCAAAGTCATATGCTCACCCAGAGCCAACCACAGTGGTCATCTCTATATAATATATATTATTATTATTATTATTATTATTATTCATATCTGACCACAGGTAGATCCTTATTCTCAGGAAGGGGAGCAATTCTCTGAATTAATCCCTCAACAGACATACAAGAGATAAGGAGATACAATTCACCAGGAGAGGATTGATAGTAGTTGGTGAGGCATTAATTACTTTTCTGTTGCTGTGATAAGACACTGTAACCAAGACAACTTAAAAAAGGGAGAATTTATTATCTGGGGTTTACAGTTGCAGAGAATTAGAATCTGGCAAAGTAGAAGTAGCAGGTATCAGGCAAGTGACTAGCATCCGAGAGCTCACATCTGGAACCACATGCAGAAGGTAGAAAACACACCGGGAATGGTACAAGTATTTTAAAGCCACAAAGCCCTCTCCCAGTAGCATACTCCCTCTGACAAGGCCACACCTCCTAATCCTTCCCAAATAGTTCTACCAACTGGGGACCATGTATTTAAACATAGGAGCCTATGTGGGACATTCTCATTTAAACCATCACAATGACCAACACAACTTAGTGAATAGTTTATTTTGCCTGTTGGTTCCAGAGGGAGAAGAGTCCCTTTTGGTGGGAAAGCAAAGCAGCAAGCAGTAGACATGGCAGCTGGAACCCAGGAAGCTAGCTCAGGGCTCACATCCTCAACCAGAAGCACAAAACAAAGAAAATGAATTCCAAACAGAGCCAGGCTTCAAGCTCTCATAGATTCCCCTCCCCCATTCAGTGGCAATTTTCCTCCAGCAAGACTGTTCCTTCTAAACCTCTCCAAATAGCCCCACCAACTGGGGACTACATAGTCAAATATTCGAGCCTCTGGGAGGCAATTCTCAACCACCACAGTAAATGCTAGAGAGATTCAAAACAACAGATGTCTACCGCGGTACGGTTTAATTATTAACTTCTAGATTTGGCCATAATAGGCAGTTGGCTCTGGTTTTCAATTTCTGTTAGAAGGAGAAGACTAAAAAGTCAACTATTTTAATATTTAAGTTGTTATTTTTAGAAGACATCTCTAACTTACAAGGCAGTTTCTAGCTAATAAATCCAAAGAGAAAGTCACCTCAGTCATTTCCCTGAGCATATTCAAGACTTTCTTGGCCCCAAGACGTCACATTGCTCAAAGTAATACACTCGGTGAGTGATTTTCTTAGGTTTTTAAGTAGCTAAAATCAATCTACTATGAATATTTTAGGTTGAAAGCTTTCACATTCGTGTTATAAGGTATATTATTAGCAGTACAAACTTAACTGTCTGTCCTTAGCTATAGTGATCTCCAAATAACTGATTGTACAGAATCTTGGCTCTACTCAAGACACATGTGACTTACCCCTAAGGGGCTGTAAATAGGCCTTGTGGGTTTCTGTTTAGACTTGCCGTGAGTTTGTTCCATTGGTTATATGAACTCTGCTCACTGCGTAAGTCAGTAGCTCTGCATTGAGCCCTCAGAGTAACACAGCTGTTCTTGAAGGATTTGTCTGAGAATAATCCTGAATTTACAGAAGAAAGATAAAAAAGATCAAAGGATTTCTTTACAGCTTCGAAGGAGAGGTAAGTTCAATGTTTTCAGTGAGCTGCCTACATTTGGAGTTCAGATTCTGAGTCTTTTTTAATTGAGAAAATAAAGAAGATTCATGCTGGGGCCTTGGGTGGACAGATGCAAAAGAGTTAGTGATAGAGTATGTGGGGAGCAGCCATAAAGAGGGGACACATTCCAAGAGAGAGGTGGCCATCAGTTTGGGCATTGCCAACAGGTCTCATAGGAAGAGACTCTGAAAGAGACCCCGGAGTGTACAATTCGGAGCCTATGGTAACATTGAAGAGAGTCATTTCCAGGGAGTGGAATGAACAGACCCCAAACTGCTGCCAGCATGAAGCAAACTAAGAAGGCATCTCACACAGAGAATAGAGCTCCTTCAATTACAAAATGGTTCTGTAGAAAAAATAAGGAAAGGAAAAGGAAAAAATGGCATCGGACAAGCGATTAAGAGCCAAGAGACACATTTCTCGCCCCACTTGAAGAAGCTTGTGTACAGGAGAAGACCATGAATGGTGTGGCTGGAGATGGGAACTGCATCAAAAGCAAGGAAGAGGTCCGTTTTCGGAGCGTGATACTAGCGACAACAGCTAAGCTTATGGGAATGAGATCCTGGGCTCATGGAGAGGATGCGAGAAGATGAACCTTGGCAAGGTCATCAGGACAAGGCATGAGAAAGGAAGGCCAAAGGCCTTTTTCCAGCGAAGCAGGGCCTGAGGTCCTCTCTGCTCAGGAGGGGAATTACTTACGTATGAACTAAGGAGGGTGAATGCCAAAACAGATGGAGTACAGAAAATGGTCGTGGGATGCGTTGAACATGCTGTGAAGCTTTCAGTCAATGTATAATACATTCAACAAAGAATTAGGGCTGGGAATTGGCATGGTGACTGTCCAAAAAAAAGAAAGAAAGATAATCAATGGATTTTGATGACTATGGGGCTTTGATTCAAAAGCCAGGAAGAAAATGTAATAAAACTTGATCAGGTCTGGAAGGAAAGCTAAAGGAAGAATTAAATATTGTAAACTTTAGGACAGAGAGGCTTAGCCCCTATGTCTGGTATACAGTACCCTGTGAACAATGTTGAGAAATGCAAATTTTGCTGAGCTAGAGCTGCAGGTTGGGTAAGATTAATGAAGAGCCAGCAGGAAGCTGCTAGGAAGTCCATAAGAATGAGTCCCCAGAGCCGTGCAGTCTGCAGTCTTTCTTAACAGATACAGGGAGCTGAGAGACTGGCATCATCAATGGCATCTCCCATGGCAACAGTCATAACTGATGCTAATAAGCTCCAAGGTGGTCTAAGGAAGCAGGTTGTAGAAGAGGGATGATCACTGGGAAAGAAAGGGCTGTTGGTTACACATCCAGTGGAGGCTATGACCCGGACAGCCAGTATGGAAGCCCAAGAACCACGGTAGAGAGAGAGCCATGTAACTGTAAAGTCAGTGGGGAAATCTCTGTGAGTGTCACTGGGGATCAAAGCAATCATCTCCCCTAGGTACCCTCTATTTCAGGGACTGCCACAGAAGTATTGTCACCAAGAAACACTGGTTTTCAGCTGAAGACAACTGTAGATAGGAGCAATTATAAGTGGGGTCATGTAGTCTGCTCCAGGGAGGGGTATTTTATTGTCAACTGTGTTAACACTTCTGGTACATAACTAGGTGAAAAATCGTCTTTTTGTCAGTTTTATTATTATTTTAAAATCTCTGCAGATTCCACAGTTTATATTCCCTACTCCCACTTATTATATTATTGGCAATGAGTTGTGTAGGAAAAACATTGAGGATATGTAAAGATTTAAAATGGATTACAGAAAGTCACGTAGAAGCAGTTAGGGATGGGCTTAGAGATCGATAATGAACAGTGGCAGAAGTAGCTTGTCGGATTAACGTGGGAAAAAGACCAAGGTGCTGTCTGCAACACCCTCCCTGTGTCTGCCTAGTCTCACCTTAGCCTGCTTGCTCTCAGTTCTGCATTCCCAGGTCAAGTCTGTATTCCATCTCAAGGTGGTGATTTGGGTATCTGGCTTAGAACCGAGTATAACCAACAGGAAATGGACCTCACTTTCATTTGTGGGTTTTTGCTGCTGGAGATAAAATACCCATCTGTTTGCGGCTCAAAGGTCTATTCCCAGGGCTAACAGCCCGTGCCTCCTCTTTCAGGTGGATAAGCTTTGACTGACTTCCTTCTGCTTCAAGTTCACTGAACAGACTCTAAATATGAGCCTGAGGTTTTTAGCTGTCGTCAAGATATGTTTTGTTCATCTGAGGGAAAAACAAGCTTCATAACAACCGCTGTTAAGACTGCCCATCAATGATACCGCTCCAAGCCTGAGAAGGCTGTGGTCACTCCGGGAGTCTGCCATCCATATGTTTTGGAGACGCAGGCAGGTAGAAGAGGGCAGGGTTGGATGCCAACAGCACCATCAGAAATTTCTAGTCTGGATTAGAGCCAAAGCATGTAACTGTGATGTATAAGCACGCAGACAGAAATAAGCCCTGCCTAGGTAGCAATTTGTACCTGCTTTTGCCTTGATAACAATAGTCAGGTAAAGTTCCTTTAATGTATATATTTATCTATGTTGCAGTTCTCAGAATGTGGTCCCCAGGCCAGCAGCATTCGTATCATTCAGGAATATACTGAAAATGCTGACTGCAGGTTCCACTCAGTATCTTTAAAGCAGAGGCCCGGGGTAGAGGCAGCTAGCTGCCGAGCCTCTAGGTAGCTAGGCTCAGGCTGAGCTGCCTGGCATTGTCCTCAACCTGGGCTCTTCTTATTTATTAGCATTGTTGGGAGAATGTCTAACCAAGTATTAGTGCTTGGACCCCACCAGTAGGATTCGATGGAATTTGTAGTGTCCTGGCATCTATTTTTGGTAAGTTCCAATGGTTCTAATTATGGTTACAGCTAAAAACCATTGTTCCATAGTGATCCAAGAAATGGCTCTTCAACCCAGGATGTGAGCATCCAAAAACCAACTTATTGAGAACTATTTGACCATGACCAGAGTGATGTGGGATTCCCCTTGGTATGCTATGAATGTTTTATTGCCATTGGTTAATAAAGAAGCTGCTTTAGGCCAATGGCTTAACAGAATGTTATAGCCAGGCTAAAGATATATATATATACATATATATATGTATATATGTATATATATATATATATATATATAGAGAGAGAGAGAGAGAGAGAGAGAGAGAGAGAGAGAGTAGGCAGAGTCAGGGAGACACCATGTAGCTGCCAGAGGAGACAGACATGCTGGAACTTTGCCAGTAAGCCACAACTTCGTGGTGATGCACAGATTAATAGAAATGGGTTAGTTTAAGATATAAGAGTTAGCGAGAAATATTCTTAAGCTATTGGCCAAACAGTATTGCAAATAATATAGTTTCTGGGAAATTATTTCAGGTCTTAGCAGCTGGGGAGCGAACAAGCAGCCTCCATCAACACCAGAGTGTGGACTTAGTCATCTGTATACAAAGCAAACCACAAGTCATGTAAAACGTCATAGTGTGGGAAAGTTTCTTTTTCATTTTCTCTACTGCTGTACCCCAAGCACCTGAAGTAGTGTTTGGCACCGAGAAGGTGGGAGATAGCAATGTTGATGAATTGCATTGATATTGAGCCAGAAACTGGGCTCTAGGAGTCTCACAAATGAACAAGCTGGAAGTATGGGCTCTGTTTGGGGCTGGCCTGGTTCATCCATTCCTGTTGGTTCTGCAGACATGTTCTGAGTCCTCTTTGTTCTTGCCTCATGCACATCTGTATCATCTGTCACCGCCTCAAGTCAGGACTCACAGAACTATTTGCGGGGATCGGTCTCTGTGGATGCTC
This sequence comes from Chionomys nivalis, assembly GCF_950005125.1. Classification (NCBI taxonomy): domain Eukaryota; kingdom Metazoa; phylum Chordata; class Mammalia; order Rodentia; family Cricetidae; genus Chionomys; species Chionomys nivalis. Next base: position 22,186,386 of record NC_080107.1, read on the forward strand.
TTTCCAGAACTGGGTGGAGTCAATTTCCCCTTCCGTGGGGCTGGAGGGATGAAGCATGGCGGTGTGATCAGGGATTCCAGTGTTTTCTCTGGACAGACTCTGATCTGGAAGGTGATGGCTCCTGGCTCACCTCCTCTGTTTCGATTTACACACTATTCCCTGGGCACCTGACAGCTAATGGGAGGCTCTCCTCCATTTGGTGGGCAGAATCATCTTCTGAGCGAGGTTCAAATCCAGAATGGATTTCCTGACAGGCAAAACCCTGTTCCCCATGACGCTGCTGCTGCGGTCCCTCTGGCAGGGAAACCTCTGCAGGTACCTGTTTAACACTGTCATGCTGAGTGTTCAGGTTCATGGCTTCACCTCTATGAAGGAAGTTTGTTTACAAACAGAGTTGACTTCAGCAGAGCAAATCATGTCCCCAGTACACAGGACTGGGAAGTTCAGTGTTGGCTACTGTACCCTAACTGAAACTCCATCTCTTTGATCTATTTTACCTACTGCTTATGTTGTCCTATGTGAATATTCTTGTTTCTTAGTTGAAGTGCTTGCTCCCATGTGCCCTTCTCGGCAAAGTCTTCCCCATTTGTTTGCCATAACCGTTTAGACTGCAGTTAGCTCATGATTCCAGATAGGAGGAAGACCTAGATTTTCCGATATAAGTTTGCCTAGCTCTTCCTGAGGGCTCACTGACACCAGGTGTTGCTACACCTTGAGGTCCACTCACTCCTCAGAGTGTAGTATATATTTAAGCTTCCTCAATGACACGCAGATTCTCTATTTTTACATGAAAGCTTACCATCCCTCAAGCCTCCTGAAGGCCGGGAAGTTTAGAGTTCTTCTCCCATTATTGTTAATGCCCGGCCTGACTTGGCAGCAGCTGTTGCTTGTGAACGAACAATATGAGGCTCTCCTCCCCCAAGAGAAGTTGCAAATGCCTCCTCGGCAGCGCGTTCCACCTTTGTGGACGCAGGGAGCGTAAAATAGAGTGAGAAATGAACGCGAGGCTCCTGTTTGGGGATTCAGTGCACAGCTTAGAAACTATTGAGTTTAGCCATTTCCTGACATTGACTTTCATAGCAACAGTTTAATTTGGAGAAAATCTGCTACCTCAAATGACTGAAAGTATTTATGTGGAAAATTTTCCAAATGATTGGCTTTGCTGTGTTCCCATTTTCTTTCCCCATGAATATGTGAGTATTTGGCCTTCTTCCAAGAGTTCCTTTCTGCATCACTTCTCTTCAGGAAAAGACATTTTGCTATCCAGAGCGCAAGCAGCATCAGGGGTCTTCCTCTTGTACACAAAACATTGTTCGCGTTTCAGCCACAGCATCTGTAAAAACTGAGAATCACTGTGTTGCCCATGCCCTTGGATTTTCTCAAAGGTTAAGGTTGTCTGGATAACCTTGAGAACATTCCCTGAGAAGCTGGGCTTGTGCTTTCTGCAGCCCCGCCCTGTGCCCGCCTCCCACCTGACTCTGTCTTACTAAAAGGTTCTGCCCTCTGTCCCTCCTTCTTCCTTTCCCTCTAAGTTCTCAGCCACCTCACCACTGTCTGCTCTGGCCAGCATCACCAACAACTCTCCATAATTCAATGCAGTAATAGCTTTAGATTATAATAAATCTTTCTGTAGCATTTGACATTTTAGATCTCATTTTTCTTACCTTTTCTGGGGACTGTTTATTCTCCTTATTTCCTTAGTTTCTGCTTTCTTTGTTCCTTTCTTGGGTGTTGTTTCCTTGGAAATCAGTCCTAACCTATTTCTATTTTCTTTTTTAATTTTAACTTTATTTATTTACTTTTTTTTTTACATACCTGCATGCCAGAAGAGGGCATCAGATCCTATTATAGATAACTCTGAGCCACCATGTGGTTGCTGGGAATTGTCCTCGGGACCTCTGAAAGAGCAGCCATTGCTTTCTCTTCCTCACAAAGCCCCACAGTGTGGCTGTCTCACCCCTTCAGCCTGAGTCCATGTCGCCCTGCATCTTGCCACTTTTGTATTGGGTCTTACTGGATCTCTTTTCAGTTCCTCTGCCTGCCATGACTTCTCATCTCTGGGCTTTCTTCTCCCTAGTCTACTCTTTCCGTTTTCTCCCTCTTGGCTGGAAGCGATTCCTCTTTTGAGTCTCAGGTTCAGAATACTTCTAAGACAGGCTCCCAAGTCTGGCAAAGGTCCCTCCCCCATGACCTCCGCCTCATTGTCCCATCAAAGCACCCCCAGCCCCCATCTCACAGCTGCCCCATCTTGAAACTTCTCTTGTAGTGTCTGTTGTGCAAAGACTCATGTGTCTCAGCCATGTTGACTGGTCACACTGCATATGCCTGATGCAATATTTGATTCATGGCTGGCACTGAACTCAATAAGCATCTATTAAGTGAAAAGTGAGCCTCAAAATGAAGCAAAAGTCAGCCTTCTTCATGATACGGGGAATAAATAAATGCCAAAGTCTCATTTGCAGTTTCTCCCTCACTAGTCAATCTCCCCTGGCAGAACCGACTATTACTCTCCCACAAAGCAGACAAAAACTTTGTTGCAAACAAAGCAACCTATATGTCCCACAGGAAGAGAAACTTTCCAAGGTTCTGAGAATTAGCATATGGTAATTGGCAAGTCCCAGGGTATCTTTTAATTGAACCTTCACAGAAGTTCACTTAGCTTGTACTCGGTGCAATTGAGGAGAACCTCATTAAGGAGGTCGTGTTGTGTCAAGCCTTAGTGAAAACGGAGAGAATGGGAAACAGTTTCCTACACGGAGGCAGGGGAGATGGGGAGCCTGCTGAGCTGTGGCTCTCGAGTCCACAGGTTCGGTTCGTACTGACTCCTGACAGAAGAGAGCCATAGTATGGCCATGACCTTGAGAGAAGGCTAGGATTGCCCTGCTCAGAGTCCATTGTCACTTTTCTGTTTTACGTGCTTTCCTTCTGTCCCCTTCCTCTGTTGTTGCTGGTTCCTGAGCAAGCCAACTGTCAGGAGCACCTCTCCCAGGGCACATCTGAGGAAACGGTATGACAGCCAGGCTCAGTCCACCACAGCTTGCCTGTCCCTCTCCGCTACCATTTACTTACTCTGTCCCATGCTCTCTGGGACTGGGATAAGACAAAAAGGGTGCCCATTCTTGTGCGCCAGTCCCATGCTTGCTGTCCCATCCTCTCTGCTCTTCTACTCCTTGCCTCTCCAAATCCCCATTCTCAAGAGCCAACTCAAATGTTCCTCCTCCACGAAGCTTTTGTTACAACCTGAACAATACCTCCAACAAGTGGCCATCTCTCTTTTCTCCACCTCCAAGGGACCTCGTTTGGCTCTTAGGTGTGCCTTGGGTCTATGTTAAGATATCAGCATCTAAGGAAGACTTTTTCTCAGCATGCCCGCACCGTCTAGCACAATGGACGTTTAGGGGCAGTTGGTGTAGGAGGAGAGCTCTAGGGAGGAGGACATTGCAGAGGTTAATTGCAGGGGGTGGGAGGCTGGAGGCTAGGCTTGGGTGCTGAGAACAGTCATTCTGGGTTGTCTCTGTTCAGCTGCCTAATCAGCATGAGACTTTGGACAAATTGCACCATTTGTCTGAGCCTCCATTTCTGTGTCTCTAAAAGACAAAATTATACGTACAAAATTATACCCCTACCTATGATTGTTGTGGAGCCTAAAAAAAGAAATCATAAAGCACTTTGTGCAAGACCTTTGCCTCACGCGCACTCAGCGAATATCAGAACCTACAGATTCAAGGTGTAGCGAAAATACCGCCGTAGAAAATACCAGCGGGTATACCAGGGGCAAAGGGCCTTTGTGCCTAAGTGACAAAGCAGCTAAAGCTAAGCTGTCACCGAGAGAAGGACCGGCATAGCCCAATCCTCCTGAGAGCTCAGGTGCTTGCTTGGTGAAATGGCAAATCTCATCTCTGTAAGTCAATAGAATCCTCCTGACACGAAGACAGCAATAATCGAGGCTACAGGCCGCAGAGAAGGCTAGGCGAGCCCATGGCCCGGAGCTGTGTTTTAAGGCACCATGTTTTAATGTCTGATGATTTGGAAGATGGAAAATGAATGGTGAAGGGAAACAGTCATGTTTTTGCTGCCATCTACAGATGTCAGAGTGCAATGTTTAAGGTTTTTTTTTTAACATGCCCACAAGCCCACTTCACTGAACTACACTACATATAAAGTGTAGTTTAAGTAAGAGTAACCTAAATAATTGAAGCAAATTATTACAGTAATTTATTTGCCCTGCTTTTGAAAAGTACGAGCATTTAGTCAGGAATACGGTCTTTCTAACCCTTAAGTTGTGTTCAGGCTTGTCATCAGAGGTGGTTGTTGCTCAGGGCGCTGTAACTGTAGCTTTAGCGGCTCGCTGTCGGGGTCAGAGTTTAAAATGGTGGCCGCAAACACTGAGTCAGGCTGGATTTCACTCCAAGCTTTCCTGTGTCTCTCTGATTCTAGTAACAATCACAGTAAATTGCCTCTCACTGTTTGGATCTGAGAAATCAAAACAAGTGAAATCAACCCGTGGGGGGTGATGTCCCCCGGAGGTGTCTCCTGTCACACTCCTGTCTGTGTACTATGTGAGTTATTTATGGCACACCTACTTGCCTGTGTCTCTTTCCCAAAGGGTTAAATATAGACAAGAGTTACTGGAGAAGCGTTTGATGGAGAGAAAAAAAGTGGCCCTTCAAGAAGTTCAGGAAGAGGAAGAGCGAGAGAGGCGGCTGGAAGCCCTTCGAAAACAGGTGTTTTCGATTTGGAAATCTTTTCCTCTGTTAATGTTTCTAAGTGTGCTAATGATATTATTACTGGGACTCAGTTCGTGACATCTGCTATATAAAAATGTAACTTTTCCAAATTAGGACATGGTTTTCATTCCCAGGAGCCAGTTAGGTTTATGTTGAACCAGGTCCAGCTTCTTAATATATTTAAAGAAGTTTATCAGCAGCGTTTCAAAAGCTCTCCCAAGATCTAAATGCGACCCTGTCTCCTCTAGTTCATTAGCCACACAGTATCTGTTTGCAGCAGTGAAACTGTTTCCAGTCAAAAGACTGTCCTCAAAAATGTGGTAGAACAAGATAATCCACTCTGTAGTGGGAACCTGGTCTCGGAAAAATCCCACAGCCAACAAGCCTGTTAAGTGCCATGTTACAAATAGCCCTTTTGTAGAGAAACAAAAGCCTCCCACTGCCCTGCCTAATAGAAATAGGCAAAAGGAGGTGAAAGTAGACAGTGCATGGCGAACGCAGGAGTTTAAGAGATTGGGAAATGTGAGGGAGTTCCTCTGGTAATTTTTCTAAACTTGAACTCCCAGGTGATTTCTTGAGCTGATGACTGCACGGCCTAGCCGGCACAGGCAGTGGCTGTTAGTTTCCTTTCTAAGTGAGAAATCTTACAGAGCCAAGGATAACGCTTGACCTTGGGTGTCCTTCAGCCCTGCAACCGCAGACTAAGTACTCAATGGCAGGAAAAACTTGAGTCGTTGACCTAATCTGCCTTGGCTCCATTTCCTCATCTGGAAAATGGGGATAATAATGGCAGTACCTGTCCCATTGGTTGCGGTAATCGGAGATCAAATTTGTGAGCACTTACTAACCGCAAAGCCCTGTTCCAATGCTCTCTGGTGAAGCTTGGCTTAACCTCCTCAGCATCCCTATGAGGAAAGTGTTTTTAAGGCCCCCATGTTGTAAAGGGGGAAAGCAAGAGGTCAGGTGCTTTCTCCAAAGTCACATAACTAGTAAGTGTCAACTGGAACTCCTATGGGATGGCTCTTACATCATCCTCCTCTTCAATAAAAGGGGCTGCAGAGATGAGTTCAAAGTGTAAGAACATAAATTCTTTGTGATAAATCTGAAAAACACCAATTATTCAATTATTAGCAAATAATTATGCGTTACGGCTTCCTGGAGACAGACTTACGGTCACAATTACGGAAAATTCTTATTACAAACATAATTTTGATGACTACAGAGTCCATGCGACCCGAATTCTTCCTACCCAGTAGTCCTTTCAAGGAAGACATTTTCTGTTCCCATCACCGGTAGTCAGTGTTTGGAACTGTGGTAATAAGGCATTGGAGCTCGGAAGCCTATAATAATTAAACTACATTTGACCACAGTCATTTTACTACAGCTCTTTTGAAATGGCATCAACATACCTTTTACTCTATGCAAATTCTTGACTCGCAGAATTAACAAGGCGGTGTTAATAATGGTGCATATGATTGACAAAATTAGTGGCTTCTTTTCATTAAGATTTGGGTCAGAGCAGTTATTTTGACGTAGGACAATGACTTTGTGTTAAAATGACTCTGCAATTGAATTTTATAGTAGAAAGGTAACTCATTGTCTCTAATGGACCCGGGGAGTCTACTCGCAGAGTAGGAAGGAAGTTCACCCAGCTTTTCCGACCTCACCTGAGAGCCTTGTGGTGTTGGTACTTATAACCATAGATCGATTGCTGCTGAAATGAATTTTTGTTGCTTTTTGTCATTTTCAAGTGATACAGGTTTTCCTTGTAAGATTCCATTTGCCTTTTGCCAGACAAATAAATTTGTATCTGAAATCAATCATAATCATTAGCAAATGACCGTGATAGTTAAATAGCTCACTTGACATGTGTTTTTAACTCCTTTGCAAGTCTCTGGGACTGACCTGCATTTAGCATTCCTTTGCTCTTTCCTCTGCCATTTTGTATTTTCTAACACTTCCGAAACGGTCATGAAACAGACCTATAATCGTACCCCGAGGCTTCTAGCTTGTGCCCTCTTCTGAGTGCTGACGCTTTCTCTTCTCTCAGGTTGCTGTTGTTGTTCAGTCTGATCCAGTGAGGATGATGTCAGACACAATGGCATGGAAAGCTAGGACGGGCCCTGAACGTGAAGATGAATTCATCCTTCAGAAGCCTCTCTTCACACTGACTACGTACAACGAGCAGCAGGTAATTAGGGGAATTAGCAGGATTGGTGCACAATCCACACTGAGAGTCGGAAGACCTGCTGAAGTGGGTGCTTTGAGGTACAAATTATTTTCAAGATTTACATTTCAACACCCTCATATTAGCAATTTTTACTTCCAAATGATAATGCATAATTACTGCGTGAGTCTAAATATTAAAGAATTGTGACAGAGACCAAAACAGTGTAAAAAATCCTGCCTGTCACTGGAAAATTACAATGTTTTATTCAAGAGTCATTGATATAAAAAGGTTATTGATATTGTTTTACAGTTCATGGATTTCTCTATTGTTGTATTAAGAATTTATATCTAAATTCACGATATAAATCCCATTAAATAAGCAATCGATGAGACTGACAGGCAGTATTGAAGACCGCTGTCCCAGGGTATGTATCTTCTTAGAGCTAAGGGTAAAACATCTCCTGCGGAGACACCCTTGAAGGATCACAAAGTTGTTGGTGGGAGCTTAGACTCCGTGTTAGTTGTGGCTGGAACTGAAAAGGAAGATTGGAAAGAACTTTTAGGAGGAGGAGGTTGGGAAAGAGGACATACGAATGAATGGGTATAGCCAAAATTAAGGAAGAAAGCAGTCTTGAATTTTATAGACCTAGAGAGAAAAAAAAGCCCAAATCTGAAGAAACCAAGTGAATCCAGAGTGCTTCTCCTGTCTGCTGCATACTTGGTAGTGAATAAGATGAAAACTCTATTCATTAATAATCAAACAGGTACCTAAGAAATAGGTGACTGTATTCTGGTTCGGTGTGAGCGTGTAGCTCTTAGCTCTATCCCAAAAGAGCCAGACTGGTCTTTCTTGGAGAAAGGGAATAGAGGGTCCAGGCCAAGAAGGCAAGTGTGGTATACAGAAGTGACACACCAGGGCAAGGCCACTTCTGTGCTGCCTGTGAGGAGAGAATGTTTAACTCTGTCTGGCAGGTTAGAGAGATGGAGATCTGAGCTTGAGGACTCGGGTCAGTAGCTCCTAAATTCATCCAAGATGATTTACAGTTTAAGGGGGAAAAATGTTAGTGTGCCTAGAAAGAATTCCTTCTAAGAATGTGTGGGTGGATCTCCAGAACCAGCTGCCAATGTGGGGAGGCAGCTGCATCCTAAAGGGTCTAAACTCAGAGGAAGGCAAAGTCCGAGGGAGCTGGACCAAACCGCCAGGGCTTTCCCAGGCAGAGGGAAAGGAGGTGCTTCCTTGAGTGTCTTCACTGTGAGATAGGGGCAGGGAGGGGCACAGGTCGAGTGCTGAAACATGAGAATAGAAACAGGCAAGGGCCCAACTGCAATACACAAAAAAACCTTTCTACTCAGACAACTGATCTGGATCCTGTGTGTAGACAGGGTATTTGAAAGCAGGTTAAGTTAAATAACGACATTTGTAATTTATCCTTGTATCCTGAATAGAAAGTGGATGGGTGTTGGAATGGGGGCATGGAAGTGCTGGTGAGAGAGTCGTGAGTAGCCGAGGACGATTCCAGGCTAGACAAGGACCACTGCGAAGAGCCTGCATTGGGCATGCAAAGCCACACCCTCGATTTATTGGTTATGTGCACTTGCCTAAGCTATTAGCATCTTTATGATTGTTTTCTTCATCTTTAAAATAATTACTTGCAAAGTTCTTGTGAGGATTAGAAATAATGACTATCAGCTGCCTAGAATATTGCCTGCATTCAGCAGGAAGTCAACGGATTATTGCCATTTTGCAGATCTGCCATGAGCCATGCAAGAATCCAGAAGGGAAACAAAGCCTGGGGAGAATTAGTTTTGTTCATGTCACGTTTAGGGTGAAGAGGTGTAAAGTATGCTTTTGAGAAATTGATTACTGGCATCTGGGGAGGAGAAACCTCCCCTCTTCACTGAGTTTTTACTAAAAAAAAAAAAATGAACAATAAAAAAATGTCAAAGATTCACAGCCCTGGCCTGGGTGAATCCTGGGCAGAATTTGGGAATTAACTGCACACAAATCAGAGGGAGTGTGACTCCTTAAAAATGTGTGAGAATAAATGGGGACAGAAGAGGAAAAGCCTGGGTCCTAGGCTTAACCAGTTGTCTCTCCGTCAAGGACCTTTGGGTTATTCCTGGCCTCCCTCTCATCACTAGCCCAGGCCTGCTTCCAATGCATAACTACCCCAGCCCTGTTTCCAATGCATCACTAGCGCTGTTTCCAATGCATCACTAGCCCTGTTTCCAATGCATCACTAGCGCTGTTTCCAATGCATCACTGAGGAAACCATCGTCAAAAGTTTATGACTTTATCTCTTTGTGGGGTAGGACTTCAGATTCAGGTAAAATATCTTATTGGATGTAAATCCGTATGTGGCCACCTCTTATCGTGATAGAGAGTGTGATAATATTTAAGATTCATAGGGATGGGACTAAGGTCCAATCAAGTATAAATGCGAACTGAAGTTGAGCTATTTGTGTGTCTCCTCCCATTTAGCATGGGATGGTGGGCATTTCAACTTCTGTTTGAAATAAAGGGCCAACCTCAGATTCTCTTTTTCAGGGAGTGACCATGTGTTTATGTATACGTTGCACATTACTAAATGATGGAGGGGTGGCTTAGAGGTTTAGAGCCCTTGGGACTCTGGCAAAGGGCCTGAATTTGGTTCCCAGTGTCCACCTAGCAACGCAGCTCTGAGCAGCTCTAGTTCAAGGAGTTAATATTGCCAAGTTCAAGTGTTTGTTACCAAGTGCTACGTACTTAGGGAGCTGTATTTTGGAGGTTGTTTTCCCATTTGCAAGAAATTTAAATTCCATAGCTACATTCTTTCTGCTTGTTATTTTAGAATTAGGCTTTTAATTGTGGAACCATCCTTAACTAAATTACCACTCCTTCTTCTAGCCTCTGTAAGCACTGCATGTATGTACCCAGATGGTGCAGATACCTGCATGCATACACACACTCATATGCTTAATATGTTTTTCTTAATGATAGCTACTTAAAAATATATTCTGAAGATTAATTTTATTTATTAAAGTAGATTTGTTTTATAATGCTTTATTTATATGATTCTAACCAGCAATAAATAATAATAGTACTGTAAGTAAGGTTCTTTTATTTCATCATTTGATAATTTTAGTATATTGTATTTGATTAATATATAATACTGAATATAGCTTATGTTGGAAATAAATAATGCACTGGAAAATGATGATCTCAAAAACGTTTTGAACATTTCTAGTAAAATCTCTGCAATCACAGACCTAGCAAGATTTATTGGCATCTAACCATCTATACCTTAAAAATATGTGACGTGGAAAAATATAAAAATTAGTGATAAAATTTACTTTAAATGATTTGTTTATTTAAATTGTATTTTATATCTGCAGATAACTTCTGATCCTAGACTTAGATTTGAGCTAGCGCTTCGTGAAGCTGGACTCCATAAGACACAGTACGCCAAAGAGATGCTACCAAAAATCGGTCCTCTGAAGCCTCCAAGGAAGGACACAGAGTCGACTGTGTTCAAAACCTAGAGGGCAGGCGTAAACAGTATATGGATACGGCTAGTGATGATCACCGCTTCTGGATGCTTAAAAACCGCCAGACATAGAAATCATAGCGTTTATTAAACAGCTTTGCATTTTTTAATCTTCACAGTTTTATGCACTGTTCCATTTCTCTTTAGCTAACATGTGCTATTACCAAATTCACCAAAGTTACGGGACTTTGGTATATATGGTATCGTTTGGTAGGGTGCTATTTTGGAGGATTTCTTCCAGGAGTTTAAAATAACCATTTGTAGGAAACACGTCTTCCACAGCTACTTTCCTTTCTGTCTGTTCTTCCACCATTTGACATTTAATTATGGAAGCTCCACTATCAGTTACACGTCTGTTGGTGTGTGTGTGTGTGTGTGTGTGCGTGAAGGAGATTTAGCCCTTCTTTGTATTTAGAAATCAGTTTGATACATCATGCTTACTGCAAGTCAGTTATCTGAAACATCTCTGTTTGCAAATTTGCCTTAAGAAGACAATAGAAGTGGTGTCTCCATCATGGGAACACTGATTTTGTCTGGGAAGACAGGGCTGTGTGGTTGTTTAGAAGGAAAACTGAAATTTTATGATACTTCAAATATCAAAAGTTGCAAATTACCTAAGAAATACCTAAATGATTTTTTTTTTGGAGAGAAGTATTTCATATAAAACTCACCCATAAATTTTCAGCTATTTTTTAAAAGCAGTGATTTTAGCAAGAAAATGTGTTGTTAAAACTTCTTGCTGTAGTAGCAGGAAGACTAGCCATTTTTCCCCTCTTTATTGCGATTCCCCTGTATTTCCCATCTACCTCTAGCATGGGGTTGTTGTCTCTAGGTAGTTTTGAGAATGCTCTGCAAACCATAAAATCCAGGGCCGAGGATGAACGTCAGTTAGGAGAGAGTGTGTCTAGAATGCCCAAAGCCCTGACTTCGATCCCCAGCACCCTATAAACTCAGTGTGGTAGCACACACCTGTAATTCCAGCACTCAGGAGATGGGGAGCAGGAGAATCAGAGGTTCAAGGTCACCCTTGGCTGTATAGCGAGTTTACAGCCAGCCTGCACTTCAGGAGACCCCACTGACAAAAAGAGAGAGGGGGAGATGAAGGAATGGGAGGGAAAATGCAGAAAGAGACAAACGAGCAGTGTGATAAACAGTCTGATTGGGATTCTTCATGACCACCCCCGGCATCGTGAGTTTAAGTAAAATCAACCCAGCCTGTTGGTATACATTGCCTTATTTATAAGAGGTCCCACGGGGGAAAAAATCTTACCCATACTCCACAATTCATTCCAATGCCTTCCTACTTCAGCTCTTTGCATCATTTATAATATTTCATCAAAAAGTGGAGAGATCTTTAGGAAAAGGTGGAGAGTGTTGGGCATGGATTTGTCTTGGGTACTTTTCAAGGGGTTAGAAATGTTATATTTATGGGGCCCTGACTATAAACCCATGAAAACCTGCTGTAACAGAAAACACCCTGTGCGGACAGCAAGACACGGATGATGCTGAGTCTGTGGCTCCTCATAGACATGGACCTCCATACTGGAGTCCTGGGATCACATACAAACACTGATGAAATATTAATTCTTTTTTACACTCTCTTAATAGCTAAAGTTTCCTAGCTGGTGCCACCCTCTTAGCATGTAGCACTGCCATTCTGAGAGAAAGAAAGATGTCATGTGTGCTGTGATGAGAACCGAATTGCAATCTGGGCAGCAGTCTAGCCCTTGGTTGTGCGCAGACTCTGATGCTAACAGTTTTCTTTATTGTTTTTTTTTTTTAAATTGTACTAACAGTAGCTATTAATTATTGAGTATAAGCTGAAAACTTAGCATCAGTATGTGCTTTCCATATGTCTGATCATCCTTACAGTCTTATGATATGGTTCTTGTCATTTTAAAGATCTAGAAGCAAGTTCAGGAGGATGAGATAATATACATTTGTCAGTTGTCTTTAAGCAGAGACATTACGCTAATGTAGTGAGTCCTGACCATTTTTAAGTAAAATGAAAGAAAACGATCTGAAATCTAAATGATGAATAAACACACAACAAGACTGAAAAAAATGCTTATTCAGACCCCCAGTGAATGACCAGTATCCAGTCACCAGACAGTCAGCATTGTCAATGGAGATAGCAGCCGCAGGGAAATGGGAAGACTGTGTGTGGTGGCACAGACTGTCATCCCAGAGTTTGGAAAGGGGACACAGGAGGGTCAGGAATTCCAGGTCAGTCGCCCTCAGTTATGTATAGGTGTAGCCAGGCTAGGCTGCATGGTACAAAGCCAAAGGGGCAGAACCACCTGTGTGATGGACACATCTGTAATAGGAGCACTTGGGAGGTGAAAACGGAAGGATTAGGGGTTCAAGTGCAGTCTCGGGTGTACAGAAGTGTATCAGACACGGTCTGAGAAAGGAAAGAAGAGGAAATAGGAAGCACATGTTAGTGTGCTAACACTAAAATAATAAGCATTTTTATCATCTAGATTTCAGACTATTTCACTTTACTTAAGAATGGGCAGGACTCACTTGTAGCTGGAGACTTCTGTCTGTCCCTCCCGGTTTTCCTGCTGGACCAGTTTCTCTCCCGCACACCAGTACCCCAGTCGCTTATAGAATAATCATTTGGAGGCTTAATATTAGTATTAATTATAATTGTGTGACCAATTCCTCAGGATTTTTACTGCCTAGCTCTACATATGAATTCATCCATTTCCACTAATCCATGTATCGCCACGCTTACCGGTAATGCTGTGGCATCTTACTCCTCTGATAACTACTGGCATCTCTCCGACTCCGCCTTTTTTCTCTCTGGATCTCTGCTTGGATTTCCTGCCTATCTATATTCTGTCCTGCCATTGGCTAAAACAGCTTCTTAACCAATGGTAATAAAAGATATTCACAACAAACAGGGAAATCCCACGGCACTCATTACATTAATTTGATATCTCTGTTTGAAGGCAACTGATAAATGTATATTATTTTATCTTTCTGAACATATTTCTGTATCTTTACAATGACAAAGGGCACCCTTGCCTGCCAAGGTAGTGTTTTTTATACCCTTTGACTTGGCAACTCTACCCCTAGATATATGCAATTGAGAAACCCCTACATCAGTGTGGGGCAGCAGACACTGGGGTTCAGAAAAGAAAACAAATGAAATTTCATCAAACTGGACAGATATAAAAATTATGGTATATTTGTTTATGAAATTACATATCACAAAGGAAATGGAGGAATTTTATCGATATGCACATTATATTTACCAAAAAGAGTGAAGTGTCATATTTCATTTATCCAAAAGAACAAAAACCTGCCAAGATAATCTGCAATGCTTATGGATACACGGGAGGCAAGGCAATAAAGAAAAGCAAGAAAATAAAAATCAAGGTGAGGATTGCCTTGGGTGGCTAGGGAGACAGGAAGTATTGAAGCCCCACAAGTTCCTGAAGGTGTTATATTGCTTAACCAAATGTGACTGCAGAATGTTTCTGAGCTTTCTCAGGACCATGTATGTAATTTACATACCATTACATGACAAATTCCAGAAAAATAAAAAAAACATAAAAAAAGCAAATAATTAAAAGCATAATTTGTTAATGTACATGTGCATCAAGAATAGTCTTCCAGTTGAAATCTGGTATAATAGATCCAGTCTGCATACATTTCTGAGGTAAGAAGACCTGTCCCTTGTTGGGAGGAGTCTTGCTTCTCTTGACATGTTCTTGCTTCCCGCTCCAGTGCCCTGTAACATTTTGATTCTTGCGCTTTGGTATTTGTCCTGGATGGCTTGAAAAAGAAAAAAAGAAATATGTACCCCCAAACACCAAGCATTATATTCATGGGCACTTGTACGTTTGTGTGTGTTATGTGTTGGGTTATAACATAACAAAAATGTATTTCTTGGTAGTGTTTCAAAGTTAATTGAAACTGCTGAAGAGATGGCTCAGCAGTTAATAGTATGTGCTGCTCTTGTAGAGGACCCTAGTCTGGTTCCCAGCACTCATGCCGGGCAGCTCACAACCATCTGTAACTCCAGCTCCAGGAGAGCTGATGATGTCCTCTTCTGACCTCTGTAGGCATCTATACTCAAATTCGTGCATGGATGCATGCATGTACCCACATGTATACCCGCACGTGTGTGTGTGCATGTACGCACACGCACACACACACACAATTTAAAATAAATAAATCTTGAAAGAAAGAAAAGGAAAGGAAGAAATTCCATTGCTACTAAATTGCCCCATCTGATTCATCTCTGTCTTTGAGGGCAGTGGGCTGCCTCCACCTGGAGGAAGACTGTGTCTTCTGTCTTGTAGGAAGGCCCTCCCCCCATGAACCCACAGTCTAGGCTCCCCTTTTACTTCCTCTTGTGAAGGGAGTTGCTCTCATGTGAGTTTGGTTTTCCTTCCTTCTCAACGCTACAAGAATTGTGTTGTAGCAGCTCTTTTCCTTTCTTTTATCTTTAAGCCTCTCTTGAATCTCCAAATATGGTGGAATAAAGTCCAGGTGCGCTTACCGGGAAGATTCTAGCCTACGTCCATCCTGGGTCGGAGCTTCATGGCATCTGCCCTGGGAAGCAGCTGCATGGCGTCTGAGCTCACTTCCCCTTCCTCCCAGCATTCTGTTCTGTTTACTCCACCCACCTATGTTCTAACCTATGAAGGCCAAGCAGTTTCTTTTTAATTAACCAATGACCTTCCTCCATCAAAAGATTATTGATTTTATTGTATCTTTCTGGTCATAGATTTTAATGTCTGGTCTTATAATCTATTGAAAAGTCATTCTCATATTCCAATTATCCCCTTCTTGAGCAGTGGTTCAGTAAGCCTGACTAAACAATCTGGTAGATTCGGTGTCTTGTGCTGTTCCAGTTTCTAGTGCTCTGAACAGAAACTTGTGCTCAAAACTGGTTGGTTTTTATCTTTAATCACCCCATCGGTTTGATCTGTTACACACTCCAGAGTCTGCATTAATCCCTTATCACATCTGTAGCAGATTACCATGAAGTTAAAGGTTCCGGAAGTCCAGTCTTGTCATAGTTTTGGATATCTGAAATCAGAATTGAATCTGTAATCTAAAATCAAACTGTGAGAAGAGCAAAGCTTCTCTCTAGGGCTCGAGCACAGAGTCTGTCTAGTAGAGCTTCTAGAACCCGTCCATCATTCTTGGCTTGAGGTCCCCTTCATTTTTCTTCACACCGCAGGTGACAGGTATAGCTTCTCCCATGTTTCATATTTTACCCTCCTCTTCTACCTTTCTACCTTTTTCTTTTTCACTAGTAAAGAGTCCTGCAATGATTATGAACTCATGCTAGTGAGGACAATCTCCTTTCTTTGAGGCCAAATGATTGGTAATCTTGATGTTATTTACTGTGTAATCCAGTCCCAGATTCTGGGCTTAGGAGATGGGATCTCTGGAGTCATTTTATCTTCCACAACGTGTTTGATACTTTGCAGTCAATTGCTAGTTGAGGCCATAGTGATCTCAAGGCTTGGGTTGGTTAGATGATCACTTACTGGTTTAACTGGCAAAGGATGCTGTCTTTTGACTAGGAGCTCATCTGAGCCCGATACTGGACTAGGTACACATGCTTTCCATGAGCTGGGTTCTGGGAAGAAACAGAGAAGAAAGCGTGTTAAAGCTTCAGGGCCTGTGAAGTGCCGCTAGACCTGGCCTGATGGCTGAGTCTGCACTCCCCAAGGCAGTCACAGCGCTCTCCTAGATGTAAGGGACTGAGTAATGAACACCCCTGACATGATGTGTGGCAACGGCTGGCCTCCTCTGTAGAAGAGTTGTGTGAATTAGAAGATATTTCACTACTATCTTTCAAAACCTGTCACATTTGTTATCTAGCATAACACACTGAGCCAGGCTTCTTTACACTTACTTTTTGGACCTTAGAATTTTCTCTAACAAGCTCAGCATCCCAGTGTCCCAGGGATGGGGAAATACATGTCAGGACACCAGTTTGGATGCCTAGGTTCAGTATTGCTACTGGATTTGCCTTCTGTTCTAGGCCCTTTCTATGAGCATTGCTAGAATATACATTTGTGCGCATACATGTACATCCATACATGCATTCATATAAATACAAAATAAGCTCATATGTAAAGATCCCATATATTAGTCCATTCTGTTATTCCTCATTCAGGTGCAATGGGGTTTTTACTTCATGCCTTCCACTTTCATTTGTATTATCTTTTTCTCCTTACTAAGAATTCTGGTGCTCCTTGACAGGAAGTCAAAATATGACATCATTACTCATTGTATTATCCCACACTTTATGCACATAACAGTCAAGATAAAATGGCAATATGACATAAACAGCAATAATAGCTGTGTACATCATATCTTTCTTCTTTTGTTATAAATCCACTGTATCTTTGTTGTCAGGAATCATGTAAATATTATATCATTTTCTCTAGCCCCTCATGTCATCCTCTTCCTACTTTCCCAACCCCACATAATTTTTCCATCTTCATGTCCTCTCTTTTTACTAAATAACCTGCTAAGGGGCTAGAGAACTGGTTCAGAATTGGCTGCATCATAGGACCCATGTTTGTTTCCCATTCCCAAAGGGCATCTTACAACTGTCTATAACTTCACTTCCAGGTGTTCTTCCCTTTTCTGGCTTTTGAGGGCACCAAGACACACAAGTGGTACACAGATATACATGCAGGCAAAACATCCATACACATAAAATAACATTTTTTAAAATTATAAAAAAAATAGTTCAGTCCAATTAGTGTTAGTGAGTGTGGGTCCATTCACTTGAGCAATCTTTCAGTGGCCATACACCCCAAAATGGTTCTCCACTGACTACCCATACCTCTTCAGTTAGGCTAGAAAATCACAAGATTCTCTTCCATGCATACTATAGTTTTAGCTGACTTGATCTTGCACCGGTCACCATAGCAACTGTGCGCCCATGAGTGCAATGGCCATGTCATGATGACAGCATTCCACAGCAGCCCTCTGTATCCTCCAGCTCTCACAATCTTTCCACCTCTTCTTCAGTGTTCCATGAGCTTTGGCACAGAGGTTGACCAGATGTCCCATTTAGACTGACTGTTCATAGTCATTTATTCTCAGTGGTATGATCAGTTCTGCATCTCAGTACTGACTATTGCCCTCTGCAAAAAGAAGCTTCTCTGATGAAGGCTGAGAGCAGCTCAGGTCTATAGGTAAAAACATGAATATTCAGGAGGTAATTTGACAACAGGGCCTTTTAACAAAACAGTGATAGTAAACCTTTCTAGGACTCAGGCTGTACTTTAATCTCACATTGTAAGTCAGCGTGTTTTGCTGATGTCCATGGGCTCTGTATTAGCTTCCCACTTGTCATTTTGGTGGCCTGAATCCTGTCCTAGGGAAAATTCCTTCGGAGTTACTTGTGGAAACCGTATTTTGACTGTGTTAATAAGACCATTGGAGGCCTTTATAGTTGCAAATCGGTTTTTCGGGAATAAAATGCCATATTTACATTTTCTTCCCTTAGCATAAATGTCAGGAGGCCAGTTGTAAATGGGTTTCTTTCCCTGACAATTTACTTCATTTTTTTGCCTGACTGCACAAAGCATTTCCCTGCCTTCCTTATGATGTAATAGTCACTGAAATTCTGCTGATTCCAGTCACTCGGGCTGGCCATAGTCAGCAAAACCAGTTCCCTCTTATGACACAGATTCAAATTTATTCCAGGGATTGTTTATAAATTCTACTTCTTCAGTATTTGTTATATTATTAAAGTTTTCAGTTTTCCCAAGGGCCTCCTACTATGCTATTCTGATCAGTTTTCTCTCAGTCCTTCCAGCTCTTTGATCTCAGTTCTTGATGTTTGTTGGGGCTGCAGACATCTGGCACCTTGACTTTCTTTGCCTGCCTCAGACCCTTTGCCGACTGGAGTGAAACAGCTTGTTTATCTGTGCCTGCCGCTGCTCTGAGCGTGAGACCCTCATGAGTTCCTAAGGGGAGTTGTTCTTGGTGGGGTTTACAGCTGAAAATCCCAAGAGCTGGGGCATGGCTATCACTTAAGGATCCTTATATAAGCTTCTCTGGAACACAATAAAGTTGGCATTCTTGTTTCAAGGATGACCTGTGTCCTTGTGTTTCTGTCTGTGTGCAGGTGTTTTTAAATCTCCAAGCTAGTTTTCGGCTCTTATACCGTATTATAGAGCTTAGAGCAGACACTGCACTTTACAGATGTTTTCTCTGGTTTTGGAAACTTTTTGATGGACATAGTTTCAACTCTACAAAAAGGCTAAAAACTAAGAAGTAATAATTAATTTAATAATTTCTTTAATAAGAGTCATGCACTGTTTCACATTCAAGGTGCTTTATCATTTCTGTGTTCTTACTGCACACATGTGTGTGGGCACACACACATATGCACACATGCATACACACACATATGCATATGCAAACATTTATGTACACACATTCTCTCTCTCCCTCACTCTCTCTTTCTTTTACACACACACACACACACACACACACACACACACACACTTTTTCCCCCTGACCATTTAAGAGTAAGTTTTCTGTTGTATGAGTCTATGTCTGCTTACTAAAGGTCAGAATGCTTGCTTCTCTAAGCACAGAAAAACCAAGCACAGTAAAATGTATCACTGTTATAATACCTCCCAATCTAGTCTCATGTTTCAGCTTTGTCCTCTGAGCCATTTATAGCCCCTGTAGCCTCTCCTTTCTCATCAGGGTTCCAGGCAGAAGTTGACTATTGATTTTCATTATTGGCTTTTTATGCTCCTTTAATCTGGTACCATCTCTGTAGCTTTGTCTTTTATGGCATTGGGTTTTTATTTGTGGTACATATGTGTAACTGTAATGCTAGCCAATTGTAGATGTGCACTTGAGGGCATTGGGTTTATTCATATTATTACTCAAACACCACTGCCATCCCTCTTCAGAACTGTGTCATTGCATCCTGAAACTCTGTACCCACTAACCAAGTCTACCCTCCGTCTTCCTTCAGTCGCTGACAGTCAGTACTCTAATTTTTAGTCCTGTGAATGTGTGCACTGTAAATGACCGATGCAGAATTTATTTGTGTGAGGAGGATATTTGATGGGCTTATTTTACTAACCATTATGTTTTCATAGTTCATCTGTATCTTGCATGAGTCAGAATTTTATTCTTAAAGGCTGAATAATATTCTACTGTGTGTATATTACATTTTGTACAGAGCTATTATAAATATCGATATACAGTTAGTTATCCATTTGAATCCCTGCTTTCAATTCTTTTGAGATTATACCCATGAGTAGTGTTGATAGATTATATACTACTTCTACATTTAATGTTGGAGAAATTTACATGTTTCTTTCCCACGGTGCCCTCAGCATTTTACAGTCCCAGTAACCATGCTCCAATTTCTTCACATCACATGTTATTCCACCCTACTGTCCCTCTCACATTTTTTTTTCTTTTTAAATAGCCATTCTGGTGGGCATTCATTGACAGATTAATATTTCCTTGTGATTTCAACTTGCATCTCCCTGGTTAATAACACCAAGAATCTTTTCAAGTACTTCTTGTCCATTTGGAAATCTTCATTGAAGAAACACATAGTCAAGTCATTTGCACATTTTAAAATTAGATCATTTGTTTGCCATTAATGTCCTCAGGTAGTAGGAGATGTTTCCATTTCCTGGACATGAATCCTTGATCAGATAAAGGCTCTACAAATATTTTCTCCGGTTCCTTGAGTCTTAGATTTTTACCCTTTGGCATTATCTTGGGGGTGTATATGACAACTTTTTGATGATGTTCAAGTTTGTTTCACTTTTTCTCCCTCCTTCCCTCCTACCCTCCCACCTTCCTGCCCTCCCTCTCTCCTTCTTTCCTTCTTCTTTCATTGCCTGTGTTTTCTGTGACACACATAAGAAGTCATTACCAAATTCAGTGTCGCAATGATGTCTCCCTATTTTTTTTTCTAAGGATTTTATAGTTTCGCATGTTTAGATCTTAGTCCATTTAGGGTTGGTTTTTTTATATGCAGTAAGACGAGAGTGCATTCATTGTTTTACAGGTGATTGCCCAGTTCTTCCAGAATTGTTTGTGGAGAAAGTCGTCCTTATTCCACTGATTCATCTTAGCTCCCTTGTCAAAAATCATTTGAACATACATATGAGGATTTTTTTTTCTAGGCTAATGCGTATTCTTTTTCACTTGTTCAGTGATACGGCTTCTATTTGGCATGTATTTGTATATTCTTCCTCACAGGCTTGATATTTCCTCAGGGTCTCCAAGCTTCATTGCCTCTTTGACTCTCAGGCAAAGTAGAAAACCAATGAAAATAAAGAAAAATTAAAGGAAATTTGAGAAAAAAACTGGAAGCATTTTTCCAAATAGGTGATGAAAGAAAATTTAAGAAAGAGACATTTGAAAAGACCTCAGTCAAAGCCCAGAAATAATAACATTTGATCAACCGGGAGAGAAGGACGTAGAATTCTGCTGTTTCTGACATCTGGTGTGTTTGTGTGGAAGCTGACTGCAAGGCTGTGGATGCATCTCAGGCTGAACCCTGATTGGATGACTGCCAAACACTGCCGAGGCCCCCAAGGGAGCCATTCACAGAACTAAGGCAGTAGCTGCTGAGTGACTAGTCCACTTTGAACTTCACACAGGACTACAGCGTCTCCACATGCCACAGGCCTCTGTAGAATCAAGGATGTCTTTCGATCCTTGGGGGAAACAGAACATAAACTCTAATGCTGCTTTTATGCTTTTTAATCTCCGGGAAGATGATTTGAAACTTTCACATCAATCCTTCATGAACTAATAAATATCTGCATTTACCTTCAACAGTATTTATGTCCAAGATGATTCATGAATCTATTTAAATGCTTCCATTTTAGCTATTTTGTTTATAGTTTATTGGGGTTAGGCATTTTTTTCTGTTTGCATTTTAATGTATTTTTTCAGATATTTGTCACTGCTTGGTTTTGTCAATTATAAGGCCAATTTTATGTTGTTTTGTGGCCATTATTTCTTTCGGAACCCTTGAAACTTGGAGGCTGTCGGCTCTATGCATATGGCAAAGGCATGCTGGAGAAGCTTGTAGGCTCTTGTACCTCCCACGGTTCTGCTGCTGTTGAGCCTGCCAAGGGTTCAGTGTCCACCAGAGCTGTCTATACTTCATATTTCTCCTCTCTGAATGCCGGAGCCTTCTGGCCACACTTAGCCTTGCAGCCCGTGGGCTTGGCAATTTCCCTTACCCTCGCGTGCTCCTCAGATGTGACCTCAGATGTGACCTCCGGACTGTCCAGGTCACAGGTGTTGGTCCTCCCAATTGTGTTGTAACTGTGAGAAGCAACCAGATCACTGACATCTTTCTGCACAGGCAGAGGGCTGGTCCACATCCTTAATCAGCCTGCTAGAGGACTCAGCCCAGAATGTCCTGTGACCGCTGCTCCTTGTTTCAGGCTTTAACAACCCTTTGTTGTGGGCGTGCATTCAGAAGTTTATCTGTTCCCTCACATGGGGCTAGGACCACCAAACTTGGTTTATCTCAGTATTTGATACCTGTCCCAGGTGCGCACCAATGGGGTAACTCTTAACAGCATGCTTTAATGTCTGGGACAAACCACCAGGTACTGACACCTTTTTGGCTTGCCAGCACCTGTGGGCCCGCTCTTCACAGCTGTTTCCCAGGACTGCCTCTTGTAGCCTGGAGCCGTGGAAGATTAAATTCAGGATTCCAGTCTTGTGCCCGTGTCCTGTTCTTAGGACCCCGGGATAGCTCAGTTTCAAACATTAGCTTGTCTTTCAAGGTGGCACCCAGGCTCTCCATATCAAGTTAGACAGGATGGTATTGCCCTTCACCACTGGCTTATCCAACTGCGGAAGAAGTACTGTTTTGGCAAAACCTGCTGATTTTAAGACTTATGGAGGCTGTTGGCTTGTCCCGTGGGTAGTACTGCCAGTCTCTTTCCACCAGGGTCTCTCAGCTTACATTCAGGAGTATTCTTTGTTTCCTTCCCCATTGGGGTGCTACACAGCGGTTCCTCGTAGTTTCCCGAGGTGCTCTTCCCACCTGTTTCTCCCCACTTGTCTGTTAGCATCACCATTGTCAATTTCTGAAACCCTTCCTCTCATCTTAATTTTGGAAGAGTCTGTTTTGTCTGGTTCTGACTCTTCAGCTCTACCACAGCGCACAGAGACAGCCTCGGGGCTGGCAGCTTCCCAGAAAGTCCCCCTCAGTGCAATGTTTCTTGAAGATTCGATTTCTTGGGGAAATTTTCTCATTCATTATTTTTGCCCTACCTGCTGTGCGTCTGCGAGTCTGTGTGTGTGCTGTGCATACATGTTCATGTGGGCTTGTGTATGTGTATGTGCAGGTATACAGGGGCAAATGTGCATCGTATGTGGAGGGCAGAGGTCAATGATAGGTTATCTTCTGTAATCACTCTTTACCTCAGTTTTTGAGACAGGAACTCTTCCTGAATCTGGATCTCAGGGATTTGACCTAGCCAGCTGGCTACTGAGCTCCAAGCATCTCCCTGTCTCTGACTCCCAAGAACTGGGATTAAGTGCATGTCATCATGGTTGGATTTTTATGGGTGCTGGGGACCCGAACTCAGTTGCTCAGGCTTACACAATGAGCACTTTAAACACTGAGCCATAGCCCAGCCCCCTGTCATTTTTCAAATGACGAATATTGCTGCTCACTATGGCCACCATTGGTATTTCAATGCATATCGACATTGTGCAATGTTCAAATTAGGATAAGAGTTGTTATGTCCTCAGACATGATCAACTTGGTCATGAAAACATTAAAAATACTTTTTTTCTTGCTTGCTTCTTTGAAATACATTCCCACAGTGATGGCCTAAAGTCACCCCACTGTGACAAATGCATGTTTCTAATGATGCCGTAGTTCTCACTAATTTTATAAAATATCTTTTATCCTCAGAGAATTTATGATTTTATATTCAGGAAAGATTAGTTGTCTTCTTTCCCTTCTATTTTACACATTTTCCCTGATATGCCAATATTGCTTAGCACCACATATGCTTAAAATTCTTAATATTTATAAAAATTGCAAAAACAATTTGCATTCACTTCTTTGGCATTTATAAACACTGCGCTAATCTGAACCGCTTACCTTCACAGTATACTCAGAGCCACGCATTGCCAAGACCGCCTTAATATTAAACTGTTCCAAACCTAGTTTGGAAAGACTGTTTTAAAATAGGTCTCCTTTTGAGGCTTATTAAAATGAAATAATACTTTACTTGGGAGTGAAAGTGAACGGCTGAGGAAGGGACACCCCACAGGACGGGACCCTCATCTCTGTGGCCACTCAGAAGCTCCTGGCCCTTGTCCTTCTAGTCTGGTTCTCGCTACTTGCTTTTGCCATTTTCACTTCTCTCTGTCCCTCAGATTTTTCCAGTTATCATGACCTTTACCAATTCTTGTTTTGGTTGTGCCTAATTTGATTTTTAACTTACTTGTCAATTAGTCTTTATGATTACAATTTTTAAAATAATTTTATTTCACTTAGAAATAAAGTTTGGACCTTGGATTAATGTGTTACTTAAGACCCTCCATGACGGGTAAAAAATATACCCTTGTGTCAATACTAATTCTGTGACGGAGTAAGTTACTTGACTTCTCCGACCCCATTTCTTCTTCTACACAAGGAATCAGGTGGTTGTGAGGATTAAATGTGCTTATCTGTTCAGTGTGTAGAAGGCTCTTCAGCACACAGCTGGTGCTGGGCTGCCGGGACCACCAACGTCATTTCTGGGCCTTTTGCTTTTTCACCTCCCGCTCTGTTTCAGTTGCTTTAGCCACTTGAAAGCTTTTCTCTGGCAGTCACTTTCTGGGTCCCATTTTCGAAGCCCAGGTCTGTCTCTTCTTCAGTGAGGTGTCTTGTCTTGTGGGGATCCCCTTCCACGTCAGTATGTCTGCCCCCGACAACGCTTTTGCGTTTATCGTACCAGGATATGATATCGTACCAGGAATTCCATTTTCACTCTGGAATTCCCCCATTTATTTGCCTTGCATGCTTCAACTCACTTCCACAAGCGTTTCACGTGGCTGGTGTAGACATCCTTGGCCTCCACCTTGCAGGAGCCCTGGAAACCTTGACCTTCTTGGAATGCCTTTTCACAACTGTCGTCTCTTTCCCCTCAGTACCACCCCCACCCCGCTTCCTGTTCTTCACACCAGTTTCTTTCCTCCTCTGGCAGGGCATTTAGTCCCACCGAGTCTCAAAGGAAATGACAACCAGAAAAGAGAAATAGTATTATTATAAATAGCATCATCAGGCTCTCTGCTGTCACTGAGGCCAAAAGCGTTTATACCAAGGGCAAGGCATATTGGACTGGTGCGGGGAAATTTCATTTTAAACCTGAAGTCTTTGATCCTGTAGAAATAGTCTCCGATGCCTTTCTTCTTCTGTTTTCTCCAGTGAGCCATTTAGATTTAATCATTCCCTCTGATAGCTACTGATGTGTAGTCATATCGTCTCACAGAACTCCCGACGCTGATGAATTGCGCCTTGAAAAATGACTTTGGGCAGATACATTAGATTAAGCCAGGGTGCTGGGGCTGGCTGATGCGAGGCTGAAGGCTCTTTGCGGAGATCTTGCTGGGTCAGAAGTAGAAATTAGTCCACTCTCCCTGCTAGGACCCGGCCTATTTTTTTTTCTGATTCCCCACCCCAAGCAACCTTCTCAGAGTCATTTGTTTGCCATCCCCTAGGTGTGAAAATCAGGACACTAACATGAAATGTCTCCCTAATATGGGTTCAGTTAGTGGTTAGTGTGATTTAAAAAAAACACAAAACAGATTGAATCTTTTACTCATAGCAATATATATTTTTATTGTGTGTGTTTGTATAAAGCATTTACCATCCAAACCTTTTGGCATGGACATTCATGTTCATCTTCAACCGTCATCACCACCTCTAGAACTCGTATATCATTTCAAATTGAAAAATATATATTTGTTCAACTAGAATTCGCCCTTTCTCTTTCCCTCGGGCCCTGACACCACCATTCTACCTCCTTTTCCTCTGAATTTGATTGCTCTCGGAATTCCATGTATCAACGGACTCAGAACATTTTCATCTTTTGGTGACTGGCTTATTTCACTTAACGCAATGCCCTAGAGGTCCAGCCATGCTACAGCATGCACCAGATTTTCACTTTTTAATGGGCTGCGTGTTACACACACATCTTTTGGCAATCTAGTTTTGTATAGCCAAATTGCCACCAGACATTTCATCCCATCCCTGCTGACGTCATCCCTGGTATCTCTCACTCTGAAGCTCTTTATGCGTCGGCCAGTCCAGCTCCATCACCTATGAGCTCCTCTGAGCCTTTCAGCAAAAGGAGACTTTGGGAATGAATCATCTTCACATGGGAAAGAAATTTTTATCTGATATATAAAAACTGACTTATTTTTAAAGACATTTTTTAAAAAGTATTTATTGTGAATACAGTGTTCTGCCTGTATATATCCCTGCAAGGCAGAGAAGGGCATCAGATCTTATTACAGATGGTTGTAGGCCACCATGTGGTTGTCAGGAATTGAACTCAGGACTTCTGGAAGAACTGCCTCTTCCAGAGTCATCTGAGTCATCTCTCCAACCCCAAAAACTGACTTATAAACTGAAAATTTGAAGGCATTTGCCTTGTTGTATGTGTGTATGTGTGTGTGTACACGTACTAATGCAATTACAGCAACAATAATGAATTTGGAGGTCTCACCATTATGTGACGCAGGTGGCCCAGTCTTAGTCCCCTGAACTCAGGCATTTTTCCTTGCTGTAGGTCCTATCTCACTCTCACTCTCCTTCCCTTGACAGACCTCTGACAGCTTCTGCTACACAACTGTCAGTGACCTTTCTTTGTCTACACAGTAAACACAATCTCCTTGTCTTATTTTATGGAGCACATAACGCAAATTACCTGTCCAGATCCATCCAGGAAGGCTTCGTTATGTTAGCCCTGGTCTTTTTCCTGTTTCCTGCTTGCCATCTGCTGAAAGCATCGTACACAGAGTTCTCGCCAAAATTCCACCTGAAGTAAAGTTTGCCTCGGACGTCCATCTTGTCCAGGAAGCGCTCTCACATCTCCCTACTGTACATGGTGACCCCTTTTGTTGACCCCTCAAAACATGTTTGTTTCTATTTCTTTTTTGGAGTCTATGTTTTTTTTCTCTGAATGGCAGTGACCCACAGGTCATTTTGGTCCTTCACATATACGAGGCTGTGAATTGCTAAGGAAGCGACCGTCTTACTGTCTCACGATACCTAACCTCATGACCTACATGAAATGGGTTCTTTATAAATGTGTTTGTTCTGCCCATGGCTTGCTTGGAGTCCAAGCCCTTGAATCCCTAGGACAATCATGGAAACTGTCCTATTTGGCACGAGCCTTCTGGGATCTCAGTGGAAAGAAGGCAGATAGATAGCCCTGGCAGATAGATAGCCCTGGCAGATAGATAGCCCTGGTGAGATGCAGGGAGCAGGTCTGGATAGGTGGACACTGCTCACTTCTGACCATTTATTTACCCAAAGCGAGCCCTGACTAATAGTCCTTTTGCTTTTATTTTATCAGTCTTTCTGCGGGTTGTAATGTCGGTGGCGGTGCGTGAGATGGGCGTAGAATGTAACTCCAAAGAGGCTTTTCTTGTTTTTTTTTTTCTTGTTTTTTTTGTTTTTCTGTTTTGTTTTGTTTTTTTCGAGACAGGGTTTCTCTGTGGTTTTGGAGCCTGTCAAGGCTTTTCTTTTAGGTAAAAAATGTGATTTTTGAAATACAAAGCATAACCTATACTTTTAAAGATCTATTCTTTCTGGTCTAATGGGAGATGGGGCAAAATTGGAGGACTTGGATAATTTTTATAACTTTGGATAATTTTTGTAACTTCAAAATGTTGACACTTAGGTTCTCATAGAAGACAACATACTTCCTTAGAAAATTTAAATTCTGAAAGAATTAAAAAACAAGAACAACCCTAAATTACTACCTTGGCAGGGTAATTCTAGACCAATCTTCCACAAAATATGTGATACTTGTTTCAAGGTTGCTCATCTAATGAATTTTAAAACTACTTTATTCTCATAAGATATCATTAATATCACATTTAATGTTTCAGAAGTCAAAGCGTTTAAATGGTGGGGTTTGTTCTCAAGGAAAAATTGCTATGCTCAGTTTGTAGAAAAATAAATGTTAAATTGATTCTCCCTTGAATGACATCAGTTGGAAGGAGTACAGCAGAAGCGGGGACATCACTAGGGAGTGAGTAATAAAGCAGATTGCAAATCATAAATTCTTCCAGATACTCATTTTAGGAGACGTTCTGATGAGGACTCTATTATTATTTTAAGATTCTTAAAAGATGGAGAAAGTCCTAAAGGACCGAAGGATATCTGTGTGTGTATACATGTATGTGTATATATGCTTACGAACATAAATATCATCTTTAAAGGGAACCTGATCAGCAAGATTAGTTTGTTTAGCTCTAAATCGGATAACAGGATTGTAGGCCAGATCTTCAGACTCCTTATTGTGTGTCCAGAGGCTTGCTGGATCCTGTGGAGGAACAGTGTGGCTTTATGAAACTCGGTATGTGTTGAACAAATTTAATCTCCTTCCGTGACAAAAGACAGGACCTGATGGCTTGAAGGCGAGCAATGGGGTCCATGTATCTTTCACTCAGGTTTTTATTTCTACCCCACACGGGATGCCTGTTAGCAAAATAAGCCGAGCACCATGTTTTTAAAGCTGCAGTCCTTGTAGAGATTATAAGATTTATTAAATGCAGGCATATATTCCTATAGAAAGGGTTATCTCTTAAGGTAATCCAGTTATTTAGAACTGTTGACTTAAAGATATATATGATTATTAGATTGTTAGTATATTATGAACAGACAATAGTACACATGTATGATTAATCCATCCAGCCTTCCTGGGTACAGTCAGTGTTTAGAATAGAAAATGATTAAGATACTATTCCTGGCATTGAGGAGTTGCTCTTCTTGGCAACGACTCCCGTGGAGAATGAGCCAAAGGTATTTAATAGTTCAGCTGGAGGGGCTCCTGTAGGATACATTGTTCTAAATCAGTGGCTATCTCTCCCCCCCCCCCCCCCCCCCGCCCCATCCTTCACCACAGTCCTACCTAGGCCTACTCTCAATGAGGCCTATTGAGTGTGTCTGAAGTGAGGCCTCAGGCAGTGTTCTTGAAAGGCTTTCTTGACAACCCTAATATGCCTCAGTGTTGAGAACCACAAGACAGTGTCCTGGAGAAAATCAACTGATGCCCACAACCTGCTCAGTACAGCGAGAGTTCTTAAAGCTAGGACTCTGCCAGAAATACAGTCCTCATTTGACAAACATCCATTTGTAAACCCAGGACTGACAAGCATTGCTTTAGGTGCTCGGAGACAGCGCAGTCATTAAAGCAGACATAGTCTTTGCCCTCAGGAGTCTTACTGTCTAGGCCTTAAGGATTCATTCAACAGTGACTCAAATCACGGTAAAATCTCAAGCTACGATGCATACTTTGAAGTAGTAGAGGGTGCTGTGGGAAGCAAGGCTGCGTGGACTTGACTGGAGGCTCAGGAGGAAGGGAACATTGAGTTCGAATTTAAATCAGGAGCAGGAGTTGAAGTAGGGCCTATGTGTTTTGAGCACTGAACTGAACTTCCAGAATAGAGGTGTGGCTACTGAGAGCGAGACCCTGGCAGAGGTCTACAAGACAGAAAGTGGTATCCGGACTCGGAGTAGTGTTGGGGGGGGGGGGGAGTTGGAAAACTGGCCAGACCGAGGAATGATGCAGGAGAGTTAGTCCATTCATCCGACTCCTTAACTATTGAAACAACCTATGAAGGGAGGCAGACGTCTCAAAGTAGTAGTGGCCGGACACTATTAGCTGACACAGGAACTACTGGCAAGAACATTAGCACACTCTTGGTCAGGAAGTGACAGGAACATTAGGTGGGAACTCCCTCATTCATCTCTTTCTCAGAATCTCCCCTTCTCACAGCAAGGCAGGAAGCAAACAAGATTTTCAAGGGCAGCCAGATAAAAATTCAACCCAAAAGCTTATTGAACTGCTTTGAAGTGGTTTTCACTTAAAGAAGTAGGAAGGAAAGGAAAACTCCGGGCGAGCGAGGAGACGCTCTCCTGCCTCGCCCTTCGCTTTTGTAGTTCAGATGTTTGTATTTGATGGTCAATTACTGGGAGACCCGGAAAGTTGCACTCCCAGCATTTCTGCTTCCAAAAGAAGTTCACAACCAAAACACCTTGTAGGGGTTCCTTTATTGCTGCTGCTTAAAAGAGAAATCCATTCCTGTCACAGGCACAGGCTGATTCAGACTCAGCGAGCCTGGAGCCTGCAGCCTGCTGATTCCAGCCGGGAATCTTGCTGTGTGTGGTCCTGGATCCAAACACTCTGCAGCATGGTAAGAGCCAAGCTTTATTTGTTCCACAACCATATAAATATAAATACACAACATTACGTATTATACAAATTCGCAAGGCATCCTTCACTTTATCCCATCCAGTCTCTCCAGTTCCTGAATGTTCATAAGGACCTTCAAGGTGGGATCAGTCTGTAACGTCTCTCTCTGGTGCTTGTCAACCAGGGGAGGTGTATGCGCAGGCTCAGAACAAAACCTGCCTCAAAGTTACACGGAGGGATTTGTTCGCCATCTTGATTTCGGGTTTAAATTTAGTTAACTCGTTCTTCAGTTCTTATTGAAACAACAACATCAATAAATACAGCTTTCTCATGACATACTTCCTTACAGGAAAAAAAAAATAAAGTTTGCTCAAAGGCAATTTAGTCACTTCTGATTTCTGAAGCGAAATGATCTTTACATTGCAGAGGGTTTCATTTAAAAACAAAGTGCGATCTCAAGCCATTACAATCTGTGAAAATCACAAATAGAGACATTGAAAGATGTCTAATTCCATTCTGTGTGCACTGAAATCGTGCACGGATAGAAAAAAAAGCATGGCCATATTTCCCTGAGGATAATTTTTCCATGCAGACCAATATTACAATGACACATTTTTGTAAATATTTTGAATGTGCACAATTGATTTTTGTCACTTGTCCAACACCTCGAAGTGCTGACAACATCCTAACACACGCTTCTGGATCTGCTTCAGCGAGCAACTGGCAACCATCTACAAATGGCTGCTCTGTTTTGATGTACGCTTAATTAATGCTGCAAATGAAGCTCCAAATGGCACAATTCATGAGTTTAAAACATTAATTCTTAGACTGCTTTGGTTAACTGGTTCTAAAATGGAAATTGAACTTAATTTCACATGGTTATTAAATTCTCTTACAAAAAGTCCAACTTTAAGATAAAGGGATTCATAAAAATCTTTTCTGATTTTAGTCCAAGGATGAGAATTACATAAGGATGTTATAGACAATACATGGCTTCAGCATTGCAACTGTATCTACCAACTCACAGGGTATGGGTGGGATTCTGAGTTACGACATCTGACCGCAAAGTCCAAGCTGTTTTTTGATGAAATTCGAGATTAGCCGCTGTGGCCGCTGCTGGTACTCCACCAGGACATCGTGGGACAAATTGATTTGGTCACTCTCGAGTCTGTCAAGAAGTGTCACACAGACCACGGCAGCTAGGAAAGCAAGTCACATGGTTAGTGATGCAAACGGGCTCATCTGTTCTATAGGACGTTAGCCTAAAATGCTGGCATTCACAACATGTACGTTTTAAATTGGGATCAGTGCTGAGCCCTTAGGATTGACAATGGTGGCAGTAACCTTAGTCAGCATCTAAAAGTGCATTTCTGCAAAGGGGGTCAACTCTATGGACATGGGCAACCTGCGCCAGCACAAAAATAGAGTTGGGTAATATCCATTTCTTGACTCGCTGATTTGGGAGTCACTGGGGTGTATGAATTTAAGAAGAAGTATACTATAATCGCAAGAGCTCATGCTACCTTTTAAATTTTTACTTTTCATTGATAAATGATATCTCTGTATAGAGATACAGTGAAATATTTCAAGATATATGCATTATAGAAAGACTGAATCAATTTAACATATGCATTCTTTCACTTCTTATTTTTCATAATAACAACTGAAATTTACTCCTTTAGATATTTAGACATATGCATAATTAGCAACAATACTCACTTACAATGCTCATTAAAACATTAACATTTATTCCTCCATCTAGCTGCAACCTTGTGCCCTTTGGCCAACATGTCCACACTCCCCACCCTACCCCCTCCACTCCCCTGCCTCATGTAGCCACAATTCTAATCTCTACTCCCAGGGGTGTTTTCAGTTCCACACATGAATGAGACTGTGCAGTATCACATTCCATCCCTGGCTTATTTCACTTAGCACTGTGTCTGCGGTGTTCATCTGTGCTGCCCTAAACCCCCAAATTTCCTTCCTTATAAGGCGGAAGTGTTCTGTTTTATGTGCATTTATGTGTATTTTTCCATCCAGTTATCCCTGTTGACCCCTTGGGTGGTTTTTGTTATGGTGGCTCTTGCGGGTGACACAGCAATGAACACTGGCGGTGGCATCTCTCCCACATACTGGTTTCAGTTCTTTAACTTAGACATTCAGTGGTAAGATTGTCAGATATTGTGGTGGGTCTGTTTCTTAGTCTGCAGGATCTTGATGCAGTTTCCCACGATGGAGGTGCTCCTTCATATCTCCATTGCCAGCATACTAGGGCTCTTTATTTTTATCCTCCTCACTAGCGCTTATAATTGTTTGCCTTCTCATAGTCATTGGGGCGGGTGGTCAATGATCATTGGGCTACTTGTTTCCCTGCTATTAAATTGTATGAATTTTTTTTGGGTGTTTGTGGTATGAACATCTTATTTTCAACTTGCAAATATTTTCCAATACGTGTGTCCTTTTGTTTGGTTTATTTCTTGCTGCATTCAGTCATTATGACCCCATAATTCAGGTAGCCATGTCATGAATGCGGTAACAGTTTGTTCCCTTAGATGATTAAATGAAGGCTTTTTAGAAAAGGTAAACAAATGGCCCATTATGATGCAACTGCTAAATAGCCAGTAAATCCCCCAAATTGCTAAACACAGCTGCTTCCATTCCTCTCCAGTACATGGTGAACTGTTCCGATTTGCCCCGGCCCACCCATCAAAATGATGCTCACAATCGAGTCAAGAGCAATGAAAATATTCAACTGGAGAAGAGCTGAATAATATTTTACCGCCTGGGGCCCTGTTTACTCAAAACTCACTCGCTTGGTTGTAAAGCAACTTGGCTTAACAGGTGACCAAAGGGGGAGAGTTAACGACACCTCCCCACCCCCCCACCCCCAGCTTTTCAAGATAATGAGCAGCAAGTCTGTGAAAGGCAGTGTGGCTGGCAGATGCAGGGACCATTGAGAATCTGGCTCCAATCCCTCACATGGCAGAAGGATAAAAGGAACCTGGTGATCTGTGCTCTCCACAGAGTGGGCCCCGAGTCCACAGAGTGGACTGTTTCCCTTGGATTCCAAGGGTCAGGTCAGATCCGGAGAGAACAAGTAACAGCGATTTTTGGCTTTGCTTTCTTCACCCTGGAGAGCCCCTAACAAGCTTCATATAATGATCTTGTCACCCAGCTATTTCCATGAACAAATAAAAGGGACTAATTACCCAGAACAACCTGTCAAAATGAAGCCTGGAACTTTGCTGCCATAATCCTTAGATTAGGAAAGGAGGGAGCTCCTGGGGACTGGAGGGACATTTAGTGACCTACCTGTCACCAAGAACATTGCCAGCTACCTGACCTGGGCAGAGTGTAACGGGAACACACAGGTCTAAGGCAGAGCTTACTGTGTGCTGAGTCTTGTCATGATGCCTACCAATTCCAGCCCTCTGGCATCATCTACGGCTGTACAGAGAAGCTGATGAAGTTGCCACTGTGTCTCTGTCACATTAAAAAAAAAAAAGACATCTATTTCTATGCACAGAAAATATCTGCGGATAATTTTAGGAAGCCAGAGCCTCTAGGGCTCATACATTAAATCTTGTAGATTCCATACCACTCTCTGCTCTGCCATGTTCACAGTCTTTCTCTGATACAAATCAAACCTCCAGCAAGGTTTTTGCATTAATGGGGGACAAAGCTAAAAGGGCTGGGAGCCAACACCCATGCACACAGCAGAAACCGAATGAGCCGGCTGCTGGAAAACTGGAAACCCAGCAAAGATTTGTGTTGTAGCTACTGGCTTCGCTTATCGGTCCGCTCCTCTTAGCTCCGTCCCCTTTCTGCTGCTCCATCTTCAGTTGTTCCTCAATGGTTGAGTTTATAAAGCCAACACTCTTTTGTCCTGGTCCGCCTGCTGTGGAAGGTTCTAGAATCTCATCATCATCAGCCTAAGCCTGTGTCTCCTTAGAAACCTTGAGCTCAGGCTGTTGGGGACCTATCACAAAGCAAGTGGAGCCGGTCCCTTTCAGAGGGGCCAGCAGGACTGGGGACATACAAATAACCTATTTCTGTTTCTCAAAACTTGGTCTGCTGGCCACCTGCATCCAGAGACTACAGATAATGCAGATTTTCATGCTACATCCCAGACACCTGGAACCAGAGGGGGCCGGGCAGTAAATACTTGTCGAAAACAGGTCTTTTTCATTGACTTCTCTGAAAAATACTTTAAAGATTTTCAACTCCTTTCCCAAATCAAACCAAGTTACTACAAAGGTACATACCTGGACCCTAACTCTTTAGGTCCACAAAGACACTGAATTAACCGGAAGTGAGCTTCCAGAGTGCATCCTCTGAGTGCCCTGCATCTCTTACAGAAGAGTTATTAAAGATGCTTCCCGCTACGGCATACCTGACGATTTCACTTGTTTAATACTTCTGAGCAAAGTTTAACATTGGAAGAAAGTTTTGCCAAGACAAACCAAGAAAGGAAACACCTCCGATGCTTCCTTTCATTATATAACGAGAGTGGAATAACACAACTTGCTTTCATTTTCACCCAAGAAGCCCAGAGCTCAGTCCAGGTATTTACAATTAGCGCTGGATTCCTGGGTGGTGTTTTTGAAATTGAGGCCCCTACGAATATGCCACTCACTTACATACCCACCCTTGATTCTTTTCTCCTAGTTTTAAATGCTATTTAAACATCCCGAAGCTATTGAAAGCTGTTGCGAGTGTTCTCTGCAGTGCCGGTGTGCACGCATCATTTCTATTAGTAACTGCAGTTCGTAACACTGTTTAAAAAAGCAACAGCCAAGAGGCAGTGATGTTGGTTCTGTTCCATCCTTGTTCTTGCTCAGCCGTGTTTCCTTAGGCTGCTCAATACTCCCTCTAGACCTGGCTTCATCCTCACAGAAAAGGATGTCTTTCAGGACCTTTCATGCCTCTCAGTTTCCACCTCGGGCCTCCCATCATCTTGTCAGTAGGAAGACCATATTGTCACCCCTGAGGAAACCTAGCAATGATGCTAGGACTTTGATCTGCTGAATTCTGGGTCATGAAACAAAGATGACTTGGGAAGACAGGCCATGGAGCCTGAGATGCTAGTCCTGGTCCCTGGTCTTGGGGTCATAGCGGAGAGAGGCCAGTATAGGCTGTGCCAGCTACACAGAGGATGTGTTAGCAGTGGTGAGAGAAGGCTAGGATTAGAATTAAAGCCAGTCAACCAAAACTATACCGGCTTTAATTCAAAATATGTTAGAGTATCTCAGAGTAAGTTATATTTTTTTAATCCTGTCTTTGTCAAATTTACAAGACAATAGTTAAATGTTAGAATTTAGAATTTTAAATGTTTCATCTCAAAGAAAAGAAGAAGCATTTAAGACGTTGGATATACTTATTAGCCCATTTTGATCCTCATACAGGCTGTACACATATTAAAACTTGCAGTTATTATTCAACAAAAAAAGTAACGCAAGGTGTGGTGTGGTGACCCCATCTGTAACTCCTGAATCCTGGAGGTGGAGGCAAGCAATCAAGACCAGCTGGAGCCATATGGTAACTCATCACCATTACCCCAGGCAAATAAAATAGTAAGTTAGCTACACGTTTACACCTGATTTTTCAGATTTGAAAGTTGAATGATCATGGCTACGCAATGCTATTCTGTGTCTGCTTAACTTTTTATTTGATTCCAGCACCAACTCTTGGGACCACCCTGTCCTTATGGTTTGTTGGCTGAAGTAAGATAAATATCTGCTCGCAGTCTCTGCAGCACAATACTGGCCTCTGATTTTGAATGGTGCACATTTGGGTTCTTTGGTCCAGGAACCACCTCTGCCCCCACCCCGCTCCACAGCCTTGTGTTTCCATGGGAAGGCTCCTGCCAGAAGCAGCAGTCTTTCTGGAGCAAATGGCTCAAGTCACACAGAGCTGAGGTCAAATTCCAGAGATGGTGGTGGGAACGTTAACGAACCCCAAGCCGCTATTTCTCTCATGAAGGTGTGGAGAGCTACAAATGGCTGCCAAATATCCTTGTGGAACAATTTTTCAAAAACCTGATTTTTCTTCCCTTTTGGGATTAAGAAATACGACAGCTACAAACCTAAAATAGCCATTAAAATTTTGTGGTAACATCTTTTGGGCTTTATCGATGGTCACCATGCAGGTCCCCGACACAAAGATCCTTCATTGCTGGGAACATCCACAGAAGAATTTAAAAAATTGAATTGGAGTCGGGGTTTCTGTTTCCTTTTATTGAACAGTTTCAAAGAAATTCTCTAGAGAATGAATGCCTCCCTAAGTTACAAGTAGCTGTCAAAAGACATAACATGGAATTATTCCTTTACTCTAAAGAAAAAGCCACCGTAAGTTGCAGACAACTAAAGGCATTGAGACAAACTTGAGGAGAACCTAATCTTAGACAAATATTAGGTTTCATTTATTACTGTGCAAGCTTGTGTCAAAAGGCAGCTCTGACTTTAAAAACTAGAAACAGGTTAAATATATTTATCTCAAGTTCACAGCCCAAGAGGGTTATCCTCTTTAATCAGGAGTAAATTTTACTTTAAGAGAGGGACAGATGTGTCACAGATGTGCCTACTCAACATTATGTTGCTTTTCTGTTGTCCAGTGGTTTTGCATTATTCTGAAGGGGCGGGCAGCTCGCTGATGCTGGGTAATTTTGGAGTCCACTATCTCCTTTCGCGGATCTCTGTTGAGGTGGCACTGGATCCCTATTACGTTTGTCTGGGGCAGTGAGCAAAAGAACAGCCATGACAGATGGGTGTTGATGGCCTTATTCCAGGCGGTTTGTCCACCTCCAAATAACAACAGACCCTGGGACTGCAGGTTTGCAGAAATCTCACAGCAAAGGGAAATCTTGGCTCCCGTCCTTCAAACAATTCTGCACCACTAATGTGACCCAGGAATGGAGGCGCTAGTTTGTGATGGCCCTTTTCCAAGGTCAAGTAGAGACTCGTTGCCATTCTTTATACTCATTCACTCAGCAAATATGGATTGAGTTCCCATATGGCAGACATTAGTCTAGGCATTGGGCATGGAGCAATGACAAACTTCCTGTTATTCTGGCGCTCCATCACAGTGGAGAGAGAATGAATATCACCTTTATGCACTGGGCTGATTTGTTTTCTGTCAACTCAAAACAAATTAGAGTCAGCTGGGAAGAGGGACCCTCTGCCGAGGAGCTGTCTCCATCACACTGGCCTACGGTATGCCTATGGGGCATTTCTTGATTAATTATCAATGTAGGAGGACCCAGTTCACTGTTGACAGTACCAAGCAGGTAATCCTGGGTCATATAAGAAAACAGGCAGAGCAAGCCATGGGGAGCCAGCCAATAGCATCATAGGGCCTGACTTCCCTCAAAGATGAACTGTGATGTGGAAGGGTAAAGCACATAAACCTCCTCCTCCCCGCATCAGAGTGTATAGCACAGCAACAGACAGCAAACTAGAGCAGGCATGACGCTAAAGCATTGCATAGGTTAATGTATAAGCAAACCAGAAATTGAGCTAATGGTGTTGAATATACAACAAAGAAGTGAAATAAATGCTCTAAATATTAATGATTGGGCTTGAGTACTTATACAATGGTCCCCTGAGAGGCCAAGTCTCATATTAATTATGAGGATAAGTGGTGAGGTACATGGACACAAGCCCTCCATGGACCAGAGAGATGCAGAAATGATCCATTTCTGCCTGGGCTGGCTTCCAGCTCTGCTACTGAGTCCTCTGAGTTAGAACTCGGGTTCCTGAGAGAACTGTGTTAACGTACGGTGATATCCAAAGGCAGAAACAAGCAGTTCTCACATGGCTGTGAACTCCTGTTGGTTGTTCAGCTGTCTGATAGTATAAAAAGACAGAGAAGGCAGCCAGGAGAGTAGGGTGGGCTGGGCTGGTAATAACTGTGGAGGGGAAGTCAGTGTCTCAAGAGCAGGAAGCCCATGGATTCTGGGCTCTGGGGTCAGGTGGGACTTCTTCATGCTGCTTACCATTCATGTCCTTTCAGGGTTTCTGCTAGAGCAGCAGCGTGAATGCACCTGCAGCCCTTCCCCCAAAGCTTTCCCAGCTCACAGAGTGGTAGCAAATGGGCTAAAGCAGAAAAGGGCTGTGTGGCAGTTCCCAAGCTGTACCTCTGGGAAGGGGTGAGGGAGAAGATGTTACACGGTGGCAATGAAGCATGGGGACATGATAGCAACCAGTGCATGGCCTTGTGCCTTGATAGTGGATCTTCCCCAGCCAACAGAGCACAGATGCACTTTTTAAAACAATGATGCCTTGGGGATAAAAGCAGCCCCTGTGACTGTGAAGAAATCTGGACAGTAATACTTAGGTGAACTAGAATTGAGGAGCTGCAGAGCTGCGGATGGAGCCTGTCGGCAGCCAAAAGAGGTCTGCAGGATGTAAAGAAGGCTGCGGCCAAGGCTGGGAAATCAGAGACCTGCAGGGATGCTGAAAGCAAAAACGAAAGCTCCAGTAGCAGTGAGAGTGGAACGATACAGGAAGACAGAGGAAGGCAGGTTGTGAAGGAGGGACACCTGCAGGTGGAGGTCAGAGCAAGGTCATGAGATCTGCCTCCAGGACAAAGAGGCTCTCTTAAGAGAAGAGCTTCCCTCGGGTCTCTGCAGGAGTCTCAAAAGACAAAAGCAGATAGATACCCAGGATTCACAAGGCTATGGTCTTCCCTGGGGGCCAATAGATGCCTTTTGCAAAAAGAACCCATGGCCATCACCACACCTACACCTGCAGCCTGCTGGCTCAGCATTTTACATTCGACCATACTGGATATCAGAATCTGCTCATTTTCATATTTGCAGAGGTATGAACTAAGCGGTCACTTGTTTCCATAATAGAGAAAGCCCGGAAGGCCTTTCCTGGAGCAGGAATCTTCTGCATTGCTGCCTAAGTGAGGTCAAGCGGCCCTATGCTTGCTAATTTGTTTAGGGGAAAGCAGGGCCTATGGTTTCTCTGAAAAATGAGGATTCTAGACTGGCTTGTATTTTGGGGCAGGGTGGGATCTGGGAAGATGGCTCGCGGTTAAACTGCTTGCTGTGCGAACCTAACTAAACGCCTGGTAAGTGTGGAGACCTGCATGTAATCCCAGCTGCCGAAGGCAGAGGAAGTGTTTCCCCCCACCCCAGCAATCTGCTCAGCAGAACCAGCCATGTCAGTGAGCTCAGGGTCCGACAGATGTAGAGGGGCAGCTGAGGTTGATTCCTGATCTCTGGCTTCCACATGACATGCCCACACATGCACATGTGCTCACACACATGCTAACATGCATACGTACATGCACATCACACACATGTCTACACATGAAAAGGAAACCATTAAATGACACGAGGAACAGTTTGTGGGTACAGGGATTGGCATGGACGTGCACATGTATTCTGAAGTAGGAGTGGTTAAAAACAGTGGCTCTTAATCTTCTTATTGAATCTCTCTCATTCCAAAGTCCATTCTCAGAAATGTTACCACAAGTGCGGTGTTTATAGCTTGCGTATGAAAATGTATTGGCTCTAAAACCAAAGGTTAGAACTCAGGGTTCTTTTGTGACGTTTTTATCCTCTGGGCAGCAGGGAACACTCTCCTGGTATTCTGTGACATTACTGATCCTCTTCGGGTTCTATGACATCACTGATCCCCTCCGGAGTCTTCCTTGCATCCCTAACTTTAACTTTGGTCTCCTCCTATCTATGTCTATGCTCGCCGCATCTCATCTGCCATATTCTTTTCAAATGCCATCTTTACACCATCAACATATACGTTTGCTTACTCCTCCAGTCCAAACTCTCCATCCGAGCCTGAGTCAGAAGTCCCCCTGCTTACCTGACCTTCATTTGCATGTCACTGTCACTAAATCCTCACCTAAACATGTTCTGTCCCCATCGTGACAAGCTCACTCCTCTGGGAAGCCGTAAGGTCGGCCTCGCACCTGGAACTCACACCGAACCCTCAACGGTTCCTGCCGTGGTTCTCTTCTGAACCCGTGCAGAGCCTGACATTATCGCATTGCCCTCCGCTATCACCTTGGCGCTTCGTACTTTGCTAGATGCTGTCCTGGCCTTCTTAATCCCTTTCCCGCTTCTTCTCTGGCCCCCAGAGAACCAGAGAACTCAGAACCCAGAGAAATGTCTATCGAAACTTCTCTACTCGGAGCTCTCCAGCACCTCCCTGTTTCCAGACAGAAAGCCCACGTTTTAACAGGGAGGCGCACAACCTGCCCGTCTCCCTGACACCTCTCATCTCTCACGGTTTCGCCCTGCGCTTGCCTCCACCTGCTCCCGCAGCACACCTGTGTGCTCCTGATATATTTAGCTTTCCATTTACGCTTTCCGGAACGTGCTTCCCAGGTTCCCATGTGGCCTTTCCCAAATGGCACCTTCCCCTCCTACCTTTTCCTGACCATACTAATTAAAATTATGACTGATAGACTATTTTAGGAATCTCTCATTTGCATCCTGCCTCAACAAATGCAATTATGAGAAGAAACGGCAGCCACCACCGAGATGGAGAACAAGGAGCTTGCAGCTGGGTCCTAGCTACACCATCAGCCAGCGTGTACCCTTGGCTTTTTGATCCCTGAGCTTTGCTTCCTTGTAACCGTGATGGGAGCAGTGTCCTACCTGCTCACCAAACACTACGAGGTAATGTATATTCTCAGTAATTTTAAAGCATGCATTTGACACAAAACAAAATTTATCTGGGCCCCCTTCCCTCCTCCCGAAGAATGAACCTAAGATGCCCTTAAAGAGGGGCGGCATCCTTGGCATTCACAGGAAGTTTACCTCTCAGACCACACAGTCCACACATGGCTGCGAACACTGTCGACTCCATCTCGATGTTCCTGACCCCGGCTTTGTATGCTCGCTTCAAGTAGTCCAGCTTCTTCTCTCTCGAAAAGGAACACAAGGCTCCATCTAGGCGGGCCTGGCCTGAAAGAGGACAGAGTGACTTAGTGGCTGATGTCTCACCTCAGTGGCAGTGTTGTCTGCGAAAGACTGCCCAGTGGTGCGGGGCTCTGCTCCTGTCCCTGCCTCTTGAGTGATCCTCCTCTGGGGAATCAACCTGGCTGCTGAATCTTTCTTCCAAAGAGAACATGGCTGCGCCTGGCTCAAATCTCATAAAAGAAGGTAGAACATCCATACAGGAAGGAGTGCCCCAGTTCTAAAGGACAGCGGGAACATCAGGAGTTGGGTGAGGGGGTCATAGAG
This sequence comes from Chionomys nivalis, assembly GCF_950005125.1. Classification (NCBI taxonomy): domain Eukaryota; kingdom Metazoa; phylum Chordata; class Mammalia; order Rodentia; family Cricetidae; genus Chionomys; species Chionomys nivalis. The sequence continues at coordinate 22,227,460 of NC_080107.1, forward strand.
AAAGTTTTTCTTTGAGGTTAAACTCAGATTATCCCAGTAGCAGGGACCCCAGGACAGGTGGAGACATTGGGCAGGCAGGGTGGTGGGGGAGAGAGACTTCTTACCCTCCATGCCTCAGTGATGCTCCTGAGGCAAACGGTTTGGACACTGCCACTCTCCGTTTGACCACCATGGCCAAACAGGCAAATGGTGTGCCCTTTGTCCCTCACAGACCTCTCAGGCTTCATGCTAGCCCTTTGCTTGAGTTTTTCCTTCCAGACTGTCCCTATTATTTCAGGCTTACTTCACTTCGGTTGACCAGTGGGGACAGAAGGAGGTGGAGTACAGTCTGATGTTACCTAACCCCGTGCCCGCTGCCATGTGTGCATCCTGAATTTTCCTATCCAGCAGTATTCGGATGGAAGCCAATTGCCATCCATTATTTGCACCGTCCCTTCTGGAAGCCTTTCCTGTCTTTCTCTCCTGTTCTCCGTGGCTTCTATCCTGACAGTGAGCCTTTCCCTGTTCCTTCTCTCTTCTCCGGTGCTGCCTGCCAACACTTCTGACGGTGTTATTTATGCTGAGGCAAACCCACATGGTTCAGAAACCATGGGTAATGTGAGTGTAAGGGTCTGCCTAGGCAGATCGGTGTGGCCTCACTTCACAGACCATAAGCAGCCCCAGATGTGGGCCAGGGTTTTCCAGGGTACGTCATGCATGGAGCACTTTGTACCTTTTAACGCTACTTTATGTCATTCCGAGAAGCCAAAAATCTGAATTTTTCATATGAACAGCTCTAGAAATTACAAATGTTGGCAAAATAATTCACATTTGAAACAGTATCTCATGGGCCAATGGAAACACTGATGCCACCAGGCTTTTGTTTATGAGCTGTGACGCAAAGGCATGGGTGGATGACCCTCTAAATGAAGGGCTTAAAAGTTGACATCCTAGAACGGTCTCAGTCTGTCCATCAGTACCTCAAACACCTTCACTAACCTGAACAATGCAAAGAGAACACAATCTATTTCCATGTATGGATTTTAGATTCTTAAAGTACTACATAAACTTTTATATAGAGAAAAGTAAAAGATGATGAAATCTTAAGATTAGCTGTGATTATTCTATGAACACAACTACAGCACAAGATTTGCTGGACGTCCAATGTACTATGACATCAAGGTAGCGTAGATTCTTCTGTAATGAATACAGTCTGTCCTTGGGGCTTGTTGCGTCTAGTTTTGGTTTTGCCTTGCCCCTCATTCCTTGGAACAAGAGCTGCTATTGGCAATGACCTTCAAGTTAACTCTATGAAGACTCTATGTTCTTGGCTATGGGATAAAAGATCCACCCATAGTATCTGTTTAATTGAACTCTTCTCCCCATTTCCCTGTCTTATTTCTCGCCCAGTGTTCAGGTGAATGGCAGAAGCATAGGACCAGCATATTCCTCTGTCTTAGAGTTAGCAATCTAAGTAAAAGTCATGAGCAGAGAGAGGATGCTGTCAACATCACTAATTGCATTTTAGTATTCAAACTGATAGAGGATCAAACCCATTCCCAATATCAACTCATTCTGCATGTTTCTCAGCTGCTTATTAAGCCCTCGTGGTGCTACGCTTTAGTAAGTACAAAGGCTGTTTGCTGCCCTCTTGAAAATCTACACGATTAATTTGCTAGTATGCAGTTTTAATATCAACTGGGTTTGTATAACCAGCTGCCAGTATTTTCCTACTGCCTTCGCGGTGTGTACAGGATTCTCACCTTCGTAAAAGTCGTAGGTACACATCGTGTGTCCGATGAGGGTTGGGAAGCTGAAGATTTCTCTGCTACAGTTGAGCAAGTCAGTAGCCAGTTTCTTGTCAAGTTCAGTGTTTCGGGTGACCACGTTGTCCAGGATTACCTGCTCAAACCGAGGCTTGAAGAAGGAGTCTACCGCTGTATCTGTTATCACAACAGAGCCAGGGGCAATCCCTGCAATATAGAATAAATAAGCGATCCCAGAAGACTGCGCAGAGTGACTTCTGTGACATGTAGTATGGAACCTACTCTGTCAACACGAATTAATGCTGTTTATTAATGATTGCCCTGCTTAAAATCTTTAAAAATATTTTTTTTTCCTGAAAGCCATCGAATAACCTTTAGAACAAACATTTTCATTGGCTGTCTACCCAGATTCGCATTTACAATGTGGTGGGGTTTAGATTTCAAGACAAACATGACTCTTGGATGTGCAAATTAGTGCCAGCCTTCAGGCTCAAATTTGAATAAATTAGGTCAGGAAGAAAGTAAATGAACCTGCCAGCAAATAGCTTTCATAGAGTGATGTGACTACTTGATATTTAATCTCCCTGCAGGCTCCTCGGTTACTATAATTTCTTGGCAGCTCTCTCCACTCTTCCTTCAGATGCTCATCACATAGCCTCCTTTTCCTCCCGGGCTCCATGCAAATTAGGCCTCTTGGCTGACCTTCCCTTGCTGTAAAGTCTGCCTTGCTCAAGGGGCCTGGACCCACTGAGATGCCATTTTCTGTCAACTCCTTCTCTCCCTGCCTGGGTGTGTTCTTGCTCTCCCGACTCCTTTCCTTTACACTGATGCCAGCGTTCCTCAGCTGCCATCCGGAGTCACTCCCTTCCAAAAGTCTGAGCCATGGGAGGGCTAACCAATGAAATAAACATAACTAAGTAAAAGGCAGCAAATATAGGTTTCAGTGAGCATCCGCCTTTTGATTTGCCCTGATCTCTACTGGAAACCTGGGGAAGAAGGTGTATCTTGATGGTGCCCTGGGCAGCCTCTCTCTGAACACTCATCAAACTGTTTACAGTCAATTTGCTTGTCTAGCTCTCTAATGGAAGAATACAAGGTGTATCAAGTTTAAAACAATGCCAGGTTATCGCTCTCTCTCCTGGTCTGGTGCTGTGACTATCACATCATGAGTATTCGGTAGAAATGTGGTCAGCGAGCACATGCTTCTGTAAAGATGCTACACAACACAGATCTGCAAACTCTGGTCCACAGGCCACATGTCACTGTCCTAGTAAATGAAGCTTTGTTGCGGCATGACCACGCATTCATTCACATACTGTCCTTGCTGTATCTGAGCTATGACATGGCATTGAGAACTAGCAACAGAAAGAGCATAGTTTGCAAAGCCCAGAACTTTTACTGTCTAGTACTTTTCAGAAAATGTTTTAGCAACCCTGGATATGGACTACAGACTCATCCTGGTTTAGGATAAATTCCAATATGCCAAACTAGAGTTAATTACAGAACACTTTAAATTTCCACCTAGACACCCAAGACGACTGTCCTGTTTAATTTCTGTTGTTGAAATACAATACCGTGACAGGGAGACCAGGCTTATGTCGTTTACAGTTGCAGGTTATTATCCATCATTATGGGGAACTTAAGGCAGGAAGTAGAAGCAGCCAGTCTCATCCAGAGTCAAGAGCAAAGAAAAAACTGAATGCACGTGTACTTGCTTACTTGTGCTCAATTCCAGTTCCCTCCTCTTACACAATTCACAACCCCCTGCCTATGGTCACACCCACATCACTGAATTTAGTCAAGACATTCTCCAGATACACCCACAGGCTGACCCAAGGTAGATAATGCCTCTGAGACTCTCGCCAAAGGATGCTAGGTTGTGTCAAGTTGACAGAGGAAGCTAAACATCACAGTAGCCTCTGAAGCTATAGCTCTGTTTGGTAAGATGCATTTTAAGTCAGCCAAAAATAAGGGACTGCTTACATTGTTTAGAATGTCCTGAGATGCTGAAAATGTGTTTTCTTTACACTGCCGTGACACATAGATTCATCAAAGAAGCATTGATAGCATTTTTGTCTAAAAAATGCACTTTAATTGCTTATATTTCCCTTATCAAAGTATTTTCTCAGTTAAGGAACTGATGTCAGCAAAAGAATAAGTAATATCTGTGTTTTCCATCTTCAAATACAGTTTCGCTTCAAACAAAACGGATGAGCTTGTCTTAGTTATAGCATTAGTAATGAAGATGCAACTCTGAAATGAAACTGTTTCCATCAGTATAATAGTTTAATTTGCTTCTGTTGACAGGCATCCGTCACGCTCTTGGTACTATCTTGTTGTTGTCTGTACCGTATTATCATGAAACACAAGACCATGATCATGATTTAGATGGTCACTAGAGTGACTCATCATATCACTGGAGACTCGTTCATATCAATTGACAATTGCAGCAGTCAGGAGAACAGAAGGCAAATCAGTGTGTCCCACAAACCAAGAATTACGGTAACCATGTCTTTCCCAGGCATGTTGTTCCCTGAAACTGATTATTTGGGACGCTGTTGGGTAAACCACCATCTAGAAAGATGTCTGATCAACACTGGTTGCTTATATTCTCCATTTCCATTTAAAAGAGGACCCACAAATGTTTGGTTTTTTTTTTTTTTTTTTTTTTTTTGGTTTGTTTGCCCACATATGTGGGCCTTTGCCTGTCTTTGTTCTCAGATTATAGCTCTGAAAAGACTGCGGTTCTTTTTAACTTGCTTGATCTTAGTGAGCACCGAGTGTGACACATGCCACTTCTCTGGTCCTTTGAAGATTTTTGAGAGCTCCTCTCGCTCTAAAATGCTTACTTGAGCAACGCGAAGGGATTTGTCTTTTAAAAGCTCACTCCCTATTATGTAACCATGGAGTCCTGCCTCTCTGTCAGCCAATCCTTCCCCATTGAGAATGGCGTCTGCATTTGCATGTAGTGACATGGTCAAAGGACACCCTGAGAAGCGATAGAAGCGAGGCAGGGAGTCTCTTGGAAGAACTTAGGTAGCCACAGACTTTCCCTACCAGCCCACACGATCCTTTTTTGCTATGCAGTCAAGTTAAAGACACAACCAAGAAAAGAGCAGCAGTGATCACCAAGAAGAGCCAAAAGCAACATGTTGCTCTCGCTAGTTGCTATAAGGTCTGAGTAAGGTCTGATACTTAGTAGATAAAACAGGCAAAAATCCATGTGATTTTCTTGACCTGAACAGCCTCATTCCTGTTAGATAAAAATTTCTCAGGCTTGAAACCACCTCTTTCCGTGTGCTGATAAGTTTTTGTCAAGTGGACTCAAACTAAAGTCACCTGGGAAGAAGGAGCCTCAACCGAGGACTCTGTTCTCCCCATGTTGATTTTGATCAAAGTCTTTTATCAGAACAACAAAGGAACAAACTAGAACATACTATAAACCATACTTTCTAATGATTCCATTCTTTTTTATGTGAACACAAGTGGAATTACACATACACACGAGAGAGAGACAGAGAGAGAAAGAGAGAGAGAGAGACAGAGAGACAGAGAGAGAGAGAGAGAGAGAGAGAGAGAGAGAGAGAGAAATGAGAAATAAGGGGGAGAAGAGGAGATAGATAAATCCTTAAGTCCAGCCTCCCAGTACTTTGCAGTCCATGTGGATTTCTGTTGGGCTCCATGTATGTTGGTGTGCTGTGGATTAACACAGAGATGTATGAAAAAAATCTCTCAGTTTTAATGGTAGAAAATAGTCTGTCTCACCAATTCCCCCTGATGTTCCGATTCGGATGATGGTGACGTCACAGCAGCGTGCATGGTGGAGTAATTTGATGAGTTCGTGGAGCATAATAGAAATGGAGGGGATGCCCATCCCATGCTGTTGAGAGAGGGGAGAGTCGTTACACATCACACACGCAGAAGTGAGCAGGACATATTTTTGTCTTCCTTGTAAGTTAACAGCCCTTGTATAAATTTAGATAATCATTAAGACTGTGCCCATGCTTAGGAAAACATAAGTCAGCTCTAAGTGATGCCTGTGTGGCACGCTGATGGATGTGTCCATCTGTGAGGACTTGAGAGAGACATCCAATTGCCAGTTAAACTGGCAGGAACAGAGGTGGGAGGGCCGAGTACCAGTGTGCCAGGGCAGGGTCAGCTTTCGTCTCCCTATGAGGCTCTTGTCAATGAACTTATGTGAAGAGCCTCCCTCTTCATACACAGTTGGCATGGAACTGAAAAGACATGATTGTGGCTGTCATTTCGCCAGTCTTACTTCACCCTAGCCAGTGGAAAGAAACAAATTCTGTTGTTCAAATGTAGCCTCAACCATTTGCTGCTAATTCCATGTGAGTTCAGAAGGACTCTAAGGGAGAAACGTGACTTCAGTTCCCAACCTGCTGTGGGATAACCCTTCTGCACGCTGAGTTCATATACATATATGCTGTACACTGTATATGTTGCTCTCATTGGCTGATAATGAAAGCTACTTTGGCCTATAGCAAGGCAGAATATAAGATAGGTAGGAAAGCCAAACTGAAGATAGAGAGAAAGAATCAGACTGGTAAAAGCCACAGCTATGTGGTAATATATAGATGAATAGAAATGGGTTAACTTAAATGTAAGAGCTAGTTAGTAATAAGCCTGAACCATAGGCCAAACATTCTGTAATTTATATTAAGCCCCTGAGTGATCATATAGAAGCAGTTGCAGGATGGGGAGGGACAGAGAAATCTCTGCTTACACCACTCAAGAGTTTGAAGCTTATGCCGAACCTGTGAATCAGTTTAAATTGCCATCCATCATGACCACAGCCTGGTTTAACTTAGCATTTATGTCAAAACAATCACAGTCGCCAGACTAGGGGTCAGTCAACACAGGTTAGAGGATTTAGCCATTTCCGGTGGTTCTGTTACATCTAACAAATCTTCACAAAGACCTTCCGTGCTGTAAGTTGTAGAGACTGGAGTTGAGTTTCAGTAGTGGCTATTGCACTTTTAACATGATGGCAGAATATTGACCCACGGCCATAGAGACTTTGGAAAAACACTAGAGCTTTGGTTATGATGTCCTCAACCTGAGCTCCCTCTCCTTCCATTTATCAAGAATATTAAACTGTGGAAACCAGGGGCCTCTGGGGTCACCATTCCTGCCCCCCATTCAATATGCCCTGATTTCTGAAAGCTTAGTAAGCCTTCTGGATCCAGGAATCAAATGTGTATTGATCTGTGTATTCAAGATTGACAAGTTTGGGGCTTTGGCACTGGCTCTGCAATGGATTAATAAACTACCATTTGCTGCTACTGTAAACTAGAGGATGAGCTCTTGTTTTATCTCTTAGATTCTTCTAAAACCAGCCATTTGTTAACCTAGGCTCAGAACTTATGTTTCAGTGTGATGATAAAAATATAAATAGACTCTCGTGTTTCTCTTAAAATCTCTCTCTCTCTCTCTCTCTCTCTCTCTCTCTCTCTCTCGTTACTTTGCAAATCTCAGAGATTTGCAAAGAGGTCTGTATTGGGAACCCCATGCCTGTCTAGTATTCCTTTTTATTTTATTTTTTCTTTATTTTACATTCCAACCACAGTTCTCCTTTCCCCTCCCCCTCCTCCCTCCCTCCTCCTCCTTTTCAGCCCACTCCCCATCCATTCCTCCCAATGGGTAAAGGCTCCCAAAGAGAGTCAACAGAGTCCCATAGAGAGTCAACAGAGGCCTGCCTAGTCTTCTAAGTAGCTAGCCTTGACCATCTGGGCCATGTTTCCTGATAGAACACAAGGTTACCTCTGGCTTTGTCTTATGATGAAGTTCTTCTGATCATTTAAAGTAGTTTCACTTTGGGGATAAATTTTAGTTTTTCTTTCTCCATTTACTGTACAAGATAGGACAAATAATTATAGTTCAAAGGATTGTAACTGAAAAGTTAGTAAGACAGCATCAAGGAATATTTAGCTTCTGCTAAGGCAGATAGTCTATAATTTTTTATTGAATGAACAAATTAATAATGAATTAATTATGCCGTTAGAAGCCAAAGTAGGTTTCGGGCACTCTTGGCCTAGAGGGAAGACCAACTTCTCTACCACTGTAGTATTTTATGTGTTTTCTTTTGTTACCCAATGTTCCCAGATCTCATTACATTTCATCACTGAGTAATCTGAGTAATTTGAGAGATCAATGAATCATGACTGTTCCCTCATATAGAGGGCATTTCCAGCTGAGGTCTTCAGAATTGTCACATCTATGCAGGCCTTACTCACTGTCCGCAGCTTATGCCCTTTGAGAGGACCACCGTGTCCAAATACACACCAGACTCAGCGTTTTGCTTCTGCATCCAGCCGTGCACGGAGGGCTGAGGCAGGCACTGTGAGTGGCTGTGCACAGACACCCTTCTAAATGCTTGCCAGTGGTGGGAACTGCTCAGAGAGTCATTCTGCCTTCACTTCGTCTTTAGACAATCAGTGTCCAGAACAGCTCTCAGGTTCTAGAGAGGAGAGCATGCCACACGAGGTCTGTGGAAATGCGCTTGCAGCTTCTTAGCAAGCTTAGTCATGGTAAATTCTATCCATACCGAGAATTGGCCTGTATGAAAAATTCAGTGTTCCTAAAGTTGGGTAAAGGACAGAGGAAGGAAAATGGCTGGAGAGGGAAGCATGTTGATCAATTAAGAATAGAAAGTGAGCCGGGCGGTGGTGGCGCACACCTTTAATCCCAGCACTCGGGAGGGTGCAGGCGGATCTCTGGGAGTTCGAGGCCAGCCTGATCTACAAGAGCTAGTTCCGGGACGGGCACCAAAGCTACAGAAAAACCCTGTCTCAAAAAACCAAAAAAAAAAAAAAAAAAAAAAAAAAAAGAATAGAAAGTGAACCTTGAAGACCATTGTCCTTGCCTCAAACAGTTAAGTCGTAAGTTAGGTGTAAAGGTAGATGGTGACCCTGCAAGCTCTGCCCTGCCCTGGAAACCTTTTTCACTGTGTCAACCTCTTCACTTGCATTTTTTGTACCGGAGGAGGCAAGGCAGATTTGGGGGCGAGCTGTGTTCGGAAGGTATCCCAGCTTGGGTTCCAGCCTGCAAAGGCTGGCTGGCCTGCAGTTCTCCCATACTTACACTGATGGAAAGCACAGGGCCGGTCTTGAACATGCAGTATCTGTCTGTTCCCGCGCAGATGTCTTCAATGTCTTCTCCATCTCCCTCCAGCTGGAGTTCCTTGTGCATAAACTGTGCAAACGCTTTCATTCTGTTGGGGCTCCCGCCGACACAGACGAACTGTCAAGAAGAAGAAAAAGGAATCTGCCATCATCACTCTGATAAGTGCAAGGGTCAACATTCAGTACGAATGTTTTTACTTTGCTATACAGTTAATTTACTTCTGAACATGGGCAGAGGTCCTGGGTTGCGTTCAAAATTTGGCTCATTTACATCATTAGCCTGAAAGAAGGCAACTACGTGCAATGAATTATGTACTGACCTAGTGAAGAAAATCATAAGTGCTGGCATTGTTCAAGGACATATTTCCTGGTGGTTTTGTTTATAGTAGCATCATCTTAGCATTGTCATCAATATAATCACCCTAGTGGCGGGCACTCATTCGACAGATGTTTATTGTCAAGTCCTGAGGACGTGGACCATAAGCGAGGAGAAAGCAAAGAGACAGCTGCTAGTTTTACTGTGTTTTCTGGTTATCTGTCCTAACCTTAGACTTTTATTTTAAATGTACTATGATAACTTCGGGCTTGACAAGGACTCATCTCAAGGCCTTTCTGCTCTTTAACTGAGAAAAACTCGTCATGGAGCAGGGCTTGTTATTGTTAAGGTCAGAAATTGACTGCAGGATTTCATCTAGGCCACTAATTTGTTCTTCGTATTGTCTGACTTTGGGGTAGATGTTGCAGCCAAAGGTTGTCATATCTATTAGAATACAATGATCATTGGCATGCCTACATCCCACATTCTAAGGTTAGAGATTTGTGAGTTTGAGCACAGCCCCCTTGGCTGCACAGTGCATTTGACCAGAGTGGAACACAGTATAAGACCCTATACCAAAAGTAAATTGTAATTGCTCATGTCACAACTTGTTAGGGATACACCAACCCCAAAGACAGAAGAATACTCCGGAGAGAGGGAGAAGAGTGGCCTTTTGCGGGCCTGCATAAGAAGACAACCGGGTGAGCTCTAGGCAGGGGTCAGAAAGAGAGGACGAGCAGAGCATTTGAAGGTCAGGAGGAAGCAGAGCATACAGACGCTGATGGGCAGAAAACTGCTTAGCAACAAAAGCCATAGGGTGTGGTGCTAGTGTGGTGTGATGTAGCATAGGAGATGTGGTGTGTGTGGTGTGGTGTATGAGGTGTGTATATGTGGTGTGAGAGGTGTGTATATGTGGTGTGAGGTGTGTATATGTGGTGTGAGGTGTGTATATGTGATGTGAGAGGTGTGTCTATGTGGTGTGGTGTATGAGGCATGGTGTAGGAGGTGTGTATATGAGGTGTGTGTATGAGGCATGGTGTCTGAGGTAGGTATGAGAGATATGGTGTGTATGTGGGGCAGCATACACAGTGTGGTGTATGGAGTGAAGCCCAGAGAGCAGATGCCGTGAAATGCTGGAAAGCCACCATTTGAATGTAGTAAGGAAAACTGGTTTATCCCTGATTAAGCAACTTGCTCAGTGACACATGAAACCTTAGAGTCCTCAGACCACCAACATCAGAGCTCTCAGGTTTAATCAGGTTGAAGTGGGCTTGAGTATGGAAAGGAGCATGCATAGATCCTGGCACCTTCTCAGTGATCACAAAAGCAGACTTCTCTTTTGAAGATCAGGCAACACTGGCCAAGGCTGCCCTTTGAACTCACATCTCTCTACTGCAGGATTCAGGAAAAATGAAGCTGACTCGAGCTTTCTGGAATGGAGAAAGATGTTTAGTGGGGCCTGGCTGATGTGGGTTGCTTTGGGCAGAGGAGCCAAGGAAGGCTAGCAAGGGCCTTCACAGGGATGTCTGAGGAATTCCTGAGGTGGTAGAGTGGGCACCCCTCATGTAAAAGATCAACGGAAGTATTGGGTGGTCTGTTTGCATGATGTGTCTTTGTCTCCACTTAACAGTAATTACTGGGAAGCCTCTCCATCACAAGACATAACTATTCCTTTTGTCCGGGCACTCTGCTTGTCATCTACCCTCACTGATGTCCTTTTTGGAATGTCCTAGGAGTTTTTCTGGCAGTACCTTAAGGTAGTAATGAACAGTGGGAGTCAGTCACCAAGGCTAGGGACAATCGAGCAAGGTAGGCCATCACTTAAGGTGAGCTCCAGCTACTTACTATTGATTGCTTGTGGACTTTGCCCCTTTCTTGCTGTAAGTAGTTATTGCACTTTCTTACTATGAACAGTTAAGCACCTTCTTATTATGAGAAAATCGAATTCTAAGTACAAGGAGGCCCCTTTTTATATACAAAATACAGTAGTTTGAAAATAAGTCCACTGTGTGGGGCCAGTACATCTAAATTACAATGGTTCAGATTGACCATAAAACCAAAACAGATGTAAGAATAGTTTGTGGTTTGGGTTCTGCTTTGAACTGTAGCTATTGCAGAAATCAACAGGAAGGTCTGCATATTTCCTCGAGACATAAAGATGACAGGCATGGACAGGAGCAATCTAGTTCCTGACGTTGACTCCTAAATCAGACTCACTAAGCATCACCTGCAGACACAATTGCCAGCCTGGCTGCTTTAATAAGGAGTGACGTCCCACTGAAGACCACCAGCCAACACGTTAGTCTCCAGTGCCACTGACTGTGACCTATGTTCCAAACCAAATGAGCTTTGTCCAAAAGATCTGATTTCTCAAAGTAGGTAGAAACACACTGGGTGGGAATAAGAAGCATTATAAAAGTATGTTCAGGACATATGAAAAGTATGCCTGGTGATTTCCAGAACAGACTCACCTTCCAATATTCCCAGGCCCTTAAGTGATTTTGCCAGGTTGCATTAATTTAGAGCATGAATATAGCTTATGTATTCTGTGTATTAAGAAGGACTGTAAACATTTTGAATGCATATTGTGAAGTATTATGAAGCAATGATTTTCCTTGTTACTTAAAATTCTGAAGACACCATGCATTTCAGAAGCACGGCCCAGAGCCTCCTGATCTGGGACTGATCTGAACGGCCCCTACCTGAGATCTTTTTCCCCGGGGAAGGTACCAAATGGTTTGCTAGTGCCAAATAATCAGCCGTGAAAAATACATGCAAGCAACATTATATGAACTGAACCAGACAATATTTAAGAATACATACATATAAATATGCGTGTGTGTGTGTGCATGCAATATCAATTAATGAAAAAAGAGGTCATGAAATTGAAGGAGAGTGGGGAGTGGGAAGAGTATATGGGAGAGTTTGGAGAGGAAAAGAAAGGGAGAAATGTAATTATAGTATAATCTAGAAATTAAAGATAAGTTTAAAATTATTGGATGAATTATGGGGTGCGACAGTGATTTTATAAAAGATACCTGTAAAGACATGATAAAATATGTATTTAGATATTGAATCTGAAAAGCATATTTCTAGCACCTCTACCACTGTTTGCAAGAGATTCCATCTCTGGTGAGTATGGCAGGGACTGATAAGTTACATGCCAAGACTCTTTCCTTTTCTTTCTGGGTTCACAGTTAATGTTGACTTCCCAGGTGAACAAGGCCATATGCCTGAATGCCAGCCACTAGCATATGAGCAGAATTGAAGTGCTCCATTTCCAGTCTAGTGCACAGATGCACCTGACCCCCATCCCACAAGGAGGGCATATACATAACTTCCGTCATCTGTAGGATGGGGGTCAACAGCCAGGGCCCAGGTCTTGGCACCTTCACTCGACCTGATCAGCCACCAACTAGGTGCACCTGCTTTATGCTTGTTCTGAATTAAAGATCAACTTACATTGTATTAGGCCACTGAGACTATGTAGTACCATGTAGGAAAATTCTTCAAAATATGGGGAAGATATGAAGGAATTAGGGTGACTGTCAAAATCATTGAGATTTGTTTGTTCCTGTCCATTTGTTTGTTTAAGACAGGACCCCATGTAATACCAGTTGGTTTTGGACTCACTATGTAGGCAAGGCTAGGCTTGAACTCCTGACCCACATGCCTAAATCTCCCACGTGTTTTGATTAAAGGCGTGCACCACCATACCTAGTCCTTTCAGATTCAATGTACCTCCATTCAGATTTAAATGGAATACCCTACCATCTTCTCTCCCTTTGAAGTTAGTGTTGATAATAATTATTACCAATTTTTGAAGAATAAGGTTGAATTTTCAGTTTTGGCTGGTTATGCCCTTGCTTTGTAGTCAGAATTACTGACCTATGACTTAAGGGAGTCAAGAAATCAAACCTACAATGTTCTCAACCTAACATAAGAGAGTGCTGGATGAAGGTACGTTTCTGAGGGGAGAATCTGTAAAGACAGCTGACTTTATCTTCTGCTCCCAACAACCCAGTTTTGTTCTGGTTATAATTCTGTTCTGATCCTATGTCTAAACACACTTTTGCCTCCTATCCATCCAAATGGGGTTATGATTGGGGTTGCTCTTTAAAGAAACAAACCTTTTTGAAATGGAGCATGTCTGCTATTCATCTGACTGCATTGGTGTGGGCGTTGCTAAGTGGTTCTGAGAAACAGAGTGTGGTAAAAGGGCTGATGGAAATCCAGCCAGGTGGAAAAGTGGGAACAAGAAGTTCCAGTGTCCGGCGATGGGACCAACAGAGATAAGACCACACACACACTCATGTGTTTGAGCACATAACATGTGTGATTCTCATCTCTAAAACAAAGCCATTGATCCGATGTTTTACCAACAACTAAGAGAGTAACAAATGAAGTTGTTTTTTTTTTTTTTAATGTATATATAGGAAGAATCAGAAACTGTTTATTAGGGAAATCTGGGTTTAACCTCAGCTTGTTCTCGTACTCACTGTATTGTGCCTTCCATATAGAGATAAATATAACAGTGGGCTTTGTTATTGTTTTGTTTTGTTTTCTTTTCTTTTTCCCTGAAACAGGGTTTCTCTGTGTGACAGCTCTGACTGTCCTGGAACTCACTCTCTAGACCAGGCTGGCCTCGAATTCACAGGAATGACAGGTGTGTTATAACACTACATATACATTGATCTCTAGTGTCCTCGTCTGTATAGGGAAGGGAATATCTAGTGTCTAATGTAATCAAAGCCAGGCTTTAACTCCTGACCCTCCTGCCTACACATTCCATGTGTTTTGATTACAGGCACAGAGGTAGAAGAAAGGAAGAGGGGACTGGGTAGGATACACATATATAAGGTCACTCTGTATCAAAACATCTCCTAGCTTAATGTATTAAATACAGTGTGCCTTCGTTTGTTAATTATGCCAATCCTTCTATTCCAAACAGGCATCCTCATATAAAGGTCTTGCGGAAATCACGATGAGGCATGACCCTCACACCTAACATTTGAATTCAGGTTCAATCTAGTTAATGAGCACCAAAGTTGACTTGATCAAAGATTCCTGGAGCCTCAATATTAGACTGGACAGGTGTGACAGAGGTTATATTAAAAAGACGAAGCAGAGGAAGGAGGTCGGCTGTGCTGATGCCCGGAGACCCAGCCACACTAACTGCTCCTTTAGAGATGGAGGGAGGAGGCACTGCGCACTGGCAATGGACAACCTAGTTGTACTTGCTTCCTTCTTCCACCCTCCTTTTTTCTTCTACCTGAACTCACCCTCTTTATCCTCTCTTTCCACATCCATCCATTTTTAAATTTGGGGATTTCTGATTTCCCATAACTCAGAATCCACCTGGTACAATGAATAAAATCCCACAGAACTGGGCTTAGGAGAATATGGTCTAAAAACCAGTGCTGCCCACTCAGGAGTAACTTTAACCTCCTCTGACTTCTCTGAGTTCATTCCCTTTGACCATATCTGTGAATCATCCTAAACTAATATACCTACATTGTGAAAAACCTTATAAGAAATAATGTCCACTTGAGTCCTGTTTCTAATTGAAATATTTACTAAAAGTTAGTGATAGTTTACATAACTTATGACACATCTCTTGACCCCATGAGCAGTAGATTTCAAACAAAACAAAATAATATGGGAAAATAGTAATAGCATAACATTAAACAAAAGTATATAGAGTCTCACTTATCCCAGGCTGGCCCTGAACTGCTATGTAACCAAAGATGACCTTGAGTATGAACCTCTGATCCTCCTGCCTCAGTCTCCCAAATTCTGGGCATACAGGCTTTCACCACTACACCAGTCTAAGCCCTCAGTCTCACTAAAAATAATTTAATATTTTTCATCCAAAACTAGATGCTAAGCAGATATGCTCAAGCATGTTGCACATTATATGCTTGTAAGAAAGTGTCCTTAGGTAACCTAGTGCCATGTAAAATAAAAATATGCTAATAGAAAAATGTAAAGGAATGAATAAATGAAATGGAAGAAAAGAAAGTGGACAGATGGTGTCCTGGTCTAGAAAGTAGGATTATAAGGTATATTTTTAAAAGCAGAATGTTCTTTTTTATGTTTTCATAATTTTAAATAAGGAGCAAGAATTGCTTTTACAACTTATGTATAAGACAAAAATAAATAACAGTAATACAACTCTCCCATTACTATTCCACAAACAATTTTCTCATGAAATATTTCTTACAAGGTAGTAAAAATCTTAACGATACAACTACGGAATGGTCATTCTCAGGAAGAGAATAATAGAGCTTTGTTAGTCTTGAGTTCTTTTATTATTTAATAAGATGAAAGTTAGTGATGTTCAGCAATAAATGTAGATGTTAAGCTTTGAACTGAATCTGTTAAGACATAATGAATTCTGAACACCCAACAGCCTTGTCAATAAAATTATATTTATCTCTAGGGAACAGAGTGGTCAAGTAATCATGTTTGTATTGGACTTAGTTTGGAAGCCTTTATGTCTTGTTGGACTGAAAATGATTGTTTATGACGCTCACGTTCTAAATTAAGTTGGCTTCATGTGCTCTTGGGACGTCTGACATGTCTCTAGGCAAGGCTGTGGAGTTTGTTTTGGGGAAAATAATTTTAAAAAAATTACAAAGGAAATAATCATTTTATTAACATTCAAAATACTTTTACCTTTACATCCCCAAACATTGCTGGAAGGTTGTGTGTTTTGGTTCCTAAATCCAAGTGGTAGAGGATGTCTTCATCCATAGCATCCAGGTAAGGATTCTTAACATATACAGATCTTTTTCTAGGGAAAAAAACAGACAAACACAGAGAGGATGTCAAGACATTTGGAGAGAAAGCACACCCGAGACAGGATAACTGACTACACCTGTGATCCCCACTAACATAGCTACTACACATAAACCTCTCAGTTAAATCTGGTATACAGTGAATAATGTTTGTTTTACAATTATTGTGTACCACACTTAGAACTAAGCATACAAACTATACCATACCAGGATACTGATGAAATAAATACATTAGCTCAATACCGTAACCAATCCATTAGATGTGCTGTGGAATAATCTTTCCGTACACCGTAAAGATTTGTCACTCTGATTGTTTTAATAAAAGCTGAATGGCCAACGGGGGGGCAGGAATTTCAGGCACACAAGGCATTGGGAAGAAGGAGGAGGAGGTGGGGCAGGAGGAGGAGGAAGAGGAGGAGGAGAGTGGCCAGCCAAATGGAGAGGGAGCAAGACATGCCGGAAGATAGGAAATGACGCAAGTCACATGGCAACATGTAGATAATAGAAATAAGCTAATTAAGTTATAAGAGCTAATTAGGAACAAGCCCTAGCTATTGGCCGAGCTTTCAGAGTTAATAATAAGTCTCGGTTTTGTAACTTGGGGGCTGACTGGTGAGACAGAAAAATCCGCCTACGGGATGAATAATATTAATAACCCAACTTACAAATGAAGACCTGGAGGCTCTTAGAAGCTGAGCACTCCCATGTAACCAGAAAATCTACAGGTGTCTCTATTCAGTTCACTATGTCCCTAGCTGTCATCCTGTCAGTATGAGGCTGCAGAATTTAGGGGCCTGGCTCTCAGACCACCTTTGTTTTAATGCTAAATCAAGTGGACATGCACTTATTGTGCAAGCAAGCTAGCTTTTCCTCCCATTCTCTCATCTGTGACATAGGAATGGTGAAAACTGTCACTTGGCAAGTTTGTGAGCCCTAAATTTCATAATTATAAGATATTGGGATGTATAGTGACAAAGTACTTAACCTTCATACATCGACCCAGCACCATACACACACACATGCACACACACACACACACACACAAGCACACAGAGACAGATAGACAGACAGAGAGATGGAAACAGAGACAGAGAGATAGACATACACAGAAAGAGAAAGAGCCTAGAAAAAGCCTATTTGCAGTGATAGAATAAGTAACCATCATCATTATACTTGTAATATTGTGAGGCTTTGCTAAGATCAAGCAGAAAAGGCAGTGTGGCCCCAAGTGCTATGTGTGAACTTCCAAGTCTTTCTCCTTTAGTGTACACTACTAGGTTAAGCCCCCCCTCCCATGAGATAATGTCATAGGACTGAATTTGCTCCAAGGTGATACGGGGAAGTGACTCACTGCTTGTACTCTTGGCTCTGGGCTACAGTCTCTTAATGTCTATATGAAGTCGATATTCTCTTCACCCATCAACATAGTTTGCAATGAGCAAGAAGCCACTGATCTCAGACGGTATTAATGTCTCTCCACAAAGAGGTTGCTGGTTGTGGTCAGTGAACTTGGAAAGGATCCCTGTTCTATTAGAAAATTTAGGTGAGAAATAGACCTTTGAGGATGGGGAGGTGGATGCAGCGAGATTGAACAGGCTTTGGGGGAATGTGAGTTGGGGTACATCAGTGACAAAGAAAGGAGGACTAGGTACAGCCCTGGGGAAATACAAGTTGGCTAACCAAGAAGAGAAACACTTAAGATGAAAGCTGAGGAAAAACGGCTAAGGGGTTTGGAGAAGGTGAGGTAACAGGAGAGAAGAGCTAATCTTAATAAACACATAAAACAAAATTTTAAAATCTATCATCATAAGAAACACAAAATGTAGAAAAAGAATGTGAGATCAGATGAACCCTTTAGCCAAACATGGTGATACAAACATTTAATCCCAACACTCAGAAAGCAGAGGCAGACTGTTATCTGTACATTTGAGAACAACCTGATTTATAATCGTGAGCCCCAGGCCAGCCAGGCTGCATAGTGAAACCATGTCTCAAAAAAAAAAAAAAAAAAAAAAAAAAAAAAAAAAAAAAAGCGCAAACAAGCAAAATGTTTTTCTGTTTTATTTTAAAGAAAGGACCTTCAATGTGGAAATATCCAGTAGCATTCTTCCACTGGCAGCAGAAGAGTGTGAGAGGGGTACACACTAGAAAGACAGATTTGCCCTGGAAAGAGAAGAATAGTGGGGTGGGGGGGGCCTAGAAACCCATAGCTCCATTACCCAGGATGGTCTAGTGGCTTCCTCATTTACCTTCACATCCTGGAGCCAATATCCTGCTCAAGGCCCGAACACAGCACCAATTCTGCTCATGCATGGCTGCCAGACCCCTGCCCTTCCCCACTGCGTCCTGCACAGGCAGCACTGCATGCTCCCATAACAGTGGACCACATGCCGCAACAAGGACGCGTCTCTGAATCTCCATTTCTGCACACATCTTGACTTCCTCCGTTCCCTGGTGTGAACGCTTGTGTCTGGGTGTACTTAGGAAACAATTTGTGAATCCCGCGGTCTCATTCATTTGCCAGCACATCTTACAAGTAACCATGAAGAACTGCCTGGGTGGATCTTCTTTCAAAAACCCAGATTTACATCTCTCTCTGTGTGTGTCTCTCTCCTCCGCCCTCCTGCCCCCATCTCTCCCTGTGTATACATATCATTATGAAACTGGCCTATGAGAACATGTTGAGTATCTTTGCCTTTGAGAACCCCACCAGCTGTGCTGAACATAGGACTTCCTTTCCACCTAAGGCCCCTGACCCAGCCCCCATCCTTCCTTTCTCATTTGGCTAATGGATGTAATACAAGGCAGTGAGCTGCCCCTGCAGGTGGGAGATTAATTCAATCTAACATAGACTTACAAAGCACACCCCTTACAGCCTTGGGTGACTTTATCATAATATACTTCTTTGGTTGTCAGTGGTAACAAAGTATCTGTCCCATGCAAGACATCTTGCAAAGAATCATCTGGAAATTCTTTGGAGCCCTGCTTGAAAATCCACTAGTGACCCAGCTGAAATTAATTAGATGCTCAGAAAGTACTTTTTTTGTTGTTGTTTAATTTTGGCAACTTGTGTGTGGCTGATGGTGAGAGCTCCCGCTCTAAGCCTTTGCTCGTGAACTATCTTCCCACTTTCCTTTCATGACTCACTTATCAAAATCCTCCTCATTCCTTCAGGCCAGCTCGACCACATCTTCCAGGAGCGTCTTCTAAGCAGCCGTTATCCCTAATCAATATCTTTCCCTCGCTGTGTTCCTACCGCATCTGTTTTGTGCTAACGCTGTCAAAACGCAGTTAATTTTCTGCCTCCTCAGAAAGATTGTAGATTCCTTGATGCAAACTGTCTAGTGCATCTCTCTTTAATCTCTAAGACGTTACAAATCCGATTTGTGAACCTAAATTTAACCGTTCAGAAAGTGGAACAAAACACTATTAGCTTTTTTTTGTCCCCTCCTTAAAAGCGTTAGAAGTAACAGGTTCTTAATTAGTATGTGAATTATACCTCATTTGGGGGGGAGAAAAAAAGAGGACTTCATGGTGTTGTGTACTGTCCCTGCAGAACAAGCTCCTGCATCAGAAGCCGGACAGTACCTCCTTGCTGCAGTTAGGAAGAGCAACTGGGCCTCCGATCCCCACCCTATGCATATACTGAGTGGAAGCTTTGGTGGGGAGGTGAGGGCACGGGCATCACAATCTGGCTCAGGAACCTGGTTAAAAAGGCAAACCACATTTCCACCACAGAACCATTGGCTCCAAACCTGCATCTTAATAGCCACTAGTAGTCTGTATGCACACATGCACACGAGAGCTCCCTTTCTCTTCCAAATTCAATTCTATTCTTTATTTCATTCCGCCAAAGCTGATTTCACGGCCACAAGAGCTTCCTTTGGATTTCCTACCACGTCTTCAAACCATAACACTATGAAACACACTCATTCATCTCCAGCCACTTTTTAACTGCTTCTCGGAATCACTGGGGGAGATTTAAAGCCTCCTGGGGTCTGATATTGACAGAGATTTTTGTCTCCTGGGCCATGAACAAAGCACTTCTAAGGCAACCATTCTGTCAGCCACCGAATAAGTTTTTTTGGCCATTTGAATCTTTTCAGGTTCCATACAAATTTTAGGGTTGTTCTATTTCTGTGGAGAAGAGCATTCGAATCTTGATTGGAACCATATCTGTAGGCCACTTTGTGTAGTGTGGACATGTCAGCAGGATCAAGTCTCCCTGCCTAAGAAAGTGAGCTTCTATTCATCTGTTTATGTCTTCTATATTGTCCTGAGTTTCTTTCATCGATATTTTACGATTTCCCATATACGGATCTTTTCAGTTTATATACTGTACTCTGCTTAGTTGGGATTGTTTTATTTAGTTCATTTCCAGGGAGTTTCTTGTTAGTATATAGAAACAATGTTAATCTTCAATTGCTGAGTTTATAAACTATGGCTTTATCACATTTATTAGTTCTAATAGGTGTTTGGGTTGCTGTTGTTGTTGTTGTGCGTGTATGTATGTGTGTTATCTTAGTGTCTTTAAAATAGCAAAGCTTGAGACACCACAGCCCTTGACTAGAAATATAAAGCAATTGTTGGGAGTGAAACGTAAGGCACGAGGCAGTGTGCACCTATAACATGGAACTAAACTCTAACCACGTATTGGAATCGCTAGATAGACTTTAAAGAATGCTGATATTTCAGTCCCTTCTTGGGTTTTGTGATTCATTTGGTCAAGGACACCTGGCCTTAGAGCTTCTAAATCTACTGATCTCCACCTTTTCTGTGTTTAAGAAGAAAATTTCAAGCAAACATAGCCATAAATTGCATTCACCTTTATGAGGCTTGTTATAATAGTCCCTTAATCAGTGGTTCTCAACTTGTGAGTCATGACCCCTCACAGGTTGCATATCAGATATTTACATTATGATTCATAACAGTAGCAAAACTGCAGTTATAAAGCAACAATAAATGAGTTTATGGTTGGGGGTCACCACAATGTAAGGAACTGTATTAAAGGGTTGCAGCATTAGGAAGATGGGACCACTACCCTTAATACACTTTGAAGATATCCTTTGGATTTCCTTGATGTCCAATTGCTCATTAGGGAAGCTGAGACAGAATGATCCTACATTCAGGGCCAGTTTTGTCTATACAGAAGGTTTCAAGTCAGCCCGTGCCATACAGGGGGACACTGTCTGAAAAAAAAAGCAAACACAAACCCACAAGTGACTGCAATCAGAACGGGATGACCCTGGCACACCCGTGCCGGAAATAAGATGGTAGATCCAGAATTAGACCCGGTTGTTAATGGACAGTTGGTGTTTGACAAAGCTGCCAAGAACACACAATGAAGAAAGAAAAAGCTTCTCAATAAATGGTGGTGAGAAAGCTTGATCTCCACCGGCAAAAGAATGCAATTGAATCTAATCTTGCACCATGTCCAAATGTCAACTCAAAGGAGACAGTAACTAACATGTTAAGACCTGGAGCTGTGTCACGAGAAAGCCACAGAGAAAAACTGTACCACATTGGTTTGGAAAGTGGTCACTCAGGTAGGACTCTAGGACTCTACAGGAAAACCCAAGTAAGCAAATAAACAAGTAAGTGGGATTGTACCCAACTAAAAACCTCCGCATACCAAAGAAAGCAACCTTAGAGCGAAGAGACACCCCACGTGCTGGGAGAAAAGTTTTGTAAACTACACAACCAACAGCAGCCTATCATCCAAATTTCATAGCTCAATAGCAAAGAAGTAAAATATGGTTAAGCAAAGCCCAAAGATTTGGACAGACATTCACTATTGTGGAATATTATTTTATGGTTGTTACATTTGTTTACGCTGTGGAATATTTGTTTAATAATGCAAAGATATTTTGCATTCTTTTAGGCTGCATTTGTTTAACCCTGTGAAGCTGTGTTGCTTTGCCTGTCTTAAACACCTGATGGTCTAATAAAGAGCTGAACAGACAACAGCAAGGTAGGAGAAGGGACAGGCAGGGTTGGCAGGCAAGGAGAATAAATAGAAGGAGAAAACCGAGAGGAAGATCAAGGAGCGAGAAAAGAAGGGGCTAGCCACACAGCCAGACACGGAATAAGGATAGAAAAAGGATACAGAAATAGAAAAAGATAACAACCCGGAGGCAGAAGGTAGACAGGATAATTTATGTTAAGAAAAGCTGGCTAGAAACAAGTCAGGCTAAGGCTGGGTGGGCATTTATAAGTAAGAATAAGTCTCTTATTTGGGAGCTGGGTGGCAGGCACCCCCAAAAGAGCACCACCATTAGTATACAAAGTTACTCTTGTTGCTAGACCTTGTCAACATCTGTAATCAGTGGGCTTTGATAATGATTCTAATGAGTGTGAAGAGATAGCACATTGCTTTTGAGTTTCATGTACCTAATGACTAGCAGTACTGAAAATTTTAAAATATACTTGTCGGTCATTTGACTCTTGTGAGAATTTCTGTTGGTTGTCTTTCACTCTTTACTCTCTTGGTCCTTTTGCAGGGCTGAGGATATAGGTCAGTAACAGAACACTTATCTGGTATGCACGAGGCCTTGGGGTTCAACGCCTAACACTGCAAGCCAACCTAACAAACACACAAACACACAAACAAAAACTCACTAAGACTTTGTGCCCATAAGTATAAGTCAATTATTACTTTCAACTAAAAGCAAATAAATGAATGTCTTTTTAAAAATAGAGCGAAGTCTTGTCCGAGACTTTGCCACCAAACTCAAACCCATATGAAACTGACTTTTTCCAATGCTTTGCTTTTTCTAAAATCTCTAGCTACTGCTAAATAGGCTTACACATACTGTTTCCTCCTCAAAACTTCTTTTCAAACCTATTTTCACTTTTTCCAAACTCAAGCTCTAAATATTGGTCACAAAGACAAGTGCTAGCTGGCTGGGAGGTTTTCCATTTTCCTTTGCGCTCTCTCTTTCTCTTTCTCTCTCTCTCTCTCTCTCTCTCTCTCTCTCTCTCTCTCTCTCTCTCTCTCTCTCTCTCTCTCTCTCTCTCCTTGGCTTCCCTGAAGGAATAAAGGTGGCAGGAAGGGTCTTTTTAAGCCTGGGAATGGAGCACTCTCTGTATGCTGACATCACAAGACTTTTCCCACAATTCTCGGCAAATCAGAGGGAACTTACAAAAGTTCCCTTAGCCTCATGAAGACTAATGCTCTATTATGTTCTGTTAACCTGAGGCAGTAATTAGAGTTCAATTTGCAGGCAGCTTGGGCAGATTTATGCCCACCTTTGAGATGAATAACATCCATGATATTTCAGAAGTTGATTCTCTGTCGAGTCTGTCCATCACAAAGCGTATGAAATTACCTCCTGACACACTCAACACCGTCAAAACGCTGTTGGCACTGTGGGGCCCTTTCATTATGTCTCAGGTGCAGCTTATGGTCCTGGAATTAAATGCTAAATTCACTGCACAGTGACTCCCAGGCTATACTTTGAGTTCGTCTGCTCCTGTGAGTGGGTTAAACTTCTCCTGGTTTTTGTATATTTTGACCGACTTTCTTTTTTATGTATTGTCACTATGTGTATTATTTTTTTTGATTTATTATTTTTTATAAAGCTGTTTGGGGGTGGACAGGCCAGGAGGCACATGTGGAGGTCAGAGGACAACTTTTTGGAGTCATTTCTCTTCTTCCACCTTCGCATGGGTTCCGGGGAGTGAACTCAGGCTAGCTCAGCAAGCACCTTTATCCACGAAGCCATGCTACCAGCCACTGCTCTACATTCTTACAGGAAGCAGTGGGCCAACTCCAGAAGAATCCAAGAAGAAAAATTTGCAGAGCTCTCATGTGGCTTGGTATTATATAGGACACTATTCCAATTATTTAATGCCCAACATGGGAAGATGTACGTCCTCTCTGCATTTAAACTCAAATCCCAGGGACACTCATCTGATGGAAACAAGAAAGGATCAAAATTACTCACCCCTCATAAGTATTCTTGTCAGGTCTCGTGGATCTATCAGAAGCAGGTAAAATGGAAGCCATACTCTGCGGTGCACAGATATCAGGAAAAAGCAAAATGAGGGCCTGCTGTTAAATTGCAGATCTAATCACAGTGATGCAGCTCCAAGTTAGACCACCACCTTCCCTTCAAACTTAGGTTTCCTCTGAAGTTTCCTTCTGAAATCTTCCCTTAGCATTTCAAACTTCTCTGTCAGTTTCAAAACACCATCCCTAGAGGGCCTTTTATATGACACCCTAGCTCTCAGAGCATCGTTCCGTGAGAAGATAGGTTCCTCTGGAAGGTGTGGCATCCTTCTCTTTCACCAGGTTGGTTAGTTCATTAACTTTGATCACTGCACCTTTCCCTGGCTTCTGACCTCGGTCCCAGCATAGGCCTGGTGTGACATACCAACTTATTTGCTTTGAAACACCTGTATATGAGCACAAGCCAGCTTTCAGCTTCCGTGCCAACCTCATGAAAACTGTGTCCAGTAAGCGTGAGGACTTTCAGTTCTCAAAGATTTCATCTTCCTATCCTTTTCCACTACTTGCCAATTTGTTTTTGTTCCATGTAATTATTCGTAGGAAAACATCCAAAATCAGGACCTCAGAGATCCCCTTGGTCGGAACTTTGCCCTCTGAGTCCATACAAAGGTCTCATGATTAAACACAGCTGCTTTCCTGGGGCCTCTTCTTTTATCTCTAATGTCCACTAAACCATATCTCTGGATGTCAATGTAGCCAGAATAAAGAATTATAGCTTAATATTTTCAGAAAAGATAGTTTTAAAGAAGTCTGTTAGTTGGTAGCCTGCTATTTTTGTGAAAACCTGTAATTCCAGCTCTTAGGAGTCCATCCAGGAGAACTGGCAGGAGCTGGAAGGCAACCTGGTCTAGAGAGTTCCACAATATATATGAGTATAAAGCAATCCCTGCTTCTTAAAGAAAGAAGAAGGAGTGGGAACAATGAAGGAAAGAGGGGAGGGAGGGAAGGAGAAAGGGAGGAAGGGAGAGAAGGAAGCAGGCAGGAAAGAAGGAAAGGAGGGAGGGAGGGAGGCAAGAAGGAAGGAAGGTGAGGGAAGGAGGGACGGAGGGAGGGAGGGACGGAGGGAGGGAGGCAAGAAGGAAGGAAGGTGAGGGAGGGAGGGAGGGAGGGAGGGAGGGAGGGAGGAAGGAAGGAAGGAAGGAAGGAAGGAAGGAAGGAAGGAAGGAAGGACAAATAGGGAAGAGAAACTATGAATCCTCTATGTTTCCTCATTCAGGACTGCGGAAATCTGCTTCCTCATGACCCTCTCTTTCACGGTTCCCATGGGAATCTGCTGACATTCTATATGGAGCAGAGAGTCAGGAACATCTGTATCATGAGTTTTAAACAAATCGGAACAAAACATTCGCAAGTGCCAAATAGAAGATATGTGGTATTTCCTGGTGCGTGTGATTTCTCTTTAAGAATGTACGTTACAGCCAAGAAGCCGATACCCTGGAACTTAACTTGAGGTGGAAGTTACCCTACTTTCTGCTGCAAGCCATTTTATTTAAATTCTCAAATCCTTTTTTTTTTTTTTTGTGGAGGGGGGTTCTTGTAGACACCCAACAAAGTTTTCAGGATGGGAAGGCAAACACATATTGGGGAATAACCAAGGAAACCTAAGCCCTGGCATGTCCACTGCCCACCAGGTATTTATAATTTTACCCAAATTATCCAGGAACCATTATGAAAGTTATCTCAGCAAAGACATGCCAGCTATGAGACAAAATAACCCTGGATGTGGGTGTTGCCTTGGGACTTGGGACCTTGGCTCCTTACTGGGGTTTATAGTTATTTGTACATCTCAAACCTCTTGGCACTGCCAGCGACTCTACCAGCTGCCCTTTCCCAACGCTCCCTGCCAGCATTGAGACGCCAATGCCCACGGACTGTCCACCCTGCCTGACCTTTCATTTTAGATAAGCCCTATCTCTCCATTTATCTTTAGACGATAGGAAGACCACCAAAGTGCAGCTGGCATTTACCACCGTTTCTGACAGGTGAACGTGTTAGCTAATTAGGCCTTAGGTCATTCATTACCTCTGTGAGCAAATTAGGCAAATTAACGTGTCCGTCTCCGGCACAGATCCTGTCAGCCAGTGACCCTGGTCACTAATAATGTCAGCTAGAACGAGCTAAAATTTATGTCATCCATTATAACAACTCTCTCCTGCCCCTGGTCATTAGAATCTTTGAGAAACTGGAAGTTATTCTCTCCTGCTTTCATATTCTGGTAGCGGGGCTGTTAACCTGAAGGCCTGTCCGTCTAACATGAATGGGGGGGGGGGTGTTGTTTATGAAAAATGTGCAAAAGGTCAACTCGGACTCAGCCCCTTGTGTTTTGCAAACAGAGGCTGTGTTCCAGCAAAGCCCTATGACCCCACACAGCATGGCTCAGGAAGGTCCTGCATTAGCTACACCAAAGTTCCGCTCTGTGGTGTCTGAGCTGCAATGAACACCTCTTCCGACCTTCCTCCACAGCGCTATCCCTCCATTGGATAGCCTCCATCCTAGACTGTCTTTTCCCAGGCTTAGTTCTGCCTCTGAACCCCCGACGTTCAGTCGGCTGACTTGAGGTGTCTCCTCAGTGACTGCAGCTTCCACTGAGTCCAGGAGACTTCATATGTGGAGTTAAAGTCCCGCCTAACCACTCCTAAGGCAATCTCCTGTCACCCTGAAGAGGAGTTTGATTTTCAAACTCTGGTAACACTGTTAGTGCTATAAGGCTTTTATGTCTCAGTATTTGAAACAGAACAGCTTTAGTGGCCTTTCTCTCTCTTTCTTTCTTTCTTTCTTTCTTTTTTTTTTTTTTTTTTTGAGTTCTAGTATTTTAAAACTCAAACACCAAAGCAAGGTTTCACTGTAAGAGACTTCAGTGGGCTGGAGAGATGGCTCAGTGGTTAAGAGCACTGCCTGCTCTTCCAAACGTCTTGAGTTCAATTCCCAGCAACCGCATGGTGGCTCACAACCATCTGTAATGAGATCTTGTGCCCTCTTCTGGCCTGCAGGCATACATGCAGACAGAATACTGAGAATACTGTATACATAATAAATAAATCTTTAAAAAAAAAAAGACTTCAGTATCCACACCTAATGATGGCCGTCTTAACACCTTTGGTAATGTGTTTAACTGTGCTATGAGTCTCTACTGGCAGGCGGCTTCTCCTCGAGCTGTCCAGCCTGGTTGTGCAGGTAGATAACAGAAAGTCACCGCATCCACGAAACAGCATCCCTGACGGGCATGCAGAAGCTTGTATGCTTGCCCTCATAACAGCGATGTGCAAGGCTCCAATCCGGCTTTCCTTCTTCAGGACAGGTGGCTAAGGGCAGGCATGGAGCAGCAATGGGAACATCCCCTTTTAAACCACATTCCCCCACTGGCCTGTGAATGGGAGAGGAGCTCTAAAAGTGTCTTCATCCATCCACTCTGGGCCACACAGTTTGTTTTTACATTTTCCCCTTTCATTCAGGAGTAATGCCTTTATCTGCAGCATTTCCTGGGCATCTTGGGCACACAATGTGTTCAGTTAATATTACTGAATGCAATATATGAACAGAGAAGACAGTCGCTCCCGCCTTCCTCAAGCTGGTCTTCCTTAGTCAAAGCACACGTGGTAACTGTATCTGCCACAGCTCCCTGTGTCAAGCAGTATTGCTTTCTAGAACTTTCGATCTTCCTTTCTGACTCCTTCCATGGTTCCCTCCTGTGCATTGTAGATGCAGTGCAGCCGAATGGTATGGCATTATGTTGCTTTAACAATACCAGAAACCCCATCAGTAGGGCTACATGATTTGCGTGCCCAAGTGTTTGCAACAGAACCGCACTGGTGACCTTTTTTAAAAATAATCAAACTTCAAAACTTAAATGCCAAAACAAGGTTTCAGTGATTATAATACACTTGCAATAGTCACACTTAGTGAAAGGCAGCCTAACTCCTTTAATAATGTTTTTTATCTGTGCTGTATGCAGAAGCTCAAAAGATCTATCTTCTATTACCCTTTCGTCTTCCGTACTATTTCCTATCCCCCCGGGAGTCAGAGCAATGGCTTTCAACTTCCTGCTCACTTTCTTTAAGAGAAATGCTAGTATATCTGACTTCCTTCCTTCCTCCTGACACTACTCCACTGTTAATGTCACTTCAGGTGACAACAGGTGAGTGATGTAGGTAGGAAAGAGTTTCCTTGATTTCTTGGCAATGACGAAGAGGGCTCTTTTACCATTCTTTGGTTGTTTCGTCAGGTGGCAAGTCAAAGGCTATTTTTGGTTCTCATGAGGAGCCTGGGACTACTTGGATGTACTCTGTGGGTTCTGAGAGACAGCTAGGCTGTCTAGCCTTAACACAGTGGTTCTCAACCTTCCTAATACTGCAACACTTGACCCCACAACCATAAATTTCTTTGTAGCACTTCATAATTATAATTTTGTTACTGCTATGAATTGTACTATAAATATCTGATAGGCAGGATATCTGATATGTGACCCCTGTAAAAAAGTCATTCAACCTCCCAAAGGGGATCTCGACCCATGGGTTGAGAACCACTGCCTTAGTGGCCCGTGGTACTTTTCTTAATTGCTGGCTGCGGTTTGAGCACAGTAGAGAGCTTCCCCATGCCTTGAAGCCCCTCCAGAGCCAGGGGGAAGGATCAGGCCCCTCCTCCAGGATTCCCAGGCTGAGGTTTGCCTCCTTGGATGTAAAGCTATTCTGTCTCCCTTGACCTTCATCCCCTAGAGTGAAGAGTAACTCCTGTGCTTCTCCTGTTTGCTCTTTCTCAAACTAGCAAGTGAGCTCCCCCTTGACTTCTTTTTTGCTGACTGCTGTGAGTCTCCCCTCTCATACGCTGAATTCCAGTTTCAAGTCCACAAGACCTAGGTTTGGATGTGTTGATAGGAGCACAACAATGTTTAAAATCCTTATCTTTTCTCATACTGTCCCCACTAGAGACTCAAAAGTCCCACTCAAAGAACCTCAATTCTCTCCTATAATTCTTGGAGATAGAAAGAATTATGGGCTGGCAAAGGAGTTTTGCTGTGATTTGAGCTGAAAATGTCTTCGACAGGCTTATGTTTTGAATGTACATTTTTTGCAGGATCTGGTAACAAGGAGAGGGGCTTCACCGGAGAGGGGCTTCACTGGAGAGGGGCTTCACTGGAGAGGGATTCACTGGAGAGGGGTTCACTGGAGAGGGGTTCACTGGAGAGGGCTTCACTGGAGAGGGGCTTCACTGGAGAGGGGTTCACTGGAGAGGGGCTTTATTGGTGGAACTAAGCCCAACTCAAACTCTAATACCTGCCACAATCTCTGGTTTGTTGTGGTATAAACTGGCCTCTAATACAAACTATGAATGCTATACTGTGGGCTGTGTTACTCCACAGTGACTTCCAGGGACACAGACTCAAACTCTCTGAAACTGCAAGCCAAAGTGAATCACTCCTCCTCCACGGTGCGTGTGTACTATTATAGCACAGCCACACAAAGTCATTAATACAGCCATGCACACAGAAAGAAAGAAAAGTTCTCAGTGATGTTCAAATTGAATCACACCCATTAGAGTTACTGTCAGGCGATGAATTATACATCTGGTTGTTGATGCACTTTCTCTATCTATCAGTCAGCTCCCCAAAACCGCACAGAGACTTATTAATTATAAATGCTTGGCCAATAGCTTAGACTTGTTACTAACTAGCTTTTACAACTTAAATTAACCCATATTTCTTACCTACGCTCTACCACATGGCATGTTCATCTCCTGCTTCCTCTGCATCTGGCTGGTGACTCCCCCTTTCTTCTTCCAAGTTTGTCTCTCTGGCCTAACCACTTACTGCATAGCTATTGGCCAACATCTCTTTATTAAACCAATGAGAGTAATACATATTTACAGTGTGTCAAGAGAGCACAGACACGAGAGAGACAAATATAGGAATCGAGGACCAAAGAAGTGGTTTTTATTGTTGTGAGTAAGCCTGACCATGTGATTCTTAGACGGTTAGAACTAACTTATGAGAATTTGAAGTTTGGAGAATCAAACTAGAGAACCCTTAGAATGCTATAAACAAAGATTAATGGACAGTGACTGGAGCTCAGAATATCAGAACGCCAGCCAAGAGATGTGTGCAGCGAGGACCAGCTTCAAGAGACTTCAGATGCAAACGATTCTACTGGGAAGTGGACTAGTGGATATTAGCATTCGGTTTTGAAACTATTTATCTATATCGTGTCCATGATCTAATATTGTAAGACTGAACTAAAAAATCAAAACTTTGGTGATGGTGATCTCAAGGCAGCCCAGAGTTCAGTCTATGACCTGGGTATTTGTGGCTGCTTTTAAGTAAACTTATAGTGAAACTTTGAAACTTGTAATTTGAAATTTGTATTATTTAAATCACTGCTTGCCCCATTAGCTCTAGTTTCTTATTGGCTAACTCTTACATCTTAATTTAACCCATTTCTATTTATCTGTGTATCACCACAAGGTCATGGCCTACCAGCAAAGTTTCAGTACATCCATCTTCCACAGCGGATCCATGATGTCCTCTGACTCTGCCTTTCTTCCTCCCAGAATTCCGTTTAGTTCCTCCCCAGCTCTGTTCCCCTATAGCTCTGCAGTTCCTTCATTAACAAATCAAAGCAACACATAGACAGAAGGACCTTCCACACCAAACATGCATTAAGCACATTTAAGGAAGTGTCAAGACTACTCTTCAGGGACTGCACGGCAGCATAAAACTGTTGGTCATTTCAAAGATTTTTTTTCCTTTAACGAGAACACACCCCAGAGCACCCTTGGCAAAACTTGTGCTTGGCCAAGTGTCCCTAGATTCAGCCACCTAGGCTCTCAGTGACCCACTACAGCCATGGTTCAAAGAGGTTCTGCTGTTGTTCCAGCTCACAGCGACTTGGTGTGGGCCACATGGGATTGGTTTTCTTTTAGACATTCAGTATTGAGAACTGCTTGATCCTGGAGGTTTGCACCAAGATCTTTAATGAAAGTCTAATCCAGACAAAGACCACAGGCTGGATTCCCAGCAGGTAGAGCCCAGGAGGGTGCTGCTGCATTGAGATGTGAGGGTGAAGCCTCGTTGCCCTGGAGACGCCAGAAGTTGGAGGTGCCTGGAGGGTAGAGCATCTGCTAAGGAGAACTCCAGAAACTGAGTGGAACTGGCCCATCAGACAGGCCGTGTGGACTGCAAGCAGCTCGGCCACAGGGCCGTCCAAGCCTACTGGAGTTCACAGCACATCATTACACTTCCAGGATGATAGTCAGGGAAGCTCCGGGATTTAATGATCCCCTTTTAGGTTTTGGTCTTGTGTTGGTCCAACCTTTCCTTGCTGTTCTCCTGTTCCTTTATTTTAGAACAGGAGTGTTTCCTCCACATCACTGTATATTGGAAAAATACGTTTTACCTCTTTTTATTTGACACAAGCTCACAGATAACAGAGTTTGCCTTCTCAGAAGAGAATTTAAATTGGACATTTAAACAGTGTTGAGACTGTTAAAATTGTGGGGACCTGTGCTTAAGTGATTTTTTTAAATTATTATTATTATTACTAAATGTATTCATTTATTTTACAGCGCGACTGCAGCTTCCCTCCCTCCTCTCCTCCCACTCCCTCCCCCCAACATCCTCCTCTCCCTCCCCCCATCCACTCCTCCTCTGCCTCCATTCAGAAAGGTGCAGGCCTTCCATTGATGTCAACAAAGCATGGCAAATCAAGTTGAGGTAGGACCAAGCTTTTCCCGCTGTACTAAAGACTGGACAAAGCAACCCAGTGTGAGGAATAGGTTCCTGGAAGCCAGCCAAAGCATTAGGGACAGGCCTGCTTCCATCACACATGTAGAGGGCCGAGGTTGGTACCATGCAGGCTCCCACAGTCTGAGTGCCCATGAACCCAGGTTAGTTGTTTCTGAGGGTTCCCTTGGGATGACCTTGACACACACACACACACCACTCATACAATCCTTCTTGCCTTCAACAAGATTCCCTGAGCTGTGCTCAGTGCTTAGCTGTGGATCTCTACATCTGTTTCCGTCAGTCCCTGGTTGAAGGCTCTCTGAGGACAGTAGGTTGTTATCCTCTGATTACAGGAGATGACCAGTTCAGGCTTCTTACCCACTATTGCTAGGACTCTTAGCTGGGGTCACCCTTTATATTATAGGATCACTATAAATGAGTCTTTGAAGACTAGAAAAGGGATATTTTGCTTTAAATCTAAAATTTTCCTCGCAGGCTCATTTTTTTAAACTAATTAACTAATTTTTTTTAAATGCATGAATGTTCTGTCTACATGTACTCCTGCATGCCAGAAGAGGATATTAGGTATTATTATAGATGGCTGTGAGTCACCATGTGGTTTCTGGGAATTGAACTCAGTACCTCTGGAAGAGCAGTCAGTGCTCTTAACCATTGAACCATCTCTCCACCCTGATGTGGGATGGCCTTCTGTGTATGTGTTGCTTTTATCAGTTGATGAATAATGTTGTTTTGGACAATGGCTTAGCAGAGCAAAACCAGGTGGGAAATCTGAACAGAGATATACAGAGAGAATAGGCAGAATCAAGGAGACACCATGTAGCTGCCAAACGAGACAGACGCTGGGCCCTTACCAGTAATCCACAGCCTTGTGCCGATACACGGATTAATAGATGTAAGAGTTAATTTAAGATATAAGAGTTAGTTAGTAAGAAGTCTGAGCTAATAGGCCAGGCAGTGTTGTGATTGATATAGCTTCTGTGTGATTATTCAGGCCTGGACAGCCGCGAATCAAATGCACAGACTCGGTTGTACCACCCCACCTCCCACACAAGCTCATGTTTTAAGTGCTTGGTCTCTAACTGGTCTTGGCGGGGGGCAGGGGTATGGAACTTTCAGGTGGGTAGGCCTAGCTGGCATAAGCAAATCACTGGGGATGGACCTTTAAAGGTAACGGTGCCTGGCCACAGTTCCTGCTTTGTTGTCAACTTCCCTGACCATCTTGAGCTACCTGGGCCACATGCTCTCACCATCACAGATAGAGCTGATGCCTTTGCTTTTCCTACCGTGATTTATGGAAACTGTAGGCAGAAACAACACTTTCTTTCTTAGGTTGTTTATATCAAATATTATGGCCAGAATAGTGAAAAATACAGTCGATTATGCTTAGAGTCAAGAAGGGAGAGGAGAATCTTCTAGCAGCACCTTGACGAACATAGTGTAATTTACAACTGCCCTGCTCCCTTTGGTGGCTTTCCCTACTAGGAATATGAGTACAGAGTGTGACCAAACTTGAAACACCCTGTGCTCAGGGCTGGAGAGACAGCACTTGTGTTTGAAGAAAACTCAGATTCAGTCTCCACCACCCACAAGGTCGCTCACAACCTTTTGCAATTCCAGTTCTAGAGGATCCGACGCCCCCTGGTGGCCTCTGTGAGCACTGCCCTTGCATTCAGGCAAACGCTCATGCATAAAATATTAAAAATAAGTTTTTTTTTAATTCTTATGCTCTGATGGATCACATTAAGGCAAACACAGTAGCACTGAAAACCAGCAGGTGACTGAAAATGCTGGCCTTCAGAATATGCTGGGGTTTTGCGTTTAGAATTGTTCTCTTCTCACGTTCCGAGAAAGGAAGCATGAGGGACAGGGCATGAAAGATTAAAAGAAAAGTTAATCTTCCTGAAACAAGCAGGGTATTTGAAATCAATAGCAACAGGGAATCAGATTTTAAAGCTTTTTACTAAGCTCAAAATAATCACTTTCAAAATTAATAAGCACATTCCATCTAGAATGGAAATCTGAAGGCCGAGGGAGGGTATCTGAGTCAGATTCCCCGGGGCTGGGCTGGGCTGGGGCGTGGGCACTTACCCCACCACATCTCTTTAAATCCAGGTAACTACCCTGCAGAATGACTGTTACCATTTCTATAGCTTTCAGATAGGAAGTTGAAGCTCAGAGGTGCTGAATGAGGTGATGGACTAATACACGCTCACAGAAACCCCGCCCACTTAACCAGAACAATCTGTCGAGAACCAGGAAGCCAAAGACACTGCAAAAAACAGGAATTGATTTACTCAGAGTCTTCAAGCTGACGTAGGATCTGAATTTTGGGTTAATCTTTGTAACATTTTTATTTTTTTTCCTGGAAGTCACAAGAATTTATTCAACTCATCTACAGAAAAAGATGCCGTGGCTAGGCATGGTGGATACGCGTCCTTCACGCGCTGCCGAAGCAAACGGTCCCATTAAAAGGAAGGCCCGGTAGGAAAGCTGACGTCAAAATCAACTTATTACCAGAAATCGACCTTCGATTTAAAATTCAGGCACCTGGTGTTTTAGCTCGTGTCAGGGGCACACTTCCCTAAGATTTTATGTCAAAAGCCAAGCCTGGTTCAATACACCACCTGCTGCACGTTCTGTTCTCTGCGGGATACTGAAAGGTGAGTGGAAGACACACAACGCAAGGCTGTTTCTGTGACCTCCTCGCCATCTGGCTGGCTGTCCTCACCTTCCCAGTGACCTGAGCCCGTGTTTGTTTTCAGCAATGCATGCAGGAACATCACTGTCCCGGGCAGTCAGCCTTGAACTGGAAAGGAACCCGTGAGCCCATACGGCTGGTAACTGAACTCAGTAAGGAGAGGGGACCAATTTTATAAGGATGAAAGTCGGTCGTAAGCACAAACATATGATTCAGATTTGCGGGGCTGCTGCCGAGTGCAGCTAACACTGTGGGGTTATGACGTTCAGAAGGTGGTCAATTTTAATTTGGGTTTGAGAACAGCGTGTTGTATGGAATTCCCTCATCACTACCGAGTGCAACACATTGGTTAAACATTAATTCTTTTCTATGGGGAGAGAACCCTTCGTTACACAGTTACACAACCGTGGCTGACCTCCCTCCGCCTTAGCTACGTCAGGACCTTTCACAGCTGGCTCGCTAGCCCTTCACCTTGGCTTGCATTTTATTTTCTGTTCTTCCAGTGACTATTGCTGGTTCTCCTGTTGGGTGTTCCCAAACAGAAAACGTTCAGCTATAAAAGATTTAAAACACAAAGAAATATATATTTAATATCACTGCCTGGGTAGTTAACACACAAATTATATCTCATTAACAGACTGCTATAGGTAATGAAAGGTTCCTTTTAAAAGGAAAGATTTTATCGCAGCCCTCACCGCATTCCCTACTCAAGATGAACTTTACGTATTTCCTGAAAAGACCCCTGTGTCCTGGGGGGAAGTGGGTAGGCATCGTTATGAGAGGAGACGGAAAATTACTTGTCAATATTTACTTATAAGTTTATGAGCTGGTTGAAGACATGTATGTACACATTATACATTAGCTGTAACATTTCAGACAACATTACAGATACTTCTATATACTATACATGGTATACAGTGTTTATATCATACTTTTATCCCAAAGTCTAGAGAGCGGAAATATTTCAGAATTTGAGCTTCTTTCATATTTTTAAAGTCTTCATATATGAATAATGAGGTATCTTGGGTATAGGACCCAAGGACAAGCACAAATTTGACTGGTGTTTCATATACACCTAGTCTGAACGCCCCTTTGGGGAATATTTTTAGAAATTTATCCAAGAAACAAAACATGCTTACGCTGAACCATCTGAGGTCAGATACACAACTCAGCATCTGTGGACGGACATGTCAACGGTCACAAGGTTATGACTTTGGGACGTTTCAGACTTAGTATGTTTCAGTTAGAGATGCGTGTATGTGTGTGCATATGCGAATGTATGTGGGTCTGAATGTGTTTACACATGTGTTCTATTATTTTCTCGTTGTGCTGCATTGATTTTCCTCCAAACATCCATACTTATACATGAATATATGCACATATGTATGTGTGTGCACATGAGTTTCTCTATTACATATGATCATATATTGATATTCAATCGATTTGAATTAGATATTATGACACTACCCTACACAATAATTTACCAAGTTACATTTGTACCAATCATGCATGATTTTCTATTTTCCCATATGCTTGCCACTAAGTCTGGTGTTATTAGCCCCATAGCTGTCTTGCCAATGTGGTTGTTGTAAATGACATATTCTATATTTCCTTCACTATTACTGAGATTAAACATTCTTATGAATGGCTGGAATATAGTTGAGTGGAGCCATCCAACTCCAGTTTATTCTCAGTTTATGAGAGTTATTCCCAGGAACCAAGAGCAGGGATAGCTCTCCTTAGGCACTTCACAGACTGATGTACCAGCTCCTGAGTAATGACACAGAGACTTTTGGGGCTTTTTGTTGTTGTTGTTGATTGGTGTCAAGACAGGGTTTATTTGTGTAACCACCTGGCTGTCCTGGAACTCACTTGACACAAAGACTTTTTATTAATTATGAAAGCTTGGCTTTAGTTTAGACTTATTCTTTTTTGTTTGTTTCTTTGTTTGTTTTTCGAGACAGGGTTTCTCTGTAGCTTTGGAGCCTGTCCTGGAACTAGCTCTTGTAGACCAGGCTGACCTTGAACTCACAGAGATCCGCCTGCCTCTGCCTACCAAGTGCTGGAATTAAAGGCAGGCACCACCACTGCCCAGCTTATTCTTAACTAGCTCTTAAAACTTAAATTAGCCCATTTATATTAATCTACGTTCTGTCACATGGCTCGTTACCTCTCCTCAGTCTTGTGTATTTGACTTCCTCCGCATCTATCCAGGTGAGTCTCCTCTACCTCTGATTCTTTCCCAGAGTTTCTATTTCTCCCCCAGAAGTCCCGCCTATCCTCTCCTGCCTAGCTACTGGACATTCAGTGCTTTAGTAAACCAATCAGAAGGTGCCTCAAGCAGATGGAAGAAGGACAAAGTCATCTTCACACAGTGTATAAAAAGGTTATCTGAACAACTGCACCCTTGAACTTATTGCTATCCACCCCTCCTGGCTGTCTGTTTCACCTTTCCAGGCCTTCTCTCACAGCAGGGCACACTGAGGCTCTCGGACTTATGGATGGTCCCTGATTCCCAGTCTCTGAAGTTCTTCAATTTTTACAATAAATTCTCACTTCCTATGGTGACCAGCAAGCGCTCACCATGGTATCTACTGTGACCAAATGAGTTTCTCTCTGCTGTCAACCTGTCGGCTGATAGTTTTGCTCTACCACCCAAACCTACAACTAGATTTGAGGCCAAAGAGGTCTGTGGCGTTATCCAGAGGGCAGCACTGCCTGGCTTTCATCTGCCTTCCCTTATGGAATCAGCTTCCGAATCCCCTTCTCTATCAAAGAACCGAGAGACTGGGACTGTGCTTGGCTTGTTGTTCTGTGCCCTGAGCCTTATTTATGCTGCTAGCCAGTGTTGCCTAGCTTCCTTTGTGGGTTTTCAAAGATTCCCCACTATTTTTTTCTTTGGGATAAAGTCTGTATTTTCTCATCCTGTCTCTCTTTTTTCAGGTCACACAGCAGCACCTTCGAGCCTATGCTCTCTCTGGAGGTCTTTTGGCATTTGTAGTAGATGTCAGGGGGTTACTCCAGTCTGCCCTGTTATTGTTATATGTCGTGTATTCCATTTGCCTCTTTGCTACCAGCTGAGGAGATCTCCCGGGTCTTTCCTATTCATTCATTTGTTAGCTGTGATTAACCATGTCTGTAACCTGTGATTAGCCATGTCTGTGCCCAGTTGCAACTGTGTTCTCCATGTTCCACTCTCCTGTTTATCCATACTTTATTCCAGTGAATCATGCAATGTCCTACAAAGTCCTCTTACACATGGATGTCCTGCCTTGCCCCTTTTGATTATGTCACCAATTTTATCAAGAAAATGGGGGAAAATGAAGCACCAGGTGTTCATGCCCTTGCACTTTGAATTGGGCAGTGCTCCACCACAGTGGCAAAACACCCCTGGTAAACAGTTAAAAAAAGACAATATTTATTTTGGCTCTCCGCTTTGGAGGTTTTAATCCATAGTCACATGGCCATGTTGATTTGGACCTGTAGGAGGAAGAAATGGTGGGGATCCCATCGAACAAAACCATTTACCTTGGGGTGACTGGGAAGGAGGGTGAGTGGAGGGAACTGAGTCCCATGCATTCTTGGAGAGTTGTGGGATAGAGCATTTATTTAACAATGTAGAGATGTGCTGCATTCATTTATGCTGCATTTGTTTAACTATGGAAAGATGGGTTGCTGTTTCACCTTGCCTGACTAAGGCACCTGATTGGTCTAATTAAAAAAAAAACTGGCCAAGAGCTAGGCAGTAGAGGGTTAGGCAGGGCTGGCAGGTGAAGAGAAGAGGGGGCAGCCAGTCAGACACAGAGGAAAGCAGGAAAGCAGGAAAGCAGGATGGACAGAACATAGATGAGGTGAGTGAGCCTTGGAGCAGCACAATGATGAATAGAAAAGGGTGGATTTAAGTTTAAAAGAAAAGTTAGCTAGAAACAAACCTAAGGTGAGGCCAAGCATTCATGATTAATAACAAGTCTCTGTGTCATGATTTGGGGGCTGGTGGTCCAAAAAAGCCGGCTAGAGTCCACTCTAGTCCACCTGTTGCTGCCACTGTCTCCCAGTAGAGCCACAGGATAGTGACAAAGCCTTTAATCCCCGAGAATCTAGGAGCTATTCCAAAACAAAACCCTCACACTGTGAGTTCGACCTCAGTTTGTCTCGGTTTGGTTTTGAAACCTTATAATGGACCCCAGCTGGAATTGACTATGTTGGATTGGCTCTCGCGGCTTTGCCT
Organism: Chionomys nivalis; assembly: GCF_950005125.1. Classification (NCBI taxonomy): domain Eukaryota; kingdom Metazoa; phylum Chordata; class Mammalia; order Rodentia; family Cricetidae; genus Chionomys; species Chionomys nivalis. The sequence goes on from NC_080107.1 coordinate 22,266,135, forward strand.
TTCACTGATGGTGACCTGGTGGCACTGGGAACCCCTTTGATGACATCTCTACTGCCTCAGTTAGCCCGGTGTGGCTGGTGGGGGTGGGGATAGGACCCCACTGTGGGAGAGGCACCTACTGGTGGTGTTTCTAATCGCAACAGCCGGTACAGTCTGATGGTGGAAGAAGTCAGTGGGTCTGGTGGGAGACAAGGTTTTATGGTGGTAAAAGTCAATGTGTTTGGGGGGAGAAGAGGTTTATTGGGCTGTTTTCTGGGTCCATTTATGGATTTGAGAAGTAGCAGATGGAGGAAGAAAACATGCCTGGTCCCTTTAGGTTTTTTGCCCATCACCAGCCTCATAATGACAGTGCTTCTAGCCCACCATTTTACTGAAAGTGCCTGGTTTATAATATAAAAATTGATATCTCTTAACTTTTCTGTTTTCCCTTGTTCTTGGATGTGGTTGTTCCCCCCCCGGGGGGGGGGGATTGTTTCAGGTTTTGGCTATAATTTTTGTGTGAGTCTCATCTGTTTCTTTCATGGGAGTCCAGTACACATTGACCTGTGGAGTGTTCCTAGACATTAGCTGTGCATTTGCTTTCACCGGAGGCTGAGTACCTCTCCCTTGTCGGACCTGTTTTGCACTAATGTAATCATCTGAAAACCATAGCAAAATGCAATACCATCAACTGTCCTTCTATAACCACGCAGGGCAATGTATTCCAGGGACACACGGCAACCATTTTCTCCCAATATCTGCTGGCAAACTTCCTTTGCATCTCAAGGCTGGTTATGGAGATGGTTAATTCACTCTAGTCAAAATGGTCCAAAATGTTTAAGAACCTAGCTTAGTGAGGGCTTTCACCACCACTTCTTGCCAGGCAAAAGCAGTTGCGCACATCCTGCAAGCCTCAGAAACCTGGCATGAAGACTTGACTCAAGTCTACTCAACTCCCCTGGGTGATGGTAACATCAACTCATATGATTAATTAGTCTTCATGTCAGATAATGCTAGGTGAGGTTTTTCATTCCCTAAAGCAAACTCCCACGAACCTCTCCTCGGCACACCTTGTATGTGTTAAGACACTTGCCTGAGGGACCCACTTGTCTACGCTGCTGCACCGTATGTTTGGTTTGATGAGCAAAAATAACACCGCAAGAGAATAGTTAGTAAACGTTTAAACTGATTTGGCACTCAGGGAAAAGAACGCCATCCAGTATAAAGAACGTGATTCAGGATACAAGAGTTTCTTTAAAACAGCCTTGACTCTTGTCAAGCATTAAGAACCTATTCTATCCTTGTTGGCCACTGAAGAACTGATGTGAGGAGACTTTGGCATGAATGAGCATCTTATTCCCAAGCCAAGCACCCCACATGCCTCTGCTGTATTGTAGTATTATAGGATACAGAATTTAATTTAATTTAGAGAGTGTAACCGTTTCCAATGGACCTGGTCACTCTTGAACCTTGAACCTTGTCTGGAACTCATGTGGAGGGTGACAGCTATGTAAAAACCTTCAGAACAGGACACAGGCACAGAATTTTACATTTTTTCTTACAAATTTTATTTGAAAATATTTTAAAATAAATGTCTTTAAGACATTATTTTGAAATGCTATAAAAGCTAGTTCCAGGACAGGAACCAAAAGCTACAGAGAAACCCTGTCTCGAAACTCAAAAAAAAAAAAAAGTTTATAACAAATTGAAGCAAACAATTTTAATTTTTAACAACTCTTCTCCCTTTCCCTCCCTTTCCTCCCCTTCCCTTCCCCTCTCCTCTCCATTCCTCTCTTCTCACCTCAGAGCCTTCTGAGGTGAGAAGAGGGCCAAGGGCACACAGACCAGAGAGGCTTCTTCTCACCATATATTCATTTGCCTCAATCCCTTCTTCATTCCCGCCAAGTCTTATGGATAAAGCACAAAATAGCTAGCGTTATGGTAAAAGTCATAATTCTGTTTTAAGGCAGAAAAATTATTGCCAAACTTTAGTCTGTTCTGATTTGAGCTGAGCTATAAAAAAAAAGAGAGAAAAGGAAAGAAAAACTATAGATTCGATAAACTCAAAGAGGGTAGAGCATCAAGGCATAAAATTGGACCGACAATGTGACAAATGATGCATTGTTCTTGAATATAATCTGCATATGAATAAGTGGAAAGCAATTGTATGCAGAGAAGACCACACTCCTGCCCCCATACACGGCGGGGAACAGCAAATACAACCCCAACCCAAGTCTGAGTGCTGTACTGCTTCACAGTGATAGACAAATCACAGCTAAAGAAGCAGTTTGGTCAACTGAAAAGATAATTCTTTTTAAGCCAAACGGACCCATGTGTTACTGGGCAATCTCATCATTGTTCCACGCTTTATTTTTTTCCTGTAGAGTGTAAATAATGACAATTATTGCAAGGAGAAAATATATCTGAAGTATCTGGGGTTTTTATTATTTTTTTAAGTTGTTTTTATTGAGTTATATATTTTTTCCCATTCTCCTTCCTTCCTCCCTTCTCCCTTCCACCCTTCTCCCTTGTCCTCCCAATTCTTTGGAGCTATGGATTGTAGTCTGGTTATCCTCTGCTTTGTTTTATATCTTCTATCTATTTATGAGTGAATTTACACCGTGTTTGTCTTTCTGAGTCTGGGTTACCACACTCAGGATGTTTTTTCTAGTTCCATCCATTTGCTTGCAAATTCCATGATGTCATTGTTTTTTATAGCTGAGTAATACTCATTTTCTTTATTCTTCAGTTGAGGGGCATCTATCTAGGTTATTTCCAGGCTCTGGCTATTATGAATAATGCTACTATGAATATTGTTCAGCAAGTGTCCTTTGGTAGGACTGAGCATCCTTTGGGCATATGCCCAAGAGTGATATCACTGGATCTTGAGGCAGATTGATTCCAAATTTTCTGAGAAATCACCACACCAATTTCCAGAATGGCTGTACAAGATTGACTCCCACCAGCAATGGAAGAATAATTCACCTGACTCCACATCCTCTCCAGCATAAGCAGTCCTCAGTAATTTTTATCTTGGCCATTCTGACAGGTGTAAGATAATATCTCAAAGTTGTTTTAATTTGCATTTTCCTGATGATTAAGGAGTTGAGCAATTTCTAAATTGTCTTTCAGCCATTTGAGTTTTTTCTGTTGAGAATTCTCTGTTTAGCTCTCCACCCCCCTTTTTAAATTGGATTATTTGGTATTTTGTTGTCTAGTTTATTGAGTTCTTTATATATTTTGGAGATCAGCCCTCTGTCAGATATGGAGTTGGTGAAGCTTTTTTCCTATTCTGTAGGCTATCGCTTGTCTTCTTTACTATGTCTTTTGCCTTACAGAAGCTTCTCAGTTTCAGGAGGTCCCATTTATTGATTGTTGCTCTCGGTGTTGGCGCTACTGGTGTTCTATTTAGGAGGTGGTCTCCTGTGCCAATGCGTTCAAGGCTACTTCCCACTTTCTCTTCTATCAGACTTTATATTGAAGTATTTGATCCATTTGGTCTTGAGTTTTGTACAAGGTGATAGATATGGATCTATTTACAATCTTCTCCATTTTTACATCCAGTTATGCCATCACCACTTATTAAAGATGTTTTCCTTTTTCCATTGGGTGGTTTTGGCTTCTTTGTCAAAAATCAGGTGTTCATATGCCCATGGATTAATATCAGGGTCTTCAATTCAATTATATTGATACACATGTCTGTTTTTCTGCCAATACCAAGGTGTTTTATTACTATAGCTCTATAGTAGAGCTTGAGGTTAGGGATGGTGATGCCTCTGTAAGTTCCTTTATTGTACAGTATTGCTTTAGCTATTCTGGTTTTTTTGTTTTGTTTTGTTTTTCTGCATGAAGTTGAGTGATGCTATTTCCAGGTCTGTGAAGAATTGTGTTGGGATTTTGATGGGGATTGTATTGAATCTGTAGATTGCTTTTGGTAAGAGTTTCATTTTTATTATGTTCATCCTACCTATTCAAGAGCATGAGAGATCTTCCCATTTTCTGATGCCTTCTTTAAATTCTTTCTTTAGAGAATTAACGTTCCTGTCATACAGGTCTTTCATTTGTTTTGTTAGAGTTACCCCATGGTATTTTATATTTGTGGCTATTGTAAAGGGTGATGTTTCTTTGACTTCTTTATTGGCCTGTTTATCATTTGTGTATAGGAAGGCTACTGTGGTTTTTTGTTTGTTTGTTTGTTTGTTTTAGTTAATCTTGTATCCTATCACATTACTGAAGGCATTTATCAGTTGTAGGAGTTTCCAGGTAGAGTTTTGGGAGTCACTTATATATACTATCAGATCATCTGTGAAAAGTGAGAGTTTGACTTCTTCCTTTCTGATTTGTGTCTCCTATATCTCCTTTTGTTGTCTTATTGCTCTAGCTAGAATTTCAAGTTCAATATTGAATAGATACAGAGAGAGTTGACAGCCTTGTCTTGTTCCTGATTTTTAGAGGAATCACTTTGAGCTTCTCTTGATTTAATTTGATATTGACTGTTGGTTTGCTGTAAATTGTTTTTATTATGCTTAGATATGCCCCTTGTATCCCTGATCTCTCCAAGACCTTTATCATGAAATTTTGTCAAGGGGTTTTTCAGCATTTAATGAGATGATCATGTGGTTTCTTTCTTTCAGTTTGTTTATATAGTATATTACATTGACAGATTTCTATATGTTAAACTAACCCTGCATCTCTGGGATGAAGCCATCTTGGTCATGGTGGATGATTTTTTTGACTATTCTTAGATTCAGTTTGCCAGTATTTTATTGAGTATTTTTGCATCAATATTCATGAGTGATATTGGTCTGTAGTTCTCTTTGTTGTTTCTTTGTGTGGTTTGAGTATCAGGATAATTGTAGTCTCGTAAAAGGAGTTTGGCAATGTTCCTTCTGTTTCTATTGTGTGGAATACTTGAGGAGTGTTAGTATTAGTTCTTCTTTGAAGTTCTGTTAGATTTCTACACTGAAGCCATCTGGTCCTAGGTTGTTTGGTCTTGTTTTGTTTTGTTGTTGTTGTTTGGTTGATTTGGGTTTTTTGTTGTTGTTGTTGATGATGTTGTTTGTTTGTTTTGGTTGGTAGACTTTTAATGACTGTTTCTATTTCCTTAGGGCTTATAGGTCTATTTAAATTGTTTATCTGGTCTTGATTTAATTTTGGTACTCTTCCCTATCTAGAAAACTGTCATCTCTTTCAAATTTTCCCATTTTGTGGAATACAGGTTTTTGACATATAACCTGATGATTCTCCAGATTTCTTCAGTGTTTGTTGTTATATTCTCTTTTTTCTTTCTTATATTGTTAATTTGGATATTCTCTCTCTGCCTTTTGGTTAGTTTGGAGAAGGGTTTGTCTATCTTGATGATTTTCTCTTTGTTTCATTGATTCTTTGTATTTTTTCCCGTTTCTATTTTATTGATTTTAGCCCTCAATTTGATTATTTCTTGTCTTCTACTCCTCCTGGGTGAGTCTGTTTCTTTCTGTTTTAGAGCTTGCAGATGTGCTGATAAGTCACTTTCTCCACTTTCTTTATGTTGGCACTTAGTGCTATGAACTTTCCTCTAAGCACTGCTTTCATAGTGTCCCATAGGTTTTGATATGTTGTGCATTCTATTCTATTTGATATGTTGAATTCTAGGAAGTCTTTAATTTATTTATTTAATTTTTTCTTTATTTCTTCCTTGACTCAGGGGTGATTGGGCAATATTCAGTTTTCATAAGTTTGTAGTCTTTCTGGAATTTGTATTGTTGTTGAACTTTAAGCAATGGTGATCCGATAAGATACAGGGGCTTATTCTAATTTTTTTTTTTTTTTTTTTTTTTTTTTTTTGTATCTGTTGAGGTTGCAGATCCAGTGGAATACCTCATACAGAGAATGGCGCTGGATGCTGGCTGGAGCACAGGTGCTCTTTCACAGAGGGACTTCTTGATATAGTTTCTGGAAGTCGCTGCTGTTGATGCTTCCAGGCCACAGCAACCACCACCACCACCACACTCCCTTTCTGTCGCTTCTAGGCAGGAGCTGGGGCCACCTCTACCATGTTCTCTTTCTCTCTGTATCTGCTTTATAAGAACAAAATAAAGTCTATAAACTTTTTTTTACCTCAATGTCATTTGCTATCTTTTATTAAGATTTATTTTTAATTGTGTGTGTGCGTGCACACACACACACATGCACAGGTATGAGTGCAGATGCCCATGGAGTCTAGAAGATGGAGTAGGAGTTGGAGTTCCATGTGATCGTGGGCTTTCTGTTGTGGGTGCTGGCGTTGTGAACTTAGTCCTCTGGAAGAGCTCTTAGCCACTAAGCCACCACTTTTTCTCTATCGTTTAGCATATTATTTAGGCTTTTGTTTAAAATTATAGAGCATGCAAAAGAAAAACTGTGAGCCTCTCTGTGGTTCAATGAACCCATGACTCTCTGAGGCTGAAGGCCAGGATTGCCCAACCTCTGCTCCTCCTAGCCAAGGAGCATACCTAGGACCTAACATGAACATCTAATGGACCCATATGCCAATAACTACTAAAGTAATATTTTTTTTCTGAATAAATTCAGTGTAGCAGCAAGGAGAGAACACGAGATTGGAGTCAGAATACCAGGGTTCTGTTCCAAACTCCATAGTTAACTCATCCATATTTAACTTGATGTTCTATTATGAGGAAACCATATACTTCCTTCATGTCCCCAGATGTCTCTTCTATAAAATGAAGGTGAATGTTAATACTTCTTTTAAGCCAGGAGACCCGAACATGTATTTTACGTACTGTCTGGTTTCCATGTGGCCACAGACAGAGGTGGCTTGTTCGACTGGGCCTGAAGGCTCTAGACAGATGACACAACGTAAGCGGCAGAACTGCTGGCAGCTCTGGATGCTTCCCTGTGAGTCCATCACGAGCCAGGCTTTTCAACAAGGAGTTCACTGTCCAGACTTGGCTATAAGGAGACATTGGAGTAAAGAGAACTTGACTACGAAGACGTATGGAACACCCTAAACATGGAAGTGGTAGACTTCTCAGCACTAACCCAGGCTGAGATTGTACCTCTGAGACACTGCTTTCTTTCCCTAACCCTGAGATCCAGACTACAGGGGCCTGGGTCATGAGAGTGGAGCCTTTATGATCAAGATTAATGCCCTTATTAAGGAAGCCCACAGAGCTTTCTTAACCTGTCAGTCATTTGAAGGTACAAGAAGTCAGTAGTGTGTCGTCCGTCGTCCCCCGTCTCCCCCCCGCCCCCCCCCCCCGCCCCGGCATTGTGTGAGCCCACCGGAACGCAGTCACACTGACATACTGACCTCAGATCCAGACCTAAGAGCCGTGGGAAATAAATTCTTGTTGCTTACAACCTGCCCATTCTGTGACACTTCATCACAGCACCCTAGACTGATGGAGCCATTGCTGAAAACTGGACCTGTGGTTAGCGAAGTCACGAGGTCATCAGTGACTCACCAGTATGGCTTGCTGGGAGTTCCAGCTTGTCAGGGAAGCTTCCCAAAGGGAGATATTTCAGTAGAGAGATTTTTTTTCCTTTGCTGTAAATGTTTTCCAGGGGTTCCTGGGAAAGTCGGCAGCGTTGGTGCCCTGCAGGAGCTGGGCACAGGCGAGCTGAATACACTGCAGGAGGGTGGTTTCCTGAAAAGTGACTAATGGTAAGGGGGCATAGTAAGAGAAGCCCTGTGCCAATAGGAGCTTGTGCTGCAAAAGGACCTCGTGATGCAGGCGCAATGGGTGTAATCCTTTAATCCCCAGCAGAAAGAGAAAAGAAGTGGGTGAGGGCAGAAAAAAACTGCAACCAAAAAGCTACGGAAAAACCCTGTCTAGAAAAATAAAAAAAAAAAAAAAAAAAAAAAAAAAAAAAGCAAGCTAGCCCTTCTCTTATAACATCTCTCTAGCACCCTCTACTGGCAAACTCAAACAATGTGCAAAGAAAAACCAAAAGGGCCCAGCCACACTTTGCAGAGAGCACCAAAAAGGATCAATTTGGAATTGAGAGGCAGTGAATCATTAGCATATGCAGAAGGCCCTCAAGAGCTGTCCCCTAAAAGGAAAGATCTAAATTCACAGACTGTATCATTCTATCACTCATCCCAGAGGCAACCACCCCAAAGATGGCTGATTGCACCCGGCTGGTGAATAGCTGTGTGACCTTGAATAGGATTGGCTTAAGGAAAGCCACGTCTGGTTCAGCAGAGTGAAGAGTAGGCAAGCTTCTCCCACAAAGATGTCAGGTCCTCGTAATGTAGCTTCTGTGGTCCCTCAATTACTCATCCATAATCTCAGAGAAATTTAGCAATATGCTTATTGTTAAAATTCGGCCAATTCTGTCTCTACACCACCTCTGTTGGTCAAACAAAACACAGGGTGGAGGTCATGGTCCTTTCTGCTGATTTCTCCCTGGCTTTGCTTTGGATGTGGACTCCTTGTTCAGCAGAGGCTCTGCTCATTTGCATAAGATCAGGAGTTTATTGAAATACCAGGTAATACCCCATGGCAAGAAAATAACTCAGAGCTTATCAAGTCTCACTTGTCCTTGGGTTAACTACCCTGATATTTAGTGTGCCTTAAATTAAAATCCCATTCAAAATCCCTTCAACACAGCCAGCACCTCACCATCTGTAATTACTACTGCAAAACCATTTACATGATTCTGCTTCTCTCTCTCTCTCTCTCTCTCTCTCTCTCTCTCTCTCTCTCTCTCTATCTATCTTCAGGGCCATTGCTTTTCTTTCGATGGTGATAGAGATTTCTATCACTTACCTAGAATAGGAAATCCATGCTACTGCCATTAAAGAACTAAATAAGAACTAAATGTAAGCCCATTTCCAATCCTTACATAATTTCTTAAGGAAGAAAATTTGATCTCAGAGTCTTTTGCAGCATTGCTGATAGTGTTGATAGTAGCAATCAATGCTTTGGCAAGGTTAATGATGTGCATTTGTGTGGAGTGGTTCTTTTAAAATAAATAACCGGGCATTTTACTCACTATCTCCTCTTTGTTTCTGAGAAAGAATTCTGATTTAAGACACACTACAATTTAAAGAGGCCATGGTAAAGCGTATTTTGAAAACATTACCATTAATGACAAACATAACTTGATCCCAAGTATTTATTTAAAAGCTGAAGAATATAAAAATTTTAAAAAGGTAAAATAAAAGGAAGTTTGGTGATTTTTTTGTCTGTTTAAGTGGACAATGTAAACTGATGACAGGGGCATATAGCCCCAGCCAGTTGCCCAGGAGACTGAAGCAGGCAGATGGTTTGGTCCTGGAGTTCAAGAACTGCAAGGGAAAACAGGAAGACTCTTTTGGGAGCAGAGAAGGCCCTGGATGAGTGAAACACAGTTGAGTGTATATTGTTGGCGTGGGCTCCAAGGCCTCAGCACACAGTGGTAGCAAGACTTCCCTGGGTGAGGGATGGTAGAGTTTTCCTTTGGAACCTATATAAGTGTGTATGAATAATTTTTTAGTGTGAATAAAACACTAGCAGTGGCGGCGTCTTTCTCCTCCAGGATGTTTACAGCCCGAGATCGCTAACCCACAGAAACTAGCTAAACCACCCCCACCCCTAACCTCCCAAAACCCCCTACCAGGCTGTACCTAGGAAACACACTGAGTTTTTCCTGGCCCCTGTAGTTGCACTTAGAGAACCCCACCCATGACAGTTTTATTGTATGTGTTTCTGTGTGTTTGTTCTTTCTTCATTTCCTCAGTGTCCACAGTCTGGGTTCCAGAAGCCAAGCCACACAGTGATGTGGAATTCCCCTCGGTATGCTGTGAATATGCTTTATTACCATTGGTTAATAAAGAAGCTGCTTTGGCCTATGGCAGGGCAGGATATAGAAAGATGAGAAATCCAAGCAGAGGTAGAGGGTCTATCTCTACATCACTATAGAGATAGTGACTTCTGGTCAAGTCAGGCAGATGTTGTGTAGCTGCCAAAAGAGAAAGATGCCAGAACCTTACCAGCTAGCCACAGCCTCATGGTGATACATGGATTGATAGAAATGGGTTAATTTAAGATATGAGAGTTAGTTAGGAATACACCTAAGCCATTGGCTGAACAGTGTTGTAATTAATATAGTTTCTGTGTGATTTTTCAGATCTGGGTGGCCAGGAAACCAAAGCACAGTCTCTGCTTACAACACAGGTGCAGCAAGAATTTGTCTTTAAAGAATAACCTAGAATTTAGAGATGTCAGCACATTGGGTCTACCATCCACTTCTTCCAGTTTGGGTTTTCAATCCAAGTTCTTGGAAGGAGGTTATGTTGTTAAATTGTCCATAGGGGAAATGAGGAGAAATTCTCTACATCCTTCCATCTCCATCCCTCTCCCTCTGTCCCTTCTAAGGTCATTCTGTAGATAAAGCTGGCCTTGAGTTCTCGATCCTCCTGCTTCAGTTTCCTGGGTGCCCTGTTAATAAAGAAGACTGGTTGGTTTTTAAACACTGATGTTACACCACAAGGTATAACCCGATTCTCTCATCCATTCCAAAGCAGCTGAGGGCCTGATTTCTGTCTCGTGTGCCATGTGGAAAGCAGTGACAAGAGCAGGGAGTCAAATAGGGAGCTGGGACACTTAGGAAGCCCCCATCAAGTATTGAAACAGAGGCAGCAGCGAAGAGTATAGGATGCAGATGCAGGAGGGTGAGTGGCGCTCATCTACATGAGGTGATCAGGAAACATGCTCCACAAGAGAAAATGGTGCAGACAAGATGCAAATGATGTAAGAGAACGCTGCGTTTCTTTTGCAAGATCCAGAACCGCTGCAAGGCTGGTCAGCTTGTGGGTGGAAGGGGAGAAACAGAAGGTGGGGTTGGGAGGCCTTCTTACAATGGACTGAGCGCTTGAAACATGCCTGAATCCCGACAAATGTGTATTGAATCAGAGCATAGTCAAGCTTTTAACCACATATAAATCGAGTTAATGCAGCAATTCTATCAAGGGTAGTCTTTGAGAGTGCCAGTATGATGGACCTCCCTTATAGTTAAGCTGCTCTCTGTCTCTGTGCTTCATCCATCTGAGAGTCCTCAGAGGGGAGACGGATCGATGCTGCCCAGGGAAGCGGGAGATGTAGCTGTATCTGTGTGTATGCAGCAGATTGGGAGGGGAGTCTGGGCTGCATGAGATAGGAGGAGATACCTGCCCACTCACACCCAATGGCCTGTGAAAAAAGAAGGTTACAGAGTTTGCTTCTTTTTTCTCTTCAAGACAGAGTTTCTCTGTAGCTTTGGAGCCTGTCCTGGAACTAGCTCTTATAGACCAGGCTAGCCTTGAATTCACAGAGATCCACCTGTCTCTGCCTCCAGAGTGCTGGGATTAGAGGCGTGTGCCACCACCACCCGGCTCAGAGTTTGCTTCATGTATACTACACCTGGGTCATGTATTGGGTCTGTAAACTCCTGATAGAGACGGAAGACTCTGGATCCTCTGACATCATCATGTGTTTTCCCCATCTGCCTCAGGAAAGCTATGCACTCACAGGCCAGAATTGGTCCACTGGAAAAATACAAACACACCACACAGGGGGAAACCATTTTCAGACAGCCGAGAAAGAAAGGAAAGGAACTCAGAAAATTAACCCCGAAGCTGAGGGGAGTGATGCATGCTTATGATCCCCATACTCAGGATGCTGAGGCTAGTGGATAGCTAGGGTTCCAGCCCAGACTGGGCCCCAATGGAAGACCTTGTATCAAAACAAATCAAAAAACCAATCCCAAACAAACCACTCCCAAAACAGACTGTTTAAAGAGAAGAGACAACGACAGCTTTGGGAACTCTTTGGGAACTGTAGGTGACCTCAGTGCCTTTATGCACTATGGATGCTCCCACTACCTCGGCCGAGGGAGTAAACGCAGAAGTTCAAACCTTTTGTTTAAAAAACCATCATAATTCCTTTGTGCCCCTTAGCAGAAGTGGAAATAAGCAGATGCTGCAGTACAATGCTTTCTCATGAAGGCCGGGGAAAGGAATGTTTGTGCCTTTTCAGGAGTTCAGCTGTGGCTAATTCACACCTACTGCCCCACCAGCCCTGTGATTGAAGCTGTGCACCGAGCCATTGCAGGCAGAAAACTCAGAGGGGAAATCCAGGCTCCAGGTGAGCCGGATTCCTTGCCTTTTCTGCTTGGTGTTTTTTCTGTGTTTCTGGAGACAGGGTCTCTGACTATAACCAACTTCTTTTAATCACATGGTTAGACTACCCAGCATGAGCAAAAGTTCCCAGCAAACAAAGATGCCACTATCAGGAACAACCTTCAAAAGACCTAGAACGTACTTCCAAGAGGTAGCACACAGCCAGATCTTTAATTTAGCCAAGACTGAATTCTGTTCCATTCACTGGTATCTAGTAGATTCTCAAAATGTCAGTAAAACAGAGTGAAGGAATAAGAGGTTGACTGGAATACCAAAATGATGGGCCCCGTGTAACACCAATCTAAACTACAAACACCTAGAGACTTGCCTCGGTCTCCTCCACCCGAGGTCCAGCATGATAGCACATGAAATTCATTATCCAGACCCATTGCCTACAATATCAAGTTTCACCAGGGCCAAAAAAGCCAGCAGTAAGCTGTGTCCCTTGACTGACAAAAGAATGAATAAAATGTAACTTGTCCACAACAGAATCCTAATTAAACTTAAAAGGGAAGGCTATTCCACCACACATTGCAGCATGGATGGGTGGATGGATGTCTTCAAGGAATATTCTTTGAAGGCATTATATAAGTGAAACAAATCAGCCATAAAAGGAAAAATATTTAAGATTCCATTTACTTGGAAGGCCCAGCTCTGTGGATTCCTCTCAACACCCTGTGCTGCTGGATGCTGCCCTCCTAGACACTGGCAGTCAGCTTTTGTCCCCTAACTACTTCATGCCCCCACAATTTGATTGATAATGTATATGACCTCTAAAGTTGATTTCATCATAAAGTATATAAAATTCTCTCCTGATCTGTAATTTCTTAAAGCAAAATTCAACAGATCTTGTTGCTATGAAATGAAGGATTCCATATATTCCTGGAGTGTCTCTCAATGAATGTTTTTAATTTGTCATTAAATTGTCTGTTTATATTATGTTATATTGTCTACTGTTAATTCTCACCTGCTACAAAGTCCACAGTCACTCTTGATAACAGATTCATTTTTAAAATTCCTTGAATAATAAGTTTTGTCTTAATTGTCCACTCAGTCAATGCCAAATCCTTTTCATCCTAAAGCCCCTTTTAGAGACAGAAATTTGATAGAGTTGGTGGAGATGTCCATCTCTTCCCGTGTTATAAAAAAAGCAAAATAGGCCTGAGCTGTGCATGAAAACGTTTCTAAGTCAAATAACCAACTCTTGAGAACTACGGGCCCTGTCCAGTCCTCAGACCCTTTGTGGCTATGCTTTTAACAAACAGGTCAGTGCAGCTCATTTGCTTTAAAAATGCAGAAAGGATAGCCGGGCGGTGGTGGCGCACGCCTTTAATCCCAGCACTCGGGAGGCAGAGGCAGGCGGATCTCTGTGAGTTCGAGACCAGCCTGGTCTACAAGAGCTAGTTCCAGGACAGGCTCCAAAGATACAGAGAAACCCTGTCTCGAAAAACAAAAAAAACAAAAACAAAACAAAAAAAAATGCAGAAAGGAAGAAATAACATATTACTATGCCTAGTCAAAATTTGTGCACAGAAAACCTCAGTCCAGGGGGCTGGAGATTTGACTCAGTGGCTAAAAGCATTGCTTGCTCTTCCAAAGGTTCTGAGGTCAATTCCCAGCAATCACATGGTGGCTTACAACCATCTGTAATGAGATCTAGCGCCCTCTTCTGGCCGGTAGACATACACACAGAGAGCATATTGTATACATAATAAATAGATAAATAAATAAATAAATAAATAAATAAATAAGAAAACCACAGTCCATAAAGGGGTCTCTTCATTTCTTATGAATATCTTTAACCAAACCATACACTAAAGGTCTGCATCTAGAATGCGGCATACAACCTTCCGCAATCTACTGCAGGGTGTTTCTCTTCTTATTTTAGGGAGAGGAATGAAACGAAAAGAAAACTGAGAAAAGCGGAGGGGCTGACTATTAGAAATCAAACAACGAATCACTGTGGTGGCAGAAGAAGCTGAGAACCAAGGGGCCTTTCCTTTCGAACTGCAATAGGCCGTGTTAGTTTCAATAAGTAAAATCACATCAAGTCATTTGGTTCAAGCCTTTTCCAAAGGAAAACTGTCAGCTGGATTTAGACTTTAAACAAATATTGAATTTGAATCCTAATGTGTGATCATAAGAAACCAATGTGAGACATTTACAAAAGTCCTCTCCCTAGGTAATGCTCCCCGTTCCTCTTAGAATCCAAAATGAAAGCTGACTAACTCTTTTACTAAGGACTAAGGTCTTTTAAGTGGGCTTTGAGCCCAAACCCGTGATGTTATTAAACCGCCTACACGCCTGCAGCCCATGGAGACTATTTGCTTGATTGCTACAGGCTGTTCTCCTCTAGCGCGATTTCCATGCACCTGTCGTTCACAAAAGGGAAACGGGATAATGCCTTAGTCCCCAAAGGAAAGGAGGCCGCAAGCTCGTTGTCAGCTGCTAATGGATGGTGATCCCCAGCAGGCAATGTGATCTTCTCAAGCAAATCAGGAAACAGCTTGCCATAAGACCCCCGTGTCCTCGGGTTTGCCATGTACCTGAAAACAGCTCAGATTAAAATAAAGAGAGACTGTAGCAAGAACAGGGAAGCTGGGCTGGAGAGATGGCTCAGTGGTTAAGAGCTTTGCCTGCTCTTCCAAAGGTCCTGAGTTCAATTCCCAGCAATCACATGGTGGCTCACAGCCATCTGCAGTGAGATTTGGTGCTCTCTTCTGGCCTGCAGGGATACATGCAGACAGAATACTGTATACATAATAAATAAATAAAACTAAAAAAAAAAGAAAAAAGAACAGGGAAGCTTTTGTTTACTGCTGAGTGCTTGGCCTTTGATAATGCCACCCCCAGATATTCGCATCCCTAGTCTTTCTATTTCTGTCCCAACGCCCATCAGAGAAGTGGGTATTGAATCAGTATCCTATGCTTTGCTTTTATATTCTATGTCTCTCTCCCTCATTCTCTCCCCCCCCCCATGGATCTCGAGTCAATCATTATTTTCAAATGTAGTTCTTTTGTAAAAGTCATCTGGTGGGGCCCCCCCTGGAATTCAACAGTTGAGAAGCAGTGCTGGCGTAGGTGAGCATGACAACCTGAGCTGCTCTGGAGACCCTTTAACTACCAGCGTTCATGGTGTTTATTGTTCCTAAGACCTGCCCAATGGTGGCCTGCCCCAGCTAACTCCTCAAGCCTGCATATTCCCTCTGACCAGAGTGCAGCCGGTGAGAAGATCATGCCAGCCTGGACTCTTCCTTATTCCATGTCCATTATTTCTTTGGGTCCTGTATGGATTAGGCGGTGAGGAGCTGCCAAGCAACCTGACCTAAGCCCTCTCAGGCTGAGCATCGAGGTATGACTCACAGAGGCCCCAGCCTTTCATCTGCCCCTAACTCAACTCTCTACTTGGTTCCCCCCATGTCCCTCCTCTCCATTTAGTTCTTAAGTTGCTCTGGGAGTATAAGGCCTACAAAGAAACAAAAGCCCTGATGAATTAGGGCTGAACTAGAAGAGGCCTTTGCTAGGGTTTGGGAAGGGGGAAGGTACTAAGGAAGGCTTATACTTGAGGAGAGCAGGCTGGGCCTGCTCTAGGTCCCACATTCCCCTACTGCAGTTGCCAGCTGTGTCTGGCCTGTAGTTACGCCATCTTACATAGCAACAAGGGCTTTTGCCTTCCCACATCTTTACTAAGTGGTTCCATTCCTCCCCACACGTAGTACCCATCCTGTTTTTGTGATGTATATATGTGTGTGTATCATATGTGGAATGTATGTGTATATGTATAAGACAAAACACTGTGTTTTGTCTCCTTTTCTCACCCCATCACTCTCTCTTGTTCCTTCCACTACACCTTTAGACCTCTTCCTTTTTTCTCATAATCTCTCTTTCACTTTAATATTATGATAACCATATTACACATGCATGTGTGTGTGTGTATATATATATATATATATATATATATATATACCTAGATTCTGCATGTGAGAATAAACGTGATTGCTTAACATGATGGTTTTCCGTTCCATCAGCTCTTGTGAAACACATCTTTTCATTCTTCATTACGCCTGGAGGCAACTTTGTGGATATGGATCACACTGTGTTTCTTCATTCATCTGTTGGTGACCAGCTAGGCTAGAACAATGGCTTGCAATTGTGAATTACGTAATAATAAATATGGCTGTGAGATATCCCTTTTGTGTGTTCATTTAGAGCCCTTCAATTATATACTCAGAAATGACGTGGCTGGATCACAGGCAGATCTGTTTTTAATCGCTGAGGCTCCGTATTCTGATCTTCACAGGCGCTGTACCACTTTCCTTTCCCACACACAGTAGATAGGTTCCTTCCCACCTACATCCTTGTCAACATTTGTTATCATCCATTGTTCTTGATGATAATCGCTCTGACTGGGTTGAGATGGGATCTCTGATGTGGTTTGAATTTGCATTTCTCTGATAGCTAAGGGTGTTGGCTATCTCTTCAAATAATTGTTGACATTTTTATTTCTTCTGTCGAGAACTGTCTGTTCAATTAATCATCACACTTATTGATTAGATACTTTTGCGTTCTTTATAGAATTCAGATAGCAATCAGATGTATGCTTCACAGAGTTTCTCCCATCTGGAAGGTTTTCCTGTCTCACACTTATTTCCTTTGTCATGCAGAAGCCTTTTAATTTTGTGTAATTCCATTTTTCAAGTCCCTCTGAGCTACCAAGGTCCTTCTCAAAAAGCCCTTGCCTGTGCCTACAACTTGAAGTGTTTTGCTTACTTTTCCTCTGGGAAATTCAGAGTTTCCATTCTTACATAAAGGTCTTTGACCTGCTGGGTTTTGTACAGAATTAGTTCCCTTAGTTTCATTTTTCTTCTTGCAGAATCTCTGTTTTTCTCAGCACCAATTTTGAAGGTCTTTTCTCCAATGTATGTGTTTGACAGCTTTGTCAAAGATGAAGGTGCTGGAGCTGTGTGGGTTTCTTTCTGGGTCCTCTATTCTGTTTCATCAGTGCATGAGTCTGCCTTTAAAGTCAATACCATGCTGGATTTTGGTACTATGGCTCTGTGGTGTAACTTGAGATTGGTGATTGTAATACAGTATTGCTCTATTTGGGCATGCTTTGGTTATTCAAGGTCTTTTGCGTTTCCATACAAATTTTAGAATTTTTTTTTTCCTACTTTGGGGAAGATGGTGATTCAAATTTTTGATAGCAAGCACATTGGATTTGTAGATTGCTTTTTGGTAACACAGTCATTCTTACAATATTAATTCTACTGATTTATGAGTATGGGAAGCCTTATTTCTTTCTTTAGTAGTTAAAGGTTTCATTGTAGAGACCCTTCACCTATTTGGTTAGCTTTATTCTCAGAATTTTTTTTTAAATAATGTGGATGAGATGTTTTTATTTTTTTTCATTTATTGAAGATAGATTTTTTCACACAATTTATCCTTATTATAGTTCCCCCTTCATGTAGTCCTCCCAGCTCCTCCCCATCTCCCCTCCCCTTTGGATCCACTTACTTTCTGTCTTTCATTAGAAAAGAACAAACTTCTAAGAGATAACAAGCAAATATGAAAAATTAAAGTATAATAAGATGAAGCAAAAACTATCACACTGAAGTCAGACACAATCATGTCCAACAAGAGGGAAAAGAGTCCCAAGAGCAGGCATAAGAGTCAGAGACTCACTTGTTCTCTCAGTCAGGAGCCCCATAAAAATACTAAGTTCATGGCTGTGATATATATACAGAGGACCTGGTGCAGACCTGTGTAGGTCCTATGCTTGCTGCTTCAGTCTCTGTGAGCTCTTAAGCACCTTGCTTAGTTGATTCAGAGAGCCTCGTTCTCCTGGCATCTTCCATCCCCTCTGGTTCCTACAATCTTTTCACCTCCTCTCCTGCAAGATTTCCTGAGCTCTGAGAAAAAAAGATTTGATGGAGACCTCCCATTTAGACCCTCTCTATGCATAATGCCTGCCTATGGGCCTCTGTGCCTGTTCCCATCTGCTGCTAGAGGAAGCCTTTCCGATAAGGACTCAATAAAGCATTGATTTATAAGAATAGCAGAATATCTCTAGTCATTTTATTGTTTTTTATTGTTGTTGTTGTTTGCTTGTTTAATTTTTTTTGACCTGTCATGTTTGGCTTTACTCTAGGTCTTTGAGTTATCAAGTCCCTGGTGTCTGGTTATCCAAGTAGTGCCAAGTGCAAGTTCCTCCTTGTGGAGTAGGTCTTAAGTCAAATCAGATATTTGTTGGTTACTCCCATACATTCTGTGCCACCATTGCCCTGGCATACTTTCAGGTATGACAGAGTGTAGGTCAAAGGTTTTGTGGCTGGGTTGGTGTCCACATTTCTCTTTTAGTAGCCTGCAGAGTACCTTCCTGCACCCAAGAGACTAGTGCATATCATAAGGGCTCCATTTAGGCACCAGCTCAGCTTCTCCTTGTTCATTTATTTGTATGGGGGTTGTCCTCAGCAATGCAGTTTGCAGAAAGCAGCCTTTTGTCTTAGCAACAGTCTGGGTTGTTTAGGGGATTTTTGTGGAACCCCCTTCATCAACAAGTCAATTCAATGCACCCTAGTCCCAACCCTAGAAGATTCATCTGGCTACAAGAGATGACCAGTTGAGACTCCAAATCCCTTCTTAGTAGGAATACCCATTAGGATCACCATTAGGGTCATCATAGACTTCAGAAAGTTTCCACTGCACTAGGTTCCCATGCGACACACTCCCAATTTCAGTGGTCTCTCTTCACACTCTCCTTTTCACCTCATCTCCCCTCCCTACCTGCCTCCCGTCCACTTACAAAATCTATTCTATTTTCCCCTCGCAGGGAGATCCCTTCTTCTCCCATATTCCTCTTTTTTACCCAAATCAAAACTGCTTTGAGAATGACTCAGACCATTAACACATGGTATAGCTCATGTGGCCAAGGATGTAGAACAAGGGAAATGCCCATCCATTCCTGGTGGGAGTACAAACGTATACAGCCACTATGAAATAAATATAGCAGTTTCTCAGAAAGTTGTATCTTCAAGACTCAGCTACACCACTCTTGGGCACATACCAAAGGGATGCTCCATCCTACCACAGAACACTTGTCACCCATGTTCATTGCAGCTTTATTCATACTAACCAGAAACTGGAAACAACTGAGATGTCCCTCAACAGAAGAATGGATTTTTTTAAATATAGTACATTTACACAATGGAGTAATACTTAACTGTTTAAAAAAATGATATCATGAAAACACAGGCAAACAGTTGGAACTAGAAAAAAATCATCCTGAGTGAGATAACCCAGACCCAGAAAGATAAATATGGTATGTATTCACTTATAAGTGAATATTAGCCACTAAGTAAATAACCAAGCTACACTGCATAGACCCACAGAGACAAATGGGATTATTTCCCCTGCTTTATTTTTTAGCAAGTTCACTATTTGTATGTTGGAAAACCTTTGATTTTTGTTTGTTGATTTTGTGTACTGCCATTTTGCTAAAGAGTTGTACCCTGAAAAGATTTGTCACTTGTACTTGTTTAATAAAATGCTGATTGGCCAGTATCCAGGCAGGAAGTATAGGCAGGATAACCAAACTAGGAGAATTCTGGGAAGAGGAAAGGCTCAGTCTGCAGACACCAGACAGTCACTGAGGAAACAAGACATGTAGAAAATGAGGTAATGCCACGGCCACATGGCAATACAGACTAATAGAAATGGCTCAATTTAAGATGTAAGAGATAGCTAAAAATATCCCTGAGCCATCAGCCAAACAGCATTGTAATTAATATAATTTCTGTGTGATTATTTGGGTCTGGGTGTCCAGGAAATGAAAGTGCAGGCTCTGACCACAGCTACAGAGACAGCACAAGGTACTGGCTCCCATGGAACGCCTAAAAGCAGTAAGCATGGACTCCTATATTCATGTCATGAGGACTGTGACAGATAGTCTTAAATGCCAACTTGCCTCAAACCAGACTCATCTGAAAGTTTCAGCTGAGGAACTGACTAGGTTAGGTTGGCTTATGAGTATGTCTGTAGGGCATTGTCTTGATTGTTAATTGGTATAGGAAGACCCACGCTGAATGTGGGCGGCACTATTTCATGGGCTTGGTTCTGAACTATGCAGGACAAATGGAAAGCCAGGAGACAGCAGTGGTGTACTCATTACCTCCTGCTCTTGACAACAGATGCTACATCACTAGCCATTTGCTTAACTTATTTAACTTCCTTTCGGTGATGAAATGTAGCCTAGAAGCGTGAGCTGAATGAGCCCCTTTCTTCCCCAAGTTGCTTTGGGTCAGGGGGTTTATCACAACAGAACAGAGGCCATCCACCCAATCTCCGGTAAAACCACAGTGTAGAATGAAGGAAGAGACTGGAGAGCCTGCACTGGGGCGGGACCAACAACACCTCACTCACTGCCATCTTAGCATGGGTGTCAACCACAGTGTGCCAACTATCTCGTACATGCAGAAGGAAGGAGGCGGCATGCCGGGGCTGGAGAACAGAGTAAACCAATAAGACTTAGTATCAGGGCTGCAGTCCATGTTTCTATGGTGGCCATGGAAGCAGAGACTGCTTAGGCAGGAGAGTGGTGAGGAACCCAAAGGGAGATGGTGCGGCTGAGTGAGGGCCAGTGGGTAAAGTACTTGCTCTACCAGAACGAGGTAGCAGGGAGGTAATGCGATCAAAACACAGAGGACAGAAGCATGAAAACATCATACTAGCCGGGCGGTGGTGGCGCACGCCTTTAATCCCAGCACTCGGGAGGCAGAGGCAGGCGGATCTCTGGGAGTTTGAGGCCAGCCTGGTTACAAGAGCTAGTTCCAGGACAGGAACCAAAAAGCTATGGAGAAACCCTGTCTCGAAAATCAAAATAAATAAATAAATAATCATACTAAAACCATTGCTGTGTAATTATGTACAAATAATATATGCCAATAAAAATAAACAGCCTAGACATGAAGGCTAAGCTTTTTAAAGGAGGGGCTGGTTTTACTGGTTGTTATACCCTCAAAGGTTTTTAAATTATTTCTCATCTGCTTAAGCTGAGATTTCTAAGGATCTCATTTTTAGTCTTTGATGTGTACTGGTTGATGTTTCTCCCTGAAAGTCAACAGATTACAAACACCTGTTAATATTTCTGCTGAGAGAGGGAGGGTGAATTCTGTGCCTTCCCGTTTTCACTGGAACCTGTCACACCCATGCCGTTGGCTCCGAGAAGCGAATAGGACTGGAGTTTAAAATTGATGGCAGATTGATGGCAGATTCCAATCTTTACCGCAAAGTGCTCCTCTCGCTACTGGCCGGTATGTGAAAAAAAATAAAATAAAATAAAATAAAATAAAATAAAATAAAATAAAAAAGGCAGGTTTAAACTCATGCTGTATTAGACAAAAGAACAAGCCAGAAGCTGTCTATGTCACATACAGTGGCTCTGAGCTGGCTTGTAGAAACATACAGATTGCCTAGAAAGGGATTTGCCATTGACTCTTCACAAGAGCACCTCAGCACCCCCGTTTGTGATAATATAGAGCAGGGGGCTAAGGTGGGAGGGTGCAGCAGTGGCTTTGGGAGGGGATGAAGTTTGGAATAAATGCAGCATTGGAAACCAACTTACACTATCAGCCAGAGCTCTCAGAGATGCATAAGAACAGTGACAACCGGCTTACATGCTTGTCACCCAAACAGACCCCAAAATACTGAACTATCTTCTGAATCTTCGGAGGAAAACAAGACTTTTCATCTGTGTATTTTAAATATATTTAAATTCCTTGGGAAAACAAATTTTAGTCATTCATAATACATCATGGCAAGATTTTATTAGCTGTGATGTCTTAGTGGCTTTATAAATGAAATTACGATTAAGAAAAAGCAGCTCATGCCCGATTCCTCATGCTTCTTGTTTCAGATTTCACGATTTCAGGGTCTGTTGGGAGTGGGTCTAGGCAAGGATTATGTCAAAATAGAATATTTGCAGATTTTTACACGGAACTTTTCTTAGCTCTCATTTGGCTGCGGCTTCAAATATAAACCAGTGAAGAACTGGCTGTGCTCTCAATGCATATGCCTCAGACACTCCCCTAAAACCTCCCTTGTATAGAGCGTTATTCCACCGCCATGTCAGATTCCAACCCTAGCCAGATAGGGGGAACAGAACAAAAGCAATTGGGGTAGTGGGACTCTGTGGTATCGCAGGGGGCGGAGATAGATGTGGAGCAAACCAACCAAAAACAAGTCTGATGTTTAGCACAAGAAATGGAGTTGTGGTAGAGTTTAAAGAGCAGCCAGAAAGTTGGCTGGGAGGTCATGCTGGAGCCTACCTCGTGCAGTTATTAGAGAGGGGAAAATCTGAGCAAGTCCACCCTGTGACGGTGGGACAGCGAACGTACCTACAACGCAACTCCAGCACTCAGAGAAATAGACTCTTCGTTTGACTGGCAGTGACTTTCATCTTCATCCTGTCCATCGAAATCAAAAGAAACAACACAAAAACAACATACAGGCCCGTTCTTCATTTGAAGCAATAGTTTCGGCAATCTTTGGGATATGATTACTTGTGTTTTAGACTTTTTATTTTTCTTTCTCCATTACAAAATAGCATCTGAGACTTTGGGGCAAATGGAACTGATGTGTCCTTGTGTTTTGAGAGGAAAGAGTCTCAAAATCAAAGAGTAGCCTTTGTCTCCTCCACTCTCCATAGCCATCTGTCCTTGAAATCCAGGTCACAGCTGGCCCCGTGGACACAGCTGCTGCTGGCAGCTGGTATCACTCAATCTGGCCCCTTGCAGCTTGGACAGGGGCTGGTGGCTCTCCTTGGCTCATGCAGCCCCGTGCCATTTGGCTGGTTGAATAGATCTCTCCTAAGGGTCTGTGACATTCATTATCTTCAGCATCATAATCCCCATGTCCCCAAGATTTTGAGGAGCCTTCACTCTGAATACTCATCACTGGAGGACCAGAAGCAGGATGGAAGAACTAGGCACCAGAAGGGAAGTCTTCTCTCCACCTGGCACCAGACTATTCACTCTGGTCTAAGAAAGCATGGTTCCTGGAAATTCAGATATAAAGTCAGATTAAATCAGGATTAGGTAGGCTTTTTCATCTTTCTTGAGAAAAAGCAAAGGATGTCTTAAAATAGAATCACCTCTCCAAGGACAGGTGAAAGATGGCCGGATTCATAAGAATTTCATTCCCAGTCAGTTTCTTGGGAATCATACCATAGCCAGCTTCAACAGAAATGGCGGCGAAGGCCCTTTTATATGTCTATACTGTACCAAGGTGATCCACTGGGTGTGCAGTAATTCTCAGGACATAAAATGACTCACCGAGTGCCTGACCATTCGTATAATTCGTTCCCACTCACTTACAACTTATTAAATATTGGCAGCAAGATCTTCACTGGATTCTCCCATTAGGTGACTAGTGCAACGCAAATCCCATGCAGATCGACTGGAGCCAAGTGAACTGCCTACCCTGCAGTTTTCTGTCCTAAGAATTACTGCATGCCCAGTGGATCACCTTGGTACAGTATAGACATATAAAAGGGCCTTCGCCGCCATTTCTGTTGAAGCTGGCTATGGTATGATTCCCAAGAAACTGACTGGGTACAGGCTTTCATCTGAATGGGACAGGGACGCAATCTGAGCTTCATAAAAGAGTGCTCTAAGTATCTGAGAACTAAGAGATCAATGGGGAAATGAGCAACAGTATTTTTATAACTTTTCCCCCAAGAGCAACCCTCGCAGTATCTCCAGGTCAAAGATAGAAGGGTCTTTGTTTAAGGTCATCTTGTGGCCTGCTCGAAGATACTCCATAATGTGCAAGATGGTGGGTCCCTAGGCAGCGCCTTGCCATGAGACACTGCACTTGTACGGGCATCTCTGACTCCATTTTGAGTGCAGACTCAAAGGCAGGCAGACTGTGCACCTTGGCGGGAACATCAACAACAACACCACCCACAAGGACTGGCCTGGCATAGCAACTATTTCTAAAAGTTAGAAAGGATACTGCCATGTAGGGAATGGATGAAGTCCTAGGCAACTGTGTATGATTGGCAGGAGGCGGCCAGGTCAAGGACCCTGATGCCTCTGACTCATGGGAATAGCAAGACCCACCCCAGTCTCTGAGGAATATAAAAGCCTTTCTCTGTTTGAACCGATGGCCCTTAGCTAAAACAAGTGTATGCTGAAAACAGCACCAGCAGCTTTCTCCTGCAAGATGACGGCCGCCTAGAGACTTGCTACCTCGATTAGCCCCTCTGCCTCCTCCCATCCTCACTTGTGTTATACACTGTTGGGACCATTTGGAGTCCTGGCCTCCAGCTGCTCTTTCCTGCTAGAGATCTTTACTTTCCTTCTGATTTGAGTTACTGAAAGCTGTGTCAAAGTTGTTTACCAGCTCTGCTTCATGAGCACGTGTTGCCTTGGCCTTGAGGATCAGAGGATAAGGTTTTCACCTGTTGGCCCACCTGACTGTTGGGTACATAAGCCTCCATGGTGCTATTGAATAGGGGGCTTCTTACCAGTGACTAGAGGTCTGTGTCTATCTTTGTGTGTTTGTATATTTCAACCTCCAGCCCCTTGCCCGAAGCTCGGGAACTGTAGGGTTACGCATAGAGCGCAGACAGGCGTTGTGCGCTGCAAGATACAAAAACTTGCTGCTTTTCTAGGCTGCGGACAACATAACCGATCAGAGTGCATGGCCCACCCAGTCCTGGCTCTTTCTGAATGGCTGTCTGACATTTCATCTTCTCATTCCCCGTTGCCCCAGTTAGGTCAGTCCTAAGCCATGCAGGTCACAGTACTGCACTATAAATTTAGCAAGATGAACTAGAACTATCAGAACATAGGGCATATTGAAATCATAGAGACTCTAGGCCTGAGAAATTACTGATTGCATCAGCTTAAAGGAAGAAGCTAGCACTCTCTCTTGGACCCCACTGTGACAGTGGCGGCTCCTCTCACCTGCCATCTGACCGTTTGGGTCAGGGAGCACAGGCAGAGGGCCTCTAACCATCCGAGGATTCAGTGAAGCCCACTCAGGTTGCACCCCTTCACCCCTGTTCTTCCTACTGGACTCATCTCTGCCGTGCACAGTTATAGCCTTCCCAACCCCAGGCCTGGCTTCCACAGCTCAGCTGGAGCCCAGACTTGACTTTCAGTGCCTCCAGCAGGCTTCCTTATCTCATTCCCACACAGGCTCTTTATCCCTCCCAGTCTTCCTTCTTGCTTCTCAGACCTCTATGGAACCTCTTGAACTCTGCCCTGGCCCCGCTAACCCTCTGTAACCATTTTGTGGCCTACATAGATACACACAGGCAGAGGCATTTACTTTGTGATATGTAGCGTAAGGTCTGAGAGTTAATATCGTAGTCATTAAACTAGGAATAACAGAACGTGTATTTGCCTCAGCCAACTCTCGGGACAAATTGTTGCCAATGAAACCCGTTTTATGAATAAGAAATTACGTTGCTAAGTAATTTAGCGACTAACCCTTGGCCATATGTCTAACTAAGTGTATTAATTATACTTTAACACAGATTTTGTGACCCCTCCAGACACACACGCAGACACACACACACACATGAAGGTTTATGCTACTGCATGGGCTAAGTTTCTTCACAGAAATAGTAAAACACAATGTTCCCAGCACTAAAAATGTCTAAGGGAGTTTTAGGAGTCAGGTTCTGTGGCAACTTCCTTGAGAGGAGGGAGGGCTAGTCCCTGATAGATTAAAGATGGTTTATTCACTCTAGACTGAATATCATTGCCCCTTCACCTGTGGGCACAACAGGGCACACGTTTGTCTTCAGTGACCCATTTAGCAAAAGTTTCACAGCGATTAGCACGAAGCAAATCCAGATACCAGTAAAGCAGGCGTAGCTCTCAGATGTGGGAAGCCTAGACATACCCAGTACAGGGAAGCCACGCAGAGCACCCGGCCGTGTGTGCTGCCTATTTTTATCAGTCTATGTCTATTTCTGGCTTCTTTTTTTTTCCCTTCTTGCCTTGGCAATGCTAGATGTATGCACAAAAATGTAGATATTTATCCAGAAATTGGTACTTTACTACTGATGAGTTGATACAAACAATATAACTAGGACCATTATAATGTTAAGTGAGTTTTGAACAAATAGAGTTAGAAATCCAATTATCTTTCCATAGAAAGCTTTTGTGCACAGCCATTGTTAAATAAAGAAGGGAAGCCAGAGGGAGAGTTGGAACGGCAATTTCTCCTGCCCGTAAAAGGACATCAGAGAATTTCGCCCTGCACATACATTAATCCGCTCATAATGGCCAACCCCCCCTGCTGTCAGCCAACAAAGATCATTTTTAACTCCTGCTTTTCTTTGGTTACTGGAGGCTTCCTTTGGGGAGAGGAGCTGAAAGCCAGGAGCAGGCGACATGACTGAAATTTGAAAGATCAAACACAGAGCCCTGTATAACACAACTGACTTCCAGACCAAGCTCCAACAGCCCTCCCTTGGGACCACGGGTTAGGACTGTCAGGGTTAGGCGATGAGAAAAACCGAGAAATTACTGCATTGGTCCCAGTTTGACTGACCTTTAATTGGCCTTAGACCAGTCTCTCAAAGTCTTACAGGGGTCTGAATTACACTGGGATCCGGTTTAAAACTTCAGATTCTCGCGGATAGATTTGTAGTGGGGTCTGAGGGTCTGTCTTTCCTAAAACACAGCAGGAGATGCCCTTGCTGTGCGTCTGTGGTCTTTGAGTGCAAGAGTCTCAACCTGAGCATCGGTTGGTTGACTGTCTTCTACTTGGTTTTCAAGGTCACTCATTAAAATTCCAGTCAAGAGGAAGTTTAAAAATCCCCTGCCCTTTGAGTGGCAAGCCCTAGCTATGGGCCCTTGCGGGCGGAAGGAACTGGTTTTCCTTTCAAAGCTGGTTATGAAGACAAAATGAAACGGTGTTTTCTTTGGTGCTGTTTGTCCATCGTTTGCTCCATCAGCATCAGCTAAACTGGTCTGGCTTCCTGCTTTCATTCTCCAAATATGAAGTCACTATGAGGTGAAGAATTCAACTCAGTGTGGAACAGCTTGGCCACAGTCCACGCTGAACCAGAAACATGATCTCCTGAGAACCTGTAGGCCACTTGCTTTGTTACATCATAGCCCTTTACTAACCGGGAAGCTGACCCCAGCATTCGCCCAGCCCCATTCCCTGCCGAGCCTCTAAAACCCACAGAGTGCCAGTGGCTTCAACCATACACCCAAATATTTTTGCTACTGCTGGTCCTGACAGGTCAGGCCTTCTCCATTAATCTTGAAGATTACCCAGATAATTGATATAATTGGGAACACTGAGTATCTGAGTGAAACCAGCAAGAACGGGGATTAAATCTTCCAGGTATAGCCTGAGATTCTTGCAGTTCCCAAGGGGAAAAAAAATCCCTCCCCTGGGGAAAATTATAGATGGCTCGATGGAACCTTTGATATGGTCTACGAATAATGCTAGTTGGGATGACCTTGTCCCCAAGGACCAAACTAAATCTTGTCAAAAGTTTGGACATATACAGCTGTCTCTTTTTTTTCTATCATAGTTTATAGAAACCCTCAATAAAGGTTTTAATTCCACAGTTGATGGTAATGTCTTTTGGGAGGTCAGAAAGCAGAGCAAATAAAAAACGCCCTCCCGAGGTGCTTTGCACATGGGCATTCGCTGCAGGCTCTTCCCGCTCAAGGGTGAAGAGCAGCACACACTCCTTCCTTTCTCTGCCGTCAGAAGGATGAAATAACTACTTCCTACGGCAGGCCGAGATATGAATAACCGAACTGGAAAAAAATATTAGCTGTCTGTCTGCTGCTGCTGCTGCATAATACAAAACATATATCATTCCGGTACCTACCCAACGAAAACTACAGAACATCAGCAGCCGCCGGTCAAGAGTCCCCGCGGTGGTGGGGTGGTCCTCGCTGGCACAATCAGAACGGGGCTGTCCATGCAGCTCATTAAGATTGCCAGAGCTGGTAGCTACTCATTCACAAGACACAAACAAGACAGCCCGCATCCTTTTAACACGTGCGGGACATTGCTTATGTTTCTGCACCGACTGGAGCTGTTCAGACAAGCTGGTGGGTAAATAGCTTAGGAAGAGGAGCTGCCTGAGTTAAGCTCAGCAAGCGGGCGGTGCAGACACCAATGTGAAATGATGTGGTCAGGACAGCTTCAGAATGGGGAATCTGGAGGCTGGTGTTGGGACAGAAAGACTTTTTTTTTTTTTTTCCCTTAAGCGGCTATTGGCATTCTCATTGGATTTGAGATAAAAAAGGAACAAAGCAAAAGCATGTTTATGCATTGTGGGTATATTCTTGGATGCCTCAGTTTCCTGCGAACTTCAGGCCATGGGAACTTGCAATCCCAAATCAGAGCCACACAGGATGTCCCTAGAACATGTGTGGGGTGCACTCGTTGTGTGTTGGGATCAGATGATGTCTCGTCCTTTGTTATAGATTCTTATAAGGGCCACCACATTCCTACTCTTTATGTCCCATCAGAGCCCTCAGAGATGGGAATAAATATGGGAGGCAAGGCAATAAATGAGCTTGGAAATGGAAAGCATTTCCAGCTCCACGCAGACTTTAGACAGAGCTGATGTTCTGCCAGAGATGTGTTGCATTTTTTCTGTAAGAACATACAGGAGACCTTGGGGTCTCCTTGACTGCCTGTCTGCTGCCTGTCAAGCACGATACAAAGCACATTTGGAAACGGGAAATTTTGACTGCACCTCCTTCATCTGCACACCAATCTTGGATTCATCATTCAGTGAATACTTATCTCGTGCCCAGGGACAGGACACTGGCATGTTGAGAACTTAAAAATAACTGCCCTTATCTCCCTTTGCCTTCCCATAGGCATTTATAGTCACAGTATCAGTGTCGAGAATCTGTAGTTGATTGATTCTGAAGTTGGTTCTCTAAGCCTTCCTCACACCTGCTTATGAACAGAGAGGCTGGCAGCACTTCTGCTCAGAATCGTACATATAACCGCACCTTGGCAGGAGTTTATGCCGAAATGTAGCTTTCTCCTGGCACGATGCCTTTGAACAATTGTTCTTAATGTTAAGTAAGAACACCTCGGGGCCCACCCATCTCATTCCTAAATGTCTGACCCGTCACATATCAGTAGACAGATCAGTTACACTCCTCTAGTTGTAAGACATCCATAGTACACCTAGTATTGTCCAGGTAGACGGTAATGAACCCAGACCATAGCCTGTGCCCATGTGCTGCCAATGGAACGACCTATCATGAGCCTGTGAACAGGGGAAGAGTCCTCTGATGGAAACCAACATAACCTTTCCTGAAAGGGTGGCATGCTGACCAGCAACTAAAAATCAGAGCTGCATGAAGGTCCTGAGCTCCCTAAATCCAGGCCTTCAGTTCAATCCAATTTCTGTGTGTCTTCTAGAGTTTTTTGTATGGCCTCTGGTAATATGGGTGTTCTGATAAATGCTGATCAAAGAGACATCACAGCCCTTCTCCTTATCTCTCTGTCTCACCTTCCTGATGGTCATCGATGTGAGGCCAGAAGAGGGTCCCCTGGGAAAGCGCAGGTGACTCCAGGCTTCCAGTGTGCACAATGCTAACTGGTGGACAGCTGTCTCTGTGCAGAACAGAGGTTCCTAGGAGGGTCCAAACCACGCAGGGCTCTCTACAGTAACCTCAGTTTGAGCTGTCCTTCAGGTGGAGGAAAAGTCTTAAGACTGGTTTGAGCAAGCTTCTCCTTGGAGGAGGGCAGAAGCAGACAATGGGCTGTGGCAAAGAGACAGACCGAGCTGGTGTCTGCTGCCCTCACTTTTCTGCATCACTGCCCTCTCCAGCCCGGGTTTATAATAATTGGGCTCATGGTAAAGAAAATCTCAGTTTTCTTTAGGAAGAAGACTTCAGCTTTCAAATCTCTTCTGTGGGAGCCTCACCACTCAAGGCCCTTCTGACTGCCACACAGGCCCTTAGCTTATTTACGCTAGACTGGTTTGGGAAGCACACACAGGATGAGCATCCAGCCAGTCTTCATGGAGAGCACTGACCTCTGTTAGACACCTTCCTTCTCTCCCGGAAGCAGCTGAGCTGAAGCCAGGCTCTCCTTTGAGGTAGATGAAGGCAGGCCTTGACTTCTGAGCTTAGATGGCCTGCGCTCATGCCAAGTTCAAATACAAAGATTCTCAAGAGGCAGGCAAGAGTGCCAGGCAGAGCAGCTCTGCCCTGGAGGCTGGAACCGGAGCCTTGGTCAAGCTTTTGCGTTGCTATGCTGTATTTTTCTTTTCCTTTTCTTTTGTAAAGGCACAACATAAATCTGGACTTGAAAAGCATCTACTTTAGAGCCTGAAGCTTCTCTGGGTCTCTGGTTCCCAGGGCTGGAAGCTGCTACATGACAGGATCTTCACTGGCTTGGTGCAAATCCTGCAGGAAGGAAAGGCAGACCTTGAACTCATTCTCTGCTTTTTCTGCTTAAACATTGGTTGCCCTTGGCTGCCTTCTGCAGCTCCTTCTGCTATTAATAAGTTGAGATGAAGCAATAGATGGAATTGATTGCATCCTGCAAAAACTGCATTTGAAAGAGAACTTCAGGGTGAGATTTATGCTAAAATCCAGTAAATTCCCCCTAGTAAAGCCATTTTTAATCCCAAGAGAAGGCTCATGCAGATGCTACTTCAGAAAGGGGGCTTCTAAGCCCTCTTAGACAATAAAGTATAGAGAAGCTGTCTGCAGGCAGCTTTTGTATGGAGCAAGTTGGTTACTGCTGCCATTTTACCCACGAATTTGCCCTTCATGAGGAACATCTGCCAGAGAGCCCACATTCCACTCCCTTTCTTCCTCTCTCCGCTTCTAGGAAAGAGGTACTGTGTGGTCACCTGGCTTTCTGAAAGTCTGGCTGCTCTGAGCCTTGTTGCAGACCCATGTGCCCCATTTTCTATTCAGACCCCACGTCTATACCACCCATCCCATTGGGAGTCACATCAAAGGCTTGCATCCCATCCCAACTTCCCTCCCAGGAACCCCACTACAGTCAGGGGAACCTGCTGGGAGGGGGGGAGCGGCTGCAGAGGTCAGCCAGCATTCTGAAGAAAGAAGGTCCTCTTTCAGACAGGCCAGGCCACAGCCTGCCCATGCCACCCTTCAATGGAGATCATCTTCATCTCAGGCAAGAACAACCAACCTCACAGATCCCGCTACCACCATCCCAGGGCCCCCTTCCCTTCTCCACACTACTTCAGACCAAAATTTAGGGAGAGCTTAAATTAGAAATTTAAGTTCTAACCACCAGATGTTGCCTCCACTTGCTGTTCTAAACGACCTCTGGCCTGCTGGAGGTAATTACACACTAGGCTTTGTGGGCTTAGGGATGGGGAGGTTGATATTGGCAAACACCAAAAAGAATGTGTGATTTCCCTTAAAAGACTGTTAGGATAGGAGCCCGCAGCAGTGAGAAAGGTCAGGAAAGGGGGCTCTAGTGAACTCGCCCCCCTGCTCTAATTCATGGCCTTACTGTGGCTTTTCATAAAGCACTGTGTGCTGCCTGTCCCGTATAAAGGGCCCTGTCGACAGTAACTTGAAGCTGGATGAGACTTTTCTTCACTAACCTAGAGTTCAAAGATTCTGGAATCCAGCCTTCATATGATCTCTAACCTCCATGAGCCCCTTCTGCATGCACCCCCCTCTCTTTTAGGCATGCTCGTTCTAGCAGCACCCCAACTACAACCCAGGAATCACACTATCTGCCAGACTTAGCCTCATCCCTGCTGGACTCCAGCCATGCCCCACCTGCTGGGGAAGCCTCCCTCCTCTACAACCCCCTTCCCCAGAGACTGCTCCCAGCACCTCCTCTATTCTGTGCCATCAAGTCCCTTTAGCTGTCGCCTGTATCTTTCTATCCTTTCTATCCTCCACAGAATTCTAATGTTAAAGAAGTCAAAATGGGGTGAGCTATGGAGCTGAGTGATGGGGCATTTGAGAGATGGCTCAAGGCTCTAGGCTTGATCCCCAGCACCAGGAAACTTCAACACTAAAAACAGAGCCAGAGAGATAGATGGCTTGGTGCGGACAAGCATCTGCCCTCAAACCTGACTAGCCGAAGTTCATTCCCAAAGCCTACATGGTGGAAGGAAGGAACCTACTCCAGCAAGTTGTCCTCTGACCTCCACATGCATGGCATCACACTCGTGCACACACACATGCATGCACACACACACACACACACACATACATAAAAATAAAGAAAACAAAGAGTTCTAATCTTCTGTCTCTTTTCTTCTGTGGGCAGGTAGGACCCTCCAAGGTCAGCATTTTGTCACATGCCTTTTAGTCTCAAAGCCACAGCTGTGTAAGCCGACATCTGGTGGAGACTCCCAGGTGACCTTCCTGAATGTTCCTCACTCAGACCATCCATAAACACTCCTATCACTTTGCCCCAGCCAACACCAATACTGAATGACTCTCTATTCTGTTTGCTCTTTTTTTTTCTCTCTGCTGAGCCAAATAAGCAGCTTCTAGCTCTTAAGTTTTCAATCAGCATTGTCTTTTCCTAGTCAGCGATTCTTTCCCTGTATTCTGCATCATTGCAGTTCCCATGTTGGCACCTTGCCAGTAGGGCTTCTCCTGGGCACTGCATGGTTTCTGATGTCATTCTTAAGTAGTGCTGGTAGAGTCAAGGGTAGTGGTGCACACCTGTAATCCCAGCACTTGGGAGTCAGAGGCAGGTGGATCTCTGTGAGCTTGAGGCCAGCCTGGTCTACAGAGTGAGTTCCAAAACTACCCACGAAATGCAACTGCAAGCCAGTTTGCCTAGAACGTGGCACCTTTGACTGGTATAGCTGGGACTGGAGCAAGTTCTGCAGGTAAGAGTCCATGTGAATAAATGGTCGCTCAAGTTAAAATAGTATCCATCAGAAAGACCACGAGGCCAAACAGAAGAACTCAGTGTGCCAAAGCCACAGCCTCGAGCCAGCACCGCACATTCCTGTAGGACCCTGCTAGGAAAGAGCTGATTTGGCCAAGGCGCTCCAGTCAACCTGGATGCCTCCTACATCCCTAGCCTGCTCCTAGGGCCTAAGCATCTCTGCTTTGTTGTTGTTGTTGTTTTTAATAGACAAACTAAGTTAAAGAGGTCATTTTGGGGTTCAAGATACTTCACTGAAGCAGACAAGTTCCAGGAGGGAGCTGCTGTTGGAACTGTTGGTGGAGATGCTGGAGTCAGGTTTGAGAGCTAAGCTGCAAAATTTGGCTACAAGGTGAAAGTCCAAATTCAGTCTAGAACTGTGTCAGGGCAAATGTATTGAGTATTTCTTTGCACGGCCAACTCCTGAATGACACTGAGACTTGTTATTAATTATTAAAGATTGATCTTAGCTTAAGCTTGGTCCCAACTAGCTCTTAAAACTTAACTTAGCCCATTTATATTAATCTGTGTTCTGTCACGTGGCTCATTACCTCTCCACAGTACCATATGTCTGACTTCCTCCGTGTTTGGCTGGTGAATATCCTGCCTCAGATTTCCCCCCAGAATTCCTATCTCTCCCTGGAAGCCCCGCCTATTCTTTCCTGCCTAGATATTGGCCATCAGTTTTTTATAAAACCAATCAGGAGGTGTTTTAGGCAGGTGAAGAAGGAAAGAAACACATCTTCACATAGTACAAAAAGATTATCCCAACATCTCTCCCTTCTAGTTCAATAAAAGGCTCTTTCTCTAACATCAATAAACTACATACAATAAGAACAATTATCAGGTAAGAATTGTATTCACAATGTACAGTTCATTTGTATTTGGTAACTTCAGAGAAAAGTACTCTTATTGATCCTTTCTTGGATCAATTAGTTTTGAACCTAAATCACTTTTTATCATAACTTGTATTACTAATCTAGAAACACCTTTTTAGATCTTTGCTGTGGAATAATTCTTTTTGTACACTGTGAAGATTTGTCATGTGCATTGGTTTAATAAAAAAACTGATTGGCTGGTAGTCAGCCAAGAATTATAGGTGGGACAACCAAACTAGGAGAATGATGGGAAGAAGGGTGGAGTCGGGGGAGATGGCAGCCAGCCACTGAGGAAGCAGGATGTGTAGAAAATGGGGTAACAAGCCATGGACCACATGACAAAGCAAGGACAAGAAATATGGGTTAACTTAAATGTAAGAGTTAGCTAGTAACAAGCCTGAGCTATCACCTGAGCATTTTTAAGTAATATTAAGTCTCAGTGTCGGTTATTTGTGAGCTGGAAGATGGGACAGAAACTTCCACCTACAAACCTTAAAACGCTTTCTTAGATAAACAACTTAAGCTTTTATGTCTCTCAACCTTTATAAACTTTTTATCTCTTTTGTGAGTTTCTTTTCTAAATTTGGTAATAGGAAAGCTATAAAAATGTAATTATCTAGTCTTAAACTCCATCAGAGACCTGAGAAGGATATAATATTACCTGAGTAAAAAAGAAGTGCAGATCAAGCAACTTCCAAAACTGTAGAAATGACAGAAGCAGCTGGCTGCCTGGACAGTCACCCAACTTTCCTCTGCAGCATTGGAGCATCCATCTTCAGCCTCCAGACCCAGAGTAGCTGACAGACTTTTCTGTGAAGCAGGAATTTTGAAGGACTGTCATCTTGAAGTCTTTCTTGGTTTCTTTCTTCATGTCTGCAGCCAAGATTTTCAGGCGGTCTCCCCCAGTCCAATCTGATCTTTATTAATTTTGAAGGAATCCATAGCTTTTTGTTTCCTGTGGAAACAAAGGTATAACCTCTCCCCAATTTGTTAAATTCTTGGGCCTATTTTCCTGATACAATTGTAAATGCCCATGTGCCCCCAGAGTTTCAATTCTTGTCAATAGACTTAGAATCTGCCTGCCTTTCTATTCACAAGATGAAGTGATTTATCAGTCTGTGTTGGATGTGTGGTACCCAAGGGATGCTGCAGTTTTTGGGTCCAGGGGCTGAAGTAATCCTTTTCCCTCAAAATTAAGGCTTTCTTTTTTTTTTAAAAAAAAAAAAATGGAGTTGCCAAGGGCAACACACAACCTAAAAACTCACTATTTGATACAAAACAGAGAAACTTACAGTAGGCATAGCCTGATCTCAACAGGCCACCTGTTATCACTACCAAGTTGCCCAACCACATCTTCCCTCTTCAGTGGTCAGATAGCACTGTTGACCTCACATACAATAAGGTATGAAATTTTAATTCCAACTGGTATGCTTCCAAAGCAGTACAAATGTCCACTGCTATCCTATAGGTAGGAAAAGTGACCACTTAGCTTCTTCTTTGTTCTCTAACCCTGGT
The DNA here is from genome assembly GCF_950005125.1 of Chionomys nivalis. Classification (NCBI taxonomy): domain Eukaryota; kingdom Metazoa; phylum Chordata; class Mammalia; order Rodentia; family Cricetidae; genus Chionomys; species Chionomys nivalis. The sequence continues at coordinate 22,301,529 of NC_080107.1, forward strand.
TTATCAATTTGAGGAACCATCCTCAGGAATAATTACTAAATCTGTACCAAATTTCTATACCCCTTCGAAAACTCGAATCTGGGCTGGAGAGTTGGCTCAGTGATTAAAAGCACTGGCTGCTCTTCCAGCAGCCCCACATCCTGGCTCACAACCATCTGCAATTCCAGTACCAATGGATCTGTTGCCATCTTCTGACTTCTATGAAAACTGCACACAGGCAAAACACCCATTAAAATCTGAATCAAAATTTCATGCGTGATAGTGCCCTTGGCCTGACTGTCAACAAATACCTAGAGAAACAGTTTACAGCTGGGAAGGGTTATTTCAGCTCACTGTTTCAAAGGCGTCTACTCACTGTGGCGGGGAGGACAAGGTGGGAGGGGGCTTCTTGAACATCAAGAAGCAGAGGACAAAGGCTTGGGCTGATGGGCTAAGGCCTATGCAGTGGGTTAAGGCCTGTGAATGAGAGTGAAGGCCTGTGAGGGTGGGCAAAAGCCTATGAGGGTGGAGTAAAGCCTGTGAGGGTGGGCTAAGGCCTGTGAGGATGGATTAAGGCCTATGGGAATAGGCTTTCTCCTTGTTCAGTCCATCCAAGGCCCAGCCTATGGGCTGCTGTCAGCCATGTTCAGGACTAGCTCTCTTCTTAAGGCCCCTGGAAGCACCTCACAGCCACCTAAGAGGTGGCTCAGTTAAGACCTGACTGATTTCTCAGCCTCCCAAAGACCCAAAGCTGTGCCCCGGCTGTGAACTCACCCTATGACATCCGAAGACCCCCACACACCCTGTTCTCAGCCTGCTTGGCCTCTCTCACCTGTCACTGCCCCTCCGGGACAACAAGGAGTACGGGGACCTGCACAGCCTCTCAGTCCTTTGTGGTCCACAGACGCCCTGGTGTTACTGTGGTCATTCAGGGCTTCGACTCCTCTTTTTCTTCTTCATCATCTGGTCCTGACTACACACCAAAAGAAAAGGAAATTAACTTTACCGGATGCTACTTATTTGTGTTTTAATGGCCAGATTACACCTGTTGGTTAAAAAAGGTGCTTCTTTTGATGGAGGTTTTTCATTTTACAAAGACCTGTTGTCAAATTATGTTCTCTCGGAATCTACTGTGAATATCTTGCTAAATTTCTCCATCTAGACTATAACATTTGATGGAAATTTAAGTTTGAAGTCTCTCCTATTAACCAGTTTCCTTTCCCATCCTCTTAAAATGAATGCATACTTTTAAAACTACGGGCCTCTATATCAAGTAGCTAAACTGATGGGATCTGCACAGTGCTTTAATTTTATGCAGACGGGCGCCACCCCGTGGCCGCTGTGAAAACTGTCATTAAGACCTTTGCTTTTTCTTTCACCGGCAGTTTTTGGTGACTCCTGCTTATTAAGTTAAATGAATTCCAGTATCATCTTTTCCCCCCAGGTTTTTCACATTTCATCCCTCCCCTACACAGGTAAACTTGAGTGTATTTCCTGGAAGTAAAGGGAGCCAAGCGGCCTCAGTTGTCAAAGCTAGGAGCTCAGATGTTTCATGTGACTCTATTCCTTTTCTTCTCCCTGAAACTTTTAAAACATGAATAGATAGAATGCCTCTCTCAGCATCCCTGGGGAGTTGTAGGTTTCAGGAGTTCCCTCCAAGGCTTAAGAAATGGAGTGTCTGAAGAGGGGCCCCAAGGTTGGCATTTTAAACGACTTCCAAGGTGATTTATTGCTCACCGGAGCTCTCTAGCGGTGCTGAGTTCCCATCTACCAGTGGGAAAAACTAGAATCCTAATGTGTTAACTGGGTTGGACCCTGAGCAGTTTCCCTCAGGATCCTTGGGATCCTGGGGTGTCCGAACTGAAGAAGCCATTTTCAAAGATCACTGAAAACCCAAATATTTGCTGCTTCAACAAGGGGAACATCAAACAGGTCATGGCAACCCGCTGCCTTTGGCTAAACCCTCTAAACAATAAGTCATCCTCTCCTAAGAGAATGACCACCTGTGAGAGACACTTCTGTCCCACACAGAAAGCAGAAAGGGACAATCAGAGCCAGAAGAGCAGGCACCCCGCCCGCTCCACCACCTCCCACCACCATCCAATGGCCTGCCTTAGATGGTGAAATCCTGTACTCATGGGCTGGTGCCCAGGCCTATGCAGGGGGACAGAAGGCCAGCATCTAGCCTGGCTTCCTGCTGAGCAACCATGTGGACGTGCTCATAGTGTCAGGGAAGTGAAGTGGTCCATACTTAACTTCTCCCCAAGTCTAAGGCTCTGTGATTTCAACCTGAGCTGCAGTGGGAGGAGAGGATGCGCCCTCATGAATCCTGCATCCCGAGCTTTGTGGTTTGTTATTAACTCTTAAATGTCACAATGAGGAATGAGATCCTTTGTCTCATATTTGGGCAGAATAACCCCCAACTGGGCTGAGAGACCTCCAGTCCCCCTTCCACAGTACCACCCCCTCCCCCACCACCCCCATCCTACTCCACTGTTCTCCGAAGACACCAACTCAGCTGTCATCACAGACCCCTGTATCCACCCCTCCCCTAACCAGGTTTCTGGACCTTTCCCTATTCTTCGTTTTGGAGAGAACTGAGGTGGTCGTGAGAGTCTGTCTAGAGAGTCTTTACCCTGAACCCTCTTCTTGCTCCCCTAAGGTCACTGCCCCAAAGTGTGATCCCTCCGATTCCATGGTTCCCTGTATACACTACGCTCAGTTCATAACAAGCAACTTTAGAATCGTCTTGCTTTGTCTGCATGGCCTTAGATATAACACCCGCATCTGCCACCTATTGAATATTCACTGCGTGGCTCCTTGAGTGAATGGCACTGGCAATGAAAACACTGAGTGGCTCCATTAGCTTGATTCCTCGAGAAAAGGCAAGAACTATCTCAAGAAACTTCTGCATATAAAACTGTAATATAAAACATACCTCACACACATACACACAATTCTTGACTGCACTTGGGAGGCAAGCCATTTTGAAGCTACTTCTCTTAGAAATGTCATCCCTGGACACTCCATTGATGCCATTCCAAACAATAGCAACTATGGTCACGGGATGACTTCCGTTCTTAGGAAGGTGGAGAGCGACCGTTTGTGAGCAGACGCTGTGGCTGTTTCTTGCGATCAGTATGTTGTCTAGTTATTTGAAATGGTAATTATTGGGTCTTATCTGCTTTAATTCTATTCAGAACAGGAAAATACCCTCCACGGAGATTTTCAGCTTAGGAATGTTTATTCGCACGGGACCTCGGTCTGTATCCCGTGTTGTCCGTGACTATACACACATCCTCGTACATCCCCCCCCTTCTCTCTCTGTCAAGCTGAGGAGGCCATTCTGTAAGTTAGTAGGAAATACGTGACAATAGCAAATTGAACCTCTGGGGTTTCTAAAGGAAAAGGTTAACAAATGTTCTGAGATAGCTCTATAAATAAGTGTATAGATCCCAGGGTGAGTGGAAGGATAATCCTTAAAGACCAAGGAAAGAAAATGACAATATGACTCCAAGCATATGGGTCGCACGGGCACACGTGTCTCCTTTGTCCTTTGTTCTTTATCCTCTTCTGCTCAAACAAGAGTGAGGTGTTAGATGCCTGGTTTGGCCATGACGGTCTGTCTGTTGACTGCACCTGAGACTGTGTCACCTCCTGCTAGGCAAGGGACCCCTGCAGTCTATATTGCTGGATTTCAATGTTAGACCTGTGGTCAAACCAGCCAATCCCTGCTCGGAATGGCTCAGTGTTTACCTAAACTTGGTATGATGGTTAAGAAAAATAAGAAACTTATTTCTGAAATCCAAATGGCTGCATTTTCTCAGAAAATCAAAATATTCAGCAGTACAAACCCCATTGTGGATACACAAAGACTACTGTTCTCAGCCTAGATCTAGGGGTGCCTGTATTCTTGTGTAAGTGTCTTTCTTCATACATAGACTTAGTCATTTAAAACATCCTACAGAGAAGGGTTTCAAAGGTTTGACTAGACTGCTAAAGATATCCACAGCCCTTCCTGGTTAAGAAAGCTTTGTCTTATTTCTCATATCCTTTATGGTTGACACTTGTGGTGGTTTGAAAGAAAATAACCCCGCAAAGGGAGTGGCAGGCACCACTAGAAGGTGTGTGACCTTGTCAGAGGAAGTGTGTCACTGTAGGGGCGGGCTTTGGGGTCTCTTTTGCGCAGTTTTCCCTCCGTGTGATTGCCATTCGACTTCCTGTTGCCTACAGGATGTAGGACTCTCGGCTACCGGCCGCAGCTACCTGCGTGCCACCCTGCTCTCCGTCCTGCTAATAATGGCCTGAGCCTCTGAAACGGTAAGCCCCCACCCCAATTAAAGATTTTCTTTATAGCAGTTGTAATAGTCAAGGTATCTACAGTAATAAAAGCTCAAGCTAAGGCAACATTCATAACTTTTTGTTCTCATGTAGCGCAGACTGTCTTTGAACTTGATGTGTCACTGAGACTAGCCTTGAACTCTGACTTTCCTGCCTCCACTTTCAGAATGCAGGAATTACATTTTGAAGCTATATGCATGCATTCCCATTTTCTTCCCCTGATTTCCCAGAATTAAGAACCATTTTCCTGCCAAGCGGTGGTGGTGCACGCCTTTAATCTCAGCACTCCGTAGGCAAAGGCAGGCAGCTCTCTGTGAGTTGGAGGCCAGCCTGGTCTACAGAGTGAGTTCAGGGACAGCCGGGACTACACAGAGAAACTCTGCCTCAAAAACAAACAAGCAAACAAACAGAGAACCATTTTTTCCTATCTATCAAAAATGAGTAAAGATGAACAGGCTAATAACTTAGCCATGAAGTTTTCCTCTAATAGGTTCGGGTCCCAGACTCAACACAGATTGACTAGAAAAACCTATGTGAAAAGAAGAAAACGAAAGCGGAAGAGCCCTGGCGTCCCTCAAGGGCTAATACACGTACCCACACCATATTTCTGTCCCTGGCCCCCAAGGGGCTGTGTCCAATTTACTGCCCATGGAACATGCTCAAGTGATTGCCTACCATAGGTATTCCTGGGCCTGTGCGTGAGTGTTTGCACCTGGAACCAGTTGTTCCGGCTCCAATGGACGTCTCCAGCTAGCCAAAGCCATTTCCCCTCAGAGAGAGCAGAGGTAACAGGCACTAGACTCTCCAGAGTCTTTTGAGACTCTTGGCTCTCAAACTATCCTGAGGAAGCCAGGCTTGGTAGTGCACTTTTAATCCCTGCACTCGGGAGGGAGGGAGACGCAGGCAGACTTCTGTGAGGTGAAGGCCAGTCTGGTCTCTACACAGAGTGAGTCCCAAGCCAGATAAGAGCTATGTAGTGAGAGCTGTCTGAAGAATCCATCCCGAGGAACCAGGGGAAGGTCTGTATCTCCCCTTCTGATCCTCCTCTTCAGCAAGGAAGCCAGGGTGCAGGCGACATACTGCTGGCCAGGCTGTGAACCCGAGGGCACACCGACAGAACTGGTCATGACCGTGCCCCATCCGTGCAGTGCGTGGTACTCTTGGCTGAGCCCCCCCCCCCCCGCTCCCCTCCCAGGCCCGCCCGGAGGTCCTCATAGCAGCCCTTCTGAGAAAGTAACAAGGATGACCACGATTCCACAAAGGAAGCAGATGGAGACCCAACGAGAGCTCACCCAGACACTCGGAACTCCCTCGCTCTCCAGCAGAGGGGAATTCTGGGACTTCTCCAGCAAGCACTTAACAAATCTTAGCTACCAAGTGTTGGTTAATGTATCGGTGTTTTAATAGAGCAAGTCCAGGCCTCTGGCACTAAGTACCATTTCTAATCAACAGTCTCCCCAGCCTTCATTTTAATAGGCGGGAGCACGTTCATGCATGCACTTGGATATTATAAGGAAGCTGGAGGTTTTGTGGCAGCATATGCTTTATTTTAAGTCATTTTTTTTAAAAAAAAATGATAATACTGAAAATATAACTTCTTTCTTTTGGTACCTAGTTCTATGAATTTTAACACATGTATGATTTGTATAATCGCCTTTAGGGATCGGATCCGTCAGGCCAAAAGCTCCTTCATGCCCTTTGAAACAGTCTCAGAAATAATTAGAGTGGTGTACACATAAATTGAAAGCCAAGGGGATATTTACAAAATGAATTATGCATCTTATTCCCAGGGCATTTGGCTGGAATTTCTCTGTGCGTGTTACAGGATTGCTCCGTTCCACTTTGGAGGACAAAAATTGTCACGAAGCAACATTCAAGTTCAGCCCCACACACTGTGTGTTAAACGACAGGCTAATCTTGCTGGGCTTATTTTTACTTATTTAAAACATGCACATTTAATTCAAATGTTTCCAGAGTATGTAAGTTCAGGAAGAAGAAACAGAGAAAGGCAGACAGGGACTTGTTTGTGCTTCGTTGAGAGCTGTCCAGGAACTTGGCAGAATCAGAGAACTGCAGGTCTTGGATGAAATTTGGTAAGAAATGACAAACACCTCCCTATCTTGATTAGTTTCTTCTCATGCGCATTGGTTCTCCGTCTATGGGAATGGCTCATCCCACAGGCCTAGGTGCACAGCCCTGTGGATGGATATACGAAGGGGGCTATGTTCTCTATGCAAGCCATGGCATTCGCCTTCAAATCCTTGTTCTGGTCTACATGTACTTACCTGAAGTTAAACTTGGTTACTTCTTGATCCAGAAATTGTCGCCTTACAGGGGAACGTCCTTCTCTGTCCCCTGTAGATGTAGGCATCAGGAAGGCTTAGGTATGGTGCACAGAGGTGAATTTAATAGCTTAAATATGTTTTCCTATTATTCACAAGGTAGTTCCGAGTCACCTTTACCATAAAAATGGAGTATATTTTTACAGTAAAGTTAGGGCACACTCCATAAAAGTTTTATGACTCACTTATCAGGGAAGAGCCATCTATTTCAAGATGAAGAAGTAAGTTCTGGTTATTTAGCATGAGAGGCAGGAATCCCTGTATCGAACGACGTTGTGTTCCATATTTCATTACTGCCTTTATTTTTTTTTTAAATACTGAGAGAATAAAGTTTATTTAAAATGTCACACTTTGAAAGTCACACATTACCCACAGAGAGCGTTCCCAGAGCCCAGCCATCACTCCCATTTATTTTTGGAGATTAGTTATGGACCCTCTGTCACACAATCTTAACTCGTTAACATACTGGAAGGTATAAGAGGCAGCCACTCACTGAGCAGTTCCAGGGTCTGGCCATTCGCTCCTCCTGGGCTCTTCTCTGAGAGCAAATGGAACCACTAGGGAAGTGGGCCGCCTGGGTTTAATTAGTAGAAACCCCCAACAGCCCGAAGGAATTCTGAGTTCAATGCTAACAAGAAGAGGGGAAAAACAGCCTAACCAAGACTTAGGCCCCAACATTTGCTTTTGGTACTCAGATTTTTAAAACAAAACGGCAGAGCACAACAATTATTTAAAGTTTGCAGGCATGCTCTTGCCAATGTGAATCACCAGTAAACCTTTGCACACCGTGAAATACTTAAAAGACAATTTAATCCCTGAAGAATATCCTATAAAAGCTATCGATACTATTGGAGGGCTTTAGCCGAAAGATTGGCTAAAAACGATTATTCTCAATTGAAATCAAGAAAAACAAGGATTTGTTGTTTTTAATTAAGAAAAACCTCACAAGGCTGGGTGTTAGTGGTGCACGCCTTTAATCCCAGAACTGGTAGGCAAGGCAGGCAGATCTCTGTGAGTTCGAGGCCAGCCTTGACTACAAAGTGCGTTCTAGCACAGCCAGAGCTAAACAGTGAAGCCCCGCCTCAAAACAAACGAGCAAAGAGCCCACACAAGTGTTAGTGAAGATGTGAAAAAAAACTAGAATCCTTGAACACTGACAGTAGGATAGTAAAAATGGTCAAACTACTACAGGCAGTAGGTAGTCGTACCTCAGAGTACAGGAAAGAGAATTGCCACGGGATCCGGAGATGGCTGAAAGTAACCTCTCGTACATAGCAAGGCTGGTTGCTGGAGAAAAGAGAGGAGAGTAACACAATCCATAAATGAATGAATAGCCGCGAGGTGATGTGTGTGTGTATATTTATATATGTGTGTGTGTGTATGTGTATGTTTGTAAGCATGTATAAATATGTGTGTATTTATGTACATGTGTGTATATGTTTGTATGTATATATGTGTGTTTGTATGTGTATGTGTGTATGTATTATTGTATGTGTATATATATGTATATATGTGTTTATATGTGTGTGTATTTTTATTGTGTATGTGTGTGTATATGTCTATATATGTGTGTGTATATATACAGTGTGTGTGAATAGTATTCAGTCTTGAAAAAGGAGCAAATCCTATCCCATACTGCAGCTTGAGTCTTGAAGATATTATGCTACGTGAAATAAGCCCACCATGAAACGATAAATGTCGTATGATTAGTTAGATACATAAATACCTAATGCGTTAAATTCTTAGAAATGCAAAGTATAATGAGTTCCGTCAAGAGCCGGGACTGCTGGGGAGGGGCTAATGGGGAATTGGTTAATAGGTATAGAAATGTAGTTTCAAAACATAAAAATGTTATGGAGAACTTCGACAACAACATGACTACACTTAACAAAAGTCCCCTTTAATATGGTAGCTTAGGTTTCGATTGCTGAGAAGAGACACCGTGACCATGGCAACTCTTAATAAAGGAAAACATTTAATTGAGGTGGCAGCTCACAGTTCAGATGTTCAGTCCGTTATCATCATGGCAGGGAGCATGGTGGCATGCAGGTAGATGTGGAGCTGGCTACATCTTGATCAGAAGGCAATGGGAAGTGGACTATAGCACTGGGCATGGGTTAGGCATATATGAGACCTCAAAGCCCACCCCCACAGTGACACACTTCCTCCAACAAGGCCATACCCACTCCAACAAAGGAGGTACAAAAAAGTACCTCCTGGTAGTGCCACTCCCTGTGAGCTTGTGGGGGTCAAATACATTCAAACTACCACGGATGGGAAATTTTTTCTTAGATTTTTAAATAAGTGTATGAGTGCTTTGACTGTATGGATGTATGTGTGCCATGCTTGTCTCGTGTCCTTAGAGGTCAGAAGAGGGTGTAGAGTCCCCCGGAACTAGTTTTGGATAGCTGGGAGCCACCATGTGGACACTGAGAACAGAACCCAGGCCCTCTGCAAGAGCAGGAAGTGTTCTCAACTGCTGAGAAATCTCTCCAGCCCCAAGATGGTAAAATTTATATTGTGTTTTCTTTAATCAAGTTTTTAAAAGTTTTCAATGACTATAATGAAAATTGATTAAGCCACGCTCAGAAGATCCCTAAAGGGTACGAATGCAGGTCATTTTATTATTGAGAGTGTTGTTGGGCCAAGTTCTCTACCCCTACAAGTCAACAGGGTTGAGTGTTCAAAGACAAGGTATTATCAGAAAACCCAAAAATTCCTTCGGAATATAAACATCATATCTAAAAGTAATTAGTGACCAAAGGACCAGCGGAGCCAGTTCTTCCTAAAAAAAAAAAAAACATAATGGTTTGAATGTGTGGGTTTAGAGTGTGGTATGCCAGAAGTTGGTAATAGCTTCATGGGGGGGGGGGGGGAGCTGGTCTGGGTTTTCAACGATGGAGAACTCTGGCATATTACTCAATGGCAAATTAGCGAGGATTCATGTCTTCCGTCTCATTTCCTGGTTTTGTGCTGCGCAGAAGCAATTTGCTCACCATCGTGATGAGACAGAACTGTGGAGCGAAAAGGAACATTATTATCAAAAACACGTTTCTCGACTGCCGCAGAAAGGTTCGGATTTAACTGTAGTTTCTAATAAGCGAGGGTGCTGTTGGGAGAGTGTCAGGGAAACTGTGGCTCTACCTTGAATTCCAGCAAAGCCCTGACCAATGTCCCGCCTTCCAGGCTGCTCCCTCAGCAAGGCCCCTTCTGCAGACTCAGGACTTGGGTGACTCCGTGGGGCATTGGTAGACGCCACTGCGGTCCGGAAGCTGCCATGGCCTCTCAGTTGGCTCCACTGCTTAACTTCCCCAATGGATTCTGCCAGTCCTACCTTGACTTGCTCTCGTCCGGCTCGAATGGAAGCAGAGTCTTTGGAGAGCACTTGCCAGTCTGGAACGGGGCCTTGGAGCCTCAGCATGGGCCTGCGAGGCAGATTTGTGTTAAATAACACTGTCCCCCCCATCCAAGCGAGCGCGGGGCACATTTTCCGGTGGAAATACCATGCTGGAGACAGAACATGACTTAGCAGTGGGTGGGCAACTCATTCCTAACAGCTCAGTTCTTCTCAGTCAGGAACCCCGTGGAAATCGGCTTCTGCCGCAGCTGTGGGAGGAAGCGGCTTCCTGGTGGCTGCTGGGAGAAGACAGTGGGGGAAGGCGAAGGCAGTCTCTTGGGAAGCCATTGTTTGTGATCCTCACAGTGTAAACAACGGAAAACAAAACTCCTGGGTCCGTGTGCACAGACATGCTGTATGCGGATTTCTCATCTGCGTGGGCTAGCTCGTTCATCTTTCAGGCTTCCCTCCATGCTTAAAGGTGGCCTTGTCTGTATATGAAATGACACCAAGAGAGAGAGCGCGCCAGCCCCAACGATTTCCCCTCTTCTTGCCTTTTGGCCTGGCCTGACTCTTCACACCCGCCACAAAATACAGCATCTGTATTTCCTCAGCCGGACAGGCCTCAAACATCAGGGACCCAGGAAAAAAAGTTTGACTTCATGTCATACATCATACGCCAATCTACGTAAAGATTATAAAATCATATTATCCCCGCAACAGGGGTTACCCTGTGTCCATGTCAGATTCCTGAGCCAAGGTTTTTGCAGAATTCATTAAAATCATGTTGGCTGTCTGTGGTTTTGGATGTGCTTTAAGAGAGTCTTCATTTCTAGCTACCGTGGCTTAAATGAGAAATGCCTACCATGGGCTCTATTGAGATTCTGAACACTTGATCCCCAGTTGGCGGAGCTGCTCGGGTTATGAAACTTTAGGACAGGAGTCTTTCTAGAAGTAGCACGTCCCTGATGGCAGGCTTTGAGAATTTATTGCTTTGCCCTACTCCCAAGCTCACCCCTCCATGGTCTTTTGTGGAGAGTTGGGAGCCTATTCTTCAATCCTGCGTGATTCTGTTCAGCCTACGGGAAAAATTAATAGAAGGAGTCCGGTTTGTGCCTCTAACCGTGAAAATGCAGCGAATGGAATACGGGAAATGGCGAACAACCACAAGATGGCGCTGTGACGCAGGAGAAGTCCAAGTTCATGTGGGCTGGGAGAAGATGCTGTGTTCCAACATCCAGGGCAGAAACTGACATCTCCCTCAAAGATAAAGAAAATATTTTAGGAATATGTATGCTCCAAACTTTTCGTAAAGTCAAAGTGGTGTTCATAACAGATTCCAAAATTACTCTTTAACAATCTAGCAATTCCCTTCTGGGAAAATAACACAAAACTATGACATGAGAAATTTCCCTCTCAGAGACTCTGCCCACACTGAAGTATCTTCCTTGCCTTTTACTTTAGCTTTAAGACGTTTATTCTTCCATATTTTCGGTGAAATGCCATGATATAAAAGAGAAGTGCATTTATTATTTACTTACAGACTTCTGTGTCCTCAGTGTTCCATTTCAAAAACAAATGAATGGCATTTGGTATTTTCCATCAGAGCGCCTTTGTTGTCTGGTGACTTCCCTCTCTATCTAAACTAAATCACTTTCGCTGCCCGGTTGGACCCCTGTGGTCATAGCTGGAAGATTCTGGCAATGCACGACTAATAGATAACCTGAGGGGGTCGAGCTCTTAGGAAATCCAGACGAGGTAACTGGAAGATGAGTCTTTATCTTCCCGGAGCCCACAGCGTAGGCTAGGGCCAGGTGACCACGGTTCCCGTGAGAGGTGGTTATCGCCAACCTCCTGGGGATGCAGGGAGCAATCCGTCTGCTCCTTCCTGCACGCTATGCCGCCTGCGCGCGTCACTAGCTCAAAGCCTAGAGCCTCCTGTTGAGAAATGGGAACCTAAAAATAGACCTGCAAGGAGTACAGTACCGTGCCCTTGGCTTGGAAATGAGCCCGGCGCGGTGACAAGAAAGGCCTTTCCTCTGAAGACTGTGTTCATAAAAGCCATATTTCATCTTCATACTGACTCCAAGGAAAAGCACGCTCAGAAACTGTGCATCTTGGCCGTCCTTCAACTGGGAGATCATTGCGTTTGGCTCTGGTCGTTCTGGACCTTAGATATCTGTGTAAAGTTTCTTCCCGAAATCCCTCGAACAAAATGTTAAAGGATAAAGATTAGATTAATAGCCACGTTTAAGCGACTCTGCTATTACAGCGTGTATCTGATGTTTGGTGATATTTGGTAAGAATTCAAGGACAAGATAGGAAAACGTTGCATTCAATATTTTCTACAATAAATGGCATTTCTAAGGAAATCTGCACCAGAGGGCCACTATATATATATATATATATATATATATATATATATATAATTTTTAGCAATTAAATCCAAATTTAGTTGTCCATAATTTCAAGACTATATTACGTATAACATTCAGTGTTTGAAACAGCAAAGAATGTCAGAGGAATTTCATATTATGCATTTTGTCCATATTGCAAGGCCGAATATTATACCTTAAAAAGCTACTTGAAAGGCCTGATAAAGGTGGGTAACTTTTTCAGAACAGCTGCCTCCAATTAAATAACAAATACTTCTCCGAAACTTTTTCAAGTTCAATGTTCCTTCGGAAGACTGCAATGTCTGGAAAAGCGGACGTCATTAGGAAGCCCAGAGTCCCAGAAAGGTCACTGGAAATGGTATTTAATACCTGTGAAGAGAGGAACAATCATTGGTTTAAACTCTTACCATAAATATCGCAAATAACACTGATTACAGGTCTCATTCAAACAGGAAATAATGAGCATGGAATGAAGGGAGAATAATGACCCAAATTGCTCTTAATCTCGCAGAGTTGTGCCTATTGATCGGCCTGGAAGTAGCAGCGTTAATCATAGGTAAGAAATCCAAAGGCTTCAGAAAGTCATTAGCCCTGTGAGTTCAGGATACCCATTGCTTTGTACTTGTACTGCATTTGATTGAGGAAAACCTTCGAACAACCGTGTATTTAAGATAAATTCCAGGGTTGACCCAAGTCAAATGAGATTCCCTCTCAACTGTTCTTGGCAACTCATAAAAAGCCGTTTAGGTACGCCTTCTAACGCAGCGGACGTGCTCCGAACACTTACTGTATGCCTGGCACACAAGAGAAACAAACAGAACTCAGCCTTTTCAGAGGTCATTGTTGACTTCACATTGGCTCTTTTCTAATAAGCTCAAAAGCAATGACTTTTGTAAAATGGTAAATTTTTACACTTTGGACTGACTTTTCCAGAGCATTCTGGCCAAGTTTCAAGAGCAAAGTCGTAAGTAAGAAATACATTAAAAGCACACAAAGTCACTTGAGAAGCCACAAGGAAAACTTTGGACAGGTTCTGAAGGGAGAATATTTTCACTTCCATTAACTTCTGTTGAGACCCACGTAGAGCTTGCGTTCTTTTAAACTCATTTTGAGGCTGCAAGTATATTCTGAGCAGCTGATCACTCCTCTTTTAGCTCCAACAACCACACATAGACATCTTACTGAAGAAAATAAAAAAGAGTGGAAAACTCACACTCTCATCAACGTGTTGGCCAAGAAGTGAATCCGTGCTATAGTTTGCCAGAAGGGGGCAGCAGAGAGCGCTTGCCATGACAGCTCAGGACCTCAAGACCAGGTGGTTGCCAGGAAACCTCCAGGGCACCTGAGAACTGCTCCATCTGTCTAGGGAGAGTTTGCTGAATGGAACGGCTGGCAGTAGGAAACGCAAGCCAGAAGAAACAAGCAGAGGAGACCAGAAAAATGAACACATTGGGGAAAGAAGTCACGAACCCGGACTGTAAATGGGTCACCTCAAAGAAAGGACGTAATTGCTTACACTTTGTGCTTGTCAAGTGTAAAGCGAATATAACGCGGTTAGCGCCTCCAGACTCATCCTCACGAGGCTGTGACGTGGCGCGTGGAAAGTGCTCAGTGCGTGGCTCATCCGTTCAGAGAAAGGATGGGACAAACACAGCGAGCTGTTGTTGTTTCCTGAGGCTGCTGCTGCTGCTGCGGAGCAGTTAATAAAGGGGTTGAGGGCTAGCCTCAGAGAGGAAAGCACACAAGAACCCATGACGGTCACAAACCCCCTGTAGTGGAGATGGAGACAACAGAAGAGAGGGCACTTGCTGGGGAGCAATCTGAGGGCTCTCAGTAGCTCAGATCTGTCTCCCAGGAATATCCATCTACCGTCCTCTGTCTAAAAGATAAGCTGCCTGTCACGAGTCCCGTTGCTCGGGTGGAAAGCAACTCTTGCGTTCTTTCAAAATAAGACCCAGTTGTCTGACCGACTTGGTTTCAGAGCTAGAGTGGTAATTCTGAAGGAGGGTCTCCTCAGATGCAGAGCAGGGCGCTCCCTCAAGGTTGTTAGCATCTTGTTGGCCAAACTCACCAGTTTTGGGGAGGTTTTTGTTGGTGTGGGTTTTGTGTGTTTGTGTTTGCCTGTTTGGTTGGTTTGGTTTTTGTTTGCTTGTTTGCTTTGTACCCTTTTGTTTGAAAAATGTTTTGGAGGAGTAAATATCTCCTGTTCTTGGAGAAGGTGATGATGTTCCCACGGGTCTAAATACAGTGCAGTTTCCACATTGGGAGACAGTTGGACCCGCCATCCAGACTCGGTCCTGATACCGACTCCTTACAGAGAAGCCCGAGAATCCTTCTTACAATCTCAGCTAAGCCTAGTGGTTCCCCTGTCTGCAACCTTTCAGAGTCCTCGGGATAAAGACTAAAGTGGAAATATTAGCCAGGCACGGTGGCTCATAACTATAATCCAGGCCTCTGGGAGGCTGAGGCTGGAAGACTGACAGCCTGGTCTACATAGTAGGATATTTTCTCAAAGTATAGGGTTAGCAGGTAAAAGGGCTTGCTACCAAGCATGAGTACTTGGCTTGGTTCTCTGGAGTCACATGATGGGAGGAGAGAAGCAATTCCACACATATACCATGGTGCCCCTCTCAGCTCCAGTTAATAAATAAATGTAATAAAAAGTCTTACTGAAATATTCAACAACCTACACAGCCAAGTCTGTACTTAGTGGGCCGGGGAGAACTCAGTGAGAGCCTGACCCTTGGAAAAAATCTATCCAGAAAACCCCGTGAGAGAGCTGAGTGTCCATGCAAGTCATAAGCTTCTCTGTAGAAGAAAAACAACGACGCTGTAAGTCAGGCATAGGATACATACCTATAACCCCATCCCTCAGGATGCTGAGGCAGGAGGACCACAAGTTAGAGGCTAGTCTGGGCCTTAGAGCAAGATACTAGAAGCAGGGAGAAGAGAGAGAAAGAGGACAGGTTAAGAGAGAATGGGACAGGTTTGGGGGCAAAGTCATTCTGAAGAAATCTAGTAGAAGGGTGGACTTCCTGCTTTTACAGGTAAGACGACAGACAGTAAGGGGCATGTAACAAGGGTGTTGAAGCCTGGTGATAAGGGATCAGAACGCACCAGCGGCATTGCCAACCTAGCAAATGAAGCAGCTTCAGACTAAACCAAAGCAACCCCACTTATACTACATTTAAAAGTGATAAGAACTGAGAATCACGTAGGCCAGCGGCTTCTCTTTCTCAAGGGCCTGCTAAGGGGCTAGCTTTATCCTAGCCATCTTATAGGCTTCCTTACAATCACCTTATAATTAGGCTTATAATTAGAATCCCCAGTTTTGATGTCTGAAAACCACGGCTCAAAGGGTTACTGAAAATCAAATGACTAATAAGGGCATCAGCTGAAAGAGCAAAAAACATCAAACATTTCTGTTCTTTGTATAGAAAGGGGATAGATACGGCCCGTGGTTGATCATCGGGTCAGGCAGCGTAGAAAGCAAGGTATTTGTTTATGATCTGTCCTACCCCGTGGAGAGGACAGGGACAAGGAGGGGCTGTTTTGTTCACGACCCACTCAGCAGCATATCAAGCAGTGTATGGCCATGGGAGACTTTAGGCAGGGATTTTTTTTTATTTTTACATAAATGGGGGAAATAAAGGCTGGCAGGTGTTTTATTACTCAGGATTTTCATTCAGAGAGTATCAAAGTTGGAAAGATCAGAGCGGATACCCGTATGTCCATAGATTCGGTGTTGGATGGATTTTTCTTATTCTATCCACTTCCAAGAGCTGCTTCTAAATTACAACGATGCCTTATTCAACCAGAGGTTTCCATTAGCAACAAGAATTAATTAAATTATGAGTCATCAGCAGATGACACTAATGCAGATTACCCCCCTACGATTCTTCTTTTTTTCTAATTATAAAAGTGATATAGTAAAAGACACGCACTGGATTTATTAATTTTAAAAAGCGAAGTGCACACTGTTGTGAAAAGACTTGTTTTGGGCGAAAACAACAAGATGTAGGCTAGAACTTGGTATGTTTTCTCCCAAGGGACAGCGATGCCGTTCAGAGTTTGTGTGTACCTTAGACCTGCCATGTGTATTGTCTCAGATAATGATTTTAACAATCCCATATGGTTATATTATACCCTCAATTTAATAATATTATTTCTCCCATATTCCCATATTCTTTCTGGAGACAATCTGGAACTTAGGGAAATGTTACAGCAAGCAAATGTGCACACACACACACCCCCACACATGTGTGTGTATGGTCTACGTTTTCCTCTGTATCTGCTTATGTTGAGAGCCTTGAGTTGCACCAATACCTACAAGGCCATTCCTGTACCACTGAGTTTCAGCTATTTCTTTTTTTATATATATAAATATTTATTTATTATGTATACAATATTCTGTCTGTGTGTGTTTGCGACCAGAAGAGGGCAGCAGACCTCGTTACAGATGCTTGTGAGCCACCATGTGGTTGCCGGGAATTGAACTCATGACCTTTGGAAGAGCAGGCAATGCTCTTAACCACTGAGCCATCTCTCCAGCCCCCTCAGCTATTTCTTTTTATACGGATAATTTCCTCATCACTTCCTGGCTCCAACCAGCTGTCAGTATTTTTGCTTATGGGATTGGCCGTTGTAGTAACAAATCTCCAGTTGCCTCCACAGTCCCTTTTCCAGTAGGGACGTCCTTTCTCCTTCCTCTAGTCCCAACAGTTCCCATCAGTTACTTCTGTCTCCCTGTCAAGCTCTGATACCCGATGCCAGGACAAAGCCCCTCCTGCCATTGCACCAAGACTTCCCTGCACCCCTTGGGATGAGACCCTCCACCAACACTTTCACGGGACCACTCTCCTGCCATTCAGTAACGGTCACTAGAAGCAGCTCCTAGCTGGACCTGGTGGCACAGGCATGTATGTGACTCCAGCTAAGTTCAATGTCCACCTGGGCTAGAGACTGATTCCAAATCCACTTAGAGCATATCTCAAAATAAAAAGTCAAAAGAACACTATGGGTGCCACTGAGTGGGAGGATGCCTGTCTAGCATGCAGAAAGCCCTAAGTTGAACGCAGTACAGAAACCGATGAAGGAAGAGGATGCAGGGTTTAAACCCACATCAAGGTCAGCAGGGTAGCATCTTTGGATCACCATGAAAAGGGACCAGCCATTTAGATCAAAGGCACTGATAACCTTGGAGTCTATCATTTGCCTGAGAAGGAAGAATAAAAGATGAAAGAAAGAAAAAAAAAATGGAGCGGAATGTTTGTTCAGTGGGGGTGAGGGTGAGGGGGTGGCAGGGAGATGTGGGGGCGACAAACTTTAACCTGAGGACTTGAGTTCTATCCCCACGATTCACTTTTTCGGGAGAGAATCAGCTCCTGAAAGTTGTCTTCTGACCTACACACACACACACACACACACACGAATAAATAAATAAATGAAAAATTTTTAAAAACAAAACAAAAAAAGAGATGGCACAGGGAGGAAGCTGTTTCTGAACTGAACCCCAAGCAACAGAGTCACCACGGATGTTGCAACAGCCTTGCCGGCTAATAACCGGCTGCCCCGGAATTGTCGAGAAGTGCAAACAGCTCAGCGTTCAAATGTTTCTATTTTTTCCAGCGTCTCAAAGCAGCAGGGCAGAGAGCTGCTCTCCAAAGACAAAAGCGTTGGAGAGGCACACGCTCTGCAGCCCAGGCGGGGGACTCGGCACACACTTGAGCAGTGATTTTCCGTTTGCGCTGTCAGCGAAGAGATCCAAAATGCTCCAACCTCTGCACCCATTCCTCGCGGTGCCTGTGCGAAATCCCACACCAGTTTCAGGCTCGGTCAGTCTCAAGCTCACCCCTTTCCTAATTTACCTTGGCTACCTGCTTCCAAAAGAAAACAAAAGGCGAATTTAAGAAGAACAGACACCTGTTTTTCTCCAACAGTGTTGTTAATCAGCCACGTGAACCGAGTTCATTCACCTTGCCAAAGGTGGACCAAAATCTCACTCTCTCCCTGGAAGGCTTGCCTAAGGCTCCCAAGTTCAAAGTTTATCTAGCTCTCATTACGCTCCATTTTCTGATTACCCCACTCTTCCTTTGTCCTCACCTTTGATAGGTCTAATTTCCTTAATCCGGCAGTTCTCAACCTGTAGGTCAAACCCCTTTGGAGGGTGGGGTGGGGTTGAATGACCTTTTCACAGGGGTCACACAGATCAGATCCTGCATATCTGATATTTACAACACAGTTCATAACAGAAGCTAAATTGCAGTTATGAAATAGCAACGAAAATAATTTCATGGTTGAGGTTCTCAAAACATAAGGAACTGTCTTAAGCGGTCACAGCAATAAGAAGGTCAAGAACCACTGCCCTATTTTGACTTCATCATCTTCCTCATCCTCAGCTTTCCTCCTAAGCCCTTTGCCAAAGGAGGTGCGGTTTTGTATCTATGGGTTGTGATGAACAGAGAGTCACTCCAGGCCCCAGATGCCTCCTCTTCTTCCTACAGGAGAGAAGAGCAGGCCTCTCCAATCAGCCAATAGTCACTCTGCCCACTTAAGAATCCGGCCAGATTTAGGACCCACTCAAGGGGCACCGTGAAAAACCAACCCCCCTATAACAAGGCTGTGAATGTCCAGACACAGCCAGAACTTCTTAAAATACAACACGGGAGCAGCCATCGTTTTGCCCCTCCAAGAGTGGGGAGCCCTGGGAGACTGGAGAGATGACTCAGTGGCTTGGAGTACTGGCTGCTCTTCCAGAGGACCTGGGTTCAGTTCCCAGAACCCACATGGAAGTTCCAACTGTCTGTAACTCCAGTTCCAGGAGTTTTGGTATCCTCACACAGATATCCATATAGGCAAAACACCGGAGGACATAAAATTAAAAAATAGTAATTTTAAAAAAATAGAGTGGGTAGTGGTGAACAGACACAGGGTGTTTGAGACAAGGGATCAGTTCTCTCGCTCTAGGAACAGCATCTAAAGGAGGCTTTAGTCTATCAGTTCTGGGAGTCCTCTCTCTTCCTTTCCACACCCTTCTTTGTCCCAAGTTAAGAAGCTGACCAATTGCATAGTGCATCAAGTTGCTTTGCCGGCTTTCTATTGGAGTCATTTAGGAGACACAGAGATAACAGAGAACATAGAGTGGAGAGGCCAGGGTATTTAACCACCTCTTTCTTACTCTTTCTTTCTGTATCCATCCTCTCTGTCTCTCAGGTCCCTACAGGTGACCAGACATCCCAGTCCTGCCAGGTGGCCCTCTCTTTCCAACTCCTGTCATCATTCGGTCCTTGATCCCATCAACAGTGTGCAATCACAGTGCCTATCTATAGCCAGGGACACGTCATTCCGCTTGTGATTGCTCATAACCTGCCAGCACGTTCACCAATAGTCCCTTTATGAAACCCTCCTCACATTACCCAATTCAAGTGGACTGTCTTTCCTGCTGCTAATCGAAGCCTATATAAGATCCCTGCTTAACAGCTGGGGCAGAAGAATGTATATTTGAGAAAATGCAATGGTGGATGATCAAGAACTCAGCTACAGGCTGAAGCCCATAGGTAGGAAATCTAGCAACTTCTTGAGACAGAAAGATGAATGCGAAGCTTGTTTATTGAGGATGCAAATGAGTAAGTGAGCTCAATGACCACAATGACCACAGGGCCAAGCTCAGATGCTCAGTAAATGATCCTGACAATTACTATACTATTATGATGATCCGGACACCAAACAAAAACATGATTGCATTTTAGATTATTTTGCCCACATTCTAGCAGGCAAACTAGGAGAAACTAGATCGGTTTTTGTCTGCCCAATAATTCTCCCTCAAAATGGTCTTTTTTCTGATAGAACCTCATTTGACATCTTGAAGATGTCCAACCCTGACTTTACCCATCATAGCTCTTCCCACACCGGTCTACAACGTTTGCTCCTACGATGGGCACGTCACCCAAACAGCCAGTAAATCTTCCGTGGGCTTTGACATATGGATCTAGCGAACACTCTAGATGAATGATAACCTAGAATCTAAGGCTTCCTTCCATTCTGTTTGGAGGAAACCCTTTCCAGGCAGAAATTATACTGCCCCAACCAAAGAGGACGGGTGACAAGAGGTGGAGACGAAGGTCAGAGAGGAGAAAACAAGATAACCTCGCTCACTCCTGCACCTGCCGGCTCCCAAATCAGTTCTGACCCTAGAATTTACGGTCTTGTGAGCTAATGTATCTTTCTTCCTTGTTTAACGTTAATTGAGATTCTGTCCATTTGTAATTTTTAGAGGTCTTATAGATTAAGGCTTGCTTACAGAAATTCTTCACCTGAGCCGCAATCAGCACACACCTGTAGAAAACCATGCACGTTCTGGGGACAGAACCACTGTGAAAATGTATGGGTTCATTTGGTCTCCAACCGTTTCTCATTTAACTCCTGAAATCCTGGGACCCTGCAAAGGGACAGGTGGGGGTTGACTAAATGATTGGCAGCCCTCCATAACTTCAGATCAGGGTTTGGTCATAGGAAAGACAAAGGCAGGATTAGGGGGTTGGGACTTTCTGCTGCCCCTTTAGCCTCTGGAAAAGAAGAAAAGCTGAAGTTTAGCTAGATTCCCAATGTCAGTGACTTAAAAAATGTGCGCCCAGGTAATGAAGTTTCCAATAAAGTAAAATAATAATAATATTTTTTAAAAAATATTATTGGAAGCTGAGTACATGGGGCCTTCTAAAGAATGAGAGCCCAGATAGGGCTAGATGTGTCATAATCCTGACATATCAACCTGCATGCTTGCAAAACTTTTTTTTTCACAGTTCTGTTTATTTTTATTTTACGAGTATGAGTGTCTGGCTTGCAGGTGTGTGAGCGTATGCAGTAGTAACCTGGGAGGCCAGAAGAGGCCTAGAATTGGAGTTACAGCTCATTGAGAGCTATCACGGGCGTGCTGGGAACTGAACTCTGATCCTCTGCAAGATCAGTGTGGTCCACTGAGGTTTAGTAGCTACTCTAGCAGATGAATGGTCCTGAGGGGAGACTCCTGTAAAAGTCCTGAGTTTAGGGAGCAGTGTGAGGGGACAGGGCGTTTAACCTGTGGGATCTGATATTGGGAAGACACTGTGGCAATTGAGTTAACCAGGGTGTTTCTGTTTGATAGACCTGTCCAGTGGTGAGAGTGGGTGTTGAAGTCTCCCACTATTAATGTGTGGGGTTTAATGTGTGATTTAAGCTTTAGAAGTGTTTCTTTTACATATGAGGGTTCCCTTGTATTTGGGGCATAGAAATATTGATATTTCCTCTTGATGGATTTTTCCTGTGACTAATATGAAATGTCCTTCTTTGTCTCTTTTGATTGATTTTAGTTTGAAGTCTATTTTGTTAGATATTAGGATAGCTACACCCGCTTGTTTCTTAGGTCCATTTTATTGGAAAATTTTTTTCCAACCCTTTACTCTGAGAGAATGTCTGTCTTTGAGGTTGAGTTGTGTTTCTTGTATGCAGCAGAAGGATGGATTCTGTTTTTGTATCCAATCTGTTGGTCTGTGCATTTTATAAGGGAGTTGAGTCTATTTATATTAAGGGATATTAATGACCATAGAGTGCTAGTTCCTATTATTTTAGTTTTTGGTGGTGGTGATGTTATTTTGTACGTTTTCTCCTTCTTTGGGATTTGCAGCTTTGAGATCATCTATTGTCTGTGTTTTTGTGGATATAGCCAACTTCCTTGGGTTGGAGTTTTCCTTCTAGTACTTCGTGTAGGGCTGGGTTTGTGACTAGGTATTGTTTAAATCTGATTCTGTCGTAGAATATCTTGTTTTCTCCATCTATAGTGATTGAAAGTTTTGCTGGGTATAGTAGCCTGGACTGGCATCCATGGTCTCTTAATGTCTGCATAATGCTTGACCAGGACCTTATGCCTTTCATTGTTTCCACTGAGAAGTCAGGTGTAATTCTGATAGGTCTGCCTTTATATGTTACTTGGCCTTTTTCTTTTGCAGCTCTTAATATTCTTTCTTTATTTTGTAAAGAAATATTTTACTTAAAATTATTTATTTATTTAAAAAACTTTATTTTGTTTAGTGTTTTGGTTATTATGTGGCAAGGGGATTTTTCTTGGTTCAGTTTATTTGGTGTTCTGTAAGCTTCTTGTATGTTCATATGCATCTCTTTCTTTAGGATGGAAAAGTTTTCTTCTATGATTTTGTTGAATATATTTCCTGGGTTTTTGAGTTAGACTTCTTCTCCTATCCTATTATTCTTAGGTTTGGTTTTTTCCATGGTGTCCCATATCCTGGATATTTTATGTTAGGTTTTCATTAGATTTAACGTTTTCTTTGAGTCTGTTTCCTCTATCATATCTTCAATGCTTGAGATTCTCACTTCCATTTCTTGTATTCTGCTGTTTATGCTTGCATTTGTGGTTCCTGAACATTTTCACATGTTTTTCATTTCCAGAATTACCTCGGTTTGTGTTTTCTTTATTGTCTCTATTTCAGTGTTCAAGTCTTGAATTGTTTCTTTCAGCTGTTTGATTGCTTTTTCTTGGTTTTCTTTAAGAGGTTTCTTTCAATATTTTGTTTTTCTTTTCTTTCATGTCTTTGATGGAATTTTTCATTTCCTCTTTAAGGATCTTAAACATTCTCCCAAAGTTGGTTTTTAGGTCATTTTTTTCTCGCTTCATCTGTATTGGGGTGTTCAAGCCTTGCTGTTGTAGAGCCACTAGCTTTTGATTGTGCTGTGTTGCTCTCTGTAGTGTTGGGTATGCTCTTACTTTATTCTCTTCCCATCTTTTCCTCTGATGGGTGTAGTTGGGTCCATGTCTCTGGCGATCACTCTGCTAGGTGCCAGTGGATCCAAGGCTCAGATGATTTCTCCTCATGGTGGAGTTGGGGTATGGCTCCAGTCACCCTGGAGGTCACTCGACATTCCCAGAAGTAGCTCAGTGCTCTGGAGGTTGCTCTGTAATCCCGGAGTTCAATCAGGTTTGCTCCCATGGAGGTCACTCACTTGGGCCTGCTCCTGAGGAGGTTGCTGGCTTGGGCCTCAACATGTATGTTACATCATACTAGGTCATAGTGTGTATTTATTCATCAGGACGATCTGAAGTTTTGTGACAAGGGGCTAAAGGGTGGGGGGCGTTGATTGTGGTGAGCTTACGACCAAAAATATGACTCTTAAGGTATTTTCCCCAGGTGAGGATTTTGCTAACAAGGAATAAAGTTGCCCTAAAGGACATGTCATATCACATGGCCACATTGCTCAGAAATGGCTGAGCTAAAGACTCAGTGTCAAGTGGGAAACAACAGCCTGAGTGAGTGGAGTTTTTTCTTGCAACACGTTCCATGTGCTTTGAATTAAAGGCCATTATATGATGTCTTCCTCTCTATTACCAAAATATGTGCATTTGTGAATGAAGGAGTGGAAGAAAGACTATCTTTAAAAATAAGTTCAGAGCCAGCTCTTGCCACCACGTCTGATAGCCTGGGTTCAGTTCCCAGGATCCACACTGTAGAGTAACAATTGGTGTGAATTGTCCTCTGTCTTCCTCAGGTGCATTGCAACAGCCACACCTCCAATATACAAAATGACAAATAAATGTAATAAAAAGATTAAGTTAATGTGAAATTTTACCTAGGAAAATGATCTTACAATTTAGAAATAGTTATTGTCTTCTATCTAGTGCTTAGTCTAATTTTTTTTCCCCAATTCTACTAGGCAATAGGACAGTTTAGACTTGATATTCAGTTTTAGGTTCCTAAAACAATAGAGCTTCCACATGTGTTCAACAGCACCTTATAAAATGATAACCTCATGATAAAGGAATGAGCAAAGGCTACCCAAATGAGCAGCAGAGTGTCTGGTAGCAAAACACATACACACAAAAACACAAGCCCGCATATACAATATTTATATATATACATACTTTGTATGTATATATATATGTAATTTTTTTAATATAATGGAGTGCTGGAGAGATGGTTCAACAGTTAAGAGCAGTTGCTGCTCTCTCAGGGGACCCAAGTTCAGTTCCAGTACCAATGTTGGATCGCTCACAGCCACCTGTGATTCCCTTTCCAGAGGTCCCAAGGGCACCTGCACACATTTCAAATACACTCACACAGACATATAGACATAAATTAATGTGTGTGAGTGTGTCCATTAAGCAGAATTCTTCAATTTAGCTTAAGCAAATAATCAGATTTTTAATTAACACTGTAGTTTATCGAAAAATAGCTAGGAAACAAAACAAACAAAAAAGAAACTGCTAAACTTTTCCCCCGAACTATTAATGCTAGGCAGGAAGTTTTCAGATTAAAATGGCATGCCCATCATTCAATTATTTCCATTTCATAACTTTTCATGTATGTTATGGAAAGAGGGAACAAATCTAGGGTTCTCTTTACATGTTTCCTTTGTCTTCCCGCTAATTTTTAACAGTTTTCTTCTTTTGTGAGACAGGATCTTGCAATGTAGCTCAGACTGGCCTCCAGCTAGTGACTGTTCGCCTCGGCCTCCTAGAAATTGGGATTACAGGCATGCATCTCCACACCAGAACACACACACACACACACACCTTCCTTAGAGGAATAACTAGAGTATTGAACTACACTTAAGAGTGTTATGAGCCGGGTGGTGGGTGGCACACACCTTAAATCCCAGCACTCATGAGACAGCGGCAAGTGGATCTCTGTGAGTTCGAGGCTAGCCTGGTTTACAAGAGCTCCAGGACAGACTCCAAAGCTGCAGAGAACCCTGTCTCGAAAAACAAAAAAACAAACAAGCAAAAAAATGAGTATTACGGATTGATGGTTAAGTAAGGTAACTGACAGGTCCCTTTTGGAGCTGCTTACATGACGTGCTCTACATTGCTGTCCTCAATAGCCTAGAACAGCTGCTGGCCTGCCAGTGGATATGTGGCTGCATAGCCAAACACGCAGGCTTGGAGGTCTCTCCCTAACTTAAACCATCTTTCTCTAAGAAGCCAAGTTAAAAGTGCCTATTTGACATATGAGGACTTTTGGTGTCAAGGTTTTTAGCGGCCTGTTGAGGCTTGTCACTTCTCCCTCTCCCCCGTCAAAAT
Source organism: Chionomys nivalis (assembly GCF_950005125.1). Classification (NCBI taxonomy): domain Eukaryota; kingdom Metazoa; phylum Chordata; class Mammalia; order Rodentia; family Cricetidae; genus Chionomys; species Chionomys nivalis. The sequence goes on from NC_080107.1 coordinate 22,326,987, forward strand.
CCAGAAGACAGTTTTATGATTGTTTTCTCTTTTCCTTAAGGATTGGAGATTCTATTAGGCACATGTGACCCTTACTTAATAAATGCCTTTCTGTGCTTGGCACTGTGCTAAATGGCCTATTGGAACCTTCCTGTCAGAAGACACTTTTGATGTTTTATACCCTGTGGGGTGTGTTAGACTACTGGGTTTTTTCTAACACCTCAACCTCCTCATCTTTCTTCCTTGAGAAGGAGAGATGGCTCTCGTTGGCAAGTTTGGAAGCAACAGTATTTGCAATGCTGGCTCTTTACAAAACAAGCCTGTAAGAACTACTACTATGTAGCTAGAAGCTGCTTTGTAGCAAGGGCTTTGGCCATGAGGGAACAGATTGCCCACGACTATCTATGCTTTGGATATTCAGTTTCAGGAGGCTGAAGACATCTGACGTCCACCTTATGAATGCCAACAGCCTCTGGTAGGCCTTACCCTTGTCTGTTTCTCAATTGGTTCAGAACTTGGATGCCGAGAGCGTGTGTTAATACTGAGGCTACCCTAGTATCAATGTACAATCTGTAGAGTCCCCTCCTGTAAAGCATGTTACCACGATGTGGCCTAAACATTTTTATCACCCTGCTTGTACAGATAGGAAGTGGCACAATCTAAATCCAAATGGGTTTCCCCGCTGCCAAGGATGAGGCCCCGAAAGGCTCCCATTTTGCTTCCCCATGAAAGTCTAATAGTAAATGGATAAGAACATTCAGAATTTGGGTTGATGTTGAAAAGAAAGTTAACACAGTATTATATCCACTATACTTACATTCTGCTTGGCAGAGAAGTAAGCCAGGCTAAACTTAAATTCAACACATGCTGAATTTTATTTTAGGGAGAACAGCCTGCAACCACAATAAAGAACTGTATCCACAGCTGACAGCAGTGCCCACGTGACGCCATAGATCTCACACTACAATCCAAAGAGGACATTTTGTGATCCGCAAGATCTGAGCCATAAGCAGGGGAGAGGGTGTTTCTAGAGGTTTCCGATCAACCGCCACAGAAGCAGCAGGTTTTATTGTTCTCACAATGGGGTGTTGCTCTGAAGCCTCGACTGACCGGGAAATCATTCTGACCCGGAACTCATTGTGTGGTATAGGCTGACCTCGAGCTTGAGGCAACTGTTTCAACCTCCTGAGGGCCGGGATTACAGGCAAGTGAGCTACCACACATAGCCGAAACTCCTAATCTTTTAAGACTGTCTTCTCTCTGCATATGTGAGAGATCTCATTCAAAGTAAGTTTGTTCTGCTCGGAGCACCTGAATGTTTTCAACCTTTTGTGACTTCCTCTATACTGTGTTTTGGGAAGGTTTAACTTATCCATCCCCTTGTTGGAAAAGAATGTAAGCATCTAAGGAATTTGACTGCTTCTTCATGGCCATGTCAAGGATGGATCCTACTTACCATTGTGCCTCAGTGTGAGTATTTGAACGAGACATCAAAATTTAAAAAATAGCCACTAAGCGTGTGTAATCTTAGCATTCAGGAGACTAAGGAAGGAGGATCAGGAATTTGAAGTCAGCCCTGGCGATGTAGTATGATAGTCTTTTTTTTTTTTTTTTTTTAAGATTGTAGAGACTGAGGAAATTGCTCAGTGGTTAAGAGCACTGGCTGCTTTTGCAGAGGAGTCAGATTTGATTCCCAGCACCCACACAGCTTCTCACAACCATCTGCGACTCCAGTTCTAGGGTATTTAATGTCCTCTTTCAGCCTCCGTGGGCACCAGGCACACAAGTGGTGCATAGACATTCTTACAGGCAAAACACCGATACTTCATAAGAGAAACTCCTTTAAACTGCTAAATCTTGTATCCACGACTCAAATACTTCCCCCTAGAACTCGAGTATTTTCATGCTTACCTTCCATAAAAACCCCTCCCACAACTTGATCCAGGTGCACCTACTCTCCTGGTCACAAGAATGTCAGCCTTTAATCCCAGCACTTGGGAGGCAGAGGCAGGCGGGTCTCTGTGAGTTCGAGACCAGCCTGGTCTACAAGAGCTAGTTCCAGGAGAGGCTCCAAAGCCACAGAGAAACCCTGTCTCGAAAAACCAAAAAAAAAAAAAGAAAAGAAAAGAAAAAAAGAATGTCAGCATTGCATTGTGTCCTTACTGCCACACCCAGATCACTATATATTCTGCCTGCAATACGTTTGTCATGTTTGTCTAACCCAATTCAATACACCGTGTCTCCACCCAGGAAGATACACACAAAATCATCCCAAGCATATAGCTGCTGTTTATAACAGATTTACCATCTTTCCCAGCCATATTGCCTGACTTGTTTCAATGCGATTCTAAACATTCCTGATCAATTTACTTTTGAACATCCTATCCAAAACTGCAATTGGAAGCCCAGGGAAACCGGATGATACATTTGACTTGTGCTTCCTGTCACTGCTTCTCAAATCTACGTTCTTAAAACCAGCTTTGTGGAACGGCAAGACATGCCTCGGAGCAACCGTTAGCTCCTTTGTAGACTGTGGAAGGATGGGAAGCATGAGCCATCTTGGTGTGGGGAAAAACAATTGATATGGTTTTGATATCACTGTCTATCAGAGGGATTGTGTTTTCTTTTGCTGATGGCAACCCAGAAGAAGTTCTAGAAAATGGTTATAAATTCTAACCACGGGGCTGGAGAGACTGGCTCAGTGGTTAAGAGCATTGCCTACTCTTCCAAAGGTCCTGAGTTCAACTCCCGGCAACCACATGGTGGCTCACAACCATCTGTAATGAGGTCTGGAGCCCTCTTCTGGCCTGCAGACATACACACAAATATTGTATACATAATAAATAAATAAATAAATAAATAAATAAATATTTAAAAAAAATTCTAACCACGGAGTTTAGTCAATGGGACGGTTAATCTTGGTTGCCCGCTTAGCTGCATCTGGAATTAACTCAAAGCATAAGTAGTTAGGCCTTCCTGTGAAGCGTTCTCAAGAGCAGGTTATCTGAAGTGGGAAGCTCCACCCTCCATGTGAGTGGTACCTTCTGGTGGCTTTCTGTCTGCTCGCCTTCTTCCTCACTCTCTATGGCGTTGCTGCGACAGTCCTTCATGGATGTTAGAACCGACTTCTCCGGGATTCCATTCAGGACTGACGATTAGCAGCGCTGCACGGATCCTCCAGGCATTCAGCATCAGATGGAGACCGAAAAAGCCCCAGCCTCATGGACTGCACGGATCCTCCAGGCATTCAGCATCAGATGGAGACCGAAAAAGCCCCAGCCTCATGGACTGCACGGATCCTCCAGGCATTCAGCATCAGATGGAGACCGAAAAAGCCCCAGCCTCGTGGACTGAACAACCCCCAGATTCTTGCCCTCCCTAGTGTGAGACAGCCATTGTTGGACTCCTTAGACTACAGCATCCTGCCAGCAAATCTAATAAATCCCCCTTCAATATATATCCATTCTACCAGTTCTGTTCCTTTGGAGAAGTCTGACGGATGACATTGGCATGGGTGCAGAAAAAAAACAAAAAACAGTTTCTACACATCCTGGTGACAGAGAGTATTTTACCCATTTTCTAAAACTATAGAAGATCAAGTTGAAGCTCAGAAAGATCAATGATTTCTTCAACCTCATGTCAAAAGTAATGGAGTCAGCTCCGACATATAAATTTGAACCCAAATTCCTCTTGGCAATTTGATAGTAAAAAATGTTTAATTTCTAAATTTCCCAGAGCATGTGATATAGAGAATCTGGAAGGATGACACCAAATGCTTGCTTTAGGTCAGGGACTCCCATATGGCTCCAGGCTGACTCCCACAGTGCATTCCAGGCTGGTTACTCTGTCCAGAGGACTCGCTACCTTCACCCCACCCCATCCCAACACAACACACCAACGTCACCCTTCGCCTGTTGTTTAGACAGCTAGAAGCAGACAATGATGGTTATGCTGATGACAGACACTTCTAATTCAGCTTCGAAGGCCCTTTTAAAGAACACAATCTCAAACATACGTGTGATTAAAAAAAATCAGATAACAGATTTAACTATGAGGGCCTTTTGTTTTTGAAACATGTCTTTTTAAAAAAATGTGAAAGGAATGAGCAGCCAGTGCAATTGGGGAAGTGAGGCCAGATTTGAAGGGGCCACTTAGCAGGGGAGACGGGGCCTGACTGCAGGGTAGAAGACCAGAAGAACCAAAACAAACAAGAGCTTTGAGATTCCAACAGCTCTGAAGAGCTCCTGAGGACTTAGACTCCTGGGGAGGAGGGAGAGCAATAAGACATGCTTAGGAAGAGGTGAGTATGTGTGGGGAAGCTGTGTCAAAGAGCTTGTAGCTCCTAGCTTACCTCTAAGGTGGTTAAGTGCCCGCAGGAATCTGTCTTTTATTTCTCCATTTCTGAAATCAACAAACACTGACACTTAGAGAGAACACGAGGGACTAAAGGGAGGAATTTGTCACAACTGGACTTCACGGCTGCCGCAGTTATCAGCATATCCCAAGGACGCACAACTTGGACGTCCCATTTGGGCTTTAGGACCCTGTTAATGCTCTCTCTTACTTGGATCATCCATTAAAAATTTCACTGACGGACAAGTGGAATTAAATGCATGGCTAAACTATTACATGAAAATAAACACCTCATAGTTATCTAAAAGAAGACGCGTCAACTCTCTTTGCTAAGTCTTAGTATAACCACAGGCCTCCTCTACAGGATGGCTAGAGTTTATAGTCAGTTGAAGGCAAGAGCGTACAGCTGAGGGCTTGCATGTGCCCAGTAGGTGTCTTGCCAGGCTTCTCGGGGGCCCTACAGGAACTTCTCACTGGAGCTCACGGAAAGCAGCAGGGAACAGATGCATTCCAGTTTGTGACAGGAGAACAGCCTGCGGATTCCGCCTACTCCCTCCAGTCCATCTGGGAGGTGGGTGAGACCCAGAGCCCACAGAGAGGGGCTCTCCTGGGAATCCCTCGGGGTACCATGGCTATTGGTGCTCTATTTTCAGTAGATGGCACTGTGTCTGTGGGGATAAGCCTGGGGGAGCCGAGATAGGAAATCTAATTGTTTCTAGAGAAAGCGCATTCCGTGTAAGCACGCATGGCTTTTTTTTTTTTTTTTTTTTTTTTTTGCCTCGGTAACATGATAACACAAATCCTATTCAGTATTCACGTTAGCACTCCACTTTGCAGCGCAGGGAACTCTGTGATTTATTATGCTGGCTCAGACGCGGGGCTGTGGTGGCGCCCAGGGCCATCCTATGAGGGATGGAGTTGGGATAAGAATAAATCACTCTGGAAGCTCACCCACTTTATCAGCAGCACATACATCAGCACCTGTACTCCATCTGTGCCCCGCATCCCCACCCGGAGCAACGTCGCTCCCTCTGGATGCCAGGCAGGAAGGCTCTGCACCCAGGAGTCCAGACACCAGTCACGTGGCAGACAGAACAGCCCTTGTATAGTGTCGGTTCTGTGGAGCCGACAGTGTTAGCTGCCTGCCCTCCCGTTTTTCTCGACGAGAGATACCTTACTGTTTTCTCCCTTCTCTGAGTATTTGCAGAAAAACAAACTCCAAGAACAGGTCTATTTTACTTTCGACCACTGGTAAGCTTTTAATTGGGATGAGGAAGTTCAGTCTTGCTATTCAGAAAATGACCTATATCCACAGAATAGAGCACAGAGTAGGTGTGAACCAAGCACTAAGCTGCGAGACATCACATATTCATTTCTGTGCCCTTAAGATGGAGATGAGGCTCCCACTTCAGGTTTATGCTTCACCCACTCTGAACTGTGAGCCTTTTGGCCGGGCAGTGGCGGTGCACGCCTTTAATCCCAGCACTTGGGAGGCAGAGGCGGGTGGATCTCTGTGAGTTCGAGGCCAGCCTGGTCTACAGTGTGAGTTCCAAGACAAGCTCCAAAGGTACACAGAGAAACCCTGTCTCAGGAGAAAATAAGCCTTGTGTTACCTGTAGTCACAAATTACCCAGAAAGCACAATCTACATATCTCCTAGTCGTGGGTGACTAGAAAAAGGATGAGAGCGTGGTGACCACCGTCAACATCCATCAACACCACTGCCACCACCCCTTGACACCTATATTATTATTCTCAACCCAGACTGTGCTGTACTAGAATTGATGCCAGGCATGGGGCTTCCTGTGCTGGGGGGGGGGGGAATTTAGAGGTGATGGGTTGTCTTTGACTTTCAAGGTACATCCTGGCACATTGTGACTTCTGAACTCTTAAAATAGCAAGGGGGTGTTGGAACTCAACATCTTTAGTCCTTGAGAGTCTCGTGTCATCTCATCTGGTGTGGATGTGTCTTAGGAAGATCTTTAGAGCACTAGTCACTTTTTATTCATTCGCCCAATTACAGAATATCATTGATGTAATCGATCATTGTGAAGTCCTGTGAGATATGCAGATGGTTCGGAACTCTTAGGAGTATATCATCACGGGGCAATGAGGGGAAGAGAGTTAGTGCAGCTTTGGGACAAGAGTGTGTATCATCCCATGTGCGGGCAAACTCTTCCTCTTCAAATTTTCTGGTGAGAGCATGAGCGCTTTTGTGAAACTAGCTACTGTGCACTTGAAATCATATTAATTTACTTTAATGAAAACGTTAATCATATCTAGCACTGTGGCTGCAGGTCAGGCTCCTTGTCTACCTCTCATCCTCTGTTATCCATTGGGACCATACCTAAGTGGCTTCTAGGCCACTACCTAGCTGATGTTGAGTCCCAGCATCTCTATTAAGACTATGTCTGTAACGGTCTTGCCTACCCTTAGCCTTGTCTTAGACAGGAAATCTACCCCTCAGATTTCAAGTACACCTTTCACCCAAGTATTACCTATAAGATTAGTAACAACACATCTACGGGTCCTTCCTGTGTCCTGGCACACAATCATCCCGCGACTCTTCCAGGAATACACTTCAGAAGTCTTACTTCCCAGAGCCTTTGAAGACTCTCTTCCACCAAAATTATGGCATCTCAGCTTTGTTTGGTTTGGGACATCATTTATTTCTGAGCCTCTCAGATCTACACTAGCTGTGCATCCACACCACCTCTTTGGATCCTTGAAAGGATGGGAAATTTGTATGTTGAGAGAGTATACGAATCCAGTGTATGCATATGTATATATACCAATCCAGGGAGTATACCAATTTGACCCAATACTTTTCTAGGCTGTTTAATGGGACACTCATAAATACCAGTCTTAAACACTGCTTCATAGCTCTTTTTTTTTTAAAAAATATTTATTTATTATTTATACAATATTCTGTCTGTGCATATGTCTGCAGGCCAGAAGAGGGCACCAAACCTCATTACAGATGGTTGTGAGCCACCATGTGGTTGCCAGGAATTGAACTCAGGACCTTTGGAAGAGCAGGCAATGCTCTTAACCACTGAGCCATCTCTCCGGCCCCCTTCATAGCTCTTGTTAATGCATTTGAGTTAAGCTTGACAGCTTATTTGGGTCTAGAATACCATTCCTTTCTTATCAAAGGTTCAACATGTACCCTGCTATGTTACATTGGAAATAACTCCTAGCTATAAGTCTAGAAGCTGAGAAAAGGAACAAAAGTAAATATTGCCTTGTGGAGCAAAGCCTCTCCCAGGCCTTCAGATAAACACAGTGTAGGTGTATTATTGATTTTGAGAAAGGATTTTACATATTCAGGCTGGGTTCAAACTTGCTAAATGGATAAAGATGAGCTTGAACTACTGGTACTTCTACCTCTATATCCCAAGGTGCTTGGATTATAGGTGTGTGAATTGGTTTATGAGGTGGTAGGTATTGAACCCATAGCCTTGTGCATGTTAAACAACCACTTTGTCCACTGAGCTCAATCTCCAGCACACAGACTAGGTCTTGATGGGAATAGATTGGCTACATCTATAGAATGGGACAGTTCTGAGAAACCTGAGTGGCATCCAAATATTAAAACACACTCACCCCAACATTCCAAGGTCATGGGGTCTAGGTCCTGCCTCTCCTAATTTCAGCCATCATATTTATAGGACAGAGTTAAAGAACCTGTCCCCATCATTGTCATTAGTGTATTTTAAAATCTAAGCCTGAAAAGTGGTTCAAAAGATAGAGGCACTTGATGCCAAGCCTGAGAACCTGGGCATGATACTTGGAATTCACATGGTAAAAAGAGAGCACTTACTTCCACAGGTTGGCCCCTGATCTATGCATTCTTTCATACTCAATAAGTGTAGCATTTTTTTAAAAAAAATGCATTAAAAATCCCTCTGTACCTGTATTATACAAATGAAAACTTGTATGAACCCTGTGAGCTATCATGATGACTGACCTGGCAAGACATGCCCATTGGTGCAATAGTGGCATGAATGTCACGGAGTAACCAGTCACTTTTTGATTGGAGTTAAGTCACATTCTACAAGATGGAGCTCATACCTGGCACCATTATCAGCCAAGAACCTGTGGTTAGACAGACAACATAGACTCTAGAGGAGGCCCTACTGCTAGTGCTGCTAACCTAGAAGAGTATTAACCTGACTCCTAATGATTATCATTATACAGAATAATATATACATATTTCTCTCTTTATATTAACTTACAAATAGATTAATGCATACCTTAGTCCTTATCTGATAAGCTTCGCTATGTAGCAGATGGTGATTAACACAGATTCCCTAAACTGGTCAAGGTGCAAAGAATAAAATCCCATAAAGCATCAGTTCCAAATAGAACAATTATATCCTATGCCTCCCTCCAAAGCTGGAGAATCATTGCAGATAGGGCAGGGGAGCAGAACGATTGTAAGAGCCAGAGGTGATGGGTGACTTAAAAGAAAGCAGTGTTTTCTTGATAAAACATGACAGCTGTGCATATAAATTCACAACCGTTGTGTCAGCAAGTCAAGATACATGTGTCCAAGCTCTGGCTAGACAAAATCTCCCATGAAGAGGGGAGGTGGTTATGAATTCCCTCCCCCTAGCTAAGGAGCTATTGGAAAATACTAAAGAAGTTTCTAGAAGAAAATGTCAGTCTTTTAACACTGACAAAGGAAAGGAAAAGAAGAGAAATAAGGGAATGTCCCAGCAGTACCTGCTCCCAACACAGGGTGAGGAACCTGACTGAACTGGATTTGCCAGTACTTTCCTAGCATTTAAAAGACTAGAAAAAGGAGGAGGATTGTTGGATTATCCAGAAAGAATTGGAAGGAGGGAAAAGATATCAGCAGTGTCCTTGAGTGTCTCTTGTAAGTCTGACCTCACTCAGCCCATTCCAAGGAGAGAGAACAAAGCCATGAAGACACTGAGTGCTTCCTCTTCAAGACCCTTAGTCACCCGTGAGAAGGTGAGGGAGGGGAGGATGCTTTACTATGGGCATCAACCTCACTAGTTCTTCTACAGCTTTGGGAATGACAGCTCCTGAAGAGGTGTGAATCTGGGAACTTGTCCTGAAAGGGTCACACGTGCTGAGGGGATATGTGAGCGATACCAGGAGAGGTGACAATACACAGTAACAGCTCTCCTCAGCTTTGGAAAACATTAGCAGAGCAGGAAAGAGCTGACTAGCCTACACAAATCAAATTAAGTGTCTTCTGTGCTAGCAGCTGGTTGTGTGGGTTTTCAATACACTCGACATTCAGTTATTCAGGATAATATGTGTACCCATTTCCTCTGGCTCTTATAACAAGTCACTGTGAACTCCATGGCTTCAAACAGCAAAAAGTTATTCACTCAGAGTTCTGAAGATTAAAGATCCAAGAACCTACAGAGTGTTTCTTGACTCTGTTGACTGAGTTTTCTGTCCTGCCCAGTTCCTGCAGTGGTTAAGTCCCAAAGAAATCACACGGAGGTCTACATTAGTTATAAACTGATTGGTCCATTTGGTCCATTAGCTCAGGCTTCTTATTAACTCTTATAACCTATATTAGCCCATTATTCTTTTTTTTTTTTTTTTTTTTTTTTTGAATTTTCAAGACAGGGTTTCTCCGTAGTTTTTGGTTCCTGTCCTGGAACTAGCTCTTGTAGACCAGGCTGGCCTCGAACTCACAGAGGCTTGCCTGCCTCTGCCTCCCGAGTGCTGGGATTAAAGGCATGCGCCATCACCGCCCGGCTTAGCCCATTATTCTTGTCTATGTTAGCCATGTGGCTTGGTATCTTTTTCGGCAAGGTAGTCACATCTTGCTTGCTCTGTGGTTGGATCAGGACTGCAGACTAGAACTTCCTTCTTTCCAGAATTCTCCTGTTCTCATTGACTCACCTCTACTTCCTGTCTGGTTTTCCCGCCAATGCTTCCTGCCTGGCTACTGGCCAATCAGCGTTTATTTAAAATATAATTGACAGAATACAGACCATTGTCCCACACCATGACTCTACCATTTTCTAGTGGCTGTCAGTGTCCTTGAATTGTGGCCACATCCCACTAACTGTGCTTTTGCCTTCACATTGTCTCCTCTCCGTGGGAATAATATCTTCCTTTGCCTCATTTTTTTTTAAATTTTTACATTTTATATAGGATCTTACCATGTACCCTCAGGCCACCCTGCAGTGTGCGATCCTCCTTTTCTGCTTTCTATAAAGATACTTCTCAACTTGGCATAATGTCAGACTCTGTAAACCCAGCAGTGCAGAATCTAAGGCAGTAGGATTCCAAGTTCTAGTAAAGCAAGACATTATTTTAAGACAGACAGACATCATCACCGTCTGTGTCTTACCCTCTCTGAAGATAGAAGTAAGCAATGGGATGCTCCATACAGTTGACTTCTCAGCAATAAATAGGAATTTGCTTAGCTGTTTGGGACTCAAGTAAACAGTCAAATCGCAGTAATGAAAACAGGTAACACTGACTGATCGGTTATTAGTTTTACTGGAATGTGCTCGTTACTTCACAGGTACTGTCTTGTCCAATTCTCAGGGCAAGCACTGGAGGTGGATTTATGCACTCAGGCTCCTTGGTTGCACCCCACACAAACAAACAGAAGCGTCTGGAAGGCGTCTGGGCTGACTCACCAATCAGAAGAGCTGTGCAGATAGGGCAAAGGAGGGCAAGAAAGGTTGGCTCTGCGGAGAGCAGTCGCAGCTCTGGGTCCCTTTCTAGGTCTGGGGTTCATCTTTTTGATAACTGGAAACTAGCCTTCCACAATTGTGTGGCCTCTTTCATTATTTCAATCACTGGGTTTGTTCCAGGTGAACACCTACCCTGTACTAGGGAGGGGGGGAAACAGGAGCAAATTATTTTTTTTAAAAACGAGGGAGATAAATAACATGGCAATTATTTCATAAATGATGCTATCCTCGTTTTATATCTAGGAGGTTTGGATTTTGAAGAAATTTACAGCTTAGCAAGCTATTAACTTTTTATTTAAGCGCAAACTTGCCCACTCTAGAGCCTGTATTCTTTTTTAAAATAACCTTTCCATTGATTCTTTGTGGATTACACATCATGCATCTCGCTCTTACTCATTTCCCCATCCCTTCGAATCCATCCTCTGCCTTTGCAGCCTCCCTTACCCCAAGATAAAACAAAATAAAATTTTAAAGAAAAAGACAAGAAATATCTCATCATGGAAGCTGTAGTGTGACACGGTGAGTCATACAGTGTACCGTCTGGTCCGTACATCGTTACTTATCGGTGTTCATTGCAATCAGCCGTTGGTCTGGTTTGAGGCCTTTGGTTTCTGCTACACTCTTGACACTACCCTCACTGGGATTCCTCTTAGACTTCCTGTTGTTCTCCTATGTAATGGGGTTCCTTCACCTGCTTCAGCAGGTCATAGATGGGAGTAGATGTTGGGATAGGTAAACTCACAGCCCTGGTTCCGAGCCTGGGTGGATGCTGGGTTGGTCAGTCCACTGGCTCTTCCCTCATCCGTAACAGCAGGGTGAGTTCTTGAGCATTGTCCAGACTAGTTCACCCAATGCAGTAAGCAACAAGGGTTAGGGACACCTCACTTCCACCTACCCTACCAGTGCCAGTTCCACGATGTTGTCCAGGAGAGGCAGAGAGCCCCTCTCCCGAGTGCTGCAGCTTGTGAGGGGCAGGGACAGCTCTCTCCAGAGCCTGTATATTTTTCAAAAATAAATTTATTTATTTATTTTATTCCTAACCCACGCTGCCTGCTTCAACCACAAAAGAGGTTACAAAGCATTTCTAGCAGGAAGTTGCCAGAAAGGCTGGGATAGGTGAGGAGTTGCCAGGCTGGCATATTTACTTGAACAGTGGAGTCGAAAGATAAACGTTGGGCATGCAGAATTCCACAAGAACTGCAACCTTCGTGGCCTCCGTGATACTCCAAGAAGCAAACTGAAAACAAACTCATACCCATCTTTATCGTGTCAAGGGAACAAACTGAGAGGTAGGTTTCCCCAAACCTAGATCCAACAGCATCAAGACTTCAGTCTTTGTCTTGATCTCTAGATTTTGGGTCCCTCTGGACTTTTCTGTTCTGGGGTACAAAACTTCTGCCCACAGCACAACAGCGTCGGCTATACTATACTAACTCAAAGATCGCACCTCTTTTCCCATCATTCATGGCGATCCTTTCAAAGGAATCTGTCTTGTTCTTCACAAGCTGAATCACAAGCCTGGTCAGTCACTGTGTGTGTGTGGGGGGGGGTGGGGGGGGGAGTGTTCTCTCATTCTGTCTGTTTCCTGGCTTTTGTGTTCAGTGAAGCCACATGATTGACAGACACACCAGGATCGCACAGTGGACTAAGACTATCTCCCCAAAATAAAACTGCTGTTCCAGACAAAGGTGGGGGAAGCCTGGCAGGTAGGAAATTGCTCGGATGACACGGAGCACATTGTATGACCTAGAGAATCGATCTTCATCCAAGCCGTGCCTTTCTTTGCCAGCCAGAAGTGCAAGGTGAGCCTCTGCCAAGAGGAGAAAACAAAACGTCACAGGAAAACACTTTCTAGAAGTCAGTCTACAAAACCAGTCTGAGATACTCATCTCCTCATCTCCTTAGCTGCCTGCAACACATTCCCCTGAAGCTTGTTTGCTATAAAATTTTGAGCCTCGGTGAATAAAAAGCTTTCCTCTTACTCTTAAACACGTTAAGAATGTGGTCAATACTAGAGTCTATAGAATGAAAGCAATTTCAAAACACTAATGCAAGTAGATTTTGAAGTGGCAGAAATAAGCCGCTCCCGTGGTCTGTAAATTGGTCAGAAGATACCACCCCCACTGTATTTTTCTGAAGCGTAAGAGGGACCATAGCAGTGAAATCCATAGCAAGTCATTATCTGTCACGTTTGATGCCTTGCTTTTCCTTTAGCTCTGTCTGTGGAATTAGGATAAAGATCTGGAATTTAGGGAGAGGCAGTTTTGGACTTCTGTGAATACCTGCCCCGACAGTTTTAAGACCCTCTACCGTCCCACGAGTCCTACCCGCCATGACTGAACACTTCTGTTGCCCCTGGATTCCTATGATAGAGATAGGAACTTATGGATGAGTTCTTAAAGATAGAGACAGCAGTGGGCTTGCTCTCTCAGTAAGAGGACACAGGAGAGGCAGCCAGCTGCCATGAAGCCGCTCACTAGCAACTTACCCGTGGGAACCCCGCTCTTAAACTCAGACTCCAAAAGTACAAGAGAAAACGTTTCTGTTGTTGATGCTCTCGGGCCATGATATTAGGTCGCAGTGGCTGCAGTAGAATGAACTCTTCCCCGTCCCGGTAGCCATTAAAGCAGGCTGACAGCCATCTCTCTTTGCATAGACTTTCTTTCAGGAGGAGAAAGAAAACCAGCCCCTCAACCAGCACCTCCCAAACTTCAAATCACCTGAAGTGTTCACACGTACTGATGTCAAAACAGAACAACAAACCTATGCCTACACTCCCTCTCAGGGCAATCGATTTGGTTCCCTGCGTGTGTTCTCTTTAAAAGTTGAGGTAAGCCCGGCGGTGGTGGCGCACGCCTTTAATCCCAGCACTCAGGAGGCAGAGGCAGGCGGATCTCTGTGAGTTCAAGGCCAGCCTGGTCTACAAGAGCTAGTTCCAGGACAGGCTCCAAAGCTACAGAGAAACCCTGTCTCGAAAAACCAAAAAAAAAAAAAAAAGTTGAGGTAAAGTTGAGAACCCCTTCCTTGGAAGATCTGAGGCCCTTATGGCTCTGTTGCTAAGAATTTATGGGACGTTGTATCCGGTGACATAAGGAGCATGCCAAGTTAATCTTGTTGACTAGATTGAGAGGCGCCTACAGATAAGGTGAAGAAAACCTCTGTGAGAGGTTTCCACAAACAATTAGCAAATGGGTGAGTGAGGAATTTGAGGGGAAAGACCTGCCCTGCGTGTCTGGTGGCCAGGATGGGACCCAAAACAGAAAAGGGGGCAAGGCCACAAATAAGTTGGCTCCGTCTCAGCTGTGGTTTTTGCGGCCATCTCCTGAGAACATCAAAGTCTAGATTCTCCAGCCTTTGACTGTGGGCTCATAGCAGCGGCTCTCCGGGGAGCTCCCAGGCGGTCAGCCATAAACTGGCTTGTGTAATTAGCCCCCTGGTTCTGGGGCTTCCAGCTTCTTGGACTGAGCAGCTACTGGTTTTCCCAGATCTACTGCCTACAGATGACCATTGAGGGACTCTTCAACCTCTGGTTGTAAGAGACAACCCAGTAAATCCTCTCTTATAATTATATGTGCTTTATTGTTTGTGTTCCTCTGGAGAACCCTGACTAAGACAGGGAGTGTTGGTCATGAGCCCACTCTTGAAAGTATCAAAGAGGGGAAATGCACAGTGTGGAGTCAAGTTCCCACGATTAGATAAGCGAGCTAGTCATTTAGTTCTAATATGTCTTTTGAGTATGACCTTTGGAATTATAGAATAATGTGAAAACCACATTTAGCTGTGTTTTGGACATGTGTTATATTTGCCAATCCACTGCTATGGGTTGAAACCCTAACCCTCGAGGAGATGGTATTTATAAACAGGGCCTTTGGGAGATAGTTAGATTTGGAGGACGTTATCAAGGTGGGGAACTTCTGGATGGGACTACTGTCCTTATGAAAATTAGAAGAGACCCCAGAGCTCTCTTAGCCTTGAGGACACAGCATCCTGGTGACTGTCTATAACCCAACCAGAAGATAACCATCAGCAGAACTCAGCTGAGCTGGTATCTTTTGAATCTTGAGGTTGTACAACCATGAGAAAAATCTTTGTTTAAACCACTCTGCCTATAATATATTGTTGTGGCAGCTTAAGTCAATGAAGTCAGTCAGCAAATTTTCCCCCGTGTTTTAGGAGTCATTTTTCTGGGAGACGTACCCTTTAGATTTCAGGTAATCCTAATAGAACGGCCAGTCCCATTCCCCTGCCCCATATCACCTCAACTAAGCTGACAAAAACCATTCTCTCTAGAGAGAATGGCACTCCGAGTTGGAATGGGTGGTTTCATGACTTGACCAAAGAAAGAGATGTACATTTTTAAGATCCCCTGGCCTCCCCTTCTTTTGCCCAAGACCTGGCCTTTGTGTTTTGTTTAATTCTGTGAGCTCTATGGTTTCCTTCCAATAAAGCCCCCTCTCTGCCCAGCTGAGTCAGAGCTTCCTTGAGTTGCTTGTAAAACTCACTCAGAAATTGGTACCTGGACATGGGCACTTTAAGCTGAGGACATGGAATTAGGCCAGGGCAAGGCAGCTAGAAGTAGACCGTTCAGCCTGAAGCCAACTGAAGCCAGCTGCTTTTCTAGAATGCCTGGGTGGGTTGGTTGGTTTATTTATCATATTTCCCCTTTTTGCTCAACCTAGATCTGATTAATAAACTACTTATGCAAATACAGGACAGTACACAGATAAGGCATTCTTTTCCTAAGAGTTATTTATCAGGTTGTTGGGCTGGGCTTCTTGTTGGGTCTTTGCCTCAGAGCATTTTTTTTTAACCCATTAGAGTAGCCTCAGTGAGCATCAATACCTGGCTGCAAACCAAGCCTTTTGTTTTTACAGCCTTCCTGCCAATAAATGAGAACTGGAAATTTAGGGTAGAGAAAAGTACCCAACCAAACCCCTCCTTTGCACGACCATTGTGCTAGAGTCTATAGTACTTGAAAAGAGAGAGTGCAGAAGGCAGGCATAATAATAGTAATGATTACCGTTTATTAAGCCCTTACTATGTGCCAGACATTGGGCTATTATGTCGTTTAATCCCAGAAAAGCGATAGTATTATGTTTGGTTGTGCTTTATTTTTTTCCTAAGGTTGAGCTGCAGGCACAGGACTGAATTGATTCAATCAGTCATTCTTTTCTGTTACTGGCATGATATAATCATCTGTCTAGACATGACCCCTATTTTGTTTTAAACCTTTGTCCATTATTCCCAGTGTAGCTACTGTGTCCTTCCGATCTATTTTCCATAGACATACAGATCCATAAAAGTATGTAGTGCTTTGAAAGCCTGTGTGAATGAATCAGACCGTACTTCTCACTGTGCGATTTGCTTTTCCTTTTCTTTCATCAGGCGTGCCTTCTGAGGTCCATCCATGCTGACTTACAGCAAGCCAGTTCTTCAGTTAAGCCGCCCCTCTGCACACTGCATGTCAATTACTATGCTCGCTTGTATATTTTTTTCTGATGGATGTCTACCCTGTTTCTAATTTTCTCTTATTGAGAAAGCGTTTCGGTGAATGATTGGGTACAGTCTCTCAATGCATTACTCAAGAACCTTTCTGAGATTTACCTAGGATTCTCGAGTCTTAGACAATATGCATTTTCGATTTTAATAACTTCTGCCAAATCGCTCTTCAATGTTGCTTTACTAATTTACCAACTTCCGTCCACAGTCTACAAGAATTCCTAAAATAGACACTATTATCTCCGTTTTGCAAATAAACCGACTCAGGAAATACATAAACGCTTGACGTTAAACACCACTGCCATCTTAACTATGTGTAAGTAACTTCAGAGCTACTGTCTACAGCTCATTAGCAGTTGCAAACACGTTAGCAGAACCAGCTGCCAAAAGCGCTTGTGATATAGGCTTCCCCATCTCACTAGCCCACAGGGGAGGAGGAGGCTTCCCAGGGCAGGCCAGCAGCTTGGGGCTGTGCCATCAGCAACAGCTGGACACCTCTGTTTCCACCCACTCACCCAAGGCTGAGACCTGTGAAGCATCTTGATGTTTGCATGCTCTTCCCAGAGATTAGCTAGCCCTCAAGTGAGCCTGCTTCTCCACATCTCCACTACCACCCAGATAATAAAGGCAAGTGTTGGGCCATGCCTTTCCTTATGGGCACCTGGGACTCTACTCAAAATACAGACTCTGGAGCTCTATCCAAGGTTCTGGTAGGACAGAGTCTGCATTTTAACAAAGTCCCCAGCAAGTCATAGAATTTAAGACCATCTCACTTTGCCTTTTGACAGAGCTTTTTAACTGTTTTCCCTGTAGCCACCTTTGCACCTCTGTCTACAGCTGACTCTCTTTCCTTCTTTGTGTGCGTGTGTGACTGTGTACGTGTGGAGGCCAGAGGACAACTTCCTGGCACTGATCAGATTCAGGGATCAAGTTAAGGTCATCAGAACTGTTGTTTGAGAGAAGCCCAGTAGTCCATAAGCCTTTTTCTTCTAAATAAAAGTGTGTGTGTGTGTGTGTGTGTGTGTGTGTGTGTGTGAATCCCATTTATGGACGTTGATTCTCTCCTTCTGCCGTGAGTGTCTTGGGGACTGAATTCAGATCCTTAGGCTTAGAGGCAGAACTTTTATCCCTAGAGTCATCTCTCTGACGCCCAAACTCTTGAGGTTACAAACCTCTGAAGTGATTTCCTGATATGGGATTCCCCTCTGTAGGCTGTGAATAGCATTGGTTAATAAAGGAACAGCTTTGAGCCTATAGCAGAGCTATAGGGGAACAGACCTAGGTGAAGAAAACTAAGCTGAATGCTGGGAGAAAGAGGTAGAGTCCGAGAGAAGCCATGTAGCCTCTGATGCAGAACTTTAGTTGGTAAGCCACAGCCATATGGCAATACAGATTAATAGAAATAGGTTAAATTAATATGTAAGAGTTAGCCAATATAAAGCTAGAGCTAATGGGCCAAGCAAAGACTTAACTAATACAGTTTCTGTGTGATTATTTTGTGGATAAGCGGCCAGAAATGAAACAAGCAGTCTCCTTGCAACAACTCCCCTCATTGAAGGCTCCAGAAGCAGACTTACAGAAAGCAATACCTAAGTTCCCCAGCTGCCCGGCTCAGGCCCATTCTGTTCTCCCTAGCCTCGGTTCGCCCCTTCAAATTCCTAGGCCAGGGCAGGCTTTTCCCCAAGGACCTTTTGCTTGCTTCTTTCTTCTTCACAAGTAGAAATTACAAAGCAAGATGAACCACTCTCCTGTTAAGCATTTGTCAAACACGGAGCACCGAGTTCTTCCTAACATTTCTCACAGCTGTCTTTAAATAATAATGCGTGTCTCCTTACTCAATAGGAGTCTTTCCAATCGATCCAAATGGTCTAGATTCTACATCTGAGCTGTGCAGTTGCCTCCTTCCAACACCTACCACAGTGTAGGACGCACAGGATCCATCAATCCACGCCTTTTGATTTGATGAATATGAATATTGTCCTGGCTCAGAGTGGCCCTTCTTTCCAAGTTAAACTGGAGCCAAGACTCTGAAAATACTACAGAGCTGCAAGGAAGCATAATGTGGCCACCAGCAAGCAAATCAGTACGGAAATATCCGGTTCTGACAGCTGTAACCCTTGTACTGGCCGGAAGGAAAACAGAAGCAGCCTGCTCCCTGGGTGACTATAAACGTTCTGTCCTGAGGCCAGTGCCCTCCTCCTCAATCCACTCCGAAAAAGGACCTCTGGAAGGCCTCTTGTTTAGTGGGAGGTCTCTGCTAATCCCGACTGAATAAGGGTGTGAATGGTTTTGCTCTGTGCTCTTTGTTTTTCCGGTCAAGAAAAGTCTGGAGGCGGCAGAGTGAAGCTCAGTGATACAATTGCCTTTCCTTTCAAATGCTAAAAAGGGCTTTGCTCCTGGGTTAGCAGAATCTGAGATGTGGTGGCCTGGAAATGATGCTTTTCTTTTTGCCTCCTGTCTCCTACAGGCTAAGGGTAACTTGGCTAGGACTAGAAAGCCAGAGCTACACTAGTGTCCTCAGCAAGTCTACACTGCTCTCCACCGAGCATCTCCACGAGGTGAGCCAATGTAGCTAAAAGAGTGAACCAACGTAGCTAAAGGAGTGGGGATGGGAACGAGCTCCAAGTGAAACACTAAATTATAGCAGATTTCATAGGCCTAAAGCTGGCCAAAGGCCAGATTGAGGAGACAGATGAATCCTGGGGGCTAAGTTGCTGGAGAAGGCAAGCTATGCAACCAAAGACTCTGCAGGTGTGGATCTCAGTTGGCAAAGGAGTTATTTATTTATTTATTTATTTATTCATTCATTCATTTATTCATTTAGTTAGTTAGGAGGGCTCTTCGAATTAAAGAAAAAATAAAAGTATGGATAAAGTCAAGTATTAGACTTTTGGGAAGCTCTAGTCAAATTAAGGGTATACCTTGGCTGTGAGATATGTCCATATTTATCCACTCTGAACTAAAGGCAATGGAAAAGCAGAGGCTTCAAAATCCTTGGACATGTGACTTAGACCTGCCGCTTTAACTGGGGAATTTATAAAATGAGATCTTTAATCGCTCTCCCACTGTTATTCTTTTTAAAGATATGGCTGTACACCATGCAGAGAGAGAGTTTGGGTATAGAGTTTATTTAGTGGGTTAGTGGATTATGGAGGGGAAAGGAAGCGGGAAAAGGGAAAAGGAAAGAAAAGAGGCAGAGGGAGTGGTAGGGGGGCCAGGGGGAAGGCAGAAATCACCTCTTCAGAAGAGGTGTGGAGAGACAGAGTGTGAGCAGGTTGGGAGGAGGCAGGAGATCCACCTGCCTTGGCAGAAGAGGGGGTATGGGAGTGGGCAGGGATTGTCTCTTAAAAGGCAGGGTACCCAGGTGACAGGCCAGGCTAGCAGATCTTAACACCCACACAGATAGTTTAAAGTCAAACACATAAGGCAATGGAGGAGACAGTCACACTGTTTGAGAGGAGTGCAGAGGAAATGCTATGCTCATCTGTCCTGGGAGTTGGCAGGCCCTCTATGGGCTCACTTCTCTTTAGTGGCTGCTGTAGAATATTTATTTTAAGACGTGTTACATTTGTTTCTGCTGTGGAACATTTATTTAATGATGCAAAGATGTAGTGCATTCTTTTAAGCTGCATTTGATGAACTCTGTGAAACTGTGTTACTTTGCCTGCCTAAAACACCTGGTTGATCTAATAAAGAGCTGAACGGCCAAGAGCAAGACAGGAGAAAGGGTAGGTGGAGCAGGCAGGCAGAGAGAGTAACTAGAAGGGAAAATCTAGAAGTGAGAGGAAGAGGAGGACTTCATGGGTCAGCCATCCAGCCAGGAGGGAAGAAAAGGTGTATAGAAATAAAGATAAAAGCCCAGAGGCAAAAGGTAGATGGGATAATTTAAGAAAAGCTGGCAAGAAACAAGCCGAGCTAAGGCAGAGCATTTATAAGTAAGAATTAAGTCTCTGTGTGTGATTGTATGGGTGGTGGATCTACGAAAGAGCCGAGAGCCAAAGGGTAAGAAACTACCAACAGTGGCTTACTTTGCTGTTCTGGACTTCCTACAGATGTGTCTGCAATCCTTCTGGGATGTTTATTATTACTTGGAAACTTGAAGAAGAGTTCCTCATGGGTACTGGAGCTTGCAAGTATAGTCCCGCCTACTCCATCTGGAGGCCTAGTTAAAGATCTGTTACATCCACAAGTTCAAGGTCAGCCTGGGCAATAAAGAAAAACCTATTGCAAAAGAAAAGGAGGGAAGGAAGAATGGAAGGAAGAGAGGGAAGGAGGGAAGAAGAGAGGGAAGGAAGGAAGGAAGGAAGGAAGGAAGGAAGGAAGGAAGGAAGGAAGGAAGGAAGGAAGGAAGGAAGGGAACTGTAAGCGATAGCTGACATCAGTATTTTAAGACAAGCTTAATACATTTAAGGTTTTTTTAAAATTTGTTTTCCTGGATTTTTCCCCCTTGATTTACACCCCCATGCATTCCCTCCTTTTATTAAAACATAGATTTTTTTTTCACACATAATACAATCTGAAAACAACTTCCTCTCCCTCTACCCCTCCCAGTTCCTACTCACCTCCTCTCCTATCTGGATCTACTTCCTTTCTATTTCATTAAAAAAGAACAGTCTTAAATTTACTAAAACAATACAACAAAAACCATCACATCAAAGTTGAACAAGGCAAGCCAACAGAAAAATAAAAGAGCGCCAAGAGAAGGCCAGGAATCAGAGCCCACTGGTCCATGCATTCAGGAGTCCCATAAAGCACTAAGCTAAAAACTCTAATGTATACACAGAGGACCTGGTGCAGACCTGTGTAGGCCCTGTGCATGCTGCTTCAGTTTCTGTGAGTTCATATGAGCTTTGCTCAGTTGTTTTAAAAGCCTTTGTTCTCCTGGAGTCCTCTTTCCCCTCTGTCTCCATCGCTCCTTCTGCCTTCTCTTCGGGTTTCCCTGAGCTCTGAGGGGAGGGGTTTGATGGAAACATCTCATTTAAAGCTGTGTGTTCCAAGGTCTCCCTCTCTGCAGAATGTCTGGCTGTGGGTCTCTGTATCTGTTCCCATTTGCTGCAGGAGGAAGTCTCTTTGATGATGGCTGAATAAGATCTATGAGTACAGCAGAATATTGTTAGAGGTCATTTTATTGTTTGGTCCCTCTTTTTTTTTTTTTATTCTTTTTTAATTAAAATTTCCACCTTCTCCCCGTTTCCCATTTCCCTCCCCTCCTCCCAAATATTGCCCCCTCCCCCCAGTCCCCTCCCCCTATCCCCACTCCTCTTCTCCTCCCCCCACACCATTCCCCCTCCCTCTCGATACTGAAGAGCAGTCCAAATTCTCTGCCCTGCGGGAAGACGAAGGTCTTCTATCTAAGTCCAGGAAGGTGAGCGTCTAAGCAGGCTAAGCACCCACAAAGCCAGTTCATGTATTAGGATCGAAACCTAGTGCCATTGTCCTTGGCTTCTCATCAGCCTTCATTGTCCGCCATGCTCAGAGAGTCCAGTTTCAACCCATGCTTATTCAGACCCAGACCAGCTGGCCTTGGTGGGCTCCCAATAGATCAGTTCCACTGTCACAGTGGGTGGGTGCATCCCTCGTGGTCCTGGTTTCCTTGCTCATGTTCTCCCTCCTTCTGCTCCTCATTTGGACCTTAAGAGCTCAGACCGTTGCTCCAAACTGAGACTCTGTCTCTACCTCGATCCATCGCCAGATGAAGGTTCTAAGGTGATATGCAAGATACTCATCAGTATAGGATTGGTCCCTCTTTTTTTGGACCAGTAGTATTTCATTTTACTCTAGGTCTCTGGGCTACCTTGACTCTGGCTCTTAGTCACCCAAGCAGTGTCAGGAATGAGTTCCATGTCATGGAGTACAAGTCAAATAAGACTTCAGTTGGTTACTCCCACAAGGTTTGTGCCACCATTGCCCTAGCATATTTTCCAGACAGAGCAGATTGTAGAACAAAAGTTTTGTGATGAAGTTGGTGTTTACTGTTTTATTTTGGTGGCCTGTAGAGTACTGTTCCATGTCTTAGTCACTAGAACATGGGGGTGAAGGTTCCACATACGCACCAGCTCAACCTCTTCATAGTGAAGAGGTGTGAGTTGTGTGGGTGTTGTCTTCAGCAATGAGGCCTTGCTGTCAGTTTGTGAAGAGCAACTTACTGCCTTAGAAACAGCCTGGGTTGTGTGGTGATTTGAGAAAGACCACCAACCCAAATCATGGCTACATTAATTAAAACAAGCTTTTTTATTCATGTACGTTGGCTGTCTCTCCCTAAGGTGGGGTTCAAAAGATTAGCTTTGGACATGGGGGAGATAAGGTTTGTGTAGCTCAGGAGTGTGTGGGGAGGTTCTCAAATGGGGGATTTGGCAGACAAAGAGGGAGAGTTACAGAAGCAGAACATAAGCAAAACAAGTTGGATGCAACAACCCCCTGAAACAGAGACATGGTTGCAAGGTAGTCATAACCAGGAAGTCATAAGAACTCTTTGAAACAAAGGTGTGGCTGTCATCTGGAACTGAGAGTAGTTAAGATTACAGGTGGGGCATAGCCTAATCCTCAAAATTGATTTATTCATAAGCCGCAATGACTCTAGTTTGTTTTTACAATAAGGTGGATTTCAAACCCAAAATGGAGGTAGGCTAGATTATCAATTTTCATAGGACCCCTTTGGCCAGCAACTCAATTGGATGAAGCACAGTCCCAGCACTGACAGCTTCATTTGGTGACAAAAGATGAACCATAGAGATTCCATCTCTCTCATTAATTGGAGACTTCATTAGGATAGCCTTTGTATGTTATAGAAGTTTCCACTGCACTAGGTTTCCATATTACCCCTCAAATGCTCCTAAAATGCTCTTCAGTTCTAGATATCCCCTCACTCCCTTCCTCAATCTCATCCCCCACCCCTTCCCACTCAACCCTCCTGTTTTTGTTCTGTCACCCCCTTCAGTCCACCCATAAAATAAATTCTATTTCCTTCCCATAGTTCATTTCTTTATGCCTAAGCTCTCTGGGTCTATGGATTGTAGCTTGGTTATCTTTTTTTAATGGCTAATATCCAGATATAAGTGAATGAATACATACCATTTATGTTTCTGGGTCTAGGTTACCTCTCTGAGGATGTTTTTTTTTTTTCTAGTTCCATTCATTTGCATTCAAATTTTATGATGTCATTTTCCTTTTAAAGAGCAGAATAATACTCCATTGTGTAAATGTACATTGTTTTTATCCATGTTTTCTGTTGAGGACTATCTAGGCTTTCCCTTGACCCAGCCCTGTTCGTGGATGGAAGGCTCTTCAGTGACCAGTTAGTTTAGTCTTGGTCATTGTTAGTATTTCAACTCCCAACGCCCAAAGCCTGATGAGACTTCTCGCTTTGCTCCTGTAAAACATTCTTCCCAGTCAACCAAGCCGCGCAACCTGTCATTTCTTAAACTTCTCCCTTCTCTGAGCCCCACAGTCATGCTCCTAGATTTCTGTTGCCTCCTTTCCTTATTTTCTTTTATTTTAGACAGGCTATCCTGGATCACAGCTGGGATGCAAACTTACTAAGTAGACAAGGATAACCTTGAACTTCTAATCTTCCTTCTTCTACCTCCAGGATGCTGGGATTGCAGGTTTATGCTGCCGTACCTGAGTTAGACATTGCTGGGGATTAAACCCAGTGCTTCATACATTCTCATTAGTAGTCTACCAAACTGAGCCACAACTCCAATTCTATCTCTTTTTTCTTTTAAGGTTTATTTATTTTATGTGTATGTATGAGTTCCCGCATGGAAGTATGTGTACTGCAAATGTGCTTGGTGATGGTGGAGGTTAGAAGATGGCGACTGGTACCTTGGAACTGGAGTTACAAGCTTCCCAAGAGTTCTGGGGACAGAAACCTGGGTCTTTGCTGAGCCAGGGTCCTCTGCAAGAGCAGCATGTACTCTTAACTGCTGAACCATCTCTTCCATTCTCCTTTCTTCCTTCCTTCCTTCCTTCCTTCCTTCCTTCCTTCCTTCCTTCCTTCCTTCCTCCCTTCCTCCCTTCCTCCCTTCCTCCCTTCCTCCCTTCGTTCCCAGTCTCCTTGTCCCTCCCCGGTTTAGGCTCTTGCTTTACAGAGAAGCAACACTAGCAGAGAGAGACAACTTAAGAGGAAGTCAAAGAGACACTCACGGGAGACACCCATGTGTCTACAGAGATACTGTTTTCATCAGAAAAGCAAAGAGGCAATATCCCTGGACACTGATATGCCTAATATCATAAGAGAATCAGGGCTGGAGAGATGGCTCAGCGGTTAAGAGCACTGGCTGCTCTTCCAGAGAACCAGGGTTCGATTCTCAGCAACCACATTGGCAGCTCACACTGTCTGTGACTCCTGTTCCAGGGGATCTGATATGACACCCTCACACAGACCTACATGCAGGTAAAACACCAATGTACATAAAATAAAAATAAATAAGTTTTATATATATATTAAAGGTGAGGATTAGGTGGAGCTTGTGTATTATGTATGGTAGCCCCCACTGAACTGGCAAGATTTTACAAAGTGTAAAGGTACTTGTCACCAAGGCTGGCGACCTAAGTTCCATTCTAGAAACCCACACACAAGGTAGAAACTGATAGGCTGGAACCGGGATCCCAAAGTAACAACTCTGAGAGTCTTTGCTGGGGGCCAGGAATTGCTGAAGAGAGTTCTGCCTCCCAATTCTTGGTTATCTCAGAATGAAACCTCTGTCTAAAGGTTGGATGTGATCATGTAAAGGAAAGTAGCAAATGGCATCTGGACACTTGGTGGGGTCCACTGGACTAACCAGTTCACCCCCTCCCCATGCCTCATCTGAGCTTCCGGCAGAAGGCCTTTAGAAAGGACCCAGACTACATGCTCAATGGTACCCTATTTCCTGGGGTGCTTCCTGATGTATAGGGGCTTTTACCTGCCTACCCCCACCCCCAACAACTATGAATCTATAATAGACTTCAAACTCGGCCTCTGTGGTTCATAAATTTTATTCTTCAAATTTGAGTGACAAGAATTTAAAAGCCACTGGCTCAGGGGCCTACATTCCCCAAGAAAGACTGTGACTGACTCCCAGGAATTCATCCTCTGCCCGCCACTTGTGTACCGTAAATAAACGCCCCCCCCCCCCCTTAATGGTTAGTTTTCATAGCCTTGTTCATCCCAGGATGACGTTGAGTTCCATTCTCTAAGCTGGGAAGGACAGTTAAATACAAAAAAATTGTCAAAAATCCATTATGAGGACCAAGAGAACAAATCAAGGAAATATTAGTTATAACATCCATCAAGAAGCTTCTTTTTGCATCAAACAGAAACAGAAATCTCCAACTGATCAAAATGCAATTGACCGTGGGTCAGTCCCATTTGATACATCTCCAGCACAATCCCTACACTTAAGGCTCAGGGAACACGGCAGCAGATAGAAGGAAGTTCACAGATGCCAGAGGTCTGGACTGTTGGCTGTGAGCCAGTGTCTTCTATATATGCCCATGATATCTTAACAATACAGTCACCTAAGTAAGAACTACACAATGGCATCTACAGGGGTAGAGGATCGCTCACAAGGACCCATGCCCAGATATAGAGCTAGAGGCAGTTAAGGGTTGTTGAAAGAGGGAGAATTCAAGGCCAGGTTCCCTGATAGGTTATCCGATCCCAAGTGGTCAGCCAAAGCCAAAAGACATATAAGCAACACTAAATGGACTAGGCAGAGTGCATTTGTATTTACATATGAATACATAACAACAAAAATATTAGAATAAGAGAAAGGTCATGAGTTTAGTAAGATCAGGAGGACATGGGAGAAGTGAGAAGGGGAGAGGATGGAAAAAGAGTTATGTAAATTCAATACTTAAGTATTACATGGAATTTTCAAAATCACAATTTTAAAACAAAGAATAAGAGTGTCTGGAGAGTAGCAAAAGATAATTTTGCAGAAATTTCTTCTAATGAAAGAGAAGAGGCACTGGGTATTCTGACACAGTTCCAGATGAGCGGGGCTCCACAATACACACCCACCTTGCCTTGCAAGTGGGATCTGAGCACAGACCCAAAGACTACATAGGGGAAATTTAAAATAGAACTGGAGAAAGTGGGAAGGAAAGCAAACAAAAAAGAGGTGTGTAGAAGTATCCACAAATACTATAACTTCAGGGACCCAGCCTTTATAAATGTACAAAGAATTGTCTCTGAGCTCAGGGCGCAAACCTTGCCCTGGTCCTCTTTGTTTCCCAGTACCCAATGCTGCCACATCAACAGCGCTCAGAGAACGATTCCTAAATGAATCGCTGGCAATCTGCTTTGTTTTCTTCTAACAGAGTCTCGCACTGCAGCTCAGGCTGGCCTGAACTCACTGCGTGTCACTATGTGGTCGGTCCAGGCTGGCCACAGACTCGTGGCAGTCCTCCTGCCTTAGCTTCCCAAGTTTTGGGATTATGAGGGTGAGAGCCACCCTGCTCATCTTGGATTCCCTTTCTCAGATTAAGGAAGGACATCAAATCAGATCTTGCAGCCACAAAGGCTTCCATTGTCCCTGTGCTTTTTCCTAAGACGTTGAGAACACTGAAGGACACACACACACACACACACACACAGTGTTTGAAGAATATAGCGGGGAAAATTGAGTGTATCCAATGTAGCCCTATCTGTTAGTATTTCCAAAATTCTTCTTTGACTTTCTGTCTCCTTTCCAGTAATGAACTACTCCTACCCTGGGCTCTCCAGCCAGAATCATTCACGGGCGGCCATGGGCTTTACCATACCAGGGAGATCATTTATTGGCCCTCTCTAGAAGCTATTACTCCGTGTTAGTCACTAATGAAGTTCATTCTCTCTGCCTCCACCTCTTCTCCATCTTGCCAGACCATTTGGAATTCTAATCCTGTCCTGGATGCTCGCCTTCCGAGCTGACGATGGGTGTCATCTGCTAGCAGCTTGCTATCATCTGTCAGCCCTAGCAGCTTATTTTCTGTTCTCCCCATGGAAATCATTGATGAAATATCAAAGAATCTGCCCCCAGAACGGCATCCAGAGGACAGTTTCTAACAGCCCCCACATTGACATGGCTGTCATTGATAATGAACTCGTTAAATCCACAACCCCAAAGCCACTGCTGCCCAGGCCATTGCTAGCGCCGTGTGAGGGATGAATGCAGAAGTCTTTGTGGGGCCAAATGGCACTGGAAAAGTTGAAGAGAGAACTAATTTTCCAGTTGCCCATTTTTCTGCAGGCATTTCGCATATGTGAAGTAGTAGACTCTCCCACACCTCCGGGAGGCAGTGTGGTAGGAAGAGAGGTTGGTCACAGGTCCTGAGGTTGAACCCACATATGGGGAACTTCCTGGCCTTCACTTTCTATGAACTTGGCAAGAGACTAAGTGTCTGTGCCTGGAGGTTTAGAACAAAATTCATCTCAGAGGACTGTCTGGAAGATTCTACTGCACGGAAACACCTTACCTCGGGCCTGATACACACTGAAGCCTCGCCAGACCTGGCTCTTAGAAGCGCAGATTTCAGAAAAGGCAGTTGGGGCTAGAGAGACGGTGAAGAGTGAAGACCAGAGTTCTGTTCCTAGCACGCACATCCAATTCCAGAGGGCTCAATGCTCTCTTCAGATCTCCAAGGATGCGCGTGCACACACACACACACACACACACAGTATCTTAAACATTTTATTTATTATTTTTGTGGGTTTGGGTGTTTTGCCTGCATGTATTGCTATGCACAATGTGCATATAGTACCCACAGAGGTCAGAAGAGGGTGTTGAATCCCCTGGGACTAGAGTCACAGATGTGGGTCCTCTGACAGAACAGCCACGTGCTCTGAACTGCTAAGCCATTTCTCCAGTCCCCAAATAAATAAAAATAAAGTGAAGGAAGGTGGGGCTGCTATATGGTAGATTCTAGAGACCAAGTGATACCTGACTTTGACTGTTGAGCTCTTTTCTATGTACTAAGCAGTCTTGGTGTGCACACGTGTTCATGGAGGACACCCACGAACACACACAACGTGCATAGGCACAGGTCCAGAGGATTGAACCTGGGACCTCAGCATAATAACCATGCACTTGGTCAACAACTGAGTCATGTGCCAAGCACCTACTCCACAGATTACAAATGTTATATTACACACATTTTCAGAGACTTCAGATGAAAATGACCCTTAGTATTGGAAATTCATCCCATTGTAAGTAAACAATAATCGAAGGCGATGCTTCTTTGTTGGTGGATATTTTTATTTTTCAGGAGAAAAATGTCAGCCTGTGTTTCAAATAAAAATCACAGGCCTGGCAGTAGCAGGCAGAGTGGAGACAGAGATGGCTGATCTCTGTGAATTCAAGGCCAGCCTGGTCTGCAGAGTGAGTTCCAAGACAGCCAGGTCCACACAGAGAAACCATGTCTCAAAAAAAACAAAACAAAATAAAACAAAACAAAAAAAGCAAAACAACAACAAATCATAAAATATTGGGTTTTAAAGCCCTCTGGGACTGACTCATAACGAAGGACTTTGAAATTTTTGTTTCCAGTTTGTGGAATTCTTTTGGTTTGTTTGTGGAGAGTTTTGTTTTGTTTTGCTTTTTGGTATTTTCAGATAGGCCTAGAAGAACTTGCTGTGTAGAGGAGGCTGAACTCAAAGTGGCAGGGATCTAACTACTTCTGCCCCATCAGGAATGAGATCAAGGGCCTGTGCCACCGTGCCTGGGCGCTTCTGCCTTTTTCAACTTTATTTATCTTAATGAAGTAAGTCTTAAGTGCCCGAAGTAGAGAACTTAGACAACCCTGTAAAATGTGGAGGAGTGAAGTCAGCTGCCACCAAGCGCCCAGGATCGTCACTGTTCACCAGCCCTACTCTTCTCTTATTGGTGCCTTTCGAGGTCACGTGTCTCCGTAGAGGCCTTTCCTGCAGCCTGCTCTTCTCAGTAACAACAGATCATCCGCTTCTCCCGCATCACTGTTTCATAAGCTTTTAATACCCGTCAAACCTGAAAGAGAGCTAGAACACCAAAAAGTACCGTAAACAACAAATCCCCTATTGTTGGACATTTAGGTTGGTTCTATCTTTTCTGTGACTCTTATAAATAAAACTGTCAGGAAGAGCCTAGGATCGCGCTGTTGCATAATTCTCCCGCGCTGTACATATCCTTCCTCTCCCTGACAGATGGCCGGCCAGCCTCTGTTTGATCACTTCCAGTAACAGGGGGCTCACTTCTTTGCCAGACAGCTCATTCCATTTATGGACAACTCTAATTGTTAGAAAGTTCTTTATTTTTAACCCAAATCTGTTCCTCTTAACTTACACTCATTGATTCTAGCTCTGCGATCTGGAATTACCCAAAGCAATCTTTTCCTTTTTGCACTTGGCATCCCATCAAATACTTGAAGAAAACCATAATGAAACTCCCTAAATAGTCTCTTCTGGAAGATAAATACCTATGCTTATGAGCCTCAAGATTTAAAAAAAAAAAAAAAAGTTGAAGAATTAGTAATGGGAGGTGATCCCTAAGCAAAATGTACATTTTTATTATTCTTCCTTTTTCTTTGGCCTCCTGGAAACTCGCTCTAATGGGTTATCCTGATATTATGGCATTAGAACCCTTCCCATTCACATACATATTCTATCTTCTCATGTAGATCTACTTATCTAATTTCACCTGTATTTTCTCTGGCTATCATTTTTTCCTTTAAAGCTTAGTTATTTACTGAGTTTTGTCTCTCTAAGCTCCTGCAATAAATTCTCCATTTCTTTCAGCTACACTGTATGAAATCTGTTGAGCCGGTTTGTCGGCCTCTCTCTCCTATTAGTATGTGTGTTCGGTTCTTGCTGTCTAGAGCCTGCTGTCAGTCCCTGCCCGTCTTTCCCGTTAGAGAAGCCAAAGAAGGGGTGGTACTGGAAAATGACTTAGCCACCTGTCAGGCAGCTGAGGCAGGAGGGTGGAGAGTTGGAGGCCAGCGTGGGCTCATAGCAAACTACGTCTGAACAAAACTAATCAAAATGCAACTTAGTTCTTTAGAATCAATTAGAGCTTCTTTCAAACTTTGGTGTCTTCTTTGTCACCCCGAGGCCTGGTCTTCTGTCCTTTGAAGACATTAGCGCTCACATCTTTATGATGGTACCAAACCTCCCCCTCTGTCTGTAAGAGGTGGGTAATCCCCACACAGCACCTGTGGTTGACCTAGATCACTGGCTCCCTCCCCGAAGACAGGAGGTCAAAAGAGGAGATACTCAAACCCGGTACCATGACTGTAGGATGGAGGTGCCAAAGAAGGAGCCAGACAGGAGCTGGGTGCCAAAGCTGCTTGTTCCTGAAATAGAGGCCTGCGAAAGCTTCTGAGCTGCTCCCCATCCCAAGCACTCATGGGATGCTTAAGAAGCATCAGTCCTTCAGGATAGCAGTAGCCGTAGCCTCAAGTTGAGATTGCAACTTAATCCATGGATGAAGGGGCAAATGGCACTGAATAAGGCTTGATCTCTGACTCCCATGGCTGCCAGCCTTGTATGGCCTGCTCAGGAGGCCGTCTCAGAACCAGCTTTGCTTCAGACAGTCACTCAGACCATCTGGGCCCCTTCCTCACAGGGTTCTGCCTCATCTGGGCTGCGGCACCCCTTTTTTTTCCTGCACTGGGTCTATAAGGGGTTGGAGGTGCACACCTGAGGCTCTCTTTAAGGGTTAGACCTCAAAATGGTAGGTGTGACTTCAGCCCGAGTTAGTGATTCGGGATCAGTTTTACCACTCCATGTGGAAGGTATTGACAAGGAGCAAAGGTAACAGGAGGAAAAACAAGCCAATGATGACGTTTACCAATCTTTGTCAAAGTATGGCTCCTGTTTTTAAAAAAATATTTATTTATTTATTATATATACAATATTCTGTCTGTGTGTCTGCCTGCCAGCCAGAAGAGGGCACCAGACCCCGTTACAGATGGTTGTGAGCCACCCTGTGGTTGCTGGGAATTGAACTCAGGACCTTTGGAAGAGCAGACAATGCTCTTAACCTCTGAGCCATCTCTCCAGCCCCAAAGTACAGCTCTTAAGACCACATATTTTTTCTCTTATTTTTGTTGACCAAACATAGTCAACAGAAGCCTAACTAGAGTCCTTTGTATCCAGAGAGAACCATGACCTCTGAGGTCTTGCTCATCCCAGAGAAAGGCTTGGCTGGCTCATCAAACTCTTCTCTCAGGTGAGAATTAAGTTCCCTTCTTTTTTTCTCTTGGGCTTTCAAACCATGTTTGATGACAAGCTCTTCTTTTCACAGAAGATAAGCCAGGTTATCTCAAACGACTTCAGGCTCAGTTAAACAAAAATTGGAGAAATAGTTTGTCTTAGTCAGGGTTACTATTGCTCTAATGAAGCACAATGACCAGAAATAAGTTGGGGAAGTAAGGGTTTGTTTGGTTTACACTTCCACATCACCGTTCATCATCAAGGGACTGAGGACAGGAACTTAAGCAGGTCAGGAACCCGGAGGCAGGAGCTGATGCAGAGGCCATGGAGGGGTCTGCTTACTGGCTTGCTCCTCATAGCTTGCTCAACCTGCTTTCTTACAGAACCCAGGACCACCAGCCCAGGAGAGACCCCACCCACAATGGGCTGGACCCTCCCACATCAATCACTAATTAAGAAAATGCCCCACAGGTCTGAAACTACCCAATCTTATGGAGATATTTTCTCAATTAAGGTTCCCTTCTCTCCAATAACTCTATTGTGTCAAACTGACATAAAATAACCAGCACACAATTAATATATATAATAAAAATGTTTACTAACACATACACACACAAGACCTATAGTACAGATCTTCAATCATCATGTTGCCCAAGTCTGTGGATTTCCTGGTAATCATGAGCATTTGACTCCAGACTGGCACAAATTAAAAGATTTGAGAATGACCTGACATTATTTTAGGGTTTTTAAAATG
The DNA here is from genome assembly GCF_950005125.1 of Chionomys nivalis. Classification (NCBI taxonomy): domain Eukaryota; kingdom Metazoa; phylum Chordata; class Mammalia; order Rodentia; family Cricetidae; genus Chionomys; species Chionomys nivalis. The sequence goes on from NC_080107.1 coordinate 22,359,420, forward strand.
CCTTTAAACTCCAAATCCTGCTCTGCTTCCTGTGTCTGCGATTACAGGTGTGTGGCCGCCATGCTCAGCTTTTTCAAAATCCTTTTTATTTTCATTGTATTAGGAGATAACCTCTTCAGCATCATTTTCATCATTAGATAAACCATCTTCATTCTGATGAGATCAATGGGAAGTACACAAAACACACATCAGAGATGGGATTGTTAGGCTACTGGGCTGGGCTGAGTCACACTCCTTGAAGGAACCATGGTTCAGAGTCACATACCTTAGGAGAACAGTGAATTCCTTCCTAACACATCCAAATCTCTCCAAATCTCTAGATCTCTGCCAGAGAGTTGAACATTTAAGCCATCAATGCCATGATTTGTTCCAGTTGCCCGGTATTGGGCAGATTTAGTAGGCATTCATCTGGTGGTTTTATGAGTTCAAAGTCTTAGGACCTTGAGAGTTACATGACATGAAGTCAAAGGAAAGTCAAGTTCCATTTTACCACTATAGGAAGGAATCGAGTGCTCTGGTTAGTTAGACCGCCATCATTGAGGTGAAATCCTCTGAGAAGAATTTCCTTCGGGTCAGCACACGGAAGATGTGGTACAGAGAGGGCCGAGGCTGGATCTCGAGTTATAAGCTAAACCTGATGATATGTTAGAGTCTCCCATGTGGGACTGGTTTGGCAGCTTGAAAGCTATAGAGTTGAATGGGTCATGGAGAGCAGCTGAAGCCTCTGGCGAAGGTGCAATCTCAGTTGTGGAAGAAACTCCAGCATCTTGGAGATGCCAGGACGGTGGGCTGAGCACCAAGAACAGCATCAGTTGTAGGGTGGAGCTGACCTGAGACTGCCAGACAAGTTATAGCGCTGTGGCTTGCAGTCAGGGCAGTGGAGCTGCCTAGGAGCTCTGGAGCCCAGAAGGTCATGAGCCCAGATAATAGACATTGAGCTACAGGATTTGTTTTTACCTCTGTAGATACTGGTTTTTGCTTTGATTTTTTTTCTTTTCTCTTTTTTCTTTTTGTCACTATGCCCTGGTTCTTCCCTCTTGGAATAAAAAAGTATGTAACAGCTTTATTTTCCAGAGGCCACAGTTAAAAGACTTTAGACTTTTAAAGAGAGATGGAACTTACAGGCGCTGTGAATTTTAGACTGTGATACTTCTAAAGTCATAGTATATTTAATATTGTGATTCTAGCATGAGGTCTTGGGGATAAACAAGAAAAGAAGATGATGATTTAATAGTGATTTTGTTTGTTTGATTTTTTTTTGTTTTGATTGTTTTTGTTTTTCTTTGTAGTCCTGGCTGTCCTGGAACTTTCTCTGTAGACCTGGCTGGCCTCAAACTCAGAGCTCTGCCTTCCTCAGCCTCCTGAATGCTGGGATTAAAGGTGTGCACGACCACCGCCTGGCCTAATAGTGATATTTTTGTGTGTCAAATTGACAAGGAGTTCCTTGTATTGGTTGTTTTTTGTCAGTTTGACAAGCTAGAGTCATCTGAGAAGAGAGAGCCGCATTTGAGGGGCTGTCTCTAGGGGTTGTCCTGTAGGCATGCCTGTGAAGCATCTTATTAATTATTAATGATTGATGGGAAAAGTCCACTGTGGGTGGTACCACCCCAGGGCAGGTAGTTCTAGGTTGCATAAGAAAACAAACTGAGCGACCCATAGATAGCAATCCAGTAAATAGCATGCCTCCATGGCCTCTACTTGAGTTCCAGCCTTGGCGTCCCTTTGTGATAGACCGTAGATTGTGAGCCCCATAAATCCTTTCTTCTCCATGTTGATCCATACAACATGCTCATCCCAGCAACAGAAAGCAGAGTAGGAGCTCGGAGGAGTGTCTTCAAAGGAGGGAGGGAGGGGCCTGATGACCCCAGCCTGCATAAAAGCCAGACATGGTGGCTTGGGTCTATAAACACAGGCCCAGCACTCCTACAGAGAAAGGGGAATTGGAGATGGGAGAATGGACAGGAACGATGCAGTAATGGGAACCCAGAGCAGATGCAGAAATACTGGAGAGATCTTGGTTCAGAAACGAAGTGGGAGAGAATCAACTCCAAAAACGTTGTCTCTTGACCTCCACACACCTGCTGTGGTTCAAGTACACACACACACACACACACACACAGAGTCCTTTTTTTAAAATGGAACAGAATCAGATTTGCGGAAAAGATGGAAAATAAGTGGGAATAATGGAAACTACAAACGGGTAACTCAGATGTCAATTCTTTTCGGAACTCATCTAGATTTGTCTAATCAACAGATAATTTATGACTTTCTGAAAAGAGCATACTAACCATTTCATAGAGTGAAGAATTTGTTCAAAATAAGTCCTACTTTGGAGCCAAATGAGTCAAGCTCATTTTCTTTCTCCCGTTCTTTGGACTACTAAACTGGCATATGAGAGGACTGTCATAGACCTGCTTTATCTGGAATACACTGAAGGTCTCAGTAATAACATATTTTGATAGTGTTGGAGCTGTTGGACAATCAGACTTAGCATGTTGATTAAGATGGTGCTTTGGGAAGCCTCAATTAATGACAAATTGCTCTTCGCTGTCTAACTTCTGATGTAATGGATAAATAAACATGTGTGTTAGCCGAATTGAGAAAAATCCCTCCTCTTTGTTTTGGCAAAACTGATAGGACATTTCACCTTGTTCTGTGTGCATAGACTGGCTCCTAATATTTGCCAGTATTCTACCCCTCACAGCACTAGGCTCTGTCTCTAGTCTCGGGCACAGTGGGCCACCAATGACCTCAGGGTCAGGGGCAGCCGGGTGCCTGTCAGAGGGGAATGTCTCACACAGAAGATTGTGGAGAAGAGTGTTGTGAGAATGTGCTGGGGCATTTTTAGTCCCTTCTCCAAAATTCATGAGCCACCCCGCACAGATTCCAGTGGAAGGGGTGTGTTAGAAGTGGCAGAAGTTACGATCCTGCTAGTTTTGGAAAATTAGAAGTTATTCTGGGTCAAATTTGATATACACGGAGGTGGATACAGAGATTCCTTATAGCAGGGATGTAACCTGGACTCTTCTATTATTGGTGCTCTATAGCCAAATGTTGTCATTTGATGCATAGAAAATATGGAAGAAACATGTGTGTGTGTACGTGTATGTGTGTGTGTGTATTCCTTTAAGGTTGATACAAAAATGAGGATGACAACCAACACATAAATGATGGGACAAATTTTAGCAGATCCTAACTAAAGCAGGTGTAGGGCCACGGGCCTATATTCCTAGCACTTGAGTTGCAGAGGAAGGAGGATTAGGAGTTCGAAGTCAACCTCAGCTACGTAGAAAACTAGAGGCCCACATGGGCTACATGACACCTTCTCTTAAAAATTCAAAGCAAGCACTGGGATGTAAATTAGTGGCAAAGTGCTAGCCTGGCTTGTGCAACGCCCCAAGTTCGACCACTAGCACCACAAAGAGGAAAATAAGCAAACAAATCAAAACATTTAAAGTCGGTGTGACCCAAGGCTGGTATCTCCTAAATACGATTGAAGAACATTCAATATCACCCTATTATGTTAAAAAATTAAAAAGAACAGCTCTATATACCACACAATTTCATGGCAATCGGGTGGAGAAAAACAGCTTTGGGTGTATTCCAGGGGTTTTAATTACCAGAACTTGGTAGAGGTTAACTGCTGTGAATCATCTATGAAAAATATCAATGCAGTGTCTGGCCACATGTGCTCAGCTACTGACTAGCATGCACAGGCAGGTCCTGTGCTGGGCCCTGTAGTTAATGGTGGACGATGGATGGCATAATCTGCCTAGTTAAGGGTGCATATTTTAGGAGGAACATTGGCTGGGCATGGGGGAGCATACCTGTAATGGCAGCCCTCAGTGGGCTGGGGCAGAAAGACCGATATGATGAGATCAAGGCCAGCAAGAGCTACATAGCAATCTCATCTCAAAAACTATATTCAAAATTAAAACAAGAGCAATCTTCTTAAACTAGAGAATTGGCAACTGGGGACTGAGTTCAGTTTTCCTGGGGTTCAAAGACAGCTTATCCTAACCAGGAGGAACAGTATTAAGTGTTTTATTGGTAAAGATTATTTTATCTGGATTTGCAAGATGCATGCATAACTAACAACAATAGGACAATTAGGATCTTATGTGGCAATAAGGAAAAAATACTGCTAGGCTAAGGCAATTGGGGCCAGGGGGCCATCCCTCCGCTCTTCTTTGCATTCTTCTTCCCTCTAGGACCTAGAGTCTAGGTAGACTTTTCTTTTAGTGTGGTTCCTTTGTACTTATGAGGTGACTTCTACCAACACCAGAGACATCAACCTTCCCTATTAGGAAATCTTTCCTCCGTGGCCCATGATTGTAATCCCAACACTTGGGAGCCTGAGGAAACAGGATTGGGGCTAATGGGACAGCCCAGGCTCCACAGCAAAAGCATCTTCCCTTTGACCTTTGAACAGCAGGGTTGACACTAAGAACTGGTTAGTTCTTAGCTGTAAAGCAATGCAGGGCACAGATTGGCTGAAGCCTAATCGGTGCAACCAGTTTCTTGCAAGGGGATTGTCATTAGCATGATTGCCTTGATTGAGGATTGGTTGGCCTCCTGAGGGGTTTGGGCAGCATGGAAGAGTAGAGGGTGTCTGTGTAGCATTTGGGTTCTGTGTGAATGTAAGAAGACACCTGGGATGGATGCTGAGTAGACAGCGCTAAGAGAAGGAAGGCCTTCTTTTGTAGATGTCTGTGAGGGAAGAGACACTGGGCACATTCCCTTTCGTTCTCTCAGTGGGAATGCCTTCCTTTTCTGAGTAACATAAAATCCACACCGTTAAACCTTGCGCCGTGGTCAAGAGGCATTTGTCTTGTTTCTCCATTTGTGACTATGCCACGTATGTTCTGTTAGGCAGGGCGCAATATAAGAAGGCACAAGAGGAAATCCAAGGCTCACACTATACTCTTCAGCCTCTGTTTACTGGAAATGGATCTGACCTTAGCTTTTCATCTGTTGAGTTCTTGTGTCTAATTGATCTGTGATTGATCTTGAACAAGGCTACCACCACTAAAAACCTCAACAAGAATGAATGCCCTGCCTTTGGAAGTCTTCATGACCAGACTAGCCCAAAAGTACGCTTTCAAAGGGAATTCTGGCTGGGCATGCTGGCCCAAGCCTGTGGTCTCACGTACTGAGGAGGCTGAAGCATATGATTGCCTGATTCTAGGAGCTTGGATCCAACCTCACCAAGATAGTGAGAGGGGCTAGGTTGGGATTCTGGGTCTCTTGGGTGCTCTGCAACCATACATCTAAGGATCAGACCTCAAGAGCAAGAGACGGAATCAATGCTGTCCAATAGGCTTCCCGTGATCATGGAAGCTTTTTTTCTGTCTCACCACCCAATAAACACATTTGTAGCCACATGTAGCTATTAGACATGTGGCTATTTGAAACATGGCTTATCTGACCGAAGAGGGATTTGAATATTTTTTTATTCGCTATGAAGTACTTTTAAAGCAGAAATGAAATAGGCATGTGTATTGCAGTGTGGGTTATGTTTCCTGCATTCTGGTCTCAACACTGTGCTCTGAAAAGCTTGTGGGGCTTTCAACTTTTGTTTATCTGAATACTCAATAATTTGAGTTGCCAAGCCTGGTGGAGTACCCTGTGCAAGACTACGTGCTCTCATAGCACATTAGGAACTTCTGGGGAACATAAAATAAATAGATTGCAGGGTCCTTGCCCTTAAGGAACTTCCTGTGTAGTAACCAGCTTTTGCTGTGTGTCTTCCAGTTTCTGCCAAGCCTGAAAGTGTTAGTTCCATGTTAAAGGGGGGAAATTAAGCAATAATTAGGAGAGATGATGCTTGGCAGGGGCTTTTTTTATCTCAAGGCTACCAGATTTTGTTCATGGAATTTGAGAACATGAGTGATTTGCATATGTTGCATAAATTTGCATCTTGTATTCAAGAGACCTGACTCCAAGTCTATGAAGTACAATTTAATTAATTAGTGGAACCTACTATAGTTGTATTCAAAGCAGGATTCAGGGCTTCACACACAGGAACTAGCTAGCTACTGACACCAATTCAGAAAACTCCAGACCAAGGCAGGACCAACATACACACACAGACAAACACACACAGAGAGCCAGAGGGGCAGGGAAAAGGATCATAGCTGCTGGGGAAGGATATGTACCAGGAGCTTGGGTCAACCCTAATCCCTGTTTTCTATGCATTTTTGTGCATTGGATGTATGATTTCCAATAGCCAACAGTGGAAAAACTCAATAGTATTCATTTGTGCTTTTTGCTGCTGTCTTTAGCATCTTCCACCCTACTTCTTACCTTGTTCCTTTGTAGATAGCTGGAACCTGCATGGGTACTCACAGATAATTTGAAAGAGGAAAGATGAGTAAAAGAGAGGGTGCCTCATAAGAAAAGGGTGGTCCACTTCCACCTCCCCACACCCACGGCCTCGTCTCTCTTTCCTCTACTAAACATCCTTTTAAGATCTTTTTTTTTTTCCTTTTAAGATCTATGCTGGTCTCTTTTCACACCTCTGACACAACGTTCAATAACAGATCCTTGTTCTGAAGGAGCATAACACTGGCGCTGGAGAATTGAGCACACTGGATATAAAGGAAATGAAGGCTCATCTGAGAAGATAGATACACTATGCTCCTGCGGAGGGATGGGAGATTTCATAAAGGATGGGGCAGTGTAGCAGCAGACGAGAACAGGGCAGGCAGGAAGAGATCACTTGGACAGCATACTCCAAGGACTAACCCGTTTGTTGGGGTGCGGCTAGGAGTGGGGGACAGGTAGAGTCACAAAATGAGAGCAGCCCATAGGTGCCTACTAAGCTGCCTGAAGAGAAAAAGTTACTTGAATGTAACTGTGTGTTCTCTGTCACTTGACAATGAATGAAAACACGGCAGAAACCCCAGCAGAAGGGCAGGTTGACTTTTTTGCTAGAACAAAGGCATCTGCTCTGAGCATCTGCTGACCTGGTTAGCTTCGGGTCTGTTCCCAGCACTTCCTACTTTCTAGAACACGGGTTCTGTTTGTTTTGTTTTTCAAGACAGGGTTTCTCTGTGCAGCCTTGGATGTCCTGGAGCTCACTCTGTAGACCCAGTTGACCTCAGACACAAAGAGAACCACCTGCCTCTGCCTCCAGCGTGCTGAGATTAGAGGTGTCCACCACCACACTTAGTTTAGAATACAGCCATGTGGCTGCCTATAACCCGAGAGCAGTGCCTACCTGCAGGACAGCTCACAGTGCTGAGACTGAGTTGGAAAATTGCCCCAAATGCCGGAGCCAGCCTTGGTAAAGTTTCCTTGCAGATACTCTTGAGTCTATTTATTCATTGGAACGCCCCAAAAGTGAATGTCGAGCCTACTTGCAGAGATGCTGGACATTCATCTGGAAGCCCCAATATGGCTTACATCCAAGCCTAGCTACTCTGGAGGTGAGTCAGGAGGATCACAAGTTTGACACCTTGCCTGCAGAGTGCTTCAATGCCATCCTGGGGGGTTTAGTGAGACCTCATACAAAAATTAAAAGTATAAAAGAGCTAGGCATATAAATAGTGGTCGAGCACTCACCTAGCATGCACAGGGTTCAAGCTTCAATTCCTCGCACCACAAACAACAACCCATAATTATCTGATATGATTCTATGGTATATTACAGCTTTAAAATATTTTCATGTTCATTAAAATGTCATCAAGTGATGTCCGAGTAATCAGTTAACAATTTCTCCAAGGAAGGAAAAGACTTCTGCCAATTTCCATGGTGTAAGTATGCTCACTGTGGTCACTTCCGGCTACCATACAATTCCAATGCTCAGAAGTTAGAAAAATGAGAACAGTATGTTTGAGCAAGCTGGGGAGCACGGTCACTGTCATACTCTACATGCCTCTCATTTGTTTGATTTTCCCCCCTCAGCATTATGGTCTTTGAGATTTCCTCATGTTGATATACATTATTTCTAGTTTTTTCTTTCTTTCCTTCTTTTTTTTTTTTTTAACTTTCATGACTGTCTAGTTTATATGAAGGAACTAAAATTTATTATTTTCTTTCTTTTTGATGGGTATTTATCTTGATATTCCAATTGGTTTACTCTTTAAAATCATGTGAGGGACTGGAGAGGCGGCTCAGCAGTTAAGACACTGACTGCTCTTCCAGAGGACCTGGGTTCAATTTGTAGCACCAATGTGTTAGCACACGACCATTAGTGACTCCAGTCCTGGGGATCTGACATGCCCTCCTGTGCCTGTAGAGCAGTGTCCTCAAATACAGCAATCAAAACGGCCATATACATAAAATAAAATGTAAAAAATAATATATAGAAAATGTGGTCTGGGGATGTAGCTCAGTTGATGGGGTTCATGGCCATTATCTGGGAAGCCTTAGGTTTTTTCCCTAAAGACAAAGTTCATCCTTGGTGATATAGTGAATTTAAGGACAGTTTGGGCCCAGACAAGTCTCTGGAGAGAGAGAGAGAGAGAGAGAGAGAGAGAGAGAGAGAGAGAGAGAGAGAGAGGAGAGAGAGAGAGAGAGATAAAGACCATTATTTTCAATGTTTCTTGATGCTCGGGTAGAAAAGACATTTTAATTTAGATGGAGTTTTTTGGTGTTTAATAATAATGTTCCAACAGATTACACTTTGCTTTATTTTTATAAGTATTTGTGCTGTTTGCATGCTCACTAACTACTTATGTATGTGTGCTACTATTCCCTGCATTTTCCACCACTCTTATTTTTTTTAAATTGTATTTTTATTTATTCCTTGGAAAGTCCTACATTTATACAATGTATTTTGATCATTTACATCTACTACTACTTCCTTCAAGTATTCTCCACTCCATCATCCTTCCAACTTCATGTTCTTCTTCTTTTTTTGGGGGGGGGGGGTTCGAGACAGGGTTTCTCTGTAGCTTCTTGGTTCCTGTCCTGGAACTCACTCTGTAGACCAGGGTGGCCTCAAACTCACAGAGATCCGCCTGCCTCTGCCTTCCCAGTGCTGGGATTAAAGGCGTGTGCCACTACCGCCCGGCCCTCATGTTCTTCTTTTTCATTATTAATAACTTCTTGAGCATAATTAGTGCTTCCTGTACTTGTTATGGGTGTGGGACACGAGAAAGCCACCAGTCACTGTGTTCCTAAAGGGAAACAACTCTCCCCAACTCAGCAATCATCTCCGGTGAACAGCTCCTTGCAAAGCTTTGTGCATGGGGGTCCCCTCTCCAACTCATACTGGAATTTTGACTGCCTTGATCTTGTGTGATATTTTTATCATGTTCTGGCAAATTAAGCTTGCTTGAAGTCAGAGGGCAGAGATAGCCACTAGCCAACCAAAATTAACACAGAGGTTTTGGAGGATTCTAGACAGAAAGGATGGGAAGCAGTCAGGTAGGGTGGAGAGGGATCTTAGCCCTTTTGGAAGAAGGAATGGAAGCCGGGCGGTGGTGGTGCACGCCTTTAATCCCAGCACTCGGGAGGCAGAGGCAGGTGGATCTCTGTGAGTTCGAGGCCAGCCTGGTCTACGAGAGCTAGTTCCAGGACAGGAACCAAAAGCTACGGAGAAACCCTGTCTCGAAAAATCCATAAAAAAAAAAAAAAAAGGAATGGAGCAGGAAGGAGAGGGACTGATGGCTTCTTTGCTTCTCTGATCCTTCAGATTTTTACCCTGATACCTGGTTCCTGAATTTTCATTGATAAAGAATATTTAGAGTAATACTTCATGATCTTGTGTAGGTAACTACAACTGCGTTGAAGTGATGTGTGTAACGGCCGTGTCATGTCCAGACGTCAGCCTTTCCCGGCTCTCCTCTCCATCTTCCAGCTGTTACATGCTTTCTGCCCCGTCGTTCACGGTGCTCCCTGAGCCTAGGGCAGGAGTGGGTTCATGACGAATTCCCATCCCAAATGAGCATCCAGAGCATTCACCATTTTCGCCAATTATGAGTCTCTGAATTAACTACTTGTCACTGCAAAACGAAGCTTCTCTGATCAAAGATGAGTAGCACAAATCTATAGGTATAGTCATACAAATTAGAGAGTAGTTTGACAGCAAGACCATTTAGCGAAACAACAGCAGTTGGCTCCTCCTTAGAGCCTGTGATCTCCTGTCATAGGCATTTGAGCAGAATGACGGTAGCAGGCATAAAATTCCTCTTGTGGAGCAGGCTTCATCTCCAGTTAGAAAGTAGGTGGTTTCTCTCATAACTGTCGTGCCACTATCACACCAATGAACACATCCTGCTAGATAAGGGGAGAAACCATTGGTTTGTTTCCTTTCCCAGTAGCCTGCATAGCATCTTCTGGCGCTTTGTAAGCCAGCCAGCAGGGAGAAATGTCCTGCTCAGTTGGGGTTGATTTCTCTATGGCCTACTTTATTGTTGTTTTGGTTGTTTGTTTGTTTTTTTTTGTTTTGTTTTTTTTTTGCTCTAGCTGTCCTGGATCTTGCTCTGTAGACCAGGCTAATCTCAAACTCAGAGAGCTGCCTGCCTTCGCCTCCTGAGTGCTGGATTAAAGGTGTGTGCCACCACCACCACCCTGCTCTATGTCCTTCTCTTAAGAGTGATTGGTTCTACAGCAACAGTCAATGTGAGTGTATTTAGAAAGATCATATGGATGGCATTTGATTGGTGTCCTGATAAGACGAGGAACACCAGCATGCTCGCTACATGTCCATAAAAGGAAGACTGTGGGCAAGAACACCGACCGCCATTTACTAGCTGGGCAGTAGTCCTCACCAGAACCTGCTAAAAAAATAAAAATTTCTAGCATCTTGCCTTGAGCGTTATGACAAAGTAGATACCTTTTATTAAAATCACCTCATCTGTGAGAACTTGACATGGTAACCAGACTAAATATAATAGGCATTATAATGTTGAGATTAAATAGGTATGGTTTTCTTCTATTTTTGGAGACATTATTTCCTTCTAACCAAGCTTTGACTCTTAACTACATCTGAGTAACTCCCATACTGGCCTCTTGCTCAGTTATCCTTCTAATTTAGCTTAGTTCCATCTTCTGTCTTGCACAGTTGCTCTCTTCCGGCTACTTTCTCAGTTTCCCCCAAACTTGCAAGACTCCTCAAGACCTCCATGAAAACCTTCATGGAGGAGCTCTACTTGCTCAGAATAATCTGCCTTATTCCTTGGGGATGACAAAATCCTACCCATTAAAAGAAATACAACTCAAATTCTAGTCTGTAAGACTTAAGACTCCTAGTTCAAATCCAAAGACACCCAAACCAAACTTCTGCAGACACAGGAAAATCACTTACCTCGACAGTGACACGGACCCAAGCAATGCCATTAGGGCCCTCCTTATGACCTGTGTCACTTCCCTGGCACTGCATTTTTGGACCTTCCTACAGACATCCTAAAAGTCCTGCCATTAGGCCACAGAAAACTCTGTCCTTAAAAAGATTTCCTGGTGCGCTTCTTTCTCCTGCTCCTCAATTTCTGCGTCTCAGAGAAGAAGGTCAGTTGGGCTGATTTGAATAAGTGCCTCCCTTTGGGCAATCATTCCAACAGAAAGCACTGGGTACTGGCAGAGCCAGGTTTAGAGAACCTGTAGACAGCAGAGGAAGGAAGGCTGAGCCTTAGGACTAGCTAACCCATTAAGATACGTGGAGCATGGAAGTAAAATTCCCTTCACTTTGGGAAGGAGATTGGCATTTCTTCACATTTCATACATTGAATCCTAACATGATAGTGTAGAGATGTGGGTAGGTACTTTGAGAGATGATTTGGTCATGAAGGCTTTACCCTCATAAATAGAATTAGTTCTTGTCAGAGGGTGCTCCCCTGCCACCTCTACCATGTGAGGACATAACTAGATGACACTGGTTTATGAAGCAGACAGCAAGCTCTGCCAAAGCCTCAAATTTACTGGACTCTTGTCCCTAGGATTCCCAGCTGCTAAAACTGTAAGGCATTGCTGTATGCTGCTTATAGGTTACTCAGTCTGAAGTATTTTGCTAAGGCACCCCAAAACAAGCTAAAACACCCCAAAAGAAATTAGATAGACAACAGAATGTCTCACGTACACTATGTATGCATGAAGTTGCCCTTTCTCTTGTCTTCAAGGCTCCTCTCTACAAGTGAACTGTTTCTAGAATCTCTCACTCCATTTCCAAGGACCTTGTGTTTGGTGCTATTCTCCTTAAAGCTGGCAATCCTGTCTTCATTTACCGTATGTCTTTCACAGTTACAAGACTGCGAGCATGCATCAAGGATCTAATAAAGGCTTCCTAATTCTTCGGTCTGTGCCCTTATGTTTTCAATGGAGTATATCATTTAGATACATTTCTATTGACTTGATTTTAGGGCTTTTGTTTGTCTAATTGTTTATTGCTTGTTTGTGTTGTTTTTTAGTAACAGTCTATAATGGTTACCATATCTATTGCTGTGATGCAATACCAAGACCATAGAAAGTTATAGGAAGAATAGTTTATTTGGGCTCAGAGCTCCAGAGGGGTAAGAGTCCGCCATAGCAGGGAAGCATAGCAGTAAGTGTCAGATATGGTGGCTAGCACAGGAAACTGAGAGTGCACATCTTCAACTCAACTGCAAGAGTGAAATAGGGAGAACAAACCAGAAGGGAGTCAGCTATGAAGTCCCAAAGTCTGCCCCTAGTAAGGCATTTTCTATGACAAGGCTGCACCTTTTCATACAGCACCAAGTGGGGACCAAATATTCAAATGCCTGAGCCTGTAATGGGAGTATCTCATTTAAACCACCAGAGGGTCTCACTGTGTTAGCCCAGGCTGGCCTGGAACTCAAAGAGTTTTGTCTTCCTCTGCCTCCACAGTCCTGGGATCAAAAGATGCATCACCATGCCCAGCCTGGCTGTGGTCTTAACTCAAGTGAGAACTTTCATGTTCTGGTGATATCTCGAACAAGAAGCCATGGTTTCACATGTTCATTTCATGTTCGCACTACATTGCAATTTGCAACATGCTTTCACATTGTGTGATTTTTATATGTGGAAAAGAAAAAGGTACCATTTCAATTGCATAGGTGTGGAGGCCCAAAAATATGAACCTATTTTCACCTTGTCTGAAGGTCAGAGAGTTTTAGTTTGTTCAAAGCTGTTGACAACGAGTGTGGCTACACACCCTGACCTAGGGTGTGGTTACTTGGTCTTTGTGACATTAAGATGGCCCATATAGGTAGATCTTTTCCACCCTGACCAATGGTCAGGATATTCAAGCATACTTCTGCTTCTTCTTTTGAAATAGGAGGTTTGACCTAGGGAGTGGCTGCCTTCAGGATTCTTGGTCTAGGGTGGGTTTACTGCTTAAACAACAGGATGATTTTCTCATGGATTAATAGCTTGATGACTCAAAGTATTGTAGCAAGTAACTGTTCTAGTTGTCCTTTGTATCATGTTAAAGCAGTCTTTTGTATTCTTCCCCCTATTTTATTGGGGTATGGGAAATTAAACGCAGGTGGATTTCAATATTCACTGGAACTCCCTCCTGGTACTAGCCTATATTTTCTGTTTTATTATTTTTACTCATGTCTTCATTCTCTTTACTATTTTTCTAATCTCCGTGGTAAGTGGTATTTTTGTTGAAGCTGGTCCCCAACACATAGGTAAGGAAAATAAAGATCAGATGTGGTCCCTTTGCTTAGCCAAGTCTGGCTGCCAAATAGCACAGATTGGCCCCAACCTTTGGGGTTTTGCTTTTCCACCACAGCCCAAGGACAGGGACTAAGTGCTAAGGAAGGAATGGTGGGACACTTTTCTGAAACGGTACCCTGGGGAGCTGCCTTCATGAAACTCTGGTGTCTCTCCACCATGGAAGAGAATTCCATGAATGGGGCTGCCCTGTAGAATCTCTACCTCCGTGCCTGGAACACATGTTTGCAGCTTGGAACCAAAGCATCTTTGTGGCCCTGAATGTTACTAAGGAGAGATTCAGCCTACGTTTAAATGCCAGATGACAGAAGCAAGTGGCCAAGCAGTGCAGGCATCTTTGCCAAGTTGGAAAGGGAGCAAGTGTGACTAAGCCAATGGGACTAGAGGTGGCAAACAATTCATGTCTGGTTGGAACCAAGCACTGTGTTGGTAATAACACTTCCAGAACAAGCAAGGGTGACCATAAGCCCCTGTTCCAAGGAGCCCTGTGAAGAAATGAGCCGCCTGCTTAGGTGGTACTTCATGGGAATCCATCAGTGGAGTCTCCCTCGAACAATCCCAGCAATGATGGCAGAGTCACGACCTGGCCTCCCCTGCCTGCTGCTAACCCAACAGAAGCTTGTAAAGGCAGAACTTCAGGGCCCAGACGTCTTGTTTCTGTTGCTTTTGCCTTTGCCAGAGCGTTGCTCCAGAGGAGGTTTGCATTGTGTTATAATCACACGGTTTGCAAAGTGATAGTTACGAGTCTGTTAGCATTTCCACCCCAAACCTCGCATTTTCAGCTGCTCACAGTGACTCAAATATAAGAATTCTCTTTAGGCTGAAATTTGGCACACAGGGTCTCAGGCCCAGCTGGGGAGCAATTTCAACCTTTTTTTGGGACCGGATTTCAATAACATCCATTTGGCTGTTTTTGAATAACAGCAAAAGTACAACAGAAGAGAAGTTAGTGGGTTTTTTTAGTGCAAAATGTCACCATTATGTGCCTGCAGAAATGGTACGGGGTGGGGACCCACCCTATCAACTCCCAGCAACCTAGCAGGTGATTCGCCTCTGAGTGGTCTGAGTATGTACACTATATTCTTAAATATATATTTAAAAAAAAACATTCTAGTCTGTTATTCAGAACAGAGGAGAGATTTTGTTTAATAACATATTGTGTTTTTGAAAAGCAAAGTTGACTTGGGAACAATGACGTACACTAGTGGATATTGAATGTCTCCTACACCCACCGCACAGTGCCACCCAGGCGATGGCAAATTGCAGGATGCAACCGAGTTCCCACATGGAAAGGAAAGACTGGCAAACAAGCAGTGGAATGGGGGCTGGGGAAAGACATTCTCATGACTGCACAAATGACAAGAGCCCAGAGACCCAAGATCTTGTGCTTTCTTCTGCAGGGAGAAGATGCCAGAACTCAGATCCTTTCTCCACGTCCCCAGTCACTTATAGCAATGAATCAAGTCATACATTCCTGAAAGGCAAAATGATTAGAAAACAAAACAAAACAAAACTTGGTCTGGTTTCTTTTAAATGAAACATTTGTGGGGGAGCAAAGAAAACTCGATGGATATAGATAATCCCAGCGTTCAGGAGGCTGATGCAGGAGGATCACAAGTTTGAGATCCTGCCTCAAAAAACAAAATAATAATGAGTCATTGAAAATAATACCACGCTTGTGCATTCACCATGCAAAATATGAAACAAACATTCCAAACACAACTGAAGTTCTTTTGTGTATCCACTTTGCTGATAATTTCTTGTCTTTTCATGTCAAGATTTATTACTGTTTTCTTAATGTAGGATACTATTCTAATTTTATTTCAAGGAACTTATGATTCTTCTTCGTCCTGTATTATTAAGGTTTATCTACATCCTGTTTGTGTTTATGCCTTTTCTCGACAGGAAACCCCACGTTCCACTCAGAAGTAATCACCTACACCATAGCTGCAGCCCAAGACTGAACAGCGTATTTCCCGTCTGAAGGCAAAGTAAGGTAATTTTCCTCAACCACTGTCAAAGGGCCTCAAGGACTGCTTCTAACTAGACTGTAAATACGTGGTTTGCAGACTGGGGAAGAGCTCTCTCTAGGACTTAAATTCAGATCCCCCGAACCCATGATCCCAGTGTTCAGAAAAAGAGCCAGACCATCTTTGGAACAAGCTGGCTAGTTAGACTAATCTGCATTTGTAAGCTCCATTTCAACTGAGAGATCCTGCCTCAAAGAATAAAGCAGAGTGTGATCAAGGAAGACTCCTAACCCTCATCCCAGGGCCACATATGCCCACACACATGCATTTGTACCCGAATGTACACCTGCACCTACATACATGTTCATGTGCATGCACACCACACATGAATACATAGGAAAGAAAGGGGTTTTGTCACTGCTTTTTGTTTGTTTGTTTGTTTGTTTGTTTCATTAACAACTCCATCAATTCCAGTATCGGAGTTATGTCTGACTGAAACGCAAACCATCCTCACCTCTTTTTGGATCATAGGCCTTTGCTTTTTTTGTTTTGTTTTTGTTTGTTTAGGCCCACATGTTTCAGGAAATCAGGGTCTTTTTCTAAGTTCCAGGGCTATAAGCAGTAATTCTAGTAATTAGAAACCTAGGTCCAAAAGCCAAGGTGCAGTGGTTCACACCTGTAGTCTCAGCCCTTGAGAAGCTGAAGCAAGAGTCTTGTGAGTTCAAGGCCAGCCTGATCTACACAAAGAGGCTAGATTCAAGATTGCTTTATTTGGACCAGTGTGGCGGCACACGGCTATAATCCCAGCACTTACGAGGCAGAAGCAGGACCACCATCAGGTCAAGGTTATCCTCAGCTATTTACGTATTTAGTAAGTTTGAGATCATCCTGTGCTCCACATGACCCAGTCTTAAAAACATTCCCTCCCCCAAAAAATCCCCCCAAGGGCTGGAGTGACAGTTCAGGGAAGAGCCAAGAACACATAATGTTCCTACAGAGGACCCTAGTTCAGTTCCCAACATACACACATCAGGGGGCTCACAACTGCCTGTATCTCTCTGGTTCCAGGGAATCCAACATCCTCTTCTGGCCTCTGCAAGCACCTGAGTCTACATGATACACACAAACTCACTCAGGCACACACTTGTACACATAAGGTTAAAAAGTATTTTAAGCTGGGCAGTGGCAGCACGTGCCTTTAATACCAGCACGTGGGAGGCAGAGGCAAGTGGATTTCTGTGAGATTGAGACCAGCCGGGTCTACAGAGTGAGTTCCAGGACAGGCTCCAAAGCTACACAGAGAAAACCTGACTAGAAAAATAATGTGTGTGTGTGTGTGTATAATAACTTTTTTAAAAGTTTCCTTTGTTTAGTGTTTGTACAACCTGAGATAAATCATTAAAACAATCTTCATTCATTGTCATAGTTATAGCTAAATAATGTGGAAGATGCCCCAGAGCTGGAGTTATAGGCAGTTGTGAACCACTCAGCATGGGTGCGGGAACTGAACGTGGGACCAGTAGAAGAAATGAGTGCTCATAGCGGCGTCAAGACACCCCTCCAGCTCCATAGGATTATTTTAGTGTTTCTGAGTCACTGAATTCACCAGTGCAGAATAAAAGCCCCCTGAAGGCCAGGAGTGTCATGGTGTCATGCGTTTGAGTCACGCAGACATCCCTAGCATGGTACAGGGCCTTTGGCATGGCACATGCCCATGTGGTCCATATGTGTTTAACTAAATTGCCTGAATTTTCAGACTCATGAAATTTCAGGCCTCTCTCTCTCTCTCTCTCTCTCTCTCTCTCTCTCTCTCTCTCTCTCTGTGTGTGTGTGTGTGTGTGTGTGTGTGTGAGAGAGAGAGAGAGAGAGAGAGAGAGAGAGAGAGAGAGAGAGAGGTGTACCCTGTTACTTGTCACCAAAATCACCTTGGCAGACCAAACTTCTTAAACTGTCCCTGCCTGCACACTCAAACAGACCTTGTTGTGCCAGGGGTTAGCACAGTGGAATCCATAGCTCCATTTAATTCATTCAGAGGTGGGCTCCTGGCACAAACCAAGCCAATCTTAGTATTTTGAGGAATCAGGACTGGGTTTAAGACTGGTTAAATGTGACCTTGCTGCTACGTGGCAGCTATGCTAGGTGCCCTTGTGAGTTGCAGATGCAGCGAGTGAATGAGGGGGAGATCAAGGCCAATCGACTGTAGAAACAGACCAAGGACAAGCCCCAGAGGCAGCAGAGTGTGAGGAGCTCCTACTTTCCAGTTCTTGACAGTTGGAGGTCAGGTTTTCTTGTAATAAAGCCTCTTTCTTCCTTACATCATTCTGAGCAAGGAGGAAAGATTGTTAGAGACCTTTTGTTTGTGTGTTGGTTTTAATTATAGCCATGTATTCTAGGCAAACCACACCTTACTTGCTATAAGCATAACATGTATTCATAAAAATAATCACTTTCAATACAGTAAAAAACAAAACAAAAACCCACCAAGGAACAAATCCAACCAAACATACAACCATGAAAGCTTTGGACCCTTCCGCGAGTAACAGACTGGATGACCCTGGGGGTCTCCGGTCTACCTTTCGCTGCTCTTGGCAGCCATTCTGATCCTCTCCTCTTCTGGCTTCTCTTCCAAATCAGCTTTGAATGACCTCGCAGTTGGCTTTTTGTTTCTCTTTGAGGTTCGCATGCTCAACTCTAAGAATTGGTTATCCCTATCAACCTAAAGCTGGCTGGACTCCACATCTAAAAGGTTGCAGTAGCACACAGACCAGCTGGTGGAAGGCCGTGCCTGATGGCCGTTGTACAACTGCTTGCACATCTGCAGGTCCTGGCGTGCCCTTCTATTACTGTCTGCTTTCTATTGCATGCTGTCAGAGGTCTGGTGACTGCATCTGTTTGAAGTGTGTCTGTAGGACTCTGAACATGGATCCGTATGTGGCTTGGAGCAAGGAAATAGGTCCAGCAAAGTGTGCTCACGAAGTGCTGATGGGTGGAAATGTTGGAAGAGGTGTGTGGTCACGTAAAGGGACTGCTTCCATATTTACCTCTGAGCTAAGGATCATCTTAAACGTTCCCACACCCAGCTGCCTTCTCCGTGCTCTGAAGAGAGACCTGCTCATAATGGTAAATCCCTTGTACCTGTCACTCAGTTGAGTTAGCTGTTTCCACATTAATAGGATTTGGTGTTAGCAATTAAGAATTGTTCATTTTGTATTCCTCCTCTAACATGCCTTCCTCTACTTTCCTGGTATCTATCACTGTAGACACACATGCACACACACATGTGTACGCACATGCACACACGCAAACATCCACCCACACATGTGCATACACATGCACATACACACACGCACACACACAAGCACAAGTACACACGCATGCACACACTCGCACACACACGCACACACATGTGCGCACACACAAATACCTGCACACACATGCACACACACAAACACACACTTTCATTTGAAACACTGAACCTGGAGGCTTCCCTATACTTGGCCAGTATCTTCAAGGTCACTGATGTTACTTCTCGTCTCTGCTGTGTGGGAGCCAGAGAGTGAGTCACCAGGGTGAATACTGCCTCTGTAATACTACCAGATTGTGTTTGTCTCCACTTCAAAGCTCCTCACTTTAACAGAATAGTATTTCTCCATCCCGCCCACCCAAACAGCAGTCTGGATGCTGAAAAGCAGCAGTTACATGAACAGCACTCTTCTTTCCTTAGGCCTTCCCTTCCCCCACCTCAGAGTAGTAGCAAGACCTTCAGGGAAGCCATGAGGCCTCAAACTAGACAGGTTTGGCCAACTAGAGAGCACAGCTGGGCATCTTGTTTAACCCTCCCTCTCGCCCTCTCGTCCTTCCTCCCTCTTCTCCTCCTCTTCTTTCTCCTAGCCTCTTTCAGTTTTATCACATGATACTATAACTATACCTTTCTTGACCTCCCTTAATCATTCCTTGTCTCTGTAGGTCTTAATTGTCTTTTCTTTTCCATTCATGAAAGAGTTTATGATTCTGAGTTTTCTGAGATATGAAAGACAGACTGGGGAGAGTGCTTTAGACTCAGAATCTAAAGAGAAAGAGGGAAGGGGAGAGAACAAGAGACAGAGAGAGAAAGAGAGACAGACGGACAGGCAGGCAGACAGATAGACAGAGAATCTTTCCCACTTTCACGATGTCATAAGCTCACCTGTAGTAAACTCATGACCTTGACATATTGGCATATCTGCTGCACAGCGACTACCATGGAAGGGAGAGTTAGTCAGGGACACAGCCACAGCGATAATTACTTTATATTCATATTTCAACTCCCATGACTAAAAGAAGCCACACTAACTTGGTTTTGAGACAAGGTTTTGCTATAAAATGGTATATAACTCAGGTTGGCCCTGAACCTATGATCTTCCTGCCTTAGTCTCTTAGTCACAGAGATTACAGTTGTGAACCACCCAGTCGTCTTACTCACCTGTGAGTACGATGAGATTCAAAGATTTGAAATCGCTTGCCCAAGACAACAGGCAGTAGCAGAAATGAGGAAAATGATCATGTAAGTACCAGGATTATGCCTTTTACTCTTGTTAGTGTTGAGTGAGAGATCGGGCATTAACCCATCTTTATTTCTCAAGGTTTCCATGACCTGAATTCTTATTTCAATTTATGGAATACACAGAAAGAGTATACTTTTCTCTGATCCTTCTTATGTTACTTGAGCCCAAGGTGACCTCTGGTTGTTGCCAGCAGTGTTTGGACTTACCATCCCTACACTAACACAGCACATCTTATATTTCCTGCATGTTCTCATTCACGCCTGTGTGTGCTAATCAAGTGTCCTCTAGGCCTAAAAAAGTGACACAGCTTACCACCCATGCTGGGGCATTTGTGTGAAGAAAGGAATATTATTATAGCCATGCTAGACATACCAGGATGCATGGCTATCTTCTCTGGACAAAGTATAATGAAGCTGATGTCTCCTGTGAACCAGGAGACTGCTTACAGCCCCGTCCTAACAAAACAAGAGAACAGAGGTTGTAGGGGATGGAAGAGCCACCTGCCACCTTTACATGGCTCTGGGGGTTGGACTCTGGTCGCCATGTCTGTAAAGCAAGCGCCTTTGCCTGCTAAGCCATTTAGTCATCCCTCAACAGTCATTTTAATAATTTAAAATTACACTTATTTATTTATTTTTTTGGGGGGGCATTGTGCACACGTGTAGAAAGCAACTCCCAGAAGTCAATTCTCTCTATCCACCCAGGGGGCTCTGGGGATTGAACTCAGGTCTTTAGGCTTGGCGGCAGGCACTTTTACCGACTTAGCCATCTTGCTGGCCAAATCATTTTTTGGCTCTACTCTGGATATGCTGAAAATATATTCTGCGTCAGTTTTGGGTAACTAACTGCATTTTAAACGCTCCTTTAAAAAAAAAAGAAAGAAAGAAATCATCTCTTTATCAAAGTGATACCAAATATTTGCACACTCATTCTACCCTGAGAGGTGGGAAGGAGGTTCCTGCTGGAGTCAATTGCTCGACTGTTTACAACATTAGGATTTCTTCAGCGATGCCATCTCTGTGGCCTTCATCACTCACTATTTGAATCAAATAATTTAAACCACATGAGCCTTTTCTCTATTTTTTTTTGGGGGGGGGGTGGTTGAGGTTGCTGTGGGTTGAGCCAGAGATCATACATGTTAAATGTGTGCTTCTCCATAGAGAGACACTCTAGTACCTTAAACTATGCTAACCTTGTAATTACTCCTAGCATAAATTCTTAGGGATTCTGAGCCATGAATATATACATCTATGCATATACATATATGTATATGTACACATATGGCCAAGAATATATTCTTAGCATCTTACATTGGATTAAGAAAAGGGAACATTTCAATGCCTTCCGAACATCACAGTAATAACAGTTGCCATAAAATGAACAACATACATGTCAGTTATTCGCATACAATACCCCGAATATCTAAAGCCTGTAAGAAGGCAAGCAACCTCTGCTTTATATTTGGGGAATCCCCAGCTCAGAGAAGTTGGGTGACCGGCCTGAGACCATTCAGCTTGTGCCTAGCAGAGCTTGAAATATTTGGGGAACTCGTAAGCGCTCTGTGAATACAGAAAAATGGTTATTGGAAGGCCACGTCATGCATGTGAGCCAGTATGCCCTTTGGAGAACAAGCCCTAGACACAGACCTGAGCAGCGGTGTCGAGACACAGAGAGTCGTGTCTGTGTTATAGACAGCGCCAATTACCGGTTCGCATTTGGGATGGCTTGGGGCGCAGCTAAGTGTTTTCCAGGCTAGCCTGGGGATTTACTTCTCTTTTGTTGGCTGAGCTGCTGCACCGCTCTTGATTCCTATTTTCAAGGCAGCACAAGCGCAGCGAATGTTCTCTAATTGCGCTCCCTTCCTGCAGTATGCCTGCTCCTTCTGAGCTCTGCGGGCTGGTTCCATACGCAGCTCGGGTGGGGAAGGGCTGGTGGCAGCTGCAAGTTGGTGTGTGACACATTGGGTAGTCATATTTCTCTTCTCTGTGGCCCTCCAAAGCCCTTTCCAACATAACTTTCCCCCATCTGTTCTCGTTTGCACTGCATAATAGGGGACAGGTTTTGGAACTTGGGATTCAAAAAAAAAAAAAAAAAAAATTAAGAGAAAATAAAAATGAGATGGAATTTGAGTAGAAAGAAACTCACTGGCTTCCCCCCGCCCCTCAATTGCTGGGATCATTACCAGAGTATTAAATCGATCAAGTTTTTGTCTACTTGATTCCTTTTACATGGTAGGGAGGAAGAGAGAGAGAGAGAGAGAGAGAGAGAGAGAGAGAGAGAGAGAGAGAGAGAGAACTCAAATTGCTTTCAATTGCTTTCAATTGTCTGCATAGCAATAAGACAGGCAAGCATGGCCGAGCCAGGACACATCCAGCCTTGCCCATAACCTGGCTTAACTTTCCTCGTGTTTGTTCAGCTCCTTTAATAAGTGCATTAATTGTCTCAAGCCCCGGGTTCCTCCTCTGAACAATGGAGGCCAGATGGGGAGCTTAGAATATCTACAGCCATATTCAGAAGCATCACAAGACCACCTCTGTGTTCTCCGCGATCTGGGAAACAATACAAACACCACATTTCTACATTTTGCCACAATCCATTTTTCTTCTGTAAACCTGGGGGTGGGGGGAGGCAGGGGGAGGTGACTGCCAGGATACTCCCGATTTCACAGATATCTCCTTGACGCTGACATAGGCGTTTAAGTTTGAAGAGTGAACACATTTAAGGAAGAATATTCAGTAAACAATAAACATGGATCTGACAAAACAAAAAGGATACAAGAAAGCCTGCTGAGGAAGCAATTAGGGGCTGGGGGTATGGTTGGTGGAGTGCTTGTCTCTCATGCAGGAAATGCATCCCCCTGTCCTACAGAAGCAAAATAAAATAAAATAAAATAACTAGATGTGCTGACGATGCCTGTAATCCCAGCTCGGGAGGGATCAGAAATAAAAGGTCATGCTGGAGGCCTAGCAAGTTGGAGGCTAACCTGGGCTATCCAAGTGGAGTGGTGTTTCTTTCATCCTTTTCTTAGGGTCTCTGAGAAAGTTTTATTATGGTGTCAGTCGTAAGTTCCCAGTGTGACATTACTCATAGACCTGAGGTCACTGGCTCGGCAGGAGTTTATAGTCCTTTGAGGGGGCGTGCAGCCCTCCTTGACAAGCCCATGAAAGGTCATGGTTTCCTTGGGAAAAGATATATTCTTATGCTCCCACACACCTGCCTAGAATTTCTGGGTCCCCAAGATAATTTAGCACCCACCTGCAGACTCCTGAAGGAGCAGGGAGCATGCACTCATGGCTGTGTCTGCCTGCTTCGCTATTTTCTTGGGTTCCTGGGTCAGTGGTTGAGTCTTGAGACCTCGTTTTCTATATATCTGTAAGGAACGCCATCTTCCCTTCCTCTTTGCAGAGGCAGGGGAAAACAACCCAGCTTGCTGTCTGTGCTGATGAGACAGTACACACAACCTTTACTTCCCAGCCTCCCCCATGCCCGCTTTCTCAAAACCCAGATATACTACAAAAATATCTGTAGCCGAGACCTCTTCTTAGGTTTTTCCAGGTCAACTCCTTTTCACTTGGGAGGTGCAGCTCCCTACTTTATTAATGTAGAAACTCTGAGCGCCGCCATTTCTTGGTTGCCTGTTACTGATTCATCCAGAGACTGGAACCTGTCACAGATAGACCAATTGGCATCCCGGTTTTGCGTACCAGAGTCTCTGAAAAGAAATCCAAGGTGTGAGCCAGGATAGGCTTCTCGTTTGTTAATTCTGTACAGAAGAGCCAGGCCCACACGGGTTCAATAATACAGCTCCCCCCAGCAGCTTCTTGGGAGGTAAATATTATTTTTATAATCCTTTATGCATCCTCTCTCCATATTTCCCATAATTCTCAACCCCTTCTTCCCAAGTTCTCTTACTCATGAGAGAAGGGTGATGATAGTCAGAAAAACTATTCTTCTTTAATCTAGGACACAGGATTTCTATGTAAAGGAAGCTTTTTTGTTGGTGGTGGTCATTGAGATAGGAGCTCAAACTCACTGTGTAGCTGAGAATGCTCTTGGACTCTAGATCCTCCTGTCCTCCCAAGCGCCAGGCTTACAGAACCATGCCCAGCCCAGAAGAAGAATGATAAACAGATGCATTTACTGAAAGCACTCAGGTGCTGGATTGTTTTGCTGGAGGTTAGATGCATGCTCTCATTTCATAACTCCACCTTCCTCTTGAAGCAGGTAGAATGATCCACTTCCCTGTGCAGATAAGGAAACCGTTGCATAGACAGAAAGTTCTGCAACTAGCTGCAGCTTCAATACCTATTCTGTTTTTTCTTTTTAAACTCCCTAAAATAATTTGGTTTACTTCACTTATTTTTGGTTGTTAAGTCTAGGGCACTGGTTTGCTACATAGTCCATGTGGCATCAAGCTTGCCACCATCCTGTCTGGGTCTCAGCCTCCCCAATGCAGCGATTCTAAGACATCAAATGTGGCCTCTTTAATTTTGAATAACTAACTTATCACATAGTCTGGAGCTCTGCTCAAAACATTAATAATGAGGGTCCGGAGAGATAGCTTAGAGGTTAAGAGCGCTTGCAGCTCTTCTAGAGGACCTAGGTTTGGTTCCTAGCACCCACATTGCAGCTCACAAACACCTGCAACTCCAGTTCCAGGGAATCCAGCTCTGCAGGTACCTGAATGCATAAGGTGCACACCGATTCATTCGCACACACTCCAGTTCCAGGGGAGATGCTGCCCTCTTCTGACCTCTGCTGGCACCGCACACACATGTGATGCACTTACATGCAGACAGTCAGAAAACTCACATATATAAAATATATTAAATAAATATTTTTAAAAGCATTAAACCACATTGCCTTCCTCTTTCTTTTCTGTTGTTTCCATGTTTCTACCCCATGGCTGGGGATGTCTGTGCAGTAACAGCCAACAAAGAAAGTGCATACTTGCTTTTACTATCTTCTCTTTTGACTGAAATTATGCGGCATAGTATCCCTGACAGGGATCTTTTTGTTTTATTTGCCAAAATATTGAGACGTTCACCTTGTATTATCTGTTACAAACTTCCTTATTGCAGTTTTCAAATGTTCTGGCGGTCATTGTAGGGATGGATCGTCACTTAGTGACAAAGTATGTTACGCTGCTGAACACTTAGGTCATTTCCACCTTTTGCTTTTCTGTTTAGTGCTGCTACAAGAACTTGGCACACACCACCTTACAACTAAACATCTGTAGACACTGAAATACGTTTAACAGATACCAAGTATCTACAGCATAGAGCTACAAGGTGAAGTGTGTGTGTGTGCGTTTATACTTTTGCAAGGACATTTCAAGCTGCCCTCTACAGACTTTGGACCCCCCTACCACACTGGCCATAACACGAGAGCAATGCAGTATTCTTTGTGACTTCAGGCTCTCCTACTCACTTCTGAAAGATTTATCTTCTCAAAAAGTATCTCAGGGATGATTTATGAAAAAAAGTACAGAAGCTGGGATGTAGTCATAGGTGGGGCCTTTACCTAGCAAAACCCAGTGCTCTTGGTTCGGTTGCAACCAACACACACACACAAAGATGTGCACACACACATGCACTCTCTCTCTGTCTCTCTCTGTCTCTCTCTGTCTCTCTCTGTCTCTCTCTCTCACACACACACAGACACACACACACACAAACACATACACACACACTCACTCACACATTTTTGCTCTTTCCTCCCCCCTTCCTCCCTGCATGATTAGTTTTATTATCCCCTGTTGTCTACTTTCCCCCCTCCTTTGCTTAGAGCTCCCCCTACCTTCCAAAGGAAGCTGAAGTTTATGAGCTTAGAACCTTGATCAAATCTGATCTGCTTAAGGGTTCTACTAGCAGGTGATTGACCTCCAAGCCTTGTAAATTAAGTCTTTCTATGGGGCTTTTAATAACACCTCCCTAGTCCCAATGACAGCAGCCCCAGACTGGAAAGACCCACCACAAAGTTCCCTGCCTCTGATCTTAACAGCAGCCACACATAGCCCAACCCATACAGAGTCTCCCCGTCCTTTTTCCTTTCTTTCTTTCTTTCTTTCTTTCTTTCTTTCTTTCTTTCTTTCTTTCTTTCTTTCTTCTTCTTCTTCTTCTTCTTTTTTCACATCCTTCCTTCCTTTTCTTTCTCTATTTTTTTTTTGACAAAGGGTTTCACCATGTAGTCTGTTGTCTGTCCTAGAATTCACTAGGTAGACCAGGTTGGCCTGGAACTCAGAGATCCTCCTGCCTCTACCTCTCCAGTTCTGGGATGAAAGGCGTGTGCCACCACACCTGCCTTTTTCTTTTCTTTTTAAGGACAGGGTCACTCTATGTAGCCCTGGCTTTTATGGAACTTCCTATGTAGACCAGACTGGCCTTGAAGTCAAAGTGATGTGCAAGTGAGTCACTGACCTGGCTCTTTAGATTCATTGGGAGGCTATTGACTGGGGAGTCTAAAATAGCCCCGCCTCCACTCATGGTAGAAGTGTCTAGGATCAGCAGAAACAAGTTTTGGAGAACCCTTGTGTTCATGTGCATTTCAGATTTATAAAACACCCAAAGGAGCAACAATCTTCCTTAAAAAATCAACATGGCCCGCATGGTGGTGGCACAAGCCTTTAAATCTCAGCACTCAGGAGGCAGCAGCAGGAGGATGTCTGCAAGTTGCAGACCAGTGGAGAAGGGGAGGGGTCTGCATTATAAGACCTTGTCTCCAAAGAGGGGGCAGACAAGATGATGTAATTAGCGGTGACTGAAATTTGATAACTCTGTCTAAAAACTGCCCTCCATGATCAACCCAATAAAACATCTAAAGGACGAACAGAGACAGCCCTCACTCCCTCACACTCCTTTCCTCTTGGTGGTTTCCATGCCAATCGTTCAGGCAGGAAGAACCAGGAGCAATCTCCTCTTTGTAATGATAAAGCTTTGTCTTCCAGGCAACTTTAAGTTCAGTTCTGAAACTTTCAAATGTGGCTTTGCAGGCTTCTGTGAGTCAACTGCTACTGAATCACACAAAGAGGGCCTTTATTAATAAGCATATTCTGCTCATTGCAGAGAAAATGAATGCCTCAGAATAATTTGCCAAATATTTAACAAGAAAACAGAAAAAAAAACACAATGCGGTAAACAGACAAGGACGTGATGAGCTGTCTAGGTAATTGGTTGTTTCTGTGCACCTGGTTCCAAAGACAATATTTAATGTGTAATCTGTTTCATCTGCTCAGGGAAGTGAGTGTAACTCTACCCTCTGGATCACATCTGCATTAAAATGAGGGGAGGCAGAGTCTCATTGCCGTGCGTGGAAATTTATGCACACGCGTTGCCTTTTTACATGGAGACAGCAATTATACCCCTAGAAATGCAGTCTGTGGGAGAAAATGACATATTCAAGGCTGGGGAACAAAAGCCTAAAGCTAAGGGGACATTAACGAGGTTGGGAACCCCCTCTCAACAATTAACATGATCATTTACAAAATCTGCAGTCTATAAAATTATTTTTAAAACATGTTTTTCAAAAACAATGTGGCTTTCTTTTTTTTACTTCCCTAAAAAAATTCATTAGCAGTCGTAGAGAATCTGTTTAACTACTCCACACCAACAAATATTTTAAACTCTCATCAGAGATACCTAGTGATTAAAAAGCACCAAAGTGGTAGATGACCATTGGCTTAAAACAGTCCTGAATGAATTGGGTGGGGAGGGAGGGGTGGTGGTGGTGAGGGGGAGGGTGTGGGCTGGGAGTGTGCCTAAGACTGGTTCACGCTTATATCAGAAAGTTGTGTTTGGAAACAACAATCCTTAGGCAGGTTTATACAGAAAGGAGGGAGGGAAGAAGGGTGGAAGGAAATAAGAAGGAAAGAAAGAAATGAAAACTAGTAACTCATTAAAAAAAAATCATTTGTTGGGTGAGTCTATTAAAGGAAAAAAAAAGCCACTGAAGTGGGTTCAAGTTTTTGCTTCTCCCATCCTCTCTGGAGACTTTACAGAATAGCAAGGAGGGTTGTGTTGCCTGCCCTCGCAACAGCAGGGCAGGGATGTGGAGTGAGACAGGAGAAATAAAATATGAAACAAGCCAGTCAACAAAAACAGACTCGGCATTCCTCTCCACCTGCGCTACCAATAACAAACATCATGTATGACAAAGGGCAGAGATAAACAGATGGGGATGGCGGATGCTGTGCAAATGACTTTTGCAGGGTCATGTGACTCCTGGTCCAGCTCTTTTTGTGGGGACAGGGTTTCTCTGGTGTAGCCTTGGCTGCCCTGGAACTCGCTCTGGAGACCAAACTGGACTTCAACACACAGACATCTGTCTGCCTCTGCCCCTGGAGTGCTGGGATTAAAGGTGTGCACACCCCCCCCCCCAGCTGGTCCAGCACTTCTGAGCTGTACCGGCCTACTTTCATTCTCTGGGGTATCTCCTTTTGTCTTTTTATAAGTATTGGTGTTTGATCTACATGTGTTTGTGAGGGACCCGGATCCACTGGAACTTGAGTTACAGACAGTTGTGAGCTGCCATGCGGGTGCTGGGAATTGAACTTGGGTCTTCTGGAAGTGCAGCCAATGCTCTTATCCACTAAGCCATCTCTCCAGCCCCTCTTCTTTCTTAATAACCCTTTTCTAGGACCTCATCATGTGCTCCTGCTATTGTTTTTCCTTGGGACACAAGAACCTGGACATCTCAGCAAGTGCCCCTCCCTACTGTGACTGGACCTTAAACATCCCTCATATCCTCCTTTCTGGGCACAGAAAAGATGCATGTCACATACCACCTGTTCTCAGGTATGGCTTATATCACCACCAAACTATATTTCTCCTAGACTAAGATAGAGCACCATGAGTCAACACAGTCGACCAATTGTTATACAAGTTCTCAGGTTTTTAATGCTTGACCTTAATATTTAGTGTATTTGTATGTACTGGTAATATGTAGTAATTTGTATGCACATAATTTTTTATTCATTTTTTTCAAAATATGAGTGAACACTCTACTTTTATTACTTTCATAGGAAGCTTATCATTTCAACTTAGGAAAGCTTGATTTAAAACCATTTAGATATTTAGAATGTATGCATGTATTTGAAACTTTTATTAAACAGGAACATAAACATCACCAAATTTTCTTCTGTTTTCTTTCCTTCCTTCTTCTAAGACAGTCTCACCATGCAACCCTGGCAGGATCAAGTTGGCCTAGAACTCATAGAGCTCTACCCAATTCTGCTGGGATTACACTTGTACCAATATGCCTAGCTTCTTCTTTTCTAACTACCAATCTTTTGAAAAGGAAAAAAAGTAGAAATTATATTAAATCATTTCTAAATCGTTGCCATTATTTTGTTCCAAAGGTCTCATAGTGATGATAATGTTACAATTTTTGCTTTATTCTGAAAAAAATCAAGTATCTAATGAAGACTGTTTTGAGTATTGTTACCAATGCCCAACTCCTAAGTAGATGAGAGTCATGTGGGAGCAAACGATTCTTTGTGGAAATGTTGAATGGTTTCTAAGACAGGGTTTCATACAGCCCAGCAAACCTCCAACCAGCTATGCAGCTTAGAACGGGGGCCTTGAATTCCTCAGCCACTTGCTGCCACCTCCCAGGTGCCGGGATCTCAGACGAGTGTCACTCCTCTAGGTTCTAAACACTTGTCACCAAATCTGTGCCTAATTTGCCAACAGAAATCACAAACCCTTCTTAACAGCGAGGTCACTTCTCCCATGGAAATGCACATTAGAGCACGTGAGAGGTACCAGGGAACAATTTTTGGATGGCCATTTTCTTCAGTAAATTGCTTTTTCTTTGGCCTTTTCACCAACTATGCAGAGCTAATCACTGCTTCCTCTTTGCTGTGAGGCCATTCCTTTCCCATCCCAGCCTCTTCTCCACGACAAGGAGAACTAGGTGCTTTCAGAGTTCACGTCTTGAAACTCTGGCTTCTTCAATAACATAATAACAATAACAGTAACAACAGCTGAAGGGCTGTTAGAGTGGGACACTTGCTTCCTCCATTCCAGACTGAGTTGGACCCTAGAGGACCTGTGCTGTCTGTGGCGCACTAAGAGGAACTGAGTCAACACACTCATCAGTTTGAAAACTCAGATTTGTCAACAAGAAAATGGAATTAAGATTGGAGAATTTCCTATTTTGGCAACATTTGCCTCAAGACTGGGGTTATATAGAGATGAATTTAACTGAACAATTTATCTAGCCACCTAAGAAAACGAAAGCTCATTTAATACTCCCCCCACCCCCATTATTGGTAGCAGATAGTATTTCAGGAAGTTGCAATGAAGTAAGCACATAGTTGCTTTATCCAAGGAACTTCACAACTGGTCTTCCTTATTCCTTGAAGTTTCTTCGACAATAGAAAATACTCCTCCAGAGCAGATGAATAGCCCTGTTCTGAGGATGGAGTGCTAATACTCAAGAGTTACTGATAGATTAGAATCTCTATCTTGCTCTTACTTAGCAAGCAAGAACCCCCATAATATTCTTAGTAAAAGTAACACCAATGTAGATAGAGTGGCGGGCTGCTTCCCGTTGCTCAGCTCCCAGCCACTGGCTAGCTTTACCCAAAATAATTACACGGAAGCTGTATTCTTTTAAACATTGTTTGGCCCATTAGCTAGCTCTAGCCTCTTACAGGCTAACTCTCACATCTTGATTAACCCATTTCTATTAATGAGTGTAGCACCACGAGGTGGTGGCTTACTGGGAAGGATCTTAACCTGCGTCCATCTTGGAGAGGAGAGCTATAGCATCTGACCTACTTCCCTTCTTCCCAGCATTTTGTTTTGTCTACTCCGCCTACCTAATTTTCTGTCCTATCAAAGGGTCAAGGCAGTTTCTTTATTAACCAATGAAAGTAACACATAGACACATGACCCTCCTCCATCACACCAATACCACAACAGAATAAGCAAAGCGCATTAATTGAAAGAAAACTAGAAAACTACACAATGATGTGTGGACAAAGTCTGGTGTCATTAATAATAATCAAATGAGTTCAAACTAAAACAAATTTTGGGGGGATGTTTGTGATGCTGGGGACTGAACCTCAGCCTTCACATGAGGTGGGCAGGTGCTCCACTATGTTACCAAAACAGATCAAAACAGTTAACTTTAAAAATTCCCTGTTGGACTGGATGGGGGTGGTCTATTTCTTTAATCCCAGCACTCAGGAGGCAGAAGCAGAAGGATCTCTGTGAATTTGACAGAGTGGGTTCCAGGACAGGCTCCAAAGCTACAGAGAAACCCTGCCTTGAAAAATTAAAAAAAAAAAATCAAAACAACAATAGCAACAACAAAAGACCTCCCCCCCCCTCCAGTTCCCAACTGACAAGGACAGGGTTGGAGACAGTCTAACCAAGCATGGTGGAAGACCCCTGTAATTTCAGCTTCTGGGAGTCAGAGATAGGAAGATCACTGTAAGTTTGAGTCCAGCTTGTTTTACATAGTGAGTAACAAGCCAGCCAGGGCTATAAAGTGAGACCCTGTCTAAAATAAAATAATTAAAAAATTTAAAAAAAGAGAAAAGAAAACTCAAACATATTAATGGAAAGGACTCAGAAACTTAGCAATCAGAAATATGATTAGGGTTGTACTCTTGGGATTCTATCCTAAAGAAGATGGTATGTGCCCAAAAGTTGTGTATAGCCATAGATCTTAGTCACACTCTCAGAGAATATCTAAGGACTTCGACAAATACTCAGAATACAGCCAAAAAAGGAAAAGAATCTATGTGTTTTTACACATAATATGTGACTATTAATACAAACAACCCAGGTAAAATTATCCCAATTATTTACTTACAGTGTATATAGCAAAAATAATCTTACCTTCTTTGAAATACTCCTTTTTGCAGCAGGAGAGATATCTCAGTAGTTTAGAACTCTAGCTACTCTAGTTTTCCAGAGAACCCAGGTTTGATCCCCAGCTCCCACATGCTGGCTTATAACCAACTATAATGCCAGTTCCACGGGAGTCTGACACCCTCTTTTGGCCTCCACAGGCATTGTAAACATGAGGTATATAGACATACATGCATCAAAACACCCATATACAAAATATGATAATTTAAAAATGCTTTTCTCTGCGTTTATCTTTAAAGTCCATGTGACATTATTTTTACTTTTAATTTCCAACAAGTTTGTTTATTCTTATTAATAACTATTATGAAAAATAAAGATATAAACCAATAATAAAGAGTATACAGTAGGAGATCACTGGTATATACAGGGTTTCACTTGGAGGCAATGAAGGTGATTTGAAATTGATCTGCAGTGATGATTGCATTGAACAATTGAAATGGGTGATGTGGACAGTATGAAAATTATTGCTCAAGGAGTCTGTAAAGATGGCTCAGTGGTTAAGAACACGTTTGGTTCTTCCAGAGGACTGAAGTGAGCTTTCCAGCACCCATGTCAGGCAGCTCATAATGCCTGTAACTCCAGGGAATCCACTGTCTTTGGTTTCTGTGGGCATTTGCACACATGAACATATGACTGCGCACAAACACACATATACATGGCTTAAAATCAAATAAGTCTTCAAAGGGAATTACAGCTCAACATCATTTCTATTAAAAAGATGGAGTTTGGGGCTGGGTGTGCAGGCACATGTCTTTATTCCCAGTCCTTGGGAGGCTGCGAATTTGAGGCCAGCCTGGTCTGTAGTGAATTGTAGGCCAGCTCAGGCTACATAGTGAGTCCTTGTCATAAACAAACAAGAAGTAGGGGTTGGGGTGCATGTGGCTCTGTAGTTGAGTGCTTGCCCAGTCTGCCCAAGGCCCTGGGTTCAATCTATAGTGCATGCACTTGTATGTATATGTATTTCTCTGTGCATGCGTGTGTGCAAACATACACATGGTACAAAGATGACCTGCACTGACAGAATCTCAAGATTATCACTGTTGGCATCTTTGTGCATAGCCCTCTATACTCATTTCTGCACAGCATACACAATAGTCTAAAAAACCTCAAGAATTGGGTCACAGAATGCATACCACTTAAGAAAGCATTTTTAATTACAACATGTATAATTTCATAATCAGAAAGTAAAATTGGACCAAACGGTAGTTAGGAGAACCAAATTCTAGCCCCAGCCTTCCCTTAAGTAGTTGTGAAACCTTGAAATGCTGTGTGTTTCGGGGACTAACTTTTCCACGGCTAATAGGCAGGGATGGGATCAGAGGAAGATCTCGGGAAGCTCCCAAGCTTCCTAAGAGGATAACAAAGTAAAATAGTCTTGGGAGTAACAATTTTATTGTAACAGAAAAAACTGTTTATCAAAAGATGACTAGTGAACATCCAGATACATTGTGACATTAATTAAAAACAAAAAGCATAGAAGAGCGTATACTATGTTACCAGTTGTGACAAAGCAAAAGAAAACACATGTAATTGTTCCTATTTCTAGAAAGTTTCTGAAAGGATACATGGCAGCTGGCAAGGAGAGGAAACTGGTTCTTTGTGCTTGCTTCACTACGGTCTGTCCTTTTGTCCTTGTGTATGCTCTATCATTCATTTGCCCATGGGTTTGGGTGTTGTGATTGAACCCAAGGCTTTGAACAAGGGCAAGACGAGCACTGTGGTACATGTCAGCCCCTTGAATGATCTTTGCAAACGCCACCAACAAAACCACATGAAGACAAAAACCTTGGCAACAAGGCCTATGGATGTCTTGTGTAGCGAGACCTAAAGAATTCACTTCCTGGTGTTAACTCGATGGATCACTTCCCTTTCCATGACTGGTGAGACCCACATGGTTTGGAGTTGGTCCGGTGGCCTCAGACTCGTCCTGTGGTCATTTCCATCAGCCTTCATCCCACTGGGTCTAAAAGGCTTTCTGGGCGTTCCTGGAAATCTTGAGCTCTTTACTCTCAGAAAGGTCAAATGCAGGAATTCAGCAAAAGTCTGGGATTTCAGAACTGAGAGGTCTCAAGATGCAGCTGAGCCCTGGCTCCACACCAGAGGAGAAGAGTGGAGGCTCTGAAATCTGAAGTTACTTGCATAAGGTCACATGGCTAGTTCTCCACTATATGTAATTAACCTTAGTAGCTGCTCTCTGGAGTTTCATTCAAAAAAAGTAGGTTAATAAAAAGGAAGTGCCCACATTTTAGATATGGTTAGAATTGGGGCCACATTAGGCCTTAGAAAATTAATTTGATTTCTTATCTATGACAATGTCTTTGCAGTACAAACGCTCAGAGAAAAATCAGGAAAAGGAACAGTCTCTAAAAACGAAAAGCCACCTTGATTCAGAGTTCTACCATGCTGAAATTTGAAATGTATTTGCTTAATTTGATGAAGAAATTGATTTGATCTTCCTAACTGCATTTATCTGAGGGACTCATGGGACTGGCTTTTGAAGCCCACATCTAGACAATGAAGCTACATTAACCATAGTTAAGTAAGTTAAAAAACTCTAGGAACTTCAGCGTTAGGACCTCAGGAAAGACTGAGTGAATCCAGCTGTCAAGGATGCTGGGAAGTCAATCAGGGGGAGTCTGAAATGCCAGCCAAGGTGGCAGAGTCTTGGGAAACAATTTCCTTCTCAAAGAAAGAAAGAGACCTACAAGTAGAGTGTGCACACACACACACAGAGACACACACACACACACCCCAAAGCTGAAACCCCAGTGCCGCACCTCCCACTTTAGAAATACGAATCCATATGCATTCTTCACCAGCGGGATTCTGTCCCATGACTGTCAGATCCTTTGAAAATATGTGCATTTCTATTTTTATAATGTTTATTATTTCTGCTTATTAAAGTCATGCTATAGAATAATTGGAACAGAGAGACCGGGAAAAAAAGGATCAGAAGGCACATTTCTGGTGTATGCAAGGCGTCTCCAGATTGTCAGACACAGGGTCTCTGTAGCCCAGGCTTGCCATCACTTACTAGGTAGCCCAGACTGATCTCAAACTTGCAGTGATTCTCCTGCCTCAGAGAGAAAGAGACACCCAGAAACACTGAGAGAGAGAGAGAGAGAGAGAGAGAGAGAGAGAGAGAGAGAGAGAGAGAGAGAGAGAGAGAGAAAGGAGGGAGCAAAGAAAAGGAAGGGAGGAGGGGAGGCACTCACTCAATTTTCTGAAATATTTTTTTGTAGAGTTTAGTGTGTGTGTGTGTGTGTATGTGTGTGTGTTGACAGTGTCTTCCCCTGTTGCCCTCCACTGTAATCATCATTATTATTGAGACAGGTCTCTCTATCTAAAACTGACTGTCCTGAAGCTCACTATATAGACCAGGCTGGCCTCAACTCAGAGAACGGCCTGTCACTGCCTCCCTAGTGCTTGGTTTAAAGGTGTGTGCCACGACCCACCACACACATACTTTTTGAACAGGGATCTCTCTGAATCCAAAATTCACCTATTGGCTAGACTGGCTGGCCAATGAGCTCCAAGGATCTTTCTGTCTCTGCTGAGCCAGCGCTGGGGTTTCAGGGGCAGGCTCCTGATATAATGCTGTGATCTAAGCTTATGCCCTGATACTTGCTCAGCAAACCACCCATTGGGTTATCTTCCTCTTGCTCTTTTGTCCTTTGCATCTCTGTGAGAGGGAGAGACAGTTATGGCCTGATGGAGTCAAAATGTATATTTTCAACTTAGAACTCATTGATGGCATCTCCAAAGTTATAAGATGATGGTTATTCTTTTAATGAAAACGCTTTTTGGTTTGATGCTTATTATTTTCTTAGCATAAATTCTTGAGGTACAACTATAGTGTCAAAGGGTATAATTATTCTTAAGATGTTGATAAGTATCACCTAATTATCTCTTATAAATTATTTTTCAGTTAGCAATTTCCTCAGAAACTATTAAATCAATTTTACCAACAGAAACATGCTTAGTTATTGACAAAGGTTAATGCAATATTTGCATGGACTATTTTATTTGTTTTGTATTGCCTATCCTTCAGTATTTATCACTTTATTTATTTGTTTATTTTATAAGGCATGGTCTGTCCATGTAGGTCTGGGAACTACTTATGTAGACAAGGCTGGCCTCGAACTCACAGAGATTCTATATCTATCTCCCAAAAGGAATACTATTGCTATGCCTTGTGGATCTTTTTTCAGTTTCTCCAGTTCTTAAAGAATAAACATTCTTAATTCTCACACATAATCACTTTGATTTTCATCAAATTTGACTTTTAATTAGAGGGTCCATTTTGTTGATTTTAAGTTTTTTGTACATCAAAATTTTTAACACTTTTGGATATGCATTGTGAATAATTTCATTGTTCCCCCCTTATTTGATTATTCTTTGAACAAATTTTGGGGATGAGTTTTACATAGTCAATTCAAATCAATTACCATTTATTCTATGTTTTCTATTTAGAAAGCTATTTTCTTCCTAAAAATAAGAATTTATTTAGTCTTGCTTTCAATTAATTCAGGATTTAAAATAATTTAACTCTTATCTTGGTGGTACTATACATCTATAGTCTAAGTGACTGGGAAAAAGGGGTCCCCTGAGCTCAGAAGTTGTAGAGTGACCCCCCACATTCTATTTATTCCTTGTATAAATATTTCAGAACTGATGTTAGCAGACACGAACAGAATTTTTCCAAAGTGCCTCAACAGGGTTTAATAAACAATTTTTCCCCCAAGACTTTGTAACATTTTTTTTTAAACCACAGATGGCCCCAAGTTATTATACACTGGTGTGTCAGGCAAAACTGTCACAATGCCTGGCGTGGAAAATGGACAGCTTCAGGAAGTCCTGTGTGGTACCCACACTTTACTGAGTACAGTAGATGACCAATAAACTCATATGAAACACACAACTAATGAGTCACAGAAACAGTTGGAAAATTTAAACAAGCAACAATGTTCTTTATGATTCTCATTGTTCCCATTTGGGAAGGAAGGTGCTAAGTCAGGGTTTTTAGTGGTCACTTTAGCTTGAGGTCCTCTTCTATCTCCCACTGTCAGATCAAGTCAGTTCCATCTTTAGATCACGGCATTAGTTTTGTGATTAGTTTTGTCACAACATTAGGACTAAATTTCATATCTCAACACCTTTCAGTTCATGATTCTCCAAAAACAGTTACGATGAAATGGGTCAGTTTTTTCCTCACACTTGAGTTTCGTGATGTACAGACACCTTTAAAAGGAAAAAAAAATCCTATGGATTGCCAATTATACTATTTTTATTAAACTGTCCCTGCCATTAGAGATACATAACAAAAAGCTGTGGTCCAGAATATGATACTAATTAATTTCTTTAATATGACTTTCTTTTCACACATTGTAATTACACTAAAGGCACAAATCTCCTGGATTAGGAGATCTTGGGGTGGGAGCAGAAGAGCAAGTGCCCTCATTCATGTCTGACAAGAGAATCTGGAGACTCACTGCACCTCGAACCCCACAGAACCCTCAAAGCTCTTTATCTAGGCTGTGGAAATGCTCACCCGGACTCCAGGGCTCAACTTAAATGGGAATAGTCACTAGCCCAGATATCAGCTAATCTGCATACGCTTGTGACCACCAAAACCAAACGAGACAGGGACAAATTATAAACCCAACGCTTAAAATCACTTTCTTTAATGATAGCATCCTGTTGAGGAGAAATGTCCATCCTCATCACAAACAGGATGCTATTGCTAGGAAGGAGGAAGTGGGTTTTGGCTGTTTGTTTTTTCTTTTTAGCTGTCTACAAGGATTTTATATGCCCACCACTGCTTCAACAGACTATCAGAATCTGTTCATTGCTTCAACCAGTAGCCTTGATTTTTCTTCTAGAACCCTTGAGAAGCTGAGCTGCTGCACACTGTCAGGATCTTTCCCAACGCTTCCTGTCCAGGAGCATCTCGCCATTATTTGAGAGGATTTGTTTTGGGAAGTTGGTAAGCCAACAAAACTGATGTCTGCTTGATGCATTTAAATAAAACATGTTCTTCTATCCCATCATAAAATGTAAACTCTGGAACCAACAGGAAATGGCTTCAAGATACAAATGACTCAATTCAGCTATCTAAATATTTTAAATGAAAAGAATTAAAAACATTACAATTTCTGGCAAGTATCCCTTACAGCCTCGAGTGTGGAAAGGGCGTGGTTGTTACTTGTAGGATTAAAAAGCTTAACTATAAAAGTGAAGCCGTCTGCAAAAATCTTATGGAATACATTCCCCACATTTTATAGAAAAATAGCATACAGGACTCTTCGGTTGCTCAAGACCCTATTTCCTAATAGTTTTTGAAATCTGTTGACTTTTAGAAATGAACATGTTGATCTGGGCGTAAAGGAGGAGGATATGCGGAAAACAGAGAAGGTGCCAATTCAAAATGCAGCCGGCGGTTAATTAAGAGGAGTCGGGCTCCCTGAAACATATGACTGGAATTGGAGAAGCTTAGACTGACAGAAGATTTATTTCCTCCATATTGCTCTAAGGGTGTGATTTCTCTCTCTCTCCCTAGTTTTCTTTCTTTCTTTCTTTCTTTCTTTCTTTCTTTCTTTCTTTCTTTCTTTCTTTCTCTCTTTCTCTCTTTCTCTCTTTCTTTTCTTTTTTCTTTCTTTCTTTCTCTCCACTAGGGTTAAATCAGTGGGTTGGCTCTTGGGGTGGAAGAGGCAGTGATTTCCCACAGAGCCCATTTGTACTCCAGAGACATTTGCTTGTTGCTATTGGGATGGGAGAGGTGTCCTATGGAATCTGAGGAGTACTAGTCAAGGATGTTGCTAAATATATTTCAACATGTAGAATGGCAAACCCAGCTCAAAGTACCAACAGTGCCAAGGTTGAGAACTCCTGGAACAAGGTCCCTATGCCAGAGGGCTTCGCTCTATGTGCACAGGGCTTGTGAGAAGTTGTATCTCTGTCTGCTCTCTTATCTTACCTATACATATGTAC
The DNA here is from genome assembly GCF_950005125.1 of Chionomys nivalis. Taxonomy (NCBI): domain Eukaryota; kingdom Metazoa; phylum Chordata; class Mammalia; order Rodentia; family Cricetidae; genus Chionomys; species Chionomys nivalis. The sequence continues at coordinate 22,398,429 of NC_080107.1, forward strand.
ACACAAAGTACAGTACAAGGCCACAAGTACTACACAGAGTCCTCCCATACAACTTCATAGAACACTGGGTAGTCACAGGAGAGCTGTTAGGAGGTCTTGAGCTAGGCACAGGAAGAACACAAAGCAGGCCAAGCTCCCTTGATTCACCTATCAGCAAGCCCTTATTAAACTAAATTCACACGCACAACCAGGCATGATGATATACGACAACCAACCAAACCCCCTAGCTTCCTGGCCTCCTGGAGGGGACTGTAAACATTTGGAGGACTAAAAGCATACACCAGCTTGAAGAGGTAGCTGCATTGGAACCTCACAACCACTGCCTGTCATTTCCCCCTCTTCGGTTAAAAGTGTGTTCAAGGTCAAAAACAGTGAGCTACTGACCCTTCAGCTAAATGTCACCAATGGCTCTGTTGCATTGTTTCATTGAGCAGGGATACAGATTGGTAGTCTTGCCTTGATCTGACCTGGAGTTTCCTCTCTGATCTCCACCAAATACAACTACATGGCCTTTCTAAATGAACCATCCAAACACAAAAGAACCAACAAGCTCCTTGTCTTTTTGCTTACACAACACCTGAAGGCTATTCTCTAGCTGTTCCTTGCACACATGCCTGTGTTACTAGCACGGCTGCAAACTCCTGCAAAGGCCAGACCTTCCATTTCCTTTGCAAGCGTCTACAGTGCTGCAGCCAGCGACCCAATAAATGCCCTCTGCATGAAGGGACATGTAGGGATAAAAAATTCTTGGTGTCACGATTTTACTTTGCTTTGTGAGAGGATTGTACATTATAAGCTTCTAGAGAGCAGAGAAAATGGTTTGGTGCACCATGTAAAATTTGATCCTTGCATGCCTTTTTTTTTTTTTTTTTTATGCTCCAGATAATATTAGCACACTGGGGTGTTTTTGTGTATCTAAGGACCGAGGTTGTCAGCCTCTCTGCGGCGGGGAATGTTCCTTCCTTCCCACTGTAAGCTCCCATGGCGCCTAGGACAGGGCGGGATTATTGCAGAAGCCCCCTTCCCCCGCGACTTGCTTATTATTATTACCAAGGAAGCAGACTGCGAAAATGGCAAACGCTTGCATAACCCCAGACCCTGCGAGGAAATGAGCAGAGTGGAAGGGGATCAGCAGGCAGGGCAGCGACGGCCTGGCCAAGGCGGAGCATTGAACACCCACCCCTCCGCCTGACACGCAGGGTTGAGGATGAGCGCACGAGCCCCCGCAGTCCCCGGCAGGCTGCCTGCCGCTCGCCCGCCCCGCGCCCCGGGAGCTGTCCAGACGGCCCCGCCCGCGCCTACCTGGCCGCTCCCCGCGCCGCGCTCCTTCCCTCCCCCCCCTGCGTCCCGCCAGCCCTGCTCGTAGCAGCCCGCAGCCGGGGCGGCCCGAGGGGTCGGAGGTCGGGGCGACGGGCGAGCGCGGCTAGGCTGGCGGGCTCCCCGGGGCCGGGCGCCTGCAGGGGGCGCGAGGAGCGCCCCGCCCCGCCGCCGGCCCTCTCCCTCCCGGCTCCCTGGATCCGCGCCGGGAGGAAATGATGTGTTGCTGCCTGGTTAATCACAGCTCCAGACACTCATTGGCCGAGCGCTCCGCAGCCACTTCCTCCTCCTCCTCCCGCTCCTCCCGCTCCAGCTCCCGGTCGCCGCCGCCGCCGCCGCCCCCAAGCGCTGGGGGAACTTTGCTGCCGCCGGCTCCCCGCCGCCCCCGGCCGAGCCCCGCGTCGCCGCAAGTTTCCTCCGCCCTCCTCCCCGCCCTCCGCCTCCCGCCCCGCGCCAGTCGTCTTCCCGGCTCCAGCCCGATCCCTGCCGCCAGCCTGCGTGCGCCCCGGCCCCGTGGCTGCCAGCCTCCCGCCCCGTGCCGCGCCGCGCCGCGCTCCGCCGCCGCAACCGTCGCCGCCGCCGGGGCCACCCGCCCGCGGCCCGCGGAGTTCCGGGCTCCTCACCGGCTGCAGCGCCCCGCCCCGCCCCGCGCCTCCCGCGCCGCCCTGCAGCGCCCCGCCGCCTCGCGCTCTCCGCCTCCCCGGGTTCAGCACCCGGCCGCCGCTGGACCAGAGGTGAGGACAGGTCGCTGGCCGCGCCGCCGGAACGGGGAGGATCGAAGGAGGAGGAGGAGGGAACCTAGCTGGAGGCGAAGCCGGGATGGGGGTGGAGGGTGGGCGTCTCGGTGCCTCCCCCTCGCTTTCATTCTTTCTCCGGCAAGCTGCGTGCCCTCTCGACAGGGGGAAGCCGCTGCGGAACGAAACTGTCTTGCTATGGGCCTCGGCTGCGGGTGGGATCCGGGGAGGGCAGAGGCTTGGAGCTGGGGTCTCGAGTGTGCTCGGGTGTGTGAAGGGTGAACTCCTGCAGGGTGTGCGCCTCGGACTTAAAAATCGATCTGGCCTCCCGGCCCCGGGCTCACCTTCCAAGCTGAGCTTGGCAGACTAAAGAGATTGGCGAGTCACCCCCACCCTCAAAATATCCATCCCTTCCAAGAGGAATTTTCTGCTGGAGAGACAGCCAATAAACTCTGTTCAACTCCCTCCCTCCCTCTGTCCTTCCTAGCTGCAGTTTCAAAAAGCTTCAAAGCCAGGAATGTGGGATTCATCTTGCGATCCCCAGAAGGCAGATGTGGTTACAGATGTTGCACGGTACTTTGCCAAGTTTAAAACCCTTCCTTCAACACTAACCAAAACAACGAAGCTAGAACCTTAGGCGCTCAGGGGAGAATTGTGGGCCTCTGGGTCACTGCGTGCATGGACTTCCGTCTGGTTCAGAAACTGGCTTGGCTCTGTCCAGTTTGTGCCAGATACGTCTCCCACCCTTCCCTACCTCCCTTTACCCCTGGAGTTCTGAACAACCACCCCCTTGCAGGGCAGAGGAGCGGCGGAGGAAGCTACTTGAAAAAGAAAAGAAAGGAAAAGAAAAGAAAAGAAAAAACCCATCCATTTTGTAGCAGAAGAAAAGTGTTGGTTAAAAAGTTGTCATTCATTTGGTGTTTGGAGAGAGGCAGACTGTAATGCAGTGGATTTGTTCCCTTTATTGGCTTTTTCTGCATTGTGGTTTGGGTGAATGGTATGAGATGATGGGAAATATCTCTGATCCCACACATGTTTAATGTAATTGTATGTATATGTATTTACGTTTGCTTAGCTATGTCATTTTTGAAAAAAAAAATCCCCAAATTGAGACCTAACCCAATGAGTTTAAAGAATCCTGTTCCTGAGAGGCAGACTGCTCTGACAGCCCAAGGGAAGGCGGTGGCAAAAAATAGACACCACCTCCCTTTTCCCCAAAAAATTCTTCCTGGAAAGGTGGTGTTAAGAAACTTCAGAGATGGGCTGATCCAAGTGGCGGGCCTTAAATGGAAACACTATAGTATGTCCTGGCACTAGTCTCTGGAGGTGGGTTGCTGGCCAGGGGCCCAGGCTTGGGCAGGCGGCAGACACTAGACTTGTGCTGACCTCAGACACTGCCTTGCCATGCTGCTCTACAGTTGGCACACTGCTTAAGTATGAAACCCAGGCCTCACCCATGGCACTCCTGGAGACAGTGCGGTCACGAGGTTATTTTAAGTCTGGATAGGCTCTGGATTACCATGCGAAGATCCAGTCCCTTGTTCTGTGATTTGGTTACTTTTGTTTTCTGTCCCGGGGCTGATGAATGGAAGGAAGCGTTCTGTGGCCGAGCTGCTGGCCTTAGGTTGCTGTCGCTTTGTAATGGGCCATAGCATCTCTGCTGCCATTGTATATGTGAATCCTCTGAGGTGATGAGTGACGAGGAGATAAACCCTGGCTAGACGGCAGAGATCAAGGACCGGCATGGGCATGCGCTGGCTTTGTGCTCTCTCTTTCCACTGTGTCGCTGAGTTTTGCTGGAAACAGAGCGTGTTTTTTTTAGATCAAACTTGATTGAGATAATAGCCTTACAACTTTTGCGCGTTGGACTAAAAATGATCACTTGAATCTGAATAAATTTCTTGTAATTGCTAAGTAATTACAGAGAATATTAAGGATGCGGAGTTAAAATGCCATATTCAGGAATGTAATGCGTTTCAGGAGCGAGGAACTTAATTTGATTAATAGCATTGTAATGAGTGCCCTCCCCTCCAGACTGGTAATTTACTAAGTTTTCTTCCTGCACTCAGGCAACGGGTGACAGTGGCTGAGTTGGTAAATAGAGGGTATCTTACCCATGCTTCTGCTCTTTCTAAGGTTGGACTGCGATTTGGTCATGATAGGCTTCTAGGTGTTTCTTTAGGTTGGATGCAGTAGTCGGCGAGTTGAGGGAGATACAGGACAGAAATGGATTTGAAAAATGATCTTGCTCTCCAAGGTCACAAAGAAAGAATCAATGCTGGGGGACCTGATCGCTCCTCTGTGGCTTTCTTGACTTGTTGGGTTCTTCTATCACGATTCATTTTCGTGTGATCGAATCTCATGTCCACCCCACCAGGGATTATGGAGAAGCAAAGTATGAGTGGGGAGCCAAACCCTTGGATATGTTCATGTAGAGTTAACGATAGGATGATGGGATGTGCCGAGTATGAGCCATGCAGCATGCCCACCTCCATATGAACACTTTGCATGCTTTCCCTTGTGCGCTTCTCCCGTAGGAACCTGAGGCTTGATAGATTTAGGCTGTGGAGTTCGTATTTGTTTTTTTTTTAAGTATGTTTATTTATTTATTATGCATACAATATTCTGTCTGTGTGTATGTCTGAAGGCCAGAAGAGGGCACCAGACCTCATTACAGATGGTTGTGAGCCACCATGTGGTTGCCGGGAATTGAACTCAGAACCTTTGGAAGAGCAGGCAATGCTCTTAACCACTGAGCCATCTCTCCAACCCTGGAGTTCGTATTTGACTCCATAACTCCTGGGACTCCAGAACACATGTCCCAGGCTCTTGTCGCTAGTGGTTGTCAAACTTTTTTTTGCAGCAGCTCAGTGTCACTTAACTTTAATTATTTCATATCGTGCTTCTTCGGTTTTAGATTTATTTTTTATTTTACATTTATGGGTGTTTTGCCTGCGTGTATGTCTGTATACCTCATGCAGTGTCTGTGCAGGCCAGAAGAGGGTGTTGGAACCTCTGAAACTGGAGTTATGAACCTTTGCTAGCTGCCATGTAGATGCTGGGAATCGAACCTGGGTACTTTGAAAGAGCGACCAGTGCTCTTGGCTTCTAAGGCATCTCTCCAGCCCCCTTTAATATTTTTCTTAAAAGAAAACCCAATAATTTAAAAACACCATCTTTTAAGAAGCAGCCAGCTCTTGGGTTAGGAAACAATGCAGTCATGAAGATAGAATCGACTTATACTGAGCCCTCAAATGCAAGGCGGTGGTTATGTGCGTCTGTGCTGCAGGGACCTGGGGTAAGGGCAAAGAAGGTCACACTATTGGTGACATCCAGATTTTTTGATTGAGGAATCGAGTTCATGGGTGCTGACTTTAGTTTTACACTTCATAAGCTACATACATGCTACATTTTTTCTCTGTGAAGCGATAAAGAAAATTAAACATAGTAATTAGCATAATGATTACTTGGGACTACTTCACTGCACTTTGCTGACTGTAGCCCCTAGCTTGCTTCCTTGCATGAAGGAGACACCTTTACTATTGGCTGGTTGACAAAACCATGGGTAATCATTTAAAGCTGATGAGTAAAGTTGAGGTATTGCCCCTTGTCTGTTTTCTGCTCCTTCTGCCCTCATTCCCTGTATCATGAGTGCCGGGACAGCCTGGGCTTCGCAGGGGTTTCTCCTGAGGGGCCTGGGCTGCGCTGCAGCTGGCCCTTTTCAGCGTCATCTCATCTCCAGGATGGGGCCCAGAATGGAGTCACAAAGCCTTTACGTGCTTGCGTGTCTAGCGGTGAAGCTAAGTGACTGCTCGGGACCGGAGTGCTGTTGAAGGGGGAGCAGTGCCTGGGGAAAGTGTTAGCAGTGTTAAGTTGGGGAGGCTGGGCAGTGAAGGATTTTAATTGGAATCCACAGTCTCCTGTGTTATTTTCCCAAGCAAGTTTTGGGCACTGTGGCTTTATTCCTGGAAATGAGGATTTGGAATTAGGTTTCCTGGTACCGAATGCCTTCTTTGATCTTTTGGAATGAAAACTCGGTGTTTTTTTTTTTCTCCCTGTGGCCAGTTCTAGCTTAGAAGATACGAAGGAAAGATTGGCCTCTTTTTTTTAAAAAAAAAGCCATTTTTGATAGTCCTGCTTGTTTAAGAATCAGAAGCACAGAGGCCTGGAGAGATGGTTTGATGTTGAGAGCACTGACCGCTCTTCCAGAGGACCTGGGTTCAATTCCCAGTACCCACATGGCAGCTCACAACTGTCTGTAACTCCAGTTCCAGGGGACCCAGCATTCATGACAAAACACCAGTGCGCATTAAAAAAACAATCAGAAACCCCACACTAGGTTTGGTCTGTTGCAAAGTACAGTCTAATAAAAACCTCTGTCGGAAAAAGCTTCATGGAATTGGTTTGGCTGGTGCATCCTGACTTTTAGTTGAGATGGAAGGTGGTTTTGCACCCCCCTCCACCCCAAACTAACTAGTAAGAGACCCATCAGGATAAAAAGAAGAAGGGAGGCTGCGGTGGTAGCCTAGTGGTTCAAGCCCCTGCATCACCATTGGGGGGCAGGGAGGACAAGGAGAAGAAAACTCAGCTTCCTTGATAAAAATGAACACACACACGCGCGCGCGCGCACACACACACACACGTTCGCCCTCCCCACCGTCCACAACTGCCCTCCCAGGCAGGGTTGGGAATCTGAGCCTGTTTGTGAGGATCGTCCCAGGTCCTGAGAGCTCGGCGTGTCAGTTTCCACTGCTTCATTGTTTGACTTCGGGGTTTTCGGTCCCAGACCAACATTCCACTTTGCCCATTAGGGTTGCTTCACTGTTTACTCTGGGTGCTTGGCCTTTATTTCAGTGACTGGGAAAGCCATTTCAGATTCTGCTCTTTCTAAATTCTGTGTAGATACATGTAGTGGCTGAAGGTTGTTTGGGGGCAGAGGGCAAAGTAAGCAGCCATAGCACAGATGTCCTGTTGGGTCTCCGAGGCCAACTCTCCACCCACTGGAAGGCCTGACCTTGACTCATCTGACCCTCTCTCACCACCTTTCCCTTTCTTTGGGAAAAGTCAGAAAAATCTCACCTCAAGGAAGACTGTGTCCTGATTTTCTCAGCCCGGCTATATTCTAAGCATTGTATCAGCGTCCCCCCCCCCCCTTGGGCCTTGATTCATCTCTTTGAGGTATTGACCTGAGAGTTAGTCATTCTTTATTTTATTCTTTCCCTGTGGTTTGTTGCCTTTCACTGACTTCAGACCTTTTCAGTTGTCTCACTGACTGCGCTCAAGGCAAGGACTATGTCTTTCTTGTCCTTTGTGTATCTTGTACATCTAACCCCGTACTGGATCAGAAAACCAGTACTTTCCTTTAGATAAATTCTAAAGAAGATTCATTTTAGTTTTAACTCCTCTCTCTCTCTCTCTCTCTCTGTCTCTCTCTCTCTGTCTCTCTCTCTCTGTCTCTCTGTGTGTGTGTGTGTGTGTGTGTGTGTGTATGTGCACATGAGTGCAGTGCCTGCGAAGTCCAGTAGAGGGCATTAGATCCTCTGGAGCTGGGTTACAGGTGGTTGTGGACTGTCTAATGTAGATGCTAGAAGCCAAACTTGGGCCCTGTGTAAGAGTACTATATGCTTTTAACTGCTGAGCCAGCTTTCCAACAATATGGAATGTTTTCTTAATCCTGAGAGGATGAAGGGATGACTGGATGTTATGGATGTAAAGGGACCCTGTATTTTAGTAAAGGGGACAGCACAGAGAAGAAAACCATCTTGATACCTGGTCCCTATGCATGGATGGGAAGCAAGTGGAAGACATATACTAGGTGAGGAAAGTGTATTTGGTACCCCTGCCCTGTTTTTATCTCTGTGATGATGATAAAAACCCAGGGCCTCACTCCTCCTAATGTGCTCTATGACTGAGTCCCCTCTTTCACCCTTGGCTGTAGCTTATACTTAGTAAATTTAGCAAATATTTATTTATTTATTTTTAATGTTTTATTTTAAACAATTTATGTGCATTGGTGTTTTGCCTGCATGTATGTCTGTAGGAGGGTGTCTGGTACCCTGGAACTGGAGTTACAGGCAGTTGTGAGCGACCATGTGGTTGCTGGGAATTGAACCCAGGTCCTCTGGAAAAGCAGCCAGTGCTCTTAACTGTTGAACCCCTTCAGTAAATATTTATTGCATTCCTTTCAGTGCACATTTTTTTTTCTCCTCTGTGAGTAGGTAAGGGAGACACTTCTATTCCAGGGTAGAACATTTTAACTCATTTTTTTGTTTCCACCGCAAGGAATCCTGCATTAATGTGGGACTCAAACACTGGCTAATCAAGCCCTTTATTCTGATTTTCTCCTGTGACAAGTGTGTGTTCCCAAAGAATTGGCAGTGAAAACCGAACACTAGACAGTGATTATGTCAGAGGGAAAGAAAGAATGTGAACATGCCAGGCAGTGGTGGCGCATGCCTTTAATCCCAGCACTCTGTGTCAGAGGCAGGCGGATCTCTGTGAGTTTGAGGCCAGCCTGGTCTACAGAGGGAGTTCCAGGACAGCCAGGGCTACACTGAAAAACCTTGGTTCAAAAAAAAAAAATTGTCAAGGAAAAGAATGTGTACAAGCTTTTTGGAAAATGTATAGAGTCCAAAGTAAACCCCTCTCTTACTGCATTTTAGGGGTTGACTTTGAGTGGATGTAACCACAAGGAACTGTTCAACCTGAACACTTGTTGCCTGGGCAGTTTGGTGACCTGTGAAAGCCAGGATTGGCCGTTCGCGGTTACACTGCAGCATAGCTGCCATTGAAAAGCAAGATTGCCCTAGGTTTTGCTTCTGCTTTAGCTGATGGAAGAATTATTGATTGAACCACTAAAAACATAACCTTGTGTTTTATAAGAAATAGACTGATGGAATAAAGAGAGGTGTGGGGCTTGGTGCTGCTCAGACTGAGATGGGAGAGGTGACGCTGTTTGGAGTGTGCAGCCTGTAGGTGAGGTCTGGAAAGGATCTCGAGGGGAAGCGGTTTGGAGCAGAGGGGCGTTTAGGATGACGCTGAAACCCAGGTTCTGAATGTTATTCACTTGTGGGTCTTTCTCCTAGTGGAAATATCATGTAGTTAGCTACTGTCCTGAGGTAATGCTGGTTGTCACCAAGAATGCCAGAGCACTTGAATTGTGTCTCTTTTTTTGGCTCCAGGGACGTAGACCAGACAGTTAGACCTAGGAATAGTGCGTAGGGGACAAGAGGACAGGCGGTGGCTGTCCAAAGTGACTTTTTTTTTTGGTAGGAAAAATGGTGAGGGACAAGTGAACTCAATGTTATTTTTTATGTGGTTTTTCAACGGGAAGGATCTGAGCCATTGTGGGCAGTAGGGGCTGGAACAAGTATCTTCCCAGTGCGGTCTAGAGAGAAACGGAGCAGCTCGTTCTGGAGATAGAACATTAGGTAAACATAAATGTTCAATGTCAGGGTTTTCAAAAGACTTTTGACTCACAGGGACACATTTTCCATTACGGTCTGGGACACACACACTTCTCCACATGCATATTAGAAACGAAACCAAATTATGGCGTTCACTAGACTATATTGTAATGCTTTCTAATTTCTGTTCAGTTTTTATTTAAAAATTCTGATCTCTATCTACTAAATTGATTTCAAAACTTGCTAATGGTTCCTAATCAGTAGTTAGGAAAAAAAAAGTGTTCTGTTCCAGGTATTGTGGAAATTAGCCTTAATTTGTTTATTGAATAGTTGCTAATCTGAGTGAGTATTTTGTCAGGTTTTTTTTTTTTTTTTTTTTTGGCATGAGAAAGCCTCCACCTCTCTCCTTCTCCCACCGTTTTCTTTTCTTAGTGCAAGAAGAATTTTTGCCTTTTTTTCAAATCATTTGAAAAGGGCTCATGTGGGACTTGCTGAGCCCCACCAATAGCAAAGATGGGGGCTGATTCATTTGAACTGGGCAGGAGCCCTCGGCTCTCTGTTTATGGAAACCATACTTAAATAAAATGGCTTCTTTCCGTTGAAGAGGCAAACAGGAGTAGCTACCTGCTCATACCGAAAAGATGGGAATGAAGTTTGGACGATGACGCCATCATGTATTACTCAAAAATGAAAAACGAAAGGTTAACTGTTGGCGTAAACAGTTCGCCCATTGCCATTGTCTTTATTAGTAAACGTTTCTGCATTCTTGCATCTTCTTCTTTTGCCTCTTCGGTCTTCATTTACTGAATGTTCATCATGTCTTCCTGTACTTGGGCTGAGCATGAAGCCTAATAAAACCAACTAGACTTGCAGGAATTTTGGAGGGGAGTTACGCATCTCCTGTAAGAGGCAGAGTAACTATCTCGGTCAGAAGGTCTAGAGAGAGAGGATCAGCCCAGCACCTGGCTGCTGTTTGGCCAGGCTCGGAAAGAGGTGTCATTTACGTTATCATCATGACAGATTTGTGTGTAGCTGTGAGATGGGCAGCATTCTGGAGATAGGTTCTGGTTCTAGTGAAGAGGAGGTAGTCGGTTTGCTGTGGGAGCCAGGGGGAAGACAGTGTTGACCGGACACATTTTCAGTCACTGGATCGGATTTTACATCTTGGCATTCCTCGGGAGAACATCCAAGACCTGGGAAAACAGGAAGGTGCAGTTCCCGTAGTGTACCTTGACTGTGTGGAGTATGCAAGGTGAAAGAAAGAAGAAAGGGTAATGTGGTACCTTGTGGTTTCCTGGGTTACTGGGAGAACAGGCCTGGAGCTGTGGATATGGGAGAGTTGATAGTGCTGTCTAGCATGTACAAAACCCTGGGTTTGATCTCTAGCACTGCCTAAGCCAGATGTACTGGTCGACACTTGTAATTCCAGCACTTGAGAGGTGGAGGAGGACCTGAAGTTGAGAGTTATCCTCAACTACAGAGGGAGTTTGAGGCCAGCCTGTCTTAAGAAGCTAAAAAGAATCTGGTCCTGAGCAAGCTATCCTGTGTTAGCTCATTTGATACTCTTATCCACTTGAAGTAGCTTCTTCCGCTAGACCCACTCTGCAGAGGAGAGACAGAAATTCGCGAGACACGACAGCGTGATCAGCCTGAGGTCACACATCTGAGCTTGAACCCAGGCTCTCCAGGTCACCATGCCCCTCCCCCCCATTGTTGCAAGTAAGGCTAGAAGTAGAAACTCCTAGTTCCCAGGCTAGTGTGCCTTAGAGTTACGTTATGGTTGGCACTGCATTTTAAACATTTCTTAAAAGCCGGGCGGTGGTGGCGCACGCCTTTAATCCCAGCACTCGGGAGGCAGAGGCAGGCGGATCTCTGTGAGTTCGAGACCAGCCTGGTCTACAGAGCTAGTTCCAGGATAGGCTCCAAAGCCACAGAGAAACCCTGTCTTGAAAAACCAAAATAAATAAATAAATAAATAAACATTTCTTAAAAGGTTGCCATTATTGAAGATGAGGTCATTTCCTACTAAAATAGCCCAACTTCCATTCGTTCTTGTGACTCCGCGATACTGGTAACCCCTTGATCCTGTTCCTGGAGGAAGCTGTGAGAGCCACTTGTGGTTGTCTGAAGGGTCATAGGTTCTGAGTTTGCCTCTGTCTCAGCTCACCCTGTTTTCTCCTAGACGCTGACATCTGCTAATAGTTGCTTCTTATCCCCTGTTCTTGCTCTGGGGTTTTAAGACCTCCCTAACCTGCCTTGTTTTTCCTACACTCTAATTGCACTGTCCTTGTGGCTGTGTGTGCTTGAGACCCTCACGCTGTTGGCCTCTAGGGAATTTGTTTGGTAGTGAGGATTTATTTCTCAGAAGCCAGGAAGAAACAATAATACTAGATGGAACAGGTTTTTAGTTTGGGGCTGGAGACAGAGTTTGTTGGATAACTCACTTGTGATGAGAAGGAGGGTGGGGTTGGAGTAAATGTATCTGACTTGTGGAAATTGCATGACTGGGGTAATGGTGTTGATCTTAAAGTATGAAGTTGGCAAGAGGAGCTTGTTTGGAACGGGATGAGGTTGCTGGGAGAGCAAGGGCACCGTAGAGTAGTTTTCTTTCGGTCCTGTGAGAAGTTGGGGATATAGCATTAGAATCCTGGAGGTGAAGATTTGGGGCTTTGGCTTATTTTGATTGGATCTGTGTTCCTGCTTGATGAGAGGATGAATGTGGGGGCGGCCCCTTTTGGGAATGGGGAGAGGTGGCCCAGAGCGTCCATGACAAAATGGACCCCGGGGCAAACAGTTCAGAGTTTCTTATTGACTTTTTGGGGTCAAGCGTCAAGCCTCTCACATGAATTAAATGTTTATCCTAAGGAAGGAATAAACTCAGCCGTTCCACTTCTCCACATGGGAGCTGATAAGCGTCTTTTCATAGACTCAGAAGCAGGTGGCCGCTGTCTTTGATAGATGACGACATCTGTAAGTTACACGCATGCTTTCCTTAGGTGAAACTGATTCTGTGACTTGAAGTTTTTATTCAAAAGTATTTATTTATCTTTGTATCATAGGTCATAGAAGAAGAACCTATTGAGTCCCAAGATGGGGGAAATTGCCAGAGGGTAATAATGACTCTCTGTGAGGTTTTATTCTGGCTAGGAATGGAATGTTCCTTGACCAATTCACATGAATCCATACCTCCATACCTCCACCTCCATCCAGCTTATTGTTTCTTGACTAGCTAGGTCCACCTCCGCTGCGTGGTCTTCTCCACCTGGTTGCCTTTTGATCTCCCAAAGGTCTGGACATTCTGTCTACAGGTGGGGTGATTCTTGCTCAGGCGTGGGTGCTGCTTATGGAAATCTTCCAGGAATTCACTCCTTTTCTTCTCATAGACTTGCAACTGCTTTCGGGGACGTGCAGCTCTGGCTTTTAAAAATTCAAGTTAACCTTTATTTATTTATTTATTTATTTATTTATTTATTTATTTATTTACTTATTTATTTTTTAACTTACATGCTAAAATCTTTATCTCACACGTACACATTCCAGGCGTTCCTGAACGCGTGTTTCCTTGGGTTTGGTTACTACTTGTGTTTCTGGCCGTTTACACTGTGCTCGGGATGCACGTACGTGTTACAAAACAGGAAGGAAAAGAGAACCCAGGAAAAAGTAGTTTTGTACTTCCACCTTCTGTTTTCTGTTATTAAAGGGAAGGCACCAGTCAGTCAGAGGAATTGTTGCAGCTCAGTTCAGGAGTGCTTGTGTCGCATAGGGAAGACCCCCGCTTTAATCCCCAGCATCAAAAAGAAGAAAAAAAATCCAAGTTCGCCATTTTCTCAGTGGTAACATTTAATTATGTTTGCAGTCTTATACTAATGGTGGCGTGTTTATTAGATACAGAATTTTACCATGGTTCCCAGGATGGCTCAGGGTTCCTGGAGTCAAGCAGTCATTTTGCATTGGCCTCTCAGGTAGCAAAAACTCCAAGTGTCCGCCACCGTTCTGACTGTGAATGATCTTTGTTTCTATGTGTGCTGTTCTTTGTACAAATTTCAGTTCTGTACCTGTTTTTTTGTTTGTTTGTTTTTGTTTTAACTAGTCTTGGAAAACTTCTCTGTTCATATGAACAAAGTTGTCTTCTTATTTACTTGCAGTACTGAGGGCCTCTCACCCCGCGTGTGCTAGGTGAGCACATCTCTGAACTGCCTCTTTTACTTTGGATCACCTTGTATTATGTACTATAACTTATGTTTGCTTTAGACAACCTTGTGTGCTGTAGCATTGCAGTGACTGAGTTTATAGATGCAGAAATGTTTATTGACTGTGTTTATGCATGCAGTCTTGCATTGACTGCGTTTATGTATGCAGTCTTGCATTGACTGTGTTTATGTTTGCAATAGTTCCCCCATTATCCACGGTTTTACTTCCTGCTCTCAGTTGTCATTGCTCAACTGTGGTTCGAAAATATTTCATGGAGAGTTCCAGAAATAGTTTTAAGTTTAAAATAACGTTTACTATGCGATATCATTTTAATTATTTTGTTTTATTATATGACCATTAATCTTCTACATGGTTTGTAAATTGTGCTTTTGCATAGGCATGTCCATTCTAGGGAGAACTGGGGTTCACGTACGTTTCAATGCTCTCCACTGAAAGCGCCCACTGGGTGTCTTGGGGCGTCTCCCTTGAGGGGGGAGCATACTGCTTACTGAACATCTGTGTCTGGACAGCTTGATTTACTAATTCCTGCACATCTGAGAATAAATACCGATGATTGCTCTTTGCTTTGTAACTTTATTGAGGTAGCAGTGTGCATCAGGCTTTTCGTATGTGTTTGGGGAACACAATGCATGGTGAGGATGCAGGACCCAGCCTTGTCTGCTTTTGCTGAAAGCCGGTTATGTGGTCAAAGAAAGTAATTTTATTTTCAGTGTTTTCCTGTCTGTCAAGGAAGGCAGGAATTATTTAGCGCTGGTTCTTCCTAATGTTAAATAATTCTCTAGTCTCTCTTTTTTTTTTTTTTTCGGTTTTTCCAGTAAGTGGAGTCTGGTGATTTTTTTTTTTTCCCCTATGTAAGTTTAAGTCTGTGAGTAACTGTGGGCTTTGGAAGCCTTGCAAACCACAGCTTTACTTTGATTGTTTTAAAGTACCATGTCTGCCTATGTATGTCAAAAGCGGAGCTTATGTGGCTGATGGCTGAATTTTTTTCTAAAAAAAAATGTTGCGAGTGATAAGTAAGCATTTAGTGACCAAGGAACTCATATAGTCAGCTTTCTATTATTGATCACGGATAGAGACAGTGGGTTTTTATACTTAGGGAAAAAGTTTTATTTTTTAATAGCTTTAAAAAACTAATAGGCTAGTGATGGACAGTCTATAAGAAACAGCAAAATTTTATTTATGATTTTGGAGCAGATCAGAGGAGACTGCTTTTGATCATGTTGTAAGATTTAGAAAATACAATAAGGTTTATTTCTGAAGCACTTAGTCAGCATTTTTTCCTTGGTGGTGCTGGGACTGGAACCCAGGGCCTGTGTAAACCAGGGAGAGCTGCAAGGCTGAAGTACATCTTGTAGGGCTTAACCACTAGGACACTCGCTGTGTTTAATAATGCCATTGACACCTTTGCACTAACCAAGCTAGATATAGCTAAAATTTTAAACACATAGCATCATATAAAATTCATGTTTGTTCTCTGTCCTGGATTTTCCCTTTAGAATTGGTTCCCACAGCCAAGCACTGCATTTGACTCTTTCATTTGATCCGCTTGGAATTTTTGGATAGCTAATATAATAAACTTTTTTCTAGAACATTTTTGAGCCCTTGGTTCCCCCCCCCTTTTTTTGGTATTTATTAAACCTCTTTCCATATACAAATTTATTTACATAGCTGTAGCGAAGACAAAACCAAAACAGAGCAGCTTAGATATTCTCTCGCAGAAATGAAGTTTTATTTGTTTGTAAAACTGAATCCTACGTAGTCCCCTAAAACGATGACTTCAGATGACTGTTCATGGGAGCATCATACATTTTTGGGGAGACAGGGTCTCTTTCAGGCCTGGAACTTGCAGTGATCCTCCTGCCTCTGCATGCAGTGCCAGGATTATAGGTGTCTGCCACCACAGCCAGCTCAGGATCATAGTTTGAATTTTCCTTAGTGCCATTTAGATCGATGGTTATGAAGCTGTGCCATAAAGGGGGAGACAAGCTCCTAGGGGATACACTGCGACAGTGGCAGCTGCCATTTCCTGTGACATCGTGCCATGGGCCGTGATGATTAGGAGAGACAGTCAGTAAGCACAAAGGAGTGGAGTAAATATCAGGACCTTAGGTCACCTCTATAAGGTAGCATTAAAGATGGCCTCCTTCCTTATAATGGCGATTCACAATATTGCGACTTTTGCTCCTCTTGAGTAAAATCTACCCTGTCTCTATAGGGTTTTATGCCTATGTGAGGATTTAAACAATGATCTGGTAGCTACACTTTGGAGAGGCTGGCTTTAATTTTACATAGTGCAGGCGTATTTGATTGGTGCGAGTGTCTAATTATAATTATTGACACAGTTCTAATGCTGTTTTAAGTGTGATATGTCCGTGATTTTGATAGCTCTGACTGCCTTGGGCCCGCCATGGCAGTCCTCATAGAGGGTTGTTTAAACTTCACATTGTGGGAGGGATTCTCAGTGAAGTGGATGCTGGGGGAGCTTCAGGGGTCATCTTCCAGGGCAGTGATGTTTGTGAGCTGCTTGTGGAAGTTCAACACAAGTTCTCAGGTAGCCTAGGGCCATCCAGGCAGAGGCTTGGGCGGTGGGGGGTGGGGGAGACGACAGCATCTGCATCCTTTAAAAGTAAACATCAGCAGTGATGTCTCAGTGAATGCTAATGGGACCAGAGATGAGGCAATGGTGTCTTTAGAACACAGACCTACCAGGAATCCTGCTGAGCTGGATTCAGCTTCTCACTGCCCTTAGCAGGTCCGTTTGTTTGTTTGTTCTTCGAGACAGGGTTTCTCTGTAGCTTTGGTGCCTGTCCTGGAACTAGTTCTTGTGGACCAGGCTGGCCTTGAACTCAGAGAGATCCACCTGCCTCTGCCCCCCAGGTGCTAGGATTAAAGGCGTCCTCCACCACCACCCTAATTTGAATGCCTTTAGAAGTCTGAGATCCAGTGAGGCAACAGCAAGCAGTAATATGCAAGAGAGCTGGGAAGGGACCAACCACGTGCTAAGGAGTATTGATTTTGATTTTTTTAAAGTATGGTTGATAATTCAGAAATAATAGAGGACTCTCATTTTCTAAATAATGTGTGTGTGTGTGTGTGTGTGTGTAAGTCCCAGGTCAGTGTAGACTTTTCCCATTGCTCTCCACCTTTATTTCTTGAGACAGGGTCTCTCACTGAAACTAAAGCACCTTAGGCCTGGCTGTCCAATGAGCTTCAGGGTTCTTTCTGTTCTTGAGCCCTGAAGCTGGGTTTGAAGGCCTGTGTTACCATGCCTTGTTTTTACATGGGTTCTTGGGATCCGAACCCAGGTCCTTGTGCTTGTATGTAGCACACTTTTCTGACTGAACCATCTCTCCAACCCCCACAAATATTTCTTTTGCCAGGTAAATGCAAATTTAGCTCCATCCCTGGACCCCATGGGGAAACTGACACAACATAGTTGTCCCCTGACCCCCACATGTGTGCTGTGGTATGCCCCGCCCCCCATCCTTGTGCACACACAGGAGTAATAGATTTTTAAAAAATTAAAGAAAAATCAGGAACTCAAATCACACCGCGGGAGTTCCACTAAAAAGGTCCCCAAATAAGTGTGCGAAGCACATTGTCTCAGACAGTGTAGAAGGTGAACCGAGAGTTCCGAAGCGTCTGTGATGAGGAAAATCATTAACTTAATCACTTCTACTGGGACATCCCTGGGGTCTTCCAAATTTATTCCGCAGAGGAACCCTGTGCAGCTGTTAACACCCCAGGCTTAGCAGACTGCCTTCTGCTGAGTACTTTCTGGGAAAGCCAGCATTGCTTCTCAGGCTCATAACACTGCTTATCTGTGTTGGGAGGCCAGCTGTCCGGGCTTGCCTGGGAACCAGGGATGTCCTGGGATATAGGACTTGTAGTATCGAGGTCCCGAGCCAAAGCTGGGATTCTATTTGCTTATCATACATAGGAATTTTCTTTCTTTCTTTCTTTTCCTTAAACACCAGCCGCAGCCACTTTCTGATGGAGTGGTTCCCAGTCTTGTTTACATCCCTGTATCCCATCCCAGTTGCTAAGCGTGTGACTAAATTGGTCTGGGATACTATGGAATGTTTCAAAGGTCCCCCAAGTTATCCTACCATCTATAAAAGTTGTTCAAAGCAATTAAATGTGTGGGAATGTAGTCTTGATGTGTCGCTTACGGATTGATTTTAATATGCAATAGAAAAGAACATTATCCATGAAAAAGAAAAGAGCCGAAATGCCACTTAGTAGCGTGCCAGGGGACCGCAGTCCTCCATGCTCTACACTGTGGGAACACTCTAGAAGGACTGGCAGGCTGGAAGGGCAGTGAGGAACACAGGCCTCTATTTAACAAGGGTGTGGCTTTAGAGGTTTTTAAGACTGTTTGGAATACTGAACGGCTGGGACGTGGTTCGGGAGGGGACAGGGTCTGGGGTAATTAGCTGTAGGTGAATACTGGAAGGTGACTTGGATTGATTGGCCTCGGCGCACTCGGTGGAACTGTCTAGAATGAACAGTTTAGGGGAGAGCATGGGGCAGGGTCACATAAGCGTTTTTACCTAGTGCAGGCAGTGGGGAACCACATTCTTCAGGGAGAAAGGTCAGAAAGTAGAACAGGCCTGGGGTCTGCCATGGGTGTCTGGAAAAGAGCAGTGTGGGTATAGCTGGTGGGTGGCTAGCACCCTAGGAACGGTGCCTACAGAGCTGATTTGTGTTGGTCATTTACGACCTCTTAAGTGTTTATTCTATGGATTCAAGATGAAGTCACATTATAATGGGTCAAGAAGGAGGAGGTAGCTAGCTGGAACTAAGGACTTTTCTAGAAGTTTTTCCTAAAGAAAGGGCTTGAGGTAATAATACTGGACCTTAGGAAATAGGCCCTGGCCTGATGATTAGACACCTCTTATTCATGGAGACTATTCCAAGAGTAAACACAGACGGGCTGGTCAGATACTCAAAGGAGGCAACAGAGTCTACCAGGGCTCCATGAAGTAGTTTTGCAATATAGCTAGCTCACGTTTTGCTTTGTTTTATTTTGTTTTCCCCCCCCACTTTCTCTGAAGCTTCTCTTGTCGTTTCCCAGACACAGCAGCTGAAAGGTCAGAACTGACGCGTTTATAAATGCCTTTAAGGGTTCTTTTTATGGTGGCGGTAAGATTGTATGTGATGGTGAGTCAACCTTTGTTCCCTCCCTTCTGAGATTACACAGAGCAGGACACTGGTGGCCCTCTCAGGTCCCTCCTGCAGGAAGCAAGGCTGACAATAGGATTATTCCACTTTTCAGGGAAGTTTGTATAGAGTAAGGACTTAATGATGATTAATGATTTTCGGGATGTGTCCAAGATGGAAGCATGATTTTTGGTGTGGTGGTTTTTCCATTATATTGATGGGGAGTATGCTTAAAATTTTTTCTTTTTGTTTTGTTTTCTGTTTCTAGTGTTCATAGTTTTTTTTTTTTATTTATTTATTTTATTTTTACTAAATTTTTTATTTACTGCTGCCCTGAGACCTTGGATGGTGGTAGTGATGGTGGGTAGAGGGGTTCTTCCCACTCATAAGATGTTTCCTGTTACCTTTGAGTGAGAGTCACAGGAGCACAACAACAGGATTGACAAAGACATCATGCATGGATCATGTAGCTTGAACTTGTGTCATGAATGGGCCATGCAATTATCTTGAGGTCAGTGCTATTGTTTTGCATGTTTTGTAAACATTTAAAATGTACCTGGCCTTCTCACCCTAAGAACATTCCCTCTTCAGATGCCTTTTTGATTTATGAAGAAATTGTGTCCCAATAAGTTTTTTTTTTTTTTTTGGTTTTTGGAGACAGGGTTTCTCTGTGGTTTTGGAGCCTGTCCTGGAACTAGCTCTTGTAGACCAGGCTGGTCTCGAACTCACAGAGATCCGCCTGCCTCTGCCTCCCAAGTGCTGGGATTAAAGGCGTGCGCCACCACAGCCCGGCAATTGTGTCCCAATAAATTCAGCATAAGTCGAAAATATCCAGAGTCAAAACACGTTTTAACCCAGTGACAGCTTAGCTTATTGGTGATGTTATTCTAAAGAACCCTTATGCCTGAGGCTGAGCTGAGAAGGGGAAGGAGTATCTTATCTATTATAACTCTGGGGGAAAGATCACAATTCACATTAAAAATAAAACCAGTAAAACCATTTGTGTGTGTGTGTGTGTGTGTGTGTATGTGTGTATGTGTACGCACGTGTGCGTGCACTTGCTTCCAATGCACATTTATAGAGTTCGGAGAATAATTTGGGGGAGTTGCGTTTTTCCTTCAACTGTGGGTTTCAGGGATTGAACTCAGATCTTCAGACTTTGGTGCTAGTGCCCTGGCCATTTTACTAACCCCCCAATTTCATATCTTTTTCACTTCTCCTCTTCTTCCTCATCCTCTTTCCTTCCCTCCCTCCTCCCTCTTCCTTCCTTCCTTCCTTCCTTCCTTCCTTCCTTCCTTCCTTCCTTCCTTCCTTCCTTCCTTCCCTCCTCCCCTCTCTCCTCCCCCCCTTTCTTTGAGGCGGAGTCTCTTCCTCTATATAGTCCTGGCTGCTTTGGAGCTTGCTATGTATACCAAGCAGATGTCAAACTCACAGAGACCCACCTGCCTCTGCCTCCTGAGTGCTAGGCTTAAGGGTCTGTGCCACAAAACCTGGCTTTCCTTTCTTTCTTTTTTTAAATTTAAATTTTTCATGTAGCTTTTTTTGAGACAGGGTGTCTTTGCGGACAGTCTGGTCTTGAACAGACAGAAATCAGGCTGCCTCTGCCTCTCAAGTGCTGGATTAAAGTTGTGTACCACCATGCCTGGCCTCACATTGAAGGAAACATTTATTATTTTGTGTGTATGATGTATGGGTAGGTGTGTACATGCCGTGGCAGGCTCTGTGAAGTCAACTGTCCCTTTTCACCTGTAATGTGGATTCCAGGGATGGAACCCACCCAAATTACCAGGCACATCGGCAAGTGCCTTTACCCTCTGTCTCCCAGATTCCCATTTCTAAGTAGGGGTTATAGGATAGAGTAAATGTCCATGAGTCGAGCCGTCATAAACCAGATTGAGTGTGTTCTAATACACTTTATGTTGAGGCTGCCTCCTTATGAGAGCCTCTCATGCACTGTGGAGCAGGGACCGGCACAGAGATGACTCAAACCTCCTCAAGGAGCTGACAGTCTAGAAATAATACCTTATTCAGTAACTCTCACGGACGCTCTGGATTACATGTTGAGAACAGAGGAATTGTTATTGTGTTATACTTTCTCCTTCTTAATCACAACGAACCACTGTCAAGTTTTTAATCCACCAATCTATCTATGTATCAATTATCTATCTATCTATCTATCTATCTATCTATCTATCTATCTATCTATCTATCAATCATCTATCAGTCTGCCTGTCTGTCTGTCTGTCCTATCATATATCCATCCATCCATCCATCCATCCATCCATCCATCCATCCATCCATCCATCCATCTATCCATCCATCTATTTTCTGATGAGTCATTAAATCTATAATATTAGGATTTGGAGAAAGGGAATGATTGGAGAATAAAGTGATGGAATCAGAGAATCAGAATAAGAGGCAGTAGTTTGGTTAGTGAGGGGTTCTGCCTGAGCTGTAAACAGTTGAAAGTAGGTGAGAGTCATTCGGGAAGATGGGAAGATGCAAAGGAGCACACCAGTGGGGCCTGAGGATGGGATAGGAGAATTCAGTCCAATGTCTTAGAGGGGAACGTGGTAGACGTCTTTCCAGCCTTACTTACAGCCACAGGATGACAAAAGCATATAATATTTTTTTTTTCTGTCTCTACTAAGCGCTGGTAGAGTGTAGTTTCTTTTGTGCAATTCAGTTTGCATGGCAGTTTAAAAAAAAAACATATTTCTTAGGGTAAAGAAAAGCCATAAAAATTGGACTCTCTCTTGTGTTGATATTAAAATTTTAGGCTGTTTCATTATGGAGGAAGGAATGTTTTAGTCATCAAAGAGACCGAGGAGGATGAGTTAATGTTTGGTCATCGGAAGATGTAGCATTAAGAGCTTATTTCTTCTGGGAGGAGCAAAGGGCAATCGATGAGTCAGGCAGACTCTTAAGTCATTCCCCTCCACTTGGTTCTGCTACTCTCCTGCTAAAGGACCACAGACCCAGCAAGTACAGCTCAGACAGTGATGCATGCTGCCGTTTTTGTTTTTGTTTTTTTTGTTTTTTTTCCCGAATGGGAAGACCTCCTGAGAGGACACACGGCGGTCCACCACAACTATGATTCTTAAGAAGCTGGCATCTATCTATCTGTCTGTCTGTCTGTCTGTCTGTCTGTCTGGGCTGTGGCTCCAAGTGGCCTAGAACTCACAAAGTACCCCACGCTGGCTTTGAACCTGAGGCATACTCCTGCGTTAGCCTCCCCACTGCTGGCATCCCAAGCACAAGCCTCTGTGCCTTAAAGCTGGCACGACTGACTATGGGGGTACATGTGAGTTGTTCAGCTAGGGAATATGCTCTAGTTTAGTTGGTTTGAAACCTCAAAGTGCTGTTTACGATTCTGACTGGGCAGTGTTCTCCCTTGCGCTGAGCCATAGAAGGGGCCGCGCTGGCTCATAACCCCGGGAGAGTGGAAGCATACTTTGTGGATAAGGACACTTTTTGGGGCGCTTGATGTTTCTTAGTCTTGTGGCAGAATCTTCGGTCTCTCTGTACCTGATGCTGGTGGATTCTGTTATTTTAGTTTTAATTCTTGGTAGCTCAATCTGACCTGGAACGTACTATGTACATCAGGAGGCTGGCTTTGGAATGACAGAGATGCACCTACCTCTAGCTACCTCCTTGGTGTTGGGATTGCCACACCTGGCAATAATCTTCCATTTTTGTGGAGATAGAAGCGATTGCCAAATATTTGTGTAAATCAGTGGAAGGCAATTAGAAATATGTCTCTCAAAGAGGAGAATGAAATGTTAAGAAATAAAAAACTGTCTCAGTCTTTATTTTCGGGTCTGTTTGATTCAGGTTCCTGTTCTTCAGCTTTCTTTTGTCTTTGAATACTAACTATGTTTCAGGTTCTCTGCCAGTGACACAGGCCCAGAGGTGCTATTCTGGGCTTCCAGAGAATTCACAGCTTAGCGAGGGAGCCGCACGAATAGGTGGCTGGGTTCAGTTTCGGAAGTGCGTAAGGTGTGCAGTGTACAGCAGAGATGGGGGGGGGGGGACACACCTACTTGCTTTCGGGAAAGCGTGTAGACAGGTCTTGACAAGGGTGGTTACTAAGGTTGTAAGACTTTGAGTGGCAAGTTTGCTTTGTGATGTAAGGAAGGGTACTCCAGCTTGGAGAACATTCCACACAGAGGTGGAGGGCATAGCCGGAAAACATGGCACCTGCCAGGAACCTCAGATAGTTCAGGTAAACAATAGCATACAGTGAGTGTACCCTAATGGTGTTGTTGGGATGCAGGGCTGGAGAGGTGGGGAGGGGATTTCCTCACTGAGTGAGACTGCTTACTGTTTGCTAGACAGTTCAGACATCCTTCTCCAACTTTGTTCCTATTGGGGAACTGCAGGCAGGAAAGAGAGTTGATTAGATTTGAATTTTGGAATCATCACTAGCAACAGTTTTGAGGTTGGCCTTTTAGACGTTTATCTATAGCAGGCACAGTGGGACACACCTGCAATCCCAGCACACAGGTGGTTGAGGCAGGAGGCTTGATATCTGTAAGTGAGCCAGGTCTACATAGAAAGATCCTACTTCTTTTCACTTCAAGGAAGCTCTTCCTGGCTTCTCTGGCCACCCAAATTGGCTGTCTCTGTCCCCGAGGTTTGAGGCCCTTAGTAGGTAACACGGAAGGACCACCTGAACAGGATCCCACGACAGCTGCTGCAGAGCTGTTCAGATAGCAGAGATGGCAGGGCAGCCGAAGACGCCGTCGAGATGCTCTGAGCTGCACGGAGTTGGGAGCTTATGGATTATTTCTGTATTGTCAGTTTTCACATCCGCATTTGTCTTATGTCGCCCAGACTGCTGTATTTGGGAGGGTCACACTGTCCTACTCACTGAGTCTGGCTGCCAACACAAATCTGAAAGGTGCTGCATCAGTTCTGCGGCTTGTTCCATGTTCCCTTGCCCTCTGCTTACCACTTGTCTTTCATCCCTACCAGTGTAGGACCTTATTTTTGCTTATTTCTTAGTTTATCTGGTCCATATCAATACGCTTTTTTTTTTTTTTTTTTTGGATCATGATTATCACTTAGGAAAGATTTGAGTCTAATCATTACACTTGTGGTAGTTTGAACGCAATTGGTTCCCATAAGCCCGAAGGGAGTGGCACTATTAGGAGGTGTGGCTTTGTTGGAGTAGGTGTGGCCTTGTTGGAGGAAGTGGGTCACTGTGGGAATGGGTTGTAGTCTCCTATAGTCAAGCTACTCCCAGTGAGATAGACTATCTTCTTGTTCCCTGCAAGATGTAGCCAGCGCCAAGTCTGCCTGCCCACTGCCATGCTCCGTGCCATGACGATAATGGACTGAACCTCTGAAACTGTAAGCCACCACCTCAGTTAAATGTTTTTCTTTATAAGAGCTGCCGAGGTCATGGTGTCTCTTCACAACAATAGAAACCCTAAGCCTGCTCTTGATGTAGAAACTGAGCAGGTGTGTTTCTTCAACGTTCTGTCCATATTAAATTGCAAATACTTCATAAGAGGTCTCGTTATGCTTTGCTGAAGCCGGATGTGTACAAATCGGGGATCTTACTGGAGAAGGAAACTGTGTCGCTCCTGTTCATTAAAGTGAGTTTAAGATCTGCTCCCAGAGCTTGCGGGGGACTTCAGTTTGCTGTCCAGAGTCTCGTGGAATGGTCATTATAGGTGTTCTGTAGCACCTAGTGTTAGATCAGTTCAGGTGTTTCTTTGTTGACATACATTGCTCCAAAGTTTGCAGTTTTCTGAAATTGCTTTCCTCTTTTTGAATTTCCATTTTCAAAGTTCTCTGAGTGTTCATTGTTCAATAAGGTAGCTGCCAACCCTAGTCTACCTAGAGATGCTGCTGTCTCTAATGAATCTACTGACTTCAAGTTGAAAGCCTTTGCAGGAAAGGCCGATTCATGGAGCAGAAGGTTAAGGCCGACTATTCCTGGAATTAAGATCAGAGCATGAAGGAGCAAAATGGCCACAATTCAAGCTGTTAGGCTTGCTCATTATCCCTGCTGGTTTATACATGTGTATTTATGGCCTGTGTCTTCTGCTAATACTGAGTCGTTTTTGAAAACGAAGTAAATGCGAATAAACGCGTGTGTAGAAATACTTTGTATAATCGTGAGTAGTGTGCCAAGAGTTACTGAGCTTCGAAAAAAAATATATATATAAAAGAAAGCCCCCTAAGTCGTCAGCTTTGGCATATGATTCTAATGCCACTAACCTAGGTAGGTTATCCAAATGCTTTACGATGTTTGCCAGCTCTTCCTGGTGCCTGCGTGTTCTGAACAAGGGCCACAAATATACATGTATAAAGCAGCAAGAACAACCAGCAAGCCTGGGCAGTGGTGGCGCACGCCTTTAATCCCAGCACTCGGGAGGCAGAGCAAGGAGGATCTCTGTGAGTTTGAAGCCAGCCTGGTCTACAGAGTGAGTTCTAAGACAGCCCAGGCTACACAGAGAAACCCCGTCTCAAAAAAACAAAAAAACAAAACAAAAACAACAAAACCAAGCAAGCCTAACAGAAGCCGTGAAGTCATGAGTAAAGAGTATTAGAAATATTTTCAAAGTAATTTTTGATTTCCATGAGTTCCAATATTTTGTTTTTGTTCTAGAAGATGACTGGAATCTAGAAGCCCTGTTCTCAGTGCTTCTTATTTGATAGCGCTGTTTGTTTCTCACCTATAACACACTAGGGACAGAAATTGAGATGTAAGTGTTTTAGAGAATGTTTCAGTAATTTGGCTGCACCATAACTGGACACATGGTTAGTGGATTCTGTCACAGGACAAGGTGTTTTGAAGAAAGCATTGGTCCGTGGTGGGAGGGAAGTTTAGTTGGACAAGCTCTGGTCTAGGTGGAAGTGAGTGATTGCTCTGGTCTAGGTAGGAGTGATCGATTGCTTTGGTCTAGGTGGGAGTGAGCTGTTATTGCTCAGACTGGGCTTGCACCGTGAGAAGAGGCTCCAATTGGAGTGTGGATAAACTTGGATGGTAGAGCGGTGAGAAACTGCTACAGGAATAGATGTCAGATTATTATAGATTATCTTTTCCACTCCCGTAATCCCTAATTTGTTTGTGAAGCAGTTAAGGTTAAAAAAAACCATAGCTGATATTATTTTTGCCAGGTCTTCAGTTTGCTAGAAATGCTTCTTCTGCCCGACTGTTCATAATCTTTCCAATCAACTCACACTAATTTTTGGCCAGCCTATGAGCTAACCATTTCTGTATCTAGAAGAAAACTTTGAGACTGCTCAGGTCGATTTTTAGCCAGGGGGCATTTCCTTTCTGCCTCTGTACACCCTCTTACACCGCAGATCCTGTCTCGCCTAGACTGCTCCAATCCGGGCCAGCTCACATTTGTGCGACCTGTCTGCAAATCTACCTATCGTCCATTGTATTGCTCACAGCAAGGACATCTTTTCTCAGGCTCTTCTGGGGCAGCATCTGGGAGCATCTGGGAACTGGATCCCTCTGACAGTTCCCTCTTTCCATCCTCTGATGTCTGGGTGACGATGCTGTAGGTTGAAAGCTTGGTTGGGATTGCCAACTGAAGCACCTACTGGCCGTGCCTCCACACAGGCTGTTTGAGCTTCCCTAGAACAGGAGACGGAACCTGCAAGTTTCTTAAGACGTGGTCCTAGCTCGGAACTGTTACTGTCACCTCCACCACATTGTGTTTGTTGAGCTGCCATAGATTCCAGGGGAGAGGGGCTAAACCCACCTTGATGGGAGGAGAGCAGAGAATGCTGGCCCTTAAATGGTGGCAACCAACCTATCTATACCTACTCATTTATACCTACATCAGTTGCTCCCTCCCTCTGCCCCAGTCTCCTTTCTATCTCGATGCCGGCTCATGAATCTCCCTTCTTTCCTTCCTTCCTTCCTTCCTTCCTTCCTTCCTTCCTTCCTTCCTTCCTTCCTTCCTTCCTTCCTTCCTTCCTTCCTTCCTTCCTCCTCCTCCCTCCCCCCCCCTCCCTCCCTCCCTCCCTCCCTCCCTCCC
Organism: Chionomys nivalis; assembly: GCF_950005125.1. Lineage (NCBI taxonomy): Eukaryota > Metazoa > Chordata > Mammalia > Rodentia > Cricetidae > Chionomys > Chionomys nivalis. Next base: position 22,425,270 of record NC_080107.1, read on the forward strand.
TCCCTCCCTCCCTCCCTCCCTCCCTCCCTCCCTCCCTCCTTCCCTTTCTTTTTCAAGACAGTGTTTCTCTTTAGCTTTGTAACCTGTCCTGGAACTTGCTCTTTAGGCCTTTGAACTCACAGAGATCCACCTGCCTCTACCTCCGGAGTGCTGGGATTAAAGTCATGCACCACCACTGCCCGGTCCAGTTTATCCTTCATAATGTATCCTACATTATTATTTTTCTGGTTCCTTTGCAGCTGTCTTTAGTAGACGCCCGAGTCTTTGAATATAAGAACCAGGTCTCGCCGGGCGATGGTGGCGCACGCCTTTAATCCCAGCACTCGGGAGGCAGAGGCAGGCGGATCTCTGTGAGTTCGAGACCAGCCTGGTCTGCAGAGCTAGTTCCAGGACAGGCTCCAAAGCCACAGAGAAACTCTGTCTCGAAAAAACCAAAAAAAAAAAAAAAAAAAAAAAAAAAAAAGAACCAGGTCTCGTTTATCTTTGCGTACCTCATAGCAGGCATGTTCCTTGAATGGAGCTTTCAATGTCAAAGCAAGCAGGTCCCAGAGTGAGAGCCAGATGGGTTGGGAGTTAGCAGTGGCTAAGTAGGGAATTGTAAGAAACAAATCAAAAGCTTCCCATTGGAATAGAGATTGTTTCTGATGTTGAATTTTAAAGCTTTAAGAAAACTGTCTCTCCATTATAAAGCAGTTCTAAAGCAAAAGTTCTAAGCCTCGCCGCCCCCCCCCCCCATTGCCATAAAATTAAAGGAACTCTCTTTTAGTTTAAAAGAGGAGGATGGATTTTTTGCTATTAACCATCTTTTTGCCCAGGTCAGTCTTTGACCTTGACATTCAGGTCTTAGTGTTTTTTTATTTTTTGAAAACGATTGTTTCAGTCCATTACTGGGTCAGTTTAGTGAGTAACATCCAAGGCTATAGATAAAGGGAGACAGAAGGTATGGATAAAAATTCATGTCTTGCAAGGATAAGAATTATTTCATGAAATTTTCAGTTTTAGTTTTATACATGCCATGTTGGTAATGAGCTGAAATGTAAAATGTATTTTTTTCTGTTTTAATTAGAGATAAAGTTTATCAGAGGACTTACGTATAAATGCCTTGTAAACTCTGACCTTGTGGCTTATTTCTTTTTTTTTTAAATTCTTTCAAAGTTCTTTCTTAGGGATTTACTTACCATCTTCCAATGAGCCCACATGCATTTTTTCTTTCTGTTTTAGCCGTCCTTCCTTTCCCCAGTTTCTTCCTAGGTGCCTACAATCCCAGTGTTTGTAGAGAGAGAGGGATCCGGAGTGCAAGGCTAGTGAGACCGAAAACGACCTAATTTCTCAGTTTGGCATATGCTGCTGTATCTCTCCCCTTCCGGAGACTCCAGACAGCCCTTGTTCTCAAGATAAACAGGAGGATTTGGCTTATTCTCTTTTCTGCTGGCTCTTGTGTGTTTGTGTGTATGCGGGGTGAGTGTGCATGCAGGTGCTTGTTTGTGTGCGGTTCAGAGGACCACTCCGGCTGTTGTTCCTCAGGTTAGGACACTTCTCTTTGGAAACAGCCTCTCACTTACCTCACTAGGCCTGTTAGCCAGTGAGAATCTCCTTCACTTCCTCACACCTGGTCTTTACCAAACCAAACCAACCAACAAAAGGAATGAGTTCTATGATCGCATGATCGCATTCAATTTCTTACGCTTGCAAGGCAAGTGCTTCACACGACTGAGGTCTCTCTCCAGCCCCCTCTGGTATTTCTTACTGAAGCGTAGGACCTGCAGGGTAAAGTGTGCAACATCTCAGCACACAACTCAGTGAGTTACTGTGCCTGTGTTTGTCTGTGTGAGCATTGTAGAGGGAAACCGACTATTCTTAGGTCCTCTGCAGAGCGAGACGGATGGGTGACTAAAAGAGTGGATTTTCTGTTTGTTTACTTTGCCATGTTTAGAGTATTTCCACCCCCTATCTGTAGTTTTTCTGTAATTTTAGTTATTGCATGTCATCCTAAGCCACCAAATAATACAATGAAAAATCCTGGAAATAAATAATTAAACTGCTTGTTATTCCTAACAAGAATGGTAAGAGCATGTGTTATACCAGTCCATTCTTTTGGGTGTCAACCTTGCTCCTTTGTGACGGTTTGGTGAAGTTTATGCTACTTGCCTGTTAAGTCAGTTAGTAAACATCACAGCCATCAGCTCGATCCTCTGAGGTGGTGTCTTAGAAACTCTTACTGTTTATTTAATAATGGCCCTGAAGAACAGCTAATCACGCTGACACTTTTACTATCTTATCATTATATTAGTAGTTATTGATGGTAATCCACTACTGTGAAAACAGGTGTTAGTGGGTGTGGACCCTGATCAGAGTTTGAAGTATCCTCTGGGGATCTGGAATGTGTCTGTTTTGGAGAGGGAAGACCACTGTAATCACGTTTAGTTGTGTGTGTGTGTGTGTGTGTGTGTGTTCTGTAGAGCCCGTGGCAGTCAGAGGACACTGAATGTTGGTTCTTTTTTTTTTTTTTTTTTTTTTTTTTTTTTTGGTTTTTCGAGACAGGGTTTCTCTGTGGCTTTGGAACCTGTCCTGGAACTAGCTCTTGTAGACCAGGCTGGTCTCGAACTCACAGAGATCCGCCTGCCTCTGCCTCCCGAGTGCTGGGATTAAAGGCGTGAATGTTGGGTCTTACCTTACAACTTATTGGAAAGCTGCCTGTTGTTGGGTGCTGTGTGTGCCAAGCTAGCTGACTGGGGGCTTTCTCCTCTCTCTGGCTTCCCTCTTGCAGTGGGAGTACTAGGATTATGGGCCACAATGTCTCTGGGATCCACACTGAGGTCCTGACACTTGATTTACACAGTGAGCCGTTCTCAGGAGTCGAACCGGATAGAGCCTAGTTTTACAAGGCAAAGAGGTCTCAGGCAACTGAGTTGGGAAAGTGTTAGTCGGCGAGGTAGGAGATGCCTGTGAACTGGTGCAGAATTAACTGGGACCAGAAGAGCTAAGGGGTGGAGGAGATGGAGAATCAGGAAGAACTGGAGGGGAGGAGGGATGGAAATGGGGAATCATTTCAGGAAGAATTCAGAGAAGCAAAACCTAAATTTCAGAAAAGAAACAAAAATTAATTTGCTGTTGCTACCCTGCCAAGTTATGACTTTTTTTAAATCTCAAAAGCATAAGGGTTCATTCATTTACAGTTTTGTAGACTCTTGGGGAGAATTTGCTTCCTGGGGCTTGTGGCCCCTTCTGTCTGTGAAGGACATTCTTTTTCAGTCTCTGTTCTGGTCTCCTCACTTTCTCTTTGGAGTTACAATCCTCCCCATCTCCTTCTTAAGGGAAGCTTGTGTTATATTTAGGGCCCACCAGGATAATCTAGGATAATCAGCTCACCTCCAAATCCTTATTTAATTGCATCTGCAGAGTCCCCTGTCCTGTATGGCAGCACTCACAGGTTCTGGAGATAAGGATGTAGACACTCAGGTTTTGTTTTTCAAGGATTTTTCTTGACAAAAAGGGAAGGGTTATCAGGTATTCCAAGCTAGCCCGCTCTCCTTTTTAATATCATATTGATATTCCGACCACAGCACATTGTGGATTTATTTTCTTGTAGGAACATGTCTACTGAGTCCCCGTTAGCTAATAGAACTAGTAGAGGCCGGACTGACATTCAGGCTGCTGGTTAGCCCAAGAACACATTGAGCTTTGGTGTCTTCTTTTCATGTCAAGCAGCTGGCTTTCTCCATTGTTTCTTTCCTGACCAGCTTGGTTTTTCCTGTGTTCTTTCTTCCTCTGGCTTATAGGGTCCCCAACCCCTTCTTTCCCCAGTGGTCCTTGCTATCTCTTACTGGTTTCCTTGGGCACACTTGATGACTTCTGGTGGTGACAGGATTGAATTCTATCACAGTTGTGGATGTTCTAAAATGTGAAGTCAAGGTTCCAGCAAGGCCCTGTGCTCCCGGTGCCTGGTGGGGAGATTCCTTTCTTGTCCTTTCCAGTTCCATCCTGATCTGTGACTGGATAACTCCAGTCTGCCTCTACCCATATAGGATCCTTCCTCCTCTCCCTGCATCCTCTGTGAGGACATTGTCATTGGATGTCAGGCCCACACAGATAATCCAGGATGATCTCAGCCTGAGACCCTTAACCTAATTAGTGTAATTAATTTGTAAAGACCCTCTTCCAAATAAGCTCTGTGTCAGTCAGGCCTGCTGTGGCTGTAGCAGCTGAGAGAAGCAAGTTCAAGGAAGCACGTTGGCTCATGTTTCCAGATGTTGATGACCAGTTAGTGTGAGGCTTAGTTTCTCCCACTGCAGGTTAAGGGCCTCCAACTGTGGATACCTCAGTGGATTTGCCCATTGAGAAAATCAGAGCACTCCTGTTCAGTCACATTTCAAAACTGATGAACCACCATCTGGGGACCAAGCCTTGCACACATGAAATATTAGCGGGGGTTCTTCCACAAATCTTAATGAAGACATGTCACGTTCTCTTGGAATAGGATATGCACATGACTGCGAGGTGACACTAATAACCCCACCCATGCCACCTATGCCAGCAGTCCTAGATTGCTTCTTTGAGTGACATCCCTACCCAACCTTTTCTGTTATTTTGTTTTGGTAACGTCATGCCTTATTCCTTTTTGGTAGCAGTAAAGGAGCTGCCCTTTGTATCTCTGGGCCCTTCCTTGAGTACTTGAGTGTCTGGAAAGGGAACAGAGGTTGACACACCAGTGGATGAACATAGAAACACTTGGTAATCTGGTTGGGGCAGTGGCTTTGGAGGTCTGCAGGATGAAGCTTTGAGACCCATTGGCAGATTGGGCCTTGTCATTGTCTCTTGAGAATTTGTCATACCTTTCTCTCGGGTGTCGTTATTTTCACTGGAATTATCCTTTCTAATTGGAGTTATCCTCCTCAGTGCTGGAATCTGCCATCCTGCCCACCATCCCCAGAAGATGCTTGCAGGTACCTGCACATGGTCTCCTGCAATGCACCAGAGCTGGAGTCAGGGAGGGCAGCCTGGCACTCATAGGAGATGGTTGCTTAGTGTCATCTACTTTGCCTTGATCTCTGCACAGCTGCTGTGGATAGCTTGCCTGTGAGCATGGGTCTCTGGCTGTTTTCCTGATTATGCTCAATTTTATTTGGTTTGATTTTAAGGTTATCAGATAGCGTTTTGTCGCAGTCTTAACTCTGAGTGGATGCTGCCACCCTAGTCCTCTTAAAGTGAGACTGTGACTTTTCCGAACAAAGCCTTGGAAGGTGATTCATTTTAGCCTTATTTGTATTTTAAAGCTGGTATTCGGTGACCAACTTCATCCACGAATCTGGTGACTGCTGAAGTCCTTGTAATGCAACTATTTCTTAGAGTGACAGTGTTCCATGCCCATCAGGTACACGTTAATCCTGTGCTATGGCATCCCAATGGAGAAGGAACACAGAGGCTGTGATGCAGTGGAGAAAATGGCCTGTAGTGTTGGGCAGTGTGGAGCTGGGTTGGGTGTGCTGGTCTACTACACTTTGGAGTTGTGATATCAGAGAAGTTACATAACGTCTGTGAACCTGAGGTGGCTTTCATCTGGAAAAGGGGGATAACTCGTGTATCATGGTGCATACTGGAAGAATTAAGTATAATGATTTGCAGATAAATCCCTAGCTCAACAGTGTTTGGTACCTGAAAGTATTTAGAATATTGTGTTTACTAGTGTTTATATACAGGAGAAACTGAGGCAGGAGTAATGACGTAGGAATCTTCCAGACTGCCTCTAGGAAGACTCTGGAGTTGGGTGTGCTAGTCATGACAGCAATGGCTGTTGTTACCTTGTGGAAAGGGAACAGTAACCAGCTCCTTCCCTGATCTGACCTACTTGTTACACCAGAGCGCTTTTAAACTCTACTTGCCCTTACTGCAGCGCACCTCCAAATTCAATGGAACTATCCATTTTAGAAGTGCTTTGGTTAGCATTAGATTCCTCCCCATCCCTCTCCACTCCTCCTCTTTTTTCCCACAGTGCTGGAGCCCAGACTCAGGACATTGTGCACGCTACGCAAGGACACTGCCGCTGAACGGCATCCTCAACTCAAAATACATATTTTTAAGGAATGACTGTTGAAGCTCGAGGTTTATTCTGCATCGCGGGGCTTCTACAACAGCAATGTGATTAAATACAGCGTCTTTTGAACTAGGCAATCTGGAGTTCACACAGCGGGTCTCAAGAACCAGATGAAAGTTACAACAGACCCTTATCCAGGATGAACATTTTAATTAAAATGTTTCTGTGTATCATTTCTGCTGAGTGGGAGGAGAGTATGGGCGAAGCTTATCTGTTGTGGAGTATTATTTTAAAATGTGTTACATTTGTTTATGCTGTGGAACATTTTGTTTAATGATGCAAAGATGTGTTGCATTCCTTTATGTTGCATTTGTTTAACTCTGTGAAGCTGTGTTACTTTGTCTAAAACATCTGATGGGTCTAATAAAGAGCTGAAGGGCTAATAGCCAGGCAGGAGACAGAATATGCAGTGCTGGCAAGCAGATGGAATAAATAGGACAAAATCTGGAAAGAAAATCTTGGAGGAAAAGAAAGAGGAGGAGAGGAAGACATCAGTGGCCAGCCAACCAGCTACACAGAAAGCCACAGAATAAGAAAGAAAGATATACAGAAATAGAAAAAAGTAAAAGCCCAGGGGCAAAGGATGGATGGGATACTTTTAAGATAAGAAAAGCTGGCTAGGAACAAGCAAAGCTAAGGCCAGGCATTCATTTGGAAGACTAAGACTCCATGTGTGATTTATTTGAGAGCTGGGTGTCATGCCTCTTAAAAGAGAAAAGAGTTAAAGAAAGCAATAGCACTTAACATTGTCTGACCTTGACCATTGATGTTATTGGCTGTTGATGACATTGCCCTGGTTTGTAAGTTGAGGTTTTAAGTAGTCTTGTATGTACTTATATGGAAAGGGTGTTCTCAGAGATTTGGGGTCTTCACAGGAGTGATGTAGTTAGATGAATGAGTTAACTTCTGTGTGGAATTCCATGCTCTGTGCATTGGCTTTTATGACTCTAATGTCTGCCTACCGTAGACACTCAGTATCCTGGAGGGAAAATGTGCGGATGTAGGTAGGAGAGACAGTGAGCTTAGTGGGCCCAGAACTCTGTGAAGTTTATTTCTAGTATGACCTTTGCTAGGGTCAGGAGGTTGATTGAAGAGACCTGTCCATACTTTGGAGCAGCAACCATATCAAACACTTTGGCAAGTCCTTATAAGTAGTATTGCCTTTGGGTATCTATAGTGTGGGTTCTTTTTTTTTTTCCTCCATGTTCATGATAAGGAATGTTTCTGTAGAATGTTTCCTCCTCAAGCCAAATCAACTCCGGGGCTTTGTGGTTGTCTTAAAGGAGTAGGGCAAGGTTGGTCTTCCTCCCCTTCTAGTGGCACTGCACATTTTTATATTGTATGGTTTATTCTCAGCCCCATATTGAGATTTTTTAAAAAATTATTTTTAGATCTAGCACCTCTTCTTTTCAAACTTTGAGGATCAGAAGCTAAAAACGGACAAGACAGGGGTGTGACCTGAGGCCTAATTTGGCACTGAGAAAGTTGTGCACATGTCTCCTGTTTTTGCCATGCCTGGTTGCTTGTTCTGACTTTTCCTGGGGGAAAGTCCTAGCTACAATTTCTGCCACCAACAGGAGAGAGAATCGTGGCTCTGCCAGGTCTGTAGCTAGGAAGATATTTATAGTTCGCTGTCAGTGGCTGGGAGTCCACCCTGGCTTGGCATATGCCTTCTGTCTGAAAGTTCTGGATGTTCTTGACCTGGACCCTGCCCTTGTTGGCCAGACAGCAGTTAATGATAAAGTGGATGCCTGCAGGATGCAGCAAGTGATGGCCTTGGCAGCTCCTGGCTTGCAAGTGCTTGTGCTTTGACCAGCCTGGGTGTTCAGCCAAGAGAGTGGCCCTGTCTATTGCTTACTCTGCTCCTGGCTTCCATAGCCATGGCTTCCTAGCCTTCCTTGTAGCTCTGCTCAATGACATGGGGGTTGTGTGATCTGAGATTTTGTTTTGTTTTTTTTAGACAAGATTTCCTTTTATAGCCCAGGCTGACACTAAGCTCATGACATCTCTTCTGCCTTAGCCTCTTAAGTGCTGGGATCGCAGACCCAAGCCCCTACACTAGGTTCTAGTCCATTTTCTTTCTCCCACTTGTACCACGCTTAGATGTATAACAGCCCCAAAGGAAAACACACATCGTGAGCCTACCTCGCTCATCTCTCCATAAATCCAGGTCAGACGTCTAGACCTGCTTTACAGAATGGCCTGAATTAGGCCACACCCCCATTTCCAGTTTATAGCAGGCCTGAGGACTACAAGGAAACATCTTATTTATTCCTGGGTTTCATGGTAAGGTAGGAAGAAGGTGTATTTGGATGCTATTAGAGGCCATGGGGATGTGCATGTGTTTCTTTTGCATTTGTAAGTCCTAGAAAGCCCAGGTGACATCGAAGGCTGCTTCAGATCTGGGCTGACTAGTGCTCCAGCAGGGTCTGTGGGAACTTGTCCCTGGCCCCTGCCACTCTCTTCCCCCCCTCCCCAGGCACCCAAACTCTTCCTGTATCAGCTCCATTCTCAAGCAAGATTTCCCTTAATGACATCAGGATTGCTATGGCATATTCTCCCACATTCACGCAGACGGAGAAAACCGAGCGTTCTTTGCTAGTTGTTCCAATAAAGATCTCAGAGTCACTGTGGCTGGGTCAGTCTAGGTCATAGCTCACCCCCAAATCCAATTCAACGCGCCGCATGGTGCAGTCTGTCCATCCTCAGCATGGATTCAAGAAAAGGAGCGCTTGGGATGCCAGTTCAGATTCAGGGGTTGTTTCTGGAAAAGCTGGGGTGCAGGTTGGAGAGCTGGGGAAGAATGATTCCATAAAGCTCATGTTGAGGACTTTCTTTATTATGAATGAACACTAGTTTTGGGTCACTTCTATTTTGTTGGAATTTTAAGAAGTAGTAACCCTGTTCTGAGTAAGTCTAGCACTCCCCAGAAGCAGAGAGTTGGGGCCTGTGCTGCTGTGCTGGGGTGATCTCTTCAGGGTATTGAAGGATGCTGTGCTTGGTGACTCTGTGTTACGACATAGCGCGGTAAGCCCTCACACCTTGTAGGCCCATTGTGGATTGCTGTGAGATGACCGGTCCCAACAGGTTTCATTTGTCTCTGCAAACACATGTTCCATTTCTCTCTGGCCATTCAGGTTCATTTTTGGTGACCGTCTTGTCAGCTTGGGACTGGGGATCATGGAGGACAGGCTGTGTTTTGGCAGCACTTCAAGCCTGGAGCAGCATCCTGCAGCCAGCACTATAAGCTGTATAATTTGTCCACGGAGGCCTATGCATTATAGAGATGAAAATTCCTTCCCTGGCAGCATTCACTGCTTAGCATGCAGCAATTTGGCTGTCAGAAACAGCTGGCCCTGCAGGGTGGGACAATAGAAAGGCGAGACCAGAGAGAGGCCAGTGCTTACTCAAGTCTCCCACTGTGAGAGGATCAAGTTACCTTATGGAGACTGTCGTTAGGCACAGCTTCTGGAAGCACCAGCCTGTAGCTCAGATACTTAGTGACTTTCCTTTTTTTTTCCTTCTCCTGAATGGAACAATAACAAAAATTTTAAATTGAATGATTAACTTTTGCTGACACTCAGATGTTCAGTTTTGGGGTAATGAGCATTCCTGAGGAAGTAAACACTTCTAACCTTACACTGCCATTAGTAGTGTATTAAAGAAACCGTGGAATGGGGGAAGGGCAGGATCGCTTGGCACCTGTGTAGTGGGCATCTTACATTTTTAGGTTGTTTACTTAGCGTCTGTGTTGAAGGGGCCTACAGTTGGGTTCCTATGAGCCTTGTCCAAGCATTCAGTAGAGAATAGGGTGTGCGTGCTTCCCAGAGAGCAAGGTCGAGGAAAGGGGCCAGTGACTGAGTGGTTGGACACTCCTCTCTCAACCTGTGTGGGTGGCTTTGTGAGCTTGCCCCATATGGACTTAATGTCTCAGAGTGTGATCTAACTAAACAGTGCACTTGAGAGCATGGTCTAACCAAAAAGCTCACCTCAGCCGCAGAAGAGACAGCAGACTTTGACAAGAGGGTGTGTTGTCAGGCTTTAAATGGTGCGGGGTTTCCTCTGCATTCCCACATTAGTGACGGATTTATTGCAATGTCTTATATAGGGTCTTTGCTTCTACCCCTTTGAAAGAAAAAAATAAATTTAAAAAATAATCTTCTAAGTATTATTATTTAAAATTAGACAATCCTAGCAAGGAAATTTCCTAATATATAATTTTTCTTTCCATTTCTTTCTTCTGTTCTTGTTGGTTTTTAGAAAAGCTACATGTCAAAATGGCAATAATCATGCTACAGTTTAAAGTCACACTGTGGCCAGTCCCTTCCCTTTTTGAGACCAACAGCATTTTAGAGGTTCAGGGTGACTCAAGAAAAAGTTTGCCTGTCGGAATTTGTTGGTTTTTCTGTGTGGCGAGAGCTGTACTTTTCCCACCTTTTCCTCAATATCCGTTTCCTTTTTTTACATGCCAGAGGCAGGAGTTTCCCAGATGTTGTTGGATTAAAGAGCGTGTGGAGGAGGGGAGAAAGCTTTCTTAATGATAAACAGAGTCAGACTGGCTGGTTCTGCACTGACAGGAAGAAGGAGAGATAAAAACTCCATTAATGGTGTGTGCACTGCCTAAGTAGCCAATAAAACAATGCTGTCCTCTCTGGAAGCCAGTCCCAGATTGGCAGTGCTTCCTGCCAACTGCAGGGGAGGACAGCTGCATCGAGGGCGGAAGTATTCCCAGCTAGCAGCCGCTGTCACTGATTGGCTGGGGGGGTGGTTCTTTTGTTCTCCTCCTCCTCCTCCTCCTCCTCCTCCTCTTCCTCCTCCTCCTTTCCCTATCCTCCTCCTTTCTTTCCTCCCCATCTTCCCCAGTCCTTCCCCTCCATCCTTCCCCTTCCTTTTGTACAATTTCCCCTCTTAATGTACACTGTTTTAGAAATTGAACCACATCTGATTAAAACTTCATGGTTACCCATGGAATAAAGTTGGCTGGCAGTTTCCAAACTACTTGTCCTGGTTAGTTCGAATTTGCGACCATAGAAATAAGTGCTATTGAAAAGCTACACTCCCTAAAGTTCGCTAGAGGAGTCACCACAACAATGACCACCTTGTGCCCCTTCCCCGGTATATTTGAATTTTTCCGTTCAAAGCAAATAGTATGAAACTCATTGTCTCGATGATGAGATGGTTAGTAGGTAGAGGACCCCCAAGCCTGATTACTTGCGTTGGATTCTGGGCTCCCACATGATGGAAGGAGAGAACCAGCCTCCAAAAGATGTCCTCTGACCTCTCTGTATGTGTGTTGTGGTATCATATAGGCCTGTGTACCCATGATGTGTGCACACACACATGTAATAATTAAAAACCAACAACACCTATTGTTTCATTCTAGAAGGTAGCAGAATGATCTCAAAGGTTGGTCTTGTCAGCACTCAGCCTGTGTTCTCCCTTAGCCTCTCCTTGAATGTAGCTCTTCTTAGCTGCCTTGCCACGCTTTTCTCTGTACAGAGGGGACATTCTTTCCCCAAAGCCCTTAGGTTTCCAAAGGAGGAAAGAAAAATTGTACTGAGTAGAGCGGACAGTCATATGTCTTCCATCTCTTCAAAAAGGTGACTGACTGTTGTAGGGAGCTGCGGGGCTGGCGTTCCTGCTGCCCCAGTTCCTGGTCGCCTGGCTAGCTTATGCCCCGAAATAACAACACACAAACTGTATTCTTTTAAACACTGCTTGGCCCACTATATCTAGCCTCTTCTCGGCTAACTCTCGCACCTGGACTAGCCCATTTCTAACAATGTGTGTAGCACCCCAAGGTGCGCTTACCGGGAAGATTCTAGCCTACGTCCATCCTGGGTCGGAGCTTCATCGCATCTGCCCTCGAGAGCAGAGCTATGGCATCTGAGCTCACTTCCTCTTCCTCCCAGCATTCTGTTCTGTTTATTCCACCCACCTATGTTCTAACCTATGAGGGCCAAGCAGTTTCTTTATTATTTAACCATGACCTTCCTCCATCAACTGACTACCAGTCACCTGTAGGTTTCAAATAGAGGTGAATCTGTTCCTTTTCTATTTTTGAAGGTACTAGGGAAGTTCGCACCCTTAGCCTCAGTTTGTGGATGAAAGAAACAAAGTTTGAGGAACAAACTCTCTATCCCAGAGTCTTCTCTTCCTGTTCATGGCAACATCTGGAAGGAAACATGTTGTTGCCTATAGTTGAATATTTATGACACACAGTTGCAGTGCACATACAGATGGGTAGATGTCCCCTGGGTTCTGCCTGGGGCTGGTGACCTAGGACCTAAGAGTTTAAGCCTTTCTGTTGTCAAAGGATGGCAGAGCCAGGAGTGAGGAGAACAGAGTGTGTACCCCAAAGCATTCTTGGGGAGATGAATCTGTTCTTGTACATCTGTTTATTTATTATGTGTGCATGTGTGTGTGTGCATGTTTGTGTGTGTGTACATGTATGCATGAGTGTGTGCATACATCACAATCACGGCACACTTCTGAGGGCAGAGGACAATTTGTAGGAGTTGGTTCTCTCTTTCCACCATGTGGGGCTGAGGTACTGAAGTCTGGTTGTCAGGCTTGGTGACACCCTCCCTTTCCCGGATGAGCCCTCTGACTGCTAGCTCTGGGGGAAGAGGAAGTGAATCTTGAGGAAAATCCCTGCTGATATGCTCACCTGGTAATGCGGCTTATTCATTTATCCCCTTGGAATGTCAGTCAGAAGGAGACAGACAAGAGGGAGGGACAGTTCAGGAATGCTTTCGGGTATAGCCTGCCTTTCCTTCTTGGAAACAGCTTTCTGACCCTGAGCTAGCCCAAGGTTCCTTACAGTAAACCTCACACAAAGGCCACTCCCAGGCTTCACTAAGAGGCCTAGCATTGCCAAGCATGGTTTTGTTTATCTTTTGACTACAGATGGCAAAATAAGAGCTCTTTTAGACAGGCCTTTCTGGGAGGCATCCTTGGAAGAGCATGAAACTTCTTCCTGCTGTAGTTTTTATGTAGATGGCAAACAGAAGAGGCCGCTCTAAGGAAATGCGACCCTTGGTGATTAATATTAGATAGATGGATTTGGACAGGTCTCAGTAGCTCGTCAGTGCGAATTGTCTTTTTCTACACATCAGGACATAGCTGTTTTGTGTTGTTTAAAGGGCTCGGGTGAATTCTAGTTGTAACACTTTGTCTTTCCTTTTTATACTTCATAGAAGTTTGGAGGCCCAAAAATGTGAGCCTATTTCCACCTTGACTGATGGTCATGAGAGTGTGGAGGTTGCTCAAAATTGTTGATAAGTGTAACCACACTTCCTGACTCAGGATGTGATTACTTGGTTCTTTTGACATTAAGATGGCTCATACAGGTAGATCCATTCCATCCTGGTAGATGGTCAGAATATGCAAATATACTTCTGCTCCTTCTTTTGTAATATGTTCCCTGGGGAGTGGCTGCCTTCAGGATACTTGGTCTAGGGTGGCTTCACTGCCTAAACAACAGAATGCTAATGACTTGATGTCTCAAAGTGTTGAAGCAATCAACTGTTTGAGTTGTCCTTTGTATCAAGTTAAGAAGTCTTTGTTGCCTTCTTTCCCCTTTTGTATTGGGGTATAAAAGTGTAGGGAAAATTAAACATGAACAATTTCAGTATTCACTGGAATGCCCTCCCGGTACTATTTTATGGTTTCTGTTTTATTATTTTATTTATGCTTTTCGTACTCTTATATTTCGAATCTCCATGCCTCTACCCTGGCAAGTGGTATTTTTGTTAAGGCTGGTCCCCGACATAGAAGTTTACATGGGTCCAGAGTATTGTTGGTGGATGGGTGTGTCCGTATTAATGAAGAATAGTGATGTGTGTTGAAGACCTGGTTGGCTGGCTGGCGGGGATATGGTTTCAGTTTTCTGTTTGCCAGCTAATGCCAGGGGATGTGAATAGGAACACACATGCAGTGGCTATTAATCTGAAGGTTTGCCTTTATTCTTCCAGTAAACACCCCTGGTTGAGGGATCATTGCTTTTACCATTGTTTTCAGCCCGCCTGTGGGGCAGAGCTAGGTTGCAAGTCCATTGTGAGAATTGCCAGGTGATTTATTATTCATTGTGGAAGTAAAGATGATACAGGATGGGGCTGACTCAGCTCCAGCCTCCCCATGCCTTCTGCCATGTCTTTCAGAGTGGGAGAAGGCAGCGGATAACAAGTTGGAGGAACTGCTTTTTTTTTTCTTTTTTAAGTTGGTGAAACTAAAATCTATTAAGGAAAGGAAGGAAGTGAGTGTTATAAAAGTCAGGGTTATGGTCACAAGAGTGTCAGTAATAGTGATCCCTCACCTTGACATGGTGCCTCCTCCTACCAGGCTCCGTTCTGCGTGCCTTATGTGTATTAGCTCATGTAATTCTCTTAATAACTCTGCCAGGCAGGCACGAGTTTTAATTTAATTTTGTAGATGAAGGAAATGAGGGACGGGTAGTTAGTGCCTATGGCCTTGAAGGTAGCAAATGACAAGGCAGCAATGTCTGGTTTAGGCTGGGTTTTTAGCCAGTGTCCGCGAGGAGACAGATTGTGACTGAGGAGTGCATAGTGTGCTGGCCACTTCCTCGGAAAACAAAACAACACAGGAGGATCTTACTGTGATCTCACATGGTGGGAATTGAAAGGCAGCTCCAGGGAGCCTCATTATCCTGGCTAGGCATTGATCCTGTGAGATCCCACACTCTGGGCTTACTTGCTTCTCCCTGCCCTGCCTCCTGATATCACCAGGTTGGTGATTAGATTTTGGCATGTACATTTTCTGGAGGCCACAAACATTTAGACTATGCCAGTGACTGAAAAAAAAAATTCACAATTCTGTGTGTGTGTGTATGTGTGGTTATATCTGTACCATGAATTCATTTTTTTTTTTAATTGTGATTGGGTGTATAAGATCCTAGATTCCTTCACCATTCTTGGTGTTTGGTAAATGATGAACTCCGCCGCTGGGAACCATTTACCCACTTTTAGAGCATCTACTCATGTATTTTCAGTGTAGACTGGATCCTACTTCTGTGCAATACTCACATTTATTTACCTCTTTCTTTAGACAAACACACACACACACACACACACACAGAGAGAGAGAGAGAGAGAGAGAGAGAGAGAGAGAGAGAGAGAGACCCATTAAAGATTGAATTTGCCTTGGCCCAAAGTGTTAGGCGTTGACTCTAACTCAGAAGTAGAACATAGGGTATATTTTTTGGGGGGTGTGCGTGATTAGAAAGCCCATGCAAAGTTATATTTAAAATCAAAGTTTCCAGACATGCCTGGGGTCTACTCTTCACGTGTCCAAAGTGCATGACAACGGGAGGATGCTTCAGGGTAAGTTAAGCCAGGTTAGGGCTGGTGATACCTTCAGAGAGTCTCAGTGCAATGTGTGGTCTGTGTTGTCTTCGAGTAAGCCTGACTGCAGGTCAGTGTTGGCACAAGCACCGAAAGGGCTGCAGCTGGGAAACTCTAGTGGCCATGAAGAGTGGCTGCCTTCACACTTAATGCCTTCCTAGTTCAAACTCAGAAGCTGCCAGTGTTAGAAACTGAGCCATTCTAAAACTTCCCGAAGATTATCACTTCCCTTTGAGACTTAAAAAGTGGAAAAGCAAAGTCAGAGAGACAAATGCTTGCGGGACGGACTAGGGCTTAGTCATCTCAAACAGCGAATCTTTCTAAGAAGTGTTGACATGTCAGGTAAACATGGTGACTGCTAACGTTATTTCCTTTCTGTATCCATTGTACTTTCATGCCCTTTCTTCTTTCAAGGTTTGGTTATGTGTATGTGTGTTTGCTTGGGTACGTGTTGGGGTGTGCGTGTGTTCTTCTGGAGTGAGGTTAATTACAGGAAGTTGTGAACTGTCTAGCATGGGTGCTGGGAACCAGCCTCGGGTCCTCTGCCTGAGGAGGACAAGCTCTGAACCACTGAGCATCTCGCCAGCCTCTCACGTTCTCTCTCTCAATGGAAACAGTCCTGAGGGTGTTAGTTTGCTGAGGTTACCCACCATTTTCACATATAGCCACTGGGTGAACCCACAGGCTCCATATTTCCCTTGACCCTGGTGTTTTGGATAATCTTTGCCTGACCCCTCCTTTTCCACCTAGTAAACTCAGATACTCTCTGGGCATCTGGGATTGGAGGATCTGGGAAGTCAAAGCATGATGCTAGTTTGCTGTTATTTATGATTTCTGCTAGAACTTCACTGAGGGCATTAGCACCTGGGGATGCATTGGGATGATGGGTTATTTCTAGCTTTTCTTGAATAAAATATTGTATTTTGTCTTATGGTTTTGGAGATTGAGCCTAGGCCCTTGCATGTTCTGGGCAAGTGCTTAGTCTTTGAGCTACATACCCATCCCTTGCATTTCTTTTTTAAACTTATGTGTAGCATAAAGTTTACACACACATAAATACATGCGTGTGTACACATGTATGTTTGTGTCTTAAGGTTACTATTGCTGTAATGAAACACCACAGCCAAAAGCAACTTAGGGAATAAAGGAATTCTTTAGCTTATGTATCCTGAATCGCAATCGAGAGAAGTCAAGGCCGGAATTCAAACTGGGCAGGAACCTAGAGGCAGGAGCAGATGCAGAGGCCATAGTGGGGTGTTGCTTACAGGCTTGTCCTTCATGGCTTGCTCAGCCCGATTCTTTATAGAATTCAGCATAACCAACCCAAGGGTGGCCCCAGCCACAATGGAATGGATCCTCCAGTAACAATCATGAATTATGAAAATGCTCTATTGGTTTGCCTTCAGCCAGATCTTAGGAAAGCATTTTCTCAATTGAGGTTTCTTCCTCTCAGATGATACTAACTTGTGCCAAGTTGATGTGAAAACAAGCCAGTATATGCTAACATAGATAGGGGTTTTGTTGTTGTTGTTTGTTTTTTTGTAATCATTGGACAAAGAGAGCACATTTTAATTAAGGATGAGAGTAGAACCATTGAGGTGATGTGTACCTGGGAGATGGTAATGGGAGGACTGTGTGTTCAAGGTCAACCTAAGATACAGGCTGAAACACTGTCTCAAGCAACCAAGCAATCAATCAAACCAAAGCACCCTGTGAATTAGTTTCTGAACTGGGTCGGCCGCACTTGCTTGTTATGCCTAAGGCCCTGGGTAAATTTCTAATTTACATTAGCGATTCTGTCACCTTTGGGAATTGGGTTATCAATGGTAAATATAGATTGTTCCTATTAATTGTCAGGTAAGATGCGCCAGCAGAGATGCGCTATCGCAAATGACCGGAGAGCCAGCGTTTCAGCTGGTGCTGATGTAAATGAACCCCAGGTGTGGAAGCTGACGGCTCACGATGGAGAGTGTGAATGGGATCAATGGCAGGCATGTTTCGTTTTGGAGAATGAATCTATCAAAATGAATCTGGTGCAAAACTGTCCTAATTAATAATAACCCCCCAATCAAGAGCCCTGAAATTCTGTTAGTGGACTTAATGCTTAATGATAGGAGATTAAAGTGTGTGTGTGTGGTGGGGGGGGGGATATCTGTGCTTTTTCCTGATAGAAAACTGCTTGAGTTATGGAAGCTGAGTATTCATGCGGAAGAGATCATGTAGTCTTGACAGTAGCATGTATCCTGGACACAGCCCCATCTTGAGCCTCCCATCCATGTCACTCCTCTCGGAAGTATCATGGGAACATAAGGAGAACTCCTGAGGGGTTTCTCCCCATTCTGGTAGTTGAGACACAGGCCTGACTCTTCACCACTCCACCGTCCTTTTAGTTGTCTCGCCAATACCCCCTGAGCCCTTCCTTAGGTGCTGCTCATGTTCACTACACCAGGCCACAGTCCACCTTTGATGCATGGGTACCCACACCGGGGCAGACACTCAAGGTAGGGAAAAGCTGTGATGAGTGTGCCCTCATGATGTTGTGCATAGTCAGCATTCCTTTGCCGTGATAAAATGCCCCAGATGATCACCTTCACAAGAGGAAAGGTTTATTTGGTTCCGAGTTTCATTCTGCGCCTGTGCAGACTTGTCGTGGCACAGTGCATTGTGATGGGAACATGGAGAGTGAGAGAGACCTGTTTTGCCTCTGGTGCTGGGATGAGGGAGAAAGAAAGGTCTCAGTCTTCCCTTCAAGGTAATGCCCCATCACCCAATTTCTTTCCACTTGGCCTCCCCCACTGAGAAGCCAACCCTCAGTAGGGCCACAGACTGAGAACCAAGTTTTTAATCCATGGGGTGTTGAAGAGCACATTTACAACCCATAATATAATCGGAGGAAGAACGCAGCCTTTCTCACTGCACTCCCTTCTCGTTGACTGCGAATGTCTGGAAAGAGGCCAAAGAGAGGCAGCCCGGATGCAGGAACTATATGGGGCATGGCTCCAAGTGACCGTCTCAAGAATAATTTTCTGGGAAAAAAATTAGCATTTTTCTTGTAAGATGAGGCATCTTCCTCCATAATTTTACTGACAGTATCTTAGTTTCCAGTAATACTGCATTGTTAATATGATGTCTGAGCGTTGCTTGCCCGTCCTGCCTTCTTTGGCGATTTGGAAAACAGATTGTGTTCTGCTGGAATGGATAATAGTTCTTTGTTCTCCAGTGTGAGTAGGAAGCTATGTGGGAGTGTCTATGTTTAGTGTTCACACCTTTTCGTATAAAGTGAGAACCATTTGTGGCTCACTCTTAGTGACTTGGCTTTGAGACTGGGTATCTATTTATTTATTTATATACTTACTTATGTATGTATTATGTATGTGTGTATAGATGTATGTATTGCTTTGGCTTAAAAGTAGAGATAAGACTATAAGTGAATTCCAAAAGGCCTACCTCCTTCTTGCAATTAGCATTAGTATTTTTTGTTTATATTTTGGGAGGTTTCCTCAAGCTTCGAATCTAGTATCAGGATAGATCCATTCATTCATCCTTTATGAAGGAACTGTCATTTACAAAATGGCTCCTGATATTTCACTGGTGAAAACACTACTTTTCCTTGAGGAGTCCATAAATCTACTGGGGAAATAGTTGACAAAATTGAAAGGTTGAAAAACTTTACGGGTGCCATGGTAGTTGAGTTTGAGAGCACCCGGTGAGAAGCATGGAGCTTAGATAGTGTATGTGTTTGGACTTCAGGAGATGATGCTCAAGCTGATCGTGAACCAGAGGAGTTGGCCAGATTTCCAGGAAAGAGTCATTGCAGGCAGACATCCGCCAATGCGGCTGAGAGACTGAGACATCTAGCTTGGGTGCTGCACGTTTTATGCCCGTAGGGGACCATATCTGATGGCATCCGATTTGTCTACATTTCTTTGGATTTTGTTGTTCACTTACCCCTCAGTTGAAAAACAAATTAAATTCCAAGCAAATCTTTGAGTTAAGAACTGCTAAGTTACATGAGAAATGTGTTTACCCCCCCCCCTTTTTTTTGTGAGTGGGCTAGGTGCCATCCTCAGTACAGGAGAAGAGAGCAAAGCCATCTTTAATTAAAGAGTATCCCTTTTAAGTGTAAAGCATAAAGAATCCTGTTAGCAATAGTAAAAGAAATATCTAGCCCAGTGGTGGTCGTGGCATACACCTTTAATCCCAGCACTCGGGAGGCAGAGACAGGAGAATCTCCAGTGAGTTCAAGGCCAGCCTGGTCTACAGAGTAAGTTTTAGGACAGTCAGAGAAGCCCTAACCTAAAACAAAAAGAGAAAGAAAGAAATGAAGGAAGGAAGGAAACTAAAAAAACTAAAACAAAAAGAGAAAGAAAGAAATGAAGGAAGGAAGAAAGGAAGAAAGAAATATCTAGATAGACAAGCTTTGAGTTTTTGAGTTAGTGGGGAATTTACTAATTTGGGGCTACCTCAGTTTATAGTCAGGGCAGCAGGTATCCGAGAGAGTAAGCGACTTCCCTGTATCACACAGCATGGGCTTGGAGGAACACTGTTTCGTTAGTTAAGTGCTTTCTTTCCGACCTTGGTTAGACCTCTGTAATCCAGTAGAGGGAGAAGGCCTTCCTATGGAGACCTCTGGTGTGTACCAGCCCCACCAGTGGTAGATGCTGAGTGACCCTCCACTTTTGTTTTGTGTCAGCTCACTGTCTAGAGGGCTGACAGGGGCTCGTGGATGGTTGGGGCTGGAAAGGATATGGCCCAGTTATAGACACCTGTGATCAGTGTGTGAGCTAGCCTTGGGAATCTGGAGGAGCCAGGGATGGCGGCCAGCCTGGACGATGTCGTAGAACCCCGTCTCAAAGCAACAAACCAACCAAAGTGATATGTAAGAGCTCATCTTTCTCCTTATTTTGTTTATGGTTGAAAGAGTGTTTAATTTCATAGATCAAGTTAGCCCACGATGGGAGGTAACCTTTCTGCTTTATCACCCTAAGTTGGGGGATCGTGGGTGTGTGACACCCCGCTTGGCTTTTGTCCTCAAGAGGCTCGCCACGTGGTTGTTTGACTATTCCTGGCAGGACCGGCAACTGCTTACAAAGTATACGGCTTGTCTGACACAGTTACAAAGTAGTGAACACACCCCCGAAAGCAAGGTTGCATAAATCATTGTTCATATTTTATTTTTAACTTGATTGGACTTCCTCCCTCCTTGCTCAGTCTCATGTTCTTGGCATAGGGTCAGCTGCCTTAGCAGCCTTGGGAATGTGTATATGCCTGTGGGCAGACAATCGTTCCAACAAAACAAATGGGCTAGTGTGTTGAACGGTTCCTCAGTTTGTTATTGTTGAAGCTTAGTTAGGGAAGTGACCTGATGACCGTTTTATTTAGGTTAGAAAGTGGCTTACTTTCTATGGAATAAAAAGGTTTAGGAATCCTTGGCTTCTTACGTTCCTGTTTTGCTCAGGGTAGAAGCATGCCACACAGTGGTTTTAAGTATGGGCTTGCCATTGTCAGTGCATTTGATTTTTTTTCTTTAATTTAAACTTGGTCTGTTCCATATAGTTTTCAACCTAGCGTGATGTTGGACTAGGCATTGGAGACACAAGACGTTGACTGCTGAGTCCCTGCTTTCTGGAGTGTCTCCCAGGGAAGCTTTGCTAGCAGGTCTGTGTAGTGAGGTATGTAGATCTTAGCGCACCAGAATAAAGCTGAGGAGATACAAAACACCAGACACTTCATTATAAAACCAGAAAAGCTGGTCCTGGCCCAGTGGGTGGCATCACTTGGAACTCTTTATGAAGGTGTTTTGAGATCAGGAACTGATGAAAGTCTGGATGGTGTTATGTGCAAAGGTAATCATCAAGGCTTACCATGTTCCGGTGAGTCAACAGTTAAAACACGGGCCCCTTATGGTGAGGGAGTGGGGTGTTGGGGTGGGAGGCACACGTGACTATGAACCCGACAGTCTGAAGAGGGCTCTGCTTACCATTGAATCTGGTTCCGTGCAGGGGTGGCGTGTTGGGAGAATGCACGTGTGCACGCCGACACATGTACTAAAAAAATAGACGCCATTGGGCACAGATAAGAGGAAAGGCCAGGGACAGGGAAGACGCGAAAAGAGGGAGTTGAGTGGCTGCTTGTGTGGGTGTCTTCTTTTGGTTCTGGTGGAATCTATTCTCTGAAGCCTCTTCGCTAGTGAGGCGGTGACAGTGGAGTCGGGGTGGGGTTCCATTTCAGCCTTGTGGTTAAGATTTACTTATTTAATTTATAATTTTGTGTGTGTATGAGTGTTTTGCCTGCATACATGTATATGAACCATGCGTATGTGTGGTGCCCATGAAGGCCAGAAGTGGATGTTGGATCCCCTGGAACTGGAGTTATGGATGGTTGTGGGCTGCCATGGAGGTGCTGGGAACTGAACCAGGGTCTTTTGGAAGATTAGATAGTGCTCTTAGCCACTGAGTCATCTCTTTAGCCCTTGTCTGTAGCCCCCCCCCCCTTTTTTTTTATTTAAAGTCTTAAGAATTCATTTGCGCTTCTGCCAGTGGACATGGGGCTCTTAGTCTTTCATGACCTTCTTTTCTGGTTTTTATGTGGAATCCTTTGCAATAACTACTTAAAAAAATAGCAATCATGGATCAAAGTGGTCAGTCAGATCTTAGCCTTTTCGTGATCAACTGCGGTCATCCCCGTTGTTGCCTGTTTTCACTCCTTAAATATTGAGCTTATCTATGCCGGCAGTAGTGAACCCCTGAATGCCACGGCCTTCGAACGTGGCCACTCTTCTGGGAAGTCACGATGCTGGTTTTGCCTGTAGGAGACTACTGCCTAAACTGTTGGGTCAGGTCACGTGACACGGTTGCTCCTAGGCCTGGGCTTCCATCCAGGGCTCTGGTGTAAGCCGGGAACTCTACTATGGCCTGCTGCCTTTGTTCTCTCAGGTTTCATCCTTGAGCCTTTATGTTTCTGGCACAAATAAATGGGTCTTTGGTTGAACAAATAAAAAGGATTTTGATGGACCGCCAAACCACTTCAGTGGAGAGTTCTGAGGTTACAAAATATAAGCAGGTTATCTTCAGAAGTGTAGTCTGGTACTTAATTACGCTCAGTAATTAAGTAATCCACTGTGAGTCCCTCTCCTCAGCCAAATTATACATAAATTCTAGAGAAGAGTCTCTCTGGTAGTTGGGCCTTAAATTGGGTTCCTGGGAGTGTACAATCTTCCTTACATTTTCTCTTTGACTGATCCTGAGGCTGGGGACAGACACGTGTTTTACCTTAAAACACCCTGGAGATTTTATTTTGTTTTTTATATCATGCCATCTCTCCCCTACACGTTCTTCTTCCTGTCTTAGACATCTAGTGTTTGCTTCCTACTCATATGCCAGGAGGGAGGGTAGTGCTTCCGTGACCGAATTCTTTACGAAGACTTCTTGGATAGTATACTGTATCTGTTTTTTTTTTTTTTTTTTTCTTTTGTTTTTTCGAGACAGGGTTTCTCTGTGATTTTGGAGCCTGTCCTGGAACTAGCTCTTGTAGACCAGGCTGGTCTCGAACTCACAGAGATCCGCCTGCCTCTGCCTCCCAAGTGCTGGGATTAAAGGCGTGCGCCACCACCGCCCGGCTTATATCTGTTTTTAAAAACCTAAGAAAAATCTGTTATCAAGGGAGTGCAAAATACGTTATAATTCTTCTACGAGAGTTAAAAGAGTCAACACAGAGGCATTCGTAGATCGAAGGAATCTGCCGGTGTCAGTGTGAAAACCCTGTGAGTTGAAGGATAGGGTAGATTGACATTTCTCGGAGTCAAAGCAGGAGAGACATGTGGGAGAGAACTGGTCACGATTGCTTGTAGCTGTTGCTATGTTATAAATGTGTGTTTGTGGCCCAGTCTGCTCCTCTTGGTGAGTCATCCTTGCAAATAAAGTCAGTTTATATGCACAGCACACTGTATACAAATCCTAAGTGTGGCATTCCAAGAAATAAGTTTCAGAAGCAAAATACATCTTAAACTTGGCAGTTCCAACCTACAGTTGTGCGTACTACTGTTAACGCAGCTCGTGGATTTGAATGTAGGTTATTGTATGGGTCAACAAACTTCTCTGCAGGGCTAAATAGTAAATATTTTAGGGCTTGCAAGCATGCGGGCTCTGTCACAATGATCAACTCTGCCATTTCAGTGTGAAGGCAGCCAACACAGTATATGCAAAACGAACACATGTGTCTGTTCCAGTGAAACTCTTATTTGTAAAAGCAGATTGTGGGCTGCAACTGGCTTGCTGCTGGAATACTATGCAGTAATGTTTGCAGGTGTCCTCCGGGCTTTAATATTTGTTATAGACCATAATTCTTTGCAAGTATCACCAAGGACATTATCTTATTTAACAGTGTCTTCACCTGTCCATGAGAAAAGAAAGTTTGGCTTTTTCTTCTCCTTCTCCTCTTTCTCTTCCTCCTTCTGTGTCATTATTACTGAGATTGGTCCGTACTGTGTTTTTCAAGCTGGGCTTTAATCCCTGGGCTTAAGCTCCCTTCCTTTCTTAGCCTCTGAAGTAGCCAAGATATGACACAGGACTATGCAACCATGAACGGTTTGTTTGAAAATATTTTAAGAATGATTGATTTTTGACTTCTAGAGACATTTTTGTAAATAACTATATTTCATCCTCAAATCCAAAGATTAAAATGTGTTAATCAGAGTCAGGAAGCCATTGCCCTGTTCTATACTTTGCTTCTCGATTTGTCGAACAGTGGCATGCCCAGGGTTTGTCACTCTTCCGACTCCTCTCAGTCCTCTAGGATGGTTGGTGCTCAGAACATGTGACTTCTTTTTTCTATAAAAAAGTATTTCATTTATTTCATTTCTATAATACAATCAAGAGACAGTTTAACCTAGAACTTAAGGGCATAAACTTTTGGAGTCAGAAAAATACAGTTTCTGGTTTTTACCACTTATTAAAATATGACCAACTTACTAGAGCTGTCTGAACATAATTTTTTTTATGTATAAAAGAGAACTTGTGCTTTTGTCCGTATCTGTTGTAGTTGATAGGACTAAGTTGGATAACATAAATAACGTGGTTAACGGGTGTCAGAGAAGAGGGACTCCTAGCAGCTTTCCATGGCGAAAGCTATTTATATTTCCTGTTTCATGGAAAAAAAAAAACCTGAGAGACATTAAATGATGTTTGAAGGTCACATGTAGCAGGTTGAGAAACTCGCTTGCCTACTTCCAAGTCCGTGTTCTTCTATGATACCCTGCTTCTTCAGGAAGTTTTTATATGAAGGCTGTCTTTTATTTGGGTACGGTCTCTGGGTGGGGAAAGACAGAAACCCTCAATGTTTGCAAGCCACAGTTACTAGAATCCAAGGATATAGTTTTAACTTCAAAGTTGAGGCTTGTCTTGATTTTGTTTTCCTGTTGCTTCGTTTCTGTACTGACTCCCAGGAGCTTGCTTCGTTGTAAGTACTTCTTGTGTTAGCCCATCCTCAGGTCTGTTGTCCTTCGCGGACTTCTAAGAACCGGTCGTACTCTTTCGACTTCAATACAACAAACTCATGACTGTTCTAAGTACCCAACACTGGAATTAGAAAGCTGGGTTGGATCTCTCTATCTTCTCCCTCATGGTTACCCTCTCCTCCTTCACAGGAGCATGGTTTAGAATTTATGGACTAGGGTTCCTTATGGCTCAGTTTGCTGCCAGTGGTTAAAACTCCATAGCCAAACAAACATGTTGGCCAGACTTGTAAGAACAATACTTAGGCCTCAATAAAAGCCTAGTTCACGTTGTTGCAGTTTGTTATATAATTATCTTATAGTGCTCATTTTAATTAGTACATAAGTCTTCAGTTTGCATTATATTTTTGATGACTCAGGGTTTTGAATATAGCTGTTTTCCATCCCTGTCGTTTCTGCCCAGGTGGCTTCCTGACATGATACTGATTTGTGGGAAGATAGGCTCTAAATGGGACATTTGATGGCTTAAATATTTAGAATTTGTCCAACCCTGGAACTCTTTATTTTACCACACTTTCAACCTTTTTTTTAAATTTTTATCTATTTAGTTTCTTTAGACATAATTCTTTTATTTCATGTGTACAAATGTTTTGCATGCATATATGTGTGTGTGTGTATACTGCCTGTGTGCCTGGTGTGTGTGGATGTCAGAAGAAGGCATCGGAGCCCCTGGAACAGGAGTTAGAGGTTGTTATAAACCACCATGTGGATGCTGGGAACTGAACCCTGGTCTTTTACAAGAGTGACAAGTGCTTTTTAACAACTGAGTCATCTCTCCAACCCCCTTACCAAATATTTTTCATATAGTACATCACACTTTTGGCTACAATCTACAGATCTTTAGATAGCCCAGTACATTTGGCAATAGGTGTTAAATTATACTTAAATTTTAATTTGTTTTTTTATCCTGCAACTTTCGTGCACCAACAGTATCCTACGTATTGAGAAGGAAGAATGGAACAGAAGAATAATATGTAATGTGCACCGGTTTTAAAATGAATTTGGGGGCTGGAGAGATGGCTCAGTGGTTAAGAGCATTGCCTGCTCTTCCAAAGGTCCTGAGTTCAATTCCCAGCAACCACATGGTGGCTCACAACCATCTGTAAAGAGGTCTGGCGCCCTCTTCTGGCCTTCGGGCATACACACAGACAGAATATTGTATACACAATAAATAAATAAATATTTAAAAAAAATAAAATGAATTTGGGAGAAATCCACTTTACAGTATAGAACTGGGCACTAGCTCGAGACTTATAGAATATAAATGCCAAGGATTTAGAATGAGCAAGACCTGGAATCCAGAGAAGGCCCATCAGAGGCAGGGATGTTGACACTGTTGAAGGGCAGTAAAGAATCCCATCGAGTAAAGATAACAGGTCATAGAGGTTGTAGTTTAAAAGGAGACCAGGGCAAGGAGCACAGGGTGAGCACTCAGTAGCACAGAGAATTACAAGGATAATTTAATAAATAGTAACTATCAGTTTAGGCTTACTCCCTTGTTGATTTAAACCTACCCCTGATCCAGCGGCACTCGTGATCTTAGTCTTCTGACCAGCCAGAGTTTGGATGGTTTCGGCTACCGTACTCCGAAAACACGAGCGCGTGGAGTGACTTTCCCGTGAACCCATTGCATTTTTCCCGGCCCCAGAAGCCCAGGGAAGTACCTGCATTTCAGCAGTTCATGGAAACTCAAGGGTCTGTGGAGCATTTTTCAGGTGCCCACTTGAGGAGCCACCATCACCCTGACTTGGCCACATGATTGCTGGGAATGACCCATCTACAGAGATCCTTTTTAGCCGGGCGGTGGTGGCGCACGCCTTTAATCCCAGCACTTGGGAGGCAGAGGCAGGCTCCAAAACCACAGAGAAACCCTGTCTTGAAAAACCAAAAAAAAAAAAAAAGAGAGAGATCCTTTTTACTGTGTCTTATTTTAGGTGCGTCATCATTTATGTGTCTAGATTTTCTTTTCAAGTTGATTGGGATCCTCAGTTTAGGCCCAAGTGAAGCATGGTGTCATTAGTGTCTGTGAAACTTCTCTCTTGAATTCCACGGTAGGTGGAAGGCTTTTTTTTTCCCCCACATGGTTATTTAGGAATGCTGTATTGTGGGTTTGTTTTCTACTGAGATTTATTTACACAAGCGCTTTCTTGGCAAAGTATTCCTGGAGGTTAAAAATGGGGAATTTTTTTCAGAGAGGAGCGTGGGGTCTGGTACTTTGACTAACGATTTGAATGGGAAAGTTTGATTCTAATAAAAATTTCCTCTTCCTTGAGCAAATGTTGATGTTTTTCATTTTCCAGGTCTTCCTAAAGGAAAAGGGAGTTTGGGTGGTTTTTGTTTTTTTGTGAGTTATCTGGAGCCCCTTCCCTTCTGCTTTGTGTTTGGTCCCCACCATTGTTTTAGGAGTCTTTGAACTGTATTATCTACTGGTACGACTGTTGCTTGACTATGGACCAAACCCAGCAGTTTCTCGGTGGTTCTTCAAGGTTTAGTTAGCCTGGTGTACTGCTGTCTTTAGGTGGGGAGGGAGACTTCATTTATCCTTATAATGTGCAGACTTTTTTTTTAAAGAGCATAAAATCATATTCATAGCCATTTTTTGTTTGAAATTTTCTCATGGTGGTTTAGAGCGTGTGGCATATGAGCTTCAAAGCAACCTGACTTTGAGTTACTAACCTCTTGCTGGGTTTGTGTCACTTACAAAAATATTTAAAGAGCAGTGCAGCTCTCTGACCTCAACACATGTGCCTTAGCGTTTCAGATTTTCCGTCCTTGCTCCCCTTGCTAATGGGCTGTCGCTTCATGGTTCCTGTGGAGAAGCTTGTCAAGCCTACTTCCTGCAGGCAACTAGTCAGAAATGCAGAGATGTCTTCTTTTTCCCCTCTGCACCCCTGAATGTTGGTCTGACCATAGGGAGCCTACCTGTAGGGGAGTGGGGGCCCGGACATACAGCTTTAGAAGATTTCAGGAGCGCCTCTCCTACTGTCCTCTCCCTTTGAGCAGTCAGTCCCTCTCTGAAGGAGGACCTGGACGGGGTGTGCCCAGGAGATGGCTTTAACTGTCGCCTTGTTGGGACTTCTCCGGACCTCACGGGGCAGTGTTGTCAACCACGCAGCTTTTCCAACAAATCGCCTCTTTTAATGCCATTTGGCACAGATCAAATCCACATGGTAAATTTTCTCTGCTACAGTGTTGGTTTGTTGTTTTCCATGAATCTAGTACAAAAAGGTTTGGGGTTAATCCCAGCACTTGGGAGGCAGAGGCAGGCGGATCTCTGTGAGTTTGAGACCAGCCTGGTCTACAAGAGCTAGTTCCAGAACAGGCTCCAAAACCACAGAGAAACCCTGTCTCGAAAAACCAAAAAAAAAAAAAAAAAAACCAAAAAGGTTTGGGGGCAGCTGGCTAGTTCTTAGGTCTGGCATGGCCTGAATGGCAAGGTTTCTACTGGGTCATAGCTTCACACTCCTTAACTTTGGGCAAGCTGTTCACTTGCTGCCAGCATGTCCCTACCTAGAAAATGCTTCCACTCCTCTCTTCCCACCAGAGCCACACTGTTTCCGTTTTTCTGTCTTACCTTTTCCACACGTGAACCTATTTATTCAGAGACATGTTCTAAGTACAAAGCACACATATCTGCTGTTCTAAAACCGATGGAACATAATTTGATGTTGCGGCTAGCAACTTGCTTCTCTCTGCACTTGATATATTGTGGGGTTTAAGTTCAGCGCAAGTCATCCTCCCTTAGTGTCTGTCCTTCATATGGCAGTAACGTGGTATTAAACAGCCTTCCTCCACTGAGGAGTTAGCCTATAATTTAAAGGGGCGGGGAGGGGGCAGACCTCTCACCTTAGGGAACCAAAAGAGCCTTGTTGATACTAGGCTCCTAAGGTTGTGACTTGGATTTCAGGCCAGGTGGAGCTCTCTCTGGGCTGCTATGGAGGTATGAATTGTATCCGTGTTTTTTTTTTTTTTTTCATTTCCTGATGGTTGGTAGTTTGTAAATCCTGGCTTCCACCCTTAAGGGGTCTCAAGCTTATTTTTCTACTTGGGTGCAGTGGTGTGAGGCTGAGTTGGTTTTCAAAGGAAGTAATGAGTAACAGGGGTGGCACGGAGACACTGCTTTGTTTATTTATTTATTTATTTGCAGGGTGGAGGAGACGGAGTCGGTGGCTAGAGTTAATCACTGACTCTGTCAGTCTCAATTATGAAACCATGTGAAAATGATTGGGCTCAGTTGTTTCTCCATGTGGCCAAGGGTGGGAATCTCTAGAGGAGCCTTTCAGATACCTTTCTTTGGGAATGCATATTTGTATTTTTAAAAATTATTTTGTAAAAATATTTTTTTAGAAAGGTAGTATAATTGATGCATACAGGTTTTTTAAACTTTTTGTAATAATTTATTTATTTTTATTTTATTTGCATTGGTTCTTTGCCTCTATGTCTATGCGAGGGTGTAGGATCCCCCGGAACTAGAACTACAGATAATTGTGAGCTGCCATGTGGGCGAGGGAAATTGAACCCAGGTCCCCCAGAGGAGCATCCAGTTCTCTTAACCGCTGCGCCATCTCTTCCGCCCCTTGATGTACACAGGTTTTAAAAGACACAAAAGAAGTGTGGGTTGAGAAATAAGTCTCTTCTTCTGGTTTGCAAAGAACCCACTTGACCTTCTGACTCCCCACTGTTGCTATATTCTGAAGTTTTCTTTCAGCGCGTATATAACACAGTATATGCAGACCGTAGGCTTTTTCTCACAATGGCAATGATGTGTGAGTTTTGCATTGAAGTGACGACTCTTAAATTTCTTCCATATATATTAGTGTTGCGTTCCTTTTCAGTGGGTGTGTGGTAGCCTGTTGGGGAGGATGTCGTGTGCTTAGCCCATGGCTTATTGAGGCACACATAGGTTTTGTCCAGCTTTTCCGCTCATGAATAAGGCTGCAGGGAATGGCCTCATGCGTGGTCTCAGACATTAAATGCAGCTGTAGGGCCCGCTTCTAGCAGAACCGCTGGATCAAAGAGCACTTGTTGCCAGTTGTTCTGCTCACCTCAGGAAGTTTTAGATTTCTCCACAGAGGTGTGCACACCATTGCCAGTCCTGCACCTTTGCCAGTCACAGTGTAACTGACAAACCGATTGGTGCAAATATCAGGTTACCATTCTGCCGTTTCCATTCTCTCGTTTCACACTCAGCATCGTTCCCTAGGTCTAAAAGCCATTTATGTTTCTACGCCGTTCCCTTTAAGTTTGTGTCTTTTGTCCATTACCCTGATATGCTCTTGATTTTTATTACCAAAATCCTGGTTTCTTGCAAAAACACCGATTTCCATGGTCAGTTCCGAGCTTCCCTTTCCCCCTTCTCCCGGTTTGTGCTGTCTGTATACTTCTTTGGTCGTTTGCATAAAGATAAATTGTTTTGTTTTGCCGAATATTAAACATTCCGTGTCGTTCGATGTATTCATTCTACAAATATTTATTGAATTCCTTTCACATATTAAGAGTGTGTTTTAAGTACCCAGCTGTACGGTAGAAGAGAAAACAGGCTCCGGTTTTGTTCTCTGAAACGTGGATTCTAGTGGAGGAGCTTGTAGCTAAAACATCAAGAGATCTGTAGACAAACTTCCTCCGTGAGTCGTTTTGTGGCTCCAGACATTTGTGTCAGTGACGCTAGTTCTCTGAGTGACAGATGACAAGACCCCTGCTCTGGCTCCGGCTGGGGTGATGTGCTTCTCTTAAAGGAGCTGGAATGCTAGGTATAATCCAACCTAATTTCCCTCGAGGTGCTCCATCAATTAGTGTAAGGCTGACCTGCTCTAACCAAGGGACTGAAATACGCTGTGGTTCAAAGAACATAGACATTGACTTCTTTTCGTCACTTAGCAGCCCCAGCTGGGCAGAAAAGCCCCTTTCCACCTGAGGTTGCGTAACCAGGGTTCTTTCTGTCCCATTGGCCGGGAGTGTCGCTGAGGTTATTATCTGTGTGGTCTTATCGGGTCCGGTCAGTGGCAAGAACAAAGGGGAAAGTTCAGGGCAACTGTTAGAGTTTGTAGGTATCACTGCAGCTTCTGTAGTCGGTGAGAACTTAGAACTGTGGCCACATCTAGCTGCAGGGGAGCCTGGGCAGCATTGTCTCTGCCGGTCGCCTGCTACCCAAGGAGAAGGGAAGGAGGGATTTTAGAGGAAAATCAGCAACTGTCTCATTGGCTTCATATTTCCAGTGCCTCCCCTGCTGTCACTACTTGGTCTTCTTGCAGAGTGGCACTGTAGTCAACGTATGAAACAGTTCCAATCAGTTTTTCATTGTTTATTTTCTCTGAAACTTTACCCTCCCCCCTTTCTTTCACATGGTCTAACAGTAGTGGTTCCAGGCTGCCCTTGAACTTGAGACCCTGAATCTCAGCCTCCTTACTGCTAGGAGTCTAGGCCCATATCACCAGTTCTGGCTTTCCTTTGCAGTATGAGTTTCCCTATAGCTTCTGGCCTCTTTCTGAGATTCCATGCAGCTTCACTAATTAATTCATTAATTCTAGGCAAATATGAGAACTCGAAACCATAATGTACTTTCTTGGGTGTGGAGTCTCCCTGTCTTGTTCCATTTTACAGGATTTCCACATTTAGTCTTTCGTGTGACTTAGGCGTTTTCAAAATACAAAAACTCAGGAGAGTCACTAGCCACCACTATGTCCCCATGCGAGAGAGAAAGCTGCTGGTCTCGCTGGGGTTTGCTCTGCACTTTGTCGGCAAGGGCTCATATGTTTATGGTGTTAATTCTGATGATCGTGTTGCATAGCCACTCTGGGAAACACTGATCAGGAAGCTGGTCCTTCTGTGTCATCTGACATCAGAAATGGACTTCACTGAAGCAGGTAGGAGGAGTTAAGGACCAACTTATATGACATGGTGTTAATTTTATTTTGGTAAGTGGTTTCCCTTATAACAAGTAAACTGGTACTTGTTTTTCTATTGAAAGTAAACTCAGGTTTTGGGACACATAAACCTGGGCAGAGTTTGGCATACTGAATATGATGCACCTTGCTTGTTGTTGTGTGTGTATGAGTATGGGGTGTGTGTGTCAAACAACACATATTCATCTTTGATCTTGATCTTGACTGTGTTTTTTTAACTGTAAAACTGTTTTACTCTTGAAGCATTGTTGTGTGACAAAACCTGCCCTGGTGACAGGAACACACACAAGTCTACCCACAACAGACCAAAGTACAGATGCCACCAAAGTCCAGCTTGGTGAACCAATGAGTTTTATTGGGGTTACTTCCAGGAGAGTGGGTGAGGGGTTGCTTACAGGGGCAGCAATGACTCAAAGACAGCTACACCACCAAGGTCCATACCAGCATGGGTGACAGCTCCTAAATCTGGAAGCTAGAGTGCACTGCACAGCCTGCAGGCAGATTGACAGGTTTGAGAATGTCCTTTCCAAGGGATTCTGGTCTAAACCTCTTCCAGGCAGCTCTGTTGGTTTCTGTTTTGCAGGCAGCAGGTCTGGTCTCAGGGCCATCTGCAGGGTTCGGCTTGTCTGTGAGGTGTCTTTGCAGAACCACTTCCTTCTGAGAGGCACTCTTGGCTTTTATGGATTATTCTGTTAGGGAGGGGCCTGGTGACTCTGCTCAGTTTCAGGGACTTCCTGAAACTGTTGACCTCCTTTACCTTCCTGCTTAAAGAATGTCCCCTCAGTATGAAATGTTTCAACCTCAAAAGAAACTGTTACACAGCAAGCATCTAGTTTAGTTAATTCTGGTAAAGTGAGAATTTTGTGACCTCCATACAGGTCAAGCACATTAGGTCGTTAACAGAGCAATAATTGCAGTTTTATCAAGGAATGGGTTTGTGCCTAGCAGAATGGTTTAGTTTGGCCCCTTCTTCTCCTGTCTGGTAAGGCTCTTAAACTTCAGGTTTTTCACACATGCCAGTTCTTTCTCCGTATATCTGATAAAGAACTCAGCCATTGGACTTCTAGTTCCTTTCAGGATAGAATTTGGTGACTGTATCTTTCTGCTTTAATTTGCTCTCAGTGGGAAATGACATCTTAGTACCACAGTCTGGGTACCAGCGATACCCATTGCCAATGGGTAGCCGTGTTTTGAAGCTTTTTTTTTTTTTTTTGTGGGCAGGACCTGGGATCATGAATAAAATATTTCTCGCAAATATTTCCAATTTAAATTCAGTTTCAGAGGTTTTCCTGTTTATGTTATACCTATCCCTTCTCTATCCTACACAGTGGGGACTCTGGTCTATAGGAACACTGTGGAGTGACAATATCAGCCATAGTTACTCATTTACTCAGTACTAGGCAAACAGCATTGCCACTATGCCTCAGTGCTACCACTGTACCGCGACTTGCCATCATAAAAACCAGTCCCCCCCCCCCCCCGGCCCCCTTATGTGTGCTGGGTCTTTCTCCTTTCCTCAGGGAGAGATTGTTTATCATTGACAATTTCCCAGAATTAAACACTGATTTGATTTTAGGTTATATTGGAATAATTTCAATATTTGTTAGATGCGATGCTGGACTTGTAGATAAATTTAAAGGCAGCTGTAACTATTAGAGAGCTAGTGGGAGAGATGATACAATGCTTGGGGTTCTCAGCTGAACACCCCAAGAGGAAAATGAAAGAACAGAAGATGTCAGTTTACATATCTTTAGAACTGGAGAGTAGGCTGTTGGCTTGTTTGTTTTTAAATTTTATTATTTATTTGTGTGTGTGGGGGGGTTGAGAGGTAGCCATTGTTTTTCATAACAAATAGAATAAATTGTTTTTCTACCCTGCAGGCTTTCTATCTCTATGTGTTTGGGTCATCATCTATTTTTAAAAATCCTCCTTATTGAATACAGTGCACTTAATTTTATTTTGAACATTGCTCTGTTTAGGTCAGTGAGTGGTTTCGATTGGGTGTCTCATTCTTTGGTTCTATCTATTTTCTGGTCTCTTTCCCATGCAGTATGCATCCAGAACCCCCCATCCTGCCTGCACTCCCCCTCCTCCCACTTTCCAGCGCCTCCTTGTTTTCTGTTGTGGTTACTTGGATGCTAACCGGTTCAGCTTGTGCTCTGACCCTGGTACATGGCTCCTTTGCTTTCTCATGACCGTATTTATACTTTTGACGGATATATTTAAATGAACAGCTGCGCGTTTGTTGAGTCATTCCACAATTATCTGATTCTGCCGTAGCTGCTTGACTGGCAAAAGCCTATTTCAAGCTAAATTGTGAGAGAATTCCATTAATCACCGTCTCTTTGGGTGGGGGGGAGGGGAATGGAGAAAGACCACTGTGAAAAAGTCCTTTTAAAGATTAATTAGTGATTCCCGTTATTTAGAGGACGTTGATCGAGTTGCAACTTAACGCGTCACTTGCAGAAACTACACAAAGGTGTAAATAGCTATCAAAGGCTTAGCAATACTGGCCTGGTAGGCGAAGCGCTCTGAAATAACTGTTGTGCAGGCCGCTCCTTACCACTGCTGATCTCTCCAAATAAGGAATCCTGGAGGGGCTCCTTTCCCATGGTGATCAGGGCTCTCCACTCAGGGCTCGAATTCATTGGCTAAGTGTTTTTGTCTTGAGCTTCCTGAATAAATTACACTGGGTACAGACAATGCTGTGTCTTTCTTTTCTCTCTTCTCAAGTCTACTAATTGCAACTGTAACCTCCGATCAAGTCTTTGGCTTCCACGAGCCGGATCCATTTTCATCTTGACACCTCCCTTCGGTTCTTTCTGAGGTTATTAATAGGCATGGAAGCGTGGCTTTCTGAATAGCGTCAATAACTGTTAGAAGACCTGGGGTGGGGGGAGATGGTAGGTCAATTTCTGATTTGTAGGAGCTGTGTTTTCAAGCTACTAAAGTTGTCCTAGAGTCACTAGGGATGGCTCTGGGGTGTATCAGCTGGTGTCTGCAACGAGAGATTCAAGCAGGCCTTTCCAAATGGGCTATTGTCCGCCAGGAGCTGTCTGGTACACCCAGAGTCTGCCAGCGCCTTTCTGTCTGGCTGCTTCTCTTGGACGGGACTCTGGAAAGCTGAAATCCAAGTTAGAAGTGATCTCTTTTAATTGATCTCAAATACCCAGTAGCTTTTCAATTAAATTGAGGTCGCAGAGCCCCTCCTGCTCCCAGGTCACTTCTTTGCCATGCCAAGCAGTATCAGACTGACACTTGACCTTCCTTTCCCCACCCAATCCAAATGCCACCATAGACTAATGATTCAAACTAATATTTTAGTTGCTCTTGAGTGCCTGGTTGCTGCAGGGGAATGTCACCATGCAGGCTTGGAGTCAGATGACTTGCGTGGTGTTTGCATGTGTTGGGGGAGGTGGGCACACTTTGAAAATACAATAATAAGTTCATGGTGAATTTTGCTCCGAAGTCAATGGTTTGGGACAGGTATAGATAGCTAAGGCGTGTAACACATAGAACCAAGTAGGAAGCGGCAACACAGGAGCGGTCTTGGAGTGTGAGGGACCCAAGTGTGAGAGGGAAGGTGGAAAGAATATAAAAGGTGTTTTTTCTCACCTCCACAGAAATATACTGTAGTGAGAGAGGAGAGAGAGGAAAAAAGCAGGAGAGAGAGAGAGAGAAAGGGATGTCAAAGGAAAGGCATGGGGGGGGAGAGAGAGAGAGAATATATGACTATGGTTTTGAATTGTGTCCCCTCCCACATCTAATACCTATTTTACCACCAATATTGTCAGTTGATCCCGCTAGCCTTGACATTTCTCTAGGTATGTGCTTTATGTCTACTGCAAACACTTACGAAGCTGAGCAGGATGTCTACAAGTTCAAGGACAGCCTCAGCTTCAGCTACATAATAAGTATCAGGCCTGCTTGGATTATTAGATCTATCCTCACAAGACCAAGTAAGAAAGCAAGCCATAGAAACAGCACTGTCATGTGTGGCGGTAGGTGTCTGTTGTCCAGATGTTGGCGGGATGGAAAGGTCTGTACAACCAGAAATAAGAAAGAGACCGTGTCTCACTGAGGACTAGGGGTGGAAGTGGGATTTTAAGTAGACCCCAAGATCCAAATATAAGCGTTTCCTCGGAGGAAATAAGGAAGTTCTTCTTACCCTTTGATAATAGAAGAAAAGTTCCAGTACACCTTTCAGACTAAAGGGAGAGGGGGTGGGACCCTGGGAAGAGTCGAGGATGACGTAGAACCGGTAGGAGGCGAAGGCATCCTGCTTGCTGCAGCAAAGCTGCAGAGCTGTCGCTGTGTGATCCCGAAGGAAGGAAAAGGAGGATAGGAAACATTCTCCATGGCCAAAGAAAACCTGGATTGGAGGGACTGGAGGGAAGGCTCAGTGCCGGCTTTGGAAGCCTAAGACCTTGGCTTGAAATTCCCGTACCGTGTAGAAAGCAGAAGCAGCGAGTGGTCTGAGTGGTCTCTGAGCCAGCCCTGAGGTGCGGCCGAGGCAGGCAGATCCCTTGGGCTTGCTGGTCAGCCAGCCCATGCTGAGTTTCAGGTTCAAAAACCTGTCTCAGAAAATAAAGTGGGGAGTTGTCGAAGAAGATAGATGATGCTCACATCTGGCTTCCACGTGCATGCGCACATACATGTTCCTGTCCCCCCACAAGCATGTCTTCACACAACCACATGACCAGCCCATAGGTCACATGCATGAATACAATTGGAAGGGAAGTGGTAGTACTTTCTGAGCTGTCAAAAAGGCATGTGGCAGGAAACCAAACTGCTCGAGTCTCAGGGATAGCGGAGTTCTCATTTGTATCAGGGAGAGCAAAGTCTTTTGTGTACAAGTAAAGTAAATTTAAAAGTAAAGAAGTAAAAGCTAGTTCCTTGTTCCATGGCAGCCTATGCTAAACCCTTCATTTACTTTTCCTTCAGTTGCTCCTCCCCTCCCCCAATTTACAGATTATATTTTGTCCCCCTTTTTCCTTTCTCATCGCCGTTATCTGGAGTGTACCTGCCACAGCTGGAACGTTCATAGGGGAACCCCTTCAAAACCCTCTCTTTCCTGAAATGATCTCTGATTATTTCCTCTTACCACAGCAGGAACAGATCCAGGGTCTGGTTTTCAGTTCTACAGGACTTGTCCAAGGGGCCATTTGTATTCATCTGTGGCAAAAGATCAAGTTACACGCTAATATTCCGAAGGAAACACCCTACCAGAAAGCCTGGCAGTGGAGTCTATATAAAACCCGAGTCCTGGCAACGTGCAGACTGCCAGTTCTGAGTGTGGTGTTAAAAATATTTAACAGGTCGTTTGTGAACTGAAGAGAAGACCCTGCCTTAGCTTATATGGTATGATGTCTTCAGTTTGGCTTCTCTTCGTGGCTCCCACTGACAGCCTACGTCTCTCTCACCCCTTCCAAAGGCCCAAGTGTTTTGGAGGAAACTGCCCTTGGGTAGCTCCTTTTCTCTTGGGCCGTGGTGCCTATTTTTACATTATCCAATTGGCCAGACTGGCTGGGTTTTGTCCTAGATGGGGGTTGTTATAAGTATGCCTTTCTTTCATTGTTTCATTTAAAAAATATGTATTACTGGATTTACTTTGTCCTCAAATAAACCTTATACTAATTTCCACATTTATTTTGAGGTGTGAATTATGAGAGAATTGATGAATGAATTAAAGGGTGGACGGAAACATGAACATACTTGCAAGAAAGTCTTGTTTTTTTTCCAAAATAGCTTCTTTGACATTGATATTTTTCTTCTGGGAGACAGGGGACATGAGGGGAGACTATTGGAGGTCACAGAGTGTGTAAAACTAATTTTGACTATAGAGAAATAGAGAGAGGGCATAATTGAAAGGTGACTCAAATCACCTTGAGTTAAAGAGTGTTCTCCTAGGAAAAGTTGAAGGTAGATGAAGCTCAGATTGGTTAGTTTGGATCAAATATTGATGGGAAAACTGGATTGATGATTAGTGCCTGATAGGGTGGCCATTTCAGGATAGTGGTTAAATCACGGTAGTGATTGGCCAAATGGTCTTAGGTTGAGCTCGTGTGCTTGGATAGTCACCTGTACCCATCCATTTTCTTATTTGCGAAAGATCACTATGAATATCATAAATGCTTTAGGAAGAAATTCTGTATCTTTTTCTCTAGACAGAGAGCTAGACATATTACCTGGGTGCAGTGCTCCTGTAGTGAGGATGGCTTGATGTTGGCTCAGCAGCATCTTTCTTTGTTCTGCCCCTGGCTTTTGGGTTAAGCAGAATTTTTTTTCCACTGAATTCGTTCTTACATTGTGGAAGACACAATAAAAAACATTGCACATATCATGGTGGAAAAAGTCATCATTGAATAGTAGTGGGAGAACCCTCAAGAGTGGCGAACAGGATTAGAGTAAAGTTGACTTCTCCTGGATGGCATCAAAGTCATTCAAAACAGGGATGAGTGTTTATTGCCTGTCTTTCAAGGCTACATTTTAACTCAAAGATTGTTAAATATGAAACAGTGTCAAGAAATTCCCTTTTCAGGAAGACTCAGTGAGTCGTAAATGGGCCAACTAAATGAATTTGGGCAGGCAGGCCAGATTAAAGAAACTTCCATTGCATGTTATGATTGTTTTCCTTATATAGAAAGCAAATCGCATACTTTGCAGAGCCCAGCTTGTAGGAGCATCCGTTATTGCCTACCATAGTTTTACATTACTTTATCTCTAGGAGTTCTGAAAGTTGAATACAGAGGGCCATTATGCATTGATTATTCTGTGACCAGTATCAAAATGATATTTTTGGTAGTAGACTTCAGAGGATTTGTGGGTTTTTTCCACCAATCCCAGATATAACATTGTGATGAGCAAAAAGAACTACTGAACTTGACCTGAACCCACTCATGTTAAAAGTTGAGGCAAACACTAACTCTTTAGCTAGCGTCTCCCAGATTTAGAAATAGGGTGTGAAAAGTACCATGGTATAAGGAAAGTGGTTCTGCCTTGTGATCGTCTCTTTTTAAAGGAGAGAACGTGGCAATGTTTTCCCTCCCTGAGGATAGGCCTGAGACATCGTAAGAGATGGCGCTGATCCAAAGAGGGTTCTCTCTCTTTGTGTCTGAAGCATTAGGAGTAGTTGCTAGCAATGGAGGAATGAGCCAAGAGTAGGAAGGGGAAATATACATATAGCAGAGGCAAAAATTTTATACTCTGAACCCTGTGTTTACAATCCCCAGAAGCCTGTCATCTTTTGCTTAGGGATTTTGGCAGTTGAACCAAAAGGAGATGAGCTGTGTGAGCACCTTCCTAGATTCCCCCAACACTGAGCATGCTCTTACAAACCTGTAGTTGTCTATATATTCTTCATATATTAAAAGATGTCTAATGCATTCCTCCGAGACGGTTAGAATTCTCAGATGCGGGAAGGGCTCCCAGGAGTTTCGACACTCCACAGCATCTCTGTCAGGTGTGGGGCGGGTGCTCAGTCCAGAATACCCGGAGCTGGTGCTGATGCAGTAGCAAAGGATAGAGCTTTCCCAGAGAGAGAGGCGGGGCCATTGAGGTGCTGCTGCAGAGTCTGTGGGGACTCTGAGACATTTGTCAGGGTTCTAAGGTTCTCTAGATCCAGTGTTGGTTTCCTGCTGTGTTTTCCATGTGTATGTTAGCCAGCAACATGCTCTAACAGATGGGCTGTAGAATCATGGGTAGGATCACGCCAAACGTAGAGACTTGTTCAATGTAAAACAATGCCACTTCCCTTCTGTATACATGTTCTCTAAAAATAATACTTTTTTCAAATTTGCTTTTTAAATAAAATCTTTTAAGATTTTTTTTTAAAAAATGTAAATACAATGTTTTATAAATTAGTTTTAGTTTCTTCTTTTTTGTTGTTGTTTTACTTTGTGTTTTTTTTGAAACAGGATTTCTCTGTGTAGTCCTGGCTGTCCTAGAACTTGCTCTGTAGACCAGGCTGGCCTTGAATTCACAAAGATCTGCCTGCCTCTGTGCTGGGATTAAAGGCGTGCGCCACAACTGCCCAGTGTGTTTTACTTTCTAACATAGTAAATATCAGTAGCTAAAGCCCACATACCGGTTACTCGCGGTTTTCAAGGAGTCTAAAGAGGCCTGCGATCAGTAAACTCACAAAGCACTTGAGAAATTCCTGAGCTCAGGGTTATTGAGTTATTGTCACTTCCATTCTCTGGGACCAAGAACAAAAGAATTGAAAGTTTACTTTTAAAAAAAAAAAAAAAAAAGCACCTTTTTTCCCTTTCGTGTTTTAAAAAGTAAAAATACATACTTTGTGCTTTAGGTCAATACTTTAGTAAATTGATTTTTTTTTGTTTGTTTGTTTGTTTTGAGGTAAGCCCAGGCTGACCTGGAATTTGCTGGGTAGCCCAGGCTGGTCCCTCTGTCTCAGCCACATGCTGGTGGTGCCAGGATTCTATATGTGTACCATTCCAGGCTTGATGTTTCTTATAGTTAAGACTCGATCAGTGAATCCCTACTCATTTCTCTTTCTTTATACTTCCTCCCTTTTTTGTAGTATAATTTTTAGCAGACAACCAGTGGGCAGGCAAAGCAAATGACAGCCAGCAAGTGCTGCTCACTCTTTTGTTCTCGAGGTTTTTCTTTTCTTTTTTCTTCTTTTAATGTGATACATGTTGCTCTTGGTTTATAGATTAGCTTGAGGAAGTAAATTTATAATTTTTTTGTCTTATGAGCTTACATCATCTTATAATAATGATAGTAGTCTGTAAACAGGTGTCCTGGGGCACATAGGCTTTTGTTGGTTTTTGACATGGAAAACATGGTAGAGATGGTTTGTCGTAAGTTTTTTAAATTATTAAAGCATTGTTTATGTTGAAGTGTGTCGACTGTTGACATTTACCTGAACTCGGCTCTTACAGAGATGATGTATTTTTTAATCTTCCCTGTCCTTTGTAGGTGTGTATGATGGGGATGGTGCTAATTCTTTCTAATTCCAAGTTAAATTGAGTGTGTTAGATCCCGGAGAGTTCTAAGTATTTTACTGCTTGGCTCAACTGCAGTGAACAAGAGGCGTGCGTACATTCTGCTACTGAAGTTTGGTAAGGGAGATGTGGTTGGGACAGTACACTAGGTAAGAATATATCATCATGAATTGTGTTTCATGCGGATGAAAATCAACAGTACTAGAAAAAAGCGTTAGAGGATTTAGGTCAGGGAGTGACTTTCCCGTGGAGATTGAAGGGTGAGAAGGAGTTTAGCCAGGTTGGGCCCTGAAAGATGAGCTCCGCCCCAGGGAGTGTGATGAGGAACCAAGCTCAAGAGATAGCGGTAGACCTCGGAGGAAGAGGGTGGGAGTGCGCAGGGGGCCAAGGAAAGGATGGGATAATGGCGGATGCAGAGAGTTGACGGCAGTGTGGGTGACAGTGTCTTAGCTTGGGTCTCATTGTTTCCTTGCTCGTCAGCCTTCCCAGGGGTTCTCAAACCATGTTCTGATGTGTAGCTTAAGTCCTCAAGATATACCGTAACTGGTGTACCCCCAATGTGTATTAATATTAACCATAAAATATGTGAATAGAATATGTACATCAATCAATTCTATCATGGGGCAGCCTACCTGAGATAAGAGACAAGGTTTTTGCTTGTCAAATGAAGAGGTTTGTTGTGTGGCAGGCTTATATATTGCTTTTCTGCCTCTACGGGGGGTGCTGGATGGCAGTGGCAGAAATCTGGTAGAGGAAACAGTTTCTCTTCATTGCTAAAAAGCAAAGGAGGAAAGGGAAGTGTTGGGGCCATACTACCCCCCTTTGAGGGCATGCCCGCAGTAATCTTAGGACACCTCCTAGGCCCTACCTCTTAAAGGGACCACTGTCTGCCAGTAGTGCCAGCCTGAGGACCAAGCCTACACTATAGCAGCACATAAAACAAAAACTTACAGACATTAAAGGTTTGCCCATGGTGGAATCATATTATTAACGAAACACTCAAGATACTAAATCTAATGTTTATTACACAAGATGGAACAATGTTCATTTTTTAATATCTTAAAAAAAATGTGTATTTGAAGAGACTATTTCATGTCAGGTTGACCTGAATTCTGTTGCTGTTCTCCAGTGAAGTGGCGAAGGAGGAACCTCTAGGAATATGTGATGTCGGGGCCTGTGTTTTGATACTCTTCTGTGGTACTTGTATCACTAATATAATTAATCTCTAGTTTCTTCGCTGATGCCAGAGTACTTGCCGTTTGGGGAGAGTTCATCTCACTACAGCAAGCTCCTGGGAGCTTCGTAGGCTAGCCATGACTACCCTTTCGTTAACAGTCTCTCAGAAAGGTACCCCCTTTGCTCCCTGGAACAGAGAATGATGCCAAGTAAAGCGGTCAATTATTTACTCCTTTGGTTTATGGGAACAGTGGTATGAAAGCAAGCTCGGAGTGTTTTCATTTTCCAGCTCAAGGGGTTTCTTTGTGTGGCTCTTAGATGCGTGTAACCACACTGGAGTTGAATGTGTTACTGCTGGGGGCTGCCAGAAACATAATTCTAGATATTAGACCAGCGTTGGGGAGTTGAAGTCATTTCAGGTAGAGAGGACTTTTGCAAGAATTGATCTCCTAACTGTTATATAGTACAGTATTTTAGGTCACCTAATCTGCAACAAAAATCATATTGATTGATTGATTGATTGTATATATGTATGCATGTATGCATGTATAGGTTTTAGTTTGACCTTGTTATATAACCCAGACTAACTTTGCACTTGTAGTTCTCCTGCCTCTGCCTCCCAATTAATTCCTCCTGTGTATCTCATACCTAAGAAATTCACTTTTAGATTGGTCATGCTGGTGCTTGCCTCTAAGTTCAGTTTCAGGAGGCAGAAGCATCCCCGCTCCCTCCTAGTCTGGAGAGCCCAGTGGCATGTTAGAGCAGCTCAGCTCCTAAAGGTCTTCATGCTGCCGCACACAGTAGCAGAGAACATTCCAGTGCAAGTTAAGAGCGTTCGTTCACTTAGTTTCTTTTCCTCAAAGCCAGTGATGCCATCTTTGGAACTCCATCACTACCCCACTCATTAAAT
Source organism: Chionomys nivalis (assembly GCF_950005125.1). NCBI lineage: Eukaryota > Metazoa > Chordata > Mammalia > Rodentia > Cricetidae > Chionomys > Chionomys nivalis. The sequence continues at coordinate 22,468,191 of NC_080107.1, forward strand.
CTTTTTTGTTTGCTTGTTTTGTGGGGTGTGTGTGTGTGTGTGTGTGTGTGTGTGTATAGCCCTGTCTTGGAAATTGGCCTTGAACCCAGAGATTTCTCTGCCTCCCAAGTGCTGGGACTAAAGGTGTGTATCACCATGCCTGGCCCTTCATTTAATTGTAACTGCCCCCCTTCTTCTAAGCCTTTCTCTGAACACAGTTAACAGGGAGTATGGTGAATTAAACAGGCCACCGAGAAAAACGATGATTTAGGATGAGCTAGGGGCTCAGGAGGTAAAGTGCTTGCTGTACCGGCATGTGAACCTGAGTTTGATCCTTGATACCCACATAAGAAACCGAGCATGGTGGGTTTTGGTAGCACAAATTCTAATTGTTCTTAATAATAAATCCTGGAGTCTGTTATTAGGGGGTGAAAGCAGAAGGGTCAGAGAAGCAGAGCGGCCAGCCACTAAAGTTCCTCCCTCTACCAATGCTCAGACCAAAGGGACGATCCGGTCCTCACACTGCCTCCTCAGACAGATTGTCTAGACGGCTGCCTCAGACTGCACTGAGCTCCTGCCTCCTCCCTGCCTTATATTCATCTCTCCACCCAGCCATATCACTCCTATCTCCACCTTCCTAGTGCTGGGGTTAAAGGTGTGTGGTCCCAAGTGCTAGAATCACCTTGGTGTGAACTCTGTTTCTCTTTTAGACTGGCTCAATTTCAGGTAGCCTAGGGTGACCTTGAATTAACAGAGATCTGTCTGCCTCTCTCCTGGGATTAAAGATGTGTGCCGCCACTGCCTGGCCTGTAGTGACTTAGCTCTGCACTCTGATATCATTATTTTATTTAAAACACAAACAAAATATTTTTTTTGTAATTATTATTGTTATTATTATTTGAGACCGTTTCTCTGAGTAGCCCTGGCTGTCCTGGAACTCACTCTGTAGACCAGTCTGCAACAGAGATCCACCTGCCTCTGCCTTTGGAGTTCCAGGATTAAAAATATATGCTACCACCGCCAATTGAGCATGATTGGTTTATGCTTATAATCCCAGTGCTGGAGAGGCAGAGAGGGTTGTGTCTGTGCACTCATTGGTCAGATAGTCTAAATTCATCATTGAGTCTCGTGTCTCACTTGGCAACTCTGTCTCATAGAACAGGGTGGATAGTTCCCAAAGAGTGACACTCCAGGTTGACCTCGAGTCATTGAAACTACCTGCACAGGTGTGCACACACACCTGAATACAAATGTGAACCCACCCCACCCACTTACGCACATGTGTGCACTCTGCACAGACACACGGGAGATAATCTACTGGCTTTTGTTACTTGTTGTGAAGGTGTAAGCATGACAGCGCGCTGACCTGTTCATGGAAGAGCTGTACCAGGTTCTTAACTTCACTATCCAGGAAACTGCACCAAATCAGACTCTCATTAGATTCCTGATACTTGCAGGAATTAATTTTCAACAGGAAGGTTCTTAACTCAGGGAAGTGAGCTTCTGCAATGTAGTTCTAGGTCGGCACCAACTTGAAATTTCTACTAACTATCTTATTTTTTTCTCCATGGACATTTCCTATCCTGTAAATTTACATAATTTCTTATTTTGAAAGTATTCCTGTCTTGTGTCTAGTCTCTGAAAAGGCTAGCCTTTTAAAACTCGAAGTTGATGTAGAAATGCGGTGTTTGCAGGAGACGGGGTGGAGGAGATCTTCCTTTTTTTTCCCTCTTGGGTTTTCATGATGCTCTAAGTTCAGCCTCCAAACCTTCAGAGGAAAAGTGAGGCTCAGACACGGTGACCTGCCTTGAATTATCCAGTCTCATATCTCTAACATCATGTTAGAGTCATGATCTTAGCCTTCCAGTCTTTTGTACTATAATGCCAATGTCATGTACAATAAGAGTAAAATTCAAACCTAGAGTCATTCAGAATGTTTTATCTTCAACATTTTTCCATTTTTTTTCTAATTGAGTTCTTCATAGGGAGGTAGGCTTGGAGACATAGCCTTGATGAGGTCACCGGCCAGAGGGAGATCTTAAATCCTTTGAAGATTTGTTCAGATCCATGAGCAGAGAATATTCAGATGTGCTAAGCACCAAGGCATTCTGTGTTGGGTGTAGTTGAAGACCTCCCGTGGCCTTTGGAGATGGTATGCCTGATTTACTGTCATCCTGCGGTTAATTTTTGGTCTGACTTACATGTCTTCTTTTTCCTTCCACAGTTATACCATGGTAGATGGAGTCATGATCCTTCCTGTGCTGATGGTGATCGCTTTTCCTTCCCCGAGTCTGGAAGGTACGTGACACTCAGCTGCTTGGTTAGGATAACGTGCTGTGTATCCTTTGGCTTACCATAAAGCATTTGGTCCTTAATCTTGTTTGACTTAACACACCCTTCGTATGATAAATATCCACACTGTCCCTTGACTGCTTTCAGTGCGCTTCTGATACACATTGTATCTTGATTTATGTGTGTGCGTGAGCGTGCAGTTTTTAAAGGTTCCGCGGAATACCCTACCAAAAATAAATATGAAGGTGAAATAGAATCGATTGTGTAATTAACAATAAAGTATCTGTGTAAACAAAGGTACACTGTGCTGTCTGCGCCCAAGCACATTAGATATTATGAAGTGTGGTATTCTCTATTTATTATCTGTGCATTAATGTCTACTGTTTTGAATGCCCATGGTAAATATGATCAACATGCTACCTGGAAGTTGCAGAATAAGCAATTCCTAAGTTTTAAGTAGCTGTCAATATGCTTATTGTAGTATAATATTATTATACTTAGTTTTATACTTCTGTTTTTATCACTTACTGCGCCTCATTTTAAAATCTGTTTATTTATTTTGCGTGTGTGCACGTGTGTGTAAGTGTGCCTACAATGGCGTGTGTGGAGGTCAGAGGATAGCTTCCAGGAGTCAGTTCCCTTTTTCCACCCAGCGGTTCTGGGGCTTGAACTCAAGTGGTTTGGCTTTGCCTTTACCTACAGAGCCACTTCCAGTCTTTCCTGGGATTAACTCACATAGGAAACATCGCAGAAGGTAGCCAGCAGGGCGGCGGGGGCGGGGGCGGGGAGAGTAATATGCTTAGAATTTGATGGTATCCACACTTATAAGTGTGGTGTAAGGATAAAGGGGATATTCTAATGTTACATACATGTGTATATTCAGCCATCTACCTCAAAAACTATGTGTATGCCTGCAGGCCAGAAGAGGGCACCAGACCCCATTACAGATGGTTGTGAGCCACCATGTAGTTGCTGGGAATTGAACTCAGGACCTTTGGAAGAGCAGGCAATGCTCTTAACCTCTGAGCCATCTCTCCAGCCCCCTACCTCAAAAACTAGATGACTGCTGTTACATTGTGTGGCACTGGTGTCGTTCATATGTTCTACCTTCAGTGGTTGCATTTTCTGAATAATGAAAACTTTTGGTAGAATGTCAAGAAAACAGAGACCTGTGGCCCCTTTGATAGTTTTATCTATCTGCAGTGAATCACGGTGTGTTAAAGGTTCGCTTCTGTGGTCTAGCAAGAGGCCTTCTGGTTATTAGGAGGTTGTCCTCCAAGAACTTTGTGGAAAGCCCTGCCATTTCTCTTTCTTTCACACCTGATTGTGAGATATTAGTCTCCCTCTGCACCCCCTGCCCCGTTCTCAAGACACTGCTATATGTTGTGTTTATAGTTTGCAAACCTCCAGTGGCAATCAGTCATGGACTGTCACCTCCACAGCTGCCCACCCCAGTAACCCTTTTCTGTTATTAATTTGATTACCTCAGGGATTGGTTGCAGTTATGGAAAGCTGACCAGAACATCTGCAGTTTGTATGGTAGTTTTACTTGGTGGAAATGTAATATACATCAAGACAAGTTTTTGTGTATAACAGGTAGATATTAGGTTCAGTTAATTATGCAAATTGTTTAGGTAAACGAATGTGTTGAGGCGTAATCAGAACTTGTTCTGATACAACACACGTGGAGGCGTTTGCATATGATCCCAGCTACTAGTAGGTGAAGGCAAGACGATTAGAAACTGAAGGTTACCATTGACCACATAGTGAACTCGAGGCCAGCCTAGGCTACAGAAAACTCTGCCTCAAAGTAACAAGCTTGCTATGACCTAGGCTACGTCTTTGTCTGTTTGTGCGTCTGTAACAAAACACCACAGACTGGATACCTTATAAGCAACAGACATTTATTGCTTATAGTTCTCCGTCTGGGAAGGCCAAGTTCAAAGTGTTGGGCGGGAGATCTGCTGTCCACTGAGAACTCATTACTCAGAGGTGGCACTTTTTCACTGTGTCCTATGGTGGAATGGCTAGCTGTCTCTTTTATGAGGGCGCTGTCCCAGTTTCGTTGCTGTTGCTGTGATTAAAATGCCTTGACAAAAGCAGCTTTAAAGGAAGGAAGGGCTTATGCGCATGTGCGACTCCAGGTTAGAGTCCACCGCAGTAGGGAAGTGAAGACAGCAGGAACTTCAGACAGCTGGTTACATCACCGGCACAGTCGGGAGCAGAGAGAAACGAATGCACGGGTGCTCCCTCGCTTGCTCTGCTCTGCTCTGCTCATTCTACTTTTCCATCATTCAGATTTCCCTGTCCAGGGAATGTCGCTGCCCGCAGTAGCCTTAAAACAGTTCCCCCACAGACATGCTCAGAGGCTAATCCAGTGCCTCCTTCACTGAGACTCTACCTGGGTGACAAGCGAACATCACAGGCACACGCCGAGGGTCTTTGCTCTCTCACTTGTCCTACCTTCTACTACTGCTGTCATCATGGATTTCAGGGGGGGACACAAACATGCATACACCACAGGGAAAATTGTAGCTCATGATTTAATCTAATCAGGCATTTCAAAGCCTTGGGCTTCTCTGGCTTTTTCTTACTGTTATTGATTCCTTCTTTTCCCTACTTTGTTTCTGGAAAGTTACTTAAGGGGTGGAACTTCTCTTTTTGAATGCAGCAAAACAGCTGACTAAGAAAGAAAGGAAAAGTTAATCCTAACTCTGGGCAATAATAAATCCCACCTTTCCGTGTTGCTATGTCAGTGTATTCCAACTGCAAATCTTAAAGTCTATCTCGGTGTGCCCTGGAACATGTCTGTTTTGTACAAGTTCCTGCAGGAAGAGCAGCGCTTAGAGTGATTCTCAGTTTTCTTCAGATGAGACATAAGTCTCATGTCCCTGTTGTGAGTTCTTTGGGATGTAGAGGTCTACTTTGCATAATTGATGAGCTTCCAAGGAGGCAAATAATTAATCTGGTTAGTGCAGCCAACTCTGCAGAAAAGTCAGTACTCGGTGTCCTAGGAGTTATTTTGTTGAACTTTAGACTTACCTTGTTGGATCTATTCCTACTTTATCTATCTATGTATCTGTATCTATGTATCCATCATCTGTCTGTCTGTCTGCTTGTCTGTTTATCTATCTATCTATCTATCTATCTATCTATCTATCTATCTGTCATCTTTCCAACTCCTCTCTCTGTCTCTCTGACTCTCTCTCTCTGTGTCTCTGTCTCTCTCTTTTCTCTCTCTCTCCCTCACTCCTTCCCTTACTCTCTCCATTTTCCTCTTTGGGAGTCACAGATCCACTACATGTAGCATTGGAATGTAGGTAATAGTTAAGGAGGTCTCTGAGTGTAAGATATAAGCTGGGTTTTGAAGACAACAAAAACGAAGGTCTTGTGTCCATTTTTTTACTGTGAGAACATTTAGATTTTAGTTCTAGTAAGGTGGCTTCTATTTTGTTTCTGTTGAGCAGCGCTGCTGTAGTCTAGTCTGGATATCTAGAGTCTGTCTAGACAGCTCTCAGCAATGAAATGTTGTTAAAGACATCGCAATGCTCTCGTAGGCGTGGCAGGTGGTGCCCCAGACGATCCTGTCCTGCAAGTGCTGAAGGCATTCGGCATTCGTAGGAGGAAGCTGGAAGTATTGGCTGAGTTACCAGTGCTTTTCAGTAGGACATTTTGGAGGACCCATTTCTTGGTCCCCTTACTCAGGGCTTTAATGCTCATTGCTAAAAAAAAGTCTCAAGAATCTTGGAAACTAAGTTCTCTCCAAATTCTACCTCTCCATATGTTATTAAGTTGTGCCTTTTGATTTCAGTTAATATCACGTTGGACCTGTGATGGAAGCAAGACAGTAGAGAAAAGGAGACCAGAACAGAGGTCGAGTTGGAAAGAACCAGAAGAGAGGGGAAGGAAAACAGCAAAGAGGGAGGGAGGAAAGGGACACTTGGGCGGTAGCGTTAAGGACCTTGTTCTGGGTTTGGTTTTTTGTTTTTTTTCTCCCTCTGTGTTTTTAGCACTTAAGCTTTGTAGAATCCAGCAAATGACCTCTTTATTTTTAGTATTTAGTGAAATTTATATATAATGGATCATACTATTTAGGATTTTCTGTACGTTGCATTTTCACTTTTAGTTTCTGAACTCTGTACACATTTATTTACATTTCTATAAACGGCCCATTTCACCATATTTCTTTCTTTCTTTACTGGCATTTATACGCAGTGATGGTGTCACGAAGACATCTCCATGCAAGTATACCATGTGGTTTGACCTTATTCGCTTCCCTGACTTCTCTTTCTTTCCCCCAGACAGGCAAATGACTGCGTACTGGAAACAGATAATAAAACCCATTGTTCTGAGCTGATAGGGAAATGGATTGTCACTAAGATTTTACTAGTTAGTAGACCACCACTCCTATAATTCAGCTAGTGACCTGAATGTGGGATTCTGTCCCTCCCCTGTAACATTCTATGAGTACCCTAAGTTGGAGTATGCTTGTCACGTTTGCGACTGGCTTAGGTGCTGGTCACCTTCTTTCCTTTTTATGACTTGGCTTTGTTAGCTGTCAGTAGTATATTCTGTAAAAGGAACTTTTGCTTTTTATATATACACTAAGGATTAAAAAAACTGCTTGCAATACACTCAGTTATAAAGTAAAATTTAGGGTACAAAATGCTTAATTGAAAGAGAGAAATACTAGAAAAGATAATAAAAGTCTGGTGCTGAGCTTTGTAGATTACAAGTTGAAAAGAAAATAGACTCCCATTTAATGTATACTGGGCAGTAGAAGCCATCTAGTAACTATGTCCTGCTGAGGCCACCCGATGCTCTTGGGGCACACGTAAAAAGTCACAGATATTTTGTTGTGATAGATTTTGATGTACAGACTTAGTCCCTGGAACAAACAAAGGGCACTTGGTGGCATGCACCTGCGCTCTTGTCCAGGATGCTGAGGTAAGAGGATAGCTTGAGCCTAAGAGTTCAAGACCCACCAGGGCAGTACAGGAAGACACTGCAAAAATCAAGCAAAGATGGGAGAACATTGGTCAGTGGAACCTATGTTACATTAGATGGGAGAAGTAAATCCTGGTGTGCTGTTGAAAAGTAGGAGGGTAATTGATAATGATAATATAGTGTACATTACAAGAATTTTGAATGTTGAATTTTTTTAAATCACAAAGAAAGAAATATTTGAGGCATTAGATATACTCAATCTGATTTGAATATTATGGAGTGTTCAAATATCCCAAAACAGCATGCAGTACTAGTAAGTAGGTACAATTTTCATGGGTCAACTTTCCTCTTATCTCTTTGTTTCTTAGATATTTTTATTTTTCCTATCTCACTTCTTTCCATGCCCTTTCTCCATGGTGCTGGAGACCTAATGTTTATGTTTCTTAAACATTGATTAGAAATGTGTTAACAGTTCAGTAATAGGTCAAAAGAAGTAATTGAGATAGCATTTGAATGTACTTCAGAATAGTCCTCAGGTTCTGTGGAACTAATCAGCATGGAAAAAAAGTAAGAATTTTTTTCTTATCCAAATATGGAAACCTAGAAAATGCTGTTTATTGTAGAAAATGTTAATCCCAATGGCGAGAATAAGACCACTACCATAATTTAAAGCCAAATTTGAAGCAAACTTTAATTAAATACTGACCAGGTGGATGGGCTCTGCCCAGGTTCATCTGCAGGTTCCTGGGAAATGGCACCAAATCAAGTTTTTCAAGGGCTTAAGGCCGCGGTGGTGCACGCTTTTAATCCCAGCACTCGGGAGGAAGAGGCAGGTGGATCTCTGTGAGTTTGAGGCAAGCCTTGTCTATAAGATCTAGTTCCAGGACAGGCTCCAAAAGCTACAGAGAAACCCTGTCTCAATGGGGGAAAAAAAAAAAGAAGGAAAGCTCCCAGAATTCATTGCTTGCATTTCCCATCAGGTTCAATCAGTCAATCAGGGTCAAACACACGTCCTGCTACGTTCGGCCTCATCCAATCAGGGGGCGAGTGTATAACCTGTTGTATTTCTTGCCTGTGATCAAGTACATTCTTTCAGATGAGTCAAACAAGCTTCTTTGGAGGCAAGAAAACTTAGGGCTGTTATCTCTGATAAACAGTAGCCTCCAGCATTTCAAGAACTATCTGTCCTTGAGCAAGGGGCTGTCAGGTCAGAGCCATTTTTTGTTTCAGGGAACTCTTATGCATAGAATTTAAACTTAAAGTGTGACTTTGGCTCTCATGCTACCTTTTTGATGGTTATAGGTAACAGTGGATATTTAATATGTTCCAGTTATTGGGCTTACTGCTCTATATTATTTCTCATATTAATTATTTTTTCATAACCCTACCCTAATAAGACAGGAACTTTTTTTTTTTTTTTTTTTTTTTTTTGGCTGTACCTTCAGAATGGTGAAAGCTGCTGAGGGTGCACGGCCAACAAAGGCCTACTGTGAGATATGATGCACACGAGCTTCGGCCATCAAGCCTCTTCAAACTTTTATATTTTTCTATAAGTTAGTAGCATCCATCCACCTTCATCCCTTGTGTGGTACATGCTGGGCTCCAGCTCAGTGCAGTTTGCTGGAGGGGGTGAGAAGAGAGCTTGGGCAAAGGTTGAGGCCCCCTTCATCTGGGTTTGTGTTTTCCAGGTCTCTTGTCTGTCCTCCGGGTAATCATCTCTCGTTTTCATTATCTGTACAGCCCTAGCTGCAGGAAGAGTTTTGTTTGCTCTCAGAGAGAAGAGCACTCGAGTCCTAATTACCTGTATATTCTTGCCCTTCCTTCCCACTAATAAGACTAATCATGCTCAAACACTGCTATTATGCCACCAGGGAGAAGCTGGAGTCTCCGAGCTTGCCTCTCTCTTTGTCTCTGTGTGCGTTTGCAGGTGGAAACCATGACATGGAGATTAAAATGGTGACTGCTTTTTTGGAAGTCTTTCAAAGCTCCGACAACCCCCAGTTTATTGAATTGACAAACCACAGCTAGATTTGAAGACAGCAAGGAAGTCTGGACTTAGGCACTGTTTTGTTGCAGATTTTGGCCTTAAATGATTTTCTGTGTTGACTGGATTGTAGACTTCCCAGGGCCATCAGCCCTCAGACTTTCCAGCCCAATTACCCAATGAAGGAGGGAAGTGGGTAAGTTCAATAGACTTTTGTTAGGGTCCACAAAGGTGCCCCTCTTTGCCAGTGGGGGGAAGAATAGAATGAACCTTTCTTTGGGTTTCTTGTTATTGAGGCCTCAGGAAGTTCTTGAAGGGGCGAATGAATGTAAAAGAAACGTCTCAGTATTGAATTTGTTGCTCTCATTTCTTGTTACTGTCATTTGTCCCCTTTGTTCAGAATAAAGTCTTTTGCTTCACCGTATCATGAAATTAGTTCCTTAAAGGAAAGATGTGCGATACACTGGGCCTTTTGCCATTAGGAGGACCTAAAATGCAGTTCTCTGATGACGCCGCACGTTCTCCCAAAATTGCTTCTGTTTTTATCGAGTTTTCTCTTGTAACCAAGTGATTGTCTATGAACTGCTGTTAGGTGAGCGGCTTAACAAAGGTTTCTTTCAGCCGCTCCTTCCTGGGAACTGTTTGCTTCTGCCATAAACTCGGGCCACGTCTGTTTATCTAAGTGGACCGTTGAAGAACAGAGGGGGCAGCACTCACCAAAACGAAAGATCAGACAAAATGAAGAATTGAACAAATGGGCAACCAAGTTCACTCTGCAGGCAAATGAGGTGATTCTGCTTGGGGTCAATTGTGGTACGTAGGGCAAATGCATCCAAGCCTTGTCTTTTGTGAAGATGACCTCTGAAGGGAGAGGAGAGATACCATTTTCTCTGTAGCAAAACTAATGACAAGGGGTGCCTGTCAGGGGTCAGGTCTACAACTTTCACCTTTTTGGGGGGCAGGATATGACTGAAAAGAAAACCCATTTAGAAATGAGTTTCAACTCTTAAGGCACTGTTAACTGGGCTGTCCCCCTACAGCCTGGGCTGACCCCAGGCAAGCTTCCGTAGATAATGGTTATTCCTAATAGTCGTAATTACCCAGAACTCAAGTCATTCCAAGATCCTGTGAGACACAAGGCCATGTTTTTGAAATTCTCCCTGTGACTCATGGCAAGAAATATTTGGAGTGGGACCCAAGGGCAAGCGTCAAGACCCATCCATCTAAAAAGATGGCATCAGGAAACAGTGATTACTTTTATTCTTCTCCTTCCTTCATTCAATCCATCATTTTTCACAGATAAAACAAAGAGCCTAGTTTGCTTTTGCTACCCAGTAATAGGTCAAAGCCATAACTTTAAAGGGAAAAAGCCCAGAGAACTCCCCCAAAGTTTCCTGCCCAGTCCTTTAGCTGGAAGGCTTGACTCCTAACCTTAGCCACCGAAGCTGGTCTAGAATCTTCTATCTATCTATCTATCTATCTATCTATCTATCTATCTATCTATCTATCTATCTATCTATCTACCTACCTACCTACCTACCTACCTACCTACCTACCTACCTACCTACCTACCTATCTATCTATCTATCTATCTATCTATCTATCTATCTATCTATCTATCTATCTATCTATCTATGGTTATAGTTTCCTCCTCTGTCTCCAAGCCACTGACTTGACAGGAAGAGGGAAGCTTACATTTACACCTTTTTAGCCTGGGCCACAGCCCTGGGACAGAAGTGACCTGGTTCTAATCAGCCAAACCTGAGTCCAGGAGCAGAGCGTCTCCCATAGAGCTGGCCGACGCTGCAGCTAGCGCTCTTGTGGGTTAGTGCGGACCATGGACTTGTCAGGATATGTGAAATGCAGCGTGGGGGAGGGAGAGAAGGAAGAAGCTGGGGAGATGTCTCTCTGGGGAAAGTGATGGTGGAATTCACCTTAAACAGGCACAGTTCTCCTGGAGCTTTTGGTGGCAGGGAGAGTGGAGACGGCCTCTTCCCTCCTCCCTCCCTTGTTTCGTTTGTCTTCGGAATTCTGGTACCTACTCTAGGATTGATGGAAAATCTTTGCGGTTTCAAAACCACGGAGACCCACAGATTCATTCAGAGCAGTTATGAAGGATAGAGAGTGACAGCAACCACAGTTTGGTTTTGAGTTTGACTCTGGTGGCATGGAAGGCACTGTCGGATGCCTTGTAGCTTCCTAGAAATGCCATCCTTTCCTCTCGACTTCATGGCCTAGTTAATTAAATACACATTTTCAGTTTTTCACGTTAGGATAATGTTTGATGGTGTCAGTTAAAATCAACCTGAGGACCTATTTTAAATAAACTTATTTTAAATCTTGGCTGGGTCTAGAAATCTGGTATAGGAATCAGGAAGGAGACACGGCTGATCACCGTCATTAAGCCGTCTTCCTTTTTATTGTGCATCTGTGTGAGTCTTTTACCTTTCTTTACGCACCTTTCCGTGTTCTTTATCATACTGTACAATGATGGCGGTTCCTGCATGCATCTTGTTGCAAAGAACCATGGGAAAATGCATGCCACAGGTTGTTCACAGAGTAAGCCTTAGGTGGAGGATTGGTCGTGTTCACTGTGTCATCTCTAGTGCTTATAGGAATGACCCCCCCCCATAGGCTCATATATTTGAATGCTTAGTCACCAGGAAGTGGCAGAATTTGAGAAGGATTCTGAGGTGTGGCCTTGTGGAAGGAAGTGTGTTTCTGGGGGTGGGCTTTGAGATTTCAGAAGCCCGTGGCCAGCTCATTTTCTTCTGTACATCTCTGCATCAGGATGTAACTTTCAGCTACGGCTCCAGTGCAGTGAGTGTTGCCCTTGCTCCACACGCCCTCGATGCAATGATCATGGACTCTGTAAGCAAGCCCCCAGTTAAATGCTTTCTTTTCTAGTTATGGTGTCTCTTCACAGCACTGGGACAGCGACTAAGACATCTATCATTAGTGCTCAGTAAATATTTGACAAATGAATAAATAATATTGGCTGCAGTAATGACTTCTGTAATATGAAAATGATAGCATAAGAGCCCGAGGGACTTGGTCTGAGCTGTGAAGATGGTAGAGGTCACTCACACCCTTTCAAGGCCTTTATTTTGAGTTTAGCACAAGAGTTGCTTAAGATCCGTCAGTCCGCCGTGAGTTCCTGCAGGCGTCAGCTGCAAACAAAGCCAGGGCTGTGATGCAGATGTAGGTAAGAAGTGGGTTCTGATGTCCAGGAGTCACACCCCAGTTGTGTGAACCCGGAGCTACAACACAACCCTTGTATTCTCCTGCCAGGGGTTTTTGACCTCACAGATGTTGGGCTTGGCAGTGGAGGGAGGAAGTGCCGTGAGGATGAACAGGCATTGAACCAGCAAGGAAGGGGTTGAGGAGGGCATTTTAGGCAGGGGATGGGTGGGGCCCAGAGAAGTGGGAGCATAAGGGAGGGGAAAGGAAAATGTGGGGGAGACCCTGAAAGTCAGGAGAGGGGATTACTCAGGACCCAGAATTGGAGAGCTGCAAGAATGCAGAGTCTAAGGTGCTTGCCATCCACTCTGAAGGCCGTGGCTAGTTACCGAACAGGTCGACGGGGGTGGGGGTGTAGGAGAGGGTAGATCATGGGCTATGGCAAGGTACGGAGAAGAAGGAATGAGTAATACAAGTCCTCCCACCATTAATAAAATTATTCATTTATTTATTGTTTTGCGCATGTGCTTGCATGCCATGCTGTGCACATGGAGATCAGAAGACAACTTTGTGCATGAAGTTCTCTCCTCCCACCTTTATGTTGGTTCTGGGGGGTTGAACTTGGGTTGTTAGGCCCCCGCTGCAGCCTCTGTGTCTTCTTCTTCCCACACCTGCAGTTCTGAAGCAAGCTGATTCACATGCTGTACTTTCAAAGGCGTCCCAACTAACACTACCACGTAGGGTCAACTGAAAAAGACTTATATTCAAAAAGTAAAGCTTCATTCCAGGTAGCTCATAAATAATAATAAAACGACATTGGCTCAACAATAATCTTTGAATCATTCCACAGTTTTTTTTTTTTTTTTTTTAAATGAAGTCAAGTCTGGGCTGCTGACTTTTCTAGCAACTTTCGCAGGACATTTAAACCCTTCTTAGCTGGCCCTTTGTTCCCAGGTTGCCATGGAGCGTCAATAAGCAGCTCAGAATAACCCAGACAGTGAACTGAGAGGTACGGCTTGCTCAATGGCATGCCGGCTGGCCAGGTTACACTGTTTTCCTTGCTCTCATCTTGGGAGGAGCGCTGGGCAGCTGGCTGGCTTGGCAGCTGGGCAAGGTGCATGTCTGTCGGCCGCCCAGAGTTTGAACCGCAACCAAGACTCGCCTCCCTCCTGAGCATGTGCAGGGCCTGGCAGCTGATAGCATCTGAAAATAGTTCCCTGAGCACCTGTCCCTTGTGCACCAGCACCTGGCCGGCTGCCATTTAGGACAATGTGGACTCAGTTGGGAGACAGGTGAGGTGCTGGCAGATTTTAATGGTTTGTAGGAAGATCTGGGGACTTTGGCTCTCCTTAAAGAATGAAAGGAACAAAACAAAACACAAAAGCAAGCCAGCAATGCATTTTGAGCAGGTTCGTGCTGTACTTGTGGCTGTTGGGGTTTCCGGGGGCACCTATGTCAAGTATGTGTCTGAAGAAAAAACAGGCGTAATTTCTGCTTTAGAAAGCAAAACATTGAGTTAAGTTGTTTTATTTCATTCCATACTCGCTCTTCAATCCCCAGTGCTTGCCAGTTGATGGCTCCTAGGTGTTTCCCTTGTTAAGCCATTATTTCTCAGTAGTGGGATTGTGGGCACATGCATTTACAGAATGGAACCACAGTACGCTAAGTGCTGTTTACCTCTCAAAGTTCCTTTCCAGTTCCTTCTGGACTTTCGTTTCTTCAGTGGCCTTGGCATGCTGGCGAGGATGGAAGCAGGCACCACAAGGAAATACTTCTGAAATGATCGGTGGTGTTTGAGCTTCTATTTAAAAGTGGCCCTTCATAGATACCTGGGTTATCTTTAGGCCGTCAGTGATCCGAGGCTACAGGAGCCAAAGGGAGTCTGCGGAAACTCTTGCCTGTTGTGTTTAGATATTCTTGCTCCTCAGCCAGAGGCCTCGTGACACATCTCAGATTTAGCCGGGGTTCTTCTGCCGAAGTCCAAGAGGACTGGAGAACCTAGGAATGGCTCGGCAAACTGCAGGGATTGAGATGGGAGGACCGGAAGAGCAGTCCTCTGTGCAGCCATTAGAAAGGCTTGCTCTTTCCACGTTGAGTGTAGGCACCTGGGACCTTTCTGTGGGCTAACGCTAAAATGAGGCTCAAAATGGCTCAAACTCCACCATCTCGTGGTGACTGTAGTGTTTTTTGTCGGTGGCTAATAAGGCAGTTTTCTCCAACGTGTTTAATTCCTTTGGTCATTTGAAGTTGACCACTAGGGAAGGAGTTTCTGAGGCTGCAAAGGTCCACACACTGCTGTACAAGACACAGGTTTGCATCCAACGGCATGGGATCCTGTCTCTGTTAGCCGGAAGTGGAACACTAAACTGTATCAGGCCTTAGGGATGACTTGGGAAATTGTGTGGGATGCGGCAGTAACAGTATCAGAAGTTTGAACCCTGCGCCAGTTCTTTCTCTTTTTCTTAACTGTTAATCAGAAGGAAGTCTTAATTCATTGTTTTCTTTGCTTCCTTGGGATGGGACAGAGCAGGGAGCAAGGGAGGATGATTGACTAATTCAAGACGTTTTACTTTTTTACCTTTAGTGCATCAGCAGGGCCTCCTTTGAGACTGCTGTTAAGCAAACTGGAGCCCCATGCTTCAGTCGGGAGGGTTTATTTCTGCTTAAAACATCCCCAAAAGATGGAAAGGTGGACTAGAAGTTTCCTGTGTTTTCCAGATCCCAGATTGATAATTCTGGAGGAGCTTTGCCTCCTGAGTCCCTAGAGAAGGTTAGCACAGGACACAGAGAGGAGAGAGCAAAGGTAGGTCCTGGGGTTTCAGTCACTCCTCTATTGGCTAGTCCACGTGGCATTCCTTGTTTAGGGTTTTCTGTTACACTTTAAATTTCAGTTTAGAACCTGTGTGGGAAACCTCAGAAGCAAGTCCTCACAAGTAGGAGAAGCAACAGAGGAGGCCAGGACCTCTCCCTGCACTGCCGCAGCCTCCTGGCTGAGATGGAAGCATCCCCAGCCCCCTGCTCCTTCTTCCTTCCAAATCCAAAGGGAACAACTTCTCTGAACCATTCATAATTCACTGGGACTGTCGCCCTCTTCCTCCAGGCTCTGCCATGCCCTCTAAACTGGAGCTTTGTTCCAACACAGGCATTGGCTTGTGTGGAGCAACAGTGATATATTTGGGCTCTGAAAATATTCCTCCAAACGTGATTCCCTTCAGGCCTGCAACCCTTTGTTCTGTGAAGTGTTGCTTCAAGAGGCTTGCAGACAAAGTGGAGAGGTCATTATTCTGTTATTTTCTCCCAGGTTGAGGAATTGCCTTCTAGACTGGGTGCCTGCCTCTGTTAAAGCCACGACTGCTGTTTTCAGAGGGTCATAAGAAACATGGAAAAGCCCGGCCAATGCTGTCTATGGTTGCTGCCCAAACTATTCTTTCATCTCTTCGTCACTGGAACACAGGCCGAGCTTTTGGCTTTGAAGCAGAAGGTGTAGCTGCTGCAATAGGCTTAATTTGTGGGGATTATTTCAGAGTCAGCCCAGGCATAAAATAAACAGATGGCACCCCTACCTCCGTCCCCCCAGCTTCAGGAATTCAAATATAGAATGACTTAGGGCTCCTCATTACCTGCAGCAAAGCGCTAAGGGGAAAGTGAGAACTCACTCTTCCTTCCCCATTCCCTACTGAATTTACCATGAGCAACAAAGACAGGCAGATTTGCTCTGCTGGGCAGCCAGGGGCTGTATGGATCATTCCAAACTGATTTGTCTTGAAGACACTGACTGTTTATTAATGACCTTGATCATGGGAGCATCCTAGCAGCCCAGAGTCCACGAACTAGCCAGAGGAAGACCACCCACAAAGCCCAGCTGTTTTATGAGTGTGTTTAAGAGTTCTTTATTTAAGGAATGCTTACATTTTACTTCTGGCCTCTGATAAACAAACAAGCGCTCTTTCTCTCTCTCTCTCTCTCTCTCTCTCTCTCTCTCTCTCTCTCTCTCTCTCTCTCACACACACACACACACACACACACACACACACACAAGCCTACATTGCCTACATTCTCATAGAAGATACTGATTTTTCCATCCACTGGGAGTCCAAGTAGTGAACAAACGTGATGGTGGGATGGCCCCCCTCTAGGAAGAAATGATTTGCACGGACCCGCTGGCAAGTGACTAAGCCTTGCCTGAAGATCTGTGCTGACATTTGAAGAGTTTATGGCTTGCAAACCAGCATCAGGTCTCTTCCCACCCCTGAAAGTTGTCTGTGAGTGGAAAATTCATGCTGAAGCAAATACCCGTCAGGTTGGTACTGCCAAGTATGGAGACTACTGCCAGTAGGTGTAGACCAGGTCCTCATGGTTGCTGGCCATCAGAGGAAAGGGCCGGGGAGCCATCTGTTCTGAAAGATTCAAGTGCTGGGCTCTAGCAGGCAAGGGGAGACCCACTAAGTAGATTTAGTCCTGTCAGGGAACAAGCATGCCATGTGGAGGGGTTCCATAAAGAAAGGATCTACGGTCCTGTAGCAGGAAGAGGCTTCCTGAGGACTCCCAAGTTCTGGAGCGGGCAGGGTGAAGAGCGCATGAGTCAGACTGTAGTCTTGTCTTGCAGATGCTGGAAGTCAGCGACCATCAGCCTGTGTGGTTGCATGAATGGGCATGCCACTCACTGAGTTAGAGAGCACTCAGGAGAAATGCATTTGGAGTAGCTACATCCTGAGCTCAGAAGTCTTGGACTTCCTTATTGTCATTCTATTTTAGAGCCTTTGACTCCTTCTGTTCTCCCGTTGCTCTTGAGATGGATTTGTTTCTTGGCTTTACAACTTTCCTACGTATCAGTATCTCTGACTTAAAAAATAAGAGTAAGATGTTGATTCCCTATAGGAGTGTGTAGACAGCATTTGCAATCCTGGTGAGTTTCAGCCTCAAACATATACAGCCCGCCTTTTTGCCAAAGGATCAAGGGCCGCTCAGTAGACATTCCAGATAGACCTTTGTGTTTCTGTCTGAGGAGCAGGCTTGCTGGCAATGAAACCTGGCATTGCAAAATCCTTCCTTAAGCCTTTGTTTAATGCCAGGGATCTCAAATGCTTGCAAATTCTGGAGAGGCGCCAAACTGTGCTCCCAGATTAGGAGCCCGGTGGAAGGACTCCCATAATCTATAAACCTAATATAAACTGCCTTTCAAATGAATGAGTCGTTTGGACTGCTGGAAGGAGGCCAAGGATGTTTGGAGTTCCCTTTTTTAGCTTATACAAGTTTTGCACTATGGGGCTTTTATAATCACCTTCTAATTACTACATTATTATTTACCCTGCTTTAAGGTGAGCCTGTTAAAAACTCAGCCTGTCCCCTTTTGCTGACCCTTAGCCTGGCCCCTGGGTGCAGGGCATAGGTAGTTTGCAGCGTTTTCTCATCTGTCTTGTGTTAAAGATCTTAGTGGGAAATGTGGACTTTTGTGCACCATTTAGAACGAAAATCTGTTTGAATGCTGTAAGTGTTACACAGTACACCACTAGGCAGGTGGGGACAGGGGAGTCTGCTGTATTGTGCCTCAATTGCTGAAGTCCTAGTTCAATATAAATGTGAATGATGTTATGACGAAGCCCAAGCTATCAACCGTCTGAAAAAGTCTGAGCTGCTCTTTGCTTTGAGTCTTCCGTTGCCAGTCTGGAATCATCTCCCAGTGACTGTGTGTGTCCAGATGGTGAGTTGAGCCTTGCCCAGAACAAGAAAATAAAATTTTAGGGAGGGGGGCAGTTTTGAGACAAGGTTTCTTTGTGTAAAAGTCCTGGCTGTCCTGGAACCCGAGATCCGCCTGCCTCTGCCTCCCAAGTGCTGGGATTAAAGGGAAATGCTACCACTGTCCACCTGGAAAAATCTTAAAAGATGTGGCTGCTTGAATTCTTGGGGACTCCCAGCTTGTGCCTCTGGCTTGCAGAACAGCCTCGATCTTCTCCCACTCTAGTGGCTTCTTTCTTCCTCCCTTGATAGGAAGCAGCCATCCACTGTGGTCTCAATTCTCCAGTCTGTTCCCAGCCAGCTCCAGCTGAGCGCATTTTCACACGGCCCTGGTTCTGGTGATAGAGGAGCAAAGAGCAAGCAGAGCCAGCCATAACACTGAGTAATGCCGGGATGTGCCTTCTAGAACAAACAATGTGGGTGAGCTTGCAGAGAGGGAATACCTCTGGCTTGACATTTAAATTACTGAATTATTTAAATGAATGTCAATTAGGCGGAGTAGGCTTGCTGCCTTCTGCCAGGGCACTTCCTGGTTATTCGCACAGGCAGGTGTAAAGACTATATTCACTTTAGATATATCACACTTCCTGTTGCGCCACGGAGGAGCAGCGCATGACACAATTATAGTGTATTGATCTCATGGTCTGAGAGGTTAGGAACCCACACATTCTTATATGTAGCCCTTAAAGGCATCCCCTAGCCCAACACCCAGCCCAAATAAAATAAAACAGGCCCACACATGTTATGGTGAATGTTAAATTTTACCAGACTGAAAAAGTGAGTCATGGGCACTTTGAGACTTGTTGTATTCCTAAGAATTGTGGATATTAGCAGCTAAGTGTGTTCTGCCTTCCTCTTAGCCTTTGTTGAATTAGTAACCCTAATTCATAAAATTGCTTTGACGTCTCTTCAAACTAACACAGACTGCCATCTTGTACTATGAACTTAAGGTTCTCATTTATTATTGTGTGTGTGTGTGTGTGTGTGTGTGTAAAGTAAGTGCATAAAGGATTTACTAGTTAGTTTTATGGGAATGTGCCAATTAAATAAATGAAATGTTGGGAGGAAAGCATGGGAGAACCAGATTTGATGAAGGTTTTGGATTCGTGCTTGGCTCCTGGTTCCATATCAAAGATGGAGTTAATTATTCTATACCCATACCAGCTCTTCTCCTGTTGCCTCTTTCCTTTGTCCTGAGTCTGGAGAGCAAGACTAGGTAAACCAGGCATTTTGACATTTGATTGAAAAGAATCACTGACAGGAAAGCAGGCAGGAACTCTTATTTCTTTCTATAAAACTGCAAGAAGTGAGTAGAAGGTTGAAGGAGACTTATTTGAGGCTGCAGGGCTGAGAGCTGATGAAGGTTAATGCTGCTTCCTGCCTTTGCGCAGGACAGAAGTGGCCCCACTAAATGTTAAAATGACTTGGGGCTTCTTGTGTCTGGTAAAATGCTCTGGTTATAGTCCAAACACCTGTCAGACTATGTATCTTGTCAAAAGCTAGAGGCCTTGGGAAAGTGGCGTTTCTTCCTATGTCAATGGCTGGAGAGTTTAATTTAGGCTACAGCTTTGAAAACAGAAAATAGAAACATACTATTACAACCACAACGTGTGAATTTTTGTTGTCTTGGACCGTGCATTTATCTGTGTGTTTGTTTACTTTTTTGTATATTGTGATGTTATAGCTCAGTGGTTCTCCAACCAAGGGGTTGAGGCCCCTTTGAGGGTCGAATGACCCTTTCACAAGACCATCAGAAAACAGATATTTACGTTACAATTCATAACAGTAGCAAAATTACGGTTGTGAAGTAGCCACAAAAATAATTTTATGTCTGGGTGTTACCGCAACATGAGGATCTGTATTAAAGGTCGCAGCCTTAGGAAGGTTGAGAACCACTGCTGTAGATAAACCTGGGCAGTTCACCCATGCGTCCTGTGCTTCTCCGTGAGCTGTAGCCTCGTTCTCTGACCATCCATCCATTCTATAGGCTCAGTGATGAATACGATCTTTCCAGTTTGTTGGTATTTCTGGTGCAGTGCATTGACTAAATGATCTTTGGTTATCCATCATCGGTCTGTGAATAGTCACTCCTTTATTTTGTTTTCGTCTTACCTCTTCATCACAACTAACTAGCTCTTCATCTTCAACCCAGTATTGGCCAATGTCCTTTTCAGTGTATTAACTATGCTCTTGGATAAATATGATTACAAATCCTCTATAATTAAAGTGTGTGTTTTAAATTTGTACCTGTTGCCTTATTTCAGTTTTTAAAATACAATCATTTAATGTTCATTTCAGATCACACACCCATCGCTATGACATCATTAACTTCCCAATAACTCCCCTCCCCGGTTCAGTTCCTTCTCAAGAGCTATCACCTGTCGGGCAGTGTAGCTGGCAATACTCAGCCCAGCTTCATGCCAGTCAAGAGTGGCAAGCATGTCTAGACTCCCTAGAAATATTATCTTTTAACTCTCCTTTGGCAAGAGTAAGCTTTTTTGCTGGATTGTGTGTGTGTATGCATGTATTTATATGTGTATATATACACATATATATGATTTTTATTCTTATAGACTTAGATAGGGGCAGGGATATTTCTTGGATCTCTCTAGGCAGAGAAAATAAAGACTCCCTCTACCGTCTGTTTACTCCTTAAAGCTTTTACTCATTAGAAAAGTCTGAGGGCTCTTGATCCTCAGGGGTTGGTCTGGTGGCATACATAGCACCGGCAGAGGCTAGTTTGGCTTCTCTGCCCTCAGGCATGTCTTTGCTTTCGGATGAGCCCCTTGTGGCTTTCAAAAAGAGCTAGCAAGTCACTTATAAACAGAAGGCCCTGTCTGTGTGTCTGCATGTACTTACTCTGTGGGACGCAGCACCCACACGACAGTGGGCCGTGAACTATATTTCCACTTCTTTGAAGAGGGAAGAAGAAAGATTAAAAACGCATTTTTCTTTTTGAGATAACCCACATCTCTATACACACCCACACGACTCTGTGTAAATGAACTTGACATTTTCAAAGACCTGACTTTAAGGTCTTGTCTTAAAAGCACAGCCACCCGACCTCTTTTTCTTTTTTCTTTTTTTTTTTTTTTGTTTCTTGCTTTTTTTTCTTCTTCTTTAACTTAAAAGAAAAAAGCAGTTATCTCACAGACGGGCTATTGAGAGTTCAAGGATCAGAGGGGAGCCTCCCTGTGCCACAGACCTTGGGAGAGACTTGCTCCAGAGGTCGGATTTCCTTGAATAGGGCTTTGGTGACAGTGGCCTTGGCAAGCTAAGGAATAGCCTTTAGGACTGAACTCGGCAAATTCTGTCTTCACTTTGCTCCCTGAGCTGGCGGAAAGTGTTGGAGGCAGCAAGTCTGAACTAATCATCCTGATGAGGGAGGTGGGAAGAACGATGTGAAAATGGAACTCCAAATAAGTGTTTGCAGAAAGACAGCTGGGAGGTCGGAGGAAGTGTGCCTCCCTGGGATACGGTTCTGTCTCACTTTGCTTTGCTTCTCGGTGGCGTCACCGGGAACTGCCTGGTCCCTGGTCATACCTGTTACCTAATTGTTTAAATATAGTTTTTTTCCCTTTGTTTGTGCCCTCTGCCTGAGTATTTGATGCCAGTTTTTTTCCCTTCTTTCCTACCAGTAGACAGTTCTTAAGAGCTACTAATTGTAATTTTAACCAATATACAGACTCCATCATCATCATCATCATCATCATCATCATCATCATCATCATCATCATCATCACATGTAGTCTAGCATCCGGTTAAGAAGGTTGAGAACTTGGGTTTGTAGCTATCGACTCTTCTATAAGTGTGTTCTGAAACACTCAAGTCCCGAATCATTGCTTGCTTCCAGGGGCAGAGCTGGCAGGAAATGGTGCTAATGGTTGCCATATATTTATTTAGGAGCCATTTGGGGGGTATAGAATAAAGGTGATGAAGTGTATGTTCCTAACAAATATTGCTTTTTAGATGCAGGAACTGGAGATATAAGAGAGGGGTTCCTCACTAGTCTGGACAGCCCCTTGTTAGGTCTCTGTGCTAGCATGTTCTTAAGGAAACTACAGAGCACGGACAGATAGACCCATGGACTAGGATGGCGTTATTCTTTGGTTGTGTGATAGTCGTGTGGAGTAGACATGGGTCCGTGGTGATGTCTCTGTGATCAGGTTTGGGGTGATCTCAGGGCAACCTGATTTTTTTTTTCCCTCTGAGAGTGATGAAGCTCATATGAGTGAATCGTTTTCCCCTCTTACCTCTCCTTTGCAGATGAGAAGCCCAAAGTCAACTCGAAGCTTTACATGTGTGTGTGCGAGGGCCTCTCCTGCGGGAACGAGGACCACTGCGAAGGCCAGCAGTGTTTTTCCTCTCTGAGCATCAACGATGGCTTCCATGTCTACCAGAAGGGCTGCTTTCAGGTTTACGAGCAGGGGAAGATGACGTGCAAGACCCCTCCGTCGCCTGGCCAAGCGGTGGAATGCTGCCAGGGGGACTGGTGTAACAGAAACATCACTGCCCAGCTGCCCACTAAAGGTTCCCATGGCTTTTTCTATTTCTAGATCAAGGGGGTTTATTAGTGTTGCCCCAAGTTTGTGTGGGTTAAGGATCTGTGTGGCCAGAAGCTTTCCTCTTACACCCTGAACCAGAGCTGGTGAGCCATGGCAGGTCAGCCTGGGTGAGGAAGAGAAAGGCTTTTGCAATCTAAAAGGACAATGAGCATTCTGGGGCAAGGGAGTGATGCGACATTCATCGAGGAAAGATTTAGGGACAGGGTTTGCTGACCAGAGGTCACCACGCACAGGTGTGTGGCTCCCGATAGCACCTTCTGTTAAGGGGTGGTAGTGACGTTCATAATTCCTTTAGTAATTCAGCCTAGTAAACTTTCAGCTCTAGGTCATGTGGTACCTGGTGCTTGCATGGAATGCCTTTCCTTTGTTAAGAGGACAAAGGAACGTTCTCCAGCATCTTCCAAATATAATTCCTGGCCATGTGAACAGAAGTCATATGTGATTGTGCATGAGCCATGTACTTATGGAATTCCCCCTCATGCGTTTCCTATGGATTCCATGTCCTTTGGAAATTGGTTTCCCTCCGAAACTGTTTTCTCATACAGTGAACTCTAAGGGGCTATCCAAAGTTACTGTCAAAATTAACATGGGCCCCCACTCCAAGCCAAATTTATTCCTTAATATAAAGTACCTCTTAATAGGTTTAATTCTATGATTTTGAGCTTGTGGAAGAAGGATATGACAAATGGCACAAGAGAGGCCACTCGGAGCCTTCACTGCCAGGACTGTCATGAGGCATAAAGGAGGCAGGAGGCAGAAAACCAAAAAGCTGATAGTTCATGTGGCAATTTTTAAGTTACCGTGACCTGCTTAGGGCAGGTAGAAGAGACTCCATTCTAATATAAAAATAGGGTTGAATAACAAGGGCTTGAAAAACAGGGATCAAATATTGAAGTAGTTGAACTCAAAGGTTATTTCCCGTATGCTCAGTGTGTTAATTTTCTACTAACAGAAGGGATGGACAAGAAGAAATCTCTGCATTCACACAAAAGCTATGTCAACAGGGTGAAGATCCTGATAAGCGCACACCGCCACACATTAAGTTGTACACGTTTATTTATATACTTATTTGTGTGTTTGTGTGTGCGTGCACACATGTACACACGCACCTGCGTGTGCGTGCATGTGTTGGGCAGATAAGAGGACAACTTATAGGAGTTGGGGTTCAGGGGTCAAACTCAGGCTGGCAGGCTTTATAGTGGGCACTCTTGCCCTGAGCCATTTCCCTCTCTCTCACCAGCCTGTGTTTTAACAGAAGGCATTTCCTGTAAGGAATTTCTTATTTGAGAGACCACAGTATCTGTCATTTCACGACATATCCTCCATTGCCATACAGATGACATGAACAACAGCATGCGTTGCCATGCATTGTCACGCAGAGTATTAAGTGAGCCAACCTGATTCTCAGGACTTGGGGAGTTAAAGAAACTTAAAGAGTCTTTGAGTAGAGAGTTGGGTTGCTGAAAGGAACCCTGAAAAAGGGAAAGCTTAGGGGAGATTTCTCCGTGGGGTATTACAGTGGAATGGCTGTCCTTCAGGGCTTAATGGTAAATCATCTTTCCGTATGAAATTCAAGTTAATAAGAGCAGCAGCGAGGCTTACATGGCTCTTGTATTTTAGAAGCTCTTCGACAGTCGTGCACCAATACAGTTGATTCTCGGCGGGATCCTTTCTAAACGTCAGTTCTGCCTAACCGAATGATCACTTGAATAAATGGCTGTGCCATTGGCTGGATGTTAGGGAGTGTTTTAGTTGTGAATTGTTTTGATTTGTGAGATTGTTTGGCCAGGATCGGGAGCCACTTCTTAGGATGTTGGTAAAGAAGAAGGAAATGGTGGTCCTGACTCCCACTTACCATTTTCTTCCCATTCTCCAGGGAAATCCTTCCCTGGATCACAGAATCTCCACCTGGAAGTTGGCCTTATTATCCTCTCGGTGGTGTTTGCGGTATGTCTTTTAGCCTGCATCCTGGGAGTTGCTCTCAGGAAGTTTAAAAGACGCAACCAAGAACGCCTCAACCCCAGAGATGTGGAATATGGTACCATTGAAGGGCTCATCACCACCAATGTTGGAGACAGCACGCTAGCGGTGAGTTTGTGACCCCAGAAATGGAGATGGATACTTTCTTGAGTGTGGAAAGCCAACAGTGAACTGACAGTTCAGATGTGCACTGGACCAATGTCCAGTTGTATGTGAGCATCAGGTTGGCTCCCGTACATGAGCACATCCATCTAAGCAGACACTTGAAGAACGGGCTTGGAGATTTTACTTTAGTAGATTTTTGGTGCTGACTTTTCTTTGGGGAATGTGAGGAAAAGGGATAAAGAATGTTTGGTGGACTGGAGTTTTGGAGGCTTGGAATGGCGCTATTCAATTGCTCTATTTGTAACAACAAAAACGTTTTGTTTTTTGTTTTTTTTTTCAAGGAAGCATCTTTTCATTAATATTAAAAAAAATCTTTTTCCTTTTAGATGATTTGAATACCCCATACTTTAGAAACTTGACTTCTCCTGAAGTAGCCATTAAGTTTTTGATGCTCCAGTACTGCCCCCTTGTGGAGTATAATCAGCTGATTGAACCGGCGTCCTCCAGTCGAAATGTGTAGCACATCCGGAATTTCGAATGTTTTAGTAGCTTCCTTTACAAGTGGGGGGGAAGCAAAGCATTTGTGATTTTTTTTATTGTTTCGATATACAATAAGATTATTGCTATTTTATGTAAAATTCCAAAGTTATTTGCAGGGTGCCTTATTCCAGACCCTTCAGAGTTTACTTCTTCAGCATAGAAGGCACTATGTTTATACATTTGAAAATTATTCCCTAGCCAGTGAGGTGGCCCAGGGTGTAAAGATGTTCACTGCTGATCCCAATGACCTAAATTCAATCCCCAGGAGAAAACTGACTCCCACAAACTGTCTTCTGACTTCCAAACACGTGCTGTGGCAAGGCTACCCCCCCCCCCCCCCGCTGCGCAAATAAATAAATACAGTCAAAATATAAAGTTACTCATATGTTTTAAAGCTATAGTGTCCCCTTCCAAGTGAATGTCTTCCTTTAGTTATTCTGCTAAACTTTCAGCTAAGCCGGGGAAGTAGGTCACTTACCATAAACAGCCTACTATAGAGTGCAAAAGAATAAAGTAGCAGAGTTCTCCATGGATACTAACGACATGGCTTCTCTGAAAAAGACGTGGATTCGTGGGCGTTAGGTGCAAATGACACAACCAAATCCGCTCCCTCCTTGTCATAATCCACGGAGTTGCAAGTCAATCAAGTCATCTCCGTAATGTGATTCCGAGCTGTTTAATGCTACACTCCTGTCTTCACAGCAGATCGTCATGCATGAAGGCTGGCTCCGCTGCGCGACAAGTCTCTTAAGTGCCCGGGAGTTCTCTAATTAGGCTTGCTCTGCAACTTTTTCGTGTTCTAGAGAAGATATACCCTAGGCAGTGGCCACCCTTAGCTCATGTGCTACATGCACCTGGACAGGCGTAGGACCTACCTGTGGTCAGGTGTCAGAACATTGCTGATGATACAGCCTGCACCATGCCCTTCTGCCTGCACCATCAGTGTTCTGCATAAAACAGGAACAAGTTATCCTTGCGCACCTCCTTTTACTCAGCTGTCTGAGTTATGGCACAGTGAGACTGGAAGAGGATACCCCTCCATTAAATATTGGCTTTGAAGTGTGTTCTGAGATTTAGGGTAAAGCGGATGGGTTTATGGAGTTTGTAGCAGGAAGACGTGAGGATGATTCCCGACCAAGCTTCAGCAGAGCACGATTCTAACGTAGATCAGTCAGAACTTTGTTCCTCGGAGCTGCTAACGTGTCTAATTACCAAGGGCAGTAATTGGAACGTCTAGTGTAAATTACTGTTTAAATAGCTTTTAGGGTTTTGAAGTAGGAATGAAAACCTATGCCAAAACAGTTTTCTCAACACAGCCCAGCCCCATCAGCTGACAGAATGTCACAATATAATGACATAGCAAGAAACAACCAGTTGTCCTTATTTCCTTATGTGAATGGTGTGTTCTTTGCCACGGTCTGACAAAGTGTGGCCTTGCTAAAGCTTACCCATGGCTGGAGCTTCAGGGATTGAGGGAGGTCTTTATTAGTCTTTGTTTGATCTCCTCCCACCCTTTCTTAAATCTGTGATTAGAACCCAAACTGGGCATCACGGGCAAGCAACAGCTTAATATCCAGAGTTGTTTTTCTCACAAATAATTGAATGAATGGAGACAAACATGGCAAGAGAGGCAAGAGAGACTTGCTGGAGAGGCGTGAACCCTGCTTCACCAACATCCATTTTCTTCCTGATTATCCTTTTGTGGGTTCTGGATTTCTTCTGTTGACTCTTCAGCTTTTGGTAATTTTACCCGTCAACCATAGTTTGGTAACTTTACCGATCAATAGTGTTGTGCAGCAGTGCTGTATCGGAGGGAGAGAGGATAAAAGTTGCAGAAATCTATGCGTTGCTCGCCTACGCTGCTCGTGTCCTGGGAAGGGACTAACTTTGGGGAGGGTTAGCTGATACTGCAACTGTCCCTCCACCACCACAGAGGTCAGTAGAAAGGAAAACTTCATAAGTGAACTAACTGGCAATCTCTTGCCAGCATGCTCACTGGGAGAAATCAATTTTCAACTCTGGTTTTATGTTTTAAATGAAATATTGTTTTACGTCTTTCCTTTCTAGTTTGCAATTCATGTTCAGAAACGGCTAGTAAGTATTAATTTAGTGGCTCCTTTGTTCATCTATTACCTGAAAAAAAAGGAGCCTCCATCCAGAGAAACACCTACCTGTAAGAAACACGCACCTATAAGTACCAATTTAATGGTCTACATACTATTAGAATCTTTCCATTACACTTGGATGTTCATACTCCTAATTTGTCTGCTTCTAATTAGACATCTTTAATTTCTTTGGCAACTAAAGTAGATCGTTGGATAGATAGTTAGTGAGAATTGCAGAATACACAGCTCTAATGCTGAAACATCCCCCACCCCCATTCTTCCTACTTTTTCCTCGTGTCAGTCCTTTGAACTTTCTAATGTGCTTATTAACTTTGATCAGCTTCCCTTCTTATGTATTTGGTTAAAAAGAAACCTCTAGGGCTCAAGAAAGAATGACTTATGCACCAGGAAAACCTGCCTTTGCTTTACCTCTTAATTTTTCTGAGACACACAGTTTCTGGTCCTTTCAGGGGCAGTTTTCAAGCATTAGCAGGTTCACATGACCAGAGTTGATGGAGCTCATGTTGGTTACCACGGCATGCATCATAGGGCCCCGAAGCAGGAGCCATAGCTCAGTAATTTCTTTTTCATCTTGTTTTCATTACAGGAATTACTGGATCACTCATGTACCTCAGGAAGTGGCTCTGGTCTTCCATTTCTGGTTCAGAGAACTGTGGCTCGCCAGATTACCCTGTTGGAGTGTGTTGGTAATTCTCGGTTTCCCTTCCTTTTGGGAAATGGACAGCATCAGCTGTGATTCTAGAAGTAGAATGGGGCTTGGAAAAGCCTACTTCTCTTTGCTTATTGTATTTCCTCACTAAGCGCAGGAGGTGCCAAGCACCGGGTGATTATTCAGCGCGGGAGGGGGGAGAGATAGCCGTGGGGGGGTGTCTCTGTTCTCTGTGACTCATGTTTGAGAACTTGCTGAAGTGCTGGTAAGGGGGTCATCACCAAGCAGTAGAGACAATGCCTAGTCAGAGTGAATCGAAGAGGCTGTGTTGCCCAAGGACTGAATGATCTAAGGTAATAGATTTGGTTAGTAAGGTTTTCCCATCCTTTCTACTGTCCCCTCCCTCTAAAAAGAATGATGAGTTTATCTGCTTATTGTGTATCAATCAGAAACAAGGAAACTTATTAAAATATACTTTTAAAAACTAGAGTGAAGTTTACTAAATGTTTTCCTATTAAGTCCTTATTCCCAAGAGCTATATATATTTTTATAGCCTTTCAATTTTCTCCTCCACCATATTTTAAGTTGGTGGATTAATTTTTTTCTAAAAAATTTGTGCTCCTTTATTCACTAAAATTTTTTTGATCTGTTATTATTGCATGTGTGTATATGATGTCTGTGTGTGGATGTGTGCATGCTATGGCACATATGTGTATATTTTATATATGTGTGTGTCTGTGCATGTCATGACACATGTGTGTATATGATGTCTGTGTGTGGATGTGTGCATGCTATGGCACATGGTATGCATATTACATATGTGTGTGGGTCTCTGCATGTCATGTCACATGTGTGTATATGATGTATTGTGAGGTATGCATGCTACAGCACGTATGTGTATATGATGTATGTGGGGGGCGTGCATGCTACGGCACGTATGTGTATTTGATGTATGTGTGTGGGATGTGCATTCTACAGCACATGTGTGTCTATGATGTATGTGTGTGTGTATGCCGTAGCACATATGTGTATATGATGTATGTGGGGGGTGTGTGCCTTCTCCAGCACATGTATGTCTATGATGTATGTGTGTGGGTGTGTGCATGCCATGACGCACCTGAAGTTAGAGGATAGTGTTGTGGCGTTGGTTGTCACCTTATACCTTTATGTGGGTGCTGGGGATTGGACTCAGATCATCAGGGTTGTGTGGCAAGCACTTTACTGATTGAGCCGTATCACTGGCCCACCTTCCTTCAGTTTATGAGGGCACACACTTTTTCAAGTACTGGCACTTATTAGAAGTCCTTAAAAAGACTCAGCAATAAGTCAGTTTGACTGGTGGGTTAGCTGAAATGCTCATAAAGGACTTAGCACACATTCTTCTGTTTCTGAATTGGCAGCATGAATTCCCAGGAATTGGGAATTTCTGAGTCAAACATGATGTTGTAGTAGTAGTAGTAGTAGTAGTAATTGCCTCGTGGATTTTGTGAAGATGGTGCAGAATGCTTTGTTTTTCAGACAGGGTCTCTTTTGGCCCAGGCATACCTAGAACTCAGTACACAGCCAAAGATGACCTTCTCTTGAATCCTCCCTCACCTCTGTCCCTTGAGTGCTGGGATTATTATAGGCATACATCCAACGGCCAAATGCATTTTTAAGGTCCTGATTTTCAGGACTGAGGGGATGGCTCAGTCAATAAGCGCTTGTTGTACAAGCGGGATAACTTGATTTTGATCCCTGTGGGTCACACCTATGAAGCAGGCACTTCGTCGCCAAGCCTCATCCCCAGCCGTCGGTGGTTTGGGGGCTGTTTCAGGTGTGACTTAGACACACCTGCTTTCTTTCTATGTTTAGGTTCTTATTGGTGTAGGTTTCCAACAGAGCACAGGGCGGGTGTGCATGCAGGTGGCTCGGCAGCTGCCTACCGCAGCCCTGTGATGGAGCAGTCGCCACACGCCTGGACTGACAGGCTCATGACATTGCCTTGTAGTTTCATCTCCCGCTGCACTGCCTGCCACCCCGGCTATTACAGCCCATGTGACCCCCATAGTTTTGAGATAATGACCTCCTTTTTCCTGCCTCTTTGATCATCCTTACCTATAATTAAAGAGATTATTGAAAGGGGGAATCTGTCCTCGATAAGCATGTGGCTATTGAATGAAAAAGTAGGGGGCATGCATCAGATGGAGCTAAGTCACCCCATTTTCTAAAATATGCTCTTCAAGTGACTTGAAAAAATATTCGACTGCTTTATGTGCATAGGTGCTTTGCTTGCATGCATGTCTTTTTTTTTTCTTTTTTCTTTTTTTTTTTTGGTTTTTCGAGCCAGGGTTTCTCTGTGGCTTTGGAGCCTGTCCTGGAACCAGCTCTGTAGACCAGGCTGGTCTCGAACTCACAGAGATCCGCCTGCCTCTGCCTCCCGAGTGCTGGGATTAAAGGCGTGCGCCACCACGCCCGGCGCTGCATGCATGTCTTTATATCACAGATTTGCCTGGTGTCTGAGGAGGTAAGAAGAGGGCATTGGTTGTTTGCCATCCTGTGGGTTCTGGGAATCAAATCTGGGTCCTCGGAAGAACGTAGAGTGCTCTTGAACACAGAGCCATTTCTCTAGCCCCCAGGTGACTTTAAAAAAATTATTTATTAGTATTGTATGTATACATTTATGGAACACATATATGAATGTATGGCAGAGACTACTTTGTGGAGTTAGTTCTCTCTTATATAGATTCTAGGGGTCAAACTCAGGCTCGCACTCAGCAAGCACATTTACCTGCTGAGCCATCTCTTAACTCCCAAACACTCTTTTAAGTGTCGTCCACGTGCGCCATCACCAGGGACCTTCTAAACAGACACCCATGACCGGTGCCAGAAGTCAGAGCTCCTCTGGAATTGCGTGCTTGTGATTTTGAAAATCTGCTTTCGAAAACTATCTTTCTCCAAGAAACCCTTTAGAGGTGGTGGTGATTGTGCAGAACGGCCTCCCGCCAACACCAGTCTGTTGCTAATCTCCAGGACCTCAAACTGTCCTTCTGTGTGGGAAAAGCACAGGAGCACATGCGATACTCGTGACTAGAATTGCCTGGGAGCGTCCAGCGTAAAGGAAGGGCGCCAGAGAAGCCATTCGGTGATCTAGCTTCATACCCTTACCCCTTTGGCTTTTGATATCATATTGAAATCTAAGAATCAGTACTATTTTCTGAATTGTGTCATCACCTTTCCTGTGTTTTCAAAAATGATATGACAAGGATTTCTATCCTTTTGACATGGTGACTTTACAGTGTCATCTACAGATATGCTGACCTGCCTGCAGGATTAGGGATGCCCGTTAGGTACCCTTCAGGAAAGCAATTTAAATATAAATGCGCAGCTAATTAGTATCAGCTAATTGTGTGGCACTGATTGGAAGGCAGTTTCCTGTCACAATGAGGTGGACAGAGAAAGGAGAGTTCTACCTTATCTTTGTATATCTTTGTAGGTAAAGTATTTGAACTCCCAAATTGAGTTTGCCTAGCAAATAATGGGAGGGGTTAAGAGTTTCTGGCCTTAGGCTCAGTGTTTACTACAAGAGTTGTTTGGTCTGCCTGTGTGTCCCGTATTTACCCTTCTGTATATCAGAAACAAAGAATAATCCCAGCATCACATAAAGAAACACAAAGCAAAAGTTATTGGCAAGGCAGTTGTTTTGCAAAAAGGGTCTACCAGAACCCAAAGCAAACTAGTGAAGGCATGTGCCGAAATGGCCTCTGTGATGTGGGTGGTGACTTTGTTTCATGCCATTGGTGGGGGCTCAACTTCACAATCCGACATGACTGGCTCGTTTGCAGAGAGGAAGATGGAGGTTCCTAATATGAGGACACTGTCAGGTTGACTATGTTTGCTAGGAAAAACAAAAACGTTTCTCATGTGCTTCATCTGTTTGTCCCCAGGGAAGGGCCGGTATGGAGAAGTATGGAGGGGCAGCTGGCAAGGCGAAAATGTGGCCGTAAAGATCTTCTCCTCCCGCGATGAGAAGTCATGGTTCAGGGAAACAGAACTGTACAACACTGTGATGTTGAGGCATGAAAATATTTTAGGTGAGTACAAGCTTTCATTAGCTGGTCTTGGTAGAGATAAGATGCTTGTCCTGGTTCTCTCCCGCTTGTCACATCTGCAGTTTAGAGTCTCTTCCAGAAAACGACATAGTGACTCTCAGCATTTATAGACTATTTAATTTTTTAACAGGTATTTTTAAATTTAAATATGCACATAGGTTATAATTACCTGCA
The DNA here is from genome assembly GCF_950005125.1 of Chionomys nivalis. NCBI lineage: Eukaryota > Metazoa > Chordata > Mammalia > Rodentia > Cricetidae > Chionomys > Chionomys nivalis. The sequence continues at coordinate 22,500,539 of NC_080107.1, forward strand.
TGATGAAAAAGAAATCTGTTGCAGGGCCTTCTAACTCCTGGACCTGCAGATGTCTTTAAACAGAGGTTGCTGGACTTCTTAGTCCTGTATCTGCGGATGTGTTTAAACAGAAGTCGCAGGACTTCTTAGTCCTGTATCTGCGGATGTGTTTAAACAGAGGTTGCTGGACTTCTTACTCCTGTATCTGCGGATGTGTTTAAACAGAAGTCGCAGGACTTTTTACTCCTGGACCTGCGGGAGTGTTTAAACCACACCAACTTGCTCTACTTTGTTCACTTCAAGGCTTCTTGGGTGGTTCCACTTGCCCCGCCCTTCCTGAATATTTATTACTAGAATCAAACTAAGAAAGGTCTTTGGATTTTTTCCTAGAGATTCACAGCTCCCAGGGACGCTGTAATTAGATGCACATGCCTTCAAACTAGGCATCACTTTCAAAGACCAGATTTACAGAGGGATTCAGCATACATTTTCATTTGAAAACTCCTCGCATACTTCTGGGACTCACAAAATATAGATGAATTTTCATCATCTTATCACGAAAGCTTAGCAACACTTTAGAAATATGCGAAGTGCCCACTACCATCCTGCTATAGCAATGGCTTCTATAGTTTCAGAAGGCTTGAAGTGCGTTTCCATTAATACACACATATGGTGAAAGCTGCCTAGAGTGAGTCTTCAAAAATAGAAGAGAAATCTGTGTTGAATTTAACTGTAGGCTCTAGTGTTGGCCACTGTATGGCTATTGGATTATGTCTGGGTATTGTACCTTATACTCCTCTCCCTTTCTATCAATTTAGTATTTAAATGTGACCCGGAATCTTGGTGGCTGATGATTGGGTGGTCATCCAAAGCTTTGCTTCAACAGTACAATGGTGACGGTCAGTCTCAGAGACATTTAAAAGTATCTTTGAGGGGCTGGAGAGGTAGCTCAGCATCTAAGAGCACTGGTTGCCTTTGCAGAGGTCCTGGGTTCTATTCCCCACACCCACCTGGCAACCTTTTGTTAACTCTTGTTCCAGGGATCTGATGCCCTCTTCTGGCCTCTGTGGGCACTGCATGCACGCACCTGGGGCATACACAAGCAAAACAGCCATGCACACAAACACGAATTAAATAATTAAAATGCGTCTTTGAGTGCTCCCCAATTGGTCTACGGTGTTGGTGACTTCTAGGCCTGACATTCCTCACTCCCTAGTTGTCAGTTGCAAGGAGTCTTTTGGGCTTCAGTTACAAATCTGTTTATGTCTGGCTACATCTAGTAATTTTCTTTCTGTGGGACTGTGTCAGACAGGTGCTTTTGGCCTTATTTGCATTGTTCTTGACTCTCTACTATCTCCTTTCCATCCTTTAACCTTTAACAGAGACTGGCTGCATTGCCCAGGATGGTCTTGAACACCTGGGTTCATGCAGCCCTCAGTCCTCAGCCCCCCTGAATCAGTGGGAGAAGAGGTTTGTGCCACACCGTGCCTGCCTTGCATATTATGTCTCCGGGATCTGATTATGATCCTCCTCTCCAGGAGTATTGCAAAGTCTAGGTCCCCAAAGCAAATAGTTCAATTCAACTTATTCTTTTTATGTAGGCACAGTCGCATGCTCTGGGCCCTTGTTTGTTCCCTTTGTTAAACCTGTGGGCTAGCTCGAATTTCAAGCCTTCATCCTGCTGCATCTGGCGAGGAAGAGATCAGGTGTAACTAACGCAAGCTTGCGCTGTGGTGCTGGGAAACTGGCCTTTACTCTGGGGAGTAAAACTCTTCCCTAATCTAAGGACCGTTCGAGGCCCACTGCTCCTGCCAAAGTTGCATCTGACTGCGCGTTCACTGCCCTATCTGTCACTAAGGAGGTTGATTGGTATGGAGGTCTACTCCACGTCTTACATCATGCTCCTTTAAAAACATATGATATCGATTGCTTTATGCCTTCTTTTTGCCACAGGGTCTAATGTCTTTCGGGGTTGTCTCAAACTCACCTATGTAGTCAAGGAGGATCTTGAATTTTGACCTCCCTGCTTCTACCTCTCAAGTGTTAGAATTACTGCTAGAAGTGCCACCATGCCTGGCTTATGTGGAGATGAGAACCAAACCCAGGGTCTCTTATATTCTAGGCAAGCAAGCCCTGTACCAACTACATCTCCCATCCTGCTTTATGTGTTTTTAAGCATAAAATTGAATAGCATTAAAGTTGGCGTGTCTGTGCAGTGATCACCATTGTCCTTCGCCATAACTGCCTGTGCTCTGTGTCTAGTGTGATGGGCTGGTAAGATGGCTCAGTGCTTGCTGTTAGACCTGAGTTTGCTCTAAGTTCAATCCCCGAGATCCCCATGGTAGGAGAGAACAGACCTCCACATGTTTTTTGATTCCATGCACCATGGTGGATGTGCATATTTGCTTACTTCCACAAAATAAATAAATGATAATAAATATAATAAAAATAAATGTAATTTAAAATTTAAAGCACTACTGAGGGGCTAGGGGGATGTCTCAGTTGGTCCAGTGGTTACTTTGAAGGACTGACAGCCTGTTTGGTTTCCCAGAACCCATGTAAAAGCTGTGCTGTAGTGCAGAAATTTTATAATCCCACACACCCCTACTTGGAGACTGGAGATAGGAGAATTGCTAGGAGCCACACACCAGCTAATGTATACCCATCAGAGAACAGCAAGAGAAACCAGATCTCAAAGAACGGGAAAAGCAAGGACTGACACCTGAAATTGTTCTGTGACCTGCACACATGAATCCTCACATACGCATGCGAACACATACACACATACATGTGGATGCACAAACACTCACATACGAGTGCTGTTGATTGCTTAACATCGCAATCTCTGGAGACTACTGGGGAGGGAAGCACACTGCTCCTGAAAGTATACAATTAAACTGTTCTCTGTACACACTGTGTGCTCAGCATCATGCTGAGCATTTCGAATGCACTATCTTACATTGGCATGGCCCTTTAGGATGAACGTTGTTACCCTCATCTTATAAACAAGGAGAGCAAGTGGAGATCTTACGTGACTTGATCATGATCAAGGCTGGTAGGGCCAGTATGTGAAGCAGTGGTCTATTGGTAGGGCCCAGCCATCTCCACACCGTCCGTTTGGCACCTCTCCTGGTTCCTTAAGAGCATGGCCCCTGCAAACTTCACAGAGGATCGATCACTTTTTGATCACGTCTAGTTCTTGAAGAGCCAGCGCGACAGTTCTGACAGAACTATTGGGTCTAACCATCCTCTCCCTGTATTACAAACACATCAAGTGGGTGTACCCAAGTCCCCACGTCTAGGCACCTGCTCAGCTTTCATTAGTGCACGTCTCTGGACTCCAAACCCAGTCATCCTACAACAGCATTCCAGCACTGAGAATCAAATGTACTTACATAAACTTGGGAGGTAAACAGTTACAAAGGTCCTGTTAGTGATTTCAAAGTGATTTTTCCTGGTTTAAAACATAATGAATGGGGCAAACATAATCCTTCTTTAAGATCTAGGGTTCATAGGGAAGGGGAGAGGGAGAGCTTGCTTTTTCCCCCCCTCAGGGGAAGAAATGAGTATGGGCTTACTACACAAGTATATGTTAGCAGTTTGGTTTTTTTGGAATTGTATCTTCTAGCTTGGGATCTTTATTTTGGGAAAGAATTCCTTGACTGTACTTAGGATGTGTACAAAAGCAGCTGCGCGTGTCTCATTTCTCTCCAAGACCTCTGCCACCTCTGGATACAAGCCTATTCCAGTGCCTGCTCTGAATTTTTTTAATTATTTATTTTAGAAAAAAATTATTTAGATTCTGCAGAGGCTGCCGTAGGCATGGCAGTAGCCATACCTACCTGCTCTGAACTATTAGGATTCTGGGTGCTGGGCTCATGGTGCCAGGTCAGGACTAGAAGGCAAGCATCCAGTTCCCAGGTTCGTAGGGTTAGAGCACTATCTGTCAAGAGTTCTAAAATTTTATTACGGGTGAGCACCAAAGTATAAGTGTCATGTGATTCTTTATACTGTATATTAGTATTTACAAGGATTACTTATGGTGGAAATTGGCAGGACATTTTGCCGTTCATTGGCGCTGTTCCTTTCAGGAGTAGATGCTGTTCCCTGGTGCTTTTGTAATTAATTATATTTTGTTCTAGGTTAGATGCGCTCGGTGACCGTTTTGGGTTCTCAAGAGTCACAAGGTGGAGTTCTCACTGTGAAAATCCCGTCCTTCTTCCCAGGTTTCATTGCTTCGGACATGACATCCAGACACTCCAGCACCCAGCTGTGGCTAATCACACATTACCACGAAATGGGATCTCTGTATGACTACCTTCAGCTCACGACGTTGGACACCGTTAGCTGCCTTCGGATAGTGCTGTCCATAGCCAGTGGTCTTGCGCATTTGCACATAGAGATATTTGGGACCCAAGGGAAGTCAGCTATTGCTCACCGAGATCTAAAGAGCAAAAACATCCTGGTGAAGAAGAATGGCCAGTGCTGCATAGCAGATCTAGGTAAAGCTTAGAAACCATTCTTAGTTACCTCATTTGCTAACGTTGTTCTCCAGTGGTTAGCCGTGTTGGGCCTGTGTCTCCTCCTAACATGTTGTACTGAAAATTTCAAGCGTTAAGGAGAACTGAATGTCTTTCTAAGCTGCGTATGGACCACTTGCATCTTTCCATTAATCAGCAGCTGTGTGTGGACCACTCGCATCTCCCCGTTAACCAGCAGCTGTGTGTGGACCACTCGCATCTCCCCATTACCATTTCACAGTTCTCTCATCCTTACTGTGCATTCATCTGTCCATCTATCAGTTCATATTAATCAGTTCATCTTGGAGCGTTCTAAAGCAAGTTGCATACGAAAGAACCCTTTGCTCTGACAACTTCGCCATTCAAACTAACTTACCATTCAGAAGAGCACCTTATTTGTTCATTCATTTTTTTCCCCTTCCAGGTACACTTTACATATCCTGAAACACCCAAACCTTATATTTTCAGAGTTTTGACAGAAGCTGCAAACCTCAGGTCTCTGTCGAGACTTTCTTATTATTTTCTAGAGTATGCTCCGTCTTTATCTCACCATCCGCGACAACTACTGTAGCATTCTGATTTCACGAACTTTTGTGGAAAGTAGGTGTACAACTAAATATTTATGGATTGGTTTGTCTTAAAAATGGTGCGTGAAGTCATTCTTCAGTCACCAAAGCAAAGTTGTCAAGTGGAGAAAGTGGGCCGTGAGGTAACTCGTCCTTTGTGAAAGCGGAGCCCCCCACCCTCCAGGGTTTTGGGTGTGCCGACGGAGTTTCAGTTGTCCTACAGAGGAAACTATCTTCCCGGATAGTGGCAACTCTGCAAACTGATCTCTACCCTAAACCCCTAGGATTGTGGCTGTGTGGTTGTCCTGATAATAACCGAATGGTGACGTTATGACACCTCATTCTGAAAAAAGGTTTAGACAGAATTAGCTTTAGTTGTGTGATAAGATTAATATGCTTTTGTTCGATTTTAAAAGCAGAGAATTTGACATGTTAGGGAAATCCATTTCCTTTGAGTCACCTCGTGTCAGTGTTTTTGCGAGGGTGCGGGTGTGGCCCCAAAGCCACATGGAGCCATTGAGTTGTGAAGAAAACTTGCACAGCTCTGTCATGGCTCCTGGAGGCACGGTGATTTGTGTGCAAATTCTGTCACTCACTCTGCAGTTTTGCTTGTTTATTTACTTGTGGGCTCACCTGGCTGAAATGCCAACACTCCTTATGCTCTGTCCAAGGGTCAAAGGGGGACCCTAGTGCTTCATGCCAAGCTCTGAATTCTACAACATTGGTGCCCTCACAAGAACTGTTCATGTACCTCAACAGCAGTTGTGCCTACCTCACAGGATTATGGTAGGGTTCGGGCATTGCTGGAAATGTCTGAGAAGAAAGGATTCCGGTGAGGGCTGTGGTTATAATAGGGAAGCTCTAGGCTTTGGTTTATGGGACTTGGTCAGGAAGGAGATGGGGGATTTTGTCCAGCTAATTAATGGTTCAGCCACATTTTTTTGGTACGAAGCCTTCCAATTAGATGCATTAGCTGTGGCAAAAACCCATACTACTGAGTCACTGCCTGAGACCAGTAATGTTGTGTAGGAAACAGCCCCTTGAAGGCTGGAAGTTGCATGTAATTATTCACGGTTTACCCTGAAATTAAGGACCACTCATCAGGAATGGTGTTCTGTTATCAGCGCCGTTGAAAGGACTATATCCAATTGATTTTTCTAACTTTTTTGTTATTAAAATCAGTTAAGCGTATAAGATTTTAATTAATTTGTTCTTTAAAAATAAATTTTATTATGAAAAATACTTGCAAATAAGTGAAAACATCACATAAACTGTTTGAAGGAATATTAGTTTTTGTTTTGTTTTGGTTTTTGTTTGTTTAGTTTCTCTATGTAACAGCCATAGCTGAACTAGAATTCACTTTGGAGACCAGGCTGGCCTTGAACTCAGAGACCCACCTGCCTTTGCCTCCTACGTGCAGGGATTAAAAGGTGCACACTACTACCACCTGACCTGACCGTGTTTGTTTTGTGGGACAGGGTTTCTCTGTGTGGTCCTGGTTGCCCGGAAACTCCCTCTGTAGACCAGGCTGGCCTTGAACTCAAGAGTCTGCCTCCCTCTGCCTTCCTTGTGCTGGGATTAAAGGTGTTTGCCACTGCCACCCGGCTTGAAGGAATATTATAATAACTCTTAGATTCAAAATTGAACTTTTTATTATATTTTCCTTCTGTGGTTGTGTATTTTTACTCATTTTGGTGTGTGTGACAGATATTATAACATTTTACTATGAAATATCTCAAAATTTATCCCCCCATATCAAAATATATCTCTTCCAAAACCACAGTTTAATCTCATCTAAAAACCACTAGAGTCTGAATATGTCACCTAGACTGGCCTAGACCCTCCTTTAGCCTAGTCTGGGATCCTCCTGCCTCAACCTCTGAATGCTAGAGAATTACAGGTGTGTGCCACGATACTTGGCTTTGGTTATTTCTTGGCTCTCCCAGGTAACGATTCAGTCAAGGTTTACAGATTGCATTTTTTTTCTTTATAGTGATAATTGCCTGCTAGTAGGTAAGGGATTCTCTGTAAAAACTTAGTACCCAGCATCTTCTGGAAGCTTCTGTTGTTGTTTCCCTCCCCTCCCTCCTTCGCTTCCTCCCTCCCTCTCTCCTTCTCTCCCTCCCTCTCTCTCTCTTTCTTTCTTTGCAGTATCTTATTAGTTGACCTAGAACTCACTGGCCTTGAACCTTGTAGAAATTCTCCTGCCTCCCCAGAGCTGGGAGTGTAGGTGTACACTGATAAGCTGTTGGTCAGGGCTCTGGTCATTGGAAGCCTTCCCTGTGGTGAAATGAGCCAGTTCCAATACGATGCAGTCACTTGGCTCTGGGCAGTGAACTTCAGTGCCTCAGTGCCCTGCACATAGGCCTCTCCACAGGGCTGTTTACTGGCCTTTTAGCATAATGAATGGGCCAAAGAAAACAAGCAGGAAAACTTTTATTCTGTCTTTTGGGCCCTTGTTTCAAAGACACATGTAGTCACTTTTTGTTGTTATTAACGTGGCTAAAGCCAGCATGGCTGCCATGGCCTGTCTCACCTGCTCCTGCACACCAGGCTGATGTTTTGACTGTGGCTGTAGGAGCATATATGGTTTGGCGAATGTTCACAACAGCCCAGACAGAGAAAGAGGACCCACTCTGTTTCAGATGAAGGCAGCTGCTAAAATCTTTGCCGATTGTGAAGGGTAAAACGGTGCTCTTTGGCCTTGTGTGGAGTCACATCTTCAAGACTATGGCCTGAAGAATTCATTCACTGCAGAAAGCTGGAGGGATTTCCAAGGCACCTTAGGATGGCAAAGTTTCCCGGGGCATCTTGATCCTATTTGGCATTTCTCATTATGTTGAGTGTTATAGCAATCATTTTTAAGATGGTCTATTTATGCATCAATAAATAATTCCATCCTCGAATAAGCCAGGCACAAATCTGTCTTTCCCCAGTGGCTAGCGCGGAATGGCAGGTCTCTCTAATTGACGGAGGAATTCAGAAACGAGCCATGGTTTAAGTGCTTTGGAACCATTTAACAAGAGAGATTCACTCTGAGTCAAGGTTCAGCTCATTGCCGTCTGTTCCCATGATTCCAGGGGGAAGGCCCATGGGTTCAGCCAGCCTGATTGCTCTGATAAGCGGCTGCCCCTTTGGGGATACACCATAACCAGTCGTAGCTTGCCCCTTATGGAACAATAAATTACCTCAGGCTTTTGGTCTCGCACTGCCAAAAATTTGTGTTTGGAGGTAAGTGGGAGAAGTGGTGGTGTTTGAGCATTTAATTTGTTGATTTTTAAGCCACCTTGAGATTCACATAGAACATGTATGGACCTGTTTTTCCATCTGCTTCCAACATGGCCTCATATTGCTTTCGTGTTTTGGTCTGCATTTACAGAAACCCTATCTTCTGGATCTTTATATATTAACTTGATAGTCTCATAATCTTCCTGAAATTAGTACTTTTTCCTGCTCTCGTGTCCAAAGTTACACTCAATCTGGGGCTATTCGGGATATTCTAGGTCTAACACGAGTGACACACTCACCACCAGAGGGCGCTTATGATTGGGGTTGTTTTGAATTCCTTCAGCTGCCCTGTAGGAAGAACGCAGTAGCTAACTAATCACGCTGTTGTCTTTTTCCCTTTAGGCCTGGCAGTCATGCATTCCCAGAGCACCAATCAGCTTGACGTGGGAAACAACCCCCGTGTGGGGACCAAGCGCTACATGGCTCCCGAAGTTCTAGATGAAACTATCCAAGTGGATTGTTTTGATTCGTATAAGAGGGTCGATATTTGGGCCTTTGGCCTTGTTCTGTGGGAAGTGGCCAGGCGGATGGTGAGCAATGGTAAGTGTGTGGCATTGTCTTTGTCCGTAGTCTCTTGATGCCACGTGGTCAAAAACACAGGGGAATATGGCAGCCACGTTGTTCATTGAGTCAAATCATGCTTGCCTGACTTCTGGTGGGTGAAGTGTGTAATGGCATTGTGCTTGGAATTTCAGAGAAGAAACAGCTGAAGGATTATTTTTCAACCAGCATAATTTTTTCTTGCTTTTTCCTTTGGGGCTCTTGCTTCTTTCCTTTTGTCCTCTGGCTTTCTGTTTGACTTTCTTCTCACTGTTCTTCTCTCTTTGTTCCCCCATGAGCAATGTCTAACCCTTATATAAGCATCTTGCTATTGCAGAGTTCTTTTTTTCTTATCATTGGATTATTGAGCAAAGTCTGTTCCCACATTTAGAAGGAATTTCTTTATAAGAAACATTCAATCACAGTTAAATTCAAGGACTGTGGATGGATGGGTGGCTTGTATTGATCTGTTTAATTTTATAAAATGGTGGTTCTCTTAGCTGATAGGAAAGCCTTCCTTCCCTCCCTCCCTCCCTCCCTCCCTCCCTCCCTCCCTCCCTCCCTCCCTCCCTCCCTCCTTCCTTCCTTCCTTCCTTCCTTCCTTCCTTCCTTCCTTCCTTTCTGGACTCATTATGTAGGCCAGACTAGTCTAGAACTCACAGAGATCTGACTGCCTCTCCTCCCAGGTGCAGGGATTAAAGTGTGTGCCACCACGCTTGGCTTATTTGTTAGTGTTTTGGCCTGTGCCTTCCACAGCTGGTTCTCCCTCATGTCCACTAGTGAACGTTCACGTAATGAAACTTTGTATTGAATTAGGAAGCTTTAATTTCTGTTCTCTCACTTTAGGAATGCCCCAACAACATGGGGTGGTTTTCATAGCACAATCCCTTGAGTCAACTTGATGAAATTCTTATACCTAGAAATATGTCTCTGAAATTATCCCGTAAAATGAGAAGAAGAAGAAGAAGGCTGGAGAGATGTCTCAGTTGTTAAGAGCACTGGTTGTTCTTCCAGAGGTCCTGAGTTCAGTTCCCAATACCCACATGGCAGCAGCTCGTAATTGTCTGTAATTTCAGTACCAGGAGATCTGATACCTTCACACCAATGCGTATAAAATAAAGTTAAATAAATTATTTTTAAAAAGAGAGAAGAAAATGATGTTTAAAGTTTTATTCAATTTTCAAAAGTCATTTTATCTTCCTGTAAACCACTGGGATCCCAGTTCTGAAGTCTTCTAGAAATAAGACATGAAATCTAAATCTTTGCTACATCTGCCATCCACTGATAGTTGTCTTCCTAAGGACTGAGATTGTGTGGTAGTTACAGTTTTTGTGAATAACGGTCAGAGATTAAGATATCCTGTGGCAAAAATGGGGTTGAGTAATTTGATATAGTTTCAGTGGACAGTAGCTGAAGTTAGCATGCCTTCATGATAGGGTTTTCTGTGACATCGGTGTGTCCAGTTTTAAGATACCCTCAAAGGATGTTATGGCAAGTGTTTCAGATTAAACATCTGTGAACGGTAACTTGACAGTTCTTTTTTATGGAGCCATGGACATTTTCTGGTAATTATTTCTCAATCCACTGCCTTTTAGTTAGTGCCATCAAAGCGCTTGAGACCAGTTTGCGACAGAAAGATTGCCTAGCTGGTTTATAACGTTCTGAACTTTGCCTGAGATTGCACATGGACTTCATTTCCTCACCTTTTCCAGTCATTTGTGGCTGCCTTAGAGCTGAGGGGAAAGCCAGATTTTGCTTAAGCCATCTTTTCGTTTGTTTGCTTGTTTTCATTTGTTTGGTTTTGAGACAGGGTTTCTCTGTGTAACAGTCTGTCCTAGAACTCACTCTGTAGACCAGGCTGGCCTCAAACTCACAGAGATCTGCCTGCCTCTGCCTCCCAAGTGCTGGGATTAAAGGCGTGCACCATTACCACCAGCTAGTTTAGTCTTAACAAGAGCATTTGGAGGATTGGTACCAGAATAAACAGTGTGCTGGGGAACTTCCCCCAAGAGGAGGAAGCTGGTGTTCATGGGTCAGCACAGTAGCTGGTTCCCAGCTTCGGGTGCACAGCCCAGAGCCAATCAGGCTGCTAGGCAGGAATGCGTGGTGTGGGCTTTGTAAGAATGTGTCACAAATGTGTCCTGTGTCAGTGTCACAGGCGTCCACCCAAATGGCTTGAAAGATCAGCTGTGATTAATAGTAGTCAGCCTGAAGTTAGAGTCATCTGCTTGAAATTCAGCCAAACAAATGTTAGGTTGCTTGCTAGATCCTGTGATTAAGGTTATTTTTGGGAAGAAGAAAAAAAAAAGCAAAAAAAAAAAAAAAAAACTGGCTGGGAGGGGAAGGGAGAATGTTTTGGTTGTTTTTGTGATTTATTGATCTCTCCTTTGCATCGTGGGTTAGGCGTCTAGCTATTTCCCAAGATGCCGTGGGCTGAGCTTCTGTTCTGTGATGTGTGTGTGTGTTTAAGGGGAGATAAGGGTATCTTGTCTCTCATTATAAAGCAAGTTTTAACTTCTAGAAGTGGCTCCCTTGATCTTTTCCTTTTTCTCTAGTCCCTCTTCTCCCATGAGCTTCCACACGCACATACAACACACACATGCACACACGCCTATATGCACTCACATGCACATACACATACATGCACACATGCACCCACGCCTATATGCACTCACATGCACATACACATACATGCACACATGCACACACGCACAGGTGCATACACACTCAAATTAATGTGCCTAAACTCAGACTTGAGACTAGTCAATGCTTCTTGAACCCCTGTTTTGTTTTAGCCACTGCTAGCCCCCGAGAGGAAAGGTGAGAAGAACGGAAAGCAGGAGAAATGCTGCTCTCTTCTCCTCGCTCCTACACTCATGGTTTCCCTTCTCCACTTTGTTTATATGTGCTTACGATCGTCTTTCTCTTGTATGCGACTCTTAAGCTAGTCTCCGCTCTTATTTTAAATGGTCATGTGGTGTTTTATTAATGTGGCCCTTCCCAGATTGCTAGACATCCTGTGTCTCCTATTTGCAGCCTATGGTAGACATTTTTGTGCATGTAACTTTTCATTTGGGGAATTTAAGTCCTCGTCTTAAAAACAGTGGTTTTAGTAAGTCAGAATATGGATGTTTTTATGGCTTGGCACACATTGCCAAATTACTTTCCATAAGGGTTGTCCTAATTTACAATATTTCCTTCACCCCAGGATACAATGTACCTATTTCACTTTCTTATCACCTTTAGGAACTGTCATTAAAATAATATATATATTTTTTAAATTATTGTGTATAAAATGTACCTCATTTAAATATATGAACACCTCATATTAAGAAGGGTTATTATAATTATGTCCTTTGAATTTCAGAGTCTATTATAACAATTCATGACCAGATAGTTCTGTTGGAGCAGTGATCCTCAAGTGAACCATGAGCATAAAAATATGTCATATTTTGCACTTTTATTGGAATTTCACATTTATTTCCTACTAGTAATAAGCCTCATGCTGTTTCTGTATAGGAAATGAGACTTCAGTCCATTTTCACGATCAAGAATTTCTCAGAAGGATCTTTTGGATTTTATTGGTGCTAGTACTTTGACAGTGAGTTTGGAATCATTAGGGAAGAACGGGGTTTTCCCACCTTTCCTGTGTGGATTTCCATACGAACTAAAGGCAGGGGTTTGCTTGGGGATATAGTGAAAGCTGGAAGGCTGGAGCAGGCATCAGAATCAGTGCCAGCTCATGCCGAGATGCTGCTGGGCTTCAGCCCTGGACTCCAAAGTAGGGGTTCTGAGTTAAAGAATGTGATGTCCAGGGTTTGAATGCGCACAGTGGACTAGAGGCGTCCTGAGAAGTCAGAGGCAACAATGCCCGCAAGCATCTGTAGTCCAGAGGGTAAAGCCATGTGCCTCTGTGGTATTTGGTGGCTTCTTGCTTCCTGTTGTGTGTTTCTGTTTTCCGATGCCTGGAACCAGGGCTCTCAGGCGTGACACACAGAGGCTTGTGTGGGTGGAGTCCCTGGAGCTCTATCTCTGGTTCTGAGCCCGCTCGGATGGTAGAGTCAATAATATCCCAGGCTCTCATATTATACTATGACATTACTATTTAGATTTGTTTCACCATTGGAAAAATATTGATAGTACCGCCAGTTACCACCATGAAGAGGTCATGGCGGTTAAATGCGATCATGTCAGCGAAGCAACTGTTATTTGCCTGCTGCATAGGGAGGGCATTGACTGCCATTTCATGGCTCCGTCTACTGGAAATAGGTTTCCAGGAGCTTCCAGATCTTCCCCACCTCCTACTGTCTACCTCTCCCCCTCCCCTGTGTTCCACATGTTCCCCCATTTCCCTGCCTATAGGAAGACTCTGGGGGAGCACTCCTATTTTTCTGACTTTAATTATTATGGAATAAAAATCCATATTCAGATGTGCCAAAAACTATTGTATCACAGAAAAAAAAAATACCCTGGCTGGCCAAGTTGCATCGCATGAGCTGGGGACTAGGAAATTCTTAGAGTAAACGTATGTTTGGCACATGTAGTTTGGGAAACCTATTCTAATGAGTTCTTGCGTTTGCCAGAGAGGCCCATGCGCTTCTGTTCGTGAGCACAGAGGCTTGTGCGTGGGAGCCATGACAACGCTGGATGTCCAGCATGCGTCATGATATGACTTCGCTCCCTTAGTGTGCACTAAGGTTTGAGCCGATGAATCAGCCCAGGGAAAATATTCATATTTATACTTTTTAAAAAAAATTTGAAAGCTTTTATTTAGTTGTTCATGTTAACCTTTAGGGAGGTGACTGGGGACAGGAATGTGGAGGCGAGGCTGGAGGAAGAATTATTTTTGTTCCTGCGATTTCCTGGAATTTTGTGTCCCCAATTTGGAGTTGCTAAAGAGAGGAGGACCATCCATTGGCCTCATGCTGAAATAGTGTGGAGGCATCAGAAGTTTGCGAGAAGCTGTTTGTTTGGTTTTCTTCTTACTTCCTCTAAGACAAATATTTGTGTCTTTTGTATGGTCCTGGCCTTAGTGCGTGGCCTCTCTACTCAAGAGGCATCCAGTTCCAGCTCTGTGGTGCATTTTGTCTGTCTAGGTTTGAGTGATACGCAGCTCTAACTGGGGAGTGGCCATGAAGCTATCTTAGACTCAATGTAGGAGCTAACACATAAACATAAGAGAATTTCTCCCTTCCAAGTAAAAGTATTTGTATTTAGAGGCATGAGAAGGAGTTGTGGATCTGGGGAGACAGTGTAGCCCTTGCACGAGGATGTGAGCTCAATCCCAGGAAGCTACGTAGAGAAGCTAGGCATGATGGGGCATGCCTGTAATTCCAGTGCTGGGAAAGGTAGAGGCAGGGGCATCTCCGAATCCTGCTATCCAGCCAGCCTAGTCCACTGATCAAGCTTGCACCCAGTGAGACTCAAATAAAACAAGGTAAGACCGAATAAAACAAAACCCAAAACATGCAATACACATACATGCACACACGCACACACATACATGCCCGCACACAACAGTTTGGAAATACTTTTGTGCAAGATGTTATGTTTCCCAAGTACTGAAGGGTGAAGACATTTTTTGTTTAAACGTGGTCAGGGATCCTTACAAGAGAAGTAAGTAAGATTTGGAGATGGTGTAACTGCTTCCCTTGAGGTTTATGCCCGTTAGGAGCAATTGCTATTTGCCTGGAAAGGTTTTCATTTGGATCCACATCACAGATTCAGTTACACAACGTGGCTACATTATTTAGGATTAACAAAGTATCAACTAGAATTTTGAAGATACAATTTAGACTACTTGCCCTTTTAAAAACAAACTCTGGAGTCTGTGAGGTTCAGAAACCCTGTAGTATTTCTAGAGCAGATGCTCCTCATCTCTGAGCTTCTGCATAGTGACTTGTGTTTCTGTGAAATTGGTGTGAGTGGATTCTCACTAACCCCTGCGACAAAGGAAAAGGGAGATGAAGCTTTTTTAGGGGGCTTGCAAGAACAGGGAAAGCTTAATTATACCTTTTACTCACAGCCTCCTTCTGTCCTCTACAACAGCACCCCCATCCCGTGTGTCTAGGAATAGAACTTCCATGCAGGAAGGAAAAGGGCCAGCAGCTGAGTTAGTCACTGACCACATAGTTGGTGAGGGGAAACCGAGTGGTAAGTTCCCTGGTTCCCTGGCTGTAAGAGGACAGTCACTTTGCTAATTCCATATGGTGAAGTCTTAAATTGATTTACGGAATTCGTCTTCTAAGTGAAAAGACAGGTACTGATAATAACTGCACTAGCTACTGAACGGAGGCTTCTGTCTGGTAGTTTGAGGACATGCCTGTGTGGAGAGTGAGTGACTGGGAAATGACAATCTCAGATCATGCTATTTGTGTGCCCCTGATGGGAGAGATTATTTGAAAGCCATGAATTTTCCGACAAAATAAGTTCATAACAAAAAGGTGGTTTGGGTGATGGTCTTGATTTGTTATTTTGCCTCCAGGTGTTTGCAGATACTTTTTAAAAAGATTTTTTTAAGTTAATTTTATGTGTATGAGTATTTCGCCTACATGTGTATCTGTGCAACGTGTGTGTGTGTGTGTGTGTGTGTGTGTGATGCCCGTGGAGGTCAAAAGAGGGTGTGGGTTCCCTGGGAACTGAAATTACAGACGGTTGTGAGTTCTTTGTAGACAGTGTTGGAATGGTTTGTGGTACTTGCGATTTCATGAGAGGATTTTCAGTCTTCATCTTCTTCTCATTTCCTGCAGGGTATATATTTATTACCTTTGTCTCAACTTATTTTAGGACCCTCCTGTGGCTTCCAAAGGTGCTTTGACATAGGAGAGTGGTGGCTGGTGCTTTATCCTGTCACATTATAACTCACGACAGTGAAACCCTGCGGGGAGGGGGTACTCTCCTGCTAACCCACACAGTTCTCATCTTGTCGTACACAGGAATAGTGGAAGATTACAAGCCGCCATTCTATGATGTCGTTCCCAATGACCCAAGTTTTGAAGATATGAGGAAAGTTGTCTGTGTGGATCAACAGAGGCCAAACATACCCAACAGATGGTTCTCAGACCCGGTAAGCATGCTGTGTTATTAGTTTAAATCATTCCAGCAACTGTTAGCTTCCTGACTCTTAGCATTGATTTCATGGGCACCGTGCATCTACTCTTCTCCTACACAGTGTTATGTAGGATCCTGGAGCCTAATTGCGTAGGTTTGGGTAGCATTGTAATTCTTCAAGAAGCACAATCTGGCCGATGTTGCTAATGGGTGGCACTCCCATGGGTGTCCATGTGTGACCAGTGTCGAAAACGAGATCACTCATTACCGTCGCCCTAAAGCTGCGGTTGCATGTGTCAATCAGAGGCATCAATGGTGATTAACTCTTGACCATCTCTGCTTACCTGAGATTCTAAAAGCAGGCTGTACGATGCCGAGGAGCTTGATTGAATTCCTCGTTAGAAGCACATCCCAGATGATTCCTAAGATTTCACTCTCGTCACTGGGTTAGTAATATTACTTTTAGCAGCCATAAAATGCAAGGGCTCTGACTTGGCCCATGACATTTGCTGATAAAGTATGCTGGTGGTCCTAGGAGTCCAAAAGAAGCTCATAAATGCTTCCTCATTGGTGGCTAAGGCCTTGAGGACTTCCTTAAAGAAGATGCCTATAGCATGGCCAGCTTCCCAAGACCTACAGGTTCTTCAAAGCAATTGACACAACATCTGCCTAGTCTCTGGGCCCACCAGAGAGTGCGTCTGTGTGATGTTTCTTTCCTCTCCTCAGACATTAACTTCTCTGGCGAAACTGATGAAAGAGTGTTGGTATCAGAACCCGTCGGCGAGGCTCACAGCTCTTCGCATCAAAAAGACTTTGACCAAAATCGATAATTCCCTAGACAAATTAAAAACTGACTGTTGACATTTTCGCGGTGTCAAGAAGGAAGAGTCAACACTGTCATTGTCCAGCCGGGACCTAACGCTGGGCCTGACCAGTTGTCAGAACAGAACCCATCGGTCTCCCTCCCGAAGTGGCTGCTTTGACAAAAGCAGATGTCTCTCCCAAGCCATGTTCCGGGGAGACACTAAAACCACCCTAACCTCACTCAAAAAACTGTGACCTGGGCACTTGGTGAACTGTTCCCACCACAGAGACTAATGGTGGGCGGATATGGTTGCAAAGGGAGGGGACTGGAGGAACACGGAGAGATCCTGCAAGAGGTCTGGGCATTAAGACAGTGGCTTTGCATATCTTTCACGGGTCTCCTAGACACTCCCCATGGGAAACTCAAGGAGGTGGTGAATTCTTAATCAGCAATATTGGCTGCACTACTCTTCTTTGTTGCACTAGGAATTCTGTGCATTCCTTACTTGCACTGTTACCCTTAATTTTAAAGACCCAACTTGCCAAAAACATCGGCTGCGTACTCCACTGGTCTGTCTTTGGATAATAGGAATTCAATTTGGCAAAACAAAACAAAACAAAAAAATGTAATGTTAGACTCTGCTGCATTTTACACACGTGCTGATGTTTACAACGATGCAAACATTAGGAATTGTTTATACACAACTTTGCAAACTATTTATTACTTGTGCACCTAGCAGTTTTTACAAAACTGCTTCATGCATACGTTAAAGCTTATTTTTATGTGGTCTTATGATTTTATTACCGAAATGTTTTTAACACTAGACTCTGAAATGGACATTTTTTCTTTTATTATCAGTTAAATTCACATTTTAAGTGCTTCACTTTTTTTTATGTGTGTAGACTGTAACTTTCTTTTCAGTTCGTATGCAGAACATATTTAGTCATTACCCATGCGACACCACCCAATATATTACTGATTTAGAAAGCAAAGATTTCAGTAGAATTTTAGTCCCAAACGCTGTGGGGGGAAATGCATCTTCTTCGGAATTATCCATTATGTGCATTTAAACTCTGCCAGAAAAAAAAAATAACTATTTTGTTTTAATCTACTTTTTGTATTTAGTAGTTATTTGTATAAATTAAATAAACTGTTTTCAAGTCAAATGGTGATTTTTTTTTAAATGTATAACGAAAAATCTGTGAAATTTAATGTATTTTCTTTGGGGAGTAGTAGAGACACAAAACTAATTTGAAAATTGAATTTGTTTTTCAAGGGGATTAAGGAGTCTGGGGACCTAAGGGGTTAGCTCACAGTTTGAATTTGAGGTCCCCACAATTCTTTTACAACTGGATTCTTTTCCTCAGTCTCCCTGGTTTAAAGTGTATGAACAGACCTCTCTGCTTGTCCCTCCTCCCTGGGCTATGATTCTGACCTGGAGGATGGCTATTGTGTAGTGCAGGGTCCCAGTGAATCCAGAGCCTTATACACCACGGAGCCTGGGAGTCTCTCTACAGCAGCATCGAAGGTAGGATTTAGAGAAACCCCCAAAGGGGGTAGGGACTCCTGAAGGTCCTCTGTAGGTGGTTCATGCCTTTGTTAGCATACGTAGAGTAAAATCACATTCAACTTGCTTTGGGTGAAAATGGACATTTTATTTCAGGTTACACACTCCATAGAATTTACTATCTTAATAAACTTAACACACGCAGGTCAGAGGCATGAAGCACATCTATGGTTATGTCATCATTTCCCCTGTATCCATTTCCTCTGTATCTACTGGATGCTAGGCTTCCTCATTCTCCTCCTCACCAACCCTGACAGCATCCTGCGGCTCTCGTTTCCCTCCCCATGCGTTTGAACACGCCCGTCATGTTCGTCTTGTCAGTGGGATCATACAGTCTTTGTTCTTTAGTGAAAATTGACTTACTTTACACAGAGATTTCAAGTTTTATCCATGGTGTAGCATATGTCTGAACTTCCTTTTTTTCTCGCTGAATAATATTCCGTGCGTACACATACAGCATCTTGATTGCTTGCACATCTATTGATGAACCTCCCAATCTTGAGCTGCTGAGCGGCTGAAAGAATGCTACCGTGAATACCAGTAGACATGCGTGTCTTTGAGTTCCTGCTTCCAATTCTTTTGCCCGTGTACTCAGAAGTTAAATAGAATCGCTTTATTTTTTTTAAGATTTTGACTACTTAAAAAAGAATGCAGTTTAATGAATTTAAATAAATGGTGATGAGCTGTTGGCATCCATGGACGCAGAGCCCCACTGAGCAGCAGAAGGCTGTTGGTTCCAGGAAGGCACATTCCTGCTCGCGTCTTGTTCCTCAGCCACGAAACTGCCCTCCTGACCATCAGCATCATATGCTACCATCAGTTGTTTTGAACATATTACCAGTAGAAACATACCGCATGCGTGTGGGAAGGAGTGGGGTCACCGGGAGTGGGGTCTGGTGAATGGATTCTACTATTAAGAGGGCTGGTCGGGGTGTATTCCCATCCGCGTTCTGCTTGTTCTACATCTTCACCAGTTCCTCCGAATTTTCTTTTCCATCTCAGTCTTTCTGGTGGGTGTTGTACACACATTTCAGGAAAACGAAGAAACAAAGGGGGAGAGAATGAGTAAATGATGGTTTAAATGGCTCTTGTCATCCTCCTGGAGCAGAAAAGGCCTCAGTTCACACCGGCTAAGTGTGAGTTGTGGATGTACATCACCAACATTGCAGCCTGGACTTGGATCATCAATAGTGATATCATTTGGTACCCACCCGCTAAGACCGGCTGCTTCCGATCTAGTTTTGTAGACCAGTATGTCATATTCCAGTTTCAGAATGGCCTTTTTGGGGAGTAATTTTGACCCCATCTGATTTCCCTCTTAGTGACTTTGAATTTTCTTTTAAAAGCCATGTTTTAAAAACGACATCTATGTGTCTATCTCTGCATCTATATATGCATCTATCATCTGCCTGCCTGTCATGTTTGTTTTAGGGGTATACATGTGCCACAGTGCATACACGTAGCTCAGAGGACAATCTGGTTATCATTTCTCTCCTGCTATGTGGGACTCAGAGATGAAACTCCCGTTGCCACTCTTGGTGGCAGGCACCTTTGCTTTCTGAGCCAATCCACTGACCCTGAATTTGAATTTTAACCTCAAGATTAAAAAAAAATTACTAAGATTTTTTTAAGGGTGTTTTGTCTGCTTGTATGTCTGTACCACATGCGTGCGGTGATGGTGGAGACCAGGAGAGGATGTCGAACTCCCTGTGAGTGGGGTTTCAAAGGGTTGAGAGTCACCATGTAGGTGCTGAGATTTAAACCCAGGTCATCTGGAAGAGCAGCCAGTGCCCTTAGCCGTCTGATCAGCCTGTGATTTGTATTTGGGTACTGACCCATCGATGCATGAGGTGAGAAGAAGCCTAGCCACCCTCTGAGAAAGCAGGTCAGTGTGGATTCTCCTCCATGTCCATGCAGGAAACAGAGGTCCTAAGAGGTCTGTTGCTGAACCAGGACTGAATATTTAATTCTAAGATCTGAGCTGATCCTCTAGCTACACGTCAGCCCTTCAAGGTGACTTCTGTCTTCACTGGCATTGGGCTAGCTGCAAAGCTCTGGGGTGAGAACACGTTTGTTTTCCTTGGTCTTTCAAAATAGACTCCTTGATTGTTATATCAAGGAGATGGTTTTTATTTTTAAATTGTGGGTGTATGGGTGTATTTTATGGATGGCCATGTGTCACCATGAGCTTGTGGAGGTCTGAGGACAACCTATGGGAGTCAGTTCTCTCTTACCATGTGACTCTTGGATATCAACTTGAACTCAGGTGTTAGACTTGGTGGGCAAGCCCCTCTGTCTGAGTGCTTTCTTTATTTCACGAGATCGGCAAGAAAACACAGGTGGATTGCTGCCATATTGTCTTCCGTGGACATTGGACCTCATTAGAAGATACTGTTGTCTACCCCTTTTATATGCCAGTGTGTGAAGTCTGGATGTATTTAAGTCCACCTACTTAACTATGACATGAGAGGTAACTAGAGGAAGCCTGCAGGGCAGGAGAAAGCCCGGATGTCTACTAGTCTGCATCCTGTGTAGTCAGCAGCCCCCAGCCCAACTTCATAGTGGCAATCATTTCCAAAATGCCATTGTTTCTTCGTCCACTCTGCAGCTGTCTTATATTTGCAGAAGCAGCCTTCTGTGTCCTTCACTATATACACTGCCCAGAAGTGAGGGCAGCTCCTCAGAAGGTCTGACTTCTTGCAAGGACCTCAGATGTCAGCTCCCTCTCTGGTGTTCTCCTTCAAACTTTGGCGCACTAGAACAAGCCCACCCTCCTACTTCTGTTCCTCTGTCTCCTCTGTGTGCTTTCTACATGTGAACTTTGCTGTATCTTTGGCTTTTCCCCAATTGCTAGCAGCCAGACCCAGCTAACCATTCTCCAAATGTATTGAAATAGAATGAAGGACGGTGTAGTCCCTGACTCTTCCTTGGACTAATACCACCATTGTCCTGTGACCTCTTTCCGTCCACTTTATGAGACAACAGCGTAGGTTTTATAGTCCCAATTGGCAGGTTAGAAAACTGAGGCTGTGACCTGATTATTCAACTAATTAGTACTAGAATTAAGATTAGATTCTTAAAGCCAGAGCAATCTCGGTTACCTGTAACTCCCTCTCAGCTCCATCCTTACCTCCCAGTTTCCATCCCTCCTTCCCCCGTGGAAGGATTGGGAAAGAATTGCTGGTGTAGTCTTATCTCTGTATGCGTTTATATTCTGCAGAAAGAGTGAATGAACCTGTTGGATGTCCTGTTCATTTTATTCCTAGAATGTTAGTATCTCCACTATGGGTCTGGTTTTCTTTCCTCTCACCTCTTTGTCTAAATCAGTAATATTTTATTTTTTCCTACATAAACTGGAGACCCCCTGAAGGACTCCTAGTCCCTATGTCTGTACACTGTTGAGTACTTTGGCCTCAAAGATCCACCCCCAAGAGTTCTCATGTCATAGTCTGCCCTTGTCTAGGGTCCCAGACACAGTATTTCAAAGCCTAAGTAATCTATATTTCAGGAAGTGACCGACCATGCAGTACCATCCTGCTCTATATAGAGGTCATCTCGAAGTGTCCATTGTGTGACTCTCCTGAGTCCCTGCTACACTTCAGCAGATAGTTAAGGTCTCCTGAGCAGTCATTGTGTGTGTGGTTCTTTGCACTCAGCTTACACACACAACTAGGGAGTTGCACTCTATTTTTACCTGCTGTTTGGAGATCCTCGGGCTAATGGAGGTTATGACTCTGCTTACCATTGTTTCCTTTCAACACCTTAAGAAATGAATTAAAATATACTTTCCAGTTGTAAAAAAGAAATGCCTGGAGAAAAATCTCTCTCAAGCTATACTAAAATATTCCACATGATTATCTCTGAGGAGTGACGTTCTGACTTATTTTTTTCCTATTTCTTTTTTAGTATACATGTGCATATCTGTGCATGTGGCTATCTGTGCATGTGGATCTATGTGGGGGGTGACCACAGTTAATGTCAGGTGCCTTTCTCAGTCTCTCTCCACTTTAGATTTTGAGGCATGGTCTCTCACAGCCTAGCGCTCATCAATTAGGGGGACTGGCCAGTAAGCGCCAGGCATTAGCCTGTATAAGGCCCTGCTCCAACACCAGGCTTATCGACACACACCAGCTTTCTTGAGGGTGGGTGCTGGGGATCAAACTCAGTTCCTCATGCTTGCATGGTAAGCACTTTACCCTCTAAGCCATCTCCCTAGGTATCTTTATGTAATGAGAAACTTCTTTGGAATGTAAAAGACAACGCAGTTTTGTTCTGGTTTGGGAGGTCAGGCCAGTCTGTTAATTACCAACTGACTTGGCAGGCGGCTGATAATTACTTTCGTCAATTTACAATTTTAATACTTTCTAAGTTATTGTCTAAAAAGTAGCTCTGCAGTTACAATGGCAAGCTGAAGTCCCTGCTCTTTCTCAGTCTCACTCCCTCTCCTGTGGCCACCCCTTTTGCTTTTTAGTCTTTGCCTGTGTTTTGAAATAGCACAATTATCTTTCTTGTTTTTGTGTTTGGTTCCAGACATTATTTATTTGCTTCTATTCAAGAAGAGAACGTACCTCGTACCAGCTTTTTCTCGCCCTCATTTTGCATGTGTTTATACCTCTTTCCTCTTTGTATTCATTAATTGACTTAATACATATTTATCGAGTGCCCAGTGTGTGCCTAGTTGATTGCCATGAAAGTAAGTGTGTGTGTGTGTGTGTGTGTGTAATCAGTGAACTAGCAGACAGAAACCTCTTTTCATTCAGAGAGTATTTTTGAGTGCAGTCAGCGCCCATTACTTGATTTTGTTACTAATCATGTTATCCACCAATAATTCCATTTCTCTCCCTGTACAGAGTTTGCTTTCCCTAAAGTAAATGGTGTGTGAGTGTGTGTGCATGTGTGTACTTGAACCCTGAGGTTCGAACCTAGGACCCCATACATGTTAGTCAAGCACTCTATTGCTAAGCCACAGCCCCAGATCTGGACTGATTTCTTCTTTCTTCTCATTAATGAATTTTTGGTATACAGTTATTCACTCTTCTCTACCCATCCACTCAAGTCAACCTTTTGCTTCTCTGGAAGTTTGGAATTCTCTTTCAGCATGCTTCAGGCTACACAGGTTGCTGTGTACATCTGTTACTGCTCTCCTCCCGGGTCTCCCTTTTTAACCACTTGTTAAATTCCCTGGCCCTTTCTTGTATGGGAACCTTGGATACCAATACCTCCTTTATCATTTATTTATTTTGCTAAACTGTATCACCCAGGATTTCCTAGAAAGAATATATGGGGAGTGAAGTATTTTAGACCTTTTAGAACTGGGAATCTCTTTGTTCTACATGCGTACCTGATTAAGAGTTCATGATTATAGCAGTCTAGGTTAGACCTTAAGACTTTGGGGGTAAGAATATACTTTATCATCCTACCTTGCCTGTTGATGCTGAGAAGTTTTGTGTCATCTGAGTATAAATTCTTTACATTGTTTTTCTCAGTGGAGTTTGTAAAGTGTTTTTTTTTGGCTTTATGGTTATTTCTATCTTAAGTTCTTATTATTTAGATTTTGGGCCTTCTTAACTGGTCTTCTGACTTAAAAACATTATTTTGTGCTCCTTTCCACATCTGTGCCTGCAATATGACATTAAGAACATTGAGTCCAAGAACAGATGCCCTGGTGAGGAGCCAGTTTAGGACAAGTCACTTCCTCTTGCTCTAGTTTCTCCTGCTAAGCGGGCATGTTTCATTATGACGATTAAAGAAACCAGTACTTACTGTTTCCTTGGTCACACTTTTTAACATTTGCGTCGCATTTCCCATTTCTCAGCAGTATACTGTACATTCAGAATGTGGGAAGCGCCTTAAAAGTTAATCCAAGCATAAAAATATGTAGTATGCCTCATCAAGTAGGGCCCTTGTCGGGTTAGTCAGAACTAGTCTAAGCGTGGTAAACTTGTGCTACCCTTGAGTCTTTCCAAGGTCCCTGTTTTCTGTCAGTTCTGGTGTGATGCACTGAGAAAAGGGGCTCATCTGGATAAGTCCCTGTTGTCCAGAGGAAACTGGGGAAAACTTTCAAGCTCTCAGTAGTAATTTTTTTTTTCTTTTTTTTAATTTTCGAATCAGGGTTTCTCCGTAGCTTTTGGTTCCTGTCCTGGAACTAGCTCTTGTAGATCAGGCTGGCCTTGAACTCACAGAGATACGCCTGCCTCTGCCTCCTGAGTGCTGGGATTAAAGGCATGTGCCACCACCGCCCGGCTTCTCAGTAGTAATTTTATACTTTGAACAGAGGCGCTCTTTGCATTGTAACAGTCAATATTTTCACCAGGCATCCTCTCCTTTTAGCCTTTCCTGTTTGCTATAGTGTGGATTTTTGGTAATAATTTTTTTCAGCTTTTGTATATCTGGAGAAGTCTCTGCTTCTCAGAGCTCCAAGGTCTCAGTTGGCAATTTTTAGGACTTTTAAGATGCCATTCTACTATTTTCCTATTTGTATTATTCCCGTGAGAGAGAGAGATATCACTGTCATTTTCTCCTCCTTGATCTGTGGGTAATGTGCCTTTCATTCTTCCGGAAACCCCAGTTATAATACATTATTTCGGCTGCTGAATTCCCACAGATCGTTGGTGGATACCATGTTTCTTTTCTTCTGTGTTTTATTTTGGATGGTTTCTATTCTAGGGTCTTCAGAGTCGCTAATCTTTTCTATAAGACTTAGTATATTATTAAACCCTCAAATTCATTTTTTCATCTTGCATGTTGAAAATTTTTAATTTGTATAGCTCAATGTAAACATTTTGAAAAATATCTCTGTCTTTAGTTACAGTGATTGGCAATAGTGAATATAGTTAGGATAACTGCTTTAATGTCCTTCCATTCCGATCATTACATATGTCAGTTATGGATTCATTTCAGTCCATTTTTTCTTCTCATTAGAGGTTCCTTGATTCTCCATAAATCTGATAGTTTTTGGGTTTTTTTTTTTATTAGATTCCGGACATTGCAAAATTTACCTTACTGGCTTTCAGATATTTTTGTGTTCCTGTAAATATCCTTTAATGTTGTTCTAGGATTCAGTCACTTGGAAACAGTTTATTTTTTATGGTTCTTGAGTTTCATAGTTTTAGGTGGGGCTGGAACAGGCACAGCCTAGCCCTTATTTTCCTAAGAACAACCATTATTTATGCGTTTTTCCAACTTGTTTGGCAAAAACAGGCACTGATCTTGGCCCGGTGTAAAGACCAAAAACAGTGGCCTTTCATTTTTTCAAAATTTTCCTCTATTCTTTCTCCATCTTCAAGTGGTTTTTTTCACAGGCTTTTGTTTTCTGAAGCTACTGTTCAAAACCCTTCTACTATTTTATGTGGCTTGTAGAATTTCCCCCTTTTTATTGCTAGGCGATTTTCAGATCTCCAGTTGATACATTAAGGCAATAGTTCTCAAATCGTGTTATTTATATCAGCGACAAAGACACGAACTGGAAATTTGTTATGTGTAGAGTTTACCAGTGTAGACCTCAGACCTATAGAATTAGACACTCTGGGTGGGGGAATACAATAAAGAACCAGTAAGCTCTGTTTTTAATAAGCCCCCAAAGTAAATCCAATAAATGCTAATTTTTGAAAACCTAATACCTTAGAACCCACAGATTGAGAATATAGAAGGAGTTATGATGTGGGCTTCTCCTCTGGATACTGTGAATATGTTTTATTACCATTGCTTAATAAAGAAGGTGTTTTGCAGGGCAGAATATAGCTAGGCGAGAAAACTAAACTGAATGCTGGGAGAAAGAAGGTGGAGCCTCGTGGTAAAATATAAAATAATAGAAATGGTTTTAAGATGTAAGAGTTAGTTAATAAGAAGCCTGAGCTAAAAGAACAAAGCGTATGTAATTAATATTAAGTTTCAGAGTGGTTCTTTCATAAGTGGCTCCAGGAACAGGCGGGTGGAATAAAACTGGTCCAGGGAGACTACCAGGATGGAGAATTCTTCTAGCTACAGAGGGATCTAAGAAAACATTGCAAGTGTCTTTGAATCCTCCTAAGCAGGCATCTACTAATCTTGCTGATGTAGGTTAACTTAATTCAATGAAGATGAGCTACTCAAGATGAAGGCCATATAGGGAATCATTTCTGCTTTTCCTCCGGAACCCTTCATGGTTGGGAAAATTCACTACATATCCATTCTTCCCTTAGAGTGGTGAGAGTTTGGGAGTTGAGACTAAGCTGGGAGCTGGCAGTAACTAATCTTAATGTGTATGAGATCATGTCCCCAGCTTCTGGGATCTCTTGGTCCCTGGTGTGTGTCTGGTAAACAAGCTATTGGCTCCAGAGGGGGCACTTGGCAATATCAAAGAAAAAAAGGGGGGAGGGAGGGAGTTTCATGCCGTAGGGCAGCATGCATCAGAGGATAGTTGCAACAGCATTGGGCAAATGCATTTCTTTTGAGAAAAATGCCCTTTCAACAGCAGTGGGTCAGGCTCCCCAAAGGGCGGATTTGTCCAAAAGGAGTCAATCTGGCTCTCTGCTGTTTTTCCCTTGACAACACAATGGCCAACCTCTTCTGTCTGCTTCTCAGCTATAGGACACAAAAAAGAAGACTGAAATTGGTGCTTGCCATGTTTCTTTAAGTAGATTTTCTTACCACAGTCCAAATTTGGGCAAATTTAAATAATTGGTCTCTTCCTGAATACGCTCCAATTTGAAAAGCATATAGATCAGTAGCCTGAGAAATCCATTCAGTAGTACAAAACTGTAAGGCAGTTTGTTGATGATCTGAGCCAAGCAGGTGCTATCAAAACACATGTAACTGAATTTTTTTTAAAAGATGATTTTGTATTGGCAAGACAGTAGATAGACTTAGTATCTGGTGGAACATTATTAATACAGCTGAATACTGGCACATTCTTACAATTTTTCCAAGGTTGTGAGTTCTCAGCATAGTTTAAGTAGGTACCATGTCTTGGTCTATATATCTCTTCATTGGCCCGGCTGAAAGTGGGCCACAAAGCTCTTCTTTTAGTACCGTCTGCTGCTAATTTACTCCAGAGTCAAGCCTGTAGTAAGTGCTAAGAAACACCAGACAAGAAGTTTTTCAAAGACAAACTTGCCAAGATATAGCGTGCCCTCTGCATTTTAGGAGTCTGGGGACAGGACCCTCACCCATCCACATCAGGGGCACACAGTCTCTTGTATCTCAGCGTAGTCAGTGCACTCATGATGGTCCCTGTAACCAAACCTGCCTTGGACGTCTCTCTCCACTTTCCCTCATCTTACCACCACCAATACCAAGTTCCCCGGAGTGAGTCCTGTTTAAAAAGTCATTCTGGTCCATTTCAAAAGTCATTTGCTCTGCGCTGACACTTTTAAGAGCTTAACATTAACTCATTTAGTTCTTTGATAAGAGTCATTTCTGATCCCACTTGCAGATAAGAGGGTTGAGATGCTGAGACCAGGAGTCCCTGTATCCTCACCTCCATGGCAATCTCCTCTGCTTTCGGAGCTTTGTACTGCATAGGTATTCCCATGACATGGCTGGGTTTATAGTTCCCACGCTGCCTGCCCAGCAGAAAGTTGTTCCTACCTATTGTGAGCCTTTTTGCCCTTCGGCTGTTTTATTTTTTTTCCTCTGCTGCTTTTTTCTTCCAGAATGTGAGTTTCTTCATATCAGGCATCATTTCACACACTCTTGATAGTTAATAAATAGTGATTGTTTCTCCCCCGTCTTCATGGTACTAGCAGAATGGTAATGTCATAAATGTGGCCTACCATGGAGCTCCTTCCTAGGGTTCTTCCGTTCAGCCATGTTTTTGTTGTCATTGTTGGGGTTATTTTTGGAGCTGGGAATCAAACCCAGAGTCTTGCACAGAGTTGGCAAGTGTCTTACTATGCTCACCCCAAACTACCAGGGCTTTTCCAACTAGAGAGGCAGAGAGAACCTTAAGGCCTTGGTCTGGACACACACAAATACATTCTAGGTTATTGAAGATTGTTGACCCAGACTTGGAAAATGTTCCTGTTTTTCAAACCATGTGAGGATTCCTGGTTGCTGTGTAAAATGGATCAAACTTCAAAACACTGTGCATACTCCAGAAAACCTGAAGGTGAGAATTCCTATATAAATTTTGCATGGTTTGCTTTAGAGGGAACTGAGCAAAATTTTAGTTAGGCATTGTTTTTTTAACATCCAGAAACACACAGATTAC
The DNA here is from genome assembly GCF_950005125.1 of Chionomys nivalis. Taxonomy (NCBI): domain Eukaryota; kingdom Metazoa; phylum Chordata; class Mammalia; order Rodentia; family Cricetidae; genus Chionomys; species Chionomys nivalis. Next base: position 22,529,043 of record NC_080107.1, read on the forward strand.
ATATGAATACTCAGAAGATAGTAGTTGGGGTGGCATTCAGAAAGAGGCCCAATCAAGTGAAGTTTAAGCAAAGGTTTTAAAAGGAGGTGACAGGTGAGAAAAGATTGGTGACATTGAAAACAAACAGCTCTAGGGTAAAAGGGAAGATGTTAACCAAAATTCTTGGCACTATCCAAAGATGCCTCTTGTTAAAGTTGCTCTCCCATGAAAATGGCAGTTCCTAAGATAGATCTAAGGGGTTGGGTGGCTTTGTCATCATGGCATCAAAATGACAGGGTGGTAACATCATCAGTTCGGAGTGTGATAAATGCCTTGGGAGCTTTTTGGAGAATCTGCTGAGTCACGGAAGTGTTTTCGAGAGACTCCTTCTTCTGTCAGTCACACCCATAATAATCTCTATTAATGTTTACCGTGAGCCATAATATCACACACGGTCTGAAAGAAAAGGAAGACTTTAGAAATAACACACACACACACACACACAAACACACACGCACACACACAAGAGGCTGGCACAATTTCAGGAACATGGGTAGCAATTATTGACTTGCTGACCATCTCTTCAAGTCATAAGTCAAGCAGTCGCAGGCAATTTTTGCCAAGAAATAAATAGTGGAGGGAAAACTGAGAGGTCTACCTTTCCAGAAATGTTTGACTGACTTGGGAAGAAAACAGGCAGCTCCAAGAGAACACACTGAAGAAGTTGCAAAACGAGAAGAGGAGAGAAACTAGAGAAGTGAGCAAGCAGGCTGACATTTGACGGAGAGTCTTTGCCAATGTCTCCCCACACAGAAAGACTTACTGTTCACTTCACATTGTTCACACTGCAAAATGTAAAGAAGGACTTCTCCCCTCACATTTTAATATTCGACAGGATAGGAGCTGTGCTCACTTCTACTAGCTATAAAGCCTTGAGGTGACCATGGAGTATTAGTCTCAGGGTATATCCCCAACTTTGATCATAACCCTTAAGGGCAGGACATTTGATGTGGACAAACACAAAAAGGGAAAATTACAACCACGTAAAAAACAAAGTGACTCCAAATGTTGGAAAAAGGAGTGTACATTCAAATAGGCAATAGCTTCAGAATGAAGCTTCAGTTACCATGTATAAGATAAACCGTAGCAATCCTGTCTGTGTCTATAGCTATTTATATAGTTAATATAAATTGTGACTGCATAGAAGACATAAAAACACATGTGAATTTTTAATTTTTTCCTCCTGTCTTATATTCTAGCTCACAAAAATATAAATGGAAGCTGGTTTTTATGTTTTGACAGTCTTTTGCCAATGTTATCCTTACGACTTTATACAGCGGGGATTTAAAATTGCCTGAGAAGTTATTTTGAACTTAGATTTAAAGCCAAGTCCACTATGAAAATATAAGGATGTGGTGGTGAATTGTTTATGTGCCCCATGTGGCTGGTGAACAGCCCCACAAATTCCTAATCAATTAGGAAATCCACAGAACTGTGAACAGCATTGGTGGCATGGCCAAGGGACCTTACTGATGCAGGGGGAATACAGTAGCTAATCAGCTGAATTTAGAACTGGGAGCTGGTCATGCCTTGCATCATCACCGGATGCTTCACAAAGTTGAGGAGAGATGGAGAAGAGCAGAGGTAGATGTGCTGATGGGAGAAGATGGAAGAAGGGGTTCACTGTGACTAGCTTTGGAGGTGGGAGGTGGGGGCTGCTGGAGGTTGTTACAGGCAGAGAAATAGCCTCCCTTATAGTAGCGCCTTCAGGGTGGAATGCAAGATGGCTAACACTTCGTTAACTGGATTTGGGCTTCTGAACTCTTGTTTAGGGGTGCGCAAGCACGTGCACGCATGTGCGTGTGTGTGTGTATGTGTATATATATATGAATGTGAGTGTGTGTATTTGTGCTTGTATTTGTGAGTATGTGTGTGTCGTTTAGGGCCCTTGGAGACCAGAAGAGTGCCAGATCCCCTATAGCTGGAGTTAGAGATAGTTGTCAGCTTCGGACAATGGTGCTGGAAGCTGAACTTGGATTCTTTTGCAAAGCAGCATACACTCTTAACGCCGATCACCTTTCCAGCCTCCTCTACCCCAATTTTTATTACATTTTTATTTATTTGTGGGGAAGCGCTGAGCCACAGCTCACGTGTGGAAAGGAGTCAATTCTCTCCTGTCATGTGAGTACCAGGGATTAAGCCCAAGATGTTGGGCTTGGTACACTGAGCCATCTTACTGGCCCCGATCTTTGGAACTCCTAGCATATTTATGTATGCTGCTTAAGCCCATAAGGCTGTTGTAACTTGTTATGACAATAAATCGGAAACCAGTTCACCTTAGTCGATGATGTCAAATTAATCTTGCTTCCATGTGCTAATAAAATTCATTGAAGAATTTTAAGCCTTCTGCTTTTGACTATGAGAGTTGCCCTGTCTGAAAACAAGGGCAATGTTTAAAGTCAATTTTTTTTTTTTTTTTTATCATCACACACTGAGCAGCCTAGGGAAGAGCACTTAGGAGAAAGAAAGCGGTCCACCCTCTAGGCACAGCAGTTTTCTGGGAGAGTGCAAGTCAAGTGAGTAAGACTCCAAATGAGGCAAGCCATGTACGCTAGACCTGTGTGATGCACAGATGGAGACCCTACCTGCCCCCAGTTCTCCATCTGTGCATCGCAGATATTCGTCATCTGTTGCTTAGTGGAGGAAACTAGAGATCCAGACAGTGAGGATTTATAGAGCCACATAACAGAGGGAAGGAAACTAGATAAAGGGCATGGACAATATATTTGTACACAGTGACGTGCTTGAGTCTTTGGGCTAAATAATGCTTTGCAAATGAATAGAATAAAATTCTGTGAGGCTGGCCAGTATGAACATCTCAGGAATATGCAATCTTAAAGGATGCAATGGCTGAGGTCTTGGCTGGAGGCTTGTGTGGTGTTGGAACCTTGAGACAAGGCTTAATGAGAAGTGTTGAGATTAGAAGGGTGACCCCAGCTGGCTCCTAGCTGTTATTTGTTTTCCTGTCTTGTGATATGATTGCGATGCCATCCTCAATGAGGCCCTTCCTAAGCTGAACTGATGCTGGTGTCACGCTTTTGAGCCCCCAAAGGTGTGAACAAGATATACACCTTTTCATTGTGAAGTTACCTAGCCTCAGATATTTGCTATAATACAATAAAATGGGTCAAAACCAAATAATTTTCTAAGCCTATGCAGGGGTGAAAGTTGTTACAAGAGCCCGAGTAAGGGAACCTCAGTGAATACACGGAACATGTCAGAGCAACCTGAGACAAGGCTATACCACAGTACTGAGGCTCTCACAGGTGGAACAATGGCTCTCATAGGTCTACTCTAAACAATAAAAACAAATTCCCTAAATAGCAAAGGGATTCACCAAAACATTTTAAAATGTAGATTAAGATCAAAATGATTAAAACTAATGTAATGAAATCACACACTCAGCAATGTAACATCTACATTGTCCAGTGTGTAATAAAAATAGTAATTTCTGCACATCCGATGAAGAGAAGATAAATAGAAATACATGTAAATGGAGACTGTGCTTCTGTTTCCTGGCCATCCAGACTGAATAATCACAAAAAAACTTTATTAATTATACCACTGTTTCATCAAAAGCTCAGAAATATTCCTAGCTAGCTTTTACATCTTAAGTTAACCAACTTCTATTATTTTATATTTTACCACAAGGCTCGTGGTTTGTTACCTCACTTCTTGCTTCTTGGGAAGCTACATGGCGTCTGCCTGACTCTACTTCCTTTCTCCCTACATTCAGTTTAGTTTTCCCACCTAGCTATATTCTGCCCTGTAATAGGCTAAAGAAGCTTTTTTATTAACCATAATAAAACATTTTCATGGCATATAGAGGGGAATACTACATTGTCTACCCTTTTCTGTCTAAATAAAAAAGGAAGGTTTTAACTTTAACATAGTAAAATTACATGTAACAAAACAGGTATCAGGCAAGAATTACAGTTACAATATTTAGTCTGTTTGTATATGATAAAATTAAAGAAAAATATTCTATTATCTATTTTATCTTTGTGAGTCTAAAGTTTCATATTTAATTCATCTTTTATCATAACTAAGAAAAACTATAACTATCTGTCTTCAAGTCCATCAAAGACTACAGAAGGATATACTATTACCTAAGTAAACATGAAGTGCATTGTAGCAACTTCCAAAATTTTAGAATTGACAGAGACATCTTGCTGCCTGGACAGTCACTGAAAGTTCTTCTTTAACATTGCAGGCACTCATTTTTGGCCTACTGGCCAATTGTATCTGGCAGACTTTTCCAGGAAGCAGGAAATTTGAAAGACTGTTTCACCTATATTGGCAGTTTGTCAGTCGCTTCCTTTTGTGTCCTGCAGAATGCCTAGCAGACTCTTTCATGGATTATCTCACCTTCTTTTGGCAAGTTCAGCAGCCCATTTTTCTGTGAATCCTGCATGTCCAGTTTATACAGTATACCATTAAGAAGTCAAGGCTGGAGCAGTTTCTTGCCCAAATGGCTAGCCTTGTCACATTGAAGGCAAATTTTGTAACAAGTTTTCTTAATGCCTATCAACCTCTTTGAAGTAATTGGTGCTGTCAGAAGCAGACATGTCTCACTGTCAAGAAAAGTCTAATAAAACCTTTAAAATGCCTTATTCTGTAGGTCTTTGAAGTGTTGAAGATTATCTATCTAACTGAAATATATCTCTGTATACTAGAAAACCTAACTAACATGACTTCAAGTTTGACTATTATAAATGACTATTAATCTGTAATTTTAAATTATATATTACATTTTAAATGAGCTATATAAACATAATACCTTAAACCAGAGTAGAAATATACATATAACAAAATTGACTTTAAATTTATATTAATAAATCAAAGTCCATATCAATGTAAAGTATTCATTTCTATATCCCCACCATTTTCCTCTCTTTTTTATATTTATTTTATCTTTATTCCTTTAATCTATGGCTGTCTGTACTCCTTTTTCCTCTCTCTCCTAAGCCCATGTACAGTTATACAACACGTTGACCCATTCAGAGATCTTTTTTTGTCTGAATCTGTCTTATTGTATATCTGTAATCATTTTCTGACGAGGTGAGGGTTTTGTTTTTGTTTTTGTTTTTTTTTTAATACTAAGCAGGCATGACTAGGACTAGCACTGCAAATTTGCCTGTTTCCTCTGCCCCACCCAACATGGCAGAGGTATGTTCACTGCCTCTGTGATCCATGCTCACATCCCCAGCCCCAGAGATGCAGTGGGCTGTCTATGTTACTATTAAGCATCTCGTAGCACTTGGCTCACTAACCCCATTTAAATGCTCTGAGGCAGGACCTCCCAAAAGAGCCAGAGCCATTTCTGCAATCAGTACAAACTAGGAAACCATCTCCTAAAGAAGACACGCCTCTGCTTGTGGACAGCAGAAAATGCAACTACCAAGAAACTCCAATTGACTCCCATTTTTGTGGGTCTAGAAGCCCCTTCCCCCCACTTTTTTTTTTAAAGCTTTCTTAGGCTTTATGTGGATGTAGATTGCCGAACATTGGACATCATTATATAAGTAAAGACTGTGGTTTCATTTCCTGGCCACCTAGACCTGAGTAATCACACAAAACTATTTTAATTACACCACTGTTTGGTCAACGACTCAGGTGTATTTCTAGCTAGTTTTTACATCTTAAATTAATACATTTCTACTATTTTCTATTTAAACATGAGGACTGTGGCTTGTTACCTCACTTGCTTCTTGGGCAGTAACCTGGCATCTGCCTGACTCAGCCTTCTTTCTCCCTAAATTCAGCTTAATTTTCCCTCATATATATATTCTGCCCTGCCGTAGGACAAAGCAGCTTCTTTATTAACCAATGGTAATAAAACATATTCACAGCATACAGAGGAGAATCCCATATCAAATACAGCCTTGAAAGGGACCAGAAGGAGACAGTGAGTCAAAGATACTCATAGATCTGCTTTCAATATGATTATTATGTTCATGGATTTAAAAAGAAAACATACATTTAATGTAAATATGGAGGTGAGATGTGATAAGAACTCAATTAAAATTCATAGAATTGGAAGTTGTTATTTGTAATGAGAATTCTCACTGCCTAAAATGTCAGCAGATTAAAGACTGCAGTTCAAAAAAGGTCAATGATCTTGAAGGCCTGGCACTAAAAATTACTCAAAATGAATTCCGGAAGGGTAAAAAGTAGAATCAGTGAGAAAATTGGAGTAATTTAGGGACAGTATTCACAGAATTACACAGGAAAAACTGGAGTCTCCCTGAAAGAGGAGTGACAGAAATGTGCTCGAAGGACTAATGTGTAAAGGCTTTCCAAAACAAGGAATATCATTTTCACATGTATTTAAGGATCCCGCCCCACAACGTCCCAGAAACTAAGCACAAACAAAACCCCATAAGCATTAACATGACACCCAGACTTTGTTTATTAACAGTTACCAAGGTTTGGTAATAAGGACAATATATCCAAAGTGGTCAGGGGAAAAAGACACATGCATTGAGGAGTGAAGATAGGAACACAGACTTCTCATTAGAGGTGATGAGAGTCAGAGTCATCGGAATGGCATTTCTCAGTATGGAAAGTAAAACTGTCAACCTAAAATTTTATGCACTGTGAAAGTATCCTACAAAAAAATGAGGTTAAAATAAAGCTTTTTCAAATAAACCAAAGCTGAAAGAATTCACCCTAAACAATTCCCACTGGGGAAAAAAAATTTAACGGAATCTCAGACCAAAGGAAAGCACACTTGATGTGAACTTGGACAGATGCAGGGATGAAAGCTGAAAAAGTAAAGATGTTCATGAATGTAAATTACTTCTTTCTCATTCCACATTATAGCTTCACGACTATTAGAAAAGGTGAGCTTCGGGATGAGGAATTTACCCAGAGCGAATAAAATATTCCTTATAGAGTCAATGCATCAGGAAGACAAAAATCTATCTCCAAACACTCATGAATGGACCTAATAACTGAGGCTGGAGAGACTGAAAGGAGATATAAGATCACCTACAGTTATAGTTGGCAATTTCAATATATCTACCGCACCTTATTTGGTGATGGGGTTAGAAGCTGGTATCTCACACATGTTAAGCAGGTTACCAATTGAATTCCTTGTGTTAACACATGTATACACATACGTACTCACACACAAACACACGCTCACTTACATGCACAGGTGGTCACAAAGCAAAACAAAGCAAAACCCTAATTAGAAGATCCCGGTATGGTTAATGCATCTAGCCTTTTTGTGGCCTATGCACCTAGCTACATCATTCATTAAAATTCACTTTAAAATTATGGGGCTGGAAAGACGGCTCATCAGTTAAGAATACTTACTAGTCTTCCAGAGGACCTGAGTTACGTTCTTAATATCTAGATCAGGTCATTCACCACTGCCTGTAGCTCCAGGGAATCTAACACCTTTTGTGGGCACTGGCATACATGGCCTCCATTCAAACGCACATACACATACATGCACAAGCACACACCCAAATAATTCTGTAAGCACTATTTTAAAATCTGATAATGCACCAACAAGTAAATAAATTCTTCTCTTTACTGTTCAACTTTAAGGAAGCTTTCCTCTTTAGTTAAGGGATGTGAGGGCTGAGCTTCAGCTCCTTTATAACTTCAACTTCAAGATCAGATAGTAGAACACTATTATTTGCAGAAGTTCCTCAAATATTTAGAAATATCTGTGCATCTATTTTATCAAAGAGTGAAATTAATCCAGGTGGAAGCACTAGGAGCTTCCATTTATCCTTATATTTTCTCATGCAGTGTGTTCTTTTTATGTACCAATTTCCATTCTAGTGGATTTTTTTTGTTTAGAACTTAATTTTTTTAAAAATCAGATTTATTTTTCGATATGTAATCATGTTAAGATGTAAAGCTGAATCCAAAGTATGATTTCTAGACGAATAAGATTTTTAGCTGGATGGAAAAGATAAAAACAAAATACAAATGGTGTTGACATTAGGAAGCCATGACTCGGCTGGTGGTCATTGTCTATTTTCCTTCTAAGTATGTAAGACCTTTGTGGGGGCATGTTAAAAGAAATATTTCCTTCTTGCTTGATGAAGATGAGAAAGTCCCTTAAAATGCAGGAGAAAATACTTCAACATTTTTTTTTTTTTGTTACATGGTTTAAACCCTTTGGGCCAATAGTCATATTTGTTAGATTATGTAATACTTGATGATACAAAGACCAGAGAAGTGAACAGAAAGCAGTAACTCTTTGGCATCCATCATCTCTTCCTCTCTTGTTCTGACAGGCATAAATTGAAGAGCAACGTATAGACAAGGCAAAGAATCTTTAACAATGACAGGAACCAGCAGCCACTAGAACTTAGTGGGGTTTGACCTGGGAAGTTCGAGTTCTTCGGAAGAATGGAATGGTGGCTTTTTCTGGCCTGGCATTATATAATTAAGTTAGAATTGGTGCACCCTTATTAGTTCTTCCTCACAGTGTCCAAGGGCTCACCTGTCAGGTTCTGTACCATTTAATCAGCCTCCAGCTTAGCAAATGGTGTGTGAATTGATGATGATTGTGGCATTTGCTCATTTTTATGACATGACTACTCCTACCAAAGCAGGTTTCAAAATACCGGTGAAAGAACAAACAGCAAACTTGGGAAGAAAGGTTTACAAAGGATGCTAGGCCAGTGCTGGCTCTAGGTAACAGCCACGGGTGGAAATACTGGTCCAAAGGCCTTATGATGGAACGGGTCATTCAACAGCTCTCACCAGAAAATACGTCCACTGTCAGATGGGAACAGTAGTTGCAATGCAGAAGACTCCACTGGGTCTAGAGACAATGCTAGACCCAGCCCTGGATGCCATGAAGCCCAGCTATTCTTCAATTTGTATTTCTAATTTGTAAAGAATTATGAATTAGATCTTCTAAATTCATCCAAGCACTTTCTTTTATACTTGTAATGAGTACTTTTGATTTAACATATGCTTTTCATTCTATAATTATTCTAACTCAGGCCCTGAAATAGTGGCTGAAATACACAGTAGACAAGGTCTCTCCGCTCTCACTCAGCTCAGAATCCAGTAAGGGAAGCCTTTTATATTTATGATCGGAACTAGTACTATAAAAGAGAGGGGTGCCATTTACCAAGCAGGGGACTGGCTCTTCAGATAAAGGAGTGGCCAGCAGGTGTGAACCAAGTCTTTCTTCTAACCAAGCTTGCTTTTTCTACACTGTGGCTCTTGCTTTGTTAATACAGTTCTACACACATTTGAAAGTAGCTTCACACACCACTCTCTAGGCTCAGATTTCTCCTGGTTTGCAAGAGTCTAGTTGCTGTTTGGGACTATAAGTGAGTTTCTTGGAAGTAATCTAATAAAATAAAAGGAATGGCACACTCCACTTGAACCTTTAGGTTTCTCTAGTAAGATGGCCCAAGGGCATATTTGGATAAACCATTTGTCTGCAAATGACTCCTCTTAGATAGAAAATTGGGTCAGCGATGATATTCATTCTGCCATTAGTGGGCCAATATGAAGAAGGATTTTGGAGAGGTAGCTTGCAAGTCTACTAGGGGAATGAATGAAATCAGAGGACTGAGGGTTCAGCAAGATCCAGTAAGAATAGAATCCCAGGGATGCGGAATTTCTCTGTGCTGTGCTGTGCTGTGTGTTGATAAGCAGGCATGCGTACGTATCTCAAGGGGGGTTCCAGAGCAGGAATAAGCCAGAAGATATTTGAGTGGAGGAATAGAAGGAAGGAAAACAATGATGATGGTTTGGCAGGCGGCCAGTATTTATTGTTGAAGCATCAATTTTGGTGTTAATCATTAAACAACCCATGCCACTTGGCAATTTACAAAGCACTGTTCAATAAGTTACCTAATTTCATCCTAGGTATGGCCTCAGCGTCCTTGTAAGTTAGTTAATGTGGCGGCTGTAAACTCTTATTTCCCGAAGAAGAGAGTGAGGTTCAGAGTCTTCAAATGTCTTCTTTCAGAATCACAGAGTTGTTTGGATACCAAGGTTAGACCAGGAGTAGACACGCTACAGATTGTGGATCTACTGTGTCTCACTGTCTCACTTTGTAAATGAAATTTTATCAGGGCACAAGCACCGCAAATTTTAAACTATTGTCTCTTATTCTTTTTTGTTGTATAAAAGCTGAATTGATTGGTCAAGTCGGTAGTCTCAACAGAATATGTAGTCTCCAAATTTAGCCAAACCAAACCACTCCATCTGGACCGCCACGGAAACAAAAGGAGCTGACGCAAATCACGGATACCACTGTGGCACCCTAGTCAGTCTGATGACAGGTCTCTGACCCCAAACTCACCAGAACGTTAGCAGTGTTCTGTGCCTTTAGTGTGAAACCAGTATCAGAATAGAACACATCTTCTTCAGCAGTTCAGGAAAGAACACAGGCTAGCGGCGCACAGGTATGCCATTCGGTAGCCATAGTGCTAACATGAATTTGTAGCTCACTTTAAAAACTAGAAATATTTTCCATAAAACTCAAATACCTACCTTTGCTTGAAGAATTGGGAAAATCTGAATCATTGAAATAGCACATGCTTATGTATCTTTGAGAAAGCAGCAACTGTTCTGATTTAAGATATATTTATATTCTCCAGTTCCTGGAGGAGCCAGGCAGGTATAGGAATGATTTCAGTGCCTGAAAGTGGACTGAATGGAGAGCTTCTATCCCAATCCTATCTGGCTATCTTCACATGCAGCCAATAAATGCTCTTTGAGATTATAGCTCTGGAGCTTTCTTAGGTACTGTTTTCTTTGAGAAGTTTCAAATCCATATTTTATAATTGAATTTTCACATTTAAAACATATGACTTTTGAGGAAAATAATCAAAAATAAATATAGGGTATTAACTTTTTAAATAAATATGAGATTCATCAATTAGACAGTATGTTTCCCCTACATTTGATATCTGCTTGTTATCATCACAATTCCCCCCAATTTAATCTATTGACTATCCCACTGAATATATTTTACATGGAATTAAGGAGCCATGTTAGTCTATATGTTAAGCAATTTCCCAAAGTCACAGGTTTAGCCGGGCGGTGGTGGTGCACGCCTTTAATCCCAGCACTCGGGAGGCAGAGGCAGGTGGATCTCTGGGAGTTCGAGACCAGCCTGGTCTACAAGAGCTAGTTCCAGGACAGGCTCCAAAACCACAGAGAAACCCTGTCTCGAAAAAAACAAAAACAAAAACAAAACAAACAAACAAACAAACAAAAAACCAAAAATAAAGTCACAGGTTTAATGAGTTTTATTTTTTATAGTTATTTGTTTGCTTGTCTGTCTATCTATCTATCTATCTATCTATCTATCTATCTATCTATCTATCAATCTATCTATCCAAGTTAAACTGTGTAAATGAGAGGAAGTTTACAAAAGGCCTATAATGAACATATTCCTGTCTAACCTGCACAGCCTTTGGTTAAAACCTCGCCTTACCCCATCCATCTGTGGCCCTTTCCTTATGTTGCCACCACAGTTACCATTTAGACACACAAATGTGATCATATCATCTTCCCCAGATTAAACTATATTTGTGAACGTTCTGGGCATGGCATATACATCAGTCAGGATCGAGGCAAGACCTTGGAGCTATCCTGGACTCGTTTTCTTCCTTCACCTGATTCACTTATTTCTTCCTTTGAAACACACCAAACACCTACTCACTACTGCTATCATCCTGTCCAAGCCACCATCTTTTGCCTTACTTATTATAATAGCTTCCTCCCGATGCTCCCTCTCTCCCTACATCCCTACAGTCTGTACTCACAGTATAATGATGGAGATCATCTCGAAGCAAGAGTCAGGTTGTTTTATCCATTCTATTCTAACAGTCAGATGACTTCCTGCCTCTCCAGAGCGGGCATCTTCAAGCTCCCAAGTCCCTCTACCCTACTCCATTTAAGATCCTTTGCTGATTTTCTTTTTGAAAAATGCATGAGCACAGGTCCGTGTCTTAGTAATAGACCTTCAGCCCTTTCACTTCCTATCTCTCATATTTTTCTCTGTGTGTTTTGCAAACCATGAGATGGGTCATACAATGCCCATTTCAGATTTCCCTTTGAGTTCGCTCATTTTTGTTTGAGGAAAATTGTAGCTGTTCGCAATGCTTGCTTTCTGATTTAAGTGAATGAAATCCAGGGAACTCAAAATGCATCCTACACACTCGGTAAAATAAACCCTTTGCTTTGTTCTTGAGCTCGGGTGATTTTATCAGCAATGTTTACTCTCTGGTCTTTTTTTTCCTCTCTTCTTGTTCTCTGAGTGCTTCTGTGGAAACGGCAGCTGCTGTGACTCCGGTTCATCAAGGAAGAAGGTAGGATGACTTCTGGCAGTGCCGTGCTCAGTTCTTGCCTACCCCTTCTCTTCCCATGACACTGTACCGCGTCCTGAGCACAGGTTGATCCCTCCCTGACTTGTTTGTTTCCTCATCCATTTCAACAGAGGCATGTTGAGGACACAGCCTTAAGAGACTCATGGGACTAAAGAAGGAACCACGCTGCCATGTTAGCAGCACAGGCTCCAGAAAAACATTTTAGAGAAAACTTCCAATCAACTCTCCTAGTGACTGTATGAAAGTCTTTGTGTCTGCTTCATTTCTAAGCAGTACAGGATTAGCTGAAAGTAAATTTACCCATCCCAAGTCTCAAAGCCTGTGTTGAAAGGGACTAAATCCTCGAGTTACTGACTGTTTTAAGATCACCCAACTGCAACAGAGAGTTGGGAGTGAAATCCTGGTCTGAGTCCTCACCTGCTGTGCTCACAGGAGCATGTAGGTTCCTAGGAGACTCTAGGGACCTAACATCAGTTATCTAAGTTGACGAGGTGGGCATGACTAAGTTAATGCAAATTAGCCCTCCCACCACTGAATTCAGTACTGAGTTTCAAGGCCCCGCATCACAGCGTGGGGTGTTCAATTATCTCTATTTTTAAGCACTCGAGAGTCAGATTGTGTTAAAGACCAATCTAGGATAGTGGAGGCAGGGGATCAGCACCCTAAACCTGATCTGATCTCAAATAGAACCTAAACTCACACTATTGTCCTTCTTGGTCACTCTTTAAGATTTTTACTCCCTTAGAGTTTAAAGCCAACGAAGAGTATTCCCATAGGCAAGGCGATTGGTTCGAGTCCAAGTGGGTCAGAACAGATTGCCTGAGGGAGAATATGTGTTTAGTCAGAAGGTTCTTGTTTCAAATAGAAGAGTAACCTGAGGACTTTGGTGGGTGGCTTTAGGTTGAGAAGAAGCTGTGGTACTCAAGGTGGCATTTGATCAAGCGTATTTATAGCGTGTCACAGAAACCTCCTTAGTGTCTTTTTGATGTGAAGAGAGTCACAGTGTGTGGGGGTTAAGAAACTGGGCCCTTCTGAAAGTACTAGCTGTGTGTTCTTAGGCTGGAAGCTAAATCATTCTGTCTTCCCTGCTGTGATGTCAGATGAAGATGTAAAAATGGCATCCACCTCAATGGCCATTGGAGTTTTGAGCGAATCATAACATGCCTTGCCTTGAACCTTTGACCATACCCATATGTAAGACGCTGGCAAGAGGTTTGCCATTTTGCTCCTGATGAGGTGTCTCTTCCTTCTCTTAGGACAAACTATTTCAGGGAAAGGTGGGTGATCTCAGGAAACAGAACCCTCTTACCAAGATAGACAGGACAGCAGGTGCCACAGGATACAAAGGAGGGGAATTCTGTGCCTCCACAATCCATTCCTTTTTATGTAGGGAAAAATGAATATTTTCCCATTCAAATAGTTTTCTGTAGGTTTAGTGTCACGCTAGGCACAATGGTAGTTCACCTAGATCCTTCTTCAAGGAAATATATGCTATCCAACTACAAGAAATTGACGTTTGTCTTTCTGGGCCTGGGTTACCTCACTCAGGATGTTTTTTTCTAGTTCCATCCATTTGTATGCAAATTTCAAAATGTCATTGATTTTTTTCCACTGAGTAGTACTCCATTGTGTAATTGTACGTTTTCTTTATTCATTCTTCCATTGAGGGGCATCTAGGTTGTTTCCAGGTTCTGGCTGTTACAAATAATGCTGCTATGAACATAGTTGAGCAAATGTTTTTGTAGTATGATTGAGCATCTTTGGGTATGTGCCCAAGAGTGGAATTTCTGGGTCTTGAGGTATATTGATCCCCAATTTTCTGAGAAACCACCATGCTAATTTTTTAAGTGACTGTCCAAGTTTGCATTCCCACCAGTAATGGAGGAGTGTTCCCCTTTCTCTGCATCCTCTCCAGCATAAACTATCATTGGTATTTTTGATAATAGCCATTCTGACTGGTGTAAGATGGTATATCAGTGTCCTTTTTATTTGTATTTCACTGATGGCTAAGTCTGTCGAACATTTTCTTAAGTGTCTTTTGCCTATTTGAGATTTTTCTGTTGAGAATTCTTGGTTTAGAACTGTACCCCATTTTAAAAATTGAAGTATTTGGTATTTTGATGTCTAGTTTCTTTAGTTCTTTATATATTTTGGAAATCAGTCTTCTGCCTGAAGTGGAATTGGTGAAGATCTTATCCCATTTAGTAGGCTGTTTATTGACTGTATCCTGTGCCTTGCAGAAGCTTCTCAGTTTCAGAAGGTCCCATTTATTAATTGTTGCTGTCAGTATCTGGGCCACTCATGCTATATTTAGGAAGTGGTCTCCTGTGCCCATGTGTTAAAGGCCATTTCCCACTTTCTCTTCTGTGATGGTCAGTGTGTCTGAATTTATATTAAGGTCTTTGATTATTTGGGACTTGAGTTTTGTGCATGGGGTTAGGTATGGGTCTATTTGCATTCTTCTACAGGTTGACATCCAGATATACCAGCACTATATGTTGAAGATGCTTTTTTTTTTCCATTGTATAGTTCTAGCTTCTTTGTCAAAATCAGGAGTTCATAGGTGTGTGGCTTAATATCAGGGTCTTCAATTTAATTCCATTGGCCCACCTGTCTGTTTTTTAGGACAGCACCAATCTGTTTTATTACTGTAGCTCTATAATAGAGCTTGATGTCAATGATAGTGATGCCTCTGAAAGTTCCTTTATTGTACAGGATTGTTTTGACTATCCTGTGTTTTCTTTCTTTTTCCTTTTTTTCCTTTTTATATGAAGTTGAGTACTATTCTTTCAAGGTCTGTGAAAAAATGTATTGGGATTTTGATAGGGATTGCATTGAATTGGTAGATTGCTTTTGGTAGGATTGCCATTTTTATTACATAGATTCTACCTATCCAAGAACTTGAGAGATCTTTGTACAGGTCTTTCACTTCTTTGGTTAGTGTTACCTCAAGATATTTTATGCTATTTGTGGCTATTGTAAATGGTGATGTTTCTCTGATTTCTTTCTCAGTCCCTTTATTATTTGTATGTAGGAGGGCTACTGATAAATATATATATTTAGTTATTCTTGTACCTGTCACATTACTGAAGGTGTTCATCAGCTGTATGAGTTCCCTTGTAGAAATTTTGGGGTCACTTATGTATACTATCATATCATCTGCAAATAGCAAAAGTTTGACTTCTTCCTTTCCAATTTGTATCCCCATGATCTCCATTTGTTGTCTTATTACTCTAACTAGAATTTTGAGTACTAAGTTGAATAGATATGGAGAGAATGGACAGCCTTGTTTTGGTCCTGATTTTGGTGGAATCGCTTGAGTTTCACTCCATTTTATTAGATTTTGACTGCCAGCTTGCTGTATATTGTTTTTATTATGTTTAAACACATTCCTTGTACCCTGATCTCTCCAAGACCTTTATCATGGTGGAGTGTTGGATTTTGTTGAAGGTTTTTTTCAGCATCTAATGAGATGATCATTTTTTCTTTCACTTTATTTATATGGTGGATTACATTAATAAATTTTCATATGTTGAACCCTTCCTGCATCTCTGAGATAAAGCCAACTTGATCACAGTGAATGATTTTTTTAATGTGTTCTTGGATTTGGTTTGCCAGTATTTTATTGAATATTTTTACATCAATGTTCATGAGGGGATGTTGGTCTATAATTCTCTTTCTTAGCTGAGCCTTTGTGTTGTTTGTGTATCTGGGAAACTATAGCCTCATAAAAAGAGTTTGGCAATGTTTCTTCTGTTTTTATTTTGTGGAACAATTTAAGGAGTATAGGTATTAGCTCTTCTTTGAAATTCTGGTAGAATTCTGTGCTTGAAACCATTGGACCCTTGGCTTTTTTTAGCTTGGGAGACTTTTGATGACTGTTTCTATTTCCTTAGGGGTTATAGGTCTATTTAAATTGTTCATCTGGTCTTGATTTAATTTTGGTATGTGATATCTATACCAAAAATTGTCTATTTCTTTTAGATTTTCTGGTGCTGTGGAGTACAGGTTTTTGAAGTATGACTTTATTCTTTTCTGCATTTCCTCAGTGTCTGATGTTATGTCCTGCCTTTCATTTCTGATTTTGTTAGTTTGGATGTTCTCTCTCTGCCTTTTGGTTAGTTTGGATAAGAGTTTGTCCATCTTGCTGATTTTCTCAAAGAACCAGCTCTTTGTTTCACTGATTCTCTGAGCTGTTTTCTTTCTTTCTATTTTATTGATTTCAGCCCTCAATTTGATTATTCCCTGTCATATACTTCTCCTGGGTGAGTCTGCTTCTTTTTGCTCTAGAGCTTTCAGGTGTGTTAAGTCTCTAGCATGAGGTTTCTACACTTTCTTTATGTAGCCACCTAGTGCTATGAGCCTTCCCGTAAGCACCACTTTCATAAATTCCATTTTTGGCTATGTTGTATATTCATTTTCACTGAATTCTAGGAAGTCTTTAATATTTCTTTATTTCTTCCTTGACCCAGAGATGATTCACTTGAGTACTATTCAATTTTCATGACTTTGTAGGCTTTCTACAATTAGTGTTGTTAAATTTTGACTTTAAATAATGGTGATCCGATAAGACACGGGGGATATTCCAATTTATTTGTATCTGTTGAGGTTCACATGTTACCGAGTATGTGGCCAGTTTTATGAGGTGCTGAGAAGAAGGTATATTCTTTTGTATTTGGGTGAAATGTTCTATAGATGTCTAAGTCCATTTGGGTCATGGCATTTGTTAGTTCTCTTATTTCTCTTTTAAGTTTCTGTCTGGTTGATCTGTCCACTGGAGAGAGTGGGGTGTTGAAGTCTCCTACTATTAGAGTGTGGGGTTTGATGTGTGATTGAAGCTTGAGTAATGTTTCTCTCACATATGTGGATGCCTTGCATTTGAGACATAGATGTTCAAAATTGATACTTCATCTAGATGGAAGTGTTCTTCTCCATCTCTTTTTATTAATTTTAGTTTGAAGTTTATTTTGTTCGATATTAGGATACATATGCCCACTTGTTTCCTAGGCCCATTTGATTGGTAAATCATATCCTAACCCTTTATTCTGAGGTAATGTTTGTCTTTGAGGTTGAGGTGTATTTCTTGTATGTAATAGAAGGTTGGGTCTTGTTTTCATATCCACTCTGTTAGCCTTTGTCTTTTTGTAGGTGGCTTGAGTCCATTGATATTCAGAGCTATTAATGACCAGTGATTGCTAATTCCTGATATATTTTGGTGGTAATGTTTGCGTGTTTCCCTTCTTTGGGGGTTGCTACTGTCAGGTTATCTGTTCTCTGTGTTTTCATGAGTGCAACTAACTTTCTAGGGTTGGAGTTTTCCTTCTAGTACTTTCTGTAAGACTAAGTTTGTGGATAGGTATTGTTTAAACCTAGTTTTAATATCTGTTTAGTATCTTGTTTTCTTTGTCTATGGTGATTAAAAGCTTTGGTGGGTATAGTTGTCTGGACTTGCATCTGTGAACTCCTAGTGTCTGCAGTACATCTGTCCAGGACCTTCTTGTTTTCAGGGTTTCTATTGAGAAGTTGAGTGAAATTCTGATAGGTCTGCCTTCATATGTTACTTGGCCTTCTTCCTTTGCAGCTCTTGATATTCTTTCTTTATTGTATGTTTAGTGTTTTGATTATTATATGGTGAGGGGACTTTTTTTTTTTTTGGTCCTGTCTATTTGGTATTCTGTAAGTTTCTTGTACCCTCGTAGGCATTCCTTCTTTAGGTTGGGAAAATTTTATTACATAATTTTGTTGAAAATATTTTCTGTGCCTTTGAGCTGGAGTTCTTCTCCTTCCCTATTATCCTTAGGTTTGGTCTTTTTTATGGTGTCCCAGATTTCCTAGAAGTTTTATGTCAAGAATTTGTTTGATTTAACATTTTCTTTGACCAGTGAATCTATTCCTCTATCATATCTTCAATGCCTGAGATTCTTTCTTCCATTTCTTGTATTCTGTTGGTTATGCTCATGTCTGTAGCTCCTGTTTATTTACCCAGATTTTCCATTTGCAGAATTACCTCAGTTTGTGTTTTTTTAATAGCCTCTATTTCAATTTTCAAGGCTTGAATTGTTTGCTTCACCTGGTTGATGTTTTTTTTCTTTGTTTTCTTTAAGAGATTTATTGATTTCTTCCAATTTTTTGTTTGTCTTTTCCTCCATTTCTTTAAAGGAATTTTTTATTTCCTCTTTAAGGGTCTTAATTATCTTCATAAGTTATATTTAAGGCTATTTTCTTCTGTTTATTCTGGGTTAGGATGTTCAGGTATGGTCACTGGGTTCTGGTGTTGCCATGTTGCTTTTTAGGTTGTTGACTGTATTCTTGCATTGATGCTTACCTATCTCTTCCTCCAAGTGGTGCAGGCGTTGTCTTTGTCTCTTGGTCCAATCCTAGCAGTCAGTATTTGTATCTCAGGGATCCTCACTTTGGCTGATCATTGTAGTTGCTGCCTGTGTCTTAGAGAGATGCTCTTGGTCTGCTCTGTGCAGTCACTGTCTGTGTCTTAGGGATCCACTGAGGTCTCCGGGTTTGGGGATGGAGTGGGGCTTATAGATTACAGGGTCTGATTGATGGGGGAAGGGTAGAACAGTGTACCTACAGGAGGTTTGCCTGTCTACTGGCTAGTGAAGCTGAGGCAGGTGGGGGAGGGGTATGGGGTTTTGCCTTGGGACCTAGGGTCTAGAGACTGAGCTGTCCTGCTGGGGCACTCAGTGTTCACTTAAATATTGGTCTGTTCTGTGCAGTCACAGTCTGTGAGTCAGAGATTCTCTGAGGTCACGGGGGATGTGTAGGTTTGGGGGCAGAGTGGGACTAGTAGGTTACAGGATCTGACTGATAGGGAGGTTTGGAACAGCCTGCTTGCAGAAGGCTTGTCTACTGCCAGGCTAGGGAAGCTCTCCCATTTTAACTTCTTGTCTTCAAGTTTTTTTGAACCTTTCCTTTATTTAGCTTGTTCACAAGTTCTCTTATGTCTCAGGTTCCTTTCCTTCTTCCCTTCCCTTCCCTTCCCTTCCCTTCCCTTCCCTTCCCTTCCCTTCCCTTCCCTTCCCTTCCCTTCCCTTCTGTTCTCTCTCTCTCTCTCTCTCTCTCTCTCTCTCTCTCTCTCTCTCTCTCTCCTCTCCCTCTCCCTCCTTCCTGCTCTCCCTCTCTCTCTTCCTTCTTTCCTTCTTGTCTTACTTTCTTTGGAGGCAGGGTCTCACTCTGTAGTCTCCATTGACTTGGAGCCCACTATGTAGCCCAGGCTGGCCTTTAATTCACAGAGATACACCTACAAGGTATGTTTAAAAGAAGGAACTATAGGATCCTTTTAAACACCACCCCTGGCCTTTCTCATCTTTCTTTTTTATCAATTGCACAGACTGTGTTTGAATGAGCAATGAGCTTTTAAAAATATGTACACGCGTGGCTCTATCACAATCAAGATACACATCAGTAACTTCAGCCAAAAAAATGGAGGGCTGCAGTACCTCTGCCCAGTCAAAGCTCGCCCCGCCCCTACCCCACTACCCTAGCAGAGGTAACCACTTTCTAAGGCAGCAATGTGATGGATTTGTCTTAGTAGAATTTCATATGAATGTAATCCTGAAGGGTGTGCTTGCCTTCTGCCTGGCTTCTTTCTCTCACAGAATGTTGCAGTGATCATCCAGGTTGCTGCTCTGTTTCACCGCCCCACAATCCTCTATTGCATGAATGTATGACAATTTGTTTCTTCATTTACCCGGTGTTAGACATGAGGTTGCTTCCACTTTGGGGCGACCATGAATAAATCCAGTATGAACCTTTATGCATAAGTCCTTGCGTGGCTGAATAACTTGTTTTTGGTGGTGGTGGTGGGACTAATTGTGTAGGTGTGTAATTACTGAGTCATACGTTAAACATATGTTGAACTTTGTAAGAAAATGCCAGTATGTGTTACATTACACCACAAAGAACCCATAGAACCCATGTTCTGGTTTCTCCAGACCGTCTCCAGCATTCCCCATTGCCAGTCTTTCTTATCTTAGCCAACCTAGTAGGGACCAAAGTGGAAGCATCCCATTGTGCTTATAATTTACAATTACCTCAAGAAAAGTAATGCCACACATATTTTACTCCTCTCTCTCTCTCTCTCTCTCTCTCTCTCTCTCTCTCTCTCCCTCTCTTTCTCTCTGACAGGGTCTCCAAATGTAGTTTAAGGTGACTTCAAACTCTCCGTCCTGCTTCCTCAATCTGCCAGGTTCTGGGATCGTAGGCATTTTGCACTACATCTGGCCCATGGTTTCAGTCCTTGATGGATCAAGCCACTTTGTGGAAGTTTTAAAATAACTTGCTCATTTTTAAACTGTGTGACTTTCTTCATCTTGTGTGGTACAAGCTCGATACATATTTTAGGGACTATTCTCAAGTGTACATATTGTGAATATTTATTTCCTCCTGATTTGCATCTCGCCTTATTTTCTTCCTCTGAAAGAAGTCAAATGTTAAGGATGCGTTTGTCGCATTTGTTCTCTTACCCCGTCTTGGTACCCTACTTCAGAAACCATTGTCTAAAACTGCACAGAGGCCCTCGTAGATTTTTTTTTCTAGGAATGTTTTTTAGTTTGAAATTTTGCATTTAGGTATCTAATCCACTTAAATTAATCTAACAAAGACTGTAATATGAGTCTCATTTTCCTAGAATCATTCCAATGTCCTCTATTATTGTAGCGACGTTTCTCCCCACCCCCAGAATCACTTTGGTACCTTTGTCAAAGTCAAATTTGACTAATTTTGTACTTTTTTTAAAAAGATTTATTTATTTATTAAGCATACAATGTACTGCTGGCAAGGAAGGCACCAGGTCCCATGTGGTTGCTGGGAGTTGAACTCAGGACCTCTGGAAGAGCAGCCAGTGCTCCTACCCTCTGAGCCATCTCTCCAGCCCTAATTTTGTACTTTTATATGAAGAGTCTATCCTTACATCCACAAAAGATATTTTATTGCTGTAAATTTGTAATAAGTCTCAAATCTTGTTTTTCTTTTTTAGAACAGGGCTTTCCCTTCTAAGAATCCATTACATTTTCATGTGTATTTTCAATTCTGCTTGCTAATTTCTGCAAAAAATTCCTGTTGTGATTTTGATTTAGTTCCCACCCAATCTATCTGGGGAGAGTTGATACCTTAAAAATAATTGTGTCTTACTATCCATGACTATGATTGCCAACTTGATTGGATTGACAAGGGTCTTGAAGATTAATAGAACTCGCCTCTGGGACCAGACAAAACCAAAATGAAGAAAAGATGAAACTAGCAAGTGCAGGCCTTTTCTCTCTGCTTCCTGGATGCCATGATATGAGGTTCTCCATTCCAGCAGGAGCTGCCCACACAAACTGAAACTACTTGGTAGAATGACCCTTCTAGACTAACATCACCTCATTTCCTAGTTCTATCACAGTAATGGATACACTTACAAATATAATCCATCTCTTATTTAAACCTTAACTTTTTCTCTTTTTAATTTTTTTTCATTTATTTTATATACCAACCACAGTTTTCCCTCTCTCCTCTCTTCCTGTTCTCTTCCCCCACCTCCTGTCTTAAAGTTTTTATAAAGAATTTGTGTTAAGATTTGTAAATATTTTCCACATATTGCTCTGATCATACAATTTTCTCTTTATTAATATGAGTTATATCAATTGATTTTTAAATACTATTTTACAATCTATTTTTTTTTGAGGTCAACAGAAAGGATTTTATTGCTTGATCCATACCAACACCAAATTAACAACCTCAGTATTGATTAGCACTAAGAACAAATTTCTTCCTTGTCACCTTTTAGAAAGAATGAATATATGTACACACACACACGTGCACACACCACATCTTATTGTGTTTACTGCTCAGGTTTGCGCTACTATATTCATAGAGTTGTCATGGATTTTGAGTAACTGCTAACCCTCTTCCAGCATCCACCCGCCCCTTCTTTTTTTTTCTTTTTTACTTAAAATTTCCAACTGCTCCCCGTTTCCCATTTCCCTCCCCCTCCTCCCACATATTGCCCCCTCCCCCCACTCCCCTCTTCCTATCCCCACTCCTCCCCCTAGTCCACTCCCCCTCCCTCTCGATACTGAAGAGCAGTCCAAATTCCCTGCTCTACAGGAAGACCAAGGTCCTCCCACTTCTATCTAGGTCCAGGAAGGTGAGCATCCAAACAGGCTACGCTCCCACAAAGCCAGTTCATGTATTAGGATCAAAACCTAGTGCCATTGTCCTTGGCTTCTCATCAGCCTTCATTGTCCGCCTTGTTCAGAGAGTCCAGTTTCAACCCATGCTTATTCAGTCCCAGTCCAGCTGGCCTTGGAGAGCTCCCAATAGATCAGTTCCACTGTCACAGTGGGTGGGTGCACGCCTCGTGGTCCTGATTTCCTTGCTCATGTTCTCCCTCCTTCTGCTCCTCATTTGGACCTTAAGAGCTCAGACGGTTGATCCAAATTGGGTCTCTGTCTCTCTCTCGATCCATCGCCAGATGAAAGTTCCTGTGCCATTCTCCTTGGCCTCTCGTCGGCTCTCATTGTCCACCACATTCAGAGAGTCCGGTTTTATCCCATGTTTTTTTCAGTAGCAGTCCAGCTGGCCTTGGTGAGCTCCCAATAGATCGGCCCCCCTGTCTCAGTGGTTGGGTGCACCCCTCATGGTCCTGACTTCCTTGTTCATGTTCTCTCTCCTTCTGCTCCTCATTATAACCTTGGGAGCTCAGTCCGGTGCTCCAGTGTGGGTCTCTGTCTCTATCTCCATCCATCGCTAGATGAAGGTTCTATGGCGATATGCAAGATATTCATCAGTATGATTATAGGATAGGTTCATTTCAGGTTCCCTATCCTCAGGTGCCCCAATGAACTAACTGGGGACATTGCCCTGGGCTTCTGGTAGCCATTCCAGGTTCAAGTCTCTTGCCAACCCTTAGGTGGCTCCCTTAACTAAGGTATGAGTTTCCCTGCTATTTTTATGTGTATGTTTGCTTGCCCTTTATGTTTATCTGTGCATCACATGCACGCGGTGCTCCTGCTGGCCAGAAGAGGGCGTGTAGATCCCCATGGGACTGGAGTCATACAAGGTTGTGAGGGTCCTAGGGCACAGGAAATCAGATCCGGGTCCTCTGAACAAAGGACCAGTACTCTTATCTACTGAGGCACCTTCCCAGTCCTCCTCTGTTCATATTTGAAATGCTGAAATAATTTCGCAGTTCTGCCGGGATGCTTTGTGCCCATGGTACACCATTTAAATACTGTAGGTTACATCTTTTATAATATTTTGGTAGGGATTACTTGTTTGTTTATTTATGCTGAGTTCAGTTCCACATGTTTGGCAAGTTTTCGACAACTGAATTGAATGCCCAGCACCATCTCTATAATTTCTAGATTTATTATTACACACTAACTCCCCTCCTGTTTTACATATTTTTTTCTGTATTTGTGTGGTAATCTATTATTGACTCTAAATCTTGTAATACCGATTTTATTTTAATGCCAGATTTTTCTACATGAAATCAAAGATTATCTGTTGGGCTTTAGTCTGGCAGTCATTTAAGTTATTAGTAGAATAATTTGATTTATCTTTTAAGTCTATTTTTTAAAAACAGCATTTGCTATTTCAGTTGCACTAGGGCCCAGCCAGGTTAAAGGGTGGCAAACATTACACTGAATGAAGTAACCCTGACTCAGGAAACCCCAGAGGACCTGACCTGGATCTGACTTGAAAACCTCCTCTGTGAGAATTAATACCATAGTTTTCAGGTGCCGTTCAAGCTTCCAAAGGAGGGCAATGTATGCCGGTCCCATCTGTGTTATATCTGTGTCTGCAAGTTTCTCTTTCTTTTTCTCCCTCTTCCTTTTCCTCCCTTTGACCCTCCTGTGAACCCTGTCCCCTGCTCCCTTTTGAAACTATGGCTTCTCTTTCTTTAAGCATTATTGTCCATCTAGATGCATACATATATAAATACTACCAGCCGAGTCTGTTTAGTGTTATTTGTATGTACTATGTAGATGATTTCAACTTCAGAGTGTATACACACACATATGTATACACCCCCATATATATATATGTTACTCAAACTTCCAAATTAGGGAAGCAACCAATATTCTACCCAAATGTAATGCTTATTAACCACAATAATCACCAGCATGGCACAATAAATTTAAGGGTTCAGTAGTGAGACCCATATATTGGCAGCAACCTAGGCCTGCTCAACAGGTGAAAATTATGCCTGGGACTGGGAGCCTAGCCTCTTAGCCAGGGTTAATGTGGTCATTGGATTTAGAAAAGAGCCTGCAACCATCACTGGACCTAATTAGCACAGTTCTAACTGCATTCTTTGTATGTTCTAACTCTTTCAGATCCTTGAACTCTGAACCTGTAATGTCATTTCCACTCAGGGAGAATGCTGAGATCTCCCACATCCCTCATTTCTGCATGGGGTTTTAGAAAGAACCTCACTTGCCCAGTGCTTGCTGAGTGCGTTTCTCATATCTCAGGCCTGGCAGCTCTCTGCTGCCTGTTTGGTCTGGAAACTGTTGTTTTGTCTGTTTTGTTCACTATTGGAGTTGACTGTAGTCTGCTAGTGAGTTCAGACTTTCTTTCTTCCCAGTGATCAGAAACAGAAGTCCCATCCTAATTTCCATAAGTATACTATTAATCCCCCTGGTTGAGAGTATGGCCACTACCATAGTTTAAGGTCAAATTTGAAGCAAGCTTTAATTAAATACTGGTCAGGTGGATAGACTCTCTGGCCAGGTCCATCTCTGGTTTCCCAGAAAATAGCCCCAAGTCACATTAAAAAGGCAAAACTCATAACTCACTGCATTTCTTACTAAGTCCAATCAGGAGCAAGCATACATCCTGATGTACTTCTTCGGACACACTTCCAGCCTACATCCAATCAGGGGCAAGAGTACATCATGACATATTTCCTTTTCAGGTACCTCCTGCCCTCAAGTGATTAAGCCCTTCCTGTGCATGTGAGTCAAACAAAATTGTTGAGAGTGAAAACACGTGTCTTGTTACCTCTGATAAACAATAGCCTCCAGTGGCTCAGTCTGTCCTTGGGCAAGTGGCTAGCGGATTGGAGACATTTTTGTTCCATGGTTCTCTTAGACATAATAATTAAATCTTAAAATGTACCTTTGGCTTTCCTAATACATATATATAATTTAGGGAGCCATATAGTATTATTAAAAGGTCACAAAACCAAAGCCAGACCATACAATACAATGACCTTACTAACCATATTGCTCACATCTAAAGACAGCCACTTTAAATTTTTTGAGTTTCATACATGTGTATTGTATTTACACCATTTCTATTATCTCTCTCCCACTCTAATCCTGCTGGCCCCCTGACTCCTCTCAACTTTCAAATCTCTAGACCACACACACACAAATACAACTTTCTGAGCCCATTTAGTGTTGCTTGTATGCATAATATTTTTAGATCTGAACACGTGTGATTAGAAAACTTATCATCAGTTGACTATCCCTGGAGGAGATTGATTCGCTTTTCTTAGCAGCCATTAACTGCCAGTTACTCTTCACTCCGAAATGGTGATTTGTGGGATTTCCCCATTTACAATGGTCTATCAACTGCCGGTGCCACTGTGCAGGTCTTATCTAGGTGACCATATGACTGAGATTTTATAAGTGCAGCTTCTCTACACACATTGAAATCACTATCTTGCCGAAGATGCCCTAGTCCTCTGGCTCTTACAATCTTTCTATCCCCTACTCCCTGTGATGTTCCTGAGCCTTAGGTGTAGGGTTGTATTGTAAATATATCAGTTGGTGTTGGGCACCCCAAAGTCAGTTATTCTCTGTATTTTGATCAGTGGTGGATTTTTTTTAAACTGATTTTTATTGAGCTCTACATTTTTTCTCTGCTCGCCTCCCTGCCTCTCCCCTCCCCTTCAACCTTCTCTCAAGGTCCCAATGCTCCCAATTTACTCAGGAGATCTTGTCCTTTTCTACTTCACATGTAGATTAGATCTATGTATGTCTAGAAAACATCATTTTGAGTGAGGTAACCCAGACTCAAAACGAAAATTATTACATGTACTCACTCATAAGTGGTTTTTAAACATAAAGCAAAGAAAACCAGCCCACAAATAACAATCCCAGAGAACCTAGACAACAATGAGGACCCTAAGAGAGACTTACATAGATCAGTGATGGATTTCTATAATGGTTGCTGTTTGCTGGAAAGAGAAGGTCCTTTGATGATGGATAACCTACACTTATCTGTAGATAAATGGATAAACATTTAGAATACAGTTAAGAAGTACACTGTTTAGGAAGGTGTAAGTAGTAGGTTCTCCTCTAGAGTTCATGACCTCACTGGTCACCAGTAGTTGACTTCTTTTACAATACCAGACATGGATCCCCTCCCAGTGAGGGAGGGAGCCTTTAGTCCAATTAGACAACTGTTGGTCACCCCCAAGATACAAAAGAAAAACAAACTACCTTCAACATAAATATTATACTTGCATTATTGTGGCATATGAATGTTCATGCTTTGTTCCTAACATATACTGTTATTTTCATTTAATGCATGTGTTTCCAAGCTTTTATGGAGTCAAGCTTCTTGTGGCTTTGTCCGTTTTTATAGACAAGTTCTCACAATGTTGTGCAGACTGGCCTGGGTTCTATTGTAGCTTCACATTGATAGGATTATAGGCAAGTAATTTAGTCATTTTCTAGCTCTGGAATAGAAAGTCTCTGAAACTTCCTCTGGCTACTTAATATCTTCTTGGTCATATTCATGTGCTGAAAGTATTCTATCTGTATGATCTTACATGAAGAAGCTCCTAAAACCTGAAACTCAAGCTGTTCTGACCTGGCCTTGTTCCCTGTGGTCATCTCTCTTTCTCAGGGAGACCGTTACTCTGGCATCCCTCAGTTAGACTTCCTGTACCCTATACTTTATTCTTGACTGGCCATGGTATTTTTGCTGCTTGAAATTCTCTAGTAACTAGCCTGAGAAAGAATATGAGCACCCGGTTTGCCTTTTTCTGTTATTTACTTTTGGTGAAGCTGCATGCTTTTTATTTTTAATTTTTTTTACTTTGATTCATAGTTTATTACACATCTGAGGAAGATGTCAGCAGTAAGGGGGAGATGGTATTAGAGATCTTCAAAGTTTGACCTACACCACAGGAGGGCGTATATGTGAGAATTAAACAGGATTGGGAACATCCCATTCCTCAACACCCTCAGGGCACACAGCAGTGCCGGGATGAGGTTGGATGCATGCGAATTAAAGGAAAGCCAGAGCAAGTTACCACTGCTGTGGCTGAAATAGCAGAAGGGCTGCCGGGCAGGGAGCTGGGAGGCAGAAGATATGATGTGATGGCAGAGGCATCTGATACTTGCTTCCATCCAGCTAAGCTTTTGATAAGCCCTTTTATCCCAGGAAACGATGCTGTTCCTTTCATAAGACTTCTCTCTCTTTTTTCTGTTTTGTCTTTTAGGAACACCTGTTAATCAGATTTTCAGGTCACTTAGACTCTGAAGTGTTCTTAAGATTTTCTTCTGTGTTTTCATATGATGTTATTTTGCTTTCCTTTGAGGAATATATTTTTCTCAACTTTATCTTCTGATTCTTTTGACTTTTTAATTTTGACGATGATATAATTTTCTAAAGGATTAGTGTATATATATGTATATATGTATGTACTTACACACATCCTGTTTTTGCCTAGCCATTGCAATATTGTCTTTAAATTCTCTTGATATTAATTACAAGTCCTGTGCCATTTTGTTGGATTTTTCTATGAAAATGCATTTTTAGTTGTTTCTATATTTTCTCTTGTCTTTTTATCTTTGAGCTCTGTCTTCATCTTAGAATTGTCCTCCAGATAGTTGTTGATTATTTGTTAGAATGGAATTAAAAGGAGAATTGAAAGTTCTCTGTTTGGGTGAGCCATGTAATTAAAAAGCTTCCAGAGTCATTAGATTGAAGGATTTCATCTTGGCTTGTCCAATTCATTGGAGAAAACTCTTACAGTCTTTGACCTAAAGGGTACAAACCATGTTGCCAATACTAAGTACTCCATTTAGAGCAAAGGTGAGGTATATATTTAATACACAAAGTTTACAGTCTTTCTGGGTGGTCAGTAAGACGTCCTTTGTCAACTATGTCTGGTGTCTCTTAGCCAGAGAGCACATATTTTATAATCTCCAGAGAATGAACTCTAATCTCACAAGAGACAGAAGAAATCATGAATGTGAAGTATTTCCTAAACAAACGTAAAATCATGCTTCCTGATTTCACCCTATCTCCATGCTTCCCTTAGTGGTGCCCCTTGCTGACAATTCCTGAGGTTCAGGGGTTTCTACCACATAAAATGAGTCATTGCTTAGTGCATACCTCTGCCAGTTTAGACTCTAGCTTCATTGGTTTGCTAAGTTACCCATCTGTTTTCCAGCTTCCAAAAACTTGTGCCTGGAATTGCTTCTGTTCTCTCTGTGGTGTATTTCTCCAAATCGCTTTTGCATGGAATATAAACAGATACTTGAAGATCTGCTTTTTCTTCCAGCCTACCAAATATAGATATTGACCAAATTAAGACTCCTGGCATCCCACTATTTTCTGTGCTCTGAGAAATTCAGATCCCTTCAATGTGTGCATAGCATAATAACATTTGTGTCTCTTAATGTGTCAACTTTGGCTTACTGTGGGGTTATGAAACACTCCACAGTTAGTACAGTGTATAAGAGACAATCTCATTCATAATTTTTACTTTATTCCACTTCAGTATAATAGAACTGCAAATTCTGGAGCGGATTTAGCTTTTCATTCCCATTGAGCTCACCATGTAAGCAAGAGAAACCAGAAAACACGATCAGAAACTTATTTATTTTGAGGCTGAAAAAACAGTGGTATTGGCTTGTGCATTTCTCAAATATAGGTGGCAAGGAGAAGTTATAATCCAAGTGGCTATCTTAAGATACCATGGTAGTTTGAATGAGAATGGCTCCCATAAACATAGGTTTGAATGCTTGTTGCCCAGTGGATGGAATTGTTTGAGAAGGATTAGGAAATGTGGTCTTGGTGGAGGAGGTATGTCACTAGGTGTGGACTTCAACTTTCTAAAAACTCATGTCATTGTCAGTTAGTTCTTGCTGCCTCATGCTTGTGGATCAAGGTGTAAGACCTTATATGCTACTGTAGTGACATTCCTGTATCCCTGCTCTTATGCTTCCTGCTATGATGGTCAAGGGCTCTAACCCTCTAAATTCTAAGTCCCAAATAAATTCTTTCTTCTATAAGTTGCCTTGGTAATGGTGTCTTATCACAGCAATTAAGGACAATTAAGACTAAAGTGGGATTCCTCTCTGTATGCTGTGAATACCATTGGTTAATAAAGAAACTGACTTGGCCTGATAGGGTAGAACACAGCTAGGTGGGGAAAACTAAACTCAATGCTGGGAGAAAGAAGGGCAGGGTCAGAGAGAAGCCATGTAACCCCACAAGAGACAGATGCCATAACTTTATCTGGTAAGCCACAGCCTCATGGCAATACACAGATTAATGGAGATGGGTTCATTTAAGATGTGAGTTAGCCAAAAGTATGCTCAAGCTATTGGCCAAACAATACAAATGATATGGTTTCTGTGGCATTATCTTGGGCAACACAAGACATACACTAAAATAGACTCTCTCTCTCTCTTTCTCTCTCTCTCTCTCTCTCTCTCTCTCTCTCTCACACACACACACAGACACACACACACACAGACACACACACTCTCCATTAGGTTCTATCTTTACTTACTTAGGTTGAGCCAGAGACATTTCTGGAAGGACTTAGCATTTAGAGTGATATGAGTGGCCTATCAGATTAGGCATACATTATTCACCAGAAAACTCTGCACCCCTAAAGCTATTCCAGCTTTGTGACACAGAAGTAAAAGTGTCAGCAATTGCCTAGAGTGGTTAAGAAGGATGTGTGCTGAGTTGGAAGAGCTGAGTCTACAGAATTTTAGGCTGGAGCCCAATGTTCCAACAGCAACAAACTATTTTCTACCCAGAATCTGTTTTAGTAATCACTCTGCAGTTGCTGCTTCTAATGAAACTCCAGAATCACAATGAATTGCCAAAGCAATCTACTGTGGAAAAACCAATACTTTACCCAACAACTCAGAAATTCCTGAGAAAAGATTTGTGAGACAAGCAGGCATTCTTTTCTGAACTTTGGGAGGCCCAAATAGGTGTGATCCGGAATCCATTTTGTATAGAACTTAGCCAGAGAGAAAAGGCATTATCTGCTGCTTTTTAGTTTGGAGAAGGAGGATACATGCTGTGTCACTGGTAGGGATATTAATGGCTTTAAAAGTAACACAGAGGAGGTGAAGAGAGTTTATTTAAGGGGAGAATGGTGTCACTAAAGAGGAGGAGGAACCAAGAAAAGTGGTTCTTGCTCTTGTTTCTAGGTTCATCTCGGGTCATAGGAACTTAAGAGAGTAATTCAGAAGAACTGAGTTGGAAAACAGGGCAGTTATAGGGCCACAGATAACTTTAGGCAGTTTAGGCATACATAGGTCTAGTAACATATTTTATTTATAATGTCTTTTATAGGTAAGTCCATATTATCCAGGTATCTTTTGGTGATAGAAACTCATCTTAAGATACTTTATGTTCTATTGACCTCCGTGTCTGACAACAACCATTGATGAATCAAATATGGATGGATCTAGAAGCTGAGATGATCAGCAGAAACTTTTGTCTACCCTTTGGTTCTGTTGGTATTGCTTTGGCAGGCTCTCTTCATGTGGTGGTTACTAGCATCAGTTTAAGTTTTGTGTGAGACATAGTTTTTCATTTCAAAGAACCTCTGACTTAGTGCCCATGAGAAGTAGCTGAGAGAGTTTGATTACCTGTTTTGTGGGCAAGATATGATGGTCACAGGATCACTGATTTTAATTACATAGGATAATGGAAGAGTAATTGTTCATAGCAAAGTACATTGGTATGGGAGAGACAAGAAGTGTACTTACATTTTGCAAAGAATTCATTTTAACCCCAAACAAATACATCTGTTCTTTTAGTATCAGGTGTATGGTAAGGGCATTGACATGGGTAAAAATGGAGGCATTTCTTGTGATATAAAAATTACCCTATTTGCGTTTCCCATCAACCACCCTACTCATGAGATACATTACCATAGGTGGAATTTTCTTTAGGCCACCAAGCATCTCCCAAATGAAGACACAGAGACTTATTATTAGTTATGAAGGCTTGGCCTTAGTTTACGCTTATTTCTCGCTAGCTCTTTTTTAACTTAAATTAATACATTTCTATTAATCTATATGATGTCCCGAGGCTCCTTTACCTCATCTATGTACTGTCCATCCTGCTTTATTGCTTCCTCTGAGTCTGGCTGATTGGCCCCCAGATGGCTTGCTGGCTCCCTTTTTCTGTCTGCCAGCCCTGCCTGTCTTTTCTCTACCTAGCTTTTGGCCATTCAGCTTTTCATTAGATCAATCAGGTGTCTTAGGCAGGCCAGGTGAAATAGCAACACATCTCTGCATAGTTAAACAAATGCAGCATACACAAAAGCAACACACCTTTACATAACTAAGCAAATCCAGCATAAACAAATTCAACACATGTTTACATAGTTAAACAATTATTCTGCAACCAGAACAAATGGTTAGCATTGTTACCTAGTTAAACAAATTGTATTCTACAACACATTATCCTTTGGAGACTCAGTTCCAACTAGGAGAGTGAAGAACACATAGGTCAATATGATTTCAGAATTCTTGATGGTTAGTTCTTCTACTGTTCATTTTTTTTCTGAAAAAAATCAGTTACGTTGGAATGTATAAAATTTACAGATTAATTTGAGGAGATTTAAAAATGTTTCATGCATGCTTGTGCGTGCATGCATGCATGTGTGTGTGTGCGCATGCTCGCGTGTGAGCATGGTTGAATAAAAATGATACATTTGAATGGTTAGTAATTTAGGAGTGACACTACTGGAGAGGGACTAATAGTTAGAAAATGGAATTATCATGGATGTCCATCAGATGATACTCGAATCATAGAATTTTATATGCTGTGAAGAAAAGTGGAATTATGGAATGTAAAGGTAAATGAATGGAATTAGAATGAGGTAACCTGAGCACAGAGAACCAGATGTGACATTTTCTCTTTTATAATTAGATTCTAGTCTTAGATCTCTAATTTTTATTGAAAATATGCCTTTTTCACACAATATATTCTGATTAGAGTTTCCCTTTCTCAACTTCTAGATTTTCCCCATCCCACCCAAATCAATACTCTTTCTTTCTCTCTCTGTTTAGAAAACAGGCATCTAAAAATAATAAAATAAGGTAAATAAAAACAAATACATCAGAATCAGATAAAACAAAGAAAAAGCAAAATGAGAAGCACATAAAGCTCATATAGACACAGAAACACACACATTTGCACACACAGAAATTCCATAATGGCTCCAAACTGGAAACCATAATATATATGCAAAAGACTTGTAAGGGAAAAAAAGAATTTCCAAAAATGCCATCAAGTTTGTTTTATTGAGTGGTTTTCATACACAGTGAGATTTAGTTGGAGGAAACTTAGTTTTCCTTTGTTAACAATTGCAGATAGCTTCTGGGTTGGAGATGGGGGCTTGTGTCTCTCTCCCTCCCAGGCATCACTTGTCTTAGATCCATGTAGACCCTGTGCATGCTGCCACCGTCTCTGAGTTCATATGTGCATTGGTCATGCTTTTGTGTCCTCCATCTGCTCTGCCACACAGAGATCCATAACTGGATAATGGTTCCAAGAGACCTTGGAACACTGATTCTTAAATGCAATGTCTCTGTCAAATTTCTCCCCTCTGCTCTCAGATCTCTAATTTTGGATGTTCAGCTTGGAGTATCTGCCGAAGCCAAGAAACTAGGAAGATACCATGGAGAAGAGAGTTTTGGGGATTGGGAGACAGCAGAACATAGGTAATATGAGCAGGGAGGGAGAATACTGAAGTTTAAGGAGGGAGAGGGTAAGGAATAGGGAAGATGAGGAGGTAGGGGAGGGTTAACCAAATGAAGGGGTAAAAAAGCTATATGGAAAACTATAGTCTTATAGTCTTATTACCAAATTAGAAAATGCAATTCATGGCAATAGAAGAAAACTTCGAAGGGAGAGACCATGCATGACTGGAAAAAGCTGTTCCCCAAGTTGTGGAAGAGGAAAGATGATGTCAAGTGTCTAGGCAAAGGACCAAGGGTAGGGAAAACCTCAAGGTCCAGGGACAGAGGATGACCCTCAAAACCGAAGCACCTTTCCAGACTCAGTTTTTAAGCTTTAGGTTCTGAGACTGAAGGTGAGGGTGGCAAAGAATGAATGTGGTTAGGAAAACATGAACTAGTTGGGTGGGTTGGGGGTACTGCCAGAGAAACTGTGCACATCAAAAATACTGCTGCGGTGCCTGGTTACTTAGTCGTGGCTGTCTGGTACAAAGTGGTGAGAAGGGTTTAGAAGTTACAGGGGTGACTAAGGCAATGGTTCAGTAGATAAACTGCTGGCCCTGTTAGTGTGAAAACTGAGTTTTGACCTTTAGCACCGACTCCAGGCAGGCATGGTGGTTCTCTGGTAATCCCAGGACTCTGAGTGGAATTACCGGATCAAGCTGCCTGACTAGATAGACTAGTTGATCCAGAGAGAGCTCCTTCACCAAGAGACCCCAGTAAAAAAAGTAGGAAGTAGTGGGGGGAAGATACTGAATGTCAGCCTCTGGCCTACAAATGCACATGCATACATGTATGTGCACACCTGTACACATGTGCACAACAAACATGCAAAACACACCACATATACAGGTATGTGTGTGTGTGAGAGAGAGAGACAGACAGACAGAGAGAGACAGTCAGAGAGAGACAGAGAGACAGATGACAGGGGAGGGGGAGAGCTGATAAAGAAAAGACAGCTGCTTTAGGCTCCATGCAGTATTGGGGGAAGGGTTGTTTGTTTGTCCTGGCCTCCCAGTACCGAAATAATCACACAGAAACCATATTCATTAAAACACTGCTTGGCCCATTAGCTCTAGCTTCTTATTGGGTAACTTTTATATTAATTAAACCCATTTTTTGTTAATCTGTATATCGCCACATGGCAGTGACTTACCAGCAAAGATTTGGCATGTCTGACTCTGGCAGCTCCCTGGTGTCTCTCCCTGGCTCCACCCTTCTTCCTCCCAGCATGCAGTTCTGTCTTCCCCACCTACCTAAGTTCTGCCCTATCAACAGGCCAAGGTAGTTTCTTTATTCACTAACCAAGAAAAGCAACACACAGACAGAAGGACCTCCCACACCAATGCAGGATAATACAAGACAGTGCCAAATGAACTCAACACTTCTCCCAAGAGCATTTAGGGGAACAGTCTGAGGAAGCATCCAGATCTCATACCTGAACATTGCTGTGTGAGGCAGGAAGTAAGAATAAGAATTATGAATTGTTTTACTCTGTCAAATATCGTGGGAATTAAAAAACGATGTGCATTATAAATTGCTTAAGATAATTGTTTGGGGGATGAGAGTAGAGCTTAGGGAGATGGATAGAAAACAAAAACACTTAACAGAATGATGTTTGTGACCTCAGAAATTAATTACCTGGGAGGTTTTTGTTCTGGAAAGAATTTGCATTTAGCAACCAAATAAATGCAAGGATCATGAAAGCAACCTGCTACTTAGCAATCAGTCTTCCTGATCTCAACGTGCGTTCTGTGAGTTCGAGCTGCCACTCAATCAGTTTAAGGATGCTCCTTCATGTATGAGATAACACAAAGTTTCCAAGCACCTCCAGCAGTGTTTTCCTCTTTCTGTAATCAAATCTTTATTGGGAATTTACTATGCACCAGGTGCACCAGGCTGCAGGCTACTGGGCTGGTCCTAACCTATTTCCTCTACATGTGGAAGCAGGTGAAGCAACCACTCTTACAAAAAGTCCATGTAACAAACTCCTATGAACTCAGGCACTGAGAGACAGGAGACAGCTTGCCTCACGATCTGGTGGATTATCCACAGAGAAGTGGACTTCCAGGGCTAACGAAATGTTGATACCATCATTACCTGTGCCTCACTTGGGATGTTTGTTTGCCATGTATTTACTGTATTTACAAAGTGCCAAGTCTACAGTCTTGATGTAAAGAGAAACAAAAGATAGGATCTCTCTTGTTTTCATGAAGATGAAAGTGGCCTGGCTGGGAGATATACAGATCAAAGGGGAAGCGTGGAGCAGAGGGTAAGGTTGGATATGAAGAAACTTGTAGGACCTTCTTCTGCAGCCTGGAGACAATGGCGGTATGCTACTCATGTCTGTTCTGTAAACCAATTTCCAAAATAAATCTGTTTGTGTTGAGAAGTGGTATTGCGCAATGGTAGAAATGGAGTTTTGGAACAAGTCTGCCTAGATTCAATATAAGCTTGAACAGTGTCTTAATTATTTTGTCTATGTTATGGCAAGAGTAACCATTTCCCAGATAACTATAGGATGGGCTGTGTTTATCTGTGTTGAATTCTACTTTCCCTATCATACAGCAAGCACACCTCCTCTTTCTCTCCCCCTCCCTCCTCCCTTTTTTCCTCTTTGTGGGGGATGGAACCCAGAGCCTCACCCATGCAAAGTAGCTCCTCTCCTATTACATTCCCAGCCCATTGTTATTTTTTGGAAGACTGTGAAATAAATCCTATTACTAACCTTATTTAGGTTCTGTAGAGAACAGGTTTCTAATGAAAGGAAGTTATGTTGTTAGGGGAATGCCATTGAAGGGGGTAGGGACAACCTGGTTGATTTTACCTTCATCTCCCCTCTCCTGTACCTCCCATGTCCCTTGTGTGTTTGCCTGCAAATATGACTATTGTATCACATGAGTGCCTGGTTCCTATTGAGGTCAGAAGAAGGCATAAGTTCTCCTGGATCTAAAACAAAGGTTTTGAGATACCACGTGGGTGCTGAGAACTGAACCAGGGTTCTCTGTAAGAGCAACAAGTGCTCTTAAACACTGAGTCATTGTCGCAGCAATGGAAACTAAGTGATAAAATTAGTGCTGAGAACCGGATTAATTGCTTTCTATCCCTGATGATGTGGCTCAAAAGCCTTCAAAATTTGCTGAACATATAGGTAGAAACTAGAACACTCACCAAGAGCTATTCTGACCAGTCCACTTTCATTCTTTTTAAAAATAATACTGAGATAATTAACAAAGCAAGATACATTGCTCTTATGTGTACAGAATGATTTTTTAATTAATTTATTTTTCAAATTGTTTTTATTGAACTATATTTTTTTTTCTCTAATCCCCTCCCATCCTCTACCCTCTCCCATGATCCCCAATGCTACCAATTTACTCAGGACATCTTGTCTTTTCCATTTCCTATGTAGATTAGATCCATGTATGTCCCTTTTAGGGTCCTCTTTGTTGTCTAGGTTCTTTTGGATTGTGAATTATAAGCTGGTTTTTCTTTGCTTTATGTCTAAAAGTCACTTGTGAGTGAGTACATATGATATTTGTCTTTCTGGGTCTGGGTTACCTCACTTAATATGATGTTTTCTAGATCCATCCATTTGCCCACAAATTTTAAGATGCCATTATGTTTTTCCATTGTGTAAATGTATCACATTTTCCTTATCCATTCTTTGGTCAAGGGCATTTATGTTGTTTCCAGGTTTTGGTTATGACAAACAATGCTGCTATGAGAATAGTTAAACACATGTCCTTGTGATACGATTGAGCATCCTTTGGGTATATACCCAAAACTGGCATTGCTGGGTCTTGAGTTAGCTTTTTTCCTAATTTTCTGAGAAATTGCCATATCGATATCCAGAGTGTCTGTACCATTTTGCACTCCCACCAGCAATGCAGAAGTGTTCTCTTTTCTCCACAACCTCTCTAGCACATGGTGTCATCAGTGTTTTTGACCTTGGCCATTCTTTCAGGTATAAGATGGGATCTCAGAGTTGTTTTGATTTGCATTTCTCTGATGGCTAAGAATGTTGAGCACTTCTTTAAGTGTCTATCAGTCATTTTAGATTCCTCTGTTGAGAGTTCTCTGTTTAGGTCTGTTCTCCATTTTTTTTATTGGATTATCTGTTCTTTTGATGACCAATTTCTTGAGTTCTTTGTAAATTTTGGCAACCTGTGCCAGAGAAGATTGA
The DNA here is from genome assembly GCF_950005125.1 of Chionomys nivalis. Lineage (NCBI taxonomy): Eukaryota > Metazoa > Chordata > Mammalia > Rodentia > Cricetidae > Chionomys > Chionomys nivalis. The sequence continues at coordinate 22,566,566 of NC_080107.1, forward strand.
ATTTGTTAATATATTTAGAAGAAAGACTCAAATCAGAGCATTTGTTCTACCCTAGGAAGTTTTAAGGCTATCCTTAATGTTCTATATCACTAACTGGATTCCAATAAATCCAGAATTGTTTCCTCTTGGCTTTCAGCTGAGTGCTCCCCATGAATACCTGCCTTTCAATGCACGCATTTTACAAAGTAAGAACTCTCTCAGGTAGGACAAATTCTTCAGTCATAGCACATTTTCCTGATGCATGACTATAAAACCAATCCAACTCACTCCACACCCTGGCTCCACTCCTGCAGAGTGGCACCAACACACACTTTACATTTGAACTGTAGTGTACAGTAAGAGAACACAAGCCTCAGGTCTCTGAGGAGATTGCCCCAGAGCAACTCAATTTACCTAATGTTATGTATTCCATGTTGGTTTTCTCTTGTGCATTAGGGTACCAAAAGTACTGAGAAGTCCTGTAAAACCAAAACCTATCAACCAAATGTTACTAGAGAAGCTGAATCTCAGAATGTTGTCTTCCTTAAGCAAAATCAACAGCAACAAAACAAACAAACAAAACAAAACTTTTGTCTTTAGTTTAACATTTGGAAAGTTGTTCTCATGATTTTGTTCTCAAACTCTCTCAACTTTCCCAGCTTAGAAAAAATAATTTCCTAATTGTCTAAGTTCAACATCTAGAAACTTCTATTTCCTCCCCCCTGTGCTTCAGAGCTTGACTGTTTCTTAAAGTTTTGGTTTCCAGATAGGCTTCACTGGGAAGTGAGGCCTAGTGGGATGTCTTTATATCAATGGGAATGTGGGACCCCTGTCTCTTTTCTCTCTTTCACTTCTTGTCCTGTATGGTGAGCTGTTTTCTTCTGCCGTCCATCCCTGCCATGATCTGCCACTGTGTCAGATATCCAAAGCCAGGAGGCTAACTGATCATGTGCTGGAAGCTTTACAACTGTGAACAAAAATAAACTTTCTCTCCTTATAAATTGATTATTTCAGGCATTGGTCATAGCGACAAAATGGTAGCTGACTTGAACCATTTTTCTAGATAGAAATCTCTCACAAAATGCCATTGATTCATCAAAACTCCTCAAAATGGATCATGTCAACAAGTATTCTATTTACAACCAAAACATTTTAAAAACCAGTTTTGAATCTCTCTTGAACCCTAGAAAGAGGCTGACTTGTGAAGGTCAAGATGGATATCAATGTTCTTCATGGCGTTCATGTTGTTTACATCTGCTTATTGTATCAGTCATACATTCTCGGGAGATGGGGGATCAAAGAGATCCCTAGAATGCAGTGGATCAAGAAAAGTTGCTAATTTCTTCTTCTTTCCTGTAATCTGATAACTTTATTGATCTCTGAGATCTCAGGGATCCATGTTTCTTTCCATTGTTTCTCTGTCAGTTGCTGGGACATGGTCCTCATTGACATAGCTGTAACAGAGTCATTGTTGCATCAGCCCTGGATAACGGAAAAATGAAAAAACCAGGAAAGCAATTTCCCAGACATCTAATCTAACTCAGCCAGTCACATGGTTCCGTTTGGCTGTGATTAAGGCAATTAGGCACTGTCTTGGCCAGCTTCTTGGCCAAGTGCACAGGAAGAAGAGTCAGCGGATCTCAGCATGGCTAGTATTTGCTTTGCCATCATCTTTTCATTCTGGCCACAGAACATTTTCTCATTCACACATTCAGCCCATCAGTATTTATTTACTATAACTGTTTATTCAATCAGTACATGTTTTAACACCTATTCTATCTTATTCTTAATGGACATGACACCACAAAACTAAACAAATGGTGACTATTTTATGACCCTAACAAGTTTGGGAGAAATATTTGTGGAAGAGAGACTATTTAACATTATCACCAGTGACGTTATTTCTGGGGGAAACTCATCCTTTTAGCACACTGGAAGAGACAGCTCTACTGGCTTTCAAAACTCTTTAGGACGAGCTGGTTGGGTATATGGAGGTGGAGTCATCTCCCATATCTATGGGGGACCGGTGCCAGGACCTTCAGGAATACCAAATCCTTGATGAGCAAGTCTCTTCTAAAGAATGAAGCTGTATTTACATGGTGCCTTCTATATATGAAATTGTTTCTAGATCACTTCTAGTAACTAATAAAAGTAAATAGTCACTATGCTTCATCGTTCAGGGAAGAGAGATGAGAAAACATATTCAGTAAGACACATTTTCTTTTCAAATCGTTTCGATTTGTGGTTGGTTGAATCTAATCTAACACATGGACACAGAGGGCTGAATATACTGAGGCTATGTCTCCTATGTTATGAACTATGAATAATTAGCCAAAAAAAAAAAAAGGCAGGACAACGTTTTGAGCAACAGCATCACAGCTGTTGCTTAAGTGTTCCTACCTAGAAAATGACTACTTTAGTTGCTTAGAGAACCTCTTGCCTGCTACTTAGTCAATGGGAAGTTTGTCAGTGCTTGGATGGATTTGCTATGAATGGTTTGTCAAGGCAAACAGCAAGATGATTCTTAGTGGCAGGCTTAACAGGCTTGAAATTGAACTAGCTAGCACACATGGCTAGTACTGAGGTTTGCACGGGAAGACCTGCAGATAAGATGTGACCTATTGTTGACTCTGTAAATAAGTTCATTTGAACACAGCTGTGTCTATTCATTGACATGCTGACTATGGATACCTTCTTGCATTTTTGAGTAGTTGTAACAAAGACTCTCTGGCTCCCAAAACCTAAACTATTTACAATCTGCCCTTCACAGTAAAATTAACTTACCATTTGGTCTTCAGTACCAATGCACAAGACATTGGAAAGAATTAAGAAGCTTGCAGCTCCAAATGTGGTCAGTGGAGCAGCAGCATCAGCAGTAAGGCACTTAGTATGGATACAAGAATCTTTTTTTTTTTTAAAAATTATTGATTTTTATTGAGCTCTACACTTTTTCTCTACTCCCCTCCCTGCCTCTCCCCTCCCCTCCTACCCTCCCCCAAGGATACATGGATACAAGAATCTTGAGCCTAAACTAGAGCCTCTGATTTAGAATACACATTCTGATAAGATCCTAGGTTACTCGTGTATGTTAAGGTTGAAGAAACCCTCATCTAGATAGCTCTAGACCAGTGGTTCTTAACCTGTGAGTCACAGCCCCCTTACATATTAGATTTTCCCACATATCAGATATTTACATAGTAATTCATAATTAGCAAAATTATAGTTGTAAAGTAGCAATGCAATAATTTTATGGTTAGGGGTCACCAAACCGTGAGGAACTGTAGTAAAGGGTCGCAGCCTTAGGAAGGCTGAGAACCACTGCTGTAGAACTTGAGGAAGAACCCCCACAGATTCACTCTGAGTAGACAAGAACTTTAGACACGTGAGTTTCAGGAGTATTGGTTGTGCTAACAACCATATGTCTATATTCTGGTGAATACAATCTTAGTAATGGTGTACTTTTACTCCAGAGAACACAGTCCAAATGAAGATCCATAGAGCCATGGGAATTGATGGGATGGATATTTAGTGCACAGACTCTAAGTACCCTCAAATCACAATGTTTGACAGTCACACTTTGTGAATACAGCTGACCTGGAGCTCTATTTTCCTTTTTCCCTGTTGTGAGCTTGAGAATGGACACAGGATATTAAACAAAGTGACACAGAAGCAGCAGTCGTTTTCTGACGTATCACACTGGTCCATTTTATCGCAGGGGCAAAACGGTCTCTCTTTCTTTGTCTACCTCCTTGCTTCTGAGTTCTTATCTCCAAAAGCTACAGTTGGAGTCAACAGCTTGGAGGAGGAGGGGAGATGTGATCAATTTTTTAAAAACAGTCACTTGTCACCTCTTGTTTTGTTTGGGGTACTCTGAAATAAATAAAAGCCACCCCAAACAAGGTTTTTCCTCTTTTGAAACGTTATGCTGGGGATGGTTCTTGGAACCCTGTAAGAATCATCCTAAGTGGTGGATATTCTGAGAGTGTTGAACATGAGAAATAAGTTGATTGGTGTCATAGCTTGCAAGGAAATACAACTATGGTCTGTAGAATTCTCTGTAAATTATTTAGGCCCCCTCAAAGTGGAGAAAGTCTCCAATAACACAGGATGTTTCTCTTCAGAATAGCAGACGTATTTATCCTTCCAAAACAATCTACAATAAAGCCTGGAGTCAAGGCTATAGACTGCTTTCTTGTTGAGGCAAATACGCAAACACAGTGTGTCAACCTGGAAAATTTAATAAATCTTGCTGCTGGCCTCTCCACCGTAACCTGTCACAGCAGAGAAGACACAGGAAGTCGGTTTGCTTGTCTCTTGTGTTGCTGTTGCCTCGCTCAGGATATTTATCCACTGACCTTGGTCTCAGAACTATTTCTATAGCAAACAAATAGTATCTTTGATTGATTGAATTTATCTCCTTTTTCCATTTCCATGATACAAGCTCAAATGAATCAGTTACAATAAAAATTAAAAGAAGACAGAGGGAGGGAAGAGAGGAGGGAGGGGGGCAGTCTCTCAGCTGGGCAGGATTCAAGATGCCAGCCCAGTGCAGTTTGTAGTCTGGCGTTTCTCTCCCTCCAGAGTAACCTCCAAATGATTGCGCATCTCCCAACTCAGGGGCACAGGATGGAAGGGACAGTCAGACCGACTTAGGGTCCTAGGTGCTGGAAGACATCCTCATCCAATTCTCCAGGGTTAGTGATGCATTTGACATGTGTAGAAAATGGAGCCTATGAGTAAATGCTTTCCAGATGGAGAACGAGTTCCCCTTCCCCTTCTGCAGTGAGCTGTGCTGATCTAAATAAGCTCCATGAATAGACAAAGGCATGCTCTCGGCTTGCCAACTTGCTCAGTCTAAAGCACGAGGGATTCTTGGCCAGCAAGAGTTCCAACACACCTTCCGGGGGCAGTGTGCCACGTTGCCAATTGTTTCTGTTTCTGCTTATCACCTACAGGGCTGGTGTAATTGTACTGCACACGCAGATGAGGAAACTTGACAAGCGACAGGCTCAGGTTCTGTCTCATCTCTGTGCCCTGCTGCATTGTTTTATGAGTGAGCCACGAAGATCTCATTTATCTATCCATTGTCACCAGGCAGCCATTAAGATAATGAATACGTAATAAACCACACACTGCATTCAATGTTGAGGATACAGAGGTAAATGAGTCACTGTTTCTGTTCTCGTGGGACTCTGCCAAAGAGGAAGAAACAGATTTTGCTTTTGTCATGAATTTGAATTGTTTTTTTCCCCCATCCAATGCTTTCTCTTGGCCTTAAGAGTGTACTCGTTATGTGGCCGGTGCCAAGGAGGCCCTCCATAAAGCTCGCTCAGGCAAAGCGTGTGCTCTTCGCATGTTTACACTTCTTGACAGACATAATAGACCTACGGAGGTGACTAAATAACCAGATGGGTGATGACAAATGTACTCATTAACTCCAACAGCCCACTAATTCACAATCTGAAAAATAACATCCACCCAGTAAGGAAAAATGAGTCTCTGAAGACTGAAAATGTGACCGAATAGAACGACCGGGGCCCATGTTGAAGAAACCACCTCAGCCCCGTGTCTGAGCCAACGGACTCCTAGCTCACACAGCATTCTAACGCTGCTGGATATCTGCTCCAACTTGCAATGCGTTTTAAAAGGGACCTGTTTCCTTTTTGGGCACTGTTCAAAGGAAGAGATTCGGCTTCCCATAATGCCATATTAGTAGAAAAGCATCTGAACTGGGAAACAGGATGGGAAACATTTAGAGGCAAAATGAAATTTTTTTTTAAAGTGCTTGACTTGATTTGTTCTTGAAGAGCGTGATTGAGCTTAATAGTCTTTTCTCAAAATCTCTATTCCTTTTTACCGAATGTAGCCATGTCCCTCACCCTTTGTTCCCTTCCCTTTCACGCCCATTAGTCTGAGCTCTGACCATCTATAGTGCACTGATAATGGGTGAGTCCCATTAGCTACCAACTATAGCGTTCCTATCATCAGGAGAACGGCTTTTAATCTCGTATTCTCTCAGTTTCATGAAGATGTGGACTGGAGGTAGCAAGCCCTGAGTGGAAGTCTCTCTATTGTTCAGCCCCTTCTTCCTGGAATGTTTGGAAGCAGCTACACTCACAGGAAGGCAGGCCTGGTGAGCTGGAAGGAAACCTGTATCCACACTGATCCCAGGGATGGAGCTTCTGGCCTCTTGGGGTTGATCTTACCTTGGAGTGCTGCTTCCAGCTGACAGATGCCGGGCAGTTCACAGACAGGAGAATGGCCTTTTATTACAGAAAGATGTGACAAGGGGGTTCTTCAGAGAGGATTTGTGGGACAGTATCTGATCGAAGCTCCGTTCTTCAGCAGGAAGGGATGGAGGTTTGGGGTACCTAAAGGACTTCGTTTTGACACTTGGACATTGAAAATAGTTATAATATGTTCATTATTTTAAAAAGTGAGCAAGGTGGTGGTGGCACACACCTTTAACCCCAGCAATTGGGATACCGGATAAGTGGATCTCTGTGTTTGAGTCCAGCCCGATCTACAAGAGCTAGTTCCAGGACAGGCTCCAAGGCCGCAGGGAAACCCTGTCTCTAAAAACAAAAACAAAACAAAAAAGTGGATTTTTAAAATTGTTTTTATTGAGCTATACATTTTTTCTTTGCTTCCTTCTCTTCCTTCATTCTCCCATTCTCTCCTCCCCTCTTCCATGATTCCCCCCCCCCATACTCCCAATTTGCTTAAGAGATCTTGTCTTTTTCTCCTTCCTGTGTAGATCCATGTAAGCCTCTCTTAGGGTCTTCTTTGTTGTCTAGGTTCTCTGGAGTTGTGGACTGTATGTAGGCTGTTTTTTCTTTGTTTTATGTCTAAAAGCCACTTGTTATATTTGTCTTTCTGGGTCTGGTTTACGTCACTAAATATGTTTTTTTCTAGATCCATCCGCAAATTTCAAGATGTCATTATTTTTTATCACTGAGTAGTACTCCATTGTGTTTTTTCCTTTTTCCTTTTGCTTTTTTATATTATTATTATTTTTATTCTTTTTTAATTAAAATTTCCACCTGTCCCCGTTTCCCATTTCCCTCCCCCTCCTCCCAAATATTGCCCCTCCCCCCACTCCCCTTTCCCTATCCCCACTCCTCTTCTCCTCCCCCCACTCCATTCCCCCTCCCTCTCCATACTGAAGAGCAGTACAAATTCCCTGCCCTGTGGGAAGACCAAGGTCTTCCCACTTCTATCTAGGTCCAGGAAGGTGATCGTCCAAACAGGCTAAGCTCCCACATAGCCAGTTCAAACAATGGAGAAAACAAAATTTTCCAGGATAAGCGACTCCATTGTGTTTTAAATCTAGAGGTGAGATGTCAATTTGCTTTTCTTTGAATCACGTAGGAAAGCGGTATGTAGTGTTTTAGTCACTTTTCTAGGTTGCTTGTTGAAGGGCTGAGGCTGGGGCACAGGAATAGTACACTTGCCTAGCTGCGTAAGGTCCTGGATTTGATTACCAACATCAAGAAGAGGAGGAGGAGGAGGAGAAGGGAGAAAGAAAGAGAATTCCGACACAGAGAAATTCAGAAAATGTGCAAAGGGTAACAGAATCAGACACTAAGGAAGCTGGATGTACAATGTAAATCTCTCTTCTTCCTCTGGGATACTGGGAATTGAATCTAGACCCCGCTACACGTTAGCAAGCAACCTAACCACTCTGTTACACCCCCAGCCTAATGCACATCTCTCGACTTTCTGTGTTCTACAGGCTAGTCTTGTACTTTTGTAACTCATTTGAATGACTTGGACCTTATTTAAAAATTAGTATTTTAGGAGCAATTAACCATCTGTAGGTCAGGATGTCACTGGGGATAGTTTCTTAAATACTCCTGTGGAATGTTGTCTTAGGTCTGGTGAAATCTCAGGGCAGTTTTCATTTTGAAAAAGGAAGGAACTGATTTTTGCCGGATACTCAACCAGTTCCTGAAAGAGCTTTGGTAGGAGTTCACATTTTGTGACGTCCAGTCCAGATATCTTTCTGATAGATTATTCCTTCCTTTCTCAGCAACACAGTCTTCTCCAGAATGTCTACCTCCAAAGGAAAAGAAACATAGGAATGGTAAGTTTTCACTCTTAATAAAATGTTGTTAAAAGATAGAGACACATTTCTTGATTAAAAGTCAAATGTAAAAATTGTAATATTTTATATTTATTGTAAATCATGCTACTCTGTCGGTTGAGATATTATGAGTGGCATGTGGCAGTTGCCCCCATCTTATAAGTCCTTAGGTTATTCTTATGCCTATTATCCTATCATCATTTTGAGACGAGTCTTTCTGAGCTACATTGCAAACAGTATGGGCTCATACTATTTAACACCAGTGTTGGGCAGTACTTCATTAACTTTGCATAAGATTTGATTTGTGTTCATCCCTCCTTGGGGGATTCCATTGTCATTCTTGACTAGTTTCTTAGACATATATATGATAAGTAAGCGGCTCTTTTTGAATATCTGACATGCTTTGTTGGTGAACATCTGCTAAATACAACTTTTATTTGTGTACATTTGAGAACACATGGATACACGTATTTAATGGGCACAAAATAGCATTCCAGCAAAGAAGAAAGTGAAGTATTCTACCCTTTTAGACTTTCCAATGATAATTCAGTTGTGAAACTGGAGAGCGTGGTCCTTCTTATAAGCCCTCTTAATTACCAAACAGCATTTAGTTAGAATGAATTAATTTTACTCTTTCTCTGTGGTAAGGAATTTAGATTATGAAGTGCCCAAAGGAATTCATTATGAGGCAGTTTTGCATGTAAGCGGGGCATCAATCTACCTTTCGCTTTTGAGCAATATTCAAACTTATGGGTAAAACATTCCCTTGGGTTAAGGCAGATGTCTTAAGAAGTTTCGTTAATAACTATTTAGAGTAACTGTTTATGATTCATGAGCTACACATGCTTATTTTCCTGTGGTTCACTAGACCAGCTGTAAACTGGCCTGACACATGGCTTCAAAAGAATAAATGCATAGAAAAAAGTCCCAAGTTATAATTCATTTTTTTAAAGTTGAAATCTGTTCTGGTTTTAGAGTCAATTAAGTGCCTTTTATTTTAAGGTTCTGACCTTTTCTTTTAAGGTTTCTTTTCAGTGGAGGTGTAGACATTGATTGTACATTAATTTCAGCATTTTTATTTGAATATGGTAGACAAGTAAATATTTCCGTTATTTTGTATGTGTTTTTGGAATATTTGGCTATATTACTTAAGTAGAAAGCATGCATCTCTGGGAAGCTGAGACAAAAATAGTAAAACAATATTATGTGACCTGAAGATCCTGAATTCTCAGTTATGGTCTCAGTGACTTAAAATATGAACACTGTGTATATTTAATCATGAGTGTGGCAAATAATCTTGTAAAACTTAATCAGCATAGAAGTGAATTTAAAAAGAGTGATTCCATGCTTCACTCTTTATGTCTCATCCATAATACCTTCTAGCACCTTACTCACCAATCTACCCACCTGTGTATTCATATACACACATGTGTCTTTTATTCTTGAAGCATTGAGATCAAATTATGTATACTACATAGTAGCCAGTTGTTTTAATCTTACATGTGTATATCCATAGAGAAAGACTAGACAATATTTAGTAGCTATTAATTATCCCAGGTGTCCCTTAACTAATTTCTTTGCTGATTTCTGACAGCTAATGATATCAGAAAATGGAAAGATCATGAATAGGTAGGATTAACATAGTAACAATGGCAATATTTAAAAAAAAGTAATATACAGATTCAATACAATCCCCATCAAAAATCTCAATACAATTCTTCACAGACCTCAAAAGAGCAATACTCAACTTCATATGGAAAAACAAAAATCCCATGATAGCTAGAATGATCCTGTACAATAAAGGAACTTCTGGAGGTACCATCATCCCTGACTTCAAACTCTACTATGGAGCTATAGTAATAAAAACAGCTTGGTATTGGCATTAAAAACAGATATGTGAATCAATGATTGCAAACTGAAGACCCTGATGTAAATTCACACACCTATGAACACCTGATTTTTGACAAAGAACCAATATTATATAATGTAAAAGAAGAGATTACTTTCAGGAAATGATGCTGACTGGAGGTTGAGATGTAGAAGAATACAGATAGATCCATATCTACCACTCTGGACAAAACTAGAGTCCAAGTGGATCAAAGACTTGAGCATAAATCCAGTTACACTGAACCTGATAAAAGAAAAAATGGGGAATAGCCTTGAATACATTGGCATAGGATACTACTTTCTAAATATAACACCAGTAGCAAAGACACTGAATCTACAATTAATAAATGGAACCCCCTGAAACTGAAAAGTTTCTGTAAAGCTAAGGACACTGTCAATAAGAAAACAATGACAGTCTACAGAATGGGAAAAGATCTGCACCAATCCTACATCCAACAGAGGCCAGGTATTCAAAACATATAAAGAACCCAAATAAACTAGACATCAAAATACCAAATAATGCACTTAAAAATGGGATACTGATCTAAACAGAGAATTCTCAACAGAAGAATACCAAATGGCCGAAATACACTTAAAGAATTGTTCAACATCTTTAGTCATCAGGGAATTGCAAATCAAAATGACTCTGATAGATTATCTTACACTTATCAGAATGGCTAATATCAAAAACACTGATGACATCTTATGTTCAAGAGGATGTGGAGTAAGGGGTACATTCCTCCACCTTTGGAGGGAGTGCAAACTTGTGCTATCAAAAACTTTAATGGTTCTGCCTCTAATGTTTTCTCACAGGGTTCAAAAGAAAGATGCCACAATAAGCAAAAGGGAACTAAATAGAAAAAGTACACTTGTAACACATTCATTCTATCCATGTCTCTTTATTGTTGTTCTCTCTTAATTTGTTCTCTATTCTAATTCTTCTGTACTAATGGTCTGTAATTTCTTAGCTCTAATTTTCTGTCTCGATTTTAATTCCAATTCTCTGCTACACTCTTCTTCTTCTTCTTCTTCTTCTTCTTCTTCTTCTTCTTCTTCTTCTTCTTCTTCTTCTTCTTCTTCTTCTCCTTCTCCTTCTCCTTCTCCTTCTCCTTCTCCTTCTCCTCCTCCTCTTCCTCCTCCTCCTCCTCCTCCTCCTCCTCCTCCTCCTCCTCCTCCTCCTTGATTTTACCATTTCTGCTAATTTCTAGGTTGCTTCTGCTCCAGATTCTGTTAACTCTCTTTGCTCTTATCCAGCTATATAGACCCATATAACCTTGCAGGCATAGAGAGTAACCAGACAACCCACATAAACAGACAAGGGAAGTTTATGGCCTTTGATCTATTAGCACATTCTTCCGAATGTAGCAAACTCTGGGGGCCTTTTAAATCTGAAGTTTACACTTATTTCTCTAAGCAATTGAAACAAAGAGGAGACTCAAGCCTCTGAATTATAAGACCTGGGGCTTGATGCCTATCAAAGGCATTAGTGGAAGTTTGTCTTCTTCCAGGTTGTGGGTAGATGGTTAATTATTTTTCCTGTGAGTAAGACACAAGCAGTAAATCTCCCAAACTAAAATCATCAATAAACTGAGGTGAAGGTGAGCATGAGGAGTTAGGAATCTTTTAATGGAAGGTTAGTTTTAGGTCATTGCTCTTCTTATTTATAAGTGAGGTAAAACCAGGGCATGCTTATTTTTTTTAATCTATATGAGAAGCTATGAATAAAACGCTTTGGGAATGTAGTAATTCTATGTCCTTGGATATCTGGGAATGCTTTAAATAGAATGCTTTTTCCTGGGACCTCAGCATTGACCAAATGCCTGCCAATAAAGATAGTTGCAGGAAAGTAGATCTCTACATTTATATCGAAGAAAGAACCAGAGATCTGGTAGTGGGAAATAGGTTTCTTGATGGTGTGTGACTGTCTATGTACATACACATAGCTGTGGTATGTGACCAATAAACCCCAAAGGCATAGGGAAAAATTGTTCTCAGTAAATGATCAAATAGTGCTAAACTGTGGGAGATAAATCCCAAATTTGTAACAAAAGGGATAAGCTACAGCAAGAGATCTATAGCAAGAAGCAGTCACTTTATTCACAAGGCAATAATTCCAACATGTCTTGCATCTTGTCTTAATTCTCCAAACAAAGCCCTTGACACTGATGAATTGACCTTATGAAATGAGGCTGATTAATTACTGAATTATCCTTTGGCTCATAACATGCAGCCACTTTGGAAATGGTATGTGTGTTTCTCAAAAATGGGAATCAATCTACCTCAAGACCCAAGTATATAAATCTTGGACATATAGCCAAAGGTTGCTCAATCATACCACAAGGACACTTGATCAACTATGTTCATAGCAGCATTATTCATAATAGCCAGAACCTGAAAACAATCTACATGCTTCTCAACTGAAGGATGGATAAGGAAAATGTGGTACATTTATACATTGGAATATTACTCAACTGAAAAAAGCAATGACATCATGAAATATGCAGGTAAATATATGAAAATAGAAAAAGTAATTCTGAGTGATGTAACTCAGAGGCCAGAAGACATACATGGTATGTTTTCACTCAAAAGAGGACATTAGGAGTAAAGTACAGGATAACCAACCTATAATCCATAGCCCCATAGAGGCTAGATAACAAAAAGGAACAAATAGGGATGCATAGATTTCTTTGGGAAGGGAAACTAGATCTCCTGGGTAAACTGGGGTAAAGGCTGGGGAATGGAGAGATGGGAACTTGGAGGAGCTTATTGAGGAGGCTGGGTGCAGGAGGCAGTTTGGGGGTGGGACAGAGGGCTAGGGAGAAACCTGGTACCAGAAAATCTTCTAGGAATCCATAATGGTGACCCCAGCTAAGACCCCTAGCAATAGTGGAGAGGATGCCTTAACTGGCTATCTACTTTAATCAGATTGGTGACTACCCTAATTGTCATCAACTGATGGAAGTTTATCCATTAACTGATGGAAGCAGATGCAGAGATCCACAGCCATGCCCTGGACTGAGCTCTGAGAGTCCTCCTGAAGAAAGGGAGGAAGGATTGTATGAGCCAGGGGAGTCAAAGCCATGATTGAGGAACCCATCGAGACAACGGACTTAAGCTTGTGGGAGCACATGGACTCTGGACCAACAGTTAGGGAGTCTTCATGGGACCAACCTTTGCATATGCGTGACAGTTGTGTAGCTTGGTTTGTTTGTAAGGCTCCTAGTAGTGAGATCAGGAGCTGTCCCTTGTGCTTAGCTGGCTTTTGGGAACATGTGCCCCGTGCCTTATTACCTTACTCAGCCTTTATCTAGGGGGAGGACTCAGTCTTATCTCAACTTGATGTGTCATGCTATGTTCAAGTCTATGGGAGGACTACACCTTTTAGAATAGAGATGAAGGAGGAGTGGGTATATAGGGAGGGGATAGATGGGAGTTGGGTAGGGGAGAGGGGATGGGAGAAAGGAGAGAGGGGAAACTATGGTCAGTATGTAAAATAAAGAAAAAATGTTAATAGAAAAGAAAGAAGAAAATGTGCTTCTTGGCTCAGTGGTTAATAATATTGGGTGTGAAATGAGCTCTCAGCACAGCCATTAGGCACTCACAACCACCTGTAACTCCAATTTTCTATGAAAAAAATTCAGAGATTTTATATGTATAATATGTTTTCTGTATAGAGTTTGGATACATACCTTGCATAGTGGGCAGTGCTTCCCCCAGAAGACAAGGGCAATTAAATGAAAATCTCACTATCAAGCACAGAATACAAAAGAATGAATAAATTAAAGTAATAAAATAAATATAGCAAAACATAAAATAATAAAATATAAAAAATAATGATCCTTTACAAACTGGACCACTTTCAAAAAATAATATATGGACAAATACATACTTTTTATTTACTCAAGAGCATTTTTAAGACTTAGTGTATTAAATAAATTTCGCTGTGGGCTAGAGAGTACAGCTCAGTGGTAGAACACTCATTCAACATACCCCGACTTTGGTTGCCAGCACCAAACACTCCCGCACAAAAAATTTAAACTATTTCCATAGAAGAGAATACCTCATAGTCAAGAAAAAGAAATATAAGGCTTAATTGGACTAGCACTTGTGACATATGCAAGAATTATACTGCTAGGTAATCAAATAATATATTTTTAAAATATTAAAATAAGACAATGCATATTTTTGGTCGTTTTTTGAGACAGAATATCATGCGGTTGAGGCTGGCCTTGAACTCAATAAATAGCTGAGGCTGACCCTCAACTCCTGGTCCCCTTTCTCCCTCCTCCCACCCTTTTTTTTTAATGCAGTAAAACTTTTATATTTCTATTTTTCCTTTTTATTGAAATATATTTTTATATATTAGGTCCTGTTTACAGTTTTCCATTCCTCTATTCCTCTCCAGATTTTCAGTTCTTTAGATTATACTTTTTAACTATCTTAAAAAGTAGTGGGTTTCTATAGGGTCTTTTACACATCCTTAATTTTGGCTAACCCCCTCCCATCCTCTCCTTGTCTTGTCCTTCTCTGCTCTCATTCCCACTTGAAGCTTTTAGCCCCAATATCCCCCCTTTTACTTTCATATCACATGTGTTCTACTCCCAACTCATCCCTCAAGGCCCTCCTCAGCCTCTCTTGTGTCCTTTGCTGTTTCTTGACCTCTATAGACAATCCAAACTAAGCGTACTTATCTAAAACAAAAAAATCAAAGCAAGGCTCCAGGTGAAGGGGAGCAAGCTGTGTTTGCCTTTCTGCACCTGGGTTACTTTTCTTACTGCAGGGCTTTCCAGCTCTATCTATTGTCATGCAGTTTTTAGGTCTCATTCCAGCAGAATCGAATTTCACCTTGGCCATGCACCACATTTTCATTATCCACACCCGAGTTGATGGACAGGTAGGCCGATTGCATTTCTTAGCTATTGTGAAGCATCGTCTTTAACTTTGGAATTTCTAGATTAAAAAAATGTGTGTGATTTTATTTTGGAAAACTTTAAATTTTAGAGCTTTTGTATATGGTGCTTGTAAAAAGTATATTCTATTAGCAATTTGTGAAAGGGTACTTTCCTTCCGTTGCTGTGATATACTCAGTGTCGCGTGCTTGCGCACTCTCTCTCTCTCTCATTAAGATCGAGCAGGTAGATGAAAATGACACTTCATTATGATCTTGTTTTCTGTATTTTAAGATTCTCAGTGAGGCTGAACAACGATTCATATGTTTAATAATTATTTATATTATCGTTCCTATTAATAGGCGTCTTCCATTTCTCCCAGTTTGATTCTTGGGTTTTTCTTTCTGAGTAGAGTGAATTCTTCACATTTAAAGCTATTGATTGTTCATTAGTTGTATCGATTACAAATCTACTCCCTGACAATGCTTGCCATTTATCATTTGGATTTTGGGTCATTTTGCAGTGAGCTCATTTTTTTTTTTTTTTTGCAGAGTTTATCATGAATTTTGGGTGGTCATTGCACAAATTTTATTTTCTCTTCTACATTGCTTTTAAAAACCACTGTATCTCATCAATATTTCTGTCCCTTATTTTTCATATTTGGATTGTATACATCTGAAAATTATTTAATTTTTTTTGTACCAATGTTCAAAGCTACTTGAGAGATTTGAAAATACTGGCCACTCCATTTGTCCTCCTCAGTTCCTTTTTGCATGTTTCCAGCATTATTTCGTGACCCAATTGAGTGTGAGCTAAGTCATTTCTTGATTATAATTGTAGCTTCTGGGGTCAGACAGACATGCTATTTAGGTCCAGGCTCTGCTATTTACCAACTGCAATACCCCCAGAAAGTATTGGTGGGTTCTAATGGCCATAGCTGTGGTAGTGCCTCTATATAGGCTGGATACAAGAATTCAATGAGGAGACACATGTCAGGGGCCTGGCACAGTAAGGACTGGGCCATGTTTGGTTTTTATCATTATTGTTACCATTTTCAATGTTATTATTTTTGTCATTTAATTGATAGAGTTTACGGAGATGGCTCCTTCTGCTGCTCTGGTGAGGGTCCCAGTGAAGTTTAAGGAATATCAGCAATTAATGTAGGCTACACTTCCAAATCTAGGGACTTTACTGCTGCATAAAATAAAATAGGGTTAGGGCTGATTTCCCCCAATGGCATCCCTTTTTACCCTGTTTATGCAATAACCATAAAGCTCTTTGGGAAACATGAAAATTTCTGTTTATCTAATTCTGGGGTTTAAACCTGGACCGGCATGTCTGGTGGATAACTGAAGTATAAATTAAGAAAAAGAAGGAAAACCTTCCTGGTAATTCATAACATTTTACAGGTAATAAGGGAAAATACCAATAGACATTCCACAATTTAGAGTTTCTGACCCATATACATCACAAAGCAGAGTGAAAAAACTAATCGCCTGCTCATATACAAAAAATTAGTTTAATGACTGTACTTGCTAAAGAGTGTATGAAAATTAAGAAGAAAAGATAATGCATAGCTAGCAAACTATGAGAAAACTTCAAATGCAAGTTAAAA
The DNA here is from genome assembly GCF_950005125.1 of Chionomys nivalis. Classification (NCBI taxonomy): domain Eukaryota; kingdom Metazoa; phylum Chordata; class Mammalia; order Rodentia; family Cricetidae; genus Chionomys; species Chionomys nivalis. The sequence goes on from NC_080107.1 coordinate 22,583,022, forward strand.
CATTAAAAATACTTACAATAGCCAAGATCACACTTTGTAGGTAGAATTCAGTCAGTGTGAGAATACCTAAAAGTAGTCTACATACACTTTGGGTAAGGAAACACCACATAGAGATGTTTCCGCTACATACTAATGTGTGTGCTAAGCTATACGATAAGAAAATTAACTATGACATTGGAAATAATCTGGCTCCCCACAGGCACACCACTGCTTGATAAGGAGTGTTATGTGATGATTTAATAAATAACACACGGTTAATTCTGGCATGGAGATTTCTTAGGGACACTGTGATATGAGAAAGCAGCCTCCATAAGTGAAGAGGAAGCCTCCGGACCAAAGCGCGCATGCGTGTATAACCGTGTAGAAAGAGGTCCAGGAAAACGCGCACCTGAGTGTGGTCTTAGTGTTTCTGCCACAGGGAAGGGGAATGGCAGCGGGTGGTAAAGACACTGTGGAGGTTTGTTTCCTTTTATTCCCTGAACCTCTTTGTTGTTCAAAATGTTTATAACTAGAATGTACTCTTGTGCACTTCTGTAACAAAAACTTTAAAAAGACCCCGCAATAACAGGGCCATTAGTGCCCAATCCTACTTGCTGTGAAAGGTAATGGAAGTATCACTCCTAAAATCTTGCCCAGGATAATTCCCTTTTATAGAATACCATTGGAGAGTCGATGCTGAGATCACAGTTATTCAGACTGTAGTGTTGAATTCTTCACAACCGCAACCCACAGGGCCGGCCTGCAGCGGCGCATGTTTGAAGATGAGGCCTAAATCCTCATTAGAGCGGGAGCTGGGGGATAATGAGGTGATTTTGCTGACAAACTGCACCTTGCTCCATCAATGTGTTCTGCGCTGCAGCAAGTACTGTCACGTTCTGGGATAGACTGCCTTTCTCTCCCGCGCTCCTCCTGAACTTTTGCTCTTTAACATATAAGAAAAACCGTGGCCGAATGAAGCCTCCTGCGATCATTAATTGTGAAACTGACTTACAGTTGTTTGGCAAGGCTGTTGCACAAGGACATCATTAATCTTCCCTCTTGAAATTTCATGAGAAATAGATTGATGCCCTAATATCATTGAATTTTCTGCCTCCGAGAGTGGCCTTTTGGGGCCGTAATTTGTTTTCTGCTTATGACAGAGATCTGTATACGCATAACAACATCAAGAATGCAAAGGATGGTATCAGCGAGCTGCCACAGAGACAGCTCCGAGCGAGGAAGGTGGGGACACACTCCAGGCTGACCACTCACCATCAGAAGAAGGCAGATACAGTTGGTTTTCTTCCACGTTGAAACGGAGTTCAAGGATTGTAAATCTTATAATTTGTAAAGAGAAGCAAGAGGTCCGATTTTATTGGCTTTCACTGTTAGCTTCCAAATATCTGGAAATACAAATATAAAATAAAAGTAATACAAAATTTTATATATATATATGTATATATATATAATCAACCTTACAAAAGTTAACAAGCGAGTTTAGCATTTGAATACGTACCACTTTGCTACATTACATTTATGACTTTTTCGGGGGGGCGGGGGTCAGATTCCCCAACCTCCGCCGTGTACGGACTCTGCAGAAGTTCTCAATAATGCAGGCTAGCAGGTCCTACTCACATGCATTGGAAGCTATAGTTTTTACACGTTCCTCCATTGACTGCATAAAGTTAGTTCAACAAGAGCTCCTGGCTAGCTGCCAATCAGCTATAATTGGAATGGCAGATGGATCTATCTTAAATGCAAATTCTAATCCATTAATGGCGGTTGTCTGGAACGCTGACTGAGGAGAACTGACAGTCTGTGCCCAGGTCTGTGGGGAAAGGCTAGTGATCGTTTAATGATGACTATCTTGGGCACAGGCCAGTGGGGATAGATGGTACCTGTGCGAGTCTTTTTCTCACCAGGACTCATAGAGTAGGATTTTTGCTTTAAAAGTATTTTAAATCTCTTCATTATGATATGGCCCTATCTTCTTCCCTAAGTTTGTGTATTGGGAAAGAGAAGGAGAGATAGCAGCGGTGGGTGGAGCATGAAGGGAGAGAAAAAGAGAGGAGGGGGAGAGTGGGAGGAAGGAAAGGGAGGGAAAGAGAGAGAGAGAGAGAGAGAGAGAGAGAGAGAGAGAGAGAGAGAGAGTGTTACTGATTCTGAGTCAAGACTCAGGGCAATTACTTCCAGGTTCCTGAACTTGGATTTCCAAAAAAAGTTTCAAAATTGATGAACGTCAACTTTTATTTACTAGACATCAGTCTAATTAAGTCTGATAAGCATAGCACAGTTCTCCTGGGTAGCAGCTCTATTTCTAAGACGTTCCATTTCTGCTGACCTAGCCACCAATGATCTGAATACTATCTTTTGGCTCTCTTATTAGTCATAATTTTGAGGAGAATCGAGATGTCTCTGTGTATACTTGAAAACAGCTTATTATTATTTTAACCAGTTTAGATGGTCTACGCTGAAAGCAAGTGATTAAAACTATACGACCATGTATTCCTAGCATCAGTTAACTTCAAGTGAGCAGTCTCCAGGAACCAAGGTTTTTCTCTTCTTTTTGTTCCTCCTCAGTCTCCGAGTAACATTGTTTGTCTTTATAGCATGAGACTAGCTGCTGTCTTCAAACACCTCTTCCACGAGAGGACCAGACGCAGTAGTGAAGAGCACCTTTCTCCATGAGCACTGCTCTCATATTAGGAAGAAGATTCTTTCTGAAGACCCTGTTATCCTCTTCCCTTTTTATCACCAGTCATAAGGGTGTCTTAAATTCCCTCACTAGACCAGTCATTGGCAAAGGAACCAAACCAATGGCGATTCATTCCCTGGGCCGGACAAGTTGCAAAGAGGAGATCAGACAACAGCGGGTGATGAGTGGCAGGGGATAGTGAATAGTGTCCTTAGTTCTTACCTAGACAACAGTGCAAAGAGTTCATCCTAGTGCTGAGATAGTCAGAACCATCTCCTAGCATGAGGAGGTTCTGAGGGTCTGAGATGCATGTTCACTAGCTACTCGGAGGCTAGAAAGTGCCCAAATGATGACTTTAGATGCAGAGACAAGATATATTCGCTACAAACACTATTATCTGTGCTCAAATGAAACATGTTTTGGAAAACTTACATTATTCCAATGCAGTGATGGACAATCGCTGATAAAGACATTTTACTTAATAAAGCAGGTTGACTATTAGGCCAACATATCCAGTAAGTTCTAGCTTTTCTCAAACCGACCCTGAATCTGAATCACAGGGCTTTAGAAATTCTAAGAGGCTTTGGGAAAGATGAATAGCGTCAATGTGAAGAGCAGAATGACCCATGGCATTTGTAAAAAGCTCAGAGGCATTTTACAACCTATAGAGCTTAGATTTACAACACGCAAAACCAACATGCCTGCTCCAAGCGAAACGATGCTCTTAAACGGCAAGAGAGAAGTAGTCAGATGTAGGAAGCAGCCTTGAGTTTTTACAAAATATGACTAACTTTTGTTTGCTTCTATCCAGTGATTTTTAACCTTCTGGGTTTAAGGGCCTCATTGAGAATCTGAACAAAGTTGTGGAATACTTCCCAGAGAGGCACATTTGCATAGTGGCACAGCGTTTTGAATATTAATAACCTCCACTCTACCGTTCTTGGCCCTATTGGAAGAACTAAAGCAGCATAACTAATAACTAACGATAGACACCATTAACTGAGTCCTTTCCGGTCTTCCAGGCACCACTGAGATATACTCGATGTGAGCAGCAGGGGCTCAAAACTGCAGTGTTATAAGGGCCCTTCATTGTTTCAGATGAGAGTAATTAGATCCCTTCTGACTGGTGAGAGAAACAAAGGGTTAGGGAAAAATGAACAGGAGTTAAAAATCAAAATTTCATACTCATTGAACATAAGTGAACTGCTTCAACCCTCAAAGTCTTAGTTTATGTCACCTGTCCCCTGAGGAGAGTAACCATTCCCATAAGAGCAGAGTAAAAGCAATGGAAACTGTATGTAACTGCACCAGAGCCTGTCCCTGCATACAGCCTTCATTGTAGGCTTGCATAAGAGGCTGATTTATCTGTGGAGAGAATCCTGTTCATATAGGAAATGATTACTTGGACTAAAAAGTTCATGGCAATAATATTTATGCTGCATGTTAAAAACGAATTCTGACACGAAAACAAAGGGGAAATAGCAATGGCATGAGTTGGAGACAGGTTTGTTTGAGCCACACAGGACTCGAACACCTTAGCAAAACAAAGCTCTTGAATTCCCTTGCTTCATCCTCCCTATGAGCCTGAATGTTTTAAGGCTTTTGGAGGTTGTCAACTCCTAAAGCTTTAAGGTTTTCCAGCCAATACTGGCAGTTCATGGTCCTGTGGAAAGGGATTCTTTCAAGCGATCCGATAGTTCTGCAGAGGGAAAAGAACAGAACACAGCAGCATGAACAACATGCTGTTTTTCTAGTGCCTCTGAAGCAAGAGCGAAACCCCATCATTTGAAGAGAATGGAATATATAATCCGGAGAAGAGTAAAAATCCGAAGATTGACTCATTTGTTTGGCTCACAAATGATATCTTATAATTTGCATCTTTTCATTTTTAGTGTTTATTGGTGCCAGCTGTTTGCCTATACCCTTCCCCCTACTGGTTGCTCTTAGGACATGTCCTTATCCACCTCCCCACAGCTCTACGAGGTGGGCTCTTCCTCCTAGAGTCTAGCTCGAGGCCCCCATGACCTGTTACTAGCTCACCCTGTTAGTGAGGGGTGGGATGAGGAAGTGAGCTCGCACCTCCTCTTCTCCAACTACAACCCAAGGCTTGCTGCCGATTCCAGCTTTTCAAGGACAATGTGGACTGTAACAGATAGACAAAAGAAAGATAGCAAATGACTGGCTAAACCAACTCAGAAACTAGAGAAGAAATGTGGATGGAGCAGGGTAAACAGGCACACTGGTGAGATTTTCCGTCATTTCTAATGGCAGCATGCCTCTGATTCAGCCAATGACCCAGTGACCCAATGACCTCCAGTGTGAGTCAGAAGTATTAATGTCTGGAATGCAGGTCCAGATAAAGGATCAGGCCAATAAAAGCTCAGTGACATTTAACCATTTTTGAGGCCATAATTGTTTCTTACAGGAGCAACACAAAAAATAAACGTTCAGTGCTAAGCCCATGAAAGTTCTGTCAAAATCAAAGAGTGGTGATTGCTGCCTGTGAGTTAGTTTGTGCAGCCCTGACTTTCATTTGTCTCCATCTAGTAATCCATACCTTTTTAAAAGATCATGGAAATGATCATCATTTATATATAAGCACAGAGTTTTGTGGATTCACTTTTACATGGCAGCATAGGGAAACAAACAGTATAGCACAGATGATGAGAACAAGAGATTAACAACCACTCAGACAATTGAGGACAGGGATCTTGAAAGTGGCAATTTCATTTTTGTCCTTGGCCAGTAGTCAGAAATGTCCTTAATCCTATCCTAGACAGGTCAGAAATACAGAGGTATTTGAGGACCATAGTTTCTGGTCTGGTTTCTTGCTGTCTTTCTTTCTTTACTCAGCCTGGAACCTGTAAGTGAAGGTGTGATCCAAACTCCAGATAAGACACATCCATCCTGTTTTGGGAACAGCTTTGGAACAAAAGCTCTATGTTTTCATGGTGGAAATGGGTTATGCTTACCATAATCTTGGGAGTGATGCTAATCATTGGGCCTTGTGTACTCACTTCTGTCTTAAACTGTTCCCTTGTTTATGATTGATCTATACCCCAAAATGGTCCTCCTACGATCCAGATTCATCTCTCTGGGTGTCCTTGCTTGTTTTCTAAAGCCTGAGATGAGCATCAGTAAGAATGCAGACCCTAAACCCTGTTATGCCCTGATTATAGTCCTAAATTATCTTATGGTCTTAGTTTGAGGGAGGAGTCTTGTGGGAATTAGTGGACTCTGAGGCCACAGAGGGTGGATCCTTCCTTCATGATTCACTTTTTGTTCCTTGGTGATACTATAAGAGAAACATCACAGTTGTCCTTCCTAAGGATTTAAAATACATATGAAAAAGTAGAGATATTTTCCTTTTGTTGAGGTCAGCTAAGGGAAAGCTACTTCCTCCTGGTCAAAATAATGAAATCTTAGTCTACCTCTAGGACTGAGTGGAGGAATGATAATATTATCTACTATTAGAGTCTCTTCCCTTAAGAGTTAATCCAGCTGGGCCTGTCAATCATCTGTCAAGAAGACTCCATAGGAAAGCTGATTCACCTGAGCATGTGCTTAGAAAATGGGAGGAATAATTATCCCCTCAATGAGGTAATGTACTTATATTTCTGGAAGCCCCGTAGCTGCTTACAGATACATGGGCTGCCAAGCTTGTCCACTCCTCTGAGTTCTAACACAAACAGTGTAACTTTTCTTTTCCTTTTTCTGTCTCTTCTTCAGAGATTGGCCAAAAACCTAAGCATGATGTCCCTGATAACTCTGGACTCTCACTTCCTCCTTCTGCTTTGCAGCTATTTGCCAACTTCCACTAATGAGCATGCCAGCTTTCTCGGACCCCGACTAAAGAAGGCATTCCTTTCTCTCTTCCTCTCTCCATCAACCTCCTGCTTGGAGCTGCCAACATTTACAGCTTGCCCGTCCTGTTGTTTCTCTCTCAAACTCTAATTAAATTGTCTTTGAGCTTTTCTCTGAGTCTGTTTTCAAATTCTTTTGTTAACAAGATTGAGAATCCAAAAGGGAATCCCAATTTTCCTGGTAGCAGGAATACTTTCAATTAATTATGAATTAATTAAGCTAATAGCCATTGGCTACTACTACTGATTAAGTCCTTACTAGGTTACAGACATGCCTTCATTTGAATTATAATATTTAGTTATCATCTCTACCCGAAGAGGTAAACAATGTTACTGGTCTCATTTTCAAAGATGTGAAGATTGGGGTTTAGTGAAGCTAGACAGCTTATCTCACAGTCCTGGAGTTAACCAATAAGAAGAGTCAGAAAACAAATGCTGACAGAGGTATCCCAATACATTATCTTCTTTGTAGACATTCAAGATCTTCTATTCCACCTGGGCTCAAAAGGATTTGTGAACCATAAACATTTATTTCTGTAGTGTTCTTATATGTATGTGTATGTCTTGTTTTTTTCTTTTTTTTGTTCTGGCTTTTTTAGATTCCCATCTTAGTAACTTCCATCTGAGCCAGACTGACACTAATCAGTCCTCTATTTCATGCCTTAGCTCTGGATTAAATTCTGCTGTTGCAGAGCCAAATCCTAGGTCACAGTGACCATTTCCTTCTACTTCTCCTACATCGGAGACTTGCTGTTATTAGATTGTTCTTAGCATTGCATTTAAATCTTCATTTAAGGAACAGTGCTAGAAAGACAACAAAAATCTATGATAGTATTTACTTTAGGAATGTTTTTTAGTCATTGTCAAAGTTTTCTAAATAAGATTTCAAGTAACCTATTACTTTTGGACAAAAGAAAATATTTTTCTGTGTAGATAAAAAAAAATATAGTGATGTTTCCTTTTACTTAAAAGTCAGAATTTCAGTGGGGCAGTGCTTTAATCCTAGCACTTGGGAAGCAGAGGTAGGTGGATATTTAATTTGAATAAGCTGGTCTAGGTTATCCCAAATTCCATGTCCCAGTGTGGAAAAAGTTTTACAAAGCTTTTATAGTAAAAGAAAAAAAAAGTAATAAATCAAGGCACTTTCAAATACACTAAGTAGGAGTTTCAGCACAGTGGGGAAATCTCAGTTCCCTGATACTATTCTCAGCCCTTTGAGTATGGAGAATAGTCAGTACTTTCCAAAGTATTTATCAGGATGTTTAGTTCAGCTTTTCCTGGTAGTTATAGAAAGTTAGGTCCAACACAAAGGTGAACAAGGAAGGGGTCTTTATGGGACTAAAAATAGAAACCCTAAGATAAATTAGGCTCTGGACTTGCAACATTCCAACTGCTCCATATCATTGGAATTCTAATCAATCAGCCATTGTGGACCCAGCTTCTTTCCAGGGATTTTTTTTTCACAAATATTACCCTTGATTTTAGCTTTGTTTTGCTCATCCAAACCTGCCTGAGAATTTCAAATATTTGCTACCATCCAACACTAATTATGGAAGGCTAGGCTTGCACCTGGCTATACTTGCTTCTCAGCATCTCAAAATCAAGGGCTAGCATGGAACTCACACACACCCAACCTGACTCTTCTCAGTGCTGCCCTGTGTGAACGATGTCTTTTTTCACCCAGTGCAGACATCAGAAACTCTGGGAATTCCTTGAACTAACCCATCTCTTGCCTTGCTCCATCTCTATCAATACAACCAACCTCTTTCAGCCCATATCCCTCACTCAAATTGGTACCGGTTCACATTATTTTATCCCCAAGGACTGCGGACTTTTCCCAGCTACCAGCACAGTTTCCACTCCTGTCTAGACATTCGCCATCCTTCAAGCTAGAAAGTCTATATAATTCTATCATTTTCTTGCTTAAAGTTCAATAGAGTCTCATTACATTAACAGGTAGAACCTATAAAACCCAAATCCTTGACTAATGTGGCAAAAAGACATCTATTCATTAATTAACATTTATGTACATGAGTGTGAATAATGTGTGAGCACTGTAAATGGAGGCTGCTCTTTTGTTACTGGCTACCCAGACTCGAATAATCACACAGAAACTATGTTAATTATAACACGGCTTGGCCAATAGTTCAGGCATTTTCCTAGCTAGCTCTTATATCTTAAAGTAACCCATTCCTGTTAATCTGTGTATCATCATGAGGCTGTGGCTTACCAGAAAGTTTCCAGTGGTGGCGTCTTTCTCCTTCGGCAGCTACAAGGCATGTCTCTGACTCAGCCTAATCTCTCTCTCTCTCTCTCTCTCTCTCGCTCTCGCTCTCGCTCTCGCTCTCGCTCTTGCTCTCTCTGTTCTGATTTCCTGTCTGGCTTTGCTCTACTAATCTAATGGCCCAAACAGCTTTATTTGTCAACCAATAAAAGCAACACAGACACAGAAGGACATTCCACACCATTTCCCCTTTTGTGCCTAGTTAAAAAGGAAGGTTTTAACTTCAACATAGCAAAACAGTTATCAAGCAAAAATTACAGTTACAGTACTTCTTTTTTGAGTCTGAAGTTTCATATTTAATTTATCTTTTATCATAACTATGGAAAACTATAGCTATCTAGTCTTCAGTCCATCCAGAAGGATATAGTACTATCTAAATAAATATGAAATACCTTGCAAACAACTTTCAAAACTCTAGAATTGACAGAGACATCTTGCTAACTGGATAGTAACCCAACATTCTTCTGCAACATTAAGGCATCCATCTTCTGCCTATAGGCCCATAGTAGCTGGCAGACTTTTCCCTGAAGCAGGAAATTTGAAAGGCTGTTTCGTCTATATTGGCAGTTTGTCAGTCACTTTCTTTTGTGTCTTTCAGAATGTCTGGCAGTTTCTTCTGTGAAGCAGGAACGCTGAAGGACCATCCCTTTGTTTCAGTCTAACAAAGTTCACTGGTTCCTTTCCTGTGGGTCCTGCAAGTCCGGTTTATACAATATACTGTCAAGTAGTTCAAGCGAGAGCATTTCCTTGCCCAAATCGTTAATCTTGCCACAATGACAGAAACTCCATAAGGAGATTCTTCCATGCCCATCAACCTCTCTGAAGTAATTGGTGGTGCCAGGAGCAGATGTATCTCATTGTCAAGAAAAGTCTAAGTTCTTAAAATATTTTAAATGCCATATTCCATCAGTCTTGGAAGTGTTGAGGATTATCTATCTAACTGAAATGTGTCTCTGTCTATCTAGAAAACCTAACCAACATGACTGGAAGTTTGACAATTATAAGTGACTAGATCTTGCCAAGTAGGTGAAACTAGCTTTGGAAATTTGCCCATCTCTTTCTCCCCATTGGTGGAATTGCAAGCACACACTACCTCACCTGGGTTTGTTTTTTTTTTTATTTTTAAGCAGGTTATGAGTTTGAACTCCTATCCTTGTGCTTGCAAGAAAGTACCTTATTGACTGAGCTATCCCTCCATCTATTTATTGATTGATTGATTGATTGATGTGATAGAGATTAGATTTAGGGCTTCTACTTTTATGGCTCTGGTTTATCACTTAACTGTATCCCAAACCTAACCTGCCCAAACTTAGGATTTCTTTGGATTCATCTCTAGTGCTTTCTATATACTACCACGTTAAAGTCACTCTGGTTCCTCTGAACTCAACTGTCTCTGTCACTAAGCTCTTCACGCACACAGAGAGCCAATTAATTTCAGATTGGAACCCTCTTCAACATTCACTATGCCAAAAAAACCCTCTTTGTCAATGTGGAAATATTAACTCCATTATGGTTTATATATATTTTGGATTTATTCTTTCTAGTATTTATTATGATTTAATTAAATAAAATAACTTAGTTAAATTATTATGATTAAATCAAAAGCAATCACATAACTGCTTGAATAAAACCTTTTTCTCTTTTCATAAACATAAAATCCATAAGCAATAAAAAACATCCATCTTCCTCCCTCTCTCCCTCCCTCCCTCCCTCCCTCCCTCCCTCCCTCCCTCCCTCCCTCTTCTTTCTTTCTTTCTTTCTTTCTTTCTTTCTTTCTTTCTTTCTTTCTTTCTTTCTTTCTTTCTTTCTTTTTCTCTGAGGTAGGATTTCCTTGCATAGACCTGGTTGTACTGGAACTTACTCTATAGACCAGGTTGGTCCCAAACTCACAGACATCCACCTGCCTCTGCCTCCCGAGTGCTGGGATAAAATGCATGTACCACCGCTGCCCTATGGTATCTTTCTTTTTCATACTATATATTTATTGTCTACCACAAGTGCTTTATACATACTAAGTATTGAATTAATAATTATAAATAATAAATTATAAATAATAATAAATAATAGGTGTGGTTCAAACATCTGAATTGGTTAGAAAGTCCTACTTAAAAGAGTAATTAAATTTTATCTTGGGGAAATCATTAAAATTATTAAGAAAAATTTTACTTGGCCAGGTGTTGTGGCCAGGTAATTAAAAGCTTTTAATCTTAGCACTTGGGAGGCAGAGACAGGTGGATCTTTGTGAGTTCAGGGCCAGTGTGGTCTGCAGAGCTAGTTCCAGGATGGCCAGAACATAGATAAACGCTGTCTTGAAAAAGATAAAAATTTTAAGCTAGGAATTCTATTTAATGTTGAGAAAATTAATTCTAGGCACAAATATTAGTACAAAGTAGGAAAGAAGACAATGAACATGTGCTAGGCCCTTAAATCCTACATTTCAAACTAATTACAATGTGATTACTACAAATGCCCTGTGGGAATTAATGGGCAAGGAAGAGAATCAAGGAGCAACTTGACCACAGTGAACAGTTATGACATGGTGATATGGCAGTGATTTGATAGTTGATTCAAACAACTGTTCTCTCTTGCAACAGAGGCTGAGGGGCCATGAAGAACAAGGAGGTAGGATTACCCTGTCACTGTGGGAAGAATTTATCATTATTCAAATTTGTTAACTAAGGAGTCCTTGACTTGGACTTCAGCGAAATAATGTATACCAATTCAGCGCAAGGTCCTAGGAACAATTTCAAATATAAAATAAAAGTGACTTAGACTTACATGAAAGCCATTGGGGATTTGTGAAGTAGCCTTACTCAAACTGAGAGAGCAAACAGTGGTAAATTTCCTGGCTACTTCCATGCCATGGGTATCTGAGGGATTTGAAAGCCTTTGAAGAACTCCCCGCCTCCCCACTATCTTTTTCTTAAGGTTGTAGGATCCGTCCAGAAATTTCTGTGGTAGGATACATTCTAAAGCCTTGCAGAAACAGATGACAACTGATTGTACATTTCTCTGGCCTTGACTTTATTTTCTGAGCTTAAGAGGCAGCTGTAGCAGGATCATGGGATGGCTCAGGAGATACTCATTTTTGATGTTTTTGACTGCAGGCTTGTTGTCATCCACCATAGTCAATACCATGTACGGGACTGGAGATGTCTGTGTGTGGAGAGTGAGCATAGACCCAGGCCTCCTTTGGTGATGTTTTCTCCTTGCTTCCTGACACGGCTCTTCTGAGAAATGTTAGAGCCATCCTTGCGTGGCTGGTTGCAGAGTGAGGGGGGTCTCACCAGAGAGTTTGCTGTCTCCAGAGTCGATCATAGTATGAGAGGATGATTAGTGGGACACAGTGACTATTTAGAAGGTGGATTTGGGGAAGACAAGGTGGAGTACCTGCTGTTCTCGGATATCAGCTCTTCCCTTTGAGTAAAGTGACCACTTTACTGCCACGAGGTCCACAGAAAAATGAGCTTGGAGCTGGGGAACATAAAAGCGCTTCTAGAGGAACACAAGATAAAGCACCAATAAATTGCATTTTATGAACTGGATTGCCTAGATGTATGTTCCTTTTTGGTTGAGTCTCTTTTTACTATCTGTGAGCTTTAGTTGACGGCATTTTAAATGCCCAACCATTGTGTGGGTGCAATTACCGGGAATTTTAGAACAGTTGTGTTCCATGCTTGCTCTCTGGAATTGGAGGCGAGCATTCCCTTCCCCTCGTGTCCCCTTTTGTCCCTGCTCTCTGGACTCATGTCAAGGTAGGAAATCTGATGCCTAAGAAGCATTGTCCTTGACCTCTACCCTGTTGGATAATATTCTGTCTTCTGAAAGCTCAGAAGGCCTTTGACCTGGTTAAAGCAAATTCTGTCTTCTTATAGGTAGTTTTCAAGAATTTTTGAGAGGGAGTTCATGGTTTTCTATAGCCTTCAAATTTTCCCTAATGAGACGGCTGTTTTCTGAAATTCTGAGTTTGAAGCAGTATTTCTGAGCGCAAGGGAAAATTAGCTTTCTTGGAGAAGCCCAAAAGCAATTGTTGTTGAACATTATTTTATGATACATGTGCTTTCTTGGCAGAGGATGTTGAAATATATAGAACACCATGACTCTGCAAAACTCCCCTGCTTAAAGGTGGCAGTAATGTAGAAGAGGATAAACACAATTATGTGATTCACGGATAGTCTGCTCATGGCAAGTTGTATTTGCACATGAAGTTACTGACTGCTGTGCTTAAAATGTGTCCCACAGATGTTAGGTGTAGCAAATTTACTCCCCAAAGTCAAATTTAATTGCATGTAAAAGTATTTACTTACTTCCTTATTTTTTAAATTTTATGTGTATGTGTGTGTGCTCAAATGTTAATGGCCTGTGAAGGTATTTGTTTGTGACTTGAGTTGGGAAGGCTTGCCCACTGTTCCTTAGGCAGGACATTCTGGAAAGTGTGGAGAAAGTGGATGGATCAAGAACCGGTTGCGTGACCTACCACTTTCTGTCCTGACTGAGGATTTGTGGTGGCTAGCTGCTTCAAGTTCCTATGGTCCTGACTTCCTGTTATGAACTAGAATCTGGACTTGTGAGCCAAAGACCTCTTCCTTCCACTGGGTTGCTTGAGTAAGGGCATTTTGTCACAGAGGCGGGAAGCAGGGCTGAACTCTAACTGTGTTATGAAGTTACAGTTCTAGAAAATGGACCAAGATGTCACCTTAGCAGAAAAGGAAAGCTCCAGGGTCTTCATTTGTAACAGCATACCCAAATATTTGTGATGTTTAATTACATTTAGTAGTACACTCTTTGATCATACAAATTATCAAGACAGTTCTATGTATTTGTTCAATGTCTGTTTTTCCAGTTTAAAAAGACTTCCCTAAGGGAACGTGAATATGAACAAAGTAAGCCTGACACTTGTATGAAAACACCGTAATGAAACCCATTACTCTCTATGCTATGAGAAAAATTAATAAACTAAGACTTCCCTAATCTTAGCTAATTATCAAAGTTTTTGTGTATGGCAAAATATTATTATCCCCATTTGTGATAATTTTAGTAGTAAGTAATTATAATTGCTTAATAGTCTAAAAGCATTCCATTAAAAAACAAGGTACATTTTCTCATTTTTATCATTGAATACAAAATGTGGGGAAATTATGGTTAAGTAAGGGTTATAAGAGATCTGAGCCTTCAGTTTCTGCCTGTGACTTGACAGTATTCAATAACTTTTTTAATTCTGGAGAAACGAGACTAGACTCCTGGGGTTATGGATCCCAGCCTACCAGTTTGGCTTAACCCCTTTGAATATTCTTTCTATTTTGAGAAAATTTCCTGCCTACTCCTTTCTGAAGAGCTCTGTAAAAGCCAGACACTTCAGTCTCCATCTTCCCTTGGATCATAGTGAGGCTGAGCAAAGTCATAAGCATTCATTGCAAAGGCCTTAGCACGAATGTCCATCCAGACTCATGGCCTTGATAGTAGAAGGTACGTTATTTACACCAATAAAGGACCAGGGCAATAGTGTTCTCAAAGACATTAATTTTTTTAGATACATTTATTTCTATTTTATGGGTGCAGTCACTTATCTGTGTGTATGTGTGTGTACCATGTGTACACTTGGGGCTCACAGAGATCAGAATAGCACATCTGAATCTTTGGAACTGGCGTTACAGGATGCGAGCTGACAGGTGGGTGTTGGCTACTGAACCTGTGTACTCTGGAAGAGCAGTAAGTGCTCTTCACTACTGAGCCATGTCTCCAGCCCCTGCAGGGGCAATTATACGGAAGAATGTGGCATTGTTTTTGCTCCTGTGCCTGACTCTTGGCCATTGTGGAGCTGTGACCGAATCAGATGAATAATAATTTAATAAATTGAGTTTCCAGTTTTACTTATAAAATTCTGCTTCATCTGTACACAACTACAAATCTTGACTGATGTGACAACAGTTTATTTTACTAGAATACCTTGGGTGTGAGCCAGAGCATGCTCTGATGTCATGATTGCGAATTTGCTGCATCTCAGCTTCACCATTCTCTCCCCCTCACTGTACTTCTTTATACAGTGCTTTAGGTTTGGCAATCTGAGGACAAAGGGGTTTCTCTTTGGTTATAAAACGCCGGTGCTGTTGAATTAAGTTCTTGGTTCAACAATACTGAACTTGTGTGTGGAAGTTCTGGGGAAAGGTAGACATATACTAGGAAAAGAAGGTTTCAGGTAATGTGGATGACAAACCTAAATGTCATGTACTCATTCATTTAACAAATACTTATTTTTTTTATTGAGCTCTAGATTTTTTTTTGCTCCTCTCCCTGCCTTTCTCCTACTCTTCAATCCTCCCACAAGGTCCCCATGCTCCCAATTTACTCAGGAGATCTTGTCTTTTTCTACTTCCTATGTGGACTAGATCTATGTATGTCTCTCTTAGTGTCCTCATTGTTGACTAAGTTCTTGGGAATTGTGATTTGTAGGCTGGTTTTCTTTGCTTTTTGTTTAAAAAAACACTTATGAGTGAGATTATGTGATAATTGTCTTTCTGTGTCTGGGTTACCTTACTCAATATGATGTTTTCTAGATCCATCCATTTTCCTGCAAAATTTAAGATGTCATTATTTTTTTCTGCTGTGTAGTACTTCATTGTGTGAATGTACCACATTTTTCTTATCCATTCTTCAGTTGAGTGGCATTTAGGTTGTTTCCAGGTTCTGGCTATGACAAACAATGCTGCTGTGAATATAGTTGAGCACATGTCCTTGTGGCACGATTGAGCATCCTTTGGATATATACCCAAAAATGGTATTACTGGGTCTTGAAGAAGGTTGTTTCCCAATTTTCTGAGAAATCATCACACTGACATCCAAAGGGGCTGTACCAGTTTGCATTCCCACCAGCAATGCAGGAGTGTTCTCTTTACCCCACAACCTCTCCAGCATAAGTTGTCATCAGTGATTTTGATCTTGGCCATTCTTACAGGTATGAGATGGAATCTCAGAGTTGTTTTGATTTGCATTTCTCTGATGACTAAGCATGCTGAACATTTCCTTAAGTGTCTTTTAGCCATTTTAGGTTCCTTTGTTGAGAGTTCTTTGTTTAGGTCTGCACTCCATTTTTTATTGGATTATTTGTTCTTTTGATGACCAATTTCTTGAGTTCTCTGTATATTTTGGAGATGAGACCTCTGTCTGATATGGGGTTAGTGAGGTCTTTTCCCGTTCTGTAGGCTGTTTTTTTGTCTTGTTGACTGTGTCCTTTGTTTTACAGAAGCTTTTCAGTTTCAGGAGGTCCCATTTATTAATTGTTTCTCTCAGTGTTTGTGCTGCTAAGGTTATATTTAGGAAGTGGTCTCCTGTGCCAATGCGTTCAAGTGTGCTTCCCACTTTCTCTTCTATAAGGTTCAGTGTGACTGGCTTTATGTTGAGGTCTTTGATCCATTGGATTGAGTTTTGTGCTTGGTGATAGATATGGGTCTATTTTTATTCTTCTACATGTTGATATCCAGTTATGCCAGCACCATTTGTTAAATATGCTTTCTTTTTTCCATTTGATATTTTTTTTACTACTTTGTCAAAAATCAGGTGTTTGAAGGCATGTGGATTAATATCCGGGTCTTCAATTTGGTTCTATTGGTCCTTTTGTCTGTTCTTACGCCAATACCAGACTGTTTTCAGTACTGTAGCTCTGTAGTAGGGTTTGATTTCAGGGATTGTGATGCTTCCAGAAGTTCTTTTATTGTACAGAATTGTTTCGGCTATTCTGGGTTTTTTGCTTTTCCATAAGAAGTTGAGTACCGTTCTTTTGAGGTCTGTGAAGAATTTTGCTCTGATTTTGATGGGCATTGCATTGAATCTGTAGATTGCTTTTAGTAAGATTGCTATTTTTACTATTAACAAATACTTATTAAGCAACTATTAAGGGCTGTTGATTATATGTGAAGGACGAAGCTGAGGGAAGAGATAAAAGGTGTAGTCAGAGTATCTGCCTTGTGTGGTAACAACTACTGAGGTCAAAGATCAAGGGGAAAGATCTGACTGCAGAAGGGGACAGCAGTCTGCTTACCCATCATGCCTTGGGTTGCATCTGCCCTATTTAGGTAGAGATCTTAGTACGACACACAGATTTGGAGTTTGCAGGTAGCAGAAGAAACTGATTTGAATTCCGTAACACACAAGACCTACAAGGAGGGGAGTGCATGAACTTACCCAGGGACTGCTTGGAGTAGCAGTCCCCAAAGAATGGCTAAGGAACCCTTGAGGGAGCTCTAGAACTTTCCGGTGTCCCCAAGTGGAAATGACTTCTGTAAGTAACACTGAAGTCACTTTGCCTTTGTTGCTTTCAGTCACCCACAGGTACATGCTGGGTGTTATCAGAGGCTCTGTGATGCAGAATGTTCTTGATCTGAAGGCTAGCAGGATGCTTTTTCCAATATGGTTGTGTTTGAGGAATTTTTCTACTTCAATTTTTAGTATAGTAAGTACTAAGAGACATAATCCAGTTAAACACAAGCGTTTTAGTGCCCTTATGGAGATCATATAAGGACTGTGATCCCAGAAAGCTGGGAGTTGGTGCACTACAGAAGTCAGTCTTGAGTCTATAGACAATGACGGTGACTGAGGATTCCAGGGCAAGGAAGACATAATCCTAACCAGAGTGTTTTGGTTGTAGCCCTGAGGATGCATTAAGATGGGGATAATGCGAAGTGACAGACATGATTTAATAGCTAATTATGACAACTCAGGTATGAAATTACTCAGAGATCAGGATGTGGGAACAACAGCAGGGATGACAATGGCAACACAAGAGAAACGTAACTGCAACTTGATTGCTGACTACAGATGTGTCAGCGTGGAGGAGGGCAAGGAGTCAAAGACACGCAAAGTTGGAGCGATGTGTCCAGAGAAAGCATCTGGCTGCTTGCATGTATCAGCTATAGGAAAAGCGATCCTTGGTGTCCAAGAGAGATTTAAAAGAGTAACATTTTCCCCTGGAAATAAAAGGAGACTCATAAATGTAACCTGAATTTCTAGCTAGCTGTATTAAAATAGATGAAATTAATTTTAATATTTAATTTAACCTAGTATATAAAATACCATCACTTCAACATGCAATTAATGTAAAATTCTTAATAAATTCCTAAAAGTTTCTTCTGTGTTAGGTCTGTGAAGTCTGGTATGTATTTAACCTATATAGTACATACATATCAATCAGACATCACAGGTCAAGTACTCAGTAGCCACGAGTGACTGGTGACTGGCACTTCTTGAGTCAGGATAATCAGAATCCTAATGTTTTTGCCTGGAATTTTAATAACTTTGTTCTTTCTGAGCTCATTTCTCAGAAGTGGTAGGTTTGTACTG
The DNA here is from genome assembly GCF_950005125.1 of Chionomys nivalis. Classification (NCBI taxonomy): domain Eukaryota; kingdom Metazoa; phylum Chordata; class Mammalia; order Rodentia; family Cricetidae; genus Chionomys; species Chionomys nivalis. Next base: position 22,601,176 of record NC_080107.1, read on the forward strand.
AGTCATCTAACTCTCTTACCTTTTGGTGACCTGGCTTGTGTAGGGTGTCTTCACAGATCCGCTCTGAGGAAATGATCTAAGTGCTGGTGGTTTGCTTCCTGAGAACTGCATCTCGGACCTGCTGCTTGTACCTAGTCCGTACTGAGTGTACCTAGTGAACACAGAACACAGATGTGGTCTGTGGAAGTTCAAATGGTCTGGCTGATTGGAAAAAGAGTACAGCCGATGTCATATGAGGGTAGAGAAATCAGTGAGGGAGTGTAGCCTATAGATGGTGGGACAAACAGAAAATAAAAGCGTTGAAGATAGACTTAAAGCTCCAAGCAGCAGCAGAGCTAAGAGATGGTTTGATATCTCTTTATTACCTGTGTCCACAGAAGGTTTTATGTGTATTTTTCTTTTTTTTTTTTTTTTATGAAATCCAAGCTGTCTTGTGAAGGTGGATGTTGAGAATTTTTTATAGAACATAAATGAATAATTTAAAAAAAACTATAGGTGCAAATCCAGGTTTACTCAGTTCAGAGATTAAAATTTAAGATAAATGGAGATGATCAGGCCTTCCATTTCTGTCAGGGTCTTAGGGCTATCGTGAAGGAGCATTGCAGTAAAACAAAAGATTAGGCCTTGATAGGGCCTTGTAGGTTACAGCAGTATGCTTGCTCCTCATCCCCTCACTTCATGATAAGATAATAGTGCAATGAGAAATGAAAAATAAAGACACACAGCCTCAGAGTTTCTGGAGTGGATAATAATAAGTGTGTATGATAAGAGCTCCTAAAGAATATCCAAGTAGGGCTGGAGAGATGGCTCAGCGGTTAAGAGCATTGCCTGCTCTTCCAAAGGTCCTGAGTTCAATTCCCAGCAACCACATGGTGGCTCACAACCATCTGTAATGAGGTCTGATGCCCTCTTCTGGCCTGCAGGCACACATGTAGACAGAATATTGTCTGTCTACACAATAAATAAATAAATAAATATTTAAAAAAAAAAAAAAGAATATCCAAGTAAACAGTCTTCACATTCAAGCATTGCACCCCTTTGTCTGGCTTACTCATTAAGAATGAACTGTGTTGTATTTCTGTACTTTACCATCCTGATGCTTGCTTCTTTTGCTTACATAAGATTTACTCAAAGTCTGTTGAGTGAGGGGTTACGAACCCCTTAATTATTTGTTTTCTTTTGGTTATGAGAATTTGGGAGTTATAGTAGTGAGTTGCTATGGCAATGGCTATGTACAACGAGATGATCAAAGGAGGGGAGATGCTAAATCTTGAGAAACATATTTGCATGCAAATTTTTCTCTAGTGGAATTTAAAAGTCTTGCGTGTGAAATATTTTCTATTATGTACAAAAACATAAAAGGCATTCTTATCATATAAATTATGTATTTCTATTGTTTGTATTAAATTACAGGAGCAGTTCATATGCTACGAAGATGATTTGATTTGATTATTAATAGCATTTAAGCTGGGTGTAGTGGCATATGCCTATGATTCCAGTATCTAGGATATGGAGGCAGGAGAATTAACTCAAGACTGACCTTAGCTAAACAGTGAGTCCCTGTCTCAAAAAACAAAGCAAAAAAGTTAATTTTAAAAGGTGGAAAAAACAAAGCAAAAAAGTTAATTTTAAAAGGTGGATTTTTTTCATAAAGGTGCATACATGTGTATATGTGTGTGTATGTATGTGTCTGTGCATGTGCAATCTACATATATGTTGGGAAATATCACAAGATCATCTCTCAATTTCTATGAAAATAATATAAAGAACTCTAGCACATTAAAAGCATTTGTCATTGCCAAATTTATAATTTTTCAGCTTCAGAGATTCAATACATTTACAGTGGTTAATTCTTTACTTCAGAGTTTCCATGGTATTGACATTGGATACTCATAAAAGATAGGAAATACAGTCTTTGAAATTCTAGTTTAGAATACTCTTAAAATTAAGCCTTAAGTTTTAAGGATTAATTTTTAGAAATATGTGGATATGTGTGTGTCGGGGTATGCATATGTGAGTACAGGGGCCTACAGTGTCCAAAAAAGAGGGTCAGATCCCTTGGGGCTGGAGTTACAGGTGGTTGTAAGCTGTTCAATGTTGGTTCTGGGAATCAACTTAGGTCCTCTAAAAGATCACTATGTGTCCTTAACGTTTGAGTTAAGTTCTTAACTTTTGAGGCCATTGGTCCAACCCAAGAACTTAAATTCTTGACACATTAACCGTAAATTGTGTCATAAAAGTTTGCACACAAAATTCTAAATTATCTGACCATATGTCAACTAGAAGGATATTTCCTGTTCTTTTAGCTTCAGTTTTTAATATATTATGTTTTGAAGACAAGGTAAGCAATTCCACCATGTCGTGAGAATTCTTTAAATTAATACTATCCAAAAGAGAGAGACTGTGAGTCTCCCATGTAATATGAAACATCTGGTAAGCACACCGTATCAAGTCACTTTAAGGGCTGAGGAGTTTTCTCTGTGGGTAGCGATACTTAGTTCTGCAATCATGATTGCTTGAGCTCGCGTCTCCAGCACCCAGCTAAAAAACCAGGTCGTGGCTGCACACGCCTGTAACTTCCGCACTGAGTAGAGGAAGAGTGTAGCTGGCTTTCTTTTGAGCCGCCAACTAGCTCCCAAATAAAGACACAGAGACTTACTATTAGTTATAAAAGGTTGGTCTTAGCTTATGCTTGTCCCACTAGCTCTTAGAACTCAATTTAACCTGTTTTCCTTCATCTACATTTTGCCTTGGGGTCTTTTACCTTGCTTCCATTTTGTATGTCCTACTCTGTGGCTGGTGACTGCCTGGCTGGCTGGCCTGCTGGCCCTGGGCATCTTCCTCTCTTTCTTACTTGTTCTCTATTAAACCTAGATTTCTCCTCTTTCTACTTATTCTCTCTGTCTGCCAGCCCTTCCTACCCCTCTACTGCCTACCTATTGGCTGTTCAACTTTTTATTAGATCAATCAGGTGCCTTAGGCCGGCAAAGCAACTCATCTTTGCATCATTAAACAAATGCAGCATAAACAAATGTAACACACCTTTACATAGTTAAAGTGATAGTCTACAGCATAAACAATTTTAACACATTTTTGCCTAGTTAAAGTAATATTCCACAACAGAAAAGGCAGGAAGATTTCTGAGTTTGCTGGCTAGCCATTCTAATGGGGGTGGGGTGGGGGTGAGAGGGCAAACTTAAAAGACAAATTGTATCAAGAGAAGGTGTAAAGTGATAGAAAATGACATCCAGTGTCCTCCTCTGGACTCTGCAAAATCACATATAAGGTACAGACACATGCAGACATACACATATGCACACACACGTACATGCACACTTGCACAGAGCTACTTTAAAATCAAATACATCAAAGCCTGAGATAGTCAAATTCTCAAGAGAAGCCTTGTGTGTGTATGTGTGCGTTATGTGCACACATTCTTGTGTGTGCATTTGTAAGTGTGCAGATGTGGAAGCCAGAGGTCAACACTGAATGTCTTTATTTCTTGTTCATCACCTTGTGGTTTTTAAGACACAATCTCTCATTGAACCCAGGGCAACGCTTATGCAAAACGTAGCACAGGTTATAAAGCAAAAAGGGGTAAGTGAGAGCAATTTTTATGATATATAGTAATGGATTGCCTTATGAGGGAGTAAATTCTGAGAAATGAGTCATTGGGCAATTTCTTTGTTGTGGAACCATCATAGAGTGAGTGTATTTAACTGAACTTAGGTAGTGTGGCCTCCTACACACCTATATTATATGGTATAACCTTTGCTCCTATGCTGCAGATTGCCCAGCATGTTTCTGAACTGACTCTCTAGAAAACCGTGTCAGAATGCTAAGTGCTTTTGTGTCTAACTATACCCAAATATGGGAAGGCCACCGTGAAACACAGTGTGATAAAATGCATGGGGCACTCACCTGGAAGAAAATGTGTCCCGGGCAAAGGACTGTGGGTTGCTCCAAGCTGCTTGCAAGTGAGCAGTGAGTGAACATGAAGGCATCAAATCTCACTGTGTACAACCTTACTTGTAAAAAAAATTCAAAATACCATTCTTCCTTCAATAATAAATTTAGCTCAGTTTAGAATAATCTTAATTTTTTTGGAAACTTCTTGACTTGTTTGTAATGTTGGTTAGGTTAAAACACAAATGTTATAGTCCTTCTTTATATCTCTATTACATAACCTTTAATCTATTTAAAATTTTTTCTTAAACTATTTTGTTACATCTATCTCTCCATCTGTTTATCTACCTATCTATCTATCTATCTATCTATCTATCTATCTATCTATCTATCTATCATCTATCTATCTATCTATCTATCTATCTATCCATCCATCCATCCATCTATCTACCTATCTATCTACCTACCTATCTCTCCATCTATCATCTATCTATCCATGGAGGACAAGGGAGTGTATGTGAAGGTCAGAGAACAAATGTCTGGAGTTGGTTCTCTCCTTCCACCATGTGGGTCTTGGAGATCAAATTCAGATCGTCAGATTTGGCAGCAAGTGCCTTTACCTGCAGAAACATCACATTGACCCACTTTTACTTTTTAATCTTTATGCTGCCATTAAAACCGAGATGCAGATTCTTATCACTGTTAACTGCTTCCTTCAGTATATATAGTCAGTCCCTGGGGATGGTCTTCATGGTCATTCACTAAGCTGCCATCTTCAGTTATAACAATACCTTCTCTGGATCCCTCTTACAGAGTCTGTCAGAGGCAGCTAAGTTACCTAGGGCTATAAATATATTTAAATGGAAAGAATGCACTTTGAAAATAAAAGTATAATATAGTAAATATGCAAACCAGGCACAATCAACTTATTGTTATCAAGTATTAGGTACTGTGCACAATTGCATGTGACTCGAAGTACAATAGGTTTTATTTTTCTCACTAGTACCCGGTCAAAAGTAGGAGTCTTGGGGCTGGTGAGACAGTTCAGCATTTACACTGCCAAGCCTGATACAAGGTCTGAGTTAAATTCCCAGGACCCACTTGGTGGAGGGAGAAAGCAGGCACCTTCAAGTTGTCCTCTGACCTCTCAGGTATGCTCTCTCTCTCTCTCTCTCTCTCTCTCTCTCTCTCTCTCTCTCTCTCTCACACACACACACACACACACATATACATACACACACACACACAGAGAACACAGAGTCCCATCCCTAATATATAAATATATATAACAAAACTTTTTAAAATATATGTTTTATGCTGTGCTACAATTTTCTTATGTCATTTGGAAACAATTTTTTTGTTTTCTCTTATAATCATATGAAACCACTGCCACATAAATTTATTCCATTTGCCCCAAATATTATAGTTTTGACTTGTAAACCAACACAAATTTATTTATCATAATGTATCTTGCGTTATCACCTTTGCACTAAGCCTTTGCAACACGCCATGGATTTTTGTACTGACAGAACATGTCGATTTGCTCTGGACACTCTGCAGACACTCAATACCCACCTGCTGTTTGTGGAGACCATATTGACGGTGCACCAACAGACTGAGAGGAAACCACTGAGATAGCTGGGAGTGTTAAAGTTATTCAACATCAGGCTTCTTGGCATCAAAACTTTGCTTTCTTAGAAAACAAGAGCATTCCAACTTTCAGAGGACAACTTGCATAGAGGCTTTCTGTGCGAAATGTTTGGGAATAAGCAGCTGGCGTCCTTTCTGTGTCTGGGCTTCCGCGACACTCTCAGGCTGTCTTTTCTGCTCTGGTCTGTTCTAAAACAGACCCGGAGAGTGCGCACTTCTGCGCAAGGGCCAACTCAGAAGCCAGCTGTGAGCCAAGACAAAGCCAAAATATATTGTGTGCTGGCAGTGTCTTGTTTATTTGAAAAGGTGTCTGCTGTGGGTGTCTGCAACGGTTGAGATGTGTACCACATCTCCATTTGTTGTTGTTGTTGTTTGGATCCAGGATGAAGTGAGGACGAAGTCTTTTTATACTCAGGGATGTTTTGAGTCCTCCTCCGTGGTGGTACAAAAGTCCCCCAGAACTTCCACTCTAGTGCTTCAAAGTTCACCACGCATCCCGCCTCCAACAATGCCATCATCCTTTACCAGTGAAGTCCTCTTATTCCAGGGTTTTTCAAGGCTTCAGAAAGAAAGCTTGTTATTTAATGCCAAGATAAGTGAAGAAGTATCTCTTACTCTAATGCAACGAATTTATATGACTCAACCACTCAAGGAGCCTTCTAACGTCAGTGATAGCAGCTGAGTTGTAGTCTTGGTTTTGTGTGTTAATCAGATGAAAACAACCCCGCTTACGTTTATGCTCAGGCTGCATGGGTAAAACCGGGTTTAACTTTGTTTCTTTCTATTTAATCGGGAATCTTGGTCTAGATGGAAAGCACAGCCCTTTTGTCAGTAAGCCCTTGCAGGAGGGTGCCTGTGCGGGGGTGGGGGGGGTGGGGGGGGTGGGAGGGAGGGAGCGGGGGGGGGGGAGTGTTAAACAATACTCAACCAACTTTCGATGATTTGAGCAACTCTTTTCCTCCTCCTCCTGCTGTGTGTTTAACCACCTCCCTCGCCCAGTTGCTAAAGCTGCAGAGATAGCTCCTTCTACAAGTCTGGCCCTTTACTTCCATTACTTATTATAGATGCCCATATCAGCTTGGCAGAGTTGGCTCAGCTTTGTGTCGTCATTTGTAGGGCACAGGAAGTCTTCAGATGAAGACATGAATGTACAGAGTTTGTTTGGTAAAGCAGAGCTGTAGGTCCGAAGGCAATGGTGCCGGAGGCCATTCACAGGGATCCACAGAGAGGGTGCGCTCTCACAGATGAGAAAGTGGGATGCGGTGGTGGGACAATCCTGTGGGAACAGCTGAGGCCATTCCCAGGGCGCAGGCTAGTTACATTTAGGGACACCGGACGAGTAAACGAATGTGGAACGATCTAGAAGGTGGATCTTCTGTAGGAGAATGTAGAGAAAGCAGCTGCTACCGTCCTACGTGTCTCTAAAGTCTCAGGCGGGCTTTGCTCTCCTATCCCCCCCCCCCCCAACCCAACCCCACAAGGAGAAGCTAATCCCGGGGACCTGGTGCGGCCCGCTCCTCATCGCCCACGAGAGGTGTCACCTCCCCGCCACCCCTCCGCCCTCGGTCTCCTGCCCCGCCCTCGGGCGGGTGGCTGGCAGCGGTGCCCGCGGAGGCGCGGCAGGGGCGGGCCCTGTCCCTCGAGGCTGCCCGTGGGGCCAGTGGCAGGAGCGGCGCGCCGCCAGCCGCGGGGGGCGTGGGATGGGGGAGGCGGCGGAGGGGAGCGCCCGCTGCCACTAGAGCCAACCGCGCACTTCCGAAGGGTGTCGCGGCTGCGCTCCCCTCCCGCGCCCCGGGAACTTCAAAGCGGCCCGCGCCGCCCGGTCGCCCCGCTGCGCTCTGGGGTCCCGCAGCCCGATCCGGGCCGCCTGGTGGCCATGAACCCAGCGCGCGGCTCCGCACTGAGCCTGGCCCTCTTGCTGGTGGCCCTGGCCGCCGAGCTCGCGGCAGGTACTGAGGGTGTCTCTTCTTGGTGCTGGTGAGGGTGGTAGTGGGGGCCGTCTGCGGGTGAGCACGGTGACAGAAGGTACTCGGAGCCGGGTGGCCGTCCTGTAAGCCAAGGGGGAAAGGCAGTCGGGCTGAGGGGGCGCAAGTCAGGGCGCAGCGTGGGCACCTGATGTCTGGCAGTTGAAAGGGTGGGTGTACAGGTGTTTGGGGGACCGAATCATCAGGAGGACAAAAAGAGACAGGGGCGTGGGGTTTGGGGAGAGGGGTTGAGGTGGAAGATTAATTCGAGGGCAGTTTGCAGCGGAGGGAGTAGGGGAGAATTTGTAGGTGCGTGCTTGGCTGGGAGCTGGGCGGCACTACTTCACACTGCAGCGACTTGGAGGAGTGCAGGTGCGCTCTGGGGGTGGCTCCAAGTAGAGCCCCGGAGAGACGCGTAAGGATGGGAGCGTGGTGGGGGAGGAGGTGGCAACTTACTCTGAGTTTTAGGAGGAGAAATATATTCCGAAGGCCGTTGGTGCCAATCTTGGGAGGCAGAAAAGGGGGCTTAAGGCTGCGTGGCTTGCAACGCATGTTGCTTTCGAGGTAATGGTTTTTACTCAGTTTCCGGAAGGGGGAAGAGGTTATGGCAAGAGTCCCAGCGTTTATAACAGGTCTGTGCTGCGATAGGCTAAACAGAGCCCTAGACCCGAGCTAGAATCCAAACGTTTCTTTTACAGTGTTTACTAGAAACTGGGGCAAATGCATCTTTGGTAAAAAAAATAAAATAAAAATAAAAAATAAAATCATAGTCTGCTCTGATTAGAAATCTTTAGGTCTGAAACTATCTGTACGTTGCCCTGGATTACAGAGAACAAGGACAGATTCGCCCCTAACTCAGTTTTTAAAAATGTCAATCAGACATTGAAAGCATTTGCACATAAAAAACTGGTGTTTTTCCGTAGAGCAGTACTTTGTCCGAAGCTGATTTTGATGCTTTTTTTTTTTTAGATGACAATCTGTTTGACATTAATAGCTATACTCAGGGTGGGTAGTTTTCCTCGTGGTGACATGTGCGAGAGACTGTTTTGAATAGTGTGATTGCTGTCTCGTACAGATTTCAGATGGCCTGAGAGAATTACCAAGTACAATATTCAAGTTAAAAAGCGATAATTGGAAGGAATTAAGTGATAAAACTGAAGGATGAAAACATCCCCCACCCATCTTTAAAAAAGCAGTTACTCTAATTCAGCCAGAAAGACAATGCGGGAAAGTTAGAGTTTGGAAAATTCATCTATGAGAACAGGGCTGAAGGTGGAAAAGCCTTTGTAGAAAATGGGCCAGCTCTCTGTTAACTGAAGACATTAAATGTGTGTGCTTGACAACTGAGCAGAATTTACCACCCCAAGCTACAGAACCATAAAGACAGTCTTTGAAGCATCACAGTTTTGATTGGCTACCTGTGAATACATCTCTCTAAGTAAACCACATTATCCCTTTTATTTGAGAGGATGTTTTTTGAACACAGAACCAATTATACTTTTTTTATGTATGCTTGAGAGATATGTTTTATTGCATAATAGAATTTTTAGAAAGTTTGAGAAACTAAGGCACACCAACTTAATAATATATATTCTATTATGTTCTCGACAAGGCATGGAAACTTTTGACACCAGAACTCTATATATATTTAAGTGTGTATAAAATAAAATACATATTCCACTTAAATTTGTTCCCTTAAAAACTGAGATACCAGAAAATTCATAATGTGGAACTAATATATCAAAATAGTGGTGAACTTGTTAAAGTTGAACTTTTGTAACCAACTTTTCTATCCAATGCAATTATTTTCAGATTTCTTTAGGAAACTTGAAGATATTTTGTGTCCCACGTAAGCAGTGCATATTGTTGTCTACTAATAATGGGACAAATCATTATTTTTTCCAGGTTTTATATAGTTCTTTGACGTATTTTTAAAATTTACTTGCTTTTATTTTATGTGTATGAACATATGCCTGCACATGTGTATTTGTGTGTGCATGTGTATGTGTGTGTATACCATATGTTTGCCTGGTGCCTAAGGAGGCCAGAAGAGGGTGTTGGATCCGCTGGAACTGGAGTGATAGATGGGTGCAGGCCACCATGTGGGTGGGAGCGAGCCTGAGTCCTCTGCAAGAGCAGCCTGTGCTTTTAGCCACTGAGCTGTGGCTCCCGGCTCTCTTTGGTGTTTTGATAACGGAATTCCAGGTAGATTTCTCCCCAAATTAAATTGTGTTTCTCAAATGGCTTCTAGTCTCTTTTTGTAAGTTATGTTGTAAATCCTACTGGCCATTTGCAAATGTGTACTTGACATTTTTGGCACGTTATATGGGAAGTTGTTCTTGGCATGATGACATAGTGAAATAGTGTGTCAGAAAGCACCAACCTCCAAGCTGGCTCTGCTGCATGCCAGGTCTAGGGCCATGAGTATCTGAAAGCTTGGGTAAGTGGCTGACCCTTTCTGCTTTGGTTGATCCTCTTCAGCATCTCCGTCACCTTTGAGGTGGCCTGGGGTCACAGAAAAGATCATCCTTTCTCTTTGAGAATCCCAGAGTCATAACAGTCAGTGTACTTGCTGCTCTGTACTAGATTGCTTAAAAGGGGCTTCTCTGGTCATGTGACTTTCAGATACCTTGTTGTTGATGAGGCCCCATAGTGTTTACAACACTCCTAGCTCATACCAAGCAAAGAATGGGCAGGTAATGTCCTAGAATCCTGCAGGGTTACACCTTGTGTATTCTCTTCTGATGTCATGCCATTTCTTTGTCCTTTGGTCAATAAAGATTTATTGAGAGGCCAGAACATCCCATAGCATCGCTCTAGAATTACAGAGCTACTTGACAACAGGCATGGGGCTGAGGGTAACAGGTAGTGGCATATTTTCACCCAAGCAACAGTTAGCAGTTCAGAAAACTCAGAGGCACTTCTTTTACTACTACTACTACTACTATTATTATTATTACTATAACTATTATTAAAAATTTCCACCTCCTCCCACCTCCCATTTCCTCCCCATCCCCCACTTCCCCTCCCCCTAACTCAGAGGCACTTCTGCAAGATAAAGTGAAAACCTGGGGCTGAGCTTAGAAACCCAAAAGCTGTTGCCACCTTTGCCCTCCTTAGGCACAGTCATTTATTGGTTGATGGGCACAAATGTGGCAAGAGCCTTTCTGGTTCCAAAGAAGAGATATCTCTGGCCTAGGAGAAACTGTGTGGGTACCCTTGGGGCTTATTTCATCACTATCTGAACTGCCTAAGGCTTTTGTCTTGCCCCAGGCTTTCAGAGATGCAGAGTTGTGAGCTCCTCCGACTCATTTAAGTTATGCAGAAATACAAAGAATTGGAAGTGGCAGAACATAGTAAGCTAAGGAGGACATTATTTGACTCAAGCAATGGACATTGAGAGACAGATTGCAGGGGGGCCCAGTCTAGGAAGAGAAGGAGGCTGCAGGCAGATCGCAGGAGCTAGACTGTGGATTAGAGGAGTTGATTAATTCAGTTGAGTTTTAAATGCCCATTAGACACTAAAGTGGACATCTTAAGTAAGAAATTGATTTTAGGGGTCTGGAATTCAGAGGACATGTCTGGACTGATGGGAAAAAAAACCCAAGCCAAAGTCATTTGCAGATTATTTTGAAAGATGTGCCGGGCTCTCAAACGTAGTAAACAAAGCACAGACCTGGTTAAATTGAATTTCAGGTAAATAATGAATAAATTTTTAGTCTTCATGTGTCACTGATACAACACTGGCCATATATATATTGAAAATTAGCCAGGTGGAGGTGGCACATGCCTTTTATCCCAGCACTCCCAGGCGGATCTCTGTAAGTTCTAGGCCAGTCTGGTCTACAAAGCGAGTTCAAGGACAGCCAGGAATGTTATACAGAGAAACTGTCTCAACAACAGCAACATTAACAACAAAAAACCCCCCAAAAAACCAAAACCAAATTAACCAACCAAATACCCCCCCCCAACCAAACACAAATCAAAACATACACACACACACATACACAAACAAATTAGTTTTGGTGTAAATTCAAGCTATCTGGGAACTCTCTGACTTTAGTTGGAAGCCCAATGTGGAAGCCCTGTCATAATACCAATTCTTGCTGCATGTATCCCTAATTTTTTATTTTATTTTTTTTTATTAAAGAACAGTGAGGGCCTAGTTCTGTGTCAGGACCTGTCTTAGTACCTTTGTTCTGGTTCTGCTTCTGTCCCAGGTTGTGTCTCAGGATAGGTCACTGTGAACTCTTTGAACATGGAGTTCCCCTGCTTCTGTGTGGCCTAGAGGCAGTTCTAGCCTATTCCAATGTGATTTTTGAATATCTCAATATAAAAACCCATGCAAAGGAGACAAACATAATTCCCTGGGGTCCCTGAAAGTGACTGTTATATCAAGATAGTGGGTTTTACCCAAATTTGCAGCCTTTTGAAAATGACTGTTATTTATAGATGCCCTTTTGATTATTTGATTATTTGATGCCCCTTTGTTGTTTGTCTGTTTGTTCTGTTTTCTCTTTTAGGTAAAATCTTCCAGTCAGTAAACACTGACCCAAATCATGTTTCTCAGTGGTATTCGCATCACTTATCACAAATGAGTTGCTTGTTGTACATCAGAAACTTAGGGGCTGGGGTACCAGACAAGATCATGATTAGGGAGGTTGTTAAGCCCTATAGGACCTGCTCTGTTGAACACAATTTGTTGTTTGGGGGCATGATTTAAGAGAATGATTGCAAGTCTTTGGGAAAGGAGGCAGCATATAAATATGGAAGAGCCAGAGGCTGTTCAGGGTCTGCTCTAGCTTAGGCTCCACCTGCACCTGCTGTCACTGCTGATGGGCGTCGTCTTCAGACGTGGATACTTGTTCTCATGAATTCTTAAGTTCTAGCTATGTTAAGTTCTAGCTATGTGTTAAGTTCTCACATATGGAAACAGCTTATTGGAATAAATAACAAAGTGAACGTTCAAGTATTAACAATAAGCTAAAACAGCAAAGCAAAATTTCTGAGAGCAAAGCGCAAGGCATGCCCCACTTTAGGGCTTCGTCTTAGAGGTTTCTCCTGGATCTTTCTGTTGCTTTGGCTTAAGATTTTTTTTTTCTCTGTCAGTTGTCAAGACTTGAGGGTTTATCTTAAATTTAAGATAGTGTGATTTGTTCACAAGTAAGACGCAAGGGATACTTCCATTACCTAAAGATACCTGAACATCATCTTGGCTCACACCCTTCTCTTGGTTAAGTGTGGAGACCTAGAAAGGGGCTGGGTGTGGCAGAGCAAAGGAAAATAACCTTCTGTTACTTGGTTCCTTGACCCCCAAATGCGTGGCAAGACTCCAATATACACTGCTTTCCTAAACTCTTAATAACCCAATAGTCAATGGAACAGTGAAAGAGTCATGTAGAAGCATTGATAAACCAGAGTCCCAGATCCCCACACTGCGCCACATCTTTGACGCGCCATCAAATGTTTGACAAACAGGCACCACAGAAGAGGCAGATCAAGGGCTCCTCAACACTCCACACATTAGTGTGGCTCCCATGGAAACCTGCGAGAGATCCACGTAGCAATGATGTGATATAAGGAATCGAGATGGCGGAGTATCTTCTATGCTGAAGCAGGCTTACTGTTTGCTGTGCTCGTTTTGGTAAAGAGCTGGAAGACAAAGCCATGCCTCTGAGTTCTGTACCTTTCTTGATTTTGAGAGTTGAGTCACAAAATCCGAGGGCTGCCTGGTCCCTAGAATGTGAGCATTACAAGAGGCTACTCTCCCTTAGAGGTCCAGTAAGAAGGGAACGGAAGAGGGAGCTGCACAGGAATGTGAACAAGCCCACAAGGCTTCTTCCCATCTTGCCCCTCACTTCCCTGCTCTGATTGGCTAGAGAGGCTCCACTTGGTCTCTTTCTTCACCTTCCCCCTCTAAAATCGCTTACCTTCTCTATTATTCTCTTCTGTCTTTCTGAGAGTAGGCACGCCAAGATATTGTCTCTTTGGAGCTGTTTTAAATTAATCCTCTCAAAAATTCATGGGTGAATCATTCGGTATGACTCAAGAGCTTGCTTATTATTTTTTAAAACAATTTAAATTTGCAGTGACTTATACATCCCAAATTAGAGCAATCTACTTTTTTCATTAAACTTTTCACATAGAAAATACCATTAGAATGCTCAAAAATTGAAAGTGAAATGTGCCCCGCCCAGTCTGTTTTGTCACCTTAATCTCATTGTAAGGCACAAGGATAGAGACAGGTGCCACATCTCTGTGTGATGTCTAAAAGCTTTGAACAACTTCATGATTGATTTAAATAAAGATTTTTTTTTTTTTGGTGTGGTCAAAAATAGGACAAGACAAAAATCTAGTCCATCAGGACCTGGAAAATGGTAATTCTACTGCAAAATGTTTCCTACATTCATGCTTATCCAAGAGATGGTAATTGAGAGTGCTAATCCAGATTAGAATGGTTTTTAAGAAACAGGCTGTTTTAAAACAGAGCCAGAATATATTAAAAAGTATTAACTCATCACAGCTCACAGTTCTATCTGATGACACTTTCCTGGCCTTCTCTGCTAGATGTGTACTTTTTTTTTCCTTTTCTACCACCCCCATTATCACTCTTGAAGAGTAAAAATTCGACTCTGAACATTTGCCTGCTCTCGGAGTTATAGTAAGACACTGTTCTCACTAAGACTCATTCCCCTTACAGTATGGATTTCCAGGAAATAGACAATGCACTAATCCTGGAAGCCTCAGAGAACGGTTGTAGAATTAGAAGATTCCTAATACGTGTGTACTTGAATAAAATTATTTTTTAAAAAAATCTTTCCTAGGACTAGTTTCTAGCTATATTTAACTACAAGACATTGCGTTTTTTCAGGGTGAAGAAAATTGAGTTCAGTAAAACAATCGGAGCGCTTTAAAAGAGTTGAGAGCCTGTGAAACAAACTCAACATGTTTTGGGTTTTGTCATTGGTGTAGAGATTTTTTTTATTTTTTTGCAATAACTCATCATCTGTCACACATTGTCAGAGTGCTTCCATTTGTATTTCTAACCTGAGGAATTTGAACTCCATCTCTTTTTACCTAGAAGTTTATCAATTTTATTGATTTATTTCAAATATATAGTTATTGGTTTGTTTTTCACTTTCTCCCAAGTTTGTCTATTATTTCCTTCTGCTACTTACTTTGGGTTTGATATAGTTATCTTCCTTCCTTCCTTCCTTCCTTCCTTCCTTCCTTCCTTCCTTCCTTCCTTCCTTCCTTCCTTCCTTCCTTTCATTTTTTTGTTTGAGACAGGATTTCTCTGTATAGCTTTGAAATCTGTCCTGGAACTTGCTCTATAAACCAGGCTGGTCTCAAACTCACAAAGATACACCTGCCTCTGCCTCCTGAGTGCTGGGATTAAAGGTGTGTGCCACCACCACCCAGCTATCTTAGTTTCTTGAAGTGGTACCTTACATTAAGTGTTGGCAGATTTTCTCTGGTGGATCTAGTAGTACATATTTCTCTCTCTGAATGGGTCTCCTAAAGTTTCTTTTGTAATTCTCTAATTCTTACTTTGTAGTAATGAAATACATATATGAATAGGTGTTGCTGCATATCAATAAAACTTTATTTATAAATGGCCTAGACTGTAGGGTTGTAGTTTACTGATGCTTTCTTTTGTTCTTTTCTAACATAAGTATTTAAAGTTTTAAGTTTTTAGCTCTGCAGTCACTTCAGCTCATACATGTAGTGTAATCTGTCATGCTTCCATTTTGATTGAATTCAAAATATTTTCTTGGTAATTTTGTGGGGCCCATATTGGATATAGATGCATGTTGTTTAATTTACAAATGTTTTAAGAATTTTTATTTACATTCTAATTTAACTCCAATGTCAGTTTAAAAATATATACAACTTGTGTGATTTCAATTATTAGAATTCATACTTGTTTTGTAACTTGACATGTATCTG
Organism: Chionomys nivalis; assembly: GCF_950005125.1. NCBI lineage: Eukaryota > Metazoa > Chordata > Mammalia > Rodentia > Cricetidae > Chionomys > Chionomys nivalis. The sequence goes on from NC_080107.1 coordinate 22,616,646, forward strand.
ACCTAGAGGATATGCAGGAGAGGCTTCACGGGTTGATGTTCTATGAATATCTGTTAGTTCAGGCTGCTTGACAGTGTTAGGCAAATCTTGTGCATCTTGTCTCATGCTATCTCAGTTACCGAAGGAGTGTTGATTGAATCTCTAATTTACCTGTAAATTTGTCTATTTATATTCCTATTTTTTTCCAGATTTTGTTTTCTGGATTTCAAATTTTGTTATTGGATGCATGCATATAAATGATTATTGTGTCTTCTTTCCAAAAAGTCTTTTTATAGTTTTATTCATATGGGTGTTTTGCCTACATTTGTGTCCATGTAGCACATCATGTGTGTCTGGTATCCACGGAGGCCAGAAGAGGGCATCAGATCCCTTGGTACTGGCATTATGAATGGTTGGAAGTCACCAAGTGGGTGCTGGCAATTGAACTAAGGGCGTCTGGAAAAGAAACCAATGCTCTTAATCACTGAGCCATTTCTCCTGCCCATATTATATCTTTTTGATACACATTGAGAAATCTGTTTTATCTATGGTGATATATTTTTTTAAATAACACATTGCTGTTAATCACTGGTAATAATATTGTTTACTTTGAAGTCTCTCCTGTCAATGCAGTTCTTCTATGATTTTTGCTAGTCAATATTTTTAGATCTAGTTTTAAAAAATCTATTGAGATAGCTATTATAACTTTATAGGATCAAGGGCAATAACTACATTTTACAGATTTTTGCATTTTCTTATTAGCTTACATATGACTTTTTATTTAAATTGACTTTTTTCTGTAGCAAGCATATAGGTGAGTCTTCCTCACCAACACTTGCATTCTTGCCTTTTAACCAGAATGTATAGACGATATACATCAAATCTATTTATCAGTGTGGTTGGGTTTAAAGTTGTCCCTTTTCTTTTAACTGTTAATTTCCTTTTTTCCTTTGTCTTCAAGTGGTATATTGGGCCAAGTACAAGTATTATATATTATATCCACATTTATAAGCCACATTTCTTTGTTTTGGTTGTTGCCTCAAAATTCCTACATCCACCTTTAAATGATCATAGTTTAAGAACTTCGTTGTGTACTTCATCTCTCTGTCTTTGTGCATGCTGTTAATCTCACCAATCCTCCTTTGAAATATCTTATAAATCATAGAGTACATTTGGTTATTGCAGCTTTAACCCTTTCATTGTGGTTAAATAAATTAACAAGTGAGCGGTCCTTTCCTTTCACATATTTTTGATTGTTTGTCAATCAATTGGATAATTTTGCTTTAGTTTGAACAATTTCTTTCCCCATTATTTGGTACCACAGTCTGATGGAAATGAATTGCAGTTTGCTTTTGTTTTTATTTTACTTTCACATCATCCTCCAATTTATTACCTAACTTGTTAATCTTAAAATATCAATATTAAATAGCTTTATGGTTATTGATCATCTACTTTCTAACTCCATTTTTAACAGTGGTTGCTTTATATTTTTTTTTTTTTACCACATTCCAACCCATTTGTCCATACCTCTTTCTATTAATAATACTAATAGTTTTTATGTGTTTCAAAGTAGCATATAGAAGCAGCATGTTTCCTTCTAAATACTTCAGCATGCATATTATACAGAGGCCAATATTTGTTTAAAAATTTCTCCTTTGATTAAATATTTAAATATGATATGATAATCGTGTGCATTCATTTTGAGAAACGTGGTCACCTAGTCTTTAAGTGATATTAATGATTAACTTCACTATGGTGGAATGACTGCCTCTTTTCCTTCTCCGGTAATTCCTCAATGTCTCACTCCCAAAGACATCTGCTATTTTATTTTCAATGTAGGTAAGTTTTGGTTTTTTAAATTCTTTTTTGTAGCTGCTAATTAGGTTAGTTTGTTGGTAGTTTTGTTCAAACTGTGGACATTTTTACTAACAGAATGGTGTTAAAAGTTTCCCTTTATGTTGAGTTACTTTTTAATTTTTCCTTTAGTTCTTTCTTAAACATTACTATTATTATTTTTCATTTATTTATATATTATTTAGGTTTTTTGCTGTTGCTGTTGTTTTGATTTATTTTTATTATTCACTCATATATACTGCTCTGACCAAAGCTTCCATCCCCTCCTCTTCTCCCACTCTACTCTAACTCCCTTCTCTCCTAGATCCACTCCTCCTTCATTTTGCTTAAAAAAAAAAAAGGAGGTCTCCCATGGATATCAACCAGATATGGCATAACACATTACCAGACTAGGCACAAACCCTCATATCAAGGTGGCATAGATGAGGTACCCCAGTAGGAGGAAAAGGGTTCCAAGCTCCAGCAAGAATCAGAGATACCCCCAACTCCCACTCTTAGGAGTCCCACAAGAACGCCAAGCTACACAACCATATCATATATGCAGAGGACCTAGGTCAGACCCATGCAGGCGCCCTGATTGTCCTTTCATTCTCTGTGAGCCCCTATGGGCCCTGCTTTGTTGATTCTTGGGTCGTGGTCTTTTAGTGCTCTTGATTCCTCTGGCCCCGACAATCCTCCCACCTATTCTGCAGGGTTCCCTGACTCTGTCTAGGGTTTGGCTGTGGGTTTCTGCATCAGCTCCCATCAGTTACTGAATGATGTCTCTCTCATGAAAATTGGGCTAGGCACTGATCTATGAGTCTTCATTAGGAATCAAACATTTATTTATTTATTCATTCATTCATTCATTCATTCATTCATTTATTTATTTATTTATTTTTGCCAGTCTTGTTTGGTTCTCTCCTGGGTCTCTGGTCTGTGCAGCTTCTGGTTTTCTGGTTGTTAGTCATCCAGGCATTGTCAGGTGTGGGCTGTCTCTCATGGCACGGGCCTCCAGTTGGACCAGTCACTGGATGACTCCTCCTACACGTTCTGCATCATCATTTCCCCAGGTCACTTTGCAGGCAGACAAATTGTAGGTTGAGGCTTTTGTGGCTGGGTTGCACTGGAAGACTTGCCTGGTAACAGAAGATATCCAGTTCAGACTCTGTATCCCCCATTACTAGGAGCCTCTGCTAGCGTCCCCCTCACAGATTCCAGGCGGTTTCCACAGCAGTTGGGCTCCACATTGCTCCCCTAAGCCTTCCCGGACTCATTAGTCTCTCCCAGTACTCTCTCCCCACACCCCATCCCTGCTTCATTCCTCTTGCTCCCATTCCTACCCATCCACAAAAATCTGTTCTTTTTTGCATTTCCAGGGAAATCTATGCATCCCCTACCTGTTACTTAGCTTCTCTAGGTCTGTTGATTATAGAATGATTATCCTTTACTTAAGAGCTAAAATTCACTTATAACTGAGTACATACCCTGTTGGTCTTCCATGGTCTGGGATTATTTCACCCAGGATGATTTTTTTTTCTAGTTCTACCCACTGCCTGCAAATTTCATGATGCCATTGTTTTTAACAGTTGAGTAATACTCCATTGTGTAAATGTGATACATTCTGTTTATCCATTCTTCACTTGAGAAACATCTACGTTGTTTCTGGTTTCTGGCCATTAAGAATAATGCTGCTATGAACATAATTGAGCAAGTGTTCTTGTGGTAGGATAGAACATCCTTGGGGTATATGCCCAAATGTGGTATAGCTGGGTCTTGAGGTAGATTGATTTCCAGTTTCCTGAGAAACCACCATATTGATTTCCACAGTAGTTGTACAAGTTTGCACTCCCACAGGCAGTGGAAGAGTCTTCCTTTTGCTTCACATCCTTTCCAGCATGAGCTGTCATTTCTGTTTTTTTATTAATATAATCTCAGCCATTCTGACAGGTGTAAGATGGAACCTCAAAGTAGTTCTGATTTTCATTTCCCTAATGGCTAAAAATATTGAACATCCCTTTAAGTGTTTCTCAGCCATGTAAGAGTCCTCTGTTGATAATTGTTTAATCCGTTCCCCATTTTTTAGTTGGGTTATTTGGTTTGTTGATGTCTAATTTCTTGAGTTCTTTATGTAGTTTGGATATTAGCCTTCTGTCAGATATGGAGTTGGTGAAGATCTTTTCCTATTCTGTAGGCTGCCATTTTGTTCTATTGACGGTGTCCTTTGTCTTACAGAAGCTTTTCAGTTTCATGAGGTCCCATTTATTAACTGTTGACCTTAGTGTCTGCACTATTGGTGTTCTGTTCAGGAAGTTGTCTCCTGTACCAATGTACTCAAAGCTATTACCCACTTTCTCTTCTATCAGGTTCAGTGTATGTGGTTTTATATTGACGTCTTTGATCCACTTAGACTTGAGCTTTATAAAGGTGATAGATATGGGTCTGTTTGCATTCTTCTACATGTAGACATCCAGTTAGAGCAGCACCATATGTTGAGGATTCTATATTTTTTCCAATGTATATTTTTGGTTTCTCCATAAAAAATCAGGTGCCCATAGGTGTGTGGGTTTACATCTGGGTCTTCAGTTTGATTCCATTGATCAAAAGGTCTGTTCTATGCTAATATTACACAGCTTTTGTTACTATAGCGCTACAGTAGCTTGAAACCAGGGATGGTGACACATCCAGAAATTCTTTTATTATAAAAGATTGTTGTAGCTATCGTGAGTTTTTGTTTTTTCACGTGAAGTTGAGTATTGTCCTTTCAAAGTCTGTAAAGAATTGTGTTAGCATTTTCTTGGGGATTGCATTGAATCTGTAGATTGCTTTGCGTAAGATGGACATTTTTAGTAGGTTAATCCTACTGGTTTGTGAGCATGAGAGATCTTTCCATTTTCTGGTACCTTTCTCAAATTCTTTCTTGAAAGACTTGAAGTTTTTATCAAACTAGTCTCTCAACTTGTTTGGTTAGAGTTACATCAAGATATTTTACATTATTTACAGCTATTGTTAAGGATGTTGTTCCTCTGATTTATTCCTCAGCCCTTTTGCCATTTATATATAGGAAAGTTACTTATTATTATTATTATCATTTAATCTTGTGTTCAACCACTTCACTGAAGGTACTTATCAGCTATAGGAGTTCCCTGGTAGAAGTTTTCAAGTTTGTTTATGTATACTGTCATATAATCTGCAAATAACAATACTTTGATTTCTTCCTTTCCAATTTTTATCCTTTTGCTCTCCTTCAGTTGTCTTGTTTTTCCAATTAGAACTTCAATTACTATATTCAATAGATATGGAGATAGTGGACAACCTCATCTTGGTCCTTATTTTAGTGAAATTGCTTTGAGTTTCTCTCCATTTAATTGGATGCTGGCTGTGGGCTTGCTGCGAATCACCTTCATTATGTTACATGTCCTTTGTGTCCATAATCTCTTCAAGCATTTTATCATGAAGGGGTGTTGAATTTTGTCAAAGACTTTTTCAGTATCTAAGAGATGATAATGTGTTTTTTTTCTTTCAGTTTGTTTATATGATGGATTACATTGTCTGATTTTCATATGTTGAAACCACTCTTGCATCTCTGGGATGAAGCCTACTTGATTATGCTGGTGACTGCCGTGCCCATTGTTAAGTGTGTTCTATTGGCTTCTAGGCACCTGGGTTTGGGGTGGTTGTAGGTCTAGGTGCCAACTTTTGAGTTTGTCTTTGTTGTTTGGGTGTTTTGTTTTTGATTTCTGTTCTTTGATTTTCTGTCTGGAGTGGCTTGTGATTGAGTAGAGGGTCCCACTGAATTTGGGGGCTGGATTTCTGATGGCAAGGTTGTCCTCTTGTCTAGCCAGGGTATAACAGGGGGTTTCTGCCTCAGTTGGGGACTGGAATTCTGGTAGCCAGTGTGACCTCTGGTTTCAACTGGAGTTGTGGGCCAGGATATGGTGACAAGGAGAGGAGGAGTGCTTAGGGTTAAGCTGGGTGGGCACTGAGGAAGTGTTGGCATTCCATGGGAGGGAGGTTTACCTGGAGTCCTGGCTGTCAGTGTGGCCTCTGATAGAGCAGAGGGTTTCTGCAGGGAAGTTGTCGTATTATTATTATTATTATTAATTGTGATGATAATGATGATGCATGTGTGTCTGTGTGTGTGTGTGCGTGCACCCTGGACTGTGTGTGACATCAGAGGGCCACTTGCGGGAGTTGCTTCTCTCCTTGTACTGTATGGCTCCTGATAGAACTCAGGTTTTCAGACTGAACAGCACAGATGCCCTTACTCACTCAATCGTCTATCCTGCCCATCTTCAGTTTTGTCAAATTTTACTTCATATATTTTAAAATTCTTTTAGTTGGATATATATGCATTTATAATTGATGTCTTTCTGATGAACTGATTATTTTACTATTATAAGCTAACTCCTTTTGAGGTAGGTCAGTAATAGAGTCTCTCAACAATATTCACTTGGTGTCTACAAACAACCATGATAATGTCATGATGTTTAATGCTTGTGCATATTGTTTTACTACCTTTTTACTTACAGCTTACCCGTGTTTTTATCTCAGCTGTGAACTCTGTGAGATGGAACTGTAGTGTCCTTCAGCATATACTTGGTTCTCGGTTTTAATCACTTGGCATATAACACTATCCGACTTTGATTAGAGTAGTCAACCCATTCTTACTTAGCATACTAATTGATATAGTATTTGCATTCTATTTTTCTATTTGTCATTCTTTGTTGTTCTTTTTTCTTTTTTTCAAAGTGATACATTTTTAGTGTTTTGTTGTTATTTACTGATTTCTAACTCTATCTTTTAGTTATTTTTTTTAATGATTGCTATGAATCGATTACTTCTTAACCTAATGTTCATTTTTAGTCAATATGGTGATCTTTTATACTTATTTTTCATGCTCACACATTCTTACATCACACATCCTTCTTTACCCTAACATTTACCTCCACTTTAAATGCAAAGACCTTATGATAACATGGTTAAATTTCTAAACAGTATATTTACCTCAACTAAAATAGCTTTGTGAAACAGGTTTATATATAATGCTGATGTTGGAAATAGCATATAGATATTTAAGATAACTGTACTGAAAGTCTATGATGGAAAAATGAATGAACTGATGTGGTAATTCAGTAGAAATAAATATTAGATATGAAGAACAGGAGATAAAGAATATTGTTGATGGGCTCATCAGCAGATTTGACACAGCGAGAGAAAGTATCATAAATTTGAAGATAGAAATCACCCTAAATTAATACAATTATACCATCTTAATATTATTATACTAAAACAAAAAGTATCAGGGCTTAAAGAAGAAAAGGTACCAAGAAGCAAAACAGGACACTCAAGGTACCAGGCGGTACTAAACGTCATACTTGTGTAAAGAGGATAGAAGGAATATCAGTTAATGATTTTGCAGATGTAACGAAAGACTTCAATGTTGAAATAGTAGTGGCGGCGGGCTGTGTCCACCACCCGGCCGCCCGCATGGCTAACTTTATACCCGAAATAATTACACGGAAACTGTATTCTTTTGAACACTGCCTGGCCTATTAGTTCCAGCCTCTTATTGGCTAGCTCTTACATATTGATCTAACCCATTGCTAATATTCTATGTAGCACCACGAGCTGGCTTACCAGGAAAGATCTTAACCTGTGTCTGGAGTGGGAGAATCATGGCAACTCGACTCGGCTTCTTTCTCCCAGCATTCTGTTCTGTTTACTCCACCTATCTAAATTCTACCCTATCAGAGGCCAAGCAGTTTCTTTATTAATTAACCAATGAAAGCAACCGATAGAAAGATGACTCTCCTCCATCACTTCAAATTACTAATCACAGAAACCCAGAAAACCAAACAGAATGACAAGTATCTCTTCTCCCTTACCCTACATTATTAGATACCTCATATTTTAATTGGTGGGATTCAGAAAAATCTGAATAAAATAGATGCATAACACATGTAGAAAATTTATCCTGCACCATAATTAGATACCATTAAAAGAAGAAAATAAATCACATATAATTATAGCAAGCAAAAACCTTTCAACCTGTTGCGGCTGAGATCTGACACATACCCCAAAAACTGTTTCCAGCTGGTGGTGCTATTGGAAGGTGATTGAATGGTGAAGATCCTGACCTAGTGAATAGATTAAAGCCTTGATGGGTTCATAATTGAATGGATTATCGGGATCTGTTGAAACTGAAGGGAGATTATGAGTGGATGAAGTTGATCATTGGGACGGTGCAATTGAAATGGTTATATTTCTCCTGGATTTGTTCATTCTTTCTTCCTGGATGCCAGGAAGGGCCCTGCCCTTCTGCCATGCTCTTGCTTTGCAACAGACCTAAATAATGAACCCAGATGACCATGAACAAAAAACCTCTGAAAGGATGAGACAAAGTAAATTACTCCTCACTTAAGTGGGTTATATTATTACTAAACAATGTACACGACAGAGATTGGGCTGATTCTAGGGCAAAGTCCACAATAACAAAAGGTGACATTCACCAAGAAGATATGACAATCTTAAATGCATATGCACCCAGCGGTGGAGCTTTAAATGTGTGAAGCAACTCTGATGGACTTGAAAGGGGAAACACAAAGACCTAGGAAGTTCAAAGCGTCAGCATTACTAAAACATGCAACTAGGCAAAACTCAGCATTGCATAACCCATGATGCTATCTTCTAAAATTGAGAAAAAATAAAAAATCAAATAAATAAAACTGAATTTATTGTCTCTGTAAGGCATTTTTAAGTATTTTAAAGATAAAATACAGAATATTGGTTATGTACCAACAAATAAAGGTCTACAGGGATGGTAAAAATTAAGAATAATATGAAATACATTTCTCCTTAAGTATAAACATTCAGAAAGGTCTTTGAGTCTTTAATGCAAAAATAGCAACAAGTTGCTGTGACCTCATAGCGTGTGCATAGGAGAATTATGATAATCCTATAACACAGAGAGAGGGGGAAAGAGCAGTTTACAAATTCAAATTCCCTAAAGCACATGTGAAATGTAATATTATTTGAAGATATACTAAGTATCGGCTACTGTGATTTAAGATGTTTACACAGAACAATTTAAAATATTTTAAAGGAAATATAAATAAAAAATCAGTAATGCAAGTAAATAAAACCAAAAATATAAAAGTAATCAAATGCTTGAGGTGACATGAGGCAACTAAAGATGTCTTGGCAAACAGCTGGTTGAGAATATATTCTGACTCATAAATTCCTGATAAAATAATTATACTTAATTCTAATTTTAGGATCTTTTTAAGGTCAAGTACCCAATCTACAACCATCAGACTAATAGACTTTAAATACCAGTAAACTTTTCTTATTTTTGCATTCCTTATTAGCTGATATGTAGTCAAGTTATGTAGTCAGAAATAAACTAAAAGACACTAAACCCAGATATAATCACAGAAATAATTAGCAATATATTAGCTCTTAATTCAGTTATATCAACAACCACTAAGTATAAATGGTTTAAATAAAACAATTTAAAAAACCGAGAGCAGCAAAGTGTATAAAATAAAACAGTTGTTTATTTTCTATGAAAATCTACTTTGAATGTAAAGAATACACCATCAATAGAAAGAACAAATAGGTTAAAAGCGTGAAAACCTCATTTCATTTGAACAGTAATAATAAGAAAGCTAAGTAGCTATATTAGTAACGAATGCTGACTGTACACTTCATTAATTGGGATGTTACAGGACTAATTCCCTAATAATGAAGGGATATCTTTGCCAAGAATATGTAATTCTTTTAAATGTGTGTGACCGAGCTATGGAGCTTCAAAAGTAGGATAAAACACTGATTAATTGAAAGGGAATATGTACACACCCATGATGCTCAAAACCTCCTATCAAAGACTCTTACTCCCCAAATTTTAGGAAGATGTTTGTTCTCTATAAATGCTTTCAATGGAGAAGTGGTGAGAGAACTTTCTATTCATAGACCCAACATTACTTGTGTCTTAGTCAGGGTTTCTATTGCTGCGACAAAATGTCACTACTAAAGAGCAAATTGGGGAGAAAATGTTTATTTGGCTTACCTTTCCAGATCATAGCATCACTGGAGGAAGTCAGAACAGGAACTCAAACAGAACTGGAACCTGGAGATAGGAGCTGATGCAGATACCATGGAGGGGAGCTGCTTATTGGGTTTCTCCCCATGACTTGCTCAGCCTGTTCTCTTATGGAACCCAAGAACAGTGGCCCAAGGTGGCACTATCCACAATGGGCTGCCCCCCCCCCCCCATAGATCACTAATTGTAATGTCTTACAAGTGAATCTCATGGAAGCATTTCCTCAGCTGAGGTTCCTTCCTCTCTGATGACTCTAGCTTGTATCAAGTTGACACACAAAACCAGTCAGTAAAACTCAGAAGCCACAACAAAAGAAAATGTCAGACAAATATTTCTCATAAAAATGCATGATCTTAAAAAGATACTATCAAGGTTAATGACAATATAATAATAGAGCAAAAGTTATAATCAAGTGAGGTTTACCCTGGGAATGACATGTCTGATGCTATATTTAAAAACATAACATTGTAAATCACCATTTAAGCAGACTATGGAAGAAAGCTCTGTGAGATCCATAAATATCTAAAACCCAGATGAAAATGCTCACCGACTAAGCAGTGTTGAGAGAAGTTAAAGAGTTAAATAAACAAAGTTATATGTTGTATTAACATAATGGGAGGCTTATTTAACAACTGTTTTGATTTGTTGGATATCTAAATTTTAAGGAAAGGACAAAGTATAAATATTTATGATACCCAAGTTCAAAGGCTTCAAAATCTACAATAATGACTGACTGAGGATACTGCTCAGTAAGGGTCACTTGCCTATGTGTGGCCCTGGGTATGTTCCCAGTACTGGAACAACAAGCAGCAGCAAAGTCAAGTATTTAAGAATATGTGCTTGACTAGAGGAGAGGTAGAATCTTACATACATGTTAACTGCTTTATGATAAGAGTAGACAGACAATTTAATGGAGGACCAGCTTGGATGCCTCAGTGGACAGAAGCACTTAGGTTAAGTCTATATGACCCGATTTGATTCTTAGAACCCACACAATGAAAGGAGAGAGCAGATTCCGGCAAGTTGTCCTCTGACTTTATAGACCTTGCTATGAATATTCATAAATAACACACAGAGACACACACATACTGACACACACACACACACACACACTGTGGATATGTGAATGCAGTAAAATGTTTCTAAGGAAGATAATTCAATGCAAAAAGGATTAAAAAACCAAATGATTCTGGACTATCGGTCATCAATAAACCAAATCATATCCTTAAAGCCTAACTTCATGTCTGAAGTGTCACATTGCATCATGGACCTAACAATCAAACCTACACAACAGCCACACACTAAAAGAAAACATTGTATCTTATGTTCTTAGCATAGACAATATTTCTTAGTGAGAGTTCTAAAAGTGACATCCATTAAAAATAACTTAGATATCACCCAAACTAAAAGTGTAGTTACTTGGTAAAGCACTTGTATTCAGTATATAAAAAAACACTCACAATTCAAAGGTGTGTAGTCTAATAAGAACTATTCAAAGGACATAAACAGCTGGAATTTTCATATATCACTAATTTGAATGTAGAGAGTTGTAACTATTTTGGGAAGCATTTTGGAAGTTTATATAAATACTCACTCTTTATACAACATACTAACTCCACTGTCTTGTATTTGGCAGAGAGAAATAAAACCTGAAGATCTTTATGTTCATATGCTTGTAAATTTTTTCTTAATCTATAAAAATTTGGAGAAAAACAGATATCCTTTAATTACAGTGAATAAACAGACTTATGCATCACTTCACAAAACAAGCAAGACTTTCGAAGATACAGAACACGTCAGGCAAGATGAAAACAGTCTCAGAAGGCCCTTTACTGGGCATTGTGGAGAAGGCAGACACACAGGACCAGAACAATTCCCTGCTCACCAGAAGCTGGCTAGGAAGTATTGCCTTATAGTAAAAGGATGAGGGGCTCTGGGGACAGAGATGGCTGAAATGCCTTTATCAAACCATGTGAACAAGAAGAAATGCGTGTTCCAAATGTGATTTCCATCTCGTTATACCCAAATTCCTTCCCAAATGAAGGGTGCAGGTAAGCTTAGAATGTATACACGTCTGGTGCTTGTGGAGGATGCTTCAAATTGCTTAAGCAGAAGCAGCAGTATGTTCTTACTGTCAAAGTCCTGAGCTAATATCCGAAAGAACAACAGCCAATTGGTCCAAATGATGCCTCTGGGAAAGAGACCCGGAGAGATGTAATTTTCATTTTAACCTTCCTATATTATTATTTTTGCTATATGCATTTATGCCATTAATTAAATAAGTAAAATATTTTTTAAATATTTATTTATTTATTTATTATGTATACAATATTCTGTCTGTATGCCTGAATGCCAGAAGAGGGCGCCAGACCTCTTTACAGATGGTTGTGAGCCACCATGTGGTTGCTGGGAATTGAACTCAGGACCTTTGGAAGATCAGGCAGTGCTCTTAACCACTGAGCCATTTCTCCAGCCCTAAGTAAAATATTTTTAAAATTATAAATAATTGATTTAATTTTGTCACGTAAGTTCCTTTGTAAGTAAATAATTTCTGTAGATATTACTTTTTGCATGTATCATCTTCACTCTGTAAAATGATGTAAACTGGGAAAAAATGAAATCAAATTTGGATATATTACATTACATTTAATTTGTCAGCATAGAGTGTCTTGTTCCCTTGGGAAAGGACATTGCAATGAAGGGACCTTATCCTACACAGGCATAGCTCCTTGTAATTGTTTTGTTGCTCATGTGTTCTTCTAAAAATTAAAGCGTTTGGTTTAACAGCAGGTCATTTGTCACTTACCAGGGAACACTTCTGAGCTCATGGGTTCCCTTGCTCCGTTAGCTAAACCATTAGGCTTACTTATGGAGAATTTTGCTTGTATCTGCAATCCCGTGAATACATTTAACAGACCCCATTCTGCTGAGTCAGGCTACTTATCCTCCTGTTCAGGATATTACCATGCGTACAGTAGGCAGTCAGCATTTTCTTGATTATCTTCTCTAGTCAGGAAAGTGACCAGGTCTGTCCACACCCTCCCCAGGACGATTAAAGCGATGAAAGAATGAACTCTTAGGTTATGTTGGCTGTTGATCTGTGCCTGCATTAGCAGAGAAGTTTCCATAGACAAAGGGAGGAGTTGGGGATGATTATCTATCTGGATATTTCATGGACAGCCCTGGATTCCATATGCTCGTCTAATTTTGGAGTACAAATTGCAGTTTTGGGACTTGAAAACAGAGCTGCCGTCATTGTGGGGTAGTGCACCATGGCAGCAGGGCCTGTGGGTGTTCACCCAGACTGCCACCACTGCTATTTTAAAGGACTTTCACAACAGCCGAGGGAGGACATCCCCATGACTCCATGTGAATAAATACTTCAGCAGATCAAGGGTGGACTTTAACAAAATAATATCCACTTCTGATTATTGTATCAATATGTGTCCAACGTGGAAGATTAGACGAATGTGTTGATAAAGGCTACATTCAGCTTCATACCTCAGCAAGCACCCCTATTTTCATGAATTTTCTCAGTCTTTGTTTCAGTGCCTATATTTCATGATTCTACTTTTAAAATATTTGTAGTCAGTAAGTTCCATGATAATTAAATACTACTAAGAAGTGGGGCATATTGAAATATTTACACTTCAAAATCTTTTCAAATATTTTGACTTGGGAATATTTCACCTATTTCCGTGTTTTAGTCTCATAAAAAACAAGAAGTTCTGGATAAACTTTGTGAATATTTTATCTAAAAGAAGAGATCTAAATACAATCTCAAAATTATCCAATATTTTAGGACTACAGTTTTCTTATCTGAGCTTGATATGAAGATTAAATTTTATTCATCACACTGTTCACATTAAAAACTTTATATATTTTCAGATTATAATATAATCGCATCAACCCCCCTTCCCTTTCGTCTCTCCAGACCCTCCCATGTACCCTTCACCTTGGTCTCCTTCAGATTTACAGCCTCTTTTTATTTAGTTGCTGTTATACACACACATGTACACACACACATACACACACTTATTTACAATAAGTAAATACAAACATCTTAATATGTAAAATGTTACTTGTAGGTATGTTTTCAGGGCTGACAATTTGGTACTGGATAACTAATTGGTGTGCTCTTCCCTGGGGAAAACTGTTTTTCCTGCTCTCGGCATTCCTTGTTTCCTGTCTAGGATGGAGTCTCTTGAGCCTTCCCTGCTCCATGTCAGCTTGTCTGTTGTTGTCGTCATTGTTTTGTTCTTGTTTCGGTGGCCACGTTGGTGAGACTTCCTGGGTATACCTGCTCTGACATTGCTAGGAACCACAATTTCTCAGTAAACACCTTGTAACTTGGTCTTTTGCAATCTTTCTGACTCCCCTTTTGCAAAGATCCCTGAGCCTGAAGTTCTACCAATTTATTTATACTACAATTTATAAAATAATTTTCAATTTGATATTAAGATTACATCTTTATATTTATTTTCTTTCTTGAATATTAGTGGGATGAATCCTTTTCATATTATTGACAGTTTTCTTTTTTGTTGTTGATATACTTTGTTATTTTTCTGTGTAAAATGTTTGCAAACCTAAAAAAAAAACAAAAATAAAACCAATTAATCGAGCAGGAAAAATTTTAGTAAAGCAGTAAGAGAGTTAGTGTTCCAGATATTTCTACCCTCTGATTATACTCTGGTGTTATTGTTTTGTGCCGTGAATGTTGCTTTGGAACCACTGCTTTTAGTGTATTTATGGCAGAGTGGCACTAAAGCCAAGAGTTTGTCAAAACTAGAAAGACCTGCCAGAGTGCTACAAGTTGTGTTTTAAGGCATGAGGCTTAGGCCTTCAGTACAGAGCTGGGAATCCATAGCCTGCAGTAGCTGGAGCTAGCGCTGTAGTTTTAATTATCTGAGACACATTAAAAGTGTTGTCTGTATCTTTGAATCTTTGGACAGCCCTGTGAGATAAAGGACCCCTTTATGAAGCAGTGTGAAGACCTATTTAGACAGAAGCGATAACCTCTCAGGCCACAGGGCTGGTTAAGGATTTCAATTACAGGTAGAGAGTTTTTCAAAGCACATGGTCTTTTTAATCATAAACCTGGTCAATTTCTGACCAAATTGAACTCAATACAGCAGGAAGAGAAGGGGTTTTGTTTGATTCTTTGTTTAAGTTTTTTCCTTTCTGATTGCTTTTGTTTTACATCAATTTATACCAAAGGAGCTGAGTATTGCAGGCCAAGATGCCTTAGCCTTTCCATTTTCTTTGGCTAAGACAAAGCTTCAGAATTTGCAGAGTTCCATTTTCTCACTTATTGGTGCATCTCTAGGCAAGGGCAATTATGACACTGAGCGGTACTTTGATAGACAGAAGAACCAGGAGAAGTCATGTAAACCTCATCTTCTAAAGTGACTGCGATCATCCCTAGAAGTCTGAGGATTACATTTTTAGAAGTATTTTTTAAATTATGGATTTATGAAGCTCACCTCCCACTCATCAGCTCTCACTCCTACCCGACTTCTTTGGAGATAGGGCCAGGTGGCACTCCCCTTTTCTCTTGAATAGTGCACATTCTTGTGACTATCCTCGGTAGGTCTTTGAATGTTGGGTTAACATTGGAAAGAGACTCAGGATCAGCGTGCGCGCACGTTCACACACACACACACACACACACACACACACACACACACACACACACACACTTTTCCTTACTAATCACTTGTCCTCTTTTTCCCCTTTCAGCTCCTCCCTTGTTCCTATTTTTAGCTCAATCAGCTTCTTACTTGAGATCATTCCCTTTTATTTCTAGAATCATCCATTCTTCACCATATCTGATCATTATAGAGGTGTACATGTGGATTGTGATGGAAAATTTTTTAATCAGTGAGTCCCCGAGAACTTTTGAGGACTTTTACTCCCCCCTCCCTGGAGTTTAACTATTAATTGCCAATTGATGACTTGCCTCTTCCTTACAATTTTAACTGCTTCTTTGAAGCAAGGCAGGGATTCATTAGTCTCTTGCAGTCGTTGTCATTGACAGTATCGGATGCCAGCTTTCTCAAACCCACTACGTATGCCACACAGCCCCGTTCTCGTCTCAGTACCTCACTCTCCCCACCCTCTTCCCTTTGGTTCTTGGGTTCTCTACTTCAGTGCAGAGAGAGAAAGCATCAGGCGGAGAACCCCACAACTTTCGAGACCTCCACACGATGAATTCTGATGAAGGCTTCAGGCTCATTATCATAAACTTTCTGGAACACATTTCTTCCCACCTGTGGTTCCCAGGCAGAAAGTCCTTATTCTCTGGGTCTATCCTCCCTCATACATGCAGCTCTTGTTATATGGTGGCCACTGAAGCAGCCATATCTTAGGGTCACAGAATCTTGGATCTAGAGAACATTAATGATCATCTGACAGAATACTTTCTCGGAGTGATTGGTTGAGATATAATCCTCAAAGACCGTGTGATTATAACTAGGGTTAGAACCTTAGATTTCCTAAATTGGCTTTGAACTGCCTTGACTAGCTTGGGATTCCTGAGATGCAACTTTCTTTACACTTTCCCATGCAACATCACTCGGTATTGCTCAAAATTGCGTTCTGCCAGAGTTGACTTGGTTGCCAACTATTTTCCACGGAGGCAATATTAAAATTTCATATTGGTATATTCCTAATCAGTAATTTATCATCAATTAAAGCAGATATGATTGCAGCATTACTGGTCTTTAATCATTTTTAAAAATGCACACCATCCTCCAGGTCCTGGTAAAGTGACATAAATGTGTAGGCTCATCAAAAACAGGATCTGAGCTGGGCGGTGGTGGCCCACGCCTCTAATCTCAGCACTCAGGAGGCAGAGGCAGGTGAATCTCCGTGAGTTCGAGGCCAGCCTGGTCTGCAAGAGTTAGTGCCAGGACAGGCTCCAAAGCTACACAGAGAAACTCTGTCTCAAAAAGCCAAACAAACAAACAAACGAACAGAAACCAACAGGATCTGTGGCCCATTCCTAACAGAAGCAACTATCATCAACTTGTATTAGAAAAAGACAATTGAAATAAATCTAATATTCTAAAATATAATTTTTGGCATTTGAAAAGATTTCAGAGATATTCCTTGATCTTGGAAGAGACCATCCTTAGTACTGAGATACATGTCCCACCTTACCTGGTGGGGGCATAAGAGAGGAGGGGAGATGTGTCTTCGAAAAAGCATGCGGGCCTCATACTGCAGTTCTAGAGCTTCAGCCAAGGGAAAGCTAGGGGTAGGTGCAGGTTTTATTGCTCATATTAAGGAAGCTCAGTGACAGCACCCTTGCCTAGGCTTCCTGTCTCAGTAGCACAAAACAAAGCAAAGGATAAAGAGTGATCTAAGTAGAAATCACCCTGTGAAAAGTGGCCCCGTGGCCTGCGTACTGTCTCTACAGCCACTAGGTGGTATCCAGATGCCCCCAATCCATCCCAACCCTGGACTGCATCCCTTCGGGCTGTGCTCTGCAGTAGGTGACAAAGCACAGCCTCCAGGATCTGGCTAAGGAGTGTTCTCCTGTGCCTTGCAGGGAAGGCGACCCGAGAGGAGGCAGAGAGGAGAGGACGGCTCAGGAGGCTCAGAACCCCTCTTGCCGACCAGGGGAAGGGACTGAACATTTCCGGTGGCACACGCCTGGGGCGCCCCCGCGGGGGCTGGGACACTGGAGGTGGTGATGGGGTGGGCGGCGGGCAGGGAGTCTCTTCCAGCTGGAGAGTGGGAGTGACAGAAGCCGCTGACAGGGAGGGGGCAGGCGAGATACTCCAGGCCCGTCTGGTGGGCGAGGGCTGCCGCGGTTTCCCCGGCTGCTGTGGTTTTCCTAACTGTCTGACAGTGGCAGGCCTGGCTGCAAGGAATCTTCTCCAGGTCTCTAGACTGGGAGTCTATGCCCCCAGCCCTAGTCGGGTGAAGCAAAGCCTCACCCTAGTGTCCCAACATCCTGTATTCAAGCATGCTTGGTGTAACACACTAACCCCTATACCTACTGGGCAAAAGTCCTTTAGGGCAAGCCGTTAACCTTCTACCTCCCCAGTTCTCTTCCTTAACCCAGGGCTTGGCCTATGGAGAATGATAATATTAAAAACAGTTTAATACTTAACGGTTTAAAGCAGTTCACTCAGAATCTGGTAAAGAGAAATCTGCACCAGCAATATGTTCAATACATGTGCAAATTTCATATACATGTAACATTTAACTGTCCCTGACCATTAGTAAATTGAGAAGAAAATACTGAATATTTAGAACACATCTAGATGGACGATTTTCCAAACTTTAAGACAAGGAAGAAGTTCCAAATACAACATGAGTTTATATTTGTAATATTAAAATTTTAAAGAGACCATTACACGTATTCAGATACGAACTCTATACCGATTTGGGAAAGCCAATAATGATAGTCGTTTTGGAAATATGTGGACTATGGGTAATTTACTTTCACTTCAATAATATCTATATTACTTCTTTTTCAAAAGAAGAAAATATCATTAAAACACAAACTCATGCATTTGCCTACGATTCATGATGATGTGGCTTCCACCCCCGGCACAGCAAGAGACAACCAACCAAACAACAAGATGAAGACAATGGCTAAGAGAAAACAATAAGTATAGAAGTGGGAATGGGAAAAAGGGCTCCCATATTTACAAAAAGCTCTTGCAAGTTAGAAAAGAAATTAAGACTCACACAGGAGATGACCACAGCAGACCAAAATCTCACCCAAGAAGAAAACCAAATGAAATATTTAAAAAACAAAAAGGGTTTAGCTCCTTTAGCTAGGAAACAAAGATTAAAAGAAACTACAACTAGGAAGCGTCATCTAGGTTGCAGAGACGCCAGACACGGAGATGTGTCCTGTGGTGCCTTCATACAACACCGGTGGAAATCTGCCCTGCAACAAACAGCTTTGAAAAGTCCTTTCCCAATAGCTACCAAGAATGTCTGATGTTGTAATTCCAGTCTGGGATGCTTGCCTAGGGAAGGCTTCATGCAATGTTATTTATTTGCAAACAATGAAATCTATCAAAATGCCTGAAAATAAGAAAATGTTGTCAACTGTCTATTTTCACGGAGGACAGCCCTGTGCATTCCATTAAGTGGTTATAACCAAGACAGCACGGTGTTCATAATATTATCCTGGAGGAATGAGTGTAAAAGCAGCACCTAAATTGTGTTTATGGATTCATATGAACAGCTCCTATGTAAGACTGGAAGAAAACACACCACAAAAATAGCTAGAAGTCGCATGTCTTTAAGCTTTGAATTCTCCTGTCGTTTGCACTTCTCTACAGTTGATAGTCGAATCCACCTGCCTTGTACTAGTATCACACTGAGAGACCCTGCTGTAGGTGTTGGGGTTGTGCTTGGATGGAAACAGAGAAGGTTTTCTACTTTGTGACATTTTCATTATATTGGGATAAATACAACAAATGAACTAATTACAGATTTCTGGAAAGAACCGAAAGAGATGAGGAGCAGATGCTTAATTAGGGTGATTCTGTGGCGATTTCACTGAGGTGGAGACATCTGGGCTGAAGCTTGAAGAAGAATTAGAAGGAGGGGGAAGGGCTTCGGGTGAACTGAAGCCAGGCAGGGGTGGGAAAGAGTCATTTTATGAGTCATGAGAAGGAGACCAGTGATGGGAATTTAAAGATGACGTTCAAAAGGCCGGAAGAGCTCAAACTTGTATCCTGTGAGCCTCTAGCAATTGCTGATTTGATTGATGTAAACATAATTGGAGACTACTGAGCATTGCTAGTCTCATTTGAAAGGATGGAGGGAGAGGAAGATCTTCTTAAGAATGTGTCAGAGGAACAATGAACCCTGATAAAGGATGCTGTTGCTTTTAGACGAGATACTCCAGATTGGGTCATTTTCTGAAATGCAAGACTACAACATAAAGATTGGATCAAGAGGCTCAAGATAGTCTGTGCTCTCTCTAAGGAGAAACGAATTTAGATTGCTCTGCCCTGTGCCAAAGCAGTCAGCATACAGGCCCCACCCTCGCTACTCAGTCTGTTGCCCATTGGTGCCTAACTTTCAGTGATCTATCAGAAGGAGAGTACTGCCATTTCCCCAATCTAACATTTCTCCTAGTTTTTCGCTCATTCAAAGTAATATTTTAGAAGAATCTACACAACACATTTCGACACAGATCAGCTAATTAGGCAATACCCTTAACTACTGATTTCTGTTTGTGACTTGCTGTAGAATCTAAGGGGATAATACTGTAGCCTTTTTCGGAAAGATCTGTGAAAATCAAATCATACTGATTAGCAAAAAAATATCCAAAAGATAATGGTTAAAGAGTTTCTAAATCGCACTAAGAGTGTTATGACCTCACGCTACCATAATTTTCTTTTCTGTGCTTTGTAACAACTTAGAGGCTATCAGCAAACAACAGTTTTTTTAGCCATATTTAAGCATTATTTTTTAATTTTATTTTACTTTCACTGAGTCTTTGTGGGTTTCACTTCAGACATTCTGTTCCCACTTATCTCCCAGTGTCCTCACATCTACCCTCTGCCTTGCTACCTCTCTTCAAGTCAAAACCAAATTTAAACCCAAACCAAAACAAAACAAAGAAAAACAAAGAATAAAAACATAAACAAAAACATAAATAAAATTAAAAGAAAGAAGAAGAATTTTGTTGTGGAACCTGTAGTGTGGTTTGTTGAGTTACACAGTTTACCCTTCCATCTGTTCCTCTTTACTTATAAGTGCTCATTGTCACAACTCATTGGTCTGACCTGAAGCCTCTGGTTTCTGCCACACCACTGATAATGGGCTCTCACTGGGGCTTCTCTTGGATATTCTGTTGTTGTCCTGTGTCCTGGAGATCCTGTTGTTTTGGATCTGTAATTTCATCCCCTTCATATGCTCCAATAGTTCATAGATTTGGTGAATGTTGGGGTGGGCTGACTCATAGTCCAGGTTCTGGCTCTGGGCGGTAGCTGGGTTGGTCAGCTTGCTAGCTTTCCCTTCTCATCACTACTTGGGCCAGCTCTCTAGCACTGCCTTGGCTAGCTCATTCAGTGCAGCCTACACAAGGAGCAGGATCCCTTCTCCTGCCCTCTGGCCCTCAGACCCGGGTTCTTCTCACTCATACTGCCAGGTGCCAGGTCCAGCTCTACTGTTTTACCCAGGCAAAGTGAGGGCCCTCACTCCTGATTGCCATAGGGGAAATATGAGGTGAGCATCAGCTCTCCGGCTTTCATCCCCTCGGGACTGACTCATGTGCATCCCGGACAACAGGATCGGCTCTAGTGTGCTGCCCAGGCTGGGTGCAGGGTCTGCTCTCCTGGGCACTGCTGCTGGTGTGGGACAGGCCTAGCTCTCCCACTCTGGTCATCCCAGGGCCAGCTACTTCACCAGCTGCAGGTGGTAATGTGCATGGGGGGTTATCTTTCCCTCACCATTGCAGATAAGGGGGAGTGGGGTCTACACTTCTGCTCTCAATCCCTCAGGGTTGACTCACCTGTGTTCCTGACCACAGGGTCAACTCTAATGTGCTTTCCTAGTGAGGTGCACGTCTATGATGAGGGGTGGGGCCATCTCTCCCAAGTACAGGGATGAGCTCTCCCTTGAGGAGTAGGGCCAGGACACCTGCTGCATCATTCAGCGAGGGGCAAGGTCAGCCATCCCAGAGCTGGTGAAAGATGGGGCCAGATCAGCATAGCATGGTTCTAATGACCTCTGTGCTAATATAGGCCATAGACATCATCAGAGACCTTGGCTGCAGGAGGCCTACTATGGACCCAGATGGGGCTCTTGGCAGCAGGTAGGGCCCATATGCCACTACAGCCCTGGTGGAGGCACAGGCCACCCAGATCAGCATGGACCCTTATGGCAGCGTGGCCTCTGGGTATCAACATGGTTCCAGGTGACTGACCAGATCCGGGGCATCTGCAGAACCCTCAATGACAACCTGAGCTACAGATACTACCCCAAACCCTGGCCTCCACAGGGCTATGGACCCAGACATGGCCCTAGGCAGTGTTTTGTGCCCAGATATCACTATGACAGTACAATTTACCCAGATCAGCATGGCCTCAGATGAAACGCTGTCTCTGGAAACCAGGAGTCCTGGACATTAACTGAGACTAGGGTTGCTGTAGACCCAGACATGGGCCTTTGCAGCAGCTCTGGCCCAGATAATGTCATGGCCCTGGGTGACAACATAGACTATCTAGATCAGGATGTCCTGGGTGGTAGCATGGTCCTCAGATACCCTCATGGCCACAGGTTGAGCCCCAGACCCCAGCTATCTATGTGGCTGTTGGTGGAAGTTTATGTCCCAACAGCAGGTCCCAAATAACCACTAAGAGGCTTAATATTAATTATAAATTTCCATCTAATAGCTCAGGCTTGTTATCAGCTAACTCTTACATTTATGTTAACCCATATTTCTTATCTATGCTTGCCACCATGTGGCTTGGTAACTTTTTTCAGTATGGCATGTCCATATTGCTTCTCTCTGCATCTGCTGACAATTCCTCAGACTTTGCCCTTCTTCCTCCCAGCCTTCTCAGTTTGGTTCTCCTGCCTAATCAGATTCTGTCCAGCCATTGGACAGTCAGTTTCTTTATTAAACCAATCACAGTGACATGCATTTACACAGTGTAAAGGAATATTCCACATTTCCATTTTTTTCTAATTAAAAAGGAAGGTTTTAACTTAACATAGTAGAATTATAAGCAACAAAACAGTTGTCAAGTAAGAATTATAGTTATAATATCTAATCTATTTGTATTTGACAAATTTAGAGAAAAATTTTATTATCTATCTTATCTTTGTTACTCTAAAATGTTATACCTAATTTATCTTTTATCATAACTAAGGAAAACTTTAACTATCTAGACTTCAATCCCATCAAAGACCCCCCAAAAGGTGAAATGTTATCTAACAACAGGGACATCTGACTACTTGGACAGTCACCCTAAGTTTATCTGTAACTGAGACATACATCTTT
Organism: Chionomys nivalis; assembly: GCF_950005125.1. Lineage (NCBI taxonomy): Eukaryota > Metazoa > Chordata > Mammalia > Rodentia > Cricetidae > Chionomys > Chionomys nivalis. The sequence continues at coordinate 22,639,550 of NC_080107.1, forward strand.
GTCCTACAGGCCTGGCATATCTGACAGACTTTTATAGAAGCAAGGAACTTTGAAGCATTGTCCTACCTTGCTTTGGCAAAGTCTGGCAGTCACTTTTTGTTTTGCATTATGATGGTCCAGTTTGGACTGTATACTGTCAGTAATTGAGGAAAGGATAGTTTCTTTGCCCATATAGCTAGCTTCTGCCATGGGGAAGGCAAACTCCACGTGAAAGTTCTTCAATGCTCATCATCATCTCTGAAGTTAATTGGTGCTGCCAGGAGCAGATGTGTCTCACTGTCAAGGAAAGCCTTATGTTATTACAACATTTTAAATGTCATATTCTGTATATCTCTAAAGTGTTTGAAGACCACCTGTCTGTCTAAAATATATCTGTTTGTGCTTGGAAACATACCTAGCATGACTATAAGTTTGATTCTTATAGGTGACTAACTACTAACTTGCATTTTTAAATTAAAGGAATTTATTATCCTAAATACTTTGTAACCTTGAAGGACTAGACATTTATACTACTTTGCTAAATGAGCTACATAGGTATGATAACTTAAACAAGTGTAGAGACACATATACAATATTAGAAAAATAACCTCAAAAATCCATACCAATGTAAAATATTTAAAACTAATAGTTGTTTTTTTTAGTTTAAAAGTAGATTAAATAGACAACCCTTTTATCCTATCATTAATATACTCCCCCTTTTCTTTTCATAATGAAAAATTCCTGAATGTAATCTCCCTTATTTAGTATCCTTCCTCACTATGACCAATAACAACTAGCAAACAATACCCCTAAAAGATCATAAACATCTGTAATCCACAGAACAACCAAAAACCACTCACCCCACCTCTTAGAAACGTGGGTATCAAGTTCATAAAATTACTCCCTGCTGTCTGGGAACAATGACATCTTTAAGGGACACTGAAAAAATTAAGATAATAATCAAGTCTTGGAAGAGTTAGCTGTTGTTCGTTATTGGTATGATAGGAACATACATAGCTTACTTGAAGTCCTACATAGAGCAGTCTATGAGGCTAGAACTTCTTAGCTAACTGTTTTGAAGTTGTTCTGAGCAGTTTTTAATCCAAAGTTGATTTTTGGGTAGTCAGCTTAATGGCATTACTGCAGTCTAAGTGAAATAATCTTTGTGGGGCCCCATCATCTTTTGAAGACTTCAAAGGTCTTCATTCTTTATGAATGGCTACAGTTCACTGAAGAAAACATAAACATTTTGATTGTCATATGCAGCAGATCTTGGAATAGTTAAAGGACCACAATTTGTTATGTACATCCAGGGTACACAAACTTAATTCCTAGTTACATGCTTCAGACTCAAGCCCAAAATCACATACAGGAAGCAAGATGAAGTTTATTTCTAGAATTACTTAGTATTCTATATGACCATTAATATCATTACAAAAAGTTTAAGTATATATAATAATCTTATAAATTTTGAGGTATTTATACCTTAAGATAAAATTTAAAAAGTCAAAATGAAACCAAAGGATTATGAGATTAGTGGCAATAAAATAGGCTGTTAATTTTGGTTTTTCTTCAGTCCCATACCAGGTAACTAACTCTTCTGATATGAGACAGAAATTTTGGATTGCTAATTTTAAACAAGCATGGATGGTTTTAGAGAATGAGTGAGCCACACTCCAGCCCCAAAGCCACCTTTAATCTTTAATTGAATTGGGATTACAAAATGATGATTTGTCTTATGTATCTGTAGAGAACAACAGAAACAAACATTAGGGAAGATTTATGAAATTTTATCCTGTTGGAAGTATGCTATACCATTAGGCCAATTTACTCTTTTTCTTGGACATCTTCTCTGGGTGATTCATCATTTTTCTTCATATGTCTCATTTGTCCAGTGGTCTTTATATTCCTTAATTGGATGCCGTCATTATCCTGGAAAGACAAAAACAAAACCCTGCCCCAACCCTAATTTTGAAGAGTTTATCTTTTTGGCAAGTTATATCTGGCTAAATGAAAGGCATTTATTAGTCATATAAGTTAGTTTAGATAGAATGGCCATGCTCTTTGATGAAATATCACCTTTTCTAATCAAGAGGTCTCTTCTGTTTGAATTTAATCTTTATCAATTTTGATAGTAACCAAAGCTTTTCTTTTTTGGGAACAAAAGCTAAACCTCTTCTCCAATGTAAAACATATCCCGGTTTCACTAGCACCATTTGTTGAGACTCTGGAATCTCTTTGGATTCTCTAGTGCCATTTGTTGTATGTCTTTCCACTTCCAGCTCTTTGACGAGCTCAGATTGTTCTCTTTAAAAAGATTACACATTCAACGGGTCACTCCTAAAATGCTTTCCTGATAGTCTGGTCTAAAAACAGAGTTAGTGAACAAAACAAACTAATATCTGGGAGGAGGATTGAGTATGGAGTCAGATGTTCGACTTGGTCAGTACATAGTTAAGCACAAGGCCTCAAGATATAGGAAACAGGTAAAATGAAGCCAATATATTGAAAGCAGTATTCCAAATTATTTGTCAAAAATATTTGTCTTTTTAATGTCATAGGACCTAAAGATACACACACACACTCTGTATCCTGGTAGTTTTTATACTTCAGTCAACAGGGTGTGCTAGGCATCATGTGTAAATATGGGTAAAAAATATACTTTCTGTTTGATTAGAAATGTGCACATCCTTTGGTAGATGTGGGTAGCAGATGTCTTTGGGGTAACAGATGTCTTGGCTTTTATAGACTAATTGGCAAAGAGGGAAAAAGGGAGATAATTAAAGGGGTGGGAAGAGACAGGAGCAAAGTGCAGTCTTCGTGTTGGGGAAAGATCTAATAGACCTCCTTATTACGGGTAATTGTCCCTTTCTTCAACCTCATTTGCTGCCTTGTACCATATGACTGAAGAGTAAGTATAAGATAAAGAGCCACAAGGAGGGACTGCTATCTGCTAACAACTAGATTTATCTTGCTGTGGAGTGTTCTAAAGAACTGACCCAATTAACATCAGGTTTTAAAACACAAAATAGAAAAGCATAAATCAAATCAGTAATGGCAACTTCCATTTTAATTGGCAGCTTAAGGATCTGTGTTGAGGATGGCTGGTGTAAATATCCTCTAATTATACAAATGCAGCCACATAGTGGACTGGGGAGAAGGGAAGGATGAGAGATAGACTATGGCACGCGTTAGTTTTACATTTTAGGTCTCATTTTGTTTGCTGTATGCTCCTTTTCAGTGCGATTGTCTGCTAATTGACCTGCAGTAAGTAGGGACATGGAATAGGTGTTTGAGCTCATCGCCTTTAGTAAATCCTCAATTTTCTCTGTGTTTTCTATCCTGCAAGGTTAAAGGAAGAGGTGGCGTTTTCTGTCTTACTAAGTCTAGATTATCCTGGTTTGTGTCTTTTATGGGAATTCTATAGCTTGTTAAGAAATTAGTTCAAAGTGCCAATCATCCCATGATAAGAAATACGATGTAACTGTTTTCTTGTGAAGATCCAGTCAGTGCACTGAAGAGAGATATAGGGGACGTGGGTGGGATGTCCTCAGAGGCTTACTTGCTGTAGAATTTAGATAAACTAAGGAGGCAGATTATTTGTTCTAGTGTAAAGCACATGGTACTGAGTTTTATTTGACCACCTGTGCTGTCAATAAACTAGTAGAGAGAATTTGCCTAAAAATATCCACCCTACCTTAAATTTCATTGAAATAATGCAGATCAAAATTTCAGATATCAGTAATAATGACTACATTATTTCTCTTATATTAGCATTGAATTTTATTTAGCCTCTAGAAACTACTGTGGTTTCCAAAATAATTCTTAACACTATGGCAGCTTTGATGGGATAGAAACAAGATCACTTGTGTAGTCCAGAGACTGGTACATTCAGTCAATTACTTGATTTTTTTTTTTTTTGTGCCTCATTTCATATCTGCAAAATGCAGATAATTGACAACCAAGCTGCCCTGGTAATTGAACACATGATAAATGCACATGACATCAGTGTGTGCTTAAAGGTTGAGTGGCTGATGACTGTTTTCACTCCGTGGGGGTCATACATCCCTTAGCTGGTTCCATTGACGTCCTGGCTTAGCTCCTTCTGGAAACAAAAACTTATGATCTTAAAACAAGATCTATTTATTTTTATTTTATATGTACAGTTCTTTTTCTTGAGGTATATCTGGGCACCCTGTACTAGCAGGGCTTGGGAAGGCCAGGAAAGAGCAATGGATACATTGGGACTGGAGCTACAGATAATTGTGAGTAGTGGGAAGCAAATCCAGGTTCTGTGCAAGAGAACCAAACGCTTTTAGCTGCTGAGACAACTCTTCAGCCCAGAGAATCAAAGACTCTGATACTAGAGGGACAAAGTCTGAGATAGTATGTCAAATGGCGAAGCTTCCCACTTTCAGCCCCTTACATAAGAGGGTAAGGACCAGGCATAGAGTGGTAAGTGTTTCCCATGCTTTGTAACTTCAGATTTTCATGAACTGTTAATTTCGAGTTATCATATCAAATGCAGATAGTGCTCTACATGTCAAGATTTCTGGGCTTAGTGCTCTTACTTTGGTTCATTTGTCGAGGACTCCGTGGCTCCCCAAAGTCAGCCATCAAGTGAGGGACAAAGCCAGGCCAGAGACTGTTCTTTCCTGTTTCTACTGACTGTGGTAAAAGTTAAGAAATGCATTAAAGCTTATCGAAACATTACAGATCAACCCCAATTGTTATTCCTTCATTACTAATTTTTTTCTGTTATATTAGATTTATATTCTATTCCCAGTTGCTAAAAACTAGTGGGATGAGAGAAAAATTTAGCTCAGACCATGAAAAGCGCAAGGACACTCGGTCCCACTGGCAGAGCAGAGCGAGACACATTTCCTTGTCAGGGTCTTTGAAATGGCTGTTGGGTCCTGCTTTGGGCAGCTATTCTTGCAGGGATTATGGAGGTCTGTGGACGGTCTCCGTGTGATGAAGAAAACTAGTTTGACTCTCTTGAGTGTTAGGAGAGGTGGTTACTAATGCTTGCATCATACTTCCTTTGTGCCAGAAACGAACACAAAAGATTTCTATGATTAATTTACTCTCCATAGCAACACGTTGAGGCAGTATGTTATTATTGGAGTTATCACCTTTCAATTGAGGCCCAGTGGGACTAAGTGATGTCCAAATGACAACACTGTGAATCAGGTTTTGAAGACACTTGGAAGGTTGGGAAATGCTACAATTCCATTCAACGACACCTGGTTGAAAGGCTGTTTTTTTGTATGATTTCTCTTTTATTTAAGGAAACTGACTTAATATGCTTTTGTTTTGTTGATGTTTTTGACAGAGCCTCACTATGTAGCCCCGGCTGGCCTGGAACATGCAGAGATCCATCTGCCTCTGCCTCCTGAGTGCTGGGATAAAAGGTGTGCCCCACCTTAACACATGTTTTAGTCTCCTTGGTTGTGAGCCTTAGCCTTTCGTAGCTAAGTCTTTCCTCTCTCCAGACTCCTTAATACATTTCTAAATCACTCGGTTTTGTACACCTGGCTGTCTGGAATCTCAGCCACCCTAGAATATGTGATTTTACTACAGCTCATTCCTATTGATAAAAGAGTATTTATTCATGATTACTCATTTATAAATTGAATATTTTGTTAGTGACAAATTGGGTCTAGTTTTAGTCATTAGAAATTTAAAGACGAATTTTATTAACTGATTATATGGCAAAATTTTGGATAGTAAGGTAATTGGGGGTAGTTATACTTTAACCAAACATTCATTAAAATCATGATAGAAATATTTAAAGTTGTAGTACTTAGAAATGATATATTGAATAAAAATCTGAATAAATTATGACCTTTGAACTCTATTCTGCCATTTCATAGCAAGATAGAATATATCATTTGGACATGTTAGTGAGGGTATGAGTGTGTTTGTGTGTGTGTGTGTGTGTGTGTGTTAAGAGGGATGTTAAAATGACATGCTAATAAACAGATTAGTTTATCAACATCTAAGCTTTGAAAGTTTTATTGTCTACTATCAATGTGCTTTCTTTTGTAGAATGGGGGTGCCCATTAAAAAATGTCTGACGGTTAAAGTCTGCATTCAAATGGCAGTCATTCTATCATTCTAAGATATATTCCTTAGTGGAAGAGAAAGTAGAATGGTTCAACAATGCCTTCCAGGTGCCTATGAGAGCAATATCAACCTTAAGGTCCAGAGAATAGAAACACCAATAATTTTGGACCTACATGTTTCTATGGTTTGTTTTGTGTTCAGCAAAAGTATTTACGAGTTGGGAGAAGTGCAATTGAACATAGCGTGCTGGCTCGTTGGGTTGCAGTTGCTCTCATAGCATGCTAGCTCGTTGGGTTGCAGTTGCCCTCACAGCGTGCTGGCTTGTTGGGTTGCAGTTACCTTGTGTCGCGTCATTGTTCTACAAGCTGTGCCAGCCAGCTCCTTGTTGCTGAGTTACGGTTTCCTAGCATTTCATCGGCACTATTGATTTAGGAGTAAACTGATTGAACTTGAGAATGATTTAGAGTATGGGCTAGGAAACCATAGTAACTATAGGAACCGCTGTATAAATTCTGTATAAATCACAATAACCATACAATGGATAACTGACTGGAGTAGCCTGTTAATGAAGCACAGGATGGAGAGGGCGACTTCATCACATTTAAAACCCCTCTTTACGTTATGTTAAGATTGAGCTTCTGTTCTCAAGAACCACAAAGTAACTGCACGTCATCTTCTGCATTTTAAAGCTTCTTGCCTTACTTTTTCCAGGACTGAAGTGTGTGTGTCTTTTGTGTGACTCTTCAAACTTTACCTGCCAAACAGAAGGAGCATGTTGGGCCTCTGTCATGTTAACCAATGGGAAAGAGCAGGTGATCAAGTCCTGCGTGTCCCTCCCAGAGTTAAATGCTCAAGTCTTCTGCCACAGTTCCAACAACGTGACCAAGACCGAATGCTGCTTCACGGACTTCTGCAACAATATCACACTTCACCTTCCGACAGGTAAGGGGTGGCATAGCCACACTCATTCCTAATGATGCTTCACTCTTGGAAGATGATAAGCAGGGCAACAACCAAACCATCTAATATTTCCTGAGACAAAAAATGTGTATTTTACTCTTCTTGTTTTTGGGTGGTAAAACTCTCTAGAGTCTAGCTATGGTTGATGTTTTAATTCTTAAATTGTGCATCCCTGTCAAAACATTGACAATAGTGTCACAATCTTGGGGAAATTTGACCACAGGCATTACAATGTTTGACATAACTAATGGACCTCTAATAAAACGTAAATTTTCATGAATACTTTTTATTAAAGAAAGCAAAGAAAAGAAGGGATATCTAATTTTCAGTAATAGAAATAGATCATCAGCCTACCCTAGGAGAGGAGAAGGGACAAGAAAATCCTTTGGAATGATGGAAACGGCCATATGTGCATCCATCTTCATCAAACTGAAGCATATATACTGTATCATGTTAAAGTCGTGCCTCCATAACGCTGATTTTTAAGAAAACAAAAGACTGGTTTCTGGCTGAGTTTGAGGGCACAAGCAGAGCATAAAATCGATCTGGGAAGAATCTATTCTACCCTACCAAGACCCTCTGATTGCACATCTGTATAAGCAGTGTCTTGTCCTGAAAGAGATGTTGTTGTTCAAGTCCTTTTCTGAATTCATGCTGACTGACAGAGAGTGGACTTATAAAAAGCCAACAGAGCAGCCAATGGGACATCCCTCTTCATCCCCTGCACCTTTTGTATCTTGTCACTGATGAAAACCAACAATAAATATAAAACCTTACTTTAGGATGCCTCTGGCTCTCGGGTAAACCAGGGAAGGACACGTCCATGGCATTACAAGTCATCACCAAGTCCAGGAAGGCTATGTATAGGATAGAGGGAGGCTGTGCGATATAAACCAACATTGCAGACGGCTTTAGGGCATGAAATGGGCTGATAGCTTGTCAGGTTGAAGCGTGTGAAGTAATACTTAGAATGGTGTTTTCTGAAGAATGAACTAGGCACCACAGCGGTACTCAAAAGGATTTAGAGAATTTTTCGGTGGCTATTAAAGTGGTAAACATGATATTGAACTTCAAAAAAGCAGTTGTAGGTCTGTACTGAAAACTCACAATTAATTTTGTTACTGTGTACAACTCGCTTACCTTGATCAAAAATTCTAAACACTTTCGCTTTTTTGTTTTTCTTCAAGATGTCCTATTTCATGCTACTATATCTTTACCACTTAGGTGTTTGTTGTCCTGCTTTTGTTTTTTGAGACAGGGTTTCTCTGTGTATCCCTGACTGTCCTGAAACTCAATTTGTAAACCAGACTGGCCTCGAATTCACAGTGCTGGGATTAAAGGCATCCACCGCCACTGCCTTTTCAGTTCAAACATTTAGGGTTATGTTTAACTTCAATTTGTGAAAAATGGCACAGCACACAATGGCGAGATAAAGGTATAAATTTATTTTATTTTAGTTTTTTTTCCATGTGGGTAAGAAGTTGTTTCAATGCTCAACATCAGTTGTTAAAAACTCTGGCCTTGGGGCTGGGGAGATGGCTTGCTGTTTAAAAGCATTGACTGTTCTTCCCAAAGACTCTCTATAACCCTCTATAACTCCAGTTCGAAGGGATCTTCTGCCTGGTTCTGGCTTCAGTGGGCACTGAAAGTACCTGGTATATACAGATATACATGTAGCATCTCTACACATAAAATAAATAAAAAGAAATATTTAAAAAATAAAGAGCCCTGGTATTTCCATGTAGAGTTATTTTGATACTTTATTTGAAAATAAGGCAGATCTATGTGTGTCTGTATATCTGCATATCTATTTAAAAGGATATATTTATAGATGCTTTGTGCTATGTAGTTTTTCTATGCCTTAAGCAAGTATTGAACTGTCTTGAATACTACAGGTGTTTAATAAATATTGAAATTAGGAGGTGTGATCCTTCTAGCTCATTTTTTAAAAATCTTATCTAAGTAATATAAGTCATTTTCATCTTTGTTTAAATTTAGTCAGTTTACTTCTCCAAAACACACACTGAGATTTTGATTAACTGAGTTGAATATATAGAATAAGCTGGAGATAATAGTCATGGTAATAATATTGATCCATGAACATAGTATGTTTTTCCATTCATTTCATCCTCTCGTTACTCTCGGTCATGTTTGTACTTATCCGGAAACACAGCCTAGGCATAACATATTTCATTGAGTTTACTAACCGTCTTAATGTGGTTGTGTATGGCATTCTTAGTATCTCAGTTTGTAAATGTTCATTTCTCCTATGTGAAAAAGCTGATTTTGTTAATTGAGCTCACATGAAGATAATGTATTAGTTTCAGTATATTTATTTATTTTGAAATGTTCTTTGGACTGTGCCATTATTTGTGAACATAATCATCTTAAAAGTTTTTGTTCTGATTGGGCTCATTTTGTTTCTTCTTGTTGTATTTTGCACACCTGCGGACCTCTAATGTGCTGGTGACTGGAGCCAGTGGAAGCAAAGACTCTTGCTGTCCCAGGGAAAGTGCTTGGTCCCTTATTGCTTTTTATTTATTTTATTTATTTGTTTTTGTTTTTGTTTGGAGACAGAGCTTGCTTAGTACTATGTAGCCCAGGCTGCTCTCAAATTCATGGCTATCTTCTTGTCTCCAGTTTTCTAAGTGCACAAGGATTTACAGAACTATGTCCACCATCCCTGACCATCAGTCCTTTCACTATCAATTATTATGTTAACCATAGGTAACAGGTGCCTAGTATTAATGGGAAGAGTTTTCTTTTATTTTTAATTTGGTGAAATTTGTTTTTAATCCTAAGTGGATAGTCATTTTTCAAACATTTTATGGCTTTGTTAAGATTATCTTATGACAATGATTGCATTAACTAGATTCTAATCATTATACTTAGGAAGGGAAATATGTGTTTTGTAGCCATTAACTAATATGTTTACAAGAAAGGCTATGTATGTCATTGAATTAAAATATCTTTATTAAAACTAAGAACTTATATCATTTAATGACATGGTATGGTAAGTGGGCACTAAATTGAAAAGTGCTACATATAGGATATATGGTCTCCTTGTGTGGAGTTGTTCTTGAGCAGGGCTAAGAATGGTTCTTAACTATGTGTGGGGACAATGACTACTTGGAGAAAGGCTTGAAATTTACCTAAGCACAGACCATGACAACAACTACGCCATTGTTGACCAAGGTTTCTGTCCCACCTGGTCCTGCAGTTATTCTTCTGTTGACTGAGGTTTTGTCCTGCTCAGTTCCTGCAGTTGTTCAGTCCTAAAGAAATCACACAGAGATCCACATTAATTATAAACTGGTTGGTCTAGTAGCTCAGGCTTCTTATTAACTCTTATAGCTTATTAACTATTATCCCATAATTCTTTTCTGTGTTAGCCACATGGTTTGGTACCTTTTTTCAGCAAGGCAGTCACATCTTGCTTGTTCTGTGTCTGGATTCCTCTGTGTCTGGGTGACGACCGCAGACTGACTGTTTCCTCTTCCCAGAATTCTCCTGTTCTCGTTGCCCTGCCTCTACTTCCTGCCTTGTTACCCCACCTCTACTTCCTGCCTGGTTACTGGTCAATCAGCATTTTATTAAAATACAATTGACAGGGTCCAGACCATTGTCCCACAGCACACCATTTTCATATCATCAGAAAGGGGGGTCAGTGACCCTGCTCTGTCTAATATGGACCTGTCAGTTTCAAATGTGATCATGTACATAATGAAATATAGATGGGCACTCTGAAAAGTAGTGAGATATTTCTATGGTACTTGACAGTGAACTTTGTGCAAAGTAAGGAGTTAATCAGAAACAGTTATGTAGATATGGAACTTCCTTTTAGGATTCTAAAAGGACCCCATATTCTCTGCTTTTCATCCATCAATCTCCTGGCCATTTGTGGAGTTGATGAAGGACCAAGTCTCTGCCTGCTTCAGGTGGCCCTCCTCTGTTCTTAGATCGTGTAGTAGCTGGTCTCTTGATTGCTTTCTTTGTGAAAAAATTTCTACCGTGAATAAAGCTTGTGCTTCCTCCACCCCATTTGTTCCCAGCTGTGACCCTAGTAAAGCACAGCTGGACGACGACTGGCCCTTACTCTTTCTTCCCTCCCGTAAATGCTTAAAAATGTTTGAGGCTGATTTCTAACAGCTTAGTGGCTTTCATACGGGTTCCTATTGTGACACAGAAAGAAACTCATTTTGTATAATTTATTTCACCTCACATGGACACAGAACAAGAATTTTACAAAACATATCTTTAAAATGTGTAAGGTACTTCAATCGTTGCTATTTCTTTTGTAAAAAAAAAAGCACTGGTTGGATCCCGCTGAGGCTTAGTCATAGTTTAAGAAACACTATTTTAACTGATATTTAAAGGGTAGAATTTGTAAATGGATCAAGGGCATTTATTATTTTAATTCACTAGTATAAAAACTATTCAAAATGTTAGCTACTATTTTAATTTCACACATTTTCCTTTTAAATGGCTTAAAATTGATTAGATTTAAGACAAATTAATTCACATTACTGAGACAGAAATTTAATTTAGATTATATTTAAATTGAATCATTTTCTCTTAAAATGTACCTTCTGGTTTAATTTTACACTTGGGTATACTTTAAGGAGTTAGTAGCTTTATTTGATGGAAGTAAGCTTATATTTTGGTAGAAATACAACATTAGAAAGTTTTCTCTCTTCCCTGAAGGTTTTTAAAACAGATATGGTTGTAATCACTGAAAAAAATAGATAATTGTCCAAGTTCAATATGAGCATATTTGTAAGCCCCCCCCCTAAAGTTTGGGAAGTAAAATCATTTCAAAGAATAGTTATTTATTTGACTAGTACTTAAATTTGTATCTTTACAAACAGCAAACATGTTAGTCCCACAAAACAAATGTGGTATCATGTTTGAATTTCATTTATATTGTGCAAATTAATGAAACAAGAGAAACATGTTTTCTAGTTCACTCTAATCTCTTCTTCCTACTTGTTCTTAGTACCTGCCTTTCTCTGGAGCCGGGCTTCTCATTTTGGCCCTGTGTCCTTTGACCTAGTCTTTCTTACAGTACTGAGATTTGACTGTTGTTCATTCTCTACTTCCTCTAAAGTGAAGATATTTTTGTTGGAATATTTCATTTTTAGAAGTAGTATTCCTAGCCCTTCAAGGATATTTCTCTTTCAAAAGGAATATACTGATTTGCATGTTAGGTAGGATATGCTGGGGGAAACATCTGTATATAACCAACATCTGTATAGAGCCAACATCTGTATAGAGCCAATATCTGTAAAGAGCAAACATCTATATAGATTCAACATTTGCACAGAGCAAACATCTGTATAGAGCCTATATATATATATATATATATATATATATATATATATATATAGAGAGAGAGAGAGAGAGAGAGAGCCAATATATGTATACAGCAAACATCTATATAGAACCAACATCTGTATAGAACCAACATCTATATAGAACAAACAAATAATAAGTACATTTTTTTATACTCTAGAGTATATTTGTCCTAACAGTGGCTTCTGTGAGTCCCATAGTCCATTCACTTCAATGTTTCTCACATTTTCCATAAACAAATGTTACTGCAAAAACACAGCTTTCACCTCAAAGTGAATAAGGAGTAGTTTATTCTGAAGTCAAATTTGAGTGACTATGGCCCACAAACACAGCTTTAAGATATCCCAAATTTCATTTTCCAACATGGAAAAAGTTTCATAAAGTTGTTTTTAGTAATTAAACAAAGAAAAGTCATAAATCAAGAAACCTCTCAAATACAGTGGGGAAAACATTTTAAGTAGGGGGTTAGTGTGCAGTGGAGAAATCTCAGCATCTCTGTTGTAGGTTTTGGATGCTGTGTGGTAGCATTTCTGGTTCTTTGCTTGGAGGGGAAAACTTTCCAAAGGGTTGGGTTTTTGTTTATTTGTTTTATCTGTTTATCAGGATGTTCAGTTCATCCTTCTTTGCTGGTTACAGATGTAGTTAGATCCCACACCAAGTTGGGTAAAGACTGGCTTGAAAGACAGTCCAAGGTAAACTGGTTTTAGACTCTGGAGCTGCAACTTTCCAAACTTCTTTATGTCATTGATTTTCCAGGAATTCTCCTTCACTTTTGGTATAAACTGGATTTTATAAACTCCTCCCCACTCCATTTTTTTTTTCTAATTTGTGACCTTTAACCATTTTAATGTCTTCAGCTTCCGTGGGTTGAATTCTGCTGTTTTGGGTTTTGCTGCCATCCTTCCTGGCTTAAGGCCTTGTTATCGATTTTTGAATGTGAGTTTGTTTTGGGGATCCTTATGTGGAGAAGTGTTGGAAACCTCTAATTTGATTCCCCAGAGAAGACCGACATTAATTTTTGTCAAATATCTGGGGCTGCAGTCCACCCAAATCCATTCCATATTTTGGGTAAACATAGAGACTTCTAAGCCTGCTTTTCCTTCCCTTCCCTTTCCTTCCTCCTCCCCTTTCCCTTCTTCTCCCCCTTCCTTTCTTCCAGTTCTCCTTTTCCTTACCCTTTCCCCCTTCTTTCTCTTTCCCCCTCCATCCCTTCCCTTTCTTTCTGCTCTACTGAAAGCCATGGTGGAGACAGCAGTCTGTACACCCTGTCTTCCTCTGTTGGATGCTTTCGTTTGTTTTGTTTTTGAGGCAGTGTCATACACAGCTGCCTGCTTTACATGGGCCTCTCTCATCTGATGTCTCATTGTTTCACGACCACGTTTTGTCCCTGTCTTTGCGTTCTAAGCACCTGGCCACCAACGACCTGGCAAATACTACAGTACCCAAACGCAGTCTGGGTTTTTACTGTGATTTTGGCTGCTGAGCAATTCATTTATTTTTTCCCCTACCCTAATCATAGAACAGAAAGAAAATCACTTCTATTTTATTTAGCATTTCCATGTATACTGTACCAGGAAGGGTGTCTGTGGCCATCTAAAGTGGAACTTGGCAAAAATGGCAACTCTAGGGCAGCTTATTTTTGAAATGATACTGGCATACATATCTATCCATCTGGAAGAAAACAGGGTTGTATCACACAGTCACACCATACACAAAAATAAATTACAGCTTGATTAAATATCTAATTGTGACATATAGAACAATCTAAATGTCAGAGGCAAATTTAGAAAAAAAAAAGATTGTGTGACTTTATAGTATGGAAACTGTTCCTAAATCAGATAGGAAACTCAGATCTATAAAAGGAAAAGGCAAATATAATTGAGTACATGAAAACTAAAATAAAAATGAATGAGAAAAGAACATAAATAAAACTAAAATATAAATTAAATATTGGGTACAACTATTTGTAGCATACATGACTGAGAAAAAACGACATATTTAGAAGATACAGTGTGTGTGTGTGTGTGTGTGTGTGTGTGTGTGTGTAACTGACTGACTAGGGAAAAGGAGGGAGAGAGAACAGTTCTAATGAAAAACCAAGTAAAGAGCAGGGGAAAGAACTAGCATTTTTTACAGCAGAGAGGCAGAGAAATTCCAGAGTGATCAAGTATTGAAATGGTGTTCAACCCCACTAATAGCTGAAGAGACACACATTAATGTGGTCACAGGCAATTTTCCACCCATTAGATTAGTCAGGGATGTTTTCAACTAAGAAATGAGATAATAATGTCTTCGTGATGAAAGAGTGTGCTGACAAAAATGACAAGAACTGGGATGTAATATGGGTGCGTGGTTTCTGAGGAGAGGGACTAAGTGACGTCACTGCCCCGTGAGCACTGTTACCAGTGAGGACATTCTCACTCACCCTTCTCATGGTTGTGCCTCTTCTTTCCTGACTCACGTGGATCTGCCTTTGTTCATGAAGCGAATGCTGTGCTTTGTTATTAGAGTGTTTGGTTTCAAGAGCATAAATGTCAAGAAGCTTAGCTTGCCAAGTTAAGTAAGCCAATAGAAGCTGAGTGTGTTCAAATGAAATAGCCAGTCTCTTTCTTTATTGTAAGAGTAAACCAATCGTATACTCTCACCTCCGTCTGACCCCAGGCAAGACCTTTAGCTTAGTCCCACACAGGGCAGAAAACAGAAATACTAACATTTCTGACAGCCTGTGAGCAAGGGCTGGCTATGTGGCAGTCTTCAGGACCTGCTTACTATGCCAGAGTGACATAGATAAAAGCTTCCTTACAGCCGGGTGGTGGTGGTGCACACCTTTAATCCCAGCACTTGGGAGGCAGAGGCAGGTGAATCTCTGTGAGTTCGAGACCAGCCTGGTCTATAAGAGCTAGTTCCAGGACAGGCTCCAAAACCGCAGAGAAACCCTGTCTCGAAAAAAACAAACAAACAAACAAAAAAGCTTCCTTACATTTCAAAAAACATCAGTCATGCCAACTGTGCCCCTGGAAAGGAATATACATACATGAGGTCAGGACGAAGACATTTTCATGATCAGTTCTGGAGGAGACAGAGAAGCACATGATCAGGACCTAGTGCAGAATAACCAAGATGGGAATGTAAGAAAGAACGAGCAGGAATGGGGTGCTGCAGAGAGGGATGGTTCGGCAGTTAAGAGATCTTCTGCTCTCGCAGAGAACTGGGGTTCAGTTCTCAGCACCCGTGTAGTGACTCAAAACTATAACTCCAGTTCCAGATGATTTTACATCCTCTTTTGACCCTCATGAGCACTAGGTAGCAAGTGGCACAATACATACTTGTTAAGATTGTGCTGGCCTTCCCTGTCAGTACTATGTCCCTTTAAGAGACAAGCTCTGCTCACTCCCAGTCTCTCCCTTCCAGCTGAGGCAAGCTGCTCTCTTCCCTTTCTCTCTCCCCACTATTCTTCTGAAGAGACAGTTCTCTGTCTCCCTCCTCCTGCTTCCTCTCTCTCTTCTTCTCTTCTTCTTCTTCTTCTTCTTCTTCTTCTTCTTCTTCTTCTTCTTCTTCTTCTTCTTCTTCTTCTTCTTCTTCTTCTTCTTCTTCTTCTTCTTCTTCTTCTTTTTCTCTCTCTCTCTCTCTCTCTGTCTCTTTCTTTCTTTCTTTCTTTCTCTATTCCTACCTGTATACTCCCATTTAATAAAACTTCACACTCAATCACTGTCTGCATGGTGTATTCTGTTACTTGTAAGAAAATATTTGTATACATTAAAACTTACATAAATCTTAAAAGCATAGAAGCCAGTATAAAGGAACACACCTGTAAGGAATTACCAGGAAGAAATTATACACTCAGTGCTCTCCTTCAGTTAAGAAAACAAAAGGTAAGCTGGGTGGTGGTGGCACGTGCCTTTAATTCCAATACTCAGGAGGCAGAGGCAGGTGGATCTCTATGAGTTCAAGGTCAACCTGGTCTACAGAGCAAGTTTTGGGACAGGAGACTAAGCTACAGAAAAACACTGTCTCAAAATACAAAAGCAAACAAACCAAAACCCCAAAACCAAAACAAACAATGGTAAATTTGAAAATTGTCATAAGCTGCACCATGTTGGGATGGCATATGTCAGGAGCCACCTTTTTGGGATGACTTCTGCTGCCATCCTGACTGGGTGGGCTCATAGGGGCGTGAGGATTAGAAATGTTAGGTAGGAAATACAGAGATAAGAAAGAATCACTGAGACGTAGGAGAGTATCGGGAGGGCAATCAGAGACTATTGAATGCTGAATTCTTTAATTCTGAGTTCTGAGTTCACCTGTGTTTACTTTTCCATACACTTTTATACCCCAATACCAAAAGAGGGAAGAAGGCAAGAGACTGCATTAACGTGATGCAAAGGCCAACTAGAACAGTTACTTGCTTCAATACTTTGAGATATCAAGCCATTGATTCACGAGAAAAGCATTCTGTTGTTTAGGCAGTGAACCCACCCTAGACCAGGTTTCCTGAAGGCAGCCACTCCCTAGGTCAAACCTCCTATTTCAAAAGAAGGAGCAAAAGTATGCTTGAATTCTTTGACCTTTGGCCAGGATGAAGTGGATCTACCTGTGTGGGCCATCTTAAAGTAAAAAAGACCAAGTAACCACATCCTAGGTTAGGGTGTGTAGCCACAGTTGTTGTCAACAACTTTGAGCAAGCTAAAACTCTCTGACCTTCATTCAGACAAGGTGGCATAGGTTCATATTTTTGGGACTCCACAGAAAATATTCATAGAGAATAAGGAACCAAAAAATAGTGATCTAGTAGATGTGAGCAGTAACAGAACAAAAAGCTGAATAACAATATACAAGTGAAATAAAAAACTGAAGGAATAGCTGTAGCAACTGAAGAGAAATTATAAACCTGAAGTCCAGGCCAAAAAGAATTGTTTTCTGTGAATTGTGCAGGGAATAAATGATGGAAAATGTGAAGAGAAGTGACAAAGACAACTAGTAAAAGGATTAGCATGAGGTCTTGCAAAAATGGCATAAACGAGCAGAGAGAATAACAAAACAAAACAAAATGTCTACACAGCTAGTAGCTCAGAACTGATGAAAGACACGAGTCCACAAGTCTCAGCACTTCAATAAGTATCACCAAGACAAGTGGGAAGAAAGACCTGACATATTGTATAACTGTTGGACACCAAGACAAAGGGAAAACTTTAAGTTTGGCAAAGAAGAAAAGATAAACTAAACTCAGAGAAGATGTAGCCAAGATGTACTTTGGCCTCTTGATAGTGAAGAGGAAAGAGAGAGGGACTTGAATTACGCCACCAGTATTCTGAGAAAAAGACCAGCAACACAGTCTCTATATTCAGAAAAATGACCTTTAAAGCATGGGTTAAGGGATCAGAAAGTTTGACAGCAATGGACATAGAAGGAGTTTGTCATAAGAGAATCCTGACCCAGGACATTCTACAGGACTCACTGTAGTATAGAAAGAGCAAGACGACAGCTCTGACATACATGTAGGAAAGAAAGATGA
This sequence comes from Chionomys nivalis, assembly GCF_950005125.1. Lineage (NCBI taxonomy): Eukaryota > Metazoa > Chordata > Mammalia > Rodentia > Cricetidae > Chionomys > Chionomys nivalis. The sequence goes on from NC_080107.1 coordinate 22,657,422, forward strand.
GAGGTATGTAATTGATTATCGTTGCTATTGATCATCAAAAGAAGTAATGCCAGTGGGTTCTTAAGAATAATATAAATGCATCATTATGCGTAAAGGAAGCATGCTATGTATGTCAGAATGATGCTTTCAGTTAGTTTGCTGAAGAATTTGTTAGACCTACACAGTATAAAGCTACTAGTAAGCATTACTCAAATATGTTTTCATATGATTGCTGCCACCTCCCCACACATATAAAAGAATAATATTCTTTATATGTGAAAATGAAAAATAGAATATGAAAGACCACGTGGCAGATGTCAAGGTAAGAAAGAAAGTAACAGGCGACAATGACAATGGAAACAAACAGGTAAGTCAGTATTTCAAAAGCAAACAATTAAAGGTAAATAAGTATTCTAGTTACAATAAAAGATTACCAAATTAGAGAAAATATAATTCAATTAAATCTTTAAAATATTTATTTGTGGGGCTGGTAAGATGTGTGAAAGGGTGCTTGCTGCCGAAGTTTACTGACCTGAGTTGATATTCCTAGAACCCCCATAAAGGTAGAAGGAGAGCTGATTCCAGAAAAATTGCCTCTGACATGGTGGCATGTGCCTGCTCCAGCCTCCACCATCAAACACATGAACAATAATTAAAAAGTAAAATGCAAACAATAGCAAACAAATAAAAATTTTTATTAAAATTTATTTATTTGTGTGTGTGTGTGTGTGTGCATGTGTGTGGTATGTGTGTGTGCCCATCCTTGTACCACAACACTCTGGAGGTAAGAGGACATCTTGTAGGAATCTGGCCCAACTTAGTAAATAAAATTTTCACATGTATTTATTTATGTGTATGCGCATATGCATGTGTGTTGGTGAATATGTACTACAGTGTGTATGTGGCGGTCAAGGATCATTTTTGGGAGTCTCTTCCTCCATCATGTGAATTCCAGGGTTGGAACTCACTGCATCAGATGTTCCAAGTGACTTAATTGAGCCATCTCTCTACCTCCTAACCAAAAAAAAAAAAAAAAAAAAAAAAGACATTTATAAAAATACTTATAAGAAACATTAAAATTAGTCTAATGGGAAAGCCATATACATTAAACATAGGTAATAAATTACCTTTGATAATAGCAGACAGAATCAACTTTAATGCAAAACAGTTGCTAGAGTTAAACATGGTCTGGTCAAAGGGTGTAGCTCTGTGGAAGAGCATGCACTTTGCACACACACACATGCACATGTGTAAAAGGATACACTTGAGAACATGATTTCTCTCTCCCTGTCTCTCTTTCCCTATTTCTCGTTCTCTGTCTCATGTATGTGTGCATAAATATACTAGCAAGCATAAGGAAAAGCAAGATAGGTCCACAATCTCAGAGGGAGATTTCAACTAAATTACCACGGAATAATCAATCAACTAATATAACTTTACTCAATTAATTAATATTAATTAATACACCCTGGCAACACTCAGATAATTTTCTTTTCTTTTTTTTTTTTTTTTTTTTTTTGGTTTTTCGAGACAGGGTTTCTCTGTGGCTTTGGAGCCTGTCCTGGAACTAGCTCTGTAGACCAGGCTGGTCTCGAACTCCCAGAGATCCGCCTGCCTCTGCCTCCCAAGTGCTGGGATTAAAGGCGTGCGCCACCACCGAAAATTGTCCAGTGATAGTAAAGAACTCGAGTCAGCAGTTTTAAGACATTCCTTTAAAGAAAGCTTCAACGCCCTAGAGGATCCACCCCAAAATCCTGCCACGCTTCCAAGACCAATCAGCTCCTGCCTAGACTCCTCAAGGCTCAGACACATAAGATATGTAGGACATATCCCATAACTCAGACACATAGGACATATCCCATAACTCACACTATGCTTGTTTTAAGAGCCTAATCTGAGGGTGATGGTATCGGGATATGGGACCTTCTGTGGAGTCCTCAGGCGTGGATCAATGTCCTTATAAAAGACGTGTAAGGTAGCTTCTTTGGCCATATGAAATCAAAAGTCGGTGCCTGCATGGGCCACAACACAGGCTGTCACCAAACATAGGATCTACTAACACCTTGGCTTCGGACTTTCTAGCTACCTGAACTATGAGAAATAACTTATGTTGTTTGTAAGCTACCTAAATCAACAGGTTAGTATAGTATATTTGAGTTTAATATAGTTGAATTGTTCAGTTTAATGCAATTTTATTTATCTTCCTTTCCCCCTTAATATTAAATAAAATCTTTTCCAATGGGAACACATGTCCTCTCTTCTTTAGTGGGTAGCCTGCATTTTGGTGTCTAAGAGGAATAATTTCTGGTGACTCTCATTGATGACATCAGGGCACACCTAGAGAAACTGCTAAGCTACGAAGCAGTATCAAAATCCATAAAAATTTATGTAGCACAGAGCAAGGAAGCTTTGGCTAGAGGAGCATTTATAGGGTTAATCACGAGTGGAACTGCTGGTTGGAGCATTACACTAATTACAGCTCTTCATATGGAAATAGACTATTCAACAACAACCTTCAAGCTTCACAATCTTTGTTTCTATTCTGCTGCCAAAATGTACAGGGCAGTAGAAGGGTAAGTGGAGCCGTAATTTCCCATTTTCCCCTTCTAGATGGCAACACTTTACTTTCAAACAACTATTATATATTTTCACTAATTTATATAGTCATTTTAAATAAAAAAAATCAGGCACAGCATTAAAAGGCGGGTTCTATTAACTTCTGCACAATGCTTCTTTTTTCTTCTGTTCTCAATTGTGCGAAGAGAAAAAGGAAAAGTCATTTATTTGTATTGGTTGGTGTGCAATGCTCACTCATAAGGGACACGAATAAATAAGACTTTCCATCAAATGAATGGCTTTCATCTGAAGAAAGAGAAACTGCCCCAAGGATCAAATTTATCAAATACCAATAATTTGAAAATATACTATGATTTCTGAAAATAAATGACTCCAATAAAGAGTGTATTCACTGTGAAAATTGAGTCTTATTTTCTTCATTTCTTTTAAAGCATCCGTCATTGTCTTTTGGTTTTGGCTTTGGGTTCGAGACACAAATTCATTGCTATAGTCGTCATGAGGTGACACACGCATGCAGAAAAGCTCTCTTGGCCCCTTGTAGGATTGCTCCTCCATCACAGAAACAAATCCATTCACCGCTCTCCTGACAGATGCAGTGCACACCTGACAGGCCCCGGACAGGATTCCCTACCCCTCCCTGTGCCACCTCATCCCGGAAAGCCCAAGGTGCCATATTTTTAAACCAAACCTTTTTTTGTAAGTTCAATTAACTTGAACATTCAAAGAAATCAAACTTGTGATTTGAAAGTTTAATAGACAAAGCATTCCTAGTCTCCAGAAACAAGTATACTGGTTTTAAGTAGTAAATTCTCTTCAAATAAGGATGTAATGGGAGATTGAACAAAATTTATAGCCAATTTTAAATTGAGCATTTTATATTATGTAAGGCTCTGTACGTGTAAGCACCTATAGGGCTCACTCAGATCTATTTTGATGGCTATGCTGAGACCTTGGATGAGGTCAAATGTGCTTACCCATCTTTTCCAAGCAAGCAAGCTGCTTTGTAGAAACATTAGGCCTTATACCACTAAAGACTTTGGGACAAAGATGTGTGACTTTTCTCACATCGTCAGTATCTTAAGTACTTTTCGCTGAGCAAGGCTTTCTGATGTGAGTGAGGGAAACTTTCATTTTTCCCATAGAAAGGATTTCTTTTAGTGGATTAAAGCCTAGACTACATTTTAAATAACTGGCCTCTAATTTTCTGATAAACATGCACCATTGAGATATGTATTTTGATGGTAGACATAAGGGATCATTGCCCTTTGCTGGCTGAAATTAAGAAAAGGAAATTGTGGGACCCACTTGGGTTTTCTTCTAATGCTTCATATTTTTAATAATTCAAGCTTTCTGTGTGTTATGTGTGTATCTATACGAGTGTATGGCATATGTGAGTGGGTACCCCCTAGCAGCCAGAAGAGGATATTGGATTCCCTGAAGCTGGAGACCTAGGTGTTGTGAGCTGTGCATCTACTTCACCCCTGCACCTCCTCATGCAGGGCTGGTTCTCTGGAATAGCAAGAAGTACTTTGAGTTAACTGAGCCATCTCCCTTCCCCTCTTTCAACATTCCAGGTTAACCTCACACTCTTGAAGGGTTTGTTGTTTGCTTTTGTTTTTCATTGCTGTTAGATCAATAATTATATTCTTCAGTCCAATGTTCCTACTTTTTAAAAAATAAACATAAAAAGCCTTTGTAATTTTAAATTCAAATGCTAATGGTAAAAAGTTTGCTGTCTTGTGGTCCTCTCTACATGCTCCTCAAAAGACAGAGGCAATTAGATAAGGCTTTCCAGGAAGTGTTTGTACATGTGACGCCACCTTCCTGCTAAAAAAGTCACGTAATTTGGCCAGATGACAACAGTGAATACAAAGGGCTTTTTCTATAAAGGGCACTGAGCAATGAAACGTGTGTCAATAACACGCAGTTCCAACTCAAAGGCTGAAATAGTTACTGTTAGTCTTGTTGTAGCTTCTTTTTTTTTTTAATTCTTTGCTCTGCCATCCAGTTCCCAAACAAATACGTAGATACTTAATCTAACCTGTGAATGCCCAACCTTAGCTTGCCTTGCTTCTAGCCAGCTTTTCTTAATTTTTTCTGACTACCTTGCCTCTGGGCTTTTGCCTTTCTCTATTGTATACACCTCTCTTTCCTTCTTACTCCATGGCTTGCTGTGTAGCTGGGTGGCTGGCCCCTGGAGTCCTCCTCCTCTTCTCCTAGATCTCTCTCTCCCAAATTTTTCTTATTCTTTCTGCCTGCCAGTCCTGTCTATCCTTCTCCTGCCTAGCTGTTGGCCGTTCAGCTCTTCACTAGGCCAACCAGGTGTTTTAGGCAGGCCCACAACACAACTTCACAGAGTTAAACACATGCAGCATAAAAGAATGCAGCACATCTTTGCATCATTAAACAAATTTTCTACCGCATAAACCAACGTAACACATCTTCAACTAATATTCCACAGCCTCTCGTCCCTGGCCAGGCTTGGTAGAATGTCTAGATTCATGGTTCAGTAAACAAAGGGCCTTTTGATCACATTGCTTTTTCAACACAACTAGCAGTGTGCGCAGAATTAAGAACATTTGCTACTGTATATAGTGAAACATTATGGAGGGATCTGGCTAAATGAGCTGGTGCCTGGCTTACTCCTCCTGGATCTTGCCGTGGTCATGATGTGAAGAAGTAGTGGGCTATAACAAGGAGGAGATGGAGAGTGAAAATGTGGTATCTATCTGCCTACAATCAAAGAGTACATGGTCCCAGTGAGGTCAGACGGAGGAGCCCCATACTGTGAACTAGGCACCCAGGTCCTTCCACTCCACATTCCAGCCCAAATGTAGCTACACATAATGAAAGGAACCTTTAATAAGGGCTGATTAACCAGGGTTCCTTTAAGGGTATTCAGGGCTCTTTTAATTTTCTGTAACTACTTGTTATCATAATGTTTGGCAAGGAAGCACAAACCTTGAGAAGTTTTGTAAAAAAAATTGCCCTTTGTGGAAGCTCTCTGGTTTGCTCTTGTTTGTCCGCTGAATTAGTTTTAAAAGAGATGGTTAGCTAATACGTACCTCCACTGTCTCCCTAGTCTCACAGCATTTCTCTATATTGCTTCATTGTATATCTTCATTTCAGTCAGGCAAATTCCATTTCAAGGTGGGAGAGAAATGAGTTTCTAATAAATCGAATGTAGATTTGGACTTAAGGTTTTCAATGTAATAGTCATATGGATTTATTGAAATACTTGATTAAATACATTTAACATACTAACTTAACTATAATTCCACTTCACCCTATCTCTTGCAGCAGTATTTGTAGTAAGAGGCTGCTAGTGTGTTCCTGGCTCCCCAGACTCCCAAAATAACACACAGAAACCGTATTAATTAAATCACTGCTTGGCCAATTACTTAAGTGTATTGCTAGCTAGCTCTTACATCTAGAATTAACCCATCTCCATTATTTTATATTTTACCATGAGGCTTGTGGGTTACCAGCAAGGTTTCACCATGTCCGTCTCTGATGGTGGTTCCATGGCTTCTCCTTGACTCTGCCTCCTTTCTTCCAGCATTCAGTTTAGTTTTTTCCACCTAGCTCTACTCTACCCTATCACTGGCTCAAGACAGTTTCTTTATTAACCAATAGTATTCACAGCATACAGAGGGGAATCCTACATCAAATATTCACTAACCAACCAATACACACCAAGAAAATGTAAGTTTATTAAACTGGAGGCCATGTTGAGCTGATGAACATCAATAACTTTTTCTCTCTTTGATAAAGAATAAGAGATTAATGGGGGATGAGACAGCATGGGACTATGTCCTTGTTGTCACCCTCCCCCCTTTTTTTTCTTCCCAAAGCAAGAAATGGGAAGTGGTGGGGAGGTAGTAGACTTGGAGAACAGTCCCGGGAGAGGATGACAAATCTGAACTCTCTGTGCACAGGGTGCTGGTGACTGTCACCACCAATTCCAACAAGGCATTGAGGAAAAGTTATAAAATTCAAAAGTTAAATTTTTTCCTTCCTTCCCTCCCTCCCTCCCTCTCTCCCTCCCTCCCTCCCTCCTTCCCTCCCTCCCTCCCTCCCTCCTTCCCTCCCTCCCTCCTTCCTTCCCTCCCTCCCTCCTTCCTTCCCTCCCTCCCTTTCTCTCTCCCTTCTTCCCTCGGCTTTCCCTTCCATTTTCCTCTCTCTTCACTCTATTAAGGCATCCAGCACTCCAAATCTATGAGTTCTGCCTCCACAGAGTCAGTTAACTGCATACTGAAAGTATTTAGGAAAAAATGTGTTTATATACCCCGCTATGGACGGTTCCTTTATCATGATTCCTTATACCATGTGACCATGACATAGCATTTACATTGTATTAGTTTTTGGAAGTAATCTAGAGATAAATTATAGCATGTGGAGGAGTGGTGTGTGGGTTATGTAAAGGTGCTATTCCATTTTATATAAGGGACTTGAGTGTGAATTTTAAATGAGTCCCCAGGAGTACATAAAGGACAGTCATATTTATCTTCCCAGATCTCTGTGGAGATAGATGTTCGTGAGCTGGATTCTCATACAGCTGGGCTAGTACCTTTGTCTTTCCCATTCTCTTTCATTTAATTGCCTTGGGAAGGAAATGCTTTGAATTAGCCATGCAGCACTTCCCAGACCTCAGCAGAGAGCTGTCGCATGGCCTCTGATGCAGCTACCCTTCTCATGGTCATTTTACCCCCACAGGCACCACAGAAACCACTCTCACTAGAAATTGTCAACAACTGAGTTCTCCTGTGTTTAAGAACACAGGACTTGCTCCAAAAGTGGTATTTGTATCAAGGCTATCTTTTATTAATATGCTTTCCTAGTTAGCTGCTATTGTCTTCTATCCCAACTCATTGGCTGTAGGCACACTTTTTCTTTATTTCTTTCCTATTAGGATTACCAGGAACATTTGACTTAAGGCAAGGTTTTATGAATTGTTCAGTGTTTAAGGAGTCCTTGCTGGATGGTGCAGCTAGCTTGTTTGCAGCTGAGCAATCTCTTTTTGCCCCTTACCAACTTGTATCAGTAGATCTGCTCACAAGGGGGAGAAACATTGACCATCTATGGTAAACATCCCTCAGAGCGGTTGCTGGCACTATGGCAGGTGACCCTAATTTCAGGTTTGTTGATCTTTTGTCTCTATTAGTTGCCATAGTGATGAGTTGAGCTCTGCTTAGTAGAGCTTTACCAAAATGAAGACAAGCAATAGCTTTTTAAGGCCAGTGTTTATGTTGGTGGCTTTTGATAGGAGATATCAACGTTAAATATTGTTATATGAATGCCTGCAATGATAGAATTGAAGTTAGGAGATGTTAGCATGTGAAAACGCATATTTAAAAAAAAGACCTAATTCAGAAGATGAATACACTCGGCAGCTTTTGAGAACACCTAGGATCCTTTATGAGGATACAGAGAAATAGAATGATGTTGTAGAAGGGATGGCAATGTTCTTTAGCAATGGCAGACTTTAAAAGTCACAAGGACTTGGGTAAGGATTTCTGAAGCCAAGCTGTCAGAGAACACTTTTAGCACCCATCGAAGAATGCTACAGGCCGAGCTCTCCGTCTATCTGTGCAACCCCTAAGATACCAGAGGAGTCTGGAAATAATGCAGGAGGTATGTGGTGGCCAGTTAAAGCTTACTGTGCAAGCAGAAGAGCTTGGCCTATGCTTCAGAACCCTTTACACATTGATAGCTGACTGGCAGCTGCTGGAACTGTGAAGAAACACCTAGGAAGACACTGGAGGGAAGCTGGATAATTTTTCTCTCGAAACTAATTATTTTCAATGGTTTCTGGTATATTTTTTTGCTATCTCATGAGTGAAATGCAAGTATCATCAATGCACTAAGCTCTCCAGTTATGACAATAAAAAGGAAGACATTTGAGCATAACTCCCAAAGCCCATTGTCAGCCGTGTGTTTGGACTCTAAATTACAGGCGCTATGCCCTCAGTGGATGGTCGCTGGATCTTCCCTAGCCAGGATGGAGCCTTCTCTGTGTGTAGGCTGCAGTTATCCCAAGGTTTAGCTTAAGAGGGAGGCAACCTATAACCAAGAAGAACTGCTCTTTCGCCAGAAGTTTAGGACCGTCTTCTTGATATTTGAGACTCAAATCTCCTAAATTCTGTTGCAACAATCTGTCAAATGTATCCCAAGGCTTATTAAAAACAAAAAAATGGAGAGGCTGTTCAGTGGTTAAGAATATATACTGTTTTTGTAGAGGATCTGGGTTCAGATCCGTGCACCCACAGTCAGTCTATAACCCCAGTTCAGGTGTTCCTACAAACATCCTTTTCTGATCTCCACAGGCACCTGAATACTTATGTTGCACAAACAGGCGCGCGTGCGCACACACACATACATAAATTAAAAGTTTTAAAAAGCAAAACAAACACTAGAGATCAGCACTGCTGGAGAGAAGACATGAGTATAAAATTCAAGAGGCAATCTTTAGTGAGCCAAAAGGAAGCAAACAGCACACAGGTTTCAAGGGGCACGGGGGAGTTAACTGCTTAACAACAGAAAGTGTTTGTCTTCATAAACTTTCTGTGTGTTACTGTCTTTGGAAATGTTAAAGAAAAATCTGAAGTGCAAGACGAACTTTCTATTAAAAAGATGGCTATAAAGAATATCTTTTTTCCTATTTGTATCTGCATGGAAGCTTGTTCAAATGTGTGTGTGTGTGTGTGTGTGTGTGTGTGTGTGTGAAGGCCAGAGGTTGGTATCAGGTATCTAATTTGGTTGATCTCCACTTTATATATTAAGGCAGGGTCTCTCACTGCATCTAGACCTTGGTCATTTGGCTGGTTCGTTAAGCAGTCTGATCTGAGGAAGATCCTGTCTCTGTCCCTTGATGCTGGGGATACAGGGAGGCAGGTCCCTATGCTCTCTCAGTTTCTACATGGACTCTGGGGATGGGAGCTCTGTTCCTTACACTTGTGCAGAGAGTACTTGACCTGCTAAGCCATCTTCCCTGGCCTGATTATGTCTGTCTAGTATCTGGTTTCAGTGATCACACTGATGATTTTGAGAGAGAGGCCTTTTATTTACCAGGGATAAAACTAGTCAAACATTCAGGGACCCTGACAGTTGGTTATATCTTCCTTACTGAGGACTGACTATGTATCAGGCACTGTTGTTAAGCACTGGGAATTCAGCTAGGAATACTGCAGGCAGCTTTCTCCTTTTCCTCAGAGACAATCAGGTCAGATAATAGATGAAGGAGCAAATGACCTGATAGCCATGTGGTGATAGTAGCCCCAACAGGAACATAAGAAGGTTCCAGAGAGTGAGTGGAGACTGGGAAGAAATTCTTTTCAAATCTTTAAAACTTTACTTTTATTTTTTTTTTTAAATTTTGAGATGATTAAATTATGTCACCAAGGCTGGCCTTGAGTTTGTCCTTCTGTGTCTGGGAGTGCATGTTTGTTGTTCTGGGCCCAGCGTCATGAAAGTGCTTTTTGGTAGGGTTGTCAGCTGAGCCCATTGCCTTCTACCAGGATTGT